>NC_072791.1:84810322-89610322 GCF_028583425.1 Eublepharis macularius | reverse complement strand
CCTTGTGTGCAAAGCTCATCAAAGCTACAATAGAAGTGCAAATCAATTAATACCCTCAGGTTAATTATAATAATATTACAATATTCTAATATTTGTTATCGTATTGGCTCGTAGTCTTTGACACAGGTGTCTACGGTTAGTTTGATTGGAAGACACGATTCTGGGTCGGCTACCTACTTGGGGGAATTAAAGATTCTGCAGACCCTTATCTCATCCTTGCACTTGTTCCCCTTGGGAGGACATCTTCCCTTTGCCCACTTCCCTTTTGCTACTGTTACCTTCAATGGCGCCATGGAGTCTCATCTTGGCAGCCTTGGGGCCTTCAGATAACTGAGGTCCATGGGCAGAAAGGAATGTTCCCCCACTTCTGCACTCTCTCCCTCTTTTGCAGCCTTGAGGGAGATAATGCCACAGGTGGCCGACCCAGCTTGCTGCATAAATCAGTTTCTACAAAAGGCTCTCTTGTATTGATTCCTATTGGAATCCTATAGGATAATATAACATATGTGTAATATTTTTATAGGTGCATCTCTACAAGCAGTATATTTAGTCCTCAGTTCTTACAGAGTTTCAGCTTACACTCTTCTTTGGTCTTCTTGTTTCAAGTGTCATATTCTTACAGGTTGCATTACAAATACTACATTAGCTCCTGAGCATAGAAAAAGTGCAAGGATTGTAATACTGAAAGGCACAGAATACTGAAAGGCACAGAAGTGGTATATAAAATCCCTTTCTTCAAATCCATATTCCTCACTATAAAACCACTGCGGGTCAGAGTCCTTGAACATATGTCAAGAATTAGAAACAATATGGTAGACGCCCCCTGACTCAGCACTTCTATGAATTAAAACATGATGCCTCTGCACTTAAAGTCACAACATTGTTTGTTGCACAGAAGGGCTCCTCTCAACACATCACCAGAGAACTGTTGAGAAGGGAAGCAAAATGGATTTTCTCAATGAATGCCCTACAACCTCATGGATTGAACAATGAGCTTGCACTACAGTGTTTTTTGGGTTAAAGTAAAATCATGTTTTTACTGTGGTTGCATTACATTTAGGTTTCTCCTAGTGTACAATTGGAGAATCTTTCGGGAAGAAAAAGCCCTGCATTTCATGCCTAATATCCCCATGGTTTGTGGTACTTGTTATTTGTTTGTTTGTTTGTTTTTTAAAGATTTTTATTGGGTGAGTAAAATTTAATATTACAATTTTTTTTATTAATACCCTCATTTCCATATTCCCCCACCCTTTCCCCTCCCCCCTTTATCTCAGACTTCCATCAGTTTTCCAACCCGCTGTCTAAATCTACTACTTATATCTCTTTTTCTTTTCTTATTCATTCTAATATACTACTAAAATAGATATTATATGTTAAACTATAAAAAACCTAATATCAAATTAACAGTTACAGCATGTTTCTAACTTATCTCTTCTCCTCTTGTAAAGGATCGAGTGACCAGCTTACTGGATCAGGGGAACTCTGTTGACGTGATTTATCTGGATTTCAGTAAAGCTTTTGATAAGGTACCCCATGACATTCTGATGGGCAAACTGGAAGACTGTGGAGTAGACTATAGGACAGTTCGGTGGATAGGGAACTGGTTGGAGGACCGCACTCAAAGACTGGTGGTCAACGGCGTTTCATCAGATTGGAGGGAGGTGTCCAGTGGGGTGCCGCAGGGCTCGGTTTTGGGCCCAGTACTTTTCAATATTTTTATCAATGATCTGGATGAAGGAGTGGAAGGGCTGCTCATTAAATTTGCTGATGATACCAAATTGGGAGCGGTAGCAAACACCCAAGAAGATAGAATTAAAATTCAACAAGACCTGAATACTCTGGAGAAGTGGGCAGCTGTGAATAGGATGCAATTCAACAAAGACAAGTGCACAGTATTACATCTGGGCCACAAAAATGGGAAGCACAAATACTGGATGGGGGATACACTTCTGGGCAGTAGTATATGTGAAAGGGATCTTGGGGTAAGAGTGGACTGTAAACTGAATATGAGCAGTCAGTGTGATGTGGTGGCAAAAAAGGCTAATTCAATCCTGGGTTGTATCAAAGGGGCCATAGCATCGAAATCGCAGGAGGTCATAGCCCCTCTCTATACTGCCTTGGTCAGGCCACACCTGGAGTATTGTGTGCAGTTCTGGAGGCCTCACTTCAAAAAGGATGTGGCCAAAATTGAGAGGGTGCATAGGAGAGTGACAAGAATGATCAGGGGTCTGGAGACTGAGCCCTACGAGGAAAGGCTGAGGGCCTTGGGAATGTTTAGTTTGGAGAAGAGGAGGTTGAGTGGGGACATGATTGCTCTCTTTAGATATTTGAAAGGCTGTCATTTGGAGGAGGGCAAAGAGCTGTTCCAGTTGGCAGCAGAGGGTAAGACGTGAAGCAATGGGCTAAAACTACATGCACAAAGGTACCGGCTGGATATTAAGAAAAACTTTTTCATGGTCAGAGTAGTTCAAAAGTGGAATCAGCTGCCTAGGGAGGTGGTGAGCTCCCCTTCACTGGCAGTTTTCAAGAAGAGGCTGGATGACTACTTGTCAGAGATGCTTTAGGCTGATCCTGCACTGGGCAGGGGGTTGGACTAGAAGGTCTGTATGGCCCCTTCCAACTCTATGATTCTATGATTCTATGATCGCCCACTCTTCCCTTCTGCCAAATTAATAGTTATCTAGCACCCACATTTCTCCCTTTACGTCCCACTTCTTTCCCAAATATTGTTTTCGTTTCCCCCAGTCATTAAAGAATTCCTCTGGATTCTGTTCTCTCAACTTTCTTGTCATTTTGTCCATTTCTGCCATGTGGAGCAATTTTTGTATCCAATTTTCAATAGATGGTACTTCTTTTGTCTTCCACTTCTGAGCATATAGAATTCTCGCTGCTGTTGTCATGTAAAATAGTAATGTTCTATATTGCCTGGGAATCCCCTCCATATTCAAGTTCAACAACAGCAGTTCTGGGTTCTTGTTTATTTGAATTTGTAAAATTGCAGTCATAGCTTCTATAATATCTCCCCAGAACTGCTTTGCTACCTCACAGGTCCACCACATATGATATAATGAACCTTCATGGTTTTTACATTTCCAGCACTTATCTGACATTTTGTTATTCCCATATGCTATTTTCTTCGGCGTTAAGTACCATCTATATATCATCTTGTAAACATTTTCTTTAATATTAGTACAAGTCGATATCTTCAATGTATTTTTCCATAAGTGTTCCCATGCCTCCATTGTTATGTCTCTATTGCAGTTTATAGCCCACTTCACCATCTGGACTTTAACAGTTTTGTCTTCTTTATACCATTTTAACAAGATCTTACAAACTTTAGAAATCTTTTTCTTGCCTTCTTGTAGTATACATTCTTCCAATTCCAAGTTCTTCCATTTAAATCCCGATTTTAAATGATCGGAGTCATATAAGTCTTTAATCTGCCTATATTGGAACCATCCGTAATAAGATACTTCATCTTATGTTTTAAGCTTAATCATATTCTGCTCCATTTTCAACACCTCTTTATATGACACACATTATTATTATATTATAAATTATTATAAATTATTATAAATTATCCTCGGGTCAATAGCTTCCATTGGCACCACCCACGTCGGGATATCTTCATCCAAATTTTTTTTATATTTTTGCCAAACCGTGAAGAGACTTCGCCTAATATAATGATGCAGAAACATAGAGTCCACTTTAATTTTATCGTACCATAAGTACGCATGCCAACCAAATTTTTTTTTATATCCTTCGAGAGTTAAGAGTTTAAGATTCTCTAACAACATCCATTCTTTAAGCCACACCAAACATATTGCTTCATGGTATAATCTTATATTTGGTCATTGTAATCCCCCTCTTTCTTTGGCATCACATAAAACTTTCATCTTCACTCGAGGCTTCTTCCCTGCCCATACAAAGTCCGATATTTTCCTTTGCCACTTGTCAAATTGCTTGTTGTGTCTTATTATTGGTATTGTTTGCAGTAAAAACATAATTCGTGGAAGTACATTCATTTTAATTACTGCTATTCTTCCCAGCCACGACAAATTCAACTTATTCCATTTGATTAAGTCTCTATCAATTTGTTGCCACAGCTTTTCATAATTGTTCTTGAATAAGTCAATATGTTTAGCAGTAAGCTCTATTCCTAAATATTTTACTTTATGTGTTACCTCACAGTTGGTAATTTCCATTCATTCTTGTTGTCTTTGTTTCACCATATTCTTACATATCTTAGATTTTCTTTTGTTAACATAAAATCCAGCCAAATCACCAAATTCTTTTATCTTATCCAACAATCTTGGCATATTTTGAATTGGATCCTCTACAATAACCATTACATCATCCGCAAAAGATCTGACTTTGTATGTAAATCCCTTAATCTTCATACCTCTTATGGCGTCGTCTTCTCGTATCTGCATCAATAAAATTTCCAATATCAAGACAAACAACAGTGGAGACAATGGGCAACCTTGCCTTGTACCCTTCCGTATTTCCAGTCTCTTAGTTAATTCGTCATTTACTACGATTGCTGCACACTGGTCTTTATATATAGTTCTTACCGCTTGGATGAACTCTTTTCCCATCTGTAACTTCTCCATTGTAGCGAACATAAAATTCCAATTTAAATTGTCAAAAGCCTTCTCTGCATCCACAAAAAAGAAACCAAACTCCTTTTCACAGTGTCTGTCATAGTATTCTATTGCATTTATTACAGTCCTTAGATTGTCTTTAATCTGTCTGTTTGGTAAAAATCCTGCTTGCTTTTCTGCAATAAATTCAGCCAGCCATTCCTTCAGCCTCTCCGCCAATATTTTCGCAAAAATCTTGTAGTCATTATTTAACAGTGATCTAGGTCGATAATTTTTTACATTACATGGGTCCCGTTCTTCTTTTGGAATCAGTGATATATTAGCCTCATTCCTGGTTTCCAGAATCTGTTGTCCCTTTAAAATCCCATTCATCACTTTTTTCAGGAAAGGCACCACCTCTTTTGCCATTACTTTATAAAATTTAACCGTTATTCCATCAGGTCCTGGTGCCTTCCCCAATTTAGTCGACTGTATTGCATCCATAATTTCTGTTTCTGTTATTTCAGCATTTAGTTTTCACTTCCACTTCTCAGATAGCTTTGGTAAGTCAATTTTGCTCAAATATTGATCAATACTATCCTCCTTTACCACTTTACTCTGATATAATTTGGCATAAAATTTATAAAATGCTCTACTTATGACTGATTGATCCATTAACGTCTTATCTTCTTCTATAATCTTAGTTATCACTCTTTTTTCCCTCCTCTTCTTTAATTGCCAAGCTAAATATTTCCCCGGCTTGTTGGCACCCTCAAATGTTTTTTGTCTTAATTTCTTCCATTCCCATTCCAATTCTTTGTTCTCCATTGCTTTTAATTGTTCTTGCAGAATCTTTATCTCCAGATGTAGTTTCTTTTTCCCCGGTCTTTTCTTTAATTGAGTCTCTTTGATTTTTATCTTTTCCTGAATTTCTTTCCTTTTTTCTTCTTTTCTTTTTTTGTCTCTCACATCTAAGTCCACTAAGATACCTCTCATTACAGCTTTGTATGTATCCCATACTTTATATGTTGGTACAGATTTATCCAAATTATATTGTATAAAAAATCTGGTTTCTTTCTGTAACAAATCTAAATTGCCCTCCTGTTGCAGTAAATCTTCATTAATTCTCCATCTAAATTTTGTAATACATTTCCCAAATATCCACATAACTGGATTGTGATCTGAGCTTACTTTGGGCATAATTTCAACCTCTTTAGTCCATATTGCCAATTCCTTAGAGGCCCAGATCATATCAATTCTCGATAGCGACGAGTGCCTTGCCGAATAATAGGTAAATTGCTTGGCTTTGGAGTTATTTCTTCTCCACACATCCTCCAAATTTTCTTGTTTTTGTATTTCAAAAAAAAGATTTTGGCAATAATCCCCGTTTCTTTTGAGTCCCCTTTGTTTTCTTGTCTTCCTGTAAGTTTACCACTCCATTAAAATCCCCTGCCAGGATTATTTGTGAATAAGTCACTCCGTCTAATTGCTTCTGTAATTCTTTAAAAAAATTGTCTTTACCTCCATTTGGTGCATAAGTCCCTACTATTAGTGTCTTTTGGGGATTCCAAATAATTTCCACCGCAAGATATTTGGCTTCAGAGTCACTAAATATCATTTTAGGTTGCAGCTCCTCCTTGATATATAACACAACTCCCCTTTTTTCTGTTTTGCTGCAGCGACAAATTCTTTTCCTAATTTGTAATTTTTAAAGTACTTTTGATCTTGCTTTTTAACATGGGTCTCTTGTAAACAAATTATATTACAACGTTGCTTGGATAGCCAATGAAAAATAGTTTTAGGCTTGGAAGGTGAGTTAAGTCCGTTTACATTCCATGATATTACTTTATACTCCATAATCAAATTCTGGGTCTTTTAGGTAAGTCTTTGAGATTTTCCAACAAGAACATCTCCATCTCATGCCACGATCTAATAGTTCTCCTAGTTGCTTGGAATTCAAAACTCAGACCCTCTGGAATATCCCATCTATATCTTATATTCAACTCTTTCAAAATCTGAGTCAGATCTCTATATTTTTTCCTTTCTATCAGGATTTTTTTAGGTAACTCCTTCATTATTCTTGTCAGAACTGTGGCTAGATAAAATCCTTACTCCAGTCTGCCTTCTGCAATTAGACAAAAGTCCATTGTTTCCAAAAAGCATTTAATGAAGAAAAAGATTATTATAGTCCACTGGCCTGAATGCAATATCCAGGTTGGTACATATGCATTGTTACCAATGCCAGGCAAAGCAAGAGATACATATTAAATATCATAGCTGACCCATCCTCCCCCCACAGTTCTCAAAATATTCCCTTTGAAGCTGCAAAAGCGAAAGCTTCCCCAAGGCCGGTTCTTGGTGGAACGTCGGTAGCCAAAACAATGCTGGTCTGTGAGATAGCTGCCTGGGAACCTCTGCACCTGGGGAAGAAAGCACTGAACACTGAAAGGATTAAATATGGAGTCGGTTAAGCATAGGTATACAAAAGAGCATTCTGATCCTGACATTCTGCCCCCCCTAAGAACCCCCCCCCCCCGGTTTATGTGGATAGCGAGAGTGGAACGCTTTCACCAGTCTAGGGGCATGGACATGTACAGCACTGACCCACTCATCAAACCCAGAATCAAAGTCCTTCCACCTAATTAGGTAATACAGCTGGTTTCATTTAATTTTTGAGTCCAGTATTTGTTGTACTTCGTAGTGGGTCTGGTCATCGATTAACGTTGGAATAGGGGGGCCTTTGATGTGCCACTGGTTATCTGTTGGAGCCTTTTTTAGGAGGCTGACATGGAAAGTATCATGCACGTAGCGTAGGTTCTTTGGCAAATCTAAAGCAACAGTCACTTTGTTGATTACTTTACGCACTGGGAAAGGTCCTAAAAACTTCAAAGCTAGTTTCCTGCTGGTTTGAGATAATTTTAGGTTTTTTGTAGACAGATAGACAAGATCGCCAGGTTGTAAATCCCATTCCGCCGCACGGCGGCGGTCTGCGTATTTCTTGTAGTCCTGCTTGGCTTTGTCGAGGTGTTTTTTGATTTGAGTCCATTGTTGAGCTGCTTCCCCCCACCACTCGGTGACGTCCTGAGAAGCTGTTGTTGGAGGGGGGAGCGCTTCGAACGGGAACGGCTTGAAGTGGAAGCCATAAACTACTTTGAAAGGAGTTTCTCCTGTAGACGCGTGTACACTGTTATTATAGGAGAATTCTGCTAACGGGAGCAAATCAACCCAATTGTCTTGTTGGAAGTTGATGTAGCATCTCAGAAATTGTTCTAATATCTGGTTAGTTTTTTCGGATTGTCCGTCTGTTTCTGGGTGATGGCTTGAACTGAGCCCTTGTTCAATTCCCAGTAGTTGCAAAAGCTCCCGCCAGAAGTTGGCAACGAATTGCCCGCCGCGATCCGAAATCACCTTGGATGGAAAAGAATGTATTTTCACAATGTTTTTCATAAAAATATCAGCTAGTTTTCTAGCGGAGGGAATGGTGGTGCACGGTATAAAGTGTGCTTGCTTGGAAAACAAATCGACCACGACCAAAATACAATTATGTCCCTTAGAGGGAGGGAGGTCAGTAATAAAGTCCATAGAAATAATCTCCCATGGTCGACTTGGCGTTTCTAAGGGTTGCAAAAGCCCCGGAGGTTTGCCTTTCCGGGATTTGGCGCTGAGACAGATGGGGCAAGAGGCTACGTATTGGGAAATGTCCTTGCGCATGCCTGGCCACCAAAATTGGCGTTGCACCAAGTGGAGCATTTTTAAGTAACCGTAGTGTCCCGCTGTGGGGGCATCATGACATCGTTGTAAAACATCCTTTCTCAGACATTTAGGCACATAAAAACGGTCTCCCCAAAGCCATTCCCCCGTGGCGGATTGTTGCAGTTTGTCTTTGGGCGCCTCCCCCCCCTCCTTCTCCACTTCGGCTTTCAGCTTTTCTCTCCACCCCTGATCGGGTGACGGGGAGGGCTTAGCGCGGCTGCGCGTAGTCATCACACCCCCTAATTGCGTAGGCGAAAACACCGTGTCGACTGTCTCCTCCCTTTTGCTTTTATGTTGGGGCATGCGTGATAGAGCGTCAGCGAGGAAGTTAGTTTTGCCTGGTAGGAAGTTTAAGGTAAAATTGAACTTCGAGAAGAATTCCGCCCACCGCAATTGCTTGGCGTTTAGTCTGCGAGGGCTGTGCAGGGCCTCTAAATTTTTGTGATCCGTCCAGACTTCGAACGGATGTCGGGCTCCTTCTAGCCAATGTCTCCAATTTGTGAGCGCCGCCTTAACAGCGAAGGCTTCCTTTTCCCACACATTCCAATTTCTCTCTGCCTCAGAAAATTTTCTAGAAAGGAAGGCGCAAGGTTTGAGATTTCCGTCCTCTCCTCGCTGCAACAACACACCCCCAATTGCCATATCGCTGGCATCGACCTGTACTATGAAGGGGCGGTTTTCATCGGGGTGTTGTAGGACGGGTTCTGAGACAAATTGCTCTTTTAATTGATTGAATGCTGCCTCGCATTCGGGTGTCCATGAGAGCTTTGCACCAGGTTTTTTTGCTTGCTCCCCCTTTGCAAATTGAGATCAATGAACTTCCGAAGTTCGTCTCTTTCGTTGGGGCTCATAGGGTATAACCGACCCTTTGGCAGTGAAGCCCCTGGTAAAATTTCCACAGCACAGTCTGTCCTCCTATGCGGAGGGAGCGTATTGGCCTCTTCTTCTGTGAAGGCTTGAGTGAATGCCCTATATTGTTTAGGTATTTGGTTAATTTCTTCTTGGGTGAGTAGAGGTGAATCAGACATAGTGGGATTTCTTCCCCAGTTTTGATCCCAACGATGATTTTTGCAGGATTCATGGGTGAAAGTAATACTCCCTTCTGCCCAATCGATGTGGGGGTTGTGATCACACAACCATCGGCTTCCCAGTATCAGGGGATATTTAGCTGTGGCACTAATGACAAAGGATCTGACTTCCCAATGTGATCCCATGCCGGTTATGATTGGAGCAGTCTCTGTGGTAACCGGATTCATGTTAGTGCCATCCATTTGTTCAAAAACGACAGGTATATCCAAATCTTTCACTGGGAGCACTAGTCCATTAACTAAGGCAGGTGCAATAATGTCTCTAGAGCAGCCCGAATCAATAAGGGCTTGCACCTGGATGTGCATCTTCTTGTCAGCATTTACTAACGTTACAGGAATGAACAGTATGGACCCCGGGGTTCGGTTTAACACCGGACCAGACTTACGTGTGATCTGCCGTTTGGGTCCTTTTACGACAGATCCATTTCGTTTCCCGACTCCGGGCTCTCGGGATTTCCTTCCCCGATCAGGGCTGTTTGATCGTCTTCGGTGATCTCCTCCAACTCCAGTCCTCTATCTGGGAAACTTTTTCTTGGCGCTCCCCTACTCCTCGGGGCAGCTCTGGGTACCGGAGAAGGGCGCGGCAGCGCCGGGCTGCTTAGGGGAGCTGGGCGTCATAATTGGAGCGGAGGTCTTTGAACAGGCCGATATGGGCATTACGCTGTGAAATGGCCACCCTGGCCGCACTGTAAGCACAATCCCTGTTGCCATCTAGCATCTCGCGCTCCCCGGGTGGCATACCCAGTTCCCCTGCTCCCTCTCAGAGACAAAGGTGTGGAGGAGCGTCTTTGGCTCGGGGGTTGCTGATGTTGTTCCGCTAGACGAACTTCCAGGAGCCGATTTTCAACTTCGCAAGTCAACTGTATCCATCCTAACAGTGTAGGCGGATTGTCTTGCATGAGCGCTCGGTCTAGTAATTTTGGATTCAATCCTTGTTTATACAAGATAATCTTGGTGGACTCCTCGCACCTCGGGCATTTGGCAGCGAGCTGTCGGAATTGTGTGGCATAGTCTCTAGCCGACATGTTACCTTGCCTAATTGCTTGTAACTCCGTTCTAGCCCGAGTTTCCTCCAAGGGATCTTCATATTGCGCCCGAATAGCATCCACTAACCCTTGGAGAGTTTCTAACTCGGGGGCCCCCACATTATATAGTCCCACGTACCAGTCAGCAGCTTTACCTTGGAGACGCGATCCCAGATGCTCTATCTGGCTGGCTTCGCTTCCAAATAGGTGTCCCCACCGATTAAAAAATTGCACCACTTGTACCAGGAAAAATCCCAATTTGGAAGGGTCTCCATCAAAAGTAGCGTCCAGTTTGACCCATCCCATGGGTAAATCCTGTCTGGGGGTTTGGTCTGGCATGGGATAAACGTCCATTGGCCCCAGTTGCAGCGGAGGCTGGCGCGGGTGGGAATACGGTTGAGGTTGGGGGACCGGTTGCCTTGGCGTCGGCTGCGGGTGCAGAGGTTGTAGGGGCGGAGGGGCCACCGGCCCCGTTGGCGGTATCGACCCCGGAGACGGCAGGGGTCCCCTCGGTGTCGGCTGGCGCGGCGTCGGTCGGGTTGGTGCTGGTTGGGTGGGGCGAGGTCCCCTCGGCGAGGTCTGCGTTCCTTGAACCACCCGCGGCGTAATGGGTTGACTTGCTTGGGTTGTCGGTGGGTAAACTATAGGGGAAGTCGGCCCGCTTGGTTGTGCCGGCAAAGTTCCTGGAACCACCGTCGGTGTGGTGGGCTGACTCGCTTGGGTGGTTGGTGGAGGAATTGTAGGGGAAGCCGGTCTGCGTGGCGGTTCTTCCTCCTCCTCCTCCGTCTCCTCGCTGCTGCTGGTATCAGTGGTTGCAGGCTGGTCTGGGTACCGGTCCTCCGGACGCGGTTCACCACCTTCTCCCGTCTAGAGGGATCCCTTTCCAGTGGCCCCAATCTGCTCACCCGTTTCCGACGGTTGTTGCGGCCATATCTGGTCTTGCAAGTTAGCCAGACTCTGGCTAATGCCAGACAGGCCCGTTGGCGGGGCCCTGTCTCTGTCTCCCGCCACTAAAACTGAAAGCAGATGTACAGCGTTGGCTAGACTCTCTTCCATATTCTGTAGTCTGTTCTCCAACCTCTGTACTCTGTCTGTGGACTGCTGCGGATCCCCCGTATCCCCAGTAGTTGGAGGGGTTGTCGGGTGGTCCGTGCTCAGCGTCTGTTGCCACGGCAGGGGTGCTTCTACCCCTTGTTCCTCCTGCGACCGCGCAGCAAGTACACCTTTGGTTAATCCAGTGATTGCTGAAATCCCCGAATCAATGGCAATGGTTCTACTCTGGAGCTGTGCCCATTGATGCTCTCCGACATCTGGTTCCCCCGCTCTCGGGGTGACTTCGGCATAGTCCCAGCTCAGAGCACTTCGTTGGGAAGTATCCCCTTCCGTGCGCTCGGCCGTCCGGTTCCAGAACAGCCATGGACGGCCATCAGCTTGCTCCGATATAGATCCCAGGCTACGCCGGCTATCCAGCTGTATTTGGGTAAACATCGCGCTGATCCTCCGCTCCCTCGTCTCTCTGGGCCGGGCGCCCCACTGCGTCAGGGTCGGCACGCTGAACAATGGAACGGCTGATGCGCTGGGCCTCGTTCTCTCCGTACTGGGAGCGAGGGTAAAAATGGTTGTAACCGTGGATCCTTGTCTCCTTGGCACAACTTGAGAAGATTCCGAGCCTCGAGGACCGGGAGAGACATACGGATCGAACAAAGGGTCCCGGGGCGGGACAGCTTTGGAGTCCGTTTGATCCGGTTGAGGCATTGGAAAGATGATTGGTAACAAAATGTCAGAACTGTGGCTAGATAAAATCCTTACTCCAGTCTGCCTTCTGCAATTAGACAAAAGTCCATTGTTTCCAAAAAGCATTTAATGAAGAAAAAGATTATTATAGTCCACTGGCCTGAATGCAATATCCAGGTTGGTACATATGCATTGTTACCAATGCCAGGCAAAGCAAGAGATACATATTAAATATCATAGCTGACCCATCCTCCCCCCACAGTTCTCAAAATATTCCCTTTGAAGCTGCAAAAGCGAAAGCTTCCCCAAGGCCGGTTCTTGGTGGAACGTCGGTAGCCAAAACAATGCTGGTCTGTGAGATAGCTGCCTGGGAACCTCTGCACCTGGGGAAGAAAGCACTGAACACTGAAAGGATTAAATATGGAGTCGGTTAAGCATAGGTATACAAAAGAGCATTCTGATCCTGACAATTCTCACCTTTTTTCCTTCCATTACCAGTGGGTTTTGAAATTGCTTGCTCACAATATCTTCTTTCATTTTTTTGGTAGTAAACTGCACAATCATATCTCTAGGTAGATTTTTTTGAGCTGCATATCTTGAATTAATTCTGTACGCCACATCCACACGTCTTACGATCTCTTCCATGGTTTTATTCAAGAATTCTGCTAGTATTTCCGATATCTGTTCTTGGGCTATCTTCCCCTCCTCCTCCGGAACGCCACGAAATCTAAGTTGTCTCTCCATATATTTACATTCCATCACTACCACTCTTTCATTCAAGCCTGTAGTTTCTGCTTTAAATGCAGTGGTTAGCTTCTCCGTCTTTTCTTCCACCTCATTAACTTTTTGCTGCGTCGTCTGTAGTTCCTTCTTGACCTCATCGATACTCTTTGTTAACTCCACCACTTCAGATTTAATTGTCTCCTTGAGATTCTTCATCATCTCTTGTATTACATCTTTTAGTTCTTTGTTGCCTTCAGCCACTTTCTTATCCAAATTATCAAATGCCAACTGCCAGTCCTTTTTTGACATCATGGGGCTCGATTTGCTCCGCTCCCACGGGTCTGCTCTCTTTCGCAATTCTGTGGCTTAAATATTTAAGTTCCCAAATTAAATTTCTTGTTTTACTAGTATTTTGTCCAAAAGTTAGCGCTTTAACTGTCCAAAATGGTGGGCGTCTTTTCTCTATGGTTTTAAATCGAAGCTTTGCCATTACCCTTCTCCAAGATGGCCCACTTCCAGTTGCAATGAGGGCTTGCCCCTGCCCTCTTTCAAAATGGCACACTTCCGCTTCCGCCTTTCCCTTCACAGCCGCTCTAGCCTCACATCTCGATGTTTATGACGCACTTCCTGTTCCTTCCCTGTCATCACACCGCTACTTTCTCTTGCAATGTTTCTCCGTTCCAACAGTTCGCTATCTCTTTAAACCACAGGTATGTAAATAATAATCCTTTCTTCGCCTCTAATTCTTTTCTAAAAGCTTCTTTTCATACAATTCTTTTACCGGGGTGAACTTAATTAGTCCTTTTAAACTTTCTCCTTCAGGTTTCTGCTTGAATTTAAATCCTGTAGTCCAATTTCAAACTCGTAGAAGAGAACGATCTTTACCTTGCCGGGTCTTTTCTGGGTTGTAATCACTGTTTCAGATATTCAGATTAGTCCAAATTAGTTACTGAAGCTTGGGTACGGTGATCCTATGCCAACATAATGACTCCAGAGCTGCTGCAGAGATTTCTGCCACCCTTCTTAGAGTGGGACCTCAAGGCTGGGAGGGAATCCTTTGTGCAGAACCCCCCCCCCCCCAAGCCAAGATCTACATGCCCTCAGGGTCTCAAGCATTCTTGCCTGCTCTCTGCCTGAGAGCAGGGGACTGTGGGTGATCTAGCACCCCACCAGCCCTGACAAACAGCAACTTGGACAGCTCAGCTCCCCGAACTGCATCAGACCACCATGATTCCCAAGCCGGAAGTCTCCATGGTACTTGTTATTTGTTATGGGTTTTTCACATATTATCTTGAGGGTTACTGCATCTTTAATGGGAAAGGGACGAGCTTCACTATATAAGCCATAGTCAGTTTGAGGAGGTACGTGAGATCCATTTGATCTGTGTCACCCTCCAGGTTCGGTGAAACAATGAGACTAGATATGGGTAAGCTTTTTAAAATTATTTTGTTATTCATGTAGCTTTATAAATGAACAGCATTATGTTTTGCAATGTCTTCATGTTTATCGTATATGATATGCAGTGGTCCTTAACAGCCCCTGATGAAGTCCAAGTGACAAAATCTGCCATTTAGCCGGCCTCAGCTAGGGCTACCATCTGGAATGATCTCCAATTTGAATAATAGGAAGACACCTACAGCAACAAAGAAAAGAACATATTTGGAACATTGCAATTATGAACTTATCTCATTTATGAACTTGGAGTGCTTGTCCTTGTTCCCTGAGTTGGACAGAATGGGGCTTTTAGTCCCCTGGTACAGACTTTGGAAATATTATTGTATGAACTGTATTCCTTTGTGTTAATTGCATTTATTATTGGTTATGTAGAGCACTGTCACTTTAAACATAATTAAGCATTATCTCTAGTGAATACATGTAAATTTCGTTCTGTTATTCCCGGGTGGTTTTTTCCATTCTGTGTCTCAATATTTACTGGGGATTGCCTTTGTTTGTTACGCTATTGTGTAGCAGCAGCTGTGAGCCTTTGAAATTTATAGGCTTCCACCTTGCCAGGAGTGAGAAATGAAGGGCTATTGGCCTGTGGCTCTTAGCCTGGGGATGAGGCTAAATATAAAAATAAATGGATGTTTCTCAGATGCAATCTTTATTAAAAGGGGGACTAGGCAAGGCTGCTCCCTTTCCGCTATCCTTTTTGCAATTGCCCTAGAACCCCTAGCTATATCAATCAGAGAAAATGAAGCTATAAAAGGATTAATATCAAAGCATTATAATTCAAAATCAGTCTGTTCACAGACGATATGCTTTTATACTTGACAGATCCATTTTCATCATTGCACCACCTTCAAAAATCCTACTGGAATTCAGTTTAGTAGTTAACCAATCTAAATCACAAATATTATCAATCAATATCAATAAAACCACAGAACAACAAATCAGCAAGATGTTTAAATACCAATGTAACTCTATACAAATACCATACTTGGGAATTACAATACCTTCTGACCTTAATAATCTTCAGCAACTAAATCATCTGAAAGTTATTACACAGATAAAAACTTCCATAAATAAGTGGAACAAACTAAACCTTAGATGGAATGACAGATATAACATAATCAAATCATTTATATTACCAAAACTTATTTTTGTTTTTAGGGCTATTCCAATTAAAATTGATTATAATCAAATAAACACTGGCAACGCATCTTAAGTAAGTTTTTGTAGCAAAACAAAAATCCAAGAATTGCTTTTGAAACATTAAGATTTAAAAACTCATGTGCTGGTTTTAACTACCCTGATCTATCCACCAAACCTCAATAAGGCTGGTTAATATCTTGCAAATTCTAAATCATACAGATCAACCAAATTGGATTTCGATCTTGCAATTCCCACTAAATCAGGAAAAATTATCTGAGAGTCTGGAACAAATCTAACAATCGCCCTCCAATAATCCAAAACAATATTCTACTTTGCTCAATATTAACGGAATGGGATGCAATCCGAAATAAAGTAGTCCCTGACATGTCAGGTTTCTCCCCTTTCCTGGCACAACATTGGTTCCCACCTGGACAAAACAACGAATTTAGCTCCCTTTGGAGACAATCCCAAAAAACTAAACTAAATGATATTGCCTCACATAAAGGCCTCTTAGATAAAGCAGAACTAGAACACAAATCTCAACAGAATATCCAATGGTATATTTATCTACAACTCCAAAGCATGGGAAATTGTATAAACCTAAAAAAAATCATGAATTTACCAAAAACAGAATTCAAAAAACTATTAGACTCCCCAAGATTTGTTTGCAAAGGACTAATTTCCAAACTTTATAAAGTTGTCTTATCCATAATCAAAACCAAGACTCCTAAATGCCAAAAGGGTTGGTCACAAGACTGTAATATAGAATATTCGCCAGAACAATGGAAAAAGATCTGGACATTAGGAGCTTTCAACTCAAATATAATACTAACAAAGTTACAAACTTTCAAAATAGTACACAGATGGTATATGACCCCTCAAAAATGATCGCAAATGTCATCGAAGAGGTCACTGCAGTGCTTGTGGAGAAGTGGGCACTTTTGCCCACTGTTGGTGGAAATGTCATTTAATTGAGAATGTTTGGAAAGTAATCTTAAGTCTCATTAAAGAAATAACAGGACACGAAATCCCCTTGGCCCCTGAAATAATATTTTTGGATCAGCTGGAAAATATTGTTGTCCCTAAAATTAGAAGACTTAACAAATTTACTCATGGTTGCCAAAAGCACAACTGCACTATATTGGAAGTCAACGAAAATCCTGACCTCAGAAAAATGGTTTGCTAAAATATGGGATCATTTTATATTAGAGAAAATACATGATAAAATATACAACTCTGAACACTTCCCAAACAAAACAAGCTTCTTAGAGAAATGGTATCCCTTTTTTGAATTTATAGAAAAAAAAAACTTTTTGCCCAATTCAAAACTATTTCAGTCTTTAATTTCTCTATAACCTATTGCATGAATGGTTAATTGTTTTCATGTTCAAGTTTATTTATATTTTTAATATAACAAGCCTATTGTTAACCTCAGTGTTTGCAGTCTATACAAGGCATAATGTTGTGCCTATTTCTATTTCTGTTATTTATAGTCTAATTCTGCATTTACATCTGTAATGTGCAAACTCTCAATAAATGTTCTTGTGTTTAAAAAAAAAGGAAGAGAGGAAATAGTGGGGAAGGAGAAAATGAGATGCCCCCTACAAGTCACCTAACAAGTCTTTGCAGGTCCCTCTCTTGTCAGTAGATCTAATTCTCAACATGGCAAAATCTATGGATACATAAATCCAGAAATCAGAGCCATGAACAGAGAACACAGGGTTTTCTTCAAAACCTGGAGAATGCCCTAGGTATGCAGAACAGTCTGATTTAAAAAAAAAAAAAACTTAAGGGAGTGAAACCCCTCAAACTAATAGAAGCAGCGCCTGTAGTTTTAAGAAGTAAATGCCTTCAGTGGCAATTGTTAGTAAACCACTACAACATTGCCTGCCTTCCAGGCTTGGTTTTTGTCAGTAAAAGGCAGAGGGAGAAAGTAGGGTCCTTTCCAAGACCATTTTGACCTTTGAGGGAGATAGCAACTACCAGCTGAATTGCTACCACTGGACTGGCTTGGATCACCCAGGCTCTGCTGCTTGCTACTGTTCAATGGCATTCTGGAATTCCTGAGCAGAAAATATACTAGAAAATGACTCTTTTTGATCGTTTCCAAAGTGCACGATTCTTAGGCATTATGAAAAACATCCCCCCTCCAAAAAAATTATGTTTGGGTGCTTATAAATAGGAGCAAATACCTTGTTTTCCTTTGGTTCTCTGAATTTTCCAGGCAGTAGCCTGGGGAAGGTGGCTCCCAGCTGGTGCCTGATAGGCACTGGGCTTGGCAGAGCTGTGGTTTTGGTTCACCACTTCTCTTTCTCTCCCCCACTTGTGGGAGTGAGGACCTATTTTCTTTTGCAAGTATAATGTGTGAGATAAAGATGGGCATAAACCAAAATATGAACCCAAATTTGTCATGAACCGGGCCAGTTCATGGTTCACAAACCATGATGGACTCTAGGCTGGTTCATTTGGTTCATTTTTTGGTTCATCAGTGCGGACAGCCTGGCACTGATCAATCTGTTTCCTAGGCAACTGAGGGGGAGGGACTTCTGCTAACTTTGGGAATGTCCTGGGAACACTCCCAGAAGTGACGTTTTCATGAACCAAATGAAACAATTTGTGAACTGGGCAAAGTCGGTGGCAGTTCGTGGTTCATGAAATGCAACAAACCAAGAACCACGTGGTACAGGGGGGTTACTGGTTCATGCCCCCCTCTAGTGTGGGGGAGTCACTATTTTCAGGGCCCATAAAACTGGACCGCTTTATTCAATTTTCTTAAAACTTGGTGGGTCTTTAGTGATGGACAAGCAGCACCAGCTCTTCTGCATTTTTGGTGTTATTTAATTGAAAAACAGCCACTGCAGCCCCTCCCATGAAAATTCCCCCCCATAGGAAATGTTGGGACCCAAATAATTCTGGAATCTTCCTAAACTGAATCCTGAAATGGTGCCAGGGTACCCAAATACCATGGAATACCAGTATTTATGCTTTCTCAAAATCTGAATCCCCAAATACCATTTGTCATGATCTCCTTTCTGTCATGTAGTTTGATTTTGCCTTTAACCCTCTTCTTATACCCTCTGGGTAGATTGCTGCCTCCAGGAATTATATTCCAAAATAATTAATTTAAATTTCCCCTTTAATAAGGTATCTCAGCGTCAAGCTCTTTCATGGGACTATGGGGCCCTGAAGATAAGAATGGAATACAGAAATAACATATACTCTGGGATGGGAAAAAACAAAATAAACTTTTATTTTTACAAAAAGTATATTGGTTTCACCCTATTACTTAAGCTTGATGGTTTCAAAGACACTTATCATTCCCTAAAGTTTCTTTACATAGGCTCAGTCACACAGATATATGTAACTTTCTCTCTCAGGCGCACACACAGTTTACCAGCTTCAGACAGATCAATCTCTCACTCAAATATAGATAGACTTTCTCTCACAGGCACACACACAGTTTGCCTGCTTTGGACAGAACGAATCTCCTCGCCCAGACACACACAGTTATGCTTCTACACAGGTTGTATTTCTCTCAGAAATACATAGACACTCTCAGGCTGCACACAGCTTGACTGTCTAAACCAGAATGCCTCTTTTTCTCTCTGCTCAGTCAATAAAACCTGCAGTTCACTCTGCCTCTAGAGCACTGTTACTGTCCAATCAGATTTCACTCCAGTCACACTTCTCAACTCCTCCCATACTCTCAGTTACCAACCAATCATCTCACTCACTCATCTCCTTTTTTCACCATGCTTTATCTGTACCACACCAAGCATTTAAAGAAATACACACACATTTAAAATCATTACACCATTTTTTTCAGGTGCACATTTGTAGAAGCTATCCCATGAAATCCAGTATGGTATATTGGTTAAGGTTTCAGACTAAAATCTGGAGACTCAGGTCTAAATCACCACTCTGCCTTGGAAGATCATGGTCACCTTGGGCCAGTTACACAATCTCTGACTAGCTTACCTGACAGGGTTGTTATCAGAAAAAATGGAGGAAGAAAGAAAGAAAGGGAAAGAGGAAATAGTGGGGAAAGTGAGATGCCCCCTGTCAGTTCTTTCAGGTCCCTGCTTGTTTTTTCCTCCCCTTCTTCAAGTATGTATGATGTCTTAATTCAGTGACAGTTTTACAGGGCCATCTTATGCAGAATTACTCTGATCTAAGCTCTTTTAAACTTAATAGCAGATTGATGTAATAATGTAGAGAATTGTGCTTGCCCAGGGACACCCCATACACACACAACCAAATATGGACATAAGACAACATGGGTTTAACTGGTTTTATATGGCTTTTCTATGTCATAATTTATCAAAATATGCTAACACATTTTAAGGGTTGGCTGTGCTAGGCAGCCTGCTAATGGCTGCTTTGTTAGGTATGTCCACCATGCTCCAAACATGGTAAGTGCTTCCACCAGCCTTGTTTAACATTGCCTGAAAATACACTATGTGCTGAGAGGTAACAAACCTCAATCCTTCCCCAAATGTGCCATAAGACCTCAGCCAGGTTTGGAACATGCTGCTTATCACTATGGGCATTCCATCCCAACCCACTCATCTGTAAGGTACTGTTCAGCACACAACTCTCTATCATGCTTGATACTAGTTATCCTGAGTAGAGATGGGCATGAACCGAAATACAAACCAAAATTAAGCACAAACCAGGCCAGTTTATGGTTCATGAACCAGCAGTTCGTCACATCCCATTTCTGACGAACTGCCATGAACTTTAGGCTGGTTCATTTGGTTCATTTTTTGGTTCATCACTGCAGACAGCCTGGTGCCAATCAATCCGTTTCCTAGGCAACAGGGAATTGACTTCCTGCAGACCTTCTGCTGACTCAGAAGTGAACTTTTGCTGGCCCAGAAGCGACCTTCTGCTGACCCGGAAGTGAGAATTTTCTTACCTGGATGTGACGTTTTCATGAACCAAAGGAACTGGTTTGCGAACCAGGGGCAGGTTTGTGAAAGTTCATGGTTCGTGAAATTTGACAAACTATGAACCACTGGTTCGGTTTTTTCCCAGTTCGTGCCCTTCTCTAATCCTGAGCAGCCTGCCCTATTCCTGCTAACTATCTATGGTCTAACCAGAAAAAACCAGGCCTATTTGATCTAATTTTTCTGTGAGTCTGGTAGATTATTATCACTGGATTTAAAGATTTTGTGTTGCATTTTGGGATGGCTGAAACTTTTTTGTAGGGTGATATTTGTAGTTTTACTGTGCCTTAGAGGGTTTTTTGTAGAAGCCATAGCATGTATATCAGAAGAAACATTTTCAAAATAAACATATCTAAAGGACTATAATTTACTCAAGCCTCTCAGACTTTCAAAGTTCTTTCTTTGCTGAATTTTCAAAATAAGGAGACAACTTGTTCATTTAGAAAAGTTTTATTTTGCTAGATTGATAGGCTCAACATATTCTTTCAAAATACCTTGGCTCTCAGCTTATCAGCAGGACACCTGGGAGCAATTATGATGGCTTTAAAAGGAGATCACCTTTGTGACCTACAAATCTTCAGTATATTTTTTGATGACATGTCACTCATGCTCAAAATTTTTTATCCTTTGCTCTTTTTAGTTTGAATATCACAAATCCTTACATCATATATATATCTATTAAAAGGGCAACAAGGTTATAGTATAGTACCTAGTTATTTCCAGGCTAGGTACAAGATGGGTGGGGGTTCACCCAATCATTAACCACATGAGAAAGCTCTCTCATTCTTAACAGTGATCTTTTTTGTAAAGTGTGTAGAGTTACTTGGATCCTAAAGAAGATCCACAAACTTTTGTGATAACTTGAGTATGAACTGAAGCCAGTATATTTTTTTACAGATCTGGGGTCGAGACAGAAAAAAAAATTGATAGCGTATGATAGAGAATGTACCCATGGTGGTTAAACTCTTGTTGTTGCTGTGCTTCTTTTAACTCTTCCTGAAATTCTATAAACTCTTGCAAAACCTATCTTACAAATGACATGTGGTGGAACATTTCTTTTATCATTTTTTACTTTAGACAGCCATCAACTTTCTGAAATAATTTTCCAATTTAGGAGGCAGTACTGTGCCCTTTGAAAATATAATTTATGTGTGTGTCCAACAAAGAACTCTCATCAATTGTATTCCCCATCCCCATCACCACCACTATTATTTTGGAAAGTTTCAAATTGCTCCATGGAAAATCCAGAACATGCTTCCTGAACTGTAAACAGTAGTGTTGCAACAGATCAAGTGTGCTTTAATTAAATTGTAAGGACTCAGTGTTTGAGAACTGAAAATTCTAGTAGGAGGTCCTAAGCACCTCTAGTCAAATATTTTCAGGGAGCAAAACTGAAAAGGTTCTCAAAGACGGTGTCAGGAAAAGTAAATAAGACTAGGCTAGAAGAACACGTGTTCTGACTCACCATATGGAAACTTCATCTATAAGAAATGAACATGTGACACAAACAATCCAGAGAACAAATGAAAGCTAAAGAAATTATTTAAGCATTAATGGCTTGTTCTAGTGTGGCAAGTCTTTGTTAATAATATGGTGCAGTATTATGGACCAGTAGTAGATTCCAATGATCTTCAAAAGCAACTCCTAATACATTGTTGTAGTCTGGGTTATTTATTTATCTATTTGCTTATTTACTTAATTTAGAACATAAGAGCTCTTTCAGATCAGACCAGTGGTCCATCTAGTCTACCACTCTGTCTCACACTATGGTTCCTAGTCTCTTGCTTGGGACGGGGGATTCCGCATTCCCACCCTCTGCCCTTCCACCTCTTACATGGCTCAGAGGGAAGCTGTGGGGAATGGGCCTGGCTGCCTTTGTGCATGCTCTGGCGTGCTACAGAGTCTTCGTTGTCATGCCAGGAATGACATCATTCTCAGTATGACAACGGAGGTTCCAGAGCATGCAGTCGCTTTGCACAAGTGCATAGTAAGTACCCCTCATGATGCCCCCTATCCTCTGGTTTGGACCCTGGGGAACTTGGCAACCCTATCTAACACAATGGCCAACCATTTAATCCAGAGGGTCAACAACAGCACATAAAGGCAAAGGACTTCCACTGAGAGCCAAGCTACAAGTGACGCCTTACACAGGCTGGACACTTGTCATCTTACCTCAAGTTTTGATGGGAAATGTAGGCATCCTGGTTTTACAGCTTGGCTCTCCATTACAGCTGCAAGACCAGGATGCCTACATTTCCCATCAAAACTTGAGGAACGCTGACAAGTGTCCAACCTGTGTCAAGCGTCACTTGTAGCTTGGCTCTGAGGTTGCTTCCTGGCACTGGTATTTAGGGGTTTATTGTCTTTGAATATGGAAGTTCCCTTTAGTCACCATGGCTAGTAGCCACTAATACCTATGTGGCAATCAACCCTAAAGTTTTGCCTATTTCTAGGGCTCTGAACCAATCCTGGGAATAATTCTCCAGAGACTGACCAGCCAATCAGAGCCCCTGGAAGTTTCCTGGATATGAGGGAGAACAAGTAATCTCAGTTTTAAAAGGGGAGAAGTGGTTGTGGACAACAGTATAAGCTGAATTAGACTTTTTCTGTTTTGCTTTTTATTAGGATTTTGGGAGGAAAGGGTAGAGTAGGAATCTTGTTTTAAAGAAATAAACAAGAACCCTGTGAAGGTCCAGAGCAAATTTTAACTTTTCTGGTACTGTTTCTGAAGTCAGTTTCTCTGAAAGTTTAAAACAGTGGCCTAGTACTTGAATAGAAGCCTGTCAGTGATATAAAAGAAGTTACAAATAAACCATGAATGCTAAGGAGCCCTGTCTGAGGGAAAAGGCAACGTCCCACCCACCTCTTCGCATCTGTATTTTCAGTGTATGATCTGCTTCAACCAGTTAACTTCCATTAGAGAAAGAGCATAACTTCTGGGGAGTGGGTTGTACAAACCAGTTGTACATTTGTCATATTATTTATCCCACACAAAACCTTTAGCTGTTTCTACAGCTTACTTTCTGAAAATAAATCTTTGGTTGTTATTCTGTTCCAACTGTGTGCTGTCTGTCCAGTCAAAACAACTGGGGGGAAAGGGTTTGTAATCACCTCACTATCAAGTAACACATTATTAGGGTCACAAACAAAAGCCCTTTAGGGAACACAAAGCTATACACTACCTTCCAGATAATAAACTGGATATTGTGGTGGTTGGGCTTTAAAGGAGAGTATGAGAGTAATAGAAAAGCATTCAGTCCAGGGACCATTTACCTCAGAATGTTTCCCCTCAGCTCTCCTTCCTTCTCTTTCCCCCATCACATCAGGGCTATACCCCAAATAAAATCAGTGCCAGCCCAAGCCCTGCAATCACAATACACAGCAAAAGTGGTGCTAACCAGGTGCTTACCAACACCCCTGTCCTCTATGAATCTGTACAATCTTCTTTTAAAGCCATCCATTCCTGTATCCATTACTACATCTTCTGGCAGTGAATCCCACATTTTAATCACTCATTGAGTAAAGAAATATTTCCTTTTTTCTGTCCAGAATCTACTACCCATCAGCTTTACTGGATATCTCTGAAGTTCTGTTCACTCTCCCTAGCCCATGCATAATTTTTAAACCCTTATAATCTCTCTTTCCCCCTTCTTGGATATACACCTTAATGCGGTGATGAGGTTTGAGTGTGTCAGTGAAGCTGAGAGCAACACTGTCAGGAGCACAGGCTTGGTCAAGAGTCTAAACTTCTGGAAGAGTCACTCAAGGCAGAATGGTCAAAGCTGAGACACCAGACTAAGATGTATCCACTCCTTTCAGGAATCAACAGTCACATCAGCAGAAGAGAACTGAATGTTCCAATGGTGATGGGAGCATAAGAATTCTTGAAGGTTAGCTACCGGGCAGCAGCAGTAGTGGAAGGTGATATTGGCGGAGGATTTTTCACAGACAACAGCAGTGTCACTTCAACTAACCCTGGTTAGTACTGCGAAGTGGAAGAAGGCAATGGTAAACCACTTCTGCTAATCTCTTACCAGTTTATGGAGCAGAAATTTACAGTAAATTATGAATAATTGAGCTGTCCTCTGGCTCTTCAGGAACAAGATGGCTGGCGTGGATTAGGTGTTTTTGCATTAATTAGATGAAAAAGAAACTCCTCAAGATAATTATATCACTCCACTTTGTTGGCAGTCTTATCCTAGTGCCAAATATCAGTCCAGCACAGCACAGCTAATGACCAAAAACAGCTGTAAAAATTAGAGTTCTTTCCCTGACACCATCTTGAGCACACCCCCCACTAATCTCTTACCTTGAAAACCCTATGATGAGGCAGTCCAAAATTAAAAAAGATATAGTGCTGGAAGACAGGACCCCCCAGGTCAGATGGCTCTCAATTGGCTACTGGGGAAGAGCTGAGGACAAGTACGAATAGCACTATTCTTAATGATGGGACTGGATTAAAGCTGAAAGGATGTCCAATTGCAGGTGTGAATAGATGCAAAAGGAACATCCAAAGCTGTGCGACACACATAAAATGAACATGGAACATGAGAAGCATGAAAATAGGTAAGCTAGAAATCGTAAAACAAGAAATGGAACATTTAAACATTGCAGTCCCGTGTGTGAGTGAACTAATGTGGACTGACCCAGGACATTTTCATTCAGAAAATCACAGTGTTTTACTGCCGAAATGAATGCAAAAGAAACAGTGTTGCTCTAATACTGATATGAGACATAGCTTATGCAGTCAAGAGCTACAACACAAAGTCTAACTGAGTAATATCAATCAGACTTCAGGGAAAGCCTGTTAACATAACCATCATTCACGTTTATGCTCCAACTGCGGTGGCTGAGAAGGAAGAAATAGAAAACTTTTATGCAAGTGTCCAAGAAGAAATTGACCATACAACTAAACTAGATATGCTGATAATCAAAGGCAACTGGAATGCAAAAGTAGGTGATAAAGCAGCAGCAAACATAGTTGGAAAATTTGGATTAGGATCATGAAACGAAGCAGGAGAGCAGCTCATAGAATTTTGTGAAGCCAGCAACCTGTTCATTGCTAATCCATGCTTCAGGCAACCAAAAACTCGATTATATACATGGAAATCACCAGATTACCAATACAGAAACCAAATTGTCAGGTCCGTGCCCGGTTGTAGCTGCACGTTAGCCTGCCGCCTGCTGAGTGACTTTAGGTGTCATCTCCACCCAGCCCTGTCTGGGCCGTTGCTGTGCTGGATGCCCTAGCACTGCACACAGGCTGCCTGTAAGTAGCCTTGCCCTTCCCCAGTTGTGATGCAGCTATCTGGGCTGGCTTAGCGCCTGTCAAGGGCTTCTGTGAGGCCTCCTGTAGGCTTGGTGCAGGCTTCTGGCCAACGGCCGGAGGGGAGGTATACCACCTCCTCCTCTCACTCTCACGCTTATACTGACTCTCTCTCTCCCCCACCTGCCAGCCATGCCCCTAGCCCTCCAGTCATGGCCCTGGCTCTCCTAGGCAGCCATGCCTGGGGCTGCTTTGCTGGCTGCTCAAGGCAGTCACACCTGTGCCTTTTTTTGCTGGCTGCCAGGCTTTCTTTGCTGCTTGCCTCAGGCAGCCCCACCTGTTGTTGCTTTGCTCCCAGCTTCACCTGGCCCTTACTAATCCCTTATAGCCTGCCTGCAGGTTAGGGGATGGCCCTGTGCTGCCTTTGCTACCTTTCCTCCACTGCCAGTAAGGTTGCTGGCTGGCTTGCTGCTGGCTGGCTGTCCTTGCTTCCTGTGCCTTCTCCCTCTGGTCTGGTCCCCTCCTGCCTGTCCTCACTTTCCCTGCCTGGGCTCCCTGCCTCCCATTGGAGGGTCGGGTAGCTGGCTTCCACCTGCCCTGTCTGACCCTCTGAGGCTTGGGTGCTTCTTTCCTCACCTCTGTTGCTGGTATGTTATCCCAGCTGCCTCATTTTCCCTCCTTCTGCAAAGTCCAGGGGCTGAGCCTCAGACCATGGACACAAATAGATTACATAACTGGAAGATGAAGAAGCTCTATTCTCTCAGCTAAAACAAGATCAGGAGCTGATTGCAATACAGATCATGAATTGCTAATATCAAAAATTAGAATAAAGTTGAAGAGTAACACTAAAAGAATCATAGTGCCAAAATACAATCTAAATAATATTCCTTAAGCCAAAAGACTATTCCTGTAGCCAAAGAAAGGAGAAGCCTAAATGGATGACTGAGGAATCTCTTAAAATTGCTAATAGACGAGAAGCAAAAGCAAAAGGCAACAGAAATAGGGTCAAAACTCTAAATGTAGCTTTTCAGCAGCTTGCACACAGAGGCAAAGAAATCTATTATAATAACCAGTGCAAAGAAATAGAAGAGAACAACAAAAAAGGAAGAACAAGTGACTAGTTCCAAAAGATCAGAGAAATCAAAGGGAAATTCAAGCTGTGGCTGGGGATGCTGAAAAATCAACATGGAAATACAGTATCTGATTAGGACAAAATAAAGGAAAAATGGAAACAATACACTGAAGAACTATACAAAAGAGATGGAAGGATGACATACTTTTGACAAAGAATCTTTTGATGAAGAACCAGAAATCCTAGAAAGTGAAGTAAAAGCTGCCCTCAAAGCAATTGAGAGAAACAAAGCTCCTGGAGTAGATGGAATACTAATAGAGCTATTTCAAGCCACAGAAACTGAGTCCATCAGAATCTTAACAAGAATATGTCAACAAATATGGAAAACAAAACTGTGGCTCACAGACTGGAAACGGTCAGTCTACATTCCAATCCCCAAAAAAGGGGATGCCAAGGAGTGCAGCAACTATCAGACAATCACGTTAATTTCACATGCAAGAAAAATGATGCTCAAAATTATACAGCAAGGACACTTACCATATATGGAATGAGAAATGCCAGATGTTCAAGCTGGGTTCAGAAAAGGAAGAGCCACCAGAGATTGCATTGCAAATTTACGATGGCTAATGGAACATTCCAGGGAGTTTCAGATGAAAATCCGTCTGTGTTTTATAGATTACAGCAAAGCTTTTGACTGTGTGGATCATGAAAAGCTATGGAGAGTCTTAAAAGAAATGGGGGTGCCACAACATCTGATTGTTTTGATGTGCAACCTGTACTCTGGACAAGAGGCTACTGTCAGAACAGAATATGGGGAAACAGAATGGTTTCCAGTTGGCAAGGGTGTCAGACAAGGATGCATATTCTCTCCCTACCTGTTCAACCTCTATGCAGAGTATATCATAAGGAAAGCTGGATTAGTTCTAGAAGAAAGTGGAGGGAAAATTAGTGGGAGGGGCATTAACAATTTGAGATATGCGATGACACCACATTACTTGCAGAAAACAGTGAAGACTTGAAATGACTACTGATGAAGGTTAAAGGAGAAAATGCCAAAGCAGGATTACAACGGAACATCAAGAAGACAAAAGTAATGACTACTGAAGAATTACACAATTTTAAAGTTGACAATGAGGAAATTGAAGTTGTTCAAGATTTTCTATTCCTTGGCTCAATCATTAACCAACAGGGGGACTGCAATGAAGAAATCAGAAGAAGATTGAGACTTGGAAGAGCAGCTGTGAGGGAGCTAGATAAGATCCTTAAAGATAAAGATGTCTCTCTGGGAACCAAAATCAAGATAATCCGAACTATGGTATTCCCCATTGCCATGTATGGATGTGAAAGTTGGACGGTAAAGAAAGCTGGCAGGAAGAAAATTGATTCATTTGAAATGCGGTGCTGGAGGAGAGTTTTGCGGAAACCATGGACAGCCAAAAAGACAAATAAATGGGTACTAGATCAAATCAAGCCTGAATTTTCCTTAGAAGCTAAAATGACAAGACTAAAGCTGTTGTTCATGCTCAATATCTCCTTCGGGAATTGGCAACAAGGTAGCTGGGGTCATTCTGCTGCATGCTTCAAATGTGAGGTCATCTGGGCCTAAGAGCACGCCTCATATCTAGCAAGGCGGGAGTTTTTAACCACTTTGGTCCTCGCTGTTGTAGCAGCGATGCAACGGAATGTGGGCAAAAAACATGCATTCCATGCTCTAATGTTAATTTCCTTGCCTCCTCCACTGCCATAGCTGTTGCTGCTATTGCCCTAATGCAAGCCAGCCATCCCCTGGTGGCTGGGTCTAATTGTTTAGATAAGTATGCTACAGGTCTTAGTTGGGATGCAATCCTCTGCATCAGCACCCCACTCATGTGCCCTCTCTTTTCATGGACAAACAACTGAAAGAGTCTGGCAGTCCTAACACAGGTGCTGACATCAGGGTTTTTCATTAATAGCCTGGCCTTCTTCTGGTCTACACTAATACTTCGGGCTCGCCTTGGTGGAATTTTGCTACTAGGGGCTGGGTCAATGCACTAAAATCTGGAATCCATGAACGGCACAAACCTGCCATTCGCAAAAATGTTCCAAGTTCCTTTTTCTTGTTGGGGAGGGGCAGCTGACATATCACCTCTTTCCTGTCTCTCAACAATTCTTTTTGCCCTTGTGAAATAGTGAATCTCAAGTATTTAACGGACTCACAGACTAGCTGGGCTTTCTCTTGTGAGACTCGAAAGCCTTGTTCACCTAAGAAATTTAAAAGGGACACCGTGGCTCTTCTCATGGTGTCAGCATCTGCCCCAGATAAAAGGAGGTCATCTACATACTGCAAGAGTGTCACATCTTCTCCCCCCTTCCAGTCCCTAAGTTCCTTTGCTAAGCAGTTCCTGAAAAGGGTCGGTGAGTCTAAAAAGCCTGCGTGTGAAACGATCCACCTTACGTGTGACTTTATCCTGTCATTGTTGACATAGTGAGCCAAGAAGCATGTCTATGTCTTGCTGTTTGTATCTGTCATGTCACTACTGATGTAAAAGATCTATTTGACAGGTCCTTGGATGATGCAAGAGCAGAGAAACAACCTACGACACCTCACCAGATGTGTTATGATTAGACACTGGGGGGTGCTGTGGGAGGATATAAGCCAGCAGTGTCTTGTGCTGGAGTGGAGCTTGTTCCATTAGGTGCTTGGCGAAGCACTTTGACACTGAGAACAAAATTCTGTATATAAGTCACTGTAAATAAACTGTACATACACTTGAATGCTATAAGTGTGTGGAAGCCTTATTTATAGCTCAGCTACAGTTCAAACCACGCTGCGCCAACAGGGTTATGGGCCCCGAACCGCATGGCTGGCATTGCAGGTTCGAGGAACTGTGAGCGGTGAAGTCCTGTGTGGCTTGGAGCTGGAGGCTGTGGATGGTGAAGTCCAGGAGTGGCTGTTCTGCATTGGTGAGGAGGAGTGCCCGGCAAGCTGTCCTCGCAGGGAAGCAGTGTGGAGGAGGAGGAGAAGGAAGATATTCTCCCGGGGCCAGTCCAGATAACAGAGATGGCTCAAGTCCAAATAGCCCTGCCGGTGGAGAAACTCACGGGTGAGAATTACCAGGTGTGGTCCCTCTGTAGGCAGCATTATTTGAAGAGGGAAGGTCTTTGGGTCTGTGTTGACAACCCTCCAGACGTCCCCACGCCGGCAGAGGTGGCAAGAGATGAGAGAGCGCTAGCTGCAATTGTGTTGAGTATAGCCGACTGCCAGCTAAACCATATAGCACACGAAACCACAGCTCAAGCGGCTTGAAAGGCACTCAAGGCCATGCACCTGCAAGATTCGGCAGGAGTCCTGATAGCCTTGACGAGAGCCCTGTACCGGAGGGTTCAGCAGCCTGGAGAACCAGTGAAAGACCACATAGCCGCATTAACGCAGAGCTTCAGGGACCTGGAGCTACGAGGGAAGATTTTCTCTGAACCAGACCGTGTGTATATTTTGCTCTCTAGCCTTGCACCATATTACGAGGTTCTTCTAACTACACTAGAGATGGTGAAAACTGATGATTTAACTTGGAGTTATGTTGTAGCAAAGTTGCTAGACACAGAGAGGTGGCAAAAAGACAAACCATTATCTGAGTCTGGGCATGCAGCCAAGTCTGGGCATGCAGCCAAGTCTACAGTGTGTTCTGAGGGGGTTGACAGCAAGCTTCAAACAGACTACAGGCAAGCTGTACGGTCGTCTCCAGTCGTGTTGGCAGCCAGGCGGTGTTGGACCTGTGGAAGCGAATCCCATTTCCGCAGAGAATGCCCATGTCGAAGGAAAGGAAGAAAGCTGGTAACCAGCAATAGCCAGGGTGATACCAGGAGCGGTGAAGCAAGGCTTGTGGTGTCAGCTGTCGCCGGGGGTTCCTGGCTTCTTGATTCCGGAGCTTCACAAATCATTTGTTGGGAGGAATCCGTGTTGGAGGAAGCCCACAAGTCATCATTGCCTCACGTCAGGCTAGCTGATGGAAGGTGTGCCAAGGTGACTTGCCAGGGGCAGCTAACTTTTTCTTCCCTAGGTTATATCTTCAGAGACGTTTTATGTGTGCCTTCATTAGAAAGCAACCTGTTAAGTGTGTGTGCTCTAACAAAAGCAGGGTTTAGCATTTCTTTTTCCCAGAATGGGTGTACAATCTCTAAAGGGGGAAAGAATCTGCTGCAAGGTAAATTGCATAACAATGTATATTCAGTTGAGAATGGCCAGGCAGGAGCACAAGTTGTGTCCAACAGGTGTGACCATGAGGGGTGTGTGCATATCTTACATCGCCGGCTTGGTCACATTGGGTTTGAAGCATTGAGAAAAACATTGGCTCTGTTACTAGGGGAGAGTGTGAAACCGTGTAAGCATTTTCTAGACTGTCAGGTCTGCAAACAAGTGAAAAGTCATGCTTATCCTGTGGCTAAGTCAAGTAGCTGGGTGTCAAACAAGCCCTTAGAGTTGGTCCATATGGATCTGATAGGGCCATATCCTCAGAGTCATTCAGGAAAACGTTTTGCTTTGCTTATTTGTGATGATAAAAGTCGTTTTCTCTGGGCATCTGTGCTGACGCACAAATCAGACACATTTCAAACAGTAAAATACTGGTGCAAAAGAGCTGAATTACAGCTGGGTGAAAAAGTACGTGCCATTCAAACTGACATGGGTGGAGAGTTCCAAACAAATGAATTCTCTAAATGGTTAAATAAAAAGGGCATTGTTCACAGAATGGCAAACCCAGGGGTCTCAAGTGAGAATGGTTTGGTGGAACGCAGTGGTGGAAAAAATTCAAACAATCATGAAAGCCATGCTGACAGATGCCAATTTGCCAGTGACTTATTGGGCTGAAGCTTTAGGGGCAGCCTGTTATGTCAGCAACAGGGTTTGGAGTAGGGCAATAAACAATATTCCCTACAAAGTGCTGTACAAGAAAGATCCAAAGCTCGGGTTTCTAAGAGTGTTTGGGGTTAAAGCATGGATAAATGTGCCTCTCAAGCAAAGGAGAAAAGGATCTGCTAGAGCAGTTCAGCATGTGTTTGTAGGTTATCAGTCTGGTATGAAATCCTACAGATTTGTTACGTCTGACCGGAAGGTTTGTTTTAGTAGATCCGCTACATTTAATGAAAACAGCAATTGGGCAAGACTCCATGGTTCGGAGGAGCACTCACAAGTGTTTTTGCCTCTAACAGAGCACAAAGAGGCTCAAAGTGGCACAGTCAGCCACAGAGTGTGATTTCTGAACAGGACGTTAAAAAGGAGGTAAAGTCTCCTGGAGCTCAGCCTCAGAGTCCTGGTGTTCAAGTTCCAAGGGTGTCAGAACGCTCCACGAAAGGAGTGCCTCCTGTGAGATATGGCTTTGAGCCAAATCAGCCGCAAGTGAATTTTGTATGGGTGCCAGAGCCGGCCAACTTTCAAGAGGTTTTGCGGCTTGATGGGTCTGAGAGAGAGGCTTGGTTTGCTGCTATGCAACAGGAATATGAGTCTCTCACAAATCATCAAGTGTTTTCTCTGTCTGAAATGCCAGAGGGGAAGAGCCCAGTGGGCTGCAAATGGTTGTATAAAGTTAAATACAGTCCTAATGGAGAGTTTAAACGCAAGGCTCGCCTTGTGGCCAAGGGATACTTTCAAATACAAGGGCAGGATTATGATCTGGTGTTTTCTCCAACCATGAGGGGGGAAACCTTTAGAGCAGCTCTTTGCAAAGCAAGTGCAGAGGGTTTGTCTGTCTTTCATTTCAACATTGAAACTGCCTTTCTGCATGCAGACTTGGAGGAAGAAGTCTACATGGAACAGATTCCAGGATTTGAATCTAAGCAACAAAATCTTGTATTAAAATTGCATAAGTCCATTTATGGGTTAAAACAGGCAGCACGGTGCTGGAATTTGTGTCTATCAAAAGCACTGGCTAGCCTTGGATGATCCATGTTTATATACAAAGGAGAATGGTGGTAAACAGTGTTACCTGCTTTGCTATGTGGATGACCTCTGTTTTCTGTGTGGGTCACCTGAGGAATTGGCTGAATTCCAGCAAGCCATAACCAGAGTGTTTAAAACCAGGTTTTTGGGACCTATTTCAAACTACCTAGGTATGCAAATTACCAAAAACAGCTCAGGGTGTTTTGAGCTGAGTCAGAGCAATAAAGTGAAGCAATTGCTGAAGCAGTATGGGATGGCAGAGGCACGAGAAGTGCAAATCCCCATGTCTGCTGGGTGTCTCAAGGAACCAAGAAACACTCCTTTAGAAAACAAAACTAAGTACCAGTCTCTAGTTGGGTAACTGCTGTACTTGTCCTGCTGGAGCCGCCCTAATCTGGGCTATGTGGTGCAGTGGCTGTGTAGGCAGTGTACAGATCCCTGTGAAAGAGACTGGCAGGTAGCAAAAAGGGTGCTGCACTATCTGAAGGGTACTTCAGACTATAAGCTTGTGTTGGATACTACAAAAGGTACTGAAGTGTTAGCCTTTAGTGATGCATCATGGGGAGATGATGAGGGGAGATCTACCTCTGGTTATCTTATCCACGTTCTGGGAGCGCTGGTGTTCTGGAAGTCTCAGAGGCAAACGTTAGTCACAACTAGTTCATGTGAAGCCGAATATGCCTCGCTAAGCGACTGTGTATTACAACTGGAGTAGGTAATAAAGTTGTTGGAAGATCTTAATATGCAGTGTCCATTACCAGTGGAAATAAAATGTGACAGTTCTGCTGCAGAGCAATTGGCACAGTACCAAAGCATCCGTGCCAGGAGCAAACATATTGTGATCCATTATCAAAATGTGTATGATGCTATTCACAGAGGTATGATATGTTTGTCTCATTGTAAATCAAATGAGAATGTTGCAGATCTGTTAACCAAAGGACAAAGCCAGGAAATGTTGGTTAAATGCAGAGAAGTGTTGGGCATACATGCCTCTTGTCTCAAGGAGGAGTGTTGACATAGTGATCCAAGACATATGCCTATGTCTTGCTGTTTGTATCTGTCATGTCACTACTGATGTAAAAGATCTATTTGACAGGTCCTTGGATGATGCAAGAGCAGAGAAACAACCTATGACACCTCACCAGATGTGTTATGATTGGACACTGGGGGGTGCTTTGGGAGGATATAAGCCAGCAGTGTCTTATGCTGGAGTGGAGCTTGTTCCATTAGGTGCTTGGCAAAGCACTTTGACACTGAGAACAAGATTCTGTATATAAGTCACTGTAAATAAACTGTACATACACTTGAATGCTATAAGTGTGTGGAAGCCTTATTTATAGCTCAGCTACAGTTCAAACCACGCTGCACCAACAGTCATGGGGTCTACCTATTCAAAACTAAACAAGTTTCTAGAACCCTGGTCCAGAGGGACGTAAAAGAATGCATCTTTAAGATCTAAAGCTGTGAACCATTAGTAGCTCCCCAGAATGTTTGAGAGGATATTATAGGGGTTCGGTACCTTGGCATGCGTGCTTGCCACAATTGCATTAATTGCCCTTAAATCTTGGACCAGGCACCACTTGGTTTGCACTTTGTCTTTTGGAATGGCTAAAATTGGTGTATCGTATGGTGATGAGCATTCCTCTAGTCTTCCTTCTGCTATCAGCGTCTCAATTACTGGCTTGAGTCCCGGGCGGCTTTTAGCTGATAGCAGATATTGTTTTACTCTAATTGGCTGTGCTCTCAGTTTTAGTGTAATCTGTACTGGCACGAACCTCTTATCTAACCCTGGAGTTCCTTCCTCTGCCCACCCTAATGGGTTCACTCCCTGCAATGGGGTTACCTCTTCTTTTATTGATTCATTAGCGGCTGCTCTCAAGGCTGCTAGATAATGTGGGGCTTCTCCTATTGGCAGGTGGAGAGTTACTCCCTGCTCTGTGAATTCTAAACTGGCTTCCAGCTTGCAAAGAAGATCCCTTCCTAGAAGTGCAACCGGGCAATCCAGGGTGAGCAAAAAGGAGTGGGTCTATGGAAACATCACATTCGTGCAAAAATCTCTATGTTACCGGGACACCGGTAACTCCTATCACAGATGTCATTTGGTCTGATTCTATGATGCCTGGTGGTGCCATTGGGAGGGAAGAAAATGTGGCACCTGAATCTACCAATGCTGTATACGTTCTATCCCCCACCCTTAATGTTATCAGAGGCTCAGCAAGTGGGGTATCTGTCAATCCTTGCCCCTGACATCCATATGTAATACTTAGATTTCTGAGTGGCATCTGCGCTTGTGGGCCAGCCAGCACTGGTGTGGCTACTTGGAAATTTTGGAATGCTGGGACTTCTGGGGACAAAATGTAGGGAGGGGGAGGAGATAAACTTCGCTGCATTGGCAGGTTGGGGGAATTTACTTGCCAATACCCTTCTTGGCGACAAATTAGACACTGATTGCAATTTATTCTTGGTTGGGCATGATATCCTGGCTGTGTCCTGTGCCCTCCCTGCAATCGTGGATCTCCCTCTCTTCTTCCTGATACCATATTTTTGTGACTGCTGTGCTCATGCCAGCCACATGGATTTCTCTTTTTGTTTTTCCTGATCCCGATTGGCATAATCACGAAAGGCAATCTCAACTAACATTGGCGGGCTTTTGATTTGCCAATCCTCTAGTTTCTGTAGCTTTTTGCAGATGTCATCATAAGAGTTGGCAATGTACACTGCAGTAAGTGTTACTCTAGTCCCTTCAGCTTCTGGATCCATAGCTCCCCATTTACAGAAAGCCTCCATTAGTCTTCCTAAAAATTCTGAGGGGTCTTCATCTTTTCTTTGTTTAATTTCCCATACCCAGTTCAAATTTACTACTCTAGGGATTGCTTCTTTCATTCCTTTTGTTACCCATGAACAATATGTCACATACTGTTCTCTACCTGCAGTCCTGCGGTAGTCCGTTTGGATTTGTTGAGGGAAATTCCAATTCCACATCCCCTGGGGTTGTTTCTTTTCCTCCTCTGCCTGGCAGAGGGTTCTTGCCTTCTCTGTCATGAGTTTCTTATCTTCTAGTGTCAACATTTGATTCAGTATCTGCTGGCAGTCCAGCCAAGTGGGCTGGTACATGTTACATAAATCTTGAAATTCCTGGGCCAATTTATCTGGGCTCTCTAAATATTTTGGAAGGGTTCTTTTCCATGCCAGCAGATCTGTATTTGAGAAGGGGCAATAAACAAACTCAGAAAGTCCCTGTTGAGTGGCTGCCTCCCGCAACAGCATCATCCTTGCTGCTTCTAGGGTTCCCCCTCCTAATTCACCTAGTGTTTCATTCTTTAATGGGGTTGCGCACTGCCTTATCAGTGATAAGGCTGTGGCAGTGTCTTGCCCTGTTAGCCCTTCTACATATGTGTCATGTTCCTCCTGTAAGTCTTCCTCTAGTGCTGTCGTGCCAAATAAGTCAGTGCTACATCCCACTACCATAGTTCGGTCTACAGGGTTTCTCATTGGGGTACTTGTATCAAGCATTAGCCTTTGTAAACATTCTGGTTGTATTTCCCCTCTATAAAATTCATTTACTTTATTCTTCATTGCAGCATCCATAGTGCAGCAGGTTTTAGGGGTTACTTGTTCCTGCATTTTTAGCTGTTTCCACATTTCGTTCTTGAATGCAGCACCATCTGTATTGTCCAGTCTCAAGCCTGCCCCATTTGTTACTCCTATTGCACCTCTATAGTGGACTAATTGGCAGTTTTCTACATACTTTGCTAGTGTTGGTTGTATTCTAGTGGTTACATTTTTAACATTTTGTGGAGGTGGCAGAGGAGGTGGAAGTGGCGGTGTTTTATTCCCATCCACCTGATCTACTTGGGTGGACTGACCCTTTTGCTGGTTATTATTTGGTGGATGCAACAATGGGCATGGGGGGCTTCAAATGCTACCAAAATTTGGTCCATATCATCTCCTACAAGTGGCAAATCAGAGTCTATGGATGCTGATCATTTTACCAGTGTCTCTCCTTCTGCATCATTTGTGAATTTAACATAGGACCTTCTGTCTCCCCTTCTTATGGGCATCTGCAGACAGTGTGGTTGCTATTTCCTCTGCTACTTCCCATTGTTTTGCTGCATTAGACCACATTTTAGCAAATTCATATTTCTCACGGTTTCCAATTTCTCTACAATAATCCATTAATTTCCTAATTTTGTCTCGTTTAAAGGATCCCACCATCGGCCACCTTTTGCCATCTGCTAGTGCATATTTTGGCCATTTCCCCATGCAATAAGCCATTAGTTTTTGAACTGGATAATATTTTACCTCTTTTCCTACTCCAACAACCTTATTCCAATTCTGAATCATCTGTTCCAATGGGGAACCAGGGACAGCCGTCCCTGACCACTTGCTTTTCCAATTCCCCTCTTCTCTCTCTCTCTCTCCTTGATTCACGGAGCCAATTTTACCCTTCTTTCCCAATCCAATTTCTCCTCCTTCCCTTGTTTCTATTTCACAGTTCCAAACAATACTCCCCTCACATGTACATTAGTATAAGAGTATCATACCCAAAACAAAAGGAGGGGTGGAGGGTGCCTTTGCAACTCACTAGGCTGGTCTAGTTGGTTTTCCACGGAGCACCCTATCCTGAATGTGTTTTCTAGGAGTCTCCTGCTCCCTTCGAAAATGGGTCACCGCAGTGTCTCCGAGAGACGTGGGCCTCTGGGCAGTCGGGATCCCCCAAACCAATGGCAGGCTATAGCATGTCACCTTCCCCTTTCAGAGAGGCTCCACACCAGTTGTTTGGCAAAGGAGAGGGTAGTGGGTATTGATTTTAGGGTCCTACCAGGAGAAGTACAAGAAACCCCTTCGGGTTGGGGGATAATTCTGTTTTCCCCTTCCCGAAGGATACACCCAGCTTTGGTCTCCCGTTTATGAATCTAAGACATTGGCACACAACAATAAAACACAAGAGTTCTCCTTCAGGTGCACAATTAGTACAGGCAGGGGGCAAGGGGCCCCGCCGCTTCTCGCAGCACCACCTTTCCCCTCCTTTTCTGAGGCCCTCTCACACAGATGCACTTGCTTTCCACTCATGTGGGATTAGCGGAATAATGGACAAGCACATGTAGGGTTATTACAATCACAAACAACTTAAATTACTCTGAAAACATGGGCAAAGCATCATCTTCTGCTCCTCCAGACTTGCTCTGTCAAGTCTAGCGCACCATCACCCTGCCAAGGCACTCACTCCTCAGACTCACCTTGCCAAGTCTGGTGCACTCTCATGCAGTTTATGTGCTTAATTCTCATACCCGCACTGTCCAGTTTAGTGTGCCCCCTTGCACCATTGAGGCACCTAATCCTCGATCCTGCAATGCCAAGCCTGGAGGCGCCCTTGCCTCTGCAAGTCACCTCCAACTCAGGCCTGCCTGCTCTGGACTGGTGGCCCCTTCCCCACCTACTCAAGGTGCCTACACAGATTTCTCCCTCCAGGCTCGCACTCTCGAGCCTGTCCCGTTCTCTTGCCTTGTTGAGATGTGTGCTCATTCACCTGATTTGCACTCTTGAGTCTCTCCTGCAGTATTGCTCCACTGAGCCCTGCACACACACACTTGGCTCACACTGCTGAGCACCTGTCATGCCCTCATTGAGACTTGTGCACACACTTCCACTTGGCTCACTCCTTTGAGCTCTGACCATGCTCTTCACAGCCTCTTTTGGTTGGCTTGAGCAAACATGGCTGTCAACACATTTGCTGGCACCAATACTTTCATACACCTAGGTTCTCTATTCTCATCTTTCTCTTTTCTTCTGTTCCTCTTTAGTGGGACCTACCTCCTCCCCTGCATAAACGGTGCCCCTGCTCTATCCTGAGTCTAACCAAGGACTTACCTGCCTCTGCCTGAGGGAGGGGTCTTTTTACCTTTCTCTCCTGCAACTTCAATCACACACTTTCTCCGGCTTCCATCACAGGACCCCAATGCCAGCTCTGTCCTCATATCTACCCAGGAAATACAATTACAGGACCCAATGACATCAACTACACTATCTCTGGCTCTAACAGCTGCTCATCCTCCAAAGTGATATATGCCGTCATGTGCCAACAATGTCCATCTGCTCTGTACATTGGACAAACCAGCCAACCTCGGCACAAAAGAATAAATGAACACAAATCTGACATTAAAAATGGCAACATCCAGAAACCAGTGGGAGGACACTTCAATCTATCAGGACATTCCATCAAGGACTTAAAGGTCACTGTAGTTCAACAGAAGCCTTTCGAAAACTGAATCCAACGGGAAGCTGCTGAATTGGAATTCGTATGTAAATCCGACTCAGTCAGGCTTGGATTGAATAGGGACTATGAATGGTTATCTCATTATCAGAAGTAACTGATTTCATTATCAGAAGCCAACTGATCCCATTATCAGAAGCTACTGATTGTATCTACTCCCCCCTCCCCCCTCCACTTATATATCTGACCAGTTTCTTCTTACCCTCCTTGCATCTGACAAAGAGAACTGTGATTCTCGAAAGCTTATGCCACTGTAAGGTTGGTTAGTCTTAAAGGTGCTACTAGACTGTTTTCGATTTTCCCTCCGTTGAGAGAACTGTTAATTTATTCTTACACTTTGCTTCCTGTAGTTTAGCTAATTTTAATCCATAAAAGAGCCAGTCCTCTTATCCCCTGACCACTGTGCCTACTCAGAAGTCTTTGTAAATGATTGAAAGCAGTTATATCATTCTCCATTTTATCCTCACAACTACACTACGAGGTAGATCAGACTGGGAATGAGAGATTCACCCAAGGTTATCCAACCAGCTTTCTCAGCCGAGTGAGAATTTGAACCTGACTCTCTCAGATCCTGCACTCTAATGACTACAACACAATGATAATGATGAGATGACAGATGTTTAGTTGATTATTGATCTTTTAATTGTCATAATTCAGCTGCATTTTGCATTAATTTGATATTACCAAGACATATCAAAAGACATATGAGCTAATTTATTGTTTAACGAATGCTACTATTTACAGATAAGACACCACTTTTTTTTTAATTAAATAGATTTTATTGGATGAGGTGATATAAAATAGTTGGTTAATACATACAACTTATCCAAATCAAACCTTTCTAAATATATAACCCCACCCCTCCCCCTTTTCTCTATTGACTTGCAACAACACTCGAACCCCCCGTTTATTCATAGAGATTATTATTTCACTATAATACAATTATATTATGTTACCCATGGTAGAGATCTTATACATATTCCCTTCGTTAAAATCTTACTTAATAAAATTTAAAATCCCTCCAAAGACCACAATTGTACTTTAACATCGCATTTCTTTTCCAAATATTTCTTAAATTTCTTCCAGTCTTCCAGAAAAAATTCTGGATCTTGCTTTTTCAGATTTCTAGTTAATTTGTCCATTTCGGCCATGTACAACAGCTTCCTTGTCCATTCTTCAATATTCGGTACTTCTTCTTTTTTCCAATATTGAGCATATAAAATTCTTGCTGCTACTATCATATAATACAACAATATCTTATCATTTCTATTAGCATCTTCTAAATGTAAAGATAGTAATAACATTTCTGGATTTTTTGCAACATTGTATTGTAATATCAAAGACATTTCAGCACATATTCTAGACCAGAAGTCTCTAGCCTTTTGGCAAGTCCACCACATATGAAATAGAGAACCTTCATGCTCCTTACATTTCCAACATTTATTTGATAACTGTTTGTTAGCTATGGCTAATTTTTTCGGTGTTAAGTACCATCTATACAGCATTTTATAACCGTTCTTTTTAATACTGGTACAAGTTGATATTTTTAAGGTATTTTTCCATAGTTGTTCCAATGCTTCCATCACTATTTCCTTATTACAATTTATGTCCCACTTTACCATTTGCACCTTGACTGTTTCATCTTCTGTAAACCACTTCAATAACAACTTATACATTTTAGAGATTGCTTTACTATTATCCCCCAATAATAGTTCCTCTAGTTCTGCATTTTTAATTCTAAAACCATTCTTTCTATGTTCTGAATAAATCTTTATCTATATTGTAACCAACCATATTTAAATGGCAACTCCTCATTTCGCTTAAGTTTCAACCCATCATTTTCTAATACTGTTATTTCTTTGAGGGTAAGCCATTCCTTTCCCTGATATTCCATATTTGGGTTGATTACTTCAGCTGGAACAATCCAAAGTGGTTTCTTTAGCTCTATAAATTTCTTGTACTTAAGCCAGGTTGACAGTAGATTTCTTCTCAGGTAGTGGTGCTGAAGAGATAAGACACCACTTATTAATGGAAGAAACAGATTTTTAATTGTTTTCTTTTTTATCATTTAGAACAGCAAATATATATATAAACATCATAACCATCAACCAACAATGCAGCAACAGCAGCAGCAATATCTGTTTCCATTGTAAAGATTGTCTGAGATCATAGTCATGGCAAATCTGACTCATCCAAATAAAGCAACAGGCAGCCTGGAAGTGATATGAATGCCTCTGCACCAGATATAGGTGGCAGTGGTTGGCCCCAAGGGGGGGATCAAAAGGTTATACAGACCAGTATGTGTGATTGTATGCAGGAGAAATGTTGGAGGAGGCAAACATTCAGATGTATCTTCCATCAACTTCCCTCTTAACCTACTGTAGTGGGACTAAATCCCATTACAAAGAGCCCTTGTGGGGAAACTGAAGATACTGAAGGTCCAAGATTGTCTGGGAGAGAAACTAAAAAGGAAAGACAAGTAGATTTGGCCAATAGATTAGTTGAGTCAGAGCTCAAAGGCTTTTTTGTCAATGAGTGGAGTGCTGGAGGCTTCTTTACAACTTTCAGGATTAATCTGTAGGCCAGCAGCAATTCAAAATTGCAGCTCCGCCTTCTGAGACCCTTGCATCAGCATATATATATAAAATACAAATAATGATGATATAATTAAATGGCATCATTTAGTAGTCTAATCAATTAAAATTGCTGGCCTTACTTAACAGATACTATCTGATACATTGTATGATGCAGTGAATGCCAGTACACACACACATACACGTTAAAATTAAGAATATAGTTCTGTTAATGAGAATTGGAGCCAGCCACCTAGTTTCCTAGCACTGACACTTGAAAAGCAATGATATATGAACAGCACTTAAACAGTTTAAAAGGACACAGCCTGAATTTGAAGAACAATAGCAATCTAAAACTGAAGTTACTGAGATGTGCATCATGGGAAATGAGGAAGCCAAGGCACTTTAACAACAAGAAAAGACATTTTGAAACTGGACTATCCTGAGGGATCAGGAATCACATACAAATTCCTCCAGCACAGAGGAGATTAGCGTCAATCCATTCCAAGAAATGGCAGAGGTGACATAAAGTACCATTAACAGTTCCCACTGAACCCAAACTGTGGTTTGCTTGCCTTGGCAGCAAAAGGATAATTATTTGGATTCTTTGAATATGCCAGTACTAAGGGTGAAAGTCATAAATCAACATTTACAATTTCATTCAGCCATCTGGTGTCTCTTTTTTGTTTTTGTTTTCAAAGCTCATAGAGATGATATGGTTTCAGATATTCTCCAAAGCGATTAAAAATTAGCCAGTGTCCTTGTCATTTCTAAACAGGTGTTGTTTTCCAGTTGAGGTTGTTTCTTTTTTTGCTGACTGTCCCCCCTGTGTCCCATTCTGCCTACAAACACTAAATTTTAAAAAGAACTGTTTTCTAATTAAAAAGGTCAATGTGGTATATTATCTCTGGAAGACAAAGTGGGCAGAGAGCCTTTTAGTTTTTGAGAAAATTGATGTTTTTTTAATTGTTTTATCATTTACCTTTTATTTAGTTTTGTTTTACCTTTCTGACAATAATGAAGGAAGGAAATGAAATCTTCTGATACAGAAGATAAGATAGATGTACTAAAAATTGCTGAATTTTAAACCTTAGAACAGAGGAGAACAAACCACATCTTAATTGGTGATATCACCTAAACATGAAATATCTCCAAAATTAGTAATCTATGGAAGAAGAAATCTTCCCCATTGCTCTACTTTCAAAACCTTCTACACTTACTGAAATACCCTCTTACACAGCTTTCAAACTACAGAAGCTCTACCCACTTTGCTTCTGAATACCAGATACTAGGTTGGATTTAGATTACATTTCCCAATGGTAGAATGGAATTTTCCTGCCTCCCTCTCCAAAAGCATCCCTCTGATCTCTACTAGATGCTGCTTTTGGGAGATAGAGAACCATGAGGAATATCCGGGAGGGGGAGTCTGTAGCTGAAATGTGGTATCAGTGGAAGTTGCCAATTTAGCCAACCCACTAAATATCTTTAATTTCATTTACTCTAATTTCCACATGATGCCCAGAACAATCCAGAGGTGACCTGTGGTGGTGGCCTACATATGCCCACATAAATTAGAAGGCTTTCGTCTGTTCCCTAGGAAAGAGATAAGACAACAGGTGAACCTGGCCAGGCACAAGCAGCAGAACAAGCTTACCAGTCTCTATAGAAATTCCAGCGGTATCCACCAATCACTGGCCAGCTGCTATTGACAGCTCTATGAGCAGTAGCTAAAGATGGAGTCAATCTCTGGCTATGAATGTGGATACTAACTGACAAGGCCACTCCCTTCCACCTCAGAGAGCCAAGGACTGTGTCTGCCAAGACCCTGTGACTGCAGCACCCCAACAGAGGCACTTGGCTTGAGGGGCCCCCACCCCAGCCCAAAGGAAACACGCACCCCAGCGACAGACAGGGCTCCCACCCCATTGTTGGTGAGGGCCAGGCTGGCAGCAAAAGTGCTGCCTCCTGACCCATGCACACAGGAAAAATAAAAACAGAAAAACAAAGGTACCAAAAAACTCAGACCAGGCTCAAACCCACAGACTCTAATATCCAGGGCCAACCCCTAAGCCTCAGAGTCAGGAGATGAGGTTCCTAAAAGACATGCCAGCAGGGACAAGAAACTCCACTGATGTCACCACCAGCCATATGGAGCTAAGCAGAGAACATGACATAGATCAACATCGCTCAGTGGGAAATTACTGAAACAGCATGGCTGGGGCTCCTGGTTCAAACCCCAGTTGGGTAAAGGGAGAGAAAGACTGAAGCCCAGGTCTGACTTTCTGCCCCTCTTCCCCTGCAAATGGCAAAAGTGGGATCAGGATGACCTAGCCAATGAGGTGCCTCAGAGATCCACCAGTTTTTGATGATATGTGGCTCCCTAAGTTCCTCTCTGCTGCATCCATGACCATGGTGTTCTGATGTTGAACTCAGACCTCCCCATGTGCTAACCATCTGCATGGCTTATCAGACACCAGCAGTGCTGTGAGAAAGTGTAGGAAGTTCTTAGAGCCCCTCTCCCCAGAACATACACGCACTGTCTCTTACAATATGTCTTAGGTGGAAAGAGGGGGTGGAGAGCTAAGCATGGGCTTAGCCTCCAAGATGCCAGTGGATCACTACTTTGATGTGCAGCAGAACAAAACAGAGGTCCAGTTGTACCTGGAAAACTTTTGAGACCCACCCCATCATTACCATGCCTGAGCCAGAAACCATCTTCTGGGATGGACAAAGTGGCAGCCCTATGGGGAAATGACAAATGGGAGGGGTAGCTGAGGCAGTGAGGGGCATTGAGCTACTGTCATCTACACACAAGCAAACAGACAGGGAGAAAGTTGTGGAAAAACACAGACTTTATTGAACTGCCAAACGTGAAGGGGATGCCTGGATGCAGGTTGCCAACTCCTTTTGTCAGGTACAGCAACTCTGCCTGTGTGCACTGTTCCAAGAGGTCTTTTGGAAGCTCGTTTAGTCATCCATTGTGCTATTAGCTTCTGAGCAAGGTGGACTCACAGATGCCTGAGAAAGAATGCTCCTGGAGCCAGGCTGAAAATGCAATCTGAGGGGATTACCAAGGACTGTGATGTCCACGTTCTCAAATCTCTCTGTTGGATCACCACCTACATGGAGGAAAACAGAACCATGGTCAGTGATAACAAGGCCAGTTCTGCCGCACCTTGGAAGGGTCCATGGCCCCATGGGGAAAGAGGAGACCACCCTGAGACAGAGTCCACTCCCTGTTAGTGTCAGAGCATCCTTGCCCCTTTGAGTTGAGCATCTGGAGGCAGGATATGTGTTAGGGGTCTGCAGTAAGAGATATTAATAAAACATTCCAGACTTAGCTCTCTCCCAAGGTGTAAGAGCTAAGAGCTCACCCACATTTGCAATGTGCCCAATCTATGCTCTTCTTGCCACCAAGGTGCTATATGCTCTATGTACACAGAAGTTAGCTCTCAGGCAGAGCCCGGAACCATGCTCCCTTCTTACTGAGTTCATGAGCATGCTGGCTGGGGTTTATGTAGTGTGTGTGGGGGGTCCATGAGTGGGTTGCTGGAGAAGAGATTTGGTTACTAGGACATGAGTGGATTTGTTGTGGCTTTGGTTAGATCCTATGCTCCTCTGGGCCTTTTGGATAGAGCCATGAATTGGGGTGGTGGTTGACTTTTCCCATTGCATGGGTAGCTATTTGCTACAGCATCTTTTTCATGGTGTCACTTTCTACTGCTGTTTGAATGTGTTACCTAGCCTAAAATGACTTTGGGAGATAACTAACTCCTGGCCTGCCCCCTGGCCTACCAACTCCCATGCAAGCACAGAGATTTATGCCTGAGGCCCATTGGCAGCTGGCTGAGATGGGGCACCGCTACCACAACAGTCTGGTGGAGTGGTGCTAGAGATCTGCACCTGTGTAACTGGGACTTATGACAACATAACTCTGATAAACATCAGAGTAGGGGATGGTTGGCTCCCTGAGCACTCCCCCCCCCCCGGTTAGGATTGCACTGTTTAAGATGTACACGTGATGTACACTGCTTAAGATGTACACATGAAATGGGCTGTTTATTTCCCTTTTTTCAGATAATCTGGTAATGACTGGTTTTCCTCTTCTGCATGGCAGGGTTTTTTTATATTTGACATATGATTTAGCTGTAAGGGAAAATATATGAGTTTATTGTTATTTTATTATTGTTATTACTATGCTTCTTTGTTACCAGAGCTGGTCTCCTTGCAATAAAATGATTTGTGGTGGAATTAGCAAGCAAGGAGAATGGCTATGCAAGAGGCCGGTAACCACAGGGATCTATCACCAACTTCTACAGAGTCCCTTCCCAAAATAGCAACCAAGGCTGGTTCTTAAAGTCAGTGTCAAACTATGGATGTCAGGTTATGGCAGATAGATCCCTGGATCACTTCAGCATGACACATGTCCTTGGCTAAATGATCTTTATTCAGGAAGTCAATCTTGCACATATACACAGGTCCATAGGAGTACATGAAGTAAAAAGCAGATGAGCCTGGTCACTTCTCATTGAAAGGAATAAAGTTTCTGAGGAACGTTACACTCCAGACATTCAAGGTCATTCTAAACAATATCTGCGGCTGCCGGCTATTCTGGGAGACTGAAGAAATGAAAGTAGTTCACAAGTTAAGGAATGTACTTATCAGATATGACATAAAACCAGTATACACCACTGAGGCAACTCTGAACCACATACTTAATACTGGCATGGACGAATGGGCACGTTCAAACATGACAGTCAAGCAATAACTTTTATCAAGAACAAAATCCATGCACATACACATCAAATTACAGGGTAAAGATAATCACACACACATGTACACACACACAGAGTCCTAGGAAGCTTAGCCATAAATTGGGAATAGAGAGAGGGAGAAAATATATCTACCTATCCGATGAGCAGGGAAGTCCGCGGAGGGAGAGCTTCAAATGTCAAGCGTTCTCAGCCGAGGAAGCAAGAGGCTTAGGGTAAACTTCAAGGGAACAGCACTTTGGATCCAATAACTGTGCATGGAAAGAGAGGCTTAGGGAAGTGACCCTAAGAGAGCAGCACTTGGACTCAGGATGCGTGCACAATTTGAATGAGGCCAGGGGTCTACCTTTATAGGTAAAATGTGCCCTGAGGTGGAAAAGCCCACCTAGCCATTAGAACAAAGGCTCCAACAGTCAGTTCCTGGGTTTGACAAAAGGTTTGATCACCTTGATCGGTAGCTGCTGATATGTGAAGGCAAATGCAAAACATGTTCTAGTGCTGCACAAAAGGGATTGTTAGTGAATTCCATCAGAGCTAAGTTGATGGATTTTGGTGTACTTTCCCAGGAACAACTGTATATACTTAAGAATGTCATTTGATTAGCTCTGCAGTCAAGAACAGGAGATCTCATCACAGAAGACGGGAAAGGAATATATTAAGTAGGGATGATTTTGCGAGACCTTTGTTGCTCTGGATTCCTTTGGGGCTAGAAGGATAATAAATCCAATCACCTCTTAATCACTCCACATTCCTGTGTGGCATTCCATGCATGCTGTGTTCTCCTGGGTGGGAGTCAGCAACTGTTGGAGGTCCTCTGGTGGCAATACAGCTGCCATTTTAAATCCAGATGCATGGTGATATTTTAATATCACAAGCAGCCATATTAAAAGTGGCTATTAAAATGGCAGAGGCCAGGCCGACCACTTACATCTTGGCAGATTAAACAATTATCCATATCTGTATTGATTCTTCAGGCTCTGCAAAATACTTTGAATGACATAGCAACCATCTTTGAATGACACAGCAACCATCTTTGAAAGACACAGCAACCATCTTTATCAGGATAATTGTGCCTACCACACCTTGCCCCCACTTCTTTCAGCAGCTAAAATTTATTTTACTGATACATATGCATTCTAACACTGATTTTAATAGGATGTACTTTCAAATCACGCACATCAGAGCATATTTAAACTCATTCCATACAATGTGAATGCACTATGAGAATATAAATATGCTTTAAAATTTCCTTACATTATTGTGTAAGACTGGGAAGCCCAACTTCATACACCTCTTTTCTCTGGCATATTTCATATTTTCATTTTTTCCCATTTAAGATTTTTTAAAAAAACTTTTAACACAATTTTTGAAATGCTAGTCAGTGAGAAATAGAAGCTCCTCACGTATTAAAAAAATGACTTCTACCTTATCTTTGCAGTGATGTGATCACTCCACCCTGTTTCCTGTATCCCACTCTCAGTTTATAGTTCCTAGAGTGTAAGCACTCTGAATACATGTCCTCAGGTTGAACAGTGAGTCTCTGTGCTGAGAGTCAACCTTGTGGGATTTCTGTCTATGGTTTCCCTGCAACTCTGAATGTTAGCTGTTGATGAAGTCTTCATTTAAAATGTTAAGTGTTCCTTGGTACTGAAAATGTTTGTTGCATTAAGGAAGCCATGACTATATGTACAGATTGGAGAAATGAGGATTTCTGCTGCGAGGAGATGAATTTTAATAGATTTCCATGATCTGCACAAAGGTGTATTGTTAATTCCTTCTGGACTGCAGGAAATATTCAGAAAGTATAATCATGTGTTGTCTCCTCAGGGCCAACCAAAAAATCTGGCTGAACATGGATTTCCTTGGGGATGCTCTACACCTTAATGGGCTGGAAAGTTGTATGGGTTGGTTTTAGAAGCTGGCTATGAAAAAAAGGCTTTGTTGCCTACCCTCTCCTAAGGAGCTAGGGGCACAGTCAACAACTTTCCCTCAACTCTTTTTTTCCCTTCACCGTAGCCCTGCAACGTATGTCAGTTGGCCATAGAGCAACTGGCCCAAGTTCAATGAGTAAGCATCAGTAATGAGAGGGGATTTAAAGACAGATGTCCCCATCTGTAAAACAACCAACTACCAAATGTTGTCTACTAATTTAGTTGTATGTGTGTCAGGCTGAAAACTGACTGGTACAGATTTCCCTGACCTTAAAGTGCATGGGAGGTAGACAGCCTGATCTGATATCTTTCATTCCATCTGGTTCTTCGGAAATGAGCAAGAGAAGTTTGCTATAGCATAGATAGCAATATCACTTGCTAATGTCTTTAGATACCACTGTTTAAAAACAGCATCAGGGCCAGTTAAAACAAACTGACAATCCTAACAGGATCATACAGAAGAATTTTTAAAATCAAGAAGAAATGGGAAGCATCATATTATTTTATACCTAGTGTCAGGGTCTATCCAGACCCCACCCTAGAGCTGAGTTCTAGTGAAGACTATTCAGATGCCGAGGAGCTTGGAATGGGCCTAGAGGACTCCACAGGAGGAAAGGAGCCTGATGTAGCCTTGGACTACTCAGGGGAAGGGACATCCCAGGCAAGCAACCTTGATACAGGCAACACCAGCAATCAGAAGGAACAGCTGCCGACGGAGCAGAGTTCACTGGCAACAGTAGAAGCACCTGCAACCCCAGGCTCCGGTATCACTAGTGAAGCCCAGCCAGGGACTTCCCCCTCTCCTGGTTCACCCCCACCCAGGGAGTGCTGCAGGCAGCAGTGGAGGGTGAAACTACAGGAGAGGCAGCAAAGTGCTCACCTCCTGACAGTGCCAACAGCTTCTGGAGAATGGTGATGAGTAGAGCAAGGATGGCTGGAAACGGCTTCTTGGAGACCTTAAGAGTCAGTCCAAAGTTGAAGGAAAGCACTGTTGTTTAAAGGGGTTTGGGGTACTAGAAGGTGAGTACCAACATTCTTAAACCCAACAGAGACAAGAGAATACTAAAAGAAAGTTTACCAGAGAGTGTGGGAAAAACACAAGTACAAAAGCCTATAAACATAAGAATTTAAGAATCTGTGAAGAGTGTAAGAACTAAACTATGTATGCATATACCAATTTTACTTCAGAGATATCTATGTTTAACATCATAGGGTCAACATCCAGTATTGAGATGCTCAGCAGTTCCCCTGCACCTTCCCTACCACTGCTCAACAGGAGCCCCTGCAGCTTTCTGTTGATATCTAAGTGTCAAAAGCCAGTGTGCAGAGGCTTTAGATCAGAACGATCAGTATGACAGGTAGACGCATCAGGTGACAGAGAGTCAGATGGTTAACTTAAGAGTCAGGAGACCATGAAGTGAATGACTCAGCTAAACTCATGCATGTATCTGATTGGGTGTCTACATGTATATATAGCTACTATGTACAGTATGGTAGGGGCTTCTTGCAAGTACAGGTGTAGGCGAAGCACTTTGTCTCTCTGGACTGTAAACTTGTATATATTGCTCTTAATCCACCTATAAATAAATTTGTATTATACACCTTTACTAAACAAACAAGGTGTGGACTCTTTGTGGATCCTCCTTAAGCTGGTGCAGTCACGCTGAATACACACTATTCAACACTTTCTGCCCGTCACTGCTTATTAGCCCCCAATTCTACCACTGTCAGATGCCTGCCTTTCCATGCTATAAAATTCTGAAATAGTCCTTCATCTCAATTCTTACTTCAGTCCACTCTCCTGGGTAGCAGTAGTAGAACACTCCCCAAAATGTTTATATTCCAGAATAAATGTCCCACTGTTGCTGAAAAGAAAAGAGCAGGGAAGTGATATTGCCTCCATAATCTGATGATGTACTTTCTGGAGCCATCTGGCCAGACATTATTAAGGACTGAATAGAACTCCTGTTGTTTTAAGGCTGGTCTGATCCATACATAGTTATATATTCTATTAATGAATGATGTATCCAGAGAGAGACCAACTGCCCTTTTATAGAGGGATCACTTCAGTAGCATTGTCCTTTGCATTTTCCATAGAAGTATTGCCTCTTCTGTAATAAATGCATAGCAGCTTGACCAGACTAATTTATTCACAGTGAGCCATGATCAAAGCATTATACACTAAGATTATGCTTGTATTAATATGCCATATTGTAGATGGGGTGTAGGATTGTGACCTTTATTTATTTATTTATTTATTTATTTATTTATTTATTTAACATCCTTCATTTCTCCTCAGTGGGGACCCAAATTATAGCTTACATAATTCTACTCTCCTCCATTTTATTCTCACAACAATCCTATGATGTAGGTTAGGCTGAGAATGTGCGATTGGCTCATCATCACACAGCAAGATTTTGTGGCAGAGAAGGGTCCAAACCTGGGACTTCCAGCCCAATACCCTAACCACTACATCACAAGGTATGCTCCTGTGGAACCTTAGTGACCAAAAAAATTTCAGAGCCAGGATTTGAAGGGAGGGGGGATTTATCATGATTGCTGATTTTTCGGTAGGAAATTACCAGGTTGGGGTTCACATCTGCCTTTTTTTATGGTTCCAGAATTTCAGGACCATTATTTTCAATGAGGAACCAATTCAAGGATCTTGGGCAGTGGTTTTCAAAGAGAATGGCACCAACTTTGTACAGAACATAGTCATTTCACTAATCCCCCTCAGTTTCAAGCAGAATGGACAAAGGAGTTTGATTTTACAGCCCCCCAAAATAGGTGTCTCGTGGTGCAGATATGGTTTTCTTCTCTGATTCCTATGGGGGCAAACAGTGGCAGCCAAGAAAAAAGAACACTGCCACCAATTCTGGTCTGCATCTGTTTGAGACTTTTAATGCAAACTTTTTGTGTCTTTTAATGCATCTGTTTGAGTCTTTTAATGCAAACTTATAGTGACTAACTGACAATGAAAATCTTTTACCTTCAATTCCAGTTTCCTGCCCATCAAAATACAGGAAGAGGGAAGCAGACAGATAACATACTGCAACCCATATGTGGGTCAGCTAATGTAAGGGCACTACATAGCTCCAAGCTGTACCCATATGTTGGGCAGCCAGCCAGTGGATGCTGTATAACCCCACACTTAGTGGGAGACCAGTGGGAGGCACAGCAATGATCTTATGCTGGCCTCAACCATACACCTGGTGGAACATCTCCGTCTTACAGGCCTGCCGAAGTGATACAAGATCCTGGTGGGCCCGGGTGTCCTTAGACAGAGAGTTCCACCAGGTTGGGGCCAGGACTGAAAAGGCCTTGGCCCTGATCAAGGCCAGCCAAGCCTTGTTTTCCAGCTGACTGAAGCATTCTCCGGGGTACATATGGGGAGAGGTGGTCTCTCAAGTATGCTAGTCTCAGTCGGTTTAGGGAAAAAATAGGTCAAAACCAGCACCTTGAACTGAATCCGGAATTCCACGGGGAGCCCATGGAGCTGCTGCAGAATTTGTGTAATATGTGTCCTGTAAGGAACACCCATCAGAACATGTGCAGCAGCATTCTGGACCAGCTGTAGTCTCCAGATCATACCCAAGGGCAGCCCTGTATAGAGCGAGTTACAATAATCCAACTTGGAGGTGACCGTTACATGGATCACTGTTGTTGGGTCCTGGGCTGAAAGATAGGTGGCTAGCTGCCTGGCCTGCCGAAGACAGAAAAAAGCAGCCTGGACAACCATCACGATCTGGGCCTCCATAGATAAGGAGGACTCCAAGATCATGCCCAAACTCCTGACCAATGGTACAGGCACAAGTGGTGCCCCCCCAAGGGCCGGGAGATGGATCCCCACCTCCAACAGCCCACAGCCCAAGTACAGGACCACCATCTTTGTGGGATTCCACTTCAGCTTGCTCTGTCCTACCCATCCAGACACGGCCTCCAAAGCTCTCAACAGGGCATCAGGGGCAGAGTCAGGTCGATCACCCATCAACAGATACAACTGGGTGTCATCCGCATATTGATGACAACTCTGTCCAAACCTTTGCACCAGCTGGGTGAGGGGGCACATATAAAGACTGAACAACAGGGGAGAACCACCCCCTAAGGGACACCACACACCAAAGGCTGGTGTGTGGACAACTTCTCTCCCAGCACCACCCTCTGTCCCCAACCACAGAGAAAGGAGACAAGCCACTGCAAGGTTGTCCCTCGAATCCCCACGTCGGTGAGGCAGTGGGCCAACAACTCATAGCTGACTGTGTCAACACCACTGAAAGGTCTAACAAAATCAGCAGCGCTGACCCGCCTCGATCCAGGTGCCTAAGGAGGTCATCCGTGAGGGCAACCAACACTGTCTTTGTCTTGTGGCCTGGACGGAAACCAGACTGGTATCGATCCATGACAGAGGTCTCTTCCAGGAAGACCAGTAACTGTTCCACCCCCCGCCCCCCGCTCAATCACCTTTCCCAGAAATGGGAAGTTTGATATTGGGTGGTAACTGGATGGGTCAGTCGGGTCCAAAGATATTTTTTTCAAAAGAGGCCTCACCATGGCTTCCTTCAATGCCCCAGGAAAAACCCCAGAGCTCAATGATGAATTAACAATATCCTCCAATTGGGCCCCCAACCTGTCGACACTGGCTTTCACCAGCCATGACAGGCAGGGGTCCATGGAGCACATAGTAGGCCTGACCAGCCGCAGGATCCTGTCCACTTCCTCCTGGATGACCAGGCTGCAGTAATTGAAAGTCAGATTGGAAGATGGCCAAAGGGTCTCCAGTTCCCTTACTGTATCAATTGTGGCAGGCAGGTCACAGTGGAAAGACAAGATTTTGTCTGCAAAAAAGCTCCCCAAAGCCTCACAGCTGATGGTTGAATTTCCAATTTGGCAGTCCCCCTGTGAGAGGGAGACCAAGGACTGAACTACATGAAACAATTTTGCCAGGTGTGAGCTTGCAGACGCTATGGAGGCAGCGAAGTACTCCTTCGTCACCTTCACAGCCACCTCATAGGCCTTCATAAATGCTCTATAAGATGATATTGCCTGTTCGCCCCGATTCCGCCGCCACACTTGCTCTAGCCATCTCAGTTCCTGCTTCATCTGACATAGCTCCTCCATGTACCAGGGAGTCAGTCTGACACGCGGACAGAGAGGGCAATGGGGAGCGATTTCGTTGATGGCTTTCAAGAGTCGGTCACGTCAATCCCTCACCAGCTCATCTATCGAACCGCCAGGGGGCATCAGCTCCAGCAGAGCATTCTGGAAGCCAATTGGATCCATAAGTCTCCATGGGCGAGCATAAATTAGCTTGTCACCTATGCAGGAAGGGGCTGGCATACCCAAATGAGCCCTCAAGACATGGTGGCATGACCATGACACTGCTTTAATAGTGTCTAGGTCCACCTGAATCCCCTCCACAAAGCTCAGATCCAGCGTGTGGCCTGCTTGATGTGTGGGAACTAAAACAAATTGGGAGAGTCCCAGTGCTGTCATGGAAAACACCAGGTCTGCAGCCTAAGAAGAGGCAGCAGCATCAACATGGACATTGAAATCACCCAAGACCAACAGCCTAGGGTGCTGCAATGCCCACTCCGATACCACCTCTAGCAAGCTCAACAGGGTAGCTACTGGTGCGCTAGGCAGTCGGTACACCAAGTATATAGCCAAACTCTCCTCAGCATCCCATGCCAGACCAACACAATCAATGCCAGTGATCTTAGGAGCGGGGAGTGTCCTGAAAGAGAAAGACCCTTGAATAAGTACTGTCCGCTCTGACCATCCATCTGAGACTGGTGAAGGACCGAGAAACCTGGTGGGGCCAGTTCTTTTAGGGTGACTGTTTCACCTTCCCTCACCCAGGTCTCAGTCACACATGCCAGGTCCACGTCCTCCACGGCAATAAAATCCTGCAACATTTTGGTGTTATTGTTGATGGACCTGGCATTGCATAACACCAGTGCCGGAGGGAGGCTATATCTCCTATCCCTACTACCAGCATGCCTTGGGATGGGATGCAGGTTGGAAGGACATCGAGCCCTATCATGTCTCCATGGCCTTCCCTTCCAACCTCGTGTCCCACCGCCATACTTCCCTTGACCCCAGAGTACTGGGGTCGAGGGTACATGAAAAACAAGACTGATTTTTCAGGGTGTGAGTGCTTCATAATGCCTAGGAATGTCATATTTATGACATCATTCCAGAAAAATAGTAATGAACCAAACAGCAACTTCTGTGTATATTTTCAGCTCAGGAATTTCAGAATGCACACCTTAGTGAACAGACCTGAAGAAAAATTACCTTGCTCCTTAATATCCAGAAATGGGCAACTGAAGTTTTTCATTGGTAAATAACATCACCTGGTAAATAGCATCCCATTAAGTGTCTATTAAATGGACAGGACATTTTTTTTTCTCCAGTCAGTTGGTAACCTTAATGGGTTGTGAGTTAGAAAAGGCTTCCTAATGAGTTTATGGCTATATTGGGGTGAAAAGAAGGACTAGCTAGTTTTCACGTTTGTTCTCATAGTCAGTAAGTAGCCACTATGTAACACTAGTTTTAGCATATGTAACATCAGAATGCAGAATTTTAAACAGCTCGTGTAATCACCACAACAATGATGTTCACTTTCTATAGACTTAGGGCCAAGCTACACATGACGAATGACACTTGAACGGCAAGTGGATTGAGTGGAGGGCAAGTGAACAGGGAGAAATACACTTGCCGTTCAAGTGTCATTCGTCATGTGTAGCTTGGCCCAGAGTTGTTCATTAGTCAGATGCTGACAGCTCAGTATTCACTTAGTTAAGCTTTCCTCTTTCCTTAACTGCCCATAATATGAATGGTATATGAGTACAGATGCAGCATGGAAAATAGAGTTTTAGATGTGCTCCTCACTGTAATGGTACCATGGAGAGGTCACTTTTACAACATCATGACTGCTTCACACTGCGAGCTGCTCACTGTATCAAGCTATTTTGATCAAGATGGGTAGCCATGTTTGTATGTAGCAGTAGAAAGGAGTAAGAGTCCAGTAGCACCTATAAGAATAACAAAATTTGTGGTAGCGTATGAGCTTTCGTGAGTCACAACTCACTTCTTCAGATACTGTATCTGGTATCTGAAGAAGTGAACTGTGACTCATGAACGCTCATACCCTATGACAAATTTTGTTAGTCCTATATGTGCTTCTGGACTGCTCTCTAGCATTCCTTACCACTGGCATTCCTTACTGCTCACTGGCATTCCTTACCACAAGGACTGTCTCCAAACCTTTACACAATAGTATTTTAAATAATGGAACAACCAGTATGGCATAATGACAAAATTCTTATATTATCCAGTCACCCATCCCAAGATCTCTTTACTGTGCTGGATGCTTCTGATAGCTGCATGAATGACAAGTGCAGTTTTGTAGATTACATATGTATACTTTTCTGCAATTATTGTGGTTTTGGTTGTGCTATACTTCCTTGTTCTGCATTTAACATAGAGTTGCTGATGCAGTTTTTGGTAGTAAAAGCATATGGAATTTCAGTGAAAAGTATTTGAGAATATATGCTACTTCTCTGCAGTCACCTGTCTATACCACAGTCTGCAGCTGTCCTAAAGGTGGTGTTAATATTGATGCATGCTCAGAGTACCATACAGTTGTTTTGTCAACACACTGCCTTCCCTTGCACACAAGCTTCAGTTTTCAAATGGTACTGTGGGAATGCACTTGTGCTAAGTATTTGCAATTCCATTTAGAACATTTGAAAAACATTAATTCCTCCCTCTTCTCAGTCAATACTGAGACCAAGTTGAGCAAATTAGCATGTTAAACAAGCCAGAAAGGAAACAAACTGCAGACTCAAGCTATGCCGCAAGATTAGGACTCAGACAGCTGAAAAGGGCAAGTTAAGCAAACCACCACTGAAGGAGCAAAGCATCTCTTTTGTGAGTACTTTTCCTAAGCATTCATAAATAGATTGGGCTCTTTGTGAGACAGAAGGAGAACACATGCAGCTTTGTTCTGGACTGATACATTCCCCTACAAATAAACAGATATCAAGAGCACAGCAAGAAAATATACGTCTGAAGTATTTGGAATTAAATTTAGAAAAATTGTAAATGCTTGTGTTTTCTCAAGTGTTCAAGGATGCCCAGGATACAGCAATTGCACATCGCTGATAATAAACAGCATCATACTCCTTCCTTGATGAGGAAATGCCCATCAAAACTTAAATCCCCATCAGTTTTCATAAGGTCTACCCCCTCATGAAATTTATTGTTGTAACTGTACACCTAGATGTGTTGCCTCTTAAAGTGTAGGGAACCCAGGACAGTGATCAAATGCAGACAAGCACATGAGAAGAGTTGCTTCTTACATTACCAAACTGTTGGCTATTGTCTAATTGTCCAGACCCACATACGTTGTAAGTTGTAAGGGCCATCATTTGTCAGCAGGCTATACTTGAGTTAATATATACTCAAGTAAAAGGATATAGGAAAGGATATGTCACCTAATATTGCCCAATGATTGCATTTATGCTGATCTATATTAAACAGTAAACCATAGATGAGTCTATATAGCTATTCATTTAGTTAGTTGTTTACTGCATTTATATATCCCACCTTTTCCCCTCAGTTGGGGATCCATTCTTCTCTCCTACATTTTATCCTGACAGTAACCCTGTGAAGTAGCTTAGACTGAGAGTGTGTGAGTGGCCCAAGGTAACCCAGCAAGCTTGCATAGCAGATCCGGTATTTAAACTTGTAGTCAGACACTCTAACCACTACAAGAAACTGGCTCTCACTGGCTCTCATATCTCATTACCAAACTTCTCAAATTACCTAGCTCCACAATTCAAGAAGAAAAAGAGTAAAATCCAGATAGGCATATTGCAGAAAGAGCAGCAAATATAATGGAATTAATACACAATATTCCAAAAGCATTTGCAGCATTCAGAGTTAACGTTACATCTGTTTCATGCTCTCTTTTTTGCTGAAAGCTAAGAAAAGAAGAAAGTGAAAATACCAATTCCCCAAGTCCCTCCTCTGCCTTTTACACATACTTAGAACACTTCACTAGCAACTAAGGAGAGCAGTTTAGCATGAACAATGATTGTTCCCCCACTTTCAGCAATTGATTTAGCTTGATTGGCAGCTTATTGACTACAATGTAGGAGATGGAGGATCATTAGAACAGCCAAAACTTAGCCTGAATATTGAGTGAAAAGTACTGTTTTTTTCCCCCTTGTCTTATTTAAAATTGCCAAGGTGTTGCAATTGTTAACTGGGAGCCAGTGAAAGTTACCTTTTGTGCATCATTTGACAGAGCTTAACACTTACAATGAACATTTTTATAAGGTTATTGAAGTGCTTCCTTACCGTTTTTTTTTCCTCTTGAGGTGCCACAGTAACCTTTGATCTGAGTGAAATTGTGAGATGACCACTTACGCATGGGTTTTACACTTTCTGTACATGAAGCATTAACTAACAAACATGATGGGTACAATTCTTCCTAACAGCAGGAATTGAGTCCCGTGGCACCTTCGTGACCAAAAAGATTTTTATAGAGTATCCGCTTTCAAGAGTCATAACTCCCTTCTTCAGATTCAGGTCAGACCCTTTGCAAATGAATGAATGGACATAAATCACAACATTCAAAATCCAGTGAGAGACAATTACATTTTGTCAGGACATTCCATCACTGACCTCAGAGTAGAAGTCTCAAGCAGAGAAAGTTCAAAGGAAAAGTACAAGGCAAGATTGTTGAAATTGAGTTTATTTGCAAATTTGGACCAATGGATCCTCCAGGGTTGAATGGGGACATAGGATTTTTCTCGCATTATAAATGCTAATTTTCTGCACTTTGCATGAAGGCTCTATCAAGCTAACTATAACATGTGTTATAGCTAGCTTCTTGACACTTCAATTTATAATTCCCCTGAACTCTCCCACCCTCTGCCTGGATTATAAGGACCCCTTCCTTTTCCCACTCCTCTTATCTGACAAAGGGAGCTTTGACTCTCAAAAGCTCATACCCTGGAAATCCAGTTGCTCTTTAAAGTGCTCCTGTACACGAATCTTGCTCTTCTACTACAGATGAAACTACCTTCTTAACTGTCATTCTGCCTGCCTAGAATCATTTATTCCTATGGATAAAGATGCCGAGTGCCCAGTGGCAGTGACTACTGTGTGGGATTGCTAATGTTAAAATAGAATTACATACCATTTCCTGTCCTGACAGTTCAGAGCCAGTTTATATATTACATGAGAGAATCCAGGGGTTACAGATTCAATGAGTGGCTTTAACAGTGGAAATTTATTTACTACGTCAATATCCCTTCCATCCTGGAAGTCACAGTGGCATACATAGTGTTCCTAGGAAGTATCCCATCCATGCTATGACCAGATCCAGATCTACTTAGCTTCAGCAAGGTTTCTGCATCAGATGCCATCCAACAAAAATGTTCTTTGAATTCAGGGGTGGCCTTAGCCACAGAGCATCTAGTGGTGCTGTCTGGGCCTTGTATGGGGCGGGGGGAGCAACCAGCCTGCAGCTAGCTGCCTTAGCTGTTACTCTGCTGAAGCCATCATGACTGTGCCTTCACAGTCGATTGAGCTGAAGTTTGAGATACAGGTACCTCCCTTGTAGGAACATGCTGCCCAGTTACAGTAGTGAGTACTGTGATTGGCTTAGGTGGTTCAGGGCTTCAAGGGCTTGAGGTGTTAGTGGATGAGAGACCTCTCATTCAACAGCAGGCTTTGTGTTGGAGGGTTCAGTGTCCAAATCTGAATCAGAAGGCAATGCTATATCCCAGGGTGAACAGGCTGACTTGGTGTCTTGGAGCTGCCCCTACACATCAAACCAGGCTTCTGGAGTAGGGTTGCTAGCCTCCAGGTGGTGGCTGGAGATCTACTGGAATTACAACTGATCTCCAGGTGACAGAAATCAGTTCCCCTGGAGAAAATGGCTGCTTTGAAAGGTGGACTCTATGGCATTATACCATTTTGGAGGCCCCTCCCTTCCACAAACCCCACCCTCTCCAGACTCCACCCCCCAAATCTCCAGGAATTTCCCAACTTGGACCTGGCAACTCTATTCTGGAGAAGAAACCTCAGACTCATTTTGTGGTGGTGGTAGCTGCCCATATGCCTCCTCCGCCTCAGTCTTTGGCTGCTTAGCCTAATGAGGAAGAGATTCTATTCCATGACATGGAGTGAAGAGAGTATGGAGTGCTGTTGGGACTGGGATCCACTGTTTGCTGACTAGCCTGCAGCAGAATAAGGGAGCCTGAAAAGATCAAAGCTAGGAAGTGAGAAAGAAAGCCTTTAGTTGAGTGGATACGCGGCTGTGATTAGGAATGAATGGCAGGATCAAGAATATTTCTTCATGAGTAAACATACTTGGAGCAGGTTTTTAACTTGGCACACACATTCAATGGCTAAGAAATAGAGTTCCACTAAGGAAGCAATACTATACATTAGGTACATTAACTGGTGGGCACTCAATAAACTTCCAGGGAAGTGCGGGGTTTGGAACCTAAGCAAGGTGAGGCATGCTTCTTTTAGAACAAGACTATTGTTTCTCTTGATTTCATTGAGCTTTATTCCTAGATATATAAGCAAGGTGAGGCATGCTTCTTTTAGAACAAGACTATTGTTTCTCTTGATTTCATTGAGCTTTATTCCTAGATATATGTGTGCACAAGATTAGAACATCACAAATTAACCTGCCTGCATGTTTATTAAGAAGAAAATTTCATTGAATTCAGTAGGAAGATAGTTCTGGGTAAGTATATGTAAAATCAGGCTGCTCATCCTATTTAATTCAGACAAATAGGCAAAAATGGGTTGGATCCAAACTGTTTTCCAGCGGCAAACTGGAACTTTTCTGCCTCCCCCTTCCCACTGCAGCTAACTGAGCTCCATGAAATGCTGCAGTCTTTCCAAATAATGTATGACATCTTTTGGCTTCCACACTCCTATTTTTCTCCATTCCTTTCAGGTTTTTACACAAAAACTGAAATTTCACAGTGCTGTATCTTTATTGTGCCTGCTTCTAATCAGTAGAAAGGAGCAAAAGTTCAGTAGCACCAATAAGACGAACAAAATTTGTGGTAGGGTATAAGCTTTCGTGAGTCACAGCTCACTTCTTCAGATATCTGAAGATATCTGAAGCCCTGATATCTGAAGCTCTGGCTCATGAAAGCTCATACCCCAACACAAATTTTGTTCATCTTATAGGTGCTACTGGACTTTTGCTCTTTGCTATTGCTACAGACAGACGAAACTGACTACCCATCTTGATCTGCTTCTAACCAAGTATCTTAGTTAATTTCTCATCATTGATAACCTAAATGTTCACTCTCTTCCCTTAAAATGTAAAGCTGATCTTTGATTTCCTCAGGAAAGTTTTAAAAAACAGAGAGGTGAAATTAGGCAAGGTTTCTATTAGTCAGGGTCAGAAACCAGTACCTGACACAGTTTTTTGAATTTTGAACACCTAGGTCCCACCATTCAACATTATCCACCCTAGCCCACCATCCAAAGCTGATTGCTGGCTGTGAACTCTGTGACTCCAAAGACTCTGGAGTTGTGGCTGCAGCAGCTTCTCTCAGGCAGTGAATGAGTACGACCAGCTGTCTAATGGGCAGCTGATTGTACACACCCCATACACACACATAGTATGCACACACACAGTTATTCTGGTTCCCCATCCTTTTTGTTTTGCCCAGAGCCTCACAATCACTAAGACTGCCCCTGTCTGATTAGACCTGTTCAGTCTAGTGGGGTCCATCATGGGAATATCTCTGACTGGTAGGTATTTCTGCTATTGCCATGTTGGCAGCTCTTCTGATTTCTTCTCCTTTTTATTATGTTTATTCCCTTCTTGTATATCCTAGACTGTAGTGACCATAAAGAAAATGAGTAGCAGGTAGTGTTTTCAGTCCCTCTACCGGCTTATATTAGCTGGTGACATTTTTTCCCCAAGCAGGGATGCCACAATGGCTTTTAATCATTGTACTATTCCCCAAAATAAACAATTTCATCTAAACAGTACTTCATATCAAAGAATCATCCATTTCCCTTCCATAAGATTTGCAGGTGAATTTAGATATTGGTGGAAACTCTATCCTGAGAGAAAAGCAGTGATGGCATTTGGCAGCTGAAGAAAAATTGGCAGGTGTATAATACAGGGACATATGCTACAGTGGGAGGACATGTTAGTTTTGCCATCTTTACTGTCTCCAAAACAATCCTAAATAGATTTCCTGGCAGGAGATGTGTAAAATAAAACTCATCCATTATATCAGAAGCCTCTCTGTGTGCTGACTGTGAAATGAGGACAAAGAAGGTATGAGGAGCTCAAATTGAAAATCTCTTATATGTTAATGACAGAGTGAGAGTGTAAGGGGTAGAAAAACCTCCTTAAGCATGATATAAAACTGAAGATCCTTGAAAATTACTTGACTGCTGATCTACTTCCAAGAGCCAATAAGGGGTGGGCCAAATGCTGGATAACTGTCAAGCTTTTTATAAAGTTTAGGATTTCACTGTGTTCTGGCAGAGGTTCTCAGCATTACCATGCTCATTAATTTCTTTCTTGGATTGGACAGCCCAGAAGATAGAACATAATGGTTTGCATTTCCAATCCAAGCCCCCAGAGCACATGGTTATTGTTAGACTTGAAGAATAATAATCTGAGTTAGGAAGACCTTCATGAGCTATAACCAAAAAAGGGGCAGAACCAAACTGAAGTGAGATAATAATGGAAGAAAAGATGTACACTCAACTCTTCTTTTCCAGGCAGCTATTTATGTCCCTTGAGTACACTAATAGTGAGATCCTAAGAAGAGTTACTCTAGAAGAGTTACTTCTTACTCCTAAAAAGAGTTACTCCAATGGATTTATTTATTTTTATTTATTTATGTCAGTTATATTCCGCCTGGATTGTATAGTGTGAGATTAGTACAATCAGTGGCAAGGACAAGGGCAAGCATTCCATACAGTGTCAAGAACATTTCCATAAACAATGTCATATGGTAAATGAATAAAAGTTTACAAGGACATAGTATTAGCAAGGATCCAATATGGGGTTGAAGAATTGCTGAAACAGAACATAATTCTAGGACTTACATTAAACAACATGAAGCATAGGTAGTATATAAGAGTACATATTTAAAGCAACAGATAATATGTAAGGCAACATAATGGTGAAATCTATGGTTCCTAACTCAGTAGCAAAACTTCTGGGACCCCTTTCCTACAATACCGCCCTCTTGGCTGAGAAAAAGGCCTTTTTGAATAATTTAGTTTTGCATTGTTTGTAGAAAGCTAGGAGTGTGGGAGCTCTCCTGACCTCCTCAGGCAGGCCGTTTCATAGGGTAGGGGCCACCACAGAGAAAGCTTGTGTACAGGCTGCTGTTGAGTTTGCCCATGTACAGGCTGGCACCGGTAAGAGACCATGTTTAGATTATTGAAGCTGCCATGGAGGGACATAGGCCATGAAGAGCTTTGTATGTAATAACCAATACCTTGAACTGAGCATGGTAAGTGATAGGTAGCCAATGGAGTGATTGTAGGATGGGAGTGATGTTCAAGCTCCTGCTCGCTCCTGATAATAGTTGAGCCACAGCATTTTGCACCAATTGGAGTCTCCTAGTTAACTTAGATGGGAGATCAATCTATAATGCATTACAATAGTCAAGTTTTGATGTTACCATAGCATGGATCCAGATGGTGAGGTTGGCTGTGTCAAGATAAGAAGCCATTTTCCAGGCTAAAGTGAGATTCTAGTAAGCATTTTTTTCAACTGCCTTATCTTGTTTTTCTAGTAGTAGCACTGGATCCAGTATAACCCCAAGGCTCGTAACTGAGCCTGCAAAGGTCAAATGAACTCCATTGAAAGTGGGAAGTACAATGTTTTTCAAGATCTCTGACTTCCCAAGAAGCATCATTTCAGTCTTGTCTGGGTTCAATTTTAATTTGTTATTTTTCAGACATTTCACCACGGCCATCAGGCAGCGATCTAAGATTTCTACTCCATCCTGTGGGGACCTGGACAGCAAGATATAGAGTTGGGTATAATCTGCATGATGACATCCAAGTCCATAGCTGTGAATGAGTTCTCCTAATGGTTTTATGTAGAGGTTGAATATCATGGGAAATAAGATTGCGCCCTGAGGAACCCCACAAGATAGTTCCCATTCTGGATATAGCTGATCTCCAACAACAACCCTTTGAGTCCGTTCCATGAGAAACTAAATGCCTCAACAGGATGACATGATATACTGTGTCAAAGGTTGCAGACAGATCCAGGAGGAGTAATAAGGATGCATGGCCTTTGTCTATATTCAGACGGAGATCATCCACTAACTCTACTCGTGCTGTCTCTGTCCCATGCTGTGGTCTGAATCCAGACTGGAAAAGGTCTCAAATGCTAGAGTTTTCCAAGAAGATCTGGAGTTGATGAGCTACTGTTCTCTCAATCACTGGAGTAATTTGGTCTAGAATTGCACTGTAATTCTTCTTCGGAAAGGAAAAATGCTACAAAATAAACATCTAGTATCTCTTTGCATGTAATTTGTTAATTTTCACCTCCTGCTTTGAGGCAGAGCTGTTTGCTCCTCCAACTTCCTGATCAAACCAGACAACAGTATGCCACAATCACAGAGAGCAGGTGTCCCACAAAAGGCTACAGAATAAATAGTTCCAGATGGCTCTAGCAAGCCGACCAGCATACCTACACTATAGAGGAAGTCACCAACACCCTCCCCCTGAAAACCAACAAATAAAAAGGACAAATATAACTTGGACTGTGTATGTGCCCACACATATGTGTGTGAGTGTGTGCGTATGTGATCAATAGACAGACAGACACATAGAGAAAAGCTGATGTCCTTGATATAATTCCATGCTGATGTAATTCCATGCTGTAGGTACTGTTTTCAGTAGGATGCTCAGATTCCTGAGGGCTTGGATCATACCACAATTGTCAGTCACAAATACCCACCCCATTGTTCAGTTATTGGATTGCATATTTGCCGAGGCATACATCAGAGTTTGATGGGCAATTGCACGTAAAGTACAACAGCAAGCATGGCATGCATGCATAGATGCATGCAAGAGTGGCCTTCTTTCATATGTGCTTTTTAATTTATGTACTGGTTTGCAAAGTACCACAGGAACTGCATTTTCCCCATGGGCAAGGAAGTTCAGTCCACCAAAATGAACAAATATGTCTTTAGTGGTACAACAGACTTCAATTGTTTATGAAACATTGCCCCCCTTCTTTTGGGGAACTGCATCTCCCTCTGCAAGTACTGTAGTGTGTTTTGATTTTTTTAAGTTTTGTTTTTTAACACATATGTAGTCAGGAAGACAGAGGAATTTACTGTCCTCCCTATAGCACCCCAGGACTTGCACAAAGAATCAAAGAAGTCCTGTGAATCACCACAGTTCAGCGCAGTATTTACAAGTGTAGCTACAGAAATGATGCACAAGGCAAGAAAACCACCAGGCAAGAAAACTGCCATTTATGAACATTCACCATGATCACCATGGCTTTGGCATGGCACACTCACATTCTACACTGTCCAAGGCAGTTTTGATTTGTTGTCTTGTTTTTCATTTTAGACAGGCTTTGAAGCCTTGGCATTGTTTTGGGTTTTTCGGGCTTTGCAATTCACATCACACTTTTTAAAAAAACTTTGAGTAGGTGTAGTAACGTTGCAATATTGGAACCCATCCCCTCTCCCATTTTTGCTGATTCAGCTGTCCCATGCCTACTGGAGACGAAATTGGTAGTGGAGTTCTGGGAGAAAACAAGTACTTTTTGAGGTTGTTCTGCTCTCATTTTTTTAAAGCCAAGCCAGGAAAGGGTTAAAATGCTGCTGATTCATCCCCTCCCAGCAGTTTCCCTGCTGCTTTGTTTTGCAAACAGCTGTGCAAAATGCTTGTGGGTTTTTGACATTAGCAGAAGACACTGGGAGGGAGGGAGGGAAAAGCAGTCATTTTACTCTTTCCTGGCTTTTAAAGTCAGGAGAAATGAGCAGTAACATTACAATACAGCAATGTTACAACTCATTCCTGGCTTGGGGCGGGGGAAAGTATGCATGCATACCCTCAAGGGAGGAAGGGAAAAGCAGCCATTTAATCTTTTCCTAGCTTTTAAAGCCAGTAGGGAATAAGCAGCAATTGGAATTGTCCCCCTTCCAAAAAAAGAGAGAGTACATGCATACCCAGGAGGACGGAAGCCAACAGAGAAGTAGTCTTGTGACCCTTACCTGGCTTTACTGACAAAAGAAGAGGGGGGGAGAAGAGAAACAGAAGGGGAATATAGAGTTCACATGGACATTAATTGCACCAGCTGTGACTCGGCAGTGTGTTCAAAATAAAATTGCTGTATGTCCTCAGGAGGAAAAATTGGGGATTCCATGGAAAAAACATCAGTTCTGCATCCCATGACTACCTTGCAAGTGTGAAACTCCTGGAAACATGGAAATCAGAACAGATACTGAAACGCTTTAAAGTCCCAGTGCAAAAAGGACCTAAATCACTTTCACCAAATATGGTAAGCATCTGTAAGACTAACATAATTAGCGGTAGGGTTTGAGCTTTCATGAACCACAACTCACTTCTTCAGATACAGCTAGAATGTGAGTCCATCTGTCCTTATATCTTGGAGAGTCGAGTGATTACAGAAGCCAAATTATAATAGCCAGTGAATGACAAAGGCACATGTGATTTAATAGGGCAGGGTATGCCAAGGGGTAGTGGGTGTGGAGAAATTAGCATTGGTAATGAGACAGGAAGCCTATGTCTCGATTCAGTCCAGGTGGATGCATAGTCTTGAGCTTTGTTAACAGTTGCAATTCACAGTCTCTCTTTCTAATCTCCCTTTGAAATTCCTCAGCAGGAGAACTGGTACTTTTAGGTCAGCAACTGAATGTCCTGGAAGGTTAAAATGTCCCCCCACTAGTTTTTGAATGTTTTGTAAGCAGTCAGCTCGGCCTCCACCATTTTAATAGCAGCTTCATATTTATGGCTGCTGGTAATATTAACACTGTTCAGGCCTCTGGAGTAAAATGGCTGCGGTTTGGCCAACACAGGACATCTAGCAGTTGCTGAATCCCACCCGGGAGACATGACATGAATGGAATGCCACAAAGGAACGTGGGGTGATTAAGCAGCAATTGGACTTGCTATCTTCCTGGCCTCACCCGTGACCAGCGCAATAAAGGACTCGCAGCATCAAACCCACTTAGCACATTCCTCTCCCTCCTTCCATGATGAGATCTCCTATCAGTGATTGAGGAACTGATCAATTGGCATTCATAAGCACATACAGTCATTCCTAGCACTATGAATCTCCTCCCTAAAAACACTTAACCTGGCTCCAGTGTACTTCATCAGAAAAAACTGTCCTTTTGTGCAGCGTGAGTACTAGTTTTACATTTATATTCATATACCACAGCAGATATCAATCAAAATACTCAAGCCTTTTGTCTTGCCCAGGAACAAGCCATTGGTGCCTTTGTCCTAACTGCTAGGAGGACTTTCCTCCACCTCAGGACACATTATACCTATAAAGATAAGCCCTGGCCTCATCCAAATCATGCAAGCTTCCTGGCTTCTCCCTTAGGGTCACTTCCCTGAGTCTCTCCCTCTCTCTGAACACATTTGAACACATTCCCGGATCCACTAGCACTGTTCCCTTGAGGTTTGCTCTAAGCCTCTTGCCTTGCTGAGGACACTGGCTGTTTGAAGCTCTTCTCTCTCTCCCTCCTCAATGCAGACTGGACCCCTTCTCCAGGATAGGTAGATATAATTACTCCATCTTGCTCTATTCATAAATCTCTGGCTATATTTCCTAGGTATACAAAGGTGATAGATTCCAGTTACCGCCTCTCATATAGCCATCTTCCTTGCTAGCTAATTTCCCCATAAATCATATTTATGCAAGGAGACCATTTCTGGTAACAGTTTTGGTTCCTGATGTCAGACTTATGTCCATTAATGCTTTGTCAAAGGGACTGGCCACTTTGTTCAATGTAGAGAGTGATGGCATACATCAAATTGGAGGATGAGCAGGTATATGAAACCAAGATGGTATGGCTGATGTCGTTGGGTCCACTGATGATGTTGCTTGGATTGATATGAGAGCAAAGTTGGCATCTTGGTTTGTTTCAGGCCTTGGTACCAGAGTCCATGTTATCAGACAAAGTATGTTAAGTTTGTCTGACAAAAGGCATTCCCACATGCTCAACTTATTCTTGATTTTCATAGCAGTTGATCCACAAGTATTGGGATTAGTTTGGATACATTTTTTTTCACATGACTGCCCTCCCTCTGCATTTTTACAGTTGTAGAGTCAGATTATTTTCTTCCTCATATGCTTTAAATAATCAGGATTTTCAAGAGAGGATGCTGTTGTCATCAGGGGCATCACAACCCCCTCCCTTTATTCTTTGTGCATGCTCACATTGTCATATCAATATAAGGCTGATTTTTAAAAAACCTGTCTGTCTTTTTGGTGTTTTCATGGCAAGAGAGTAACAGAGTTGGTTTGCCATTGCCTGCATCCACAACTCAAGTTTTCATTAGAGGTCTCCCATCCAATTACTAACCAAGGCCAGTCCTCCTTAGCTTCTGAAATCTTATCAGATCAGGCTCACCTAGGCTATAGAGGACAGGCTTTGTCTTTGCATAGGGAAGTCTAAAAGGGGAGCAGCTCAGGCACCCATCCCTAAGCCCCCTCCCACCATGGTCCAACCTACAACGAGGAGGTGAAGGTTAGCACCAGCTGGGCACACTGACCTCTATGGTGATGGGGATGGACTACTACCAACTTTGGGAATTCAGAGAACCCACTATATCTATTAGTACAATGGGATGTCAATATAGCAATATGAAAATGACAATTTTAAAAAAGATCATAAACAAAACCTGGACAGGGAGAAAGGAGGGAGAAAGGAAAGAGGAGGGAATTAATGGTTTGACAATGAAAATTATTCAGTCATCAAAAATTAGGTTAGAGGTGAGTGGAATTAGGTAGGAGAAACAAAAATGAAAAAAAAAATTGTGCACCAGGAAAAAAGTGAGACATAAACACTGTTAAAGCTGATCAGGGTAAAAGCCTTACAAAAGGAGGGGGGATGAGGGAGGAACCCCAAACAAAGCAAAAACTGAAGGCATAAAAACTTATGCAGCAGGGGATAAATGGACATCCTTAGTTTCCATTTTTGTTCATCAACGTCTGTGAAAAATAAATTCAAAGTAGAGAAATTAGTTTATACAAGTACTTTTAGACTGAATTTATTAGAAAAACGCTTGACCTGAGAAAATAAAGAAGGTAAGAGGGCACATTGAAAAAAAGGGTGGAACCAAGATAAATATTTATACATATTTAAATTTTTTGACACATTTACCAATTTCACCATACAATTTTGGAATGCGAAATTTTAAAGCAAAATTTAAATATTTGATATAAACTTCTAGCTCAAAATTGAAGTATTTAAAACATATTCACATGCTGACAATTTTGATGTTAGCAGCACTGAAGTATGATATTTAATAACCTTTCGGCTCATGAATATTGCAGCATATCATTGAAACCAGAAAGATAAAAAGTATCATTATCAATGATAAATGTTATTTTAGCATGTGTTCCAGCCCAGCTTGAAGTATAGCATTTTGAATGGTTTCCTCTGCACTAAAGTATAGAGAAAGCATAACTGAACTTGTCTGAGTGTTTGCTGAAGTTTGAGTTGAAGGATATTTTTATATTTGTTTTATTATCCTGAGTTTTTCTCCTTTTTTGTCCTCTTTTTAAAACATCCTTTCATGTTTTGTTGTTTCTCTTTTGGGGTTTGGGATGATCCCTATGGGGTGTGTGCTCCCAAGGCCTATAACCAGTTTTTCTATTGTGATTTGTAATAATAATGCTGCAAATGTTTGCGGACCATGTCTTTGTTAAGTTAATGGCTCAGAATGATTGCCTGCTGTTTTCTTCAATTAGTGTTAATAGTTCAGAAATAGCCTGCTCATAATTCTGTTAAGTACCCTTGAAAGCTTGGAGAATGTGACTCCTTGCATGAGAAGGAAGGAGAATGTGCATGTCTTTGGGAAGGAGGAGGAGGAGACAGACTGATTAAACAATATATATAATGGTTAACGCCTCGCAGAATCAGAGAGCTTTGAGTGACATGCTACTCCAAGGAAGTTGGTTGGGTTACATGAGCTGGAAAGAGGAGGGTCTTTTTCAGTCCTAGCAGAGAGGAATTCGGCTTGCCTGGCAGGAGCCAGAAGTTGCAGCCCACCCGGATGAGGGAGACAGGTTCCCTTCCCTGGCATCCAGGGCTTTGGCTGGGGGTGGTTGGTCACTGAGGGTGGGGGCCTCACAGGGAGGGACTGGAACTTTGTAGCAAGCATTCCGTACGTCATTCTCAGCAAGAGTTCTGAGTACAGCCAGACTCTTTATTTTGCTTCTGTGTAATCTATAGACATATATACACTTCAGTTATGGTTTCCCAATAACAAACCTTGATTCAAGAGAGCTTGGATTTCTTGCTGCAAGGGGGGGAATCAGTTTCAACATATCCTGTTTTCCATAGCCTGACATATTGCTGAGAATCCCACCCTTTCTCCCTTCAACCTACATCCCAGCGAGATAGCTACTGGATTTACTTCTATCAAATCATACGACCTGGGAGAGGAGGTGGAGGGCCTTTCCAATCAACCACCGGAGTCTTTGGATCTGATACCGCTGGGTGGAGGCTCATGGGCCGACTTAGGTGCGATCCCCAGGAGCGGGGGTTCACATCTGTTGTGGACTTCCCCCTGCCTACCCTGAGACTGTGGGTCCCTAGGCCGCGCGAGGAGAAGGAGCGGCACAGAGGGACTCTGTTCACCCACTACTCTGCTGGGACGGGACTCAGTAGCAGTCTGGAACTCCAACTATCCACCATCCTTGAATCCTTAGCAGGGCAGGAAGTGGGAGAGGGCTATGCTTGGGAGTCACTCCAAACTTCTATGGCGGCACTTCACACAGCTGTGCTCAGCGACCTCCCTGATCTCTGGTGGGATGAGACAGCTGGGTGCTATGTGGAGGCACCAGAAAGTGGAACTACCTACCCCCCTCTGTTGCCTGGGGGGATCGTTTGGATGTCCTCATGGAACAAGTTCAGATAATGTGCTACGATATGTTAGTGGTAACTGGCCTTGCGCAGGGATGGGCGGCCAGTGCAAGGGAGTTACAACAGCCCTTGGGTCAGGGGCTGCATGTGACGGTTCAAGCTGCCCCATCGGTTTCCTTGAACGTGGAGCAATCGGCGCTGCAGGATGTACAAATACTGAAGCTAGCCGATGAGGGTGGCGAAGACCCCCAGGAAGCTAGTTCATCGGGAGCGAGCAACTACCAGGATGCTTCTGGGACATTTGTTGTAGCGGGCAGCACCCAAAGTTCAGGGGCCCTGCCAGAACCAGTCTTCTCGGCTGAGGAGTGGGTGTGAGCGAGGGACTTACAGCATGCCTGGGAGCAAGAAGTCCTCCAGGTCACAGCCCCCACCCCCAGGGCACCCAGAGGGGAGGAAACTGTCATGGCTGCCCAGGCTGAAGATGCCTGTTATGCTGCACTGGAGGCCCAAGTGCATGCATTGAGGGGAAAGCTGTTACATGCAGCACAGCTGGTGGAACAGATGATGGCAACCCCAGCGGCTCCAACTGCCCCACCACCCCCACCCCCACCAGTTGTGCCCACGGCCACTCATTTTGTCGCCACTGAGACTGAGCCCATTCCTCCTCCTGTGGCACTGGCGGCTTCAAGTGCCAAGCGAGCCATTGGGCCCCGGCAGGGACCACCCATAATAACAGCCCAGGAGGACTGGCCCGACCACGGACTGCCGAGGCCCCAGCCAACGGCGCTTCCGAGAACCATCCCCGGTGGGAAGGCCTCTACTGCAGACCCTCCGCCTCGGCTGCAGCAGGCTGTACTGAATGTCCCTTTGGTCGGGAGAACACCAGCACCCTCGTGTGTAGAACGGAGCTACCCAATGCCTCCTGCCAACGCCTATCTGGATGCATGAGTGAGGCCTATGGAAATCCCGATGGGATGGGTGAAACTAGAAGCCTCTTTCAACGGAAAGCCACACAAGCTGGGCTTTTTCATAGTGCAAGCACTGCAATTCTTTAATGAGTGGGGCCACCTGTTCCCTTCTGAACAGAGCCGTGTTATCCACCTGGGGTCCCGGCTGGAAGGATTAGCGACAGAATGGTACGTGACTCTTCATGATACCGGAGCTCCCGAATTGTATGATTTACAAGCCTTTATTGCGGCATTAAGAGCCCAATATGAAGACCCCATGGAGGGGGAGAGAGCCTGCATGAAGCTCCAGGCCATACAGCAGGGTTCCCGGCCAGTGAGAGACTATGCCACCGAGTTCTGCCAACTTGCCACCAAGTGCCCAACCTATCATGAAGAAGTCAAAATAGAACTGTTCAGGAATCGAATGAATCCTGAACTATTAGATCGGGCCCTGATGCAGGATGATCCACCCACTCTCCTAGGCTGGGTGCAACTGGCCTGCGAGGTTGAAAACCACACCCAAGTAGTCTGGCTGGTAAAGCAACACCAGCTCTCGGGGACGAGAAGTACCAATCTACCTACCCGTGGCTGGCCTGCCCCAGGAGGACCGGGGCCTGGCAGAGAAATGCGGGACACTCACTGGAGGCAAGGCTTATGTCACCAGTGTGGAAATACTCAACATTTCGCAGCACAATCTCCCCTAAAAGCCCCTCCAGCACCAAGACCTGTACCCACACTGCGAGCCCCGAGAACGGAATGTAAGGCCCCTGTACGGTGGGGAAAGCCGGATACCGGACTGGAAGCTGAAGAACTGCTCGCTCTTGAAGGTGAGATACCTGTGCCATCGGGAAACATGGAGGACCTGCTGTAAAAGGACCCCAGTGGCAAGTTACCAAGGAATCCACCCCTTCTGAGGTGAGAGAAAGGATGGCCATATTGTTCATGCCAGTCATACTCGTAAACCCAAAACAAGGGACTCATGTGCGAGTACAAGCCCTTACAGACTCTGGGTGCTCCCGGAATATCATCTTGCCCGCACTAGTCAATGGATTAGTTCATGGCTTGAAAACCCATGAACTGGACGATCCCATAGTTTTCGAGCAAATGGATGGGTCACGCATGAGTCCTGCCCCCTTTGAAACAGAACCCGTACCCATGGGAATGGGGAAGCACTGGGAGTCCTGCCCCTACATAGTCAGCAATGCAGCAAAATATCTCCTGATACTGGGTAGCCACTGGCTAGGAGACCATGACCCCTACATCAAATGGTCGGAGCGGGTGGTCCTATTCAAAGTAAGTCAGTGTGGTGTGCATGCGTGGATGAGGGAGTGGGGTGGGACACCTCCCTCCCCCCTGAACATCACCTTCCTAGCAGAGGAGGAGGAGAAAACCATTCCCCGGGAATACAAGGATCTCCGCCTAGCCTTCAGTGAAGAAGCGGATGAACTGCCCCCCCACCGCAACACTGACTGTGCCATTGAACTGATTCTCGGGGAGAAGTTACCCAAAGGCAAACTATATTCCATGAGCCCAGCGGAGTGCCAGGAGCTGTGGAAGTACATAGATAAAAATTTAGAGAGGGGGTTTATCCGGCCCGCTACCTCCCCACATGCTGCCCCCATCCTGTTCGTCAAAAAGAAGGATGGGGGGTTGAGACTGTGCACAGATTTCAGAGGTATTAATGAGGTATCCATGTCAAATGCCTACCCCCTCCCTTTGATTCGAGACCTGCTCAGCATGGTGGCCCAAGGCAAAGTCTTCTCGAAACTGGATTTAAAAGATGCATACTTCCGTGTTAGGATATGGGAGAGGGATGAGTGGAAAACTGCCTTTAACACACCCTTAGGACAATATGAATAACTAGTTATGCCTTTCAGGCTTAAAGGCACCCCAGCTGTATACATGACGCTTATTCATGAAGTGCTCCATGAATACCTGTACAAAGGGGTGGTTGTTTATCTTGATGACGTGCTTATCTATACGGCGGATAAGGAATCACATGTTGAACTGGTCCGGAAAGTGCTAAGCACCCTACTCAAGCATAAGTTGCCTGTCAAACTGTCCAAGTGTGAATTTCACAAGGAGGAATTGGATTATCTGGGCTACCGTATATCTAGTCATGGACTAAAAATGGACCCAGCTAAGGTACAGGCACTGGAGGGGTGGGAAGCACCCCAAACAAGAAAGCAAATGCAATCTTTCCTGGGATTTGCCAATTTCTATAGACCATTTATAGAAAACTTCGCCCAAATAGCTCTGCCTTTAACAGACTTATTAAAAACCAAGGGAAAGGGGGTACAAGAGAAAAAAAAACAAACCAAATTACAATGGACCCCAGAGTGTCAGCAAGCGTTTGAGAAGCTAAAAGTAAAATTCATCTCGGAGCCTGTGCTACAGCACCAAGAAGAAAATCGCAAGTTCATTGTGCAAGTCGACTCCAGCGACATGGCAGTGGGGGGGGGTGTTGCTACAACCTGAAGCAGAAGGCAAACTCCGCCCCTGTGCCTATCTATCAAAAAAATTTACTGATGCAGAATGCAACTGGAGCGTGTGGGACAAAGAAGCTTTTGCCATTAAACTTGCTCTTACTGTGTGGAGGCAGTGGCTGGAGGGGGCTAGAAGCCCATTTGAAGTTTGGACTGATCATAAAAATTTAGAAGCTCTCCGCACACCCAGAAAGCTGAATATCAAACAACTTCGCTGGGCTGAATTCTTCTCCAAGTTTAATTTCACACTTAATTACTTACCAGGGCGAGCCAACTTCTTAGCAGATGCCCTGTCACGCATGCCCCAACATGACAGCCAGAGGGAAGAAGTTATTGACACAGTGTTTTCACCAACCCAACTGGGAGGGGCAGTGACAACCCGTAGCCAAACAGTGAACCAACAACTCAATAAGAAACTTGATCTCTCTGACTGGAGAAGGCGGGTGAAAGAGGAAGTGGAAAAGGAAGGTGAAGGCATGCCTCACAATGAGCTCACACTAACCGAAGCGGGTGAGTGGTACAAAAGCAACAAACTGTATATTCCACCCAGTCTACACAAGGAAATTCTTCAACAGTGCCACGACGCCAAATTAGCTGGTCACTTTGGCTACTTAAAAACCCTCCACCTAATTCAGCGCCAGTTCTGGTGGCCCAACATGAGACGGGACGTCTCCCAATATGTGTCCACCTGCCCAGTCTGTATAATGGGGAAATCCAGAAGAGGAAAAACCCCAGGACTACTCCAACCGCTAGAGAGTCCTTCCAGACCTTGGGCAGTGATCTCGATGGACTTCATCACCGATCTACCACCCTCCAAGGGGTGCACATACATATTAGTAGTGGTGGATCTGTTTTCCATACAAGCACAATTCATCCCTTGTACCACTATCCCAACAGCCAAAAAGCTAGCCAAGTTGTTCATGAAACATATAGTGAGGCTCCGCTCATTTCCCACCAAAGTGATCTCAGATCAGGGAGTGCAATTTGTGGCCAATTTTTGGCAGGAGCTCCTCTAAGTTGCCAGCATCGAGCAAGGAATAAGCTCCACCTATCATCCTGCCACAGACAGACAAACAGAACGCACTAATCAAGTACTGGAACAATTTCTATGCTGCTACATCAACTATCAGCAAGATAACTGGATAAAATTTCTCCATTTTGCCGAATATGCATACAGCAATGCAGTACACAGTTCCACGGGGGTTTCCCCCTTTAAAATGGTGCATGGATACAAGGGACAAGCCCTACCCTTTGCCACCAACCTAGAGACTCGTAAGGCAGGAGACCTAGGAGAATGGTGGTCCTCCTTAACAGCTCAGTGGAGTATCATCCAGGAGACCTTAAAAAAAGCCAAAGAGGATTACAAAAAGTATGCAGATCGGCATCGCACCGAACAATGGAACCTGCAACGCTTTCATGGCAGCCAACCTTAGTTCTGTGGCTGGCATAGAAGAAGTGGTCTGGCAGAAAATTTTAAAGGAATGTGTAGAGGGCAGGGTTTGGGGGACGTTTGATGCCCCATTGGTGAGGGTGTCTCCTTTGGGGGTGGGTGCCTAAAAAGGCACCAGGAGAATTTTGCCTTATCCACCACCTGTCGTTTCCCAAAGGGGGCTCGGTGAATGATGGCATTCCCGAGGAGCTCTGCACGGTGCATTACACTTCCTTTGACCAAGCGGTTAAGGTTGTGTGCCAGTGTTGGGGGGGAGTGGGGCTGAAATGGCGAAGTGTGATATTAAGTCAGCCTTTCGCCTGCTCCTTGTTCACCCAGAAGATTTGAACTCCTGGAGTTTTCATTTGAGGACAAGTTTTATATGGACAGGGCCCTTCCAATGGGGTGTTCAGTATCTTTTTTTTTTTTTTTATAAATTTTTTTATTTTTCATAACTACAAAACACTACACCAGACTATCACAAGGAAAGGGAAGAGGGAAGGGACAAAGGGGAGTGGAAAAAGAAAAAGGGGGGGGAATGAACTACAAACACTAAACACTACACTTCAATGTTTCCCTTCATACTGTCATAATACAAAAATAGCTCCATAGAATAATGATGGAGTGGTTAATCATACAGAGAATAAACATTTCAAATTCTGATTAAACTTTCCTCCCCCTTCTGGGTCCCGGACGCAATTCTCTCTGTGCAACTGCTGTTGCGATGCTCTCCTCCTCCCCCCCCCTCCGGCTCCTCCTTTTCGTTCTTGGTGCAGCAGAGTTCTGGGTTTTTATTCTCAAAATCCTTTAGTTGATCTTCTGATAATATCTTATAGGCCTGATCTTTATATCTGAACCATATTCCTTCCGGGAATAACCATTTGTACTTTATTCCATGGTCCCTCAGAAGAGCTGCAAACTTTTTATATTTAAAACGCCGTTTCCGGACTAGAAATGGAACGTCCTTCAAAATCTTGACTTTCAAACCCATAAAGTCCAAATCCGCATTGTATGAGTTATATAGGATGGTGTCCCGAATCTTTTTAGTTGAAAAGTCAATAATGATCTCACGAGGCAACTGTCGCTTTGTTGCATATTTTGAAGAAGCCCGACGGACCTCCAAAATGGCGCTTTTAACCTCTTCTTTAGTCGTCCTCGCGGGTGCCGCCAGTAGTTCCGAGACCAAATCCCACAGATCCTCATTTTCCTCCTCTTTCACGTTTTGGAGACGCAAAATTGTCTGCGTTCGTTCCACCTGTAGCCCGATCAGTTGGTTCTCCACCAACTTCAGCTCCTTTTTTGTAGCCTTCACAAGTGACGCACTTTCCAGAGCAGACTTTTCTGCCCCCCCCGCTGCTGCCTTAATGGTTTTCACCTCGCTTTCAATTAAGCCCACCCTTTGATCAGTTTCGTTCAGCTTGTCAACAAAGGGTTTTATGGCTTCCACCACCGCCCTGCGCACCAATTCTTCGAGCGACTCCCCTTTCTGCAAGGTGGCCGAGATTGACTTACCGAGAGCGGGACTTTGCTTCTTTGCTGCCATTTTGGGGGGGGGGGCGCCAACAAAATTCTGGAACTCCACGAAGGGGAAGAGCGAGTCTTCTTCAGATCAACCTCTCCTTCACAAACGCTTGTAAAACAGAAGGGATTCGCTTGTTTACAGGCTTCCGCCTGTTTCTTTTACTTGCCGTTTCTCGTTGCCCGGCGGCACTCGAGGCGCCGCGCACATCTGCCGGCCTCCATAGGGACAAACGGGCAATTCCCTCCCCGCATTGATTTCGGGGAGTTCTTCCCGCCGCGTCCCGGACCCTGGCTCCCTCCCTGGGAGTCCTGGGGGCTAATCCTTGCGGATCAGCCGCCCGGTCAGGGTGCCCGGTCGTTTCCTCCCGGACCAGCCGAGAGGAGCGTCCGGCATGGCTGAGAAAACGAAACCGAATCGGGTGTTCAGTATCTTGTTTGGCATTTGAGCGCTTCAGTTCCTTTTTGGAATGGGAGCTGTGTCACCATTCCACTTGCCCTGACACCGTTCATTATTTAGACGATTTTTTGATGGTGGGGCCAGCAGTGTGCCAAGTTCTTGCCTGAATTTAAGGCTCTGGCAGAGGAACTGGGTGTTCGTTTAACACATTAGAAGACGGAGGGTATTTCTGTTGTATTCAGGTTCCTAGGCATTGAGCTCAACACAGTGACCCCGTGGCTTGACCTGTACGGCTTAGTTGGCCCTTGCCATGGTTAATGTTTATGGTTATTTTAATAAAAGGCCCTTTTGTTCCAAGCCTGTCTTTCTTTAGTGTAGATACAAACCCCGGCTGGGGTTGCAATTTGGCTTGCCCGGCAGCAGCATAGCTACCTGAGCCGGGAGTCAGCAGTTGCAGCCCCGCCCGGATGAGGGAGACAGTCTCCCTTTCTGGGCATCCGGGGCTTTGGCCAGGGATGGAACCAAGAGCCTTTTGCAGGTGGCACTGCTTCTCCCCGGCCGCAGTTGCTCCACTCACTCGGCCCACCTACCTCACCCTGTCATAGTGCAGGATTAGCCAGCTGCTGTTTCCAGAGCCAGGTAGGGATTTCTTACCCTTTTCCCTGATCGGCTGTTGGGAAAGGGTTTTTTTCACCTACTTTGCACTGCTGGCAGAGATTTGAGGTATTGGCCTGGGTGGCACTGTTTTGGTTAGGCTTTTGGCAGGAGAGTTTTGGGAATAGGGCGTGGGCTGGTGAGCACCCAGTGGCACTTCCCTATGGGTGGAGAACAGAGTCTGCCAACAGTGCAATATGCTTGTTGACGGCTACTATAGCACTGGCAGATGCCTGCGTGGATCCCCAGGGACAAGGCCTTACCTCAAGCTGTATGGCTGGGGCATTAGGTGCTTGATGGGGGGATCCATTTGCCTGGCTGGCCGGGTTGCAGCTATTCCAGTGATGGCCTACACCCAGGGCTTTGGGGCTCACCCAGACAGGTCAAGGCGGAGGTCCAGGGGTGACCCCATGGCTTGACCTTTACTGCTTAGTTGGCCCTTGCTGTGGGGTTAATGTTTATGGTTATTTTACTAAAAGACCCTTTTGTTCCAAGCCTGTGTCTGTCTCTTCATTCTGGCTGGAGTTGCAATCGAGTGTGAAGAGTTAGGAAGTGGAGTCCTAATGGAGAGCAGTTTTTAATACCAGCAGGAGAACCGGGGAAAGTTGGCAAGGAGGTTTGGGAAGTAGGTGCAGACTCCCAAATGGGCCAAAGAAAGAGGATAGATCTTCTAAGGAGAGGAGATTTCCCCAACTCAGTCCAACAGGGTGGTAGCTTTGAAGAGTGAAGAGATCCCTGGTCAAGTGTGGTTGGAAACTGCCTGTGGAGACCTTCAGATCCAGTTAACAATGAAGGAAAGCACTGCTGTGAGCAGAGAATGGTATTGTGTGAGGGAATGTCATAGTAGTAGAAAGGATTTTATAAAAAAACTTTTCACATGTATGCAGCAATGGATGAGATGAGGCAGAGGCCCAACTCTGTTGTGAAATGTTTTTCTTTTTTCTAAGCTTGCAAACTTCCCCACAGTAAAGTGGACAGTGTCAACATGGTGATGGGTTATTTGAGCAATCAAGCTACTTCTAGATGCTCACCAAGGCACCAAGGGACAATTTGCCCACTCTAATCACACATACTCCCCATCGCTTTGTTTTAATAGCTAATCAGTGGACATCAAGGGAATCTTTTGAAATGTCACAGAGACAACAGAAAAAGGACTTAAAAGCATGTATTGGGCAGGGTGACAGAAAAGTATGGATTGTTGGTGTCTAATATTTTAGGCCAATGCTATAATAATACGTTGCCACAAAAATGCAGGTTATTGTTCTATTAAAAAAAAAAACCTCATGAGTTCTTTGTACCTTGCTGTCCCCACAACTGGAATCTTGGGTTGGTGCCATTCTCCATTATCTTCACAAGTCTGTGAAGTAGATGAGGCTAAGAGAGAATGACTGGCACAAGCTCACACAGTGAGATTTGTTGGCAGAGTGGGGATTTGAACCTGTGGCCCTCCCATATCCTAATTTGAAACTTTGTGGATAAAGATGTGCTATAAATGAAGGAAATGGAGTAGATTGTAGGAACCATATAACTCCAGTCATATTACATCTACTCTAGTTTCCAGTTTGCTTCCAGTCACAATTCAGGGTGCTGGTATTAACCTTTAAAACCCTATATGTCTCACAACAACATACGTTAAGGACCGCCTTCTCCCACATAAACCAACCCATCTACTGTGGTCATCTTTGGAATTCCTGCTTCTGGTGCCACCACCAACTGATGCTAGATAGGTGGCATCCCTTCTCGGTCATGGCACCAAATCATTGGAATCCCCTCCTCAGGGATATTCATCTGTTCCCCTTTATTGTTATCTTCTAGCAGCAGGTGAAGACTTCTTTGTTTTGTTTGGCATAGCCCCCAGTCACTGTTATTGGTCATCTTCCCTGGTTTGTGTGTTGTGTGTGTTTTTGTGTTTATATGTTTTATTGAACTATTTTATATATTCTTTATTTTAAATGCTGTTTTAATGTTGAAATGTTTTAGTGTTTTAATGTTCATTGCCTTGGGGACCCTATATGCATGGAAAGGCAGCACAGAAATGTAATAAATAAATAAATAGCTGAAGATGGGGACAGATAAAAAGAAAGTTGGTGGGTGTGTGGGAAGGAGAGAAGGAAGCAGGGGAAGATGAGTCTATAGGAAGAGGGGAAAGGGAAATAGTAGGGAGGGGATCCAGGGGAAAGTGAGATCCCCTTGTGGGTTCCCCAGTACAAAATGGGGCCTGGCCCAGCCAGAACCATACATCTGGGACTGGGCTGGCAGCTGGCACTGTGGAACTTGGCCAGACTTTTCTTGGGGAGAAGCTTACTGGGGTGGATGGTGGGGAGGCTGAACCTTGGGGGAAAGTACAAAGGTAGGTTTACTAGTGGATGGAAAGGAGAAAAGGAAGCAAGAAGAGGCTATGGGGGCTTTCAGGGAAAGGAAAAAAGACATGGTGGGGAAGGGGAAAATTAGATGCCCACTGCAAGTTCCTGTAGGTCCCGTTTGTCAATATCTAATTTTCAACATGGCGCCATCCGCAAATAGTTAAGTTTTTGGATCAGGGCCACAGAGACAAGAAAACATATTTTCTTGCAAACTTGTGGGACCCCCCCTCCAGATTTGCATTAAAATCTGAAAACTTTTTTAAAATTAATTTTTATTTTATTAAAGCAAAAGGGGGTACAGAAAAAGAAACGGGGGTAAGAAGGGGGGAAATTAAGACAAATATAAAACTATGTGCTACAAGGATTACTAAAATACAGAGTTCAAAAAACAAAACCGTTCTCAATATTAAAGTAAAAATTAATATAATTATTGAGCCTAATTAGTATATATTTTCCCTTCTGTACTACATAAACAGAATTCAAACCTGTTCCTGCTTATTATTTAGTAATAAGAATAAGGAAAACCTCATTATTTCATTATTACTCTATATTACCCTTTCAATCTTTAACAATAAGAATTATTAGCAATGCCGATGCTTGTTTCTTGAAGTAACTGATTAACATGACCTTTAATATAAATATACAGTACCATAAAAGATTTTAATCTATTTCTATTCTTTATCTTGAACAAAAGGAAAGAAGAAATTCTTATATCCCTTCTGCATCTCATTATCTTACACTTTACTTTTCATTAACAGTATTGACTTTATACCAATATTTCAAATTGTACCATGTGTTTCACCAATTGTTTACTTAATCTATCAATTATACTTCTATAACTATCTTAAAATCAAACTATAAAATATATCAATATACAATCATTTTCAGATTTACAAAACTAAAACTTCTTATACATTTTAACCACTATAAGCCAAGTATCTTCCCCATTTCTCTTCAAATTTATTGATCTTGTATTAATAAAATTTGTCAGTTTTGCCATCACTGCATATTTTGACATTTTATCCTTCTCTAGTGGGGTATTCTTCTTTCCATTTACTTACTATTACTACTCTTGTTGTGGTCAGCAAATACCGAAATAGTTCATGTAATGTTCTGTCAATGTTATCTGGTATTATTCCCAAGAACATAGTCTGAGGTTTCATAGGAAAATTAACTCTGAAAATCATCTGAATCTCAGCATGTATATCTTTTGAAATTTTTAAACTTTTTTTACATGTTCACCACATATGAAAAAGGAGCCATCTGCTTCTTTACACTTCCAGCATAACCCTATATATTTCTTGTCCATTTTTTCAATATATTTTTGGTGTAATATACCATCTAAAAAACATCTTATACCAATTTTCCCTAAGTGTTCGGCATGCGGTAAATTTTATGCCTTTAATCCATAAAGTTTCCCATTGTTGAAATGTTATACCTTATGCATCCATTTTAGCATACAAATTTTAACTTGTTCGGTTTTTGTATCATATTGCAGTTAAAGTTTGTAAATTTGACTGAAAATATGATTCTTTTTCTGCATGATTATCTTCTCAAAATCAGTAAAATTTTCTTCATCTCAGATTTCTTGCCATGATTTTATCTTTCCTTGAGAGTTTATCAAATCTTGATAAGTTATAAAGTCATTTTCTTTTCTCTAATCACAATTTGGCACTCCTGGTGGGAGGCAACAGCTACCCTTCTGCCAGGTGCTATGATTTACCTCTGCAGCAGGATGGAGGCAGACAGGCGCTTTCCCCAGGGATCTGGGTATGTGTTGGGGTGGAGCCTGCTGGCCTTTTCAGGTTGCTCTGCCCACTGACATCCCAGTTGCGCCACATGCTTGGCTCACCCACCTCACCCTATGTCAGTGCAGGAGCAGCTGGTCGCCTGTTGTTGGGGCCCGGTAGGATTTTTTTCTCCTTCTTCCTGAATTGGCCAGTGGGAGAGGAATTTTTTTGCCTACCTTGCACTGTTAGTTTGGGGGAAGTAATTGGCTTGGTGGGTAGACTCCCCATGGGGGCAGGTGAGAAGCTAGGGGAAAAGGAGGGGGCTGGTGAGCACCCTTGGCATATCCCCATTGGTGGGGAATGGGTCTGTTGGGAGCAGCTGGCTGCTTTACGGCCCATTTGCAAGGACAGACATCCTGATTGGGATCCCCTGGACAAGCCAGTCTCCCCCTGCAGCTTTATGGCTGGGTGGGGGAGCTTTAAAAGGGTGAGCCACTTAGCCTGGCCAGGCCGGGTTCCAGCCCAACCTGTACCACTAGTTTAGGCCCTTGCCATGTTTGTTAATATGTTTGCTGTTATGTTAATAAAGCAGCCCATTCGTTCCCAATTATGTGTCTGCCTCTTCATTCCAACTGTCATGGCAAAAAGCATCAACTGGTGAAAATATTGGTGATGTCAAAGGGCTTATTCTCATTCTAACCGAGTCCCAGATTTGAATCAGGCTATCTCTTACCACATGAGCCTTTTGTTGTGTCCTTGTTCTTTTTTTCACTCAAATCTGAAGACTCTTTTTAAAGGAAGAAGAGTTAAATTCTCCAAAATACAATAATGTTGTCATCATGCAGCACTGAAGGTCAGGAGAGGGGAGCAGGACCTGGAACATTCCCCACACAGCAGAAGGGGAGCAGGTTTGCAACACACAGCTCCCTCGTCGCTGCCACCACTGACCCACCCTGCCACTGAGGCAATGAAGCTGGAGGTGGGCAGAGGAAGAGAAATTGTGGCTTGACCCTCCTGACCTCTGCTCCCACCAAGACAGCAAAGCTGCAAGGAGGCAGGGGAACAAGAGGGGGTTATGGTTCATTTGCAACACTGTGTGGAGGAGGAAGAGGAAAGGCCAGAATGTGACTCACACACACAGCCCCACACAGAGATGGTGGGAGTGGTCAAGCAAACAGAGCAGGAGCAGGATACTGCTGCAACCAAGAATTCCTCCCTGCAAGTTCCTTGTGGATCTGTGCTTATATGGATGTGTCCATATAACATATCCATTAATGTCATGAAAATATAGTTTAGACAGCATTACAATAAACAATTAAAATATTATTCTTCAGTCTTGATAGACATCAAATGACAGTTATATTCTTCATGTGCAAGATTAGACTTCTGTTCACTCTCTTTTTCCTTGCTTCCTCCATTCAATTGCTTTTAATATTAATTATGCCCCTAATTTTTATTTCTATAAGAAAGTAATAATGCATTCAGAGAAACCTTTTCAGACCTGAATTCACAAATGTTTTGAAAGTGATACAATGCCTTTGGGCCAATGCACTTATTTAGAAATAAGAGACTTTCTATTGGAAACAGAATAGAGGCCTCACATTTCACTAAAGTGAAAAAGAGATTTTTCTTTCTCTCTTTTCCTTGTCGGAGTGCAAAAAATATCAAAATCTGTGAGAACAACATGGCTGTGTTTTGTTGCTTAGGGATTTTCAAAGCTGTAAACAGATTTTTTTTTTTGCCCCTTTTCTCATCCTGAACTTTTTTTTAAATGAAGCACATTTTTTGAGAAGAAAAAAGTACTTTCAAAAATCCCTCCATGGATGCACACTGTGACTCAAAAGATAATGCATGACATTCATTGTAGGAGGCATCAAGTTTAAGGTTCAGAGATAGTGTGGGGAGTTAACAGAGAGAAAAAGAGTGTATTTTTTTCCCCTTCACAGATTTTCTTATCCAGTTTGAAAGCTACTCTTTGGATATGGCTGATCCCCTGGGAAGAAAACAAAGGAGGCTCAGTGAGCTAAAGTTAGGAACACTGAGCGTATTAAAAATTCCAGCAGCGATGCAGCTGGCTATTGTGGTAGTAGAGGCAAGAGGCAAACAAATCCTCAGTATATGCCTAATTTCAAATATGTGTTTGAATATAAAAGAAATTAAGAATAAGGGAGACAAACCAAAAATAACCTGTTTGATATAGTGGTTAAGAGTGCCAGGACTTTAATCTAGAGAACTAGGTTTGATTCTCCACTCTTCCACTTGAAGCCAGCTGGGTGACCTTGGGTCAGTCACAGTTCTTCCACAGCTCTCTCAGTCCCACCCACCACACAGTGTGTTTGTTGTGGGGATAATAATAACATACTTTGTAGACTACTCTGAGTGGCAGTTAAGTTGTCCTGAAGAGCAGTATATACATCAAATGTTATTATTAACCTTTGAATTGGAAAATAAGACCAGCTTACCAGGGTTCATGTTGGGATGTACATCTAAACAAAGAAAAGCTGTCTGTGCATTCTGGTGCATTAACATAGTGCAGAAGCACATACAGTGGACAATATGGGGAAAGTGGGATTTTGGAAATCTAATAAATACATAGGCCATGACCTGGATAGCCCAAGTGAGCCTGATCTCATCAGACCTCAAAAGCAAAGCAGGGTTGTCCTTGGTTAGTAATTGGATGACAGACCTCCAATGAAGACCAGGGTTGCAGAAGTATGCAATGGTAAATCACCTCTGTTAGCCTCTTGCCATGAAAACCACACCAGGGGTTACCTTAAGTCAGCTATGACTTGAGGGCACTCTCCACTACCACCAATAAGTTCATAGAGACCCGTATTAATACAGAGGACACATAGTTCAACTTTCATCACTGGTTGCCCTACATTTTAAGTATATGTGACTGCAATACACATTTTCATCCCTCAAGACCAATTTCTTTACCTTTCTTGCTTTTTTCCTCCCAATTTAGTAAGCTCTTTGGGGTGGAGAACTGCTTTATGTGGTTATTGGTTGATTTCTGGCACTTTGGGGGGGGTACTCATGAGCTTTGGAGACTTGAAATAAACAGCACTTTTTCAAAATAAAGTAATAGCAGCACTTCTGTCAGATGAAGCTTAACAAAATGTGCTTTATACTTTTGCCCTACTTGACACCAGCAGCAGTACTACTGTAAATGGTGTTTGAAAATGCTTCCTCGCTTCTTTTAAGAAAACATTTTGAAAGCCCTAGGGAGAAAAAAATGTAAAAGTGATCAGCTGGCTGAAGATTCTGCTGAGGAGGCATTTTATTACTTCTTGTAACACATGAAAATCTACAAACTACTAAATAAGAATTTATAATTCTTCAAATGTAATGATTTATTTTTATTGGAGACTATTCTTATATTTAAATTATATATATTTCTAGATAATTTCTAATGACAAACAGGAGAGTATAATCATCTTTCACACTAGTTGAATAAATTTATGTTTAGGAAAACCTAAGAGTGGCTAGTTAATATCACTGATGTTCATTACACATACTTTTGATATTCCTGTTTGCATCCCCTCAACATCGCAGAAACTTTTGGCACCAAAGAGTGACCAGTATGGGCAAATACTCTTCCATCAGATCTTCTAGAACTGTTATACTGTTTACTAAAGGTGCTATACTGTTTACTAGGGGTGTGCAAAGCAAAACAAATGAGCTGGTAATACACCTGGAAATAGCTGGTTTCGTTTGTTAAAACAATTTCCAGAACGGTGGAACAAAATCTGGAAACAAATCTATAATGACTCACAGCCCCATCCCTGCCATCACTGAAAAGTTTGTGTGTTTTGATTTGGCTTTTCTGTGTAGCAGCAGCACACTCAGGCACTGGCTCTGGGACAGCAGCAGCAAGTGGCAACATTTTCCTCAAAGGTAACCAACAAATTGGATGCCAAGGGGAGAAACTGAGCCCTAGCATAGTGTAACTCTTTTGGCAGGAAGAGGAAGGTGCTCATTGCACACAAGTGCATTTTTTCTTTGGCACCTCCTTGGCAATGTCATTAGCATTGAGTTGTTGATCCTCATAGGGATCAATTAGCAAAAGGCTTGCTTTGCCTTGAGGATGGGAGCAACACATGTTACTGTACCATTGGCTTCTCCTCGCCAATCCCTTTCTGTGCACTTTTGTACACAATGCAAGAAAAGGCTGGCAAGCAACTAACATGCAATGTCCATGTAGGCATCCACATCTGGGATTGAGGAGGGAGGTATCTCCTTCAGCCTCCAAGTCTGGGCTGCTACAAAGACTCCTATTATGCAGATAAGGATGAAAACTGGAAATAATGAAGAATTATTAGAGGAATGCCACACTGGGGAGGACCCCGATGCTTCATCTTGCCTAGAAAGGACTTTGTTGTCTTTTCTGGACTTTGATCAAAACTGTTAACCCATTGCTAAATGAGCAGAGATAGCAGGGCTGTACACTGTGCACAATTCCATATGGGCACCAAAGTCTTTCCAGATCAATATTCCACGTGGAAGCACCAGTCTGCTAAGACTGAGCTGCCTTCATTATTGACACTGTAGCTTTGGCTTCAGTTTAACTTTTTGTCCTTCATCCTTCGACTCTGGGTTGATGGCTTTAGTCAGAATTGGGAGATGGGGAGGCCTGCCTGAACTCCCACTTTTATTCACCAAAAATAGAGAAAAGAAAGAGAACTCTCTCATTGAATTAACAAAACCAACCAATTACCCCTCAACTCCCAATCTCAGTGAGGTGGACTGTTTTAGGAAGGAGAGGAATCACTGGTGTGGGAGACTATGAGTAAAATATAACATTTTGTTAATAGCACAGCAGCACCCAACATTTTTTTGCCAGTGCTTTATCATGTTTTGCATATGGCATGAAACAACAATATGGCCCAATGTCAAGTCAAAATAGATCAAGGTTCAGTGCAAAAGATCATGGTAATGTGATGTGCATGGTCTACTCTGGTCAAAAACACAGTAAATTCCAAAGAACAACAGGTGTTCAGAGGCAGAGGGCATCAAGTGAAGTGCCACTCACAGTTGCAGCAGGTCTCTCCACTGTGATGGCAGCCTCATTGCGACAAGAAATCTGATCCTGAAATGAAGGCCTTTATTAGGAACACTTTAATCTTAATTTTGAAGCCTGGAAGGAGTTATACAGTGCTCTTTCTGGGCTTTTTGGTACTGAAATTCAAAGATCAGAACTGAGGATGGACCTTGGTCAGATCTAACTGCATTGACTCTGGTGCAAGGGAGCTCATCCTGAGCATCAAAACTCAGCACTTACCCCCTCATCGTGGGAATGCAACTATAAAGCACAGGGAAACATGGCATCTGCAGACAATAGTAGGATGCAAAGGTAATTTATTGACACTATTGTAAAGTCTTTTCTCCATGGTCGGGGACAGAGGGTGGTGCTTGGGGAGAACTTATCCACATGCCAGCCTTTGGTGTGTGGAGTCCTGCAAGGGGCAATATTCTCCCCCTTGCTATTCAACCTGTATATGTGGCCCCTTGCCCAGCTGGTGTGAAGTTTCAGACTGGGTTGTCACCAATATGCGAATGGCACCCAGTTGTATCTGTTGATGGGTGGGCAGCCTGACTCTGCCCCTGATGTCGTAGTGAGAGCTTTGGAGGCTGTAGCTGGATGGGTAAAGCAGAGCTGGCTGAAGTTGAACCCGGTAAAGACGGAGGTCCTGTACTTGGGCCAGGGGTTGCCAGATTTGGGAATCCGGCTCCCAACCTTTGATGAGGTGCCGTTAGTGCCTGTCTCATTGGTCTGGAGTTTTGGAGTGACACTGGATTCCTCCTTATTGATGTAGGGCCAGGTCATGGCAGTTGCCCAGTCTGCATTTTTCCATCTTTGACAGGGCAGGCAGCTTGTGCCCTATCTGTTGACCCATGACCTAACTACAGTGATCCATGCAAAGTTCACCTCCAGAATAGACTACTGTAACTCACTCTACACCAAGCTTCCCTTGGGTTTAACCTGGAAATCACAGTGGGTCCAGAATGCTGCTGCACATGTCCTGATGGGCACACCATACAGGGCACATATTACTCTCATCTTGCAGCAGCTGCACAGGCACCCCTTGAAGTTCTGGATTAGGTTCAAGGTTTTGGTTTTAGACTTTAAAGCACTAAGCAGACTGGGACCAGCATACCTGCGGGACCATCTCTCTCCCTATGTACCCCGGAGAGCATTAAGATGGACAAATAAGAAACTTGCTAGTAGTCCCCAGCCCCAGGGAGGCCTGGCTGGCCTTGACCAGGGCCAGGGCTTTTTTAGTCCTGGCCGCAACCTGGTGGAACTGTCTGTCAGAAAACACATGGACCTGGTGTCCTAAATAAGGACTAAAAACTTGGAAAAGAAATATTGTTTACACTTACTGCAGTTAGAATTGAGATAACCAGCGTGAGAAAGCGGAGGGGGACTAGAGAAACATTGCGAGACAGGAAGTTAACAGCAGAGCAGATGACTGGATTCCTAGCAAGGACAGCAAAGGGAAAGGGAAGAGGATCAGCGAGAAAGGTGTCACTCAGAAGCAAAACAAACACTTATTGGAGGGGCTATGAAGACAACAGGAAGTGCGCCATCTTAACTAAAGTACGAAGTTAAGCCAGAAATCATAGAGGCGCTATAAACAAACCATAGAGAAAAAACGCCCGACATTTTGGATTTTAAAAGGACTTTTTTATTTGATTTTTTTTCTGCAACAAATATTAAGATAACCTACACTTTTAAATGATCCACCATGGATTTAAGAAGAAGGGAAGATATGTGGGGAGGCTCAAAACCGAGTCCCATGATGGCAGGAAAAAAAGGAGCGGACAAGGAATGACAAGCCTCAGTAGAAGCAACGATTGAAGGATTGGGGGGGAAAGTGGCAGAGAACCATAAAGAGTTGTTACAGAAGATGCAAGAAATGCTGGCAAAGGATTTTAAAAAGGTGAGAGATGTTATTCAAGCTGATGTAGCTGCACTGGCAAAAAAAATAGAGGGAGTAAAGGAGGACTTGCAAGCAACAACTAAGAAAGTGGAACAGGTAGAACAAAAGACAAATGATATAAAAGCAGAAATGAAACATGAAAACCAAGTGATTCAGACAAGAGTGGCAATGACGGAATGCAAGGCGATGGAGAGGCAGTTAAGATTTCGTGGCATCCAGGAATCTGAGACCCAAACTACACAAGAACAGATGACAGAGATATTGTCAGAATTTCTAGGGAAAGAAAAAGAAGAAATAACAGCAAATATGGACTTGGCATACAGAATCAACTTGGCTTTTGCACAGCAGAGGAAGTTACCTGGAGATATAATTGTCTAACTAGTGACAAAGAATGAAGGAGGAGATTTTTAAAAAGCATTTTGAAAATCCTTTAATAAAAGAGGGCAGTAGAATCAAGATCATGAAAGAAGTGCCAAAACAGATTCTCCAAGAGAGAAAAAAATATAGGGAATTAACCCAGAAACTAAGAGATAAAGATATTAGATATAGATGGGGAATCCCAGAAGGACTAAGCTTTTACTACAAAGCCCTGAGAATTGTTATTAAATCAAAGGAGCAGATGGAAAAGTTTGTACAGGAACATGCAGAGGACTTTCCTGAATTATCAAAAATCTAACAATATGGAGTACAAATTAATATCATGGAATGTAAATGGACTAAACTCACCCCAAAAGAGAAAAACAGTTTTTCATTGGCTAAAAAAGCAGAACTGCAATATAATATGCCTACAAGAGACACATATCAAAGATAAAGATATAAAATATTAAAAAAAATAAACAATTGGGGAAAGAATATGTATCATCATCGTAATAAGAGGACATCTAACGCTGCTCAATAGTAAAGACAAGAAAAGAAAACAGGAGAAATGGCAAGAAATACAAGAAAAAATTCACAAAAAAGAACAACAATTAAAGAAAAGACCAGGGAAAAAGTCGATTATACAGGAAATTAAAATACTACAAGATCAAATAACAGCTATTAGTAATAAAAAGCTAGAATGGAAACTAAAGACATTAAAGCAGAAGACTTTTGAAGGAGCAAATAAACCAGGAAAGTATCTAGCCTGGCAATTGAAAAAAAGAAGGAAAAGAAAATTATTAATAGAATAATAGAGGATGGTAAGGAATTGAAGGAGCATCATTCAATCAAGCGTGCATTTTTTAAATATTATGCAAAGCTATTTCAAAAGAAAACAGTGAATCAACAAGATATAGATGGGTATTTGATGAATGCCCATCTACCAAGGATACCAGAAGAGATGAAACAAGGACTGAACGCTCCAATAACAGAAGTCAAACAAGCAATTGAAGCAGCTAAGATTGGGAAAGCACCAGGACCGGATGGGATCACAGCTAAATTTTATAAAGTAATGAAGGAGGACCTAGTACCGACTTTAAAAAATATAATGAATGATATGTTTCAAGGAAACGGCCTCCCAGATACGTGGAATGAAGCAAATATCGCTCTGATCCCAAAAGAAAATCAAGACCTGACAGATGTTAAAAATTATAGACCTATATCGCTCATAAACAACGATTATAAAATAATGGCAAGAATATTAGCAGATAGACTTAAAATATGGCTAATGGAGTTCATAGAAGAAGATCAGGCTGGATTCCTACCAAATAGACAATTAAAAGACAATCTGAGAATCGTGATAAATGCCATTGAATATTATGACAAACACCCAGACAAGGAAGTTGGCCTTTTCTTTGCGGATGCAGAGAAGGCCTTTGACAATTTGAACTGGAATTTTATGTTTGCGACTATGGAGAAGATGGATTTAGGAAATGAATGTACAGAAGCAGTGAAAACAATTTATAAACTACAAAGAGCAATAATTAGTGTTAATGATGGCCTGACAGAAAACTTCGAAATAAGGAAAGGAACCAGACAAGGATGTCCACTATCGCCCCTTTTGTTTGTGATGGTCTTAGAGGTATTATTCAGAAGGATTAGAGAAGATGACAGTATAAAAGGAATAAAAATAAAAGGATCTTCCTACAAATTGAGAGCTTTTGCAGATGATGTGATGTTTATAGTGGAAGATCCTGTACAAACCCTGCCAAGATTGTTGGATAAAATAAAAGAGTTTGGAGATTTGGCGGGCTTTTATATAAACAAAAAGAAGTCAAAAATAATAACCAAAAATATGACCAAGAAGAAGCAGCAAGAATTAAGTGAATTAACAAACTGCGAAGTGGTACACAAAATCAAATATTTGGGGATAGAGCTCATTGCTAAGAATATAGATTTATTTAAGAATAATTATGAACAGCTCTGGACTCGAAAGAGATATGATAAAATGGAATAAACTAAATCTGTCGTGGTTAGGTCGTATTGCTACAATTAAAATGAATGTATTGCCCAGAATGATGTTTTTAATGCAAACAATACCAATTGTGAAAGATAAAAAACAGTTTGAAAAATGGCAGAGGAAAATATCTGATTTTGTTTGGGCAGGGAAGAAGCCAAGAGTAAAAATGAAAGTCTTATGTGATGCAAAGGAAAGAGGAGGAATGCAGTTACCTGACCTAAGACTTTATCATGAAGCGATACGTTTGGTGTGGATAAAAGAATGGGTGTCCTTGACCAATCATAAGTTATTAACGTTGGAAGGATGTAATAAATTATTTGGATGGCAGGCATATATGTGATATGAAAAATATAAAATGGATGCAACGTTTCAGCACCACTACCTAAGAAGAAATTCATTACTAACTTGGCTTAAATACAAGAAACTCGTAGAAGAAAAGAAACCACTTTGGATTATACCAGCTGAAGTAATCAACCCAAATTTGGAATACCAGGGAAAGGAATGGCTCATCCTCAAAGAATTAACAATGCTAGAAAAGGATGAGTTGAAGCTTAGACGAAATGAGGATTTGCCATTCAAATATGGCTGATTACAATACAGGCAAATTAAAGACTTATTTGACTCAGATAAAAGGAAGATAGGCTTTAGAATTAAAAATTCAGACTTGGAAGAGTTATTATTAGGAGCTGATAATAAAGCAATATCTAAAATGTATAAGTTGTTGTTGAAGTGGTTTACAGAAGATGAAACAGTCAAGGTGCAAGTGGTAAAGTGGGCTATAAATTGTAATAAAGAAATAACCATGGAAGCATGGGAACAATTATGGAAAAATACCCTAAAAATATCAACTTGTATTAGTATTAAAGAGAATGGATATAAAATGTTGTATAGATGGTATTTAACACCGAAAAAACTAGCCATAGCTAACAAACAGTTATCAAACAAATGTTGGAAATGTAAGGAGCATGAAGGTTCTTTGTTTCATATGTGGTGGACTTGCCAAAAGGCTAGAGTCTTCTGGTCTAAAATATGTGCTGAAATGTCTTTGATATTACAATATAATGTTGCTAAAAAGCCTGAAATGTTATTATTATCTTTACATTTAGAAGAGGTTAATAGAAAGGATAAGATATTGTTATATTATATGTTAGTAGCAGCAAGAATTCTATATGCTCAATATTGGAAAAAAGAAGAAATACCGAACGTTGAAGATGGACAAGGAAGCTGTTGTACATGGCCGAAATGGATAAAATAACTAGAAATTTGAATGAGCAAGATCCAGAAACTTTTTTGGAGGATTGGAAGAAACTTAAGAAATATTTGGAAAAGAAATGCGATGTGAAAGGACAATTGTGGTCTTTGGAGGGATTTTAAATTTTATATAAAAAGACTTTAACGAAAGAAAAACATATTAAGATCTTTACCATGGTAAAAATGATAGCAATATAGTGTAATAATAATAGCTATGAATAAACGGGGGGTTCGAGTGTTGTTGGAAGTCAACAAAGAAAAGGAGGAGGGGAGGGGGTGGGGTATATATCTATGTAGAAGGGTTAATTTGGATAAGTTTAATGTATTAATCAATTATTGTATATTGCCTCATCCAATAAAAATTATTTTTAAAAAAAAGACACCTGGACCCGCCAAGACCTTACGTCCTTCCAGCGAGCCTGTAAGACAGAATTGTTCCACGAGGCATATGGTTGAGGCCAGTCTTTGACTTTCTGATTGTTTAGGAGCCTCCCTACCAGTCTCCCGCTAGGGGGGAGATGAAGTCATCTGCCCCAGTATAAGTGCTGTTACCGGAATATTATCAAACTATGGCCCCCACCCATTCCTCTTGGTTCGTTTATACTATGAATGGGGAAACTGGAGGGGGCCAACATCTGATATGATGTTTATGTATCTATGTTTTCTGAATGTGTGTGTGTGTGTGTATGTGTGTATTCTGTGGTTGTGTGTGCATGTTTTGTCCTTGAGGAGAAACTTGTTCGATCAATGGGTTTTTGGAGGGGGGCACTAATAGTAACAAAGAACAGTGTGTGCATTCTCAGCCATCCAATAATCATCTTAATGCCTTTTCCCAAGCATTCTTTGGTATCTGTAAACACCAAATCCCATTGTTGTGTGTGTTCTCAAACTCATTGTGTGAATGATATGGAGGGAGGACTGTGTTCTGTGCAATTTTTGTACTGTTAAGTGCAAAAACAGCTGCCCCAGAGCCTCATTTGCCCAATCCCTCCTTGAAAAGAACAGTGTGTGTGTGTGCGCACATATGCACCAACACCTGCCTTGACTGCACAAAGAACTAAAACTCATGGATTAGATCACAGCTTGCACTGGCCTACCAGGAACATACCAATAATAAAACAAAGTTTGTTTGGAAGACATGGATCCAAAACTAAAATGGAAATTTTCTCAGTGCATAATATTCTGATGTAATGTATGGCAACTTCAGAACCATAACAATATGCAAAAAGGAAGGAAAGAAGGAAAGAAAAAACTTTTTAGGGTCATTTTGTGTTTTTACAAAATTAAAAATGGAATTACAGAATTTTTTCCAAATTATGGGGTGACAAAAAAAGTGGGTGTAATAGGGGATATGTCTAGTATCTATTTTTAGAAGAAATGGCACTAAATTTGCAGGTATCCAACTCTTCCATTCCTCCTAAACATCCTCCCACCGAATCTGAAGGGGATTGAACAAAGGGGAGTAAGTTTATGGACTTGTAAACAAGGTGCCCCAGCCATCCTGGTCTCTATTATTTTCTATGGGGGAATAGGGGATTTTCCTGGTGGTCTGAAGCAGTTTTTTGTAGAGAAAATGGCACCAAAATAGAAGGAAACCCCTCTCTTCCAATGATGTTCCAAGTTTGAAAAGAATTGGCCAAAGTGGTCTGATGTTTATGGAGGCATGAAAAAGGTGCCCCAGACATTTTCGTCTTTATTGTTTCTTATGTAGGAAAATGCCATATTCCCTCTAAGGCAATGAAGCCAACAATTGCCAACCTGAACCAATGTGAAACCTTGGAACCCAAGCAGAATAATGTCAAACCAGAGAATCCAAGGAAGGAAGAGAAAACAGTAGCAGAGCTGCAGCAGGTGGACAATGGCTGGCGGACTGTGACAGGATGATAGCAGCATGAGTCACGTGGATGTTGTGGCATGGGCTGGGGGGGGGAATCACCAGTCATGACTTACATCCTTACATCTGAGTAGAGCTGTTTAGGACAGCTTCCATAATTTGTCAGGGCTCTCTCATTTTCTGAGTCTAATGGTAAATATATACCCCGGTGAAATGTCAGCAACTTCACAGTTCCCACTTACAAAACAAACAATCTATTTTTCTCTTCAGGTTTCCATCTTACTGCAAGTGAACATCTAGCAAGATTTTTTTAAATGTCACTGCCCTGTGCTGGTTGAAGTGCTCTCATGCTTGGACAGCACTGCAGCCCCATTACCACTATGCTAGCATATTTCCCACCGTAGTGTGTATGTGCTGTCACTTGCCTACTTTGAGGTAGTTGTTGTGTGTGGGCAGGGTATTTGAGGAAAAACCCAGCTGATAGTTCAGAGTGAGCACTGTGTTATGTGCAATCTTGGTGCCATTAAATGTGAAAACAGCTGCCTCAACAGAGCTTCATTTCCCAAATCACCCCTCAAAAATAATAGTACGCACATATGCAACCATCCACCCTACCAACACTTTCCTTGATGTCTTCCCTAAATGTTCTTCAGAGTGCATGAACACCGAACACTGTTGTTGTGTGCGCTCAAACTTGGTGGGTTGAAGATATAGAGGAAGGGCTGTATTTTGTGCACTTTGGAAGTAATTAAATGCAAAACCAGTTGCCCCAATGAGCCTGGAAGTTCTCATCACAAAGAACGGGGCTGAAACCCAAACAGATTAGATCTGAACTGGAAATGTCCCACCCTACCCCCCACCCATAACAGTACATAATTTGTTCAGAAACTCCAGCTTCAAAACTGAAATGGAAATTTTCTCAGTGCATGTCCATACTTCTTAGTAAACATGCACTGGATCTAGCTTTGTGAATCTTCCACAAGAAAGTACAATTTACTTGATCTTAACAAGTATGAAACAGCCTCTTCCCTTGGGGAAGTCTACTGCTGCTGTCACTGTACAAACAGTTAAACAAGTACATACTTCAGCAAAATAAGAAAGGCTAATGCAAGTCAAATGGGTTTGCTCTATATAAAGTTCATAAATTGTTCATATATCAAAATAGAAAAAACTTATTTTTACAGTGTCAACCATATTTTAAGCTCACTCATGAAAATATTTCTTGATTCATTAACCTCTGTACATTACTGCCTGAAGTGAAGAGGAGAACAATTAGATGTGGTAATTTGTTTCCTTTTCCACTTAAGTTTAATATGTCTGTAGCAAGAGAGCTCACCAGAAACCACAGCCACAACTTCAACTAGCAGTTATTAGCAAATTACACATTTACACTGAATATTCAATTACCATTAGGATAAAGATTAGAAGGGGGGAAATCAATTTGTTTTCAACCACAAGTAGAAAATATCAAATATTTTAATTAAAAATATGCTGACTTGAAAATTCAAGTGCTTTTGAAGCAAGTATATCTAGAAATAGTTCTCCATGTTTCATATTAAAATAAAGCTGCCAGAACAAATGTCTAGATGAGCAAATAGGTAGCCTAGATATAAAGCTCATAGGCACATGAAAAAAGATACAGTTAGCTATGTGGCTTTTTTTTAATATATTGAGTTGGATGCTACCAGCTTTTCTTCTGGAGAAAGAAGTAAGGGGAGCCACCCTGAGCCCGCTTGCGGGAAGGGTGGGGTATAAGTTGAATATGATGATGATGATGAATAAAATAAATAAAAATAAATAAATAAATGTTGACCACCAAAAATACTATGTTGGGGATCTTGTAGCCCATGTGAATAAAAGCCATGTAGGATGGGTTTTTTAGTAAAGAGCTGGATCACATAAGATCAAGCAGGAATGCTGGTAGGATTCGATTCATTACTTTGTTTTATTGAAATGATATTCCTTATAACCCAGGTTTGCCCTAATTATGGCTCAGATCTCCTTCTCAAGTTGCTGAACGCTATCTCAAGTTGTTCAGCCTTGTCCAGCTGCTAGCAAAGCATTATTGTGTAGTCAGGTCTTTTACCATTGGTTTGCAGCAATTGACTAAGATGGAGAAGATGAGCATTTATCTTTACAGACACTTACAGCAGGGCTAAATGCCAAGCACAGTAAATTTACACATCAGCTTCTGTTGGGCAATGTTTCCCTAACCTTTTCACAGTAGCTGTATCCTCCAATCATTAACGGTGTGGAATGTTTTTTAATGTGGGGAACTAAGTCTTCCTGTTACATCAAACCAAAGACAACATTTTACATAGTTATTTTCTTAATGTAAGAGCAGCAGTGGAGGTTATATGTGGAGAAAAAAACTGTGGCCAGGCTGAAGGTGAAAAAAGGAAGTGCTTTTGGAAGCCATCAATTCAATACTAGACAGGGAGTTGTCTCTCTTGTTTCTGGGGCGAGTCAGCCTCCAAGAATGAAACAATGTCACAGATGCAGTTTGAAACCAATGTGCACAGTGGCAACAACTGAGTGAAGCACAAGCCAGTTCACTATTGTAGAAGACATAACCTGCTGTTGCACTCACATCAGTGGAAACACCAAGGCAGAATATTCTGTTGAAGAGAAATTGGATTGGACAACTGAGAATGGCTGGTAGTATTAGCAGGAAGGAACCAATAACTGCTTGGGAGTTTGAGCTCAGACATGGGTGAAAGGCGTGCATATAGTGATGATGCTGATGTCAGGACCATAGGTATACCACTAAAAGGCTCTTACCTGGAGCTACAAAGCATGGAACCAGCCCTATAACAGCTCTGCATTCTTCCCACCCTGATTTTTTTTTACTTGATAACAAATTGCAAACTCTAGAAACTAACCTAACATTTTAAAACAGAGAAATGGGTCTTTAGAAGTCAGATAGTCTAACATTGTTAGATGTGTTTCAATGGGAAAAGTTCATCAAAATGATTTCTTGCGCTTGTGAACTGGGGTGAATCATATATCACTTGTTTTTGTCTGTAGTGAAAATTGAAACGAGGAAGCACTTCAAATCTGTTTTCCTGTTATGGCACCATCTGACCAACCTAGTGACTCTGACTCAGAGTGCTTAGGAGCCATGACCAGGGGACTAGGAGGACCAGAAGGACCAGGGAGGGCGAGATGTAGCAGAGGCACCCTCTGGCCATGTTCAAGCCATGCCCAAGGTCACCCTACAAGATCCTGGAAGGGAGACCTCTCCACTGGCCCCTGAAATAGCCACCAGGCAGGATGCAAACTTGGGCCTAGAACTCCTCAGGAGCCATTCCACTCCACAAGAGCAGTGGTGGCAGTAGGCCCAGGCTGAGGAAGCTCAAAGGAGGCAAAGTGCCAAACTGACTGCATGCAAACTCATCATGGATCCAGAACAGTGCTCTGAGGGTACTGAAGTGTCTGGGGTCTGAGCCTCAGCCCCCAGACTTGCCAGGAGGGAGCAATGGGAGGCAACTGGGAGACAGCAGCCCTGCCGCCCCAGCCAGCAACCAGGGGCAGAACCCACCTACACCTAGGGAAAGGGGCAAAGGGCCAGGGCCTCAGAGGGCTAGAGGAGGCAGAGAGGCATCAGCTAGACGCATCCTCCATGGGGGCAATAGGGGGCTCAACAGAGCAGAGGGAGAGGGCAAAAACAGGGGGAATAGGGACCCAGCAGCTGCCCAAACAGAGCACTTACCTGGCAGAGAGGAGAAGCAGCCCCAAGCCACACCCAAGCCTATGCACCAGCTGGAAGACAATAACCTGGTTCAGGAAAGATCAGGGACAAAGCAGCCCCAGGTGGAGTTGCCACAGGCATTCTGGGGGAGGAGCTGAGCAGCCAGCCAAGGGGCCACAGCTGGGCCTGCCTTTGGCAATCAGTAGAGTCAGGGAGGCTTGACAGCCAGGCAACAAGACACAGCTGGTGCTGGTCAATGGAGCCAGATCAGCTACCTCAGCTGCAACTGCTTGGGGCAGCCCAGGACCAGGCTGGAAGGAGGGCGGGGTGGAGGAAGGAAGCCCTATAAAGGTTGGCTGGGAAGAGTGCTGGGTGTGAGTAAGGAGAGATGGTGTGGAGTGGGAGTAGAGTGAAGGTGAGTTCTGGGAGGAGGAGATGATGGAGGATGCAGGGGGTGAGCAGGCTAGGTTGACCAGGCCAGTGAGTGGACTGAGAGGGAGTCCAGGTGATGTATACTGCCCCTCCTTCCACAGAGCAGGGTCCTGTGGCATCCTTGGCACCCCTCTGATGTCAGGGCTGGCCCAGCTGGTGCCCTGCCCAGCAGCAGTGATGGCAAGCCCTGACACTGGAGTAATGCCTCTTTGTAGGATCCTGGCTGGACACAGCACAGTCACAGCTCCTCAACATCTGAACATCTGCCAGCATGTGCAGCTGATCTGAAATTCCCAGCATATTTAGGCTAAGGATTGAGGAGGCTGCTTTGCTGGATCAATGGGTCCACTAGGTGTAAGTCCTGTACTTTAGCTCCTTGTTTCCAGCTACAGTAGATCCTCCTAGATCTTACTGACTAAGCCTGGGCCCTACTTCTGGGGAGATAAGAGCAGGCCTGCCTTCACTGTGCAGGTCATTGCCTTAACCCTTGCAGTAGCTGAGCCCTTTGGGAGCTGTTTGACAGTCAACTTCCCTCATGCCATGGTATGTGTTCTCAGGTATACAACCATGTGAAAAAAAGCTAGAATTAACCAGGAATCTGTTGATCATGTCTCTTAGAAACAAAATGCATAATCAAAATGGCCACTAGGTCACCACATGTACAACCCATTACATACTGCTTCATGCTTTTGTCATGGAGCCATATACCTGTTCATACAATGGCATGGATGACAATAGTTCTACACAGCTATTCAAAATGCACTTGAATAGAAGAAATTAGGGATTAGCTGTGTGCACCAATAAACTTTTTGTTATAATTTCTGATCTGGACTTTGCAGGGAGAGGGAATTTTTACTGAAATCACTTATTTCCAGGTAGGATATTACTGGTTTGGAAATCAAATTGTTTTCCCCCCCTTCAGGACCATTATTTTCAATGGGGAATCTATTAAAGGGTCTGGGGCAGCTGTTTATAAAGCTAATGTCACCAAATTTACATAGAACACAGTCCTCCCTCTATTCTAAAGCTCTCCTAAGTTTCAAGCAGATTGAACCAAGGAGATCAGTTTTACAATCCCGTGAATTGGTCCCTCTCTGCTCTACTCTCTCTACTGAGTTCTACAATGTCAGCAGCCTAGCAGGAAAGCTCTAGGCATTGGCATTTAAAAAAAAAAACTGCCTGCATTCATTTCATTTTCCTACTCATATAGTGACTGACAGACAACAACAACAACAACAACAACAATATTGATAGTTTTTCTATTATTCCCTATGAGGAACTTTGATAGTAGTGAAGTTATTGTTTTTCAACCCAATGTCACCAAAATTGTAGTTTTTTCTGCCTGTTTACCAAAGTTTCAAGCAAATTGGACAATGGGTTTGATTTCTATGGGCCCTTGAACAAGTCCAGACTTTCCACTTTCAGAGGAGGGTAAAAACCCACAAAGGAGGGGGAAGGAGAATGGTAATTTTCTGCAGTTTGGGATTGTCTGGGACTTACTCTTCCCTTGCAATTATCTGATTGGAAGGGAGAAATGCCATTGTCCAGGAAATCAGTAGACTCAAAGAAAAATAAGTGATCATGCTGCGTGGTTAGTAAGCATCAGAACTGGAGGGAGGTAGATTCTTACAGGAAGGGGGTTTATTATCCCCAAGCAACTTGGATTTGTATTATTATTCTGAAAAATCAAGGTCATTATTTGAAACAGTGGTTTCTGTGAATATCTTCCGCTCTGGTATTTTGTTATGCTCACTTCTAGTAGGAATGCGGCACTTACCTGGCAGGCAGCAACGCTGCTAAGCCGGGTGCCGTCCATTGCTGCACTGGAAGGAGGGAGGCTGCACCAACTCTGCCCTCCTTCCATGTTAGGCTGGCTGGGCGGGGCAGAATAGGAGCCGTTGAGGCTGCGCTGCCCCAGACCAGCTGCAGTCACTTTTCTTGCTCGGTGAAGGCTGACGTGCCTTCCTCCGAGCAGATCGGGCATGGAGGCAGCGGCGGCGGTTTCGGCGGCAGCTCCTGAAGGCTTTAGCACGGCCTGCATGAGGCCCTTGTGCGGCGGCGCAGCGCGGCCGCTTGGGTGGCGAGGCGACTTGGCGGAGTCTCGAGAGGCGGTGGCGCGAGGCTTTTCTTTGACGGCGCGGCGCGGCGCGGCCTTTCCGCTCCGCGATTCTGGGTGCCTACAGAGGCGCGGGGGAGGGGGAACCAGCTCGCCTGTAGCCTGCCTTGCCCGCTTAGTAGCGGCGGGCCGGGGACGCAGGTGGAGTGAGCGGGGGTCTACCCCTGTGAGCGGGGCCGCAGCGTGGCCTTTTGATCTCTGCAACTTCAGGCGCCTCCGTGGCGCGGGGGAGGGGAGCTGGCCCATCTATCGCCCGCTTTGCCCGCATAGCAGCAGCAGGCCGGGGAAGTGGGTGGAGCGAGTGGGGGCTTACCCCTGTGAGCAGGGGCCGCGGCGTGTTCCTGGCGCTGGCTTGGCCTTCGGCTGAGGCTGCGAGGAGACAAGCGGTGCGGCTGTTGGTGGCCTGCCCTCCTTTTTTCTGCCAGGGCCTGTGTGGGTGTGGTTAACACAGGGTGTCCGGGGGGCAAGTTATTGAGTTGGAGCCTTCTCCTTCCCCCTAAGTTTACTGAAGGGGGGCTGAGGCCATCGGGGGTAATTTGTTGGAGTGGGTGGTTGGCATGCACTCCTCGCTCAAGAGATACGCAGGGGTGGGGAGTGCAAGTTGGTAACAGTGAAGTACATTGTTCGAGTAGGGGCATAGTGTCCCAGAGTTGGTGCCGTGTGTTTCAGCTTGCAGCAGCCATTTTGGGAAGGCACTGGAGCATTGGTGGCCATTTTGGGCTGGGCTAGTTGTAAGGCTATATTGGGTTTGGCTGCATTGTTTACCAGGCCGAGCCACTGTAACACAGTGGTTAAGTGGTTTGGTTGAGAATCAGCACTTCACTGGTTCAAATTTTATTCCTGCTACACATTCAGTAGGTGGTGTCATGCCTCCCAAGAAAGGCAAATCTGCCCCCAAAGGGAAGCAGCCTGCAAGGAAGGCACCTGCTAAAAGGCCTTATGTTGCCTTGTCTTCATCGGAGGAGGATGCTCCCATGGATCAGCAGGATATCCTTAAGCAGCTGGTCGCTTTGGAGCAGGCCAAGGTGTCCTCTGAGCCAGCGTCTCAGGGGACTGGTATTGGGTGGCCTATTAGACATGCTTCTAGGAATGCGACTAACAGGGATATTTTGCGGCATTTATCTCTTTTAGAAGGCACGGCTGGCAGTCCAGCGGGTGAAAGCAGCAGCAGGAAAGGTGCCTCCTGCAAGGAACCTCAGGGACCAGCAGTCGACTTGGAGCCAAAGTGGCCGGATGATTCCTCTCCTGTGGCAGTGGCTGTCGAACCGATGGAGGCTGAGGGTAAGGATATCACACCACATGCCGGTAGCCACTGGCCATGGGGACCATGGGGCCAGGTGGCTGCCTGTTCAATGCCAGCTCTGCCCCAGGGGAATTACACACCTTTTTCTGGGGCTGTGGCTGGGGGAGGTCAGTCAGCTTGGTCAGGATCGGGAGTGGGGCTAGGTTCCCAGCACCTTGCTTCTGCTTCTACATCATGGGGAGGGGGAGGAGTGTCCCCCTTCTCAAGTTTGCCTATGGGATGGCTGGGATTTGCTGGGAGCCCGTGGGGTTTCTACCCCCATCCGGCTTTACCTTATGGCCAGGTTCCCTTCAATGCTATGCCATTTGGGGACACGGCATTACCTCTCGGGGACCACTTAACGCAGGCGACCAGGGATAAAATACTGAAGGGGGAGTACGTGGATATTTTTTCTCTGCTCTTTAGGGAGTTAGAGAAGAAAAGTAAGGATGAGAGGGATGAGAGGGATAAGGAGCACCTTAAGCGGAGGCGTGTTGACAGGACCTGGAATATTTGGCTTCCTGGTTTTTTAATATATGCCGGGGTTATTGCCAGAGCACATCCCAGCCGGGCTGTGCAGTTATTTCAGTATTTGGACATTATCTTTAAGGGGTATATGGGCTTCTCGGGTGCTGCATGGATATGCAGTACGACGAGGAGTTCCATATGCGGGCAGCTATGAACCCCAATATCCCATGGGATCAGGTCCACCAAGAGTTGTGGCTGCAGCTGATGTCTCCTGCTAAGCCGAATTCAGGGGACAGGTCTGACAGCGGGCATGTGGTGTACCGCTCTTCACAAGCTCAGACCTCTCGCGGTGTGGCGGGTCAGCTGGTTCAACCCCGGCTGTTATGTTGGGAGTTTGCCTATAAGGGATCATGCCTTAGGAAGCCATGCCGGTACCGGCATGAGTGTCCATCCTGTGGCGGCTCCCACCCTTATAACTCCTGTTCCAGGGTTAAGCAGGGCTGGGGAGCCAAAAAGTCAGGAGAGGGTGGTGCAGGGGGTCAGCACCCCCCTGGTAAAGGGTCCCAGCCCGGTAAAATTGAAGGTCCTTAAGCGGCTGTTGTGTGGTTACCCCAAACAGGGTGATGCTGTTTATTTGTTCCAAGGGTTTAAAGACGGTTTTAGGAGTCCGGTTCAGGGCGCCCATGCCCCGTTTATGGCAGATAACCTACGTTCAGTTGTTGGGAAAGAGGACATAGTTAAGGGCAAGATTGACAAGGAATGTGCTGAGGGCCGGGTTTGGGGGCCATTTTTGGCCCCTCCAACCCCTAACTTCAGGGTTTCCCCCCTGGGTGTGGTGCCTAAAAAGGTGGCGGGGGAATTCCGTCTGATACACCACCTATCCTTTCCCAGGGGGGAGTCGGTGAACGATGCCATACCAGAGCACTTATGTTCGGTGTGGTACACCTCATTTGACCAGGCGGTTAAGGTGGTCTGTAGATGTGGGGTGGGGGCTGAGATGGCGAAATGCGACATTAAGTCTGCCTTTCGCCTTCTCCCCGTGCACCCTGATGATTTTGAACTCTTGGGATTTTCTTTTGATGGCCTTTTTTACATGGATAGGGCCATGCCGATGGGTTGCTCCATTTCGTGCGCTGCGTTTGAGCGCTTTAGTTCCTTCCTGGAGTGGGAAGTGCAGTGCCGGGTGGCCAGTCGTGATACGGCCCGTTATTTGGATGATTTTTTGTTCGTGGGGCCGGCCGGGTCAGGTCAGTGCGCCAGGCTTATGGCCACATTTACGGCGCTGGCTGATGAGCTGGGTGTTCCATTGGCACAGGAAAAGACCGAGGGACCTTCTTTGGTTCTTACCTTTTGGGGGATTGAGTTGGACACTGCCCAGAAATCCTTGCGCCTACCAGTGGATAAAGTGAATGAGCTGAAGGCCTGTTTGGGTAGGTTTAGGTGTCTGCGTAAGGTGTCCCTTAAGGAGCTTCAGCAGCTAGTGGGCTATCTTAATTTCGCTTGCAAGGCGGTGGCGCCGGGACGGGCCTTCTTGCGTCACTTATGCGACACCATGGCCCACTTGAGAGCCCCTCATCACCGTTTGAGAGTGTCCAAGGGCATGCAGGAGGATCTGGCAGTTTGGGACATCTTCCTTGCTGAATTTAACGGGATCACCCTGTGGCGTGATGAGTTGCTGCTGGAGGCTGAATTGCAGGTAACGTCTGATGCGTCAGGATCCACTGGCTTCAGAGTTTATTTCCGGAGGCATTGGTGTCAGAACAGTGGCCACCAGACTGGCAGGCATCTGCAGTGGTGCGGGACCTGACTTTTTTGGAATTTTTTCCGATTTTGGTGGCGGTTCACCTGTGGGGTTGCGAATTGGCCAACCACACTGTCGACTTCTGGTGTGACAACCAGGCAGTGGTACAGGTGGTTAACACACTGACTTCCAAATCCCCTAGAGTAACGCGCTTAGTGAGGGAGTTTACCCTTGTGTGCCTCCGGCGGAATATATTCTTCAGGGCCAAGCACGTTCCTGGGGTGGACAATGGTCTGGGAGACGCTTTGTCTCGCCTGCAGATGGAGCGTTTTTGGCGGCTTGCTCCGGAGGCCGATCGGCAACCAGCGCGTATGCCACCAGAGCTGTGGCGGCTTGGGAGACCAAAGTTTATCGGGCTATTCAAGTAGCCATCGCACCCAGCACGAGAAGAGCCTATCGGAGAGCGGTAGGCCAGTTGGGGGAGTTTAGGAAGGCAGCAGGTTTGGGCGACAGTTGGCCAATACCGGTGGAGCATGTGCTCCAATTCTGTATTTGGCAAAGAGGTAGGGGACTGGTGGTTAGGTCCATTCGTGGGCAATTGGCGGCCTTGGCCTTCATTAGCAAGGCCCAGGGATTACCTGAGGCCACGGGTGATTTCCAGGTACGGAAGATGTTAGAAGGTTGGGCCAGAGAGGGCGCCAGTTGCGTCGATTCTCGGGAACCCATCTCCCCTGCAGTCCTTAAGGGACTTAAGGGTGTGTGGAAGGAGGTTTGTAGTTCCCAGTATGAGGCTACGCTTTTTCATGCGGCAGCCTTGACGGCCTTTTTTGGAGCCTTGCGGGTTAGTGAACTCGTGGCTCAGTCAGGCAGGGATACCTCTGGTCGTGCCCTTCAGGCCGGGGACTTGAAAATTGAGGGGGACACTGTCACTCTTACAATACGTTTGTCTAAGACGGACCAAAGACACAAGGGGGCTGTGGTTCAGTTGGGTTCTTGTGATGGCGCAGATTTATGCCCGGTTGGGGCTCTGCGTAGGTATTGGAGGGTACGAGGAGCTGATGAGGGTTGCCTGTTTTTGCACCATAATGGTGCCCCTCTGACCCGTTACCAATTCTGGGTAGTGACAAAGCGTGCTTTGTCCAGGTTAGGTTTGAGCGGTTTTAATTTTGGCTCTCATTCGTTTCGGATTGGGGCCGCATCCACTGCAGCTGCTATGGGATATTCGGCACCGGTTATTCAGCGGGTGGGTCGGTGGAGGTCCGCGGCCTATCGTTCTTATGTACATCCTCTTTCCCATGTTGAATGTTGTTAATCAATTGTTTTTCTTAGGTCCCGTGGTGCGCGGTGGCAAGCAGAGGATCCTGATCTGCGGGCACAGTTATATATTTTGGGCGGCCCATCAAGTGAGACGGACGTCAGTTGGGTCCCAGCTTGGTTTGAGCGGATGGGCCGTGGTTGAATGGCAAGGTTGCCGTGGCCTCAGGTGGTCGGGCCTGTTGACTTTGCTGTTTGGTATGGGGCGGGTGTTGCCCCCCCATATCCTGGTTATACATTTGGGCGGCAACGATCTTGGGATGATGCAAGGCAAGGCCTTGTCTGCACAGGCGCAGTCTGATCTGCGCCTTATTGCGCGGCGCTGGCCAGGTGTACTGATCATATGGTCAGCTATGATCCCTCGCCTGGTTTGGAGGGAGGCTGGGAGCCGTCAGGCCATTGAACGGGCCAGAATGAAAGCCAATTGGGCTATACAGAAGGCTTTGGAAGGGGGGTTGGGCGTGTATTTGCCTCATCCCCGGATCAGGGCTGGGGTGCCTGGCCTCTACAGAGGTGATGGTGTTCACCTATCTGAGGCGGGCAGCCAAATGTTTTTGGATGACTTGCGGCAGGGGCTTCAGTTAGCCTTGGGCTATCAGTAGGGTGCCAGGGCCTAAGCAGAGGCTTGGCCTTGGCGTTGGCAGGTTTGGGGTCAGATAGGGTGCGGGCCGGTGAGCACCCTTGGTGCTTCCCCCTTTAGTGGGAAGAGGGGCCTGCCTGAGGAACTGGTACTGCTTTGACGGCTGCCAGTGGTAGGGCAGGCTGCCTTTGGAAACCCCAGCTTGCAAGTCCTTCCCTCACTGCTATACGGCTGAGGTGTTAGGAGCTTAAGAGGGGGGTGACCACGTTGCCTGGCTGGCCGGGTCCGCGCCATCTGGTGGATGGGTCGCACCCGGGGCTTCGGGGCTCGCCCAGACAGGTCAGGGCAGCAGTCTGATGGGACCCCGTGGCTTGACCTGTACTGCTTTAGCCCCTTGCTGCTGTTGTTACTGTTCTTATTGCATGTTTATTTAGTTAATAAAGTGGCCCTTAGATCCAACTTGGTGTCTGCCTCTTCTTTCCGACTAGTGTGGCAATGTGGCACTTACCTGGCAGGCAGCAACGTTGCTAAGCCAGGTGCCGTCCATTGCCGCACTGGAAGGAGGGAGGCCGCACCAACTCTGCCCTCCTTCCATGTTAGGCTGGCTGGGCGAGGCAGAATAGGAGCCGTTGAGGCTGCGCTGCCCCAGCCCAGCCACAGTCGCTTTTCTTGCTCGGCCCACCCTCCTCTCCCAGTATTGGTGCAGGATTAGCCGGCTGCTGTGGTCAGAGCCAGGTAGGAATTTTTTCCTCCCCCTTTCCTGATTGGCAAGATGGCTAAGGGGGGGTGTTCGCCTACCTTGTACTGAGGCTAGGGATTGAGGTATTGGCTTAGGGTGGTGCTGGTTAAGTTGGTCATGGCAGGTTTGGGGTCAGATAGGGTGTGGGCCGGTGAGCACCCTTGGCGCTTCCCCCTTTAGTGGGGGGGAGGGGCCTGCCTGAGGAACTGGTACTGCTTTGACGGCTGCCAGTGGTAGGGCAGGCTGCCTTTGGAAACCCCAGCTTGCCTTCCCTCACTGCTATACGGCTGAGGTGTTAGGAGCTTAAGAGGGGGGCCTGGCTGGCTGGGTCCACGCCATCTGGTGGATGGGTCGCACCCAGGGCTTCGGGGCTCACCCAGACAGGTCAGGGTGGTGGTCTGATGGGACCCTGTGGCTTGACCTGTACCGCTTTAGCCCCTTACCACTGTTGTTACTGTTCTTATTACATGTTTATTTAGTTAATAAAGTGGCCCTTAGATCCAACTTGGTGTCTGCCTCTTCGTTCCAACTAGTGTGGCAATTGTGCTTGCTGGTTCTGCACCTGATATTGCCATGCTCAGCTGAATACCTTCAGAGAGCCACAAGTAGCTTCTTTCATGCTAGCATCACTCCTTATCAAAAATCATAGTCCCTTCTCCATGTACAGTTTCTGGTAAATTGGCAAAAGTTCTAAACCTACTAACCCAGCAAGGAATTGATAGAATGCAGGAAATGCTCAGATAATAAATTAAACACTGATATGAACAGCAGTTATGATCCTGGTGCATTCCCTCTGCATGATTACTATGTATGTAGCTTTTAATATCTGAGCACAGATTATGTGGTCTGGTCCCACAATTAATAAAACTGGTTGAGAAATTCTCAGATGATGCATTTCAAACTCTCTGATATCAAGGCATCAAAAAACCCATATCAAAGTAAACTACAAGAAAATATTTCTAGATGGAAAGTATGTATAAAAGGTCTTTACTACTACCAGTGACTGCTGAGAACTGTATCAGATATGTTAGGAGTTAGCGAAAAACAGTGGTGATCAACAAAAAAAAAAGGCGGGGGGACTACCTGGGTTTTATTTCTACTTTGGTATCAGACTTCTGCTAGTAAGCGTTTCAGTCTAAGGGCTTCCTTCACCTCCTCATTGCCCACATCTTTGGTGGGAGAGTCTGCTGCAGCCCACACTCACATGCAAGACGAGCAAATTCCAAATTGCAGAATGAGCCAATTGGCAGAACGGAATGGGCTAATGCATCAGTATTAGTTGTTTAGTTGTAGCTATTTACCTTGTGCATTCTTCATGGTTTAGGAGATTTACTGCTTGCAATAAAGGTCAACTTTTATCACATTCCTTTTCTAGGCACAAGCCATGCAATGAGAGTAAAAACTTAAGAGAAAGGGTTGTCAGTTCAGGAAAGGAGGAAAGGTTTTGCAGGGAGTTACAGCAATTTACATATCTAGTTAATGATAGATGTTTTCCTAAGTAATATTTTGGGCTGTTCAGGGTTTGTAATGGATTTTCATTGCTTGTTAGAAAGATAAGCATTATAGCTATAAATATTATAATTTGGTTAAACTATACTTAGTTCCTTCTTGTGCCTAACAGGTACAAAACAAATGTCCCTTCATGTTGTAAAATGTAGTGTGATTAAGAAATATTTAAGGGGAAAATTGTGCTAGCATTAATAAGACATTTTCTGTTACAGATGTTGATTAATCACTTGTTGAGGAAAAAGGATTGAATAAATTATAGTATGGTGGATTGGTTTATGAAAGCTTTCGTGTGCATGTACACATCCTGGAAGATGACAGATGTGTTTCTGATCTAATTTTGGAAATAAAATGATGCTATTTATGCTTCAGCATAAAACTCTTTTTTATTGGATTCTAACTGATACTACAATCTTTAATTAACGTAAGTAATCTGAGTAATGTATTTGGCTTGTGATTTAAAATAGAGTTGTTGCAGGGTGGTGAGGTGGAATTCCTTTTTCCAAAATTTTCTTTTAAAAATATAGCAATTGTTCCTCTTACTCTCTTTTCCTCTTTTGAAAGATAAACTCTCTTTGGTTTCTCATTAATTTATATTTGAGCTGTGGATTCCTGACTGCTGTTGTGCCACTGTAATATGATACAAAAGGTAAAAAGCAGTCTAGTGAAGCAAGGATATGTTCAGACAGTCCTGGCTTGTGTTTGCTAGTTTAATGGCTCACCTTGTTCTTAATTTTACATCTATGCTTGTAGTATATAAATAAATAAATATATTATCACTTGGATATATAAGCCAAATCTTCCTCTTCATGAAAGTGGAATTGATTCAAAACTGACTCAAATTCCTAAAAAGAGGAATAGAGAAAAAATGCTGGATTTCAGGGAGAAATTTGTGAAAGAGGAATCCCACTTAATGACTCTATTTAAAAATAAAAATCAACCAATGGGGTGTCTTCTCTTCCAGGCCAGTTGGCTTCTAGAAGTTTCCAGGAAGGCTGTGGAAACTTTAATCAGGTGAGTCGAGGCAGTTTTGGAATGTAATTTTGAGCTAATAAACTGAAACTTAATCCTGACAAAAAGAGGTACTACTAGTGGCGGGGAGAGATTTAACACAGGAAATGGTATGTCTCCTGTTTTAAAAGAGATGTAACTTCTCCTAAAAGAGCAGGATTGTAGCTTGGGAGTGCTCCTGGACTGGGTCTCATGTTGGATAAGCAGGTGGCAATAGTGGGCATGGGTGCCTTTCACAAACTTTGGTCTGGTAAAATCTACATATTACTTCAATGACCTCTACATGGAACTGCTCTTGAAGACAGTTAGTACAGAATGTGGCAGCTGCAATGTTGACTGGAGGGGGTTCTAAGGATCATATCATGTCAGTCTTGTTACATCTACAGTAGCTCCCGGTTTACTTCCAGGCTCAATTCAAGGTGCTGGTGTTGAACTTTAAAACTTGGGGCCAGCATAACTTCAGGATCACCTTCTTTCATATGGACCTACCTGTCCACTCTGGTCGTACTTTGAAGCCCTGCTTGGGGTGCTGCTACCATCTGAGGCTAGATGGGTGGCAATTCAAGAAAGGGTATTCTCAGTTGTGGCATCAAACATTTGGAACTTCCTTCTCAGGAAGGTCTGTCCCCCTCTGTCATTGTCTTCAGGTGAAGACTTTTTTTGTTTTGTTTAGCATACCCCCAATAACTTATTGCCCTTCCTCCCTGGTTTTGTTTTTATGTGTATTTATAAGTTTTATTTGAACCATTTTATATATACTTTATTTTAAATGCTTGGAACCCTATTTTGGTGGAAAGGCAGCATAGAAATGTTTTAAATAAATAAATAAATTTATAAAACAGCTAAGCCAGCGAGGAAGAGATGGGATTTAGGCAATGTGCTGTAGCAAAAGGTCTGCTGCTTCTATGAATTGAATACAAAGAGCTGGCTCCTCCTCCTGCTGGAACATGTCACCTGATTCTTTTTTCTATTGCAGTAGTATAATATTTAGAGCTGAAAAACCTAGAGTGGCTTGAGAGTAGCCAGGATGATTTACCGAGTCTCCACTGTGTCTATGGCAAGGCCGCCATAGCTGCCGCCGCCGCACTGTTCCTCAGTGGGACCCTCGGGTGAGGACCCTCGCTTGCTGGGGGATCAGGACCCCAACCGAATGACATGTCATCTCCCACCCACACCGGGAATGCCAGCTTGCTCCTCTTTGGCCTGGTGGATGGGCACATGGGGAGTGCTGCCGGTGAGCGGCCAGACCCCCCCACCCACTAAAGGGGAGGTGGCTTGTCGCCGCCTCCTCATGCCCACCAGGCCCGGCGGCCGCTGTCAACACCCACCTTCTGTACACTGGGCCAATGTCAACCGGTGGCTCTAATTGTGTTGAGTGGGAGTTTCCTGGGGACCTTGGATTGGAGAGGGTATAACTCCGCAATCTTGTCCAAACTTGGGTGTTGGCTGTAGGAGAGCCTGCAAAAGACTCCCTGCGAATATGGGCTCTCTAAGTGCCACCACAAACCGGTTCGGCAATGGAAAATGTTCACTGCGGTTCATGATCTCAGGATCATCGTTGGCACCGAACCACGAACTGCTGGTTCATTAATTTTTTTTGGTTCGCACCCAACTTTCTCAAAAAAAAAAAGATAAAGTTAGTTTGCCATGACTTGTTCTTGCTCTTAATAATCATAGTCATCCTTTCTAAATGCTCAAGGACTGATTGATGATTTGTTCTAAATCTTTTCCAGGTATAAACGTCAAGCTGATGGGTTTTTAGTTACCCGGATCCTCCTTTTCCCCCTTCTTTAAGATGGCAATAACATTTTATTGCCTCCAATCTTCTGGCACCTCACCAGTTCTCCAAGAATTTTCAAAAATAATGGAAAGAGGCTCAGAAATTACATCTGCGAGTTATTTTAGTACCCTTGGATGCAATTTATCTGGCCCTGAGGACTTAGTTTTATTTAAAGACAATAGATATTTATGAACAACCTGTATGTCGAACCTAGGCTGTAACGCCCTCTCCCCTTCTTGTGTTCTATTTTTGCCTTGCTGAGCACCATTTCTCTTGCAGGAGAAGACTGAGGAAAAGTAGGAATTGGGCAGTTCTGCCCTCTCTTCATTGCCTGTTACAGTTTCATTTTCCTGTCCCTGAAATGGGCTTAGCATGTCCTTGCTCTTTTTTCTACTTTGAAAATAAACAAGGAAACCTTTGTTTATTGTTTTTAGCATCTCTTGCTAGCTTAAACTCATACTGAAGCATAGTATGTTTCCTCAAACACTATTTGTGTTTGGCTAGGATGAACATCAGCTGTACATATAAGTGCCAATGGCTGTGAGCCAGGGTAGAGTTTCCCAGAAGGCAGGGAGAGGGTCTGACTCCACTTCTTATCTATATTTTATTTACTGGTGCCAGAGGCAGAATATAGAAGATAATTATTTTAGTTTCATTGTTCTATCTATTTATTTAGAGAATTTTTAAACTTCTTTTCTCAAAAAACTGGACTCAGTTACAATGATAATAAAAACAATGTACAATTATAAATCCATTAAAAAAGAATAACAGAAACATGGAATTAAAAATTAGGCAATAGTGTCAAAACACCTCCTAAATAATTCTACTTTGCATAACTTGTAATTTTTCAATGAAGTAGGAGTGTTCCTGAGAAGCTGTATCCCTTTGTTTACCCAGTAACAAGTATGCTTCCTTTAATTCCATGTGAAATTTATGCTTATCTCACTTTCTTATTTTGCCCTTTGGATAAATGAAGCTGTACTGTGAATATGGAGTATGTTACTATTCCATTAGGAAAAAATTAGACTGTGGGGACTAACAGTGCAATCCTTAACAGAATTGCACTTTTCTAAGCCCATTGTTTTCATTGGATATAGAAATGTATGATTCTGCTTAGGATGGTGCCACAGGTTTGCCACCGCAGTTGGAATAAAGAGGAAGACACATAAGTTGGGATCTAAAGGGCCACTTTATTAACGTAACAGCAACATATCAAAACATGGCAATGGCCTAAACTAGTGGTACAGGTCAGGCCCTGGGGTCACTCCAGGACCTCCGCCCTGACCTGTCTGGGTGAGTCACCTGCTGCCCTGGGTGTGAGCCATCCATTGTATGGTTGGGACACGGCCTGGCCAGGCTAAGTGGTTCACCCACTTAAAGCTCCCCTACCCAGCCATAAAGCTGCAGGGGGAGACTGGCTTGTCCAGGGGTTCCCCACCAGGGCATCTGTCCTCGCAACTGGGCCGAAAAGCAGCCAGCCACTTCTGACAGACCCCAGTTTACCTACCAATGGGGATGTGCCAAGGGTGCTCACCAGCCCGCTCATCATCCCCCAACTTCTCACTTGCCCCCAGTGGCAGTTGACCTCGCCAAGCCAATTACCTCCCCAAACCAACAGTGCAAGGTAGGTGAAAAACTTCTCTCCCAGAGGCCAATTTTGGAAAGATGGAGAAAAAATTCCTACCTGGCTCCATTTAGGCAACCAGCTATTCCTGCACTGAAACAGGGTGAGGTAGGTGGGTCAAACATGAAGGCATGACTAAGCTGTCGGGGGCAGCACAGCCTGAGGCGACTCACAAGCTCTGCCCCTGACAGAGACCTGGATAGCCAGGAGCACCTGCCTGCCTCCATTCCTCTGCGGAGACAAACCACAGCACCCAGATAAGGCAGCAGTTGCCACCTGCTGGGAGTGCCGCATTATTTCATTTAGAAGAGGTGAGGAAAAATGAAATGACCCATTTTGATGATATAAAATCTTCCTATCAACTGAAAGCAAGTAGTAGACATTTCTTTAACTATTAAGAGGTAACTACTGACATAAGAAAAGTCCCCTTGTATTTCACTGTGAAACATTAATGCACCTAATGACACTACTTACAAAATTACCACTTTGCATATCTTATGCATCTACATAGAAGTTCCATGTTTTACAAAGGAAACCACACTTGCACTTTTATTGCAAATTCATTTGGGTTGACTGATACATCATGTAATGTAATGTTGTGATACAGGACGTAGCATTAGCACACATGTAGTGAATCCTGATTTTTTTTTTTTAATGGAAGGCACAATGGTAGTCAGGGAAAGTAGTCAGGAATGGTTCTGAGCAGAGACAGCTGGCAGGGAAATGACTAAACACTAGACTTGTGTGCCTCTTTCATTATTAATTACAATAATTACAAAAATGAATATTTTGTAATTATTGTAGTTAATAAGAAAATGAAACAAATTTTCCATCTAAACAGCCTACAATAAAAAAACAACACCATGATAGCCTTTTGTTTTGTTCTGGTTCCTTTCCTCATTTCTGTCTCTGCCTAGAGAGGTTTCATTTTTACAAGGCAGCCAGCATCTTCTTAACAGGAGCATAGAGAGAGCCCAATGCTTCTTAGGGGGAAGGGGAGAGAGTCTTTGGGCTTTCTTGATTGACTGCAAGCTATAGCCACTAGGATTATATATATGTATGAAATATTCCAATCCTAGAGGACATTGGGTGGGATTTTGCTTTCCTCTGTCCTCCCAGTGCCTGCCTCGATGTGTCAAATTTTCCCTTCCAGTCAGCTCTCTCCTTCCTGCCTGCTGCTCCCCAAACTTTATCCCCCATCCAATCAAATCTACCTCAAGGTTCTCCTGCTGCTGCCTATCTGCTTAGATGCCTCACCATCCATGTACCACCAAATGCCCTTACCATGTCAATCTGCCTCTTCCTTGTGCTATTCTTCTTCAACTTCAGAGGCTGCAGTGCTGTCTGTGTTACTGTTTTGAATATTTCCTACCAGTTCTCCCATAGACTTTTATGTTAATAATGGGTGTCATTCATTGCCTCTAAAGTGCATGTGAGGATATTCTATCTATCTGAAATTTGGCAATGGGAATATCCTCAGGGAATACTGCAACTCCCCTGAGGGCTGTACAATTTGGATGGAAAACCATGAAATCATAAAGGAACAGAAAAAGATCTTCCATTGAAGCCAATGGGAAATAGCTACAAAATAGAATTATGAAAATGAAACAGCAATAATGAAATAAATAATGAATCAAAACTATATGAAACAACCCAACAATGAAACAATCCATTTTGGAATTAATAACAAAATTGATAGAAACAAAACAAGCTTCCTTACACAATTCTACTAAACATTTTCCTCTCCCTCAACTAGGTCTCAGCTCAAAATCTTAGCCTCCCAAGGGTGCATTTCATTTGTTAAAATTCTTGTATCCAATAATTTGTGAGTGATGTGAAGTTTTCAGAATTAGTCTCCTGCCTCCCCCAACAGCTACATGAAATCGTGATTTTGCGGATCAGGAGATCCTCACAAATGCAATAGAAGGCAAAGCTGGAGTCTGCAATGTAAAAAGAACTGATGAAAATCATTCATGTGTTTTCTGCTGACAAAAAGGTACTCTGTTGGAAAACGAAGGAGAATATAAGCCCACCCAGGGCTTTATTTTGTATGCATCCTGTAATCTGTTCCCAGACCAAGCAAACACTACCAATGAAGAAACATACTGAAAACAAACTGGGCAAACCTATCCAATTTTATGGGAGTCAAGACTAAAATGTAAACTCAAATCAGTATTTATCTTTGTTACTCATATAGAAACACACACGCAGATACAGACACACACAAAGTTATAAAGAACACCCATATGACAAAGGATATACAAATAACTAAACAGTGATATAAAGAAAAAATAAGTGCATATGTGACAAGGAAAACACACACATATATCACGGAAAACAAAGCCAGCGAATGCCTTTGATTTGGAAATTCACCCTCAACAATAACTTAAATCTACATGATTCAATTATGCAAATATTTCACTAGATAGATAATGTCTATTAACAACTCTTTAGCACATCAAAGAGATACTGACAATTATACCAAATGGACTCTGTTTCTTCATCATTATGTTAGAAAAAATCTCTTTGTGGTATGGCAAAAATATAAGATGTTTTTAGGTGAAGAAAGACCATTGCGGATAGTACCAGCTGAAGTTGTGAACCCAAGTCTGGAATATAAAGGAGAAGAATGGATAACCTACAAAGAACTGTTGAACTGGGATAAAAATGAACCTAGGATTATAGATAATATAGAGTTACCATTTCAATATGGATGGTTACAATTTAGGCAAATTAAAGATCTATTTGAAACTGATAAAAGAAAGGTTTTAGACAGGAGCATGGGGACCTAGAAGAACTTTTGTTAGGTGATGGCCTAAAAATTATCTCTAAGATATATAAACTTTTGTTGAAATGGTACATGGAGGATGAAACAGTCAAAGTTCAAATGGTAAAAAGGGCAGTGAATTTTAATAGAGAAATTACAATGGACACTTGGGAATATCTTTGGAGAAACACAATGAAAATATCGACAGCTACTAGTCTAAAAGAGAACGGCTATAAGATGATGTATAGATGGTATTTAACACCAAAAAAACTAGCAAATGCCAACAATCAAATGTCAAACAAATGCTGGAAATGTAAAAAACATGAAGGTTCAATGTATCATATGTGGTGGACTTGCGAAAAAGCTAAGCTATTTTGGTCTAAGATTTTTGCTGAAATGTCATCAATTTTGAAAAGTAATATAGCAAAAAGCCCAGAACTGTTAGTATTGGGGTTAAATATGGAAAATGTTAATGTTAGGGATAGAGTCCTGGTTTATTACAAGACGGTGACTGCAAGACTACTGTATGTTCAACACTGGAGACAGGAGGAGCTACCAGAAATTCAAGACTGGATTCAGAAATTGTTGCACATGGCGGAAATTGACAAATTAACAAGGAAATTGAGAGAGTGAAATCCAAGGGAATTTGTGGAGGATTGGGGTAAACTTAAAAAATATTTAGAAAAGAAATGGGACGTGAAAGATCAGTTGTGGTCTCTTGATAACTATTGAGAGATTTAGAAATATAAGATAAAACTTTGCCATAAACAACAGCGGGAAAGCAACTTAGACTAGAGATAGGTACTAGGGGAAAAGGGGTCAGAGTGCTGTTGGGAGTCAATAAGGGAAAAGGGGAGGGGGTGGGATAACATATATTAAGAAAAGGGGTATATTTGTTGTAAAATGTTTGTGAAATGTATGTGAACCCATCTAATAAAAATTTTATTAAAAAAGAGAGAGAGATACTGACAATTGTTTAAACATCCTCAAGGATGTTGATTTAAAACTGTATCTTTAAGGAAGAAATAGAAGTTATTCTTTGATTTTTCATTTAAGCTTTCCAAATTCTAAGAAATGATTTATTTTTTTTTTGCCAATGCTGAAGTGAAGGAAATAGATTTACTCTGGAAATTTAAGCAAAGTTAAACTCAACTAAGTCCATTTAAATCAGTCATGTGCTTAATTTAATTTTAAAAAGGACTTCCATACTTTTCCAATTTTTAAAATTTACAACTGCTTAGAAATGCTGTCAAAATTGTGACACATCCCTTTAAATTACACACCTGTTGATTGTGTTGTGTTGTGGTGATGGTAGGGGAGGCACAGAGCTAAGCCAGGTCTGACAACAGCGAGAACAGGGCTGGTCATGAGGTGGGGGGTGCTGATAGTGGGGAAGCAGGAAAGTTGCAGGGAGGGGGGATGCCATTTCAGCTGTCTTTGCTTCCCCCCCCCCCATTCCCACATACCATTCCCTGTTTGTCCTGGCCTTCCCTCTCAAGAACCCTTGCTTGTTTATCTTCCTGCCCCTTCCTCCCTTTCCCCAAACCTTTCACAGTTTCTGCCCCCCTTCCCAAAGACACCTCCTAGTTTCTCCCCCCTACATTGTTTCTCCCAGATGGGTGTGGGGCAGCTTGTCACTACTGCATCTAGGCCTGGGGTAGCTTGCCAGCTCCGCTGCAGCCAGGCATTGGGCAGATTACCATCTGGACCAGAGAGAGATGAGGGATGGTAACCAGAATGGGTCCTGCTCATCTGCTGATGGCAGCCTACCACTTTCAACCCAGCCATGTTTTATTTTCTGGATCATTTGGAGAACCCATTGGCTGTGGGGTCTGTCTGGTAAGTCATTGGAGATAAGCACATGTACAGCAGTCAATTAAGTGGTTTGGGGCTATTTAACCCCCCCTTTTTTACAGTTTTAGATTTTCTGCAAACCTAGGGGTTCCCCAAGATTGCAGAAGACTCTTATGTGTTTTGGGGGGTTCATTGGTTGCTTCTGGTCCTGGTTCCAATGAGCCCTACCTCAAAGACCAAAATGGCCCTGGAAATGACTCTACTCCCTCCCTCTTCCTTTAACTGATGAAAACAAAGCCTGGAATACAGGCTAAACTGTTATGGTTGCATAGCAACAGCTACAGAAAAACATCTGGTTAAAGCTACATGCACTTCTTTTATCATTTTGGAGTTTTTAATCCCCCCATTTTTTTTCTTTTTTAATTTAGATTACTCACATATCAGGGTCACTTGGCTATTAGTATAAAAGATGAGACGGTTGATACTCGTGCTTCACTATGCTATTTAACTACTTTAAGTCTACTTATAATATTTATGGGTATGTGACACTTTTTGGTTTCGGGGGGAGGGGTTAGTTGGTTTTGTAGTATAATAACATAGTACTCGAACTTCATAAAGGTGTATGAATAAAGCGAAACACGTTGATACCAAAAACTGATGAAGTGAATTTCAAAATGTAACATTTACTGAAGAGATTTTTAAAAGGAAAAGATTTTAGTGCAATAAAAAAGCGAAAAATATATACAACTGTGTTGTTTTTTTTCTACTGAAGGACCTCTTGTAGACCACATTGGTGGTTTTCCCCTCAGGTGCTAGGATCATCAGGCTGCTGAGTGAGCTCACTCTGGAGGAGGCCACATAGCACTGCCCATGTGAGAAGCAGTCCTCGCAAGTCAACTCCTGTCACCTTCAGTGTCTGACCCTGGGACTTGTTGATTGTCATAGCAAAGCAGACCTTGAACAAGAACTGCAGTCTCTTGAACTCGAAGAGGTTATCTGGTGGTATGAGTGGTATGTGTAGTATGAACACCAACTCCTCCTGAGCACTGCTGGTGAACAATGTGGCCTCGATGATGTTCCTGTGGAGGGCTTTCACTTGCAGTCTGGTGCCATTGCAGAATTTGGGAGGGTTGAGGTTCCAGAGCAGCATCGTTGGAGCCCCCACTTTGAGGAGAAGCTTGTGGGCTAGCAAGCCAGGAGGGTTGAGCATGTTAAGGAACTCTATGGGGTAATGGACTGCATCATCCATTTGCACAACTGAGTCCGTAGATATGTACTCCATTTCTGCCCCTTTGAGGGAGCTGTATTTCATTAATGATGGCAGCCTTGTCATTCTTGGGGGTCAGAATGGCACGCTTGCACAGTCAGTCCATAGACTTCTCCGTGATAGTGGTGATATCAGGGTATATCGTGGCTATTAGGTCTGATAGGGTCATCACTACTGTGCCCAGGCCTGCAGGGATGGTCACCTTTCCCTTGGACTCAGGATACTCTCTGTCCTTTATTTTTATTAGTTCAGAGAATTCCCCGATAGACACCTCACTTCTCAAGTGAACCCTTATGTTCTTTCTTAATGAGATTTTCTTGATGAGGGGCCACAGATACGATGCCTTGACACAAATGGTAACCTCATCAGCTCGAGTTCCCCTTCGGACTACCGGCAGAGTGTGCTGGAAGTCTTCAGCCAGCAGCACGGTGACTCCCCCCATCACTCTCTCATTGCTCCTGACATCTTTGAGGGTTATGCTCAGTGCCTCAAAACACCCCTTATGTGCCATGGTGCTCTCATCCCAAACAATGAGTTTACAGTTCTGCAGCACTTGGGTCATGTTGCTTTGTTTTGAGATGCTGAACAGGGGTGTTTCTGCATGGATGAGGTTAAGAGGTAGCTTGTACAGTCTTTCTTCAACTGTCTGCAGTTTCCTTGACCTGATTTTTACCTCAGAACACAGAATTCCACAGCTGACCAATCAGAGAGAAGGGGGTGCAAGCAGGCAGTAGCCTGCCAGCCACACAGGAAAGCCAGGCCCCACAGGGAGATTGGTAGCAAAGGATCATATGCCATACCTGAGTGAAACTTGACTTTCCATGGAAGTGAGTGCCTCTCTACTTGTCTTCCAGGATTGCTTTGCTCATAGAGATACTCTGCTGCTCTGTGTACCTCGGGGTGATCTTGCTGGTACTTGGCCACTACTGCTCAGTGCACTACAGAAGTACGATGTGCATATTTCTTTGTCACATCTCTAAGTTGCTTTCTCCTTTTAGCATTGGTGTATCTTACACAACATCTGCCAGGAGTCTTCTTGGGGGCAGTAAGTGGTGATGACTGTGAAAGGTGTGAGGTGGAGTTGGACTGAGGGATGGGTGGTGTGGTGGGCACTTCAACAGGTTCATGTGAGAGGTTCACATCAAAATGGACCCTAGAAAGGTCATGCACCATCTTCCCATGAACATTTAAAACTCATTTGCCATACTGACTTTTATATAAAATCCTTATTCAGGAGTCTTGTACTGTCTTTCTTCAACTGTCTGCAATTTCCTTGACCTGATTTTTACCTCAGAACACAGAGTTCCACAGCTGACCCATCAACCTGCCAGCCACACAGGGAAGCCAGGCCACACAGGGAGATTGGCAACCCTAGAGGGGCAGACAGGGAGATGTATTTTTACCCCACGACACATTCAATGACTGGGAGTTACTGAATGTGTCCTTACGTACTGCATGTGTCCTGCATAATGTTTAGAATGTTGCAGGGGTCATTTCCTATAAAAAGAACTACAGGAACTCATTAGCATAACTCATTAGCATATGCCAGACCCCCTGACATCACCGGAAGCATGTCAGAAGGCAACATCCACCCCTCAGGCTCCTTTCTGTGAAAGACTCCAGGTATTTCCTTAAAGCAGAATGAACTCAAAGCAGCTTACCCTCCTTTGGAGAGCCAGCCCTGCTTGCACCCACTCACTCACTCTCTCAAGTCACAAATGAAAATAAAGCAGCATGAATTCCAAGCAGCTTGTGTTCCTTTGGAGCTCAGCACCACTCGGCTTGCACTCATTTTCTCTCTCCCTCCAGTCACAAATGAAAGTAAAAAAGCAGGGCAGAAGGAATCCAAGCAGCTTGCGTTTCTTTGGAGCCCAGCACCACACGGCATTCACTTATTTTCTCTCTTCCCCCCCGCCCCCCGTCATAAATGAAAGTAAAAGAGCAGGGCAGAAGGACTCCAAGCAGCTTGCCTTCCTTTGGAGCCCAGCACCACTCGGCTTGCACTCATTTTCTCTCTCCCTCCAGTCACAAATGAAAGTAAAAAAGCAGGGCAGAAGGAATCCAAGCAGCTTGCGTTTCTTTGGAGCCCAGCACCACACGGCATTCACTTATTTTCTCTCTTCCCCCCCGCCCCCCGTCATAAATGAAAGTAAAAGAGCAGGGCAGAATGAATCCAAGCAGCTTGCCTTCCTTTGGAGCCCAGCACCAGTCGTCATTCTCTCACCCTCTCTCTCTGCTCCCCCCCGCCCCACAAATGAAAGTAAAAGAGCAGGGCAGAATGAATCCAAGTAGCTTGCGTTTCTTTGGAGCCCAGCACCACTCAGCATTCACTCATTTTCTCCTCCCCCCCAGTCACAAATGAAAGTAAAAGAGCAGGGCAGAATGAATCCAAGCAGCTTGCCTTCCTTTGGAGCCCAGCACCACTCGTCATTCTCTCTCTCTCCCCCCTCCTCCATCACAAATGAAAGTAAAAGAGCAGGGCAGAATGAATCCAAGCAGCTTACTGTTCCTTTGGAGCCCAGCACCACTTGGCCTGCATTCGGAGGAAATCACGTGGGCGGGGCAAAAACCCACGTGACCTCTTTTTACACCTACCGGAACGCCGTTCCTGTGCGTTCTGGCTCCAAATGAGCCCTGGAATGTTGGGATGATAACCAAACTTTATACTCAACATTAATAGATACCTATATACACACTCTAATTTTTCCACTTTTACATCTTCAGCATTGCTAAGGTACTAGATCACAAATACAAGAATGTTCATGTATAGGTTCCATGTACCAGGAACCTTGAATATGTGGAAATTGGGGACAAAGCTGCAAGATAGGACCTTCTCACAGAGTCATGCAACATGTCAACAGAAATTCTTTACAGATGATCCTTAGCCAACATGCTCAGTTCTGACTTTACAATTGCTGGTGGGCAGGCAAATTGCAAACACTGAATTCAAAGAAGTCTGAGATCACTATACTCTGTTACAGTGCTGGGATACGTAATGTTGCATATTATTGATGAAGTGTGGCTTCCTATGGCTACTTAATCTGACTGTGTGGAGATATTTCTGTATATGCTTGTATGCTTCAGCAGTGGTGGCCAAGAGGAGCATCTTTAACAAAGGTGAGCTATTTAGGTTTTGTCTCTTGTTCACATCTTTGTACTTCACTACTATACATGTCTCTTCCCATCAATACTGTGTGGAAACTTTTGCTAGTATAAATGTAGCAGCCCATTTCTTATTGTTAGGAACAGAACACAATAATACATAGCTTCTTACGATGGGGAAGAACTTATTCAATTCATCAGCTGAATTTGAATCACAATGTTCCACATTTTTTAGGGTGATGGAGGAAACACCGTTTATCAGATGTTTGATTCCCTGTTGAATATCAAGAGAGGAAATTGTATAATCTACATACACTATGATTACAGAGGCTGCCAATTTCACTGTAAACATGATTGGCAGTTAAACTTACGGTGTTCTAAGATGTTGCTCACCTGGTCTACTTGGTTCATATTGAACAGCTATGAATGCCTGCCAAACAGGTTTGTATCAGGTTTGAGCAAAATTGTGCATGCACAGACACTGCTGATTTCAAACCCTTCAGCAGTCATTACTATGAGTTGGGACTACTCAGACAAACACCCAAAACTAGGATTTGATCAAAGCAAGCATTTATTTATGATCAATTAATATAATTTGTGTATGCTTTAATTGTCTACTAAATTGCTTGCTGAGGGGAGCACTCATGCAGCAAGATCGGACTATGTGAAAATGGGCACACGCAGGGCCAGCGTGCCCATAGAGGCCAAGTAGGCGGTGGCCTCAGGCGCGAGGGCACTGAAGAGGCGCCGGAGGGGGCATCGGGGTGGAGGCACGCGCCACGGAGCTGGCGTGGCTGGCCCGCAGCTGCTGCAGCCAGCCAGCCTCGTGCCGCTGCCGCCGCCACCGCCACACGACCCAGCCGGGCGCAGCAGCCACGAGCCACTGCCGGGGTGGCGTGCAGAGCGCGGAGCAGCCTCCACCTGACACCCCAGCCATCCACTGCCGAATGTCCCCGTCTTGCGCTGCACGATAACGTCATTGTGCAGTCCGGGGGGATTGCTGCAGGTGCCAGAAACCCTGGAGCCGGCAGTGGGCACACGCAAAAAGAAAATAGTACCTTTCTGCTTGGTTAGGAAGAAATACAGTGAAGCAACTACTGAACAGCCACAAACAGGTCAATGAACAGCTGAACAATCATTAAACAATTGGCTCCTTGTTTGTGACTGGTGAGCATACTGTGAGCTGAACCAGTGAGTGTTTGAGCATCCCTACCTATGAGATCTGTTTCTTTTCTCCCTACTTTTTTTTTTAAAGAACTGTATCAGCAGCTGATTTTCTTAAGTTTGGCCTTAATATGTTATGCTTTTAAGTTTCCACATATTTGGTACTATAATTAAGTGATATTGTCTAGTTTTGTTTGTTTTCTATTAGGAACTCATACTTTTATGATCTTTTATAATTTTATAATTAAAATAGTAATTAAAATATTCTACACCATGAGTCATGGAGTATCTCATAATGTAGACAATAGTTTTACAAAGCAAATATTTGGTCCCAAAAACCAAAAAGGAAGATAAACATTGAATATGAGTTAAATTCAGACATTATTAATTTTAACTACCAGCCTGTTTAAGTTAAACCCATACTACCACTACCATAAAGAAGAAGAAAAAGTCTTATGGCCAATCTGAGATAGTCCCCCCAAAACTTCTGCTCAGCCCCAAAGTAATCAGCTAATCCCACTTCTAGAATGATTTAATACTTGTTTTTGACATCAGTTTTTAAATGTCTCTGTCATATTTTTAAAATCTAGTTACTTGCAATGCCTTCCATTATACGATGTTGTTTCCTTTTCCTCTTCATTTGACAGTTTTTGCCTGCAAGGAAGGCAAAATCAATTAGGATGGCACATTTTGGATTGTGAACTTTGTTACTTACCTTGAAGTTATAGTGTATGAATTGGATGGACTTCATGGATTGGACGATGAATTTATCGAGCATTGGTTTTGTATTACTGTAATATTGTTCCAGCAAAATTATGGAGTAGAGAGTTACTGATCATTTATAACAATATTTTTTTCACAAACTGCACTTGCACTTTCATTATTAAAAATTTAACATTGAGAAATTGATATTGGTGATTAGGTCTCCTCGGACAATATGGTCTTTTGTTTGTATATCACTATTTTGGTACAGCCTTGCACTTCTCTAACAAAATGTGAGGTAAACCTTATTCCTCAGTTAGGCGTCCACGGATTTTACCTGAACAACTTGATCTTGATTTTTAATCAGCAGTTAAAGCTGTCACTGAGTTTTTATTTTGTAGGATATTGATGGGCAGTCACTTTTGCAGTGTACAATGATAGTTTAACTGGGAAGGATAGATGTGCTTCAGGTATCACATTTCTTGGAATTCAAATGTATATAAATAAATGGTGTTGGTCATTGCCACCAACATTATCTCTTCTAAAATGACACACTTAGCTGTTACTATACACTTCCATGAGAAACCATCAGTTCCCTATCTGTGGATGGGGATCAATTTTTTTGTATTGTTCCACCCCTGATTTTTAAAAGAAGGCATCTGCCTATTTGGGGAGGCTGGCCAGCTTCATATCATCCAACCAATCAACAAAGATTTTGTTGGAATAGAAGCCATTCTGTGTGCCTGGACACTGTGGGAGGGATGCTAATTTCCTCTTTACATTAAGAACAAATGATGATTCTCTTTGCTTGAGCTAGAAGCTTCTATCTCCTCCTCTCTCTGTGCCCTTTCTTCTCTCTGTCCTGCTGGTCTTGCAGAAGCAAGAAATTTTTGCAAATCTCTCCTATGCAAGCTTGTAAGAGACATATCGATACTCTCACTCATATGCAGGAGAATTGGCTGTCCAGTTGTTAATAGGGAATAGTGTTATTTGGATTATGTTTCTATGTTTTTCTTCTAGTACTACAAGAATGGAATGCATGCAAATCACCTTCAATAAAAGTTCGTTTTATCTGTTGCAATATACTGGCTTGAAGAATGTTTTACCACATGTGATTCTACACTTTCCTGACAGTGCAACTTTGCTGCAAAAACTAACAAATATCCTCAATAGATTTTTATGAGCTATTTAAAGTCCCTGAACCTAAGGCCAGCCTTGGGTTGCCAGAGCTACCCAACACATTATTTTTTTAAAAAAGCAGGGTCTTCCAAATTTGGGAAATGAGGGGAGTAGGGGTGAAACAGTTCTAAAAATTAATTAACCCCAGAGGAAACAAAAATTGACAGGTTTTTCCTTCTTTATTAATATCAGTTTATAAAAAGATGCATATGCTGGTCTCTGACTAGGCATCCTTAAGTTATAATTAAGTCAATGGTTTTCCATAAACATCTCTAAACACTATATTGCATCCTGTGTGTGGTGCCACAGCTAGAATGTATAATAAAAAGCTGAGTCAATTATTTGTAAATATGAAGGATTGGTATATACTATTTTCACTGATAACTATGTTTGAAACTTCAAAGCAAATAAGATAAATTTATCTTTGAGAAAATAAACCTATGGAGCCATTGCTATTTCTTATCCACAGAAGCTTTTCTGTGGTTTGAATGTATTTGGATTGAACCTACCTTTATGCTTGCCAGAGTACCTTACTAAGGACAAAACTGATTTTGCATGTACTGTGTACATGGATAGCTCCCTTGCATACTGAAAAATGGATATTTAAATCTTTGTGTGGACCTACTTTTAATATAAAGGTCCTTGAACAACAGATGTGTTTCTAATTGCATTCTTAAAATGAAATGTTTTTATTCTGAGTTTGCAGCACAGGAAATATCCTTCAGCAAAGGGCACCAGCTGCAAAATAATAAAAAGAGCTTTAAACGTTTATCCTGTGACTGGCAGGTTTTTTGCCCTTAGACTTTTTAAAGTTCATATTTGTTCATGCAAAATGTAAGAGGTGAAGTTTAGCCATTTTAGGTTCTTTGTGCAGTAAATTGTGCAAAATCTTTTGGCTAAGATTTATACATCTGTTGAGACTTGCAAGGTACTGAATTTTGAACTCACACTGAATCCAGCTTTTCACATTGCATATTCTCTAACAACCACAAAATAACCTATGCTAGAAAAATGGAGTCTAAAATCAAAATTCCATGAAAAGCAAAGGCAAAAGCTGCAAGTCCAAAACAATCTGAACAATGTATATCAAATATGCCAGATATTGTGTAGATTTATAGGCAAGTATGTAACCCTGGCAATTTTACACCTACCTATAACTTGGTACTACCAGAACGCAGACTGCTTTTGATTTCTATCACTACTGGAATGTTTTTTGAACCATCAGTAAGCCCTGCATGATAAGGCTATCACATAACCACATTGCAAATGTGGAACGGTAGTTAGAACGGTATTTTTTTTAAGAATAATATTCATGTTTTGTTAGTTATAATAACAACATGGTGTGTGTGTTTGTCAGTATGCGGCAGACATAACATATCAGAAAATAAAGTTAGGAATTTCCAGATTGGCCATCAGCTTCAAGCTGATTATAGAATCTGCAGTGCCAAAACTAAGGAAATTAGAACATCCTGGCCCAGATTATCTACAGAACGTCCTACAACTATATGCTATGGAACGACCTTCTCCTCTCATTAGTAAAAAAAAGGTGCTTGCCCCACCCCAGGGCATTCAGTGTGTGTGTGGAGGGGGAGATATGATGCCAGAGAGCATTTAACCCCTGAGAACACTCCACATAGAATCATAGAATCATAGAGTTGGAAGGTACCTCCAAAGTCATCTAGTCCAACTGCCTGTACAATGCAGGAAATTCACAACTACCTCTCCCCTCTACATTCACAGACACTCAGTGACCCCTGTTCCATGTCCAGAAAATGAAAAAAAAACACCTCAAGGATCCCTAGCCAAACTGGCCTGGAGAAAACTGCTTCCTGACTCAAAGTGGCAATCAGCATTACCCTGGGCACATAAGAAGAGGCCACGAGAACTGATGTAACCCTTCCTGCCCTCCTTCTCATGATCTGCCTAGGTTCACAGAATAAGCATTGCTGTGAGATGGCCATCTAGTCCCTGCTTAAAAACCTGCAAAGAAGGAGAGCTCACCACATCCGGAAGAAGCCTGTTTCACTGAGGGACCGTTCTGACTGTCAGAAAGTTCTTAATGTTTAGCTGAAAACTCTTTTGATTTAATTTCAACCCATTGGTTCTGATCTGACCTTCTGAGGCAACAGAAAACAACTCCACACCATCCTTTAAATGACAGCCTTCAAGTACTTGAAGATGGGTATTGTATCACCTCTCTGTCATCTTCTCTCTACCCTAAACATACTGCACTCCTTCAACCTTTCCTCATAGGACTTGGTCTCCAGACCCCTCACCATCTTCATTGCCCTCCTCTGGACACATTGCTGCTAGTCTACATCCTTCTTAAATTGTGGTGCACAAAACTGAACACAATACTCTAGGTGAGGTCTAACCAGAGCAGAGTAGATGTTACAACACTACATGAATTTCTGAAATCCCTATATTTTTCAGTCATAGAGATTTTTGAAATTTCTAGAGCATCAGGATGTCACTTTCTGCTCCAAAACAGAATTGATGTCCAGATGTTAATCAATGACATGTCCGCCCATTTCCTCCTCTGGCAGGTCTTCTGCCAGAATCAAGTGTCAACCTTATTATCAAACTACATATCCAAGTATATCCCTCTGTACCAATTAGATTCTGCAGGCAAACACCTTCTAAAGGTGCCTTTCCTTAGGAGCTACAGATCATGGGCTTTTCCCAAGGTTTTCCTTTGAAACAGCCTGCCAGAATGCCTAAGGAGGGCGGCTTCACTTGCTATGTGTAGGAAGGCATATAAGGCAGTCTTCTTCCAGTAAATGTTTGATGGACAGGTTGAATTGTTCAGTAGATCTGGTTCTGAGTTTGTTGGTTCTGTTTATGCTAATTCTTGTATGTTTTAAATCTTCAGTGTTTTTAAATTTGTAATTTTTCATTTGCCCCCCACAGTCAGAAGAAAGAGACAGACACAATATTTGGAACTAAAGGCCGCTTTATTAAATGAACAACAACTTTAAACTGCAGCAAGGCCAACTTGCAGTACAGGTCAAGCCACAGGGTCCAACCAGGACCTCTGCCTTGACCTGCCAGGGCGAGCCCCACTGCCCCGGGCTTGAGCCATTCCAAGAATGGCCTGGACCCGGCCAGCCAGGCAAAGGGTTCCCTTCAATCAAGCTCCTAAAGCCTCAGCCATACAGCGTGAGGGAAGGACTTGCACCCGGGGTTCCCTGGAGGCGGTCTAGACAGGTGGTGGTAGCCATGAAGCATACCCTCCTTCCTGACAGACCCCTTTCCCCACCTATGGGGAATTGCCAAAGGGGTGCTCACTGGCCCGCTCCCTACTCCCCAACTATCTCCTGCCACTGCAAAAGGGCCAAGCCTCTGCTTAGGCCCCCGCGCCCCACAGGTGGCATAGTGCCAACCTGAGGCCTTGTCGCAGGTCATCTAAAAAGATGTCATTGCCTGCCGCAGACAGGTGAACCCCATCAATCCTGTAAAGGTTGGCAGAAGCAGCCTTAATCCTAGGATGAGGGAGAAATATTCCTAACCCCCTAGCTAAAGCCTTCTGTACAGCTCGATTGGCCATGCGCAAAGCCCGTGTCATGCCTCTAGGCTCAAGCGTCTCCCTCCAGACCCTTCGAGGGAGCATTGCCGACCAAAATATATATGTATTCGGCCAACGTGCTTTGATCACCCTAAGATGGGCAATCACTTGCAAAGATAGGGCCCTGCCCTTCATCAAAACAAGATCATTGCCACCCAAATGGATGACAACAATGTGCGGGAGAGGACCCTTCCGACCCCTAAACAAGAAAGGCAGTAAGCCTGACCACCGAAGCCCCCGCCGGCCACACCATTCGATAATGGCACTGTCGCTCAGCCCCAGTTGAGATCCAACTGGGGACTTCCTGGCTTGGACGGCTGCCCAGAACACCATACTGTGTCCTGCAATGAGGATCCTCTTCCTCTCAGAGTGACCCGCCACACCTAAGGAAAAAATTAATCAGTAGAAAATTCCCAAACCGGTAAGGGCCGAACATAAGATGGGTAGGCAGAAGACCACCATCTGCCCACCTTCTGAATAGCATCGCTGGGATACCCCATGACCGTTGCAGTAGAGGCAGCCCCAATTCGAAAAGAATGGGTGCCAAACTTGACCCCTGACAAGCCTAAGCACTGCAAGGCTTTACAAGTTACCGTCCAAAATTGATAGCGTGTCAGCAGGGATAAATCACCATGACGGAAGAACGCCCCAAGACCATTGCCCCTAACAGCAACATAACAGCAGAGGGCCTTAACGGGGCACAAACCCTTTTCCGAACAGGGGCCCAAAAGAAGTTCAGATCCCCTCCGCTTCTGATCGGTCTTGGACCGCCTAATCAGGATGGACACCTTCTCATCGAGAAACCTCACATCCTGCCACCGCAAAGCCCAGCCAGAATCATCACCTTGTGATTGGACAACCAACTCACTAACTCGAAGGGCCCCAAAAAACACAGTCAGCGCAGCTGCATGAAAAAGCCTAATTTCAAAATCAGAGCTGCAAACTGATCCCCATATTGAACGCAATCCCTTAAGAATTGCAGGGGAAATTGGCTGCCTAGGGTCTCTAAAGGCTGAAGACTCCATAGCCCAGCCTTCGAGCATTTTATGCAGCCTGAAGTCACCAGTAAACACAGTTAATCCCCGTGCCTTACTAACAAAAACTAAAGCTGCGATCTGCCCTCTGATAGAATTGACTGCCATTCCATGCTCCTGTTGAGCTACACAAAATTGCAACAAGTGCTCAATAGGGATGGGCCACAGCTGGTGCAACCCAGCACGAACATGAAATTCACAGAGCTGTCCTACCCCACGTTCGTACACCTTTTGAGTGCTGGGGGAGATAGCCAACAGAATAGCTCTGCTCACTTCAGATTCCCAAGTTGCCACAGCTCTGGAGGCATCCTGGAAGGATACTTGTCTGCACTGGGGGCTAGCTGCCAGAAGCGGTCCATCTATTGGCGAGACAAAGCATCCGCCAATCCATTGTCAATGCCAGGGACATGTCTGGCCCTAAACAAAATGTTCAGCTGAAGGCACTTCAAAGTGAACACCCTCTCCAGCTGCATCACCCGAACTGATTTAGAGGTGAGAGAATTAACCACTTGGACTACTGCCATGTTGTCGCACCAAAAGTGCACCACATGGTTGGACAATTCCTGACCCCAGACATAAACTGCTACCAAGATAGGAAAAAACTCAAGGAACGTAAGGTCCTTGCCTAATCCCATATCCTTCCATTCACGTGGCCATTGGTCAGCACACCAGTGGCCCCGAAAGTAGACTCCAAAACCAATGGTCCCCACTGCATCAGAGGAAACCTGCAAGCCATCCCCCATTAACAGGTCCTCCCTCCAAAAAGTGACCCCGTTGAACGACCCAAGAAACTCATGCCAGGTCTCAATATCAGCTTGCATGCCCTTATTAAGCTGCAGCTGATGATGGGGAGCACGAAGCAACACCATAGCATCACATAACCTGTGCAAGAAGGGGCGGCCCAGAGCAACAGCCTTGCACGTGAAGTTCAGGTGACCTACCAGCTGCTGCAATTCCAGCAGAGAGACCCGCTTTTTGCCCTTAATCTCAGCCAGGCACTTTTTGAGTTTATCAACCTTATCGGGTGGTAAGCAAAAGGTCTGACGAACTGAGTCAAGCTCAGTGCCCAAGAACGTTAAAACCTGGGCAGGGCCCTCAGTTTTCTCCCCTGCCAAAGGAACGCCGAGCTCAAGCGCAAGGGACTGAAAACCCGCTAACAGCCTGACACACTGAGCTGTGCCCGCCGGCCCCACGAACAAAAAATAGTCAAGGTAATGCGTCGTACCACGATATCGCATACGGTGACGTAATTCCCACTCTAAAAAAGAGCTGAAACGCTCAAATGCTGAGCATGAGATTGAACAACCCATGGGCAGGGCACGGTCCATGTAATAACCCCCATCAAAGCAGAACCCCAAAAGTTCAAAGTCATCCGGGTGCACGGGGAGGAGGCGGAATGCCGACTTAATGTCGCATTTCGCCATCTCAGCTCCCACCCCACACCTGCGTACCACTTTGACCGCTTGGTCAAAAGAAGTATAACACACTGAACAAAGTTCCCCAGGAATAAAGTCATTCACCGAAGATCCCTTGGGGAAAGACAAATGGTGAATCAAGCGATATTCACCGGCGGCTTTCTTAGGAACAACCCCAAGGGGGGACACCCTAAGGCGTGGAACAGGGGGCTCAGGGAAGGGGCAAAGGACCCTGCCCTCACCACATTCCTTCCTAATTTTTTCCCAAATAATCCCTTCCATGCCAACAACAGAACACAGGTTGTCGGACATGAAAGGGGTCCTCACTCCTTGAAACGGTATCCTAAAACCAAACCGAAAACCGTCCAACAAATACAAGGCATCCTGGCGCCTAGGATAAACTTTCAACAATCTCTCAAGAACTCTCACTCTTACCGGGCTGGGGCCCTTTTCCAGTTGAATGCTGGGGCCCACTGCCCCCAGAACTTCTCCCTCCACCCCCTGATCTAATTCTGGGGCAGGCAGTATAGGGGTGAGGTCCCAAGCAAGAGGGACATTCATGCTTATACTTGCATAACTTACGATTACACACTCCCTTAGATGTAAAGTCCCAACAGAGCAGCCGGGGTTGAACCAGCTGCCCCGCCTGGGAGCGGGTCACAGACGTCGCCTGAGGGTGATGAATCAAATGGCCGCTGTCAGCCCTATCACCAGAGTTTGGCTTTGCCGGGGACATGACTTGCAGCCAAAGCTGCTGGTGAATCTGATCCAATGGCAGCTGAGGGTGAAGCGCAGCACGCATTCTGAACTCTTCAGTACTGCAGCCAATCAGCACCAACGAAGTCAGTATACCCCTGGTAAATTATGTTAAGATAAAGAAAAAGTGTGACCGCCCGCAAAGGCTGAGCCCTTCCAAGCACTCCAGCATAAATTAAGAATCCCGGCAGCCAATTGTGCCAGTTGAGGTCCACTTTCCTCCTCTTATTTTTTTCCTTATCATGATCGTCCATGTCTTCCTTGTCCTTCTTCTCCAGTTCCCTGAAGAGAAGGCTGAAGACATCAACATACTCCCCTCTAACTATCTTATCCCTGGTGGCCTGAGTAAGATGATCACCAAGAGGAAGTGCCGTGTCGCCAAAAGGCAGAGCACGGTATGGCACCATTCCATAAGGAGACATGCTGTAAGGCGAAAACCCCCAAGGTGGACAAGGTGGAAATTGCCCAATGGCAGCCTGGGCCACTGGATACTGGCCCTCAGCAACCCCCCAAGTGAATTGGGGATTACTAACCCCTGCTTGGTTGTTGACACTGCCATAAGTCTGAGCAGGCCACCCAAGGTGGCCCGATGTGTGGAAAGAAGAAGCATTGGCTGCATGTGAAGGAGGTGTGAGACCTGAGGACCCGGAGGCAGCAGTCTGACTCCAGGGTCCCCATGGCCACGTGCAAGCCTGCATTGGCAGGGATGACTTACCCTCCACACTTCCAGGCTGCACAGCCACAGTCACTTGATCTCCTTCACTTTGCCCGCTCAGCTCCGCATCCTGGACAGGGTCATCACCAGCAGACTCAGCATCGCCCTCCTGACTGGGCCCGGCTCCCTCAGCGCCAACTGCAGACTCAAGAGCAGAGATACGCTTTAATATTTCTGATCTAAAAGCAACCTTGGAAGCGACCCTAACAGGCCTGTCGCGCTTTTGAGAACCGGCACTACCCATGGCACCCCCCCCCCCGGCCTTCTCCAGGGCCTCCAGATGATGTAAAATCTCAAAATGAAAACTTCCGTCCCCCTCATCCTCTGAGGATGAAATTGCTTGTGGTGCCCTCTTTAGGGGCTGCTTTTTTGCTGGCTGTTTGCCCTTGCTCGGGCCCTTACCCTTTTTGGGTGCCATTCTGTAGATGCCAACCGCAAACGCCCCTCAGAAAAAGTCCCCAAATTATACTGGAGGGAAAACTATGGCCAAGTAGGTAGGCCCAAAAATACTCTAAGGGCACAGCTTCAAATTGCTACTGCAAACAGGTAAGTACAGCAATCAAAATGGTGGCCACCAAACCCAAAATGGTGAATCAAAATGGCGCCTGGCAGAAAAAACGGCTACACCACCCACCCAACAAACAAGTAAGGCCCACGCAGTTGCCGCCCCCACACCCACAGAATACCCCCAAAAGGGCAGCCTAATCCCAGGGAGCGAGAGCCACACCCAGCACCTTGAATCCTCACTCCCCCTGACAAGTAAGAGATAGTTAAAGGCAGGTGGCCCACTGCAAAAGCTTGAACCGCCACCCAAATCAGGCAAAAAACCTCCAAAGAAGCCGCAGGCTGCAGCACAAACCACTCGGCAGAGACACGTCTGCTCCTTCTCCGCCGAGCGCCCGGCACAGCGCGTGTTGCGAGGCGCACACTGCCGATGCTCGGCTTCCCGCCGAGGAACCGCTCCACCACGCAGCCAATGACTGCAGGCACAAAGCCGACCAGGTACGCCCAAAGCAGGAGCCGATGCCTCCCTTCACACAGGGAGCTTTCCGCCGCTGCCTCCCTTCGCCCTCCATGGATGGCTGAGCGAGCACAAAAATGCAGCTCCGTCTCAGCCGATCGCGCAGAGAGACTGAAGCTGGAGGGCGGGGATGCCTACTAAGGCCGTTGTCCCCACCCCCAGCGGAAGACCCGGATGACTGGGAAGAGAAGTCTGTCCCTCCTCTATCCGTGGGGGCAAATTCCGGCACCCAGCTAAGCTGCATCTAGGTGCAGCTGCTGGGTAAGTGCCGCATTTTGTCTCTTGTTACTTGGACGACTATAATTTAACATCTCAGAACTTGATTGCTGAATTTTTACCACCTTGAGTCCAAGAGGATAAGGTGGGATAGAAAGATTTTAAAGAAATATATGGTACTTGGATTTTTCAAAAAAAAAAATCTGATGTGATGCTGAGAGTTTCTATCACAGATGTAGTTGTCTGTTCTCTTAATTGTGGTATACTAAACGGTTCTATTTGGTCATCTGATAGCATCCAAAATGTGGCTGTCTTTGACTCAGATTATAGTCTGGATTCAGTGGTCAAGTGGGAAAATCTGGAATCCAGAAAAGATAGAGGCAAGACTGGTCAATATAACTAGTTTAGATGTTTTGAAATTATATTTGTCTGAGCGAATAAAGAGTCTCTGGGTCTTAATAAATCTTCAGTTCGAGCCATGGGGAAAATGTTTTTTTTTTTAAAAAAAAACTTATTTATTGCTACTGCAGCACTTGGTTGAAAAATTGTCCTCCCTTTTAGACTCAGCTAATTGAACCACACTGATCTATGCTAACAAAATTCTAAGAATCTACTATTGCTGCTTGAAGGTAACTCAGAAGCTTCAGCTGGTAAGGAATGAAGCTGCCTGTTTGTTTATGGCTTTAGTCCAATTTGAGCCTATAGGGTCATTTTGGAAGCCATTGCACTGATTTTCAGTTTGCTCCTGAGTTAATTCAAGGTGTGTGGATTATTACCTTTAAAGGTTCTAATGGTTTGGTGTGCATATATCTGAGGGACTGCATCTCCTGGTATAGGCCAGGGTGCATGCTGAGATCAGCCCAGCAATTCTCTTTTGGCCATTCATTTATCACACCTTGTATGTCTAGCATTGGCCAGAATTCTGTGGCTTCTCCTCCCTCCCCCCCACACATCATGGAATAGGCTTCTATGAGGCCACATGCCACATTCCCATCATTTTGGCTTTTAGAAAAGCCTGTAAAACCTGGCTATTCCAGAGGGTGTTCTGTCAGTGGCTCTGGACTTGTTGCTTGACAAAATTATAAATTGCAAGTTAGGTGAGCATGAATGTTTCTATCGTTTTAGTTATTTAATTATTGAGTGGATTTTGATTATTGAGAGAAATCTATTCTGAATTGTAGTGATTGTTTTTAACTTTTGTCATTAGCCACCTTGAGCTTGTTAGCAAGGTGTCATGGAAATATTTTCAGTAAATAAAAAATATCTTGCTTGTTGTATTAATACCAACCTATGACTAATCCATTTTCCTGGCATCTCAATTTTTATATTGAACCAATCCAAGTGCATGGATGTCTTCATTGCCTAACAATTAACTGTGGCAAAATTTATGATCTACAAGTGTTGGTTAATGAATTCTGATGTTAAATGCGTATGTGTATTTTCACAGCAATGCCATGCAGATTCAGTGACTTTAGCACTTAGTAGGATTTGGACATTATCGACTCTCTTCATGCTCTTTTAATCTTGATGGAGTTATGTGGATTATATAACACCTTGGCTTCTAATTATACTTCAGCAAGATTATGTTGGCATGAGACACACGGTGATTAAGTGAACTTTCATTCCTTTCCTTGAAGCAGGTCATTTCTCTTTACAGCACCATAAACTTTTCTCTCCAAGCTTTCTGCTGCTGAAGTAAAAAAAAAAAGTTTTATTACAACATGGTAAGCTGCACAGTCTTAAGATACAGAGGCTGTATTTTCATTATTTCCAATGCTGATATTCTACCTGCAAGTTAGAGTCCAATTTGGTCGTAGACAGACTATATTTTTATGGACACAAATAGAGCAGCATGAGCCAGCTAATAACAATATCTAGGCCACCAGTATTTCCACATGAAGGGCTTAATTCACTCCCTAAGCACAGAGAATGTGTAGTGCATATTAAAGTTAAGCTAAGTAGTTTCAAAGCACATACAATTTAGCTGAGTCACATCAGCCAAATCTAGATAAATTCCCTTCTGGCTTTATACACTTCACAAAGTGCTCATCATCTTTCTCATCCAAATGAAAATGGTTTAATGAGTAGGATGGAAAAGAAGAAAAATCAGAGAACATTTTGCTTTGACCCATTCAAAAGAACTCCCAAATTCCCTCTATTTCTGGCATACTATCAAAAGACAGGAATACTTGTACTCCCCCCCCCCCCCAAAAAAAATTAAATGAGGGGAGAATTTTAAAAAAATTCTACTCCCCATCCTCAATCTGTATGGTGAATGTTTTTATGTTTTATGAGGAGCCTCTTTACTTATTCTAATTGCAAGCAAAAGACAATAAATATGCTGGTTTATATCAAATAACCCCACGTATCTATAACACAATGAGTTGGATTCAGCCTTAGGACTGGATCCAAAGGTATTTTCCTATTCACAAAGGCTTTTCCATTATGTCTATAAAGAAAGGGTACAACTCAACAAAAGATATTTAAATCTCATTTAAATAACTTAAGTTCCATTTATTACCACAGGAATTGATTGTGATGAATATTTGCTGGATTCAGCCAAATATATTAGGTTTGTTGAAGAACTCATGAATAATTTTGAGAACTGTAGCTCTCACAAGAATTATCATGCTGGCAACAGAACAAATTTTTATTTCTCAATAAATTCTACTGTAAGTAATCAAGTAATTTTAATGTAAGGGACAACACATTAACAAGACCAGTTTTACCTCAGTCTGATGTACCGTGATAAGTGGCACTTTCATATTATTTCACTAGATAAGGAATTTCAACATCTGTAATTTTACCTAGACTGTAAGAGTTGCACTCTTAAGCAAAGTTACTTCCTTCTAAGTCCACTGAAGTTTCAAAGTGTGCAAAGATTGCACTGCAAATAGGGTAAAGGGAAAAAATGTGATTAAAAAACTGATGGTATGAATGCTGCAAGAGGGTCACACAAATGTGCACTGAGCTAGTCAGTGGATTCATAGAGGAGGAGATACTCCCACATATATTAAAAACTGCTCTTATTTAGACATTAAACCAGAACAAAACTTTCATGTGGAAACAGCCTAAGTTTCTGGGCTGATGCCTCAAATATTCTTTTCTGCTGATATGGGATTGTCCACAATGGTTTTGTGCCATTTCAGGGCCCCCCAAATAATCATAAGAAATCTTCTTCATGGTTTGACTTTCATAATTAGTTGCTCAAAATTGAACTTGCTTTGTTTGCAACACCCTTTCCTTTCAAGTTGAACACCTCATGTGACCACATTAATGATTGTTATAAACCTGTATGTTAAGTTTCTTACATCTGTGAGTAGTTTTGCGTCTATACTTTAAGCATGACAGCTGGCCAAGAAGCCCTCATTGGCTCATACAATCTGCTCACTTGCTTGGGTTTTGAGTATATGTGCTGTTTATACAGCTGCAGAGTTGAGAACATTCAACAGTTGGTGGCAATCATATTGCTGTTAAAAATATCAGAAGTGGACAAGGCTGGAAAAGTGCAGAGATATGTTGCCCCCAATCTCCCCAAATCAGAGCAGGATTGATACTCTTCAGGCACCTGTTTTGCAAGCTGATTCCACCCCCACCTCCACTCCAGTGCTTTGGACAGACTGTAGATGGGGAACGAAACAGGCAGTCACAGAAAAGCAGTATGATAATGCAAATACAAAAAAATTGTGATACAATCTCCTGTTATGTTCTGCCCAGACCAAGTCACTAACCAAAGTGAAGTCTTCTGAAGATGCCCCCCTACAAATGAGTAAGATTGATTTGTTCAAGCACACTTTCTGTGGTGGCTTCCATCTTGTGGCACAGCATGCTTGGAGGGATTAGAACTGTAGCAGAATGGAACAGTCCATTCAGACCATCTTTATAATTGAACAGGACTGTAATCTACTACAATGATTTTTCTAGGTATATTCAGTTGGAGAAGTATCATTGTATGCTCAGGGGTACTTCATATCAAATTTGAGGGTATGAATCAATAAGCTAGCTATACCTATTACCCCTAAATGTACCACAATTAGAATACAGTATGATTATCAAATGAGCTGATGTAGCATAGTGGTTAAGTGAGGCTGTGAGGCAGCACTCTGTTGGTTTGAATCCCTCTATTGCCATGAGCTCAGCAGGTGGCCTTGGGTAAGCCACTGCTCTCAGCTCCAGCTCCCTAGTTGTGTTGTGTGGATAATTATAACATTGACTTTGTTCACCACTCTGAGTGGGCACTAATCTGTCTAGAAGAGTAGTATATAAGCATGTTGTTGTTGTAATCATTATTATTGTTATCTTTTCTGAAAAGGATAGTTAATTTTAATTACGAAGTTTAAAAGCAACACAGAGTGATGGCTTGTTGATGATGCAAAGTTTTCACCCAATACCTTGAAAAATGAACTTCTAATTTTCTTGGTCAGTTAATGAGTGATCATTAGAGGAAATGATCATTCACCACACAACATTGTAAATGAATGGTTAGTGTGTTGCCTCACACAGGAAAAGAAAAATCTCATTTGTCTGTGGTTGGCTTGAAGTAATTCCACTGCACAGGTGGGTTTCTCAACCACCACATGCCTATTAGTCATAACTCACAACAAATATTAAGCATAAGAATCAGTGAGTAAAACTTGGTGGAGACCACCCATGCAGATAACAGAAGACATCTGGGAAAACTTCTCCCCATTGTACCAATTGGCAGGGGAGAGTAAGGTCAAAACACAGGTTGCAATCCTGCCCCCTCCCCCACCATAAACAGAAATTACACAATCACATGGTAAAAAAAAACCCTCAAAGATAAATTAATGGGGAATAAAGGATAATTGCCTTTTGAAAGAGGAAAATAAAATAAGAGGAACCAATTGCTATGTCTAAAAAATATTTTTTTGGAAAAAGAAAATCTACCCTCTGCCCCTGTCATAACCCTACAAGACAATGTCACAGGATAATGTTTAAACATCCCACCCACCATATCTGGGCCCTTATCTGATTTGGAGCCCTACTGAACTGCAACTGAAAGTTTTAAAAAGTCTAGTTTGGCAGCCCTAAAATTATGTGCAAAGATGTGAACAAAACTGATGTGAAATAAATTAGATTCCTGTTCTAGTAAATGAACATATCATTATGAATAAACATAAAACATCACTGGCAAAAAGCCTAAAGAAAAAAGAGAACAGATAGTGCTCTAGTGATGTGCTGTTTTCCCAATCTTATTTATTTATTTATTTTTTAAAAAAGACACAGTAAAACAATAACAAATCTATACTAATGTATGTTGGAGAGTTTCTTCATTAAGAAACATGATTTCTTGTATTTTGTGCTGGTATTATTTATAATTAATATATAAAACAAAATGTTCTTTTCAGCTGAGAAATCAGATTAGTTTTAGCATAATAAATGTTGCCAAAAATAAAATTCCATTCTACCTTACAGCACATTTTATTATTAACATTAATGCACACGAAGATATACAAAGCTAGAATATCTCTTCTATACTTCACTGATTTGTGGTGATTGTGCTTTAGAAACAGTATTTTTATGGCTGAAATAGCAGAGGCTTCACAAAAAATTTAATCCAAGAAGAATAAGAGCTAAACTACAAGAGACAAATTACATGAAGTTGCTCACTTGAAGGGAGTCACAATGTTAGCCGGGAAGCCGAGTTTTAAAAGACAGCTCAGAAGGCTCTGTCAATTTCCCCTCTCAACAGAGATGCACTCCTCAGAGGGCTTGTTTATTTCCTCTTCACCTCCTAGAAGGGGAGGTGAAACTGACAGAGGCTTTGGGAGGCAAAGAGAAAATAAACCCTCTGAGGAGCAATCTTTGCTGTCTCTGTAGAGAGGGGAAAATGACAAAGCCTTCTGATCTGTCTTTTAAAACTCAGCTTCCTGGCTAACATTACAACTTCCTTCACATGAATGTCCTCGTGTAATTCATCTCTTATAGTTTAGCTCAAAGAGTGGCACTGATGAGTGGCATTTTTTTAAAAAAAACTCCCTGGCCTCCCATCCTCAACATTCTCATGACCCAGTGGTAAATCCCCATGATAGTTTGGAATCTGTATTTTAAGATATTAATGCAAGAAGCTACATTCAAATCCCAGAAGTGCTCAGGACCACCTTCTCTGTGCTGGTAAATCTAGAATAAAATTAATATGTCTTTAATCAGAAACACCCCTCCCCACAAATAATTCCCAGTTGTTGTTGATAAAAGGGGGAAAATAATCAGCATTTCTCAAACCTGAGGAGCATAAGAGGAGTCATCATTATGCAATAGTTTAGAACCATCTCTTTTATTGTTTACCTTTCCATATCAGTTAATATTTTGACGATCCTCTAATTATGACTTTGTGGATCACAGTTGTCATGTTATATAGGATGTTGCCAGGTTGCTTGAAGATCATTGTTGATCCAACAAACTGAAAATGCAACCAAGAACATAATCAAATATCTTCTGCTGATGTATGTTGCTGAGGAAGACTAGGTAAGCTTGCCTATTATTTCCAATTTGTTTACTGAGGAACCCCAGAGAAGCTTCTGAATAAGTGTGAAGATCTTAATAGGCTTGTGTCCAATCATTCAATTTCAAAGATTTAAAGTCACATCCATCTTCAGAAGATGGAGAAGCAATTTCAACAGGCTCTTATCTTGTACCTGAGGGTTTAGTGATTCCCAGGAACAAAATGGAAGGGGATTCTCGGTAGCTGTCCTTGAGGAGAAAGTGGGGAAGTCCTGCTATGTGAGATACAACCTGTGAGTAGATCTCTTTGGACATAAACCATGATTTGAAAACTAATGGTTTAGATGGCAATCAAAGGGAACTTTATAGCTTATTTAGTGTCTTTCTTTTCTGAGCTCCTTGGCATAGCACAACCAACTGTGTTGGAACTCTAATTTGATCATATGAAGTAAGAGGTTTAAATATAAACTCCAATAGATCCCTTAGAATCACAGAGGATTTTCTTTCTTAGTGAACAAGAATGAGATTTGAATGCACATTGATAAGAACAGACAAATAATGTTTTCTTACTGCCGATATATTCTTGCTATAAGTGGATTGAATGCAAAATGAAAGCTGACATTTTTATGTACTGCAGTTCATCCTGCTAAACCACAAATAAACCAGATTCAGAATTTTAAAAAGTTGATTATACCATTTAAACATACATTTCTAGAGCATTTTGTTTTAAAAGAAGACTATTGGAAACAGAACCTCTTTTTCCTATTTGTAAGCATCTAAAGTGACTGTCTACACAGTTGGTGATGACTTTTTGAAATCAGGAAATTCACTTGAGTACATATACACTCAGAAAATCTACTTTCTGGGAAAAGGGAAGCTCGCTGAATCACTGACGGGCTGTGTTGGCACCATTGTGCAGGAAGCAGTGGAGGCATGGCCAGCCAAGAAGGGGAGAAGCGCCTATCCCTCCTCCGGTCCAGCCACATGGTCAGCGCCATTCCTTCAGGAGCCTCGGTAGGAGCAGCACATTCCCTTTACACCTTCCGCTACAATGGACTGCAGGGAGGACTGTCACAACTTTATGGGTGTGAGGCACTGTGCCAGATCCCAATAAGGTGAGTGGGGCATTCGAACTGCTCACCCCGATGGATCGGGAGGCAATGGCCACCCAGCATGGAGCTGGCAGGATATGCATCGGGCAGCAGGCAGGCCCTCCAATGCCAACAGAGTGCTCCATCCAGCTGTAATCAAGAAAGTTGTGGCCATTTTCCAACCCAAAAAGGTGTTGTGTGTGTTATTTAGCCAGAACTCAGACTGACATAACACATAGGTGACAACACACTTCCCCTTACTCAATCCCATTTCTGAACTGGCAGCTCTGTATTTGCAAGGTAGTATTATTTGTTTGAGCCAGCTCTTTAAACCACTGTTCTGTCTGCTTGCAAGCTTACTGTAAAATAAACAAACTTTTACATCAATAGAAGATTATTTGTGATTTTCAAGTTTTACCTATCCATCAAATATAACTATACTTTTCTACAGTTTTAATGCTGAATGCTCCAATCCCATTTGCTATTTGAAAATGCTCCCAAATTAGGTTGGGCCTCTTCTCCGTGAAACACTGGTCATTTCACTGCTACCTCCACAGACCTCCATCTTTGAGACTGGTAATTATAGCCTTCCCCAAAATTGCTTTCTCCCCTTTCTTCCCTGATTTCCTCTTTTTAGCCTTGTATGTGCTCTGTGTGTGGAATCGTATGCTTGCTCTTTCATTTATCTTTTAATTAAAAAAAACTTTTCCAGTTGAATATCTGGCTGGTTTATTTCAAGAGCTGTGTAAAAGAAAAATCCCCATAAACATAGGTGAAAAATCCCAGTTAGCCTATTCACTTGTCTCCTTTTACCCAATTCCCTCAGCTAATTAGGAGATTGCCTATTTTGGTAACAGGAGAGGAATGAAAAGTAGGATTAGCCCTACATAGCCATCCCTCTCAGCCTACTCTTCTTTTGATACTTGCAATAAACCTTAATGTTAGTGGCCAGAGGGTGTTATTTTATTTATTGATATTTTGATCGTTTTCTTATTTATGTTGTAAGGTGCCTTGAGTTCTTGGAAGGTTGAAAGGTGGCTAATAAATGGTTTTGATAATTACATAAAGATGCAGATACATTTTAAAAAGCAGACGGGACTTGTTTCTCAGGGACCATAGGCTTGGGCAGTTTTCCAAGAAGGATGCCTGGCCAAGGCCTTGTGTACTGAGTAGACATGGGTACGAACTGAAAAAAAATGAACCACCTGATTCATAGTTAGTTGCTGTTCCACAAACCACAAACTTCCAGAAACTTCCAGTTCACGAATCGGTTTGTGGTTCATAGTTTGTGAAATACAAATGCCCAGTGCTGGCTTCTGAAGCTGGTGTGGGGTGTTTGAAACTGGCAGCCCCCTTCTCTTGTCACCCTGAATCCTCAAGAGAAGTCTGTAAGTTTCAAAACACCCCGTGGTGGCTTCATCCGATTGGGTGAAGCCGGCATGGGGCATGTGAAACTAACAAACCTGTTCTCCTATCCCCCGAGTGGCAGGAGAATGGGACTGTCAGCATCACTCACCTCGCACCAGCTTCAGCCCATTGGCGAACCCAGCATGGGGTGAGTGAAACTGATAGCCCTGTTCTCCTGTTCCTCGAGTGGCAAGAGAACAGGGCTGTCAGCTTCACTCATCCCACACTGGCTTCAGCCCATCTCCTGAAGCTAGTGCGGGGTGAGTGAAGCTGACAGCCCTGTTCTTCTGTCTCCCGAGTGGCAGCCCATGAGCTGAACCCGGCACGGAGTCTGTCAAACTGAACCCGGCACTGGGTCTGTTCTCCTGTCCTCCGAGTGGCAGAAGAATGGGGCTGTCAGCTTCACTCACCTTGCACCGGCCTCAGCCCATGGGCTGAACTCGGTGCAGGGTCTGTCAAACTGAAAGCTCTCATTCTCCCGCCATCCAGGAGAACAGGAGCTGTCAGCTTCACTCACCCCATGCCACCCTCAGCCCATTGGCTGAACCCAGCATGGGGTGAGTGAAGTGGACAGCTCTGTTCTCCTGTCCCCAAAGTAGCAGGACAAAAGAGCTGTCAGCTTCATTCACCCTGCACTGGCTTCAACTCATTGGCTGAACCCAGCGTGGGGTGAGTGAAACTGAATGTCATGTCTGTGTACAACCATGCCATGGTTGTCTGTTTATTATGTTGCTTGTGCCACAATATGCTGAAGCTATACTGCATTATTACTAAATTGATGTGTAACTCTCTGTCTGTTCATCTATAACCATATTGCAGATGTTACTTCCTTAGGACCCAGCAAGGGCTGGATCCATGGGATGAACCTGGTATGGGGTCTGTCAAATTGACAGCCCCCATTCTCCTGCCACCCAGGGTGTCAGAAGAACACGGGCTGTCAGCTTCACTCACCCTGCGCCGGGTTGAACCGGCTGAAGCCAGTGCAGGGTGTGTGAAGCTGACGGCCCCATTCTCCTGCTGCCAGTGAGCGGAGTGTGTGAAACTGACAGCCCCCTTCTCCTTCCACTCACTGGTGGCAGGAGAATGGGGCTGTCAGTTTCACACACCCCTTAGTGGTGCCAGCCTGTCTGGGGTCACGAACCACTCATGAGCATGACGAACTGGGCCAAAAAAGTCATGGGGTTCGTGGAAAACGCAGCCCCACAAACTGCATTTTCCTGAATCACAAACTGGCCCGGTTTGTGCATTTTTTTGGTTTGTATTGCGGTTCATGCCTACCTCTATTACTGAGTTGAAAATAATATGATACCTTTCCAATGTTGCTGTGGTCTCTAAACATTACACTGGCAATGAGAATAAATGGACAGCAGTCTCATCTGCTTCTCTACATTACAAAAGTAGACATGCAGCTGTTTAAGGGACACAGAATGGCTACCTATGGAATTATGGAGGAGCTTGATGCTGATCAGGAGGACTGAGTCCAATATGCAGAGAGGCCCTTTCAGTACTTCATTGCTAATGATGCTAATAATGAGAATAAAAAGCATGCATTTTTTTACTGAACATTTATGGAGCAAAGACATATGGCTTAATTAAAGGTTTGATCACACCTGAAAAACCCACTGCCAAATCCTTTGAGGAGATGTCTGGAATTGTTACATCCCCAAACCATCAGAGACTGAGCAACACTTCAAGTTAACAATTTCTCACATCCACTTGGAATATCTGTAGCTGTTTTTGTATCAAAATGAAGTCTACTCTCATAACACAATAGTTTTGAAGATGAAAATATGATAGACAAATCAATTCGGTCAAATGCAATTGGAGTAGATACAGTTAATAAAAAACAGAGGTGGTATACCCTAAATGGAGACAACTGCCAAAATTAGTCTAGGGCCAGATGTCAAACCCATTTTTAAAAAGCCCTGAACAGAACTATGGCAAAATGTATAGCCTGGAACTTCTTACAAATGTACAACAACAAAACTAAATTCTGTGAACCTAGGCAGATCATGAGAAGGAGGGCAGGAAAGGTTACATCAGTGCTTATTTCTCGTGGCCCCTTCTTACTTGCCTAGGGTAATGCCAATTGCCACTTTGGGGTCAGGAAGCAACTTTCCCCAGGCAAGTTTGGTTAGGGATCCTGGAGAAGTGTTGCCATCTTCTGGGCATGGTGCAGGGGTTATAGTTCATATGGGGGGGGGGGGTTGAAAAATGGCCTACATGTGCTAAGGCAGCATAGGGTGCAACAGTTTTCTCTTTTCCTGACTCTTTACAGCATTAAGAAAAAAATTACAGCTCTATATACATCACTAAGCAGTTCAAAGACCAGAATGTTTACAGATAAAAGGAATTATTGAAACTATCCAGTTCTCTGACTAAGCTGTCTCTATAGTTCAAATGGTAAAGTTAGATTGCAGCATAAGGATATATGGAGACTATAAAGTCACAGTGAGCCATATAGTCAACCTGGATATATATCTTATGCCCAGGAAAGAGGACTTATATACTACATTAGCCACAGGGAAAACTTTCACAAAAGCAGACTTTAGTGATACATACTTCCAAATTCCTCGGCAGGGTAGTTCAAAAAGTGCTCTCAAACTCAGAGAAAGACTGGATGTAAAGCCTTCAGTTATTTGGGCTGAATAGTCACACATGTTCTTGATAGTTCTTTGTAAAATATTTCATAACTGTTCCAACCTACTGGACAAGAAACAAATAATTTTGTTTAAAAAGGCATAGTGCACACTCTCCTCGGAGAGGCTGGGCTTGAATTCTCCCCCCCCCAAGGGGGACACACTGGCTTTAACTAACCGAAACACAGTTATATCTTTGCATTGTTGCTGTGATTACTCAAGCTGTGCACAACTTAAGCAGTGAAACACCTCAAATATACAATATGCCCAACACATATCAGGTCATAGGTGTGCAATTAGACATAGTCAATTGTGCATCTGGGGAACTCACTTTAAACAGTGCTCATTTGCTGATGCGAGGGGTGAGGCACTTCCAGTTTCCCTCTCACTCCACTTTCATCAGCTGAAAGGGTGCCCTAGGAAGTACTCATAGAGTCAGAGAAAGGGGCAAAAAGACTTTCCACTAGTGAAAACAGGGCAGGAGGCAAACCTGAAACTCCTTCTCCTCTCTCACAGTACTCTTTACAATGATGAGTGGACAAGCACTTTCTAAGGTGAGTTCCCCTGATATATGTCTAATTGTGAGTCCAGTTGCACACAAGTCACATGACATGAGTTGGACATATCTTTTATGTGAGCCCAAGAGAAGGGTTTGCTGATATTTAAAAACACAGAGAAAATGCAAAGGACAGGGAGGGGGAACTGCCTGTCCGTATTCTTTCTGTAATCTTGACCAACAGGATATTTTGATCACTTGTTTTGAAGATTTATAAACTTGCCTTTCTCCCAAAAATAAAACAATTCATACAGTTATATAAATATTAAAAATAAAACACAAACATCTAAAGTTTCAACAAAGCATCTAGCAAAGACTAAATATAGAAATAAGTTCTTCAGCTACTTAGAGATAATTCTTCTACATTTATTAAATGCCCCTTAGTACCCAAATGCTTATTACTACATCTGTACCTCAGGAGATATTTGCAATGGATTTCAACATTAGCTCCTCTATAAATCAGAAAGTGCATCTTGGATGTATACGCGTGTGAAACATGTTAATTGCTGTATTATTCCGCTTATCACACATCTTCCATTATGACCTTCCTTAGAGTAATGCAGAGGTGTTTGGAACAAACAAGCTGTGTTAATGCCTACCTTCTTTGCTGTAATCAATCTCACAATCTCACTCAGTCAATGAATTTTTTTCCCCTTTAGTGCTCAGGCTATTAATGGTATGATGATTCCAGTGCTTATACGTACAGAGCGATCCTAAGCATAAAATTAATGGGCTTAGATTGGAGTAACTCTGCTTAGTTTCTCTCTTGGAATGTTTCCTAACTAGAGGTGGGCACAAACTGGGAAAACTCCATGGACTACTGGCCTGTGGTCTGTCAACTTTGATGGACCATGAACTTTTCACGGAACAGCCTGTTCACAGACTGGTTTGTCGGTCCATGGTTTGTCATTTCCGTGGGCCCTGGCACCGCCTCCTTCACACCCATAGAGCCCAAACTTGCAGCTAATCTTCAGCAGCCTTTCTTCTAGCCACACTCCAAGTTTGGCCAAGATTGCATTTCAGAGGTCCAGTTCACACTTTTGCACCCCCTCCCCTTCTCCTTGCCCTAACTGGCTGGCCTGTGCTTGAAGCACGTCCTGCATGTCAGTGGCTGATCAGAGCTTAATCCCCCTCCCCTATGTCTTTACCAGCATTATTAACACCTGGGCTGCTTCAGGTGGCACCAGGCCAGCAATATCGTGGCTGTAGAAGCCTTTGCTGCCTGTAAGCAGTGCTGAACCTGTGGTAGCCTTTGCTGCTTCTAGGCTGCACAGAGCCTGTGGGCTGCTATTAATCCTAGTATCTGTGCCCCCAATGGGGAAGTCCGTTCAGCCCTGGATACTTTGTTGGGAGTTCACCTCCCAAGGGGTGGTGCTAGGAAATTTTGTAGACTTGGCCATGAGTGCCCAATCTGAGGTGCCCTCCCCCCGCCCCGGTCTTCATGGCCTACAATGTCGGTGGCATAGAGGTAGGCCTGGTAGGAAGCCGGGTGATGGTCCCAACAACAGCAAAATGGAGAGGGGGCCTGTTCCATAAATCTGAAGGTTCTTAGTGGTTGCTGGCTGCATATTCCAGATGCCAGGATACCCCTTTATTTGCTAGGCAGTTTCACATGGATGTTACATCCCTGTTCAAGGTCCCCGTACAAAATAGCAAGGGAGTGTGCTGAGGACAGGGTGCTGCCCTCTTTTTTGCTGCCCCTGTTGTTCCGTGTATAGGTCCTTTGACCAGCAGTCAAGGTGGCTCTGTGATGTGGGGTCTGCACTGAAGTGGCAAAATGTCATACTGAGTCTGCCCTTCGCCCCACCAGTTCATCTCAAAGATTTCGTGTCATTGGGTTTCCCTTTCAAAGGGCAATATCATAAGAGCAATATCATATAGTCAGAGCTCTTCTAAGGGAAGAGCCTTTTAGTGGCCTTTGCGTGCTTCAGCTCTTTTTGCGAGTGAGGGCTTTGCAGGATCTGGCCATCGTGAGGGTTATTCTGGCCATTGTAAGGCTGGTTATTCAGCCTTGCAGCTGACCTGGGAGTGCCTATAGCTCATGATTTGGCAGTGGGCACAGTGTCAGTGCTAACATCCCTGGGCATAGAGCTGGATATACAGGAACTGCTTACACCAAAGTAGAATACTACACATGAAGGAATCAATAGATTTACAAATGTTACAAGGTAATGAATACAATGAAAGAATCAATGAATATTTACTCAATGAAAAAATGTGTGTATTCATTACCTTATAACATTTGTAAATCTATTTATTCCTTCACGTGTAGTATTCTACTTCGGTAAGCTGTTCATAAGTGAAGGTGCCTCTGATTTATTTATTGGATATACAGGAACAAGCATCAGATTTGCTAGCACAAAAGCCATTGGCCTTGAGGGTCAGTTTGGCCTCTTTCAGAGGAAGAATAAAGTTTTCCTCTTGGAGCTCCAGCAGCTTGTGGGTCACTTAAGTTTTGCCTGTAGTTTTTTTGGCGACCTTTACTTGAGGCCATGAGTACCCCTCTGGTTGCTTCATCACAGGCTTAAGTTTTGCAAAAGTATGAAGGAGAATTTGGCAGTGTGGAATGAGTTAAGTTTCCCAACTCCTTTAATGGGGTTACCATTTGGAAGGAGGACCTGCTCTTAGAGGTGGAGTTTCGGGGTTACCTTTGATGCTTCTTGGTTTCCAGACCTTAGTGGTAGTTGGTTTCTGGCAAGGGAGTTGTTCTGCCGCATTGTTCATTTTTGGTGTGACAATTCAAGGGGTAGTCCATGTTCTCAAGTCACTTTCTTCTTAGCATCCCCCCCCCCCCAAAGTTATGAAACTGGTCAGACCATTTACGCTCTTGTGCTGGTTCACCTGGACATGCTCCTTTCCTATAGGCTTACATGGACTTGCCGCACTCAGGCAGGTAGTGGCCTGATGGTTTGAGGGAGGTGCAGTCCTCCCCCTCATGTCCTGGTCATTTACCTGTTGATGATTAACTTGGCTTACAGGGTATGGCCCTCTCTTTCTTTACAGGCTCACATAGACTTGCAGAGCCCAGGAAAGTAGAGGCCTGATGGCTCGAGTGGAGGTGTGGTCCTCTGCCTCACATCCTGGTTATTCACCTGGATGGGAATGACCTTGGCTCACAGGACATGGCCCACCTTTTCCTTACTGGCTCAAAAAGACTTGCAGCACCTAGGCATATAGTGGCCTGATGGCTTGAGGGAAAGTGAGGTCCTCTGCCTCGTGTTGGCTCAGGACATGGCTCTTTCTGTACAGTCTCACACAGACTTGCAGCACCTAGGCAAGTAGTGGCCTGATGGCTCGAGGGGAGATGTGGTCTTCTGCCTCATGTTGGCTCAGGGCATGGCCCATTCTGTACAGGCTCACATAGACTTGCAGTGCCTAGGTGAGTAGTGGCCTAATGGCTTAAGGGGAGGTGAAATCCTTCACTTCATGTGGGCTCAGGACATGGCCCTTTCTGTACAGGCTCACACAGACTTGCAGCACCTGGGCAAGTAGTGGCCTTATGGCTCTAGGGGAAGTGCAGTCCTCCACCTCATGTTGGCTCACATAGCATGGCCCTTTATGCCCAGTCTCACACAGACTTGCAGTGCCCAGGCAAGTAGTGGCCTGATGGCTCAAGGGGAGGTGCGGACCTCTGCCTCACATTGCCTCAGAGGGCATGGCCCTTTACATACAGGCTCATATAGACTGGATGGTAATGACTTTGGCTTTTGGTGAAGGCTGGGGCATTATTTGCTGCACCCCAGTTTACAGGATGAATTCATCAACCTCTGCAGAGGTGATGGGGTCCACCTATCGGTGGCTGGCTATGACATATTCCTGGATGATTTACGGCAAGGGCTTGGGTTGGCCTGTGAAGTGCAAAGGCCTAAGCAGAGGCTTGGCCCTAGTGGTGGCAGGTTAGGATGGAAAAATGAGTGGGCCAGTGACCCCCCCCCCAGCACATTCCCATTAGTGGGGAATTGGAGTCTGTCAGGAGCGGTTGGTAGGCTGAATGGCTGTCAGCTGTGAGGGCAGACTGCTGCGTGGCTCCCCCTGTACAAGTAAGGCCCTCCTGCTGTATGGCAAGGTGCTGCAGGCTTGGAGGGGGGAACCATTTGCCTGGCTGCCATGTACAGCCATGTGTTGTATGGCTCACCCCCAGGGCGGTGGGGGCTAGTCCCGACAGGTCAATGCAGAGGTCATGGGTGACCCCAGGGCTTGACCTGTACTACTAGTTAGATAGATTCCTTGCCATATTGACAGTTTATGTTGTAAGTAGGGGTGTGCAATTCGGGTATATGATACCCGAAAACCCCCCGAAACAACCTGTTTCGGGTTGTTTCAGGTTTTTCCGAAACATTTCAGAAAACCCGAAACGTTTCGGGTAATCCAAAACAGCGATTTCTGAAATGTTTCGGTATTTCAGCTTGTTTTAGTAATGCATTTCAATGGGGAAAAGCCTCCCCCAGGATTCCCGGAATCCTGGAGGAGGCATTTTCCCACCAAATCAAGCCAAACTTGGTGGGAACCTTACTCTAACTCCCCTCTAACAACCCCCCAAGTTTCAGAAAGATTGGAATTTGGGGGGCCAAGCTTTGGCCCCCCAAAACAGGTCCCCATATCCTCGCCTAAAAGGGAAAGGTTTTTGCTTGCTGCTGCTGATCTCTTACATTGTGGATGCTGCTGCTGATCTCCATGTTTCCTATGGGGGGGAAATGAAGAGGCAGGCTTGTCTTTCTAGGGGGGGGGGCATTTTGCATGCAAAATGCCCCCAACCCTCAGGGGCCCTTCTCCTACCTTTCCTCCCACCCCCCACCAAAGCTCAGCCTGCTCCCACTTGGGGGGGGCATTTCATAGCCTCCCAAAGTAGGTGCTCCCCCCCCTTTCTGCACTATTTCCAGCTGGGAAATAACAGAGGCTTGTCTTGCCAGGGGTGGCATTTTGCATGCAAAATGCCCCCAACCCTCAGGGGCCCTTCTCCTACCTTTCCCCCCACTCCCCACCAAGGCTCAGCCTGCTCCCACTTGAGGGAGGGTATTTCATGGCCTCCCAAAGTAGGTGCTCTCAGCCCCCAAAGTCCACCCCCTACAGCCCCACACATACCCAATTCTCCTCCAGCAGCCACACACAGATCCAAATCCCCACAGTAGCTCCTCACAGGCCCAAATCCAGCCCCAGCAGCCCCACACAATCCCAGGAACAGGCTGGCCAGCCTTCTCCCTTTGTTTCCTATGCTGTGAACTATAACACTCTGTTTTCCAGAGCAAATGTGCACAGCCCAAGGATGCCACAATGGTGGACACATTTCTGAGTGCCAGCTTGTCCCTGTGAAAGAGTACCTGAACCACAGACACCTTCCCTCAAATTCCCCCACCACCTACAGAGATGGCTGGCCAGCCAGCCCCATTGTTCTCTATGATGGGAACCAACTGGACAACAAAGAATAAAACACGAACAACACAAAGTTTAAAAAAAAACATTTCTCACTTTCAAAGTACAAGTAGGCAAAGCATTATGATACATTACACCAGCAGTCCCCCACACAGAAAAATAACACGACTCACTTAACATCAGAGAATCACAAAAACACAATTCCTGTCAAAAACACTTTATTTCTTGAACAGCTTTAGGTTACAAAGCAGGGGGGCACGCCAAAGGGCATTCCAGCATTCCACCTCGCAAAAATAACACAACTCACTTAACATCAGAGAATCACAAAAACACAATTCCTGTCAAAAACACTTTATTTCTTGAACAGCTTTACGTTACACAGCAGGGGGGCACACCAAAGGGCATTCCAGCATTCCACCTCGCAAAAATAACTCAACTCACTTAACATCAGAGAATCACAAAAACACAATTCCTGTCAAAAACACTTTATTTCTTGAACAGCTTTAGGTTACACAGCAGGGGGGCACACCAAAGCACATGGCAGCAGTATCTTACACAAAAATAACACAACTCACTTCACATTAAAGAATCACCCCAAAAAAATGCTGTCAAAAGCACTTTATTTCTTTAACTGCTTTAGGTCACACAGTAGGAAGGTACAACAGGGCATAAAAGCAGTCTACTACACAAAAATAACAACTCACTTCACATCATCAGAGAATCACTCAAACACAATTGCTGTCAAAAAAGGTGAAGTGGGCTGTATTATTTTGTGTAGTACGCTGCTTTCATGCTCTGTTGTGCCCTCCTACTGTGTAACCTAAAACAGTTAAAGAAATAAAGTGTTTTTTAAAGCAATTGTGTTTTTGGGTGATTCTTTAATGTGAAGTGAGTTGTGTTATTTTTGTGTAAGATACTTCTGGTATACCCTTTGGTGTGCCACCCTGCTGTGTAACCTAAAGCTGTTCAAGAAATAAAGTGTTTTTCACAGGAATTGTGTTTTTGTGATTCTCTGATGTTAAGTGAGTCGTGTTATTTTTCTGTGTGGGGGACTGCTGGTGTAATGTGTCATAATGCTTTGCCTACTTGTACTTTGAAAGTGAGAAAATAATTTTTTAAAAAAATTATTTTGTGTTGTTCGTGTTTTATTCTTTGATGTGCAGTTGGTTCCCATCATAGGAAACAGTGTGGCAGGCTGGCCAGGCTTCTCTGTGGGTGGTGGGGGTGTCAGGGGGTGGTTGTCTGTGTGTCAGGTCAGGTGCTCTTTCCCAGGAACAAGTTGGCTCTCAGAAGTTTGCCCACCATTGTGGCACCCCTGGGCTGTGCGGAATTGCCCTGGGAAAGAGAGTTTAGAAGTTCCCAGCATAGGGAACAAAGGGAGAGGGCTGGCCTTTGCCAGCTTGTTCCTGGGGTTATGGGTGTGGGGCTGCTGGGGGTGGATTTGGGTCTGTGAGGGGCTAATGTGGGGAATTGGGATTTGAGTCTGTGTGTGGCTGCTGGGAGGGAATTGGGTTTGTGTGGGGCTGTGGGGGTGGACTTTGGGGGCTGAGAGCACCTACTTGGGGAGGCCATGAAATGCCCCCCCCAAGTGGCAGCAGGCTGAGCCTTGTTGGGGAGTGGGAGTAGATGTGGGAGAAGGGCCGCAGAGCGTTGGGGGGGGCATTTTGCATGCAAAATGCCACCCCTGGCAAGACAAGCCTCTCCCAGCTGTAAGTAGTAGAGAAATGATCACCTACTTGGGGAGGCCATGAAATGCCCCCCCCAAGTGGGAGCAGGCTGAGCCTTGGTGGGGGGTGGGAGGAAATGTAGGAGAAGGGACCCTGAGGGTTGGGGGGCATTTTGCATGCAAAATGCCACCCCTGGCAAGACAAGCCTGCATGGCTGCCTCTTCATTTTTCCCCCATAGGAAACATGGAGATCAGCAGCATCCACAACGTAAGAGATCAGCAGCAGCAAGCAAAAACCTTTCCCTTTTAGGCGAGGATAGGGGGACCTGTTTTGGGGGGGCCATAACTTGCCCCCCCCCAAAGTCCAAACTTTCTGAAACTTTGGAGATTGTTAGAGGGGAGTTAGCGGAAGGCTCCCACCAATTTTGGTTTGATTTGATGGGAAAATGCCTTCTGGGAAGCCTGGGGAGGCTTTTCCCCATTGAAATGCATTGAAATGCATTTCCGAAAACCCAAAACAACCCGAAACGATATCCAAAACTCAAAACCCGAAATGGCTTGCCGTTTCGGATTTTCCTGTTTCCGGATCAGATTCTCGTTTCGGATATATCCGAAACAGGAATCCCGAAACAGTGTGCCTTTGCACACCCTTAGTTGTAAGTAATTCAGTGGCCCAATTTTATACCCAAACTTTGTGTCTGCCTTTTATTTTGACTGGGAGGGGGCAATTTGTAAACATAGAGACTATTGAGAGGGGCTTGTTACCTAAGAGGCTAAGCAGAGCAATCATGAGACTGCTGATTTAGAACGCTTTAATTCTGCATCGGACTGTTTTGTGCCTTATACAAGCACATTAAGCTCAGTATGGTCTGCAATGGCTCTCCAAGGTTCCAGTCAGAAAATACCTTCTCTAACTAGGTTTGCAAGTGTTAATTTTAATGACAATAGTTTTATTAAATTTCAGGGAAAAGGAAGAAAGCAGCCATATCCTAAGCATGCAGAAATAAGAATTTTTAATCAAATCAGAAATGTCACCAAATCAGTAAACATCCCTTCTCATGTCTGCTGTTCTATTAACTTTCTAAATAGTAGGAACAGTGATCATTTGATTGATAAGTATGGAATATTGCCTTAATTGCCCACACTTACTAATTTTCTAGTCATTACTGGTCGCTAAGATTATCAGATCACAATTCAGAAATTGTCCCTATACCTCCTTATTTTTCTGCATGTCACACTGCTGCTATGCATCAAAGCATAAATTTTATTACTTGCCCCTGTCTCACGCCCCAAGGAAGAGATGGGATGGATATTGAACTAAGTAACAAAATAGGAGTATTCAAGGAAGAGACGATACCTTATTTTACCATGATGGGTTTTAGTCAGTCTCTGTAGACTGGCCTCTCAGAGCCCAACTATACATTACCTTTTCCTACAAGTTCACCATGGAGTCAACTCAACACATCAGCTGCAGGGAATGGCTTCTAAAAAAGAAAAGAAAAAAGGAGAGCATGAAAACTATATGTTTGAGTGTGTGAGGGGAGATTTCCCTGTTTCTGCTGCTGCATGTGCACAGATACTCCATGTGGAGCAGCAGAAATGGGGAAATATTTCTCTCCCCTCCCACACACACACACACACTGTTTTTGCACAGGAAAATGGTTTGGAGGATAGGCAGAAGCACCCCCCCCCCATGGCAGCATTCTGAGCCCCTTTGGGCTCTTCTTTTAAAGAAGCCATTCCCCACAACTGCTGTGTAGCTACAGGGAATATGAGTTGGTCCCAGGGCAAAATTGTTTAAAAGGTAACATTTAGTTTGGCTCAAAGAGTGCATCTACACTTGGCTTATCTAGACATTACAATGGATTAGGGACGTGTGTTTCGGCATTCAGAATGCTGAAAGAATGCCGAAACAAAAGTGTTTCGGCTTCTTTCGGGGAATGCCGAAACGTTTCGGGGAATGCCGAAACGTTTCGGGTAGCCGAAAGAAAAAAGCCGAAACGTTTCGGGATTCTTTCGGCTTTCTTTCGGCTTTTCAATGGGAAAATGCCTCCGTCTTCCCGGACGTCTGGGGGAGGCATTTTCCCACCGAATAAGCCCAAAATTGGTGGAGACCTTCCTCTAACCCTTCTCTAACAACCACCCAACTTTCAGACAGATTGGACTTTGGGGGGCCATGTTACGGAAGCAGTATCTTACATCTTATGGAAGCAGTATCTTACACAAAAATAACACAACTCACTTCACATTAAAGAATCACCCCAAAAATTGCTGTCAGAAGCACTTTATTTCTGTAACTGCTTTAGGTTACACAGTAGGAAGGCACCACAGAGCAGGAAAGCAGTGTACTACACAAAAATAACACAACTCACTTCACATCAGAGAATCACACAAACACAATTGCTGTCAAAAACGGTGAAGTGGGTTGTATTATTTTTTGTAGTACATTGCTATCATGCCCTGTTGTGCCCTCCTACTGTGTAACCTAAAGCTGTTCAAGAAATAAAGTGTTTTTGCCAGGAATTGTGTTTTTGTGATTCTCTGATGTTAAGTGAGTTGTGTTATTTTTGTGTAAGATAGTGCTGCCATGCCCTTTGGTGTTCCCCCCTGCTGTGTAACCTAAAGCTGTTCAAGAAATAAAGTGTTTTTGACAGGAATTGTGCTTTGTGATTCTCTGATGTTAAGTGAGTTGTGTTATTTTTGTGTAAGATAGTGCTGCCATGCCCTTTGGTGTTCCCCCCTGCTGTGTAACCTAAAGCTGTTCAAGAAATAAAGTGTTTTTGACAGGAATCATGCTTTGTGATTCTCTGATATTAAGTGAGTTGTGTTATTTTTCTGTGTGGGGGACTGCTGGTGTAATGTGTCATAATGCTTTGCCTACTTGTACTTTGGAAGGGAGAAAAAAAATTTAAAACTTTATTTTGTGTTGTTCTTGTTTTATTCTTTGTTGTGCAGTTGGTTCCCATCATAGGGAACAATGGGGCTGGCTGGCCAGCCATCTCTGTAGGTGGTGGGGGAATTTGAGGGAGGGTGTCTGTGGTTCAGGTGCTCTTTCACAGGGACCAGCTGGCACTCAGAAGTGTGCCCACCATTGTGGCACCCCTGGGCTGTGCAGAATTGCCCAGGGAAAGAGAGTTTAGAAGTTCCCAGCATAGGGAACAAAGGGAGAGGGCTGACCTTTGCCAGCCTGTTCCTGGGGTTATGTGTGTGGGGCAGGTGGGGGTGGATTTGGGTCTGTGAGGGGCTAATGTGGGGATTTGGGTCTGTGTGTGGCAGCTGGGGGGGGAATTGGGTTTGTGTGGGGCTGTAAGGGGTGGACTTTAGGGGCTGAGAGGACCTACTTGGGGAGGCCATGAAATGCCCCCCCAAGTGGGAGCAGTCTGAGCCTTGGTGGGGGGGGGTGGGAGGAAGGGTGGGAGAAGGGCCCCAGAGGGCTGGGGGGCATTTTGCATGCAAAATGCCACCCCTGGCAAGACAAGCCTCCCCCAGCTGTCAGTGGTAGAGATGAGAGCAGAGCACCTACTTGGGGAGGCCATGAAACGGCCCCCCCCAAGTGGGAGCAGGCTGAGCCTTGGTGGGGGGTGGGAGGAGGGGTGGGAGAAGGGCCCCAGAGGGTTGGGGGGGCATTTTGCATGCAAAATGCCACCCCTGGCAACACAAGCCTCCCCCAGCTGTCAGTGGTAGAGATTAGAGCACCTACTTGGGGAGGCCATGAAATGGCCCCCCCAAGTGGGAGCAGGCTGAGCCTTGGTGGGGGGTGGGAGGAGGGGTGGGAGAAGGGCCCCTGAGGGTAAGGGGGCATTTTGCATGCAAAATGCCACCCCTGGCAAAGGAAGCCTGCCTCTTCATTTTTTCCCCATAGGAAATAATGAAGAAAGATGAGCAGCAGCATGCTAACAATATGCTGCTCCTTCGCTTTCTTATGGGAGGATGGGGGGACCTGCTTTGGGGGGCCATGACATGGCCCCCCAAAGTCCAATCTGTCTGAAAGTTGGGTGGTTGTTAGAGAAGGGTTAGAGGAAGGTCCCCACCAATTTTGGGCTTATTCGGTGGGAAAATGCCTCCTCCAGGCGTCCTGGAAGACGGAGGCATTTTCCCATAGAAAAAAGCCGAAAGAATGCCGAAATAATGCCGAAAGAATCCCGAAAGCCGAAAGCCGAAAGAGATTCTTGTTTCGGCTTTCGGCTTTAACGATAGAGAATCTTCTTTCGGCTTTCTACTTTCGGCTATAGACGAAAATTTTTGGCTTGCACACCCCTACAATGGATATGTAGTCCACAATATGTGGAGGCTGAGAAAGAAGGAAAAAATCCCTCTGGCTGTTTCCACTTGCAAAAAAAAAGCTCAGCTGGGTATCCCTGAAGCCCTTCCTTCTCCTTGCAGTACTTGGAGCCATACAAAATGGTAGGGCACTTTGTAAAGGTGTATTTCTATATGCTCATGCAGTTTTGAGTCATGTCAGGGATCCCATGTCCACTGTAATGTATAAATAAGCTCTTAATGTTTAGTACTGTGCTCCTTTTAAAAGACTTGTTTGTCTTTTAAAATGCAGTTTTAAAATGCAAATGCAGTTACTGGAGCTGTTTTTTAGAGGAGCAGAATGGGAAGGGGAATTAGAGGGACAGAATCTTTAATCCTTTCTTTTTCTCACGTCTTCCCATTAAACCAATGCAAGCTCTGAACCACTTTGACACCTGCTGGGTAAAATTTATAGGTTTTTTAAAAATAAAAACCTAAAAGGAGATAAAAATGGCTTGGGTGTGGGGGTTTTCAGTGCGAAAACAGCAAGGGAGGAAAAAGTTTACCATACTAGCTTCTCCCTCCAGAAAGCAACCAGAGCATTGGGAGGAAATAAGAATTTTAAAATGATCACAGACCTATGCATAATATGTACTTCCACCCTAAGTTCTGCTGCAATGCTGCAGAACCTGGCTTTCCGTATGAAACAAAATCTACATAACTATTTTTGCTGCATGATGTTTTTGTGAAAATACGAAGGACTTGAATCGAAAAGGAAAACTCCATAAAACTCCATAATGAATGCAGTGTGCCGTTGATGGAAATGTACTACTGAAATTATTAAGCGCCCCAGTAAGTGAGTGAAATATTATATCCTTGGCATTCTCACTTCCATTTGAGTTGCTTGAGGTTTATAAAACACTTGCAAACAAGTTACAATATGCAAAACATAATGTCGTTGGTTTCAGAGCTTTCTGCAGCTCTGGTTTTTATAGGTTTTTATGGGCTCATGATTGATATTTTCACACTGTGATTGGCTTAGGAGGCCCTGTAGCACCCTGGCAGAGTATAAACTATGACTCTCTGCTCATTATAGAAGCAGCCCAAAGCTCTTTCTTCATCTAGATGAAACAGGACTGATGTTAATAGAGCTGTATGTGTTTAATATTTAAGCAAAAAATTCAGCAAAACACCAGTATAATTCTCTTTTCATTTGGTCATGTCCAATTAGGATACGTACAGACCACATATTCAGCATTAAACTATGTAATTTGTACGCAACAGGGAACACTGTTCCATTTAAACTGGATTGACTGAGGGAGAGCCACATTAGACATTAAGAAGAAAGTCTTGGAGCATTGTCTATGCTAATTCTGCACTCAGGTTTGCCCCAAGATCATGAAGTGATTCTGAGTGAGTTGCTGAAATGACATACACTTAGGGTTGCAGATTTTCAATTTTAAACATTCTGGGACACACAGATCTAGGGACAAAGGAATGGATGGAGCCAGACATCTGTACAAATAGAACTAATAACATCAGCTTTCTATTTACAGCAGGGCGGGTGATGGAAAAAATAGCAGGCTTTGCCTATGCTTGTGCAGAAAAGTAGGTGCAAAAGTGAGCCCCATATTTGATGTTGCATCGTTTTGTCACTAGTACCTAAACCCCACCTCCAGGTTCAACAGAGCATTTGTAACTTGGAACACCTTTCACCATCATTCATTGGTGTGTTAGCTGTGCTTTGTCCAGGAAATGACATCCTAGACAAAGTTATCCATGATTTAATGAATCCCAAGTTCGACTACCACAATATGTTGTACATGGGCAGGCCTGTACAAGCTTCAATGTGCACAAAATGGGGCAGCTAGGCTGTTATCAAGGGCACTCTATATGGATCATGAGTTGGATTCTGACTAAACTGGCAATTTCCACAGATCCTCCCTTCCCACAAGACACCATTCATGATATTCACCAGGATACTCTATCCCCCAGGAATAGCATTTTATAGAAGAATTCAGACAGTGTACCAACAGTGCAGTCCTAAGGAAAGTTACTCTATTCTAAGCCCACTGACATCAATTGGCTTAGACTGAAAAAACTCTGTTTAGGATTGCACTGTAAATGTAATTGATTCTTCCCAGCATCACCATTTGTATATCTAATAACAGCATATCTAGGATTACTTCTAACAGGGTGACACACTCATCATCTGTAACAGAGTACTTATACACAGCCTCTTGTTTCACAAGATATCTCACATCTTGTCTTGACTGAATACTTGACCTGCACAGATTTTCACAAAGGGGTACCTGAATCAGGGGTGTGTGATTCAATATTTGGTATTACAAATATATACCAAATAAGTGACAATTCGATATTATCTGAGTATATCAAATCAAATTAGATAATCTGAAATAAAATTGGGATACTGATTAAATCAATGCTGGATAAACCCAAATGTATTTATGTTTATCTAGCAAATGCTGCTACATCATTCTAAAAGCTGTCTGGCTGCTCTTGCAAGTTCTCTCCCACACACACACCAACTTTCAAGGCTTTCCAGCCCCCCCCCCCGGGAATGGTGAGGCAGGAGGGAAGAAGAGTGAAAGAATGAATGAGTTTCAGGTGGGTAGCCATGTTGGTCTGTAATAGGAGAGCAACTAGATTTCCAGGGTATGAACTTTCAAGAGTCAGATCTCCCTTCACTTCCCAGACATGTCTGATAATGATTTGATGTTGGTTGTTGATTCTGCTAGGCTTGCATCCATGTCCTTCTTAGCTTCAGTTTGGTTCAGTTTGGATTTTTTAACATTGGGTCTGCTGGAATTAAGTGGTTTGGGTTTGGTTCTGTAGTGCTTTAATTGGCCCTGGGTTCTGCCTGCCTGAATTCTTTGAGCAACACTGGTTCTGTTGGGCTTGCAACAGTGTCCTTCCTTGCTTTAATGGGATATTCTGGGTTGTCATTGGTTGAATTCTTTGGTTTGATGTTGCTTCCTTCACTTCTGTTCTGGTGAGATTCTCTGGGTTGCCATTGGTTCTGATGTTATGTTGGTCCCCTTACTTCAGTTTGGTTCTGATGGGATTTCCTTGCTCAATTTGATTCTGTTTGAGCTTTGTTGGTTCAGTTTGCACTGGAAAGTGGCTTTTGGCCAGGGATTGCCCTTTACTTAATATTTCTTTGCCTGGGATGCATTGGAAATATTTCCCCCATAGGGAACAGTGGAGTGTGGCTTTGGACAGTTTCTTCAGGTGCTCATAGAATTGGACCCCTGGGTTCTATCTTCCTAAAAATTGGGGAGTCCTTAGTAGACAGGAAGGACTAGGTTCCTTGCAGACTTCCTGAAGTTTTCTTGAAAAATCAACCCCACCCCAGACATTTTTCCTCATAGAGAATAATGATTGACTATATTTGGGATTCCTAGTTAAAGCCAAACTCAAATTGAGAATCTGACCTGGACGTTAGAAATACCAAATATTTATTGTATTCCCAAATGCTGCATCAAAATAAAGCCATTTTTTTCTTGTACACCCTTAACCTGAACACATCTTTCCCATGTGATAGTGTATTACTGTTTCTAAAGTTTTTGGTATTACTGTTTCTAAAATATATCACCCTCTTCAAATCAGGAAGTCTCTTCTTTCATCAAGTTTTGACACTCAAGTGAATGTATAGGTTTAATCCCTCTTGCTAGATGGATGCGATGTGAGACTTACAAGATCAGCGTCATATCTGCACTCAGAAATTAATGATTTTGGCCCAGTAGCTACATATGAACTATGTGCATGAACAGCTATTATGTTATGATATGGACAAAATGGTGCATGAGAAAAGGTACACCACCCTAACATGGTTTCTTTTTCCCATGATGCAGTAAATCCATATTCTGTATCATAGCTTGGAAAAAGTAACTAGAAGTGATTGCAAGAGAAATCAGTACAAAGGGAAGGCTAAGCATGTACACACACATAACCACCATGCCTCTGCTTGAAATCTCAGTTTTCCTTTGTCATGGGAATTATGGAGTTTGGTCCTGAAAATCCCAGGCCATTAACAGCGTTCAATCCAGGCCTATGAGAAAAAGGCTTTTAAAACTCTTAAAGCAGAGGCTTTTCACCTCTGCCCTCCTTTTCCTTAACTTTCATTTCCATTCGACTCCCCTACAAGCAAGCCGGAGAAAGAATTTAGCACACTGGGACCTCGTGACACCCCAAGGTCCTTTCGCTTTTGCCCGCAGAGCACATCAGGTTCCTTCTAGCCTGAAGCCTTTCGCTTTCTGCTGAGCATGCTAGAATGAGTGCCAAAGGCCTCTGCCCCGCAAAGGAAAAGAGACAAGCAAGATGGTAGGATTCATGAAATCCTTGGCACGAGAACACTCTGCCAATGTGGACACACCTCCTGAAAAACACCTTTAAAAGGAGGTGTCTGCCATTAGAACCCTGCTGATGCCCAGGCCAAGCGGTGAGAGAGGTTTCCAGCCAGGAAGCTTCCTTGCCTGGCTGAGCTCAGTCCAAGGGGACCCTTGCCATGTCATGACTTAGGTTAAGTATTATTGCGTTAAGTGTGCCTTATATCCATAGAGTTAAAGTGCTAAGTTGTATTCTGAGTTAGAGTATAGTGTTAAGTTTTTACCTTTGTATAGAATTGCCTTGTGGACTTAGACTCTGTAGAAATAAAACTGTTTCCTTTATTAAGCATCATATTAAGTGTGTAGCCTCAATTTTCTTAAGGGAAGGAGAGTGAGTCTGCACCTGTCCTGGGGTTGCCTGGTTGAGGAGCCACGGAACAAACCTAAAAACAGCAGGGTGTCACTGGGAAGCAAGTCCTGTCTGCTTTTCTCAGTAAAAGTGAGAAAAGTAGCACGTACCCCCCCAATAAAATTCAGCCCCTCTGGAACCAGCAACACCAGGGTGGGGAGAAGGGGAAGAAGAGCCACAATCTCCCCACAACTTTGCTAATCCAACCAACCAACCAAAAAAACAAAAAAAAATCTCACAACACCCTTCACTATTTAACAGTTGTGGTATATAGATAAGTATTATCCAGTTCTTTCTGTTTTCATAGGTTGTCCTGAGCCTTTTCATTTTGCCCATTGTCCTTCATGGTATTTCTGATTTGTTTGATCTTTTATGGTATGTTTATATCAATTAGTGTCAATTTCAGTGGTAACCATTCTCTCAAATTCTGTCAGTTTCAATCTGCATAGAGAAAGCCATCTCAGAAACTCAGATTTTAAAAATTGAAATAGTGAATTCATGAAATTCAGAAACATCCCTATTATCTGCTGAGCTTGTGCCTCCACTTCTGATAGTTTTGCTTATCTTACAGGTTGTAGTGAATATAAATTGGGACCCCATATATGCTGGTCTGAATTTCTCTGAGGAAGTTAAGCATTCTGATATAAAAACGAATTAAACAAACATGTAAATATCAAATGTGCTGTGCTTTATGGTGCTTCAGGTAAGTGAAAATATCATAGCTGCTCCAAGCCTTATCTTCTGCAATGCTGTGTGTACTGCTCTTTATAGTTTGATCTTCTCCTGCTCTCAATAAGCAAGTTTAAGAACTTTGAACAGCTGTTTCTGCTTCCCATTTTTTATCTCTGGGGATTGCTTGTAAGAATCTTATTGGAATTCAGTCACATCCTCACATGATTCTGAAATGAGAAAGCCTGCCGTGCCCCAAGCTAATGCTAATATATGGAAGTAGAGGGCTCTAGTACTAACTCCTTAATGGCACCTGCTTGAGTCTGAGAACTTGTTTTGTGGGAGAAACACTCCCATGTTACATATCCAGTAACCAGATGGGAACAGTAAAAGAAAACCTGATTATGAATTTAGCCACAAAAGGAAGAGACAAGAACAGCAGAATCCTTCAGAACCCAACGTTTATTATGAAGGCAATGAACATTTGAATTTGGAAGGTGGGACAAGTAGAATGAAACAAAAATTCAAACCCAACTCTTTTATTCATAGTACATAGCAGTGAGAAATGTGGGAGGCAATGCTAAACACTTATTCCTAGTTTAACATTCTGAATTTGAAAACGGGAACAACAAAAACACATGAACTTTCCAATGCTTAACTACAATGTCTCCAGAGCAAGATTCTGGCTATGAATGTTTTTATAAACCTTGAAGGATGGCTGTTTGAGAGCTCAGCAGTTTTCTTTAACGAAGGTTTGTGAGACTCACATTGCTTGCCTAGTCATTTGCTAACAAATGCATCAGCTTTATAGTAATGTTGCTTTTTCCATAAGTAAATGGATGTTCACTTAAATAACTCATTTGCATACCTTTCAAATCACAGCTCTGCTAAAGCCATAATCAGTCTGTCATATAAACTATTCTAAGCCCCAAACTACACTAAGCCATTTTATAATAAGAGAGGCATATGTCATGCGCCATGCCTATGATTGTTTTTCTAATGGGCTTTTTTTTATGAAGAGAGAAATCTTCAACAACCATTTGTAATTTCATCTAGCAGTGATCTCAAGATTCACATAGAGATTTTCTTTCTAGGTTTCAGGAAAAGTTCTTCGAGACTTAGAGGGGTAGGAGAACCATCATATATACTTTTCTGAACTCTGTAGAGACATGTTGGGATGAGACTTGAAAAGTAAATAATAAATTAATTAATTTATATAAACAGGATTCACTGTGCAATCTTAAAGCCAGTCAGAAACTGCTCAGGATTGCAGCTGAGCCTATTGTAGACATATGACAGAGAAATGAGGGTATGGCACACCACTGATACCCCACCAGCATAAACCAGGCACTGGAACAACTTCACTGCTATAGTGGCCAGCAGTGATCAGTGCCAGGGCTGTGCCTGGAACTCGACTTAGCCAGCAAGTTAATCCTGCAACTCACTCCCCCCCCCACACACACATACCATGGCACCACATTACTCCAGTAAAACTGCTGTCATAAGCCCTCCCATGGAATTCAATGAGAGACAAAAACAAATTCATCTGTATTGCCCACCCCGATGTCTTCACAGCCTCAATACAGCTTAGGAGAGCAATTAAGTCTGTGTTCAATTACTGTGAACCAAAGTGCTATATAAAACCCAGCACGATCTCTCAGACAATATAGAGATCTTAGATGTCATAGGGATACAGCTCTTTGGGCTCTTTAGAAGATACATGGGTACTTTGGTGTTGGGAATTGTAAAGAAGAGACACTGTACAAAAAAGAAGCACTTTCCACAAACAGCTAGGGACGAAAAGATTGTTATAGCATATTGTTAACTCTGTTCTGCCCTTACGTATACTCCACTTGAGAACCAAAATACTGGCCTTGATCCTCCTCCATTCCAACTTGGGATGCCTCACCAAGGCAACCATTTACGTCAAAAAATAAACAAGGAATAAGTATCCACTGAAGGTGAGTTTGTTCCTCTCGCCCCACACCGTACGTATTGGTTCAATATTCATATCATAGCAGTGGTAAGCTATAAAGGTGTGCAGAACAAAAATCCCAAGTAGAGGTGGGCACAGTCCGCATAATGGACCTAATTTCATCACGAACTTACCTAGTTCGTCCTTCGCGAACATGCGGGCCGTGGGCTTGTGTTTTTCTCACGAAAGCGCCGAACATTGGGGCTTTCTGTCCATGTGTCCGTTGGCCCGTCTTGCCTGGATTCCCGCTCAAACAATTTCCTAGGCAACGGTGTGGAGCCACCTTCCCCATTTGGAACACACCAATCTTAGCCCAGGAAACCTTGATTGGCAGCTCTGTCAGCCAAACAGAGATCACTAGCCTTTCTGCATAAACGACAAAGCGCACGAAGCCCCGCTCCATTTTGCTGGCGCGGGGATGTGAGTTAGCTTCTAAGCTTAGCAAGTGCTTTCTGTGGGGAAGGTTTTTTTTTTGGGGGGTGAGAGCGTGGCTTGTGCCTTGGGGCTTTGGGGCTTCAGGAGAAGGGAGTGACAGATGGACAGATATACTGACACCTACCTCATGACCCACCTGCCGGCCATGATGGCAAGGATGGAGCCCCTTCACCTCCGGCACAAAGGAGACAGTCCCAGTAAGGAATGGGACCATGGAAGGATGTGGCTACAGACATGACCCACCTGCCTGCTGTGGCGGCAAGGACAGAGCCCCTTCACCCCGGCACAGAGGAGACAGTCAGTCCCAGTAGGGATCATGGAAGTATGTGGCCACAGATATGACCCATTTGCTGGCTGTGGTGGCAAGAACGGAACCCCTTCGCCCCTGGCACAGAGGAGACAGTCAGTCCCAGTAGGGAGTGGGACCATGGAAGGATGTGGCCACAGATGACCAGCCTGCCAGCCGTGGGAGCAAGGACAGAGCCCCTTTGCCCCCGACACAGAGGAGACAGTCAGTCCTGGTAGGGACCATGGAAGGATGTGGCCACAGACATGACCCACCTGCCAGCCATAGCGGCAAGTACAGAACTGCTTCTCCCCAATGCAGAGGAGACCACAGGTACCATGGATCAGTGTCCCTCCCACCGTGTTCTATAATTTCTTTGCAGGGCCGCCCCTCTTGTTGAGGAGGAGTGGCAGTAATGGACATCACCCACCTGCTGGCTGTGGTGGCAATGATGGAACACCTTCTCCCCTAGGAATGGGGAAGGATACACCAAGTACCATGAGAGGGGACCCTTCCACCATCCTGCACAACTACATGTGCAACAGTGTCCCTTGTACCAAGCATTGGCGACACCACCCACCTGCCAGCCATGGCGGCAATGATGGAACGCCTTCCCACCAAGGTAGGGGGGAGGAATACACCAGGTACCATGAGAAGGGACCCTTCCACCATCCTGCACAACTGCATGTGCTGCAATGTCTCTTGTACCAAGCATCGGCAATGTGACCCATCTTCTGGCCGTGGCAGCGAGGATGGAACCCCTTCCCCTCATTGGGGGGTGAGAGACAAAGTCCCAGGAATAGGGCCAAGTTGCTCCCAGAAGGGACAGAGACAGCAATTCCCATTGCGTGGGAGCCCTATCTTGCCACACACAGACACCCAACCTGAGCTGGCAGAAGAGTTGGACAAAATAAGGGACAGTAGCCTCTTTGCATCAGGCCACTGATGGAATGGCACCGTGTCACATAGGTGTCATTTGGAAAGATCTGGAAGTACTACCAGAGTGGGAGACTGTAAAAGGAGAATAGTAGATGTAGAGAGATCTGGGGATTACTGACCATGCTGTGGAGTTGGGGATGGGAGATGGAGAGAGTGGTTGACTGCAGGCAAGGACAGACACAGGAGGAGGAGATGTCGGGGGGGCAGGTTGTTCCAAACCCATGTAATTCCTCCTGAGATTCCTAGATCACCACCCCTCCACATGCAGAGAGACCTGACCTGATCAAGCAGAACAGGTGTACAAAGTAAAAAAGAGATGAATAATAGACTTAAAAAGGAAAGAAGAAGGTGATCCCCCCCCCCCAGCCGAGGTGGCCACTGAGCTTGGCCCCAGAGCCCAGTAGTGGCCCTGAGACCTGGGAGGGGGGTGAGCCCAACCACACAACGGATAGAGAGACCTGACCTGAGCAAGCAGGACAGATGCACAAAATAAAAAAGTGCTGCGTAATAAACTCAACAACAAAGGAGACAGTGACCCCTTAGCAGAGGTGGCCACTTAGCTTGGCCCTAGAGCCTGGCAGTGGCCCAGAGACCAGGGGAGTAGAGCCTTACAACCCCACAGAGAGAGAGCCTGACCTGAGCAAGCAGGTGCACGAAATAAAAAAGAGCTGAATAATAAACTCAAGAAGAAAGGTGACCGCTCAGCTGAGGTGGCCACCAAGTGTGGCCCCAGAGCCTGGCAGTGGCCCTGAGACCAGGGGGTAGAGTCCTACCACTCCACACAGTGAGAGCTGACCTGAGTGGGCAGCACAGGTGCACTCATAAAAAAAATTAAGATAGTAAGCAACTGACAAATAAAGGAAGCAAGTGACCCCCTCAGCGGAGGTGGCCACTGAGCTTGGCCCCAGAGCCTGGCAGTGGCCCTGAGACCAGGGAGGGTAGAGCCCTACCTCCCCACGCACAGGTAGACCTGACCTAAGCAAGCCAGACAGGTGCACAAAATAACAAAGAGCAGAATAATAAACTTTAAAAGGAAAGAAGAAGGTGGCCTTTGCTGAGGTGGCCACTTGGCTTGGCCTCAGAGCCTGGCAGTGGCCCTGAGACTTTGAGTCCGCAGCAGAGGAGCTTGGACCTCAAAATTAAGACCCCAATAGACTGGGGTGGCTCAGAGCCCAGAGAAGTCCAGGTCCAGGGAGGGATAGCCAAGCAGATGGAGATCGACCTTGATGAAGGACAATATGTCCACCAGGTCCGGGTGCAGGCGTGCGCAGCGGGGATGGAGGAGCTCTCTCAGGTGGAAGAACACCCACTTGCTCTGGACACTGGTGGGAGAGCAGGAGAGGATGTTGGTGGTCACGACAGTGAGGACTGGCCAGACAACAGATTTTCTGGCCCGATACTCCAGGCTTTTCAGTCTCTCTTCTCCACAAATCAACCAGCAGCAGCCAAGCTTCCACTCTCCCTCTCTCCCCCTCCAATGCCAGCAGCAACAATCCTCCTAATTCTCCCACTGTCTGTGCTGAAATTGAAAACATGAGGCAGAGAACAGTGCCTTATATAACAAATGCTGTGATAGAGCAGAACAGGAGCTCTCTGGTTAGCAGTCACAGCTGCCCAACAGGGTTTGGAGGGATGAGATTGGAGTTCCCATGGCTACAAGGCTTGCCGCTGCCTCCCCCAGGTTCTTGGCTCCCAAGTAACAGACTGGGAGCTCCACGGCTGGAAGGGAGACATGCCTCTCAAGGTAAGGTGGGCTAAGATTGGGGTTTCCATGGCAACTAAAGGTCTGCAGACATTCCAGGCCTCTGTTGCCTAGGAAATCAATTGAGAGGCGCCAGGGCTCACAAATTGCCCATGCAATGCACGGAACTGGCCTGAAAAGTCATGGGGGTTCATTAACATGCAGTCCCATGGAATGTGTGTTAAACAACCATGAATTGGCCAGTTCCATGCGTTTTTTTGTTCTGTAATTCGATTCATGCCCACCTCTACTCGCTATTCCAAAGATCTTACCTGTGTACAGTAAAATTTTAACTGTCCCCAAATACAGAGTACTGTTGTTCAAATACAGAGTACTGTTGTTCACTAAATGTTTTGCCACTAGGGGAATTAACCGGCAAGTTCTTATGGATTCCCTTTTCTGAACAATTTAGCAACTGTAAATCAGGGAATCTAGATACTATTTGGCACCGTTTAATCAACTGATCTCTTTGTGGGTAATATTAGCCTGAGTGGCAACTGAGGGAAGATAAGTCTTTGTGACGTGAGTCTGTTCAAAAATGTTTGAAGGTCTGTACCTATCTTGTAACCATTATGCTTTGTTCATTACTCTGAAACCAGTATGCTTACGGTAGCATGGCCCACTGTACCAAAGGTTAGAGACACAAGTCCAGGACACAAGTAGGGGTCTTCACAGATCTCAGGATCCTATCAACATCCATCATGGAAACTGAATCAAAACAGTCTGCAAGAAGACCAGATTATGTATTAGACATTTTGTCTGACTGGCAATTACAGACAGCATCCAGATCAGGGTGTTTTTGTGAAATTTTGTCAGCAAAAAACTTTGCAAAAATATTGCAGGTGTATCCTGATATAATAATGACTCAGATTTAGGAGTAAGCAGATGCTGAGATATATTAAACAATTTGAATAGTTGTGAACCGGCTGATGCAACAGCTCCCGAGAAGTAACAACAAAGGTCTTCCAATATATAGCACAATCTGTCGGATTCAGTACGAGTTTTCTGCCAGTGCTATTCTAGACATTTCCTGACTCTCTAAGTCACTCAGCTCCATGCTAAGCTAGAGGACTAGGTTCCACCCCATGGATGGGAGAGGTTAATAAGGAGCAATGTTGATGATAGCTTTGAGGAGCTTCATGTTCTAGCCTACCACTGCAGTCTCGACAGATCATATGTTTGGAATATAAATTACCCTGAGAATTCTGGAATCTAATAGGATCCATGAGCATCTGAGAGTAGGCCATTTTAGCCAAGGCCTTTTCCTGTATAATACTCATACCTTGAGTAGATGGTGGTCAGAGATCATTGTTCAGGCCAGTTCTCCAACCCTGAAACCAGACCTTCTTTCAAAGACTCAGTGTAAAAAAAATTATGTTCAAGATGTGACTTCTTTCATATGTTAGGCCCATCATGATTTTAGAGAAGCTCAAGACAGTCAGGGAAGCTATAAAATACTGGGCTGGCCCCAGTGAGGTATTATTGGCATGCATACTAATGTCCCCATAACAATCAGTCCAGATGATTCCAGCACAGTACTCAAAAGCACTTCCTATGTGTACTGAAATAGTACATTCATCAAACATCCTGCCCCAAACAGAGTTCCCCCTACACCAGACATCATCCTCACCATCCTACATTCAACCTGCTACCACATTTAAACCACATCTGTAAATTATCAGGCTTTTCATATCACTAGTTCCAAAATTCAGCTCACATAGTTGAAATTTCCCTCATTTGTAGATATATTAAAATATTCGGTTTCCAGAAAGGTAGTTAATCTTTTTATTATTTCAGCCTAGAACTGATTTTTCCTTAAGGCATAGCCAAGGCGTATTGAACCAACTGTTATTTCTAAATCCATACTTCCAATAAGTACTATTCACTTTTATGATGACTGGCTTTCTTTTGAAAATATTTCAGTTGTGTCCAATAGGTCTTGAAGACCATCTAAAAAGCTGTGTGAGGCACCAGGGTATATTAAATTAACAACAGTAGCCTCACTTGTTGGAGTTGGCACATTGCTGGAAATGGCTTAATTATGAAACACAATTAAATGTTATGAAGCACGTTTTATTCTTTTGATTTAATACCATCTAAAAAAGATAATGAAAGAAATAATAATTAGAGAGCAATATAATCTACCTTGATACTATTAGCCCATTAATCAAAGAGATAGGAGCAGTGGGCTGAGGTCAATGGGGGTAGGGGTGGGGAGTTCCTTTAGGGATGAATATTAAGGAGAAGACACGTGGAGATTAAGATTGGGGGGAGGGGCATATTTAATCCCTACAATTTCCATTGTATTACTGCATATGGAAGATAATTAGGCAAAATCAGAGTTCAACACATCCTGCTAGTTAACATACTGCTGAATAATTCATATGATGTTTCCTCAGACATTCAGATATGAACTGACTAGGCTAGTTGCGGTGGTGCCAAAGCATATATGGCTGTGTTCTCTGTTTTACTTTTCATCTTTAAATTCCCATTTCCCAGTGATGGTGAAGGGAAGAAGAGGAGCAAGGGGAGACAAAGGGTCGATAGATATATTCCTAAATGTACCACATTCAACCAGAACCAGAACAAGTCAAGTGTATGCAAAATGTTTGTTGGAATTATATCGGTTATTTGAGGAGAGTTCTCATTTTATGTAACCATAGTGTACCCATTGCAGACATTAGACATGAACCTAAATGTAGGACTGAACAAATGCCTTGACTGCAGCCAGTGGCAGCATGGCTAAAGGGGTAGGACAGAGGCAGAGTTTTGGGGGGACTAATCTTAATCCTACTGCAGAAGCCTATAATTTGGCTTGCACCTTTAGACAAAAGAGAAAAATAGAGTCCAGTAGCACCTTTAAGACTAACCAACTTTACTGTAGCATAAGCTTTCGAGAATCACAGTTCTCTTCGTCAGATGAGACGAAGGCTAGTTGTGGTGGTGCCAAAGCATATATGGCTGTGTTATGCTACAGTAAAGTTGGTTAGTCTTAAAGGTGCTACTAGACTCTTTTCTATTTTGCTACTACAGACTAACACGGCTAACTCCTCAAGAAAAAAGAGGGAAAGTCTTTACTTACTTACATATTTAATAAAATAAATAACCTACCTTTCTCCTCCATAAGAGATTCAAAGGCAGCTAAAAAATTAAAACCATACAAACTAAAATCACATTACAAAATCATTAAAATCAACTAAACACATCATTAGCACAATTAAAACCAGAGCTTAAAAACAAACAAAGACATAAAAGCAAAAATTAAAACATTGAAAACAATTAAAACACAGGAAAAGAAGGAGGGATCATTGACGATACACCAAACAAACCAAAAAGTCTTCACCTGCTGGTGGAATATGGGATAAATGTTCTTTGAAACAAAGTGAAATATTTGAGTATTAATTTGATAGGACAAAAAGACTCATTATTCAGGGACAACTATGATGTACTCTGGAAGAAAATACAGAGATTTAGAAAGATGGTCTAAATTAAAATTATCTTGATTAGGAATAATTTCTACAATAAGAATGAATATTTTGCCAAAATTTAATTTTTTATTTCAAAAGATACCAAAAATATACAAGAAAAGACTCTGAGAAATTGGCAAAAACAAATAAATATCTTTATCTGGAAAGGCAAAAAACCAAGAATCAGATTCAAGGTGTTACAAGATGAAAAAAGGAGGCCTAGCCATACTGAATATCCAGTTATATTATCAAGCCGCTGATCCTTACCCCCAAATTAATTATATAAGACATATTATAATCTGCCAATTTTTACTATTAACTATATTATACTCTAATTTACTACTACTAATTTACTATACTCTAACTATATTATACTCTATACTCTATATTATACTCTAAATCCAAATTGGAAAGAGATACATGTGGAGATTCAGGGGATCTTAAAAACAGATTTTTGCCATGAAATCCGAGACTATGCTACTGGGAATATTGCCAGATAGTGTTGATAGAGCATTATATGAATTGCTTACTGTAGGTATATGTTAACAGCACCAAGAGTAGTATTGGCAAGTAAATGGAAAGATGAAAAATGTCCAACTAAAGAAAATTGGAAAGATAAAATGATAGAATATGTGGCAATGGCAAAATTAACAAAGTATATAAATAGAAGACCCATTAAAGAATTTGGGGGGGGGGGGGGGAGAAACGGAAAATTTCTTTGCCTGTTATACATAAAGATGAGAAATAAAACATATGAACTAACAATGTAAATTTGGACATGAGCCTTGACTAACAGAGGTTATAGAAATGTTTTTTTTAAGTTTCAAATTTTCTGAAGTAGAAACATATTAATTAATATGACTGATAATTAGCATAATTTGGTATATTAGAGTATAATATAGTTAATAGTAAAAATTGGCAGATTATAATATGTCTTATATAATTAATTTGGGGGTAAGAAATGTATAACAGTGAATATTGTTAAATACTTTAAAATACAATGCTATATAGTCTTCCTTGGTAGTCTCTCATCCAATTACTGTCCTTTGCCAACCTTGCTTAGCTCCCAAGTTCTGATGAGCCTGGTCTAAACTGGGCTATTCAGGCTGTTGCTTACCTTTAAAGTTCTATACAGTTTAGGATGAGGATACCTTGAGGACTACTTGCTTCTGTACAAACCTACCCCACTACTACCACCATCTTCCGATGCCCTGTTTCAGATGCCCCACCTTCTTGGGTTAGGTAGGTAGCAACCCAACAGAGGGTCTTTTTGGTTGTGACTCCAAAATTATGCCTGTCTCTCTCCATCATAGTCTTTGCACAGAGGATGAAGAGTTGTTTGTTTCATCTGGCATTCCATCAATGGTTCTTCCATCCTGCCTTGTGTTTTAATTGATGGTTCTTTGTTTTATATACGTATTTTAGTTTTGGTTTTAATTAATTTTATGATATGCTTTTCTATTGTTATTTTATATTGTGCACTGACTGGACAGAAGAGCAGGATATATATTTTATACATAAATAAATAGCTGCTATGCTTTTACCACTGAATAGCTCAGTTTCACTGTCTCATAGTGCTGACTTTTCTCTGTTATTCTTTATCTCCAATAGAACAATAAAAATTACTTTGTTCAAATATCTGTCTCTTCTTCCTCCCAGGGGTAGGAATATTCAGCTACAGGCCAAGGTGTGTACTCAATAGACTTACAAGATACTCTGAAACTCTGGTTCAGGTCCTGCATGAGTGAGGATGCTCCTATGTGCATGTCCTGACTTAGAATCCATTTTGGATAACACAAGATGCTTATGAGTCTTCCCATTCACCTGTAAAGTGGGGGTGGGTGAGTATTATTCGCCATAAAAACAGACCATGCACACAAAGAGAGGTAAAGTCCACTCTACACCTCCTGTGCCTTGTCTCATTATACGAAGTATTTCATTTTTTCTACAGGGGTTGAAAAAAATTCTAAAGTAAAAGAGAAATGAAATGAATGAAGGGTCCAGGGAAGTGTGCAGAAGAGATGTTCAATTATCTGTCAGTTCAATTCACAGACTGTCCATCAGTTGCAATCAATACTGTCAAATATTCGACATTTCTTTGAACAGACTGCATAAGCTCTTTCATTTTTAAGAGCTGATCATACATGCATGTTCTCATACAGCTTTCTCCTCTCTGTCACTGCCTCCCTACCCCATCTACTATTTGCCACATCATTTAAGTACATAAAAGATTTTCACAGGTGATTTACAGGTACCCTGCTGTCCTTTTCAGCTGCCTGTCTAAATGTTTGCTAATGACAAGGGAAGCTGAAACTGTCCCCTCTCAAACAAATTGCACATGCATGTTCTAGCAAGGCCTTATGTGAACTGTATGTTTCAGAGAAAGATACGCCATTCTTGAGACAACTGCCTAACTCATTTCTGCGTCATGATTGGCTGCATTACCAATGTTATCTATTTACTGAGTTGCAGCCTGTCCATGATCATGAAGCATACAAGACTCTTTACACAGGAAATCCTGAAGTAGCAGATCCATGGACAGCTGCCAGGCTGAATGCTTGGACACGTTGTCCAATGCAAACTTAGAACAGTGAGCTGATCTGATAAAGGGTTCAACTTGCATGCAAATTAGCAGCTTGATCATATTGTTTAAATGCCAATTGCATTTCATTCAAAGTTCACAGCATCCCTAGTGAGCAGGCTTTAGCATCCTTCATTAGTGATGTTTAAAAATAGCTCCCCATCTACATCAGGATCCTAATGGCAGAAAAAGATATAAGGGGGTTAGCCACAATCCCTATAATTCAGTTTGCCCTCTCTCCAAAGGAGAACTTCAATGGTGTGACAGTTGAGACCCTTTTCCCTACCAGCCTACAACTTGTCAGAGAATATCCCTTTGGTGACAGTGACAGTTCCTGAAAATGCCATCCCAACTGGATGAAGAACAAAAGTCTGAACTGGAAATGCATTTCATTGCTCCTGAATGGGAACACTTTCTCCCATGTGCTTGAAATTTGAAAGGAAGCCCTCCTTGTAAAGTGGTACAGCTCCTGAGAATCCCATTCCCACTCAGAGGACAGGAAATTACAGGTAGATTTACATTTTAGTTCTTCAGATGGACTGGAAGAAGTCTAACTATTTTAATATTTAAGCAAATCAGTAAAACAGCCCAAATAATTTTTATATTTATTGTTTTGTATTACTTGTTATTTTTATTTTAACACTTTGTACTATTTGTTTGATTCTAAGCTGCCTGAAGCTTTTCTTTTGGATGACACCATAAAAAGAAATACACTTAATATATTATTATGTCCATTCAATACACATAAACATTAGTATTTGATGTCTACCAAACTGAATTAGTGACTAGCAAACTCTCTGCTGTCAGATTTCTCCAGCCATTTTAATCACTCACCAAAATGGGATAGCAAAACAGACCCAGATATGGGGGGGGGGGTTGGGTTTTGCGTGCCTTAGTTTACCAACAACAACAGTTTATTTAATACATATTTAGTTATATATTCATTTAAATAATGCACTTTGACTTTTTCCATACAATACTAGAAAGCATGTTGGTTGTTTAGTCTGGAGAAAAGTGGCTGTCCTCAAATGTCAGTATTCAGTGCCTCCCCAACTCCAAATATTGTGTTCCACCATTTCAGCTTCATGTATTAATGAGAAGCCAATATGCCAATGAAGAACAACACATTCCACTTTAATATTTGTATATATAATGGGGGAAGGTTACTTGCCGCCAACTCTGAAAGCAAAAGGTTCTGTAGAAAAATGACATATATCAGAATGTTCAGTCCCTAGCAGTGCAACAGTTATATTCATAAATGGAACACTATCAATTGAATGCACTGTGCACTGAGAAAAAAATCTATTTCAGTGACAGTTCTGGGGGTTCTGGAATAAAGCCATTCCATTACTAGTTTCTCCCAAGTCAGCCAGTGCTGGCTCAGAATTGATCAGGCTTTTGGTTTTGTTTTCATTTTCATGAGCTTCGGCCCATTGTGCATATGTGCAAGGCAAGCATTAGCCACATACGCAGATGCACACTGTTCTTTTCAAAGGAAGATGAGGAAATTAGGCTCTGAGGCAGTTATTTATGTGCTTAACCAAAAACTGCATCAACCATTATTCTCCCTCCTAGTTTAAACCATTGATCAGCTGAGTTTTTCCTCAAGCACAATAACACACACAACAATGGACCATATAAGGAGAATGTTGATGGGCAGAGCAGTGGTCGTGACTCGCGGGGCATTCCCAAGCAGGGGAATGCTCCAACCAGTGCAGAGTGACATTAAAAACAAATTTGTTTTGTGTTCACTTTTTTCTTCTATATTGCCAATAACTTACTACCTTTCAATTCTGCTGTTGCCTGTTGGTTTCATGTTGGTTCCTTGTTCTTTTTAGTTTTGTTCCCACAATGAAGGTTGAATCCAAATCCTTTCTTTGGATACTCAGGTTCCACTGCAAAACAGAGTGTTCTCGCTGCCAATCTTCTCCATCACCCAAGTACAGGCAGGCAGAACAATTTTCTGAATTTCTCCCCCCACACCCCACCCAAACAGACCTGTGTTTTCCCCGTAAGTTTTTCTTTTGCTGTGTGGGCAGGCAGGATTGTTTTTGAAAGGGGGTTGCAATTTGACTCAGAAAACAAGAAAGGACTATGGAAGCAATTTTATCTAGGTCTGTTCAGATGAAAGTCCCATGTTATTCAATAGTGCTTACTCCTAGGGAAGTCTTCTTAGAACTGCAGTATATGGTTGAAGTCTTCCAGGGCTTTTATCAAATTTGATTGATTGAACAGATCGCCTCTGCCCTCTTCTGGAAGCACTTTTCCTCACAGCAATCCCAAGTGCCCTGATTGGGGCAGGGGGACAGTGCCTGGTAGTGCTGCAAAACCAATTTGCACCCTAGCAGGTCTACTCAGATGTATGTCCCATGTTATTCAGTAGAGCTTACTGTCAGGGAAGTGTCTTTTGAAGTCCAGCCTATGTTAGAACTCTCCCTTCCCAATGTTTCCAAAGCTGATAGGTGGGGAAGAAAGGAGTCTCCTATTGCAAGAACCTGATTAGCAAGGGGGGGAGGCGATGCCTTGAAGTGCTTTGGTCTCATTTCCCCTTCCAGTCAACACAGCTAATTAATAAAGTAATAGTCTCTCCCCCTTGGGGTCTGATTGGTGAATGCTGTCTAGGAAAATAAGAAGCTGCCCTGTAAGGCGAGCCCAGTGCCTGTCTGCTGCTGGAAGGTATGAAATGAAAGGAAACATACATACTTTTTGGTGGGAGGGACTTATTTCAGTTTAGTTTCCCAGCTTTGATTCATTTTTCCAGAAGCTGTTTTAACAACCAAAACCAGTGACAAGACCCAGACAAGACTGAAGTAATGCTTGTTGGGAAAGCAGAGATCTTGAAGAACATTGTACTCTCCACTTCCGATGGAGTTTGTCTGACCCTTGCAGACTCAGTTAAGAGCCTAGGGGTTATACTGGATCCAGCGTTATTACTAGAAAAACAAGTTAAGACAGAAGCAAAAAAATCACTCATCTCAATAGGGTTTCTTGCAGATGCCAGGCTGCACACAAGTGAAGTCAACAGCAGCTCGTACACAGCATTTCTCTGTGGTGGCCCTTATCCTGTGGAATGATCTGCCTGAGGAATTCAGAAGAGCCCCCACTCTCCTGGCTTTTCATAAACGATGCAAAATCAAACTATTTAAAAAGGCTTTTTACTCAAATGGGAGGGCTGTATTGTAGGGGAGGGGTCTCAGATGATTCGCTAATGAGTTAGGGACCATAGACTTCATCACTATATTGCCTTACATATTATCTGCCGCTTTAAATATGTACTCCTATGTACCACCAGTGCTCCATGTTGTCTAATGTTAGTCCTAGAATTGATTACATTCTGCTTTGGTATTTTTTCTACTCTGTATTGGATTCTTGCTAATACTATGTCTATTTACCCTATGGTATTGTTTATGAAATATCCTTGATACTGATTGTACTAATCTCGTACTGTGTAATCCGCCTTGAGTCTCAGTGAGAAAGGCAGACTATAAATGATATAAGTAAATAAAATAAAATTCAGTATGTATTTTTGGCTAATTTTTTCCATTATACACACCCTATTGAATATGTCGAACTGCCTTATACTGAGTCAGATAATTGGCCATTCTAGATCAGTATTTTGGCTGGAAATGTTGTTATAAGGTCTCATACAGCCTTGAAATCATTTAACTGGATATGCTGATAACTGAAACTGAGATCTTTTGCATTCTGAACATGCCCTGGCCTCTCCCACTATGGTCTAGATTCATCCTTATTTTTAATAGCATAATACTATCACCTACAAAATATTCATTGTCTTCTGACTACACATGCATTACAGTAGTCTTACAGTAACAACAACAACAACAGTGCTCTGTTACCACTCTTCTAAACAGATTAGTCTCCATTCAGAGCAGTGAACAAAGTTAGTGTCAGAGCCAGTTTGATGTAGTGGATAGGAGCAGAAGGATTCTAATCTGGAGAACCAGGTTTGATTCCACAATCCTTCACCTGAAGCCACCTGGGTGATTTTGGGTCAGTCACAGCTCTTCTAGAAGTCTCTCAGCCCCATCAACCTCACAGAGTGATTGTTGTGGGGATAATAATAACATACTTTGTAAACTGCTCTGAGTGGGCATTAAGTTGTCCTGAAGGGCGGTATGTATATCAAATGTTATTATTATGTTATCATTATCCCCACACCACAGCTAGGAAGCTGGGGCTGAGAGGAATGGCTTACTCAAGGCTACCTGTTGGTGTAATTTGAACCATCTGGGGCTGAGAGGAGTGGCTTACTGATTTGCAATCCAACCACGTAATCACTATGCTACAGCAGCTCTCTAGAGTGATAAACTTACTCTAGTTCTTGAAAAGAATTCTGAAAAGAATTTAGAATATGATTCACACAGTTCAGACACAATTTATCCATTCTTTGGTGTAATAGATATTTACAATGAATGATTGCTAAAGTAATTGTCAGGTGTTTTTATAACAAAGGGGAAGGTACATAGAATACTCTACTGCATGCAAACTGTTGATGTGCTGAACACTTTCAAATGAAGGTTAAGTCATGCATACAATTATTAACTAGCATTTACATAATGGCTATGGTGTGATGAGTACTTAAAAGATTACTTTGATTCTAGAAAGAACATATTATGCAAGCAGTGAAGCACAGTACTCAGTTACATTTTATTCTCTTGAGATCTGCCTCCATAGATTCTACTCCCCTTTATACAGAAGAGGAGAAAATCTCACCCTGCTACATCAGTTTACACATTGTGGGATAATTAATACCATATAATTATTTCCATATATTTGTGTAGGCATTTTTAATTTTTTAAATATATTTTATTTTATTAAAACACGAAGGGAATACAGGGAAAGAAAGGGGACAAGCAATTTTTTAAAAAAGATTTTATTTTATTAAAACAAAAAGGGAGTGCAGAGAAAGAATGGGGACAAGCAAAGCAAATATAGTGCTGTGTGCTACAAGGACTATTAAAATACAGAGTAAAAAATTATAACCTTTATAGATATTAGAATAATTAGAATAATAATTAAGCCTATTTAGTGTATATTTTTCCAAATAACACATGCAGAATTCAGACCTATTTCTCTTCCTTAATTTTTAAAAAGCATCTTTTTATAATGGCAATATATAGATCATGTATTAAAAACAGGAGAGAGTACAATTCATAATGTATACCTGCATATGCAAACTCTTGTTGTATATTCTGATATACAGGCAAAACCATACAACAGGAAAACTAAAAAGGTAAATGAGTACAAACAACAATATCCAGTGACGTGCATGTGTATTCTGCAAAGGTCTATTTGCAGCTCATCAGCAGTAATAGCCAGAGATGAAAATACACTTCTTATACTTAAAAGAGTGTTCCAAGGTCCAGAAATGTCATGATGCACAACTAGAGTTTTTTTCACATTAGAGTTTCTTTACTACTCTGTAGAAGACATATAAACTGAATTGAACTTGTAGGCTACTCAGTGGTCTGAAAGGGAACAGAAGTAGCAACTGAAATCAACTGTGAAGGCAAAAACAGCATACCTCCTTTCAGGTTGCATGGAATGGAACAGAAGGCCTTTACACACTGGCTATTTGACCTGTTAGGCCCTATACTGTGTCAGATTTTTTTCTGATTTATGTACAGCATTCAATACCTTCAGTGGTATTGAATATACCACTATACCAGGTTTGCCTGAGTTTAGTGAACGCTGGTTAGACATGGGCACGAATGGGAAAAAACAAACATGCTGTTCGTTGTTCATTGCCGTTGATGAACATGAACAAATGAACAGTAATGAACATGACCCGTTAATGAACATGTTCGTTGTTTGTTGTTCGTGGGGGCCAGAATGGCCTCTTTGGGACTTAGAGAGCCCATATTCACAGGGAGTGTTCAGCGGGCTCTCCTCCAGCCATCACCCAAGTTTGGTCAAGATTGCAATACGGATCTTGGAGTTATACATTCCCAAATCCGATGCCCCCAGGAAACTCCCATTTGATACAATTGGAGCCACCAGTTGACTTTGGCCCCATGTACAAGCAATGGTCATGAAGGCGGGCCGCCTCCCCTCTAGGGGGTGGGGGGGTTGGCCGCTGGCCAGCGGCACCCTCCATGTGCCTGGCCGCCAGGCCTCCCAGAGGCTACTTTCCGCCAAGGCATTAATGTGGGCTATGTCAGCACCTGCTGGGTCTGGTGGGCTTGGGGAGGTGGTGGCAGGCCGCCTCCCCTCTAGGGGGCAGGGGGGTTGGCTGCTCACTGACAGCACACCCCGTGGGCCCGCCTGCCAGGCCTCCCAAAGGCTACTTTCCAAATGGAAGTAAGGTGGCTACTTTAGAAGATTTATAGAATTATAAAACTGTATTTTCTTTGCCCATGACAGGACAAAGAATGTTTACTTTATAGACAAATTTCATCTTTCAGTTCTAAGTGCAGACTTCATAATGATAGCCCCATATCTACATGTTCTGGCAGGGTGCCTATGGATTTGAACCACTATCTGTTTGAATACTTTACTGTATTACATATTTCTGGCAACCTCATATTTTGATTTTATATAAAAATGATAATGGCATCCTCATTAAGAGTAAAGGAAATAATATCTATGGTGGTGGTAATGACACGTGTGTGGGCATGTGCTTGTGTCTTATTTTTACAGGTCAGCTGTACTAACTGAAGATACGCAACCAGTTGGTTGTTTTTTAAAAGTCTCTGAGCTACAGGTTTCCCACAGGTATCTTACAAGTTTTTTCTATACCAGAACAAACATGAAAGCAACATAAAAATCAGCCATAACTTGTAGTGGTTAGGAGAAAATTGGTTCTGCCTTACTGAATCTGACTTTAGGCAGCAATTTTAAGGATGCTCACTTAGGAGTTAAGTTATTAAGTGAATCCAATGGCATTTGTTTCCAGCTAAACATGTAAGGGATGTTATGTTTCCCCCCTACCCTTCCTCTAAAGAGATTAAGGTTGTGTTTATGTTTATCATGCCATTGAAATCCCTGTGAGGTATGTTAGACTAATGGTGGAACTACACGTTATACCTTTCAATAGATTGTATAGGTAAGTTTTCCCCAATGAAGCAGCTTTGGGTTTGCATTTCCAGTAGAAGATAGTATGAAGAAGAAAGGGTTTAAAAACATATCTCAACATGAACTAGTCTTCCCCTTGAAATCATGACTCCAGTGATTGCACTAGTTAAAATAAAATAAACCTTAAAGCTGTATCTGCTATTGTGGTCATATGAATAAGTGTGGTTCGAGGATTCAGCATCACTGAAGCTGGATCCTGCTTTTAGGCATTTTTACTACTATAGATACTCTTTCACACTAATCCTACATATACAGTTAGGGTGCCTACGGATTTGAACTTCTGTATCTACTTATCTGTTTGATTAGCATTTTAAAAGGGGATTTGTTTCTAGGGTATACAACTTAGAACTGGAACTTCAGTGTCCAAGGTATGTGTGTGTTAATATAGCAGTGTGGGTACCTTTTAAAACCAATGCATGTGGATGCTGTATTTGTAGAAATTCCAACTATGCCAGCCCAACCTCAATTATTTGGAGCAACATTGCATGAAAAATAGTATGTAAGGCTACTATAAACATTTATTTAATATTCAGAATCAGAAGAAATTCCAGTACTCTGCAAATGAGTCATTCGGAAAACTAGGAATGAGTCATTGGACCTCAATTCTGTATCCTGTCAATAGGTTTAATTAATGTTAGATTAATCATAGTTGCCCCAGGCTACAGCAGATGAGGATGAATCAGTATGAACCATTCTTGGATAGTTAGAACCAGGTTTTTTTTTTCCAATAAAGATCAATACCATATTACTCATCTTTTGGTAAAGCCAGCCTTGTCATGAACAGTGTATACATCTTGGAACTGAGACATACAAAGTGAGGGAAACTTGGTTGATCCTATACATACTTTCAGGTGTTGCTGGCTGGGGAGGAGGACAAACTACCCCATGACTGTCTCAGCAGTCTCTACAAATAAGCCCATTGTTATTTTATCTGGCAGCAGCCACCTTAAGACCTATCTATCTGCTGCTAGATCAAACAGCTTCCATTCAAGATCAGTCACTACTGCAGAGAACTGGACTAGAGATGGGCACGAACAGCAATACGAACAAAAAAAAAGCCACGAATAGCCCAATCAGCTGTTCGAGAGCAAGCTGTTTGTGAGGCCCCGTTCCCGGTGAACATGTTCGTTTCAAGCCCTCTTCATGGCGTTCATTAGCCATTCATAAAACCAGACAGTCTGGCGCCTTTCAATCAATTCCCCTGGCAACTTAGGCATGGTCTGTTCGAACTCCTTCTGGCTTTCCTTCTGGCTTGTAACCCCTCAAAGTAGCTTCCAGAAGACAGTTCAGTTTTTTCCACTGAGAAAAGAAAATGACAGGAAAGGGAGGGACCCATGGATCATGGCTTTCCCGGGGTGTAATTTCTCTGAAACTTGGAGGGTCTTCAGAGGACAGTGGGGACTATGTCCCCTGCAAATTTGGTGGGTATGGGACATTGGGAAGGTCAGTTTATAACCCCTCAAAGTAGCTTCCAGCAGACAGTCCAGTTTTTGCCACTGTGAAGACCCATGGATCATGCCTTTCCCAGGGTCCAATCTCTCTGAAACTTGGGGGGTCTTCAGAGGACAGTGAGGACTATTTCCTCTGCAAATGTGGTGGGTATTGGCCATTGGGAAGGTCAGTTTGTAACTCCTCAATTAGCTTCCAGCAGACAATCCAGTTTTTGCCACTGTGAAGAGAAAATGACACAAAAGGGGAAGACCCATGGACTCTCTTTTCCCCAGCTCAAGCTCAGCTAAGTCCCAAGGGGGCCATTCTGGCTCCCACAAACCTCCAACTATGAACATGTTTGTGAACATGTCATGTCTGTCGATGTTCGTGAATCCCTCTTCGTGGATGGCAATGAATAACAACCATCGTGTTTGGTTTTTCCCCCCTGTTTGTGCCCATCTCTATGGGGACAGGGGCACCATAGAGTGGCTCTCTAGAGTGGCTCTCTAGAGAAGAGAATATAAACTTTTAGAAAATAGACCAATTGAAACAACATCACCTTGCACTTCTGTATGCTGTGGCTTAGTGGTTAAATGGTTGTGTTGTGAATCAGCATTTTGCTGGTTTAACTTCCAGGACTGTCCTAAGCTCAGCAGGTGGCCTTTGGAAAGCCACTCTTCTTAGCCCAGCGCTTCAGTTGTATTTTGGGGATAATAATGATACTGACTTTGTTCACTGCTCTGAATGGAGCACTAATCTGTCTAGAAGAGTGGTATATAAGTACTTCTCCCCCCCCCCCAAAAAAATCACAACAAAGAAGTACTTCCCCTGCTAATCCGTTCTACAGGGCAGGAGCTATAATAATTGATAATGATAGCAGCAGCAGCAGCAGCAGTTGAATTGATGAAAAAGAGAGAGAAAAGATAACATATCTGCTTTTATGTGGGATAAAAAGAAACCTGGGATACGTTGCAATAACATGTATGATAAAAAATTAAACGGTGGTTTGGAGATACCTAATCTTAAATTATATTACCAGGCTGCCTGATTTAATTGAAAGACTGGCTATCAAACACTGCTAAAAATACACCAGCCTTTAATGAACGATCTTTAGTAAAGGTATCCTTGAAGAGTTGGCCTTGGATAAGAAAAGAAAACAGGAAGGAATATAAAAATGATAATACCATCCTAAATGCCATATTTAACATATGGGATCAAGTTATCCCGGAATTTTTATCATTGAGAAGATGGGAATTTTCAGGATTTAGTGATTATAGAAAGCTGATAATTGACAACCAAGTGATCCCATGTAGTGATATTAAGGATACTTTAGAAACTAGCATTTCAGTATTTGAATATCTCCAAGTGAGAGAGCACCTTTGCAAATTGATACAATAAAGAGTTATTTTAAGGCCCATAACAGAGTTTTTGGAATTGCTTTTAGTGGATGATAACAGTATTATTTCTAGTATGTATTCTTGTTTATTAAAAACAATGCTCAAACCTGATTAAACTTTTCGCATTTTATTAAATTATATTAAACTTATAATTTATTTTCACTCATGGTATTTCCTTTACAGTTTGCCTCTCTTTTAAGGAAAATCTGTTGAAAATGATTTATAGGTGGCATTTAACTCCTTTAAGACTGGCAAAGATTTGTAAGACCAATACCTGCATATGCAGGTTCTGTAAAGAAAATAAGTCAGATTTCTTTCATATCTGGTGGATGTATATATGTACATTCAGTTATTGTAAACAAGTGGTTAAAATTATAAGAATAAGATTGGAAGAACAAATTCCCCATATACCAGAGACACTCTTGCTGAATTATTTACCTGATTTATCTAGAGATCAGCAATTGGTTGCCATATATGATTACTGCTGCCAGGATGGATTTTGCCAGGCAATGATATCAAAAAAATACTCCTAAGCTACAAGACTGGTTGTTGAAAATAAAGGAGATCTATACTTTAGTGAAGTTAACTGCTTATCAGAAAAATAGAGATATTTATAGTATAGATCTTTTATGTCCCTTTAGCCAATCATAATAAGAGACAGACACGGAGTCCTGCAGTTGAAGCAATCTATAACCATTTATTAAACGATGGAGGAATGAAGGTTACACAAAGAACACAAGGTCCCCTCGTGCCTAATGCTCATCAAAGTTACAATAGCTGTACAAAGCAATTAATACCTTTTGGTTAATTCTAATATTTGTTATTCTACTGGCTCAGAAAACACAGTGGCCCCTATTGGCTCAAGTGGGCGACCACCTTTCATGATACAAGAGTCTAAGGGTATTCTGATTGGAAGAAACAACTTAGGTCAACAGCATAGTTACAGCATTATCCGATTGCAATTTCTTATCTTATCTGTCCTTGGTTTTTATCTCTGAAAGGAACATCTTCCTTCCTTTCTCACCCATCTCTTTCATGGGCTTCTCATTCATGCCCATTCCTTTGGTCTATGTAACATTTAATAGCGGCGCCCCTATGTCGCTTCTGGCAACCTTGGGGGCTTCAAGCGGGGAATATTTCTCTGGGTTCCATGGGAGAGAAAAGCTTTCCTCCCCTGGAATGCACCTATAATTACATTAAGTCCCCTTCTCCTCTTTGTGGTTTTTTCTCTCAGCCTTAGAGAGATGTTGCTAATCTTAGCTAGCTTTCATTGCAACATTTTGCATGGACCATTTCACAAAGGGGTTTCTGTATCAAGTAAGAAACAGGTGTCAGAAATCAAACAGGTGCTCATTAAACTTATTAAGCGCAATCTACCTGATAGCAAGCTTCACAGTGCTTTGATCTTACATTTCACAGTGATTTACATGTGTAACATACATTCTGCTTTGGTCTTTTGTTTCAAGTTTCATTTTCTTGCAAGTTGTGTTACAAATACTACATTAGCTCCTGAGAATAGTAAAAGTGCATAACAGTGATAGAAGGCACATAAGGTTACATAAAATCTCTTTCATTAAATCCATTTCCCACATGGTGAAGCGCAATACTAAGAATGGAACTAGCAATTATATAATTGGAAATAGTACTGATATTGTCAGTTGAAGGTGAAGAGTTTTATATATCTATGGAGACAGGATGAGTGAACTTAGCTTGATAATATATTTTGGTATTCTTTGTATATATCTGTATTCTGGTTATTTTAACTAATTTAATAAATTAAATTTACAACATATAACAGTTATTCTAGAAGTGATATGAGCACTAGTGGCAATTCCAAAAGGAATAACTAAACATCTAGGCAACATCAGCATAGACATGAGAACAACTGGACAGTTACAAACAGCTTCACTACTTGGAACAGACCTCATTGACTCCCAGATTCTTGGCTAAAATCTGAGCCAGTGAGGGACCAACATTTTCAGCCCAAACATCTGGTGGACTGTGATAACATAAGATAATGCCACTTTAGGTTCTGGAAGCATAGGAGAGGACAAGCCTGGAGCCTCGACTCATAAGTACTTGGATTGATTATCATAACAAGTGCAAGAATTCACATGGAGGGTTAAATATTTCAAAGCATAGAAAGAAGCTGTAGGGCTATACTTTCCATTTTCTGTCCACACCTGGCTTCTTGCCCATTCTGTGCTATCTGCTGAGGATATTTTGTGGAAGCACTTGCCTTAGTGCTTTACAATTGCATGACATACAGAAACGTGACAAGTGCAGATTTTATTTTACTGGCACAGAGATGCAGAGATAGAAAAAAAAAACATTGGACAAGTACTATACACTTTAGTGAAGTCTTCAGGTGCAGACAATGGGCATGGAAAGAGTTTTTTACAATTCCATTGATCTTATCACTGCAGTTCATAGCAGAAATTGTTTCAGGTATGTTTCCTCCAATATACATATTTGAATATATTTTACAAATTACATTACATTACCTTTTAATACTTAATAAAGTAGATTCAACTAAGAATTTAGAAAGTTAAGTAAAGCTGATTCTTGAATAAAACATATATATATATATATATAAAAGTAAAGCTGATTCTAATAGGTTGTGTTTCTGGACTTTTTGAAATTTCCACCTTCAGATTAAAAAAAAAATGGCTCAGTCTCCAGCCACCCATCTGTTTTCAATTTTATCATCTATAACTAATCAATGATGTGAAGGTTGCATGATTTATTAATATTGCTATTAATTAGAGTTGAGTGGTAGTTTCTTAATTATCTCCATGGATATCCAAGGATATTTCTCTCTTACCAAAAGTTATATTCAGTACTTTGAACACTAATTTGCAAAGTAGATATACAATGTTCATGAATGTAGATTAATTCTAAATGATTGCAAGCTAATTTGAATCTCGTATAATGGTTCCCTGTTCAAAAGCACAGCTTTGGATTAACTGTATCATTCTCAGTTTAGAAACCAATGGAAGTCCATATACTTTTTATATATATATATATATATATATATATATATATATATATATATATATATATATAAAACAAAAAACATATGCACATACTTTCAGCTGGATAGCTGTGTTAGTCTTCAGTCAAAGAGCAAGATCAGGGTCCAATAGCACATTAAAGACTAACTAGAAGAGAGCTTTGACTCTGGAAAGCTCATGTCTTGGATATGGAGTTGACCTTTAAGGTGCTATTGGACCAGGATCTTGGTCTGCATATGCACATAGACTTCCTCAACCATAGTAGGGATGTGTAATTGTATTAATGAAGAAGAAAATGTGAAATTATTGCAATAACGTGAAAGAACAGAACAAATGTTGTGGCTGGATCTGGAAAACTCACATTCAAATCTCTACCTAGGTCTGAAACTCACTGAGTGACCTTGTGATGGTCATTTTCTCTCTGTAGAGAGAGGTGAAATTCAAACTACGTTTCCTGGTTAACATGGCATCTCCCTTCACTTAAGAACTCTCATGTGATTCATCTCATGTAGTTTAGCTCTGTGCCTCCCCAGATTTGAATCCAGTTACCCTTTCAAGCCTGTTTCCCCACCTTATGCAGTTGGCCCCACAGGATTCTTCTATCCCTGGATCTACCTCTAATTATTCTGTTCTCTATCTATCTAATCTCTCATTATTCTGAACCCTCTGCCTTTTCTCTTCATGATGATCAGGCGTATAGGTTTTCTCCTTTCCTTCCTTTTCTCCCCAGAACAACCTGGGTTCACCATACTACTAGCCAGTTCCCTTTTTCTACCCCTGCCCCAACAGAAACAGCTCATAGGTAGATCAGCTCATGTAAAGGTTTTGCACTGGTTTACTTAATGCAATTGTTTTGCTGCTACTTTTTGTGATGTCATTCCATTTTTCCATTTTGTGTCCTCTTAGAGGAATAATAATTTGTCTTATTTAAGTGCTATCTTTACCTTGTTCTTTTGGAGTGCTGCCTCCATATGGGACCTAGATATACACTAGACAGATCAACCTCACATAGGTTAATTGCTGTGGAGATAAGTGACTGATCCAAAACACAAAGAGGACACACTGACCCCACACAAGGAGCTCTTCAGAGAACAAGTGTTGCATAAGAAACTGGGACTTATCTCTCATACTCTCTCTCTAACCCCCTTCCTCAGCTGCTGTGGTACACTAGGAGAATTCCAGGTATGTTGCATAGTAACCAATGGGATAGGTGAGATTAACAAGCAGAAGAATTTCTACCTGCCTTTTCTCCAGTGCATGGAAAAGCATGCATGAACAGTATCTGAGCAGTATGGTTGCTAGTCTTACCAAGAGATAGCAGAGGAAGAATGACCTAGGCACTGTCTCATTTCCATTCCTGTATTTCTGTTAGCATGCAGGACTACTGTATTATAGTACATTGAAAATGTCATGAAGAACATTGTGCTCCAAATTTTTTAGGGGGTTCAGCTGACTGTTGCTGACTCAGTTAAGAGCTTAAGAGTTGTTCTGAATCCAGCTCTGCTGCTAGAGAAGAAGTAAATACAGCTGCAAAAAGGGCCTTCTCACAACCTCCCAGAGCCCCTGAGGATGGGCGGTTTATAAATCAAAATAATAAATAAATAATAAACCCAGACTAGCTTGGAAGATGCCCCCCCTACCTTGACATGGCCAATCTGACCACCTAGATACATGACATGGTAACATACAGACTAGACTTTGGTAATGCACTTTACATAGGTATCCTCCAAAGTCAACCTGGAGAATCCAGCTGGTGCAGAATGACACAGCTCAATTATTATTAAGAACTACACAGAGCATGCATACTACTTCCATTCTGCAGTCACTCAATCAGCTACTTTCAGATACTGGGATCAATTTACTGTCTTGCCTATCACATACAAAGACCTTCATTGCCTTAGCTTCTCGTATCTTCTAGAACATCTCTCTCCCTATGCTGCCATGGCAGCTTCAGTCATCTGAATATGGCCTTCTGCATATACCATTCTGCAAATGGGCCAAACCAGCAGCTGCCTGAACATGCACATTCCCTATGGTGGTCCCCACCTTAGAGAATGATCTGCCTAAAGAGGTCAGGAAAACTCCCATTCTCTTGGCTTTCTGCAAACTATGCAAAATTGAATTGTTCAATACATCTTGTTCAGATAATAGGTCTATACTGTAAGAAATGGCTCAAATGGATGGTCTGGAAAAGGGATAGGGACTGGGGTACCATCTGTCAGTGTAGATAAGTTCCTACTGAGAGTTTCTGTCATTTAATGTGTTGTGTCAAATTACTTGTTTTGTTTCAGCAATGTTTCATCTTTATCTTCAGATTTATAATTGCTTTCAAATTTCTGCAATCTATACCATATCATATTGTTTTTTTAATGTCCCAGCCATTGATTGTATTGATTTACACTATGTAATCCACCAGAATCTCAATAAGAAAGGGAGAGAGAGAGAGACAGACAGAGAGAGAGAGAGAACATTCCCATTAACAAACTGCCATTTTGCTTAAACAATGCCTCCCAGTACACAGGTGCAAAGGAGAATAGAAAACGCTTTATCTGTCTGGAAACAGGTGTAACAGAGGAACAATCCTGGCTACAAACACTCTTAATCTGAAAAAGATAAGGCACACAAACTCAAAATTCTCTCACAGATCATTTGTCCTTCCTGAAAGTGCTATACACTCTACTGAGAGCAGTGGCACTGTTGGAGCAATAAACTGGCTTTGAGACCACTCTTGCCATGGACTTGTGTGCATGGTATTGAGAAAGAGTTGGAATATCATCCTTAATTTAAAAAAAAATTACAGTGCAATCCAGGACAAGATCTTCTAGTACAAAGCTAGAAATTTTCATTTTTCCAAGGAACATGTGCATCTATCTTCACAGAATGGATAAAGATACCAGATTAGTTCCTTTTGTTCTTTCTTAACTTATAAAACAGATATTTATGCTGCCAAATGCATCTGAGATTACTGAAAGATCACATTTGAAAAGTTCCTTAAATTATGAATGTAATAATTATGTAAAGGTTACTATTCAGATTCTTTCTTTAAATTATCAGTAGTTATATCTGAATTATCTTTGGCATACTCTATTAGATGCTCAAATGCAAGGTTAGATAGTTTAGTATTCTAATTACATTGAGGGTTTTTATCATGCCTTTTCCAAGGAGAAACTGTGTTTGAAAACAAGGCCTAAGAAAGCTTTCCAGTGGAAGGGATGTTTAATGACATTCTTGTTTCATTTTAAAATAATTGGGAGGGGGAAGAGATTTTATTTGACCAGAGTTTCCAGGGAATGTAGCAAGCAAATTGTATTATTTGAACAAAGTACAAGTTACAATTAGACATGTTACCATAGCCCCCCTACAGATAATCAAAATTCACCACAGGAGATTCTTCCTTATCAGGTATGAAAGCCAATATGATGGACATCCCTTCACTCTCTCCACTGTGAGGCAAATTTTCCCACCAAAATTTAGTTTCCCTGCTTTGACTGAGCAGCCCCAAGTAGTGTGTTAATATTTGTTGTTTTGAAAGTCTGTTTGTCCCACCCTGACATGCAGATATAATTATGGCTTTTTAGCCCAGCCCAGGAACTTGTTGAAGAAAAGCAGGAGCCCCCTTCTTTTTTGTTGTAAATTTTATTTATGTCATTTATAGTCTGCCTTTCTCAATGAGACTCAAGGTGGATTACAAAGTGTGAGATTAGTACAGTCAATATCAGGAGCATTTCCATAAACAATGCCATAGGGTAAATAGATACAAGTTCACAAAGACATAGCATTAATAAGAATCCAAAACAACATAATTGTGAGGTCTGTGGTTCCGAACTCATTGGCACTGGTCAGTGTATGACATTCAAAAAGAAATAACTTTATTTAACAAGCAGGGATTGACTAAGTATAGTCAGGGGATGGAAATGTGGAGGTAAAATGTTGTTGGTATTACAGAATACACTTCATATAAAAGGCAAAATAGTATACTTGAAGCTTCTTTTCATATATTCTTGGTTCTTAACAGTGAGAGGTGTTTTACTTAGTAATTTAGGTACAGTAAAAACACTTCTTCAGGAAGTTTCCTATGATAATTCAGGTTTTCTGGAGTTAGTCACTTTCTTTGTGCACCTAACTTGCTCCTTTCTTGAAACTAGAGGATATTTCTATCTCCCGAGTAGTCTAAAACTGTTATCCCTTCACAACAGACCCAGGGTCCTCCTCAGAGCCAACCCCCCTTCAAAACTGGGATGGAATTAATCTTCTCCTCAGAAGATATAACCTCTCTTCTTTTTTGGCTTGAAAGGGAGTCACCACCCAATCATGCTCGCCAAAACAGACTCCCTGTTCTCTGGTGTCTCTGTGAAGCTTATGCTTACACTTAGACTTTGAATTCTTAGATAGAATTCTTCCTCCGGACAGTAATACTACAGTTAAGGCAAAGGCATCTTCTCCCTTCACTCTAAAGGTGAACCTTCTGATGTTTCTTGTCAGACTCCCTGACTCCAAATCCTGTCAGAAACCAATTGACTGCCTTCAGACTGGTTCTAACTGACCAGTCAGAAGAGGAAGCAGCCTGTCACTCAAGCTCTTCATTCTAGGGACCAGCCCTTCCCCTCCCAGCTCTCTGATTTTGCTGTACTGCAGTAACCTGCTGTTAAGTGCAGTCCATCACAGCCCACATATTTTAAACTAAAGGAAGGTAATACTTCTTAGTCATCATTAGCCTCCTTTGGTGGAAGTAACTCCTAAGAGTGTGCAAAACAAACTAAATAAACCAAAAAACACCCATAAAATGCTGTTTTGTGAATATAAAATAGGAATATTTTTAAAGTTACTGCCACTCTTCTACTGCTTTGAAAGCCAGTTTCTTGCTCTACTCTGCACCCACAAACACTCGTCTTCTTCAGGGTCCCGCTTAGTGTGTGTAGCATTCCTGAGGAAAAACTTGGTGGATTGATGATTTAGATGGAGGATTGTGCTCTGTGTAATTTTGGTGCAGTTAAGTGAAAAAAAGCTGCCCCAAAGAGCCTGGAAGCTATTTGCAATGACCATGGCCAACCGCCATGGCCAAAACTCATGATAATGAAAAAAAAAACCAAATGGATTAGATCTGAACCGGCAATGCTCCATCCAGGATAAAACAATAATAGTACATAGTTCCTTCGGAAATGCTGGCTCAGAAACTGAACCATTTTTTTTTCATGCACAGCCCTAGTAAATTCAGCCTTGAGCTTCAACCTAACAACATGAAGGCCTTCTTCATTCTACTGGAGAGATTATAGCTATGCCTTCTGCCATGTGTCCCCCTCACCACCACTTCAATTATCCACTCAGCCCTCATCTGCTATGGCAAGCATAATTTTAGGTGTGCTAGTTAGTGAGAAGATATCACAATTAAATAGGAATGAGCAAGAAAAACTGCAGCTGGTTTGTCTTCCACTGTTTCAGGGAATTAAATGTGTGTAAGTGGAGGAGAGTTACCGAGGGGAGGAGAGTTAAATGAGAAATTCTAAGCAAATATTTTATTTGACTACTATATATAGTACTAAGTAATAGAGGTGTTATTATAAGAATTATAAGGATAGAAATTAACTAATTTTATTTCTGGCAGATAATTGTATAATGGAGAAATTATATAACTAAAATAGAATGAATATAAGATACAAGGAAGTAAAGAGTAACATATAGAGTACAAGTTAAATTGATTGACTTACAGTGAATGTATACAATGCTTATAGAAGTACTTAAAGTTATGCAGAATAAGGGACAAATTGTTTGCCCCATACTGACGAGACAAGAATGAAATAAGATAGAATATGGAGTATAAAATTAGACAAATGATTGTTATTATTAAAGAATATGTGCCAGGAATGTAACATCTAGTTGATAAGTTAAGTCAGAAAGGGAATAGAGATAGCACTGTGTTATAATAGAAGCTTAGAAGAGAGTGAAAGTATATGTTTAATAGAATAAAATAAGTTTGAAATGAGTAGGGAGAAAAAATGGATAAGGGGTTGGAAAACTGTTGGAAGTCAATAAAAGGGGGGAAAGGGAGGGGGTTAGAACTGAAATATTTAAAGGAAATTGATTGTAATAGATATCATAGAGTTTTCTAACCCAATAAAAAAAAATTTAAAAAAATGTGTGTAAGTGGTACCTAGACTGAAGGTGGTAACTTTTAAGTGTAAGATTTCTTACCATTGGCAAAAAGAATACAAATGCAAGTGTGATCCAAAATATTTTAACTTGTGGTCATAATCAATTAGACCTGCTGCTAGTTATTGTTCAAAGGAATGTGGCCTACTTCATGCCAAACTAGATATGATAGCCTCCACCAGTCCAACCCCAGAGTTACCCAAATTGCTTTACAAGTGAAGGCCCTGTAACAAACAGGTGTCCCCTTGCTGGCATGGAACAGTAAAGGTGTCTTCTTGCTACACAGGGACACTACCACTATGTTAAAGGGATTTAAAAATTCTGCATCACAGTGGTCTGAGGTGCTCTTGTTTCCCCTGTGCCAAAATGGTCATGGGCAGCTGTTTCAGCACCTGAAAAGATGGAGGGCAAGAGTGCCTCATCCTGCTGCACTATGTTCCTAACTATGATCGGGTCCTCACAGACCACACATACAACTTAACATGTATGTAGAACATACATACAACACATTCAGTCAGGAGTTATCAAGAACATTTTCAAGATTAACTCAGCTAATTCTCCCCAAGAGCCTCCAGTATACCAAGACTCTATACCTAAATAGACTGAGGTGTTATTACAATCATTTAAGAGCAGATTCAAAATGATTTCAAGCTTACTGTTGTCAGACAAGCTTACTGACAATATCATGACTTAAGCTGCATGTAACATTTTTCCAGTCCCTCTTTCCATTGTGTTTACTCCCTCCCCAACTGTTCATTAGGGCTGGGTGATTCCTAAGAGTTCATCCAATGTAAATAAGGTGCTGCAGCATAAATGGAGAATGACAGAAGTGTTATCAGATAGAATAACAGGGTTCAGTGGATCTTTTCCTGTGATGTTAAAGAGTATTTTTTCCATATAAAATTCATTTTCCCCCTGCTATAAGGGATTAGCAATAAAGATACAGGATTCCTAGGAGCTCTCCCATCCAGACACTAACCCACTCTTCAAAAACAGCTCATCTTCAGCCAAAATGCCACATCATAAGCTATGAAAGAAAATAATAAAAGATTGCAATAAAGAATTGATATCTCCTGCTGATCATTTTGGGGATATCCTAATTATACAGAAAACACAAATTTCTTAATTACTACAATGTACACAAACTCATCGAAATTGATTCTTGCGGGTGATATTGTAAGTTAGATAACAATTGACAACTTTTGAACAGTCGTGGCACTGAACAGTCGGCACTAATTCCTCTTCCTGTTAGCATAAAGCAATAGGGGAAATATAGTTACTTAATGTAACTAGGTGGAGTTACTTAATGCATGGACAAAGAAAAATGTGTACACTGCAAGCATGTTATAGTGAAAGGATGTACAATTTAGCATATTCAGCACATGTATAGTTGAACATGCAATCCCCACATTAATCTGGGTACTGGTTTCTAAGCATGTGCATTTTGAAATTTATGGCTGTTGAGTGCAACGTTTATTGTGATTGGGTAGTTTTCTGGTGGGATGTCACCAGGTCGGACTTGAAATTCATCAGTATTTTCCCATTCTCATGATTTTTGTGGCTGTTCTTTTCAATGAGGAAGGGGAGGAGGGACTAGGAGAGCCAGTTTGGTATAGTGGTTAAGAGCAATGGGGCTCATCTGGGTTTGATTCCCCACTCCTCCACTTGAAGCCAGCTGGGTAAACTTGGGTCAGTCACAGCTGACCTCTGAAGGGTGGTATATAACTCTAATGTTGTTGTTTTTGTTGTTATTATCTGGAGGCTCTGAGGCAGCTGTTTTCACATATAACTGCCACAAAATTGTACAGAACACAATCTTCCCTCTAGTTTAAAGAACCGCTAAATTTTAAGCAGATTTAATATGTGAAGGGTGGGGGGTAATTATGCAGACCCCTGAAGCAGATCTCTCTCTGCCTAGCCACACTAACATTCTCACTACTAATTCCTAAAATGGCTGGCAGACAGGCACCATCTTATCTGCATTCATTTCATTTCCCTATTCTTATAGTGCCCGAGAATGGTTTTTTTAAATTACCTTTCCACTAAAACGTCTACATTTGCCTTCCTTCCTTATATGATTTCGTTTCATTTTCTTTCAGAAAGCAAGCAAGGCTTCCATTGCAACCCTTCCCTCACCCCAACCATCTTTGCACTTTCATTATTTTCTATGTTATTTATTTATTTATTAAATTTATAGTCCACTTCCCTGCAAGCAGGCTCAGAACAGATCACATCAGTTTTAAAAAATTAAATAAAACATAAAACCAATAGCATAAAAAACAGATTCAATTCTTGAGGGGCTGAAGTCACTGTTTTTCATGAAACTGTCACCAGAATTTCAGTGGAGTGTCTTCTACCTGCCATTCCAAGTACCACCCAACTTTCAAACAAATTGGGTAAAGCATTTTAATTCTATGGACCCCTGAGAAAGCTGCCCCTCACACTTGCTATTAAGCTTCACTTTCACAAGGGAAAACCCTTGTTTATGCACACCTTTGTTTTTAAAGTCAATGGTGGTTAGCTCTTACTTACAAACAGATATATGCATATGCATACAGGGCGTTCATACATTCACTGAAACATATGAGCAGAGTTTATATATTTACTGTGATGTGTATGGGACTGAACTTCTGAAGCCAATATATGCATATTTAAATCAATGCACAAGGGCTGGGAGCAGGGGGGAAAAAACACTATTCCCCAGTCTACACATACAGACATCTGACATGAGTGGATTTACAACAGGTGGGGCAGGGTTCCTGCTCTTGTTTCCTGCTCCATTTCTATGTACAAGCATATGTCGTCTGCGGAGAGCTATGCTCATGCACACATTATTAACAACAGCCACCCCCAAGACACATGTCTTTTTGTCCTCCCACCCTTGATCCTTTGGCCTTCTAAAGAAAGAAGCATGGATATCAAGGCACAGTCTCTCAAGCAGGGCATATATTTCTCCAGGTGCTTTCAAGAGGAAATAGATTGGCTCCAAGGGGAAATTAATTGTATCTTTTGTGTGCCCTTCCAAAGCTCCTCACACCCTGCCACAAATAACCCAGGTTTTCAGGATAATGACCAATGCTCCCAAAAATCTTCCTAACAACATAGACTGAAGTAACTCAATAAAAAGCCTAGCTTCCTAGCACCATCAGCCCATTGTCAACTGGTCTGAGTTACACCTGCTTCCCAGATTTATTCACTTACCTTCCTTTCCCCATGGCATCACATAGTTTTCATGGGTACTCCTTTACAATAGAAAGCTTGAGCTGTCTCATCACAGCTTAATAGGGGCCTAGATCCTAAATTTGAACCAATTACAGTGCCACCAGAATTTCATCAACAGGCAGCCAGATCCCTGAAGTACTGTCCCAATGACTTTACAGATCCTAGTTTGGTACTATGGTCAGCCAATGACACTGCTTCCATTATTTGTCCCCAGATAAATCCAAAAACATAAGAACAGCATGACAACCTTTACGTTTTCACGGCTGGTTCTGTTCTGAAACTACTTAAATCATTGCTGACTTGAAAAAAATGCACACAATTAGGTCTTATTATATGCCTTAATATACATCTTAATATATGCCTTTTCTCTCTCTCATTCTACTTCCTTTAATGAATCGGCCATCTACATCTTTCTGTCTGCTCCCTTATCTCTTAGTTTTTAATTTCCTGGATCTCTACCACCCAGCCTTACAGCCAACTAGTTTTCCCACACAGCATTTTCATCTGGCACAGTTTATCCCAGTGCAATCTTTGGTTCATTTTTGGGCAATGTCTCCACTGTCTCTTCTCTTCAGTTTGGTTTCTTTAGACTAGCCACATAGAAGGCTCTTCATGTGCCTGTGTTGACATGGGGATCAGTTTGAGTAACAACGCAGTCTTTCATCTTCTTCATTGCTATAAAATATATACACACACCGGGGTTAGCTCTCTCTCTCTTTTCTCTTTCCCATTGTCCACGTTTGTTAGACTGCACAGCTAGATTAAAGGAAAGGTAAGAGATGGAAGTAGAGATCTATCTGGGCCAAAAGCTATAACTGCTTAGGTGGCTTAAAAGGGGAGGGGGGGTAGAAAAATTCATAAAGCATAGGTACAACAGTGGCTATTATTCATGAAAGTCAAATAGGCTCCCCATGTTTCAGCAAGTGTTCCTCTAAGCCGGCCCTCCTGGCCAGTGGCAACAGCCACTCATGCTGGGGGCTACAGTTTACCTCCTCAGAAGGAGGAAGGCAGAAAGCATGCACCCAGGCATCTGGGCTTTCATTTGGTGGGGAGGGGGGTGGAGTCGGCAGCATTATTAGGCTTCTCCGCCCCCTCAGTGCTCAGTTCTGCCTCGTGCTTGGCCCACCCACCTCACCCTATTTCAGTGCAGGATTAGCCAGTCACCTTGTGGGGCCAGGTAGGAATTTTTCTCTCCTTGTTCCTGATTGGCACTTGAGAAGGGAGCTTTTTTGCCTACCTTGCACTGTGAGAAGAGGGAGGTAATTGGCTTGGTGGGGCTGAGTTCATCCCCTGGTGGCAGGATTGAAGTTAGGGGGAAATTAGTGGGCCAGTGAGCACCCTTGGCACCTCCCCATTGGTGGGGAATTGGGGTCTGTCAGGAGCGACTGGCTTCTGTATGGCCCAGTTGCGAGGACAGATGCCCTGGTGGGGAACCCTTAGACAAGCCAGTCTCCCCTGGACAAGCCAGTCTCCCCCTGCTGCTGTACGGCTTGGTGGGGGAGCTTTAAATGGGTGAACCACTTTGCCTGGCCAGGCCAGGTCCCAGCCATACAATGGATGGCTCACACCCGGGGCAGACAGGTCAGGGAGGAGGTCCAAGTGTGACCCCAGTGCCTGACCCATACTGCAAGTTAGGCCCTTGCTGTAGTTTGTTTGGTTGTTGTAATTCTAAGGGACAAGCTACACATGACGAAAGACACTTGCCTGGCAAGTGGATTGAGTGGAGGGCAAGTGAACAGGGAGAAATACACTTGCCATTCAAGTGTCATTTGTCACTTGTAGCTTGGCCCCAAGAAAGCAGCCCATTTTAGAACCCAAATACTGTGTCTACCTTCCATTCTGACTGAGGAGGCAAACACCATTTGTTAAAGGAGGGTTACATCAAGAGGCAGATTTAGCTTCAATTTTGTGCAGGCTTTCCTGAGGCATCTAGTTAGCCATTGTGGAAAACAAGTTATGAGACTTGATAGATCTTTTGTCTTCTGTCCAGCCCTGTCCTTCAGGGCAATTTTTTAAAAAAAGTTCTTCTTCTTTTTTCTTAGTAGAAGCAGTATGAACCAGGATGGTCTATGTATTTGGTCACATATTTACATTCCAATTAACCAGTCCTTAAACACTACTAAGAAGGCATCACATGCTTTTTCTTTTTGAATGAGCTCATTAAACACTCTGAAAGCAGGAAAATCTCACTACTTTTTAAAAACTGCAAGCCTTAACACAGCTCTTCACATTTAATTCAGGTATAAATATAACTCTTAAAACATTTCTTTGTTTACCTTACTTTTCAGATTTCTTTCCTCTATTCCCATTTTTCTAAGAAATTTCCAGGGTATCAAATAGTATGCCTAGAACCATTATGAAGAGCTAAAAGTTACCTCCTCCTATCTGCATTCTAAATGTTCTACATCCCCCTGCAGGGAATGATTTTAGGTGGGGAAAGCAAGCTCTCTCTGTTCATGCTATTTAATATACAAAAATGGGGATTTCACAGTTGCTAGGGAAACAAAAAGCTACTTCTTTCATCTCGGGATTTATAAAATCACTGCAGATATTCCACCTACCTGTCCCCTAAACTCGCCCTCCCCCCACGCACACCTTTCAAAGAGGCAAAAGCAATAAATATGTCAGTCATTTTTTGTTTATTTCTCTCCCCTTTCTGCTGATTATTAATATCGCCTTGCCAAAACCCAGGCTAGTTGCAAATGGAGTGCCAGCAATGCAATTTAATTGATAAACACACAAGGAATACAACTGCATTACTAGGAATGTTTATTTTTCAGCATAAGTTCATAAAACTTGATAGTTCAGTATAAGATGACGTAGGTATGCAGTTTAGCAAAATATGAGGACTATGTCTGTAAACCTAAGCACATTTACTTGAGAAAAAATTCTATTGAATTTAATGGGATTCTTTCTGAGTAAATACGTAAAGGGTCAGAAAAATACAAAGCAAACACTGTGACTGAAATATATTAAATTAAGAATACTTTTTCCTGTTAACTGTATATCAAATTCTCAATATGACTAAATATGTGGATACTTAAATCCAGAGATGGGAAACATGAACAGCCAAGACAGATCTTTTTACAAATCTGAAATACACTTTATGTTTGAAGAAAAATCTGAAATCTAAAATAAAAACTAAAAATAAAAAACATGGCGGTAACATCCCCCCAAATAATAGAAGTAGTGCCTGTAGCTTCAAGAAAGTCATTAGGTCATTGCCAAGCAACCACACAGCCTTAAAGTCTTGGGTTTTGTCAGTAAAAGTCAAGGAGCAGAGACTTTTGAGGGAGGACTCATCAGAGTCAGGCCTGGTAGCAACTAGAGGTGGGCACGAACTGCAACACGAACCAAAAAAATGCACAAACCTGGCCAATTCGTGGTTCATTAACACACAGTTCATGCGATTGTGTGTTAATGAACCCCCATGATTTTTTTGGGCCGAGTTTGTGCAATTTGTGAGCAGTTCATGACCCCAGACAGGCTGGCACCACTGAGGGGTGTGTGAAACTGACCGCCCCATTCCCCTGCTGCCAGCGGGCAGCAGGAGAAGGGTGCTGTCAGTTTCACACACCCCACACTGGCTTCAGCCCATCAGCTGAACCCAGCGCGGGGTGAGTGAAACTGACAGCACCCTTCTCCTGCCACCTGAGTGGGAGAATGAGAGATGTCAGTCTGACAGACCCCAAGCCGGGTTCAGCCCATGGGCTGAGGCTGGCATGGGGTGAGTGAAGCTGACAGCTCCCATTCTCCTGCCACTCAGGGGACAGGAGAACAGGCTGTAAGTTTCACTCACCCCATGCTGAGCTCAGCCGATGGTCTCGGGTGGCAGAACAGGGTAGTCAGAACAGGGCTGTCAGTTTTACTCACCCCACACTGGCAGAACAGGGTTGTCAGTTTCATTCACCCTGCACTGGCTTCAGCCCATGGGCTGAACCCGATGTGGGGTAAATGAAACTGACAGCCCTGTTCTCTTGTCCCCTGAGTGGCAGGAGAACAGGAGCTGTCAGCCTATGGGGTGAACCCTGCATGAGGTCTGTCAAACTGACAGCTGTCATTCTCCTCCCGCACAGGCAGCAGAACAGGACTCTCAGATTCACTCACCCCGTGCCAGGTTCAGCTGGTACGGAGTGAGGGCCAAGCTACAAGTGAAGAATGACACATGAACGGCAAGTGTATTGAGTGGAGGGCAAGTGAACAGGGAGAAATACACTTGCTCTTCAAGTGTCATTTGTCACTTGTAGCTTGGCCCACGGTGAAACTGACAGCCCTGTTCTGCCGCCTGAGTGGGAGGAGAATGACAGCTATCAGTTTGACAGATCGTGCGCCAGGTTCAGCCCATGGGCTAAGGCCGGCATGGGGTTTGTCAAACTGACAGCTCCCATTCTCCTGCCACTTGGGGGAGAAGAGAACAGAGCTGTCAGTTTCACATGCCCCTCACAGGCTTCACCCGATTAGATGAAGCCTGTGCGGGGTGTTTTGAAACTGACAGACTACTCCTGCCACTTCGGGGCAACAAGAGAAGGGGGCTGTCAGTTTCAAACACCCCGCACTAGCTTCAGAATCCATCGCTGGGTGTTTGAATTCCACAAGCTATGAACCACAAACCGATTCATTAACTGGTAAAAGTTCATGGAAGTTCGTGGTTCCTAGTTCGTGGAATAGCAACAAACCATGAATCAGGTGGTTCAGGTTTTTTTCGGTTCATACTCATGTCTAGCAGCAACCACTAGGCAATTTAATACCCTACAACTTGTATGACTAACCCAGGACCAGCTGCTTGCTACTGTTCAACAGCAACCATCCCACTAAAGCCAGTTTGTTATAGTGGTTAGAGTTTCAGACTAGGAAGTGGAAAACCCAGGTTTGAAGCACTTCTTTGCCATGGAAAACATTGGGTGAACTTGGGCAAGTTGTATTCTCTCAGCCTAACTTACCTCACAGAGTTGTTCTGTGCATAAAATAGAGGAGAGTAAAATAATGTAAGCTGCTTTGCATCACCACTGTGGAGAAAAGAGGAGTACAAATGAAATAAACGCGGTTGAAGATGATAGGTTGGTAGATAAATGTAGGCTGTTAGATGGATGAGAAGGAGAGAAGGGAACAGAGGAGAGAAGGGAATATTTGGGGGTCACCAAAAGAAGGGAAAGAGGAAACAGTGTGGTGGCAGAGATAAGGGGAAAATTAGGTACTCCTCACAAGTCTTTGTGGGTTCCCCATTGTATAGCCAGCCCTGGCATGATGACCAGCATTGCACAACTGGGCCATAGGCAGAAGCTGCTATGAGGAGGGGAAGACAGGGAAGAATATAAGGGTAAGTTGGCTAGTGTGTGGGAAGAAGAGAAAAAAAGCAGGAAAAGAGGATTTATAGGAGCTTTCAGAGAAAAGAAAGAGGAAATACCAAGGGAAGATGCCCTCTACAAGTCCTTCCCGATCTCTCACTTTTGGTATATCTTCTTGAAGAGGAACACTATATTTTAATATAAAATAAGAAACAGTTATCAAAGCAAGGTGCCTGTGGCAATCCTAATGTGAGATACCTTATATGTTGCAATGATTTGACTTTTATCTTTGTACATTTGAGTATTAGCATTAGTTATATAAAATTAATATTCTACATTGCATGTAGAAATCCAGTGAAATCATCTGTTTTTTTTGAGGAGATAACCTTATACATGCTTCAGTTTTGCCATGCACACAATTCACTTCATCAAACACACTCCTCTGCTGTTTGGTAGTATCCAGACCTTCATGGATTCAATAGCAATCCACCTTTGCTGTACCATGGGACAAGCTACCGAGGACACAAGATAAGCCAGTTTTGGAGGGTGGAAACTATAGTAAGTTCTAATCTCCTAAGTGTTAACTCATGAACCACAGCTCATTGGCTCCCCAAACAGAGAGCATTTATAAAAATCCTGAAGATACTTCTTTCTGGCAACAGTCATAGTGCTGGTCATGGGGGTCTGATTATGCTTTTTGTCTTTTGAGTTTTGATCATTAGTTTTTGCACAACAGTATCTTCTTGTTAGTGATTCAGCAAAGTTTCTGCTTTGCTGGCTTCTGATCTCTGGGCTTCTTTGCAACCATGGTTTTTAATAATCCCATATAATCCTAACCTGATTTTCTGGGTTTTTTTGACCTCTTGACCTTATCCCAAGCTCCTGGTTCCCTATCTTATCCTGGACTCTGCCTAGCTGCTGTTCATGATCCTGGCCCTGACAGCAGGCCTGGATGACCTCTAATACTTCCTACTGCTTTACCCCACAGAGGTGTGGCTGGAATGCTGTATCTGTCACTGAGTCACTCTACCTAGTGATAGCTCCAGTTCTCACTTTAGAGATTTAAATACTACACAAAGGACAAACATTCATTAAGTGTACAGAAGGTGCATGACCCAGTAAAAATCTGATAGCAAGCAAGTATCATTAAAAGCGGAACACATTTTGAGACCCATGCACCACGAAGCCTTGCAATATTTCAGGCAATTTCAGAAGGGTAATTGAGTTAGCATGTTGTATAAAAGAGAAACCAAGGGGCACCTTTGAGACTAACCAAGTTTATCCAAGCGTAAATTTCCTTTAGTCAGACCTCACTTTTTCAGATGGATTTGAAACAGAAATTTTACACAGACTTTCATAGCTAAAATTGGAGGGGGCGGGGAGGAGAAGAGGAGTTGTGGCAGAGAAAGATGTGTTGTAAATCATTCAGGAGTGTGTAATTGTGTAAGAAACTGGAAAGGATGTGGTTGTTACACTTAAAGAATGGTAAGGGGTCAGTATAATGATGTCAACATGCCAACCAGTTACAGAATATATTCTTTTAAGTTTAGTTCGCAGTTTGATCAATCCTGGGTCAGCTGGATTTGTATTTAATTGTAGTCTATTGAAAGCCCCATAATTTTGTGTGTTTCCAAAAAAGCCTTAGATACATAAGATCCTTCATTATATTTTACAAATGAAGTCCACATGAAAAAGAAACTGCATCCCAGCAAGAAGTGAGCAAAACTAGTTTACCATTTTGATCTTCATCTTTCATTGCCTGCATTCTCCTAGTACACCTATGTGTACTAGATGGTGAGATTACAGGATCTTTCACATTGTTCTTCTGTTGCAATTTGCCATTTCTTAAGAGCAATAGAGAAACAGAAATCTCAGTAGCTAGTACAGCTATTGTATGCTGATAGAGGTGATTGTATAACTCTACTATTGAAATAAATTCAGAGCCAATAAGGATGAGAAAAATGCATTCTTTCTTCCAGCATGCAGGGCATTTGTCTCTGCCGCTATCCACAATATCATGTAGATCTTTGTGTTAAACTGATTGAGCAAATTGAGAAACAAACAAGTACTTCCTTTGGTCCTCAAAATTACAGATGATTAGATCTGAGGTTCAGAAATAATTGCTTTTAGAGAGTGAATCTGGTTTGTCAGCTCTTCTATTCCACATTTTTATGACAGCCTGTTTACTTTGGTTTAGAATCAAGATATCCTTATTACCTTCACAATCCCTGTCTGTGACTTATATTTTCAGGATGGGATAAGACCAACCTGGAATGTAATAATGCAGAGGTGGGGAGCTTAGATTTAGGTTATACTTTAGCTCTCAGGTGCTAGGAAAGGGAATTTGATGATAAAATGAGTGAAGGTATAAAGGGCACATACATGGGTTAATTTGTTTGTCAAAAGAAAGAAATGGTTTTAAGAATAGCTACCAGAAAGAAAGGTTGGGGATGGGGGACGGGGAGCGGAATTCAGTCTTGGCATAAAAGCAATAGTAGGTAAGTTTCAGGAAACATTAAAGTTCAATGACACCCGAATGGACTAGGTAACTGGTTCACGTGAATGTCAGACAAAAGGAAATAAGCTCTCTTTATAAGTAACATGCTTATAATGTGGGATCATTTAAACTTGGAGGTCTTTTAGTCAAACCATATTAAGCCCTCAGCAATAGGCTACCCTACAGACCTAAAACTGCCTCATTCCTTGTGATACTCCTGCTGATGGACTAACTGGTTGCTAACATTTACATGTGATTATGTGTGTGTTATGTGCCATCAGGTCACTTGACCTATGGCAACCCTGTGAATGAAAGGATAAGAAAGATTTTTTCCCTGGTATTCCTGATTTGTTTGATTTAGTAATACCATTTTCAGCTATTTATATTTATATACAGCTGACACAAAATGACATCAAAAATAGAAGATAAGAAATGGTGCAAAACTTGGGCTCAATTTGCAGAAGAATGAAGTAAGTGTAGGTTTTCAAGTGAACCTGAGGTTGAGAAACTTAGGGCCAAGCTACACATGACGAATGACACTTGAACAGCAAGTGTATTTCTCTCTGTTCACTTGCCCTCCACTCAATCCACTTGCCGTTCAAGTGTCATTCGTCATGTGTAGCTTGGCCCTCAGTAGCATGCATCTATAATCACAGAGACATAATCACTGGAGATATTATCAGAGAGATAAAAATGTCTCTCTGGGGACCAAGATCAAAATCATTCAAAATATGGTAATCTCCATTACTATGGGGACAGTTGGACAATGAAGAAAGCTGACAGGAAGAAAATTGATTCACTTGAAATGTGGTGCTGAAGGAGAATTTTGTGGATACCATGGACTAACAAAGAGACAAATAAATGGCTTCTAGATCAAATAAATCGGCACCCCCTGGGGGCGCGCTTGCGCGCTTACCCGGGTGCCGTGCTTTGCCCTCGCGCTGGGAGAGAGAGGCGGACCTCCCTGGACATCCGGGGCTAAGGGGAGGCGTGGCCGGCTGCTCTATAGCCGGCCCCAGCCTCTTTTTGTGGCGCAGTTGCTTTTGCAAGCTTGTGGGAGAGGGAGTCCCTCTGCAGCCACAGCTTGCTTAGGCCGGAGCAGGAGGCTTTCGGCCCAGAGGCACCAATCGGGGCTTGGAGAAGCGCGTTGGGAAGCAGCGGAGCTCCGGCGCTCCCCCCACCCCCTCTTTAAAAAAAAAAAAAAAAGGAAGAAGGGAAAGCGGCCGCGCGTGTGGGGGCCTTACCGCTGCTGCCGTGCGCCGGGGGATCCAACGCCGTTCCGGCCAAGGGCCCGGCGCCCGGCGGCTCCTGCCGCGGCCGCCATTTAAGCCCGGCCATTTTGGCGCTTTGTGCCCTGGCAGCTGGCGGCTGTGGCCGCGGCTTTTGACTGTCGGCTCGTTTTTGCAGCCTCCCCCCGGGGTTCCGTCGGGCGCGTTCTTTTTCGTTGGGAGTGGTTGGGCCCTCTGATCCGCTGCGCCACCCCCCCCCACTAGTCCCACGGTTCTTGTGGGCCTTGGGTGGCTTCAGTCGGGACCCGGTAGGGGCTGGTTGCCGGTTGGGCGGGTTAGGACCCTTCCCCGAGCCCCCCCCTCCTGCCGCGTTGTTGGGGGTTTACTAGGGCTCAATTGCGGTAGGGCATTAAGGCTCTTCCCTCTCGCCCACCCACCCTTCTGTATATTGGGACTTATTGGCTAGGATAGAGGGAGCTGTTCTAATTCAGGGAGTGTACAGTTGGCATGAGTCTGCACTGCCCCTTCCTTCTGTTTAGCCATGCCGCCTAAAAAGGGGGTGGGTGTAAGCAAGGGCAAGCAGCCTGCTAAGCGCCCTGCTGCTGGACAGGCGTTGCCTGCGTCTTCCTCAGACGAGGATGACGGGGAAGCTGCACGGCAGGAAATTCTTGCCAAGTTGGCCACCCTTGAGAGAAGTAAGGGGGCTGGCTATAGACAACCGGCTGTTTCCAGGACACAGAGGGCCACCAAGTGGGTCTCCTCTGCCACTTTTCAGAGGGAGGTTTTAACTCGTCTCTCTGCCCTTGAAGGTTCCGCAGATATGGACAATGCAGCGGCAGGTCGGTCTGTTGGTGGTGAACCTGGTGGGGCAGTGGAGCCGGAAGCGCAGGAGGCGTCGGAGACTGTGGACGAGCCTCCCGTTGCCGTGGTAGTGGACCAACCTGAAGTGGAGGGTAAGCTGCCTGCACCAAACACCTCTTACACTTGGCCTTGGGGGCCGGTCAGTGCACCCGGGCCTTCCAGCTGGACCCCCCCCCATCACAGTCTGTTGGGTCCCAGGTTAACCCGGTTGGGAGCGTTCCACCCTGGCCGGGTTGCACGTACCAGGGGGCACAGAGCCTCCCTAGCTCTTGGCAATACTGGGGCTCACAGCCCCCGCCGCTGCAGGCCGGTGTCGGGTCTCCAGCTTCTGGGGTGGCGCTGTCAGGTGCGCCGGTCCAGGCTCTGGGCGGCCACCCTTTTGGGCCGCCGCAGTGGATGTGGCCCCCTGTAGCTGGTAACCCCTACTACCAGGCCCTGGGGGTCATGCCCTACAGGGCCATGCCGTTTGGAGACACTGCGTTACCATTAGGCGACCACTTGACTCCCGCTACTAGGGACAAGATATTGCGTGGGGAATTCGTGGATGTCTTTACCCTTCTTTTCCGTGAGCTGGAAAAGAAGGATAAGGATGACATGGATGACCGTGACAAGGAACGGCTGAAGCGGCGAAGGATTGACCGCACCTGGGCTAACTGGTTGCCTGGGATGTTAATCTATGCTGGCGTGATAGCGCGTGCCCAGCCGCAGAGGTCGGCTCCTCTGTTCCAATACATAGATATAGTCTATCGGGCACATACGGAGTTCGTCGGGGCTGCTTGGATGCAGTACGACGAAGAGTTCCGTATGCGCGCTGCGGTGGATCCCACGCTCCCCTGGGACCGCATTCACCAGCAGCTTTGGCTGCAGCTTATGGCGCCAGCCAAGCCCAATCTGGGCGACAGGTCAGATAGCGGGCATTTGGTGCAGCGTCTCTCCTCCCCTCCTGGCTCCCGCGCCTCTGCGGGGCAGCCGGTTCAGCCCCGGCTGCTTTGCTGGGACTTCGCATACCAAGGGGTGTGCGCCAGGAGGGGGTGTGGGTTTAAGCACGAGTGCCCCCGCTGCAAAGGCCCTCATGCCTTCTCAGCTTGTCCTCACCCCCGTCCGCGAGGAGGTGGTACCCGGCCTGGGGGTGGACAGTGGAAGTCTCCGCCTGACAAGGGGTCCAACACCCATAAGGCTGAGGGTGCTTCATAAGCTGTTACAGGGTTATCCAGACAAGGAATCCGCTCAGTTTTTGTTAGAGGGGTTTGGTTTTGGTTTTAGGATTCCTTTTCAGGGTCCACGGGCCCCCTTCATGTCATCCAACCTGCGTTCGGTGGTTGGTATGGAGGAGGTAGTTGGGAGGAAAATTAGGAAGGAATGTGCTGAGGGCCGAGTCTTGGGCCCTTTCCATTCCCCCCCAGTCCCCAATTTGAGAGTCTCCCCTTTGGGAGTAGTGCCCAAGAAAGCAGCTGGGGAGTATTGTTTAATTCACCACCTGTCCTTCCCCAGGGGTGGGTCTGTTAATGACGCCATCCCTGAGCATCTGTGTACGGTGCGGTACACGTCCTTTGACGAGGCGGTGGCTATGGTAAAGCGCAATGGTTTTGGGGCCGAAATGGCGAAATGTGACATTAAGTCGGCCTTTCGTCTTTTGCCTGTCCACCCATTGGATTTTGAGTTGTTGGGTTTCACATTTGAGGGCCAGTTCTACATGGACAGGGCCCTCCCTATGGGGTGCTCTGTTTCATGCTCGGCCTTTGAAAAATTCAGTACCTTTTTAGAGTGGGCATTGCGTCATCGGATGAAATGCCGTGACTCCGCCCACTATTTGGATGATTTTATTTTTTGTGGGCCCCAAGGGTCCGGCCAATGTGCACGGTTGCTGGCTGGCTTTATAGCTTTGGCGGGAGAACTTGGCATTCCCCTTGCTCATGAAAAGACTGAAGGGCCCACTCAGGTTTTGACTTATCTGGGTATCGAAATTGATACTGTGCAACAGACCTTCCGGCTTCCACAGGCGAAGGTTGACGATCTTAGGGCGCGCCTGGAGGTGCTCAGAGACAAGAGGAAGGCTTCCTTACTCGAGCTTCAGCAGTTGGTGGGCCACCTCAATTTTGCCTGCAAGGCGGTGGCGCCGGGGCGCCCCTTCTTGCGGCGTTTATGTGATGTGATGTCTGGATTGCGGCTGCCACATCACAGGATTCGGCTGTCCCATGGGATCAAGGATGACCTGAGGGTTTGGGAGGAGTTTCTGTCCTCCTTTAACGGGGTCACCTTTTGGCGGAATGAGTTGCTCCTGGAAGCTGAGCTGCGGGTGTCCTCGGACGCCGCTGGATCTGTGGGCTTTGGAGTCTACTTTCGGGGGCACTGGTGCGCAGAGCCCTGGCCCGCTGCATGGCATGACAGTGATGTTCTTAGGGACTTAACGTTTCTGGAATTTTTTCCGATTCTGGTGGCCGTTTGGATTTGGGGTGATGAGCTGGCCAATCATGTGGTCCACTTTTGGTGCGACAACATGGCTGTGGTCCAGGTTATTAACTCATTGTCATCCCGGTCACCCAGGGTCATGCGACTGGTCAGGCTTTTTACGCTTCGGTGCCTTCGTTTGAATGTATTGTTTAGGGCTAGGCACGTCCCTGGGCTAGACAATGGAGTGGCGGACGCTCTGTCTCGCCAGCAGATGGTGAAGTTCCGGCAATTGGCCCCAGATGCCGACGCCTTGCCTGTCCGGATAACCTTGGAGCTGTGGATTCTTGGAGGGCCGAAGCACACAGGGCCATCCGTCTAGCCATCGCTCGTAGCACCAGAAGGTCGTATGATCGCGCGGTGCGACAGTTTGCTAGCTTCCGATTGGAAGCTGGCTTGGAGCAATGCTGGCCCATTCCTGCGGAGCATCTGATGCAGTTCTGCATCGTGAGGAAGAGGTCTGGCTTGGCTGTGAAGTCCATTCGTGGACTTTTGGCTGCCCTGGCCTTCGTTAGTAAGGCTTGGGGGTTTTCTGAGGTCACTGGGGACTTTAGGTTACGGAAAATGCTAGAAGGGTGGTCTAAGGAGGCCGGGTCTCGGCCGGACGCTAGGCAACCCATTTCCCCTGCTATCCTGAGTGGGTTGAGTGTGGTGTGGGGCTCGATTTGCTCCTCAAAGTATGAAGCTATTCTTTTCCATGCGGCTTCCCTTACTGCCTTTTTTGGAGCTTTTAGGATTGGGGAGCTTGTGGCACAATCCCGGGATGATAGGTCCGATAGAGCCCTTCAGGTTAGGGATGTGCAGTTTGTTGGCGATGGGATTTCCATCCGCCTTTGCCGCTCCAAGACTGACCAGCGTCGGAAGGGGGTAGTTGTCCAGCTGGGGGCGTGCGCCCAGGAGGAGCTTTGCCCAGTACAGGCTTTGCGGGCTTTTCTTAAAGTCAGGGGCTCGGATGACGGGCTTCTTTTTCGTCACTGTGATGGGACCCCCCTTACGAGGTACCAGTTCTGGTCCGTCACAGAACGGGCGCTGGCCAAGCTTGGCCTACAGGGTTTCAAGTTTTGTTCCCACTCGTTTTGTATAGGGGCAGCCTCCACTGCCGCTGCAATGGGGTACCCCGAGGTAGCCATTCGCGGCGTGGGGCGGTGGCGATTGACGGCCTATCGGGGGTATGTACGTCCCCTGCCGCTTCCTTTGTAGTTTTGGCTAATTGTTCTTTTCTTCTTTAGGTGCTGTGGTTCGCCGAAGGAGGTGTCGGATCCTCATCTGCGGACACAGTATGATTTTTTGGGCAGCGCATCAGGCCAAGAGGACCCCATGGGGGTCTCAGCTTGGCCTTAGTCGTTGGGCCCAGGTTGAGTGGCAGGGCCGTCGGGGCCTGCGTTGGCCGGGCCTGTTGCCACTCCTGTTTGAGGGACGGTGTTCCCCGCCGCCGGACTTCTTAGTTATCCACCTAGGTGGCAACGACTTGGGATGGGTTAAAGGCAAGGCCCTTACTATGCAGGCCCAGGCTGACTTAAAGTTCATTGCTCAGCAATGGCCTGGGGTCCTCATCATCTGGTCTGCCATCCTCCCACACCGTGTTTGGCGGGAGGCTTTGGATCACGACGCTGTAGAGCGTGCCAGGCGCAAGGCCAATAAAGCCATGTTTAAAGCGCTGTGTGCAGGGCTGGGTATTTATCTGCCCCACCCGCAGATTCGTGACACGTATGCCAACCTCTACAGAGGCGATGGCATTCACCTGTCCGTCAGGGGTAATGAAATATTTCTGACCGATTTACGGCAAGGGTTGTTGCTTTCCCTGCAGGAGATGTGGGGCGTCAGGGCCTAAGCAGAGGCTTGGCCCTGTCGGTGGCAGGTTAGTTGGGGTAGGCAGAGCGGGCCGGTGGGCACCCGGTGGCATTTCCCCATTGGTGGGGAATGGGGGCCTGTTTCGGATCAGCGGCGGGCTTTACGGCTGCCAGCAGAGAGGGCAGGCTGCCCTGGGACCCCCTGGAAAAGGCCTTCCCTCGGGCTTTACGGCTGGGGTGCATGGTGCTTTAAAGGGGGGAACCATTCGCCTGGCCGGCCGGGTTACAGCCATGCATGCATGGCTCGCACCTGGGGCAGGGGGTGCTCGCCCATGCAGTTTGAGGAGCAGGTCTGGTTGACCCCTCGCTCTAACTGTACCGCTAGTTGACCCTTGTCGTTATTATGCTGTTTAGGTTATTTGATTATAAATAAATCGGTCAGAAATGGCCCTGTTTCACCCAAGCTTTGTGTCCGTCTCTTTATTCCTAATGGGAGGGCAAATCGGCACCCCCCGGGGCTTGCGCGCTTACCCGGGTGCCGTGCTTTGCCCTCGCGCTGGGAGAGAGAGGCGGACCTCCCTGGACATCCGGGGCTAAGGGGAGGCGTGGCCGGATGCTCTACAGCCGGCCCCAGCCTCTTTTTGTGGCACAGTTGCTTTTGCAAGCTTGTCCCTCCCTCCACTCCCTTGTTCAGCAGTACAGGTTTTCCCGGTCGCCGGTTTCGGGGCCAGGTAGGAATTTTTTCGCCCCTCACCTGATTGGCTGTTGGTGTGGGGTGTTTTTCGCCTACCTTGTACTGCTGGGATTTAGGTATATGCAGTTATGGTTGGCAGGTTAGTTGGGGTAGGCAGAGCGGGCCGGTGGGCACCCGGTGGCATTTCCCCATTGGTGGGGAATGGGGGCCTGTTTCGGATCAGCGGCGGGCTTTACGGCTGCCAGCAGAGAGGGCAGGCTGCCCTGGGACCCCCTGGAAAAGGCCTTCCCTCGGGCTTTACGGCTGGGGTGCATGGTGCTTTAAAGGGGGGAACCATTCGCCTGGCCGGCCGGGTTACAGCCATGCATGAATGGCTCGCACCTGGGGCAGGGGGTGCTCGCCCATGCAGTTCGAGGAGCAGGTCTGGTTGACCCCTCGCTCTAACTGTACCGCTAGTTGACCCTTGCCGTTATTATGCTATTTAGGTTATTTGATTATAAATAAATCGGTCAGAAATGGCCCTGTTTCACCCAAGCTTTGTGTCCGTCTCTTTATTCCTAATGGGAGGGCAAAGCCTGAATTCTCCCTAGAAGCTAAAATGACAAAACTGAGGCTATTGTACTTTGGTTACATCATGAGAAGACATGATTCTCTGGAAAAGTCAATAATGCTAGGAAAAGTAAGAAAAGAGGAAGACCTAAAATGAGATGGCTTGACTCAATAAAGGAAGCCTCATCCTCCAGTTTGCAAGATCTGAACAAGCCCTGCCCATGATGAAACTCTCTAGGCAGACGCTCCTTACCTAGTTTATAGAAAATCATGATAAATAAAACTGGATTTGTAATTTCTGGATTCTTATTCATGTTAAATAAAATATGATTATATGTTGTCCACTATATTCCTCCTTTATTTCTAGACTTTCTCTTCCATTGAGACTCAAAGCAGTTCATATTAGCCTCTTCTCCATTGTATCCTCACAGGTTTAGGCTGAGAATGTGTGTCCAGCCCAAGGTCACCCAGCAAGCTTCCATGGAGGAGCAGAGGTTCCTTATATCCTAGTCTGAAACTCTAACCACTGTACATACTTTCTGTAGGCAATATAATGATCCTGGATTGCTTGATAGGGTTTAACTTTTTGAAAATAATGCTGAAGCTTTGTTTTGAGAAATAATGAACCATACCTAGTTTTTTAGCTCTACTAAATCTGTGTACTATTCTCTTTCTTGCAATAACTAGCTCTTTCCCTTTCCAGTCTGATCAGTACTAAGGGGTTAATGGCTGCCCATTTATCTTTCAATGTTAATGCATAAAAGGAAAACCTAACCATGGAGAGCAAAAAGTCAGACATTATTCCAGCAATTGTTAACTGGAATTAGCATGGTAAATGGGAACACCCCTTCTGAATGGGCTTCCAGCTTAGATTTTTCACAAGCTCTTGGCATTGCAACCTCTATGACTATTTTACACTGAGGTTCACACCACATTATAAAAAGTGGATGGCCACCCTTTCTGCAGTTTTGAAGACTGAATATGAAAAAAAGACTTATACGACTGGTTGATCTTTCTTCTTTGGATTCTATATGCTACCTGTATGTGAGGTACAGGTATAAAAGCTGTTTCAACCTGTGTGAGAAAAGGCTAAAGCCATGTGGTGAATACTATTTAGGACTTTTGATTGTTTGGTCATATGGTTTTTTAGCAGGAAAAAAGCTTTGTGCTTGGGTCAGACAGATTGGGGAGGTTTCAGAACAGAGCCATTTTCTCCTACAGTTAGGGTTGCCTACTGCCTGGAGAAGCAACAGAAAAACTCTGCTGTTTTTATAGAGGTTTGATATGAAGTTATTTAACAAGTATTTACCTCCATGCTATGACAAATTCCAGCTACCTATCTCCTATATTAAAGGGGCAGGCATGTTGGCAGCCTTACCTAAAGTTTATATTTTGGAACATATATGATATAAATAAGCATCTAAGACACTCACAAAAAGGGAGAAATTGTTGATAATCAGTACAAACAAGTGAAATTACTTGATGGGTTTGAATGCTCTATTCATTCATACATACACCCAGGAATTCAAGTTCAGTATAAGTGAGGGGGGGGGAACCCTACGAACCTAATCACTGAGGTTAGAAAGCCTTGACACAACCCACACTGTACCCCTGACCCTTGCAAGAGAGCAAATGGTGAGTCCCATGCTGACGTAAGTGCTATCAACAAAGCTCCTCAATTTAGCTTCCAGGGGATTTATTTATTTACTTATTTCAATTTCTATTCTGCTCTCCCTGCTCTGGCAGGCTCAGGGCAGATTACATTCATAGACATTAAAATTAACAGTTTCTCAATTTAAAATCACAATAAACACATTAAAATTTTAAAATTTTAAATTACAGGTACAAAATTTCAAATGGCACAAAGTACGTAATTGAATCCTTCATCCAACCATCACTGAAACATTTCTTAAAGGAGAGGTTTTGTAGGTGGATGCTCTGATAGGGAGGGCCCCATTCTATTTCTATTCGGGCAGTGGGGAGCTCAGCACAGAACAGGAGCCATTTTCTATATTAAATGTAACTGAAAAAAGTCACTTTTTACTAACATACTGACACTGTGCCTCTGACAAGAAGGCAGGGTTAGTAATACTCCTAATCTTTCAACTATTGGCCAAACCTACCCCATCAAGGGTAGGCAGTATAGAACACCCTAGAATGTCAGTCTTAACAAACTTGTGTCTGGTCTGGGTTCAGATTCACCTTATTCAGCTTCTTAGTCAGGCACAAGAATCATATTTGACAGGTGTTGCTGATGCTGAAGTACCAAAAGCAGATTTTCTAGAATTTCACTGTCAAGCCCCAAACAAAAGTATTACAGTATTGCTAGGCTACATAGGACTGACTGGATCCTAGTGGACTACTTCTACTAATTGGTCTGCAGTAGATCTTGAGGCTACCATCCTTCAGATGAGATCTGATGATTTCCTGGAATTATAACTGATCTCCAGACTACAACAAAAGTGGATGCTTTGGAGGATGGACTCTGGCATTGTACTTCACTGAGGTCCCTTCCCAGAGCTGGCAAACCTAACTGCCAACTCTTGTGGCTTTTGAAGTTTATTGAGCTGGATTGATTGGTACTTGATGGGAAGATTTTATGGAGAAAGATGTTATCTGACAAATTATGATTTGGCTGCTTGCAATATGTGTGGTTTCCATTCTCCAGCCACAGAAAGACAAAACTGTTTGCAGCTAGCAAAGTGTGGAGGAGCCAGTCATTGGCTTTTCAACACATGCTTTAAAAAGAAAAAAAAAATCCAGCTGAGAAATATTGGGAGAGGGGATCATTTTTTTAAAATAATGTTTGATGTGCTGCAGCACTTAACCAAATAAGAAATTACAACATACAAAGTAGAAACTAGATTTTAGGGTCACAATTGAGGACATCGACATTTGGCATCAGTTATAAAAATTATTTGGATGCAGTTCATTGCTGACGTCCTGAAAGCCACCAGGAATAGAGGTGGGCATGAATCACAATACGAAGCAAAAAAAAGCATGAATCAGGCTGATTCATGGTTCATGAAAACGCGGTTTGGGGTGAGTGAAGCTGACAGCCCCATTCTCCTGCCGCCCTGAACAGAAGGAGAACAGGGGCTGTCAGTTTGACAGACCCCGCGCCGGGGTCTCTCCTTTTCTCCCCCTTTCCAGATGGCTGGAGGAAGGGAGGCAAGGTTAAAGGGAAGGAGTTTCTCTGTGCTGCTTGCAAGTGGCACGGGGAACCTCCTTCCCTTCAAACTCGCTCCCTTTCCCGCTGGCTGGAGGAAGGTGGGGCAAGGTTAAAGGGAAAAAGGTTCCCCATGCTGCTTGTGGTGCAGTGAACCTCCTTCCCTTCAAACTTGCCTCCTTTCCAGCTACCCTAGGTGGCAGAATGGGGCCTGTCAGTTTGACAGACCCTGCCCATGGGCTGAAGCCTGTGCAGGGTGAGTGAAACTGTCAGCCCCCACTGAAGCCAGTGCAGACTGACAGCTCCCTTTCTCCTTCCGCTCTGGGCGGCAGGAGAACCGGGGCTGACAGCTTCACTCACCCTGCGCTGGCGTCAGCCCATGGGCTGAACCCGGCATAGGATGAGTGAAGCTGACAGCCCCGTTCTCCTGCTGTCGGGGCTGTCAGCTTCACACACTCTGCACCGGCTTCAGCTGATGGGCTGAAGCTGGCTTGGAGTGTGTGATAGTGACAGCCCCATTCTCCTGCCACCGCGAGCAGCAGGAGAAGGGGGCTGTCTGTTTCAAATACTCCAGCAGCTGGCACCGGGCATTTGAAATTCCATGAACCATGAACCACGAACCAATTCGTGACCTGGGAAAAGGTCATGGAAGTTCGTGGTTTCTGGTCTGTGGAATGTGACAAACCATGAATGACGTGGTTCATTTTTTTTTCCAGTTCATGCCCATGTCTAACCAGGAACAGGCTGTAAGGCTGTCCCAGTCCTAAGCGCAACTCTTTGCTTGGATATTTGATCAGCTGAAATCAGAGTGCAAAAGAATTTGATCTTTCAATATCAGTGATACTCATACTTCAGTTTACAATTCTGGGTAGCTTCACTGAATTTGACAGGCCATCCCATAGTGGGGTAAAATTACAAAAGCAATTTCAGAGCCAGCATCTGGATGCATCAGTGATTTTTACAGCAAACTGCCACTAATACCTCTTCATGAAACCACCCTAAGACACTTTCTTTTCACTCTTTCCATATTGCAGTGTGATGATAAAATGAGTTTATTAACAACAATGCAATACAGTGTAAATTATGAAGACTTTGTACTTTGGCACGAAGTCTCAAAGTCACAGATTAGTGATGTTTTGAAAAGAACTTAAAATATAAACCAGTAGGGTGATACTCAATGGGATTTATATAGCAATCCTTTGGAAAATAACTTTGTGTTTCAAATGTATGAGCCAAGGCATGAAGGTAAACCCCACTGAGTTCTCTGAACACTATCGGACTCTGGAAATAGGAAAGCAAACACACAGATATAGGAGTGAGACGGCACCAATATCTTCTGCTGTGCCTCTGCGGGTCTGCATTCACTTCCATGCATTTTGTCTTAAATAGGATTTAAGAATCCAAGCATTACATGGCAAAGCAGCCCAAGGAATTCATGAGTTTGCTGACAAAGGCACACAGTGATCAAAACCATCAGTATAGAACAGATGTGACAAAATTCACAAGGTGGGAGAGATTAAAGGAATTTGTTTCATGCTCTCTTGTGTAGGTAAGGAATGCTGATACCTTATTCTAGCAATAATTTTATATGGCAACAATGGCCTCTTCTCTTGCTGTATAAATCCACAGAATGAGAGGGGGAGTGGTGTTTTCTTAAAAGGTAGTAGGAACCAGCTGAGCACTTATGGTGCATGCAGTTGGTTTAAAAGATGGAATTTAAGGAATGTATATTTCTTTAATTTCTTATGGCTAGGTTTTGACTTTAGGTTTCTCATCTTTGTACATCCCAAAGGCATGCAGGATTCAAAAACAGTTGTCTAATGTTTGATTCACAGTCCATTTCTAAGCCACCCTTTATCTATATTCAATCTCTAGAGGGTGAGAAGTTACGAAGATAAGGAATGCGTTGGCAGGGCTGGCACATCCATTGAGGCCAGGCCGGCAGCCACCTCAAGCACTAAGGCACCGAGGGGGCACCAGAGGGGGCAACAGGGGCAGAGGCATGCACCACAGAGCTCAATTGCCCTGTACTGCTGCGCCCGGCCAGGAGCTCTGTGCTGCTGCTGCCACCGCTGCCAGCACACAGCTGCAGGCCAGGCACGGCAGGCAGCCGGGGGCGGCGCGCAGAGCAACTGAACCGGAGGGAGGATGCACACGCACCGCCCTGGCTGCCTGCTGCACCTGGCCCTCAGCTGCTGCACCCAGCCAGGAGCACGTGCTGGCAGCGGCAGTGTGGGGCAGCTGAGCAGGCAGCCTCCCAGCCCTTCCGCTCAGTTGCTCTGTGCTGCTGCCGCTGCCGGCACCACCAGCCCACACAGCTGTGGGCCAGGCGTGGCAGGCAGTTGGGCAGCATGGGGCAACTGAACAGGAGGGCTGGGAGGCCACCTGCGAGCCGCCCTGCCCCACGTGATGACATGATCATGTAGTCTGGGTGTGCGTGTGCGCAAAGCGCGCACACACCAACACCCCTGAACCTGCCTCAAGCACTAGAAATGCTGGCATTGGCCCTGTGCATTGGAAGGGAACAGCAGAAGACCTTTCAAAAATTAAAGATGAGATTAAAGAGCCTTTTCCCAAGCAACCTCCATTAGGGATCAATAGAACTACTTGTTTTAACTCTGGACAGTTTTTGACAGAGAACAGAATGTCTGTTTTGTTTTGCCCGAACATCACAGTGGATTGCTGGAGTCAGAATGTCCTAGCTCCAGTTTTCAAGTAACCAGCATAATTTGTTTAGGGGAGACAGGCAATACTGTGGACTGGAGCATTAAACCTTTGGTATTTCCATTGTTCCTTTTCTGATACTAGGTAGTAGTGCTTGAACATTTGCTGTAGCTTCCAGATTCTCACCTGTGCTCTACCCACAAATAATATGTGAACACTCTTTTGAGTACTAAGAAAAGGATTGGTGGTTTGGTTGTTTGTTTTCCATCAAGCTGACAATATTTCTAGAGAACCAGTATAGTGGTTAGCATGTCTGACTAGGGTTTACTTGAGAGCGATTCCCAAGAAAAATATGGGAATGAGTCTATTATGGTCTCTGTAAGCAGAATGAGGATGAAATCCATGTGACTAAGCTCAGTGAACAGTCATTTTGGGTGGCCAAAACAACCCTAGAAAGGCACTTGTTACAGTTCTGGGGATCATCACTCTAGTCTGGGGGTTATCATTCCAGAACTTGGGAATTAAAAGTGCAGTCCTAATTCAGTCATGAAGCTTGGTGGATGCCCTTGAACAGACAATCTATCTCAGGTTAACCTACATCACAGGGCTGTTGCAAGGATAATTCAGCCATCCTGGCCAGTGGCAACAGCCACTCAGGCTGGTGGCTGCGCTTTGCTTCCTCGGAAGGAGGAAAGCAGAAGGCACACCCTGGCATCCAGGGCTTAGCATTGGGGGCAGAGTCTGTAGCCTTAGCTGGCTTCTCTGCCCCATTGCCTTCAGTTATGACTCGTGCTCGGCCCACCCACCTCACCCTATTGCAGTGCAGGATTAGCTGGTCACCTTTTGGGGCCAGGTAGGAATTTTTCTCTCCTTGTCCCTGATTGGCACTTGTGAATGGAGGTTTTTTTCGCCTACCTTGCACTGTGAGAAGAGGAAGGTAATTGGCATGGTGGGACTGAGGTAATTCCCTGGTGGCAGGATTTAAGTTAGGGGAAAATTTGAGCAGGCTGGTGAGCACCCTTGGCACCTCCCCATTGGTGGGGAATTGGGGTCTGTCAGGAGTGGCTGGCTGCTGTACAGCCCAGTTGCAAGGACAGACGCGCTGGTGGGGAACCCCTGGACAAGCCAGTCTCCCCCCGCTGCTGTACGGCCGGGTGGAGGAGCTTTAAAGGGGTGAACCACTTTGCCTGGCCAGGCCGAATCCCAGCCGTACCATGGATGGCTCGCACCCAGGGCAGCAGGTGTCTCACCCAGACAGGTCAGGGCAGGGTCCAGGGCTGACCCCAGGGCCTGACCTGTACTGCTAGTTAGGCCCTTGCCATGGTTTATGTTTAATTGTTGTAATTTTAATAAAGCAGCCCATTTTAGAACCCAAATACTGTGTCTGCCTTCCATTCCGACTGAGAGGGCAAATGGAGAGGGGGCAATTTATGCTGACCTGAGCTCCAGATTCATCTGCAGAATCATGCTGCTTGTGTCTTTTTGCAGAACAGAAACATATGTTTCAGTTCTCAGAATACGATTTGGTTATGTTTTCATCTGTTTCTACCTTACATGAATGTGTTTCAGGAAAAAGCAGACAAGTCTTAAAAAAATATGAGAAGTCATCTTCCTAAGGAGGAAGTTCCAGAGTGTTGGTGCCACGACTAAGAAGGCTCTTTCTTGGGTTGTCACCTGTATAATTTCACATGGTGAAGGCACCTGAAGAAGGACCTCTGAAAATGACCAGAGTGGATGGGTAGGTTCATAGGCATTCCTTCAGGAATGCTGACCCCAAGCTGCATAGAGTTGTAAAGGTTAATTCCAGCACCTTGAATTCAGCTTGGATGTAAATTGTCTGTCAGTATAGATGGAACAACATTAGACTATGACCCACACCAGATAATGTTCTTGCTGCAGCATTCTGTACCAACTATAGCTTCTGAACACACTTCAAGAGAAGCCTCACACTGATCACATTGAAGTATTCTAATCTAGATTTTAGCATCCACCACCATCTAATCTAGATTTTAGCATCCACCACCATCTAATCTAAATTTTAGCATCCACTCCAGTGGCAAAATCATTTTTTCCCAGAAAGGGCAGTAGCTGCTCAGCTGCTGAAGTGAATGAAAGATTCCCCTGGCCACTGCTGCCACCTGTTTATGAGAGGCCTGGTGTCATGTATGCCTGCCTGCAGTACATGCCATGGGTATGTTATGTGCAACCTATTAATCCTCTGACCCTGTGGAGAGTTCTGAGTACCTTTCAGTGCCTGTTATTTGGAAGTTTGGTGTGTTATCTCCCCTTTGAAGTGAAACACTTTCGTTTCTGTAGCCAACGGCCTTGAGGCCAGATGCAGCTAGTCTGAATTGTATCTTTCCTGAAAACAGGGATGATTTGATTCCCAAATTGCTATTGTTGCCTATTGTAGTCTACACTTTGATACTTTTTGTCTCTGGTGTTCGCACCAGAATCTCAATGGGCTACTAACCTGGGGTGGGACTTTAACCGATAACTAATCATGCTTTCCCTCAACACGTCACTTCTGCCAATTCCACTGTCTGAGCACCTCGAACCTGATAGATCTCTAATAAAAGTTACTTCAACCAAACTACCTGTGTGATTGCTGTGGAGAACTTGGGGATTTACTTGCCAAGGACTGACACCTGGGTCCGGCAGTACCCCCAAGCTGTGAACCTGCTTCTTTAGAGGAAATGCAACCCATTCAGAAGAGGAGATATCCCTGCACCTGGGTTAAACCTTTCCCCCACCAGTAGCACCTCTATTTTATAATGAATAAAATTTCAGCTTCTTACCCCTCATCCATCTCCAAATTGCCTCTAGGTACTAGTTCAGCTTCCTTGAGATCTGCTGGAAACATGAGATAGAGCTGAGTGTCACCTGCATATTCATGTCAACTCAGTCTAAACTTCTAGATGACTTTTCCCAGCAGCTTCAAGTAAATATTTTAAAGTATAGGAAACAAGATGGAACCTTGCCATAGGCCAAGGGGCTGGGCAACAATCCCTCAGCACTTTATCAAGGACTAGAACCATAGTGCCTCCCAGTCTTAGCCCTGAAAGATAGTCCAGAAAGATACCATGATTAACAGAATAAAAAATTGGACCTGGACTCATAACAGTTTGGCAGAACTCAATTTTATCCAGGCAAACAAATTGCTTCCTAACATGTTGAGAAAGCAGAGGGGCACTTGCAGGCCTGGCTTGAAACCCAAGCAAAGCAGGTAGTTACTTGGGATGCCACACAGGCTACATTCTTTGGTACCTAATTCTGGGAAATGCTTGCAGTGGGGGATCAACAGATGGGAGGAATATTGCTTTACTCTTCCCATAATAATTCATTGTTTCCTGTGACTATTCTCTGTCCACCTGTTTTCCACTCAATTCAGTTTACTTCTGGTTTCATTTCTTGCATAGGAAAAAAAATGATTAAGGCATGGTGGTGATTTGCAAGAAAGAATCAAGATCCTCTTCCTACCCAGCATTTGTTCTCTGAATCTGTGTCCCCTCACAAGATGAGCATTAGAAGCATTACATCCCATAGTATCTAGTTTTTTCTTATTGTTGCAGTTCTATGTTGATGTACTTTGATGTAAGCCATTGAACTCAGTACAACTTACTTCTCTGTAAACATGAAAACATGAACAGTATAAGACTGTACATCCTACTGGAGGAGGAAGAGCTGGAGAAGGAAAAGGAGATGGAGAGGAAGAGGAAGATGAAGAAGAAGATATTCATAATTCATTTTCAGTGAAATTTAACTTTAGTAAATTCTTTCTGATATTCTTTTTTTTAAAAATATGAGAATAAAGCTCTATTATCTTGACGAATCATGTCATTCATTCATATATTCCAGTATAACCAAGACCACTCCGAGAGTAGCTTTTGGGAGGGAGGGGGTGAATTCCCAGCAAAGAAAGATCTACCAGAATATACTCAGCAATGAGCTGATGAAATACAAGCCAAAGCATTACAGAGTTAGGAGCTGTTATTCAAGCTGCCTCTTGTCTCAGAGTATTTAGAGGAATCCAAAGGCAAGAGGGAGCAGGCATATATCATATTGTAGCAGGCAACATGCATGATGAGGAAAAATGGTCCTGCAGACTCATTCCCCACTTCCTCTCAGGCATGTTTATTTATTTTTTAGAATAAGGCATTATGAAAACATGCCTCTGTAGTTTAATATGCATTGTGTGGGTGGAGGAGACAGAGTAAACCTGTAGAATTTATCCATGGGTTTAGCCAGTATTACACAAAAATTTAACTTTGAAAGGAAGCTATAAAATTTGCATTTTCAAATTTATACCTCGCTTGACACCCTCTGGGCTACGACAAGTAACAGATGCTGTCAATATAAATTACCACACTTCCATAATATTCTGACATACCTGAGTGAATGCAAGTATTCATCTCACCTGTCAGATTCCTACAAGGGCAATTTTTTTCCACATATGCCCTTCCTGTTGCTTGGATTCTCCTGCCTGAACTTTCCTTCAGGGAAAGTAACATAAAGCATGTTTATGTGCCTATTGAGAATACACACTTCTGAATTCATGCAAGAGATTAGTTGTTTACTGCCATTATGACATTATGTAGCTGTGAAAAATCTTGCCATTTTGATAGTTTTGTGAACAACCACTCTAATGTACAATGATCTAATATATTCTGCTTGCCATTGGTTCAGTTTGTAAGCACTAGAACCAGTTGACCAGGAAATCTACAGACATTTTTTCATGCGACTATCTGTTGTAAGATTATTTAAATCTGAATGGATGCTGTTCTCCAAACGTATTCTCACAGTTGTTGTCTGATGAGAACACTAAAGGAAGAACTGGATGATACAAAGAATGCTAGGTTGCCACCAAATTCAGAAGCCTCCTATCTCTTCTGCCCCAGCAAGCTAGTTCCAAGTTTCAGAGAGATGGTATAGAGCAGGGATAGGCACTAAAAAAAAAAAATCAGTATTTTTCAGATTTGGATATCAGGAAGGGTATAAATACACTTCCCCCATTATTCCATTCCCCCAATATTTGGGGGGAAGTTTTGGACTTCAGAATTGTTATTGTTTGTTTTTGGGATTTTTTTCTGGAGGGTTGAAGTGGCTGTTTTTCAAGCAAATTACCAAAAATTCAGGGTACCTTTCCACTGCCCTCCCCCCAAGTTTCAAGTGGATTGGATCAAGGGGCCCAATTCCACACACCCCTAAACAAGGTGCCCCTAGCAATCCTACTCTTCTCTATTGTTTCCTACAGGGACAAAGAAGCCAATAGCCAAACACACAAGAGCAACAACACACCAAAAGCCTCCAAATGCAAACAGAACCAATAAGCCCAACAGAACCAACATCAAACCAGAGCACCTCAGCAGAACTATAGGCCTATATGGCAAACTCAACACAACCGATGTAAAACTAGAGAATCCAAGCCAATCCAATTTAAGCAGGGGATGCTGTTGGTAGTCGGACAGAAGCAGTATCAAACCACAGAATCCAAGTCAAACCATGCTAGCAAGCCAGCATCAATGCAGCCAGCCACACCTGACATAGACACTTGACATACATACCCAGTAAAATTGAAGAAAAATAGATCTGGAAGCCTTAAAATACTGGCCCACTATTCTTGGATATTCTCAAATATTTCCAGAGGATATATATTTCCAGAGGATATATATTTCAGATATATATTCAGAGAGAAATATTGGAATGCACACCTTTAGCAGAGAGTGACCAACACCCCTGTCAATGCCTCCCTTGCCACTTACCCACATATGATGTACTGGTTTGTGCATCCTCCCTCCACCCACACTCACAACCACCAACACCAACTTCATACATTTTCCCTAATAGCACTGGACAATGAATGTGTCTTGGAGTGCCATCATCGTGCACTTTTCATATGCTGACAATGCTGGGCAGTACATGCAGCCATCAGTGACAGAACACTTACAGCAGGCAGGGGAAAGCAGGCAGATGGTAGAACTATACAGGTGGAAAGCTGGTGGCAGTGGGCCACACCCAAGGCCCTGGGCTGTAGCAGCAGCCTCACCTAAAGGTATGCTGATGCTGATTTTAGATCAGATAACGCACGCTAAAACAAAACAAATGACATGTTATCACAGTGAGGATTTTTATTGTCTCCCAAGTAGTAGCCAAGTCTCAGCAGTTGGTTTTGGTGACAGCCACATGGTCTCCATATCTAGTTCTATCATAGCAATTATGAACAATATAGAAGAACATTCTCAAGGTCATTTAATACTGTTCTATTGAATCAGCAATTTGAGCACCAACTTGATCTCATGTCAAACTGTTTAAAGAATAAATCCATGAATTGATTTTTTACAGTCTTACAAACAACTTTGAAACAGTGGATAAGGGACTTTTCTCCTTAAGCTCTCTTAAATACCTCTGTTTTATAGTTCTCCAGAAGGCTCCAAGAATCAGTATCTGTCTCAACCCTTTAGGAGGCTGTTCTACAGCAGAGGGGATGGGGGCAATAAAAAGACCCAGGCATAGGCCACTACAGATCACATTCTCTAGAGCTAGAAAATTGCTATGGGACCCTGTTGTGAGAAATGTAATTGCTGTATACCACTATACCATTATATAGTTGCAAAAGCCATTTTTATTTTACTCTCCACTGTTTACTTTTACTTATATAACTTATTATTTCTTGCCTGTAGCTTTTGCAATATTTTATTTATTTTTAAAACAAAATTTATACCCTGCCTTTCTGCCCTCAAAAGGGCCACCAAGGTGGCTAACAAATTAAAGCAAATTAAAGACGGCTAACAAATTAAAGCACCACCAACTGTGGTGACCCCAGCATCTGAGCCAGCTCTGCAGAGGCTGCACAGCTTCCAGAAGGCCCATCCAGAGGTAAACACAGGCAGGTCAGAAGGGGCAAAAGGATAGCAATGACAAAGTGGGGCCAAGGCCAGATGGTGGGGAATTTAAAGAGGGAAATGGAACTTGCAGGGGTGGGGCAGCATATGGGAGATCAACAAGAGTGAAGCCTCACATTGGCAGAGGCTGCAGAAGTCTGGACAGGCAGTAGGGGCAGCAACAGTGATGAAGATGGCAACTGGGAGGTTGAGGCAGAGACCACTCTTAAGGCCAGGGGGGGAAGCTCTGTAGAGGACATAGCACCCATAGGACACAGAGCTCCAGGATGGGGAACTCACTCCATTGAGAAGAAAGGGTAGAGGTATCTACCCCCCGAGAGCTAAGATCCTGCTACAGCAGGATGCCCATGGAAAATGTACAAAGGCAAAAGATGGACTAGAGGGGCACCAGTGCAGAGGCAGATATCACAGCACTTATTCTTCCCATGTTATTTTCCCAAGCACTGATTCATTCTTGGTGTTAGGCTGTTGATTCTGTTGTTGCTCCCAAACTCTCAAGTTAGTTCTGTAAATACACGTATCTTTATTTTACTTTATCATGTATCTGGTTATTACATGAGAAGGAGACTATACTTTCCATTCCATAACCACACCATAAACATAAGGTTCCCAATGCTGCTTCTGAAAATGCCAGGAAATGGGAGGCAGAAGGTGCCTGGGAAAGGTGAAGTCTATTATGCCACTTCTATGCTGCTTTCTCTATTCTCTAAGGTCTTTACCACAGAGACTAGGGGAAATTCCTAGAGCATCACTAGGTGAAGACCTTTTTTCCCCCTCCTCCTCAGTTCCTTAGGGTGTGAAACGGGGTGGGAACTGGTGGGTAAATGGGAGACCTACACAGGAAGCAGTGATTATTGAGTCACATCTCTTGTTATTTCACCTATCCTGGCAGCTAGTCGAGATAAACTTATGTTTCTATTATGTTAAATCAACACACATTTGGACATGATTCAGATTTAAGTGGCATTTTGTAAATTTTGTGAAATTCTTACCATGAGAGAAATTCTGCTGAAATCAGCTAAAACCCCTCTTTAAAATATAACACCTTTTTGGAAATCCCTGATAGTTACTAGGAAAGAAGATGTGGACCAATAGTAACAGTAAATCACAATTACAGCATGCAGAAGGTCCCAGGCTCAATTGCTGTTATCACCAGTAAAAAGATCTCAGGTTGCCAGTGTTGGGAAAGTCCTTTCTTTGTCTAATACCTTGGTGAGCTGTTGCCAGGAGAAGTGTACAATACAGAACTACAAGTACCAGGAATCTGACTTTGTATAATGCAGTTTCACATGTTTGTATTACTGATCATATATGCATGTTCACTTCTCCTAGGATTTATCAAATGATGGTTAACATCCATTAGGCCAAAAATGTTTGCACCAATCTACATTGGGATCATTATGAAGAACGGTTAGTTGTAATGGATGGTTAAGCATGCATGATTACAAATTGTGTAATGCATCGTCCCAACTGGCCCAGTAATTAATTTTAGAGAATGTGATATTAATCGCCCTCTTTTAAAACATTCACTTTCAGTTAAAGCACTGATGCTCTGGACTGACAATTTTTACATAAAAAACTAGCCATTTGGCCAGGTGTTCAAACTACAGATTATGGAAGCAGCTGCCAGAACCCATCTATAACATCAGGTACATGATATTCATGCAAAGTGTGTAAGGAAAAAAGCTGGAAATTAGAATATCAAGGTTGCTCAAAGACTTGAAATAAAGAGTACTACCCTAGCTGGAAGGCAACACTATTCTGATACGCTTAGGGGTGTCCTCCTACCTAAGAATAATAGCTGAAATTGCTCACAAATCATTCCAGGTGCATTAAATCCGGATGCTAATAGTGTTACATTGTTTAAAAACCCTATTAATTATATATCCATGACAGTTACTGTTTTAGCAAATAATTACTTGAAAAATATTGTTTTTCCTATAGAAAAGTCAGCCAGCAATATAAATGTTTATACGTAAACTGATCTAAGAGGACAGCCGCTACAAAATAATAATCCTATTCTTTGGAAGTATTAACTTTGGGGCAGCTCTATACTGCTGCATACCCATGTCGTATGGGCTAGGCTCATGCATGGCAGAGGCAAAAGGGCACTCACAATGAGAAGACTGTGTACAATTTTTAGAAAAGAGCAGATGATACTGAAAATATATAAGACTTTGTAGAACCAAAACTGAGTCTAGAAACACACAGCAGGTACTGCTGAGGGTGTTCATAGGGAGTGCTAGCTTTTATGGGATTGACGGCTCAGCCTCTCCGGAGGCAGATAGTTGCATAATGTACTGACTGTAGCTTCCAAGATCCAATCAATATATAGATTATGTGACAGTAGTCTTTCCTCTTAAATTATGAAAGCATAAATGACAGTTGCAAAGTTTGAGTCCCAAACAAATTACTGCAATCTTTTAGGCAAAGTGCAGACAATGGGATAGCACTGTCCATTGCTGGAACATGAAGGCTCAGGTACAAAAGTGGTATATGGTTTAGGGGGAAAGTAGAAAATGAATACTAGTTACGATGAGTTTCCTCCTCCTTTATTTTATAAAACATCTTAGTCTGACAAACGATATGCAAACTCCACATCAACAAGGAATCAGTGTACTGCAACATCCTTACTGCAATGGAAATCTGTACAGATTCAGGTAAGTACTCTATTTGAACCTTAAAACATCTTTAAACAATCAAACCACTTGTGAAGTTAAAAATCCAGCAGAGGACTGGGAGCTATCCATTGTTTTGCAAGGCATGCAACTTTTAGGATTATCTGAGCAGTAACGGTGTGCTTGATGCATGGAACTCTTGTCCTTCAAGGAACATGTTTGTTCGTTGAGGTTAGTGTTGTTGACCTGAAGAAGCTAAGGGAGAGAGAGAGTCCTGTGGACCTTTGAGGACCTACTAGAATAATCCCCCTCCAGTGCTGAGAGCTCTTCTGCTGTTGTGGAGGTTGAGAGTCTCAAGAATGGAGAGTGTCAGGCTGAGGAGGAGGAACATGTTCCCTTGGACGGGACCCATGCCTTCAATGACAGAATGAGCTATTTATTCAACAAAGGCATGGTCAGCCAATATTTGCAGCAATACAAATCACAACAGGACATTTGGTATGAATCCTTTGTGAAACATACTCAGCAGGAGACTGTAATGACATCCCAAATCACAAAAGAAAGAAATTAGATGGGCGGGAGGGTGGGAGGAAAAAAAACCAGATGATGCAATATAACATAAATATGTTTCTGTTCAGATTTGGCCAGGGATTCCAATGAGCTTTACTATTGCTGTTCTGTCTTGTAGTAGTCACGCACGCACACACAAACCCAACCTAAACATGGCTGTTGTGGGTTTTCCGGGCTGTATTGCCGTGGTCTTGGCATTGTAGTTCCTGACGTTTCGCCAGCAGCTGTGGCTGGCATCTTCAGAGGTGTAGCACCACAAGACAGAGATCTCTCAGTGTCACCAAAGCCTTCGACAATACACCAATCTAAACAATCTGATTTAATGTATTGTCAAAGGCTTTCACAGCCGGAGAACGATGGTTGTTGTGGATTTTCCAGGCTGTATAGCCGTGGTCTTGACATTGTAGTTCCTGACGTTTCGCCAGCAGCTGTGACTGGCATCTTCAGAGGTGTAGCACCAAAAGACAGAGATCTCTCAGTGTCACACTGTGGAAAAGAAGTTGGCAGGTAATTTATATCTACTCAGGAGGGTAGGGTTGACTCAGCCCAAATTTGCAAGGAGTCTACTCCTGATTGTTCTCTAAAGAACCTCCAAGTTTTAGGGAGTTTAGACCTTGAGGTCCAATTCTTTAGGTCCCTGAACAAGGTGCCCCAGCCACTTCATTTATTCCTATTGTAGGGGAAAGTCCAAGCTGATTCCCACTGCAGAAACACCTGAAGCAAATCTTCCATAACCAGAGGCACACTCCCAAATTCAAGCTCCATGCCAGAAACAAAACTAAAATGGCACCCCTCCAAAAAAAAAAAAAACCAGCACCCCCTGACCAGGCTGACCAGCTGCTCTCCATTTTTCCCTAGGATGAGAATTTTTTGAAGTTATTTCCAAAGGGCACATACACACAGGGCACAGGTCCCACAACCAATGTGCACTCCCAAATGCAAGATCATCCCTGGGGAAGCCTACCAGAGCCAAACTGATGCCCCACCTCAGAAAAACCCAGCGCCCCCTAAGCAGGTTGACCAGCCTCTCTCCATTGTTCCCTAGGAGGATGAAACATCCAAAGCAAACTGAGGTAAGGGACATTCTTGCAACAAGAAGCAAACTGAAACAAGGGAATGGAATCCCACAGAATCAAAGTGAAGCAAGGGGACCAACTTCACACCAGAGAATCACCTAAACCAAACTGAAACAAGGGACCTTCTTGCAACTTAGTTCAACAGAACTAGTGTCATTCACAGCAGTTAGGCACCGAGTTCAGCCAGTAGAAGAACACCATAGAACAGAGCCAAACATTACCTAGCCACAAACACAAGGCAATGGCAACTAAGCATAGTTGCATAAGATGGATCCCACACATATGGCCTCAGGCTGAAACTGACAGTGAGGTTCTTGGGGAATCCAAGTAATCCTCTCACTGCAGCAGCCTTCATCATCGGTCCCCGGCCACCCCTGCAATCAGGAAAGTTAACATTAGAACAGCACATTACATACATTATATTACATAATAGCATTCTGTAGCTTCATTTGGGTATTTCTAGAGTTTCCCGATGGGACACATGGTATGTCATTCTCTACTTACTCTAACATCTCTCTCTGACTCTTCCCATTCCAGTGGCAAGAGAACATTTCTGGGGCCTCTTTTTTCAATTATCTACAGAAATTTGTGTTTACTAATGGTGGTGGTTTTGTATTGTGTGTATGTGTGTGGGGGTCCAAATGGCAGTGTGCATTTGTTTTTGTTTTTTTTTTGAAAAATTTTTATTGGGTTAGAATCCATTATTTCCACATTTACATTCAATTTTCCCCAATTTTTTCATCTCTAACCCCCTCCCTTTCCCCCCCCTTTTTGTTGACTTCCAACAGCTTTCCAACCCTTTGTCCCCTTTCCCTTACTTTTATTAGCTTCCTCTATCTAAAACAAATATATATTCTCCATTATTCTAAGCAGTACATCCTTAACTATTTTTAACATTATATGCCCAAACTGTAAGCCTTTGTTTCTATCTTAGATAAACAATTTATCCCAATTTTTCAATTTCAGGTATTTCTATATATCATAAACCATATAGATCATACATTCGTTTATATCAAACAATTTGACTTATTCTCTATATATATTACTCATTCTATCTTTTTATAATAGTTCTATATATCTCTCCTCACGTAGTCAATCAATTTGACCCATCTATATCTTCAGACATTCAGTTTGGTACAAAACTTGTCAGAAAAAAAAGAAAATATTGTTAGTTAATCGCTCCTTATATTTAGTCCTTATAATTAATTATTTTCTCTATGTTCTGTTTGTTAACCTATATATATCTATATATATGTCAATCTATTAATCTGACTGCTTATTAATTCACATTTATCTCTTCTCCCCCCGGTAAAGTCTCCCCCCTCTACTTCAATACTTCAGTAGTTCTCAAACTGCCACAGTTTTCCTCCCACCTCCCATTTCTTCTCCAGGTATTGTTTCAGCTTCTCCCAGTCTGTGTTGAACTGCCCTGAGTCCAGATCTCTCAATTTTCTTGTCATCTTGTCCATTTCAGCCATATACAGCAATTTGTAAGTCCAATCTTCAATAGTTGGCACTTCTTGTACTTTCCATTTTTGCGCATACAAAAGTCTAGCTGCTGCTGTCATATAAAATATCAACGTCCTGTGTTGGGCTGGAATTCCCTCCATTCCCAAGTTCAGTAGCAGGAGTTCTGGGTTCTTATTAATTTGAAATTGTAAAATTTCACTCATTTCTCTTATTATTTCCCCCCAGTACTGCCTGGCTACCTCACACGACCACCACATATGATAGAGGGAGCCCTCATGCTTCTTACATTTCCAGCATTTATTAGAAGTATTCAAATTCCCTAGCGCAATCTTCTTTGGTGTCATGTACCAACAATAGATCATTTTATGAATGTTCTCTTTGATATTAATACATGTCGTTGTCTTCATTGTAGTTTTCCACAAGTATTCCCATGCCTCCATTGTTATTTCTTTATTAAAGTTTATAGCCCATTTCACCATTTGTGTTTTAACTATCTCATCCTCGGTATACCACTTCAACAGTACTTGGTATACCTTGGATATTCTTTTCTTATCTTCTTTAAGAAGGGTCTGCTCTAGTTCCGAATTCTCTATTCGTATACCTCCCTTTACAGAGTCCGAATTATATAAGTCTCTGATCTGTCTATACTGGAACCAATCATAGTTAGGTGATAGTTCCTCTTGTGTCTTTATTCTAAGTTTGGATGCTTCAGTTTTAGTTATTTCTTTATACGTTAAACATTGTTGTTCATTATCAACAGCTCTCGGGTCTATCACCTCATATGGAACCACCCACAAAGGGGTTCCTTCTTGTAGATAAATTCTGTACTTCTTCCAGATTATGTATAGACTTCTCCGAACAAAGGGATGCAGGAACATCGAGTTGACCTTTACTTTGTCATGCCATAAATATGCGTGCCATCCAAATATTTTTTTATATCCCTCTAGGGCTAATAGTTTCTTGTTCTTTAATGTCATCCATTCTTTCAACCAAACTAGGCAGATTGCATCATGATAAAGTCTCAGATTGGGCAGTTGCATTCCGCCTCTTTCCTTTGCATCTTGTAAAACTTTCACTTTCACTCGAGGCTTCTTGCCTGCCCAAACAAAATCTGATATTTTCCTCTGCCATTTTTCAAATTGTTTGGAGTCTCTGATGATTGGTATTGTCTGTAGCAAAAACATTACTCTTGGTAACACATTCATCTTAACTGCTGCAATCCTACCCAACCATGACAAATTCAATCTATTCCATTTAATCAAGTCTCTCTCTATCTGAGTCCATAGTTTTTCATAATTGTTTTTGAATAGATCTATGTTCTTTGCAGTTAATTCGACTCCCAAATATTTCACTTTACTTGTTACTTCACAATCCGTTGTTTCCATTAACAATTGTTGTTTCTGCTTAGTCATATTTTTGCATAATATCTTTGACTTCTTTTTGTTAATGAAGAAACCTGCCAAGTCTCCAAACTCCTTGATCTTATCTATCACTCTTGGCATGTTCTCCAATGGGTCCTCTACAATTAACATTATGTCATCCGCAAATGCTCTGACCTTGTATGAATAGTCCTTTATTTTTATTCCACGAATTTCATCATCTTGACGTATTTGTATCATCAGAATCTCCAATACTAAAATGAACAACAATGGAGATAACGGGCAACCTTGTCTTGTTCCTTTACTTATCGTCAATTTCTTGGTCAATTCATCATTCACCACAATTGCTGCAGTCTGGTCTCTATAAATTTCCTTAATTGCTCTGATGAATCTTTCTCCCAATTGTAGCTTTTCCATAGTGGCAAACATAAAGTCCCAGTTTAAATTGTCAAACGCTTTTTCAGCGTCAACAAAGAAGAAACCAACCTCTTTGTCACAACGCTTGTCATAATATTCAATAGCATTGATCACTGTCCTTAAGTTGTCTCTTATTTGTCTGTCTGGCAAAAAGCCTGCTTGTTCCTCCTCTATGACTTCCGAGAGCCACCCCTTCAATCTCTCCGCCAATATCTTCGCAAAAATTTTGTAGTCATTGTTGAGTAGCGATATAGGTCTATAATTTTTCACATTAGTCAGGTCTTGGCCCTCTTTTGGGATCAATGATATATTCGCTTCACTCCAAGTTTCTGGAATCCTTTGATCCCTTAAAACCCCATTCATCACCTCTTTTAGGAATGGTGCCAGTTCATTAGCCATTGTCTTATAGAATTTAGCCGTAAGCCCATCTGGCCCTGGCGCCTTTCCTAGATTTGCAGATTGTATTGCCTTACTTATTTCCTCGTCAGTTACTTCACTATTCAACTTATTTCTCCAAGCTTCCGAGATTTCTGGAAGTTTGGTTTTCTCCAAATATGACGCTATTGATTCTTTGTTTACTTCTTTTTTATTATACAGCTTAGCGTAAAATTTATAAAAGGCTCTACTAATGGTAGCCTGCTCCAAATACGTTTTGTTATCTTCGCAAATTTTATTTATTATCTTCTTTTCCCTTTTCTTCTTCAATTGCCATGCCAGGTACTTCCCAGGTTTATTAGCACCCTCAAACGCTTTTTGATTCAGTCTTTTGAGATTCCACTCCAATTCTTTATTGCTCATTGCTGTTAGCTGTTCTTGAAGTATTTTAATTTCCTGGTATACCTTCTTTTTCCCTGGTCTCTTTTTTAGCTGTGTTTCTTTGGCTTTTATTTTCTCCTCAATCTCTTGTCTTTTCTCCTCTTTCTTCTTTCTTGCTCTACCATTTAAGTCCATTAGTATGCCCCTTACAACCGCCTTGTAAGCATCCCAAACTTTATTGGTTGGTACTTCTTTATTCACGTTGTATTGTATAAAAAACTTTGTCTCTCTTCTCAGTATTTCCATATTCTCTCTTTCCTGTAACAAGTCCTCATTTATTCTCCATGCTTTCCTTTTTCTCTTTTTTCCAAATTTCCACATAATTGGGTTGTGATCTGAGCCTACCATAGGCATTATTTCTACCTCCTTAGTCCATAATGCTAAGTCTTTTGAGGCCCAGATCATATCAATTCTTGATAATGTAGAATGCCTTGCAGAATAAAAAGTAAACTGTCTGCTTTTAGGATATTCTCTCCTCCATACATCTTCAAGAGTCTCTTGTTGAATCAACTCAAAAAAAAGCTTTGGTAATAGTCCTCTTTTCTTTTGTGCCGTTGTAGTCTTTTTGTCTAGTTCCAAGTCTGTCACTCCATTGAAGTCTCCAGCAAGAATTATCTGGTCGTATGCAAGATCGTCTAAATGCTTCCTTAAATCCTCAAAGAAGCTTTCTTTTGCACCGTTAGGTGCATAAAGTCCGACTACCAACACTCTCTTTAAATTCCAAATACATTCCACTGCTACAAATCTAGCTTCCACATCTCTCATAACAAATTTTGGCTGTAGCTCCTCTTTTATGTACAACACCACTCCTCTTTTTTTCTTGTTGGAGGCCGCTACATATTCTTTGCCCAATTTTCCAGATTTTAAATATTTTACATCCTGCTTTCTGATATGGGTCTCTTGCAAACAAACAATGTCACATTTTTGTTTTAGTAGCCAGTGAAAAGTATTTTTCCTCTTATTCGGTGAGTTTAGTCCATTTACATTCCAAGATAATACTTTACACTCCATACTCATGATCTTGTTGGTAAGTCTTTTTCATTGTCCTTAATAAATCGCTCCATCTCTCGCTCAGATCTGATGCGTTTTTTGGCCCCTCCAAACTCAAAGGACACTCCTTCCGGTAACTCCCATCTGTACCTGATTTTCATGTCCTTCAAAATCTGAATTAGCACTTTATATTTTTTCCGGTCCAGTAACACTGATCTGGGCAGTTCCTTCATTATAATAATCGTCTTGCCATCAATCTCCAATGGATCTTGAAACTGTTTTGTCACAATCCTCTCTTTCATATTTCGTGTTGTAAACTGCACAATCACATCTCTTGGTAGTTTCCTCTGGGTTGCTATTCTCGAATTCACACGGTATGCCACATCTAGGATAGCCACAACTTCCTCCTCCTCCTTCCCCAGGTACTCAGCCAACACCTCAGTCATCTGTTCTTGCGCTGACTTTCCTTCCACTTCTGGCAAGCCACGAAAACGTAGCTGCTTCTCCATATGTTTAGTTTCTGCAACTGACATTCTCCCCTTCACCAATCTCATCTCTGTTTGTTGCGTGTCTGCTAAATTCTCCATCGCGTCTTCTACTGTTTTAACTCTCTGCTGCGTTCCTTGTAATTCACTTCGTATTGTTTCCATACCTTTTTTCACTTCTGACAGCTCCGATTTTACTGTCTGTGTAACCTCTTTAACCTCTTTTATCAGCTCCAATTTCGTGTCCTTAAGTTCTTTAATCATATCTAAAAGTTTTTTGTCCAGGTTTTTATCCAGGTTTTCTATTGCCGATTGCCACTCTTTTTTTGACATCGTGGGGCTTGCTTTAGCTCGCTCCCACGAATCCGCTCTCTTCCTTAACTCCGTGGCGTAAAATTTAACGTTTTTCTATTTTAAATGTCCCGGTCTTCTTATAGAAATTAAGTTTTAAAGAGTCCAAAATGTCGGGCGTCTTTTCTCTATGGTTTCTCTATGATTTTGTAATCCAAGATGGCCTACTTCCTCTTCCGCTGAAGCCGCGACCCTTCCCCTTTCAAAAATGGCGATTCCCTACTTCCTGCCCTCCAGCAAGGGCCGCTTCTCTCCAGCCACTCTATTGTTATTACGCACTTCCTGTCTCCCGTCTTCCCACAGCAGATCTCGCGATGGTGTCTTTTTCTCACAGCTCCAAAGCCACAGGTATTCAAAACAATAGTCCCATTTCTTTAATAACTTCTTTAAACTTAGTCTCTTTTTAAATTCGATTCCTGCCGAGTCTTCCCCTCCTTTTCACTAGTCTGTTGCAGTTTAAAAATCTACTTTTTTTCCTCTCTGTTTTTATCAATCTGTCCCGTCTCAGAAGATAATGATCTTTACCTTCTCTTCACTTTTCTCGGGTTGTAATCGCTGTTTCGATTTTAAGTTCTCCTCTCAGCTTCTTCCCCCAATCGATGCTTGGGTATGTAGGTCTTATGCCAGCCGAATTGGCCCCAAAACTGCCGCAGAGATTATAGCCGACCCGTCGCAAGGTGGGACCTCAAGGATCGGGGGGAGACTCGCTGTGTAGAGCCCCCCCTCGTCCGAGATCTAGCTCACCCTAGGGTCTTGAGCGTTCTTTGCCTGCTCCCCGCCTGAGAGCAGTCGGCCGCGGGCTATTTTCACCCCGCCGGCCGGTTAAAACGGCAGTCCGGTCAGCTCCGCAAGTGGAGCTGCGTTAGACCTCCATGGATCCCAAACAGGAAGTCCGGCAGTGTGCATTTGTTGTGCCAACTGAATCAACTCTCCTTTTTCTGCTGTTTTTCTATCTATTTTTAAATCTTGGGAAGAGTATTTTCCCCCACCTCACAAACTCTCAGAAGATGCAGACAACAAAGTGGGCTCAGCTCATTCACTCTGGAAGCCCAAAGTTGGAAAATGAAAGAGTGGCATGTTAACCTTCAGGAAGACCAAGGCCGAATCCACACTTACTGGCACAGTGCTAAGCAGGCAGAGTGAGAGCATCTTTCTGGCGCGATTTATGATGTCATCGCACCATGATGCCGCTCTCATGGTGCGATGACATCATAAAACGTGTCAGAAAGATGCTCTCACTCCGCCTGCTTAGTGCTGTGCTGGGTAAGTGTGGATTTGACCCAACTTCTCAACTATCCAGGCAAGCACACAAGTGCGATGTGAGCTGACAATGTTCCCACATGGGAAAAGATCTGCTAACTCTGCATGCTAATCAGAGGGTATGAGAGGAGCTTCTGAGCCAAAACAGAGGTCCAGCCAGACAGCCTCTTTCTTGGCCCAGTAGCTGAGTGGATCAGTGGAAAGCAACTCACAGGGCTCTGAAAGGTAGTCCTTGACTATTGGTCCTTCTGAATCTTGGCTTATGCACCTCTCATTCCCAGAGGGACCAAGGGCACAGCAGAGTATCTCAATCTCCATGGACATCCCGGCGTTGGCCATCGGGGGAGCCTGCTGAGAGGGGTGAGGGGGGACCAGCAGAGCTGGTGAGAGAAGTGACCTGTAAGTCATTGGCATTTCCTGAGGAGACACTGGAACTCACAAGTTGTGAACTTGGAGCAACCCAGATTTGGAGTAACCCAGACCAAGCACATCCTTCACTAGGAGGTGAAGTTTGTGGGCTGCACAGTAAATGTGCTTGAGCCCCACTTATACCACTGCTGCCTTTATGTTTGTGCCACCATCAGTCAGCATGTATCCCATGGTGACACTGCCCTCAGCTATTCAGTCCAGTAACTTCCTCTTGATGGCAACAGCGATGTTCTCTGCTGTGTGCACCTCATTGAGTAGCAGTTTTGTGTAGTGGTTAAGAGCACAGGACTCTAATCTGGAGAACCGGGTTTGATTCCCCACTCCTCCACTTGAAGCCAGCTAGGTGACCTTGGGTCAGTCACAGCTTCTAGGAGTCTCTCAGCCCCACCCACCTCACAGGGTGTTTGTTGTTGTGGGGATAATAATGACATACTTTGTAAACCGCTCTGAGTGGGTGTTAAGTCATCCTGAAGGGCCGTATATAAATCAAAAGTTGTTGTTGTTGTTATTAACCTCAGTGTGGAGCAAAGCCTTGCAGTAGTTGGCCCATGTCACTCTGCCTGACACTGGTTGTCCCACCCTCACCCTGAAAGTCATCAGCTGCTACCAGTATGCAGTAAGTGAAAGGTATGGATGCTGCAGGTGTCCAAAGTAGAATATACTGTTGTCTCAGCAGCACAAAACAACTGTGCCTTCACTTGCTCCTTGGAAGCCCTGTAAACAGAAGGCATCATGGTCTTGCTTGGCATGATGTGAGCAGGGGGCAGGTACCAAGGACAGACTAGCTGGAGCAGCCTTTGTAAGCCGAAGTCATCTACTACAGAGAAAGGCTGCCTGGCTACGATGATCATCTCCATGATCTTCTGAGTGACAAGCCTAGATGCCCTCTGGATCCCCTCTCTTGGCAAAATAATTCCATGCTCACCATACATCTCTGACAGATGCTTGGCATCTCTTCCCTACAGGAATCCTGGGGGGAGAGTGCCAGAGGTGGTTGCAGAATGACCCTCCTGCTGGCTTGCTGGCAGCTATGTGGTGCCAGTCTCTCTCCCTGAAAAAGCACTGCCTGGTTGTACATCCTCATCTGGTTCCTGAGTTTGTCATTAAGAGATGATTCACACCCTTCCCTTGATTGACCTGGGCCATACAGTGCTGGCACTGTGCAGACCAGGAGTCCTCCGTCTTCTAGAAATGTTCCCAGACATTGCAAGCAATTATTTAATTGTCTAAATAATTATGACATTAAACTCTTGTAACACTAGAAGAGAGTCTAGCGCTTAAACAATATAGATTTTACAGGGATCACAGAAATAATAGTTTCTTCTGTGAAAAAGTATAGCGTATTGAGGGAATACGATACACAGCCCCCAGATAAATAGGGTTCTAATTACCAAAAAACTATGTATTTATTCATCTATTGGTTGTATTCCTATACTGCTTGTCTACAATCATGTATATTATAACAATAAACAATAAAACTAATGTGATGGGACCCTCAGCTCCAACTGTGTTCTAGGCATGATGAAGAGGTATCCATCTGCTGGTTCCTCTCCCTTTGATGGCCTCAGACTACTTATAATGCAGATACGTATATAAAAAAAGCATAATCACCCTTCAGGGGCTGGCAATGTATTCCTCAGCAGAGTTATGCTCTTGCTATCCCATTGACTTCAAATGGATGTAGAAGGATGTAGCACTGCTTAGGACCGTATTGTACTAAATGAAGCAAAACTCACTATGTGAAGAAAATGACAATGTCATTTTTATCATGCTTGAAGTTAATTTCCTGTTACAATTTCTTAAAGAAGAAGGAATGAGTGCACAAAAGCCTACTGACAAACACAACACAATAATCTTTTCTCTGTATCCTGTATCCAGATATGATGACTCTAAAGCTTCATGTATACAGGGAACTGTGAATCCTAATGTCATATGGTAAGTACATGAAGCCTTTTTTTTAGCATAGTAGTTAAGTGGTTGGGTTGTGATTTGTGAATCAGTATTCTGTTGGTTCGATTCTCACTACTGCCATGAGGACTGCAGGTGACCTTGAGTCAGCCACTCCTTTCAGCCCCAGCTGTATTGTGGGGATAATAACAACATTGACTTTGTTCACTGCTCTGAGTGGGCTCCGAGTGGGAGGTATATAAGCACAATTGTTGTTATTAAATCATAATTTATTTAGAAAGTCCTTAGATTTTGATACAACGGTAAGAAAGCAGAACTATATGTAATCTGTGATGGAAACTTTTATCATTAGAGAGTCTAGGTCACATCTCTTGTATAGGTACATTCATGCATAAACACAAAGTGAATTTCATCTTTTATTATACAGGCATTACATATTCTGATTTTATTGTCAATGAGAACTAATTTGTTATATGGGATGCAGCTTTCCAGTGGAAAGTATTACAGCATCAGTCATGATACAAAGTTTGGTATTTAACAAATGAGTGACACCTACTGGTCAGATATTATTGCTTTCCTGATATTATATTACAGACAGTTTCTAATTCCCATTTCATTATTAGAAGAATAAGGCACTGAGATGGTTCTACTACCAGCATAGTTTAATAGCCCTGACAGCCCATTCACTGGGTGGCATTTAGTGGAGGAAAAGTCTAAAGTACACAAGAAGAAGCTGTCATAACTTTACTTGTGACATTAACACTGACAGCAATCACAATATTCCTTTTGCTCTTGAGGAGGACTGTAGTTATGTCAGGAATTGTTTCTGAATGCATGGGGAGCCAAGGAGGAATTCTGAACATTAAAAGGATTTTTAAAACCATATCTCTTCAAAGATATATTTTAAATGTTTTTCAAAGTTTTATACAATAGAAGTAAAACAGTAGCAACGCAATCTAGACACTTTCCTGGGATTAAGCCCCATTGAAAAGAACTGAGCGGGGACCTGAGTAGATCTGCTTCGAATGGCCTCTTAAAGAAAGATTTCGGAATTGACATATAGGGCCTTCCAGAGCTTTGTTGTTGTTGTTTTTTGTGGTGATACTCACCACACCAGTACTATTATCACCTTGAAAGAGGGAAACTCTCCGAAATCCTGAGGAGGGAATTGGTGGAAGTCTGTGCTACTTTATGTGAGTACTGGCACCTTTTAAAAACCAAAAAGGAGAGAGAGAGAATCACGGGAAAAAAACAAAAAACAAAGTAGCACAAGCACCATGAAAATACTAACTACAGCAAATGAAATAATGTATATAAATGAAACAATAAACAATGAATCACTGAAAATCAATTATTTATGAATCACACACACACTGCCTGCTCAAAAAAACTCAGAGGCAAAACATCAACCAGTTAGCAGGATCACAAACAGCTATTCAGCAATGATAAAGTGCAAAATGCTCAAGTACAATCAATATCAGTAAACATATACATGAAAGTGACCAGTGCTTGAAGGTATAAAGTGACAGAGCCTCAAGTTGAAATTATCAGTACAGCATAAACGTCTTCATAAGGAAATGTTCAATCAATTCATAAGAGGAAAAGTTCCATAGTAAAGGTATAACTGCAACGGGGGTACTAGTGTTTCCTTCCTGTTTCTGTAATCCTTCTTCTGGCAGTTACCACAACAGCAGTATACATTTCAAAATCAGAACATTTCCAAAACAGCTTCTACATGGACCGTGGCTGATTAAACATTGCCTTATGAAGACGTTTATGCTGTACTAATAATTGCAACTTGAGGCACCAGGAGGTGAGGTAGAGAACTACATCTCCCCTCTTCTCTCCCCGAAGGCTCTATCAGTTTTACCTCCCCGTCTGGAAGGCACAGAGGAAATAAACAACTCCCCCTGAGGAGTAATCTTTGCGGCTCTGTAAAGAGGGGAAATTGACAGAGCTTTCTGATCTGTCTTTGAAAACTCAACTTCTCAACTAATATTGTGGCTGCCTTTACTTGAGCGTCCTCGCATAAGAGGTCTCATGAAGAGACACTCTCAGATTTCAAATACAGCCCATAATTATTTGAATGTGTATGAATAATTTTGGTAATAAAAAATGGAATTTTAGATTTTTTCCTCTGCTATTTTATGTGATGGACTATATGTTTGAGTATTTAATAGCCAAGTGGCACCCCCCTCCCCCTAGTGGATCTGTACGATGTGGCCAAACAAGAGGAAACTAAAGGTTTACAGAAAAATCTGAAAGCTGGGAGGATGGCACAAACATCTCAAAAAAGAATAACAAATAGTTTAACACATAAAATATCACAAGACGACCTTGTGAGATCTCAAGCACCATTTCGGTTTCCAAGGCAACAAGCAATAATGTCAGGGAATCGGAAAAGGGGTTGGGGCAATAAACAATAGGAAGAAGAAATTGAAACAGAAACAGTGGCATCATTCAGTTGTCCTTAGTCGACCATCTAGTTCAGATTGTTGATGGGGATGAATACACTGGCCTTTCAGACTGTGTTATATAAATTAAATGTGTATTTGGATAAATATCTAAATATGCATCCACAGCACCATTCTGACCCAATTAGTCATATACATGTGATTATACTTTCAGCACCACACTGGCAGGCAATGCAGTTGCCAATGGGATTTGGGCAAAACAGGAAGGTGTTGACCCTTGTTGCGTTCTCCCTTTCTCTTCCCCAGCAGTCACAGATCGGGGGGGAAAGGGCTGCAAATAGTCCCCAGATATGTGTGAAATAGTGAGAGATTCAGGTATTTTTATGTATAATTTTGTATACGTATACTAAAATAGAAGTTTTTGCAGCAAAAACCAAACCTCAAAAAGTTCATCACACCGCTACTTTGTACTGATTATTTTTTGAGATGGGAATACCACCAGAATGTAAAATCAATGCATAATGTGTCAAGTGTGAAGTGAGGACAAGTTGTGAAAAATACATGCATGCATTTCTCACATCTTAGATGATTCACATGCATTTTGCATTCAAGTATCATACTGATAAAAAAAAAATCTTTCATCAACACTTATTGCTAAGCTTTCCTGAAGCGAACTGTTTAAATTGCACAAGGTGTAAAACTTAAATGTGTATGGGAGGGAAGTGCACATGTTTTAAATCAACAAAATATTTTGTAAACAGATTTTGAGTAAAGATGACAACCTTTTAGAGTTGATTTTCTTTAACAATTATCTTTCTGAATCATACTGCATTTATGCTGGGTTTGGAGAGATGCTGGTTTCCCCAGCATCTCTCCATTCTTTCCCAAACCTTCTTTGCTCCAACAAGTTTTGGAAAAGAGTACAGCAAAGCTTGGATGGCTGCCCTGTGAGTAAGAAAGGAAGCTCACAGACTCACCGCTGGCTATGTTGCATCCGAGGATCAGGCCATGGCGAGGTGAAGATGAGGAGCCCACTAGGAGACCCTCTTTCATAGGAAGGTGCATAGTCAGTGCCATTCCCAACTAGCAGGAGCAGGACACCTCTCCACCCACCCTCAGTTTTGGGGCAGCTGGGGTAGCCAGTCACAAGTTTAAATGGTTTGGTTTTGAGGTACTGGGCCGGATCCAAGGGGGTAAGCAGTGTATAATGGGCAGCTCACCCCTGTGGTTTAAGGGGGTGGCAAGGGCCGTCCAGCAGCTGTTGGCAGCAAAAAATCACTTGCCATCTTGAAGTTGCCAGCAGATTGCTGGGGGAACAACACGCCGAACAGTGAAGGGCCTTTCAATGCCAGGGATTGGCTACCCTATGCCTTGTCAATGCTCCAAAAGGACTGTAATCAATAAAATTGTGGCCATTTCAACCAAACGAGATGTGTCTGTGTATCATTCGATGGGGCCCCAGTTGGCACATAGCCCATAGGGACCAGCATATCTTTGGGACTGGCATATCTTGGGGACAACCTCTCCCTTTATGTTCCCTGGAGACTCCTTTGATCAGCGGATAAATGTTTACTGCTGGTCCCTGGCCCTAAGGAAGCCCACCTTGCTTCAACCAGGGCCAGGGCCTTTTCAGTCCTGGACCCAGCCTGGTGGAATGCTCTGTCAATGGAGACCCAGGCCTGGTGGGACATATCTTTCCACCAGGCCTGTAAGACAGAGTTGTTCCACCAGGCATTCGGTGGTTGAAGGGGGAGGTGCCATGTTGGCCTCCCACTTTGGGGGGGGGGGTTTCTCCCCACCATTGCACTTTAATGTACTTGGTTAATTTATTTTATTATTGCCTATTGTATGTTGATTTTATAATTATTGTTTTCTTGTTATTATTGATTTTAACTGTTGTTCACTGCCCAGAGCCCCTGAGGATGGGCGGTTTATAAATCAAAATAATAGTAATAGTAATAGTAATAGTAATAGTAATAGTAATAGTAATAGTAATAGTAATAGTAATAGTAACAGTAGGATGCAAATCTTGGGTTTTCTTGGTTCCACTGAAACAGTAGACATTTTCCTTGTCCTTATCCTTGTAGCAACCATTTCCTCTCCCTGCCACTGGGGAGCTGTTTTTAAAAATAATAATAATAAAAAACTAGCAAAAGAATACTGTTACAGCATTGTGATGTAGCAATTCGATTGTCAAGACCTCTAATCTCCCAGCTTTCATTTTTAAAAAATGTTACTTGCCCATTATATTGCATAAATATATGGGGAAAGGACTATCTAAGTAATGAAAGGTGCTAAAGATTTACTTTTATAAAAAAAATTCAAGCTGGGTATTTAGATGATCTGATACACAGATTGCTACATTCTTATAATGATATTTAATTGTTGACTTGAAAAAAAAACCAGAGCGCTGGTGATGTGGGGGTGGGGGATGGAGAAACTGAGGGAAATTATTGTGAAACTTCCCCATGTGGGGAAACTACACTAGCTTTGTCAGTCCCTGGCAGGTAGACCCCTCAAGCCCAACCACAATGAACACACGTTGGTCCTAGCAGAAGTAGCTTTATTAGAATCTATGCAGTTCAGGTCTGTACTCCATCACGGGGTTTGGCAGAAGTGACAATTCAAATCAAGCAGTCTCTGTTATAGTTGATTTTCCCACTCTCCAAATGACAGTTAAGGTTTTGGTGCACAAGCCTACAAGAGTCCTGTGAGAATCTCTTTAGTTATGACTATATATCAGGTATACAATAAAGTATTCCCAGCATCTGGGGATGGCAGTGAAAGCTGGCATTTAGACACACCAAGGTCATGGTTAGCCGAGACTCGCATATTTCTCTAAGATAACAGAGGAGGCCCGTTCTGGGTCCTAAGTAAGTAACTTCTGCAATATGGTTATGAATGAGCAGAGAGAGTACACATCAGTTCAGTAATAAATCAGTATAGCTTCAGCATATTGTTGCACAAGCAATAAAACAAACAAACAACTATGGCATGCCGGTACACAGACATGACAAGCTTGTCCCTATGCAGAAAACACTGTCTTCTTCTAGAGAGACTTGAAGAACCCCTGTAAGTTCAGCTCATGTCATAATTGCCAGTTGTGAATAAACCCAGATTGATCACCAATCACATCAAGTGATCACTGAGTCTTTCATCACAGTTCACTGAGTGTCTGCACATCTACGTTTAACACAACAGCACGCACACAAGACCACTTGCGCATAGCAAGACAGCAAAGCAGCATGGTAGTTGCATTTTACCCAATGACTACTTTAACATGAAGCCGCATTTGGGGGCTCTGTTTCAGTATATGTGTACTTACCCGCCGCCACTCCTCTGCTGAGCATCACTTTAGAATGCAAATATCTTCCATGGAGCAGGTGGGGGGGCTTCATTTCAGCAGATAAAAATTCACCTCATCCCCAAGTAATTTCTTCTGTTTTGGGGACTTCATTTCAGTATGGTTCACTTCTATTTTATTTTTTAATTTTACTCATCCATTTTATATCCTGCCTTTCTCCCCAACAGAGATGTAAGGTGCCGTACATTGTACTCCTCTCATCCATTTTATCCTAGGCTGAGAGAACGTAATAGGCCCACTGTCAGTCAGCAAGATTCCATGGCAGAGGGGGGATTCACACCTGGGTCTCTTAGTTTCTAGTCTGACACTCTTGACATTCACATGACATTGGCTTCTAAGGAAAAAAAATCTAAGCCTATGTTCTATGAAACTCTCTCATTTTAGCAGTGGTTAATTGAAGCATTTGCAAATTTCATCACTATTAGTTTGTTCCCTCTTTTCCTTGGATGGACAATTGGAATTTGTGTGTTGAGCTGGATAAACAAGAAGAGTTATTTCCATATGATCAGAAGTGCTGCATTTTATTTATGATGCTACATAACTCACCACATCATTTTGAATGAATCCTCATGATTTTTAGATGGAGTCAGTCCAAAGTTACCATCAAATCACATATCACAGCCAGATCCACAGACAGCACACCCATTAAAAAAACAAAAAACGGTGCTTTGCAGAAAGCTGACAGCACTGATGGCGATCAGGTTGATGGGTGAAAGTATAGATTTCTGTAGTGGAGACCCAGGCCACAATTCCATCAACAATATTTGCATATAAAAATTGGCATTATATATAAAATATCTACATTGCATGCATAAATATCATATTCATGGTATACAAAAATTATACAAGACAAGCAGGGGACCCAAACAACTTTCAGGGAGCATCTCACTATTTCCTCTTTCCCTTCCATGGTAGCTACCATAACTTCTCCCCTTTTCCTACTTTTTTCTTTAATTCCAACTGACCAACCTACTTTATCCCCCTGGCAGACTCTTTGTGGGAAAAATATGGCCCAATTGCACATCACCAGCCTCTGGGCTGAGCCCAATTGAACAGCAGGGAACCTGGAAGGACTTGCAGGGGGCACTTTACATGCCCCTATATCCTCCTCCCCACATTATTTCCTCTTTTCCTCTTCTTAGCAGCCCCCATATTCTCACATTTCCCTGCTTCCTTCTCTCCTACCCTCCCCACCAATGAAATTATTTTTATCTACCCCACCTTCATCTTCAGCTACATATATTATTTATTTGCTTCATTTACATTCCACATTTATCCACAATGGGGACCCAAAGCAAATTACTTCATTATCCTTTTCTTAAATTTATGCTCACAACAGTCCTGTGGGGTAGGTTAGATTGAGTGTGTGTGACTGGCTCGAGGCCCCCCAGTGAGCACCATGGCAGAATGGGGATTTCAATCTGGATCTCCTAGATCCTAGTCCAAAACCCTAACAATTACACCACACTAGCTTTCATGGGATGGCTGCTTTTGAACAATGTCAAGCAATAGGGCCTAAATGAGTCATTGAATTTCTATGGCATCAAGTTACCCAGAGATTGCTGCCATACCTGACCTTGATGAGTCTTCCTTCAAAGGCCAAAACAGTCCTGGAAGTACCCAGCCCTTTCCTCTGCCTTTTACTGACAGAAACCAAGGCTTCAACTGGCAATACTATTGTAGTTATGTAGCAATGGCCACTGAGGGCATTCATTTCTTAAATCTGCAGGTGCTGCTTCTATTATTTTGGAGAGTTTTAACACTCGCTTTTTTTAGATTTCAGATTTTTTTGCAAACCCAGTGCTTTTTGTAGGTTTATAGAAATATCTGTCTTGTACGTTCATGATGACCCCAGTCTCTGAATGTAAGTAGCCGCAGATGGGGCCACATTGAGAATTAGATATATATTGACACATACACAGTACCAATGAATCTAAAGAACTAACTATGAAAAGCAAAGAAGTGTCTGTTAATAATGGTATAAAGAGACATAAAAGTGATAAATATAAATGTCAAGAGGGAACTTACATGGGAGGAGACTTTTGCAGTCAACAGAAGCAGGAAAAGCTTCTATATCTTCCCTGAACTCCACAAGTTCCTTTTAAAATGTTATACCTAATTCCCCAAAGTAGGACTTACAACTCGTACTTCTATTTCTTCCATTTAGGTAATATGTGAATCCACCCTAAGATGCTAAAATAGAAAGCAATGGATGAGACCTGTCAAGTAATAGCAGGACTGATTCTGTTCTTGAGTGTTTGTTACTGATATTAGTTTATTCTGCATAACAAATTGCATGTATTATATTAAAGAGATGAGGTTTCAATTGTGCAAGCAATTTATAGTTCAGCTGCTGAGACCAACAACTCCTCCAAAATATCTCTTCCATTAAGCTTCTGTTTGTACAAATAAAGAATTAAGAACCAAGATATCCATTTATACCAAATAGTTCACAAATGCTAGAGGTTTTAAGAGGAAAAACTCACCAATTAAACTCCTCCCATCACCCTTTAATGGATTATGATTTATTCTATCTTTGGGTGAGACATGATATTAATTAGCCTGACCAAACACTTGCAGGCATTGGCTTCATTCTAGCAAATATTCCCAGGTTTTCACTCCACAGCAGTCAAAAGCTTATTAAGACACATGAATAGCACCAATTAATTTTCTCCAGCAAGAAGTGTAAGTTCAGACTTGATTAATAATAGATTCAAATTGTGATGATGTTAGGGATCTGAAACAGGAATATCTATATGTCAGCCATAGAAAAAGCCACACATGTATGTGTGTGCTTGTGCACATGCATGTGCACACACGTGCACACACACACACACACACATCTCTTTGTGACTACCTGTCCAAGACTGCTAAGCCATCATCAGATTATAAATTAAAAAAGGTTTTATTGTATGTCACATTGAACTGTTTAAAAAAAGGGAGATCAGCAATTTTGTCAGGGGCTAGCCACTAGGAAGATACATATCCCATCTTAAACAGGCTGCATTGGATGTCATTTTGTTTCCAGGTCAAACTGAACCTTTCATGATTGAGGATGCACAAAGTACCATCTCCTCCCATATGTTCCTATCCACCATCTACAGTCTTCAGGTTGCTACCTACTTACTATTCCCCCACTCAAGGTAGCCTGCCTGGCATCAACTGGAGCCTGTTCCTTTTCCATTGTAGTTCCCATTCTTTTTGAAGAGGAGGGGGCATCTCTGGTTTTATTCTATTCATTTTAAATTGTATTGTTTTTGAGGCACAAGGAAAAATGAGATGTAAATAATTAATAAAATTGATAAAATATTGGTGTTGATTAGGCATGGTGCATTTCAAAATACTTTATATGAAACTGAAATAATAAAGATGTTAAGTATTGTGTTGTAGGTGCAGCAAAAACATGATCTTTGGTGCTCAAATTGAAACTATTTGCCCCCGTATCCAAAAACAAACATACAAAATATGAATATATGGGCTGAACTGGGATTCCATTGATGGCTGAATTGCATAAAATTTCCTTCCCATTTTATCACAGCTTATCACTAACAAGTGGATTGTTGGTCACCAGGCAACCTCACCCAGGCTCTAGACTCAGATAGCTTAACATCCCATCTTCTTTATCCCAACCTGTCCAGTAAATCTGTATCCAAACAGCCCATGCCTCATCCCCATCTATAGCATGTTGCTTAGTACCTAGTATGATGCATTAGTTCCCCGTTGCTTAGTACGATGCATTAGTACCCCATTTCAAGCCATCTTTTTCTGAGTAGTCACAAAATAATAAACATCAAACACGATTATATGCATCACTTCTGCAGCATCATCTATAGTAACATACTGAACTTCTCCAACCTCTTGCCAAAAAAGTTTTCATTGTTATTGTATTTTCTTTGCTACCCAAATTATGACCAGCTGATATGACGCTGTTTAAATCAGGGTGTAGGCAGCTGCTGTATGAAGAGACCTAGAGGTGAGACAAACAAAGCAACTCCATGATCCCCATTTTCATTGGCAGGTCTGCTATAGGTGCCTAGCCATACCTTCCAGAACACCATCTCATTCTCCTTTCCATATTATAGTGTGGACAAATGAATCTCCAACTCTTTATTATTGCTGAAAACAAACATTTACAAAAAGCTATCTGGAAGATCTAGTGGAAAATTCTCTTAGACAATTCCAATGTAATATGTAACGGATCCCCCCAATGTAACGGATCCCCCCATCAAGCTCCTAACACCCCAGCCGTACAGCATGAGGGAAGGACTTGCTCCTGGGGATCCCCGCAGGCGTCTGCCTAGCTGTGGTAGCCGTCACAAGCATACCGCACTGATGGCAGACCCTGTTCCCCCACGCATGGGGGAAATGCCACTGGGTGCTCACCGGCCCGCTCCCTATTCCCCGAGAATCTCCTGCCACCGTCAGGGCCAAGCCTCTGCTTAGGCCCTGATGCCCCACAGGTGGCTTAAGGCCAACCTAAGCCCTTGCCGTAGGTCGTTCAGAAAAATCTCATTGCCTTCTGGTGATAAATGCACGCCATCATCCCGGTAGAGATGGGCAAATTCGGCCTTGATCCTGGGGTGCGGCAAATAGATCCCCAAGCCGTCCCCTAAAGGTTTCTTCATGGCACGGTTGGCCTTACGCCGAGCCCCTTCAACAGCCCGCGGGTCAAAGGCTTCACGCCACACCCTACGCTGCAACATTTCGGACCAAAAAATAAGCACCCCCGGCCACCGATGACTAATTACACGGAGGTCCGCGGTTGCCTGCAGCGACAGGGCCTTGCCCTGCACTAAACCAAGGTCATTACCACCGAGGTGGATCACCAAGATATGTGGGGGCGGACCTTTCCGCCCCCGGAAAAGGAGTGGTAACAAGGCAGGCCATCGAAGGCCACACCGTCCAAGCCACTCAACATTGGCCACAGCACTGAGCCCCAGCTGGGATCCAATCGCGGTCCGTCTGGCTTGATGGGCTGCCCAGAACACCATGCTGTGTCCACAAATCACGATCCTGAGCTTCTCGGGGCCGGATACCGCACCTAAGAAAGAACAGTCAGCAAAGTCTATCAACAATGGGCCAAAGGGCGGATGTAGGATTGAAACGCACCCAACCGCCACCTGCCCACCCGCTGTATAGCCTGGGGAGGGTAACCCATGGCCACGGCAGTGGAGGCAGCCCCTATCTGAAAAGAGTGGGTGCCGAACTTGACCCCCGACATCCCCAACCTGCAAAGGGCCCTTTCTGTAACCACCCAGAATTGGTAACGGGTCAAAGGAGCCCCATCAACATGCTGGAACAAAGTCCCAGGGGCATTCCCAAGCAACTCTATATAATCCTTAAGCGCACGGACCGGGCAAAGGTCCGGCTCAGAACAGGGGCCCAAAACTAAAGTGGTGCCCCGCTGCCCCTGATCCGTCTTGGAGTGCTGGATTGTAATGGTCACAGTGTCCCCCACAAACTTTATGTCCTTGGCAAGCAGGGCCCTGCCAGACGTGTCCGTACGAGCCTGAACAACTAACTCGCTAACGCGCAGCGCTCCAAAAAAGGCCACCAGTGAAGCTGCATGAAACAACCTCTGTTCATAGCGGGAGGAACATATGTCTGGCCAAATAGCTCCCAAACCTTTCAGTACAGCAGGGGAAATGGGCTGCTGCTGATCCCTAGGGGCCCCAGCCTCCCTGGACCAGCCCTCAAGCATCTTCCGTACCCTAAAATCGCCCGAGGCATCCACAAGGCCACGGGCCTTGCTGACAAACGCCAATGCCGCCAATTGGCCCCTAATGGACTTAACCGAAAGGCCTCGACCATGTTGCACCATGCAAAAATGCATAAGGTGCTCAGCCGGGATGGGCCAGAGATCCCGAAGACCCACCGTCCTCCTGAATTCCGTAAACTGCCCTACCGCACAGTCATACGCCTTCCGGGTGCTAGGGGCTAAAGCTGACTGGATGGCCCGGTTCGCTTCCGCTGTCCAAGCTGCCACAGCTCTCTGGGCATCCGTGCTGGTACCCGATCGGCCTCTGGGGCAAGGAGCCAAAACCGATCCATCTGTTGGCGAGACAGAGTGTCTGCCACACCATTACTAATCCCTGGAACATGTCTGGCCCAAAACAGTATATTCAGCCGGAGGCACTTAAGGGTAAAGGCCCTCACCAACCGCATAACCCTAGGCGATTTGGAAGTCAAGGAGTTAACCACATGAACCACCGCCTGGTTATCGCACCAGAAGTGGACCGTGTGATTGGACAACTCCTCGCCCCACAGCCAGACCGCAACCAACAGGGGGAAAAATTCTAAAAACGTTAAGTCCCTAGACAAACCCTGTTCAACCCAGTCCGGGGGCCAAGGGGCAGCACACCAGTGCCCCCGGAAATAAACACCAAAACCCAGGGACCCCGATGCATCGGAAGTAACCTGAAGCTCAGCTTCAAGCAACAACTCATCTCTCCAAAACGTAACCCCGTTAAAGGATTCTAAAAAATCCCTCCATACCCGCAGATCGGCACGCATGCCCCTACCAATACGCATCCGATGATGGGGTAATCTCGGCGACCCCATGGCCTCGCATAAACGCCGAAGAAAGGCCCTACCCGGGGCAATTGCTTTGCATGCAAAATTCAAATGCCCCACTAGCTGCTGCAGCTCAAGGAGGGAAACTTTATTCCGACCAATAAGCTCCCCCAGCTGCGTGCGCAAGCTCTCAACCTTGTCTGCAGGGAGCCTCAAGGACTGCTGCGTGGTGTCCAAGTCAATCCCCAGAAAAATCAAGACCGTGGCGGGGCCCTCGGTCTTCTCATGGGCAAGGGGGACACCCAGCTCACTAGCCAGGGAAACAAAGCTAGCCAACAACCTGGCACACTGCCCAGAGCCCCTAGGCCCAACAAACAAAAAATCATCTAAATAATGACAGGTGTCCGAACAGGCCGAGCGGCGACACAGCTCCCATTCCAAAAAGGAACTGAAGCGCTCAAAGGCCGCACAGGAAATAGAGCACCCCATGGGAAGGGCCCGATCCATATAGAATTTGCCCTCGAATGCAAAGCCGAGAAGCTTGAAGTCACCCGGGTGAACCGGGAGAAGACGAAAGGCTGACTTGATGTCACACTTTGACATTTCAGCACCCACCCCACAACGGCGCACGACCTCGACCGCCTGGTCAAAGGATGTGTAACGCACCGAACACAGCTCCTCCGGAATAGCGTCATTCACTGAACTGCCTCTGGGAAACAATAGGTGGTGGATAAGGCAGAACTCCCCGGCCGCCTTCTTTAGAACCACCCCGAGTGGGGAAACCCGTAAACAAGGGACAGGAGGGGCGTCAAATGGGCCGAGAACACGGCCTTCCGCGCACTCCTTAGAAATCTTAGCCCGCACGATATCCTCCATGCCAGCCACAGACCGAAGGTTGGCTGCCATGCAAGGCTTACGCTCCCCCCGAAATGGAATACGAAAACCAAACTGAAACCCAGAAACCAAATACTCGGCGTCACTCCGCCGGGGGTAAAGGGACAGTAAGCCCTTAAGTACCCTCAGATTTATTGGGGAGGGACCCTTTACCAGGCCCTTGTTGGTGACCCCCGGCCCCGAACTGCTTGCCCCCGCCACCAGGCTTGGCCTTGGGACAGGCTGCATAAGAGTGAGACCCTGCACAAGCTGGGCACTCATGACGGTATTTGCACGCCTTCCGATTGCATTGCCCCTTGGATGTGAAATCCCAACAGAGCAGCCGGGGTTGAACTGGCTGCCCCGCCGAGACGCGGGAACCAGGCGTGTTCTGTGGGCGGAAAATCAAATGACCGCTATCCGACTTATCCCCCGTATTGGGCTTGGCCGGGGTCATAACCTGCAGCCATAGCTGCTGGTGAATTTGATCCCACGGCAGGTTCGGGTTCATAGCAGCACGCATCCTGAACTCCTCGTCATACTGGAGCCAGGCAGACCCGACAAATATCGTATAACCTTTGTAGATTATATCTAAATATTGAAACAGCGCCACGGCGCGCCAAGGCTGCACACGCACCAAAATGCCTGCATAGATGAGAAACCCGGGCAACCAATTCGACCAATTCCGGTCAACTTTACGCCGCCTGATTTTCTCCTTATCCTTCTCATCTAAATCGTCTTTGTCCTTCTTCTCCAGCTCCCTGAAGAGAAGGGCAGATACGTCTACATATTCCCCCCGAATAATTTTGTCCCAAGTGGCTTGAGTCAAGTGGTCCCCAAGCGGTAGAGCCGTATCCCCAAAAGGCAAAGCCCTATAAGGCACTAAACCATACGGGGAGTGTGCATAAGCAGGGAAACCTCCAAGCCCGGTGCAGCCATAAGGCCAACCTACAGGAGGTAGGCCAGAAGATGTAGATGGCATCTGAAGCTGAGCAGGAGCCAGAGGAGTGAAAGCACCCCCTTGCCAGCCAGGAGGTGGAACAGGGGGCAAACCAAGAGCAGCCTGTGCCGGGGTCTCTGGAGAGGCCGGAATCAAAGGTGAAGAAGTGTGTGGTATGGTGTAACCAGGAGGCCCGGAAGCAGCAGGCTGACCCCAGGGCCCCCACGGCCAGGTGCAAGGCTGTTGAGACACAGCCGACTTACCCTCCTGCGGCGCCGGCTCCACCGCTATTGCAACTTGGCCCACATCTGCGGGCACCTCCTGTTCAGCCTCAGGCACGGGCACTTCCTCCACCGCCCGAGACGGACCCTGACTGGAACTGGGTTCAGCACGCTCGCTCCCCGACGCTGCCTCCAATGCTGAAATACGCTTCATGATGTCCTGCTGCAAAATAGAAGGGGCAACGTTTTTAGTAGGCCGACGTACCCTGCTCCCAGCACCCCCTTGCTGGGTGGCAGCACGCGCCTGCTCCAAGGCCACCACACGGTCAAGTATAGCTTGCAAGCCTGATCCACCGTCATCCTCATCAGAAGATGACCTAGCGGGGGAGGGAGGCCTTTTTGCAGCCGCTTTTTTAGCAGGCTGCTTGCCCTTAGATGGGCCACTGCCTTTCTGAGGGGGCATTGCCACACCTGTGGTAATAATATGGGCAACCCCCTAACAAATAAGAGGGGGGGAGGGGCAGTGAGCGAAAAAGCCCAACTCAGGCCCACAAAATGGCCACCGCTATGGCGCAGACACAAGATGGCCGCCGGGCCACTTGCACCGAGCAACAGCCCTGGAAGAGGGTGACCTACCGATGCCCAGCAAACACCACCAGCACCCAGACCCGCAGCCTCAAGGGGGGGGTAGGTAGCCGGAGCAGCAGGCCAGATGGCCCCAGGCAAACCACCCAATTACCCTTCACCCCAAAGCAGGGCCGGGAAAAGGAGGGGGGTGGAAACGCAGCGGAATAACCGTGCGCGGGGTGGGGGGGAACCAAACACCCCAACTGCTCAGCAGAGCAGTAGCCCGCAGGCAACCCCCCGGGAGCTTAGCCCCCAAAGCTCCAAAAGCCAAGAGCACGCAGCCAACTGAGCCGGAGGGCGAGAGCGTGCTAAAGGGGGAACGCCGGGTAACCACCCCCAGACAACCAAGCCGCCCGCAGAAGCACCGGGCAGCGCGCAAGGCAGCCCCCGGGGGTGCGCAGCTGGGCTGCGCTGCTGCACCGTTGCGCCGCGGCCGCAGACGCGAAAAAGGGGGGAAAGGCTCCCGAAGCCGAAACCGCTCCCTCGTCGCCGCCGCCGCCGCTTCCGCCGCCGCCGAAAGCCGCTCCGCCTGCCTCCCGGCCGGGACCATTGCTGACAGCGCTGGATCCGGTAGGCCCTAGCACGAGAAAACGCTCGCGAGCTGGAAGGACCTTCCTTCTCCGAGCGCAAACCAGCAACTGAGGAGGCCGGGAGAGCGGAGCCGCCTTCTAAGGCTCAGGCTCCGCCCCCCGGCCAGTACCCGTATGCCCGGGAAGGGAGTCTGTCTCTTCCCGGGCAAGCCTGCAAAACATGGCCCCCGGCTCATGCAGCGTTGCTGCAGCCGGGAGTGCCAAAAACTTTTAGAAATATACTAGAAGAAATTATCATCTATTAGCAATAGATCCAATAGCCTTGTACAATATAGCTGTGAGTGATGCTCGTAAGATGCATTCAATGGGTAACACTGATTTTATTTTGTTCTTCCTTTTACTGTCAAGTCTTAGTGAGCAACTACAGCTGTTTCCTCGTCAGAAGCAGAAATGTTATGCAAATGCTCATTGGAATGTGAAACATAGTTCACTGAACCAAAGTTCTGAGAAGGCAGCAAGTTAACCATTCTTTTAATGTGGATGCTGATGATAGTGTTAATGTAACCATTCAGCTGGTGCAGAACACTGCAGCACATTTATTCTCAGGAAGTAGATGGAACATATATATCACTCCCATTCTACAGTCACAACATTGGCAGTCCATCAATTACTGGATTCAATTCAAGATTAAGTTGACTATCACATTCAAAGCCCTTCATGGTCTTGGCCTTTTTGTTCAATCACCTCTCCGTCAATGTTCCACCACTGCAGCTTTGCTCATTTGAACAGGGCCTACTGCAAATACCAACTTGTAGTTGGAGAAAATCGAAAGCTGCCTATACATGTGCTTTTTCTGTGGTGGCCTCCACCTTAAAGAATGGCCTGCCTGAAGAGGTCAGGAATGTTCCAAACCCTCCTGGCTTTTCACAAACTATGCAAAACTGAATTATTCGGGAGGACTTTCTACCCAGATTACAGGGCTGTGTCATAAGAAGTAGCTCAGAAAGATGCCTTGGTATGGACAAGGACTATAGACTGCACCATTAGGTTCTGTCTGCTGATGTAGATACGCTCCTACTAGGCAGTTTCCATGTTGCTAAACTTGCATGGTAACTAGTTATGCTTTGTTTCAGAAACATCCATCTCTGTTTCAGAAACATTAATCTCTTGTTTCAAATTTTCTGCTACTATTCCTTATTGTATCTGCTCACTGAATGTCCTAACTGTTGTTCATTATTGATTTTTGCTCAATTAATGTCCTAGCTATTGATTATATTGTATTTTACTTACACTGTGTATTCTGCCTTGGATGTCAGTGAGAAAGGTGGGATGTAAATTAGTAATAACAATAAGAATAATAGGTTGTTCACTTGTGAAAGGGGGTGTTGATAGCTGACCATTCCTTCCTCCTACTGCAGAATCCTCCCTTGCCATATATGGTTGTTAGTGGGGTTCCCATGACTCCCAATGAACATAATTTGAGGAAGTGGAAGCTCAGGAGGGGAAAATTGGGTTGCAGCAGGAGTGGGAAAGTGGGAAGGTCCTGCTACACAAAATCTGCAAATGCTTTGATACACACTGCTATTAATTGCATTTTAACTTTAAATCTCTACCAATGCTGATGAGTAAGGTCTAGAAGATTTTTCTTGTTCTTTGTGTGCTGTTTTCTTAGTTTAGGATTTTTTCCATAGAGCAGTTCATGCCAATGACAATTGCTGCAGAAAAAAGTTAGCAATGAAATATGATTGAATATTAAACATCAGAAAATTAGTTACTTTTTAAACTGAAAAATGCACACTACGTTATGATAAGGAACACCAGAGGGATGAGGGCCAGGACAGTACAACTAAGCTAATCATTTCACATCTATAGATGATGAGATTTTAAAAACAAATCTTACTCCTCATTAAGCCAGAACAACAGAATTTTTTGGAAGCAATTTCCAGTCCTTTCCCCCCTTTAATCACATAGCAAAACAAGAAACCAAAAATAACAACAGCCCAGTTTTGAGACCCTGATGGCAAAAGAAATAATTAACAACTTCTCTTGATGCTCTGTTTTAATCTCTTTTTGGTCAATAGCCAACTTCATTTAAATTGAATTTATGGTGCCTATATTGAAAAGCTGCTTATATATAGCACATTGTGAAGTACTAAATTTTGAAAAAAAAATGAGAAAAGATTCTGGCTTTTAACTCTTGTGTGCACTTTTTGATGTCTCTTTCTACAATATGGCTGCCAAGTCAATTTGTTCATCATGCTATTCTCCTTTTTTGTTTCTCCTCTCTTTTTGCCATTCTTCTCAGCATTCTCTTCCTTCCCATCTATTTGCACTTCATCTCTTCCTTTAAGAACACAAGATATTCCCTGCTGGATCTGATAAACGGTCCATTAGTCAAACATTACATTCCACACAGTGGCCAACCAGGTGCCCTGGAAGACCAAAATCCAGCATATAGAGCCTGTTTCGTAACCACTTTATCAGGGGATAATTCTCACTTTTCGTTTTGTCCAGCAATGTTCTTAACCAAGTCCTTTTCTTGGTCAACGAGCTCGTGGTTACGAAACAGTGAGTAGCTAGCATCCTGTCGGGATTCTTGGGAATACCCACACTGGTTGGGTGCAGTAGAGCTCCCCACCTCAGCGAGGCATGTCCCTTGCATGAGCAATGGAGTGGCAGATGCACTGTCTCGCCTACGGATGGACCAGTTTTGTCAGCTTGCTGCCTTTGTTGTTTGAGGGGAGAAGTGGCCCTCTGCCTCACATATTGGTTGTTCACTTGGGTGGGAATGACCTTGGATTGGTCAAGGGTAAGGCCCTTTCTTTGCAGGTACAGGCAGACTTGCAGGAGATAGGCGAGTGCTCTCCTGGTGTCCTGATCTTTTGGTCTGCAATGCTTCTGTGCCATGTGTGGCAGGAAGCATTGGACCCTAAGGCAGTCGAGTGGGCTAGGCGAAAGGCCAACAGAGCTCTCTTCAAGGCTATGGTAGCAGGGTTGGGAATTTATTTGCCCCATCTGCAAATTAGGCCCTGATTACTGAGAGGATGGAGTGCATCTTTCTTACTAAGGGTACAACATATTCTTGGAGAACCTGTGCCAAGGGCTTAGGTTGGTTTTAAGCTATTTGTGGGGCACTACAGCCTAAGCAGAGGCTTGGCCTTGGTGGTGGCTGGTTAGAAGTTAGGGGAAATTGAGTGGGCCAGTGAGCACCATTGATATATTTCCATTGTTGGGGAATTGGGGTCTGTCAGGACTGGCTGGCTGCTTTACGGCCCAGTTGTGAGGACAGACACTCTGGTGGGGAACCCCTGGACAAGCCAGTCTCCCTCTGTAGCTTCATGGCTGGGTGGAGAAGCTTTAAAGGGGTGAACCACTTAGCCTGGCCAGGCCAGGTCCCAGCCATACATTGGATGGCTTGCACCCAGGGCATTGGGTGACTTGCCCAGATAGGTCAAGGCAGAGGTCCAGGAATGATCCTAGGGCCTGACCTGTACTGCTAATTTAGGCCCTTGCTGTGTTTTGTTGATATGTTGTTGTTATTTTAATAAAGCGGCCCTTTAGTTCCGAACTTTGTGTCTGCCTCTTTATTCCAACTGGGGGGGGGGCATTACATGGATGAGGGTTCCAAAACTATTCTGCGTAGATAGGTTTGCCCAATCTATGGCTTTTAACAGAAATGTGTAACATAATGACATGAGTAGGTTTAGGTATGGCTTGGTATTTTACATCTGGGATGAATGTAACTATACTCTATCCTATACTACAGCAAGTAGTCAATTATTGGCAAAACAAATGCATGCCACTGGAAAGTGCTTGGATAATTTCCTCTTGTTTGCAGTTTTATAGAAGGTTTTTGAGTTTGAATGTCATCTCACATTTGTGGAAATAAAGTCCTGTGTGTGCTTTGATGCAAGATAGCTGAGCTCAATTGTGCTGAATGACCTTTTGAAAATAATGACTTGCTGCTTATTTATGGTTTCTAATGCTCTAAAAAAATTAGTTGTAATCTTTGCAGTGCTATCTCTGTGCATACCTTGTTGAAGCATCTGGATCATGTAAAGGTGAATCCCCTGGTACTCCTAAAAAGTTTATGGCTTGAAAACAGGTTTTATCCTATAATTCTGCAAACTCTTATGTTGTTAAACTAGTGTTCAAGAAGAGAAGAATTATTATTATACAAATGCAACTTTAGAAACTGACAACATTTTGAAATTTGTAGATTCAACTTACATAGATTCCTTTGTATGTCTCTATGTTTTTACTGTATTTTAAGTGTGTATAATATTCCATTTTACTGCACAATCCTAAGCCCTGACTAAGCATCCCCACCTGCACGGTGACATAACAGCTCCACCACTCCCTATGGACTTTTGCAGGAGAGCCACACTGGCATAAGAGCTCGGCAAGGCAAGGCACGGCCGCTGCCAAGAGCACCCACTCACCATTCCCCTAACAACTTGACCCACACCAGCCAATGGCCACATCGCTCCTCTGACAGGCAGGTGAAAGGTGCAGCCAATGGGGAGGCCGTGATCCCTGCTACCCTCCAACAACACCCAGTGTCAGCGAGCAGGCATCTCTTCCAGGGAGGGGTGGCAGAGATAACACAGAAAGTGTGGATCAGGCACCCACTGTCATGTCTGTACCCCTACATCTATAACATTGTTCTATGTGTTGAACCATTTCTAATGCTGTAATGCTGTAACTTGTTTGCATTTTGCAAATACTCTAACACTTTCATTTCTCTAACAGCCTGAGAACCCAGCTGTGTTATCTCATTTCTTTGAAGCTCACAGAAGTGACCTTGTACTGTCTGAAATGTTACAGTTTACTTTTATGCATTCCCAGACTCTTTCCCATGCAAACCTGTGGTCTGGCTGGGTGGGGGGGGGGAAATGAGTGGGTATTTAGAGTTGTACTTTTCTCAAGTCTTTATTCCTATCAAGGAAGTATGTACTGCTGAGATGCTTTTTTTGCCTCTGAGTAACTCTATGGACGTATATATGGGAAAGATTGGATTTCTGAATAAAACAATTTAACCAAGAGCTTGGACTTCTTGTTGCAATAGTGCAGGGACCTGTCTACCATATCCTGTCATCCATAGCCTGTCACCCACTCTTTCACCCATCCAACCCCAATTTTCGATGAGGGCCAGGCCAGTGGCAGCAGCTCAGCTCACCTGAAAATCCCCCCGCTGCTGCCACCACGAGAAAAAGGTTCACCCTCCCTAAAAAGTGGGACCATAAAGGCGGGAGAACCTTCATCAATGAGTGACAGGAATGCCCATTGGAAACTATGTGAGAGGCCAGAAGGCCCATTGGAAGTGATGGGAGTGAAAAGCACCCACAGACTTGTGGCAGCACCATTTGAACATATCACCGCATCACAATGATGAGAGAATGCGGGTTGGACCTTGAGAGCCATAACCCGGTCCTGGAGTGATGCCCCCCAGAGTGAACTGACAGCCTGCAGGAGCAGCGAAACTGCTCCAGGGGCTGTCATCCATCCCCTCCCCATGTCAGATTTCCGAAGTCTATCACAGCAAAAAGGAGGGTGGTCCATCTTCACGGAGGAGGACCCCTGGTGACCCCAAGATGTTGCTCCACATCCTCCACCCCCCGGCAGCAACCTCCTCCTTCCCCCACATGCAGCAGTCATCTGCCTGGCTTATCAGATGCCAGCAGCTCAGTCTGTCAGATAATGAAAGTCCTCAGTGGAACCACCTCCCCACCCTTCCAGACATTCATGGGCCACACTTTAATTCCCACCCCACTACCTGAAGTTACATTGAGGGGGAGAAGGGGTAGGGAAGCTGGATGGGATGTCACTTGACACCTGCTCCTCCTGGCAGCAAAGCCCACACCATCCATTCCAGCCCTGAGCCAGGAAACATTTGTGGGAATGTGTGAGAAGACATCTCAACGGGGAGCTTGGGGGGGGGGGGGTGACTACTGACAATATCAGGCAAGCAAGCAAACAGACAGCAGTTTGTTGTTTTTCAACACATTTTATTAAACAGGCTAAGGTGCAGAGGCTCTCTGGACATGTTTCCTGCCAATGTCTCTCAGCTGGAAAGGGGGCAAAGGCAGTTGGTGCAGCAGTCAGAGCCACAAAAGCCATCCCTTGTCCTGCCCCTGCAGGGGCAAGGCTGAGATGCAGGCTGCCTTGGGAAACAGCTCCCTGGGCTGGACCTGGATGGCACTCACAGAGAATTTCCGGGGGATGAAACAGCCATTCTCTGTGATCTCCCTGACAAGTTGCGAGCTGCCAGCAAGGGGAAAAGACACATGTATTGCAAGTAGCCCAGCCCAGTCCATGGCCAAGGCCAAGCCCTATCTGCAATGTCTCGGAAGATGTCCATGGTTGGGAGCAGCAGGGGCAGCTCCACAGGTACAATTTGCAACCAGATGATGTATGACTCTCTGGCAAGAAAGCTCTCTACATTGGGACGATCATATCCCATGAAGGAGAAAGTCAAGTGTCTGAGCATCCTCCAGCAACAGGGCGTTACAAACAACCTTTCAACCCAACCCATGGCCACATTCCACCTCTGCCAGGAGGGCTCCAGCTGAGGGAGTCTGAACAGAGCCCCCAAATGGGTAGCTTTGTTCAGATTCAAATGGGTAACTCTCCCCTCGAATGGCTGTGTCAAGAGTAGTTTTCCGGGCAACTGCCTCTGTGGCAGCCAGGGGCTGCTGCCACCACCCCTCCTCCACTGAGCCTCATTTGCAGAGGCTGGTGATCAGGAAAGTTCAAGTAAGGGGGCAGCTAGCACAAAACAGCGAGCTGGGTTAGCCGCTGCCCCAGCTCCTCCTTACCTGTCAGTGCTCCCTTGCTCCTTTCTGGGCTGGGATTCCAGAGGCAGATAACCTGCAAGGGGTCTTTGGTGGTTATTGTTAGTTACTCAGACATTCTGGACTTTGCTCCTCTTCCCCTGAGTGAGTGCAAAGTGCTCCCAATTTTCTGCTAAGTCCCCCCAGTGCACTCATGGCCCACCACCATGAACAGCCACTCTCCTGCCTCATGCACAAATTCCCCGCAGCAGGAGGCTGACAGGCAGAGCCTCCAGCCTCCTGCCCACTTACCTGAGCATGGGCAGCACAGTCTGAGGTTTCGTAGGAGTCCTGGGGAGGTGATTGGGTGCGGGGTAGGGGGCTCACCCACCCTGGAAGCGCATGTGGATTGGTTCCCATGGTAGTTGCAATCCTATGCCCTGTTTGGACCACATGGGTGGGACTGAGTGCTGGAAGAGAAGCCCAAGTTTTCCCATTCAATGGACACCTATGGGCTCTGCCTCCTTTTCTCGTGGTGTAACTTGCTGCCATTGCAGGGGGCATTCCCCAGCCTGGGGCAGCTTGGGAAGCCAACTTACTCGTGGCCCACCCCCTGTCCTGCCTCCTCCAGTGCTGGCATGGGACCTTGCACCTCACTTACGCCTCCACCCAGCACCAAATGTCTCCACCGGCGGCAGCTTGGGCACAGTAGTGCACCTTGGGCAGGCACTGGTGGTAGTGCACCTCGAGTGGGCACCAGTGGAGAGGGGGTTACATCCACATAAGAGCTATTTATGCCCACACATGCTTTAGTTCTTTCCCTGTGCGCTTTCCACCCCACCCCACCCCTTAGGATTGAGCTGCAAGAGCAGTTAATACAGAAATAGAATAATCATAACATAAAGAACTTAAAAACATTGAGTATAAAATATGGAAGAAATAACTGATTAAAAACTATTGACATTAAAATCTAGGTATAAGCCATCAAGGAGAGGGAGAAGAGAACTATTACAAAAGCTAGCTGTGTTGTCACATATTTTGAAAATACTCTTCTGTGATAGCTTAAATGCAGCTCAAATGTAGTGCTTAGTATTGTGTGTTAGATTCTATGCACTTTCTATGGTTATTTCTATTTCTTTTTTTCCGAATAAAACTTTTCTAAAAAGCAATAAAAAGGAGGCAAAAGGAAGCCTCTAATTACAGTATATAAAAACAAAAAGAAATGAAATGGGTTCACTTCAGCTGACAGGAGGAAAATTGATTCATTTGAAATGTGGTGCTGGAGGAGAGTTCTGCAGATACCATGGGCAGCCAAAAAGACAAATAAGTGGGTACTAGATCGAATCAAGCCTGAATTATCCCTAGAAGCGAAAATAGCAAAACTGAGGCTATCGTATTTTGGTCACATTATGAGAAGACAAGTTTATCTGGAAAAGTCAATAATGCTAGGAAAAGTAGAAGGCAGTAGGAAAAGAGGAAGACCTAAAACGAGATGGCTTGACTTAATAAAAGAAGCGACGTCTTCCAGTTTGCAAGATCTGAGCAAATCTGTTAATGATAGGATGTTTTGGAGATCTTTCATTCATAGGGTTGCCAATAGGTTGGAGGCAACTTGACGACACATAGCACACACATTAGTGTATCCTTACTCACAACTAGTGATGCATGATGTTCAAACACATGAAGCTTTAGCTCATTACCTATTTTCCATTAATGATTTAGGGGCCAGCTTTTAAATGTACTGTTTGTTGATTTGTTTACCTGTTCATGGCTATTCATGTCTGCTTCAGCATATAATTTTATATACTCATAGCCAAGAGGCCCTGATCTGAGGATACTTAAATCTGGTGACTAGAGTCATAAATGAACAAAACAGTTCTTCCTTCACACCTGAAGCATGCCTCAGGTTTGCAAAAAAAAATCTGAAATCTAAAAAGAATGCATTGGGGCTTTAAAAAACACCAAAATAATAATGTAGCTTTAAGCAGATGCCCTCAGAGGCTGTTGCTTGGCAACCCTAATAATTTAGCCAGTATTCCAAGCTTGGTTTCAGTCAGGAAAAGACAGGGCGAGGATGCAGGGCCCTTTCCAGGACTATTTTAGCCTTTGAGGGAGGACTTGCAGGGGCCAGGTCCAGAAGCACTCACCGGGCAACTTAAAAATAGCAGCCTGGACTGCTGTTCCTTCCTAATAGAGTAGTACAGCACAGTCAACATGTGTTCTTACATTACCTAGTGGAGTTCTACTCCCCTTTCCTGTCCTTGTTGTGCCACTTTTCTACTTAGTGGGCAGCTTAAATCACATACATCAGTCATAAATAAATGTTGCTTTGATTCGGTTTCGTTTTCTCAGCCATGCCGGACGCTCCTCTCGGCTGGTCCGGGAGGAAACGACCGGGCACCCTGACCGGGCGGCTGATCCGCAAGGATTAGCCCCCAGGACTCCCAGGGAGGGAGCCAGGGTCCGGGACGCGGCGGGAAGAACTCCCCGAAATCAATGCGGGGAGGGAATTGCCCGTTTGTCCCTATGGAGGCCGGCAGATGTGCGCGGCGCATCGAGTGCCGCCGGGCAACGAGAAACGGCAAGTAAAAGAAACAGGCGGAAGCCTGTAAACAAGCGAATCCCTTCTGTTCTACAAGCGTTTGTGAAGGAGAGGTTGATCTGAAGAAGACTCGCTCTTCCCCTTCGTGGAGTTCCAGAATTTTGTTGGCGCCCCCCCCCCCCAAAATGGCAGCAAAGAAGCAAAGTCCCGCTCTCGGTAAGTCAATCTCGGCCACCTTGCAGAAAGGGGAGTCGCTCGAAGAATTGGTGCGCAGGGCGGTGGTGGAAGCCATAAAACCCTTTGTTGACAAGCTGAACGAAACTGATCAAAGGGTGGGCTTAATTGAAAGCGAGGTGAAAACCATTAAGGCAGCAGCGGGGGGGGCAGAAAAGTCTGCTCTGGAAAGTGCGTCACTTGTGAAGGCTACAAAAAAGGAGCTGAAGTTGGTGGAGAACCAACTGATCGGGCTACAGGTGGAACGAACGCAGACAATTTTGCGTCTCCAAAACGTGAAAGAGGAGGAAAATGAGGATCTGTGGGATTTGGTCTCGGAACTACTGGCGACACCCGCGAGGACGACTAAAGAAGAGGTTAAAAGCGCCATTTTGGAGGTCCGTCGGGCTTCTTCAAAATATGCAACAAAGCGACAGTTGCCTCGTGAGATCATTATTGACTTTTCAACTAAAAAGATTCGGGACACCATCCTATATAACTCATACAATGCGGATTTGGACTTTATGGGTTTGAAAGTCAAGATTTTGAAGGACGTTCCATTTCTAGTCCGGAAACGGCGTTTTAAATATAAAAAGTTTGCAGCTCTTCTGAGGGACCATGGAATAAAGTACAAATGGTTATTCCCGGAAGGAATATGGTTCAGATATAAAGATCAGGCCTATAAGATATTATCAGAAGATCAACTAAAGGATTTTGAGAATAAAAACCCAGAACTCTGCTGCACCAAGAATGAAGAAAAGGAGGAGCCGGAGGGGGGGGGGGGAGGAGGAGAGCATCGCAACAGCAGTTGCACAGAGAGAATTGCGTCCGGGACCCAGAAGGGGGAGGAAAGTTTAATCAGAATTTGAAATGTTTATTCTCTGTATGATTAACCACTCCATCATTATTCTATGGAGCTATTTTTGTATTATGACAGTATGAAGGGAAACATTGAAGTGTAGTGTTTAGTGTTTGTAGTTCATTCCCCCCCCTTTTTCTTTTTCCACCTCCCTTTGTCCCTTCCCTCTCCCCTTTCCTTGTGATAGTCTGGTGTAGTGTTTTGTAGTTATGAAAAATAAAAAAAAAATAAAAAATAAATAAATAAATGTTGCTTTTTTGTTTATTCTACCATTTGGTGTTTGCTATCCTTAGCACTGTTAATGGCTGTTAATGGTTGTGTGTTAGAATCAGCAACACATGCATGAATAGTTTTGAAAAACCTGATGCAAATATGTTGAGTAGGAATTTAAGCCATTAAGTTCTGAACTGAATAGACGGGGTGATTGACTCACGTCAGATCACCCCAGATGAACACAGTAAGTTTGAGAGAACGTGTTTGCTAAAAAATTTGTTGCATCCTGTCACAAACCAACATCAAATTCAGGCTTGGGCTGACCTTCCCCTACCCTGAGGTAAAACTTCTCCTCTTTAAGCCTATGAAGCTGTATACTGGGCTGGGAAGCCTCTGGTAGCATGGTTGAGGTGTAGCTTTAACTTTCTTTCTTGTCCCACCCTTAAGAAATATTAAAAAATGGAATGCTTACCCAGCCAAGTCTTAGTAGGGGACAGATCAGGGGTTTGTGCTTCCCTTAAGCAGAAACTGGCACACAAGTCTTGAGGAGGTACTAAATGTAAGAGAAGATTTATTTACAGTAGGTGAAGTCTGAAGGCAGGTAGGCAGGTGTTTGAACAAAAGTAACAGAAAGGTTTTCATACAGGAACTTCACTGGTGTGAGGCACAAAACACTTGGTTTCTTTGAGAGGTTGGCACAGCTTCACAAATGTTTCACTTTTTACACACAAACACAGCATGACTTTCCCTCCTCTCCAGACCTTAGAGTGCTCCACCGAGTCAAACCCTTACTAGATTCTGGACAGGCATAATAGTTATGATGAGCTATAACCCTTTCCCTGGCGTTGAAGGAGAGACTCCTTTCTACCCACTTCCTTGGCCCACTATAATTCCCAGATCTCTTAAGTCTAAGCAGGAGTTAGTGCTGGTTTTTTCCACTTTAGTCCAAAGACTAAAAGTGCTTCATAAACATTACTTCCTCTCACAGAGGATTCTCTGGCTGACCCTCTCTGGTCAAAAGCCAGACTCCAACTCCCTTTCACTCTCTTGGCCGTCGTCACACGGGCTTTTATTTAGCGCTAAAATGGCGCTATTTCCCAGCAAACACCCACCTTATTCCAACCCTGTAGCGATTTTCTCTCTTCTGCTTTGTGCTTGATAGTCGCGCTATTTTGTGCCTCAGTGTGAAGGCCTCACATCGATGTAGTTCGCCTCGCAACGTCCTATGCCCTCCCTTCAATCCCAGAATCCATTTCTTCCTGCGACTCCCCCTTTTTTTTAATTTTATTATGTCCTTATAACACCATAATGACATAACACAATGCAAACTTTCTGCTGAAGTAAAAATGACTCAATCGCCATGGCAGAGTCTTCAGCGATGGGGATCACGTCAGACAGGGAGTTTTCTGCGGGCAAAGGGCTATTTATATAATTTCAAAGTTGGAAAAACAAAAGGGTCGCAATGTTTTGCTCTAACCGAATGTTTATATGCTGTTATTCCGTTATAGCGGAATTAAACGCCAGAATAATAAAAAAAAGGGGGAGGAGCTGCTTCTGCGCAGTTAGAGAGAACAGAACAGAGTGCTTCGGTGTGGACAGCTGGTGGCGCGAAGAGCCGTTAGGTGACCCAAAGAAACGTTACTGTGCCGATAACAGGTAGGACGCTATATGCTGTAAATTTAACGGAAGAGATGCCCGTGTGACGACGGCCTCTTGTTTACTCTCCAACTCCAACAGACAGCCCCCTTAACATTCCATTCCCAACTGCCATTTCAGGCTAGCCACATGGAGGAGGGGAGGGAAAGATGTCAATCATACTCTTACTGTCTGGAAATCTCAGCATCTGAAGCTGAGTCCATCACACATCCCTACTCACAACCAGTTTATTAGTGCATTAATGTTTTTATACCATTCTTTGCTTGCTAAAGTTATGGACTCTTGAACTCATGTCTCAAATAGTTTGTTCAGGCACAGACTGAGATCTTAACTTTTGTGGTTTGCCTTTAGACAATCCCCTGGGTCCTATGACAACTTACAGCACTGCACTGCCATTTAAAACTATCACAGGACATCACAACCCCTCAGCAATATATAGAGAAGGTATGGTATAGTATTGGTCAAAATGTAGGAGCAGGACCATGGGGACAGATGTCAAGACCTATGTAAAGTCCTTCCCTCGGGCTTGAAGCTCACTGGATGATCTTGGGCCAATCCTCTTTCTCTCATACTAATTTAATTTAAGGGTTACTGTGAAGACAGTTTTTGGTGTACAGGAACTATGTTCACCACCATCAATTCGCTGGAAAGGACGAGGAGATGGAATATAATACATGGTAAGCTATTAAAACAGCATCTATTCACTTTAGATAAAGGATCATGGCATCACATAAATAAGTTGCATGATATAAATTTGCCTGACATGAAAGCAGGGATGTTGGGGGGTGGGGGGTTGTACTCACTGGTACAGAGTACTGTCACCTTTTGGAGAGTCTCTCACATCCTGCAGGGGTGGGGAGATTGGTGGGAATCAGCACAACTATAAATATGAGCACCAATGCCTTTTTAAAAAGCACTGAGTAAAAGCATCTTGGTTTTTGTTCATATTTATTTAGCCTCACGCCTTTAAAGCATTAACTCTGACTTCAATGGAAGATAATGGGATGGAGCTATACAGGATGAGCAACCCTATAACAAAACTGCTCCTAAATTCTCCCAGTTAACAACATAAAGAATAACTTATCCAATTAAAATTTGCTCTCACACATTCTGTAAAGCTTCTATTTTCCAAACGTATGACATGCAGAAATCTCCATGGTGGAGATTCATGGGTGGAGAAGTATTATTACCATACCACTAGTAAAATTTATGCCAATATTCAGCTAGCTCTCCCTTACTTTCACCACTAAAATGCGAGCAGAAAGGATCTGGTGAAGGTCAGGGCTGTAGAAAGAAGAATTCTGAATATATTTAGCCAACAAAGATAAGATATATCCGTGCAACTCTGTGCACCTATGAAATAATTTTAATAGGATAACAGTTGGAGGAAGCTTTGTACTGAATGCTTTTGTATTTTCTATTGTGAAAGCATTATATAAATTGGAGATACAGGTTACATGCTAGGGTTTTTTGTGATGGCAACAGTGAAATCTCTGGCACTCATGAGCTGGACTATTGCATTGTTATGGAATGCTGTGAGCAGACTGTCGGCAGCAGAATGTTTACCATTTATTGTTAAACCAAAAAAGAAATGCTTCAAGAAACTGTGAGGGTTACAGAGGTGGGGGTAAATGCAAGAAGCTGAAACATAGAGGGTCCAAGGGACAAAATTCTCTTATCTAGGACAGCAGGTAGGAATAGATTAAGAGCTGTGAACAAAAGAAGCTTTGGAAGTCGGACAAATATGAGCCTTCTTAGGATCCGAGCTTGGAAACCATAAGAAGCAATATGGATTCAGATGTAGAGATGGTCAGAAAACAATTTCACAGATTAATCTGAGCTAACCATAAAACAATCCATAGACTGACAAAACATGGACTTGTATCACTAAATGCTACATAACATGTCACTAGACACCTAGTAATACCAATATCTAAATTGCCCTTTTCAGCTTCCCCTAAAGCTTTGATGTCAGGGATAAAACTACCACTAACAGAGGTGGTCAAGGAAATGTATAGCCCAGATTTTGCTTTGCTATATATGATCTTTTGGCATGTCTCTTCTATGGCTGGGACACAGGTTTGGTTCTTGGGGTGGGGGGGGGCAACCTTTTGCCCTCTGGTGCCTCCAGGAGCAAAAAGGGGGAGGGGTGTGAGGGAAGAAAAGTGTCACTGCTACATCATTTCTGATCAAAACCCCAAAAGTGACATTGCCACATCACCTGATGCTCATACAATGCCATTTATGTGAGTCTCCATGCCCTCACCAGCTCCTGCCAGTTGCCTGCGACTAGCCAGCAACTAGCTGGCATCCCTAGCTATAACCTATGGTGGTGCCAGACTGATGGCTGTAAGCTTCTGCTCTGTAGGATTGGAATAGTAAGAACCAAAAAGATGACTGTGCATTGTGAAGGGTGGTAGAGTTAACCCAAGTTATACTATAGGCAGACAATTACGGTACACATTTGCTATACATGTAGATAAATCTTATTTTCTGAAATAGATTGTCTTTCTTTAAGTTTATATCCTTACAATGCCTTTTTGCAGTATTATCTCAGATACTTTGAAGGTTAAAAGATTTTCCTTCCTTCCTTCCTTCCCTCCCTCCCTCCCTCCTTCCTTCCTCGTCTTTTTTTGCAAATGTTTGCAGAGTAGAGATGTAATTTACTTTTGTTTAAATGCTATGCTGAATGTTGTTTAGGCAATCTAGTTGTGTCTGTGAACTGGATCACTCCCAGCATGTTAATGGCTATGAATGACATTTCTCATAATAACTTCTGTGGGTATTCAGGTGAATGCAACATTATTTTTCTGAAGAATTTGTTCTTGCTGGAGTTGCAACAGTTTGTAAAATATTATATGATCTGGATATATTGGGGGGAACATTGTACTGGTACATGGCTACATTGTTTCTCATCTCTTCCAGAAACAAATTAATGAGGTGTTGACCCCTTTGTCCTTGCTTCTATCACCTCTTAACAATTCACCATCCACTATCCTTTATCTCTTTGCAGCAGCAGAAGTGCTGTGACTATTTTAAATCAGACCCGAAAGCTGTGTGTACTTATATGAAAAGCTGTGGTTGAGGTAAGGTGATGGTATCCCAAGGATGGTGTGAGGGAGCATTGGATTCAGCAGGAGAACTATCTTGGGGAATATTTTCATGAAATACATTTATTTGTGCATTGTTGTGCTGAAACAATCACTTTCAACTAGCCTACCACACTGAGCATTCTCAACAAGCCTGCAATATTTCTATTTTGGAGTACCGGATCAGATTCAAGGTTCTGGTATTGACCTATAAGGTCCTGTGTGGACTGGGACCAGCATATCTATGGGACCGTCTCTCCCCATATATTCCCCAGAGGACACTCCAATCAGGGGACAAACAGCTGCTGGTGTTCCCTGGCCCCAAGGAGGCCCGCCTAACCTCGACTAGAGCCAGGGCCTTTTCGGTCCTGGCTCCCACCTGGTGGAATGCTCTGTCTGCTGAAATCAGGGCCCGGCAGGACCACTTCTAGTGCACACCTCCTAAACCAGAAAAGAGGACCCAGTGTGACCCAGCGGCAAAGAAACAGAAGGTAACAATGATCAGTTGACTCATACAATTAAACATGGGACTGTCTTAATCACATGTCAACCAGTCTGTCCTCCCAGGATATTTCTTCCTAGCTGCACTCAGATCCAGGAAGTGAAATTATATTTGTCTTCTGCTTCTCCCTGTTCCTTGTTCTAAAGAAAAGTGACTCAGTTAGCTAATCAATAGATCCCCCATGTAATCTCTCCCTCTTTCTCTCTCTCTCTCTCCCCCCCCCTTGCACTTAATATTTACTGCCACCTCCTTTATTCTGTTTATTATTTTCTGAGGAAAACATGGAAAGGAAGATAAGTAGGAGAAAGACGTGCTGATGGCTGAAAGTAAGAGATGTCTTTGGCAAGGAGTTAAATCAAGGATGGACTGACAAAAAAGATGGTCAGGCAAGAAAGAAGGGAAGCCTTATCTATGAGGAAAAGAGGGGCATTAGTGGGACATAAGAACAGTGAACAATGAGCAGAAGGTGACAGAGGACCATGGAAAAGGACTGAATATTTTATATATAACTGAAGCTTCCAGCCAGATCCCAAGATATTTCGAATCTAGCAGAGAATAACAAAAAAGTAAATTTCTGTCTAATCTTTTCAAGGTCAGAATCATTGCACTGTGGGGTTTTATTTGTTCCTATTTTTAGAACCTTCAAATTAAGCAAACCCAGATCAGAATCCTAAACTTCCTGATAACAACAGTTCAGAATGGAAATGATATTAGCGCTGGAGACCACTTGTACCCAAAGCAGAAAGCTGTGTCGCTAATAATGGTTTGATTAATCAGGTGATTTGCATCATTAAATCATCCTAAGTAGATACTTTGTATGAGAATGTTCTATTGCACTGGCTGTCTTTGGGGTCATTTTAACTGTAGTACAGCTTGTGCTTGCAAGTATTCCTCAATATATTTAATGAAGGCCTTTGAATGTTTGACAGACAGGTAACGATGTTAGGTAGAATGCCTGATTGATTATTCCTTTCTTGCTATCAATTAAATGAAAGGCTTGCTGAAAAAATATGGCCTATATTTGCTACAAAGCTCTTAGGGTATGTGAGCAGATTTAATCCAGTCCATCACCTTGATATGGTATAGAATCTGCAGTATGTCTTTGAAATACAAGCTGCATAAATATAGTGTGGATGCTTTGGCATCATATTTAATGGTCCAGAAAATGGTGTAAAATTGTTTTCCTTTGTATACAATATATTGATGCATCAGAAGTGAGGTAGTAACATATTGCTTCCTGATTTGCAATTCCATTTCCAAGGCTATTTGAGAGAGTGTCAATACAGAGGATGTGGTTTCAGGATGATGGACACCTACTGTTATAGCATGGATTTGCCAGATTGTGCCACTGCAAATCAGAAGCCATAGATTCTCTTTCACATTCTGCTACATTGTTGTTGTGTGATAAGAGGACAATGCTGAAACATGGAGATCAATGTCAATAGTAATCTTTGGCTTTTCTAACAACATATCTGTTGAGCTCAGATTCAGGCCAGCATCAAAAACATTGCATAGCTATGCAAGCATGTCATGCATATTTACACTAAGACATTTGTGTGTAGTATATTATTACTATTATTAGTATTATTACTGCTGCTGCTGCTACTAATAATAATAATACTATAAAATGTTATCCCCTGCAGCCTGTTCAAGTCATCTGAAAGATAAAAGAACCGATGCTCATCTACCACCCATATAAGCTGTTGTGTGTATGTACTGTCAAGTCACAATCAACTTATCACAATCCAGCAAGGGGCTATCAAGGCAAGTGAGAAGCAGAGGTGGTTTCCCAGTATATAAACTATTACTTAGGAGAGGGGGTAGAAAGTATAAGAAATAACAAGTGCAAAGGAAGACCAGAGAGAAAGAGCTCAAGATCTTTGCCATGCCAAGAGTGATGTCCCCAACATAGAATGGTTCAAGGGATGTAGGACCTGAAGGAACTCTTGTCTGAGCAAGAGTTTGAGAGATCTTTAAATGAAATTCTGAGGTGATGAAATGGGAAGAAAGAAAAGTGGAAGAAAGCTACACAAGAGATGAGTCCTCTCCCTTCCTTTCATACCACCAGACAAGAAGTACAGAAAGAGAAACTTGTGGTCATATGTAAGCTGGTTACCATGAAGCAACCCCCTTTGTCATCCTCACAAAGGGTTATTAATCTGCTATAGAATGGGTCCAAGCATTTGAGATTCTGTTTTTAAGTATAGTTTTGTGTCAATTTCTTCCTGTTGAGCAGTGAGCTTTATCCCTTCTACTGTACAGTGTGAGGATTAAATTGCACAAATGTGAAATTTGTGGATGACATCGTCTATGAGTTTTTATCCTCTTTTCATCCTGCAGTGATAGTCTGTTATGGTTTAGATTGCCTGTTTGATCAAAGCTATTGTGCTGAGAAAGCACAATAGTGAATATGAATTTACAGAACTGTGGTATGTAATATAACTGACAGACCACTGACTTTTTAAAATTCTGAACTGTTGTATAAAATTGTACTTAATTTTATTATGAGCATGCTGGAGGAAATTTCTTATTTTTTAAAAAAATAAGGCTACAGCTAAATCTTAAGTTCCAGTCAGATTTTAATGCATAATGTAGACAGTATGGTTTTACATCAAAAACATTTAAATAAGTTGACTGAATATTGATTACTGCTTTTTTTAACAGGATGATTTTCTCATGTTATTACATATTTTCAAAAGTTCAACAAAAATCAAGTGGCATAAAAATCCATAGACTGAAATGACATTCCAAACCCAAACAAATTACTCTCAGCAAGATCTGAAGTAAATTATCAGCAAAGCTGCTGAATATATCATTGTTGCCTCTTCAAGCTCCTTGCATGTGGTTAGGGGAAAGACATGAACAAGAATGTTTCTTCATATGAGTTTCTTACTCAATGGATCACGATTCCTGTTTGACTAGGTGTAGAGCTATTCACTTTTAAATGTTTCCTTTGTCTATTTCCCCTTTCTTGTAGGGGAAGGGATGCAACTGAGTGTAGTAAGGAAGTTGTCAAGAAAAAGCATGATGAATCCAATCACATCCTCCTTGTACCCTTTGGCATTTCTGAATTAAAAGATAACTCCAATGATATCTCACTAGGGAAAAAATTACAATGACAAACCTCAAAAAGCCACTTTAGCCTAAATCTTTGGGAAAAAAATGTTTTGCACTCCAAAAGGCAAAACTTGCCTGTGGGAAAGTCAGTGCAGCAATTTCCAGATAAAAATCAATGTTACCAGAGAAAAAATATAGATGTAAAAATGGGAGACAAAGTGGGGACTAGAAGAATAATAATGAACTTTGGCACCCAATTATGTAGGGAATATCTAAGTGCTTCAAAGCTCTATTTATGTATAGAGAATATGAAAGCTTATCAGTCAACTGTCTTTGAGGAAAAACTATATTTCCAATGCAATTTTTCTTTCTTGTTCTTCTATGTGTTTTTTTTAAAAACCTCTCCTTCCTTCAGATTTCTGACAATTTCTGTAGATAGCCTTTCAGTCAGCAAATCAGTGGATGGAACCTACAGAGAAGTGGCTGAAGGAAGAACGTAACTTTTTGCAGTTTCCATTTTCATTTGTGGTTGGCATGGTATCTGAGTATGAAGACTAGTTTGTTTTGCTGTTTCACATTGACTATAGAAATGGACAACACCCATGATGCCATAGAAGAATCAAAAAGTATTCAGGAATCATATGTACATTTACCGAGAAATCATAAGAAGAGTTACTCCAGTCTAAGCCCATTGAAATCAATAGGCTTAAACTGAAGTAACTCAGTTTAGGATCACTTTGGTAATGTGAGATCATCCTGTGGCTCTTGTCTGTTTCTGCAATAGTTGAAAAGAAGTCTGAGTCTGGGAAACATAATACTAGAAAACAATATACATTTTTGGTATAGATATAAATTGGTAATTTCCAAAAAAGAGAACTAATATATGGATCACAGTTACGCATATATAAAGATTATTGCAAATTAGAAGCAATCCAATTCAAATTCCTCAGATTAATATTTGGGTTTCTGCCCTGTGGTGCCATACACCCTTCTCAGAGTTGATTCAGGGTTGGTTCCACTTGAATTATGAACCTGGTTTTAAGCAATGTGTTTCTGGTTCAAGTTAACATTCATCATTCTCTTATATAATTATGCAGGGAGGGTGAGAACTGTTAAGGAGAAATTACAGCTTTATGGTTTTAACCTCCCATTCCTACAGCATCTTTGGTTCTTGGGAGTTAAGGAATTATTAAGAGAACAAATATGGGATATAGTCTTTCAAGTTGACAGCGCATGGGCCCAATTTGTTCAAGTGGCTGGGAATAGAGATGGGCATGGACAGAAAAAAAAATGTCCATGAACAACCACAAACATGGCCCTGTTCACAAACATGTTCGTGGGGGCCAGCAGGCTCTCCTCCAGCCATCATCCAAGTTTGGTCAAGATCCCTACTGCACAACTCCCAGAAACCTGACCTGAGCAGGCACCATGAAAGGTACCAATAATAAATAATAGCTTGACCCAGAGCCTGGCAGCAGCCCTGGAACTTGAAGAGGTAGATCCCTATCCCACCACACACAAAGAACATTCAAACTCCAAAGCACTCTATCAAAATGCCAACAGCAACTGTCTCTCCACTGTCTGCAAAGTCAGAGCTGGGAGCCCCCCTCCCCCCTGGTCTTTGCTCCCTTGTTGTAACAAATTTGGAGGTCCACACTTGAAAGGAAGACCTGCCTATCAAGCTAAATTGAGCTTAGATTGGGGTTTCCAGGGCAACAGCAGGAGTTCAGACAGAGTTCAGACAATCCCTGCCTAAGTTGCCAAGGGAATTGATTGCAGGTGCCAGACTGTCTGGCTTGACAAACAGCAACAAACAAAGCTTGCAACAACCACCAGTTTGTTTAGAATGGGGCCTCACGAACAGCTTGTTCATGAACAGCAGATTGGGCTGTTTGTGGCTTTTTTTGTTCATATTGCTGTTCATGCCCATCTCTAGTTGGGAACTGTAGTAAAAAAATTGCCCAGCAAGCTACCTCTATACATTAGAATTCCCTTAATACCACAGAGCCTTCACCTTGTCCCACTTCAACATGCCACCATCAGACCTCCTTGAAGGGAGATACTCTTGTACTCCACAATCTGCCCCTGTCAATTGGGCATGGTTGAAATAGTCAAACATGTCTTTTCGCACTGTTCATTTTACAAAGACATTGGGAAAATATATATTGTCCCAATCTTGTCCAAGTATCCAGGTAGATCTCATTATTTCCAGGGGAGATGGATGAAGCTGAGAACTTCTTGGTACAGGAGGGCTGTGCAGGCTGAGATAAAGAAGGCAAGCAAAATTATCAGCTGAGTCGAAGCCAGGGTGGACTTGCCCAGTGGGCCCCCACAAAAGTTGCCTAATGCAGCCCTAGTGTTAATGTAGATCAACAATTTAAACATTTAAGTATTTAAATAAATACACTAATTGACTCCACATAATTATGTCTATGCAAATATTGCCTTGAGTCATATTTGTGGATGCTGGGACAAATAAAGTTTAAGTCCAGTAGCACCTTAAAGACAGAATCACAGAATCATAGCATTGGAAGGGGCCATACAGACCTTCTAGTCCAACCCCCTGCCCAATACAGGATGAGCCTAAAGCATCCCTGACAAATATTCATCCAGCCTCTTCTTGCAAACTTCCAGTGAAGGGGAGCTTACCTCCTCCCTAGGCAGCTGATTCCACCTTTGAACTACTCTGACCGTGAAAAAGTTTCTCCTAATATCCAGCTGGTACCCTTCTGCATGTAATTTAAGCCCGTTGCTATCCTCTGCTGCCAACTGGAACAGCTTCTTGCCCTCCTCTAAATGACAGTGTTTCAAATATTTAAAGAGAGCAATCATGTCACCCCTCAATCTCCTCTTCTCCAAACTAAACATTCCTAAGGCCCTCAGCCTTTCCTCGTAGGGCTCAGTCTCCAGACCTCTGATCATCCTCATTGCTCTCTTCTGCACCCTCTTGATTTTGTCCACATCCTTTTTAAAGTGGGACCTTCAGAATTGCACACAGTACTCCAGGTGCGGCCTGACCAAGACCAACAAAAATGGTCTTTAAAGTGCTAAAGGACTCAATTTTTGTTATATTACTACATGTAAATATATCTACTTGATAGAATTAATAAATAATATAGCTTTCAAAAGACTACCATCAAGTTTCTATCCCTAATCAGATACAATTTCTGAAAAAGCATTTGTATGAATCTAAATTCAACTCATTTTACTTTCCTTTCAACATAGTATTTTCTTTCTTTTTTTAAGGTTAGAAGTTGAGAAATGGCTCCAATCCATTTGCATCCAGAGAAGAAAAGGTCACAATGTATGAGCAATTAATAACGTTGCTTCTATATTATTAACTGCAAGGGCAACCATCCCCAATCGTTCCATGTAGGCTACTTTGAATCTCCATTGAAGAGAACAGTGCAGTATAAAGCAAGCAAGAAAGCAAGCAAATAAATAAATAAATAAATAAATAAAAATATTCTGGTTGGCGGCAGGAGAAGACAGCCTACAGCTTTAAGAGTACTGCTAATTTCTTTGCAAGTATGTGGTGGGCCCTAGACGAGGAGAAATTGCAAATTAGAGTTCCCTTTTTAAGAGACGGTAAAAAATAAAGGAATTTTTTATGTTGTTGGTTGACTTCTAGTTAAACTATTGTTTAAAAGGATGCATAATCCTCCTCTTGCATTAGTCTGGCCAGCAGCAGGAGAGTGAAGACCTGGAGATTAATTTGAGTGAATTCTAGGGTTGGCAAGTGCCTATTGAAAAATGGGAGACCCCAGTCCCTACCCTTTGTTTCCCATCTTCTCCCTGGTAAGTAGAGGAGGAAAGGTAAAAGGGCGAGAATAACATCCTGTGACTCCCAATCCAATTTCTGACTACCTAACCATGGTGCAGAGTGGAAAGCTGCAGTACTGCAAGCCAAGCTCTGCTCATGACCTGACTTCAATCCTGGCAGAAGCCAGGTTCAAGTAGATGGCTCAAGGCTGACTTAGCCTTCCATCCTTCTGAGGTTGATAAAATGAGTACCCAGGTTCCTGGAGGTAAAGTGTAGATGACTGGAGAAGGCAATGGCAAACCACCCCATAAAAAGTCTGCTGAGAAAACGTTGTGATGCAACGTCCCCCTATGGGTCAGTAATGACTCAGTGCTTGCTCGGTTTTAGCTCCAGAGAGCTGGAGATTTTTATTACTCTTCCATGTGTTAGATTATTTCTTGATTCTATACAGTCCTTTTCAGTTGTTAGGGTCAGACGTAGTAGAAGCTCTGTAACCACTTGTATGGTCCCTCTCAGGCAAAATGGCAATTGCACATACCAAAAGGACTACATGTATCACACTCTCCTGGTATAGAAAATAAATGTAATGACTGAAAAGGGCCTCTGAATATTTCCACACTAAGTTCTTTTCAAATACAGCAAATGATGGAATTTGAGTATTGTATCTCTCTATGGTAGAAGGAAATTGAGAGCTGCTGTAGCATAGCGGTTAAGTGGTTGAACTACAAATCAGCACTCTGCTGGTTTGAATCTCACTACTGTCATGAGCTCAGCAGGTGGCCTTGGGTAAGCCACTCCTCTGAGCACCAGCTCCCCAGCTACATTGTGGGGATAACAATAACACTGACTTTGTACACTGCTCTGAGTGGGACACTAATCTGTCTATAAGCTATTATTAAATATCTAATAGATCAAATTTTCTTATATAATTATATCATTTTATATCGTTATTGCAGAACATTTTGAGTGACATAAACAGTATTTTAAAACCTTGCCTTAAAATCATTTTATTCATCATCCTAAAAAAAGAAAACATTTCATTAAAAAGGGGGTATTTGGGGGGGGGGTTCCTTTCAATTTTTTCCCATTTGGAGGAGTAGAAGGCTGAGAATGTGACCTGTATGTTGCTGTCCATCCAGCTGGAGTGCAGGACAGAGAAAGTTGAATGTAAACAATTGTGTCTAAAATTGCAGTCTGAAAGAAGTTACATTACTGAAAATAAATATAGGAAAATGATATATTACCTTTTAACAGTACATCATCAGTATTTTTAATTCTCAACCAGGCGAAATCTGAGGATACTTAAATGATTGGATAAGATAGATCCTTTTATGATCATGAAAATGCACCAGGTTTTCAGAAAAATCTGAAAATATAAAAAAGGGGGAAGAAACCCAAAATGATAAAGCAAGTACTTTTAGGTTTAAGAAACAGATGCCCTTAGTGGCCATTGCTACTCAGCCACAACAGTTTTGCCAGCCTTGGTTTCTGTCACATAGATAAACTGGGTAGATGTCATTTTTACCTGTAAGAGGCATCAAAGGAGGGTAATATAAATGGCTGTACAGTCTCAAACATTGTACAAAACTGCTTTTGTTGTAGATCAATGCACATTATAGAAATAATGTCAAAGGTAGTTTATTTTCATAGCAGGCAGCTGGGACTTATTTGAAATTGATATAGATTTTTCCTCCAACTTCCCACCCCAGAGGCTGTATGGAGCAAGAGTAGGTATGTTGAATAGGTATGTATGTTACACTGACTTCAAAGAAAGACATTGAAATAGTGCTGCAGCAATCATCCAACTTAGCTGTCAAGAGTCAAGAAGATGGAGAACACTCATCTAATATTTTCATAATACAGTGTCTTTGCTGTTAAAAAATGCCATCTCGGAGGCATTGAAGTTACTGTCCAAATCCTGCTTTCACTGAGAAGGTAATCCATCTCCAGAATCATGCTAAAATGGATTCTTGTCCTCCCTTTTGAAGCAGTATTTGTGACATTATTTTGGGATTACTGGGATGAAAATATAAACACAAAACTATCAGTTCAGAGCGTGACCAAATCTCCATGGGCTTGAAAAAAATGATATAAAAATCCAAAGAGCATCATCATTTTTAAAATGATATTTTGAGCCCAAATAAAAAAAAAATCAACAGTTTGTTCAAGGTAAGTATCATACAATATGTAGCAAGCACTTGCTAAGATTCTGAAAATTATGTTGCAGTCTGTGGAAAGATGTAAGAAAATATTACATTAGTAATGTAATAACAGTGGATTGCAGTGTGATGTGTGGTAGGAGTACATGTGTTTAACCCAGTTAGTGATCATCATGACCCAGCAATCATAACTAGAGATGGGCATGAACAGCAATACAAACTAAAAAAACCCACGAACAGCCCAATCTGCTGTTCACAAAAAAGCTGTTTGTGAGGCCCCATTCTAAACGAACAGGTGGTCGTTGCAAGCCTTGTTCGTTTCTGTTCGTTGCTGTTCATCAAGCCAGACAGTCTGGCACCTGCAATTAATTTCCATGGCAACTAAGGCAGGGATGGTCTGAACTCTGTCTGAACTCCTGCTGTTGCCCTGTAAACCCCAATCTAAGCCCAATTTAGCTTGATAGGCAGATCTTCCTTCCAAGTGTGGACTAGAGCTCCAAATTTGTTACAAGAGGAAAAGACCAGGGGGAGGGAGGCTCCCAGCTCTGGCTTTCAGGGAGAGATAGCTCCTGTTAGAAAGACAGGGTGAGAGCATTGGAGCTTGAATTTTCTTTGTGTGTGGTAGAATAGGGATTTACCCCCTCAGGTTCCAGGGCTGATGTCAAGCTTGGGGGCCAAGCTATTATTTAGAATTGGTACCTTTACTGCTGCCTGCTCAGGTAGGGTTTCTGGGAGTGGTGCGGTAGGGATCTACCCCTTCAAGTTCCAGGGCTGCTGCCAGGCTGTCAGACTATGGATGATAGGATTCAGCAGATAGATCCCTGGACCATTGCAGCAAGACACAAGTTCTTGGTCAAATGGCTTTTATTCAGAAATCAGATCATTTCCATATACAGGTCCATAGTTTACTTAGAAGCAAGAAAACCTCCAAGCAGTACAGCTTCCTTGAAAGGAATAGAGACTTGAGGAAAGTACAGGTCTAAATACTCAAACTTTTCCCTCCTCCCTAACCCACAAGTTTTGAGCGGGAAGAAGTCTGGGAATCTTTACTGTAGTTTATACATCAGCTAGACAAGACAGAAAGAGGCATAACAGAAATGGTAACATTTCAGACATTGCAAGGTCATTTCGGTGAGCTTCAAAGACAAGAAATTACACAGCTGTGTTCTCAGGCTGGGAGGGAGGGAAACAGAAGTATAGCATATAGCATTTGCAATATGAAATCAAAACACAGTATTAGCAATTAGCACCCCCTAGAACAATTACATGGATGTAGGGGTACAGACATGACACTGACTTTGGGGGCAAGCTATTATTTATTATTGATACCTTTCCTGGTGCCTGCTCAGGTAGGGTTTCTGGGACTGGTGCAGTAGGGGATGGCTGGAGGAGAGCCTGCTGGCCCCACGAACAATGAACATGTTCGTGAAGATGATCATGTTCATCAATGTTCATTGTTTGTTATTCGTGGATGGCAACGAACAACGAACACCATGTTCATTTTTTTTCTGTTCGTGCTGTGTCTAATCATAACTAGGGGTGTGCAAGACCAGCCTGTTTCGTTAAACCTAATTTGATTTCAACTGAATCAGGAAACCGTTTCAGAATTCAGGGAATACCGAAACAGCAAGCCAATTCAGTATTCACGTTTCGGTTTGATTCGGCCATTGTTTTCGCTGAGAAAACCTTCTCCCGGCTTTCCGGGGGACTTGGGGGGGCATTTTCTGTCCAAATCACACCAAACTTGGTGGAGACCTTCTCCTAACTCTCCTCTAACTACCCCCCAAATTTCATAAAGATTGGACTTTGGGGGCCATGTTATGCCCCACAAACAAGGTGCCACCATCCCCCTACAGTCTCTATGGTTCTCTGTGGGGAAAAAAGTCATATTTCTAGGGGGCTTGGGGTGGCATTTTGCAAGCAAAATGCACCCACTTTTCAGGGAATCTGCTCCCACCTGTCCTCCCACCCTCCACCAAGTTTCAGGCAGATTCCACTCTGGGGGGGCATTTTATGGCCTCCCAAAGAAGGTGCCCCTGTCCACCTCCACTCCACTATTCCCTAAGGAGGAAATAAGAGAGGCTTTGGTGGCTAGGGGTGGCATTTTGCATGAAAAATGCCCCCAACCTTCAGGGGCCCATCTCCCACCTGTCCTCCCACCCTCCACCAAGGCCCAAGCTGATCCCACTTTGGGGAGCCATTTTATGACCTCCCAAAGATGCTGCTCTTAACTCCCCTTTCTCCATTATTTCCTATGGGGGAAATAAGACAGGCTTGTCTGGCTAGGGGTGGCATTTTGCATGCAAAATGCCCCCAATCTTCAGGGGCCCATCTCCTACCTGTCCTCCCACCCTCCACCAAGGCCCAAGCTGATCCCACTTTGGGGGGCCATTTTATGCCCCCCCCAAAGGTGGTTCTCATGCCACATCACTTTGTCTTTCTACTGTGAGGAGGACCTCTACACAGCAGAAACACATGGGATTGGGGCTGCCAATGGCCACAGCCACAGTTCACCTGCACCCAAACTGCCAAATACCACGCACCCTCCCCAGAACCTAACCTCCCCTGTCCTGTGGCTAGCCACTTTCTATTGATTCCTGTTATGGGAAAATCTCCCACAGCAGGAACCCACGGAATGTGGCATCTATGGCCATAGGAATATTCCCCCTTTTAAATCTCCCCCCCCACAGCCCCACACTGACCCAAAGAAACCCTCCCCAACATTCCCACACCGGCTACTACCCCAGGAGCAGGCTGGCCAGCCATCCCCCATTGTTCCCTGTGATGGGAACTTTTAAACTCTTAGGGCAATTATGCACAGACCAGGGGTGCCACAATGGTGGGCACACTCCTGAGTGTGAGCTTGTCCCTGTGAAAGAGCACCTGAACCACAGACACGCTCCCCCAAATTCCCCCACCACCTACAGAGATGGCTGGCCGGCCAGCCCCATTGTTCCCTATGATGGGAACCAACTGCACAACAAAGAATAAAACACACACTGAATAATATTTTTTTTAAAAAAATATTTTCTCACTTTCAAAGTACAAGTAGGCAAAGCATTGTGACACATTACACCAGCAGTCCCCCACACAGAAAAATAACACATCTCACTTCACATTAAAGAATCACAAAAACACAATTGCTGTCAAAAACATTTTATTTCTTTAACTGCTTTAGGTTTCACAGTAGAAGGGCACACCAAAAGGCATGAAAGCAGTCTACTACACAAAATAACACAAGTCACATCACCGTTTTTGACAGCAATTGTGTTTGGGTGATTCTCTTATGTGGAGTGAGTTGTGTTATTTTTGTGTAGTAGACTGCTTTTATGCCCTGTTGTGCCCTCCTACTGTGTAATCTAAAGCAGTTAAAGAAATAAAGTGTTTTGACAGCAATTGTGTTTTGGGTGATTCTTTAATGTGAAGTGAGTTGTGTTATTTGTGTGTAAGATACTGTTAGTATGCCTTTTGGTGTGCCCCCCTGCTGTGTAACCTATAGCTGTTAAAGAAATAAAGTGTTTTTGACAGGAATTGTCTTTTTGTGATTCTCTGATGTTAAGTGAGTTGTGTTATTTTTCTGTGTGGGGGACCGCTGGTGTAATGTGTCACAATGCTTTGCCTACTTGTACTTTGAAAGTGAGAAAATGTTTTTAAAAAACTTTATTGTGTGTGTGTTTTATTCTTTGTTGTGCAGTTGGTTTCCATCATAGGGAACAATGGGGCTGGCCGGCCAGCCATCTCTGTAGGTGGTGGGGGAATTTGTGAGAGGGTGTCTGTGGTTCAGATGCTCTTTCACAGGGACAAGCTCGCACTCAGGAGTGTGCCCACCATTGTGGCACCCCTGGGCTGTGCATAATTGCCCTGGGAAAGAGAGTTTAAAAGTTCCCATCACAGGGAACAATGGGGGACGGCTGGTCAGCCTGCTCCTGGGGTAGTGGCCGGTGTGGGAATGTTGGGGAGGGTGTCTTTGAGTCAGTGTGGGGCTGTAGGGGTGGATTTAAAAGGGGGACTGTACCTGTGGCCACAGATGCCACATTCCGTGGGTTCCTGCTGTGGGAGATTTTCCCATAACAGGAATCAATAGAAAGTGGCTAGCCACAGGACAGGGGAGGTTAGTTTTTGGGGAGGGTGTGTGTGGTATTTGGCAGTGTGGGTGCAGGTGGACTGTGGCTGTGGCCATTGGCAGCCCCAATCCCATGTGCTTCTGCGGTGTGGAAGTCTTCCCCACAGTAGAAAGACAAAGTGGTGGGGCAGGAGGACCACCTTTGAGGGGGCATAAAATGGTAGGAGATGGGCCCCTGAAGATTGGGGCCATTTTGCATGCAAAATGACACCCCTAGCCAGACAAGCCTCTCTTATTTCCCTCATAGGAAATAATGGAGAAAGGGGAGGCTAAGAGCAGCATCTTTGGGAGGCCATAAAATGGCCCTCCAAAGTGGGATCAGCTTGGGCCTTGGTGGAGAGTGGGAGGACAGGTGGAATATGGGCCCCTGAAGGTTGGGGGCATTTTGCATGCAAAATGCCACCCCTAGCCACAAAGGCCTCTCTTATTTCCCCCTTAGGGAATAGTGGAGTGGAGGTGGACAGGGGCACCTTCTTTGGGAGGCCATAAAATGCCCCCCCCCAAAGTGGAATCTGCCTGAAACTTGGTGGAGGGTGGGAGGACAGGTGGGAGCAGGTTTCCTGAAAAGCGGGTGCATTTTGCTTGCAAAATACCACCCCAAGCCCCCTAGAAATATGACTTTTTTCCCCACAGAGAACCATAGAGACTGTAGGGGGATGGTGGCACCTTGTTTGTGGGGCATAACATGGCCCCCCAAAGTCCAATCTTTATGAAACTGGGGAGGAGTTAGAGGAGAGTTAGGAGAAGGTCTCCACCAAGTTTGGTGTGATTTGGACAGAAAATGCCCCCCCAAGTCCCCCGGAAAGCCGGGAGAAGGTTTTCTCATTGAAAACAATGGCCGAATCATTTCGGCAATCTCTGTTTCAGTATTACCGAAATTTTTCGGTATTCAGAAAAAGTTTCGGTAATACTGGAAAAAACCAAAACGGCCCTGATTCGGTATTTTTGACCTAATCAGAATACCAAATTGCACACCCCTAATCATAACCCAGTTGGTAATCATAGTATCAGTATGCAGGGTTAATTCTAAGAGCTGAGTTTCTGGGCAAACAAGTGAGTTTTTTGCAGAAGACATTGGTACAGTATATCAATCATTGACAGTATGCTGGGAACAGTTAGTATTGTCCAATTCACAATAGTGAAATCACACAACAAAAGCAGGTGGAAATAGAAGTGTTTTTTTAAAAAAAAATATTAGGTGAGAATATTAATACATACAACTTTCAAATAACATCTCAATATCATTTTCCCCCACCCTCTCCCTCCCCCTTTTTCAGGACTTCCAATAGCTTTCCAACCCTATATCTTAATCTATTCCTAATCTATCCCCTTTTTCTATAACTCATTATATCGTGTTTACATTCTGCTTTGTTAAGCTAAGCACTAGATCTATTATTATTAACTTAAAATCTGTTATCTATTACTATCTGTTAACTTCAGATATATTTAAATTTAAGCTAACAATTAAATAAAATATCTACTTTATTAATTTTACCAATATCTATTAACTCCAAATCCACTTAAATTTAAGATAACAATTAGCTATGGTAAAGATTCCATCTCTTCCAATAAAAAGAAACCCATTCTAATAATTTTCGAATTGCCATAGTTCCCCTTTCACGTCCCACTTCTTTTCTAAATATGTTTTCAGTCTTCCCCAATCAGTAAAGAATTCTGCCAGATTCTGATCTCTCAGCTTTCTTGTCATTTTATCCATTTCTGCCATGTACAGCAATTTATATATCCAGTCTTCAATAGTTGGTATTTCTTGCACCTTCCATTTCTGCGCATATAAAAGTCTTGCTGCCATCATCATGTAGAATAGTAATGTTCTGTATTGCATAGGAACATCTTCCATACTTAAATTCAGTAGCAATAGCTCTGGGTTCTTCTTTATTTGGGTCTGCAAAATCTCATTTATTACTTCTAAAATATCTCCCCAGTACTGTCTAGCTACATCACATGTCCACCACATATGATACAATGATCCTTCATGCTTTTTACATTTCCAGCATTTATCTGACATATTTGCATTTCCAAGCGCAATTTTCTTAGGCGTTAAATACCATCTATAAATCATCTTATAGACATTCTCTTTAATACTGGTACAAGTTGAAATCTTCAATGTAGTTTTTCATAAATATTCCCATGACTCCATTGTTATTTCTTTGTGACAGTTAATTGCCCACTTCACCATCTGTACTTTGACTGTCTCATCCTCTGTATACCACTTCAAAAGTATTTTATAAATTTTAGATATCTTCTTTTTACTTTCTTGTAGTGTAGTCTCTTCCAACTCTTAGTTTTTCCATTTGATTCCTCCTTTTGAACAATCCGAGTTGTAAAGGTCTCTCATCTGTCTATATTGGAACCATCCATAACAGGAGGATAACTCTTCCTCCGTTTTGATTCTTATAGTTTTTTGTTCCATAATCAATATCTCTTTATATGGTAAACATTGTTCTTCATTATAGATAGCTCTCGGATCGATCACTTCAAACGGTACCACCCAAGAGGGGATACCTTCACCCAGATATTTTTTATATTTTTTCCAGACCGTGAAGAGGCTCCTTCTAATATAATGGTGCAAAAACATAGAGTCAGCTTTTATTTTATCCTACCACAAATAGGCATGCCATCCAAACAACTTCTTATAACCTTCCAATGTTAAGAGTTTGCGGTCTTTCAGTGACATCCACTCTTTTAGCCAAACCAAACATATTGCTTCATGATATAATCTAAGATTCAGCAACTGCAGTCCACCTCTAGCGTCACACAGAACTTTCATTTTTACTCGAGGTTTCTTGCCTGCCCACACAAATTCAGAGATCTTCCTCTGCCATTTTTCAAATTGTTTGGTATCTCTAATAATTGGAATTGTTTGTAATAGGAACATAATCCGTGGTAACACATTCATCTTAACTGCCGCTATTCTTCCCAGCCATGACAGATTTAATTTATTCCATTTAATCAAGTCTCTATCAATCTGTTGCCATAGCTTTTCATAGTTGTTCTTAAATAAATCAATATTTTTCGCAGTTATCTCAATTCCAAGATATTTAACTTTATGTGTTACTTCACAATAAGTTCCATTAACTCTTGTTGCTTTTGTTTAGTCATATTCTTGCATAGTATCTTTGATTTCTTCTTATTAACATAAAATCCAGCCAGATCTCCAAACTCTTTTATCTTATCAAGCAACTTCGGCATGTTTTGTATTGGATCTTCCACTATAACCATCATATCATCCGCAAAAGCTCTAACCTTGTAGGTAAATTCTTTAATCTTTATGCCTCTTATAGTATTATCTTCTCGTATTTAAATCAATAGCAGTTCCAAAATCAAGATGAACAACAATGGAGATAATGGGCACCCCTGTCTTGTACCCTTTCTTATTTCCAATTTTTTTGTTAAATTGTCATTTACTACAATTGCCGCACATTGGTCTCTGTATATTGCTTTTACTGCTTGAATAAAATCTTTTCCCATTTGCAGCCTCTCCATTGTGGCAAACATAAAATTCCAGTTCAAATTGTCAAAAGCTTTTTCTGCATCCACAAAGAAGAAACCAACTTCCTTTTCACAATGTTTATCGTAGTATTCTATAGCATTTACTACAGTTCTCAAATTGTCTCTAATTTGCCTGTTTGGAAGGAACCCTGCCTGCTCTTCTGCAATAAACTCGACTAACCAGTCCTTTAATCTCTCTGCCAAAATTTTTGCAAAAATTTTGTAATAATTATTTAACAATGAAATAGGACGATAGTTCTTGACATTGCTTAAATCTTGATTTTCTTTTGGTATCAATGATATGTTGGCCTCATTCCAAGACTCTGGTATCTTTTGTCCTTTTAAAATTTCATTCATTAGCACTTTCAAAAAAGGTGCCAGTTCATTTTCCAATAATTTGTAGAACCTAGCCGTAATTCCATCTGGCCCTGGTGCCTTCCCTAACTTAGTTGTCCGAATAGCCTCTTATTTCCATCTCTGTTATTTCTGCATTCAGCTTTTCCTTCCATTTTCCTGATAATATTGGTAAATTGATCTTGTTCAAATACTGATCAATAGTGTCCAGATTCATTTCTTTTCTTTGATACAGTTTTGCATAATACTTAAAAAAGCTCTACTAATAGCCAATTGATCTGTTAACGTCTTACCATCTTCTTGAATCTTAGTTATTACTTTTTTCTCCCTTTTCTTTTTCAGCTGCCACGCTAAATATTTCCCAGGTTTATTCGCACCTTCAAATGACTTTTGATTCAGTTTTTTCAGTTCCCACTCTAATTCTTTATTATTCTTTACTCTCAGCTGTTCTTGCAAAAATTGTATTTCTTGATACAGCTTCTTCTTCCCTGGTCTTTGCTTTAATTGTAACTCTTTGGCCTTTATCTTTTCCATAATTTCTTGCCTTTTTTCTTCTTTTCTCCTCTTGTCTCTTGCATTTAAATCCATTAAAGTTCCTCTAATCACTGCTTTGTAGGTGTCCCAAACTTTGTCAATTGAAACATCTTTATTTAGATTATATTGTATAAAGAATTTGGTCTCTCTTTGTAGTAGCACTATATTATCTTCTAATTGCAGCAAATCTTCATTTATCCTCCATCCTCGTCTTTTGGTGCCTTTCCCAAATTTCCACATTACTGGATTAGGATCTGAGCCTACTTTAGGCATTATTTCCACATCTTTAGTCCATACCGCTAAATCTTTGGAGGCCCAGATCATATCAATTCTTGATAATGTCGAGTGTCTCGCAGAATAGAACATGTATTGTTTTGTTTTAGAATTACTTCTTCTCCATACATCTTCCAAATTTTCCTGATCTTTAATTTCAAAAAAGGATTTTGGCAAAAGACCTCTTTTTTTGTGAGCACCCTTTATTTTTTTATCATCGTCCAAATTTGTTACTCCATTAAAGTCACCTGCCAGAATTATTTGAGCATATGTTAGTCCATCCAGTTGGTTCTGTAAATCTTTTTAAAAATTCTCTTTAGCACCATTAGGTGCATAAATCCCAATCAAAAGTATTTTCTTTGTATTCCAAATTATTTCCACTGCTATATATCTAGCTTCCGCATCATTTAAAATCATTTTCGGTTGCAGCTCGTCTTTAATATATAAAACAACTCCTCTTTTTTTCTGATTTGACGCAGCTCCAAATTCTTTCCCCAGTTTAGCAAATTTTAAGTATTTCACATCTTGTTTCCTAATATGTGTCTCCTGCAGACAAATTATATTACAATGTTGTTTAGATAGCCAGTGGAAAGTGGTATTATGTTTAGAAGGTGAGTTTAGTCCATTTACATTCCAAGATATGATTTTACACTCCATAGTCAAATTTTAGATCTTTTGGGTAAGTCTTTTTCATAATCCTTTATGAACATTTCCATCTCATGTCCAGATCTGAGTGTTCTTTTAATCTCACGAAATTCAAAGCTCAGTCCTTCTGGTATTTCCCATCTATATCTAATGTTCAATTCTTTCAACATTTGTACTAGTTCTCTGTATTTCTTCCTCTCCAACCAAACCCCCCTAGGCAGTTCCTTCATTATTCTCACTCTTTTCCCATCAATTTCCAGAGGGTTTTGAATTTCTTGCTCACAATCTCTTCTCTTATTCTCTTTGTTGTAAATCGGACTATTATATCTCTTGGTAAATTTTTTTGTGCTGCATATTTTGAGTTGATTCTGTATGTCACATCTAGAAAGGCTGCCACCTCGTCCACTTCTTTGTTCAAAAGTTCTGCTAGTATTTCTGAAATCTGCTCTTGGGTTGATTTCCCTTCCACTTCCGGGACTCCGCGAAATCTAAGTTGTTTTTCCATAGGTTTACATTCCACCATGGCCATTCTTCCTTTCAAACCCTTGGTTTCTATCTTGTGTGATACAGCCAATTTGTAAGTTTCATCTTCCACTGTTTTAACTTTCTGCTGTGTCGATTGTAATTCTTTCTTGACCTCATTATTTTTAACCAGCTCCACGATCTCTGATTTAAAAGTCTCTTTGAGCTCCTTAATGTCCTTCACAATCTCTTGCATCATATCTTTGATCTCCCTATTCCCCTCTGCAACTTTTTTATCAAGACTGTCCAGCACCGTTTGCCATTCTTTCTTCAACATCATGGGGCTTGCTTTGCCTCGCTCCCACGAGTCTGCTCTTTTCCTTAGCTCCGTGGCATGGCTGATTTACTTTTCTCAGTATAAATGTCAAGCTTTAACGAAATCTTTTAAAGATTAGCGATCTTAGTGTCCAAAATGTCGGGCATCTTTTCTCTATGGTTTTTACTTGAAGTTTATGCCCTTTCCCTTATCCAAAATGTCCTACTTCCACCCAATTTGAGGTCAAGCCCTTTCCCTTCTCCAAAATGGCATTCTTCCTCTTCTGGTTCTTTAAAGGCCGCTTCCAGCCAGTCTCTCTTTTGCACTGACGCACTTCTGGTTCCTCTTCTTGGCTCAGCATTTCTCACGACCTTTCAGCTTTCTCACACTTCGCTATCTCTTTCAAGTCGCAGGTATGTAAACAATAATCTATTTTCCGCATTAGATCTTCTCTACAAAGTTCTTTTCTCTCAATTACTTTGCCGGAACATTCACAGTAAATTTTTAAATCTTTTGCAATTTTTATCTTCTACTTTAATTCAGTTCTTGTACCAATTTTCTTCTCAGAAAGAGAGATAGCAATCTTTACCTTATTAGTCCTTCTTTATGGGTTGTAATCACTGTTTCAGTAATTAAAATAATCCAATCATCCCAATTTGATGCTGAAGCTTGGTAATGGAGGTCTTAAGCCAAAAACTTGACTCCAGAGCTGCTGCAGAGATCTTTGCCACCTGTCTACGAGCGGGACCTCAAGGCTGGGTGGGTTATCATTGCGTAGTTCCCCCCCCCACAGCCGAGATCAACTCACCCTTGGGGTCTTAAGTGTACTTGCCTGTTCTCCACCTGAGAACAGGGGGCTGCGGGCAATCAGCACCCCACTAGCCCTCATAAACAGCAACATGGACAGCTCAGCTCCCCAAGCTGCATCAGCCCTCCATATTCCCCAAGCCAGAAGTCCGCAGGTGGAAATAGAAGTTGATATGACTTACCTTGAAAAGTCTACCAGAACCCCCCCCCCAATAAAGTTGCTTTGCTTCAGTGACATTTCAGATTTCTGCTTGGTTTCAGATTTCTGCAATCTCAATCCTATTGCATAGCCTATTGCCTGCCCCATCCTATTGATTGTATTGATTTACACTTTGTAATCCACCTTGAGTCCCAGTAAGAAATGTGAACTATATATGGTGGTGCTGGAGAGTACCCTCGAGTCAGAGTTGACTTATGGTGACCTCTGGTGAGGTTTTCATGGCAAGTGACTAACAGAGGTGGTTTACCCTGGTCTTCATTGGAGGTCTTGTCATGGATGTTTATGTTGCACTGCCCTAAGTGGCAGATTCAAGAGAAGACACGACACACCAAGCTTTAGTACAAATGGTGTATTAAACAATATTTACAGGTGGATACATATACAGATTTATTATACTGGCTGACAAAGTGCTTTGCCAGACAACCCGTAGAGCTGGAGCCCCAAAAGTAAAGGACTCTGTTCTCATATATATTGATTACTAGCTTATCACAGCACAGTGCTGACTCACTGTGCCCACCCAAATGTCCTTGACATATAGAAAGAAACACATCACCTGGCTGAAATCATGTGATAGCTACCTGTCATCATTCTGCAACTCTTGATGACTTTGATCAGTCACTGCTAGCTGCCTCACTCTGTGCATGTTTGTCTCAACAGGTCTCCCATCCAATTACTAACCAAGGCCAACCCTGCTTAGCTTCTGATGAGATCAGGCTTACTTGGGCTATCCAGGTCAGGAGGACTATTGTAAATTTTAAAAAAATGTCTAGATATGGTGGTAGAATCAGCTAGTGAAGATTTGGCAATTGAATTTTATTTGCTCACAATATACATAGATCAGAAAGAATATGCAAAATCACAGCTTTAGGTTAGACTAAACTTTATTGAAGACTCATCTGCTCATATTATTTAAATTTCAGTTTATTATCTATGTAAATAATACCATCCCTTAGTATGGGATATAATCTAATAGGCAGCCACAATACGTTTTGTATGTGTGAGCAGTCTGGTTGAAAATTTGGCTCAGCCAAAGCTGGCATGCCTCTCTTTTCATGGCATGCATACAAGTTTGTGCTGGAAGGAGCCGGTGTCATGCACATCCTCCCATGCTGTACAGCAGTTAGAGGATCAGCTGATGCTCCAACTACACACACAAGAGAGCTTCCTCCCTGAATCCTCTGGGCATAACAGCTAATAAGCAGTTGTCTTTAAGTAATCTCCATTTATCTTGAGATGCTGCAGTATGTCCATCGATTTCTCCATATCTAACATACATCAACCTTGCCAGTGTTGCAAACCCTTGGCTAACTCAAGCTTGGACTGACCTTTCCTTACTCTGAAGTAGGGGCTAACCTTCCCCTACTCTGAAGTAAAATTTTCTTCCCAAAGCATATGAAGCTTTCTTTCAACTTTCTTTATTGGGTCACCCTTATAGAACATATAGGTTGTGATGTTACTCAGCCAAGTCTAAGTAGAGGGAAGATCAGGGGTTTACATTTCTCTTAAAAAAGAAACTGGCACACGAGGCTTATGGAGTTTTCAAAGGAAACAGAAGGTTTATTTACAGGTAGATTAGGTAGGTACTTAAAAACTGAAGTAACTAGGTTTTTTTCACAGATTACTTAACTGATGTGAGGAACAAAATACTTGGTATGGTTTATTAGCTTGTTGGATAGATCAGACTTAAAATCTTTAAAGTAGGTTCTTTGTTTGACACTCCTACACATTGATCTACAACAAAAGCAGTTTTGTACAATGTTTGAGACTGTACAGCCATTTATATTACCCTCCTTTGACGACTCTTACAGGTAAAAATGACATCTACCCAGTTTATCTATGTGACAGAAACCAAGGCGGGCAAAACTGTTGTGGCTGAGTAGCAATGGCCACTAAGGGCATCTGTTTCTTAAACCTAAAAGTACTTGCTTTATCATTTTGGGTTTCTTCCCCCTTTTTTATATTTTCAGATTTTTCTGAAAACCTGGTGCATTTTTATGATCATAAAAGGATCTGCTCCAATTAATGTACAAAATGTTTGCAATACAACTTAAAAGCATGTTAAGCATTCAACAGAAACTGAAGATTTTTCAAATGTTTGGCACTGCTTGTAATTTGCAATTAAAAAGTGATTCAAACAAAAATTGTTTTTTCACTATTATTGGATTTAACACAAAATGTCAAAGGAGGTTTTGGTATCTGTTTACAGAGGTTCCTATTGTGGTAATAGCAGCTTACCCCACTGTATTTGAGGGTATTGTCTACTCAGTAGTTTTGTACCCTGTTTGTAACATATGGCTAAATTAGCAGTGAGAATAAAAGTTTTTCAACATTGGGATGATTTGGAGAATCCTGTGCCAACATCATTTCAGGATTTGCATAGAGCACATGCTAGGCCACAGTTATTAAACCGTGGGACAGCAAAATTTAGAAAATTTGTAAATCATCCTTGGGCATTTATATTCAATCTAGTAAGCCCATGTAGGAATCTGCCACACACTAATTAGGGGGAAAGTAATCTTCTAATTTTTTAAAAAAAAATCATTCAGGTTTGATTTGTGAATCTATACAAAAATGCTGTTAGAATCAGCCTGGTATTTTCCATCTGAAAGAGAAACAAATCATTTATATGAGATAAATTGCTTAAAAAGACATGAAACCTTCATACCAATTCCTGTTTCTCTCCAGAACTTGGTTTGAGCAGAATGTTAGGGCAAGCAAAAAATGGCTTCAAGGGTAAACATACACTGAAGAGCTGAGCAAATACATAGGAGCTAATTCTAGTGGTCTTATCTATGATAGGCCTTCCCTTTTATGCTGACCTCTTCTTCATATTCAGTATCCTCCTATAAGAAAATTTATCGAATATCAAAACTTTCAGTGCTGTACTCAAGAACAAGACTGTCAGCTAAGCAAATGCTAAAATATTTGCCTTGCCAAGTGTGACGGAATGCATTTTAAAGAATGTTTCCTAAGTGCAGCATTCAGAGAGCTGGAAAGGAAGGAGTTAACAATTGTCTGGAATGAGAGCTGGATTGACAGGCTTTTCCCTCCTCTCTGATTGACCAGTCAGAACCAGCCTTCAAGATGACAGTTTGTTGCTGACAGGAGTTTGGGAAGAGTGTATAAGAGAGTTTGACAGGAAAGGTCATACAGGTTCACCTCTGGTGTGAAGGAAAAGAAATATTTTGCCCTATTTGTAACATAATTGTCTTGAGGAGGAATTCTAGTTAGGAATTCCAAGTATAAAAGCCAGCACAAGCTGAAACCCATTTACACAGCCATAGTAAAACTGAGGGTGTGTTTTTGGGAAAGAGTGATGGGGTAGTAAGTGGAGACTCCCATTCAGGCCAAACGAAGAAGGGTTCATTCTTCTTAGGAGAAGATAAATTCCTATCCAGTGTCTAAAGGGGGGTTGGCTCTAAGGAGGACCCCCGGTCTGCAGTAAAGAGAAAACAGTTTTGAACTAACATCAGGAAACCTGAGTTGTAAAAGGGAACTCCATGAAGAAATGTTGTTGCTGTAACCAAAGTAGTAAACAAAACACCTCTCACTGTTAAGGATTAAGAACATAGAAACTAAGCTTCAAGGAAACAAATAGAAAAACTATTTTGCTTGTGACTTAAAGATTATTCTGTTCTACCAACATTTTACCTCAGCTCTTCCATTCCCTGACTATCCTTATTCCATCCCTGCATGTTCAATATAGTTGTTGCTTCTTTTGAACAGTATACAGTCTCCAATGCTATTTCCAACAAAGAAGAAGGCTCCTGTTTTTCCCACATCAAGTTTCTGGGCTGGGCTAAAAAGCCAAAATTATAACTGCTTATCAGGGTGGGACCCAAAAGAACTGTAAAACTACAACAAAGATACTTTACTTGGGGATGCTCAGTCAAAGCCGGCAAACTCAAATTTTGGAAGGAAAATTTGCCTCAGAGTCAACAAGTGGAGTCCGTAATACCAAATATTGGATTTCACATCTAATAACTAATCATTTTATAAGCATGATTACTCCTAGAGATTTTAAAGCTGTTTAACTTAAATATTGATCCTCTGCAAATGTGTCAACAGATTTTTCTCTTGAATGTGTTGCAAACTAATTTTAATATCAGAAAATATCACCAACTCATTCTTTATGAAAAAGAATAGGAGTCATATATTCCTTAAAGGGCTGATAATAAGTTTGATTTTTATTTCTTCTGCAGAACATATATTACATATTAACTGGGCAATCCTGTAAATCTCAAGTTCTTTTCCATCTGTGTTTGGTATGCTTATTAGGCTTAACAAAAGTACAAAATATAGAAAGACATAACATGTAGGTGGGAAAATAGACAATGAAACCACCTTGAGCCCATTAATTAAAATAATGAATGTGTTTTCAGAAATATATACACGTAAGATAACAATATCATAAATCATAACTAGTATAACATGCTATGGGAAGAGTGAACAATAACAATAAATCTAATAAAAATCCATCAGAAATCCAAGAGGTACAAGTCCAGAAAAATAGTATTATGCTTTGCTAGCTGATTCCATTTTGAAAAATCTTCTTCAGATAATTATATTTTCTTAGGAAAATAGCTTTCAAAGAAAAGTTATAAAATAATAGTCATAAAATAATATTAGGTCATTGCATTTTGAACTAACTGAAGTTTCTGGATAGTTTTCAAAGCCATCCTTGTAAAATTTATTACAGTAATCTAACATGAATGTGGTCAGAGGGGGGTGTCATAGCTAAATCATGCTTTTGAGCAAATTACCTTCCTATCAGCTGACTCGCCTAGCAAATTTGTTATTGACCAGCAGCATCTCAGTTTTACCTGGATTTAGATTTAGTTTTAGAAAACAAACAAGTAGAAAATACTCACAGAAAGTGCTAGTTCAGCTTGTTAAAAAAGCTTCCGGAATGCTGAACCAAATCCAGGAAACCACCAAAAAGTTTGGGTGTTTTCTTTTGATTCATACCTTGCAACAGCAGGCGGGCACTAGGCTTGTCTTGCATGGCAACATCTTGTTTTCCCTGCCAATTAAGTCCTTGCAAGGAGAGATCCCTTCTCTCTCTTCCCATCAGCTTGAAAATGTTTGGAAGGGAGACTTAAATAATAGGCTGCAATTCAAAAGAAAATTCCCTGGGAATGAGCAGTATTGACTAACAAGGGATTTTTATCTTCAAAGACCTGGGATGCATCTTGGTTTATTTTGCAGTGCTACTCAGGAACTGGTCTGTCTCACTATCCTCCCCTGCCCCAATCAGGACACTGGATGATTGCTTTGAGGAAAAGTGCCATGGGTGTGGGGGGAATGGTCTGTTGAATCAATCGAACTTGATACAAGCCCTGGAAGACTTCAATCATAGGCTGCAATTTGAAAGACACTTCCTTGGGAGTAAGCACAAGGAAACATGGCATCAAAGGTAATCAAAAAGAAAAAAAAGTGAACAGGAAAAAATTGTAATGCCACTGCCTCCCCCCCTCCACTTTCCCTTAGCCAGCCAGGGTCTGCTGTTGTGTGTGTATGTGACTAAGGGAAAACTTGGCAGGTTGATTATTTAGAGGGAGGACTGCATTCTGTGCAATTTTGCTGCCATTCAGTGCAAAAACAATGAGCCTGGAAGCCCACTTAGCAAAGAATGGGGCCAAAACTCATGATAAAAAAATGATTAGATTCAAGCCAGGAATGCCACAGTGGGGAAAGTCAGTAATGATATATAGTTAGTGAAGAACCTCCAGACCCAAAACCAAAATGGATTTTTTTAGTGCATACCCCTAGTTCCTTCCACTAATTTTCACCCCATATTCATCTAAATCGAATCCAGCTTTCCTTAGTATATGTTCTGAACTTAGGTTGAACAGATGTCTGATACTTTTGTCAACTGGTAACCAGATTCCATCCTAATAGTACCTTCTTGTCCGAAATACAGATTGTGTACCAAAACAATCAGATTTTGTGGCATACCCATTTCTTTCAACTCCATTCATAGCTTTTCATGATCCACACAGTCAAAAGCTTTGCTGTAATCTATAATGTACAAGCTGATTTTTTCAAAAATTTTCTGGTGTTTTCCATTAACCATCATGAATTTACAATATGATTTCTAGTGTCTCTTCCTTTTTTGAATTCAGTTTGAACCTTTGGCATTTCTTATTCATTATATGGTGATGATCTTTGATGTAGAATTTTGAGGATCACGTTGCTTGCATGGAAAATTAATGCAATGGTCTGATACTTGCTACAATTGTTGACATAATGGAGATAGATCCCCTCCCCAAACCTTGCCCTCCCCATATTCCATCTCCAAATCTTCAGAAAGTTCCTAGCCTGGAGTTGGCAATCCTAGGTACACTCCTAGGAAAAATTCAAGTGTCATAGCAGGAACTGGATCTTCTTCAGGGTGCATTATGTACTTCAAAGACCTTCTCAATCAGGAGCACCCAGAGGACTACCAACTTTTATGTCTGCAGGCTGGAGATCTTGGCTACTGGGTTAATCAGGATATTCAAATATACCAGCCATGCCAAAGAGTATTTGGTCTTCTTGGGTGCCAACTGCACACACAACTTCATGGCCAGCCCCTGAAAGGCCTGGAGCTGGTTGGCACATGCTGATTCCCCAGTTGGAATCATAAACAAGAAATCATCCAGATAGTGTATGATGTTGGAAAAGCTGCAGCAATCCTTAGCCGCTCATTCCAAGATGATGCTGAAGGTCTTGAAGGCTGCGCTAACAACTGCCAAACATGAAACCCAGTAGGAACTGGTCATTGGGATGCAGTGGCAGGAGCTGGAAGGTTGATTGGATCACACTTGGCCAAAAGTGCCCTTAGCCTGCAATACCATACAAAATCACAAGCTGACCATGTGGTCAAAAGAGGCATATTGAACAGAGCAAACCTCTTCCTTCATTGATGGAAGAACCTTTGGGGTTCAAGAAGTGATGGATCAGATGGAAATTAGCATAGGCCTTCTTGAGCATTATTCCCAGTTGCAAAATCCTGAGGTTAGGCAGAGGAGGTGAGTCAAAAGGACCCACCTCCCTATTTGCTACCAACTCCTTCTGCAAGTTGGCCATGACCTTGTGAGGTAAATCCCAAGCTGCTTTATGGAGGCATTGACCCTTGGGTAGACATAGGCACGAATTGAAATATGAATCAAATTTTGTGATGAATGAGGCCGATTCGTGTATTGCGAAAACACGTTTCGTGGGGTCATGTTTTTCATGAAATCCATGACTTTGGGGGGCGATTTGTTCGATTTGTGAATATATCATGATGCCCGACAGGGTAGTGCTGATCCATTGATTCCCTAGGCAACATAGGCCCAGAATGTCTGCTGACATTTTTTTGCCATGGAAACCCCAATCTTAGCCCACATAACCTTGATAGGCAGCTCTCCCTGCCAACCTGAGAGCTCCTATTCTGTTCTATGAGAGCAATGAACAGGGGAACACCAATCTCATCCCTCCAAATCCTGTTAGGCAGATCTGTCTGCCAACCAGAGAGCTCCTGTTCTGCTCTATATGAGCATTTCTTATATAAGGCACAGTTCTCTGCCTTGTACTTTCAGTTCCAGCAGACATAGGGAGAGGGAGGAGCTGTTGCTGGGATTTGGAATGAGAGTGTGTGGTTTTGGGAGCTTTTGGCTGGATTTACTGCTGCTTCAAAAGAGACTTAATAAGACTCTTTCTTATTTTCTGGTCTTGTCCTTGCTGCGAAGGTTGTTGAGTGAGGGTGCCTTTGAAGTTTCCTTGTGAGTTTGGGATCTCTGGGTATGAAGGGGGGCATTGTAGGGTCCTGGGATCTGATGAATCATGAACCTAATGAATCATTTCATGAAATGGGACAATTTCGTGAAAGTTTGTGGTTCATGGTTCATGAAACGCAACAAAACACAAAACTCAGGGTTCTTTCCCCCCCTGTTTTGTGTCCATCTCTACCCTTGGCTGGTGGTGTTTCCACTGTCAGCCTTGGCAGCACTGGTAGCCACCCACCCTTCCCAAAGGGCTTTTGCAAACTAGAATTGCTTGTGCATGAGGGTTGAGCCATAGCAACTTTCACAGACATGATTGAGCTTTCAATGAGGCTTGTAGCACTTCCCTTGATTGAACTCCCAGTATACCCTGTGAACCGGATCTCACTGCAAGACGCCTCTCCCCACCCGGGCCTGTTTGCACCTGCTGCACACCTGGGGTCCAACCATGAAAAGTCACATCTTGTCATCAATTTGATTCCATCTTGTCTTCTTGCAGAAAGATGCCATATTCCAGAACTTCTTGTACTCAATGGCTGCCTCATACCTTGACAAGGAATGAGCCCTTAGCACATTCCCCAGGTAACTGATGAGATACCAACCCCTCTCTGGATAGACCAATGCAACCACCCTGCAAAGACAGTGTAGCCCACCAACAAGTTCTCGAAGCCACATATGGTCACTCCCTTCTTGTTGCCCTTCTTTCCTTTGGCTGGGCATCCACAGTCACCATTTACCCCCTTGGAACACAGCAGTGTGAAGATGTCAACATCATACTCATCCAAACCACATTTCCCTAACCTTGAAGGTCAGATGAACTTCAGGTGGTGTCTCCCTGGCAGTGAAGATATGCACCTTAGGTGGGAACTGAGGAAGCCAATCATGACCTCTCCCCTCACACATTGACACCCATTTACAACCTTACACTCTAATAACAGTGGATGGTTACAATGTATGAGAACCAGGTGTCAACAGCCAGTTAGATCTGCTGTTACTCCTCAGCAGCTTCAAATCTTTCTCCCCCTCAATAACTGCTTTAAGAAAGTTTCCAACTGTCACCATGTACAGCATTCTGCTAGCTCTCATTGGCTGTTCTCCTGGGAGAGGCAGAACTGGAACTAGTTCTGTCCATCACACCGATTGTCCTCCAAACAGACTCCAGCTCATTCTTGGCCTCATCATTCCCATATGGTCATCTGAAGACCCATGCCGTGAAACCCAGGATGCAAGCTGCCACCTTCCAGTAGTTTATAGCCCCATGAATGCCTTCTCCTTCTGAAGAAGACTAACTATATCTGACAGTGTCTGATGAATCTCAGCTGTGTGTCTGCTGCTTCACCTAGCATGATTCTCCCAGCTCTTCTTCTTGGCTGGCATCCTTCTGTGCCCTACCCAGCTATTGGAGCTGGTGAAGCTTCAGGAACTCCTTTGGAGGGGCAGCAGGCCTGTCCACCCATGAGCAGGAGGTGAGCTGAGCTGCTGGATAAGTATCCTGTCCTCTCAGGAGCTGACAATGCCCTTCTCCCCTGAGGGACAGCAACTGCCTCCTGCTCCACTCCAGGGTCCAGAGCTACACAGGACCAATGCAGCTAGCCAGCCCACTGTTGCAATGGGCGACTCAGCATGCCTTGGACATTGGGGGGTGTTGCATGTTTCTCTGTATATATGTGTAACTGTAGCCAAGTAAGCTGCTTCTCTTTTGCCTAAGGTGGGAATGCCTCCTGACTCCTCCTCTCTCTGTGCCTCTTGGGAGATTTCTCTCTCTTGCCTCATGGTTTTCCAAGAAGAAGGATGTGATCCTCTGAGCTCCTGCCATGAAGACCTTACCCAAAGACCCACATCTCAACCTCACTGCCAAACTCAGGCCATGGTTTAGATATAGGAAAAGTGACTGTTTAGATTAGGACTCTTTACCTTTACTCCAAGATATTGCTATGGATGGAATCTACTTCAATCAAACGTTAAGTTCTATCTTTCTACAATTTGTCTGAAGATTAATTAATACATGTTGGGCAGAAACGCTTCTGACTAAGTAACTCTGCTGCTATTACAAACCAAAATACAACTAAATTCCTAATACCCATCCCCTTCTTTGAGGGCCCACCTGGAACCCAACTTCCTCTTTGCCGCCATCAGCCCTGTGAAACACAAGCTGCAGTAGACCTGAAAGTCTGCAAGGAAGGTTAGTCAGCACCCTCCAAACTTGCCAGCAGTGTGTCAGAGAAATGGCAAGATACCCCTAACTCATATCAGAGGACATGGAAACTACTCCCCCTGGACTTATCTCCTCTGCCAGTGAGAGGAGAGGAGCAGCTGCCACTGGGAGAGGATTTACCAGGGCCAGGATGGCCTGCAGTGTAAGCAGAGGCCAGTGAACAGAGCTGCAGCAGTGCTGGAGGGGCTGTCCCTCAGCTTCTTGCCTATGGCAGGTGTAGCCTGGCCTCATGCCCCCAGACACACCAGCATAGGAGTCTGTGCAGACCAGTCACTGGGAAGTGTTGAAGGCACAGTGGCTCAGCAGTTGTGGTCCAGGCCTGAGGGCCAACACAGGGATGCTGCTGCTGAGGTGGGGCTGCTAGTGAGATGGCCCAAGCAATGCTGCACCTAGTGTAGATCAGCCAGCCCCACCTTATGGCATGTGCCCCACTGGGTGGCAGGGAGGAAGGAGTCAGGGCAGGAGGTTGCACCTGGTTGGGCCTGTAGCCCTTCAGGTTAGGATGGAGGAAGGGCATGGGTCAGAGCCTGGAGGAGGGGTGGGCACTCTCCTAGGGTGGCTGCTGTAAAGTAGGGTCATCCAGGCAGGCAAAGGAGGAAGGAGTTGTGGAGCCTGGTGGAGTGGGGAGAGAGACAGAGACAGCAAACAACTAGCAGTGCAACAGAGGAGAGAGGATGTGTGGGTTCTTTAAACCCCTCCTCCTCCATTCTGAGGCCTGCCCTATGGCCTGCCAAAACTGAGTAACCACCCTGGAAAGCGGGCCCCCCCAGCTCTGTTGCTGCCGCAGAGGAGCTTGATAACCCATAAACAACCAATACCACCCCCATGACAGAGGCAACCCCTCCCATGGGCAAAACTACCAGCATGAGGGCCCACCACTGAGGTGCTGGGGGACCCACCAAGTAGTCTCCTTAGGCCACATGGGCAGTGGATGCTGTGAAGCACAGGGAGGAGGGGTGGAGGTGCTCTAAGGCCACCGTCTTGAGGCCTGAAGCAATGTCCCCCCTTAATCACCCACCCTCCATAGGGAGGGGTACACCAGCATGCACCAACCATGTGGCCAAGCCACTGAGGGTACACGGTGGTGGCCCCTAGGCCCAGGCCTGCCTGCAACTAGAGCGAGGGGCAAGACCTGCAAGAGCCAGGCCACGTGGCATGGAGGGACAAGATCTTCCCCAAACCATCCAAAGTGTTTTAGGCACCTGCTCTCAGGAAAGGCAACACTGGCAAGCAAGGGCAGAAAGGGTGAGGCCACACAGCCAGACAAACCAGACAGGCTGTCTGACCATGCTACAAGGCAAGGCAGCAGTTGAACGAGGTCCAACAGCCCTCCCCTACTGAGCAGCATGAGGCAACTGGTGCAGGGCCTCATGAGAGAGGTGAAGCAGCACAGCCTGCTGAGCAGCAGCAAGGCCATAAGGGCTGTTGGCATGGAGCCAAGCCCAAACCCAGCTCCTTCTCACTCCGCCCCTACTAGTTTTTTCACTGTCAGGGATAAGCAGCCAGCCCTCATGCCAGCCTTAACTCCCAGCCACAACATTGCCCTGCTAATGTTAGCAATCCCTCTTTGTCAGGCCAAGTCCCACCTTTCTATATGATCTTCAGTCAGCCTCCTTGGCAATGTTCTTCCTGATATCCTTTCCACATTCCATTTTATGAGAATATAAATGAAACATTTATGATTATGAATATTCTATTTATTTGAAAGACTGAGTAAAATTTAAATGATTGCAAGCATGCTCCCAAACCAGATGCCTGACTCTAGATATAATAGTGGCAATGATCTAATCTGAAAAGTTGTTTTTTTAAAAAAGCAGTCTGTTATCACATGGGATTTAACCTTCCAGACAAGTAGTGAACCAACAATATTACAATATTAGTTAATGAATGGTGTAATTCGGGGTGTGTGTGTGTGTTTTGTTTTGTATGTGTTTAATTTTCTTCCTGGGCAGCTGGGCACTCCGGCTTACATCCAGCCAAACATTTCCTCTGGTGAAGGGAGGGGTAAGCAAGAAAGGGGTGCTCCACAGTAATAGATCCTTCCAGCCATGGAAATGTTTGGCTGGATCCAAACCTACTTTTTCAAAGCCAACAGGAAAAATGCTTTGATTTGGAGCTAAATAAACACCCGCTTTCCAAACCAAACTTTCTAAATTCACCTGAGAAAACATTTTCTCCTTTATAAGCACTTCAGTGAACATTATATTGCATTTGCATTAGTTTGATCAGGAGCCCCGTGGCGCAGAGTGGTAAGCTGCAGTACTGTGGCCCAAGATCTGCTTATGACTAAACATGGGCACAAACGAGAAAAAAAACCCAGACAAGCTGTTCGTTGTTTGTTGCCATCCATGAACAACAAACAATGAAGAATAATGAACCTGACCCTGTCAGCAGGGGATTCCCCCTGCCGCCTGCCAGCTGATAGTTTAAAGGGCCCTTTCCTGCCATGTGCAAGGGGCAGGGCCCTTTAAACACCCCACAAACTGACCTTCCCAATGTCCAATACCCACCAAATTTGCAGGGTACATAGTCCTCACTGTTCTCTGAAGACACCCCCCCCACAAGGTCCAGAGAGATTGCACCCCAGGAAAGGCATGATGCATGGGTTGTCATTTTGTTGTCATTTTTGTTGTCATTTTCTCTTCACAGTGGCAAAAACAGGACTGCCTATTGGAAGGCTGCTACTTTGAGGGTTTACAAACTGACCTTCCCAATGTCCAATACCCACCAAATTTACAGGGGACATAGTTCTCACTGTCCTCTGAACCCCCCTCCCCCCAAGTTTCAGACAGATTGCACCCCAGGAAAGGCATGATGCATAGGTCTCCCCTTTGTTGTCATTTTCTCTTTACAGTGGCAAAAATGGGATTCTTTGCTGGGAGTACTTTGAATGGTTAAAGCCAGAAGGAAAGCCAGAAGGATTTCAGACAGAGTTCAGTCCCTGCTGTTGCCAGGGGAATTTATTGAAAGGCCCCAGACTGTCTGGCTTGATGAACGCCTGATGAAGGCAACACATGAGGCTTGCAACGACCACTTGTTCATGTAGAATGGATCCTCACAAATGGCTTGTTCGTGAACAGATGAACTGGTTGTTCGTGGGTTTTTTCCATTCGTAATGTTGTTTGTGCCCATGTCTACTCATGACCTGAGTTCTACCCCAGCAGAAGCCGGGTTCAGGTAGCCAGCTCAAGGTTGACTCTGAGGTCGATAAAATGAGTACCCAGTTTCCTGGGGGTAAAGTGTAGATGACTGGGGAAGGCAATGGCAAACCACCCCATAACAAACATCTGCCAAGAAAATGTCGGGATGTGACATCCCCCCATGTGTCAGTAATGGGTCAGTAATGACTCAGTGCTTACTTTACTGTTTTTATGTGGGCATATTCAATGAACAAAAAGAATTCAGAATTAATTGACTGGCGCAGCCTGTAGGTAGGAAGGATGTGTGCTGTTGCCTCAATCCTTAACAATAATGTGAGTAGTTTGTTCATTCAGCACTGCTCTAACATTCCTTGAAAAGTGTCAGCAACCAAAAATAGGTTGCTGAAGTGAGGAAATACTGGATGTCTCCAATCTCCAAATTTTTAAAATCTAAATCAAACTTATAATTCTGACAAAGAATGCAAATGAAGAGTCTAATTAGGGTTGTCAACAGGCCAAGAGAAAAAAAGTCTGATTTGATCTCTTTAGGAGAGGTCTATCGTGTGGAAAGAGGCAGCTCAATCTTTTCTTCACAAAAAGGTAAATAACATCCCATTAAGCCTCTATTAAGGGATACGACATTATTTTTCCTTCAGAAAGTTGACAATCATGTGTTTAACCATTATTCTATATCACTTAAAGCATATACATATATCTATCTTGTGCCTGCAACATGAGTACAGCAACTAATGATTAGGGATGGATGAATTACTGCCATTTTGGTACTGTCTCATAGATGAGCACTGCCTTGTGGGAAATATTCTCAAAAAGTACCCATTTAAAGTCTATCAAAACCCGGCTAGAAGAGCAAAGAACCCTTATGTCCGGTGACCAGGCTAGACTTGGGAACCCTCCCAGAGCCACACCCCAAACGCAGACTGGCAGCCCCACCATCCAGCCTTGCCACCCTTGGCACTCACCCAACAAGGAGAAAACAAGCAGCAGCAAGGAGGAGACAGGCAGCAAAGGCACCAACAGAGAACTGGAATGCCAAAGAAGGCCCAGGTGTTGACAAGCCCTCATCAGCAGGAGGCAGGCTAGATGGCAGCTCCTGGGTCCTAGCCACTGCCCGCTTCCCATCCAGGCCCTTAGAGCAGCCCAGCCTAGCTGGAGGAAGAGGGCACAGGGGGCAGCGACAGTCAGCCCATGCCACTACAGGCAGCAGATCATGGGCAGCACCGGTGGCACAGGGCCACACCCCAACCCAGTGGCAGGCACGGGAAGGACTACAGCCCAACAACCCAGCAAACAGGCTAGAAGGGATGGAAAATGGCCAGGAGAGGCTGGGGGCAAAACAGGCACAGCTGTGGCTACCTAAGGCAGCCAGGGCAGCAGCTAAGCTGTTGGGGGTGGGGCTAGGAGGTGGTGCCTGGGAATGGTGAGGGGATAAAAGGGAGGTCCACCCACAAGTGGGGGGGCGGGCTGGCTGGCTGGCTGGCTGGCTGGCTGGCTGGCTGGCTGGCTGGTTCGTTCGTTCGTTCGTTCGTTCGTTCGTTCGTTCGTTCGTTCGTTCGTTCGTTCGTTCGTTCGTTCGTTCGTTCGTTCGTTCGTTCGTTCGTTCGTTCGTTCGTTCGTTCGTTTGTTCGTTCGGTGAGGCGGTGAGTGAGCACCACCATGGCAGAAAGAGACACGTGAGGGGCAGGGCGTGCCTGAGCCTGACACCTCATAATTAAAAACTCTAAAACAGCAGTGCTCCTTGTTTTCTGCATGTACATTTCTATATGTGGTGGTGGAGAGTGTCATCAAGTCTTAGGTGACTTATAGTGACACCTAGTGAGGTTTTCAAGGCAAGAGACTAACAGAGGTGGTTTGGCATTGCCTGCCTCTGCAACCCTAATCTTCACTGGAGGTCTCCCATCCAATTACTAACCAAGGCTGACCCTGCTTAGCTTCTGAGATCTGACATACAATAGGTTATATACAGACTACAAAAATAACATATGAAAATGAAAAGCAGCTTGCTTTCACAACTACCCCATTCTGCCTCTCTCTCTATGTATCGCATGTGCTCACAGTGTAGATAATATAAGAAAAGAGAGGCCAATGCCAGAAGTGTCATCATCTTTTGGAATGTTTTGAATATTACTTGTTGAATACTGGTTGTGATGATTGAGAATACCACCAAATACTTAACAATTACTTTATACAGTCCTTTTTGGTATCTATTGCTAGACAATTCTGACAAATATAGCACAAATAACATACCCAAGCCTAAACTTTAACATAGACATAGTCTGCACACATTGTAGAATGAGATCATGAACAGCTGACAGTGTTCAAGGATTAAAATGGACTGTACCAGTTCAAACTGGAGGTCAAAGGTTTCCTTCATGAATTGTTATCTGTTAGTTGAAAACCAAAAAGTATACAAAAGACTAGACTACAACCTACTGTACTAAATTATGGTTGCCAAGCATCGCCTGGCAACCAGCAGGAGACCTGGGGTGCAGGCAGCAGGGACAGCATGGCATTACTTTCAGGAAAGCCTGGAAGTGCTGCCAGTCCTTCTAAAGAGGAGTGACATCATATATGAGTTTTCCTGGAAGTGATGTCATGCCATTGGCTTGATGGACTTTAAAACATTTTCTCCTGCTGCCTCTCCAAGCAGCCATGCAAAATGGAAGTTGGGGGTGAGGATCCCCTGCTAGCACAGGGGAACTGACAATGCTGATTGTTTAATTTTAGGGAGTTTTTACAGTGGGGAGCAATTGCATGCAACATCCCTCACCTGCATTCAGAAGCTATATATTCCAGTCTGCCTTCTCAGAATTCTAACAACATTCTTCTGTATTTGCAGTCCAGATGTAAGAGTGTGGGCTGTGACACATTGAGTCACTGATTAGTCCATACCCTGTCTCTGTTATTGTGACCCTGAGATAGCTGTTACTCACCTCATTTTACCAATCAAAAATATAGGATTGAAACAAACCTATAGAGCTGTTGAAAGGATTACTGAAGTAATGTATGTGAAGCATTTCAAGCATTTCAGAATGTGAAATAAATGCTAAGCATTAAACTAAAACAAGTCAATAAGCAATACTTTTGAATGTCTTTCATATCAAGAATTTTCTGCTATTTTGAAGACTGAATGCTTGTTTAGGAAAATCAAAATGAATTTTGGCAGGGGGAAGAAATCTCCCAAAAGGAAGTAGCAATGGCCCATGAAAAGGCCTTTCCATTCCAGTTAATGAATAAACAAACCCATTTCAAAAAGGCTCATTTGTATTCCTGATTATCATGAAAAAATAATGAGTTGTCTCAGGCCAGAGTACCAATGCTTAAACTGATTGAATTCTTGGATTAATAAAATTCAATTATTCTCTCATGTAATTGGCACAACATTTATTTGTACCTCTTTTTTAATAAGATTGCTAATGAGATGAGAAAGTAAACAAAACAAATTGAAAGTGAATGAAAAGATCAAGAATCCTTCTGAACTCTTGTTTAGCCTCATGTGGAGATTATAAAAAATGTATAGGTTTAGTTTGGATTCAGGATGCTCAAGCACCTGCCAGTTCAGCCCAAAGACTGACCAGAAGTCGAAAGCAGGGAATCAACTTTTCTTTGGGTTGGTCATCTACCTGCAAGGGGTCTGACAAACAGAGCTGGTCCCCTCTGTCCCTTCCTCCTCCAGCCAAACAGTTAGGGTTTACTATATACATCTCTGCTTGGCTAACATTTATGTTAAAGAATATGTTGCAGTAGAGTGTGCTATGAAAATAATTTATAATCAAACACACCCACACATATAGAAACCAATCATGAAATGCCCCCGGTGTACCATCATCTAAAGATAGAATGGCCATTCTATCTTTACTGATATAACACACCCTTATACATTGGAATCCAAGCCTCAGAGTACAACAATAAATGAAGAGCATTGTGTGAATGCAGTCCTGGGTCTACTGCAATAATTGTATTTTATCACACAATACTAGAGCTCTAGATAAAACACTGGGAGCATTTCATGATTGGTTTCTATACGTATGGGTGTGTTTGATTATAAATTGTTTACAATTGACCACTGAGGAAGGCCTTAGGGCCGAAACGCATCAGGTCGTTTTTTTTTACTGTACCTTGGTCTATTCGTGTTGGTCATTGCACTGTACCATCATCTGTACCTTGAGATGTTTTAACAAGTTTTAGCATATACATGTAGCCTGCATTCAGGCCTTATGTTTTAAACTTGTTTTTAATCTACGTTTGTGCACATTTATAATAAATATTTTCTAACATATATATTTTAGGTTGTTACCTAACCCCTCTGTTTTGTTCCCCTTTAGTTTATTAGTACTGTTGCAAATGTAAGGCCTGGTTATTGAAAATTAGTCTGTCTTAAAGGAGCCAAAGCATATGACAAAGGAATGATAATGGCTGCTGCTTCCACATGGAGGTTTTGTTCTGTACTGTTTTCAGGAGGATCCATATGGCATTGTCCCCTATTTGTCCTGTTTTCATGTTTTCCCCTGTTTTGCTGCAATCTTTTCCAAACCTGGTAATATCTTTTTAAGGAGATCTTTGTCAAAGCACCTGTTGATGGTGTGCAGATCAGAAGCTGTGCATTGCTGAAGGACATGCTCATGTAAGTTACATTTTCCTCTCCTCAGCCTTCAGAACCATTATTCATACCTCATTTGGGGACTTTTAGAAATTGGTATTTGGCATGTCGCTATAGGGCAGTAACAGTATAGTGATCTACGACAACAATGTACAAGTTCCCAGATTTCATTTTATTTAAAGGTAAGAATCTAGCCCTTTTTGTTTTGGAGTTATAAGTGGATGCAGGCTTTACAATTCCCTTTATAACATCACAACAAAAAGGGCTAGAGACTTCATTTAAAATAATAAGAGCTCAAAATCAGTATATTATTGCAATAGATTGCTGTAATGTTATTGTGCTATAGAAATCTGTCAATTATCAAGCGTTTAAGAACCACTTGAAAAAACTCTCTGTTGTGGGGGGTGGAGGCAGCCACAAGGGGCTGAGTCAAGGAAAATGCAGGAGAAACAACCATGTGGATTCTTTCTGTGAACTGTGGATACATGCAGGTTTCATGGCTCTAAGACCATGGACCAGTTTGCCTCAGCCCACATTAATTCAAATGTGGCACAAGGCATTATTGATGGGGTAATAGAAGAATCAGACAATTGGGAAAGGGTAGCAGGAGGCTACTTATGTGGCAAGAGGCTGCACGTGTATTTGATTTGTATATTTGTAAAGAAAGCAAAATACTAAAATAAGAATAACAATAAGACTAGAGTGTTCTCTCCTCCAAAGGGAATCAACACAGATAATGCTGTGAAGGTGGCCCCTTCGACTGCCGGCGAAGCTGTGCATGATGGGGGCCATTTGTTGCCTCCACGGATGGAGGAAGGACGGCGCCGTTCCCGGGCATCCGGGAGTTTGTGGGTGGGCGGAGCCAGCGCCCGTTTGGGGTGGCTCCGCCTGCCTGCTGGCGCAGTTGAGGTTTTGTGCTCGGCCCACCCTCCTCTCCCTGTATGGTGTAGGATTAGCCGGTCACTGTATTCAGGGCCAGGTAGGAATTTTTTCCCTCTTTTCGACCCAATTGGCCTGGGGTGTGGGAGGTTTTTTGCCTACCTTACACCATGGCTTGGGTTGAGGTAATTGGCAGGGTGGTATCATTCAGGGTATCACTGGCAGGAGACAGTGGGGGAATAGGGAGCGGGCCAGTGAGCACCCTAGGCGCTTCTCCAATTATGGGGAAGAGGGGTCTGCCAGGGCAGATGGTACTGCTTTGACGGCTGCCATGCTGCATGGCAGACTGCCTTGGTGAACCCCAAGGCAAGTCCTTTCCTCACTGCTGCATGGCTGAGGCTTGGGAGCTTGAGTTTTGGGGATCCATTTGCTAACTGGCTGGGTCTTAGCCATCCACTGGATGGCTCACGCCTGGGGCTTTGGGGCTCGCCCAGACAGGTCAAGGTGAAGGTCCAGGGGGAAACCACGTGGCTTGGCCTGTACCGCTAGTTGGCCCTTGCCGCAGTAGTTAATGGTTGTTGCCAGTTATTGTTATTTAATAAAGTGGCCCTTAGATCCAACTTCGGTGTCTGTCTCTTCATTCTGAATGGAATGGAATATGCAATGGAATAACTGCTCAAAGATGGGGGCTATGTAACAATATATATTTATTGTGTCAGTCACGATTAGTATTTTATATATCAAAATCTACAAAACCAATAGCAAAAAACAGAGAACTGAGACAGATGACAAAAGCATAAACAAATCTGGAAAAGGCTGTGGAAGAAGCATTGCCAGTGCTTATACAATTTGTTTCAGTAGTTCAGTGCCCTTTAATGCAAGCAGTTCATTTTACTTTTGCAATAGCCAGATATGTTTTTACACCTGCCCAGATTTCAAACTCTGTTGTAAGGCTGTGACCCTGGTTATAATGATCTTCCACTATTCAATTTTATAGTATATTTTTTATTTTATTTAGAAGAAAACTATTGCACTCCTCTTTAAAGGCACTAACATCCATTTTATTAGTCAGGCCTACTCCTTCTCATCAGAGGGGTGTTCAAATAACCCTTGCTGCTGAGATGAGAAATGGCATCCTCTTTCTCAATACAGTTACTTTGACATAAAAAGGCTGTAAAATAGAGAGGAAACTAAATGTTCATTGAAAGTGCTAGAATCATGATTAAATTTTTGTTGTTGCAAAGATGATAAAAAATCCTTAAGCCTTCTGTTTGCCAAGAGAAAAACAACAAAATGGATCTCCTTGAGAGTTCCAGTTGTACAACCCATAACTAGGTATGAAAGATCAAAGCTAAAAAAGAAAGAAAAAAAGCAATCATATAAAGTTACTTTTTCAACTTTACTATGTCTTTGTGCTTGAGAGACTCCAAGAAAAGTACAAAATTTTATTTTTATAAGATTGCCAAAATCTCAGTACATTACAATAGTAGTAACTGTAAATAAATGAACACTGAAGTCTCACATATGAATGCATATACACAGCATGGTATTTGAAAAACTGATTGTAATTCCATATATTGCTAGCAGTATTGCCAAGATACCTCTGTATCTATTGAAAAAACCCTGCAATCGAAGAATAATATGAAATGGAATAAGTTCCCAATTTGTTGCCATCTCATAGGCTTTCTAAACAAAACCTAACACTTTTATTAGAATTATGTTCACAGCCTGTTCCCTCTCAAGCACTTGTGATAGATAATTAATATATTTGTCTTAAAACCTCAAACCACAAATTATTATTTTATCTTTCTCCCCCTAACCATGGCTAAAAAATGTAATATGAATAAAAACAGTCTGAATTAATATAATGCACCCTAACCTGTTTACATGATAGAGTGAACACATGTATATTCTGCCTGTATGTGCATACACCTGTTTGTAAGAAAAAGCCAACATTCACTTTATAAATGAAATGAAACCACTTTACAAATAAATGAAACCAGGGACCAGTACCTGGATAAATGTGGAATTTGTAGCACACATTTGTTGACTGTGCCATAAGAGTTACTCAGTGCACATACAAAGAACAATCAAGTGTACATTGCACATGGACTGCATGTGTATTTGCTAAAACATCTGTTTGTTTGTTTGTTTTATTCGATTTATACCCCACCCTCCCCACAGATGGGATCAGGGCGATTAACAACTTTAAAAAATACATTAAAATCACAAAAACATAAAAGCAATAATATTTTTTTTAAAAAATCATTAACATAGTCCAGGAGCAGGGTATTTGAACAAATATTGGGAGTCCATATAAGGGCATAGCAAATGGCTGAGAGAAGCCCCAGAAGAAGTGGTGGTCTTAGACAGAAGAAAGAGGACACCCGCTGGCACTCAGCCGAAGGCCTGGTGGAACATCTCCATTTTACAAGCCCTGCGAAACTGTAACAGGTCCCGCAGGGCCCAGATCTCCAGCGGGAGAGCGTTCCACCAGGCCAGGGCCAGGGCAGAAAAAGCCCTGGCCCTGGTTGAAGCCAGACGGATGTCCTTTGGGCCAGGGACCACCAGGAGTTCTTTGTCTGCAGAGCACAAAACCCTGCAGGGGACGTAATGGAAGAGGTGGTCCCGCAGGTATGCAGGTCCCAGTCCGTGAAGGGCTTTAAACACCAAGGTTAACACCTTGAACCGGATCCGGAACTCCACTGGGAGCCAGTGCAGCTGGCACAGCACAGGATGAATGTGCTCTCAGATTGGCGTTCCAGTAAGGATGCATGCTGCTGCATTCTGGACCAGCTGTAACTTCCGGGTCAGGCCCAAGGGCAGCCCAGCATAGAGTGAGTTGCACTAGTCTAGCCTGGAGGTGACTGTTGCATGGATTACTGTGGCCAGGTCCCGGGACAAAAGATAGGACACCAGTTGCCTGGCCTGTCGAAGATGAAAAAAGGCAGACCTGGCAATGGTCATGACCTGGGCCTCCATTGAAAGTGTGACATCCAAGGTCACACCCAGGCTCCTCACCATCAGTGAAGGTTTCAGTTGTAACCCATTGAGGGCTGGGAGCTGGGTCCCCAGCTTGATTGCCCCATGACCCAGACACTGAACCTCCATCTTCAGGCAACTCATGAACAGGAGTATACACATGTACTTTTGTCTTTGGGAATAGTAACTCCACAGTTGATGGGCAAAGTTTGAAACATTCATCAGTGGGGGGCAAGAGTTGAATTCTGACTAGACATGGGCATGAACCAAAAAAATTTAACGAGCCAGCAGTTCGTGGTTTGGTGCCAACGACGAACTCGAACCAGCGAACCGCAACAAACATTTCCTGCTTATGAACTGGTTCAAGATTCATGGTTCGTGGGGCTCAGAATGGACCCCATTGGACTTAGAGAGCCGATATTCCCTGGGAGGATTTAGCCAGCTCTACTCCAGCCAGCACCCAAGTTTGGTCAAGATTACAATAGGGATCTTGGAGTTATACCCTCTCCAATCCGAGGGCCCCAGGAAACTCCCATTTGATACAATTAGAGCCACCAGTTGATGTTGGCCCAGTGTACAAGGGGTTGGCCATCAGAACTGCCTATCAGGGTTTGCAGGGATGAGATTGGAGTGCCCATGGCTACAGAACATCCCCCTTCCCCCTCCCTCCCCCCGGCTGTCTTCTCCCATATAACCAATTGTAACCAATTTGCAGCTCCATGGTTGGAAGGAAGACCTGCCAATCAAGGTAATCTGGGCTTCGATTTGGGTTTCCAGGGAGACAAAAGGAGTTCAGACAGAGTTCAGGCATTCCCTCAGCTCTGTTTCCAAGGGAATTGATTGATGGTGCCTGACTGTCTGGCTTCACGAACTGTGGGCGAAAGCAATGAACAGGGCTTCCAACGAACACTGGTTCTTTGGCCATGGACCCTCATGAACTGCCAGTTCGCGAACAGACAATCAGGTGGTTCGTGGGGTTTTTTGGTTCGTAATGCAGTTCGTGCCCATGTCTAATTCTGACAATATACAGAACTTAGCCTAAGCTTACCTCTCCAGATAGGAGTGGACAAACACTTTAAATTAAGTTCTTGAGTTAATTTCAGCTGAGAATCATCTTGGTCAGCAGGGGGAAAGACTTGTTGCAGACAGACACAAAATAAGAGAAGTGGAGATGATCCAGTGCCGACTGGCATAACTCACCCCAGGCCTAAGTAGGTGGGCAAAACATTGCAGATGAGGCCTCCTCTATCTGCACATCCCTATATTCCAGGTGAGGCCACCCATGTATGAGCCCTGAGCAATCAATTGCATATCATCCCGGCTCCTCCTTGCTGCCAATGCCAACTGAGATGCTTCTGTGGGCTGCCAAACACTGCCCCCATCCCCATACTTACCCTTCTATTTGCGGGGGTTCTTCTTGGATAGCAGAGAAAAGACAAAAGCTCTTTCTGAAGTACAATCAGCAGTAGCCTAAAACGTTAAACCTATAAAATGCTGCAAACTGGAACATTCTATTCGGTGGGGAGCACTGCTAAGGTGCTAAGGATCTCAAAAGGAATAAAAGGATATGGAAATCCAGTTTAGATGGGGCAGGGAGGAAGAAAAATTGTTTGGAGAGAATGCAATTAGAAGATGCTACTTGGGAAATGGAGCCTTGAGAATATCTAGAGCTTCACCATGAAGTAACCAAGAAGTAATTTGGTAAATTTAAGTATATTTGCCTGTCTGAATTCCAACTTAGGGTACATTTAGATTTAGAGCGTAACAATAATGCATTTGTGTTCTAGTTTTGTTTCCTTTTTGCTCAGAATATTGTAAATAGATCTTTGTTTGATCAAGATGCTGTTTTCTTTTTTGTAATCGGTATCTGCTAAACCAAGGTTAAATCTTTTCTTTATCCCATCAGTGTGATTTTGTAGTCTGCTTGTACATAAGAAAATGCCTAATTTGATCCACAATAAGAAGGGCAGAAAAAGGAACACATCTAGGAATGTTTAATGACAATGGATCTCAGAAATTGTCCATATGCTTAAGGTATATTATATTAATCACATCTTTAAATAATGCTTCCAAACAGATATTCTGTGTCAAAGCAATCATTTGTATTATTCCCAATATCTCACAATAAAAAATAAAATTTAAAAAAAAACCATTGTTGTTTGGGTTTGGGTTGGTGTTGCTGTTAACTGTCTGACTCTGGAATAAATCTTATCCTTTCTATACTTTACTTTCTGGATACAACAACAGTGAGGTCCCCCCCCTTTTTTTCTGAAGGTGTCATATATACATAGCCCTAATACTTTACTGATCACTCTGAGTCCATGGCAAAAATACATAATCCTAAATAGAGATGGACTGATACCATGCTGGAAGATATTGCTGCTACAAAGTTTAATAAAATAAGATTGACATGCTTGGTTTTATCATGGCCATGATCACAGTCTTATAACAATCCAAAATGACACACAGAGAAAATCGCTGCTGGCGATTAGAACTCAGACATTCGGGCCTCAATGCAGTAAAAGTTTCTCATGCAGGATTAAAAAGAGAGAGAGAGCAAACTTCTATCCTTACATTATGTATTCCCAGCACTAAAACTGCATAGTTTCCCTCTACTTGTGTGGGCAACCCAAGTCCTTAGTCAGGCATATGCACTCTTGTAGACTGATACAAACCATTCTTGATTTTATAGCAACATTTATCCAGACCACAGTAGTTTGAAAAACAGTCTGAGGTATCATAGAAAAATAAAATATCCCGTGCTTTTAAACAAAAGGTAAGACAAAGCACTGGGTTCTAGGGAACTCTCAATCAGAAATTAATTGATCATATTCAAACCTGAACCTAAACTATATCCATAGTATATATAAGTAAATGCTTAAAATCCAAAAATAATTACTTGGTACAAAATGGAAACTTTCCATTTTTCCTGTTATGTGCTGTAATTTCCTGAGCAATGGGAAGTTAGAAGCAATGAGAGCTGAAAGAGGGGACAGGGACTCAAAATAAGCATACCTGAGAAGAGTGTCATTCAAACAGAACAGTTATCCTATTTTCCCATTTAAAAAAAAAAAACATTTTCATTGATGTTTCTGTGCAGTGTGTTTTCTCTTTACTCCAATCTTTGCAATGTCTCACTGGACTGTTTTTTTTTTCCTTTTGAATACTGCAACTCAACCCTTTTCTTACTTCTCTTAGGCAGCTCACTTGTTTTGTGGACTTGGAGCTGAGACTTAGATGGAAAAGAATGCTGGATTATGGTTTGTGCACCACATGATAGGTAATCATCCTGTCTGCTCTTCAGAGTTAAAGGCTTTGATTGTACTAGGGTTGCCAGCCTCTAGGTGCAGGAACTGGAGTTCTTCCTGAATTGATTTCCCACCAAAGAGGTCAGTGCATGGGAGGTGCACTGGGAGGTGCCGATAGGTTAGGTCACAGGCAGGAGAGTATTGGGGAATAGGGAGCAGGCCGGTGAACACCCAGTGGCAGTTCCCCAGGAGTGGGGAAACAGGGACTGCCAGCAGTGCGGTACGGTTGTGACGGCTACCATAACACAGACAGGCACCTGTGAGGATCCCCAGAGACAAGTCCTTCCCTCATGCTGTACGGCTGGGGCATTAGGAGCTTGGTGGGGGGATCCGTTAGCCTGGCTGGCCAAGTTGCAGCCATTCCAGGGATGGCCTACACTTAGGGCTTTGGGGCTCGCCCAGACAGGTCAAGGCGGAGGTCCAGGGTTGACCCCATGGCTTGACCTGTACTGCTTAGTTGGCCCTTGCTGTAGTTTGTGTTGTTGTTATCTTAATAAATGGACCTTTAGTTCCAAGCCTGTGTCTGTTTCTTCATTCCGGTTGCAAAGCCGAACACATAGATAAAGCCTTTCTGAACTTAAGCATAAGTAATTAATGTAACATCTTTAGCAACAATGAACTACCCAGGAGGAAAGTATCTAATCAGCAGACAATACCCAATAGGCTAATCTATAGTCCCTATCCCTTACCAATGTATCTCTCTGAGTTATTACTTACAACTCAGCCCTATAATCTAAGTAGAAAGGCCTCCTGAATAATTCAGTCTTGCATAATTTGTGGAAGATTGGGAGACTGGGAACTTTCCTGACCCTCTCAGGCAGGCCATCCCACAAGTTGGGGGCTACAACAGAGAAAATGAGTGTATGGGAAGTTGTTGATTTAGCCCAACTGCAGAGTGGTATCTGCAGAAAACCCTGTTTAGATGAGCAAAGCTGCCTTGGCAGAACACAGGAAAAGAGGCAATTTTACAGATATGAGGTTTCTATGCCACGAAGGGCTTTGAATATAATAACCATGACTTTGAATTGAGCTTAGTAACTGGTGAGTAGCCTTTCAATCAATAGATCCCACTTATGGTCTAAGCTTGCCAAACTTAACATTGATAAGCGACTGCTGTTTGCCACCCCAGTCGGAATGAAGAGGCAGACACAGGAGTTGGAACTAAAGGGCCACTTTATTAATATAACATCAACCATTAAATACGGCAAGGGCAAACTAGCGGTACAGGTCAAGCCACGGGGTCACCCCTGGACCACCGCCTTGACCTGTCTGGGCGAGCCCCACAGCCCCGGGTAGGAGCCATCCATGCAATGGCTTTTCCCCGGCCAGCCAGGCAAAATGGTTCCCCCCTTCAAGCTCCTAAAGCCTCAGCCGTACAGCATGAGGGAAGGACTTACACATGGGGTTCACTGCAGGCAGTCTCCAGGTGGTGGTAGCCGTCACAAGCATACCATCCGCTCCTGGTAGACCCCATTTCCCCACCAATGGGGAATTGCCAAGGGGTGCTCACCGGCCCGCTCCCTATCCCCAAATTCTCTCCTGCCACCGCTGGGGCCAAGCCTCTGCTTAGGCCCAAGCGCCCCACAGGTGGCCTAGTTCCCACCGGAGCCCTTGCCGCTGGTTTATGATGATGTCATTGCCAGTGAACCCTGTCACCTCTGTAGAGGTTGGGAAATCCAGCCCTTATCCTAAGATGAAGTAATTTGACTAGTGAACCCCCACACCTCTGTAGAGGTTGGCAAATTCAGCCTTATGTGGAGGCGTGGCAAATAAATGCACAGACCCTTCCCCGCTGTGGGAGCACTGCAGACCAAACATCAACCCGCCAGGCCCCCACTTGCCCACACAAGCCTGTAACAAAAGGGGAGCATACTGCCCAGTCAGATCACCACCATGCAGTAAATGACTAAAATGAGGCGGAGGCCGACCTCCCCTCGAACCATCAGGCCACTCCTTGCCTGGGCGCTGCAAGTCTGTGAGCCTGTAAGGAAAACGGTATGCCCTGTGAGCCATGGTCATCACTCACCAGGTGACTGACCTGGACGTGAGGCAGAGGACCACACCTCTCCTCGAGCCATTAGGCCACTCCTTGCCTGGGCGCTGCAAGTCTGTGAGCCTGTAAGGAAAACGGTATGCCCTGTGAGCCATGGTCATCACTCACCAGGTGACTGACCTGGACGTGAGGCAGAGGACCACACCTCCCCTCGAGCCATTAGGCCACTCCTTGCCTGGGCGCTGCAAGTCTGTGAGCCTGTAAGGAAAACGGTATGCCCTGTGAGCCATGGTCATCACTCACCAGGTGACTGACCTGGACGTGAGGCAGAGGACCACACCTCCCCTCGAGCCATTAGGCCACTCCTTGCCTGGGCGCTGCAAGTCTGTGAGCCTGTAAGGAAAACGGTATGCCCTGTGAGCCATGGTCATCACTCACCAGGTGACTGACCTGGACGTGAGGCAGAGGACCACACCTCTCCTCGAGCCATTAGGCCACTCCTTGCCTGGGCGCTGCAAGTCTGTGAGCCTGTAAGGAAAACGGTATGCCCTGTGAGCCATGGTCATCACTCACCAGGTGACTGACCTGGACGTGAGGCAGAGGACCACACCTCCCCTCGAGCCATTAGGCCACTCCTTGCCTGGGCGCTGCAAGTCTGTGAGCCTGTAAGGAAAACGGTATGCCCTGTGAGCCATGGTCATCACTCACCAGGTGACTGACCTGGACGTGAGGCAGAGGACCACACCTCCCCTCGAGCCATTAGGCCACTCCTTGCCTGGGCGCTGCAAGTCTGTGAGCCTGTAAGGAAAATGGTATGCCCTGTGAGCCATGGTCATCACTCACCAGGTGACTGACCTGGACATGAGGCAGAGGACCACACCTCTCCTCGAGCCATTAGGCCACTCCTTGCCTGGGCGCTGCAAGTCTGTGGGCCTGTAAGGAAAACGGTATGCCCTGTGAGCCACGGTCATCACCCACCAGGTGAATGACCAGGATGTGAGGCAGAGGACCGCACCTCCTCTCGTGCCACTCCTTGCTTGGGTGCTGCAACCCTGTGAGCCTGTAAGGAAAATGGTAAGCCCTGTGAAACACGGTCATCACTCACTAAGTGACTGACATTGACGTGAGGTGGAGGACCACACCTCCCCTCGAGCCATCAGGCCGCTCCTTGTCTGGGTGCTGCAAATCTGTATACCTGTAAGGAAAACAGCACACCCTGTGAGTGAAAGTTATCATCCACCAGGTGAATGACCCAGACGTGAGTTGGAGGACCGCACCTCCCCTTGAGCCATCACCCTGCCTGGGTGCTAGAAGTCTGTAAGCCTGTAAGGAAAATGGCAGACCCAGTGAGACGAGGTCATTACCCTGCAGGTGAATGACCAGGAGTAAGGTGGAGGACCACACCTCCCCTCGAGCCAACAGACCACTACTTGTCCGGGCACTGCAAGTCTGTGGGATACAGTAAAGAAAGAGGGGCCAGGCCATCATCTGCCGTAGCCTACACCTCCTCAGGTGCATGACTAGATATGCAGAGGGGAGCAGTTATCTCACCACAGTGGCAGCAGCCTGGCCAACACAGTTCTAGTTGGTCCCGTGACTTGATAACTGCCATTAACAAAACCAAGCTAATTCCCAACTGGCATCCTCTAGGCTCGAATGACTGCCCGAACAACCCCATGCTGGGCCAGCAGATGAGGGACTTCACCCTCCTGTGGCAATACACCGCACCCACCAAAAAAGACATGATAAGACATTCTACAACACCAGCCTCAGCCTAACTCTGAACAATCACTGTTGGCTGGCACCAGACAACCTGCTGAATAACAGCCTGAGGTCCATGGCTGTGGCCCTAGAGGCTGCCCCATACAAACTGGGTACTGAGAGAGAGCTGCCAGGCCATCTGGGGTATCAATATCTCTGAAACACCAGCCAGGGGTGGTGAGGGAGTGTCCTACATGTCAGGGAAGTGGCCACACCCTGTTGCAGGGTCTCCCTTTGCTACCCAAGGGGGACATGGCCCCAGCCCCCCTGGCCTTCATGACCACCCTTTGGGTTTGACCCCGTTGTCACTGAGACCTGCCAACTTCACGCCATGCACCAGAAAGGCAACCCCTGACCACTCCATAAGGGATTAGCCATAGGAAAAACTGAGCAGACAATGGAAATAGAGATGTATGAAAGCCGGGTGTTACTTGCTCATTGAGGAAAAGATCTGATTCAGATCAAGGCAAAACCAGAGGCAGGGTGCCCAGTTGGAAGAGCCCAGACTGTATTAGATTGGCCCCTGAATGAAAACCCCACAGCAAAGAGCCCCAGGCGGGGCTAGGAGGAGGCAAAATGCCAACCCAGAGCTGCTGGAGGCCTTACCAACCGCTGTACCCACCCAGACCTCATGGCCAGTCAAGACTGTGTGCGTGTAGGGCAAGACTGCCCTGGGAGGTTCCTATGCCAAACAGGCCTTTTGGGGATCATGCTTCTGTCCCATGAGAGGACAGCACTTGAGCTTCTGACCATATAGGCTCAGATGCCTCACCAATGGGTAGGAAGCCCTGGCATGTATAGCCTAAACATGTTAATAATGTCACAAAATTAACAGTTGATTCATATACTGCCCTCCAGGACACACACTGCCCACTGAGAGAGTTTAAAAAGTATAACTGGGCATAACGTGCCAGGGGTGAGGGGACCAGGCCTGATCAGCAAGGCTGCATGGCAAGACATACCCCAGCCAGGGCCCATGGGCCCACCCTCGTTGCCCACAGGCTCCCTGCTACAGATACCAGCCCAGTTTACTCCACAAACTCGGTACCTGACAGCACATTAGCACGGCAGTCCCACACCCTATGGTCTGGGATACACTTCCCATGCAAAACATAACAAATGCCCCCATTATCTCCTTAACTGGCGGTTGCACTCTACTGTTACCAGCACAAGTTCCAACTATAAATCTCCTTCAGCCATATCAATGTCATCTTCCCTCATCATCTCACAAGAGGCTGTGTTGCCACCGAGGGCGCTGGACAATCCCCCTTCTGCCAGATAGACTTGACTTCATCAATCCACTGCAACAGTCCCAGGACCGGCTTATGGCAGACTAGCGCATCTCAGCTGCTGCCCATCACTTACAGTAATCTTGTCAATCAGATCCACTGTCTCCTCTGCATGACTGGATTACAGCAGCCTAGGCCAGATCCACTACTGGCTGTCAATTGTGCGAATCTGGTAGAAAGATCAGACCACATCTTAGACTACTGTCTAAGAGCATGACAGCTCTGCAGATGCAACAACACAGCATGCCTTTAGGTGGCATGAGTGACATGAATGACAAAACCTAAAAACAACCCTTTAGGCCTACAAAGGCTGCAAAATTGAGCAGGGGAAGGTGGGGCAGCAGGTGGTTTAACTAGCCACGACCCTGGGATTGTAGAACCTTGCTAAGCTGCCAGAAATAATATGTGAGGCAATTCACCATTAAGATGACTGCAAGCCTCCTCCCCCGCCCCCACTAGCCTCAGACAAGCCTTCTCTGCTGTTGCTGTAAGTACTGTCTCCAGACAAAGGAGAACAATGGGGTGGGGGAAGTCTAGGCAGGATGGAGACCTGTGGGGGCTGGGCCTAAGCCTGCTTCAGCCCTCCTGACTGATAGACAGTGATAACCCAATATTTTCTTCATCCCTTTGGCCTCATCATCATCCTCAAAGAATGAGTCTGCAGGTAGCTGCACAAGCCCCACCAAAATGACTGCTAATGCCAGTAAGTAGGAGGCAAATCAGGCCACACAAATGGCACACTCAAAATGGCCGCTCTTGGAGCTGTGCATGTTGTAGATGCCTTCACAACATGGCTGCACTGCCAGGAAACTAAGGTCACTGGGTGCCACTCACAAAATGGCTGAACCCAACTGAATAAACTGCAAAATGGCCACTGCTGCCTGAAGGCCTTAGGCCAAGCTATTGCTGCTAGAATTACTCCCTCCCAAGTAAGTGTAAATGGCAAGGGAGGGAAAAGCCTAGATGGGAGGAAGGGGGGGCTACCAGCATCCACCCTGCTAGGCCAGTAGTAATAAAGTATGAATTAATCTATCCCTCAGGGGGCTGCAACTCACCCTTCTGGCCTACAGCAAAGCCTATCTATTGCTGCTGCTGAAGTACTCTCTCCCAACAAAGTAAAACAGTGGTGGGGGGAGAGGAGCCTAGGTAGGCCAGAGGCCTGCAAGGGCTGGGCCTCACCCTGCTTTAGCCCTCCTGACTGATAGACAACAGGCCCCAAATGTAAATAAGAAAAAAGACTCTGCCAAACCAGTGAGCCTGGCGCTGGGCCCTGGCTCTCCTCTTGAAGTCTGAAGATAGCAAGCATGGGAAATTCACAGCTCTCCAAGGCAGCTACTGCTGCCTAGCCCTGAGGGCCTTTAGTAAAACCAGCCTCAGAGGAGCTCGGCTGAGAGAGCTTGAGATGTGCTCTGCTCAGGCCGAGCACGCAGAGCAACTGCCAGCAGGGAGGGCGGAGCCGTCTTCTGAAGGCTTTGTCTCCGCCCCCCCAGCTATATCCCCATATGCCTGGGAGATGTCTCTGCCTGCTTCTCCTTCCGAAGTGGCAAAGTACGGTCCCCAGCTCAAGCCACTGTGTGGCAGCCGGGAGTACCGCATTCTCCTCCATGAACTGTTCAAAGATACTTTTGCTCAAATCAGGGTGGGAACATCTGGATCATTAACCAACAGAATCCCTATTAGTAGAGGCGTGAAACAGGGTTGTGTGCTGGCCCCTCTACTATTTAACCTGTACATCAATGATATCAATGAGACTCTGTCAGGTCCCCAATTTATGCCGCCTTCTCTGGGACAACAGAAGATTTCAGTTCTCCTTTATGCAGATGACATGGTCCTAACCTAACCTCCCTGACCAAGATCGGCTTGAGGAGACTCTTAGATCAGTTAGGCCATTATTGTAATGAAGAAGCTCTCAATGACAACTACACAAAGATAAAAGTAATGGTTTTCAGGAGAAAGCCAAAAATCTCCTGCTGGAGCATCCTTGACAACCTAATCCAACGATGCAGCTCCTTTAAATATCTAGGGGTAACTTTTAAAGAGACTCTGAATTGGAAGATACATCTTGCGTCGGTTAACTCCTCAGCATCAAGGATTGTAGGGTCAATCATACATTTCTTTTATACCAAGGCGGTGGGGGGTCGACTGATAGATCCAGCACTGAAATTATTTAAGAGCAAGGTAGTCCTTCACCTCCTACATGGAGCTGAAATGTGGGGTTGGAAGGAAGACATTCTAACCAGCCTTGAGGTAATTCAAAACCAGTTCTTGAGATGGGACTCCCCTCCCTTAGGACGCGGGTACACCTTGCAGTTTTAAAATACTGGAAAAGGATCAAATTTTCCAGTTCTGACTCCTTAAATTGCCAATCAGTAAATTACTTACTATCCAAAGACCCCACACACCCTGGCTTTTGCCAAAGGTATACCATCCCAGATGACCTGTTAGGGGTCTCAGCCAACAACCTCCCACTTAAGGAGTGGATCTATAAGTCAGATGCAGTGATGGATCAGCTATCAATATCAAAATCTAAGGCAGCTCCTTGGTATAAACTAATCAAATGTGACCATTCAAGATCTCCCTACCTAGCCAATATTTCTCATTACAACATCAGAGTGTCTTTCACTGCTCTGTGCTTTCAGATGATGCAGACAGCTCTTTTGGCATGGCGTTATTCTCACACCCCCATGGAACATTGCACCTGCATTTGTAGATTACCTTCAGTGGAGAACCTTTCCCACTACCTACTTTATTGTCCATTATATAGTGTACCCAGAGCTAAATTTTTGGCTAGAATCCTATCAGTGACAAACACATACTCTGAAATTGAGAAGACTGTGTTTTTGTTATCTGACACTGATAATCATGTGTCCTATAGAGTCTCTCAGTTTGCACGCACAGCCAAAAAGATAAGATCTAAGGTAGTACTGAATGAGGCTGTTTTGTGACTCCTGGGATAGTTTGGCATACTGTATTGTTTTTAATTAATTTTAGTAACCTATACAAACTGTGGTGAGTAGCCAGTGGAGTGACTGCAGAATGGGAATGATATGCATGCTCTATCTAATTCCTGAAAATAAATTAGCTGCAGCATTTTGCACCGGTGGGGGTCTCTGAGTTGAATTTGTGGGGAGACATATGTAAAGTGAATTACAGTAGTCTAGTCTTGATGTTACTGTGCCATTAATCCAGGTGGCCAGATCAGCTGTTTTGAGGTAGAAGGCCATCTTCCAGCCTAGTCTAAGTTGGAAAAAGGTCTCTTTTGCCACTGCATTTACTCGATTCTCTAGCAGCAGCTCTGGACCCAATATAACCCCTAGGCTTTTCATTGAGTCAGCCAGGGTCAACTGAACCCCATCAAAGATCTGAAGCAAAGTGTCATTCAAGATCTCTGCTCTTCCAACTAGAATCTCTATTTATTATAACCTCAAGGCTTATCATAGCCCCAAGTTTTTCCCCAAATCCTCCCAAGATATTGATAAGTTTAATAACTAGTTCACTGTTGAAAGAGATTGTAGGCAGCTGAATTAGTCCAAAGCAAAATCCCAAATCAAGAACAAAAGCCGCTCAACACTTTTTATTAAAACCAACAATTTGGGGGGGGGGGTTGATGTGTGTCATTTTAATTTTGTGTAAATTTGATTAGACCTCAGAAAATGTATTAAAATTCCCCCTTTCTTTAGTTGTATGTTGTTTAGATCTCCATCTTAACTTGTGACTACAGACATGTACTAGGATATCAGTGCCATTCAAATAACATGCTTGTTTCCCCCAAATAACTGTGTTTAAGGTTATTTGTTTCATTTTCACACAAATGCACTCTACAGGATTTTGGCAGGTTCTTCACCTTAACTGGTTTGTAGGCCATTCCTATTGTTATATTTCCAATTGAAAGTCTCAGATAACTCATGGGATGGGAATCTATTTTCTTTAAACTTCTACTTCAGCCTAATTTAAAATACACAGTAGACAAAATTCAATCAGAGTACAGCCTGAGTGGAGTCAATGGACCTACCCCAGGGAAATATGTTACAGCTGATAGGTTAGAAAAATGCCTAAAACTTTTTGTTATTTCTTCAAAGTGAACTGTCAAGCATCTTGGAATGTATCCATCATTGTTTGAAACTTCAAACTAGGGATGTGCACAGGTAAAAAATTCAGTCAATTTAGTTTGGTAATACCAAATTGGAAAAAAAGTTTCAGAATTCCCCAAATACTAAATTAATTCTTTAGTTCGGTTCAGTATTACAGAGAAACTTTGGTAAAATCTAGCCACTGTTTTGCAGGCGAGTGCTGAGTGGAGGAGGAGAGTGCAGAGGAGGCACGGCGACAAAACACACAGACACCGTGCTGGAGGAAAAGAGGCCACAACTTTATTGAGATTACAGCTCAGGGAGCAAAGGTGCGCATAGGGCACAGATCCGAGCATCAGCTGACCCGTCTGCCAAGCCGATGACCCACATGCGCCCTCAGACCCGTGTTGAGGGGGGGGGAACCATGGGATGACAGTCAGTGGGATGCCACGTGGGTGTACACCCCTCTGTGAACCATCCCCTGTCACCTGGGAGTGAGGTGGACTGACAGTCCCCGACTGGGCATGCACCGGCCATTCCTCACTCCCCAGACCCCTTATGGGGATCCCCATAATAGGGAAACTGAGCCTGAGGGCCCTGTTTCCCCCCAAACGGATCGGTGTCCAATGCCCAATATGCCACAAGAGCCACAAAATGGTTCACCACCAAAGCCCCTAGAGCTGCAAAACCAAATCAATACGGCCCCTCAAGAGCCCTGCAACCACATGTCCAGACCCCAGTTGGACAGGCTTCACCAGGTGAGAACCATCACTGTTCCACGCTAGCTGACCAGGGAAGAATCACCCTGCAGGCTCCACTGGCCACCCCACGGGCTCAGCCCCCAGCATCCTGTTCAATCGAGTCTGGGCACTGTGATCTGCTCCAGCCCCTTGTCCCAGGAGGCACATCCCAAGCTGCAGGCCCCTGAGGAACTGCAGGATGCCCCTGAGGCCACCATTAGGATCCACTGTGCTGTTGCACCCCTTGAGGACCTAGCCACCTTGTCACCACCGGACCTGGCAGCCACACCTCCTCTGGCAAGTCCGCACTGGAACCAGCAGAACCTGCAGCTAAAAGAGAGAATCAGCAAAGAGCTTGGTCTTGATCAATGTAGCTCGGTGCCTCCGGCTATATGAATCCCCTATCCACAGCAGGGGGAACCCCAGATCATTCCGCCGGTGACCATCTCCCCCAGGAAATAGAGGAGAGGATGGACCACCCCAATAGCAAGGACAAGCCATCCATGGTGACTCCTACTCTCTGCCCAGAGGAAGGCAAAAAACCTCCAGGACCCCCAAGCCAATCAGGCCTGGAGGAAAATTCCTTCCTGACCCCAAATTGGCGATCGGCATTACCCTGGGCACGTGAGAAAGGGCCACATGTGCTAGACCCTGAACATACCTCTTTTGATGTTGGAGGGCAAGGCCCCGTGCCCTCCCCCGGGAAGATCAGCACATGCATAGATATGGCTATGGACATTGGGTAACTGAAGCCAAATACTAAAGCCTCATCTTAGAGGGTTGCCGGGTGGAGGAAGCAAACAATCCAAGAACCCTCTTGCACCCACGAGTGGTTACAAATTCTGCCGGTCCTTGGCAAGTCCCGCCCATAGCTTCTCCCAGGATACCCTTGAAGAACCAATCCCTTAGGCTTCCCAAGTGCGGATTCTGTGTCCTGCCATAAATTGGACTGAAGAACACTTTTGTTAGCTGACAAAGATGCACTTGCGCACAATGTGCCTGAATAAGACTGCAGGGTGTGCACCATTGAACAGCATCAAATTGTTCCAGACTTCCTGAGAGCATGTTGTTACCATGATATCCCATTTCCAAAGTAAATCATTTAATGCACATCAAGGCTGCATATCTATATCTACATGTATCTATAATTATATATCTAACTGCCTATACAAATATTAGACTGATCCACAAAGGAATCTTGGAGGTAAGAAAAGAGAAAGCTGGGAATTATTTACTTACGCTCAGAGAACGAAGAGAACTGGCAGTACGAAGGGAGGAATGAATATGGTGGCAGAAACCCCACAGCACTCCGAGTGAACTCCCAGCCTACATTTTATTTATTTAAACATGTACTACAAACTACGTACCAAGGGCAAGCGCCTTTACAGTAGGCTTGCTGGACTGCAACCCGGTGCTCACGTTCCTGACATCAGTTTACAGTTCTGTGCCTGTTCTGCCAGGAATCTGTCCACAGAATGGAATTAAGCCTAAAGCACTAGCTCACCATAAGTTTTATGTGCTACTATGGAGCACAGATCTCAGAAGGGCCTAACGCTGGATACCTAAAAGGGGTATGGGACATGCTAATCCATTATTTCCATTTTACAGAGGCAAAACATGCTGCGTCTGATTGCAATGGAGAATCGGCCCTTCCAACCAAGGTTACGAGGATTTCAGACCCCTCCATGGCAGCAAATACAGAGCCATTTCTACATTGAAGCTTACCGTAATGCTCCCACCAGTTTGGAGAGCAGCAATGTGCCATTACTGGCCACCTCCATGCACCCCGAGATCAAGACATGCATGCTGAGGGCAACTGAGTTAATCAATGTGCATTAAATACACTGCACCAAGCATGTTCTACTTATTCTGGGTATTATACTGTGATGTAAGGAAAAATTGAGAGACTATGTCACCATAAAATCTGCAGAGACAAGATGGAAATGTGTGTTGGAAAAAACTATGATCCAATCCGCCATGTGGGAATGTGTCTGTGGGTGCAATAGGCAGAGACGGGTCCTCCTAGCACCAAGCCACCGGGCATGGGATCATGCCTAGCCTAAGTGGTAGCCCTGCAATGAGTCCCATGCACAACTGTACAATCTAATCACTTGTGACCGTGCTCATGCTTCCTGGCCAGCAGTTAGTGTAGCCAGGAACAAAACAGTAGCACCAGCTGCCTGTGTTGAACCTTTTAGGTAGCTAACCAGCTTGGAATCTCTTCTCTAGCCATCTACCCAATAGGGTATAGAAACATGCCAGACATTTTAAGTGAAGACGTCATAACAGAGGAACAGAGATGGTAACTAGATACTGCAACTTTAATAAGAAGCTTGGCAGCACCTTGGTCCCCAACCAGATAATTCCAGCACAACTGATTTTTTTGTTTGTTTGTTTGTTCTGTTTTTGTTCTTGTCTGTTAGTTGCTATTTATTTATGTATTATCTAATCCTTTATTTAATTTGTCCCGGAACTCCCTTCACTGAGCTGTACCCTCTGAATCGTGTTGGAAGTTGAAGGTGCCACTGGCTATCTGTTTCATTTTATCTATACAGCATGCCTGCATTTAACTCTGCCATTTCCTGGTCAGCATGACTGCAGATTAATTATTTTAGCAAGTGCCGTTCAGCCTGCCTTCCCAGTTGGTGACATGAGAAGTAAACCCCCTCTGAATGCTGGTTACAGGTTTGACTCATATTATAGCTGAATCTGAAGAAGTGAGCCGTGGATTACAAAAGGTCATACCCTATCACAAATTATGTTAGCCTTATAGGAGCTACTGGACTCTTGCTCTTCCTACTGCCACAGAGACTAACACGGCCACCCATCTTGCCAAAGCAGTCAAAGTGCATCTATCCTCACCTGGGAACCACCCAGGTTTACCTTCCTCAGTAGTCTGGGACACAAAGCTGTTTTCCAGCCTGTACATGAGTGTCAGATCTCTCCAATGTGACTAGCATTGTAAATAACTGCATTACTGTATATGAAATGTGGGATACCAAGCACTACAAGAGCTGATCCCGAGCAAAGTCCAATGTCCCATGGTCAGTTTTCAGAAACAGCGATTTTCCTAGGGAACTGACCCTGTTCCCTGAGGGTCAATTGTAATACCAGGGGATCACCCATTTAATACCTGGGAAACTGGCTGTCTCATCATTAAGACAAACCTGACCGCCATAAAGCGGTTCTCGGCAAATAATGACTCTCAATTGTTTGAATAGCCTTTCCCTTTTCAGTACTGACCCTTTAGCTACCAAAACCAGAGGTTGGAAAGAATAAGAATCTAGCAGGTATCCTTGAATACTCTGCCTTTGTAGTTTGGTCTAGCATGCAAGTAAGAAAATAAAAATCATAGCCGTACTTCTCTGACGAACTGTGATTCTCAAAAGCTTATGCTACTGTGAAGTTGGTTAGTCTCAAAGGTTCTATTGGACTATGGTTGTTATGGGTTTTCCGGGCTGTATTGCCGTGGTCTTGGCATTGTAGTTCCTGACGTTTCGCCAGCAGCTGTGGCTGGCATCTTCAGAGGTGTAGCACCAAAAGACAGAGATCTCTCAGTGTCACAGAGATCTGTCAGTGTCACTGTGACACTGAGAGATCTCTGTCTTTTGGTGCTACACCTCTGAAGATGCCAGCCACAGCTGCTGGCGAAACGTCAGGAACTACAATGCCAAGACCACGGCAATACAGCCCGGAAAACCCACAACAACCATTGTTCTCCGGCCGTGAAAGCCTTCGACAATACATCGTTCTATTGGACTCTTTTCTATTTTGCTGCTAACTCCTCTGGAGCCTTGCAGCTCATACAAAGGAGGCTTGTCTCCTCCCCGCCCATTAAGACAACCTAATCTAGTGGCATTTCTGGGACTAATTCTCCCTTATTGTCATATGAGTATGGATGGAGTGCCACCCACTGCCTCAGAGCCCTTCCAAGTACCCAATGTGATTGTCCCGAGAAATGGAACTGAGCACCTCGAAGTTGCTGAGAAATCTTCTCACCTCTCTATGAAAACTGAAGTGTGCGTGTGGGGGGGGGGGATGCCTCTGTACTGCTCCTGCCACTGAGAGGTCTCCCGCCTGCTCGAGTGCATGGATGGGCGAGGCAGGAGGAAGGAGAGAAAACTTCTTTTACACACCGCAGCGGCTCTCCTCCTGACAAGGCAATCTCCTCCTAGCAAGGCACCTGGCGGGGAGAGGAAGAGGAGAGCCAGCGCTGCGTGAGGCAGAGGCGCTGTGGCCTCCAGGGTTTCAGGGGAGAAGAAGCCGCTGCCTGCCTGCACGCACGTATGCCCAGCCCAGCTACTACCCACTCCTGCCTCCAAAGTGCGAGCTCCTGAGAGCCTGCCCAATTGCTCCCACGCTGCCGCCCGCTTTGGCTGAGCAGGGGCAGGAAAGCAAAAGACACCGCAGCGTGTGCCAGTGAAGCGCAGCTTCGCTCCCGCCCCCACTCATACCTTTGGGTCCTGCATTCAGAGAGATGCCTGGCCCCCTTCCTGCCTTGTCGCAGGTCAGGGCTAAGTAGCCAGGCTGGCCGCCTCACAGCCCAAGCACCTTAGCCGGCAGGGGCTCGGGGAGCAAAAGCCGCTGCTGCTGTGTGCCTGTACAGCACCACTCGTCCTCCACAGGCCTGCTCTCATCTGAAGGCCAGCTTTCCTCCCTTGCCGCCGAGGCGCTGCCGCCGGGGCCTGCATGCCTTGCTGAGGCCTGGTTGCCCTTCTACTTGGCCCTAGCACATCTTGCTTCCATGCCGCCATGGGCCAAGTGCTGAAGGGCGGGGGCCAGCTTCCCAGGCCTGGGGCTGCACCGGATGAACCTGGGCGTGACCCCTGGCCCCTGGTCTTTCCCTGCCCCTCCACAACATGGCAGCCACCATGCCATCTCCCCACTCGACTCCCCCGCAACGCCCGCAATCCAGTCCCCCAGGTGAGTCTGGGAGCCGTTGCTTCTATGAGAAACTCAAATCCTGCTGTTCTATAGACCAACAAAGCTACCAACCTGAAAGTATTGATAAGAACATATAATCAGAACATGTGTTGTGTAGATAACAGTATTTTCCTCCTCCTCATTTCGTATTCAAATTTATTTTATGTTCTTTCTACCCAACAAGAAATGGCTCACTGTCCAATTATGGAATCATTTCTCTATGCTACACCTACAGCTTTTGGATTACAGGTTAATTACCTTCAACATAACCCTGTAGATCTCATAGTTCACATTTAGAAGACTGGGGGAAGTGAGCTTGGTAGTGAGTCTTCTAGAACCACTGATGTGTAAAATGGGATTCAAATACATCTACCCACTTGAATCATATTGTTAATATCATCACCACTATACCATTTGCTGTGCATCTGGCTTAATACCAGGGGATATCTTTCCTTTTCCTATAAACACAGAGAGTTTAAATGTCTCTCTGTGTTTGTGTGTGTATGTGAAATTTATACCTGGGGAAATTCCGCAGGAAACAAGGAAATCCAGTATCATACTTGAAAGTATAATTTATCCTTAAATGAATACACATTCACAAGTAGATGTGACTATTTCCACTGAAACAAAATCACAATAACACAACAACAACAACAACATTTGATTTATATACCACCCTTCAGGACAACTTAATGCCCACTCAGAGCAGTTTACAAAGTATGTGTCATGGGCAGGACTTGCCCAAGATGATAGTCCAAGCACTAACACAAAGCCAAAGGAGTGTTCAAGATTCCAAAGCTCGGTCCAGTTTGTAGTCAGAGCACAAGGTAAATGCCAGGGGTGTGTCCAGGATCCAAAAGCCAAGCGAAGTCCAATCCATAGGTCAGAGCACGAGAATATCAAGTCATGATGCAGGCAAGAACAAGCTGCAAGGTTCCAGGAAGCGGTTGCAGATAATCAGCACATTGCTTCCATGCTTGGCAGTTTCTCCAGACTGGCTTTTATAGCCAGGCGTGGTTTTCAGCCAGCTGCTGGGGCTCCATCCTGACCCTACTCATCATGGCTCTCCAGCAGCTGGCATTGGCTCAGGAGACGAGCACTGCGCCGTCTCTCCTGCAGTTCCAGTCTCTGGCGTTGTCTGCGGCGTTCTTTGGCCATGGATGAACCTGGGGTGATGAAGGCCCTTGGCTGTGCTGCACCTGTAGCCTTGGATGTCCCTGGATGAGCTTCCCCTGTGGTATTGGGGCCAGAGGGTGCTGGTGTCTCTGCTGCTGGCTGTAAGCTTTGATCAGCCAGCAGCTGTTGCTCCTGATCACCAGCTTCTGCTGAGTCAGGGATAGGGCTGGCTACACAGAACCCTTCTTCTCCTGAGGAATCCTGGCTGGCTACATGAGGCTCCTCTCCTCCAGAGTAGACCTCACCATTGCTGAGTCCAGATTGGGCCATGACAGTATGCCATTATTATCCCCACAACAAAACACCCTGTGAGGTGGGTGGGGGTGAGAGAGCTCCAGAGAACTGTGTCTAGCCCAAGGTCACCCAGCTGGCTTCAAGTGGAGGAGTGGGGAATCAAACCCGGCTCTCCAGATTAGAGTCCAGCGCTCTTAACCACTACACCAAACTGGATTTCATGCAGATTGCGTCATATTGCTTTATTGTTAGAGTTAGAAGTAGAAATGTGCAATTTGAGTTTCGTATTGCTTTAAAAATACTGAATTTTACCTTGACAAGGTCATTTTTTTTTGCTTCTTTTTTTATTTTTTATTAACTACATTAACTAACAATACAAAGGGAAGAAAGGGAACAAGGGGAGGAAGGAAAAAAAAAACCACAACAACTACAACATGTAACAACTATGCTACACAAAATGTTTTCCCTTCATACTGCCATTATTCAAAAGTTAAAGCTTTATGTTATATTGATGGAGTGGTTGACCTTACTAAATGCAAATTACAATTTAAATTCAAATTAAATTTTCCTTCCCCTCCTGGGTCCCGGATGCAATTCTCTCTGAGCAACTGCAGCCGCAGTGCTCGTTTCCTCCCCCCCCCCTCAGACTTCTCCTTTTCGTCTTGCTTGGTGCACTGAAATTCCGGATTTTTATCCTCAAAATCCCTTAGTTGATCTTCTGATAATATCTTGAAAGCTTGATCTTTGTGACTGAACCAGATTCCTTCTGGAAATAACCATTTGTACTTTATTCCACGTTCTCTCAGAAGAGCTGCGAACTTTTTATACTTAAAACGTCTTTTCCAAACTAGAAATGGGACGTCTTTCAATATCTTAACTTTATTACCCAAAAAGTCCAAATCTGCATTGTATGAATTATATAGGATAGTGTCCCGGATCCTCTTAGATGAAAAATCAATGATGATCTCGCGAGGCAGCTGACGCTTCATTGCATATTTTGAAGTAGCCCGACGGACTTCCAAAATGGCGCTTTTTACTTCTTCTTTAGTTGCCCTCGCGGGTGTCGCCAGTAGTTCCGAGACCAGACCCCGTAAATCCTCATTTTCCTCCTCTTTCACATTCTGGAGGCGCAAAATTGTCTGTGTTCGTTTCACTTGTAGCCCGATCAGCTGGTTCTCCACCAGCTTAAGCTCTTTATTCGTAGCCTTCACGAGTGACGCACTTTCCCGAGCAGACTTCTCTGCCCCCCCCCGCTGCTTCCTTAATGGTTTTCTCTTCGCTCTCAATTAAGCCCACCCTTTGATCTGTTTCGTTCAGCTTGTCAACAAAGGGTTTTATGGCTTCACCAACCGCCCTCCGCACTACTTCCTCCAACGACTCTCCCTTCAGGACAGCCGAAACTGACTTGCCCAGAGCAGGACTTTGTTTTTTTGTTGCCATTTTAGGGGGGGGGGGAAACCGCCAACCAGATTCTGAAACTCAGCGAAGGGGAAGAACAAGCCTTCTTAGCTTCAGATCCCACCACTCCTTCGCGTGCGCTTGTAGTAACAGAAGGGATTCGCTTACTTGCAGGCTTTCGCCTAATTCTGCTCTTTGCCGTTTTCCATGGCCTGGCAGCACTCGAGGCGCCGCGCACGTCTGCCGGCCTCCGTAGGGACAAACGGGCAATTAACCCCCTGCATTGACTCCGGGGGGCTCTTCCCGCAGCGTCCCGGACCCAGCCTCCCTCACTGGGAGTTTTGGGGGCTAATCTTCGCAGATCAGCCGCCCGGACAGGGTGCTCGGGCGCTTCCTCTCGGACCTGCGAAGAGGAGCGTCTGACATGGCTGAGAAAACGAAACCGAATCTTGACAAGGTCATTTTTGACTGAATTTCACCAAATTTGCAGGGGACTTCCTCCTATCTGTCCTCTAAAACCCCCTGAGTTTGATATTGTGCCAGGTGCTGGGGCCAAGCTCAGTGGGCACCTCGGCTGAGGGCTCACATTACTATCAGTGCCTGATCTGGTGGTCAGGCTTCTGGGTGTGCTGGGCTAGGGCTCTAGCCTCAGCCTCTGGTTCCAGGGATGCTGCCAGGGCCTGGGGCCAAGCTCAGTGGGCACCTTGGCTGAGGGCTCACAGTGTTCTCTCCTTTTCTGTCCTCCTTAATTCTAGTTCGGTGGCACAATGAGTCTTCCTGTTGTGGTGGCCGCCATGGCTGGTAGTGGGGTGAAGTGCAAAGGCAGTTCTCCTGGTTTACTCATGGAAAGCAGCGCTTGGTGTGGCTTGGGGGCAGCAGAGAGTCCTCCTGCTCCCCCCAATCACCTGTGGGGGCTGTGGAGGAGGCCAAAGAGGTCTTTCTGCTGGGGGGAGAGGATCTCTCTCAACATTTTGAGGAGGGGGTGGGTGACGGATCCCTGGAGGAATGGGTTGTGTTTTATGAAACATCTGTCCTGTCCCCATCCCAAACTCACAGTGGTGTCCCCGCCTGAAGTCCACCCCTCATTCCATCGTCCGTGGCCAGCTCTGCAGCGCAGCCTGTAATCATTCGTCCTCCTTCCCCTGGGACAGTTAGTGATCCACATTTCAACGCCTCCGTATGGAGGCACTTTTGGGCCCTTCCTAATGGCCCCTGTGTGGTGCGTTGCTGTGCCTGTGATGTCCTGGTGCACAGGGGCAAAACCCCGAAGCACCTGTTGTCGACAGCCCTGACTCAGCACCTGAAGACACACCACCTGAGCCTGTGGTCTCTGTCCTTGCCCAGCAAAACATCCGTTGGGGGGAGAAAGGAGGTGACCAGCTCTTCTGAGTGGGGTTCAGTGGGAGGGTCACTGGAATCCACCCCAAGCAAGAATCCTTGCCCTGAGGGTGACGCTGGTGGGAGGGGAGCACTCAGGTAGGCCACACTGGCAGAGGTTGTCCCTTTGGTGTCTGGGACAGTGCCACTTACAATGGTGAGATTGAGGGCTCAGGAGGCGGGCCTTCGCATCTTGGTAGAGACAATTGCACTACATGGATTGCCCATATCCATCATGGAGTGTGTGGAGTTCCACATGCTACTAAAGTATCTTGCCCCTCAGTTCGCCATGCCATCACCACGCAGCCTTGCCCGTCAAGTCCGGAGATTATCTTGAATGAGGGCTGGCACATTTGGGGCAGGTTTATCCAGGCCCACTCCCACTGCTAACAGGCTTCTGAGTCCTTGCTAGGCCTTCCTGGCACAGCCAGATCAGCATGACACCTCCTTTCTGAGAAGGCAGGAAAGTGGGTGATGCTGGCAGCAGCCTCCTTTGGGCACTTGCGCAACAGCTCAGGAGCTGTTGCACGTGTAGTTGAGCCGCACAGTATCTGTATCTATTGCAAACACTGTGCCCTCTGAGCAGGGGGGAATGGGTCCCTTGACTCATATCCTTTCCACAATGGCAGGAAGGTGACCGATGTCAGCTGCTGCTGCTGCTGCCCCGTTTTTTTCTCTCCCTCTCTGGAACCACTCTGACCCATCCAAGCAACCTCTCATGTCCCGTCCATCCCCTCCTTTCCATGAAGGCAGGAAGGCAGTTGATGTCTGGCGGTGCCGCCCAAACTGTTATGAGTAGTGCCGGTACTGTCTGCACAGGTGAGGTGACTCGGAGTAGTGTGGAACTGCTCTGGCTTGCCTCATTTCTTGGGACTACTGGTCCCTCTTTCTACCTCCCTCTATGGAACCACTCCAACCCTTATGAACAACCTCTCCTGTCCTGCCCATCCCCTTCTTTCCACGAAGGCAGGATGGCAGATCATGTCAGCTGCCACTTCATGAGGGACTATCCTGTTACTGCTCTATCCTTGGTCACGAGGGACAGCTCGTTTGTGATTGCACAGCCAATTGTACCATATAGGGGTACAGTCGGTTGCACAGCATGGCTGCTCCCCTGTCAATGGGACTGACTGGACCCCTTTGAGCCGGGTAGGAATGCGTCCCACAACTCCCATCCTTTCGGCAAATGCAGCAAGGTGGGTGATGGCAGCTGCCGCCGCTGCCCTATTTCTTCCTCTCCCTCTCTGGGACCACTCCGACCCCTCCCAACTACCTCTCGCTTGGGAGCTTTCCAGTTACTGGTTCATACCTCTCCCTCTTGAGTACTGTCATGAGTTCCTTCCCCACCTTTTGCACCGCCCCATCCCCTCCTTTCCATGACAGCAGGGAGGTGGGTGATGCCAGCAGCCGCTGATGGATCGGTGTCTTCCAGGACCTGTCGCAGGATCTTCCAGGTGCGGCTCATAGCTGCAGCTGGAACCCCTTGGTCCCCCTCTCCCACCCTGACCACTTTGTGATCTATCTTTCTTCCTCTCCCTCTCGGGTACTGCTACAAGTCCCTTCCCCACCACTTGAACCACCTCATCCCCTCCTTTCTGTGATGGCAGGGAGGTGGGTGATGCCAGCAGCCGCTGATGGATCAGGGTCTTCCAGGCCCACTCGCAGGATCTTCCAGGTGTGGAAGTCACTGCAGCTGGAACCCCTTGGTTTCCTTTTTTTTAAATATTTTTTTTTATTATTTTTAACATCTAAAACAGTAAACTACAAAAAACTACAATAGTACAAGGGAAGGGAAAGAAGGGAAAATAAGAAGAGGGGGAAGGGGGGTGGAAAAAAGGGGAAGGCAACTTACAAACACTAAACACTACACTTCAATGCTTTCCCTTCATACTGCCATAATTAAAAAATAGCTTAATAAAGTAATGATGGAATGGTTGATCTTACAAAATACAAATTACAATTCAAATTAAATCTTCCCCCCCCCCCCCGGGCCTCGGACGCAGTTCTCTCTGAGCAGCTACAGCCACAGCGCTCGTTGCCTCCCTCCTCCCTTCAGGCTTCGAATCTTCTTCTTTTTGCTTGATATCTGGCCCAAATTCTGGATTTTTGTCCACAAAATCCCTTAGCTGATCTTCCAAATTAATCTTGTAAGCTTGATCTTTATAACTAAACCCGATTCCTTCCGGAAATAGCCATTTGTACTTTATGTCACGTTCCCTCAAAAGAGCAGCCAGCTTTTTATACTTAAATCTTCTCTTCCGAACTAAAAATGGAACATCCTTCAGTATCTTGACTTTATTTCCCAGAAAGTCCAACTCCGCATTATATGAGTTATATAGGATATTGTCCTGGACCCTCCTGAATGAGAACTCAATAACGATCTCACGAGGCAGCTGCCGCTTCATTGCATATTTTGAAGATGCCCGACGGACTCCCAAAATGGCGCTTTTTACTTCTTCTTTAGTTGCCCTCACGGGTGACGCTAAAAGTTCCGAGGCAAGATCCCATAAATCCTCGTTTTCCTCCTCTTTAACATTCTGGAGACGCAAAATGGTCTGTGTTCGTTCCACTTGCAGCCCAATCAGCTGATTTTCCACCAACTTTAGCTCCTTGTTCATTGCTCTCATAAGTGACGCATTTTCCCGAGCAGACTTCTCTGCCCCCCCCACTACTTCCTTGATGGCTTTCACATCGCTCTCAATTAAGCCCACCCTTTGATCTGTTTCATTCAGCTTGTCAACAAAGGGTTTTATGGCTTCAGTAACCGATCTTTTCACCAGTTCCTCAAGCGACTCGCCTCTTCCCTGCAGGGCAGCCGAAACTGACTTGCCCAAAGCAGGACTCTGCTTTTTTGCTGCCATTTTAGGGGGGGGGGACCGCCAATCTTCTGAGACTCTGTGAGGGGGAAAAAATCCGAATCTTCTAAACTTCAGATCCCACCACTCCTTCACATGCGCTTGTAGTAACAGAAGGGATTCGCTTACTTACAGGCTTCCGCCTAATCCTGTTCTTTGCCGTTTTCCATGGCCCGGCAGCACACAAGGTGCCGCGCACGTCTGCCGGCCTCCATAGGGACAAACGGGCAATTTACCCCCCTGCCTCGATCTGCTAGTGGGCTCTTCCCGTCGCGTCCCGGACCCAGACTCCCTCCCTGGGAGCCCTGGGGGCTAACCTTTGCAGATCAGCCGCCCGGTCAGGGTGCTCGGCCGCTTCTTCTCGGACCTGCCGAGAGGAGCGTTCGACATGGCCGTGAAAATGAAAACGAATCCCGGAACCCCTTGGTTTCCTGCTACTTAAACACCAAGCGGCCGCAGTCATCAACCACCTTGCTAGATAAGCAGATAGTCTGTCCACCTCTGACCTGGAGGCCTGGCAGGCAGGCAAATGGGGGGTGCTGCCGGTGAGTGGCCAGACACCCCACCCCCTGAGGGGGGGTGGCATGATACCACCTCTCCGTGCCTACCAGGCCCGGCGGCCGCAGTCATCAACCACCTTGCTGCATAAGCATATAGTCTGTCTGCCTCTGACCCGGAGGCCTGGCAGGTGGGCACATGGGGGTGCTGCTGGTGAGCGACCGGACCCCCTGCCCCCTGAGGGGATGTGGCACACCACTGCCTCCCTGTGCCCGCCAGGCCTGGTGGCCACAGTCATCAACCACCTTGCTTCATAAGTGGACAATCTGTCCACCTCCAACCTGGAGGCCTGGTGGGTAGCCATACGGGGAGTACCGCTGGTGAGTGGCCAGACCCCCCACCACCTGAGGGGAGGCAGCACACCACCGCCTCCCTGTGCCTGCCTGGCCCAGTGACCGCAGTCTTCACCCACCTTTCTGCATAAGCGGATAGTCCGTCCACCTCTGACCCGGAGGCCTGGCAGGTGGGCACAGACCCCTGCCCCCTGAGGAAAGGCAGCATGCCACCATCTCCCTGCACTCACCAGGCCCAGCAGCCACAGTAATTAACCACCTTGCTGTTAAGCGGATAAGTGTCTGCCCATCCGTAGGCTTGGCAGTCTGGCACATGGGGGCTGCCTCCAGCCAGCGGCCTGCCCCTGAAAGGGAAGGCAGCCCACCTTCAGGTCCACCCCATGGGGCCAAAGTGAACTGTACTGGAGAGGGTGGCTCTGTTTGTATTGAATGGGAGTTTCCTTGGGAGCGTCAAATTTGGGAACATATAACACCGAGATACATATTGCAATCTTGACCAACCTTGGGTGATGGCTGGAGAAGTGGCTGCTGCATATTCCCTGTGAATATGGGCTCTCTAAGTAATAAGGGGGCCTCTCTGGCACCGACGAACACCGAACACCGAACACCAAACATGTTAGTTAATGGGACATGTTCAGTTCCAGTCGGCTGTTCGTGTTCATCGTCGGGAATGAACACCAAACAGCCTGTTCAGGTTTTTTCCCCCATTCGTGCCCATCCCTTGCACAGCATGCGTATGGATGAGGCGCACTCTCAAGTCAAGAAACTGGCCAAGGCAGGATGCTCCAGGAAGTGGACCACAACTGGTGAATGAGCAGAGTGGAAGGCACAGCAACGGTAATCACTAGACTCTTCTTGAAGAATCAGCACATGCATGGATGCAGAACAGCACAGATGGCATGCTGGCTGAGTATGTCTGTGGCACCCAGCCATGGTCTGTTGTCTCACCCCCAATGGGTGAGAAGTTGGCCAGGAGGCCCTCCTGAAACACATGCTGTTGCCATCTGCATGATACTTACCCAACCTGTGAAGGTGTGCTCTCCTACTGTAACCAATAGGTCTAGTGCTGCTGTTACAGCTGCCACATGGGAGTAGGATCCTGCAAGGCAATAGGACTCAGGGTTGCTTGGCCAGTTGGTCCACTTAGCACAGTGGGGCAGCTGTGAGACTCCCCAAAGCACAGTTGATACAAAGCACAGTTGATTTCCCCCTGCCTAGGGAGGGGGGATCTATGGCAAGGGAGTGTTGACAGCCCATTGTCTGATGTGGGATGGGGTGCCAGGTGGGAATTGCTGGAGGCACCCTCATATGCACATACAGGTGAGCTGGGTTGTGGAAGACAGCACTGGCTGAATGGTGCCTGGCCTAGTGCAGGGGTTGGTGGGAAAAGGAAACATAGAGTCTTGGTCTGGAATGGTTGGATTCCCACCCTTGCTTACCTGTCAGTGCATAGTTGCCCCTTTGGCTTAAGCCTCTGGATGCAGAGTACCTGTTAGGGTTCTGAAATGAGACATGTTAGTGACCTTGTGTTGACTTTGCTGTCCCCTCTGGTGTCAGTGCTCCCTGAGTCATGCCAAGTGTCCTCTCTGTGCTTGTCCCACCACTGGAGTGTGAAGACTTTGGTGAACCTTCTCTTACACCTCAACAAACCTACAAAAATTAGTATCTGCCAGTGGTACTTCTAGAAGAAAATTAAAATTTGTATCTCTTTACTTTTACATGGTGGTGGTAGAAATTGCCCTCAATTCATAGCTGACCGGTGGTGACCCCTGATGAGGTTTTCATAGCAAGAGAGTAGCAAAGGTGGTTTGCCATTGCCTGCCTCTGCAACCATGGTTTTTATTGGAGGTCTCTTATCCAGTTACTAACTTAGGCTGACTCTGCTTAACTTCTGAGTTCTGATGTAATGAGGCCCACCTGAAATATCAAGCCAAGGCACAGTTTTATGTACATACACACTTTTATATACAGTGAAGGAATTATTTACCATCTCAACAAACTCTTTTGCTGGTTTTCAAAGGTTCATAAATGAATGACTTTTGTACATGAAGAAAAACAACATTATGAATGAAATTCATTGCTATGCCACGAGCAATGTGAAGGCTAATGAATGTGCAATGAGTCCTATTATAAGTGCTTATGTGGGATATCAATTATTTTAACATAGTCCTTGCACATAGGACAAGATTAAATTTATCCCCAGTGGCTCCATGCACCCCTGAGAAAAATCCTTGCCTGAGAGGAATTTTTGTAAGTTCCTTGCCTGATTTACATACCCTTCAAAATTCATCAGATACAAATTAGCATATTTGTTTTACAATGAGAACAATACTATCTTGGTAAAATAACAATTTTGAGTCAGGTAATTCCACAGAGACCAGTGACTGGCCTACCCATTATACAATGTTGCCATTCTTTTCTTCAGAATGTATATTTTTCAAGGCATCTCCACCTTTCACACAGCAAACCTAATTGCTGCACTTACATTTCTGTTATACTGATATTATCCATAGTAAACATATGAAAAGTCAGAATGTATTTTTATCACCACATCAAATGTTTGGTTAAATATTGTGTGTATGTCATCAACATGTTATACAGTTGAAGCAGGAAACACTGCTGCGTTTGCGTCGGTAAAGAGTTGCCTTCTAAGGAAAAAAAAGAGGTAGATGAACTGTGCAGGTTTTGCTCCTGAAAATTTTTTCCTCTGGAATTTGATGGAACCAAACAGATTCAAAACTTACATTCTGGATTCTTTTGTGGAATTCAGTAGGCCTGTGGATAGCATCACTAACAAGCTACATTTTTAGCTTATGCCAGCACTAGAAGCTAGAGGGTTATGTTAGTAAACCTTTAAGTACCATTTAGAAAGGGAAAACCCAGAACCAGATGGTTGCTCACCACATCCTGAAATAAAGCCACCAGACATAGCATTAAATGCTTCAGGTAGATCATGCTATTTCATTTTTACTGATTACCCAGGTGAAAGCCTTACTTATGTAACAACTTTTTATCAAGCAGTGTGAAAAGATGGCTGATTTGAGAAGGAATTATAAAATTCCTGCTTGGTCCTTAAGAGACTGGATAATCACATATTGGCTTCCTCAATAGTAAAAAGTCCAGTAGCACCTTTAAGACTAACCAACTTTATTGAGGCATAAGCTTTCGTGAACCACAGCTCTCTTCATCAGATGCAAAGACTTTGGCCTGTTCCTTCAATGGAAGGGGTTGGTGAACAAAAACCCCCTATATCACATATCAGTGGGGATGAGCCAAGCATTCCTCAATAGATTCCAGGAAAGGGAAACTAAATATGTTTCTCAGATGTTACCAGGTCTCCAAATCTGCCATAATTAACCATAATTAATTTTGTTCTAAATGATTGCTATTGTGTTTTATTCTAGTTTGCAAACAGTGTGAAAAGAGAGAGAAAAGAGAAGGGAGATTCAAAGTAGTTTCTTCCTAGCTCCATAGTTAAAAAGACAGATGTGCATGCTAGCAAGTCCATCTGTCATTCAGTCAGGAGTTCTTTCAATCTGTATTCTTATTTACTATAGCTATTGCTGTCTCTATCTTCACCTCCTTCAAATGACCTGTTACATGTTCTAAGTCCATCTGTTTATAAACGAAAGAAGCAGCACTTTTTCCTCCCTTCCTTTGAAAAACACACTCACACATATCCTTTCCTCTGGTCTGATAAACAAGGTGAAGGAAAATAGGGGTGGGTTTTTGCTGTTGTTCAGAGCACAAAACAAAAAAAAGGGAAGCATCGAAATTTCAGGCAACCAATTGTGAGGTTCTTTGTTCATTTCCACCAGAGGCGGAAGCAACAGTGGTAATGTAGAAGGGTATGGGCAGGACGGAACGATAGTTGGACCAGTTTTTTTTTTATATACATGCCCATCAAAGCTAGGCTGAAGCACAGAGTCTTCTTACACAACTCTTCATGCTGGTCTGTCACATGTACATTGGTTAGTGGGTTTTGTATTCAGTTGGGATTGCTGATCATTTATATTTAAAAACTACATGAGAGAAAATGTTCACGACTACACTTCCTATCAGTCCTTTTAGTGTAGTTCCTCTCGCATGATTGATTTATCTTGGCTTCTCCATTATTTCTAACTGTACCAGTTCAGTGCTGCCCTCCAAGAGTGCAAGCCTCTTTTATAAATACATCTGCTTCAGACCAAACTGCAACACCAGCTGGCCGCTCTCTGCCCATATTCCCAGTTGATGGATATGGGAAGAGTTCAGTCACCAAAGCCAAAGCAGTATTCCAGATAAACTGATCAACTCCACACTTCCCACCAGATGGTAACTGTCACTGAGGAAATCCTTCTCTACCTTATGCCAAATTTGAGGTTTTCTTCCAACAAATGAAGCGTACATTCTTTGCATCATTGATCTCAGGATTTCAGCATCTTTATTTTGATGTCCATATACTTTATTCAGAGCTTGGACCATTATAAGGCTCTGGCAATGCATAGCGGTATTTGTAAAATAACTTCCAGAAACAGGAAATTGGTCTGAACAAATGCCACTTGAATGAGTGCACAAAATGATTGTATAAAATATCATTGTTATGTATTTTTTTCTGTTAAATATAGACTGGGGCATTTTTTCAAGATGGTAATGAAAAACCAGCTATCAGCTCATGCAGGTACAAGTTTGAAATGTATGTATTTGCTATTAAATATGCATGCTTGCTATTGATTTAAAATAACAAAAAGTAATAAGAGGAACCAAATTTTTGAATAGGTCATTTTTTTTAAAACGAGTAGGGACAAATCAAACTATATATACATAGACATAGTAAGGGGTTCCATGAAGTATTACTCAATTTTTGATATGCTTCTCTTGTTCTTTAGGCAATAACTCTAGACCAGTAACCCAATGCTCCCTGTTTGGAGATATATGAGCAATCCAACCATTTAGCACCATCCAGTTAACTTCTAAGGCAGCCTGTCTAATCCAACCACCTGTGACTTATGTAAGACCCACATGGTTAGTATCTAACCAGTAGTCTCAACCACTCTACAGAGTTACGTTCTGGTCTCTCTTTGACTTCTGCACAAAAATTGTGGACAGTTTTGCAATTTCAATATATGTTGGATAGCATATAATCCACTTTTTTGCTGTTGTTTTTATAGATTTATTGGTGTTGTGTATGCTTGTTATACAATGCCTATAAGCAATGTATGCGGCGTTTTGCATACAATATATGTTACTACGAGGCCTGCTCCTGCTCACCAACCTCATAGCTCTCTGTACTCACAATATGTAACAATAGTTTAAATACTGAATGAGCTGTTCTGTGTCCTCCCTCAAAAGTGACAGCAATACCTACTGAAGCGTCAGAAAGTATGATCATCCTCTTTTGCAAATAGTAGGCAAAATTAGGTAAAGGTAGATGCTATTCTTCCTTCTCTCCCCTGGCAATCTCTCCGCAGGAAAAGCCTAGCCCAGTTATGCACTATTAGCCTTGCCACCAATCTCAGCTATAATGCATGGTTCTGGCTGGGCTGGACATGTAGGGACACTTGCAAGGAATTGTAGGGAGTACCATATTTGCAGCTGTATCCCCCTCTCTACACTATTTATGTCCTCCTGGCAACCCCCATAGACACAACTTTCCCTGTTTCCTTTTCTCTTTCCCACCCAACAACCCACTTACCATTTATTCTTCCCCTTCATTTACCCATTTTAGCTATATTTACTGCTTATTTACTTCATTTATACACCATCTTTTTCAACAATGGGGACACAAAGCAGCTTACACCATTCTCCTTTCCTGCATTTTATCCCAGTGAGGTTGTTTAGGCTGAGAGTGTGATTGGCCAATGGTCATCCAGTGAGCTTCTACAGCAGAGTGGGAATTCAAACCTAGATTTCCCAAATCCTAACCGCTTCATCAAACTGGCTTTTGGGGATGGCTGATATTGAACAGTAACAAGCAGCCAGGCCTGGGTGAGTCATGCAAGCTGCATGGCAGTGGTTGTTGCTGCTGGTACTGGCCCAGATGAATCTTCCCTCAAAGGCCAAAATGCCCCTAAAAAGGGCTCTGTCCTTTCTCTTTGCCTTTTCCTGACTTAAACCAGGGCTTGAAGGCTGACAATACTGTTATGATTCCCTCTCAATGGCAACTGAGGACATTTGTTTCTTAAAGCTTCAGGTGCTATTTCTATTATTTTAGGGAGGTTCCCCCCCAATATTTATATATTTATTTATTTTAAGTTTTTAGATTTTTCTGCCATCCAGGGCCATTATTTTAGATTTTAGAAAGATATGTCTTGTACGTTCATGGCTTCAGTCTCTGAATTTACATATATACAGATTTGGCCATGTAAAGAATTAAATATATTTGGTTTACAAGGCTGATTTGTTGCTGTACAAATAATATTGGAAACTGTGTACGTTTCACAGGAAGAAAGGGTGCAAAAAGAGAGAAAACAGTGTGAAAATAAATAACCATGTATAATCATTCACATAAGAAAATCAGTAAAAAGGAGAGTTAATGACCACAGTGAGGAATATGACATACTCATGTTTCTTAATTCTTAGCAAATAGATTTAGGATGGCAGCTACTAAAACAGCCAATGTGCGCAATACATTAACCACAGGGATTATATGTACACCTTACATGTCTTTATGAAAACCATCAGATTCTTCTCAATAAACCTGGCTAGATTTTTTTCATTTGCTACTTATCTTTTTCTGGAACTCTGGACTTCTTTCAAAGCTTCCCTGTATGACTCAAGAGAGTAGCCATTGAGGCCATTTCATTTCATCCATTTTAACACGTTCTTTGCATTGCATTGCTTTTCTGGGAGTGAAAAGTATCCAGAGCATTTTGACAGTTGCTAACACAGAACTACCATACAGTGAAAGTCATTCCCCCTACCCTTTGCTTACCAGTCTAGGAATTAATTCTGCTGCTTGTACCTAGAGCAGCTTTGGGATCAGACTGTGGCTTCTATTTGCATAATGGCTGAAAAAGGACAGAAGGATCTTTCGACTCTCAATACCCTCATTGTGAAACTCAGCACAGTTCAGCACAATTTCTATACTTCATTATGCAAGCTATACACCTGTATGTGGAAAGTGGAAATAAAGGAATTATGGAAATGTGATGGAAAATACATGGAAATAAAGGCATTGTTATAAGGAAGTCACCTATTTCCCTCCTATGAAATTCAAATTTTAAACCACATTATTAAAATAATACTCAAGCCAATTACTCAAATATTGGCATAATAGCACAATACATCCAAGAAGTAATAGCCAACAAGTCATTAAAATACAATATAATGGGGTTATCTGGGGAAGACAAAGAGTCAAATCAAAATAGTTGCTAATTTCAGAAATGGATGTAAGATTTTTTAAAGTGTTTATAATGTTTGTTCATATTATAAATTACCTCACTGAAAGAAAGAATGCAGCATATAACTTAGTAGTAATGTTTATTTGAACCCATTTTCAGAATGTCAGCAACAAAAGATTAGCAATAGCTGCTTTCTTCTTTTACTCTTTCACTTTCAATAAATATGAAACTGACTGCTGCAATCATATCCTTTGTAACTTTCTTTCCCCAGGGGTTTTGAACTTCAGCTATGATGTTCTGGAATGTTCTGAAAGGGCACAAATAGATATAACAAAAACCACAGATTTCTGTCAGTCTGTAAAAGCTATACACCTGTATATTTATTTATTTATTTATCATGCAACTTTGATCTGGATTGGAGCTAAATGGGAGAGGAAGATTAGCCCTTCAAACCCTCTGCTCAATTTGCTAATCAGTTCCCAGACTGTCATCAGCATTTTAAAGAAAAAAATATTGAGCTTTAAAGGACTGCCTCCCCCTATGTCAATAGGACAAGGAGCTCAGTTTCAATTAGCAAAACTGAGCAGGTGCTGAAGGTTTCAATGTTCTCTTTCTTTTCCTTTAGCCCTGATTTAAACTGCAGCTAAGGAGATTCACACAATTTACCATTTACTGACTAATGGAATCATCTATGATCTTTGTCACATCTCTTTGTATCATGAAACATACTGTTAAAAGTGATAGAGTATGTGATTGGTTCATACATGCATGCACTTTTTATAGTTGGCTGTTGGACTGTGAGCCAGTTCAGTGTAGTAGTTAAGAGCAGCAGGACTCCAATCTGGAGAACTGGGTTTGATTCCCCACTCCTCCATTTGAAGACAGCTGGGTGACCTTGGGTCAATTACAGCTCTCCCAGAGCTCTCTCCACCTCACAGGGTGATTGTCATGAGAATAACAACACACTTTGTAAACTGATCTGATTGGGCGTTAAATTGTTCTGAAAGGCGGTATATAAATTGAATATTGTTGTTATTGTTATTGTTATTATGAATGGATGCCATAGAAAAATCTTGTGTTTGAGATACTGTGAGGTGATATGGAAGTGCTATTTATGATGTCTGAGTTGCAATTGATCATTCACACTCAGAGGTAATCATATGAGCAAATGATTTTCTTGTGAAATAGCTCAGTAATAACTAACTTTTTCTATATATGTCCTCCCTTCGAGAGACAAATACTGAGTAGTAGGTTCCCCAAGAGCTCCACCCAAAGATTACTCCCAAAGAGTAAAATATGACACATACCAGGTGTACTGGGAGGAAGTAGAAGATGTGGAGGTAATAGATTGGCTTGGTGTAAGTGCTGGTCTTACTTTTAAAGCCCTAAATAACTTGGAGTCACAGTACCTGAGGGACTGCCACCTCTTATATTGTCTAGTCTACCAGTTAAAATCTATCTCAGAAGCCCTGCTCCCTGTGAAGGCTTCTGCTTTCAGAAGTGGCAACTTGCCTTCCTTTTGAGGATTGCCTAGCATGTACACTACTTTCTTTTAGGTATCAAGCCAAAATATTTCTGTTTACCCAGGCTTTTAATTAACAGGATGATCTTTTAACATCATTTTTATACTGTACTTTTAGTCTGAGAATGGTTACATTTATTTTAAGCTACTTAGTCATTTACATTTTTATGCTCTGACTGGGTTTTTATATTAGGTTTAATTAATAATTTCAATGTCTTATTTTTTATTATACTTTATTTTTAAGCCACCTTAGACAGGTTCTCTGGAGAGGCAGGGTTTTTTTTCTAAATAAATAATAAACAAAAATTTAAAAAATGTTAAAGGCTTTTCTCTACTGTTTCTAATATATACAAGACAATGGAAATTACATGTTTAAATTCCCACTACCTATCAGGAAATGGACAATTAATTGAGAAATATTGCCCAGACGTGGGGTTAGGAAAGATATCCCTTAATTTCTTCACAGTAGATATAAGATCTCAAACTTCTTTCTGGAGGGGAAGATCATGCAGCTACTAACCAGATTTTAAATTTGTGTGTGGACTAAGATGGAAAGAACTATGAAACTATTTCCAGAAGCCGGGGGCTGCAAACTTCTTTTCTTTAAAAAGTAAACCAGTTTGGAACTAAAGGGATTTTTAACATGGTATTCTAAAGAACAGGAAGCATCTGTAAACGGGAAGCACTGGGTTAGTGTGATATAACAACAACAACAACAACAATATCAAAAGAAGTATATTTCAAGGGGACTCCTTGTCGCCTTTATTATTCAGCATCTCATTAATCCCCTTGACAATGGTCCTAGAAAAAAATGGGTTATTATATTTCTAATCAGGCTGGGAAAATAAACCATCTCCTGTACATAGATATTTGAAATTGTATGCAAAGATATATTGTTGAAGGCTTTCATGGCCGGAGAACGATGGTTGTTGTGAATTTTCCGGGCTGTATAGCTGTGGTCTTGGCATTGTAGTTCCTGATGTTTCGCCAGCAGCTGTGGCTGGCATCTTCAGAGGTGTGGCACCAAAAGACCGAGATCTCTCAGTGTCACAGTGTGGAAAAGATGTTGGCAGGTCATTTATATCTACTCAGGAGGGTTGGGGTTGGGCTGAGTCATCCTGTAAGAGTTTCCCAGGGTGTGGAATGCTAATGGCGGGAGGCTTCACTGTATCCTGAGGAGGTTCTTTTGCATATGGATTGGTGCTTGATGTGCTAATCTTCTCTGCAGGGCTATTGTCGGGTATAGAGTGTTTTGTTAGCCTGGTGTTTTTCAGGACTGGAAACCATGCTCTGTTCATTCTTAAAGTCTTTTCTTTCCTGTTGAAATTGTGCTTGTGCTTATGAATTTCAATGGCTTCCCTGTGCAGTCTGACAAAGTAGTTGGAAGTGTTGTCAAGTATTTTAGTGTCCTGGAATAGGATACTGTGTCCTGTTTGAATTAGGCTATGTTCAGCCACTGCTGATTTTTCTGGATGGCCAAGTCTGCAGTGTCTTTCATGTTCTTTTATTCTTGTCTGGATGCTACGCTTTGTGGTCCCGATGTAAACTTGTCCACAGCTGCAGGGCATACGGTATACTCCTGCAGAGGTAAGGGGGTCTCTACTGTCTTTTGCTGAACGTAGCATCTGTTGTATTTTTCTGGTGCGTCTGAATACCATTTGTAAGCTGTGATTTTTCATAACCTTTCCCATCTGATCAGTGATTCCTTTGATATATGGCAAAAACACTTTTCCTGTGGGAGACTGTGTTTTTCTTAGTTGTTTGATTTATCCTTGGTTTACTCGCTCTTCTGCTTTCATTTCTGGAGTAGCCATTTGCTTGAAGTGCGTGGTTTAGATGATTAATTTCCTCATTGAGAAAGTGCGGTTCACATATCCCTCTTGCACGGTCTACTAATGTTTTACTTATGAAAAAGTACAGCTTAAGAAAAAGCACAGCTTATCATGTACAGATGCTAGTTGCAACACCAAAAACATCACATTTCCAGATTGCATTATAGATGAACATAATTTTCACCATAGCCTTTGTATTATTTAGTATCTTCTGAAATACAAATTGTATTCTCTTATTAGAGATTCACACACACAAACACACACTCTTTCTTATTTTTTTTAAATGGGGACATGCTCCATTTAATCTGTTTAAGCCAGTAAACAGAGATGTCTTCATGCTTCACTGTTTTCACATTTTGCACTTTCACAGAAAGAAGGGTGAGTGACATAGATGAAGAAAGCAGTAATATTGGTCACTACAATTAGAAACAGGATAAATTATCATTTTGAATTATTCCCAAATTAATAATTACCCATAGTTTCTAAGAACTATGCAGACCTAGTTAACTATTCAGCTGCTGTCCAGATTTTCCCTCTATCTTTTTTGGCAAATCACAAGGTGTTTTATAGTGAGGGGACATAAGTACTGAGGAGGGGGGAAGTCTTAAAGTTGCTAAGTCCCCATCATTCCAAACCCAAAAACTCAATGGAAATTCAATGGTTTCATCTAGTCCAACATTCTGTTGGATGTTCCACAAGCAGGGCATAGTTAGATGAGTAGCCATGTTGGTCTGCAGTAGAACAGCAGGATTTTTTTCCAGTAGCACCTTAGAGACCAACAAGATTTTCAAAGTGTAAGCCTTTGAGAGTCAGAGTTCCCTTTTTCAGGGCATAGAAGCCAATGCCTTATCCTTATGCTGCCTCCTATAGGGTTGCCATCTGTCTACTCCCCCAGTGGCTTTTGCCCACTAATCCACTCACTTACCCACTGATGCTGATTGCTGAGGTAGGAGAAAGTGAGAGATTGTGTCTGAACCCAGAAGTGATAGGTGATGTTCTAGTAATACTCCCAAATCTCTATGGTCTTTGCTATGTTTTTTGACCCCGTCTTGCCACAGTTAATATGTTTAATTGTTGATTTTATTATATGAACCATTGTTTTATATTGTATTGTATTTTTATAACTGTTGTACCTCACCCTGAGCCCACTTGTGGGAAGTGTGGGTTAGAAATGTTAACAACAACAACAACAACAACAACAACAACAACAATGTGTTTTTTGCCATATAGATGTGACAGATTCCTAGAGCATTCCCAAGTCATGATGCTATTTCTAGGTTTGCATGCAATTCCCCTCCCCCTTTTCTCTTGCTGTGAAAATTAGCTGGTCTGCAACACTAGCCTCCTAGTGCTAGTATTAAGAGGTATATTGACTATGGAGTGTTCAGCCATGGCTAATAGTAATTAATGGACCTTCACAGGGAAGTGTTGCCATAGAGGTCACCCCTTAAACTGTCATTTCCTCCAGGGGAACTGATCTCTGTAGCTTGGACATTAGCTGTAATTCCTGGGTAACTCCAGTCCCCACTTGAAGGATGGTAATCCTACCTCCTCTTTGCTGTTCAACTAGTGCCTACTTTATGGTCTTTTAAGCAACAGGCCAAAACATTTTTTTTTTAAAATTCAGGATTGTACCTGAGGTATTTCACATTAACCACTGCCTGGTCATTTCTAAAAAAAATACTGGAAGTGCTGGTTGTAACAGACTGCACTTGAAAGCAGGTTTCCTAAGTACAGCAATAAGATAGCTGGGAGAAAAAGCATTAACTCTTGTTTGGAATAGAGAGTTCAAGTGACAGGTGCTTCCCTTCTCTCTGGTTGATCAGTTAGAGCCAACCTTCAGGTTGACAGTGGGTTTCTGACAGGATTTGGGGGAGTTTGTGAGTGATCCTGACAGGGAAGGTCAGACAGGTTCCCCTTTGGAGTGAGGGAAGAGGAAATATGTTCCTTAACTGTAACATCACTGTCCTGAAGAAGAATTCTATTTAAGAATTATTAGTATAAGTGTCAGCATAAGCTGAAGCCCACTTAACACAGATGCCATAGAAATGGAACTGTGTTTTGGCAAGAGTGATTGGGTAGTAGGCTGAATCTCTCATTCAAGCCAAAAGATGAAGGGTTATATCTTAGGAGAAGAAGATTAATTCCTGCCCAGTTTCGAAAGAGGGTTAGCTCTGAGGAGGACCCCAGGTCTGTTCTGAAGGGGAAACAGTTTTAAACTAACTTCAGGAAACCTGAGCTGTCATAAGAAACTCTGTGAAGAAACATTGTTACTGTAACCAAAGTACTAAGTAAAGCACTTCTCACTGTTAAAAACCAAGAATATAAGAAACTAAGATTCAAGGAAACTATTTTACCTGCTACTCAAAGTATATTCTGTACTACCAACAAAATTTTATCTCAGCACTTCCGTTTCTTTTTTAACATTATACAGTCTCCAGTGCCATTTCCAACAAAAGAGGAAGATGCTTCTCCCCATCAAATTCCTGGGCTGTGCTAAAAAGCCAAAATTATATCTGACTGTCAGGATGGGACAAAGAGATTTTCAAACCACAAACATTAACAGGCTACTTGGAGGCTGCTCAGCCAAAGATGGTAAACTGAATTTGGGCAGGAAAATCTGCCTCACAGTGGGGGAGTGAAGGGGGGGTCTATCATATCCAGGATTGAATCTGGACCTTCTGCATGCCAAGCAGAGGGTCTTCCACTGAGACATGGCCTCTCTCCTAGGCCAGGCTTGGGAAGCAACTCACCAGAGCCAGGCATGGAAGCAACCACGGGGTGACTTGCCATGATCCAACTTTCATGATTCAGGACTGGCTGCTTTCTACTGTTCAATGCATAAGGTCATTGTGGTGTATTGGTTAGAGTTTCTGATGAGGATCTGGGTTCAAAACTCTTCTCTGTTGTGGAAGCTCATTGGTTAATCTGACACCAGTCACACATTCTCAGCCTAGCATATCACACTGGGTTGTTATAAGAATAAAATGGAGGAAAATGATGTGAGCTGCTTTTGGTCCCCATAAGGAGAATGGTAGAATGTAAATGAAGTAATATAGCTGAAGATGGTGGGGGAGATAAAAGGTAGTTTGGTTGGTGGGTGGAAAGGAGAGAAGAAAGAAGGGAATAGTTATGAGGAGGAGGGAAAGAAGAAACAGTGTGGGGAGAGGGATACATGGTAAAAACAGATCTCCCTCAAGTCATTTCAGGTTCCCCTCCATGCAACTGGGCCTATTCAGGCTACCTGTACTGCACAATGGGGGCAGAGTTTACCCTGAGAGAGGCTTTCAGGGGAGGGAAGAAAACCTGGTGATAGAGGGCCAATAATGGTGAGTTGGCTAGTGGGTGGGAAGGAGACAAGGAAGCAGAATAAGGGGAGAAGATATGGGAACTTTCAGATAAGGGAAAGATGTAATAATGGGGGAGGGGGAAATTAAATGCCCCCTTCAGAAGTCCTTTTGTATCCCCCATTTGTCAACATATCTAATTCTCATCCTGGACAAATATGATGTTATTGAAATACGGAGATTGGAGCCATGAAGAGACCAGACAAATCTGAAATATGCCCCAGGTTTGCAGAAAAAACTAAAATCTTTTAAAAATTGCATTGGGTGGTTAAAAAAAACAAAACGATAAAAGATGGGTCTGCTGTTTTAAGAAACAGATGTCCTTAGTGGCCATTGATCTCTGCTGTAATCAAAGACAAGTGATTAATCAATGGTGATGAGAAGTCACTTTACCTAAATAAATTAATAACAATAATAATAATGACAGCTCTTTTCCCCCTGGCAATAAATCCCATTCTGTCAAGCTGATTGTTTAACAGTGAAATAACACTGTAAGAAGCTATTGAATTCTTGTAGCATTATTTACCCATGCAGATTTCCCCCATCTGTACATCCTTTTACTGTGCTTAGCTAAGTATTGTCTATTTAATGGCACCATACTGAAAATGCTTACTCAGACGTAACTGCAGCATGAGATCATCCAATAATCATCAGAGGTCAGTGCATATTTAAACTCAAATCCCCCATTCCACATCTGACAGAGAGGGAAACTACATGAGACACTTGACACGTGTTCTTCACGTGTCGGTCTCCTGAAAGTTTCCATGGAAGTGAAGTGAGATTGAATGGCAGCTTGATGTAATTCTCCATGAGGGATTTGTGTGTGTGTGTGTTACACACACACACACACACACACAAATAACACTAAAGGTTGCCCAACCCTCACAATAAAATAGAACAATGTTAGATTTAGTATATATTTCTTTACCTAAGTATTAAACTAACAAGAGAAGAATAGCTAAAAACCCTATAACAGAGCAAGCAGTGCTTGATTCAATAAAGCATTTAAGTAATAACAAGGCATCTGGTCCAGACGGGTTTCCACCAGAATTTTATAAGAAGTTTACCAATATCCTGGTTTTACTTTTAACAAATGCTTGTAATAACATTAGGTCCTCAGGTACTATGCCCCCGTCTTGGTACGAGGCCACGATATCACTAATACCAAAACAAAATAAAGATAAATCTAATCCTGGCTCCTACCGGCCAATATCTCTGTTAAATTCGGATTATAATTTTTTTACAGGAATTCTTGTTAAACGTCTTAATGGCTTTATTGGAGAGTACGTTTGTCATCAGCAAGCAGGATTTGTACCCAAAAGAGATGTAACCGAAAATATACATAAAACTTTAAATATACTATCCCACTGCAAGCAAAATCATATAATGTCTTTGATTTTGTCACTTGACATTGAAAAGGCATTTGATTCACTTGAAACATCATATCTCATTGAACTTCTGGAACAGATGAATTTTGGCCACTACTTTCTTCAAACTATTAAGGCTATATATGATAATCCTATAGCTAGAATTCAGATGAATGAGTAACATCAGGTAAAATCATTTTATATAGGGGTACCCGACAGGGCTGCCCACTGTCACCGCTACTTTTTGTGATCGCAATGGGAACCCTTAGCAGAAGCAATTCGGAGGAACAACTGTATTAAAGGGATTCAAATCAACCAAGAGACACATAAGATTAGTTTATTTGCAGATGACATAATATTATATATTGCCAATCCCTTTATTTCGTTAAAATATTTAGAAGATGAATTGTTCAATTTCAAACAAATATCAGGATTAGTGGTAAATCAAACAAAATCTAATATGCTATCAGTTAATTTGACAGAAGAACAAAAAAGTTTAATTAAAAAACAATATAAATATCAATGGGCCCACCCCTATTTGACGTATCTAGGTGTAAACATCCCATCAGATTTAAAACTTCTAATACAATATAATCACATTAGCAAAATAAAAGAAATCAAAATAGAAATTTCCAAATGGGAAAAACAAAATCTTAACTGGTTTGAAAGATATAACTTGATTAAAGCATTTATATTGCCTAAGCTTTTATTTTTATTTAGATCACTCCCTATACAAATTCCAACCAAATTGTTAAAATGATGGCAAACAATGCTTAACCAATTTCTATGGCAATGAAAGCACCCAAGAATAGCCTTTAAAACATTAAGAAAGAAAAAATACAAGGAGGATTTAATTACCCAGACTTGGAATTATATTATGCTACAACTCGTTTAACTAATTTAATGCAAATAATTCAAGATAAAGGTCAAGCTGATTGGATAAAAACCATAAGTATCCCACAACTCAATATTACATTACAAGATATAATTTGGAAAAAATCTAATCATAGACCCAAAGAAATTAATCATAATCCATTTTTAATAGCTATTTTAAAAATATGCGATAGATATAAAAACAAATTAATCCCCAAGGTATCTCGCTTTGCTACCATTGCTTCGCAAGAAGATCCAAAATATAATTATAAGATAATCAATTTAAAAACCAAAGATCAATACAGTAACCCTCGTTTAATTGATATTGCTATGAAAACTGGCTTGTTAGAAAAGCATAAATTAGAAGAAAAAATGGGACAGAAAATTCCTTGGTTCTCCTACTTCCAATTAGTCTATTTTTCAAAAGATATCAAGCTGAAAGAAATAATGAATAAACCAAAAACTGAGTTTGAACATTTTATTGCCACTCAAGAATTCATAAGAAAAGGTTTAACTTCCAAAATTTACAATTTACTAATACACTTATCAAGCACACCCAATACTAATCTAGATTCCAGATGGCAAAAAGATTGGGAAATCACTATTTCAAATACTGATTGGGAACGAATTTGGGTCTCTAATTCATATAATACACACGTGACCAATCTTTATTTACAATCATACAAAATTATTAATTACTGGTACCTCACACGCTATAAGTTGTCAAAAATCTATTCAAAAAGTTCCCCCCTATGTTGGAAACAATGTGGGGAACTAGGTAATTATGTACATTGTTGGTGGAACTGCAAGTATGTAAAAGAATTTTGGAAAAAGATTTTATTTCAAGTAGAACTTATAACTTCGTATAAGATTCCTCTAAAACCAGAAATTCTTTTTTTGGATAATTGGGACGATCTAAATATCCCTTCTATTAGAAGGGATTTAATAACTATACTATTTCATGCAGCTAAATCCTCACTTGCTTCATTTTGGAAGTCACAATCAGTTCCTACAATTAACACCTGGTTCAACAAGATATGAGATTTTCTAATAATGGAAAAAATAACAGAAAAGCTAGACCTACAGAAAAACCCCACTGGTACTTCGAATTTTTATGTTAAGTGGGAGCCTTTCCTCGAATTTCTTTCTAAAAATGATCTACTTTTGACAAAGCTACCTTACCAAGAAGTTATTGATATGGAAATGTGGGGTTTGTGGTGATCTTTTGTGCAGATTGTTATATTACTATTAATATCTCTACTGTTAAGATTGTTCTGTTTGTTACATATTTAAAATAAGTATTAATGGTTTCTTGTATTGATACTGACAAACTTGTATCCATCTTTGGTTTTAATTTGAGTATATTGTTGTTTAATTTGATGATAGCTGTTAATGTTATTAAAATTATTAAAATTAAAAAAGAAGAAGCTAAAATGACAAAACTGAGGCTATTGTACTTTAGTTACATTTTGAGAAGATAAGATTCTCTGTAAAAGTCAATAATGTTAGGCAAAGTAGAAGGCAGTAGGAAAAGAGGAAGACCTAAAACAAGATGGCTTGACTCAATAAAAGAAGCGACATCATCCAGTTTGCAAGCTTTGAGCAAGTCTGTAAATGATTAGATGTTTTGGAGGTCTTTCATTCATAGAGTTGCCATAGGTTGGAGGCAAGTTGATGGCATATTACACACACATACACACACACACCCCTTCATCTACTTAAGTTATATACTGCTTTTCTCCAAAATGGGGATCCAAAGCAGCTTAAATCATTCTTCTTGCCTCTGTATTATCCTCAGAACAACCCTAAGAGGTAGGTTAGGTTGAGAGTGTGTGACTGGATCTAAGTCAGCCAGTAAGCTTCCATAGCAGAATGGTGATTCAAACCTGGGTCTCCCAGATCCTGCTCTGAAACGCTAACCACTATGCTACATTGGCTTTTGGTGGGGTGGGCTGCTGTTGAGCAGTAACAATCATGTGACAAATTTATATCCAATTTAAATACACCTATACAATCATTCATACACATATACAGAAATGACCAAACCGGGAAAAGCAATGAAGTCCTGAAAACAAATCTTTCTCAATACTGTGCCTTCTTTTCCTCTTTTTTCTCGTCCTTTCAAGCGGTTGAAAGCAGAACAGATGGAATTTCAGTTCCACGTGTTAAGGACATTGCAGGATGATACTAACATCATCATAAAGCCTGCCAACAAAGGAGGAGGGGTAGTAATTATGAGCCGAGATTTGTATGTGGGGGAGGCACAGAGACAACTTCAGGATGCATCTAGTTACTTGCAGGTCCCCTCGGACCCTACAGATCATATAGAGGGCCTCTTCAAGATAGTGTTGGATGAGGCCAGGGAATTGGGTGAAATTGGGGAGAATTTACATCGTGCCTTACAGGCCAGATCACCAAGAACTCTCGTCTTCTATATACTCCCCCAAAACCATAAAAAAACTTTTCTACCCCCCGGCCGACCAATTGTGTCTGGATGTGGTTCTATTTTGGAAGCCTTGGCAATCCTATTGGACTCTATATTACAACCAGTAGTAGCTGACATAGATTCCCTGATAAGTGATACTAGGGACTTTATCAGACAGGTGGAGGGAGTACAGATAGAGGAAGACATGGTATTTTTGACTATGGACATCAATTTCCTATACACCATCATTCCCCATGAAGTGGCAAGGCAAGTAGTGGAGGAGGCTCTTAGAACCCGGGAGGATAGTTCACTTTCGTCTGAGTTTTTATTACAACTACTTGATTTGATTCTTGAAAAAAACTACTTCCGATTTGGAGATCCTTTTTTTCTGCAGATAAAGGGCATAGTGATGGGGTGCGTGGCAGCCCTCAGTATTGCTAATTTATTTATGGCCTGATGGGAGGAGCAACATATCATGAATCAATCGAATCCGTTCAGGACACGTGTTTGCCTCTTCAAACGCTACATTGATGACCTGTACTTTTTGTTCAGAGGAGCCAATCAGGTTGAACAATTTTGTAATTGGCTTAATAATAGGGATGTTAATGTGCAGTACACGTGGCATTATGATAGTCAGCAGATTAACTTCCTAGATGTCATTACCTATAGAGATAGCTGCAATATGGTAAAAGTAAGAACATATACTAAAGAAACGGACCGTATTTCATATTTAGAATATAGGTCGTTTCATCCCCGCCACTTGAGAGAGAACATCCCGTATGGTCAGCTGTTGCGAACTAAGCGTAATTCCTCTTCAGTAAAGGATTTTGAGCGGGATAGTATGACTATGTGTAATGAATTTGCATGTAGGGGTTACCCTCAGCGGGCTATACAATCTGCCCTGTCAAGAGCCAGATTGACAGATAGGGCACTGTTATTTGAGACAAGAAAACGCCAAACAGATAATAGGATCAGATGGGCTATGGAATATACTCCCCTATCCAACCAGATTAAAAAAATAATAGATCATCACTGGCAGCTGGTTGAGGATATTGAGGGGTGTGAACAATCACCACTCTGTGGGTTCCATAGAACTAGGAGTCTTCGGAACGATTTAGTCCACTCAGACACACAAATACCAACTGTGAGACAGGCATCGTCGCAAGGAAATTTCAAGTGTGGTCACTGCAATGTCTGTAACTTGATGTGGGAAGGCAGGGAAATCCTAGTAAAAAATAGGAATATAATTTTCCATCATTTTGCTACCTGCCAAAAGTCAGGTTTGATATATTTGATTGAATGTTATATGTGGGTTGTACTAGCAGATCTCTTAGAACTTGTGTACTTGAACACATATCGAGAATTAAAAATTGGGTCATGGAGGCAACTCTCACGCAACATTTCCTGGAAAAACAACATTGTGAGAATGCTTTTTGGGTAGCGGTCCTTAGTGTAGTATGCAAAGGCAACCAGGAATTGAATCAGACTATTCTTCTACGTAAGGAGGCACAATGGATTCATTTGTTACAGACAATGAAACCTGTGGATCTGAACAGTGAGCTGTCCTTGAGTTGTTTTCTTTAAGTGAGCGTTGTCCCTCTAAGATGATTGCAACTTGCAAAGAGAAGGGGGTTAAAAGCAATTTGCAACTGGTTAACGAGACGCGCAAGGGAATGCATAGCTACCGCAGTCCGGGTTTTGTGAAGCACGTATGTGCCTATAAGAACTACAGGTCTGTAATGGAGATCAGATAAATGATGTGTAATGTGTATAGAATTCGTATCCTATGTGGTAACTGTTGTTATATTAAGTACATTATGACCTTATGTTATAGCGGAGAATGACGCCCCTGAGGAAGTGAAGGGACGAAATCTGAGCTTATAGCCGGCCCCAGATAGGGCATGGAACTGAAATTCCATCTGTTCTGCTTTCTACCACTTGAAAGGATGAGAAAAAGAGGAAAAGAAGGCACAATATTGAGAAAGATTCGTTTTCTGGACTTTATTGCTTTTCCTGGTTTGGTCATTTCTGTGTGTATGAATTATTGTATAGGTGTATTTAAATTGGATATGAATTTGTCACATGATTGTAGCACATTGCACTTTTGAAATAATTTTGATACTGTATAAGTTTACATTTATTTTCTTCTGTGAGTTTTCTCTCTGTTAGTACTGTTGGTTTTGTTACGGGAGAAGCCATTGCTCTTTACATGTTGAGCAGTAACAAGCAGCCAACCATGGGTGAGTCATACAAGTCATGTGGTTTCTGGGCCTGGTCCCAATGATTCCTCCCTCAAAGACAATCTCCCAGCAGTTAACTTGCTTTCAGGCACCCTGGGAACACATGCACACACACTCTCTGTGGATGTGAAATCATTTTTGGAAGTGACATCATTGCATAAGCCACAGAAGTGCTCTCGTGCTTTGTTCGGGGATGATCCTTGCATGCAAATAGAAGTCTCACAGTAAGTACAAGGTCCCCCCTCCCACTGAGAGGGTATAGGGACCTGGAAATCCTATCAAACAGCCTCGGGAAGGGATCTTCTCCTTCCCACTGCCTTTTCCTGACAGAAACCAGCATGGAATACTGACCTATCTGTTACTTGGTTGCTTAGGGGGCATCTGATTAAAGCTACAGGAAACCTTTTAATAATTTTGGGTGTTGTTTTAAACCCCTGTGTTTTTTTTTTTTAATTTCAGATTTTTCTACAAATTTGAGGCATTTTTCAGGTGTGTAGGAAGTTCACTAGTAACATTAGTGGATGATCTCTGTCTGAATATAGACAAAGGCCATGCCTCCTTATTGCTTCTCCTGGATCTATCAGCAGTCTTTCTAATGCCCTTCTATATGCCTTCTGTTGAGGCATATAGAAACAGAAGTGGCCATCAAAAGATGTGTCTTGGACTGGTTTAAATCATTTATCATGAAACAGACTCAAAGGTTGTTGTTGGAGATCAGCTATCTCCAGAATGGGAACTATCTTGTGGGGTTCCGCAGGACACAATCTTATATCTCACGTTATTAAACCTTTACAAAAAGCCTTTAGGAGAACACATTAGCAGCTATTGAGCTGGATGTCATCAATATACAGATGACACCCAACTCTATATCTTGCACTCCAGGTCCCCAGGATGCAGTAGAAATCTTAGATCACTTCCTGACAGTCTGAGGGCTGTTATTGTAGGGAGGGGATTTCAGATGCTTCGCTAATGAGTTAGGGTCAGGTCCTTAAACTTCACCACTATTTTGCCTTACATATTATCTGTTGCTCTAAATACATACTCCTATGTACCACCTATGCTTCATGTTATCTAATGTCTTTCCTAGAAATGATTATGTTCTGTTTCAGCATTTCTTCAATTCTATATGTCCTTGTAAATTTGTATTTGATTACCCTATGTCATTGTTTTTTGTTTGTTTTTTTATAAAAATTTTTATTGGATTAGACACATATAAAATTTATTACAATCACATTCCCTTAAATTTTCCAATTCTAACCCCCTCCCTTTCCCCCCCCTTTTGTTGACTTCCAACAGTTTTCCAACCCCTTATCTATTCTCCCTCTACTCATTTCAAACTTATTATGCTTATTGTAATATACTTTCAAACTCTTCTAAGCTTATCTGTAGTAACATAGTGCTATCTCTAATTCCCTTCCCAAATGGGTAAAAGTATAACACTCTTAACTTATCTTCTTTAATAATAATAATAATCATCATTTTGATAGTCTGTACTCTATCTTACTCTTTCTAATTACTTCAAAATGGGACAAACAATTTGTCCCTCCTTATGCATAACTTCAAATACTTCTATAAACATTGCATACATTTATTATAAATCAATCAGTTTGACTTATACTCTATATGTTGCTCTTTACTTTCTTTTACATATCTTGTCCATTTTAATTAACTAATTTCTCCATTATAAAACTATCCAACAAAAATAAACAATTCATGTACACATTCAGCATAAGTCTATCAATTAGACCCACATTCTGTATGCTAATGTATATTCATTCTCCATTGTACAGTTATCTACTAGCATAAAAAATTAATTAAATTCTATCGTTATAATCCTTATAATAATAACACTATTGATACCCAACTATTCATACTGATCAAATAAAATAATTGCTTAGAATTTTTTCACTTAACTCTCTCCCCCCGGTATAGTCACTCCCCTCTCCTTTTGTTATATTTCAGTAATTTTCGAACTGCCACAGTCCTCCCACCTCCCATTTTTTCACCAAATATCGTTTCAGCTTCTCCCAGTCCGTGTTAAACTGTCCCGGGTCAAGGTCTCTCAATTTTCTTGTCATTTTATCCACAGCAATTTATAAATCCAGTCCTCAATAGTTGGCACTTCTTATACTTTCCATTTCTGCGCATTCAAAAGTCTAGCTGCTGCTGTCATGTAAAATAACAATGTCCTGTATTGTGCTGGAATGTCTTCCATTCCCAAGTTCAGTAGCAGGAGTTCTGGGTTCTTATTAACTTGGAATTGTAAAATCTCACTCATTACTCTTATTATTTCCCCCCAGTACTGCCTAGCTACCTCACAAGTCCACCACATGTGATACAAAGATCCCTCATGCTTTTTACATTTCCAGCATTTATTAAACGTATTCAAATTCCCTAGCGCAATTTTCTTTGGTGTCAAATACCAACGGTAAATCATTTTGTAGAGATTCTCTTTGATACTGGTGCATGTCGTAATCTTCAATGTATTTTTCCACAAATATTCCCACGCCTCCATTGTTATTTCTTTATTAAAGTTTATAGCCCACTTCACCATTTGCACTTTAACTACTTCATCTTCCGTGTACCATTTTAACAGTACTTTGTAAATCTTAGAGATTTCCTTTTTTTCTTCTTGTAAAATTACTTTCTCTAAGTCTGAATTCTCCATTCTTATCCCTCCCTTCGCACAGTCTGAGTAGTAAAGATCTCTAACTTGTCTATATTGAAACCAATCATAATTTGGAGACAGCTCTTGTTGCGTCTTTATTCTTATTTTAGAAAATTCTATTCGCGTTATCTCCTTATACGTTAAGGACTGTTGTTCATTGTCAACCGTTCTCGGATCTATTACTTCATATGGAACCACCCAGGAGGGAATTCCTTCTTGTAGGTAATCTTTGTACTTCTTCCAAGTTGTGAAGAGGCTTCTCCGAATGTAATGGTGCAAAAACATAGAATCTGCTTTTACTTTGTCATACCATAGGTATGCATGCCATCCAAATAATTTTTTATATCCCTCTAAGGCCAGCAATTTGCGATTTTTCAGCTTCATCCAATCTTTCAACCATACCAAACAAATTGCATCGTAATAAAGTCTCAAATTGGGCAGTTGCATTCCACCTCTTTCTTTTGCATCCTGTAATACTTTCATTTTCACTCGAGGCTTCCTGCCTGCCCACACAAATTCCGATATTTTCCTCTGCCATTTGTCAAACTGCTTAGAGTCCCTAATAATTGGTATTGTCTGTAACAGAAACATCACTCTTGGCAACACATCATCTTAACTACTGCAATTCTTCCTAACCATGACAGGTTCAATCTATTCCATTTAATCAAATCATGCTCTATTTGAGTCCATAATTTCTCATAATTGTTCTTGAATAGATCTATATTTTTTGCAGTCAGTTCAATTCCCAAATATTTCACCTTATTTGTTACTTCACAGTCTGTTACTTCCATCAATTGCTGCTGTTTTAACTTAGTCATATTTTTGCATAGTATCTTTGATTTCTTTTTGTTTACATAAAAACCTGCCAAATCTCCAAATTCTTTAATTTTTTCTATTACCTTAGGCATATTTTCAATTGGATCTTCCACAATTAACATTATATCATCTGCAAATGCTCTGACCTTGTAGGAAAAGTCTTTTATCTTTATTCCACGGATTGCATTGTCTTCTCGAATCTGTATCATTAGAATTTCCAAGACCAAAATAAACAACAGTGGAGACAACGGGCAACCTTGTCTGGTACCTTTGCCAATAGTCAGTTTTTTGGTCAACTCGTCATTCACCACAATTGCTGCACTCTGGTCTCTGTAAATTTCTTTCACTGCTCTTATGAATCTTTCTCCCATTTGTAGCTGTTCCATAGTGGCAAACATAAAATCCCAGTTCAAATTGTCAAATGCTTTTTCAGCATCTACAAAGAAGAAACCAACCTCCTTGTCACAACGCCTATCGTAGTATTCAATAGCATTTATAACTGTCCTTAGATTGTCTCTGATTTGTCTGTTTGGTAAAAAACCTGCTTGTTCTTCCCCAATAACTTCGGATAACCATCCCTTTAGTCTCTCTGCCAAGACCTTCGCAAAGATCTTGTAGTCATTGTTAAGTAAAGAAATAGGTCTATAGTTTTTAACATTGGTTAAGGCCTGTCCTTCTTTAGGGATCAATGATATATTAGCTTCACTCCAAGTATCTGGAATTCTTTGATCTCTCAAAGCACCATTGATCACTTCTTTTAAAAATGATGCCAGCTCATTAACCATTACCTTGTAAAATTTAGCTGTAAGTCCGTCAGGTCCCGGCGCCTTCCCCAAATTTGTTGACTGTATTGCTTTCCTTATCTCTTCCTCTGTTACTTCACTGTTCAATTTAGCTCTCCAATCATCCGAGATTACTGGAAGCCTAATTTTCCCCAAATATGTCACTATTGAATCTTTATTCACTTCTTTTTTGTCATACAATTTAGCATAAAATTTATAGAAAGCTCTACTAATAGCAGTCTGTTCCAGATGCACTTTATTGTCCTCACATATTTTGTTAATTGTCTTTTTCTCCTTTCTCTTCTTCAGTTGCCATGCCAAATATTTCCCAGGTTTATTTGCACCTTCAAACGACTTTTGATTCATTCTTTTAAGATTCCATTCCAATTCTTTATTATTCATTGCCGTCAACTGCTCTTGAAGGATTTTAATATCTTGATAGATTTTCTTTTTCCCTGGTCTTTTCTTTAATTGTATTTCTTTTGCTTTTATTTTTTCCATAATCTCCTGTCTCTTCTCCTCTCTTTTCTTTCGAGCTCTTCCATTTAAGTCCATTAGTATGCCTCTGATTACTGCTTTATATGTATCCCATACCTTATTGGTTGGTACTTCTCGATTCATATTGTGCTGTATGAAGAATTTAGTTTCCCTTCTCAACATCTCCATATTTTCTCCCTCTTGTAACAAGTCCTCATTTATTCTCCATCCTTTCCTCTTAGTTCTTTTTCCAAACTTCCACATTACTGGGTTATGATCTGAGCCTACCATGGGCATTATTTCTACATCCTTAGTCCAAAGCACTAAGTCCTTTGAGGCCCAGATCATGTCGATTCGTGATAGGGTAGAATGCCTTGCGGAGAAAAATGTATAATGTCTACCTGTGGGATTCTGCATTCTCCACACATCTTCCAAAGTTTCCTGTTGCATTAATGCAAAACAAGTCTTTGGTAATAGTCCTCTTTTCTTTTGTGCAGTTACTGATTTTTTTATCTTGTTCTAAATTTGTAACTCCATTGAAGTCTCCTGCAAGGATTATCTGATCATAAGAAAGTTCATCTAATTGCTTCCTTAGATCCTCAAAGAAGCTCTCTTTTGCTCCATTTGGTGCATAAATTCCAATCACCAACACTTTCTTTAAATTCCATGTACATTCCACTGCTATAAATCTGGCTTCCACGTCTCTAATCATTAGCTTTGGCTGTAGCTCCTCTCTTATGTATAATACCACTCCCCTTTTTTTCTTTTTTGAGGCCGCTACAAACTCATTGCCCAACTTACCCAATTTAAGATATTTTACATCCTGATTTCTAATATGGGTCTCTTGCAAGCACACAATATCACATTTTTGTTTTAATAGCCAGTGGAAAATACTTTTTCTCTTATTAGGTGAATTAAGTCCATTTACATTCCAAGATAATACTTTACACTCCATATTCATAGCCCTGTTGTTGGTAAGTCTTTTTCATTGTCTCTCATAAACTTTTCCATCTCAAATTCAGATCTGATGCGCTTTTTCACTCCTCCGAATTCAAAGGATATCCCTTCCGGTAATTCCCATCTGTATCTTACTTTCATGTCCTTCAAATTCTGAACTAAGACTTTGTATTTTTTCCGATCAAGCAACACCGATCTGGGTAACTCTTTCATGATGATAATCGTCTTGCCATCAACTATCAATGGATCTTGAAACTGCTTACTCACTATCATTTCTCTTGAGTTCCTTGTCGTAAATTGCACAATCACATCTCTTGGTAATTTCCTCTGGGTCGCAAATCTGGAATTTATTCGATACACCACATCAAGGATAGCCACAACCTCCTCCTCCTCCTTTCCCAGGTATTCAGCTAACACCTCTATAACCTGTTCTTGTGCTGTCTTTCCATCTATTTCCGGCAAACCTCGAAACCTCAGCTGCTTCTCCATGTACTTGCTCTCCGCAACTGCCATCCTTCCCCTCATCGCTCTCATATCCATTCGTTGCGTCTCTGTAAGATTCTCCACCGCCTTCTCAACAACATTAACTTTCTGCTGCGCTGCTTGCAAGTCATTTTGTATTGTCTCCATTCCCTTCTTTACTTCTGCCAATTCATTTTTTACTGTCTCTTTGACATCTTTATCTTCCCTCACCAACTCCTGTTTTGTCTCCTTCAATTCCTTTAACATTTCCAGAAATTTTTTGTCCAGGTTCTCAATGGCCGTTTGCCACTCTTTTTTCGACATCGTGGGGCTTGATTTACCTCACTCCCACGAGTCTGCACGTTTCCTTAACTCCGTGGCGTTTAAGTTTGTGTCCCTTTAAATTAATTTAAATGTCCCGATTCTTAAAAAAAGCAAAAGATGTTTAAAAAATCCAAAATGGCGGGCGTCTTTTCTCTATGGTTTTTCTATAGTCTTTTTGTAATCCAAGATGTCCTACTTCCTCTCCTGTTGAAGTCAAAGTCCTTCCCTTTTCAAAAATGGCGATTCCCTTCTTCCTGTCCTCCAATAAGGGCCGTCTCTCTCCAGCAGCTCTATCACTATGACGCACTTCCTGTTTCCCGTCTCTCCACTGCAGCTCTCGCGATGATAGAAATTTTCTCACAGCCTGCTATCACTTTCTGACCACAGGTATGAAAAACAATTGTCCAATTTCTTTAATAACTTCGTTTAACTTAGTCCTTTTTCTAAGCTATTTCTTGCCGAGTCTTCCCCTCATTATATTCCGTCTGTTGCAGTTTAAAATTTCACTTTAAAAGTTCGTTACTTTAAGCAATCCATCCCGATTCGAGAGATAGTGATCTTTACCTTTTCAAGCGTCATTCTGGGTTGTAATCACTGCTTCGATCTCAAATTCTTTTCCACCTTCTTTTCCCCTGTTGAAGCTTGGGCATGTAGGTCTTATGCCAGCCGCACTGGCCCCGGTTCTGCCGCAGAGATTTTAGCTGACCTGTCTTAGGGTGGGACCTCAAGGGACGAGAGAGAGTCCTTAGCGCAGAACCCCCCCTCGCCTGAGATCGACGCGCCCTGAGGTTCTTGAGCGTGCTTTGCCTGTTCTCCGCCTGAGAGCAGGTGGCCGCGGGCTAGTTGTGCCCCGCCGGCCGCTGAAACGGCAGCCCGGTCAGCTCTGCACTTAGAGCTGCGTTAGACCTCCATGGATTCCAAACCGGAAGTCCGATTACCCTATGTCATTGTTTATGGAAATGTCCTTGAAACTGTTTGGAAATGTCCTTGATACTGATCGTACTAATCTCACACTATGTAATTCACCTTGAGTCTCAGTGAGAAAGGCCGACTATAAATGACACAAACAAACAAACAAACAAACAAACAAATCTCTCTTGTCCATTCATGACTCCAGTCTCCAGATTTAAGTAACCTCAGTTCAGGGACTTTTAACAACAACATTCGATTTATATACTGCCTTTCATGACAACTTAATACCCACTCAACCAGTTTACAAAGTATGTCATTATTATCCCCACAATAATCACCCTGTGAGGTGGGTGGGGCTGAGAAAGCTCCTAGAAGCTGTGACTGACCCAAGGTCACCCAGCTGGCTTCAAGTGGGGGAGTGGGGAATCAAACCCGGTTCTCCAGATTAGAGTCCTGCACTCTTAACCACTACACCAAACTTGTTCTCCCTTAGACATGGGCACAAACAAAAATTTGAACCGTGAGGTTCAAGGTTCGTACAGTTTCACGAACCATGAACCATGAACTTTAACGAACTTGACCCAGTTCACGAACTGGTCCGTGGTTTGTGGGAGCCCAGAATGCCCCGCTTCATACTCAGGGAGCCCAAACTTGCAGGGAGTTTTCAGCAGGCTCTCCTCCAACTATCCTCCAAGATTGGTCAAGATTGCAAAATGGATCTCCAAGTTATAGACCTCCAAAACCAGCACCCCCAGAATAGTCCCATTCTATAGAATTGGAGCCATTGCCAATTGACTTATCTCTCCATTTGAAGTGATGGATCCCCAGATGAGGGTAATGTCGGTGGTTGCCCCCTCCTCGCAGGCTCAGGGAGGTGGTCGGATGCCTCCCTTCTCAGGGGTGGTGGGTTTGGTCGCCAGCCAGCAGCACCCCCCCCATGCCTGCCCGCACACCCTGATAGGCAGCCACCGTCATGTCCGGCACATGGGGGATGCTGGTGGCCTCCTCCTCCTTGCGGGCTTGGGGAGGTGATTGGCTACTTCCCTTCTTGGGGGTGGGGGATTTGGCTGCCAGCTGGTGGCACCCCCTTGTGCCCGCCCGCATGCCCCAATGGGCAGCCACTGTCACATCTGGCATATGGATGATGTTGGTGGCCTCCTCCTCCTCGCAGGCTCAGGAAGATGGTCAGCTACCTCCCTTCTCAGGGGTGGGGGGTTTGACTGCCAGCTGGCAGAACCCCCCCTGTGCCCCCTACACACCCCAATGGGTGACCACCATCACAGCATATAGGTGATGTTGGTGGCTGCCTCCTCCTCGTGGGCTTGGAGAGGTGGTTGGCTGCCTCCCTTTTGGGGGGTGGAAGGTTTTGGCTGACAGCCTGCGGCACCCTCCCTGTGCACACCTGCATGCCCCAATGGGCGGCCACCTTCTCGTCCGGCACATGGGTGATGTTGGTGGATACCTCCTCCTCCCTGTGGTTGGTAAGGGTAAGACTAAGTCCCACTGATAAAGCCCAAGTCCCATGCTTATGATCTCAATAGCGTGAGGCCCCTCTGCCCTAGAAGATGTGGCCACCGACCAAACAAAACCCACCCTAACCTCTGTGGCACACAATTATGCTCACAGTATTTCATATCATTGTTGCATATTCGCAAAGTATTTCATGTCACATTATTGCATATACTCATATTATTGAAGTATTTAATTTCACATTGTTTCATATTCACACATTATGACATATTATTACATTATCTGAGTATGTGGTTTTGATTCTATGGGTAAAAAACAATGCTGAGATGAGGCAGCAGTCATGGGTGCCTTCCCCGCCTTGGGGGGAGGCCATTCTAAGTCCCAGGGGGTAATAAGTGGCAGCCACAGACATCACCCCCTGCCAGCCGTGGCAGCAATGATTGAACCCATTCCCCCTAGGTTGGGGGATTAGGGATACACCAAGCACCATGATAGGGGACCCTCCCACGGTTCTGCTCAGCTACATGTGTAACACTGTCCCTTGTGCTGAGCAGCAGTGGACACAGACATCATCTCCCTGCTGGCTGTAGTGGCAACTATGGAACCCATTCCCCCTAGGTCGGGGGTTGAGGGATACACCAAGCTCTATGACAGGGGACCCTCCCACGATCCTGCACAGCTACATGTGTGACACTGTCTCTCGTGCTGAGCAGCGGTGAACACAGACATCACTCAGTTGTTGGCTGTGGTGGGTGAGAAGGATGCCTCCCCCTCCTTGGGGGGGAGGCTGTTCTAAGTGCCACCGCCCTTCATGGTGAACATCCCATCATGAGCAGGTGCAGCTTATTGGCAGAAGGCAAACAAGGCCCTCAAGGGATGCCTCTTTCAGGGCTGCCAGGGGGTCAACAACACAGAACACACAGAGTAATGTTTCTGCCCCCCCCAGAAGACATGGCAGCTGACATCACCTGCCTGCTGGCCATGGCGGCACCGATGGAACCCCTTCCCTCCATCGAGTGATGCAATACCAAGTCCCATGGATAGGGGCAAGTTACACCCAGAAGGGACAGAGACATTGATCCCCCTTGCATGGGAGCCCTATCCTGTCACACACAAAGACCTTACCTGAGCAGGCAGAACAAGTGCACAAAATGAAGAAATGGTAATCAAATCAACAAGAAAGTACAATGTAAGCCCTCATCTGAGGTGCCCACTTAGCTTGGCCCCAGAGCCAGATGGTGGCCCTGAGACATGGGAGGGGGGGTAGAGCCCTACCCTGCCACACAGAGAGACCTGACCTGGGCAGGCAGGACAGGTGCATAAAATAAAGAGAGATGGTAAGCAAATCAACAAGAAAGAACATGAGCCAACAGCTGAGGTGCCCACTAAGCTTGGCATCAGAGCCAGATGGTGACCCTGAAATGGAGGGGGGGGTAGAGCCCTACCCCACCACACAGAGAGACCTGACCTGAGCAGTCAGGACAGGTGCACAAAATAGATAATAATTAAACCCAGAAGGAATAAGGGAAAAGAAAGAAAATCCCAGAAAAAAAAGGTAGGCCTCAGTCAAGTTAGGCCCCATCCCTGAGCCTAGCAGTGGCCCTGGGACTGGGGTGGGATGGGGTGGAGGAAAGAAGGCACCCTTCCGAGCAATGCCATGACTGAAGCTGCAGAGGCTTTTCTGTCTCTCTTTTCTACCAGCAGCAGCCAAGCTCACTAAGCTTACTTCCACTCTCCTTCTCTCTCCCTCCAATTCCAGCATCAGTCCTCACTCTCCCACTGTCTGCTGAAACTGAAAGCACAAGGCAAAGAGCTGTGCCTTATATAACAAAAGGGTCACATAGAGCAGAACAGGAGCTCTCTGGTTGGCAGTCAGAGCTGCCTAACAGGGTTTGAAGGGATAAGATTGGTGTTCCCATGGCTACAGAAGGCCCGTCTCCCCCCTGCTCTTGGCTTCCATGTAACAGAATGGGAGCTCCACGGCTGGAAGGGAGACCTGCCTATCAAAGTTAGGTGGGCTAAGATTGGGGTTTCCACAGCAATAAAAGGTCTGTGTTGCCCAGACAATCAATTGAGTGGTGCCAGCCAGTCTGGCTTCACAAACTGCTCACAAATCTGACGAACCGGGCCAAAAAGTTGTGAGGTTCATGGAAAACGGGGCCCCATGAACTGCGTTTTCACGAACCACCAACTGGGCTGGTGGGTTTTTTAATTCGTATTGCGATTCGGCCCCACCTCTACTCTCTGTTAGTATATAAGATATCTACAGTGAGCAGTGATACTGCTTAAGATGACTAAATATTTTGCTTCCTCAGCTGTTTGGCCTTATGTAAATTCTTCTATAGTGAGAACGTTCTGAAGTTCAAATCCATTTGACTATTATACCTCTTCAATCCTTTTAGACCTAATCCCCAGGTTTTTGTAGAGGTGAGTACAGGAGCTTGACAGTGGTCATTCATTGCTGGATAAAAAGCATTGTACATATGCTCAGAGGCATAAACAGACAAGTTTCAGTAAGGTGCCTTGCCAATAATTATTAAAAACAGATACCAGTTTGAATGAAACAACATTCATTTTTTGCTGCTGTTACAATTTCCATGGCCCCACCTACTCCTGAAGTAAACTGCCTACTGAAAACAAAGAAGGCAACCTGCAGAATAGTTTTCTGCCAAGTATGATCACTAGTCACTACAGTCATTAAAGAGGAGAGAAACAAACATACAAAAAATCACGATCATAGAAAAAAAGGATGATCGAGCATAGCAGATGAAAATGCATTTGATTATGATGGGATTAACTGATAGGAGGGGTTTCAGCCCTCCTGCAGCTTCCCCTCACCCATTTCTTCCCAGGAAATGCAGACTGAAACAGTTTTCTGTTACATCTTTACAATAAAAAGTTCTAGAGATTTGCTTTTCTCTGGAATATAAGCTGGGAATTTATGAAAAAGCATGACATAGTTCTGAAGGGCAGTGGCCCCATATGCTGCTGTATCTACAGGCCTAGTCTTTTGTCACTAACAACAATATTCTGTGAAGAAAATAATTTTGGGTAGCAACCTATGAATTCCAACACAGTTATTGACACACATAATTTTCTCCTTAGTTCTTATATTCTTCAGTCTGTTCTAAAATATGTGCTGCACTTGCTGTTCTGTATGTCTCCTTGTAAACTGAACAGGAAAACCCAGTTAACTATGTGAAAAGCATTATTTCACTCTCACTAACCATTCAGCGTTATTGCCAGCTCAGTGAGAGAAAGTCATTATGGTCTATTTGACTTGAACTGTATGACTAATCAAGTAAGATTAAACAGAGTTGCACCTTTCAGTATCTGAACAAGGGAGCGTGACTTTCAAAACCCTGGAAACTCTTTGTTGGTCATTAAGCTGCTACTGGACTTGAATCTTGTTCCATCTACTGCAGACCAACATGACTAGCCACCTGAAACTTACACCCTTCAGTGGATTTAGAAGACTGTAACTCTGCCTAAGTTAGAATTGCACTGTAAAGGAGACTAGCAGGAAATGAATAATGTTCTTTTTTGTGTGGGGCAGAGTTTTTTCCGGTGCTACAGAATGTTGACCAGGGAAAAAGGGTTGACTGTAGAGCAGAACCACAAGTGACAAAAGGCAAAGATTGGACACTTGTCTGCTTCCCTCAAGTTTTGATGGGAAATGTAGGCAGCTTGGCGGAATGTTGGACAAGTGACAGTTGAAAAGTCCATTGGACAGCAGTCAGAGAGCGAAGCTGCGAGACCAGGATGCCTACATTTCCCATCAAAACTTGAGGGAAACAGACAAGTGTCCAATCTGTGCCTTTTGTCACTTGTGGTTCTGCTCTGTGTTCTCTTTTTAAAAGCCCCTCCCCCAACAGATGGCTATTGCATTGTTTAGTAAAAAGTGACTGTTTCTTCTCTCATTTTTCTATTCTTTTATCCACCTCAGCTCCAGTTTTTTAAGTTCCTGGAGATTTGGAGGTGGGGAGGGGAGGAAGGGAGGGAGAGAGGGACAGTTCATCTCCCCATAACAACCATTTTCTCCAGAGGAACTAGTCCCTGTAGTGCAGAGATCAGTTGTAATTTTGGGAGTTTTCCAGCCCCCACCTGTAGGTGGGCAACCCTACTTAAGTTCGATGACTTTATTACTCATAATTACCTGTTATTGTCTGTTAAAACTCTCTAATTACCTTTTAAAAAAATCTTTGAATGATAAGCTTGAGTTTCTACTCTGAAAAAGTAGTGTATGGAACCATTTAGTTTTAAATATTGTGGTTGTCCTTTTAATATGGATTAAAACAAATCAACATGTGTTGCAAGAGCACACATTATTTTAATCCAGTATTGTGTCTCTGACTATGTTCAGCGGCCAAAGCTTCTGAAGAGGTGTACAAGAAGTCACAGTAGAAGAAGTAGGCTTAAGAATGAAGTAGTATGCTTTGACTGTCTTGCCCGAGAGCTATTAATGCATATCTATTCACTGTATTTATCTAACATAATGCTGAATGCGTTTGCACTAATGATCTTGATGGCTTTCAATCAGTAGCATGAAATTCAGCAGGATAATTTTCTCTTGTATGTAAATGGTCTTTCTTTTATTTGTTCTAAGCTTATTGATTGCTAAATTTAGACATTTTCTCCTGATTTGTATGATAAGAGCTGACTAAATAATATCTCCTATTCACCCCAATTTTGGTAAGTTCTAACTTCTAACCTCTATCACATCTTCTCCAGTTTTGCTGTTTCCTTTCTCTATTGCCGTTTCATCCTCACACACATGCTTATCCATATCATGGATCCCTTTGTTATCCTATTCTCTATTTTCTCCAGCAAATTTCTGAGGAAATTATTTTTCTGAGAGATCAAGGCCATTCTTCCCCATCTACTAACAACAAGCATATGCAGTATAAAAAGATTTTATATCCAAGGTTCTAATATTTTGAAGGCGATTAATGTAGCTTGGAACAGAAATCCAGTGCACATTCAAAACTAATTAAACATTCCAAGTAGCTCTAACTATAATAATCCTCATAATTTATATAAAACATTTTGTGTGCTTAAAGTACTTTGCATACAATGTTTTATTGATCCTTGCAACTGTTCTGAAAAGTAGGATAATGGCACATGAGGTTGGTGAGTAGGCTGCAACTGAAAATATGATGAGCCCAGATCTACTGATGTTGTAGCTGAGGCTACGCTTTTAAATAGCTTTCCATATTTCAAAATATTAACCATTGTTATGACTAATGGTATTTTATTGAGAAAACCTAGCTCAATAATAGCATTAATAGTAACATTGACATGACCCAGTTCCTCTCATATGCGTTCAATCTCTCTCAGTATAATTTAAGGATAGTTCTTCAGCTTCCAGTCGGGAAGGAACAAGGTAAGAAGACTATGTCTCTAGCTGTATTTTTTTCCCCTTCCAAGGCAAGATTTGTGAGATGTATAGCTAATTCTCAACATGTATATACTGAAATCCAAAAACTGAGGTCATGGACAGACAAGTCAACTCTTTCTACAAACTTGCAAAAAGCTCCAGGTTTGCAGAAAAATCTGAAATTAAAAACAAACAAACAATAAACAACAACAAACAACAACAAACATGGGAGTGAGCGTTAAAACTCTTCAAATAATTAAAGGAGCATCTGTAGTTTTAAGAAACTGATGACCTCACTGGCCATTGCTAGGTAACCACAAGTATTGCCAACATCCCAGGCTAGATTTCTGCCAGGAAGACAAGGGCTGGGGTCAAGGCACTTTTTAGGGGGGTTTAATCTCTGAGGGAAGACTCATAGGGACTAGGCCTGGTAGGAATCACCAGGTAAGTTAATACCATTAACCTTGCACCCAGGCTTGGCTACTTGCTGTTGTTCAAAAGCCAGTGTGGTGTAGAGTTTTAGACTGAGATCTGGGAGATTCATGCTAAAATCTGTGTTCTATATGGAATCTCACTGGGTGACTTTGGGCCAATCACACACTGTAAGCCTAAACTAACTCATAGGGTTGGTGGGAGATAAAAAGGAGGAGAGAAGAATTATGTCAACTGTTTTGGTGTCCCCATTGTGGAGAAAGGTTGGATATAATTGAAGTAAAGATGTAATAAATACAGCTGAAGATGAAGGGGGCAGATAAAAGATATGGTGGTTGTGTTGTAATCTAAATGTCAAAAGCCAGTATGCTCTAGATCAAAATGATCTGTGTGACAGTTAAACACATCAGGTGACTGAGAGTCAGGTGGTCAAGTTCCAAAGTCAGGAGACCTTGACGGAATGACTCAGCTAAATGCACTCATGCATCTGATTGGTTGTCTATATGTATAAATTGCTACTGTGTACATTATGGTTTTGGCTTCTTTCGAGTCCAGTTGTAGGCGAAGCACTTTGTCTCTCTGGACTATAACCTGTATATTTATTGCTCTTTATCCACCTGTAAATAAATTGTATTATACACCTTTACCGGACAAGCAAGGTGTGGACTCTTTCTGGGTTCTCCTCAAGCTGGTGCAGTCACGCTAACTACGCACCAATCAACAGGTTGGTGGTTTTGAAGGAGAGAAGGGAACAAGAAATGTGAGGATATGGGGGTTACCAGGAGGGGAAAAAGAAGAAATAATGTGGGGAAGAGGATACAAGGTAAAGTGAAGTGCAGTGGTTAAGAGCAACTGGATTCTAATCTGGACAACAGGGTTTGATTCCCCACTCCTCCACTTGAAGCCAGCTGGGTGACTTTGGGTCAGTCACAGCTCTTCCAGAGCTCTCTCAGCTGCCCCACCTCACAGGATAATTTTTGTGGGGATAATAATAACATACTTTGTAAACCACTCTCAGTGGGCATCAAGTTGTCCTGGAGGGCAGTATATAAATCAAATATTATTATTATTTGTAGGTTCCATGCCATGCAACTGGACCAGAGTTTCCTGGGAAGAATTTACCATGAGGATAGAAGGAGGGAAAGCTGAAGATAGGAAGGTAGATAAAGTTAGGTGTGTGGTGGTTGGGCAATAGAGGAAGAAACAAGAAAAGGGGAAAGGCTATGGGAACTTACAGGGAAAGGAAAGAGGAAATTGTAGAGGAGGGAAAAATGAGATGCCACCTGTAAGTCCTTGTAGCCCCCCCCCCTCTTTTTTTTTGGTAACTATTCTCTATCTTGCAATCATTACTAGTCATGCAATGTGAAATATCTCTTATTGTTAATTTGAAATGGAAAGGCTCAGTAATGCAATGTTTGTAGTTGCTGGATTAATGTGTTCATAAGTGTCCATGTTAGTTAATTTTTCAACATTCCTGCTAAAAGATCATTGCACTTGCCAGGTATGAAGCATTCTGATTACACTACAAAGATAGACTTGTAAACAACTCTAGCAGCCCAGATCTTACTATAAGCACCAAACTTATATAGTATAATGGAATTTAAAAGCTTAGTTAAGAAAGAATACCACTTATAGAGGCATATAAACACTCTTTCCATCTATACAACATACTCAATTTGTCTGGAGAAAATATAAAATATAAAAATCTGATCTTGAGTATATTTCAGGTACTCGGTAAAAGATCTTGATTTTGACTAGTTTTAATGACCACATTGAAGAAGGAATGAAGTGATTTTATTTCCTTTTTGTTTAGTGTTCATGTTCCTTTTTGTCTAGTGTTCATGTTTTAATGAGTTCCTAATTCTATGAATGATCATGGTTGAATGTTAAAAGAGTAAGAATTTATACTGATTCTGTGAGATATGCTGCTGATTCAGAATAGAAGGGGAAAGGTAGATAAAAAGCAGACAAAGAATATAGGCTGGATGAAACAATTCTCTTCTCTTAATTGAACAATTTTGATCAAGTGGAAGAAGCCATCCCTTGAGAGAAGAAAACTTCTTCAATTGGAGAAAAAATCCTCACTTAGTGGAGAGAAGTCCATCCCAATAAGTATTGCTCAGAGCAATAAGTATTGCTAGAACAATGATGATTCTGTGATTCAGTATGAATTTAGGCAGATTGGGAGAGGAAGGGCATGAAGGTATGAGCCAGTGCTAGGCTCTCTTGGCCCTTTCTTATATGCCCAGAGTCAGGAAGGAATTTTCCTCCAGGCCAGATTGCCTGGGGATTCTGGCAGGTTTTTGCCTTCCTCTGGGCATAGAGCAGGGGTCACTGAGTGAGGGGAGGTAGCTGTGAATTTCCTGCTTGTGCAGGGGGTTGGACCATATGACCCTTGATTCCTCTCCAGCTCTATGTTTTTAAGTATCAATTCTAAATATTTTTAAAGTGACAGTTTCTTTTTTAAAGTATTCATAAATGGCTATATTTTCCTTAATGGCTGTGATAAAATTGTGTGAAGATTGGGATTCTCAAAATTCAAAGATAAAAACTGCAACTCCCCATTGCTGCAATTAGCAGAAGACAATTGAAACCCAGGAACGGTAGGAAGTCTAATGCTTAAAAGGCATTATGGTGCTTAGTTTATCCTTAAGCCTCAACCCCTTGTGGTTGTTAGAAATCCCATTGGTTAGAAATGCTAGGATACCAATAGTCCCAGTGTTCAGGCTAGAAAATTAGCCGAAGTGATTATGTTTTTTCTCCTTGAATGCCTGTTGCAGTTTCACTGGTTAAAGTATTCTCCTTGTCCTAAACAATTACTGTTGTGCCTTGTTAAACAGCTGCTGTATTCCACCCTAGAGATGGTTGGTTTTCATTGGTGAATAAAGTAATTTCTCTATATCCCATAGTTCCAATAAGAGTGTTTTAAGCCTTAATTAATTAGCTGTTTAAAACACTTTGAGATTCTTAGCTGTAAGAATGCAGATTAGCCATCATCATCATTATTATTCTTTACATGCAAATCCTGAAAAGATTCACATTCTATTGTATTCTCATAATTCTTTCCATTAAAAAAACCCCTAACACGAACATGTCTTCGAAATTATTTGAAGTTGACTTTCAAAAAATTGCAGCATCTCCAAAGCACACATAAAGCACTTTTACATTAAAGATCCTTCTTCATTCAGTTTGTCAGCTTGTGCATCTATCTTCATTATGTACATAAATCCTTCTCTACTATGAAGCCGAGGTAGAAACCTCTATTTGTAATAAATAAGTAAATAAATAAATAAATAAATAAATAAATAAATAAATAAATAAACCTCTCTTCCCTGGTCATATGAGTCTTAAGAATTTTAGATCATCACAGTGCATGTACATTTCAACCTAGTGTTGTTGTCAGTGATTATTCTTAATTAAATAGCCCTATTGTAAACATTTCCAATGAGATTTGCTTCCCAGGTAAGTAGCTTAGGATTGCAGCCTTAGTGTAAGGGAACGTTGTTTCAGTGTAGTGGATAACAGAGCCATCCTAAGTCAGTGGGCTCAGAAGGGTGTAAATTTGCTTAGGATGGCCACTTAAAGGACTATTTTGGTAATTAAAACTTGTTTTGTTTGCTTCAGATCTTGTTTTATATCTCTTATACTAAAATAGGAGGAGAGGATAATGATGTAAACCACTTTGCATTCCAATTGGGGATAAAAGTGGGGTATAAATACCAACATTCTATGTTGGTATTTCAGTATACACTGATAAAACCAATAGGCTTAAACTGGAGTAACCATCAAAGTATAGCACTATGCATCTCACTTTTGCCATGAATTCACTAGGTGGCCTTAGGAAAGATATCTCTTAGACACTTTCTCCAAACTACAATGATGATAGTCTTGGATACTATGAATATAAAGGGTTCATAGAAGATCCCATTTTCCTGTCTCCCTTTAAGACATTTGAAAAATAATACTGGAGGTCAGGACAGGGAGAACTTGCTGGACAAAATATCATGAGGAATTGAGAGGGAGGTATGCAGTAAAGAAGGTGAATTGGGAGAAATCATCCAACTGCCTTCCTTCTACTGGTGGGAAAAAGTATATTGGTTGTTTCTGGGCACAATTTACAGTGCAGGTTCTTTAAGGTTCTAAATGGCTTGGGACTGAGATGCTTAAAGGACTATCTCAACCCATATGGTACAGCCTGCCAAATGAAAGCATCTCTTCAAGCTCTGCTCTTTTGCCCCAACCCATCTCAACTTTGGAGTGCTGTTCTCCTTGAGGTTTGCTGCTATGACAGATATAACCAGAACTATAGGAGAACAGTTGCTGGATTTGACCAAGAAAATTATAGATGTTTTTGCACACAGAAACAGAGCTAGCCGAGCCCTATAGCTAAACATGTCACGAAGGCCTAGAATCAAACAACCTTGGAGAAGGGCACAAAACAGAGAAGTAACACAGTTATATGGCCTTGTGTAGATTGATATGGATTAGAGCCATCTAATCCATATCAATAGATAAAAAGTGTTGAGGCCCAAGTCCAGGGAGTGTCTGAGAAAGGTGCTACTGGACTTTTTACTATTTTGAGAAAGACAAGAATGTTTAAATTCACAGAAGCTGAAGATAGGTATTGCTGGAGGGCCCTAAAATATTTGTATAAGAAACTTGTAATCACTAATTTTCCATAGACTTTGTTAAGATAAAATGTAGCAGGAATGAACTAACCATTTTTATATACTTAAAGATGATGTTTCAAATATAGATTACCTTGTCTGCTGTTTGAAGTTATAAGATAATTAGTTAGCCAAGAATGGGAGCCCTTTGAAGAAGGACACGTACAGTGCAACCCTCAGAAGAGTTACTCTAGTCTAAGCCAATTGAAAGCAATGGGCTTAGACTGAAGTAACTCTCATTAGGATTGCACTGTTAGTTATTGTTAGGAGATGGTTCTGAAACCCTATAAATATGAGAAGCTGAACTGATTGGGAGATTCTTCCTAGAAGGTGCTACCTGCCTGTGGCCTGCTTATCTTCAGGTAAGTTTTTTTGGGACTCAAGTAATTGTTCTCCTTAATGATCTATGAAGTACTTGTAATGGATGGTATGTTTTTCTGTTGGTTGAGTTAATATTAAGAATGCTGAATAATCTTGTTTTAATAATAAAGCCTTAGAATGGAGACAGATTCTACCAGATGGAAATGGAATGCTTTGTGAAACTTTGAAGTGGTTGAAGATTGCAGAGTCGCCCCTGAGGAAGCAGCTACTGCAAAACCTTTGAAGCTAGCCTTTGGTCAGGCGGATTTACTACTACCAGGCAGATTTATTACTACTCCGATTCAAGATACTGATAAGAAGAAGCCCCTTTTCTGAACTGCTGTAGAAATACATGGGCACTTTGGTAACGACTATACTGTCGTATAGACTGGTGTACTGGGACATTTGGTTTTGTATTCATTTCCAGATTTACTGGTTATGTAACTGTTTATTTAAGAATGTGGATTCTGGTTGCCTTGTAATTTTGAAAAATTGGTACTAGTAACAATATCTGTGTGTTAACTCTAGAAAGGACTGACTGTGATATATGTAATGGAATAATATTTTGTATATATATGATTAATTGCACTTTTGCACATTTACTTCTTAGTATAAAATTGTTGTTATATGTTTGAAATTTAAGAGGAGAGCTTTTTTGTCTGGGACCTCACGTTTTCTCCTTTGAGTGCCTCTGTTTGCTTACCCAGGCTCACAAGAGAGCCAAAAACTGATACCAGGTGACTGGGGACAAGTCCTTGTGCAAAAGGAAGAGGCCCTGGCAGTGAGCGCAAATGGTCAGGTAGGCCCTGACAACCTGGACAGGGCAAATGGCCCAGTCAGATGAGGCCCACAAAGAAATGGTCGACCGCCACCAATACTGATCCGTCTTGGAATGGCGTATCATGATGGCCATGCTACGCAGTAACAGGGCTACATCGCCACTGCCCAGGGCCTGCCCTGAGGTGTCCCTGTGGGGACCAGCAATCAGCTCATTCATGTGGAGCACCCCCAAAAATGTCAAAACAAATGCTGTATGGAAAAGCTGTCTTCAAATGGAGACCAACAGAGATCGGGGACCACCTGTAAAATGCCCTGCTAGATGGGTAAAGTGATGGGTCGCCACTGGTCTGGCATGGGGGGGGAGTTGGGCCCACCATTCCATGGCCCTATGGGCCATGATCAGCAAAACCCTGTACCTTGCAGAAGAAGGAAATGGCTGCAAGATCTCTGCACTTTGTCTGGGTGCGAAACCTAGGCCCCGTAGATGGGCCAGATGGCACCGCACCATTATTTGTGGGGTGGACCAGGAAGCCTGGTCTCCTGCCCTTGATGCGAAGGCCAGGAAGTGTGCCGCTGCCACTGAGTAGGCTCGTAGGGTAGATGGGACCACTGAACCAAGTGCTCCCTGCTTTATGGAGCCCCGCCAATCAGTCAAAGGTCCTCTGGGAATGGATTGGGGGTGTGACAAGCTGATGAGGCCAGGGTGAAGAAACTCTTCATCTGGAATAAAGACAAGGCATCCGCAGTGCCATTATCCACACCTGCTACATGACGGGTAGAAAATGTGGTGTTAGCAGAAGACAAATTAATATGAAATGGTGAACCAGACGCATGACTCGCTCAGAGCGAAAAGACTGTTTCTTAATGACCCTTACCATGGCCTGGTTGTCGCACCAAAATAGGAGACGCCTGTCCTACAAGTGTTCTCATCAAACTGCCACAGCCACCAGGATGGGGAAGAGTTCTATAAAGGTGAGGTCCCTGAGGATTCCTAGCTCTGCCCAGGAGGAGGGCCAGCGCTGAGCACATCAACACCCCCTGATATAAACCTCAAACCCTAGGCTGCCTGATGCATCTGAGTAAACTTGTAAACCAGGTCCAAGGGATCCTGCCACAAGTAGACCCTGTTGTAGCCAGCCAGAAAGTCAAGCCACATCCAAAGATCACTCTTGATGCCCTTGGTGAGCCAGATGTGGTGATGCAGGGGGAAAGCCCCTCTGCATGCCCTGAAGAGCCGCGAGGAGAAGGCCCACCCAGGAGAGACCACACTGCACACAAAATTGAAGTGGCCGATGATAGATTGAAGCTCCTTTAAGGTGCATTTTTTATGTGAAAGCATCAATGTAATGAGATCCCACAAGTGTCTCAGTGGGAAATGAGTTGGGAAGCCAGGCCCTCCGTCTTTTCCTGGGTAAGATGAACGCCCAATTCCCTGGCCAGGGCCTGGAAGGTGTCAAGGCGGTTGGCAGAAGCCGTGCTGCTGGGCAGGGCCATGATTAAAAAATCATCCAGGTAGTGCGTGATGTGGGGGGAAACCATGCAATCCTTGGTGGCCCATTCAATGAAAGTGCTGTAGGTCTCAAAGACAGCACATGCCATGGAGTAACCCATGGGCATGGCCTTGTCCACATTCCACCTGTCCGGGAACTTAAACCCAATAGGTAAAGATCAAGGGGGTGAATGGGCAGCAGCCTGAAAGTAGACTGAATGTCACATTTGACCATGAGGGCCCCAGGGCCACACAAGCGAACTAGGTGAACTGCATGGTCGAAGGAGGAGTATCTTACAGAGCATAACTCAGGGCAATGGACTCATTAACAGATGAACCCTGGGGGTAGAAAAGATGGTGAATTAGCTGATACTCCTTCTTGGGGACCACTCCCAGTGGGGAGACCCTTAGGTTAGGCAAGGGGGTGGGCAAATGGCCTAGAGACCAGGAAGGAGGCCGCCTCCTTGTTTATCTTGGTTGCCATGACCTCTGGCAACTCCCTGGCGGATTTAAGGTTGCTGGAGATGGTAGCTACATGGAGGCTGGAGAACGGGATGCGAAACCCAGCAGTTAAACCCTCTAGCAGGTAACAAGAGAAGGGGGAGGAGAGCCCGCAACTTAACTGGGGTTTAAGCCAGGCCCAAAGCCCCAGAGCCAGGGCTAGTTACTGCTGCCACCAGCCTGGACAGTGGTGATGCCAGACCTTCTTCTTTATTGGTGCTGTTGGGAGACTGGCCACCTCAAAAGGGCTCAAAAGGGCTGGAAGGGCAAGGAACTATGGGTGCACAAAGAGTGGGGAGGGGAGCCCCCACAGATATTGCAGTTGTGCTTGAAGCAGCATTTTGGCTGCTGGCACATGCTCTGGTTGCATTCCCAACACAATCCTCTGAGCCTGTTCCAATGGCCCAGCCACCATCCCACATGGAAGCCATCACCTTCCCCCTTGTGGGGCCCTACCAGCCAGAGCTACAGCTTCTGGCTGATGAAGTCCCACCTGGCCCTGGAGTTATGAGAGGCCCTCTTATGGAAAGTTTCATCATAATCCATGGCAGAGCTGTCCCCAGCTAGGGCCCAGGCTCGAAGCACATTTCCCAGATGAATGGTGAGGTGCCATCCCCTCTCGGGGTAGGCCGTCTGCATCACCCCCATGCAAATTGTGAACCCCTCTAACCAGTTGTTGAATGTTTGCTCAGCCACAACCTTCTTACTCTCTTTCTTGGCCCTCCTGGAGGGGGGGCACACCTCTCTTCCTCCACCTCAGGCCTAATTAATGAAAGGATGTCTATGTAGTAGTCATTCAATATTTGTTTCCTTAGCTTACACGCAAGGTGAACCCCTGGGGGGTCCTCATCATCCATGAAGGATGAAATGAGTGGGGGGGGGGCAACCTGAGCTTGGTTGTCATCCCAGACCTCTCAAGGGTCACTCCTCTCACTGTGGTAGTTAGCCCTATGCTGTAGAGCCCAAGCTAGGAGGCCAGGGACCTTGGCTGCAGCTTCGCAATAATCGTCCCCAAGCCCCCCCCCCCATCAGCAGATGAGGACTCACTTGAGATTCCCTTGCTGTCTGAATCCTCCCTGTGCCACCTACGTCATTGCATCTTCCTCCGGGAGGTCTTCATTCTCTTTGAGAGACATTGTAGCTCCCGGCTGCTCGAGTTCCCAAATCTGGGACTAGGGGACCACATGGCCCTTCACCCGAAAGCTGACCTCCCTTGTCTCCCCCGGTTATCTGTCCTGTATTGGGGGACTTCGAAAGGCTCCTGGGTAGCCACAGCCTGCCCAGGCCCAGAGTTCCCCAAGTGCTTGATCTGGGCTGTAAGCAGCTCCAGCGCCCAGCTGATACCATGCAAAGAACTGAGTGAGGGTTCCAGATTAGTAACATTGCTCCCCCTTGCCCCCAGTCAGCCTTTGAAGGGGGGTGAGGCCCATCAAGCCTTTTCCTCCCCTTCTTGGAATGAGCCATGGCCAGAGGGGAAGCCACTCAGGAATGCTCTTATCTGTCTGCAACCCCCATTGCCTCCCCTTCGTGGTGGCTTGGCAGGCCCTCCCGGGGTACTTGAGCCCTGGCTAAGCCCTAGAGGGGGCTATGCTAGGCTGTGCCCTCGTGCTGGGCTGTGATGAACCACTGATGTTACTCCCCCAATTGGTGCCTGGAGGAGATTTTTGGGTCTGCCCATGGAGGCAGCCAAGCCACCTCTCATCCTTGCTCTAGATCAAAGACCAGCCCTTGCTGTCCCTACTTGCTTTGCTGGGACCATGCTACCCAACAAGCTCTTCTTCTCCCTGGGGGTTGCTCAGCTATCTCTGCTTGCCTGACATTGGGGCTGCCTTGCTATTTTGTGTGGCTCAAGTTGCCACACCAGGATCAGGCTGAGGTATCACTCTGTTACTGCTCTGGTGGGGGGGAGGCTCAGCTCCAACCTCTCTGCTCCTGGCCCCTGCATTGCTTCTGCTACACTGCAGCAGCTCAGAGATCCCCTGATGCTTCCAGGGATGAGTCTCCGCTTTTGTTGCTGCTCTAGGGTGCGAGGCTCAGCTCAATCTCTGCACCTAGCTTCTTCACTCACAGCTGTGTGTTCCTGGCCTCTCCCACATGGATCCTCATCGCTGATGCCTTTGCTCCTGCCACCACTTCTGGAGATCCTCTCCACACTGCTCTCCCTTTTGACAGCAAGAGCAAAGTGCAGGGAGCAGGGCTGGCAGCTCTATAAATACCTGGCTTCCGGACCAGAGGGAGAACTAGTTCTCTGAAGTTTGGAACCAGGCCCTTCCCTTGGTCAGCTCGCTTCAGGTTGCCCCTGATAGGGTGGCCAGAGATTTAAAATGATTGGCCATGGGCTTGCCAAGAATGCCAGGCAAGCCCTTCAATATGGTGGCCGCCATGCCCTGTTCCCCTTCCCGCCCTTCGGCAGCAACCTGGCTCCCATGTAAGTCTAGTAGCCACTGTTTCTATTAGTATTAGTTGTGTACTATACCAAGTAACAAACTTAAAATAATACCTGTGGTGTACCTCTTTCCAGGAGCTGAATGTTTTGATATAGGGAAGCTAAGTAGATGCTTAGAACCTCTTAAGAAACAACAAAAAGAGAGAATCATGGTGGTCAGGCAACAAAACAGCAGGAGACCAGCAAATTCTAAGTCCCCTTAATTAGTATTATTGAGTACTAACAACAGTATTGTTGAATACTAAGTCCAATTATTGTTGGAGGCTGCTGCTTGTATATTTGCACTTTATGAATTTCTTGTGCAGTATGTTTTTCTCATTTAGGACCAGAACTTTAGCAGTAGCACTTAGTTATTTCATTAAGATGTATCCTTTATGAATTAATTTTTCCTTATTGAAGCACTTTAAGAATTAACTTTCTTATGGATCAGAGAGCTACTTGGAAAATATAGCTGAATATTTATAAATCACAATAGAAGGGTCTATATTGTGTATTATTACAAACAAAATATTGAATGTGTTATAGGAATTCAATTTACTCATTCCCATTTGAAGGGGACTTAGTATTTGCGGGTTTGCCCCCCCCCCCAGTCAGAAGAATGAGACAGAGAAAAGTCTTTGGAATTAAGGGCCACTTTATTAAATACATCATAAACTCTAAACTGCGACAAGGCAAACTGGTGGTACAAGTCAAGCCATGGGGTCACACCAGGACCTCCACCTTGACCTGTCTGGGCAAGCACCACTGCTCCGGGTATGAGCCATTCTTGAAATGGTGTCGACCCAGCCGGCCAGGCAAAGGGTTCCCCACCTCAAGCTCCTAAATCCTCAGCCATACAGCATGAGGGAAGGACTTGCACATGGGGTTCCCTGAAGGCGGTGTGACAAGTGTTGGCAGCTGTGAAGCATACCATCCCTCCTGACAGACCCCATTTACCCACCGATGGGGAATTGCCACAAGGGTGCTCACTGGCCCGCTCCCTATTCCCCAACTTTCTCCTGCCAAGGACAGCCTAACAGGCACCACTCAACCAAATGCCTCAAACCCCTGTTGCAGTACAAGGTAGGTGAAAACCCATCCCTGCTTTGCCAATTTGGAGAATGGGAAAAAATTCCTACCTGGCTCTGGAACAGCAGCTGGCTAATCCTGCACTGAAATAGGGTGAGGAGGGTGGGCAGATCGCACGGAGCAACTGAAGCCGGTGTGGGGTGGGGGAGATGCCCTCTACAGCATCTGTCTCCGCCCCCAGGCAGATCCCGGATGCCTGAGAAGGAGGGAGGTCTGTCTCTTCCTCCTTCTGTGAGGGCAAACTTTGCCCCCCAGTAAGCCTCTAGTAGGCAGCTGGGGCCGCATTCCTGGTGCTTTAGAACCTCTTAAGAGTATGCCTATATCTGAATTAGACCTGACCAGAGTCCTCCAGAATACTGCTTTACTGTGTTTTAATTCTCCATTCTTTCTCTTTCCAATGTGCCTTGTGCCATTTTGTACACAAGTCTCCTCAAACCCCAGCATTAGTCTAGGGAGATGTTGGAAGAAAGGCCATTAGAAAATAAATGTAGCTTAAAACTTGTTGAAGCCTGATTAGCAAAGTTAGTTGCACAGCAGCAAACATGGCTCTTCTCACAGTATGAGATTTAAGGAAACAAAATTGTAGAATGAGGCCAGGGCAGCAGTCTAAGAGAAAATTTACTTTATTGAATAATATTCCACTTTCATCAGGAACAAATCTACTTTGTAGCAAGTACTAACGGTCCTGTGAGTTGTGCTCATGTGCAAATTTGCTTGCAGCCATGTCAGAGCTTGTCTTCTTGGATCATGGGAGAGGGACTGCCTCTCGCTGGTGCCTGTGCACTTCATGGAACTTAAAAAGATGTCACTTCAGTTCAAAACAGAAGCATTAGTGTTTCGGGGGGGGGAGTCTTTAGGGATCAGCCCAATTTGTGGCTGATTTCTCAAGAAACACAATTGCTTCTGGTTTGAACCAGAAGTGGTATCATTTCAAGCCCCACAGAGCACATATGCAAATGTGCTTCCTATACCTCCTGGCACCCCGTCTGCCCCGTAGAATTAACATAGAGGGACCTGGCACCTTTGGTGCTGCCTGTCATATATGTCTGTCTACATATCTGCCATGAGTATTTTTTCTGTATTCTGTGCACTGTACAGAATACAGTGCAAAGCTATTCCAATGTGCAAATCTATTCCAATGTGAATTTCACAAAGAGGAACTGGATTTCCTGGGGTACAGAATATCGAGGCAGGGGCTGAAAATGGACCCTGCTAAGATACAAGCAGTAGTGGAATGGGAACTCCCCAAAACAAGGAGAAAATTACAATCATTTCTGGGCTTTGCTAACTTTTACCGACCTTTTATAAGGAACTTCGCCCAGGTCTCTCTGCCCCAGATGGACTTGCTGAAAACTAAGGGGAAGAGGCAGCAGGGGGTAAAGCCAAATGCTAAATTGAACTAAGACAAGACTGTCAGAATGCATTTGAGTGCCTGAAAACCTTATTTACATCCGAGCCCGCCCTATGGCACCCCGATGAAAATCACAAGTTCATTGTGCAAGTAGATACTAGTGATGTAGCCATGGGGAGGCTCTTACTACAGGAAGATGTTGAAGGGAAATTACACCCCTGCACTTATGTCTCAAAAAAATTCTTGAAGGCTGAATGCCATTGGGCCGTGTGGGATAAAGGGGCCTCGGCTGTTAAATTAGCCCTAAGTACCTGGAGGCACTGGTTAGAAGGGGCTAAGGAGCCATTTGAAGTATGGACAGATCATAAAAATTTAGAAGCACTGTGGACCCCATGTAGATTGAATGGCAAACAGTTGTGCTGGGCAGAGTTCTTCTCCAAGTTCAATTTTGTGTTAAAGCACCTCCCTGGGAAATCTAATTTTCTAGCGGTCACCCTTTCTTGCATGCCCCAAAATGACAGCATGAGGGAGGAAAGAGTGGACACCATGTTTTTACCAGTGCAGTTGGGGGGAGCTGTGAATACTCGGAGCCAGGCAAAGTCTGTAAAATATAATACTGAACAGAAGGTGTTGGAGGAAAAGGTAGAAAGAGAGACAGAAAAAGAGGGAGAAGAGCTGCCAAAAAATGAACTGGAAAAAGGTGAAAATGGCAGCTGGTACAGGCATGGTAAAATGTACATCCCAGCTAGCCTGAGGGGGGGGGAGTCTTAAAGAACTGACATGACTCTAAGCTAGCTGGACATTTTGGGTATGTGAAAACATTGCAACTAGTGCAGAGAGAGTTCTGGTGGCCCAATATGAGACAGGACATTTCTCAGTATGTATCTTCTTGCCAAGTGGGCTTGATGGGGAAAAAAAGAAGTGGAAAACCACCGGGACTACTACGACCCTTGGAAACCCCCTCCCAACCTTCTAAGGGGAAAACTGTGATTCTGGTGGTGGTGGATTTATTTTCCAAGCAAGCCCATTTCGTTCCATGCTCCAAAATCCTGACTGCCCCCAAACTGGCCACCCTCTTTATGCAGCATGTAGTCGGGCTACACTCTTTTCTGGATAAAGTAATTTCTGACTGAGGAGTACAGTTCATTGCCAACTTTTGGTGGGAGCTAATGAAAGTGGCAGGGATTGAACATGGACTTAGCTCCTCTCATCATCCTGAGACCAATGGCCAAACCAAAAGGGTTAATCAAGTGTTGGAACAGTTCTTACATTGCTATATCAATTACCAACAAGACAACTGGATGGACTTCTTAGTTTTTGCAGAATATTGTTACAATAATTCAGTGCTTAGTTCAACAGGGGCTTCCCCTTTCATGATCACTCAGGGCTATGAGGGCACCGCAATGCCATTTGTCAAGAACTCCCCTAATACAAAACCTGGGGACTTTTCAGAATGGTGGTCCAAACTAACAAACCAAAGGGAGGTAATAAAGGAAATTATGGATAAAGCAAAAGAGGACTATACAAAACAGGTGGATAAAAAGAGGTCTAATCCATGGACTTTACAAGTAGGGGACTATGTGTATATATCTACAAAGAATCTGAGGGGAGAACAACCGATTAAAAAACTGGGTTGGAAATTCTTGGGGCCTTTACCAGTAAAGCGCGTAATTAATGAGGTAACTGTAGAGGTACAATTACCAAAGTCCTGAGAAAAGTTCACCCGGTATTTCATTTCAGCCTCCTGAAGAAAGCTCCCCCTCCTGACAAATGGCACCCGAACCGTGGAGTTCCCCCCCCCCTCTCCTGGTGGATGGACAACCACATTATGAAGTCGAAGATATTCTGGACTTTAAACTGAAACATGGAGAACTTTTTTACTTGATCCAATGGGTCCACTTTGATAAAAGAAATGTGGAATGGGTGAAAGCCTCCAATGTAAAAGCCCCTAATTTTGTACGTATATTTCATAAAACCTACCCCGAAAAACCCAGCCTTTCATGAGGTGGGGAGGCATCTTCAGGGAGGCCGTATATCATATATGTCTGTCTACATATCTGCCATGAGTATTTTTTCTGTATTCTGTGCACTGTACTGATCCTCTGAGAGTACATGAAGTTGCATATCAGTGGCCTGGTTGGCTGGGAGTTGCTTATCTTACAGGAGCCTACTGTGGTGTCTACTTTCATTTTTGCAGCCATTTGAGAATGTGTCCTTGAGCCTGGGAACTAAAAATGACTTCGTTTTTTGCTTCTCTCCTCCAGTTCTTCTTTCCTCCTATCTCAAAATCCCCCCCCCCCACTTCCTGGCTCTTTCTCACCAGAATCTCAACTGTCCATATCCTACAGGCAGGAACTTGCCCTATAACTAACCCCTCCAAACCTCTACACATCACTTCTGCCAATACCCTTGTAAGCTGATACTGATGGATTTCTGATACTGATGGATCTCTGATGTATGCTGATACTTGTATGCTGATACCGATGGATCTCTAATAAGGTAACTTTAACTCATACACTGGCATGTGTGCAGTGTAGTACTATGGGGATCTAACTGCCAGAACCTGACATTGCCCCTTTGGCAATATCCTGGGAAGAATACAAACTGGAAGGAAATTAGAAGCAAGAAATTGTCAGAAAACCTGTAGAAAAAGAAAGGCAGAAGGAAGGAAGGAAGGAAGGAAGGAAGCTCTTTGAACACTGCAGTTCTAACTCATTTAATTTAAAAGAAGGGTGATGCATAGAGCAACAAACCATTATTGGACATTTTCAAGACAGTTAAACTAGATGTGTATGGGTTATTTGGATTATTGTAACAAGTTAAAGAAAAGCAATGACAGAATTGGGTTAGCAGTATGTTTGCTGACAGTGAACAGCAGAAACTAAGCTAATGTACTTGCTACTTTTTGTGGTTTCCTAGCTTAAGACTTCCTAAACAATGAGACTGAATTCACAAGTGGCTCAGAAGAGTCTTGTGAGTGTATGTTCTGATATAAGGTCTTGGTTGTTGGGGATGAAGCAGATCATATGCAGGTAAATGTTCTTAATTCTGGCCTTAGAGGTTCAATCAGCAATCAATCATAAGGAAACACAAAATGGCAATGGTTAGGTTGATTCCAATATTACATTTAACTGGCATGAAATATATATTAATGAATTTGTGTCTTGGCACTGAAGTACACATGTGAAGTGACATTACATCAAAATAGCCATTACCGAAACATTTAGAATCTTGAATGTGCAGAAGAATGCCTTTCCTCCATAATGGGCATTCACTTGTGTTCACCAGAGCTTTTCCATAGAAGCCTGTGGTCTAAAAAAAAAATGGATTACATCCATTGGTTGCTAGCACTATGAGATTAAGTTTCCATTTGAAGGCACTGAATTCCAAAAAGGCTTTTTTAACTAAACAGCTGGTTAGCAGAGAAGACACACAAATAAACCAGTTATACAGCACAACCAAAATACTAATATGTAATTAAAATTACTGTTGAATGCATAGAAAGAAGAATTTATGTAAAAATTAATGATTTAATCAAAATGGAAAAGCATCTCCTAATGGTAGAGTAAGACATCAAATTTCCCTGGATACTGAACTGTCGTTTTGAACAGAGACTGGAAAATTATATTCCCCCCCTCCCCAGTCGGAATGAAGAGGCTGACACAAGTGTTGGGAATTAAAGGGCCTCTTTATTGAAATTACAGCAACAGTACTGTCAACACGGCAAGGGCCTAACTAGCAGTAGAGGTTGGGCCCTTGGGTCACTCCCGGACCTCCACCCCAACTTGTCTGGGCGATCCACTAACTGCCCTGGGGGTGAGCCATCCATCATATGGCTGTGACCCGGCCAGCCTGGCGAAGTGGTTCAGCCCCTTAAAGCTCCCCTACCTGGCCATCAAGCTGCAGGAGAGGGGACTAGCTTGTCCAGGGGTTCTCCACCAGGGCATCTGACCTCACAACTGGGCCATACAGCAGCCAGCTGCTTGTGACAGACCCCAATTCCCCACCAATGGGGATATGCCAAGGGTGGTCACCGTCCCACTCAATTTTTCGAGCTTCTAACCTGCTACCACTAAGGCCAAGCCTCTGCTGAGGCCTTTGCACCTCACTGGTGACATAAAGCTGCCTCCCCCCCTTGCTGCCTATCATCCCAGCTGTTACCACGTCCATCCCCCCAGTAAGGGTCTGCAAATCTGGCCTCTAATTAGAGGATGGAAGCCCCAACTCACTCCCACTTACCACCTGCTGCAACACAGGCAAGGCGGTCTGTGCATCCAGGCACCACAGGCCATGGGCCCTAAACAAAACCTACCACCTCCTGCAACACAGGCAAGGTGGTCTACACACCCAGGCACAGCAGGCCTTGGGCCCAAAACAAAACATCCAAGCTTCTTGCATACACCCGGCGGGGGAGCATCAGAGAAAAAACAACCGGAATCTGTCCCAAAACAATTCAAAATAATATTGTCGCGCACAGGGCTGGGCTCAGCAGGCAGGAGGCCCACTGGTACTGCAGGGCAGAACACAACAGGCAGGAAGTCAGTAGTCCAGGAGTCAGGTCAGGTGTCAGAGCCAATATGTCAGTCAGAGAGAGGAGCAGGCAGAAGAGTAGTCAGAAAGCAGGCCGGGGTCAAAATCCAATCCAACAGCAGGGCAGGGCACAAGGCAGGGCAAGAGCATCCAGGCGTAGAGCTCTGGTAGCAGGGAGTGGCGAGCTGAGTTGCTTCCACGCTTGGTTTCCTCGGCGTCTTCCTTTTATGCTGTCCTAATGAGGAACAGCTGTTGCCTCTCTCTCTAACAATTCAGTTCGGTGTTGCGCCTGTAAACGGGCGCTTCTTTGCCTATCCAACAGAGCTGACTTATCTCTATGCTTCCTCCTTTCAGCTGGCCCCAGGTGCTCAGGTTTCGCTTTTGCCCTGTGGGAGTCTTTGTCTCTTACAGCCTCTGTGGAGGTTTCTGGCTGTTCCTCATCCCTGACAGTCTCTGCAGAAGCTCCAGGCTGTTCTTGCTGAATTCCTCCTGGAGCAGCAGCAGTGGTTTCTGACTGCTCTTCCTCTCCAATAGCTTCTGCAGGGGCTTCTGGCTCTAGAGAAGACCCTTCTGGCCCTTCCTGCTCATCTTCTGAGGAGGACTCTGAAGCAATAGGTAAGGTGGCCAGCCGGGGCTGGGGCTGACTCATGACACCATCCCCCCTCCCAAGGCCCCCTCCACCCGAAGGTCCGGGTTTGCTAGGGTAGGTCCGATGGAATCGGCGGACGAAGCGGGGTGCGTGGAGGTTCTCGGCCGGTTCCCATGATCTATCCTCGGGTCCATAGCCCTTCCATTCCACCAGGTACTGCAGACGGCCCCGGTGCCAGCGAGAGTCTACGAGCCGTTCTACCTCGTACTCTTCCTGTCCGTCCACCAGGACCGGGGGAGGCGGTGGTACAGGTTCACGGAGGGGGTGTGGAGGTGCTACCGGGGTGAGCAGGGAGCGATGGAACACGGGGTGGATCCGGAGTGTTGGCGGGAGCTCCAATCGGTAGGCAACAGGATTGATCTGGGCGGTAATTCGGTAGGGCCCGATGAACCGGTGGTCCAATTTCTGGGAGGGCCGCTGTGACCGAATGTGCCGAGTGGAAAGCCACACCGAGTCCCCCACCTTCAAAGGGTCCCCTTCCCGCCGTCGCCGGTCCGCGGTTGCTTTGTAGGCCCGTTTGGCGCAGTCTAACTGTTCCCGCAGAACCAGGTGTAGGGCCTGCAGCTCCCGGACAAAGTCATCTGCTGACGGTACTGATGAGTTTGGCGTTGTTCTGGGAAAGTAACGTGGGTGGCGTCCGTAGGTGGCCAGGAATGGGGTCTGGCGTGTGGAGGCGTGCACTGAATTGTTATACGCAAATTCGGCCATGGCTAGGAGGTCTGCCCAATCATCCTGCTGGTAATTTATATAGCAGCGCAGGTATTGCTCCAACGTGGCATTGGTCCGCTCCGTCTGCCCATCGGACTGTGGATGATGGGCCGAGGACAGGTGAACCTGGGTTCCGAGCAGTGTCTGGAGGGCCTTCCAGAAACGCGACGTAAATTGCACCCCCCGATCTGAGACCAGGTGCCGGGGAATCCCATGGTGCCGGAACACGTTTTGGACATACTGGTATGCCAAATCTTTGGCCGTAGGCAGCGATGGGCAAGGTACGAAGTGGGCCAGCTTGGTGAATAGGTCAACAAACACCGCAATGCATGTGTGCCCTTTAGAGGGTGGCAGGTCCGTGACAAAATCCATGGAGACGGTTTCCCAGGGCCCCTCGGGTGTGGGCAGCGGTTGTAACAGTCCTGTTGGCTTCCCTGGAAGGTCTTTGGCCCGCCGGCATGTATCGCAGGACTGCACGTAGCGAAACACGTCCACCTGCATACGGGGCCACCAGAAATCCCTGGACAATAGGTGCAAGGTCTTGTATCTCCCAAAGTGACCAGCTGCTAGGGTGTCATGAGCAAGCTGCAGTGCCTCCCCTCGTAGAGCACCTGGGGGAACATAGACTCGGCCTTCATATGTAAGGAGGCCCTGCTGCAGGAGATAGCCTGGGGGGTCTGGCTGCGCGGGGTCCTGTAGTCCCTGGGTGATGCGTTGTGTCCAGGGGTCTGTGCTTTGAGCTTGCCGGATCCGATCCTGCAGGGCATCTGGGGCATTGGTGGCTGCAAAGCGCTCAGGAGCCAGAATGGTTGTGGCTGGCGGCTTCTCTCCTGCCTGCCGGCTGAATTCAGGTTTCCGGGACAGGGCATCCGCCAACTTGTTCTGTGAGCCAGGGATGTATTGGATAGTAAATTGAAAGCGGGAGAAGAACAACGCCCATCGGATTTGGCGTTGCGTTAGGTTTCGGGTGGTTTGCAGATGTTCTAGGTTACGGTGGTCTGTATATACCACCACCGGGTGCCGAGCTCCCTCCAAATGGTGCCGCCAGGTCTCAAAGGCAGCCTTGATGGCCAACAGCTCCCTCTCCCAGATAGTGTAATTCCGCTCAGCTGGAGTGAGCTGTCGGGAGTAGAAGGCACACGGTTGGGGCACCTCGTGGGAGGAGCGTCTTTGTGCTAAGACTGCTCCCAAAGCGGTGTCAGAGGCGTCAGCCTGCACTATGAACGGGAGGCTCGGATCTGGGTACACAAGGACCGGTCCAGTCGTAAACCGGGTCTTCAGGGTTTGAAAGGCCTGTTGGGCTTCCTGGGTCCATTGGAATGGCAGGCGGGGCCGTGTCAATCGGGTCAAGGGGACGGCTAGTGCAGCAAAGTCAGGGATGAACTGTCGGTAGTAGTTTGCAAACCCTAAGAAGCGCTGAACCTCTTTACGGTTTCGGGGAGCCTGCCAGGAAAGTACCGCCTCGACCTTAGTGGGATCCATCTGTACTCCTTGGTTGGACACTCGGTGTCCCAGGAACTCAACTTCTTCCCGGTCAAATTCGCATTTCTCGAGCTTGGCATACAACCCATGCTGTCTAAGTCTCTCCAACACAGAACGCACATGCTCCCCATGCCTGGCAGGGTTGCGGGAGTAAATCAGAATGTCATCCAGGTACACGATGACATAGTGGTCGAGGAGGTCCCGGAACACGTTGTTGATGAAACGCTGGAAGACCGCTGGTGCGCTGCATAGGCCAAAGGGCATTACCAGGTACTCGAACTGGCCGTAACGAGTCCCAAAAGCTGTCTTCCATTCATCCCCTGACCGTATCCGGATGAGGTTATATGCTCCCCGCAGGTCTAGTTTAGTGAACCGAGTTGCTCCTTGGAGCCGCTCTAAGAGGTCAGGGATCAGAGGTAGTGGGTAGCGGTCTCTGACTGTAATCTGGTTAAGGGCCCGGTAATCGTTGCATAACCGCAAGTCCCCTCCCTTCTTTTTGACAAACAGGACTGGTGCAGATGTCGGAGAGGCTGAGGGTCGGATAAACCCCCGCGCTAGGTTTTTTGCCAAAAAGTCCTTGAGGGCCACTCGTTCTGGCTCCGACAACGAGTACAGGCGTCCGCTGGGGAGGGGTTTATCAGGAATCAGGTTGATGGCACAATCGTACGGTCTGTGCGGAGGTAGTTGATCAGCCCCCTTCTCCTCGAACACGTCCGCGAACTCTGCATAGTGGGGTGGCAGCAGGGATCCCTGGACCTTGGCGTCTGTGCTGGCGAGCAGCTTCGGGAGGGGATCCGGCTTCCTGGTCGGGAACTGGACGACTTGGCGCTTCCAGTCGATGAGCGGGTTGCTGCCCACGAGCCAGGTCAGCCCCAGCACCACCGAGAAGTGCGGCATGCAGACTACATCGAACTGGACACGGTCCCGGTGGCCTTCCACAGCTACCTCCACCAGCTCAGTCTCGTGGGTTACTGGACCGGATTTCAGTAGCCGCCCGTCGATGGCCTCCACTAGGGCAGCAACAGGTTTTTCGTGCAACGGGATGTGGTGCTGATGGGCAAACTGCCGGTCCATGAAACTCCGGGAAGCGCCGGAGTCGACCATGGCACGGGTTTCCACGCGCCGCCCGTCTGGCAACTGGATTTCTAGGTGGAGGAGGAGGTGTCCCCCTCCGACGTCAAGGGCCCCATTGGTGTAAACCTCTCGCCCCGGTCCGCGTGGGTCGCCGCGAGCCGGGGCCGGTCTTTTGTGGCACCTTCTGGGTGGCGCTTTTCCGGGCAGGCATTGGCATAGTGGCTGGCCCCGCCACAGTACAAGCAGAGCCCCTGGGTGTGTCGCCTTGCTTTCTCTGCGGCCGTAAGACGGGGTCGGGCGCCGCCCAGCTGCATGGGCTCCTCCCCCTCCGCCCCCTTTGGAGCTGTGGGGGCAGAGGAGGGGCCTGCAGGCACCAGCCGGGGCATCCTTCCCCGCCAGGCCCCTTCGCTGCGCGCCTGTCTCCGGGCTTCCAGGCACTGGTCAATGCGCTGGCACAGCACTACAAGGTTTTGAAGGGAACTGGGGCGTTCCGTTCGGGCCAGCTCATCTGCAACCGCATCAGACAAGCCCTCTATGAACTGGTCCTGCAGCGCTGCCTCGTTCCACGCAAGGTCCTGAGCCAGTAACTGGAATTCTGTCGCGTAGGTGGCCACGGACCCCCGTCCCTGGCGGAGCCGTCGGATGCGCCGGTTGGCGCTCTCAGCCTTAACGGGGTTGGCAAAAGTTTGCTGGAGCCGCTCCACAAACCCAGTATAATCTTGCAGCAGCGGCGATGATTCCAGGAGCAGAGGGGTAGACCATTTGGCTGCCTGACCTTTCAAGAGACTCAGGATGAAGCCCACCTTGGTCTTATCATCAGGAAAGTCTCGGGGGCGCAGGCTGATGTACAACTGGCACTGGGCTAGGAAGACAGGAAACTCCTCCACATTGCCCGCGAACTTTTCTGGTGGACTCACTGGGCACTTGGGCGTGGCCGGCGGCGGCACTGCCGCAGCTTGCTGCTGAAGCTGTTGCTGAAGCTGAGCCACAGCATTGCTCAGTTGGGTCACCGTCTGCTGCAGCGTCTGGTTCTGAGCTACAAGTGCAGCAGCTGTGGCTGCATCCATGCTGCCAGTAGCTGCTGAGTTGTGGGTGGAAGCAACGTGTCGCGCACAGGGCTGGGCTCAGCAGGCAGGAGGCCCACTGGTACTGCAGGGCAGAACACAACAGGCAGGAAGTCAGTAGTCCAGGAGTCAGGTCAGGTGTCAGAGCCAATATGTCAGTCAGAGAGAGGAGCAGGCAGAAGAGTAGTCAGAAAGCAGGCCGGGGTCAAAATCCAATCCAACAGCAGGGCAGGGCACAAGGCAGGGCAAGAGCGTCCAGGCGTAGAGCTCTGGTAGCAGGGAGTGGCGAGCTGAGTTGCTTCCACGCTTGGTTTCCTCGGCGTCTTCCTTTTATGCTGTCCTAATGAGGAACAGCTGTTGCCTCTCTCTCTAACAATTCAGTTCGGTGTTGCGCCTGTAAACGGGCGCTTCTTCGCCTATCCAACAGAGCTGACTTATCTCTATGCTTCCTCCTTTCAGCTGGCCCCAGGTGCTCAGGTTTCGCTTTTGCCCTGTGGGAGTCTTTGTCTCTTACAGCCTCTGTGGAGGTTTCTGGCTGTTCCTCATCCCTGACAGTCTCTGCAGAAGCTCCAGGCTGTTCTTGCTGAATTCCTCCTGGAGCAGCAGCAGTGGTTTCTGACTGCTCTTCCTCTCCAATAGCTTCTGCAGGGGCTTCTGGCTCTAGAGAAGACCCTTCTGGCCCTTCCTGCTCATCTTCTGAGGAGGACTCTGAAGCAATAGGTAAGGTGGCCAGCCGGGGCTGGGGCTGACTCATGACAAATATCTTCTTAGTCTCTTTACTGAAAGAGCAGGACCAGAATAGTCATAAAATAGTACCGGCGATTTCTCGTTACTCTTCTTTTACATTTCAACATTGGTTCCCACCAGAACACAATAAGTCATTCAGTGCATTCTGGAAACAGGCAAATTTAACAAGAATAGTAGACATAACTAGAGGTGGGCATGATCCAAAAAAAATTACCGATCAAGCTGATCGGGGATAGGCCCTGGCAACGACCCCAAATCACCGATCTATGCCGATCAGCTCCCGTTTCCGATCCGTGGATCGGATCGGGGAGGCCAAAGTGGAGGGGCGTCCCGCTGTTCCCAGCTATGTGGGAAGGTGGGTGATGGCAGTGACTGCCAGGCCTGGTGGGCATGGGGAGGCGGCAATGAGCCACCTCCCCTCAGGGAGGGGACGTTCACACACACACAGACACAGACACAGACACAGACACAGACACACACACACACACACACACACACACACACACACACACACACACACACACACACACACACACACTTAGAGCAGAGGGGGGAAAAGTTTTTAACTCCTCCCTGCCTCTCTAAATAGAGAGAGAGAGACACCCCGTCAACATGTTTCAGCCAGCTTTTTAAAAAAGGCAGGGACAGAATCCTCCATTTCTCCCCACCTGATTTTAAAAGCAAGCAGCCAATCTTCCAAAGGCATATTTTAAACACACACACAGAGCCGTGAATGAGGTTTTCCCACAAAATACAGTGTTTTAAAAGCAGGTTAAAAACAGAGTGACAGACAGAAAAACAGCCATTCCTCCTACAAAGCCCCGTTTTTTAAAAAAGCAAAAAACGTTTGGAGTGCCCATGGCTACAGAACACCCCCTTCCCTCTCCCTCCCCTGGGTCGCTTCTCCCAACTGGGGAGTGTGTTGCTGCTCCGTGGTTGGAAGGAAGCCCTGCTAATCAAGGAAAGCTGGGCTTCCATTCGGGTTTCCAGGGCGATAGAAGGAGGGCAAACACAGCTCAGGCATTCCCCTGGCTCCATTGCCCCGAGAATAGATTACTGGCACCTGATTGTCTGCATTCTCGATCAGATCCCGATGGCCCGAATCAAGCCCCGATGAAGCCCCCTCCTGCCGAACGCTGGATCGGTCGCCGTGGACGGCACCGATCCCCTGGGTCCCGATCTCGCGAATACCAATATCGTGGGTATTTTTCTATCGTAATGCCAATCATGCCCATCTCTAGACATAACCTCCCATAAAAGATTGCTAGAGAAATCAGAATTAGAAAATCTTACAAAGCAAAAAATTCATTGGTATATGTCAGGGGTGGGCAATTGTTTTGGCTCGGGGGCCACTTTGTGGGAGCAGAGGTTAGCGGAGGGCCGCACCTTTTAAAATGATTGCATTCATTAGTTAACTTTGCATTTCAGAAAAGGTATAAATTGTATCATAAAAATCAATAACTATAAATTAAATAAAATAGTGGTAGTTTTATTCAATTTATTTATTGTGCTAATTTCATATCATCTATAGCTGCATTTTTCTGACTGTCTTGGTGGGCCACAAAAAACTCTGTAGTGGGCCGCATGTGGCCCGCGGGCCGCAATTTGCCCACCCCTGGTATATGTGCTTACAATTAAACAGTCTAGCTGTTCAAATCAATCTAAAGATTGATTTGAACAGCTAGACTGTTTAATTGTAAGCACATATACCAAATCAATCTAAAGATTGATTTGAATCAATCTAAAGAAAATACTAGCCTCTCCAAAAATGGAAGAGGGATGAGACTATCGACACTGTATTCTCTCCTAGCCAATTGGAAGGTGTGGTAACTACGTGCAGCCAGGCAACCAAAGAGCAAATAAGAAAGCAGGAAAGCCTCGAGGGGTGGAGAGGAAAAGTGAAAAGCAAAGTGGAAAAGGAGGGGGAGGAAGCACCCACAGGAAAAATGACACAAACGGCAGGAAGAGAGTGGTTTAAAGGAGACAAACTCTACATCCCAGCTAGCCTATGAAAAGAAGTCTTGCAGCAATGTCACGATGCCAAAACTGCAGGCCATTTCGGGTACTTGAAAACTCTGCACCTAGTACAAAGGCAGTTCTGGTGGCCCAGTATTAGAAAAGATGTCTCCCAATATGTAGCTTCCTGCCCGACGTGCATAATGGCAAAGCCCAGAAGAGGCAAACCCCCGGGGCTTCTACAACCATTGGAACCCCACTCCCGGCACTGGGAAGTCATTTCCATGGATTTTATCACAGATCTACCCCCCTCTGCAGGTTGCACATGCATATTAGTGGTGGTAGACCTGTTTTCCAAACAAGCTCACTTTGTTCCTTGCACAACAGTACCAACAGCAAAGAAGCTCACCAGTTTGTTCATGAAACACATTGTAAGACTGCATTCTTTTCCTTCCAAGGTAATATCGGACCGGGGAGTACAGTTTGTTGCCAACTTCTGGTAGGAGCTTTTACAAGTAGCAGGAATTGAACAAGGATTAAGCTCCGTCCATCATCCCGAGAGCGACGGACAATCGGAAAGAATTAATCAAGTTTTAGAGCAATTCCTCAGATGTTATATCAATTTTCAACAAGACAATTGGACTCAATTTCTTCATTTTGCTGAATACGCATATAACAACTAGATCCACAGCTCAACGGGAGAAACTCCATTCAAGATTGTTCATGGATATGAAGGTTTAGCCTTCCCCTTTGAAATTAGCCCAGAGTCAAAGAGATCGGGGGATCTAGGAGAATGGTGGACCTCCCTTACGGAACAGTGGGCTGTAATCCAAAAGACTTTAACCAAAGCTAAAGCGGACTACAAAAAATATACCGCCTGCCATCGTGTGGAGCAATGGGAATTGCGCCCTGGAGACAAAGTATATGTTTCCACCAAAAACTTCAGAACAGAGCAAGCCAGTAAGAAATTGGGACTGAAGTATCTAGGGCCCTTCCCAATAAAGGAAGTAATTAATAAGGTGACTGTGGAATTAGAATTGCCAAAGAATCTCCGTCAAGTCTACCCTACTTTTCACATCAGTCTCCTCAAAAAGGCACCTCTCCCAGATGACTGGCATCCTGAGAAACCGGTGCCCCACCCAACTCTTATAGATGGCCAAATACATTATGAAATAGAGGAGATTTTGGACTCAAAACGCCGGCACAACAAGATCTTTTACTTGGTCAGGTGGAAAGACTTTGGGGAGGGGTTCAGAGAATGAGTGGAGGCCTCCCATGTAAACGCCCCAAAATTGATCACTAAGTTCTATAAGAAATACCCTGAAAGAGCAGGAGCTGAGGGGTGAGGGGAGGTCTTAAGGGGGGCAGAATGTCAGGATGTCAGTTCTCTAGCCAGAGTTACGCCATATTAACTTGTGTTATAATCAGTAGTTGTATAGTTTTCCTCCCTCCAGGCCCAGGTGTCGTCCAGGCCGCTCATACCCATGGGAGCGAAGAGTCCTTATCTATCCAGTCCAACAACCTTGATGTCCTCGTCTTCTCATGCCTTTGCAGATGGAACTGGGGGGAGGCTGGGAATGGGTGTTTGAAGTATTGTAACTTTCGCTTAGCATGCCATTCTCAACAAAGCCTTCATTCAGCCAAGGGCCTCAAAGCCTTTGGATTATGGACACCTGTATCATGAGCATAGTCTTTCAATAAACCTTTTGGAATCAAGAAACCTTGTGCTTCTTGCAGAGGGGGGAGACGAACTCTATATAACTGGGATTCCATAGTCTGACAGTCTTTTAGATTCCTCAACCCTTAACAGTAAAGGATTAATTTCCAAGCTTAATAACATAACTTTATCCACTCACAAAACTAAACCGTTGAAATATCAAGCTCAATGGTATCAGGATTGCCAAACTGACCCATTGACAGAAAATTGGAAACAAATATCATCCTCCAATATCTACACTTCTAAAACAATTGTTACTAAATTACAAACTTATAAAATAATAAATAGGAGGTATCTAACTCCCAAAAAAATTATCTCAGATTTCGTCTTCATCTTCATCTAACTGTTGGAAAAAATGTGGAGAGGAAGGGAACTTCGCTCATTGCTGGTGGAGATGCCAATATGTAGAAAAATTTTGAAAAGAGATCCTTAAAGAAATCCAACAAATAACAAGTTATGTCATCCCGCTGTCACCAGAAATCATTTTTTTAGACCAATGGGACAACTGTCAGGTTAGCATCCCCACAATAAGGAAGGATCTTATAGCTACCTTACTAGTGGCTGCAAAGAGCGCAATTGCAGCCCTCTGGAAATCCAAAACTATCCCATCAATTGATAACTGGTATGCAAAAATTTGGGACCGCTTCATTTCGGAGAAATTATATGATAAGGTTTATCAACTAGAACATTTCCCTAGAATTACAACTTCTTGTAACTCATTGTATGTTGTTCCGTTTTAATTAAAAAAAATTTTTTAAAAGATGTGTAATCATAAATATCAACCAGTCTTTCTTCCACTACATTTTGAGCAAATTCCATCAGTGTCCATAATCTGATTGCTGTTTTCTCCCCTATGTCCTAGAATCATATCTCTTGAACAGCTTTCAAAAGTAAAATAGTTACCCTTCTGCAGTTCCTATGCCTTCATTAATATTCTCAGCAGTACTTGTTCCATAATGATTTCTAATGCCCTTCACTGCAATTAAAAGTCTTCATACCTTGTTCATTCACAATTCTTTCGAAGAAATACCTGTTTTGATCTAACAACATGAGGCTCTATTCCCGCTTCCTACTAACCTGCATTGGCTGCTGTTCGAATAATGGCCAAGGAAGTCAAGCCACCCAGTCTTCACTAAATAGTCATCAGAACTGGACTGACTCACAGGTCCCCTATCCGTGCCAGCTAATTAGAAAATGTATCTCCTTAGGCATTGTATGGTGAAAAGTGTTATATGCAGCAAAAAAAAAAAAAACCAGATACATGCCCTTATGCATCAGAATGAAAAACAAGATCTATGAATATGCATCAATGGCCAAATAAACCACTCACGGACATTATAGACCACTAGCTAAATTTTGGGGAAATGGAAAGATTTCTCTGACTGCGTAGGCTAATATTAAGTCTAATAGAAGTAATTTGATTTAAAGACAAGATAAAATACAGACATCCACCCCCCACCAATGGCTGGCTTCACCTGCAGATCCTTCTGCATGTGAGGTGCCTTCTCCATCACCCCTGGGCCCTGTGTTAGGTCCTCTGAAGCAAAACGAACCCTCCAGAGCAGAGAAATGAGACAATGTATCATTGAGAGATGCTGACTTTGAAGTCGCTCTAACAGGCCTCGCTCTTTTGCCCCTAAACTGGCAACTGCAAGGACCCCTGCCATCTCTCAAGCTAAAGTCCACTACCACATCTGTTGCCTGATAAAGCCCTTAGGGGCAGTCCATGTAGTGAGCAGCTTACCCTTGGAGGTTCCGGAACCCTTCTTGGGAGGCATTTAAGGCCCTGTGGCACACTTGTTAAAACCAAGGCTGGACACAAATTTATTAATCAATTAATCTATTTGTTTATCTTAATTCATTTAGTAATTAATACACTGTAAGTGGGATACAAAATGGCCACCAGAGGGCAACAATCTGCTGGGGAATTAAACTTGGGGCCTTCCGCATGCCAAGCAGATGCTCTGACACTGAGCCACATACCCCTTGCAACTGGGAGGGCAATTATTATTTGTGGCGGTTAGTGCTCAAGTCACTGCAGACCTATGGCATTAGGCCCCTCCCCCAGCTTGCAGGAGATGCTAAAGTTGTGGTGGGGTATGAACTTTCATGAGCCACATCTCATTTCTCCATAATACCGGTGAAGAGTGGAGGCCAACAGGAGCGACCCACACAAGGCCACACCCCTACTATGCTACAGCAACACTGATAAATTCACCTGGGAGGGGGGGGCAAAGCACAAACTGCTGCTGATAAACAGCCCCCGGACCCCCTGAGTAGACAGCCCATGAGGCAGTAGGGCAAAGCACAAACTGCGTTAAAAGGAGTGGGGGAGGAGAGGGTGCGTGCCCGTGGCAACGGCGAAAAGCGCACCAACAGAGGCCGCTTCTGAAAAGAGGGGGCTGCAAACAGAGCCCGCAGCAACATCTGCACTCTGTGGAGACAACAAGCCCCGCCTACCAACTGGGCAGGAGCCCAGAAGCCCAGCCAGGAGTAAGACAACACAGCCACAAGCCCACCGGCCCAGGAGCCAACCCAATTGCAAGCAGGGCCAAGGGCAAAACAGTGCAACCAGGCGCAGCCACAAAAACACCCTTGCCGGGGGCAGCCAAACCTCGCTGATGAGCTGAGGAGCTCTGGGCTGGCAGCTGCCTTCGATGCAGCAGGCATGCCATCAAAGCAGGCACTACAGCCACACCAACAGCAATGCTGCTGACTCCCAACGCCAGTAAGCCAGCTGAGCTGGGGCCGATGTCGGCATCCCTGCGTCCTCGTGCTGGGAGGGAGGTGAGCGAGATTGCACCTACTCCTCCCGAGCACGAAGTGCAACTGAGAAGCTGAGGGAGGGGGCGGAGCGGCTAAACAGAGCCTCTGTTTCCGCCCCCGCTGCATACCCGGATGGCAGGGAAGGCGCTGCTGCCTCTCCCTCCTTTTGTGGTGGCAATTCTTGGCCCCTGACTGTAGTGGCTGTTGCCACTGGCCGGGAAGTGCCACATTCCATTTGAGATTCATTATTTCTTTACCTTAGTGGTTTGCTATCTCAGTATTCTGCTGAATTTCAATCATTCAATACCAAAGTACAAAGTGTAAAGACAGAACTGCATAAATGGACATTAGATAGATAGTGAACTTCAGGAGAATTCAGAAGTTTTTTTACTTCACCTTTTTGGTCTCTGAGGGGAAAAAATAAACATACAGTGGTCCATAGGATGCACTTCAATGTTTCAATGAATTTGGGATCCCTGGAACATTTGGTAATGTTTCCCAGAATCTGCCAAGGGAAAGCTGCTATCTCCCCAAACTGGCTAGGTCCCTAGTACAGTTGCCAGGCTGAGCCTGGCAACCAATTGGAGGGATGGGGACAGGGACAGGGATATGGGGCATGTGATGTTGCCAATGTCACCACTCATTTGGTTACTGGTGATTGTGAATGTGGCTCTTCATGATTTGCAGAGTACCACTTCCCTAGAGTGTAGAACTTCTCACATGGCCTGGTGGACCAGGTCTTATTCTTTTGTAGTAATAACTGCAGATTACACCATTACTTTCTCTAGTATTAGATGTTCCAGTATAACTGGTAGACCATCTGCCATTCTTCATTTGTTTTTGTCAGGTTCAGAATGCTGTATTGTACTGCTTTGCTTAACCGACTCCATTTTTAATCCTTTCAGTGTTTAAGTGCTCTCTTCACAGGTGCCAAGGTTCCCAGGCAGCTATCTCACAGAAGAGGATTGTTTTGGCTACCGACGTTCCACCAAGAACCGGCCTTGGGAAACTTTCGCTATCCTGACTTCAAAGGGGTTGTTTTGAGAACTATGGGGAGAGGCTGGGCCTACTGTGATCTGTTACTTTGTACCTCATGCTTTGCTCTTCATTGGTAACAATGCACATGTACCATCCTGAATATTGCATTCAGGCTAGTGGACTATAATGGACTATTTCTTCAGTAAAAGCCTTTTGGAAACAATGGACTGTTGTCTGATTGCAGGAGGTAGTCTGGAGTAAGGACATTATCTAGCCACAGTTCTGACATTTTGCTACCAATCACCTCTTCCAATGCCTAAGCCGGATCAAACGGACTCCAAAGCTGTCCCAGTCAGGGATCCTTTGTTTGACCCGTATGCCTCTCCCGGCTCTCAAGGCTTGGAAGCCCAAGAACCTGTACCGCGAGGAGACGGCTCCTCGGTTACAACGATTTATACCCTCGCTCCCATCAGCGCTGATACACGGCCTAGAGCCACAGCCGCACCACTTTTCTCCTTGCCCACCCCGACGCAGTGGGGCGCAAGACCCAGGGAAACGAGGGACCAGAGGGCCAGCACGATGTTCACGCAGTTGCAGCTGGATAGTCGACGCAGTTTGGAATCCATACCCGAACAAACCGGAGGCCGACCGTGGCTGTTCTGGAACAGGACGACCGAACAAACGGAATGGGAAACGTCCCGCCGTGGCGGCCTGAGTTGGGATTATGCGGAAGTCACCCCGTGGTCGGGGCAACAAGATGTAAGTGAGCACCAATGGGTGCAGCTCCAGAGCCGAACGATTGCCATTGATTCAGGAATATCAGCAATCACTGGCCTGACAAAAGGAGTTTTAGCCGCGAGATCTCAAGAGGAACAAGGGGTAGAAACACCCCTGCCGTGGCAGCAGACGCTAACCACGGGACCGTCGCCCGAAACTATGCCGACCTCGCAGTCTGCTGGAGCTAGCGAGTACAGAGAACTACGGGAGGAGGAAACTACAGATAGAGTGCAGCTGTTGGAGAACAGACTCGTAAATATGGAAGAAAGTTTAGCCAATGCCGTCCACCTGCTTTCAGTGCTAGTAGCGGGGGACAGAGGCCGTGATCCGCCAGCTGGTCTACCTGACATTAGCCAAAGTTTGGCTAACCTGCAAAATCAACTGTGGCCGCAACAGCCACCAGAGACGGGAGACGAGGATTCTGTCACCGGGGAAGGACCCTGCACAGAAGATCCATGTCCAGATGAACCCCGTCCCGAGCAACCGGTTCCACCAGGAGATGACGGCGCCGATGGGGGAGGTGGAGAACCGTGTCCGGAAGACCCTCGTCCCGATCGCCCTATCACTCCGGCTGGTAGTGGGACTGGAGGAGGGGGAGAACCAGGACGACCACTAGAGCCAGCTTCCCTGATAGTCCCACCACCCACGACACAAGCGAACCAGCCCCCAAGCCTACCGGGAGGAACCACACCACCGGTCGTCCCAGGAGCGGGTAGGCCTCTACCGACACTGGGGCCGCGAGGAGATACGGTTCCTCTCCAACCCATCTCTCCTCACCCGCCTCCGTTGCGGCCGGCTCCCACTCCCCTTCAACCAGTGCCAGGAGGCCTACCGCGGGGGCGGCCGACACCTTTCCAGCCAGCACCAGTGCATCCGGCACCGAGGGGACCTCCTCAGCCGATTCCGGGAGCGCCTTTACCGCACCAACCTCAACCATACCCTCAGCAACCTCCGCCACAGCTACTGTCAATGCCGCGACAGCCTCCTTTACAACTCGCTCCGCTCGATGCCTACCCAATGCCAGCACCAGCTCCCAGACAAGATCTTCCCATGGGATGGGTCAAACTGGACGCTACGTTTGATGGAGACCCTTCCAAATTGGGATTCTTCCTGGTACAAGTAGTACAATTCTTCAATCAATGGGGGCATCTCTTCGGAAGTGAGGCCAGTCAAATAGAGCATCTGGGATTACGTCTCCAAGGTAAAGCAGCCGACTGGTATGTGGGACTTTATAACGTGGGGGCCCCTGAGTTAGATACACTCCAAGGGCTAGTGGATGCAATTCGAGCCCAATATGAAGACCCCCTAGAAGAAACTAGGGCCCGAACGGAATTGCAGGCTATTAGGCAAGGCAGCATGTCAGCTAGAGACTATGCCACAAAATTCCGACAACTTGCTGCCAAGTGCCCAAGGTGCGAAGAGTCCACCAAGATTATTTTATACAAACAGGGTTTAAACCCTAAATTGTTGGATAGAGCCCTCATGCAGGATAACCCTCCTACGCTGTTAGGGTGGATACAATTAACCTGCGAAGTAGAAAACCGCCTGCTAGAAGTTTGTTTAGTGGAACAACATCAACAACCTCCGGGCCAAAGACGCTCCTCCACTCCTATCTGAGGGAGCAGGGGGGCTGGATATGCTACTCGTGGAGCAAGAGATGCTAGATGGCAACAAGGGCTGTGTTTGCAGTGTGGCCAAGGTGGTCATTTTGCGGCGCAATGCCCTTATCGGCCTGTGCAAAGACCTCTGCTCCAGCTAAGACGCCCATCCCCCGCAGCCTACCCGGCGCCACCGCGCCCTACCCCAGCTCCGAGAACCGCAAGAGGTAGGGGAGCGTCGAGGAGGAACCCCCCCGAAAGAGGACTAGAATTGGAAGAAGTTATGGAATACGATCCGACAGCCCTAACCGGGGTGGGGGGGAGAATCCAGAGAGCCCCGCCTCGGGAAACGAAATGGATCTGTCGTAAAAGGACCCAAACGGCAGATCAAACCTCAGTCAGTTCCGGTTCCAAACCGACCTCCTGGGTCCATTCTCTTCATACCAGTAACTTTGGTGAATCCTGACAAGAAAATGCACATTCGCATACAAGCCCTAATTGACTCGGGCTGCTCCAGAGACATTATCGCACCAGCTCTAGTAAACAGACTAGTGCTTCCTGTGAAAGATCTGGAAATACCCGTAATTTTCGAGCAAATGGATGGCACTAACATGAATCCAGTTACTACCGAAACCACTCCGGTCATAACCGGCATGGGGCAACATTGGGAAGTAAGATCATTCGTCATTAGTGCCACGGCAAAATACCCCTTGATCCTGGGAAGCCGGTGGTTATGCGATCATAACCCTTATATCAACTGGGCAGAGGGAAGCATCACATTCACCCATGAATCGTGCAAAAATCATCGTTGGAATCAAAACTGGGGTATTAACCCTACTATGACTGAGCCTGCTCTCCTCACCCAGGAAGAAATTAACCAAATACCCAAGCAATACAGAGCATACACCCAAGCCTTCACAGAGGAAGAAGCTAATACTTTACCTCCTCACAGGAGGACGGACTGTGCCGTGGAAATATTACCGGGCGCCTCGCTGCCCAAGGGCCGTCTGTATCCCATGAGCCCTAACGAAAGAGAGGAGCTCCGCAAGTTCATAGACCTAAACCTTCAAAGAGGATTCATTCGCCCGGCTAACAGCCCCCACGCAGCTCCAGTGCTTTTCGTCAAAAAGAAAGACGGGGGCCTAAGACTGTGCACGGACTTTAGGGGTCTCAACGCGGTCTCCTCCAGCAACGCCTACCCCATCCCGCTCATCAGAGATCTACTCAACGTCGTGGCTCAAGGTAAGGTCTTTACGAAATTAGACTTAAAAGACGCTTACTTCCATGTCCATATCCGAGAGGGGGATGAATGGAAAACTGCTTTTAACACACCCCTCGGCCAATATGAATATTTGGTTATGCCATTTGGCCTGGCCGGGGCCCCTTCGGTTTTCATGTCCATGATCAATGAAGTGCTGCATGAATTTCTCTACAAAGGCGTTGTAGTGTACCTAGATGACGTGTTAATTTATTCAGAGACTGAGGAGGAACACGTGGACCTTGTAAAAAGAGTCTTAACCACTCTCATGAATAACAAACTGCCCATTAAGCTCTCTAAGTGTGAGTTCCACAAAACAGAACTCACTTACTTAGGCTACTGCATTTCCCAGGAGGGCTTGAAAATGGATCCAGGCAAAATACAGGCTGTATTAAATTGGCAAACCCCCGCGACCCGCAAAGAATTACAATCCTTCTTGGGCTTTGCCAACTTCTATAGAGAGTTCATTGCGAACTTCGCTCAAATCACACTCCCCCTAAACGAACTGTTAAAAACCAAAGACAAGGGGGACCAAGCTAAAAAACCAAGTGCAAAATTGTCTTGGACGCCTGACTGCCAAGCCGCGTTCCATCACCTCAAAACGCAGTTTGTTTCAGAGCCCGTTCTACAGCACCCCGATGAAAACCGCCCCTTCATAGTGCAGGTCGACGCCAGCGACGCTGCAATTGGGGGGGTGCTGCTACAGCGGGGGGCGGATGATAAACTCAGACCCTGCGCCTTCCTCTCCAGAAAGTTTTCAGATTCGGTTTCGTTTCCTCAGCCATGTCGGACGCTCCTCTTCGCGGGCTCGAGAGGAAGCGCCCGAGCACCCTGTCCGGGCGGCTGATCTGCGAAGATTAGCCCCCAAAACTCCCAGTGAGGGAGGCTGGGTCCGGGACGCTGCGGGAAGAGCCCCCCGGAATCAATGCGGGGGGTTAATTGCCCGTTTGTCCCTACAGAGGCCGGTGGACGTGCGCGGCGCCTCGAGTGCTGCCGGGCCATGGAAAACGGCAAAGAGCAGAATTAGGCGAGAGCCTGCAAGTAAGCGAATCCCTTCTGATACTACAAGTGTACGTGAAGGAGTGGTGGGATCTGAAGCTAAGAAGGCTTGTTCTTCCCCTTTGCTGAGTCTCAGAATCCGGTTGGTGGTTCCCTCCCCCCTAAAATGGCAACAAAAAAACAAAGTCCTGCCCTGGGCAAGTCAGTTTCGGCTGCCCTAAAGGGAGAGTCGTTGGAGGAGGTAGTGCGGAGGGCGGTTGGTGAAGCTATAAAACCCTTTGTTGACAAGCTGAATGAAACAGATCAAAGGGTGGGCTTAATTGAGAGCGAAGTGAAAACCATTAAGGAAGCAGCGGGGGGGGCAGAGAAGTCTGCTCAGGAAAGTGCGTCACTCGTGAAGGCTACGAATAAAGAGCTCAAACTGGTGGAGAATCAGCTGATCGGGCTACAAGTGGAATGAACACAGACAATTTTGCGTCTCCAGAATGTGAAAGAGGAGGAAATTGAGGATTTACGGGGTCTTGTCTCGGAGCTATTGGCGAAACCCGCGAGGGCAACTAAAGAAGAAGTAAAAAGCGCCATTTTGGAAGTCCGTCGGGCTACTTCAAAATATGCAATGAAGCGTCAGTTGCCTCGCGAGATCATCATTGATTTTTCATCTAAGAGGATCCGGGACACTATCCTATATAATGCATACAATGCGGATTTGGACTTTGGGTAATAAAGTTAAGATATTGAAAGACGTCCCATTTCTAGTTCGGAAAAGACGTTTTAAGTATAAAAAGTTCGCAGCTCTTCTGAGAGAACGTGGAATAAAGTACAAATGGTTATTTCCGGAAGGAATCTGGTTCAGTCACAAAGATCAAGCTTTCAAGTTATTATCAGAAGATCAACTAAGGGATTTTGAGGATAAAAATCCGGAATTTCAGTGCACCAAGCAAGACGAAAAGGAGAAGTCTGAGGGGGAGGGGGAGGAAATGAGCACTGCGGCTGCAGCTGCTCAGAGAGAATTGCGTCCGGGACCCAGGAGGGGAAGAAAAATTTAATTTGAATTTAAATTGTAATTTGCATTTAGTAAGGTCAACCACTCCATCAATATAATATAAAGCTTTAACTTTTGAATAATGGCAGTATGAAGGGAAAACATGAAACGTAGTGTTTAGTGTTTGTGGATTACCTTCCCCTTTCCCCCCCCTTCCCTTTCTTTTTTTTCTTCTCCTTTCCTTCCCATCCCTTGTGCTATTGTAGTCTTTTGTAGTTACTGTTTTGTATGGTATGTATGTATGTAGTAGTTTTGTATGTTAGATATTGAAAAATAAAAAATATAAAAAAAAAAGAAAAAAAAAACAGAAAGTTTTCAGAGGCGGAAAGGAATTGGAATGTTTGGGGAAAAGAGGCCTTTGCTGTAAAAGCGGCTCTCACTACCTGGAGGCATTGGTTAGAAGGAGCCCGTCATCCATTCGAGGTCTGGACGGACCATAAAAATTTAGAGGCCCTACGCAGCCCTCGCAGGTTAAACGCCAAGCAATTGAGATGGGCAGAATACTTCTCCAAGTTCGATTTCACTTTAAATTTTCTCCCCGGCAAAACCAACTTCTTGGCCGACGCTCTATCACGCATGCCCCAACACAAGAGCAAACGGGAGGAGACAATTGACACAGTCTTTTCGCCTACGCAATTGGGGGGCGTGGTGACCACACGCAGTCGCACAACCCTATCCCCTCAACCCGATCAAGGGTGGAGACAAAAACTGAAAGCTGAAGTGGAGAAGGAGGGGGAGGATGTGCCCAAAGACAGACTGCAACGTTCCGATCAAGGGGAGTGGCTTTGGGGAGATCGTTTCTATGTACCCAAGAGTTTAAGAAAAGAAGTTTTGCAACGTTGTCATGATGCTCCCACGGCGGGGCACTATGGGTACTTAAAGACGCTTCACTTAGTGCAACGGCAATTTTGGTGGCCGGGCATGCGCAAAGACATCTCCCAATATGTAGCGTCTTGCCCCATTTGTCTCAGCACCAAATCCCGAAAAGGCAAACCTCCAGGACTCTTACAACCTTTAGAAACGCCAAGTAGACCGTGGGAAGTAATCTCTATGGACTTTATCACTGACTTACCCCCCTCAAAGGGGCACTCCTGTATTTTAGTCGTGGTTGATCTGTTCTCCAAGCAAGCTCATTTTATACCTTGCACCACAATTCCCTCTGCTAGAAAGCTAGCCGACATTTTCATAAAAAACATTGTAAAAATACATTCTTTTCCATCCAAGGTGATCTCGGATCGCGGCGGACAATTCGTTGCCAACTTCTGGCGGGAGCTTTTACAACTGCTGGGTATTGAACAAGGTTTGAGTTCAAGCCATCACCCGGAAACAGACGGTCAGTCGGAAAAAACTAACCAGATATTAGAACAATTTCTACGCTGTTACATTAATTTCCAACAGGATGACTGGTTTGACTTGCTCCCCTTGGCAGAGTTTTCATATAATAACAGCGTGCACGCTTCCACGGGGGAAACTCCCTTCAAAGTCGTCTATGGCTTTCACTTCAAGCCATTTCCATTTGAAGCGCTCCCCCCTCCCATTCCAGTTTCCAAAGACGTCACCGAGTGGTGGGGGGAGGCAGCCCAACAATGGACTCAAATTAGAAAACACCTCATCAAAGCCAAACAGGATTACAAAAAGTACGCTGACCGCCACCGTGCGGCAGAATGGGAATTGCAACCTGGTGATCTCGTTTACCTTTCTACAAAGAACTTGAAAGTAACCCAAACCAGCCGCAAGCTAGCGTTAAAGTATCTGGGACCTTTTCCTGTTCGCAAAGTAATCAACAAAGTGACTGTTGCTTTAGATTTACCAAAGAATTTACGCCACGTACATGATACCTTCCATGTTAGTTTATTGAAAAAAGCCCCTTCTGCAAACCAGTGGCACACCCGTGCCCCTCCCATCCCTACGTTAATTGATGATCAAACCCACTATGAAGTTCAACAAATATTGGACTCTAAAATAAAACGAAATCAGTTGTTTTATCTCATCAGATGGAAGGACTTTGACTCTGGGTTCGATGAGTGGGTGAATTCTGTACATGTCCATGCTCCTAGATTAGTTAAGGCATTTCACTCTCGTTATCCACATAAACCTGGGGGGGGGCATCTTAGAGGGGGCAGAATGTCAGGTTCAGAATGCTGTATTGTACTGCTTTGCTTAACCGACTCCATTTTTAATCCTTTCAGTGTTTAAGTGCTCTCTTCACAGGTGCCAAGGTTCCCAGGCAGCTATCTCACAGAAGAGGATTGTTTTGGCTACCGACGTTCCACCAAGAACCGGCCTTGGGAAACTTTCGCTATCCTGACTTCAAAGGGGTTGTTTTGAGAACTATGGGGGGAGGCTGGGCCTACTGTGATCTGTTACTTTGTACCTCATGCTTTGCTCTTCATTGGTAACAATGCACATGTACCATCCTGAATATTGCATTCAGGCTAGTGGACTATAATGGACTATTTCTTCAGTAAAAGCCTTTTGGAAACAATGGACTGTTGTCTGATTGCAGGAGGTAGTCTGGAGTAAGGACATTATCTAGCCACAGTTCTGACAGTTTTACATGATCTTGTACTATTGTATTCTTGGGTTGTAAGCCTGCTAGTCCTTTAAGGCTGAAGATGATTACTTCCTGATACTACTGTACTGCTGTCAAATTCTCTCTCTCTCTCTCTCTCTCTCTCTCTCTCTCTCTCTCAGGACATGGATGTAGATATAGATATGTGCTGTATTTTGTATGACTAATCCATATTAATATAATGGGTGAATTATCAAAGTTTTAAGATATTTTTTCATAAAAGTAAAGATTATCATGAAAGCTTAACCCACTCCACTCCCACAAAGAATCATCATAGCTTTTTAATAGATTCTGAAATGTTGTGAATTTTACTTTCATGTGTAATTACAAAACATCTGCCACCAGAATGAAGACCCTGTGAACTTCGCTTCTCAAGTATTAGGCTTCATGGAAAAAGTCAAGAGTATTCTTGCATCCCAGCCAATGATTTATTTTTTTTGTCCTCCTGAGCAGGCATGGTGTGTGTGTTTGTGAAGTATTTGGCAATGTATATTTTAGCAGAGTAATACTCCTTTAAATCAAATAAAGTCAATGGGTTTAGAAGGGTTTAAGTCTACTTAGGATTTCATTATGGGAGAGGACAGTTATAAGGACAAGTGTCCCATAACCACATTTTATTTACTGAAATATGAAACCTTTGCTTGTATCTTGAACCCAGAATTATCTTTCTAGATATTGGCCTTATTACTGGCCATTTCCACATGCCCTTAAAGGGACAGCCCACTCAGGGAACACTGACGACATCTGTTTGCAAAATGTTTGCAGGCTGTTTGGCTTCCATTATCTTGGAGTCTTTTCTGTGACTGTGGAAAGTGCATTCCCAGAAAAGGCACCGAAAAAATGGAAGTCAAATGGCCCGCAAACATTTTGCAAACAGAGACATCTGGATTCCTGGGGAAAAGCTGCCAGTGTTTCGTGAGTAGGCCATCCCTTTAAGGGCATGTGGAAATGGCCATTTTTAAATTCTACATTAAGTCTAGTAATTCTTGATACCTTTCCAGCAATGACAACTCAAACTGTTGAGAATAGAATCATTATTTAGTCAAGCTGGATGTAATTGCATTTAAGTCTAATCAAATTTCCTTTGATAACACAGCTGTCTAAAATAGAAGGTCATTTTCTTAAATTTTGCATTGTGTCATCATGTATAACTCTAGCTGAATCCTACTTATACATTAAGATGTAGTATGAGGATATATTTCAATATACCAAATTCATAATTGTCTTCAAAATTCATCAGGACAACATGTAGCATGTTTCATTATAACAGGTTTCATTTGCTTCCCCCTGGATCTTTAGTGATATCTTGCTATAGGAGTCATCATGTCTTAACCTGCATCTAACTACTATTATACTATCTGCCTTACTGTAACTGAAATCAAAGAAAGGGACAACAGACTAGTTAGTTATCTCATTCTTTCTTCTACAGCATAAACCTATGAAGTATTATTGCAGTGAAGTCTAAGCACATTGAAATCAAGGAGCTAACAGAGGATTTCTTTGTTGCTCACAGATTGGTCAAAGCCAGTATGTGAATCTGAAAATTTTAAATTTGACCCCAATTAAGAAATATTCTTGAAATTAATTAGACTAAATCCAATGCTGTCTGTCAAAGCCAATGTACGCAATCAATGAAATGTAATCAGACAATCTAATTTAGGTAGCTACATCTCTATTTAGCCACTTAAAAGAGCATCCTGATTTTCTAAGCTGATAAACCGCCTGTGGGTGTTCATCATGTAATGAAATAAGGTTTCTTGCTCAAATGAATAAATGTAAACTATTTAAATGATACCAGCAAAGTAAACTAAATACATAAACATAAAACCATTAAAACAATTTAAATACTTAAGTGATTATTTTTGTGCTTCTCTATTTATAATTGAGTTTCAAGGTAAGGTTGAAATAAATTAGGAATGCCAAATGTGGCAAATACAAATTTAACCCCCATATAAGATAAATATACAAGATAACATTTGTATGTCAGTAGAAAAGAGCAAGAGTCTAGTAGCACCTATAAGACAAACAAAATTTGTGGTAAAAAACAAATTTTGTTAGTCTTACTGGATTCTTTGCTCTTTTCTACTGCTACAGATAAACACAGCTACCCATCTATTTGTATGACAGGTTTAACAAGTGCCAATGTTATGAGGCTTTGAGTTATCATATGCTGTCAGAAAGTAACATGCAGGAGTGTGAGATTCGAGTTTCCAATTCAGGATAAATACCCGAATCAATTCATAAAGATTTGGGATTTCCGAATTGGACCCAGCATGCTGGCCCCAATTTGGAAATGATGGATCAAAGCTTTCCGAAGTGACTGGGGTCACTTTGGAAACCTTCGGGCCTCTTTCAAACCCCACGGCTAACTTCAATTGAGCAGCAGGGGAGCTCCCTCCTCCACTGGTCAGCTGGAGCCAGCCTCCAGGTTTGAATTTAAAGCACCTGAAAGGAGCTTTAAACTTCAGCTGGGAAGCGGGGCAATCCCTCCTCCCAGCTGAAGCACAGGAAAGCCTCAAACCAGCTTTAAACTTCAGCTGGGAGGAGGGGGATTCACCCTCCCTGCTGAAGCCCAAAAAAGCTCCCAACCATCACTTTAAACTTCAGCTGAGAGAAGGGGGATTCCCCTCTCTCAGCTGAAGCTGGGGGAAGCCCCAAACAGTGCTTTAAACTTCAGCTGGGAGGAGGGGGATTCCCCCCTCCCAGCTGAAGCACAGGGAAGCGCTGGCTTCTAGCTTTTTAAACTTCAGCTGAGAAGCCTCCCAGATGAAGAATGGGAAATGCCGCCTTCTTATTTTGCCCAATGGGAGGGGGAAGAAGGAACCCCCTCTTCCCCCTCCCATCAGGTGAAATAAGATGCAGGTGGGAAGTTTCAGTGTGCTCTGAATCTTCACGGAGCACACTGTAGCGGGTCCAAAAGTGATTTCCAAATCAGCTTGCTGCTTCGGAAATCACTTATTTCCAACTCTTTTCCCACTTTGGAAATTCCAAAGTGGGAAAACCTAATCTTTCTGGCGGGCACACCCCTAGTAACATGTATTCTATGCATGTGACCCACTTTCCAGTTTGGGTCAAATAAAAACTTAAATTATGAGTGTAAAGAAGAAAATATTCCTTCCACCACCTCCTAACACGAGAGCTGCTGTTGACTTAAATGAATGCCCCTGTCCTAGACAAGAGCTTCATAACAGCTATAAGGCATCTTTGACAAATTGGTGAGATGCCTCTGCAATCTTGGAAGAAATATAGACAACCAGGTAATGAGGGGAATAATAGAAATATCTAGGGTAGGGAAGCAATATTAAGTATGGAAAATAATATCAGGTATTTAGTAAAAAGACTAGAATGCCACATAAAGGGCCAGACTAAACACTAACGTTATTTCACTCAAGAGCGCAGGTAAAGGGTGAAGATGTAAAGCAAAAGGAATAATAAAGCTGCCTGTTGCCAGTTGTGGTCTTAGCCACAGGACAGCTGCTCCACACCCCAGATTTAGCAGTGACTACCCACTGTCCTACCCAGCCACCCTGAATGGAGAAGGAAAGAATAGAGAGAGTAGGGTCCCACTGCTGTGTGCACCCACCCCTTCCAGGGTTTGAGAAGTCCAGACAGAAGTGGCAGTATGCACACATCCCCTTGGCAGCTAGTTTGATGTCATCAACATGTGCCCACTCCCTCAGCACCCAGCTTGCTGGCAGCCACAGGAGTCCACCCCCTCAGCAGCTGGCTTACCAGTGGCACTATGTGCCTGCCCCCCTGGGCAGCTGGCTCGAGCGCCTCCCCTTGCTCAGGCCTGAGGTGGTGTTAGGGGTGCAATGATCCTGGGGCCTCATCCAGGACTTTTGTCCAAGGCCATAGAATCACTAAGACAGCAACTGCCTATTGCTACCCATCTTTGCAGGTCCAAATAAGTTTTCAATTCCCAAGTATCTGAGCAGCAAATAATTCAGACAAGTCCCATAACAAGTATCAGCAGGTACTCTGTGACTTGCAAGACAACGTAAACCTAGGCATGTAAAAGCTCACTTTGATGACAGATTCTGCTCACAGTTTTAGGGCAAACATCTGAACTAAAAAACATTTTTTTCTTTCCAAGTATGACAAGAAATAGGGTAGGTTGCCTCCAGGAGTCTGAACTGCCAGAGAGGGAGGGAGGGAGGGAGAAGAGCAAACACCTGCCTTGCCTGTGAGAGAGAAGCCATCCTCTCAGCCCCACCCTTCTCTGAGCCTGAGGTACTTTAACAACGTTGCCTCCAGGAGCCTGAGCCACCAGAAAGGGAGGGAAGGAGAAGAGCAAACACCTACCTTGCCTGTGAGAGAGAAGCCATCCTCTCAGCCTCATCCTTCTCTGTGCCTGACATACTTTAAGAACATCTTGAAGTGCCTCAGTTGCTTGAATTAATGTTGTTGTTGTAGGGAATGGAGAGTAAGTTGGATGATGGTGGAAATAGTGAGGAGGGCCGGCATGGGGTCAGGGATGCCAGTCCTCTGGGGACGTGGGAGGTTTGATGGTGGGAGCTGGTCTCAGTTGAGAAGGGCATGGAGGCTTGGTGCCCTTCTAACCTGCATCCCATCCTGAGAAATGCTGGTGATGGAGCTAGGAAAAAGAACCTTCCTTCGACACTGATGTTGTGCAATGCCAGGTCCATAAACAATAAGACAGCAACACTGCAAGATCTCTTTGTGGTGAGTGATGTGGACCTAGTATGCATGACCGAAACTTGGGTGATGGAGGGTGAAACAGTTGCCCTGGAAGAACTGACCCCCCCCTCCAGGATATTTGGTCCTCCACCAGTCCTAAATAGGAGGTAAAGGGGAAGGGGTGGCAATCCTTGCCTGAGAGTCTTTCTCCTTCAGGCCGCTGCCCGACCCTGAGATCTCTGGCATTGAATGTGTAGGCCTGATGTGGGGTGCCGAGGAGAGTTTGGCTATCTGTCTGGTGTACCAACCGCCTAGCGCACCAGCAGATACCCTGTCACGCCTCCTAGAGGTGATAGAGGGGTGGGCCTTGGAGTACTCCAGACTGATGGTGCTGGGGGACTTCAACTTCCATGGTGTCTTCCATGGCAGCACTGGGACTCTCCCAATTTGTATCAATCCCTACACATCAAGCATGCCACACGCTAGATTTGATCTTGGGGATGGGGTTAAATGTGGATCTGGAAGTGGTAGAACTGGTGTCATGGTCAAACCACTTGGTCCTGAAGGCTTGGCTGGGGATACCCCCCTCGCAAGGGCAGTGAGCTCATTTATGCTCGTCCATGGAGACTTATAGACCCGATTGGGTTCCAGAATGCTTTGCCGGATCCAATGCTCCACAGCGGTTCATTACATGAGCTGATGGAGGACTGGCAGTGCCGGCTCTCTGAAGCCATCAACAAATTGCCCTGTCGCCCTCTTTGCCCCCATGCGAGATGGGCTCCCTGGTATACAGAGGAGCTCCGATGGAAGAAGTGGCCTCTAAGACAGCTTGAGCCAGTGTGGAGATGATCTCGGGACGAAGAGGCAAGATCATCTTATAGGACGTTTATGAAAGCCTATGAGGTGGTGGTGAAGGCTATGAAGAAAGAGTTTTATGCTGCCTCCATCGCATCAGCTAGCTCACACCCGGCAAAATTGTTTAATGTGGTTCAGTCATTGGTCTCCTTGCCAGAGGGAGGCCGTCAAATTTTGAGTTCGGATATTAGCTGTGAGGCTTTTGGGAGCATTTTTTGCTGATAAAATCTTGTCTCTCTGCCACAACTTGCCAGCCACAGTTGATTCAGTGAATGAGAGACTCCTTGGCCGTCTTTGGGGCCAATATTTTATCATTACAGCCCACTCTTTGGGGAGGAGATTGACAGGACCCTGAGATCAGTTAGGCCCACCACATGTCCCTTGGACCCATGCCCATCGTGGCTGGTAAAGGCCAGTGCCGAGGGGCTGTGGTCCTCACTGGAGGCCATTGTTAACCTATCCTTAGGCTCCGGGGGTTTTCCTGGGCCATTAAAGGAAGCTGTAGTGAGGCCTCTTTTAAAGAAAGCATCATTGGGCCCTACCGACGTGATCAATTACCGCCCGGTTTCAAACCATCTGTTTCTGGGAAAGGTGATTGAGCAGGCGGTAGTGGAACAGCTGCAGGGCTTCCTGAAGGTGTCTCAGCCCTAGATCTCTTCCAGTCCTGGTTTCATCCAGGACATTGGACAGAGATGTTGCTGGTCGCCCTCACAGACAATCTTCGTAGACATCTGGATCAAGGCGGCTCGGCGCTGCTGATATTATTGGATCTGTCGGCAGCATTCGAAACAGTCAATTACGATCTTCTGACTCTCATCACTGATATGTGGGGACAAGCCTTACAGTGGCTTGTCTCTTTTCTCCACAGTCGGGGACAGAGGGTGGCACTTGGGGAGAAATTATCATCTCACCACCCTTTGCTGTGCGGGTACCACAGGAAGCAATACTCTCCCCCTTATTGTTTAACATCTATATGTGCCCCCTTGCCCAGTTGGTGCAAAGTTTTGGACTTGGGTGTCATCAATATGCAGATGAAACCCAGTTGTATCTGTCAGGTCCAGTGTATATCTAAACTGTACTGACTCCATTTTCTAATGCTTCTAGTGTTTAAGTGCTTTCTTCCCAGGTGCACCAGTTCCCAGGCAGCATTCCCACCGGAGGCGACTGTTTTGTCTAACACCGTTCCACCAAGCATTGGCCTTGAAGGAGAGCAGCTTCCCAGGACTGAGAGATGTTGTTTTGAGAACTGTGGGGGGAGGCAAATCCAGATGGGTATTGTTACTTTGTACCTCATGCTTTGCCCTTCATTGGTAACAATGACTGTGTACCATCCTGAGTCTCCTATTCAGGACAGTGGACTATAATGGACCTTTTCTGCAGTAAAGTTTCCTTGTTCAATCAATGGACTCCTGTTTGCTTTTGAAAGGGAACCTGTAGGAAGAGCCTTATCTAGCCACAAGCTGACATTTTGTTACCAATCATGCCTGAGTCGGGCCCAGCGGAATCCAAGGTAGTCCCGGACAGGGATCCTTTGTTTGATCCGTATGCGTCCCCCGACAGTCAAACAGTGCAACCCCAAGAATCTCATGTGCCAGCCGGGGCTGGAGCTTCGACGTCTACACCGCCTCTCATCGACCTCAGCAGTGAAGGGACAAGGCCGACGGCTACCGCTCTCCCCTTGATCTCGCTACCCACCCCGTCGGAGTGGGGAGCCAGACCCCGAGAAACGCGAGAGCGCAGGGCCGGAGGGCTTCATCCAAGAGTTTCGATGGACGGACGCCGAAGCCTAGAGACTGTCCCTGAGCTGGATAGCAGCCAACCGTGGCTGTTTTGGAACAGGACGGCCGAACAGACGGACGGGAACACATCTCGCCGCGGCGCCCTGAGTTGGGATTATTCGGAACTTGCCCCATGGAAAGAGCCAACGGAAGTTCCTGAACATAGTTGGGTGCAAATGCAAAGTCGCACCCATGCTGTAGATTCCGGCATCTCGGCAGTGACGGGCCTAGCCAAAGGAATTCTAGCAGCAAGATCACGAGTCGATCAAGGAGATCCTCCGCCTTGGGGGCCGTTTTCCCCGGTGAGTACAACCGAAGGAGGTTCCGTGATGGGGCAACCGGGTCCTAGCCGAATGCAACAGTTGGAAGCTAGGCTGATTGATATGGAGGAAAGTTTGGCTCATGCCATTCACCTAATCTCAGCGATGGGGGCAGGGGAGAGAATCTCACCTGAAGAAATGGCGGTACAAATCGCCACCCTCCAAAGTGTCATGTCCTATCCAGTGGAGGACGCCCCGCAGCAGCCGCTGCCTTCGGGAGAGGAGGAATACTATCCTGGAGAACCGGGAGAGTCGCCCGCGGAACTCCCTAGAAAAGACGAAACCCCGCCGCACGGGGATACTCCAGCTGAGGTACCTGGAGAGACTCCGACGGAAACCCCTAAATCGGACGGGGATCCATCTCCCAAGGAGACTCCAGCGGAGGAGCCTAGAGAGGAGGAAGAAGGGCCAACCCGTCCAACCGAAACGACGGTGATACCCCCTCCCGCTTCTCCAACGACAGTTCGGCCGGATCAGACGGAAGAGCCTCCGGCCCCTTCTGAGGAGGAATTACCGCAACGACCGCTAGAAGTGGTTCCCATTCAACAAACCCCGAGCGCCCCGACGCCACAAGACCAGCCTTTGCGTCCCAGAGACACGACGCCGAGAGGGGCAAGCCCGCGCGGCCCACCACCCATCAGGCCTTCGCCGCTGCGGCCCCTTCCGCTTCGACCGCAACTAACTCCTTCGCAGCAACCGGTACGTTTGCCACTTGAGCAGCCCGTAATACCACCTCCAAACCAACCGGTGGGGCCTACACCACTACGACCCCACCAACCCGTCCCTCAGCGGCCGGTCATTACTCAGCCGCACCGGCCACCTCCACCTCAACCGCTACTGCCAGCACCTCCTGTATTGCCACCACCAGCCCGACCGAGATTGCAGCCGCCTGTCCGACCACGACTGCAGCCACCGGCCCAGCCGAGAGCACCACCGCCAGCCCAGCCGAGAGCACCACCGCCAGCCCAGCCGAGGCCGCCACCCCCGGCTCAACCGGTGATGCCGCCGCCAGCGCAACCAGCACCGCTACCACAACCGGGTCCCCCCATACCTCAAGTGCCATTGATGCTTCCGACGGACTTCTACCCAGCACCGGCTCCGAGGCAAGACCTCCCGATGGGTTGGGTGAAACTGGAAGCTACTTTTGATGGGGATCCCTCCAAACTGGGATTTTTCCTAGTGCAAGTCGTGCAATTCTTCAACCGGTGGGGACACCTCTTCGGCAGCGAGGCCAGTCAAATTGAACATCTCGGCTCCCGCTTACAAGGCAAAGCAGCGGACTGGTATGTAGGACTATACAATATCGGGGCCCCGGAACTTAATACTCTCCAGGGGTTGGTGGATGCTATTCGAGCGCAATATGAAGACCCCTTAGAGGAAACCAGGGCCCGAACAGAATTGCAAGCCATTAAACAGGGCAGCATGTCGGCGAGAGACTATATCACGAAATTCCGACAATTGGCCGCCAAATGCCCTAGGTGTGAGGAGTCCACCAAAATCATTCTGTTCAAGCAAGGACTAAACCCGAGACTTTTGGACAGAGCCCTTATGCAGGACAATCCCCCTACGTTGTTAGGTTGGATCCAACTTGCATGCGAAGTTGAGAATCGCATTTTGGAAGTCCGTTTGGTTGAACAACAACAACAAACGGGACAAAGAAGACCCTTGACTTTACAGAAGGGAGGACGGGGAGCTGGGTACGCCACCCGTGGAGCGAGAGATGCTAGATGGCAACAAGGGCTGTGTTTGCAATGCGGACAAGCCGGTCACTTTGCAGCACAATGCCCCTACCGGCCTGTGCAAAGACCTCCGCTTCAACTACGGCGCCCAACCCTTGCTCCATTTCCTACTCTCCAACGCCCGATTCCCGCGCCACGCGCGAACAGAGGCCGCGGCGCTTCCCAAAGGCCTGCCTCAGAGAGAGGACTGGAAGCGGAAGAAGTTATGGAATACGACCCCGCTTCCCCAAATGCAGAAGTCAATCCAGAAAGCCCCCAGTCGGGAAACGAGATGGATCTGTCGTAAGAGGGCCCAAACGACAGATCCGCCCCAAGCCCGTCCCCGCACGGAACCGGCCGCCTGGGTCCATCTTATTCATGCCAGTAACTCTAATCAACCCAGAGAGAAAAATGCACATCCGAGTGCAAGCCCTTATCGACTCGGGCTGTTCGAGAGACATCATCGCCCCAGCTCTAGTCAATGGATTAGTCTTACCAACTCGGGAATTACAACATCCAGTAATCTTTGAACAAATGGATGGCACCAATATGAACCCTGTTACCACTGAGACCATCCCAGTGATCACAGGCATGGGACAACATTGGGAAAAGAGGTCTTTTGTCATCAGCTCCACTGCCAAATACCCGTTAATTCTAGGCAGCAAGTGGCTATGTGATCACAATCCCTACATAGACTGGGCACAAGGATGTATCACCTTCAGTCATGCCAACTGCAAAAATCACCGTTGGAACCAAAACTGGGGCAATGATCCAACTCATACTGAAAAGGCCCTTCTTACTCAAGAAGAAATCAACCAAATACCCGAACCGTATTGGCCTTTTCTAAACGCTTTTTCCGAGGAGGAAGCTGATACTCTACCCCCGCACCGACGAACGGACTGTGCGGTGGAAATTTTACCTGGAGCCTCACTGCCCAAAGGACGACTCTATCCCATGAGTCTCCATGAACGAGAAGAGCTCCGGAAATTCATCGACACCAACCTCCAACGAGGGTTCATCCGCCCAGCCAACAGCCCCCACGCCGCTCCGGTTCTCTTCGTGAAAAAGAAGGATGGGGGACTACGACTGTGCACGGACTTTCGAGGACTTAATGCAGTGTCCACCAACAACGCCTATCCTATGCCACTCATCCGAGACCTTCTCAACGTCGTGGCCCAAGGTAAGATCTTTACAAAATTAGACTTAAAAGATGCTTACTTCCACGTCCGTATCAAGGCAGGGGATGAGTGGAAAACCGCATTTAATACGCCCCTCGGACAATATGAATACCTAGTTATGCCTTTTGGATTGACGGGAGCCCCGTCTGTATTTATGTCCATGATAAACGAAGTTCTGCACGAATTTCTGTACAAAGGGGTGGTGGTGTACCTTGATGATGTCTTAATTTATTCAGACACAGAGGAAGAACATATTCAAATGGTACAAAAGGTCCTGGCCACCTTGATGAATAATAAACTACCCATCAAGTTGTCCAAATGTGAATTCCATAAAACCGAACTCACTTACCTTGGGTATTGCATCTCCCAAGAGGGTTTAAAAATGGATCCAACCAAAATACAAGCGATTCAAGAATGGCAAACACCCACCACCCGTAAAGAACTACAATCCTTCCTGGGTTTTGCCAACTTCTATAGAGACTTTATAGCAAATTTCGCCCAAATCACGCTCCCCTTAACAGAATTGTTGAAAACAAAAGATAAAGGGGACCAAGCTAAAAAACCCTCCTCCAAACTACAATGGACCTCCGATTGCCAAACTGCTTTCGAATGCCTGAAAAAGCAATTTGTAACGGAACCCATCCTCTCCCACCCCAACGAACAGTCCCCTTTCGTAGTGCAAGTCGACGCCAGCGATACGGCAATAGGGGGAGTTTTACTGCAGAAGGGGGAGGATGGAAAGTTGCGGCCTTGTGCGTTCTTGTCTAGAAAATTTTCGGAGGCGGAAAGGAATTGGAATGTGTGGGAGAAGGAGGCTTTTGCAGTAAAAGCAGCCCTTACTAATTGGAGACATTGGTTGGAGGGGGCGCGATACCCCTTCGAGGTTTGGACAGATCATAAAAATCTGGAGGCCCTCCGAAGCCCACGCAGACTGAATGCCAAGCAATTGCGATGGGCGGAATTCTTTTCCAAATTCAACTTCACTCTAAATTATCTCCCGGGCAAGACTAACTTTTTGGCGGATGCCCTATCGCGCATGCCCCAACACAGGAGCAAACGGGAGGAGACTGTCGACACGGTCTTCTCGCCTACGCAACTTGGGGGCGTGGTGACTACTCGCAGTCGAGCCAAACAGCCCCTCCCGGCCAACCAGGAGTGGAAATCGAAACTTAAAACTGAGGTGGAAAAGGAGGGGGATAAGGCTCCGCGAAACAAACTGGTCCAATCCCCACAGGGGGATTGGCTAGCTGGGAGCAAGTTTTATGTCCCAGACAGCCTCCGGCTGGAGGTTTTGCAGCGCTGTCATGATGCTCCCACTGCTGGTCATTATGGGTATCTGAAAACATTGCATCTAATCCAAAGGCAGTTCTGGTGGCCGGGCATGCGCAAAGACATTTCCCAATATGTTAGTTCCTGCCCCGTTTGCCTCAGCGCCAAAACCAGAAAAGGAAAACCTCCGGGTCTCCTGCAACCATTGGAAACACCCAACAGACCTTGGGAAATAATATCTATGGACTTTATCACTGATCTACCTGTTTCAAAAGGACATAATTGCATTTTAGTCGTGGTAGATCTGTTCTCCAAACAAGCTCATTTTATTCCCTGTACTGCTATACCCACCGCTCGAAAACTAGCAGATTTATTTTTGAAACACATCGTAAAATTACATTCTTTTCCGTCCAAGGTGATTTCGGATCGCGGCGGACAGTTCGTTGCCAACTTCTGGCGGGAGCTTTTAAGAATGTTGAATATTGAGCAAGGCATCAGCTCAAGCCACCACCCACAAACCGACGGACAATCCGAAAAAACAAACCAGATACTAGAACAGTTTCTTCGTTGCTACATTAATTTCCAACAAGATAATTGGGTAGACCTTCTCCCTCTGGCCGAATTCTCATATAACAACAGTGTACACGCTTCAACTGGAGAGGCCCCTTTCAAAATTGTCTATGGAGCTCACTTCAATCCCTTCCCGTTGGACGCTCCCCCTCTCCATTCCTCTAATTTGCCAGATGTATCTTCGTGGTGGGGGGAGGCGGCGCAACAATGGACTCTTATTAAGAAACATCTTGAAAAAGCCAAACTGGATTACAAAAAATACGCAGATCGCCATCGTGTGGCCGAATGGGATTTACAACCTGGAGATCATGTGTATATTTCCACAAAGAACCTGAAACTAGCTCAGACAAGCCGCAAACTCGCTCTGAAATTCCTGGGACCTTTCCCTGTGCGCAAAATAATAAATAACGTGACTGTTGCTGTAACTTTGCCCAAGAACTTACGCCACGTACACGATACGTTCCATGTCAGTCTTTTAAAAAGAGCTCCTACCGATGACAAGTGGCACATCAAAGCTCCACCCATTCCAACTTTAATTGACGACCAAATACACTATGAGGTGCAACAAATTTTGGACTCTAAACTCAAACGAAATCAGCTTTTTTACCTCATTAGATGGAAGGACTTTGATTCTGGGTACGATGAGTGGGTGAACTCTGTACATGTTCATGCTCCTAGATTAACCAAAGCTTTTCATACTCGCTACCCATATAAACCAGGGGGGAATCTGTTTTAAGGGGGGCAGAATGTCAGGTCCAGTGTATATCTAAACTGTACTGACTCCATTTTCTAATGCTTCTAGTGTTTAAGTGCTTTCTTCCCAGGTGCACCAGTTCCCAGGCAGCATTCCCACCGGAGGCGACTGTTTTGTCTAACACCGTTCCACCAAGCATTGGCCTTGAAGGAGAGCAGCTTCCCAGGACTGAGAGATGTTGTTTTGAGAACTGTGGGGGGAGGCAAATCCAGATGGGTATTGTTACTTTGTACCTCATGCTTTGCCCTTCATTGGTAACAATGACTGTGTACCATCCTGAGTCTCCTATTCAGGACAGTGGACTATAATGGACCTTTTCTGCAGTAAAGTTTCCTTGTTCAATCAATGGACTCCTGTTTGCTTTTGAAAGGGAACCTGTAGGAAGAGCCTTATCTAGCCACAAGCTGACAGTATCTGATGATGGATGGACAGCCCGGCTCAGTCCCAGATATCCTGGAATATGCTTTTGCAGCTGTGACTGGTTGGTTGAAACAGAGTCGGCTGAAACTGAACTCGACAAAGACGGAGGTCCTGTACTTGAGCCACAGGGGATTAGGTTCGGGACTCCGGCTCCCAGCCCTCAATGGGGCACCATTAGTGCCAGAGATTACAGCTGGTACAAAATGCAGCAGCGCGTGTTATTACAAGTGCCAAATAAGGCACATATAACACCATTCTTACGCTATATTTTAATATGTTGTTTTTATTGTATGTTGTATTTTAATATCTTGTTATCCGCCCTGAGCCCGCTCATGGGGATGGTGGAATAGAAATTTGAAAATAAATAAATAAATAAATAAATAAAATAGGTGAGGTAGATGATCAGGTGTGCAGTTTGCTGGTCCTGCGAAACCTTCCACATAAGATGAAGACGGAATGCTTCCAAATGAAAGGTGCATTTTCAGGGGCAGCCTGGCTCTGGTCCTTATGGATTGGTGGGCAAATTTCAGACAGTCTAAAGTCGATTATGCTGACAGGCTGAGTCAAGAAAATCTTTTCTTGGGCAATGCTAATGCAGCATGCCTTTTATAACTAAAAGCACATTGATTAATCACTGAGAGCCCTTGTTTAAGTTTTCTTTCAGAGACCATTGATTAGCCTGATGAAGTTAGGTTCATTTTTATGATGACACTTGGTCTTTCATTGTGGTAATGGTCAGAATCTTGTTTCTTGGCCTTGTGATGTGCACATAAGGTTAGTAAGTAGAATTCTCTTAATTCTGCTTTTCCGAATTCCTCCCTGAAATATAGCAATCAATTTTTTCTAAGAGGATTCCTCTTTTCTGAAGAGGAAAATTTGATTTAGACTTAATTATTTAATCCATGTTTCCTGTAATAAACCAGATTAGAGTGTAAGATAGGGATCTGTTTAGAGTTTGTGACTGGCCCAAGGTCAACCTTCTACATTATCTGACTAGGATCTGCCAGATCCAAATTCAAATCCCCACTTTGTCATTCAAGGTTGCTGGGAGACCATGTGCCAGTCACACCCTTCAGCCTAACCTACCTCACAAATTTGTTGTTGTGAGGATAAAATGGAGTAGAGGGGAACACTGTGAGCCATTAGGGGGCCCCACTGGTGAGGAAAGCAGCATAGACAGGGAGAGTGTCTATTGGGGAAAGGAGTCCAAACAAAAACTAACTCATTTCATAATGCTTGAATGAATAAATTGCATCTAATGATGATAAAACTATCTACCTGGATTGCCTTTGAAGCATTGAACAATGATTAGCACTTGTATTATATTTATTTATTTATTCTGCTAGGTTTGTTCCAAAATATGACAGCAACTGACAAATATGGTCTCCAGTGTGGATCCAGAGTAGCTTCCATCATTCTCCTCTCCTCCATTTAATTCTGTCAACAACTCTGTGAGGTAGGTCTGGCTGAGAATATGCAGTTGATCCAAGGTCACCCAGCATGCTTCTCCAGCAGAAAGGGGATTCAAATCTGGATCTCCCAGATGCCTGTCCAACACCATGTGGGATCTTACAGAAATTAAATCATAGAGCAGTATATTTAGGTAGAGTATCTAGAAATATGTACAACTATACACCTGGACACACCAAGTTTCTTTCTTCATACTTTGTTGGGGCGAAGGGAACTAATAAATGAGACATTACAAAAAAAAAACAATAAAGGGTGAAGTTACAAAAGTATTACAGAGCACCATTGTATAGTATAAACATAAACTATACTATCCATGGTTTTAGATAAAGCCTCAAAGATAAATTAATGAGAAGTCAAAGATAATTCCTCTTTCAAAAGAGGGAAGGAAAATAAGAGAGGAATCAATTGCTGTATCTAAAAAAGAAAATCTTGGAAAAAGAAATTCTATCTCCTGTAACAGCCCTTCATGCAGAGGAGAACTGGTACTGGAATCAAGGCAGAGGGGAAGGAGAGGAAAACAAAATGGAGGCTTATCTATATAAGTCCTATGTTTATGGAGCTCTTGTTACAGAAATATCAAATCAATATTTTTGAAACTTCAGTTGCTAATTTACATTTTAAAATTTTAAAGAAAGTGACCGAGTTATTATCTCTCATATCCTGTTCTGTCTCTGAATAAGAATTAGAAAGCTGAAGAAAATAAGGATTAAAAACATTGTAAACTTCAAACTGTAACCCTAAACATACTTACAGAGAAGTAAATTCAATTGAACATAGTGGGGCTTGTTGCAACACGGGACTAAACATGCCTTAGAAGGGGTGCTGCATGTCTCTCTGTATGTATTAGTCTTTTGATAAGTAAGCTGCTTCTCTTTGTCTAAGGTGGGAACACCTCCTGACTGCTCTTCCTCTCTCTGTTCCCTTTAAGAGATTTGCCTCATGGCCTCCCAAAGGGAAAGATGTATTTTTCAGAGCTCCTACAATGAAGGCTTCATTGCCCATATCTAGCCTCAATGCTGCACTAAGCGGCTATCATATAGGAAAATGATTCTTTAGACCAAGGCTCTTTCTTTTCTCACCCAAACTATTACAGTCTTTTCTACAGTTAAATGCTTGAGAATTAATTATTGCACATTGAGGGAACTGCTTCTGATTGACTAACTCTGCTACCAAGTGAAATGTAACTATTTGTAATAGAGCTTACTTATAAGTAAATAAAAACAGGATATTACTATATAATTGAGTAAGCATATTTCAGACAACTCAATTTTTTTCCCTGGTGCACTACCAGAAGGCGCTGCCAAGGAGCGAAGCCTAGGCAAGGCACCATGTCCCTCCAGAAAATGTGCCATGGTGGGAAGCACAAGCTGGGAGCACGATGGGGGAAGATGGCAATGCCCGCCTCCCGCCTTCAACCAGCTGATAGTAGGAGTGGAGCAGGTGGCAATGCCCACCCCCACCTTACCACAGCTGGTATTAGGAGTGGAGCAGGTGGCAATGCCACCGCCACCGCCTTAACCCAGTTGGTATTAGGAGGGGAGCTGGTGGCAATCCTGCCCCCCTTGAAACAGTTGGGATCAGGAGCGGAGCAGTTGGCAATGCCTTCCTCCCACCTAAACCCAGTCGGTATTAGGAGCAGAGCAGGTGGCAATGCCCACCACCCACCTTAACCCAGATGGAATTAGGAGTGGAGTAGGTGACAACACCCACCACCCTTAACCCAACTGTTATTAGGAGTGGAGCAGGTGGCAATGCCCATCCCCCTTCACCCAGCTGGGACCAGAAGCAGAGCAGGTGGCTTTGCCCACCCACTGCCTTAACATAGCAGGTATTAGGAGCAGAGCAGGTGACAATACCCACCCCCTTTCACCCAGGTGGGATCAGGAGCAGATCAGATGGCAATGTCCACCCTCCTTCACCCGGCTGGGATCAGAAGTTGAGGATGTGATAGTGCCCACCCCCACCTTAACTCAGCTGGAATTAGGAGCAGAGTAGGAAATAATGCCCTCGCCTTAACCCAGCTGGTATTAGGAGTGGAGCAGGTGGAATTTCCCCTCCTACCTTAACCCAGCTGTTATTAGGAGCAGAGCAGGTGGAAATGCCACCCCCGACCTAAACACAGCAGGTATTAGGAGTGGAGGAGGTGGCAATGCCCACCCCTCACCTTATCCCAGCTGAGATCAGGAGCAGAGCAGGTGACAATACCTTCCCCCCTTCACCCAGTTGGGATCAGGAGCAGATCAGATGGCAATGCCCACCTTCCTTCACCCGACTGGGATCAGGAGTGGATCAGGTGACAATGCTCCCCCCACCTTAACCCAGCTGGTATTAGGAGTGGAGCAGGTGGCAATACCCGTGTCCCACCTTAACCCAGCCGGTATTAGAAGTGGAGCAGCTGGCAATGCCCTCCCCTGCCTTAACCTAGTTGGTATAAGTGATGGAGCAGTTGGCAATGCCCACACCCTGCCATCACCTGGCTGTGATCAGGTGCAGAGCAGAAGGCAATGCCCTTCTTCCCTTCACCCAGCTGGGATAAGGAGTAGAGCAGGTGGCAATGCCCAACTCATGCCTTCATCTGACTGGGATCAGGCACAGAGCAGGAGGCAATGCCCTTCTTCCCTTAACCCAGTTGGGATAAGGAACAGAGCAGGTGGCAATGCTCGCCCTCTTCAACCTACCAGATTAAGCCACTGAGCAGGTGGCAATGCCCACCCTGTCTTCACTCTGCTGGAATCAGGAGCCAAGCATGCAGCAATGGCTCCCCCCCCCACCGTCATCCTGCTGGAATCAGGAGCAGAGCAGGTGGCAATGCCTGCACCCCCTTCATCCAGCTGGGATCAAGAGCATATCAGGTAGTAAAGCCTGCCGCCCACCTGTTGTCATAGTACAGCCGGGGCTTGACGATTCCTCAGAGGAGGAGCAGCTGGAACAGCTGAGGCTTGCTGACAGCCTTGCTCCTCCTGAGGAGGAGCAGCCTGTCTCCCATCAGCCAACCACAGCTGAACTATCAGATGTTGAATCCCATCCAGAAGCTCCCCTTCCCCACCCAGAGCCATCAGCCCAGATGCAGCCAGCTTCCTTATCCCCTCCAACATCTCCAGACCCCTGAGAGCAACAAGAGCAATGTCGGCGCAGCAGGCACAGAAGAGACTTACAGACCCGACGTCAGCATGCCTCCAGGCTCTGAACAGGCCAGCCTTCTCAGAGGAAGGAGGGGCTTCAGAGGAGGAGACTTGAAGTAGCTGTGCTAGCTGACATAACGCTCCTGGAGTATAAGAGCTTGAGGGAGGGGCCCTTTCAGCATGGCTTCAACGAGTTCTCTGAACTGCTACTGTGTTGCCTGTGCTTGCTCCTTGGAACTATTCCTCTGACCTCTGACCCAGCCTGTCTTTGACTACTCCCTTGATTTACGGACTTTGTTCATTCCTAGCCTTGCCAGCTGGTTCTCGTTACCTGTCAGCAGCACTCTGCAGACGCAGCTGCTGCCTGAAGCAGGACACCTGTCAGGATCAGGTGAAGAGCAGGAGGCAATGCCTGTTCCTCCTTTCACCCAGCGGGGAGCAGGTGGCAATACTCACCCCCCTTCACCCATCTGGAATCAGCCATAGTCACGTGCAGAACAGGAGGCAATGCCCCCACTTTACCTGGCATGGAGCAGGCATGGAGAAGGTAGCAAAGCCCACAACCCCTTCACATGGCCGAGATCAGGTGTGGAGTAGATGAAAATGCCCACCCCCCTCCTTCACCAGATGGAATCAGTGATGGAGGAGGAGTGAATGCTTGCCTGCCTGCCCTCCCCTTTCTAGAGCCTGTTGTATTTTTTTCACACAACAGGCTTTGTTGCTAGTTAGTTTACAAAGGCACTATATACATACTTAAGTCAATTTGCATAAAGCATAAAGAGTCTCATTCATTTAAATTGGATAGCAGTAACTGCACTTTAAAAATATGTTTTATAAAATGATATAATAATGAATGCTAGATGGCCAGCGTTTACAAGCCCCACGTCCAGTTAACCATTTTACGTCTTATAACTGTTTAAGAGATTAATCCTAAGTAGGTCATGGAGGGTGATCATATTGTCAAGGAACAAAATAATGCCTACACTCTTCTAGTACCTTGATAGAAAAACAGAGAAATAGTTTAAAAAATGTGATCCTTGGGCTTCATTTAACCAGTTTTCTGTTGGTGAAAAGAGAAGGAAAGGACCCCCTTTGATCACCAAAAAGGCTATGCTAGGAATTATACGGCCTTCATGGACCAAAGCCATATGAGATGGATGGTAATGAGGGAATTGGGCAATAATGAGCAAATAAGTTGGCTGAATCCAACCTCGTATCTCTTTCTTTACCTTTTTTTCTTGGTACCTTGATGCTGGAACAATACAGCACTTACCCAGCTGCTGCATGCAGCTTAGCTGGGTGCTGGTATTTGCCCCCACGGCTGGAGGAGGGGGCAGAGCTTTCCCAGGCATCCGGGTCTTTGGCTGGTGGGCGGAGACAGGAGCCTTAGCAGGCGTCTCCGCCCTACAGCAGCAGTCCCTTCCACGCGATCGGCTGGGAAGGACGTGTATTGCGCGCTCCCAGCGATCCGTGGAGGGGGCGAAGACGAGCGGTCGTCTCCCGGCGAGGAGAGCGGCGGCTTTCAGCGGCGCGTCCTTCCGCCCGTCTCCTTTTTCCGGGAGCCTTTTTGGAGCGCCGGGGCCAGCCTCGTCCGCAACGTTGATTGCCCCGGCGTGGGCTTTGGTGGCGCTGCTTGTCTCGGCGGCTCAGTTTGCGCCGCGTTTAGCGGCTTTAATTTTACTTCTGGGTGGGGGGGGAGTTTTCCGGCCGCTTCGCAGTTGCCGCGGCTGGCGCGGGTCCCGGGGGGCTCCAGGCGGCCTGGTTTCGCCGCGGCTGCTGCCTTTAGGGGCCTTCCCCCTTTTACTTTCTAAGGGGGGTGCCATCTTCTCTGCCCGCACGGCCGCCATTTTGCCTGCTGTAAGCAGTTGGGCCGGCGTCGCGCCACTCCCCCCCCCGGTGGTTTGTGCTTACGGGGGCTTAATTGCTGCAGGGTGAGGGGAGGGATAAGCTTCCTCCTCTTTCAACTTGCCAGGCAATTTTGGGCTTGCCCCTGTGCTTGTTGCTGGGGGTTGGGCGGTTTTTATATTGGCCTCACTAATATTTTGTGAGCTTTGCAGCCATCATTGGGGAAGTAGTTCCGGTGTGTTGAGTGATCTCTACTTGATCCTGTGGGGCCTTAGGGCACATATACTGTCTATTTAGATGGCCTCTAAGAAAGGCAAGGGCCCTTCCAAGGGCAAGCAGCCTGCTAAGAGACAGCCTCCTAAAAGGGTTCCAGTGGCAGTTTCTTCTGATGATGATGAGGGGGAGGAAAATTTCCATTTTGAAATCCTGAAATGCCTTGAGGCATTAGAGAAGGCTAAGGGCGGTGATGTTGGTGCTGTAGAGGCGCAGAAGCGCTCTAGGCTGGTAAGAGCTGCTTCCAAGTCAGCTTTTCGGATGGAGGTTTTAAAGCAAATTTCTGCCCTTGAGTCTGCAGCTGGAGCGGTTGGAGCTGGACCCAGTCGGGAGATGGAAGCCGAGCCGTCTGAGGATGCTGCTGTGGCTGTGGTGGAGCCGGGTGATCTAGGTGACGGGGAACAGGTGGCTGTGGCCGTACAGCCTGCCAGTGTGGAGGGTAAGTCCCCCCTGCCTGTTCAGGCATGCACATGGCCCTGGGGGCCCTGGGGTCAGGCTGCTGCCTCCGGGTCCCCAGGTCTTGCTACACCTTCACATACACAGAATGCACCCTTTCAGCCTGCAGCAGGTTATCTGGGATGGCCTGTGTTACCCCCGGTTGGTGCCCCTACAGCAGAGGGGGGTTATCCTCAACTGCCGTGGGGGGTTAGTGAGGGGCAGCATACTGGTGCCCAGTCAGCTATGGGTCAGTTTACACCTTATCCTTCTTGGGGGTTCCCTCCTTATGGTATGTCTCCTTACGGAATGGTTCCTTACTGCGCTTTGCCCTTTGGCGACACGGTGCTTCCATTGGGTGATCATCTCACCCAGGCAACAAGGGACAAGATAGTCAAAGGGGAATATGTCGACGTCTTCAGCCTTCTCTTCAGGGATCTGGAGAAGAAGGACAAGGAAGACTTGGATGATCAGGATAAGGAAAAGATTAAGCGGAGGAAAGTGGACCGCAACTGGCACAACTGGCTGCCGGGTTTTCTTATTTACGCGGGGGTACTTGGCAGGGCCCAGCCTTTACGGGCCATGGCCCTATTCCAGTACCTGAATATAATTTACCGCGGGTACACGGACTTCGTTGGTGCTGCATGGTTGCAGTACGACGAAGAGTTTAGGATGCGCACTGCACTCCACCCTCAGTTGCCGTGGGACCAAATCCACCAGCAACTATGGCTGCAGGTCATGTCCCCTGCTAAGCCAAACGCGGGTGACAGGGCCGACAGTGGCCATTTGATACATCGCCCTCAGGCAGCATCATTGACCCGCTCTCAGGTGGGGCAGCCGGTTCAACCCCGGTTGCTCTGCTGGGACTTCACGTCCAAGGGAGTGTGTAATCGCAGGTCATGCAAGTATAGGCATGAATGCCCTTCTTGCTCGGGTCCCCACCCTTACTCATCCTGTCCAAGACCGAAACCTGGTGGGGGCTGGCGGAAGCCCGGCGGTGGGGGACCCCACCAGTTTCCTAGTAAAGGGCCCCAGCCCGGTAAGGGTGAGAGTGCTTGAGAACTTATTGGAAGGTTACCCTAGGCGTCAGGATGCCTTATATTTGTTTGAAGGTTTTCAGTTTGGTTTCAGAATACCGTTTCAAGGGGCTAGAGCCCCCTTCATGTCTGACAACTTACATTCTGTGGTCGGCATGGAGGACATTGTTCGTGAGAAAATTAGGAAGGAATGTGCTGAGGGCCGAGTCCTAGGCCCGTTTCCCACACCTCCTGTACAGTGCCTCAGGGTTTCTCCATTGGGGGTAGTCCCCAAAAAGGCCGCTGGTGAATTTCGTTTAATTCACCACCTGTCCTTCCCTAAGGGAGCTTCGGTGAATGATTTCATCCCCGGGGATCTTTGTTCTGTGCGTTACACCTCTTTTGACCAGGCGGTCAAGGTTGTGCGCCGGTGTGGGTGGGGAGCTGAGATGGCGAAATGTGACATTAAGTCAGCATTCCGCCTTCTCCCTGTGCACCCGGAGGATTTTGAATTGCTGGGGTTTTATTTTGAGGGAGGATACTACATGGATCGTTCCCTTCCTGTGGGTTGCTCAATATCATGCTCTGCCTTTGAGCGTTTTAGTTCGTTTTTAGAGTGGGAGTTGCGTCGGCGGCTTCATTGCCGCGACACGGCGCATTACCTTGATGATTTTTTATTCGTTGGGCCGTTAGGTACCGCCCAATGCGCCAGGCTCTTAGCGGGTTTTCAATCCCTCGCAAAGGAATTGGGTGTTCCTCTAGCGGAGGAGAAAACTGAAGGCCCTGCCCAGGTATTAACCTTTTTGGGCATTGAGATTGACACTGTCCACCAGACTTTCCATCTGCCGGATTATAAGGTGGTCAAGCTTAGGGAGCGCTTGCAAGAAATTAGGGGCAAAAGGAAGGTTTCTTTGCAAGAGTTGCAGCAGCTCGTGGGTTACTTGAATTTCGCATGCAGGGCTGTTGCTCCTGGGTGTCCTTTTTTGCGCAGGATGTGTGATGCAATGGCATTGCTCCGTGCGCCTCACCATCGGCTTCGGATTAATAGGGGCATGCAGGCGGATATCGAGATTTGGTACGAGTTTTTGGGGTCTTTTAACGGTGTCACTTTTTGGAGGGATGACCTCTTGGTGGGCGATGGTTTACAGGTTTCTTCAGATGCCACAGGAACCATCGGTTTTGGCGTTTACTTTAGGGGCCACTGGTGTGCGACCGCTGGCCGAGGGAGTGGCTGGCCATGGGTTTAGGCAGGGATCTCACATTCCTTGAGTTTTTTCCCATCCTGGTTGCGGTTTTTGTATGGGGTCGAGAATTGTCAAACCATGTTGTGCACTTCTGGTGCGATAACATGGCGGTGGTTCAAGTAGTTAATTCCCTTACCTCCAAATCGGCCAGGGTTATGTGTTTAGTTAGGGCATTTACGCTGAGGTGCCTTCGGCTCAACATTCTGTTTAGGGCCAGGCATGTCCCTGGCGTGGACAACGGTCTGGCAGATGCCTTGTCTCGCAAACAGATGGACCGTTTTCATCAGCTAGCCCCCGACGCCGACAGGTTTCCCTGCAGAGTCCCCCCCCAGAGGTGTGGCGGCTTGGGAATCTGAAGTGAACAGAGCTATTCTGTTGGCCATTGCCCCCAGCACGCGAAAATCGTATGGACGTGCGGTAGGACAGTTGCAGGACTTTTGGGCCCGGGTTGGGTTGCAGGAGCACTGGCCCATTCCAGTCGACCACCTGTTGCAGTTTTGTGTTGCGCAACATGAGCGCGGTATGGCTGTCAGGTCCATTAGGGAGCAGCTTGCCGCATTTGCTTTCATTAGTAAGGCCCGCGGATTCGCTGATTTTAGCGGCGATTTCCGTTTAAGGAAAATGCTCGAGGGTTGGGCCAGGGAGCTTTCTGTTTCCGGAGATAAGCGTCAGCCTATTTCCCCTTCGATTCTTAGGGGTCTTCGAGCAGTTTGGGGACTGGTCTGTGCTTCACAGTTTGAAGTACAGCTCTTTCACGCGGCCTCACTTACTGCCTTCTTTGGTGCTCTGAGGGTGGGGGAGCTGGTTGTCCAGTCGCGGCTTGATGATTCTGGCCGGGCCCTTCAGGCTTGATGATTTTATGGCCTCCCAAAGAAGGTGCCCCTATCCTCTTCCACTCCACTATTCCCTATGGGGAAAAAAAGAGGCTTGTCTGGCTAGGGGTGGCATTTTGCATGCAAAATGCCCCCAACCTTCAGGGGACCTGCTCCCACCTGTCCTCCCAGCCTCCACCAAGGCTCAAGCAGATCCCACTTTGGGGGGCCATTTTATGCCCCCCCAAAGGTGGTTCTCTTGCCACACCACTTAATGTCTTTCTACTGTGGGGATGACTTCCATACAGCAGAAACACATGGAATTGGGGCTACCAATGGCCACAGCCACAGCCACAGTCCACCTGCACCCAAATTTCAAAAGACCGCACATCCCCTCCCCAAAACCTAACCTCCCCTGTGGCCAGCCACTCTCTCTCTATCGATTCCTGTTATAGGAAAGTCCAGACTCCCACAGCAGGAACCCATGGAATGTGGCATCTATGGCCACAGGCACAGTCTACTACACAAATATAACACAACTCACTTCACATCAGAGAATCACCAAAAACAAAATTGCTGTCAAAAACACTTTATTTCTCTAACTGCTTTAGGTTACACAGTGAAGTGAGTTGTGTTATTTTTGTGTAGTAGACTGGTTTCGTGCCCTGTTATGCCCTCCTACTGTGTAACCTAAAGCAGTTAAAGGAATCAAGTGTTTTTGAAAGTAATTGTGTTTTTGGTGATTCTCTGATGTGAAGTGAGTTGTGTTATTTTTGTGTAGTAGACTGGTTTCATGCCCTGTTGTGCCCTCCTACTGTGTAACCTAAAGATGGACTGGGGAAACTGATGAGTCCTCAGTTAATGGACTGAGGAAGCTGACAAGTCCTCAAAGCCCATAGCAAAATTGGGGCATTTTTCTAGTGCAGAAATAAAAAACAGACACTACTTTGATCTAAATCTCTCAAAGTGTAGAATTAAAGAATCAAAGCACTATGGGGCCAAAATTAATGAATAAAGCAAATCAAATTCTCATGGGCTGAATATGCCCAAATATCTAAAAATAAGCCCATAGAAATGGTCGTCTATATGCGATACGTTCAAATGTTGATAAATTTATAAGGTCCTCAGTCCAATAAGTTCTGGAAAGTAGGCTTTTGTCTTTCCAATGCTGTAGTGTAAGTCTTTTAGTGACTGTAAGGGTATGGAGACCGCCCCCCCCCCTCCCCGCCTTCTAGAATCAGCCCAGGGTAGGTTTGTCTAAATCTGCCATCTCTTCTAAGAAAACTTTTTAGAGAAATCATACCAAAGAGTTAGGGAGATTTAATTAGTTATGCAGTTTAACCCATTTGATGAACCTTGTATCTTCATTTCAGCGTGTGGAGGAAAATGGGCTAGGATAAATCCAAACAGCTTCAGTTCTCATAGAATTGAGAAAATAACTGTTATTGTAAATGCAAGTAACAGTGCATTATAGTACAGTTGGGATACTAGGAGTAAAGTAAGGAGAGTTAATTCAACTATGTATAAAAGATGTGAGCATGACAAGAGATTCATAGTAAAATTAGTGAACAAGAAGAAAAGGAATATGCTTCAAGGCTTATCTGCCTCAGTATTAGGAGATATTGTGTTTACAAACACAGAGCAGAAATTTATGTCACCCTCCAGGTTTGCCTTTGATAAACATGGGTTGAAGGGGTTTGCTTTCTTTAGATAAGACACTAGCCACAAATTTTAAGTTTTAGCGTTATAGGGTGCTGTTTTCAGATAATAATTCCTTCCTGAACATTTATTTACACAGATGTCCTGCTACTTAGGGAGTGATTATTTAAGAAAGTTTACTTTATAAGATTTTTTATTTTAGTTTAGAACTTACTTTCTTTAGGGAATTGTACAATTTTATTAGGAGGCAAGATGAAAACCTATTAATCCTTCCCCTGCTTCTTGCAGGCATTAAGACATACTGGAAAAAACTGAGATACATGTGTATGTATAGGTTACGCCGATAATCAAGTCAGTTTGGAAAGTTCTTTTAGTCTAGAGAGACTGTTGCTGCCAATCCAGCATGGTGTTCAATCAGTATAGAAGTAGGGGAGTCATTTTGTCTGGGCAAAGTGCATGCCATAGCCACTTGACAAAAGTAATTGGAAGCATATTTAAATGATATAAGCTTCAAGCAGTGGATATGGTTGTGTCATCATTCCACCCTTTTTATTGCCCCTTTTATTTGGCGTTGTGGAAGTAACCTTCCATTTCAGGGCCCAGCAAGATTTTTTTTTGGTTGCTATTCCAGATGTTGTTATCCACCCTGAGCCTGCTTGCGGGGAGGGCGGAATATAAATACGATAAAATAAAATAAAATTAAATTTAAATAAATAATAAAGGAATGATTCCTTTTTCATCTGTTTCTCCTTGCTGGAGGGTATTTAATTAGGCCGGATCATTGACTGGCTAGGTCCTATAAAACAAAAGTCTGGCTCTAATTAAGAGCAGTGCAGAATTTTGGCATAAAAGCAGAAGAAAATTGTCAATCACCCAGAGATATCCATGGATAAAAGGAAGTCATTCAAATCAGCCTATGATAGTTAACTGTTTAGAGGTGACTGTCAAAAGTACTCCCTTGGGCTGTGTCCAGCTGATGTGCTGAAGAGCATGGGGGAATGGTCATGAAACTAGCCTTTCTCACCTAGCCTTTCTCTCTTATATTGGTTTGCAAGTGATAAGACATGAGACACAACAGTTTTACAATGTCCTGGGTAGGTTTTCCCACTAGCTAGAATCCAAGAGGTTGCCCATGTTTAAGATAAACTGAAAAGAGGGTAAGGGAATAATTGCAGATTATCTATTCACAGTATAATTTCAAACTCCTCATGCTCAGGTGCAGTTTTGTGACCTCTTCTATTTTAAATATGACAAAAGATTCTCATAAATATTTTCTTTATTTAAACTATAATAACTATAGACAATAAACATAAAAGATTCTGAAGATCTTGTGTCACATTCAAAATACCTCCCAGCAATACACACTTGAAAAATCTTCATATTAATTGTAGATCTAGATTTGGGGGTGGGTGGGATTTATTATAATAATAATACTCATTTTTTGGATTTTTTTCAGGTACATTTTCAGGACCTGAAAATTTGGGACCATGGCCATTTTCACAAATCTTTAAAATAGTGCAAGACTCACTGATCTCTGGTGGCCTCATCACATAATTTCTGATGTCACCCCATCATGATGCCGTTTTCATGGCACCCTCGTATCTGCCTGCATCCATGTGAGGTCAGAAATCATGCTACAAAGTCGCCAGCATTCAGTGAGTCTTGTGCTATTTTAAAGATGTGTAAAAACCGCCCATGTTTCCAATCCCCCATATTCCCCCCACCAGAGGCAGCAGGAGCAGAGGGGGAGGGAGTTCCTGTCTACCTATCAGTTGTTAATCTGCATCAATGGTTAGACAGGGTTTCTAGTCTACTTAAAATCTAAAGGCACTGAGATGCCAGCTAACAACTTTTTTGTGGACATACTTCTCTCTCCCTTCCCTATTCCTGTGCCTCCCTGAAACTGAAACAATCCTAAAATTCTGGGAAATAAATTTTTGTTACTCCCAGAATTTTAATAGTGTTTATGGTCATTTAAATATCCCTGAGCCAACCCAAAACAGTTAACTTCAGGTTTAATTTGGGCTCTGGTAAATCCAAATGCACACCTCTAGACTTTTTGATGAGGGGGTAGGTCTAGCTATTGGAGAAGAGTTTTAAGAGCAGCAATTTAAGCTGGCCCACCCATCTTCCCCACAGAAATGTCGGATTCACTGGTTATCTTTTCAGGGGCCAAGTAGGATCTTTTCCCCTTCTAATTGGCATAGAAGGGAATTATAAGTAAACCTAGACTTTGAACTAATTAGTCCATAAGTATGTATGGGATCTGTCAGGGATTGTGCAGATTGCTACAGTACAGGTAAAGCTAGTTGGTGAAAACTCTGAGAAATCTATGGTTGAATGCCCATTCAAAGCCAACTCACCATTCTCTTGAGCATCCAGGTGAGTTGTGGATGAGACATGCTTGTGCTGAGCAGTATCAACCAAGTTCTTAGTTGTTTGAGCAGCATAACATTTCAAGAAAAAAAGTTTAATGCTTCGTGGCAGTGTTTTTATGTGCAAGCTAGGATAAACAAAGTTATCAGTAATGCTGACCAAGTATGGAGCCAGGTTGGATTTGCCCAAATTGCTGATAACTATGGCTGCTTGTTAGCAGCAAAGCAAACCAATAGATCAGCCATTTATTTAACCCATGTGTTCATTTTGAGGTGCTGTTATAACCTCTGGTTTAGCCTGTTTTCTGAATATTGTATCATCATTTTGCAATACAGGGAAAGAAAGATTCCATCATGAAGATGCAAGTAGATTAAGAGAAATGTGAGCTTCATAGAGCATGAATGCCAAAGGTTCTTGCAATGTTATGCTGCTCAAACAACTAAGAACTTGGTTGATACTGCTCAGCACAAGCATGTCTCATCCACAACTCACCTGGATGCTCAAGCTGTAGTGATATGATTCCCCATTGCTAGAAATATAGCTTTGACATATTTGCTTAAACATTGGCACATTTGCTTACTCACATTAAACCCAGGTGATAAGATGTGAAATGTGTTTCTAAAGAGCTGGCAGAAAACAGGAGCAACTCAGATCAAATTTATTTTGTGAACAAGGTAAGAAACCTATTCATTCAACATTAGCAGTAAGTTTCAGGCTAACTTTTGAAGACAATGATACCGTGAAAGGTTAGGAAACATCTGATTAAAAAAATACTGTCCCCTTTTTATTCTGGCCAGTCTTCCCAGATAACCTTGCTATCATTTTCCTCCCCAGGCTGTAGGGCAAGTGTTTACCAGTCTGTAGGGGAAGTGGTTGGTAACTTTGTCCACATATACAGGTTTTGTAAACACTAGGGATGTGCATCTAGAAAGTTTCCATTTCAGTTTCAGTTCTGGGGGTTACCAAACAATCATGGCCCATTACCAATTTGTTCCATCTGTGGTGGTACAGGCTTGGAAGTGATCTAATTGGGTCTTTTTCCTTTTAGTCTGACATGCAAAGCTAACACGTGTTAGCTGCACGTGTGCAAATGCATGGTCTTCTTTTCAAGGAAGTGAGACTCTTGGGCAGCTGTTTTTGAACACAATGGTACCAAAATCTCACAGAAAACACAGTTCTCCCTCTAAGCAATCAACTCGTTGAGTTTGAGAGCATGTAACAAGGAATGTCACAAGGAATGGGGAAGACACACCTCAAGGTGAGTGTTGGACAGCTGCATACGCACACGTTGTTTTTTTCACATCCATGCATCCAAAAGTCTGTCCAATCTAATGATTTTCTCCTCAAGCATATGAAAACTCACACAATAATGGACTCCAAAGTAGACAAGAGTTGGTGGTGGCCAGGAACACACAATAGCGGAAAACAAATGTTGCCAGCATGGCATGGAAGCAGGACAATGTTCGATGTATTGTCGAAGGCTTTCACGGCTGGAGAACGATGGTTGTTGTGGGTTTTCCGGGCTGTATTGCCGTGGTCTTGGCATTGTAGTTCCTGACGTTTCGCCAGCAGCTGTGGCTGGCATCTTCAGAGGTGTAGCACCAAAAGACAGAGATCTCTCAGTGAGAGACTGAGAGATCTCTCACTGAGAGATCTCAGTGAGACGACACTGAGAGATCTCTGTCTTTTGGTGCTACACCTCTGAAGATGCCAGCCACAGCTGCTGGCGAAACGTCAGGAACTACAATGCCAAGACCATGGCAATACAGCCCGGAAAACCCACAACAACCATAGGACAATGTTCCATTGCTAACCAGTCTGGCACAGCACAGTGAAATTAATATATATATATATTACTGACTAAGCCTTAAATTTTACCTTTGAGTCCTGCTGTTACGTCATCTTTCTCTGTCCCTTGTATTTTCATTTCTGCAATGAAGGGCCATTTGGGCGAATCCTCCTCCCTAACCTGCTGCAGCAGTCCATGTCAGGATGGAACTCCCTGTTAAACCTGCCAGTTGCTGACCTGTCCTTACACTATGTGTAAAAAAAGCACAGAAAGGTAGGTGTAAGGTTTTTCCTTTGTGGAAAGGGAAGTAGAAGGAGGATGGCCCTGGTTTTTTCTTATCTTTTACAAGTGAAAGTAAGAGACAGGACCGGTTGCTGGTTGCCAGTCTCCCTTTCCAACTAAAACCATTAAACCAGAGTTAATTGAAGAAGAAGACAAAATGGCAGGAAGAATGGAACAAGTCCTTCAGATCAATCCTTCCACATGGAATACTGATCTGAAAAGACTTGATGCATGTGTGTGTGAGTGCAATACACGTTGCTACCTCCCCATTATTTAATGCTAGGTTAACAGTTTTAATCAGAAAAACCCAAAAAGTCAGAAGGCTTTCTGGGCAAGATGAAATTCCTCTTGGTGCTCCTTCAACCACTATCTTTGGAGGACTTAGGGCTAAGCTACAAGTGACGAATGACACTTCAACGGCAAGTGTATTTCTCCCTGTCCACTTGCGCTCCACTCAATCCACTTGCCGTTCAAGTGTCATTCGTCACTTGTAGCTTGGCCTTCAGAATCATAGAGTTGGAAGGGACCTCCACAATCATCTAGTTCAACCCCATGCACAATGCAGGAAATTTACAGCTACGTCCCCATTTACAGCTACGTCCCCCCACACATACACCCAATGACCCCTGCTCCATGCTTCTTAAGTCATAGTAAGTGACCCTCACACCATGACACCTAAGTGAAGGAGAGGAACAACAGAAGGCCACTGAATGAGCAACAACCAGCTCCACATGCCTGGGACCTCCCAGCTCCCTTTTAATAATTGCTTTTTCTTTCCAATTTTCTGAATAACATGAGCCTTAATGGAAGCAGGGGACACAGAGGCTGCAGGAGACTGCTCTCTTCTCAAACCCACATGTGCACATCTGTGTGGATGTTGTTGGGCTAGCCTTTCCTTGCATTGTGCATAAAAGCACACAGAAAAGGATGGCAATGGTGATGCTGGTGCTGATGGCATCATGCCATCTACTGTTCTGCTCCCCAGTGCAAAGCAAACCTTTGATCCCTATGAGCCACTGATGCTAATGCTATAACACTATTGCCCAGGAAGCACTGAAAAAAGGTCTCTCATGCATATTATGCACATTCCCTTCCAACCAATAAAGTTAACTCTAAGGGGCTCAGCCTCTCCTCTTTCGAGCCAGTTGCTAGCATAAGTGCAGCAAGAAAACAAGGCCCAGACAGCCCACACCGCTGCCTGGCTTGCCAGCAGGGCAATTGTACGGTAAGTACTGAAATGAAATACACAAACACTTTGGTGGGGGAAATTGTTAAATCCTTGTTTCCCTGATTTTGTTCAGCATTCCGGAAGCTGCTTTAACAAGCCAAACCAGAAAATTTTGTGTGCACACCTCCAGCAAATACATCCGTTAGCTTCTTCTTCCTCTCACCTTTGTGACAAGTTGAAGCATGTAGAACAAGACAGTAGTTCTATGTTCATAGTGTCTTAGCCAGGCTACCAATACTTTGCCTGAGCTGAAGGAAAAGAAAGAACAAAAAACTATTTATTGAAGCACTTAGCTGATTATGCTCAATACTTTTTTGAGGATAATAAATCTTTTCATTAGATGCAAGTCATGTCTTCTGCATGAGGAATTTTCTCCTTGACAAAGTGCTGCTTTCATCCTTTTTTCCAAGAAAAGGAAGGAGAGTGAAGTGATTGGGAAAAAAGCAGTAAGTGTGTAAGGAAAAACCTGGTTCATATCAACTAAGAAATAGGCAAAGAGGCCCTTTTGTTTTGTAGGCAAGAACTAATATTATCAACTTCACATAATGCTCTTCCAGGCAGTTTAATGTCCCACTCAGAGAGGTGAACAAAGTGCCATTATGTTTACTATATGAATCCCACTCTTAAGGTCAGACAGGTTTTCAAGAGACACCTAGTTGTTCTCCAGTCCAGACTGATCCAGGCTAAATCTAGCTTTATCAAAATCATCAGAATCTAGCTTTAGCAGAAACATGTGCCTTTATTCCATTCTCTGAATACCTATAGTGATATGTTTTGCATTAGAATTAATTGCTGTAGTGCACTGCTATTGTTTTTAGGATCCTGGAAGGGGAGTTGTGAGAACAAAACTATGATCACATTGGTTTTGCTTTTAGAAAAAAGAAATTGTTTGAATTCCATGGCAAACAAGAGAAACACGATGAAGGCATAACAATGCTCTTTTTTGCAATCTACATGATTCTGAATCAAATATGTGAGCTGAGATGCTTTCTCTATCCATCTATACAATCCTCTAGATAAATAATTTGTATGTTGAATGGAATGATACCATCTGAATTTGTTGGCCATAACATATATATGTTCATGGTATGTCCTAATCTGAAGCAGAACCTGAAATTTGGAGTTAAACCCATGTATGATTCCAGATTCCCTCTTCTGAAGACTGGAGTTGAAATAGTGTTGTAATAAGGTTTTATTAGTCCACGTGATCATATTTTAGATTTTTTTTGTACAATAAAATTGGAAGAAATTAAAACTACTCGAAATAAAACCAGTTTTATAAAGTAATATATATATTTGGGGGGGGGTGGGGTTAACTAAGCTTCTGAGCTCACATATAATTTATTTCACATATTAATTACTGTTGAAAATACTTTCTCTCAGTAGCTGTCAGTGTAATTCTAAGCATAGTTACAACATTCTGTGACCATTGAAATTAATGGACTTAAGGTGTGACTCAGTTTAAGATCGCACTGCTAGAAGTTGTCATTGGCAGGTCATTTCCTGTCCATCTAATTTTTTTTCTCAGTTAACGTTTTTTAAGAGTTCTCATGTAGGTTCCTTGCCACTGATTATGTATCTTATAAATTACACATGAAAATGATAATTTGATAGATGATTGCAATCAGGTTGATAATATATAATTTTGATTAATCAAGCAAGTTTGATTAATTTTAGTGTTGATCTTAGAATAATCCTGTGCTGCAGTGGTGTTTACTGTCATTCACTGTGAGTAATAACATTCAGCAAATTGAACTCTTATTCAAAACTCCTTAAAACAGCTACCTGATGACTTCCTGCATTTTCAGATGTTTAATTACCCTGTTAAAAAAATAGGAAGTAAAAATGCTAGAGCTACTGTTCCATCTCATTTCTATACACAATACAGCATTCCCGGCCAGCGGCAAACAGCCACTATGGCTGGGGGACATAGTCTGATCCTCCAGAAGGAGGAAGAGGCAGTTGCGGAGCTTGCCCTGGAAAACGGGGCTGTGCATGGAGGGCGGCACTTAGCAGTGCTCTTTTGGCTGCTCCACCTTTCAGCGTTCAGTGTGCCTTGTGCTCGGCCCACCCACCTCTCCCTATTTCAGTGCAGGACTAGCCGGTCGCCATTCATGGGGCCAGATAGGATTTTTTTCTCCTTTCCCTCATTGGTTCTGGGGTTTGGGAGTTTTTTTGCCTACCTTGCACTGTTAGGATGGAGTGGTAATTGGCTCAAGTGGGTTGAGTTTACTATCCCTTGGCAGGTTAGGAGCTGGGGAAATTGAGTGGACCAGTGACCACCCTTGGCATATCCCCATTGATGGGGAGTGGGGTCTGTCAGGAGCGGCTGGCTGTTGTACAGCACAGTTGTGAGGTCAGATGCCCTGGTGGGGAACCCCTGGACAAGCTGGTCCCCCCTGCACCTGTATTGCCAGATGGGGGGGGCTCTAAGGGGGTGAACCACTTAGCCAGGCCAGCCGGGCCCCAGCCATACCATGGATGGCTCGCACCCAGGGCTGTCAGGGGTCGCCCATACAGATCAGGGTGGAGGTCCAGGAGTGACCCCAGGGCCTGACATGTACTGCTAGTTAGGCCCTTGCCGTGTTGACAAATATGTTGTTATAAATTAATAAAGCAGCCCTTTAATCCCAACACTTGTGTCTGACTCTTCATTCCGACTAGGGGGGCAATACTATGCTACTGATGTCATCCATTCTTGATGGAAATAAAAAATGAGCAAGCACATCATAATCCTAACCCTAATCCTAATCCTAACCCGGTGAGTTTCAGTGGTTATTTATAGTGATTGCTTTAAAAAGTGAAGGTGAGTTGTGTAAAGTATGAAATTTATTTCAAGGATATATCTTTGTAAATACTTTGCTGCCTTTGTAAGAAAAATAGAAGAAGAGCTCCTCTTCCATGCTCCATTCTTTCAGACATACCATTGGAATAGAAAAAAGAGCAAGTGATTGGGCTGAATGGAGATGGCCACCTCTACTAGACTGACAAGACTCTTTTCTAAATTCCTTATATGCCCTTTTATCAGCAACATCATTTAGGGAGGCTTACAAATTTTAAAAACTAATTTGAAAAAACACCTCTTTATAATCCTACTATATAAAAGGCAAATCGTATTTCTGACAACTCACTTCCTACCCTGGTGCAACTCCAGAGGGTGCTGCCATGGAAGGAAGCCCAGATGAGGCAGCCGCACTCTTCAGAGAGTGTGCTGGGGTAGGAAGCCCAGGCTGGGATCAGGCGTGGAGCAGGCAGCAATGCCTGCCTCCTGCCTGCACCCAGCTGGGATCAGGAGTGATGTAGGTGGAAATGCCCACCCCCCCGACTTCACCTAGCTGGGATCAGGAGTGGAGCAAGTGGCAATGCCTGCCCCCCTTCACCCAACTTGGATCAGGAGCAGAGCAGGTGGAATGCTCACCCCCCCACCTTCACCCAGCTGGGGTCAGGTGCAGAGCAGGAGGCAATGCCCCCCAACTTCACCGAGCTGGGATAAGGTGTAGGGCATGGGGCTTGCAGATAGGAATACAGCTTGCCTATTTTAAAACAGGGCTGCCAAGTTTGTTTCCAAGTTCAATTCAAGGTGCTAGTTATAAACTTGAAATCCTATTTGACCCAGGGCCTGTGTATTTAAAGAATATTTCTCTTTTTATTTCCCAGTGTGCTAAGTATCATCCTCCGGTTGCCCCTTTCTGGTTGTTTCCCTATTTAAAGTTGCCTGATTGGCAGGAGGACAATTTCAAACAATACAAGAACCTTGAAGGTTTTCACTTATATACATTTTTATATTTAAGAGCCAGTTTGGTGTAGTGGTTAAGAGCACGGGACTCTAATCTGGAGAGCCGGGTTTGATTCCCCACTCCTCCACAAAGCCAGCTGGGTGACCTTGGGCGAGTCACAGTTCTCTTGGCCCCACCCACCTCACAGGGTGATTGTTGTGGGGTAATAATAACACTTTGTAAACCGCTCTGAGTGGGCATTAAGTTGTCCTGAAGGGCGGTATATAAATCGAATGTTATTATTATTATTATTATTAATACATTTTGTAAATTTTTATATTTTAAATTCATACAAAAGTGCTATGTGCTCAAATGTGACAAATATTCTACAATAAATATCTAAGATCCATCCAATCTATATCCAATAAATATTCATAAATATTCATCAAGTTCCTTCATTTCCCTAGAGATGAGTGTGATGGTGCTGGAGTGATTCATACATTGACTTGAGCCTTTGATAAAGACATTGTTGAAACAGGAAAGTAGGCTGGTGGAACCCGTCAGTCTCTTACAGCCCAATTCTGAGGGGTTCAGCTATAACCACTAGGCAATGTTGCCATCTGAAGAAACTCCACATGGACATTAACAGCTCTGAAATAGAACAATAACAAAGTAAATACAGTTCACATCTCTGGAAATTGGAATGTATTACCCAAAGTGGATTTGATTGATTGGATGCTTGATGAATATTTATGAATATTTATTATTATTTATATATATATGAATGTATTGTCGAAGGCTTTCACGGCCGGAGAACGATGGTTGTTGTGGGTTTTCCGGGCTGTATTGCCGTGGTCTTGGCATTGTAGTTCCTGACGTTTCGCCAGCAGCTGTGGCTGGCATCTTCAAAGGTGTAGCACCTTTGAAGGTGCTACACCTTTGAAGATGCCAGCCACAGCTGCTGGCGAAACGTCAGGAACTACAATGCCAAGACCACGGCAATACAGCCCGGAAAACCCACAACAACCATATATATGAATATTTATTGGATATAGATTGGATGGATCTTAGATATTCATTGTAGAATATTTGTCACATTTGAGCACATAGCACTTTTGTATGAATTAAAAATATAAAAATTTACAAAATGTATTAAATATAAAGATCTATATAAGTGAAAACCTTCAAATGGTTGTTGCTGATTTTCCGGGCTGTATAGCCGTGGTCTTGGCATTGTAGTTCCTGACGTTTCGCCAGCAGCTGTGGCTGGCATCTTCAGAGGTGTAGCACCAAAAGACAGAGATCTCTCAGTGACACTGAGAGATCTCTGTCTTTTGGTGCTACACCTCTGAAGATGCCAGCCACAGCTGCTGGTGAAACGTCAGGAACTTCAATGCCAAGACCACGGCTATACAGCCCGGAAAATCCACAACAACCATTGTTCTCCGGCCGTGAAAGCCTTCGACAATATATTGAAAACCTTCAAAGTTCTTGTATTGTTTGAGAGTGTTCTATACTCGGACCCCTCTTGTTTAGCTGATTGGCAGGAGGGCCTGTCTGCTTGGGAGTGATTGCTCCGATACCCTCTGCTATTGTCAGTCGGGGGCCATGGGCTATTGAAATTTAAAGGCTTCCTCTTTACCAGAGGTATGAACCTTTGGCGCAAGCTTAACGGTGAGTGCCAAAGGGCTCTTGGCGTGCGGTTCTTACCCTGGGGATCAAACCTGAGGATCCTGTAATTTTCCCCTCCACTTTTTTATATATAGACTTCCTTTGTTGTGTTACCGCTTTTGCTCTCAGAGACATTAGATCAGATTTTTTTGAAACCAGGGTTCCCCACAGAAAGCAGATTCCATGAAGAAAATCTATTTTGTATGGCACTCATAAGTAGACTTCTTGTTTGGAAGAAGTTGATGGCTACTGGAGGGCCATTTCCAGTTACCTGCCAGGGGTGTGCTATGTTTGTCTGCCTTTCGAAGACTAAGAAGTCCTCTCTGATGGCTGCATTACAGTGCTTAGATACTTCTAGATACTCTTCTTTAGATGTATTTCCTTCCCTGCATTACTTTAACATCTCCTTTTTCATCCTTAGCTCATCATAGAGCAATCATCCATATTAGCTTCTTAGATCCTCTACTACATTTCCATCTTGGTGGAATAGTGATAGCTGGAGCCTAAAAAAGCTCTTTTGTTTTAGGAAAGCTCACCCTTCACTTGCTCCTTATTAGAAGTGGTTTTCCACAGTCTTGGGTAGGGGTAAGGGTAGATCTTTCCTAACGTGCTACCTGATACCTAAGAGATGCCATGGATTAAATTTGGAATTTTTGGCATGCAAAGCATATGCATAGGGTTGCCAAGCCAGCAGAAGGGTTGGAATAGGGACATGCGATAATACGACATCACCAACATAGCTATGTCACTTTGGGGGGAAACTTAGAAGTGCTGTAGCTCTTGGAATCAGCAGAAACTCTATGGTAAAATTATACTTTCCAGCAGTTCCTGGAGTTACCTTATGTTACTTTCAGGTTTCTTCTAGAAGTGATGTAGTACTGTAAATGACATCACTTTAAAAAATTTCTCCCGCAGGAATAAAGGGCTGCCAGCTGGAGAACTCTTCCCATAGGAGGTGTGGCAGCATGTGTTCTACCACTTAGCCTAGCCACTTATTTTAATTCCTTTATTGCTAAAATAGTGTCTGCAGTACTCATGTATAAGTAGCACTACTGTGATTCCTAGCAAGTGCTATGCTACTTGACTGTAATGGTTTTAGCAAAAAATCAGAGCACGAGATCCAAAGTGCTGAAGACAACTGGTTTTAATTTTAGAAAACAGGACAATACATTTGTGTTACAGGGGTTTGTTTGGGATTTTTTTAAGGAGGGGTCCCCAACTCTTATCAGAATGAACAGCTTCCTTTATTACATTTATTTTATTTCTCTGCCATTAACAACAACTATCCTATATCTTCCTACTATATCTTTCTCTTGCTCCATTTCTTAATCATGCAAAATATTCTATACTGTATATCATACCAACAATTCCAGTTAAATTAAGAGGATTTCAAAAATCAGTTCTAGAATTAAGCAATTCAGGAATTATACCTTTACCATAAAATAGCTGAACAGCTATTAAATGTATGGTAAAATCTGTGATTAGATGTTAATACTGAATACGACTCCCCGCCCCCCTGAATTTCTAAAAAATGCATCCTTATTTTTTTAGTTTAAAGATATTCAGAAAGTCGATAGAAAGTTCTCCAGGTAGGCATATTCTCTGTGGTGTTTGCAATGAAAGCAAATAGCCTATGGTTGATGAGACTTGGGATGTCTGATTATTTATATGCACTTGGAAACAACTTTCTAAAGACAATTGTACAGCCTGAATACTGAATGGTGACCTCCCTGTAAACAAGACACTCAGATACACCAGGGCTTCATTTTAGGGATCCAGGAATTGTTTTCTACTGAACATTTAAGCAGAAGTGCCAGAATCACAGACGCTGTGAACGTCAATAAAGAAACCTTTCAGTCCCTCTTTGTGCATGCATGGGTGACTGCAGGGCACTGAGCATCTGTTCTAAACCAAAGAGACACATGGAGATTATTATAAAAGTGCTGCCTAATGCTTACTTCTGGCCTCAGACTTTGGTCTCCTGCACAAAGGCGTTCTAATTTCCATTTCCCATCATGGTGAAATGTCCCAATGAAAATCAGTCATGCTAATGTTGCCATTTGCAAATTATGACCTAGTAGAAAAGTGCAGTCTAATATGCATGTAGATTGTAGCACCATGGAAGGCTAAACCACCACTTTGGAATCACCACATGACTCTGAAGGGATGATTTCCAGCTCCAATGTTCAGAAGGTACAAATCATGTTTCAATGAAATGCTTTGACTGATTTAAAAAACTAAGATTTAACTTTTCACAGAGGAAATAAACTTGTTTCTTGCTGTACCAATTCAGATAGCAAGTTGTGGAATACATGCTTTTATACGTAAAAAACAAGATGGCAGGGAATGAAATAATAACACAGTGAGCTGGTGTGTCAAAACATGGGGGATAACAAATCCTGTGTCAGGCCACTTTTACCAGTAGCTCTTGGTGAATTCAAGATCAAGAGGCAAGATCTGGTAGATCCAGAGGAAGGATTGGTGGTGCTTGTGAGGTTGAGAGGTAGACTCTGGTGGTATCTTGGAGTTAGGGCTTGCTCAAGCTAGGAAACTACCCAAAGACTTCTCCTCTCCCTGTACCCTGCAAGATCCATGAGTCCTCTACAGTCCAGCCTGAATTGATCCAAATTGGCAGCACTCATGACTGGATGCTATGTTGATCTCCATTTCCAGTTTGATACCTCATATGGTGGCTTAGGTGTTAAATTGGCCCGGCTTGTAGCTCAAAAAGTGAAGCCTATAAACAATACTTTGATTTCCTGCTGTGAATTAATTTTCTACCAATGAGTTCCATGCATGCATGATGTCAAACCATGACAACCCCAAAAGGAGAGTCTCTTGAGGAGCTAGTAAAGCGGTCGGTCGTTGAAGCCATAAAGCCCTTTGTTGACAAGTTAAACAAAACTGATCAAAGGGTTGGCTTAATTGAGAGTGAAGTGAAAACCATTAAGGAAGCAGCGGTGGGGGTGGAAAAAGTCTGCTCGGGAAAACGCAGCACTCATAAGGGCAACAAACAAAAAACTAAAGCTGTTGGAGAACCAACTGATCGGGTTGCAAGTGGATCGTACTCAGACAATATTGCGTCTCCAGAATGTGAAGGAGGAGGAAAATTTAAAGGATCTGGCGTCGGAACTTTTGACGATACCCGCGAAGGCAACTAAAGAAGAGTTAAGTGCCATTTTGGAAGTCCGTCGGGCTTCTTCAAAATATGCAACGAAGTGTCAGCTGCCTCGCGAGATTATTATTGACTTTTCATCTAAGAAGATTCAGGACACCATCCTATATAATTCATACAATGCGGACTTGGACTTTCTGGGCAATAAGGTTAAGATATTGAAGGACGTTCCATTTTTAGCTCGGAAAAGAAGATTTAAATATAAAAGGTTTGCAGCTCTTCTGAGGAAACGTGAAATAAAATACAAATGGCTGACTTCCGGTTTGGGATTCATGGAGGTCTAACGCAGCTCCATTTGCGGAGCTGACCAGACTGCCGTTTTAAGCGGCCGGCGAGGTGAAAATAGCCCGCGGCCGACTGCTCTCAGGCGGAGAGCAGGCAAAGAACGCTCAAGACCCTAGGGTGAGCTAGATCTCGGACGAGGGGGGGCTCTATGCAACAGGCCCCCTCCCGATCCTTGAGGTCCCACCTTGCGACAGGTCGGCTACAATCTCTGCGGCAGTTTTGGGGCCAATTCGGCTGGCATAAGACCTACATACCCAAGCTTCGATTGGGGGAAGAAGTGGAAAGGAGAATCTGAAATCGAAACAGCGATTACAACCCGTGGAAAGTGAAGGGAAGGTAAAGATCACTATCTTCCGATACGGGACAGATTGATAAAAACAGAGAGGAAAAAAAAAAGTAGATTTTTAAACTGCAACAGACTAGCGAAAAGGAGGGGAAGCTCCGGCGGGAGTTGTATTTGAAAAGAGACTAAGTTTAAAGAAGTTATTAAAGAAATTGGATTATTGTTTTGAATACCTGTGGCTTTGGAGCTGTGAGAAAAAGATACCATCGCGAGATCTGCTGTGGGAAGACGGGAGACAGGAAGTGCGTAACAACAATAGAGCGGCTGGAGAGAAGCGGCCCTTGCTGGAGGGCAGGAAGAAGGGAACCGCCATCTTTGAGAGGGGAAGGGTCGCGGCCTCAGCGGAAAAGGAAGTAGGCCATATTGGATTATAAAATCATAGAGAGACCATAGAGAAAAGACGCCCGACATTTTGGACCCTTTAAAATTAATTTATGCAAGAAGACCGGGACATTTGAAATATAAAAGGTACCAAATTTAACGCCACGGAGTTAAGGAAGAGAGCGGACTCGTGGGAGTGAGCCAAAGCAAGCCCCACGATGTCAAAGAAAGAGTGGCAATCGGCAATAGAAAACTTGGATAAAAACCTTTTGGAGGTGATTAAAGAATTTAAAGACATGAAATTGGAGTTGATCAAAGAGGTTAAACAGACAGTAAAATCGGAGCTGTCTGAAGTAAAATCGGAGCTGTCAGAAGTGAAGAAAGGTATGGAAACAATACAAAGTGAATTACAAGGGACGCAGCAGAGAGTTAAAACAGTAGAAGGAGCGATGGAGAACCTAGCAGATACGCAACAAACAGAGATGAGGCTGATGAGGGGAAGGATGGCTGTTGCGGAAAGTAGACATATGGAGAAGCAGCTGAGATTTCGCGGTCTGCCGGAATTGGAAGGAAAGACAGCGCAAGAACAGATGACGGAGGTGTTGGCTGAATACCTGGGGAAGGAGGAGGAGGATGTTGTGGCTATCCTAGATGTGGCATATCGTGTGAATTCGAGAATTGCAACCCAGAGGAAAGTACCAAGGGACGTGATTGTACAATTTACAACAAGAAACATGAAAGAGAAGATTGTGACTAAACAATTTCAAGATCCATTGGAGATCGATGGCAAGACAATCATTATAATGAAGGAACTACCCAGATCAGTGTTACTAGATCGGAAAAAATATAAAGCGCTAATCCAGATGTTGAAGGACATGAAAATCAGGTACAGATGGGAGCTCCCAGAGGGTTTGTCCTTCGAATTTGGAGGTGCCAAAAAGCGTATCAGATCTGAGAGGGAGATGGAGCGATTTATAAGGGACAATGAAAAAGACTTACCAACAAGATTATGAATATGGAGTGTAAAGTACTATCTTGGAATGTAAATGGACTAAACTCACCGAATAAGAGAAAAAATATTTTTCACTGGCTATTAAAACAAAAATGTGATATTGTTTGTTTGCAAGAGACTCATATTCGAAAACAGGATGTAAAATATTTAAAACTGGGAAAATTGGGCAAGGACTTTGTAGCGGCCTCAAGTAAGAAAAAAAGAGGAGTGGTGTTGTATGTAAAAGAGGAGCTACAACCAAAATTCATAATGAAAGATGTGGAAGCCAGATTTGTAGCAGTGGAATGTACTTGGAACTTAAAGAGAGTGTTGGTAGTCGGAATCTATGCACCTAACGGTGCAAAAGAGAGCTTCTTTGAAGATTTGAGGAAGCATTTAGACGATCTTTCATATGATCAGATAATTCTTGCTGGAGACTTCAATGGAGTGACAGACTTGGAACTGGATAAAAAGACTACAATGGCACAAAAGAAAAGAGGACTATTACCAAAGCTCTTTTTTGAGTTGATTCAACAAGAGACTCTTGAAGATGTATGGAGGAGAGAATATCCTAAAAGTAGACAGTTTACTTTTTATTCTGCAAGGCACTCCACACTATCAAGAATTGACATGATCTGGGCCTCAAAAGATTTGGCGTTATGGACTAAAGATGTAGAAATAATGCCGATGGTAGGCTCAGATCACAACCCAATTATGTGGAAATTAGGGAAAAGGAGAAAAAGGAAAGCATGGAGAATAAATGAGGACTTGCTACAGGAAAAAGAGAATATGGAAATATTGAGAAGAGAGACAAAGTTTTTCATACAATACAACGTGAATAAAGAAGTACCAACTGATAAAGTTTGGGATGCTTATAAGGCGGTTATAAGGGGCATACTAATGGACTTAAATGGTAGAGCAAGGAAGAAGAAAGAGGAGAAGAGACAAGAGATTGAGGAGAAAATAAAAGCTAAGGAAACAGTTAAAAAAGAGACCAGGGAAAAAGAAATTATATCAGGAAATTAAAATATTGCAAGAACAGCTAACAGCAATGAGTAACAAAGAATTGGAGTGGAATCTCAAAAGGCTGAATCAGAAAGCGTTTGAGGGTGCAAATAAACCTGGGAAGTACCTGGCATGGCAACTGAAGAAGAGAAGGGAAAAGAAAACAATAAACAGAATTTGTGAAGATGACAAAACGTATCTGGAACAGACTACCATTAGTAGAGCCTTTTATAAATTCTACGCTAAATTGTACAACAAGAGAGAAGTAAATAAAGACTCAATAGCATATCTGGAGAAAATGACACTTCCAGAAATTTCGGACGCTTGGAGAAGTAAATTGAACAGTGAGGTAACGGATGAGGAAATAAGTAAGGCAATACAATCTGCAAATCTAGGAAAGGCGCCAGGGCCAGATGGACTTACAGCTAAATTTTATAAGACTATGGCCAATGAGCTGGCACCATTCCTAAAGGAGGTGATCAATGGAGTTCTAAGGGACCAAAGGATCCCAGACACTTGGTCTGAAGCGAACATATCATTGATCCCAAAAGAGGGCCAAGATTTGACAAATGTGAAAAATTACAGACCTATATCGTTACTCAACAATGACTATAAAATTTTTGCGAAGATACTGGCGGAGAGACTGAAGGGGTGGCTTTCGGAAGTTATAGAGGAGGAACAAGCAGGCTTTCTGCCAGACAGACAAATAAGAGACAATTTAAGGACAGTGATTGATGCTATTGAATATTATGATAAGCGTTGTGATAAAGAGGTTGGTTTCTTCTTTGTTGACGCTGAAAAGGCATTTGACAATTTAAACTGGGACTTTATGTTTGCCACTATGGAAAAGCTACAATTAGGAGAAAGATTCATCAGAGCAATTAAGGAAATTTACAGAGACCAGACTGCAGCAATTGTGGTGAACGATGAACTGACTAAGAAACTGATTATAAGTAAAGGAACAAGACAAGGTTGCCCGTTGTCTCCACTGTTGTTCATTTTAGTATTGGAGATCCTGATGATACAAATACGACAAGACGAGGAAATTCGAGGAATAAAAATAAAGGACTATTCATACAAGGTCAGAGCATTTGCGGACGATATAATGTTAATCGTAGAGGACCCATTGGAGAACATGCCAAAAGTGATAGACAAGATCAAGGAGTTTGGAGACTTGGCAGGTTTCTATATTAACAAAAAGAAGTCAAAGATATTATGTAAAAATATGACTAAGCAGAAACAACAATTGTTAATGGAAACAACGGACTGTGAAGTAACAAGTAAGGTGAAATACTTGGGAATTGAACTGACTGCTAAGAATATTGATTTATTCAAGAATAATTATGAAAAACTATGGACTCAGATAGAGAGAGACTTGATTAAATGGAATAGGCTCAATCTGTCATGGTTGGGTAGGATTGCAGCAGTTAAAATGAATGTGTTACCAAGAGTGATGTTTTTGCTACAGACAATACCAATCATCAGAAACTCTAAGCAATTTGAAAAATGGCAGAGGAAAATTTCAGATTTTGTATGGGCAGGCAAGAAGCCTCGAGTGAAAATGAAAGTTTTACAAGATGCAAAGGAAAGAGGCGGAATGCAACTGCCCAATCTGAGACTTTACCATGACGCAATCTGCCTAGTTTGGTTGAAAGAGTGGATGACACTAAAGAACAAGAAATTATTAGCCCTAGAGGGATACAAAAAAATATTTGGATGGCACGCATACCTATGGTACGACAAAGTAAAGGTCAACTCGATGTTCCTGCACCATTTTTTACGGAGAAGTCTATACACAATCTGGAAGAAGTATAGAAATTATCTACAAGAAGGAACTCCTTGGTGGGTGGTTCCATATGAGGTGATAGACCCGAGAGCTGTCGATAACGAACGACAATGTTTAACTTACAAAGAAATAACTAAAACCGAAGCAGCTAAACTTAAAATAAAGATGCAAGAGGAACTATCACCTAACTACGATTGGTTCCAGTACAGACAGGTTAGAGACTTGTATAACTCGGACTCTGTAAAGGGAGGTATACGAACAGAGAATTCGGAACTAGAGCAGACTCTTTTTAAAGAGGACAAGAAAAGAATATCCAAGGTATACCAGGTACTGTTGAAATGGTATACCGAGGATGAGACAGTTAAAACACAAATGGTGAAATGGGCTATAAATTTTAATAAAGAAATAACAATGGAGGCATGGGAATACTTGTGGAAGACTACAATGAAGACAACGACATGTACAAATATCAAAGAGAACATCTACAAAATGATCTATCGTTGGTACATGACACCAAAGAAGATTGCGCTAGGGAATTTGAACACTTCTAATAAATGCTGGAAATGTAGGAAGCATGAGGGCTCCCTCTATCATATGTGGTGGTCGTGTGAGGTAGCTAGGCAGTACTGGGGGGTAATAATAAGAGAAATGAGTGAAATTTTACAATTTCAAATCAATAAGAACCCAGAACTCCTGCTACTGAACTTGGGAATGGAGGGAATTCCAGCTCATCACAGGACATTGATATTTTACATGACGGCAGCAGCTAGACTTTTGTATGCGCAAAAATGGAAAGTACAAGAAGTGCCAACTATCGAAGATTGGATCTACAAATTGCTGTATATGGCGGAAATGGACAAGATGACAAGAAAACTGAGAAATCTGGACTCAGGGCAGTTTAACACAGACTGGGAGAAGCTGAAACAATATTTGGAGAAGAAATGGGAGGTGGGAGGAAAACTGTGGCAGTTTGAGAACTACTGAAGTATAATAAAATGTAGAGGGGGGTGACTTTACCAGGGGGGAGAAGAGATAAATGTGAATTTATAAGCAGTTAGATTAACAGATTGACATATATATAGATATACATAGGTTAATAAACAGAATATTGATGGAAAATAATTAACTATAAGGATTAAATATAAGGATTGAGTAACCAATAATATTTTCTTTCTTTGACAAGATTTGTACAATGCACCAAACTGAATGTCTGAAGGTATAGACGAGTCAAATTGATTGACTATGTGATGAGAGTTACAGAGAATTATTATAAAAAGACAGAATGAGTAATATATAGAGAATAAGTCAAATTGTTTGATTTAAATGAATGTAAGATTAATTATAATTATAATTAATGTAAGATTTATATGGTTTGTGATATATAGAAATACTTAAAAAATGGAAAATGGGATAAATTGTTTATCTAAGATGGAAACAAAGACTTACAGTTTGGGTATATAATATTAAAAATAGTTAAGATGTACTGCTTAGAATAATGGAAAATATATATTTGTTTTAGATAGAGGAATCTAATAGAAGTAAGGGAAAAGGGACAAAGGGTTGGAAAACTGTTGGAAGTCAAAAAAAAGGGGGGAAAGGGAGGGGGTTAGAAATTGAAAATTGGGGGAAAATTGAATGTAAATGTAAAAATAATGGACTCTAACCCAATAAAAAAATTTTCAAAAAAAAAAAAAAGAAATAAATAAAATACAAATGGTTATTTCCGGAAGGTATCTGGTTTAGCTATAAAGATCAAGCTCACAAGATAACATCGGAAGACCAGCTAAGGGACTTTGTGTGTAAACATCAAGAGTTCCAGCAAGAAGAAGAGGATTTCAAGCCTGAAGGGGGAGGGGAGGAGGGAACGAGCACAGTGACTGTAGCTGTTCAGAAAGAATTGCGACCGAGACCCAGAGGGGGGAAGAAGACCTAATCCTGATTGTAGTTTGTATTTTATAAGATCTACCAATCTAACAGCATTTTACAAAGTTCTAATGTTAAGTAATTGCAGTATGAAGGGAATGCATTACTTGTAGATGTAGTGTTTGTGTTGTTATGTGTTGTTTCTTCCTCTTCTCCCTGTTCCCACTTTTTCCTTTTTGTAGTACTAGTAATTAAAAAATAAAAATAAATAATAAAAAAATCCCATGACAACCCAGTGCTTAGTGGTGCCATGGCCGTATGTGAGAGAAAATTAGCCTACATGGAGAGCAAATACCTAAAGAAACTCAGCCAAGTCACATTTAATGTATTATATGCTCAGGGGTTTGAGTATGTAATTTTTTTAAAGATAAAATTTACCCTGAGAATATGACATACAAACTGGAGATTTTGCGAAGCGTATCCCTACTGGGCCTCAGTTCCTCTCTCAGTTTACTCATTTGGTAAATAAGAAAGAAGAAGCCTTCAAACTGTTACTCAGCAGAGTGTATTGCAAAGAGGTGTGGTGGACAACAATTACATGCCCTCTTCACTGAATAAATTTGTAGTGAAGACAGGGAACAGCAGCTTTTGCTGATAGCAGCCACAGAGCCAGTTCTTAGGAGGTTATGTAATGGGATTTGCATCAGTTGCTTTTCCTCACCTCCACACTTGCTGACTCATTTGCTTGCCTTCTTCAACAATGATGACAGTGATGATCACTATAGATCAGTTAACTGCTCATGGACACTAACCCCTGAAGCTAGCTCTGGAAGACAGAGGTATGGTCTAAATTCTAAACACCAAATCACTCTTTTTGATCTCAGGTTTGCGTCTTCAGCACAATAAAGGCAGTTCACTGTGTACCCAAATCTGTTCCCAAGACAATTGTCTTTCAACCAATTTACCCCACTTCAAATAAGTTATGATCCAGGTCTATCCATGTCCATAACCCTTCAATTGTTTCTGCCAAATTAATATATTGTTATCTTCTGAAATCCATGTCCCCTTCATCTAACTTTCTCCAATTAATTTATTACTCAATTTATCATACTCTTTTTTGACCAATACTAATTTACCATTCAGACAGTGCAATCCCAAGAACACTTTCCTGAGAGAAAGGCCAATTTATTTATTTACTTCATTTATACTACACCTTCCCCCAAAATCAGGACCCAAAGCAGCTTACATCTTTTTCTTCTTCTCCATGTTATCCTCACAACTCCATGTTGTCCTCACAACTATTAGGCTGAGAATGTGTGATTGGCCCAAGATCACCAAGCAAGCTTCTGTGACAGATTGGGAATTTTAATCTAGATGTCCCAGAGACTGATCAGGTACTGTATATCCATTACACAATACCTGAATATGATTGTGAGTATACCTGCTTAGGATTTCTCTTAAAGTCTCTCAACTAACCATCATGTTAATGATGTAGCCCAGACTTGCTCCCTTCAGCATTTCTACATCATGGATGTTAATGAAGGGACCAGAGGCTGGTTTCTGGAAGCAAAATGGTCCTGAAAGCAGGAGGTAGTTGTGAATGTCCTGCATTGTGTAGGGGGTTGGACTGGTTGACTTCAATTCTATGATTCTAAGCAGGTGTCCTAGCTTTAAGAAGGGCAGCTGACCAAAAAGCAGTCAGTTTCCTAATAGTCATTCCAACTGATAGTCAGTCCAACTGACAGAAACTAAGCTAATCTGCTACACTCACCCTCTCTTTTGTGCTTACTCCTACATGGGCTGCAGTTAATGAATATTTATATAGCACATTCAAATGTTCAGAGTTTACATATGTCACATTGGTATAGTTATTACAACATTAATATTAGTATTCTATTGGAGGAACAGAACTGAGGTTGAGAGTGGCTCACTTACAACAAGAGATGGGCACAAACAGCAATACGGGAAAAAAGCCACAAACAGCCCAATCTGCTGTTCACGAACAAGTTGTTCATGAGGCCCCATTCGAAATGAACAGGTGGCCGTTGCAAGCCTTGTTTGTTGCTGTTCGGCTTGCTGTTTGTCAAGACAGACAGTCTGGCACCTGCAATCAATTCCCTTGGCAATTTAGGCAGGGATTGTCTGAACTCTGTCTGAACTCCTATTGTTGCCCTGGAAACCCCAATCTAAGCCCAATTTAGCTTGATTGGCAGGTCTTCCTTTCAAGTGTGGAGCTCCAAATTTGTTAAAACAAGGGAGCAAAGACCAGGGGGAAGGGGGGCTCCCAGCTCTGACTTTGCAGACAGTGGAGAGGGAGAGACAGTTGCTATTGGCATTTTGATAGAGAGAGTGCATTGGAGCTTGAATTTTCTTTGTGTGTGGTGGGATAGGGATCTACCCCTTCAAGTTCCAGGGCTGCTGCCAGGCTCTGGGCCAAGCTATTATTTATTATTGGTACCTTTCCTGGTGCCTGCTCAGGTCAGGTTACTGGGAGTGGTGCAGTAGGGATCTTGACCAAACTTGGATGATAGCTGGAGGAGAACCTGCTGCCCCCACGAACAGCCAACTATGAACATGTTCATGAACAGGGCCATGTTCGTGGTTGTTCGTGAGTCCCTGTTTGTGGATGGCAACGAACAACGAACGTCATGTTCATTTTTTTTCCTGTTCGTACCCATCTCTACTTACAACCACCAATGATATTTGAACCAGAAACTTTCTGATTTGTAGCTTGGCCTTCATGCTGCACTAGTAAAGGTCCCTTTAATAGGGAAAGAGTCTGTTGCAAAAGCAGAGAAATCAACACAAACATTTAGAGGGACCTCCCAGGTCTATAAAATAGTCATAGAGTGCAGGAAGCCTTTCTTCTAAGAATACCGTAGAGAGTTATAAAATGATGTATTATTTTTATGTTTTCATGTCCCATTAAATCTTTTTTAAGGCAGTGTTCCATTGAATCAATGTGGCTTTAATGTACCAAAGTAGCAGTTTAGGCTGAGATGTTCCTTAAAACGAGAAATCGTTATTTAGATAACTCTCTTTCTTGTCATTAATTCAGTAAGCAGCATTAATTCCCCCTATGAAAAAAAATCGTTAAACTTGTACTCAGGCTAACAGGGATTTCAAAAACATGGTACCGCATGAAGCATAAACATTTCATTTTCACATGATTTCTCTCATATTCTGCCTTCCCTCCCAGTACAGTGTTGCATTTTTTACTCCAAAACCATGGAGATAATGTTTCTTAGGAAACAAGGGACATTAAGCTCATGTGTCCAAGAGGGCACTATTCCTACTATCTGAAATTTTCATGGCATGTTCTGTTTCCTTGCTCCATTTTTATTTGTTAAAATTAATGAATATAACTATGTTACTTTTGAATCAATTGCGTATAAATAGCACCTAAATAGTATGTAACATCTGAACAACAAAGAAATGGTGAAAATAACCAGGAATGAGCATAGGTGGAACAAAAAGGTTCAAAATGATACAATTATTTAAACAATTAAAAAAGATTGTATCCTCTACACACAAGGAAGAAAGAGTTTCACTTTGTTGTAGTTTCTTTCTCTTCTTTCAAATAACATTTTTCTTATAAGCTAGGAGGTAGAAAAGTAGGAATATAAGGAATCTGAGGGGCAGAAATCTTCAAGTCTCTTTAGTTTTCCTTGCCTGTAGGGACCATCAACAAAATGGAGCCTTCAGGATTTTAAACTGGTAAAGCCAGATAATCCATGTGTTGCATTCAGAAAAAGATTTTTTGCCACTCTTTTAATTTGAAAAGGTATTCAATATAACTAGTGATTGTACAGAATAGATCTATAGGATAGGAGCTTGTCCCCAATTATTCTAGAATAATGGGTTTTAACTTTGTGTATCTGTGAATTATATTCTTTGAGTGCACTAGATCACTGGAGTTTGCCTCAGAATGTTGCAAAATTGTAGAATCATCCTTGGTCAGATAGCTATAACATTTCTCTTCTTTCCCTCCCTAAATTAAATATTTAGCCATTTGGTCATTCTGAAAGCTATTTATTGTTATTTTAAAAATAAAAACACAATTTGCAAGAAAAGTCTGTCCAAAAACGTTTTCGCAGAGGTTTTGGGGTTTTTTTTTTGCTGTTGCTGTTGCTGTTGCTGAACAATAACAATTACTTATTTTTGCCTGTCAGAGTCAAGTTTGCAATTGCTGTGATTAGTCTACAATTTTTGACAGATATGCCTAGATATATTTAAGGTGGCTCCATGGACCACAGGTGGCAGTACTTGTTTAAGTCTAAATACACCTTGTTGGTAGCTTGTGTAAGCAAAGTGAAAGAAAAAAATTAAAAGGGAGTTTTCTTACAGTTGCTCTTCAGACTGTATTCTCTTCATAAACTGAAGGATGGTACACAATTATAGTGCACATACCTCACCAACTGTTATACAGTGATAAACAAAATAATTCATATTTTAAAGAGAACAATTTAAGTTCGAATTGAACAATAAAGTGAATTTTCTCCCTTAAAGAAGCCCCTTAAAGGAAAGGAAGTTCAGGCTCAAAACTTTCTTAGACATTTCCACAGATATTTCCAAACAAATTAACTAGTTTGTCAAAACTACATTTACAAGAATTTATCGAGACAGTAACAGCAATAATGAACTGACCTGTGGAAAAACTGGAGTGATTAGAGTGATTAGACCAGCCTGCAAAGTGGACTGGGGATGACCTAAGAGCAAGGCTGAATGAGGCTGAGTGAGGTGGAGCCCCTTTCCCGCCCCTGAAGCCGTATGAGAATAACCAGGCATGAGCAAAGCAAAGTGAGAGCAAAGCAAACTGAAATTGACTAATTGAATATCAGGCCCCACGCCTGAGCTCAGTACCAAGCTGAGGACTGTGCTGAGCTAGGCTGACGCCGAGAGGACGACTGGGCTGAACTTGACACTCACCCGCCTCCCCTGACATAGAGCTGTGTGCACGAGTGGATATCTTACATCGAGCCAAGCTGAGCTGAGCTGAGCCGAGTGGTAGGACAGCTGGCTGCTGGCTGGCTGCTGACTGCCCAGTTTCTGTCAGCCATCTGATTGCCCAGACGCCAGGAGGCTTGAGGCCCCTAGGAGATTCTAGAGGTTCAGGAGCTGGCATGCTGGGGAGTTGGAGTTGGAGGGCAGCATCTAGGAGCGGCACATGGCGAATTGATGGGGGGAGTGGAGTAGAGAAGCAAGAACAGACGACTTAGGCGAGTGAAATTGGGCTGCAGAGGAGAAGGCTTAAGGAGTGTAGCATGAGATCAGTACTGGACCTGGATGGTGGGCATAGTACATTGTTCTGCCTGCCTACACCTGTTTGGGAAGCTGGGAAAGCACACCCCAGATTGCACTTGAAAGACTGTTGGAAGCAGACCTGGGAAATCAGGCTGCTCCATTGCATTAGAGTTGGAACTGCGGGTCGCTCTTCAAATTGGTTGAGGGATTGTAGATTTATTTATGATTGCAAGTTGAATTTTTCCCTGGGGGTCATTGGAACTTGTTTTGGGGGATCAATTAGCCCTTAGAGGATGAAGAAGGGCTAATGCTCACTTAATTTGTGATAATTTAATTAATTACATGCAGGTTGGAATTATTTGAAAGGATGATATAATTAAATTTGGATAGAAATGAATTTTGTGCCTGGTAAATCTGATTGGGGGTATGGGGATATATGAGTATATTAAGACTCATATTGATGTAATTGAAGGTAACTGGCTTCTGTTGTTGTGTTGTATTGTTGCAGGGTATGCTAGGGGATGGAGGTTGTAGGGGGTGGTGAGAAAGGAGACTGGGATGGAGCTAGGGATCCCAGTGTTCTGCGGTCGAGGGAGGTATGGCGGTGGGATGACACTTTAGAAGGGAAGGCCATGGAGACGTGGTAGGGCTCGGTGTCCTTCCAACCTTCATCCCATCCCAAGGCATGCTGGTTGTGGGGCTAGGAGGATGAATGACCTCCCTCCGACAATGATGTTGTGTAACACCAGGTCTATCAATGATAAGACCAAGACATTGCAAGGTTTCTTTGTAGTGGAAATGTAGATCTGGTGTGTGTGACTGAGACCTGGATGAGGGATGGTGAAACAGTCACTTTGAAAGAACTGCCCCCCCCCGGTTTCTCGGTCCTTCACCAGTCCTGGATGGATGGTCGGGGGGTGGGGAGTGGCTATTCTCATTCGGGAGTCTTTCTCCTTCAGGCCGCTCCCCACACCAAAGATCACTGGCATTGATTGTGTTGGCCTGATGTGGGATGCTGAGGAGAGCTTGGCTATCTGTTTGGTGTACTGGCCACCTAGCACACCAGCAGCTACCCTGTCGAGCCTGTTGGAGGTGGTGGTGGGGTGGGCTTTGGAGCACTCTAGGCTGTTAGTCTTGGGTGACTTAAATGTCCACATCGATGATGCCACCTTCTCACAGGCTGCAGACCTGGTGTCATCCATGGCAGCACTAGGGCTCTCCCAATTTGTTTCAGCTCCCACACATCAAGCGGGCCACACGCTAGATCTGATCTTTGGGATAGGGATTCAGGTGGACCTTGATGCCATTGAGGCAGTGACAATAAAGACTTCATATGAAGGAGTAAGGAACTCATGGAGTGTTTTTTGAATAGGGAATATCCTAGACAAGTGGTCTGGAAAGCAAATAAGAGAGTTTGTCAAACTGAGCGGAGTAGCTTACTACAACCAAAGAAGAGAGATAGCCTGGATAACATCAAATGGGCAATGGACCTCTCGCCTCTTTCATTTAAAATCAGTAAAATTGTGAAAAAACATTGGCATATTATTAACGACTTCCCGGGGTGTAAAGAATTGCCATTCATAGGTTATCGACGCACTCAGAACTTTAAGGACATTCTGGTGTATTCCACTTACCAGGATACTACTGCAGAGTTAGTAGACCTAAAGGGGCATTTTGCCTGCGGTAACTGCAATGTTTGCAGGTTGTCTGTTAAATCTTCAGAGAGATTGAATCCTGTCACCAATGCTCCCTTTTGCAATGCTGTTTTCTCCATGTGTAAGACAACGTTTGTGGTTTATATTATACAGTGTTCATGCTCAAAACTATATATAGGAAACACAATAAGACCCCTAAAGAACTGGACACAAGAGCACAGAAATAGGATAAAGAATAAAACTGTAGACACCCCCCTAGTCACTCATTTTGTAGAGAAACATTCGGGTAACGATACCTTAAAAATTTCAATTTTGTTGGTCATTAAACCTGGCGATGGTATAGATCCCCAATGCAAATTGTTACAGAAAGAAACAGAGTGGATTTACTTTGCTAATTCTTTGATGCCAAATGGTTTGAACAGCAGCATTGATTATTCTTACTTTTTATAAAATAGCTTCGGTAATAGAATGTGTGTAATTTGTTTCATTGTTTGTACTGTTCCTTGAATGTGACGACACTGAGATGTATAAAATGGAATGGTGTAATATGCCCTGTACGGTAATTGTCCATCACTAATTTCACCAACTGTCTGTTAGAGACTCGTGGAGATTGTATGAAGTATTAGTTATGTAAGTAAGTCAAGTATATTCTTGTATAGTACATTGGCTGTATATTCTTGAATTTAATATGTTTATGATATATTTCTTTATAGTGCTTGTCATGGTTAAAATATGCCTTTGAAAAAGTATTAATTACTAAACGGGAGCATAATGCTGGCAGACGCACATCAGGCTCCATCCATCTGATAGCAAGCCATCTTGAGTACAGCAACATTCAGTGTGCATAAAAGGCTTTATTTTTCACAGCGCTTTCTGGAATTAAGAATGTTCATCTTTCTTTTTCTGAATACCCGACAACGGAAGATTTTCATTGCATCTGTAAAAAGAAAAAACAACAGATGATATATGAATTTATTATTACGAGCTCTCTGGACTGCTCATACATTTGGAACAATTGTTTGAGTCCAGTGGTGTCAAAGTGTCTCTGTGACCTCTATTACACATAAGTTCTTATATTTACATTGATTGGTTCTGTATAACAATGTTGTCCACAAGTTCTGGCATTGAGCACTTAAGCACTTTAAGTAAAAATCTTTGTATATAAAATGTTTATAAAATTTTCAGTTAGGTCCTTTTCCCTCTGTAAGGCTTCACCTTTTGTAGTGTTGTGACCTCCTCACAGGCTGCAGACCTGGTGTCATCCATGGCAGCACTAGGGCTCTCCCAATTTGTTTTGGCTCCCATGCATCAAGCGGGCCACATGCTGTCCTCTCCATTCCCATGCCAGACTAGCCCCCTGGTACTCGGAGGAGCTACAATGGTTGAAGTGGGAGCTGAGACAGCTGGAGCCAGTGTGGCGACAAAATCAGAGCGAAGAGGCAAGATCATCTTATAGAGCATTTATGAAGGCTTATGAGGTTGCTGTGAAGGCAGCAAAGAAGGAGTATTATGCCACCTACATAGCGTCTGCTAGCTCACGCCTGGCAAAATTATTCCAAGTAGTTCGGTTCTTGGTCTCCCTCTCAGGGAGACTGCCAAATTAGAAATTTGGCTGTGAGGCTTTTGGGAGCTTTTTGGCAGATAAAGTCTTGTCTGTCCACTGCAACCTGCTGACCACGGTTGATATGGTAAGGGAACTAGAGACCCCTTGGCTGTCTTCTGGTCCAATTTTAGATCACTTCAGTCTAGTGTCCCAGGAGGATGTTGACAGGATCCTGAGACTGGTGAGGCCCACTATATGCCCCTTGGACCCCTGCCCCTAGTGGCTGGTTAAAGCCAGTATTGATGGGCTGAGGGCCCCGTTGGAGGCTATTATTAATCTATCATTGAGCTCTGGGGTTTTTCCCAGGGTGTTAAAGAAAGCCAACCTTGGACCCCACTGATCCATCCAGTTACCGCCAAGTCTCGAACCTCCCATTTCTGGGTAAGGTGATTGAGCGAGCAGTGGTGGAGCAGCTGCAGGGTTTCCCAGAAGATGCATCAGTCCTGGACCCATTCCAGTCTGGTTTCTGGCCAGGCCATGGGACTGAGACAGTGTTGGTCGCCCTCACAGACTATCTCCCTAGGCATCTGCATCGAGGCGGGTCAGCACTGCTGGTGTTGTTAGACCAGAGGGGACAGAGAGTGGTGCTGGGGGAGAGGTTATCATGGTGCCAATCATTGGTGTGTGACATCACTTGTGCCTGTTTCATCGGTCATGAGCCTTGGTGTGATGCTGGACTCCTCCTTGTCAGTGGAGGCCCAGGTCAAGGCAGCTGCCAGAACTGCTTTTTTCCATCTCCAGCAGGCCAAGCAGCTTGCCCCCATCTCTCAACCCATGACCTAATGACAGTGATCCAAGCAATGGTCACCTCCAGAATAGATTACTGTAACTTGTTCTACGCAGGGCTTCCCTTGAGTCTGACCCGGAAACTGCAGTGGGTCCAAAATGCGGCTGCTTGTGTCCTGACAGGAATTTCATTCAGAGAACATGTGATTCCAGCTCTGCAGCAGCTGCACTGGCTCCCCATGGAATTCCAGATCAGGTTCAAGGTTCTGGTTCTGACCTATAAAGCCCTAAATGGACTGGGACCAGCATACCCGAGGGACCGCCTCTCCCCTTATGTACCTCGGAGGGCTCTTAGATCTGCAGGTAAACACCTATTGGTGGCCCCTGACCCCAGGGAGGCTCAGCTGGCTTCGACCAGGGCCAGGGCATTTTCTGTCCTGGCCCCAACCTGGTGGAACTCTCTGTCGGAAGACTCTTGGGCCCACCAAGATCTTGTATCTTTTCAGTGGGCCTGTAAGACAGATGTTCCACCAGGTATATGGTTGAGGCCAGCAGTAGATTTATCTAATTAGCCTCCCTGCTGGTCTCCTTCCAGTTGGAGGGAGCATATGGTCCATGTGCCCCCATGCTTGAGGAGTTAGAGTTTCACCAAACCACACCTCCACCCCTTTTCCCCCTTGTGTATGGTGGGCAGGGAAAGGGGATGTGTGCCCCATCTGGAATGCCAAAATCTGTTTGCACTGAGATGTATTTTATTGGTTTTATCTATTGTGATTTATTTGTGATTGTAATCCACCCTGAGCCTGCTTGCGAGGAGGACAGGCTAAAAATCTAATCAATCAATCAAAACTGTGACAGTGGCCAAACATAAGCCCAATAAGCAGTGGACATCCATCTGCCCACATGCAGGATTGCCTGCCCAGAGTACCCCATGGCTGCCGCCATCGAAGCAGCCCCAATCCTGAAGAAATGGTTTCTGAATTTGATGCCAGCTAAACCCAACTTAGCAAGTGTCCTCTCAGTAACTGCCCAAAACTGATAACGAGTCAAAGGATGACCATCCTCGTGCCTAAACAAAATCCCTTGCTCTTCTCCTCTCATCCTGAGATACTTACAAAGTGTCCTAACTGGCCATACCTCTGCATCCACATATGTCCCCAATCTGACCCCCACCCATTTCTGTTTCTGATCAGTCTTAGAATTAGGAATTTTGAGGGAAACCCTGTCTTCCTCCAAATTAACATCCTGAGCCATAAGCCTGAGCTTGACCAGACTGATCCTTACCAGACTAAACCACAAGTTCACTGACACGCAGGGCCCCCCAAAAGGCTGTCAATGCTGCTGCATGGGATAAACTAGCCTCATAACCAGAATGACAGATATTACCCCAGACAGTGCAAAGACCTTTCAGCACCGCTGGGGAAATGGGCTCCCTAGAGTCAGCCTGAACCCCAGCCTCCTGTGGCCATCCCTCCAACATTTTCCTGACTCAGAAGTCCCCCGTGGCCTCAGGAAACCCCTGAGCCTTGCTTACAAAAGCCAAGGCTGCTGTCTCCGAATGGACTTAACTGCCAGCCCTCTTTACCTCTGCTGCACACAAAAGTGCATGAGATGCTCGAGCAGGATGAGCCACACCCACCTGCTGCAGTTTGGTGGCCCTCCTGAACCCAGCAAACTGTCCTACCACTCTGTTGTAGGCATGTGTGATGGACTCAGCTACAGATGCTGAGATTTCCAGAAGTGAAAGTATGATTGACATGCCCCCCCTCCCAGTGTGGCTAGCCTGAAATGGCAGTTGGGGATGGAATGTTGGGGAAGCAGTCAGTTGGAGTTGGAGAGAAAACAAGAGAATGAAAAGGAGTTCGAGCCTGGCTTTAGACCAGAGATGGTCAGACAAAGAATCCTCTGAGAGGAAATAATGTTTGTGAAACACTTTTAGTCCTAGTACTAAAGTGGGAAAAACCAGCACTAACTCCTGCTTAGACTTGAGAGATCTGGGAATTATAGTGGGCCAAGGAAGTGGATAGAAAGGAGTCTCCCCTTTAATGCCAGGAACAGGGTTATAGCTCATAACTATAATGCCTGCCCAGTATCTAGGAAGGGTTTGTCTCAGTGGAGCACCCTTAAGTCTGGAGAGGAGGGAAAGTCATGCTGTGTTTGTGTTTGAATATCTAAAGTGTAACATCTGTGAAGCAATGTCAACCTCTGAAAGAAACCAGAAACCTAGTGTTATACCAAGTGTTTTGTGCCTCACACCAGTGAAGTTCCTGTACAAAAACCTTTCTGTTACGTCAGTTCAAACATCTGCCTACCTGCCTTTTGACTTTAACCTTCTGTAAATAAACTTTCTGTTACATTTTGGACCTCCTCAAGCCTTGTGTGCCAGTTTTTGCTAAAGGGAAGTGCAAACCCCGGATCTGTCCCCTACTAAGACTTGCCTGGGTAACCATTTTTAATAATCCTTAAGGGTGGGACAAGAAGGAAAGTTGAAGCTTAACATCAACCACGCTAGCAGAGGCTTCCCAGCCCAGTATACAGCTTCATAGGCTTAAAGAGGAGAAGTTTTACCTCAGGGTAGTGGAAGGTCAGCCTAAGCCTTGTGGCAGCATGCTTTGTGCTGGGGGCAACTGTGAGCAGTATAGCCCTGTATGCTTTGGCCTCCCAAGTTGCCATAACTCTTGGGACATCTGTGCAAGCTGCAGGTCAGCTTCCAGGACAAGCTGCCCAAACCACTCCATCTGTTGGTGAGACAAAGCATCTGCCACACCATTGTTAATTCCAGGAACATGTTTAGTTTTAAATAAAATGTTCCTCTGGAGGCACAGTAGTGTAAAGGCTTGAACAAGCCTCATAACTCTACGTGATTTAGAAGGAGTTAACCATGTGAACCACTGCCTGGTTGTCACACCAAAAGTGGACAGAGTGATTGGCCATTTCCTCACCCCACAGCTGAACAACCACCAAAATGGGAGGAAATTCCAAGAATGTTAGGTCCTTATCTAACCCCAATGCCCGCCAATCAGGCAGCCACTGATATGTGCACTAGTGCCTTTGGAAATACACTCTGAAGCCTGTGGAGTCAGATGCATCAGACATGACCTGCAACTCAGCTTTGAGTATTATTTTATTTATTTATTTGATTTATACCCTGCGCTCCCCACAAATGGGCTCAGGGCAGCTAACAACATTTATAAAACACAGTGAATTAATTACAAAACCATAAAATCAATAGTAATCTTTAAAAGGTCATTAAAATAGTCCAGGCGCAGGCTATTTAAATAAATATTTGGGAGTCCATATATGAGCATAGTAGATGGGCTTAGTAGATGGCTGAGGGCAGCCCCAGAAAAAGTGGTGGTTTTAGATGGAAGAAGGGGGACACCTGCTGGCACCCAGCCAAAGGCCCGGCGGAACATCTCCATTTTACAGGCCCTGCGAAACTGTAACAGGTCCTGCAGGACTTGGATTTTCAGCAGGAGAGTGTTCCACCAGGCCGGGGCCAGGGCAGAAAAAGCCCTGGCCCTGGTTGAGGCCAGACAGATGTCCTTTGGGCCGGCGACCACTGGGAGTTGCTTGTCTGCAGAATGCAATGCCCTGCAGGTGACGTAATGGAAGTGGCGGTCCCACAGGTATGCAGGTCCTAGTCCGTGAAGGGCTTTAAACACCAAGGTTAACACCATGAATCGGATCTGGAACTCCACTGGGAGCCAGTGCAGCTGGCCCAGCACAGGATGAATGTGCGCTCAGATTGGCGTTCCAGTAAGGACACATGCCACTGCATTCTGGACCAGCTGTAACTTCCAGGTCAGGCCCAAAGGCAGCCCAGCATAGAGTGAGTCGCAGTAGTCTAACCTGGAGGTGACTGTTGCATGGATTACTGTGGCCAGGTCCCAGGGCAAAAGATAGGGTGCCAGTTGCCTGGCCTGTCGAAGATGGAAAAAGGCAGACCTGTCAACGGTCGCGACCTGGGCATCCAAGGTCACACCCATGGTCCTCACTGTTGGCAAAGGTTTCAATTGTACCCCATCGAGGATTGGGAGCCGCGTCCCCAGCTCAATCGCCCCACGACCCAGGCACAGAACCTCCGTCTTCAGAGGATTCAATTTCTTGTGACTACTCTCTTGATTTATGGACTTTGTGGCATTCCTGGCCTTGCCAGTTGGTTCTCATTACCTGTTAGCAGCACTTTGCAGACCCAGCTGCTACCTGAAGCAGGACACTGGGTGAAGGGGCGCATATAGATGTTAAAGAGCATCGGGGAAAGAATCACCCCCTGTGGGATGTCTCATGCCAAGGAATGGCATGTGGACATCTGTTCACCCTCTGTCCTCGATTGTGAAGTAAGGAGTTCATCCCTTGCAGATCTTCACACCCAGAAAGTTGTCCCATTGTAATGCCTGAGGAATTCAGACCAAACCATCAAATCCTCCTGCATACCACTGTCAACTCAGAAATGATGATGTGGAGCACACAGTGATGCCATAGCATCACACAGCTGGCACAAAAAAGCCCCACCAGGGGCAACCGCTTTACAAGCAAAATTCAAGTGGCTGACTATCTGCTGAAGCTCCAGGAGGGAAACCTTCCATTTGGACCCAAACTCCTGAGAACATTAACTTTCTCCTGGGGAAGCCTAAAGCACTGCTGAACAGTGTCTAGCTCAATAACTAGGGGTGTGCAATTCGGGTTTCTGAAACCCGAAAGAAACCAGAAACAAACTTGTTTCGGGTTGTTTCAGGTTTTTCAATGGGAAAATGCCTCCGTCTTCCCGGACGCCTGGGGGAGGCATTTTCCCACTGAATCAAGCTGAAATTGGTGGGGACCTTCCTCTAACTCCTCTCTAACAATTCCCCAAGTTTCAGACCGATTGAACTTTGGGGGGCCATGTTATGGCCCCCCAAACCAGGTCCCCCTATCCTCGCATAAGAAAGGGAAGGGTGAGCATATTGTTAGCTTGCTGCTGCTCATTTTCTTCTTCATTATTTCCTATGGGGAAAAAATGAAGAGGCAGGCTTCCTTTGCCAGGGGTGGCATTTTGCATGCAAAATGCCCCCCAACCCTCTGGGGCCCTTCTCCCACCCTTCCTCCCACCCCCCACCAAGGCTCAGCCTGCTCCCACTTGGGGGGGGGCATTTCATGGCCTCCCCAAGTAGGTGCTCTTTTGTCTACTACAGCTGGGGGAGGCTTGTCTTGCCAGGGGTGGCATTTTGCATGCAAAATGCCCCCCAGCCCTCAGGGGCCCTTCTCCCACCTTTCCTCCCACCCCCCACCAAGGCACAGCCTGCTCCCACTTGGGGGGGGGCATTTCATGGCTTCCCCAAGTAGGTGCTCTTTTCTCTACTACTTACAGCTGGGGGAGGCTTGTCTTGCCAGGGGTGGCATTTTGCATGCAAAATGCCCCCCAACCCTCAGGGGCCCTTCTCCCACCTTACCTCCCACCCCCCACCAAGGCTCAGCCTGCTCCCACTTGGGGGGGGCATTTCATGGCCTCCCCAAGTAGGTGCTCTCAGCCCCCAAAGTCCACCCCCTACAGCCCCACACAAACCCAATTCCCCCCCCTGCTGCCACACACAGACCAAAATCCCCACATTAGCCCCTCACAGACCCAAATCCACCCCCAGCAGCCCCACACCCATAACCCCAGGAACAGGCTGGCAAAGGCCAGCCCTCTCCCTTTGTTTCCTATGCTGGGAACTTCTAAACTCTCTTTCCCTGGGCAATTCTGCACAGCCCAGGGGTGCCACAATGGTGCGCACACTTCTGAGTGCCAGCTGGTCCCTGTGAAAGAGCACCTGAACCACAGACACCCTCCCTCAAATTCCCCCACCACCTACAGAGATGGCTGGCCAGCCAGCCCCATTGTTCCCTGTGATGGGAACCAACTGCACAACAAAGAATAAAACACGAACAACACAAAAAAATTTTTTTAAAAAAAATTATTTTCTCCCTTTCAAAGTACAAGTAGGCAAAGCATTATGACACATTACACCAGCAGTCCCCCACACAGAAAAATTAACACAACTCACTTAACATCATAGAATCACAAAAGCACAATTCCTGTCAAAAACACTTTATTTCTTTAACAGCTTTAGGTTACACAGCAGGGGGGGGGCACACCAAAGGGCATTCCAGCATTCCAAAAATAACACAACTCACTTAACATCAGAGAATCACAAAAACACAATTCCTGTCAAAAACACTTTATTTCTTGAACAGCTTTAGGTTACACAGTAGGAGGGCACAACAGGGCATGATAGCAGTGTACTACACAAAAATAACACAACTCATTTCACATCAGAGAATCACCCAAACACAATTGCTGTCAAAAACGGTGAAGTGGGTTGTATTATTTTGTGTAGTACACTGCTATCATGCCCTGCTGTGCCCTCCTACTGTGTAACCTAAAGCTGTTCAAGAAATAAAGTGTTTTTGACAGGAATTGTGTTTTTGTGATTCTCTGATGTTAAGTGAGTTGTGTTATTTTTGGAATGCTGGAATGCCCTTTGGTGTGCCCCCCCTGCTGTGTAACCTAAAGCTGTTCAAGAAATAAAGTGTTTTTGACAGGAATTGTGCTTTTGTGATTCTATGATGTTAAGTGAGTTGTGTTAATTTTTCTGTGTGGGGGACTGCTGGTGTAATGTGTCATAATGCTTTGCCTACTTGTACTTTGAAAGGGAGAAAATAATTTTTTTTAAAAACTTTATTTTGTGTTGTTCGTGTTTTATTCTTTGTTGTACAGTTGGTTCCCATCATAGGGAACAATGGGGCTGGCTGGCCAGCCATCTCTGTAGGTGCCAGTCGGGGTTGAGCTACTTGCCAGCCGCATCAGTGGCGTGGCTCTCTGGGGCTTCTCCGTCATTTGAGGGTGGGTGTGTTGGTCGGCCGTTACCAATTTTTGGCCTTGGCAGCCCCTTAGCGTGCCAGTTTTCCCCTTCCCTTGCTCTAGGGCAGGTGCACCCCTCCCCCCTTTTTGCCCATAACCGGATTTATAGGCTCACTGGTGGGGGTGGACTGAGTCTATGCTGTGTGGGCTTAGCTCCTTGGGGGTGGTATTTGACTCTGTGAATACAGTTTGCTCCCTGGGCCTCGATGTCCATTTGTCCATAGTGGGTGGTAGCCAATAAAGGAACAAGGGATTCAAACCTTTGCAGATCAAGCACACTCTGGGGGTTGCAGGCCATAATTTTCTCAAGGGCTTTTGGCCTATTTAGGCTGCATTGGTCCAGTGGGCCACAGGCCTTGCATCTACAGGGGTAGGCCAGACTTAGGCTTTCACTACAGGCTTCATTTACCACTAGGAGTGTTGTGGCAACCATTTTGGGGTGCTTTTGGAGTGGCAGCCATTTCTTAATAGTTAGCAGTGCAGGCCTCATTTGCCACTAGGAGTGCCATGTCAGCCATTTTGTGGGCTTCTGGGCTGGTGGCACTTCGACAAATGACCATAAACGCTGCCATCGCTCCACACCTCTGAAAAACGGCGGCAGAGCTCAGTGGGTGCCCAGGCGCACTGCAACATGCCCAAACGCTGTCCCGCTCTCTCCAATGCTGCCTCTGCTACTGTCACTGCCGCTGCCGCCATCACTGCAGAATCCCGGCCAGTTTCTGCCACTCTTCAAGTTGCTCGGAGAAGCGCAGCAAAAGTGTCCACTTCTACCGAGAACTTCAAGCCGACTGCGGCTGGGGCAGGCGGAGCCGCCTTCACAGGCAGTTGGCTCTGCCCACTCCAGCAGAGTCCCAGCTGGCCCAGAAAAGGTTCATCTCTCCCTCCTTCCGAGGAGGCAGACCATGGCCCCTGGCTTTAGAGAGGCACCTGCCTCTCTCCAGGAGGGCAGATTTATGGCTAAAAACTGTTAATTGAACAAATTAATCTAGAATACACACATGATAATTTAAAAGAAACCAGAATCTTTCTAACTAATTTAAAATACAGAAGGAGAATTCAAAAAGACACATATAAATATTGCAGCTAACATGAAAGTGAAAAGTCCATTAAAAAGCTGATTAGGGACAATAATTCTAGATAGGCAGCCACATTCGTCCATAGCAGCAAAATAAAAGACAAGTCCAGTATTTCCTACACTAATAAATGATTGAGGAGAATAAAACCCTAAATCATATAATTAAGAGTCTTACCCAATTCACTTTACACTAGAGACTAACAGTGCAATCCTAAACAGAGTTACTCCAGTCTAAGCCCATTCAAGTTAATGGACTTAGACTGGAGTAACTGCTTAGGATTGCTTAGGGTGTATGTTGATTTTATCAGACAAGGATGTATTAGTCTTTATTACAACTGCTGTTTGGCTCAGGCACACAGATTCCCCCTTCCTCTTAAAACATTGATGTTTATGTTGCTATTTTAATTTTTAAAAACTATTGTTTAGATAACGTGGTGCGGTCATTTTAGATATAATAGTGGCTATAAACAACTGAGTCTGCTGGGAGGTATAGTATAGTAGGACAAAAAACAAGACGTAGAAATGAAGAAATTTCGCCTGGGCCTAATCTGGTTTACTGAGTGATGCAGCAGTTATGACTGTTTAGGATTTACAGTAAACCTTGTTTGGAATCTTGGACAGTGACTTGGATCCTATTAATCTGTTCCATTAGTGCTACTTAATCTCTACCACAGAGTGTGCTTTCTTTTCTGATAAAACTTCCATTTATTCACGGCCCCATTGAAAATCACTGATCTTGCACTAATAAAATGTTTAGCAGAAGAGGAAGCACAATCCATGGCAGAAACAATCGAGTACACACAAAACTTGCTCAAGGGATCCAAGCCAATATTTTCTGCTTGTCATCCAATATTATTGAATATTTGACAGTATTTCATCATTGAGCACCAATGGTATTTGAGGTCTAACAGAGTTGGATAGGAAATTAGGGATTCTTGAACACTCATCAGATCACATTCTGTTTGCTGGTTGTGAGCAGTGAGCTTTTCTTGTCAAAATATCCAGCTTTTTGTAAGCAGTTCAAGACTGTTAATTGGGTTGCTTTTCATGTATTCAAACAGGACAGTACAATGTAATAAGCAGTGTTTCACACATGCACTTTCTCTAATTTCCCCACGCCTCCATAGACCCATTGTCATTATAAGCCACTGTGCAACCAAGCATAGAAATAAATGATGAGCAGGTGGATCAGTTAGCTGGTGTGTGTGTTTGTTTTAACTGTGTTGTTTGGTGTTTGTTCCTAGTAAGTGCAAAAGTTCTCTCAAGGCAAGGAAATGAAGCTCCTCCACTACCACAATGGCTGTAGTGCTGCAGTTGTTCAGTAGCTGTTTGACTTGGATGGCAGCAAGACAAGCAGATCTGAACTCAGGCCGTGAGTGATCATGGCTGTCATACATGGTATTTTGATTTGCCATACCTGTTCACTGCAAAATTTGTGTCATCCTATAGATGATATACAGCTGGGGTTGGTTTTTTACCGTTAACAGCTGATGAGATTTCATATTTAAGGCTTGCCAAACCGAAAGCAGTCAAGATATACCTACAGCTAAAGCATTTAAATCCAGTTTGAGAATTCTGTGAATTTAAATTGTGAATGCTTAAGTTATTTTTCAAAATGTATATGCAAATATTGTTTTTCCAACTCTCAGATATTTGTTCTATCTCTAGGTTTTATATATTACTAAGAATAAGGGACATTTAGAAAATTCAAAGATGCATTGAACACACACAGAAAATAAAATGTACCCAAATGGTGTTTCCCAAAGTACAACACTTTTATAGGAATTAATGACTACTCTTTCTTATATGCAAGAAAATAAAGGACACTTTACTGCTCCTGATAAGCCCAGCATGTTCCTGTCTACATAAGCCTCATTATGAGTGTGACAGAATGTTAAAAACAGCTGTGAACATTTGTCTGTATTTGTATCTATATAATTTAACTCACTAAAAGAGTAGCCACAGTCTAAATCTGATTTCCTTCTTTTCCTACCATTATCAGTAGTCTCATGTATTTGAGACTGAATCCCAAGCACCCCTGACTCAGCATTAAATTTATTTATTTTATTGATTAAAACATTCTTACCTCACAGTTCCCTGTGGTTCAAGGTTCAATTTACAGTTAAAACCAAAATAAATCAACAATCCCTCCCTCTCTCCCTCCCCAACTCGCAAATTTGGAATCACGGTTTTAAAACAACGCAATCCTAAACAGGGCTACTGGCTGATTTGAATAAGATACAATTTAACAAGGATAAGTGCTGTGTTCTGCTACTGGGTGACAAAAATGCAAAGCATGCATACTGGATAGGGGAAAGACTTTTGAGTAGCAATGTATGTGAGCAAGATCTTGGCGTATGGGTGGATAGAAAGCTAAATATGAGTAGTCAGTAAAGAAGTCAAATGTAATCTTGGGATGTATCAAAAAAGGTCTAACATTCAAATCAGGATGTCTTTGTTCCACTATATATATCACATGAGTCAAGCTCCACCAGGAATATTATGTGCAGTTCTGGAGGCCTCACTTCAAAAAGGATAGGGACAAATTAGAACAGGTGCAGAGGAGAACAACCAGGATGATCAGGGGTCTGGAAACCAAGCCTTACTAGGAAAGGCTGAGAATCTTTCTACACAACACTTCTGACGTGTTCTTCACATGTCAGGAGATGCAATGTTAGCTGGGAAGCATAGAGAGCCAGTTTGATGTAGTGGTTAAGAGCACTTGAAGCCAGTTGGGTGACCTTGGGTCAGTCACAGCTTTTAGGAGCTCTCTCAGTCCCTTCTACCTCACATAGTGTTTTGTTGTGGGGATAATAATAAAGAAAGCGGCAGACTCACCTGCAAGCAGGGTTGGCACCTGGGGCCGGACGGCGTGGAGGCGGGACCGGAGCGGAGGCGGAGCATCCATCCCATGAGGGTCCAGCCGCATGGTCAGCGCCATTACTGTTCGAGCATCTGCCGGATCAACTAGCATCAGGTAAGGCAGGCAGATGCTTGGGTGGGGGATTCCCATCCCACGTCTGGTGGGGGGTGGCTGAGCCTGGGGGTCCCCGCTTCCCCTCGATTTCTGGAGGGGCCGTGTCTCTCTGGGGGGGGTTGGAGGGGGGCGAGGGGGTGCATGCCCCCTCCCCCTCCCCTTCCGCGGGGCTGCCATGGTTCTTCCACCCCCCTTGCGGGCCTGGGGGGAGGCAGGGGGCAGGCGGCCGGGCCCCTTCGGCTCGAGACCGGCCCGCGCCTTACCTCCAGGCCCCCAAGCCCTCCCTCGGAGGCAGCGCAGGTGCGCTGCCCTGCGGCTGCCGGAGCAGCCGCGGCCGAATCCGGCCGGCGCTGCGCGCGGGCCCGGGGGGGGGGTTTCCTGGCGGCGGCAGCGCAGGCGGGTGGCCTGGCTGCCGCCCGATCAGGGCGCTGCGGCCGCGGTCGGCCCGCGCCTCGCGACCGACCGGCCCGCGCCTTCAGGCCAAGCCCCCGGGCCCTCCTTCAGCGGCGGCGCGGGTGCCCGGCCCGGCAGAGGCCGGAGCAGCCGCGGCCGAGTCGGCTCGCGCCGCGCGCGGGCCCGCGGGGCTTTTACCGGCGGCGGCGCGGGCGGGTGGCCCGGCCGCCGCACGAGCGGGCCGTCGCGGCCGCGGGCGGCCTGGGGCCCTTGCGGCCGGCCGGCCCGCGCCTTCCTTCCAAGCCCCCGGGCCCTCCAACGGCTGCGGCGCGGGCGCACCGCCCGGCGGAGGCCGGAGCAGCCGCGGCCGAGTCGGCTCGCGCCGCACGCGGGCCCGCGGGGCTTTTACCGGCGGCGGCGCGGGCGGGTGGCCCGGCCGCCGCACGAACGGGCAGTCGCGGCCGCGGGCGGCCTGGGGCCCTTGCGGCCGGCCGGCCCGCGCCTTCCTTCCAAGCCCCTGGGCCCTCCAACGGCAGCGGCGCGGGCTCACTGCCCGGCGGCTGCCGGGACAACTGCGGCCGAGTCGGCTCGCGCCGCGTGCAGGCCCGGGGAGGTGGTGAGCAGCGGCGGCGCGGGCGGGTCGCCCGGCCGCCGCCCGTGCGGGCCGCCGTGGCCGCGGGCGGCCGAGCCCTCACGGCCGGCCGGCCCGCGCCTGCTCTCCAAGCCCCTGAGCCCTCCTCGGGAGGCGGTGCAGGTGCGCTGCCCGGCGGCTGCCGGAGCAGCCAGGGCCGCATCCGGCCCGCGCCGTGCGTGGGCCTGGGCGGTTTTTTACCGGCGTCGGCGCAGGCAGGTCGCCCGGCCACCGCCTCAGGGGACGCGGCGGCCGCAGGCGGCCTGCGCCTTCGAGGCCGGCCCGCACCTTCCCTCCAGGCCCCCGGGCCCTGCGGCGGCAGTGGCGCGGGTGCGCTGCCTGGCAGCTTGCGGAGCAGCCGTGGCCGGATCCGGCCGGCGCCGGGTGCGGGACTGGGGGGGTTCTCAGTGGCGGTCGTGCGGGCGGGCGGCCCGGCCGCCGCCCAAGGAAGCCGCCGCAGACGCGGGCTGCCCGAGCCGGGCCTCCCTCCACGGAGTCTGCCGCTACGGCGGCGCTGGGCCCTCGTCCCGGGCCCAGCGGGGCATTCCCGGGACCAGCCTGCACCCCGAGCTTGGCCCCCGGGGGCTTCCCCTTCGGGCGGTGCGGGTGGGCTGCCCGGCCGCCGACCGGGCGGGCCGCCGCGGCTGCGGCGGTCCTGGGGTTCATCGGCAGCCCTCCGGCAGCCTTTCCTCGGTGGCTGCCGTCTGGCATCTGCACTCAGACCCCCCGCCGGGGGCCCTGCCCCTTGGCGGCTGCCGGGGGCGGGGCGCCGGGCGGGCAGGCGGCCCGGCTGCCGCGGGGGTCAACCGGTTGGGCTGGCGCCGGGCGGCCAGGCTGCCAGCGGCAGCGGTGTCGCACGGGGGCTGGCAAGCTGCAGCAGGCCGCCCCTGGCCATTCAGTAACGGGGGACCTTTCCACTTCGCAAGGGGGGGGCACGGGGCCGAGCGAGTCGCGGAAGCAGGCTGGCGGCATGGTTAAGCAGGCTGGCGGCATGGCTCGGGGCAGGCACCCCCCCCATTCCCAGGGCTGGCCTCCCCAGGAGCGACCGCCTGGTCCGGCCTGGCAAGCCGGGCTGGGCGCCCACGGCGGTCCGAGCGGGGCCGCCTCCCGGAATTCCCCCCCCAGCGTCGCCCGGGAGCTGACCAACAGACCGCCTCGCAGGGCGGGCATTTCTTTACTTTACAGGACGAATGTCTCCAGCGGCGAGCACGAAGGGCAAGGCAGCGGCCAAGGCATCACGCCAGGGCCCGGTCACGAGGGGTGCGGCAGGGGCCCCTCGCAAGGTGTGGGGGGAACCCCGCCGGGTCCCCCGGGGGGCCGGGGCCCCCAGCAAAGGCACCAGCGGGGGGCTGCTGGTGCCCTCCGGGGAGCCGGGCTCGCGCAGGGCGTCCCCCCCTCTGCAAGGGGTCGACATCCAAGCGGCATGGATAAGCATGCAGGAGAACATGGCTGTGCTGTCCGCAGCATTTGGCAGGGGCGGGGCACCAGCTGCCAGCACCCGGGCCGCCATGGCTGGGGCCGCCGCCACCGCCCCCCCTCCTGTTCCAGCCCGCCAGAGCCCCCCGAAGGGGCCGGGGGGCAAGCGAGGGAGGGGTCACTCACCCCAAAGGGGGCCTGAGCGGCGGGAGGCCAGGCGCCCGACGCATAGGAGCCCATCGCAGGAGGCCAGGGACACGATCGTGGTGGACGAGGAGGTGGACAAGCCAAGCCCAGAGGGCAGCTGGGAGAGTGATTCGGAACGAGGACGGAACAAAGGGCGGTCCAGAGCCTCAGGTCGACGGTCACGGAAGTCGCGCCGTAGGAGCTGGAGCCACAGCACATCGTCATCCAGGGAGTCGAGAGGTGAGTCCTCCGGGGACGAGGATTGGGAAAGGAAGGCAAGGGACTACTGGGAGGCGGCGGCCTACGTCCCGGGGCTAGCTGAGTGGGCCCGGCACCGCAGGCACCGGGGAAGAGCCCACATAGGGGCCAGGGCGGCGTGGGAGCATACCCCGGCAGCCCGGCGCGAGAAGTCTCCGCCACAGGTAGGGCCGGGGGAAGCCCCCATCGGATACCATCTGCCGGCTCGCGTGAGGGAGCGGATCTTAAACGGATACTACGTAGATGTTTTCACTCTACTGCAAGCAGAGGAGCCAGCGGGGGACATGGGTTCCCCCAGAAAGCGCAGGCGTCAGGATAGGGAGAGGCCGGCAGAGCGCACGTTCACGAACTGGGTCCTGGGGTACTGCGAATATGCGGGAGTGGTCCAGGCGGCATACCCCGAGCGCGCGTGGCACCTCACCATGCACATGAGGGAGGTAGCGCACATCAAGGCCACATCAGGCGAGAAGGCGGCGCTAAAGTATGACGAGAACTTCCGGAAGAAGGCGTCCAGCAACGAGCTCACCCGTTGGGACCAGCCGGACAGCATGGGCTGGCTGCAGGCAGTCAACAGCAAGGGCATGGGGGAGCGTGCCAAGGCCGAAGCTTCAGGATACAGGCGCCATGCCGGCAAGCGCCCCTGCTGGGAGTTCAATGCGGGGGGCTGCCGCAAGGCTCGGTGCCGCTTCGACCACGTATGCGAGGACTGCCTAGGCCGTCACCCTCGGCGGGACTGCCACAAGGGCTCCGGATCGCAGCGGCCCTTTCGGGGAGGCACAGTTGGAAGCGGAGTCAGGGGGGAGGATGGGGCAAGAGCACCGGCAGCGGGGGGCCAGAGTGTCACCACGGGCCCAGGAAAAAAATGAGACTGGCGGCGCGGGGGACTGGCGTTCTCTCGCCCGAACGCCAGTCTCCCCAGCGGCACTGCAGCCTTGGCTGCAGCGCTACTCCAATCGGGCGGCCGCCACATTGCTCTGGAAAGGCTTTACCGAGGGCTTCAGGATTCCATACACGGGCCCTCGGGTCGCCACAGATGCGCCCAACCTCAAGTCAGCGAGGGACATGCCGGACGTGGTGGCGGCTAAGATCGAAAAGGAGGTGCAGGCTGGAAGGGTGGCTGGCCCCTTCGATGCACCCCCGGTACACAACCTGAGAGTGTCCCCGCTGGGTGTAGTCCCCAAAAAGACACCAGGAGAATTCCGACTGATTCACCACCTGTCCTACCCGAAAGGAGCATCAGTGAACGAAGCAATACCATCAGAGCTCTGCACCGTGCGTTACGCATCATTTGACCAAGCGGTGAACCTAGTACGGGCCTGCGGCCAGGGTGCCCTGATGGCCAAGTGTGATATACAATCCGCCTTCTGGCTATTGCCAGTCCACCCAGAGGACTGGTGCCTCCTGGGGTTCAAATTCCGGGAACAATGGTACATGGACAAAGCCATGCCAATGGGCTGTGCGGTGGCTTGCGCGGCCTTCGAGACTTTCAGCACATTCCTCGAATGGGCACTGAAGGATCGGGCACGCTCCCCATTCATTTCTCATTACCTCGATGACTTTATCATGTCGGGGCCGGCGGAGGGAGGGGAGTGCCAGAGGCTCTTAGAGCTGTTCCAAGGATTGGCCTGGGAGCTAGGCGTGCTGCTGGCCCAAGAGAAGACGGAAGGCCCCACTACTTGCTTGTCGTTCCTGGGGATAGAGATAGATTCATTGCGGGGCACCTGCAGGCTGCCCCCGGAGAAGTTGAAAGGCCTGCAGGAAAAGGTTGGCTCGGCGCTCAAAGCCAAGAAGAAAACACTGCGAGAGGTGCAGTCACTCCTGGGGAGCCTTAACTTTGCTTGCAGGGTAGTGGCGCCGGGGAGGCCATTCTGCGCACGCCTGGCCAGAGCAACAGCGGGAATCACCGCGCCACAGCACCACATCAGAATAACGAAACAGCTGAAAGCTGACCTGCACGTCTGGGACATCTTCCTGAGGGACTTCAACGGAGTGTCCTGGTGGCGGGAGCCCCTCGATCTGGGGGCGGCACTGCAGGTGCACTCCGACGCGGCAGGAGGCGTGGGCTTCGGGGTGTACTGGGCGGGCCAGTGGTGCGTGCAGAGGTGGCCCACGGCCTGGCTGGGGCGGGACATCCTCAGAGACCTCACGTTCCTCGAGCTCTTTCCCATCCTGACAGCCATAGAACTCTGGTCCGACCAGTTTAGCAACAAGAAGGTTCTCTTCTGGTGCGACAACCAAGCAGTGGTGCGGGTGGTGAACAGGCAGACATCACGCTCAGAGCGCGTCATGCGCTTGGTGCGCAGGATGGTTCTCCGGTGCCTGCAGAATAACATTGTGTTTGGGGCTCGCCACATTCCCGGAGTGGACAACAACATAGCAGACGCCCTTTCTCGCTTTCAGGAGGACAGGTTTCGAGAGATGGCACCAGACGCAAAGCAACAGCCAGACCCCTTCCCGGAAGAGCTGTGGGAGCTTGGGAGCACCGGATAGTACAGGGAGTTCTTGAGTCTTTGGCGCCTACGACTAGGCGGGCCTATGGGACCGCAGTCGCAGCATTTACAACGTTCCTCTCAGAGAGGCTAGGCCAGCCAGGACGCGACATGCCGGAGGAGGCCCTGTTGGAATACCTGGCTCGGATGGACGAAGCGGGGTACGCACCCAAGACCATCAAGATGCACGTGGCAGCCATTTCATTCTTTTGCAAGGCGTCTGGGAGGGCAGACCCGACAGGTAGCTTTCTGGCTCGGAGGGCCGTGGCGGGTTGGGCCCGACGGGGGCCGCCCCGCAGGGACACCCGGCGTCCCATCACAGCGGGAGTCCTGCAGGGCCTGTTGCAACACCTGAAAGGGGTATGCCACTCACCCTTCGAAGCCACGTTGTTCGAGGCAGCCTTCAGCCTAGCGTTCTATGGGGCCTTTCGCGTCAGCGAGCTGGCGGCGGCCTCTTCCAGGGATCAGTCCAACAGGGCCTTGGCGCGAGTAGACGTATCAATCAAGGGGGGCACACTTAAGATCAGGGTCCGGCAGTCCAAGACCGATCAGCTGAGACGTGGAGCGATCGTGCAGCTCCACGCCGTGGGGCGGGGGGCCCCGTGCCCAGTGCAGGCGGTCAGGGCATACCTGGACAGGCGCCCGGCCACCCCGGGTCAGCTCCTAGTGCACGCTGATGGCAGGCCACTTACCAGGTACCAGTTCACAGCAGTCATGCGGACCAGCCTACAGGCGGCAGGCTTCCCACCAGAGGCATACGGGTCCCACTCGTTTCGCATCGGAGCAGCCACCACAGCAGCAGAAGTGGGCCTGTCCGCTGAAAGGATAAAGCGTGTGGGCAGGTGGACTTCCAGAGCCTATTTGGGCTATGTCAGGAAAGATCGTACTAACCTTGTGTGATTCAGTTACAGGCGCAGCACCCACCCCGACCGGAGAGAGGCATCACGGAGCTGAATGACTGGAGGAACAGCGAGAGCAGCTCAGGCGGGGGGGTGAGAGTGGGCCCCCCGGAGGGCCCCGGCGGAGATCCCCAGGGCCACTTGGCCGGTCGCCTTCGGGGGCCGGGGAGGAATTTTTTCCCGCAAGGGGCCAGATTGGCCGAGGCCACTTGGGGTTTTTCGCCTCCCTCTGGGCATCTAAGTCGGGGCCCCCCTCGGGGATTGGGGGTGGCTCCACCTTTGTGGTTACAGCAGCTGGAGCGTTGGCGGGAGGCGGGCCTTCGGCCAGCCTCCAGTGGCGGTTTTCGAGGCATTGGGCCGGATCCCATCAGGGTGAGCTGGCCTGCGGGACTGCTCACCCCGACGGAGCTGGAAGCAAGGGTCGCCAGGCGGAGCCGGCGACGGAGCAGAATGAGCCGATGGGCCAGCGGGAGGCTGGCGGGGGATGCATCGGTCGGCAGGAAGGCCTACGATGCCAACGGGGATCCAGCCCAGATGCCAGGCCAATGCTCCATATAGCTGTAATCAATAAAGTTGTGGCCATTTCTAACCCACGCAAGTGTCTGGTGTGATCATTTAGCCGTAACGCAGACCGACATAGCCCCTAGGTGACAACATACTTTGTAAACTGTCTGAGTGAGTGTTAAGTTGTCCTGAAGGGTGGTATATAAATCGAATGTTGTTGCTATTGTTGTTGTTGTTGTTATAGTTTTAAATGACAGAGCTGGTGGAGATTGCTCTGGAGGGGATGGGTTCTCTCACAGATCTCCGCTGCCTCTAGCATACTGGACTGTCTGTCCTTCTGGAGCCTTTGTCCTGCCGAGGCTCAGTTCATTCAAAGTTTTAAGCAGCAAGGACAGCATGGCAAAAGCTCCAGAAGGGAAAGGAACTGTTTCAGTTGGCAACAGAGAATAGGACTTGAAATAATTGGTTTAAACAACAGGCAGGAAGGCACTTACTAGACATTAGGAAAAACTTCTTCATGTTGAGCAATTCAACAGTGGAATCAACTGTCTAGCCATGTGCTGGGTTCCCCCTCGATGGAAGTCTTCAAGGAGCAGCTGGACGAATATTTGTTGCGAATGTTTTAGGGTGTTCCTGCATTAGATGGGGCATTGGACAAGATGATATTTAAGACTAAAGATGGGCATGAACCAAAATATGAACCAAAATTCATGATGAACCATGCTGGCTCGTGGTTCACAAACCAGCGGTTCATCAGATCTCATTTCTGATGAACCACCACAAACTTTAGGCTGGTTCATTTGGTTTATTTTTTGGTTTGTCACTGCAGACAGCCTGGTGCCTATCAATCAGTTTCCTAGGCAACAGGAGATGGTCTTCCAGGAGACCTTCTGCTGACTCAGAAGTGACCTTCTGCTGGCCCAGAAGTGAACTTCTGCTGACCCGGAAGTGATGATTTTCTGACCTGGGCGTGACATTTTCACAAACCAAATGACCTGTTCATGAACCAGGGGCAGGTTTGTGAAAGTTCGTGAGAAATTTGACAAACCACAACCACATAGTTCCTTTTTTTCTGGTTTGTGCCTATTTGAGACCCCTTCCAACTCTATGATTCTATACAAGCTTTCTTCAAAGGCTTATTAAATAAACATGCCTTTTCTTCAAACTATATTAGCAAGGCTATTCATCCACATATTCCTTGCTAGTAATGAAAAATAATTTTATTCTAATGGATCTTGAGATTGTTTCCAGTCCCTCAGCCTGACTGTATTAACTTGCCCTTTTCATGATAGCCTCCATGGATGGCTGTATTGTTTAACAATGAAAACTTTGCAACACAGTTTATGCATTTCTTTGTCTTTTAAAGGTAATCAATGTCCATTGACATTCCATTATGATCCTCCTTCATGGATCATCAGGAATGCAAGATTGGAGGAGGGAAGGGATCTTTTCACTCTATTCAAATGCAGGTATACCCTTTATTTGTTTTAAAACTACAATAAAACTTTAGCAGACCAATACAATGGGTGCATTTTTTTCAGAACCCTGGAAAAGAACAACTTAATGTTTTGATTAATATTTAAAGGAATAAGATTTTAAGAGATAAGTTGGCTGTACTGCATTTATATGTTTATAAGAACTAGGGTCTGATACATTGTATGTATCTCAATGTCTCTGCACAGGGGATTATTTTATACAGAATAAACAATGCCTCCCGAGAGGATTCAAAGGCTCACTCAAAGAACAACAGTTAGATTAGATTTTGTGTCTTTCAGCAGAAATAAGTTAGCAATTCTTGTGAAAATGTGTGAAAGAGTATAAGGAAATCCTACATTGTCCAAACACACACTTGTACATGTTCCAGTATAAACCACTTATATTATAAATATAATTTATAAGAATGAAAAGAAGTTTTAAAAGAAAATAAAAAGCACATACAGCATATGCAAACACAACAAACTGAGCAAGGGTTACAGATAAGGTGTAAGATGACGAAGAGAACTGTGATTCTCGAAAGCTTATGCTACAATAAAATTGGTTAGTCTTAAAGGTGCTACTGGACTCTTTTAGATAATGTGTAGAATACTGCCCTCTAAACCTTGACTCTTCCATATGACTCTAAACCCTGCTGACTTCAAACCCTGACTCTTACATACCCCTACAGATGGTAATAAGAAATAGGGAATAACATTTTTGGAGTTACAAATAATTAGAAGTCCTCCATTACATTCATTTTGATCATCTCCTGATGAATTCTGTACAATGTGTTTATGGCTACTTCTTGGTGTGAATATGGAAGCCTCCTGCTTGGTGAGTCAAAATGACCAAGAGATCTCAGAGCTAAAATACCTTCCTCAACATTTTCAGTGGTTTTATTATCTGCCCTTATCCATCCCCTAGGAGATCCTCTTTCTCTTACTGTTTGTAGGAAACTCCCACTTTGCCTTTTGGCTTTCATTGCTTAGGTGGGACTTGGCTTACATGGGACTCGGGCTGACTATTGCTCTTCTTCTGCCAGGGTTATCTATATTTCCCTGTCACAGCCCAGCTCTGAGGCACTGGCCCTTCTGACTTGTTTCACCAGTTTCCCCCTGCTAATCCTGGTAGCCTCTCTATCTGTACAGAGTACAGTCCCCAAAAGTATCATTTGGAGCTGTAATCTTTGGCATTAATTGTGGGGTGTAAGGCATTTTACCACAGTAAGTCCTAATGAATAGTCCTGAGTAGAATTCTGAGTAGACCTGTTTAGGATTGCTCTTTTAGGCATTCAATTTTGTTTTCTGACGTACCCATCTATACATATATCCCTCCAAGAAGCTGAGCATAGCACACAGGATTCTGTCCTCCTCCTTTGTATCCTGACACAAGCCCTGTAAAGTAGGCCATGCTGAAAGACAGTTGGTGATCTTTATATTAAAATGTAATTTTAAATGCAGATCTCTCAAATCTGGTGGAGCAATTCTAAGCAGTTATACCTTTCTAAGCTCATTGACTTCAATAGACTTAACTGTATCACTCTGCTTAGGACTGCAGTCAGTACAACAATCTAACCACTATACCATCCTAGTGGCTGCCATCAACAATACTTCTTATAGAGATCTCTAATGTTATTTTTATTTTGCCAGCAAAGACCTTGGTCAGTATAGTACCTGGATAAGCAAAATATTTTCATGGGTTGAAGATGATGAAGAAAAATAGGACATTGCAGAGTGTGCATCTCAAATATACAGTGTTTTAGTTAAAGAGAACATGCTGATGTGCATGATTTTATATATATGATTTTATAATGCTTCTCTTTGATTAAGAGCTTATAGCTCAATAAACAAATTACATCAATTAAAATCAATATAAAACATAATATATATCCAATAAGATTGCAGCTAAAGATACTCAATTTTAACTGAATATATCTATTTGCAGTGTATATCAATTTGAGGTGTATATAGTTATTTAAAAGCAGGGAGAGGGTGGGAAGATATCATAAATAAATGTCTTGCATATAACAGTGTTGAAAAGGAAAGGGGGAGGTACATTTTATTAATATTTTCTTTTTATATGTATACTAAATAGAAAAAATCTAACTGTAAGAGACTAAATTAAATAGAGACATTTTATTCTATAGAAAGTCATGTATAGTATAACCCACTCTTAGGAAGCATATAACAATTGTTAATATAAATTTTGTTTTAATTTACAACGAATACAAGTATTGTTACAGATATTAGCTTATACAAAATTAACTCTTGTTTATTTGTCGAACTACTGTATTTAAACTAGATTTTCTTATTCATTATAATTGTAAAGTTCAAAAATACACAAACCTGGATACTTTTCTTTTGAATTTAACCAAAAACAGTCAAGTACAATAGTCAATCTAAACAACAGTCAGAATGTATTTGAAACTGAACATTACCTCCCTCAATGGTTGTGGTCTCAACAATCCAATTAAAAGAAAACAAATCTTAATGATTCTTGCTAAGTTAAAATCAGATAATACTCTGCTTCAAGAGACCCACCTACACTTCACCAACAATGATAAACAAACCCAATTGGATTCAATATCAATATCACACCAAACATTCCTCTAAAGCTCGAAGAGTATCAATCCTAGTCTCTAAAAATATAAAATTTCACCACAAAGCAACATTAACAGATCCTTATGGTAGATTTACCTTCGTTAAAGCTTTAGTAGAAGAGTGGCACTTTAAAATCGCTGCAATTTATACTCCTAACAATAACCAAATCAATTTTATAGAAGAAACACCAAAATTCCTAACAAAATTCCAAGAAGGGGAAATAACAATAGGAGGAGACTTAAACTTTACTCTTAACTAGAGATGGGCACGAATCGAAATGCAAACCAAAATTAAGCACGAACTAGGCTGGTTCGTGGTTCATGAACCACAATTCATCAGATCCCATTTCTGACAAACCGCCATGAACTTTAGGCTGGTTCATTTGGTTCATTTTTTGGTTTGTGACTGCAGACAGCCTGGTGCCAATCAATTAGTTCCCTAGGCAACAGGGGATGGACTTCTTGCAGACCTGCTGACCCGGAAGTGACTTTCTTCTGGCCCGGAAGTGACCTTCTGCTGACCCAGAAGTGATTATTTTCTGACCCGGATGTGACGTTTTGATAAACTAAATGAACCGGTTTGTGAACCAGGGGCAGGTTAATGAAAGTTCATGGTTCGTGAAATTTGACCAACCATGAACCACATGGTTTGGGTTTTTTCCAGTTCGTGCCCATCTCTATTCTTAACCTTGTTCTAGATAGAACACACTTCAATAAGCCTAAAAATAAAAGAAAGAAACAAAACACTCAACAGCAACAGTACTAGATAACTATTAATTGATCAACATATGGGGTGTGATGTATATCTCTGAAAAAGATTGCACATACTTCTCCTCAAGCTGTAACATCTACACCAGAATCAACTACATCCTTTCTTGGATTCTCTAAAAGACAATGCATTATCCTCTGAAATGGGCAATATAATGTGTCAGACCATGTGTGGGTAAACTGTACACTATCATTAGGCTCTAGTGAAAAAACAGAAAAAGTTGGTCCTTACTGTTATACAATGAAAATAACACCAAACAAATAGAAAATACCATCAAACAATGCATAAAAGGCAATGTAGCTAAAGAAACTCCTCCACATGTGCATTAAAAGTAGTTCTGAGAGGACACCTGATAGCAGTGCCTACATTTTTGAACAAAAGTAAAAAAGCTCAAAAACAAGCAATAATGGATCAGATCAGTCATCTTGAACAACTACATAAAGAAAGGGGGGGAATCTATCAACAACTTCTAAATGAACGTAAAATCCTAGAATCCATGGAAACCAAACAAATACAAAAAAAATCCCATCTACCTAAACCAAAAATACTGGAACAACCCTCCAAGATCACTCTGACTATTATCTTGGAGAATCTCGAAGGACAAAAAGATGTCTAGAACAGTTAAAGCAATCCAAGACAGCAATAGTCATTGCTACTCCTAAACGAAAGATATAATTAAAATCTTCCAGAAATTCTATAGTCAATTATACTCAACAAAAACCCAAATCCTAAAGCTATCATAGAATTTCTACAACAATACATAAAAATAAAAAACCCTAATAGATATCTATCAACAAATACTGGGGAAACCTATCAGCCAACAAGAAGTCATGGTCGCTATAAAAAGCTTTAAAAAATAACAAAACAGCAGGACCTGATGGATACCCATTGGAATTTTATTTAAAAAATGCCTCCATACTTGTTCATCCATTAACAGAAACTTGCAACAATATATTGGAAATGAGAATGCAACCCCCATCATGGTCTACAGAATATATAATAGTCATGCCCAAACAAGGCAAAAACCTCTTAAACCTGGCATCATACAGACCAATTTTCCTATTAAACCAAGATTACAAAATATTTACATCAATTATAAGTAGACGTCTCAACTATTTCACAACTAATTATAAATACACCTGGTAGACAAACCTACGTAAATATTGAGGAACTGGCAAACTACCATCAACAGTTTTCTATAGGCACATAAACATCCAAGAATAGCATTCTCCACACTAACATTAAAAAGAACACAAGGTGGCTTTAATTATCCTGATATAGACATCTACTTTAAAACAACACTTCTAGCTAATATCATACTACTGTTACAAGCTGGTGACCAAATAGACTGAATAAAAATCTCACAACCTCTTCATCATCCTCTATCCATTCATAAGCTGATCTGGAGCAAACCTAACTCCCATCCTTTGACAATCAATCTAAATATATTTTTAAAGTCCATACTGAGGACATGGAACTCATAATCTCAAAATTATATAGAATACTCATACATACCAATAAAAACATGCCCTTAAGCTGCCAAACAAAATGGCAACAAGACTGTGGAATTCCTATATCAAAGGATCAATGGTCTTTGAATCTCTTAAATTCTCCAGTGATCAGCACTAAATTACAGTCTTATAAATTAATAATACACTGGTATTGTACCCCCCCCCAAAAGATGGCAGTAATATCTTCATTGAAATCTCCCCTATGCTGGAAAAAGTGTGGAGAGATAGGCATGTACACCCACTGCAGGTGGAAATGTAAATATACATTTATGTATTTATATATATATAACTTCTAGAGAGATATCCTTGAACATATATAACATATAACTAGTTATAAAATTCCATTGAGACCTGAACTAATCTTTCTAGACCAATGGCAAACTTTTAAAATTCCAAAAATCAGATGGGACCTAATAACAACTTTCTTAGTCGCAGCCAAAACAGCAATAGCCTTAACATGGAAATCACCAAAAGCTCCCATACTGACAAACTGTTATTCAAAGATTTGAGATCATTACATTATTGAAAAAAATCACAGATGGTATTCAATAAGTTAATCTATTTTCCAGAACTACAGGATTTACTGAAAATGGCTCCTCTTCTTTGAACACATCACCAAAAATGAGGTACAACCAGTAATCAATCTTATCAGTCACTCTTAATCTTACAGCTCTAGACACCCGAGTTCATTCTACTCATATTCTTGAAAACTCTACAAATCAATTAAAACCAGCAATCCCCAAGGCTTATCTGAAAATGGAGATAACATTATAATACAATGGACAACTAAAGAGATATGTAACAATACTAACAATATCATTGTTTTAATATGATTGATTTTAATGTTGTATCTGTTATTGTAAAATTGATAAAGTATTTTAAAAAATAAAAACATTTGAAACCAAACGAATTTTCTTTTTTTAATCAGAAGTTTTCAAATAGACAGGCTTTAAAAGGTGGAAATTCACTTTGGACATTTGCTTCAGAAATAGCTTATTTGCCGCCCCAGATGGAAAGAAGAGACGACACAAGTGTTGGGAACTAAATGGACCATGTTTATTTTGGAAACAGCATATAACCAAACTTATATACATAGCAAGGGCCTAACTACTAGTGGTACAGATCAGGCCCTGAGGTCACCATGGACCTCTGCCCTGACCTGTCTGGGTGAGCCCCGCTGCCCCAGTTGTGAGCCATCCACACCCATGGCTGGGACCCGACTGGCCAGGCAAATGGCTCCCCACTCCAAACCTATAGCACCTCGCCCTATAGCAGGAGGGCCATACTTGTCTAGGGGAGCCACATGGCAATGTGCCCTCTCAGCTGGCAGCTGTAAAGCAGTACCAGTGATCCTGACAGACCCCAATCCCCCCCCCATCATAGAGATGTGCCAAGGGTGCTCATCATCCCACTAATTTCTCCTCTCCTAATCCTGCCACCGCTGGGGCCAAGCCTCTGCTTAGGTCCCCGTGCCCCACAGCTGGCCTATTGCCAGCTGAAGCCCTTGCTGTAGGTCCTCAAGAAAAATGCTGTTGCCCTTCACTGAAAGGTGGACCCCATCTCCTCTGTAGAGGTCTGTGAACTTGGCCCATACTCACAGATGGGGTAAATAAACTCCTAGCCTGCCAGCCAATGACTTACACAGGGCACTGTTGGCCTTCTGTCTAGCCCTTTCAATTGCCCTCGGGTCCCATGCTTCACGCCACACATGACGCGGAAACATTGCAGACCATATAATCAATACCCCAGGCCACCGTCTGCATATCAGCCGCAGGTTGGCACTGGCCTGAACAGACAGGGCTTTACCCTGAACCAAACCTAGGTCATTCCCGCCCCAGGTGGATAACCAAAATATGAGGCTGAGGACCCGACCTCCTTTCAAACAGCAATGGCAACAAACCAGGCCATCTCAAACCTCACCGGCCTTGCCATTCCACAGTAGCCCACACACTAAGGCCAAGTTGGGAGCCAACTTGCGTCCACTTGGCTTGGTGGGCCACCCAGAAAATCATGCTGTGTCCACAGATGAGAATCCGTAGCCTCTCATGGCAGGACACAGCACCTAAGAAAAACAGATTAGTAATGTGCTTACAAGTGCATGGGCCAAACATAGGTCCAATAAGCAGCCAACCGCCACCTATCAACCCTCTGTATCTCAGGCCCAGAAAAACCTATCGAGGCAGCCCCAATCCTGAAGAAATGGGTGCCAAATTTAACCCCAGACAAACCTAACTTACAAAGGGCATGCCTTGTAACTGCCCCAAACTGATACTTGGTGAGTAGTGCACCATTGACGTGCCAAAAGAATACACCAGCACCATCACCCTGAACTTCCACATACCGATGCAGGGCCCATACTGGGCATAATTCCTGCTCCCCATAAGGGCCGATTTCTAACATAGCACCCTTTTCATTCTGATCCGACTGGGAGCTTTGTACACAAATGGAGACTTTGTCCCTGACAAACTTCACATCCTGTGCCGAAAGAGCCTTCCCTGACCTGTCCTTAAGGGACTGGGCCACCAATTCACTCACACTTAGAGCTCTGAAAAAGGCTGTCGGAGACTCTGCACGATATAGCAGCTTCTCGAAACTAGAGCTGCAAATTTCAGCCCACACCACTCCCTGCCCCCATAGGATAGCAAGAGAGATGGGCTGTTGTTGGTCCCTGGCAGCACTGCACTTCCGAGACCACCCCTCCAACATTTTTCTGAGCCTAAAGTCCCCAGTGAACTCCCGCATACCTCAGGCTTTGCTTGTGAAAGGTAAAGCCACCAGCTGGGACCTTATGTTCTTCACCAATAAGCCTGTTTCTGCACTGCACACAAAACTGCATCATGTGCTCCACAAGAACTGGCCATGTTTGCTGCAGTTCCACCACAACCCGAAAGCCTGAAAATTGACGAACCATGTGATCATACAACCTGTGGGTGCTTGGAGCAATGGCTAATTGCATTGCCCTGTATGCTTCCGCCTTCCAAGCTTCCACAACTCTTGGGGCATCCAAACTGGCAGCAAGTTGGCCTCGGGGGCAAGGTGTCAAAAACGCTCCATCTGTTGGCGAGACAATGCATACACCACTCCATTGTCAACCCCCGGGACATGCCTGGCCTTGAACTATATGTTCAGCTGCAGGCAATGGAGCATGAATGGCCTGACCAGTTCCATCACCTGCAGCGACCTGGAGGAAAGGAAATTAACTACAAAGACCACTGCCTGGTTGTCACACCAAAAGTGGACAGTGTGGTTGGCCAACTCCTCACCCCATAGGTAAACCTCCATTAAAATGGGGAAAAATTCCAAAAAGGTTAAATCAGTGGTGAGATCCTCACTAACTCAATCCATTGGCCACAGGTCAGCACAGCAATGACCCCTGAAATATACTCCCAAACCCATAGAACCCGAGGCATCGGACATCACCTGAAGCTCAGCTTCCAGCAATAAGTCCTCCCTCCAGAAGGAGACTCCGTTAAAGGAGTCTAGAAACTCCTCCTAAACCAAGAGATCCTCCCTAATGCCTTTGCTAATCTGCAACCTATGATGTGGCAGCCGCAGCTACCCCATGGCATCACAAAGCCACTATAAAAAGTCTCTCCCTGGGGCCAATACCCTAAATTCACCAAAATTCACCAGCAGTCTTCTTGGGCACTACTCCCAATGGGGAGACCCACAGACAAGGGACAAGGGGGCCGTGAATGGCCCCAACACCCTACCCTCAGCACACTCTTTTACAATTTTTTGCCTAACCACCCCCTCCATGCTGACAACCAAATGCAGGTTAGCCATCATTCAAGGGGTCCTGGGACCCTGAAAAGGGATTATAACTCCCTCGGTAAATCCTTCCCACAAATACCTTGCATCTTTTCTCTTGGGATTCACATCCAGTAACTGCTTAAGTTCCCTCAGTTTTATGGGGCTGGGCCTCTTTTCCAGCTTGTTGGGAACCACCGCGCCCCCTCTCTTTCCTGCTTGCCATTGCCTCTTACATTCTGAGAAAGAATGCGGGCTTCTACGGACTGGACGCTCATGCCTTTCTGGAACATACCCCCTGGTCTGCAAACTCCCAGCAGATAAGCCGGGGTTGAACCAACTGCTCCGCTGGTGTGTGGGATGATGTCTGTTGAGGCTTGAGCCACCCATTGAATCAGATAACCGCTGTCAGAGCGGTCACTCGAATTAGGTTTTGATGGGGACATCACTTGCAGCCACAGCTGCTGATGGATCTGGTCCCATGGCAAGTTAGGATTGATGGCCGCCCTCATACAGAACTCCTCATCATATTGGAACCAAGCAACACCTGAGAAATCCCTGTAGCCCCGATAAATGATGTCAGCATATTGGAAAACAGCCACAGCCCTCAGTGGATGGGCCCTAGCGATGTCCCCAGCATATATAAAGAACCCAGACAACCAATTGGCCCAGGTCTGGTCCACTTTCTTACACTTTAAGCGCTCTTTATCCCTGTTGTCTAAATCCTCTTTATCTTTCTTTTCAAGCTCCCTGAATAAGAATGTGAAGATATCAACATACTCACTCTGAAGAATCTTGTCCCGAGTGGCTTGGGTGAGGTGATCACCTAAAGGCAGAGCCGTGTCCCCGAATGGCAAAGCCTTGAAGGGGACTGCCCCATACTAAGCCAGTACACGCTGGGGAGATGGCCAACCAGCCCAGGGAAATGAGTACCAGGAACCCAGTGTCCACTGGGAGGGCATAGCCAACCTTCCCTGCTCTGCTACAGCCAGAGGTAAGGATTGGGAGTGCGACCCATATGGGGTTCCCAAAAGCTGGTGGACCCGAATAGGGACACCCTGATGCTGGCGGGTTGCCCTGAGACATGCTAGCTTGAGGCTCCGTCACACATGAAGAACCAGGGAGCCCGGAGGTAGAGGGCTGCCCCAAAGGACCCGAAGGCCAGGAACATCCCTGTTGAGGCCAGCACGCCTTACCTTCAATGTCCTCTTGGTCAATGGCCACTGCTATAGGTGCTGGCTCCGACCCATCCTCAGGCACATCCACCGCTGCCTCCTGTACCATCTGGTTTCCACTGACACTTCCCACCTCGCTGCCAGATGAACCTTCCAAAGCAGCTAGATGACTTAAAATATTACATTGGAAAGTGAGTGCAGAAGAAGGCTTAGTGGCCCTCTGCCTGGGCCTACCGCCTGATCCGGAAGCCACCAGCCCCCTGGCTTGTTCCAAGGCCACAATCTGATCCAGGATCTCCTTCCTGCTCAAAGCCTCCTCTTTGTCTGAGGAGGACAATACAGGTACTGCTCTTTTAGGGACAGGCCGCTTAGCTGGATGCTTCCCCTTAGACCTACCTCCCTCTTTCTTGGGTGGCATGGCTCACTTGCTTCCAAATACGCAACCCTTAAATGACAGCCAACTAAAGGCTGACCACAAATGGCTTCTCCCCACTACAGGTGCAAAATAGCTGTGTATTGTGTACAAAATGGCTGCCTTTGCCCAGAATAAATATGGCCGATGGGCCTAAACCAAATGGGCCCCAATACCAGCAGCCTCCCTAAAAAAAGATGGCTGCCAATTACTGGAAGGGGCCTAGAAATTATGAAGAGTTGGTCCCAGCCACCCTGCAAAGGCCACTATGAGGAACTCACCACCAACCTTATGTAAGGGCTTACAAGGCAGGGAGAGGGGAAGCTATGCACACCAAAAAAAAGCCCCCACTAGAAGTTATCTCCCTCCTCCAAATAAATTGAATGGGGGTTGAAAATGACCTCAGGGCCCCAAGGTCTAGCTGCCTCCCCACAAGCTGGCAGCAACTGAGCTGGGAGGTCACACAGGCCAACACCCCCCCCCCCCGTTGGGCAAGAAGGCCGACTGCCCTCTCACAAACCTGTACCAGCCCACACAAGCAGCTGCTGGCCAGGCTACACCCGTACCCTGGATTGTGATGCCATGCACCACCTGCTAAGGCTCCATGCCGCCGGCTCCCTCCAAGTGCCGCCTGTGGAGGCTCTGAACTACAGGCCCCTTGGGCCTTGAGGCGGCCAGCGTGACCCACGCTACTCGCTGGCCTGAGCCCCAATCTGGGCACCGCAGCCTAGTGCGGCCAGCTTTCTGGCCCAAAGCCGCTCTGCGCCACTTGCAGCGGCACCTGGCTGCTCCTCCCGCTGCCACTCTCAGCCTGTCATTGCTGCCACCTCCACTCTTGGCCTGCTGCTGCCACGGCTGCTCTCACCTGTTGACTCTACCACTCTCAGCCACCCCCCAGGCATCTCAGACCCGGGCAGCTCCCAACAGCAGTCGCTCGGGAAGAAAGAACTCCTTCCCCAGCACCGAGTGAAAGTCAACTGCAGAGGCTTAAGGAGTGGAGCTGCCTTAATTAGGCTCTGGCTCCACCCCTCCTTTAATCCCCGTATGGAGTGTCTGTTGCTCCTCTTCCAATGGGGTGGCAAATCACAGCCCCCAGCTTCATGTCTTTTAGAGGCCAGCCGGGATGGCCGTATTATGTCAGTGGAGACCTAGTTATCAAGAGTACAGGACTGAGAAAGCAAATATAATTTGTGCTATTCAAAACCCTTTCTTTAAAAGCAGATAACCATACTATGATACAGTGGTACAATTTAGTTCACAGAAAACACTATAATACAGGGTACATATAATAGCTGACTGCAGTGCTGAGCATTGATCTATCACTCTCATATTTGGTGCAATTTCCACAGTGAGAAGAACCTGATACAGGAAGCATTGTGTAGACAACAAAAATGAGTGATACAATATAGAAATGAAAATAATAATACGTTTTAATGTTTCACCGATCTTTCATTTCTCCTTTGAAAAAGAAAAACAAACATACTCTGAGATTTCCCAGATTCAAATAATAGCACTCTTCTATAGAAGAACCTGTGGGGGCAACAGAGACCAGCAGTTCAGAGAGAGATGGGGCCTAATAGACGAAGGTGTGACAGGTGATGGGACAGGTGATAGGACAATACACAATATTACTCCAACAGAAGCTACTTAATGTAAACGTAGAGTAGGTAAGAAATATTTAGTGAAACTGACCTCACTGGGTAGACCCACAAGAATCCTTTTGTCTCTTCTCTCTATGACCTGTTTTCTTTTTTTCCTTCATGTCAATTGCCCCATTGCCCTGATTCTGCTTCCCTCTTTGTGCTTGAGCTTTTGCTTCTTCCCACACAGTCATCCAGGCTCATTATCCTTTTCTCTTCCTGTCCTATCACATAACTACCCACCTGGACCTTTCTCCTTCTACCTCTTGCCTTGCTCACTTTCTTTTTTCCTTCTCCCCTCCCACCAGCTGTTTTTCTACACTCTGTCTCCATGGCTTCCCCCCTTTCCTTTTCCTTTCCCTGCTCCTGTTTCCACCCCCACTTTGTGGGAAACTACACAAGATGCTTGGGTGTATGTTGGGTCCCACAAGGTTCCCTAGGTAGTGTAGTCTTACAAAGAACAACCACTCAATGTGATTCTCCACTAGGGGAAGGGCGATGGGAGGGATTCTCTCTCTTTCAAAAACCCTCGGCTTGGGTTTTCCTTCAGGAGCTCGGGGGCGGGGGTTGGACAGGATATAACAGGAGGCAAGAAATCTAGAGCGGCTTTTTGCAAGTGACAGAGAGAATCTGTGATGTGATTCTCCACTGGAGAGAAGAGCAGTGTGTGTGAGGGAGTCTCTCTCTCTCTCTTGCAAAAGCCACCATGGATTTCCCACCTCCTGTTATGACCCCTCCCCGAAGCTCCTGGAAGAAAACCCAAGCCAAGACTTTTTGAAAGAGAGAGACTCCCTCCCATTGCTCTTCCCCTGTGGAGAATCACATTGAGCGGCTGTTCTTTGTAAGACTACACTACCCAGGTAACACTGGGGGACTCGACCCATGAAGAATGTGTGTCTGGCATTTCATGTAGTATGGTTCTTTATCTCCTTGTTTCATAGAGTTTTAGGAGTTTCTATTGTTGCAGATGGTTTCTTGGGGGAATCTACATCTACAGTGACCCCAAAATGCCTCCTGAAGCTCTTTTTTCCAGTTATGACTGTGTTTCTGCAAACCAAACTGATATGGTTTGGCCATTTTAACTCAGCCAATAATATATATATATTTTTACTTGTCAATATTTATTCTGAAAATCTGGGGTTCTCCTGTGTTTGTGGAATTATGTATCTTAGCCCCCTCCCCACATACACACTTTTTTCATTGTTACGGGGACATATTCTTTATTAGTTATATGTTAGCTAGAAAGACACAAGGATATAATCACTTTTACTTCAAAAGAACTTTTACAAGATAAGTGGCAAACCTCAATTTAGATAGAGTGATCTTGAAAGCAGTCCGGAATGATTGGGATTGGGAAAATAATTCCATAAGCAAATGTAAAATGTGGTGATCTATTGTTCTTTTATTCGCCTATGTGTGTTATGTGGTATTGTCACTTCTGACTTATGGAAACCCTATAAATGAAAGACTTCCCAAATGTACTGTCATTAAGAGCCTGTTCAGATCTTGCAAACTGGTGGCTTCCTTTATTGAGTCCAGTCATCTCACTTTGAGTCTTCCTCTTTTTCTACTGCCTTCAACCTTTCCTAGCATTATTGTCTTTTCCAGTGAGTCTGGAAAAGTCTTTTCATGATGCGACCAAAGTATGATAGCCTCAGTTTTGTCATTTTAGCTTCTATGGAGAATTCAGGCTTGATTGGATCTAGAACCCACTTATTTGCCTTTTTGGCCATCCATAGTATCTGTAGAACTCTCATCCGGCACCACATTTCAAATGAATAAAAACAGATATTATTATACATTAAGAGGTAGCTCAGACAGCATTTTAAACAGAATTCTCTTAATTCATTTTTACTCAATTTCTCCCTGAAATCCAACAATTCTTTTTAAAGTAATTTGAAATCTGTTTCAAATTAGTTCCATTTTGATCAAAAAAGAAAAGAGGCTGGAAGGAATGTTCTGCAAAACTTCACAAGTTCACTTTGCAGATGCTCAGTGGCAGGTAATATTCCAAACCGTTCTGCACTCCTACTACAGTATCACTTTAGGGTGTATAACATTAAATAAAAAACACCCTGTATTTTAGAAAAGGAGCAGACAGGTGTAATAGAAAACTACAAAGAGGAATATAAGAGCAATTCCTCTCTTGAAAGAGAAAAAGAGAATGATAAACTGATGGCAATTTTGGAAAAAAGGAATTCCACTGCCCAAAACAAGACTAATTTAATGTTATGGTTAGTTCAGTTGCCAATTTACATAATCCTTCAGTCCATTAGCCACCTTCTTTTCCACCTCTACATCTCCCTCCAACCATTTTCTTTCCTCTTTCCAAGAGGAAATTTAGAAAATTAAACCATTGTGACTAATTAGAGAAATTTTACTTGGTGAACTGATGTTCTACAAGCTAGACAAAGTTGTATTCTAACCAGATGGTGAAGAACTTCAATGACATCACTAAATCTGTAGGCTCAAAAAATCCTCTGATCGTATGAAATCTGCTTCTTCATACTTCTCTGGCATCCAGACCACACTTAGGAACCCTCCCAGGGCCACATATCCCCAAAACAACTCTTACCTGAGACTCAGGTCACCCAGCTGGGACCCACCCAGTCAACGACAGTGCAGCTGAACCCACTAAGGCAGAGCCAGAGCAGGGGGCAAACCTCACAAAGCTTAAAATATTAGTTTGTTAGCTAGCACAATTTATTCTTATGTCTGTCCAAATTGGTCCTCTGGTCAATGGAATTGATTTCTACACAGTGTATTTCTATGCTTGGAGTGTCTGGCAACAACATACAGTAGTAGTATGGTGCTTGGGAAATGGAGAGGAGGAACAATCACAAATCAATATTCAATGTGAAACTGAATAGCTTACACTATGGTGTGTTCATTATCCATTTGTAAATTGTACATAAAACAGTCCTATTTTCAATAGACAAAATAGCTAGATATAATGCCCTAAATCTGCAACTGTTATTTTTCCTTTTTCCCAGGTAGCACTTTAGTCCAGAGGGATATGAAGTGGATATTTGCAAACAAACATCTGATTTAAAATATGCTCCATTCAGAAATATTTTGGACATTTGGGAACTATTACAATCTGTCAAATCTGATGGATATTTTTAAAGCTTATTGGGGTTTTCTGCACTGTTTTTTCCTATCAGTTCTGACCCATACTGCTTTGATTTATCCCCTAGATTCCACACACTTTTTTGTCTTTAGTTTTTGAATCAGGATTTTTGGTTTTCCATCCCCCTCCTGCCCCCTGTCATTCTTTTGAGACCACTTTTACCCTCATCTTTTTCTGGAAGCTAATTTTGAGTTGATTTTTCCCCTTATGTATAATGTTTATTTTGGTTTTATTTGTCTAGTGTGATGTTGGTCCCCTAGCTCCACTTTAGTTCTGGGGAGACTCTGTTCCTTGCTGCAGTTTATTTCTATTGGCTTTCTTTGGGATGAGTTTAGCTGACATTTGGGAATATGCCTTAGCTGTGGCAGCCTTGCCCCAGTGTGTTTCTGTAGTAGCAGTCAGCTTTGACTTTTTTGCCACCCCAATTGGGAATAAAGAGATGGACACTGAGCTTGGATCTAAGGGCCACTTTAGTAATTAACAACAACTGATATCAACAACTAATAACTGTGGCAAGGGCCAACTAGTGGTACAGGTCAAGCAACGTGGTCACCCCTGGACCTCTGCCTTGACCTGTCTGGGTGAGCCCCGAAGCCCCAGGTGCGAGCCATCCTATGGATGGCTAAGACCTGGCCAACTGGCAAAATGGATCCCCTCAGCTCAAGCTCCTAAGCTTCAGCTGTACCGCAGTGAGGGAAGGACTTACACATGGGGTTCCCCAAGGCAGTCTGCCCACGCAGCATGGCAGCCATCAAAGCAGTACCATCTGCTCCTGGCAGACCCCTCTTCCCCATCAGTGGAGAAGCACCTAAGGTGCTCACTGGCCCACTCCCTATTCCCAAACTGTATCCAGCCATCACCAGGGCCAAGCCTCTGCTTAGACCCTGGTGCCCCACAGATGCCTTAGGGCCAGCTTTAGCCCCTGCTGCAGATCCTCCAAGAAAATTTCGTTGCCAGTTACCGACAGGTGAACCCCATCACCTCTGTAGAGGTTGGCAAATTCGTCCCATATCCTGGGGTGGGGTAAATAAATACACAACCCCTTCCCTAGTGCCTTCTGAATGGCCCTATTGGCCATTCAGGCCCTCTGGATAGCCTGCCGTTCCTCAGCCTCCCACAAAACCCTTCGGGGTAACATAGCTGACCACACGATCAGCACGCCTGGCCAATGCTGCCCTATCTCCTGCAGGTACAGTTTTGCCTGAATAAACAAGGCCCTGCCCTGCACAAGCCCCAAGTCATTTCCTCCCAGGTGAATGACCAAGATATGGGGCTGGGGACCACATCATTCTTGGAATAACAATGGCAGCAAGCCTGTTCACCTGAGGCCATGGTGGCCCTGCCACTCAACAGTTGCCCATTTGCCCAACCCAAGCTGGGTCCTGATCTGTGTCCTCCTCGTTTGATGGGTGGCCCAAAAGACCATGCTGTGCCCGCATATCAAAATCCTCTGCTTCGCTCAGCGAGACACAGCACCTATGGAAAAACATGATTAGTAAACACTCAAAACCGTGACAAGGGCCCGCTACCCAGGCCTGTGCCACCCCAAATGCCGCTGCCCAACAGATCACCCAGCATATGCTGAGCAGTCAACTTCCCCCTCACAAAGGGGATGCACTCAAGGGCAAAGAAGATGCACCCGTGCCTTGGCCAATCCACGGAGCATGCCTGCCAGCTGCCATGGAGTAGTAAGCTGTGGGCCTGACACCAGAGGCACTCCCTGCAACCCCAATGTAGCCCCATGGCACAATTGGCCCCAGGGCCAAGCCAAACTAAATTGAAGTGTCACTTCCGTACCTAATGCTTCCACCGGATCGACAGCTACAGCCATTGGAGCCGACTTTGTCGCACCTTCCCTCTCCACGTCCACCACTGCTGCCTCAGCTCCCTGTCCTGAAGGCCAAGTAACACCACTGCTCTCACCACTAGATGCACCTTCCAAGGCAGAAAGTCTCATTAGAATCTCCCTATTAATGGCATCCCTGGAAGCCCGCCGAATAGGACTCTTCCTGCCCGTCCCAGGACAAGCCTGCCTTGAGACCCCTTTTGCCCGCTCTAAAGCCTCCAAGTGTTGAATGTTTTCCAGCTGATTGGCACTCATTTCCTCATTGTCTGATGAAGACAGAGCAGGAGGGGCACCGTGGGCATGGGGCTTTTACAAGGCTGCTTGCCCTTGGAGGCCCCCTTGCTTTTCTTAGGCGGCATACTTTCAGTACCCCAAAAAGATTCAAAATGGCTTTTGGCTACAAAATGGCTGCCACATGTAAAATGGCCACCATGGAGGGGCAGGGCATGCACCTCACAAAATGGCTACCACACCCAACAATGTCACCAGGCCGCAGGCCCACAGAAGGCGTAAATGTGTGCCAAACTTGCCCTCCTCACTACTGATAGCCTGCTGGTTATTACTTATTACTATCCAAAAGGGGACAAGCTACAGTGCTGGGGTAGATCCTATGGCTAATCAAGACTCCCCCATGCCAAGGAGACAATGTACCCAAACACCAAGAACTCCCACACACACAATACTCCTGACAAAGTGGGGAGGGGGGATAGGGTCAGGCTCAGCCACAAAGTGAGCCCTGAGAGGGAGAGAAGCCATGGCAAGCCTCTACTGGTCTGCAGAGCCACGCGTGAGTGCCGACACCTTTGTGCTGTGTCCCCTTGGTGGTGGTTGCTGCCCACCACTTCCCCTATAGCCCGCTACCCAGGCCTCTGCCATCCCAAACACTGCTGCCCACGCCACAGGGGTGGCACCAAACTGCTGGCCCCAGCCTCGGCAGCCACTGCCTCCAACAAAGCAGCAATCACCACTGGGGCCACTTCGCTCACTCCAAGTGACAACACTGGGCCCACTGCTGCACTTGCCGCTTCTGCTCAGGCCCAAGATCACTGCTGCTGCCACCGCCGTGGCAAAGCCCTATGCTAGAGATGCAGAAACCATTCTGCCTCTCCGAGCACCTGGGAAAGACTGTGGCTGTGGATGGGTGGAGCTGCCTGAACAGGCTCCAGGCTCTGCCTCCACGGCCAGTACCTGGATGCCTGGGAAGTGGTGCCATCTCTTCCTCCCTCCAAGGAGGCAAAGTGAGGCCCCCAACTTGCACGGCTTGTGCTGGCAGCTGAAGGGGCCGTTTTCCTTTAGGAAACAATGGAGTAGCTGAGGGCACCTTGTTCAGTGGCCCATAGAATTGGACTCCAGGGTCTAATATTCCTGAAACTTGGGGGGAGGGGTTAAAGGCCAGTCAGGAGTAGGTCCTCTGAAAATTTGGCGGCGTTTCCTTGAAAAATACCACCCCCATCCCCAGAATAGCTCTCAGATATTTTTCCCCACAGGGAATAATGGAAAGTGGTTGGGGCACCTTCTTTGGGGGCCCATAAAATTGTCCCTCAGCATCCAATCTTCATAAAATTTGGAGGGTCTTTAGAGGACAGTCAGAAATTGATTCCCTCAAAAATTTGTGAAGTTTTATTGAAAAATAACACCCACAGTCTACCAGATAGCCCCATAGGGAATAATGCCTGAATATTATCTAATTTTTGGTTAATAGCTGGAATGAATTAGAGACTCAGTAAAACAATTTGGATTTACCAAACTGATTGTTTACATTGATATTATCATTGACTTGACTGCACATCTTATTTACTAATAGCCTTGATCTGAGGATACTTAAATTTGGAGATTGGAGCCATGAACGGAGAAGATACCTCAAAAATGCCCCATATTTGCAGAAAAATCTGAAATCTAAAAAAAGTGAACTGTTTTAAAAAACCCTAAATGATAGATCAAGATGGGTAGCTGTTTTAGTCTGTCTGTAGCAGTAGAAAAGAGCAACAGTCCAGTAGCATCTGAAGAAGTGTAGGATATGAAGAAGTGAGCTGTGGCTCACAGAAGCTCATACCCCACTACAAATTTTGTTAGTCTTATAGGTGCTACTGGAATCTTGCTCTTTGCAACGCCTAAATGATAAAAGGAGTGACAGTACCTTTAACCAGATGCTCTCAGTATCTGTAGCTAGGCAATTATTAGCCAATATTCCGGGCTTGGTTTCTGTCAGGAAAAGGCAGTGGGGAGAGGACAGGGCCCTTTCTGGGTTTGTTTTGGCCCTTGATGGAGGACTTATTGGGACCAGGCTCAGAAAAAACCACCACATTTCTTGATACCACATGACTTACATAACTCATCCAGACCTGGCTGCTTGCTACTGTTCAACAGCAGCCCCCCTAAAACAAGTGTAGTGTAGTGGTTAGAGGCTCAGAGTAGGATTTGGGAAACCCAGGTTCAAACCATCATTCTGTTGTGAAAGCTCTCTGGGTAACTTTAATCCAGTGACACACAGCCTAACCTACCTCTCAGGGTTGTGTTGAGGAAAATATGGAGGCAAAGAGAATGATGTAATTGGCTATGGGTCCCCATTGTGGTGAAAGGCAGTATATAAATGAAGTAAATTGAAAAATATAGATGAAGATGGGGAGTGGTATACTTCATGGCTACCTCCACCTGGGCAGAACACCTTCAGGATACCCTGGGTGCAAGTCCTTCCCTCCTGCTGTACAGCTGAGGCATTAGGAGCCTCAGCCATCCCCATTGTGGTGAAAGACAGTATATAAATGAAGTAAATTGAGAAATATAGATGAAGTTCTGGAGTGGATAAATTTCCCAACCTCCAAGTGGTGGCTGAAGATTTAAGGAACTACAAGTGATCTCCAGGCCACATAAATCAGTTCCCCTGGAGAAAATGGCTGCTTTATAGGATGGACTCTATGGCATTAGTGCGGCTCACCCAGACAGGTCAAGGCGGAGGTCCTGGAGTGACCCCATGGCTTGACCTGTACCTCCAGTTTGCCTTTGCTGTAGTTTAGCGTTGATGTTGTATTTAATAAAGTGGCCTTTAGTTCCAAATACCTTGTGTCTGTCTCATTCTTCCAACCTGGGAGGGGGGGCAAATACACACAATATTCTGAGTCTACCAGGACACACTTTCCCCTTCTTGCATGCTAGTATGAAGTTGAGAACCATTCATTTTGGGAGTAGACATGGGCACGATCTGAATTATGATTTAAAAAAAAAATGATTTTGGCGTTTGCGCCATCGTGACTCAGCTAATCGGTTCCATCCATGGCAACCGATCCAGCAGTCGGGGTTTGCTTGTTCGGGACTTGATTGGATGTATCAGTTTCTGTTCGGAATTGCAGACACTCTGGCGCCAGTAATTTATTCCCGGGGCAATGGAGCCAGGGGAATGAGCTGTGTTTGCCCTCCTTCTGTCGCCCTCGAAACACGAATGGAAGCCCAGCTTTCCTTGATTAGCAGGCTTCCTTCCAACCACGGAGCAGCAACCTAGGGGAGGGAGGGGGAAGGGGGTGTTCTGATGCCATGGGCACAAAGGAAAGGCAAAAGGCAGCACGGGAGGCTGGGAGGCTGCCCGCGCCATTCGTCTTTCCCCAGGACAAGGGGTGCGTGGGCAAGCCAGCCGCCCCTTGTCCTGGGGAAAGGCAAAAGGCAGCGTGGGAGGCTGGGAGGCTGCCTGCGCCATTCTTCTTTCCCCAGGACAAGGGGTGTGTGGGCAAGCCAGCCGCCCCTTGTCCTGGGGAAAGGCAAAAGGCAGTGCGGGAGGCTGGGAGGCCGCCTGCGCCATTCGCCTTTCCCCAGGACAAGGGGCGCGAAGGCAAGCTGGCCGCCCCTTTTCTTGCGGGGCAGGTGAACGGCGCGGGCAGCCACCGAGCCACTCGCACTGCCGCCAGCTCCGCAGCGCACCGGGACAGCCAGCTTGGGTGGGCAGGGGAGGGGCAACCCAGGAGCGCACGCACGCACGCAAGAGCCTGACTACGGTTGCCCTGGGTGCTGGCAACCGTAGATCCAGCCCTGGGAATGTCTCCTCCCTGAGGGGAGGCGGCTCGTTGCCGGGTTAAAAACTCCCCCCTCTACTTGTAAGTGTGTGTGTGTGAATGTCCCCTCCCTCCCTGAAGGGAGGCGGCTCATTGCCACCTCCCCCTGCCCGCCGGGCCTGGCGGCCGCTGCCACCAACCACTGATCCTATATCGCTGGAAACAGCAGGGCACCCTCCCACTTTGGCCTTCCCGATTCCGGATCAGAAATGGGACTTGATCGGTTAGAATTGGTGGCCTGGGTTTGGCAGCGGCCCGGATCCATGAAAGGCTTAATCGGTATTTTTTTTTGGATTGTGCCCATCTCTGTTTGGGAGAACCATTTGCCTGGGAGATCTGAGTTCTGAGATCTGCGTTCCTGAGAGGGAACAGTGAAAGCAGCAGCAACATAATTGCTAACTTTTACCAGGGAGGTAGCCAAGGCTTTTACTTCTTGAAAAGAAGAAGAGAAGAAGATGTAAACACCAAGATTGGATTAAAGTTTTGTTATTTTTTTAAAAGGCCGAACTGCAACAGATAAACTATTTCCCCTATTAACATGGACTCCCTAAGAGTCTGCCTGACAGGTTCATTGGCATTTGTGCAATCAGATCCTGGCTCCTGGCCCAGAGTGATACATAGCTCTTTTTTACTTATTCCTGCTTATTCATCAAAACTGTGCCAAGACATGCTGCCAATTAAGGCCATTTTCCTATGTCGGTCAGCATAAAGGTTCAGGTGTTAACCAACAGCACTGAGAGTGTTCACCTCCCAAATACTGAAGTCAGACAACACCAAGTATCTGGTTTAATTACCTCTCCCTATACTAAGATAGTCCTGATCTGGATAGCCAAGGCAAGCCAGATTTCCTCAGCTCTCAGAAGCTAAGTAGGGTTGGCCTTAGTTATTAATTAGATGGGAGACCCCCAAAGAAGACTAGGGTTTCTCTGGAGAGGCAGGCAATGACAAACTACCTGCTGGTGTATTGCCTTGAAAAACTCAGCAGGGGTCACCATAAGTAAGATATTACTTGCCCGCACTCTCTATTACCATCACCATACTAAGATACCTCAGAGTGCTTGGCAATCTAATTAGCATAACTATGGGCCCACACTAAACCTGCCACCTTAATTAGGGTCATACCAGTGTATTCTGCCCAGGCCTATTTAATTCTAAACTCCTTCCTATCATACAATATGAAGCAAGTTTTAAAAAAGAGTGACTCAAGGCCAAATGGAGACAAACCCAAACATTTCTGATAGGTGGGGGATCAAAAACTGCTTTTATTGAATACAGGGATGAATCCTTCCCCCATCTCATTATTGGTAATGTGAAGGTGATGCCAATTTTTTTTTACTGTGATTTGTTTTACATTGTATTGAGTTTTAAATGGTTTATTAAGTTATATCAAGATTGTGTTTACATATGTTGTATACTGTGTCAAAAGTCTTGTCTTTAAAGTATCTACACAGAATATATTTTAATAAATAAATCTAGTAACTTTCAGTAGAACCCTAAGCAAGTATATACAGGATTAAATCCCTCTGAATTCTCCATAGTAAATACGTTTAGGACTGCAGCCTTTGTTAGTCTTTAAGATGCTGCAGAATTCCTTCAGTTGCAATGAACTAATGTGGCTGTGTGTGTGTTATGTGCCATCAAATTGTTACTGGCTTACAGCAACCCTATGAATTAATGCCTTCCAAAACATCCTGTCATTGACAGCCTTGCTCAGATCTTGCAAATTGAAGGCTGTGGCTTCCTTTATTGAGTCAATCAATCTCTTTTCTTACTGCCTTCCTCTTTTCATTTTGCTTTCAACTTTTCCTAACATTATTACCTTTTCCTACAAGTCTTTTCTTCTCATGATGTGACCAAAGTATGACAGTTTCAGTTTTGTCATTTGAGCTTCTAAGGAGAATTTAGGCTTGATTTGATCTAGAACACAATAATTTGACTTTTGGGCCATAAAACCACTCCTCCAACACCACATCTCAAATTAATTAATTTTCTTCCTGTCAGCTGTCTTCATTGTCTAGCTTTCATATCCATACTTAATAATGGGGAATACTATAATATGAATTATCTTGATCTTAGTGGCTTAAGGATTTTTTCTAATCCCTTTATGACTACCCTTCCAAATCTCAGTCTCCTGATTTTTTGGTTGCAGTCTTCCATTTTTGATTTATAATTGAGGTAAGAATTTGAAAAATCCTTCAACAATTTCATTTTCTTCATTGTCAACCTTAAATTTGTGTTATTTCTCAGAAGTCATTACTTTTGAGTTCTTAATGTTCAGCTATAATCTTGCTTTGGCATTTTCCACTTTAACCTTCATCAGTAGTTGTTTCAAATCTTCTAATCTAGCTTTCCTTATGATAGGTTCTGCATATAGGTTGAACAGATAGGGTGATAATATACATCCTTGTCCTTTGCCAACTGGAAACCATTTTATTTCCCCATATTCTATCCAACAGTAGTCTCATGTCCAGAGTATAGGTTATGCATCAACACAATCAGATGTTGCGGTGCACCCATTTCTTTTAACACCATCTATAGTTTTTCATGATAACAAGGCTACTGCTATGAAATTGCAAATAATATGACTTTTTAAAAACAAGTATGTTCGTTTAGGTAAATAGGTCCTTTTCAAATAATTTGAACTAAACTGATTGGATCTTAAGAATTTTATTTCAGCTGAACTGTCCATGACTTGATTTTTTTCTCAGAAGGGCAGACATGTTAGTCTGCTGCACCCATAATAACAACCTTGGCTCTTTAACAAAGAATACATTTATTGTGGGGTAAGTTTTCAGGAGACAGACAAAGTCAGCTCTGGCTCATGAAAGATACCACAATAAATGTGCCAGTCTCTAAAGTGCCACCAAACTGTTATTTTGTTGTAGGAATGCCACTAAAATTTCTCCTAATGCTATTTTGTCCCTCCCCACCTAAATTTTTGAAGAAAATCAAAGTGAAAAGGCAAAGTCTTGAGGGGTGGGGGGTGGGGGTCTTATCTCTATTAGCTGAAACAAACAAACAAACTGTTCACTAAATTAAGTTCCTGTACTTCACAAATCTATCTGCCATGTGGATTCCATACATCTATTGGCATGATTCCATAGATGTAGAACTCATGAAGGTTATGGACAATTTTATTTTGCGTTGTGCATTGATTGATGCAGTCAAGAATAGGTCAAGTTGTTTATTCCTTGTCACAACCAGATCTTCACAATGTTTAATTTTGGCAGTTTTAGATATCCTTAAGGTCTACTGGTTAATTCACATGGCCTTTAACATGAGAAGCCATTAAAAAAAACTGGCTTTATCAGTTCACAAAGTGCATACCACTGTGCCTTTATTTAATTCAGAGAAAAAAGTAAATCTTTCAAAGGTGTGCCTATTAATCATACACAACATCAAATAATAAATGTTAAAAACACTGATTATTTCTGAGAAAAAGAAAAGGCTAATTTGCTGAAGGCAGTGGAGAAAATCATTACAGAAATGAAAGAATTACTGGAGTCACTTGAAAATACCATTTAAAACCTGAGCAATTCTACAGAGGCTTTATGGATTTTTACTTTATCCAGTGGTTAGGGAACTAAGATAGGAAAGGTCACTGTCACAGCACAGAATATGTCTTGGTATGGAAAATAATATCTACTAATAGGAGTCGTTTTTCCATATTACTCCCATATCGACCTTCAGGATTTTTAGCTTCTATAAATGGCTTTTTAAACAATGGTTTGTGAAACAACATGGGATACAGATGGTACTAATATTGCAGTACCTTGCTTTTAACTGCATTCACTTGCAAGTAAGTTACATATTTAGCCTAGTAAAAATAGTAAATAGTAAAAAATACATAGTAAAATAATAACAAATGACTTAAAGTATTTTTTTAAAGGAGCAGCTTTACAGATTTTTCTAATGCAACTACCCACTCTCAAATGTTGAATGTTTATATGAATGTTTTGTTCTGCTTTCAAAGTTACTTTCTGAAATGCTACTGTAAACCCCCCCCCCTTCTCTGTCTGAAGCATTTTTGGATGGAAGGCCTGCATTTTAACCTCTTAAAAATCTGTAGGTTTCACTTCACTTTTTTTCTGTTTCTTCTTGATTGTACCCTTTCTTACAATCTCCTTTCCCACAGTCTCTATGCTGACTGATTTTGGGTCATGGACAAGTCAATGGATGCATTGTACTGTAGCCAGGTCAATAATATGCTGGCCTAATCAACTTGAGTTTGTTGATTTTCTTTCAATTCTAACATTGCTATGTTATGTATTACGTATTGTTAACAACCCCGAGTCCCAATATGTTGGGAGAAAGGCAGGTTTAGAAATATTTTAAATAAATACGTTACTTCTCTGTTCACATTGCATAATCTTATTACTGAAATGTTCCCTCTCATCTTTCATGTCTTAGCTACAATTATTCCTCTACTGGGTATCACTGCATCCCATGAACCTAGGAACAGGCTAGAGGGCAGATCTGAGATTATTTCTTTAATTATTTCTTCAGAACACTTACATTTGCAGTTACCTCTGCCTTTCTACATAGTCCTCCACTAACGCCTAACTGGAGGCCAGGTAGGGATGGTGACATTCATTCTCATGAGTCTTACTCATTTCACAGATTTCACGAGCAAACTGTTGTGATCATTGATTTATGTTCTTTATATAATACAAAAATAGATCAGGCATTCTACTTACCATCCTCTTAGTTCTCTGGTGGGAGGCCTTAGTTCTGGAATCCCAGATTGATGGTTCTGGGGGACCAACATTCATGATGAGGGCACCTTGCCTGGACCAGGTTAGGCTTAGCTTCCTCAGCCACCAAGGAGTTCACTGAGACTGAGGTGGTGATGGGCCCAGCATAAGAAAAAAGTACATACCTGGACTTTGGGAGGAGGGGGACAATGAGCAATTTGGCACCTGGAGGTTCAGCTTGTACCATTGTCCAACCATCTCCTCAAGGTGCCAACCTTCTGCTGGGTGGTGGGCCAATAAAAATGGTCCATCCATGGAGGTCACAATGGAAATGTGGAATGAAAGGCTCCTGGAAGCTATTGACTGGTTTGGCTCTCATCATACTTTTCCATTCTCAATGTAAACTGCAGCCTCTTAGTTTATTATGAAGTTGGGTGATTTGAGGAGATCAGGAAGACATCTAGAGAGTTGCTGGCAGGAAACTTGGAGTGAATATCACAGAGTGTGCTTTTGAACTCATTGGAAGGCCTATGAGTGACAGTGGCAACAAAAAAGTTTGTGTGTTTTGTTTTGTTTTGTACCTTCCTTACATTATTAATTAACTCTGTTGACTGGAAGGGGGAATGAAACCAAAGTACATGGCATGAGTGCATCTCTCCACCCCTCACTCCTTAGCTACCTGGGAAATGGTCTCCCTCCCTGCCAATCCTGGGAGAGCCTCCCCTCCCTCCTATCAGCTTTGGAAATGTTTGGATGGAATAGGCTGCATTGCAATTTGAAAGAGACTGCTCTGGGAGTGAGCACTATTGAATAACGTGGGACTTATATCTGAGTAGACATGCTTAGGCTTGCTTCCCTAGTCTTTCAGGGCTCTCTCTTTTTCTGAGTCAGTTGGCAAACATGTAACTCCTTCCTTTCAAAAACAATCCTGTCTGCCCCAAAGCAGAAATAAAACATATTGGTTTAGGGGGGCAGGCGGAGGAGGAATTCAGCCAATCATTCTGTCTGCCTGCTTGCCTGCACTTGGGCAATAGAGAAGATTGGCAGTGAGAACACCCATTTTGCAATGGAATGCTGAGCATCCAATGGGAGAATTTGGATTTGCCCCTCATTATGGGAGCAAAACGTGAAGAAACATGAAAAGAACAAGCAAAAGCAGAAGGCAAAGGTAATAAGTTATTGGCACTACAGAAAAAGAAAAAAAATAACATGAAACAGGCTTCTTTTTTGCTCTTGTTGCAGCATTCACCTACTTGGGAACACTGCCTTGCTCCACCACCTAAGATTTGGGTCCGTTGTTGTATGTGTGTGTTATTGTGCTTGAGGAAAAACTCAGTGGATCAATGGTTTAGACTGGGGGGGGGACTAATAGTTGATGCTGTTTTTGGTTAAATGTGAAAACAGAGTTTTGTTTCACACATTCACACACCCCGAAAAGAACAGAGTGTGTTTGCAGACACACTTTCGCAATGAACCGAAATGGAAAAAAAAATGGATCAGTTCCGTTCGTGCCCATGTCTAGTCCTAATACTTTTATATCTATGGGGTTATATGGCTATTTTATATTGATTAAATGTTGCATCAATGTTTGTATTTTAAAAAAGGAGAACAAATATCCACTCACAGGAAAGGCACAACCATTGGTCTTAAATGTGGCTCTGTCTTAAAAGAGGGGGGACTGAAGTGTCCAGTTTATTATAATGCATATTTTCTTTGTCCGGTAAAATGCTTATCACATAAGACACCAGAGATTACAAATTACACGTTGTGTCCTGAACAAGAAACACTGAGTTTCAAATCAAACAGAATATTTGGTTACATAAAACCAGGAGGAACAGTGAACTGGCAATTCTGATCGGAACACAAGAGATAAAGTAATCATATGATTTATTATTATTTATTACTATTATTACTACCCTTGTATCAGTTGTTTACTTGTAAAGAACTATATAACGTGTATGCAAATGCCTACAGGTGCCTCAGCCCCTCCTACCAGGGCAGAGAGGGCGAGATATAAATCTAATATATAAATTTTAAAAACAAAATATGTCCACAGTAGGGGTGTGCAGTTCGGGAATCTGAATCCCGAAAAAATCCCGAATCACCCTGATTCGGGGTGATTCAGGGAATCCCGAATCGATTCGGGAATCCCGAATTGGCATGCCCTGAATCGATTCAGGGCAATTCGGGGCGATTTGGGAAAGCTTTTTCAATGGAAAAAAGCCTCCCCAGGCTTCTCTGAAGCATGGGGGAGGCATTTTCCCACCGAATCAAACCAAAATTGGTGGAAGCCTTTCTCTACCTCCCCTCTAACAAACCCCCAAGTTTCAGACAGATTGGACTTTGGGGAGCCATGTTATGGCCCCCCAACTAGGTCCCCCAATCCTCGCCTATAAAAGTGCATAGCTTTAGGTTGCTGCTGCTAATCTCCTATTTTGTGCTTGCTGCTGCTGATCTCCATTATTTCCTATGGGGAAAAATGAAGAGGCAGGCTTCCTTTGCCAGGGGTGGCATTTTGCATGCAAAATGCCCCCCTACCCTCAGGGGCCCTTCTCCCACCTTTCCTCCCACCCCACCAAGGCTCAGCCTGCTCCCACTTGGGGGGCATTTCATGGCCTCCCGAAGTAGGTGCTCTTTTCTCTACTACTTACAGCTGGGGGAGGCTTGTCTTGCCATGGGTGGCATTTTGCATGCAAAATTCCCCCCAACCCTCAGGGGCCCTTCTCCCACCTTTCCTCCCACCCCCACCAAGGCTCAGCCAGCTCCCATTTGGGGGGGGCATTTCATGGCCTCTCCAAGTAGGTGCTCTCAGCCCCCAAAGTCCACCCCCTACAGCCCCACACAAACCCAATTCCCCCCCAGCTGCCACACAAAGACCCAAATCCCCACATTAGCCCCTCACAGACCTAAATCCACCCCCAGCAGCCCTACACCCATAACCCCAGGAACAGGCTGGTCAGCCCTCCCCCTTTGTTCCTTATGCTGGGAACTTCTAAACTCTCTTTCCCAGGGCAATTCCGCACAGCCCAGGGGTGCCACAATGGTGTGCAAACTTCTGAGTGCCAACTTGTCCCTGGGAAAGAGCACCTGACCTGACACACAGACAACCACCCCCTGACACCCCCACCACCTACAGAGATGGCTGGCCAGCCTCCCCATTGTTCCCTATGATGGGAACCAACTGCACAAAAAAGAATAAAACACGAACAACACAAAATACAGTTTTTAAAAAATTATTTTCTCCCTTTCAAAGTACAAGTAGGCAAAGCATTATGACACATTACACCAGCAATCCCCCACACAGAGAAGTAACACAACTCTCACTTAACATCAGAGAATCACAAAAAAACAATTCCTGTCAAAAACACTTTATTTCTTTAACTGCTTTAGGTTACACAGTAGGAGGGCATAACAGGGCATGATAGCAGTGTACTACACAAATTAATATGACCCACTTTACTGTCTTTGACAGCAATTGTGTTTGGGTGATTCTCTGATGTGAAGTGAGTTGTTATTTTTGTGAAGTACACTGCTTTCATGCCCTGTTGTGCCTTCCTACTGTGTAACCTAAAGCAGATAAAGAAATAAAGTGCTTTTGACAGCAATTTTTGGGGTGATTCTTTAATGTGAAGTGAGTTGTGTTATTTTTGTGTAAGATACTGCTGCCATGCCCTTTGGTGTGCCCCCCTGCTGTGTAACCTAAAGCTGTTCAAGAAATAAAGTGTTTTTGACTGAATTGTTTTTGTGATTCTCTGATGTTAAGTGAGTTGTGTTATTTTTGTGAGGTGGAATGCTGGAATGCCCTTTGGTGTGCCCCCCCTGCTGTGTAACCTAAAGCTGTTCAAAAAATAAAGTGTCTTTGACAGGAATTGTGTTTTTGTGATTCTCTGATGTTAAGTTAGTTGTGTTAATTTTTCTGTGTGAGGGACTGCTGGTGTAATGTGTCATAATGCTTTGCCTACTTGTACTTTGAAAGGGAGAAAATATTTTTTAAAAAACTTTATTTTGTGTTGTTCATGTTTTATTCTTTGTTGTGCAGTTGGTTCCCATCATAGGGAACAATGGGGCAGGCTGGCCAGCCTTCTCTGTTGGTGGTGGGGGTGTCAGGGGGTGGTTGTTTGTGTGTCGGGTGCTCTTTCCCAGGGACAAGTTGGCACTCAGAAGTGTTCCCACCATTGTGGCACCCCTGGGCTGTGCGGAATTGCCCTGGGAAAGAGAGTTTGAAGTTCCCAGCATAGGGAACAAAGGGGGAGGGCTGGTCAGCCTGTTCCTGGGGTTATGGGTGTGGGGAGCTGGAGGTGGATTTGGGTCAGTGAGGGGCTAATGTGGGGATTTGGGTCTGTGTATGGCAGCTGGGGGGAATTGCATTTGTGTGGGGCAGTGGGGGGTGGGCTTTGGGGGCTGAGAGCACCTACTTGGGGAGGCCATGAAATGCCCCCCAAGTGGGAGCAAGCTGAGCCTTGGTGGGGGTGAGAGTAGAGGTGGGAGAAAGGCCCCAGAGGGTTGGGGGGCATTTTGCATACTAAATGCCGCCCTTGGCAAGACAAGCCTCCCCCAGGTGGAATTGGTGGAGAACAGAGCACCTACTTGGGGAGGCCATGAAATGCCCCCCCCCACAAGTGGGAGCAGGCTGAGCCTTGGTGGGAGGTGGGAGGAAAGGTGGGAGAAGGGCCCCTGAGTGTTGGGGGGCATTTTGCATGCAAAATGCCACCCCTGGCAAAGGAAGCCTGCCTCTTCATTTTTTCCCCATAGGAAAAAATGAATGAAGATCAGGAGCAGCAACCTAAAGCTATGCCCCTTTTTTAGGCGAGGATAGGGGGACCTGGTTTGGGGGGCCATAACATGGCTTCCCAAAGTCCAATCGGTCTGAAACTTGGGGGGTTGTTAGAGAGGAGCTAGCGGAAGGCCCCCACCAATTTTGGGTTGATTCGGTGGGAAAATGACTCCCCCAGGCTTCAGAGAAGCCTGGGGAGGCTTTTTCCCATTGAAAAAGCTTTCCCGATTCATCCCGAATCATCCCGAATCGCCATTCCCGAATCGGCTTGGTAATTCGGGATTCGGCTATTCCCGAATTGGCTTCTCGATTTGGGTATACCCGAATCGGGAAAGCCGAATCGAGGTGCCTTTGCACACCCCTAGTCCACAGTTGTGAAATCTTGTCTGTGAATCTTTGTTTATTCTGAGCTTGCTTCTGTTCTCAAATAAAAATTCTTTCACAGATCACTGTTTCCAGGTTCCTGAATTTTAAAACTGCCACCACAGGGTGGAAGATCACAGAAGGAAAAAGGAAAAAATCAACAGAAGAACAAGCAAAAGAACAGCATACATCAACAAATCTATCAAAATGCAATCAAAATACTGAACAAAAATAATTCACATGTGGCCTGGCATTACAAAAGATAGGAACATTTATTGTGGCAAAAGCATACTGGGTTACCGCACTTTATCAAATGTCTGAAGTGTTTCCTCAGTCAGAAGATACACACTCACACCCCCGTACGGGAGGTGGTGGAAGGCAGATATATAGGACATAAAGCCTTTTGAACATTAGATTAAAAGGCCACAAACTACAAGAGGTAAATGAAACTTATTTCTAAGTGTTCAGATTTGCAGCATGATTTGTCTTCAGTCCAAATATATCAGCTCAAGTGGATTATGAATGCTACTGCTAGTAGCTGGGGAAGAATTCAGTTATGCTTAAAACTTCTAAGTTAAAATAAAATTTGCATTCTCTTTCTTCATTCTCTAAGATAAGCATACTCTGCATCATTTAGTATGTCAATGTAATGTTGTTCAACATAGGATGAAACACAAGCTGAGGGGTGGATGGGAAGCAAACATTTTATCTGCCTAGGGCAGCAATGTACCTTGAACCAGCGCTTGCCATACATCTAAAACAAATACTGGTATAGTACCATTCTGCTTCATTTCCTCCAAAAACTCTTAAAGGTTTTGTAATTAAAAAATAATCACTCGTGTCAGGTCCTAAATGAATGAAGCTACAATTAACTACCGGCAGCTCTAATCAATCATCTTTTCTTGGAGTAATTAAAATTCTTTTCATTTATGTCAAGCAATTGCCAGGTGGGAATGTAAGACCTCTCTTTAACAGTATGGTTTGAAAAAGAAAATACTAGGAAAGTACATTTAAAACTGCTGTTTGAATACAAGGCACCGTGTTCCTTAAAGCAAAGATCTGTGCACCTTTGTCAAATTCTTCTGTAATATACTTTTAAAAATATCATATAGAACATCACATACCAGAAGTAACTTGCAGGGAATTCCCATATCAATACTATTTTTTCTTGTGGTGCATCTACCTATGGGAATTTCACTTTAGGCTGATGTTCTGCTTGTGGGACCAGCTTGAGGGGTAAGGGCTACAGGCTCATCTCTCCTGTTAGAAGCCCTATTTGAAGCAAGCTGAGGGATGCAAGCCCCCAGGAAATCTGTGTGCCTCTTAGAGAGTCAGACCTGTAATAGTTTCCTTCTCTTGAACATTCTATATAGAGTTTCCCATGTGCAAAACAAATATTTTGCCAATAAAGGCCAACTATTTTTAATTAGTTTCAGGTAGACATGGGCACAGATGGGAAAAAAATCCCAAACACCCTGTTCGTCGTTCGTTGCCATCCACGAACAACCAACAACAAACATGGATGGATATTAACTGTTCCTGGACATGTTCATTGTTCGTGGGGACCAGAACCATTCCCCCAACCCCCCCCCTTAGCCCCCCTCCCCTCAAACCCACTTACCAGGCCCTTTAAAGATCCGTTTAAACAAACTATCAGCTGGCAGGTGGTAGGGGGGATTCCCCCCTGCCGCTTGCCAGCTGATAGTTTAAAGGGCCCTGTCCTGGCAAAAACAGAAGTGTCTGCTGGCAGCTAGTTTGAGGGGTTAAAAAGTGATCTTCCCAATGTCCAATACACACCAAATTTGCAGGGGATATAGCTCACTGTCCTCTGAAGACCCCCCCCCCCCCAGTTTCAGAGAGATTGCACCCCGGGAAAGGCATGATCCACGGGTACTCCCCGTTGGCTGTCATTTTCTCTTCACAGTGGCAAAAACGGGACTCTCTGCTGGAAGTACTTTGAAGGGTTAAATCCAGAAGGAAAGCCAGAAGGAGTTCTGACAGAGTTCAGTCCCTCCCTGCCTCTGGTTGCCAAGGGGACTGATTGCAGGTGCCAGACTGACTGGCTTGATGAAAGACTGCCAAAGGCAACGAATGAGGCTTGCAATGACCACCTGTTTGTTTAGGATGGGGCCTCATGAACAGCTTGTATGAGAACAGCAGATTATGCTGTTTGTGGGTTTTTTCTGTTTGTAATGCTGTTCGTGCCCATGTCTAGTTTCAGATGGATAGCCCTGCTGTTCTTCAGTAGAACAGCAAGATTAAAGTCCAGTAGCACCTTAAAGGCCAACAAGATTTCCAGGATATAAGCTTTTAAGAGTCAAAGCTTCTTCTCTCAGTAGGAATGGATATCCCTGAGCCTTTATATCCCAGTCAGAAGGTGAGAAGGGTGTTACAAAGAAGGGAGTCAGGATGCAGAGTTACAATATAAAATACAATGCACTTGATTAGAGCAGGGGAGAAATGCCTAGGGGTACAAAATGCAGAAATTAAGCATCTGTTGTGAGATAATTTTAGGTGTGTTGCCAACTACATGAAGAAGGGAACTTTGACTTGAAAGCTCATACCCTGAAAATCTTGTTGGTCTCTAAGGTACCACTGGACTCAAATCCTGCTGTAGTGAGATAAGAATCCTAGGTCTCTGTTCAGTCCTTGAGGGTCTATTGTTCTGAATTTGTGTTTGAACTCAAGTTTAACAATCTTGCACTGTAATCTCCTCTAGAAGCTTCTGTTGTTGAGGACTGCCAATCTTAGGTCAGCAATGGAATGCCCTTGAAGATTAAAATGTTCTCCCACTGGTTTTTGAGTGTTGTGATTTTAAATGTCAGATTTATGTCCATTTATTCTTTTGTTAGGGATTGACCTGTTTGTTCAATGTGAAGAATAGAATGGCATTGCTGACACTTGATGGCATATATAACATTGGAAGATGAAAAAAGTATGAACCTGAGATGGTATGACTGGTGTTGTTAGGTCTGGTTATTGTGTTGACAAAGTGAATATGGAGACAGAGTTGGCATCTTAGTTTATTGTACACCCTGGCCACAGAGTCCATGTCCATAGTAGGAAGTGCATTATTGTGAGTGAGAAGTTGTTTAAGGGTGGGGTGCTGTCTGGACAAGAAATGATTTGCCTCACAATGTCTGTGAGAGTATCATTGTCCAGCATATGTTGCAAGTCATTAATTATGTGTTGAACTGTTTTGAGGGGGGAGCTGTATGTGCCCAACAGTAGTGTTTTATTGTTGTTTTGTTTGGGCCTATCTTGTAGCAGGTTATCCCTTGGTATCAGGCTTTGTTGGTCTGGTTCATTACTACATCAGGTGGGTATTATAATTTCAAAAATGTCTGTTGTCAATTCCACAGGTGAGAATCTGTGTCAAAGGGATTTGAACAGATACAGCTGCAGTGTAGAGGCTGGCTGAAAACAACAGGCTGTTTAGTGTGTTTAGGACAGTGGCTGGAGATGTGTAGAATATATTTGGCAATCAATAGGTTCCTGATATAAAGTGGTTTTTATGCTTCCATCATGTATTTGTACAGTTATTATTGGAATTGGTCTCCTTGTGAGTAAGATAATTGTGAGGGAATTAGCAAGCAAGGAAGATGGCTATGTGAGGGGTCGGTAACTATGGGATATTTTCCATCAATTTTTACGGGGTCCCAATTATAGCAAATGAGACTTGTGCTTAAATTCAAAGAGCAAAATGTTATTGAAGAGGAAGATGCATGCACATACACACAGGATAAGTAACAAAATGGTTACACACACACAAAGTCCTAGGAAGCTAGGCAAAAGTTGGAATACAGTGAGGGAGGGCAAAGTATATCTACCTATCCTGAAGTCCAGTCCATGGGGGAAGAGGGCAGCTTCAAACCCCAGTGTTCTCAGCCAGGAGAGCAAGAGGCTTAGGATAACCTCAAGGGAGCAGCACTTTGGATCTAATAAGTGTGCACAATTTGAATGGGGCCAGGGCACTACTCTTACAGGGCAAAATGTGCCCTGAGGTGGGATAGCCCACCTAGCTGTTGGAACAAAGACTCAAATGGCCAGTTCCTGGGAGTAACAAAAGATTTGATTACCTTGATTGGTGGCTGCCAGGGTGTGTGAAAGAGAATGCAAAACTTGTCCCGGCTCTGCACAATAAGGCAGTTTGTTAATGAAGTCCACCGGAGCGAAGTTGATGAATTTAGTTGGGGGCTGTACCTTTCCAGGAATGAATTATAAATACTTATGAATGCTAGTTGATTCTTTCCTCAATCATGGTCAGGAGATCTCATCATGGAAGGAGAGAAAGGAATATGTAAAGTAGGATGATTCTGCAAGATCTTTGTTGCTCTGGATTTCTTTAGGGGCTGGGGAGACTGCAAAACTAATCACCATGAGTCTCTCCGCGTTTACAGGTGACTTTCCATTCATGCTTTGATCTCCCGGGCAGGACTCAGCAACTGTTAGCTGGAATTCCCCCTGGCTGCAAACCAAACTGTCATTTAAATCCAGTGGCCTTGTGACATTTGATATCACAGGTAGCCATATTGAATGGCTATTAAAGATGGCTGAGGCTGGGCCGACTGTCTACACAGTAGTGCCCAGGAAATGTACTTCTTGTGTAGATTTATTCATGATCAGGTTGATGGTGCGTTAGAAGTTGCAGAAGGCCTGGAGAAATCTCTCCACTGGTTCTTTCTCATGTGTCCAGATGATAACCATGTCATCAATAAATCTCAAGGAGAAGGGGGGTGTTATCAGGTGGGAGTGGAGGAAGCACTGCTCCAAGTCAACTATGAAATATTGTCATACTGTGTTGTCACGCGTTATCCTTTCCTCTATAGAATATAAGTGCAGACTTCCATGGAGTCTGAAATGGGCTCAATGTATTTGGCACACAGTTTTCTGAAAGATGGCAATAACAACATTAAAATATTCTGCATCTGTGTCCACATTAAATAGCAAAGACAGATGCAGTGCTCCAGTGCCAATATTGCAAAAATATTACTGTAGTCAGCGACACTGTGCAATAAACAGGTTAATTATTATTAATGCATTGAGTTCCCATTATAGAAATTTATCATGATGAATTAATTTGTAATTAAGTTAGACGCATTATTCATTATACCTGGTTAGTATTTCAGGGCCACTACCATGTTGTGGTTTTCACAAAATCTCCTGCAGTATTCCACAATGGATGCCCATTCGATACCATTGCCAAATTTCGTACAAGTTCATTTCTCTGTTTTAATTCAATGCCATTTTCCCATCTGTCTCTGCATTAACTGAGGTAAGAAAAATGGTTACTAGTCAACCTTATCCCATACTATCTGTTAATCCCAAATGGTAAATTATAATAGGCTGATTATCGGATTTGTATATTTTTAATTTTTTGTAGAGACATAATATATACACTCCAGTATCACTAATTTTGATAAATGTGATTCAGAAAAAGGTTGAATAAACTTGTCAATTTATGGAGATATCTATAATGGTTATTATAATAACATGATTATCCTTATCTATAATAATAAAAGGATGTGTCTCTCTGTCTGTGGCAAGCAGAACATAATGCTAGGAGTTTCAAAACTGGTCATCAGTTTGAGGATGATCATGGAAGTTACATGTATGAAACGAAGAGAATCAGAACATACTGCCCCAGATTATCTCCAGAACACCACTACCCTGTGCTATTTACAATGGAAGTGATGGTTTACTCACTAGAAGCTTGGACGGTGGAGGCAGCACACAGATAGGGTGCTGGAGGTGATGGTGGAATACATCCCTTCTTTACAAAACAAGCCTTCAATTATGCTTGCAGATTAAGAGATTTTCTTGAGACTGATGCTCATTGGAATAATATTCTGGAGGAAGCAGCAATTATGCTGTCACCTTAAATGTTAGAAAATCTTTCTGGTACTATGCTGTAAATTTGTGTCATTTCAAACCCTTATCATCTATGAGATGCATAACAGAAAGAACTCTCAGAAGATATTTTGAATCAAGGCTGAATACAAAATATTAAAATGACATATAATTATGTAATTTTTAATAGAGAATCTATAAAGATTGAATATTATATTGTAACCATGGGTGGCTCTCATTTGAAAACATTTGGTCTTCCTGATCCACAAAGACATTATGGTTATGCGCTTGCAAAGGAATCTAACTGAGATTGCATATGAACAAAAACAGCCTGGAGAATTCATATGAGAAAATTAACCGTACTTAATATTGGACCAAAAGAACATTTTCAAAGAAATTAGGTGCTTTTTTCCCAATAAGAACGGAGTCATATTTTTCATAGATGCTTCAGATGAAACAGGAAAGAAATTTCTTCTAAATGTACTTTTGGCTAAAGTTCTCCAAGGTAAGGTCATTTTATTCTTCTAAATGACTCTTATCAAAAAATTATGGGCATACTACGTTGGAGTAGTGTTAACAATAATATAAATCAGAACTCATAAAAAGTAAGATTTTCAAAATCAAATTAAGAAGTAGGATTTTCATATCTGGAATAGAGATACCATACATTCTTAAGACAGTCCCATGCAAAATGCATCATATGGGTCACATATGTCTTTGGATTGCTTCAAACAGCAAAGTTCCAATATGGATGGTGATTAGAAACCTAGATTGGTCTTGGCTTCCCAACGCATATGTACATCCAAGTGGAAAAACTTGTATCTCAGGTGTTATATCTTAGAAGTTCTTTGTATTATTTGGTATCATCCAGGATGTCTAGGGTATGACTAAATTCTAAGCAATCACAAAACCAAGTATGGAATACTATACTCATCAGTATGTTATCACTCAAAGGATTAGATCCCAAAGAACCATGAATGGAGTAACTTCAGAGATGGGATTTGCAAATTTCCACCTCCTGGGTGAAGCCTTGCACCCCGTGAAAAGCTACTGTTGAGAGATCTTAGATTCTCAAGAATGGTATACAATGTGAGGCAGGCCAAAAGACAGAAAAAGAATTGATAGAAATCCGGCCCTCCTGGCCAGCAGCATTGGCCACTCCGGCAGGGGGGGCGCATTTTGCCTCCTTGGAAGGAGGAAGGCAGAAAGTGCACACCCGGGCATCCGGGTGCTTGGGGGCGGAGTTGTTAGCCTTATTAGGCTTCTCCGCCCCCTCAACACACAGTTGTGCCTCATGCGCGGCTGCAGCAGGATGCATCCATCCGCTCAACTGGCATGAGGGGCCTAAGTCCAGCGAGGGCTTGCAGAGCCAGCTGAGCTGTATCAGCGAGCAGAGGCTGGATTGAAGGAGGGTGCTTCTCCCGGCGGCGATCAAGTGGAGGCAGAGCCTGCTGTGTGGGACAGTGGAGCACTCTTCTGCACAGCATTTGCAAGCGCTGCACCTTTTTTCATGCTCTGCGGCTTGCCTGAGGCTGCTAGAAGTGGCTTTTGGGGCAGTTTCCTGTGCCACATTTGTGCGGTGCGGCTTGTGAAATGGCCGCGTTATGCAGCACTGCTCTACATTTGGCAGTGCGCCCCTCCACCAGGTGGCAGTAGCAGTGGGCCTTGGGGCGATCCCTTGCTTCCTTCCTCGGCCCTCAGCTGAGCAGCATTTTCCTTTTGGTGGGGGAGGTGCTGTTGGGACAGGCTAATGGCTGTTCTCCATAATATCCCCCCCACTTACCTCTCTCTTGCACCTTTAAGGGCTGTAGGTGAGGGGTTTCTTGTCGGGCCTTTTGGCGCCCTATCCCCCCCTTCCCTTCGTTAGCTGGCTGGGCTTGGTAGTGGGTCATAGGCATCAGGGCCCACACTCGCAGAGCTTGGCTTCTGGCAGCCATTTAGCTGGTGCTGGGGTGTGTTGGCAGTGGCCATTTTGCGCATACTTGCAATGTCCTTTGCAGACGGGATGCAGTGGCCATTTTGGGCAAAGTGATTGACACTTTACCTGTAATTTGGCCCTAACTGCCTTTTTGTGCTTACTTAGCAAATATTAGGTATAATTATGCCTCCCAGAAAAGGTGTTCGCAATTCTAAAGGCAAGGAGCCCACAAAGCGTGCACCCAAGAGGCCTGAAGTGGCTTTATCTTCTTCTGATTAGGAGGAGGGGGGTCCCACTAGACAAGAAATTTTGGCTAGATTAGGAGCCCTGGAGGAAGCACATGGGATGTCTGCCTACTTGGTGGGTTCAAAGTCTAGGAGGCTTGTTAAGGGTGCTTCCAAGTCCTCTGTGCTAACAGATATTCTTTCTCATTTAACAACGTTCAAAGGGACATCTGGCATGGGAGCTTCGTTGGGGGCGCCCGCTAGTGCTGCAACTAGTGGTCAAGCCATGGAGGAGGTGGCTGAGGAGGCGGGTCTGCCAGGGGCTGAAGGCAGCTGGATAAATGAGGTGGGGCAGGTGGTGCTGATGGTTCAGCCACCAGAGGTTGAGGGTAAGTCATCTTGGCCCTAGCAGGGGCATGCGTGGCCTTGGGGCCACTGAGGTCAGGCCACTGCCCTTGTGCCCCCTAGTATGCCCCAGTCTAGCTACACACAGAACATACTTCAGAGTATGCCTCAATCTAGCTACGCACAGGCACATGCAGCGGGGTCGGCCCAGGCCAGTGGGGTAGCTACTGGCTGGGCCCAGTAGGGTCAGCCACTCTTATCTGAGCAGAGTCTTGTGCCTGCCAGTTGGACGCCTATGGCTTCACAGGCCCAATCTGGGATGGGGCTGGTTGCTCCTTGGGGCTCCCTGGGACAGTGCCTTTCCAGGCATTGCCATTTGGTGATATGACTATGCCCTTAGTAATCACCTTACCCCAGCTACAAGGGAAAAAAATTGTGGGGGGAGTACGTGGATGTCTTCACCCTTCTGTTCAGGGAACTGGAGAAGAATGATAAGGAAGACTTGGATGAGCAGGATAAGGAACATCTTAAGCACCACAAAATTGATAGGACCTGGGCTAATTGGCTGCCGGGATTCCTGATTTATGCAGGGGTCATTGCTAGGGCCCAAACTTGGAGGGTGCCCCCCCCCATTCCAGTATACGGATATCATATACAGGGGGTATACTGACTTCACCAGTGCAGCATGGCTGCAATACGACAAAGAATTTAGGATGTGTCTCCCCCTTAATCCTTCATTGCCATGGGACCAGGTACACCATCATCTATGGTTGCAACTTCTGTCCCCAGCAAAGTCCAACATGGGACCAATTGGATAGCAGACACATTGTGCAGCGATCCTCTGCAGGAATTTCTGGCTCCCGTGTCTCCATGGGGCAGTTGGTTCAGCCGCAGCTGCTTTGCTTTGAGTTTACATTACAAGGTGTATGCAGCTGGAAGAACTGCAGGTTTGGACATGAATGCCCAATTTGCAGGGGCCCGCACCCCTTCACTGCCTGAAAACAACAGAAGTCATTTGCCAAGAGAGGGGGCGGACCTGCTGGGCAGCAGGGTCCTGGAAAAGGGCCCCAGCCTAATAAAAGTGAGGGTACTTGAAGCTATGTTGGCTGACTATCCTAGATGGGCTGACACCCAGTTTTTGTTGCAAGGTTTCCAGTTTGGTTGTCAAATCCCATTTCAGGGACTGAGAAGTGTCTTCATGTCACTAAACTTACGTTCATTGGTTGGCATGGAGGAAGTTGTTAGGGTCAAGATAGCAAAGGAATGCGCTGAGGGTAGGGTTTTGGGCCCCTTCCCCTCCCCTCCTGTTCCTCCCCTCAGGGTTTCCCCCTTGGGGGTGGTGCCCAAGAAGGTGGCTGGTGAATATCGGCTGATTCATCATTTATCTTACCTCAGGGGTGGTTCCGTTAATGACACAATTCCTGAGCACTTGTGTTTGGTGCGTTATACCTCCTTTGACCAGGCGGTCAAAGTGGTAAGACTATGTGGCCGGGGAGCAGAGATGGCGAAATGCGACATTAAGTTGGCATTTCACTTCCTCCCAGTCCACCCTGAAGACTTTGAAGTTCTAGGGTTTGCCTTTGAGGGTCAATTTTATATGGACAGGGTCCTCCCAATGGGGTGTTCCATCTCGTGTGCAGTTTTTGAGCATTTTAGTACGTTTCTGAATGGGCCTTGCATCATCGGCAGCATTGCCATGACATGGCCCATTATTTAGATGATTTCCTCCTGGTGGGCCCCCCGCAGTCTGGGCAACGCACTCATCTCTTGAATGACTTTATCTGCCTCACGGATGAGCTGGGGGGTCCCTCTTGCACATGAGAAAACAGAAGGCCCAGCGACAGTCCTGACCTTCCTAGGTATTGAATTGGACACAGAACTACAAAACTCTAGACTGCTGGCTGAAAAGCTCCAAGATTTGAGGGCCCGTCTTCAGACCCTTATAAGGAGTTGTAAAGTGTCCTTATTGGAGCTGCAGCAGGTTGTAGGTCACCTTAATTTTGTGTGTAGGGTTGTGGGGCCTGGTAGAGCTTTTTTAAGGCACCTCTGTGATGCAATGGGGGCCCTTAGGCTCCCCCAGCACAGAATATGTATTTCTATAGGTATGAGGAGGACCTGGTGGTTTGGCTACCATTTTTGGATGGTTTCAATGGGGTCTCCTTTTGGAGGCAGGACCTGTTGTTGGAGGGGGAGCGACAGGTTTCCTCCAATGTATCCAGTTCCACTGGTTTTGGAGTTAATTTCAGGAGGTATTGGTGTGCTGCTTGGTGGCCCGTCGATTGGGTGGAGGCAGGTCTAGGTAGAGACCTGACTTTCCTTGAATTTTTCCCAATTTTAGTGGTGGTTTACTTGTGTGTGGGAGAACTAGCTAACCACTCAGTGCATTTTCGGTGCAATAACATGGCAGTGGTTCAGGTAGTGAACCCCCTCTCTTCTAATTTCCCTAGGGTTATGAAGCTGGTCCAGGCTTTTACATTGAGGTTCTTGCATATCAATATATTGTTTTCAGCCTGGCATATTCCTGGATTAAACTTTGAGGTGGCAGACACCTAGTTTCGTCTGTAGATGATGCCAGCACCAGAGCTGTGGAGGATTGGGAGGCCGAGGCCTTCAGGGCCATCTAATTAGTCCTTGCCCCTAGTATCAGGAGGGCGTACAACTGGACTGTGCAGCAGTTTACATGTTTCAGGTTGGAGGTAGGTCTCTGCCAGTTGTGGCCTATCCCCATGGAGCACTTAATGCATTTCTGAGTGGCCCAGAAAGGTAAGAGACATGGGGTCAAGTACATTAGGAGCCAGCTGGCCACCTTAGCTTTTGCCTCCAAAGCCCGTGACTTGGTGGACACCACTGGGGACTTCAGCATTCAGAAGATGTTGGAGGAATGATCTCGGGAGTCAGCTGTCCCCAAGGACGTGAGACGTCCCATTTCTCCTGGCTTTCTGCAGGGACTGAAAGCAATGTGGTCTACTGTTTGTAGTTCTCAGTTCAAAGAGCTGCTTCTCTGATTGCATTTTTTGGCACCCTCAGAGTTAGTGAGCTTGTTCCTCAGTCCCATATGGACAACTCTGGCCAAGCCCTTATGGTGGCAGATGTTAAATTTAAATGGAAACAGGTGGTTCTTAGAATCTGGCACTCCAAAATGGACCAGCGGCAAAAGGGTGTGAATGCTGTGCTTGGCCCATGTGTCCTCACTGATTTGTGCCCCGTTGAGGCCCTCAGGAACTATATTAAGGCACAAGTGACTTTGTTTAGCCACTCTGATGGTGCCCCGTTGACTAAAAATCAGTTCTGGACAGTCGCAGAGAGGGCACTTAAGATACTGGGCCTGATGGGGGTCATATTTGAGACCCATTCATTCAAGATAGGTGCTGCATCTACGGCTGTGGCGATGGGCTTCTCAGGGCCTGAAATTCAGACGGTGGACCAATGGCGTTCTGCTTATAGAACGTACATGCGGCCTTTGGACAGTAGTCAATTGTTCTGACATTGTTTCTCTTTTAGGTGCTGTGGTTCAAAATGAGAGGCTGTGGATCCTCATCTGTGGCCAAAGCATGGTCTTTTGGGCAGCACACCAAACAAAGAGGATGCTGATCAGGTCCCAGCTTGGACTCAACCAGTGGGCCACTGTTGAATGGCAGGGTAGGCCTGCGCTGGTCTGGTTTGCTGCCCTGTTGTTTGAGGGGAGGAGTGCCCCTCCACCTCATATCCTGGTCATGCATTTGGGAGGTAACAACCTGGGTCTGATGAAGGGCATGGCCCTGTCATGGCAGGTGCAGGATGACTTGTTGGAGATTAGCAAGCATTGGCCTGGCGTCCTGATTCTTTGGTCTTCAATGCTTCCGTGCCAGGTGTGGTGGGAGGCATTGGACCACAAAGCAGTAGAATGGGCTAGGCGAAAGGCCAACAGAACCGTATTCAAGGCTATGACAGGGGGGTTGGGGATTTATTTGCACCATCTGCAAATATGGACCGAGTTTGCAGACCTCTGCCGAAGGAATGGTGTACACCTCTCTACAAGAGACCATAGTACATTCCTGAATGACCTGCAGTAAGGGCTTAGGTTGGCCTTAAGTCATTTGTGGAGCGTGGAGGCCTAAACAGAGACTTGATCTCTTCGGTGGCAGGATTTAAGTTAGGGGAAAATTTGAGTGGTCCGGTGAGCATCCTTGGCACCTCCCCAGTGGTGGGGAATAGCGATCTGTCAGGAGCAGTTGGCTGCTGTACGGCCCAGTTGCGAGGACAGACGCCCTGGTGTGGAACCCCTGGACAAGCCAGTCTCCTCCTGCTGCTCTACAGCCAGGTGGAGGAGCTTTAAAAGGGTGAAACACTTCACCTGGCCAGGCCGGGACCCAGCCATATGATGGGTGGCTCACACCCTGGGCAGCGGGTGTCTCGCCCAGACAGATCAGGGCAGGAGTGACCCCAGGGCCTGACCTGTACTGCTAGTTAGGCCCTTGCCATAGTTTGTTTGTTTGTTGTAATTTTAATAAAGCGGCCCATTTTAGAACTCAAATACTGTGTCTGCCTTCCATTCCAACTGAGGTGGCAATCACTTCATACGCTCCAGAGGGTTTTATTTTCATTTAATTTATGCTTCTTTAGGATACAGCTCAGGCTCAAACTTCATGTTACAGTTCTTTTATATGCATTTAAAAACACTTCTTTTCATTTTGCAAATTCAACTGACTGGGCTTCTTTTTCAGGGATGGGAATGGTATGGAGAGAAACAGAGGGAGACTCTTCAAGCATTTCCTATTCTTTTTTCTCACTGAAAATGCCACCGTTGAGTTAGTACCCCTATGAATGAAAAATGAAGAACCTATAAATGTTCCATAGTGGGCTGGTGGTGTGTGAGGGGGGAAGGGGGGATAGGAATGATCTTTTTCAGCAAGAAAATATGGAATGAAAAGATCAAAGGATCAAAGAGCCACCTCTCCCTCCATGTTTTCCTTCTTGAAAAAGCAGCTATGGCAGCTGGTTTTGGAAAAGAAAAGAAGTCTTTGAAACGAACACAAAAGAAAATGAAACATGGAGTTTGACTTACGTTGTTCTGAACAGTCCTGATTAAAGCAAGAAATTGCTGAATATTGGCACATATTGTCTACTACTTAGCTGACACACTTTTCACTGCATATCTCTCTGACAAATAATAATGGAAGATGAACAGTTTTACTTGGAAATTGACTATAGTGAGCTCGGCAGCTCCTCAAATGTTGCAGGACTATATGCTAAATAAGTTCTTTAGAATGGCTAAATGACCAGGAGCCTTAGGGATGATTTGGTGCACGCTGACATACAACTTAAAGATGCAGAGCAGAGATTACCACGGGGTAATTTCAGATGTGGTCGATGCCAGGTCTGTAATATCTTTTGGGAAGGAAAGGAAATCATGCTAAAGCAACAGAGATTTACTTTTGCACATTTTGCTAATTGCCAGAGTTCTGGAGCGATATATGCTATAAAGTGCCCCTGTGAGTTGTTATATATAGGGTGCACTACTAGACCTATTAAGGTGAGTGTCCTTGAGCATATCTCACGAATACAGAATAGCATTCAGGAGGCTCCTTTAACTCAACATTTTTTGGAAAAACAACACAAAGAGAGTGCCCTTAAAGTCATCATTTTGGAGGTAATGGATAAAAGGGGCGCAACACAGGAGTCTCTTCTCCGCCGAGAGGCTTATTGGATTTACAAGCTCGATACGGTTAAACCCAGGGGTTTGAATAACGACCTCTCCTTTAGCTGCTTTCTTTGAACGTGAACAAGTTTATTATTGTTGTTGATAGTCTTGAGGGCTGCCAGTATTGTTATGTTTAATGGTGTTGGAGCATGGTCCCTTTAAGAACTGTGTTACCAATTAGATGGCAGAGAATGAAAGGGGAATCTCTGAGCGTGGAGGGCGCGCGCGAGAGAAAGCACTGCCGCCTCGCTCTGGGTTTTCTGAATTGTGTTTGTTCCTCCTGTATTGAAGGTATGTTAGCACATAACTATTTGGTCTGTGCCATATAATTAATACTGTATATAAAATTAGTGGTTGATTTTTGTTATAGCGGACCACACGCTCCTGAAGAAGTGGGTACGAAATCTGCAGCGTGTAGCCAGCCCCAGATCGAGCGTGGTCTGGAACCCCTCCATCGGCTCCACCAGCTTCCGCTTGCTAGTATTTCAGAGGATTGTGGAGGACTGTTGAGAAAGAGACTGAGTTTTGTACCCGGTTGATCCTTTATGTAACCAGGAATGATTCCCTTGCTATATGTATATTTATTGTTTTGGAATAGGAATATATGAAATAATTATGAAATTTGTATGAATTACATTTAGCACTTGCACTTTAAATACACCTATGTGAATGATTGTTAACGATTGTTACTTTGTATATTTATTTTTTCTGTGTTTCCCGTGGGTTCCCCCCCCCCTTTTCCTTGTGCTGGATATTTACGGGGACAGCCATTGTTCTTACCTGACACACTTTTCACTGCATATCTCTCTGACAAATAATAATGGAAGATGAACAGTTTTACTTGGAAATTGACTATGGTGAGCTCGGCAGTTCCTCAAATGTTGCAGGACTATATGCTAAATAAGCTCTTTAGAATGGCTAAATGACACTTGGAAGATAACCAAGAACTTGTTTCTAGAGACATATGGAAGGAAAAGGAGAATCTCCTTGTAGTGCCAGCTACTTAAAAAAAAAAACTTTAAAAACAACGGGATCTTTTAAAGAGTATAATTCACCTATTTTCCAGGCTACAGCAGGTTATGGTATAATGCCACAGCCAAGTGAACACAAGGAATTTGATCTCATTTCTACTCATTTGTCACCTATGTGCTATGTAAGACTGTGTTGTGGCTAATGAATCACACCAGACACTTGTTTGGGTTAGAAATGGCTACAACTTTACTGATTACAGCTGGATGGAGCATTGGCCTGGCATGTGGGCACGGATCCCTGTTGGCATTGGAGGCCTGGCTGCCGACCGATGCATTACCTGCTAGCCTCCTGCTGGCACATCTCGGCATACATAGTTCCATTGCTGGCCCTGCCTGGTGACCCTTGCTTCCAGATCCATCGAGGTGAGCAGTCCTGAAAGCCCACTCACCCTGTTGGGACCCAGCCCAATGCCTCAAAACCGCCAACCCATAAAGTTGTGACAGTGTCCCCCAATAGTCCTTAATCAGTGGAGGATGGGAGAGTGACTCGCTGCTCCTGCGGATGCTTGGTTGTAATGGCGTTGACCACACAGCTGGACCAGCACCAGATGGACGCTCCTCCTCCTTCAGGCAATCCCACCTCCACTGTGTCCTGCACCCGGTGCCAACCCATCTTGCTGGTAAGCTTCCTTTTCCTGCAATTTCTTATCTGACCAAGGAATGCAGAGCTACCACCAACACCTCCAGACATCAGGACTAACTTTACAGAAGTTGGTTCAGTGGCCTATTTACCTCTCTTTCCTTTTCTCTAAGATGTATACTACACTAAAGCTACATCAGTGGAACTGCAGTTGATGCAATAGCTATGTATCAGTGAAGTGGTGAGCATGCATCTCTGAGTACACAGCTTACAGCTGTGGAATAAGTAGGTGGGTTTTCTTGTGGCTTAGAAACTTTTTAAATAGCCGAAGGCAGAGAGTAGAAATAAATAGATAGCTGTTACAGGGAGGGAACTGAGTAGTGAGGTTCCACAGGAATGTGTTTTGTCTTCAATTTATTAATAAATTATCTGGAATTGTGATGAGTGGTGAAGTGGCCAAGATTGCATGTTAAATCTAATTATTCCCCATCAAGATCAGCACTAACCATTCAGACTCATCTAATAACCAAATTAAATCCTTAAACAGGATAACTTTTCTTCCTGCAGAGAATCTTGAGTTTTGTTCCTTCACAATTTTCAGAAAAGGACACAAATTTATAGTATGTAAAGAGGTACTTTGGCCCAGCATTTTAGGTCCAGATTGTCCATCTACCACTATCTGAATCCAAAGAGGGGGGTGGTCTCAGGAGACAGACTATACTAAATGTGACTAAACATCAAAACTTGACTATTGTAATGCACTATATATTGGTCTTCCATCTAAGTTAACTAGGAGGCTCCAATTGGTGCAAAATGCTGCAGCTCGACTGTTAGCAGGTGCAAGCAGGAGCATGAACATCACTCCCATCCTGCAGTCACTCCGTTGGCTACCTATCAGCTACCATGCTCAATTCAAGGTACTGGTTATTACATACAAAGCTCTTCATGGCCTTGGCCTGACATACCTATGGGACCACCTCCCTCCCTATGTCCCTCGACTGCAATTTCATCTGAACAGAGTCTCTTGCAAGTGCCAGCCTGCACATGGGAAAATGGCCATACACGGGCCTTCTCTGTGGTGGCCCCTATCCTATGGAACAGCCTGCCTGAGGAGGTCAGGAGAGCTCCCATGCTCTTGGCTTTCCGCAAACAATGCAAAACTGAATTATTCAAAAAGGCTTTTTTACTCCGATAGGAAGGCAGTATTGTAGGGAGGGGGTCTCAAATGTTTCACCAATGAGTTGGGAACCATGGACTCCACCATTATCTTGCTTTACATATTATCTGTTGCTTTGAATATGTATTCGTATATACTGCTTGTGCTTCATGTTTGTCTGTCAATCCTAGAATTGATTATGTTCTGTTTCAGCAATCCTTCAACCCTGTATTAGATCCCTGCTCATGCTATGTCTCTGTAAACTTGTATTCATCTACTCTATGACATTGTATGGAAATGCCTACCCTTGTCCTTGCTACTGATTGTACTGATCTCACACTATGTAATCCGCCTTGAGTCTCAGTGAGAAAGGCAGACTATACATGACAGAAATAAATAAATAAATAAATAAATAAATAAACGAAAAGCAAATGAACCTTTTCTATTACCGTTGTTTGTATATCTAAATGTTCCATTCCAACTAGGGGCTATGTACATACAGGGGGGGGGGATCTATGTGCATATCCCTAGCTGCATATTCTGCACATGGAGAATCTTGCATATGCTGTGCTACTTCCTGATCCAATAGCTAGGGCTGTGGAAGCAGAGCCCTCTTTTAAAAGCTGATATCCCATCAACTGGTCATTTGCAAGGGGACACAGGAGGGTAGATTCAGTCCCTGTCAAACAGCTGATGTGAACTCTTTTTTTTTCATCTCTGGCATCTCTGTGTATGCTGTACTGGATCAAAATCATGGCCTTGTGATTGCTTTCTGTCCTCCTTGGAATATCCCCCTCTCTCTTTCTCTGTTATTATGTATATTATAGAAGAATAGCTTGATATATATTATTTTGTCTTTATTCTTTTTTGGCAAGCCATCTGCTCAGTGCACCAACTGGTAAATGCCAAACATGAGTGTCTTTGCCAGCAGAGCTTATGTATTTCTGTCAATTCCTGCCTGCTGGAAAACTCACTTCTTTTTGCTAGAGCCAGCAATAAAGGCAATGTGAGCCAAGAATCAATGTTCTGATCTTTCCTTCCAAGTTGTGTCATGTTGCGTATTTATAACAAAAAAGAGCATGCGTTTGCTTCCCCCTTCTTGATTGGTTCATTGGGGGCTACTAGGAGCTGTAGATAATAGGAAGACAACAATTTCATTTTTAATGTACATTTTTTAAAAATATAAATGCAACGTCTTACACAAATGGCTTCAGGAGAAGTGGCTGCTTTTGTGTGATGCCAGCTCATTCACACAAGAGTATGTGCCTTGGATGCTGTGAAATGGCTGTCTTCCAGTATTTGAATTATGAAGAAAAACACATAACATGGAAAAATCTCTATGGATTTATTTCTCCAGTATTTTGTGATGTGGGCAGAGTTCAGCTGAGAGTATTGATCAGGAAGGCTGGGTAAAAACATCTGAAATCAGACTAGTTTTTTGGAGAGGAGGCATGTACACTTCCCAAATATTCTGTGTAGAGTGGAGGTAGGACAGCAGCTTGACTACCTACCAGCCTTTTAAGTCTGACACTGACACTCCCATATCCAAACTCTGTCAAGGTTTTAAAAAAGAACTGCAGATACTACCAAGACTTCCAACTCAACTTTCTTGAATCTTTATGCTTTCTTGAAAGGTTTGCCTGCCTTCCTGCTCAACATCAACTTGAAAGTCTGGTCAGGAATGAAGCAAAAGGAAATTATTCAGAATCTATATAGCAGGAATAGCTTGAGAAGGGGAACATGCAGTCCTATACTGATACAAACCACAATCAACTGACAAGTTAATAGCATGTCTTTGTTAAGTGACTTGCACACAATTTATCCTTTCATAAAATGGTCACTCCACTGTGTTGATAATGAAATGTTAGTGAAGGTGTTGTGGCTTACAAGGTGATTTTGTTACTCATATGTTTTATGGTTGGCCTTAGATACCATTAGGGTTTTGGAACTGTGAGGAAAGACATTTTTTGACATGTAGTTGTTAAGTCAGGAATGTTCAAGGACACTGTTCCGGTGGAAGTCCTGGTTATGGAGATTGACACTTCAATAATTACTCTCAGCATATAAAGAAAATGTATAACTAAATGTTTGCACTTTGAAATATTATTACTTGATCTATATAGACGTTGAAAAACCTTGTAACACTTTAGTGAATATTTGTTTATTATGACATTAGCATTCATAGAAAATCTCCTTCACCACTTTTGTCTTCTTATTCAGTTATTCCAAGGTACTTCGTTTTATTTATTATTAAGAGTGCTAAACTTAAATATTTTCCACACAAACACACTGCTACTCTTTTTTCTTCCAAGCTGTGGAGTTGGGGAAGCTATTTTGATTATTTATTTGCAGAGGGTTAAATAGGTGTGAAGTGTTTTTTTTCGCTAATCATGGTTAGCAATCACATTCAGCACTGCAGCTGCTAGGCACATTTTCTTTTCTTTTCCCTGTAAGATAGAATAGAGGAGAAGAAAACATAGCTGATTGGATAGCACAAGCTCAGAGCATTCGGAAGAACAACTATGGCTTGAAGCATGTGCCTGAGAACTATTGCAACTGCTTTTACAAGAAGTAAACTGAAATAGTGGAGAGAGTATATTGCCACTGAACAGGGCAGTTTTCTGTTTTGGCATGGAAAGCTTAAGCTGGGTTGGAAAGTGAAACATCTGTACAACTGTTTGTGAAGTTCAACTAGACCCCTTAGCGCTCACTTAAAACTCCCTATGTGCAGCTCTGACAACCAAACATCTGGAAAATTAGACCATCTTTCCCCTTTCTAAACCAATCCCATCCAATCAGGATCACACAGAAAATGCAGTGATATTGCAACATCCATTTGGACTGGCCACATGTTAAACCACTTAGAATAAAGGGGATTTAAGTGATCACATTGGGTGACCTTAGACTATCAGAAAATATCCCTGAACATATTTTCACCTTTCACTACAATCTCTGAACATTCACAGAAAAGGGAGCAGGGGAGGAAATGATTTTTAGTGCTGAAAAAAAAATGGCAACTGCCCTTTTCAGCTTCTCTCTTTCATTCACCATGATATATGTTTATCAGTTTTTAATTTTATACATTTGAATAGACAAAAGATATTTGTCTACAACCAGTACCCAAATTATAGTAAAGAAAATTATAGACACAATTACAAATTAATATGACTTCTGTCGGTTGTTCCACAGGGCGAAGCTACAAGTGACGAATGACACTTGAACGGCAAGTGTATTTCTCTCTGTTCACTTGCGCTTCACTCAATCCACTTGCCGTTCAAGTGTCATTCGTCACTTGTAGCTTGGCCCACAGTCACAGGATTGGCATAGAATTGCTTCCTCTTTAGGATTAATTGAACAACAGAAGCTGTGTTTATTAAATATGTCTTCAACTGGTTTTCATTGGTTATAATTATATTTAATTAACTTTAGCTTTAACTTTGTCACTCTTCTACCTTCATAGTGAAATCAATGATGCAAAAATTGTTTGTTTTTTCAAAAAAGAAACCTCACTCAAAATAAAACCCATTTCTGTGGTAACACTCAAATCATCACAATCATATGCATTGAATAAAATTAAAATAGAAAGGCACAGCCTGTCAGATAATACATCCCCAGTTATAAGGTGATATAACAGATACTATTAATCACCAGAATACCAACTGTGAGCTCTTTTAAATCTGCCATATATGGGAATGAAGCCTGTAGCCTTCACACCCTGAGCTGCATCTTCATGACTCAGTGAATTTAGATATGTCACAGTCTTTATTAATTCCAAGGAAATGTGCCAAGGATAAACATTTGGTCAAGAAACTGACATCTATATTAGCAATTTATCTGATCTTAGAAATACTAAAGATGAAATTATTTTTGAGATTGCTTATAGATAACATTGGTCAGATTCCATTTTCTTGTTTTCTGTTTTAATACACTAGAAAGCTACAAAGCTGCAAGAGACAGCCCAGTAACTATTGGGCAAATGCATCCCAGCTCATGGCCATAAGAATGTATGAAGAACTTGACCAATAAAATCCATCTAGTTGAGCATCCTGTTTTCCACAGTGGCCATGAAGTCAATAGCCCTGTCCTACCTTGTTGTCTTCACGAAAAAGCCCATTTCTACAAGAGATGGCACTCAAGACCAAAAAGAGAAAATGATTGATGCCTAAAAATACAGTTGCATATCTTTTCTTCTAAACTAATCTCTGGTATTATCACCTATCTCATACAGAAGCTCATCCAAGGATATTAATGTAAAAATATGGGGAAATGTTATATTATTGTTAAATGGAAGCACTTAAGCTGTGATTAGATTAAAGCAGTGATACTCACTCTGTAGCTCATGGGGAGCCACATTCACAAACCAATAGAGAAACATTGACTACTATGTGCAACAAAGTCCTCATTTACTTTAAGATATATATTAATACTAAATATACAATGATAACTTTTTAAATTACCAGAATACCTCTGAGCTTGTAAGCTTGTCTTTTCCCACCACTATTGAACAATAGTCATCCTTTATAAGGCCTTGCAAGGCAGATACATGACATAAAACAGTGTTTAAGCTTTCAAGATCTTTAGACCTCATGAATAGGCTGGATGTTGTTTAAAAAATGAGTCCTCATGCTAAAAGTTCACTTCCATTTGAACTCTATTGTTGCAGGAAATGGGGTGGTTAGAACCTCTCTAGGTGCAAGGTTTTCTACTTGCAAATTTTGTTTTATGAGTTAGTATTCATTACTAGGAGTGTGCACCCGAAAAAGATTCATGTTACCTGAAGTAGGAAAACAATCTAGAATACACTGATTCGGGTATTTAAACCACTTCAGTACGCTCCGTTATGATTCAGAGCAAACTGAAGATCAAAGCAGCATTTTTCTTGCTGTTTGTGAATGGCAAGAAAAATGCTGCTTTCAAAACTTCCCGCCACCTTCTTTCACCAAATGGGAGAAGGGAGAAGGGGGTTCCCTCCTCCCTCCTTCCATTGGGTGAAAGAAGGTGGCTGGAACCTTTGACAGCAGCATTTTTCTTGCCTTTTGCAAACGGCAATAAAAATGCTGCTCTGAGCTTCCCCCACTGCCTTCTTTCACCTGATAGGAGAGGTTCCCTCCTCCCCCTCCCATTGGGTAAAAGTGGGGGCGGGAAGTTTTGAAAGCAGCACATTTCTTGCTGTTTGCAAAGGGCTGCTGCTACTCTACAGAAAGCTTTTCGAAGTGTCATGAAGCGTTTCGGAAAGCTTTGCCTTGGTATTTCTGAGTTGGCTCAGCAATGCTGAGGCAGATTTGAGAATACTGAATCTACCTGAATTGGGCCTGATTTGGGTTTAAAAACCAAATCAGAAACCCAAAGCGCACACCCCTATTCATTACCAGAATGTTCCATTCAATCAACCACCTCATAGCTTCATAGGTCATCTAGAGATTTGAGCTGATGGGATGACACTGAGATACATCAAGTGCTCCCAGCAGATCACAGGAACACTGTGGAAACTATGAACTGTCTGGAGGCAGTTTAGGGATTGATGAGAAATAACAAGCTGAAATGAAATCCTGACAAAATGGAGGGGGAACGCTTGACCCAGGAACTGGCATATCTCTTGTTCTGGATGGAGTTGATTGCCCTTAAAAGAGCAGATTTGTAGCTTGGAGGTGTTACTGGACCTGGGCCTCCTGTCATTAAACAGGTGGCAGTGGTGACTAGGGGTGCTTTTCACCACCTTCCACTGGTGAGACAGACAAGGGTCTTCCTGGGCAGGAAATAACTTGCCACGGTGGTGTACTCCCTGTAAGCATCTAGATTAGCTTCTACAGTGTGGTCTACATGGGGCTGCTCTTGAGATATGTCTGGAAGCTACAGTTAGTATAGAATGCTGCACCCAGTACGTTAACCAGCATTCATTATAGGAACCTATGACACCCGAACTTTCCCACCAAGCCCGTTTCCTGTATTCCTTTCCCCTCCCCCCCCCAGGAAGTGCCTTGCAAAGGGCAAGGAAAGAGAGGTTCATTCATGTTGCTCCTTCTGAGTCCTCACGCCTGGAGGTCAGAGGAACCCCTGAACTTAATACTCCCTGACAAGACTGCCAGTTACCTCTTCCCAGGTTCCAGAGTTGGCATATTCACAAGCAATGGACAACTGAGATAAGAAAATAATCTCTTTATTAAAGAAGTCAATTCAATTTAATTAAATGATCAAAATATATCTAGTACTGTTAGGGTTCCCAGATGCCCACTAGTGGTGGGCAAACTCCTGGAGGTTTAACCCTTTGCTGCAGGATCGGTGGGAGGTGGCAAGTTTCTGGAGATTACCTGACACCGGCAGGCACACCAGGAACATGCACGGTAATGCACTCCCAGGGACACAACTACATCACTCCCAGAAGTGATGTCATCACATCAGCCACAGGAGTGCTCCTGTGCTTCATCTGGGGCTGATTTCGGCCCCAAACAGGCTCCTCATGGAGTGCAGGAGCACTCCCGTGGCTGTCACAATGATGTTACGTCTAGGATTGACATGATCACACAGGCACTGGAGCAAAAAACAACACGCCACTGGCAGAAGGTAAGTGGCTAGCCCCCCCCCCCCCCGCCCTCAGGAGGGCACAGAGACCTAGCAACCCTAAGTACAGGTCTCTATAATTCTGAAACATATAAAATAAGAAAGTCTATCTTAGCAAGATGTTACCTGGTGCTGTTTCTTAGCTCCTTGCTTACATAATCAGAGTGTCTGGCGGACAGAGAATTCATGAGGCGCCACCAAACATTAATCCCTTACTCTCCCCTTGATTAATGTTTGTTCTTATACTCCTCTATGCTTTTCCAAAAGAGAAGCTAGCAGGATCCAAAAGGAGGGTCAGACTGTCTGAGTGCTCTTTGCCTGATCTTAGGCCAGTTATAGGCCCTGGATCCATTTCAGCCAAACCAGGGATCAGATGCTGGTACTTTTCTAGAGTTGTCTTTTGAGTGCTCTTTTTTTTCCCCCTTCCAGGCTGTAACACTCTATGGCTAGAATGGCCTTGACTAATCTTCCAGCCCAGGAGCATGCAGTTAGCAAGACTAAGTCCTGAGCTGTTTTTATTAACTCTTTCTGCACCAGAACTCTATGGCATCACAAGACATAAGAACATAAGAACATAAGCAAAGCCATGTTGGATCAGGCCAGTGGCCCATCCAGTCCAACATTCTGTCACACACAGTGGCTAGAAATCCAGTGCCATCTAAAGGACTGTCAGTGAGGCCAGGACACCAGAAGCCCTCCCACTGCCTTCCTTCCAGCACCAAGACAACAGAGCACCACCTCCCCACAAAGAGAATACCATCTATCTCCTGTGGCTAATAGCCACTGATGGACCTCTGCTCCATATATTTGTCCAGTCCCCTCTTGAAGCTGGCAATGCTTGTAGCTGCCACCACCTCCTGTGGCAACGAATTCCATGTGTTTATCACCCTTTGTGTAAAGTAGTATTTTCTTCTATCTGTTCTAACCCGACTGCTCAATAATTTCATAGAGTGCCCACGAGTTCTTGTATTGTGAGAAAGGGAGAAAAACACATCTTTCTCGACCTTCTCTAACCCGTGCATTATCTTGTAAACCTCTATCATGTCTCCCCTCAGTCGTCTTTTCTCCAGGCTAAAGAGCCCCAAGCGCCTCAATCTTTCCTCATAGGGAAAGTGTTCCAACCCTTTAATCATTTTAGTTGCCCTTCTCTGTACTTTTTCCAGTGCTATGATATCTTTTTTAAGGTGTGGCGACCAGAACTGTACACAGTACTCCAAATGAGGCCTCACCATCGATTTATACAGAGGCATTATGATACCGGCTGATTTGTTTTCAATCCCTTTCCTAATAACCCCTAGCATAGCATTAGCTTTTTTTATGGCAGTCGCACACTGTGCTGACGTTTTTAGTGAGTTATCTATCATGACTCCAAGATCTCTCTCTTGGTCAGTCTCCGCCAGTTCAGACCCCATCAACTTGTATTTATATTTTGGATTTTTGGTTCCAATGTGCATTACTTTGCACTTGGCTACATTGAACCTCATTTGCCACATGGATGCCCACTCTTCTAGCCTCGACAGATCCCTTTGGAGTGCCTCACAATCCTCTCTGGCTTTCACCACCCTGAACAATTTCGTGTCATCTGCAAATTTAGCCACTTCACTGCTTAATCCCAATTCCAAATCATTAATAAACAAGTTAAAAAGCATTGGACCCAATACCGACCCCTGTGGCACCCCACTGCTCACCACCCTCCACTGTGAGAAGTGCCCGTTTATACTCACTCTCTGTTTCCTATTAATTAGCCAGTTTTCGATCCACAAGAGGACTTGGCCCTTTATCCCATAGCTACTGAGCTTACTTAGGAGCCTTTGATGAGGAACCTATCACTCCAGTCTTGTTCCACCTACTTGTTCCACTCACTCCAGTCTTGTTCCACCTACTTTGTCTACCAATTTGCTTCTTGGCTCAGTTCAAGGTGCTGTTATTAACTAGGGGTGTGTGTAAACAAAATTCTGAGCCTCAAAAATTATGAAAAAATGTTTTTGAGCCTTACTGGTTATTCTTCAGAATGGAAACACTACTCCTGGCTGCTTGGTAGTCATGGAAACTCTCCCTCATGAAATCCATGTTTTTTCCTCATGTTCCAGCGTTTACCAGCAATGCAGCATGAGCTTGCATTTCACTAGAATCTGTAGTGAATTTCTCCCTTCCAATCAGATTGATGCAAGGAAGTAGCAAGTAGCACTCCCAGCCAATTCCAAAGAGAGCTGTCATTGCAGAGTTTTCAGTGGAAAGGTTAAAAAAACATTGTCAGTCATTGTAAGTGTAGGGGGGGAAAGGAACACAGACAGGACATTTTTTAAAAATGCTGGTGCCTGGCTGAAGCCCTCCTGCTGGCTGTTGCTTGACCATCATTTTAGGAATTATTAAAGAGAACTTAGTTGTGTTGTGCAGAGAGAGACCTTCTTTGGAGTCTGTAAAATTGCCTCCTTTGTTTAGTCTGCTTGAAATTTAGGGATTCTTTAGAGTAGAGAGTGGACTGCATTTTATGAGATTTTGGTGTGGCGAGGTACAAAAATAGCTGCCCCAGAGCCTCCAATCAACCCCCCTCTCTTCCATTTCCTCATTGAAAAGAAAAGCCATGGAAATCAAGCAAATGAGAAAAAAACCTAATGAATTTTGAGTCCGACTCAGCAACACTCTACTAGAAAACTAACCAATCTTGATAAACATTTCACTCAACAGCTTCAGATTTGGAGGACCCCACCCCCACATTTTCAAAATGCAGACCTTTATATGGTTTGAGGTCAGTATACCTACTTTTGCCCTTATCAACTTACCTGTCTGTTTCTGTTTAATAGCCAGCAAACTTTGCAGTAGAAGGATGGCCGAATTGCTTGTTTTTTATCCACAAATTGGGCCAGTTGATTCAGAAATCTGTTCTGTCCCATGTTGACAAGAGAGCAAGAAAGCAGAGATGGAAGCAAAGGATACTCAGGGTTCCAACTGCAGAAGCCTACTTAGGCTGGGCCATGAGCAAGGCAAAGGGAGGGTCTAAGTAGGGTTGTTAATGGGGAGGAGAATTTTTTTCCAGAATTCAATTTTTATAGCCATTGATTCCTCTTATTCTCTTTTTAAAAGAGGGGTTTCTATTTCATTTCTCTCTGATTTCTTTGGAGAGAAATTGACAAACCCTTTGTAACTTTAACCCTTGCTTTTGTTCAGTGTCTCCCACTACAGTGTGCTACTTTAGCAGGAGGGTAGGAAGATTAGGGGAAAATGTCTTGCCTCTGAGCATCTGCAGAGTGAAATCCTGAAATTTTTCACACCTTCCCTTTCTGCCCCTCTTCTCTTCAAATTTCTTTTTGACCAAAATAGAATTGATTAGAAACAGACCCCAAATTCCCTTTTAACGAAGTAATAGAAACAGATTGTTGGATTACAGAGACTAATTGGGTAAAAAGGAATTAAGAGACTTTATCTTAAAAACATTAGCTCCAAGCCAATGCTGTTGGACAGCTCAGAGCAGGCTTTTGCAAGAGGAAGCCTGTGGGTCACTCTACATGTACAAGTTTTTAAAGAGCCAAGCTACAAGTGACGAATTACACTTGCTTGGCAAGTGAACAGACTCATGTGTTTTCCTCCCTGTTCACTTGCCATTCACTTGTGCTCCACATGATCAAGTGGAGCGCAAGTGAATAGCAAGTGAACACAGAGGCATACCTGGGAGTCTGTTCACTTGCCAGGCAAGTGTCATTTGTCACTTGTAGCTTGGCTCAAATAGTTGGGTTTGGATCCCCCAGATCTAACTTGGGTTCCCACAACTGCACAGCAGTTAAAAAATAAACGGCTGTTAAAAAAACAAAGTAGAACCCAAACATCCTCAGAATTCCACCACAGAGGCAAGGAAGGGCTCCTCCCTCCCTCCCTCCCTCCCCCGTCCACCTGTTTTCCAAAACAGTGAGTAAGTATGGGAGGGGGGGTGCCTGCATTTTTGCTGCTCCGTGTGGAGTATTCTGTGCACATGGAGCAGTAAAAATATGGAAAAAGCCTCTCCCCATACTATTTTGACATGGGGAAATGGCTTCAGGAAGGAGGCAACAGTCCCACCCAGCCATGGAGACATTTTGGGGGCAATTTGGGCTCTCCTTTTTTTTTAAACAATCATTCCCACAGCTGCTGTGTGGCTTCAAGAACTTAAGACGGTTCTGAGGAACCCAGACCTAACTCTTTAAAAATCTGCATGTCTAGAGAGAAACTGTGTGACCTTTACTTCCCTCACTGTCTTCTTGCTTTCTACCTCACACAAGGCCTGAAGTTCAGGTGACAGAAAGATGTTCAAGGTTACTATGCCTGATGCTAGGAAGAGAAGATGGGAAAGGAAGTAAAAATGTATTTAGGCTTCTCACTGCAGAAGTCTGCTTTGAACTAGCTGGCAGCATTGTGAAGCTTTTCTTCAGAAGAAGCTGAACTCTCTCTACTTCCCTCTCTACCTTCTTGCTTTTTCCTCAGCTTGAAACAAAGCAGCTGAGGTAAGAGAATGAGACTGCAATAATACCCAGAGGAATGCAAGATGACCATGGAGGATTGGGAGTAAAATCATCATCACCATAGTGAGGCCCGCTTAAGCCCCTTCTGCACCAGGGACATAACTCCTCACTTTTCCTGACATCAAGCTGAAAGGCATGGAATTGGCTTGTATGTGGCCATTCACTCCTGTCTCCTCTGTTGCCCCCAAGCCCCTGTTTCTCCACAATGGGATAAAAAGACAATCTAAAATTCTGAGGAGTTAGCCGTGTTAGTCTGTAGTAGCAAAATCAAAAAGAGTCCAGTAGCACCTTTAAGACTAACCAATTTTATTGTAGCATAAGCTTTCGAGAATCAAGTTCTCTTCGTCAGATGCATGGAACAGAAACTGGTCAAATATAGAAGAGGAGGGGGAGGAGAGGAGGAGAGAGAAGATGCAGTTAGGGGGGGAGAGGGAGGGTTCAACCAAAACATTCTGATATCCAAAGCAAAAAGAATTTAAAAAGAACTTTTTGCCTGCTTTCAAACCAGTGATTCATTGATCCTGTGCTGGACTTAATTTACAAAAAAAGAGAGAGAGGAAACGGGAGAAAGGAAGAATGGAAAGGAGGGGAGACAAAGTGGCTGGCTAGAGTGGCTGGCCAATCACAATGCAGTGGGCTAGTAGGGGGCAGGAGGGGAGGAAAGTGGAACACCAAAAATGAAATAAAGAATTGGGAAACAAGCTACCATAAAGTGGATTTATTTTTAAAAGTTGGGGTATAAGTGATCCCAGGAAAGCCATGGAAAAGCTGCATAGTGGCCAGAGTGCCTACTCTAGGCAGCAAATCTGATGGAGATAGTCACGAAAAAATATGCTGCAATGTGGGAACTGAACCGGCGAAATTGACCCATGCAGACTTGGTCTTACTCTATTCCCAGGTGGCTGCCACAGTGGTGATAGTTTTGCTCTCTCATCTCTGCATTCAGCTTGCTCTTCTCATGGCAACTGCCTGGTTGCTGAGATGAGAGAACAGAGGTGGCAGGGAAGGGTGGGGATTGTTGAAGAGGATTAGGCCTGTACTTCCATCCCTAACATATGTAGGTCATGGCTCAGGGAGACTTGTAGCTTAGTCATCTTCCAATTCTTCCAGCAGCAACAGTTTCAAGATGGGCAATGGCTTTGCCTACTTTCCTGGAACATGAGGCAGGTACCATCTTGGGGAATGCTGCTCTGCAGAGCCACAGGTGACAAGTCACAGAGCCACCTAATCTAAAACAATACTTAAGTTACCGCCTCTCTGAACAAATAAGTAGTGTTCTAAGCTGCAGCACTGAGAGAACAACCCTTTTAGATTCCTAATACTTTTTGCTTTATAAACATTATGACTTACTAATTCATATTACCAAGTGTTTTTCCAGTGAACTGCTTATTTCTTATCATAAATAACAACTGTGTTTTACTAATAGCTTTTTAATGAGTATTAAATAATTGTTCCATTAATATAAAGTGCACTAATTTGTTCTACTTATGGATTCATTTCTCTCTTGCTTATAAAGCATAGATTAAAAATTATAGATGCCCTTTTTTCAATAAGGTACAATAATAATCATGGCTGTTAACAGACTAGGTAACAAAAAGATGTGAGATTATGGAAATCAGTGGATTGTAATAGGTTTGTTATGCTTTTTATGAGAAGTACACTAATTTAAATGAGATCACTTGAATAGTAAGGATTTATGGTAAGGATTTTGCAATCTGGCTCGGTGGGTCTTATGTTCAGGTTTCTTGCTTATTGAAGTCTTCAGTTAAGACATATATTTGTATGACAGTTAATAAAGACCCAAGCACAATTACCTAGAGTTGCTGTGTAAAATCACAATATTTCTTTCAATTATCTCACTACAGAAATTGTGACATACCTTAATAGCCACAAGAAGCTAGTAAAGGCTTTGAATGTTTCAAAACAAGGTTACCATGAAATTTTAAGAGTTGCCTTGGGTTCCCCCAAGGGGAATCATGACTGAAACTGAATTGCTGCCTGATGCAAACTGAAAACAAAATTAAAATGTCTGAAATGAAATTGGGTAAGCATCTGTTCTAACTTGTGTTTCTTTTAAAAGGTTCCTTAAAAATAAACAATGAAATTGAACTATTGTAACTTGCTCTATGTAGGGTTTCCCTTGGGTCTTATCCAGAAGTTACAATGGGTCCACAATGCTGCTGTGCATGTCCTAACTGGTACCCCATATAGGGCATATATTACCCCTATTTTGCAGCAATTACACTGGTTCCCCGTGGAGTTTTGGATCAGATTTAAGCTTCGGGTGTTGACCTAAAAAGATCTTAGTGGACTTGGACCAGAATGCCTGTGGGACTGCTTCCTGCCGTATGTACCCTGGAAAATGCTTAGATCAGCTGATAAACATCCACTGGTGGTCCCTGGCCCTAGGGAGGCCTGACTGGCCTCAACCAGAGCCAGGGCCTTTTTGGTTCTGGCTCCAACCTGGTGGAATTCTCTGTCTATATATACGCAGCCTGCCAAGACCTTTTATTCTTTCAGTGGGCCTGTAAGACAGAGATGTTTTGCCAGGCATATGGTTGAGGCTGGTCTCGTATCCATCTGGTGAGCCTCCCTACTGGTCTCCTGTCAGTGGGAGGGGCTGTATAGTTATCTTGCCCCTCCACAGGAATCATAATGTGACTAGAACTGTTGTGTTAATTGTACTGTTGCACTAATGTACTATAACAGAAGTACACACAGAAAAGCTTTATATATCCATATTAGAGCTAAGCCTATGGCCCTTTTCGCACTTATGGTTTAAACCTCCATTTATGAGCATTCGCCCCAATTGCAGTGGCTTCAGCATTGCACTCATTCATTTCACACTGTCCACTGCAGTTTCTATTTGGAGTCTGTGCTTCATTTCAAACCCACTTTGAACCCTAGGTGCAGTTTCAGGTTTTCAGGGCCTTGCAATTCATGTCACACTTTAAAAAAAAAAAAATGAGCATGCGTAGTAATGTTGCAATGTTGGAACCATTCCCCCCTTTTTGCTGATTGGGCTGTCCCCTGCCCACTGGAGAGGCAATTGGTGGTAGAGTTCTGGGGGAAAACATGTACCACTCTCATTTTTTTTTAAAATAAAGACAGGAAAGGGTTAAAATGCTGCCAATTCATCCCCTTCCGGCAAGCTGAGGCTTTGTTTCCAAAGGGCTGTGCAAAATGCTTGGGTTTTTTTTCCTCTTTGGCAAAGTCTGAAACATGCCTGGGAGGGAGGGAAAAGCAGCCATTTAATCCTTTCCTGGCTTTTAAGCCTAGGAAAGAAGTGCTGCAACATTACAATGATACAACGTTGCAACCCATTCTTGTCGTTAAAAAAAAAAAGGGTGTGTGTGCATACCCGAAGGGAGGAAGGAGAAAGCAGCTATTTAACCCTTTCCTTTCATTTAAAGCTAGCAGGGAGTTAGCAGCAAGTTTAGGAATCGTTCCTGGCTTTGGAAAAAAATAGAAGAGTGCATGCATACTGGGAGGAAGGAAACCAATGGAGAAGCAGCCTTATGACCTTCACCTTGCTTTACTAAAAAAAACGGTGGACAAGGAGTTCAGAGAGATGAGGAGGGTGGGAATGGTTAATTCTGCACAAACCAATCAGCTCCCAGGGAAAAGGAGAGGGGGGAGAGAAGCAAAATGCGGGCAAAAGTGTTCACATTAGCAAAATGCGGGCCAGCTGCCAGTCGGCAGTGGACTTAAAAAAACATTGCGGTATGTCCACAGGGGGAAAAATCGGGGATACAGCAGACAAAAAGCAGGACTGTGTCCCATGACTGCTTTGAAAGTGTGAAAACCTTGCAAACATGGGGTGTGGAACAGGTACAAACACGCTCTAAAAACCGAGTGTGAAAAGTACCTATGTTACCAAACTTCAAAATTTAAGTTTGATTTCTTTTTCCTGTGAAATGTTGAAAATGCATTCACATAGCAATATGTATGTATGTTGGTGTGTTTTACTCTTTACAACTGCAATATGATCCATGAGATGTACAAATGTTACATGAATGTGCTGTATCTTTTAATAGCTACTTTGTTTTGTTTTTTTCACAGCAGCTTGTGTTAATGATATGCTGAGGTGAACACAGCAAAGTTCATGGAAGAGATGTTGCTACCTTTTCCAATAGAGCCCCCTAATCCCCACCCAGTGCTGCTCTTAAGAATTGGGGTACTCTCAGCCAATCACTTATAATCAAGTGAAGACTTGGATGTTTGAAAGGGCCATCAAAAGTTCAACAGCATATGACACTATACTACACCTGAATGCTTTTTAACCAAGTTAATTCATACTCATCTACATTTAGTTTACAAATGTGTGCTTATCTCTCAGCCACATCCTATCAATTAGAATGAATAAGAAAAACGGGGACTTTTAAAAAATGATTTATATCTCAATTGCAATGGCCATGATGACTAGGTTCTTATGACAAATGAGCAGCCAAGTAATTTCCTTCACTATAAAAGTATCATCTAGAAGCCTCCAAAACAGTACCTGGCTTGCTCAGTAATCTCCATATTGTAACAACAACAACATTGGATTTATATACTGCCCTTCAGGATGACTTGACACCCACTTAGAGTGGTTTACAAAGTATATTATTATTATCCCCACAACAATAATTATCCTGTGATGTGGGTGGGGCTGAGAGAGCTCCAGAGAGCTGTGACTGATCCAAGGTCACCCAGCTGGCTTCAAGTGGAGGAGTGGAGAATTAAACCCGGTTCTCCAGATTAGAGTCCCGTGCTCTTATCCACTACTCCAAACTGGCTCTCTTTCAAAACTTCGTACACTTAAAAAGAAGACAGATGTAATGTTTAAAACAGTCTACAGGCTAGCAAGTTGAATTACCCCTCCCTTTCTTTATTTTTACATTTACATTTTAAAGCAGGTACAAACCTGCTCCAGTTACTGGAATGGTGATGTGCCAGGTGGCAAAAAATTAATGCTTCCGGAGGCTAGCTTTTACTGCAGACTTGCAAAACAAGTTGGGGGAGTTGAAAATGTGTTGGTGGCCTCCCCCCCCCCGCCCCAAAATCACCTTGGAGAAGAAAAGGTATATTTGAACTGAATATTTCCAAACTAGCCTCAATGGTTAAATATGTCAGGAGGTATCAGGATAATTTTCATTACTGTTCTCTCATACAGAGATCTGAGGTTTCAAATTCTTGCCTTTCCCAAATGTTTCCTTCTGGTAGCGCATTCTCTCTCTTTCTCTTGGCACATATTACATTCTTTTCACCGAGTATCTCCTTATTCTTGCTGAAAGACATCTTTGGTAAGTAGATTATCTGCTGGCTCACTATCTCCCTTCAGTCTCCTTTTCACTACTTACCTTATGCAACTTTGAAAAACAGTGAAACCAAGAATAATGGTCATTTCTAAAGATTTCCAAAGATTATGAATTGTCAACATTTTCAACAAAAGAATTTGATACATGTAACATAAAGAACAGAGCTAATTTGATTCATATGTTAATTAGTTAATGAATGAATGAATGCTCATCAGCAGCAAGACTACCAGCTGATAAATTATTTCAGGGATCCCCAACGTGGTGTCCATGTGTGCTATGTTGCTCACCAACACCCTTACTGGCACCCATCAAGTACTTCTTTAAAAAATGTGCAGGTCCTACTGGTGCTTTTGCTCAGCAGAGCTTCTGGTTGGCCATTGGAAATCTGACAGATATTACCAGGTGTGTGTATCTTAGCTAGCTTGATATGCATACTTGTGGGCATGCAAGAAAACATTTTTAAATATGTTCATTTATAGAAGTATCACGTTAAATGGAGCTTATGCCTGAAATGCTTAATAGGTGCAATCAGGGTTAGGTATAACCTCACTCCCTGAATTTTTGTGGTTGGATTTGTTTCCTGTGACAGCTATTTTGTGTTTGCTTCTACCTCCTGCAACAGCCATTCTGTAGTTGCTTCCACCACCCTGTATCAGATTTTGAAATATGCCTGATAGCTCAAAAAGTTTAGGGATCCCTGAGCTACTGAATGCAAATTATCCTTTTGACATATATTAGTAAATAGGGATGTACACTGAATTTTCATTTTCAGATCTTGGGATTCCAAACCGTTATTAGTTTTTCTGACCAGGGTATTCTCAGCTTGGATCAAATCTGTTTAGTTTTTTTCATTATCATGAATTTCTGTTCTGTTCTTTGGAATGGAGGCTTCCAGGCTCTTTGGGGCAGCTGTTTTTGCTGTGAACAGCACCAAATTTGTACAGAATACAGCTCTCCCTTTAAACCATTGACCCTCCAAGTTTTCCCTCAGTTACACTCTACACACACACAACAACAAACTCTGAAGAAGGTAGGTGTCTGCAAGCGCACATGATGAGAAACTGGCTGGCTAAGGGAAAGGCAGGACGAGGTAGCAGAAATAAAACAATCCTGATTTATGTTCACTTTTCTCTTTTTCTTTAGTGCTAATAAATTATTATCTTTGGTGCTGTTTCTCTTACATCTTACTTCCAAGGAAGGGTCTTTAGAATCGCAGCCTATGATTGAAGTCTTCCAGGGTTTTATCAAGTTTGACTGAACAGACCATTTCCCCTGCTTCCAGTGGCACTTTCCCTCCCGGCGATTCCAAGTGCCCTAATTTTGGGGGGCAGGGGGAAAGGAGGAGAAAGACTAGTGCTTGGGTAGGGCTGCAAAACAAACCAAGATGCACCCCAGCAGGTCTACTCAGATGAAAATCACATGTTAATAGTGCTTACTCCCAGGGAAGTGTCTTTTGAATTGCAGGCTATGATTGAAGTCTCCCTTCTAAATATTTCCAAAACATTTTGAGGGGTCATAAGAACATAAGAACATAAGCAAAGCCATGTTGGATCAGGCCAGTGGCCCATCCAGTCCAACATTCTGTCACACACAGTGGCTAGAAATCCAGTGCCATCTAAAGGACTGTCAGTGAGGCCAGGACACCAGAAGCCCTCCCACTGCCTTCCTTCCAGCACCAAGACAACAGAGCACCACCTCCCCACAAAGAGAATACCATCTATCTCCTGTGGCTAATAGCCACTGATGGACCTCTGCTCCATATATTTGTCCAGTCCCCTCTTGAAGCTGGCAATGCTTGTAGCTGCCACCACCTCCTGTGGCAACGAATTCCATGTGTTTATCACCCTTTGTGTAAAGTAGTATTTTCTTCTATCTGTTCTAACCCGACTGCTCAATAATTTCATAGAGTGCCCACGAGTTCTTGTATTGTGAGAAAGGGAGAAAAACACATCTTTCTCGACCTTCTCTAACCCGTGCATTATCTTGTAAACCTCTATCATGTCTCCCCTCAGTCGTCTTTTCTCCAGGCTAAAGAGCCCCAAGCGCCTCAATCTTTCCTCATAGGGAAAGTGTTCCAACCCTTTAATCATTTTAGTTGCCCTTCTCTGTACTTTTTCCAGTGCTATGATATCTTTTTTAAGGTGTGGCGACCAGAACTGTACACAGTACTCCAAATGAGGCCTCACCATCGATTTATACAGAGGCATTATGATACCGGCTGATTTGTTTTCAATCCCTTTCCTAATAACCCCTAGCATAGCATTAGCTTTTTTTATGGCAGTCGCACACTGTGCTGACGTTTTTAGTGAGTTATCTATCATGACTCCAAGATCTCTCTCTTGGTCAGTCTCCGCCAGTTCAGACCCCATCAACTTGTATTTATATTTTGGATTTTTGGTTCCAATATGCATTACTTTGGACTTGGCTACATTGAACCTCATTTGCCACATGGATGCCCACTCTTCTAGCCTCGACAGATCCCTTTGGAGTGCCTCACAATCCTCTCTGGCTTTCACCACCCTGAACAATTTCGTGTCATCTGCAAATTTAGCCACTTCACTGCTTAATCCCAATTCCAAATCATTAATAAACAAGTTAAAAAGCATTGGACCCAATACCGACCCCTGTGGCACCCCACTGCTCACCACCCTCCACTGTGAGAAGTGCCCGTTTATGCTCACTCTCTGTTTCCTATTAATTAGCCAGTTTTCGATCCACAAGAGGACTTGGCCCTTTATCCCATAGCTACTGAGCTTACTTAGGAGCCTTTGATGAGGAACTTTGTCAAAAGCTTTCTGGAAGTCAAGATAAACAATATCTATCAGGTCTCCCTTGTCCACTTGTTTGTTCACTCCCTCAAAGAACTCTAACAGATTGGTGAGACAAGATCTTCCCTTACAGAACCCATGCTGAGTTTTCCTCATCAGCTTTTGGTCATCAATGTGCCCACTAATTTTATTTTTGATAATAGTTTCCACCAATTTACCCGGTATTGACGTCAGGCTGACTGGCCTGTAATTTCCCGGATCTCCCCTGGAACCTTTTTTAAAGATGGGGACAACATTAGCTACCTTCCAGTCCTCAGGAACAGATGCAGAGTTTAATGACAGATTACATATTTTTGTGAGGAGATCTACAAGTTCACACTTGAGTTCTTTCAGAACTCTTGGATGTATGCCATCTGGGCCCGGTGATTTATCAGTTTTTAAATTATCTAGCAGTCGCATAACCTCCTCTCTCGTCACCTCAATGTGACTCAGGTCTTTCAAAACCCCTCCCAAAGTCAGTGCTTCCGGAGTGGGCATGCACTTCTTATCTTCCACAGTGAAGACAGAAGCAAAGAACGCATTCAGCTTCTCGGCCATTTCCCTATCACCCTTTAGTAATCCTTTTACGCCTTGGTCATCCAAGGGCCCCACGGCCTCCCTAGCTGGTTTCCTACTTCTAATATATTTAAAGAATTGTTTATTGTTTTTCTTTATGTTCTTTGCAATATGCTCCTCATATTCCCTTTTTGCCTGTCTGATCACAGACTTGCACTTTTTTTGCCACAGCTTATGCTCCTTTTTATCAACCTCACTCCGACTAGTTTTCCACTGCCTAAAAGAATCCTTTTTACCTTTTACAGCTTCTATTACATTGCTTGTTAACCATGCTGGCCTTTTCCTAAACCTATTTGTGCCTTTCCTAACCAGCGGTATATATTTAATTTGAGCTTCCAGGATTGTAGTTTTAAATAGTCTCCAAGATTCCCCAAGTGTTTTGACCTTTTTTACTTTCCCTTTCAGTTTCTTCTTCACGTACCCCCTCATCTCAGAAAAGTTACCCCTTTTGAAGTTAAACATGGCTGTGTTGGTCTTATTTGGCAATTTCCTATTTATACATATGTTGTACTCAATAACATTATGGTCACTGTTCCCAAGTGGTGCAATCACATTTACATCTCTCACCAGGTCTTCAGCATTACTGAGGACCAAATCCAGGATCACCTCTCCCCTAGTAGGTTCTGTAACCATCTGTTCCATAGCACAGTCATTGAGACAGTCTAGAAACTCACTTTCTCTCCCCCGATTCGAACACCCATTGGCCCAGTCAATGTGTGGGTAGTTAAAATCACCCATTACAACACAGTTTTTTTGTTTAGCAGCCATCTTTAATCCTGTCATCATTTTATAATCCTCCTCTATTTTCTGATCTGGAGGGCGATAACAAACTCCCACAGTTAAGTTTCCATTTGGGCCCGTAATTTCAACCCATAGCATTTCCAGAAGCGAATCTAATTCAGTTACCTTCTCAATCTTACTGGAATGTATACCTTCTCTGACATATAGAGCCACCCCACCACCAACCCTTCCCTCCCTATCCTTCCGATATAATTTATATCCAGGAATCACCGTGTCCCACTGATTTTCCTCATCCCACCAAGTTTCTGATATGCCCACAATGTCTATGGATTCGCCCAACACTAAACATTCCAGCTCCCCAATTTTACCTCGGACACTTCTAGCATTTGTATATAAACACCTGTAACTTCCCCGGCACACTTTGCCTCGAGACGTAGTTAGGTCATCTGCACTGTTTGTCTCCATCTCAGTTGACAACTCTAATCTATCTCCCTGTAGAAGTGTTATACCTAGCCCTTCATCTCTCTGAGATGAACCATCCTGAACTAGAGACACTTTATCTCTTGTCGGCTTTCCCCTAGCATTTAGTTTAAAAACTGCTCTGCCACCTTTTTGATTTTAAGTGCCAGCAGCCGGGTTCCTTCTCGGGACAAGTGGAGACCGTCTCTCTTGTACAGCTCCCGCTTGTCCCAAAAAGAATCCCAGTGCCTAACAAACTTGAACCCTTCCTCCCTACACCATCGTCTCATCCACGCATTGAGACTCCTGATCTGCGTTTGTCTCTCTGGCCCTGCGCGTGGAACAGGTAGCACTTCTGAGAAGGCTACCTTGGAGGTCCTGGCCTTGAGTCTCCTGCCTAACAGCCTAAATTTTTGTTCCAAGACCTCACGACTGCATTTCCCAACATCGTTGGTTCCAACATGGACCACGACCGCTGACTCTTCCCCAGCACTATCTACCAGCCTATCTATAACACGCGTAATGTCCGCTACCTTCGCACCAGGCAGGCAAGTCACCATACGGTCAGAACGCGGTTGTGCCACCCAGCTATCTACTTGTCTAAGGATCGAATCACCAACTACCAAGAGCCTCCCTCCCGCCCCACCCAGGGATGGTTCCTTGTGAGGACGATTGCAGGGAAACAATACGATTTCCCAGGTAACGACAGGGATGGGGAGATGCACTCATGGGCATTGTGTTCATTTTCCCCTTCCTGCCAACAGAGTCAATTAATAACATGAAGTCTCTCTCCCTTTGGGATCTGATTGCTGAGCTGTTCAGGAAAACAAGATGCTGCCCTGCGAGGTGAGCCCAGTGCCTGCCTGCTGCTGCAGGTTATGAAACAAAACAAAACACATCAATGGTGGTTGTGGATTTTCCGGGCTGTATCACCGTGGTCTTGGCATTGTAGTTCCTGACGTTTCGCCAGCAGCTGTGACTGGCATCTTCAGAGCTGTAGTACAGAAAGACAGAGATCTCTCAGTGTCAAACTGTGGAGAAGATGTTAGCAGGTAATTTATATCTACTCAGGAAAGTGGGTCTGCGTTGCGTCATCCTGTAAGAGTTCCCCATGGTGTGGAATGCTAATGGAATGCTAATGCTTCACTGTATTCTGAGGAGGTTCTTTTGCATATGGATTGGTGCTTGATATGCTAATGTTCTCTGCAGGGGTATTGTAAGATGTAGAGTATTTTGTTAGCCTAGAGTTTTTCAGGACTGGAAACCATGCTCTATTCATTCTTAAAGTCTCTTCTTTCCTTTTTTTAAAAAAGTTTTTATTGGATGGGTTAACATATATCACTCATAACATTCAATTAACATCTCCATCCCATTTCGGTTCCCCCACCCATTCCCCCCCTTTTTATAATAGACTTCCAACAGTTTTCCAACCCCCCCATTTAAATTGCAGTCTATCTGCTATCTCTTCCATTAAACTATATTTAACAATAAAAATCCCTTATCTATCATTATCTATTGTTTAAATATTTCAGCTACCAACAAAGAACTACCTTCCCCCTTTACAAGTTATCCAAAGACCATCTTTTCCCCTTCATGTGCCCCTTTCTTTCCATATAGTTCTTAAGTTTCTCCCAGTTCATAACAAATTCTTCTCTACCTTGTTCTTTAAGTTTCCTTGTTAATTTGTCCATTTCTGCCATGTTCAATAACTTCTGGATCCAATCTTCCACCGATGGTATCTCTTGTGTCTTCCAAACTTGTGCATATAACATCCTAGCTGCTGTCACCATATAAAACACCATTGTTCTGTCCATACTATCAAATTCTTCTAAGTTCATACATAACAGTAACAGTTCTGGGTTTTTAACAACATTTTTCTGCAAAGTATCTGACATAACATCCACAATATTCCCCCCAAACTGCTTTGCCTTTTCACACATCCACCACATATGATAGAAGGAACCTTCATGTTTCTTACATTTCCAACATTTATCTGACATTTGGCTATTACCATTAGCTAGCTTTTTTGGTGTAAGATACCATCTGTAAATCATTTTATAAACATTTTCTTTTATAGTGGTACATGTTGAAATTTTTACTGTATTTTTCCACAATCGTTCCCAAACTTCCATCGTAATATCTTTATTACAATTTATTGCCCATTTAACCATTTGAACTTTAACCACCTCATCTTCTGTATACCATCTCAACAAAATCTTATATATTTTAGATATCAACTTTTTCCCTTCTTGAAGTAAACACTCCTCTAACTCTGAATTTTTAACCCTAAATCCTACTTTCCTACGATCTGCATCACATAAGTCTTTAATTTGTCTATACTGAAACCAACCATACTGAAATGATTAATCTTCATTAGTTTTCATAATATATGTATTTTGTTCCACTCTTAAAATTTCTTTATACGTCATCCACTCCTCTCCACCAGGTTCCACATTTGGGTTTACGGCTTCAGCTGGTATAATCCACAATGGAGTCTCTTCCTCAAAATATCTTTTATATTTTTGCCACACTCTAAATAAACTCCGTCTCACAAAATGATGCAAAAACATAGCATCCATTTTAATCTTATCATACCACAAATATGCATGCCATCCAAAAAAAAAAAATTATATCCTTCCAAAGCCAATAATTCGTGGTTTTTCAATAAAATCCATTCCTTCAGCCAAACTAAGCAAATGGCTTCATGATAAAGTTGTAAATTTGGTAATTGTAATCCAGCTCTTTCCTTGGCGTCATATAACACTTTCATTTTCACTCTAGGCTTCTTCCCTGCCCAAACAAAGTTCAAAATCTTCCTTTGCCATTTATCAAACTGCTTATTATCTTTCACGATTGGTATTGTTTGCATCAAAAACATCTCTTCTTTCCTGTTGAAGTTATGCTTATGCTTCTGAATTTCAATGGCTTCCCTGAGCAATGGCTTCCATGAGCAATCTGACAAAGTAGTTGGAAGTGTTGTCCAGTATTTTGGAGTCCTGGAATAAGATACTGTGTCCTGTTTGAGTTAGGCTATGTTCAGCCACTGCTGATTTTTCAGGTTGGCCAAGTCTGCAGTGTCTTTCATGTTCATGTTCTTTTATTCTTGTCTGGATGCTACGCTGTGTGGTCCCGATGTAAACTTGTCCACAGCTGCAAGGTATGTAGTATACTCCTGCAGAGGTGATGGGGTCTCTACTGTCTTTTGCTGATTGTAGCATTTGTTGTATTTTTCTGGTGGGTCTGAATACTGTTTTTAGGTTGTGCTTTTTCATAAGCTTTCCCATCTGATAAGTGATTCCTTTGATATATGGCAAAAACACTTTTCCTGTGGGAGACTGTTTTCCCTTAGTTGTTTGATTTATCCTTGGTTTAATTGCTCTTCTGATTTCATTTCTGGAGTAGCCATTTGCTTGAAGTCCATGGTTTAGATTATTAATTTCCTCGTTGAGAAAGTGCGGTTCACATATCCGTCTTGCACGGTCTACTAATGTTTTTATTATGCATCTTTTCTGTCTGGGGTGGTGATTGGAGTTTTTGTGTAAGTACCAATCTGTGTGAGTTGGTTTCCTGTAGACCTTGTGACCTAATTGAAAGTTTGCTTTGCGGATGACCAAGGTATCAAGAAATGGGAGTTTACCCTCGATTTCTTTCTCCATGGTGAATTGTATGTTCAGGTGGATATTGTTGAGGTGGTTTAAAAACTCTATCAATTCTTCCTCACCATGGCTCCAAATGATAAAGGTATCATCCACAAACCAGAACCAGACTGTAGGTTTGTGGGGTGCTGATTCTAGAGCTGTTTTTTCAAAATGTTCCATGTAGAAGTTTGCTATAACTGGGCTGAGAGGGCTTCTCATGGCCACTCCATCCATCTGTTCATAGAATTCATTATCCCATTGGGAGTATCAGCACCCCACAAACCTACAGTCTGGTTCCGGTAACATCTTCTCCACAGTTTGACACTGAGAGATCTCTGTCTTTCGGTGCTACACCTCTGAAGATGCCAGTCACAGCTGCTGGCGAAACATCAGGAACTACAATGCCAAGACCACGGCAATACAGCCCGGAAAATCCACAACCACCATCATTCTCCGGCCGTGAAAGCCTTTGACAATATATAAAACACATCAACTTTTTCATGTGAGGGGATCATTACAATTTACATAAAATTAAGATCTACACATATGAATACTACCTGACTCTCATCTCTTGACACAAGTTTTGACAGTTGGAACTGCAAAGGGATGATAACTGTGAAGAGCAGAGGGATTGGATACCTGGGACCCCATTTCCTGCAGACATATCAAATTGACATGTGAACAAAAAAATAAATATATTATTTTGTTAACTTTTTGGCAGTAGAAAAAGACTTTTATGCCACAACATGTTTTATGTCTTTTTCAAAAGAAAACTACTTTCCTGTGCCTAGAAATGGGTAAATTTGATGCTCCCCAGTCCTTTCTTGTATAAGAATTCACGGGATGCATATTACATGTATTTGTCTGATGTTTTACCTATTTGCCACAGTATCCTGAGTGAAGACACAAGCCATGTGAGTTAAACTAGGCTTATTTATGGCTAATCTGCATCATTAAATGTATCACTTTAACTTTAGTGTGAGTTCCTTCTAATGGGCAGTGTAATTGTCTACCAGCACTTGGACAACCTAATCCAACTCCAAATTTAGCTAGCATCGTTGCCGGGTTTTTTTCATACTAGCCTACTCATAGACTGATTCTGACAAATGCTACACTCCATTTCCTTGTCCCAAGCCACTAAAACAGCTATGAGTTTGGTTGATACTGCTTAGCTAACTTCGCTGAGGGCCAACACCCTAGGAACCCAATAAATCTTCAATTGTTATATCAAAATATTTTGTTATTTGTGTCTTGCTCACCATGTGAATACAAAAGATATACAATCATTCAAAATTCTTACAATACATACATATATATAAATACACACATGTGTCCCAAAGTTGCTGCAAGAAGTCGATGGCAGTTCTTTTATGTAACCTCCTATACAAATTACTGGAGGAGTGATAGTTCTTGGAATAAATCTTCGTCTTGTCCACACACTCCGTATATGTGGGGATGCCAGCAGGATGGTCAATTCAAAATAGTAGGAATCAACAGTAAGTGCTCAAAACAGCCAATTCAGAAGAGCCTCATAGGATCCCTCTGGATCTCCAGGTAGGTGGCAACGAGCCCGCCAGCTTAAAGTTGCTCGTTTCGGTTTCCCTTCATCCTGGCCTCCTCTATGCACATAATAGTCCAAGTCTCAGTTTCCAAATAGGTACTTTCCATTTCCAATCAATGCTAATTCGCAGCACCTGCGAAGATTTATTCCAAGATTTATTTAGACGAAGATTTATTCCAAGAACTATCACTCCTCCACTAATTTGTATAGGAGGTTACATAAAAGAACTGCCATCGACTTCTTGCAGCAACTTTGGGACAAATGTGTGTATTTATATATTGTAAGAATTTTGTATTGTAAGAATTTTGAATGATTGTATATCTTTTGTATTCACATGGTGAGCAAGACACAAATAACAAAATATTTTGATATAACAATTGAAGATTTATTGGGTTCCTAGGGTGTTGGCCCTCAGCGGAGTTAGTCTTGTTGGGACCCCTCGTTTTTCGCTGCTGTTGATACTGCTTAGCACCAGTGAGTCCTCTCCCCAACACTTCCCACTGGGGGAAAAATGAAGAACTAGCTTAGGAAAGCTCCTAGCTGTTGTTAGGAAAGCTGTTATTAGATGCCTTGAGGTGCTTGCCAATTATATGGATGTGTTAGTTTCTTCCATGAGAAGGGTTTAGCCTAGCTTTACACCCTTTCTCCACATATTTATTTTTAAGATAAGCAAGCCCCAGGGCAGATCTAAATGTATGCCACAGCACTCAGTAGAGATGTGACCATACCTATACAGAGGTGGTATATAGTGAGATACTTGACTGGGTAATAAAAAACCATCACCACCCACCATTACAGACTATTGCAAGAGCCTGCTCACCTAGACCTGAGTGCATCATCCTCATCCTCACATACTTAAATGACCTTTCTCATCCTTTTCCTGGTGTGATGTCCAAAGATACAATTTCCAGCACCAAAGATAAATACCTCCAGTCCAAAAGTTGTGTGTTAGACTCAAGAACTATACCAAACATTCTTGTCTTTTAAGGTACATTCTTTTCTTTTATGGGTGCAGGCACTCACACAACTGCTGATGCAGAAGATTGCAATTCCCCAAAGAAATCAGTTCCCATCATCTCTCTGGCCTTTATGGCCACTGTTTTGAGAATGAATGATGCTGGATAGATGTGGGATACTGTTTATGATTATGCTAAGAACATTCTGATTGAAAAGGAGCTGAAGACACCAAATGCTAGCAATATTAGTTATGCCTTTCAACACCCATCTGCTGCTCTCATTATAATAACATATCCGAAATAACAGACGGTCAGGATGCCAGGTGCAGTGTTTCCAATAACAGAACAGCTGTGAAAAGTATGTAACCTAATACAACATACAAACCTGTAAATATTACTGAGAGCCAGTTTGGTGTAGTGGTTAAGAGTGCAGGACTCTAATCTGGAGAGCTGGGTTTGATTCCCCACTCTTCCACATGAAGCCAGCTGGGTGACCTTGGGCTCTCTGGAGCTCTCTACCCCCCCCCAAGTGTTTGTTGTGGGTATAATAATAACATACTTTGTAAACTGCTCTGAGTGGACATTAAGTTGTCCTGAAGGGCGGTATATAAATCGAATTTTGTTGTTGTTGTTGTTGTTGTTATTCCTCTGCTTGAAGCCAGCTGGGTGATCTTGGGTAAGCTCTCTCAGATCCACCCACCTCACAAGGTGTTTGTTGTGGGGATAATGACATACTTTGTAAACCACTCTGAGTGGGCATTAAGTTGTCCTGAAGGGTGGTATACAAATCAAATGTTGCTGTTGTTATTATTAAATATTAGATAATCAGTAGACTGTCACTTAGTACATGTAAATATATACCAGCAGTAGTTTGTCATCTGGACTGGTAATGATGAGAACATTACTAAAGAAATTAGCTGCTGTCTGTGTTTTGTATTTTTTAACAAAAAAAATCTCACAAGCCATTCAGTGCTTTCACTGAAGCCCTCTTCTACTATATAGTTCCATTATAGTAAAAAAACAGTTGCTATTTGATGTTAGATTTCATAAGGAGATGTCAGTCTGTCAAAGTTTATGCTCTTGTTTTTATTTACACTTAAAAGCTGTCAAGAGAAGTCTGTAAAACTCCTTTGTCAAATGAAAATAGAGATTATTGCATGCCATAAACATTGGGTTGCATCCTCCGGAGGATTTCCACAGAGAGAAGTTAGACACTGTATTTGCTGTGTATTTCTCCTCCCACAAAAGATTACAATTCCACCACTCCTGCTGTTCCTTGGGAGTCTCCTGCTCACAGGAGCAACATTTTTGGGGACATTTTGCACTGTACTGCAAGGGGGGATGTGAAAAATACATACTCTATAAAGACTGAAAACCTTCAAGCAGTGGAAATTTCCAGTGGATCCTATCAAACATTTAAACAGAATAGGTGGCTGCAGGGATCTGCATCTCCAATGTAAGAACATAAGAAAAGCCCTGCTACATCAGACCAGTGATTCATCTAGTTCAGCATCCTTTTTCCATAACATGGCCAACCAGTTACTCTGGAGGGCCAACAACAGGATATAGAGGCTGCCTCCTGGCACTCATATTCAGAGGTTTACTGCTTTTGAATGTGGAGGTTCCCTTTAGTCACCATGGCTAGTAGACATATCCTTTATACATCTGTCTAATCCCATTTTAACCATCTATGCTTGTGGCCTTCACTACATTTTCTGGCAGCAAATTTCACATTTTAATTACTTATTGAGTAAAAAAGTATTTCCTTTTATCTGTTCTGAATCTAGTATCCATCAACTTTGTTGGATGCCCTCAAGTGGTGGCATTTTGAGAGAGGGATTAAAAAGTTCTGTCTACCCATTCTCTCTACCTGGTGCATAATTTTATTAGCCTCTATCATGTGTGTCCCCCCCCCCCCCGCGCTTAGTTTCTTTTCTAAACTAAAACATATTATTCAGCCTTTCTTCATAGGAAAGTTGTTCCAACCCACTAATCACCTTGGTTGCTTGCTTCAGTACTTTTATCCAGCTCTGTAGTTTCTTTTCTTGAGATAAGGTGACCAGAACTGCACACATTGTAAATGAGGCAGCAATATAGATCTATACAAAGGCATAATAATACTGGCTGTCTTATTTTCAATCTCTTCTCTAATTATTCCCAGCATAGAGTTTACCTTTTCAATGCTGCAGCACACTGGCAGCACAAGTATTCATCGAGCTATCCACTACAACTCCAAGGTCTCTTTCCCTCTCAGTCTTAGGAAGTTCAGACTCCATTAGCATATAATCAAAGTTGGAATTTGTTATTCCAATGGGCACCCTCTTACACTTGCAAATTTGCTGTACAAATTGGAGGACAGAGACATCTAATCACATTATCTATATTGGACACAGCAGGATTCAGGAAGGGGTCAAGTACTATTGATCATTGCTTGACTCTTGGCCAGCTGGCTCAACAGGGTACAAAGGGCCCCACCAAGACCATGTTTGTGGCATTTGAAGATCTGACTGTTGACTTCAATTCATTTGAATGGAATCATCCGTGGGTGAAACTAGCAGGTACTAGTATGGACAAACAACTATTGTTCCTGATATTGGAATTTCTATATATTTGCTAGAGGTAAGGTAAGCCCCTTGGCCCTCTAACAGAGGAGATTACGATTACTTGGGGGATCAGACAAGGTTGTTTTTGCCCCCACTGCTTTTTAACTTGTAGTAGGCCAGCTAGTGCTTGCAGCAGCAGCATGGTGGCTGGAGTCCCCTGGGAAGGTCAGAGGGATCTGATTCATTACTCCCCCCACCTCATGGTTGGGGTGGTTGCATTTGTGTTGGTGGTGAGGTAGCCAATACACAAGGGGTGCCTCATTTGACAGACTCCTTGCTGACTCTGGGACAGTGGTCTTTGATCATCACTCTGACCCCCCCTCCTCCCTCCTCCCTCCCTGTTGGTGGTATTGGGGGGAATTTCAGAAGGAAGGGGGCCTTATTAGAGGGCAACAAAGGTCCTTAGCTGGCCTGATCAGCTAGCCTTTGGGGGCAGCCATTCTGGTACAGGCAAGCAACAGCCATTTTGGTGCAGGAAAGTGGTGGCCATTTTGTGTGCTTATTAGGTTCACTGAATGGCTTGGTCTAGCTGGTGATCATACCACCTGAAAAGGGTGGGGGTCCTTCCAAGGGCAAACAGCCAGCTAAGAGGGTACCCTTCAAGAGCCCTCTTCCTGTGTTGTCATCCTCGGATGAGGAAGACTCTAATGTAAGTCAACAGAAAATCTTGAAATGCCTGGCAGCACTGGAACAAGTCAGGAGTGCTTCGGCACCAACTGCAGGTGGAACCAGTAGACAAAGGCCAATTAGGCATGCTTCAAAGGAAGCCTTTCATAATGATATTTTGATGTGCCTTTCTGTTTTGTAGGGATCAGCAGGAGCTGCAGCAGGAGAGGGCAGTAGTGACCAAAGTTGGCTGGGCAGGAGGCAAAAGTTACAATGGTGGAGGAGGCCCAGGAATCGATGATGAAACCTGCTCCTGTGGCAGTGGCAGTGGATCCAGTGGAGCCATACGGTAAGGACACTATGCCCCATTCGGGGTACCCCTGGTCATGGGGGCCATAGGGCTGGGGGTGCTGTTGAGCCACAGGAAGCAGCATAGGTACTGTATCCACAGCTTCCTATATCATGGCCCTTGATGGGGCAACCCTGCTGGCAGCGCCCACAGTGCAGCCCATGCAGCCTTCTTGGAGTACTTCTCCATGGAGGGGGGGGGGCATGGAGAGTCCTGCCTATGCTGGCCCTTCATCTGGGTAGCCTGGGTGCCCAAGTGGCCCATGAGGTTTTTATCCAGGCCTCACTCTGACCTGTGGCCAAGTTCTACTTAAGGATCTCCTATTTGGGGACACAGACTTACTTCTTGGGGATTATTTGACCCAGGCGACTAGAGACAAGATCTTGAAAGAGGAATATGTGGACAGTTTCCCCCCTTTTTCTGCAAGCTGGAGAAGAACAAAGATGAATTGGATGACAGGGATAAAGAGTGGTTGGAGCGTAGTGATGTTGACCGGACCTGGGCCAACTGGTTGCCCCATTTCTTGACCTACGCAGGAATACTGGCAAGGGCGCAGCCTCACTGGGCCTCACCTTTATTCCAGTACTTAAACATCATCTACAAGGGCTACACTGGCTTCTTGGGTGCTTCTTGGTTGTAGTACAATGAGTAGTTCAGGATGCGGGCAGCCCTGAACCCTGGCTTACCCTGGGAGTGGATACACCAACAGCTATGCCTGCAGATGATGTCCCTGGCCAAGCCAAATTCTGGTGACCGGTCAGACAGTGGCCACTTGGTCCTGCACCCATCACCTGCAACTCATACCCACACTCCTGCAGGGCAGCAGGTTCAACCCTGGCTGCTTTGTTGGGAGTTTGCTTCTAAAGGCATCTGTAATCAGAAGCCCTGCAAGTATAAGCATGAATGCCCTTCCTGCACAGGGCCTCATCCCTATACTTCCTGCCCAAAGGTTAGGCAGGGTTAGGGAAGCAAGAAATCCAGTGGTGGAGGTGGTGGCGGTCAGAGCAGACCTCTGGAAAAGGGTCCCAGCCCAGTAAGACTGAAGGTCCTGGAACGTCTGTTGCGGGCTTATCTGAAATGTCAAAATGTGCTCTTTTTGTATAATGGGTTTAAGTTTGGTTTTAGAATTCCAGTTCAAGGGCCAAGGGCCCCTTTCATGTCAGCCAACCTTTGTTTGGTAGCAGGCATGTGTAGTTAGGAAAAAATGATTGAAGGAATGTGCAGAGGGCAGGGTATTGGGGCTATTTCCAGCCCCTCCAGTCCCAAACTTGAGGGTTTCACCTCTGGAGGTGGTCCCTAAGAAGGTAGTGGGCGAGTTCTGCCTAATTCATCACCTGACATTCCTCAAAGGGAGTTCTGTGAATGATGCTATCCCAGAGCATCTTTGTTCCATCAGGTATACCTCCTTTGACCAGATGGTCAAGGTGGTGCATTGATGCAGAGTATAGGCGGAGATGGCTAAGTGTGACATTAAGTCTGCATTTCACCTTCTCCCAGTCCACCCTAATGATTTTGAGCTCTTGAGATTTTCTTTTGAAGGGAAGTTTTACATGGACAGAGCCCTTCCAATAGGGTGACCAATTTCTTGTGCAGCCTTTGAACACTTCAGCTCCTTTCTGGAATGGGAATTGCACCACCAATCACATTGTGTCAACATGGTTCATTATTTAAACTATTTTCTGTTCGTGGGCCCGGCTGGCTCTGGTCAGTGCTCGCCACCTTTATAGTGCTTGCTGAGGAGCTAGGGTTCCCATTGGCTCACGAGAAGATGGAAGGTGCATCCCCTGTGCTGACGTTCCTGGACATTGAGCTTGATATGGTTCAGCAGTCCCTCAAACTCCCATTGGAAAAGGGGAATGACCTTAGGGCCAGGCTAGTGGAATTCATGTCTAAGTGAAAGGTATCCCTTTTAGAGCTACAGCAATTAGTGGGTCACCTGAACTTTGCATATAAGGCAGTTGCTCCCAGTAGGGCCTTTTTGCAATGCCTTTGTGACACCAAAGATCCATAAGAGTTAGCTGTGTTAGTCTGTAGTAGAAAAATAGTAAAGAGTTCAGTAGCACCTTTAAGACTAACCAACTTTACTGTAGCATAAGCTTTCAAGAACCACAGTTCTCTTCGTCAGATGCATGAAGGGTAAGAAGAAACTGGCCAGATATATCTATAGGTGGTGAGGGGAGGGGGAGTAGATGCAAATCAATTTACTTCTGATAATGAGATCAGTTTGCTTCTGTCAGTGAGTGCACTCCTTCATCGATTGCAACTTAGTAGGGGTATGCGGGAGGATTTGGTGGTTTGGTCAGAATTCCTCAGGGACTTTAATAGGGTTACATTCTGGTGGGAGGACCTGCTGCTCGAAGCTTAGCTCCAGGTCCCTTCTGATGCATCTGGCCCCACTAATTTTGGAGTGTACTTCTAGAAGCCCTGGTATGCATATCAGTGTTTGTCAGATTGGTGGGACATGGGGCTGGACAAAGATCTTACCTTCCTGGAATTTTTTGCCCATTTGGGTGGCTGTTCACCTGTGGGACTGTGAGCTGGTCAGCTATTCTGTCCACTTCTGGTGTGACAATCTGGTGGTGGTTCATGTGGTCAACTCTCTGATGTCCAGATTCCTCCAGGTGATGAGGCTGATTAGGGCCTTCACATTGTTATGCCTTTGGTGGAATATTTTATTCAAGGTCAAACATGTTCCTGGCATTAACAGTGGTGTGGCAGATGCTTTGTCTCACCAACAGATGGACCTGTTTTGACAGCTTGCCCCAGAGGCCGACCAGCAGCCAGCGCAGATGCCCCAGGAGTTATGGCAATTTGGGAGGACAAAGCATACTGGGCTATCTGGCTTGCCATTGCCCCCAGTTCAAGAAGAGCTTACGGCCAAGTGGTAGGACAATTTATGGGGTCTAGGAGGGATGCTGGCCTGCAGCAGCTTTGGCCCATCCCACCTGAGCACCTCATGCAGTTTTGTGTGAGGCAAAAGGGTCGTGGCTTGGCCGTAAAGTCCATAAGGGGGCGTTAGCTGCCCTTGCATTTGTAAGTAAGGCCTGATGGTTTCCTGAGGCTATGGGTGACTTCCAGGTCAGAAAAATGTTGGAGGGATGGTCATGTGAATCTATGGTTCACGTTGACCCTAGGGAGCCTATCTCCCCAGCTGTGGGGTGATATTTGCAGCTCTAGCTATGAGGCCAAACTATTTCATGTAGCCGTGCTGACAACCTTTTTTGGAGATCTGCGCATTAGCGAGCTCTTGGTTCTGTTTAACAAGGACACATCAGGCTGTGCCCTTATGGCACATGACCTTAAGTTGGAGGGAGATCATGTTTCCCTTACAATTTGCAGGTCTAAGACAGACCAGAAGCAGAGAGGTGCAACTATCAGCCTGGGGCCATGTGCTGATTTGGAGCTGTGCCCCATAAGGGCTTTTCGGAAGTATCTAAGGAACTGTGGAGAGGAGCAAGGTATCTTGTTTCGGCATAATGATGGTATGCCCCTGACTCGCTACCAGTTTGAGGCAGTGACTGAGAGGGCACTGGGTAAGTTGTGACTACCTGGTGTCAAATTAGGCACCCATTCCTTCAGCATTGGCACTGCTTCAACAGTAGCAGCTATGGGGTATTCAGTGCAGGCAATCCCGGGTGTGGGCAGGTGGAGTCCTCTGCCTATTGACCCTATGTTCATCCCTTGTTGCAGTTTTAAACATATTGATAATTGTTTTTTTCCATAGGCACTGTGACTCACCGAGAGAAGAGATGGATTTTGATCTGTGGGCACAACATGGTCTTTTGGGTGGCCCATCAAGCCAGGAGGACTCCGATTGTGTCCCAGCATGGGCTAAGTGAATGGGCCACAGTGGAGTGGCAGGGCTGCCATGGCCTTAGGTGGCTGGGCTTGTTGCCACTGTTGTTTGGGGGCAGGAATGACCCTCTTCTCCATACTCTGGTCATACACTTACGTGGGAATGACCTGGGCTTGGTACAGGGCAAAGCCCTGTCACTGCAGGTAGAAGTGGACCTGCAGCTGATTGTTAACCATTGGCTGGGGTGCTTATAGTTTGGTCTGCCATGGTACCATGCAGAGTGTGGCGGGAGAAGGAGGACTGCCAGGTGATTGAAAGGGCTCGGATAAAGGCTAATAGAGCCATCCAGAAGGCATTGGGTGAGGGGTTGGGTATTTATTTATTTATCCCACTCTATTATCAGGGCTGAATTTGCCAAACTCTACAGACATGATGGTGTTCACCTGTCAACAACAGGCAATGACATCTTCCTGGACAACTTGCGGCAAGGGCTCCCGTTGGCTCTAGGCCAACAGTGGGACACTAGGGCCTAAGCAGAGGCATGGCCCTGGCATTGGCAGGATAGAGTTTGGGGATAGGGAGCAGGCCAGTGAGCACCCTTGGGGCTTCCCCATAGGTTGGGAAATGGGGTCTCCCAGGAACAGCTCATACTGTTTGTTATGACTGCCAGCTGCAAGGGCAGACTGCCTGGGGAAAACCCACGTGCAAGTCCTTCCCTCACAGCTGTATGGCTGAGGCTTTAGGAGCTTGAAAGGGGGGATCCAGATTGCCTGGCTGGCTGGGTCTCAGCCATGCACATGGATGGCTTGCACCCAGGGCTGTGGGGTTCACCCAGACAAGTCAAGTCAGAGGTCTAGGGGTGACCCCAGGGCTTGACCAGTACCACTATTGGCCCTTGCTGCAGTTATCGGTTGATGTTATGGTTGATGTTAATTAATAAAGTGGCCCTTAGTTCCAAGCCTGGTGTTGGACTCTTCATTCCAACTAGGGTGGCAAATGCTTGATTGGCTTGATGTTTTTAAAAATCTGCTCCTCCAATTCTTTTTTTTGCACATCTAATTATTAACTTACACTTATTAGCCAAATACTATCCTCCCTCCTGTTCACTTCATTGTGTCAGACTGTGGCTTATTAAAAGTTGCAATCCAGACTATCTCTTGCAATTAGACATGAGTCCATTGGTTTCAAAAGATTTTACTGAATATAAACAACCATTATAGTCCACTGGCCAAGATGCAATATCTTGACTGGTACACGTGTATTGTTACGAATGAAGTGAAAGGTTAAGGTACAGAATAGCATAGCCCATCATATCCCATCCTCCCCCCACAGTTCTCAAAACAAACGGCTTGAAGCTGAGAGAGTGAAACTTTCCCAAGGCTGGAAAGACTGTAGTCAAAACATTCCTCTTCTTTGAGATAACTGTTACTGGACTGCTTGTCATCTGCAAAAGAAGAGCTTAAAACACTGACAGGATTAAAATGGAGTCTCTCTGGTTAGATCACACAAGGAACTTATGTCAGACCTGACACATTGGGGAGACTTTCCATGTAGTTCCAAAATATATAATGTCTTATCCACATGCTTTTTAACCTGCTCAAAAAATTCCTAAAAGTTGGTGAGGCAGGAATTCCCTTTTCAGAAGCCATGCTAATTTTACTTCAGTAGACTTTGTTCCTCAATGTGCTTAATAATCCCCTCTTTAATAACAGTTTACATTAATTTACCTGGAGGCTAACAGGCCTGTAATTCCTTGGATCCCCCCACTGACCCTTTTTTAAAAACATGAGTGGCATTTGCTGCTTTCCTGTCATCTGGCATGAATGCCAATTTTAGCGACAAGATACATGTACTTGTTAGAAGACCAACAATATCACATTTGAATTCTTTAAGATCACTCAGGTGTACACCATCTGAACCTGCAGACTTAATAGATTCAGTTTTCCTCATAATAAAAAAGAGTCCAGTAGCACCTTTAAGACTAACCAATTTTATTGTAGCATAAGCTTTCGAGAATCACGTTCTACTACAGACTAACACAGCTAACTCCTCTGGATCTATGACAAGTTTTCCTCATAATCCTAGAACTTCATTGCTTGTTACCTCAATCGGACTCAGTACTTCAGACACACTTCCCAAAACAGAGAAAATATCTGAAAAGAATTCATTTGGTTTCTTCGCCTTCTCTTCATCTTCCTTAAGGAATCCCTTTATGCATTTGGCTTCCAAAGGCACAGCCACCCCCTACTCTGTTTCCTGCTTCAATTATATTTGAAAAAATGCTTATTGTTTGCCTTAATGTTTTTGGTCTGCCACTCCTCAAATTCTGATTTTGCTTATTGTCAACATATTTGTGAAATAAAATGAATAAATAAATAAATAAATAAATAAATAAGAGGGGGACTGTTTGTGACAACTTTATTCCACAATCCAGACCATTATTTCAGAATTGCTTGTGTTAATCATAAGTTAAACCACTGCAAGTGTTATAGGACTGGGTGGAATTCTAAAAAGAAGTTGTTTGCCTGTTGTGGATATAAGCAGGAAAGGAACGCCACTATTAAACTCTTAATATACTAACAGTGCAATCCTAACGGGGGCTGGGAAAGTGAATAGGAAATGAACTAAGGCTTGCGATGGCGGAAATGGCTCCTATGTGCGCATAAATGCCCTTCTGTCAGTGGCCGCAGAACAAACAGGGGTGTGCACTTCCCGCAATGACCAGAAACAAAAAGAAGGGGAAGGCAGCAACTACAATACGAAAAGAATTATGAAAATAATCGCCCACAGTGGCACAAAAGAGCTATGCCACAAAAGAACAAGGCATAGCCCATAGGCACCCATGGAATGGCGAAAACTCAGCCCCCTCTCCGAGCGCCCAGCCCTGCCCCCGTGGCCCAAAGGAGCATAGGATGGGAACTATCATGGGGACCAATCAGCATGCACTCCCAGTGTGAACAAGCCCTCCTCCCCGCACCTAATCACCCACAATTGCACCCTATAAAATATCCAGCCAGCGCTGCCCAGGTAAGTGGGCACATGACTGGAAGATCTGCCCGTTTGCTGTGTGCCGTGGGCACTTTGAACGTGAGGCGGGAGAGAGGGTGCCCACGGTGGCAGGCACTGGGTGCACTTTGGGGACTTTGCGAGGAAAGTGGGAGAACTGTGCACTCGCTGAAGAGAAGAAGGGCAAAGTCCAGAATGTCTGGCTAACTAACAACAGCCACTCCTGTTTCCTTGCAGGTGTCCTGACTCTGAAGTTCCAGCTCAGTAAGGAGCAAGGGAGCACTGACAGGTAAGGAGGAGATGGGGCAACAGCTAACCCACCCTGCTGATTAGTGCTAACTGCCCCATCACCTGAACCCACCTGACCACTAGCCTCAGCATGGGAGGGGGCGATGACAGCAGCCCCTGCCTGCCCCAGAGGCAGTTGCCCAGAAAACTACTCTTGACCAGGTGTGTAACTACCAGCTCATATCCTCCCTTAAAGGTAACCCCCCCCCAAGTCAGAGTGCATCCTCGCCAGACGGTCTTGCATCAGCTGGTCACTGCCGCTGCCATTGGTGCTCTCTACTATGCGCATCTCCTCAGATGTTGGAGTATGGGCTTTGCCTCGGCTGGGGACTGAGGCAAAGCCCAAATGTGTGTCTTTCTCTTGAAGGCACTTCCTGAGCATGCCTGCTTCCCCACCCCCCATAATCCTCTCTGAGTGACATCCGGATCCAGCCTAGGAAGCAATATCTAACAGCAGTCCGCATCTCAGCCTTGCCCTTGGGAGCTAGAAGGAGGGCTGCACGAAATTTCTTGGCTCCCTTTCCAGCCTAGAAACAATGGCACTGTTTCTAGTTTAATAAAACGAGTTGAAAAACAACAAACTTGTGTGTTTGCATGCCTGACTGACTTTGTCCTTAGCCCCTCCTCCAACACCCTGTCACACATTTCCACTTGCACATCCCCCCAAATGTATCAAGCAGACCCTGTTCAGCCTCCCTACCCCTTCCTCCCCCCAATGTAATGTCAGGCAGAGGGGTGGGAATTGAACTGTGGCCCATGAATGTCTGCGGGGAGGGGGGAGGCACTGAGGACTTTCATCCTCTGATAGGCTGAGCAGCTGGCATCTGATAAGCCAGGAATACGGGGTGCAGGTGGAAAGCTTCTGCCAGGTGGTGGGGATTGTGTTTGCAGAAGCAGGGATGGGATTGGCATGGGGAGGGTCTGTCAGTTTGCTCTGGGGGGGGCAGCTACCCAGTACTAGGACATGGCTATCAGGGTCCGGCCCCCACTCTCACTTTGTAGAAATGCACTGTGTTCCTGTTGCGTGGCAGCAAGTCTGAGTGCGCTTTCCATTTCCAAACTGCCTCCCGGCCTCCCACGTGGTTCCCAATGGGCATCCCTGTCACTCATTGCTGGCCCCGGCTCCCCCCCCACCTGCTTCTCTGGGACCAGGGGACTAATTAGCACTGCCAGTCTCCAGGTGGTAGCTGGAGATCTCCCAAAATGACAACTGCTTTCTAGGCAACAGAGATCAGCTCCCTACTGTCTGGCCCTACTTTTCAGGGGGGGGACCTTTTTCGTTTGGTGCTGGCAGTGGCAGTGGGTATGTGCAGGCACACTGAGCTGCAGCCATCAGCCTGGCCCTCATTGGAAATGGGGGCTGGATGGGTGAGGAGGGGTGTTCGATTGAGACCTTCACTGTCACCTCTGCCCCCCTCCCTGGCAGGGATGCCTGTCCTCCAATGGGGGCCTATTGGTGGCAGCACAGATCACGGGCCCCCCATTGGCTGCGCCGCTGCTTTCCCCTTGCCTTGATGTGAGGGGAGGGGTGTGGCCATTGGCTGGTGTGAGTGGGGTTGTCAGGGGAATGGTGGGCAGGACCTCCCATGGGCCACTGCATTTCACCTTGCCATGCTCAGGTGCCAGCGGGACTATCCTGCAAAAGTCAATAGGGTGTTGTCCAGTGCTGCCCCATTTACACCGGCGCACAAGCGACGGCACTGCCTGGAGGGTTAGGATTGCACTGAAAATCTGTGCTGACTCTTGATTTCCATGCTTAAAATTTCTTGGCTTTCTGTCTACAACTGCTCAATGCTCTTGTTGCAAAACTAAGGGGAGAAATGCCAGTGTGGTAGTTACAGTGCTACTCTTAAGGATAGCAATAGCTTGGACAAGGACTATTTGCGGTGGCTGCTCTGCAAGGACATTTTGCAATTCCAATGAAGCATGGTCCACATTTTTGTATAACAATTTTGTATACCAGTTGGTCAGTTCAGCATTTGTACCAGTGACTTGTTGACGTTGTATCATGGTCGTACTACGTTTATTGTATTATATTGCATGGTATTTGCTATTTCACTGGGCACTTTGCACTTTATAAATCAATTTCTACATTTAATAGAACCTTTTTGTATTAATTTCATTGTTTATTGCCTTCATTTATCCTTGTGGCTTGCTTGTGCATGAGGAGGCTCCCCCGTGTTGTTTGGACAAAAAAAAGAGGCTTAATGAGATTTTATTTATCAGATGATTTATTTATTTATTTATTATTTATGTATGTCATTTGTTTTCCATCTTTCTCACTGAGACTCAAGGTGGATTACACAGCGTAGTCAATGTGATCAAAAACTGAGACCATGGGGGGGACGTGGCATTGGCAGCTATGGAGTCGGGTGCATTTTAGAGAGCTCTGATCCTCCCCAGCCGACAACCCTGGCGGTAAGCAGCAAAACATTCTTTTAAAACTCAGGAAATGGGCAAACAAGACTCGGAAAAAAACCCAGTGTGCAAAGCAGCTAAAAAGTTGCAGGAATTTTTTATACCTCTGAGTCAAACAGCATCACAAGATCTGGCTGGAGGGATTAGCGCCAAAATGGCAGATGGTGCGATTGTAGACGCTTGCGCTGAAAATCCTCTCTCCATGCCAGAGTTTCCCCGCAATTAAAAGCCCTACAAATCAGCATGCTTAATGAGATTGCAGCACTTCTGAATCCAATTAATGAGCAGCTATCTGATATCAAACTGAACTTACTAAGCACTAACCAAAAAGCAGAGGCTATGCTGGAGCTTAGCAACTCAGCACATTGCACTATAAAAGAAATGCAAAATGAGAGCAAAAATCTCCAAGAAAGAGTCCTTTCACTTGAATTAAGCACACGACAGAGGAACCTCAGATTCCATGGGGTTGATGAGACTTTAACCTTTAATGAAGATTTAATTGCATGGCTGACCTCATGGCTTGCAAAAGCACTCGACCTGGAAGAAGGGGTAGCTCCACTGATCGTTAAAGCCTATCATGTAGGCTCAAAAAGCAAAGAGCAAAGCCAAGAGACATTTTGGCAGAGTTCGCTAATCAAAGATCTCATAAGAAAATTCTGTTGGAAGCAAGAAGCAGAGGCTCAATTCTCCTCAATAATACCCCCATACAAGTCTTTACAGATCTGCCTGGAGAAATCTTAAACAAAAGAAAAGAGCTTAAGGAAACAACAGAAGTCTTGAAGCAAGCTAAAATCCATTACAGATGGCTAAATTACACCAAACTTTCAGTCCAATACCAAGGTAGACAATATATTGTGACTGACCCAGATTCAGGACTTTCCCTTCTAAGAAACATAAACTTAAATTCTGAAATGGAGATTGAAAAGGAAGATGCCACAGGAATTCTCACCCAGCAAAGGGAGTAAAATCCCTGTGAGAAATAACTGAAGAGGAACTGTAATATGTACATTAAGCATTATAAGAAACGTTTTGATTTTTACTACATTATATGCATGCAATAGTAGCTGGGGTTGGGGGAAAGGATGGATAGGGATCTTCTAAATTTAGGTCTCTGCAGTAAGTGATTGTTTTTAAAATTGTTTAACACTCAGTAATTTGAAACTTTTAAATTTAATTTCAACTCCATTTGATTAGTTTGGTATAGTACCAACAGTTGGTGTGTGACTATTAACACACCAACTACACGGAGTTGGAATAGCATAGTTAAAGTTCATAACCAGTTTAGATATAAGGAAAAAATATTTACTTTAAAATTGAATATTTAATTCTCAAAAACTATAAATAGGGAATAAGTTTATTAAGGGGAATACTTTTAGGGAAAAGGGAAGGGAGGTGGGTAGTGGGAGGGGCAGGAAGTTATTTTCAAATGATAAAAATTATCAGACACAAAAAGTATATAAACTTGGTTAAGTGTTCATATCTGTTTATTGCTGACAGTGAAACTTTATTGCAAAACGGGTTTTCTCTTATTTTATATATAACTATAGTGACAATTCATTTTATTATTAGATTATATATATATAAAGAAAGAAAGAAAGAAAGAAAGAAAGAAAGAAAGAAAGAAAGAAAGTTGGTTATTATTAGGTAGTTCTTAGAAAAACAATATTATTTACAATAAATCGTTTACTACTGATCGTTGGTTTTTATAATAGCAAGTAGTTGTTTGAAGTTTAGGCTGGTAGTACATGTACAAACGGATTTTGGTCAATATTAGTAAAATATACTATTGCTAATTAGAGCAATATACAGGTTTAATCATAAACAAATGTCTCGAGATCCTAAAACTTGTTAGACTTGGCTATATAAATATTGTTATTTGCATTATCAACTGTTTATAACTTACTACTGAAGCTATTTGCTAGTATATATTAATTGATAATATTTACAGACTTTGCTTGCTAATATAAGCTTTTGAGTCAATATCCTATACAGATCTTGTTGTAAAAACTTTTTTTTACACTTCTAACTATGTACATTACATATATAGAAATAGATTGATCTTTACTTACTTACCTATACAAAAATAATAGAAGACCAGTTACAAGCTTTTCATAGAAAAATTTAAAATTACAATTATATTGCAATTTCCCTAATTTGGACATGCCATCAAAAATTAATATAATATCTCATAATGTGAGAGGTCTCAATAATGTAATCAAAAGAAAGAAAATTTTGAATGATTTGGCCCAACAGAAAACAAACATTGCCCTTCTCCAAGAAACAAATCTCCACTCCTCCAGAAATACAGTACTAAAGGCAAAATGGATACAGCAGCAGTATAATGTAAAAGGCTCCTCAAAATCTAGAGGGGTATTGATACTAATATCTAGGTCAACCAATTACCAACACAAATCCTCTCTAATAGATCCTAAAGGAAGATACATATTTATAAAAGGCATCATTGACAACCAATTAATAGGGGTGTGCAAAGGCACCCTGGTTTGTGATTCCTGAATCTGGCAAACCCGAATCGAGAAGCCGATTCGGGTATAGCAGAAACCCGAATTGCCTAGCCGATTTGGGTATACCGATTCGGGTTGATTCGGGTTGATTCAGGTTAGCTTTTTCAATGGGAAAAAGCCTCCCCGGGCTTCTCTGAAGCCTGGGGGAGGCATTTTCCCACCGAATCAACCCAAAATTGGTGGGGTCCTTCCTCTACCTCCCCTCTAACAACCCCCAAGTTTCAGACCAATTGGACTTTGGGGGGGCATGTTATGGCCCCCCAAACCAGGACCCCTAACCTCGCCTAAAAAAGGGCATAGCTTTAGGTTGCTGCTGCTGATCTTCATTCATTTTTTCCTATGGGGAAAAAATGAAGAGGCAGGCTTCCTTTGCCAGGGGTGGCATTTCGCATGCAAAATGCCCCCCAACCCTCAGGGGCCCTTCTCCCACCTTTCCTCCCACCCCCCACCAAGGCTCACCCTACTCCCACTTGGGAGGGCCATTTCATGGCCTCCTCAAATAGGTGCTCTTTTCTCTACTACAGCTGGGGGAGGCTGTAAAAAAAATTGCTGTCAAAAGCACTTTATTTCTTTAGCTGCTTTAGGTTACACAGTAGGAGGGCACAACAGGGCATGATAACAGTGTAGTACACAAAATAATACAACCCACTTCACCGTTTTTGACAGCAATTGTGTTTGGGTGATTCTCTGATGTGAAGTGAGTTGTGTTATTTTTGTGTAGTACACTGCTTTCATGCCCTGTTGTGCCTTCCTACTGTGTAACCTAAAGCAGCTAAAGAAATAAAGTGCTTTTGACAGCAATTTTTTGGGGGTGATTCTTTAATGTGAAGTGAGTTGTGTTATTTTTGTGTAAGATACTGCTGCCATGCCCTTTGGTGTGCCCCTCTGCTGTGTAACCTAAAGCTGTTCAAAAAATAAAGTGTTTTTGACAGGAATTGTGTTTTTGTGGTTCTCTGATGTTAAGTGAGTTGTGTTATTTTTGTGAGGTGGAATGCTGGAATGCCCTTTGGTGTGCCCCCCCTGCTGTGTAACCTAAAGCTGTTCAAGAAATAAAGTGTTTTTGACAGGAATTGTGCTTTTGTGATTCTCTGATGTTAAGTGAGTTGTGTTATTTTTCTGTGTGGGGGACTGCTGGTGTAATGTGTCATAATGCTTTGCCTACTTGTACTTTGAAAGGGAGAAAATTATTTTTTGAAAACTTTATTTTGTGTTGTTCGTGTTTTATTCTTTGTTGTGCAGTTGGTTCCCATCATAGGGAACAATGGGGCTGGCTGGCCAGCCATCTCTGTAGGTGGTGGGGGAATTTGAGGGAGGGTGTCTGTGGTTCAGGTGCTCTTTCACAGGGACCAGCTGGCACTCAGAAGTGTGCCCACCATTGTGGCACCCCTGGGCTGTGCAGAATTGCCCAGGGAAAGAGAGTTTAGAAGTTCCCAGCATAGGGAACAAAGGGAGAGGGCTGGCCTTTGCCAGCCTGACCCTGGGGTTATGGGTGTGGGGCTGCTGGGGGGAAATTGGGTTTGTGTGGGGCTGTAGGGGGTGGACTTTGGGGGCTGAGAGCACCTACTTGGGGAGGCCATAAAATGCCCCCCAAGTGGGAGCTGGCTGTGCCTTGGTGGGGGGTGGGAGTAGAGGTGGGAGAAGGGCCCCTGAGGGTAGGGGGGCATTTTCCCATTGAAAAACCCGAATCAACACAAATCAACCCGAATCGATTCGGGTTATGGCGATTCGGAAAACCCAAATCGATTCGGGTTTCCCTGAATCAACCCGAATTGGGGTGATTCGGGTTTTTTTTCGGGTTTCCAAAACCCGAACTGCACACCTGTACCAATTAATCACCCTGGGATCAATATACGCCCCAAATTCTAACCAACTAGAGTTTCTGAAAGAGTGTTTGAGCAAACTAAACAATTTCCAAGAGGGCAAAACTATAATTGGGGGAGATCTTAACTACATATGCAATTATAAACTGGACAAAACATCTCACAATCCTCAAAAACAAGGAAAAAAAACCAGACACAGAACTACCAACAATTTTGAAAAAATTCCACTTAATTGATATGTGGTGTTTAATGCACTTGAATGAAAAAGACTACACTTACTATTCATCTAGACATAAAAAATACACCAGAATCGACTACATCTTAACAACCGACAATATAAGAAGCAAGGTTATCAGCTCTCAAATAGGCAATTTTACAAACTCAGATCATGCATGAGTCTCTTGTACACTAATCATACAATCACCAGATAAGTTTGAACGGCATTGGAGTTTCAATAAGTTTCTTCTTCGAAAAGATAACACCTCTAAACTCATAGAACAGGCTATCACAAATTATCTCAAAGATAACGACTCACCAGAAATATCTCCCTATTTTAGATGGGATGCATTAAAAGCAGCATTAAGAGGACAACTAATTTCGATCTCAGCCCAAGTTAATGAAACTAAACAATTGCAAAAAAAGTCAGTATTGGAATCTATTTCTTCATTAGAGAAACAACACAAAAAAACAGGCAGTAACAAAATTTATCATAAACTACTAAATGAATGCAACTTGTTGGAATCTTTAGAAACCAATCAAATTCAAACAAATTTATTATATTTAAAACAGAAATATTGGTTTCACTCACCAAAACAATTAAGATTACTATCTTGGAAAATAAAAGAAAAAAGAGCATCTAGAATAATAAATGCTATCCAAGATAAAAATGGCAAAACATTATACAAATCAACAGATATTACCAACTGTTTTAAGGAGTTTAATAATACGTTGTATACTTCAACTAACTCAACAGCAGATAAATAAGCAATTTTTTATCCACTTCAAATCATATTAAACAATTAAAAGAGGAACATAAACAGATGCTAAACAGTCCAATCACAAACATAGAAATACAAACTGTGATAAATTTTTTTAAAAAATAACAAATCAGCAGGCCCTGACGGCTTTCCGCCGGAGTTCTACAAAAAATTCAGCACAATTATAACCCAACCATTGACAGATGCATGTAATCTTCTACTAAACACAGGTAAACAACCCCCCACATGGAAGGAAGCAAATATAATAGTTATACCCAAACCTGTCAAAAACAAGCTCAATCCAGCATCATACCGCCCTATTTCACTCCTCAATCAAGACTACAAAATTTTCACCCCTGTAATAACCCAAAGATTAAACTCTATAATTAAGCATTACATTCATTAGGACCAATCCGGCTTTATCTCAGGAAGGGACATAACAGACAACATACATAAAACTCTACACATTATCTCCTTGAGTAAATCACAGAAATCAGAATTGTTGCTAGCATCATTAGATATTGAAAAAGCATTTGAAACCCTTGAAACATCATACCTGCATTCTTTGCTACAGCATATGAACTTTGGATCTAAAATATGCCAAGCCTTACAAGCAATATACTCAGAAGCCAAAGCAAAAGTTCAAATAAATAACATAACATCAACAGAAATAAATCTTACTAGGGGTACTAGACAAGGGTGTCCTCTGGCACCACTTCTATTTGCATTAGCAATAGAACCCTTGGCCGACGAAATTCGCTGCAACACACAAATTCATGGAATAAAAATCACTTCTAAAACTTATAAGTTAAGCATGTTCGCTGATGATATGCTTATTTATATGACAAATCCAGACACCTCACTAAAATACTTAGAAGCTACCCTATACAAATTTACCCAGATATCTAGGCCGAAGGTTAACATACGAAAATCAATATTAATGCCAATCAATCTCTCACAATCAACAAAAAATAACATTTCTTCAAAATACAATTTTCAATGGGTAAATAAATACCTTCCTTACCTAGGCATAAATATTCCATCTAATTTGACCCACCTAATAAAATATAATCATCTGCAATCAATCCAAGATATAAAAAAAGACATTTTAGCATGGAATAAACAACAGCATGGTTGGTACTCTGGATTCCATCTGATCAAGAACTTCTTACTCCCTAAATTAACATTTTTGTTCCGCACTATTCCGATATTGATACCACATAAACTGATGAGACAGTGGCAAACAATTTTTAATACGTTTCTATGGAGCTACAAAAAACCTAGGATAGCATTCCATATTCTACGTCAAAGTCCTAATAATGGGGGCTTTAACTACCCTGATGTCGAACTTTACGCACATTCAACTTATCTCTCAACAATAGTACAGATATTGAGAACTACAGAAGAAACATTATGGTCACAATTTTAGACCCACTACACTTTTCAATCCCAATACAGGAGATACTATGGTGTAAGCATCACCTCAGACCAACTCAAATTGAAAACAATATATTCTGGGCTAATTTACTCAAAATATGGGACCATTACAAACCCAAATTAACTCGAACAACATCACGACACTCAACCATACTCATGCAAAATTGGTTCCCACCAGGCTGTAATATGATAAACCGTAAACATTGGAAATTCCTATCTGGTATAAAACTTTGTGACATATCATATCAAAAAGGAATTCTAACAAAAAGCGAACTGGAATTGAGACTAAACAATACCATCCCATGGTTTTCATATTTACACAACTGACAAATATGACAAATAAAATACACTTAAAAAAAATCATAACAAAACTAAAAACCCAATTTGAAGACCTTTTGGAAACTAACAATCACCAAAGGAGAGGACTGATCTCAAAAATTTATAAAACTATCTTGACACTTCAAAAGCCAAAGCAATATGCCTACCAAAATAAATGGCAACAAGAGTGTAATGCTCTGATCTCTCCTGACCAATGGAAGGAGATTTGGTCTTCCTCCACACTAAACTCCAAAGCAATAAATATAAAACTTCAATCATTTAAAATACTTACTCGCTGGTACCTAACCCCAAAGAAACTGTCGATTATAACAAAATATTCACCTATGTGCTGGAAAACCTGCGGCAATATAGGCACATTTGCTCATCTTTGGTGGCAATGCCCTAAAATAAATGCATTCTGGGAAGAAATATTAAAACAAATAAAACTAATAACATTTTATGATATACCATTAGATCCCCAACTAATTTTTTTAAATCTTTGGCAAAATCAAAACGTACCATCTTCACAGAAAGAGTTAATCAACAATTTATTAACTATAGCAAAATCTTCAATAGCCTACTTTTGGAAGAAACAAACACCACCATCAATTTCTTACTGGTTCTCTGAAGTATGGGACCAAATTATCATAGACAAAGTAACAGAAAATTTAGCCAGCACCTCACCCACGTCCAATTTCTACGAAAAATGGTGGCATTTTTTAGACTATATAGACAGGACAGAAGCAAATCCCCCAAATCATCTATACCAATATGGCTCAAGTGCACTGCCGCAACATGGCTGGAGAGTGCTGCTATGCTGCCTTTCATCCAGGTGGCTCCCATGCTGCTGGGAAGCCACAACCTCCAAAGGTAGAGGGGAGAAAGTAACCACTCCACAAAGCCCTGCCATCCAGGCCAAGAGCCCACGGGCATGGTCCAAACTTTCCAACAGCCTCCCCCAGGGAAACCCTGCAGCAATGAGGTAGGATAAGGTTTGATGCACATTCTTGTGACTGCAGGCAGGCAAAATAGGGATAGGCCAATACCCAAGCCCTGCTCCTGACAGGCTGCCTTCCAACCCCTGGCCATAGGATTGGCTTGGGTGCTAGCAGACAAAGAAGAAAATAAGGTAGAACACTTCTTTATGTGAAGAAACATTCAAAGATGTGGATTGGGTAGTGGGGCTGGGGATGAGAGGAGGGATAAAAAGAGGGCTCAGAACATAAGCCAAGGAGCAGGAAAGGTGAGAGAGCCCATGAGGAGAGAGAAAAAGAAGAGCAAGCAAGTGAATAAGCAATTTGGCGAGTAAGCCAGCAAGTGAGCATGCGCCAAAGACTAATCCCAAGGGGCCAGTAGGAGGTGAAGGTGGAGTGAACCTACCTCCACTCTCCCAATCTGAGACCTGTGAGGAGCCCTTGGAGACCAGTGGGATGGACAGCAGATGGCTAGAAGCCAGACCCCATGCATCTGGAGGACTTACAAGCATATTATCCTTTGATATCTTGACCTTCCTAACCAGCATCACTTTTATCTTTTCTGGGTTTGATGTCAATTTGTTGGATTTCAGTCATTTGACCACAGTTGCCAGGCAGTGACTCAGTACCTCTACTACACCAGGGGATTTGGATAGTGAGATATAGAGCTGGTGATGTTACTTATCTCCATGTCATGAAATGCTTTAGTTGCCATTTCCACACAGCATGCCTCTGTTAAAGAGCCAGGTAGGAATTTTTCCCTCTTTTCCCTGATTGGCTTTTGAGAAGGGGGGGGGGGGTTCGCCTACCTTGCACTAATTGCAGTGTTCTGAGTTATTGTTGGGTTGTGCTGTTTCGTTAGTAGTTGGCAGGAGATTTTGGGAATAGGCTGCGGGCTGGTGAGCCCCTGTGGCATTCCTTAAGGTTGGGGAACAGGGTCTGTCATTAGAGCGGTATGCTTGTGGCGGCTACCATCAGGGGGGGCAGATGCCTGAGGGGATCCCCTGGCACAAGGCCTAACCTCATGCTAGATGGCTGGGACGCAACAGGTGCTTGAGTGGGGATCCTATGGCCTAGCTGGCCGGGTTGCAGCCATTCCTGAGATGGCCTACACCCGGGGCATTGGGGCTCGCCCAGACAGGCAAGGCGGTGGTTAGTGTACTGACCCCAGGGCTTGACCTGTACCGCTTAGTTAGCTCTTGCTGTGCATTACCTTTATGGTCATTTTAATAAATGGCCCTTTATTCCAAACCTGTGTCTGTCTCTTCCTTCCGGTTGGGGTTGCAATTCCACACAGCATGCCTCTGTTAAAGGAATACGATATTTTTCTCAAGGTCTGTTAGCAACCCTAGACACCCAGATAAATGAAGCTAATTGTATGTCCTTGGGCCTTTATAGCTATCTCCTTCTAACTAACCTCTCAGGGTTATTATATAGATAAAATTGGGGGAGGAAAATTATGTGTACTGCCTTGCGCTTCCACTGGAAAAATACTTCATAGGGTTTCTTTTTCAGTGCCCCTCCCCCCCCCCCAAATTCCAATTTTTTTCCATCAGAAAAAAACTGTGGGAGGGATCCTTTGGAAAAGAAGAGAAAGAGAAATCAATGTCTCCCCCAGTTTTTTTTCTCTCCCCCACCCCCCGACTTCACATCTCTACTTCCAGGAAAGTTACTTTAGGATTATAGCCTAAATGATGCATTTTAAACATAAAAAGGAGAAATGAAAGAGACTTTTTTTGTCTTCTATTAAGAGTTCAGGTGGGAATTAAATATAATCAATGGTCAAGGATTCATCCCACAGCTTAATAGAACCTATTTGAATAAACATATCATGGCTATAACCAACCAATGTGAGAGACTTATTTACTTTTCTAAATAGATGAAACAATTATAACAATGTTTACTGATGGTACAATTTCTCATTACAGATTGGGCTGAATGTTTGAATGATCCCCGAATTGTAAAGTTTCACAAACATACAAAGCTAGCGGGCAAAGAAGAAAATAAGGTAGAACACTTCTTTATGTGAAGAAACATTCAAAGAATTGATTCCCACCTACAGATTGAAGCAGAGAGCTTCCTAACATGACTTTGCACAGCCTTACAGCATCTTGTGTAATCCTTCAAATCATCTATGCAAGCTTAGTTTGCACACCTGAGGTCCACAGCCCTTCAGATTTTTATCCTGTCATGCTAACTATACTTGCATAGGTTGTACTGGGCTCAAGTCTTCTACTGCAGACCAATGGGGCTACCAACCTGAAACTAGGCATGCATAGATGCCATACCTGTACTTCAGCAAAGCATACATGGGGAAGATCTTTGCTTTCCAATATCATATTTAAATTGTTTCATAAATAATGTAATATAATAATAACATTTGATTTATATACTGCCCTTCAGGATGACTTAACACCCACTCAGAGTGGTTTACAAAGTATGTTATTGTTATCCCCACAACAACAATCACTGTGTGAGGTGGCAGGGGCTGAGAGAGCTCAGAGAAGCTGTGACTGACCCAAGGTCACCCAGCTGGCTTCAGGTGGAGGAGTGGGGAATCAAACCTGGTTCTCCAGATTAGAGTCTTGCGCTCTTAACCACTACACCAAACTGGCTTACTCTTCAGAGAGTAAGTCATAGATGCATAATTTGAATTTGCTGTGCATGTCTTTTGCTGCTCATTCAGCAATGAGAGGTAGATTCTGGAATTCCTTATTGGAACAAGTTCCAGTTTGAGATTATCCTACCATAAAGAGTCAGTGACAAAATGACATGTTGCCCTTCCAACTGCCAAGCAGCAGCTAAGGGGCAAGACACCAGCCAGGTGGCAAATTCATGGCAAAAGAAGCCAGTGTTGACTGCAAAGCATAGGAAAGCAGACCTTTGTTCCAATCATTTCAGTTCTTCTGTTGATGTTATCAGTCTTTTTTGTTGTGAAAATACTTTTATTCATTCCTAATTAAATCCAGCTGTTCTTTGTCTAGTCAGTTGCTCACAATTCCTTTCAAACTCCTACAGAAAACTCCTTTTTGCTGTATTATCTCTAGTGTTGTATTATCAGTTTTTTAAATCAGTGATAACATTACGATCACCACCAATGAATGCATGATCCAGCAACACTGATAGCATTCACTAATACATTTTGGTCAATATTGAATGAACTCTAACACAGCAGCCATTTTGTATTAGCTAAGCTGATTTCTCTGCTAGCTATGAAGTTATAGCTTCAGTGCATTGTATAATGAGTCAGCTGTCAAATCTCTCGAAGAGTTTTACTCTGCAATCCTAACAGGAGGGTTGAAAGCACAGAGAGCAAACTAAGGCTTGTATGGGTGTAAATGGCACTTACGTGGATGTAACCTGCCATCCACTGGCGGCCACCCGAGGTGCACTACCACACATGGGTCGCAGCTGGCGGGCATGTTTGGTGGCCGGGCGGAGGTGTAAGTATGGCACAAGTTCCCATTCCAGTGGTGGAGGGGGCAGAGTGGGGAGCAGTTAGTTGGCTTCCAAAGATGCTCCAGGCCCAGGAACACCCCCTGCAGTCCCGGATACACCACAAAAAAGGAGGTGTAGCTCATAGGCGCCCATTGAATGGGAAATCTTGGGCCCCTCTCCCAGTGCTTAGTCCCACGCACACAGCCCAAATGGGGCATAGGATGGCAACTATCATGGGGACCAATATGCGTGTGCTTCCGGGGTGGATGAGCTCCCCTTCATGTGCCCAATCACCTGCCCACATACCCTACAAAACCTCTGGCTGTGACACTCATAAACTCTGGTGAGTGGGAGGTGGCCAGAGGCTCTGCTGGCCAGCCCCCTGCCGCGGGGACTTTGTGCATGAGGCAGGAGAATGGGTACTCATGGTAGCAGGTCAGGTCAGCAGCCCGCATCTCAGCCACATCTCCATGAAGGTAGGACAAAGGATAGATTTTGTGGCTTGGAATGCTGCACAAACTGCCTTTGCTCCCTGTCCAGCTGAGGGACCTTAGCAGGAAAGACATCTAGAGAACCTCTTCACCATTTCCAGTTTAATGAAATATGTATTGAAAAACAACAAACTGCTTGCTCGCTTCCCTGCCGTTGACAGAAGCCCTGCCCCAACTCCCCATCAGGATGTCTTTTCACATATCCCCACATATGTTTCCTGGCTCTGGGCTGCGATGGATGTGGTGGGCTCTGCTGCCAGAAGGAGCAGGTGTCAAGGGTCCTGCTTCCCTGTCCTCTTCTCCCCCTCAATGTAGCTTTGGGCAATGAGGAGGGAGTTGATGTGTGGCCCATGAATGTTTGGCAGGGCAGCAGCGGGGGGGGGGGGGGTGCTCCACTGTGCACTTTCAGTCTCTGACAGACTGAGCTTCTGGCATCTGATAAGCCAGCCAGGTGATAGCTGCATGCGGAGGAAGGAGGATGTTGCTGCCGGGAGTGAAATCTTGGGATTTCCGGGGCTCCTCCTCTGGGATGATGGACCACCCTCCTTTTTGCTGTTTGTGAAGGCAGGAGCAGACTTGGGAAATCTGGAGTGGGGAGGAGGTGGCCGGTGACCCCTGGAGCAGTTTCTCTGCTCATGCAGGCTGTCAGTCCACACTGGGGAGTGATGCCCTGGGACCAGAGAATGGCTCTCGAGGTCCAACCCACATTCTCCTTGCAATTTTGTGATGCAGTGATGTGTTCAAATGGAGGGGGAACCTGTTTCTCGCAGTGGTGGCGGCAGCAGGGGGGATTTGCAGGCACACCAAGCTGCAGCCATGGCCTGGCTCTCATCGGAAATGGGGGTTGGACGGTCGAGATGGTGAGTGCTTGATCCACACTTTCAGTGATGCCTCTGCCCTCTCTCCTCAGCAGAGATGCTGCTCCCTGACAGGGGGGGGGGTTTGTGGGCAATGGGGAACGTGGCCTCCCCATTGGCTGCGCCCCTCGCCCACTTGTCAGGGGAGTGGTGCGGCCATTGGCTTGTGTGGGCAGGGTTGCCAGGGGAATGGCAGATGGGTGTTCTTGGCAGTGGCTGCGCCTCGCCTAGCTGAGCTCAGCCACTGGTGGAACTCTCCTGCAAAAGTCAATAGGGAGGGGTGGAGCAGTGCCACATATACGTTGAAGCATGAGCGTCAGCGCTGCCTCATGATTTAGGATTGAGCTCTCCGCTATGATGCAGGAGGCTGGCTGTTTCTAAAACTCCACAGATACGTTTGGACAAAGTTGTTCTGCTGTTCATTCTAATTTGTTGTAAGTCCCCAGAACACAATGAATATTTTAACAATGTTTACCTTTCCCAGTCCTTGATAAAGGTAAATAGTGGACAGAGTTTTGGACCTGGCCAAAGAGAATGAATTTCAAATTCCCACTCAGTCACAAAGACTACATAGAAAAGAGTCCAGTAGCACCTTTAAGACTAACCAACTTTACTGTAGCTTAAGCTTTCAAGAACCACAGTTCTCTTCATCATGCATCTGACAAAGAGAACTGTGGTTCTCGAAAGCTTATGCTATAGTAAAGTGGATTAGTTTTAAAGGTGCTACTGGACTCTTCTATTTTGCTACTACAGACTAACTCATCTAACTCCTCTGGATCAAAGACTACATAGAATCCTTCAGAAAGTCACTGTCTTTTAACCTAATTTCTCTGACTGTCTGAAAACTGCTTGGAAGCTTAGTTTCTGCCTGCCATGGTACATTCTTCCAGTGACTTTTTGGTTGTAGTGGTTTAGATTACTTAATACACCATTTCTGAGCTCCTTTCCAGTTACTAAGCAAGAAAAGAGTGGCATTTGCATAGGCATTTAGGCTGATTTGTGCGAGCTATTTACAGATCCAGAAGCATTTGGGTATAAGTGTTAACTAATATCCCTTAGCTTGATAGACTAGAATAATGCAAATAAGCAAGCATGGAAATATTTATGATGGCAAAAATTCAGTGAAGCCACTGCCAAATCATCACTGCAGAAGTCAACTCAACGAGGTGAGAGGAATGCATACTAATGCTGATATAGTCACAGGAGATTTAGCAAGCAATATTTACAAAAGGTTTAAGTAACTGTTCATAAGCTCACATTAATGTGGCTTTTAACTAATGTTGTATCTGCTTTTTGGATACAATCAGCCCTTCAGAGTTAATTACTTGATTGGATCTGGACCAACCCATTTATTCTAAAAGTAACTGGATCATGTTTAAATACCTCTTAATTATGCAAAATGCTAAACGTTATTTCATCTTTCTCTGTCTTTCTGCTCGGAGCCTTTTCTTCCATTCTACTGTCCACCTACTATCCCTGAAATGAATATGCCACATATCAAAAGCTGGATTAGATGATCTGCATGCATAGTGGTGGTGGAGACTGCCCTAAAGTCATAGCTGATTTATGCTGACCCCTGTTGGAGATTTCATGGCAAGAGATTAACAGAGGTGGTTTGCCATTGCCTGCCTCTGAAACCTTGGTCTTTGCAAGAGGTTTCCCATCCAATTACTAACCAAGATCAACCCAGCTTAGCTTCTGAGATCTGATGAGATCAGGCTCACCTGGGCTATCCAGGTCAGGGTGATCTGCATGCATATATCACTATATTCTTAAACAGAATAACAGCCATTGAAATAAATTAGAAGGGTATAACTCTGCTTAGCAGAGTACTACAAGCCACTGATCCTTAGTGCAAGTTAGCAGGCTGACACAAAGTTACACCTGCACCATGGGAAATTCCACCTTTAAGCCCAGGTTGCCATTTATATTTTTCTGGGCCTGAATACCCAGCTGCTTTATTATCATGCCCTGGCCTCCCATACTGGCCATAAGTGTGTTTCAAAATGGTGAAGATTCACAGTGTGGCCAAATCTGTGGATACTTAAATCTGGAGACTGGAGCCATGAACAGACAAGAGAGATTTTCCACAAACTGAAAAGTGCTCCAGGTTTGCAGAAAAATCTGTATATGTATATGTATATGTATATGTATATGTATATGTATATGTATATGTATATGTATATGTATATGTATATGTATATGTATATGTATATGTTCATTGGGGCATTTACACACACACACACACAAATAATAAAAGCAACACCTGTAGTTTTAAGAAACTAATGCCCTCAGTAGTCATTGCTAGGCAACCACACAGCCTTTGAATCTTGGTTTTGTCAGTAAAAGGTAGGGCCCTTTCCATGTTGGTTTTGGTCTTTGAGGGAAGATTCATTAGGGGACATGCCTGGCAGCAACAAATAGGTGACTTGCTACCACTTGATTTTCATGACTCAAGCCTGGTTGCTTGCTACTATTCAACAGCAGCCACCCACAAAAGCCAGGGAAGTGCAATGATTAGAGTTTTAGATTAGGAACTAAGAGACTCAGATTTAATCCCTATTCACCTATGAAAACTCACTGGATTACCTTGGGCCAGTTACATATTCTCAGTTTAACCTGCCTCACAGGGTTGTTGTGAAGATAAAACAGGAAAAGAGGAGAATTCTGATACCTGCTTTGGGTTCCCATTGTGGAAAAAGTTGGGGTATTAATGAAGTAAATAAATAATGAATACAGCTGATGGTGGCAGATAAAAAGTTGGTGGACAGGTGAGTGGGAAGGAGAAATAGAAGCATGGAAAGGTGAGGATATGGGTGTTGCCAAGAGGAAAAAAGGAAATATGAGTGGGAAGGGAGATACAGAGGAATGTGAGGTTCTCCACTCACGCATGTCCTTGCTAGTTCCCTACCACAGAAGCTGCCAAAGGAAGGAAAGGAGGGATAGCTGAAGACAGGAGGACCAATAAGGGTAGGTTGCCTGGTGGGTGGGAAGTAGAGAAAAAGGCAAGAAAAAGGGAGAAGATATAGATGCTTTCAGGGAAAGGAAAGAGGAAATAATGGGGAAGAGGAAAATAAGATACCCCCTGCAAGTCCTTGTAGGTCTCCTTTTTGTTCTTATTTAAAGCAAAAATCTGCACTGTTAGCCTTCCAGTTAACCACCCCAAGACACAGTAATGTGAAACAAGTAGAGAAAAGATCCTTTCAATAAGTAATTTGAAAGATCCACTCACAAATCTTGCTCTGTTGCCAGCCTGCTATTGTGAAAGTTTATGTTCAGCCTTCATGGAGATAGGAACTATCTGTAATGAAATCAGTCTTCTTTAATACAAACTTAAATATTAGTTTTGATTTGGATAAAAGCAATGCCTCTAAGGAAGATTTAGGATCCAGAAGTGCTTACTCTCCCCAAGACCACCTTAGACATTCCATTCTTAGGAGAGTGGAGAATTTTTAAGGCCAGAATCAAGAATTTAGATCAGACAAGAGGTACAGACTCCATGAGTTCAGATCAAATTATAAGAAAAAAAACTTTGAAAACCCACAGGTAGTCAACCTTTCTAAAGAGCAGCTGTCAGAGGTGGAACTTTTAGTATTGAGAAGAGGTTTATCTTTCATTCCTACACTTCCTTGCAACTCTTTTCAATTATTAGTGGAAATCCATAACTTATTTAGAAAAATTAGGCTGACTGATTTTTTAAGGATAATATGGAGACTGGTGATTTGGATTTGAAGGCTGTAAATTTGAAACCTAAATCTACATTTAATCCATCCACTAAAAACTCCAGGATATTAGTATTCCATGAACTGAAGAATTAAAACAACTATAACAAAAGGAAATGTTTGGCATAATTTATATAAATTAGAAAACCAGGCATTAAAATAGCTTTACCAGAGAAAGGATATTATTTTTAAACTAGCAGATAGGGGAGGAGCAGTGGTAATTTTGAGATAAAGAGGACTACATTGCAGAGGCATATAGACAACTGAACAACATAGTACATTACATCAGGAGTAGAGTGAATACCTTGAAGCTAATTAAGAAATAAAAGAACTCTTGGAGTTCAGCACTTATGTTTTACATTGTGACTATTTTGTTAGATTATAACTTGTTGTGCGTCTGTGTGTGTGTGTGACAGAGAGAGAAGGAGAGAAAAAGGTACATAAAAATACAAAATATAATGTATTGTTCTTCTTTGCAACCATTGTTTCCCCAATTTGTATGCTTCCCTAACCCTTAAAAAATGAAAGTTTTCTTCATTATATTACCTCAGCCAGTCTGGGATTATGCAGTAAACATGACTGATATCTTGAGTCTATATGCCAATCAGATTTGGCTGTCTGAGTTACTGAGGTTAAAAGAAGCCTTCCCATTCACTCTAAATGGGGTGGTGGGGGTGGTGGGGGTAATAAGTGAACACAATATCCATTACTCAGAAAACTGAGCTGATATTCTCTATCTTGTCATACTATGCTGATTGCTTCATTGCTTTACGTCATATGTGGCAAGATGTTTACTGTGATCTAGTCCTACTCTGGTACAGTTATGTACTGGGGCCAAAATGTAGATGCGGATGCTCAACTGGAGTGAATATTCTGCCCAACTATGCAACTAAACAGTTTTATAAGAGGTGCAAAATACCACTAAAGGAAAAGTGTGCTCTGCAAAAACATTTTTCCGTCTTCAGTTTAGCTCTGCAGCAATGTCTTTCCATTTTTTGTCCTTCACTGAAATTGAATATTCTTGACATCATGGACATTATGGAAATGCTGACCAGGGACACTGTTTTGATAATAGATATCTCTGTTAATTTAAGACATCTTTTTCTTAACTCAGCAAAGCAGTACATCTTCATTAACAAAGAAACAATTTGAATCTGTCAGACTTGAGTTTGTATCTCCTGGGGTTTCTCTCATGGAGCATCTATATTTGATTGTTGTGGCTCTTTGCTTTTTATTATCTGTGTTTTGTTCTGGACAAAACATGTGACTTTGATACTCAGTCTTAAATTATATGTAATATAATTGTTGTGAAATGCCTTTGCTTAATTCAGATTGATATTTTTTCTAATAACAAATGCATTACTGTAGATTTTCCTATCTCATGTGCCTACCTGATATTCATTCCCCCATGGACCCTTTCTTAAAGCATAAATTCCATTTAATTTGGTTCATTATGTAATTCAATATTGCAATTTTTCCCATCTTGATTTGTCCATGAATACAACTCCTCTGGTGGTGATTGAACTAATGTTGTTATCCACTGAGGAAGATAACCCAAATGTAAAGAAGAAACTTTCTTTTTGCTTCCTGTCATTCCATGTTTCGATGTGCACATGTGAATATCCTTGATTAATTGTCTGATTTTCAGGCACTGACTAATCTTCAGGCTTTTCCCAGGTCACTCTCTTGGATGTATCTTCAACTCCAGTTAACATGATTGAATTAGATACACACAAGCAGGGACCTGTGAAACATATGTGTGTGTGTGTGTGTGTGTGTGTGTGTGTGGTGGGGATCCCATCTGCTTTGTTCCCTTCCTTGTCAGGCTGCCTACTTGTCCTTGTGTAAGTGCAAATAATGAACCTCTCTAAATGAGACAAATTACATGAGGACATTCAAGTGAAGCGAGGCGCATTGTTAGCCAGGAAGCTGAGTTCTTAAAAGGACAGATCAGAAGGCTTTGTCAATTTCCGTCTCTACAGATCCTGCAAATATCACTCCTCAGAGGGTTTGTTTATTTCCTTTATGGCTCCCCAAGGCTCTGTCAGTTTCACTTCCCTTTTTTGAAACCAAAGAGGAAATAAACAAACCCCTTGAGGGGTGATATTTGCAGGGTCTGTAGAGAAGGAAATTGACAAAACCTTCCGATCTGTCCTTTTAAGAACTCAGCTTCCTGGCTAACATTGTGCCTCTCTTCACTTGAATGTCCTTGTGTAATTTGTCTCGTTTAGAGAGGTTCAATGTTATTGTCTTTGGGGAGATTCAAACCCCCTTTACATTGCCCCACCCATTTCTTGCAGACCTGGGAGTTCCCCTAGTTCTGTAGAAAAATTATCCTTGTTTGTACCTGACCTTATTATGTGCATCTATCAATCTGTATGGGAGCAATATTCAGAATTGGATATAGGATGAGGAAAATTTGTTCTTCATTGTGCCTGATGTCAGGTCTATGGATGACAGGCTATAGCAGATAGATCCCTGTACCCTCACAGCAAGCACTCCATGGTCTAGGGTAAAAGTCTTTATTCAAGGAATCAAATCATGTTCATAAATATGCCCACAGGTTGATCAGAAGGTTGACAGGAATAACAAGATCTGTAAAAGTTATAGTTCTAATAGGTTCCAAATACACATTCCCCCCTCCCAACAGGAAAACATAACTTTTGGTGCGAAGTTCTGAGAACTCCCTAAATAGTTTACATGCTTCGTCTAGACAAAGGAGAGAGGCAACATATTAAGAGTGAAACACAGTATTCTTCTTTCCCCTGAGAACTAGCAGGTTTGCAAAGTCAGACACACTGAGCTTCAAAGCACAAGAAAAAAGACACTCTGGATACATCAGGCCTGTGAATACAAGGCAAGTTATGGCATTAGCAATATGGTATCAAGTCACAGCATAGAACACTGGTTCAGCACATTGTTCTGGTTCACAGTAACATTCCAACTGAAAATAATGGCATGGATGGGTGACAGGCATGACATTTCTGCCTCCCCAAAATTAGACCTCTTCCTTTTATTCAGGTACAGGTTTATCAGGATAGCGTTTATGAAAGTCTGAGATGAGTCTAGGAGCATTCATGTATGAGTGTTCCACCCATTCTCTCAAGGATTCATAAAGTCCTTCCACCTCACTAAATAATAAAAGCTTGTTGTGCTTTATTTTATAGTCTAGGATTTCTTTTATTTCCTAATGAACTTGTCCATCCACTAGTATTGGATGAGGGGCTCCCCATTTAGGATGTCATTGGTCAGGTGGGGGAGCCTTTTTCAGAAGGCTGAAGTGGAAGACAGGATGGATTTGTCTTAAGGTTTTGGGGAGTTCTATTTCAACAGTTACTTCATTGATCAATTTCTTAATAGGAAATGGTCCTAAGTATCTCCATCCTAACTTTTTACTCAGTTGCTCCTCTTTTATATTTTTTGTGGAGATGTACACAAAATCTCCTGGTTGCAGTGTCCATTGTTCAGATTGTTTTTTGTCAGCAAACTTCTTATAGTCCTCTTTTGCTTTGTTCAGAGTCTTTTGTATAATTTCCCATTGGGAAGTTAATTGAGTTCACCATTCTCCTAAATCTCCTGTTTGTTGGGGGTTAAGAGTTTTTGCAAAAGGTAAGGCTGTTCCCTCACAGCCTTGTACTATTTTAAAAGGAAAAGCTCCTGTAGAGCTGTGTATTGAGTTGTTATACGCATATTCGGTAAAATCAAGAAAATCAATTCAATCATCTTGTTGATAGTTAATGTAACATCTTAAAAACTTTTCCAGCACTTGATTTGTGTGTTCTGATTGCCTGTCACTCTTGGAATGATAGGCGGAGCTAAGTTCTTGTTCAATTCCAGCATTTTTGAGAAGCTCCCACCCGAAGTTGGCAATGAACTGCGGACCTCTGTCAGATATTACCTTATTAGGGAAGGAGTGCAGTTTGACCACGTGTTTCATGAAAAGGCTGGCCAGTTTCTTAGCTGTAGGGATTGTAGTACATGCAACAAAATGAGCTTGTTTTAAAAACAAATCTACTGCTACTAAAATGACTGTATATCCTTTTGAGGGGGGAGGATCTGTGATAAAATCCATTAAGTCACAGCCCATGGTCTAGGAGGGATTTCTAACAGTTGCAACAGTCCAGGGGTTTTTCCCCTCCTAGATTTTCCTGTTATACACACTGGGCATGAAGCTACGTATTGAGACGCATCTTTTCTCATAGCTGGCCACCAGAATTAGATGTAGAATTAGATGTACTACATGTAGCGTTTTGAGGTACCCGAAATGTCCAGCAAGCTTTGCATCATGGCATTGTTGTAATATCTCTTTTCTCAGGCTAGCTGGAATGTATAATTTGTCCATTCGGTACCAATTCTCATCTTCTCCTTGTTTCAGATCAGCTTTGGGCAATCCCCCTGCCTTCTTTGTCTGTTTCAGCTTTAACTTTCTCTCCCCATTCAGAGAGATCAAGTTTCAGGCTGTTTTGAATTTCACAGCTTGGCTGCGTGTTGTCACTGCTCCTCCCAGTTGAGTTGGTGAAAAAATTGTATCAATTATCTCCATGGCTGTCATGTTGGGGAATGCACAAGAGCGCATCTGCTAAGAAATTTGATCGGTCGAGGAGGTACTTCAACATAAAGTTGCACTTGGAAAAGAATTCTGCCCACCTTAACTGTTTGGCGCTTAGTCTCATGGGGGTGTGCAATGCTTCGAGATTTTTGTGATCAGTCTACACTTCAAAAGGAAATTTAGCCCCCTCCAACCAATGTTGCCAGGTGGTAAGTGCATATTTTACAGCCAGAGCTTTCTTCTCCCATATGCTCCAATTGCGTTCCGTTTCAGAGAACTTCTTGTAAATATATGCACAGGGATATAACTTCCCATCCTCATTCAATTTTAGGTGGACCACCCCCCCCCCCCGATGGCAACATCACTAACATCCACTTGGACCACAAATTTCGGGTTCTCATTTGGATGCTGCAGAACTGGTTCCAAAATAAACAGTTTCTTCAATTTCTCAAAAGCCTCTTGGTACTCTACAGTCCAATTTAATTTAGCACTAGCCTTTTTGCCTTGCAGACCCCTCCCCTTTGTTTTCAACAAGTCTGTTAAAGGGAGAGCGATTTGAGCAAAGTTCGTTATGAAGGGTTGATAAAAGTTACCAAAACCTAGAAACGATTGCAACTGCCTTCTGGTTGTGGGGGGTTCCCACCCCACTATGGCTTGAAATTTTGCGGGGTCCATTTTTAGTCCTTAGTGCAAGACTCAGTACCCCAAAAAATCTAGTTCCTCTTTGTGGAACTCACATTTAGACAATTTCACTGGCAGTTTGTGGTTCCTTAAAGTGGTCAGTACCTTCCTGACCAATTCAACAAGAGATTCCTTATCCGGAGAATAAATCAACACGTTATCTAGGTGAACAACCACACCTTTGTACAGGTGCCCTCTGCAAGCCGAACGGCATCATGAGATATTCAAATTGCCCAAGGGGGGTGTTGAATGTGGTTTTGCATTCGTCCCCCTACTTTATCATCACTTGGAAATAAGCATATTTTAAATTGTCGAAGGCTTTCATGGACGGAGAACGATGATGGTTGAGGATTTTCCGGGCTGTATAGCCATGGTCTTGGAATTGTACTTACTGACATTTCGCCAGCAGCTTTGACTGGCATCTTCAGAGGTGTAGCACCAAAAGACAGAGATCTCTCAGTGTCACAGTGTGGAGAAGATGTTGGCAGGTAATTTATATCTTCTCAGGAAGGTGGGTTTGGGCTGAGTCATCCTGTAAGAGTTTCCCAGGGTGTAGAATGCTAATGGAGGGAGGCTTCACTGTATCCTAAGGAGGTTCGTTTGCATATGGATTGGTGCTTGATATGCTAATCTTTCTTGCAGGGCTATTGTAGGATGTAGAGTATTTTGTTAGCCTGGTGTTTTTCAGGACTGGAAACCATGCTCTATTCATTCTTAAAGTCTCTTCTTTCCTGTTGAAATTGTGCTTATGCTTATGAATTTCAATGGCTTCCCTGTGCAATCTGACGAAGTAGTTGGAAGTGTTGTCCAGTATTTTGGTGTCCTGGAATAGGATACTATGTCCTGTTTGAGTTAGGCTATATTCAGCCACTGCTGATTTTTCTGGATGGCCAAGTCTGCAGTGTCTTTCATGTTCTTTTATTCTTGTCTGGATGCTGCGCTGTGTGGTCCCGATGTAAACTTGTCCACAGCTGCAGGGTATGTGTTATACTCCTGCAGAGGTGAGGGGGTCTCTACTGTCTTTTGCTGATCGTAGCATCTGTTGTATTTTTCTGGTGGGTCTGAATACTTTTTGTAGGTTGTGCTTTTTCATAAGCTTTCCCATCTGATAAGTGATTCCTTTGATATATGGCAAAAACACTTTTCCTGTGGGCAACTGTTTTTCCTCAGTTGTTTGATTTATCCTAAACCCAGAAGACTTGTATGGGTGGTTGGCTCTGGTTGCCCACCTGGCCTTCACTTGCCCTTGACTTCTTCTGCATTGGGTGAGTCAGACATAGCTGCAGAACGGCCCCATGTGGTGGGGAGCTCGTGGAGAAGGTGAGGGATGCTGAGTCTGTGGCAGGTGGTGGTGTGCTCCTGGATACTGGGCTACAAAAAAAATGGAGTAGGTCAATTTCAATCAGGGGAACAGTTAGGTTGTAGGGCAACCCTTGCCCTCCCCCATTTCTCAGTGAGCCCACAGGTTCTGTCTTACAAAACTTTCAAAACTACAATTCCTGTGCATTCCCATGCATAATCATGTCAGTGGTCATGGGCATAAACTTGTGGCCACTGTCTTGTGTAGCTTGACCCATGGCAATTCATTTGCTGTGGCTACATTGGTGTAACATCAGTAAAATATTTTTTCCATCATGAACCAATAAAGATTGAAGAAAATTCCTGAACAACAGGAACAAGTACTGGAGTATTATTGGCTGTGGCTCCTGGTCCCTTATATGTGTCCACTCAATGTTTAGGAACTCAAACCCATCCATGCACATTGCTGTAGCAAATACATATGAAGCCACAGCAAACATGATTCCTGCATTAACTATGAAGAGGCTGTAAGTTAGCATACAAAGCATTTTATTTCATAGCTAAAGAGTAAATGAAACAATTTCAATAGGCTTGAGAGAAATAATGCATCCATTATGGAGAAAAGAAATATGGTTTGCTTCAAAACCCATTGTAATTAGGAAATGCTTATGCATCTCTGATTTCCCTAACAACAACACAAACAACAACAAAATTTCTCACTTATTTCTTACGAGGCATACATGAGGAATCCATAATAGGATGCAGGGATAGTCAATTATTTAAACAACAATAAAGGAAGCAATGAACTGTGTTAGCTGTACCTCCTTTTGTTAGACATTGTGCCATTTGTTTATGACCAAAGTGCACTTTTGTCCATTTTAAACAGCCTTTGTCTTGTTTTTACTGCGGCCATTTCTTTTTGGATAATTACATGTATTAAATTATGAAAATAAATTCCTAGGCAATCTTTTTGGCTAGTAAAATCACTTGTATGTCATAGTACTTAAGCCATTTTCAAGGGACCTTTGGTTGTATCTGTTCCAACCTTCAGCATTGTAAATCTGAGAATAAATGGGTTGTGTATGTTAGAAGAATTGCAATAAGCATTCTGGCCTAGTGGACATAAGCCAGTTATCTTTTCACATAAGACAGTGGTAGCTCAGACCCATCTCTGATCGGATATGAGGATAACTAATTTGAATCTCAATAGAAATTTGGCTATTCAGACAGAAAATACATTTTTCAGTATAACTTTCATCTCCTTTTTATTGCATTATATTTACAAGACACCATCACTTTTAAATTTAAAATATACTTTCCCACCTTGGTTCTGAATGGAGAGCTAGGTTTCTTGCAGCTTTATCTAAGATTGCAGCTCATTAATTGCATAGACTTGACTGAAAAATGTGCAGTTCACATGGATTGCATGTGATTCACATGGATTTTTAAAGTGAATTTCGTCCAAATATTATGGACAATAATAGAAACATAGAATCAACAGTGTACTTAAATGCTTCCTGTAACAATTTCTCATTCAGATATTATTTATCAAGAATGCTTTCAATAAATAACTCTTTTTATTCAGATTTCTTTAATTAACTGGGAAAAGTAATTTAAAAAATAATCTCATGGAAACGAAATGTAATCTGCTGAAAATATTTGTTTAGCACACCAATACTGCTGAATAGCAACAGCATCAAAAATTTATTTCACTTATTTATCAACTTCATTTATACCCCACTTAACCCACTTAAGTGGCTTACATTTTCCCTTCTCTGTTTTATCTTCCCAAGAACCCTGTGAGGTACATTAGGCTGAGAGTGAGTTACCATGTCAAGGTCACCCAGCAAGCTTCCCTGACCAGTGTGGAAATTCAAACCTGGATCTCCCAAATCCTAGTCTAAGGCTGCTTGAATAAAAAAGAGAAGGGGGAGGTTACAATGGTATTTATTTATGACCTCTATTCCAAAGACTGTCGGAGATCCAACATTATTAAAATCAAACAAAAAATAATAAAAACTGAATCCATGAACATGTTCAAATAGCAATAATAAATAGATTTCTAGTTATCTCACTACCTGTCTCTAAAAGCTGCATGCCTGTACCCACATTCACAAATGCAAATAAGAGCAAGGGTTTTTTTACAGGTATAAAACTTCATTAGATTAATATGTTTTATAAAATTATAAGTTTGGGGGAGACACACCCTTCCATCTCTTGGTGAAGTCATTTAACTGTAGAACAGTTCATGCAGATTCTCCATATTGAATATACAGGCCCTTGAAACTGAAATGTGCAGTAAGAACTGACACTTTTCTGGGAGAAAAGTCACCAAATTCGCATTGAAATTATATTTGACAACATACTTTTAATTAGACTTGCTATGTTCCTGCCACCACTCAGCTGGGTAGTGGGAGGAAAATAGTGATAAGTGTGAGGGGCAATGGACAGCATCCCAATGCATTGAAATCATTCACCATGAACCTGGAAGTGATGTTCAGCATGTCATTGGGTAGGGGTGTGCGATTCGGAGTTCCGATTCAGGATAAATGCCCAAATTGGACCTGATTCATAAAGATTTGTGATTTCCTTATTGGGCCCAGCATGCTGGCCCCGATTCGGAAATCCTGAATCAAAGTTTTCCGAAGCAATTCAGATCGCTTCAGGAAGCTCTGGGGGGCTTTCAAACCCCATGGCTGGCTTCAGCTGATCAGTGGGGGAGCTCCCTCCTCCACTGATCAGCTGGAGCCATCCACGAAGTTTGAATTTATAGCACCCAAAAGGGGTGCTTTCAAATCCCGTGGCTCGCTCCAGCTGACTGGTGGAGGAGGACTCCTCCACCTGCCACTAAAGCACAGGAAGCTCCCTTTCCGTGCCACTTGCAAGCGGCATGGAAAGGGCCCTTTAAAATTCAGCTGGCAGGCGGGGGAGTTCCCTCTGCCAACTGAAGTGCAGGAAGCTCCCTTTCCCTTTCTGTGTTGCTTGCACAGGGCTCTTTAAACTTCAGCTGGCAGGTGGGAGTTCCCCCGCCAGCTGAAGCACAGTGCTGCTTCAGTTGATGGGAGGGTGAGGAGGGAATCCCCTTGTCCCCCTCCCATCAGGTTTAATAAGCTTTGGGGTGGGAAGTTTTGGTGCGCTCCGAATCTTCACAGAGCATACCAAAGCGGGGCAATAAGCAATTTCCAAAGAGGCGTGCCTCTTCGGAAATTGCTTATTTCCAACTCTTCTTCCTCCTTCAGAAATTCTGAAGCAGGAAAACTGAATCTTTCTGTGGGTACACACCCCTATCACTGAAGACATTCTAGTATTTGGGGAAAACTCTATTCCCCCCCCCTAAATGCTACAGCATCCCCAGCAACATGCTTACATCACTTCCAGGTGCATGAGAAGTTGTGTCAGTGCATTGCCAGTGATGTTACATTGCTAGTTCAGCTGCCCCCCACGAACCTTCTGCTAAGTTCCTGATGCTTATCAGATTGTTCCTGGCATTTGTAATAAAATTAAATGTCAGGGATAAACTAATTCAGGTTAGAGGGCTAGGGATGGGTATAAAAGAAAAACTCCAAATTCTGGAAATGCTGCAGCTCAGGGCAAGGTGAGTGTTAGAGAGTGAAAGCAAGGAAAATGCCTGAGCAGCCTTCCAGGGAGGTGGCAGAGGCCTTGGGTGATGTAATACTACCCTGCTCCTCTTTATCTGAGGCCTGAAAGAGCTCCAGATGAGAGAGAAGAAGATGATAAATGGCTGGAGACAGAAGCTGAGCCTCGTGTCACTGGATATCCTGCTCCCCCACTGCTCTGCACTGTGACTAAAAGCAGCCTGAGTATCTTTTAGTCAGACAATAATGCAGGAACAATGTTAAAGTCTTTCTCGAGCATTGTTATTCCAGTACATATTGTCCTCACCTGCAATTGCTTTTGGGGACATAAATTGACCACAAGGAGAATGAAGGAGGAAATTATTAGAAGATATTTTGAAACTCCACTGGAGGTAGCCGGGACACGGATTCGAATTATGAAAGAAGTACCACGTAAAGTACTCCAGGATCAGAAAAAGTACAGAGACTTAATACAAAAGCTAAGGGCAGCGGAAATTAGATATAGATGGGAGCTACCGGAAGGAGTGACTTTTGAATTTCAATCAGGAAGACAAGTGATTAAATCGAAATATGCAATGGATGTCTTTCTGATGGAAAATGGAAAAGACTTTCCTAGCTCAACCAGATTATAACTATGGAGTACAAATTAATTTCATGGAATGTTAATGGACTTAATTCACCCTCTAAACGTAAAGCTGTGTTACATTGGCTAGCTAAACAAAGAAGTAATTTGATTTGTCTACAAGAAACTCATATTAGGGATCAAGATGTTAAATATCTGATTAACAAAAAGTTAGGAAAACAATTTGTTTCGGCAACAAAGCAAAAAAAGAGGGGAATTGTTATATATATATAAAAGAAGAACTACAACCTAAATTAATTGTGTCTGATAAAAATGGAAGATACCTGGCTGTGGAATGTTTATGTAATGCAAAGAAAACTCTGGTACTTGGACTATATGCGCCAAATGGCTCCAAAGATATATTTTTCAAGGATTTACGAGAACAAATGGAGCAGTGGATTTATGACCAGGTAATTATAGCTGGAGACTTTAACAGAGTGGTAGATTTGCAATTGGATAAAAGTCCATCAACAAGTAAAGTAAGGACGGGGAAATTACCGAAGTCTTTTTTTGAAATTCAGGAACAAGAAAATTTAGAAGATGTTTGGAGAAAATATAAACCTAAATCGAAGCAGTATACTTTTTTTCATCTAGTCACCAATCTTTTTCGAGAATAGATATGATCTGGGCGTCTAAAGAACTGGCAGTGTTTACAAAAGAGACTGATATATTACCAAAAGTTAGCTCGGATCATAATCCAGTGATGTGGAGATTTGGAATGAAACACAAGAAACGGAGATGGAGAATTAATGAGGATCTTTTGGGTGACCCAGAATATGTTGAGGTGTTGAGAAGAGAAACGAAGTTTTTTGTTCAGTCTAACGTGGATAAAGAGGTGCCAACGTACATGGTCTGGGACACATATAGAGCCATAATTAGAGGTGTTTTGATGGACTTAAATGGCAGAGAGAGAAGGAAAAAAGAAGCGAAATTAAAAGAGATACAGGAAAAAATTATTCAAGTTGAACAGCAATTGAAAAAGAGATCAGGTAAAAAGAAATTACTGTATGAAATAAAGTTACTGCAAGATCAGATTAGAGCCATGGAAAATAAAGAACTGGAGTGGGAGTTGAAGAAAATGAAGCAAAGATCATTTGAAGGAGCTAATAAACCAGGGAAATATTTGGCATGGCAATTAAAGAAAAAGAGAGAGAAAAGAGTAATAAGTAAGATTACAGAAGAGGGAAAGGAATTATATGATCAAGGATTGATTGAGAGAGCATTCTACAAATATGCCAAGTTATATCAGAAAAAAATAGTGGATCATGAAAAGATAAGAGACTACTTTGACAAGATTGACTTACCAAAGGTACCGGAGAGGTTGAAAGAGAAGCTTAGTGCTGAGATATCAATAATGGAAGTGTTACAAGCAATACAAGCTACCACAGTTGGTAAAGCTCCGGGACCAGATGGAATTACTGCAAAATTTTACAAAGTGATGGCAGAGGACTTGAAACAACTGATGCAAAAAATGATGAATGAAATATTGGAAGGGGTCGAGATGCCAGATACATGGAATGAGGCTAATATTAAATTGATACCGAAGGAGAAATTAGACTTAAGCAATGTTAAGAATTATAGACCAATATCTCTTACTAATAATGACTATAAAATATTTGCAAAGATACTAGCGGAAAGACTTAAGACTTGGCTAGTGGAATTTATTGATGAAGATCAAGCCAGCTTTTTATCGGAAAGACAAATAACTTACGATAACTTACGAGTGTTGTTGAATGCTATTGAGTACTATGATAAAAATCCAGGGAAGCAGGTTGGTTTCTTCTTTGTGGATGCGGAGAAAGCGTTCGACAATTTGAACTGGGATTTTATGTTTGCAACAATGGATAAGATGCAGTTGGGAGAGAAATTAATACAAGCAATAAAGGCAATTTATAAAAACCAATATGCAAATATAATTGATAACTCGGATGTAACCAAAAAGTTGGAAATAAGAAAAGGAACAAGACAAGGGTGTCCGCTTTCCCCACTTCTGTTTGTAATGGTACTGGAGATTTTACTTAGGCAAATAAGAGAAGACAATTCAATAAGAGGATTGAGGACTAAAGGTTTTGAATACAAAGTAAGAGCTTTTGCTGATGACATAATGGTGATAGTGGAGGATCCAATAGAGTGCATGCCAAAATTGATGAAGAAAATGAAGGATTTTGGAGATGTAGCGGGTTTTGTAATTAATAAGGTGAAGTCCAAAATATTGTGCAAAAATATGACTAAACAACAACAAAAGGAGTTGATGGACAAGGTGGAATGTGAAGTAGTGAACAAGGTTAAGTATTTGGGAGTGGAAGTGACAGTGAAGAATATTGACTTATATAAGAATAACTATGACAAGTTATGGCAACAAATAGATAAAGATATGATTAGATGGAATAAAATGAACTTGTCATGGTTAGGTCATATTGCAGTAATTAAGATGAATGTTCTTCCAAGAATGATGTTTCTATTACAGACAATACCTATTGTTAAAGATAATAAACAATTTGAGAAGTGGCAGAGAACGATGTTAAATTTTGTTTGGGCTGGAAAGAAACCCAGAGTTAAAATGAAAGTACTCTACGATGCGAAAGATAGAGGAGGACTACAATTACCAAATTTTAAATTATACCATGAAGCGATATGTCTGGACTGGATAAAGGAATGGATGACATTGAAGAATTTGAAGTTTTAGCATTGGAAGGATATAATAAACTCTTTGGATGGCATGCATATCTATGGTATGACAAAGTAAAAGCAGACTCTATGTTTTTACATCATTATGTAAGAAGAAGCTTGTTTGCTGTATGGACTAAACATAAGAAGTATATAGAAGAGACTATACCAATGTGGATTATCCCTGCGGAAGTAGTAAATCCAAGAACAGAATATGCAGGGGAAGACTGGTTGACATATAAAGAAATTCTTGAGATACAACAGAATAACTATATGCTTAAAGGTAATGAAGAATTGCCATTCCAATATGGATGGTTTCAATATATGCAGATAAAAGACCTATATGAGAAAGACAAAAGGAAAAACGGTTTTAGACTACAAAACTCTGAGATTGAGAATTGTTTGCTTCAGGGGGGGAAGAAAATAATTTCTAAAATATGTAAGATATTACTGAAATAGTTTACAGAGGAGGAAGTTGTTAAAGTTCAGATGGTCAAATGGGCAATAAACTGTAATAAGGAAATTTCAATGGAATCTTGGAAAAAGGTATGGAAAAATGTAGTTAAGATTTCAGCATGTACCACTGTGCGTGAAAATGTATACAAAATGTTGTATAGATGGTATTTAACACCGAAGAAGTTGGGCAATGGTAATAGCCAGATGTCTGATCAATGTTGGAAATGTAAACAGCATGAAGGTTCATTCTATCATATGTGGTGGACTTGTGATAAGGCTAAGCAGTTCTGGGGAGATATAGTTAAAGTTATGTCAGATATTTTACAAAGGAATATAAATAAAACCCCGGAATTGCTGTTATTATGTATGAACCTAGAAGATTTTGATAAAATGGACAGAGTTATGGTGTTTTATATGATTACGGCGGCAAGAATGTGTTACGCACAGATGTGGAAGACTCAGGAGATACCATCTATGGAAGACTGGATTCTGAAAGTCTTGAATATGGCAGAAATGGACAAATTAACAAGGAAATTGAAAGAACAAGAAGAATTGGACTATACATTAAGCTGGGAAAAGTTCAAGAAATATGTGGAGAAAAAGTGGGACATGAAGGGGAAACTGTGGTCTTTGGAGAAGTAGGGGAGATAGAAACTTACTTAAGGTTAAAAAGGGATATATTTTACTGTATTTTATTGGATTAGTATAGTATATTTACAGGGGAGTATAATTATGAGTAATAAGGTTAAAGGGAGTATATGTGAAACATAGATAATATAGTTAATTGGTATGTAAGGAATAGTATGTTACATATATATATGTAGTTTTTTTTAGTTAGTATATGTACCTATTATTACTTATATAATTTTTATATTTTTAACTAAGATAAGCAATATAGTTAGTGTAGATTGTTAAGATAATTAAAGAGATTTGATAGGTATAATATAGATATATATTACATTATTACATTATTATTATAGACTAAGAATTTATATGATATACTTTTTAGATTAAGTTGGGTATGGAAAACTGCTGGGAGTCACCAGAAAAAAAGGGGGGGGGAGGATGGGGAAAATGCAATGGGCTGAATAACGATAATGATTTCTATATGTATGTTTGTAAACACATCCAATAATTTTTTTTTAAAAAAAGCCACACTTCATTGTTGTTTCTTCTAGGTTTTTCTACAGCTTTTGACATAGTAGGCCATGCCATCCTGTTAAGGTGTTTGGAGGCAGAAACAAAAATCAAGGGATACACAGCTGCAGCTTCCCTGCCACTTTGTTTCCAAAGGGCTGTGCAAAACACTTGGGTTTTTTTCTCTTTGCAAAGCCTGAAACATGCCTTGGAGGGAGGGAAAAGCAGCTATTTAATCCTTTCCTGGCTTTTAAAGCGAGGAGGAAAGTGCAGTAATGTTACATTGTTGCAATGCTACAATGTTACAACGTTGCTACACTTTCTTGCCTTTGAAACAAAAAAAGAGAGTGTGTGCATACCCCAAAGCTCACACCCCTATTCTGCAGACCTTCTGCTGCCCTGGAAGTGACGTTTTCACAAACCACACAAACCTGTTCAGGAACTGGGGCAAGTTTGTGAAAGTTTATGGTTTATGGTTCGTGAAACTGTACGAACCTCAAACCTCCCAGTTAGTTTTTTTTTTCCTGGTTCATGCCCATGTCTACTCCTAATTAGTTATAGGGATTGTCTTAGAAGAGGCAAGCAAGATGAGGTAGCTGGGATTCTCCACATACGTTTACGGGGATTATTCCCTTAAGAAAACTCTCAAAATAAGCCAGGCAGATGTTCAACTAGAAAGGGTTTTTTTAAATTAAGGAGAAATAAAAGGGCAAACATACAAATACACACACAAGAGGCTATCTAAAATGAAATCAGAGAGTAAAGAGGAGAAAGCAATTTCAGAAAAGGCAGTAGTTACCAGTCTTAAAGGTGGAGGTCCTCGGAAGCAGCAGCAAAGCAACCAGCATTTCACAGAGAAGAAGAGACAACCGAATTGGATTTGGTGGTGTTTGTCGGGATCCAAACACACACATACTTACACTAGGGGCTAGAGATTCCACATATAGGGCAAAATGCTCCCAAGCTGACATTTTCATCTTAAAAACAGTAACTTTATGGGTTTCTCCAGAGGTGGACTATAAGTGTACATGGTGCTTAATGACCCTTTGAGTACCAGACATGAAAAACTGCTAGGTTTGCTGAATAGTGTTAAGCGGTGCTTAATCAAGGTGAATGGGTGAGGAAAGTGAGATAGGGAATGGATGAGATTAGCCAGGATCTTACTGGGAGCCTCATTGTCCTAAATTATGCATCTCTTCAGTGCAAGGAGGGGGTGTTTAGTCAGCTAGCCATTCTGACGTTCCTTTTTTTAAAAGGCTTGGAAAATATTTTTAAAAGCCTTCTTACCTGGCTGGCATCCATTTTGTTTTATTTCAGACCTGGCAGTGCCTTGCACATCCTATATAAAGAAGAGTGTTTATGATTTCATATCTATAAACTGCCCTTCATTGGGAAGAGGTACTGTAGAGGTACTGAGTTGCTGCTTGACAGCTGTTCTCTGAAAGCAAACAAATTGAAATTGAACCTAGAAAAGATGGATGTGATCCAAGTTGGGAAAGTGGAGATCTTGAAGGAAATTGCACCCCTTATTTTCCATGAGTTTCAGTTGCAGGCTCAGTGAGCCAAAGGGTTATATTGCTGATGATCCTTTGGCAATGTAGCTCTGGTCATCTGGCAAAATGTCTTAAGCCCACCCCAATCCCCCCATTGTGAAAATCTCATGCCTCATTCAAAATTCATTCAAAATCTCATTCAAATTTCTGCTATCCATATCCTATTGTATTGTTTATTGAATGCCCCAGCCATTAATTGGACTGACACTGTGTAATCTGCCTTGAGACTCAGCAAGAAAGACAAACTACAAACAAACAAACAAAAAACAAACAAACAAATAAATGCTTGAATCTCATTTTGCTGAGATTCTGTAACAAAGAAGTTTCCACACTGCTAAACACACCAGGGAAATTAGTTATGCTTTGTTTCAGGTAGATTTCATTTCTGTGCTTGGTTTTGTACTTGCTTAATTTTTTTTCTGCCACCATTCCTTATTGTATCTGTTTCCTTGAGTGTCCTAATTGTTCCTTATTGTACTTGCTCAGTGAATGTTGATTAGATTGTAATTTTCACTTAAACTTCGTAATCCATTTTGATCTCAGTGAGAAAGACGATCTATAAGTAAAACATCATCATCATCTCTGAATGTGTATCAACTTTATCCTATCTCAAGGCTTGGATCCTATACCTGATTCTGATTTCACTACTCTTTATCCGCTGTAGATACTATTCTGTGAAGCACATTGTTCTAGTACTAGACACCTTTTGACTCCTTGACAGACATTGATCTTGGATTAGCAGAGGTGCTTAAGTGCCAAGGGAAGATGCTCCAGCATTAGTATTATGCTTCTGCAATGTAATCAAAAGCTGAAATAAGGTAGGGGGTCCAAATTAGACATGGGCACGAACAGCATTACGAACGGAAAAAAAACAACGAACAGGCTGCTCGGCTGCTCACAAACGGGCTGTTTGTGATGCACCATTCCAGCCGAACAAGGGGTCATCACTAGTATCGTTCGTTGCACTCAGCCACCATTTGGGAAGCCAGACACTCAGGCGCCGTCAATCAATTTCCTCGGCAATGGAGGGAGGGAGTGCCTGAACTCTGTCTGCACTCCCTCTGTTGCCCCGGACACCCCAATCAAAGCCCAACTTAGCTTGATGGGCAGGTCTTCCTTCCAAGCGTGGAGCTGCAAAATCACTTACAATTGGTAACGTGGGAGCAGACACAGGGGGGAGGGAGGGAGGAGGGGGTGTTCTGTGGCCATGGGAACTCCAATCTTATCCCTGCAAACCTTGTTAGGCAGTTCTGACTGCCAACCACAGACATCCTGCGTTTCTCAATCAGACCTCAGCTTATAAAAGGGCACTGCGTTCCCAGTTCTGGCTTTCACTTTCAGCAAGCACTGGAGTGGGACAGAGCTGTTGATAGCCTTTTGGGAGAGAGACAGGGAGAGTGCATTGGAGCTGAGCTTTTTTCTGTGTGTGGTGGGTAGGATAGGGAGCTATCCCCTCTGGTTCCAGGACTGTATAGGGATACAGCATGGTTGCACAGCATGGCGTCTCCCTTGTCAACGGGACTAACTGGACCCCTTTGAGCCAGGGGGAATGTATCCCACAACTCTCATCCTTTCCGCAAACGCAGGAAGGTGGGTGATGGCACCTGCTGCCACTACCCTATTTCTTCCTCTCCCTCTCTGGGACCTCTCCGACCCCTCCCAACTACCTCTCACTTGGGAGCTTTCCAGTTCAGGTTCCATACTGCTCCCTCTCAGGTAATTCAACAAGTCCCTTCCCCACCACTTGCACCACCCCGTCCCCTCCTTTCCATGACAGCAGGGAGGTGGTTCATGCCAGCAGCCACTGATTCGGGGTCTTCCTGGCCCCCTCGCAGGATCTTCCAGGTGTGGCTCGTCATCACAACTGGAACCCCTTGGTCTCCCTCTACCCAACCACTCAGTGGCCACAGTCATCAACCACCTTGCTGCATAAGCAGATAATCTGTCTGCCTCCTACCTGGAGGCCTGGTGGGCAGGCACATGGAGGGTTCCGCCGGTGAGCAGCCAGACCCCCCCACCTCCTGAGGGGAGGCAGCCCATCACCGCCTCCCCAAGCCCACGAGGCCTGGCAGCCGCAGTCATCAACCACCTTTCTGCGTAAGAGGATAATTGGTCCGCCTCTGACCCGGAGGCCTGTCGGGTGGGCATATGGGGGATGCTGCCATTGAGCGGCCAGACCCCTCGCCCCCTGAGGCAGCCTGCCACTGCCTCTCCAAGCCCACGTGGCCTGGAGGCTGCAGTCATTAACCACCTTGCTGTGTAAGCGAATAATAGGTCCACCAACAACTAGGAGGCCTGGTGGTTGGGTACATGGGGGGTGCCACCGGCGAGCAGTCAGACACCCCACCCCTGAGGGGATGTGGCACGCCACCACCTCCTCAAGCTCAGCAGGCCCGGTTGCCACAGTCATCAACCACCTTGCTGCGTAAGCGGATAATCTGTCCACCTCCAACCTGGAGACCTGGCAGGTGGGCACATGGGGGGTTCCAGCAGCAAGCAGCCAGACCCCCTACCCACTGAGGGGAGGTGGTATGCCACCACCTTCCCGAGCCACCAGGCCCACCTTCATGAACCACCTTGCTGCATAAGTGGATAATCGGTCCACCTCAGACCCGGAGGCCTGGCTGGCGGGGACATGGGGGTGCCACTGGCGAGCAGCCAGACCCCCACCCCCTGAGGGGTGGCAGCATGCCACCTCCTCTCCAAGCCCAGCAGGCCGAGCAGCCACAGTCATCAACCACCTTTCTGCATAAGTGGATAATCAGTCCACCTCCAACCCAGAATCCTGGCGGGCAGGCACAGAGGGGTGCCACTGGCTAGCAGCCAGACCCCCCATCCCCAGGAGGGGAGGCAGCCTTCAGGTTCACTGCACGGTGCCAAAGTGAACTGGACTGGAGAGGGTGGCTCTGTTTTTATTGAATGGGAGTTTCCTGGTGGCGTCGAATTTGGGAATGTATAACTTCAAGATCCATACTGCAATCTTGACCAAACATGGGTGATGGCTGTACTAAAGGGGGGGGGGCACTCTGGTGCCAATGAACACTGAACATGTTTGTTAATGGGACATGTTTGGTTCTGTTCGTCTGTTCGTGTTTGTCGTCGGGAACGAACACTGAACAGCCTTTTCAGTTTTTTTACCCTGTTCGTGCCCATATCTAGTTCAAATCCAAACGTCTTCTTTTCATACGGCCTCTCTCCCTATGCTCTGCCACACATATTTTCCATAGTGACCCCACCTTGAGGAATGGCCTGCCTGAAGGGGTCAGGAGAGCTTCCACTCCATTGGCTTTTCATAAACTATCCAATGTATAATGTTTTTAAACATTGTATAATGTTTTTAAATGTTTTATATGCAATGTTTTAAATGTTTTAATGTTGTTATCCGCCCTGAGCCTGCTTGCGGGGAGGGCGGAATATAAATATGATAAAATAAAATAAATAATAAAATAAAACAGAATTATTCCGGAGGGTTTTTCACTCAAGTAATAGGGCTGTGATCTAAAAAATGACTCAAATAAATGCTTTCGTAAAGGGACAGAGTCTATACTATACGCGGTGCTGTCTGTTGATGTAGATATTTTATTTATTTATTTATTTATTTGTTTATAATCCACCTTTCTCAAGGCAGATTACATAGTGTGAAATTAGTACAATCAGTATCAAACACATTTCTATACAGTGTCAAGGACATTTCCATACAGTATCAAGGACATTTCCATAGACAATTGCTGATTCCGCACACGTTGGATAATGCACTTTCAATGCACTTTAGCTATCGTTTGGAAGTGGATTTTTTGTTTCACACTTGAAAAATTCAGTTCCAAATGATCTCTAAAGAGGATTGGAAGTGCATTATCCAACATGTGCAGAATTATTGAATGTCATAGGATAAATAAATACAGTTTACAAAGACTGTATTAGCAAGGATCGAATACAGAGCTGAAGAATTGCTGAAAGAGAACATAATCAATTCTAGGACTGACATTAGACAACATGAAGCACAGGTAGTATATAGGAGTACAAATTTGAAGCAACAGATAATATGTAAGGTAACATGGTGATGAAGTCTATGATCCCTAACTCTTTAGTGAAGCATCTGAGACTCCCTCTCCATACAATATCGCCCTCCGATCTGAGTAAAAAGCCTTTTTGAATAATTTGGTTTTTCATTGTTTACGGAAAGCCAGAAGAGTTAGGGGCTCTCCTGGCTTCCTCAGGCAGGCCGTTCCATAGGGTAGGAGCGACCATGGAGAAAGCCTGTGTACAGGCTGCTGTTGATTTCGCCGATGTGCAGGATGGCACCTGCAGGATCCCCTGTTCAGAAGATTGTAGCTGCCATGGAGGAGCATAGGGAGAGACGTGGTTTCATAGGTATGCCAGACCAAGGCCATGAAGAGCTTTGTATGTAATAACGAATACAGTAACTGATAGGTAACCAATGGAGAGACTGTAGGATGGGAGTGATGTTCATGCACCTGCTAGCTCCTGCTAACAATCGAGCTGCAGCATTTTGCACCATTTGGAGCCTCCTAGTTAACTTATATGGGAAACCAATGTATAGTGCATTACAATAGCCAAGTTTAGATGTTACCATAGCATGCATCCAGGTGGCTAGGTTGGCTGTGTCGAGGTAAGAAACCATCTTCCAGGCTAGAGTGAGATTGTACTAACCATTTTTTGTGGCTGCCTTAACTTGTTTTTCTAGTAGTAGCGCTGGATCCAGTATAACTCCTAGCATCCTGTTCACAAAGTGGCCAACCAGGCACTCCTGGAAGGCTTACAAGCAGGGCATGGAGGCCAAAGCTTCCCTCCATTGGTCCCCTCAGCACTGATATTCAGAGGTTCACTTCCTTTGGACATGAAGGCTGTATTTAGTCATTTTGTCTAATAGCTTTCAATAAACATGTCTTCCATGAACTTATTTTAGACCCTACTTGAAACAAATTTTAAAGATGACCATAACTCTTGATAACGAAGGCTAGGATTCAAAGAAATTCGAAACTAGTTCTGTCAGCCCAAGAGGTGTTAGACTTGTTCTTTGAAATCTGCATCACTGTTTCCATACCACCCCATATTTCAAATTGCTTTTTAAACTAAGAAGAGAAGCAGTTCTTGATATGGCCTGGAGGCTTGCTGCTCAAAGAAAAGACATTCAAACAATTCCAGGAGGCTTGTGTAGACTTCTTCTGTGAGCCTAAGTAGTTCTTTGGATCGTGTGCTATAGAATTAGTCCTTCACAAAGCAGCAAGAGTGACTCAAATTCTGTAGAACTGATTTGTTGCAATTCTGATCTGATACAGCATAAACAAAGATACATAGTGAGGGGAGCTGAATAACAGCACAACCCATTCAGATCCATTTATTTAAGCCTCCTCCCTCATTTCAATAAACAGTAACCAGTTTAAGATGGGTAGCCATGTTAGTTTGTCTGTAGCAGCAGAAAAAAGCAAGAGTCCAGTAGAGTCCTTTTCTACAGTAACCAGTTTGTTTTAATTTGTCTGATTTTTTAAAATAGTATGTTACACTAATTGCACTCTAAATCTTCTTTAAGTACAACCTAATTGAAATTTTAGGGTTTTGTGTCTTTTTTTCTTTGACTTAATAAATGAGCAATACACTGTAGCATAGTGGTTAAATGGTTAGGTTGCAAATCTGCACAGTGCTGGTTCGAAGCCTACTACTGCCATGCCATTAGCTCACTACTGCCATGCCCCCAAATTATCCAGGGATGAGGGAAGTATGGCAGTGGGACATGGTCTTGGAATGGAAGATCACAGAGATATGGAATGGCTTAGTTCCCTTCCAACCTGCATCTCATCCGGAAGCAAGCTGGTAGTGAGGGCAGGATGTTGAAGAGTGTCCCTCCAGCACTGATGTTATGCAATGCCAGGTCCATCAATAATAAAACTAATGCATTACAAGCTTATTTTGCTGTAAATGATATGGACCTGGTGTGTATGACCAAGAACTGGGTGAAGGCTGGTGAGACAGTCGCTTTAAAAGAACTGGACTCTCCCCCCCCCCAGGGTTTTCAGTACTTCATCAGTCCCAGAGAGATGGTCGAGGGGGGAGAGGTGGTGAAACTCACTCAATAATCTTTCTCCTTCAGGCCGCTCCCTGCTTGCTGCAAAGATTGCTGGCATTGACTGTGTAGGCCTGGTGTGGGATGCTGAGAAGAGTTTGACTATCTGTGTGGTGTACTGACTGCCTAGCACAACAGCAACTACCCTGCCGAGCCTGTTGGAGGATGTAGAGGAGTGGGCCTTGGAGTACCCAAGGCTTTTAGTCCTGGAGGACTTCAGTGTCCATGTTGGTGATGTGGCTTCCTCTCAGACTTCGGACCTGGTGTTGTCCATGGCTGCGCTAGAACTCTCCCAATTTATTTCAGCTCCCACACATCAAGTGGGCCACACCCTATATCTGATCTTTGGGCTGGGGATTCACGTGGATCTCAACAAAATTGAAACGGTGCTGTGGTCAGACCACTTTTTCCTGAAGGCTTGCCTGAGTGTACCTGCCCCCCACCCTGTAAAGGTGGTGAGCTGGTTTATGTTCACCCATGGAAACTAATGGATCCAATTTGTTTCCAGTATTATGCTCTGTGGGATTCAATGGCCCCTGGTGTTTTGTTGGATGAGCTTGTGGAGGATTGGTATAACCAGCTTTCTGAAGCCATCAACAAAATCACTCCCTGTCTCCCTCTCCCTCCTGTACCAGAGAAGCTCCATGGTATACAGAGGAGCTACAATGGATGAAGCAGGAGCTGAGACGGCTTGAGCAAATATAGTGGCAATGTCAGAATGAGGGGAGTGTTTATGAAAGCCTATGAAGTGGCCGTGAAGGTAATCAAAAAGGAGTTCTTCGCTGCCTCCATAGCATCTACAAGCTTACATCCAGCAACATTATTTAAAGTAGTTCAGTCACTGGTCTCTCTAACACAGGGAGATTGCCAAATTAAGAATTTGGACATCAGCTGTTAGGCTTTGGGGAGCTTTTTTGTGGATAAAATCTTTTCACTCTATTGTGACTTACTGGCCACAGTTGATACAGTGAGGGAATTGGAGGTCCCTTGGCTGTCTTCTGATTCAATTTTAGATCACTTCAGCCCACTCTCCCTGGAGGAGGTTGACAGGATCCTGAGGCTGACGAGGCTCACCACCTGCTTCCTAGATCCCTGCCCTTTGTGGCTGGTGAAAGCTAGCACAGATGGGCTGGGAGCTCTTCTGCAGACCATTGTCCAGAGTTTTTCTGAGAGCACTTAAGGAAACGATGGTAAGACCTCTTTTGAAAAAAACGCTCTTTGGACCCCGCTGACCCATCCAGTTACCACCAGTTTCGAACCTCCCATTTCTGGGAAAGGTGACTGAATGAGCAGTGGTAGAATAGCTGCAGGTTTTCCTGAAGGATTCCTCTGCGTGGACCCATTTCAATCCGGCTTCCATCCAGGCCATGGGATGGAGATTGTGCTGGTTGTCTTTACAGCCAATCTTTGTAGACACCTGGATCAAGGCGGTTCAGCACTATTGGTGTTATTAGATCTTTTGGCAGCATTTGACATAGTTGATTATGTCTTGTTGACCCACCACCTCGCTGATGTTGGGATACAAGAGACAACCTTACAGTGGCTCCATGGTCAGGGACAGAGAAATTATCAGCATGCCAGTTGCTGATGTGTTGTGTACCACAGGGGGCAAATCTCTCCCCTCTCCTATCCAATCTCTACATGTGCCTCCTCACCCAGTTGGTATGAAGTTTTGGACTGGGTTGCCATCAGTATACCGATGACACCCAGCTGTATCTGCTGATGGACAGCCAGCCTGAGTCAATCCTGGAGGCATTAACTAGAGCTTTGGAGGCCGTGGCTGGATGGGTGAAGCAGAGTCGACTGAAGTTGAACCTACGAAGATGGAAGTCCTATACTTGGGGAATGGGACGATAGGTCTGGGGATCTGGCTCCCAACCTTTGATGGGGTACCACTTGTACCTGTGCTAGTAGTCAGGAGCCTGGGAGTGATGCTGGATACCTCCCTTTCAATGGAGGTCCAGGTCATGGCAGTTTCCCTGTCTGCCTTTTTCCATCTTCGGCAGGCCAGGCAGCTTGCCCCCTACCTTTTGACCCATGACCTAATTACAGTGGTCATCTCCAGGCTGGACTACTGTAACTTGCTCAATGCTGGGCTTCCCTTTGGTCTAACACAGAAACTGCAGTGGGTTGAAAATGCTGCTGTGCATGTCTTAACAGGAACTTCATAGAGGGCACATATCACTTCAATCTTGCAGCAGCTACACTGGCTCTCCATAGAATTCTGGAGCAGATTCAAGGTTTTGGTCTTGATCTATAAAGCCCTGAGTAGACTGAGACCAGCATGCCTATGGGACTGCCTCTCGCCATATGTACCCCGGAGAGCACTTAGATCTGCGGATAAACCCTTACTGGTAGTCCCTAGCCCCAGGGAGGCTTGATTGGCCCCAACCAGAGCCAGGGCCTTTTCAGTCCTAGCTCCCACATGGTGGAACTCTCTGTCTGTTGATATGCAGGCCTGCCAAGACCTTCTATTTTGCAGCGGGCCTGAAAGATGGAGATGTTCCACCAGGATGGTTGAGATCACTTCTATGTTATCTGTTGAGCCTCCTTTCCAGTCTCCTGTTGAAAGGGGGCCATAGTGTCATCTTGGTCTGTATATGAACAAACTTGAACCTGTCTATCCATCTCTCTTCCCTCCCTCCCCCACCCCAATATATTAGAGGCAGGGGATTGCTGTTGGTGAAGACTGTCACCTTGTTGACTGTGCTCTGTAATTTTATGATTGTATGTTTTTAATGTTGACTTTAAATTGTAATTTATGATTGACATAAACTACCCTGAGCCTGTTCATGGAGAGGGCAGGATACAAATTGAATAAAACATAGACATAAACAAAATAAACATAGGTAGCCTTAGGTAAGCCATTCATCTCAACTGCAGCTCCTCAGATGTATTGTGAAGATTATAATAACTCACCATTCTGAGTGGGGCACTAATCTATCTAGAAGAGTGGTATATAAAGGCAGTTTTTATTACTGTTGTTGCTACCTCAAAATGAGGTATCAACCCTGTCACTACATGTGCTGCGAAAGTTCATGCACACTCCAAGAATCACTTCCAGGAAGTGATGTCATCATGCATGGTGCACCTGATCCCCCCCCAACCCACAGCACTCCTGTGATTTGTCCTGCTTGCAACCCTGCCCTTTATCTGGAAGCCAGGCAACCTGGACCACTTAACCCCAAAATGTAACTCAAAAACTAAACTCATAAACAATTAAAGCACAGAAACCAGCTCAGTTGATCTGGCTGGCTCAGCTGAACCATGCCTGCAAACAGCCCATTCTGCCTGGCCCTTCGCCCGTGCTGCGAGGGAGGACTGCTGGGCAGGCACAGCTCCTGGCAGGCTGGCTGCAGGGTCAGGCATGCCGTCTCGGCCGATTCGTGCCAGCAAATGATCCATGCCACCCAGCCCATTGCCTGCACTGTGAGGGCGGGCTGCTGGGCAGGTGTACCTCCCAGTTGGGCTGGCTGCAGTGCCAGGCATGCCAGCTCAACCAATGAACACTAGCAAACAGCCTGTATGCCACCCAGCCCTTCACCTGCACTGCAAGGGAGGGCTTCTGGGCAGGCGTGGCTCCTACCCAGACTGGCTACAGGTCCAGGTGCACCAGCTTGGCCAATCCATGCCTGCAAACATCTCACATCACCAGCCCTTTGCCCGCACCATGAGGGTGAAAACGGTAACAATTAAGAGGGCTCAAACAATGAAAAAATATAAATATATTTCAATTCAGAACTAGTGAACAGTAAAGTGCAACTATGCTACAAAACATACTTCCAAGTATACATAAAGGCAGGAACAGTGGCAGTCACAGTACACAGTAAGTGAAGAGTACAATCAGAGAATACCACAAAAGGGCTCAAGGAAACTTGACCCAAGGGAGGTGAAATGTATAGTAATTCATAAACAAAAAGTTATTTTCAACCAATTTTCTTTTCTATTTCTCATAGTAACAGGTGTGAACAACCAAGGAAGGGGGCACAGGGACCCCCCCCCCAACTCAACAAGAAGCTAGCAATTGGCTTGTTTCAATCTTTCTTTCTCAGGAGTCATGATAACAGTTACACCTGAACTGTAAAATATAACATAAAATAAATATGTCATACAACTGGTCAACTCCTCTTTATGTACAAACCCACATTCCAATAAAACTTTACCCCTAGGAAATACTCACAACACTACACACCACCATGAGGCTCTTTGGTGGGAAGGTCAGCACCTCAAAAGGTACAGCCACTAATGAGGAAACACCCGTTAATCCCCACAATATATATCAAGGTCTTAAAGTGGCAGAAAAACACAAGGGTAGATACTTACAAAAAACAAGAAAACATTATTTCAGAATTAAGTCCAGCAGGTTTCAAACAACCAAGTTGGTGAATCCAGAAAGTCTCTTTACGGGCTAATTCTAGTGAGTAAACTCATATCTTCCACCCCCTTTATCAGCAGCTGTAAGGATGCTCCTATAAGGAAACCAATCTCATTTTTATTAAACCTAATCAAAGCTAGGTAAAACCTTTGGATGAATGAGCAGAATCGGTTTGTTTTCTCCTTTTTTCTCTCAGCTGTTGGTACTGGAGCAACTAAAATCTCATGAAAGTTCAAGAAATGTTGAAGTGTAATAGAGAACCACTAAACACATAGAACACTAAACATACAGATTAAACTAGGTTTTTTTGTTAATGGCTGATATATATCAACCAACTTCTCCCGTTTGAACTTTTGATGCATATTGCTGATAACATGCAGCCTACCATGACTACCAGCTGTAGTTGCCAACCTACAAACAGGGCCTAGTGATCACCTGGAAATACAACTGATCTCCATATTACAAAGATCAGTTCCCTTGAATAGCCGCTTTGGAGGGTGGACTTCATGGCAATATACCTTGCTGTAGCCCCTCCCTTCCCCAAACCCCACCATCCCCAGGCTCCACCCCCAAATATCCAGGCATTTCTTAACACCAGAGTTGTTACTATCCTTACTATCAGCATTTTAGGCAATCCCACCGTGGCTGTAAACATGGCTTGAATTACTGCTGGCTTTGTTTATCCTGGCCTGCCCTGTGCCAAGAAGTGTTAAGACTCATCCCCTTGCCCCATCTTGCCACTCAAGTGTCTACAGGCTTGGCTGATGCTGCTCAGAACTGAATACATTTTCTCACTAACCAATCCAAGTTTTCAAGCCAATAATAGAATGCCTTGGGTTGGGAATGGTCTGTGATCCTTAGATGCCTCCATAAGCTCATCATTTAACCCTCTCTATATGCTAGCAACTGACACTATTCTTATCCCCCCTAGTTTTAGCCTAACTAATCAAAAAGCATCCTTGAGACGGGTGAAATGGGAGATGGTGAGACACAGTGACAGCAGAAATCTCTAGCCAAAGCATGAGTCAGGGGGCACAGCTGAGACCCAATGCAAAATTCTTCAGCTATTTCAACAAACTGGTTGTGTCACAGATGGCAATAGATATTAAATTAGACAGAGATCTGTGACGGAGCTGTGTAGTGGGTGTTTCCAGTCAAAAGCCCCACATCAAAAAGTTATTTTTTTCTATTAAACCACTGGGACTGATGCACATGACACAAAAGAAAGATAGATATGGAATTTACATAGATAAAAAATTGCTTTGGGGTTGTCTTCTGGAAGTAGCCATGAGTGAATGCTTGCTGGAGTGTACAGTTGCAGTAATCCTCCACCAAAGTATTCCCTTCTTGCTATTCACACTTCTATTGTAGCTGTTGGCTGTAAGCTTTTTCAAATGTGGGTGGTAGAAGATACAGTATCCCAAGGGAAGGCTTATTTCTCTCTAAAGTATATCCAAAGACAAACAAGATTAACATTCTTGAACACATTACTTGGAAGTAATTCTCATTGATGTCTAAGTAATGTGCTTAGGGTCAGAGCAACAGCCACATTTGAACCTTGCTGCAGATGCAGATAAGTGAGACTAATACAAAACTGTCAGGCAATTTCTAAGTACTTTGAAATATTCACTCCAATCTTTGAATTCAGAAAGATTTTTCAAAATTAATTATGGCAAGCTGCTGTTAAGTGAAGATCCTGTCAGTGTATAGGTAGAACATGGGACAAAAATAAAAGCAGACCAAAATGTCCCCCAATTTCACATTCATGGGCTCCAAAATATTTCCCCCCAATCCCTGCCTTAGAGAATGTTTAGTTTTTTTGCTTTTATTCAATGCAAGTTTTCAGTTGTTTGGCCACAGATGCAACTGCATCACCATTGTCCTTGATTAGGGATTTTCCCCCCTTTGAGAATAATTCCAGATAATCAGCAATGATATAATGATTGTAATGACATCATAGTGAGATGTAGCCAATCAGATTTAGCTAAAGATGAACAAAGCTGATTTATAGCCCAGTTCAAGACATGGTTTTTTAAAAATAAGTCCAGCATGACTTACTTCCACATAAGTGTGCATGGAATTGCAGCTGGAGAGTGAGAATAATGCTTCCTGATCACATGGGTTAGATCAAAAGAAACGTAAGTAGGTGAATACTTTCATACCTTTCTCAACAATGCACAAAAATCACCAAAAGGGGGTGGTGGGCATGCTTTGTGATGTGAATGAAAGTGTTTGTGACATTTCTTTCCCTCCTTTTGGCTAGCCCTAGCTCCGAAATACTCCCTTTGAAAGACAACATAATTTTGGCTGGCCACTGCAAAACAATAAATGACATTTTCAGGTACTTCAGCTGTGCAATTTGTGCTTCCTGGCTGCCTTGCAATTTGCAAGTGATTGCTAACCCCTAGTGGCAGCTTTACAGAGAAGTAGCTGCTCCTTCTGGTTGTTGCCAACCTTTTGACAAACTGCTAATGGATTGTAAAAAGAATTAGTGGCCTATAAAAGCACACAATTCTTCCTGCTCCAGAGTATGTGTGTGCATGCATGAATGTGGGGGACCTTGCCTGGCTTACAAATATGAAAGAAAATCCAAGGTTTCTTTTCCAGAGAGAGTTTTGTTGGCTTTTTTATTAGCAAGTCATAAGTCATTCTAATTTTAGAAAATAGAATGGCATGCATAAATTTATTCTGAGTGTAGATCTGAAAAATGAAATGCAATTTAATAGTTTTTTTTTCAAATTTATGTGAGCAAAGAAGATACTTTCTATCAGTTTTGAATATTATAGCTTCAGGTTTACTATAATAATGCTGAGACCATAAACAATGACTTTCTTAAACACACTCACACGTGCTCAGGAACACAATATGTACATTTTTCATACGCATTACAGTTCCAGTTCTTCATTCTCAACTCACGTATGTTTGTTGCTCTCTTTTATTTACACATGCATGGACAAGAAAACTCTTTATATCCCTAAGGTAAGAGAATCTGGATGTGATGCAAAATTCATTGGGTGCCACTATTGTGCACTGATATGAAAAGGGAAGAAAGGAAAAAAACATGCTTGTTGGATTTGTGGGATTTCAGGCCATTTGAACACAATCTTTTTTGCTTTAGTTTATAGTTAAAAATCGCAGCGCATGAAGCTGTCCTCCTGGCCATCCACCTCTGTTTCCGCAGGTCTGGGGCAGGGGTTCCTATTGCAGGTATCAGAGGATAAGGGGATGTTTATTCAGTGAAATCTCTCTCACCCCACAAACACTCACATTCTTGTGCTGTCGCAACACCTGTCACATCAAATAAATGTTACTTGGAAAGCCACTAACACTATATGAATTATATAGATTATGGAATGCAAAAGTAGAGGAGGCAGCAGGCTCTGAAGATCCCTTCTCCAGCTAAATTCTGTTTGTCACTTTCCTCTCTGTAACATTTACTTTTTGAGAATAAGAAACTTCTTTACTGTCAAATTTAGGTCCAGCTTGTAACTCCCATAAGTGGCTAGCCTCTGATTTATTTATGATCCATTTATGTATTCCAGTTTGGAACATTTATGGAGATTTGGGGGTGGTACCTGAGAGCCAAGCTACAAGTGATGAAAGACACTTGCCTGGCAAGTGAACAGGCTCACATGTATTCCTCCCTGTTCACTTGCCATTCACTTGCTTTCCACTTGATCAAGTGGAGCGCAAGTGAATGGCAAATGAACAGGGAGGAATATACGTGAGTCTGTTCACTTGCCAGGCAAGTGTCATTTGTCACTTGTAGCTTGGCTCTAAGAAGGGCAGATCTCAGAAATGTGATGTTGCTTTGTGATGTTACATAATATGATTTCACTTCTAGGTCAAAAGTCAAGTCCTCCAACTCCTCTGTTTCTTGTGAGGCCACTTCCTTCTGCCAGATTCTGATTTTTTATTTAAATTTCCTGTCTTATATAACTCCCTACTGCTTTTTAAACGGAATCCAAATCTAATCTTTATTGTTATTTAAGCAAAGTATCAATCTATTTAATCTTAAATATTTAAATATGGATACTTAAATCTGTGGATTGGGGCCAGGTAGACAGGAGGAAGATTTTTAAACTTTGGGGACCCCAGCTTTGCAGAAATATCTGAACAGTTTAAAAATGGAGAAGGGTTAACTTCCTTGCAAACAGAGGAACATTGTCTGTACAAGCACAATCAACATGCCTTTGTTACCAGCGGCATCCATCACCCTTGTCATGTGTGGGAGACTATGGAAGAGGGAGAGTCACTGGTGTTTGAGCCGCATAGGAGGGAAAGGACAGGAGCCACTGCTGCCACTGCCCGCATGCTATCTTTTTGAAGAGAGGAGGAGGACAGATGGTGGCAGAGGAAAGGCAGACAGAGTGGAGCAGGGGATGGCTGAGCAAGATCCCTCCCTCCTTGTTTCCCTCTGGAGGGAGCCACTGTTGCCACCCTCCATACATCCCTCAACTGACAAGGCAGCAGGCTGGCAGGCAAGAAGGAGGTCAGGGAGGAGTGGAAGCCATTGCTCCTCCCCATCATGGCCACCTTGGCAGAAGGAAAGAGAACTCATGCATAACTATTAATTGAAATGTCTTTGAAATTGACCATACTGACTCATAATCTGTAATATACCTTTAGTCTCAGCAAGAAAGGAGGAATATAAATAATGTAAATAAATTACTGGACAGAGGAAAAACAGATTCCCCCCCCCCACTGCCAGGCAGCACTGGAAATGGGTGGTGGAGGGGGAAGAGCAAGAGCCACTGCCATTCCTTACCTCCCCTTGGCCACCCAGAGGCATAGAAAGCTGGTGGTCATGAGGAAGGAACCTCTGGACTAGCCCCCCCTCCACTGTGCAAGCCAGTCAGGCAGGCTTGCAGGCAAGTGTGAAAAGGTGAGGGAGGAATAAGGATGGGATCCCCCCTCCCATACACAGAGAGTATTGTGGGTCCTTGCTTGTATGCATATAATTTCACTTCTGGTAGAAAGAGGGCTATTTTATTTTTTAATTTATTTTATCGTATTTGTATTCTGCCCTCCCCGCAAGCTGGCTCAGGGTGGATAACAGCATTAAAACATTTAAAACATTCCATATAAAACATTTAAAAGCATCGTACAAAAATATAAAAAAAATAGTAGCACTCTTTTTCTTGATGGCGGCAATACAGTTAATTACTGTACTGTGCAACAGTACAGTATATTTATCATAATATAATCACTAATCACTAATCAATAATATAATCCCTAATCACTAATATAATCACTAATCAGTAAAGTAATTGTGGTATTAATAAAAATAAAGTGCCTAATTATGCCCTGGGGGAATGCAAAACTTAGGTACAAATATACATTTGTTTGTTTCCTTTTTTCAAAAAGGAAAGACCTCACATACACAAACCCCCACTTAAGGTAAGCTTGTATAGGAAGAGAATTGAGGAAGTCCATAGAAGACTTTCCTAAAAATCTTTTCTTTCTCTACAACTGTTCCTTAGAATCCCCCTCTAGTCCTTTATCTACACCCTTCCTGGGCAGCAGAGCCTGTTTAAGATGCATCTGTTTAAGTTCTTGTCTCCCACAAATCATTACTTTTGCCACTCTAACAAACGGCTTCAAAGGTAACCAAGAAGATTGGTTTGCAGACATGCTTGATAGCCACTCATTTTGTCTGCAAGGTGATCTTCCAGGTTAGTTTTGGCTATAATCTCTTTGACAGGGTGACAGGACTCACAACAACAACAGCTATGCTTATATACTGCTCTTCTAGACAAGTTAGTGCCCCACTCAGAGCTGTAAACAAAGTCAATGAGGAGCTGGGGCTGAGAGGAGTGGCTTACACAAGGCCACCTACTAAGCACATGGTGGGAGTGGGAAAATCTCAGTGTCTATGTTGTATGGAAAAGATTATTGAACACTCAGTATACCCGAGTTCCTTTGCTTTAGACAGATTTAAGAAGATGGGTTAAATTGGAAGTTTTTATTTTGGCTTTTCAATGTTATATTTACCAAATGTCTACTGACTTGATGTGGAGACTGCAAAGATGAAGCAAGGGGGCAGTCAGAGATTAAGTTGGAACCGCACAGCCAAGGCTCTTCTCTCCTGGAAGACTTGCCATTTGCTTGTTGGCAGCAGACAATCTCCTATCCTCACCCTCAATCCCCTGGCCTCAATGATATGAGAAGTGGGGGGGAAATGAGGGGGGGTGCTGAAAAGCTCTAGGAAGTTTCCCTATTCTCTTTTTTTCTTCTTCATTTTTTTTTTAATTTGTCAGTTCCTGGCAGGTAGATCACTCAGTCCCTCTCCAGTGAACACACATTGGTTCCAATAGAAAAGGCTTTATTCAGGATTTTACAGTTCAGGTCTGAACTCCATCACAGAGTTTGGTAGAACTGACAATTCAAAACAACAGGTCAATATTATACTTGAGTTTTCCTGCATTCCAGCAACAGTTGTGTTTTGGCGTGCAGGGTTATACTGGTTCTGTGGGAACCCACTATAGTTATGGCTAAGCAGTGAGTACACAATACTGAATTCCCAGCATCTGGGCAAAGAAACAATGGCAAGCACCTGGAGTCTCCAAGGTCATTTCTAGCTGGGAGATGTATAGTTCTGTGAGATAACATGAGGCCCATCCTGACTGGAGGATTAACAGTTATAACATGAAAAGAACATGGCTACTGAGAGAATACAGCAGGTTAGACATTAGACATTCAATACACTGCGGCATCAATGACAGAATAAACAAACAAACATGGCATGGATATACAGAGACATGATATCACCACTATACCCCCACCCTTGTCAGCAGGTTTAATGATGATTCAATGATCAAATGGTCTATTGAATATACTCCACTTGCATCACAAATAGTCCAGATTATAAAACAGAATTGGCATATAATTCAGGGGATTCCAGACTGTGAATCTTTTCCAACAGTAGGTTACAGACGGATGTGTAGTATTAAAGACAAACTTGTTCACTCAGATTTCAGGGATAGGAAGAACAAAGACCCATTACCCAGAGGCCATTATGCTTGTGGGCACTGTAATGTGTGTTCTCTGACAGTTAACATTGATGCGATTATTAACCCTAAAATGGGAAAGCCATTATTTACCAAGTGCTTTTCCACTTGTGCCACATCCCATGTAGTGTATATTACAGAATGTAACTGTGGGCTACAATATGTGGGCAGCACCACTCGCCCTGTTAAAACGCGCATCCAAGAGCATTTGTCCAAAATCAGAAACAAATCCTTAGAAGCTTGCCTGTCATCACACTTTAGTCAATTTCATGCCCATGAAAGAGAATTAAGGTTCTCAGTTCTATGTGTAGCAGATACACCCATGAATACAGACAGTCAAAAGTGGTTATTACACATGGAAGCAGAGTGGATATTCAGATTGGACAGCTTGGCCCCCACTGGTTTAAACAATGAAATTGATTTTAGTGCATTTTTGTAAGTAATTTCAGTATCGGTACCAGTTCCTTTTGTACTATCAGGGTATATCCCTTTAAGGCATCCGCCCTTAGAGTCATCGGTTCCTTAATTGGTATATAATCAAGTTGACCTTTATGGTTACATGACTGTGAGGAAGAAACTAATCAATGCTGAGGTGTAAATTCTTGTACCGAAGAGGATGTGAGTAGACGAACATGCATTAACACTGTTCTTTTAACTTTTGTATTTATTTATTGGCACATTGTGATTATATTAATGTTACATTGTAGGCTGTTATTTATGGCTTGAAAAAGCGAGACAATGTGAAATGGGCTGTGATAACTGCTGGCGCATCTGTTGCCAACTGCCTGGGAGACCTTTGTTCACTCCTTGGCTCCCAGGGAGACCATTCCATCTTCTCCAGCCTGCAAAAAGAAAAAAGAAGAAATAACAGATCAATCATTGGACTTTGAGATGCATATTATTGGTTTTCATTAGTTCAGATGATGCCATTGTGCAATTTGTATGGTTCAGCATTGAGTTTGCTGTGTATATGCATGGAGTAGAATCTACAGGAAATTTTTGTTCAATATACTGCACTATAGCACTTTCACTTTCATAGAAAAATAAAAAAAAATTGTTATTGGTCTCTTTGGACCTTTGGTCCTGTCAGTCTATTGGTTGCTGAGACCTTCCCCTGTATTGTTGTATCCATGATCTTCCTATGTCAAGAGCCTATTATTTCTCAGAAGCATTCATTCCTTCATCCAAATTAGACATGTGGAGTAGACATGGGCACAAACGGGGGGGAAAAAACTGAACAGGCTGTTCGTTGTTCGTTCCCGATGACGAACACAAAGAGATGAATGGAAACGAACATGTCCCATTAACTAATGTATTCAGTGTTTGTTGTTCATCGGCGCCAGAGTGGCCCCATAGCACTTAGAGAGCCCATATTCACAGGGAATGTGCAGCAGGCTCTTCTCCATCTGTCTCCCATGTTTGGTCAAGATTGAAGTATGGATCTCGGAGTTATACAAAACCAAATTTGATGCCCCCAGGAAACTCCCATTCAATACAATTGGAGCCACCCTCTCCAGTTCACCTTGGCCCCGTATGGTGGACCTGAAGGTGGGCCACCTCTCCTCTTGGGTGGGGGGATCTGGTCACTTGCTGGTGGCACCCCTATGTGCCCGCCCACCAGAACTCTGGGTCAGAGGCCACGTATCTGCTCATGCAGCAAGGTGGTACATACCTGCAGCCGCCAAGACTGGCACACTCGGGGAGGTGGGGGGGGCTGCCTTCCCTCATGGGGTGTGGAGTCTGGCCACTCACCAGCGGCACCCCACATATGCCTGCCCACCAGGCCTCTGGGTCAGAGGCTATGTATCTACTTCCGCAGCAAGGTGGTTGATGTCTGTGGCTGCCAGGCCTGGTGGGCTCAGAGAGGTGGTGGTGGACCACCTCCCTTCTTGAGAGCATGGGGTCTGGCCGCTCACCAGTGGCACCCCCCATATGCCTGCCCACCAGGCCTCCGGGTCAGAGACCACTTATCTGCTCACGCAGCAAGTTGATTGATGTCTATGGCCACCAGGCCTGGCAGGCTTGGGGAGGCAGTGGTGGGCTGCCTCCTTTCTTGGGGACAGGGGGTGTGGCCACATGCAGGCAGCACCCCCATGTCCCCACCCACCAGGCCTCTGGGTCAGAGGCTACGTATCCGCTTCTGCAGCAAGATGGTTCATGCCTGTGGCCACCGGGCCTGGTGGGCTTGGTGAGGCTCTGGTGGGCTGCCTCCCCTCTCAGGAGCAAGGGGTCAGGCTGCTTGCTGGTGGCACCCCCCATGTGCCAGGCCTCCTGGAAGGTACCTTCCAGAAGGTACAGAAGGTGGGTGATGTCATTGGCCACTGCAGACCAAATTGACCCAGCCACAGTCTGCTAAGAAAATCCTCCAACAAGACAAGTTGTTGTATGTGGAGGCCTCGTACACACAAACTCACTACCTGGAGGGTCAGACACCAATGTACATTCACCAGATGGGGTACTTCATGGCATCAGGGCCAATAGTGTTGTCCGCACCTCGTGTGGTGTAGAGTCTCGACAAAGCACATCAGTGGGACATGCATGGAGCATTGGACGCTCCTACAGTGTCAAAGCAGAGGCTGACCCCAAGTTAACTGCCTTTGTGGGAAGAACGTGAGTTGACTCATGGTGGGACCCATTCCCTCTGGTCAGAGGGGAGAGCCAGTGCCATGGACAGGGGGCACTGTGTTGCACTATCATATGCACAACAGCAGCCGAGCTGGCCCTGTCGCTCAGGCAGCACCGGCAGAAACCAAGCACGTTCCTGCATTCATGGAAAGGACGGGATGGACAGGACAGATAAGAGAAGTCCCCTAAGGGTCAGTGTGGTTCCACAGAGGGTGAGTGAAAAACAGTGACCATGAAATTGTCAAGGGGGAAAGGGGAACAGGAACGGGAAGACCCCCATTCATCAGCAGCAGCTGGCATCAACCACCTCCCTGCCATCACAGAAAGGAGGGGACGGGGCAGTGCAAGTTGTTGGGAAGGGTTGTAGCAGTACCTGAGAGGGAGAGGAGGAAGAGGGAACATGAAGTGGTCAGGGAGAAGAGGACCAAGGGGTTCCAGCTGCAGTAAGGAGCCAGACCTGGAAGACCCGGCGACAGGGATGGGAAGACCCCGATCCGTCAGCGGCTGCTGGCATCAACCACCTCCCTGCCATCACGGAAAGGAGGGGACGGAGTGGTACAAGTCATTGGGAAGGGTCATGCCAGTGCCTGAGAGGGGGAGGAGCAAAGAGGGAAGACAAAGTGGTCAGGGAGAAGGGGACCAAGGAGTTCCAGTCACAGTAAGTAGCTGGACCCAGAAGACCCGACGACAGGGACAGGAAGACCCCGAATCATCGGCTGCTGGCATCAACAACCTCCCTGCTATCACAGAAAGGAGGTGACGGGGCAGTGCGAGTCGTTGAGAAGGGTCGTGGCAGTACCTGGGAGGGAGAAGTATGGACTGGGAATTAGAAAGCTCCCAAGCGTTTGAGTCCGCGGAACCCACAGAGTTACTCTGCGGCAGCAGCTAACATCACACTTTCCTGCGTGAGGGGAAAGGATGGGATGGATGGGACACAAGAGGTAGTTGGGAGGGGTTGGCATGGTCCCAGAGAGGGAGAGGAAGAAACAGAGCAGCAGCAGCTGCTGCCATCTCCCACCTTCCTGCCTTTGCGGAAAGGACAAGAGTCGCGGGTCACATTCCCCCCCCGCCAGCTCAAAGGAGTCAAGTCAGTCCCATGAACAGAGGAGCCACCATGCTGTGCATCCATGCTGTACCACTATACTGTACAATGTTATGAACAAGCTGTCCCTCGTGACCAAGGAGGGAGCAGTAACAGGATAGTCCCTCGTGAAGCGGCGGCTGACATGACCCGCCATCCTGTCTTCATGGAAAGAAGGGGATGGGCAGGACAGGAGAAGTCGTCCATAAGGTTTGGAGTGGTTCCACAGAGGGAGAGGTAGAAAGAGGGACCAGCAGCCCCGAGAACTGAGGGAGGGCAGAGCAGTTCCACACCACTCCGAGACACCACACCTGAGCAGGCAGTATGGGCACTATTCATATCAGTTTGGGTGGCACCACCAGACACCAGCCACACTCCTGACTTCGCGGAAAGGATGAGATGGACTGGACATCAGAGGTCTCCAAGGATTCGTAGAAGGAGAAAAGGGGGGCTGTGTGAGTGATGATGAAATGTGCAGACATGAACCACCTTCCTGCCTTTGCAGAAAGGATGGGAGAGAAAGGACAGGAGAGGTTGGGGTGGGTTCCGGTGACCCTCCCACTGATCTCTGCTCAGAAGAGCTGGTAGCCCCCTTTCTCCCCCCAGTGGATATTTCACAGAGTGAGGATGGAAACCACAGGCTCGGGTGGTGCCTCTTCATGTGCCTAGTCAGGGCCGTTGATGACAGGTGCTTCGGGGTTTTGCCCCTGCACACCAGAACATCACAGGCATGGCACCGCACCACACAGGAGTCATTAGGAAGGGCCCGAAAGTGCTTCCATATGGAGGCATTGAAACGTGGACCACTGTCCCAGGGGATGAACAGTTACAGGCTGCACTGTGGAGCAGGCCACGGACAATGAATTGGGGGGTGGACTGCAGGCAGGGACACCACCGAGAGTTTGGGATGGGGGTGGGAGGGATGTTTTATAAAACACAAACCATTCCTCCAGGGATCCGTCACCCACCTCCTCCTCAAAATGTTGAGAGAAATCCTCTCCCCTCAACAGAAAGACCTCGTTATTGTCCTCCAGAGCCCCCACAGGTGAATCTGGGGGAGTGGGAGTACCCTCTGCTACCTTTGAGCCACACCCAGTACTGCTTGCCACGAGGAAACCAGGTGGACTACCTTTGCACTTCCCCCATGACCACTCATGGCCACCAGAACATGAAGACTCTTTGTGCCACCAAACTAGAATGAAGGAGGACAGAAAAGGAGAGAACACTGTGAGCCCTCAGCCAAGGTGCCCACAGAGCTTGGCCCCAGAGCCTGGCAGAAGCCCTGGAACCAGAGGCTAGGGCTAGAGCCTTAGCCCAGCACACTCAGAAGCCTGACCACCAAATCAGGCACTGATGCTAATAATAGTAATAGGGTGAGCCCTCAGCTGAGGTGCCCACTGAGTTTGACACCAGGGCCTGGCAGCAGCCCTGGAACTGGAGGCTGAGGCTAGAGCCCTAGCCCAGCACACCCAAAAGCCTGACCACCTGGTCAGGCACTGATATTAGTAATAATAATAATCAAGCTGAGCCCACAGCCAAGGTGCATACTGAGCTTGGCCACAGGGCCTGGCAGCAACCCTGGAACTGAAGGCTGAGGCTAGAGCCCTAGCTCAGCACACCCAGAAGCCTGACCACCAGATCAGGCACTGATATTGGTAATAATAATAATAATCAGTGTGAGCCCTCAGCTGAGGTGCCCACAGAGCTTGGCCCCAGAGCCTGGCAGTAGCCCTGGAACCAGAAGCTGGGGCTAGATGGGGCAGCTGTCACGGCATTCATGGCATTCCTCTCTGAGCGGCATGGCCGGATGTAAGGCGATGTGCCGGAGGAGGATCTATTGGAATATCTAGCACGTACGGATGAAGTGGGATATGCACCCAAGTCCATTAGGATGCATGTGGTGGCCATATTGTTCTTCTGCAAGACAATGGGGTGGGGAGACCCGATGAGCAGCTTCCTGGCTCACCAGGCCATGGCAGGCTGGGACCGCCAGGAGCCTTCTCACCGGGACTCCTAGCGGCCCATCATGCCCGACATTTTGCAGGTCATTTTGGGGCAACTGGTGTGATATGCCGCTCATCCTTCGAGGTCATGCTGTTCAAGGCTTCCTTCAGCCTCACATTCTATGAAGCTTTCCACATGAGTGAGCTGGCATTGGCATTGCCTGGGGACCAGACCAGTAGGGCATTGGCACGGGCAGACATCTTGCTCAGAGGTGGCGGATTGCTTATCAAGGTCCGGTGATCCAAGACTGACCAGCAGGGGCACAGAGCCGTGGTTCGGCTTTGTGCTGTGAACTGGGGGACCCCTTGCCCCATCTGGGCAGTCAGGGAGTACCTGGATAGGCACCTGGCCACTCCCGGCCAACTCCTGGTGCATGCCAACAGCGGACTGCTCACCAGGTACCAGTTTACCACTGTCCTTAGGTCATGCCTGAGTGCGGCAGGCCTCCCACTAGCTGAACACAGCTCTCACTCATTCCGCATCGGGGCAGCAACCACAGCGGCCGAGGCGGGGTTGTCCGCTGACCATATAAAAAACATTGGCAGGTGGGCTTCCAGAGCATACGTGGGTTATGTTAGAAGAGAATATACTAACGATGTGGGATCTAGTTGCAGGTGCAACATCCCCCGAGGAGTGACGGCGCAGCTGGCGACATCATGAGATTGATAACTGGAACAGCCTAGGCAGGGGGATGAGAATGGGCCCCCTGGGGGTCCTGGCAGAGATCTCCAGGGCCGTTTGTGCTGGATGCCTTCGGGGTCCAGGGAGGAATTTTTCCCTCAAGGGGCCAGATTGGCCAAGGCCTCTTGGGGTTTTTTTTGCCTTCCTCTGGGTATCAAAGTCGGGGACCCTGGGGGTGGGGGGTGGTTCCATCTTTCTTTGTTGCAGCAGCTGGAGCGTTGGTGGGAGTCGGGCCTTTGACCTTCCTCCTGTGGCAGTTTTGTGGCATTGGGCCAGATCCCAACAGGGTGAGTGGGCCTTTGGGACTGCTCACCCCGATGGATCTGGAAGCAAGGGTCGCCAGGCAGGGCCAGCAATGGAACAACGTGTGCCGAGATGTGCCAGCAGGAGGCTGGTGGGTGATGCATCAGTCGGCAGCCAGGCCTCCGATGCCAATGGGGATCCATGCCCAGATGCCAGGCCAATGCTCCATCCAGCGGTAAAAGTTGTGGTCATTTCTAACCCAAACAAGTGTCTGGTGTGATTCATTAGCCGCAACGCAGTCTGACATAGCACATAGGTGACAACGCCTCTTCTGCATAGGTCTTCCAATGAGGTTTACATCATTATCTACCAGATTCAGTGTAAGTTTTCCACCAGCTTCTTTCTAGATGTCTTCCAGCCTTCCTTAGGGCACCCATCTCCACTAGATTGGCTTCCACTCTGAGGGTGGGAGGGGTCAGTGAGGAGCCATCTTGAAGCTCTGAGGAGCTTCACATTCCAAGCTCTGCAGCTTCCACATTGTGTGTGTTTGGAATTCTAACATCCCCCAGAGCATTTTGGAATCCAGAAGGATCCATAAACCTCTGTGGTTGGACCATTTTAACAGGTCCTCCCTTTCTGTAGGTTGTCAGGACCATATTTGACCTTGCCTTCAGTAAATAATGGTTGGACTATTGTTCAGCTCAGATCTCCAATCTTGAAAGAAGATTGCAAAGGCTCAGTACAAAATATTAAGTCCAATGTGTGACCTCTTTCATATGTTGATACCATCTGAGCTACCATCTGTTTTACCATCTGAGAAGGGGATTGTTGCCATGCCTGAACTGGTGGGTGAATGACTTGGAGCAGAAAGTAAAGAGCAAGTGAATGGGAGAGGAAGCTAAGACAGAACAGAGGAAGAAAGAAAGCTTGGAAATCAAGAGAGAACAAGAAAAAACAGTCAGGGGCAGCGAGGAAAGAGAACAAGATTTCCCCTCCCTGTAAATCTTCATGCTTGGGGAATTAGAGTTTCACCAACCCACACCTCCACCCTTTTCTTCCATTTTCTTTCTTTGTATATGGTGGGCAGGGAAAGGGAGAAGGGTGCCCCATCTGGAATACTGAAATTCATGTTTGTACAGAGATGCCATTTTATTGTTTTTATCCATTGTAATTTATTACAATTGTAACCTACCCTGAGTCTGCTTGCGGGGAGGGTGGGCTAAAAATCTAATCAATCAGTCAATCAATGGGTGCATATCCACTATCTGCTTATGGATCATTGTGATAGTGATTGTGCTGACCTGTGTGGATCTCATGAGATGGTTCTTCCCTTAAAATAGGGAACTGGACTAGATTACTTTGGTATCTTTAATAACAACTATAGTGCTTATATACTGTTCTTCTAGACAGATAACTGCCTCATGCAGAGTGGTGAACAAGTTCGTGTTATTATCCCCACAATATAGCTGGGGAGCTCGGGCTGTGGAGTGGTTTACCCAAGGCCACCTACTGAGCTCATGGCAGTAGTGGGATTTGAACCAGCAGAGTGCTGATTCACAGCCAAACAACCACTGTGCTACAGCAGCTCCCTTCTATGTCTATGGTTGATTAAACCACAGTGTTGAACCCTGGCTCAATCAGCATTTTATATCTTTCATCCAGCCATGCAAAGGAGGGGACAGACAAGACATTTAATATCATAAGGAATGCTTTCTAGATCACAACAGAGTACATTTAGTTGAGAGTTCACAAATAAGACAAGACAGTGATGGTTCTTCCTTTCTTGACCCAGCATCTGGTGTTTCATTGTTTATTGTTTATATATCTGAAAGTTCAATATAGCTTTCTTAGTTAATAGCTATCATTAGACCTACCCTCTATGAATGTACCAATCCTCTGTAAAGTCATCTGTAAGATAAAGAAATATATTTTTCATTATAACCAAATGAATCATTTGCTCTTCTGAAGAAGTGGAATGTTGTTCTTTGAAGTTCATATCAAGACCCCTGGAAATCAGATATTGACTCTTTGGGTAACTGGAAAGAATTCCCCTTGCCCATAAACTATTAACCTTATTTACATGGTTTGGTGCCTTAGGCCCTGGGATTCATTTGGAAGAATCAATCTCCCAATTTCCCATTTGGAAAAAAAAGAATATACAGAAGACAGAGAAGAATGTACTTCACATACTGACTTCTGCAATGTTATTTTCCAAAGGAAAATAGGTCTTCCCTTTAGATATAAATTACAACATGTAAGGTGTCCTTAGAGTCTGTCTTGCTCATTTTTCTTGCTCACAGTCAGCAAAGCTCGGAGAGCACCAACTCATAGTTTCATTGACAGGTAAATGCTAGCACCTTTTATTCAACCTGCTAACCAAGATTCAGCTAGTACCGTTCATAGATCATAAAGCACTGGTGCTATGGTCTCGCGATGATGATAGTATTTAACAAGCAAGCTGCTGTCTTTGAGTCAGTCGGCTTCTGTCTTCCAGCTAATATGAGGAACAGTTCCTCCGAGCACACTCCTCTGTCCTTAGTCTTCAGGTTTACAGCTGATATTTTTCCTGTTAGAGTTGCTAAGTCTGTGTTTCCAGTAGTAAGCAGAATGCATCTCTCATCATTTTTTTTGTGCATGCAGGGTTCTCCTAATCATGGTTCAATTTTAACACTGGAATGTATCTTCTCCACACTGCTTATTTCTTCTGTTTATGATTTTAAATTAACAGTATTTCTAGTCATTTTGCACTTGCACAATTTGTGGCATTTAATGTGCTAGATGTTCGGGTAGCTGTTCTGGCTGTTTGTTCACAATTTACTGATTTGCTGGGATTATGTATCAACAAGGGCAGCTCATGTATTATTTTAAATTGGCTTTTCTTTTTCTTTTTAGTGTGTATGCTTGCACAGATGGTGGTATCCATGGTGTTAGAGCATGCTCAAAACTTAGTGACTGAACTACAATTCCCAGGCAGAAGTGTGACTAATAGGATTGCCAATAGGGGGGCACACCAAGAAAATTTCCATTTCAGTTTCAGTTCCAGGAGGTTCCAGAATAATTCTGTCCCAGTTTGTTCCAGATCAGCTAGTGCCAGCTCAGAACTGATCTTTCCCTCCCCACACCCCACCCCCGTTTTAATGAATTTTGGTCCATTGAGCACATGTTGTTAGCACATGCTCAAACACACACTGGTCAGGTTCTGGCAGTTAGATCCTCATAGTACTCCACTGCACACACTCCAGTGTATGAGTTAAAGTTACTTTATTAGAGTTCAATCAGTATCAGCAAACACATACAAGGGTATTGGCAGAAGTGCCATGTAGAGGTTTGGAGGGGTTAGTTATAGGGCAAGTCCCTGCCTGTAGGATATGGACGGTTAGGATTCTGGCACGAAAGAGCCAGGAAGGGGGGAAAGGGGGTTTGAGATAGGAGACAAGAAGAACTGGAAGAGAGAAGCAAAAAAATGAAGTCATTTTTAGTTCCCAGGCTCAGGCCGGCATTCAAGGACACATTCTCAAGCGGCTGCAAAAACGAAAGACACCACAGTAGGCACCTGTAAGATTAGCAACTCTTAGCCAAACAGGCCACTGATATGCAACTTCATATACTTTCAGAGGAGTATCAGTACTGAGCACAGAATACAGAAAAATACTCATTGCAGATACATAGACAGACATATATGACACACTGTTCTTTTCAAGGGGGGATGGAGAAATGAGGCTCTGGGGCAGCCATTTTCTCACAACCAAAAACAGCTTCAAGTATTATGATTGGTGAATGCTGTTCAGGAAAAACAAGCTGCTGCCCTGCAAAGTGAACCCAGGACCTGCCTGCTGCTGGAAAGTATGAACTGAAACAAAACACACAAACTTTTGGGTGGAAGAGACTTACAATTTAGTTGCCCAGATTTGGTTCAGCATTTTGAAAGCTGCTTTAATGAGCTGTTCCAGCAAGTTTGTATTTCCAGCTTACTTTTTCCATTATGCACACCTTTAGTTGCCAATAGTAAGTTGGGCAATTCCTGGAGATTTCAAGTCAGAGTTTGGGGAGAGTGGAGTTTGGGAAGACAAGGGTGAGATATAATGCCATACAGTCCATCCTCCAAAGCAGCCATTTTTCACCAAGGAAACTGACCCAGCTGGGAAATCTCTAGGACCCTCCTGGAAGTTGGCAACCTTACTGGCAACCTTGACAAGTTGGCAACCTTACTGACAAAGCACACAAAATGTTCCAATTATGCAGGATGGAATGATACAGAGACAAGCCCAACAGGTTCTCTCCATCACTACTCTACTAGGTTCAAGATAACACTTCAACAGATGACAGAAGGGGGGCAATTTAGTGTAGTGGTTAAGAGTGGTGGGACTCTAGTCTGGAGAACTGGGTTTGATCCCCACTCCTCCACTTAAAGCCAGCTGGGAGACCTTGGGTCAGTCACAGCTCATCCAGAGCTCTCTCAGCCTCACCCACCTCACAGGGTAATTGTTGTGGGGATAATTATAACATACATCGTAAACCGCTCTGAGTGGGTGATAAGTTATCCTGAAGAGTGGTAGCTAGTACAGAAAAAGGATGTTGTAGTTGTGATTGTGATTGTTATTAGCTGCAGGAAAGCAGTGTAGGAATATGCATTTGCAGTACCATTTACAACAATTTCAAGTTCTTACAAAAATTGTCTTGAGTCCTGAGGGAAAGCTAGAATATAAATATTTAAATAAATAGATAAACAAATAAATATGTTTACTTTTTTTTAGACTGATTATGGGGGGTGCTCATGATTTGTGATCAAATTCTAGTTCAAGCAGTGTATTCAGACTTCACTGGATTGTACTACATTGTACCAATGGACTGTACAGTGCTGCATAAATTGTATTCCTTTACTCTTCCATTATTGTCTTCCTTTAATTCAGAAGCCAAGAAGTCTTCTATCTTTTGTAAAAAGATATGCTAGAAAATATAACTCTATCAGCTATTCAAAAGATACCTCAGCAGCTGTATCATCCATCCCTTACTCGGGCTTTAGTCCTATGCAAATAAACTTGAGTGTAAATCCCATGGAAATCAGAGGTCAGAAAACACAGCACTTAAGTTCTAGACACCCTGGGGTGGAAGATAAACTCTGAAGAACTGTAACAGGAATAGTGATCAGGGACAGATCACCAAAAAAGAGACAGTCCTGGAGAAGTTGTAGCATATCTAGATATTTTTAGAAAACTAGTTCCCATTTCAATTAGATTAGTTTTTTCTTTGTCTTCATTTGAGAGAAACTCTTCATATTTAGCGTCAAAATAATGGCAGGAGATAGAAGAAATACCAGACCAAGGATCCTTGTTTCTCCACTTTTGTTTCTTCCTTAAGGGTTGCCAACCTCCAGGTAAGACCTGAAGATCTCTTGGAATTACAACTAATCTGCAGGCTTCAGAGATCACTTCCCCTGAAGAAAATGTCAGGTTTCGAGATTGAACTCTATGGTATTATACCCTGCTGAGGTCCCTCTCCTCCTCAAACCCCGCCACCTCCACGCTCCACCCTCAAAATCTCCAGGAACTTCCCAACCCAGAGTTGGAAATTCTACTTTTTCTCCAGTAACAGTTTTAGAAATAGGAGCCCTTTTTATGCAACAGTATTTGGACCCTGAATTTGGGTAGTGACAACAGCATTTTGGTAGCATCTTGAAGGTGTGTATCCACATAAGCATTTGTCTGATTGGGATCCCTGTCAACCACTGTTGATGGTGGGAGGACAGAGAAAAAGGTTGTGGTTGAGCCTGACCTGTATTAATGTACAATGAAATTCATCCTATGAGTGTTTAAAAAAAAAACCTGTTTGGAATAAAGTGAGGTCACAACTTGTGAGAGTGGGTTGGGAACCAGCATTTAGTCTGGTTTTAGACTGTGCTATTTTTCTATACGTATCCCCTCTCTTTAATGATATCAGCCATTTCCTTTCAATGAAGACAATCAGTAATGTCCATATTGAATCAAGCCTTTCATAAAGAAGTTACAGCTTCAATGCAATAAAAATAGATCTAAAACGAAGCATTGTTCTGATCATATAATTTTGAACAATTTGATTCTATACTCAAAAGGTGAATCCAAAGTATAGAATATTTCAGTAATAAGCTGTGGGGGGAGAGAGAATATAGTGAAGCTTCTTACACTATAATGCTGCAGTAAGGGAAGAAGCTAAATGCTTTTTCCTCTGAATGATTAAAGACACTGGAATCTGATGAATAGTTGGAGAGCCTCAGGCCTTGGTTGAAAAGCACATAATCCAGGAACTGCTGAAGGTAAGATTATCTGGTTCAGATCAAAACTTGAGCTATTTCCACAAGGGTGTTTCCTCTGGTCATGATGCCAGTGTGATTGTTGCTCAATTCTTACTTGCAACAGAAATTTTACATGGCGCACAGTAATGAGTTTTTCCACCCTTGTTAACCATGGTTTCCTTTCACATCAGTTGTGGTTTGCATTGCCCCTCATACATTTGTGAAGCACTGTTCTGGAATAAAAAGTACTTGAATCCTTTACTAATGCTAATTGATGGAAAGTACCACCTCCCCCACCCCGCCAGGCCCGGTGGCTGCCGACATGACCCACCATTATACCTTGGCAGAAAGTAGCCTCTGGGAGGCCTGGCGGCGGGCACATAGGGGGTGCTGATGGTGAGCGGCCAAACTCCCGCCTCTTAGAGGGGAGGCAGCCTGCCTTCGAGTCCAACACTTGTACATGGGGCCAGTGTTAACTGGTGGCTCCAATTGTGTCAAATGGGAGTTTCCTGGGGGCATCAGATTTGGGAATGTATAACTCCAAGGTCCGTATTGCAGTCTTGACCAAACTTGGGTGATGGCTGGAGGAGAGCCTGCTGAACACTCCCTGTGAATATGGGCTCTCTAAGTTCAATGGGGGCCATTCTGGCCCCCACAAACAACAAACACTGAACATGTTCATTAATGGGACATGTTCATTGCTGTTCATCTGTTCGTGTTCATCAGCAACAAACAATGAACAGCGTGTTCATTTTTTCCCCTGTTTGTGACTAAGGGTGTGCAAGGCCTGTCTGTTTCGGTAGACCTGATTCGGTTTTAACTGAATCAGGAAACCGTTTCGGTATTGCGTTTCAGCTTGATTCGGCCATTGTTTTCAATGAGAAAACCTTCTCCCGGCTTTCCGGGAGTCTGGGGGGGGCATTTTCTGTCCGAATCACACTGAACTTGGTGGAGACCTTCTCCTAACTCTCCTCTAACTACCCCCCAAGATTCAGGAAGATTGGACTTAGGCGGGCCATGTTATGCCCCCCCAAACAAGGTGCCCCCATCCTCCTACACTCTCCTTGGTTCTCTATGGGGAAAAACAAGTCCTCTTTCTAGGTGGCTTGGGGTGGCATTTTGCAAGAAAAATTCACCCAACTTTCAGGGGACCTGTTCCCACCTGTCCTCCCACCCTCCACCAAGTTTCAGGCATATTCCACTTTGGGGGGCCATTTTATGGCCTCCCAAAGAAGGTGCCCCTATCCACCTCCACTCCACTATTCCCTATGGGGGAAATTAGAGAGGCTTGTCTGGCTAGGGGTGGCATTTTGCATGCAAAATGCCCCCAACCTTCAGGAGCCCATCTCCCACTTGTCCTCCCACCCTCCACCAAGGCCCAAGCTGATCCCACTTTGGGGGGCCATTTTATGGCCTCCCAAGAATGCTGCTCTTAGCCCCCTCTTTCTCCATTATTTCCTATGGGGGAAATAAGAGAGGCTTGTCTGGCTAGGGGTGGCATTTTGCATACAAAATGCCCCCAAACTGAAGGGGACCTCCTCCTACCTGTCCTCCCTCCCTCCACCAAGGCTCAAGCAGATCCCACTTTGAGGGGCCATTTTATGGCCTCCCAAAGATGCTGCTCTTAGCCCCCCCTTTCTCCATTATTTCCTATGGGGGAAATAAGAGAGGATTGTCTGGCTAGGGGTGGCATTTTGCATGCAAAATGTCCCCAAACTTCAAGGGCCCATCTCCTACCTGTCCTCCCACCCTCCACCAAGGCCCAAGCTCATCCCACTTTGGGGGGCCATTTTATGCCCCCCCAAAGGTGGTTCTCCTGCCACACCACTTTGTCTTCCTACTGTGGGGAAGACTTCCACACCACAGAAACACATGGGATTGGGGTTGCCAATGGCCATAGCCACAGTCTACCTGCACCCAAACTGCCAAATACCACACAAACTTTCCCCAAAACCTAACCTCCCCTGTCCTGTAGCCAGCCACTTTCTATTGATTCCTGTTATGGGAAAATCTCCCACAGCAGGAACCCATGGAATGTGGCATCTATGGCCACAGGCACAGCCCCCCTTTTAAATCCACCTGCCCCCCCCCACACAGCCCCACACTGACCCAAAGACACCCTCCCCAACATTCCCACACCAGCCACTGCCCCAGGAGCAGGCTGGCCAGCCGTCCCCCATTATTCCCTGTGATGGGAACTTTTAAACTCTCTTTCCCAGGGCAATTATGCACAGCCCAGGGGTGCCACAATGGTGGGCACACTCTTGAGTGTGAGCTTGTCCCTGTGAAAGAGCACCTGAACCACAGACACCCTCCCCCAAATTCTCCCACCACCTACAGAGATGGTTGGCCAGACAGCCCCATTGTTCCCTATGATGGGAACCAACTGCACAACAAAGAATAAAACACGAACAGACACTGAATAAAGTTTTTTAAAAAAATATTTTCTCACTTTCAAAGTACAAGTAGGCAAAGCATTGTGACACATTACACCAGCAGTCCCCCACACAGAAAAATAACACAACTCACTTAACATCAGAGAATCGCAAAAACACAATTCCTGTCAAAAACCCTTTATTTCTTGAACAGCTTTAGGTTACACAGCAGAGGGGCACACCAAAGGGCATGAAAGCATTTAAAAACTCAGTTGCCCTACTGACGTTTATATAAAATCCCTATTCAGGAATATTATCTCGTCTTTCTTAAACTGTCTGCAGTTTCCTTGACCTAATTTTTACCTCAGAACACAGAGTTCCACAGCTGACCAATCAGTGAGAAGGGGTGCAAACAGGCATTAGACTGCCAGCAATACAGGGAAGCCAGGCCCCACAGGAAGATTGGTAACCCTAGTTAACTTTTAGGGGAAGACTGGGATGTGCATTTATCTCAGGACACATTCAGTGACTCCCAATAGCAACTGCATACTGTTTAGAATATGGGGGGTGAGGAGGACAAATCAGGCCACATACGTAAATGACTTCTGTGTTCCATTGTTTCGGGGGGGGGGATGAGGTGTGAAATGTTGTGAGCCCCAATCAGCCCACATATGCAAATGACCTTGAAAGGCTGGCCCTATCAGGGAAGAGTGGCCAAGCTGGCAGTAGGTGGGGGTGCAAGCAGGCAGCAGACTGCCAGCTACACAGGGAAATTGTATCCCCTTGGGAAAACACATTTTACCTCTTTTTACCCCCTTAGGGGGTGAACTTCTTAAAATCCCTTTTTAGTGGGTGCTTACATCATGAAAGGAATGTTCTGCCCAAATTTGATGTTTCTAGGTCCAGGGGTTTGGGCTGGGCATTGATGAGTCAGTCACACATACATATATAGATTTACTGCATTTAAAGCATTTCTATGTTGCCTTCCACCCAACTAAGGCCAGCAATGTGGCAAACATCAAAACATTAAAACAGTATTTTTAAAAGTATATATAAAACAAATAATTTAATACAAATTTATAGGCACACAAACACATATTACAACACAATCAGGGAGAAGAGCCAATAACAGTTATTGGACGTACACCAAACCGAAGAAAAAAGTCTTCACCTTCTGATGGAAGACAATGATAGAGAGAGACAAGTGAATCTAGCAGGGGAGGGAGTTCCAAAGGTTTGGCATCACAACTGTAAACACCTTTTCTCAGCTTGCCAGCCACCTGGCTATAGATGATGATACCCAAAGCAGGGCCTCCAAAGATGACCAGAGTGGACAGTTAGGTTCATATGGGAGAAAGTGGTCCTTCCTTTCTGGATACATGTTAAAGATTGCCCCAGAAATGCAATGTCACAAAAGATCTTCCCCTCTAGGTCCTTTTTTAGGCAGAATTTTAGTGGGACAAAACAGGCTGTTCTCAATTTGTGCAGTAATGACAGGTGAAACAAAGAAGTGTATAACTGGAACAGGGGGAAAAAAAACCTCAGTGCGGAATCCGTCCAGGAATTCTAGGTAAGCTGCTTTGTGTTCCATTAAAGGAAGAATAGAAATACAATTTATTTATTTAACAGTTATAGCTGACCTCTGTATATAAATACATTCAACATAGCTTATAATATATAAATATTAAAACAGCAGTAAGTTAAAAAAATCTAATTAAAAATTGAATATAGCAGCAAAAAGATAAACATCATAATAAAACTCATCAATCAATAATAAAGGATAAGATTAAAAATGACTTTTAAAAAGCCTCTGAATCAGAGCTTAAAAATAAATTTAACAAGATGGAATAGTTAATGCTAAGTAACTGCAAGATGTCTAAAAGGCTGCCCCTGCCTGAAAGCTGAAATTAACACCTACATTATCCCCTGGCTGAAGTCAGGGTTTGTCACTGTACTGAAATAACTCCTTATGAGAATCAAAAAAGGTTTTTGCAGACGTGGGAGACCTCTCATGTTCGCAGGAAAAAAATATGAATCTCCCCAAATTGAGGAGGATTAAATCCCCTAAACGTAAAGAAAATTGTCTGTTCTTCCACAAGCAATATGAGGGAGCATTCCCTTTTCTGTGACTGTAGGGCAGGCAGAGGAGCAATACTCGTCACTGCCACCTAAGCTGGGCAGGAGGAGAGAGAGAGAGAACTGGAGCCTCCACCAGATGTGCCAAGCACATAGGTGTGAGAAGGGATGAGTCACGGCTGCTTTCCTGCCTCCACTGTTGGATGCTACATGAGCCACACCTGTTCCGTCCACCTGTTCCATCAAAGTGGAGGTGGGGCCCTGCAGGTGGGCAGGCTGGCTGGCAAGTGGCCAGTCCAGTGAGTGGGCAGCCCAGTTACTAAATGAGGAGAGGAAGCATGACATCCCCTAACAAGTATCACAGGTCCCGTGTTTATATATAGATGCAAGTATGTTTGTATCTATAAAATTGAACACTACAAAGTAATCATTTTAACTGGTTATGGTTGTTGTGGGTTTTCCGGGCTGTATTGCCGTGGTCTTGGCATTGTAGTTCCTGACGTTTCGCCAGCAGCTGTGGCTGGCATCTTCAGAGGTGTAGCACCAAAAGACACTGAGAGATCTCTGTCTTTTGGTGCTACACCTCTGAAGATGCCAGCCACAGCTGCTGGCGAAACGTCAGGAACTACAATGCCAAGACCACGGCAATACAGCCCGGAAAACCCACAACAACCATCGTTCTCTGGCCGTGAAAGCCTTCGACAATACATTAACTGGTTATGTTTTGTGTTCATGGTAGTGAAACAGATATTGATATTAGGAATAATTCCAGCATTATTTATGTATGAGTAGCTTCCACATTCAGAATAGATGTCTGTGTGAATTCCCATACAACTCCCAATGTTTGCTGAGGTCTTCTGACTATTCCATCTATCTGGGTGTATTCAGTGTTAATCTGTTGCAGGTATACCCTTGTAATTGTGCACCTATCTAAGTTACCAGCTACAGTTTGGGAATTTTCTGGAGATTTGGGGTTAATTCTTGGGGAGGGAAGAGGGAAGAGCAGAGAGCTCAGTTGGGATGTGATGGCACTCATTGACTTCTGTTTCTTCAAAGCATCTATTTATTTATTATTATTACTGTTCACTGTAGTCTGCAGACGTTGTAATTCTCAGAGTATTTTGGGCCTCACTGTCAAGATGGTAACCCTATCTAAAGTTCTCTTGCTCAAGAAGACAATCAATATTAATCTCTCTTTGAGTTTTAGAGCCAAGTAAATATTTTTCAAATAAATCATTTGGCATAAATTAGTTGAAAAAAATTGAAATTATATTCTGGTCTCTTGCAGCAGTCACCACAATTTAGAAATCTTTAAAATATTTTAAAACTGTGTTTGCACTGTTATTATATTGTTTTCAATATGACAACTTTAATATAACTGTTTATTACACTACTTTGCTAAGTAGTTAGCTAAGTATGAAGGAAATTGCCTCCCCAGTCAGAATAAGGAGGCAGACACAAAGGCTTGGGTACTAAAGGACCAGTTTTATTTTAGGCAACAACATAAACTGTAAATGAACTAAACCTGGCAAGGGCCTAACCAGCGGTACAGGTCAAGCCCTGGGGTCACTCTTGGACCCTGCCTTGTTCTGTCTGGGTGAGACTCACTGCCCTGGATGTGAGCCATACAACTGCACGGCTGGGGTCTGGCCAGCCTAGCAGATGGTTTCCCCCTTACAGCTCCAAGCACCCCTGCCATGGAGCATGAGGGAAGGACTTGTCCAGGGGATCCCACCAGGCAGCCTGCCCTCTAAACCAGCCGCCATAAAACACTCCAGCCAATCCTGACAGGCCCCTAATATCCCCACCAATGGGGATGTGCCAAGGGTACTCACCGTCCCGCTCACATTCCCCCAACTAAATCCTGCCAGTGATGGCCTAAATCAGCACCACTATAGCCAATAGTCCTGCAAGCATACAAGCTAGGCAAAAAACTTTCTTTCCAAGGTCAATCACTCAACCCAAGCCTATGACATTGTTTATGGAAATGTTCTTGATACTGTATGGAAATGCCTGCCCTTGTCCTTGCCACTAATTGTACTAATCTCACACTATGTAATCCACCTTGAGTCTCAGTGAGAAAGGCGGAATATAAATAACATAAATAAATACAAGCATCTGCAGCTTTCCATGGTGAAACACAGCACCTAAGGAAAAACAAGTCAGTTGAGTTTCCCAACCCCCAGTGGGCGAATTTACAAATGATAAGCCTTGGACCACCACTGGACCACCCTCTGGATAACCTGACTAGCATAACCCATGGCTGCAGCTGTCAAGACTTCCCCAATCTGGAAGGAATGGGTGCCAAATTTGACATTTTGCAGACCAAATCTGGTCAGCACTCTTCTGTTGCAAGATCTGATTGACTATAATGTGTCTCATCAGTTTCACTACTCCCTTACTCTCCTCATTTCTCTTAGTCTGAACTAAGTGTGCACTCCCTAAAAGAGACAAGTAGACATCAGAACAACAAATATTAATGAATGTTATGCATTTTCCCATTTGTTTTCATTATCATAACTACAGTGGTAAATTGGACTATTTCTCTCATTAGTTACTAAACAAATTATTAGTTACTAAACAAATGATGCCATATTTCTAAAGGAACATTAAATCTGCCCTTTTTAAATTCTGTGGGAGAAAACTGTATCACACAAGTCAACCACTATTCTGCAGTAACAGAAAAATTACATCTACTACAGCCTGAGAAACCCATCCAATTTGAATATGTTAACTCTACTTCTCCCTCTTTCAGACTTCCACAAGATGATGCATAGGATACATGTGTGCTAAGGTTCATAAAGGGGTGTCATGATTATTATGTAACATCAGATACATTTTATTGACATCCCTTTAATTTTGATGAAGGGTGTCTGTATACCATGCAGATCTTTTTGCTATGACTTGGATTTATATTTAACCTTAACCTTCCTTAATTCAATGTCATTTTACAGTTAAAGGCATGCCAGAACTTCAATGTGACTTTGCCAGAGACTTGTGGAAAACTTTGGAGACCATGAAAGTAGAAAAAGATATAACACAGGATATTACATTTTTCAGATTACCAAGCCCATCAGTCTCACAATCTGTGACTAAAAAAAGGAAGTCTTGAAATTTTGAGTGATACGTAAGAACTGGCTATCAGATCTCTGATGTTTTGATTGGAATGTGAATACATGCGGGTTACTCTTTTAGTCCTATAGTCTGATAGCTCCAATAATCAGATTCATTCTTACATGGTTGGTCTGTTCATGTGTGGTATTGTATCCCTGACTGTGCTTCTGCTGGCAGCATTCCAAAGACATTGATCACAAGAGTCTGAAACTTGCTGAAAGCTCAAGGTGAGTCAAGCTGTGTTTACTAGGTGTGCAGTGAATGTTCATGATATAATCAGATAAAAACTATAGCCAATGATGAGAGACATAGTATATTTTCCCCTTATCATGCATCCAGTGAAAATATTCCAAAAAGATCTTTTTTTCTTGACCTTATGTTAGCATAGTATATGTCTGCAATGTATTATCGCTGTATTAATTCACTGTTCATTATGGGATCATTCCCCTTGATCTCTGACTGATAAACACGTCCTTTGAGCATGATTTTGTACAGTCCATATGGGGATAAACACAAATAAAAAGAAGACAAGAAGTTTCCTGCCAGCATTTGTGTGCTTGTCCTGAAATTGCACACAGTGACAGATTTCCATACACCACTTGGGCCCTACTTAAAGCATATTAAACCTACAAGGAGCCATCTGTTGCTTTGTATCTGATAATGAAGGTTAGTTGTATCTGGAAACAATGAAAACTCCCAAAAAGCATCCCTGCTTGAGGAAAGTTTACACAAAGCTGTGATAAAAAGCCCAGATTTAGACTTCACATTGTGCAGAATCACACACACAAAGAGCTAAATACTGTATATGAGGTGGTACTGTTGTTTACTGAAATGATTGCTTGAGAACCTGAATTTAATGTAATATAATTGAAGTAAGTTTAGATACAGCACAAATTGCCTGATGGGGCTGAGCTGAAAGGAAGAAAATGTTCATAGCTGCAACAGCAGACCCTATAGCTGATTATTCAAGGGGAAGAAGGAAGATTATAATAGGCAAAAATGTGTCTATAGTGCAGCCCCCACAGCTGCTTACCCCACAGTATACCCTTTTTGAATGCAGTGGATTGCTACAAGCTCTTTTCTTCCTTGTCTGCATAGAGGAACAACACAGTTCTTACTCTTAAGATCACCTTTGTAAGCACTCCAAGAGCATGGCCATTATTGCCCCCCTAGTTGGAATGAAGAGATAGACACAGGTGTTGGATCTAAGGGCCACTTTATTAATTAACCTCAACAAAACATTAACATAACTGCGGCAAGGGTAAAGTGGTACAGGCCAAGCCACGGGGTCCCACCTAGACCTCCGCGTTGACCTGTCTGGGTGAGCCCCAAAGTCCTGGGTGCAAGCCCTCCATGTGGATGGCTAGGAGACCCAGCCAGCCAGGCAAATTGGTTTCCCCCTTTCAAGCTCCTAAGCCTCAGCTGTACATCAGTGAGGGAAGGACTTGCACATGGGGTTCCCCCAGGCAGTCTGCCCACGCGTGCTGGCAGCCATCACAAGCAGTACCAGCCGCTCCTAGCAGACCCTTCTTCCCTACCAATAGGGAAGTGCCAAGGGTGCTCACCGGCCTGCTGCTTCTAACCAAACTCTATTCCACCACCGTGAGGGCCAAGCCTCTACTTAGGCCCTAGCACCTCACTATTGGCCTAGTGCCAACCTAAGCCCCTGCCGCAAGTCGTTGAGGAAAATGTCATTGCCCGTTTCTGACAGGTGTACCCCATCATCTCTATAGAGGTCAGCAAATTCGGCTCTGATCCTGGGTTGGGGTAGATATACCCCCAATCCCTCCCCCAGGGCCTTCTGAATGGTTCTATTGGCCTTCATTCGAGCCCTTTCCACTGCTTGCCTGTTCTCCGTATCCCGCCAGACCTGCCAAGGCAACATGGTGGACCACATGATAAGCACTCCAGGCCAACACTAGAGTATCTCCTGCATGTCCCATTTAGCCTGCAGGGACAATGCCCTACCATGGACAAACCCCAGGTCATTCCCACCCAAATGAATGACCAATATATGGGGTGCAGGGCCCCACCGCTCTTTAAACAAGAGAGGCAGCAAACCTGGCCATTGGAGTCCACGCCAACCCTGCCACTCCACAGTTGCCCATTCACTCAAGCCAAGCTGGGACCAACTTGCATCCTCCTGGCTTGATGAGTGGCCCAAAACACCATGCTGTGCCCACAGATCAAAATCTGTCGTTTCTCCAGGCAAGACACAGCACCTAAGAAAACACCATTAGTAAAACCTTTAAAACCGTGTGAGAGGATGAACATAGGAATAATAGGCAGATGACTTCCATCTACCCACTCTCTGAATAGCCTGGACTGAGTATCCCATGGCTGCTGCTGTAGAAGCAGCCCCAATCCGAAAGCAGTGGGTGCCGAATTTGACGCCCGCCAACCCCAATTTGGCCAGCGATCTCTCAGTCACTACCCAAAATGGGTAGCGAGTCAGAGGTAAACCATCCTCATGCTGAAACAACACTCCCTGTGCTTCTCCCCGGACCCTTAAACACTTCCGGAGAGCCCACACTGGACACAACCCCGGGTCGGCACAGGTTCTGAGGTTAATGACCACCCCCTTCTGTTTCTGGTCCATTTTAGACTTGTGTATCCGGAGGGAAACACTACCTTCACCAAACTTAACATCTTGTGCCATCAAGGCCCTACCCAACACATCCACCTTGGATTGGAGGATCAGTTCACTAATGTGCAGAGCCCCAAAAATTGCTACCAAGGCAGCCACATGAAATAGCCTAGTTTCAAAACCTGAGGTGCAGATGTCACCCCAAGCCTTACAAAGCCCATTCAAAATTAATGGAGAAATAGGCTCCCTAGGGTCAGTGTGCACCGCTGAGTCACGAGACCAGCCCTCTAACATTTTACAGATGTGGAAGTCCCCCGTGGTCTCAGAGAACCCCCGAGCCTTACTTGTAAAGGCCAGCGCCACTAGCTGACCCCGAATGGACTTGACCGCTAGCCCACAACCCTTCTGATGCACACAAAAGCACAACAGATGCTCCACCGGGATGGGCCATAACTGCTGGAGGCCCACATCCCGCCTAAACCTCCCAAATTGGCCTACCACTCTGTCGTAGGCATGCTGGGCGTTGGGGGCCAACACCATCCTTAAGGCCCTGGACGTTTCGACCTCCCAAGCTGCCATAACTCCAGGGGCCAAAACAGAAAAATCGTGACTACTTAACTAACAGATTCAATAATAATTACTTTCACAAGCCAATTATTACAATATTTCAGCATGCATTTTATAATTTAGTATTCAAGAAAACCAATTGCACACACACACACACAAACCTTGCCACGGCAGCTGCAAGGTGCAGTACAATAAAATGAATTCATACATGGTTGTTTTTACATAAAGTGCAAATGCCAATTCCAATATTAATACAACACTCATTGCATAATTAAAGTGCAAATGCTACAATGATTATAATTCATAGAGCACAATGTGCAACCCCACAGTCATAACATTGCATAGAAAATCTGCAGGCAGACAGCTCGTGGATATAAGTAAAGGGGAAGAAGAGGTCCAATCAAGGACGTGCCATCTGATGGTTGGACCGGTTCCTGGGCATAGGACCATTTCGGATCTTTTACAAAGACGGCAGGGTGTCAAACAAAAGTCAACGCAATCTTTATTCTGCTTCTGTGAAACTAACAAAGGTAACAGCAAACCAATAATATTCATTCCACTGTCCCTTATTCTCTATTTGTACAATAAGAGCCCATACTTACATAATAGGATGATAATTTACCATACACGTCAGCCCATCACCCTCACAAGGAATTCATAATAAAGTGCGTGTGCAAAAACAACAGCTGCAAGCCTCTTTATACAGACGCTGAAGAATCCCTAACGAGAATCTCTTAAAGAGACATACCGATGGCTAGCCCTCCATTAAAGGTAACATGAGAAGTTATTGTCGATATTAAGTCCTGTCGGAACCAGTGTACGCAATCTGTGTATTCAGAAAGTTTCCTTCCTATGTATATCATTAGGGATGCCCTCAGATGATTTTAATTTGGAGACATATAAGACAGTGGGCATCTGCGCTGGCTCCGAGTTGGCCTCCAGGGTGAGCTGCCAAAACCGCTCCATCTGTGGGCGAGACAAAGCATCTGCCACACCATTACTAACACCAGGAAAGTGTTTGACTTTAAATAAAATGTTCCACCTGAGACACAACAATGTAAAGGCTCTTACCAGCCTCATGACCTGGACCAATTTCGAAGTCAAGGAGTTGACCACATGAACCACCGCCTGGTTGTCACACCAAAAGTGGACCACATGGTTAGATAACTCCTCTCCCCACAAGTGTACAGCCACCAGAATGGGAAAAAACTCCAGAAATGTTAAATCCCTATCCAACCTGGATGTATGCCACTCGGGGGGGGGGGCAAAAATCTGCGCACCAATGCCTTCGAAAATACACTCCAAAGCCCAAAGAGCCAGATGAGTCAGATGTAACCTACAGCTCGACTTCGAGCAACAGGCCGTCACACCAGAAGGTAACCCCATTAAAATCTCAGAGAAAATCGGACCAAATGTCCAAATCCTCCTGCATCCCCTTGGTAACCTTGAGGCAATGATGGGGAGCCCAGAGAGTTGACATAGCATCACAGCGCCTATGTAGAAAAGCCCTGCCTGGAACAACCGCCTTGCAGGCAAAGATCAAGTGACCTACGAGCTTCTGCAGCTCCAATAGGGACACCTTTCGCTTTGACCTGAACTTGAGAAGCCTGACCTTGAGGTCAGCAACCTTTTCTGGGGGAAGTCTAAAACACTGATGCACCGTGTCGAGCTCAATGCCCCCAAACATCAATACCTGAGAGGGCCCCTCAGTTTTCTCGTGCACCAGAGGAACGCCCAGTTCATCAGCTAAATGAATAAAAGTGCTTAATAGGTGGGCACACTGCCCGGACCCCACTACCCCTATGAACAAAAAATCGTCCAAATAGTGCACGGAGTCACGACTACATGCCCTGCGCTGTAATTCCCATTCTAAAAATGAGCTAAAGCATTCAAATGCCGCACAAGAAATCGAACAGCCCATGGGGAGGGCCCTGTCCATATAAAACTTGCCCTCAAATGAAAACCCCAAGAGCTCGAAGTCATCAGGGTGCACAGGGAGAAGGCGAAATGCAGACTTAATATCATATTTCACCATCTCAGCCCCCCTTCCACAGCAACGCACCACTCTGACTGCCTGGTCAAATGAGGTATACCTGACCGAGCATAAATGCTCAGGTATGGCATCGTTCACTGACTCCCCCTTGGGAAAAGAGAGGTGATAAATCAGGCGGAACTCACCTTCACCCTTCTTAGGTACCACACTCAATGGGGACACCCTAAGATTGGGAATGGGGTGTGTATGTCAAAGGGGCCAAAAACTCGGCCCTCAACACATTCTTTGGCTATTTTGCCCCTAACTACATCCTCCATACCCACAACAGAACACAAATTGCTGGACATAAATTGGGAATGTGACCCCTGAACTGGAATTCTAAAACCAAAATGGAAGCCCTGGGAATGAAAAAGAGCCTCCTGCTTCCTAGGGTAGGCCCATAGCAGCCGCTCAAGGACCCTCAGCCTTACCGGGCTGAGTCCCTTTACCAGCAGCCTGCTGACTGCTGGCTCCCCCTCCACCAGGTTTCCTACTCTCCCCACCTTGTCTGACCTTAGGACAGGCATTGTATGGGTGGAACCCAGCACAAGAAGGGCACTCGTGCTTAAACCTACAAGGCTTTCGGCTGCCAGGGTTGAACCTGCTGCCTCGCCATGGAGCGGGTAGTAGAGGACGAAGGGGCAGAAGCCGAGCACTGCACAACATGACCGCTATCAGAGCGATCTCCTATATTAGGCTTTGCAGGTGACATCACCTGCAGCCAAAGGTGCTGGTGAATACGATCCCATGGGAGACTAGGGTTAAGGGCTGCCCACATTCTAAACTCCTCATCATACTGCATCCAGTCAGCACCTGAGAAGCCAGTATAGCCCTTATAAATGATGTCCAGGTACTATAACAGGGAAGCCACCCTCTGAGGCTGCACCCTGACCAGTACACCCACATAGATCAAGAAACCCAGCAACCAATTGGCCCAGGTATGATCCACATGCTGCTGCTTGAGCCGCTCTTTGTCCCTATCATCCAACTCATCCTTATCATTCTTTTCCAATTCCCGGAAAAGAAGGGTAAAGACATCAATGTATTCACCTTTTAGAATATTGTCACAGGTTGCCTGTGTCAGATGGTCACCCAGAGGGAGAGCCATATCCCCAAAAGGAAGTGCACTAAAAGGCGCATAGGCCAAAGCAGGATAGGGGTAACAACCCTAAAGCCCTCCCATGTAATTGAGCCACATCCCAGCCTGCACATGCCCCCAAGGGCCCTCACCACCTCCCCATGCGGGTTGAGATGGTGTAGTCTGAGGAGCTCCAGCAAACGCCAAGCCTTGTGGCTGCCAGGGGTACTGACTCATAGCAGCCCATGATGACGGGAACTGCTGGCCGACCCCAGGGGCCATCCCCACAGTCACTCAAGTAGGTACTTGAGGTACTTGCCCCCAAGGTCCCCACAGCCAAGGAGAACAAGTTTGATGTGCAGGGTCCTTACCCCCAGGCTCCACGGGGTCAACAGCCACCACCACAGGCATGGATTCCAGGAAGGCTTCCTGATTAATGTCCACGACTGGTTCCTCCTCTGTCTCGGCCACTGCAGACTGGGCTCTGCCGGTCCCACCAATTGCTCCATCTGCAACTTCCTCCAAAATAGAAAGGCATGTAAGAATTTCTCTATTTGTAGCATTCCTAGAGGCCCGCTGAATAGGCCATGCTCTGCCTTCACCAGTCACAGTAGCCACCGCAACACCTTTGCTCTGCTCAAGAGCGGCCAGCCTCTGCAGTATATCCTACTGGCTAACTTGCTCCCCTTCATCCTCAGAAGAGCTGAGCACTGGTGCAGGTCGTTTGGCTGGTACTCTTTTAACCGGCTGCTTGCCCTTGGAAGGGCCAGCTTCCTTCTTAGGGGGCATGATGCAGACTAAGGCTAATAATACTGGGGGGAAGACACAAAGCTAAGCGCTAAAGGAGGGGTGAGGGGAGGCCAGCGTAAACCAAAAATGGCAGCCAAGCCCAAATGCTGGCAAATGCCCCTAGGCCTGAAGCCCCCAAATGGCCACCTGCCCTAAAGCCTAAAATGGCCACCTACCCCATACGCACATGGGGGCCACCTTTTCCCAAGGCCCACAGCAGACTGCTATGCCCCCACCTAGTTCCACACTGAGGAGTGGATAAAGCAAGGGTGGGGAGGTGGGGGGTCGCTACCAGCTGCGGTGCGCCTCAGGCCTATGCCCTGCCAAGGCCACTGCAAAGCCCTTTGGTAGCCACAGACAGATGGGGGATTAACTAGGTACAGATCCCCCAAAAGGCCAAGCACCCTTGAACCTCCCAACACCCCCCAGGCACCAAACCCGAAATTAAATGAGGCCACCAAGCCACCAACAAGGCATAGCAATCCGCCGCCTCAGTGACTCCGGCGATGCAAACGAGCCTCTCATGTCAGGCACTTTCCCCACAAATGCGCTGTCTCCGCCATGGCTCGAGCACCACCACCTAGCTGTGCTGCCGCACTGCTGCCCAGCGGTGCCGCCACCATTTCTCCCGGGCTGCCTGGCCTCGCCGCTGCAGCCTCTGCCACCCAAGCGCCCAAAGGAACGAACCACTCCACCGCCGCAGCTGCCGCTTCAACGCTTGGAGGACTGACAAACACGTCCTTCACCCACCAAGCGTTGTGAGCGACTGAAGCTGGGTGAGCTGAGCTGCCTGGCAAGGCTGTTAGCTCCTCCCACCTGACAAAGCCTGGATGCCCGGGAACGCTGCTCTGCTCTCCCTCCTTCCAGGAGGGCAATAAACAGCCACCTCCTTGAGCAGCTAAAGCTGCCCGGAGGTATGGCCGAATTCTAACTCCGCTTAATTTGTTCTTAGTGAAATCAGTGTCACAGTCTTGATTGGCCAATATCTCAAGATGGAAAGGACAGGGTGAATAGGGTATGTACATTGCTGTGCCGTACCAAAAAAAAAAAAGGGGGGCTGCAAAATCCTGCCCTGTACCTAATCGTACTTTTTGCCCCAAATATATGGTTATCTTTAGACACAACACTCTATGTAGGGCTGCCCTTGAGACTGATCTGGAAACTACCACTGGTCCAGAATGTAGTGACACATGTCATTAAGGGGACTCTAATGACACATGTCATTAAGGGGACTCCTACTGTGTAACCTAAAGCTGTTCAAGAAATAAAGCGTTTTTGACAGGAAATGTGTTTTTGTGATTCTCTGATGTTAAGTGAGTTGTGTTATTTTTGTGAGGTGGAATGCTGGAATATCCTTTGGTGTGCCCCCCCTGCTGTGTATCCTAAAGCTGTTCAAGAAATAAAGTGTTTTTGACAGGAATTGTGTTTTTGTGATTCTCTGATGTTAAGTGAGTTGTGTTATTTTTCTGTGTGGGGGACTGCTGGTGTAATGTGTCATAATGCTTTGCCTACTTGTACTTTGAAAAGGGGAAAATAATTTTTTAAAAACTTTGTGTTGTTCGTGTTTTATTCTTTGTTGTCCAGTTGGTTCCCATCATAGGAAACAGTGTGGCAGGCTGGCCAGGCTTCTCTGTGGGTGGTGGGGGTGTCAGGGGGTGGTTGTCTGTGTGTCAGGTCAGGTGCTCTTTCCCAGGGACAAGTTGGCTCTCAGAAGTTTGCCCACCATTGTGGCACCCCTGGGCTGTGCGGAATTGCCCTGGGAAAGAGAGTTTAGAAGTTCCCAGCATAGGGAACAAAGGGAGAGGGCTGGCCTTTGCCAGCCTGTTCCTGGGGTTATGGGTATGGGGCTGCTGGGGGTGGATTTGGGTCTGTGAGGGGCTAATGTGGGGATTTGGGTCTGTGTGTGGCAGCTGGGGGGGAATTGGGTTTGTGTGGGGCTGTAGGAGGTGGACTTTGGGGGCTGAGAGCACCTACTTGGGGAGGCCATGAAATGCCCCCCTCCAAGTGGGAGCAGGCTGAGCCTTGGTGGGGGGTGGGAGTAGAGGTGGGAGAAGGGCCCCTGAGGGTTGGGGGGCATTTTGCATGCAAAATGCCACCCCTGGCAAGACAAGCCTCCCCCAGCTGTAAGTAGTAGAGAAAAGAGCACCTACTTGGGGAGGCCATGAAATGCCCCCCCAAGTGGGAGCAGGCTGTGCCTTGGTGGGGGGTGGGAGGAAAGGTGGGAGAAAGGCCCCTGAGGGTTGGGGGGCATTTTGCATGCAAAATGCCACACCTGGCAAGACAAGCCTCCCCCAGCTGTAAGTAGTAGAGAAAAGAGCACCTACTTGGGGAGGCCATGAAATGCCCCCCCCCCAAGTGGGAGCAGGCTGTGCCTTGGTGGGGGGTGGGAGGAAGGGTGGGAGAAGGGCCCCAGAGGGTTGGGGGGCATTTTGCATGCAAAATGCCACCCCTGGCAAAGGAAGCCTGCCTCTTCATTTTTCCCCCATAGGAAATAATGAAGAAGAAGATGAGCAGCAGCAAGCTAACAATATGCTCACCCTTCCCTTTCTTATGCGAGGATAGGGTGACCTGGTTTGGGGGGCCATAACGTGGCCCCCCAAAGTCCAATCGGTCTGAATCTTGGGGGGTTGTTAGAGAGGGGTTAGAGGAAGGTCCCCACCAATTTTGGGATGATTCAGTGGGAAAATGCCTCCCCCAGGCGTCCGGGAAGACAGAGGCATTTTCCCATTGAAAAAGCCGAAAGAAAGCAGAAACAAGCAGAAACAAACCCGAAAGCCGAAAGCCGAAACGGCTAGCCGTTTCGGCTTTTGCCTGTATCCGAAACAGATTCTTGTTTCGGGTAAACCCGAAACAAGAATAACGAAACAGTGTGCCTTTGCACACCCCTAACTGCAACATGGCTCCAAAGCCACCCTGGGGCTAATGCTAGCCAGGTACGAGTGAGTCCATTCAATCCTTCTTTTCCTTTAAACTTTAAAAATGACATGGGAGTAGACCTGGCCTATAGAGTTCTACCCTCCCCCAGGAAATAATGGCTGATACGTGGCCAGGTTTAACCTACTAGCAGCTCAGCTGTTATTTGGCATCTCTGGTCTCTTTAAAGGGCTATTTGATAAGCCAGACTAGCCTGATTTCATCAAATCTTGGAAGCTAAACAGGGTCAGCACTGGTTTAGTATTTGGATGGAAGATTACCAAGAGGCAGGCAATGGCCTACCTCCATTGAAGGTCTCTACCTTTGAAAACCCTGCTGGGAAACCTTAAATCAGCATGTCTGTCTATCCATCCCCCCCCCACCAAGGAGTTCTATCACCACTAGAAGTAGAGCATGACCCTTCCCATGATACATAATGGACCTTTAAATTTTAAAGAGACTAGAGATACAGACTAACAATGCTTCTGAAACAAGCTTCCTATCTCTGTCCCCTTCCCTCCCCATATCTGATTTAGTAAATTCGGTATTACTGAACTTAATTCTGTGTTATCAAATACATTTGGTAATACCAAATTTAATTTACTGAATTAATTTGGAAAAATTCAATAAAACTCAGTAATCGTGGCTGTACTGTTACTTGCTGTTCCTATGTTAAGGAACAGCAAGAAACACCCTAACTTTAGATGGGAAGGGGTGAGTGAGGGAGAGGAATAAGGGAAGGGGGAAGGGAGGGGTGAGTGATTGGCTAATCCTTGCAGAAGCTCCCCTTCTCTGGACAATGAGATCTTCTGGCAGGAAAGTGCTTTTTTTAAACTGCTGCAATGAGATAAATTAGGAGACTTGCCTGAGAGCAGCCTCCATTTTGCTCTGGCCTGGAGACTGAGAGACAGTCTATGCTGCTGGCTCTCTCTCTCTGGTCTATGACTCTAGCCTGCATTGGATTGCAAGTGCATCCTGACTTGGTGTAAGTGGATTCCTGGCTACAGCTGTCTGTACAGAAACCTGCTGCACCTGAAGGACTTCTGCTGCCTGCTTCTGCCTGGTTTGAGAGCTGTTAAACTCAGTCCCCCTTCCCCCCATCTTTGGAGGGAGGGTTTTGGCATGAAGCTGAAGTTGGTTCCCAGTTCCTTATTCGCAGTTCCTTATTCCTTATTCGCAAAGCCAAAGAAAAATATTGTGGGAAAACTGAAAAGCTCTAAACTCCAAAATGAAGTTTGCAGGGGCACATATTATACACCTCCATATTCAGAAGACTCAGCACTCTAAGTGGACCTATACTGGGTCATCCTACAAAACCCAGATCTTGAGTAAACAGCTTCAAAATAGGATGCCCCCAGAACAATTCAATAAGAAGAAAGGGGCGGCAGCTGCAGCAGAAAAAAAAACTTTGGATCACCCCAAATCACACAACCCTGCACTACAAGAGGACATGTGCTGGTTCTGATCCAGTCTCTGGTTCTGGACCTAAGGCCTCCTATGTGGCCTGCCTGGAAAAAACATGTATTAGACATTGCTGGGAATAAGGAAGTGGGGAAGTATAAGCCCTCTGAAACACAAAACAAATCTTTGGATCTCCCCAAATCACACACCCCTGCACTCCAGAGACTGTCCCCTACAAGAGGACATGTGCTGGTGCTGATCCAGTCTCTGGTTCTGGACCTAAGACCTCGAATGTAGCCTGCCTCCAAGGACCTTGTATTAGACATGGCTTTGAATAAGGAAGTGGTGAAAATATAAGCCCCCCTGCCCCCCAAAATAGTCTTTGGATCACCCCAAATCACACAACCCTGCACTCCAGAGACTGTCCCCTACAAGAGGACATGTGCTGGTGCTGATCCAGTCTCTGGTTCTGGACCTAAGACCTCGAATGTAGCCTGCCTCCAAGGACCTTGTATTAGACATGGCTTTGAATAAGGAAGTGGTGTAAATATAAGCCCCCCTGCCCCCCAAAATAGTCTTTGGATCACCCCAAATCACACAACCCTGCACTCCAGAGACTGTCCCCTACAAGAGGTCATGTGCTGGTTCTGATCCAGTCCCTGGTTCTCGACCTAAGGCCTCGAATTTGGCCTGCCTCCAAGACCCTTGTATTAGACATGGCTGTGAATAAGGAACTGGGAAATATAAGAGGCCTCTGCACCCCCAAATAATCTTCGGATCACCCCAAATCACAAAAACCCTGCACTCCAGAGACTGTCCCCTACAAGAGGACATGTGCTGGTTCTGATCCAGTCTCTGGTTCTGGACCTAAGGCCTCCTATGTGGCCTGCCTGGAAAAAACTTGTATTAGACATTGCTGGGAATAAGGACGTGGGGAACTATAAGCCCTCTGAAACCCAAAACAATCTTTGGATCACCCCAAATCACACAGATCTGAACTCGAGAGACTGTCCCCTACAAGAGGACATGTGCTGGTGCTGATCCAGTCTCTGGTTCTGGACCTAAAGCCTCAAATGTAGCCTGCCTCCAAGAACCTTGTATTAGACATGGCTTTGAATAAGGAAGTGGTGAAAATATAAGCCCCCCTGCACCCCCAAATAATCTTTGGATCACCCCAAATCACACACCCCTGAAGTCCAGAGACTGTCCCCTACAAGATGTGCTGGTTCTGATCCAGTCCCTGGTTCTGGACCTAAGGCCTCGAATTTGGCCTGCCTCCAAGACCCTTGTATTAGACATGGCTGTGAATAAGGAACTGGGAAACATAAGAGGCCTCTGCACCCCCAAATAATCTTCGGATCACCCCAAATCACAAAAACCCTGCACTCCAGAGACTGTCCCCTACAAGAGGACATGTGCTGGTTCTGATCCAGTCTCTGGTTCTGGACCTAAGGCCTCCTATGTGGCCTGCCTCCAAGAACCTTGTATTAGACATAGCTTTGAATAAGGAAGTGGTGAAAATATAAGCCCCCCTGCACCCCAAAATAATCTTTGGAACACCCCAAATCACACAATCCTGCACTCCAGAGACTGTCCCCCTACAAGAGGACATGTGCTGGTTCTGATCCAGTCCCTGGTTCTGGACCTAAGGCCTCCTATGTGGCCTGCCTGGAAAAAAACTTGTATTAGATAATGCTTTGAATAAGAAAGTGGGGGAAATATAAGCGTTCTGCCCCCCAAAGTGGTTCTGGTGCTGTGAGCTCCCTTTTCGGCTGCCTCCAAGAAGCTTGTATTCGGAAAAGTTTCTCTCTCAAAGCAGCCCTGGTCTCGGGTCTGCTCAGATTTGGAGCCTGGACTAGAGTGTTAATTTTTATGCCCTTTCTTATTATTCCCAGTCAGATATATTGTAAAACCAGCACATGTCCTTTTGTAGGGGGCAGTCTCTGGAGTTCAGGGGTGTGTGATTTGGGGTGATCCAAAGATTATTTTGGGGGGCAGGGGGCTTATATTTTCGCCACTTCCTTATTCAAAGCCATGTCTAATACAAGGTTCTTGCAGGCAGGCCAGATTCGAGGCTTTAGGTCCACAACCAGAGACTGGATCATCACCAGCACATGTCTTCTTGTAGGGGACAGTCTCTGGAGTGCAGGGTTGTGTGATTTGGGGTGATCCAAAGATTGTTTTGGGTTTCAGAGGGCTTATACTTCCCTACTTCCTTATTCCCAGCAATGTCTAATACAAGTTTTTTCAAGGCAGGCCACATAGGAGGCCTTAGGTCCAGAACCAGAGACTGGATCAGCACCAGCACATGTCTTCTTGTAGGGGACAGTCTCTCGAGTTCAGATCTCTGTGATTTGGGTTGATCCAAAGATTGTTTTGGGTTTCCGAGGGCTTATACTTCCCTACTTCCTTATTCAAAGCAATGTCTAATGCAAGTTTTTTCCAGGCAGGCCACTTAGGAGTCCTTAGGTCCAGAACCAGAGACTGGATCAGAACCAGCACATGTCCTCTTGTAGGGGACAGTCTCTGGAGTGCAGGGTTGTGTGATTTGGGGTGATCCAAAGTTTTTTTTCTGCTGCAGCTGCCGCCCCTTTCTTCTTATTGAATTGTTCTGGGGGCATCCTATTTTGAAGCTGTTTACTCAAGATCTGGGTTTTGTAGGATGACCCAGTATAGGTCCACTTAGAGTGCTGAGTCTTCTGAATATGGAGGTGTATAATATGTGCCCCTGCAAACTTCATTTTGGAGTTTAGAGCTTTTCAGTTTTCCCACAATATTTTTCTTTGGCTTTGCGAATAAGGAATAAGGAACTGCGAATAAGGAACTGGGAACCAACTTCAGCTTCATGCCAAAACCCTCCCTCCAAAGATGGGGGGAAGGGGGACTGAGTTTAACAGCTCTCAAACCAGGCAGAAGCAGGCAGCAGAAGTCCTTCAGGTGCAGCAGGTTTCTGTACAGACAGCTGTAGCCAGGAATTCAGTTTTCCCACAATATTTTTCTTTGGCTTTGCAAATAAGGAACTGCAAATAAGGAACTGGGAACCGGGAACCAACTTCAGTTTCGTGGTTTTGGCCTGGTATCTGTGAGGGATATGGTTGGGGGTGGGGAGAGAAAATTGTTTTTTTTTAGTTTGCATTTTAAAAACTGCTTGGGAGGGTTGGGCTTTTGTGAGGGGGTCTTTGGTTTCTGGCTTTTGAACTTGGTTATACTTACTGTTCATTTTGCTGTTTGCTATTCTGAGGGACTGTTTTGTTTAATCCAGTTGAGGTGCTTGTTTTATTTTCTTAGCATAGTTAGTTATCATTTAGATGCTGTTAATTTTTGCAGGTTCAGTTTGCGGTTCTGTTTGTTGGCATAGAAGTCTGGTTTGGTGTTTAACTTTTGCTGCTTATTTGGGGAGGGGTTTTGTTTTATCCTGTTGCATGTAATTTGGGGGGTTTTGCTGGAGTTTTTTTTTTTTTTTTTGCTGTGTATTGGTGTCAGACAGGCTAGCAAGCCAGGCTGCCTGCCATACAGGAAGGTGTCTAGCTATGGGGGGGATGGGAAGTAGACTAGCTGCTTCACTGCTTCACTGTTTCCTTTGTTGGGCTTCTGCTGCTGTCTCTGCAGAGCTATGTTGTCTGTGCAGGTGGGAGTGAGTATCTGGGAACTGACCGGCCTTGAGGACTCAGCTCTGCTTCTTTTAGTAACTATGCACCAACTTCAACTGACTTTCTTTCAACCTAGGGAGGAGGGGACTGGGGGTATAACTCTTCTGGAAAAGTTTCACTTTGGCATTCTAGGCAATTGTTCTATACAGGGTTCTACTAGGGGAAATCCTATAATAAAGATCTTTAACTCATCCAGCCATGTCTGATGAAGTGGAGAGTCTGAGTGAGTCCTCTAGCCAGGCCTGACAATTGGGAGCTTTGGTTGGGTTTTTGTGTGTATTGGTGCTTTGGTTTGGCTTTTAATTATTAGAGTTAGAGCCAAGCTACAAGTGATGAATTACACTTGCCTGGCAAGTGAACAGACTCACGTGTATTCCTCCCTGTTCACTTGCCATTCACTTGCACTCCACTTGATCAAGTGGAGAGCAAGTTAATGGCAAGTGAACAGGGAGGAATATACGTGAGTCTGTTCACTTGCCAGGCAAGTGTAATTCATCACTTGCAGCTTGGCTCTTAGTGTTTATTTTGCTGTTCTTCTTGGGAGGGAGGTTTTCTGTTTTATCCTGTTGTTTGGGTGCTTTGTTTGCTATTTTATAATTGCTTATTAGGTCCACTTATTCTTCTGGGGGCTGGATTCTGTATTTTCCCCTGTTGTGGATGTTTTGTCCTGTAAATGTTTGCTAGTTCTTTGTGTGTTGGGGGGCTGTTTTCCCCTCTTGATGGGGCTGCTCTTTCTTTATAGTAGTTTGGTTGGTGTTCCTATTTTTTGTTGGCATAGAGGTTTGGCTTATTCCCATAGGGAATAATGGAGATTGGAGGTGGCTGGGGGCACCTTCTTTGCAGGGCCATAAAATGCCCCCCAGGGTCTACTCTCTGAAACTTAGGGAGTCATTAGAGGGCAGTTAGTAGTGGGTCCCCAGCTAATGTGGCAAAATTTGGTTAAGAAATGACACCCCCTTGGCCACCAGAAATTTCTGAATTGAGTTTCCCATAGGAAACAATGGCCGAATTTTTCCAAATTTGCTGTATATTACTGAAACAAACTGGAGAATGAATTCGGTATTTGGGAGATATCAAATTCTTTTTTCCAGTTTGTATTTCCAAACCTGAATTTACCAAATATTTTTCCTATGCATATCTCTAAATGAGAGAGTAGTTTAGGCTTTCACATTCTCTAGTTGCTTTTAATTTCCAGTTACCTTTGGCTCTTCATACTTTGATTTGTACAACTGTAAAATAACCCCCCTCCCCTCGCATCATTTCAGAGTGCTCTTAGCTTTAGTTGATTCTTTCCGAAAGAGATTACTGGGAGTCTTGACTGAACAAGACTTTGCAAGTGGTGAATTAAATTGACTTTCAGAGTATGTTAGTCTTGGATAGAGAATAAGGCACATCAGAATTTAATTTCATTACACTGTTGTTTAGTTAAGCAACCTGATTTTTCAGCCACTTTCTCAGCCCATCTTCATGTGAATCGCATTGCCTTAATGAGACTATTAACAATAGCAAAAGAAAGTTATCAAAATGAGTGGTTTGCAGATGATCAGAATCATGTACTATTGTATGGCATTTAATATTTGAGTACAGAAGTCCATCCCAGTCTGTTAGCTTTGAAGGCATTTACAGAAGAAACGTGTTTCCCCGGAATATTTTTGATGCAGCCAAAAGTTTTTTAAAAACTCATTGATTTGCATACATGCTTAATGTACATCTTGAAAATATTTAATTTTAGTTATGTTTTAGCAAATAACTTTTTAAATTTCAGTTGATTTGAATTTTTAAAAAGTAGAAATATATAATCATTTATTTACGTTTTAGAAACTAGCAACAGACTCTATTCCCCCCTTAAATAACACTCTTATTTTTCTCCTTCTTATTCCCTCTACCCCCCAGAACCTTTCCCACCCAAATCTTTTGCTCCCCTCTCCTTCTTTCTGAACATCGATCACACAGTAAACAATATAGCATTTCAAATATAAACAGCTGGTCAGATTTGGTTATGATGTTCTTGAAGGTTGTTACCAGAACTGCTGTTTTGTGGGGAAATTAGCATGCAGTCTGGGTTTTAATTATTGCGGATCTTAACCAGCTATACCAGAGTCCCTCTTCATGCAATAAAGAGGCGAGACTAATAAAGATAAAACGTGTTTTTACTAATAGTGTTGCATATGCCTATAATAACACACAAACAAGGTACATACAAGATACTAGGAAATAAAGAGTAAGAAAAATAGAGCCGTTTGCATTAGCAGGAGGACCCACTTGAGATCGACGGAACTGGGTATACTCACCTGGTCACGGCGTGGAAAAAAGATGTAGCAGCAAAGCGTGGCGGTATCTAATGCCTGCACTAGACACGCAGAGAGATGGCAGAGGTTCAGGATAGGAATGGCACACACCTGGCTGGGATCGGGAGAGGAATAGCATGTGCGCCTCATGGCAGGGGAAGCCTGCTTAAATACCCCAAAACATACCCTGAGGCTAGTGCCTTCCATGTGGTTCTCAAAAGGGGAACAAAGGCTTGATGGCTCTACAACTATCCTTTTTTTTATTGTATATTTTTTGTGAATTTCCTTCAAAACATCCTTATTCCCGTACATATATACCCATTGCCCTCCAACCCCTCTCCATAAGTTCATATACAGTTTCTATATCTTTGGCAGAAGTCCCTTGTAAGAATCATTCTTCTATTTATCTTGTTTCTTCACATCCGGATAAGAGGAGTTAGTCTCTGAGTCCTCTCCTTCTTCTATTCCGCCTTGATTCTCCTTCCTCTTCCTCCTCACTTAATTCATCGCTGAAGATATTGTATCCTATAGCCGGGGAGGGTTGAGAGTTTTAGTGTATTTTGGATGACTATTTCCCATTCAAGTTATTCATCTGTATTTCCATACCCTTATCCCTCCCGCCCTCCCTTTAGCTACTCATCCTTTCTAGCCAGGGGCACAAGCTTAGGAGCTTCCACCGAACGTCCCGTTGTTGACCCTCCATGACCCATTTTAAATATAAATGCCATTTTTCCTTAATCTTTCCTATTCTTAATTCCCATGACTCATCCTGATTAATTATGGCTATAATGTCTGATTGAATGTATTCAAATAAATAATCCTGCCAGTTTAGTTCCGTCCACTTAGTTTTGTCTTTCCAACCAAATGCTATTACTGCTTTACCGGCTAGCACCATTGCTTTAAATAAGTCCTGTCCTTCTTTTCTGATATCTTTATGACCTAAAGTACTACCTAACATCAATTCTAGGTCTATCTTTGGTCTTATTGCGAAGAACTTATAAAGTTGCTCTGTTACCTTCTCCCAAAAAGCTTTAACTTCTGCACACTCCCACCACATATGGGAGTACCATCCTTTCCCATTTCTGCAGTGCCAACAGTTTGAGCTTAGTCTTGGGAACATATTAGCTAATATAGCCGGGGTTCTATACCACTTCGTGTAGAATTTCAATTCCAGCTCTCTGAATTTATGCACTTTTATCTCCTGTATACCTTTTATAAGTCTGTCCACCATTCTATCCGCTAAACTACTTTCTACGCTCCACTTCCCCTGAAGGAGGGTTCTTGTCCGATCTTTATCAGACATCATCCTTCTATATATCTTGCCTGCTAATCCTCTTTTTGTGTTTATCATCACCTTTAATAACTCCTCCATTGGTTCCCCCGCCGTCAGAGTCCTATTTTCGATTATCTTTTTAAGTCTATTACGTAGACCTATTAGCTTCAACCAATATTGCCTTCCTATTTCATCATGTAATGTTTGTAATGGTTTAAGTGACTGCCCGCATAGTATATCTTGCAATCTAGTGTACCCTTTCTGTTTAAGTAATCTCCACCATTTCTCATCTTCCTCCTCCTCATCCAATGCCTCTAATAATACTTGTTTAGATACTCCCTTTAACCATTTCGGTTGCCATTTCCTCCAAATCATTAATGCTGTTTTTCTCGGTCCCGGTTCTAACATACTGTATTTAAACTTTCCTCCTGTAAATACTCCAAATCTTCCAACCCCTTTATTTGCCTCATTCTCGATTCTAACCCATTTTTGTTCACTTCTCTCCCCTATTTCCATTAATGTTTTTATTTGAAATGCTTCATAATAATTTCCCAGTTCTGGGACACCCCATCCCATGTCAGATCTATGAGCATATATGAAATATCTAGAAACCCTACTTTTTTTACTGCCAAAGACCCATTCTTTTATTCTCGCATTCCAACTGTTAATTTTTTGTCTATTGATTTCTAAAGGTATCATTTGAAACAAATATAATAACTTTGGGGTCCAGAACATTTTCACTATATTAATCCTAGCTGTTATGTTTAATGTCTTCTTGCCCCACCTCCTCATTTCTTTCAATATTGTGTTCCACGTCCGATTATAATTCCTCTCTACCATCTTATTAACATTTTTAACTATATCTATCCCTAAATATCTGAATTTCTTGACCCCTAAACCTATTCCTGTCCATTTATGTATCGCTTTCCTTTCTTCCATCCTCACATTAATATACATTATCTCTGATTTTGCCATATTAACTTTTAATCCTGAGTTTAACTCAAAGTCTTCTAATATAATTTTTGTCTCTTTGACTCCTTCTTTCGGATTAGATATAACTATGATCAGGTCATCTGCAAATAAATTTAATTTAATTTCTTCCTTGCCTATTTGACATTCCTCTATCCTCCCGGAGTTCCTAATGCGTTGAGCTAGTTGTTCTATAGCCATTATGAAGAGGAACGGGGAAAGCGGACATCCTTGCCTAACTCCTCTCTGAATTGAGAATTGTGAGGTATGTTCCCCATTGAGTCTAACTACCGCTGTGCCTTCTCTATATATTTCCTGGAATACTTGTATAATTGATTGACTAATTCCATATTTGGCCATAACTGTCCATAAAAATTGATATGACAGTGTATCAAAAGCTTTATAAACATCTAATTTTAATAAAGCCAGTTTCCTAAATTTACTATGACACAAGACATTGATTAAATTTCTTACCAGGTGTGCAATGTTTCTACCCTCCATAAAACCGTATTGATATTCTTTTATCACTTTCCGAATAATATTCTTAAATCGATTTGCCAATATTTTGGCAAAGAGTTTATAATCCTGATTCAGCAGGCTAATCGGTCTATATGAACCCACTTCTTGGGGGTCCCTCTTAGGTTTCAAAATCACCATTATTTCTGCTTTCCTCCAGGTATCCGGGGCCTTTCCTCCTTTTAGTATATTATTAAATACTTCTTGTAATTCAGGGATCAATACCTCTTTCATTTCCCTATAAAATTCAGCTGAAAAACCATCTAACCCTGGAGATCTACCTGTCTTTAAGCTACCTATCGCCTGTTCAATCTCTTGACACGTTACATCCTCCTCAAGCCTCCTTTGTTCAGTTTCCGTTAACACTGTCCCTATCTCTTCCTCAAATTCCTTCACCTCTTTTTCCTCATATAAACTTTTATAAAATTTCTCAAATGCTCCTTTTATCTCCTCTGGATTCTGTGTCACTTTTTTATTTATCTTAATACTCCTCACCCTTTGTCTCTCCTTTTCCCTTCTCAGGTAATTTGCTAATCTCTTGGCTGAATTAAGTGTATTTCTCTGGTATTCGTTTTTTACCATAACCTGCTTTTTCCATAATGCCATGGAGTCAAGAACATCCAGTTTTTTCCGCAGTTCCCTAATTAATTTATGTCTATTGGGGCAAAATTTCTTTATTTGGTCCTCTTGCAACTTACTTAATTCCTGTAGTTTCCCTTCCCTATCGGCATGCCACTTTTTCCTTATCTCCTTTTCTTTCATAATACACCGCCCTCTAATTACCGCCTTAGCCGCATCCCATAGTGTATTTGTCTCCACCGTTCCCCTATTCTCTTTGAAGTATAGCTTTATTTGATCCATAATATATCGCTTGTCCTCCTCCCTAGCCATAATCATGTTGTTGTATCTCCATGGTCTTCTAACTTGTTTATGCATTAGTATTATTTCTACACTTACCAGGGCGTGGTCTGAAATCCATGTTGGATGGGTGGTTACTCTTTTTACCTCCCAGGTACTCGTTCTATTTGTAAGTACATAGTCTAAACATGAGGTGGTTTTATGTCTACTTGAGAAATATGTGGGTTTGGGCACTAGGTTAAGAACTTTGTGTACTTCAGTCAGATCCCATTGTTTCCAATTAATTATGTTATCTTTATTAAAATCCTTATTTAAATCTCCCGCCAAAATTACCTCTCCTTCAGAGAAGCTACGTGCTTTTTTTAATACCTTTAATAAAAAGGTTTTCTGTCCCTTATTTGGAGCATATATGTTAATCAATGTTGTTAATCTATTTTCAACCAGGCATTTAACCATTATGAACCTCCCTTCAGCATCTCTTATCACTTCTATTACTCTTATATCATTCCTCTTGTGGGCCAGAATTGCCACACCTCTTGATTTTGATGATCCCCATGCCTCTGCCAAGATCCCCCAATTAGGGTCTCTGAATAAAGGTCTTTTATCTTTCTTTGCTTTATGTGTTTCCTGGAGCCATGCTATATCTATATTCTGTTGTTTAAGAAGTCTAAGAAGTTTATACCTTTTTAAATCCGAACCCAGACCATTGACGTTCAGTGTCAGCACCTGTAGTGTTTTATCCATTTTCAAACTCAGATTTACCTTCCCTTTGTTCCCCTGGCCCGATATTTAGTTTGATATTCCCCTTTGTATACCCAACTTCCCTTCCCTTCCCCCTCCCTCCCCCTCCCCTTCCCTTGTGTAGAGCCATGAGCTGGGGATGAGTACTCATCCCTTCTCTACACATCTGGGGTAAGCGGACCCTCCACTCCCCGAGTTATATTAATAACCATTTTAATACTATTTTAATTTCGTTTGTATACTTCCCTTAATATGTCTCAGTCTCGAGACAATCTTGGCCTCTTGTCCTGACGGTTAGGTGGACCTTCCTCAGAGTCCGGTTGGTGTGGCCAAGGTTGATGCATTTCATCCATCGGGATTGACTCAGTATTCCTCACATTTACTCCCAAAGTTTCTAATAGGTCCCGTGCCTCTTCAGGGTTCCTCGCACAAAGCCTCCTCCCCTCTTGGTAAATAACCAGGGATGCTGGGTACGCCCAGCTGAATTTAATGTTGCTTTGGTTAAGTTTCTGTGCAAAAGGTTTCATTTGAGTCCTTTGATACAGCGTTTCTTTGCAAAAATCTTCCTTCACATAAACCCTTCTGCCTTTAAATGTCAGCTCTTTATTTTTCTTGAGTGTTTTAAATATCCTCTGCTGTAACTTCTCCCTCACAAGCTTCATTATCACCGGGCACGGTTCCCCCCCCCCATTCTTCTTGTTTGGAGTCTGTGGGCACGTTCAATCTCTTCTTCTTCTATTTCCAGCTCCTGTTGTGATAACCATTCCACCAGAGTCCGCTCTAAATCACATGCTTTAACTTCTTCAGAAATACCAAAGAAAATAATGTTCCCCCTCCTATTACGGTCCGATAAGTCTATGTATTGTTTTTTCAATGAATCAATCTCTACTTTGTTCTGTTGTGCAAGAGCCTTGGCTTCCGATGCAATGCCTGCCACCAATTTAACCTCTGAGCCCAAATTTCTCATTTCTGCTGTTAGCTCGGTTAAAGAAGTTTGTATTTTGGTCTGGGAGTCAAGCATTAGTGCTTGAAATTGTGCCAGTTGTTCTGATAACCCTTTCACAGTAACCGCCATGTTATCTCTGTCTCAGCTCGTCCTCCCTTCCCTTTTAAAACTAAACAAGTTCTGTTATCCTCTCACCTATTCTTTCACCAAGCTTCTTCTTGTTGTGCCAGACGTCTCATAAATCAGTTTCAGAAGTTTCAATCAGCAGTTTACATTCTTTTAAAGCTGTTAACTTAGATGTCCTCGGGAGAGTGGAGACAAGGCGTCCAAACGCTAGTGCGTGCGCATTGCCCTCCACCCGCTCTACAACTATCCTTAATGGGCCACTTTAGTGTCTAATTGTATGATTGTGACACCTCGGGAAGAGGGGACAAAGGAGCGGAGGGGAGTGCCGGGCGGGTTGATTGGATCTGCCAGGAAGCTGGAGTTGTCTTGATGGCATCAGCTCTGGAATGCAGTAGTTGCATTGAGATGCATCCATTAAGTGTGCTGAACAGCTGGCACATAGCTTCCATTCTGGGGTGGCTTCCAAGATATGCTTAGCAGGGCAAGGCTAGCTGCTGCAGACGTGACTGGCTTGCTTTCACGAAATGGCAGCCTTGAAGTAAACTGTCCAGGCTGGCTCTTCACTGCTTGAGAACATGGCTTCTTCCTTGGCACGGCTTGGGCTTGCTGGTGGTCTGCCCAGTGGTGAGGGCAGACTCAGTGACTGTCCTGCAAGGGCCTCTCCACGGGAACTGGCCAGGGGGTGCCTGGCCAGACTTGTGGAGATTCCCTCTGGCTGGCACTGTGCTGCTGGCAGCATGGCTCTGGGCCCAGGTGAGATAGGTGCCCAAGGAGGCAGGAGATGGCACAGTCCATTGCAGCAGAGAGAACAGGATACAGGCATGGGCAATGCTGCCTCAAAACAGAATCTTTGGTGGATCTTGAAAACAGCAACACAGGAAACTGACATAGTCCATGACAGGCCCCATAACAGGACGAGGGGGTCCCTGGCAACAAGGTGGTTGAGAACAATTGAAAATGAAGCCAATGTAGGTGAAACATATACCTTTTCAAGAGTTGCCAAAACAGTTTTTGCCACTCTTTTCAAAAAATGTTTGTAAATAAAAGAGAGAAACTTTTGTCTCAACCCAAATAAAAAAATGCGACACTTTCCATTCCACTTTCCATTTATCTGTTCCATGTTCTATGCAAATAATATGCCTTCTGTAACTCTTTTGCTCCAAGTACAGAGCAACATTTTCTTTTTCTCTGAGCCAAGGAAACTAGCAAATAACAAATTAATTTAGCATGTGAATGAATAATTGGTGTGAGATGTCCCAGCTTCTAGAGCTATTAACATCCCAGGGGTGCTGTTTAGATCAATGAACTCTTAAAATGGGTGAGGTTACATCAGTATTCTCTATAAACCGTATGAACCCACTCCCCCCAAATGAAAGCCTGTTACTGTGGGAGATGATATGTAGAAGAGAAGAGATTTATTCTTCTCAGTTCAAACAAAAACAATACTTTGAAGTTTTAGGATTTCTCAAAAATACAGAACAACAGAAATAAAAGGAACAGTATAGTTTCATTCTAACTAAACAAAATCCTCATCTCCTTCTGTGGAAAGGTATTAGGCCCCATGTCCAGGCTGTAGCTGCTCAGGAATGGTCCTCAGGTTGATGGATGTAATGAGCAGTAATCTGAGAGAGGACTTTCTCCTCCTCTTCTAATTTTCTAGCTGGCTCTAGGAAGGTGGGTTGGCTTTTCTGATTCAATAGCAAAGTGGGGTTCTGACTGAAAATTCCCATCAAAGGAATTTGGCCAGGACCAGAAGTTTCACTGGGCCAGAAGTGTATGGGCTGCATCTAGAAAATTTACATTGTAGTTTCAGATCCAGAGCCGTTCAGTGAAATGTTTAATGCGATTGGGTAGTTTTTTGGTGGGGTGTTGTGTCAGGGTCAACATTCATTAGTTTTTTTGGATATATTTTTCTGGCATTTTGGACATATTTGCTTTCAAACCTTATAATGGTAACCAAGTTATAATGTTTGTTTGTTATTTGGTATACTTTGGTTTTCTTTTTCCTCGTTCTTGTGTACATTCTCAACTAGGGATGTGCACCCCAAAAATATTCGGGTTTCCTGCTTTGAGTTTACCCAAAACAGGAAAAACATCCAGAATGACCCGAATCCCGAAGCAGCAAGCTTGCTGCTCACCAGCAGCAGGAGAAGGGAGGCTTTCAAATGCCCCGTGCCCAGCATCACCTGATGTGCATTGGGTGAAGCCAGGCATGGAGCATTTGAAACTGAGTCAGCACCCCTTCTGTCTCTCGCCACTGGCAGGAGAATGGGTGCTTTGGAATGCCCTGTGCCCGACTTCACCCAAAGTGCATTGTGTGAAGCCAGGTGCAGGGCGTTTGAAACTGAGTCAGTTCCCCTTCTCTTGTTGCTTGCCAGTAGCAGAAGAAAGGGTGCTTTCAAATGCCTCGTGCCCAGCTTCACTTGATGTGCATCGGGTGAAGCCGTGTGTGTGGCATTTGAAACTGAGTCAGTGCCCATTCCCTTGCCACTTTCAAACTTCCCACCCCACCCTTTTTCCTCCATGGGAGGGAGAGGAGGGTTACCGGGGCAGGGAGTTTGAAAGCAAAGCTGCAGGAGTGGCTGCTACTGTTTTGCCTGAAGCTTCACAAAGTGATACAAATTACTTTGGAAAGCTTTGATTCAGTATTTCCAAATCAGGCCGGCAATGCTGCGCCCAATTGTGGAATTCCGAATCTTTCTGATTTGGGCTCAATGCAGGGTTTTTTCCCCAAATCGGAATCCCGAATTGCACACCTCTACTTTCAACCATCCCAAATCCCATTCTGCTTCACTTAAATTATGAAAGCAACAATTATACAAGGATTATGTATTTAGAGATGGCAGGATGGTAGTAGTCTGGGTTGGAAGTCCATTCTTTGTAGCAAACACTGTGCATAGGAAGAATCCATATTCTCCTAAAAAATTACAATCATTTCCTTGTGGGATATTCCAGTGGACACAATTATGTAGAATAATAAATGGCTGACTCAGCACAATGGCTTTTATAATTGTCAAAACACCCAGAGATCTTTTGCATAAACTCATGTGAACATTATATCACATTTTACAGCTACCACACTTTTGTAAATTGCAGAAAGTGGCTCCTATAAATTCAGCCATCACTAGGTCATGCCAAATAGATGATGCTCCAGCATCCAACAAGTTTATTTGAAGACATGACAACAAATATACCAAATATCTACCCATACTTCATAAAACATATATAATCTGTTTTTCTAGTATTGTTCATTTTTTGTTATTTTATTTCTGTTATGATAGTCTTTCTCATTGAGACTCAAGGTGGATTACACAGTGAAAGTTAATACAATCACAACTGACACATTCAACAAACAATACAGTAGGGTATGGAAAACCAGCATAGATCCCAATACAAATATGGAACACTGAAGAACAAAACTTAAGTAAATTGACATCAACATCAATTTAAGTAATTTGACACAGGGTGTTTTGTTGTGGGGATAATAGTAGCATACTTTGTAAACCACTCTGAGTGGGCATTAAGTTGTCCTGAAGGGTGGTATATAAATCAGTGGTGGTGGTGGTGGTGGTTGAACAGCATGGAAATTCCCAGCAGAAGCATATCAACAACAAGACACAGTATCCAACAGTAAGTCCACAGACCGTGTTCCTTTATCAAGACACCTGCCACATCTATTTCTTATAGCACCAGCCTATTACCTGAGTAAAAAGCCCTCCTGAATAATTTGATTTTGCACAGTTTGTGGAAAGCTAAAAGTGTGGGAGCTTTCCTGACCTCTTCATGCAGGTCATTCAATAAGGTGGGTATTACCACAGAGAATGTATGTGTATGGCAGCTGTTGATTTTGCCTATTTGCTGGGTGGAAGCTGCAGAAGGTCCTCTACAGATGAGCAAAGCTGCCATTGTGGAACAGAGGGAAAGAGGCGGCAACCCCACAGATTTGAGGGGCCAGGGCCACCACACTTTCCATTTATCTGTTCCATGTTCTATGCAAATAATATGCCTTCTGTAAATCTTTTGCTCCAAGTACAGAGCAACATTTTCTTTTTCTCTGAGCCAAGATAACTAGCAAATAGTTGAAATCTTGAAATGATCCTGGTAACTGATGGGTAGCCAATACAGTGACTAGAGAATGGGAGTAATAAGCATGCACTGCCTTGCTCCTGATAGTAAGCAAGCTGCAGCATTTTGTACCAGCTGGAGTCTTTGAATTGACTTTGGGGGGAGACCTATTTAGAAACCTATGTTGAAAATATTATGAATCCAGTGCTTATTGTTCTGAGGCAAGCCAGGCTATCGCTGGTGGACTGAAACAGGAAACAGCCACTCTGTTACTTATAACCAGAAAGTTTTATTTAATGTGCATGGGCTCTGGGAATCTCCTACCACAGAAGAACAGAGAAAATCACATCATAATTTTTTATATCTTTTTGCAACAGAAAAGTGGGAACAAGGAGCCAATAGAAATGTTACAACACAACTATCTCTTTGTTTGGGAGAATGGACAGTTGCCTCAATGTTGTCAATTTACCCTTGGACCTGCTGTATCTCCTAATATGGGAGATTTACAGCTACCTCAATGTTGCCAATTTACCCTTTGGCCTGGTGTATGTGACCTGCTTACTTTGAACTTATGGCTCCACATTTTACTTACATCAGCCTTAGTTAAATTTCCCAGGATATTATTCCTGGAATAATTGAAGAGAACACTGTAGTCTCAGCCATCACTTACAGGACCAAGGTCTAGTTGGGAAGATGCATGTTATCCATTCCAGAAACAACAACATCTCTAGAAGAAGACCAGCTTGGTTCCAGTCATTGGCCACAGAAGTAGCATCCAGGCAGAAAGAACATTCTGTTTAAATCCTAGTTAACCAAGGACTGCAGATGTATGGTGCACTGCACTCTAATATTGACTTGAGGGGTCCAGGACTGCTGATTAAGGATAATTTTATACTAAATTGTGTTTAATCTATTTTTTAAAATCATCTTGAGGATCATTTAATTGAAATGTGGGGTACAAATGAATACATAATAGCTTGTATGCAAATATGGATTATGCTATCTGCAGAGTATTTTAATTCTATTACAGGTCATTATACAGGATGTGCTTAAGGTGAGACTCCCTTACTCATGTTACTGCTTAAAGTTGCAACCAGGTGTTATTTTTAAAGGTTTTATCAATTTGTTAAACATATATAGATATTCTTAGACGACTCAGCATTTGAACCAGTCTGTCTTGAACCTTCTGTGATGGTAGGACAGGATTAGTAAAGGCTTGCACAAAGCCCATTAAAATGAGGCAGTGTTAATAAAGTAATTGCTGTCTTCTGTCTTATAAAAATTCAGCACTCTCAGAAAACAGTAGGACTTCTTTAGGGCAAAGACATTCATCAAGTGTCTGGAATTGATTTTATTGCTAATGCTGTTTTCTGTCTTAATTTTAAGAAGTACTACACTGATCAGCTGCTGCTGTAACAAGCACAAGTTTATCTTTTTCATGCTTAATCTCTACAATCAGAAAGCAATGATACCCATGTACTTGCTACAACCCTAGGCAGTTGGGTTGCTTTCCCATCTGCCAGACCAAATGCTGAATCTCACAAATTTCACTGAAGTAAGGCCTATTGTGAGCCAAAACATGTCAGTGCTTTTCATCAATACAATGTACCATTGCACAGCAGGTTAGACATCTGGTGAGAAGCCTGAAGGGCTCCTAACTGTACTGGCCAGCATGTTAGGCAGCAAAAAGGAACCAATCACTCTCTACTATGAGTTCAGTTATGGGTGGACTGCTTAGAAAATTTCTTACAAAGGAGAAAACTCTATTTCAAACCTCAACAGGCCCAACATTTGTCACCCATATGCCAATACCCTTTCAGAGCTGGCTATAATAATTCACTGGGAACATAAAGTTGGCAAAGACCAACAGATTTAGACACAAGATGACTTTCAGCAGTTTGCTGGGCCAGTATGTCTCATGTGTTTGCTTCCTTTGAGTGCTGATGTTTTTTTTTAAAATGATCATACTTGTAAATTGACTTGTGACAATTGTCTAGAATACCGAGTTCAATTTACTACTCCAAAGAGCCATGCACAAAATTTCTTGAAACTATAAATTCAAAAGGGGCACACTGTGGGAGTATACAATGAAATGATCCAAACAAAAACCTCCATTATTCTGCAGTTGACACAGTTTGCTTTCAGTTGCACTAAGCCAGCTGTTGGCACTAGAGGATACAAAGCTGTCAAAGGAACCAATTTTAGATGACATTTTGGGGGTGGGAGAATGGCTCTTCTTGACCACTTGCAGTTAATAAAATATATCATGCCATTTTCCCTTAAGGGAGAATGTTAACCCTGCTGTTATAGACTAAATGCCAGATTGGATAATACTTTCCCTTTGAAAACTTCCCCATACCTTTAACTGTATTTATTTCAGTATTGGACATCTTATTTGAGACCATCACTGAATCAGGTTTCCTTCTTTCTCAAACAAGTCTTGTTTGTGGTACTTGAAACTCCCTGCCTAATCTTTAACACAATAGATTTCACACCATATTCCAGGGCTTATCAAGTTTATAGGGCTTATCAGGAATTCTGCAGTGGGGTGATTAATAAGAGCAAACAAGCTTTCCTCAAAAACAGCTTGCCCACCATTACAAATCTTATCCTTTAATAGGCAGCCAGTGCTGGGACTGTTACAGAAGTACTTTCAGGGGGCAGTCATGAAGTTAGTGTGGTGCAGAGATCAGTGTCAGGCTAGGACAAAAGAGAGGGAGCTTCAAAATCATATTCTGCGAGGGACTCTCGGCCAGTTACTCTCTCTTAGTTACCTTGGGCCGGTTACCCCTATGTGCTAGTTCTAGGCATTACTGTGGATCAAATCAGCTAGACCTAGAGGCTCATTCCAGAAAGCACTATTAAAGTATCCAAAGAAGCAAAAGCAGCCTAGATAACTTCAAGTGCATCGAAGTAGCCCCAAGACTGTGAAACTATTTGAGTCAATGTCCTCAGGTTTCTACACAGTGTCAGAAATGTTCGTTTTATTCTGCAGGTTTTAGAGAGTTAAAAATTTTCTCCTAGCACTGAGGTGCTAATTTTGTTTTTCCGGTGTAACATGAGCAGTATTTATTGCTGGTCACTTTGTTGCAGGGTTTTGGAGGGGAGGGAAGTTGGAGCAGTTGGGGAAATCCTGCTGAAATTCACTGTGGATTGTTAGATTTCCACCCACTGAGCATGACTTCCTTGCTTCCATCCTCCTTCTGAAGTCCAAAATACTACCCAACTGCAAGAATAGCATGATGGGGGAGTTGGAAAACTATTACATGAGAAAAGAATCAGCAAAAATCACATGGTTCTATTTGACTGGATCGAACTTGAGGATCCCAGTGCATAAAACCCAGTTTTATGCACACTAGCTATGTTGAGTAGTCTCCAGTTTTTAGTTTTGCCATTCTCTTCACATATCAATCATTCACATAAAAATCTCTTTCGGAACCCTATTCCTATTTTTTTTAGTAAAATTACTTGCCAGTGTAGCTTGCCAAGATTCAAATTCAAGCCCTTTGGTTTCCGTTGGAGTCCTCTGATTTTACTGCCAATGAGTTATTGGCAAGATTTATGAATCGTCTGCACTAGCAGTTCCACCATTTACTTCTCTCTCTCTCCCTCACATTGTTTGGTACCAGACATTCTAAAATGTGATTTGCTGCTACATTGTACGCAAGCATGAAGTGTTGTCAACAGTAGATAATGTGATAGGTCTGGCTTTGGCAACAGGGACATCAGGAGCCTCAGCAGGAGGAGATTGGTGTCTGAAGCATTTTTGGACTGTGTCAGGAAACAAAAGCATCCTTTCCCATGATAGGAAGAGTGCTTCTAGTGTGATTGTTGAGTGAAAGTTTTGGATTATCTCACTCATTTGGTATTTGATTTCTTTGTAACTTTGTTGTGTAATAGGACAATACTGATTAACGTTGTGTTTGAATTAAACTTGGTACACTTGTTTAAGACCATTTTCATGTTTAAACTCCATCTGACCCCAACACTTGTTTTCAAAGAATTCATTAAAGATGTCTAACACAGTTGTTCACTGCTTTGAGCTGGCACTGATCTAAAAGAGCAATATACAAGCATACTGTTATAAGAATTTTATATTATTACTTTGAATTGTTACTGAACTTGGAAATAGAGATATTGAAAGGAAAATCATTATGTAGAAGTTATGCTGTAGATTTTGCAGTGAACCTGTTTGGCAGTTGAACATATGCTGTTTGATGCTAATAGGGCCTGTTTACATGTGCACTAAACATGTTTATTGGAGAAAACCTCAACTGAATGCACATTTTACATGTAACTGCACTTACCTTCAAAATGGTTGGGAGAGAATGGGCTTATTAGCAATGCATATAGGAAGGTAGAGACTTCATCAGTCCCTGCTCTCTACCCAGCATGCTTTAGCAAATACAAAAGAGTTGGGAGGGAGAGTTTCTCTGCCTTCTTCATGTGTCTGCCCATGAGACAGGTTTGTCCTGCAGTAAGACAAACAGCCCACCACTCACAAGTTTGAAGAAAGGCTTACAGTGCAATTTGGAATGGAAGGACATGGACCTACTACCCTATGTTAATGCTGACTAATGGAGTGGGTCACATTGTTGCCCACTCACCCAATTTGTGGAGATCCTCCCGGAACTCTTCATCAACAACATCACCTTTTTTTTCCCTAAGAATTTTTGGATTTATGCCTTTGGGACCTGGAGACTTAATTGCTCTTAGCAGGGCTGGCACCAGCATTTCTGGCACTGAGACGATATACCTGCTTGCTGCCGTGCTGCAAGGGCACCCAGCTTGCCGGGAGCTGGGACGAGGCGGGCAGCAGTGGCGAAGGGGCGGAGAGGCAAGCGAGGTGGCCCACTTCCCCACTCGCTTCCCTGCTCGCTGCTGTGCCGCTGGGGGGCCTGGCTCACCGGGACCTGAGCCAAGGCGAGCAGCAGCGGCAAAGGGGCAGAGAGGTGAGCGGGGATGACACCTCCTTCTAAGTTCAGCACTCGTGGCAGCTGCCCCCACCACCTCAATGAATGAGCCGGCCCTGGCTCTTAGTTTCCTCAGTAAATCTAAACTTCATCATCACATCAATTTAAAAAAAAATAATTTATTAGTGCAAAAACATTAAAAAATAAAAATAAAAAAGCAAACAGGAGAGAAAAAAGAAATACTATAATGCTGCTACACTATTGACAAATCTATACAGAATCAGAGAGTTGGAAGGGGTCAGGTGGAGCAGCTGGAAGCCAGCTTAGAATCATAGAATCATAGAATCATAGAGATGGAAGGGGCCATATAGACCATCTAGTCCAACCCCCTGCCCAGTGCAGGATTAGCCTAAAGAATCTCTGACAAGTATTCATCCAGCCTCTTCTTGAAAACTGCCAGTGAGGGGGAGCTCACCACCTCCCTAGGCAGCTGATTCCACTTTTGAACTACTCTGACTGTGAAAAAGTTTTTCCTAATATCCAGCCGGTACCTTTGTGCATGTAATTTAAGCCCATTGCTTCGCGTCCTACCCTCTGCTGCCAACTGGAACAGCTCCTTGCCCTCCTCCAAATGACAGCCTTTCAAATATTTAAAGAGAGCAATCATGTCACCCCTCAATCTCCTCCAAACTAAACATTCTCAAGGCCCTCAGCCTTTCCTCATAGGGCTCAGTCTCCAGACCCCTGATTGTTGTTGTCGCTCTCTTCTGTACCCTCTTGATTTTGTCCACATCCTTTTTGAAGTGAGGCTTCCAGAACTGCACACAGTACTCTAGGTGTGGCCTGACCAAGGCAGTATAGAGAGGGGCTATGACCTCCTGGGATTTCGATATAATGGCCCTTTTGATACAACCCAAGACTGAGTTTGCCTCTTTTGCCACCGCATCACACTTATATTTACAGTCCACTCTTACTCCAAGATCTCTTTCGCATACACTACTACCCAGAAGTGTATCCCCCATCCAGTATTTGTGCTTCCCTTTTTTGTAGCCCAGATGTAATACTGTGCACTTATCTATGTTGAATTACATCCTGTTCACAACTGCCCACTTCTCCAGAGTATTCAGGTCTTGTTGAATTTTAATTCTATCTTCTTGGGTGTTTGCCACTCCTCTCAATTTGGTATCATCAGCAAATTTAAAGAGTAGCCCATTTAACCATTCATCCAGATCATAGATAAAAATATTGAAAAGTATCGGGCCTAAAACCGAACCCTGCGACACCCCACTGGACACACTCCAATCTGATGAAACGCTGTTGGCCACCACTTTTTGGGTGCAGTGGTATCTATAAAAGATTTCCAAATTATCTAAATATAAATCTATGCACAGTTGCTTTCTATATGCAATATGTTCAAATGTTGGTAAGTTTATGTTTTCAATACAGTGATTTACAGGAGGTGGGCATTTATCTTTCCATTGTTGAAGTATAAGTCTATTAACAACTGTAAGGGCATGAAGGGTCCATTTCTGTTGGCCATTGATTAGACTCCAAGAGACAGGCAAGTAATTTAATAGACTTATCAACTCAATTTGACTCAGTTCTTCAGACTCCTGTTCTGAAAATCATGGCTTTTGTATGGGTACATGCTCTATGCCTTCCACGGTGAACACAGATGCAAAGAATTCATTGATCTTCTCTGCAATATCCTCAAGTTCCTTTAGTATTCCTTTTTTTCCTTGGTCATTCAAAAGTCCAGCTGCTCCTCTGGATGGTTTACTACTCTGGACATATTTAAATAATTTTTTGTTTGGCTGGATGCTTTTAGCAATCCCCACCTCAAATTCTATTTTTTGTTTTCATAATTATTAACGTAAGCTTCTTTTGCCAGACCTTGTGCATCCTTCTGTTCACATTATTTTTTTTCCATTTTTTAAAAAAGAATACTTTTTGTTTTTTATGGCTTCTATGCAGAAATTCTTAGGCTTGGCAGTACCATTCCTCATTTGGGGAATGCATTCTACCCAGACTTCTATTGGTGTGGTTTTAAATAGTTTTAAGCATCCATTAAGGATTTGACTCTCTTGTGTTTCCCTTTCAACTTCCTTTTAATTATTCCCCTCATTTTTGTAAAGTTCCCCTTTTGAAATAAAATGTTACTGTTTTGGACTTTAGAGATAACTTTCCATTGACAAGAATGCTGAATGCAATGGTATTGTGGTCACTGTTCCAAGTGATGCAACATCTACATCTGTCACTAGGTCTTGAGCCCCACTTATAACCAGAACCCTCTGGTTGGCTCTGTGAACAACTGTTACCATGCATAACCATTTATGATGTCTAAGAATCTCGTTTCTACAGTGTCACTTGAACACATTTACCCTGTCAATGTGAAGGTAGATGAAGTCACCCAGTATTGCAACATTATCTCCTTTACAGTGCAATCTTATGCAGGGTTTCTCCATTCTAAGTCCACTGAAATCTGCATAGAATTGGAGTTTTAGTCACCTCTTTTATTTCCTCCTCTGTCTCAAGATCAGCCTCACAGGTTGATCTGGTGGTCAATAGTACACCTCCACTTTAAAGCAACTTGTAGGTCCCAGTATTTCCATTCATATTGCTTCTGTTGGAGAATTCATTCCCTTAATTTTTTCTGATTTATTTGATTCTACTCCATCTTCAATAAAAAAAGCAAAATCTCCTGTAACATGTCCTTCCTTGTCCTGTCTATAAAGCGTATGCCCAGGGATTACTGTATCCCATTGATTTTCACCATTTTGCCATGTTTTTGAAACACCTGCTGTATCTAAATTATCATTTAGCACCAAATATTCCAGCTTCCCATCTTGGCTCAGAGGCTTCTAGCACTGTCATATAGAGATGGAAAATGTGTTTCCTTCTTCAAAAAACCTTGGCATTTTCTACACATGACCCTCCTTTCCTTCTCAATCTCACTCTCAAGTTCTATTATGCACCTATTAATATTATTTTAAGTGCACTGTTGTTACTGGAATTGGTCTCCTTGCAAGTAGGGGGAATTAGAAGCAAAGAGAAGGCTGTGCAAGAGGGGTAACAAGCGGGATACTCTACCAATTTTTACAGGGTCCTTTCCCCAAGTAAACTGATGAGACGGGTGTTCTTTTGAATAAATAATAGTTTTATTTAAAGGGGAAAAGTCATACACACAAGAGACAAATAAACAGTTCACACAAGCACACCATAGTTCTAGGAAATTAGCCCAAGGTTGAAATAGAGGGAGGGATTTGGGATATAGTTACCATCCGAGTACACAGAGGAAGAGGGCATTGAACATCCTGAATCTTTGGCCAGAAAGGAAGGCTCAGAGAGAGAGACTCTGAGGGAGCTGTGCTAAGATTCAAAGTAAGTGTCCATCACACTGCTCGATTTGATTGGGGCAGAGCTAGGATTCTTATAGGGCTGAATGTACCCTAAAGCTGGAGAGTGACTTCAGCTATTAGGACAAAGACCTTAATGGCTGTCTCTTGAGATGGACAAGAGGTTTGAGTATCTTGATTGGTGCTGCCAGAGCATGTCAAAGGAATTAGATTGGTTGCTCTTGGTGACTTACAAAGAAATGGCCATTAATTAAATGTTCCCAGAGCTTAGCTGAAAAATTTAGAGTCTTGATTAAATGTTCCCAGGAAGAGTTTTAAAACTTATCAGAGTTGATTGATGGCCCTCGATTGCAGGATAGGATTTAATTAATGGTAAGACGGAAGATTGGAATGTTTGGAATAGTGATGACTGATGAACACCTCTGTTGTCAAGATAGCACACTTGATAACATGGGGAGGCAGGAGCCAATCACACCCAGTCACTTGGCTTTGCATAAATATTCCATTCATGGCTCATCCTTCTGGGCAGGGTCCGGCAATGCTTTGCTCAGCTGGCTGGATTCCTAATGTGAATTAAGGTGCATTAGATTCGAGGGGCTTATGATTTTATATCATAAGCAACTCCCAAAATGGCGGAGACTAGGCTGACTGCTCACAGTGCCAGTTCCAAGTTTTGAGGGTCCCTGGGAAGAGAGTACCTGGGGCCAATCACCCGGCCTCCCTCATGCTTCCCTTTCCACCCACATCTTCATGCCCCTGTATCAGATTGTGCATCTTCCCCCCACTCAAGTCACAACCGGTCATGTGCCACCTGCATCACAATCATACCCATTTTCCAAAAAACACTGTCTAGTGTATGCAGTGGGTAGGGCTGTTTCTGTGGCCTAAAGATTGCTGCTGCTGTGAATCACCCACATGTACTTCCCCATCAGTGCTGGCAATCTGGAAGTTGGATGGTGGAGGGCCTACAAGTGAATGAGCAGAGAAGGGCACATGGACAGGTGGTAGGTGAAGGGCACAGTGTGTGGGGTTCATGGCTAATAACAATCTTCACTTCGTCCACATGCTAAAACTCCTGAACAATCCCAACATACTGAAAATTTTCATTTGTAATGCTCTGGTAGAAAGGAGGCAACTTACGTTTATCACTCCATCTGAGTCCCTTGGAACTGTTTTGTACAGAACTAGAGGCTCCCCAGCTCCTGTCAGCTTTCCTTCTGGGATCAGTTTAAAAACTGCTCTGCCTTCTTTTTGATATTAAGTGAAGCCTATCTTTTTTGTACATCTTTGTGTCAGAGTATGTAAATAAACTCAGGCAAGATTCAAGCCTGTTAGATCTTTCACATCTAGGTTGACAGTTAAGTCACATGATTATTCAAGGCTGGCAAGGTTACATCAGCCAGATGTGCAGTGTGCAAAGCTAGATGCTGATTGGTTGAGTGATATCTGTATCTGTATAAAGGTGTTCACTGTAAAGTATGATGTGTGCCTGTAAAGGTATCAATGCTATGCGAAGCACTTTGTCACTCAGACTGACGAAGGCTGATAGACTGTATGTATATAGCTGTAAATAAACTGTAAATAGTTCACCTCAACTGGAGTGGTCTCTGCTGTCTCTGACCTGCTCAGTGCGGCTAGTCAGGTATACTGGGTACGTTGTGCATAAAACTTTGCGTCACTTTAATGTGTCCCAGAAAGTTCCCCACTGCCTAACAAATATAAACTCTTCTTCCTGGCACCACTTTCTAATTCATGCATTGAAATCCCTAATCTGTACTTGTCTAGCTGACCTTGCACATGAAACTGATAGTAATGCTGAGAATGTGACCTTTGAGGTCCTGGCCTTTAACATTCTGCCTAGCAACCTAATTTTCCTTCCAGAACCACACAACAACATTTCCCAATGGCATTGGTGCCAACATGTATCACAACCATTGACTTGGCCACTACACTGCTCATCCCCAGTTGCAGATCATTTATGAACAAATTAAATAGTATATGGACAGTGGGGTTTGGGGAAGGTATGTTGACTGCATGGTGATAGCTATCAACCAATCTAGACAGCACATGATCTCCACAACCTTCACACCATGTAGGAAGTCACCATGCAGACCTCACTGTCCATATGCCTAATAATCAAATCATCCACTATTAAAAGCCCACCTGCCTCAAGCCCCAGAGGGCTATCATTGTTGTGACATTGGTCCATCATCTGAGGAAAGGGTCCCTTCTAAGAGATCAAGTCCCTCCTCCTTATCCTCATGCTCTCCAACCTCCAGACCTTCAATCCCCCTTAAAGCAGAATAGCTGTCAGCGCAGGAGGGTCTGTTTCTAAAATGTCTGAAGCTAATTTTAGAAGTTCTTCAAGTTACAACAGAATTAAAGGTATGTTCAGAGCAACATTCAACAAAGGGATGGAACAGGGTAAAGCTATTTATCTTTGTCTATGTGGAAAAGAGATTGCCTCATGTAGTCTTATCCTCTGCATACATTATATGCCACCTAAGAGCAAGAGAGTTTGTTGAGCACAAAAATCAAATTTCTGCACAGGTACAATTTTGAAAGCTCTACTTTCTGACCCCCGCCCCTATATTTTACTTATTTTTAGAGCACAAAATAGGATTGCCGCCTACTTCTGAAACATATGTAAATAACAGATTACGGCAATTATATTAGTATTTGACTTCCATGCATTAAAATGAAAAGCAGCAATGGGGATGACTTATAGCAGAATGTCCCTTTTTGATTTCAAAAGCTGATAAGCAGAGAAGCATAAATTATTAAAATGAATAGTGGCATTATAGAAAGGCCAGGAATCAAAGATTTGCTTGCACAAAACAAGAAAGCTGTGACTAATTTCATATAATGATGTTTGCCTAACAAAATGGTACATTTAAAGGTCAGCTTAATAATAGAAGTCATTTGATTTCAAGGAAACAAGTACCTTGCTTTTTGCTTTGTAATTCACTTGACATATGCTGTATGTTGAGTGAAATAATGTGATCATGCTTCTTAAAATGTAATCCACCATATGCTTAAAAAGTGATAGCATATTTTAAAATGAAATATGTAGCCCACATAATCTGAGAAAGGAGTTGGTTTGGCGAGAGTTTGGATAAGGTTCCCTTCTATTACTTCTTGCAATAGAAGGGTTCAGACAAATGATGAGCCATGGTTTATTTTAGTTTGTGAAAGCAAAATTTGGCTCAGAGGTGATTTTTTAAACTCTGCTTGATCATACAGATACTAGTTTTAGAGCTTTTTTCTCTATACTAGGCCTATCTTAAAAATAATAATAATAATTGGCTGCATTGCAGCACTAGACTAAAAGAAAGGAACAACTTACTTTCCATTAGCCAGCATTACCATAGAGCATTCGGACCATATCCTTCCCCCATTCTGAATCAAGTTGCATGGTTCTGATATTAACCCTTTCCTCAAACCAAGTAACAAAATATTCCAATTAAACTGTATCCCTCACACACTGACACAAATTCACATGAATGTCCCAAGATCCATGTCTCTCCCACTATCACACTTCTCCACCACACATAAAGTTTCATTCTACAATTGGCTGCCTCATTCAACTTGTTCTGTTGCTGGAGCTTCCTTTGCATATTAGCAGTAGCAATTCCAATGATTGTGGATCAATGTTTTCCCCAGATCCTACAGGCTCAAGTGGAGGAGACACATGCCTTCCAGATCCATGCCTGTGTCACTGTGAGCTGTCCCTGGAGGTGGAGCTGGTAGCACTGGATTCTTCTGGTGGTGGCACTAGTAATAGGGAAGACTACATACTTCCAAGACTTAGAGCAGCACTACTGGAATTAGGGGTGTGCAAAGAGAATCTGTTTCGGCAACCACTAAATCCGAAACGGCAAGCTGTTTCGGGTTTAGCGGTTCAGGTATCATTTTGGGTTGTTTCGGGTTGTTTTCAATGGGAAAATGCCTCCGTCTTCCCGGACGCCTGGGGGAGGCATTTTCCCACCAAATAAAGCCAAAATTGTCAGGGACCTTCCTATAACTCCTTTCTAACAACCCCACAAGTTTCAGACCGATTGGACTTTGGGGGGCCATGTTATGTCCCCCCAAACCAGGTCCCCCTATCCTCACCTAAAAAAGGGGAAAGTGAACGTCTTTTTAGCTTGCTCCTGCTAATCTTCTTCATTATTTCCTAAGGGGAAAAAATGAAGAGGCAGGCTTGTCTTGCCAGGGGTGGCATTTTGCATGCAAAATGCCCCCCAACCCTCAGGGGCCCTTCTCCCACCTTTCCTCCCACCCCCCACCAAGGCTCAGCCTGCTCCCACTTGGGAGGGCCATTTCATGGCCTCCCCAAGTAGGTGCTCTTTTCTCCACCAATTCCACCTGGGGGAGGCTTGTCTTGCCAGGGGTGGCATTTTGCATGCAAAATGCCCCCCAACCCTCTGCAGCCCTTCTACCACCTCTACTCCCACCCCCACCAAGGCTCAGCCTGCTCCCACTTGGGGGGGCATTTCATGGCCTCCCCAAGTAGGTACTCTCAGCCCCCAAAGTCCACCCCCTACAGCCCCACACAAACCCAATTTCCCCCCAGCAACCACACACAGACCCAAATCCCCACATTAGCCCCTCACAGACCCAAATCCACCCCCAGCAGCCCCACACCCATAACCCCAGGAACAGGCTGGCCAGCCCTCCCCCTTTGTTCCCTATGCTGGGAACTTCTAAACTCTCTTTCCCAGGGCAATTATGCACAGCCCAGGGGTGCCACAATGGAGGGCACACTTCTGAGTGCCAACTTGTCCCTAGGAAAGAGCACCTGACACACAGACAACCACCCCCTGACACCCCCACCACCTACAGAGAAGGCTGGCCAGCCAGCCCCATTGTTCCCTATGCTGGGAATCAACCTCACATCAAAGAATGAAGCACACGCACACACAATGATTCAAGTTTAAAAAACTTTATTTTCTCACTTTCAAAGTACAATAGGTCAACACATCACGCAAATCACACTAACCGTCCCACACACAAAAGGACAACACAATTCACTACACACCAAAGAATCTTAAAAAAAAAAATCTAACAAACTCTAAATTTTTGAACAGATTTAGGTTACATAGTAGGAGGGCACAACAGGGCATGGAAAAAGAAGTCCACTAGACAAAATTAACATAACTACTAGCTTCAAATAAGAGATACAACAAAACCACAAGACCTTACAAAAACACCTCATGAACAGCTTAAAGTTACACAGCAGTAGGGCACAAAAGGGCATGATAACAGCATGCTTTCAGTGAGTCACACTACTCAAACATAACACAACTCAATAAATATCAGACAATCACCAAAGCTTCAAAACATCTGTACAAGATGTGTGTTACACAGCGGGAGGGCAAAATGGGTCAAAAACACTTTCGTTCTTGAACAGATTTAGGTTACACAGTAGCAGGGCACACCCACAGGCAGGTCAGCATTGTCTTGGTCAGAAAACAACACAACTATCATGAGATAAAAAACTTATTTGCTTAACCCCTCAACACTTCCGCCATAACAAAAAAACCACACAAAGACATTTTCTCTTTCAAAATTTATCTCTATGCGCGTGATCCAATCTCCCAACCACCCCTCCACTACCAAACTTAATGGGGGGAAACCACTGCAACAAGGTCCAGCAGAACCAATGTCATTTCCTGCAGCTATGCTTTCAGTTCACCCACACAAATCTGGACTGGGCACTGCCCAGGCACCGCACAGTGGTATTTGTGGAGCAGTGTTGCAGAGGTTTCCCACCCCACCCCCCACACACCAGCCTCAGCATGTAACTGGAAACATCTGCGAGACATCATCATTGGCTGGTGCCCATCCCCAACTCTTCCCGCATCCCCCCCCCCCAAGCAAACCAAACAGTAACATTTCAACCTTTTTTTTTTGGTTTTTTTAATATATAAATAAACATTTCAACTTTGAGAAAAAAGTATTACAATTTTTTTTTTGTTTTTTTTTTTAAGAAAATTTCATCTCTTAACAAACATTTCAACTTTTTTTTTTAAAGATTTCAACGCTGAAAAACATTTTAAACATTCCAAACAGCAGGATCTGACATTTTCCCATTCCCTAATCCCCACCTAAGCAATCCCTATCTAACCTATTTCTCCCTCCAGTGGCAATTCATGTTTCTGGGGCATTATTTTTCAGAATAAATTTGGTCCCACAGGGTTTGTCTCAGTGCTGGGAGATGTTTTGTATTCCCTTGGAAGAGGGGGGCTTTCAAATTGCTGGGTGGATTCCCTTTGCCACTGGTTCCTAACCACCCTCCCTCTACTGGCTGGTTTTAACTGCGTCTACAGGGTTTTATGCAGGGGAGAGCGCGATTCCAAAGGATTGGACTCACAGAGGATGCAGGCCACAAGTTGGGCTCACCTCAGTCACTTTGGAAGTCCAGTCCTGAGAATTCGAAGAGGCGAGAGTTGACCTTCAGGAAGGTCAACTGCTCGACTCTCCCTGGGAGAAGGCGAGTGCGATGTGGGCTGACAATGTCGCCTGCATAAGAAAACACGCGCTCGCTCTCCACGCTCGTCGGAGGGCATGAGAGCAGCCGCTGCGCCTCGAGGGAGAGGTCCGGCCAGACCGACTCCTTCTTGGCCCAGTAGCTGAGCGGATCGGTGGAGAGCGACTTGCAGGGCTCCGCGAGGTAGTCCCAGACCATTGCCTCCGCCAAATCCTCTTTCATGTTCCTCACGACCCCAGAGGGGACGAGGGCCCACCGGAGCATCTCCATCTCCATCGGCACTCCAGTGGTGGCCGCGGGGGGGGGGGGGCTGCACAGAGGGGCCATCAGAGGGACCTGCACGGCACGGCCCCTCTCGCATCCCCCCTGTCGACAGGTGTCCCCTCTCAGCCTGCCTGCGCCTTACCCAAGAGCAGAGCCCGTCTCTGGCTTTGGTGAGGTTCCCGTCCTGCTTGGCGAAATTGCCCTTTATGCGTGGGTCACACATGGTCGCCAACATGTATGACACGATCTGCGTAAGAGGAGTTAGCCTGCCAACTATGCCATGCTGCAGCTTTCTCACCAGTGCGCGCCCCGCTGGAACAAGGTCAGCACAAGGCGCGACCCAGTCTGCAAGGGTGGCCAGATTCCTCTGGAGCGTGTGCACCAGGGGAATGACCAGACCAATGGTCGACGTGTCTGACGAGACTGCCACAGTGAAGTCCTTGAAGGGCTTCAGGACCTCCACTGTCTGGGTGACGGTGAGCCAATCCTCCCGGCTGAACTCACCCACCTGACTCGCACCGCGGCTCTCAGAGAACCACGCATGGAGTGCGGGCTGCTGCTCCACCAAGCGCTCAAGCATGGCACAGGTGGAGTTCCAGTGAGTGCTCACGTCAGTGATCAGAGCGTGCTCCGGCACACCTGTCCTCACCTGCCTCTGGCGCAGTTCATGCATGGCTGTCACACTGCGCGAGAAGTGACTCGTGAGCCTCCGACATTTCTGGATCAGTAACTGGTGTTCACGAGTCCAGGTATCAAGGGGTTCCTTCGAAGAGCCCAACCCCAGCGCATCTCTCACCACTAGGTGAAGTTTGTGAGCCACACAGTAGATGCACTCTTGGCTCACTAGATGCGCCACTGCCCTCATGTTCTTGCCACCGTCAGTCACCATGCATCCCACGGTGGCGGGTCCCTGGCCTACCCACTCTTCCAACTGTCTCCTCAGGGTGGCAGCGATGTTCTCCGCCGTGTGGGACATGTCGAGCACCTCGGCGTGAAGCAAGGCCTTGCAGTAGCCGGCCTGGCGGTCTCCCATCCTTCCCTGGCTAGCTGTTCTAGGCACCCCAGCCCCCACCCAGAACCACCTCAGCTTCCCACCAGTAAGCAGTAAGCGACAGGTACGCTTGCTGCACACTTGGGCAGGTCCAGATGTCGGATGTGAAGTGCACAGTTCTCCCGGCAACCCGGGACAGCTGTGCCTTCACATGGTTCCTGGCAGCCCTGTAAAACGAGGGCACCACCAATCTGCTCAACGTCGTGCGAGCAGGGACGGCGTACCAGGGAAAGAAATCATGGAGCAGCCCTGAGAAGCCGAAGTCTTCTACTATGGAAAACGGTCTCCCATCCACCACTACCATGTTGACGATGTGGCACGTGAGGTGCCGGCTCGCCCTCCGGATCCCCTCTCTGGGCACACTAGGGCCCTGCATACCAAGCATCTCCAGGAGAGAGGCTTGGCGTCCCTTCCCTGCAGGTACCCTTGGGGGGAGAGCACCAGAGGAGCCTGCCTCCTTCTGGCTAGCTGGCGGCCATGCGGCACCACATGGACTCTCCTCCCGAAGAAGCACCGCCTGGTGGTGCCTCTTCATATGGTACCTCATCCCAGATGAGGAGAGATGCAGCACATCTCTGCCACGGCTGACACGCTGCCTACAATGCAGGCACTGGGCTGCTCGGGGATTCTCCATTGTCTGGAAGTGCTTCCAGATTTCAGAGTAACAGGACGGCCCATGTTTCACAGGAGAAGCGCTTTTGGGCCCACCCTGAGGCACCTCCTGTGAGGTGCTCTGGCCGGACACACAGTGTCCCACTCTCGGCCGGGCAGTCGGGGATGGATGAGGCTGAAGGGGCAGAGGTGTGGGCTCTTCCAGCACAGTCTCTGCCTCTTCCTCCTGCATCCTCTCCTCCTGCACAGCTGTGAGAGGCCTGCTGCTGGCCTCAGAGGAAACTGGGGTGGACCGCCCCACAGGGGGTCTCACGGGCAGTTCCTCCAACATCCTCCGGGTTCCTGGGGTGATTGTGAGGGATGGAAAAGTCACATGCCCCATGTCCATCCCAGGAGACACCACATGCTGCCCCTCCTCCAGCAGCTGGATCGCAACCACTGGAGGAGGAGGAGCCTCAGCAGCAGGCCCCTGCCCAGTGCCTGCCCCTGCCACATGCACCCGGGTTGGGGGTGGCCCTCTGTGCTGGAATGCAGGCGGGGAGTCTGCCATGAGCCTCTCTGAACGTCCGGAGTTCAACCAAGCTGACGGGGGAGCAGGCAGGAAGCGTAGTTCAAGGAGCCGAATGCAAGGGTCAGAGCCAAAGAGCAGTCAGAGCAGAACTGAGTTGCAGTAGAACCGGGCAGGTCTGTGTGCAGGTGCTTCTGCAACGAGGGAAAGGGCGTCCTGGCTTAAGAGCTCTCACCTGCAGGGCAGTGCTGCACCCTGTTACAACTCAAGGTCGTTACGTCGTTGTTTGAGTGCCTGAAGCCTTGCACTTCGCCTCCTTTCCTGTGCAGCAAGACGCTGTCTCCCTCTGCGCTGCCTATCAGGTTCAGGGGAGCTGGGTGGAGATTCTGCCCTGGTCTCAGGAGCTGGTGCAGGTAAGGGAACAGCCTCTGTCCCTGAGTCTGCCCTGGATTCCTCAACCTGCTCTGGCAAGGGTTCCTGCTGCTCCATTCCCTGCTGGTCTTCCAAGCAGCTGCCTCTGGAGGGGCTTGGAATAGTCCCACTCCTGTCATCCTCCCCGAGGTCTTCAATCTCTGAAGACTCAGAGGCCACAACACCCTCCAGCAGCTGCCTCAGGAAAGAGAGCTTTGCAAACCCTCTTCCTGTCACCAGAAGCCAGGCTGGTGAACGGCAGCAGTGCAGGTGAGGGCCTCCTCCGCTCAGATGGGGGGGCTGCCGCAGCAGTCCCCCTCTCCCTCCCCTCCTCCCATCTAGATTTCTCCCTAACCTTTCCCCCGGGGCCCCTCTCTGCTTTCCTCTCTGCCATCCTTTCCCCTCACGGAAGCTACACTACTCAGAAACCAAGGGAAAACAAAGGTGCACTTTGTTTTCAAGCCCTATCTACCTGCTTCTAAATCTGTTCTTCTTGTGGCTCTGTAACTTGTCTTGGAGATGGTCACTCAAATCTCTTTTTAAACAACCCTATTTATGGTGGGGGAACTGAGCCTGCCAAACAGCTGAATTCCTCCGGAATTGAGCTGGCCCTATACCCCAATAACAACAAGTGAACGCCTTATACACTAACAACACTAGTATGCCTGGGCTGGCCTGGCTCCACCACGGGTGCCAGAGATGGGCAGTGGAACCCTAGTTAGGGGGTCAGTAAGGGGAAGCCTATTAACAGCTATTCAAAATTTGTATGTAGAAATCAAATATAACCTAACTCTCACTCACTAATGCTTTTCCTGATGAATCCCTATTTAATGTTTAAAAAAACCTAATCTTGGTTCCCTGATCGATTAGGTTGAGGGCAATTAGCCACTGAATGCCTACTAACTGGCCTACCTACCTAAGACACTATTTAGCGGGAACAATGTTTCTGTGGTGTGTCTGTGTGGGGTGTGGATGTGGTGTTCTGAAAATGTACCTCCCCCCTCCCAAGCTAGCAAAAACCCACCCCTAAGCCCACCCTGCTGTAAACCCACAGACTCACTCACCAGTCCTGCAGTCCAGCGAAGTTCAGGCAGTTGTGCAGCTGGTCCTCCTCTCCTCCGCAATGCTGTTAAGAAAGTTGGAATGTTAACAGAGTCACACACACTGCACACACAACCCCTAAAAGTCAAGGCCCAGATCTGCTTTGGGCCTAGACAGTCATGAAGCCACTGTGGGGAAGCTGTGCCAGAGTTAAAAGTCAGGTGGCATGCAAGAACCCGCCCCCCAGAAAGGCTAGGCCCAGCCAGTGGGAAAACACAACACACCCACCCTGCAGAGCAGGCCTGTGTGGGCCAGAAACTGGCACACTCGTTTTTAAGCCTGGGAAGCATTAAATCAAGCCCACAGTCAAGCATAACACAGGAAACATTAAATCAAGCAAGCGCAACAAGCAGTACTGAACCACCCTCCCACCCCCAAACATTGTCCTCTTGCCCAACCAGAAAATGTCCCCCTAGCCCAAGCCATGAAGAACAAACTGAAACATATGCTAGCAGATTGGCCCAGCAGCAGCAGTACATTTCCAAAAAGAAATTTTAAAAAAATCCCTACCAGTCCTCCTCTCCGTATGTCCAGCAGCAAAGTTGATCCTCCACACTCAGAGGTCTCCAGGCCGATGTCCTCCAGGTGCAGTCCGGTCCAGAAGAAGTCCACGAAGGCAGTCTCTCAGCAACAGTCAACTGCAACCTGTTTGTGAAGCATAATTGTAAGTGCCAGCCAGCAGAAAGAAACCAGAGCCACCCAGCAGAGCTGCAGGCCTGTGTGTAGTCCAGAAGCTGGCACACTTGTTTAAGAGCTTGGGAAGCATTAGATCAAGGGCACCAGAAACAGCAAAGCAAGCTACCAATCCTGTTTGTGAAGCATAATTGTGATTGAGAGTGCCAGGCCAGCCAGCAGAAAGACACCAGAGCCACCCAGCAGAGCTGCAGGCCCGTGTGTAGTCCAGAAGCTAGCACACTTGTTTAAGAGCCTGGGAAGCATTAGCTCAAGGGCACCAGAAACTACAAAGCAAGCTACCAATCCTGTTTGTGAAGCAAAATTGTGATTGTGAGTGCCAGGCCAGCCAGCAGAAAAACACCAGAGCCACCCAGCAGAGTTGCAGGCCTGTGTGTAGTCCAGAAGCTGGCACACTTGTTTAAGAGCCTGGGAAGCATTAGATCAAGGGCACCAGAAACAGCAAAGCAAGCTACCAATCCTGTTTGTGAAGCATAATTGTGAGTGCCAGCCAACAGAAAGGCACCAAATCCACCCAGCAGAGCTTCTGGCCTGTGTAGGCCAGAAGCTGGCACACTCGTTTTTTAGGCCTGGGAAACATTGGATCAAGCCCACACTCAAGCATAACAAAGGAAACATTAAATTTAGCAAGCACAACAAGCATCACTGAAACCCCCCACCCCCAAACATTGTCCTCTTGCCCAACCTGAAAATGTCCCCCCAGGCCATGCCAAGACTAAACTGAAACATCTTTTTGCAGAGGCAGGCCACAGCAGCACATTGGCCTAGCATCAATAAATTTACAAAAATTAAAAAAAAAGATTCCTACCAGGCCTCCTCTCCGGATGTCCAGCACAGTTGATCCTCCAGGCAGATGTCCTCCAGGTGCGGTCTCTCTCCTCTCTCAGTCCTCCTCTCTCAGTCAACAGTCAGTGAGCAACAGAGCTGTCCCAGTCTTGCCACAAATTTAAATCCGCTGCTGCAGCCTCAGCCAAAGGTTTGAATCTATTGGCTGGCAGAAGGATGCAGCAGTGGGATTGGTGACTCCTAAAGTCCCCCCTCCCTTGCATGACCTCCCACACACTCCTACAGTCGCCCTCCCTCCTGCTCCCCCTCCCCTACCTGATCATTTTGGTGGGAATCTCTGCATGCTGTCATTGCTTTGCAAATGCAAAGTGCAATACTATCAATGCACCTTGCATTTGCAAAGCAAAGGATTCCCTCCTATGCAAGAGGGGTGAGGGGTGAAAGAAGGAGTGAGTCACTCACTCCTTCTCCCCCCTCCCCTCTTCTAAGAGCCTGCAGGAAGCTTTAGCTTCCAGCAGGATTTTGCTAGATGCTTGCAAAGGCAAACACCAAGCAAAAACAAAATGGTGATTCTCGGTTTCCAGAAAAAAACCGAAACAACCCGAAACATTTTGGGTATCGTTGTTTCAGGTTACCCGAAATGTTTCGGAAAACCTGAAACATTTTGGATAACCCGAAACAACCCCAAACAGGTTTGTTTCGGGGGGTTTTCGGGTATCTGAAACCCGAATTGCCCACCCCTAACTGGAATTGAAGGGGGTGGCACAACTTAAGAGGATGGGATTATGTGCAGTTTCCTGTAACAATGAATCTACATGTCCTTATATTAGCTCCACTATATTGCTACTGTGGCGCTATACTCACTGCTGTTCACACATTTTTGCAATTGTTCTACTGAATCCCATCATTCTCCCGTCATTGTTGTGCTTAAATTGAGAATGGATTTTTAATGCTTTTCCTACTTGGAAACACTTTTGTGCTATTTTTGTGTGCATGAGAATGCTTAGAAATGCTTCTTCAGAGAATACCCACTCAGCCACTCCTCCTTTCTTGGTTGGTGCTTCCTCAGAACAGTTGCTCCCGCCCACAAACTGGAATCCTGTAAGCCTCTGCAGACTCCTGTAAAAAGCTTTCCCCCAATCTTTTTTTAAAAAAATATTTTAATTTCGCCATTGCGATCTCTTGCTTAAAAGGAACCCATTGCATTTCCTGTCTAAAGCAATTTAGATCCTGCAACAGAGGGGCAATGAATCAGAAAGGAGAGAACAGGTAGCTAGAGGCAAAACACACACACCCTCCCTTCTTTTAACAACATCTCTGGTGATTTTAATGGAGACCAAGGGAGGGACAAGCGTACAGCTTGTAATTAGTAGTATTTAAAAATGGATGCTTAATTCATGGCATGGTTTTAATTAGGTTGATTCATCAGATTTATCTTAAACAAAAAAAAGGGGGGGAGAACCACTCACTTAAGATCTTTACTCCGCCAGTCTGCCACTGTTTTAAAATTGTGTTTACTACAAAGAAAAGTGGAAGAGCCGCCTTCTCACCTCCCTCCATCGAATTGCAAGCAAAATGGGCAGGAGGGAAGGGAAGCAGCTGGGGCAGGCAGCCTTTGTACAGCTCTACTGCATGGCAACAGGGGGTTACAGGGCAAGCCTGGCTTCCCTGGATGCCGAGAGTAGAGGAAGAGAGACAAGAAACAGAGCTGCCAAGCTAACTGGCGGCAGGAGAGCACACAGAAGGGGAGTCTGCAATGAGCAATTTAAATGAAATTGGTGGGCAAAATAACAACCTATCTTAGGCTCCCTTTAGGCAGAGCTGGTTCAAAGATTACATATCGAAACAGTGATATAACACAAATCTGAATATGGCTTTAAAAAGACCCCTAGAAATGGGTGTGAATGTGCTTTTTTCAGTGGTGATGGTAGGTAATGCTCCACCCTATATCGCACTTTTTCACAGGCATGTGAACTAATGATAGTGCCACGCAGATGCTATTTGAGCAGGAATGTGAATGCCTGCTCGGTGATAGCAGGATCAAAATGAATGCAATCATTGCGCGAAAAAGGTGGAAAGTAAGTGCGTGTGGATTCAGCCAATCATCTCTAAAGTCCTGCGTATCTTCAAGGGATCTGAACCAAACCTTGTGATTTGAGCTTTATGCAAATCTAAATGATTGCCAGCCAATCAGAGCCTGTGGAACCCCACTGGTTGGGACGGGTGAGCCAGCCTCAGTTTGAGAAGGAGGAAGAGATACTTTCCCTTCCAGACAAGGATTTTGGTGGCTATGGTTAACAGCATAAGCTTAGACAGGCTTTTTTTATTTTGGCCAATCCTAGATGGATTAAATAAATGTGCAGGGGGAGGGATTGTCAGGAGACGATCTGATTTGGAAGACATTTTTTCCTCTACCTCCTAATGTAATGGTGTTGTCTAATAGGGTATAAAGATATCTTTTCCTGATGTCGAACAACAGTAGGGGAGGAAGATGGAAGTCCTGCCATTTCTGAATTAATTTCAGGCTGTGATGTTTGGAACAATTACATTTTTTTAAATGAGAGAGAGAACCATCACTTGAAGAATACATGAAAAGAAACTAAATAAAATATGGTTAGGTGGAGTTTTGTGATTGCTAACCCATTATTTTACTTAATGAACTAACAAAGCATGTTTGTACTGTAAGCTATAATGAATATAGGTTCAGTGGCTGTGCAAATACAGCTGGTGATCTGACCAGATCCTTAGTTCTAGGTTGTTTAATTGTGTTGTCTGTTGCTGGTCAGTCAGTGCTCCAAGAAACCATTTAAAAAAAAAAAAAACCTCTGGGAAAGATACACATTTGCACCCCAGTCAGCTAGACCAAGTTGCAACTTCTGCTTAAGTCTGCAGCACTTGACTTTACTAGCAGTTTCCTCAGACTTTTCCTCCTTCTCTCCAGTCTGCAGCCCCACTTCCACAAAGAGTGTTGGTTTGGCATTGTGGTTTTGGAGGGCAAGCACTAGCTGTTGTTTGATGTTTTGGATGCTGTGACTAGAGATGGGCACGAACAGAAAAAAATGAACATGTTTGTTGTTTGTTGCCAACCACGAATAGAGACTCATGAACAACCATGAACATGGCCCTGTTCACAAACATTTCCGTGGTTGGCTATTCGTGGGGGCCAACAGGCGCTCCTCCAGCCATCATCCAAGTTTGGTCAAGATCCCTACTGCACCACTCCCAGAAACCTGACCTGAACAGGCAGCAGGAAAGTTACCAATAATAAATAATAGATTGGCCGAGAGCCTGGCAGCAGCCCTGGATCTTGAAGGGGTAGATCCCTATCCCACCACACAAAAAGAAAATTCAAGCTCCAATGCACTCTCTCTATCAAAATGCCAACAGCAGCTGTCTCTCTCCCTCTCCACTGTCTGCAAAGCCAGAGCTGGGAGCCCCCTCCCCCTGCTCTTTGCTACCTTGTAACAAATTTGGAGCTCCACACTTGAAAGGTAGCCTGGCCTATCAAGCTAAATTGGGCTTAGATTGAGGTTTCCAGGGCAACAGTAGGAGTTCAGAGCTCAGACAATCCCTGCCTAAGTTGCCAAGGGAATTGATTGCAGGTGCCAGATTGTCTGGTTTGACAAACAGCAAGGAATGAGGTTTGCAATGACCACCTGTTTGTTTAGAATGGGGCCTCACAAACAGCTTGTTTGCGAACAGCAGATCGGGCTGTTCGTGGCTTTTTTTTTTTTTTTTGTATTGCTGTTCGTGCCCATCTCTAGCCATGACAAGCTGTGGTTTTGTAAGGATCTGCCAAGCGACTCCACTGAAGACAGTAAAAGAACTTTATTGAAAACCTGCTAGTCTCAGGAGCTTACTTCATCTTTGCCAGGACTGACATTCACCTGCAAGCATCAAATATATATAGGTTTCGAGAGCATGGGCAAATTCTAAGATCCCACCCACCCCTAACAGTCAGAGAAAACATCTAAACAGGAAAACAGCAGAATTGATGTATGTGATTTTCAAGGTTGTGGCATCTGAGCAGGCATCTCTCCCCAGGCTATGGAGAGAGGCCCTGGTGCAGTTCAAAGGTTCATAGACATAATAGCAGGAACAAATGTCTCCCTTGCATACTTACACATTGCTGGTTCGAAAGACAAGTAACATTTGCAGGCCAGTAAAAGAATAGTGTAACCATAACATGAAGCATTAGACCACAATTAAGACAGCAGGGTGTTGCTGAGTATGACAGGTGATGCTGAGCACCTGACAGGTTTGCAGGAGTGTCTGAACTGAGCCCCCACCCCCCCGCCCAAACAGAGAATGTGGGTAATAAATCCTTTAAGGAAATATCATTGAGCCAAGCTGTGGTTTGGAGGACGTCTTGAATTAATTTTCATCTTTGGGGATTACAACTTTCACCAGGGCAAGAGAGCACTTTAGGCCTCGGGGAGCTCTGCCACCCTGCTATTGCAGTTTACCAGTAAGCTATTTGCACTTTTATAGGAGTAAGACACAAAGATTGAACCTGTAGGATTCTGAGTAGAGGTGCTCAGGAAGGCTCACAAGGCCACAAGGCTGGGAACCAAAAGACAGAGATTTGGGTGCTGATCCACCCAAAGAGCAGTGCTATCCCACCTGCCAATGGATGATTAGCCGACCCCCTTTGATTTTCTGCTCTTTATTCCAAAAATAATTTCCCAGGTCAAATTGTCAGGATTTAGGAACAGGAGCCTCAAATTGGCTAGGTGGGAAACAGTAATTTTAAACCTATCTGGAGCAGAAGGAATTATGCTGTTTTTCCTAGCCATACCAGAGAGTTGACAAGTAGCAGGAGGCTTGTCCCAGGATGTATCATTTTGGTGTGGGGGAGAAAAATACTGGGCCTCCCAGAACAATTTGTCAGGCTTCTCCACTGTGGCTGCCCTCATGCCCGATGAACCTCAGAACTTGTTATGGGGTCTGCCTCAAACTCTGCTCCCCTTTCCAATCTGCAAGAAAACCCTTTTGCAATTCAGTGCAGGGGAATCAGCTGCAGGGGAATCAGTGGAGGCTTCTTGCCAGTGCCTCTGGACCAAGTCACAACATACACACACACAAGCCTATTGGGGACTCCTGTTCTTCTGCAACAGAGTGCTCTTTTCTAGCACTGCAAAATTGGCCTATCTAGCACTTCTGTGTGCGATGCTTCCCTTCTGCAAAAGCTTCAGCCTGGCTGGGTTCCAGAGTGCCACTCCCCACACTTGGCAAGCCTGCACAAGGCACAGTGCAACAGCAGCAATTTGGTTGCTGGGTAGGGGATGGAAATGTTGAAGCTGGCCCTTAAGAAAGGATCCACACTTCTCTTCAGGTAGAAGAGCCTCTAGTACTTTCTAAAGTGACCGTGGTGTGGTTTATATTCAGGGGAGCTGCTGTAACAAGCCCTGGCTGTTTTTATTGTCCGGGATTTGAAACCTATTTTACTCCTGTTGAAATACCACTTCCCTGATGCCCCTTCACCTCCCAAGCCTGCCACATTTGTACAGGCTGGACTTTGCATAGCTCAACTTGGTTTTCAACATCTCTCCAACTTTGCTGAATTGTGCAGTCCTGAGGGAGAGCCAATGATTGTGTTGACAGAGCCTGCAACAGAGTGTGTGCATCAAACGATCCTGAATCAGAGTATGTGCATCAAAGGATATTAAGAGGGCTCATACTGTCTGTAGACGGTCTGGGTTTGGCAACAGTCCAGCTGCTGGAGGTCATGTGGAGTCCAGTTATCATGGGGCAGGTTTCAAGTGGCTGGCTGAGTTGTGGTTTGAGTGACAATGTGGGGCCCAGCCTGCTCCAAGATCCAGCATTGGTTGTGTGTCTAGCTTCTCCCCCACCCCTCCCTCTGCATGTGCATCTCTTGCCTAAACAATGTGCTGTTTTTCCTGGTTTTGCTCCATGTCTGGTGGGGTGGAGCAAAAAATAATAATCTTGCATTTAAATTTCTGCAAGGTAGCATTTCAGGGGCAGATTACATATGTTTTTGGCACACCTTAGTTTGTAGCATGAAAATTCATCCAACCCATTCACAACTGAAACATCCATAAATGAAGATGGCTAAAAAAGTGTGACAAACACTTTAAAACACTATTTACAAATGTTACATAGTGCTGTCCTGTGCAGAGTTATTCTAGTCTAAACCTCTTGATTTCAATGAATTTACACTGCAGTAGCTCTGCATATGATCAAAGTATAAGAATCTCATCTCTGAAGGTCTTCTTTCTTAACTACAGCAACCAAAAAAATGATGCCTATTGATGAATCATACCATATTTGTTGTACTATTCAGGCAGGACAAAAAAATTTGGGTTGGTGTTGTGATGTTTGATAGTTTTCCATATTTATCAAGAAATAATTCTCATGATGGTTGTTGTGGGTTTTCCGGGCTGTATTGCCGTGGTCTTGGCAATACAGCCCGGAAAACCCACAACAACCATCGTTCTCTGGCCGTGAAAGCCTTCGACAATACATAATTCTCATGTTTTGCTCATATGGGATTATTCTAACACAGACCACTTACTGATCTCCATTCCTCCATATTAACAAGGGTAAAAAAGAGATGAATGTGAGCAAATGCACTTACAGACTTCGACATTGTTGGAGAGAAGGACACAAACATTATGGCAATTCAAAACAACAACAACCACACAAGAATATTTTTCTTCCTTGCCCTCCCAAATTTGATAAAAGCACACCCCTGCAAGAAAGCCCATGTGCAGATATTCACTTTTTGATGCATTGGTAATCACTTCACAAAACCAGTCCAAGGTTATGCTTACCTTTGAGGCTTTAATCAGACCTAATCAAAGTTAGAGGGATTTGAATTCTTGATTTAGCTAAATAAACTAATCACCTTGTGAATCGAAGAGCAATTTTGTATATGATCACGCATTCTCTCAAGGTCCTTCAAAATTGTATTGGAACTCACATTGTAGAACTCACAATGCGTAGATTATAGGTGCATGCTAATTTTCTTATTGACCATCAGTAAGAAAACAAATTCAAAAATTATCAGTGTCAATTGAAATCTTAAAATACTTCTTCCTAGAAGGGGGGAGAGAGTAAATAACAAGACCTACATCCGAAGGCTGCCTTCTCCATATATTCAGCCCATCTATCTTTCTAGTACAGACAAGCAGAAAGTGTAATCAAATTCATGTTTTCAGTTAATAGTTGTCCTAAATAAGGAGCTTCAACTCATGTTTTGCCACAATGTGGTTTGTACTAATTTCTTGAAGTGATGATGTATCAATTAAAACTAATCCATCTTCCAAGTAGGAGCTGTTTCAGATTCCTTTTTATCCCAAGGAAGAGAGTGAATGAATCAGTAATTACAAAGTATTGCTCAGCTGTCCCCACTTAACTTTCATCTTCTGAGGAGATTAATAGCCATCCTTGGGACACCAGCTGCTTTCTATTTATCAAAGGCCTGTCAGTGGCTGGCAGCTCTCAGGAAAAACCAAGGAAAGATGCTACATCGCCTTCCCCTCTTTCTGTGGCTGGAAACATCCTTGAGATTTTGCACAAGAGAAAAAACATCCATATTGGTACATTCATAGTCAGATGATCCCGTACGTTCTTTACAGATATGATTATATGAGGGATAATCACAGAATCTTTCATTTATTTCACAGTATTATTCTGATCTTTTGACTAATTAGGTTTAATGGCAATTAAAATGCTAGTTTTTAATTCTACCTTATATCATTCTTGCCTCTGAGCACATAAAACATATACTTCTTTTGAAATTCAAGTATCTCTGTGCCATAGTTTCTCATACACTGCCTCTCACTGACTACTTTTGCTCAATCAATTGTAGCACCACTGTGGTTCTAATGGCCTTATGTTGTGAAACATGTACATGAAGTTTTGTCAAGCCTTATAATCAAATATGCATGACAGCAAACAAAATGGCATCTCATTCTCACAACATGATCCTATTTCTAGGGCCATTGGCATGCAGTTCTGCTGTTAGTGCCATTCCACAATGTATTTGCATGGGAATTAGTTTTGGCTTGGAAAGCACTGAGAATCCTCCCATGATGAAAAAAAGTGCATTGTTCTTTTACACTTAATTTAAAACTCAACACATTTCTATTCTCTTGGTAATTTACAGTATCAAAACCACATCACTTGGTTCCCATAAGCACTATGGACCACATTGAGAATGCTCAAAGTAAATTGGCATGGAATGGTTCTTTATGTCCTTTTCCTGCTTTCTTTTTGTGTTTTGTTTATCCATGAGTGCGCCTTTCATCAAGAATGTCTCAGTGTCATAGTCAGAGTTCATGCACAGTTCAGTCTATTCACGTTTGTGTTCAGCAAATATATATGAAGACGTCAAATATGCCTTTGTAACTACAATTGAACTATAAAATAGTAAAGTCAGGATTCTCCCCTACTAACTTGAAGCTTTATGGAAAAAGATGGAATTATTGGCATTTTCCAGATTCCCAAGATACTTTGGCTATGACATCACCTGATGAAATAAATGTTAGTCAATTAGTTATCTGACTTTTAACCATTTCATTCTCTTAGATTTGCACATTTATACATATAAAAACAATGCTGTTCCACATGAAAGCACAAACTATTTTCCTCTGGTGGGATTCAAACTCCACATTGCATTGTCCTTCCCCACTCATTTACCAGCCAGCTCATCACATTGCCTCCTGTGAGCTTGATGCTATAGTTTCCATTCTCCCTGTCCAAGTGGTGTTCATGTCTTTGGCTTACAACAGCTTGGCTCAGCAAAACAAAAATGCATAGAAGTTATGTTTGTGTAGAATTAGGGGCATGGAAATGAGACACATCTCTTTATTTGGGAAAGTCTTTGACTTCTACACACATGCATTCTGTCTAGTGACATGGTGATAGAATCAGACAGGAGTAGTTCATCTGTCCCTGAGAACATGGTTTTTCCTTGTATGTGGAGGACAGAGGTATATGTGCATGTGGAGTGGGTAAGAAAGAGAGAGAGAGAAATTGGACATTAGAGTGGCATCACTGTGTCATTCCTGCTAGTGCTATATTTTGATGAGAAACTTCCATGCATAGATAATGTGCAGATATTGTTAGTGAGTGACACCATGATTTACAGGCTGCAGTGTCTCATGAGGGATTTTCTATTTGTGTTGCTACATTATCTTTTATTTCTACAGCTTACTTTGAGCTCTGCATTTAACTGCTGGGAATCCATATGGATGTTGCTACGTTACACTTGAATTAACCCTAATGTAGCAACCATCAATATAGCAGGACAGTAGGAATGTTCTGTTTGGTTATGCATGCTTACAGTGGCAATGCTGGATAAAACTATAAACCAAATCTACAAGTTCACTTGTGCTTTCTGTTAACTACTGGGCATTATTGGGTTGATATGTACAGTTATCTGTTTGGATGAGTGAGATGTAGGTTAGTCCACTTGAGAATTGCTAAAACTGGCTTTGGGTATGATACCCAGCTACAAAATCATGTCACTTGTCAGATGGAACCCAACATATGTGGGTTTTTTTCCCATTTCAGTTTGTTTTTTGTAGCTTATCCTTTTTCAGAAGTGTATGATACAGATCCTAGCCCTTTCCAAATTGCTTATATGTTTTTTTTTTAATATTTTTATTTTTTATTAACTACATTAACTAACAATACAAAGGGAAGAAAGGGAACAAGGGGAGGAAGGAAAAAAAAACACAACAACTACAACATGTAACCACTATGCTACACAAAATGTTTTCCCTTCATACTGCCATTATTCAAAAGTTAAAGCTTTATGTTATATTGATGGAGTGGTTGACCTTACTAAATGCAAATTACAATTTAAATTCAAATTAAATTTTCCTTCGCCTCCTGGGTCCCGGACGCAATTCTCTCTGGGCAACTGCAGCCGCAGTGCTCGTTTCCTCCCCCCCCCCCTCAGACTTCTCCTTTTCGTCTTGCTTGGTGCACTGAAATTCCGGATTTTTATCCTCAAAATCCCTTAGTTGATCTTCTGATAATATCTTGAAAGCTTGATCTTTGTGACTGAACCAGATTCCTTCCGGAAATAACCATTTGTACTTTATTCCACATTCTCTCAGAAGAGCTGCGAACTTTTTATACTTAAAACGTCTTTTCCGAACTAGAAATGGGACGTCTTTCAATATCTTAACTTTATTACCCAGAAAGTCCAAATCTGCATTGTATGAATTATATAGGATAGTGTCCCGGATCCTCTTAGATGAAAAATCAATGATGATCTCGCGAGGCAGCTGACGCTTCATTGCATATTTTGAAGTAGCCCGACGGACTTCCAAAATGGCGCTTTTTACTTCTTCTTTAGTTGCCCTCGCGGGTGTCGCCAGTAGTTCCGAGACCAGACCCCGTAAATCCTCATTTTCCTCCTCTTTCACATTCTGGAGGCGCAAAATTGTCTGTGTTCGTTCCACTTGTAGCCCGATCAGCTGGTTCTCCACCAGCTTAAGCTCTTTATTCGTAGCCTTCACGAGTGACGCACTTTCCCGAGCTGGGTATGATACCCAGCTACAAAATCATGTCACTTGTCAGATGGAACCCAACATATGTGGGTTTTTTCCCATTTCAGTTTGTTTTTTGTAGCTTATCCTTTTTCAGAAGTGTATGATACAGATCCTAGCCCTTTCCAAACTGCTTATATGTTTTTAAAGGGACAAGTGAAAATGCACATATGCAGATTTTGTAGATGATACTGTACATATTTTGTACCTGGGTATAGAACAGAACTGAGAGCAAATTAAGTGGCTACAATCATTGTATTTTGTACTTTAAGGGCCATGGGCACAAATCTCAAAAATAGTAGCGTATAACACAAGCTCCTTGGTTTCTAATTTGATTTGGGAAATCTTTGTCTCCACCAGATACTCTTGCTGGGTGGGATCAATGCTGCTTTTGGATCAATCAATCAATCAATCAATCAATCAATCAATCAATCAATCAATCAATCAATCAATCAATCAATCAATCAATCAATCAATCAAATGGACATGGTGCATAATTGATAAATTTGGCAGAACAAAGGCACTATCATGCACAACTGATGCTATACCTGTGTCTTGAGTACAGATAGATATGCCAAACCCATACCTTCACTTTGTCAGTTGTAAAAGATGCACACATATTTAAATAGCTGCTTTCCCCCTTAGAAACTGTGGATTAGAAAAAGACTGTGCTCTGTTGACTGTTTCCAGTGTTTTCTTCCCCCACCAACATTAATTAATAGCTGAATACAGTGCACAATGTGGAACTGTAAGAACAAGGCCACATAGAAACAGCAGGGCCGGATCGAGGGGGGCAGGGGGGTAGCCTGCCCCCGGCACCACCAAAGAGGGGGCACCAGGCGTGGCTGCCAGCTGCCCGGGAGGCTGAGCGCAAGGGTTGGGAGACCCTCACCAGCCCCACCAATGGGGAGGCTGTCTGGCTTGCCGTGCGTGCAGGACCTCCCAGCCCTGCAGTCAGCCACCAGCACGGAAAGCCAGCTGCCCCAGTGCACACCCTCACCACCGCCAGCTCCGCAGCTCACCGTGGGCTGGGGTGGTCGGCTTGCGCGCGGGCGGCACAGGGCAGTGGGGCACGCTAACTGCGTGGAGGGCCTCCAAGCCCTGTGCTCAGCTGGCCATGCGGCAAGCCGGCCATCCCAGCACCTGGTGAGCCGCGGAGCTGTCAGCAGTGAGAGCGTGCGCTGGGGCAGCTGGCTTGCCATGCAGGTGGCTGAGCGCAGGGCTGGGAGGTCCTCCGCATGCAGCAAGCCAGCCAGCCACCCCAGAGCACACACGTGCCGCCGCCGCCAGTTCCATGGCTCACCGGGCGCTGGAGCAGCCGGCTTGCCACGCAGGCCGGCATGGCTCCTGCCCTGCGTGATGACATCACAAAAGTGACATCATCACACAGCGCTGGGAGCGTGCGTGCTGCACGCGCGGAGCACCCGGGCAAGGTTTGACCCGGGCGTCCGCACACCTGGATCCGGCGCTGAGAAACAGCAACAGTGGCACTCTGCCTGGCTTGCTTCCCTTACTTACGGTGTACTCCTCAGCAGACTTACTTTAACCTAAGTCCATTTATTTTATTGAAATTAGATGGGAGTAACTATGTATAAAATTGCACTATAAACTAGCTGTTATCTGGCTTTCCACCTATCATGTAGAAAGCACAATATTTATATGCTAAAATGAAAAATAAATGCATAATTTTATTATAAAAATAACAATCAGTATATTGCATGGTTTACTTATTTTGCATCCCTGTCTAGGTTGTGCCTAGAGATACTTTCCTCTCACATTGATTTCATAACTATGTGGAGAAATTATGCTAAAATCATGACATTTTGCAGTGCTGTAAAGATAGGTCCCCTTAGATTTCAGAAATTATATTTTTTAAAGAACAAGCTGGCATAACTCCACAAAAATTTGTTCACACAAAAAAGGTCAAAGATCCAGGTGTTCAGGATATATTTTTCTCATCAAATTATTTATGTGTAATGCATAGCTCCCAAGAATTTGACTGGAATGTTGCTGAAGAGAGCTACTTGCATATTATATTCTTGTTTCATTAAACTTTTTAATAGATCTGTCTTAATCAATAGCCTATTCTTTCATATGTTCTGCAATTTAATTTTCAACAGTAAATAAAGTGTACATAAATATAGTTTTTTAAAAAATGTGAGACATTTACAACTTTGAGTTTTGATTGAGAGCTTTCAAAAATGGATTGGCTCACACATTTGCAAAACACTGAAACACGTTTGGGGTCAGAAAAGTATAAAATTTAACCTAATTAATCTGAAATAAAGAGTTTGAAGGGGTTTTGGCAGGAGTGGAGGATCTGGATGAAAGGTTACTTAAACTGTGAGTAAGAACAAATGACGAATGAAGTTCACTAGACTGCTCAGAATAAAATATATTTTAAAACAGATTGAAAAGAAGAATGTAAACTATGTAAGAGACTAATTTTGAAAGTTGTTTGGTCCTAATGGAATATATTTATTACAGTTTTGTTTCTCCTTTGAGAGAAATGAACCCCTGATCATTATCTTAACCCTGCTTTCTCTTTCCTCACACTGAATATTTCACATTAAAATGAATGCATTTTTCTGTGTCAGTTGAGAATAAATGGCATACAATTGTTTGAATAATGTGCAAATGATATAAACATGGCATTAAATAATATAAAAGAAAAAAGTATATACAGCAGAAATGAGGTGAACCAAAACCAATGTCAAAGCCAACATCTGAAATAAACAAGAAACAGAACAGAGCAGAAAAGACCTCATATTGGCTGATTCCTAAAGAAAATTTAATTACTTTAAGCCAAGGATTATATGATTGCTGCATGCATGCTTTCCCAAGCTCAGAAGTATGATACAGGAATATATGCATCAGATATCTTTAGGGATTTTTTTGGGAAATCGTAGAGTTCCTTAAAGTCAGCATCAGAGTCAGGCTACTTGGCAAGTCAGGCCATTCCCAAGGCTCCAAGAACATTCATGACTGCCTAGGGACTGCTATGGCATGGGGCCCAGTGCTGATCTTTTTCAAACAAAGAGTTTGAAGACATGGTTCTTTCTTCTTGGTACCCTTCCTATCTGGATATGGAAAGTTTACTGAATAAGCCATGGAAACATTGCTGGGACTTAAAAGAATGAAGAAAAACATGACAGGGATTTGAACCAGATACAAAGAAGTCACTAGTCATGCTCCATTCTGTTCTCCAGAAAGAAGGATGGGGAAATGTGTGTGTGCATGCTTATTTATTTACTTAATCAGCTATATATTGTTTTTTTCTTTCCAGTGGGGACCCAAACTGGTTTATAAATTTAAAAAATGTTATTAAAAATAGACAATTTAAAACCCTGGAAATAGACTTGGGTTGTACTTTTGGGGGCTGAATGTAAAGAAAAGTGGCTGTAGAATTTCTTTCCTCTTAGAACATTGTCGCCTGTCCCAAAGTGCAGCCAGTTACCACTCACAGTTTGCTGTATGTAATTTTTTAAATAAAAGTTCCCATGGTAAACCACCACCACCACCAAGAAATCTATGCACTTTGCCATTGGTGTACCCCAAACACATCCTATTATATAAAAAGCTACGCATGTTCCAGACAACACACTTCCTACCCTGGTGTGCCACCAGAAGGCGCTGGTGTGGAGGAAAGACCAGGCGAGGCAGCCCATCCCTCCAGAGAGTGTGCCATGGTGGAAGCCCAGGCTGGGAATTGGCACAAAGCAGGCGGCAATGCCTGTCCCCTGCCTTCACACAGCTGGAATCAGCAGCGGAGCAGGTGACAATACCCGCCCCCAAACTTAACCCAGCTGGGATCAGGAGCAGAGCAGGTAGCAATGCCCTCCTGCCACCTTCACTCAGCTAGGATCAGGCATGGAGCAGGAGGCGATGCCCACCCCCGCCATCACTCATCTGGGACCAGGCGCAGAGCAGGTAGCGATGCCCACCCCCTGACTTCAAACAGTTGGGATCAGGAGCGAAGCAGGAGGTGATGCCCATTCCCCACCTTCACCAAGCCAGGATCAGGAGCAAAGCTGGGGGTGATGCCTGCCCTCCACCACCACCGAGCTGGGATCAGGAGCAGAGCAGGTGGCAATGCCAACCCTCCCTTCACCCAGCTTTGATTAGAAGTGAAGCAGATTGAAATGACCAGCCCTGCTTTCAATTGGCAGCAGCAGCAGTAGGAACTCTCCCTCCCATCACCATGAAACACTGGCCATTTTCGCTGATGCCTCCATGGACCCCTCCTATCTTTGAGACTGGTAATTATTGCCCTCCCTAACTGCTTTCTCCCACTTTCCTCCCTAATTGTGTGATTTCTTGTATGTTTGCTTTTTACTTTTTCTTAATAACCCCCCCCCCTTTCCTGTTGAATATCAGCCTGATTCATTTGAGCGTTCTCTAAGGGAATAATCCCCGTAGATATAGATGAAGAATCCCAGTTATCCCCTCTTGCTGGCTCCTTAATGCTAATTCCCCCAGCTTATTAAGGAGACCTATTTAGGTAACAAAACTAGTATATTTTATCCAGGTTTCTGGCAGTTAAGTCAGAGGGACTTTTGAGTCATGCAAAAATAAGGATCCCTGTTGGAAGGTGACTTTGTTTGCATTCACCAAAGCATTTGAGATACTTGAGGGACATGAGGTGACCTCTCATGAAGATCTGTTTTCCTTGTCTCAACCCACACTATTGTTCTAATCACCAGATAATAAAATAAGGCCAAGAGAGCGCATTTATGGTTTAGTTTGGACTTGAAGCCATATTTCAAAATCCTCAAATCTCAGTGTAAATGAGACTGATCCACCCCCCCCCCCCAATACAAGTCCCGTAAGTGGTATGGTTTCAAATATCTGTTTTCTGTTTTAGAGTAATCAAATCACAGTTTATAAAATAGTTTGGTTTTTAATGAATCTAAGATGTGACAGGAAGCTTAGTAATAGGAAAGACTCTAATTTTGTTACATAGGTTCTGGTCATACACCATACACTAGGGATATACTGTAATCTCATTAGCCCTTCCTTGTAAGGATAGTTTTCTCTTGTTATGTTGATGACTACCAGCACACTTCACGCAAGTTTTATTTTCTTTTATCTCAACATACCTCCTTCTTGGAAATAAAAAGACAATCTGTCACTGGAAATGAGATAATCATGTACAGTTTTATTTTTTTATCATTATCTGTATTGCATTACAGTACATCCCAGGGCAATTTGACTACTTAGGTTGCGTGGAAAGTACAGCAATGGACTTTTTCCGGATGGGGTATCTGCATATTTCACTTTCATTACCTTTCAGTGTGCAAGGGGCAACATGCTCACATTAGCAAAGACATTGTAGTCAAATGATTGCAGCAGGAAATTGAGTAAGGTTTCTGTGTTCTATTAAGGATTGGTCAAACTAACCGTAATGGTTAATTTATCTGATTAACTGGTTTTGTTCCCCCAGTGTGCTTTTTAAATGCAGTTTTAATGGTAATTACTTGAAAAACACTTTGTATAGAAATATTTCAGGCTATTACATTTGCTCATGTTTAATCCTCACTTTTCTAAAGGTTATAAAGGAGTAAAATAATATATCAGAAAAGGCAACTTAATGAAGTCATTTATTCATCAGGGCCTGCCTTCAGATTCTTTTATTGCTCATGAAACATCCAGAGCAATAGACTGGGGTAGCCTGAACCTAGCTTCTTCTTCTTTTTTTGCTAACCTGCTGGAAACCTTAGATTTACAGAAAGTAAGGTTTTTTAAGCCAGTACAAAATAAGAGTCCATTCAGACCTGTACTACATAAGGTGGAATATTCTCATGGATCTCTACAACCACAGTTTTCACAAATGATATCATTTGTCTAAAAATATCCTCGTGTAAAAATATGCTTATGTAAATCTCACAGCTTGTGAGGAATAGGGATAATGTAAGGTAGTAAGTGGGAGGAAGGAGAGAGAGAGAAAGTGGAAAACAGGATGAGGCAGAGGCAGTTAGGAAAGGGCTCTAAAGAGAGAGCGAGAGAGTGTGGTGTGTGGTGGCCAATGAGTCTGGGATGGGGTGGGGGAAGAAATTAAACATTAAGAACTTGTATTCAGAAGTCAGTTTTCTCCCCTAAATTGTATTGTTCAGCAATGGATAAATGCATAGTCTCATCTTTTTTCTTTGTATTAACTCCTGTGCCCTTCCCTGTTTGTCATTCATCCAACTCTAACCCAACTCACTCGACAGGAGGAAAAAATGCTTCCAAAAGAGATGATTTCCTTCCTTGTGTTGATTCTCCTGGAGTGGGTGAGACATGTCTCTCTAGTAGTTTAGTCTTGTCTGCTGAATACAAGAGCCAAGATTGTGTTGCCTGTGGTTGTATGGTAATCTTTTATTTTCTGCAAACTTCCAGCTACAGCTATAATCCTCTGTATTCAGGACTTTGTTTGTGAACTAGGCCATCATAAAATAAAAGAAATTATTAATGTTCCTGTGTTGCTGCCCTGAGAAACTGACCTTGGCACTAGTGGGACCTGACTTAGTGGGAAATCTCCACCTCATCTTTCATTAACATTAGCCATTGTAACCATAGCTTGGCCAAGATTCTGGGCAGCTCAGTGAATCACATAAACCAATCTTTATGTTCAGCAGATACAAAACTCTCCCATATATAACCTTTACAAATAGTATGCATATGGGGGCTGGTAGGGAAAAATGAAGGATGTATAATGTGTGGTTATTTTTTCTTTTCTTTCTCACTAGGGATTTCTATTTCTAAATAACTCTGCTGTAATATTAGCAATTACATGAATCATGCTACATGGTTTTAACTTTCTCAGCTGTTATATAACAATAGCTTAGAAGTTTTAGAAATAGCTTTTATTACGAACTGTGAAACTGTTCAATTATTCAGTATTCTTCCCTTTTTTGGAATGCTCTATTTTCTATCAGCTATTCTCTATATCACTTTTACCATATTGTGCTGTCTTTGCTGTGTACCAATCCAAGCCTTGCTTTTGGCAGTGGTTAATTTTTTCTCACTTTACTGGACTAATGACTAGGGCTGTACATAACAGCGGGAAAAAGGCAAAATTACAAAACAATTTTACTGGTTTGGGTCATTATAGTGGATTCCAGAATGTTGAACCACATTTGGGAAACTGAATTGTAATGAAACTGCCCCCCCACCCCATGTCTCATTGTGTGTTTTTGTGTCCAGTGTTTCAGATCAGTTCTTACCAGTCGACTGGGCATCAGGCAGGCCAGCCTCATTGTGGAGGGAAGGGGAATGAGCCAATTGAAAACAAAGTCATCAGTTGGAGGGAAGGGGGAATGGTGAAACTTTTTCTTTTTTGGTCACTTCCCAGACAACGGCAGCCAGTGGAAAGTCAATGGAGGATTGCCACTCTTTCCAGCCTGTTGTCTTGGCAGCCCATCACCAGGCAGTAACAGGAAATAGTACAACAGGATGCAAAGGTAATTGTGCGGTGCGCAATACTTAGTGGGTAGATGGAAAGGGGAGGAGGAGTGAGTTCGGTGCCATTTGAGAGCCATTCTAAGCAAAGCTGGCTGCCCCAGAGCGTCATTTCTCTCCTCCTCTGCCCTTGGAAGAACAGTCATAAAAGCATCATCCATTTTTATGCCAGCGTGTGTGCCTGCCTGTTGACGTTTGCTCTTCTTGGGGGCCTGTTAATCAGTGATACCCATTTAATGTGTGTGTGTGTGCATTCTGCTTCTGCAGAAAACTTAGTGAGTCAATGGAAGGAGGAGGAAAAGTGTATTTGTTACCATTTTGGGAGCATTTTAAGCAAAGCTGGCTGCCCCAAAGCACCACCCCCCCCCCCAGCAATAACAGTTGGGGAAGTGGCAAAGTGCATGTGTTGCCACTGCCGAAATTAATGATATATAAAAGTAATGAAACATACAAAATCCAAAATGGCCCCAGGGCCACTGAAAACAAAATAATAACCGCAGTAGATTTATTCCAAAACTCCGGATCCAAATCTAAAATGGCAAAATTAAAATTGTGCACCTCTACTAATTACTTGTGCTGCAGCTAACAACAGCAACTGCAAAATTTTGTGCAGCTATTTGCAAAGCCTTGCAGACCAGCCAAGATATAAAAAGTACTAGCAGCTAATTTACTTCAAGCCATCATTGAGAGAGGAATACAATTCACTGGGCACAATTTTAATTTTTTTACTGAGTATATTGATATACCTATCTATTTTAATTCATTTTAGGTGATTTATTTTCTCGAGTCCAACCTGTTGTTGCTTATTTTTAACAATTGATGGTAAGCAAATTGTTTGATTCTAAGTTACACTGGTCTAAGTTACCACAATATACACTGATGATGATGCATTCTATCAATACACTTGTTGATTTCCCTTGCAGGAAGACCTCCAGGAGAGTGGACACAAATGATGTAGACTAACAACTTCACCCATCTGGAAGAAAATATGCTTACTCTGCACACTCATCAGAGAGCACAAGAGAAGCCTCTGAGCCGCAAAAGAGAGGACCAGTCAGACCATGGCCCAGTAGCTCTGTGGATCTGCGGAACATTTTTTAGAGGTCAGATAGGTCTCACCATTGCAACCACAAAAGCCTGGCTTGTGTGCCAGAAGGGCTGATTGCCTTCCTAATGGCCCCCATCTCCATGGAAATCTCAGGAATACCTATAGGGGAACAATGCCCCAAAGGCAATGCCCCAGCGCCCTACTAGAGGCACTGTGCCCCCTTTGGCATGCAAATGCCAATGTGCACATGCAACAACTGAGATTCCCTCTCCAAGAGGAAAACTTTGAAATAATAATTTAAATAATAGCTTAAAACAAATAACAAACTACTCCAGTCCTGGAACAAATCAAAAAGAGGAAGAGGATTTTCCCAGGCAGGCAGGCAAGCAGACAGGCAACGGAAGTAAAAAATCCAAGGCATAGAGAGGCCAGAGTAGTCAAAGGCATATCACAAGCACTCCAAAAATCTTGCTCTGAAATAGAATCAAGCTGTAGACACACCTACTTTTTATCCTCTTTTCCCACGGTCAGAGAACTATTGGTTATGAGATAATTATTGTGACTGGGCAAACAGAACTCCTCCTAATATGTAGTCTTTAGTATTTTTTGTATTACCATATGAATCTGGGTCCAATTTTTTTTAGCTTCATGGCAAGTCCACCAGAGAAGATAAAATATTCCTTCTTGTTTCTCACATTTCCAACACTTATTTGCAGGGCTGGATCTAGGGTTGCTGGTGCTCGCGGCAACCTTAGTCCGACCTTGTGCACACGCACAGTGCGTGCGCACTCCCGGCACGGCGTGATGACGTCATTTTGATGACATCATCACGCAGGGCGGCGGAAGCAGCATGTGGGGTTGGGAAGCCGCCCGCGCCATTTGCCTCCCCTCATGCAAATGGCATGGGTGGCCTCGCAGCCCCCGTGTTGCCTTTTGCCTGCCCCGCAGGACAGGGGGCGGCCGGCTTGCCATGCACCCCCTGTCCTGCAGGGCAGGCAAAAGGCAGCATGGGGGGCTGCGAGGCCACCCGCATCATGCGCCTGCCCCGCAGGACAGGGGGCAGCCGGCTGCCCCCTCTCCTGCGGGGCAGGCGAATGGCATGGGAGGCCACACTGCCCTTTGCCTGCCCTGCAGGACAGGGGGTACATGGCAAGCTGGCTGCCCCCTGTCCCACGGGGCAGGCGGAAGGCAGCGCAGGGGTCTGCGAGGCTGCCCGCGCTGCTGCCCATGCGCTCTGACAGCTGGCAGCTGCTCCCAGCACACCCTCCCTGGCGCTGGGGGCAAACTACCCCCCTGCCCCCCCTCAATCCAGCCCAGCCCTGCTTATTTGACATACCTTTGCTTATTTTGGCTAATCTATCATGAGGCATATACCACCGATACATCATTTTATAAAAATTTTCTTTAAGTCTAACACTCAACATAAATTTAAGCCCCTTGTATTTTCCCATTGGTCCATCATTATATTGTACCCAAAAATTTTAGCCCATTTTACCATACAGTCTTTCACATTTTCTTCTTCCATTTCAAATTTCAGTAACAACTTATATATTTTGGAAATAACATGTTCATCATTTGATCGAAGCTCTTTTTCAAACTCTCGTCTTTTCCTGCTCAAAGCCCCAAACTCAAAAGTTTTTTTATCTAATTTAAATCTTTCTGAAAGCTGAGCATATGCAAACCATTGACATTTATAACCCTTAGCTACTAACTCCTCGCTTGTCTTCAATTTGCAGTCTTCTTGTGAAAATTCTGTAAAATCTCCAAAAGTCAACCATCCCTGTTTGAAAGTCATCTCCCTTCTGTAGAACGCCTCCTGTGTTGAAATCTAAAGTGGTGTCTTCTGTATTAGTCTCAATTTATATTTATTCCAAATTCTCAAAAAAGCTCTCTTAATATAATGATTTTTGAGCTCTCCTAATATAATGATTTTTGAAGTCTGCATTGACCTTTATTTTGTCATACCACAAATAGGCATGCCATCCAAATCTCAGGTCATAACCTTCCAACGTCAAGAGTCTCTCATTTCTCAAAAGCATCCATTCCTTCATCCATGTTAGACATGCAGAGGCATAATACACTTTCAAGTCTGGTAAACCAAGTCCGCTTCTCTCCTTCACATCTTGTAAAATTGTATATTTGACTCTCCTCCTAATATGTGATCTCATTTACTGCTGAGAGCTGCCCTCCATTCCCCTTCCCCTCACCTGGGAAACCTGCCAAATGCAAAAGAAAGAAAGTCTGACAGACTGACCGACCAACCAACCAAGTTGGGAGCTTTAAAACACTGGCCCTGGATATTTCCAAATTTTCCTGAATATTTCCAGAAATATTTAGCATATCAGTTTTGCGTAGAAAGCTGAATAGCAATCCAGATACCCAAATATGCCTGGAAAATACTGATGATATTTTTCAGGTATGTATTCAGACTGAATATATCTAAGTGCATGTCCCTAATGCCAGCTATAATTGCAGCCCTAGAAGTGAAAAGTGGCTGAGCGAAAGATGTGATACAAACAACATTAGCGGGAATATAAAAGGCCACAGTTTTAATCATTACAAAGAACTGTAGAGGTTTCACTTGCCATAGGGCAATAGATCCAGCTGCTGTACAACCTGCCTGCCATCTAATGAAGGATCTCATTCCCCACCTGTCTGCTGAGAGGGGAAACCTGGAGATGGCATGAAATGCGGTCCCACTTGGGCACACACTGCTGCATAGTTCCCCTGCCACTTGGGGCAAGGTGAGCCTGACAGCCTCTGAGTTGGGCATACCTCTGGAAGCTCCCACTCCAAGGTCCTTTAAGGAGATCACCAAATGGGAACAATTAACATGCAGGCCCTATCATCACCCCAAAATAGATCCAGCCCAATGTCCAGACTGAACTGGATATGTCAAGTGAGCTCACTTTTGTTTTGTGAAGGAGGACCAGAGAAGGAACCAGAGAAGGAACCAGCCCTCCTGCAAGGGCTTGCCCCCAAGCCAGCATGCCAGGCTCTTGATTGGCTGGCCAGCAGGCACAGCTGCAGGGACAGCAAGGGCAGCAAAAACCATGCAGCTCCAGGAAAGAGACATTGCATCACCAAGAAATGATGCCAAGTTCAGCTCACTGCATTACCCTGCAGAGCAGAAAACAATAAAGGGAATAGGAAAAGAATCAAGAAAATATGTTATGGAAAGGGATATATGTAAGGTATTGCTAGGAGTATGGCTGAGATCTTTGCCCAAATATCTAATAGCAGACTTATCTATAGGATAAAGAAGGGATGGGGGATTTTATAAGTGTTTGTAAGGAGGAAAAAGGCGTATACTTTTAGCAACCACATCAAAGTAGCTTGGAATGATGGAAGATGAATGACATGTAAAAGTAATATTCTACTGAGCTGCACATACTCCATTTGGGTTCATAAACACAGAAACAACTTATTCTAAAAGCAGTGCAGTTTAATCTTTAATGACATGTTACTAAAGGTCTGAGTGTCACAAAAATATAGTTCTACTTTCTAGATTTTTTTGCCCCTCCCTTCTTTGGCTTTGAAAAATACTTCTCCAGGGAGTGGTGGGGTGGGAGAAGAAGAAATTTAGGGACATTGCATTCAGTGGTAGCATTGCTAATGTGAAATGATCCTTGTGAAACCCACAAGGACTTGCAGGATGCATCACATTTCCCCCTCCCTCCACTATTTCCTCTTTCCCTTCCCTGAATGCCCTGATAGCCTCTCCCTCTTTTCCTGCTTCCTTCCCTCCTTTCTACCCACTTTATCTCCTTCCCAACCAACTTTATTCCACCACTCCTCTTCAGTTTTTCTTCACTCCTTACCCTTGACAGCCTTCACCCAGGAAAATTATGGCCTAGCTATGAGGTGTCAGTCTGGCCCAGTTGTACATTGAGTTACCTCGCAAAGACTTGCAAGGGACACTTCATTTCCCCCACATTATTTCTTCTTTCCCTCCTCAAATATCCTCAAATATTTCTACTTCCACCTCTCCTTCCCATGCTCCAGTGGTTTGGCTGCAAATCAGCACTCTTGAGCTCAGTAGGTGGCCTGGAGTCAGTCACACTTCTCTTCCCCAGCTCCCCAGCTGACTTTGTTCTCCGCTCTGAGTGGGGCACTAATTTGTCTAGAAAAGGGCTATATAAACACTGTTACTATTATCTGCCTTAATATTTACTTGATTTATACTAGGGATGCCCAATTTTGGGGAAAAGGTATATATTATTATACTGCAAGTGAGGGACCTGTACAAACTTCTGGGAGCATCACATTTTCTCTTCCTACAATATTTCTTCTTTTCCTTCCCTGAAAGACTCCATAACATTTCCCATTTTCCTGTCTCTTTCTCTGCTTCCCACCTAACAGCCAATCTACCTCTATCTGCCCAAATCTTCAGCTTTCCATTCTCCTCCACACATACACCCCAGTAGTCTCTCTTGAGGAAAAGTCTGGCCCAGTTGTTATTTGCTGGGACCAGTTGCACAGTGGGGAACCCACAAGGACAAGCAGAGGGCACCTCACTTTCCCCTGTATTGCCTTCCCCACATTATTGCCTCTTTTCTTCCTCATGCCTTCCCCTATTTATTTTATTTATGGACAAGATTTTACCCCACTTTTCTTCCTCACTAGGGATCCCTTCCATGCTTCTATGATTCTATGATCCTACCTTTTATCTGCCCAATCTTATGCTATATTTATTTACTTTATTTCCCACACCTTTCTCCACAATGGAGCCTCAAAGCAGCTTACCTCATTCTCCCCTCCTCCATTTTACCCTCACAACAACCATGTGAGGAAGATTACACTCAGAGGAAAGAGAGTGGCCCAAGGTAGAGGTGCCATAATCTCGCCCAGGGTGGGAGATCCCCTACTGTCACCCTCCCCCCACCTCCACTTACTTGGCCAGTGGGGGTGCTTCCCAGCCCCCCCCCCCCGCACAGTGTGACACACCCTCGCACTCACAGCAGCCCAATTCGCACCCCACAGGAGCCTGATTCAGGCTGAATCATGCCCCACAGTGGGCTGATTCGGCCCCCTGGAGAGTGCAGGAGTGCTCCCAGGCTGCCCCCAGACCTGTGCAATGACATCATTTCCCAGAAGTGATATCATTGCACAAGCCAGCAGCGTGTGAGCATGTGCAAACAGGAAGCCAGAACACACAGCATGGTATGTGCCAGGCCCCTGATCTCCAGCCAGGGGAGTTGGGGAACCTGGCAACCCTAGCCCAAGGTCACCCAGTAAGCTTTCTTGGCAGAGTGGAGGCTCAAACTTAGATCTCCTAGATCATCACTATACCAAACTGACTTTTGTGAGATGGCTGCTATTGAAAAGCAGGAAGCAACTGGGTTTGTGTGAGTCATGCAAGTTGTGTGGTATCATATCAACTAGTATTTGCCTGGCCCTGATGAGTCCTCTCTCAAAGACCAAAACAGCCCTAGGGATTGGGCCCTGGCCCTCCCTTAGCTTTTACTGAAAGAAACCAAGACTTGAATACGAGCAATACTATGGCCTAGCAATGGCCACAGAGGACATTCATTTCTTAAAGCTGCAAGAACTTCTTCTTTTACATTGGGGAGTTTTAACCCCCCTTTTTAAATATGTCTGTTTTTTTCTGCAAACTGGGTGATTTTCAAGTTTGTAGAATATATATATATAATCTGCTTTTTAAATATACAAAAATAGTCTGATAGCCTATCATAATTATTAGTTAGTCATCACATCATTGCTCAGATTCCACAGGGGAGGGGGATGTGGTGCTTAGGGGTTGGTGATGGAGAGTGCTGTCAAGTCATAGCTGACTTATGCGAACCCTGCTAGGGTTTTAATGGCAAGAGATTGACAGAGGTGGCTTGCCATTCCCTGCCTCTGCAACTCTTGTCTTCATTGGAGGTCCCCCATCCAATTACTAACCAAGGGCAACCTTGCTTAGCCTCCATGATCTGATGAGATCAAGCTTGTCTGGGCACTCCAGGTCAGGACACTTAGGAGTTGAGGGCAAAACTTAGAACAGAGGCAGAATTTATCTAAATATCAGTTGTGGGAAAATGAGAACAGTTCACCTAGTTCTCTGAACAACCCAAAAAGAGCACCCCAAAACTCCACTAGGGGCAAAACCAAAAACAACAATTGCTGCATAGAATAATACACCTCTTGGTGAAAAGCTATCCCTCCAACCAACAAAAAAGAACAGAGACTCTCAACACAGAACAGCAAGCAGCAGTTGTTGTCTTTAAAGCAGAAGAAGGCAAAGTTAATCAACAACAAGAGAAAAGCTATTTACCCACCAACAAGAACAGGAAGTCTCTCAGCAGCCACAGCGACTCTCTCTCTTCTTTAAACCAGCATGCAAGACAAGACAATAGCAACAGAAGAAAGACCCCTCCCCAAGAAGAGTGAGCAAACTAATGAACTGCAACTAACTGCAAACAAACGATTTAGCAAAAGCCAAAGCACCTCCCCACTTTCACCCCCCACCCCCCCACCTCCACTTACCTGGCTGGTGGTGGAGAAAGGCATGGGAATGGGCCATCCCAGGCCACCAGGCCAGCTGAACTGTGGCCATTTGAGGCCCAAATCAGTCTGCTGAGAAGCACAGGAGCACTCCTGCACTTGTGCAGTGACGTCACCAGAAATGATGTCATCACAGAGCCACGGGACCATGTGCATGCAACGTGCACAATGACATCATTAAGAGGGGATGAAGAAGAGCCACCCCCCCACACACACACACTAGGAGGGTAAGGGGACCTGGCAAACCTACCCAGACATGAGGTCAAACCCCCCTCACCCTAAAGACTGGAAAAAGCAGTGAGTCTATGGCTCTCAAACCAGGCAGAAGTCTTCCAGTAGGCAGCACAGGTCTTCCTCCAAACAGAGGCAGCTGTAATAGACCACAAGCAACATCAGCATTCAGCAGCACACAGTCTCTTTTCACAGAGCCAAGCTACAAGAGACGAATTACACGAGGAGGAACATGTGAAGTTGCAATTTTATCCAGGAAGCTGAGTTTTAAAAGAGATCAGAAGGCTTTGTCAATTTCCCCTCTCTACAGAGCCAAGGAGATCCTGCTCAGAAGGTTTGTTTATTTCCTCTTCACCTCTTAGAAGGGGAGGTGAAACTGACAGAGGCTTTGGGAGGCAAAGAGGAAATTAACAAACCCCCTCCCTGCTTCACTCCTCCCTCCCTCCTGCCTCTTCCTCTGCCCCCTCCTTCTCCTCTCATTAAAAAAAACACACAGGGGAAGGTCTGGAAGCAGCCAGCCCACAGGCTGAAGCTGCATTTGCCGAATTAACCAAAGTATCCCAAATTAGTGCAGCCCTTTTCATCCAGAATCCTGGATCAGTTCTGGGTTTCTCTAATCTGAACTGGCAAAGCCAGATTTAGCTGAATCAGCACAAATCCTGTTATAAATGCAGGTTCAGAAAGCAAGTATGCATACAGAATACAAGAATACATATTGATGCCCATGGACCTTAAAGTGAAACTAGGGAAACAACAAATGGAGGGTGGAACTGTGGAGGTAGTGATTCACTGTGTGCTGGTTCTCTTTGTTTTGGTAAAACCATTAAGAAGGACTTTGCTTAATGTCATAATTAAAAAAAAATCCTACTGATCCCTGAAAATGGAAAACTCATTCAAGCATTAAACCCTAGCCAGTATGACTCATTCATTTTGTATTTCATACTGCATATTTTAAATAAACTGTAAATTTTCTCTGTGTTCTAAATATAAAAAAGTACTTACAGGAATGACCAAGTTATTACTGCACTAATTTCACAATTTGAAGCATTGTTCAAAGTCTACCCAACTGTCAAGAATGAATCACTTAAATTAGTTATTTTGATCCAAGAAATTATTTCATAAAATGGGAATTTGTGCTAAAAATTATCAAGTTATTTCATTTTATTAGTGGCACACCATAAAGTAATTATGAAATTGGTAATTACTATTTGCCAACTCTGTGTTAAGAAATTAGAATCATGGAATCATAGAATCATAGGGTTGGAAGGGACCTCTAGGGTCATCTAGTCCAACCCCCTGTATAATGCAGGAAATTCACAACCACCACCACCCCCGACTGTCTCAGTGATCCCTGCCTAGAAGATGGCAAAATATCTCCAGGATCCCTAGCTAAACAGGCCTATGGAAAATTGCTACCTGACCCCAAGGTGGTGATCAGCATTACCCTGGGCATGTAAGAAGGGCCACAAGAACTAAGCACTGGTGTAACCCATTTTGCCCTCCCGCTCATGATCTGCCCAGGTTCACAGAATCCGCATTGCTGTCAGATCGCCATCTAGACTCTGCTTAAAAACCTCCAAAGTAGGAGAGCCCACCACCTCTCGAGGAAGCCTGTTCTACTGATTTAATTTCAAGCCATTGGTTCTGGTCTGACCTTTGGGGGCAGCGGAAAACAACTCTGCTCCATCTTCTATATGACAGCCCTTCAAGTACTTGAAGATGTTTATCATATCACCTCTCAGTCGTCTCCTCTCCAGGCTAAACATTCTGAGCTCCTTCAAACTTTCCTTATAGGACTTGGTCCCCAGACCCCTCACCATCTTCTTTGCCCTCCTCTGGACACATTTCAGTTTATCTATATCCTTCTTAAATTGTGGTGCCCAAAACAGTACTCTAGGTGAGGCCTAAACAGAGCAGAGTAGAGCAATACCATCACCTCTTGTGCTTCTGTTGATACAGCCCAAAACTGCATTTGCCTTTTTTAGCTACCATGTCACATTGCTGACTCATGTTCAGTGTATGGTCTACTAAGACCCCTAGATCCTTTTTGCACTTACTACTGCCAAGACAACTCTCCTCCATCCTATAATTAGGCATTTGATTTTTCCTTCCTAAATGCAGAACTTCGCATATATCTCTGTTGAAATTCATTTTATTTGTTTTACCCCAGTTTTCCAGCCTGTCAAGATCATCCTGTATCCTTACTCTGTCTCCGGCCATATTTGCTCCCAATTTAGTATCATCTGCAAATTTAATAAGCATTCCTTCCTTCATCCAAATCATTTATAAAAATGTTGAACAGAACAAGTCCCAGGACTGATTGCTGAGGAACTCCACTTGCCACTTTTCTCCAAGAGGATGAGGAACCATTAACTAGCACTCTTTGGGTGCAATCTGTCAACTAGTTTGCAAATCCACCTAATAGTAATTGGATCCAAACCATATTTTACTAAGTCACCGACAAGGATATTATATGGCACATTATCAAAAGCTGCATCATCATCATCATCATCATCATCATCATCATCATCATCATCATCATCATCATCATCATCCTGCCCTCCCCGTAAGCGGGCTCAGGGCGGGTTACAACAGAAGATAAAATGTACAAGATAAAATCACAATAAATTAACACAGCTTTCTAATAAAATACCTGCTCACCATATAAAAACCAAATCGAAATAAACTATGTCTGCAGCATTCCCCTGATCTGGCAAGGATGGTGGAGATGTTAATATGCAGCCTGGGGTAGTTAGGAGTTTGGAGAGAGGACAAGTATAATGCCATGGAGGGGCTGGAGATCTGGAATTACAATTGACCTTCAGACTACAGGATCAGTTCCCCTAAAGAAAATTGCTGCTTTGGAGGGTGGACCCTCCCAGTGAGGTCTTTCCCCTCCCCCACACTTCACTCTCCCCAGAGTCCCTTCCAAAATCTCCAGGACTTTCACAACTCAGTAGGCATCTCTCTTTGTGCATGTAGCTAATCGTTTTTCCTCTCAGCTGTCAATGAGAGTTTCAGTAAGAGTGTTATTAAGGCCCAACACTGAGATTTTCAATAAGAGTGTTATTAAGAGACTAACACTGAGAGTTTCAATAAGAGTGTTATTAAGAGTCTAACATTAAAGAACTTTTTGTTTAAGCAAGCACTTTGTCTAAACACTGAGCAATCATTTGCAAAAGGTGTCTGGAGGGGGCGGGGGACAACATTCCAAGCTTGAAGAGAAATTTGTGGGGACGTGGGACTTGATTATATATTAACTTAAACATTACAATCTGGACAAATTTCTGTTCCTGACCAAGTTATTACACATTTCTGTGGCAGCCCTTAAAAAAATCCCTTTTCAAAAGAAATTCAGGATTCTGAAGAACCAATATTGTGTGTGCACCCCATCCCTTGATATATATATATCCTCTTTTAAAATTCTTCAGATAGTGGCAAAATCTATATGTATGATGTGTAGACATGCATTTCTGACAGGGAAGGAAGAAAAGATCACCTGAGTATGCATAGATTCTTCCTGCAATGCAGATTATTTAGTAGAGGGATGAAAAAGTAAGAGATCTCTTTATACTTAAAACAGCATAATTAAATGAGTCCTTTAACCTGCAGTCTGTGAAAGAAAGAAACTCTAGTTTTATCAAGTCATTTTAAAGTATGAGCAGTGCCTGAAACTGTGTATCCCGTGAGCTGCCTCTCTTGGCACTAAGACTAAGGGGCACAGTATTGTGGTGGTTTGTGTCCTGTCTGGGAAGTTGGTCTCAAAAGGTGGTGCTGGGGCATTTTTGCTTTGCCCCTTGGCCATTGGCCTCTGAGGTTCCACAAAGTTCAATCTAATCCCTCATACTGTTTAACTTTGCAGCGGTTCAGTATGCATTTGCTGAGCTTCGATTGGTATGTCAGTGCATTGGATCAGTCAGATCTAACCACAGTGATCCATGTCTTAAATACATCTCGACTATTGCAATGGGCTATTGCAATGGGCTCTACTTGGGGTTACCCTTGAAGAGCATTTGGAAACTTTGGCTAGTTTAGAATGCTCTAAGTAGACTGCTTGTTGGGGCCAGCTATTAGAAGTATGTGATCCCAATATTACAGCAATTACAGTAGTGATTAATCCATTCCTGGGCATAATTCAAGGAATTGGTTTTGACCTTTAAAGCCCTCCATGGCTTGGAACCAGGGTTTCTGAAGGACTGTACTCTCCCATCCTTTCCTGCCCAGGAATTAAGATCACAGTGAGAGTCCTTCCTGACTGACTCATCATCAGCTAAAAAAAGTTCACCTGGTAGGTACACAAGAGACAATCTTTTCTCTGGAAGTCTCATGATTATAGAACAGTATCCTCAGGGAAGTGAGCTTAGCTGCCTCCTGAAGATCAGCAGTGAGGCGGCTATTTTTTAAAATTTAGGCCTGTTTTTAGTTAAATTAGTTTTTATTAAGGGTGTGTGCACCGAAAGAAATTTGTTTCAGTTTGAATTTGGGGTTTCCAAACCAACTATGTACTGCTATTGTTTTTTTATGGGTGAGCATTGCAGGATCAGATGTAATCTTTTTGGGGGGTTGTTAATTATCAGGAGTTTTGGCCTCATTCTTTGCAATGAGGGCTTCCAGGATCTTTGGGGTGGACACTTAACAGCACCAAAATCTCAGAAGATGAGAGTCGGTGGGTGCACACTATAGTGGGAAACTGTCTGGCAAAGGGGTAGTGGAGCAGCAGTGGCATTAAAAGCATCCTGCTTTGTTATCTTTTTTTCTATATTGCTAATAAATTATTACCATTGCATCTTGCTGTTGCCTGTTAGTGCCATGTTTCCTTGTACTCTGCAGCTTCGCTCTCACGAAGACAGGCAAATCTTTCCTTGTAATGCTCAGCATTCCACTGCAATATAGAGTGTTCTTGGATTAATTGCTGCCAGTCTCCATCACTGAAGTGCAGGCAGCCATGATGGTTTGACTCTTAATAAAAATGGATGAATGTTCAACAAGAATGGTTTTTATTGAAGGGATAGCAAAAGCAAACACAATAGAAATCACAAACAACATGCACACAAGGCTAACTAGAAAACTGGGAGAGAAGTGGAGAGAAGTGCAGGGTTGGGTGATATTTACCAGTCTAGAAGCTAGGGGATGTCTGTAGGATAGCAGCTTTGAGCAACCAGTGCTTTGCAGCAGAGAAAGAGGTTCAGACCAAGGCTTTTTTTGAGGGGAAACACTACAGAACGCTGTTCCAGCAGCTCTAGAATCTGCCCACGTGATTCCTTCCTCCTTTGGCCCCATGGGCTCTGCAGAGGAGGTTTAGCTGCTGTGAGTTCATTCTGTTTTTTTCATTCGTGAGTGAGAGAGAGAGAGTGCAAGCAGAGCTGCTGGGGCTGGCTCTCCAGAGGAGGTTTAGCTGCTTTGAGTTCATTCTGCTTTTTTTCATTTCTCTGTGAGTGAGAGAGAGAGAGAGAGAGAGAGAGAGAGAGAGAGAGAGAGAGAGAATGTGCAAGCAGAGCTGCTAGGGCAGCTCTTCAGAGGAGGCTTAGTGTCAGGTCTTGCCAGGTATTTTCCCCAAGCATTTCACTGTATCACTCAGGTGTATGAGTTAAAGTTACTTTATTAAAGAAGAATATCAGTATCAAGATGGTCAGACAGGATCATTGGCTGAAGTGATGCAAGGTAGCAAAGCAAGGTTAATTATAGGGCAAAGTCCCTGCCCTCCAATGGCAAAGAAAGTCTGTTAGGATTTTGGTGCACTGAGTCAAGGAGTCAGGAGGGAGAAGAGGAGGGAAAGGATGAGCTCTGCACAGTCTCTTAGGAGGTTGGTGTGGTCTCAGCTGGAACTCCAAGACCACGTCCACAGGCTGGCCAGGAAATGGTAACCAAAAAACCTGCAAGATAAGTGGCTAGCAACCAGTCAGCAAAACATGTTCCCTCTGCATGTTCTCAGAGGTACACTACACAATGTAGCAAGAAATTCATAACACATGGAAGATATGCTGGAGGCGTATCTGACATACTGCCCCCCTCCCCCGCCCAAGATTCTTCTAAAGAGACCTCCCCAATTTCTCCAGGTACTTTTTGTGAAACTGACGTACAAGCTTAGGAGCATTCACATCGGAAGATTTTACCCACTCCACATTACTCTTGCTGAAATGTGTCAAGTTCTGCCATGGGCACCGCCCTGTGAGACGCCGGCATGCCTGACTTCAGCCTTCCAGTTTATAAACTTTTTAAAATATATATATATATATATATATATATATATATATATATATATATATATATATATATATATATATATATATATATATATATATATATATATATATAACAGATGGGGGAAACAGAATAGAAGGGAGAGGGGAGAAAAAATCATATATTTGTAAATTTAACCCATTGCACCATTTAGTCTATTATGTTTCATACTCATAATTCTAATTACAGATACCTCTTTATGTTCTGCGGCTCAGCTATTATTTTCTATTTTTCCATTTATTTTTAGTTATTGTCCATAAAGGTCTTCATCTTGACTATAGGCTAGGTTTCTTCAATCTTCTTCTGTATCCAGGTGTACAATGGCTCCCAAATGTCATTATGTGTTATAATATCAACATCTTTCAATAAACTCAAGAGTTTGTCCATTTCAGCTGTCTCAAGTATTTTTTCAATCAGGTTTTCTTGTTTGGGTGTAGCTGTCATTTTCCAGAGTCCCGTGTATAAAATCCTAGCTGTTGTGATTATGTTCAAAATCAGGTGTTTTGGGTTTTTATTAACTGGAACCAATATGTGGTTTAGTAAGAAGAGTTCTGGTTTCAAGGGTAAGCAAATCTTAAGCGTCTGTTGAATCATTCTGTGGACCATCTTCCAGAACTCTGCCGCTTTTTTACATGTCCACCACATATGGAAATATGAACCCAGCATACTTTCACATTTCCAACATTTATTTGACATATTTGAAGACATTTTAGCTATCCTAATGGGAGTTAAGTGCCATCTGTAAAACATTTTGTATACATTTTCTTTCAGAGAAGCCGATTTTGTCATTCTTAAGTTGTCTTTCCACATTTGTGACCATTGCTCTAACTCAATTGTATGCCCCACATTCTCTGCCCATTTTATCATGGTATCTTTAACTTCTTCCCCCTGTAGTTTTATGTTTAGAAGTACACCATATATTTTCTTTATCATTTTAGCATTAGTACCACACATTATCATGTCAATATTCTCATCTTTTTCATAGAAACTCATTACTTTATCTTTTTTATATCTGGATTCTAGTTGTGCCTGACCCCACCATCCCAGCTCAATATCTAGATCTGCCCTTTCTTCTGAATTTTTTAACAAACCGCCTGGTTTCAATAATTCCTTACAAGTAGGAGCCTTCCCCTCCTTTTTCAAGGTGGGTTGTATAAAGGCTTCTATTGGGGACACCCATAGAGGAATTTTCTCATAGAAAGTATATCTTACTCTTTCCCGGACTGAAACTAGTGCCTTCGTTATCTAATGGTTTTTAAAATATTTATGGTATTCCCATTTTTTATACCAGAGAAATGCATGCCAGCCCATCAGTAGATCATGTCCTTCCAAATTTAAAAGCCTTTCGTTTTCCAAAGTAATCCAGTCTCTCAACCAAGTCAGTGCACAAACCTTATAATACAGAAGCCAATCTGGTAGGGCAAAATCAGCTTTTTCCTTTGTATACTGCAACACTTTCAGTTTAATTCGTGGTCTTTTGTTCTGCCAAATAAAGGATTGCACAGCCTGGTTAAGCTCTTTAAATAATGTTTTAGGTACCCCTATTGGTATGTTTTGAAACAAAAATAGAATTCTTGGAAGGACATTCATTTTTATCACTGCAATCCTTCCCAGCAATGATATCTGCAGATTCTTCCCATCTTTCCAAGTCCTTTTTAATTGCTTTTAGGAGTACCATATAATTATCTTCATACAGAGAGCTGCATCTGTTAGCCATCCAAATTCCTAGGTATTTTATCTTCTTTTCAATTGCAAGTTCTGATTTTTGGATTAATTTTCCCATCTGCTGCTTCTGGATTTTTGTCTGGTTCCTTTTTCGATTTCTACTAGATCTGTTAATTGGCCATTAACTAGAATTTTGGTTTTTTGTTTATCATAATTTTTTTGAATTATTTTAAGGAAGTTTTCCCTGCATTGCATCTCTCCAAGTTGTTTGAACATGAACTGCCAATTAAGATTGTCAAAAGCTTTTTCCACATCTAGGAACATTAAAGCTAGCTGCTTTTCTGGATGGGCCTCATAATATTCCAGGATATTTAATATTTTTCTTATATTATGGCTAGTTTGTCTTCCTGTTAAAAAGCCAGCTTGATCTTGATTAATTGTATGGTCCATTATGTACTTTAATCTCCATGAAAGTATAGGTGCCAAAATTTTAAAGTCCACATTCAACAGTGAAATTGGTCTGTAGTTTTTAATTTCTTTCAAATCAGTTCCTTCCTTTGGTATTAAAGAGATTGTGGCTTCTTTCCAAGATTCTGGTAAAGATACTGTGTCCCATATTTTTTTCCATCAAACATTTAAATGGAAACATTAAAGTCTCTTCAAAACACTGATAAAATTCGGCTGGAATGCCGTCTGGTCCCGGAGATTTCCCCTTATTTTGTTTTTTAAATGCCTGTGATATTTCATTCATAGTAATTGGGTCATTTCTCTGTTCTTTGCTGAATTTCTTCAGGCCCAATTTCTTCAAATAGGCTTCTTGTTGCTCTGGCTGGACAGCTATTTTCCCATAGAGCTTCTTATAGAAAAGTTCCACCACCTTCTTCATTTCCTCCTGAAGCATTTTCTCCTCCCCTTTTTCATCTCTCAGAGACATTGTCTTTTAAGGTTTTCTCTTCTTATTTTATAAGCTAACCATCTTGTAGGTTTGTTTGCATTTTCAAAATAGTTTAGTTTTGCATATTTAATTTTTTCCTCCATCTCCTCTGTTAGCATCAGATTGAGCTTGTGTTGGACCATCTTTATCCTCAGTTTTGCTGTGCTATTTTCAGGGCTGTCTTTTAAGTTGTTTTTCTCTTCTTTTAAGTTCCTTTCCAATTTCTGATAGTCTGTATTTCTTTCCCTCTTCTTCTTTGCTGCATGTCTGATTGCCAGTCCTCTAATAAAAGCTTAACTTGCATCCCACACAACTTCCACAGTGGTTTCTTTGTTCAAGTTGTGTTTAAAGTGCTAATCAATTTCTTTGGAGACCATCTCTTTAAATTTTTTATCTTTTAATAGACCTATGTTCAGTCTCCATCTGAATTGTCTTCTTTCCTCTTTTATCTTCATTGTCAGAGGGTTATGATCTCCAATCACTTGTGGTAGGATATCTATTTCTTTCATGTCCACCACTAATGATGTTGATGCCAAGCACATGTCTATTCATGACCAGGATTTGTGCCTATCAGAGTAAAAGGTGTAGTTGGTTGAGTTCAAATTTCTTTTTCTCCATAAATCTACCAGAGCCATTTCCTCTGCAAGTTCAAAAAAAAAATTGGGGGAGAGTTTCCCCCCTTTCCCCCCCCCCATTCTTCACGTGTTTTCTATCCAGTTTTTTATCCACCACTGCATTGAAGTCACCCACAATGCATATGTCACTATAGTTCAAGTTGGATATATGCTCTAAAAGCTTTTGGTAGAATTTTTCTTGTTGCTCATTTGGGGCATAGATATTCACTACTAGAATTTTGCTTTGGCCTTTCTGAAATTCAGTCATTATAATTCTTCCTTGATCACAGGCATAAATTAGCTTTGGATTAAATCTTTCCTGTACGTATGTTACTATTCCTCTTTTTTTTTAACTTTATCTGCTGCGATGAATGGGGATCCCAAATTCTTACAATTCAACAAGTTTCTTTCTTTGTCCCTAATGTGTGTTTCTTGAAGACATATTATCTCCACCTTTATTTTTTTCAAATATGTAAAGGTTCTTCTTTTGGGGGGAGAGTTCAGTCCATTAACATTCATTGAGAGTATTTCTAAGTAGTCTCTGGCCATTATCTCTTATCCTTCATAGTACCTTGTCTATCTTGCTCCTCCTTCTTCTGCTTTCTAGTCTGTATACCACCTTTGGCTCCTTCTTTTTCTGAATCTGATGATGAACTTCTTCTGTCCTTTTCTCTTACTTTGTTTTCCTCCAATTCCGGGCCTCGCAGCAGGTTTTTCTGGACAAATGCTTGGGCTTTGTTAATATTGAAACTTTGGCCATTGAAACTGAAGAGTAATCCCTCTGGTATAAGCCATCTGTATTGAATACCGATCATGCATAATAGGTCTTCCAGAAATCCGTATTCTCGCATCTTTGTCCGTACGTCCCATGGAATGTCTCTTAGGACTATCACTTCTTCACCTTGATACTTCAGTGGAGTTTCTTGTGTTGCTTTGAGAACTTCATCTCTGATTCTGCGCTTAGTAAATCTCACATGGATTTCCCTTGGCTTTTTGTTTTTCTTCACAAAGGATGAGTTTACTCTGTAGGCCATATCTACCACCATTTCCACTTCTGGCTGAATATTTAATGCTATTGCCAAAAGCTCAACTGCCAAAATTAGAGTATTTTCTTCTTCCCTCTCTTTTACATTTTGCAAGCGCAATACCAATGCTGCCTTCTCCTTCTGGAGGGTTGTCAGTTTAGCTTCCATCGTTATTTGGCTTTTTGTTACTTTCTCTACTTATCTCCTCAGTTTGTTGGGTCTTCTCTTCTATTTTTTGGACCTTGCTGGTTAACTCAGCTGCTTCTTTTTTAGCTTCTCTAATCTCTGTCCGGATCCCCTCAAACTTCTCATTCATGGTCTTTATTTGTTCCAGTATCTGAGCCAGACATGTTTGTATTGCCTGAGTTGATATTTTTGAGGATGCAGGGTCCTTAGCCAGGGCAGATGTCACTGATTTAGTAGTCCCAGGAGATGGCTTTAGACCCTCTAACTTTTTATCTTTCCCTGCCATTACCTTTAAGTAGAGGGCCCAACTGGTCCCACTTTTCTATTTTTTTTACAATCTTCCTCAACTCAGTAGCAATAAAAATCAAACCTAGCTTTCCCCACTCCTCTGCTTAAACCAGCTAAAGGAAGGAAAAATATTTTTTGTAGTCACCTTCTCCCTTAAATGTTTTGATTCACAATCCACAATGTTCCCAAATATTCACTCAATGTTTTCAAAATTTTCCAACCCAGAAAACCCAAGCATTCTGCCAATATTTATACATCATGCTAAGGGGAAAATTCAACATTCACACATCCGTGTCCTGGAAGATGTTGCCTTGAAGGTCTTCCCCTCCTTGAGGCTGTAGAAGATGAGGGTGGCACTACGCAGTTCAAATTGTACTGTAATCCATTTTGGGAACTCAAAAAAAAAGGAGAGAGAAATAACCAATTTGTAATCCACTAAAGAGTTAAATCCAATCCCAGATTTTCTCAGATCTATAATCCAGCCAGATGTTGCCAATATGAAGGCCAGCAATAATTAAAAATTAAAAAACCGAAGGGGAAGAAAAAATTTTTTTAAAGCAGAAGGAAAAATACAGAAACACCTATGCAATGTACATCCAGAGAGTCTTAATCAAATCCAGTAGTCCAGTAATCCAGGGATCTTCCTCTTTTCCTGGACATCCAACAATATTTCATGAATCATGGGGACAGACCATCTGATAATATAAGTAAAAGCGAAATACAAGCCAAATAAGCCTCTTCTTTCTTCTTTTTATAAGATCAAATCTCAGTTTCTCACAATGTATGGGGAATGCAAGAAGTATCCTTTATGGCACCTTATATCCTTAAAAGCTGACTTCCTCCCCTCCCCCCCTTGCAAATACAGTTTTCCCTTCTTCTGAGCAGTAGATAGATCAGTTAACTTTTAAAGTATGCCAGAATGCCAGATGGGGAGTTTACAGATAAAATACAGGAGGGGAAAGGTGGTGGTGGGGGGGAACTACGTAGATTGATGGCCACTTTAAACAATTTGGTAAAAAGTTAGATCTCACCGAGCTGAAGAAAGAAAATCGGAGAAGTTCACTGTCACAGAACTGCTGCTAGGGTGCTTGTCAGTTTCAGTAACGCTGTTTTTCAAGCCTTGGAGTTCGCAGCTGATGAGCCATTAAGGCTTCCTTGTTGTCTCCCTGCCTAATGAGATGGCTGGGAGCTGCCTAGAAGAGCCACCACTCCCCCAGGGACCCCCTGCTGTACTCCAGCTTTACCCCTTTCTCCGGAAGGGGATTAGAGACTCAATTAACGAGTCTCAGGGAAAAACAAGAGGATCGTGGTCTTGAGCTCTCGCTCAGCAATCATGACAGCACTGGGCCATTTCCGGAAGTCTTTCTGCCTGACTTCAGCCTTAAAGGACCTTCAGGGAATAAGTGGGATCCCGCTCTGTGGAAGGAGGGGGGAGTATACCTCACCCTCACACCCTATCAGTCCACCCGCAGGTCCCTTCAACCTGACATAGTCCCAGCTGCCTTTCACAACAGCTGTCTCCATCCAGTTGTCAGTCTTACTCCTCTTCCTCTTCCTCTTCTTTCCTCTACCTCCTCTCCACTGCTCTCTTTCTCTTTTTTAATATCTTTTTAATTCGAGTTTTTAGTATCTGTTGCATATGCAACATACATTATTCATATATCGTTTGCTTCGCATTGCCATTTTTGCCCCTTCCTCCCCCCCTCCCCCCTCCCCTGCCCCTTATAGTTTCTAGTCTTTTATCCCCAGCCACGGGCACAAAGTCTGAATCTTCCACCGAATGTCTTTCCTTCCTTCCTTCGACATCCACTCTAGGTAGGTCTTCCATCTACTCCTTATTTCTTCGTTCTTTTCTTGCCATGTAGTCTTCTGGCGCATTCTCTCGACGATATCCGACTGTATGAATTCAAATAGATAGTTGTGTCAGATTTCTACAGTCCATTTCCTTTTATCCTTCCAACCCAGTGCAATAACTGCTTTACTTGCTAATAGCATAGCCTTAAAAGTGGCTTGGTCCCCCTTATTTACTGTCAGATTCCCTGTTATACTCATTACCATTAGGTTAAAGTCTATAGTTAAGGATACTTTGCATATCCTTCCTATAATTTTTAATATTTTTGTCCAAAAAACCTTGACCTCTTGGCATTCCCACCACATGTGGGAATACCGCCCTTTAGACTGTCTACAGTGCCAACACATAGGGCTTAGTCCCAAAATCATATTCGCTAATTGTGCTGGTGTTTTATACCATTTTGTAAAAAAATTATGTTCCAACTCGTTAAATGTCATCACTTTAATTTCCTCTAGACCTTTCATGATTTTGCCTGCTCTTTTCTGATATCTGACCCTCCTTACTCCAATTTTTTTGTAAATATGCTATTGTCTTATCTTTATTTGATATAATTCTCCTATAAATTCTTCCTGCTAAACCTTGCTTTGACTCTTGCATTTGTTTATATATTTCTTCCATTGGTTCATCTGTCCATATTTCCTCTTTTCCATTGATCGTTTTAACCCTATTATAGAGACCTATTATTTTTAACCAGTATTTCTTGCCTATCTCTTCTACTATGTCCTGTGGAGATTTTAGGGTTCCTCCTCTATACATATCTCCCAGTCTATAATATTTTCCTCTTAAAATTTCCCACCATTTAGTTTCTCTCGTCTCGTTGTACATAGTCTCTAGCGGTGCCCACCTTGAAGGTCTCCTTAGCCATAAAGGTTGCCATTTCCTCCATACTTCTAATGTTGAGCACCTGGGCCCTATAGTTGATTTTAAAACTTTATTTATAACTTTTGAGAAAATACCAAAACTTCCTATGTCGTTGTTAATCTCGTTTTCAAATCTCACCCATTTCTGATCTCTTCCTTCCCCTATCTCTAGTAAAAACTTTAATTGGAAGGCTTCATAATAACTGTTCAAATCTGGGGCTCCCCAGCCCAATTCTGTTCTGTGACTGTATACCAACCTTTTTTGAACCCTACATTTTTTACTGCCAAATATCCACTGTCTTATACTTCTATTCCAGTTTTCTATCTTTTTTGTGCTACGTCCTAAAGGTATCGTCTGGAATAAATACGTTAACTTAGGCACCCAGAACATTTTAACACTTCTAATTCTAGAGGAGATGCCTAAAGTTTTGTCTCTCCACTTTTTCATATCCTTCTCTATCTTCCTCCAAATCTTGTTATAATTGTCCTCCGGTATTCTGTTAATGTTCTTTTGTAGAATTATTCCTAGATATTTAAATTTTTGAGTTCCCAACCCTATATTTGTGATTTTATTTCTCTTTTTCTTTTCAGCATTGTTCACATTAAGATAAATAATTTCCGATTTAGTCATATTGACTCTTAACCCCGAGCTCCCTTCAAAGTCTTCTAATATAATCTTTATTTCTTTTATCCCTTCTTTAGGGATATCCCTTCTTGGGAAAGGGTATTGAAGGCTTTAAATACATCCAATTTTAGGAGGGCCTGTTTTTTCCGCTGGCCATGATGTAAAACGTTAATTATATTTCTAATAGGATGGACTATATTCCTATCTTTTACAAATCCATACTGGTCTTCTTTTATTACATTTGAAATAATCTTCTTTAGTCTATTTGCCAGTATTTTTGCGAAGATCTTATAGTCTTGATTAAGGAGACTTATAGGCCTGTATGAGCCTACCTCTTCAGGGTCTTTCTGTGGTTTTAAAATTACTATTATCTCAGTTTGTCTCCATGAATCTGGAGCTTTCTTACTCTTCAAGACTTCATTGAACACCTTCTGTAGTTCTGGGGCTAGGATTTCTGCCATTTCCTTGTAAAATTCCCCTGTAAACCCGTCTAGTCCTGGTGATTTACCTTTTTTTAATTCTTTTATTACATCTTTTATCTCTTGTATTGAAATTTCCTCTTCCAATTTAGCTTTCTCGGTCTCCTTTGCTACTGCATTGATTTCTTCTACAAATTCTGCTATGTCCTCCTTCTTATATAAATTGTTGTAGAAAGACTCAAAAGCCTCCGTAATTTCTTTAGGGTTTTGTGTTATTTTACTGTTAACTTTTATACTTCTAATTCTTTGTCTTTCCTTCCTATTTTTCAAATAGTTAGCCAGCTTTTTTGCTGAATTTTGCTGTTTCTTTGGAATTCATTCCTCACCATAACTTCTCTTTTCCATAGTGTTGCTAGGTCTAAAGCTTCTAATTGTTTTTTAAGTTCCATAATTTGTGTCTGTAGCCTGGGGTCATATTTATTCGTTTGTTTACTTTGTAGCCTCTCTAATTCCTGAATTTTGAGTTGTCTTTTTGAGTGCCACTCTCTTTTTATAATTTTTTCTTTTTTTATGCAGTACCCCCTTATCACCACCTTTGCAGTGTCCCATAAAATATTAGTAGTTACCGACCATCTATTTTCCTCAAAAAACATCCTTATCTGCTCTTTCATGTATTGTCTATCCTCTTCCTTAGCCATTATTAAATTGTTGTACCTCCAAGATTTTTTTGTTTGTTGTTGGTTTAATTCTATTTCAATACTTATTGGAGCATGGTCAGATATCCAGATTGGGTGGGTTTTAATCCCTTTTATGTTCATATTGCTACTCTTCCCTAGGATTATATAATCTATGCATGATGCTGTTTTGTGCCTGCTAGATATATGGGTGGGTTTGGGTTGCAAGCGCATAAGCTCATACGCCTCTGCCAGTCCCCAATCTCCTAAGTTAATTATTTTACCTTTTGTAATGTCTAAGTTTAGATCCCCTGCTATAATAATTTCCCCCACTGAGAATTGTTTGGTTTTTTTTAATATTCTACATAAAAACTTCTTTTGCCCCTTGTTTGGGGCATAGATATTTACTATTGTATACCATATACCTTCCAGTTTAAATTTCATTAATAAGTATCTACCTTCTCTATCTACTATTTTATCCACTTCCTCCACTTTATGTTTCTTATGGAACAAGACTGCTACTCCTTTAATTTTGGTGTCATTCCTAGCTTCTACTAATACCTCCCAGGCTGGATCGTTTAAGAGAGGCTTTCTATCATTTTTTGCCTTATGTGTTTCCTGAAGTCATATTGTATCAATCTTTTGGTCTCTTGCCAGTTTAGATATCCTATATCTCTTAAGGTCCGAAGTTAAACCATTGACATTCAGTGAAAGTAACCTTATTACTCTATCCATACTCCTTCTGGTTTTGGATCTTTAAGTTCCATGGCTGTGGGTATTTTGTGTAGTTAGGTAACCAGTCCCTCCCTTTCCCCTCCCATCCCTGTGGCTGAGAAGTCTTTTGGGGAGAGTGAATCCTCCCCTCTCTCCACCTCTTAGAGTAACACACATCTCCTCCCTCTCCTTTATACTCTTAAAAATGAATTGTTAGCTCAATAAACTCTTGTATACTTCCCTTTTAGGCAGATCCGTCTTGTGAGTTCGCCCTGGGCCTTTTTTCGCCCCTTGCTGATCCTCCTTCATCTGGGTCCTCATAGGCTTCTGCTTCTTCTGCTGCTGCCTCTTCCTCCATTTCTTGCTCTCTCAAATCTTCTGTTTCAATTCCCACGTGGTTAATTAGTTTCTTCGCTTCATTAGTATTTCGTGCCATGAGTCTTCTTCCCTCCTTAAATGTAATTATTGAGGATGGATATCCCCATGTAAATTTTACATTATTTGCATGTAGCTTTTGGACATAGGGTCGCATTAAGATCTTTTCCTTAAGCGTCTCCTGGCAAAAGTCCTGTCTTGCCCAGACTCTTCTCCCTCTGAAATTCAGGTCCTTATTCTTTCTTAGTTCTTTATATATTTGTTGTTGTAGTTTTTCTCTTGAAAATTGGATGATAACGTCGTGAGGGGCACCTCCCCTCCCTCCTCTTTGCAAACGATGTGCTCTTTCTATATCCTCTGGTTTAACTTTTACTCCGTTTTCTACAAGCCATTCTCTGAGTGTTTCTTCTAAGCTTTTGGCAGAGATCTCTTCAGAGATCCCTGCCAATATTAAATTAGCCCTTCTGTTACAGTCAGACAGTTCATTAATCTACTGGTTTAACTGAGCAATCCTCTGCTCATTCTCCATAGCAAGTCCTTTTGCAGAGAGAGCTGTTTGCTTAATTCCTGCTATTTCCTTTCCTACTTTCACCACATCTTCTTTAATAGACTTAATTTCTTCACTTAATTTACTTTGAAATTCTAACACTGTGTTCTGGAGGGTAGTTATTTGCTCCGAGAGTTCCCTGATGTTTTTTGCCATCTCTGCTGGCTAATTAGGAGGGTATGATTAAGCTATTTGCAGCTTCCGGGCGTTTCCTCACAGGAGGGTTGTAAATAAAACCGTCTTACCAAATGTCAGGCTCGAAGATTAATCACTTCTGACTCTCCTTCCACTCTTACCTTGTTTTAGCTTGCTGGAATTGCCCTATTTACATTCTTTTGAGCTATAAATCTTTAGTTCAGAGGAGAGGTCAGAGGAGAGCTGCTGGCTTGAATTAGCGCATGCGTGGAACTCCTCCTCTCCACTGCTCTCTCATTCTTTCTCTCTCCTCCACTCCACCACACTCCTACACAACCCACCATGCCCTGTGGGTGGATTCTCCTTATATCCTTTCCCTTATTCACAGGTCCACCTGCCAGCCATGCTCCCCTCTGCACTGTAGCCACGGCCCTTGTTGTCTCAGGCAGCTACACCTGGGTTTTCTCTGCTGGCTGCCTTCATCAGCTACAGCTGTGCTTTCCTGGCTGGCTGCCAAGCTTTCCCTATTGAGTGCTTGGCTTTGCTCCCAGCTTTTCCTGGTCCTGGCTAATCTGCTATAGCTTGCCTGGAGGTTGAGGCATGGTCCTGAGCTGTCTTTGCTGCTTCTTTTCCTCCCCTGCTGGTAAGGTTGCTGGCTGGCTTGATGGCTGGCTGCCCCTGCTCCCTGTACCTTCTCCCTCAAGTCTATTTCCCTCCTAGTGGTCCTCCTCACTCTCCCTGCCCGCCCCCTGGTCTCCCACCACAGGATGGGGCAAGCCAGGACCAGGATTAGCCAGGACCAGGAAAAGCAGGGAGCAAAGCCAGGCACTCAATAGGAAAAGCTTGGCAGCCAGCCTGGAAAGCACAGCTGTGGCTGATGAGGGCAGCCAGCAGAGAAAACATGAGCTTCTATTGCAAACAGAGGGCTACGATATGGTAGGAATTACTGAGACTTGGTGGGATGATTCCCATGACTGGAATGTGCTAGTGGATGGGTATGAGGTGTTCAAGAAAAACCGGAAGGGTAGAAGAGGAGGTAGAGTGGCATTGTATGTGACGAGAGGGCTTGATTGTCAAGAAGTTACGGAGAATGGGGCGGACAGCCAGGTGGAAAGCATATGGGTAGAAATAAGGGGAGAAAGGACAAAGGGTATTATTGATGGTTGTTGTGGGTTTTCCGGGCTGTATTGCCGTGGTCTTGGCATTGTAGTTCCTGCCGTTTTGCCAGCAGCTGTGGCGGGCATCTTCAGAGGTGTAGCACCAAAAGAGAGATCTGTCAGTGTCACAGTGTGGAAAAGATGTTGGCAGGTCATTTGTATCTACTCAGGAGGGGTGGGGTTGAGCTGAGTCATCCTGTAAGAGTTTCCCAGGGTGTGGAATGCTAATGGCGGGAGGCTTCACTGTATCCTGAGGAGGTTCTTTTGCATATGGATTGGTGCTTGATGTGCTAATCTTCTCTGTAGGGCTATTGTCGGGTATAGAGTGTTTTGTTAGCCTGGTGTTTTTCAGAACTGGAAACCATGCTCTGTTCATTCTTAAGGTTTCTTCTTTCCTGTTGAAGTTTTACTTATGCTTGTGAATTTCAATGGCTTCCCTGTGCAGTCTGACAAAGTAGTTGGAAGTGTATTATTGTTGGAGTCTTCTACAGACCACCTGACCAGCAAGAAGAAATGGATGCTGCCCTCTTTGAACAGATTGGTAGAGTATCCAGACATCAGAACCTTCTAATTATGGGTGACTTCAACTTCCCTGATGTGTGCTGGGAGACAGGCTCAGCAAAGCATCATGAATTATGCAATTTCCTGACCTGCCTGGCCGATAACTTCCTTTTTTCAAAAGGTGGAGGAAGCTACAAGGGGCTCGGCCATACTAGACTTGATATTAACCAACAGGGAAGAATTGGTAGATGAGATGAAGGTGGTGGGGACCTTAGGGGGAAGTGACCATGTCCTCCTTGAATTCCAGTTGCTGTGGGGAGCCAAGGAAGTTTGTAGCCAGACTCGTAGGTTAGATTTTCGTAGGGCCAACTTTGATGAACTCAGAGGCTTGATGAGAGCCATTCCGTGGGGGAGTGTGCTGGAAGGGAAAGGAGTGAGTGAAGGGTGGGCCCTTCTCAAACACGAGCTTTTGCAAGCTCAAGCCCTCACTATCCCAGCAAGATGGAAACATGGTAAGGGCTCCAAGAAACCGATGTGGGTGTACAGAGAGCTCGAGAATAAGCTAAGAGAGAAAAAGGAAATGTTCAGGAAATGGAGAGAAAGACAGACCTCTAAAGAGGAGTATATGAGGGTTACTAGGTACTGCAGATCAGCCATCAGAGAGGCCAAAGCTCAGTACGAGCTGGGTCTGGCCAGGAGGGCTCGCTACAATAAGAAAAACTTCTACAGATATGTGAGAAGCAAACGCAAGGTAAAAGAGGCAATTGGACCGCTGTTGGGAGTAGATGGAGAAACTCTGATGCAGGACAGAGAAAAAGCAGACAGGCTTAATGACTTTTTTGCCCCTGTTTTCTCCCTGAAGAACTCAGGCACATCTAGAGATATTAGAAAATGTGGCAGGACACCTGAGTGGCTAATTGACATTGACAGAGAGGTTGTGGAGAGGCATCTGGCTGCATTGGATGAATACAAATCCCCTGGGCCGGATGGGGTGTACCCAAGAGTGCTGAAAGAACTTTCTAGAGAACTTGCAGAACCCCTGTCCATCATCTTCAAGGCCTCCTGGAGGACTGGGGATGTGCCACAAGATTGGAGAAGAGCAAATGTTATCCCAATCTTTAAGAAAGGGAAGAAGGATGACCCGGGAAACTACAGGCCGGTCAGTCTGACTTCTTTTGCTGGGAAGATATTAGAACAGATTTTAAAGGGATCAATCTGTAAGCATCTGAAGGACCACTCAGTGATCTGGGGAAGTCAGCATGGTTTTCTTCCTAACAGATCTTGCCAGACCAACCTGGTTTCGTTCTTTGATCGAGTGACCAGCTTACTGGATCGGGGGAACTCTGTTGACGTGATTTATCTGGATTTCAGTAAAGCTTTTGATAAGGTCCCCCATGACATTCTGATGGGCAAACTGGAAGACTGTGGAGTGGACTATAGGACAATTCAGTGGATAGGGAACTGGTTAGAGGACCTCACTCAAAGTGTGGTGGTCAACAGCATTTCATCAGATTGGAGGGAGGTGTCCAGTGGGGTGCCACAGGGCTCGGTTTGGGGCTCGGTACTTTTCAATATTTTTATCAATGATCTGGATGAAGGAATGGAAGGGCTGCTCATTAAATTTGCTGACGATACCAAATTGGGAGGAGTAGCAAACACCCAAGAAGATAGAATTAAAATTCAACAAGACCTAACACTCTGGAGAAGTGGGCAGCTGTGAATAGGATGCAATTCAACAAAAACAAGTGCACAGTATTACATATGGGCCACAAAAATGGGAAGCACAAATACTGGATGGGGGATACACTTTTGGGCAGTAGTACATGTGAAAGGGATCTTGGGGTAAGAGTGGACTGTAAACTAAATATGAGCAGTAAATGTGATGCGGTGGCAAAAAAGGCTAATTCAATCTTGGGTTGTATCAAAGGGGCCATAGCGTTGAAATCGCAGGAGGTCAGCCCCTCTCTATACTGCCTTGGTCAGGCCACACCTGGAGTATTGTGTGCAGTTCTGGAGGCCTCACTTCAAAAAGGATGTGGCCAAAATTGAGAGGGTGCAGAGAAGAGCGACAAGAATGATCAGGGGTCTGGAGACTGAGCCCTACGATGAAAGGCTAAAGGCCTTGGGAATCTTTAGTTTGGAGAAGAGGAGGTTGAGGGGGGACATGATTACTCTCTTTAAATATTTGAAAGGCTGTCATTTGGAGGAGGGCAAGGAGCTGTTCCAGTTGGCAGCAGAGGGTAGGACGCGAAGCAATGGGCTTAAATTACATGCACAAAGGTACCGGCTGGATATTAGGAAAAACTTTTTCATGGTCAGAGTAGTTCAAAAGTGGAATCAGCTGCCTAGGGAGGTGGTGAGCTCCCCCTCACTGGCAGTTTTCAAGAAGAGGCTGGATGAATACTTGTCAGAGATTCTTTAGGCTAATCCTGCACTGGGCAGGGGGTTGGACTAGATGGTCTGTATGGCCCCTTCCATCTCTATGATTCTATGATTCTATGATTCTAAGCTGGCTTCCACCTGCTCCACCTGACCCTCTGGGGCTTGGGAGATGCTCTGTCCTCCTGCGGCTGGGGTGCCTCTTCCCCCCTTCTATTGTTGGGCCATGCTGGCCCTGGGTGTCCATTGGGGTGGCTGGGTAGTTGTCCCCCAACTGTCTCCCATCCCCTCTTCCTGGTAAGTCTGGGGGCTGAGCCTCAGACTCCATACAAAATGAACCCATTGAATTAAGTAAAACAATTCCCCCCACTTCAGTTTACAGTCCAAAACCCCTGGATCTGGGTGCCATATGTCAGGGTGCAGTGCCTTCTTCAGGAGGCCAAAATGGAATACAGGGTGAACATTCTTTAGGTTCTTTGGCAGTTTTACTTCCACAGTCACATCATTTGTCACCCGAATGACCTCAAAAGGTCCCAAATATTTCCACCCCAGTTTCTTGCTCGGCTGCTCACTCTGTAGATGTTTGGTGGAGACATAAACATAGTCTCCAACTTGTAGACTCCAGGGGGCAAAGCATTTCTGATGTGCTTTCTTCTTATAGTCCTCTTTGGCTTTGCCCAGAATTTTTTTATCACTTCCCACTGGTTAGTTAATTTAGTTCACCACTCAGTCAGATCCCCCCTGCCATTCTCTTCCTGTGTATGTATGAACGGTATGGCTTTACCCTCAAACCCTTGAGCAACCATGAAGAAGGAGGCTCTTGTGGAGCTGTGTATGCTATTGTTGTAACAATAATTTGTGGAAAATAGAAAGTCCACCCAGTTGTTCTGCTGATAATTAATGTAGCACCTTCAAAATTGCTCCAACACCTGATTAACTCTTTCAGTTTGTCCATCGGTTTTGGGATGATGGGCGAAGCTTAGACCTTGCTCTATCCCTGCCACCTATAGCAACTCCCACCAGAACTTGGCTACGAATTGTATCCCTCTGTTGGAGATTACCTACTCCAGAAACTAGTGCAACCTGACCTCATGCTGCATAAACAAAACAGCCAACTTATTGGCCATTGGTATTTTGAAGCATGGTATAAAATGGGCCTGTTTCAAAAATAAATTCACCACCACTAGAATCATTGTTTTCCTCTTGGAGGGGGAAGGTCAGTAATAAAGTCCATAGAAATTGTGGCCCATGGCCAGGCGGGAGTTTCAAGTGACTGCAGTAACCTGGAAGGCTTCCCCACCCCATCTTTCCCATCAGGGACCTGGCCACTTGGATCCATGCTATGGTAACATCAAGGCTTGACTACTGTAATGCTCTATAAATTGGCCTCCCATCTAAGTTAACTAGGAGGCGCCAATTAGTGCAAAATGCTGCAGCTCGATTGTTATCAGGAGTGAGCAGGAGCATGAACATCACTCCCATCCTACAGTTGCTCCACTGGCTACCCATCATTTACCATGCTCAGTTCAAGGTATTAGTTATTACATACAAAGTTCTTCATGGCTTTGGCCCAGCATATCTATGCGACTGCCTCCCTTCCTATGTTCCTCCATCTGAACAGGGTCTCCTGCAGGTGCCAGGCTGCACACAGTTGAAGTCAGCAGCAGCCCGTACAAGGGCTTTCTCTGTGGTGGCTTCTACCCTGTGGAATGACCTGCCTGAGGAGGTCACTCTCCTGGCTTTCCGTAAATGATGCAAAACCGAACTATTCAAAAAGGCTTTTTAATCAAATAGGAGGGCTGTATTGTAGGGATGGGGTCTCAGATGCTTCACTAATGAGTTGGGGATCATAGACATCATCACTATTTTTGTCTTATATATTATCTGCTGCTTTAAATATGTACTCCTATGTACAACCAGCACTCCATGTTGTCTAATGTTTGTCCTAGAATTGATTATGTTTGGCTCCAGTATTTTTTCTACTCTGTCTTGAATCCCTGCTAATGCTATGTCTTTTAAATTTGTATCTACCTTATGGTATTGTATTGAAATGTACTGATTGTATTATACTGAGAGGGAGAGGGAGAGAGAGAGAGCTGGGGCCCGGCAGGGGCTTTGAAGAAGAGGCTTAGCTGCTTTGAGTTCATTCTGCTTTTTTTTTCATTTGTGAGTGAGTGAGAGAGAGTGCAAGCAGAGCTGCTGGGGCCAGCTCTCCAGAGGAGGCTTAGCTGCTTTGTGTTCATTCTACTTTCATTTCATTCAGGGGTTTCTGTGTATGTGTGTGCTGCTTTGAATTCATTCTGTTTTATTTTCATTTGGGACTGGGTAGGTGGGGCTGTGTGTGTATGTGTTCTGCATTGAGTTTGTTCTGTTTTCTTTTCCTGGGGGGGGGGGCGAGAGCCGTGTGTGTGTGTGCTGCTTTGAGTTCATTCTGCTTTTTCATTTCTCAGTGAGAGAGAGAGAGAGAGAGAGAGAGAGAGAGAGCAAGCAGAGCTGCTGCGGCCAGCTATCCAGAGGACGTTAAGCTGCTTTGAGTTCATTCTACTTTCATTTCATTCAGGGGTTTCTGAGTATGTGTGTGCTGCTTTGTAGGGGTGAGCAAAAAAATTCAGGTTTCCCGCTTCAGGAAACCTGAAGCAGAAAACAAGAGTCAGCAATAAGGGATTCCCGAAGTAGCAAGCTGCTTCGGGAATCCCTTATTTGACCCGCTTCAGTGTTCTCCATAAAGATTTGGAGCACACTGACAAACTACCCCCCCCTGCTTATTTTACCCAATGGGAAGGGGAGGAGGGAACCCCCTTCTTTCCCTCCCATCGGGTGAAATAAGACACGAATGGGGGAGCTCAAACACCACCAAGCAGATCAGCTGCTTGACGGGGTTTGGCCTGCCCTTTAAACGCCATCTGGGTCACAGGGGAAACCCCCGCAACCAAGGTGATGTGAGGAAGGGTCCTTTTCCAGCTGGCTAGAGGGAGGTGGGAGACTTTTTTTTTTTTTTTGAAAATTTTTTTATTGGGTTAGAATCCGTTATTTTTACATTACATTCAATTTTCCCCAAATTTTTCATTTCTAACCCCCTCCCTTTCCCCCCCTTTTGTTGACTTCCAACAGCTTTCCCACCCTTTGTCCCTTTTCCCTTACTTCTATTAAATTCCTCTATCTAAAACAGATATACATTCTCCATTATATTAAGCAGTACATCCTTAACTACTTTTCTTGTTATATACCCAAACTGTAAGTCTTTGTTTCCATCTTGGATAAACAATTTATCCCATTTCCCAGTTTTAAATATTTCTATATATCATAAACCTATATATCCTAACCATAAAAATCTTACATTTAAATCAAACAATTTGACTTATTCTCTATATATTACTCATTCTATCTTTTTATGGTAATTCTATATAGCTCATCACATAGTCAATCAATTTGACTCATCTGTACATTCAGTTTGGTGCATTATATAAATCTTATCAAAGAAAGAAAATATTGTTGGTTACTCAATCCTTATATTTAAACCTTATCATTAATTATTTTCTATCAATAATCTATCTATTAACCTATATATATATCTATATATATATCAATCAGTTAATCTAACTGCTTATAAATTCACATTTATCTCTTCCTCCCCCGGTAAAGTCACCCCCCTCTATTATACTTTTATTATACTTCAGTAGTTCTCAAACTGCCACAGTTTTCCTCCCACCTCCCATTTCTTCTCCAGATATTGTTTCAGCTTCTCCCAATCTGTGTTAAACTGCCCTGAGTCCAGATTTCTCAGTTTTCTTGTCATCTTGTCCATCTCTGCCATATACAGCAATTTGTAGATCCAATCTTCAATAGTTGGCACTTCTCGTACTTTCCATTTTTGCGCATACAAAAGTCTAGCTGCTGCTGTCATATAAAATATTAACGTCCTATGATGGGCTGGAATTCCCTCCATTCCCAAGTTTAGTAGCAGGAGTTCTGGGTTCTTATTTATTTGAAATTGTAAAATTTCACTCATTTCTCTTATTATTTCCCCCCAGTACTGCCTGGCTACCTCACATGACCACCACATATGATAGAGGGAGCCCTCATGCTTCTTACATTTCCAGCATTTATTAGAAGTGTTCAAATTCCCTAGCGCAATCTTCTTTGGTGTCATGTACCAACGATAGATCATTTTGTAAATGTTCTCTTTAATATTAGTACATGTCGTTGTCTTCATTGTAGTTTTCCACAAGTATTCCCATGCCTCCATTGTTATTTCTTTATTAAAATTTATAGCCCATTTCACCATCTGTGTTTTAACTGTCTCGTCCTCGGTATACCATTTCAACAGTACTTGGTATACCTTGGATATTCTTTTCTTGTCTTCTTTAAGAAGGGTCTGCTCTAGTTCCGAATTCTCTGTTCGTATACCCCCCTTTACAGAGTCCGAGTTATATAAGTCTCTAATCTGTCTATACTGGAACCAGTCGTAATTGGGTGATAGTTCCTCTTGCGTCTTTATTCTAAGTTTAGATGCTTCAGTTTTAGTTATTTCTTTGTACGTTAAACATTGTTGTTCATTATCAACAGCTCTCGGATCTATCACCTCATATGGAACCACCCACAAGGGAGTTCCTTCTTGTAAGTAAATTCTGTACTTCTTCCAGATTATATATAAACTTCTCCGTACAAAATGGTGCAGGAACATCGAGTTGACCTTTACTTTGTCATGCCATAGGTATGCGTGCCATCCAAATATTTTTTTATATCCCTCTAGGGCTAATAGTTTCTTGTTCTTTAATGTCATCCACTCTTTCAACCAAACTAGGCAGATTGCATCATGGTAAAGTCTCAGATTGGGCAGTTGCATTCCGCCTCTCTCCTTTGCATCTTGTAATACTTTTACTTTCACTCGAGGCTTCTTGCCTGCCCAAACAAAATCTGATATTTTCCTCTGCCATTTTTCAAATTGTTTAGAGTCTCTGATGATTGGTATTGTCTGTAGCAAAAACATTACTCTTGGTAACACATTCATCTTAACTGCTGCAATCCTGCCCAACCATGACAAATTCAGTCTATTCCATTTAATCAAGTCTCTCTCTATCTGAATCCATAGTTTTTCATAGTTGTTTTTAAATAAATCTATATTCTTTGCAGTCAGTTCAACTGGGAGGTGGGAGACTTTGAAGGGAAGAAGTTTCCCCACGCGGCTTGCAAGCGACATGGGGAACCTCCTTCCCTTCAAAGTCTCTTACCCCCTTCCTCAAGCTGGCTGGAATGGGGGAGACTTTGAGGGGAAGGAGGTTCCCTGTGCTGCTTGCAAGCAACGCAGGTTGCCTCCTTCCTTTCAAAGTCTCCCCTGCTCCCCAGCAGGCTGCACTCAGCCACTTTTCAGGGAAACCCCTGACAGCATGGAGCGGGAAATTAAAACTTTGATAGCCTGTACTCAGATGATTGTTGGAAACCCTGACAGCTGATCAGTGGTTTAAATGTCCCTCTCCCTCCTGCTGCACAGTGGCATGGAGAGGGACATTTCTTCAACCCCTTGCCCCGAAGTGCCAGGCAATTTCAGAAAGCCCGAATCAAAGATTCCTGAAGCTATTTGTGTAGTTTCGAGAATCTTTGATTCGGAGTTTCCAAAATTGCCCAGGTACGCTGGGGCCATTTAGGAAATACTGAATCTTTGCAAATCGGGTCCAATTCGGGTATTTTCCCTAAATCGGAAACCTGAAGCACACATCCCTACTGCTTTGAGTTCATTCTGTTTTATTTTCATTGGAAGAGTGGGTGGGTGGGGCTGTGTGTGTATGTGTGCTACTTTGAGTTAATTCTGCTTTCATTTCATTCAGGGGTTTCTTTGTATGTGTGTGCTTCTTTGAGTTCATTCTGTTTTATTTTTATTTGAGGGTGGGTGGGGCTGTGTGTGAATGTGTGTTTCTTTGAGTTCATTCTGCTTTCTTTTCACGAGGGGTGGGAGCTGTGTATGTGCTGCTTTGAGTTCATTCTGATTTCTTTTCATAGGGTGGGTGGCAATGTGCATATGTGTGTGTGTGTTGCTTTCATTCTTTTCTTGACTGAAGTTGACATTGTTATGGTTCCCACAGCTTTTGAATGCAGATTGTTCTGTGTTAGTTAAATATATCAGATATGGTTATTTGTATTTGTTAAAATATCAGTTATCATTATTCCAGTTTTATGCTAGGAATGGAAAGCTGTGTCCAAGTCACAGAAGGCTTTCTTCAATATATTCATCAGCATATAGGTGTTCTTATGTCTTAATAGCTGTAATTCAAATGGTTCTCCCCACCCTCAGCTGATTAACATCACTGAAATTGCAGTGGACATATGGGTGTTAAGGAAGTTTATATGAATATTGTTTGTCTGGGACATTGGAATATTTATGAGCATTTCACAATGTCACAACATCTTAGCCATTGATAAGGTAAAGTTGGCAGGCAACAAAAAATGCCCTTTTAAACTAAGAATAAATCTAATGCAGCTAGAGTTGAGCATCTAATTTTGAGTTGCTCCAGTAAAGCAACCCCCCCCCCGCCCTTGAAAATGTGAAAATTCAATATTCATTAGATAAGGAATTTCAGACTCTGTAGGATTTTGAGAAAATTTTGGAACTTTTTTTCTGCGCTGGCAGAGCTGTTAGAATTTAGATTTGTTAGATGGGTTTTGGATTTTTAGAGGCCCCCTCCTTCTTGCATATTTTAAAATATGATTCCAAAGAAATGGAATGTTTGGGAAAGGGAATGGAAGATTTCACTTTTTGTAGAGGATACAAAGGGGGAAAAAACCCTTTCTCATAATAATGCAATTTTCCAAGCTTACTAACATTTATCTCGTCATAATGCATTGTGCTGGGTTCCAGGAAGCAGCATGACTTCCGGGAGTGACATCATCACGCATTTCTGTGAGCATGCGCACGCTTCGCACATGCCCATGTGATAATAGAGAGTTGCACCAACTCTTTTCCCAGAAAAAAGCCATAGTTCAGACACACATCCAAGGGTTGGTGTAGGATCCAAGGATATGCACACACAGCTCTGCCCAAGGGCAGTTTAATTGTAGTGTGAAACATACCCTGAAGCAGGACTGGATGTCTCTTCTCCAAAACAATAACTTAATGCTTGGTCCAGAAGTCAAAGTATAAAATCAGGAAAGATTGGCTACTGCCTTCCTGGGAGGAACTGGTGGTGGTGGAGAGTGTCCTCAAGTCATAGGTGACTTATGGCGACCTCTGCTGGGGTTTTCATGGCAAGAGACTAACAAAGGTGGTTTGTCATTGCCTGCCTCTGCAACCATGGTCTTTGTTGGAGGTCTCTCGTCCAATTACTAACCAAGGCTGACCCAGCTTAGTTTCTGAGATCTGATGAGATCAGACACACCATTGATGACCTGTGATGGCTGGACATGTGGGTACCAGATTCCCTAATAGCCCATACTGGGAGAATGGATAAGGGAAGATCAGCAGAGTGCAGAGGTGATTAATTCAGGGACTCCTGGAAGACCCTTTGTCTTTACATGTATGCAAATCTCCTGGGTGTGAGCATGATAGCCAATCTTGACTATGACTCATATGCCCACAATTTTCCAACTCCCAGCTGGGGGTTGGCAACCATTTCCTGCCTCACCAGGCAGTGTGTTGGAATTTTTGCAAGTGTCCTACATTCTGTCATGAAACAGTAAAATTGTTATTCTGTTTGTTTAGTCGGATAGTTAATTAACATAGGACCACTTAGGCTTTGAGTGAAAGTTCTCGCAATAGAAGGGGAGTCTTTAGTCTTAATAAAGAAATCTAGGATTGTCTATTGGATGAGCCAGTTTATTAGAGGCAATTAGCTAGCAACGTATACCAAGGATTTATTGCTCTTTGTTCAGTCTTTGCTCAGTCTCAGTCTCTAAGTTTCTCTCTCTAAGCTCCTAGTCTAGCCATCAAGATGTAGTTAGTTAGCTGTTCTTTATTTTCTTACCAAATGTACCCTTTTCCCTATTACATAGTAAAGTATTTTTATAGAGCTAAAACCACAGATGCCTGTCTACTTATTTCCAATGTACTAATATTAAACTTTACTACTTTATTTCCTTTTTAATTTACATCCACCAGTACAGTTGTATCTGAGTTTAAAACACATGAGTAGAGGGGCTTATGATATAGCCATATTCATAAGTTTCCCTATTAGTGTGAGGGTCAGGGTCGACAGCAATAATGGGAGTAGGGGATACAGACCAGTGCCCAGGTAGTGCTGCAAAACAAACCAAGATTCATACCCAAACAAGTCTACTCAGATGTAAGTCCCATGTTATTCAATAGCGCTTATTCCTAGGGAAATGTCTTTGGAATTGTAGCCTATAATTGAAGTCTGCACACCCCCTTTTCCAAACATTTCCAAAGCCACTAGGCAGGAAGGGGTCTCCCATTGCAAGGACCTGATTCTCAGGGAGACAATGCCATTGCCTTGGTAGCATGTGAAAAATAGATGTGCCTTGCACACATTCCAAACTCCTGTGGACAGAATTACTTAATAACATAAGGGCTCTCTTCCCTTTGGATCCAATAAGTTAATGCCATTAAAGAAAACAAGATGCTGCTGTGCAAGCCCAGTGCTTGCCTGCTTGCTGCTGCCACTGGGAGTTAAGAATCAGAATGAAACATACCAACTTTTGGTGGGAGGGTTTTGTTATAATTTGATTTCCCAGATTTGGTTCACTATTCTGGAAGCTACTTCAACAAAACGAAACAGCAATTTCCACGTATATTACCGTTGCACACCCCTAGTTTTTATTCATAGTTTTGTGTTTTTAAACTTCCTTTTATCTATTTTATTATTGTTATTTCATTTATATTGTAAACCACCTTGAGTTCCTACAAAGTAGAAAGGTAGCTAATAAATGTTATGTATCAATCAATCCTGGAGCATACCAGAGAATTTCAGAAGAAAGTCAATTTGTATTTTATAGATTACAGCAAAGCTTTTGACCGAGTGGATCATGAAATGCTATGGATGGTTTTAAAATGCCACAATATCTGATTGTTTTGATGTGCAATGTGTACTCTGGACAAGAGGCTACTGTTAGAACAGAATATGGGGAAACAGAATGGTTTCCAAATGGCAAAGGTGTCAGACAAGGATGCATTTATCTCCCTAGCTGTTCAACCTCTACGCAGAATATATCATAAGGAAAGCTGGATTAGATCTAGAAGAAGGTGGAGTGAAAATTGTTGGAAGGAATATTCATAATTTCAGATATTCAGATGATGGGAGAAAATAGTGAAAACTTGAATTACTGATGAAGGTTAAGAGAGAAAGTGATAAAGCAGGATTGCAGATCAACATCAAGAAGACAAAAATACTGAGAAATCACATACTTTTAAGGTTTCCAATGAAGAAATTGAAATTGTTAAAGATTTTTCAAATAGTTGAATAATAATAATAATAACTACAGCAACAATATTTGATTGATACACTGTCCTTCAGGACAACTTAATGCCCTCTCAGAGCAGTTTACAAAGTGTGTTAGTATTATCCTTATGACAATCACCCTGTGAGGTGGGTGGGTTTGAGAGAGCTCTGTGACTGACCCAAGATCACCCAACTGGTTTCAAGTGGAGGAGTGAGGAATTAAACCCAGTTCTCCAAATTAGAGTCCTGCCACTCTTAACCACTACACCCAATTGACTGAAACATCAACCAAATAGAGACTGAAACCAAGAAATCAGAAGAAGATTGAGACTTGGAAGGGCAGCCATGAAGGGACAAGAAAAGATCATTAAGAATAAGGATGTGTTGCTGGAGACCAAGATCAAGATAATCCATACTATAGTATTCTCCATTACTATATATTGATGTGAATACTATTCATTGATGGACAATAAAGAAAGCTGACAGGAAGAACATGGATTCATTTGAAATGTGTTGTTGGAGAAGAGTTTTACAGATACTATGGATGGCCAAAAAGACAAATTAGTGTGTTCTAGATCAAACCAAGCCTGAATTCTCACTAGAAGCTCAAATGACAAAACTGAGTCTGCTGTCCTTTGGTCACATCATGAGAAGACAAGACTCACAAGAAAAGACAATAATGCTAGGAAAAGTTGATGGCAGTAGGAAAAGAAAAAGACCCAACATGAGATGGCACGATTCAATAAAGAAAGTCATAGCCTTCAGTTTGTAAGGCCTTAGCAAAGCTGCTAATGACATGATGTTTTGGAGGGCATTCATTCAGAGGCATGCCAAAAGTCGGAAGCAACTTGACAGCACTTAACCCACACATAATATTAATATCAGATTCCAGTTTTTTTTAAAAAAAGTTCCTTCTCAAAAAAGCTCACCAGGTGCATTTTTTCAAGAAACGAATGAAAACATTTTTATTTCAACTTGCATGAGGAATTACTAATAAATAAATCCACAAAGACAAATCATCACTTGAGGCTGCAATTTGCAACCATCAGTTTAGAAACATACATGTGTGAACTATGTGTTAGAGTCCTTCTCCATAATATGTATAAGATCAACCTGCTAGTTATTTTAACTTAATTTTCATATTTTAAGAATATTGTTTTTGTACTATTAAACAATGTGTTTGTCAACGTGAAACATGCAACATATATTATTGTACCCAAAGATCAATTTTAAAATGAAACCATGCATTTATCATTATGATTATTATATTCATATCTTTGCAGGGCTAATTTCCTTTTGTATCCATGGTCAAAGCCACAGATGTGAATATTTGGGGTGGGGGGTTCTCCCCACCATTGCACCTCAATGTATTTGGTTAATTTATTTTATTGTTGTTTGCTGTATGTTGATTTTAGAATTATTGTTTTCTTGTTTTTATTTATTTTAATTGTTGTTCACCGCCCAGAGCCCCTGAGAATGGGCAATTTATAAATCGAAAAATAAATAAAATAAATAAATTTGAATGTCAAGTATTAACAATCATCAAGGAGACTCAAAGAGATTCCCTACGTCCCCCCGAAAACAGAAACCTAAACCAGGACAACAACCAAACAACTACTAGTTAATTCATAAAGGCATGGTGGATTTTGATTGTTAAAAAGTATCTGAATATAAATACAAATAAAAAAGGGTTTATTAGTCAAAGTTGTGAGTGAGAAAAAGAATTGTATCTGTTCGTACAAAATATCAGCATAGCTTGTAGTGGTTCAAAGGACTGAAGTGATTGAAATTACCTTTTCAAATAATGCAGTGAATTCTCTACAAGATCTGTTCACTTCAGTGGGAATGCTTTATTGTCACTCCAATTTTTAAGAAAAAAATAAAAGTCCTTTTCATGTTAAATGAATATTTTATTAAAGATATAAATAGAGGAAACAAAATCTCTGTTCATTTGTAAGGCATATTGCATGTACTCACACCTTCATTCTGATCAGTGTCATATTGCAGAGGATGGAAAGATTAAACCCTTCTAAACTCCTACTATTCCTTAATTGAAACAGGCTTACACTATTATTAATATTTTAATGGGAAAAAGATGTGTCTTTTAAAACCCCTTCCTACCTCCTTTAATATGCAAACTTGGTTTCAGTTTACAACTCCAAGCAGATGTTTAAGGGTTAAATCTTTTCCTTCTCCTTATGCACTAGACCTAAGTCAGGTTTGTATGTATACATGATTTTACAGTTGAATGAAAAGCCATGAACTTTATTACATCTGTTTGTGTACTGAGTCCTTTGTTTGCTTATCACATGTTTGAGACAGTAGAATTTGGATGCTGAATCCAGCTCCTCCTTCCATCCGCTCCATAAAATAATCTTCCTCACCAAAGCCAGTAATGCCAAGCATCTGTTTCAAAAGCATAACTACACACAGCAACCATCACACAACAAGTTCTGTAGATAAGGTCTATCTGATATCAAAAGACTAATTTAATGTCATCAGTTAATCAGAGTTTTTCAGAGTTGCTTTTTCATACAAATGATATGTAGCTAGTCTTTTGTATCTAATAAATCATTGCAAACTACAAGTAAGATATGCACATTCTGAAATCTCTAAGGGAAAATATTAACCTTAGGAATATATTGGACCCATCAACTTGTGATTTATAAGCATGTGAGTGATTTTCCCTGGTGGCACAGTAACCTGTGTTATTTACGAGCTTGAGGAAATGGGAAAATGTCTCGTTGAAGAGACATGGTCATTCTCTCTCTATAAGGAAATGAATGGACAGGTTAGGTTATTATTATTTGTTTATTATTACTCATTATTATTAATCGGTGTTTAGTTCTCGTGGCCCCTTCTTATATGCCCAGGGTAAGGTCAATTGCCACCTTGGGGTTAGGTAGCAATTTTCCCCAGGCCAATTTGGCTAGGGATCCTGACGCTTACTCCATGCCCATCTTCTTTCCAAATAAAACCCAAGAAAGAGCAATAACTCAAACATACAATAGAATTCCTACTTCATTTGGCTTACAAAAAAAAAATAGTATCCATTCCAATTATGAGCCTTATTGAATCTGAGCGTTTAAGAGAGAGAAAGGAGATTGATGTGGCTGTTAAACATTGTCCTAACGTTTCCTTAAAAGATAAGCTTGTTGTAAGTATAAATATAAATATATATTTAAGTATACATATATTTATAAATATGCTTATAATAAATATATTTATAAATATATTTAGAAGTATAACTATAAATATATAACTATAAATATATAATATTGATTTAATATTAGTATACCTCCTCACTTATGGGCTCTGCCAGAGCATGAAGGTCTTCCAAAAGGCAGAGCACTGGTGGAGGATTATCTCTCTCTCCACTTTTGCAGAGACAGGACTTTCTCAGTTGTGTTACTTCAGATATAGAACACTCTACCAACAGAGATTTCCCTGACTCTAGTTTTTTTTTTAAATTTTTTATTGGATTAGAAATATTTTAATGTCCATTACAATCAATTTCCTTTAAAAATTCCAATTCTAACCCCCTCCCTTCCCCCCCTTTTGTTGACTTCCAACAGTTTCCCAACCCCTTATCTATTTTCCCCTACTCCTTTCAAACTTATTTTACCTATTAAACATATACTTTCACTCTCTTCTAAGCTTACCTATTATATCACAATGCTGTCTCATTTCCCTTTCCATTTAACTTAACAACTAGATAATACATTTCTGGCATATATTCTTCAATAATCATTTTGGTAACCTGTACTCTATCTTACTCATTCTGATCTCCTCTATATTGAACAAACAATTTATTCCTCATTATACATAACTTTAAGTACATTATAAACATTGCATACCTTCAATATAGGTCAATCAATTTAACCCATACTCCATATATTACTCTTTGTTTTATACTTTAAACATAAGTCAATCAATTTGACCCATATTCTGTATATTACTATATATTTTCCCCTACTTTCTTGTATTCATTCATTTTGATTATACAGTTTCTCCATTATACCATTATCTGCCAGCAATGAGATTAATCAGTTTCTATCCCTAATAGTCAAATAAAATAATTGCTTAGATATTTTTCAATTAACTCTCCCCCCCGGTATAGTCACTTCTCTCTTCTTTTGTTATATTTCAGTAATTTTCAAACTGCCACAGTTCTCCTCCCACCTCCCATTTTTTCACCAAGTATTGTTTCAGCTTCTCCCAGTCCGTGTTAAACTGTCCTGGATCAAGGTCTCTCAATCTTCTTGTCAGTTTGTCCATCTCCGCCATGTACAGCAATTTATAAATCCAGTCCTCGATGGTTGGCACTTCTTGTACTTTCCACTTCTGCACGTACAAAAGTCTAGCCGCTGCCGTCATGTAAAATAGCAATGTCCTGTATTGTGCTGGAATATCCTCCATTCCCAAGTTCAGTAGCACTCTAGTTTTTTGAAGCTCTAGGAACCAAGTGAATATGTTGCAATCTGTCAAGTTTTATGTTCATATTGTTTTTGCTATGTATGAGACTTGACAAACATGTTTTGTTGTTATAATTGATTTTTTGTATTTTCAACTCCCTACAGAATTTGTTATTTGTATTTTTACGCTCCCACTTTACACTGCTGTTTTATTAATATTATTATTTTAATTTATTTTATGTATTTTGGTGTTTTCTTAATTTTAAGGAGACACTGAAAATACATGAGCTAAGTAAATAAATCAGCAAGCAAACAGATTTCCTGTTAAAAATACTCTTACTAAGTTGTGGGACCAGACATAGAAACAGTAAAGGAGACAAGTAAGATGATGCATTCTCTACAAATGGAGGGTGGGGGGAGAAGGGAAAAGGATGTTTCTAATGGGACCACATTTTCTGCATCATTGCTTCTCTGTCTTCTTGTGTATGTATATGCATGCTAGAGAGAGATCTAGAAAGAAACAATTTAGTAGAATTGTGACATTTACGTCACCTGCAAATCAACTATCAGTTGATCAAAAGCATGTACGTGCAAAATAAAGTGCTCCCTAAGCAATGAGTACACTTAACATCCTTGAATTGTTCTGGTTTCATGGTTTATGATTTTGCAACCATGAAGCACAAGGACTCCTGCTGGGTACAATATAATCTTGCTTTGCAATAATATGGAATATGGAATGTTCACGTTAGCCAAGGAAATGTAAAATACTGCAGTACACAAGCGTAACAGCCAGCTTTGTCATATATCTGTGGAATTTGGAAACAATAGCAACACATTTTAAATTTTACAGATATTGATCAATTAAAGCTCAGTTAATAATTCCATTTACCTTAAAGAAACACTAAAGGTTTGAAAAACTTTTTTTAAGGAGTATTGCTTGACGTATAGGCCATCTTCTTAGTTGGTCAATATGATAGAACTAAAGAAGCTGGAAGTTCATGAGAAATCATGGGAAAGGGAAGAATTTGTAAATCTCCTTTCATAAACTTTCTCCCTTCAAGATTATATTATCATGAAGGCCTGAGCAGATTGTTTTCCCCTCTTTCCTTTTCAATGTATTTAGGATGTGGTCTACATATGCAGCTGTGGTGACAGAGTATTAGGGTTTGTGTGTGTGCACTAGAATAACAACAACAGTAGCAGTAGTGTGCTTATATACTGCAGTAGTATAGTGGTTAAGTGGCTGGGCTCTGAGCCAGTACTCTGTTGGTTTGATTCCCAATACCGCCATGTAATCAGCAGGTGGCCTTGGGTAAACCACTTCTCTCAGCCCCAGCTCCCCAGCTGTATTGTATGGATAATATTAATGCTGACTTTGTTCACCACTCTGAGTGGGGCACTAATCTGTCCAGAACAGTGGTATATAAGCACATGGTTCTTCTTATTATTATTATGACATACCGCCCTTCTGGACAGACCCATGCCACACTTAAAGCAGTAAACAAAATCAGTGTTATTGTTATCCCTACAATGCAACTGGGGAACTGGGGCTGAAAGTACAGCTTACCCAAGCCCACCTGTTGAGCTCATGGTAGTAGTGGGAGTTGAACTTGAAGAGTGCTGATTCATAGCCCAGCCACTTAACCACTATGCTACAGCTTTAGAATACAGGTGAGTGCTCCATTTTTCAAATTTCTAAGTCAGAACATTTCTCTCTGATATGGTATTTTATTTTAATTTGCAGATAGAAGATGGGGGTGGGGTATGGAGAAGCATTCAAAATGTGACTCTCACTTGCAGTCTGAAATGGTACAGTTTACAGCCCAATACAAAGGGCTGGCCTGACACTGGCATAGCAGTAGCGCCTCTCATTTGCTTCCTACGCACTTCAACAGGAGAGCTACTCTGTTTCCTGAGCGTGAGAAGGCCCAGCACAGACACTGCTGTGAACAGTCACCCCTCCATACTCCTGACAACCCCACCTGCATGCACCAATGACTGTGCTGTCCCCATGACAGGCATGCAAGTGGCAAGCTATGGCCCAGACAATGGGCAGCCATGACCCTCACGGCCTGCAAACACCTTCCTCCCACCAAGGGAGCTGGCAGCTGGAGATCAGGCATCCTGAAACTCACAGCACCCACACCATGGCACCCTGCCATGTGCAATGGGCTGAAACTCATGAAAGCAAAAAAACTCAATTGGATCAGATCTAAGCTGGCACCACCTCAGCCACGACAAATAATAATGGAATGAAAATATTCTGGAACTCCTTGGAACCAAAATTGAAATGGACATTTTCATGGTTTTGATTAATACTGTGGTATATGATGCCTTATACACATGCATACATACCAACATTGTTGTAGAAAGAGGAATTTCTTTTTACAAAAGTCACTTTTTTAAATATACCCAGGGATTCCTCTTACTCCTCTTTACTCTTTCCAAAGAGGTATTTCTCTTCCCTTTTCTCTTTCAAAAGTGGAAATTCTCTTCCCTTTTTTCATTTCAGCTCTTGCAGGATGGTGCTTCATCAGGAGGAGGACAGAAAGATTTAGGAAGATATTGCCTGCCCCAGTACATCATATAACACGAGTGTATCATGGAATCAAAGCAGCAAAGACAAAGCAAAAAGCTGTGAAAACTGAAACAAAACACACAAGCTTTTCTGTGGGAGGGTACCTTTATAATTCTGTTTCATAGATTTGGTTCCCCATCCCAGAAGCTGCTTTAATGAACCAAAAGAATGATTCCCAAGTGTATTTTTGACTCATTTGTTTCATTTTGCACTCCCTAATATACATACGTACATACATCCATATTGAGCCAATTTAGAACTCTCAGTCAGATGCTGGGGCAACAATAAGTAATTATTGTAACTTGCTTGCAGTGTTTCAGATTTCTTGAGCCATCTGACTAGCCACTGCCAGAGACAATTTCTGTGTTAAATCATTAGATGGACTTGACCTAGTATGACTTTCTGTATATTCTCTTTAAAAAATACATACAGTATTATTTTTATAGTCCAAGGTACTTGTTTTGTATTGTCCATATTTGTATTTTATATCCTTTAACCAATAAGCTATTTCTGGAAATGAGACTTATAGTTAATAACAGTAGATACTTTACACTGCAATCCTAAGCAGAGTTACACCCTTCTAAGCCCATTGACATCAACGGAAGGATGTAACTCTGCTTAGGATTGCATTCTTAGTTTCATAAAATATGTTGGTGCATTGGTAAATGTTCTGATTGTTCATGCATCTTAAATAGTTTGTTTGCTAAGTTGAAAACAAAAAGAATGGGAAAGGAATGGCAGGTAGATCCTTCAAATATTCACTTATTTTCATTTTACATATTGAAGATACACAAAAAGCCCTGTGTAATAAATAAACATATATCCCTGTGTTTGGATGTGAATTTTAATCTATGCTAATTTTATACACAACAGTTGCTGCAGCCAGATTCTATTTACAGTCTTTCTGCAGTTAGGGAGACTTTGATACCTTCCTGAAATAAGTGTTTCTGTATGAAACCCCTCACTTACTGTGTGTGCTGATAACTGATAACATCAATGGAATGCCAAGAGCTGTGTTTATCAAAGAAATTAGGAAGCTTGTTGTTGTGACATGAATTCTGTACCAACTGGGATAAGGAGTTTCTAATTGAGCAGCCCCAGAAGCCACTCATCATGAGCTCTGAACCTTTATATCAGTCACAATTTGTAGATGCAAGTCTTGTCATTGAGTTTAGAGCAAGAATGCAAATCAAATTCCATAACAGCCAGTATGATGTAGTGGTTAGGCTGCTGGGCCAGAACAATGGAGATCTGGGTTCAAACCCAACGCTGCTTTTAACTTGGGCTGGTCTCTCTTACCCACAGCCTAACCTTGCATACATGGTTATTATCTAGACCATGTACACTACCTTGGTTTCTTGGCAGGAGAGTGATGTAAGTAGTTTTGGATCCCCGTTTGGGAGAAAGACAGGGTATAGATAAAGTAAATAAATGAATAATAATATTATAAGTTCTGCTTAGAAAATAATCGGGAAAAAAGCCGGAGGCATGTGAGTGCACACACACATACACACACTTGTCATGGCTTTACAGGAAGGCTTAGAATGATGCTCTGCTTGTAGCAGTTGACACTTAAGCACACCTAGGGAAAAGGAAATAGTTCTCTGTTTTCTGGGGAGGGGGGAGTTTCATAAGTTTTAAACACAAATCCCTTCACTCTTTGCCAACTCAGTCCTAGTTCTGTATACATTTTGTCAGACTTGGTCTCCTCAATTTAGTCTTTTTTTTTTTAAGACAATAGAAGAGGAAAACTTTGTAAAAAAAAAACCCCTCTGCAAATGGAATTTATAGAAGCCCCTCAATTGGAAATTGTTTTCAAAATGATGATTTTAAAAAAATCATGTGACATAATGAAAATATTAATATATTTTGGGAGTTTATTTTGCTTTTATTTATTACTGTTGTATCCTATCCTCACGGGAATATTTTTTTAGCAAAGTATTCCAAAATTGCAGCTGAGTGTACACTGTGTGTCACCTCAAGACCCTCCAAGTTTCAGGAAGATTGGGTCAAGGGGTCTTGGCCTGATTCTACAGGCCTCTGAACAAGGTCCCCCTAGGGAAATCAGAGGCTTTCTCCAGGACAAAGAAGCCAACCAAACACACAAAGAGCAACCAGCCTCCCCAAAAGAATCCCAGCGGAACCTACCTGACAATAGAAGGAAGACATGTATTCAGTGGCAGCCATTTACATAAACTTTTTCCCAGGCATTTTTGAGTCTTGGGGAAAAGACGGAGGGTGGAGGGAGTGGAGATGGTAGTCTCAGGTAGCAACTTAAGAAGAAGGAGCTCTGTCTGTGCAATCATGACAATTCTCTCACAGGTGGTCTCATAGTGAGGATAACTGCATTTCAGTTGTTCCATTTCTCTATGGTCCCAAGTGCACAAATGGATCTTACGTACCTTGTGTTACCCTATGAGGTCTCCTTACAAATTGGGGGAATTAACATTCAAGGAGAAATGCAAGAGGAGGTGTAACTTAGGGAACTTTTCACTGATGTATACAAAGATCCCTTCCTCTGGAGAAGTCTTTCAATAAAGAAGCAGGTGTTCAATCAAAAAGGAGTTTTATTTAAAACAATAAAGATCAATTGCACACAAAACACACACACAGGGCTAACAAGAAAAACAAGGAGGAAAGTTGGAGAGAGTGGCAGAGTTGGGTTATAATTACCAGTTCCAGAAGATAGAGGGCATCCAAAGAAGGGCAGCTGAGACATGCAATCTGAGGGTGCATGAGTGGGTTCAAAGCACACACATAGAATGAGGCAGCAGGAAGTCCAGTTTTACTGTGGAACATGTCCTGGGGCAAGATTGTGTCTTTTGCCCCAAAACAATGACTTAATGATCATCTCTGGGACAATACAAAGGATTGAGAGGCTGTCTCTGGGGAAGGACAATGGACTGGTGGGCTGTCTCCAGTGTGAGACAATAAACTGGGAAGTCTTGATAAGACCTTTCTGGGTGAAACTAAAGTTATCAATGATGATTGACGAGCAGTGAAGGCTGGATGGGTGAGGCTATCAGAGCCTTGAGTTGCCTGAAAATATGAGAGTGGATAAGGAGACCTCCTTTGTTCTATGGTTTTGCACATCTCTAAGGGTGGGGCTGAGAGTTAGTCTTACCTCACTGCTCACATTCCAGTACTTTTCCTTTTCCTGCCTAGCCAGGCAGCTTGTCTGTGTTTTAAACAAATTAGGAAAGGGGTTTATGATGTTGCCATATTCATAAGCCTTCATAATATGGCGAGGGCAAGTTTGACCACTAACACTACTATATTAACATAGGAACATATCTATCTCTTAGTAGTCAAAATTTTATTCCCCTCCTTTCCCATGTTCCTACTACAATGCACAAGCACACCAAAGAGTTATAACTCATGTAATTTCACCTCCAGAGCCCAATATCCTGATCAAAGGAAACCACACCTATCAATCTTTTACTTTCCTTCCACTCCTACTTTCACCACCTGTTAATTTTGACATCCTCTAACATCCCTTAAACAAATTAAATGTAGCATTTCTCCTTCTGTGATCCCCTCATGTGAATGTAATTCTTGTGAGAAAGTGTGCATGTATGTCCTGAAGCTCTTGCAAATTGGAGAATGGAGAGGAGTTGTGGCCCAATCTCTCTCCCCCCCTCTTTTTCTATGTGGGGAGTTCACATCTCCATCCTCTTCATGTGGGTCGTGGCTCCAGGACATTCTTGCTCATACATACTGCTATTCTTAGAGCTAGGTTTGGAAGAAGAAATCCTCGAGCATTTAAATGCCCTGAGCATTTGAGCAACTTTGGCAAGTGCAGTCCTGTGCATCCAGCATGGTGACAGGCTGTTGAAGATTTAGCTGGTTGTTCTACCAGAGGCAGGGGTTCTTCTAAGGATCTGGGATGTCAAGGAAACTCACTCGAGGCAAGATAAATAGGCCTTTAATTAGGGGAAAAACAATAGGCATAGAGCACTCCTTTACTGGAGGGGCAAAAAAATAACTCCCTTAATCTAGGGGAAATCAACTCACAGCACCCAGCAAGTCCCTGAGTAGCTCAACTGCAGGCAGGCTCCAGTGTAGGCAGGCCCTAGTGCAGACAGCCTGACTATCTTCTTCCTGATTTTATATACTGGGCCTCTGCTTACCAGGAGCAACTTTCAGGTCCAGCACAGGCCCTGAGAGTGCCCCCACCCTTCCCTGTGGTCCAAAGTGCAGGAGTGCCCCCAGAGTCTGTGTGATGATGTCACTCCAAGAAGTGACATCATTACACTACATCAGGAGCTTTGCACATGAGTGAGAACATCCAAAAGGTAAGTGTCAATTCCCCCCCACTGGAAGGGTAAGGGAACCTGGCAACATTATCCTCAGGTGTTCTTCTGCAAAGGCACTACACAGGTCAACCTTGGTATGTGGGAAAAGGATCCTCACCAGAGAAAAACAGTCATTTTAGAGCCTTTAAAATGTTGCCCCAACATAGTCATGGTAGGTCCATGATCATTGATAGGATAGCTGGATCTTTTCTTGTTCAGTGGATAGGAGTAGAACTTACAATATTATTTTCTGATATGGTTGCCAAGTCCCCTTACTCTCCCAGTGGGAGGTGGGAGACCCAGCACTCACCTGTGTTTTGTTCTCATGTGCACACAATGCATGTACACACTCCTGGCTTTGTGATGACATCTGGGGCTCTCCAGGGCCCTCCTGGCAGCACTCCTGCACTCCACTGCAGGCTGAATCAAGCCTGTTTGGGGTCAAAATTGGCCCGCTGTGGAGGACAAGAGCAGTGCTACAGGGCCTTGGAGTGCTCCTGCACTTTGCAGTGGGCCAATTTCAGCCCCAAACAGGCCTGATTTTGGCCCTAAACAGGCCCACTGTAGAGCACTGTAACACTGCAGGGAGGGTCCTGGAGAGCTCTTGCACTTCACAGTGAGCCAATTTAGGCCCCAATTTAGGCCCCAAATTAGCCCACTGAAGTACACAGGAGCATGCTGCACTGCCACGGGAGGGATGTTTCCCTGCCTTCCTCCCTGCCAGCCAGGTAGGCAGTGGAGGGAGGTGGAGTGTGAGAGTGGAGGATCCCCCCACCCCCAGTGAGGTACTGGTAACCCTATTTTCTGAGCAGCGCTTACAACATTATTTATTTTATACCATGGCTTTCTCCCAAATGGGGACCCAAAGCAGCTTACATTATTCTCCTTTCCTCTATTTTATCCTCACAACAACCCCGAGATGAAGTTAGGCTGAGAGAGTGTGACTCATCCAAGGTCACCCAGTGAGCTTCCATGACAGAGCAGGGATTCAAACTTGGATATCCCAGATCCTAGTCCAACAGTCTAACCATTACATCACAATAGGAGCCTCCCTCTCCTACTTTACCAATAAAATGAGCCAACTTTCTTGTATTCTTGTTATGCACAAACTTGTGCCTTAGGTGTCCCTCTTACCAATCACAATAAGAGACACACACACCACGGAGTCCTGTAGAATGAAGCAATATATGATTGTTTAATTTAAACAATGGAGGAGCCCATTTTCACAGGAGTGGGTGGTTTCCTTGTGTCCCGAGCTCATCAAAATTACAATAGAAGCACAGGCAATTAATACTTTCAGATAATCATAACAATATTACAATATTCTAATATTTGATATCTTACTGGCTCGTAACATATCTAGGGTCAGTTCTGATTTGAAGATGCAATTCTGGGCTGGCCCCTCTATTTGGGGGAATTCCAGTCTTCACAGGTTTTTTTTTCTCTGCCCTCATTTTGGAAGGACACTGTCTAACCTTTTACCTACTTTCTTCTTGGCATAATACTTTCAAGGCCGCCAATGAGTCTCAATCTGGTGGATAGGAAGGGATGTTTTCCTATTCGTGCCCTTTTCCCCAGTTTCTTCTCAGCTTTAAGGAAGATAATACCACAAGTGGCCAAAACCAGCTTGCTGCATCAAATCAGTTTTCTACAAAAGGCTCTCTGGTACTGATTTCTATTGGAATCTATAGAATAATATAACATATAATATAAGTGCAGCCCTAAAAGCAGTATATCAGTTCTTACAGAGTTTCAAGTCTTCTTGTTTCAAGTGTCAAATTCTTACAGGTTACATTACAAGTACTACTTTGGCTCCTGAGCATAGAAAAAGTGCAAAGCATGTAATACTGAAAAAAGCATAGGTTTAGTATATAAAAATAAGTATATAAAAAACCTCCAAATCTATATCAATCAGACCCCCCTTTTTGTGTTGTTGAAATGTTACTGTGGCACACTGTACATTTCAACAACTATAAGGTACCACCACATGGAGGCCCAGCCCGGTCCTGAGGAAAATCATGAGAGACGACCACCAGTCAACTCATCTCGGCAGAACTTGCATGGGGGAAAACCCTCAACAGGCTGATCGTGGTGACAGGGCTCTTCCAGGAAGCAGAGCAGGAGGCCCATGGGTGTTGCATCTGTCAGCAAGTCAATGCCAAAAGGGGGGCTACCAGAGAAACCGGGTGCAAGGCCATGGGTCAAAAGACCCTTTGATGTGGTTCACGTAGACTTTACTGAGCTGCCTAGGGCAGATTGTTATAAGCATTTGTTAGGGTTTTTTTTTTACAAGATCAGCTTACAGGGGGGCCAGAAGCCTTCCTGCATAGGGCTGCGATAGCAAAAGTACGTAGCCAAGGCTCTTTTGAATAACATGCTGCCACATTTTCACCTGCCAATGACCTTGTTGCTGCCCATAGCATTAACAAGAATTAGAGCATCAGCAAGAGGAAAGTTGGGTCTGTCTCCTTTTGAGTTACTATATGGTGGACCTTATTCTATTACAAGGAACATTGGCAGTGAAGTAGGAGATAGGAGGCTTGCAGACTATGTAGATGCCCTAAAGTCTTGTTTATCTTCTCTTCACAGGGTGGCTGCCGCTGTGCACTCCTTGCCGTATGACAGACTGGTACACTTGTTTCAGCTGGGAGATTGGTGCTCGTGAAGTCGCAGAAGCAGGAGCCGCTGACACCCCAGTGGAAGGGACCAGTCCAGGTGCTGCTCATCTCTGACAGCACAGTTAAGACAACCGCAGCAGACGGCTGGATCCATCACACCAGAGTGCAGCGTGCAGACCCACCAGGCGATCCAGAGGACTCAGCAGGAGGCGACTTGCAAGGTAACACAACACCGGCAGCAGACAGCAGCGGCCCTCGTGAGGACATCCAAGCATTTGCCAAATGGTGAAAATTGGAAAACTGATGACTAATATGGAGTGGTAGCTGCATGAAACTTTGACAACTGTGTTCTTTGAGAAAGAGTTTGGAAACGGATACAATGGTGATCTGGACCTTCCGTTAGAATAATGATGTCACAGAATTATCAATGTACACCTAAAGAATACACGCAAAGGTCTACTTGTGATCTGTGAACTACACAGTTTATTGGAACCAAATCTTGGACTATACCCAACTCCAGTTGGAATATAAGGCGAGCTTGTATGAAATAATTAATGTGTACATGGTGCTAGGAAGCATTTGCACTTTAATACCTGTTGCAATATTAATAGAGCACTTGAAGCACTGGACACTTTATGTATGGACTTTGGAGCATATATGACGCCTGCAAAATAATTTTTCCTAGAACTGGTTACATGTGGTATAGTTCTGTTAAATTATGCAATTACTGTAAATAAAATAGGGAGACGTTGTTATTGCACGGGAAATTGTGTTTTGTTGCTGCCATACTTACCGTGTTGCTCCATATTTTGTGCTAATTTCGTAGTATAAGAAAGCAGGTGAGTGCAGCGGTGTGTAGAACAAGTGTTCCTGAGAATTGATTGCCCTTGTGCACACGCAAGGAGGTCTTGGTCCCAGATACTCAACTTCTATGGCACCGCAGAGCTCTGTGAGTGAGAATACCGCACAGACACTGCCTCTGAGTGGCACAAGAGAGTGCCCTACGTCCTCCTCCTTGATGGGATTGGAGATTGGTTGAGCTATGGAGGTCCTTGGAAGGTCCGGCTCCATTATGGAACCATGACATTATGGAACCACCCACCTGCCCATCAACGTCCCAGGACATGTCTCAGTGTTTGAATGGGACCCAGGATATTGGGTGGACCTGCTCCCATATGCAGGTGTTTCCTCACCAGAAGGAAGGTTCTGGTGGGGGAGCAGGGGATGTGAATGCTGGCACTGAGGGACCAGTACCCTCACTACAGAACACAAGACGGGCAAAACCAAATATCCAGCAGCAGATTTTGTCTCCCAACAGAGCCTGGCTGGTATCCTACAGCACAGGGATACTCCCGAAACCACAGAGCAAGACGGAGAAGGGCATGGCGGGATCAAGCACCAATCTTGCTAGCACCTTGTGGCTGTTTTGCTCCTGACCCAGATGCCAATGATACAGAGTAACAGTGCAACACTTCCACTGGACTGGAGTTCCAAGACCATCCTGTGGGTGAGCCTTGTAGATCATATGAACATTTTTTTCATTTTGCCTGCACAGCAGATTGTCAGGGGATGAGATGTTTTCATCCTGCCTTCATCCTGCCTTTGGGGGATACCCACTAACCCACAAGCACTACACGATATAACTACTTTCTACAACTGGGGGTCTTTCGATATCTTTATCAATGGACGCATGGACCAGTGAATGCACAGAGACAATGCATGATGATGATTGGACTCTCTAAAGTATTGCCTGCACAAGAATGTTTTCAGTTTCCAGCATGCACAAGGCGGGGAGGGGGCTGCTTTGACGTGTCCCATGGCCACTCCCTGAATTGCAACATGATATATCCCTTAAGACATGAGACAGGGAATGTGGAACTACCTGCAGGCTGGTTCATGTTATGTGGGGCTGTCACCTTTTTTTATATTCCTGAGTATTCTACGGGGGGACCCTGCACCATAGGGGGACTAACGCCATTACTGGTCCCCTGGAAGGAAGAGATACACAGACCATTGTACTCCCGCAACAAAAGGACTCTAGTAATTGATTACCACTGGAGTCCCAGACTAGCACTAATTACCATCACTGAAGCAGCACTTTTAGCAGGATGGTCTGGCCTGCCTAGTGGCTAATGGAATGAATGAATGTCCCAAGCACTGGACGGGCAACATTAGATCCTCCAAAACAGTTAGTACAAGACTTTCATGTGCCATGGGCTTCCCGGTTATTGTCAGGAACCCTCTTTCTTCCCACATCTGGCCAAAGGCATGTACCACTCCAAAGGCATATCTAGAGTCCATGTAAACATTTGCCCTTTCACCTTTAGCCTGCTGCAGTGCCCTTGCCAGTGCAAACAATTTGGCTGCCTGGGCAGAGTATGATGTTGGCAGGGGTGCAGCCTCAATGACTGCATATTTGGTAGCAACAGCACACCCTATATAGCGCTTGCCATCTCTAATAAATAAATCTTTTATAATTTAACAAAGCTGCTCCCATCAATAAAAAGTCCAAGTTCAGCATTCTGGAGCGGCCCATCACGCAGATCAATCCTGCTCATAGTTGCAATGTCTGTGACTTCAAGATAATTGTGCTCTAAGTCTCCTTCTGGAACAGTTAACAAAGTGGCTGGATTCAATCTTGTACCGGCTTCAAACGTGAGATCATCTGGACCTGAAAACAATGCCTCATATCTAATAAGGCAGGAATTACTTAACCAATTTGCTCCTCACGGTAATGCGGGCCAAAAAAAAATGCAGTCCCCAATCTAATGTTAATTCCCATGCCTCCTCTAATGCCATTGCTATTGCCGCAACTGCTGTTATGCAAGCGGGCCATCCTCTAGCTGCTGGATCTAATTGCTTGGACAGGTATGCTACTGGTCTCAATTGAGATGCAGTCCTCTGTGTTAGCACCCCACTCATGTGCCCTTTTTGTTCAAAGGGTTTCCTAAGGTCTGGTAATCCTAACGCTGGTGCTGACATCAGGGTTCCCTTTACTACATCAAAGGCATGAATGTCCTCTGGTGTCCATGCTAACACTTCCGGTTCCCCTTGATGGCACTTTGCTACTAGGGGCTGGGTCAGTGCACTACAATCTGGGATCCAGGAACAACAGAAAGCTGCCATTCCCAAGAATGTTCTAAGTTCCTTTTCCTTACTGGGGAGAGGCAGTTGACAGATACCTCACAGATCCATGAACTAGTTGGGCTTTCTCTCTTGAAACTCAAAAGCCCCATTCTCCTAGAAAATTTAGAAGGGACACCAGGGCTGATTCCACAGTTCTAGCATCTATCCCAGATAAAAGGGAAATCATTCACAATACTCATTCCATAAGTTTCCCATGGAGCCAGAATTTTCAGACCAACAGGTTCCTCATAGTACACTTTCCCTTTTCAAGTCCTGTGGTCAAATCAGACCACAAGGAGCAGATATTGGCCCAGACCAAGTGCAGCACCCATTCTCATCAGAAAAATATCTAAATCCCCAGCGTTTCCCAAAAAGCTAAAACACAGAATTACATCTAGTTGTACTTGCTATAATTGAATAACTATAATAACAATTTTCCTCTTCTCTTCCTCCTTGCCCTTGGCTAAAAGGATCCCGTAAAGGAAAGAGAATCCTGCCATAACAATTTACGGTGATAGCCATTTATAAACACATGTAGCTGAGGTGGAATACCAAGCCCCCCCTCTTTGTTTCTCTCTCTCTCTGCATTCCAACAGCAGCCAGCCTAGTCTAAAAAGAAATTGCTGACTGTCATTACCCATTTCACCCACAGGGGGCTGATGGTACCCGTTGCCACCTCCAGGAATAGAACAAACTATTTTCCAACCTCAATTCCTCTTACTGTGAATATACAAATCAGGGTAAAATACATACATACATACCTGTCTCAAGTATAGGGAGCTAAGGAGGAAGAGAGAGCCTAACATTCAACAATAATCTTCCAGAGACATTATCTAACACTTTAGGTATGGATTGTTTTGGCTCCCTTCCATAGATGCTCACTGCTACAGTTCAAAGAATCTACGCTTGCAGGGAAACACTAGTTTGGTTTAGATAATAACCCAGCACCATGCACGGCTAGCAATCTCCTGGCATGGACTTTCCCATAATAACATTTCCTCTAGGGTACCTCCATTCATGGGGCAAACAAAAATCTCAATTCATGTTTTAAGGAGTATGGGCATCTAAGTGTAGTTTGTGAACCCTGACGGAATAACCGTCTGTAATTAGTGCTGCCAAGTGACCCGCTTTGCCCAACAACAAAAACACTGGAGCCAAGACGTTGTGATAAAGTGCAGATGGTGTATTGTACAAGTCCATATATTTACAGGTGCAAAAGGTGCTCAGCATACATACATACAGAGAGAGCAAAACCAGAGTCCAGTCCTTAGGTCAGTTACCAGAGTTATCCAAGATTGTTCTGAGCGACAAAGGTTTGCACCAGGCACCAAGCTGAGCAGATCAGCAACGCACAAACCTTTGGCTGGACTTTTAAGTGTCCACTAGCCTATAGGGTGAGTTGGAGTCAGCCAACCAGCACACGGCTGATGCAATCTTGCCGCAATCCCAGCTTAATTGATCAGGTGTGAACTGTCAGAGAAATTGCTGACTCACCCTATGCTCTATGTTAAAGGGCACAACAGCCTTTACACATGTGCAAGTGAGTTTATATTCTGACACTCCTGCTAAACTCCTTGCCACATGTCACATATCATTTATATATATTATACACAGCTGACCTTACATATTTACACCATCAAACAACCGTTCAGTGAACATGTTATGTTTTATCACATCCAACCCTTTGGTAAACATGTCAGCTATGTTTTGTTCAGTGTTGCTGTATTGCAGGTCCACCAACCCTTTTTCAACAGCTGCTTTTACGTTTTGATACCTGATCCCTATGTGCTTGGAGCGACTTTTAAAGTTCTGCTCCCTAGCTAACTGAATAGCAGCCGTGTTGTCACAGTGTATAATGACCTTGTTTTGGGCTATACCAAAATCATGGCATAGCGAAGTAAACCACTCCACTTCTGTGACACAGGAACTTAAAGCACCAAATTCTGCTTCTGCGGAACTTAGGGATATAAACGTTTGTTTTACTGCCTTCCACTGAACCAGGGCACCACCCAAATAAATAGCTATACCAGTGGTGGATTTCCTTTGCTCCCTGTCCCCCCAACTGGAGTCTGAAAAAGCGAACAGGTTTGTATGGCTGGCTGCCAGAGTTAGTTTCCTGTTGCTAGTGCCCTTGAGAAACCTCAAGACTCGCTTGGCTGCCACCCAGTCAGATTGCCTAGGACTGGCATTCTTCTGACAAAGACGGTGTACAGCGTACGCGATATCAGGCCGAACCCAGGAGGACAGATATAGGAGAGATCCCACCAGTGATTGATATAATGTTGTGTGAGGAAAAAGCTCACCTTCTTCATCACAGCTATTTGTAATTATGGGAGTGTTAACTGGCTTGGCTTCGGCCATGCCAAATTTGTCCAGGAGCTGCAGGATTTTTCCCTCTTGGGACAAAACATAGGTTCCATTTGAGTGCCTGGTCACTTCCACCCCTAGGTAGTGTCTTAAGGGGCCCAGGTACTTTAGTTGGAACCTTTCCTGCAGCTTGCACTGGAACCATGTTAGGTGCTTCTCATGCTCTGTTATGAGACATAGATCATCTACATAAACCAGTAAATGCACCCATTTACCTGCCCTTTGTAAGGTATACAGACATGAGTCAGCGTTGCTCTGCTTAAAACCCAGAGCTTTTAATGCCTGATCCAGGCATTGGTTCCATTGCCGGGCACTCTGTTTCAGCCCATACAAAGCCTTGTGCAGTTTTAAATGCATACCTTTTTCTCCCATGGGAAAACCTGGAATTTGATCCAGGTATAGACTTTCTTCAAGATCTGCATTGAGGTAGGCAGTTTTTACATCAAAGTGGAAAGCTTTCCACCCTTTGAAACCTGCTACAGCCAATGCAGTTCTGAAAGTCTCGGTTTTTACTGTTGGGGAAAAGACTTGGTCATAGTGTATCTGATTTACCTGTGAGAATCCCCTAGCGACCAGTCTTGCTTTGTATTTGACAGAACCATCCTCCAGTGGTTTCTTTTTGAAAATCCACCGGCACCCAATTACCTTTTCACCCTTGGGTAGCCACATTGGTGACACAACCTTATGGGTAATGAGGGACTGGTATTCTTCTTGCATAGCAGCCTTCCAGCCCTCTTGCTCTTTTTGTGGCAGTTGTTGAACCTGCCAAAAATCCTCTGGCTCAGAGGTGTAAACATAATTTATGGCCTGTGAATAGCCCAGCCGGTCTGGCGGCACACCTTTGTTTTCCCTCTGTGACCTCCTCGGCACAGCCTGCATTTGAGCAGGGCTGGAGGAGGGAGAGGAACTGTTTGTTTCTGCAGGAGGGGGAGATCGGCTGACAGCCGACTCACCCTCCTCTTGCTTCACAGCATGCCGTTTCTTGGGGCTGGGAGTTTTTGGAGTGATGACGTTCTCCTCCTGCTGTGGAGGGGCCAGAGGCAATAGCAATTGTGAGTGGTTGCTATCACCTAGCCTCTCCCAGTGAGAATTCTCCTTAAACCCCGCGGACCGGCTGAAGATCACCTCATTTCTATCACCCAGGAACCTGTAGGCTTTTGAACCTGACTGATAGCCTAGAAAAACCAGCTCCCTGGCTTTCTTGGACAGGGTCCGTCTCTTACCCAAAGGGACGTTTACAAAGGCTTTGCTCCCAAAGACCCTGAGGTGATTTATGTTAGGGTACTTCTTATACAGGGCATGATATGGAATGTCCTGTATTGAAGAAGTCCAAGTCCTGTTGGCCAAATAGCAGGCAACCTTCATAGCTTCAGCCCAGAAGTGTTTCTTCAGACCACTATCAGCCAAAAGGGCTTGCATTTTAGTTTTGAGAGTCTGTATCCACCTCTCAGCCACACCATTCTCCTGAGGAGACATAGTGTTGGCAAGCCTCTGTTCAACCCCTTGCTTTTGCAACCATGCCTTTAATCGGTTTGAACAGAACTCGCCCCCCCTATCTGACTGGATAGATACCACAGCAGTGTCCAGCTGTCTCTGAACTCTGCTCATCCAGTACTTAAGTGTACTAAAAACCTCTGATTTATGTTTCATGGGATACACCCAACAAAACCTTGTACAGTCATCCACTATTACAAGCACATATTGGTTCTTAGACACACTTTGAGGAAAGGGGCCAGCCACATCCATATGAACCAGCTGAAGAGGCTTGGCTGACTGCCTCTGGCTGTGTTTGGCTACTGGGGCTGCCTTGCTTTTTACTTCCTTGCACATATTGCAGTCTAGGAAAGCATTGCAAGGCTTCACCTTTACCCCTAGCAGTCCCAAAGTTTTCTCCAAAGCCCCAAAAGAAGCATGCCCAAACCTGCGATGGAGAAAGTGTATACACCCATCATGGTAAGGGCGGTTACTCACATGGCTAATGGTAGGAGAGTTCTTAACCATGTAAACATTGTTAGTTCGTGGTCCAGACAGCAGCTCCACTCCGTCCCTGGAAATTGTACACTCTCCGTTAGCAAAGCAAACAGCAAAGCCTGCTTTGTCAAGGTCAGCCACAGAGAGTAAGTTATTTTGCAGGGATGGGACACAAAGCACCCCCTCCAGGGAGTGCTTCAATGCAGGAAAACAAATCTCCCCTTGACAGACCGTTGAAGCAGCTTTGCCGTCTGCAAGGGAGACATGGCTGAGCCTGGGCTCTGTTTCAGTGACCAACAAGTCACGCTCACAACAAAAAGATTGTGTAGCGCCCGAATCGACTAGCCAGATACTCCCACCAGACACAGAGGGTCCAGCAGACACCAGTGCTGTTTGAGTACGCTGGGTCACACCACTGCTTGCGACTCCTGCTGACTTCTGCTGCTTTTTCTTCCTCCGGCTGGATGGGCAGGCATTCTTTAGATGCTGTGTAGAACCGCAGGCAAAGCAATGACGGACACGCAGTGCAGTTTCCTCGCTGGAAGCTTTCTCCGGCAGGTGCTGGGACACTCCTCCGCATTGTTTGTTGATTGCAGAGCTCTTGAAGGTCGTAGCAGTTTTCGCTTCTTGCTGCCTTGATTCCTCCTCAAGCAGCAACCCAGAGACGAGGCCCATCGTTAAACTGTCCACGTCTCTTGCCTCCAAGGCTGTAATGAGGCTATCAAACCTGGCATCCAGAGAGCTGAGCAGGGCGAAAACTTTGTCCTGCTCAGACAGGATTTTTCCTCTCTGAGCCAGCTGTTGGAAAAAGCCCTCCATCCGAGTCAAGTGAAAAGACATCGACTCCCCCGGCTGTAGATAGCACCGGTAAAGCCTTCTTGTTAGAGTAATGAGTGAGCCCGCTCCTTGCCTCACATGTAGCCTTCTCAAAGTGTCCCATGCAGCTTTGGCAGAAGCAGCACCCATCACATGGACAAGCTGAGTCTTATCCACACTCAAAACGATGGTGGCCAGGGCTTTTTCAATGTTAGTCTGATCTGCAGGCGTGGGAGCAGCGGGAGGGTTGCTTACAGCAGTCCACAGCCCTTCCCTTTTTAGATAATGTTCCATCCATACTGCCCACGTAAAATAGTTATCGGCTCCCAGCCTTTCAGCCGGCATGAGAGCCATTTGTGCCATGGTTATTATCTTGCACTCTGCAGGACTCCCACTCACTCACTGCACTCACAGCTGCCTTAACGGGTCCAGGCACCGGCTTGTAACCAGTCAGCGTCTGTTCCAACCCTTGAGCTGCCACACAACGATCCAAACGACGCTCCAGCAAACCAACAGGTTCAGTTGCAGGCGGCAGGTACACTGGCGCAGCGGAAGCGTGCTGGGCCCATAACCCTGACGGAATAACCGTCTGTAATTAGTGCTGCCAAGTGACCCGCTTTGCCCAACAACAAAAACACTGGAGCCAAGACGTTGTGATAAAGTGCAGATGGTGTATTGTACAAGTCCATATATTTACAGGTGCAAAAGGTGCTCAGCATACATACATACAGAGAGAGCAAAACCAGAGTCCAGTCCTTAGGTCAGTTACCAGAGTTATCCAAGATTGTTCTGAGCGACAAAGGTTTGCACCAGGCACCAAGCTGAGCAGATCAGCAACGCACAAACCTTTGGCTGGACTTTTAAGTGTCCACTAGCCTATAGGGTGAGTTGGAGTCAGCCAACCAGCACACGGCTGATGCAATCTTGCCGCAATCCCAGCTTAATTGATCAGGTGTGAACTGTCAGAGAAATTGCTGACTCACCCTATGCTCTATGTTAAAGGGCACAACAGCCTTTACACATGTGCAAGTGAGTTTATATTCTGACAAACCCATGTATACACATATATTAAAAGCTAGTTGTTCTTCTAGGGGCAACCTTCAAATAAAGAAAACGCTTGACCCAGTAGGCTCATAACTTAAATTCCAAATAATCTGTCTTTATTACTTTTTTTCCACTCAATTTTGCCTTATGTTTCTGATTTCATACTTATTAACAGCCTTCAAACAGTTCCTTGCACATCAAAGGTAACAAGGAGCAAGCCTGAGTGCATTATGGCTTCCTCTTTTGGATTATTCTAAACAAGTTATCTCAATTTTGGCTCTAATATATATATCCTGAACTCCTTATAACCAAATATACAACCAAAAGAGGAATGACACAGTACTACATGCAATTTTACTGCTCCCTCCAGTATTTCAACTGCAGTCCCTCAGTTATTACTTCTGCAGTCAAATTAGGTTTAAATACTTCTTTACGTAGGAACACAGTCAACAAAGGGGAAAAAATCCATGGGTAGCTTTCTCATGGGCTGTAGTCGATAGATACAACTCAGTTTGATCTGCATGTGTTTCATCCCAAGGGGCTTCTTTAAAGAGCAATTACTCCATTTCACCTTAAAAAACTCCAATGCCTCTGTTTTAGTCCTTCTTAGCCCCTTCTTTTTGCAGTATCCTTCACTAAGAGATACCCAAGAGGAGAATCAATGCCTGTTAGGTATCTTCCAAGTGCCAACTTTCCCCTACTTAAGGAGAAACAGTTTAATAATAATAAAAACTAAATAAAAAACATCCATATCAGTTATACAACAGCTGGCTCTATCACCCCCACTCCAGCCTAGTGCCTGAGCTCTAATGAGGCACTTGTGTATTTCATCATTATAAAGGTAACAGTAGGAGTAAGTGCAGAAGGAAATGCGTCTCTTTAATTTTTATCTGTCTAACCTTTTTGTAACAACAACAACAACAACAACAACAATAATGGCTCACAAAAGGTTACACATTTCTGATTGTGAGGGATGAAAGAAAAGGAAATGAGCCTGGCAATAACCACCCAATCACAGGCCTTCCAACAACATTCAAACTTTTTGCAAGGATATTAGCAACATCAGTATATGATTATTTAATGGAAAACAATGTACCCTATTGAACAGAAAGGCAATTTTTAAAAGTCAAGAGGCACTAAAGACCAACTGCTAATAGACAAAATGGTACTGAAAAGTTCAAGAAGAAAGACGAATTTGAATATGGTATGGATTGACTACAAAAAAAGCATTTGATTCACTGCCACACAGTTGGATTAACACCTGCCTGAAAATTTTTGGAATTAGTAAAAATATCAAGCTGTTCCTTGAGGAAAATATGCAAAAATGGAAAACCATGTTAATGGCCTATGGTGAAGAAATTGGGGAAGTTTGTATCAAAAGAGTTATATTTCAAGGGGACTCCTTGTCATCTTTATTATTCAATATCTCATTAATCCCTTTGACAATGGTCCTAAAGGAAACAAAAATGAGTTATTATATTTCTGATCAAGCTGGGGAAATAAACCATCTCCTGTACATAGATGATTTGAAATTGTGTGCATAGAGTTCCACTGAACTTGAATCATTGCTTAATACAGTAAAAATGTACAGTGATGATATTCAAATGAAATTTGGCTTAGACGAATGTGCAGTACTCTCCATGCAGTGGGGAAAAGTAAAAAATATTGATGGAATAGAACTTGAAAATGATAACATTATGAAATCATTATCAAACAATGAAAATTATAAATATCTTGGAATACCCCCCCAGTTGAAATAAAAGGCAGATGCAAAGCTTGGGTATAAAATTAGGCCACTTTATTAACTGTCAATACGGCAAGGGATCTAAATAACTAGTGGTACAGGTCAAGCCCTGGGGTCACCCATGACTTCCACCTTGACCTATCTGGGTGAGCCCCCACTGCCGCAGGGGTGAGCTATGCAACTCATGGCTGGTACCCAACCGGCCAGGCAAATGGTTCCCCCTCCAAGCCTGCAGCACCTTGCCGTACAGCAGAAGGGCCTTACTTGTACAGGGGAGTCACGTGGCACTCTGCCCTCGCAACTAGCTACTGTGGAGCCCACCAGTTGCTCCTGACAGACCCCAATTCCCCACCAATGGGGATGTGCCAAGGGGGTCACCGTCCTGCTCATTTTCCCATCCTAACTTGCCACCACTAGGGCCAAGCCTCTGCTTAGGTCCTTGCGCCTCATAGGTGGCTTATAGCCAACCTGAGCCCTTGCCATAAATCATCCAGGAATAAGTCACAGCCAGCAACCGATAGGTAGACCCCATAACCTCTGTAGTGGTTGGCGAATTCAGTAAGATGGAGGGCAACCAATAATGCCCCAGCCCTCCCCAAAAGCCATTACCATCCAGGTGAATGACCAAAACAGGAGGTGGAGGACTGCACCCCCCCCTAGAACCATCAGGTCACTACTTGCCTGGGCGCTGCAAGCCTGTGTGAGCCTGTAAGGAAAGGGCCGTGCCCTGTAATTCAAGGTCAACACCCTCCAGGCAAATGACCAGCATATAAGGCGGAGGACCACACCTCCTCTCCAATCATCAGGCCACTTCTTGGCTGGGCAGTGCAAGCCTGTGTGAGCCTGTAAGGAAAGAGCCATGCCCTGTGAGCCAAGGTCATCACCCCCCTGGTGAATGACCGGGATGTGAGGCAAGGAAAGGCCATGACCTGTAATTCAAGGTCAACACCCTTCAGGCGAATGACCAGTATGTGAGGCGAAAGTCCACACCTCCCCTCAAAGCATCAGGGCACTACTTGCCTGGGCAGTGCAAGCCCGTGTGAGCCTGTAAGGAAAGGGCTGTGCCCTGTGAGCCAAGGTCATCACTCCCCTGGCTGAATGACTGGAATGTGAGGCAGAGGTCCGCACCTCCCCTTGGAACATCAGGCCACTACTTGCCTGGGTGGTGCAAGCCTCCGTGCGCCTGTAAGGAAAACCACTATAGGACCTATCTCTGGAGTTTGGCTTTGCGGGGGACATTACCTGCAGCCACAGCTGCTGGTGTATTTGGTCCCAGGGGAACTACGGATTGAGAGCAGCCCGCATCCTGAACTCTTCATCATACTGCAACCAAGCAGCACCAAAGAAGCTCTGCCCAGCACCCCCGCATAGATCAGAAACCCTGGGAGCCAATTATGCCAGTTACGGTCTACTTTTCATCTCCAAATCTTTTCTTTGACACATTTGTTCAGATCATCCTTACTCTTCTTCTCCAGCTCCCAGAAAACAAGGGTGAAGACATCTACGTACTCCCCTTTAACTATCTTATCCCTGGTGGCCTGGGTAAGGTGGTTCTCCAGAGGCAAAGTCGTATCGCCAAAAGGAAGTGCCCTATAAGGGACTTGCCCATAAGCCCCATAAGGCAGAGAGCCCCACGTTGGATATGGCCAACTTTGCCAACCCATTCTCAGGGCTTGGTTATCACCAACCCCCCCCCCCCCACATTGAGTGATGATTCCCAGGAGCCAGATGGGCACTCGGTGAAAGAACTGCTGGAGCCAGCCACCCCATCTGCTCTGGTGCCTGTCAAGATGAACTGTTGGTATTAAAAGTGTGATAAGGAACCATGGTACTCAGGGAACCGGAGGCAGCGGCCTGACCCCAGGGTCCCCATGGCCAAGCGCACATCTGCTATGATGGGGCAGACTTACCCTCTATCACACTGGGTTCAACTGCCACAGCGACCTGACCACTGTCTGTTTGTCCTTCCGATTCAGCTACCAGCATGGCATCCTCCTCAGCGTCACGTGCTCCATAGCTGGTACTAGCCCCTGCGTCAACTGGACCTGTTAATGACTCAAGGGCAGAAAGACGTTTCAGGATCTCTGCCCAGAAAGACAATTTAGATGCCAGCCTCACTGGTCTAGCACGCTTGCCTGCCCCCATCGTGGGAGCTGATACCCCTTTGGCCCTATCTAATGCCTCCAGCTGCCTCAGAATACCTGAGCTGAAATTGGCATCCTCTTCATCTTCTGAACAGGAGAGAATGGGAGGGGGGGCCTGCCTAGGAGGCTGATTCCTGGCAGGCTGTATTCTTGCCCTTTCTAGATGCCATCTCAACAAGCCAATTGCCAGTAGCAAACACTTGTTAAATGCCCCCTAGGTATTTATTCACTTAATGCTGTGCTGTTACGGCTTTAATTTTAATTATTTTTTTTAAAAAAATCTTGTTCTTATTCTTGTTCTTGTTCTTATTCTTGTCCTCCTATCCACAGTAGCCCTGCAGCACTGATGATGACAAAACTGTAGGGCCATAATGTGGAAACAAATGACTCAACTTACAAAATGGTGGCTCCTATATTCAAACATGGCCCTAGTCTGACCAAACCACCAGGCCCACTGGGCCTCCAACCAAAATGGCTGCCAATCACAAAATGGCGGCCGCTAAAGAAAAGTGCGCCAAAAGGCCCGATAGGCTAACTGCCCAGCAACACAGTCACTAAGCCTCGGAAGTATTACCCTGCAGACAGTATAAGGAAAAGTTACTGCACAACAGGCCAGGGAAGTGGGAGGGGGGTATACAAGCCCCAGAAGCCATTCCCACACCCCTCTCCTATCACCCAGTATTTGCTGCAACCCTCTCAGTGCTGCCGCTGCACACAAGCCACTCTTCGAGGGGAAAACTCTCCCCTCCCTCAGGCTGTGCTCTAGGCAGAGCTACTGCCTGAGCACCATGCAGCACAGCAAAATGCCGGCTCCGTTGCCCCTCAGCTGCCACTGCTGCTGAAGGTCCTGTGGAGCCAAGCAGCAGATAAAGCCCCCACTCCCCACGCTGGTGGCCAGCTTGTAGCTGGGTTGGTCCTCTGTGAATTGGACAGAACAGGAGCTCTGAAAAATGCCTCCTGCTCCATCTGATCTCATTGAGCAACTGAAGATGCGGGGGCGGAGACACCTTCTAATGGCACTTGTCTTTGGCCACCAGCTTTAAGCCCGGATGTTGGGGCTGGCCGTCTGCCTCCTCCTCCTTCCAAGGAGGCAATTTTGTCCCCCAGCTGATGCCACGGCACGGCAGCTGGGTCGGGGCCACATTCCCAACCAGACCCAAGCTGAGTCTGCATGGGTTAATTTTGCTGGTTCCCATACAACAGCGGTTTTTTCCATGACCATCTGCACCATATTTGCCACCATAGGCTACTATGTGCCTTTTCTATGGCTTTCCAGAGAGCACTTATACACCAACATTTTTTTTAAAAAATCCACTTTGAAGTAGGTTGTTTACCCATGCATACTCTTTATTCTATTTTTGATCCCCCCTTCTCCCGCCCTCTGCCAGCTCACTGAATTGTGATTGGTACTCTCATTTCCATCCCCCCTTCTTTCCATTCTTTCCCCCTAACCTCTTTCCTCTTTTTCATTGTTTTTTTAAAGTCCAACACACTGGAGGGAGTTCCCTTTTTATTCTTTTTGCTTTGTCACAGGTGGGAATATTGCATAGTAGGCTAAATATCAAGGTATCAGAAATAACTATTTTACTACCAAGTTTAAGATTCTCTGTTTACCCCATGGTGGAGAAACAAATGTTTGGGAGCAACAGAGGAGGCAGGAATGGAGCTTTACTAGCTATTCATTGCTGCTTATTGCTTCAAAATAAAATGTTTTTTAAAAAATATTATTTCTCTTTGTTTCTGACAAAGAACATTTTCTTTTTTGCATGAATGATTCAAGCTCATGCATGAATCCCCCCCCCACTTCCTCTATTGTTTTCACTGTTTGGCTGGCCAATAGACAATTTTCACAGCCAATCACATGTAGAGTTCCTTAAAAGAAAAAAAGCGCGGGTGAATCAGTCAGTCAAGGTCAACAAAGGGTGGGGATGGAAGGGGATAAGATTCAAATCCAAAAAATAGGTTAATCCAATGCTCCTGAAATGCATCAATTCAGCACATGCACAAACAAATGGGGGGAAAGAAAGAGGTGGTGCTGTGATGCATCGGTGATGACAATGCAAACACTCATGATCCCAATTCATTTTGACAGTGTGGACTAAAAAAAAAAAATAGAGCCATGCAAACCAACATGAGAGGTGCAAACATCCCATCCATGCCTTTCGGCTTAACTTCAGGGATAGTGAGGAAGTATGTCCCTGGTGCAGAAGGGTCTCCAGAGTCCAAACAGCAGTATACAGGAGGGAGAATCTACCTTAATTTGAATCACAGTTTAAACAAGGAAATAAAACTTTGCCAGTGAGGCAATCAAACACCCTGCTGAACTATGCAATACAACCTCAGGAGGGAAGATTTTTCATTCAATTAGATCATTCAGATGAACACCACATTAGAATAGTCAGTGTTTGTGAAAGGATGGGCAGAGTAAAGACTAGAGGTGGGCATGGACCGGGAAAACCCCACGGACCACTGGCCCATGGTCTGTCTATTTTCACAGATCACATACTATGAACTTTTGATGGACCAGCCCAGTTCGCAGATTGTTTAATTGATCTGTGGTCCATCACTTCTGGCAGCCCTGGCTCTGCCCCTTCACACCCAGAGAGCCCAAACTCACAGAATGTCAGAACTGTGGCTAGATAATGTCCTTACTCCAGACTACCTTCTGCAATCAGACAACAGTCCATTGTTTCCAAAAGGCTTTTACTGGAAAAATAGTTCATTATAGTCCACTAGCCTGAATGCAATATTCAGGATGGTACATGTGCATTGTTACCAATGACTGGCAAAGCATGAGGTACAAAGTAACAGATCACAGTAGGCCCAACCTCCCCCCATAGTTCTCAAAACAACCCCTTTGAAGGCAGGATAGCGAAAGTTCCCAAGGCCGGTTCTTGGTGGAACGTCGGTAGCCAAAACAATCCTCTTCTGTGAGATAGCTGCCTGGGAACCTTGGCACCTGTGGAGAGAGCACTTAAACACTGAAAGGATTAAAAATGGAGTCGGTTAAGCGAAGCAGTACAATACAGCATTCTGAACCTGACATTCTGCCCCCTCTAAGATGCCCCCCCCAGGTTTATGTGGATAACGAGAGTGAAATGCTTTAACTAGTCTAGGAGCGTGTACATGTACAAAATTCACCCACTCATCGAACCCAGAGTCAAAGTCCTTCCATCTGATGAGATAAAACAACTGATTACGTTTTACTTTAGAATCCAATATTTGCTGAACTTCATAGTGGGTTTGATCATCAATTAACGTAGGGATGGGAGGAGCACGGGTGTGCCACTGGTCTGCAGAAGGGGCTTTTTTCAATAAACTGACATGGAAGGTATCATGTACGTGGCGTAAATTCTTTGGTAAATCTAAGGCAACAGTCACTTTGTTGATTACTTTGCGAACAGGAAAAGGTCCCAGGTACTTTAATGCGAGCTTGCGGCTGGTTTGGGTTACTTTCAGATTCTTTGTAGAAAGGTAAACGAGATCACCAGGTTGTAATTCCCATTCCGCCACACGGTGGCGGTCAGCGTATTTTTTGTAATCCTGTTTGGCTTTGATGAGGTGTTTTCTAATTTGAGTCCATTGTTGGGCTGCCTCCCCCCACCACTCGGTGACGTCTTTGGAAACAGCAATAGGAGAGGGAAGCGCTTCAAACGGGAATGGCTTGAAGTGGAAGCCATAGACGACTTTGAAGGGAGTTTCCCCCGTGGAAGCGTGTACGCTGTTATTATATGAAAACTCTGCCAAGGGGAGCAAGTCAAATCAATTATCCGGTTGGAAGTTAATGTAACAGCGTAGAAATTGCTCTAATATCTGATTAGTTTTTTCCGACTGTCCGTCTGTTTCTGGGTGATGACTTGAGCTCAAACCTTGTTCAATGCCCAGCAGTTGCAAAAGCTCCCGCCAGAAGTTGGCAACGAATTGTCCGCCGCGATCCGAGATCACCTTGGATGGAAAGGAATGTATTTTTACAATGTTTCTTAGGAAGATGTCAGCTAGTTTTCTAGCAGAGGGGATTGTGGTGCAAGGTATAAAATGAGCTTGCTTGGAGAACAAATCAACTACGACCAAAATACAGTTGTGTCCCTTTGAGGGGGGTAAGTCTGTAATAAAGTCCATAGAGATTATTTCCCACGGTCTACTTGGCGTTTCTAACGGCTGTAAGAGTCCTGGAGGTTTGCCTTTTCGGGATTTGGCACTGAGACAAATGGGGCAAGACGCTACATATTGGGAGATGTCTTTGCGCATGCCCGGCCACCAAAATTGGCGTTGGACTAGGTGAAGCTTCTTTAAGTATCCATAGTGCCCCGCAGTGGGAGCATCATGACAGCGTTGCAAAACTTCTTTTCTTAAACTCTTGGGTACATAGAAGCGATCTCCCCAAAGCCATTCACCCTGGTCGGAACGTTGCAGTTTGTCTTTGGGCACATCCCCCCCTTCTTTCTCCACTTCAGCTTTTAGTTTTTGTCTCCAGCCTTGATCGGGTTGCTGGGATAGGGTTGTGCGGCTGCGTGTGGTCACCATGCCCCCTAATTGCGTAGGCGAAAAGACTGTGTCAATTGTCTCCTCCCTTTTGCTTTTGTGTTGGGGCATGCGTGATAGAGCGTCTGCCAAGAAGTTGGTTTTACCTGGGAGAAAATTCAAAGTAAAATCGAACTTGGAGAAGTATTCTGCCCATAGCAATTGCTTGGCATTTAACCTGCGAGGGCTGCGTAGGGTCTCTAAATTTTTATGGTCCGTCCAGACCTCGAACGGATGACGGGCACCTTCTAGCCAATGTCTCCAGGTAGTGAGAGCCGCTTTTACAGCAAAGGCCTCTTTTTCCCAAACATTCCAATTTCTTTCCGCTTCTGAAAATTTCCTGGAGAGGAATGCACAGGGTCTGAGTTTATCGTCCGCCCCCCGCTGTAGCAACACCCCCCAATTGCAGCATCACTGGCGTCGACCTGCACTATGAAGGGACGATTTTCATCGGGGTGCTGCAGGACGGGCTCTGAAACAAACTGCTTTTTGACGTGATGGAACGCTGTTTGGCATTCAGGCGTCCAGGACAATTTTGCACTTGGTTTTTTGGCTTGGTCCCCCTTGTCTTTGGTTTTTAACAGTTCGGTTAGGGGGAGTGTGATTTGAGCAAAGTTCGCTATGAACTCTCTATAGAAGCTGGCAAAGCCCAAAAAGGATTGTAATTCTTTGCGGGTCGCGGGGGTTTGCCAATTTAATACTGCTTGTATTTTGCCTGGATCCATTTTCAAGCCCTCTTGGGAAATACAGTAGCCTAAATAAGTGAGTTCTGTTTTGTGGAACTCACACTTGGAGAGCTTTATAGGCAGTTTGTTATTCATGAGAGTGATCAAGACCCTTTTTACAAGGTCCACGTGTTCCTCTTCAGTTTCCGAATAGATCAACACATCATCTAGGTAAACTACAACGCCTTTGTATAGAAATTCATGCAGCACTTCATTGATCATGGACATGAAAACCGAGGGTGCCCCAGCCAGCCCAAATGGCATAACCAAATATTCATATTGGCCGAGGGGCGTGTTAAAAGCGGTTTTCCATTCATCCCCCTCTCGGATACGGACATGGAAGTAAGCGTCTTTTAAATCCAATTTCGTAAAGACCTTACCTTGCGCCACGACGTTGAGTAGATCTCTGATGAGCGGGATGGGGTAGGTGTTGCTGGAGGAGACCGCGTTGAGTCCTCGAAAGTCCGTGCACAGTCTTAGGCCCCCATCTTTCTTTTTAACGAAAAGCACTGGCGCCGCGTGGGGGCTATTAGCCAGGCGAATGAATCCTCTTTGAAGATTCAGGTCTATGAACTTGCGGAGTTCTTCTCTTTCGTTAGGACTCATGGGATATAGACGGCCCTTGGGCAGCGAGGCGCCCGGTAAAATTTCCACAGCACAGTCCGTCCTCCTGTGAGGAGGTAAGGTATTAGCTTCTTCCTCTGTGAAGGCTTGGGTGTACGCTCTGTATTGCTTGGGTATTTGGTTGATTTCTTCTTGGGTGAGGAGAGCAGGCTCAGTTACAGTAGGGTTATTACCCCAATTTTGATTCCAACGATGGTCCTTGCATGATTCATGAGTGAACGTGATGCTTCCCTCTGCCCAGTTGATATAAGGGTTATGATCGCATAACCACCGGCTTCCCAAGATTAAGGGGTATTTCGCTGTGGCACTAATGACGAATGATCTTAGTTCCCAATGTTGTCCCATGCCTGTTATGATCGGAGTGGTTTCGGTAGTGACTGGATTCATGTTAGTGCCATCCATTTGCTCGAAAATTACCGGTATTTCCAAATCTTTTACAGGAAGTACTAGTCCATTTACTAGAGCTGGTGCGATAATGTCTCTGGAGCAGCTCGAGTCAATCAGGGATTCACCAACGTTACTGGTATGAAGAGAATGGACCCTCGGGGTCGGTTCGGAACCGGAACCGGCGAATGTTTGATCTGCCATTTGGGTCCTTTTACGACAGATCCATTTCGTTTCCCAAGGCGGGGCTCTCTGGATTCTCTCCCCCCGTTAGGGCTGTTGGATCGTATTCCATAACTTCTTCCAACTCTAGTCCTCTTTTGGGGAGGTTCCTCCTCGACGCCCCCCTACCTCTTGGAGCGGTTCTTGGAGCTGGAGTGGGGCGCGGTGGCGCCGGGTAGGCTGCGGGGGCTGGGCGTCTTAGTTGGAGCAGAGGTCTTTGCACAGGCCAATATGGGCATTGCGCCGCAAAATGACCACTTTGGCCACATTGCAAACATAGCCCTTGTTGCCATCTAGCATCTCTTGCTCCACGAGTGGCATATCCAGCCCCCCGGCTCCCCTGGAGGGGAGGGGAGGAGCGTTTTTGGCCCGGAGGTTGTTGGTGTTGTTCCACTAAACGAACTTCTAGTAGGCGGTTTTCAACTTCGCAGGTCAATTGTATCCACCCTAACAGCGTAGGAGGGTTATCCTGCATGAGAGCTCGGTCCAACAGTTTAGGATTTAAACCTTGTTTGTACAAAATAATCTTGGTGGACTCTTCGCACCTTGGGCATTTGGCAGCGAGTTGTCGGAATTTTGTGGCATAGTCTCTAGCTGACATGCTGCCTTGTCTAATAGCCTGCAATTCCATTTGGGCCCTAGTTTCTTCTAGGGGGTCTTCATATTGGGCTTGGATCGCATCCACTAGCCCTTGGAGCGTATCTAACTCAGGGGCCCCCACGTTATAAAGTCCCACATACCAGTCGGCAGCTTTACCTTGGAGACGTGATCCCAGATGCTCTATTTGACTAGCCTCACTCCCGAAAAGATGTCCCCATCGATTGAAAAATTGCACTACTTGTACCAGGAAGAATCCCAGTTTGGAAGGGTCTCCATCAAACGTAGCATCCAGTTTGACCCATCCCATGGGAAGATCTTGTCTAGGAGCTGGTGCTGGCATTGGGTAGGCATCAAGCGGAGCGAGTTGTAACGGAGGCTGTCGCGGCGTTGGCGGTAGCTGTGGCGGAGGATGCTGAGGGTAGGGTTGAGGTTGGTGTGGCAAAGGCGCTCCTGGAATCGGCTGGGGAATCCCTAGCGCCCCCGGAATCGGCTGGGGGATTGGCTGGGGTCCTCTTGGTGCCGGATGCACTGGTGCTGGCCGAGAAGGTGTCGGACGCCCCCTCGGTAGGCCCCCAGGTACTGGTTGAAGGGGAGTGGGAGCTGGCCGCAACGGAGGTGGGTGAGGAGAGATGGGTTGGAGAGGAACCGTATCCCCTCGCGGCCCCGGTGTCGGAAGAGGCCTGCCCACTCCTGGGATGACCGTGGGTGTGGTTCCTCCCGGAAGGCTTGGGGGCTGGCTCGCTTGAGTCGTGGGTGGTGGGACTATCGGGGAAGCTGGCTCTAGCGGTCGTCCTGGGTCTCCCCCTCCTCCTCCAGTCCCACTACCAGCCGGAGTTATAGGGCGACCTGTGGAGAGAGCACTTAAACACTGAAAGGATTAAAAATGGAGTCGGTTAAGCGAAGCAGTACAATACAGCATTCTGAACCTGACACAGAGAACCTTAAGCAGCCTCTCCTCCAGCCATCCTCCAAGTTTGGTCACGATTAAATTTCGGACATCTGAGTTACAGACCCCCAAAGCAGCTGCTCCCAGAAAACTTCCAGTAAATACTGGAGTCACAAATGCCAAACAACTTGCATTGGCTAGCAGCACCAAAAAGTTGCAACGAGGCAAAATCAAACAGAAAAGGGTGGGGGACGAGTCCCCACACAGGCACCTTCCCAGCCATCGCCTAGGGAATTCATTCTTGCTCCTTGCTTGCATAGAGCAGAATGGGAGCTCTCTGCTTGGCAGGCAGAGCTGCCTATCAAGGTTTTGAGGGCTAAGATTGGCTACAGAATGTCCATCCCTCCATTGCCTAGGTAGAATGGGAGCTCTCTGCTCAGGAGGCAGAACTGCCTATTAAGTTTTTAAGGTCTGCAAAAGGTCTGCGGATGTCCCTACATTGTCTAGGGAATTGATAGAGTGGTTCCAGGATGTGTGGACTCACGGATCACAGACTAATGGACTAGCCCAAACGGACCAAAATTAGTGAAAAAGGTGAGTCCCATGAACTGTGTGTTTGCAGACCACAAACTGGACCATACCATGTCTAGTTTAGGTCTGTTTTCCAGACTGTGCCCAGCTCTAGTAAAGAGTTTTCTGAATAATATCTAACACATCATATTGGCTAATGTAGCACCTTTCTGATTCAATCACAAAAATAGATCCACTAAGCATCATCTGGGGAAGTAATATTTCTGAGCTCCCAAAACAATCACAGGAACCCTGAAAAAACTGGTAAGTAAGGGATAAAAAGGTCTGAGAGTTAGCCTTACTTGGAGTTAGGTTTCTTTACCAGGCCTCTACTCCATTGTCAAGACCGCACACAGACTTCGGGATAGGGGAATTATCCCCTAAACTCTCTCTGTCTTCCTCATCTTCTTTAGTCCTGTAACACCTCCTTTTTCTCTTGACTTCCCCTAAGATCCACTTACAAGTGTTTCTGACCCCTCTCTAGCTAGTCAGAGCTCTCTGCTCCTCCACACTCTTTCACTAGTCCTACCCGTTGTGAACCTCTAGCATCCCCATACCTGACTTTGATTTCTAGCTTACCCCTCACCCCTCCCATCGTGCCTTTAATACAGCACTCCCAGCCAGCAGGAACAGCCACTTTGGCTGGGGGCCACAATTTGCATCCCTGAAGCAGGAGGAGGCAGCTGTGCTTCCCTGGCCATATGGGAACACTGGAGGAGGCAGAACAAGAGGCCTTATAGGGCTGCTCCACCCCTCAGTGTCTCATTCTTGCCTCATGCTCAGCCTGAGCAGAGCATACCTCAAGCTCTCTCAGCCGAGCTCCTCTGAGGCTTGCTTTAAAGGGCTAGTCAGCAGTTGCTGTTTGGAGAAGCTGTGCTATTCCCCTGCTTGCTACCTTCAAACTCCAGGATGAGAGTCAAGGCCCACATCCTGGCTCAGTAGAGGGCACCGCAAGTGAACATGGCAGATGCCAAAGGCTAGAGCTTTAACTCCCTCAACTCCTGTTTCAATCAACACATACCCTTATAAGTTGAAAAATAACCTAAAAGAAATGAAGAAAGTGGAGGGAAACAAAAGTATACCCTCTCTGACAAAAACAGGATCTCTTTAAGCTTATTTTCAGTCAGCAAACAGAGAAATGGGCAAAACAAGGGAAGAAACTGACAGGAACAAAATGGAGGTCTCTGAGGAACTGCAGCCAGTAAATAACTCTCTTCTAATGCGAGAAGAATTTCAGCGGTCTATGAGTACTCTGAGGCACAACATAGATAATGTAGAAGGAAGGATCCTTGACAAGTTTAATCCTATCATGAAGCCCCTAATGGACAGAATTGAAGAAATTAATACCAATCTACAAAGCACATTTGAAGTCGCTGAGGGGGCTATGACTTTAAGCCTGACACTTCACGATGAAGTCAAACTATTACAAGAGGCAGATTATAAAACAGAAGAACGTGTGGCAGTTCTAGAAAACTCAAGTAAAAAATTAATTTAAAATTTTGTGGGATGCCGGAGTGCTCTGAATTGGCTGGAACAATTTATGTCTCTAGAAGAGGGGGTAGCCCCACTAATCAAAGCAGTTTACAGACAAGGCATGTTAAGTAATCCTCACAGAACAGGACCCAGAGACATCATGATAACTCAAGATGATTTGAGGGTCAAGAAGAACATCCTAGACTCAGCTAGAACCAGAGGATCTCTAAACTATAAAGGATCTGCTATTCAACTTTACCCAAATCTCTCTTCTGCAGCAAAATAGAAGGAAAAAACCCTCAAAGTTATTACTTCAACTTTGCAAGCAGTGAACATGTATTACAAGAGGGTGACACTGGTCATACTTTCATAAAGGAAAACCTCAGAATCATGCAGCTAGCAGATCCAAAGTGTATGGAGAAACAATCCTCTAAAAGAAAGCTTGCACTTCACTCTACTCCACCAAAGGATTCCAAGCTGGTCATCCATGCAGTCTCATGAACTTAAGATCTGAGGAATAATTCTAATATATGAAATAGTTTATATTTTTCTGGCATTTCAGCTTAAACTATGTTTATTTTATGGTTATAAAATCTACTTATAAATAGGGTATGTCTCAAAGGTATCCCCTAAGGAAGTGGGTGTGTACATTTGATGTTTAGAATAAGTTAAACAACATGCATTGCTGATACAATAATTTATTATATAGTGGGATGTTTACAAGTAAAAGGGGAGATATCACACAGTTCATTATACAAAGGGAAGCGTGGAGCCTTAGAAAAGTTGTGCCCCTCAAAATTTTGTCAGCCTCCAGCTAAGGAAAGAAAAACTGGCAAATCTTGCTTGATCATTTGTTTTGGTCAAGCATCTGGTAGGATTCCTCTGTGTGACTTGTCCAGTTAGAAATTACTACTAGTTAACATTCCCTCTAAATCTAGCACTTTACTATCTTACTGAATATTGGGTAAGGGACAACACAGATGGAAAAGGCGGGAAACGCTGAACATTTTTTCTCACTTAAATGAGTCAGTAGTTGGGAGAGGGAGAGGGGCGGGTCTGGGAGTAGGTGAGATTTATTCATCATTAATTTATCTTGATCCATTCTGGGAATTAGTGATTGACTTTTTAATTCGTTTTTGGGTAATAGGGAATAGTTGGGGGAGGGGGTGAGCAGAAAAGGGTAATAGGAAATGAGTCATAATACAGAGACTGGGTTCCTATCAATTAGGAAGGGGGGGAGAGTTAATGTAATGAGGATAGTTATACTCTGATCTGTGTTTTTTTTTTTAAAAAAAGAGAAAGGGGGGAGTTCTACTTTCACAGTTAATAGGGTTTTGGGGAGGTGGAGAGATTTTGTGGGAGGGGGAAGTTGGGGAAATATAAATTGTTATTGATATTCAATTAACTTTGGTATTTATAATTGGACGTTCCCTGTTTTGTTATTGTATAAAATTGTTAACTCATATGCACTTTGGTAATTAGATCTAAGGATTAATAGAAAGTGGGACTTTGTAACCAATTTACTAGTTTCTTCAGATCTTAAGAACAGTGGGAAAGAGGAGAAAGCTTTGGGAACTAAACTGTACACTACTAACTCTGTTCTCTGTTACAAATGTTGGTTATATTGCACTTAATTGAAAATTGTGATAATCAGAAAGAGCTAAGTTTAATAATAACCGAAATTTAATTGTTATATTTCTATATACATTAATTGCATATTCTAAATTTCCTTGAATCTCTTTTTTGCACATTATTTTAAAAGAAAGGAGGTGAGAGTATGAGTGAGAGAAAAGATATGAGCAGCTGAGTACAGATACACACGTGTCATATCAAAATTGTCATAGCAACACCAGAATCAACACAAATCAGGTGTTTAACTTCACATGTTATTGAAAGGCGCTCAAAAACAGGTAATTAGTTTTTTATCTTTTAAATCTACTTTAAGGAAAGCTCACAACCAGAGCCTTAATTGTATCTTCATTTATCAGAGCAAGGCACTTATTAATAACTACGATCTGACTAGAAATACTAGACAGTGATATTCAAAATAGACTTAAAAATGCTTGCAATGATTAAGATTATCTCTGTTAATGTCAGATGTCTCAGTAATAAAATAAAGCTAAAAAGAATCTCATCACACCTTGTGAAAATGAAACCAGAAATAATCTTTTAACAAGAGACCTGTATTAAATTGACACGGGGAAATTTTAAAGACAAAGTATTTCTTCCAACAATACTCAGCCCCAAGTTCCTCAAAGGCCAGGGGATTGGCAATTTTAATGTTAAATGATGCTCACTTTATTTTAAAAGCAATTTAAAAAGATCCTAAAGGCGTTACCTATTTGTGAAAGGCTCCCTGGATAATCATCCAGTTACCTCAGCCACAATCTATGCACCAAATGACAAACAGATTCCTTTTTTGGAGGAAACACTAAACATCCTGCAAAACTTCACAGAAGGAGATCGTATTCTAGGAGGTGATTTAAACTATATTTCTGACCTACAAATGGACAAATCTTATTTTACAAAAAAATCTTTGAAATGTAAATCGACAATTTCTGTGCTTCCTCCCCTTATGGAAAAATAATATTTGTGTGATGTATGGAGGCTTCATAACAAAAGGGTTAAGGATTACACTTACTTCTCAGCAAAATATAACACTTATCTCCTCACATCTCCTTCACTAACTGACAAAATTACAAAAATAGAAATTGGACAGAAACTTTGGACGGATCATGCTTGGATTGAAAGCTGTATAGCATTCTCTGGACTACCAAAAAAAGACCACACCTGGTCATTGAACACATATTTTATTGATCCAGAGGCATGCATCTGATGAAGAGAACTGTGGTTCTCGAAAGCTTATGCTACAGTAAAGTTGGTTAGTCTTAAAGTTGGACTGTTTTCTATTTTACTTATTTTATTGAATAAAGTACTAAAGGAGCAAATCAGTATAGAAATTCTAAACTATTTTAAGGAAAACTTTGATAAAGGGGCGTCACTATCAGTGGTTTGGGATGCAATGAAGGCAGTTCTTTGAGGTAAACTGATAAACTTGACAGCACATCTAAAAAAGGAAAGACAACTTGTTAGAACTAAACTACTAGCTGGCATAGCCTGTTTAAAGAAGGAACACAAGCACAAGGGAAGTAAAAAAAAAATTACAAAAAGCTCCTTGCCCAACACAGAGCTTTAGAGGAATTAGAAACCTCCCAATTACAGAGGAATGTAATTTATTTAAAACAAAAAAGTCTGGAATAAATCCCCAAAATCACTTAGACCACTCTCTTGGAAGGTTAAAGAGAGAAGACAAGTACATTTTATTAGTCATATTAGAGACTCAAATGGAGTGTTACATGCAAAAATCTAGAGATATTATTCACATTCTAGCAGCTTATTATAAATCCCTCTACTCAACCAAAGGACCAGATCAGAAAAGTATTGTGAACTATCTGGAATCAAACAGCCTTGTGAAGCAAATCTCCCCAGATCACAGGGAGATGTTAGAAAAACCCATCTCAATAAATGAAGTACAAGAAGTAATAAAAAATCTACAATAAAACACCTGGCACTGATGGATTCCCTGCAGAGTTCTATAAGTCTTTTTCTAATAACCTAGCTGGAACACTAACTGTGATCTTAAATAATATATTAAAGAAAAGCATATTACCCCAATCCTGGAAGGAAGCAATAATAGTGAATATACCAAAAGGGAATAAAGATCCCTCAGCCCCAGCCTCATACAGACTGATTGCATTCATTAACCAAGATGCCAAAATATTCTCTTCAGTGATAGTACGAAGACTGAAAAACATTATTCCAAACTATATAAATATAAACCAAACTGGGTTCATTCCAAAGAGAAATATGACTGACATCAGACATACCCTAAACATGATTAATCATGGCAGACACCAATCAGGCCCCTCTATACTGCTTTCAATTGATATAGAAAAGGCCTTTGATTCTCTAGAAATTCCATATTTACAGGCTTTACTGGAAAAAAAATGATTTGGGCAACAATTCCCTAGGTTGATATCAAGTATTTATGAAGCTCCAATAGTAAAAGTGCAAGCAAATGGCTTACTGTCAAATTATTTTCTCACAACATGAGGAACAAGACAAGGCTGCCCCCTGTCCCCTTTGCTATTTACACTGGGGATAGAGCCTCTAGCTGAAGCAATACGAACTAATAATGAAATTAAAGGGATGCAGGTGGGAGGTCACAAACATAAAATAAGCTCAAACAGGGCACAGTATCTTATTCCAGGACACCAAAATACTGGACAACACTTCCAACTACTTTGTCAGACTGCACAGGGAAGCCATTGAAATTCACAAGCATAGGCAAAACTTCAACAGGAAAGAAGAAACCTTAAGAATGAACAGAGCATGGTTTCCAGTTCTGAAAACACCAGGCCAACAAAACATTCTATCCCCGACAATAGCCCTGCAGAGAAGATTAACACATCAAGAACCAATCCATATGCAAAAGAACCTCCTCAGGATACAGTGAAGCCTCCCGCCATTAGCATTCCACACCCTGGGAAACTCTTACAGGATGACTCAGCTCAACCCCACCCCTCCTGAGTAGATACAAATGACCTACATCTCTTCCACACTGTGACACAGAGATCTCTGTCTTTTGGTGCTACACCTCTGAAGATGCCAGCCACAGCTGCTGGCGAAACGTCAGGAACTACAATGCCAAGACCACGGCAATACAGCCCGGAAAACCCACAACAGCCATCGTTCTCCGGCCGTGAAAGCCTTCGACAATACATAAAATAAGCTTGTTTGCCAATGATCTGGTTCTCTATATTCCACGTCCAATACACTCTTTACCAAGGGTGTGCAAAACACTAGCAGATTTCGGTAGAGTTTATGGTCTTAGTGTGAACCAAGAAAAATCTGAACTCTTCCCTGTAAAACTTTCTGAGGAGGAAAAAGAAATCATAAAAACTAATTTCCCATTCAGCTGAGTTACCTTTAGCTGGAGGTATCTTGGTGTACAAATCCTTCTGGAACTAAAACATCTTTTTCAAATTTAATTATGCTAAATTAACTACTGACATTGCAAACCAGCTGACAAAATGGCATAAACAAACTCTATCTTCGTTGGACAGAATAGACCTAATAAAGAGTTTTGCGTTTCCAAGATTATTTCTTTTTCGATCCCTTCCTATAGAGGTGTCTGATTCACAACTAAACAAATGGGAAACAATGTTAAATAATTTCCTCTGGTCTTACAAAAGACAGTCAATTTCAAAATAATATGTAATCCCTCCCAGAAGAGAGGTTTAAGCATACCAGATCTAAAATTATACCATCATGCAGCTGAACTGGTTAATGTAATTCAAATGCTAAACGAGACTGCTATAGAGGGTTGGATAAGCATAGAAGGAAGTTATGTTAGCCCCCAAACCCTAAACGAAGAATTTTGGAATTGCCCTTCCATCTGTCCTATTCAGGTTCAGCAAAATGAATTTCTGCATACATCCCTAAAGACTTGAGATAGGTGGAGAAAGAAGTTGGCTCCAGATTTATCTCCAATGCAGGCGTTTACTAATCAACCATGGTTTCCACCAGGAATGGAATTCCAGCCTCACTGGAAACAAGCAGGCATGTTAATGCTAACTGATATCATTCACAAAGGTACTCTTAGGGGAAAAGCTGATCTAGAATGATCTTTAGATGTGAAGATACCTTGCTACTGCTATCTCCAGTTACAGCATTTAATAAGAGACACAAATGTTCAAAAAGCAATAAAGAGGCCCAAAACAGACTTTGAAAACATACTTAATATATACAAAGGTGCCATGAAAGGTTTGTTCTCAATTATCTACAAAATCCTGCTTAAAGAAGAAGCAGTTAAGGTTCTTAAATATCAAAATACCTGGCAGAATATGTGTTATATAGATTTGACAGAAGACCATTGGAATCACATCTGGAAATCATTTTCAAGGAAGGCCTTCCCTATCCGATTGCAAGCATTCAAAATTTTGACAAACTGGTACCTCACTCCCTCCAAATCACACTATACAGATCTCCCTTATGTTGGAAGAATTGTAGAAACCCTGGCACATATGCTCACTTTTGGTGGGCTTGCCCAAAAGTGAAAAAGTTTTGGCAGGAAATTATTTTTTAAAAATCATGAAATAACTGGGAGTTCCTTGCCAAATATACCAGTATCAGTGTGGCTAAATGTCTGGGAGAACAGGCCTGATTTGTCATCATGGAGGGAACTGACTAATCTAATAGGAGCAGCAAAAATGGTCATTGCAGCTAAATAGAAAGATGATTGTTCTCCCACAATTCAAACATGGCATAAAAACGATGGGAGTTTTTTACATATGAGAAAATCTCACATGGTCTGAAACAGTCAGATACAGAGGACTCCTATGCCAAAATCATGCAAAATTGGTTTCTGTTGCTGACTTACCTCAGCAAACATGACATCTTACTACCTTACTATGTCCCTCAGGCTCTCACCTCCTTCTAAAATATAACAATAACAGTAACAATAACATTGGATTTATATACCACCCTTCAGGACAATTTAATGCCTACTCAGAGTGGTTTACAAAGTATGTTGTTATTATCCCCACAACAAAACACCCTGTGAGGTGGGTGGGGCTGAGAGGGCTCCAGAGAGCTGTGACTAGCCCAACGTCACCCAGCTGGCTTCAAGTGGAGGAGTGGGAAATCAAACCCGGCTCTCCTGATTAGAGTCCCACACTCTTAACCACTACACCAAACTGGCTTAACCACTACACCAAACTGGCATATGTTGGGATCTTACATATGTCTGGTAAGCTAAACTCTCCTGATCTTTTTGTAATGTATTTTATCTCCAATTTTAGTTTCTTCTAGCACATTGTTATGTTCAATTATTATATCACATTGATATTCTGGTAATTTGAATTTTCTATTGCAATCTCTGTATTATGATTTTTTTAAAGAACATCAATAAGGGAATTTGGGGGCGGGAAACTAAAGTAATAGGGCTATGCTGTGAGGAAATGGTTCAGAGAGATGCTTTGGTAAAGGCATGGCGACTGTAGATGACACTACACTGTACTGTCTTGCTGCAAGTATGCTCCTACTGGGTAGTTTCTGTGTTGTTTAATATGTCATGTTAAATTGTTTATGTTTTGTTTCAGCTCTGTATTTCTGCTTGTTTTCAAATGTCTCTAATCCATGCCCTATTGCATTGTTTATTGAGCTGCTCAACCATTCATTATATGGACTTACACTGTGTAATCGTAACTTGAGTCTCAGTGAGAAAGGTGAGTTATAACTAACATAAATAAATAAATATACAAATTAAAAAATTTGAAGGAAAAAAGCCTGACTCAGTAGTTTGGCAGAGACTTTTGCTTATTTACATTTGGGGCCTGTTTTCTATCAGTGGGGAGAGCTAAAGCAGGGTTAGACCTAGCCCCTGTAGGACTCTGGCCTACCTAGGCTTCCCTCTCCCCCTCCTATGTTTTCACTTTGTTGGGAGGGAATACTTACAGCAGCTACAGTAAAGGCCTTGCAGTAGGCCACAGGGGTGGATTGCAACCATTTGAGGGGTGGATTGCTTCACATATTATGACTAGGAAAGCCACCCTTGGGGAGATTGTTCCATCAGGGTCAGGGATAGTGCCGTTGAAAAGGGTGAGGTCAAGAGCTCAGGAGGCAGGTGTTTGTGTGGTGGCAGAGATGATTGCCCTGCAAGGATTCCACCTATCCATCCTGGAGGGCTTGGGTTTCCAAAGGCTGCTTCAGCACTTTGCCCCATGGTTTTCCATGCCATCATGGCGCACCGTTGGGCATTGAGCCCTGCTTGTCCTCTACCAGTCTGTGCGAGACATGGTGCTCAGGGAGATGTTAGCCACCCAAGGCCATACTGTACACTTCATGGCAGACCTCTGGAGCGGCTGCCATCATGGGTACCTTGCCATCACCGCCCACTGGTGGCATCCAGAGGACCTCTGCTGCCCCAGGCCAAGAACTGGCCTCCGGAAAAAAGGCGCCATGCTTGACACCGGGCTACAGGGTAGTTCTTCTCCAGGCCCCAGGGATGGACAAGGTCCATACTGTGAAAAACATCGCCACCACCATAAAGGCTGTTCTGAGGGAGTTGATGGGGGGGGAGTGGAAGGGTTTGTCCTTGGCTTCATGGTGATGGATGCGGAAAGCAACATGTTGGCAGCCCTGAAAGAGGCATCTCTCCTGGGCCTGGTATGCATGGCATACAAGCTGCACCTGGTGATGAGGGATGTGCTCAGGCTGGGGAGCAAGCTAAGGGACAGCTGGGATGAGGGAACCTTGTGGACGCGCAATCTGCTGGACAGCTGCCACCACATTGCTTTTCACTTCTCCCGCAGCATCAACTCTTCCTGTGAGCTGTTCCAGAGGCACAGGGGGATCCCGAGCACCAACTGTTTCAGTACCTCCACCTATGACATGATATGTCGTCTGGTGGAGCAGAGGGGACCGTTGCAGGACATCCTGCCATCCACGGATGTTCTGAGGAGGGGAGAGGAGCTGAGCCTCAACTCCATGGAATGGAGAGTCCTTGGCCAGATGTCCTGGATGCCGAAACCCTTTAAGGAGGCCCAAGCTCCTGTGCTCCTATGAGGCCAGCCTGGGTCAGGTCATCCCCCTGATCAATGGGCTCAACAAGTTCTTGGCCAAGGAGTTCAAGCACAAGAAAGAGCTGTTCCCAAGGGTCTGGGACTTTGTGATCAGGATCCAGGAATGAGTGGCCGAGTGCTTGCATCCTCTGCGCTATGAGGTGCCATACCAAATGGCCTCTGTGACCCGTAGATCAAGGGCAGCATTGCCACATGGGCAGGCCAGATGCTGCGCTGGAAAATGAATCTCCACACAGCAGTGCTCCATTACCAGAAAGAGAAGGAAGGCCTGAGGGAACTGGGCAGGGGCAAGGGGTGGGCGGCAGAGAAGGAGGAGGAGGAGGAGGAGGGGTAGTTGGGAAGAGAGCCATGCCAGGAGAGACCCACTCAAACAGCCCCATTTGATCTCTGGGCCTTGTCAGTGGGCTGTGTGGTTGGCTGCAGCACAGTGGGTGCATCGCTCGCAGTGGAGGACTCGGCAGGTGCTATGGTGCGAGAGTACCTGCCGTAGCACACCGAGCGCCCCCCCCCCCACTCCTACCCCTTGGAGTATTGGGTGAGTAAATCAGCCGTATGGCTGGACTTGTCCATTGTGGCAACCATCATGATGTCCTGCCTTCCCACCAGCGTGCCGAGTGAGCATGTGTTCTTCCACCTGGGAGACTTCCTCCATCCCCACTGCGCATGTCTGCACCCAGACCTGGTGGACATGTTGACCTTTGTGAAAGTCAATTTCAACCTCCTAGGGCACCCCTCCTTGGACCTGGACCTATCTGGCCTCTGAGCCTCCCCAAGTCTGCAGTGGTTCTCAGCCAAGCTCCTGTGCAGCAGGCTCCAGCACTCCTCAGTTCTCGAAGCTTCTTCCACGGCTGGCAACCTGTCGTCCTCCTCTCCCAAAAACCAAGAGAGGGGAATGGTCACTGACAAAAACAAGCGAGGCAGGAGCCAAAAAAAGACCGTTGTAGAACAACCAATTCTTGTACTCAATGTCGTTTTACTATTTTGTCTCAGGCAACACCATAAACGACCGTAGTTGGCAATATCCGTTCAGAGAGTGACCACCCGGGGGGGGGGGTCGCTCCCGACGGGAGAATGGCAATGGGTATGCCCGGCTGAACATCCCATTTCGCTATACACACGCTTCTTCAAAAGCCTCCATACAATTGCCAATAAATATATTAATTACAAAGCAGGAGTCATCCACCATTGATTTCCCCTATTCAATATCGGGCTGAAAGCCTCTATTTTCTCTCGATCTCCTTTAAGGACATTCAGTACAAGAATTGGTTGTTCTACAACGGTCTTTTTTTGGCTCCTGTCCTCCTCTCCCAGACAAGTTCCCCGATGGTCTCTCTTTGAACCTCTCCCTCTCCGGAACCACTCAGATGCCTCCCAACAACCTCTCCTGTCCTGCCCACCCCATCCTTTCCACGAAGGCAGGAAGGTGGGCAATGTCAGCTTCTGCTGCTTGTGGCCACGAGGGACAGCGCTGCTGTTGTTGCTGATGACAGGGTTACACAGAATGGGGCTCCCTATCTATGGGCTCCTGATGACCCCTCTGAGCAGGGGAGAACAGGCACTGTTTGAGTGACAGGTCCTGAACAGAATGTTGAGAGAGAGTGGCAGTGAAGAGCAGTTAAGACCGTTTAGAATAGTTAGTTGGGAGTTTTGGCAGTTAAGGGAGACTCTGAAGAAGAAAAGTGGAGGGCTAGCAATCAGAGAAGGCAGATGTGTTTTAGAGAGTTCTCTGAGGAGGACTAGTTAATGAGGTATCTGGAACGTTTAACCGTTTAAGGCTGTGCAGGAGGAAGATAAAATGTGCTTCAGTAAAGTTAATTTGTTCTGTTAACTGTATTGTCGAAGGCTTTCATGGCCAGAGAACGATGGTTGTTGTGGGTTTTCCGGGCTGTATTGCCGTGGTCTTGGCATTGTAGTTCCTGACGTTTCGCCAGCAGCTGTGGCTGGCATCTTCAGAGGTGTAGCACCAAAAGACAGAGATCTCTCAGTGTCACAGTGTGGAAGAGATGTAGGTCATTTGTATCTACTCAGGAGGGGTGGGGTTGAGCTGAGTCATCCTGTAAGAGTTTCCCAGGGTGTGGAATGCTAATGGCGGGAGGCTTCACTGTATCCTGAGGAGGTTCTTCTTCAGACTGCACAGGGAAGCCATTGAAATTCACAAGCATAAGCAAAACTTCAACAGGAAAGAAGAAACCTTAAGAATGAACAGAGCATGGTTTCCAGTTCTGAAAAACACCAGGCTAACAAAACACTCTACACCCGACAATAGCCCTGCAGAGAAGATTAGCACATCAAGCACCAATCCATATGCAAAAGAACCTCCTCAGGATACAGTGAAGCCTCCCGCCATTAGCATTCCACACCCTGGGAAACTCTTACAGGATGACTCAGCTCAACCCCACCCCTCCTGAGTAGATATAAATGACCTGCCAACACCTTTTCCACAATGTGACACTGAGAGATCTCTGTCTTTTGGTGCTACACCTCTGAAGATGCCAGCCACAGCTGCTGGCGAAACGTCAGGAACTACAATGCCAAGACCACGGCAATACAGCCCGGAAAACCCACAACAACCATTGTTCTGTTAACCATCTGAGTCTGGTTTGATAATTCCTGCCTATCTTATACGCCCTGAGGAGAACCAGCTCTCAGCCTGTCAGACTAAGTGGCAGAGTTTGAGGAGGTGCTGGTGCAACGAAGTGACATTCTAGTTCCAGTTTGTGTCTGTGAGAGCTGAGGAGGATTCCATTCTGTCCAGCGAGGGAACCCGCTTCCAGCCTGAGTTCTAGCCTCATGAGGAGAGGTCTACAACACACCTACTGAGCCGGAGTGTAAGTGGTCCCTATTTCTATTCCCTGTCAGAAGGGTCCCTCGACCAGTGAATACTTCACAAGTGGTGACAGGAGCTGTGAGATCCCAAATCAGAACCGTCCTAAGCTAGCAGAATCATTCACAAGGGGTGGCATCGAAGGGTGTCAGCCAGATAAGGCTGGGGGATCCGTCACATGGTCCCTCCCACGTACCCTTTTCGCGAATGCAGGAAGGTGGGTGTTGTCCGCTGCTGCTGCTTTTCGCCACGAGGGGCAGATCAGGAGCTATTGCACATGTAGTTGTGCAGCATGGTGCCCCCTATTCATGGGCACCTGCTGTCCCCTCTGAGCAGGGGGAATGGGTCCCGGCCGCAACATCCGTCCTTTCCATGAAGGCAGGAGGGTGGATGATGCTGGTGACAGCTTCCACTTTGACACTGGAGGGGCGGACAAGCCTCTCCAAGAGCACTCTGCATAATCCAACACAGTGGATGTTGCGGTCTTCCTTCCTGGTCCTTCTCCACAATGTGTCCATGAAGCCTTGGTCCTCTTTTTATCCTTGACAAATTCCCAGTCTGTCTTTCAACCTCCCCATCTCTGGAACTGCACGGACCCCTCCCAACAGCCTCTTCCCTGCCTCTCCACCCCTTCCTTTCTGCAAAGGCAGGAAGGTGGGTGATGTTTGCTGCTGCCACTGAGAAAATCAGTGGGTTTCTTGGCTCATGGATCCCGAATGTGAGGGTCTTCCTTCCCGGTCCTGCCACGCAATGCAGCCATGAAGCCTTGGTCCTCCTCTTCTCCTTGACAAGTTCCCGGTCCCCCTTTCAACATCCCCATCTCTGGAACTGCACGGACCCTTCTTAACGACCTCTCCCGTCCTGTTCATCCCATCCTTTCCACAAAGGCAGGAAGGTGGGTGATGTTCACTGCCGCCACTTTTTGGCATGAGGAGCAGCTCAAAAGCTGTTGCAGATATGGTTTAATCGCATGGTGCCCCCTATCCATAGACACCTGCTGTCCCCTCTGAGCAGGGGGGAATGGTCCCACCACGATTCATGTCCTTTCTGCGAAGGCAGGAATGTGGGTGCTGTCTGCTGCTGTTGGTTTTGGCCATGAGGGACAGCTCAGCTGCTGTTGCAGAGAAGGTTGTACCGCTCGGTGCCCCCTATCCATGGGCACCTGCTGTCTGTTCTGAGCAAGGGGGGATGGGTCCTGGCTACAACACCCATACTTTCCGCAAATGCAGAAAGGTGAGTGATGCTGGCTGCAGCCTGCCTGTACTGCCTCGACAGGTAAGCTGTCTCTGATTGGAGCAGATTCTGTGGAACTGCCGTCCTCTGTAGGGGAATCCTTTGGCCTCCTTTCCCAGACAAGTTCCCCTTCCCTTTTTCAACCTGTCCCTCTCTGGATGGCACCAATACCACCCCACAACTTATCCTGCACATCCCATCCTGTCCATGAAGGCAGGAGTGTGGGTGATGTCAGATGCCACCTTTCAGCATGGTGGACTACCACGCCACGGCTGCCATCTTTGGGCTGCAATGCAGCCGAGACAAGCAAACCATTGTCCTCCTCTCCCCGACAAGGTCCTGGATGTTCCCTATTTCAACCTCTCCCTCTCTGCAACACTTCAACCCCTCCCAACGACCTCTCCTTTCCTGCCCATCCCATCCTTTCTGCGAAGGCAGGATGGGGGGGGGGGGTGATGTCAGCTGCCGCCGCTTTTGACCACAAGAGACAGCTCTGCTGCTGTTGCTGATAGGGTTGCCCCACATGGTACCCCCCTTTCCATGGTACCTGCTGTCCCCTATGAGCAGGGGGGAATGGGTCCCTCCCTCCCACCCTTTCCTTGAAGGTAGGAAGGTGGGTGCTGTCTGCTGCTGTTGCTGCTTTTGGGCATGGGGGCAGCTCAAGAGATGTTTCACATATGGTTGCACAGCACAGGGCCCCCTATCCATGGGCACTGGCTGTCCCCTCTGAGCAGGGGGGAATGTGTCCCACCACGACTCACATCCTTTCTGCGAAGGATGTCTGCTGCTGCTGCTTTTGGGCTTGAGGGACACCTCAGCTGCTCTAGTACATGTAATTGTACAGCATGGTGCCCCCTATTCATGGCACCTGCTGTCCCCTCTCAGCAGGGGGGAATGGGTCCCGCAACTCCGATCCTTTCTGTGAAGGCAGGAAGGTGGGTGATGTCAGCTGCAGCCGCTTTTGGACACGAGGTACACCTCAGCTGCTGTTGCTCGTATGGTTGTACAGCATGGTGCCCCCTATCAACGGCACTGGCTGTCCCCTCTGAGCAGGGGGGAATGGGTCTCACGACTCCCCTCCTTTCTGTGAAGGCAGGAAGGTGGGTGATGTCAGCTGCTGCTGCTTTTCAACATAAGAGACACCTCAATGACATCCCTCCTGGAAGTGATGTCATTGTGCCACACTAGGAGAGCACCCAGAGAGGTCTGACCCCTGCCTTTTCTCCCCAGTAGCCAGGTGAGTAGCGGCATGAGGTGGAGGATGAGAGTGGGGGATTCTTCTGCTCCCACTGGGGGATTGGCAACCCTAATTAATTTCTTTGGATAATTTTAGACCCAGATGTTTCAGTAGTAAAACAGGTTATAGTGGGGGGGGGGGGACAAAAAGTACATTCTATCAATTACATCTTGTTCAAAGGCTGGCCCATTTCTCCGAGCCATTGTGTTTGGCCACACTGATCCATGTTGTATGGAATCTTGATGTAAAACTACAATAGCATGCTGTACCTAGAGCTGCCCTTGAAATCAGTTTGTAAACTTCAAGTGATAATGTGTAATACCAGGTCAGTGAAGAACAAAACTGATACCCTCTGGGAACTTATTAGGAGGGACAAATGTGACCTGGCTTATGTGACCAAGACCTGGCTGAATGAGGAGGACATGGTCGCTCTCGTGCAATTAACACCACCAGGTTCCTCAGTTCCTCATCAACCTCAAAAAGAAGGTTGGGTGGGGATAGTGATACTTCTCTGAGATATTTTTTCCCTTCTGAGGGGTCCCTGAACCAAAGATTTCTGGCACTGAATGTGTAGGCCTGAAGTGGGAAGCAGGGGAGAGAATGGGTTTTCTGCTGGTTTACAACCACCCAGCTCACCAGCTGATACCCTGTTGAGGCTGTCAGAGGTTGTTGCTGACTGGGTGCCATTGTTCGCCAGGACAGTGGTCCTGGAGGACTTCAACATCCATGCAAAGGCTATCTTGTCTTTAAGTTTTTATGGAGTTTATGACTGCCATGGTGACATCGGGTCAGTCCCAGGTTGTGTCAGCTCCCATGCAATGAAGCTGGCCACACACTAGATTTGATCTTTTGTACAGGGGTTGATCTGGAGTGCATAGTTGTTTGTGAACAGGTGCCTTGGTCAGATCATTTCCTTCTTAGGGTGGGATTGAAGTTAGGTTGGGCAACAAGCTGATTTACAAGGGTGTGTTACTTGGGTTTCCAATTTGGGATAAATATCCAAATCAGACCAAATTCATAAAGATTCGGGATTTCTGCATTGTGCCCAGCATTGTGGGCTCTATTTGGGAATCCCAAATAAAAGCTTTCCAAAGCAATTTGGCTCCACCAGTCAGCTGGAACAAGGGTGGGGAGTTTAAACTTTCAAAGCTGGCAGGCGGGGGAGCCCTCTGCCTGCCAACTGAAGCAAACAAACACTCTGACATCTCCAAATGACATCTCCTCTTCCTCCCATCCTTTCTGCAAAAGCAGAAAGGTGGGTGATGTTAGCCATCACCAGCCAGACCCCCCACCCCCTAGAGGGGAGGCGGCCTTCCACCACCTCCCCCATCCCGCCAGGCCTGGTGGCTGCACTCATCACCTACCGTCATACCTTGGCAGAAAGTAGCCAAGGTTGAACTTTTCCGCAATGAATTTTTCCGCAGTGAATTAAATGCAGATTTGCTGGATAGAGCATTAATGCAGGACGACCTGCAAACCCTACTGGGTTGGATCCAATTAGCATGTGAGGTCAAGAATAGAACCCAAGTAGTGAAGCTGGTTAGAATGCAGCAGCAGTCTGGAGCAAAAAAGCCGACCACGGCAGACCAAGGACGAGCTACCCTGGATCTAAAAGCTACTATCTCCTCAACAGGGAGAGAAGCGAGGTGAAGGCAAGGATTATGCCTAAACTGTGGGGGCAGAGGACATTTTGCAGCACAATGCTCCTCCAGGCCGGTGGGGGGGGGGAGAATCCAAGTGCACTCAAAACTACAGGTCCTCCTAAACCACCAGGCCAGAAAATGGGTCCTAAGCAGGGAAAATCCGAAACCGGCTTGGATGCCGAAGACAGCCCTGAAGCCACTGAGATGCCACATCACAAAAAGCCAAAGAGAGTCTTGCTCCAGTGACAGGAAATGAAGAAGACCTGCCATAACCGGGTCCCGATGGCAGGTCTCTAAAAAACCTACACCAAACCTACACTAAAAAAGGTGAGAGAAAGAGGGGCCATATTGTTTATGCCAGTGACTTTACTAAACCAAAAAAGGGGAACTCATGTGCAGGTGAAAGCTCTAATAGACTCTGGGTGTTCACAGAACTTAATATCACCTGCTTTAGTTAATGGACTAGGCTTGGAAACCAGTGAACTTGAAGACTCCATAATATTCGAACAAATGGATGGGTCTAGTATGCACCCTGCACAATTTACCACAGCACCTACTCCAACGGGCATGGGAGACCATTGGGAAAATCAAACATATATAGTGAGTAATGTAGCCAAATACCCCTTAGTACTGGGAAGTCACTGGCTGTGGGACCATGACCCGTATATCAAATGGTCCACCGCAATGGTAGTCTTTAAAGGTGATTGTTGTGCAAATCATGCATGGACTAAAGTGTGGGGGAAGGAGGCACCCTCCCCTTTTAGAAGCTGTACTGTTAACTGCCAAAGAGGAAGGAATCATTCCCGCTGAATACCAGGATTTAAAACAAGTTTTTGATGAAAAGGAAGTGGATGAGCTACTCCCTCACAGAAATATGGACTGTGCTATTGAACTTATTCCAGGGGAAAGTTGCCTAAAGGCAAATTATATTCAATGAGCCCAGCCGAGAGAAAGGAACTAAGATAGTTCATTTATAAAAACTTAGAGTGGGGATTCATCACCCCGCTAGCTCTGCCCATGCGGTGCCTGTGTTGTTTCAGAAAAATAAAGATGGGGGGCTAAGGCTGTGCACTGATTACCGAGGATTAAATGCTGTATCAATGTCAAATGCGTACCCCATTCCCTTGATTAGAGACCTGCAAAGTGGTGGCGCAAGGGAGGATTTTTTCAAAACTGGACTTAAAAGATGCTTACTTCCGAGTGAGGATAAGGGAGGGGGATGAATGGAAAACTGCATTCAATACACCCCTAGGCCAGTCTGAATACCTTGTCATGCCTTTTGGATTACAGGGGGCGCCAGGTGTGTTTATGAACTCAACGAAGTACTACGTGAGTACCTGTACAAAGGTGTTGTTGTTGTTCTAGATGACGTGCTGATTTATTCTGCTGATAAAGAAACACATGTGGAATTGGTCAGAAAGGTACTGACTGCTTTAAAGAAACACAAGCTGCCAGTGAAATTGTCTAAATGTGAGTTTCATAAAGAGGAACTGGATTTTTTGGGGTACCGAGTCTCTCACCAAGGATTGAAAATGGGCCCGGCAAAAATCCAAGCTGTAGTGGGGTGGGAGGCCCCCAAAACAAGGAGACAATTGCAGTTGTTTCTAGGGTTTGCTAACGTTTACAGACCCTTCACTTCATAAAGAACTTTGCTCAAATTGCCCTCCCCTTAACAGACTTGTTAAAAACGAAGGGGAAAGGGCTGCAAGGGGGGGAAAAACAGTGCTAAATTGAACTGGATGGCAGAATGCCAGGAGGCTTTAGAAAACCTAAAAAAGCTGTTTATTTCTGAACTGGTGCTACAGCATCCTGATGAGAACAAGAAGTTCGTAGTGCAAGTTGATGTGAATGACACAGCAGTGGGCGGAGTGCTCTTACAGCCCAATGATGAAGGGAAACTGCATCCCTGTGCATATATTTCCAAGAAATTCTCTGAGACTGAACGCAATTGGAATGTATGAGAGAAAGAATCTTTTGCAGTAAAGCTAACTGCTGAGACCTGGTAGTATTGGCTAGAGGGAGCTAAAGTCCCTTTTGAAGTATGGACTGATCATAACAACTTAGAGGCACTACGCAGCAATTAAGGTGGGAGGAATTCTTCTCTAAATTCAACTTCACGTTGAAATACTACCCTAGGTGGTTGAATTTCCTAGTGTATGCCCTTTCACACATGCCCCAATATGACAGCCAGATGGAGGAGATAATTGATACAATTTTCTCACCAGCTCAATTGGGAGGAGCAGTGACAACACGTAGCCAAGCCGCAAAAATGCAGAGCAGCCCGAAACCTGATCTCTCAGAGTGGGGGGAGAGAGAGTAAAAGTGGAAACTGCAAAGGAGGGGGAAAATGTACCCAAAGCCAAACTAAAACAGGCGGGAGATGGCCACTGGTACAAAGGAAGCAAACTTTATATCCCAGTTGGCTTAAGAAAGGAAATCTTGCACCAATCTCTTGATGCAAAAACTGCTGGTCATTTCAGATATCTTAAAACCTTACACTTAGTGCAAAGACAATTTTGGTGGCCAGCAATGATAAAGGATATATCTCAATACATATCCTCCTGCCCTGTGTGTGTAAAGGGAAAGTCAAGGAAGGGGAAACCCCCTGTACTGTTGCAACCATTGGAAACGCCTCCTCAGCCATGGGCTGTGATTTCAGCGGACTTTATTACTGACCTTCCCCCCTCAAAAGGACACACAGTCATGGTCTAGCTGTTTTGCTGCTACAAACTAACACAGCAAACTCCTTTGAAGCCTCACACAAGCCAACTGATCTCCACACCAAAAGGAGACGTTTACATTACTAGCAAAGGAATGTTTTGGTTGCATCCTCCCTCCCCCCCCCAATTGCATCTTCTCTCTCCTCCCCTCCTCCCCCCTCCTCTTCTATATTTGACCAGTTTCTGTACCATGCATCTAACAAAGAGAACTTGATTCTCGAAAGCTTATGCTACAATAAAATTGGTTAGTCTTAAAGGTGCGACTGGATTCTTTTTGATTTTACAGTCATTTTAGTAGTGGTGGATCGTTTTTCAAAACAGGCTATTTTATTCCTTGTACTACAATACCTACAGTGAAGAAACTAGCCAGCCTATTCCTGAAGCATAAAGAGAAATTGCACTCATTTCCTAATAAGGTAATATCCATCAGGGGTTGTCAGGATGTCAGTTCTCTAGCCAGAGCAACACCATATTAACTCTTGTTATAATCAGTAGTTTTCCAGTTTTCCTCCCTCTAGGCTCAGATGTCGTCAAGGCCATTTATACCCATGGGAGCGAAGAGACTTATCTATCTACTATCCAGCCCAGCCAACAACCTTGATGTCCTCGTCTTCTCAGGCCTTTGCAGACAGGACTAGGGGGGAGGCTGGGAATGGGTGTTTGAAGTATTGTAACTTTTGTTTTACATGCCATTCTCAACAAAGCTTTCGTTCAGCCAGGGGCCTCTCCAGCCCTTGGATTATGGACACCTGTATCCTGAGCATAGTCTTTCAATAAACCTTTTGAACCAAGAGACCTTGTGCTTCTTGCAGAAGGGGGGGAGACGAACTTGTGATAACTGGGATTCCATAGTCTGACATTTTGTTGAGAACCCCTACTCCCCCGACCCCTCACCTAGGAAGGATGGATACCGGATTTACTCCGACAGACCCGTCTGATCCTGGAACGGAGGGTGCAGGGCCATTAACGCTGCCTGACGGTGGGACCACGCAGGCGAGAGCGAGCTGGGAAGGAGCACGACCCAGAGTCAGCACGGGACGAGGCTTCGCCCCCTTGACATCTGTGCCAACGCCTCGGCAGTGAGGTCCGCGACCCCGAGACAGCAGGGAAAGACGTCGTTGAACCATGTTTTCCTGCTCCCTGATTGACGCGAGTCTAGCCCCAGTGTCGGAAAACCTGGGGACAACAGAAGGTCCAGTTTGGGAAATCAGCCAGGTGTCCACTTTCACCGCGGGAGCTGCAAGAATCAGCACTCTTCCCCAATATAGCTGGGATGAGGCTGCGGGTTGTTTGGTGGAGTGTTCCCCGCCTGTAGAGGGGGGTAGTTTCCAGGATTGGACTGCACCCCGGACAGAGCTAATGAGCTGGGACTATGCTGGTGTAGGTTCGGTCGGAACCTGGGGCAGTGACTTAGGGGCCCCGGTGGGTGAAGAGCGTTGGAGTGCCCTCCAAGATCAGGCCCAAGTGCTGCAATACGAAATGCTCGCTGTGACGGGAATCGTCAAAGGTTGGGTCGCAGGCGCTTCAGAGATGCCTGGCCCGCCCGCCTCTGGGACTCTTGCTACAACAGGCCCGCAGGTTGTGGGCACCAGCTTTACAGAAGAGGAAGTGGAGCGGGCTGAGTGGACAACGAGCTTGGGAGGAAAGTTTGCTCCAGCAAGCAGGATGGGATGCTGAAGAAGACCTGAGAGGTCAGGAGGAAGCCCGCTACTGGGCGTTGGAGGCACAAATGGAAGCGATACGTGAAGACCTGGCGCAGGCCACCTATCTCATAGGTCTGATGGTCCAGGGAGGAACACTCTAGCTAACTTAAAGAATTATGGACACTAGGATCTTTGTCATTAGATGTATCTCTTTCTTATTCCCTTGAGTGAATAGCGTGTCAAACGTAGCCTATGTATACAAAGATCCATGGTAGCTAAGGCCTTGTTCAGTGTTAGAGTGTGCACATGCTGGGATGCCAACATGTTTTTACCCAGTTCTAGGTGGCAAAGGTCGAAAATTGTGAAAACTGCCCACTTTTCCAACAGAAAACATGATCCACCACAAAGTAAAATCAAAAAGAGTCCAGTAGCACCTTTAAGACTAACCAATTTTATTGTAGCATAAGCTTTCGAGAATCAAGTTCTCTTCGTCAGATGCCTGATACAGAGACTGGTGTATCAGGCATCTGACGAAGAGAACTTGATTCTCGAAAGCTTATGCTACAATAAAATTGGTTAGTCTTAAAGGTGCTACTGGACTCTTTTTGATTTTGCTACCACAGCCTAACACGGCTAACTCCTCTGCACCACAAAGTAAGAATCCTTTAAAATGTTGCATGTCTACATGCTGATTGAATCTCTAAATTGACCCCTTGAAAATAGGTAAACTAGAGGAATATTTCCCTTTCTAGACCTTAGTAAGAACTAATGCAAGCTGATGTCTTCTGGAGGCAGATGAGTGCATATCCTATCTTTGTGATACCCAGATGCAGTCATTTACAAAGAACTCTTTTCAAGCCGTGCCAGCAAAGTGGAAGAGAAGGGGGAAATGCTTTTCATGGATGAAAGTGGATTATTTTCAGCTCTTTGATCTGTCCATTGGGACTTCTCCAGAGGACAAGAGGTTTGCTAAATTGAGCTACTATCATGAGTCACTTTGCCACCATCTTCTGTTAAACTAGGGATGAATTTAACGTTACTGAATAAATCATTTCTGCTAAGAAGCACAACATATTTTTAGTGATACTACAGGATGTTCAGCCACTCAGTAGCAAGAAAAAAATCAGGCAGGATTTGTAAATTGAACTGATAAAATGATTTCTATGCAAGAGCAAAATGGATTTCTTAACGCTAAACATTAGAAGACATAGTCAAATCATTCCACATTTCAGATGGATGCAGATGCTGAGGGTGAAGTTTTTTTTGGGGGGGGGTATGTTTTAAGGTCAGTGCCAGAAAGAGATGAATTTCTTGTTCTATAATAACAAAAACTAAACGAGGTGAGATGTGAACACACCCTGTATACCATAAGTTTATGTTCTTCATCTAGCCACTCCACAGCTTTCTTAAAATGAAACTTGAGTTTATGCTTGAACTTTTGTATCTCTTTGACTGTAGTAATGTTATCACTTACTCATATTGATGCCTTCAGCTGTAAACTTACCAGAATAACTGCCACTGAAGGCCACTTCCCAAATCATTCTGATAACACAGGCACTGGGAGATCATTCTAACCTTTTCAACACTGCATACCCCTTGAAATAGAATGTGTGTGTATGTGCATGCATGTGCATGTATGTTTACATACATGAATGTTTGTTTGCTTGAATGCATGCAAATAAACATTCTTAGGGGCCTCTCTCCACAACTTAGATCTCTGAAAAGCAGGATTCTCAGTTGTGGTGTAAAAGTTCTATCCACATTCACTTGTATATATGCATAACCATTATATAACTTCAAATGAATGTACATATTTTGTGATGGAAGCTCTGACTGCAATGTCACTTTTCCTACTATGCATGTTCAGTCTCCAGAGATATATTATATTAAAAAAACATATTTTCTTAGAAGATATTTCAGTTTTAACAGTAAGAAAATACACTTTCTCTGCAATGCAGTTGCTATATTTGAGAAAGAGATCTGGATCCCATGAAACAACTGACAGTTGCATATATTTCTACAATAAAATGCCCTCTGGAAAAGTTTTAAGGCTGTAAATACATACTATTTGCAAAATGCCTGCCATCATGATGGACAGAATATATTTTGAACAAGTGTCATGGATACTGCCGAGATCCATTTGGAGTGGTTCTTGCAAAGATCTCTACATTTCACACAGAGATGCAAATTGTCTCCCAAGGGTCCCCAAGAGAAACACATTTTACCTAACCTACAACACTGTCCCCAAATTCAGCTCTTTATATTTCCCATAGGATTGATTGGCAGGAACTCATTTGCATGGGAGAAAATAAAGCATTGCCCTCAGGAACATCATTAGGTTGGAAACACACTGACCCTGCCTCTGGTGAACTTGGACCCAGTTTAAACATGATTCTGGGTACGTTCTGAGTCACATGGTTGGATTCTCTTTCCCACTGGCATCATCAAGTTTTACTGTCTGGAATGAAAGGATTTTATCTTTTAACAGTTCTTTCCTCTGTTGTAGCCTATTTACCCTGCCCAATGAAAGACATTGAGAACTGACCCAGCCAGTTTCCAACATCATTCCTTAATGTGTATATCCTCATCCTGCATATTGTTTTGTATAGTAATGCTGTTCATAAAATTGTGTCCCAATTTGGGGAGAGGGGAGGGGGTTGGAGAGGGAGAGAAAGTTAAAGCCAGAAAGCTGATGTACATTTTATTGCCTTTATAAAAGAGATGTTTCTTTGTCTTTGACTGAAATATGGGATGGGGGCTCCCTTATATAAGTACTACGCACATCCTGAGAATGGCATCCATAGTTTTAGGCAGGATTAAATGTGGTAATATGTTTTTTTTCACTGAAATAAATGGAAATGACTTCTAAATTGATGAACAATCCTGAGCATTTTAAATAATATGAAAGAATTCAAACAAAAACTGAATGAACAAAGGGAACTCAGCCTAACACAGAACAGTAATATCTGTGCACATCTTTACCAACACATCAATTGAGAAATTTTTAAATGTATAAAAAGAAAGATAAAACTGCCTGTAAAAGTTATTTATTCCTGTAATATTTTAAAACATGAAATGGCCATTAATGGTTCCTAACATATTTACTCTCCAGAACATTAAAAAATAGCAACTAGATGTCATTTTATGTAATTTATGCACACGCCTCAAGGGACATGGGCTTTTAATATGTGGTTTCTGAAGAAAAACATCAATTTTGCATTACAACATGCAGAACCAGAATACAGAAGTACCAAAGTGTAGTGGAATATCAGAGGATCGAGTGATTACCTCCAAAGCCTACATAGGACTGTGTTTAACTGTCAGGAAGTTGCTTTTAGGAAAGACAGGTGGGGAAACCCTTAACAATATGTTATGGAACATTTCAGCTTTTCCAAAAATAGCTGCAAAGGTGGGTCTATTGTCACCTTTGCAGCCATCCTTAAAGTGTATTGGCTGGGACAGTCCCATCTGTTAGCAGTCAGACCCTATTCTCACACTAGAATGGCAGTTTATGGATATGAAATATCATTAACCCCCTCCCCTGTGTGCCATAAGCACACAAAAAAATTGCTCAGCCAGGCATAATAGATACCTGCTTCCTGCCTTGAGACTGGAAAGTTACCAGAACGTGAGTCACAAATGGGTTGATTGATTAGCCCAGAAAGCAGCAGAGATAGTGAAGGCTTCCTGAGACACCTCCCTGCCTAATCCCATTAACACCTTCCTCCACCACTTACCTAATTAAAGGCTATTCAGCAAATCTGATAGCCTTCCTATCTGATAGTTATCAGGTCACCAAGCAATATTTTTACCTATATTACAATCCCGATAGTCATGTCACACATTTCCTAACTTATTGTCTAACCTCAGGAGACAGTCATTAAGTTATTGTTTGGGGGCAGAAGATGTAATCCTGCCCCAGAGTACATTTTACACTTGTCAGGCTCCTGGTACATGTCATCGGAGCCTCCAGCATGGCCTATGTGCAGGTAGGGCAAAGGAATGCCCTCAGAAGTAGAGGGAGGAGGAGGGTTAGCATCACCCTTGCTCCCTCTCTCCTTCCATGGGTCTGACTCTGTTAGCTCTCAACAGTCTCTCTGGCTTGTCATGCTTAGCCTTACTCTTGCTCTCCCTCTGCACCTAAGTCCACTCCCACCTACTCTTCATTGGCCATCCTGATGCCCTGCCCTTATATAGCCCTTCTGGAAGAAGCCCCCCCCCCCTCTCCCAAGGCTTCATGCTGTCAGGTTAGATGCTGCTTGGGCTCTCCTGTCTTTACTGGGGAGATCATCTGGCCCCACCCCCTGCATTTCCCTTTGCCTTGCAGGGTGGGGTTGGCCAACCCTCGCCAGTAGGTGTGCCTTGGCTGCTGGCCTGTGTGGCCTGTGTGCTTTCTTCCAGGACCACTGGTGCCTCTGTCTTCCTGCGGTCACTCCCAGGCCCCTAGGCCAGCTGCAGAGCCATGCCTGGAGTGCAGACTCTGCCTGCTGGAACCTCCGGTGGACTGTCATGCCGACTTGCCCCCTCAGTGCCCTTGGGGGCCCTTGGGATGCTCCCGGGCTGCAGGACACTCCCAGGCCTCGCAGCATGCTGTGCCTTTGTGGTGGCGTGCTCATCACTCCATGCTGCCTCGCCAGTTGTTTTTGTGCCAGGACTATTTCACTTGGCCACCACACCATTTCCCCCCTGCTTCTGGCCTGGCCTGGCTGTCACCTCACCTTCCTGTGCCTCTCACTGGTTGCCAGTTAGGTTGAGAGTGGGCCTGGGGCTCAAGTCTGAGAGGAGGCAAGCCCCCACACTCAGACAGCACTATAATTGGTCTGCCCCGAGCCCTATGCTGTGTATGTATTCTAGACCCACCCACACACCCTCAGAATACATTTGAGCCCTCCCTTCTCTCTTGCATGAAACACTGGTCGTTAAGCTGCTCCTGCACAGACTTCTTCTTCTTCTTCTTCAAGATTGTTAACTATAGCTTTCCTTGAAACGGCTTTCCCATCTCCTCCCTGTATTCTAATTAGCTCTGTACGTATGCTGTGTGTGTTCTATGTGTGTTTGCTCTTTTTTGCTCTGTTAATAAAGAAACCTTTCCTGTTGAATACACACCTGTTTATACTGGTATACAATGGTGGAAAATCTCACAGGTGACACGTCTCCTTGTATGCTAATTCCCCCAACTTGCAAAGAGACCTCCCTTATTTGGGAAACACCATCAACTACTGTCCTCTGACTCTGCAAAGGATAAATTGGATAAATCCCCTTATCCAATTTTTCCCCCTATTGGCTATTGAGGAGAGGTGTTTTTTCACCCACCTTGTACTGTGTGCAGGGATTGTGGTAATTGGCTCAAGGTGGAGTTGTGAATAGGTTATTAGTGGCAGGATAGAGTTTGGGAAAAGTCAGTGGGCTGGAGAGCACCCTTGGCATATCCCCATTGGTGGGGAATTGGGGTCTATCAGGAGCAGCTGGCTGCATCATGGTCAGTTGCAAGGACAGACTGCCTGGTGGTGAACCCCTGAAAAAGTCAGTCCTCCCATAGTTTCATGGCCGGGTGGTGGAGCTGTAGGGTGGGGGAGCCACTTTACCTCATCATCCAGGTTCCAGCCATGCACATGGATGGCTCACACCTGGGGCAGCAGGGCTCACCCAGACAGATCAGGGAAAAGGTCGATGGGTGATCCCAGGGCATGACCTGTACTACTAGTTAGGCCGTTGCCGTGTTAGGGTTCTTGTTGCCGTCAAATAAAAGTGGTCCATTAGTACCCAAGCCTTGTGTCTGCCTCTTTATTCTGACTGGAGGGGGGCGGGAAGGCAAATACCTTATCAGTATTTTGGGGTACATTTGGGGATCCTTTGGTAATTCTCTGATATACCAGTATCATTGTTTCTGATTAATCCTGATTAATATTTGAGAATAATTGAAACTGGCATTCTGTTTGCAGCAGTTTTTTTGTTTGTTTTGTTTTACTGTTTGCCTGTTTTCCCAGGCAAAAAAGTGAGGTGGGAGGGAGGTGAGGTGACTCTCACAGTTGAATGGCAGCAAATTAGGTGGAGCTCAACTGTCTGTACAATCATGATGATTCTCTCATGTGCTCTATGAGAGAATTGTTGTAATTGGACAGATAGTTGAACTCCCTCTTACTTGCTGCCATTCACCTATAAGAGTTTTCTCACATCCCTCACTCCCTTTTTGTCTGGGAAATTTCTAAATATAAAAAAAAACCTGCCACCAATATTTTAGGAATAAATGCTTCTGCTCCTTCCTGCCAGGTTGGGTCTGCTGGGATTCTTTGGTTCTGTCGAGCAATGTTGATTCTTTTGGGGAGGCTTTTGGTCAGTGGTTGTTCTTTCTGCATTTGGTTCAGGTTTCTTTGTCCTCAAGAAAGAATTGGATTCTCCCTATAGGAAACAACAGAGACTAGCAGGGGGCATCTTGTACAGAGGCCCATAGAATTGGACATTCTTGAAACTTGGGGTTTTAATGGGAAAGCATCCTTCATTCTGCTCCAATTTTGGTGCCATTGTTTCAAAAACAGCCCCTCCAGCCCCTGGAAAGTTTCCTCCATAGAGAATAACTGACCTGGTTTATTTCAGAATTCTGAAAAAAAAATCTGAATACAAACCTGGTATTGGAGGTCCTGAATAGACAAGGGCACGAACTGCATTATGAACTTCAAAAACCCACGAAATTGGCCATTGTTCGATAGTGATCCAGCAGATTGTGATTGTCCATGGCAAACGAACCAGCGTTCGGAAGAAGCCTGGTTCGGTGCATTTGGCCGCAGTTCGGGAAGCCAGACAGTCAGGTGCCATCAATCAATTCCCCTGGAAATGGAGCTGGGGAAATGCCTGAACTCTGTCTGCATTCCTTCTGTCGCACTGGAAACCGGAAAGGAAGCCCAGCTTACCTTGATCGACAGGTCTTCCTTCCAACCATGGAGCTGCACTGCAAAGCAGTTACAAAATGGGAGAAGACACCCGAGGGAGGGGGAGGGGTGTTCTGTAGCCACAGGCACTCCGATCTCATCCCTGCAAACCCTTATAGGCAGCTCTGACGGCCAAACACAGACCTCCTGCGTTGCTCTATGGGACCTTATCTTATAAAAAGCACTGCGCTCCCAGTTCTGGTTTCACTTTCAGAGAGCAGTGGAGTGGGACAGAGCTCTTGCTTGCCATTTGCTAGCCTTTGGCGAGAGAGACAGAGAGAATAATTGAGCTGGGATTTCTGGAATAGGTATCTATTTCCTCTGGTTCCAGGGCTGCTGCCTGGCTCTGGGGCCAAGTTCGGGGGGCACCTGGGCTGAGGGCTCATATTAGTGACTGATCTGGTCAGGTCTGTGGGAGTGGTGGGCTAGGGCTCTAGTCCCTCCCTCCCTCTGGTGCCAGGGCTGCTGCCAGGCCCTGGGGCCAAGCTCAGTGGGCACCTTGGCTGAGCACAGGAGAGAAGGAATCGGGCAGGGGTGAGGGGCAGGCGGTGGAGGAGGGGGAGGGGGGGAGAAGGTGGGAAGAGAGCCACACCATGAAAGAGCCACCCAAATGGCCCCATTCGATCTCTGGGCCTTGTCGGTGGGCTGCGTGGTTGGCAGCTGCACAGTGGGCATGTCCCTCTCAGTGGAGGACTCGGCGGGGGCCATGGTGCGCGAGTACCTTGCTGAGTCTCCTGAGCCCCCCCCCCCATGCCAACTGGTTGGAATATTGGGCGAGGAAATCTGACCGATGTCCGGACCTGTCCATCGTGGCAACAAACATCCTGTTCTGCCCTCCCACCAGTGTGCAGAGCGAGCAGGTGTTCTCCCACCTGGGAGACCTCCTCCGTCCCCGCCGTGCACATCTGCACCCAGACCTGGTGGACATGTTGACCTTCATAAACGTCAACCTCAACCTACTAGGGCACCCTCCTGTGGACCTGGACCTACCCGGGCTCTGAGCCACCCTGGGGTTGTAGCCGGCCCAGCCCCTTCACAGCGGGCTCAAGCCTCCCTCAGTTCTTTGGGCTGCTTCCATGGCTGGTGACCCTTTGCCCTCCTCTCCCAGACAAGTGCCTGTTCCCTCTTTCAACCTCTCCCTCTCCGGATGCTGCCCAAACGACCCCTCCCCACAAGTCCTGCCCATCCCATCCTTCCTGTGAAAGTAGGAAGGTGGGTGTTTTCTGATGCTCAGGTTTTTGGGCACGTAGGGCAGCTCCAGAGCTGTGGCACACATATGGTTGCACAGCATGGGGCCCACTATCCTAGGCTCCTGCTGTCCGCTCTGAGCATGGTGGGAATGGGTCCCTCAATTCATCACCTGTCCCTGAAGGCGGGAAGGTGAGTGATGTTGGTGACAGACTCCACTGCGACACAGGAGGAGTGGACAAGCCTCTGCCACAGCAGCCTGTGCAATTCGACACGGTGGCTGTTTGGGGCCTCTTGGCCATCCTCTCCTTGTCAAGTTCCCTGTCCCTCTTCACACCTCTCCCTCTCTGGATCAGCTCAGATGCTTCCCAAGCTCTCCTGTCTTTCCCATCCCATCCTTTCTGCGAAGGCAGGAAGGTGTGGTGCTGCAAGCTGATGCTGCTTTTGACCATGTGGAACAGCTCTGCTGCTGTTGCTGATGTACCACACAGTACCCCCCCCCTTCCATGGCACCTGGTGTCCCCTCTGAGCAGGGGGGAACGTATATTTACACTTAGAGAATGTTACATAGTTAGAGAATTGTATGTAGAAAATGATAGAGATAGAAAACAAAAGAGAGGGGACATTACCCGCCTTCCGGCCTGCGCCGGGAAAAAAGGTGCGCTCCTCTGAGGCCTGAAAGGCGGGCACATGGGGGGTGCCACCAGCGTGGCCATACCCACCACCCCCAAGTGGGGAGGTGGCCCGCCTTCAAGTACACCCCTTGTCCACTGGGCCAACATCAACTGGTGACTCTAACTGTATCAAGTGGGGGTTTCCTGGGGGCCTCGGATTGGAGAGGGTATAACTCCAAGATCCCTCTTGCAATCTTGACCAAACTTGGCTTCTGGCTGGAGGAGAGTCTGCTACACAATCCCTGTGAATATTGGCTCTCTAAGTGCAACGGGGGCCGTTCTGGTGTCCACGAACCACGAACTGTGAACTGTTTTGGCAACGGAAAATGTTCGTTGCGGTTTGCGACTTCAGGATTGTCGTTGGCACCGAACCACGAACTGCTGATTCATTAAATTTTTTTGGTTCGTGCCCATGTCTAGTCCTGAATATCAGAAATGTTAATATTTATGACCTTCCTAATACTTTGATCCTCCCCAAATACTGATTTTATTTTTAGTGCACTTCCCTACCAACCACCTTGGTGACCGACTGCTGAGAGAGAGCTTGGAGATACAAGCCAACAGGCTCTCTCAATCAGATAGTTGCTTGGAGCAGAAAATTGTGCATGATGCTTTTTCCATTGTCAGCCTCCTTCTTCTTCACTACTGCCAGCCAGATGAATATAGGGCTAGATTTGGAAGGGAATGTAGATACAGCAAACTGCTACTGCATCCTCCTCCTCTTCATGACACTTCCTCCTCTATTCCTCTTTTCTTGCCTTAGCCATACCAATCATTGTTTTCCTCATGTCTGCTTCTGTGGCATTATATGGTGATTTTGTGTGTTCTCAAACCCGCCCGCTCCCAAGAAGTCTACACAGGCATATTCATAGCACTTCAGTTTGCTTTGTTTTAATTTCTTCTTTTGTATTTTTTTCCTGCAAGCCTGGGAGTTCCTTGTATTTGTAGAAATATTCTCTTTCTTTAGCCCCATTGATTCACACTCTGGAGCCATTGGTTTTAGATATTAGGAAAAAATCCAGGAGTGACTAATTTAAATAATACTTGACTTTTTCATCTGAAGACAACACATGGACTGCAACATCAACCTATGTAATCCAGATCAGAGTTTACACAAAAGTAATTAATATGAAATTCCAATTCATGTTGGTTAAATGATGTTTTACACATACACACAAACACACCTGCAAGACTAATGTGTGTGGGGGATTCCATTCTTTTATCTCTGCAATAGCTCTCTCCCTTCCTCTGCATTGTCCTAGTTTGCACTCCCTGCATCCCCTTTTTACTCCATCCTCATGCTTTCCTCTCCTTTCACCACCTGCAGCTCTTCCTCCTGGACTCATCCTGCTATGTTGTTTCACTTGACCTTCCCCAGTATCAGGAGGTTGGCAACCACCTTTTTCGCACCCTCCTTTCTCCCTCCCTCCCCCAGCCTGGGGGATGAGACAGCTGTAGTTTCTTTTTCCTTGTGGAGGATGTTTAGCCAGGAGCTGACAAGTCAACCTAAAGTGCCTAGATTCTTACAGGCAGAATGTCCAACTCCCAGAAAGGGGGGCCAGTACTTTGAGCTACATGTACTAATGTTTGTTGATACTGTGTCATTCCTAACAAAGTCATTGTTATACTTTGAACTGGATTTTTATAATAAATCTTCATTAAACCAACCAGTGGAGTTTGTTGTAAAGTATCTTGGCAGGGTCCTTATACCCACTTCCCCTGCTTTCTTTTTTGCTTGCTTGCTCACCAGCTGCCTACATTACCTCTGCTTTCCTGGCTCAATTGGTGGCAGCTTCTCTTCCCTCCCCACCATCTTCTCTTTCTCCCTCTATCTCCCAGCAGTAGGAAGTTTCTCTTGCTTCCTGTCCACCTTCTTTTCCTTCCGGGCCACATCCATTTCACCACTACCATCACCATCCCTATCCCTAACAGTGTGCAGACAACGGTCTTAGATTTTAGGGGGGATTTTTTTCATATTCAGGTTTGGTTTGAAGTAGCTAATGTTTTGATAAGATTAATTATGATCCGAAGAGAGGGTGTTTGTAGAAGTGTGTACTGTCTTGGAGACAAAAAGTTAGAACCCCCCTCCCTTTTACTCTGGTGATTATTTCTGAAATGTAATTTTATGATATCCCTGTCATTTGTTTTATTCATTTTGTATTTCTTTCCTGTCCCCTGAATTATATTCATAGGCCTCATTTGTCTAACATGTAGCCTTCATAGATGTAAATCAAGCAAAAGATATATGGAGTTCAAGAGAGTAAATCCACAAATAGAAAGTTCCATCCCCTCTCATAAATCCACTGTCATATATTGTGACATGTTGTGGAATCTATTAGCCTGACAATAAAGGTTGCAACTGAAGTCACAACTTTAAAGTGAAAAATGAAAACAGTGAGCAAACAAAGTGTGCAAAACCAATATTGACTATTTCCCATTACTATCTCACCCAAGCTACTTTAACATGACTACCATGCACAACTCTGATTTGTTATCAAGATAAAAATGTAGACTTGACTAACATTTTTATACTGCAGTGTGATCTGGCAATCTATTTTATTATTCTCTTGGCCAACACCTATTTCAAAAGTTGATGTGAGAGTGCTGGGGTCAATAGAAAAGAGGCCAGGGCCTCATGCAACCCGAACAGCCAGAGGATTCAGGAAACTTCTTTCAGAGGCACTCATCCATCCATGCCATACTATTGCAAGAATTTGCTGCCTGAGTCTTCCTCCTTTTACAGGAACAATGTGGACTAAGCAGATAGTTTTTATTTTGAATTGGCAGGGAGACATTTTCACACCTGTTCTGCATTATTCTTGGCAGAAGGCTCCTTAGTTTAGAGGAAGGCTTCAAACTTGAGCCAAAAGGAATATCATCATCATCATCATCATCATCATCATCATCATCATCATCATTGTGTGCTTATTTACTGCTCTTCTGGACAGATTAGTGCCATGCTCAGAGTGGTTAACAAAGTCAGTCTATTATTATCCCCACAATACAGCTGGGGAGCTGGGACTGAGAGGAATGGCTTACCCAAGGCCAACTGAAGAGTTCATGGCAGTAGTGGGAATTGAACCAGCAGAGTGCTGGCTCAGAGCTCAGCCACTTAACAAAGCATACAGCATGCAGATGGTGTATAAATATTGTAAACAATCAATAAATAACTTTGATCAGTGGAGTAGTAGGATAGAGGCACAATCCTCCCCCATCAGATTGGATGGGCCTTAAGTAGGGCTGAGAGAATTTGTATGGTTTATACCTTGCACATTAAGTTAGGTTGGCAAGCACCTTGAGGGCTTGTAAGGCTGGGGAGAGGTACCCAGACTATTCATCTTTGGCTGACTAGACCCAGAGGTGTGGTGACTGTATTCTCTCAGTGGGCATCATCACCTTCATGATAACCAGCATAGTGGAATGGCATTGATGACCACTTCCCTTTCCAGGCAAGGCTGAGTAAAAACTTTTCTTAGTAGTTAGAAGTATTGTTCAGAGTTTAGAGTCAAACCTTTAGGCAGCTTAGTAGGGAACCTACATGAATACAATGGATAATAAATGTTCTGGTCAATTGTTAACTTTAATAAACCTTCGTTTAACCCAGATATGAGTTTCATGTCATCATTTCACAGTGTGGGAATGTGCTGTCAAGTTGCATCCTTTTAGGGTTTTCAAGGCAAGGGACAAACAGAAGTGGTTTGTCATTGTCTCCTTCTGTGTAGCAATCCTGGACTTCCTCGGTGGTCTCCCAACCAAGTAAATAAATAACCAATGTACTAACCAGGGCTGATCCTTCTTAGCTTCCGAGGAAATTGGGCTAGCTTGGGCCATCCAGGTAAGCGAGCAAGAACCATACATATATGAAAATTTAACTTGGTATTATGCGGCTGTGGTTTGGTGAGGTCACTCCATGGTAATAAACATATATTTTCATTGAGTCCAATTCCAATGGCTAATTAAAGCATTTAAAGCCTTCAGTATAAAGGTCTTAAGACTTTTGAAGGGTTCCAAACAGCCTGTGCTATGTGTACCATAGGACATTAATTGGGCCTTTGAGAACTGAAGAATGATTTCCCCGTCCTTCCCAGAATTAAATTGGATGAAACAAGACTTTTTCTGATATGGCAGCCACCATCTGGAATTCTCTGACCAGAAAATTATCCCAGGCAGGGGTCATTTCATAGAAAAAGAGCTGCAGGAACTCATTAGCATAACTAATTAGCATAATAAATTAGCATATACAATGCCCCTTGACCAGGCCGGGATCCAGCTGCTGCCAGAGGAGCCCGGATCAGGGCCCAAACCATCTGGATCAGGTTGGTGAAAGGAGGGGGAAGCCTCCCCCTGCCTGGCACCAACCCAATCCCGGCCGTTTAAGCCCCGATCTGGGCCAAAACGGGCCCCAAATGGCCATTTTCAGACCATTTTGGCCTGGATTGGGGCCCAAACCATCCATATCACATCAGTGCTGGGAAGGGGAAGCCTCCCCCACCTGGGACTGACTCGAACAGGATGGTTTCAGCCCCAATCCTGGCGAAAATGGGCCAAAAATGGCTGAAAATGGCCATTTTGGCCCGTTTCAGCCCGGATCAGGGCCTAAACAGCCAAGACCAGGTCAGTGCCAGGAGGGGGAGGCTTCCCCCTCCTGGCACCAACCTGATCTGGATGGTTTCGGCCCCGATCCAGGCCAAAATGGGCCCAAAATGGCCATTTGGGGCCCATTTTGGCCCGGATCGGGGCCTAAATGGCCAGGATTGGGTTAGTGCCAAGCAAGGGAGCATTCCCCCACCCAGCACCACCCCAATCAAGGCTGTTTCATCCCCAATCCTGCAATTTTGGCCTCAATCAAGGCCTAAACTGCACAAAAATTTTCAAAGTCAGGTGGGTGGGGCCACCTGACTGTTGGGGGAACTACCGGAATGGGGTTCCGGTGCATTCCCCCTCCAAATGACCTCTGATCCCAGGTACTTGTTTTCCTTCTGATGACAGGTGGATACTTCTTGTTGATAAAAGTCCCTGTGCAAATGAAGATAATAGCACTTAAATCTCACTGCCCTCTATTTATTTATTTCATTTAAAGCCTGACTTATTCACTGAGACTCAAGGCAGAAAATAAACCTGATTTAAAAAAATTAGTCACAGCTTAAACATCCAATAAACAATGAAATAGAACTAGGGTTTCAGTATTAGAAAACAATGCAAACTGAAAACTAAGACATGACATACTAAAGTAATAGACAGTACAGCATAAACAAGGTGAAACATAAACTATGACCCTATTCCCTTATAAAAGTGCCTTCTTGAACAGTTCCATCATATCACAATTATAATCTTTTTAATAAAAATGCACTTCTGAAAATTTCTATTTTGCAGATTGTACAAAATTAAAGAAGTGTGGAAGTATAAACTCAATGGAACAAGTTATTATTGACTAACATTTATTCAGGGCTTTTTTTCTCTGGAAAGAAGTGGGGGAACTCTCACTTGGGGCAGCTCCCAGTGGTCAGGTGGCATCCCTGTCACTACACGGAACCATGTGACAAAGTCAATTCCAGGAAGTGACATCATTGTGCATGGTGCAACTGCCCCTCCAGGAGCGCTTCTACGATTCAGGCACAAGTGTGCACACACACTCCTTACCTGGGAGTGGGGGCCTCCGCCACGGGCCTGGGGCCCTCCGCCACGGGCCTGGCTGCATGTCTCTCCAGGCAGCCTGGAATGCTGAAGGGGTGAAAAAGATGAAGGCGAAAAAGCTGGCAGGGTGCTTTGAAAGCTCAAAGCTGCACTTTTGAATCCCCTCCTCCCATCAGGTGAAATAAGTGGCTAGAGCTTCCCCGGGCTTCAGATGGGAGGAGGGGAATCCTCCCCCACAGGACTTTCCCACAGGCCAGCTGAAGCAAGTCTGCTCAGGGTTGCAAAGGGCCCCTTTTCCCACGGCTTGCAAGCTGAGGGGAAAGGAGCTTTTTAACTTTTAAACCCCATGGCTTCAGCTGGCCAGTGGGGAAGTCTTGGGCTGCATGGGAGGAAAGGGAATCAGGTGGGTGGGGCCACCAGACACAGAAAAGGTGCTAGAACACCATTCTACTGTTTTCCGGCTGGAACCCCCCCCCCCCTATATTTACTGTATGTATATGTAATGTCTTTCTGTCACAGCATACATTAATTTCAGTTGGACTTTGGGACATACACATGATTAACTTGACTGGATCTTAAAAGCTCTCCCTAGCTACTAACAGTGGGATTGCTTCCAACAGTCCATGCAGAGCTCTACTTGAAGAGATGTTTTTTCCTACTACTAAAAAACCCAGCATACCACAAAAATCTTGGGAAGATTAGGGGAATTCTGTCAGCAAACATGGGATATAACGTAGAGTCTGCAGTGGGAAGAAGTATCCACAGTGACTTCCCACCAAAAAGAAAAGTGATCTACTGCTCATGGAAGTGGGTGTTTAAATCCAAGCTCTGAACCTTATGCAAATTTAAAAAACAACATGATTTTAAATGAGTGTGCATTGCATTGTTTGAATTAGGGTATTTTGTACTGGTTCTTTTCTTAATAGTTGCAATATATTTTCCTGTGTAGCTCATTGTTAGTTCTTGGAAGGAACTTTTTAAACAGCTAATACATTTATGAAATGAATTTTCTCTGAGTATATATTTGTTTTTTATGTTTCACAAGTAACATTTGTAAGGTGACTGTTTCATGCTTAGAATGCTTCACTGCAGGCCAAACCTTCAAAGTTACAGTTACAGGGAACAGTGTAAATAAGAGAGGATTTACTGTTCTCCCCATCCAGCTAAGATTACTGTTCAAATTAATGCAGTGCTGCAGGAACAGTGGATTAAAAACTGTCAACTCCAAATTTTGATTTCCTGCTCAGAACAAAACAAAATAAAAAGTTGTAACTTTTACTTGTGATTCTATTCCTATGAGAAAATACCTTTAAAAAACAACAACAATAAATCCAGATCGTCTTTCAAAGTTCAGTTAAGTACTAGAGGTTGTTGCAAACAGCAGAGAACACACAAAAACCCAGCTTGTTATATCTATATATAAATATAAATTACATTTCTTCCCACACAACAGCCCTGCTTACTGATCTTCTAGTGACATCTTTGTCTGACAAAATTAATCAAATCAAAAATATGAAGCAGAATCTTTAGGTGCGTCATACTGAGACAGCAAGGAGTCTTTTGACTTACAAAATATCTAAAAATTACTGCGATGAAACAGATGGATAAGATTCTGCATAAGGCCCTGAACTTGCTTAACAACAATGACCTTTAGAATGCTTCACTGCTGAGAAAAAAGGCAATTAATATCAATAATATTGAAGAATGATATGAAATGGCATCCTTTACATATGGAATATATGCATTGAGGATAAATGTTTTAGATGTAGCCAGCTTTCAAACTAAGGCTGCAATCCTAAGAACACTTTTCTGGAAGAAAGAATAAAATGGGGCTGACTTCTCAGTAAACCTGCTTAGGATTACTCTCTTAAACATGTAATTGGGGGATACCCAAATTTTGAAATCCATTTAGCCTTATGAGACATAATAACCTTGCAAAAAAGTTGTATACTTTTGTATAATTCAATTTCGTATTCTAAGTGTATTCCAGAAACTGCTTTAGAAAAAGATAAACGGAAACATTATTGGGATAAATGTGTAATCATAAACTAAATCACTCATCTGCATATCCTTCTTGTGAACAAAGTAGAATCATATACTAGGATCATGCCAGAAAAATGACAACATACCATTAAGAACCTAATATTACTTGGTAGTGAAGGTTCAAAGAAATCAGATATGCAGAAGAGTAGATATAGTAGGAATCAGACTTCCTGCTAGTGACACTGTATTTGCAAACTTAGTGGGAATAAAGAGACAGACACAGGCTTGGAACTAAATGGCCGTTTATTGAATAACATAACATAAACAACGGCAAGGGCAAACTAAGCGGTACAGGTCAAGCCACGGGGTCCACTCTGGACCTCCGCCTTGACCTGCCTGGGCGAGCCCCACAGCCCCAGGATTAGGCCATCCAAGGAATGGCTGCCTCCCGGCCAGCTAGGCTACTGGATCCCCCCATCAAGCTCCTAACGCCCCAGCCATACAGCATGAGGGAAGGACTTGTGCCTGGGGATCCCCGCAGGCGTCTGCCTGTGCAATGGTAGCCGTCACAAGCATACCACACTGTTGGCAGACCCTGTTTCCCCTATGGGGAAATGCCTCTGGGTGCTCACCGGCCCGCTCCCTATTACCCAAAATTCCTGCCACTGCAAGGGTCAAGCCTCTGCTTAGACCCTTGCACCCCACAGGTGGCTTAAGGCCAACCGAAGCCCTTGCCGGAAGTCGTCTAAGAAAATTTCATTGCCTTCAGGAGACAAATGAACTCCATCATCTCTGTAAAGATGGGCAAATTCGGCCTTTATTCGTGGATGGGGCAAATAAATTCCCAAGCCAGTCCCCAGAGGCTTTTTCATAGCCCTATTCGCCTTGCGACGCGCTCCCTCAATGGCCCGGGGGTCTAAAGCTTCCCTCCAGACCCGACGTTGAAGAATTTCGGACCAAAAAATCAGGACACCAGGCCAACGGCTAGCTATCAGCCGGAGGTCATCAGTCGCCTGCAGGGACAGGGCCTTCCCCTGTACTAACCCCAGGTCGTTTCCACCGAGGTGGATTACCAAAATATCCGGAGGAGGACCCGTCCTGCCCCCAAACAACAGTGGTAGTAGGCCAGGCCAACGAAGGCCGCGCCGACCCCGCCACTCAACAACGGCCACAGCACTGAGCCCCAGATGAGATCCGATTTCAGTTCTCCTGGCTTGATGGGCAGCCCAGAAAATCATGCTGTGCCCGCATATCAGGATCCTGCACTTTCCAGTGCCCGGTGCCGCACCTATGGAAAGAACAGTTAGTAACCGGTCAAAATTGCATGAGGGGCCGAATATAACTCTTAAAAGCCCTGGACCGCCACCTGCCAACCCTACGAATAGCACCTGAGGAGTAACCCATCGCAGCTGCTGTAGAGGCAGCCCCAATTCTAAACGAATGGGTTCCGAATTTGACCCCAGAAAGCCCTATCTTTCCGAGGGCCCGCTCCGTGACAGCCCAAAATTGATACCGCGTCAATGGGGACTGATCAGCGTGCCTAAAAAGAAAACCCTCACACGTGCCGCGTATGCAAAGATAGTCCCTGAGTGCCTGGACCGGGCAAAGGTCAGAATCAGCACAAGGACCCAACAACAGCAAAGTCCCCTTCTGCCGCTGATCAGTCTTAGACCTCCGTATCCTGATGGACACTTTGTCCCCAACAAAAGCAACGTCAGATGCCAACAATGCCCTACCGGACAAGTCCTTACGCGATTGGGCTACTAACTCGCTGACCCTCAGGGCCCCGAAGAAGGCAACCAGCGCAGCAGCATGGAAAAGCAGCCGCTCATAATCGGAGGAGCACACCGTCTCCCAAGCTGCCCCAAGTCCCTTCAGCACCGATGGGGAAATGGGCTGGCGCAGGTCCCTGGGCCCACTGGTCTCCCTCGACCAACCTTCTAACATCTTGCGTATGCGGAAATCACCAGTGACTTCCGGCAAACCGCGGGCCTTGCAAATGAATGCCAAAGCCGACAGCTGACCCCTAATGGACTTAACGGAAAGACCCCTGCCCCGCTGCACCATGCAAAAGTGCATCAAATGATCCACGGGAACGGGCCAGAGCTCCTGCAGACCAGCCGACTGCCGAAAATCAGTAAACTGCCCTACCGCACGTTGATAAGCCCGCCGAGTGCTAGGGGCGATGGCTAGCTGGATTGCCCGTTCCGCTTCCGCCTTCCAAGCTCCCAGAGCTCCTTGGGCATCTGCACAGGAAACCGATCCGCTTCCGGAGCGAGGAGCCAGAAACGCCCCATCTGTTGGCGAGACAGAGCGTCTGCCACCCCATTCAAAATTCCAGGAACATGCTTAGCCCGAAATAAGATATTCAACTGTAAGCATTTCAAAGTGAAGGGGCGCACCAGCCCCATGACCCTTGGAGACCTCGATGACAAGGAGTTTACCACATGTACCACCGCCTGGTTGTCACACCAGAAGTGGACTGTGTGGTTTGCTAACTCCCTACCCCAGATCCACACAGCCACCAATAAAGGAAAAAACTCTAGAAATGTTAAGTCCTTAGACAAACCTCGATCTAACCAGTCAGCCGGCCATTGTTCAGCACACCAATGTCCGCGAAAATATACACCAAAGCCCAAGGTTCCAGCAGCATCCGAAGCAATCTGAAGTTCTGCTTCCAACAAGAGGTCTTCCCTCCAAAAGAACACTCCATTAAAGGAGGCCAAAAACACCTGCCATACCTCAAGGTCATCACATAAGCCCTTACTAACCCTCATTTTGTGATGGGGTAACCGCAAGGAACCCATAGCATCACACAGGCGACGCAAAAACGCCCTACCGGGGGCAACTGCCTTGCAGGCAAAGTTCAAGTGTCCCAGCAACTGCTGTAACTCGAGAAGGGAAACCTTGCTCTTCCCACGAAAGTCTGCAAGCCTGCGTCGCAAATCTTCAACCTTAGCCACGGGGAGCCTCAATGATTGCTGGACGGTATCCAACTCAATGCCCAAAAAGGTCAACACCTGTGAAGGGCCCTCAGTTTTCTCATGTGCCATGGGAACACCCAGCTCCCCTGCAAGAGAAACAAAGCCCGCTAACAGCTGGGCACACTGCCCGGTGCCCACTGGCCCAACGAATAAAAAATCATCTAAATAATGACAGGTGTTTGGGCAAGAGAATCATCGCCGCAACTCCCATTCCAAAAAGGAACTGAAGCGCTCAAATGCCGCACAGGAAATCGAGCATCCCATGGGGAGGGCCCTGTCCATATAGTACTTGCCCTCAAAAGAAAACCCCAGAAGCTCGAAGTCTTCAGGGTGAACAGGGAGCAAGCGGAATGCCGATTTAATATCGCACTTCGCGAGCTCCGCCCCAACGCCGCACCGTCGAACCACCTTGACCGCCTGGTCAAAGGACGTATAATGCACGGTACAAAGTCCCTCAGGGATGGCATCATTCACCGAGCCACCCCTGGGGAATGACAAATGATGAATAAGGCGAAACTCACCAGCTGCCTTTTTGGGAACAACACTTAATGGCGAAACTCTCAAACATGGAACAGGGGGAGAATCAAATGGCCCAAGGACCCGTCCGTCCGTGCATTCTTTGGCAATCTTAACTCGGACCACCTCTTCCATGCCAACCACAGAACGTAAATTGGCAGACATGAAAGGTGCCCGTTGGCCCTGAAAGGGAATACGAAAACCAAAACGGAAACCAGAAACCAAAAATTCAGCGTCCTGATGCCTGGGGTAGAGCCGCAACAAGCGCTCAAGAACTTTCAGGTTTACCGGGCTGGGGCCCTTTTCCAACAGTATGCTGGGTGTTGCCACCCCCGAAGCGCTTACCACCGCCCCCTTGCCTAGCCTTAGGACAGGCTGCGTATGAATGAGGTCCCCCGCAGGCGGGGCACTCATGCCTGTACTTGCAGGCCTTCCTACTGCACACACCCTTAGAAGTGAAATCCCAGCAGAGCAGCCGGAATTGAACCTGCTGCCCCGCGGAACCGCGGGTGCTGGGCGTAGCCTGGGGGTGCTGAATCAAATGGCCGCTATCAGAACGGTCCCCAGCATTTGGCTTAGCAGGGGACATCACTTGCAGCCAGAGCTGCTGCTGAATTTGGTCCCACGGCAAACTGGGGTTCAATGCGGCCCGCATTCTAAATTCCTCATCGTATTGGAGCCAAGCTGGCCCCACAAAGTCCGTGTAACCCCGATAAATAATATTCAGGTATTGGAACAGTGGCGCTGCCCTCCAAGGCTGCGCCCTGGCCAACACGCCCACGTATATGAGGAATCCAGGCAACCAATTAGACCAACACCTATCAACGCGCCTACGCCTGATCTTTTCCTTATCCCGTTCGTCTAAGTCTTCCTTGTCCTTCTTCTCCAGTTCCCTGAAGAGAAGGGTGAAGACATCGACATACTCCCCCTTTATAATCTTATCCCGAGTGGCCTGTGTCAGGTGATCACCCAAGGGGAGAGCGGTGTCACCAAATGGCAAGGCTCTATACGGGACAAAGCCGTAAGGAGAGGAGCCATGGGGGGGGGGGAAACCCACTGTTGGCCGTGACCATAAGGCCAACCTGCAGCCTGAAGGCTCCCAAATGGATCAGCCACAGGGGGCTGCTGCTGACTGGTTGAAGGACTAGCATAGCCTTGCCAACTGGCCGCAACAGGAGGAACCCAGACCTGTGGTGTATGCAGAGCCGGTGTAGGTGTAGAGCCTGGAGGTCTGGAGGCAGCCAACTGACCCCAGGGCCCCCAAGGCCAGGTGCACCCTTGCGAAGGCAAGGAAGACTTACCCTTCTGGGTGTTCGGGTCCACAGCAATGGCAACCGGCCCTGGTTCTACAGCTTCGCACCCTTCCTCTGGGGGAACCTCCTCGGAAGTCCTGGGTTCTGCAGGAGTGCCGCTGGTCACACCGCCTTCTGGAACAGCTGTTGTCTCTAAAGCAGAAAGGCGCATCATAACTTCCCTCTGGAAGGCGGCAGTAGAAGCCTTCTCAGTGGGCCGCCGAACCCTGGCCCCTGATCCTCCAGACGGCGCACCCCCCCGTGCTTGTTCCAGAGCAGCCAGCCGGGCCAAAATCTCCTGCCGGCTAGGACCACCGTCCTCATCCTCGGAAGAAGACAGAGCCGGGGGTGAGGCCGTTTGGAAGCAGCCCGCTTAGCAGGCTGCTTGCCCTTAGATGGGCCACTTCCTTTCTTAGGCGGCATTCCTCCGCTGACCTACTCAAACAAAAGGAAATATGTTATTATTATCCTCCCAACAAGACCAGCGCACTCAGTGGGGGCTAAAAGACCCCCAAAGCCCTGCAAATTATCCCTGCGCAAGGATAGCAGTGGCTGATGGGCTCAGGAACAAACGCACTGACTGCCTTGTCCAGACCACAAAATGGCTGCTCCACCACCCAGCTCCAAAATGGCCACCAAACGGCCGCTGCCCCTAGGAGTCAAATGCAGACCAAGCCGAAGGCCAATGAGGGGCAATTAGCCCAAGGAAGGCTAAAACCCCCAACAGGCCAGCTGGGCTGACTAAAGGCCGGGGCCGAGGGGGGGAGGAGATAGAAGGGTGCCCAGGGGAAGCCCCGCAGGGAGAGCCCTCCCAACTGCGCCACTCCAAAAACCGCACCACGCGGCTGCCCTGAACACCGAGGGCAAATGCACCCACCCCTGACCCGGGGACACGACCCGCAGCCAGAAGTCTCTGGCTGCAACGCGGCCGCGGCGCGGAGCGCACGCCAACCAGCCGCCTCAAACTGAGCCGCTCATTCTCCGCGGCGCCGCGGGCCTCCTCGAGTTGGCGCGGCTCAGAGCGCGTGTCAGCGCGGCCGCCCCGACCAGACCGTCCGTCCACCGCCGCCGCCGCGTTAGCCGTATCAACTGGCCCAGTCGCTCCGCTCAGGGAGAGCATGCTGCTTTCCCCTCCGAGCGAAGAACGCGACTGCTGGCCGGGACGGCAGACCAGCCTCTGAGGCGTCTGGCTCCGCCCCGGCCAGAATGCCCGGATGGAGGGAGGGAATCTGTCTCCCTCCCACAAGCCTGCAAATTACGGCCCCAGGCTGAACGCAGCGAAGCTGCTGCCTGGAGTCCCGGAATCCCTGAAAAATTCCATTAGCCATCCATCATTTTTCTTGGTCCGCTTAATACTGCTTGTAATTTTCAGCCAAGGTGAAGCCTTCAGATTTTCCTCTAAATGATACTTAACATAATAATTATAACACAATTTAGTATTTAGCAGATATTTATTTTCACTGATACTGTTTTTGCTTCTTTTAAATTCTTCAGATCCAAAAGCAAAATCCATGTTCTCTGAAAAATTCACCTTATGCAACAAAATTCAGTGGCAACTCAACTATAGGAATTGCTCCAAAGTACCAATATTGCAACAAACCTCTAAGCTTACTATTTTAGTAGGTAGGAGCAGTGGGCAAGAAGGGAAGAGGTGATCACAACAACAGAGAGGCAGTGGAGAAGAAAGGAGGAGTCAGCAGCAGGGAGGGTCAGTGTGAAGCATAGGAAAAAGGAGATGATGATTGCAAGAAGGTGTGGGAAAGGCAACAGGGAATGAAAGATGACAAGAGGAAGAGGTAATGGGGGGCAAGGAGGAGAAAGCTGGCAGTGGGGCAATAGGTGAAAGGAACAGGCAGAGGAAGTCAGGACCAATGGGTGGTGGAATTTCCTCTCCCCTGTGAGTTTGTCACAAATATAGCTAGAAATGTAGGAAAATGGTACATTTGACCAAGGAAGTCATACACAGAAACAGAGCTAGTCTGGTTCCATAATTAGATATGTGACAAAGAGAGTCTAGAGGCCTAGAATAGAACAACCTTGGATAGGGGCACAAAACAGAGAAGTAACACAGTTGTATAGCCTTGTATAGATCAGAAGAGTCATCTAACTGATATCAGCATATACCATGTATTAAGGCCCAGGTGCAGAGAGCATCTGAGAATAACAAGAACGTCTAACTTCACAGAAGTTGGAAATAACTGTGAAGTTGGTCTAACTTCACAGAAGTTGAATGGATGTAGAGGTTGAGGGCAAAAGATATTTATATGTATAAGAAACTTTTAACAACTAATTTTACATAGACTTTGTTAAGATGAAGTGTAGCAAGAACTAACAATTTTTATATACTTTAAGAAGATGTTTCAAATACGGATACCTTGGCTGGAATTTGAAGTTATAATAAGTTAGCCAAGAATCTGCATCCTTTGAAGTGAGACAGATAACTAGTGGAAAGAGATGATTCTGAAACCCTATAAATATGAGAAGCTGAATTGATTGGGAGCTTGTTCCTAGAAGGGACTCCTTGCCGGTGACTGAGATGACTGGCCTGCAACCCACTTTCAGAGGCTTCATACAACCCAATTTTGAGTCTCGACTCACAGGTTTGGAAACACTGCAATAGATTGTAACAGTTCAACATGATTTAAACATAACTTGGCATTAACAAGTGAACTACTACTTTGACCAGTTCATTTTCTTAAATGATTTCTAGCCTGCTTTAGGGTTTCTTCAGGAAGCTACTATGGGCAACCCTGGTAACAAATATATAACATAACAAACCAAGGCTCAATACAGTCAAAACCCCAAAGGTGTATATATATTATAAAGTGCAAAAGTGCTACAATTTCGTTATATACATACAAAAGTCATGAAATTACAGAAGTGCATCAGTACAGCGTCCGTTCATAAATCAATGTACATTAATTGCAAAATACAAATATACATTAGTCCGGAAACAATTCAATGAATTAAAGTGCAAATGCCACAGTTAATAAGGAGAAGTCGGTAGGTAGGAGATCGTGCCGCCAGAATGTTGCAATAACAGTCCATAAAGTCAACGCGTTTATCTGTATATATAATTGACTTTATGGACTGTTATTGCAACATTCTGGCGGCACGATCTCCTACCTACCGACTTCTCCTTATTAACTGTGGCATTTGCACTTTAATTCATTGAATTGTTTCCGGACTAATGTATATTAGGGTTTCTTCATGCTGTTAAATCAAACTTCAGTAAAGAAAAAAAAAGATAAGGATTATTATCACCAGTATTTATTATTCATTTATAGGCAACATTGAACTTCATCTGTATGAAACACAAAGTTCCTACCTAGCTCTTATAACATATTTATCATGACCACAAATATAATATTACATAAGATGATTCATATTAAATTGATCAGTTCAGATGAACAAATTGAATACAGTAGTAAATACACTTTATCCAGCTGACCAGGAATTTCCCAAGCAGAGCAGACAACCCTACAAAGAGGAATTGCTGATAAAGGTATCTCTGCCTGAGACTCCAGAGAGCCACTGCAAGTCAGAATAGACAGTACTTACAAAGCAGCTTCATATGTTCATACGCCATATGATCCTAGACATGAAGGAGGAAATCGAAAAAGTGATCTTTTGTTTTAAAGCAGAAATCAAGCATCTGCCATAAGGACTACTTAAAGCTTCAGATTTACATCTAACTTGTGCTCATGAATATGAGCAGGCTATTTTATTTTGGCTGTCATGCTGAGATGGAAGACAAAGTATAAACCTCCAAAACCTCCATTTTAATTCTCATGAAAGTGCTGCCTGCCAGAAAGTCATGCATCTTATCCTAATGGTTCAAAATAGGCCATGGAAACTACTGAAGAAATCCATTTCCCATGCTCTGGAATATCACAAGCTTCATTTCTGGAATGAAAGATTTAAAATAAAAGTATTCAATAAGGTTAAGGCAGCTCCAGTGCATTTCTAGCACCCCACACTGTACATTATTTAAAAGGATTAGCCGCTTGGCTTTGAATCCCTGAACAAATCTCATCATCACTCAGATTTCTACACATAAACCTTTTTCTCTAAGTCTTCCATTCTTGACAGGATTTTTTAGGAGACAAAAGAAAGTGGATTTGTCGTCTTCATGCACAGCAGAGTTTATTAATGAAAGATCCAGTTTTAATACTATATCACCTTTAAAAACATAGTAAATTGACACAATCATTTTCCTTTAGCTTTAATGTCTTAGTTGTGGCTCGTTATGTTTAGTATCTGCTTTATGCACACTGTTTTCTCATTATGAATAACTCAATAAATCAACACTTGCATTGGGTTGTAGAAGTCTAATGTAAAATAATGAAGTAGCAGCTATGGATTCATTTGTCCTGGTTCCTTCTGGCAAATGAGGCATGGAGCAGCATTAGTCAAGGTTTGAAATGTTCTGGTCAATGGGGAAGGGTGGCAGGGTAGCTACTTAAACAGACTACGCCCCTGCCAAGCAAGCATTTGTGGTAAGCTGCTAAACCACTCCCTCCTTTGCAATATTGCAGGAATAACCAGTTGCTTGTAAAGGGCCAAGCAGTAAATGTTTAGACTCCACCAGCTTGGCTAATGGGCTGATGATTTGTCTGCTTCATGATGTCACTAAGAGTGGGGCTGTGTTTTAAAATTAATTAGACTTGATTTTTGACTGGTTAGGCCATAACTATTTAGCAAAAATAGGATGGGTTGCTCAAGATAGAAGCAGATAATTGCAAAGACCCTGAGGCTTCAGGTGTTGATGGATAACATTTCTGGAATAGGCCATCATACTCCTAATAGTAGGTTGGGATGTAGCACCCTGGGTGCTGAGCAGCATCATTCAAACTTGATAGGAGCCTTATGGTTTTTGGGGGGAGAGGGATGGGTCTTAGGACCTCTTGGCACATAGTGCATGTGCAGGCGAGAATAAATCAGGCCAGTGAAATCACTGGCCAAGTTTGGAGTCAGGGTGGACCTGCCTATAAAAGGCAGCCATTGACAGACTGCCTTGCACAACCTGCCCTTAAAATTTGGTAGTATATTGCAATAAATTATAATGTAGATCAGCCATCTTAATATAGCTAAATCCACACTGTTGTCTTGTGTTCTTATTGGGGGTGGCCCTAGCAATGGATTTCTGGAATTAACTCTGTATTCACCAATGCAAGTCACACATGGGGTGCTTCTGCAAGTCACTTTCATGTCTACGAACAACTCTAAACATGATTAAGATTAAGGTAACATACCACATGAGACATACACTATATATTCCAGAACAATGGCTCTCTATAGCACATGATTTGACTCTATATATGCCTTTAATTTTTTTTAAAAAAAAGTTTTAACATTGGAGCTGGTTCAGATTCTTTCCGTTTCCAAGGAGGGTTCTTTTTTATAACTCCTATTTTCTTAGCTCAATATCCTGTAAGAAACATCCTCTAAATTCAAACTGTTATCAAGATTCATGCTAGTGTTGTATGAACTGGAGCCACTTCCATATATCCACTGAGCTATGTTAGAGCCACTTCCAGTAGTACTCCAAAAGCCAAGCTACAAATAACGAATTACAAGAGGACTGCACATGAAGGGAGTTGCAATGTTAGCTGGGAAGCTGAGTTTAAAAGAGATCAGAAGGCTTTGTCCATTTCCCCTCTATACAGAGCCCAGATATTGCTCCTCAGAGGGTTTGTTAATTTCCTCTTCACTTTCTAGAATGGGAGGTGAAACTGACAAGAGCCTTCTGGAGTCAAAGAGGAAATTAACAAACCCTCTGAGGAGTGATCTCTGGGCTCTGTAGAGTGGGGAAATTGACAAAGCCTTCCGATCTCTTTTAAAACTCAGTTTCCTGGCTAACATTGAAACTCCCTTCACGTGCAGTCCTCGTGTAATTTCCCCTCTCTATTGAGCCCGGAGATCACTCCTCAAAGGGTTTGTTAATTTCCTCTTTGCCTCCAGAAGGCTCTTGTCAGTTTCACCTCCCATTCTAGAAGGTGAAGAGGAAATTAACAAACCCTCCGAGGAGCAATCTCTGGGCTCTGTATAGAGGGGAAATGGACAAAGCCTTCTGATCTCTTTTAAACTCAGCTTCCCAGCTAACATTGCAACTCCTTTCATGTGCAGTCCTCGTGTAATTTGTCATTTGTAGCTTAGCTCCAAGAGGCTGAGATGTGCAGCCACTTGTGCAAGCTGATCTTGTGAGTCTTTCATACTCGACTGGCACTCCATCAGGAGAGAAGTTCCAACTGATCAGCCTTTCCTTGCTCAGGTCGTTGTTGTATTTGCTCATCTACAAGGCAAATAATCTTGAGTTCTGATGAAATTCTTTAGATGGCATAATTCACATGGCATATACAGTGATGTGTGAGAGATTTGAAGACAGCTACTAAAGCTTTCTGCAATAGATTGGGAGAAAAAGCATACTGATGAGGCATATGTATGTATGTGTGCTTAGGCTTATGAAAAGGTAATTTTCACAAGGGGTTTTTCCCTCCTTCAAAACAACCACACCAGACACCAGCAATTAAGGCTGTGCTATTTTATATTTGAACCTGGATTTCTCATCTGGTTCCTATTGTTTATATTTAAAGCTTAAAAACAGATCCTATGGCAAAGCCAATAAGCTCAAGTTTTAAGAACTTCACTAATTAATATTGTTTCTTTTAAAATCTCGATTTACTCCTTCTTGAGTAATTTTAGTAGCAAAATTCTGGCAGGCATTTAGAAAGGGAATGTTATTTCATAATTGGCTTCAACTAACAAGCCAAATTTACTAAATCAGGGTCCCCAGCCTTTTTGGCTCTGTGGGCACATTTGGAATTCTGACAGAGGGTGGTAGGAGCCAACCACAAAATGGCTGTCAGAAGAGGCAGAGGTAGAAATAGCAGTTATAAATATTAGCAACAATGCCAATATAAATAAATATTGGCATTGTTGGTAACCATGGTTATGACAATGAATTCAAAAATATGAATATTCCCCTTCCACAAGAAAAAGGTATATTAACACGTTCAGTTTTGAGTATATATATATATATATAAGCAAATACTTCTTGTGATTTGTGGCATGGATTTACTCTGATGCATGTACAGTCCACATGATAAAGGCTTAGGGTTTTCATTTACACAATTATGGAATGAGTATGTTGTGAAAAGCCTTTGTGAGCAAAAGGAAGCAGCTGAGAACTGTTTGTAATAAGCTCATATACACATTAAAATATGTTTAACAAGGCTGTTGTGGGTTACTATATTTTCTAAAATAAACCAAGTTGTTGTCTCAAATTTGTAGTAAATAATAGCTTCCACTACACCTGTCCTGAGTTAAATTTGGAGCACTGCTACTTGGGAGGAAAGGGCTCTGGTTGGGTTGGGGAGAGGGCTTCACTCCTCCCCCACCTAAGCCAGCCAGCCTTGTTCCTTCGAGACCAGTGCTCCTCGGGAGGAAAGGGCTCTGACTGCGTTGGAATGGGGAAGGAGTGAAGCCAGCCAGCTTTGTTCCCTCTAGGGAACTACTTGGGAAGAAAAGCCTCTGACTTTGGGAGGAGGGCTTCACTCTCCCCCCTCTCAACTCAGGCAGCCTTGTTCCCTCCAGAGTGCTGCTACTGCAGCCTAAATTAGTTTTATGTGACACAGAAGCCATATATATAACAGTGGAAATAATCTGGAATTCAAAAAAGACATTGGTGATTGGGATATATGCGCCTAACGGTGTGAAAGAAAACTTTTTCAAGGATTTACAGAAACAGTTAGATGAATTGACCTATGCTCAAATAATTTTGGTAGGCGACTTCAATGGAGTTACAAACTTGGAAGAGGATAAAAAATCTAAAAGTGCACATAAAAAAGAGGACTTTTACCAAAATCTTTTTTTGGGATTAAAGAACAAGAAAGTCTGGAAGATGTGTGGAGGAGATAAAATCCCAAAAATAGACAATATACATTTTATTCAGCAAGACACTTGACATTATCAAGAATTGACATGATCTGGGCCTCCAAGGAACTGGCGATATGGACTAAAGATGTAGAGATAATGCCTAAGGTAGGCTCAGACCACAATCCAGTCATGTGGAGATTTGGGAAAAATACTAAAAGAAGAGCATGGAGGATAAATGAGGATTTGTTGCAGATAGAAGATAACATTGCGTTGCTACGGAGGGAGACCAAATTCTTTATACAACACAATATGAATAAGGATGTACCAACCTATAAGGTATGGGACACATATAAAGCCGTGACAAGAGGAATACTAATGGATTTGAATGCAAGAGATAGAAGGAGAAAGGAAGAAAAGAGACATGAAATTATGGAAAATATTAGAGCCAAAGGGGTACAACTTAAGAAAAGACCAGGGAAGAAGAAAATATATCAGGATATAAAAATCCTGCAGGAACAATTGATGGCAATGAATAATAAAGAATTGGAGTGGAATTTGAAAAAAATGAATCAGAAGTCGTTTGAGGGTGCAAATAAACCTGGGAAATATCTAGCGTGGCAATTAAAAAAGAAAAAGGAGAAGAAAATTATAACTAAGATTCGAGAAGAAGACAAAACATTGGTGGACCAATCAGCTATTAGTAAAGCCTTTTTAAAATTTTATGCAAAATTGTACCAAAAAAAAAAGAGGTGAGTAGAGATTCAATAGCGGAATACTTGGAGAAAATGAAGCTTCCAATAATTTCAGAGGAATGGAAAGAAAAGTTAAACAGGGAAGTGACAAAGGATGAAATAAAAGAAGCCATACAATCAACTAAATTAGGGAAAGCACCAGGTCCGGACCGAATAACGGCTAAGTTCTATAAAACGATGGCTAATGAATTGGCACCTTTTCTAAGAGAGGTAACGAATGAAATTTTGCAAGGCCAAAAGATTCCTGATTCATGGAATGAAGCCAATATATCGTTGATTCCGAAAGATGGACAAGACCTGACTAATGTTAAAAATTATCACCCAATTTCGTTGCTGAATAACGATTACAAGATATTTGCGAAAATTTTGGCGGAAAGGCTAAAGGGATGGCTGTTGGAATTTATTGCAGAACAGGCTGGATTCCTACCTAATAGACAAATTAAGGACAACTTAAGGACAGTAATAAACGCTATTGAATACTATGATAAGCATTGTGATAGGGAAGTTGGTTTCTTTTTCGTGGACGCTGAAAAAGCATTTGACAATCTGAATTGGGACTTTATGTTTGCCACTATGGAAAATCTGCAAATGGGAGAAAAGTTCATACAAGCAGTTAAAGAAATTTATAAAGACCAGTGTGCAGCGATTATAGTCAATGATGATTTGACTAAAAAATTGAAAATAAGTAAAGGTATGAGACAGGACTGCCCATTGTCTCCATTGTTGTTTATTTTGATTTTGGAAATGTTGTTGATTCAAATACAAGAGGACGACACAATTTGAGGCATAAAAATAAAGGAATTTTCCTACAAAGTCAGAGCATTTGCGGATGATGTAATGTTAATAGTTGAAGAACCAATATACAATATGCCAAAAATATTAGATAAAATAAAAGAATTTGGAGATTTGGCTGGATTCTATGTGAACAAAAAGAAGTCGAAGATATTGTGTAAGAATATGATAAAGCAAAAACAGCAAGAACTAATGGAGATAACAGACTGCGAGGTAACTAATAAAGTAAAATATTTAGGGATTGAGCTGACTGCGAAAAATATAGACTTATTTAAAAATAACTATGAGAAACTGTGGCTACAAATAGAAAGAGACTTGATAAAATGGAATAAATTAAATTTGTCATGGTTGGGAAGAATAGCAGCAGTGAAGATGAATGTGTTACCACGTGTGATGTTTTCATTGCAAACAATTCCAATTATCCGAGACTTCAAACAGTTTGATAAATGGCAAAGAAAAATTCCAGACTTTGTGTGGGCAGGCAAGAAACCCCGTGTGAAAATGAAAGTACTACAAGATTCGAAAGAAAGAGGTGGACTGCAACTGCCAAATTTAAGATTATATTATGAAGCAATTTGTTTGGTTTGGTTAAAAGATTGGATAACATTAAAAGACTGTAAACTGCTGGCTTTGGAGGGACACAAAAAACTGTTTGGATGGCATGCCTATTTGTGGTACGATAAAGTTAAGGCGGACTCTATGTTTTTGCATCACTATATTAGAAGAAGCCTTTTCACTATCTGGAAGAAATATAAGGACTATATGGAAGATGGCATCCCCTCATGGGTGGTACCATATGAAGTAATAGATCCGAGAGCTGTCTATAATGAACAACAATGTTTAACTTACAAAGAGATAATGTTGACGGAACATAAAATGTTAAAAATAAAAACGGAAGAAGTTATCTTCTCATTATGGATGGTTCCAATACAGGCAAATTAGAGATCTTTTCAACTCGGACTGTTTAAAGGGAGGAATAAGATTGAAAAACTCAGAATTAGAAGAAGTGATTTTACACGAAGGTAAAAAAAGAAATTTCGAAAATTTATAAAATACTTCTAAAATCGCATACAGAAGATGAAACAGTTAAAGTCCAGATGGTGAAATGGGCAATAAACTTTCATAAAGAAATAACAATGGAATCTTGGGAGCATTTGTGGAAAAATACATTGAAGATTTCAACTTGTACCAATATCAAAGAGAATGTTTATAAAATGATGTATAGGTGGTATTTAACACCAAAGAAAATTGCGCTAGGAAATACCAACATGTCAGATAAATGCTGGAAATGTAAAAAGCATGAAGGATCATTTTATCATATGTGGTGGACTTGTGAGGTAGCTAAGCAATACTGGGGAGATATAATTGAAGTAATTAATGAGGTTTTGCAAACCCAAATAAATAAGAACCCAGAATTGTTGCTACTGAACTTGGGAATGGAAGATGTTCTAATGCAGTACAGAACATTGTTATTTTATATGATCACAGCAGCAAGACTTTTATACACGCAGAAATGGAAAGTGCAAGAAATACCAACTATAGAAGATTGGATATACAAATTGCTATACATGGCAGAAATGGAGAAAATTACAAGAAAACTGAAAGATCTTGACCCAGGAGAATATAATGCAGATTGGGGGAAATTGAAACAATACTTAGAAAAAAATGGGATGTGAAAGGAGGATTGTGGCAGTTTGAGAATTATTAATTTGTGATTTTGTAAACAGAAGAGAGAAGTAACTTTACCAGTAATGGGAAAATTTAGCTATTAATTAATCTAAGCTAGTATTATTAAGGAGATGGTTGTTGTGGGTTTTCCGGGCTGTATTGCCGTGGTCTTGGCATTGTGACACTGGGAGATCTCTGTCTTTTGGTGCTACACCTCTGAAGATGCCAGCCACAGCTGCTGGCGAAATGTCAGGAACTACAATGCCAAGACCACGGCAATACAGCCCGGAAAACCCACAACAACCATCGTTCTCCGGCTGTGAAAGCCTTCGACAATACATTATTAAGGAGACTTTATTAAAAATATACAGTTTAAATAATGACGTAGAGAATGGATATATTAGTGGATTTGATATAGTATATATAAAAGAATTCGAATATGCTTAGAGTGAGATATAATATATATATGATTTAGAAGAATATAGTTGAAAATAAGTTAAGTAATAAGATAGGTTAAGGGTTGGAAAGCTGTTGGAAGTCTACAAGGAGGGGGGAGGGAAAGGGTGGGGGTTGATATAATTTAGGTAAGATGGGGAATGTGTGTATTAATTATGTACTCACCAATGATTTTTTTTAAAGTATATTATTCTGGGCAAAGTATATCAGTCGCAGAGAGAATGTGATGGGTGTTTGGAGCTTGCTGGCTGATGTGAGTGTGTGTGAGAGAGAAAATAACAAACTTATACTTAGCTTAAGTTTAGCAAACAATAAGAGTTCTTGATTGTAGGAATTCCATACTCTGGTAGGAAAAAGGAGAGATAGATTCCTATCCACTTATCTAGTCTAAGGACAGGCATGGATTGCAGGGCAAGTCCTGCATCCATGGTGCAAGAGGGAGAGAAGAGATAATTGTATGACAAAGGGAGGAAGTGAAGGATGTCACAAGGAGGAAGTCCTGAGATTAGCAATCTACATATCAAAGAATTGTTCAAGGCAGTAAGCAGTAAACAAATGCCTTGATCTCTATATCTTTCTAACTTCCTTGTTTGTCCCCCTCTAAAATCTGAGGAAAAGGACAGTATTAAATCTTCCTCTTCTAACAATTAGGATCAGTACTGACTTATTTTGCCTTTAGTTTAGCCATTTTCCAATATACTGGAGACTTTTAAGAATTGTTTTAGAATGGATATTTTCTGTTCTTTTAAAAGTCAAGTCATTAAGCAATGTGTAGAATTATTCAACAGTAACTGAAGGGTAAATTCACATGTGGATGATCCATCATTCAATGTATGTATGGAAAAGGGATGAAAGATTAAAAAAATAGCTTCATATTGCTGGACACTGTGTCGCTTCACCTTAAACCCAATAATTTTATTTCAAGGAGCATGACTTTATCAGCTCCCCCTCCTACTGCAATAGAAAATTACCCCTATGCTGTTCCTGCAGCATTTGGGGGATTTTTTTTGGCTGCAGGAGGAAGGAGGGGATGAAAAGTTGCACTCTATGAATGAAAGTCCATTCATCCAGAAAAGCCCTTCACTAGATCCAACCCTGTTTCACCCAGTTTGATACATGTACAGATATGAACCAGCCTGGTGACCAAAGGAATTCCTTACATCAACATGGTTTAACTTGCCAATGCTTTGACCTAATGTTTCATTTATGGCACATCTATGCAGAACCCCAGTGATAGCAAAATAGGCTAGTCCCCTTTTTCTGTACTTCTGAACTCCAGTTTTCCACAGTATGACAATTTTAAGACATACAGAAACGTGTCTTTAATCACATAATACAATCCTGGTTTGTGGCAGCTCTTTTGGAGCTTGAACTGGGGAGGAGGGGGCAGAATGTACCGGGAATCCACTCTGCCTGCTGCTCCTCCCCTGCCCCACCAGTCTTGAACAACTCTTCAGCTGTGGCATGGAGCTTGGCTCTAATTGCACCACTGCCCTCTCACTGCCACTGCAGCTGCCTGCAGCAGTTCCCCCAACCAGATAATCTGACGCAGCAAGTCTGGGTGCCTGGATTCAATCCAGGGTTCAGGAAAGCAATCTGCTTTAACTGGTATAAGCCAGATCAACATAAATTGGGCTTTTAAACTGGTTGCCAAACCCAAATTGCACATCCTTACATCTAATAAATTACAGAAGAGTTTAAAGGTCTAACCCTATACCTGTGAAACATATGCAATTAAACAATAATTTAACTGTGATTTCACTTGATAGTGTCATCATGTATAGTAGCTTATACACAAATGTTTCTAGCATTCTAAATTTAAACATGGAAATTGCCCACTTTTTAACATGAGAAGTGTCCTTTGAAGAAACGTCCCATATAATGCTAAATTGTGAATAAATAGAATTTAATTTTATGGATGGTATCAATATCTATAATGAGATACTAATAACATCAATAACTTGTACTTAATGGTTATCTTGAATGCACGAGAAGGCATGGGTGAGTTCATAAGAAACTCAGCTTCCTGCAAATATTTGCTCAGCTTCAAAAATTAATATAATTCATGTGTGCTCCAGTCCATCTTATATTTGCTCTCTATTAAAACTCTTTGAAAAATTTAACACTCCAACTAAGGTATCACACATTCAGCATTCTACATACCTTCATGTAACAAGGGTGTGTGTTGGTATAATTAGCTTCTTTGGTAGACTTTGGTTGATTACATGGTATGCTCAAAGTTTTGAGGGCCTTCTTTCTCATATACGTACATTTCTTTCTCATATACAGGCAAAGAAAATACTTTTCAAAAATCACCGGTCCAGTGAAATTTGATTATCTGAACTTTCCACATTGTCCATATAGACCAAATTTGATTTATCTCAGCATCTGATTTCCCAATAATCATATAAACTTTAAACCAAATCAACAAAAACAATGTCTTTTTTACCTTAAATACCCCAAAGTGTAACCAAACCCATACAGCTTTAATAACAAATTTATAGCACTGTTAAAAATAATTTTCTTAATCTTTCAACAATCCATTCCTTTTCATTCTTTGTTTTTTAAAAAAGGAATTTAGAGTCCATTTCTAATTGATTACATTTTGATTAGAGAGAAATTAGGAAGGCAGGAAGGGAGGTTCTGCAAAATTCCAGAGTTTCACTGAGGGCAAAGCTACAAGTGACGAATGACACTTGAACGGCAAGTGTATTTCTCCCTGTTCACTTGCGCTCCACTCAATCCACTTGCTGTTCAAGTGTCATTCGTCACTTGTAGCTTGGCCCTCAGAGGCAATGTCTTCCCAAACCTTCTTATCCTCTTACAAGAGCACCACCCTGTGTGTGTAACAAAAAATAACTGTAAGGGCTGAAGTTACAACAGTGTAATTTGATTTCTCTGCAAAGAGGAATCAAAGAGAAATCCTTCTTTTAAAAGAGAAAAAAGAGAATAAAAAGCATTAATGTTGATATCTAAAAAGTGATTTTGGTAAAAAGAAATGCTACTCTCAATTACAATGCTACAAATTTAATAAAATGAATCAAGATTTTAAAAAGAAAACTCAGAATGATATTTTTAAAATGTATTGCACATTGTATTGCAATTGCATTTATATTGTCACTGTGAGATAATGCATGTTATTTCCACTTTCTCAGGGGCTTCAAAATAATATAGGAGCTTTGCGAAAAACAGATACATATATTTTTTTTGGAAAAAACAATAACTTTAGACAATGGAATTTCATTCAGGCAGAGGAAGAAATAAAAGACAGGAAACAATATCTTAGATTATATGAGGGCCTCAACTTTAGAAGTGACTACAAGATTTGCAGCAAGCACCACCCTTACTATAATTAATTTAGATATGTCCTTCTCTAAAATAGACCAACCTAAATCTTTGGGATGAAATAGTGACTGGCAGTCCTAAGTCTTGGACTTCAGTCCTAAGTCTTGGAATTCAGCTCCTAAGCAGCATAGATGTAACTAGCTGGTATCCTATGCTTTTTCATATGAGAAGAAATGACAAACAAACCCAACTGCAGAGTTTTAAACATAGCAACAGCACTGGAGACCATGGTGACACAACCCATACCTACCAATCACAGAAAGGTGTGTAATAACACTGCTATGCTAGGTATATATAGAAACAGTCCATGGACACTTAGCTTGCCTCCCTGACATCATCCAGCTCCAACTCATTTGTAGAACGCAACAAGGAATAAAAGACATAGAATCCTCTACTGAAGAAATGTATGATGTTTGGTGGAATTTTGGCAGAAAGTATCAAGTCACTCAGATTACAAACTCACCTGACATATAAACAAATGAGTTCAATTAATTGAAGTCCGGTGAAGAAGGAAGGAAGGAAAGAAGGAAGGAAGCTCTCTATCATGAAATTGTTTCTGCCTTTCAGATCTTGATTAGCAGACAGTAGGGATGTATCCCTGAAAAAAAAAGTTATTTAAAAAAAAATCTGGAAAGGGCATAAGTACTGGTATTCAATGATATTTGGTTCTTCTGGTACCATTTTCGGATTCAGGTTCAGGTTTTTCTGGGATTCCAGAATTATTCAGGTTCTCTTATTCCCTATTAGGGGCGTGCATCCCGAAAAGATTCGGGTTTCCCGCTTCAGGTTTACCGAAAGCGGGGGGGAAATTCTGAAATACCATAACTCTGAAGCGGCAAGCTTCTTCGGAATTATGGTATTTTACTCGATCTAGTATGCTCTGTAAATATTCAGAGCATACTGAAGTGAGGGGAAGCAACTCCCCCACCCCCACCTCCCATCCCCTGGGGCAACCTCTCCACCCCCCCACTTACCTGGCTGGAGGGAGAGGGGGATGGTGATCAGCTGGACGGCAGGCCACTGCTGCAGCACTGGTGGCAGCAGCGGTGGCAGCATGCCCGGCAGCATGAGGCTGCAACAGCCTGGAGCCAGCCAGCTCCTCTGCTGCCACACCGCCTCTTGAGCCTGCAGGGTGGTGGGGAAGGCCGGAGCTGGCGCCTCCAGCCCTTCCTGCCCCTCAAATGGCTGCGGTGCTGTGGCAGCTATTTGAGGGGCAGGAAGGGCTTTCTCTGCCTCCTCTGCTGCTCTGTGGCCCCACGGGCGGTGGGGAGGGCCGGAGCCACCACAGCCGCTGATGCTGCAAAGGTAAGTGGGGGGTGGGGGAGCTGGGGCTGGGGTGATGTTTAAAGGGCCCTGCCGCTGCTTGCAAGCAGAGGCGGGGCCCTTTAAACTCAGCCCTGAAGCATTATGAATGCTTCGGGAAGCTTTGATTCGGGGTTTCCGAATTGGGGCCAGAATGCTGGCCCTGATTTGGAAATCCCGAATCTTTATGGATTGGGTCCAATTCAGGCATTTTTTCCTAATTGGATTCCTGAACCACATGTGCCTATTCCCTATAGGAGACACATTCAGAGGGGCTGGTGTGGCTGTTTTTCAACCAAATGACATCAAAATTGTAGAAGACTAGTGATGCCAGTCCACTAATGGTACCCCAAATGCCAAGTCGATTGGACAAAGTGGTTCAATTCTTCAGCCTCCTGAACAAGGTCCTCCCCAGAGCTGTGAACTGGGTGGAAAAATGGCACTGCCTCCACAAAGGAAGGTAGGGGGGAAGGAGAAGAAGGTATCCAATCTTGCAGGTCTCTGAGGCCTTGCACATTTGTTGTGCCAGCCAGGAGCTGCCACTCCCCACTCCCTACCAGCTGTGCAAGACTAATGCCAGACAGGAGCTGTTTTCCCTGGGCTGAACAACACTCAACCTATTGGATCCATTTGGAAGGGCGAAATCCCATTGCCTGGAAGTTTGGAGAATCAAATAAAAACAAGGCATCTGCTAATGATGGTGGTAAGTAGCCAAATATACACAAAAAAACCTTACACAGATTTTAAGGAGGCTATGCATGTGTTTCGTAATCCCTAAGAATTCCAGATTCCTGTAATCATTCTGGAAAATTATGGTAATGACCCAAAATAATCATTTTCATTTATATTTTCAGCTCAGGCATTCTGGAAAGCATACCTCAACAGTTGTAGAAACAATGAGGCAGGAATCAATGGGACAAAAATCCATATATTGAGAGGCCTATACAGGTAAAAATAACCAGTACCCAGTATTCAAGGTATCTAACTAACTTGAAGTAGAGCTGTAACAGTAACAGCCATTCACTATAGGCATGAACGGATATGGTATTTTCATTTCTGTTCAGGTGTACTTGTGATTGCCATTGGCTTTGGTTGACCTCATTTGTTACTTATGCTTTTTATCCTTTTTGTTTCTTACTCCCCTTTTGCATAGTGATGTAAAAATACCATTGGAAAAAGATGTTGAATTTTAATAAGGCTATTTAGAAAGAGAAATTGGTGTGCAAATGAAGGGGGGAAACCTCCACAAACATGGGATCATTTCTGAGGGAGAGATAAAATTTAAATGAGGATATTTAGATCACACTAAACATCTTTTAAATTCAATCCCATCTCTAATCTAAAATTTAAACTCATCCCTAAGAAAGAAAGGGAAGACTGGTTTAAACTTGGAGAGAAATGAGATGGCAATGAGATGAAAGAAACCTGAGGTAATCTAAATTGTCTCTACCACTTCATACAGGAAGGCAGCAATCTGGAGGATCTCCCCTGTATTAAAAACACCCTATGTAGGAAGCCAACACAGTGAGACAAGAAGTGATATAAAATCTTGCTCTCTGCTGTGCTAGTTTTCTGTTTGCATGGCAGTTTTTACATGGAGAAACATTCTAACCTAGAATCCATCACTGGCAGTCTAAAGTGGTACAGACCATTCTATTAGCCCTGCATTCTGCAACCTCATCCCTATCTCATTCTCCTGCATCTGTGAACCCAGCCTCAGTAATATAAAGACTATCTGCCAGTAGTCTAACTGATTGCTACATCTTCAGTTTTTTCTATCATGTTTTTGGGTGACATTGACTCTATGCCGGTCTCTATTATCATAGATAGATGTCTGCATATCCCTGACCTAGGCTTTGTTCCTTGGTCATGCTAACATTTGGCCCTTAGTATGAGAACTGAAACCCTGGAACTGATATATACTGATTTGCTTCTGTTCAGAATGGCTTCTATTTTTCTGCAATGTAGAACCCAAATGTATTCGTGTACACAGTCTTCACTGAATTTGCTGAATGTCACCTTTTTCCATTTCTAAAGCTTGATCAGAAGAGAGGGAAGTTCAGAGGAAGAAGTCTGACTATGACAGTTTTTAATGAAGAAAAAATCAGATGATTCAATTTATGTGAATCTCAAACAGTTTGCTTATTCTAGCAAAAGAAGGAAAAATGTAATACAGGATGACTGATGACAACGAATTGTTAGGAAGTCAATTCTGGTTCTTCTTATGAAAACAGCCCAATACCCTTTTGAACTATCCTGGATAAGAGATTATTGCCCACTCAGTCAGAATGAAGAGACAGACACAAGGCTTGGAACTAAAGGGCCACTTTATTAAACATAACATCAACCATCAAATATTGCAAGGGCCAACTAGTGGTACAGGTCAAGCCATGGGGTCACCCCTGGATCTCCAACTTGACTTGTCTGGATGAGTACCGCAGCTCCTGGTGGGATCCATCCTTGGAATGGCTTGGACTCAGCTGGCCAGGCAAAATGGTTTCCCCCTTCAAGCTCCTAAAGCCTCAGCCACCTACCAGGTTTGAGAGATGCTACTCAGCACCTGGGGCACTCTTTCACAGTGCTGCCCTGCTGCCCAGCATGTGATGGCCTGTTCTGAACTAACATCCCATCACTCTGATGCCTCAGGGTCTTTTCCAATTAACCCTACCTATCCTGAGCATCCCACTCTATTCCTGCCACCTAGTTGGGGCCTAACCAGTATTTCAACCAGGTCTATTTGTATTGACTCCCAACCCAGAGGCAGCATGGAGCAGGTGAAAAATGGGGGAGAGGTACACCATTTCCAATCCAATGACCTCCCCCCCCATTCTTGCTTAGACCCATAATAGTAACCAGCTAGTCCCAGGCTATCCCATGCTATACCTAGGGAGGGAGAGTGGGTCAGTCACTGTGGCAAAATGTCTGCTAGGGTGAAGGCAAAGGTAAGCAAATAGCTTCCTGTTGATGTATTGTCGAAGGCTTTCACGGCCGGAGAACAATGGTTGTTGTGGGTTTTCCGGGCTGTATTGCCGTGGTCTTGGCATTGTAGTTCCTGACGTTTCGCCAGCAGCTGTGGCTGGCATCTTCAGAGGTGTAGCACCAAAAGACAGAGATCTCTCAGTGTCACAGTGTGGAAAAGGTCTTGGCAGGTCATTTGTATCTACTCAGGAGGGGTGGGGTTGAGCTGAGTCATCCTGTAAGAGTTTCCCAGGGTGTTGAATGCTAATGGCGGGAGGCTTCACTGTATCCTGAGGAGGTTCTTTTGCATATGGATTGGTACTTGATGTGCTAATTGTCAGGGCTTGCTGCGGCTGCCACTGGGCGTGGCACTGGGCAGTCTGCTCCTGACGTCACAGGGGGGCCAGGGACTCTGCAGGACCCTGCTCTGTGGAAGGAGGGGCGGTATACCTCACCCAGACTCCCTCTCAGTCCACTCGCTGGCCTGCTCAACCTGGCCTGCTTACCCTCTGCATCCTCCTTCATCTCCTCCTTCCAGAACTCTCCTCCAAGCCACCACCCTTGCATCCTACTGCTCTCACTCCACATCATCACTCCTCACTCACACCCACCACCTCAGAGCTCTTCCTAGCCACCTTATATAGGGCTTCCTTTCCCCGCCCTGCCCTCCTTCTGGGCTTGTTCCCTCTCCTGACTTGGCCCAGCTGTGCCTTCCCTCAGGTGTTTCCCTCCTACCACTAATCCCTTCTTGGCTTCCTTGCCTTGCTGGCAGGGTGGGGTTGAATGCGAGCCATCCCCAGCTGAGGTCTCCTTGGCCTTACTCATGAGGAGCTGCCCCAGCCGGCTTCTGTGCTGCTGAGCCTGCCTGGCCTTGCTCGCGAGGAGCTGCCCTGGCCAGCTTTTGTGCTGCTGAGCCTGTCTGGCCTTGCTCGCGAGGAGCTGCCCTGGCCAGCTTCTGTGCTGCCTGTTCATTGATGCTGGGAGGGGCTACCCATCTCCTCCCCCAGAATGCCTGTGGCAGCTCCACCTGGAGGGGCTTGGCTCCTAGCACCTCCCGAGCCAGGCTGCTGTCCTCTAGCCAGGGTGTGGCTCTGGGCTGTGGTGGCTGCTTCTCCTCCTTGGAAGGTAAGGGCTCTGTCTGGGCTGTTGCTGTGTCCCTGTTCCCCTTGCCTTGGCCCTTTTCCTCTAGCCTGCTTAGCCCCCTTTCTCCCCCATGGTGGGTGGGACTAGCTGGCTTCTCCCTGCTCCCTCCAGCCTTCTGAGGCTTTGGCCTTTTGCCCCTTCCCCCTGGAGTAGGCAGGGTCTGGCTCTGTTTGCCAGACAGAGCAGCTGAACTGCTGTCTCCCGGCTGCCCCCTGCCGCTGTCTGCCAGCAAGTCCGGGGGTTGGGCTGCTGACCCCGGACACACACCCCCTCTTAGTCTGGACGTTGGCTCGGGGGGGTCTGGCTCGAAGAGCCGTGACATGAAGTCCGCATCCCTATGGCTGGTCCCCCGGTGGTAGGTAATGGTGAACCGGTATGGCAGTAGAGACAGGTACCACCTCAGGATGCGAGGGTTGTGCTCTTTCATCCGGTGCATCCATTGGAGGGGTGCATGGTCTGTCACCAATGTAAAGGGGTTATTCGCCAGATAATACCGCAAAGCCCCCACGGCCCATTTGATGGCAAGGGCCTCCCTCTCAATGGTGGCATACTTCTGCTCCGCTGGCTGGAGCTTGCGGCTCAGGAACAAGACGGGCACCCTCCCTCCATCTTGCTCCTGCATCAGGACCGCCCCCAGGCCTGAGGCCGATGCGTCAGTTGCCAGTACGAAGGGTTTCTCAAAGTCCGGATTCCAGAGCTTGGTGGTGTCCGATAGTGCAGTGCGTAAGTCCTGGAAGGCAGCCTCCCGCTCCGGCGTCCAGCTGAGGCGACTAGGGCTGCCCTTCTTCAGACAGTCCGTCAGGGGGGCTGAGCGGGTCGCAAAATGGGGGATGAAGCGCCCGTAGTAGCCAAGAAGCCCCAGAAACCTCCTGAGCTGACGCTTGGTCTGTGGTTGGGGCACATCCCCTATGGAGGCCACCTTTTCAGTCGGGGGTCGGATCTGTCCACCTCCGATGACAAATCCCAGGTACTTGAGCTCCTGGAATCCCAAGTGGCTCTTCTTGGGGTTGGCCTTCAGCCCTGCCTTCTGGAGTGCGGTGAGGACTTTCTCCAGGTGCTGTAGGTGGGAGGGCCAGTCGGGACTGAAGATGACGATGTCATCAATGTAAGCCATTGCAAAGTCCCGACAGTCCCCCAGGACTTGATCCACCAGCCGCTGGAAGGTAGCCGCTGCCCCGTGGAGGCCAAAGGGCATGCGGCGGAACTGGAAGAGGCCCCGGGGGGTGGCGAAGGCCGTCTTCTCCCGGTCCTCCAGGCGCACTGGTACCTGCCAGTACCCTTTCGTCAGGTCGAGGGCGGACAAGTACCGGGCTGGCCCCAGTTGCCCCACTAGGACGTCCGCCCACGGCATTGGGTATGCATCGAACTTGGCCACTTTGTTCAGTTCTCGGTAGTCGATGCAGAAGCGAGTCGACCCGTCTGGCTTTGGCACCAACACGATGGGGCTGCGCCATTCACTTCGGGACGGTTCAATCACCCCCAGGCGCAGCATTTCCTCCGTCTCCCGATCCACCGCCTCCCACTGCTTCTGGGGGATGGGTCGCCAGGTTGCCCGTGCAGATTGCCCCGGCTGGGTGGGGATGGCATGGTGCACCAGGTTCGTGACCCCGGGGCGTCTTGAAAAGACCCCGGGCGCTTGCTTCCACAGGGCCTGTAGCTGGGCCTTCTGTGCAGGGTTGAGCTGTGGATCCACCTTCGGCTCCTCGAACTCTGGGGCGTCAGCGGTCCATGGCAGCTCGCTGTCTGGGAGGTCTAAGGGGTCTTCGGCCAAGGCGCACCCATCCTCTGGCCGCTCATGCCACCGCTTGAGCAGGTTCACGTGCAGGGTTCTCCGTCGGCGTCGGCCTGGCCCGCACTGCAGCTCATAGGTGGTGGGGCCCAGCACCCTCCGAATTTGGTAAGGGCCCCTCCATGGGTCCCCCTCCTCCTGTGGGAACACCGAGTGGTGTACCAGGACCTTCTCTCCGACTTGGAAGGTCCTCATCCTTGCGCCCCGGTCATAGGCCGCCTTCTGCTTTGTCTGGGCGTGGGTCAGCTGGCGGTTGGCCTCAGCCTGGGACTGCTGCACCCGCCCACGGAGCTGGCTCATGTACTCCGGTATGGGGGGAGCAGTGCTGCTGGTGCGGGGACCCCACTGTTCCGCCAGCCGAGAGAGCATCCCCCGCGGCTTGCGCCCGTACAGCAGTTCAAAGGGGCTAAAGCCAGTGGACGCCTGCGGGGTCTCCCTAAGGGCGAACATGAGGGGGTCGATGTATAGGTCCCACTGTCGAGGCTTGTCCCGTGTCATCTTCCTCAAGGCTTCCTTGACGGTCTGGTTCAGACGCTCTGCCAAACCGTCAGTCTGAGGGTGATATGCCGAGGTGAACACCTGCCGGATCCCCAAATTCTGGCAGAGTTGACGCATGGCTTTGGCCCGGAACGGCCCCCCCCCGGTCTGTCAAGATTTCATCAGGCAGTCCCACCATGGCAAAAAGCTTGGACAGGGCTCGTATCATCCCCGGGGTCTGCATCGTCTTAAGCGGGATGACCTCAGGGAATCGTGTAGCATAGTCCACAATCACCAGGGCAAAGCGGTGGCCCCGGGGCGTGCGTGGCAGTGGGCCAATAAAGTCCATAGTGATGCGCTGGAAGGGCGTCTCCATGACGGGCAGCGGGGAGAGGGGGGCCTTTGGTGGGCGCCGGGCTGCCACCCGCTGACAGGTGGGGCACGAGCGGCAGTGGGCCTTCACGTCCGCGTTCACAGAGGGCCAGAAGAACTGCTCGAGGATCTTCTTCAGGGTCTTGTGGTGCCCCAGATGCCCGGCCCAAGCGTGTTCATGGGCCGTGCGGAGGACTTCTGCCCGGTAAGCTGCCGGCACCAGTAGCTGGCGGATCTCTCCCTGGCCGTTTGGGGCACGGGCTAGGCGGACCCACACCCCTCCTTGCTTCTCAATGCGGGGAAGCCGTTGGGACCTCCGCTCATCCTGCACTCGGTCCTCTTCACGAGCTGCTGTCTCCCGCAAGCGCTGTAAGGACTCATCTGCCCCTTGGGCCTCGCAGAAGGGGCGGTCGGCCAGGGGTCCCGCTGGTTCCTTGGCCTGCGGGCCTGTTCCTGGTCTGGTAGAGGGACCCTCATCCGGGTCGGGGGCCTCCTCCACTTGCAGCGCTGGGGCAACCTGTGGGTTTGCCAGTCCCTCGGCTGCCTCCCTAAGTAGCCTGGAGAACCCCGGGGCATCTCTCCCCAGCAGCATAGGGAGCGGTAAGTGGGCTACCTTGGCCACTTCCAGGCGGCGGAGCGCTCCCAGGTATTCCACTGTGATCCAGACCATAGGGTACGGCCGGGTGCGGCCCATCACGTCTGTCACCGGGACCCAGCGATGCACTGGGGTGTCAGCTGGGATAAGTTGGGAACGAATTGCTGATACTGCGCTCCCTGAGTCCAATAGGGCTTGTAGGGTCTGCCGTCCTATTCTCACGGTGGCGCACAGCCCCTGCACCGCCTTGCCGGCTGGTGGGTTAATTTCCCACGCGAATGCGCATACCACTGGTGGAGTGGCTGTGGGGGTGCAGGCTTGTATCTGGTGTTCCACCGCCTGTGCTAGCTTCACCTGAGCTGCTTGGAAGGTTGCCTCCAGCTTCCTCCACATCTCGTCCAGGTGTGCCTCTAGCCATGGTCTGAGCTCTGCAGTGGCATTGGGATGCATCCCCTCGCCTGGCGCCTGCGTTGGAACGACCTTCCCCGTACGGGCCACCAACTTGTCAGGACTTGCTGCGGCTGCCACTGGGCGTGGCACTGGGCAGTCTGCTCCTGACGTCACAGGGGGGCCAGGGACTCTGCAGGACCCTGCTCTGTGGAAGGAGGGGCGGTATACCTCACCCAGACTCCCTCTCAGTCCACTCGCTGGCCTGCTCAACCTGGCCTGCTTACCCTCTGCATCCTCCTTCATCTCCTCCTTCCAGAACTCTCCTCCAAGCCACCACCCTTGCATCCTACTGCTCTCACTCCACATCATCACTCCTCACTCACACCCACCACCTCAGAGCTCTTCCTAGCCACCTTATATAGGGCTTCCTTTCCCCGCCCTGCCCTCCTTCTGGGCTTGTTCCCTCTCCTGACTTGGCCCAGCTGTGCCTTCCCTCAGGTGTTTCCCTCCTACCACTAATCCCTTCTTGGCTTCCTTGCCTTGCTGGCAGGGTGGGGTTGAATGCGAGCCATCCCCAGCTGAGGTCTCCTTGGCCTTGCTCATGAGGAGCTGCCCCAGCCGGCTTCTGTGCTGCTGAGCCTGCCTGGCCTTGCTCGCGAGGAGCTGCCCTGGCCAGCTTTTGTGCTGCTGAGCCTGTCTGGCCTTGCTCGCGAGGAGCTGCCCTGGCCAGCTTCTGTGCTGCCTGTTCATTGATGCTGGGAGGGGCTACCCATCTCCTCCCCCAGAATGCCTGTGGCAGCTCCACCTGGAGGGGCTTGGCTCCTAGCACCTCCCGAGCCAGGCTGCTGTCCTCTAGCCAGGGTGTGGCTCTGGGCTGTGGTGGCTGCTTCTCCTCCTTGGAAGGTAAGGGCTCTGTCTGGGCTGTTGCTGTGTCCCTGTTCCCCTTGCCTTGGCCCTTTTCCTCTAGCCTGCTTAGCCCCCTTTCTCCCCCATGGTGGGTGGGACTAGCTGGCTTCTCCCTGCTCCCTCCAGCCTTCTGAGGCTTTGGCCTTTTGCCCCTTCCCCCTGGAGTAGGCAGGGTCTGGCTCTGTTTGCCAGACAGAGCAGCTGAACTGCTGTCTCCCGGCTGCCCCCTGCCGCTGTCTGCCAGCAAGTCCGGGGGCTGGGCTGCTGACCCCGGACACAAATCTTCTCTGCAGGGCTATTGTCGGGGATAGAGTGTTTTGTTAGCCTGGTGTTTTTCAGAACTGGAAACCATGCTCTGTTCATTCTTAGGGTTTCTTCTTTCCTGTTGAAGTTTTGCTTATGCTTGTGAATTTCAATGGCTTCCCTATGCAGTCTGACAAAGTAGTTGGAAGTGTTGTCCAGTATTTTGGTGTCCTGGAATAAGATACTGTGCCCTGTTTGAGTTAGGCTATGTTCAGCCACTGCTGATTTTTCAGGTTGTCCAAGTCTGCAGTGTCTTTCATGTTCTTTTATTCTTGTCTGGATGCTACGCTTTGTGGTCCCGATGTAAACTTGTCCACAGCTGCAGGGTATACGGTATACTCCTGCAGAGGTGAGGGGGTCTCTACTGTCTTTTGCTGATCGTAGCATCTGTTGTATTTTTTGGGTGGGTCTGAATACTGCTTGAAGGTTATGTTTTTTCATAAGCTTTTATTGCACTTATTAATCAGATTTTCCCAGAGGATTATTGTGCTGTGTTCGATGAATGTCCTAGCTGTTGATTATCACTTGCTCTGTGTAATCTGCTTTGGATCCCAGTGATGATGATGATGATGATGATGATGACAATTCATATGGAAAAACTGCATCTTTCTGATAATACCTACAGAACTGCAAAAGATGGCACTACATAGAACAGCATACATATTATGCTGATATCTGGTTGATACTTAGAGCTCTGGTGAAAACTTGTATCAGCTTAGCAAGGCCTATCAATAACAACATGTGACCTCTGCTTACTGTTGATTGTGTTTCTGATAATTCGAATAATGATGATGATAATATAGGAGAGAAGATAAATTCAGGAATTCCAGCTTGTAAGCTATTATAGTATTATAAGAGTATGTTAACAATCCAGATGGCCTTGGCTGATATTGTATCACACAGTATCTGAATCTGAGGGCAAGGATTTTATTTATTTATTTTATTTATATCCTTACTAGCAACAAAGCCCGTTGTGTAACAAAATACAATGGGCTCTAGAAAACTGTTGTTGGTCATTTTTTAAAAATTTTGCATTAAACATAATAGTCAGTCATCAATGCTGAAAGATTTCTTTGCATATAATGTTTTTTGTAAACATTTTGTCAGAATTGAGAAGTAACTTGTGACTTCCAGCTTGGGGAATATGGAGGGCTGATGCAGCTCGGGGAGCTGAGCTGTCCGTGTTGCTGTTTGTGAGGGCTTGTGGGGTGCTGATCGCCCACAGCCCCCTGTTCTCAGGCAGAGAACAGGCAAGTATGCTTAAGACCCCGAGGGTGAGTTGATCTCGGCTGTGGGGGGGGGATCTATGCAACGATAACCCACCGAGCCTTGAGGTCCCACTCATAGACAGATGGCAAAGATCTCTGCAGCAGCTCTGGAGTCAAATTTTTGGCTTAAGACCTCCGTACCCAAGCTTCAGCATCAAATTGGGAAGATTGGATTATTTTAATTACTGAAACAGCAATTACAACCCGTAAAGAAGGACTAATAAGGTAAAGATTGCTATCTCTCTTTCTGAGAAGAAAATTGGTAAAAGAACTGAATTAAAGTAGAAGATAAAAATTGCAAAAGATTTAAAAATTTACTGTGAATGTTCCAGCAAAGTAATTGAGAGAAAAGAACTTTGTAGAGAAGAGCTAACGTGGAAAATAGATTATTGTTTACATACCTGCGGCTTGAAAGAGATAGCGAAGTGTGAGAAAGCTGAAAAATCGCAAGAAACGCTGAGCCGAGAAGAGGAACCAGAAGTGCATCAGTGCAAAAGAGAGACTGGCTGGAAGCAGCCTTTGAAGAACCGGAAGAGGAAGAACGCCATTTTGGAGAAGGGAAAGGGCTTGACCTCAAATTGGGTGGAAGTAGGACATTTTGGATAAGGGAAAGGGCATAAACTTCAAGTAAAAACCATAGAGAAAAGACACCGACATTTTGGACACTAAGATCGCTAATTTTTAAAAGATTTTGTTAAAACTTGACATTTATACTGAGAAAAGTAAATCAGCCACGCCACCGAGCTAAGGAAAAGAGCAGACTTGTGGGAGCGAGGCAAAGCAAGCACCATGTCAAAGAAAGAATGGCAAATGGCGCTGGACAGTCTTGATAAAAAAAGTTGCAGAGGGGAATAGGGAGATCAAAGATATGATGCAAGAGATTGTGAAGGACATTAAGGAGCTCAAAGAGACTTTTAAATCAGAGATGGTGGAGCTGGTCAAAAATATTGATGATGTCAAGAAAGAATTACAATCGACACAGCAGAAAGTTAAAACAGTGGAAGATGAAACTGACAAATTGGCTGTATCACACAAGATAGAAACCAAGGGTTTGAAAGGAAGAATGGCTGTGGTGGAATGTAAACATGTGGAAAAACAACTTAGATTTCACGGAGTCCCGGAAGTGGAAGGGAAATCAACCCAAGAGCAGATTTCAGAAATACTAGCAGAACTTTTGAACAAAGAAGTGGCTGAGGTGGCAGCCTTTCTAAATGTGACATACAGAATCAACTCAAAATATGCAGCAGAAAAAAATTTACCAAGAGATATAATAGTCCAATTTACAACAAAGAGAATAAGAGAAGAGATTGTGAGTAAGCAATTTCAAAACCCTCTGGAAATTGATGGAAAAAGAGTGATAATAATGAAGGAACTGCCTAGGGGGGTTTTGTTGGAGAGGAAGAAATACAGAGAACTAGTACAAATGTTGAAAGAATTGAACATTAGATATAGATGGGATATACCAGAAGGATTGAGCTTTGAATTTCGTGAGATTAAAAGAACACTCAGATCTGGACATGAGATGGAAATGTTCATAAAGGATTATGAAAAAGACTTACCCAAAAGATCTAAAATTTGACTATGGAGTGTAAAATCATATCTTGGAATGTAAATGGAGTAAACTCACCTTCTAAACGTAAAACCACTTTCCACTGGCTATCTAAACAACATTGTAATATAATTTGTCTGCAGGAGACACATATTAGGAAACAAGATGTGAAATATTTAAAATTTGCTAAACTGGGGAAAGAATTTGCAGCTGCGTCAAATCAGAAAAAAAGAGGAGTTGTTTTATATATTAAAGATGAGCTGCAACCGAAAATGATTTTAAATGATGTGGAAGCTAGATTTATAGCAGTGGAAATAATTTGGAATACAAAGAAAATACTTTTGATTGGGATTTATGCACCTAATGATGCTAAAGAGAATTTTTTTAAAGATTTACAGAACCAACTGGATGGACTAACATATGCTCAAATAATTCTGGCAGGTGACTTTAATGGAGTAACAAATTTGGACGATGATAAAAAAACGAAGGGTGCTCACAAAAAAAGAGGACTTTTGCCAAAATCCTTATTTGAAATTAAAGATCAGGAAAATTTGGAAGATGTATGGAGAAGAAGTAATTCTAAAACATAACAATACACGTTCTATTCTGCAAGACAGTCAACATTATCAAGAATTGATATGATCTGGGCTTCCAAAGATTTGGCGGTATGAACTAAAGATGTGGAAATAATGCCTAAAGTAGGCTCAGATCCTAATCCAGTAATGTGGAAATTTGGGAAAGGCACCAAAAGACGAGGATGGAGGATAAATGAAGATTTGCTGCAATTAGAAGATAATATAGTGCTACTACAAAGAGAGACCAAATTCTTTATACAATATAATCTAAATAAAGATGTTTCAATTGACAAAGTTTGGAACACCTACAAAGCAGTGATTAGAGGAACTTTAATGGATTTAAATGCAAGAGACAAGAGGAGAAAAGAAGAAAAAAGGCAAGAAATTATGGAAAAGATAAAGGCCAAGGAGTTACAATTAAAGAAAAGACCAGAGAAGAAGAAGCTGTATCAAGAAATAAAAATTTTGCAAGAACAGCTGAGAGTAATGAATAATAAAGAATTAGAGTGGGAACTGAAAAAACTGAATCAAAAGTCATTTGAAGGTGCGAATAAACCTGGGAAATATTTAGCGTGGCAGCTGAAAAAGAAAAGAGAGAAAAAAATAATAACTAAGATTCAAGAAGATGGTAAGACGTTAACAGATCAATTGGCTATTAGTAGAGCTTTTTTTAAGTATTATGCAAAACTGTATCAAAGAAAAGAAGTGAATCTGGACACTAGTGATCAATATTTGATGAATATTTGAATCAATTTACCAATATTATCAGGAAAATGGAAGGAAAAGTTGAATGCAGAAATAACAGAGATGGAAATAAAAGAGGCTATTCAGACAACTAAGTTAGGGAAGGCACCAGGCCCAGATGGAATTACGGCTAGGTCCTACAAATTATTGGAAAATGAACTGGCAGCTTTTTTGAAAGTGGTAATGAATGAAATTTTAAAAGGACAAAAGATACCAGAGTCTTGGAATGAGGCCAACATATCATTGATACCAAAAGAAAATCAAGATTTAAGTAATGTCAAGAACTATCGTCCTATTTCATTGTTAAATAATGATTACAAAATGTTTGCAAAAATTTTGGCAGAGAGATTAAAGGACTGGTTAGTCGAGTTTATTGCAGAAGAGCAGGCAGGGTTCCTTCCAAACAGGCAAATTAGAGACAATTTGAGAACTGTAGTAAATGCTATAGAATACTACGATAAACATTGTGAAAAGGAAGTTGGTTTCTTCTTTGTGGATGCAGAAAAAGCTTTTGACAATTTGAACTGGAATTTTATGTTTGCCACAATGGAGAGGCTGCAAATGGGAAAAGATTTTATTCAAGCAGTAAAAGCAATATACAGAGAAAATGTGCGGCAATTGTAGTAAATGACAATTTAACAAAAAAATTGGAAATAAGAAAGGGTACAAGACAGGGGTGCCCATTATCTCCACTGTTGTTCATTTTGATTTTGGAACTGCTATCGATTCAAATATGAGAAGATGATACCATAAGAGGCATAAAGATTAAAGAATTTACCTACAAAGTTAGAGCTTTTGCAGATGATGTGATGGTTATAGTGGAAGATCCAATACAAAACATGCCGAAGTTGCTTGATAAGATAAAAGAGTTCGGAGATCTGGCTGGATTTTATGTTAATAAGAAGAAATCAAAGATACTATGCAAGAATATGACTAAACAAAAGCAACAAGAGTTAATGGAACTTATTGATTGTGAAGTAACACATAAAGTTAAATATCTTGGAATTGAGATAACTGCGAAAAATATTGATTTATTTAAGAACAACTATGAAAAGCTATGGCAACAGATTGATAGAGACTTGATTAAATGGAATAAATTAAATCTGTCATGGCTGGGAAGAATAGCGGCAGTTAAGATGAATGTGTTACCACGGATTATGTTCCTATTACAAACAATTCCAATTATTAGAGATACCAAACAATTTGAAAAATGGCAGAGGAAGATCTCTGACTTTGTGTGGGCAGGCAGGAAACCTCGAGTAAAAATGAAAGTTCTGTGTGACGCTAAAGAAAGAGGTGGACTGCGGTTGCCAAATCTTAGATTATATCATGAAGCAATATGTTTGGTTTGGCTAAAAGAGTGGATGTCACTGAAGGACCGCAAACTCTTAACATTGGAAGGTTATAAGAAGTTGTTTGGATGGCATGCCTACTTGTGGCAGGATAAAATAAAAGCTGACTCTATGTTTTTGCACCATTATATTAGAAGGAGCCTCTTCACAGTCTGGAAAAAATATAAAAAATATCTGGGTGAAGGTATCCCCTCTTGGGTGGTACCATTTGAAGTGATCGATCCGAGAGCTATCTATAATGAAGAACAATGTTTACCATATAAAGATATATAGATTATGGAACAAAAAACGATAAGAATCAAAACGGAGGAAGAGTTATCCTCCTGTTATGGATGGTTCCAATATAGACAGATGAGAGACCTTTACAACTCGGATTGTTCAAAAGGAGGAATCAAATGGAAAAACTCAGAGTTGGAAGAGACTATACTACAAGAAAGTAAAAAGAAGATATCTAAAATTTATAAAATACTTTTGAAGTGGTATACAGAGGATGAGACAGTCAAAGTACAGATGGTGAAGTGGGCAATTAACTGTCACAAAGAAATAACAATGGAGTCATGGGAATATTTATGGAAAACTACATTGAAGATTTCAACTTGTACCAGTATTAAAGAGAATGTCTATAAGATGATTTATAGATGGTATTTAACGCCTAAGAAAATTGCGCTTGGAAATGCAAATATGTCAGATAAATGCTGGAAATGTAAAAAAGCATGAAGGATCATTGTATCATATGTGGTGGACATGTGAAATAGCCAGACAGTACTGGGGAGATATTTTAGAAGTAATAAATGAGATTTTGCAGACCCAAATAAAGAAGAACCCAGAGCTATTGCTACTGAATTTAAGTATGGAAGATGTTCCTATGCAATACAGGACATTACTATTCTACATGACGATGGCAGCAAGACTTTTATATGCGCAGAAATGGAAGGTGCAAGAAATACCAACTATTGAAGACTGGATATATAAATTGCTGTACATGGCAGAAATGGATAAAATGACAAGAAAGCTGAGAGATCAGAATCTGGCAGAATTCTTTACTGATTGGGGAAGACTGAAAACATATTTAGAAAAGAAGTGGGACGTGAAAGGGGAACTATGGCAATTCGAAAATTATTAGAATGGGTTTCTTTTTATTGGAAGTGATGGAATCTTTACCATATGGAGTGAAGTATTAGCTAATTGTTATCTTAAATTTAAGTGGATTTGGAGTTAATAGATATTGGCAAAATTAATAAAGTAGATATTTTATTTAATTGTTAGCTTAAATTTAAATATATCTGAAGTTAACAGATAGTAATAGATAACAGATTTTAAGTTAATAATAATAGATCTGAAGCTAACAGATAGAGCTTAGCTTAACAAAGCAGAATGTAAACATGATATAATGAGTTATAGAAAAAGGGGATAGATTAGGAATAGATTAAGATATAGAGTTGGAAAGCTGTTGGAAGTCCTGAAAAAGGGGGAAGGAAAAGGGTGGGGAAAAATGATATTGAGATGTTATTTGAAAGTTGTATGTATTAATATTCTCACCTAATAATTTTTTTTCAAAAAAAAAGAGAAGTAACTTGCCATGCATTGGTCCATGGACAATTTGAACTTTCACATTGGCGAAGTGTCGCACTCTAGACAGTGCAACATAAAGTTGTCCATGGGTAAACAGTGGTTCAGGAAGGAATACTCCTACTTTCTCTAATGTTTGACCCTGAGATTTATTAATGGTTTATTACTTCAATAGAACTTAGTCTGAGGAAACTGCCTTCAGGATTGCAGCCGACCTTCTTTAGGGAGGGGAGAATAAGCTCCACAGAATCCAGCAGGGACTCCTCCCAGGCAAGCACAGACAGGTGTCCAGCACTGCTGGGGCTTTCGCCTTCTCCTCAGTGACCCTCAGGTGAGGCATGGTGAGGAGTGCTTAGGCTGTTGATTCGGTGGGCCCCCTCCTGGCAATATGCCTGCACAAAGATTAATTTGTATTCTGCTCTTCTTCTCCTCTGTGCCCTCCTGCTCTGTCCTGGGGGCCACTGTAAAGTGCATGCTTGCCACCACAAGGGGGCCTATCGAATTAACAGCCTAAGCTCTCCTCTTGGTAGCAAACAGGCACTTCACAGAGGCCTGGAGGCCAGAGCAGGAGGACGTTGAGGGGAGGCACAGAGAGGAGAACTTAGACCATCAATTTTGTGAGCCCCCTCCTGGCGGCAAGTGAGTCATTGTGAATACTGCTTGCCTTTCATATAGTAGGATTCTGTCCCACGGGTTCAGAATGGTGACTACAGCCCCCCCCCCCAATTCTCACCATTAAATAATTTTTAATAATTTCATATAATACATATCTATGGAAATGAGTTCAATCCCCAGTCTGGTGGGTTGTGTGCATGGAACTTTGCTCAAAAACACCTGAATCTTCACTCTAAGATCCTGGAATGATTTCCTCTCCAGCAGCAGAACATCTAATGAACCCATCAGAAAAGAAGCTGTAATGTGTATTTGTTAGGGTTGCCAGCCCCCCCTTACCTTTGAAGTGAGGGACTACAGATCTACATGTTGAAAACCAGAAACTGTGGAGTCTCAGTGAGGCCAAAGTTGTCCCCAAATATATCATTTTTCCTACGTTTGGGGGCAGTTTGGCATGACGTGGAAGTTACTGCTCAGGTCAGAGGCTGACTGACTAAAAAACAGCCCCCAATTTAGTATGTGGAGTCAATTTTTATTCATTTGGCCCCCAGCATGACCTGTTGCTTCTGCATTGCACTGAGAATGATGTCATGTCTGGCTCCACTGAGACCTTGTAGCTTCCACTTTTCAACTATAAGTGTGTAACTGGGGCCTCCAGAACACACATGAGCACCATTTTGCCACACTCCAGTGGCTCCTGGACTCCCTCTCCCTCCCTCCTTTCCCCCTGCTGGCCAGATAAGAGGGGTCAGAGGGCAAAAGGTAGGTCCCGGGGATCCCCTGCTCCCCAGGTGGAGCTGATATTCCTAGTACTTGTATGTGTGGAACTAACCTAACAATTTAAAGACCTTCCTCTGCCCTAACTGGAAGGGAGACATGAAGAACACACAGGAAAGCTACATACACACAAAATGATGTTGTCTGTGATATTAATCCTTCAGCTAAACAAAAAAAAGTTTATTCAGGGAGACAGAGATTTAGATTTTGTCTTAGCAGTGAGTAGGGTGAAAAGAATCTATTCAAAGCAAGATCCAAATTGCCAGGGTGGTGGTGTCAACTGAACTGAACACACATATAACCTGATTTCCTAAAAGTAACAGTCTTTCATACCCAGTGCAAGATATTAACAGATGTATATCAGGACTCTGGTGAGACTGTCTCTTTGAATATTTCCAGTATTTATCTATTGTTGACATTTTATACACATTTTTCTTGCAAAATCCATTAGCCTGCTGTGTTATCAGCGAAAAAATATTCTGTCTGTATTAAAAAAAATCACAATATTAAGATAGATATCATTGTAGGAAGGAATAAAAAAAATGAAAACTATGACAGCAAAGGAGATTGCCTGCTTGAAATTTGCTTCTCATCAAGATTTTGCACAGTAAGTACATAAATGTTTAACTAGTTCCTTTAATGAAAAATATATTCTAACTAGTATGCAGAATGTCTGCTTCATGGGTATGGTCCAAGTTATCTTGTACTATTTTCCTTTTGTTTGACAGTTGGAAAACAAACAATTCCCCAATGCTTATATACTGTACAGCTATTTAAGGAACATTAAAGGTGTGTATATAGCAGCTTTAAAAAGTTGTGTTGTGTATAATAATAATTGCTTCTCCCTTTATAACTTGCCTCTGGGGCGCCATTTTCTTGTCTTTCCTGTTATGTAATCCACCACCAGGGCAACTAAAGCAGAACACATATAAAGGCTTTTCTGTGGGGCAGTAGATCTAACCTCTACCATAGATTAGATTCCCAGAAACGGAGCCTGCATCCCAATGTGCATCAACTTCAACCAAATTCATTCAAGGCAATTTGGGCCATTAATATTATTATTCTGAACCCTTCTCCAATTAAAATAAGGAACAGGACCTTATTGGGTGGGTCAGCTAATTACCCAGGCTATTGGGAATGTACATGACAGAGCCTTGAAAGGGGACTTCCTGCCACCCAGTACAGCCATTTGCGTGGACCCCTCCACTCAATGTACCCCTCCACTCAATCACCCATCTTTCTTTGCGACAACATGAAACTAACAGTTTGCTACAGGTATAAGCAGGAATATTTGGGTTTTCAATGATTCGCTCTTTATGGAATAATTTTTCACCTGCTTTGAGTTGTCATAGGATAAAAAGTCCTGGCCTTTGGGACTAGCTGGACCACAACTAGGGATGGAAGGAATAGTATGGGTTGCTCCTGATAGGCAGGATGAATTGTTGAGCACTCTGAGGCATTGTGAGGATGCCAGGCAACTCTCAAAAGACTTCACTTCAGGAGTGTAAGTTCTTTATTTTTAAGATGTCAGTTTCATGCTCAGTCATGCTAGGACTGGCGGCTACAAACAAGTCTAAAGCAGATAAAGGTTCCCCACAGCTACTCCTAATCCCCCCTTCATCCTAACAGTCCTCAAACTCTGCAAGCAGGAAAACAGGCTGTGGGATTCATAGACTTCTTAACGCCAGGCAGGCTCCCAGACTCAGGAGAGATTACAGCAGGAATCAACAACCACTTCCCATTCTCAGTGTTGTATATGCCTCCTGCATATCTGCCACGAATGTATTGGGGTTATGCCTATGGCCTCTGAGAGTGTGGAAAGTTCTTTACTGCTACAATGTCAGCAGGTTATCTTGCAAATTTTACTTTCACTTTCTCGCTCCACTCAACCAATATCTTTGACTGCTGGCTGAGAATCGGCAGTCTGAGAACCAGAGATAAGTTCATCTCTCCCACTGTCTACTCTAAAACAATGTCTCACCCCAACCCCCCCCCTTTGTTAATAGTCCTCTTTCCTGAAGGCGGAAAGGCTCCCTATAACTAACCTTGCCAGCCCCAATTACGTCACTTCTGCCAATTTCACTGTCTGTGCAACCTGTACTAAATGGATCTCTAATAAAGTTACTTCAACTGGAACACCTGTCTGTTAACTGTGGAGGACTTGGGGACTTAACTGCCAGGGACTGACATTTTGGCAGAAGTGCCTATTTTCCTCTGGGACCAGAGCCGCAAACGAGACCACTTGCATGATGGCAAGTTACTCGACCGCGGGAAACCCCAATGACCCAGGGGACCTAACTACTTACCATAAAGTCCCTGCTGGACAGTGTGGGCTCGGTACCATGGCGGCGGCACTGATACAAGCTGAGATATCCCTATCGGGGCCATGGGAGTGGAATTACCTGAGGAACAAGTGATTAACCTGACAGCCAGGAGATGGGGTGGCCAGAGAAAATGCCAGCAAAATCACACAAGAGAGAGAGCTGGGGGCTATCCCAAAGAAGGGGGCAAGCAATCTGAACTGGCTAGTGGCTACCCTGTGGGAGATGGCACCCCAAAAGTTGACGGGGCAGCCAACTCGAGAACATAAGTTGCGACACTGGGGCATGGTGTTTAGGCACAGTATGATGGATCTAGAGGAGCTTCTCAAGCTGGAAGAAGTTCCTGCCAACCTGTCAAAATCCCCAAGGTCGGTGGATACATCAAGCACTACCAAGAAAGAACTCCCTGGGACTGACTCCGGGCAGCTACAGGCTGTATAGGGGGAAAAGACTGAATTAAAAAGGGACATGGCACAAGAGATGCAGGGAATACAGGACATGATGGGTCACATGCAGAGGCTGGGGTTGCCCCAGGGGTTGGGAACCAATGGAGAAGGAATGGGGATGGGCCAAGGGAAGGGGTCACAAGGACCTCTTGTCCTCCCTGTCCCTCCATTGAGGGGCCTAATTAGACTCATGGCTGTCCAAATGGTTTCTCATCCTCCTCCAAGGGACCTAGTAATCTCACGGCAGCCAGGGGCACCCGCAGAGCCAGCAGGACATCCCACGCATCTTCAGCTGCTAACCGGGGCCCAGTGATCCTGCTGCAGCCAGGGGCACCAGCAGGGCCAGTGGGTCCTACCTGGCCTCTTCACCCACCAGCCTGGACCCTGGACACCCCCCCCACTTGGAGGTGCCCCAAGGGGAGCCCCACTACACCCTATGCTGCCTGTACAACCTCTACCTGTGGGGCAGCATCTTGGGATACCGGTAATCCCAGGAGGACAATTTATCCAGCCACCTGGACTGGTACTGAGGGGAGTGCCATTACAACCTGTGCCACCAGTTCCCCCTCTCCCTGCTTGGCCACCATTGGGGATACCAGCCACAACAGGAGGGGTCTCTCCCATAATGATACCCCAGCAGGGGCTGTGGAAACTAAAGGCACACTTCGAGGGGGACCCCAAAGGATTAGGCTACTTCATTGTGCAAGCCATGGAATTTTTCTGAAAATGGGTGCATCTTTTTCCAAATGACCCCAGCCGGGTAAGCCATGTAGGGTCCTGGTTGGGGGGTCAGGTTGCGAAGTGGTATGTCGTGTTCTACGAGGCAGGGGCCCCAGAGCTACATAATCTAGAAGCATTTGTACAAGCATTGAAAGCTCAATTTGAGGACCCCCTGGAAGGGGAGCGAGTCCGAACTTGAAGAGAATGCGGCAAGGAAACCATCCAGTACGTGAATATGCTGCAGAATTCAGGCAGTATGTGGTGAAAATGTGGGACTGGTCAGAAGGAGTCAAAATCGAATTCTTCCGGGCCGGCCTGAATCCAGACTTGGTGGCCAAGGCCTTAATGCAAGACGACCCTGTCACTCTGTTGGGATGAATCCAACTAGCCTGCGAAGTCAAAAACCAAGACCAAGTGGTGAAACTCATAAAGATGCAGCACTAGTCAACTAATCAGAAGCCTCCCGAGGGATCAGGAAGAAAAGAAAGTCTCTCAACCTATGTTCTCTGGACACAGAGCAAGCTGCCCACAGGAGAAGGGGCTTGTGTCTACAATGTGGAGGAATTGGCCATTTTGTGGCCGAATGCCCAGGAAACAACAAGGGGCAACTGGAGAGGAGCCACCCTGCAAACACTGCTGCCCGGCAAACCACAAAAGAAAGCTCCTAGAAGGGAGGAGTAGTGGCAACCGGCCTCAACTTGATGGAGGAGTCCCCCAAAGATCCCTCGGAAGAGGATGAAACCCCAGACCAGCCAACGGGGAACATCAACGACCTGTCATGAGGAGGCCCCAGCGACAGATCCCACAGGAGCCACCACTGTCTGGGGTGAGACTGAAAGGGGCCTTACTTTACATGCCAGTGACTATAGTTAACCCCCAGCGGGGGACTCACATTTGAGTGCAGGCCTTAATTGACTGGATGCACTCAGAATTTGATTGCCCCAGTCCTAGTCACAGGATTGGGGCTGAATGTATGTAAATTGAACTACCCCATTGTATTTGAACAGATGGATGGGCCTCGAATGAAAGGAGCTCTGGCCAATGTAGAAACTGAGATGGTTCCAGTGGGAATGAGGAACCATTGGGAAGCCAGAACTTTTGTGGTGACTGACACTACTAAATTCCCATTGGTATTGGGAATGAGATGGCTATGGGACCATGACCCACATGTGAAGTGGAAAACTGGAGTACTATGCTTTGCCAGAGGGGGGTTGTTGAAGTCATGTATGGAGCCCAGCATGGGGTCCTAATGCCCCCTCCCCTCTAGAGACTGCTCTCCTAACTCAGGAGGAAGTTGAGCAACCCCCCCCCCCCGAATACCAGGACTTAAGCCATCTGTTTGATGAGGAGGAAGCTGATGAACTCCCCCCCCCATAAGGCTACTGACTGTACCATAGAGCTAATCCCGGGGCAAAAACTGCTAAAGGAGAAACTTTAATCAAGGAGCCCAGGGGAGTGGGAGGAATTGTGGAAATTCATTGACAAGAATCTAGCCAGAGGATTCATCCACCTGGCTAGCTCCCCTCATGCAGCACCAGTGCTGTTTCTCAAAAAGAAGGATGGGAGGTTCAGACTGTGTACCGATTATCAGGGGATCAATGCTGTGTCGATGTCCAATGCCTACCCCTTTCCCCTGATTAGATACTTGCTTGGAGTGGTGTCTCAAGGGAAAATCTTCTCGAAATTGGATTTATGAAATGCGTATTTCCGAGTGAGAATAAAGGAGGGGGATGAATGGAAGATCACTTTTAATACCCCTTTGGGGCAATTTGAATACAAAGTAATGCCTTTCAGATTACAAGGGGCTCCGGGGGTGTTTATGAATCTAATTAATGAGGTCCTACACTTCAGATAGAGCGAGATTTGATCAAATGGAATAGATTGAATTTGTCATGGTTGGGGAGGATCGCAGTTGTTAAGATGAATGTGTTACCAAGAGTAATGTTTTTGCTACAGACAATACCAATTATTCGAGACTCCAAGCAGTTTGAAAAATGGCAAAGGAAAATTTCAGACTTTGTTTGGGCTGGCAAGAAGCCTCGAGTGAAAATGAAAGTTTTACAAGATGCAAAAGAAAGAGGCGGAATGCAACTGCCCAATCTAAGACTTTACCACGATGCAATTTGTTTAGTGTGGATGAAAGACTGGATGACGTTGAAGAATCGGAAACTATTGGCCCTAGAAGGATATAAAAAAACATTCGGATGGCACGCATATTTATGGTATGATAAATTAAAAGCGGACTCTATGTTCTTACATCACTATATACGGAGAAGCCTATATACAACTTGGAAGAAGTATAGAGACTATTTACAAGAAGGAACCCCCCCTGTGGGTGGTTCCATACGAGGTAATAGATCCGAGAACTGTTGATAATGAGCAACAGTGTTTAACATATAAGGAGATAACACGAATAGAATTTTCTAAACTTAAAATAAAGACGCAGGACGAGTTATCTCTAAACTATGATTGGTTTCAGTATAGACAGATCAGAGATCTCTATAATTCGGACTGTGTAAAGGGAGGGATAAGAACGGAGAATTCAGAACTAGAGCAGATACTTCTACAAGAAGACAAGAAGGAAATTTCTAAGGTATACAAAGTATTGTTGAAATGGTATACTGAAGAAGAAATCGTTAAAGTGCAAATGGTGAAGTGGGCCATAAATTTTAATAAAGAAATAACAATGGAGGCGTGGGAATACTTGTGGAAGAACACAATGAAGATTACAACATGTATTAGTATCAAAGAGAACATTTATAAAATGATTTATCATTGGTACATGACACCAAAGAAGATAGCTCTTGGGAATTTGAATACGTCTAATAAATGCTGGAAGTGTAAAAAACATGAGGGATCCCTGTACCACATGTGGTGGACGTGTGAGGTAGCAAGGCAGTACTGGGGGGAAATAATAAGAGTAATAAGTGAGATTTTACAATTTCAAATTAATAAGAACCCAGAACTCCTGCTACTGAATTTGGGAATGGAGGGTATTCCAGTTCAACACAGGACATTGTTATTTTACATGACAGCAGCGGCCAGACTTCTGTATGCGCAAAAATGGAAAGTACAAGAAGTACCAACAATCGAGGACTGGATATACAAATTGCTGTATATGGCGGAAATGGACAAAATGACAAGGAAACTGAGAAACCTTGACCCAGGACAGTTTAACACAGACTGGGGGAAGCTGAAGCAATATCTAGTGAAGAAGTGGGAGGTTGGAGGAGAACTGTGGCAGTTTGAGAACTATTGAAATATAATAAAATGCAGAGGGGAGTGACTTTACCGGTGGGAGGAGAGGCAAATGGGAATTTCTAAGCAGTTATTTTATAAGATTATTATAAATATATATACATATAGAATAATGACAGAAAGTAATTAAGTATAAGGATAGACTGATTAATACTATTTTTGGTAATTGTACAATATATTAAACTGAATGACTTGGTCTGAAGTTATCTAGGTCAAATTGATTGACGATTCTTGATGATAGCCGTATAATTGCATAATTAAAGCAAAATAATATAACCAAAGTAGAATGAAGCTAAGATATGTAGGGAAAGTAATATATAGAGTATAAGTTAAATTGGTTGTCTTATATTGAATTGTTTATAGAAATATTTGAAATTATGCAAAATGGGACAAATTGTTTGTTTAATAAGGGACCAAAAGATAGAGTATAGAGTACTAAAATAGTTAAAGAACTACAATTAGAAGAAAGATATTACTTAGTTATTATTCCTGTTATTATGTAGTAGTTAATGTAAGTAAATATGAGAATAGAAAGAATATAGAGATAAGCTTAGAAGGAATTGAATGTATATGTTAGTTAGACAGAATGAATTTAAAATGAGTAAGGGAAAAGGGGCAAAGGGTTGGAAAACTGTTGGAAGTCAACAAAAAGGGGGGAAAGGGAGGGGGTTAGAAATAGGAAATAGGGGAAATGAATGTAATGTGGAATAATATGATATCTAATCCAATAAAAATTTTATTAAAAAAAAAATAATGAGGTCCTACACAAACATTTGTATAAGGGTGTGGTTGTTTATCTAGATGATGTATTGATTTATTCGGAAGATTATGAGTTCCATGTAAAACTAGTACGTCAGGTACTGAAAACTCTCTGGGACAACCATCTGCCAGTGAAAATATTTAAATGTGAATTCCATAAGGAAGAGTTGGATTTCCTGGGATACAGAATTTCAAAGCAAGGAATGAAAATGGACCCCATGAAAATTCAAGCGACTTTCATGTTATGGGAAGCGGGACAGTGCATCTGCTAGGAAATTTGACTTCCTCGGGAGGTGCTTGAGTGTGAAATGAAACTTTAAGAAGAACTCTGCCCATCTGCTCTTTGCTGCTGCTTTGCCTCCAACCTGCGGGGTGATCTAAGCACTTCAAGATTTTTATGATCAGTCCAAATCTCAAAGGATATTTTTGCCCCTTCCAGACAATGTCACTAAGTGGCCAAGGCTAACTTAACAGCTGCAGCCTCTTTGTCCCAAACGGACCAATGCCTCTCTGTCTCTGAAAATGTTTTGTATATATAAGCACAGGGGTGTAGCTCTCCATTAGAGCCCTCCTGTAGAATCACCCCCCCCATCATGACATCACTTGCATCTACTTGCACAATGAACTTCTTGTTTTCATCTGTGTGGCAAAACACAGGTTCAGAGCTGAACAGGGTTTTTAACCTTTCGAATGCCTGCTGGCATTCATTGGTCCACTCCAGTTTAGCACTTGGTTTTAATTTTTCTGGTCCTTTCCCTTTCATTTTTAACAAGTCAGTTAAAGGCAGGGCAGTTTGGGCAAAGTTCTTAATGAATAGTCTGTAAAAAATTGCAAAGCCCAGAAATGACTGTAATTGCCTTCTTGTTCTAGGAGCCTTCCATCCCAGCACAGCTTTAACCTTGGCTGGATCCATCTCCAGCCCTCCCTTGGAAATTTGATATCCCCAAAAGTCCAGCTCTTCTTTCTGAAATACACACTTCGGTAATTTAGCATACAGATGATTCTTGTACAGCATGCTCAGAACTTCCTGCACCGACTTTACATGCTCTTCATAATTAGTGGAATAAAGTAGAACATCATCCAGATAAACAACCACTTCTTTGTATAAATATTTGTGCAACACCTCATTGATCAGGTTCATGAAGACTCTAGGTGCCCTTGCAAGACAAATGGCATAACCAAGTATTTAAACTGTCCTAAAGGGGTGTTAAATGTGTTCTTCCACTCATTCCCCTCTCAAATACAATCTCTGAAGTAAGCATCCCTTAAGTCCAGTTTGATCAAGATTTTCCCTTTAGCCACTTCTCCAAACAAGTCTCTAATGAGAGGGAGGGGGTAGGCATTGGACATAGAAATTGCATTAATTCCTTTGTAATCAGTGCACAACCTCAAGCCTCCATCCTTTTTCTTATGGAACAGCAACGGGGCAACATGAGGAGAGCTTGCGAGTTGGATAAAACCTCTCTCCAGGTTTTTATCAATGAATTTGCGGAACTGCTCTCTCTTGGATGGAATCATACAGTACAGCTTCCCCTTAGAAAGGTTCTGCTCAGGAAGCAGTTCAATGGCATAGTCTGTTGGCCTGTGAGGGATTAATTCATCTGCCTCTTGTTCCTCTAACTCCCTCCCCCTCTCAAATCATGGTATTCATAAGGGATCTCAGCTAATGCTTTCCTTGTTAAACATACAATTTTAGGCATGGGGGTGGCATCCTGTTGTGGGTTCCACACGTGTTCTGACATTCCAGCACTGGGAAATATAATCAGCCGATCTTCCACTGTATGTAAGGATCATGATCATGTAGCCATCTGACTCCTAAAACTGCTGGAAATTTTGCAGTTGGGTTTACTACAAAAGTTCTTTCCTCCCAATGACTCCCCATTCCAATCTGGATCAGTTCAGTCTCATAGATGCAGGGAGCCCCTTTCATAGGAGAGCCATCCATTTGCTGAAATCTAATAGGCTCCGTTAATACCACTAGGTCTAGTCCCAGACTTGTTACGAGGACAGCAGCAATTAGATCCCTGGTGCAGCCTGAATCGATCAAGGCTCTAACCCTAATATGCATCCTTCTTCAAGGGTGTACTATTCTAATGGGGAGGAAAAATAAAGTTCCCTTTGCTCTCACCATGTTTGGTACCTGCTCTTCTTTGACCTGCTGATGGATGCCTGTCACAGCAGGTTGTCACCATTTCCCGCCAGCTCTTATTCCTCACTGCTGGAAAGAAATCCCTCTTCCAGCTTCTCAGGTGCTTTCTTCATCTCATCCACCACTGCTTTCTCGCGCACTTAGGATGCTGTTCTACCCTGTCTCGGGTGAGCTTGGGGCACTCATCCTCTCTGCCTTGGCCTCCCGGCCATGCCACTCTGGGGTCCCGGCTCTCTCTCAGAGGGACTTCTTCTTGCCCCCTGGCATTCTGCAGCAACGTGGCCCACCCTGCCGCACTTTAGGCACAAACCTTGATTCCTCCTCCTCTCTATCTTGCCAAATGGGATCGGTCCTCTTATGCGAGGCTTGTCCTCTTCTGCTCTCGCCAGCTCTCTGCTGTTGGCTGGTGTTATAAATGAAGTAGCTTTACAACCTCCTCTCTGTTTTCAATCTCACACACCAGTTGTATCCACTCCAGCAGGGTATGTGGCCCAGGTAGTTCACCCAGCTAGCTTAATCTGGGAAGATGTGACTCCATTCTCTCAAGAATTCTGCTGCTTACACCAAGAAGTACCCTAGCTCCTCTGGGTCCCATTCAAAGCATGCATCTAGTTTCCATTGTCCTCAAGGCAGGGGTGCAGGCATCAGCCCAGCTGGCACTCCCACTGGGTGCAAAGGTTGGGCCCCTGGCACTGGAGCTCCTTGCCCATCTGGGAGATGGATGGGTGGTTGACCCAGCGGTGCCAGAGCTCCTTGCCCATCTGGGAGAAGGATGGGCAGTTGACCCACTGGCCCTGGGACTCCTTGCCCATCTGGGGGAAGGGTGGGCAGCTGGCCTGGTAACACTTGGGTGGTTTGATCCAATGGGCTGGGTTGGAAGGCTGCCTGCATTATCTGCTGGATATTCTCCATGAAGGCGTACACGTCACCTCATCTCCCCTATCTCATCTCGGATCTCTTGCACTTCGTCAGCGGAGGAACTCATCCCCTCGGAGCAGACTCAGTCTGCGGAGCTGAACTCTCCAACAATCTCTCATTTCCAGCTCCCCGCTGGCTGACACCACTCATGGGATCCATTGCAGCTGGGTCCCCTCCATCCAGGAAGTGTAGTCAAGATGCTGCCAGGAAACACCAGTGTGGGGCCTTGTGCCAGTTCCAGCTCCAGCCAACCCCATCACATTGGGCCTAAGCTCTTTGGCAAGGTCTTTAAGACTTCCCTCGGGTGGCTCTGCTGCATCGGTCCCCTTGCCTCCCTCAGCCGTGGCTCAGAGTTAGGAGTCTACAGTGATTCAGGTCTGAGGGTTAAAGGCATTCCTAGCAATCTGTAAGGATGCCAGGCAACTCTCAAAAAACTTCAGGAATTAAAGTTCTTTATTAAAAAGATGCCAGTTTCATGCTCTTACGTCATCTTTGCTGGGACTGGTGGCTACAGACAAGCCTAAAGCAGATAAAGGTTCCCTACAGCTACTCCTAATTCTCCCCCTCTTCCTCCTAACAATCCTTGAACTCTGCAAGCAGGAAAACAGGCTTTAGAATTCATAGACTTCTCAAGGCCAGGCAAGCTCCCAGACTTGAGAGAGATTACAGCAGGAATCAACAACCATTCCCCATTCTCAGTTTCCCACCCCAGGTATGAGTGACAGAATCACTACAACAGCATGAGCTTCAGCTGCAGGAGCATTAAATACGATAGCTGATCCTGAGCACCTGACAGGCATCATATATTGAAAGAGGACCATTCTTCTAACAGCCCATGCTTTGTTCCATGGTCGGGTGGTTTGGAAAGGAACACCCTTCGTGCTGAGCAGCATCAATGAAACCCTTAATTGTCTGTGATTAATGTTAAGAGAGGGAGATGAAGTTTGGCACAGTTCATGTGCAGGTGAGCATAAACAAAGCAAATGATAAATTGCTGGCTTTGTTTACAGCCAGGGTGGAATTACCCAAGTGATGGTAATCACATCCCACCCTTAAAATAGGATAATATGAGATAAATGACCTAAAGTAGTTAAAACAAGGGAGCCCATTCTAAGATGAAGCTCTTGATCAATTCTACTTCTCATATTTATGGGATTTCAGGACCACCTCCTCACAATAACTAACTGTCCCATATGATAAGGGTTCACATTTTTGGCTAAGTAATTATATTATAACTTCAAACACCAGGCAAGATTAACTATATTTGAAATATCTTCTTAAAGCATATGAAAATTGTTAGTTCACTCTTGCTATGGTTTATCTTAATGAGGTCTATGTAAAATTAATGATTGCTAGTTTCTTATACACAATCCTTTGGCCCTCAACCAATATACCCATCCTTGAATCGTATCTTCGCTTCTGCGATGTCAGATATTCCTGCCATTCATAGATGCTTTCTGCACCTGGACCTCTGTTGAGATGAGTTTGACAGTTCTTCTAATCTTCACAAGGCCATACAACTGGGTTACTGCTCTGTTTCATGCTCCTCTCAAAGGGTGTTCTATCCTGGGCCTCTAGGCTCCTTTCTTGACATGTCTAGCTGTGGGGCCAGGCTTGTTTATATCCGCAAAGACACACAGAAGCTGGCACCCATTCTTTCTCATCACCCCATCTATTCTTTCCTCTCCCTTTGTGATATGTTCTTTGCACCTTTTCAGTTCTCCTTCTCCCTACTCATCTCTTTGTATTTTCAGGCACTGTTTTAGTTGTGACACAAAATGTCTCCCAAATATTTTTGGTGATTTTTCCCAATAACATTAGCTTTAGAGATTTTATATCCAAAGTTTAATTTTTTTCAACTTTTAATGTAAACCCGGGGTTTCTCTTGAGCTTAAAGAAAAAAAAATACTTTCGCCGTTTGGTCCCCAATTGCAGTTTTTGTATCTGTTTTGTGGGGCAGTGGTGTCAGTGAGGGTGGCAGCCTCTCCCATTAATCCTATCTCTCCTGCCTACCTGCAGAATCCCTGCTTCCCCCACCTGACTCACATGGTGCATTCTTTCTTCCCCTTCCTCTTGCTCCCTGCCTAACTGCCTGTCCGTATGCAAAACTGCATGGTTCACACAGCAGTGGATCCTGCTGCTCCCCTTCCCACTAGCCTCCTTTAAAATAATAAATATTTTGTGATATCATATTGATTGGTCATTTTGTTAAAATTTTTATTTTTAATTGTGAGGGGGGCGTATTTTTCAGCAACCCTGGGGAGAAATGCCCAAGGTCTGTAGCTAAGTACCCCCTGTCTATATCTGGCCCCATTTTCTGGATTTTTTGATCCCCATAGAGCCAGATTCAATATTATTAGATATATAATAGGTTGTGTGCACGTATGCCCACATATACACAGCCATAATTGTTACTGCTGAGTATTTCTTTTGTGTGCTGACTTATTTTTGTTCTACTTTTTTGTGAAATGGTTTGTCTTACAAATAGAAAAAATATTTTATAAATAAATGTTATACACAGAGGGAGAGCATGAGTGCTATAAATGAAATAGCAGCTTTCAATTCATCTCTCTCATATCAAATTTGATGATATACGGTATCCAAAGTACAATGTCCAGTTCAGAAGAATTTGCAGGGTGATCACTCACTATCAATCATTACGGGCAGAACATTCCTGAGGCCCACTGTGCCACTAGTGCCTGCACTCCTGTGTACCTATAGTGCTGCTTGTCTGCTCCCTAAGGACTTTAGCGGGAGAGCCACACCAGCAGCTAAACTTAGCAAAGCACAGCCAGGATATTATGCTCCTTAGTTGTCCTGGCAAAGCCAACATAATCTACCAATTGTAGAGTGGCTACAGTTGACAGCACCATGTGTGGCAGAGAAAGGCATAGCCATTTTGTGGACCTGGCCATGTTTGCCATTGCCAGCTGTCAATGCTATTTCTCCACCTTGCAGAGAATGGGTGCACCTGGCAGAAAGACTCCTGCAATAGGGCTTGCCACACCCCAACAGAGGAACCTAGCTCATTGGGGAAAGTTACACTGAAGGTGCAGATAGTGTGCCTGCCCACCAGTTCACTGAACCCCCATTTCTGACAAGGGCAGGCTGGCAGCTGAAGCATCGCTCACTTGCAAACTCCCCCCCCCCACACACACACTGGTGCTGCTATGAGAAATATACACCCCCTCTTTGAAAAGTAAGACCAGAAAGATAGTGGGACCCAGCAAGGGCCACTTCTGCAACTCACGACACTCAAGATCAGCCCCCAAGTCTCAGAGAAGGAGCTCCTTTAAGGCAAGTGGGAGGGGGGCAGGCTCTGAAATGAATGATGAGAATGCCCATTGGAAACAACGGGAGTGGCTGGAAAATCCATTGGATTTGATGAGAGTCAGGAATGCCCATTGATGTGCAGCGGCTCCATTGAAATACATCACTGCATTGAAAAGATGCAAGGAGAATGTGGAGTGGACCGCAAGAGCTGTGCTCTGGTGCCGGGATGACAGGCCCCCTCAGAGTGGAATGATGACCTCTAGGACCAGAGAAACTGCAGGGGCTGCCATCTCATCCCCAGCACAAGATTCTCAAAGTCCACTCCTGCTTCCATAAAGAGCAAAAAGGAGAGTAGTCTTCTCTTTCAGGGAAAGAGCCTCAGAGATCCCAGGATGTGCTCCACCCCCCCACACACACATCCTGGCATCAACCTCACCCACATGTAGCAGTCTTTTGCCTTGCTTATTAAAAATCAGCAATGCTGTCAGAGAATGAGAGTCTTCCCCTCCACCTGACACACACAGGAAACACTCTAAGTGCCATCCCACTGTCTGCCGTTTATTTGAGAGGAGAGGGGGAGGGAAGCTGGGCCAGGCTGGAGCCTCCAAGGTGCCACTGGAAACCTGCTCCTTTTGAAAGCGAAGCCACACAAAAGCATGGAGGCACCTGGAGTTTCTTTGGAGCCACCCCATCCATTCCAGCCCAGAGCCAGAGACCATTTGCTGTGAAAGGGCAGCCCTATGGGAAAGTGGAGGGGGGGCCTACTATCATGCACAGGCAAGCAAACAGACAGGGATGGAGTTGTTGTTCGACACAGACTTTATTGAACTGCCTAAAGTGAAGAGGATGTATGAAGGTGTGTTGCCAACTTTCCTCACCCAGGGAGCTGTGTCTGTTAGTGCAACAGTCAGGGCTGGGACAGCCATTCCTCATGCTGCTTTCTCAAAAGCAATGTTTACTCATTGGCTGTCTGGGGAACCACTCCTGGGGCTGGCTCAAATGGCAGTTTAGAAGGATTATTGGGGTCTGGAACAGACATACTCCTCGGCCTCCCTGATTGGTCACAACCTGCATGAAAGGGAAATGGAGTCATATGTGACAAGAGGCCTGGCCTCACGCAAGCCACAGCCAGGTCTTCTATATCCTGGGAAAGTGTCCATGGTCTGGGGTGGCACCAGGGGTTTCATCACCACAAGTGCTGCCAGCAATCAAATGATGGATGCTCCTTCAGCAAGAAAGTGCTCCTCGTCTGCATCTGGATATTCTGCTGTTGTGTGGCTGCTCCGAGATCTGATTCTGTGAGGGGTTGCTCATCCATCATCACAGGAGAGTTATGAGAGGAAGCACCCAGTCACCTTAACTGACAGCCATGCTCTCTCCTCTTCCTGAGAGGGGAGCCCAGTCAAACAGACGCTAGGTGTCCCGGTAATGATTACTATATACCAAATTACATTATTCAAAGTATATACATCCAATATAATTACTACCAATCATGTAAAGTGCAAGTGCTATACAATAGGAATTTTACAAATTCGTCTATGATACATATACAATCCCTATCAGAGCTCATTTAAAGGAATAATGCACAATGGCCACACTATCAGTTCATATAACAATAAATGCTAACAACTTCTGTACAAATGCATTGATAATAATCCATAAATATCATGGTGAGTGGAACACATTCAAGATCCATAAACAGTCATTTAACATTTTCCATAAATAGTCATACATAAATAGAATAATACTAAAGGGTATGTGAATACTAAATTCATTTCATAACAATACAGAGGTAAGTAGAGTCAGTATTCCAAATAGAGATGGTAGGGGTAAATGTTAATCTTCTCCTGTGGTACTGTTCTGTAGATGTCCCAATATATATTCACCAAATCTATTTCATGCTTTGCACAGGTCCACAGTGGGTTTGGCTCTAATTGCCTTCCAATATAGCTGCCACAGGGGACCCCTACCACCACAGATGTTGAACTGGGTGTGTCCAAAAGATCCCAAAGTTCCCAACAGGATGCTAGCTACTCTCCTGTTTTGTCATTGCTTTCTCAGGGGAAATCATTACTTTTCATTGTCTGCCAGCAACTTTCTCAACCATGTCCTTCCTCTGGTCCAGTAGCTGGACCAGAGGGGAGCCCAGCAAAGGGATTCTGAACAGAGCCCCAATGTGGGCTACTAGAAGCCACCCTGGAGCAGCTGTGTTGAGAGTGACTCCTTGAGTGACTGCCTCTGTGGGCCACACCGGCTCATGGGCAGGGGCTGCGCCACTCCAGTGAGCCTCAACCACAGAAGCCAGCATTTGAGGGGGGGGGGTTTAAGGGAGAAGGGAGGCTGGTGTGAACAAGCAAGCTGGGGCAGCCGCTCCCAGCTCCCTTCTTACTTGTTGGTGTGCCCTCGTCCCTCCCTGAGCCAGGACTCAGGAGATGGGTAACTTGCAAGGAAATATGGGTGGCAATTGTTAGTTAGATATTCTGGATGTGGCTTTCCTCCCATATGTTAATACAAGGCATGTCCTTGTATGGGCTTCATTTAGTGAGTCAATGGAAAGATTTACTGCTCAGACTATGTTGGGGCAGTGTCCAATGTTGAAGTGCCAAGGACCGGGAATGCAACTTCATTAGAAACTGCGCTGGCGTGAACCGACGACCCTTTCCAATCTTACCCACTAATTGCTTTCTTTGATTTCTTAACTACAGTTTGTACCTGCAATACAGAATGATTCTATGCAGCTTTGGTGAAAAAATTTCTCTTGCTTAACTCTCATCTAGCTTGGAAGTCTTTTATATGTTGGAAAACAAGAATTAGAAGAAATGAATATATACACTGGAGCTTTCTTTCTTTATATTGGAAGAAGAAAGTTTCAAACAGAACTGGGGTGACTTTTTTGCTATGTATGTGGAAGCCTGTGTGTCTTTTTAACGATTTGATAAGGTAAACAGTCTGGTGTGAGAATGTAATACAAAGTAACAGCCTTGAAGATAAGCCAGCTGGATAACAACAAATCTTCCTGAGAGGCCCCTGTCTCTCTGCTATAGAACTCTGGCTCAATAGCACTAATTTCTCGATCTATGAGAAATAATACTGTGAAAAGTCTATGAAATTGGACTTTAATTACATTAAAATAATTGGATTTTATTGGAATTGAATAGGGAAAGAATTTAACTTAAGAGACCAATGCAAGAACAAGAAGAAGAAGAAGAAGAAGAATGGTTGAGGTTTTTGTTTGCCTCATATGATATACCCAAAGAATGGACTGGACTGTTCAGCATCTACATCAGACAGTTGACCCAAAGGTGAAGTTGGAATACATAAAGTTTGTGCTGGATTGGCAACCTAAATGTAGCAATGAAATGCACAATGATAAAAGAAAAAATAAATTAACAAGAGAAGCAACAATTTAGGTTGTAAAGAGTTGAAAGAATGGGAAGAAAGAAGATTACTCTGGGCCAGAAGGGGAAGAGGAATAAGATTAGAATAGTCATGTAGATGTGAATAAAGAACTTTAGGAATAAATAAATAAGGGATGACGGGTAAATAAAGGGACCCTGAATTTATTTTGTAGGTTTTTTTTAAAGGGAATTTCCAATAAAAATTTGATGATACAGGCTTTTATAAAATACTGAAAGGGATTAAAGATTTGTAAATTAAAGATTAGAAGGGAAATACAAGTATCATTCTATTATTTTGGGAGGTTAATGTGTATTTGAAAGATTAATTTTCAGTTTAGACCAGAGTTGTATCTGTTGGGAAATATGACAGGGGAGAAGGGGAAGAGAGTGTTTTTTTTCTTTGTAATGTTATATGGGGAAATGTTAAAGTGGCTTGTCTGCTGTTCATGGAGGGATTGGATTTGAATGATGTGGGCTCTAATTGAGATTGCCAAACTTATAGTTATAAAGAGATATAAAAATATTTTTTGTATACAAAGCAAATCGGAAGCCCTGGATGACTCTCTGTGACAGGAGAAGAAAAATGAATTAATGACAAGGTTATGTTAAAATGTGGAGCTGGGATGTTAAAGAGATGAGATAACACACACACACACACACACACACACACACACACACACACACACACACACACACACATTAAAGAAAAGAAGAAGAAATTACTTACTATAAATAAATAGTAAACTAATCAATTGCAGTTAAAACTGTTTTCAGCTGCCTCCTAAAGTTCAAAAGCAAGGGGAGCAGGTCACTTCCCTTGGGTGGTTTTTCTATAATTGTGGGATTGTCACTGAATAGGTCTCCTCTGGTGTATCCACCAGATGCACTTCTTTGGTCAACTGAACACTCGGGAGGGCTTTTCCCTGTGATCTTAACTCCTGGGCAAGAAGATATGGGAGAAGATGGTCTTTCAGATACACTGTTTCCAAGGCATATAGAACAAGACTAATGCCTTGAATTGGGCATAGGAGCAGATCAGTAGCCAATGTACTAATTGTTGAAATATCTGGGTCATATGTAACTGACCCCAACCAACAGTTTAGCCTTAGCATTCTCCGCTAGCTGCAGCTTCTGAATACTCTTCAAAAGTAGCCTCAAGTAGAACATAGTCCAGTTGAGAAGTAACTAAGGCATGGATTATGGGCTAGATGTGATGTGCACCAGCCAAAGTTGGACAAAAGCAGTCCAAACTATTAAAGTCATCTGATTTTTTAAGGAGATCTCTGAGTCAAGCAACACTCCCAAGCTGAAAACCTTGCTTTTCAAGAGTGGTGTCTCATGTCTTTGATCTGCCTTCTACTAACCCAGATAACTTTGTTTCAGTTTGTTCACCATCATCCAGCCCATTCCTGACTCCAAGCACTGATTCAGAGCATTGATAACAACCTTAAAATTAGGTGGAAAATAAAGGTGGAACTGAGTATCATCTTCATATTCGTGACTCTGCACCTTTGGTGGAGGAGGAGAGCAGTAGCTCCAGATATTTTTCATTACTAAGAAATAGTTGAGTAATGATGCTGCTTTGTCCAGAGTATTTATGAGTATGTTGTGCCTCAAATCAAGCTGGGCATGGGTGATTCTTTGAATTGCCAGTTTGCCTGTCACTGCCCCTTCCCCTTCCCCAGCCCCAGGCCCAGCCCCTGCCCCTGCCCCTGCTTTCACTCAGTGGAGACACAAGAAGAAAGGAAGGAGAGTGACATTGCATGAATCTCTAGGAATATTTTTACCATAGAGTTTTGGGGAATTCCTTGAATGCTGTGCAATATGTTTCCTCACACTCTGCTTCCAAATGCTCCACATCCATAACTTTCCAGCGCACGTCCCTAGTTTTATGTTACATATTCTAAGTTTTGTCTGAATCTTGTACATCATTTCTTTCATTAATGTATTTTGGTAAGGGCTACTAAAGTTATCATTAGATATGCCCCATATTTTGTGCTAGAAACTATAGCTGTTTGTTTGGTAAAATGCAATATATTTATAACAAAAGAACAACCAAATTTAAACATTTGTGTTGTTTTGTGTTATAAATGGGAAACATATATTAACCACAACTAGTAACTTTGTGAGAAGGCTGTATATAGCTGTAAGCTGTAAGGTCCTCCAATTACAACTGCTCTCATTGATATAGTCTGCTGTTTATCCATTCTCCTCCCCCTCCTCCCCATCCATCATGTATTACTGGAGATTCATGTTTGTTACTGAAATAGTAAAATGCCTGTTAAACTATCTATAACAAGCACAAGATGGTAATTAACATGCGTCAGATCTGCATATTTCCATTTGTTAATTAGAACATTGCTACTTGATTCAAAGATTTTAAAGAACTACACACAACAGTTATTTTGGTTTAGCAAGTATTTTACTGACAGCTTGAAAATTATCAGTAATAACACTGATAAAAATAGTGATGCAGCAGTAGAATTAAACTTGTTTGAGTGTCTGCTGAGCTGCAGATCCCTTGCATGATATTTTGCTGCTACTGTGTTTTTAGCAACAGGAGGTTGTGTGATGTAATTTTAAACACACAGTCATTAGCTCATCCAGTGATTATGTCAGAGAGATGTTTGCCAATACCTTAGAGCTAATTCACAGGCTAAAGGAAAGAGTTTGCAAGGAAGTAGGAATGAATGACTCACACATCTTCTTTTCTATACAAATATATCCATATAGATTTATTCTATTCAATTCCACATGGGCCCATTTAAATAGAATTAAGTTGGAGAATGTCTGCTGGAGATCCTAAATGAATCTGATTTTAAATCAAATGCATCAGTCCCTGTAGGCCCTGTCAAACTCCTAATGACATAATTGTTCTCGGTATCTCACATTGGCAGGACCCATGAGAAACAGATTTCCCATATTTCCTGGCACCCATGGATGCTACTGTACCATGCATGCTTACAGCAACAACTGAAGCTTGAGCCACTGATGATGTGTTATATTCTGGGAGCCTTCTTGGCAGCTGTTGCCTTCATGTGCTTACCCCAAGGCTTATCTTTTTCCCACCGCAAGATTCTTTGGCGTAGCAAAATCAGAGATGCAGTTGTACCCATCTTTCAATTTCAAGTCAGAGAATCTTGATGAAGGCATGCATTTCTTCAGGCACTTTTTATAGCAAGCAGTTTGGCTGAGATCTTAAGGGCACATAAAGCAGTGCTCTTTTTTTTAGGATCCTCCCCAAGTTCCTCACAATCTGGCAATGGGTAATTATCCATGTTGTTTGCTAAAAACCAATCCTCTCAGAATCTTCTCATTCTGAGAGGGAGGGCATCACATAATAGATGGTTTCCAACAATCAAAGAGGTGTGGAAGGGAAGCAGATCCAAACTTTGCCTTTTCCACTTAGAAATAGGCAACTATTTGCCTACAGATGAGAGGAAAAAAGCTCTTTCACCTAATAATTAAACACACACACACACACTAAGATCTGAAAATGAAGAGTCAGATCTTTTCTTTCAGTTAGAGGACTAATTATTCAGGGTCTGACATTCCTCAGATCCCTTCCAAATGTGTAGATAAAACAGGTAACTTTTAAAATTGCCTTGACAACTGAGAGGAAGCTTTTCTTTTTCCTGCTGGAAAAGTTGGGATAGGATCACTTGGGTAAGAGACACAACTCATGAGAATCTCTGCCCAATTGGTTGGAAGACACAAAAGTTACAGTCAGAAATCTGTTTGCTATTGAAACTAATGAGAACATTGTATGAACATGTAACAATGTTATTAAAGTCTGATTTTTTTTAAAAAAATAAGCAACATCCGTACCACAATATAATTTATGTGTTCATTACTAATCTCTTCATTTAAACTCATCTATACTGGTTGCTCAACTGGTATCTATCAGCAGACAACTAGAGGAATGAGGACAAACAATAGGTATGATATACTAGTTTCCAGAATATATGCATTATTTGCCCTAGAACAAGGCTGTCTGTGAAAAATATGGGAAGATTGTTGTTAGTCAGGAAGAGAGGTTAGAAAAAGAGTAAGAACATAAATGAGCCAATGTTGGGCAGAGGCTAAAGTATGGTATTTCAATTGCAGGAATCCTGGGTCAAATCCGAGCTTTAGCATGAAGCTCATTGGGTGACCTTGGACCAGTAAGTGGCATTCATTTCCTCCAATGGAATAAATATTTTCATTTTCAGAACAGGGAATGGTGATTTCCACTGATTTCCCCTATAGAACCTCACTTTGACCATATGCTGTTCCAGAATGTCCAGTGACCTCCACAAACAAAATTTGGGGGCACAGTGTGTTGCAGCAGGAGAGGAAAGAATGACAGGCCCATTCCACAAAGTCTCTATTCAATCCAAGTCTAACTGAGTCAAATTTGCATATGAATTCCAATTCAGCAGCTTCCCATTGGATTTTGTTTTTGAAATGTTTCTGTTGAACTATGGTAACCTTTAAGTCCTTGATGGAATGTCCTGGTAGATAGAAGTGTTCTTTCACTGGTTTCTGGATGTTGCCATTTTTAATGTCAGATTTGAGTCCATTTGTTCTTTTGCGCAAAGGTTGGCTAGTTTGTCCAATGTACAGAGTAGATGGACATTGTTGGAACATGAGGTCATATATCACATTGGAGGATGAGCAGCTGTAAGAGCCAGAGATAGTATAGTTGACACCATTGAGTCCTGTAATCATATTTTCTGGGAAGATATGAGGGCAGAGCTGGCATCTGGATCTGTTGCAGGGTCTAGTACCTGTGTTGGTGACTCTGTTAGCCGGTTCATGGTTGTTAGTGAGAAATCATTTAAGGTTGGGGGGCTGTCTGTAGGCAAGGAGAGGTCTTCCACCCAGGGCTTGTGAGAGAGAGGCATCGTTTTCCAGGATGGCTGTAGATCACTGATGATATGTTGGATAAGTCTGAGCTAGGAGATATTGGTGACAACCAGTGGTGTTCTGTTGTTAGTGTCATGTCGATTGTACCCATTCATCCATCCCAATGTTAGTTCTGATGCTTAAATGCCAGTTATAATTCAATTAAGTTCTAATGCCAGTTATTGTAGGAGTTCTTGTTATTAGGATTAGTAATGTTAGGATTTCCTGTTATTAGGATTCTAGTGGATTCTCAGACTGTTTATGGAGTTAACTCAGTATTGTCAGTACTGGTCTAACGTGGTAACTGATAGGTACGTTTTGGGTTGGGTCCATAGCTTTGGGAATCACTTTCGTTTTCTCCCTCTCACAGCATAACCCTGCAGCTGGCAGGGCTGCGGACAATCTCTCCTATTGATGTTCCTTGAACTGACCTTGGGCATCTGAAATGTTGCAGTTCTCAGTATCTTGTCTGCCTCGTGTATGAACTCTGAAGATGTTTCCCAGGCTGCTTCTGGGCTTGTGGTTTCGGAGGGAGGGGGTTGTGTGAGTATATAGTTCAGTAACTGCTTTGAAACTTATTCCTTTCAATGGGAAGTTGTCATGCGCATATGCAGTTTACTTCCATGTACTCCTATGGACCTGTGTATGTGGGGAAAGGCTGATGTTCTGAATAAAAGTCATTTAACCAAGAACCTGTGTCTTGCTGAAATGATCCAGGACTCTACCTGCCATATCCTGTCATCCATAGAGTCTATGTCATAGACTGACATTTTGAAAGGAATCCTATTTTCTTCTGAACCTGTAACCTTTGGAGAATGGCTACTGGATTCCAGCCGTTTGAGCCAACCCCAGGATTAACAGTGCCAGGACACCCCATTTCCTACCCAGCCCTGCATCTGGGATCAGGTGCAGCTGCTGGAAGAACTCCTATAGAGCTGGGGGCGATCCCTAGGAGAGGGGTCACCCATCTTAAATTGACTACCTTACCAACTCCCAGACAATGGGCACCTTGAATACAAGAGAAAAAGGAGAGGTGGAGAAGAGCGCTGTTTGGTCACTGTCTGAGTGAGACAGGAGCACTCGACAGCTCCAGGGCTTCTTATTTAACCTCCATCCCAGAGAATGAGCAGAGGACTGAGCCCATGGGAGACCTCTCCTTTGAACCATCCCACATCACTTCGGAGAGGGGAGTGGACAATATAGCCGCCAACGCAGCAGAATTTTGGTGGGATGATGAACTAGGACAGTATGTAAACCTTCCCTTGGAGAAGGAGAGTTATGTGCCGTGGGGGTTGGAGGCCCCTCTGAATCTCCCTCCTGACTGAGTCTCAGAATCGTGAAGGGATTACCAGCGATGGAAAAACAATTGCCAAGGGAGCTTGTTCCTCGCCTGGGACTCTCCCAAGTCGGGGGATGGCATGGCGCTGAAAGAAGAGGACCATTTGGATTACCTCAGTGAATAGCTCCAGGTGATATGACATGTTGGCGTTAACCAGACTTACCCGGGGTTGGATGAGGAGCGCAGTGGATGCTCAACATACCCAAGACCCAGTGGGTCTACAAATAACAGTCTACAAGTAACCATAGTCTGACAATTCGTTCCTTTTGGTTTGTCCTGGAGCAGGCTGTTTCTGGGTACTAGTCTGGCCCCATCCATTTCTTTCCTCGCCTCATTTGGTGGGTACTGAAGCCCCAAAAATGCTTGTTGTAAATCTTTTAAGTGAGAGTCTCGATCAGGAGTATTGGAGCAGACACAATTGAAAATAGGAATGGTTATCTCATTACCAAAAGTAACTGCTTTCAGGCATTCTATTCAGTTTCTGCCATAGAGGGGAGGGGTCACACCCATCCTGGATTGTGCATTCCACCTCTTTCATGACTTCTTGTAACTTATTTACAAGACCCTTACTCCCTGCACCCTCTCCCCCCTCCCCTCATCACCTATATATCTATGGACAGTTTCTTCATACCTTCCATGCATCTGACGAAGAGAGCTGTTGCTCTCAAAAGCTTATGCTACAATAAAGTTGGTTAGTCTTAAAGGTGCTACTGGACTCTTTACTATTTTTTTACTGCAGACTAACATGCTAACTCCTCTGGATCCACAAAGTCTGTGTGTGGTTGAAGACATGCCACTATTTCTGAGTTTTTGAAAGAATAAAATTCCATCTTGGCCTAAACAGTAAACCATGGATGACTGACCCATAAGAACGTAGGCATAGCTCATGAAGAATATGGTGGTTTATCTTTTTCCTTATAGCGGCAAACTAAAATAAACTCAGTTCAGTGTTGCTCACTTAGTTCATATTATACATTAAAATACAAAAAGTCTTGCAACCAAAGAAATGCTATCATTTCATAGCAAGTTCTCAAGGCCTCAGCAGGTGATATGTTATCAAACACCCTCTCTATTTATAGTCTTTCTCAAATTAGCACCACCACCTAATTGTCAAAAGCAAATTCACTTCTACAGAACAAATTTAGCACCTCTAGTTGTAATAACTGGTTCTGCTTTGCACCATTGCTGGTAAATTGCATGCTGATTATGATTATAGAAAGCAAAACCTGATCTGAATACCTGTTCAGTGTCTGTTCAACATATTCTGAATTTCAAAATGCAAGTACTGCAGATTTGCAACTCTGGCAAGCCCAAAGCCTGACTATGATAGTAATGTGCCAAACAGAAGCCATTAATATTAAATATACTTACTTAGAAGTAAGTCATACAGAACAGTGTTTCTCTGTGACCTGGCTTTAAAGTATATAGACTTGGTAGACAAAGTCCACTGCTGTGCAGTAATTCAATGCCATGGATCCAGCCATCCCATGCATGCAAGGCACACTGAGTTTTCCGATGTTCCTCTCCATCCCTGCAGCCCCTTCCAAACCCTGAAAGTCATTCCTTGGGTCTTGAGATCCACATGTAGAAATATTCATGTGAATCAGTGGGGCTAGTGAGGAGGGACAAGGGGATGGCTTTCTTTAGTGGAACTGTGCTTACAGAAAAGGAAGGAGGAGTGATTTCACCCCCTTGTACATCACCACCCCCACTACCCCCAACCTGTGCAGATATTGTTACCAGGGACCCCCTGTCTATGCTGTCTATTCTAACTCCATCTTGACTAAATTCATTTTGGCAGCCATTTTAGAAGTTAGCAGTGCTATATCTTGGGAGAAAGTAAGTCCAAGGCTCTCCTCATGCTGTGATAATGAGTGGCCTTTTGGGTGGGAAACTGATTTATGCATGGGATATCTTCATGCCTACCCATTGCCACAGAGGCTTGCACCCATCTAGATCGATCAATGTAATTTCATCAGCAAGGACAAGTCTTCCAGAGCACAAAATTTAATTACTATCAAGCAGTCAGGTGGCTGGATTAATTTTACTGACCTTGTCTGAATGCCTTGTACCAACCTGCCACAAGCATAGGTGAAGCCTCCACCAAGCCTCCTCTTTTTGTCTACTTTGCCTAAATGAAATCACCTTTTGCTACCTTTCCTGGAAGCCCTCCTTCCTAATTCACAGATTCTTATCCTGGATTCATCCTGGATGTTACAATTATTTCTTTGATATTCTTTTGTGCAGGCTTCTATAACTATCACTGTTCTTCCAGTCAAAGACAGTGTAATTGCCTCTGTTGCCTCAGAGGTTGTCCACCCCAACCTTCTGTTCTAGAAATAGCAAACTTTTCCTTGCAACCTTCAGAAGCCCTGCCTGATGTCCTCCTCTCTCAATCTTTGGATCATCAAATTAGACAACATGGTCTACTCAGCTCAGAGGACTGAGGATAGGTGAACTTCTTCTCTGATCACTCCCTTTTCTCTGGAAACATTCCTTTCCCCTTTCTTTAAATTTCTCATGCCATCTCACTCTCTCACTCCTTGTGGCTATTCCCAGATGCACAATTCCCTCTCAGCGAGAAGCTTGATATTCTTTCACTTTATCTTCTTTCCTGCAATTCTTGATATGCATGTCCCTCTGAACACAACAATTGCACTGTTCTTATGCTTGAGTATCTTTTCAATAGCTGTCCCTCTATATTTTTCCTCAATAAACTCAAAACTTTGCTTTGGAAAAGATCGGGTCAATTCATGGTTATTGATAGCCTATTAGAGGTACTTTGAGCTTGTTTGCCCACTATCCAGGTAAAAGATCCTTAAATCATATGTTCTGCCCCCCTCCCCCCAACTGGCAAGTGTATCAGTTTTGCAAGCTAGCCAGGCTGTGGAAGCGGGTTCCCCATGACACTGAGCTTAATCCCCACAAATTGATTGCAGTTCTGGGTAAGTGTCCCAACCCAATTTAGGATACAAATGCAAGGGAATACATGTGGTAATATTATGAGCTACTCAAAGTGTGAAATGATGAAAACTGGGAAATAAGAGAGGTGATTGCCATAATAAAACAAAGATTAAGCATCATCCCAAATCTATGAAGCTGAATTAAACATCACATTTATAAGTACTCTTAACTAGACATGGGAACGATCTGAATTATGATTTCAAAAAAACCCCGATTTTGGCGTTTGCGCCATTGTGACTCAGCTAATTGGTTCCATCCACAGCAACCGATCTAGCAGTCGGGGGTTTGCTTGTTAGGGACTTGATCGGATGGGTCAGTTTCTGTTCGGAATTGCAGACACTCTTGCGCCAGTAATTTATTCCCGGGGCAATGGAGCTAGGGGAATGAGCTGTGTTTGCCCTCCTTCTGTCGCCCTCGAAACACGAATGGAAGCCCAGCTTTCCTTGATTAGCAGGCTTCCTTCCAACCACGGAGCAGCAACCCAGGGGAGGGAGGGGGAAGGGGGTGTTCTGAAGCCATGGGCACAAAGGAAAGGCAAAAGGCAGCGTGGGAGGCTAGGAGGCCGCCTGCGCCGTTCGTCTTTCCCCAGGACAAGGGGCGTGTGGGCAAGTAATTGGCCTGGGTGGTGCTGGATAGGTGGCCATGGGTAGCAGAGAGTTTGGGAATAGGGAGCAGGCCAGTGAGCACCCTTTGGCAATTCCCCATTGGTGGAGAAATGGGGTCTGATAGGAGCAGATGGTATGCTTCACCACAACCACCACCTGGACAGACTGCCTCCAAGGTAAGTCCTTCCTTCATGCTGTATGGTTGAGGCTTTAGGAGTTGGAAGGGGGGGAACCATTTGCCTGGCCAGCCAGGTTGAAGCCATTCCAACGATGGACCAAACCTGGGGCAATGGGGCTCACCCAGATAGGTCAAGTGGAGGTCCAGGGTTGACCCCGTGGCTTGACCTGTACCGCTAGCTGGCCTTTACTGCAGTTAACAGTTGATTTTGTGTTTAATAAAGCGGATCTTAGTTCCAAACCTTTTGTCTCTCCCTTCCTCTGACTTGGGGAGGGGGGGCAATTAGTGGTATAAATAGGGATTCTTTTGAATTTCAATTTAAAAATCCATATTTTATATTTGTTTTACACTTTTGCAAATCTGACCTGTATTTCTTGGTTTGAATTTTCTTTATTTAAACTATAAACTATACACCATAACATAATAAAACAATAAACATAGAGAATTAAAAAAACCCACAATTCTAAACATGACACACTAACAATACATATATCTATAAAATTAAGAGAAGAAAAAAGAAAAATGAAAACAAAAAAACCCCTTAAATTACACTACAGGTTGAGTTCCGATTTTCTCCGCAACAAGTATATATCATTTCTAGAGTCCCACTTATTCTAAGTTAGTCACAAAACCCCTCTTTTTTCTATTGGTCATGTTTCTTAATCCGTAAATCCAGATGTCATCAAATTCTTGTTATCCATTTCATGCAAAAAGTCTATTAATGGTTCCCATTCAGTCAAGAAGTTAACTAATGTCCTTCCTCTAATTAATGCAGTAAGTTTTGCCATTAATGCAAACTCCAAAACTTTTGTCAACCATTCCTCCACTATCGGCAATGTTGTAGTTTTCAACTTTTGTGCATAAAGTACTCTTGCTGTTATAATAAAGTATAAAAACAGTGTTCTAAAACTTTTTTCCAACTGGTTGTCCATTATTCCCAACAGAAAAGTTTCTTTAATACCAGAGCTTAATGTAAATTTCAGTCCACATATTTTCCCATTGCTCCATTAATACATCATGTCCACATTTTTTTGCCCATTTAATCATACATTCTTTTACTTGCTCTTCTTCCATCTCAAACCTCAACAAAAGTTTATGCATTTTAGAAATAACATGTTCATCATTTGTACAAAGGGCTATTTCAAATTCAGTGGACTAACCATTTCCCTTCTAAAATGAGCTTCTTGCGATGACAGCCAGAGAGGTATTTTTGAACCAAACCTAAGTTTGTATTTATTCCATACTCTCAGGATTGCACACCTTACATAATGATTATTAAACTCTGTGTTGGCTTTAACTTTGTCATACCGTAGATACCTGTGCCACCCAAATTTTAGATCATGCCCTTCCAGGTCCAGCAATCTTCTATGTTTTAACAGTATTCCTTCCTTCATCCAAACCAAACAGCCGCAAAATATAATCTCAAATCTGGGAGGCCCAAACCTCCTCTTTCTTTTGCATCCTGTAGAACCTTAAATTTAACCCTTGGCTTTTTGCCTTGCCATATAAATCTCGATATATCCTTCTGCCATTGCTTAAATGGTGTCTGTCCTGTATTGACAACAGTCAATACAGGAATTGTCTGCAATAGGAATAACGTTCTAGGTAAGACATTCATTTTAATTGTAGCTATTCTTCCCAAAAGCGATAATTCAATTTTGTACCATCTTATCATATCCCTTTTAATTTCTTTCCAAGTCTTAATATAATTATTTTGGAATAACATACAAAGTAATACCCAAGTATTTTACCTTTTTCTCAACTTTAAACCCTGTTTTGCTCTCAAGTTTCATTTGACTGTGTATTTTCATATTTTTAGTTAAGACTTTGGTTTTCTGCTTATTAACCTTAAAACCATCCACTACACCAAATTCTTTCATGTGAGGATCCTCCCTCACTGGCACCCTCTCCTGATGGCCTGCCATCCTACCAACTCTCCAGGCAGGTGTCCTCCGGCCTCAGACGGGCAGGGAAGGGGGTTGCACCACCTTGTTCCTTCTCCTGCCCTGGGAGTAGCAGCACACTCCAGCTGTCTCTCCCTGCAAAATCCTCCTCGGCCTTCACAGGAACCTGAATTTAAAGGCCTCCCCTGGCCCCACCTCCCTGGCTCTGGCCCCAATCATCACCCCGTCTCCCTGACTGGCCCTGCTCCCAGCCTATCTGATAGGAGGGCTGGGTAGACTCTGTAGTCTTCTGGCTCCACCCCCTCCATCCCCACCTAGGGTGTGGCATTTGGTCTGCTCTCTGCCTGGCTCGCCCCTGCTGCTTCTGAACCTTCCCCAGTGGCTCCCTTGGCATCTTGGAGCCTGCGCCTGCCTGCCTTGTGCTGATGGCAACCTCCTGTGAGCCTGGATGAAATGTAGCCATCTGGGCAACTGCAGGAGACAGGTGAGTCTGCTGAGTGGCTGCAGGCTGTTCCCCAGAGTTGTGCCTGGGCGTCGGCTGCAACTGGCCTAAGGGTGGGAGAGGCCTGGAGGCCTGTAGGGGCTCCTGCAACTGAGGTACTGCCAGAGGCTGTGCTGCAGGACCCAAAGGGGGTGCCTGCTGCTGCAGGGCTGGTGGTGAGGGTGGACAAAAGGCCAGCGTCGCTGGACATTTCAATTTTTTTCATTAGAGTTTCAATTCCTTTCAAAGGGTCCTCCAAAATCAACACCAAATCATCTGCAAAGGCCCGACCTGTAGTTCTTGATGTTGTGGCATTTTCTGATTTTTCACATCCATTTTTTCTTTAAAAATGCATATTTTTAGTTATTGATTGATTGATTGATTTTATTGATTTGATTTGATTTTTAGCCCGCCTTCCCCACAAACAGGCTCAGGGCAGGGTACAATAAAATGCTCAATACACATTAAAACATACAAATACATTTAAAAATCCAAAAACATGAATACATTGTTAACATATACCATACTTAAGGATGGGGAACCTCTCCACAACCAAGATATGAGAGAGATCACCCAAACAGTGAGTTGACCACAAAGAAGCCAGTGAATGACCCTAGCTGAGATGTAAAGTTTCCAGCTCTAAAAGAGTCCAGTAGCACCTTTAAGACTAACCAATTTTATTTTAGCATAAGCTTTCGAGAATCAAGTTCTCGAAAGCTTATGCTAAAATAAAATTGGTTAGTCTTAAAGGTGCTACTGGACTCTTTTTGATTTTGCTACCACAGACTAACACGGCTAACTTCTCTGCATCACAGCTCTAAAAGGAGGCCTATGTACTGAGAAGATAATTTTGGAGAAAGGAATGTTAAGCAATTTCTGCTTCAACTGGTCAGAATTCAGGTCATTCTGAGGGTTCTTTTTGCATGAACTGTCTAAAATGTTTTGTTGTGTGAAGTAGTACACTTTTTCTAACAATTTATTTTACTTTTATTTATTTTCTACTTTTATTCTGCCCTCTCCACATTTCCGTATAGCAGCAATGACCACATACTAGCCTTGCTAACAGTCACAATGTATTTACTAATACAATACATAAACTCAATACACAGTAAAATGCATGTACAATGAACAATTATCAATACAATAAAGAATGTAATTAATTCTACACTTCACATGTGGAAAACCATTCATACAATTGCTAAAACACAGGTACCTCAAGATAATAAAGTGCTTGTGCTACCAATTTCTACATGAATTCATTGCACATATAACTATTAAAGTGCAAGTACATAGTAACAACCCAGCATATTTCTATTCCACAGGTCCTGGATAGCAAAAGTCCAATAAGTGAGTGAGACTGTCCAATAAAACAACGTCAATCCTTGTTGTATATACTTGCTGTGTGGAATCCAAAAACAAAGGTCTGGTCCTCCGATGGGTTATCTAGATCCTCATGTGACCCATTTCATATAATCTTTGTCAAAGAGCACATAGAGGTTAAAAGTTCATTAATCTTATTCATAGATACTTCTTCACAAAAAACATTCAATAATTGCTGTGAAACAGCATCTAGTCACAAGCTTAATGTATCCAGCCTCTCCACCACATAGTTATATGTGCATTGTATTCATGTAGCAATAGGTAGCACCAGACTGGAAGGGATCTAGGGCCGAGGTCTCCTTTAGGAAATTCTGCAGTTGGTTCTCTGCCGCTCGATCAATCACCTTCCCCAGAAACAGGAGGTTTGAGAATGGGCGGTAACTGAGCAGGTCGGCTGGATCCAACAATGGTTTCTATAAAAGAGGCCTCACCTCAGCCTCCTTAAGTGCTCTGGGAAAAACCCCAGAGCCCAGGGACAAGTTGGCAAATGGCCTCCAAGGAGTCCCATAATCTGTCAAAACTGGCTTTCACCAGCCATGACGGACATGGGTCCAGGAGGCATGTGGTAGGCCTCATTCCCCACAGAATCCTGTCCACCTCTTCCCCAGAAAGGGGGCTGAAGTGATAAAATATCACCCCCAAAGACAGCCAATGGGCCTCTAGTTCACATACTGTGTCAACTGTGGCTGGTAAATCGCAGTGGAGAGAGACAAGATTTTATCAGCAAAAAAGCTCACAAAAGCCGCACAGCTTATGGCTGAATTCTAATTTTTGTGGTCTCTACCTGGAAGGGAGATCAATGAACGAACCACATTGAACAATTTAGCCAGGTGTGAGCTAGCTGATGCAATGGAGGCTGCATCAAGTTCCTTCTTTGCAGTCTTCACTGCCATCTCATAAGATTTCATAAGCAATCTATAAGATGTTCTTGTTTCCTCATTGTGAGATCACTGCAACACACGCTCAAGTCGTCTTACTTCCTGCTTTCATTGCCTTAGCTCCTCTTTATACCAGGGGGCTTGGTGATTACAGGGGCGAAGAGGATGACAGGGAGTGATTTCATCAATAGCCGCAGAGAGCTGGCCCTGCCAGTCCTCTACCAACTCATCCAATGAACTACCATGGAGCACTGATTCCCACAGAGCATTCTGGAAACTAATTGGATCCATAAGTCTCTGTGGGCAAGCATAAATTTGCTCTCCACCCTTGCAGGGGGTGGCGGCATGTCCAGCCGAGCCTCCAGGACCATGTGGTCTGACCATGGCACAAATTCTACTTTATCCAGAACCACATCCAGTCCCATCTCAAAGATCAAATCTAGCGTGTGGCCTGATACAAACTAGGAGAGTCCCAGTGTTGCCATGGCTGACACCACGTCCATTGCCTGTGCAGAGGCGGCATCATCAGCATGGACATTGAAATCCCCCAGTACCATCAACCTGGGGTACTCCAAGGCCCACCCTGCCACCATCTCCAGCAGGCATGGCAGGGTGTCTGCTGGTGCGCTGGGTGGTCGGTACACCAGACAGACAGCCAAACTTTCCTCAGCACTCCACACCAATCCCACACAATCAATGCCAGAGATCTCCAGAATGAGAAGCGGCCTGCAGGAGAAACCTTCTCAGGTAAGGATTGCCACCCCTCTCCCCAACACCCCGTTTGCGACTGATGAAGGACTAAGTATCCTGGGGGGGGGGGAGCTCACCCAAGGCAACTGTCTCGCCATCCCTCACTCAGGTCCCGGTCATGCATACCAGGTCCATATTAGCTACTGCAAAGAACTCTGGTCTTATTATTTATGGACCTGGCATTGCACAACATCAGTGTCAGAGGGGGGTTTAATTTCCTAGCTTCAATACCTGCGTGTCTCAGGATGGGACATAGCAATAGCAAATAAGGCATACAGACATATTATATTACCTCACCCATGAGCATCAATGGTGCCAGTTGTGTTTAATGTGTAAATCTAACTGGCAGTATGTGTGACTTATCTTGATCTCACTGGAATCCTGAAAAGATCCAGGTGCACTGGGAAATGCTTGAAAAGGTGAAGTGCAGTGTTACATGTATAATGCATATTAAAACTATGCAACGTTAATACACAAAACAAGCATGTCAAACTAACACTGAAAATGATGAAATATAATAATCCACAGAATATAAATCAATATAAAAATAAATCAAATAGGAAACATTAATTTATCCCTAGCTTTTAGAAAGTTGTAAAAATGTAGACCAATACCAGCTAAGTCATTAAAAAAGTATTTATCATTTGTGTTGGCCTCTATGCCAAAGAGCCTTTTGAAGAAACAATCACATAGCTATCTGATGTAGTAATAAAAGATGCTTTGTTCAATCTGTCAAATGGATCTTAGTGGCTTCCAGGATTAAACGGAATTCATAAGAGAATCCAAAATTATTTATTTTCTTGAAACAGAGTATTTGTGTGATTTGATTCATCTGTTTTTATCATTTAATCTATGATTTTTAACAGACAACAATATTGCCACATGCTGAGCCTTTAAAAGAACTGTAGAATCACAGCTAATAAGACTTGCCTCTGCCAATGGTTGACAGGAAATTAAAAGGAGTCTGCCATTTATTTGGATGAGGATCTTTGCCAAATAAAGCTTCATTTCCGAATAGATACTAAGTGTGATTTTATAAACAACTAAAGTGCTATCACCTGGACTCTTTGCTCACATCAATCACTACGTGGTATAAGAAATGAAATCTTGCTTAACTTCTGCCAGTTTCTCCCAAGAGTTTTTCCAAACAATACATACAGATCTCGCAAATTAGTTCTTTGATACTAGTTGACATACATTGTGCTTCCTAAATAGGCCTTTTGTCACAGCAACATTCAATCCAGCTAATGACAAGAAGCTAACAACTATAATAATATAGCTTTATGGAATTAAAAATAATGAATTTTAAAAGTCTCTTCATTCAACATTCAGGCTAATGGACCTATGAGGAATGAAAAGCATAACATTAAAAAAAAGGCAAGCAAAGAATTGTCAGATTGTGGTTGAGAACAGTAGAACCCTTTGGAATGAAACTGCAGGAAAACAAATGGAGACAGTCAGGTGATACCTTCATTAAGCAGAAGGATGTATAGTTTCCAGTTGCATGCTTTGTTAAGTGGTATGTCAACCCAGAATGGCTAAGAGAGAGAACCCTCATTTTGTAAAACCTGAGAATGCACTATTCAGCACTAAATAAAGAGTCAGGGCCTAAATAAAGAGCTTCACTGGGGAAAAACAGGTTGTGTTGTAAATGGTTGAGCAATTGGATGTCTTCTGCAACACAAATACTGGAGAAAATGATTTGCAATATCTCTTTGATTTTCTTTGCAATCAGTTTACATTTATTTTACAAGTGAGAGCCAATACAGAAGTGCTGTTTACCAGATTTTTTTAAAAGGGTAATAACTGAGAGGAGCACCTCTGTATAGTTCACCAATTGAAATAGAGCTGCCCCCTGCCCCCCGCACAAGGGTGTTACCATTCTTGGAAGAAAAAGCATGGACAGAGTGGAAGTGCTTGACGTCCTTTCTAGGCCTGATAGCATGGTTTAGAGGAAAGCAGTTTCATTGGGCGTATAGGAATGGATGAATAAAAATCCTTATCCCTCTTTGCCAGTTCCCTAACTTGGAAAGAGCCTCATGTGGAACAATCCAATCATCTGATGAAGAGAACTGTGGTTCTCAAAAGCTTATGCTACAATAAATTTGGTTAGTCTTAAAGGTGTAACTGGACTCTTTACTATTTTGCTACTACAGATGAACATGGCTAACTCCTCTGGATTCAATTCTCTAGAAAATGTTTTCTCAAACATTTACATCAGATAGTTTTGATGCAGTGGCCAAGGTACAGAGGAATTACAGGGACAAAAAAGAAGAAGAAAAGCAAAGAGACAGGATCTGCTGAGGTGGTAGATAGATGTGGAGAAAGGAGCGCAGCAGGAATGAGTATATGGTGTGTATGGTAGGTGGTCACCCTTGTACTCCACCCTGGATGCTGGAGATGATAGGGACTGACAGCAAGTGTGGTCCCTTAACTTTCCTCTTTGGTTGGAGATGCTTTCATTTTCTCTACATAAATCTGTAGATTGACTAACATAATGGGAAAGGTGTTGGGAAAAGAGTGTGAAAAAGTAGCTAGTTACAAAATTAGAGTTAAAATCCTTCTAAAAACCTTGAAAGATTTTCTGGATTTACAGACTTGCATCAGATCTGTTCAGTATAAGTTAATCGAACATACTAGCTCCATTTACTTGTGAAAAGGGGAAGAACTAGAATCTGAGGTGGAGTGTGTGTGTTCTACCCTGGTCCTTATCATTTCACCTTTTTTTTGCTTTAAGCCTTTATCCCTAACTTTTATGGTACAAGAAAAGGGGCCGAATCTGGACTTCCGGTTTCGGATCCATGGAGGTCTAACGCAGCTCTAAGAGCTGAGCTGACCGGGCTGCCATTTTAACGGCCGGTGGGGCAAACAAGCTCGCGGCCAACTGTTCTCAGGCGGAGAACAGGCATAGAACGCTTAAGTACCTCAGGACGCGTTGATCTCGGGCGAGGGGGGTCCTGCGCAACGGACTCTCTCCCATCCCTTGAGGTCCCACCCGAAGACAGGTCGGCTAAAATCTCTGCGGCAGTCCTGGAGCCAATGCGGTTGGCATAAGACCTACATGCCCAAGCCTCAACAGTGGGAAGAAGAGTTGGTGGGAATCTGAGATTGAAACAGCGATTACAACCCGAGAAAAGTGCTTGAGAAGGTAAAGATCACTATCTCTTGAAACGGGACAGATTACTTAAAGCAATGAAGCATTAAAGTAGAATTTTAAACTGCAACAGATTGGATATAAGGAGGGGAGGATCCGGCAAGAATAATATTAGAAAAAGGACTAAGCTAAACGGAGTTATTAAAGAAATTGGACTATTGTTTTGCATACCTGCGGTCACAAGGAGATATCAGGCTGTGAGAAAGTTTTACCATCGCGAGAACTGCTGTGGGAAGTCGGGAAACAGGAAGTACGTAACAGTGATAGAGTTGCTGGAGAGAAGCGGCCCTTGCCGGATGACAGGAAGAAGGGAATCGCCATCTTTGAAAGGGGAAGAGCTGCGGCTTCAGCAGAAGAGGAAGTAAGCCATATTGGATTACAAAAACCATAGAGGAACCATAGAGAAAAGACGCCCGACATTTTGGACTCTTTAAACGACTTTTTTGCAAAAAGACCGGGACATTTAAATTAAAAGGACACTAAGCCAAGCGCCACGGAGTTAAGGAAGCGAGCAGACTCGTGGGAGCGAGGTAAAGCAAGCCCCACGATGTCGAAAAAAGAGTGGCAAATGGCTATAGAGAACTTGGATAAAAAACTTTCAGAAGCGATCAAAGAACTTAAGGATATGAAACCTGAGCTGGTGAAAGAGGTTAAAGAGACAGTAAAGAATGAACTGGCAGAAGTGAAGAAGGGAATGGAAACAATACAAAATGACCTGCAGGCGACACAGCAAAGAGTTAATGTAGTGGAAAATGCAGTGGAGAATCTTGCAGACACGCAACGAACAGAGATGAGGATGATGAGGGGAAGAATGGCAGTTCCGGAGAGCAAGCATATGGAGAAGCAGCTGAGGTTTCGCGGCTTGCCGGAGGTAGAAGGAAAGACAGCCCAAGAACAGATTACCGAGGTGTTAGCTGAATACCTAGGAAAGGAGGAGGAGGAAACTGTGGCTATTCTAGATGTGGTGTATCGAATAAATTCAAGATTTGCGACCCAGAGGAAATTACCAAGAGACGTGATTGTGCAATTTACGACTAGAAATATAAGAGAAATGATTGTGAGTAAACAATTTCAAGACCCATTGGAGGTTGATGGCAAGACGGTTATTATTATGAAGGAGCTACCCAGATCGGTGTTGCTAGATTGGAAAAAATACAAAGCCTTAGTCCAGATTCTGAAGGACATGAAAATAAGGTACAGATGGGAATTACCGGAAGGAATGTCCTTTGAATTTGGAGGAGTGAAAAAGCGCATCAGATCTGAACTAGAAATGGAAAAGTTTTTGAGGGACAATGAAAAGGACTTACCAACAACAAGGTTATGAATATGGAGTGTAAAGTTCTATCTTGGAATGTAAATGGACTTAATTCACCGAATAAGAGAAAAAGTATTTTCCACTGGCTATTAAAACAAAAATGTGATATTGTGTGTTTGCAAGAGACTCATATTAGAAAGCAGGATGTAAAATATCTTAAATTGAACAAATTGGGCAATGATTTTGTAGCGGCCTCAAAAAAGAAAAAAAGGGAGTGGTATTGTACATAAAAGAGGAGCTACAGCCAAAACTAGTGATGAGAGATGTGGAAGCCAGATTTATAGCAGTGGAATGTACATGGAATTTAAAGAGAGTGTTGGTGATTGGAATTTATGCACCTAATGGAGCAAAAGAAAGCTTCTTTGAGGATTTGAGGAAGCAATTAGATGAACTTTCTTATGACCAGATAATTTTTGCAGGAGACTTCAATGGAGTTACAAACTTGGAACAGGATAAAAAATCAGCAACTGTACAAAAGAAAAGAGGACTATTACCAAAGACTTTTTTTGCATTAATGCAACAGGAAACTTTGGAAGATGTATGGAGAAGACAGAATCCCAAAGGTAGACAATATACGTTTTTCTCCGCGAGACACTCTACGTTATCACGAATTGATATGATCTGGGCCTCAAAAGACTTAGCGCTTTGGACTAAGGATGTGGAAATAATGCCCATGGTAGGCTCAGATCATAATCCAATTATGTGGAAGTTTGGAAAAAGAACTAAAAGGAAAGGATGGAGAATAAATGAGGACTTGTTACAAGAGGGAGAAAACATGGAGATGTTGAGAAGGGAAACTAAGTTCTTCATACAACATAACATGAATAGAGAAGTACCAACCAATAAGGTATGGGATACCTATAAGGCAGTAATTAGAGGTATACTAATGGACTTAAATGGAAGAGCTAGGGGAAAAAAGAGAGGAGAAGAGACAGGAGATTATGGAGAAAATAAAAGCCAAAGAAATACAACTAAAGAAAAGACCAGGGAAAAAGAAAATATACCAGGACATTAAAATCCTTCAAGAGCAGTTGACGGCAATGAACCATAAAGAACTGGAATGGAATCTTAAGAGAATGAACCAAAAGTCGTTTGAAGGTGCAAATAAACCTGGGAAATATCTGGCGTGGCAATTGAAGAAGAGAAAGGAGAAGAAGACAATAAATAAAATATGTGAGGATAATAAAGTATATCTGGAACAGACGGCTATTAGTAGAGCCTTTTACAAATTTTATGCTAAACTGTACAACAAAAAAGAAGTGAACAAAGACTCAATAGAGACATATTTGGGGAAAATGAAGCTCCCAGTAATTTCGGAAGGATGGAGAGATAAACTGAATAGTGAAGTAATGGAGGAAGAGATAAGGAAGGCAATACAGTCAACAAATCTGGGAAAGGCGCCAGGACCTGATGGACTTACAGCCAAATTTTACAAGGTAATGGTCAATGAACTGGTGCCATTCCTAAAAGAAGTGATTAATGGTGTTTTGAGGGATCAAAGGATTCCAGAAACTTGGAGTGAAGCTAACATATCATTGATCCCCAAAGAAGGGCAAGATTTGACTAACGTTAAAAATTATAGACCTATTTCGTTACTTAATAATGACTATAAAATTTTTGCGAAGATATTGGCGGAAAGAGTAAAGGGATGGCTATCCGAAGTTATTGAGGAGGAACAAGCTGGTTTTTTTACCAAACAGACAAATTAAAGACAATTTAAGGACTGTTATAAATGCTATTGAATACTATGATAAGTGTTGCGACAAGGAGGTTGGTTTCTTCTTTGTGGACGCTGAAAAAGCATTTGATAATTTGAACTGGGACTTTATGTTTGCCACTATGGAACAGCTACAAATGGGGGAAAGATTCATAAGAGCAGTGAAAGAAATCTACAGAGACCAGAGTGCAGCAATTGTGGTGAATGACGAGGTGACTAAGAAAGATTATAGGTAAAGGTACAAGACAAGGTTGCCCATTGTCTCCACTGTTGTTTATTTTGGTCTTGGAAATATTGATGATACAGATTCGAGAAGATAATGCAATCCGTGGAATAAAAATAAAAGACTTTTCCTATAAGGTCAGAGCATTTGCGGATGATATAATGTTAATTGTGGAAGATCCAATTGAGAACATGCCAAAGGTAATAGAGAAAATTAAGGAATTTGGAGATCTGGCAGGATTGTATGTAAACAAAAAGAAGTCAAAGATATTATGTAAAAATATGACCAAACAAAAACAACAGTTATTAACGGAAATAACAGACTGTGAAGTAACAAGTAAGGTGAAATATTTGGGAATTGAACTGACTGCAAAGAACATAGATCTATTCAAGAATAATTATGAGAAATTGTGGACTCAGATAGAGCAAGATTTGATTAAATGGAATAGATTGAATTTGTCATGGTTGGGAAGAACTGCAGTAGTTAAGATGAATGTGTTGCCAAGAGTGATGTTTTTGTTACAAACAATACCAATTATTCGGGACTCTAAGCAATTTGAAAAATGGCAGAGGAAAATATCGGACTTTGTTTGGGCAGGCAGGAAGCCTCGAGTGAAAATGAAAGTATTACAGGACGCAAAAGAGAGAGGTGGAATGCAACTGCCCAATTTAAGACTTTACTACGATGCAATCTGTTTGGTGTGGTTGAAAGATTGGATGACGCTGAAAAACCGCAAATTACTGGCCTTAGAGGGATATAAAAAAATATTTGGATGGCATGCATATCTGTGGTATGACAAAGTAAAAGCAGACTCTATGTTTTTACACCATTATATTCGGAGAAGCCTCTTCACAATTTGGAAGAAGTATAGAGATTACCTACAGGAAGGAATTCTCTCCTGGGTGGTTCCTTACGAAGTAATAGACCCGAGAACTGTCGATAATGAATAACAGTGCTTAACGTACAAGGAGATAACACGAATAGAATTTTCTAAACTAAGAATAAAGACGCAAGATGAGTTGTCTCCAAGTTACGACTGGTTTCAATATAGACAGATCAGAGATCTTAATAACTCGGACTGTGCGAAAGGAGGGGTAAGAATGGAGAATTCGGAATTAGAGGAGGTAATTTTACAAGAGGATAAAAAGGAAATCTCTAAGACTTATAAAGTGTTGTTAAAATGGTACACAGAAGGTAAGACAGTTAAAGTGCAAATGGTGAAGTGGGCTATAAATTTTAATAAAGAAATAACAATGGAGGTGTGGGAGTACTTGTGGAAAAATACGTTGAAGATCACGACATGCACTAATATTAAAGAGAACGTGTACAAAATGATTTATCGTTGGTATTTGACACCAAAGAAAATTGCGCTAGGGAATCTGAACATGTCTAATAAATGCTGGAAATGTAAAAAGCATAAAGGATCTTTGTATCATATGTGGTGGACTTGTGAGGTAGCTAGGCAGTACTGGGGGGAAATAATAAGAGTGATAAGTGAGATTTTACAATTTCAAGTTAATAAGAACCCAGAACTCCTGCTACTGAACTTGGGAATGGAGGATATTCCAGCACAACACAGGACATTGTTATTTTACATGACAGCAGCGGCTAGACTTCTGTATGCGCAAAAGTGGAAAGTACAAGAAGTGCCAACTATTGAGGACTGGATTTACAAATTGCTGTACATGGCGGAAATGGACAAAATGACAAGGAAACTGAGAGACCTTGATCCAGGACAGTACAACATGGATTGGGAAAAGTTGAAGCAATATTTGGTGAAAAAGTGGGAAGTGGGAGGAGAACTGTGGCAGTTTGAAAATTACTGAAATACAATAAAAGAAGAGGGAAGTGACTTTACCGGGGGGAGGAAAGTTAAATGAGAAATTCTAAGCAACTATTTTATTTGACTACTATATATAGTATTAAGTAATAGAGGTGTTATTATAAGAACTATAAGGATAGAAACTAATTAATTTTATTTCTGGCAGATAATTGTATAATGGAAAAATTCTATAACTAAAACAGAAGGAGTATAAGAAAGGCGGAAAGAAATATATAGTAACATACAGAATATGAGTTAAATTGATTGACTTATGCCAAATGTATATGGAGTTTATAGAAGTACTTAGAAATATGTAGAGTATGGGTCAAATTGATTGATTATTTCCGGCAGACAATTGTATAATGGAGAAATTATATAATTAAAATAGAATGAATATAAGATAGAAGGAAGTAAAGAGTAACATATAGAGTATAAGTTAAATTGATTGACTTATTGAATGTATACAATGTTTATAGAAGTACTTAAAGTTATGTAGAATAAGGGACAAATTGTTTGTCCCATATTGACGAGACTAGAATGAATAAGATAGATTATAGAGTACAAAAATTAGACAAATGATTGTTATTATTAAAGAATATAAGCCAGGAATGTAATATTTAGTTGATAAATTAAGGGAATAGAGATAGCACTGTGATATAATAGATAAGCTTAGAAGAGAGTAAAAGTATATGTTTAATAGAATAAAATAAGTTTGAAATGAGTAGAGGGGAAAAAGTGGATAAGGGGTTGGAAAACTGTTGGAAGTCAACAAAAGGGGGGGAAGGGAGGGGGTTAGAATTGGAATATTTAAAGGAAATTGATTGTAATGAATATTATAGTGATATATTTCTAATCCAATAAAAATTTTTAAAAAAAAAGAAAAAAAAAGAAAAGGGGCCGAATCTACAAAAATTTAGGAGGGTTTTGCGGCATCATTGAGAAGTTAAGATCCTTGACAACGTTTGTCCATATGCAAAATGAAGGCATCTTTATGCAAACTATTTATGCAATATAATTAACATATGGAATCATTATTTCATGATGTTATTTCATATATTTTAAAAAGATTATGCAGATTTAAATACACTAGGTCTACAATTCTTAATCATAGTAGTTAAAAAGAACTTTTCATTTTTATGCTATCTTAACATACAAGAAGGTTGACTGCTTTAATCTTACCTGTCTGTGATTTCTGACTATCCTTGAAGACCTAAACAGATTTTTGGCCTGATGTTGCAAAGCACTGCTTGTGCACTTAAGGCTTATAAAAGGAGCTTGAACTTTTAAAATATGAATATTGGTTTACACATGGCAGGTCAGGTCACTGCAGTATGCTACTATATAAAAGGCTGTGTTCCAGACAACTCACTTCCTACCCTGGTGCGCCTCCAGAGGGCACTGCTGTGGATGGAAGCCCAGAAGAGGCAGCCAGTCCCTCCAAGAGTGCATCCCAGCAGGAAGCCCAGACTGAGATTAGGCACAGAGCAGGTGACAATGCCTGACCTTCCTGCCTTCACTCAGCTGGGATCAGAAGCAGGCAAATAACAAGCCTGATATCCACAACAGATTGCAACACACAGAGTGAAAAACACCCGGATATCTAACAAAACTACTATGTCTATTTCTCTTCAATGTCAAAATACAAATATGTTGTTTATACAGACAGTACAATCATGCTCATAAATACAATCATTGTACATAGTACTAATTGAATCTCCAGAACTCTTTGAATCAGTTCATTAATCACAGGGGGCTCTACACCCCACTCTGTTTCTTCTTTGAGCAAGGTAAGAACTCCAAGGGCGAAAAAGATGGTATGATGGTAAGTGTATTCATAAAAGTCTTCTGTAATTCATGTTGTTTCTTATGATTACAGAATCTTCCCAAAGCTGGTACAGAAGTCAGGCAGCCACTGACAGTCCTAACTGCAACTGGCTTAGCGGCAGCTTTCGTCAGGACGACTTCCTCAGGGACTGGTGGTCCCATCTTGCTGACTCATTCCAACACACCCTGGAGAGACGCAGAGGAGCTAATCCACGTGGATTTGTATTTTGACATTGAAGAGAAATAGACATAGTAGTTTTGTTAGATATCCGGGTGTTTTTCACTCTGTGTGTTGGGATCAGGAGCAGAGCAGGTAGCAATGCCTGCCCCTCCGCATTCACCCAGCTGGGATAATGTCAACAACAACAACAACAACATTCAATTTATATACTGCCCTTCAGGACAACTTAATGCCCACTCAGAGCGGTTTACAAAGTATGTCATTATTATCCCCACAATAATAATCACCCTGTGAGGTGGGTGATGCTGAGAGAGCTCCTAGAAGCTGTGATTAACCCAAGGTTACCCAGCTGGCTTCAAGTGGAGGAGTGAGGAATCAAACCTGGTTCTCCAGATTAGAGTCCCATGCTTTTAACCACTACAACAAACTGGCTCTTGAGGAGTGGAGCAGGTGGCAGTACCCGCCCCCCACCTCCACTCAGCTAGGATCAGGAGCAGAGCAGGTGGCAATGCTTTCCCCCCACCTTCACCCAGCTGGGATCAGGAGTGGAGCTGGTGGCAGTGCCCACCCCCCGCCTTCACCCAGCTGGAATCAGAAGTGGAGCAGGTGGAATTGCCCACCCCTCACCTTCACTCAGCTGGGATCAGTCACAGAAGAGGAGACAATGCCCACCAGCCTGCCCTCCCCTTTCTGGAGCCCATTGTATCTTTCCCCACTACCAGCTATGTTACTAGTTTATAATAAAACAAGACAAAAACTGCTGCGATGGCATTTAAGTCTGTTTTAAACAAACAGATTTGCCTATGGTTTTTTATTTTATATTTGAGTTAATTTTCAAAAGGGTTTTAGGAACGGTTCAAAAATGTTTGCTTGATTTTAATTATGGGTAAGTTTTAGCTACAAGATTTTTGTGCCCCAGATGGAAATAACTATAGTGAACCTCCTTGTATGGCAAAAGACTGCACCAGAAAGTTCAACAAAGATACATAAAATGTGTATTTTGGGGAATAAAAGAAAACACTTAACACTGAAACACCTAAATACAGAAACTAGGGCCTTCATACACACATTGGCACTTCTGTAAATTCTAAATGTAACAAAAAATTCACTTAAAAAATCTCAGTGTATACAGAGTATACAGCTACAGACTGATAAAAGAAGATAATTTCTTAATTATATTTTTTCTTGAAGTATGCACAAAGAATAGATTCATGGTGTTTCTAGAGTGCTTTTCATACTAAAAGCTTTAACAAATCTACTATTACGCTTGCAACAATAGAGTTCTGACACCATTCGACAGTACCGAAGACACTTTTGGAGCTCACTTGGCAAGGCATACATTGGACCCTTCCTTCTCTAGACTTGGTAGTTTTTTCTGCTTCCCATGTAACAATGAAAGCTAATTGGATATTGAAAACTTCAGCTAAGATTTTGTAATAGAGCACTTCAGTGAACCCCTCAGATTAAACTATTAAATAGAAAAGATGTCCTTATTATTTCCACCCAAAACACCAGGTTTTAGCTCCTGTGGTCTTACAACTGCCTTCACAGAGTTTTTATATGCTTTATATGGCCCCTTCCTGGCATGCAGCTATGCTGCTAAAGCTGGGGGGTCATTAGTTGCTGTCCTGGAAGGAGGGAGGCAGCAACACCCCTTCCTTTCAATCCAGGGTTTGGCTGGGAGAGTGGAGACAAGGGCCTTAGGAGGCTGCTCCGCCCTGCCCAGTCACATTTGGGAAGAGTCGCTCTGCCTGAGCAGAGCATATCTCAAGCTCTCTCAGCCAAGCTTCTCTGAGGCTGTTTTACCAAAGGCTCCCATGGTTATGCAGTGCTAGCTGCCTTGGAGAAGCGGTATGTCCATCCTCCCCTTGGCCACTTCATCATCCTCAAAGGAAGAGTCTGCAGGGCTGCTTTGCAGGAGGCCTATTTTCTGGCTGCTTGCCCTTAGCAGGACTACTACCCTTTTGGGGTGGCATGATGGAAATGTACAGTAATATAATGTAATGTAATGTAAAATGACTGCTTTTAGAGCTTCAAAGCCCAATAGGAACACATCACCCCCAAAATGACAACCCAAACACTGTGTAGCCTGTAGAGGCCTCTATAAAATGGACACCAGTGCAAGGCGGCTAAGCAGGCCGCCGTGAGGCACATTCAAAATGGTCACTGCCAGCACAGGATAAGCTGCAAAAAGCCCACAAAAATGGTCACTACTGCCAGTAAGCACAAGGCAAATCAGGCCACACAAAGCCCACAAACACAATGGCCACCCCTGGTGCTAGGTATATTATAGATACCTTCACAACATGGCCACCATTGCCAGGAAGCTAAGCAGAGGTGGCTAAGCTAAGCAGAGTATCTATCAGTCAGGAGGGCTGAAGCAGGGTTAGGCACAGTCCCTGTAGGCCTCCTGCCTATCTAGGCCTCCCTAACTATTTTCACTTTATTTGGAGAGTGTACTTACAGCAGCAGCAGCAGTGAAGGCCTGGCTGAGGCCGGGGCGGGGAGGGGGGGGCTTGCAATCATCTGAAGAGTGGTTTGCTGCACACTTTATTTCTACTGGTGTAGCAAGGATATACAGTCTCAGAGTGGTAACTGGTTAAACCCCTCCTCCTTTTTCCCTGCTCAAATTTGCAGCCTTGGTGGGCCTAAAGAGCTGTTTTTGAGTTTTTGTCACTCAGGCCACCTAATGACATGCTGTGTTATTGCATCTGCTGAAATCTGCAATGCTGTCACGCAGGGCAGTGAAGTCTAAGATGTGATCTGATCTTTCTACTAGATTAGCACAATTGAAGGCCGGTAGCGGATCTGGCCTGGGCTGCTGTAATCCAGTCAGGTTGCGGTGACAGTGGATGATTGACAAGGTAGGTAAGTCCACTGGCCCCTAGTGCTTGGCTGTGGGGGCTCTGGGGGGGGGGGTCAGGCAACAGTCTCCTGACTCCCATGTTCAGATTCCTGAGTGGTATCATCTCGGGTCTTGCCTTTGAGTTTCACAGTTTAGCCATTGGGTTGTTACTTGACTCAGTCCTAAAGGGACAGCCATAAAGGGAGCAGCATGTTGGGGGTTAACTTTCCTCTTCAGGAAGTGGAGGAGAAGAATGAGGTGGGCCTGAGGAGGGAGACAAGTAAATGAGATTTAAGAAGGTTTACTGCACCTGGGCCAGTCGGCTGCTGACCAGCCTTTATGGGAGCTCCAGCAGCTGGCGGGGCACTGAGCCTTGTCTCCAATGTGTTGGCACCTAGAAGAGGAGTTTCCTTGGAGTCTATGCTGCCTTGGGGCCCAACAGCTTCTGGGTTGGCACCTAGAAGTGGTGTTTCCTTGGAGTTTCTGCTGCCTTGGTGCCCAATGGCTTCTGGGTTTAGTTCAGAGGCACTGGTGGGCTGAGCAGTGGTGTTTCCTTGGAGTTTCTGCTGCCTTGGGGCCCAACAGCTTCTGGGTTTAGTTCAGGGGAATGGTAGGCTGAGAAGTGGCCCATTTACCAGTCAGTACAGGAGTCTAACTATTAATCATATATGACTGGAATTTTCCAGTCCTCATGGCAGTTGGATTGTGGGGGAGGGGATAGCCCCTCAACCCACTTCATGTATACAGTTAGGCAGTGGTGCCCATACCTAACCCTCTTTCATCCGAGTGGCATAGGATTTTGAAATGAGTCCTGGTGGGTTCTGGAGACTGGTCTCGGAGCTCAGGTTTTAAGGCAGTGCCCAGTATTGCCTACAGATGGAATGTTGCAGCTTGTCCCTCGGATTTCCTCTGAGCTATGCCTCCAGGGAGGGCTATTGTTGCTTGGCAACCGGGTGGATCACCCCCAGCATCTGGTGAACCTATGACCAAGTGGCGAGCAGTCTCTAGGCTGGGGCAGCAGTTGATCTGTAGGAGTTCTGCCTGAGCTGATAGATCTCTCCCACAGTTTCAGTGAGCCAGTTTGGTGTGAGAGCCAGTTTGGTGTAGTGGTTAAGAGCGTGTGACTCTAATCTGGAGAATTGGATTTGATTCCCCACTCCTCCACTTGAACCCAACTGGGTGATCTTGGGTCAGTCACAGCTTTTAGGAGCTCTCTCAGCCCCACCCACCTCACAGGGTGTTTGTTATGTGGGGATAATAATGGCATGTTTTGTAAACCACTCTGAGTGGGTGTTAAGTCATCCTGAAGGGCGGTATATACATTCATTATCATTATCATTATTAAAAAGGTAAGTGTGGTCCCCTGTGCAAGCACCGAGTCATTGCTGACCCATAGAGAGATGCCGCATCGCGACATTCTCTTGGTAGGCTTTGTGCGGGGTGGTTTGCCATTGCCTTCCCCAGTTGTCTGCACTTTGAACCCGGGGGACTGGGTGCACATTTTGCCTACCACGGGGGGGATGGAGGGCTGAGTTGGTCTTGGGCCTGCTGCCTGAACCTGGCTTCCACTGGGATTGAACTTATTATTATGGGTGAGTGGAAAGCTAAGGGCTAGCCTCACATCCTGTGGCTGCCATCAGACAGCTTAGGTGCCTTTTGGTTCGCCAGTAAACCTCCAAGTTTGAAGTAAGCCCGGGCAGTGTTTGGGGTCGCTTGACATTAATAGTGGGCATTGGAGTTAGATCCTGAGCGTTAGTACAGTGATGACTCAAGCCCTTAAGGAAGGGTGTGGTTGACTCCGCATTAGCCACGGGGGAAGTGATGGCCAAGCTGCTACTTCTGTTTGTTGGGATGTGGGGTCCTTTGTCTCACTCCTGGTCATTCACCTGGGAGTAAAAAGCTGGGCTTTCCAAGGGCACAGCCCTTCCATTACAGGCCCCACAGATGTGCATGCATAGGCAAGGTGGCCCAGTGTGCTCAAGGGGAGGAGCAGTCCTCCACCTCACATACTGGTCATTCACTTCGGCTGTAATGACCTTGGCTGCAGGGCATGGCCATTCTGGTATAGGCTCAGGCAGATTTGCACACATAAGCATGGTGGCCTCATGAGCTCTAGGGGAGGAGCGGCCTCTGTTTCATGTTCGGGTCATTCACTTGGGTGGTATGACCTTGTCTCACAGGGCATGGCCCTTTCCTTACAGGCTCACACAGGCTTGTAGCGCCCAGGCAAGTAGTGGTCTGTTGGTTAGAGGGGAGGTGCGGACCTCCACCTCACATCCTGGTCATTCACCATGTGGTGTTGACCTTGTCTCACAGAGCATGGCCCTTTCCTTACAGGCTCACACAGGCTTGCAGCACCCAGGCAAGTAGTGGTCTGTTGGTTTGAGGGGAGGTGTGGACCTCCGCCTCACATCCTGGTCATTCGCTGTGTGGTGTTAACCTTGTCTCACACAGCATGGTCCTTTCCTTACAGGCTCACACAGGCTTGCAGTGCCCAGGCAAGTGGTGGCCTGATGGTTTGAGGGGAGGTGCAGTCCTCTGCCTCATGTTCTGGTCATTCACCATGTGATAATGACCTTGGTTTGCTGGGCATGACCTTGGCTGCAGGGCATGGCCCTTTCGTTACAGGCTCACATAGACTTGCAATGCATAGGCAAGTAGTGGCCTGGTGTGTTGATGATTGGTCCATAATGCTTCCGTGTCAGTGCGGCAGGAAGCTTGGGACTCGTTAGCCCTTGAGATGGCTAGACGAAAGGCTAACAGAGCCATAGAAAAAGTTTTCAGGGATGGTATGGGCCTCTATTTGCCACACCTCCACATACTAGGCTGAATTTTCCAACCTCTACCGAGGTAATGGGGGTTCACCTGGCCACTAAGGGCAAAGACATCTTCCTCAGCAGGCAATAAATTTTTTTTATGGAGGATTTGCGGCAAGGGCTGTGGTCAGCCTTAGGCTACTAGTGGGGTCGCTAGGGCCTAAGCAGAGGCTTGGCCCTGGCGTTGGCAGGTTTGAGTTTGAGATAGGGTGCAGGCCAGTGAGCACCCTTGGTGCTTCCTTATTGGTGGGAAGAGGGGCCTTCCTGAAGGGCTGGTACTGCTTTGATGGCTGCCAGCTGCAGGGGCAGGCTGCCTTCGGGATCCCCAACATGCAAGTCCTTCCCTCACTGATGTATGGCTGAGGTGTTCAGGAGCTTGAAAGGGGGTGACCAAATTGCCTGGCCAGCCGAGTCTGCACCATCCATAGATGGGTCACACCCTGGGCTTCGGGGCTCGCCCAGTCATGTCAAGGTGGCGGTCCAGGGTAGACCCCGTGGCTTGACCTCTACCACTTTAGGCCCTTGCCGCTGTTCTGGCTTGTTCTAGTTGTATGAAGTTAATAAAGTGGCCCTTATATCCAAACTTGGTGTCTGTCTCTTCATTCTGACTAGGGTGGCAATTCTTGTGTGCACACAAAGTTGCTCTTTACAGACTGATCTACTTAAAGTGTGCCAAGTTTATTCTTCTAATTGTAGCTTCTTCTATCCAGTCTTTGTTATATTAGTGATACGTGCATTGCATTTTACCATACTAGTGATTTGTCATTTTTTTTTCACAAAAAGAAAAATCTGATGTTAAAAAAAGACATTACAACTATTTGTAATGGGCTAGAAACTAAGTCTTGCTGCAAATGCAAATAACTTTCTCCTGTCTTGTTCCTTTATACACTTCAAGGAAATTACCTTTCAATAGACCTGCAAAATCTTTTATCAGATTCATCTTTCTCCAGAGTTGTCAGGGTGGTATACTTGGTTTTCCATCCACATTGTTATCCTCATAATAATCCTATAATGTAGGTCAGACTGAGAGAAAGTGACAGGCCTAAGACCCCTCATTGAGCCTCATGACTAAATTGTTATAACATTTTTATGACCGGTAGAGGCAAATCCAGGTTATCACAAGGATTTGCAGGGAAGTTCAATTTGTATCTGTACTTTCTCTCTTCATAGCATCTCTTCATAGTGACAGCAGAAAGTTTTGGGCTGTGCCAGGGAGCCTAAGCTGTGATATAAAGCAAATTCCTTTCCTATGCATAATGAAAGGAAGAATGCTTTTCCCCTCTCTTTCCTCTTCAGCAGTGGTGCTTCTCATTCTCTCTTGTCCTCATACATACAACACTTCCTCATATCCAGGTACTGTCTCTTCTTTGCCAAACTAGGCTTTACTTTTTTTCACAGTCATGCTCTTGTTCTTACATGCTCCCTGCAGCCTCACAGCAATGGCAGCAAACTGCTTCCTTTTAAAAAAGAGAGAGAGAGCCTAAACAGTCTCAGAATGCCACTGCAGGGGTGGTGGGGGGCTCATGCTTCTTTCCAAGTGATTTTCTTGTGCAAAAATTGTACAGAGGTATTTTGACAATTGTGCTGCTCCAAATGCATAGATACTCCACATGGAGCAACAAACTTGGTGAAATAACTTTCCTCTGGGGCGTTCTGAGCCCATTTGGGATATCCTTTTTTAAAAAACAAAAACTAGAAGTTCTCTGCAGCTGCTGTGTGGCTGTGTGAGCATGTAAAACTGACATGAATGCTCAGAAAAAACATACCATCTAGTTTTGCTCTCAGAGGCAGCAACAGCTCTCCAGCACTCCTACTATGGAACAGAATAAAGCAAGATAGGGAGCCTAAACCTCAAAGGAAAGTTCTTCTTTGCTTTTCAGAAGGTCCCCCACCCCTTTTTAAAGTTATAACCCGTTTGAATTTTAGCAATATGAAACAAATGCCTACCAAATTTTGGAAAAAATCAGGAAACAATTCCAACAATATTGGAACTGAAAAGTGTCCAAAATCCAAAGTCGTGAATCTAGAAATGAAAATTAACTTTAAAGATTCTGAAAATTGGAATAAGTATGTCCTGTAGATGGGGCAAGGGAGAGAACAAATTGGTCCCTGATGAAAGCTTCTGAAGTATAAATTTTAATGCAAATTTTATTGTAATTTTAATACTGACGTTATCTTCTTTGAGCCTGTTCATGAGGAGAGTGAATTATAAATCCAATAAATCACCAATCAATATATGTGAAAGAAAAGCAGGGTGTAGCAAGAAGATGGCTGTCAGAATGTCAGTTTTCAAGCCACAGCTATTGCCATGTTCTCCTGTTATAATCTGTAGTTATTTAATTCTCTCCCTCCAGGCCCAGGTGCTTCCCAGGCCACCTATATCCATGGGAACAAAGAATTCTTATCAGCCTGGCCGACCTTGATGTCCTCGCCTTCCCAGGCCTTCTAGACAAGACTGAGGGGGGAGGCTGGGAAGGAGTGTTTGAAGTGTTGTTACTTTCATTTTATGTGTCATTCTCAACAAAACTTTGGTTCAGCCAAGGGCCTCAAGTCCTTGGATCATGGACTCCTGTATCCTGAGCATAATGTTCCAATAAACCTTTTGAAACCAAGAGACCTTGTGCTTCTTGCAGAAGCGGGGAGACGAACTCTAGATAACTGGGATTCCATAGTCTGACAATGGTACACTCGGCTGCATGTGACATTTTGTTGAGAATCTCTTTTAACTCCCCGACCCCTCAACTGGAGAGATGGATACTGGATCACGTCCGACAGACCCGTCTGAACCAGGCACGGAGAGTGAGGGGCAGCTTTCACAGCCTGATGGTGGGACCAACCAGGCGCGAGCGAGCAAGGAAGGCGCCAGGCCCCAGACTAGCGTGGGATGAGGATTCAACCCTTTGACATCCATACCTACCCCCCCGGCAGTGGGGCCCACGGCTGCGGGCCACCAGGGAAAGACATGCTGGCACAATGTTTTCCCGCTCTATGATGGACTTAGCTCCCGTGTCGGAGGACCTGGGAGCAACAGGAGGCCAGGTTTGGGAAACCAGCCGGAGGTCCACCTTCTCCACCAGAGAAGCCCGGGCCAGCACTCAGCAATGGTATCATTGGGATAAGGTGGCTCAATGCCTGGTAGAAGTGAACCTGCCAGAAGAGACGACCAGCCTCCCAGATTGGACTACGCCGCGCACAGTGCCCTTGAGCTGGGACTATGCGGATGTCGGTTCGGTCGGAACTTGGGAGAGTGATGTGGAAGTTCCTGAAAGACAGGGACGTTTAGCCATTCTACAGGGGCAGGCCCAAGTGCTATAGTACGGAGTACTAGCAGTGACTGGAATTGTCAAGGGTTGGGTGGCTAGCTCGACGGAAATGGCAGACCAAATCCCCTTGGGGGCAGTTGCTGCGTCTGGTCCCCAAGCCCAAGTTCAAGGAGCCCAAGCCACGGAGGAGGTTGTGGTAAGAGCTGACTGCCAGAAGAGAGCTTGGGAGGAGAGCTTGCTCCACCCCCCCCCCCGGAGAAGAGGAGACAGAGCCCAACCTCAACATAGAGGAGGAGAATCGTTGCCAAGCCCTGGAAGCGCAAATGGAGGCGATGCGAGCAGACTTGGCACAAGCCACCTATTTGATTGCGTTACTGGTCCACGGAGAGGAAGGTGCGGGGCGAGCTGGGGCCCTGGCCCCAACAGGACTGCAGCAGTTACTTGATTTAGCGGTGGCCAGAGGCAACGCAAGACTGGCCACCCTGCCCGTGCAGGGCCCACCTTTGCCACCACAGCCGGGAACGGCTGGCCCCGCCAGGTCGGGAGGAGCTGCCCCCGCAAGAAATGGTGCACAAGGGGGAACAGCACCCCATGGGCTAGCACCAGGAGGCCCTCCAGCGGGGGGAGGGGGCAGCACCTACCATCGGGGGAGTGGCCCCAGCAGGACCAGGACCTGACACCCCTGCAGCAGCCGCGCTTCAACTTCAAGGGCCAGCGCCACCACTGCAGCCAGGGACCTGGAGGAGCTGGGCCACCCGGGCAACTTCCAGTTCCCCCTCCATCTCAGCCATGTCCGGGTGTGCCAGGAGTGCCTCCAAGACCAAGACTGCTGAGACCTGCACCTATTCAGCCGTGCCCCCAAGGCATACCTCCTAGAGGCCCTGCACCGCAACGGCCATCTGTCCCACCTGCAGTCGGAGGAGGAGCAGGTGAGGGCGAACTACCGATGGGATAGATTAAGCTGGAAGCTACCTTCGATGGTGACCCTCGTAAATTTGGGTTCTTTGTCATACAAGCCCTACAATTCTTCAATCAATGGGGCTACCTATTCCCCAATGAAGAAAGCCGAGTGATGCACCTCGTGGCCCTCCTGGAAGGCATAGCAGCTGAGTGGTATGTAACCCTCTACTATATGGGAGCCCCAGAGTTGGGAAGTCTGCAAGCCTTTATTGCCGTATTCAGAGCCCAATACGAAGACCATTTAGAAGGGGAATGGGCCCACATGGAACTGCAAACCTTGCGGCAAGGGTCCCAGTCAGTGAGAGATTATGCAGCCAAGTTCCTTCAGCTGGCAGCCAAGTGCCCACATCAAGAGGAAGGAACCAAAATTGTACTCTTTCAGAACGGGATGATCCCTAGGTTACTGGACAGGGCGCTAATGCAAGATGATCCACCAATGCTTCTGGGGTGGATACAACTGGCTTGTGAAGTGGAGAATCGCACCAAGTTGTTCGAATGGTGGAGCAACAGCAGGCCACGGGGACCCGAAGAGCCCTGCCAAGTCAGCGGGGAGGACGGGGTGCTCCCGCTGTGAGAGGAGCCCATGAGACAAGATGGAGACAAGGACTATGCCTCCAATGTGGAGACAGCGGGCATTTTGCAGCCCAATGCCCTCTTCGGAGGGAAGCACCGGCGCCCCTGGCGCGTCCCACTCCAGCCCCACGATCCAGCAGAGGCCAGGGTTTACCTAAGAAGGGGTGCTCAGAAACCAGCTTGGAAGCGGAATAAGTGTGCATGGAGTTTGAAGCACAGATCTCAGAGGCTGAGGAGCTCAGCCTGCCATTGGGAAATGAGATGGATCTGTCGTGAAGAGGCCCCAACGGCAGATTGAGGAGAAGACCGCCCCGGAGGAGGTGAGAGAAAGAGGGGACATATTATTCATTCCCGTTATGCTAGTAAATCCTAAGAGGGGGACCCACATTCGAGTCCAAGCCTTAATTGACTCAGGATGCTCCCAGGATATTATAGCACCAGCGCTAGTAAACGGACTGGGTCTAGAAATGCATGAACTGAAAGTCCCAATTATCTTTGAACAAACGGACGGATCTAATATGAACCCAACAGTTCCGGAAACAGAGCAAGTGCCCACAGGCATGGGCAAACATTGGGAAGTGCGTCCATTTATTGTAAGCCAAGCAGCCAAATACCCACACATCTTAGGCAGTAGGTGGTTGTGGGATCACAACCCCTACATCAATTGGGCCAAAGGTATGATAGTATTTGATCCGGAATATTGCCAAAAACACCATTGGAAAGCAGAATGGGGTGCAGTAGCCCCCACGAATTCAGAGGTCGCTCTGTTAACCAGTGAAGAGCTAAGTTTAATCCCTCCAGAGTATCAAGACTTGGCTCACACCTTTAGTGAGGAGGAGGCAGATAGCCTGCCGCTGCACCAGAACATGGACTGTGCTATTGAATTAATCCCAGGAGAGAAGCTCCCCCAAGGAATGTTATATTCCATGAGTCCAGCAGAGAGACAAGAACTCAGAAAATTCATAGACAAGAATCTGGAGAGAGGATTCATTCACCCGGCTAGCTCCCCACATGCAGCTCCTGTGTTGTTCGTGAAGAAAAAGGATGGGGGGGGGGCTCTGACTGTGTACAGACTTTTGAGGCATCAGTGCTGTGTCTATGACCAATGCCTATCCGATCCCGTTAATCCGTGACCTGCTAAGTGAAGTGGCGCAGGGTAAGATCTTCTGAAAATTGGATCTCAAAGATGCATATTTTCATGTTAGAATAAGGGAGGGGGATGAATGGAAAATCGCATTCAATACCCCCTTAGGCCAATATGAATATTTGGTCATGCCATTTGGCTTATCTGGGGCCCCTTCAGTTTACATGTCAATGATAAATGAGGTCCTACATGAATTTTTGTACAAAGGAGTTGTTGTTTACCTTGATGACGTGCTTATTTATTCAGAAAATAAAGAAGCACATGTAAAATCAGTCCAGAAAGTCCTTGCCACCCTGATGCGCCACAAGCTCCCAATCAAGCTGTCCTAATGTGAATTTCACAAAAAAGAATTGGACTATTTAGGCTACTGCATTTCAGGACAAGGACTAAAAATGGACCCAGAAAAGGTCAAAGCAATGCAAGAGTGGCAAGTGCCCACCACACGCAAACAATTACAATCGTTCCTGGGCTTTGCTAATTTTTACAGACAGTTCATTGAAGGCTTTGCCCAGATAGCTCTCCCCCTTACGGAATTACTTAAGACAAAAGGAAGGGGGGAGCAAACAGCCAAACCCACAGCCCGACTCCTTTGGATCCCAAGCTGTCAGCTAGCATTCGAAACGCTGAAGGATCGGTTTACTACCGAGCCGGTTCTACAACACCCCGATGAGAATAAAGCATTCATAGTACAAGTGGATGCCAGTGACTCTGCTGTTGAAGCCGTCCTCATGCAAAAAGGGGAAAGTGGTCAGGCCCTGTGCATATTTGTCCAGAAAATTTACAGAAGTAGAAAGGAATTGGAGTGTGTGGGGAAAAGAAGCGTTTGCGGTTAAAATTGCCCTTGATTCTTGGCGCCATTGGTTGGAGGGGGCACGACATCCCTTTCAGGTCTGGATTGATCATAAAAACTTAGAAGCGCTCCGAACGCCCCGGCACCTTAATGCTAAAAAACTTCGTTGGGCGGAATTCTTTTCTAAGTTTGATTTCACTCTGAATTTCTTACCGGGCAAGTCTAATTTCCTGGTGGATGCCCTTTCGCGCATGCCCCAACACCAGAGCAGGAAGGAGACTATTGACACAGTAAATTCCCCCACCCAATTAGGGGGAGTGGTTACTACTCGTAGCCAGGCAACCAAACAGTCTGACGACCAAAAGGGGTGGAGAGCTAAAGTGAAAAGCGAAGTGGAAAAGGAGGGGGATCAAGTGCCCACAGGAAAAAATGACACAAACGGCAGCTGGAGAATGGTTTAAGGGAAATCGGCTGTATATCCCTGCTAGTTTGAGAAGGCTGGTGCTACAACAAAGTCATGATGCTCAGACCGCTGGCCACTTTGGATACCTAAAAACTTTACATTTAATACAAAGACAGTTTTGGTGGCCCAGTATCCAAAGGGATGTGTCTCAATATGTAGCTTCCTGCCCTACGTGGGTCATGGTGAAACCCAGAAGGGGGAAGCCTGCGGGACTACTACAACCCTTAAAGACCCCCAACAAACCCTGGGAAGTGATTTCTATGGACTTTATTACTGATCTGCCCCCATCCAAGGGTTGCTCCTGTATTCTAGTCGTGGTGGATCTGTTCTCCAAACAAGCCCACTTCATCCCATGCTCCAGTATTCCGTCAGCAAAAAAGCTGGCCAGTCTATTCAGGAAATATATTGTAAGACTGCATTCTTTTTCTTCCAAGGTAATATCGGATCACGGAGTTCAATTTGTTGCCAACTTCTGGCAGGAGCTTTTACAAGTGGCGGGCATCGAACAAGGAATAAGCTCCGCCCACCATCCCCAGAGCGATGGGCAGTCCGAAAGAACTAATCAAGTACTAGAGCAGTTCCTTCGATGCTATATTAATTTTCAACAAGATAATTGGACCCAGCTCTTGCATCTTGCTGAGTACGCGTATAACAACGCGGTACACAGCTCAACAGGAGAAACTCCCTTTAAAATCATCCATGGCTATGACGGAGTAGCGTTCCCCTTCGAAGAACAACCTCCCAGCAACCGCTCAGGAGACATGAGCGAATGGGGGACTGCCCTGGCGAAACAATGGGCAGAAATCCAAAAAACTTTGAACAAAGCCAAAGCTGACTGCAAAAAGTATGCAGATCGCCATCGTGTGGCACAGTGGAAATTACACCCAGGAGATGAGGTGTATGTCTCCACAAAAAACTTCAGAACAGAACAGCCTAGTAAAAAGTTGGGCCTGAAATACTTGGGACCCTTCCCAATAAAGAAAGTGATCAATGACGTGACTGTAGAACTAGAGTTACCAAAAAATCTACACCAGATCCACCCAACTTTCCACATCAGCCTACTCAAGAAAGCACCTCCTCCTGATGAGTGGCATCCCAGCAAATTGGTGCCACACCCAACTATGATAGACAGCCAAGTTCACTATGAAGTTGAGGAAATCTTGGATTCCAAACGCAGATACAATAAGCTCTTTTACCTAATTAGGTGGAAAGACTTTGAGGAGGGGTTTCGTGAGTGGGTAGAAGCTTCTCATGTAAATGCTCCTAGACTGGTTGCTAAGTTCCATAAAAAGTACCCAGAAAAAGCAGGGGCAGAAGGGTGAGGGGAGGGGTCTTAAGGGAGGCAGAATGTCAGAATGTCAGTTCTCAAGCCACAGCTACGCCATGTTCTCCTGTTATAATCTGTAGTTATTTAGTTCTCTCCCTCCAGGCCCAGGTGCTTCCCAGGCCACCTATATCCATGGGAACGAAGAATTCTTATCAGCCCGGCTGACCTCGATGTCCTCGCCTTCCCAGGCCTTCTATACAAGACTAAGGGGGGAGGCTGGGAAGGGGTGTTTGAAGTGTTGTTACTTTCATTTTATGTGTCATTCTCAATAAAGCTTTGGTTCAGCCAACATAAGAACATAAGAACATAAGCAAAGCCATGTTGGATCAGGCCAGTGGCCCATCTAGTCCAACATTCTGTCACACACAGTGGCTAGAAATCCAGTGCCATCTAAAGGACTGTCAGTGAGGCCAGGACACCAGAAGCCCTCCCACTGCCTTCCTTCCAGCACCAAGACAACAGAGCACCACCTCCCCACAAAGAGAATACCATCTATCTCCTGTGGCTAATAGCCACTAATGGACCTCTGCTCCATATATTTGTCCAGTCCCCTCTTGAAGCTGGCAATGCTTGTAGCTGCCACCACCTCCTGTGGCAACGAATTCCATGTGTTTATCACCCTTTGTGTAAAGTAGTATTTTCTTCTATCTGTTCTAACCCGACTGCTCAATAATTTCATAGAGTGCCCACGAGTTCTTGTATTGTGAGAAAGGGAGAAAAACACATCTTTCTCGACCTTCTCTAACCCGTGCATTATCTTGTAAACCTCTATCATGTCTCCCCTCAGTCGTCTTTTCTCCAGGCTAAAGAGCCCCAAGCGCCTCAATCTTTCCTCATAGGGAAAGTGTTCCAACCCTTTAATCATTTTAGTTGCCCTTCTCTGTACTTTTTCCAGTGCTATGATATCTTTTTTAAGGTGTGGCGACCAGAACTGTACACACTACTCCAAATGAGGCCTCACCATCGATTTATACAGAGGCATTATGATACCGGCTGATTTGTTTTCAATCCCTTTCCTAATAACCCCTAGCATAGCATTAGCTTTTTTTATGGCAGTCACACACTGTGCTGACGTTTTTAGTGAGTTATCTATCATGACTCCAAGATCTCTCTCTTGGTCAGTCTCCGCCAGTTCAGACCCCATCAACTTGTATTTATATTTTGGATTTTTGGTTCCAATGTGCATTACTTTGCACTTGGCTACATTGAACCTCATTTGCCACATGGATGCCCACTCTTCTAGCCTCGACAGATCCCTTTGGAGTGCCTCACAATCCTCTCTGGCTTTCACCACCCTGAACAATTTCGTGTCATCTGCAAATTTAGCCACTTCACTGCTTAATCCCAATTCCAAATCATTAATAGACAAGTTAAAAAGCATTGGACCCAATACCGACCCCTGTGGCACCCCACTGCTCACCACCCTCCACTGTGAGAAGTGCCCGTTTATACTCACTCTCTGTTTTCTATTAATTAGCCAGTTTTCGATCCACAAGAGGACTTGGCCCTTTATCCCATAGCTACTGAGCTTACTTAGGAGCCTTTGATGAGGAACTTTGTCAAAAGCTTTCTGGAAGTCAAGATAAACAATAACTATCGGGTCTCCCTTGTCCACTTGTTTGTTCACTCCCTCAAAGAACTCTAACAGATTGGTGAGACAAGATCTTCCCTTACAGAACCCATGCTGAGTTTTCCTCATTAGCTTTTGGTCATCAATGTGCCCACTAATTTTATTTTTGATAATAGTTTCCACCAACTTACCCGGTATTGACGTCAGGCTGACTGGCCTGTAATTTCCCGGATCTCCCCTGGAACCTTTTTTAAAGATGGGGACAACATTAGCTACCTTCCAGTCCTCAGGAACAGATGCAGAGTTTAATGACAGATTACATATTTTTGTGAGGAGATCTACAAGTTCACACTTGAGTTCTTTCAGAACTCTTGGATGTATGCCATCTGGGCCCAGTGATTTATCAGTTTTTAAATTATCTAGCAGTCGCATAACCTCCTCTCTCGTCACCTCAATGTGTCTCAGGTCTTTCAAAACCCCTCCCAAAGTCAGTGCTTCCGGAGTGGGCATGCACTTCTTATCTTCCACAGTGAAGACAGAAGCAAAGAACGCATTCAGCTTCTCGGCCATTTCCCTATCACCCTTTAGTAATCCTTTTACGCCTTGGTCATCCAAGGGCCCCACTGCCTCCCTAGCTGGTTTCCTACTTCTAATATATTTAAAGAATTGTTTATTGTTTTTCTTTATGTTCTTTGCAATATGCTCCTCATATTCCCTTTTTGCCTGTCTGATCACAGACTTGCACTTTTTTTGCCACAGCTTATGCTCCTTTTTATCAACCTCACTCCGACTAGTTTTCCACTGCCTAAAAGAATCCTTTTTACCTTTTACAGCTTCTATTACATTGCTTGTTAACCATGCTGGCCTTTTCCTAAACCTATTTGTGCCTTTCCTAACCAGCGGTATATATTTAATTTGAGCTTCCAGGATTGTAGTTTTAAATAGTCTCCAAGATTCCCCAAGTGTTTTGACCTTTTTTACTTTCCCTTTCAGTTTCTTCTTCACGTACCCCCTCATCTCAGAAAAGTTACCCCTTTTGAAGTTAAACATGGCTGTGTTGGTCTTATTTGGCAATTTCCTATTTATACATATGTTGTACTCAATAACATTATGGTCACTGTTCCCAAGTGGTGCAATCACATTTACATCTCTCACCAGGTCTTCAGCATTACTGAGGACCAAATCCAGGATCACCTCTCCCCTAGTAGGTTCTGTAACCATCTGTTCCATAGCACAGTCATTGAGACAGTCTAGAAACTCACTTTCTCTCCCCCGATTCGAACACCCATTGGCCCAGTCAATGTGTGGGTAGTTAAAATCACCCATTACAACACAGTTTTTTTGTTTAGCAGCCATCTTTAATCCTGTCATCATTTTATAATCCTCCTCTATTTTCTGATCTGGAGGGCGATAACAAACTCCCACAGTTAAGTTTCCATTTGGGCCCGTAATTTCAACCCATAGCATTTCCAGAAGTGAATCTAATTCAGTTACCTTCTCAATCTTACTGGAATGTATACCTTCTCTGACATATAGAGCCACCCCACCACCAACCCTTCCCTCCCTATCCTTCCGATATAATTTATATCCAGGAATCACCGTGTCCCACTGATTTTCCTCATCCCACCAAGTTTCTGATATGCCCACAATGTCTATGGATTCGCCCAACACTAAACATTCCAGCTCCCCAATTTTACCTCGGACACCTAGCATTTGTATATAAACACCTGTAACTTCCCCGGCACACTTTGCCTCGAGACGTAGTTAGGTCATCTGCACTGTTTGTCTCCATCTCAGTTGACAACTCTAATCTATCTCCCTGTAGAAGTGTTATACCTAGCCCTTCATCTCTCCGAGATGAACCATCCTGAACCAGAGACACTTTATCTCTTGTCGGCTTTCCCCTAGCATTTAGTTTAAAAACTGCTCTGCCACCTTTTTGATTTTAAGTGCCAGCAGCCGGGTTCCTTCTCGGGACAAGTGGAGACCGTCTCTCTTGTACAGCTCCCGCTTGTCCCAAAAAGAATCCCAGTGCCTAACAAACTTGAACCCTTCCTCCCTACACCATCGTCTCATCCACGCATTGAGACTCCTGATCTGCGTTTGTCTCTCTGGCCCTGCGCGTGGAACAGGTAGCACTTCTGAGAAGGCTACCTTGGAGGTCCTGGCCTTGAGTCTCCTGCCTAACAGCCTAAATTTTTGTTCCAAGACCTCACGACTGCATTTCCCAACATCGTTGGTTCCAACATGGACCACGACCACTGACTCCTCCCCAGCACTATCTACCAGCCTATCTATAACACGCGTAATGTCCGCTACCTTCGCACCAGGCAGGCAAGTCACCATACGGTCAGAACGCGGTTGTGCCACCCAGCTATCTACTTGTCTAAGGATCGAATCACCAACTACCAAGAGCCTCCCTCCCGCCCCACCCAGGGATGGTTCCTTGATGCGAAAGGAAACCTGCTCACCAACTGAAGAAGAGGTCCCTTCTGAGGGCATGTTCCCCTTATCCTCAGTACGGTGCCCTGATTCCACAAGATCCTCATTCTCCTTGACAACAAGAACGCTGCCATTTTTAGAGTGGGACACATCTATCCTGTCCCTGAGAATCTTGTCCTCGTGCCTATCTAACTGTCTCCGCTTCTCCAGGTCAGCCACCTTGGCCTCAAGGGTACGTACTTGTTCCCTGAGAACCAGGAGCTCCTTGCAGCGAGCACACATCCAAGACTTCTGACCAGAAGGCAGATAGTCATACATGTGACACTCAGTGCAATACACTGGAAAGCCCCCAACCCCCTGCTGGCATTCTGACTTCATTATTCTGTTTTAGGAATAACACACTAAGAGGAAAGAAAACGGCTATGATCCCCCGGCTAAGAGCCACAGGCCAAGAGCCCTTTAGCTCTCGCCCTTCGGCTCGCGCCAAGGGCTCGTGCCCCTGCCCAGCAGTTGCCTTTTCAATGCAAAAGGTCACTTCCTGCTAAGCACGGGAGGTGAGCACAAAGGGGGTGTGTGGCTTGTACTCCAGCAACCCCCAGCAGCCTTACAAACACACTCACCCTCAAACACAATCAAGCCCAAACACACTCAGCCTCAAAACTACACTCAAATCAACACAAAACTACACACAAAAAGCCCCAAAGCTAGAGAGGACCACCCTTAGCTTCTCAGCTTAACCCACCACAGCCAAGAAAGGCAAAAAGCCCTTACCTCCTCTAGCAGCTGCAGACCATGTGCTCCTGAGCCCAGGTGACTCTGCCAAGGGCCTCAAGTCCTTGGATCATGGACCCCTGTATCCTGAGCATAATCTTCCAATAAACCTTTTGAAACCAAGAGACCTTGTGCTTCTTGCAGAAGCGGGGAGACAAACTCTAGATAACTGGGATTCCATAGTCTGACAATGGTACACTCGTCTGCATGTGAAACATGGTTGGGCTGGGTGCCACTTTTTGCCTCACTGAACGGACGGAGAGACAGCCTTACATTCCTGGGCATCCAGGCTTTGGGAGGTGGGGTCTGGCCCTATAAAGGGCGGCTCCGCCTCTGTAGGGCTCAGTCACCTTTGAAAGCTCGGCCTGAGCAGAGCTTATATCAAGCTCTCTCAGCCGAGCTCCTCTGAGGCCAGTTTTACTGAAGGCCCTCAGGGCTAGGTGGTTATAACTACCTTGGGGAAAGCTGTGATATTCCCCTGCTTGATACCTTCAAACAACAGGAGGAGAGCCAGGGCCCAGCGCCAGGCTCAGTGGTTTGGCAGAGATTTTTTATTGTTGTTGTTATTATTATCCTCTTCTTATTTACATTTAGGGACTGTTGTCTACCAGTCAGGAGGGCTAAAGCAAGGTTATATCCAGTCCTTGCAGGCCTCTGACCTAATTAGGCTCTTCTTTCCCTCCCCCTTATTTTGTTAGGAGGGTGTACTTTCAGCAGAAACAGCAATAGGCTTTGCTGTAGGCCGCAAGGGTGAATTGCAGCCATCTGAGGGGTGGATTACATTACTGCTACTGGCTTCGCAGGGTGGATACTGGTAGGCCTCCTCTCTGTCTAGGCTCCCCCCCCTTTAAACTTACTTGGGAGGGAGTATTTCTAGCAGCAATAGCTCAGCTTAAGGCCTTCAGGCAGCAGGGGGTGCATTTTGTGAAAAGGCTTGGCAGTTTATTCAGTTGAGTGCAGCCATTTTGAGTGTAGCATCAGTGGCCTGCTTTGCCTCCTGGCAGTGCAGCCTTATTGAGAAGGCATCTACAATATGCACAGCTCCAGCAGCGGCCATTTTGAGTGTGGGTTTTATATGGTCTGATTTGCCTCCTGCTTACTGGCAGTGGAGGCCATTTTGGTGAGGCTTTTACAGCTTCTGCTGTGCTGGAGTGTCCATTTTGAGTGTGTCACCCTGTGGCCTGCTTAGCCTAGCACTAGCCTCTGCAGCTTACACAGTGTTTGGGCTGCCGTTTTGGGGGTATGTGTTACTGCAGTACATTGCATTACTGTACATTTCCATCATGCCGCTATAAATTTTTTTTTTTAAAAAAAGGTGAGCAGCTCTGCTAAGGGCAAACAGCCACTGAATACGTATCCTGCAAAGCAGCCCTACCTGCACAGTTAACCTTTGAGGATGATGAAGTGGCCATAGGGAGTAAGGAAATACTGGGCTATCAGTGTCTATCAGTCAGGAGGGCTGAAACATGGTTAGGCTCAGTCCCTGCAGGCCTCCAGCCTATCTAGGCTCCCCCCCCACCAACGTTTTCACTCTATTTGGAGAAAGTACTTACAGTTACAGCAGTGAAGGCCTAGTTGAGGCCAGGGGAGGGGGGCTTGCAGTCATCTGAAGGGCAGATTGCTTCACATATTATTGCTATTGGCTTAGCAAGGATTTATAGGCTTCCCCTGCTCAATTTTGCAGCCTTAGCACAATTGACGGCTGGTAGCAGAGCTGGCCTAGGCTGCTGTAACCTAGTCATGTGGGGGTGACAGTGAACCTGACTGGCAGATAGGTAAGTCCACTGGCTCCTAGTGGATGACTGTGGGGGCTCCCGGGGGTCAGGCAACAGTCTCCAGGCTCCCATTTTAGGCTCCTGGGTTGTATCATCTTGGGTCTTGCCTTTGAGTTTTATAGTCTGGCCTCTGAGTTATTTCTTGATTCAGTTATAAAGGGACAGTCATAAAGGGAGCAGCAGTTTGGGGGTTAACCCTTCTCTTCAGGAAGCAGAGGAGAAGGATGAGGTGGACCTGAGGAGGGAGACACTGAATTAGATTTAAGGTGGTTTACTGCACATGGACCAGGCAGCTGCCAGCTCGCCTCCTTTATGGGCGCTTCAGCAGCTGGCTGGGCTTCGAGCCTTGTCTCCAGGGTGTTGACACCTAGAGGTGGAATTTCCTTGGAGTTTCTGCTGCCTTGGGGCCCAATACCTCTGGGTTTAATTCAGGGGTGCTGGTGGGTTGAGCAGTGGCCCATTGACCAGTCAGAATGAGGGTCTTACTATAGACCGTATATGTTTGGAATTTTCCAATCCTCCTGGCAGTTGTTGTGGGGGAGGGAACTAGATAACCCCTCAGCACACTTCACATGGACAGTTAGGCAGTAGTGCCCATACCTAACCCTTTCATCCAAATCATATAGGATTTTGAGATGGGTTCTGGAGACGGGTCCTGGCATTTATGTTTCAAGGCAACACCCAGTCTCACCTGCAGATGGAACAGGGCAGCTTGTCCCTCAGATTGCCTCTGAGCTATGCCTTCGGGGATGGCTGTGGTTGTTTGGCAACCAGATGTTATAGCCCCCAGCAGGTGGTGCGCCTATGTCTAAGTAGATGGCAGTCTCTAGGCTGGGGCATAGGTTGGTCTGTAAGAGTTATGGCTAGTGGATATATCCCACAGTTATGGGTGTGTGTGAAAATAAGGGGCTCACCTTGTATCCAGTAGCAGCCATCAGGCAGCTTATGTGCCTTTAGGTTCACCAGTAATCCTCCCAGTTTGATGTTGGCCTGGGCATTTTCTGGGGCCGCATGATGTTAATGGTTGGTGTGAGAGTTAGATTCTTGAGCATTTGCACAGTGATGACCCAAGCCCTTAAGGAAGGGTCTGGTTGACACTGCACTTAGCCACAAGGAACATGATGGCCAGCTGTTACTTCTGTTTGATGGGACATGGGGATCTTTACTTCACTCCTGGTCATTCACCTGGGGGTAATGAGCTGGAATTCCCAAGGGCACAGCCCTTCCATTACAGGCCCCACAGACATGCATGTATAGGCAAGGTGGCCCAGTGTGCTTGAGGGGAGGAGCTGTCCTCTGCCTCACATACTGTCATTCACATGGGCAGTAATGACCTGGGCTGTGGGGCATGGCCCTTGCATGCATAGGCAGGGTGGTCTTGTGAGCTGGAGGGTGGAGCGGCCTCCATTTCACATTCATTTTTTTCACCTGGGTGGTATGACCTTGGTTCATAGGGTGTGGACCTTTTCTTACACGCTCACACAGACCTGCAGCCTGGGTTTAGGCTCTGTTTGGAAAAAGGTGTGCCTATCAGGATATGAGTCTGCACTATTTCATGTAATGTCACTGCCGGCCTTCTGTGGAGCTCTTAGAGGAGTGAGCTAGTGGCCCAACCCCTCACAGATCTGTCTGGGTGTGCACTGAGGGCACAGGACCTGCATCTTGAGACTGATTCAGTGACCCTCCATATTAAGTGGTCCAAGACGGATCAGTGACAGCAGGGGCACAATTGTTCAGGTGGGCCCTTTCGATGAGTCCAAGCAATGCTCTGTCTAGGCCCTACGCCTGTATCTGAAAGCCAGGGGTAGTGGCGATGGAAATCTGTTCCAGCACAGTGACAGGGCACCCCTCACCCGATTCCAATTTTGGACAGTGATACAAAGGGCTTTAGTTAACTTAGGCCTGGTGGGGGTCAAGTACGGCACCTACTCATTTCGTTTTGGGGCAGCTGTCACAGCAACTGCAATGGGCTATCCTGTGTCCAAAGAGTAGGTCGGTGATAGTAGGCAGAGTACTGGGCATTCGTGTACCCCTGCTGACGCTTTAAAGAGTTGTGTCTCATTGTTTCTTTTTCTTCTTAGGTGCTGTGGTTTGCTTCAGGAGGTGTTGAATCCTCATATGTGGACACAGCATGATTTTCTGGGTGGCCCATCAGGCCAAGAGGATGCCAATCGGGTCCCAGCTTGGGCTTAGCGGATGGGCCATTGTAGAGTGACAGGACCTCTGGGTGCGATCCTCCGCCTCACATGCTGGTCATTCACTGTGTGGTAATGACCTTGGCTCATGGGGTATGGGCCTATTCTTTCAGGCTCACACAGGCTTGCAGTACCCAGGCAAGGAGTGGCCTGATGGTTCAGGAGAAGTGCAGGCCTCCACCTCACATTCTGGTGATTCTCTGCGTGGTGTTGACCTTGTCTCACAGGGCACGACCCTTTCTTTACAGGCTCACACAGGCTTGCAGTGCCCAGGCAAGTAGTGGCCTGATTGTAGAGGGGAGGTGTGGGCCTCCACCTCAGATGCTAGTCATTCGCCAAGTGGTGTTGACCTTGTCTTGCAGGTCATGGCCCTTTCCTTACAGGCTCACACAGGCTTGCAGCGCTCAGGCAAGTAGTGGCCTGATGGTTGAGGGGAGGTGCAGTCCTCCACCTCACATGCTGATCATTTGCCGCGTGGTGTTGACCTTGTCTCGCAGGGCATGGCCCTTTCCTTACTGGCTCACACAGGCTTGCAGCGCCCAGGCAAGGAGTGGCCTGATGGTTCAGGGGAAGTGCAGGCCTCCACCTCACATTCTGGTGATTCTCTGCGTGGTGTTGACCTTGTCTCACAGGGCACGGCCCTTTCCTTACAGGCTCACACAGGCTTGCAGTGCCCAGGCAAGTAGTGGCCTGATTGTAGAGGGGAGGTGTGGGCCTCCACCTCACATGCTGATCATTTGCCGCATGGTGTTGACCTTGTCTCGCAGGGCATGGCCCTTTCCTTACAGGCTCACACAGGCTTGCAGCGCCCAGGCAAGTAGTGGCCTGATGGTTGAGGGGAGGTGCAGTCCTCCACCTCACATGCTGGTCATTCGCCACGTGGTGTTGACCTTGTCTTGCAGGGCATGGCCCTTTCCTTACAGGCTCACACAGGCTTGCAGCGCCCAGGCAAGTAGTGGCCTGATGGTTGAGGGGAGGTGCAGTCCTCCACCTCACATGCTGGTCATTCGCCACGTGGTGTTGACCTTGTCTTGCAGGGCATGGCCCTTTCCTTACAGGCTCACACAGGCTTGCAGCGCCCAGGCAAGTAGTGGCCTGATGGCTTGAGGGGACGTGTGCCTCCGCCTTACGTTCTGGTTATTACCTGCATGGTAGTGACCTTGGTCTACTATGCTTCCCCATCATGGTGGCTGGAAGGGTCATTCACCTGGGTGGTGATGACCTTGGTCTGCAATGCTTCCGTGTCATCGTGGCGGGAAGATTGAGACCCACTAGGTTGGGGCTAGGTGTATGGCCAACACAGCCCAAGAGAAAGCTGTCGGGAGGGATAGAGCATCTATTTGCCATGCCCCTGCATAAAGGCTGAATTTGCCGACCTCTACAGAGGTTATCAGAAGGCATGGCATAAGGCCAAAATGGACCTTTAAAAGGCTTTGGGAGCAGGAGGGGTATTTATTTGCCCTTTCCTGGCATTAGGGCCGAAGTTGCCAACCTCTACAGAGGTGTCGGTGTTCACCTATTGGTGAAGGACAACACAATATTCTGTGGTAACTGACGGCAAGGGTGATGGTTGGTACTAGGCTAACTGTGGGGTGCAGGGACCTAAGCAGAGGCTTGGCCCTAGCTATGGCAGGTTAGATTTGGGTAGACAGTGAGAATTATTAATATGTGACTTTATAAAGGGGAGAGAGAAGTAACTTTACCACTAATGGGGAAATTTAGTTATTAATTAATCTAAGCTAATATTAGTAATAAAAAATTGTATTAAAAATAGATAGTTTAAACAGTGAAATGTAGATTGATATATTAGAAAATTGGAGATATAGAAGAATTTGAATATGCTTAGAATAAGTGATATAATATATACAAGATTTAGAAAAATTATAGCTAAGAGTAATCTAAATAATAAGATGGGTTAGGGGTTGGAAAGCTGTTGGAAGTCAATAAGGAGGGGGGGAAAGGGTGGGGGCTGATATAATTTAGATAAGATGGGGAATTTGTGTATTTAATAATACTTTATGTACTCACCAATAAAAATTAAAAAAAAAAGATTTGGGTAGACAGAGCGGGTTTCATTCCGAAGGGGGGGGGCAAGATGGCACATCCGGCTGCATGTGAAACATGTTTAGGCTGAGTGCCCCTTTTTGCCTCACTGCACGGATGGAGAGACAGCCTTACATTCCTGGGCGTACAGGCTTTGGGAGGAGGGGCATGGCCCTATAAAGGGCAGCTCTGCCTCTCTAGGGCTCAGTCAGCTTTGAAAGCTCGGCCCACCCACCGCACCCTATGGCAGTACAGGATTAGCTGGTTGCTGGTTACCAGGGCCAGGTAGGAATTTTTCTCCTTTTCCCAAATTGGCACAGGGAAGTGGTGTTTTTCGCCTACCTTGTACTGTCTTGTAGGAGTGATGTTTGGAGTGGTGGAACTGTAACCTAGGTCCCTGGCAGGTTAGATTTGGGTAGACAGAGCGGGCTGGTGAGCACCCGGTGGCACCTCCCCATTGGTGGGGAATAGGGGTCTGTCAGGGATTGGCTGGCGGGCTGTACGGCTGCCAACTGAGAAGGCAGACTGCCTGTGGGACCCCCTGTACAAGTCCTTCCCTTGGGCTTCACGGCTGGGGTGTATGGAGCTTTAGGGGGGGGACCATTTGCCTGGCCGGCTGGGTTACAGCCATTCACATGGATGGCTCGCACCTGGGGCAGAGGGTGCTCACCCAAGCAGGTCGAGGAGTTGGTCCAATTGACCCCTTGTCTCGACCTGTACCGCTAGTTATACCCTTGCCATTATTAAGTTTAATGTTGGTCAATAAATGGCCCAAATTTTATACCCAAGCCTTGTGTCTGTCTCTTCATTCCGAATGTGGGGGCAAATAGTATTCTTACAGTTAAGAAAGACAACAAGGAATCTGAATGACATATGTGAGACACTAAAATGGGGGATCCAACAGTGAAAAGGAAAATGTGTTGAAGTGTATTGTTATAGAATTTAGCAGGCAGCATTTTCTTTCTCCCCTAGCAACGTAATAGAAAACCATGCACAAAGTGATGTCCTGTGGTTTCAAGGTTATTGTAAGAAAAGTTAGATTATGCTGTTGCTTGACAAAACTGAACAGTGATATCTGAGAATTCAGAATTTGGGCTGTGGATATATATTTGAATGGTATACCCGGCAAAATCTACTAGGATTTACTACCAGTTTATAAATCCAGTTTTCACCCCACTTCCAACTATTGCTTGGCTTCAATAAATAAAGGAGATGATCATGGGAACCTTGTCTGTCTGTCATGAGTTACTCATGCTCCAGAGTGATAGGTGAGAGAGAGTGAGAAAATGGGGCATGTGGCACTTCATGTGCAGGTGCTGTACTATAGTGCAAGCAGGTTGAGTTCTTTATGCCTATTTTCCTAAGAAATACACAGAAAACAAAAAATAGTGATCTGTCAGGGAAATACAGTTAAACATAATGACAGCATTAGCTGTACAGATTGTACACAAAGATGAATGGTACAAATAGGATGAATAAACAATTTTGACAAAGTTAATGCTACATAGGAAATCTATATTTTACAAAGGACATTAAAATGGCATTTTAGCTGTGTATTAGATTCAACATCTCAAATGAAAGAGAACCAAAAAGCAAAGAAACCTGAATTATTGCCCCCCCCCAAATAAGAATAAAGAGGCAGACACAAGGCTTGAGTACTAATGGGATACTTTTATTTGACAACATTAACTGCAAACATGGCAAGGGCCTAACTAGTGGTACAGGTCAAGCCCTTGGGTCACTCCTGGATCTCCACCTTGACCTGACTGGGTGAGCCCTATTGCCTGGGTGTGAGTTGTCCAAGCACATGGCTGGGACCCAGCCAGCCAGGCAAATGGTTCCCCACTTAAAGCTTTAACCACTCCAAGCTGTAGAGCCTGAGGGAAGGACTTGTATAAGGATCACCCCAGGCAGACTGCCCTCAAAACTAAGTATCTGCTTAGGTCTTTGTGCCCCTCAGGTGGCCTAAAGCCAACCGAAGCCCTTGCCACAAATTATCAAGAAAAATGCTGATGCCAGCCACCAGTAGGTGGCCCCCATCACCTCTGTAGGGGTCAGCAAATTTGGCCTTTATTATAGGGCAAATATATACCTAGCCCTTTCCCCCAAAGCTCTATTAGCCTTGCACCTAGCCCTTTCGATTCCTTTTGGGTCCCAAACTTGCTGCCATACATGATGCAGAAAGATTGCAGACCAAAAGATAAGCACATCAGGCCACTGTTTGCCTATTAACAGCAAGTCTGCATGAGCCTGTAACGAAATGGCTTTACCTTTTACCAAACTGAGGTCAGTACCACAGAGGTGAATGACCAGCATGTGAGGCAGAGGACTGCTCCTCCCATCAAACAACAGAGACGGCAGCGCCAGCCATCTGAGGCCTTGTTGACTCTGCCACTCAACTGTGGCCACACACTGAGACTAAGCTGGGACCCAATTGGCATCCTCTTGGATTGATGGGCTACCCAGAACATCATGCTGTGTCAGCAGATGAGGATCTTCAGCCTCCTATGATGAAACACTGCACCTAAATAAAAGACACAATCATTAAAAGTGTTCTACGATGCCACCAAGGGGTGCACTTAAGAGCGGTACGTGGCAGACCACCACCAACGTACCCACTGGAGAACCAGTCACGAGTATCCCATGGATGCTGCCATGAAGGCTTCTCCAATTCTAAAAGAATGGGTGCCAAATTTAATGCCTGCCAAACTTAACTTGGACAGTTCAGGTGACCATACTGATCTGATATTTAGTAAGGGGTGTGCTGTCTCTATAGCAGTACAGGACCCGCCTTGTTCCACTTGAACTTCACATACCAGGCACAACTTCTGATCAGTACAAGGGCCTAGTTGAATTACTGTTCCCCTCTGACTTTGGTAAATTTTGGAGTGCCTGACTCTAAGGATAACCTTATTCCCTATAAACTTAATTTCATGAGCCATCAAGGCTCGTCCTGACCCATCCATAAGGGATTGGACAACCAATTCACTAACCCTCAGAGCTTCAAAAAAGGCAGAGCAGCTGCATGAAAAAGCATTGCCTCAACGCTAGAGTAGCACATTTCAACCCATGTCTCATAACCATGGGCAACTTGGATGAAAGGGAGTTGAGCACATGAACTACTGCCTGATTTTCACACTAAAAGGAGATGGAGTGGTTATCCAGGTCCCTCTCCCTCAGACAAATTGCCACAAGGATAAAAAAAATCTTAAAAGGTAAGGTCTCTAATAAGATCCCCTTCGGCCCTGTCGACTGGCCACTGCTCCACACACCAGTGCCCCCCCACAAAAGATCCAAAAACCAATAGACCCAGAGGCATCAGAGATGACCTGAAGCTCTGCTTCTAGCAACAGGTCCTCCCTCCAGCAGGTGACCCCATTGAAGGAGTCGAGAAACTCCTCCAAAATTTCAAGGTCCTCCCTCATGCCATTATTAATCCTAAGCCTATGATGGGGCAGCTGCAAGGATGCCATGGTGTCACATAGGCATTGTAGAAATTCCCTCCCAGGCACCAGAGCTGCTGGAGCTCTGATAGAGAAACTTCCTGCTTTCCTCTAAACGAGGCCAGCCAGGCCCAAAGATCCACCAAATTTTCAACCAGCACTGCATCGTGTCCAGCTCAATGCCTAGAAACTTCAGCACTGCTGCCAAACCCTCTGTTTTTTGGTAGGCCAACAGAACCCCCAACTCTCCCACGAGGCTGATGAAGCCAGCTAGGAGCCTACAAGCAAAATGTTACCTGTGTAAACTTACTAACGTATTCAAAATTTTATTAACAATAATGTATAGGCACATAACAGTATATAGAAATTGATTATTGAACTGTATAAATACTTGACATCAACCCTGCTCACAGTTAGAAAACCATTTACACCGGTGCTAACCACCAGGCTTTGCCTCAACAAGTGATAAAGTGCTTAAGTGCTCTAAGTGCTAACAATATGAATATTGCACAACAATGTAAAGTGCAAATGCAAGTAAAGCACCATACGAACACTAGTCCTTCCAACTGTTGGTGAGGTCCTGAGCACCATGTGTCCAACTCGCAGGGAAGAAACGTTGCCAGAGATTTTTTCTTTTTCACTTCAGATGACTGTAAGCACTACACAGGTAGTTCCTTAATATTATTTCTTCTTTAATAATTCCTCTAACGGGTTGTCTAGATCCTGGTAAGGCCCGTTTCAAAACATCTTTCTCAAAGAGTACAGACAAGTTAGTTCTTTAAAGTTTTTTTCTCATGAGTACCCAGTAATACATCCACTTCATACAGCCTGGCACATTGGCCAGAACCCACAGTGCTCACAAAAAAAGACATACAAATAGTGAACCATGTCACAACAGTGGAGCCGGTGGCACTGAGTCCATTTGAGAAAAGAGCTGAAGCATTCAAGGGGTGCACATGATATAGAGCACCCCATTGGCAGTGCCCTGTCCATGTAAACTTGACCCTCAAATGAAAAACTCAGCAGCTCAAAGTCCTTGGGATGAATTGGGAGGAGGTGAAATGCAGACTTGATGTCACATTTGACCATTTCAGCGCCCACCCCACACCGCCATACCATCATGACTGCCTGATTGAAGAGTGTATACTGCATAGAGCACAGCTGCTCTGGAATGGAGTTACTTCAGAGAGGTGAATAAGAAAGCTGATGAATAGGCTGAAACTCACTGGTCATCTTTTTAGGTACCACACACAAGGGGGAGACCTGTAAACAGGGCACCGGAGGGGCAGCAAAGGTTCAACACCCTGCCCTCAGTACATTGCTCTGTTATCTAATCCTGAACCACTCCTTCCATGCTGGCGACTGAGTGCACGTTGGCCGATATGAAAGGGGCTCTGAGGACCTGAAAAACAATTCTAAAACTTGAACCCATTTAACAAGAACAACACATCAGCATGCTTGTGGAATGTCCCCAACAGATGTCTAAGTGCCTTCAGCCTTATTGACTGGGTCCATTTACCAGCTGGCTGCTGAGTGCTGCCACCCCACCCCACCCCAAGCGCCTACTGCCTGCTCTCTATCACTTGGGGCAGGACATGAAGGTGTGGTGGCCACCACACATTGGGCATTCGTGCCTAAATCTACACATCTTTCTGGTACAAGCCCCAGGAGATGGACTCCCAGCAAAACAGCCATGTCTGAACCAACTTCCCCATGGGTGCGTGGGTGCCAGGAGTTGCTGAAGTCCAATGGACTAAGTAACCACTATCAGAGTGATCCCCAGTATTAGGCTTATCCATAGACCTCACCTACAGCCAGAGTTGCTGATGAATCTGATCCCAAGGCAAGCCAGGATTAATGGCGGCTCTCATTCTGAACTCGTCATACTGCAACCATGCAGCACTGGCAAAGTCAGTGTACACTTTATAAATAATTTCTAAATATTGAGGGGGGGGGGCTGCACACAGGGCAGTACACCGGCATATATCAGAAACCTTTACAACCAATTGACCCAAGTGAGGTCAACCTTCCTACGCCTCAATTTCTCCTTATCCCTATCTTTGAGGTCCTCCTTATCCTTCTTCTCCAGTTCTCTGAAGAGGAGGGTGAAGACATCAACATACTCCCCCCTTAATATCTTATTCCTGGTGGCCTGAGTCAAGTGATCTCCAAAGGGCATTGCAGCATCACCAAAAGGCAAGGCCCTGAATGACACAGACCTGTAAGTTTCTGGTCCCTGAAGAGGCACATTCCACAAGGCACCTGGATATGTATAACATGTCACCACCAGCCCAAAGCACTGCCCTTCACCTCCATGCCATGGGAACAGGCCTATAGCCACCTGTGTGAGTGGCACCCCAGCTACTCCACCATATTGCCCCATCCATGGGTGCTGTCCCCAGGAGGGCCACATTCTCAACTAGCCCTGACCATGGGATCTGGCAGCCTGTATGCATGTTGGGCACATTGAGCCTGGGGATGCAGAGGCAGTCAGCTGACCCCAAGGCCCTCATGGCCATGCATACCACTGCTGGGACCAGATGGACTTACCTTCACTGTCAACTGGATCCACTGCCACTGCTACAGGCCTGTACTCAGAAAACAAACCTGGATCAGCTACTACCACATCAGCCTCTGCAACTGTGTCCTCTGTTGTCGGGACTCTGCTTCTCTCACCGCCAGCAATGCTATATGGTCCCTCAAAGGTGTAAAGACAGGCTAGCACCTCCCACTGGAAAGCTGCAGTAAAGGTCAGCCTAGGCTGACCTCTGTCTCTTAATTCCACCCATCCCAGCCACTAGGGCACCTCTGGCTTGCTCCAGCACAGTGAGGCAGTTTAGAATTTCCTAGGTACCCAAAGTAGCATCATCCTCATTGGAGGAAGGCAAGGCAGGCAGAGCCCTCCTGGGACACAATGCAAAAACTGGATACCCACAACTGAGGGGAAAAAATTGTAACAATATCAACAAATATCAAATCAACTGTTGAAATACATAACATCAGAAATGCAATATACTAAAGAGACTCAGTGCTTATAATAAATATTTTGAAAATCTAGTAAACTCTAAACAGCATTCCAGATATATTTAATCATGTTACAATTAAAGATACATATAATCTAGTATAATAACAGTGTCTAGAATGTCGGCCGTGAATTCATGAACAATATCAATCTAGAATATTTTGAGCACAGTACGGTTTCTCTCTCCTTTTCTCAGATATTCAGGAAATGATGCAGTCTCTTCTCTTTTCACTTTCTGGTGTGCAACAGGAGGATATTCCTAGGAACACCCATGTAGCAGGTAAATCTCAGGAGTAAAAAGACAGTCTGTAATCCTGTTGTTTTTTCTTTACAGGTAGAAACATGAACTGAGGAAGTGTCTTGAGTGGGGCATTCCTGGGAGCAGGCCTCTTGGATGGATGTTTGCCCTTATAGGACCCACTCCCTTTCCTGTATGGCATGATAAAAACCAAAATCTAAAATGGCTGCCATTCAGCAAAGCGGGTGAAAGCCCTGCAAGACTCAAAATGGCTGCCCACAAACTGCCAGACCTAAAATGGCCACCAAAGCCATTGCCGATGGCTAGTCAAGCCACTCCCTCCCCAAAATAAGGGCAGTACTACTACCTCACCAGAGGACCAGCATTATAGGTATATGGGGGGGGGATGGGGCCCCAGCTGGCTGATGAGCAAACAAGTAGGACAGGGCTGCCTAGGCTAAATGGCTGGGCCATGAAGGCAGGAGCCCAAAGCCCATCACTGTACCAATGCAGTGGGCATGGGTGGCAAGGGAAAGGCTGAAGTGAAAACACCTCCACCACCTCTGAATCAGGGCCTAGGCCCAACTGCAGATGCAGCTGCCACCACACCGGGCAGTCTAGCCCTCAGTTGAAGCCAAAGGTGGGCAGCCTCAGCTGCCATGGCCCAAAGGAGAGGCAGACAAACACAGCTGCTGCTGGACAAATGGGGCTGTAAGGCCCCTGCTCTGCTGGTGCAAGAAACCACAGGGAAGGGGGTGGTGAATTGACACTGTGGCCGCAGCAGAGAAGTGGGGCCTAGCCCCCACTCAGCATAAGGCCACAACTATAAGCAAACAAACTTGGGGCAGAGGACTGCAACAGGTTTTGCTGCCACTTCCGCCACCACCACAAGGCCACACACCTTGTTCAGAGCTCGTCTGTAGAGCTACAAGCATACTCTACTCAGGCTAAGCACAAGGGAACAAGTGCCTGGCTGGGGGGTGGAGCCGCCTTTTTAAGGCATCAAGCTCCACCCCCTACGCTGAATACCAAGATGACTAGGAAGGATGCTGCCACTTTCCCCTTCTGGGGCAGCAAAGGCAGCCCCCGGCCCTAGCAGCTGGTGTCTGCTGAACGGAATGGCCGGATTAGTAGAGAGGGCCCTCCCCCCTTTTGGGACAAACTCCCATATTAAATCAGCTGAAATGCCCAAAGTGTGTAGCACAGTATATCCACTGGATTAAGTATCTATACTTTAATCTTATGAAATGTGGGGACACTGGAGTCTGCTAGGTATATTAGGTTATTTAGGTTTTATTGTTTTATCTATCCTTTCTGCATACTCTCTAAAAATAGTTTGTGATTCACCTTATTAATAAATATGTTTTTCTGTTGTATGGTGTTTTATTGGTCCGTGGCTTCTACCTGAATCAGGCCAACTTTGGCCCTATGCAACCTTTGTCACTTTTTGAGTGGAACTCGACTCTGCTGACTCCCAGGTATAAAAATCTTGAGGCTAAGTAAAGCCTGAGGCAGAGTTCTCAATTCTCTCAGCCAGGGCCTAGTAGGAAAAATGATAGTTGCGACCAAGGCTGGAGTCTGAGGTTCCTCAGAAGAGGCTCCTTGTACTAGCAACCCTCTGTGTTCTTCTCCATGCTCCTTGACAGGCTGTTCCACAATGTAGGAGCTACCACAGAGAAGGCACATGAACAGGCAGTTGCTGATTATACCCCTTTGCAGGTTGACAACTTCAGAAGTCTTTGCTCAGATGAATGGAGCTTTCAAAGGGAGTGGAGCAGGACAGTCAGTACTGCAGGAAATGGTTGTTGGGTCATATCTTCACTCCTAGCTTCAAATGTTATATTTGACACCAAAAGGCAATGGCTGCCTCTACTTTCAAATTAATTTATTAAAGCAAAGAATTTATTCTCAGTTCAAAAAAAGCGTTTGTGCCATGACTGTTCCTTTTTCTTAAAAAACTGTGTGTCATCTTCATTTGAATTGCCTTCTCTAAATGTCAATAAAACTGGAATTATAAATTGTTTCTAGCTATATTAAAAAACTTAAACTAGGTCCAAAGAAAATTTAGGTCAATTGTTCCTTAGCATATTTTCAACTAACTATGAACTGGGTCCTATAATTTCAGGGTTTTTTAACAGTGGAGCTTTCCTCAAACATAGCCAACCAACTTTTGACACCTCTTCTCCAGTGCAAGTATCCTCACACTGAAAGAAGGTTCTTTGCACTTAAGGATGGCTCCACCATTAGCCATGGAAAGCAAGTGGTTCTAGGTACATCCAAGGAATAGGTCATTGGGAACTTTCTAGAATAAAAACAGCATCAAACACAAAATCAGAATTCAGCTTCATCTGAATGCTATTGCACCTATACTAAATGCATGGTATAAAAAGAAAAGGATGATAGGTATGTGATCTACAATGTCATCCTAAACAGTTACACCCTTTGATTTAGATGGGTGTAACTCTGCTTGGGATGGTATTATCAGTCTTGTATAATACTGTCTTCACTGTTTTTATTGTGTGAATCTTTGATGACATTCCCTCATATATTGTTTGTTTGAATCAACCTTTTAGGAGCTTCTCACATGGCAGCCTTAATGTAAGAAAATATGAAGGTCTTCAAAGAAAAACTAACCAAAACATGGATCAGAAACAGGAGAAAATATAAGAAATGCTACTTCACTAGTGAAGTATGAACTTATCAGCCACAGATCCAGGCAGATGGTGAGAAGGAGTCAATCAACTGGAAAGCTTAAGGGCATGCTAAGTAGAACTGGCACCACTAATATTTTGCAAGGGGGGCAAAAAGTGTGGTGTGGGATATAGGTAAGAAACTTTGAAGGGCACAATTTCATGACTTTTTTGAATGTGAGAACGTATGAATAAGCAGCAGTCCCATAAGGTAGAATTCTGAAGATTTCCTGAACAGTAAATATTTGCAATAGGATACAATCATTCCACTTGTTTTCTGGCTTCCTATGCATCCCTGCTGTCACCTTCCTGCAAACAATAGCATCAAAATGCTTTAGGTCAGCATGAAAAGAGAAGCCATCAACATGTCACTGGTTCTTTTTTGATAGGCATTCCATTTGTATATGCATTTCAATCAATTTTAAATCCAAGAGACAATAAAGCAAACATCTCTCAGCATTCGATTTGCAGCACTGATGATGAGTGGCCTGTTGGATGTTTACAGTTCACTGTCTTGTAATAATAGATGGGTTTAGCACCTGTCTAGTTCATTTCTTTAAAAAAGACAGTCTTTCAAGAATTTCATTAGAGTTGTTTTTGGCAGAGAAAAGAAAAGGAATGTAATCTGAGAGAACTTTTTTTCTTATTCTAGTCTTTATGTTTGATATATACATTTATGTTCTACAAATACCACAATTGTTTTTCTTTTCTCTTCCCCCTTTCAGTCTCACTTTGTTCTACTGCCAAATGTTCCAGTGCCTTTTCAAAGGGCACTTCATTTAACGCACTGAAATTTAATTAAGAATCCTTTCCACCTTCATCCCCAAAACATTACCTAAATTAAAAGTGCTATTGAAATCCACAGGATATGTGTCATGTTAGCTGCTAAGCAGAAGAGGGATGACGCGCATTCAAAATGTAGAATTTCCGCTATCACTTTCTCCTTCATAGTTTTCTAGTTGGGCTTTCCTATTCTAGAGTCCTTTACATGGAAAGAACTCTGCTCTATACATTATCTTCCTGCCAGCAGAACACATCCCTTTTGCTACTGGATCATGTTTGATGATGTCAGATATGTCTTGGCCATTCCTTTCTTCACCTTGCTGTCTTCTGTGTCATTATTTCTCTCAGTCCTTTGTCTGATCCCTCAGCCTTACCTTGGGTGCTGCCCAGGAATGAGGATATCTCCTGTTCTGGATGGGGTTGTAATATTCCCAAAGAAAAAGGTTCATAGTTAGAGGGTGCTTCTGTACCCAGGCTTCCTGTTGGAGAAACAGTTGGCAGTAGTTATTATTTATTAAAATTAACAGCTTTATTATGATAAACATCTTTATTGAAATCAAAAAGAGTCCAGTAGCACCTTTAAGACTAACCAATTTTATTTTATTGTAGCATAAGCTTTCGAGAATCAAGTTCTCTTCATCAGATGCCTGATCCGAACTGGTCAAATATAGAAGAGGAGGGGAGGGGAAAGAACAGGACATATATCACAAGAAGACAGGATGCAATTAGTGTGAAGGCAATCAAAACATTCCTTTGCTTGTAAATGTAAACATCTCCTTTTGGTGTGGAGTCAGTTTGCCGCAGTGAAGGTATACAATTCCTATGTAGTATAAGCCCTCGATAACCACAGCTCTCCCTGCCAGCTGCATCTGACAAAGAGAACTGTGGTCCCCGAAAGCCCACACGCACTCAGGCCACAGTTCTCTTTGTCAGATGCAGCTGGCAGGGAGAGCTGTGGTTATCGAGGGCTTATACTACATAGGAATTGTATACCTTCACTGCGGCAAACTGACTCCACACCAAAAGGAGATGTTTACATTTACAAGCAAAGGAATGTTTTGATTGCCTTCACACTAATTGCATCCTGTCTTCTTGTGATATATGTCCTGTTCTTTCCCCTCCCCTCCTCTTCTGTATTTGACCAGTTCGGATCAGGCATCTGATGAAGAGAACTTGATTCTCGAAAGCTTATGCTACAATAAAATAAAATTGGTTAGTCTTAAAGGTGCTACTGGACTCTTTTTGATTTTGCTACTACAGACTAACACGGCTAACTCCTCTGCATCTTTATTGAAAAACTGGAAGCAGACAGAATGAAGCCTCAGGCTCAACAGTAACCAATTTATACTTGTAGAAACCACACCCACTTGTACAACAACCAATACAATGTAAGCAGCTAGAATCCTTTGTTTGCATAAACTATATACAAGTATCTATTTTTCAGCACAATGATTGGCTACAAGGCAACAGTTCTTTGCATAAACTATATACAAGTATCTATTTTTCAGCACAACGATTGGCTACAAGGCAACAGTTCTGATTGGCCATGCCAGCACCCAAACATTAATAGCTTTGTAGGCCTCAGGAGTAGAGATGGGCACAAAATGAACCATGGGACAAAATTCCGGCCGGAACAGCCGGTTCGTATTCAAAGAACCACACGTTCCATGGGACTGCGTTTTTCCAAACCAAACAAACTTTTCTTACCATTCCATGGGCGGTTCGGACACTTTTGGTGGTAAAACACTCCCTCACCCAGGCAACGGTGGTAGTCTTTAAGTTGCCCCCAATCTGAGGCCTCCAGGCTTGATTGGCAGCTGTCCCTGCTAACTAGAGAGCTCCCACTGTGGCCCATCCAGCCAGGAAACAGGGAGGGAGGGTTCGAATCTCTAAGGCAACTGTGGAGCTGGGCCTTCAGCAGCCATGGTAACACCAGTCTCTTCCTCCCAGACCATGTTAGGAAGGTTTTTCTGCCAACCAGAGAGCTCCTGTGTTGTTCAATCTTGACTTTTTCCATAAATAGGGGAAGCCGTGTGATTCTTGGTTTCAGTTTCTCTAGAGTAGGAGAGAGAGGAGAGCTTGGTGGCTTGGTGGCTGGCTGTAGTGTTCGGATTGGGAACTTGGATCTTTGTCCTGCGCTTCTGGCTGCTGGAAAAGGGGCTGAAAAGCTTCTTTTCTCTTGCTTGCTGCTTTTTCTTACTGACTGGGGACTGGGGAGGTGTTTGGGAAAATGGTGCTTTTTTCCTCTCTCTCTCTCCCCCCCCATCCTAGTCTTAGCTTTTCACCTCCCCCCACCCCAGCCTAGTGTTAGGCCTTTGAGTAGAACTGTGGTCTTGCTTGAACAAGATTTTTATTTGCTTTTATTTTTCTCCTTCTCTGCTTTTTTGAAACTTGGAGGCACTTTCAAGTCCTTCCCCATGACCCTTGCTTGGCATGGTGCTGTCACTGCAAGGTGCTGGTGCGTAGGGGCACTGACCCTCAAGCACCTGTCATCTTCCTCTCTCTACAAGCATGTGCAGAGGCATCACCTAAGCATCTCACTTCTGCTGCTATGCAAACCACCTGGAGGGCAGGTGAGGAGTCCAGAGCAGAGAGAAGGGGGAGGGGGATGGGAGTCAATGGCCAGCAAGAAGCCTGGCAAAAAGGGAGCTGTAGGCAGGAGTGATATGGTCAGGCAGGCTACACTCCAGGAGGTTGTCTCCTCCGGGTCTCTGACAATGCCTAGTGTAAGAGTCAGGGGGAGTGCTCAGGTGGCATACACTGGAGCAGTGGCAGAGATTATTGTATTGGATGGACTTTTGTTGTCTGTATTGGAGGGTGTGGGCTTTAGGAGGCTGGTGCATTGATTTGCTGGAGGACCATTGGCTGGTGAGTCTTGCCAACCCTTTACCAGGCTGTGAAAGCAAGGGTTGCGAGGGAACTGAAGGGTGCCCAAGGACAGACCATCCACTTCATGGCAGACCTCTGGAGCAGCCATCATCATGGCTATCTTGATATCACAGCCCACTGGTGGCAACCGTAGGATCTCCATCGCCCAAGGTAGAGGTGGGATCCCCAGCTTGGCTCCAGGCTATAGAGTGCTCCCGCTGCAGGCAAGGGGGATGGATGAGGATCATATGGGCAAGAACATTGCCGCCACGATCGGAGCTGCCCTGAGGGAATGGGCTCCTACAGGGCAGGTTTCCTGCAGCTTCATGGTCACCAACGCGGGAAAAACATGCTGGCGGTCCTGAGAGAGGCATCCCTAGATGGCCTGGTCTGCCTAGTGCACAAACTGCCCCTAGTCATAATGGATGCTCTGGGGTTAGGGAGCAACATGAAGGCCATCTGGGACCAATCAACAGTGTCCATGTGCACATTGCTGGACAGCTGTCGGCTCCTGCCAGCCTACTTCTCATGCAACATCAAGTCTTTTCACGAGCTGCTCCAGAGGCAGGGGGAAGGGGGATCCTGAGCACCACCTCTTCCAGGACATGGCCACCTGCTAGAACTCCACCTATGACATGGTGAGTCATCTGATGGAGCAAAAGAACCCTGTTCAGGACATAATGTCCTCGATGCCAGTCTTGCAGGGGAGAGAAGAGTTCAGCTTCAGATCTATGGACTGGCTAGCTGTCTCTCAGATGGTCCATGTCCATTCAAGGAGGCCACCAAGCTCCTGGACTGCTGAGAAGAGAAGGAAGAAGAAAATTGCCATTTTGGAAGAGGGAAAGGGCATGACTTCAATGTAAAAGGAAGTTCTCCATTTTGAAGAAGGGAAAGGGCAAGACTTCAACCTTAAAACCATAGAGAAAAGACGCCCGACATTTTGGATGATATAAAGTGCATCACAGAAAAAAAAATCGAATTTTAACTGATTAAAATAGTGGAAATAAAATATTTAAATCACGGATTTGAGGAAGAGAGCAGACTCATGGGAGCGGAGTAAATGAAGCCCCACGATGTTGAAAAAAAGACTGGCAATCAGCATTTGAGAACTTGGATAAAAAGATGGTGGAAGGTAATAAAAAGTTAAAAGAAACTATGCAAGAGATGTTGAAAGATCTTAAGGAAACAATTAAATCGGAGGTGGCTGAACTGGCAAAGAATATGGAAGATGTTAAGAAGGAATTACAAACGATGCAGCAAAATGTTAAAGAAGTTGAAGAAAAAACAGAAAAATTGGCTACCTCTCTCAAAGTGGAAACTTCAGTGCTAAGCGACAGAATGGCTGTGATGGAGTGTAAATACATGGACAGACAACTTCGTTTTAGAGGCATCCTGGAGGAGGAAGGAAAAACCGCCCAAGAACAGATTTTGGAGATTTTGACAGGATTCTTGATTAAATCACTGGAGGAGATTGCAAGCAACGTGGATGTGGCGTACAGAATTAACTCAACATATGCAGCTCAAAAAAATCTACCCAGAGATATGATTGTGCAGTTTATTACAAAGAGAATGAAAGAAGAAATTCTTAGCAGGCATTTCCAAAATCCACTAATAATGGATGGGGAAAAGGTGAGAATAATGAAAGAGCTACCCAAGAGAGTTTTGATGGAAAGGAAAAAATACAGAGAACTTACCCAGGTTCTGAAGGAGTTAAATATAAGATACAGATGGGAGATACCAGAAGGTGTGAGCTTTGAATTTAAATCAACTAGAAGAACCATCAGATCACGACTTGAGATGGAGATGTTCTTTTTTGACAATGAAAAAGACTTACCTAAGAGACCCAGAACATAATCATGGAGTGCAAAGTAATTTCATGGAATATAAACGGACTAAATTCACCTTCCAAACGCAAGGCTATTTTTCATTGGCTATCTAAACAACAATGCAGTGTAACTTGTTTACAAGAGACCCATGTTAAAAAACAAGATCTAAAGTATTTAAAATATAGTAAATTGGGTAGAGAATTTGTGACTGCAACTAAACAAAAGAAAAGAGGAGTTGTTTTGTATGTTAAAGAAGAGTTACAACCTAAATTGATATTTAATGATTTGGAAGGCAGATATGTGGCGGTGGAATTTATTTGGAACTTTCAAAAAAATATTAATAGTGGGAATCTATGCACCAAATGGGGCCAAGGACAATTTTTTTAAAGAATTGATGAATCAACTAGATCAAGTGACATATGCTCAAATAATTTTGGCGGGCAATTTTAATGGAGTAGCAAATTTGCAAGCAGACAAAAAAATGAAGGGAATACAAAAGAAAAGGGGACTATTGCCAAAATCGTTTTTTGAAATACAAAATCAGGAGAATTTAGAAGACGTTTGGAGAAGAAGCAACCCTAGGACCAAGCAATATACTTTCTATTCTGGAAGACACTCATCGCTATCGAGAATAGATATGATCTGGGCCTCAAAAGACTTAACAATATGGACTAAGGAGGTTGAAATAATGCCTAAAGTGAGCTCAGATCACAACCCAATTATGTGGAGATTTGGAAAATGTGTGTAAAAGTACAGGTGGAGAATGAATGAAGACTTATTAATGCATCAGAGCAACTTAGATGTGTTACAGAAAGAAACCAGATTTTTTATACAATATAACTTAGACAAATCGGTACCAACACCTAAGGTATGAGATACTTATAAAGCTGTCATGAGAGGCATTCTAATGGACTTAAATGCAAGAGACAAGAAAAGAAAGGAGGAAAAACGGAAAGAAATTCAAGAAAAAATAAAAGACAAAGAGATGCAATTAAAGAAAAGGCCAGGAAAAAAGAAATTACATCAGGAGATACGGATGTTACAAGAGCAAATAAGAGCTATGGAGAACAAAGAATTGGAGTGGGAATTGAAAAAATTAAAACAAAAGACATTTGAAGGGTCCAATAAACTGGGGAAATATTTAGCTTGGCAATTGAAAAAAAGGAGAGAAAAGAGAATGATAACCAAGTTTGTGGAGAATGACAAAATGTTAACGGACCAACCAGCTATAAGTAGAGCGTTTTATAAATTTTATGCTAAATTATATCAGAGTAAAAGGGTGGATGTGAACGCTATTGATCGATATTTGGACAAAATTAATTTACCAATGATATCTGAGAAGTGGAAGGAAAAATTAAATGCTGAAATAACAGAAGCAGAAATTATGGATGCAATACAATCGACTAAATTGGGGAAGGCACCAGGACCTGATGGAATAACGGCTAAATTTTATAAAGTAATGGCAAAAGAAGCGGTGCCTTTCCTGGAAAAAGTGATGAATGGGATTTTAAAGGGACAAAAGGTTCCTGAAACATGGAATGAGGCTAACATATCATTGATTCCAAAAGAAGAGCAGGATTTATGCAATGTTAAAAACTATTGACCTATATCATTGTTAAATAATGACTATAAGATATTTGCGAAAATATTGGCGGAGAGGCTCAAAGAATGGCTGGTTGAATTTATTGCAGAAGAACAAGAAGGATTTTTACCAAACAGACAGATTAAAGACAATTTAAGGACAGTAATAAATGCAATAGAGTACTATGATAGACATTGTGAAAAAGAAGTCGGTTTCTTTTTTGTGGATGCAGAGAAGGCTTTTGACAATTTAAATTGGAATTTTATGTTCACCACAATGGAGAAGTTACAGATGGGAAAAGAGTTCATTCAAGCGGTAAGAACTATATATAAAGACCAATGTGCAGCAATTGTAGTAAATGATGAATTAACTAAGAAATTGGAAATACAGAAGGGCACAAGGCAGGGTTGCCCATTGTCTCCACTGTTGTTTGTCATGATATTGGACATTTTATTGATGCAGATATGAGAGGATGATGCCATAAGAGGAATGAAGATTAAGGGATCTACTTTTAAAGTCAGAGCCTTTGCAGATGATGTAATGGTTATTGTAGAAGATCCAGTTCAAAACATGCCAAGATTGTTGGATAACATAAAAGAATTTGGAGATTTGGCTGGATTTTATGTTAATAAAAGAAAATCTAAGCTATTGTGCAAGAATATGGTGAAACAAAGACAAGAAGAGTTAATGGAAATTACCAATTGCGAGGTAACACACAAAGTAAAATATTCAGGAATAGAACTTACTGCTAAAAATATTGACTTATTCAAGAACAATTATGAAAAGCTACGGCAACAAATAGACAGACTTAATCAAATGGAATAAATTGAATTTGTCATGGCTGGGAAGAATTCATAGTGCGATCCTTATGATCTTTGGAGCTTTTCGCGCTCCGCTAGTATGAGCCGGGCCACTTCTTCTGGACCCTTTCAGCTCACCGATACAGTCGTCTTCTGACGTTATATGCTGACTGCATTGCCGAACTCCCGACCTCAAGCGATCCGCCGGCCTCAGCCTCCCGTGCTTAGACTGGGATTACAGGCGCGCGCCACCGCGCCCAGCTGGGCGCGGTGGCGCGTGCCTGTAATCCCAGTCTAAGCACGGGAGGCTGAGGCCGGCGGATCGCTTGAGGTCGGGAGTTCGGCAATGCAGTCAGCATATAACGTCAGAAGACGACTGTATCGGTGAGCTGAAAGGGTCCAGAAGAAGTGGCCCGGCTCATACTAGCGGAGCGCGAAAAGCTCCAAAGATCATAAGGATCGCACTATGAATTCTCATATAAACTGCACCGTAGCCTGAGCGACACAGTGGGACGCGGTCTCTAAAAAACAGCTGGGCGCGGTGGCGCGTGCCTGTAATCCCAGTCTAAGCACGGGAGGCTGAGGCCGGCGGATCGCTTGAGGTCGGGAGTTCGGCAATGCAGTCAGCATATAACGTCAGAAGACGACTGTATCGGTGAGCTGAAAGGGTCCAGAAGAAGTGGCCCGGCTCATACTAGCGGAGCGCGAAAAGCTCCAAAGATCATAAGGATCGCACTATGAATTCTCATATAAACTGCACCGTAGCCTGAGCGACACAGTGGGACGCGGTCTCTAAAAAACAGCTGGGCGCGGTGGCGCGCGCCTGTAATCCCAGTCTAAGCACGGGAGGCTGAGGCCGGCGGATTGCTTGAGGTCGGGAGTTCGGCAATGCAGTCAGCATATAACGTCAGATGGCTGGGAAGAATAGCAGCAATTAAAATGAATGTACTACCACGGATTATGTTTTTATTGCAAACAATACCAATAATAAGAGACAATAAACAATTTGATAAGTGGCATAGGAAAATATCGGACTTTGTATGGGCAGGGAAGAAGCCTCGAGTGAAGATGAAAGTGTTATGTGATGCCTACTTCCGGTTTGGGATTCATGAAGGTCTAACGCAGCTCAGGGAGCTGAGCTGTCCATGCCGCTGTTTGTAGGGGCTGGAGGGGCGCAAACTGCCCACAGCCCCCTGTTCTCAGGTGGAGAACAGGCAAGTATGCTCAAGAACCTGAGGGCACTTTGATCTCGGGTGTGAGGGGGGTTCTACACAATGAGCCCCCGTCCACCCTTGAGGTCCCACCCGAAGAAAGGTAGCCAAGATCTCTGCAACGGCTCTGGAGTCAATTTTTGGCATAAGACCTACATGCCCAAGCTTCAGCAAACCAAGAAGGGAACCTGAATCGATTGGATAATCGAAGCAGCGACTACAACCCAAGAGAAACATTTAAGAAGGTAAAGATTGCTATCTCTCAATACGGGACAGATTACAATAAGAAATAAAGTGACAAAGAGAATTAGAAAACTGCGAGAGACTTGATATATAACTGAGAAAACTCCGGCAAATAAATTTTTAAAAAGTGACATTGTAAAGAGAAGTTAGCGCGGAAAAACGATTATTGTTTACATACCTGCGGCTAGGAAGAGATAGCGGACTGTGAGAAAGTTTTAACATCGCGAGAACTGCTGTGAAACGGAGAGGAACAGGAAGTGCGTCAGAATCATAAAGAGACTGGTGAGAAGCAGCTTGTAAACAACGGAAGTGGAACATCGCCATTTTGAAGTAGGGCAAAGCTGCAACTTCAAGGAAAACGGAAGTAGGCCATCTTTGATAAGGGTAAGGGCGGTTGCCTCAAAATAAAACCATAGAGAAAAGACGCCCGACATTTTGGACTGCATAAATACTAGTTTTTAGAAAAACAACCTAAATCTGGACTTTTAAAAACAAAAGAAAATAATAAAGTAGTGCCACGGAGTTAAGGAAAAGAGCAGACTCGTGGGAGCGAAGTAGAGCTAGCCCCACGATGTCGAAGAAGGAATGGCAAACGGTGCTGGAAAATTTAGACAAAAAAGTTTCGGAAGGAAATAAAGAGTTTAAAGATATGATGCAAGAGATGGCGAAAAATTTGAAAGATTTTAAAGAGGCACTTAAATCGGAGATGGCAGAACTAACTAAGAACATGGATCAAGTTAAAAAAGACTTGCAAGTTACACAGCAGAGAGTTAATGCAGTAGAAAATGCGGCTGACACTTTGGCAGATGTGCAGAGAATGGAGATGAGAGGAGTGAAGGGAAGAATGGCCGTAGCTGAATGTAAACAAATGGAAAAACAACTTAGATTTCGTGGAATTCCGGAAGTTTTGGAAAAATCAGCCCAAGAGCAGATTACAGAAATTTTGGCGGGTTACCTGGGTAAAGAAGAAGAAGGAGATAGCAGCGCTTCTGGACGTGGCATACAGAATTAATTCAAAATTTGCAGCTCAAAAGAAGTTACCAAGAGATATGATTGTGCAATTTACAACTAGAAATACAAGAGAGTCAATCGTGAGTAAACAATTTCAGGATCCATTAGAAGTCGATGGGAAAGTGGTGAGAATCATGAAAGAACTGCCCAGATCGGTGTTGTTGGAGAGGAAAAAGTACAGAGAGTTGGTTCAGATGTTAAAGGATTTGAAAATCAGATACAGATGGGAAATACCTGAAGGACTGGCTTTCGAATTTGTTGGAGCAAGGAGAAACATCAGATCTGGCCAGGAGATGGAAACGTTTATTAAGGACAATGAAAAAGACTTACCAAAAAGAGTTAAAATTTGATCATGGAGTGTAAAATTATGTCTTGGAATGTAAATGGACTAAATTCACCTTTTAAACGTAAGACTATTTTCCACTGGCTTTTAAAACAAAAATGTAACATAGTGTGCTTGCAAGAGACACATATCAAAAAGCAGGATGTAAAATATTTGAAACTTGCAAAACTTGGAAATGAATTTGCAGCAGCTTCCAAAAAGAAGAGAGGAGTTGTATTGTATATAAAGGAAGAACTGCAGTCAAAATTAGTTCTAAGCGATACAGAAGCCAGATATATAGCAGTGGAAATAATTTGGAACTCTAAGAAGACTTTGGTGATTGGAATTTACGCGCCTAATGGGGCAAAAGAAAATTTTTTCAAGGATTTACAGAAACAATTAGACGAACTGACCTATGATCAAATAATTCTGGCAGGTGACTTCAATGAAGTTACAAACTTGGAAGAAGACAAGAAATCTAAAAGTGCACAAAAAAAAAAGAGGACTTTTGCCAAAATCGTTCTTTGCGATTAAGGAACAAGAAAGTCTGGAAGATGTATGGAGGAGACAAAATCCTAAAAATAGACAATATACATTTTACTCTGCAAGACATTTTACACTATCAAGAATTGACATGATCTGGGCCTCCAAAGAATTGGTGGTATGGACTAGAGACGTGGAGATAATGCCCAAGGTAGGCTCAGATCATAATCCAATCATGTGGAGATTTGGAAAAAATACTAAAAGAAGAGGATGGAGGATAAATGAAGACTTGTTGCAGACAGAAGAAAACATTGCGTTGTTACGAAGAGAAACCAAATTCTTTATACAGTACAATTTAAACAATGATGTACCAACTTATAAGGTATGGGACACGTATAAAGCTGTGATTAGAGGAATACTAATGGACTTGAACGCAAGAGCTAGGAAGAGAAAGGAAGAAAAGAGACTTGAAATTATGGAAAAAATTAAAGCCAAAGAGATACAACTTAAGAAAAGACCAGGGAAAAAGAAAATATATCAGGATATGAAAATCCTGCAGGAACAATTGACGGCAACGAATAACAAAGAATTGGAGTGGAATTTTTAAAAAATGAAGCAGAAGTCGTTTGAAGGTGCAAATAAACCTGGGAAATATTTAGCGTGGCAGTTGAAGAAAAAGAAGGAGAAGAAAACCATAACTAAGATTCAAGAAGAAGATAATATATTGATGGATCAATCTGCCATTAGTAGAGCCTTTTTTAAATTTTATGCAAAATTGTACCAAAAAAAGGAGGTGAATAGAGATTCAATAGCGGAATATTTGGAGAAAATGAAGCTTCCAACAAATCCCAATAAATAAGAACCCAGAACTGTTGTTGCTAAATCTGAAATTAGAAGAGATTCCCAGGCAACAAAGAACTTTATTATTCTATATGACAACAGCAGCAAGAATTTTATATGCTCAGAAGTGGAAGATGCAAGAAGTACCATCTATTGAAAATTGGATACAAAAATTGCTGTACATGGCAGAAATGGATAAAATGACGAGAAAGTTGAGAGAACAGAATCCAGAAGAATTTCTTAATGACTGGGGTAAACTAAAACAGTATTTGGAAAAGAAGTGGGACATAAAGGGACAATTATGGTTGTTAGATAACTATTAATTTTGCAGAAAGCAGAAGATACTGATCTTTACAAGAGAAGAGAGGAGATAAGTTAGAAACATAATGTAACTGATAGTTTGATGTTAGGTTTTGTTTAATCTAATATATATTATCTATTTTACTAGTGTGTTAAAATAGTTAAGAATAGAAAAGGGGATATAAGTAGTAGATTTAGACAGCGGGTTGGAAAACTGTTGGAAGTCTTAGATTAAGGGGGAAGGGGAAAGGGTGGGAGTATATGGAAGTGAGGGTCTTAATTGAAAATCTGTAATATTAATTTTTACTCACCCAATAAAAAATTTTTATATAAAAAAAAGGAGGCCACCAAGCTCCTGTGTGGCTACCAGTCCTCTCTGGGGCAAGTCATCCCCCTGATCCATGGGCCTGGACCAGGGCCTGATCCATGGGCCTGGACCAGGTCCTGGCCAAAGAGATGGAAGAACAGGACCAGCTTCTCCACAGGGTCAGGGACTTGGTCAAGAGGTTGCAGGCAGACTTGGCCACCTGCTTGCATCCTCTGTGCAGGGAAGACCCATACAAATTGGCCTGCTTATGCGACCCTTATATCAAGGGCAGCATAGCCATGCAACAGGGAGAGCTCCACCAGTGGGCAAAGCTCCTGCGTCTAATGGTGTGCATGCTCCAGTCCCAGTGAGCGGAAGGAAGGGAAGAGTTTGTGGGTGAGGGGATGGAGGGGGAGGGTGGTAGCAGTGCCCAGCGCCACCAGGAGGCAGGAGAGCTCTCCCCACAAAGACCCACCCCCATTCTGGTCCTTGGTGGTGGGCTTGGCAGTCGGTAGCAGTGGAGTCAGGACTTTCTTTGCATCGGAGGACTTTTTGGAGACCATGGTCAGAGAGTACCTAGTCGAGTCCCCGAGCCCTCCCACTGCAACCCCTTGGACTATTGGAAGGGAAAATCGTCTGTTTAGCTGGACCTCTTGATGGTGGCCACCAACATCCTCTCCTGCCCCTCCTCCAGTATCCAGAGCGAGAGGGTGTTCTTATACCTGGGAGACCTCCTCCATCCATGATGCTCTGTCTAGATCCAGACCTGGTGGACTAGCTCTCTTTCATCAAGGTGAACCTCCCCCTGCTCAGCTACACCTCCATGGATCTTGAGTGTTTTGAGCTCTGAGCCAGCCTCTGCCTCTCTTTTGCCATCCACCCACCCTCAGGCTCCAGCCCAGAAAGCCAAGCCAATGCATCCAAGATCACAGATGAGGCTCCAGTGCACTTCTGATGAGGGCTCGTTGAAACATTTTTGGGTTTTCTTTCCCCTTCAATGTAGAGCATGTTAGGAACAGGATTTTCTTTCCCCTTCTCTTTGGAGCATGTTTTCCTTTTCTTTCTCCTTCCATCTTTCTTTGAGAACCTTTCTTGAATGGGAAGGTGACTGCCCGCCACCATTCAATTACTTCTTTTTCTGGAAGGAATATGTTCTATCATGCAGTGCCTGCCCAGAATGAGGAGGAGTGTGGGGGTTTGGGCACTGCACGGCCATAACTGAGGAGAGGGGCAGAATCCTTTCTGAGTGCGGTCTGTGTTGTGGCACAGAAGCCCTGAAAGAGGTATGCGTTGAGGGCCCAGTTTGCCTACTGTGTATAAACTGCCCCTGCTCATGCTGAGATGTGCACCAGGAAGGGTGGTGGGACTTTGAACAGCCTCCCCCAAGGAGGAGGAGGCATCCTTCTCCTTTGCCATGGCCGGCAGGTGGGTTGGTGATGTCTGTGTCCAATGCTCCTTGGCACAAGGGACGGCTTTGCACATGTCGTTGTAGAGGATGGTGAGAGGAATCCTGTTCAATGGGACAGGCTATCTCCTCCGCACCTAGGGGAAGGGGTTCCTTCTGTGCCACCACGGCCAGCGGGTGGGACATGCTGGTGACTGTCTCCATATTGTTCTGGGCTGGCGTCATGCTGTGTGCTGCTCTTCCGGGTATGTCCTCATCTGGGCCGTTGCCTCTCCATGCAAGGGAGGTGAGTGCATGATGTTTCCCCCTTCCCTGACCACAACTTGCCATGTCCGGTGGGTGGGTTAGGGACTTGCCTCCACATCTGGTGGGTGGGACATGGTCTCCTCACACCCTGACCATGACCATGTGTGCAAGGCTCAGTGGAGCAAGACTGCAGGAAAGACTCAGAAGCACAAGTCAGGGGGATAAGTATGCATCTTGATAAGGCAAAGACACTGATAGTCTCTAGAGTGTGAGCCTGGAGAAGTTTGTGTAAGCACCTCAACAAGGCAAGAAACGGGCCACCGGTCCTAAGCAGGTGAAGCCTGAGGGGGAGGCAACTTGCAGGGCAAGTGCGCTGCCAGGCTTGATGTTGCAGGGAGAGGAGTGGACAACTCAGTGGTGCAAGGCGGCCGCGAAACCTGATAGTGTGGGTTTGGGATTGAGCACATCAACTGCATGAGGGCACCCCGGACTTGGTGAGGATAGTCTGAGGAGTGAGTGCCTTAGCAGGGTGATGGTGAGCCAGACCTGGCAGGGCAGGTCTGAGGGGAGTGGAGAAGAAAGCTCCGCACATGTTTTCAGAATAGTTTAAGTTATTTGTGGTTGCCATTAACCTATATGGATTGTCTGTCCATTCTGTTAATCCCATGTGAGTGGAAGAAAAGTGCATCTCTCTGTGTGTGAAAGTGTACACTGAACAACAAGAAAAGGGGGAAGCAGTGCTTTGAGAGCAGTAGAACTTCTCACCCTTGTCTGTACTAATTGGGTGCCTGAATAGGATTTCTTGTGTCTACATTGTTATGTGCCAGTATCTTAGACTTGTAAACAGGGAACCAAAGCTGAATGTATCCTTCAGGGAGGGGGAAATATAATCACCCCCCCCAACCTGAAGGGCTGTCTTATGCTTCTCCCAGTAGGACACTAAATCCATACCCACTACTCTCTCCCTTGCCAAAGCAACTGATATGGAGCTTCTCTGAAAGGGGAAAGCGACATGCTATAGACTATGAGTGGTTTGGGGATCTGACTGCTGCGAGACTCATGTCCTTTGGTGACACTGCAGTAGCCCATTTTTGAAGAGAGCAGGAAACTCCTTGGACAGGTCATATGGTAGAAAACCAACTGGATCAGTCTGGTGTGTTGCAAAGGCACCCTCAAACTCTCCCTTTTGTCTTTGGCACAATACTTTTGTTACTAACATACACGTGAAGGGGAGAAGGTGCTGGGGATGGGGAGACAGAATCAAGAAAGGATGGGGAACCGGAAAAGTAAAAGATTAGAGGCGGTTGCCCAATGCTCCTCACTAGAGTAGATGATTCAGAATTGGAACATGGTTGTTGGAATAGGGAAAGAAGCAAATCAATATCCAGTTAAAAAGCTAATGACCTATTGTATGGGGAAATGGCCAAAATATGTATTGGGTGATGGTACAAGGTGGCCAGTGGTGGGATCCTTCAAATGAGACAAGATTAGAATATTATTGGGATATTATAAAAAGATTGGAAATCGTGAGGAATATGAATTTGCTAAAATGTGGTCTAATGCAGCAAAAGAATGGGGAGTAGCAGAGGACACAGATGAGTGGTCATATTGTCTACAAATGCCCTTAAGACAGGGAGACAGGAGATCCTATGTAAAATTCCCAAATGACCCAGAAGGGAAGAGGCTGATAAAATGATCAGCGTCCATAGATTCTGATTTTCCATTGGCAGGGGATCCCATGGACCAAATTTTAGTAGCACCACCAGCTCCCCCAGGACCAATGCTGGGGCAATTAAATCGTGACCAGCAAGGGGGGGGGCATTAATTCAGGTGCCAGTAGTAGATGGAAATTTGGAGCCAACCCCAGGGCCAGCAAAATCAGATGGGAGTTCAGCACCACCATCATTTGTTCCAATAACCCCCCTACCTCCATCAAATGCTAAAAATGTAACAGTCTAGCCATGCCAGCCCCAACCCCAGGGCACATTTGGTAATTATCTTGTCCCATATAGAGGGGCAGCTAGAGGCTGGAACACGGAGACAATAAAGAAAGAAGGCAGAATTGGAGCTTTTTCCAATGCACGCAGGCACAATGTACAAAGGCTGCTGAGAACAACAGGGTATAATACCTCAAGGTTCCGCTGGGGTATAGTTGCAGCAGCAGATAGTTCCTGGGAACTATATAAAGGGGAAGATCCACCTGAGTGGATACGAAAATTACTGTTAGAATCAGACTTCCCAACGAGAAGTCACGCAGGACCTCCCATGATTGGAGACTGTAGTACTGATCTGTTTGTGGGAGCAATAGATGAGGAAAACCTCTGGGGAGAACTGGAACCCAAGACACCAGAGAAGATAGGGCAAGACACCGTAACAGTGCTGATGCCCATAAGGCTGAGCGAGTCTCTGACTAAGATGAGAACACCTGAGAATCAGGAGGAGGGGGGCTCCAAGACACATAGGACAATGCCCTTGAGAGAAGCAGTTGGCCAGCAGGGACAGCCTGTGTTTATTGTCCATTCTCCAATGCAGATTTATTGGCATGGAAAAGAACCCTTCCAAAATATAGGGGAAATCCAGATAAATTTGCCCAGGAGTTTCAAGACTTATGTAACATGTACCAGCCCACTTGGCTGGACTGCCAGCAGATTCTAAACCAAATAATGCCACTGGAAGATAAGAAGCTTGTAATAGATAAGGCAAGGGCCCTCTGTCAGGCAGAGGAATATAATCAACAACACCTTGGGGATATAAATGATATAATTCCCCTGACAGACCCAGATTGGGGGTACCACACACACGGAGGGTGATGAATGTATGCCACATACTGCGCATGGATAGCGAGGGGAATGAGAGAAGCTATCCTCAAGATAGTGAACTTGAATAGAGTATGGGAAATTAAGCAGAGAAAGGATGAGGATCTGTCAGAATATATAGGTAGACTGATGGAGGGATTCTGTAAATCGAGAGCCATGGATCCAGAAGCCGAAGGGACTAGAGTAACACTTACTGCAGTGTACGTTGCCAACTCATATGAGGACATTCACAAAAAGTTGCAAAAATTAGAAGATTGGCAAACCAGATGCCCATCAGAGCTGGTTGAGATTGACTTTCGGTTCTATGCCAATTGAGATTTGGAGAAAAAAGAAAGAGAAATCTATGTTGTTGGTACAGGCACTGCAGTCACAAAACATGCTACCAAGAGGAAGAGGGGGAAGTCCACAAGGGCAGGGAGGGTGCAGGATGCAACCAGGGATCCCTGCCCAACCAGGAAAAAATTGCAACCAATGTCTAATTTGCCACCAAGAAGGACATTGGAGAAGAAATTGCCTGAACCGACCACAGCAACAGGTCTTCCCTCCTCCCCCTCCCTACATTTTGTCCCCAGAAGCCCTGGCATTCCAAAATTTCCAAGCCACACCAGTGCCAGCTGGCCCACATGTATAAATGCCAGTCAGAAATCAGAACACCACATAGGGGTATCAAGGGCAAGGATTGACCCTGATACCCCGCATAGGGGTATCAGGGGCAAGATACCCCACTCACTGAGCCCCTGATAACATTAAGGGTGGGGGAAAGAGCTTATTCAGCTTTGGTTGATTTGGGTGCCACCTTTTCTTCCCTCCCAACAGTGCCACCAGATGTTAGAGAATCAGATCAAACTATGTCTGTGATAGGAGTCACTGGGGTCCCAGTGACACAGAGATTTTTGCAGGAATGTGATGTTTCCATAGAAGGTCATCAGTTGACCCACTCCTTTTTGCTCACCCCAGATTGCCCGATTGCACTTTTGGGAAGGGGCCTTATTTGCAAATGAGAGGCTAATTTGGAATTCACAGAGCAGGGAGTAGTTCTCCACGTGCTGATAAGGGAAGCCCAACATTATCTAGCTGCCTTGTGGGCAGCCACAAATGAGTCAATAAAAGAAGAGGGAACTCCCCTGCAGGGAGTAAGTCCATTGGTGTGGGCAGAAGAGGGAAACCCAGGCTTAGCTAAAGGCATTGCGCCAGTAAACATTGCACTAAAACAGGGAGCACAGCCAATTAGAGTAAAACAATATCTGCTATCTGTAAAAAGGGCCGCCTGGGACTCAAACCAGTAATAGAAAAACTGATAGCCGAAGGAAGATTAGCCAAAGGAAGATAACCATACAATATGCCAATTTTAGCTATCCCAAAAGATGACATGCAAACCAAGTGGCGCTTGGTCCAAGATTTAAGGGCAATTAATGCAATTGTGGCAAGCACACATGCTGTGGTCCCCAACGCCTATAATATCCTCTCAAATATTCTAGGAAACCACAAATGGTTTACAGCTTTAGACCTTAAAGATGTGTTCTTTTGAGTGCCTCTGGACCAGGGTTCAAGAAATTTGTTCAGTTTTGAATGGGTAGACCCAATGACAGGAATAAAGTCACATTTAAGGTGGACCGTTTTACTGCAGGGCTTTGTGGACTCACCAACCCTTTTTGGGAACTGCCTAGTGAGGGCACTTAGATACTGGAAGGGGGGAGAAGATGTGACCTTGCTTCAATATGTAGATGACCTTCTTTTACCCGGGGTAGATGCTAGAACTGTGGAAATAGCCACAGTGTCCCTTCTAAATTTTCTAGGAGAGCAGGGCTTTCAAGTCTTGTGAGAGAAAGCCCAGTTAGTCGGTGAGTCTGTTAAGTACACAGTATCACAGGGGCAGAAAGCATTGTTAAAAGATAGGAGTGAAGGGATTTGCCAGCTGCCCATCCCCAGTAAGAAAAAGGAACTTAGAACATCTTTAAGAATGGCAGGCTTCTGCTGCTCATGGATTCCACATTTTAGTGCACTAACCCAGCCCCTGGTAGCAAAATGCCACCAAGGGGAGCCCAAAGCTCTGGCATGGACATCAGAAGAGGTTCAGGCTTTTAATGAAGTAAAGAAAACTCTGATGTCGGCACCAGCATTAGGACTGCCAGACCATAGGAAACCCTTTCAGTTGTTTGTCCATGAGCAGGGAGGGCACATGAGTGGGGTGCTGACACAGAGAATTGCACCCCTATTAAGACCATTAGCATATTTGTCTAAGCAGCTTGATCCGGCCACAAGGGGATGTCCGGCTTGCATTAGAGCAGTTGCAGCAACAGCTGTGGCAGAGGAGGAGGCAAGGAAATTGACATTAGAGCATGGAATGCATGTTTTTTGCCCACATTCCATTGCATCACTGCTACAGCAGCGGGGAGCAAAGTGGTTAAGTAACTCCCACCTCGCTAGATATGAGGTGCTGCTCCTAGGTCCGGATGACCTCACATTAGAAGCTTGCACAAGACTGAATCCAATACCAGACTGTTGCCAATACCAGAAGGAGATCTTGAACATAATTGCCTTGAAGTTACAGACATTGCTACTATGAGCAGAATTGATCTACGTGATGAGCCGCTCCAAAATGCTGATCTTGAACTTTTTATTGATGGGAGCAGCTTTATTAGAGATGGCGCTATACAGGATATGCAGTTACAACACTACACGCAGTCATTGAGGCTGCACCCTTACCAACATCACATTCCGCCAAGCAGCAGAATTGTCCACACTGGCAAGGGCACTACAGCAAGCAAAAGGCAAAAGAGCAAATGTTTACACAGACTCTAGATATGCTTTTGGAGTAGTGCATGCCTTTGGCCAAAGGTGGAAGGAAATGGGGTTCCTGACAACATTGCACATGAAAATCTTGTACTAACTGTGCTGGAGAATTTAATGTTGCCCACAGAGATTGCTGTTGTCCACAGCCGAGGACATCAGAAGCTAGATTCGCTGGAGGCACAAGGAAATCACAGAGCAGATAAAGCATCCAAAGAAGGGGCAATGCAACCCCCAACCCAGCTGGCTCTCATCCCAACTCTCACACTGCATGACAAACCAGTCTACACAGAGGAAAAGCAACAGAGAGAGAGAGAGCCGCCAGAAACACAGAGGGCTGGTTCATCGGACAGGACGGCAGGATCTGGATACCATGCACCCTCTTGCGGAAAGTTGTAAGAGACTACCACCAATCCACCCACCTTGGCGGAACCAACATGGGGAAGACCCTCAACCGACTGATTGTGGAAACAGGACTCTTTCAGGAAGCAGAGCGAGAGGCTCAGGCATGTTCTATTTGCCAACAAGTAAATGCCAAGAAGGGGCAACCTGAGAGGCTTGCCACAACATCATGGGTCAGAGGACCCTTTGAGGCCCTACAAGTAGACTTTACTGAACTTCCTAGGGCAGACTGCTATAAGTATTTGCTAGCATTTACGGAACAACTGATGGGTTGGCCAGAAGCCTTTCCCTGCAGAGCCCCAACAGCAAGGAATGTAGCCAAGGTACTTTTAAATGACCTTGTGCCATATTTTGGTTTGCCAATGACCTTGGACTCCAATCGCAGGAAACTCTTCATTGAGGACGTAGTTCAGAAGGTGGCACAAGCACTGGGCATAGATTGGCAGGTTCATACTTCATGGAGGCATCAGGCATCAGGAAGAGTCAAATGTTTAAATAGGACCCTTACTAAGCTCTCAATGGAAACATCCATGAAATGGACTGAGTTGCTGCCCATTGCACTAACAAGACTTAGAGCATCAGCAAGGGGGAGGTTAGAGCTGTCACCTTTTGAGTTGTTATATGGCAGACGTTACCCCCTCACAAGAAATTTTAGTGAGAAGCTAGATAGTGAAGTAGGAGATAAGATGCTTGCAGACTATGTAAGTGCCTTACAGTCTTGTTTATCTTCTCTTCATAGGGCTGCAGCTGCTGTTCAACCCGTGCCATATGACTGCCTGGTGCATCTGTTTCGACTGGGAGATTGGGTGCTCATGAAGTTGTGGAAAAAGGAGCCACTGATGCCCCAGTGGAAAGGACCAATCCAGGTGCTGCTCATCTCCGACAGTGCAGTTAAAACGAATGCAGCAGATGGCTGGACTCATCACACCAGAGAGAAATGTGCAAACCCACCAGGTGACCTAGATGACTCAGTAGGAGATGACTCCCAAGACACCACGACACCAGCGGCAGACAACAGCGGCCCTCAAGAGGACATTCAACTGTCACAAAAACCTCCAGCAGCAGCAATGTCACCACCAGAGTGGGATTGGAGGATGATTCTGTGACCCCAACCATCCACAGCGATGACCTGACTCCACCCCAGTGAGGAGGATGCATGAATGGGAACCTGGAGACCGCCCCAACACTGGCAACAGCAGCTGTCAGCTCAAGCACAGAGCAGGAATTTGGACAGCCGCCAGCACTACAGATCGCCCCGCCTCCATCACCAGAGGCAGTCTACCATTAATGAAGAAGATTTTATATACCCTTATGTGCCTTTATTACTGTCATGCAATACTATTCTCAGGAGCTAATGTAGTATTTGTAACACAACTTGCAAGAAAATGAGACTTGAAACAAAATTATGAAAGCAGAATGTATGCAATGAATATTAATCACTGTGAGAACAAAAGACTGTGAAGCTTGCTATAAGGTAGATTGCACCTGCCAGAAACCTGGTCATGACTTGATATAGAAACTTCTTAGTAAAGCTGTTTTATGTTAAATGTAGCAACAGAGAAAGGAGACAGAAAATGAGTTGCTGAAAGAAGGAAGCTAGCTGCGAGCTAATTAGATTAAGCTGTACCTTTCAAGGCTGAGAAGAAGCCACAGAGAAAGGGGAATGGGTGCTAAATGTAACAGCAAGCACATTCCTCAGGAAGGGAGAGCGATCTTCTCCCACAAAACCCACAAGGTTGCCGAAAGCGACACTGGGGCACCTTTGTAAAATGTTACAGAGACCAGAGAAATGGGCAAGAATGGAAAGCCTATAAAAGAGATGTTTGGGAAAGGAAGAGATGTTCCTTCTAAGAGATAGACCGAGGACAGATAAGATAAGCAATGGAAATTGGGTAATATTGTAATTGTGCTGTTGACCTAAGTTGTTTCTTCCAGTGAGAATACCCCTGGACACTTGTATCATGAGAGGTGTTCGCCCATTTGAGCCAATGGGGGCCACTGTAGTTTCTGAGCCAAGAGAATTACAAATATTATAATTAATCAAAAGGTATTAATTGCTTTGCACTGCTTTGGTAGCTTTGATGAGCGCTCGACATGAGGAGACCTTTTACTTTCTGTGTAACCTTTGTTCTTCCGTGTTTAATAAATGGTACAGACTTGATTCGTTCACAGGACTCTGTGTCTGTCTCGATTTTCTGAGGGACATTCGGACCACAGATTGTGTGGAACAATTAGATTACTGCTGATTACTGCAATGAGCTCTTCATGGGGCTGCCCTTTAAAACTGTCTAGAAGCTATAGTTAGTATAGAATGCTGTGATAGGAATGTTGACAGGAGTGGGTCACAGGGACTATAGTCTTTCCCCATCTACACTAGATCCCAATTTGCTTCTGGGCTCAGTTCATATTGACCTTTAAAGCCCTATGCAGCTTGGGACCAACATGCCCAAAGGACTGCATTATTCCACTCTGATCATCTTTGGAGGCCTTACTTCAGGTGCTCCCACCATCTGAGGCTATATGGGTGGCAGCCTGGGAAAAGGGCCTTCTGTGTTGTGGTGCTGAAACTCTGGAACTCTCTTCCCAGGGAGATTTGTTTGTCTCCCTCTATCATTGTCTTCCACCAGTGGTGAAGACTTTTCAGTTTTATTTGGTGTACATCCAGATAAATCTTTATTGGCTTTCCTCCCTAACTATGTTTGTTTTTACTGAATTGTTAAATATGTTTATATACATTTTAAATGTTGTTTTAATATTTTTAATGCCTTGATATTCTCTGCCTTGGGGACTCTATTTGGGGGGAAATGTCAGATCTTGGAAGCTTAGCAGGGTTGGTCCTGGTTAGTACTTGGATGGGAAATCTAGGATCACTATGCAGAGACAGGCAGTGACAGGCAATCTCTGACATGGGGGGGGGGGGGAAAGGGGAGAATATACTTCCTCAAAAGCACTAGTAAACAACAAGGAGAAAGGAAGTATGCCAAAAAGTGTCTCAGTATCTGTACCACACTAAGAGTAAATCAATATGTCTACAATGAATCTACAATATCTACAGCGAGTCCAATATACATGCAGGGAGAGAGAATTAAGTCCCAATACAGTAGAATTCTCTCAAACTTTGCTCATGACACCAGAAGGTAAACGGTGCCAAATGGATCCAGAATGTAGCTGGTTGGTGGCATCCAAGGTTGCAAGAACAGGTGGCAACGAGCTACACCGGTCTCATTCCTTTCGGCTCGTTTCAGAGAGGGTCCTTCGTCAGGCCACCAATATCCTACAATTCATGTTACAAAATATCAATACCAGTCCATTTAGGGTCATCCCGGTAATCCCATTTATCCATCCATACTTACTATTAGTCAGGCGAATTCGTATCAGAAATCGATTATCAATCAGTTTCAGATTCTAAAGTCAGCTACCATATGAGGTGAGAGGGGCACGCATATCATCAGTTAAATACAGAATCTCATGGCTAATTACCAATTAACACATAATTACTTCATTTAAAGGAACATGACTAATAAATACATTGCACTTCTCCCTATTGCATTCCTATATTCAGTTTGCACACACAGTACCAATATGAATTGTATATCAAAGGGGTTCTAACACCAGTGGAGGAACGGGGGGCAGTTAACTTGCCAATTATATTGCCAATCAACACATTATCACTTCATTTAAAGGAATATGTCTAATAAATACATTGCACTTTTCCCTATTGCACTCCTATATTCAATTTGCACAATCATTACCAATATAAGTTATATCAAGAGGATTCTAATACCAGTGGGGGAACGGGGAGCAGAGCGGGAAGGGAAAGGGGCAGAGAAAAGAGGACAGGAACAAAAAGGATGGAGGGAGGGGGAGGAGAGATAAGGGGGGAGGGAAAGGGGGTAAGGAGGGGGAGGAGAGATAAAGGGGGGAGGGAAGGGGGAAGGAAAAAAGGGGAGGGGAAAAGGGGGAAGGAAGGGGGGAAAAAAGAAATAGAAAGGGGGAGGAGGAGGGAAAGGAATTACAGGACCAGGAACAAGATTGATTCAATCCCAACCAGAGGGAAAAATTTTTTAAGAAGGTATCTTTCAAAAAACCGAATAATAAATTTAAAGAAACGCCGAGTAGTCAATGTCGTTAGACGTTAGACATTATTCAGAGGGTCTGAATAACGACATTGACTACTCGGCGTTTCTTTAAATTTATTATTCGGTTTTTTGAAAGATACCTTCTTAAAAATTTTTTCCCTCTGGTTGGGATTAAATCAATCTCGTTCCTGGTCCTGTAATTCCTTTCCCTCTTCCTCCCCCTTTCTATTTCTTTTTTTCCCCCTTCCTTCCCCCTTTTTCCCTTTTCCCCTCCCCTTTTTTCCTTCCCCCTTCCCTCCCCCCTTTTATCTCTCCTCCCCCTCCTTACCCCCTTTCCCTCCCCCCCTTATCTCTCCTCCCCCTCCCTCCATCCTTTTTGTTCCTGTCCTCTTTTCTCTGCCCCTTTCCCTTCCCGCTCTGCTCCCCGTTCCCCCACTGGTATTAGAATCCTCTTGATATAACTTATATTGGTAATGATTGTGCAAATTGAATATAGGAGTGCAATAGGGAAAAGTGCAATGTATTTATTAGACATATTCCTTTAAATGAAGTGATAATGTGTTGATTGGCAATATAATTGGCAAGTTAACTGCCCCCCGTTCCTCCACTGGTGTTAGAACCCCTTTGATATACAATTCATATTGGTACTGTGTGTGCAAACTGAATAAAGGAATGCAATAGGGAGAAGTGCAATGTATTTATTAGTCATGTTCCTTTAAATGAAGTAATTATGTGTTAATTGGTAATTAGCCATGAGATTCTGTATTTAACTGATGATATGCGTGCCCCTCTCACCTCATATGGTAGCTGACTTTAGAATCTGAAACTGATTGATAATCGATTTCTGATACGAATTCGCCTGACTAATAGTAAGTATGGATGGATAAATGGGATTACCAGGATGACCCTAAATGGACTGGTATTGATATTTTGTAACATGAATTGTAGGATATTGGTGGCCTGACGAAGGACCCTCTCTGAAACGAGCCGAAAGGAATGAGACCGGTGTAGCTCGTTGCCACCTGTTCTTGCAACCTTGGATGCCACCAACCAGCTATATTCTGGATCCATTTGGCACCGTTTACCTTCTGGCGTCATGAGCAAAGTTTGAGAGAATTCTACTGTATTGGGACTTAATTCTCTCTCCCTGCATGTATATTGGACTCGTTGTAGATATTGTAGATTCATTGTAGACATATTGATTTACTCTTAGTGTGGTACAGATAATATAGTTGTACTGAGACACTTTTTGGCATACTTCCTTTCTCCTTGTTGTTTACTAATCTCTGACATAGGTCAGCTACAACTTGATGGTACTTACACACAATTCGTTAACTAAAAAAGAGGGGAGCCTTTCATTTTGTACAGCTTTCAAAATAACACTAGGTGTTATGCCATGCTTTACCATACCATTGCATAATAGAAATGAACATTGAATCTGTCATTCTAGATTCATAGATATGCCAATCCAAAAATGAATGTGAATGAATACTTGGAAGTTACTGTTAAAAATTTTTAATGGGTCACTAAGTAAAACTATGTAACAGAAAGCAAATTCTCTTGAAGTAAAAAAAAACACATACATAATTTACATTCTAAATATGTAATGGAACCTTTAAAGGCAAATAACTCTAGCACTCTGCACGTGAAATTCTTCGTTCTTTGCTACTTTAGATATTTATAACTTTCAGAAACGTAAGTTATTAATATTTCATTGTAACTTGAAGACTGAGAAGAGGATTCTAGTTAAACAAAGAAACTTGGGAAATGAGGTGACCTCTTAGATAGGAACCAATGAAATTCCATCTATTGTTATTTGTACATACACTGTCATCTTTGACTGATATCCTGTTGTCATATTTTGGTCCACATGTCACATTGATTTCTTCCTTGTAGGACCAAGTACATTCATTGCCCATTTTGAATTGACTTGAAATATTCAGTGAATAAGTAAAAAGAAGGGTGACATCAGCTTTCAAGATGATGTTCACAATTATTTCAAGATTTTCAAAGTAAGGCAAACATATTAAAGCATATTAAACCCCTATTTACTAAACAACTCCAGAACCTTTCTTGTTATGATGGCCTAAAGGCATTACAAACTTTCTGAACTGTTTCAATAATAGGGCACCTTTTGAGGTTTGCCTAACTTTGTTTTCCTTCATTTTGTGGAAGAAAATGTCACAACTAAAATCCATTTCCTGGAATCTAGCTACCATCAAATATAAGCCTTTGTACCATCATGGAACAAGTATTTTGATGTGTTCTACATGGAAGTGAAACCTGAGAACCCATCTGACTTAGAAGTCTGGTATACCACTGATAGATTACTCCAAAAAGAAAGACATTCAATGGTCTTGGAAGATGTAACTCTGCTTAGGACTGCACTGTCAAATACTACATATGTTTTAAAGTTTGTGAATTATTACAAAGCTGAATTGCAACAGCTCAATCCCAATAATCTTTTTCTTTGAAAAATGGGCTACAAGGAAATGGCAGTTTCCATTTTAAAGGTGGGAACCACAATTATGCTCAGTATGAATTTGAATGAAGCACTGGATTGTGAAAAACAGAAAACTTTTCATTATAAAGCTCTATACGTAAGAGAATGGAGAATTGTGTTACTGTGTTATAGTAAAAAAAATGTGGTCGTATAATATTAGCTAAAGCCTCTCCAAAGGTAGTGTGAATAGTTGGAAAGGGAGAAAAAACAACATTTAGAAATCTTATTTTAGGAGAACCTGTTAGAGAGTAGCAACATGCAGGAAGAGCAGACTACAAACAAACAAACAAACAAGTAAAGAAAAAAGTAAGTAAGTATGGGTAAGAAGCTGGCAGTGGTTTGTCCACTCCTAAAGTAAGATGCTCTGGATCCAGGAAAGCTGAATGACTACCATCCAGTCTCAAATTTATCATTCCTAAGCAAGATGATTGAATGAGTGGTGGCTGATCAGCTTCAGGAATTCTTGAATAAAGTAGATTGTTTGGATCCCTTCCAATCTGGTTTTAGGCTTGGTCATGGGACTGAAACAGCCTTGGTTGCCCTGGTGGATGACCTGCACCAGGAAATGACCAGAGGAGTGTGACACTGTTAATTCTCATTGACCTCTCAGTGATTTTTGATACCATCAATCATGAGATTCTTCTGGACCGCCTCTCAGGGTCGGGACTGGGAGACACTGTTTTGCCATGGTTTTTGTCCTAGCTTGAGGGTAGGTTTCAAGGTGTGATGTTAAGAGTTGCTGCTCTACCTTTTGGCCTATGGCCTATGGGGTTCCACAAGGTTCCATTTTGTCCCTCATGCTCTTCAACATCTTTATAAAGCGGCTGGGATAGGTCATCCAGAAGTCTGGGCTGAGTTGCCACCAATATGTGGATGATACTCAGCTCTTTCTTCCAACAGATCCCAGAAAGGCCAGGGAAACAGTTTTGCCTGGAAGCAATTTTGACATGAATGAGGTCTAACAAGCTGAATCTTGATCCGGACAAAACAGAGGTGCTACTGGTGGGGGGGGAAGGTTTTACTCAAGGATGGGGTTATCTTTTGTTCTAGATGGAGTTGTTCTCCCCCTAAAGGAGCAGGTTCATAGCTTGGAGATGCTGCTGGATCCAGGCCTCCTGTTGATTTAACAGGTGGCAAAAGTGGCCAGGGTCACTTTTGCTGGGGCCTTTCCTGGGTGGGAAAGTTCTTGCTGTTGTAGTACATGTCCTAGTAACTTCTAGATTAGATTACTGCAATGTGCTTTCCATGGTACTGTTGGTACAGAACACAGAAGCCAGAATGTTAACTGAAGTGGGCCATAGTGACTATATAATACTAGTATTGTTCCATCTACAATGTCTTCCAGTTTGCTTCCAGGCCAATTCAATGTGCTGCTATTGACCTTTAAAGTCCTATACAGCTTGGATCCAGGACACTTTAAGGACTGCTTTCTCCCATTGAACCTGCTCGTCTACTCCAGTCATCTTTGGAGTCATTGCTTTGGGTGTCCCTGTTATCTGAGGTTAGATGAGCCTTCTTGGTCACGGCATGAAAATTTTGAAATTCCTCCCAAGGGAGATTCACATGTCTCCCTCTGTCATCATCTTCCACCAGAAGGAGCCATAAAAGGCGAAATTTGGCCTGGATTTGACCACATACAGAGCATTTGTTTTGTGTCAGAAATAAATGTGCCTGTTATCACAGTTGTCTTTGATTCAGAAAGATGTTGTAACTTACTCTTGACTTTTTCAGTAAATATGGTTTTGGACAAATTCCTTTAAGTTAGACACTTGCACTCATAAGACTTTGACAACATTTGGGAGAGAAAAGTCTTAGAGAATGAAACTGTCACAGAGCTAGGATACTATGTAAGAAGATCTGACAGTTTCTTTGCCACCAAGGGGGAAATATTGATGTCTTCAACAGGTAATTCGGGTGAGTTACTGTAACATTTTTATGTGTTGTTTCTGATCTTTTAACTTTTTGTTAATATTCCAATGGTGGTTGGGAAAATACATTTGCATAAGACATCATGTCACATCTAGAGAGCCAATAATCCCAAAGGGAATTTACAACTACACAAACTAAAAGGGTTCTGATCCAGCCAGAGGGTGCTTGCTAGGATCAGAGATCAAGTGCCTGGCAAAATCCAAGGTAAAGATTGGTGGGTGTGTATGTGGAGGGCGGGGGATCATAGGCAGGCATATGAAGTCTACCATACAAGACAAAGCTGATCATAGCAGAGGAGCTGAACTCAAGGCACATAGCAGGGCAGGTAGCAGCAAGATCAGAATATCAAGTACAATCTGCAGTTCTTTCTAAAAAGAAATATTAATGTAATAGCACATATTGTGTCAATCACATCTTGATTCATTGCAGATATATTCTAATGAATGGTCTGAAAGCCGCAGTACCATCTGGATTTGAAGTAATCTAAGCTATCATTATCTTATGGTAAGCTCTGATGGGATCAAAGTGTGTGATCCTGCCCCTTCTCAACCTTTGTACCGAAAATTGCTCATAGCTGTGTCTTTTGCTCCTAATAAGAGACAGAGATGAGCTGGTCTTGGTACCAAAGTAGAGGGGAAAGACAAAGGTTAACTGGCCTGTAGGCTTAATGTCAACATTAGTATGTCATTGTGTTTAATAATCTGATTGATGTCAGCTTGTGGCTAAATAAGGCTCTTCCTACAGGTTCCCTTTCAAAAGCAAACAGGAGTCCATTGATTGAACAAGGAAACTTTACTGCAGAAAAGGTCCATTATAGTCCACTGTCCTGAATAGGAGACTCAGGATGGTACACAGTCATTGTTACCAATGAAGGGCAAAGCATGAGGTACAAAGTAACAATACCCATCTGGATTTGCCTCCCCCCACAGTTCTCAAAACAACATCTCTCAGTCCTGGGAAGCTGCTCTCCTTCAAGGCCAATGCTTGGTGGAACGGTGTTAGACAAAACAGTCGCCTCCGGTGGGAATGCTGCCTGGGAACTGGTGCACCTGGGAAGAAAGCACTTAAACACTAGAAGCATTAGAAAATGGCGTCAGTACAGTTCAGATATACACTGGACCTGACATTCTGCCCCCCTTAAAACAGATCCCCCCCTGGTTTATATGGGTAGCGAGTATGAAAAGCTTTGGTTAATCTAGGAGCATGAACATGTACAGAGTTCACCCACTCATCGTACCCAGAATCAAAGTCCTTCCATCTAATGAGGTAAAAAAGCTGATTCCGTTTGAGTTTAGAGTCCAAAATTTGTTGCACCTCATAGTGTATTTGGTCGTCAATCAAAGTTGGAATGGGTGGAGCTTTGATGTGCCATTTGTCATCGGTAGGAGCCCTCTTTAAAAGACTGACATGGAACGTATCGTGTACGTGGCGTAAGTTCTTGGGCAAAGTTACAGCGACAGTTACTTTATTTATTATTTTGCGCACAGGGAAAGGTCCCAGAAATTTCAGAGCGAGTTTGCGGCTTGTCTGAGCTAGTTTCAGGTTCTTTGTGGAAATATACACATGATCTCCAGGTTGTAACTCCCATTCGGCCACACGATGGCGATCTGCGTATTTTTTGTAATCCAGTTTGGCTTTTTCAAGATGTTTTTTAATAAGAGTCCATTGTTGCGCCGCCTCCCCCCACCACGAAGATACATCTGGCAAATTAGAGGAATGGAGAGGGGGAGCGTCCAACGGGAAGGGATTGAAGTGAGCTCCATAGACAATTTTGAAAGGGGCCTCTCCAGTTGAAGCGTGTACACTGTTGTTATATGAGAATTCGGCCAGAGGGAGAAGGTCTACCCAATTATCTTGTTGGAAATTAATGTAGCAACGAAGAAACTGTTCTAGTATCTGGTTTGTTTTTTCGGATTGTCCGTCGGTTTGTGGGTGGTGGCTTGAGCTGATGCCTTGTTCAATATTCAACATTCTCAAAAGCTCCCGCCAGAAGTTGGCAACGAACTGTCCGCCGCGATCTGAAATCACCTTGGACGGAAAAGAATGTAATTTTACGATGTGTTTTAAAAATAAATCTGCTAGTTTTCGAGCGGTGGGTATAGCAGTACATGGAATAAAATGAGCTTGTTTGGAGAACAGATCTACCACGACTAAAATGCAATTATGTCCTTTTGAAATAGGTAGATCAGTGATAAAGTCCATAGATATTATTTCCCAAGGTCTGTTGGGTGTTTCCAATGGTTGCAGGAGACCCGGAGGTTTTCCTTTTCTGGTTTTGGCGCTGAGGCAAACGGGGCAGGAACTAACATATTGGGAAATGTCTTTGCGCATGCCCGGCCACCAGAACTGCCTTTGGATTAGATGCAATGTTTTCAGATACCCATAATGACCAGCAGTGGGAGCATCATGACAGCGCTGCAAAACCTCCAGCCGGAGGCTGTCTGGGACATAAAACTTGCTCCCCGCTAGCCAATCCCCCTGTGGGGATTGGACCAGTTTGTTTCGCGGAGCCTTATCCCCCTCCTTTTCCACCTCAGTTTTAAGTTTCGATTTCCACTCCTGGTTGGCCGGGAGGGGCTGCTTGGCTCGACTGCGAGTAGTCACCACGCCCCCAAGTTGCGTAGGCGAGAAGACCGTGTCGACAGTCTCCTCCCGTTTGCTCCTGTGTTGGGGCATGCGCGATAGTGCGTCCGCCAAAAAGTTAGTCTTGCCCGGGAGGTAATTTAGAGTGAAGTTGAATTTGGAAAAGAATTCCGCCCATCGCAATTGCTTGGCATTCAGTCTGCGTGGGCTTCGGAGGGCCTCCAGATTTTTATGATCTGTCCAAACCTCGAAGGGGTATCGCGCCCCCTCCAGCCAATGTCTCCAATTAGTAAGGGCTGCTTTTACTGCAAAAGCCTCCTTCTCCCACACATTCCAATTCCTTTCCGCCTCCGAAAATTTTCTAGACAAGAACGCACAAGGCCGCAACTTTCCATCCTCCCCCTTCTGCAGTAAAACTCCCCCTATTGCCGTATCGCTGGCGTCGACTTGCACTACGAAAGGGGACTGTTCGTTGGGGTGGGAGAGGATGGGTTCCGTTACAAATTGCTTTTTTAGGCATTCGAAAGCAGTTTGGCAATCGGAGGTCCATTGTAGTTTGGAGGAGGGTTTTTTAGCGTGGTCCCCTTTATCTTTTGTTTTCAATAATTCTGTTAAGGGGAGCGTGATTTGGGCGAAGTTTGCTATGAAGTCTCTATAGAAGTTGGCAAAACCCAGGAAGGATTGTAGTTCTTTACGGGTGGTGGGTGTTTGCCATTCTTGGATCGCTTGTATTTTGGTTGGATCCATTTTTAAACCCTCTTGGGAGATGCAATATCCAAGGTAAGTGAGTTCGGTTTTATGGAATTCACATTTGGACAACTTGATGGGCAGTTTATTATTCATCAAGGTGGCCAGGACCTTTTGTACCATTTGAATATGTTCTTCCTCTGTGTCTGAATAAATTAAGACATCATCAAGGTACACCACCACCCCTTTGTACAGAAATTCGTGCAGAACTTCGTTTATCATGGACATAAATACAGACGGGGCTCCCGTCAATCCAAAAGGCATAACTAGGTATTCATATTGTCCGAGGGGCGTATTAAATGCGGTTTTCCACTCATCCCCTGCCTTGATACGGACGTGGAAGTAAGCATCTTTTAAGTCTAATTTTGTAAAGATCTTACCTTGGGCCTCAGAAGGGGCCGGAGGCTCTTCCGTCTGATCCGGCCGAACTGTCGTTGGAGAAGCGGGAGGGGGGTATCACCGTCGTTTCGGTTGGACGGGTTGGCCCTTCTTCCTCCTCTCTAGGCTCCTCCGCTGGAGTCTCCTTGGGAGATGGATCCCCGTCCGATTTAGGGGTTTCCGTCGGAGTCTCTCCAGGTACCTCAGCTGGAGTATCCCCGTGCGGCGGGGTTTCGTCTTTTCTAGGGAGTTCCGCGGGCGGCTCTCCCAGTTCTCCAGGATAGTATTCCTCCTCTCCCGAAGGCAGCGGCTGCTGCGGGGCGTCCTCCACTGGATAGGACATGACACTTTGGAGGGTGGCGATTTGTACCGCCATTTCTTCAGGTGAGATTCTCTCCCCTGCCCCCATCGCTGAGATTAGGTGAATGGCATGAGCCAAACTTTCCTCCATATCAATCAGCCTAGCTTCCAACTGTTGCATTCGGCTAGGACCCGGTTGCCCCATCACGGAACCTCCTTCGGTTGTACTCACCGGGGAAAACGGCCCCCAAGGCGGAGGATCTTCTTGATCGACTCGTGATCTCGCTGCTAGGATTCCTTTGGCTAGGCCCGTCACTGCCGAGATGCCGGAATCTACAGCATGGGTGCGACTTTGCATTTGCACCCAACTATGTTCAGGAACTTCCGTTGGCTCTTTCCATGGGGCAAGTTCCGAATAATCCCAACTCAGGGCGCCGCGGCGAGATGTGTTCCCGTCCGTCTGTTCGGTCGTCCTGTTCCAAAACAGCCACGGTTGGCTGCTATCCAGCTCAGGGACAGTCTCTAGGCTTCGGCGTCCGTCCATCGAAACTCTTGGATGAAGCCCTCCGGCCCTGCGCTCTCGCGTTTCTCGGGGTCTGGCTCCCCACTCCGACGGGGTGGGTAGCGAGATCAAGGGGAGAGCGGTAGCCGTCGGCCTTGTCCCTTCACTGCTGAGGTCGATGAGAGGCGGTGTAGACGTCGAAGATCCAGCCCCGGCTGGCACATGAGAATCTTGGGGCTGCACTGTTTGACTGTCGGGGGACGCATACAGATCAAACAAAGGATCCCTGTCCGGGACTACCTTGGATTCCGCTGGGCCCGACTCAGGCATGATTGGTAACAAAATGTCAGCTTGTGGCTAAATAAGGCTCTTCCTACAGGTTCCCTTTCAAAAGCAAACAGGAGTCCATTGATTGAACAAGGAAACTTTACTGCAGAAAAGGTCCATTATAGTCCACTGTCCTGAATAGGAGACTCAGGATGGTACACAGTCATTGTTACCAATGAAGGGCAAAGCATGAGGTACAAAGTAACAATACCCATCTGGATTTGCCTCCCCCCACAGTTCTCAAAACAACATCTCTCAGTCCTGGGAAGCTGCTCTCCTTCAAGGCCAATGCTTGGTGGAACGGTGTTAGACAAAACAGTCGCCTCCGGTGGGAATGCTGCCTGGGAACTGGTGCACCTGGGAAGAAAGCACTTAAACACTAGAAGCATTAGAAAATGGCGTCAGTACAGTTCAGATATACACTGGACCTGACAATTGATTTGTAAAACTTAATAATGGAAAGCATGATTGGTCTCTGACTCCCAAATAGAATCTAACGGAACTTGGCACAAGCTATGTTTAAATCTTAGGAGTTCTTAAAAGTATAACTAAGGTGCCCTTGCTGGAAATTTAAAAACTAGCAACTGTAATTCCAGCCACTCCTGAATAGATATGGGCATGAAGGGGGGGGGGGGGATCCGAGCACCTTGTTCGTTGTTCGTTGCCATCCATGAACAATGAACAGAAGCGAACATGTCCCTTTAACAAACATGTTCGGTGTTCGTGGCCCTTGTCAGAGGGACGTGAGGACTCCCCTCGTCCCTCTGACAGTGGGCAGAGCCGGTGCCATGAGGCTTCATTCTGCTCACTGTCAGATGGATGAGGGGACTCCCCTCCCCTCGTCCCCCTGACAGCGGGCAGAGCCACCACTGCAAGACTTCGTTCTGCCCACTATCAAAGGGATGAGGGGACTCCCCTTGAGCCACCACCACAGGGCTTTGTTCTGTCCACTGTCAGTGGGACAAGGGGAGTCCCCTCATCCCACTGATAGTGGACAGAACAAAGCCCTCTGATAATGGGCAGAGCTGGTGTCGTGGGGCTTCATTCTGCCCACTGTCAGAGGGACAAGAGGACTCCCCTCTCCTTGTCCCTCTGACAGAGGGCAGAGCCGCTGCCATGGGGCTTCATTCTGCCCTCTGTCAGAGGGAAATTTGGTGAGGGTGCTGCATGCCTGGCCTGTAAGAAAAGAGTATAAGCAACACTTTTGTCTTTGTCCCCTATAAATGTGTATCTCCTATCACCTAAAAATGTGTGGCTATGCCAAACATGGCCAGGGGAGTGGGGAATTAGATTAGAAAATAGAGGTATAAATTGGTGGGCTGAAATACCTCTTCAATGATAGATAGACACAGCAGCATAGATGCAGGGGCATAGGCCAAATGCGCCAACACATATGGCCCTTTCCCCTTGTATGCATGTTATCACTGGGGTGGGGGGATAAAACATAGCTTATCTCTGCCTCTATCCTCAAAGCCTCAAAAATGGATAAGCTGCCTATTGGTGAAGAGAATACAGAGCCTCACCGTACATATCCAACCCGGCCATGAAGCTTTATCTATGCTTAAATAAAATTAGAAAATTACCTAAAACCTGAAAGGGTGCAATGATTTGTGGAAAAATAAAAACAATTGAGATGATCCTGTTTGGCAGGAACACCACCACATGTTCTAACATCACTTTCATGCTGAGTCACTCTTTGCTCTCATTGCCCTTCTTGCCACCTATTGCTCTCGAAACTGAAGTTAGACAGTGAAGTGCCAGAAAAAACTGTAAGATTAAAATGTCTCCAAGTATTCCTCAATGATAGAAAAAAATATTGTTCAGATTTGGAACATTGAAGACATGTATTGTCGAAGGCTTTCACGGCCGGAGAACGATGGTTGTTGTGGGTTTTCCGGGCTGTATTGCCGTGGTCTTGGCATTGTAGTTCCTTTTTTTTTTTGAAAATTTTTTTATTGGGTTAGAATCCGTTATTTTTTCATTTACATTCAATTTTCCCCAAATTTTTCATTTCTAACCCCCTCCCTTTCCCCCCCTTTTGTTGACTTCCAACAGTTTTCCAACCCTTTGTCCCTTTTCCCTTACTTCTATTAAATTCCTCTATCTAAAACAAATATATATTCTCCATTATACTAAGCAGTACATCCTTAACTATTTTTCTTATTATATACCCAAACTGTAAGTCTTTGTTCCATCTTAGATAAACAATTTATCCCATTTTCCAATTTTAAATATTTCTATATATCATAAACCATAAAAACCTTACACATTTAAATCAAACAATTTGACTTATTCTCTATATATTACTCATTCTGTCTTTTTATAATAATTCTATATAACTCTCATCACATAGTCAATCAATTTAACTCATCTATACCTTCAGACATTCAGTTTGGTGCATTATACAGATCTTATCAAAGAAAGAAAATATTGTTGGTTACTCAATCCTTATATTTAATCCTTATAGTTAATTATTTTCTATCAATATTCTATTTGTTAACCTATATATATCTATATATATGTCAATCTGTTAATCTAACTGCTTATAAATTCACTTTTATCTCTTCTCCCCCCGGTAAAGTCACCCCCCTCTACATTTTATTATACTTCAGTAGTTCTCAAACTGCCACAGTTTTCCTCCCACCTCCCATTTCTTCTCCAGATATTGTTTCAGCTTCTCCCAATCTGTGTTAAACTGCCCTGAGTCCAGATTTCTCAGTTTTCTTGTCATCTTGTCCATTTCAGCCATGTACAGCAATTTGTAGATCCAATCTTCGATAGTTGGCACTTCTTGTACTTTCCATTTTTGCGCATACAAAAGTCTAGCTGCTGCCGTCATGTAAAATATCAGCGTCCTGTGATGGGCTGGAATTCCCTCCATTCCCAAGTTCAGTAGCAGGAGTTCTGGGTTCTTATTAATTTGAAATTGTAAAATTTCACTCATTTCTCTTATTATTACCCCCCCAGTACTGCCTGGCTACCTCACACGACCACCACATATGATAGAGGGAGCCCTCATGCTTCCTACATTTCCAGCATTTATTAGAAGTGTTCAAATTCCCTAGCGCAATCTTCTTTGGTGTCATGTACCAACGATAGATCATTTTGTAGATGTTCTCTTTGATGTTTGTACATGTCGTTGTCTTCATTGTAGTCTTCCACAAGTATTCCCATGCCTCCATTGTTATTTCTTTATTAAAATTTATAGCCCATTTCACCATTTGTGTTTTAACTGTCTCATCCTCAGTATACCATTTCAACAGTACTTGGTATACCTTGGATATTCTTTTCTTATCCTCTTTAAGAAGGGTCTGCTCTAGTTCCGAGTTCTCTATTCGTATACCTCCTTTTACAGAGTCCGAGTTATACAAATCTCTGATCTGTCTGTACTGGAACCAATCGTAATTAGGTGATAGTTCCTCTTGCGTCTTTATTCTAAGTTTAGATGCTTCTACTTTAGTTATTTCTTTATATGTTAAACATTGTCGTTCATTATCAACAGCTCTCGGGTCTATCACCTCATATGGAACCACCCACCAAGGAGTTCCTTCTTGTAGATAAATTCTGTACTTCTTCCAGATTGTATATAGACTTCTCCGTACAAAATGGTGCAGGAACATCGAGTTGACCTTTACTTTGTCATGCCATAGGTATGCGTGCCATCCAAATATTTTTTGGTATCCCTCTAGGGCTAATAGTTTCTTGTTCTTTAATGTCATCCACTCTTTCAACCAAACTAGGCAGATTGCATCATGGTAAAGTCTCAGGTTGGGCAGTTGCATTCCGCCTCTTTCCTTTGCATCTTGTAAAACTTTCATTTTCACTCGAGGCTTCTTGCCTGCCCATACAAAGTCTAATATTTTCCTCTGCCATTTTTCAAATTGTTTAGAGTCTCTGATGATTGGTATTGTCTGTAGCAAAAACATCACTCTTGGTAACACATTCATTTTAACTGCTGCAATCCTACCCAACCATGACAGATTAAGCCTATTCCATTTAATCAAGTCTCTCTCAATCTGAATCCATAATTTTTCATAATTGTTCTTGAATAAATCTATGTTCTTTGCAGTCAGTTCAATTCCCAAATATTTCACCTTACTTGTTACTTCACAGTCCGTTGTTTCCATTAACAGTTGTTGTTTCTGCTTAGTCATATTTTTGCATAGTATCTTTGACTTCTTTTTGTTGATATAGAAACCTGCCAAGTCTCCAAACTCCTTGATCTTATCTATCACTTTTGGCATGTTCTCCAATGGGTCCTCTACGATTAACATTATATCATCCGCAAATGCTCTGACCTTGTATGAATAGTCCTTTATTTTTATTCCTCGAATTTCCTCATCTTGTCGTATTTGTATCATCAGGATCTCCAATACTAAAATGAACAACAGTGGAGACAACGGGCAACCTTGTCTTGTTCCTTTACTTATAATCAGTTTCTTAGTCAATTCATCGTTCACCACAATTGCTGCAGTCTGGTCTTTGTAGATTTCCTTAATTGCTCTGATGAATCTTTCTCCTAATTGTAGCTTTTCCATAGTGGCAAACATAAAGTCCCAGTTTAAATTGTCAAATGCCTTTTCAGCGTCAACAAAGAAGAAACCAACCTCTTTATCACAACGCTTATCATAATATTCAATAGCATCAATCACTGTCCTTAAATTGTCTCTTATTTGTCTTTCTGGCAAAAAGCCTGCTTGCTCCTCCTCTATAACTTCCGAAAGCCACCCCTTCAGTCTCTCCGCCAGTATCTTCGCAAAAATTTTATAGTCATTGTTGAGTAACGATATAGGTCTGTAATTTTTCACATTAGTCAAATCTTGGCCCTCTTTTGGGATCAATGATATGTTCGCTTCAGACCAAGTGTCTGGAATCCTTTGATCCCTTAGAACTCCATTGATCACCTCCTTTAGGAATGGTGCCAGCTCATTGGCCATAGTCTTATAAAATTTAGCTGTAAGTCCATCTGGCCCTGGCGCCTTTCCTAGATTTGCAGATTGTATTGCCTTACTTATTTCCTCATCCGTTACTTCACTATTCAATTTACTTCTCCAAGCGTCCGAGATTTCTGGAAGCGTCATTTTCTCCAGATATGACGCTATTGAGTCTTTATTTACTTCTTTCTTGTTGTACAGTTTAGCGTAGAATTTATAAAAGGCTCTACTAATGGTAGTCTGTTCCAAATACGTTTTGTCATCTTCACAAATTTTGTTTATTGTTTTCTTTTCCCTTCTCTTCTTCAGTTGCCATGCCAGGTACTTCCCAGGTTTATTTGCACCCTCAAACGCTTTCTGATTCAGCCTTTTGAGATTCCACTCCAATTCTTTATTACTCATTGCTGTTAGCTGTTCTTGCAATATTTTAATTTCCTGGTATAATTTCTTTTTCCCTGGTCTCTTTTTTAACTGTATTTCCTTAGCTTTTATTTTCTCCTCAATCTCTTGTCTCTTCTCCTCTTTCTTCTTTCTTGCTCTACCATTTAAGTCCATTAGTATGCCCCTTATAACCGCCTTGTAAGCATCCCAAACTTTATCAGTTGGTACTTCTTTATTCACGTTGTATTGTATGAAAAACTTTGTCTCTCTTCTCAATATTTCCATATTCTCTTTTTCCTGTAGCAAGTCCTCATTTATTCTCCATGCTTTCCTTTTTCTCCTTTTCCCTAATTTCCACATAATTGGGTTATGATCTGAGCCTACCATCGGCATTATTTCTACATCTTTAGTCCATAACGCCAAATCTTTTGAGGCCCAGATCATGTCAATTCTTGATAGTGTGGAGTGCCTTGCAGAATAAAAAGTAAACTGTCTGCTTTTAGGATGTTCTCTCCTCCATACATCTTCAAGAGTCTCTTGTTGAATCAGCTCAAAAAGGAGCTTTGGTAATAGTCCTCTTTTCTTTTGTGCCATTGTAGTCTTTTTATCCAGTTCCAAGTCTGTCACTCCATTGAAGTCTCCAGCAAGAATTATCTGATCATATGAAAGATCGTCTAAATGCTTCCTCAAATCCTCAAAGAAGCTCTCTTTTGCACCATTAGGTGCGTAAATTCCGACTACCAACACTCTCTTTAGGTTCCAAGTACATTCCACTGCTACAAATCTGGCTTCCACATCTTTCATTATGAATTTTGGTTGTAGCTCCTCTTTTACATACAACACCACTCCTCTTTTTTTCTTACTTGAGGCCGCTACAAAGTCCTTGCCCAATTTCCCCAGTTTTAAATATTTTACATCCTGTTTTCGAATATGAGTCTCTTGCAAACAAACAATCTCACATTTTTGTTTTAGTAGCCAGTGAAAAATATTTTTTCTCTTATTCGGTGAATTTAGTCCATTTACATTCCAAGATAATACTTTACACTCCATATTCATAATCTTGTTGGTAAGTCTTTTTCATTGTCCCTTATAAATCGCTCCATCTCCCGCTCAGATCTGATACGCTTTTTGGCACCTCCAAATTCAAAGGACAAACCCTCTGGGAGCTCCCATCTGTACCTGATTTTCATGTCCTTCAACATCTGGATTAGCGCTTTATATTTTTTCCGATCTAGTAACACTGATCTGGGTAGTTCCTTCATTATAATGATTGTCTTGCCATCGATCTCCAATGGATCTTGAAACTGTTTAGTCACAATCTTCTCTTTCATATTTCTTGTTGTAAATTGTACAATCACGTCTCTTGGTACTTTCCTCTGGGTTGCAATTCTCGAGTTCACACGATATGCCACATCCAGGATAGCCACAACATCCTCCTCCTCCTTCCCCAGGTATTCAGCTAACACCTCCGTCATCTGCTCTTGCGCTGTCTTTCCTTCCACTTCCGGCAGGCCGCGAAATCTCAGCTGCTTCTCCATATGTCTACTTTCCGCAACCGCCATCCTTCCCCTCATCAGCCTCATCTCTGTTTGTTGCGTATCTGCTAAGTTCTCCATCGCTCCTTCTACTGTTTTAACTCTCTGCTGCGTCCCTTGTAATTCACTTTGTATTGTTTCCATACCTTTCTTCACTTCTGACAGCTCCGATTTTACTTCTGACAGCTCCGATTTTACTGTCTGTTTAACCTCTTTGATCAGCTCCAATTTCATGTCTTTAAATTCTTTAATCACCTCCAAAAGTTTTTTATCCAGGTTTTCTATTGCCGATTGCCACTCTTTCTTCGACATCGTGGGGCTTGCTTTGGCTCGCTCCCACGAGTCCGCTCTCTTCCTTAGCTCCGTGGCGTTAAATTTAGTACCTTTTTTATTTCAAATGTCCCGGTCTTCTTGCATAAATTGATTTTAAAGGGTCCAAAATGTCGGGCGTCTTTTCTCTATGGTCTCTCTATGATTTTATAATCCAATATGGCCTACTTCCTTTTCCGCTGAGGCCACGACCCTTCCCGTCTCAAAGATGGCGATTCCCTTCTTCCTGCCCTCCAGCAAGGGCCGCTTCTCTCCAGCCGCTCTATTGTTGTTACGCACTTCCTGTCTCCCGTCTTCCCACAGCAGATCTCGCGATGGTGTCTTTTTCTCACAGCTCCAAAGCCACAGGTATTCAAAACAATAGTCCGATTTCTTTAATAACTTCTTTAAACTTAGTCTCTTTTCAAATACAACTCCTGCCGAAGCTTCCCCTCCTTTTCACTAGTCTGTTGCAGTTTAAAAGTCTACTTTTTTTCCCCTCTGTTTTTATCAATCTGTCCCGTATCGGAAGATAGTGATCTTTACCTTCCCTTCACTTTCCTCGGGTTGTAATCGCTGTTTCGATTTCAAGTTCTCCTTTCCACTTCTTCCCCCAATCGAAGCTTGGGTATGTAGGTCTTATGCCAGCCGAATTGGCCCCAAAACTGCCGCAGAGATTGTAGCCGACCCGTCGCAAGGTGGGACCTCAAGGATCGGGAGGGGACCCGTTACGCCGAGCCCCCCCTCGTCCGAGATCTAACTCACCCTAGGGTCTTGAGCATTCTTTGCCTGCTCTCCGCCTGAGAGCAGTCGTCCGTGGGCTATTTTCACCCCGCCGGCCGCTTAAAACGGCAGTCCGGTCAGCTCCGCAAATGGAGCTGCGTTAGACCTCCATGAATCCCAAACCGGAAGTCTTGGCATTGTAGTTCCTGACGTTTCGCCAGCAGCTGTGGCTGGCATCTTCAGAGGTGTAGCACCGAAAGACAGAGATCTCTCAGTGTCACAGTGTGGCTACTCCAGAAATGAAATCCGAAGAGCAATCAAACCCAGGATGAATCAAACAACCAAGGAAAAACAGTCTCCTACAGGAAAAGTGTTTTTGCCATATATCAAAGGAATTACTGATCAGATGGGAAAGCTTATGAAAAAGCATAACCTTCAAGCAGTATTCAGACCCACCCGAAAAATACAACAGATGGTACGATCAGCAAAAGACAGTAGAGACCCCCTCACCTCTGCAGGAGTATACCGTATACCCTGCAGCTGTGGACAAGTTTACATCGGGACCACAAAGCGTAGCATCCAGACAAGAATAAAAGAAGATGAAAGACACTGCAGACTTGGACAACCTGAAAAATCAGCAGTGGCTGAACATAGCCTAACTCAAACAGGGCACAGTATCTTATTCCAGGACACCAAAATACTGGACAACACTTCCAACTACTTTGTCAGACTGCACAGGGAAGCCATTGAAATTCACAAGCATAAGCAAAACTTCAACAGGAAAGAAGAAACCCTAAGAATGAACAGAGCATGGTTTCCAGTTCTGAAAAACACCAGGCTAACAAAACATTCTATCCCCGACAATAGCCCTGCAGAGAAGATTAGCACATCAAGTACCAATCCATATGCAAAAGAACCTCCTCAGGATACAGTGAAGCCTCCTGCTATTAGCATTCCACACCCTGGGAAACTCTTACAGGATGACTCAGCTCAACCCCACCCCTCCTGAGTAGATACAAATGACCTACGTCTTTTCCACACTGTGACACTGAGAGATCTCTGTCTTTCGGTGCTACACCTCTGAAGATGCCAGCCACAGCTGCTGGCGAAACGTCAGGAACTACAATGCCAAGACCACGGCAATACAGCCCGGAAAACCCACAACAACCATTGAAGACATGGATGACCAGGGGTAGCTTGGCTCCCATCTAAATTTGATTGCATGCTATATCTGATAAACCAATGGGTCTGACTCAAGAGAAGCCACCTTCCTGTGCTGATCTGTTTACTAGTTGCATTGCTGGTCTATGAAAATGAAGTGACTGTGAAGCACTGAGCTGCTTTTGATTTTTTTTTTAATGGTTGGTATTTAAGCAATGACATTGATTTCGGAGGCACTTAATCACATATAATTAGAGAAATGGAAGTATCCTAATGAAAACATGAAAGCTGAACTGACAGCTACAGTGTGTTTTTCAAAAATACTGTTTGGAAAGTTTTAACTTTCTGATTATGGTTGTTATTTATAACATATTCATAATCCATCTAGCACAAAATGTATCATTTGGGTTGATAATCTTCCTGACATTTCCCATTTCCATTTTTCCCTTTCAAACAGAATGATAATGGCCCCAGATTCTTCAAATTGCTATGTAGATACATACCAGCCTTTCTAAAGTGACAAATGGAATCATACACATCCTGAAAAATGCAAGATGTGACCATTTATTTCCATAAATAGCAAATTCACCATATTAACAAGTATGGAAAAAAGGTCAGGGTTATTATTATCACTTGTAGCTTGGCTCTTAAAGCTCTCTCAGCCTCACCCACCTCACAGGGTGATTGTTGTGAGGATAATAATAACACATTTTGTAAACCGCTCTGTGTGGCATTAAGTTGTCCTGAAGAGCGGTATATAAATCAAATATTGTTCTTGATGATGATTATGTTGATGCAGCTTTAGAGACTGCTTTGGTTGCCTTGGTTGATGACCTCCACCAAGAACTAGACAGGAGGAATGTGATCTTGCTCATCCTGCTGGATCTCTCAGCAGCTTTTGATACTATCGTCCATAGTATCCTGATAAGCCACCTTCTGGCACTGGGACTAAAGGGAACTCTATTATAGTGGTTTGTGTTCTATCTGAGAAGTTGGTCTCTAAAGGTGGTGCTGGGGGATTCCTGCTTTGCCCCTTGGGGTTCTGCAGGGTTCAGTCTTATCCCCCATACTATTTCATATCTATATGAAGCCACTAGAAGAAGTCATCAGGAGATTTGGGTTGCGGTGTTACCAATATGAAGATGATACCCAGCTCTACCGTTCTTTTCCACCTAATTCCAAGGATGCTGTTGATGTTTTGAACTGGTGCTTGGAGTCAGTAATGGGCTGGATGAGGGGGAACAAGCTGAAACTGAATTCTGACAAGACAGAGGTTCTCTGTGTTAGCAGTAAGGCAGATTAGGAACTTGAGATCTCTACTGTTTGGGACAGGGTTATACTTCCATTGAAAAGCCAGGTTTGCAGCTTGGGAGTGCTGCTTGACACAGCAATCACTTTAGAAAACCAGGTGGCTGTGGTGGTTCGGAGTACTTTTGCGCAGGTTCAGTTGGTGTGACAGCTGTGTCTGTTCCTGGCTCAGTCCAATCTAGTTACCTTAGTTCTATCTAGATTGCACTATTGCAATGTGCTCTACTTTGGGGCTTGTCTTGAAGAGTGCTTGGAAGCCACAGCTAGTGTAGAATGCTGCAGCTAGACTGTTGGTTGGGGCCAATTATTGGGAGAGCATATGAACCCACTATTCCAGCAGTTACATTCCTTCACTGCCAATCTTCAGATAGCAGCTGAATACATTTTTATTTAGGACTCCTTTTAGCTAACCTTGTTTTTATGTTTATTGCCAGTACTAAACTGTGTTTTATTCATTTTATGATTATTATTGTATTTATATTTTAAGTCACCTTGAGTTTCTGTAAGATAGAAAAGCAGCTAATAAATGTTTTCAATAAATAAATAAAACTGACAGCAATTCTGAGCAAGTCTACTCAGAAGTAACTGCCATTTTATTCATTAAGACTTTTTCCCAGGAAAGAGTTCTTAGGCTTGCACTATAAATAATGTTATTTACTAGAGAAGAGACACATGTTCAGGTCTTAAATTGACCAACTTGTGTAAAGCTTGAAAACACTTGCCCTTTGTTCCCACTGTACACTTCACTGTTGGAAGCATCCTTTAAATTGCCAGCATTGGATAGAATGTCTGGATTTTCTTGCCTGCAGAGACAGTTGCATCTATTCTAGAACTGATGACAAGGTTAGAAGGAGAAGACACCAAAGACACTTGAAGACCCCTAAGTAATATGAAATAACTGAGAAAACATAATTTCTCTCTTTTTCTTTGTGCATTTAAATATTTTAGGTAGCAATGGTAGATGATTGGGAGAGGGGAAGCAGTGAGACAGCTGCCTAGTCCTTTATTTTTATTTTATCAAATTTATACCAGGGACTGGCAGGGACCAAAAAGGCTTCACGAGTAACTGAATGGGAACCCTTGATTTTCAAATATCTGTTATAATTTGAAATATGGGGGGGGGGAGATGAAATAATTTGATAATCTGCCACCCCTGTTTTGAAATGTCATTGTTATAAAGTATTACAATGCTAACAAAATAAAAAGCAAGCTATTCTTGAAAAAATATTGATGTTATTTTTTTTGGTATTTATTTACTAGTTCGTGGAATTTTGCTTTGTTTCAGTCAAATAATGTTAAGCATTGAAAGCAAGGCTTTCGACTAATTAATGTTTTTGAGATATTTAATCATAAATATTTAATAAATATTTAGAAACACCAGATTTCATATTATCTTTTAAATTTCTTATTAAAGCTAACCCAAAACAATCAAACAGCATCAAGTTTGGCCTTTTCTCTTAAATCAAACTGGCCTCTGCCAATTCTATCCACAAAAGTGTTGGCTGATTCTTTTAAAGAGTAAACTATTTAAAACTTATATCCTTGGTGAGTATGCTTTTGAACAATTAAAATTGCTGTCTCTATTTCAAGGTGCATGCTGGTCATAGTTACCCAGATAAGCAGGAAAAAGGATAGCCAGGACTATGTGATCCAAACATTTGTTCAAACCTATTCATATTAAGGGCATATTAGGCAGGACCTAGGAGATCCATGATCAGATTTTCCCATCATTTTAAAAATAGAAATAGCAATCACACAATGACACAATTTTGATCGGTTTTGCACTGACCCTTTTCCATATAAATGCTACTTTGAGACTTGGAAGGAGGGGTGTGTAAAGATTGGGGAAAATATAGTGTGGCAAGGAACCCCAAAGTTCAGCCTGTCCTCCAGGGATCTGAACCCATCCTTGTGATTTAGGCCTTATACAAGTCCCAGAGATTGTCAGCCAGTCAGAGCCCCTAGAACTCCACTGGATGGGAGTGGGTGAGCCAACCTCAGCTTAAAGAGGGAAAATAGATACTTTTCCTTCAAACAGGGATTTTGCTTGTGGATAACAGTGTAAGTATAGATAGATTTTTATTTTGGCTTATAGTTTGGGGTCAGATTAGGGCAGGAAATTTGTTTCAGGGAAATAAACGAACACCTGTTAAGAGCCCGTCAAACTTAAGTTTTGGGTGCAGGTTCTATGATCAGAAGCTCTGTGAGTTAGAGGAGGAGCCTGGAATCTTAACAGCAAACCTGTCAATTGTGGTAAAAACATTATAGTTGAATTCTGAGGAACCCTGTCTGTTGAAAAAGGAATCAAATCTCCCCTCAGTGTTTGTGTTCGGTTAACTAAGGGTCTCTCTAGATGTGCAGGTATTTAAAGAATTTGGTCCAGGTTCCCCGTATTCAATTTGGGTTCTCACAGCTGCTTTGTAGCTATGTGTAATGGCTGTTAAAAAACAAAAAAGAGGCCAAATAGCTTCAGAATGCCCTCACAGGGGGAGGAAGGGGGAGGAAGGGCTCCCGCCTCCCGCCTCCCGCCTCCCGCTCAAGTCATTTTCCAAAATAGCAAGGGGCAAGTGTATCTGCTTTTGCTGCTACAAGTGGAGTATTCTGGGCATATGGAACAGTAAAAACAGGGAAATATCCCCCTCATGCTATTTTGACATGGGAAACGGCTTGACAGGGGGTTCCTCCTCCCATGGAGGCATTCTGAAGTCATTTTGGCTCTCATTTATTTTTTTAAAAAGCTATTCCCCACAGCTACTGTGTGATTGCTGGGGAGCCCAACTCTTCAAAAACCTGCATGTCTAGAGAGACCAGTTCAGTGGGCTAACTCAAAGTGGGGAAAATGTATAAATTAAAACACAGTTGTATATACAATACTGATTATTCCACACTAAACCTTTACTATGTTACACCTTATTCTTGGTAAATATGACTTTGTGGTTCAGTTCCATCTGCATCTTCTCCATCAAGTGAAAATAGCTGAGTGAAAGAGGATATACTTACCTCACAATTAAGTACCATATTATTCTATTAGAGTCACAAATAAAAATCCTTTAGGGAACACACAAATCACACTATCAAACCTTTAAATGAAGTTTGAGTCTCCCCTTTTACTAATTGTGGGCAGCAGAGTGGGTTTACATAAATAAAAGGGGGTAACCAGAGAGAGTGCAGGATTTGGACAGCCAGAAGTCTAGAAGGCAGTTTCCTCACAAGTCTACCTTCTCTCCCCCACCCACCCCACCTTCTTCCGCCCCTATCACCTCATCCTGGTTGCTGCCACAGATGTGTTTTCCCATCATTTTTCCTTCCAAGGCTAGTAAAAAGGGAACAGTCAGTTTCATTTGGTGAATTTGTTCAGGGGTAAAAGAATTCACCACTCTCACCACCTGCAAACTGCCATTTCTATTTTTTTAAACTGATGGAAATGTCCAGTTATGGATTCCTCAGTTTTTCATCAAGCTACACTGCAATCTTAACCAGAATTACACCATACTAAGTGAATTAAAGTAAACTTGCTTTGAAGAGAGTAATTTTGCTTGGAGTGACACTGTTAAACTCTTAAATGTGCTACAATCATAGCTGCATTCAAACATATTAACAACAACAAAGGAGTGTCCTTGATGGGAACAAACATATTTTTCATCATGCTTCTGCAGTTCTGTTGCTTCTCCTTCCTCCCCCTTTGAGCAGAGTGATTTGGGAAGCCTTGAATCAAACTCCAGTTTGCTGAGACATTTCAGTTCAGGCACCCACATGGAGGTTATTTTTTCCCTCCTGCAGTTCAAGGATTTAAACCCGGATTAAATTAATCACCATTTGTAGGAATAAAACAAATTCTATCCAGATGCCTACATTGAGACATTAGGGCAAATTGGAACATGATTCAAGGTTTCTCAAACCGTGAAGCCTTCTGTTGTCTATCTGTATGAGGAAGAAAGGGAGAGGGAAGTGCATTAGCACAAGCTGTGTTCAGAACTATCATAGAAAAATCTCTCCCCCCCCCCAACAGGTACCTAAAAATGACTTACAGAACACAATGTAATGAGATTTCTACCTAGACTAGGAATATGAATACACATGTGCTAAATCTGAAGTGGGTTGGGGGAAATCCCAACCCAACTCACTTTTAACATGTGACTGCACTCACTTTCCAAAAGTTGTGTTTGCGTGGAAATGGGCTCCTGACAAGTGTCTCTGGCAGTAAGACCAACAGCTCACCACCACCATCACCACCCCATGGCCCACTTCTATTTGGAAAAGTGTTCTGTGTGGAAAACAGGGACCTATGATGCATCTCCTGTTCCATGTGTGCTTGAACATATATCATTTGGAAGATGACCATAGTCACATGTCAGTCCCTGGCAGTTAGATCCCCAAGTTCTCCACAGTTAACACACAGGTGTTCCAGTTGAAGTAACTTTATTAGAGATCCATTCAGTACATGGTGCATAGACAGTGGAAATTGGCAGAAGTGACATAGGTAGGGCTAGCAGTGTTAGTTATAGTGCATATTCCCGCCTTAATTTGGACTGTTAACTTGGGGGAGGGGGTTCGGAGTGAGACATTTAGAGAAAGCAGTGAGAAAGATGGACTTATCTTTGGTTCTCAGGAAGAACACACCATGAGCCAGCTTCAGCTGGCTGTCAAGGATACTAGCTCAGCGGAGCGAGAAAGAGAAAGTAAACATTGCAAGATAACAGGCATGGAGCAATAAAGAACTTCCCACACTCTCAGGAGCCATAGGCCGAACCCACATGCATTCATGGCAGATATGCAGGAGGCATATATGACACACTTGAAATATGAGTGGGATTGGGCTTTCCCTTAACCCACCTCATGTTTAGAGCGCATGTAATGAGGCTAGGTGGCATTACATCAACAACTGGACTCAACTGGAATGCCTCCTTGATCTGCCTCAAGAACATCTATTTTTTGATGCTTAGAATTCCAGTATGTTCTGTTCTAATGGCTTGTTCTTCTTTCTGCCCTCACTCTTAGGATAGTTAAGAGCCAGGATAGGAGAGCCAGTTTAGTGTAGTGGTTAAGAATGTAGGACTCTAATCTGGAGAACCGGGTTTGATTCCCCACTCCTCCACTTGAAATCTTTCAGCCCCGCCTACCTCATAAGGTATTTGTTGTGGGGATAATAATAACATACTTTGTCAACCACTCTGAGTGGGTGTTAAGTTGTCCTGAAGGGCGGCATATAAATCAAAAGGGTTTTGTTGTTGTTGTTGTTATACAAGACATTTCTGCACATTCTAATGAATTTTAAAAGAGCTCAGATCTGGCAATTAAGCCCTAAAACTTTACTAAGCTACTGCATATTATCCCCCCCCCATCAAGCAATGCATTTATCCTATCAATAAAGAATGGAATGCACAATCTTTCAAGCAACAAAAATAAATCAATAAATGAGTAGGACTACCAATTAATCTGATGCTATTTATTGGGGAAACCAAATGACCCTTACATCACTTTGCAACCTGTTTTACCACCCTTGTTTCCTGCATCTGTTTGTTGTTGTTCTGCAGATTTTTCAGAGGGTATGAAATCAGCTGCCAGCAGCCAGTTCTCCACAGTGAGCAGAGGCTCTGGGGCAAAGGGTTGGCAGCAACCTGGTCCAGCTGAGGCAGCCAGAGTGCCAGCATTGCTTTAGTACTTTTGGCCTGTTTACACGATAGTAACAGATGGGTTCTTATTCTCCAATGTTTTGCAACTTACAAGAATGAAAATGTTGCATGCTCGCCATTCCATTTTTCATTTTGAACAAAGGTGAGCTCCGTAGCTGGAAAATGATCAGTGAATATATAGCAAAAAATAAAATAAAAGTATCTCTGGACAAACTATGAAACCATCAGTCTTGTTCTCTGATAATACAGCAAAATTATATGAGCAAATGGCTTTCTACAATCCAATTATTTTATATGGAGAGTTTACCATATCAGATATGCCAGTTGTTCAAAGATCTACAGAACAGGAAAATACAAAGTCGCCTTATCAGAGTATTGGTCCATTTAGCTCTGTGCTGTCTATTCTTCCTGGCAGAAGCCCTCCAGGATCTCAGGCAGAGGTCTTGCCAATATATGCTGCCTGTGATCCTTTTAAATGCTGATGTTGAGGACTGAAACCTTGAGCCTTTGGCACAGAATTATCTCACTGAGCTATGCTCCTGTCCACAAAGCTTTTGCTGTTGCAAAGTAATAGAAAGCAATGTGCTTCATTTATTCAATATGGTTCAAACTCTCATCTGTGTGGTAGGCAAGAAACTGAAGTATTGAATAGACACAATATGACTGGACATGCAGTCCAACCAGTCTCCAAATAAAAACAAATCCAGACAGTATAAATCGGTATGTGGAAGAGACTAAGTGGTGTTCTATTTCAAACCTGACATCAATACATTTACAGCTATTAAAGATGTAGCCATTATCTGATACCCACAGGCTTCAGTGAGACTTGTACATTCATGTTTTGCCATCCCACCAAATGGCTAATTAAAGACAAACAAATCCTTAAAATGTTTGCTGTGGTGTCAAAGAATATTCTCTGTAGACAACAATATTTCCAAAGCCAATGACTCCAAATGGCTACATAGTCAGAAATTAAATGTAAGATAAAAAGATAAAATAATAGCCCATTGCCCCCTCAAGTAGCTCAAGTGCACATTTTGGCACTTTATTGTGCACATAAATCCTTGAACACCTATGGCCTCCTTTATTCATATGATTCCTATTGTGCATGAAGAGTGCTTCCCAGCATCAAAATGACTAGGCAGTCTCTGCTCGCATGACATTCTGTGTGCACAAAGAGAGCTACAGAGCTTTAATTTGTGGCCACTAGCCACATACTTTCCCTCTAATCCAAGGAAGCAATGAAAGGATGTTTCACCTTTGTGAACAGAGCAGTCAGCAGAACAGTGCTTTCCCCAAAGGATTAAAGTCCGAGTTACACAGTACACCAATAACTCAAGTTCTGAATCAATAGTACTGAAAGTTCTTTGGTATTGGGTGTATTCCCATTTTCAGGAAGCATTCAACTTTGAATTCTGAAGCATTGGTCCAAGCTTCCTTGCCTAAGCCACCATATAATTCAGTTGACTCTGAGAAGCATTCTGTGCATGATGTATATAAATCATAGTTGCCTTTACAAGAGCAATTGCTTAGCAATACAATCTGTTTGTTACATATATTTAGAAGTACACTGTTCAAGATGAACCTTTAAAGTTAGTGAATATTTCATAACATAAAAGATAACTCTAGTGCCCTGTGTGCACAGAATTTTAGGTATATAGTGGAACTGAGAATGATCCACACATTTTTTTTTAACATGAGCATAGGGTCTATGCATGAACAACAGTATACATAGAGGTGTCATCCTTGTGATTGGCACATAGCTCCTAATATATCAGGAAGTTTCTGTAGTAGTTACAAATTTGGTATATGCTCACTACATGCAGCAGTTTCTTTACACATAATAGGAAAACAGAAAAATATGTAGTATGTGATTATATGGTTTCAGCTCACTCTAGTGTAGAACTTTCTGTTTGCTTAAAACTACACTATTCAATGAAACGCAGCCGCTTAAACAGAAAGTAAAGAAGGTTGCAAGTAGACTAGAGCATAATTAATCAGCTGGTCCAGGCTGGTCCAGACATTTAGCCAGGTTGTTGAAATTGTTGTAACACCACAGTTTGTACACTTTTAATAACCACTGTGCTGTAGTTACGCCTTACTAGTCCATAAATAGTGCTATTAAGCATTAACACAATGCATGCACATTCCTAAAAAGCAGGCACATCATTATTCACACTTTAAAAATAATATACGATGATTCTGAGAACATGACAACATCATTCTCAAAGAATTGCCTCCGATCGGGAATAAATGGGGATAAAAACCAGAGCTGAAATGCTCAAATCATATCTTCTGGAGTAGGCTCACTGAAATGGAGGTATTTGGCACTGAAATCTCATACATTTCCCCCCTGTGAGACAATATGACTAAATAACATTTGATGACAGGCATCCATACTTGGATTTCTTAACACATCATTTGAATGCAAAAAGTAGCCATGATAGAGGCACTAAATGGATCATGTTGCAGTGGAGGGAAAAGAAGAGGTTTAACTTTTCCCTATTACATTTCCTGATTGAGAACATGATTGCTCTAATCTCTAGTAGAGAATAGACAGGAATTACACATAGGGAGATTTGAATATTAAATTACCCTTTATACAGCTGATCTGTTATTGTTTATCTCAAAACCTCAGTCTTCCATTCCTTTATCAATTAATATGATCAATATTTTTAAGTTGATGCTATTGGGAGACAATATACATGGAGTGTATTTGCTGATGAACATTTCTAATGGTGCTCACTTATCTTAGAATATTGATTTGTAGAGATATTAAGTATATGTGTCAGGAAAGGAACTTAAGCCTGAGAAAATATATTGCTCTGAGTTAGCTTTAATAAGAGCTGTCTTGTGAGTAAAGTCAGCTTTACAGGCTTAAGAGGTGTTTCAGCAGGCAAATTACCTGCACCTGTGTGAATTTGGCAGCACTTGTGTGTCAGCCCATCTTATCTCCTCTCACAAGTTTCTCAGGGTAGTAATTGTTAAGTGGTATATTGCCCTGATTGGCTGGATTTGCCTTAAGATGTGACTACTTCCAGCCATGGGGTGGCTCTTCTGCCAATGGATGCTGCTGGACCATTACTTTGATTTGAACACTACAAGGCCAGCTTACCCTGCCTTGGACTCTATTGGTGAGGCCCAGCTGTGGGACTATTAGTTAGCTAATTCAAGTGTCTCAGTTAAGTTAGTCCTATTCAGTTTTTAGTAAGGATTTGTTACTTTATGTAGATGCTTGCAAAGCTTGACTGGCTAACACAAGTTTTTTTTGTGTGCGTAACCCTCTTGAATTTCCTAGAATAAAAACCCCTTTTACTTTGTGTGTCTTGGTTCACTGTCTCTAACACCATAAATTTTGTCACACTGGGTGAACTCACACTCAGAGACAAAGGGGTAACTCCTTGACAATATGATTACACTAAATTTCAACATGTTGATTGCTGAATATCTTTGGATCTGGACAAATGGGAAATTTTATATGGAGGGGTTGCAGCACAGAGTTAGATCATATGCTTGGAAGGTCCCAGGTTTAATACTCAGCATCAAGTTTGTCATTATGGGGTAAATACACTCACAGCACCTTTTTGTAAAAGACTAAATATAGAGTCTAATTGCTGGCATAACTTACAGAACAGGTCTCTTATTTATTATTATTTATTCTATTTGATTTATACCCTGCCCTCCCCACAGATGGGCTCAGGGCGGCTAACAACATTAAAAAATACATTAAAAGTCACAAAAACATAAAATAAATAATATATATATTTTTAAAGTCATTAAAATAATCTAGGAGCAGGCTATTTAGACAAATATTGGGCGTCCGTATACGGGCATAGCAGATGGCCAAGGGCAGCCCCAGAAGAAGTGGTGGTCTTAGATAGAAGGAGGATACCCGCTGGCACTCCACCAAAGGCCCGGTGGAACATCTCCATTTTACAGGCCTGCAAAACTGTAACAGGTCCCACAGGGCAAGGATCTCCAGCAGGAGAGCGTTCCACCAGGCCGGGGCCAGGGCAAAAAAAGCCCTGGCCCTGGTTGAGGCCAGACGGATGTCCTTTGGGCTGGGGACCACCAGGAGTTGCTTGTCTGCAGAGTGCAACACCCTGCAGGGAATGTAATGGAAGAGGCGGTCCCACAGGTATGCAGGTCCCAGTCCATGAAGAGCTTTAAACACCAAGGTTAACACCTTGAACCGAATCGGGAACTCCACTGGGAGCCAATGCAGCGGGCACAGCACAGGATGAATATGCGCTCGGATTGGCGTTCCAGTAAGGACACATGCCGCTGCATTCTGAACCAGCTGTAACTTCCGGGTCAGGCCCAAAAGCAGTCCAGTGTACAGTGAGTTGCAGTAGTCTAGCCTGGAGGTGACCATTGCATGGATTACTGTGGCCAGGTCCCAGGGTGAAAGACAGGGCACCAGTTGCCTGGCCTGTTGAAGATGAAAAAAGACAGACCTGGCAATGGTCGTGACCTGGGCCTCCATTGAAAGTGTAGCATCCAAGGTCACACCCAGGCTCCTCACCATCGGCGAAGGCTTCAATTGTACCCTGTCAAGGGCTGGGAGTCGGGTCCACAGCTCAATTGCCCCACGACGTAAACACAGAACCTCCGTCTTCAGGGGATTCAATTTCAGGTGACTCTGATGTAACCATACCGTCACAGCCTCAAGACCCTTGGCCAAGGAATCCAGAGCGAGATCAAACCGGCCATCCATCAGCAGACAGAGCTGAGTATCATCCGCATACTGGTGACAACCCAGCCCAAAGCTGCAGGCTAACTGGGCGAGAGGGTGCATATAGATGTTAAATAGCATCTGGGAAAGAATCACCCCCTGAGGGACGCTGTCAGGTCTGTTGCCCACAGTCCCTCCATCTTCCCTTCATTTGCAATCATCCTCTGTGTGTGTGTGCGTGCGTGTGTAGTTTTTCACACAAGCCGTCCAGCTCCTGGGTAGACAGCACGCTTATCTCGGATGGCTCGCCACAGAGGCCTTGAGATGGTTCCTATGCCCAGCTGGTTGGGCACTGGGGGTAGGGGGTTCACAGGGAGGGACTGGAACTTTGTAGCAAACATTCCATATGTCATTCTCAGCAAGAGTTCTGTGTACAGCCAGACGCTTTTAATTGCTTCTGTGTAACCTATGGACATATATACGCTTTAGTTATGATTTCTCAATAAAAAAAAGACTCAAGAGACCTTGGATTTCTTGCTGCAAGGGGGCAGTCAGCTTCAACATATCCTGTTTTCCATAGACTGACAGACGCTGCATACCAAAGAATGGCGAACGGACATCTGTTCCCTGAGTGCCACCCTCTGTTCCCGATTGCGAAGGAAGGAGTTCAGCCATTGCAGGGCTGTTCCACAAATCTCCACATCAGCAAGGCGGTGGGTCAGAAGATTATGATTGACCATGTTGAACGCTTTTGTAAGATCTAAAAGTATCAGCAGTCCCAGGTGTCACCGCAGATCATCTGTGAGGGCGACCAGAGCTGTCTCTGTACCATGGCCAGGCCTGAAGCTGGACTGGAATGGATCCAGAATAGAGGCATCATCCAGGTATACCTGCAGCTGTTCCGCTACCGCCCTCTCAATTACCTTACCCAGGAGGGGTACATGCTTTTGACATGTACAGCTATTTGGTCTTTTGGGGAGGAAGTTCTTTCTATTAATTTTCTATTAGAATACTCATTGATTTTTAAGCATTTTAATGTACTTCTATATTATTTGCCTGTTACCTGGAGCCTAACCAATAATCAATGAAAATGGACCTTCCATGCCCATTCTGTAGCTAAAAGATTTACAGTTTACAGCTCTGAAGAGACAAATGTCAACCTGTAATTCTTTTTTTTTATTAGAAAATTTTTATTAGGTGAGAATATTAATATACAACTTTCAAATAGCATCTCATTATCCTTTCCCCCACCCTTTCCCTCCCCCCCTTTTCCAAGACTTCCAACAGCTTTCCAACCCTATAGCCTAATCTATTCCCAATCTGTCCCCTTTTTCTGTAACTCCTTATCTCATGTTTACTTACTCTTTTATTCAACTAAGCTCTATTAACTTCAAAAATATTGTTATAAACTTAAAATCTATTATCTATTACTTTATATTAGCTCCACATATATTTAAATTTAAACTAACTAACAGTCGGATAAAATATCTACTTTAGTAATTCTAACAATATCTATTAACTCTAAGTCCACTTACATTTGGGCTAACAATTAGCTAATACTTCACTTCATATGGTAAAGACTATCTCTTCTAATAACAAATCCATTCTAATAATTTTCAAATTGCCATAATTCCCCCTTTATGTCCCACTTCTTTTCTAAATATGTTTTCAATCTTCCCCAGTCCGTAAAAAATTCCGCTGGATTCTGATCTCTCAGCTTCCTTGTCATTTTATCAATTTCCACCATGTACAGCAATTTATGCATCCAATCTTCAATAGTTGGTATTTCTTGCACCTTCCATTTTTGCGCATATAAAAGTCTTGCTGCCGTCGTCATATAAAATAGTAATGTTCGGTATTGAGTAGGAACATCTTCCATGCTTAAGTTCAATAGCAATAGTTCTGGGTTCTTCTTTATTTGAATCTGCAATATCTCATTTATTACTTCTATAATATCTCCCCAGAACTGTCTGGCTATTTCACATGTCCACCACATATGATACAATGATCCTTCATGCTTTTTACATTTCCAGCATTTATCTGACATGTTAGCATTTCCAAGCGCAATCTTCTTTGGCATTAAATACCATCTATAGATCATTTTATAAACATTCTCTTTAATACTGGTACAAGTTGAAATCTTCAGTGTAGTTTTCCATAAATATTCCCATGATTCCATTGTTATTTCTTTATGACAATTAATTGCCCACTTCACCATCTGTACTTTGACCGTCTCATCCTCTGTATACCACTTCAAAAGTATTTTATAAATCTTAGATATCTTCTTTTTTCTTTCTTGTAGTATAGTCTCTTCCAACTCTGAGTTTTCCCATTTAATTCCTTCTTTTGAACAATCCGAATTATAAAGGTCTCTGATCTGTCTATATTGGAACCATCCGTAACAAGAAGATAACTCTTCCTCCGATTTAATTCTTATCATTTTCTGTTCCATAATCAATATCTCTTTATATGGTAAACATTGTTCTTCATTGTAGATAGCTCTCGGATCAATCACTTCAAACGGTACCACCCAAGAGGGGATGCCTTCACCCAGGTATTTTTTATATTTTTTCCAGATCGTGAAGAGGCTCCTTCTGATATAATGATGCAAAAACATAGAATCAGCTTTTATTTTATCCTGCCACAAGTAGGCATGCCATCCGAACAGCTTCTTATAACCTTCCAATGTTAAGAGATTACAATCTTTCAGTGACATCATGATATAATCTAAGATTCGGCAACTGCAGTCCACCTCTTTCTTTAGCGTCACACAGAACTTTCATTTTTACTCGTGGTTTCTTGCCTGCCCACACAAAGTCAGAGATCTTCCTCTGCCATTTTTCAAATTGTTTAGTGTCTCTAATAATTGGAATTGTTTGTAATAGAAACATGATCTGTGGTAACACATTCATTTTAACTGCCGCTATTCTTCCCAGCCATGATAGATTTAGTTTATTCCATTTAATCATATCTCTATCAATCTGTTGCCATAGCTTTTCATAATTATTCTTAAATAAATCAATATTCTTCCCAGTTAATTCAATTCCAAGATATTTAACTTTATATGTTACTTCACAATCGGTAATTTCCATTAATTCTTGCTGCTTTTGTTTAGTCATATTCTTACATAGTATCTTTGATTTCTTCTTATTAACATAAAAACCAGCCAGATCTCCGGACTCTTTTATCTTATCAAGCAACTTTGGCATATTTTGTATTGGATATTCCACTATGACCATCACATCATCTGCAAAAGCTCTAACCTTGTAGGTAAATTCTTTAATCCTTATGCCTCTTATAGCCTCATCTTCTCTTATTTGAATCAATAACAATTCCAAAATCAAGATGAACATCAATGGAGATAATGGGCACCCCTGTCTTGTACCTTTTCTTATTTCCAATTTTTTTGTTAGCTCATCATTTACTACAATTGCCGCACATTGGTCTCTATATATTGCTTTTACTGCTTGAATAAAATCTTTTCCCATTTGCAACCTTTCCATTGTGGCAAACATAAAATTCCAGTTCAAATTGTCAAACGCTTTTTCTGCATCCACAAAGAAGAAACCAACTTCCCTTTCACAATGTTTGTCATAGTATTTGTCCGAGGCCCGGCGCAACGGCCTCAGACTGCTGCCACCCCCCGCCCCTTCCCTGACGAAGACCCCGGCCCCACTCACCCGGTAATGGGGGCCGCGGGGGGACCGAAGGTTGCACCGGCAACGGAGAGCCGTGGTATCCTCATGGACCCGCCAGCCGCCACCGCGCCGCCGCCGGGAGCATCAGGAGGCAGGGCGACCAGTGGCGGGAGAAGATGCCGGCTGCGCGGCGGCGGCGAAGAAGAAGCCCTGACACGGGGGAAGGCCGCGGCAGGCCAGGCAGGGCTGCGCCGGACCGCCGGACACCAGCGCAGGCGCACCAGGCCGGCCCAGGAGGCAGCCAGGGGCTGCAGGGTGGCGAAAGGGGCCAGCCCGCCTGGGATGGGAGGGCCACCCAGGAGACGGCCGGGCCTTCCAGGCAGCGCTGGCAGTGGCTGGGACAGCTGTCCGCCACAGGGGAGGAGGGCAATAGGCTGGGGGAGAAGGAGGGAGGCAGGGCAACCCTGCAAGCAACCCCCTAATGGGCCAGGGGGAGGTGGGCACAGTGGGCGTGGCCGCAGGTGGCCCAGGTGGTAGGGATAACGTTGGGTGGAAGCACTTTGGAGAGGGGGTGCTGAAGGGGGAAAAGGATTTAAGGAGGCTCTGGAGGCAGGCCGAGGAGGAGGTTGCCAGTTGGAGTGTGGCTGATGTTGGTGAAGGAGGCCAGGCTGCGCCTGAGAGCTAAGGCGCAGCTGCCCTGGGTGGAGCCAAATGCTGACCGGTCCCCCCGGTTCAGATAAGGGCCTCCCGTAGGTCTGAGGCCGCCTGGGAAGGAGCCTCCGCCTGCCAGAGACCCGCCCGCCTTGCCAAGGCACCCAGAACGGCCCCACCGGGGCTGCCCCGCCTGGACCCGTCATCGCTACCACCAGGGGGCACCCCACAGCCCGACAGTATTCTATAGCATTTACTACAGTTCTCAAATTGTCTCTGATTTGCCTGTTTGGAAGAAACCCTGCTTGCTCTTCTGCAGTAATCTCAACTAACCAGTCCTTTAATCTCTCCGCCAAAATTTTTGCAAAAATTTTGTAATCATTATTTAACAACGAAATAGGTCAATAATTCTTGACGTTACTCAAATCTTGATTTTCTTTTGGAATCAGTGATATGTTGGCCTCATTCCAAGACTCTGGTATCTTTTGTCCTTTTAAAATTCCATTCATTACCTCTTTCAGAAAAGGTACCAGTTCGTTTTCCAATAATTTGTAGAATCTAGCCGTAATTCCATCCGGACCTGGTGTCTTCCCTAACTTAGTCGACCGGATAGCCTCTTTTATTTCCATTTCCGTTATTTCTGCATTTAATTTTTCCTTCCATTTTTCTGATAGTATTGGTAAGTTGATCTTATTCAGATATTGGTCAATAGTATCCAAATTCACTTCTTCCTTTGATACAGCTTTGCATAATACTTAAAGAAGGCTCTACTTATGGCCAGTTGGTCTATTAACGTCTTACCATCTTCTTGAATCTTAGTTATTACTTTTTTCTCCCTTTTCTTTTTCAATTGCCACTCTAAATGTTTCCCAGGTTTATTCGCACCTTCAAATGATTTTTGGTTCAATTTTTTCCATTCCCACTCTAATTCTTTATTGCTCGTTACTCTCAACTGTTCTTGCAGAATTTTTATTTCTTGATACAACTTCTTCTTCCCAGGTCTTTTCTTTAATTGTAACTTCTTGGCCTTTATCTTTTCCATAATTTCTTGCCTTTTTTCTTCTTTTCTCCTTTTGTCTCTTGCATTTAAATCCATTAAAGTTCCTCTGATTACTGCTTTGTAGGTATCCCATACTTTGTCAGTCGAAACGCCTTTATTTAGATTATATTGTATAAAGAATTTGGTCTCTCTTTGTAGTAGCATTATGTTGTCTTCTGATTGCAGCAGGTCTTCATTTATCCTCCATCCTTGTCTTTTGGTGCCTTTCCCAAATTTCCATGTTACTGGATTGTGATCTGAGCCTACCTTAGGCATTACTTCCGCCTCCTTAGTCCATACCGCCAGATCTTTAGAGGCCCAGATCATATCAATTCTTGATAGTGTCGAGTGCCTCGCCGAGTAAAACGTATATTGTTTTATTTTAGGGTTACTTCTTCTCTAAACATCCTCCAAATTTTCCTGATCTTTAATTCCAAAAAAGGATTTTGGCAAAAGACCTCTTTTTTTATGAGCGCCTTTCATTTTTTTATCATCATCCAAATTTGTTACTCCATTAAAATCACCTGCCAGAATTATTTGAGCATATGTCAGTCCATCCAATTGGTTCTATAAGTCTTTTAAAAAGTTCTCTTTAGCACCATTCGGTGCATAAATCCCAATCAAAAGTATTTTCTTTGCGTTCCAAATTATTTCCACTGCTATATATCTAGCTTCCGGATAATTTAAAGTCACTTTTGGTTGCAGCTCATCTTTAATATATAAAACAACTCCTCTTTTTTTCTGCTTTGACGCCGCTGCAAATTCTTTCCCCAATTTAGCAAATTTTAAATATTTCACATCCTGTTTCCTAATATGTGTCTCCTGCAAACAAATTATATTACAATGTTGTTTAGATAGCCAGTGGAAAGTAGCTTTACGTTTCGAAGATGAATTTAGTCCGTTTACATTCCAAGATATAATTTTGCACTCCATTATCAAATTTTAGATCTTTTGGGTAAGTCTTTTTCATAGTACTTTATGAACATTTCCATCTCATGTCCAGATCTGAGTGTTCTTCTGGTCTCACGAAACTCAAAACTCAATCCTTCTGGTATTTCCCATCTATATCTGATGTTCAATTCTTTCAACATTTGTACTAGTTCTCTGTATTTCTTCCTCTCCAACAAAACCCCCCTTGGCAGTTCCTTCATTATTCTCTCTTTTTCCACCAATTTCCAGAGAGTTTTGAAATTGCTTACTCACAATCTCTTCTCTTGTTCTTTTCATTGTAAATTGGACTATTATATCCCTTGGTAGGTTTTTTTGTGCTGCATATTTTGAGTTGATTCTGTATGTCACATCCAGAAAGGCTGCCACTTCCTCCGGTTCCTTATTCAAAAATTCTGCTAGTACTTCTGAAATCTTCTCTTGGGTTGATTTCCCTTCCACTTCTGGGACTCCGCAAAATCTAAGTTGTTTTTCCATATGCTTACATTCCGCCACGGCCATTCTCTCTTTCAAACCCTTGGTTTCTGTCCTGTGTGATACAGCCAACTTGTCAGTTTCATCTTCCACTGTTTTAACTTTCTGCTGTGTCGATTGTAATTCTTTCTTGACCTCATCAATATTTTTAACCAGCTCCACCATCTCTGATTTAAAAGTCTCTTTGAGTTCCTTAATGTCTTTCACAATCTCTTGCATCATATCTTTGATCTCCTTATTCCCCTCTGCAACTTTTTTATCAAGACTGTCCAGCGCCGTTTGCCATTCTTTCTTCGACATCGTGGGGCTTGCCTTACCTCGCTCCCATGAGTCCGCTCTTTTCCTTAACTCTCTGGCGTGGCTGATTTACTTTCCTCACCTTAAGCGTCAAATTTTAACAAAGTCTTTTAAAAATTTGTGATCTTAGCATCCAAAATGTCAGGTGTCTTTTCTCTATGGTTTTTACTTGAAGTTATGCCCTTTCCCTTATCCAAAATGGCCTACTTCCGCCCAATTTGAGGTCAAGTTCTTTCCCTTCTTCAAAATGGCGCATGTCCTCTTCCGGTTCCTCAGAGACTGCTTCCAGCCAGTCTTTCTATTGCACTGACGCACTTCTGGTTTCTCTTCTCGACACCGCGTTTCTCGTGATGTTTCAACTTTCTCACACTTTGCTCTCTCTTACAAGCCGCAGGTATGTAAACAATAATCTATTTTCCGCGTTAGCTCCTCTCTAAAAAATTCTTTTTTCTCAGTTACTTTGCCGGAATATTCACAGTAAGTTATTAAGTCTTTTGCAATTTTTGTCTTCTAATTTGATTCAGTTTCTTTTACCATTTTTCTTCTCACATAAAGAGATAGCAATCTTTACCTTATTAAATCTTCTTTATGGATTGTAATAGCTGTTTCAGTAGTTATGATAGTCCAGTATTCCCAGTTTAGTGCTGAAGCTTGGGTATGGAGGTCTTAAGCCAAAAACTTGACTCCAGAGCTACTGCAGAGATCTTTGCCACCTGTCTACGAGCGGGGTCTCAAGGCTGGGTGGGTTATTGTTGCGTAGATCCCCCCCCCACCACCAAGACCCTCACATTCTCGGGGTCTTGAGCATACTTGCCTGTTCTCCGCCTGAGAACAGGGGGCTTCGGGCAGTTGGCACCCCACTAGCCCTCACAAACAGCAGCACGGACAGCCCAGCTCCCTGAGCTGCTTCAGCCCTCCATGAACTCCAAGCCAGAAGTCAACCTCCTGTAATTCAATAAATTGTGGACCTTACAATTTTATCAATATTTGGACATATTTCATATTGAAGACAATTGTGTATGGACTTAATTTAGATGTTAGGAAACCTTTTATAAATATTTATGTGTAGACTTGCCACTTTTGTTGTCACATTTTTATCTCTATTTTTATATGGTTTATTTTAACTTTTACAAATACATTTTTTTAAAATAAAAAGGTACCTATGTTATATCTAACTTTCCCTACCCACCCCTTCCCCTAACTTGGGCTCAAAGCAGTGGAGGAAGATTTTTGATAAGGGAGACCATATGGAGTGAAGAGTAAACCACCTTTTCCTGGTGCTATGACTCCAATCTGTACCATTTCCCATATTACAACAAAATTATGCACAGAGGATTTAATGAAAGATCACCAGCATCACTGATATTAACTTTTCCTTCATTTAATAACTTTGAATAATGACAGCTTGTTAAAACATTTTAGTATACTTTAGAATTTAACAATAAACTGATTCATAATGACTATGCAAAATGGCACTGACAATGCACAATAGATGTGCCACAAAACTTGCAGTTATTTAATAACTGTACATACACTATGATTTCCTGTCAGCCAATCTTCCAATCTGTTTACCTGCCCATTGATCATCTTGAATATTTGTCAGACAGCTCTGCTGCTGTGCAGAAGCTGTGGTGGTAGAGTTTTGTGACAGTGGGCTTTCATTTCTTTGCCTTGCAAGTGATTTTGCATCAGCACACTAGGTGAGATTGATTCTATTGAGGGCCATGCATGGTAAGGTCAGATCATTGAATGGTGTGATGGGAGGGGGGATATGCATTCCATAAGACTGTGCAAAAATCCATATGTGTGAAATAACATCAGTAATATGGACTTAAATGAACATCAGATTGTAAGACCAAAAAACCCAGAATGTTTACTAATAATCACTAGCTGACTGATTTGCTGACTGCATCAAGACCATTGGTTGCCAGCAGGGTTCAACAACAGGTTTGTGGGAGGAGGGGAGACAGCAGAACAGCTTTGGGCTTTGGAAGAATGTGCATGCATGAATCACTGCTGATTGTCCTGTATTATACCATTTGAATACTTGAAAAGTAACCCTGTCAACTGCTTCAACTGCTCCCAAACAGTGAACTGATTGAAAGACAATTGGCTTCCTGTTTGCAACCAGAGAACAGATGGTGAGGCAAACTGGTGGGTGTTCAATGCGCAGTATTGTTAAGTATGCTACTGAATTTCACAACCCTGTTGTATTTACTACAGTTTCAGTCTTGCTTCTCCCTTTTGGAAATTGAAACAGTCTTTGGGCATTTTCATATGTTCTAATTGTATAGCCATAGTAGTGCATCATATTGCAATTCTCCCACTGTACTTACACTTCCACCTTACACGTTATCCTCCTGTAATCGTTGTGTTTTCATTGAACATGTGGATTCTTTGTTTATTTTGCTTTGGTAAACTTTTTTGTTTTTTTCCCTTGCATGAGAAAAACTGCAATTACTCATCTCCAGAGACTTCCCACTCTACCCATCCTCCTTTTTCTGTTTCTGAGATTTTCCTGCCTAAGATCAGAAGTCCCACAAGCATTTGTAAGCTCCTGGCAACAGTGAAGCTCCATTTTTTTAAATGGAAACCTTGATTGCACTATTGCAATGTCTCGTTCAACAGGACCCGACCACAGAAAGCAGAATATCTAAAGCAATGGAAAATAATTCAATGTATACTGTTAAATATTCATGCTGCAACAGAACCACCTTTTAAAAATTGTCTCTGACTGGGAGAGCAATAGCACAGATCTACTGGCTAATGGCAAGCAGGTTTTTGCACGGAAACATAATGGTTAGTAGTTGTTCACAGAGCATGCACGCACCATTTTTAGAATACCGACTCCCAAAATTCTCCACACTAATGACCCTTGACCGACACATCTAGCTACATAATTTGAGGCATTTGACCTCAGTGGCATCTCCACGATGGCAGGCATTCCATTGGCGGTTCGCCAAGTGTCCTAAAATATTGCTTGAAACAGCAACAGCAGTGCATAAAGGGAGTTTTCATGGTGGCATAGAGAGATTTTAGATCTATTACATTTCTGAGGAGAAGAAAAAATTCAGGAGGCATTATACAGCACCCACAGAAACATGGACTATTTTGAGAAAATCTCAGAGCAGATGGCCTCACAGAGCTACAAAAGATCGGCTCTGGAATGTAGGTCCAAAAAAAACACTATGCATTTGGACAACAAGAGGGTTGTGGCACATAACAACCACTCCAGCAATTCGCCAACAATGTGCCCATACTTCAGGAAGCTTGACAGCATCCTGAGAGGTGATGCCAGCATTAAGCCCAGAAGTGTTGCAAGAAGCATTGTGCTTGAGGTCATGGGAGAAATGAGAACAGATCCATTGGAGATTCGAGAAGGCTCAGAAGAATTTTTCTCTCATGACCTCATAATAATTAACGCTGCAGCAATAAGGATCTCCACACTGTACCCTATAGGTAAACAAGATCAAATGAGGGCAATAGGAGATATGGGTGTAATGAGTCTTCCATCTCAAACCAATAACCACCCTATGACCCTTTCTCTAACACTCTCCTTCTGCAGAGTTTCCAAACAACACAGAAGAACGCTTCTCAGATCTAGGAAGAGACCCTGATGCCACAGTGGATGGTCTTGGTGGAAACAGGGAGAGAGGTTACTAACCAGTATCAATTGATAAGAAATCACCTTGAATTGCCTCTTGAAACTGGGTTCCACACCTGAGCGAGAGCAGTGGAAACAAAGGGGCTTATTTTCAAGGGTCTAAGGAGGCTTGACTTGACCTCACACACAATATAAGACTGTGATACTGGAGTAAATTTTTCACTCAAAGTGCATCACTGTCAGATGGTGGAATTAGTAAGCCTTCTGTTGCAATCACATTCTGCACCACTTTTGATATGGAGACATGAGTGCTGGTGACCTGGTGGCACAAAATAAATTGTTTGTTGAACCAATGTGTAGGGATACTTGGATTCGGGCACTGATGGGCCATGAGCTACTCTTACACAAGGAAAAGGTTGATCTAAGCAGAATCCCAACCTGGCCTGTAAATTGTTGAAAATAAAATTGTTGAAAATCAAAAAAGGAATGTATAAAATCTTAACTCTCCCTGTGAAGGCTGTCCACCATCCTGTTTTGAATGTGTATTAATACACTGTTGTTTTAACGTTTTAACTTAGATGGATTTTTATTGTATTTTAATATGTTGTTATGTAGGGGGGAAATTGTGTTTGTGAACATTTGGCTTGCTGCATGTACACTATTAAATCAAAGGCCATGGGCTCCATGACTGGTACAGAAGATGCTAATTATTATGTGATAAATAACAGTGGTGTGAAATGCAGGGAATACTTAAAATATGTCCTTTTCTCTTTAATTCAGGAACACCAACAGAAACCACAGCAGAAATGTCTCCAGGAACCTGTTTTGCAAACATCAGGACCAGGAAAATGAGGACCACTGGAATATACAATGTGGCCGATAAAATGATGAGCCAGTCAGCTGATGAACACTGTGAAGAGAGGGCTGAGTGGAGGAGAAAGCAGGAGGAGGCAAGGAAGTGGCATGATGAGGAGAACCGTAGACACGCCAAGTTTATGGAGGAGACTCGATGCTTGGATGCAGAACTTGGAAATGATGTGAGCCGCAGTGAGCATGCTTCAAACACTAGGAGCAGCTATGCTTAGGCAGCAGCAACCTGTAGTCACCAATGTGGCCACAGAACCCCAGCAAGACAGCAGCACTGAAAAACAAAAAGGAGCACCAAAACGCTCCTGTGTGGGAAGGGCAAGGGAACACTTAATGCTGTAGGACAACCCAAAAAAACCTATTCACTAGCCATTACTACACTATCAAAATTCTCGTGCAATGGAACATAAGTCTATATGCCCGGCAAAGAGCACCACAATAATGAAGAGATAGAGAGTTTGGCGTTTTAACAAGCGTAACTTTAATACTTAAAAAAACTATATACACAATAAAGAATCTACTGAAAGAATTACAAAATAACACCAAACTACTTACATATATCTACATGCCCAACCATGGGTTATGCCCACGAGAGTGCATGGCTACCCTTTCCCGTGCCTCTGGTGTTATCTCCTCTCCAGGGACTGCAGGTGACATCCTTGCCTTGACACCCTTCCTTTTAGAGTTATCATTCAGTCCTGGAATATGTTCACTGCAAATCTGAACACACACAAAAAGGTTTTCAGCTGGCTATCTCGCACACAGACAAAAATGTCAAGACATACTTACAAGCAGACATTATCCACCTCTCCATTCCCTGGATTGTTGAGAGCAGTGCCTCAAAATTGTGGGACAATGTAGTGGGAGAGTGGCTTGCCATGCCACTGATGGATGCAGTGGCTTCTGGTTCTGCGGTGCCCAAGTCAGCTCCACCACTCACATCTGTAAAAAAGTGGGGTTCAGTGAAGTGTCCTTTCTAAAATTGCTGTCTGCAATGGGTGCATGGACCTGTACTACCAATGTCTTCTCCCATAACAACTCTGCCACAGTGAGGACAGAGTTGGACCACTGATTTCCATACAAAAGTTAGATGTGATGTATTTGAATTATTTTTTTTTTGTATGACAGGTGAAATAGTGTGTGGAGAGAACATTGAAGAAAACAAGGACGTGAAGCTGGGAGGCAAAATGGATTTTTGATTTGAAAACTATGAGCACTTTGGGCTTAAACAATGAATGGGACCTATCATGTTTCTTGTGAATAGGTTCCTTTTAAGACCACAGATTCCAATTGAACTGAATAGGATTTAAGCTAGAGAATGACTGTTACAAAGTTAATTGTGGGAGGTGAAGGTGCTTATATTTGTATATTTGGATGTTTGCTCTTTCTCATTTAGAGTTTGACTCTGCCCCTGAGGAAGAACGATGTGAGAGTACTACATGTGAAACAGAAGCGGTCGATTGTCTGTAGGGCAGGAACATCGTTCAGAGGATTGTATATGTTGTGTCCCTTGGCCGCACCCAGGTTATGGACAATCATGTAGGCCGTGACTATGGACACAATGTTTTCCTCCTTGACCTTCAATCAGTGGAGGAGATAATGCCAGCAACCGAAAGCGTATTGCATTTTGTTTCTAGCCCAAGAAAGGCTGCGGTCAAAGTAACATTCACGGGGTATCACTGCACTCTTCCTATAGGGCTTCATGAGCCACCATCTCTTAGGATAAGCCCCATCTGAGATGATGATCGGTGGCACAGACATACCATTCAGATTCTCCAGGAACAAAGGAGATTCTCAGGAACAAAGGAGCCTGCATCCATGGCGGCACATATTCCTGAATTACAGAAAATAAAGGCATCGTGGTTCTTGAAACTCCAGCCCACCTCTGCATCCACCAAATGACCAGAATGGTTAATGGAACACTGTAGTAAAATGAAGGAGAAATTCATCCTCTTCCATACCGACCCCTCAGTGTGTACCTGGAAAAGTCTTAGAACAAATAGTCAGTCCTTGAGCATTTATAAAAAGGATGGCTGTGATTACTAAGAGCCAGCATGGGTTTCTCAAGAACAAGTCATGTCAGACTAACCTTATCTCTTTTTTTGAGAAAATTACTACCTTGCTGGAACAGGGGAATGCTGTAGACATAGTTTATCTCGATTTCAGTAAGGCTTTTGATAAGGTTCCATAATATCTTTGTCAACAAAGTTGGTAAAATGTAGTTTGGATCCTATTACTATTAAATGGATCTGTAACTAGTTGACAGATTGCACCCCAAGAGTGCTAGGTAATGGTTCCTCATCCTCTTGGAGAAGAGTGAAAAGTGGAGTTCCTCAGGGATCAGTCCTGGGACCTGTTCTGTTCAACATTTTAATAAATTATTTGTATGAAGGAATAGAGAGAATACTTATTAAATTTGCAGATGATACTAAATTGGGAGGGGTAGCAAATACAGTCAAAGACAGATTAAGAATACAGGATGATCCTGACAGGCTGGAAAACTGGAGTAAAACAAATAAAATGAATTTCAACTGAGATAAATTCAAAGTTCTGCGTTTAGGTAGGAAAAATCAAATGCATAATTATAGGATGAGGGAAACTTGTCTTGGCAGTAGTAAGTGTGAAAAGGATCTAGGGGTCTTAGTAGACGATACATTGAACATGAGTCAACAGTGTGATAAGGTAGCTAAAAAGGCAAATGCTGTTTTGGGCTGTATCAACAGAAGCATAGTGTCCAGATCATGAGAAGTGATGGTATCACTCTGCTCTGGTTAGACCTCACCTAGAGTATTGTGTTCTGTTTTAAGCACCACAATTTAAGAAGGATATAGACAAGCTGGAACATGTTCAGAGGGGGGCAACGAACATGGTGAGGGGTCTAGAGACCAAGTCCTATGAGGAAAGGTTGAAGGAGCTCGGAACGTTTAGCCTGGAGAGGAGATGACTGAGAGGTGATATGATAACCATCTTCAAGTACTTGAAGGGCTGCCATATAGAGGATAGTGTAGAGTTGTTTTTTTGCTGCCCCAGAAGGTCAGACCAGAACCAATGGCTTGAAATTAAATCAAAAGAGCTTTTGTCTAAACATTAGGATGAGCTTCCTGACAGTCAGAGTGGTTCCTCAGTGGAACAGGCTTCCTTGGGAGATGGTGAGCTCTCCTTCTTTGAAGGTTTTTAAGCAGAAGCTAGATGGCCATCTGACAGCAATGTTGATTCTGTGAACTTGGACAGATCATGAGAGAGAGAGCAGAATGGGTTACATCAGTTTTTAGTTCTCGTTGGCTTCTTTCATGACCAGGGTAATGTCGATCACCACCTTGGCACCAGGTAGCAATTTTCCACAGGCCAGTTAGGCTAGGGATCCTGGAAGTGTTTTGCCATCTTCTGAGCATGGAGCAGGGCTCACTGGGGCAGTCGGAGGGGATAATTGTGAATTTTCTGCATTGTGCAGGAGGTTGGACTAGATGACCTTAGGGATCCCTTCCAACCCTATGATTCTATAATCAGGTCTCCCTCTACCCCCCAGCATGCTGATCAGGATGGGAGTGCCATTGATCGCCTTGGTACAGTGGGGGTATCCCAAGGGGGCAAAGCCATCCATTCTCTGCAGGACATTAAAAAAAAAAGTATTTTGCAAAGGATATACATGCCATTGACTTCAAAGATCTGTAATCTTTAAAGCGTTAATCCTTTAAAATAATCAGCAATTCTGCAGGGAAGACTCTCCATATAATAAATAGTTTTAACATTGCAAAATTGTGCTATATCGATAATCTTAAAAAAAAAATTAAAATAATGGGGACACTCACCTTTCCGAACTCCAATCTGAGGCACACAGTCTTGACCAGAAGTTTGACCTTGAGGGCAAAACAGACCTCCAAGATGGTTGTGGCAATGGTGGACAGCCTCACGCCAAAATGGTCACTGGTGAAGCGGTAACAGGCGCCAGTGGCTAGACACCACAGTGCTATGGCCAGTCTCTTCTCCACGGAGATGGGCTCTCTCATGGAATTTCTCGGGAGCTCCAGACATGGGTGAAGCACACTGACAAGCTCTCTATGGTCTTCCTGCTCATCCTGAAGCACTGGATCCAGTTCTGGTCATCCCATATACGCAGGACTATTCTCTCTCACCAGTTCCAACTGTGTGGGTAGACCCAGCAATTTCTTCTCTCTCTCATTGCTGCTGGGGCATACCATCATTCCCAAAGCCTCTTTCTGCACTATTTGCCCAGGTGGCCAAAGCAGCTCTTGGTTGGGAAGACTGGAAGATTCACGCAGCTGCCCTTCTCCAAATGATGTGCTGAAGGTGCACCTGACACAGAGCCATCAAGCTCTGCAGCAAAAACCTACCAATTGTGCCATCAGAATCATAAACACACTCTAAGGTGCCATGGTAGAGAGTCTTCAGAGAGGATGATCTCTTCAGACAAGGTGATTTTGTAAGCACACTCGCTATTTAAAGGTGTTCAAATTTGGTAATAAGTTAGTTCAACAGATGTCTTTTACAGTAAATTGGCGGGCAAATAATACTGCCTGTCACAGGCCACCTTGGGGGAGAGGGAGGTCATATGTTGTATATCAAAACAGCGATATAGCACAAATTTTGGTGTCTATTAAAATGGGGAGAAAATTGGCTGGTATGTGCTTTTGTCAACAGTGACACAAGCACATCCACTGCCCCCTCTTTTGCTTCTGCTTTGGAATGTGAACTTCTGGAAGTGCAACAATGTGCAATGAGTCATAACAAGTCAAGACAATGTGTCTTGATAGCGGGATCACAGCTAACAGAACCATTGTGCAAAATTAGCAGAATACTTGGACATGTGAAAACAGGCTTTACTTTTCTTGCGATTTCCAGTTTTCTTACACCAAAATATCTATTAAATTTACACTTTTTTCATTTTATTTTTGTGTCAGTTGCATATAAATGGCATGGAAATGATTATAAATGGCATATAAATAAAATTGAAATGGTATAAAATGATATAAAAGAACCAAACAAATCAGAATTAGCATTATGATAACAGATAGAATAAACATATTCAGCATTCTAATCTGTATTAAAATATATTATTGTGAGTAGGAGACTAGCTCTCAATGAGATGTGTTCTTATGTTGTCACTTACCTGTGTCTTTCATCCTTAATAAAGTAAGCAGGTGTAATGTTTTGCCATGCAAATATTTTTGTGCATTTTATTTCAGCTAGTAAATGTGGGGATTTGAATATATGTTTACCATGGTTAAAAATGCAGGTGTCTAAAGCAAGAAGAAGGGGGCTGGATGGGTGAATGAAATGTGTTGTGATTGGATGGTTGCTGTTCTTTAGGGGGTGGAGTGGACTGTAAAGAATGTTCTGAGGGAAACAGGTCAGCCAGTGTTTGTGTGTGAGAGAGGAGGAAAGAGTTATTCTGTGAATGAAGTTCTGAGAGAAGAAGCATATATGTTTGGCTTTGTGGATGAAATCACCCTAAATGGAAACTGGGGGAAAATACATCTTTGTGACTGATGCCTTTTATAAATGTTAGAAAGTCTGTACTTATTTTGAAACCATCATTCTTATAATCTATTCAGAAACTAATATGCTTAAGAATTACTCTGAAAACATTGAGCATATGTACTGGTTAAGTAAAATGCCTGTTTCAGCTAGAAAAACAGGGCAATCCTAAGAAGAGGATTGAAATAATTGTTTGAAATAATTGTTTGAAATAATTGTTTTATTGACATCAAGGTCTCATTAAGTCAGCAAATGCAACAGGGGATCTTGTATCACTGAATAAAATGGTCACACTTTAGTCCCATGTTCTATCACGATGCGGTAAAGTGATCAAGAGACTGTTTAACTTTGTCAATTTCATGTATATTTCTTATGAATTCATGGTTCTGTACTGACCCTGGTATTTACAATATGTGGATCCTTAAAAAAAAAAATAAAGAATGCCTGTTTCATATGCCTGCTGGCATGTAATAGCTGCCAAGACTGTAAATAGCGTGGGACCATTCCATATGGAAAATCATTTCTATAAAGTGTATCCTGCATTGTTCAGTTTCAACCATGCCAAGAAATATGCTAGCATGGCTAAAATTGATCTCATGGGGGCCATCCCATATAAATATGTTCAAGTGAGAGATGTCCATATGGTTTGGGTTCTTAGATGCAGCTATGCCATCAGCATGATGTTAGAAACAGGTCTCAGGCCAGCTATTCACTCAGCAGAGTCAAGTGATAAAATTATGCCCATTCACAAAAGAATGAAGACAGAAAATTCTGATTGAATTAAAATTCAAACAACTTTTTATCAAATAACTGATTTGAAGCAATTAAAGGTTTTTTTTTTAATTTAGAAATTTTATATGCCATCTCTTGAGAACTTGAACGATTAGGAGTCTCCTATGGCCTTTAGCGTCTGAGCAACTCCTCTCTGGTTTGTAGGGTTTGGCCTGCCTTGGTCCTATTTTTGAATTATGTAGCTTAACTAAAGTTTTCCCAATGCTTTCTGAGTAGCTGTGCAAACTATGAATAATGCTTGCATTTCTACAGAGACAACTTGGCACTGTTATTTTGATCCATGACACAGCAGGGAGCTGAACACTTAACTAATGTATTATTATTTTATTCAATTTTTAGCACACCCTCTCCATGAATGGGCTCAGGGTGGGTTAAATGAGACATAAATACAATATAAAATCATAATGAAATCACATAGTCATGATACGCTTAAAATGTACAGCTTGCAATCCCCAAGATGGTGGGATGGAGGAAGTCGAGCACTCATTTCCTTTCAATCATCTTATCTGGGTTCAGCCTGATTTCTCCAGGGAGGATGAGACATGAAGTGGGGGCCAGGGGCAGCTGCAGAGTCCTATGCCTTTAAGTAATTCCTGCAATATAGTTGGCTAATTAATATGGTGTTATTGCTGGGCAAAGGGGAATATTGGTTGAACCCCAGCTAATGGTCTTTGTTCTTATGGTTCACCTGGAACTGGGAATTGCTTAATCCATCTGTGCCCCATAGTGAGACAGTCTGGCTGCTGTGACCTACAATTGGGAGACAGGAGTCTGGTTGTGTGACTCTGGGACTCAGTTCCTTGGAATATATGGGCAAGCTCCAGATACTTTGTGTCAGGTATGTTAGAAATTAGGTGTTTTTAGGTTTCTTGTTTATTCTTTATTCTAGCTTAATAAAAAAAATTTATTTAGTCTGTGTTGTGATCCTTTGGTTTATGGTTTTAATCTGAAGACAGTGCCTTAGCCAATTTGCCTCCTGCTACTGTCAACAAAATAGAGATCACCTCACCAAGAAAATACTCAAAAACACAGTCAACACAATCTCCTAAAAAGTATATATCAATATAATGCAATATGAGGTAAATGCATAAATTCAAAGTGCTCTAGTGCTATTTTATAAGATTAATCATCTATAATCATGAAATGTCAGGAATATTTCCTTATCTATTTACTAACTAGATTCAGATTCTTTATTACAGCACTTAGCCAGTACATTTACCATAGAAATTTAAGTGTACATTTTACAACCATTTGAACATGGAACTACTAACTAACTAAGATCAACAGATGAACCTATTAGATTCACAGACACTTGCCTGTGTGATACAATAAATATAATATAAAGATGCAATAAATATAGGAAGGCAAAAATACAATCTATAAGTAAATACAATAAATACACAGTAAGTCAATTCTGCAATAGATCTCTCAGGGCTTGCAGCAGCCACCACTGGGCAGGGCACCTGGCAGTCTGCTCCTGACATCAAAGAGGTGCCAGAGATGCTGCAGGACCCTGCTCTGTGGAAAGGGGGACAGTATACATCACCCAGACTCCCTCTCAATCCACTCATTGGTCTGTTCAACCTGCACCACTCACCCCCTTTGATCTCTGCCCTCTCCTCTTCCATCCAGTCTCCTCCTTGCCTTCACTCTGCTCCAACTCCTCTCCATTACTCCTGCTCAAACCCACCACCTCAGTGCTCTTCTGAGCCATCCTTTATAGGGCTTTCTCTCTCCGCCCCACCCTCCTTGCTGGCTCCACCTGCCAGGCCACACCCCTCCTTGGCCTCCCAGCATTGTTCTGGGCTGCCTCAAGCTGTTGCAGCTGGGGGTAGTTGGTTTGGCTGCATAGCCCAGCAACAGCTGTGTCTCGTTGGCTGGCTGCCAGGCCTCTCTGGCTGAGCTGGTTGCTGAAGGCAGGCCCAGATGTGGCCCCTTGGCTGGCTGCCCAGCTTTTCCAGCAGAGTGCCTCCAGCAGCTCCACCTGGAGGGGCTTTGCTCTTGGCATCTCCTGAGCCAGGTTACTGTCTTCTAGCTGAGGTGTAGGCTGGGGTGTGGCTCTGAGCTGTTGTGGCTGCTTCTCCTCCTTGGCTGGTAAGGGCTCTGTTTGGGCCACTGCTGGTTCACTATTCCCCCTGCCTTTGCCCTCTCCATCTGCTCTGCTTAGCCCCTTATCTTCCCCCTGGAGGGTGGGACTAGCAGGCCTCTCCCTGCACCTTCTAGCCCTCTGAGGCTTTGGACCTTTGCCCCTTTCCCCTGGTGTAGGCAGGTTCTGGCGCTAGATGCCGGCTGGGGTGGCAGGACAGCTGTCTCCTGGCTGCCTCCCATTGTTTCCTCCTGGTGAGGCCGGGGGCTGTGCCTCAGACCCCAAACAAGATCTGACTGAACTTTTAAAGGGAAGCCCTAGTGACACCAACACAGTAACACTGTAATGTAGCATTTGTCGCTTGTGCAAAGAATGCAGTAAAGTGCAACAATGTGTAGAAAGTATTCATGTGCGGTTATCCAGTCTGATGTCACAGGTAAGAACACATACGATGCCAACTGCAGGTCCTGTAGTTAATCCAAAAGGTAAGTTCAGCCCGTGTCAAATTCAGTATTAATGTATATATGAATCTCTCTTCTTTATCTTCCCAGGTAATGTCAGATGAGTCTTCCTGGGGCACTGGACACAGTCCAGCCGTCACTCAAGCCCAATGAGCAGCCAGCAAGAAATTAGCTCATTTCAGTCTACTTTCTCAAGGGTAAAGAATCACTGTAATAAATTTGCCTGTAGAAGAACCACAGAATTGCATGCTAGCAATTATTTGACTGACCATATTATGTAATTCTCAAGCTTAAATAAATGGTAACTATACTTACTGCAACTCAAAGCCTTTCCTGAATCAGTCAAGCATCATGCCTGTCCTTGGCATCCATGGTACTCAACACTTAAACCACGTAACAATAAATAATAATTAATAAAAGCCTCTCCTGTAAGTCTTAAAAGTACAAAGCATTCTAAAGTGTCGTATTAAAGGTAACACGACAAGTCCATCTCATTGTTCTAGCCTTTGGATATTAGGGAGCCCAACCTGAAGATCCAGTAAGCTTCATGTTGTAATAGTTCCTTCTGGATGTTTTTCTTGTGCATAGACCTAGTCACATGCAAAACCATGAAACAGAATTCCCTTTCATTTTTATGTTTATCAAAAAAGTGCAGCACCAAGGGAATCTAGTGTAAGTGGGTGAGGTATTTAGCACTGCCAACAATGTCACCTGGATTAATCTTAGGGCATTTTCAACTTGCAATACATCAGGCATGGTTTATATCATTGAATGTACTTGTTCGCTGCTTTATATTGATAGCACCACAAGCTCAATTAGGACATGTATACAAGAACATTGATCCAGAATTAGGGGTCATAATTTTGAGGCTCACTTGACGCAGCAATTTTTTGATAAACATAAAAATGAAAGGGAATTCCATTTCACAGGGCGGGAGCCATGCGCGGCAAACCAGCCGCTCCAGTGCCCGGTGAGCCATGGAACTGGCGGCGGTGCGGGCGTGTGCTGGGGCGGCTGGCTGGCTTGCTGTGCGCGCACACAGGACCTCCCAGCCCTGCGCTCAGCCACCCCGTGCAGCAAGCCAGCTGCCCCAGCGCACGTTCTCGCTGCCGACAGCTCCGCTGCTCACCAGGTGCTGGGGTGGCCAGCTTGCCGCATGGCCAGCTGAGTGCAGGGCTAGGAGGCCCTCCACGCAGTTAGTGTGCTCCACTGCCTTGTGCCGCCCACATGGCAAGCCAGCCGCCCCAGCGCATGGTGAGCCGCGGAGCTGGTGGTGGCGAGGGCATGTGCTGGGGCAGCTGGCTTGCCACACTGGTGGCTGAGCGCAGGGCTTGGAGGTCCTGCGCAGCAAGCCAGCCAGCCGCCCCATCGGTGGGGCTGGCGAGGGTCTCCCAACCCTGCGCTCAGCCTCCTGGGCAGCTGGCAGCCACGCCTGGCGCCCTTTCATTGGTGGCGCCAGGGGCAGGCTACCCCCCCTGCCCCCCCTCGATCCAGCCCTGGTCCTACCATCCAAACTAATGTTGAAGTACTGCAGATAGTGTGAAAAAAGGTCCCACTCCCCTGGCCAATAAAGAAATGGCCTTGAGGCATGTATCTAGCCTTACACAGCTTTACTGTTGGGATGGGGGGTGGAGGCTACACCTAAACTCATAACATCTTCCCATTGGCTGTATTTAACAAAGTTTATGCCTCAGCACCACACCTAGAGCTTTATACTTTCCCCTAAAACAGCAAGGAAAAATCACTCTCAGGTTTAAGTTGGGGAATAGAATTTAGCTCCTAAGTCTTTAGGCAGGGTATTGTATGTTTGAACGATCCCCCACAAAAAAATTCAACCTAGCCTTACATGTATAGGAATGCCCCCCAAAGGGGATATTCCAGCATACATGTGGTTCGCCAATAGTCTTTACATTTTGAATCATGTGATAAATACAATTGTCAACACAAAGATGTACATTCAGATGCCAGTCCCCCACTCATATTGCATATAGGGGACATTTTTGCCACCTTTTCTAAATGGAGTATATAGGAAAGGGAGGCAAGGATCAGTACTTATGCCTAGAGTTGTCAAGTGGTTGCTGAGGGTAAGCAATGGGAGGAAAATGGGGGAATCACTGCTCACATTTTGGCATTGCTTCCAGGAGAGACCTGCAAGTGGTAATGTAGAAACTGACCGAATTGTTATTGTATTTATCTGTTCAAGACCATTGGTTCATTGGATTATTAAAGGAAAGATCGGGGGGACCCCTCTGGTATTTACCACAGAGTATAGAAGATACCTAGAGTGTTATGGGGGCAGTAATATCAATTATAGGTCTTCACATCAGTCTCTCCTGTCCCAGGTCCTGTCCTCAATCAGTTCCCAGGGAGTGTGGGCACAAGCTTGGCATCCCTACTTTTGCCAGCTCCAACTCCTGGCTAAGGGCTTGTTGCCATGGCAGCTGCCTGGCCTGCCACTCTGACACAGACAATGTGGAAGTAGCCAGTTGCTGTTGAGCAGGATTTGGGAGGGAGTCCCTTTGCCTGCTCCACATTCTTTGAAGGAGTTGGTAAGTGCAATAATTAGGCCTGGTTATTATAGATTGGTTAGACTAGGAATGGCAGGAAGAGTATGGTTTGCTGCAGCATAGATAGGGATAATTGAAAAGCACATGGCATCTAAGGATGAATGTTGATTTCCCCAAATCTGCTTCTCATTGTCTGTTTATTGGAGTTCTGGAGGAGAATCCCTTGGTTCAGAAAAGCATCCAGTGACCCTTAACTGTTGTATGCCATAGGACTAGGACATCTCTTGGCACAGCTTTGTATGTAGGCAAGAAGAAACAAGGCATGATAGTGGTGACAGATTAGTCTGAATATAGAGTGGAGTTGTCCAGACACTAGCAGCCATCAGAGGTGGTACATAAGACAAAACCTACATTATAAGAGAGTGAGGCATTTAATAATTATGCAGATCAACCATTAATATAACCTAGTTAAATCCATATGCTGGCGTCTTATGTCATCATTAGGGGATGTAGGGGGCAAATATATTTCCCCTATAAATTGACAAGATAAATGATTCCTTGATAACATTAACATACAAAAAAGAAACATGGGGAATCTTATGTAAATGTTTTTAGCTATCAGGAAAATAACCTATAAATCTATGGGAGTATTTAAATACAAACTGGCAGTGCTTTGTAAAGCTTTGCTTCAAGTAATTGTCCGTTGAAGTTTTTGCAAGTTCCAGCTATTTTAATTAATTCAGCATTCCTGAGACAGAAATCTGCATAGTATTGCCCATAATAATGGGGTTTTACTTTCTTAATTTATCCTCCAAGAGTTCTTCTATCCTATTGTTACTCTAAAGTTTTTACCATGGCAATGATCTACTGCTATAGTCTGATGGCACATATGTTTATGAAGAAAGAAGGGATTCTATTGCTTTGCAAGAGGAGCTATCATTTTGGTCACAGTGACCTCAATCCCATAGCTGGTGCAGGGATGGAAGAGCGGGGCCCCAATCAATTTAAGGCACAATGTGAATGTAATTTGGCTTTTAAAAACAAGCAGTATCCATGATCTCTCCCTAAGAGGAAGTAAAATGAATAATATAGTTACTAGATGTCACGAAGAATTGGGATTTAGAAAGCTTCTAGATTCTTCTTTTCAATTTGATCCTCTCAAGGGAAGGTCATTAGAATATTGTATTGTGCTTCAGACCATATGAGATTATTTCCACCCAGGCATGATTCTCTGGATATGCACAGTGTGTAACTAAATGAAGATATTTCTATACATGTATCCAAAACACAAAGACTCCTTTCTTTAAATAATGTTTGTTTGAATTCTGTTCACATTGCTACAGCTGTTACAGATAAAGCAATGTAGGCATTTTCAAATATCCCCCCCACACACACACACACCCCTGATTTTGCATATGGTCATTGTGAACCTTTGTCATCCACTTTTGTTGCTGGCATTTCCAATTGCCCTTAGCACCATCCCCAAATTACCATAAAAATGGCTGATCTATGACATAAACTGTCATCATATTTAAAAGAGAGATGTTCTTGGTAGCCTATGGCTACCACCATTTTGGCAATTATAGCCTGGCTTCAAACTAGAGATAAGCACAGGAAGGAAGGAAGGAAGGAAGTCCAGGAAATCTGGATGTGGGTTTCAGTGGTGAAAAAAATCAGGCTGCCTGAAATGCAAGTAAGATTCTGTAATCCAGTTTGGCAAGATTAGAGAATTCCAGATTTATTCTGCCATTATTTTCTATAAGGAAACCTATCTGGAGGATATCTTGGGAGATTCTTCCTCCGTCTTGCCTCATGATATTTCAAGGGTAAGGATGTATTTCTTAGAGCTTCTGCCATGAAGACCTCATCCACACACCCACACCCAGCCTTGATGCAGCACAAGGTGATCATTGTTATAGGAAAAATGTCCCTTTAGACTAGGACTTGTTTTTTTCTACTCCAAGATATGAATGGAATATACCTCAAGAAACTGTAAGTTCTCTCTTTTCTACCATTTGATTGCTTGAAAATTAATTACTGCATGTTGGGAAAACTCTTCTGACTGAGTAACTTCTACCAAACGAAATATAACTATTCCTAATAAACAAGCGCTGCTTTCATAATGAAGTATCTACTGCTACCCAAATGAGAGCTAAAACCAATGCTTTCCTTCTCTCCCTCTTAAGTCAGCAGAAGTGCTTGGACGAATTGCCCTCTCTCATTCCCAGCAGTCTTTGCTTTCTACACATCAATAGACTGATTTATTTTCAGACATCTGTCCAAATATTTATGCAATTCAGTGTGAATTTCTCTGCACCCATGTACTCTAGACATGATTGATTTTAATTTAATAATTGAATAAGGGAACATGCCAGTGCACAAATCAAAGATAAGAATTTATGGTTACATGATTTTCCCTCTTCCCATTATAGAGGACAGTTGCTTTCAGCAGGGTGAAGGTTTAGAGAGAAGATATATGCTAAATGAGAAGGAGAATGTGGTGGATAAAGTGATCTTGGAAGAGTGACAACATATCCATCTTATATCTGCAGGGAGTACAGCAGTAGGAGTTGATTGGCTCTAATCTGAATATCATGAACATGAGGCATTAATGCAGTGTATGACATTTCTTACATCAGCAATCACAGACCTTGGCAACCAATTGTCTACCAAATGGTGTGTTTATTTATAGACGTTTATAAGAGTCTACACTGTTTGAGCAATGATAGACATTAGCATACATGGAATTTGTTCTTCAAAATCTGAAATTCCCAGGAGTCACACTGATGCCAGAACCCCAGAAGTACTATTTTAAGTAGAGATGGGCAGAAAATGAACCACGGAACATAATTCCGTTCAGAACAGCTGGTTCATTTTTAAAGAAATGCGTTTCGAGCAGCCACATTTTAAAGGAACAAATGAACTTTCCTACCGTTCCATTTTCCTGGTTTTAGCAGCAACACATATTCATTCCATCACCCAGACAATGGTGGCAGTCTTCATGTTGCCTCCAATCTGAGGCCTCCACGTTTGATTGGCAGCTGTCCTTGGCAAGTAGAGAACTCCCATGTCTGGCCAATCCAGCCAGGGAAAGGCGGGGGAGTTAGGATCTCTAAGGCAACTGAGGAGATGGGCCTTCAGCAGCCATGGTAACACCAATCTCTTCCTCCCAAACCATGTTAGGTACCTTTTTCTCCCAATCAGAGTGCTCCTCTGTTGTTCTAATCTTGGCTTTTTCTATAAATACGGAAAGCCATGTGACCTGGTTTCATTTTTCTCCTGAGTGGGTTGTAGAGAGCTTGCTGGCTGCCTTGCTGGCTGTTTTGCTAGGAGAGGATCTGTGGCCACTTCTTGCTTCTTGGGAAGGCACTAAAAATCCTCTTTTCTTTTCTCTGTCTTCCTTTTCTTACTGGGGACTGGGGGAGGTTCTTGGAAAAGGATGCTTTTTTCCCTTTCTTCCCCCACCCCATTCCAATGGTCAAATCCACATTCACCCATTACCCGCATGTTTATTGGATATCTTCCGTTTGCCTCCAATCCGCGATTTTTTCCTCTTCATTCACATTCCTGCTTCCAATCCGTCTTTCTCGCGCGTCCCTCTGGTCACACGGCCGCTCGAAAACCGCTTTTTTGGGCGGGACCTTTTTTCCCCGCCCATTTTTTAAAAATTTTTTGAGCGCACTTTTCCGTTATTTCGATCTTGCCTTATAAAGAAACATCATTGAAGAGAATGATGCCTCTCTTTCCCCCACTGACAGCACTGATGGCTCTCTCCCGTTTCTTTTTTGGAAATTTGGAAGCATGTGGGAAGTTTTCGTGGGCATTTCCTATGCAGGACAGTTCAGTGCCTGAATTTTACTGACGTTTCACTTCCTTGGAGTGTCATTATTTCGATATTTCATAATTTTGATATTACAGTAATATAAAATAAAAAAAATAAAAAACAGTTAAAAAGGAAGTTTCGCGAGTCCGTTCTGAGGATGGATTCACCCCAAAATGATTTTTCAAACTACCAGATTTGATTCAGAAACAGCATAATCAATAAATCCAATGCTATGAAGTCAAAAACAGTCTTTTGCAGACTACGGAGCACTTGCAAGTTGAATCAGCCAATAGGAACTCTCGGAACGGCCGGAGAGACAGGAAGGGGGGTGGTTTTTAAAAAAACCGCGTAAATTGTGCATTGGCCCGTTCACGGCCACCGTGAAACTCCTGTTGAAAACCTGTGACCACGTATTCGGGAGAAATGCGAATGAAATGCGTCTGTTTAATGAGGTAATGTGACCGGCACTTGGGATTGCATGGGGAATGCGGGGAACATGCGACTTAGAATGAGTAATGTGGATTTGCCCAATGTTAGCTCCCCAGCCTAGTTCTCGGCCTTTGAGTGGAACTGGGTTCTTGTTTTTCTAAGTGAGTTTTATTTGCTTTTTCTCTGTTTCTCTTCCTCTGCTTTTTTGAGCTCCAATCTTCTGGTTTGGTTTCTGGGGGTTTGTGGCCCCCCTTCCCCAAGGAGCCTTATTTTATTTTCTTTCTTCCTTTGCTTTTTGGAGGGTCTCTCTTCTGTTTTGTGTGCCCCCCCCTCCAAGGAGCCTCACTTTTCTGTAGGCGGGCTCCCTGTGTGTGTGCACTTGTGTGCATTTGTGTAGTGTAGTGCAGTTTTTCTCTTTTCTCCACACTCCTTCAGTACCCTTTACTTTTATTTGGAGTGCCTCTACAGCCTGCACCACAGTGGTGGTGTTTTGGGGGCCTTGCGCCTCTGGCGAGCTAACTCACACCTGCACGGGGCTGTTTGCTCTCTGTGTGGACTTGTGTGGTGCAGTGAAGTCTGCCCTCTTTTCTGCACACTCCTCCAGTGCTCTTCACTTTTATTTGGAGCACTTCTCCAGCCAGTGCCACTGGGCTTGTGCCTCTGGTGTGCAGATTCACATCTGCACAGGGTTGCAGAAATGTCTCTGCTGTGCACACCATCAGTACATGCACTGTTTCATTTTATTTTGAGCCCCTTTCCAGCTGGGGACAGTGTCTGGGTGGAGTTGGTTTTGGGGGCTGCCTGCTGACACACAACTGCACGGGTATCTTTCCTGTCCGCAGGCTTTCCACTTGCACACTTCTCGAGTGCAGCTCACTTCTGCTGTGTGCACGCACACCGTCAGCACACACAATGTTTCAGGCCCCCATGGGGCCATGCCGGTGGGCACAAGGGGAGCAGCCGGGCGGTGGCAGAACCCCAAATTTGAACCGGTTTGGGAATAGAGTGCGGTTCGGAAATTTGTGGTTCATGTTCTGGCAAAATGAGCGAACCTCGAAGGAAGCTGTTCATTTTTTTCCTGTTCCATGCCCATCTCTAATTTTAAGTGTACACAGAGGAATGTAGCCAAAGCCAATAGAAATCCACTTGAAATATGGAAGAATTTTAATGCCCTTTTATAAACAGACCAATTGACGATTCAGAGAAACTGAGATACTTGTCTAAAGACATGTAAGATTGTCACAGTTACGTTACTACTGGAATCAGCTTGTGGTACAATCTACTCAGAATGGCTACCCACACCAGCCAAATTGAAATCAGTTATTGATAAGACACTACTTGCTCTGGATAGCAGTGATTTGAGGCCTACAAGGTCTGTTTTAGAACTGGTGTAATTGATGATCTGAAGCACAGTGGTAAATCAACAGTGGCTACTGCATTTGTTCTGCAGCAGCAAAAATACAAAGCCTAAAACCCTGAACATATTTACTAACAAGTAAATCTAGTATAGCCCTTGGCAACTTTTCACATTTCCTAGAGGGTAACTGGAGGCAAGATGTAAGGACACACAAATTAATTTTGCTTTTTTTTTGTTTTTTATGTTTGCTATGTAGTTCAAAAGTGTGTTGAAGATGAACAAACTGCTCCACATTTAGTGTTTGGCCATGTATGTTCAAGTGGAAGAGCAATGCATTTGTGCTGCTTCTTTTCCCACATTTTGGTAATGTTAAATTATTTTCAGTGAGATTTTTAAAAATTAGATACTAGACAGTGCTCCTGTATGTAAGCCTCACCGAATAGACTTGAGTGGGATTCTGAGTAGACTTGTCAATGATAGCATAGGTGATACCTTATAGAATAATTGGTTGACTATGAGAGCTTTATAGAAGATCACTATGACGTTTCCTCATCCTTAAACCACAGAAATGGCACCAGAGGCATTTTTAAATCTCAAAAATAACGAAGGAGTTTATTTACATTAAGGGGGGAAAGTTAGATAAAGTCAGGAGTTGAAGCTTTTTGAGGTAAAATTCAATGTATGTACATCTCGATCACTGAGGTAACATTCAGAACATGCATAGGCTTTTCACTGTTACTTAAGGCTTCTGCTGTTAGGCTTTGTTTCACTTGTTTCTTCCCCCGAGCACTTGAATATACTTTCTTTTTAGTATTCTCCTTCACTTGTGGGGTTAGAAAGGCTGGTGCTCTCTTTTTACTACCCCAAGCATCTGCACAAACCAGTGCCCCAACCCTCTGCACACACCAGTGCTTTCCTCCAGTCCTCGGCTGAATATGGAAGTCTCCTCAGGCAGTTATCTACCACACCTTTTATCTGCAGCTACATTTATTATTTCATTTATAACCTGTTTTTCTCCACCATGGGGACCTCTCCTCCATTTTAACCTCACACAACAACTCTGTGATGTAAGTTAGGCTGAGAATGTGTAACTGGCCCAAGGGCAGCAAGTGAGCTTCCACAGAAGAGTGGGGATTTGAACCTAGTGTCCCAGTTCCTAGTCTGAAACTCTGACCTAGAGTGACAGATTAAGATCTGGGTGACTCAGTTTCAGTTCACCAATCTGCCATGGAAGCTTGCTGGGTATCCTTGGACCAATCACACAATCTCTATTTAAACCAGGGTTTTTTTTTCATCGGGAACACAGTGGAATGGAGTTCTGGCACCTCTTGAAAATGGTCACATGGCCGGTGGCCCCGCCCCCTGATCTCCAGACAGAGGGGAGTTTAGATTGCCCTCCGTGCCACTGGAGCGGCGCGGAGGGCAATCTAAACTCCCCTCTGTCTGGAGATCAGGGGGCAGGGCCACCGGCCATGTGACCATTTTCACCAAGGGCAATTTAAACTTTAAAAAACTCCCCCCTTGTTCCAGAGGACCCAAAATGACGTCATTGTGCGGTCCTGAGTTCCACCACTGAGTTCCAGCACCTCTTTTCCCAGAAAAAAAGCCCTGATCTAAACTAACTTGCAGAGTTTGTTGTAAGGAAAAAATGGAGGATAGGGGGAAGATTTACGCCTCATTGGGTCCCCATTAGGAAGAAAGACAAAGTATAATAAAGTAAAATACAAAATAAAAAATTCATCACACTGGCTTTTGTGGGTTATGTGCTGTTGAACAGAAGCTAGCAGCTTGGCCTGGATGAATAGTGCAAGTCATATGGTATCAAGTTGCCAGGTGGTTGCTGGAGAACCTGGCCCTGATAATTCCTTCCTAAAAGACCAAAACAGCACTGTGAAGCCCTTCCACTCCCTTGACTTTTATTGACAGACACCAAGGTTTGAAGGCTTGCAGTACTGTTGTGGTTGCCTAACCCCACCCCCCACCAATGGTCCTACAGAGGGCATTTGCTTCTTAAACATACATGCACTGCTTCTATTATATGAGTGATTAACCCCCATGTATATGTGTGTGTTTCTCTGTGTGTCTGTGTCTGTATATTTTAAGTCTTCAGACTTTTCTGCATTCCTGGGGCATTTTTCAGATTTTTAGAAAGATCTGACTTGTCTATTACTCCAGTTTCTGGATTTATTTATCCACATATTTGGTCATGTTGACAATTAGATATATTAATAATCCATCACATTATTTAGTTTTTCAATTTAACCGGGCCTTAAACGTGGAATTTAATTTAAAGTACGCTTAAGCAGAGTTGGGAGAAGATTCAGATTGCAAACCTATGATATGATCTATTTCTTCTTCTTTTTTTAAGGAACATGGATTTTTTTTTTTGTAAGTCATGAGAGCTTATGGATGGGATTGCATTGAACTAGGTTGGGAGGCATGCTGAAAGTTTCTACAAAGAAATTATGCTTTGACTATTGTTTATTTGGTAGTATCTTTTTTTTATTTCAGTATGTAGTTCCTGGTTTCTCATGACTAATGGAATGCTCTCCAGCTGTTTGTTTGTTTGTTTTAAAAAAACATGTTTTATACAACCAAGCTCAATAGTATTGGAGAAAATTATATACTTAACTTACAATTAGAGGTCTGGTCCATTTACAGTTGGTCATTTTACTGAAATTAGTTAATGATGATACTAGTTTGTTAATTAACTTGTTCCACTGTGGATTAGGGCCAGACTAGATGACACTATATCCCTAAATCTGACATGGGGACATGGTGCCATTTTAGAACTTTATTAATTTTTTAAATGCCACAGGGGGCAATCTAGTTGGGTATCATGGTACAGAAAGATGAGGGGCTCCTGTCTCCCATCCTCTCACTGTTTTTAAGAACCCAGCAGAATCAAGCCTTCATAGCATTTTTAAAAGTTAAAAAACCCTCAAAAATGGTACTGCATCCTCATGGTGGAATGAGGGGCATGTTATAATCTAGTCTGACTCTTAATAATATGTAATTTTAGACCCACTCAGCTGTCCTCAGTGTGTGAAAGTGCAAAACATTAATGTGAATTTCTTCTAACAATTGCAATATTCTAAAAAGAACTAATTATTTGAGGAAATCTGAGGGCTTTCCCCCCTCAAACACACCTAAATGTAGCTGTTAATGTGCTGTGCTCCAGTCATTTGTTGTGGCTTATTAAGGCGAGAAATGTAAAAGGTTAATTTTCTAATTATATGCTCCCTGAGGTAAATTATACATGTTTTCACATCAATTGATACTCTGTAATGGGAACTTTTATGGCAAAGTGATTTTTGGAGCAACGTTAACTGTTCATGCAGAGTATTTTTAGGATACTAGTAGACACAGATAGAGGGGAAACATACCAGAAAGGAATTGATTCTTAACTGCTTACATGGAACTGCATTCAAGCTGCCATACCCTTACCACATCATGTCTTTGCATACACACACACCCAGGACAGGAACTCTGGGGATCAGGAGATGTTTCAGATAAATAAGCAACATGACACACAAGGGTACAGCATGAAGTAGAAATTGAGTGAAATCTCTACAACTTCCCTCTGCCAAACTCTTGAATTAGCAGATGTCTGAGAATGAAGGACACATGTGAGGGGTGGTGTGCTTTCAATTTGGATGATTCTCTCTTTGTGTTGCAGCCTACTGCATGTCGGATATTCTCTCTATGAGTGTGCATCCTGAAAATTCCAAACCAAGAACATACACAAAAATCACTGTTGGGAGCCATTACCCTGATTTCTGAAACTATGAACACAAATCCAGGATTCTTAGGCATTATAATAAACACATCCTATGATGGACAGATCTGATTCCAGCTCTGCCTCCCCTCAGAATGAGAGCTGGTGGAATACTGGGCCAGTGGCATTTGAAAGTCCGTTGGAGGCAGTTAGAGGAGGAGAAGAGTTTGAAACTCCTAGGAGAAGCAGCAGAAAAATAAACACTGTTCTGTTACATAGGTCCTTTCTACATGGCACATTTTAAGCCATTGCTTCTGAATAGTCATGTCAATTGGTGCTGAATCAGCTTGGGGTCTGTATTCTACACTGCATGATGCTGAAGTGATTTGGTGTCTGCTTTTTTATTCTAGATGTGTTGGGATGTGTCTCTTTGGAGCTGCCTTTTGGGGGAGCAGTGTAAGTAGTCAGCTCTGGCCTCCACCATATTTAATGTACCTTTAATACAGGTCTGTGAAATAAAAAATCACAGGGCCCCTGGATTAATGCAGTTTGGTCAGCTGCAGGGGACTTCCTGCAAGGGAGTTGCTGAGATGCATCCGGGAGATTAAGTCACATGCAGATTGACTCAGATACAATGCAGAGGACCAGAGTGATTGAATTTACTGTCCTCCAAGCAACTGGCATGAGACCATGACTAGAGATGGGCAGGAACAGCAATATGAACCAAAAAAAAAGCCACGAACAGCCCAATCTGCTGTTCGAGAAAAAGCTGTTCATGAGGCCCCATTCTAAATGAACAGGTGGTCGTTGCAAGCCTCATTCGTTGCTGTTCATCAAGTCAGACAGTCTGGCACCTGCAAACAAATCCCTTGGCAACTTAGGCAGGGATTGTCTGAACTCTGTCTGAACTCCTATTGTTGCCCTGGAAACCCCAATCTAAGCCCAATTTAGCTTGATAGGCAGGTCTTCCTTTCAAATGTGGAGTTCCAAATTTGTTACAACAAGTGAGCAAAGACCAGGGGGGAGGGGGGCTCCCAGCTCTGACTTTGCAGACAGTGGAGAGACAGTTGCTGTTGGCATTTTGATAGAGTGTATTGGAGCTTGAATTTTCTTTGTGTGTGGTAGGATAGGGATCTACCCCTTCAGGTTCCAGGGCTGCTGCCAGGCTCTGGGCCAGGCTATTATTTATTATTGGTACCTTTCCTGGTGCCTGCTCAGGTCAGGTTTCTGGGAGTGGTGCAGTAGGGATCTTGACTTGGATGATGGCTGGAGGAGAGCCTGCTGGCCCCCACGGATAGCCAACCATGAACATGTTCATGAACAGGACCATGTTTGTGGTTGTTCATGAGTCTCTGTTCATGGATGGCAATGAACAATGAACATCATGTGTGTTTGTTTGTTTGTTTCTATTTGTGCCCATCTCTAATCATGACAATAGTGGGCTTCACTGTGTCACCCCATTAGCACATTCCGATGTCCTCTTCCTGTGATTACATTTCCCACCCCAATCTTGGGAGTAATCAATCAACATAGATAAGTTAATTTCTCTCTAGGAAGCTATATTTTTCATATCTAAATTCATCAACTTATCTTCATTAGCAAACTGCCCCTTTTGTGAGGCAGCAGGAGAGACTTTGCATTTCCTTTCACACACTGTGGCAGCAAGTAAAGTAATCAAACCTTTATAATTCCCAGAGACTGGCCTTTACCATCTTTGTCCCAATGGCTGAGGGGACTCCCACAGCCTCAGGACATGTTTTTCTCTATAAGAACCAGGGCTCTTTCCCCATTCAAACTGTGCATGCTTACTGGATCCAAGAGCTGCTCCCTTGGGGCCACTTTTCCCTCAAGTCTCTCTGGCTGAGAACGCTAGAGGTTTGAAGCTGCTCTCCTCCTCCATGGACTACTATACTCTCCTGGATCGGTAAATGTCCTTCCCCTCACCTCACTCTATTCTAATTTCTAGCTAACTTCCTAGAACTCTGTGTGCATGTGTGCCAATCATTTTTAATTGCCTCTTGTGTGTATTCCTATTGGTTTTCCTCTTTAAATAAAAATACTCTTTGACCTTAAAAGCACCAAGTCTTGTCTGCTACCTTGGGGAAAGGACCCTGTAAATACTGGTGGAGATATCCCACTTTTATCCTTCTTGCATAGCCTTCCTCCTTGCTGCTAATTCTCCCCACTTACTTTCAAGGAAGCCCATTCCAGGTAACAGCTGCAGCCAATGTCACTTTCTTAAAAATTTCAGCACATATTGTAACATCACAATGTTGGAACCCAGTAAGCCCACCATCCCCCTTTTTCTCTCTGCATTCACTGATTGGGTAGTCCTGTACCCATCATCATCATCATCATCATCATCATCATTATTATTATTTAGAATTCTGGAGAAACAATTGGCAGCAGAGTTCTGGGGGAAACCTACAAAGTGCTTTTCACACTTGTTCCACTAGCAGATTGTAGCCATTGCAGTATTTTGTGATTGCTCTGGTGTGGTTTGAATTGCCTGCTTGGCACAAAATATTGCCTCTCTGCCAGACCAAAATGTTCAAATGTTACTACCCAAACTAAACAGCATTCTTTTTGGCCTTCTCACATCCCTCAATAGGAAACAATGGAGACTTACTTCAGGAATCTGTGAAATAGAAATCCTCTGTTCGTTCTGCTTGAATCTTATAGTGTTTTTACACCAAGGACTATATTCTGTGCAAATTTAGTCCCACTCTCTTTACAAACATTTGCACAAGACCCTCAAGTTCATCCCCCCATTGAAAATAAAGGCCCTGAAATTTCAGCACCCAGGAGGAAAATGCACACAGAGATTTGAATCCTTGCACTTCTGTGTCACTACAGAAATGATTTCATTCCTGGTGCAATGTGGAAGCATTCCAGAGCATGCAGGAGCTCACTGTTCCCCGTTCCTATGCCTTTCCCCTGCCAGCTAGGTGAGAGATGGTGGGGAGTAGAGGCTGGGAGTGAGGGATTCCCCATCCTTACTGGGAGAATGGGATCCCTAGATAGTGATGGCAGTGAAAACTTTCTTCTTTGACACTATTGCATCAGCAGAATCTCATCCTGCTCAATTGTTTAAAGTGGTTAATGATGTGGTAACATCTAAGCCCAACCCTGCCAGTGGTGAAAATTTGGCCCTGAGTCTTATGTTTTTGCAAAGTTCTTCACTGATAAAACCTTTCTCATCTATTCTGGAGGCCAAGTTAAGAGCAGATACCCAAGGTGGGAGAAGCACCTGCTTGTCCTTTTGCTATGGGCAGCTCTGGACTGATTTTGCCTATGGATACTGACAATAGTCTTTGGGAATGTTAGAGCCACCACTTGTGCTCTGGACCCATATCAATCCTGACATCTAGAATCTTGCTAGGATAAGAGTCATTAGTGAAAATTATCAACTCCTTCTCCTTTAACCTCTCAAGGAGGCAGTTATTAGACCTCTGCACAAAAAAACTTCATTGGCTAGGGATGAGGTGGCCAGTTATAGGTTAGTCTCCAATTCATGTTTCTATGTAATTAGGGTGGGGTATCTGACATCAGCCAGAGCACAGGTCTTTTCCATTGTGGTCCCTTCTCTGTGGAATGGGCTCCCTGAGGAGTCCCTACTTGGAGATATTCAGGAGGTGTTTTAGGGTATTCTTATTTGCCAGGGCTTTTGAGAGGGTATAAAGGGCATCCATCTTTTAAGAGGGAGGGTAGAGACTTTATCTTAGTTTTTAATTTGGGAAACTTTAATCATTTTATAAGCTTCCCTGAACTATGTGGAAAAGTGAGGAATCATTTTTAAATAAATAAATCTGGTACACCCCTCAGAATTCTTTGTAACACTTATGGGTTGCATGAAAGATATACAGGGGTCAAATCCACATTACTCATTCTAAGTCGCATGTTCCCCGCATTCCCCACGCAATCCTGAGTGCCGGTCACATTACCTCATTAAACAGACGCATTTCATTTGCATTTCTCCCAAATACGTGGTCACAGGTTTTCAACGGGAGTTTCACGGTGGCCGTGAACGGGCCAATGCGCAATTTACGTGGTTTTTTTAAAAACCACCCCCCTTCCTGTCTCTCCGGCCGTTCCGAGAGTTCCTATTGGCTGATTCAACTTGCAAGTGCTCCGTAGTCTGCAAAAGACTGTTTTTGACTTCATAGCATTGGATTTATTGATTATGCTGTTTCTGAATCAAATCTGGTAGTTTGAAAAATCATTTTGGGGTGAATCCATCCTCAGAACGGACTCGCGAAACTTCCTTTTTAACTGTTTTTTAATTTTTTAATTTTATATTACTGTAATATCGAAATTACGAAATATCGAAATAATGACACTCCAAGGAAGTGAAACTTCAGTAAAATTCAGGCACTGAGCTGTCCTGCATAGGAAATGCCCACAAAAGCTTCCCACATGCTTCCAAATTTCCAAAAAAGAAACGGGAGAGAGCCATCAGTGCTGTCAGTGGGGGAAAGAGAGGCATCATTCTCTTCAATGATGTTTCTTTATAAGGCAAGATCGAAATAATGGAAAAGTGCGCTCAAAAAAATTTTAAAAAATGGGCGGGGAAAAAAGGTCCCGCCCAAAAAAGCGGTTTTCGAGTAGCCGTGTGACCAGAGGGACGCGCGAGAAAGACGGATTGGAAGCAGGAATGTGAACGAAGAGGGGGAAATTGCAGATTGGAGGCAAACGGAAGATATCCGATAAACATGCGGGTAATGGGTGAATGTGGATTTGACCAGGGTTTCTTGGGCAAAGAAAATGATGGAGAAATGGTTCTTTTACAGTAAAAAGTTTAAAAATATAAATTTATAAAAGACTGATTTCTCAACCAAGCGCTGAGCTCAGCCTTGTGAGAAAGCTACTTTTCACCTTTGCTGTGCATTCTGAATATATTTCAGATAACTTACACTTTAAAGATGATTTACCAACTGTCAAAGCCTGCATGTCTCTTATGAAACAGGTTCTTCTCTTTTGGGATTTGTCACAGAGTTTTCTCACTGCAACCAGACTTCTAGGGAGAGTCTTTTGGGAGAATTCTTAGGAGGGCGTATCCTAAATGCAGGTATGTGCAGTGTAAATTTTTTTCCCAACCACACACTAATAATGTTTAATGAAGATCTAGGCACATTGCATCATTACAAAAGTACATTAATATAGATAATTTAAATCAAAATAGGATTTTTGATTGAGTGGGCAACAGCTTGGCAAGGGTAAGGTGATACCCAATATATTCTGGTGAGTTCTGAACTGGCTGAGACCAATAAAGAAATGTTAGGATTATAGTGGATAGTTCAATGAAAATATCAATTCAGTGCACAGCAGTGGTGAAAAAAAGCAGACTCTGTGATGGGGATTATTAGGAAATGGATAGCAAATAAAACAACCAATAGTGCAATGCCTTTGTATACAGCAATGATGCATCCACATTTGGAATATTGTGTGAAGTTCTGGACACCATTATCTCAAAAAGGATATTGCAGGAAAAAGTACAAGAGGGCAACCAAGATGATTTCTTATTGCTGGCATCTGAAATGATCTTAGCAAGTATGATTGTTTGCTTTTAAGATGAACTTTGTTGCAACTGGAAACCTCTTTTTGCATTTTAATGAATTTTGGCAATTATTTCCTCTGTCTCATTAATCTGTTTCTATTTTCTGGTTATGAAAGTGTGGAGAAGGAGGAACTTTTACCTTCCCCCCTTTCTATTTTCTGGGGTAGCATGAGGCTCCTAGATGACTACAGGGATTCTGGCATAACAGGCAGCAGGAAGAGGATCTAGAGCTAAATTTGCTTGGATGGAGAATAAGGTTTGGAGAGCAGCAGGCTGGGGATTGCAGACTACAATGGAAAATTTGGCACAGCAAGGCAGGCATTAGGAGGAGAGATGAAAGTAAAGTCCCACCCCATATCCTTCAGGATTAGAATACCTCACATTTGTGTTATATGCCTCCGACCTATGGAGACCCTATGAATGAAAGACTTCCAGAATGTACTATCATTAACAGACTTGCTCAGACCTTGTAAACTGGAGAATGTGGCTTCTTTTATTGAATCAAGCCATCTTGTTTTAGGTCTTCCTCTTTTCCTATTGCCTTCCACTTTCCCTAGAGTCTTGTCTTCTCATGATGTGACCAAAGTATGATAGCTTCAGTTTTGTCATTTTAACATCTAGGGAGAATTCAGATTTGATGTGATCTAGAACCCACTTATTTGTCTTTATGGCCATCAATGGTATCTGTAAAACCCTCCTCCAGCACCACATTTCAAATGAATCAATTTTCTTCCTGTCAGCTTTCTTCATGGTCATATGTGAATGCAGGGCCTCTAAGAGGAATTTTATGAGGCGGTGCAAAAAAATTTCAGGGCTCCTTTCCTGCTCCATTAGCCATCTTTTTAAATCCATAATGGTTTTAAGCATAAAGTCAAGAAAGGTAAAAAAAGAAAATAGGCTTTGTATTTACTTAAAAATGAGCTTTCCTTGCATTTTTTTTGTGAAAAATTTCTATTGACAGCATCAAAATTGATTGTTCTGGCTATGTTTGATTCAATACTCAGCCTGGCCAAATCCACAAGATGTTCATGAGACATCGTAGACCTTAAAAAATTCTTAATCAGCTTGAGTTTGCTAAATGATCTCTCTGCAGAAGCTACTGTTGCTGGAATTGTTAAAATAATTCATAAGCTGACACAAACATTTAGAAACAGGTCACCAAGTCTGTATTCTGTTAATACGTTCAACAGATCCAGTAGTTTTAACTGTGCATTTCCAAAATTTGCCTTATGTACTGAAGGTAACTGCTGCTTTTCTGTCAAAAATCCTCATCATTAAGGTCATCAGGATATTGTTTTGATAAAAATAAAGCTTTTTCTTTCAAGTCACTTTCCAACATGGTGAGATATTTCCATAAGAAATTGAACTTTTCAGCCAACTGCTTCACACCATTGTATCTTACAGTTAATCCTGCTATAACACTGTCTACCAAAATATAAAGAGGCTTCTTTCTGAAATAGGCTTCTTCTGGTGAATCACCTGTGTCATTCATTTTCAGCAAGTTAGCATTAGGTTTGTTATCATGCAGCTTCACCCTCTTGTGCGTAACTCCACCACATTCATGAGAGAATTTTATTTCTATCTTAAGGGTAGATGCAACAATTTTGGCTTCATTCCACATGCATTTCTAGTTGATTCGAAGACAGCACAAAATATCTATCTATTGAAAGAATCCTCAAAATCCTATAGCCATACATTACAGTAATTTTGAAAGTGCTACTTAACTGTTTTATTACTGTTATTATTACTTCTCTAGGCATTAGTTAGTTGGTCACTCCTTTGAAATTGTACAGCGCCATTTTATGTACCAGAAAAATGGAGAGTGCACATTCCTTGCCAATGTTCTCTCCGGGTGGCATAGAGGGCAAAAGGAAATTTTTAAAAGGCCTCTGATCTACACATACACCCAATCCTGTTCATGCATTGCTTCAGAAAGACAGCACTCAATTTTAGAAATTGTCCTTTTCTGCAATAGATACCAGTTCTCCATTTAAAAATGGAACGGAAATTGAAAGAGGAGCTTAGGAGTGGTTAAAGCAGCCACCTACACACACACATCACTGTGAAAAAACTAACTGTTCTTCCATACCCAGCCAAAATCCCCCTCAAAACCCAGAAAACAGCAGCAACAAAAAAAGAAAGCTATTTCAACAAGGAAACATAGGGTCTACCCTTTCCAAGTTTTCCATTTCCAAAATACAACGTGATGATAACCTAAATGAAAAGTAAAATAAAATAGAGACTTACTTTTTCCCTATTAAAAGTAACAGAAACTGGTCCTTAACAGAGTAGCATTGATTGCAGAGGAAACATGATGATGGGTGGTTGGAGTGTGTTGGCTGGTGCGTGTGAAAGTTTTAGAAAAGTTTTAGTTTTAGAAAAGAAGTAAGAGATCTTTATTATAGAAACTCCATACTTTGAAAGGGAAGTGGAGAGAGAGATTCCTATCTATCAATCTGTTTCTGAGGAGGAAGTCCTGAGATTAGCAATCTATGCATCAAAGGATAGTTCAGGGCAGTAAAAGAGTAACAGTAAACAAATGATCTGACCTGTCTTTCTAACTCTCTGGTTTCTCCTCCTCTGAAACCTGAGAAGAGAGACAGAGTTAGAAGTGGAGTTTTCTAACATTCCCCAAATGTAAATTGTAGCCAAGCAAATTATATTGCAATTATGTCCAACAGAGGCCTTGCAATCTGACCGTCGCTACTTTGAAAATGGGTACAGCCAGCCAGGGTTAAGGACTAAGCTAGTTAGTGTGGGCTATAGCCATAGGTATTTTAAGGCAGTGTATAAATTCTTTTTTTATATAAAATTTATTTTTATAAATTTAAGCAGAAAAGAAAAAAGAAAATAACTGATAGCACAATTATAATTATATCAAAAGAAAAAGAAAAGGAAGAGTAAACATATAATATAATAAAAATTATAAATAACTCAGGTTTTTAATGTCCAGCACATATCAATCTTTGAATGTGTTTGGTGTCTGTCAGAAAAGAAAGTATAGTCTCCAATATTCAGAGTTTTGATACTTCAAGCATCTTCCAATTGTAACATTTCTATATAATTAAACACATTTTTGGGAAGTTTGCTTTCTTTGGTTTTTTTTTCACCTATTTTTTTTCAGATCCATTACTCCATTCATGTCTCTGAAGATCATTATCTTCTTAAAAGTTAAAAATGGATTGGAAAACATTTTTATTAAATAATTCTCTTGTGTTGTTTGGCACATATATTGTTGCTAGTGTGTAAATCTTGCCTTCCAGGAGCCTGATTTTCAAAATAATATATCTTCTGTCAGTCTCTTAATTCTTCTGTAACATTTATTTGTAAATTTTTATATAAGCCACAATTCCTTTTTTAAATTATAAATTCTTAATAAACACAAATACATACGAGCAAAAAACAGGAACAAAGCCCAAAAGAATCATGGAAATTGTAACATGATGCAACAGGAGGGGTGGACAGTCCTGTGCTTCGTCTGCCATTGTAACTGAGTTCCTTATGTGAGTTTGTCACTGCTTGCCCCTCATGGCCAAATCTGGGGGGGCTTGAGCCCCTCAGCCCTCCCGTAGTTTACATCTATGTACACCAACACGTCCACTACAACAATGGCCAATGGCCTAAACATTCTGTCTGCCTGGCTGGAGAGTAGAGAGTCACGTGATCTTCTAACTGGCACATACTGCCCCTAGTGGAAGAGCTTGAGAACGCAATGTAACAACAATGTAAAGGATAAAACTATAATATGTAGGCCAACAACATAAGATATAAATTCATATGCAAACTGCAGGAAACTCTTGGGCCACCTTTGGGCCTCTTTGGGCCCCCTTTGGGCTTATGGGTCCCGGTGCAATGCACCTGCTGACCCCCCCTCTCATAGGGCCTGTGTGAATGTAATCCTATGGCTACTGTTTGCAGTCAATCAAGAAAGCCTAAAGTCTCTCTTTTTCCTTACTCTAAGATACACAGTACTTTCTCTACGCCCTTCTCAGGATAATGTTGTGTGCCTTGTAAAAGTGAAATGCATAGAGGCAAAGAATGCAATAATGAAAGAAGCATAAACAAAACAAAAAGATTCCCCTCCATTATATCCAGTTTAGATGGGTGATTTGTTTTGTTTTCATATTAATTACAGTAATTATTTTTCATATTATTTTTCATATTACTTTTTGTAATTAATAACTAAAGAAGCATGTCTTCAATGTACTCAGATGGATAACTGAACATTCCCCCTTTTTTCTTTCAAAAAGACACTTTTTGAGGTTTAACACTGTTTTTTTGCAAATTCAGTTTGGTGTCAATTACAAAATTGGGACCAGTGTGATCTTTGAAGCTGGCATTTCCTGAAGTTTTGTGGATTTTTGAAGACAAATATCCAGGTCAGCCAGACTTGGGGAGGATGTTGGTGGGCTTGGTAGAAGCAGGGTAGCCACAGCACACCTGGGGCTCCCTTTCCTGAGCTGGGAAAAGGGCAGAAGGGGCTGCCACATCAACCAGCAGCTCCTGAGGCAGCCCCCACCCCAGACACCATGGTCAAGGGGTTCTCCTTCCTCCTACAACACTTAACTGTGGCAGAGGCATCAGCAGGGGACCCGGCAGCATCAGCAGGGAGGAAGTCAGCAGCAGAGGTTCTGTGTTCTTTGAGGGGAAGCTGGCCTGACAAACCTGGAGGCAGCATGGAGGGAAGCTCCATGGGCAGGACAAAAGGTGAGGTGACCTGCAACCAAGACAGAGATAATGCATCCAGCCTAGAAGATGGCCTGGGAAGTGCTGGTCCCTGGACGGATCCACAGAAGCTAGGATGGGGTGGGAACATCGAGCCCAATGGCTGGCTGCTGTGGCTGGGAGGAGGGAGACAGGAGCAAAATGTACAGGAAAGCTCCCTGCCTATCACCAAGCCCTACTTGACAAGGGAATAACCTGTGGCAGGCAGAAGGAGGGTTGGTGGAGCTAGGGAGGTGGGCAGATGGAGGTGCTATAAAGAGGAGGCTCTTCCAATAGGCTAGGGAGGAAAAACTGGGAGTGGACTGAAGAGAGTTGACAGTCATGCTGGGAGCGAGAGGAAGAAACTGATGGCTAAGCCCCCTCACTTGCCCATTCTGAGGCCAGGGAAAGTTCTCCCCATGCACCCAACAGGTTGGCCAAGGGGCTATGGTAAGGTGCAAAGGCAGCAGCAGCCTATAACAAATGCCACAAATAAGTATTTCCCCCAAATTTCCAGGTCATATTGTAACTTCAAGTTGCTTTTCTTGTTTCTGTACTTTCAAGATAAAACAGTATTCATCCTTTCCCCAAACCTTATTAATTAAATTTGATAGAAAATGTCCTTTGATAATTGTCAGGTGTGTGGGCGCCCCCTTGTGGCGGGGGTGGCGGCGGGTCGGCGAGGGACGCCCCCGGCGGGTCCGTGCTGGGTCCCTGTCAGGAGGTGGGGGAGGTCTCCCTGAGTGAGGGCCGGCTTGGCCCCTGGGCGAGTCCCCCTTAAGGCCTCAGATGGGCGGCCACCGTCTGGTCTGGCGCTGCCAGCCAGCAATTAGCTCCACCCGGCCAGTCACCCTTCCAACATCAGGATGAACTGGCCCAGTCACATGCGACTCTCTCCTCCTCGGCCTGGGGCTCACCTCCCTAAATACCCCCGCCCCTTATGGCCAACCCCACCCTTCCCTTCCAGTGCCCGCCCCCAGTGCCATTCCCACCACCTGGGCCAGGCGTGGCCACATCCTGCTGCCCCATCCGCCCTGGCTCCATTGGTTGCCTTGTCCCTGCTCCCTCCCTTCCTTCCCCCTGTCCTGCCCCCTGTCTCCTCCTCCCCCTCTAACTGGCCTCGCTGGATGGCTGCCCGGGCTGCCCTTCTGCCGGCTGCGCCCGCCCCCTCCCTTGGCATGCTGGGGGTTGTAGTCCCCCTTGAGGCTCTGCGCCGGCGCGGGCGTCTCGCCGCGGCCCGGCTTCCTGGGCGGCCGCTCTCTGCCTCGCCCATGGCCGCGGCATCCCGCCGGCGCGGGCCCTGGCTGCCGGGGCTGCGGCTGCGGCCGGGATGACGGCCTCCTCCCTCCGCGGCCGTTTGCTGCTCGGCGCCGGGCTCCTGGCCTCGGCGGGTCGGCGGCCGCGGCCGTCAGCTCCGCCGGGGGGTTGAAGGGGCCTCCTCGTCTGTGCGGCGTTTCCGCGGCCTCGTCGGCGTTCCTCCCGGCGCCTCCCCCGGCCGTCTCCAGGGGCCGCAGGTAGGCATCGCCGCGGGCGGGGGTGAGGGAGGGGGTGGGGTCGCGGAGTCCGAGGGTGTGGCGCCGCCGCCCCTCGGACACACACCCCCCCCGAGCTTCGTGCCGGACCTTCCGTCTTCGGCGAACATCCGGGAGAGGAAGTCGGCATTGGCGTGTAACTTCCCCGGGCGGTGGCGGATCGTAAAGCTGAAGGGAAGGAGGGAGAGATACCACCGTAAGACTCTAGCATTATGGTCCTTTAGCCGGGACATCCAGAGAAGGGGGGCGTGGTCCGTCACGAGGGTGAAGGGGTTGTTGACAAGATAGTATTGGAGGGCCCCGACGGCCCATTTAACTGCCAGTGCCTCCTTCTCGACAATGGCGTATTTCTGCTCGGCGGGCTGCAGCTTCCGGCTAATGAAAAGGATGGGGTGTTCTTGACCTTCGTGCTCCTGCGACAGGACAGCCCCGAGTCCTGCATCCGATGCATCTGTTTGTAGTATGAAGGGCCTGTCGAAGTCGGGGTTGCGGAGTACGGGGCTTGCAGACAGGGCGGCCTTCAGGTCCTCGAAGGCATGTTGGCCCTGGGGTGTCCATCGGACCCGGTTCGGCTGGTCCTTCCTCAAGTAGTCGGTTAGGGGGCTGGCTCGGCTGGCGTACTGGGGAATGAACTTACTATAGTAGCCGACGAGCCCTAGGAACCCGCGTAGTTGTTTCTTTGTCCCTGGTCGGGGACAAGCCTCGAGGGAGGCCACTTTGTCGGGTAGGGGACGCAACTGCCCGCGTCCTACCAGGAATCCCAGGTACTTGAGCTCCTGGAAGCCGAGACGACTTTTCGTGGGATTAGCTTTGAGGCCTGCGTTGCGGAGAGCTTGGAGCACGAGCCGGAGGTGGCGAAGGTGAGACGTCCAATCCGGGCTGTATATCAGGATGTCATCGATGTAAGCGGTGGCAAATCCTTGACAGTGGGTTAGTGCTCGGTCCACCAAGCGCTGGAAGGTGGCCGCCGCCCCGTGCAGCCCGAAGGGCATCACCTGAAACTCGAAGAGGCCCTGGGGAGTGGCGAACGCGGTCTTTTCTCGGTCCCCCGGCGCCATGGGGACCTGCCAGTACCCCTTCGTCAGGTCCAGAGCCGAGAGGTAGCGGGCTGTGCCTAACTGGTCAATCAAGACGTCGGCCCGGGGCATCGGGTATGCGTCGAACTTCGCTACTTTGTTAACCTCCCGATAGTCGACGCAGAACCTCACTGACCCGTCCGGCTTCGGCACGAGGACGATGGGGCTCCTCCACTCACTGGTTGATGGACGGATCACCCCTAGGCGTAGCATCTCGTCTACCTCGCGGGCTACGGCGTCCCATTGTTTCCGGGGCAAGGGCCTCCACGTCGCTCGGGCGACCTGCCCCGGGGCCGTGGGGATGGCGTGCTCTGCCAGATTGGTGCGTCCGGGCCGGGTCGAGAAGCAGCCTGGTACTTCGTTTAGGAGCGCTTGGAGTTGCTCTTGTTGCTGGGGGCTTAGGGCAGCGTCCATCCCTGGGGAAGTGGCTTCTGGCTGGCGCGTCGTCCAGGGGAGCTCCCCGTCTGTTGGTTCCAACGGGTCGTCGGCCAGCTGGCACTCCCCCGCCGATCGTTCGCACCACTCTTTTAGATCGTTGACGTGCAGGCGTTTGGCCTGCCGCTGGGATGGCCCGCACTGTACTTCGTAGGAATGGGATCCCAACACTCGATTGATTCGGAAGGGGCCTTGCCAGGGGTCCCCCTGCTTGGACGGTCCAAAGACCCGGCGGCTCACTAGAACCCGGTCGCCCTCTAGGAAGGTCCTGGCCCGGGTTCCTCGATCATAGCGGGCCTTCTGCGTGGCCTGGGCTTTCTCCAGGTTCTGTCGAGCCAAGGAGCGGACGGTCTCCAGGCGCTCTCTGAGGCCCCGGACGTATTCGGGGGCCGGCTGGCCCGGTTGGGCCGGGGCCGTGGCCCACTGCCCTTCCATTACCTCCAGGATCCCGCATGGGTTGCGTCCATACACTAGCTCGAACGGAGCGAACCCCGTCGATGCCTGGGGCGATTCCCGCACGGCAAAGAGGAGGGGGTCGAGGAACAGGTCCCATTGCGCGGGTCGGTCGTGGGCGAGCCTCCGGAGCATCTGCTTCAGGGTCTGGTTAAACCGCTCCACTAAGCCGTCTGTCTGGGGATGGTAGATCGACGTGAAAATTTGGCGTATCCCCATGGTGCGGCATAGTTGGCGGGTGATTGAGGCCGTGAAGGGTGTCCCACAATCCGTGACGATCTCACGGGGCAACCCCACTTGGGCGAAAAACCGAATAAGGGCTCGTGTCACCCCCGGGGCCTGCATAGTTCGCATGGGGATAGCCTCGGGGTATCGGGTAGCATAGTCCATGAGGACGAGGATGAAGCGGTGGCCCCGAGAAGTCCTGGGCAAGGGTCCCACAAAGTCCATAGCTACCCTCTCGAAGGGGTTGTGGATCACGGGCAATGGGGCCAGGGGGGCCCGCGGCGGGTGCCTCCCCGAAGTCCGTTGGCACGTCTCGCAGGTCCGGCAGTGGCTCTTGACAGCCTGGTCTACCCCCGGCCAGAAGAACCGTGTCAGCACCCGGGCCAGCGTGTTGTGAGGCCCTTGATGCCCGGCCCAGTTATGATCATGGGCGTGCCGCAGGACGATCTCGCGGTACTCCCGGGGCACTAAGAGCTGGCGGACTTCTCTACCCCGTTCCGTCGTGAGTCGGTACCACACGCCCCCTTCTTGGACTATCCGCGGCAGTCTCCCCGCCCGCCGAGGGTCCCGTACGATCCCTTCACTCACCGCCACTGTATCTCGGAGCTTCTCGAGAGTAGGGTCGGCGGTCTGGCTGGCGACGAACGCTGGGTCGGCAGGCCAGTCAGGTAAGTTGGCCCCTGGGTGTGGGGCGGGTCCCGGATGGTCGTCCTGTCTCTCCACCGGGAGGGCCTCCTCGGGGCCCCGGGCGGCTTGTAGGTGTCGGTGGAATTCAGGAACGTCTCGGCCTAGAAGTACGGGGTAGGGGAGGTTGGTGACCCTGGCCAACTCTACCTCCCAGGTCCGCCCCTGGCATGATAAGGGGACGCGAACCACCGGGTATGTCTCGGAGTGGCCGTGGAAGCAGGCTACCGTGGCGGTCCGGACGACCGGTAGCCCGGTAGGGAGCAGCCGGGTGCGGATCATGGACACCGAGCTGCCGCTGTCCAGGAACGCCGAAAGCCGCCGTCCCGACACCTCCACCAGAATCAGGAGCGGCGGGGGGCGGGGAGGCGGAGTTGTCGCCGGGAAGGCCTCTTCCCAGCCCGCGTCGCACTCCATCAGCGGGCAGTCACGTATGTAGTGGCCGCGCTGGCCGCACCTGAAGCAGGGCCCCCGGTCATCGTTTTCCCGGGCGGCCTTCGGCGCCCCGTCTCGGTTGGGGCCTGGTGGAGGGCGACCCCACGTGCCCTCTCGTGGTGGCGCCGACGGCGTTAGCCTGCTGGGCCCGCTTGAGCCTTCTCGGTTGCCCGGTCGGGCCCTTCCTGTACGGGGGGCTTCGGGGCCCCGAAATCCCGGACCAGTGGAGCGACCTCCACTGCCCACTTCGCGGGGGGGTTCCCGGGGATCGGCTGCTGCCGTGAAGTTCTCGAGCAGCGCGGTGGCCTCCTTCAGGGTCGCTGGCCGGCTGCAGGCCACCCACTGTCGGGCCTTCGGCGGGAGGATGTTCAGTAGTTGCTCCAGAACTACCTGATCTACAATCCCCTTCTCACCCTCCGTCGCGGGTCGCAGCCAGCGATGAGCCGCGTCGCGGAGGGCGTTGACCAAGGTCCGCGGCCGGTCGACCTTCCGATAGGTGATCACGCGGAACTTGAGGCGGTAAGAGTCCGGGGTCACTTCATAGCGGTCGAGGATGGCAGCCTTGAGTGCGCGGTAATCGGCGCCCTCTTCCTTAGGCAGAGCTCGCAGGGCCGCTTGAGCTTCCCCCGTCAAGTAGGGTCCAAGGATGAAGGCCCACTGGGCTTGGGGCCACTGGGCGGCCTCCGCGGTTCGTTCGAACGCCTCTAGGTAGGCGTCAATCTCGTCCGTCTCGCCCAGCTTCGTTAACTGGAAGGGGGTCCCTCGACTCGGGCCAAGCGGTGCGCCGGCCCCTCCTCCGCCCAGGGCTTGGGCCAACCCGCGTAGAAGGGTGGCCTGGGACTCCTGCTGTTGGGCAGTCAGGTCTCGTAGGAGCTGCACCTGCTGTTCCGCCATCCATTGGCCCAGCTGGCCTAAATCTGGGGCGGGCGGACCGGTGGGCCCGGGGGCCGCAGCAGCGCCGGCGACGGCCTGATCCATGGGCTCTAGAGGGTCGGTCCGGAGGGGGGTTCCCGGCGGGGACGGCCTGAAAGTCGACGGGCGCAGGTAGCTCCGGGTGCGGGACCACCCTGGCGGGGCGGGCAGGCGTGGCACCGGCCGCTTCACAGCAGGATCAGTGCCTGCATTCTCCACCACTTTGTCAGGTGTGTGGGCGCCCCCTTGTGGCGGGGGTGGCGGCGGGTTGGCGCGGGACGCCCCCGGCGGGTCCGTGCTGGGTCCCTGTCAGGAGGTGGGGGAGGTCTCCCTGAGTGAGGGCCGGCTTGGCCCCTGGGCGAGTCCCCCTTAAGGCCTCAGATGGGTGGCCACCGTCTGGTCTGGCGCTGCCAGCCAGCAATTAGCTCCACCCGGCCAGTCACCCTTCCAACATCAGGATGAACTGGCCCAGTCACATGCGACTCTCTCCTCCTCGGCCTGGGGCTCACCTCCCTAAATACCCCCGCCCCTTATGGCCAACCCCACCCTTCCCTTCCAGTGCCCGCCCCCAGTGCCATTCCCACCACCTGGGCCAGGCGTGGCCACATCCTGCTGCCCCATCCGCCCTGGCTCCATTGGTTGCCTTGTCCCTGCTCCCTCCCTTCCTTCCCCCTGTCCTGCCCCCTGTCTCCTCCTCCCCCTCTAACTGGCCTCGCTGGATGGCTGCCCGGGCTGCCCTTCTGCCGGCTGCGCCCGCCCCCTCCCTTGGCATGCTGGGGGTTGTAGTCCCCCTTGAGGCTCTGCGCCGGCGCGGGCATCTCGCCGCGGCCCGGCTTCCTGGGCGGCCGCTCTCTGCCTCGCCCATGGCCGCGGCATCCCGCCGGCGCGGGCCCTGGCTGCCGGGGCTGCGGCTGCGGCCGGGATGACGGCCTCCTCCCTCCGCGGCCGTTTGCTGCTCGGTGCCGGGCTCCTGGCCTCGGCGGGTCGGCGGCCGCGGCCGTCAGCTCCGCCGGAGGGTTGAAGGGGCCTCCTCGTCTGTGCGGCGTTTCCGCGGCCTCGTCGGCGTTCCTCCCGGCGCCTCCCCCGGCCGTCTCCAGGGGCCGCAGGTAGGCATCGCCGCGGGCGGGGGTGAGGGAGGGGGTGGGGGTCGCGGAGTCCGAGGGTGTGGCGCCGCCGCCCCTCGGACAATAATAATGGCTTTTTTGCACAAACTCTATATAAATAGGATACAAATGATGTAAAAATTCCATAAAAAGAAATAAAACATGGAAATTTGCCAAATAAAACAGGCAGAATGAATATGGTTGTCCCATCCCAATCCTGCTTCACATTTAAAAGAAAATAAATGCATATCCGTGCATGCCTAGGAAAGTGGGAGAAATACTGTTTGTCAAAATATAGAAAATCTTTTTTTTTTTTTTAAATTATTGGATGGGTTTACAAACATAAACATAAAAATCATTATCATTATTCACCCCATTGCATTTTCCCCATCCTTTCCCCCCGCCCTTTTCTGGTGACTCCCCGCAGTTTTCCATACCCAACTTAATCTAAAAGGTATATCATATAAATTCATAAAATCTGTAATACTAATGTAATATATATCTATATTATACCTACTATCTACTCTAACTATATTACCTATCTTAGTTAAAATTATAAAAATTACATAAGTAATAATAGGTACACATGCTAACTAAGTAAAACAAATTACATACATATCCCCTGTAAATATACTATACTAATCCCATAACATATAGTAAAATATACCCCTTTTTAAGCTTAAGTAAGTTTCTATCTCCCCTACTTCTCCAAAGACCACAATTTCCCCTTCAAGTCCCACTTTTTTCCCACATATTTCTTAAATTTTTCCCAGCTTGATGTATAGTCCAATTCTTCTTGTTCTTTCAATTTCCTTGTTAATTTGTCCATTTCTGCCATGTTCAAAACTTTCAAAGTCCAATCTTCCATAGATGGTATCTCCTGAGTCTTCCACACCTGTGCATAACACATTCTGGCCGCCGTAATCATATAAAACACCATAACTCTGTCCGTTTTATCAAAATCTTCTAGGTTCATACATAATAACAGCAATTCCGGGGTTTTATTTATATTCCTTTGTAAAATATCTGACATAAATTTAACTATATCCCCCCAGAACTGCTTAGCCTTATCACAAATCCACCACATATGATAGAATGAAGCTTCATGCTGTTTACATTTCCAACACTTATCAGACGTCTGGCTATTACCATTGGCCAACTTCTTCGGTGTTAAATACCATCTATACAACAATTTATATACATGTATATGAAACCATTTCAATAATATCTTATATATTTTAGAAATTATTTTCTTCCCCCCCTGAAGCAAACACTCCTCAATCTCAGAGTTTTGTAGCCTAAAACCATTTTTCCTTTTGCCTTTCTCATATAGGTCTTTTATCTGCATGTATTGAAACCATCCATATTGGAATGGCAATTCTTCATTACCTTTAAGCATATAGTTATTCTGCTGTACCTCAAGAATTTCTTTATAAGTCAACCAGTCTTCCCCTGCATATTCTGTTCTTGGATTTACTACTTCCGCAGGGATGATCCACATTGGCATAGTCTCTTCTATATATTTCTTATATTTAGTCCATACAGCGAACAAACTTCTTCTGACATAATGATGTAGAAACATAGAGTCTGCTTTTACTTTGTCATACCATAGATATGCATGCCATCCAAACAGTTTGTTATATCCTTCCAATGCTAACAACTTCAAATTCTTCAATGTCATCCATTCCTTTAGCCAGTCCAAACATATCGCTTCATGATATAATTTAAAATTTGGTAATTGTAATCCTCCTCTATCTTTCGCATCGTAGAGTACTTTCATTTTAACTCTGGATTTCTTTCCAGCCCAAACAAAGTTTAACATCGTTCTCTGCCACTTCTCAAATTGTTTACTGTCTTTAACAATAGGTATTGTCTGTAGCAGAAACATCATTCTTGGAAGAACATTCATCTTAATTACTGCAATACGACCTAACCACGACAAGTTCATTTTATTCCATCTAATCATATCTTTCTCTATTTGTTGCCATAACTTGTCATAGTTATTCTTATATAAGTCAATATTCTTCCCTGTCACTTCCACTCCCAAGTACTTAGCCTTGTTCACTACTTCACATTCCACCTTATCCATCAGCTCCTTTTGTTGTTGTTTAGTCATATTTTTGCACAGTATTTTGGATTTCACCTTATTAATTACAAAACCCGCTACATCTCCAAAATCCTTCATTTTCTTCATCAATTTTGGCATGCACTCTATTGGATCTTCCACTATCACCATTATGTCATCAGCAAAAGCTCTTACTTTATATTCAAATCCTTTAGTCCTCAATCCTCTTATTGAATTGTCTTCTCTTATTTGCCTAAGTAAAATCTCCAGTACCATTACAAACAGAAGTGGGGAAAGCGGACACCCTTGTCTTGTTCCTTTTCTTATTTCCAACGTTTTGGTTACATCCGAGTTAACAATTATATTTGCAGATTGGTTTTTATATATTGCCTTTATTGGTTTTATAAATTTCTCTCCCAACTGCATCTTCTCCATTGTTGCAAACATAAAATCCCAGTTCAAATTGTCGAACGCTTTCTCCGCATCCACAAAAAAAACCCCAACCTGCTTCCCTGGATTTTTATCATAATACTCAATAGCATTCAACAACACTCGTAAATTATCTTTTATTTGCCTTTCCGGTAAAAAGCCGGCTTGATCCTCTCCAATAAATTCCACTAGCCAAGTCTTAAGTCTTTCTGCTAGTATCTTTGCAAATATTTTATAGTCATTATTAGTTAAAGATATTGGTCTATAATTCTTAACATTACTTAAGTCTAATGTCTCCTTCGGTATCAATGTAATATTAGCCTCATTCCATGTATCTGGCATCTCGACCCCTTCCAATATTCCAATCATCATCTTTTGCATCAGTTGTTTCAAATCCTCTGCCATCACTTTGTAAAATTTTGCAGTAATTCCATCTGGTCCCGGAGCCTTACCAACTGTAGTAGCTTGTATTGCTTGTAACACTTCCATTATTGATATCTCAGCACTAAGCTTCTCCTTCAACTTCTCCAGTACCTTTGGTAGGTCAATCCTGTCAAAATAGTCTCTTATCTTTTCATGATCCACTATTTTTTTCTGACATAACTTGGCATAATATTTGTAAAATGCTCTCTCAATCAATCCTTGATCATATAGTTCCTTTCCCTCTTCTGTAATCTTACTTATTACTCTTTTCTCTCTCTTTTTCTTTAATTGCCATGCCAAATATCTCCCTGGTTTATTAGCTCCTTCAAATGTTCTTTGCTTCATTTTCTTCAACTCCCATTCCACTTCTTTATTTTCCATAGCTCTAATCTGTTCTTGCAGTAACTTTATTTCATACAACAATTTCTTTTTACCTGGTCTCTTTTTCAATTGTTGTTCAACTTGAATAATTTTTTCCTGTATCTCTTTTAATTTCGCTTCTTTTTTCCTCCTCTCTCTGCCATTTAAATCCATCAAAACACCTCTAATTACGGCTTTATATGTGTCCCAGACCATGTGCATTGGCACCTCTTTATCCACGTTAGACTGAATAAAAAACTTTGTTTCTTTTCTCAACACCTCAACACATTCTGGGTCACTCAAAAGATCCTCATTAATTCTCCATCTCCGTTTCTTGTGTTTCATTCCAAATCTCCACATCACTGGATTATGATCCAAGCTAACTTTTGGTAATATATCAGTCTCTTTTGTAAACACTACCAGTTCTTTGGACGCCCAGATCATATCTATTCTTGAAAAAGATTGGTGACTCGATGAAAAAAAAGTATACTGCTTCAGTTTAGGATTATATTTTCTCCAAACATCATCTAAATTTTCTTGTTCCTGAATTTCAAAAAAAGACTTCAGTAGTTTCCCCGTCCTTACTTTACTTGTTGATAGACTTTTATCCAATTGCAAATCTACCACTCCGTTAAAGTCTCCAGCTATAATTACCTGGTCATAAGTCCACTGCTCCATTTGTTCTCATAAGTCTTTGAAAAATATATCTTTGGAGCCATTTGGCGCATATAATCCAAGTACCATAGTTTTCTTTGCATTACATAAACATTCCACAGCCAGGTACCTTCCATTTTTGTCAGACACAATTAATTTGGGTTGTAGCTCTTCCTTTATATATATAACAATTCCCCTCTTTTTTTGCTTTGTTGCCGAGACAAATTGTTTTCCTAACTTTTTGTTAATCAAATATTTAACATCTTGATCCCTAATATGAGTTTCTTGTAGACAAATCAAATTACATCTTTGTTTAGCTAACCAATGTAACACAGCTTTACTTTTAGAGGGTGAATTAAGTCCATTAACATTCCATGAAATTAATTTGTACTCCATAATTATAATCTGGTTGAGCTAGGAAAGTCTTTTCCATTTTCCATCAGAAAAAGATCCATTGCATATTTCGATTTGATCACTTGTCTCCCTGATTGAAATTCAAAAGTCACTCCTTCCGGTAGCTCCCATCTATATCTGATTTTCGCTGCCCTTAGCTTTTGTGTTAAGTCTCTGTACTTTTTCCGGTCCTGGAGTACTTTACGTGGTACTTCTTTCATAATTCGAATCCGTGTCCCGGCTACCTCCAGTGGAGTTTCAAAGTGTCTTCTAATAATTTCCTCCTTCATTCTCCTTGTGGTCAATTGGACAATAATATCTCTTGGTAAGTTCTTTTGTTCTGCATATTTTGGGTTGACTCTATACACGATATCCAAATTAGTCATCATTTCCTCCTCTGTTTGCCCCCAAAATTTTGCCAGTATTTCAGCTACTTGTTTAAGGGCAGATCCATCCATTTTTTCCGGAACTGACCTCATGCAAATCTGTCTGTCCATTGTTTTGCATTCCATCATCACTATTCTTTCGCCCATACCTATGGTCTCATTCTGTATAGCCTCTGTTTTTTTCTCCCCATCCTGCACCAACTGCTGTGTTTCTTGCACCTTTTGTTGAGTATTCTGTAAATCTGTTTTTTTTTTTTTTTGAAAATTTTTTATTGGGTTAGAACATTAATATTTTTACATTACATTACATTCAATTTTTCCCTAATTTTTCGTTTCTAACCCCCTCCCTTTCCCCCCCTTTTGTTGACTTCCAACAGCTTTCCCACCCTCTGTCCCTTTTCCCTTACTTCTATTAATTTCCTCTGTCTAAAACAAATCTATGTTCTCCATTATATTAAGCAGTACATCTTTAACTCTTTTACTTATTATACATCCAAACTATACTTCTTTAGATAAACAATTTATCCCATTTTCCAATTTTGAATATTTCTATATATCATAAACCATAAAAATTTCCCACATTTAAATCAAACAATTTGATTTGTTCTCTATATATTAATCATTTCTTCTTTTTATAGTATTTCTATATAACTCATCACATAGTCAGTCGTTTTAACTCTTCTATACATTCAGTTTGGTGCATATAAGTCTTATCAAGTAAAAAAAAAATATTGTTAATTACTCAATCCTCATGTTTAAACCGTTAATTATTCTCTATCAATATTCTATCAATTAACCTTTACATATCTATGTATATATCTCAATCAATTAATTAATCTAACTGCTTATAAATTCACATTTCTCTTCCTCCCCCGGTAAAGTCACCCCTCTCTTTTATACTTTTATTGTACTTCAGTAGTTCTCAAACTGCCACAGTTTTCCTCCCACCTCCCACTTCTTCTCCAGATATTGTTTCAGCTTCTCCCAGTCTGTGTTAAACTGCCTTGAGTCCAGATCTCTCAGTTTTCTTGTCATCTTGTCCATTTCAGCCATATACAGCAATTTGTAGATCCAATCTTCAATAGTTGGCACTTCTTGTACTTTCCATTTCTGCGCATACAAAAGTCTAGCTGCTGCAGTCATATAAAATATCAACGTCCTATGATGGGCTGGAATTCCCTCCATTCCCAAGTTTAGCAGCAGGAGTTCTGGGTTCTTATTTATTTGAAACTGTAAAATTTCACTCATTTCTCTTATTATTTCCCCCCAGAACTGCCTAGCTACCTCACACGACCACCACATATGATAGAGGGAGCCCTCATGCTTCCTACATTTCCAGCATTTATTAGAAGTGTTCAAGTTCCCTAGCGCAATCTTCTTTGGTGTCATGTACCAACGATAAATCATTTTGAAGATGTTCTCTTTGATATTAATACATGTCGTTGTCTTCATTGTAGTTTTCCACAGGTATTCCCATGCCTCCATTGTTATTTCTTTATTAAAGTTTATAGCCCATTTCACCATTTGTGTTTTAACTATCTCATCCTCGGTATACCATTTCAACAGTACTTGGTATACCTTGGATATTCTTTTCTTGTCTTCTTTAAAAAGGGTCTGCTCTAGTTCCGAGTTCTCTGTTCGTATGCCCCCTTTTGCAGAGTCCGAATTGTATAAATCTCTAATCTGTCTGTACTGGAACCAATCATAGTTAGGTGATAGTTCCTCTTGCGTCTTTATTCTAAGTTTAAATACTTCAGTTTTAGTTATTTCTTTGTACGTTAAACATTGTTGTTCATTATCAACAGCTCTCGGATCTATCACCTCGTATGGAACCACCCACAAGGGGGTTCCTTCTTGTAGGTAAATTTTATACTTCTTCCAGATTGTATATAAACTTCTCCTTACAAAATGATGCAGGAACATCGAGTTGACCTTTACTTTGTCATGCCATAGGTATGCGTGCCATCCAAAAAATTTTTTATATCCCTCTAGGGCTAATAGTTTCTTATTCTTTAATGTCATCCACTCTTTTAACCAAACTAGGCAGATTGCATCATGGTAAAGTCTCAGGTTGGGCAGTTGCATTCCGCCTCTTTCCTTTGCATCTTGTAGAACTTTTACTTTCACTCGGGGCTTCTTGCCTGCCCAAACAAAATCTGATATTTTCCTCTGCCATTTTTCAAATTGCTTAGAGTCTCTGATGATTGGTATTGTCTGTAGCAAAAACATTACTCTTGGTAACACATTCATCTTAACTGCTGCAATCCTGCCCAACCATGACAAATTCAGTCTATTCCATTTGATCAAGTCTCTCTCTATCTGAGTCCATAATTTTTCATAATTATTCTTGAACAAATCTATATTTTTTGCAGTCAGCTCAACTCCCAAATATTTCACCTTACTAGTTACTTCACAGTCCGTTGTTTCCATTAACAATTGTTGTTTCTGCTTAGTCATGTTTTTACATAATATCTTTGACTTCTTTTTGTTAATGAAGAAACCTGCCAAGTCACCAAACTCCTTGATCTTATCTATCACTTTTGGCATGTTCTCCAATGGATCTTCTACAATTAACATTATGTCATCTGCAAATGCTCTAACCTTGTATGAATAGTCCTTTATTTTTATTCCTCGTATTTCCTCATCTTGTCGTATTTGTATCATCAGAATCTCCAATACTAAAATGAACAACAATGGAGATAACGGGCAACCTTGTCTTGTTCCTTTACTAATCGTCAATTTCTTGGTCAGTTCATCATTCACTACAATTGCTGCAGTCTGGTCTCTATAAATTTCTTTAATTGCTCTGATGAATCTTTCTCCCAATTGTAGCTTTTCCATAGTGGCAAACAAAAAATCCCAGTTTAAATTGTCAAACGCTTTTTCAGCGTCTACAAAGAAGAAACCAACCTCTTTATCACAACGCTTGTCATAGTATTCAATAGCATTGATCACTGTCCTTAAATTGTCTCTTATTTGTCTGTCCGGCAAAAAGCCTGCTTGTTCTTCCTCTATGACTTCCGAGAGCCACCCCTTCAGTCTCTCCGCCAATATCTTCGCAAAAATTTTATAATCATTGTTAAGTAATGATATAGGCCTGTAATTTTTCACGTTAGTCAGATCTTGGCCCTCTTTTGGGATCAATGATATATTCGCTTCGCTCCAAGTGTCTGGAATTCTTTGATCCCTAAAAACTCCGTTCATCACCTCTTTTAGGAATGGTGCCAGTTCGTTGGCCATTGTCTTATAAAATTTAGCCGTAAGTCCATCTGGCCCTGGCGCCTTTCCTAGATTTGCGGATTGTATTGCCTTACTTATTTCCTCATCAGTTACTTCACTGTTCAACTTATTTCTCCAAGCTTCCGAGATCTCTGGAAGTTTGGTTTTCTCCAAATATGATGCTATTGATTCTTTGGTTACTTCTTTTTTATTATACAGCTTAGCATAGAATTTATAAAAGGCTCTACTAATGGTAGTTTGCTCCAGGTACGTTTTATTTTCTTCACAAATTTTATTTATTATTTTCTTTTCCCTTTTCTTCTTCAATTGCCATGCCAAATATTTCCCAGGTTTATTAGCACCCTCAAAAGCTTTTTGATTCAGTCTTTTAAGGTTCCACTCCAATTCTTTATTACTCATTGCTGTTAACTGTTCTTGAAGAATTTTGATTTCCTGATGTATTTTCTTTTTCCCTGGTCTCTTTTTTAACTGTACTTCTTTGGCCTTTATTTTCTCCTCAATCTCTTGTCTTTTCTCCTCTTTCTTTTTCCTTGCTCTGCCATTTAAGTCCATTAGTATGCCCCTTACAACCGCCTTGTACGCGTCCCAAACTTTACTGGTTGGTACTTCTTTATTCACGTTGTATTGTATAAAAAACTTTGTCTCTCTTCTCAATATTTCCATATTCTCACTTTCCTGTAACAAGTCCTCATTTATTCTCCAGGCTTTCCTTTTTCTCCTTTTTCCAAATTTCCACATGATTGGATTGTGATCTGAGCCTACCATCGGCATTATTTCTACCTCCTTAGTCCATAACGCTAAGTCCTTTGAGGCCCAGATCATATCAATTCTTGATAATGTAAGATGCCTTGCAGAATAAAAAGTAAACTGTTTGGTTTTAGGATATTCTCTCCTCCATACGTCTTCGAGAGTCTCTTGTTGAATCAACTCAAAAAAAAGCTTTGGCAATAGTCCTCTTTTCTTTTGTGCTGTTGTAATCTTTTTGTCTAGTTCCAAATCTGTCACTCCATTGAAATCTCCAGCAAGAATTATCTGGTCATATACAAGATCATCTAAATGCTTCCTTAAATCCTCAAAGAAGCTTTCCTTTGCACCGTTAGGTGCATAAAGTCCGACTACCAACACTCTCTTTAAATTCCAATTACATTCCACTGCTACAAATCTAGCTTCCACATCTCTCATAACAAATTTTGGCTGCAGCTCCTCTTTTATGTACAACACCACTCCTCTTTTTTTCTTGTTAGAGGCCGCTACAAATTCTTTGCCCAATTTTCCAGATTTTAAATATTTTACATCCTGTTTTCTAATATGGGTCTCCTGCAAACAAACAATATCACATTTTTGTTTTAGTAGCCAATGAAAAATATTTTTCCTCTTATTCGGTGAGTTTAGTCCATTTACATTCCAAGATAGTACTTTACACTCCATATTCATGGTTTTGTTGGTAAGTCTTTTTCATTGTCCTTGATAAATCTCTCCATCTCCCGCTCAGATCTGATGCGTTTTTTTGCCCCTCCAAACTCAAAGGACACTCCTTCCGGTAACTCCCATCTGTATCTGATATTCATGTCCTTCAAAGTCTGAATTAGCACTCTATATTTTTTCCTGTCCATTAACACTGATCTGGGCAGTTCCTTCATTATGATAATCGTCTTGCCGTCAATCTCCAATGGATCTTGAAATTGTTTTGTCACAATCCTCTCTTTCATGTTTCTAGTTGTAAACTGCACAATCACATCCCTTGGTAGTTTCCTCTGGGTTGCAATTCTCGAGTTCACACGGTACGCCACATCTAGGATAGCCACAATTTCCTCCTCCTCCTTCCCCAGGTAATCAGCCAACACCTCAGTCATCTGTTCTTGCGCTGACTTCCCTTCCACTTCTGGCAGACCACGAAAACGAAGCTGCTTCTCCATGTGTTTAGTTTCTGCAACTGAAATCCTCCCCTTCACCAGTCTCATCTCTGTTTGTTGCGTGTCTATTAAATTCTCCATCGCGTCTTCTACTGTTTTAACTCTCTGCTGCGTTCCTTGTAATTCACTACTAATCGTTTCCACGCCTTTTTTCACTTCTGACAGCTCCGACTTTACTGTCTGTGTAACTTCTTTGACCTCTTTAATAAGCTCCAATTTCGTGTCCTTAAGTTCTTTCATCATGTCTATAAGTTTTTTATCCAAATTTTCTATTGCCGATTGCCACTCTTTTTTCGACATCGTGGGGCTTGCTTTAGCTCGCTCCCACGAATCTGCTCTCTTCCTTAGCTCCGTGGCATATATTTAAACGTTTTCCTTTTTTTCAAATATCCCAATCTTTGCCAAAATTAATTTTTTGTATCCAAAATGTCGGGCGTCTTTTCTCTATGGTTTCTCTATGTTATTGTAATCCAAGATGGCCTACTTCCTCTTCCGCTGAAGCCGCGACCCTTCCCCTTTCAAAAATGGCGATTCCCTACTTCCTATCCATCGGCAAGGGCCGCTTCCCTCCAGCCACTCTATTGTTGTTACGCACTTCCTGTCTCCCGTCTTCCCACAGCAGGTCTCGCGATGGTGTCTTTTTCCCACAGCTCCAAAACCACAGGTATTCAAAACAATAGTCCGATTTTTGCAATAACTTCTTTAAATTTAGTCTCTTTTAAAATACAACTCCTGCCGAGTCTTCACCCCCTTTTCACTGGTCTGTTGCAGTTTAGAAATCTACTTTCTTTCCTCTCTGTTTTTATCAATCTGTCCCGTTTCAAGAGATAGCGATCTTTACCTTCTCTTCAACTTTCCCGGGTTGTAATCGCTGTTTCGATCTTAAATTCTCCTCTCGACTTCCCTCCCCGATCGAAGCTTGGGTATGTAGGTCTTATGCCAGCCGAATTGGCCCCAAAACTGCCGCAGAGATTATAGCCGACCCGTCGCAAGGTGGGACCTCAAGGATCGGGGGGGAGACTCCTTGTGTAGAGCCCCCCCTCGTCCGAGATCTAGCTCACCCTAGGGTCTTGAGCGTTCTTTGCCTGCTCCCCGCCTGAGAGCAGTCGGCCGCGGGTTATTTTCACCCCTCCGGACGTTTAAAACGGCAGTCCGGTCAGCTCCGCAAATGGAGCTGCGTTAGACCTCCATGAATCCCAAACCGGAAGTCGAGTATTCTGTAAATCTGTTTTTATTGCCTCCATCTCCTTTTTAACTTCCATAATTTCCAATTTGATTGCTTCTTTCATTTCTGTCATTAGATTTTGCTGTAATTTTTGTATCATCGCCCGAATCTCTTTATTTCTATCTGTTATTTTCTTATCCAAATTTTCAATAGCAGCCTGCCAATCCTTTTCTTTTTTGGAGGCCATCGGACTTGCCTTAGGTCCCCATGAATCAGCTCTCTTTCTTAGCTCCGTCTTCTTTTTAATTCAAAGCTCTCTTTTTTTATATATCAAAAGTTTTGACATTTGCCCTCAGTTAAAATGGCAGTTGAGGCTTCTCTTACCTTTAAAATGTCGGGCGATGTTTTTCTGTGGTTCAAAATGTCGGACGATCTTTCTCTATGGTAATACAGTCACACCGACAATCTTCCCTTACTTTCAATGGTGAATCCTCTACTTCCATTTCCTTTCCGTTACTTTCAATGGTGGGCACTTCACTTCCTCTTCCAGCTTTGTTTTTCTTCCGGGTCCTAAGGTCTTTAGTGGGCTCCTTCATTTGGAAGGAAGTGTAAGAATGGCTGTGGGACATCTCTCAGGTGACATTGTTTCCTGAAAATTGACTCATCATTCTGCTTCCATGGAAATCTCAGGAGGATTTTTAATGTACAGATAGTTGGAATCTCAAAAAAAGTAAGCAGTTTCTCCACCACAGCCAAGATCTACAAGGTCTTTCTATTACTGTCTCAAAGAACAACTACGCTAAAACAAGAAAATGGATACAAATGATTAGCAATGATCTAGTGCACTAACCTTATGTCAGCACAGAAACAGATGCTTTGCACTCTGTAAATTTGTCATTTATTAAAGATAACAAGATGAATGGCCTTATCATTTGCTCTATAGTGGATCAAGGCATGCAAGCTGCCCACAAGGAAATCTGGAGAATGCTCCTGAAAGAGAAGCAAAGCAGAATAGGAGGAGGATAGGAGTGTATAAAAGAGGACTAGCAGTTTTGGAGAAGAAGGGGGTACATTTCATGTCATGATCTCTTCACTGCAGAATATCCCTCTGCTGACTTTTTTTAGGGTTTATTTCCATTCTGAACCAGGGACTAGGAGAACCTAGCTTATAGAGAAGGAGTTCAGAAAACATCCCCTTTCTCCTTTATATCTGAACTTTTGCATTTGATACAAAAGCAGAAAAATGGTACTCTTACCATTCAGTTAAGAATACATGGGGAGAAATAAATATGGTGTGTAGCATAATAAAATTACTATGTTGCCAGTTTAAGTTCACACATTATTTTTGTGTTGTCCAAAAAGAAAATTGGGCAGGATTCCAGTGGTTCATTTAATGTTATTAACAAATATTATTGATGTTTGTCATAAAATATAAAACAAAACTTTAGGTGGGGATACTACCTCAGCCTAAATACAATGCTGGACTTTTCTGCACTGGGGGTTTGCTGCAGCTTTCATTGTCTTTCCCCTTCCCTTTCACACAGTATCATTTTCTGGTCATTCCTCTTCCATCCCCCCCCCCGAGTTTTTTTTTCCAGACTACCACAAAGTTCATTTGAAAATCAGAAAGGGGAAGGGGACTGGGAGACCAATGACTGGCAAACAATACTGTATGTAAGGGAGGTGAAAATCTGATGTAGCTAAGAAGCTAAACTGCAGAAAAGGTCCAGGGTAGAAATGCCCACTGTTTTAGATACAAAACTGTCTTAAGGTATTTTAATAATTCATATTTTTTCCACAATGTTACAGCAGCAGAGAAATATCTGGTCCCATTTAGCACGATTCACTTTCTTGATTAGCTTTAAAAAATTATAATTTATCTTTGAAAAGTTGGTTAAAATGAAACTAAAATGTCCTTTGTTGAACTGAACTCCAAGCATACATTTATAGTGAGGCAAATGAGAATTTGAGTCATGCTGATTGAAGAAAAGAATCATATTAATCATTCCAATTTGCTCAAAGAATATTTCTTGTTGAAGTACAATTGGTATATGATCTAGCCATGAATTTAAACCAGTTTTAATTGAGTCATGGCTCCCAGAGAACAGGTTATGTTCTCTGGGAGGCAAATTGGCAAATTGTGGATGGAGGTAAAAACAAAGGCAAATTGTGGAAGGAGGTAAAAACAAATTTCCCTCCTCTTGGGTGCCTGCTGCTGCTACGTCACTCCCAGGTACCAAGGAAACTAAGTTTATGTATGATGGGGTAGAAAGGGGGCGGGGAGAGGAAATCTCTGGCTCAGTTTTACCATTTGAGCCAGAGAAGAAACTGGCATCTATGATAAGCATATTACCTCACTTTGAGCTGCTGAAGCTTGTACTCTGAGCCAAACAAGGATGAATTTTGAAAGCCTGTCTAGTACAAACCCCCTGCAATGCTCTTGGGAAAAATGAAATGGATAAACGATCTATCATACCCTCCATCCTATAGCCAAATTTTAAACTGTAAACACTTCAGAATAGAAAACAATTCCATAAATTATTCAGCAAAACAATTGTGCTGCAAAAACAATAAATAATGAACACTGCTACTGTCATCTATTGCCCATATGTGACTATTTTGGTAGCAGTGAGTTTTCCTGGTATCAGTACCTCTCATGGCTGATTTCAAAGTGTGAGGGTTCTGAATTGAAAAAAATATCATACGAGTATGTATTTTAAAACAGGTAATCAAATATTGCAGACATTAATACAATATGAACACAATAATAGATGGATCAGGTGGGACACGATAACGAAATCACTTTCTTGCTTTGCATTAATGTCAGTAATTGCAACTTCACAGGACAAGAGATGGGCACGACCACAAAAAAACAGAACCATGAGGTTCATGGTTCGAGGGTTTTCACGAACAAGGAACCACGAACTGGCATGAACTGGGGCAAGTTTAGGAAACAGTTTGTGGTTCGTGGGGTTTAAATGTCCCTTTCCGGCCTCTAGCAGTAGCAGGGAAAGGAGCATTTGACAGTTTAAAGGGCCCTTTCCTGCCTTGAAAGTGGCAGTTCCCTTTAAACTATCAGATGGCAGGCAGCAGGGGTGGATCCCCCCCTCGCTGCCTGTCAGCTGATAGTTTAAAGGGACCTGCCACTTGCAAGCGGCAGGGCCCTATAAACTGCCCAAACACCAGCCTCCGCAGTGGCCATTTGAGGGGCAGGAAGGCCGATTTTGGCCTCCTCCACTGCCCTGTGGGCCCACACAGCAACAGAAGAGGCCATAAATGGCCTTCCCTCCCCTAGCGAGAGGAGGGGGAGGATGCCACAGGCCCACAGGGCAAGGTAAGTGTGGGGCTGGGGCTGGTGGGAGTGAGGACTGGGGTTGGGCAGTTAAAAGGGGCCTGCAACTTGCAAGCAGCAGGTCCCTTTAAACTATCAGCTGGCAGGCAGCAAGGGGGGATCCCCCCTGCTAACTGCCAGCTGATAGTTTAAAGGGACCTGCCACTTGGAAGCTGCAGGAAAAGTTTATATGGCCATTTCCCTTGGGAAATGACCATTTAAACTGTCCCTTTATGACCCAAATGAACCAGTAGACCAGTAGACCACTCAGTAGACCATTCAGCCACCAGCACTGTCGCTGCCAGTTCCACGGCATGTGCTCCCGCCCCCAGCGCCCCCTCCAAAGCCCCCTTTGGTGCCTCATCGCTTGAGGTGGGGGCTGGACCTGCCTCAATGGGCACACTGGCCCTGCTTGCTTTATCTGTTGTTTTGGAGTTAAAGTCAGCTTTATTCCAATGCAAACATATACACACACATGCACATGTGCCATATAAGTTTGCTTACCTTTTGGTTCAACATCAATCCAGATGACTTCAACTAGTGAGCTAAACTCCATATTTCATATTAACACAAATAAACTTTTGTCTGGCCTATGGGAATTTTCCATATCAAATTGATTTGGCAAAGTTACTAGCAGCTGGGATGTACATCCAAATGTACATCTCACAGAAAACAATCGGTATGAGGGAATGATATCACATCCATAATTGCATCTGAATTCAGAAGCTGTTCATTTGCATTCAGTGAGGAGCACATTTGGAAGCACATTCCAGTGTGATAGAGTGCACACACACCCCTCCCCAAAAGCAACTGTTGCATTAAAAATTAAACCATGAGAATCTTGTGCAGCACAAATCTGGAATTATCTACTAAGCAGGAGGGTGTGTGATTCAGTGACAGAGCACATTTTAATGCAAAAATTTAATGTTCTGTTCCTGGAATTTTTAGATAGAGGGTAGCAAGTGAAAGACCTTTCTTTCCATGAGGACAACTGCCTGTCAAAGTAAACAATGCTGAGCTACAAGAACCAGGGATCTGACTCAGTGTAAAGTAGTTTCAGTTTCTTATGTAGTATATCTGCAATTTAGATGTGGCACACTATGGCTTGGAATCAGATTGCCTGGGTCAATCTGTGGAAAGCTGCCATGTTTACATGGGGCTGCCATTCTGGCAAGACAAGCAATACCTTCTGGAATCCTTTCAGCTTCATAGATCTTAGCCATACAACTCTATGGTTTCAACATGGTTAAGAAAATGTGTCAAATTTTATTCTGACTGGAGAACATTAATTTTAAAAGTAAAGTATTTCTGCTGAAAACATAGTCATTTCACATATACTTTGCCTCTTATAATCTTGTGTCTTGTGTCATTTACTTGCAACAATTTATTACAGTAACAGAATAATTTCTTCCTTCACTTTTGCTATTATAGCTTAAGAAAATCTGTCTCCTCTCTGTCCTCCAGTACATCACCAGCAGAATAGTCAACTAGTGAGGGAGAGGGAGTGCAGATTTTAAACTAGTAATGAATGATGGATGAGCTAAAAGGACACAAGGACAAAACTGATTTCTCTAAGCTGCAGTAATCCAGCAACTGAAGAGGGGAGGGGGAAAAAAACCCTGAATACTCAGGCTTTAATAATAAATAGAGCATATATGATGTGGAAGCAGAACATATATTTCTGATGCAAGTGTTTCAATAAGGTGCTATATAACTGAATGATTGGGTCCAGCTATTGCTGACAATAGATTGGCATTGAACTAATTGGGTGATTTCCTGATGGAAAATCACTTGACAATTTCCCTGGCACCAGATGGCCATGGTGGACACGTCACTCTTGTGTAACTCCAAGCAGTCCTGTTCCTCTGCACCCCTCCACACTCCTGCTGAACCAGTACAGCCCCTTCTTGTACCGTGAGGAACTGGTTGGTGGCATCAGCAACAGCTCCATCAGAGCAGAAGCCCAAGCCTACCTGGAAACAGTGACATGGAGGAAACTGGTGCTGGCAAGGGCAACTGGTTGGTTGCTGAGGCAATGTGGATAGAACTGGGAAAAGCTCTGTTTTCGAAACAGAGCGGAGAAAGGTGTCTCCAGGAGGATTAGTGAGGCTGCTCAATGAACTCCCATTAATTAAGGATTTTCCCAGCAGAGAAAAAAGATGGAAGCAGCTGCAGTGCATGTATGGACAATCCATCATTCTTTCAGGACTATATTGGCACCTCAACCCATCCAGGCAGATCTCCTCAGGAGTATTGTAAAGGATAGCAGCCAAAAGATGTCTCTCCATTTCTCAAGGAGATTTTGTCACTGAGCAGGCTAGCAATGAATGTAAAAGCTTATCGGAATCAAAAGGCCCTCCCATCCCTAGCCTGCTCAGATGAGGGAGGACCTCATCTGGATGGCCCAATCTAACCCAATTTTGTCAGAGCTTGGAAACTAAGCATAGCTTTTAGCGATGATGACTAACCTCTATTTTCAGAGACAGTACTCCTCTAAATGCCAGTTGTTGGGGGAGAGGACTCTGTGAGGTAGTTGCTTCCTAGAGGCATCTGGATTGGGAAATAGGACATTGATCAAGACCAAGGGTCCACAATGTGGTCCCCATGGTGCCATGGCACCTGCCAACATCTTTCCTAATGCCCACAAAGAATTTTTTGAGAGTGGGTGGGACAAGATGGGGCTTTTGCCCAACATGGATTCTGATAGACCACTGGAGATACGATTGGATATGAAGACTATATGTTTAAAGGTGCTACTGGACTTTTTACTATTTTGCAACTACAGACTAACACAGCTAACTCTTCTGGATATTAAAGAGTGCATCTGTAATATATGCAATTCACTGCCACATGAAATGGCAACTGCTAGAGGGTGTTAGGAACTTCAAAAACAATTAGAGAAATGTGTGGATGAAAAGTATATTTACACTTCTTGTAACTGGCCTTCTTGTATTGTTTTAAGCATTTTAAAGGGGAAAATGAAGCACCTTTTTTCTTTTAAAATGTTAACACAGCATAGGGAACATAGCAAAAGCAAATTGAGCTTAGAGGGCCAGAACTCTTTCCTCTCCCTGCCCAACCCCAATCTAAATCAGGGATGAGCAAGGTGAGACCAAGCATAGGCTTGAGATCATAAGTGTTAACTGGGTCAGTATACCACCTGAGCCCAGACCAGGACAACCCAGGCTAGCCTGATCTTAGATCTCGGAAGCTAAGTAGGTGATCCCTACAGGGTTGTTTCATAGAGGCAGGCAATGGCAAACCACATCTCTTGCCTTAAAAACATTAATGTTAACATTTTCATGGTGCAAAAACATGGAGCAAAAACAAGACTTGGAGTATGCAAAATGACTGGCCATGGAAATGAAATAAACACCATGCACAGATTGTTTTTTAAAAAAGGCAAATTTAATGCATCTGGAACTATCTACAAAATAAAATTCAATATCCCTCAATGAAGCCTAAATTTAAACAAGAAATAAAACCCCAATGAATTTTCAAGTGTGCACTTGCAATTTCACCTGGTACACATATGAGAAATGAGTCATTACAAATCTACCAACACATGTAAAGAATAAAGGAAGGTATAGTAAAAATGTCACAAACATACAATTCCTTTGGCAAAATATAAAGAACACAAGAACTCCACCCAACAGGAAAGCTTATTTGCTAGTGTACCAGAATTCAAGAAAGCGAATATAGGAAAGGGGAAACTAAAAGCAAACTAAGCAAACTAAAAATACATTTTTCAAAGCAGCTCCTCATTTGGGGCCATTTGCTGCATTGAGTAGGGAGAAAATCAGACTGCGCTGAAAGACTGCTCCCCTGATGTCCCTGGGACCAGCCATTACAGGAAGCTGCACAGTGTTTTACTACAGCTCCCAGAATCCTTATTGCCTACGACTCCCATACTGCACAGATCCAACTACATTGTTAACCTCTTTATTGCCCACATGCTACTTTGTACCACAAAGCTTCAGTCAATTCAGATCATACATAGAAAGGACTCTTTACATTTTAATCCTCCCCCCTTCAGCTGGCCTGTGGGAACTGATTAAAAACAATGCATCCACTTTTAATTGTTAAGTCAATAAAGAGGTATCAAAATTAAAAGAGGAGAATTACAGGAGATTTAACATAATTACTGGGGAGAGTTTGAAAGGAGGATATGCGACAGAAGACACAACATCATGAACACGCAGGGTGAGGGCTGGTTGAGAGGGAGGGGAGGAGAACACATGATCATATGATCTCTTTGGAGAACTGCCAAAACAGAGTTCTGACTCATTCTGGCAGATGAAAAAGCCCTAATTATGAGAATTATAAGACCTCTCTCTAATGTGCTACAAGCAACAGTAGCAGACCATAGTAGCAAGTTGCCTGACTGGGTGAGATGTTGCTGGCTCCAGCCTGGAAGACTGAAATGTGAACAAAATGTGAATAGAATGCAGAGTGATTAGGTGTGGTTGATTCCTGCACTCCCTGCTGCGGATGTGCAAGATTCCTGGCAAGAAAGGTACTTGAGGGATTTTCCTAAAAACAAATCCTTGGACATTCCAGCCTCCCCTTCCCTATTCAGAGTTGATTGGAACTCTGAATGATCAAATCCTACCTAGCAATCAAGGACCATCAATCATCTCCGATAAGTTTAAACTCTTCCTAAGAAAACTTAAGCTAAACTTAAAATTCTTTACCCAACCTTGGAGACAATTAAAACTACGGTTTCATTGTCATAGATCCAGAAAAGTTAGTCGTGTTAGTCTGTAGTAGCAAAATAGAAAAGAGTCCAGTAGCACCTTTAAGACTAACCAACTTTAATGTATCATAAGCTTTTGAGAACCACAGTTCTCTTTGTCAGTTTCATTGTTCAGCACCAAGAATGACTAATCTAAACCTCCCCAGTTCTTATTGTTATACCGCAGAATGCCAATCAAGTCTTAGCAATTTCTTTGTCTATCCCAGGAGACAACCATTAAGGTCATTGTCTGTCAGGCTGAAGTCACCTTCCAGCTCCAGGGCCCATTTTGCCCTATAATTGCTTGGGCTTTACACCAGCCAAAGTGTGCACAGTTACTTGGATCCAAGTGCCATACCCTCAGATTTCCTCTGAGCCTCCTGGCAGAGAATGCTGGTCATTTAAGCCTTTTTCCTCCTAGCCCTTTCTACTCCTCTGAAGGTAACTATTACCCAAACCCTACAACCTATATCCAATCTCCTCTTTTCTTAGGACAATTGTATGCTTGTGATTTTCTTTGTCTTTTGGTTTGTATGTTTGCATTTCTCCTTAAATAAAAGAACTCTTTGCTTTGGAAAACACCCATCTAGTCAGTTTCCTTGGGGGAAGGACCTGGTATAAATTGGTGGAAGATTTTGCTTGTTACTGCCTCTCACAGCTGTTTGTTTGCTAATTCCCACTACTCACAAGGAGACTCATCTAAGTAACACATGTAGTTACTTTATTCTCATTTTTACACAAGGTCCAAAAATATAATTCAGTGATCCCACTACCTGTTCTACATCCTGAAGTGTCTACGTCCTGAAGTGTGTTCCGAAATTATTAAGTGTGTTGAGGGGCAAGAGAGGAGACTGACGTTACTTAGAACTAAAGGAAAGACACGCTCAGCAATATTATTCTCCCAGGACCCAGCACTTGTTTTGAAAATAAAGTAAAGGCCTAAGCCCAGGTAACATCTTGGCACAAACTGCATAATTTGTTCAGAGAAATTCTAAAGTGGTAACCACTGAAGTCAGTTGTCACAAAACCAAAAAGAAAGCTTCGGGCACCTTTATTTTATTTTATGTTGTGTATAGTCCGCCTTTCTTGCTGAGACTCAAGTCAGATAACAAAGTTTTAGTACATTCAAGTTCAAGGACATTTCAATAAAAAATGTAATAGCATATATAAATGCAAATTTACAAAGATTGAAAACCAGCAGAAATTCAATACAGAGAATGCAGCACTCTCGGCTGGTTGCTACAGCGGAGGGCCTTGATTTGCCTCCCTGGAGGAGGGGGAGGCAGCAGTGCTTTCCCAGCCATCCAGGAATCACTGCAGGGGTTAGTGGCCTCATAAGGCTGCTCTGCCCCTCAGCTCTTCAGTTGTGCCTTGTGCTCGGCCCACCTCCTCGCATTATTTCATTGCAGGTCTGGCTTTTTCTGCCCTCGCCCCGGCCTGGTGGATCTCCAGTGGCTCTCCCACTGGAGATCCAGGCCCTGTGGAACTTGTTTAAGTTCCGCAGGGCCTGTAAAATGGAGATGTTCCATCGGGCCTTTGGCTGAATGCCAGTGGGTATCCTCCTTCCATCTAAGACTGCCACGTTTTCTGGAGCTGCCCTTGGCCATCTGTTATGCCCATATACGAACTCCCAAATATTTGTTTAATTAGCCTGCACCTGGACTCTTTCAATGACTTTTAAAAGATTATTACTGATTTTATGGTTTTGTGATTTTTAAATATATTTTATGAATGTTGTTAGCTGCCCTGAGCCCATTTGTGGGGAAGGCAGGGTATAAATCAAATAAATAAATAATAAAATAAAATGCTTGTGGCCAGCTGGAGCTCTCCTGCTGGCTGCTGCTTGACAGCCATTTTAGAAAAAACCAGAGAGAACTTAGTGTGGCTGTGTAGAGAGGTCTGTAAAATGAATCTACTTTGTCAAATTTGCTTGAAACTTGAGCGTTCTTTGGTAAACAGGCAGAAGAAGCTATGATGCAGTTTTGATGTAATTTGGTTGAAAAATACTGTCTCCAGCCTCCCCGCCCTAAGTTCTTCATAGGAAATAATGGACGACTGACAAGATGAGGGTGGTGGGATCTGCAATGGAAGTAGGGTTACCAGGCCCCCCCTATTGTCCTAGCAAGAGGTAGGGGTCCCAGTGCTTACCCTTTGGCCTCAAATGGGCCAAAATAGGCCCGTTTGTGGCCAAAATTGGCCTCCAGCAAAGTGCAAGGATGCTCTCAGAGTGGCGCGATGAAATCAGTCCAAGAAGTAATGTCATGCTGCCCCATGAGTGTGCCCATTCTCACACCTTTTCCCTGTCCTGGGAGTTATGTGGTGGCAGGAGGCAGAGGGTAAAAGTGGGGGATCCTCTGCCCCAAAAAACTTGTCCCTGAAGGTCAAGAGATCCCTAAATGGATGCCTTCCTCACCTTCTGAAAGGATACAAAAAAAACAAACTACAACAGAGAAGTATGGCAAATAAAGAGTTTTGGTAGAAAGGTAAAAAAATGTCAGTAACTGTCTTTATAAACAGCTACCCACTGAAAATAATGGTCTTGGAAATCCAGACCCCACCCAACTGGTAATGAACTCCTCAGAAATAAGCAATCATGGTAAAAAAAATTACCTTTGATGCCCAGATCTGAATTTATAAAGCAAATTTTCTTGGTGCACACTCTACTAGAAAAATTACAAATTGAAATTAAACCCAGACCAGACCAAAGTGATGCTTGTTGGGAAGTCAGATATTCTGAAAGACATTGTACTTTTCACTTTCAATGGAGTTTGACTCTCGCTGACTCAGTTAAGAGCCTAGGGGTTATACTGGATCCAGCGCTACTACTAGAAAAACAAGTTAAGGCAGCTGCAAAAAATGCTTTCTACAATCTCACTCTACTCTAGCCTGGAAGATGGCTTCTTATCTTGACACAGCTGACCTAGTCAACCTGGATCCATGCTATGGTAACATCAAAACTTGACTATTGTAATACACTATACATAGGTTTCCCATCTAAGTTAACTAGGAGGCTCCAATTGGTGCAAAATTCTGCAGCTCGACTGTTAGCAGGTGCAAGTAGGAGCATGAACATCACTCCCATCCTGCAGTCACTGTTGGCTACCTATCAGCTACCATGCTCAATTCAAGGTACTTGTCCTTAAACAGCAGAAATGGCACCAGATGAGTTTTTAAAATTCAAAAGTATTTTATTTCATCTCTATTTTAGAGATGAAAGATCAGGTGAAATCAGGGGTTAAATATTTCCAAGGTAATTCAACACAGAAATCTCTGAAGTAAAATCAGTACATGCAAAGACTATTTCTTATTCTCTTCACAGATACTTACAGTCTTACATTTAGAGGCTTTTGTTCCAGTGTTTCCCCAAACACTCTAGTATACTTTCTTTTAGTTTTCTCTTTCTCTTTTGGGTTTAAGAATGCTTGTACCCACTTTCTAGTACCCCACACCCCTTCTCTTCAAACACCAGTGCTTTCCTTCAGTTTTTGACTGAAACTTAAGGTCTCCAAAAAGTAGTTTCTATCCACACCTGACCAGGGATCTCTCCACTCTCCAGAGCAACCTCCCTCTTTAAGAGAGTCAAGAAAGTCTTCTCTGTTTAGATCGATCCCCTTTTAATGGCCTGAATGGGGAGTCTGCACCTACTTCCCAAACGTCCTTGACAACTTTCCCCCAGTTCTCCTGTTGGTGGTAAACTGCTTTCAGTTAGTACTCTGTCTCCCAACTCTTTCACACTTGATTCCTCTCAGCTAGGGCTGAAAACTGGAACTTCTTTCCAGTTCATGCTACACAATCAGATTCCTTGGAGTATTAGGCTGAACCTCATCTGACAGCCCTATTAACAGAGCAATCTTATGCATATTTATTCAGATGTAAATCTTGTTCAATCAGGTTTATTCCAAGGTAAATGTTCATTGGATTTCAGCCTTCATGTGCAGCATGTATATAAAGATACAAGGGATAGTTTTCTACCAAATGATTGATGGCTGACAGTGAAAATTACCATCCTGTTAATTTTAATGACTTTTTAAATGGGTACATAGTGACTGCTGCAAACATATTTAATATTTTTATCAGGAATGTCCATAATTCCTTTTTCAGTCCTAATCAGGAAGCAGAGACAGTTAATGTACAATTACCTACAAAGTTGGCATACTCACCATCAAGCATCTTTTTTATTAGGCCCTGAGAGTTTCAATAATTAAATTTCCTGTGAAACAGTTCCTCCAGCTGCAAAGAGCATTCTAGGTATGCTGACATATGTAAGTACTGTTTCAAAATTCCTCGGCTGCATGATCTTCTCACTTGATAATGTCATCAGTGAAATGCTCTGTCACATATGAATCTCCTTCATATATTGCAGTACATAAGATCATGGAAATAGTTATTTGAAATTCTTATGCAGTTACCTAAAAAGACTTCGAGCATTATCAGTACAATCCTAAATATACAGAGCAATCCTTTTGGGGGTTGGGGGAAGTGCTTTGAGAGTCAACTAGGAGATACCATAGTGTATCTCGGACATGCCATTGTAAACCCAACTTACATCAGTGGGGTGCTCAGGCACTACTCTGCCCAGGTCCTATACCCAAGCCCAGCTGCTGTGGCCAGGTGCGGAAGGTTCTGAGGCATAAATACTTGTGTGCACACAGCCCTCAAGGGGAGGGCTCCTCTTCAGTTAGGTGCCTTTGCATGGCCACAGTGAATATGGGAGTCTTAGTTCCCCAAGCTCCTGCACTCTGGAGGGAAGGGGAGTGGCATCAATAGGGTGATTGCAGCTTGTGAATTGGTTGCTCCTTTGCCTGCCACTCATGAGGCTGTCAATAGCAGCTGCCCTGCCATTGGGGGATGCTGCTGGGGTTGCCAGAGAAGCGAGTGAGTGTGTTCTCCTCACCATGACCTCAGCATGCCTCACCGGGCTTGGCTACCAGCACAGCTCACTCACAAAAGTCCTTTGGAAGAGAACTAGTGATGCCAAAGATCTGCAGGTGGGCATATGACAGTGGTGAGGCAAGGCTTAGGATTGCACTTCCCATTACAGCCTATTGACTTCAATACAGCCTATGACATCAAAGGATTTAGAAGGGTATACCTCTGCTTAGGATTGCATTGTAGGTGTAGGGAAATTTTAAAATGTAATTTTGTTACCTTATTCTTTTTTCTTTCACCCTTTTCTTCAACTATTACATTTTCTCTTCTAATAGGTCTGGTTTGAACAGAACAGTGCCCTCATACTGGATAGACAGTGTAGGAGGATAACAGGGCTAATAGAATCAAACACCATGAAGAGGCTGAGGAATCAGCAGGACCACACTTTTGGGTTTTCCTTCCAGAACAGGTAATAAAGCCAGGACAACTAATGGTCAATTTCACAGCCAGGTTGAAATGGATCTAGATAATTAGCCTTATGCAGGAATGTCTTAAGTTGCATGCCCACTACCTGCTCTAGGCACTTTTTCAGAAAGGATATATTTGTGATTGGTTAATATCTCTTAAAGTCATTAGCATTCAGAGAAACCTTCTTCATAAGTGGCTGTATATGGCCACCTCATGACCACCTCATTCAAGGAAGCCTGCAGCTCTCCATCCCTCAAAAATTATTAATTTTATGCCATGACCCAATTGGTACCACCTTTTCCTTTGAATAGATATAATAAGCCCAGTTGAGCAAGATTCATGCATGGAATTGGCAAGATGCACCCCTCAAAGCACCCTATGTGATTATCAGGTCATAATAACGGTGATTTATTCAAGAATCAGTGACAAGACCAACTTCTGGTGACATATTGCAGAAATTGTGGTGTCTGTCAGACCAATTCTAGTTGTGAAATACCAGCAAGAAATTGTTATGCTAGTCATTGTGGACCATCGTTGTGTTTGCTAAACATCATTAAAGTTACGTTTAAAGAGAAAATAGGATAGAATATTCATTTATTGCAACTTGGGTTTTATCAACAGTATAGGTAAATGCAGATTCTGATTGATAAATAAAGTTCTTTCAACACCATGTCTGTTTTATGTGAACTTATGATGGCTGCGAGATCTGCAATCACTTTCAAGCTACCAGATAGAGTGATACTCCCTCTGTTCTGCAAACAAAAGGGGGGGGGCGGGGGGAGGAACTGCACTCAACAGCTGATGATGAAAGTGTGCCACTGAGTAAGACTTGTTAGTTTCATACACTGGTATAATGAGAGAACACCCATATCATTAAAAAGTTATGTTCTGAAGTGGTTCTGAATAAATCATTTATCTCAAAGTATGAGAACAAATCCCACAAGAGACAATTTCAGAGAAAAGTAAATGTCTGTTTGAAGCAAAATGCATAGTTTCACCTTCTGAAAACCGTTCTGTTAATTTGGGCAATTTCTCTTGTTTGTACTATGGTCTCTTCCACAAATTGAAGTGCTGGAAGAAAACACGTGTCTACCTACCTTCCCACTCAGTGGTCATGACTACTCATGATCTCATGTGGAAATATGGGGGCTTGACATGAAATATTTTTTGAAAAGTTGGTTTTATTTTTAAAATGTTAGGCCACTACTGTTTCCCAGGTATGGATGTTCATATTGTTGTCATTACTTTGTTATGGGTTTCCCCAATATTACAAAGACTTCAAAAACAATAAGATATACCGTTTTAAAATGAGAATGACACTAATTCTTTCCTCTAAGTCTGTAAGGGTAGCCTCTCCAAAAGTCTCAGTTAACCTTGAAGTTAGTAGATGAGAAGAAACTAACATGGGTTATGTTATATGGTGATATATAGATCATTTTATATACAGAATATGTTATATAGTGATGATAATTAGTGTTACCTGATGGTTTTATTGTTGCTACTTCTAACTGCTGCTGTGCTGTTTAATCTGCTACTTATTTTGTTTCTTGAGTTAGTTGATTATATTGTATTTTTCTATCTCATTTGAGGCACTCAAAGCTGTTCACAGTCAAACTCATAAAAATATACATCATAAAACCATATAGAACTAATAACTCATAGAAAGCATTAATCAAGGTCTCTGAGGCCCCTGAGAGAGCAGTAACAGAGGCATTCCTTTCACTCTTTTCAAAGGCTTTTCAAAACAGAAATGACTTAATAAGGTTTCCAAAGAGTGCACCTATCATGTTTCTTGGGGTAGGGAGTTCCACAACTTGCCAGCAGAAGCTAAATGAAGCCTTCCAATGATTCCCTGCAGATCTAACCTCAGTCAGTGCAAGTTTTGCACTGTTCGGTTTGTTTGTTCATTTGCATTTTAGAATTGCTGATAGTTTTTAAATTGTAATTATAAGGTTGGATCTGTTGGAAGAGCACAGAGGAAACTTCACATCTTCCAGCAACCTGCTGTTTCTCCAAAAAACTTGTCCCTGAAGGTCAAGAGATCTTCACAAACAAAATGTACCACAGTGCAAGATGTTGAGGAAATGAGGGGAAACTAAACAACATTGCCTCTCTTCCCTCCCTCAGCTGATTCCCATTCTCTGTTTCCATTGCAGTATCCTGTCCTGTGTTGCATTTTGTTTGCAATGCTCTCCCACTCATCAGAGTTTTGGGACAAATAGTCATCTGCTTGTGGAAGGGAAAATCTGGAAAAGAACCACCCTGCTTACTGCTTCCAGGAGCTCTCCTACCGGATCCTATCCATAGTTATATTGTATATTTAATTAGTGTAATCTTCCTCTTTAATAGTCATTGTGATAGAAATGCATAGATCTTAGAGACTATCAAATTGCATTAGTATGGTTGGAGAACAGAATACTGCAATTTTATCTCAAGCAGAGAGAAACCAATGGTGTGGGTGAAAGAATTGTATATACTAATAGCCACCTTCTCCCCACCTCATGAATATTTAAACCCACTGTTAAGACATGTTTGTGCAATCTTGGGGCAATCCCCAAGGTTGCACAGAATTAACAAAAAGAACAAAACAAAACTGGGTGTTTAAATCCCTCCAAACACTTACTTATTCTCTGTTGTGTGAATAGATGGCAACTATCAAATTGCATGGGAGGAAGGGTGCTCCAAATGACTCAGCCAAAGTTTAAAATGATGTAGTTTGATGTAGTGGTTAAGAGCACAGGACTCTAATCTGGAGAGCCGGGTTTGATTCCCCACTCCTCTACTTGAAGCAGCTGGGTGACCTTGGACTAGTCACAGTTCTCTGGAGCTCTCTCAGCCCCACCCACCTCACAGGGTGTTTTGTTGTAGGAATAATAATAACATACTTTGTAAACCACTCTGAGTGGGCATTAAGTTGTCCTGAAGGGTGATATATAAATTGAATGTTATTGTTATTATTAAAATGGCCTGATTCGAAGTGGCACATGGCAGCTACTGATGGAGGAGGAGGGCCTGTGTCAGCTTCCAGCTGTTTAAAAAGCCAGCGGACAAGCAGGTTCAGGGACCTGAAAGTGGGCATTGCCTCTCGCCAGACAGGCCTGTGTGGCTAAAAAGTCATCCCAGCATGGTTACAAGCAACTGCACACACCCACACTGCCACTATGACAAGAGGGAAGAGGAAGGGAAAACATTTCTTGGAAGAGTGTGAAAAGAAAGGGAAAGAGATGGTGGCCAGGCCAGGGGAAGTGCCAGGATACCGACTGCCACTCTGGGACAGGCAAAGGAAACCAGTGGGCAGCCAAGGATGATAATACTGCAATAGTGCTGGTCCATGACCAACCCCACAGGCCCAGAAAAGTAAATAAAAAGCCTGATTGGGGTAGGGGTGGGGGAGAAAACCAGTGACATGGTGGAGAGGGGAAGGAAGTGTGGATGGAGAGACTGCTATGAAAGGGTTTTGCCAGTGGAAGACAAAGAGGAAAAGAGAATAGTGTTAGGAGGGGGGAAGGATGAACTCAGGAAGGATATTTGGCAGTAGGAGCAGGAATAGGGAAGGGTCTGTTGAGGGGTGAGAAAGCAACAGAGAAGAATCTTTGGAAAGCGGAAAAAAAGGAACCTGCAAGAATCAGTAGAAGGGAGGAAATGACAAGGATCGCTGTGCGGGGGAAGGATCAGGGAAGAATCTGTGGAAGAACAGAAAAAGGAACATCAAAGGATCTTGGGGGAGAAGTAATAATCAAGGATCTTCGGGGAGGGGGAGAAACAGGCAAGGATCTGTTGGGGAGAAACAGAACAGGGAAGGGTGTTTTACAGGAGGGGGGGAAGAGGAGCAATGAAGGGTGTTTGTGATTCCCACCAAGACAGGGAAGAGGGGAATCAAAGGCAGAGGGACTAGGATTTCCCCTCTCTGCAACTTTCCTGCCCCTCCATTTCTCTACCACCAACCCCTAGGACTGCCTAGGGCTGCCAGTCCCCCTGTCGAGGTTGGGGATCCCCACTCCCAGCCTCTGCCCCCTTGCCTCCACTCACCTGGCTGGCAAGGGAGAAAGTTCCTGGAGAACAGGAAGCAAAAATCTCCTGGGCCAGCATGCAGTGAGCACAGTCCCCATGGGTGTGATGATATCACTTCCAGGAGGCAGCAGGCATGCTTCTATCCTTCACAGGGGCCAGGAACCGCAAAAGGTGAGTGCTAGATCCCTTCCCCTCAAGACTGAGTCCCCTCTCCTCCAAAATTCCCCCCAAGACAGCTCTTGGCACTGCCAGACCCATTGCGGCTCCCCACCTCACCATCGGCGCACACAACTCTGCAACATTTTGTTGCAGGGCCCCACTTGTGCATACACTAAAGGCAATGGTGCCTCTGTTATGTCACTTTCAGCTATCTTAAAACTGTCTCCATTCAAGGTGTATATAACATTATAAAAGTGCTTTCTAGGTGTCCCGTATGCTTGAGAGACAACAGCAAAAGTGAATGTTTCTTGCTAAGTATATAGACAGATTTTTATTTTTCCATTTTGCCATGCACTTTCATTATGTTTTGCCTCCAGACCTTTACTAGAGTACTTCTTTATACTTTTATTTTATTCCTTAAAATCAAATGTTTGTTTCTCTGTAAGGAAATTCATTCTGTCAGAGAAGAGAAAATAAAATAAAACTTCTTCTTGAGACAGCACAAAAAAGCAGATGGGCTTGTAAAATGAGAAATGTGTGAGGATTTTTCAATCCTGCTTATCATTGAAAGTGTAGAATGAGAGTGGGGAGTGATCATTCAACAAGAGCCATTGATGACATGAAAAGTCAAGAGGAACAAGGACAGAACATGGAACTGCAGATAGCTACTTCTTATCAGTCTCAGTTCAGTAACATTCTTTTACACTCTTTCCCTGATAGAGCAGAGCACTTAGGCATACACTTACTTTCAATACGTGGAGTTCCACATAAAGAATCAAGTTTTGTGATTAGTAAGGTAAGAGTGTCTAGTGGGATTTCCCCCCTTCATTTTCTTCCAGTTATTAAGAAATCAGCAGAATTATAACGATCTCTGACAGTCAGTAAAATATTGTCTTTTTTATAAACTATGTGTACATTTACATTAAGTGCATACAAAGCTAAATTCAAGTCATATGAATTTAAGAAAAGAATCATTTTGCCATGGTAATCAAAATATATATAACCTATATTCTGTGACAAATAGAAATCTTCTGTTTACTCACCAATCAAACTGAAAAGGAAGGATACTATAAAAACATCCCTCCAATTTTAGGATTAGGCTACCATAATACCTCAATTTGCTGTACATCTAATCAATTTCTCAATCAATGAGTTTATTAATATAAATATTTATTTCAATTTTATCAATCCATTCTTGCCCTCTGGGGGGTATATCTTGTTTCCAGTGTCTCATGACAATTCTAGCTGTGGTAATGAAATGTAAGACAATACTGCAAAGTTGGGAAACATTGGTATATTACTATAACAGTGTCTCTGTTCTAAAATGGAAATTCAATCTTAGTCCATGCTTCATCATTCTTATAAATGTTTGCCAAACATTTTTTGCCCTTTCACATGCCCACTACAAATCAGCATTAGAAAATTTAAAATATTATCAACAATCTCCCAGCCCCAAACTTACTGGTGTCATGGCCCAGTCTGAGACTGAGGTCTCCTCTGGAGGAGAGGAGCCTTGTGTAGCCAGCCAGGATTCCTCAGGAGAAGAGGAGCCCTGTGTAGCCACAGCAGAAGCCAGCAATCAGGAGCAACAGCTGCTGGCTGATCAGAGCTTGCAGCCAGCAGCTGAGACACCAGCACCCTCTAGCTCCAATACCACAGGGGAAGCTCAGCCAAGGACTTCTACAGGTGCAGCACAGCCAAGAGCCTCCACCCCCCCAGGTTCACCCATGCCCAAGGAATGCTGCAGGCAGCGCCAGAGACTGGAACTGCAGGAGAGACGGCGCAGTGCTCGTCTCTTGAGCCAACACCAGCTGCTGGAGAGTGACGATGAGTAGCGTCAGGATGGAGCCTCAGCAGCTGGCTGAAAACCACACCTGGCTATAAGAGCCAGTCTGGAGGAACTGCCGGGCGGGGAAGCAATGTGTCTATTGCCTGCAACCGCTCTGTGTTCTGTGAACCTTGCCCGTGCCTGCTTTTGGACCTGACACTATCGGTGACTGACCTTGGACTGTGCCTGACCTTGCTCTTGGACTCTGGACTCACTCCTGGCTTTATCTCATGCTCTGACCACCGGTTTGACTTGGCTTTCACTCTTGGGACTCCCCTTTGACTTTGGCCTTAAGGTTTGGACTTGAACCACCCTGCTTGGGCTAGCCCAGCCCATGACAGATTGCTTCCACCAAAACTCCCTGGCATGGACGTGGCAACACCCACCCCAGGGAGCCTGGCAATGCTGCAGGACCAGGTGCTGCAATTAACCCAAGCATTGGTGACTTTGCAGCAGCAGATTGCTACTCTCCTTGCCACCCCTGCTGCTCCTCTGCCTGCAAAATGCCCAGTGAAGCCTCCTGACAGTTTTGAGGGCAATGTGGAGGAATTCCCAGCATTTCTCGCTCAGTGCCAGCTATATATTGAACTCCGGGCCAGAGACTTTTCCACGGATAAAGTCAAAGTTGGCTTCATCCTCAGCCTGTTAAAGGGGCAGGCAGCAAGATGGGCCACACCCTTGTTACTGGCCAAATCCCCTCTGCTGGGGGATTTTCCAAGCTTTGTGGCTCACATTACCGCCGCCTTTGCAAACCCCCTGAAAGCTGTCAAGGCAAACCAAAGAATACATGCCCTCACCCAGGGAGACGGGACTGTGGCCCAATATACCACTGAATTCCAGCTACTGGCTCAGGACTTGAACTGGAACGAAGCAGCCTTAGTTGACCAGTACCTGGAAGGACTATCTGATGCAGTATTGGATGAAGTGGCCCAATCCGAACAACCAGGAGGACTTCAAGCGCTCATTCTCCTATGCCTCTGTATCAATGGACGACTAGAGAGCCGGCAGCAAGCATGTGCGCTAAGCCAGCCACCCTTGCCCCAGACCTCACCTGAGAGGACAGCTGAACCCGAACCATTGAACACACCTTCTACCTGCCTGCCTCCAGAGGAAAAGGCAAGGCGTCACGCCCACAACCTCTGCTGGTACTGTGGTGGGGTGGGCCATTTTGCCGATGGTTGCCCTGCCAAAAGAAGGACCCGAGCTATAGGCCAGGAGCAGACTCCCACTAAACAACTTGTGGGGACAGCCAGCGCCTCTGGTGTTCCTCCGGAACCCTTCCTGGTGCCAGTAAAGCTGTGTCTGCCTGATGGTCGATGGCTATTTGTGTATGCCATGATAGACTCAGGGGCATCCCGCTGCTTCATGGATGCCAAGTTTGCCACACAGCACCGAATTCCCTTGTGGGCAAAGAAGTCCCCCACCGTAGTTGAGGCCATTGATGGGCGGCCGCTGCGTTCTGGGCCAGTGGTCGAAGAGACCCAGGACCTCCTCTTGCAGATCCAGCGTCACTGTGAGCGGCTCTGCTTTGATGTGGTAGGCATCCCTCAATTCCCGCTGGTCTTGGGACTTTCCTGGCTTTGCCGCCATGACCCAGTTATTTGGTGGGGTTAGTTGGACCTCCGCTTCCGGGACCCGTGCCCACACGAAAATCAATGCCCAGGTCCCATTGCAGCTGCTGCACAGGAGGCCTCTGTGCTGCCGGAGGAATACATGGATTTTGGAGATGTGTTTGAGGGGAAAGGAACAGACCAACTCCCCCCTCATCGACCGTACGATTGCGCCATTGACTTGATTCCTGGCGCCCCTCTGCCAGTGGGATGCCTGTACTCGTTATCAGAGCCTGAGTTGGCTGCACTCCGGGACTTTCTCACCACCAATCTGCGGCGAGGGTTCATCCGGCCCTCTACCTCGCCCACCTCTGCCCCAGTCCTCTTCGTTAAAAAGAAAAGTGGGGAACTCCGGCTGTGTAATGATTACCGGGCCCTAAACAAAATCTCCATCCGAGACCGGTATCCACTGCCCCTGATCTCTGACCTCTTGGAGCAAGTCAAGAGAGCCCAGATCTACACCAAGCTGGATCTTCGGGGAGCCTACAACCTAGTGTGCATCGGGGAAGGCAATGAATGGAAAACTGCCTTCAGTACTAGATACGGGCAATACGAGTATCTGGTAATGCCCTTTGGCCTGACTAATGCTCCAGCTGTGTTCCAGAGACTGATGAACGACATCTTTCGAGATATCCTGGATCAGTTTGTCATCGTTTATCTGGATGACATATTAATTTATTCACGTGACGCGTCGCAACACACTCGGCACATATGCGCGGTGCTGCAAAGACTCCGGCAGCATGGCCTGTTCGCCAAACTGGAAAAGTGTGCGTTCCACCGGCCTACTGTGGAATTCCTTGGCCATGTGCTATCACCCCACGGAATCCAAATGGACTCAGCTAAAGTTGAGGCTGTACAGACTTGGCAAGCCCCTCATTCTTGGAAGGATGTGCAGCAATTTCTGGGGTTTGCCAATTACTACCGGCAATTCATCCCCTAGTTTGCGTCCATAGCCGTCCCTCTCACTCGACTTCTTTGGCCTTGAGAACCTTTCCGTTGGACACCGGAAGCCAGCGAGGCATTCCTGACCCTGAAGACATGCTTCGTCACGCAACCAGTCCTATGATACCCGGATCCCCAGCTACCCTTCCTAGTCGAAGCAGATGCCTCCAGCACCGCCATCGAAGCGGTGCTCTCACAACGTGCAAACCCCTCCAGAACTCCACAGCCTTGCGCCTACTACTCTCGCCAGCTGACCCCTGCAGAAAGGAACTACACCATCTGGGAGCAGGAGCTGCGGGCAATAAAGGCAGCCTTCGAGGTTTGGCGGCATCATCTGGAGGGGGCTCGGTACCCAGTCCAAGTGCTCACCGACCACCGGAACCTCAAACATCTCCAAACTGCCCGCCATCTCAACCAGAGACAGATCCACTGGTCGTTGTTCTTCTCCTGTTTTGATTTCAGGATCACCTATGTTCCCAGAATAAGAAGGTCGATGCTCTGTCCCGGAAGCCAGAGTACAACTCATCCCCCAACCTGGAACAATCTCCAATGATCATCCTGGCTCCAGAAACTTTCACCGCCACGCAACCCCCTCCGGGGCTGGTGGAGGAGATACATACTCAACAGTTACTGGACCTAGTTGCCCAGAAATACCTTCAGAACGTCCAGGGGTCTTCCCAGCCCCAGGCAGATGGATTTGCAGAGGAAGAGGAGCTACTGACCCACCAAGGCCGGATTTATGTACCCCCAGGCTCACTACGAACAAAAGTACTGCAGCTGTTCCACGATTCCAGACCCGCCGGGCACTTCGGCTGCCACAAGACAACCCATCTCTTGACCCGTGACTTCTGGTGGCCCCGGGTGCAATAGGATGTGGCCCAGTATGTGGCAGCCTGTGAAACGTGTAGATGGGCCAAAGACTTCCCCGGCAAACCTTCTGGTCTCCTGCATCCACTCCCCACACCCACTGGGCCATGGAGGACTATTTCCATGGATTTCATTACAGACCTGCCCTGCTCCAAAGGCCACACCTGCATCCTAGTGCTGGTGGACTTGTTCACAAAGATGGCCCACTTCATTCCCTGTTCTGGACCCCCCACTGCTCAGGAAACTGCACACCTGTACCTTCAGCACGTCTTTTGAATCCACGGGCATCTGGATCATATAATTTCTGATCGGGGAGTTCAATTCACCTCTCAGTTCTGGTGGGCCCTGCACTCCCTTCTTGGCATCCAAGTTCACTTATCCTCAGCACACCACCCCCAATCTGACGGGCAGACAGAGCGCACCAATGCGACCCTGGAGCAGTATCTGAGATGCTATACAAACCATCAACAGGATGACTGGCTAGCCCTACTGCCTTTGGCCGAGTTCGTATATAATAATGCAGTGCACTCCTCCACCCAGCAGACCCCCTTCATGGCAAACTATGGCCACCACCCTCATTTCTTCCCTAGCATGGCACCCATGTTGGGAATCCCAGCTGCTGATGATCACCTCCAGGAACTCCAATCCATGCATGAGCTGTTGCAGGAGCAACTCCAGCTTGCCAAGGAAAGCTACAAGGAGGCTGCTGATCGGAAATGGCAACCTGGTGTTCCCTTGTCTATGGGTGATCGGGTCTGGTTATCCACCCGCCATATCCGCTGCCAACAGCCCTCCAAAAAGCTAGATGCCCGGTTCCTTGGACCCTTTGTGATCACAGGCCAGGTGAACCCCGTGGCCTACCGCCTGCAACTACCACCAACCCTCCCAATCCATCCTGTGTTTCACCAGTCCCTTCTAGTCCTGGCTTCACCCCCGGACCCACACCATCCTGGGCCACTGCCCCCTCCACCTCAGATTACCATCGAGGGACAAGAGGAATATGAGGTTGCCCAGATCCTAGACTCGCGTCGCTGGCGGGGGCAAGTACAGTACTTGGTGGACTGGAAGGGGTACGGGCCGGAAGACCGCTCTTGGGAGCCTGCTGTGAACATCCATGCCCCCCACCTAGTCCGACAATTCCATCGGGCCTATCCTCAGAAACCGGGGCTGCCCGGGCCACAGAGAGGGGGGGCCTTGGGAGGGGGGATGGTGTCATGGCCCAGTCTGAGACGGAGGTCTCCTCTGGAGGAGAAGAGCCTCATGTAGCCAGCCAGGACTCCTCAGGAGAAGAGGAGCCCTGTGTAGCTAGCCCTAGCCCTGATTCAGCAGAAGCCAGCAATCAGGAGCAACAGCTGCTGGCTGATCAGAGCTTGCAGCCAGCAGCTGAGACACCAGCACCCTCTAGCTCCAATACCACAGGGGAAGTTCAGCCAGGGACTTCTACAGGTGCAGTGCAGCCAAGAGCCTCCACCCCCCCAGGTTCACCCATGCCCAAGGAACACCGCAGGCAGTGCCAGAGACTGGAACTGCAGGAGAGACGGTGCAGTGCTCGCCTCTTGAGCAAACACCAGCTGCTGGAGAGTGACGATGAGTAGTGTTAGGATGGAGCCCCAGCAGCTGGCTGAAAACCATGCCTGGCTATAAGAGCCAGTCTGGAGGAACTGCCAGGCATGGAAGCAACGCGTCTATTGCCTGCAACCACTCCGTGTTCTGTGAACCTTGCCCGTGTCTGCTTTTGGACTTGACGCTATCGGTGACTGACCTTGGACTGTGCCTGACCTCGCTGTTGGACTCTGGACTCACCCCTAGCTTTATCTCGTGCTCTGACCACCAGTTTGACTTGGCTTGGGACTCCCCTTTGACTTTGGCCTTAAGGTTTGGACTTGAACCACCCTGCTTGGGCTAGCCCAGCCCGTGACAACTGGGGCCAGAGTTTGCGGGCCTGCACGGAGTGATGATAAGCAGGAGCGGCCTCCTCTATGGCTGGCCCCCAAAAGCGGCACCAGCAGCTTTGCATGAGCTGTGATGTTTAAAATCACAGCCAGCCAATCAGTGCAGCCGGCTGAGTGTAGGAGGCTGGGATTCTGTTGCTGAACCTGAGGGCAAAGCTACAAGTGATGAATAACACAGGTTGGACACTTGTCAGCTTCCCTCAAGTTGTCAGTCTATGGAAGACAGGACACATTGAAGTTGACTCACACCCCTTGCAGCAAGAAATCCAAGCTCTCTTGAGTAAACAGGTCTTTATTGAGATATCATAGGCTTCACCATACATGTGTCCATAGGCTACACAGAAGCAATTAAAGGTGTCTGGCTGTACACAGGTCTCTTGTTAAGAATGACGCATTGAGTACACGATACATTATATCGACCCTTCTTCCTGTTCCCCACCCCTCCGGTTCTCCCAGCCGAACATAATCAGTAACGGAATGGGAAGGAGTCGTCCCAAGGCTGCTGTGGCGAGCCATCCGAGATAAGGGCTCGACCGTCCTGGAATTTGGAAAGCAACAAGGGAACAGGTGCACGAGGCTATTGTAACATATCTTAAGCTGGGTAACAATATGGAGAGACAGTAGGCAACAATCCTGACACAAGTTTTGATGGGAAATGTAGGCAGCTTGGTGGAATGTTGGACAAGTGACAGTTGAAAAGTCCATTGGACAGCAGTCAGAGAGCCAAGCTGCAAGACCAGGATGCCTACATTTCCCATCAAAACTTGAGGGAAGCTGAAAAGTGTCCAACCTGTGTCATTTGTCATTTGTAGCTAGGCTCTGAGAGCAAAGGTTTCCTCTTAGGCCTACCACCTCCTATAATTAAAGGGGCTGGCTGGGGCATCTGCAGTTGGCTCCAGAACAGTGATCTACACCTACCCACCTCTTTCTTCAAGTTTAGGTTGTTGATGCCTTCCTAGTAGTGTTATTGTGTAAGGATGTGGTTAGCTGAGAGTGTTTTTGTTAGCAATTTATACCTATATACATATTTGAATGGTTTTTGATTCTGTAACATAGGAAGTTCCTCATGGAAGTACTGTTGTTTATGTGATTACTCTTGTCACAACTTTGGATTGGCAGTTTTGGTGTTGGGCACTGATCCCTTTGGGGAAAACAAGGCCTGCGTGTACAGTTTTCCCATAGATGGGGATCCCCATAAGGGATCTTGGACCAGGCATGGCAGTGGCAAGCCCAGGTTGGGAACTGTCAGAGCATGCCTGCTTCCAGGTGACAGGGGAACCACATAGAGGCCACCGTCCAGTGTGTGTCCCGTTAACTGTCATCCCATGGTTTCCTTTTTCAGCAGATAGGTTGAAGGTGTGAGGAGGCCATTGGCTGGCAGGTGGGTCAGCTGATGCTGGGATCCATGCCCTACACAGAGCCAACACTCCTTTTCACTGTAACCAATAAAGTTGTGGCCTGTTTTTCTCCAAGCAATGTTGTTATTTGCATTTGGGGGTTTTTTTGCACAGGCATCCTTAGCTGGTTCTGCAACCTATAGGAAGCTCACATAATTTTGGAAATTTCTATGCTGTTAAGTACCATTTTCATTAGGTTATATTTGAAAAGGAGAAATAACGAAAAGGATGGCACATGAGTAAATATGAATTTCCAAAACTCTTCAGGGATTTCAAGTAGTAAGATTACTTCTAAGAGCATGTCACAAATATGCAGAGAGACAACTAGTTTCTGCTCGCAGGGCCGAATGTTGAAGTGCCATTGAAGCAGAAATTGTCAGTTTCTTTATTATATTATACCTTCAAGAGTGAGACATGAACAGAAGTAGGGCTTTGGAGAGCTGGGGTAAGGAGTTTTGTTACCTTCATGTCTCTCCAACCACACTGCAGAGAAATGTTTAAAAATGGGCATAAGAGTGGCTTGCAGAAGAGAAGCCCCAAGCCCACAGTAATATCAATTGCTGAGATTGCTTGGCAACTCTCTTTGAGCAGCAGATATATCCACTATAAAGATGATGGTGACAGCATGACTATCTGAGGGATGAAGTAGGAATTTTGATTCCTTTGATCCCTGTGGTGTTTCAGTAATACCACAAAGATGAAGAAGGACTGTTTAAGCTCATCACAGACTCATTTACACATATACTCTCTTCTGTTTCTTGAAATTGCAATTATTTTATTTTAAACTGTTTTATACATTTGCCAGTCATTCTGGAAGAAGCGTTATAAACAAACAAACATACAAATAATTAAAATAAAAAAGTTTTTATTGTGTCAGACCAAAATTCCAATTAATCCAGATCTTGTTACCTACAATGGCAACCAGTTGCCCCTGGAAGGCTCATAAACAGTGTGTGGAGGCCAAAGCCTCTCCTTTGTTGCACTCCAGGATTGCTGTTCAGATATAAACTGCATCTGTATATTCAGTTTCCATGTGGTCTTCGTTACTAGCAGCCATTCATGGAATTATTCGAGTATCTCTAAGCCCCTTGGAAAACCTTCTAAATTAATGGAAATCATCATATAAGTTAATTATGTATTGTGTGAAGGAGTAGTTTCTTTTGTCTGTTCTGACTTTACTGGCCATCAAATTCATTTGGTACTCCCATCAAATTCATTTGGTACTCCCATACCATTGAATTATAATAGATGTATAAAATGTTTCCTCTATCTACTTCCACACTATGCTTGATCTTATAAACCTTCAGCATGTCCTCCTTTAATGGTCCCTTTTCTAAACTAAAAGAAAAGCAAAACCTCAAGCCTTTCTCTAATGGAAGATGCTCCAATCCTTAGAGAATTCTGCTTGGTTTTTTCTCCACTTTAAAAAAAAAATCATTTATACACCGCCTATCTCCCCAATGGGACCCAAAGCAGCTTACATCATTTTTTTCTTCTCCATTTTATCCTCACAAAAACCCTGTGAGGTAGGTCAGGCTGAAAGAGCCTCCATGCAATGATTTTCCTTGTCTTATAACCTTTGCCTTTGGACCTTCAATTCATCTCCTTCTTACTTTACCTTAAACTCAGGAGAGTTCTGCTTACAATCAATCAGCCTTATGAAGAAACTTGTACAGATACAAACTTATATTATCTTTCTCACCAAATGTAGAAGACTGGATATTATACCTAAGGGACTGAAAATAAAAAATCCACTACAGACCATAACTGTATAAACTATGGGGAAAATTTGTATCATGCTTTCTCCAAGAAACTGCTTAAATGTCTCATCCAATATCATCCTTAGGCTGGAATCTCCAGTCCTACTCATGTAGGCACAGGAATTTCCAGTCCTACTCATGAAAGGGAGAAATGGAAAGCTGAAATGGAGCTTAGAGTTCAAGAGATAGAAAGACAAACTAGTTTGGAAGCAGAAAGATTACAATTAGAAAGAAAGAGACAAGAATGAGGACAAAAAGGAGGGAACCTCTGAACCCAGAGCTGATTTTCCTCGGGTTACCCCAAAGATTTTATGCTGTTTGTGTCAAGAGAAGATCCACAAATTTTCCTGTCTACTTTTGAAAGATCTGCTCAGAACTGGGGAATACCAGAGACACAGTATATGAAGTAAAATCAAAAAGAGTCCAGTAGCACCTTTAAGACTAACCAATTTTATTGCAGCATAAGCTTTCGAGAATCAAGTTCTCTTCATCAGATGCATGATACAAACTGGTCTCTCAGAAGCCCTGGGTGGAAGACCTTTCCTTGCCTACAGACAGCCCCCCAACCTTAAACGACTTCTCACACACAATCATGAATCGGCCAGCAGAGTCACCAGCACAGGTACCAAGCCCTGCAACAGACCCAGATGCCAGCTCTGCCCCTATATCTACCCAGGGAATACAATTACAGGACCCAATGGCATCAACTACACTGTCTCTGGCTCTTACAGCTGCTCATCCTCCAATCTGATATATGCCCTCATGTGCCAACAATGTCCTTCTGTGATGTATTGTCGAAGGCTTTCACGGCCGGAGAATGATGGCTGTTGTGGGTTTTCCGGGCTGTATTGCCATGGTCTTGGCATTGTAGTTCCTGATGTTTCGCCAGCAGCTGTGGCTGGCATCTTCAGAAGTGTAGCACCAAAAGACAGAGATCTCTCACTGAGACACTGAGAGATCTCTGTCTTTTGGTGCTACACCTCTGAAGATGCCAGCCACAGCTGCTGGCGAAACGTCAGGAACTACAATTCCAAGACCACGGCAATACAGCCCGGAAAACCCACAACAGCCAATGTCCTTCTGCTCTGTACATTGGACAAAACAGCCAACCTCTACGCAAAAGAATAAATGGACACAAATCTGACATTAGAAATGGAAACGTCCAAAAACCAGTGGGAGAACACTTCAATCTACCAGGACATTCCACCAAAGACTTAAAGGTCGCTGTGGTTCAACAGAAACCTTTCAAAAACAAAATCCAACGGGAGGCTGCTGAATTGGAATTCATATGCAAATTTGACGCTATCAAGCTGGGACTGAATAGAGACTATGAATGGTTATCACATTATCACAGGTAACAAATTTCCTTTACAGTGGCGTGGTCTGGGGGAGCCCAGTGACGCCTGGTGTGGGCTTTCGGGGACCACAGTTCTCTTTGTCAGATGCATCTAGCAGGGAGACCTGTGGTTATCGAGGGCTTATACTACATAGAAATTGGATGCTTTTACTGCTGCAAACTAACACGGCAAACTGACTACACACCAAAAGGAGATGTTTACATTTACTAGCAAAGGAATGTTTTGGTTGCCTCCCCCCTAATTGCATCTTGTCCCTCCTCTCCTTCTCTCCCCTCTCCCCCCTCCTCTTCTGTATTTGACCAGTTTGTATCATGCATCTGACGAAGAGAACTTGATTCTCGAAAGCTTATGCTGCAATAAAATTGGTTAGTCTTAAAGGTGCTACTAGACTCTTTTTGATTTTGCTACTACAGACTAACACGGCTAACTCCTCTGGATCTTTGACCATAGTATATGAAGTATTTACCCAGCGTAATTAATTGGCTGAGAACATTTTAATCTTCCAGGACATTCCATTGCTGACCTAAAAGTGGCTATCCTTAAACAGAGAAACTTCAAAGGGAGGTTACAATGTGAGATTACTGAAATGGAGTTCATTCACAAATTCAGAACAATGGACCCCCCATCCCTAGGCTGAACACAGACTTTGAATTCTTATCTCACTACAGATGCTAATTTCTACTGTAATCAAGTTGCATTGTACCTTTACAATTTGACATCTCCTTTTGCTACATCCCTCCCATTTAATCAAATTGTATTGTACCTTTACATACTGATGCCCTCCCTGGTAATACTCTACCAACCTTTCTCTTGGATGTAAGGCTCAGGGATCTTCATTAGGGGTGTACATAATGGAAAAAAATAAGCTAAAATTACCCACAGAACTCATTGGTTTGGCTCATTAAAGCAGCTTCTGTAACACTTAAATGAATCCCAGAAACAAGGCTATAATGAGTCCCCCCTCTGCCACTGAGAAGTTTGTGTGTTTCATTTCAGTACTTCCTGCTCAGCAGCCATGCAGACAGGCCTGGAAGTGGGGTACCCATTTTGGCAGCATCTTGTTTTCCTTAATAACAAGTCTGTCTGCACTCACACAACCAATTGGCTCCAAAGGGGAGACACTGAGCCCTTAGCATTCAATCCGTTTGTGGAAAGGGGATGTGCATGGTTCACATGAGTGCATTTCTTTTCAGCACTTCTTGAGAAATACCATTGGCAATGAGTAGCTTGTAGGGATAAAAGGTTTGCTTTTCACAAAGGAGGGGCATAGAAGTTGGCATGGTGCCATTGCTATACCCTTCTGTGCAGTTTTATGCACAATGTAAGGAAAGGCTGGCCTGGTATGATGAACCCTCCTTCACTCCCCCACTGTGACACAGATTTTCCTGCCAAAATTCAGTTTGTCTGCTTTGGTGAGCAGCCCCAAGTAGCATGTTAATCTACGTGGTTTGAAAATCTGTTTGTCCCACCCTGACAGATATAATTTTTATTTTTAGCCCAGCCCAGGAACTTGATGGGGAGAAGCAGGAGGTCTCCTTCCTCCCTTTGAAAATGGCACTGGAGGATGTATAATGTTAAAAAAAAAACTTTATTTACCAGACAGGGATTGAATAAGTATACTCAGGGAATGAAAGTGCTGTGTGCAGGTGTGCAGGTGTGCAGGCAAAACTTTGTTGACAGCACAGGGTACACTTTGAATAACAGGCAAAATAGTTTTCTTGAAACTTAGTTTCTTATATTCTTTGTTCTTAACAGTGAGAGGTGTTTTACTTAATACTTTAGTTACAGCAACAATGTTTCTTCTCAGAGTTTCCTATGTCAGCTCAGGTTTCCTGGAGTTAGTTTAAAACTGTTTTCCTTCACTACAGACCTGAGGTGCTCCTCAGAGCCAAAACCCCTTTAGAAACCGGGCACAAATTAATCTTCTTCTCCTAAGAAGATATAATCCTTCTTCTTATGGCTTTAAAGGGAATTTAACCTACTACCCAATCACTTTTGCCAAAACACACTCCCAGTTCTATGGTGTCTGTGTCAAGTGTGTCCCCATTTTATCATTATTCTACAAATATGCTAGGCTGATAAAGACTGGCTCAAAGTCATCAGCAAGTGACCTGGGTATTAAGGATTTGAACCCATATCTTACTGGTTCATATCCTGTGCTTTTATCTACTTCCCTATATTAGCTCCCAGTAACACTCATGCTTTGCAGATTGATACAGCAAATATTCTATTGCACATTGAGGACATCAGGGAAGAACAGTCTAAGGTTGAAATCCTAAGGGCACTTTACTGGGAATAAAGTTCATTAAATAAATAGGACTTTCTTCCAAGTAGGATTACTTAAGTGTTGATTTCAGGAGTGAGGAAATTGTGATTTTACTTAACTTGTTTTATACCACAGTGCATACATAACTATGTTTTTGGATGCATACATAACAATGTATGTGGATACATACATAACAATGTTTTTGAGCAGGGACTGACATCATGATTTCATAGATACAAGTAAAATGAAATAGATTTTCCCAGACAGATGGAAATTAGTGCTAGGTTGAAAATGAACATGTGAAATTGGAATTTGACATTTAAATGAGAAGGAATTGCATCTGCAATGATATGACAATATCTCGGAAGAAATGACAAGTCATCTGTCTTCATAATACAAGGAAGAAATTGGTCATCAATTTGGATCAGGAATATATTTCTCTTTCCTGCCCCTTACCAGAATTGTACAATGAGGTGTGCAGGGAATTTACATTCTTCTCAAGCATCTGTGCCAGAGGCAGGACACATTATTTGATATTCCACTGGGCTATTCTGATATGGCTGTCCCTATGTAAGAGACACAAATATTTCAATCTTAATTTATCAAAACGATGGCAGTACAGCAGACACTACTTAAAGCTTCACAATAAACAGAGAGCCACCAGGCTCAAGGAAGAACACCAAGGGGCACCAATATGAAAACTTCCGTTATTAATCCCAAATATCCATACAATAATACAATTCAATGTGAATGCAATATAAAATGAATGCAATACAAGGGGCCAATATAAGGCAAGATCAATACATCCGTAACGAGGCTTAAATAAGCCCATATGCCGGCAGTCCGTAAATAAGTCCAACCGGCTAAACCGGGGAAAGGCATCTGCTGTGTATTATCACTGATTGGAAGGAGAAAGCCTTGCTGTGAGCACATTAAGTTGGAGATTGTGACTTCGGATGTTATGTATATAAAGGAGGCTGAGAAGAAGGGAATCCGAAACGAGCAGTTTTAGCTGGCAGGCTCGTTGCCAACAACCAGGAGAACCGGGGAGGGACCCGGATGGTGTACTCCGGAATTTGCCATCTAGATTTTCTACTATGAAATTTGCAGCTATCTGGAATTTATACCTCTTTGGACTCAAGTAGTGATTTGTTTCCTTTCTAGCCATTGGCATAGGAAAGGAATTAACTGTGCAACAGAATTGGCTCCTGTTTATTACAGCACCTTGGAAATGTATAACATATGACTGTATTTATGGAATGAGTTATTGTAATATTGTAACACTGTATGAAATTGTGTATATCTTTGCATTTGGATCATGATAGTGTAATTAAATTTTGATATATATAGTATACAGTTGAGGGGTTCCTGGGAGTTTTCCCTTTGTATCTTGGTGTTTTGGAATCCATCTCATTTAGTATTGTAGGTCTTCCTTCCATCCATGGAGCTGCAAATTGGTTACAATTGGTTACATGGGAGAAGACACCCGGGGGGAGGGAAGGGGGAAGGGGGGGTGTTCTGTAGCCATAGGCACTCCAATCTCATCCCTGCAAACCCTGATAGGCAGTTCTGACGGCCAACCCCTTGTATACTGGGCCAACGTCAACTGGTGGCTCTAATTGTATCAAATGGGAGTTTCCTGGGGGCCTCGGATTGGAGAGGGTATAACTCCAAGATCCCTATTGCAATCTTGACCAAACTTGGGTGCTGGCTGGAGGAGAGCCTGCTAAACACTCCCTGGGAATATGGGCTCTCTAAGTCCAATGGGGGGCATTCTAATGCCCACGAACCATGAACCTCAAACCAGTTCGTCAGCGGAAAATGTTCGTTTCAGTTCATTTGTTCGGGTTCATCAGTGGCACCATACCACGAATGGCTGGTTTGTTAAATTTGTTTGGTTTGTGCCCATGTCTAATCAGCATTACCCTAGACATGTAAGAAGGCCATGAGCACTAAGCACTGATGTAACTCATTCTGATGATTGGCTGAATCTCACCCCCCTCCAAAAAGACCTATGTTTTCTCCAGAAGTTTCCCCTTTGTTGTGGGGGCAGGCAGGATTTTTTTTTAAAGAGGTTTGTCATTTGACTCAGAAGAAGAGAGCCCTACATGACTATGGAAGCACTGCTTACTTCTAGGGAATAGTCATTCAAATTGCATCCTATGAGTGAAGACTCTGTCTAATATTTCCAAAGCTGATAGAAGGAGAAGAGAGGGGAAAGGTCTCCCCTTGCGAGGACCCAATTGGGAGGGAGGAAGAAAATGCTATTTCCCAGGTAGCAATGGGTTGGGGTGGGGAGATGGCATTCATGTGCTTTTGTCTCATTCTTTTTTTCCCCATCAACAGAATTAATTAATAATGTAAGGTCTCACTCCCCTTAGAATCTAATTGGCACTGTTCAAGAAAATAAACTGCTGCCTGCAAAGCAAGCCAGCCCAGTTCCTGCCTGCTGATGGAAGGTATGAAATGAAATGAAACATTGAATGAGTGGTTTACAAAATGTGTTATTATTATCCTCACAACAATCACCCTGTGAGGTGGGTGGGGCTGAGAGAGCTCTGAGAGAACTGTGAGTGACCCAAGGTCACCCAGCTGGCTTCAAGCGGAGGAGTGGGGAATCAAACCCAATTCTCCTGATTAGAGTCCTGCTGCTCTTAAACAATACACCAAACTGGCTCTCCCACCAAACTGGCTCCCTTTAAAGTTAGCTATTTTACTCTGAGTCAGACCACTACTATATCTAACCCTCTACTATAGATTCAATGTCTCCCCAGCATTGCGCCTCCCTAAGAGATTCCTGAAATATACACATGCTTCTTATGCTAACTACAGTTATGTGTATTTCTGATCTTGTCCTTGTGCATTCAAGAAAAGAAAAGAAAAAAGAAAAGAAAAATGTTACATGATTTGTTGAAGATAATTGATTAATAAGCGGTGGTGCCCCAGAAAGTTCAGGGATAAAAAAGCATAAATCCATACTAATGAATATTTTTGTAACCGTTTATTAGAGAATTTTGTCCTGATAAAATACTTCTTTAACAGTACAATCCTAAGAAAATTGCCCGGGGAATAAGCTCTGTATGAAGGGGGCTGGTATAAAATTACAGTTTTTTGTCCAGGATTATAGAATAGTAAATCTGTGACAGAAATAAATAAGTATGCTAAATTATAAATATTATGTATGAGAAGTATTTATTTTACTTTATTTTATTTTATTTATGTTATATTATTTATAGGTCACCTTTCTCTCTGGGACTCAAGGCAGATTACACTGAATAAGTCAACACAATCAATAGGATGAGATATCCAATAATCAATGCAATAGGATTTGACTTGTAGTGATCTGGAACCATCCAGGGATCAGAAATAATAATGAATCAAAGTAGAAGTATTAACATGACAGATTAAAAAACTAAAAATTACGTAGTAAAAACCTACTTAAAGCAACAGATAGTACAAAACATATACAGTGGTATGGTATATACTCCCTAACCCTATACCCCTAGCTTCTTACTGAATCAATTAGTTACAGTATAGCCCTATTTTCTGTACAAAACCCCCTCTTGAATAATTGAGGTTGGCACAGTTTATGGAAAACTAGGACAGTGGGAGCCTTCTTGACCTTAATAGCCAGGTCATTCAATAAGATGGGGACCACAACAGAGAATGCACATGTACAAGCAGTTGTTGATTTTGCCCATTTGCAAGGTGGCATTGCAAAAGGTTCTGCCTGGATAAACAAAGCTGTCATGGTGGAACATAGGGAGAGAGGTGGTCCTGCATATATGAAGGACCAAGGCCATGAAGGGCTTTGTATGTGATAGCCATGACCTTAAACTGAGCATGTTAAATGAAGGACAGTCAATGGAGTGACTGAAAAATGAGTGTTATGCTTGTTCTGTTTGGCTCTGGATAATACCCCAGCTTTTTTGCAGCTGCATTAACTTGCTTCATCAGCAGTAATGTTGAATCTAGTATGACCCCAAGGCTGAGTCAGCAAAGGTCAGCTGAACCATATTGCAAGTACACAGATTTGCACTGTCCTATTTCGTTGTCAGTTTGAGTGAACTCTATAATATGCTTACCATTTATTTTTTCCTGTTACTGAAAGAACAATTTGGTCAGTAAAATATCATTATTATATTTCCAGTGTGATCTTATATTAAAAAGTGGCTTGAAACATGTGAAATTATATTGATCCAATAGGACTGTGACACAGGAGGAAATAAATATCTGACATGCTTCATTCCCCCCACGCGAGAATGTATTATTTGAACAGGACAGATTATGGTGTTTGACAAAATACAGTTTTTGGACAGTGTGGAACAGATTAAGGAGTTTTTTTGCAGCGTGAGAATCTATTCAGTTTAATTTATTTTTTACCAATTGGTCAGGCAAGAGAAGGAAAGGAAGAATCATCTGAGCAAGAGGAGGGGGAAAGGAATTACAAGAAGATGCCAGATGAATTGAAATGCAAAATGATTTGTGTGAAGTCTTATTGATATTCATTTTCTGTAAGGACTTTGGCACAGAGTTGATCCTGCTGTCAGTCTTAGGCAGCACTTCATATAGGGGTAGCACATTTAATGCAGCATTAGGTACAATGGAATTTCTCTCCTAAACATCAGCTAGTTTATGAGCTCCAGGAAAAACTGGGACTGACAAGGTAGCAGTCAAGAATATCCAGTATGTAATGTCTGCAGTTGAAAGGTCAAGTCCTATGCTTGGATGTGCAAATGGATCTTCTGAGGAGGTAATACTTTCTCCATTCCCTACAAGAGGTTCACTTGCTCACATCATGCAGTCCTGGCCTGTGAGGTGCTTCCAGGGCTGGGTCTCTTCCCTCCGTGCTGCAGTGAAAGTCCTATACTTGTATAGAGCTGAATCCAGATGAAATTACTATTTCCACCCTCTTCCTGCTGCAGATCTCCTTTGTGCCATTACTCAGGGTCCATCCCCCAGGCACACTCTTTTATGTAGGTTGGTGGGATGCAATGAGCAGCAAAGTTCCATCCTGTCACTGGAAAATTTAGCCTGGATCCAACCCATAGAACCAGGTGGAAGAATCCTATAGTTCTGGGGACAGGTATGAAATGTGGATTGGTAAGTAACCCCAATCCATTAGTAGAAATGTTCATAGTTCACTGTGAGACATGAAAAGAATGGAGACAAATGTGCATTTTATCAGTTTTCAGTATTCTGTATTTTAAATATGCTTCTTAAATTTATCTTCCTTTGATTATCTTCCAGGTTTAAAGGTTCAGATTTACCTTGTCCTGCTGCAGAGTGGCATCACAGAATCACAGAGTTGGAAGGGGACCATCCAGACCGTCTAGTCCAACCCCCTTCCCAATGCAGGATGAGCCTAAAGCATCCCTGACAAATATTCATCAAGCCTCTTCTTGAAAACTGCCAGTGAAGGGGAGCTCACCACCTCCCTAGGCAGCTGATTCCACCATCAATGCAGTTGCTTATATCTGGTATTTTGCTCTAAGCAAAGCAACATCAACAAGCACACAGAATGACTGTGAAGGTTAATCTAGGCTCAACTGTACTGTTATCCATGAAGTTACCTATTTAACATTGGCTTAAACGGGATCAGTAGCTGATCCAACAGATTTATCATCTTTGTTCTGTATGATGAGCCAGGTATTTTATTTTATATGTGCCATGACTCAATTGACTTTACTAGTTTCCAGCTTCTCATTGTTTTTAGATGTGATGTTCCCCGAGAGCAAAGGCAATCACAGTGTTCTGACTAAAGTCACATTTCCAGTGCAATTTTTATGCAATAAAATGCCTGGCACTCTTTTCTCTGTGCACAGCTTGCTCCCTCTTCCACTTTGCCTCCTGTTCTTTTATACTGGCACTCTACTCCTCTGTTTCATATCTCCCTGCCTTCACCACCTGCACATAGTGATCACACACATCACCCTTCTGCCTTGACTTCCTCTTCTCTTGTAATGGGAGCTCTGCCCCCATCAGCCACTGTAAGCCTTAATTCCCTCTTCTCTGTGCCTCTGTCCTGCTCTTACTCCTTCCCACCATCGTCAGGTCTGGCTGGAGAGCCATTGAGCCCATATGGCTCTCCAGCCATATGGAGAGCCATTGAGCCCATATCCAATACTGCACTGACCTCTAGGGCTATGCCAGGATAGACAGGTGAATCTCAATTCACAGTGGCAATAGGTCAGACTATGACCACATATGATCTCTGCCCCAGTCTCATGACAACACCTGTTTGTCCTCTACCAGGCTGCAGTTTCAGTTTGTGCTGCTCTCTTATCCCAGCATTACTTTAAGCCTCCTCCTATCTCTGCTATGCCACTGCAAGGTAAGTAAAGGACTAGGCAACTAGGGTAGGATAGCCAGGTCCCCTTACCCTCCCAGTGAGAGGGTGAGACATGACACTTTTTCTTTAATGTCTTCTTGTGTGCATGCTTCTGGCATGGCACAATGATATGACTTCTGGAAGTGATGTCATCAAAAGGAGGCAAGCCATATACTGCACACAATGTACTTCTCTAGAAAAAAAAATCTAACCTGCTTTATTCTAGAGTGGATGTAAGCTTCAAAGTCACCCAGTAATATTGTCAGTCTTTCAAGTCACAAACTTAGCCAGTCAGAAGATTCTGTTATTTCATGGAAACTGTCCTTTACCTCAATAAATCCACACATTATACAGTTATACATCTAATTCACACATTATACAGTTTAATGGAGGCCTGGAGGCATATTTCTGCCATCTATGTCAGAAAGAGTACTTCCAACACAGTGCACATTGAACAGTGTTCTGGTGGACAGACACCATCCTCTCTTTATACCAGTAAATAGTCTGCTGGCAAACAGGTGCCATCTTATCAGTATACCTATGAAAACCAACAGTAAACTACCATCTTTCCAACACTACAAAACAAAGACTTTTATGAGGCTTTCTTCTAGTGATTGGAATACTTCACTGGATTTTACATGGAATGCTTTCCTTGCCATACTCAGTCTGAAGTAACTAACAACAATCTCAGCTAACAACAATCTCACTAACAACAATCTCAGCTGTGCAGACAGGGATGCAACAAACAGTATCAAAAACAATTCTGACATCACAATCAAAGCAGCTGTCAAAGGAGATGTTGGTCTCTTTGGCAACCTCTTCAGGATACTAAGTTGTTGATCTAACATTTACATTTTTTCAGCAAAATAAAAAAAACAAATGAATAAAGGTGATTCCAGCATGAATCTGCTGAACTAGAACTGATCAAGAGATTTGACACACCCCTCCAAAGACTGAACAAGTCCTTAGTCATCATTAGTGCTAATCTAGATTAAACTTTGGCTCCATAGCCATTTGTGGTGTTCACTAGTTTAGTAATACTAACAAAATGGCCAGTTAATATTGATTTTAATAGACTCATTTCTATTATTGAATGTATAGAGTCTCGCATAGTAATTTCTTAATCTCAACCTCACTTTTCATTTCCCCCCATAACCTCATGTATATATGTCAAGGTCCCTGTAGACCCCTATTTATTTTTCCTATACCCTCCAAACCCTAGCATATGACAACTCTTGTGCCTTTGCAAGATGAATTCCAACCTCTGGGGAAACATCATAATGGATATCCTGTTCTCATCCCACTTGAACCACTTTCTAATTTTTCCAGCAATTTTGCTTGACTCTACCTAAACAGCACATTAAATCTTGTAAACCAAAAGCTACCCAATGAAAGGTGCATAAATCCATAAGCTACAATATCACATTGGGCCATTAATCCATGAAGTTCTGTATTCTGTCTCCAGAACTGATCAATATGCAACACTTCAGAAGATGAAAAAGAGCATAACGCCCCCCCCCCCAAATAATAAACTCAGGTAATTGTGCAATGAATATGGAAAATTGGATGGAAATTTTTATTTTAACTTCTTGTAGAAATCATATAATGTTTTGAAGCATCAGGTTTGGTTCCTTATGCCACATCATGCATTTTCCTGTAAAGATCATTGCAGCACTATTCATCTCTTGGATAAATACAACAGCAGCATTTAGATCATTTTTTTTTTGTCAGTGAACTGCAAAAGCACCATGCTTTCCTACCTGTTTGATACATGGTTGAAAAAGTAGACCTTAAAACACAGACATTAGATGATCTGATATGCTTAGTGAAGACGACTTCTGGCACATGTTTCAGTGACCTAAATGTAAATATTCTTTAATGTCTTGTTCTTAAAATAAGGATGACTATTGCTGAGATAATTATGGATGGGTTATCTAATACCAGAACATGGTAGCTATTACACGTGATCCTATGTCATATAATACTCAGAGGCTTATCAGTCCCTTTATGAAAGATAATTCACCCTTTAAAATGTCGTTCCCTGTTGCAAGGAGGCACTTCAGTCCAGTGGATCTTTGAAGATATAGCTATTTTAATTTACATTTAGAGATCCTATGTGACTGATACATTCTTGGCACACATGGAAATGTCTTATTTTTGGAATTGAACAGAGAAATGCAGACTCCCGCTAGAATTCTCATCTCAAGATGGTAGGTTTCCTCTTTGGGTTAGGAGCCATTGTTTGGTTCTGTCCCACTTCTGAAAAAGAATGACACTAGATAATTAGGCACTCTGAGCACCATTGTGCGGGCTAGACAATCAGCTGGTCTGCTTCAATAAGCTATTTAAATCCTTGTGTCTGTATTATGCCATTCTTTGTTGGTAGAGTGGCCCTACCTACCCTTTCTTTATATTACAGTACCTGGCTGCTTCAAGGCCCAGTAGGAGTTTCAGTAGGTTTTCTCTCATTGGCCATATGAGAGTGAACATTTTCAGGACTTAAATATATTGTTTAAGCCTGACCAGAGTAGAATAGTAGGCCCTGAATAAAATGGCAAGATTAGAGTAGGCTCATTATTATGCTGATGAGAACAAAAAAAAAACAGATAGTGAAAAGATACTTTGGGCTGACCAGCCTAGGAACAGAAATCTCTTGGTGCTAGGAGTCAGTGCCTGAACCCTTGTGCAGATTGGTGTAGGGAAACAGCCTTGATGGGCAGCATATCTCAGCACAATTTGGTGTGTGAGCAAAGAGTGGCTATGTTATGGTTTTAAACTTGGCTTCAGGGTGAGATTGCAAAACCACTTGACTTGTGAATGTATTGGGTAGCTTCTTAAGATGCCCACACTAAAGGGATAGTAAAGAATTTACCAGAAGCAGTACATCCATTGAAATTAATAGAGCCTATTTTAATTCAAATGTAGTGTCAACTTTTTGAGGGTTGGAGATCGATGTCCAAATAGTCTTCTTTAGCCAATATTTCAAACTCAATATAATGTTTGGTTATAAATATATTTAAAAAGGGACATAAATAGGAAGAGCTCCATGAGCTCCATGAGCTACCGAGTTTTCCCCTTATTAAGGAGATGATGAAGAATCTATGAATGCTAAGCTTCATACTGAGTTTGGGGTTGGTGGATAAGCATCATAGAGACTATGACTTTTATTCACTGGCAATTTCTGCAGGCAGTAGGTATTTTCATCAGTGAAACAAATTTTCCTCAACTCATACCTTCTGCTGCAATTCCAAATGCTCCCAAAACTGCTGTTGGGGGAGGAGGAACACCCAGAAACATCATAAAGGGGAGTCAGAGGCCTGTCAAACAAGGGAAAATTGGCAGAAATCGCCTCCTTCTGTCTGTAGAAATCCTCTATGAAATCCAGCACTGTAGCTATGATTCTAAGCACATTTTTGAAAGGCAATTTGCTGAAACCTATGAATTTGATCCACAACATATGTGTTCAAGCTGTTATATTTAGGAAATAATATTGTTGACATATGTGGCCAAACTCTTGGGGAAACTCTTGCCTTTTTTTCTTTATTTTGCCTAGGTGAGCCCCCCCCCCCCCATTCTTTTCCAAACTCTTGGGGAACCACAATGTTTTTGAGACAGACAGCTAAGGTAAAGAAAATGAAACCAAGATAGTTTTACAAGTGAATTGATGCAACTAATTGTTACAAACAATTGACAATAAACAAATAATAGCTAAAAAGTGATATAGCAGAAACAATATTTGGAAAATTAATGTTTTAAATTTTTAAATATTTTTATGATTTTATATTTTCAATGCGCATTAGAAAGTTACTGAAAACTATATAGTGTGTCCAGTTTAAATGTTATTTGTTATTCATTGTTTTCTTTAGTATGTTTGGCCTCCACATCCTGAGGACACAAGAATGTGGACAAAATAAGTTTTATTTATTACTGTTTTGTATCATTTAAAAAAGCTTTTAATTTTACTGCCTAGTATAGTCTGCACACACAAAAAAAGCTGAGAGCATTTAAAGTTTATTTTCCTCTAACATGCCACCTAAACAATAAAGGGTTGTTTAAGACTGATGCCATGTAGCGCCTACCCACCTGGCTGTTTATTTCCTCTCTGCCTCCCAGAAAGGGAGGTGAAACTGACAGAGCCTTTGGGGAGGTGGAGAGGAAATAAACAAACCCTCTGAGCAGTGATCTTCTTTTAACTCTGTAGAGAGGGGAAATTGGCAAAGCTTTCTGATCTTTCTTTTAAAACTCAGCTTCCCAGCTAACATTGCATCTCCTTTCACTTGAGCATCCTCGTGTAATTTGTCTCATGTAGAGAGACTCAGTCTGGAGCCCAAGCTGAAATGTGTTTCCTCTCCACTGATTACTGTGTGTTTCAGCTTGGTTCTTACAAATGCAGCCACAGTGTAGGCAAGCAGGCAGGCAGGCCAGTGTCACTGTAGAGGAAAGGGGAAGGAGAATAAGCCAACTGAAAGGAAAGGCACTCTCATCATCCATTGGAGGGGAGAGAGGGGAAGGAGAACTTTTTTTTGCTATTGTTGCAGCTTCTTGGGTAATTGCATTACCTCGCAGCCAATGCGAGGTACTCAGGGGAACACACAGCAGGATGCAAAGACAATAATTTATTTGCTAAGAAGTGAAAGCAGACTTTTTATAAATGTTGTGCTGCAGTGTTTTGGTCATTTTGAAAGGAAGTCAGGGGGTCCAAGGAGCTATGACACATATGCAATGGAAGCTAAGCTAAGAGCAACTTGCAAGCATGCTGTTTCTCTCCCTGCAGTTTTCAGGAGTCTCCCCCCCCCAGGCAGAAACAGGCAACTACACGGCAGAAAATGTGACAGAAAACTTGGAGGATAGACGCTTTGGGTAGGAGGAAAACATTCTGTGAGATTTTGGTGCCATAATATCCAAAAAAGGTTTTCTCAGAGATTCATTTCCCACCCCCTCCCAACAATAACAGTAAACATCTGCACATGCAAGGCTATTCATGTGGCTGAAATTCATGACAATGGGGGAAACCCAACTGGATTAAATTCAAGCTGGCCCTGGCACCACCCAGAACAAAACAGTAGGCCCCGAATCTAATTCAAAAATGACAACATTCAAATTGCATACTCCTATTAACAACTCAATCTATTCCTGCCATCCCCAGTTATGTTTGATGAGTCCTTGAATGAGGATTAATTATTAAGGGTGTGCATAAAGGAAAAAATGAGGCAAAATTTCACACTGAGCTTGATGGTTCAGCTCATTAAAGCAGCTTCCAGAATGCTGAACCAAATCCAGGAAACGGGGCAGTCATGACTAGACATGGACGCTGTCAGACTATGGAATCCCAGTTATCTAGAGTTCGTCTTCCACCTTCAGCAAGAAGCACAAAGTTTCTTGATTCCAAAAGGTTTATTGAAAAACAATGCTCAGGATACAAGTGTCCATATTCCAAGGATTAGGAAAGCCTTGGTTGAATGAAAGCTTTGTTGAGAATGACACACAAAATGAAAGTAACAACACTTCAAACACCCATTCCCAGCCTCCCCTTAGTCCTGTCTAGAAGGCCTGGGAAGGTGAGGATGTCAAGGTTGGCCGGAATAGGTTGATAAGAATTCATTGCTCCCATGGATATATGCGGCCTGGGCAGCACCTGGGCCTGGAGGGAGAGAACTAAACAACTACAGATTATAACATGAGAACATGGCGTAGCTCTGGCTTGAGAACTGACAAGCAAACTGACACTTTGACAGAGGTGAACCAAAAAAATTTAATGAACCAGCAGTTCACGGTTCAGTGCCAAAGACGATCCCGAGATCACAAACCACAATGAATATTTCCCGTTACTGAACTGGTTCGTGGTTCGTTGGGCGCAGAATGGCCCCTGTGGCACTTACAGAGCCCATATTCCCGGGGAGACTTTTGCAGGCTCTCCCCTACAGCCATCACCCAAATTTGGACAAGACTGCAAAAGGGATCTTGGAGTTATACCCTCTCCAATCCAAGGCCCCCAGGAAACTCCCACTCTACACAATTAGAGCCACCGGTTGATGTTGGCCCAGTGTACTGAAGGTGGGTGTTGACAGCGGCCGCCGGGCCTGGCGGCCATGGGGAGGCAGTGATGAGCCACCTCCCCTTTAGGGGGTGGGGGGTCTGGCCGCTTGCTCACAGCACCCCCCATGTGCCCTCCCGACAGGCCAAAGAGGAGCACACTGGTATTCCCGGCATGGGGGGGAGAGGACACGTCATTCGGACAGGGGCCTGATCCCCCAGCAAGTGAGGGTCCTCACACGAGGGTCCCACTGAGGAACAGTGCGGCAGCAGCCGACAGCACACACCTTCCTGCCTTGCCAGAAAGGACGGGAGGGAGAGGAGACGTCATTTGGAGGGGAAGTTGGAAGCTCCACCAACAACCATGAGGCCTCTTTTGAAGCTCCCACTGAGCTACTCTGTTGTGGCAGCCAACAGTACCCACCTTCCTGCCTTGCCAGAAAGGATGGGAGGGAGATGACCTGTCATGTGGGGGTAAGTGGGAAGATCCCCCTGCAACCGCCAGTCCAAAGTGGAGCGCACTGGTATTTCCGGCACAGGCTGGAAGAAGGGTGATAACGGTGGCCGCCGGGCCTGGTGGACATGGGGATGCAGCAATGAGCCACCTCCCCTTTAGGGGGTGGGGGGTCTGGCCGCTTGCCGGCGGAACCCCCCATGGAAGGACGGGAGGGAGAGGAGATGTCGTTTGGAGGGGACGGAGTGCTCCAGTGAGGGACAGGTCGAAAGAGGGTCTGTGAAGTCAGAAGATCCTAACAGCTGTGAGGCCTCCTCCGAGGATCCCACTGAGGAACTCTGTGGCAGCAGCCAGCATCAACCATCATCTTGCCTTTGCGGAAAGGATGGAATAGGACAGGACCGGAGAGGTCGTTGGGAGAAGACTCAGTGTTCTGCAGAGGGCGAGGTGAGAAGAGGGACTGTGTACTTATGTGGGAGAGGAGGGCTGAGCCTGAGGCTTCCTGGCCGCATTGCGCAGTAGGACCGGGAGGGAGGGATCCCACATCAACCCTGAAGGAGTGAGGAGACTGCTGTGGCAGAGGCTTGTCTGCTCCCCCTGTGTCACAGTGGAAGCTGTCACCAGCATCACTCACCTTCCTGCCTTCGCGGAAAGGACGTGACTGGTCATGGTGGCATTACCCATTCACCCCTGCCCAGAGGGGACCACCACTGCTGTTGGCAGGGGCCACCATGACGTGCAATTTTATACGCAACAGCAGTTGATCTGTCCCTCGTGGCCCAAAGCCGAAGCATCATACAGCACCCACCGTCCAGCCTTCACAGAAAGGGTGTGAGGGCGAAGGACCCATTCCCCCCTGCTCAAAGGGGGCAGCAGATGATCACAGAAAGGGGGGGGTACCGTGTGGTGCCACATTAACACCAGCAACAGCTCCTGAGCTGCCCCTCGTGCTGAAAAGCAGCAGTGGCAGACCTCAACCACCTTCCTGTCTTTGTGGAAAGGACACATGACTGGTCGTGGGTCCCATTCCCCCCATGCGCAGAGAGGACAGCAGGTACACATGGATAGGGGTGCACTGTGCAGCTCAAACCTCGGGGTCCAAAGCGGCAGCAACAGACAGCACCCAACTTCCTGCCTTCGTGGAAAGGGTGGGAGGGACCCATTCCCCCCTGCTCAGTGGGGACACCAGGTGCCACGGAAGGGGAGGTACTGTACAGTGCCACTCTCACATCGGAAACAGCAGCAGAGCTGTTCCTCATGCCCAAAAGTGGCATCATCTGGCAACAACACACCTTCCTGCCTTCGTGGAAAGGACAGGATGGGAAAGACAGGAGAGGTTGGGAGGCATCTGAGCAGATCCAGAGAGGCAGAGGCGTGAAGAGGGAACAGGATCTTGTCTGGGATAGGAGGGCAAAGGGTCACCAACAGAAATGGAAGCAGCCCTGAGAACTGAGGGAGGCTTGAGCCCGCTGTGGACGAGCTGGGCCGGCTACAACCCCAGGGTGGCTCAGAGCCCGGGTAGGTCCAGGTCCATGGGAGGGTGCCCCAGAAGGTTGAGGTTCACCTTGATGAATGTCTACATGTCCACCAGGTCCAGGTGCAGACGTGCACGGTGGGGACAGAGGAGGTCTCCCAGGTGGGAGAACACCCACTCACTCTGCATGCTGGTGGGAGGGCAGGACAGGATGTTTGTTGCCACGATGGACAATTCCGGCCATCGGTCCAATTTCCTCGCCCAATACTGCAATGGGTTGGCATGGGGGGGCTCGGGGGGCTCATAAAGGTATCCATGCACCATGGCCCCCGCTGAGTCCTCCACTGAGAGGGACGTGCGCACCGTGCAGTGGCCAACTACGCAGCCCACCAACAAGGCCCAGAGATCAAGTGTGTCCGTTAAGGTGGCTCTTCCCTGGTGTGGCTCTCCTCCGACCTCCTCCCCCTCCCCCTCCTCCACCACCTGCCCCTTGCCGCTGCCCGGTTCCTTCTCTCTTGCCCTCTGTCTCTGGAAACAGAGCACCGCTCTGCGGACCTCCTTTTTCCAGTGCTGAATCTGACCCGCCTGTGTGGCGATGCAGCCCTTCATGCGGGGGTCACAGAGGGAGGCCAGTTGGTACGGTGCGTTGCAGCGTAGAAGATGCAGGCATTCAACGACGCAGGCCTGGATCCTCTGGACAAATTCCTGGACCCTGGGGAGCACCTCTTGCCCTTGCTGGAGCTCCTGGGCCAGAAACCGCTCGAGGCCATGGATCAGAGGGAGGACCTGAACCAGGCTGGCCTGGTAGGAGCACAAGAGCTCAGTGGCATCCTTGAAGGGTTTCAGGATCCGGGACATCTAGGCAAGGACTCTCCAGTCCATGGAGCTGAGGCTCAACTCCTCTCACCTCCTCAGCACATCTGAAGAGGACAGGATGTCTTCCAACGCGCCCTTCTGCTCCACCAGACGACATATCATGTCGTAGGTGGAGTTCCAGCGGGTGGGCAGGTCCTGGAAGAGTTGGTGCTCGGGGTCTCCTGCCTCCCCCTGCCTCTGTAACAGCTCGTGGAAGAATTTATGCTGCAGGAAAAGTGGGAACCAATGCGACGGCAGCTGTACAGCAGATTGCACATCCGCAAGGTTCCCTCGTTCCAGCTGTCCCTCGGTTTGCTCCCCAGCTCAAGCATGTCCCGCATCACAAGGTGCAACTTGTGGGCCATGTACACCAGGCCCAGGAGGGATGCCTCTTTCCAGGCTGCCAACATGTTGGCTCCCGCTTCCGTGACCATGAAGCCACGGACAAACCCTTCCACTTCAGACGTCCACTTCCTCAGAGCCGCCTTGACGGTGGTGGCAATGTTCTTCCTGGTGTGGACCTCGTCCATCCCCTGGGCCTGAAGAAGAATCACCCTGTAGCCCAATGTCAAGCTGGGCACCTTTTGACGGCTGACAGATCTTGGCCTGGGGAGGCGGAGGTCCTCTGGTTGCCACCAGTGGGCGGTGATGGCAAGGTACCCATGATGGCAGCCACTCAACAGGTCGGCCGTGAAGTGCACTGTTCTGCCTTGGGTGGCTGACAGGTCTCTGCGCACCATATCCTGCACTGCCTCGTACAGGGCGGGCACGACTCAACACCCAATGGTGGACCGTAACAGCATGGAGAACCATGGGGCAAAGTGCTGGAGCAGCAGTTGGAAGCTCACGCCCTCCACAACTGCTAGGGGGAAGGCTTGCAAGGCAACCATCTGAGCCAAGACACGAATGCCCGCTTCCTGAGCCCTTGACCTTGCCATTTTCAGTGGAGCCACCCCCGACCCTGATGGAACAACTTCCCCAGGTCGACCTGCCTGACCCTTCCGCTCCCACCAGCCGCACCCTCGAGCCAAGGCTTCATGCTCGGGGTGCATTCCAGAGACCATCCCATTGATCCCGGATCAGACAAGCTGGTGGCCCTCGGTCTCCCCCCGATGGATGTTACGCTGGCTGAGGACAGAGACCACAGGCTCAGGTGGTGCCTATTCAGGTGCTGAGTCAGGGCCGTCAATGACACGTGCTTTGGTTCATTGCCCCTGCACAACAGGCCCTCACATGCACGGCACAGCACCACGTGGGGATCAGTAGGAAGGGACCGAAAGTGCCTCCAAACATTAAGGTTGAATCATGGCCCTCTAACGGTTCCAGGGGAGGGAGGATGAAGGGTTGCTGCTGGATGTACCATGGAGCTGGCAATGGAAGATGGAGTGATGGGTGAACTGCAGGCAGGGACAGCACCACCAGTAGTTTGGGATGGCGATGGGCTGGATGTTTCCTCGAACCCCAACCATTCCACCAAGGACCCCTCAGCCTCCTCCTCCCCCAAAATTTTCAGGAGTTCCTCTTCCGCCACCGGCAAGACCTCTTTGGCCTCCTCCACAGCTGCAACGGGTGATTTTGGGGAAGCGGGAGTCTCTGCTGCTCCAGAGTCCTGCACAGCACTGTTTCCCATGCTGCAACCGGGACAATCCCTGCACTTCCCCCCACAAACACTCTTGTCCCCCACACGAAGCCTCATCGTGCCAGGAAACAACAATTGAGAAGAAGAACAGAGATAACACTGTGAACCCTCAACCGAGGTGCCCACCGAGGTTGGCCCCAGGGACTGGCAGCAGCCCTGGCATGAAAGGGAGGGAGGAACTAGAGCCCTAGCCCACCACTCCCACAGACCTTAACAAATCAGGCACTAATGTGAGCCCTCAGCCGAGGTACCCATTGAGCTTGGCCCCAGTCCTGGCAGCAGCCCTGGCACCAGAGGGAGGGAGGGACTAGAGCCCTAGCCCACCACTCCCACAGAAATGACTTGGTCAGGCACTAATGTGAGCCCTCAGCCGAGGTACCCACCGAGCTTGGCCCCAGGGCCTGGCAGCAGCCCTGGCACCAGAGGGAAGCAGGGACTAGAGCCGTAGCCCACCACTCCCACAGACCTGACCTGATCAGTCACTAATGTGAGCCCTCAGCCGAGGTGCCCACTGAGCTTGGCAACAGGGCCTGGAAGCAGCCCTGGCACCAGAGGGGACTAGAGCCCTAGCCCACCACTCCTACAGACCTGAACAGATCAGGCACTAATGTGAGCCCTCAGCCAAGGTGCCCACCACGCTTGTCCCCAGGGCCTGGCAGCAGCCCTGGCAACAGAGGAGATAGATCCCTATCCCTCAAATCCAAACTGAATTAGTCTCTCTCCCAAAAAGCTAGCAAGTGGCAAGCAAGAGCTCTCTCCCACTCCACTGCTCGCTGAAAGTGAAACCCAGCCTGGGAGCCCACGGCTATTTATAAGTACAGGTCCCATTGAACAATGCAGGAGGTCTGTGTTTGGCCGTCCGAGCTGCCTATCACGGTTTGCAGGGATGAGATTGGAGTCCCCGTGGCTACAGGACACCCCCTTCCCCCTCCCTCCTCTGGATGTCTTCTCCCAACTTGTAACCACTTTGCAGCTCCGTGGTTGGAAGGAAGACCTGCCGATCAAGGTAAGCTGGGCTTCCATTCGGGTTTCCAGGGTGACAGAAGGAGCGCAGACAGAGTTCAGGCATTTCCCCAGCTCCATTGCCAGGGGAATTGATTGCTGGCGCCTGACTGTCTGGCTTCCCGAACCATGGCCAAACACTCCGAACCAGACTTTTGCCAAAACACTGGTTCGTTGGCCGTGGCCGGTAACAAACTGCTGGATCGTGATCGTGCTATCGCCATTTTCGTGGGTTTTTGAAGTTTGTAATGCAGTTCGTGCCCATCTCTAGTCATGACTCCACCCTTCCTAAAAGTTGTCCTTCTCTTGGATGCAATAGTGCCAGTGATACCACTATGCCTTAAGAAGTCCTCCAAAGATAGAGAGTCAAGGAACACTAGGAGGAATTTCATCTTGCCCAGAAAGCCTTATTTCAGGCTTTTAGCCTTTCAGGCTTTCCAGGCTTCTCTGATTAAAAGTGTTAACCCAGCATTAAATGATGGGGAGGTAGCAGGCATGTTCACACACACATGCACAGCCAAGTCTTCCCAGATCAGATATTCCATGTGGAAAGACCAAACAACTGTGGTAGACAATGACTCCCATCTCCTGCTTGTGTACCTTCCGGGGCATCTGCTTAGCCATTGTGAGAAATGATAACCATTTGTCTAATTTAGCAGAGTTGCTCTTGTATAGTTACTTTCTCTCTTTTTTTTAATGTAAGAAAACATTCAAATATGCCATTTTTCACCTGCAATTGGAAACATTATGGATCAGAACAGCATAATTTTTCTGATTATTTGTCTCAACTCTTAAACTTCATCCAATTTGGCATATACAAGATACTTGGTATCTTACTATATAATTGAGTAAGCGTATTTCAGACAACTCACTTTATACCCTGGTGCACCACCAGAGGGCGATGCCACAGAGGGAAACCTAGGCAAGGCACCATGTCCCTCCAGAAAATATGCCATAATGGGAACCCCAGGCCAGGAGCAGGGTGGGAGCAGGTGGCAATGCCTGACCTCACCTTTATCCAGCTGGTGTTAGGAGTGAGGTAGGTGGCAATGCTCACCACCCAACTTAACCCAGCTGATATTAGGAGTAGAGGATGTGGCAATGCCTACCCTCTGCCTTCACCCAGCTTGTATTAGAAACAGAGCAAATGACAATGCCCACTCCCACCTGAAAACAGCTGATATTAGGAGGGGAGCAGGTGGAAATGCCCACCCCCCTGCCTTAACCCAGTTGTTATTAGGAGTGGAGCAGGTGGCAATGCCCACCGCCTGCCTTAAACCAGTTTGTATTAGGAGTGGAGCAGGTGGCAATTCCCTCTCCCCACCAAAACCCAGCTGGTATCAGCAGCAGAGCAGTTGGCAATGCCCGCCCCTGGCCTTAACCCAGATGGTAAGAGGAGCAGAGCAGGTGGCAACACCCACCCCCATTCAGCCAGCTGGGATCATGAACAGTGGTATAACAAATAAGACAAACCCAGTAGTTAAACTGTAACAATAGAAAGGGGACACCCCAACTGGGTCAAAAAGCTTTTTTTCTTTTTCAATGCAACAAATGCTCACTCTTTATGCAATGTATTTCATAAATAACAATTTAAAGACACGGCTCCAGATAACTGAAGCAAGGTAAGTAATTAAAGTCCATTCTTTTTTCAAAGCAACAAATGCTCCCTCTTTATACAATGTAGTAGTTAAAGTCCATTCAGAGCACTACTATTCCTTAACATGGAGGGAGAAGATTCCATTTTGGCTGAACTCATCTGCAGGAATGAGCTCTCAGTCCTGATCACCATATTGATGGCTGGCATTTCCATGTATATCAAACAAATGGCAGGCTGCTCAGACACAGATCACTATGACTTCAAAGCCTAAAGACACTGACTTAGAATAAGACCAGCAAAGACATGTAGAGAGTCCAGGAACAGAGGATTGTTTGTTTGTATCCTTTCTTTGTGTACCTTGTTCAGTATGTTGCTATGCAGAGTATATGTGTGTACTTCATTGTTTTAATAAATTCTTTACTATTTTAGATGACGGTTCTCCATCACACCTCCACCATTCAAGCATGTTTTCAAAATGGGTGTAAGAGGAAGGGAGGTGGTTGGTCACTAGACAGTTAATCCTCTAAGGTTGTGCAAGTGCTGTCCCCTTAGTACTTGGTCACTGGATAGCAAAAGATGCAAGCACTAGGCAGAGCCTTTAATCAGCACCACAAAAGGGAAGTTGGGAGTAGGTGTGTACACCCAAAAAATATTCGGGTTTCCTGCTTGGGGTTTACCCGAAGTGGGAAAAAGCTTTGGAAAAACCTGAAATCCGAAACAGCATGCTGCTTTGGATTCAGGTTTCTAAGTCGATTTGGTATGCTCTGTAAAGATTTGGAGCATACTGAAGTGACAAGGAGGGGGGAGGGGGAGGGGAGGCTCACCCCACCCTTAAACTCCCACCTCCACCCTTAAACCCCATTCCCTCCACCCCACTTACCTGGCCAGGCGTAAGGCTGGAGCCAATACTGCAGTGGCCAGCTGGCCAGTGGAGAAGGCCTTCCCTGCCACTGCCACACAGCTGCAGATGTCACAGCCAGCTGGCCAACAGAGAGGACCTTCCCTGCCACTGTTGCAGAGCAGCCGTGTCCAGCATGTCCAGCTGGCCGGCAGAGAGAGCCTTCCCTGCCGGCAGTTGCTGCGCAGCCGTGGCCAGCACAGCCAGCTGTCTGGCAGAGAGGGCCGCTGCCACTGCCAGAGGCCAGCAGGGAGGAGGGACGGCCACCTTCACGCACCAACATTGGTTACCTCAGAGTCATGATAAATCCTTTTCAGAATTTTGGAGCTGAGAAAAAATAACTAGATTAATGGATATAGCCACGCATAAAGGATTAGCAGTAAAATCAGAAATAGAGAATATCATGAATCATAAAATACACTGGTTTAGGTACTTCCAATTGCAAAATTTGTCTGATCACATCCATTGATCAAAAATAATTACCTCACCCAAAACAGAGTTTGAATGCCTATTAGACTCTCCTTCTCTTCATAAAAAAGGTTTGTTATCCAAAATTTACAATATAATGCTGTCCATCCAAAAACATAAATTATGGAAATTTCAAGCCCCATGGGACAAGGGTTGTCTAATAGAGCAGTCTACAGAAAGATGGGGAAAAATTTGGTCTTCCAATGCCTATACCTCAAAGTCAATTGTCACTAAGATCCAAACCTACAAAATAGTTAACAGATGGTATATAACTCCAAAGAAAATATCCCTGATCTCTTCCTCATCCTCCCTTAATTGCTGGAAAGATTGTGGAGAAGATTTTGCCCACTGCTGGTGGAGGTGCAAGCATATAGAAACATTTTGGAAAGAAGTGCTAAAGGAAATCTGGAAAATAACAGGCTATGAAATTCCTCTGGCACCAGAAATGATCCTGTTAGATCAATGGGATAATTGGCAGACCCATATTCCCACGTTAAGGAGAAACCTAATAACCACCTTACTGGTAGCTGCAAAGAGTGCAATAGCTACACTTTGGAAATCTAAGGCTATCCCCTCAATTGATAACTGGCAAAAAAAAAAATTGGGACCATTATATATCGGAAAAGTTGTATGATAAAATCTATCAAGTAGAACACTTCCCAAGAACAACTAATTTTATGGAGAAACGGTTTCCATTTTTTGAATATCTGGAATATAACAGCTCTGTACCCAGCCTAAAATTTTTTCATACATATGCAAATATATAAAATATCTCTTCGTTTCATAGAGTATCTGGTGTACTTTGTAAGAATTCCCTCTCTTTATTAGATCAACTATAATTCCTTATACTGTAATAAGCATTACTTAGTATAATTACTACTCATTATTAACATAGACTTCTTGTGAGTTATAAATCTTTGTATATTTAATTGTTACTTATTACTTGCTTTGACTTTATGCATGTTTTTAAATTTTGTGTGCTTATTGTTTAACAGTTTATAGTTGTGTTTTACAGTTTTAATAAAATTTTATTTAAAAAGAAAAAAGAAATACCGAAGCTTTCCGAATCGGGCCCGATTCGGGTTTTTACCCAAATCGGATACTCGAAGTACACACACCTAGTTGGGAGTAGACATGGGCATGAACAGCATTATGAACAGAAAAAACCCATGAACAGCCTAATCTGCCGTTCTCAAATGAACTGTTCACGAGGCCCCATCCTAAACGACCAGGTGGCCGTTGCAAGCCTTGTTCATTGCCTTTGGCAGCCTTTCATAAAGCCAGACAGTCTAGCACCTGCAATCAATCCCCTTGGCAACCGGAGGCCGGGAGGGACTGAACTCTGTCTGAACTCCTGACTTTCTTTCTGGCTTTAACACTTCAAAATACTTCGAGCAGAGAGTCCCATTTTTGCCACTGTGAAGAGAAAATGACAGCCAATGGGTGACCCGTGGATCATGTCTTTCCCAGGGAGCAATCTCTCTGAAACTTGGGGGGTCTTCAGAGGACAGTGAGGACTATGTCCCCTGCAAATTTGGTGGGTATTGGAAACTGGGAAGGTCACTTTTGTAACTCCTCAAACTAGCTGCCAGCAGATACTGCTGTTTTTGCCAGGACAGGGCCCTTTAAAAAATCAGCTGGCAGGTGGCAGGGAGGAATCCCCCCTGCCGCCTACCAGCTAATAGCTTAAAGGGAACTTTAAAGGGCCAGGTAAGTTGGTTTGAGGGGAGGTGGGGCTAAATGGGGGTGTTTGGGGGTGGGGGTGGTTCTAGCTTCCACTAACAATGAATGTGTCCTGGAACAGTTCATGTTTGTCCACGTTCATTGTTCATTGTTCGTGGATGGCAACAAATGACGAACAGGGTGTTTGGGTTTTTTTTTTTCCGTTCATGCCCATGTCTAGTTGGGAGTGCTGTCCTCTTGGATGGTAACTCTAAAAAATGACCAGCTGGTGGCAGTGTACTGAAGGAGAAGCACAGAATAACCTTTCTTGGGCAAGTTGAGCAAGCCAGGATGACCACTGGTGACTAGATGCTTTGGAGGGTCGAATAGAGCAGGGCTTGCAGGTCAGCAAGGCCATTCTTCCATCTCCTGTATACAAGGCTGCCAAACTGACAGTACTCTGGTGAGGATCCTATCATGCAAAACTGATTTTGTACCACAACCAGTCCTGTATCCCCTAAGTTTTAAGGTTTCTGATTGTGAAGCTCAAAAATCTCTAGCTTGTCTGTGTGAGAAAGTAGATTAATTTGAATAGTAGAAGAAATAAACATTCAGTCCTAATTCGAGATGGGCACAGACCAGGAAAAACCTGGTTGATTTTAACAGACCATAGACCACTCACGGACCCGCCTCAGTTCATGGAATGGTTTGTCGATCCATGGACTATCACTTTCGGGGGCCCTGGGACTGCCCTCTTTGCACTCACAGATGCCAATCTCAAAGCAAGTCTTCAGCAGGCTCTCCTCCAGCCACCCTCCAAGTCTGGACAAGATTGCAGTTTGGACATCCGAATTATAGACCCCCCAAAGCGGCCACCCCAAGGAAACTTCCAGTACATAGAATAGGAGCCTCAAATACCAATTGACTTGCAGCACCAAAAAGTTGCAATGAAAACGTGGGATGGATTTGGAGAATCTTCCTCTGAGAACAGAATGACAGCCCCCAGAGTAGAATGATGATTCCTGGGAGCAGAAAACCTTGGAGCAAAAAACCTGCTGTGGGGTTGGAATGGGGAGGGAGACAAGGAGACAGACAAGGAGATGTTTTTAGGGAGACAGAAGAATATTCCTTTAAGGGACATGAGGACAGAGACAATCTATAAGAGGAGGTAAAATTTGGGAGGAGGGAGTGGATTTTTTGGGGGGGAGACAGGAATATCCTTGACCAGGACAGGACAGAGGTGATCCTGGAAGGGGGGGGGGAAGAGTCTCCTTTGGGGAAAAGAAATCTTCCAATCATGCTGAGGGGAGGCTGGAAGCAGCAACTCTGGGAGGGAGAGCAATCATCATGAGGAGAAAGACTTGGGCATGGGAGTCTGAAAGGCAAGAGGACTCTTGGGGGGGGCAAACATCTTGAGGGGACACATGTTAAAAGGAAGATGAAAGTGATTTGGTGGGTGACAGACCAAAATTGGGAGGAGGCAGATTTGGACAGCCAGGCAGGTCCCCATTGCACATCGGGATTGCATTCCATAATGAGGAGCTCCACCAATGGAGGAAGTCGGACCACTGTGAGGAGGAAGTGGAGGCTGCACTGGTGGGGAGGCGGCAGCTGTCTCTCGGAGCAAGAGGCTAGACTTTCAAAAGGGAGAGCAAGCTGTGCATTGGAACAAAAGAAATAACAGTGCAGTTCAGTTTACCCTTCCCATCCCAACCCCGCAAGACACCTACTGGTCCTCCTCGGTCATGAACTTGATGGTTGCCTTCGCAGGAGCGATGGGCTCCTGGGGCAGGGTGGCCTGCCACACCTCCCCTCATGCCTGGGAGGTGGCCAACTGGAGCAGATAGGTTCTTTGGATGGAGGTCACCCCTTTTCATGTTACTGGGAGACCATCAAGTGCAGCCTGCCTCCTTTACTTCCCCCACGGGCCATGGGCTCTAGTTGTGAAGGTGGCCACCAAGGTGAGGTGGGTTTCATCCATGGCCACCCCCTCCTTGAGGACATGGAAGGCAGTCAGGGTCCTGCCACCATTCCTTCATTCCGCGGAGGTGATGAGCTCCTGTAGTGGGCAGTGGGGTGGCTCCCAACACCCCCTTTGTGACATGGGGGGGCAGCCACTGCATTGGAGAAGTGGGTTTCTTCAGTGGCCACCCCCTCCTCACAGGCCCAGGAGGTGGTCAGGGGCCTGCTGCCCTTCCTTCATTTCCCTGGGGGTGACGGGCACCTGTAGGGGGGGTGAGAACATCCAACAACACCCCACTTTGTGACTGGGGGGCAGCTGCTGCATTGACAAGGTGTCTTTTGTCGGTGACCATCCCATCCTTGAGGGCCTAGGAGGCGTTCGGGTGCCCGCTGCCCTTCCTTTCTTTGGGAGTGATGAGCTCCAGTAGCAGGGGATGGGGTGGCCCCCAACACCCCCCTTATGACTGGGGGGTGGCCATAGTCTTAATCATTGTCGGCATTTCCTTAGTCTAGATTGAATGTCACTAATATTTCTAATCAAGCAGTAATTATTAGTGGGCACTTTGTCTTGTTTGGTAAATATACAGTTAAGGTTCTGATTATGAGCTTTCCTTAAAACAGAGCTAAAGATAAAGTTCTAGCTTCCTTATGAACTATTGAACTATCATTCAGTAAAATTTGGTGCTGAACGACTGATTTGTGCAGGCTTTAGAGATGTGTGTTAATTATGTATCTATACTCACCTCTTCATGTCCTTTTTTCTCATCCAGACTATCATCTCACTTCTGTTTGGATAGTATGTTAAAAAAGAGCTTCAAATGAATTTAGAATATGTGATTACTACCATGCAAATGTGTTAATAATTTTAAAACATTAACAAAACAATGAATGTTTAATGATAAAAATAATGGAATTGATTATAAGTATATTATATTTATATTATAAATATAAATTTGTATTTAGATATTATAAATCAAGAACAGTTTAGATTACCCCAATTACTCCCTCCCACAAATACCCTCTAAAAACACTATTAAATTTGAAACTAGAATTCCCCCCTCAATTTCTCCTTTAAAAAAACCCAGTCTTTTAATTCTTAGATCGGATTAGTACAGTGCAAAAGAGTCAACAATTTTAAATCAGTAACAAAACAAAGAACATTTGATTATAAGTATAATAAAATTGAATATAAATCAAGAACAGATCAGTTTTCCCCTACGACCCCTGGGTCGTAGAAACTAGAATTCCCTCCAGTTCCTCCCCTTTTTAAAAAAGAATGTCCCAATAATTTTTCTCCCCTCTTCTTACTGCTAGAAAATTTGAATTCAATCCATGTATTATATATTATTCCTGAATTCCCCCTCTCCTCCCCTCCCCCCTCCCTTAACTATTCTCTGTTGCTCACAAGAATGAAATAAAAAATTAATCACTAATTCCCAAGATGGATTAAGATAAATTGATTGCTAACAAAAATTGCTCACTTCCTGACCTACCCCCTCCCCTTCTCAACTACTGATTTGCTCAAATGAGATAAAACATTGTTCGTCTTTTCCCTCCTTTTCCTTCTGTGTTGTCCATTCACCTAAGATTTCATAGATTAATAAAGTGCTAGGCTTAGAGACAATATTAATTAATAAGAACTTTTAACACAGAGGAAGCCTACCACCTGCCAAACCAAAAATAATGATCAAGCAGGGTTCATAGCTCTTTTTCCCCCTAGCCAGAGGCTGACAAAACTGTTCAGGGCACAACTTTTCTAAGGCTCTACCCTTTCCCCCTGTATAAATAAATTGTATGATATCCTCCTTTTTGCTATTAGACATCACATTATATAGTATATTTTTATGGCAGCAATGCGAGTCATTTGAAGTATACCATTCATACCCATCCACCTTCTGAGGGGATAACTGAGACTTATGTTATTTATAAATAAATAAAACAACCATAATATAAACAGAGTTAAAGCGGAAATGCCTGAAAAATACAAACTATTTCATGTATTGGACCAGATTTCCAAATAGTAGGTTCAATTAACAGCACAGATAACTAGCTTTGAATCCTTTGGTGGAGTAGATTGAAGTGCAAGCTTTCTTTTAGATGACCGTTTCTCCATACAATTCTCATCATCTAACTGCATAATCTGAGGAGAGCATAGCCACTTTATTTATTTATTTATTTATTTGTTTATTTATTTTATTTCAAATTTCTATTCTGCCCTCCCCGCGAGTGGGCTCAGGGCGGATAACAACATATTAAAATACAATAAAAAATTCTACGTCAAAACAGTAAAACAACAGTGTATTAATACATATTTAAAACAGGATGGTGGACAGCCTTTACAGGGAGGGTTAAGATTTTATACACCCCTTTTTTCAGGCTGGCGGAGGCCCAGCCTCAGCCATATGCCTAGCAGAACAACTCTGTCTTGCAGGCCCGGTGAAAGGATAGTAGGTCCTGCCGGGCCCTGATTTCAGCAGACAGAGAGTTCCACCAGGTGGGAGCCAGGACCAAAAAGACCCTGGCTCTAGTTGAGGCTAGGCGGGCCTCCTTGGGGCCAGGGACCACAAAAAGCTGTTTGTTCCCTGATCGGAGTGTCCTCTGGGGAATATATGGGGAGACTGTCCCGTAGATACACTGGTCCCAGTCCGCACAGAGCCTTATAGGTCAATACCAGAACCTTGAATCTGATCCGGTACTCCACTGGCAACCAATGCAGCTCATGTAAGAACGATGTTATATGTGCCTTATTTAGCACTCTCATAATAACACGTGCCACTGCATTTTGTACCAGCTGTAATCTCTGGGTCAGGCTCAAGGGCAGCCCTGTGTAGAGTGAGTTACAGTAATCTAGCCTAGAGATGACCGTTGCTTGGATCACTGTAGTTAAGTCACAGGTTGACAGGTAAGGGACAAGTTGCCTGGTCTGCCACAGATGGAAAAAAGAGGACCTGACAACTGCTGTGATCTGTGCCTCCATTTTAAGGGAGGCATCCAAGATCACCCCCAGGCTCTTAACTCTCGGAACTGGCACTAACAATGCCCCATCAAGGGCTGGGAGCCGGAGAGCTGAACCTAATCCCCTGTGGCTCAAGTACAGGACCTTCATCTTCGTTGGGTTCAGTTTCAGCTGACTCTGCTTCAACCAACCAGTCACAGATGCAAAAGCATGTTCCAGGACATCTGGGGCTGAGCCAGGCTGGCCGTCCATCATCAGATACAACTGGGTGTCATCTGCATGTTAAAAAGGTAAAGGTGCAAGCACTGAGTCATTACTGTGCAAGCACTGAGTCATTACTGACCCATGGGGGGACGTCACATCATGATGTTTTCTTGGCAGACTTTTTACAGGATGGTTTGCCATTGCCTTCCCCAGTCATCTACACTTTATCCCCAGGAAATTGGGTACTCATTTTACCGACCTCGGAAGGATGGAAGGCTGAGTCAACCTTGAGCTGGCTACCTAAACCCAGCTTCTGCTGGGATCGAACTCAGGTCGTGAGCAGAGCTTGAACTGCAGTACTGCAGCTTACCACTCTGTGCCATGGGGCACAGAGTGCATATTGATGACTCCCAAGTCTGAAACTCCGCATCGAGAAGGGGGCGCATATAGATGTTAAACAATAATGGGGAGAGTATTGCTCCGTGTGGGACCCCTCACACCAAAGGGTGGTGGGATGACAATTTCCCCCCAAGTGCCACCCTCTGTCCCCAACCATGGAGAAAAGAGATAAGCCAGTGTAAAGCAGTCCCTCGTATCCCCACATCAACTTCCTTCATTCACCATATAATAAGGTTTGCCTCTGTGAAAAACTTGAAGCTTGAGCGGTGTTATCCACTTGTATCAAATGTTTGTTGCTTGTAAAGTTGAAGTAATAATTTTGAGTTCTTTTTTTTTTGTATTGCTAGAGAAGAGAGATCTGGGTAGACTTGGATAGCAGATCCTTGGTAATTTAAAGATCCTCTGGTTCTGGCTAGATCCAGGATGTTTTTCTTGACCCTCATGTCATCCAGTATTATGTCATTGTCCCTGGGTCCTTTTCTGGCAGGAATGTTTAACGTGCCTCGTCTGTGGGCAGCTCTGATTATTGGGGCAGCCCCTTCTTCTAGAGTCATAATGTGTGCCAGCCAGTTAAACATAAAGCAGACACAGTCAGTGTTTCCTGCCAAGCGCTCTGGTATCCCATAAAATTTTAAATTAATTTTTTTTACTTGAGTTTTCCAAAGTTGCCACTCGTTCTTCTGTTATATAATCTGCTTCCTATAAGTGTTTAACTTTTTCTTGAAGCATCAGGCTTGATTCCATAGTCTCCTCGGTGACTTTAGAGACTTTTTGGAGATTGGTGTTGATTTCTTCAATCCTGCATCAGAGGCTTTATTATAATGGCAATTTTGTCAAGGGTCCTTTCTTCAATACTGTCTATGTTTTGCTTCAGAGTATCCACAGAGCAGTGAAATTCTTCCCACATTAAAAGAAGATCTACTGTCTTTAGTTCCTCAGAGGCCTCCATTTGCTAACTGGAAATAAGCTGGGAGAGATCCTGATTTAGTCGGAGAGAGTTTATTTTTATTCTCCCTGCTTGTGATTTATAGAAGTATCAATTGATCAAGACAGGGGTTTAGGGAGTCAGAGCTGTAGTCCCTAGTGTCTGCCATGTTCACTCAGGCACCATGCACCCCCACCCCCAACTCGGTACTGACTTGACAGCAAATATGCATGCACTTTGCAGATAAAATCTCTTGGATCCATTCTGACTGTTACTCTACATTAGCAGTGACAGGATCAGAAGGTGCCAGGATTATGATTTGTCCAATTGTTTGGGATACTTTTCAGTTTATTTAGTCTGATTATATGGACAGGAGCTTTGAAGCTTACCACTTGTTTGTATGATCCTTGCCCAGTCCAGGTTGACTGAGTCTGAGAGGTAGTTTTTTTTTTTTTTTAAATTATTGGTGAGTACATTAATAATACATACATTCCCCATCTTACCTAAATTATATCAACCCCCACCCTTTCCCTCCCCCCTCCTTGTAGACTTCCAACAGCTTTCTAACCCTTATCCTACCTTATTATTTAACTTATTTTCAACTAAATTCTTCTAAATCATATTTATTTTACACCTCTTACTCTGAGCATATTCAAATTCTTTTATATTTCAGATCCACTAATATATCCAATCTCTACATCACTATTTAAACTATATATTTTTCATAAAATCTCCTTAATAATAATACTAGCTTTGATTAATTAATAACTAAATTTCCCCATTAATGGTAAAGTTACTTCTCTCTCCCGTTTGTAAAATCACAAATTAATAGTTCTCAAACTGCCACAGTCCTCCCTTCACATCCCATTTTTTTTTCTAAGTATTGTTTCCATTTCCCCCAATCTGCGATATATTCTCCTGGATCAAGATCTTTCAGTTTTCTTGTCATTTTGTCCATTTCTGCCATGTTCAGCAATTTGTAAATCCAATCTTCTATAGTTGGTATTTCTTGCACTTTCCATTTCTGCGCATATAAAAGTCTTGCTGCTGTAATCATGTAAAATAACAATGTTCTGTACTGCATTGGAACATCTTCCATTCCCAAGTTCAGTAGCAACAATTCTGGGTTCTTATTTATTTGGGTTTGCAAAACCTCATTAATTACTTCAATTATATCTCCCCAGTATTGCTTAGCTACCTCACAAGTCCACCACATATGATATAATGATCCTTCATGCTTTTTACATTTCCAGCATCTATCTAACATATTAGTATTTCCTAGCGCAATTTTCTTTGGTGTTAAATACCACCTATACATCATTTTATATACATTCTCTTTAATATTAGTACAAGTTGAAATCTTCAATGTATTTTTCCACAAATGCTCCCAGGATTCCATTGTTATTTCTTTATGAAAGTTTATTGCCCATTTCACCATCTGGACTTTAACTGTTTCATCTTCTGTGTGCCATTTTAGAAGTATTTTATAAATTTTCGAGATTTCTTTTTTGCCTTCTTGTAAAATCACTTCCTCTAGTTCCGAATTTTTCAATCTTATTCCTCCTTTTAAACAGTCCGAGTTGTAAAGATCTCTGATTTGCCTATATTGGAACCATCCATAATGGGGAGATAACTCTTCTTCCGTTTTTATTTTTAACATTTTATGTTCCATTAATATTATTTCTTTATAAGTTAAACATTGTTGTTCATTATAAACAGCTCTCGGATCTATTACTTCATATGGCACCACCCATGAGGGGATACCATCTTCCATATAATCCTTATATTTCTTCCAGATTGTGAAAAGGCTTCTTCTAATATAGTGATGCAAAAACATAGAGTCCGCTTTCACTTTATCGTACTACAAATAGGCGTGCCATCCAAACAATTTTTTATGTCCCTCCAGAGCCAGCAGTTTACAGTCTTTTAACATTATCCAATCTTTTAACCAGACCAAACAAATTGCTTCATAATATAATCTTATATTTGGCAGTTGCAGTCCACCTCTTTCTTTCGCATCTTGTAGTACTTTCATTTTCACACGGGGTTTCTTGCCTGCCCACACACAGTCTGAGATTTTCCTTTGCCATTTATCAAATTGTTTGAAGTCTCGGATAATTGGAATTGTTTGCAACAAAAACATCACACGTGGTAACACATTCATCTTCACTGCTGCTATTCTTCCCAACCATGACAAGTTTAATTTATTCCATTTTATCAAATCTCTTTCTATTTGTAGCCACAGTTTCTCATAGTTATTTTGGAATAAGTCTATATTTTTCGCAGTCAGCTCAATGCCAAGATATTTCACTTTGTTAGTTGCCTCACAATCCGTTATCTCCATTAGTTCTTGCTGTTTTTGCTTTGTCATATTCTTACACAATATCTTCGACTTCTTTTTGTTCACATAGAATCCAGCCAAGTCTCCAAATTCCTTTATTTTATCTATTATTTTTGGCATATTGTATATTGGATCTTCAACTATTAACATTACATCATCCGCAAATGCTCTGACTTTGTAGGAAAATTCCCTTATTTTTATGCCTCGAATTGTATCGTCCTCTCGTATTTGAATCAACAATATTTCCAAGATCAAAATAAACAACAATGGAGACAATGGGCAGCCCTGTCTTGTACCTTTGCTTATTTTCAATTTTTTGGTCAAATCATCATTCACTACAATCGCTGCACACTGGTCTTTATAAATTTCTTTAACTGCTTGTATGAACTTTTCTCCCATTTGCAGCTTTTCCATAGTGGCAAACATAAAGTCCCAATTCAGGTTGTCAAATGCTTTTTCCGTGTCCACGAAAAAGAAACCAACTTCCTTATCACATTGCTTATCATAGTATTCAATAGCGTTTATTACTGTCCTTAGGTTATCCTTAATTTGTCTATTAGGTAGAAATCCAGCCTGTTCTTCTGCAATAAATTCCAAAAGCCATCCCTTTAGCCTTTCCGCCAAAATTTTTGCAAAAATCTTGTAGTCATTATTCAACAATGAAATTGGCCGATAGTTTTTAACATTGGTCAAGTTTTGTCCGTCTTTCGAAATCAACGATATGTTAGCTTTGTTCCATGAATCAGGAATCCTTTGGCCTTGCAAAATTTCATTCATTACCTCTCTTTAAAAAGGTGCCAGTTCATTAGCCATCATTTTATAGAACTTTGCTGTTATTCCATCCGGACCTGGTGCTTTCCCTGATTTAGTTGCTTGTATAGCTTCTTTTATTTCTTCCTCTGTCACTTCCCTGTTTAACTTTTCTTTCCATTCCTCTGAAATTATTGGAAGCTTCGTTTTCTCCAAATATTCCGCTATTGAATCTCTATTCACCTCCTTTTTTTGGTACAATTTTGCATAAAATTTAAAAAAGGCTTTACTGATAGCTGGTTGATCCAACAATATTTTATCCTCTTCTCGAATCTTAATTATGGTTTTCTTCTCCTTTTTCTTTTTTAATTGCCACGCTAGATATTTCCCAGGTTTATTTGCGCCCTCAAACAACTTTTGATTCATTTTTTTCAAATTCCACTCCAATTCTTTATTATTCATTGCCATCAATTGTTCCTGCAGAATTTTTATATCCTCATATATTTTGTTCTTCCCTGGTCTTTTCTTAAGTTGTATCTCTTTGGCTTTAATTTTTTCCATAATTTCATGTCTCTTTTCTTCCTTTCTCCTTCTATCTCTTGCATTCAAGTCCATTAATATTCCTCTAGTCACAGCTTTGTATGTATCCCATACCTTATAAGTTGGTACATCCTTATTCATATTGTATTGTATAAAGAATTTGGTCTCCCTCCATAGCAACGCCATATTATCTTCTATCTGCAGCAAATCCTCATTTATCCTCCATCCTCTTCTTTTAGTATTTTTCCCAAATTTCCACATGACTGGATTGTGATCTGAGCCTACCTTGGGCATTATCTCCACATCTTTAGTCCATATCGCCAGTTCCTTGGAGGCCCAGATCATGTCAATTCTTGATAATGTAAAGTGTCTTGCTGAGTAAAATGTATATTGTCTATTTTTGGGATTTTGTCTCCTCCACACATCTTCCAGACTTTCTTGTTCTTTAATCCCAAAGAAAGATTTTGGTAAAAGTCCTCTTTTTTATGTGCACTTTTGGATTTCTTATCCTCATCCAGGTTTGTAACTCCATTGAAGTCACCTGCCAGAATTATTTGAGCATAAGTCAATTCATCTAACTGTTTCTGTAAATCCTTGAAAAAATTTTCTTTCGCACCGTTAGGCGCGTAAATCCCAATCACCAATGTCTTTTTTGAATTCCAGATTATCTCCACTGCTATATATCTAGCTTCTGTGTCACATAGTATTAATTTAGGCTGCAGCTCTTCCTTTATGTACAATACAACTCCTCTTTTCTTCTTTTTGGAAGCCGCTGCAAATTCATTTCCAAGTTTTGTAAGTTTTAAATATTTTACATCCTGCTGTTTAATATGTGTCTCTTGCAAACACACTATATTATATTTTTGTTTTAAAAGCCAGTGGAATACAGTCTTGCGTTTAGAAGGTGAATTTAGTCCATTTACATTCCAAGATATAATTTTACACTCCATGTTCAAATTTTAGCTCTTTTAGGTAAGTCTTTTTCATTGTCCTTAATAAACATTTCCATCTCCTGTCCAGATCTGATGTTTCTCCTGACTCCACCAAATTCGAAAGCCAGCCCTTCTGGTATTTCCCATCTGTATCTAATTTTCAAATCTTTTAACATCTGGACCAGCTCTCTGTATTTTTTCCTCTCCAACAACACCGACCTGGGTAGTTCTTTCATAATCCTCACCGTTTAACCGTCGACTTTTAATGGGTCCTGAAATTGTTTACTCACAATTGACTCTCTGGTACTTCTGGTTGTAAATTGCACAATCATATCTCTTGGTAAGTTCTTTTGAGCCGCATATTTTGAGTTTATCCTGTACGCCACATCTAGAAGAGCTGCCGTTTCCCCTTCTTCTTTGTCCAAGTAGCCTGCCAAAATTTCTGTAATATGCTCTTGGGTTGATTTTTCCAAAACTTCCAGGATCCCACGAAATCTAAGTTGTTTTTCCATTTGTTTACATTCAACTGCAGCCACTCTTCACTTCACTCCTCCCATCTCCGTTCTGTGTGCATCTGCCAAAGTATCAGTTACATTTTCTACTACGTTAACTCTCTGCTGTGTAACTTGTAGGTTGTTTTTGACTTGATCTCTATTCTTGGATATGTCTGCAATCTCTGATTTAAATGCCTCTTTAAAATCCTTCAAATTTTTCGCCATCTCCTGCATCATATCTTTAAGCTCTTTATTTCCTTCCGTGAATCTTTTCTCCATCTCTTTATTTCCATCTGTAACTTTTTTATCCAAATTTTCCAGCGCCGTCTGCCAATCCTTTTTCGACATCGTGGGGCTGGCTTTACCTCGCTCCCATGAGTCCGCTCTTTTCCTTAGCTCTGTGGCTCAGATTTATTCTTTTATTTTATTTTAAAAGTCCGAATTTGAATTATTTTTTTAAAGCTTAGTATTTACGAAATCCAAAATGTCGGGCGTCTTTTCTCTATGGTCTTATTCGAGGCAAGCACCCTTACCCTTATCCAAGATGTCTTACTTCCGTTTTCCTTGAAGCCAAAACTTTGCCCTTCTTCCAAATGGCGACTTCCCACTTCTGTTGGTTACAAGCCGCTTCTCGCCCGTCTCTTTATGGATTTGACGCACTTCCTGTTCCTCTCCATTGCACAGCAATTCTCGCGATGTTAAAACTTTCTCACAGTTCGCTATCTCCTCCTAGCCACAGGTATGTAAACAATAGCCGTTTTCCCGCGCTAACTTCTCTTTAAAATGTCACTTTTGGCCAATTTATTTGCTGGAATTTTCTCAGTTATTTATTGAGTCTCTCGCAGTTTTCTAGTTCTCTGGGTCTGAGAGGTAGTTAATATCTCCTTGAGAGATGGGGTAATTTCCCTAGCCTTGAACATGGGTTGCACTCTTCTTAAAGAAATCAGTCTGTACTTTTGGAATGCTCTTGGCTCATACCTACTCTTGAAAAAGCAGATGGCAAATGTGGCCTAGGATGCCTTTTACCAGCTTCAACTGGTTAGCCAAGTACAGCCTTTCTGTCAGGTCTTGCCAGGTAAATCCCCAAGCCCTTCACTGCATCACTTCAGGGTATGAGTTAAAGATACTTTATTGATGAGATATACTAGCAGGGCTTTTTTTCAGGGGGAACAGAGTTCTGGCACCTCCTGAAAATACTCGGCAATAGTGCTTGAAAATAATAAGATTTCAAAGAATCCCATGTGTTTCTTCCTCATTTCCCTCTTGAGAGTTCCGCCACCTCTTTTCCCAGAAAAAAAACCCAGTATCAAGATATTCAGATAGTAGCATTGGCAGAAGTGACGCAGGGTGGCAAAGCAAAGTTAATTATAGGGGAACAGTCCTGCCCCTGGGAGAGAAAGTCCATTTAGGTTTTGGCACGAAGGGTCCAGGATCTAAGAGAGGAAGGAGGAAGGGAGATGATGAGCTCATCTCAGTCCTTTAGGGAGAGTGATACATCTCCACATGGAACTTCAAGGCCATGTTCTCAGGCCAGCAGGGAAAGAGTAACCAGATACCTGCAAGATAAGCAGCTAGCAGCCAAGCAAGCAAACATATTACCTTAGCGCATTCTCAGAGGCAAACATGACAGATATACAACAAGACAAACATGGCAGATATACTGGGGTGTATCTGACACTTTCCTGGATAGGAAAGATTTGGCCACTGTGATACATGCCCTGGCTACATCTAGATTAGATTTACATGGGGCTGCCCTTGAAAACTGTTCAGTTGGTGCAGAATGCTGCAACTAGGATATTGATTGGAGTGGCTCATAGGGAACATATCATCCCAGACCTCACTCATCCACACTGGCTCCCAGTTTGTTTCTGGGCACAATTCATGGTGCTTATGCTGACATATGGTTTAGACTAACTTACCTGAAGGACTGTCTGAACCCACCTGTCCATTGCAGTCAGCTTCAGAGGCCCTATTTCAGGTATCCCTGCCTTCCAAAATTAAGTGGTTGTCAACCCAGGAGAGGTCCTTCTCAGTAGTGGTACCAAAACTCTGGAGCTCTCTCCCCAGGGAAATTCACCTGTCCGTTTGTGTTGCCATCTTCTTCCAGCCAGTGAAGACTTTTTTTTGTTTCCCTTGACATTCTTTCAGTGATCTCTCCTGTTCACCTAATATTTTAATGGCGGTTTTTATCTTTTGTATTTATTTTAAATTGTTTTAATGATGTATTTATGTATTGGTTTTAATGGTTTTTAAGGTGATATTTTAATTTGTAGGTTTAAAATTTGTTATCTTCCTTGGTGGCCCTGTGGGAGGCAGAAAAGCAGGGTAAAAATATTTTATTTATTTATTAAAGAATTTTTTTTATTGGATGGGTTTACAAACATACATATAGAAATCATTATCATTATTCACCCCATTGCATTTTCCCCATCCTTTCCCCCCTCCCCTTTTCTGGTGACTCCCAGCAGTTTTCCATACCCAACTTAATCTAAAAAGTATATCATATAAATTTTTAAAGTCTATAATAATAATGTAATAATGTAATATATATCTATATTATACCTATCAAATCTCTTTAATTATCTTAACAATCTATACTAACTATATTGCTTATCTTAGTTAAAAATATAAAAATTATTTAAGTAATAATAGGTACATATACTAACTAAAAAAACCCCACATATATATATGTAACATACTATTCCTTACATACCAATTAACTATATTATCTATATTTCACATATACTCCCTTTAACCTTATTACTCATAATTATACTCCCCTGTAAATATACTATACTAATCCAATAAAATACAGTAAAATATACCCCTTTTTAACCTTAAGTAAGTTTCTATCTCCCCTACTTCTCCAAAGACCACAGTTTCCCCTTCATGTCCCACTTTTTCTCCACATATTTCTTAAATTTTTCCAAGCTTAATGTATAGTCCAATTCTTCTTGTTCTTTCAATTTTCTTGTTAATTTGTCCATTTCTGCCATATTCAAGACTTTCAGAATCCAGTCTTCCATAGATGGTATCTCCTGAGTCTTCCACATCTGTGCATAACACATTCTGGCCGCCGTAATCATATAAAACACCATAACTCTGTCCATTTTATCAAAATCTTCTAGGTTCATACATAATAACAGCAATTCTGGGGTTTTATTTATATTCCTTTGTAAAATATCTGACATAACTTTAACTATATCCCCCCAGAACTGCTTAGCCTTATCACAAGTCCACCACATATGATAGAATGAACCTTCATGCTGTTTACATTTCCAACATTTATCAGACATCTGGCTATTACCATTGGCCAACTTCTTCGGTGTTAAATACCATCTGTACAACATTGTATATACATTTTCACGCACAGTGGTACATGCTGAAATCTTAACTACATTTTTCCATACCTTTTCCCAAGCTTCCATTGAAATTTCCTTATTACAGTTTATTGCCCATTTGACCATCTGAACTTTAACAATTTCCTCCTCTGTAAACCATTTCAGTAATATCTTATATATTTTAGAAATTATTTTCTCCCCCCCCCCTGAAGAAAACAATTCTCAGTCTCAGAGTTTTGTAGTCTAAAACCATTTTTCCTTTTGTCTTTCTCATATAGGTCTTTTATCTGCATATATTGAAACCATCCCTATTGGAATGGCAATTCTTCATTACCTTTAAGCATATAGTTATTCTGTTGTATCTCAAGAATTTCTTTATATGTCAACTAGTCTTCCCCTGCATAGTCTGTTCTTGGATTTACTACTTCCTCAGGGATAATCCACATTGGTATAGTCTCTTCTATATATTTCTTATATTTAGTCCATACAGCAAACAAGTTTCTTCTTATATAATGGTGTAAGAACATAGAGTCTACTTTTACTTTGTCATACCATAGATATGCATGCCATCCAAAGAGTTTATTATATCCTTCCAGTGCTAACAACTTCAAATTCTTCAATGTCATCCATTCCTTTATCCAGTCCAGACATATCGCTTCATGGTATAGTTTAAAATTTGGTAATTGTAGTCCTCCTCTATCTTTCACATCGTAGAGTACTTTCATTTTAACTCTGGGTTTCTTTCCAGCCCAAACAAAATTTAACATCGTTCTCTTCCACTTCTCAAATTGTTTACTGTCTTTAACAATAGGTATTGTCTGTTATAAAAACATCATTCTTGGAAGAACATTCATCTTAATTACTGCAATACGACCTAACCATGACAAGTTCATTTTATTCCATCTAATCATATCTTTATCTATTTGTTGCCATAACTTGTCATAGTTATTCTTATATAGGCCAATATTCTTCACTGTCACTTCCACTCCCAAATACTTAACCTTGTTCACTACTTCACATTCCACCTTGTCCATCAACTCCTTTTGTTGTTGTTTAGTCATATTTTTGCACAATATTTTGGACTTCACCTTATTAATTACAAAACCTGCTACATCTCCAAAATCCTTCATTTTCTTCATCAATTTTGGCATGTACTCTATTGGATCTTCCACTATCACCATTATGTCATCTGCAAAAGCTCTTACTTTGTATTCAAATCCTTTAGTCCTCAATCCTCTTATTGAATTGTCTTCTCTTATTTGCCTAAGTAAAATCTCCAGTACCATTACAAACAGAAGTGGGGAAAGCGGACACCCTTGTCTTGTTCCTTTTCTTATTTCCAACTTTTTGGTTACATCCGAATTAACAATTATATTTGCAGATTGGTTTTTATATATTGCCTTTATTGCTTGTATAAATTTCTCTCCCAACTGCATCCTCTCCATTGTTGCAAACATAAAATCCCAGTTCAAATTGTCGAGCGCTTTCTCCGCATCCACAAAGGAGAAACCAACCTGCTTCCCTTGATTTTTATCATAGTACTCAATAGCATTCAACAACACTCGTAAGTTATCTTTTATTTGTCTTTCTGGTAAAAAGCCGGCTTGATCTTCATCAATAAATTCCACTAGCCAAGTCTTAAGTCTTTCCGCTAGTATCTTTGCAAATATTTTATAGTCATTATTAGTTAGAGATATTGGTCTATAATTCTTAACATTACTTAAGTCTAATGTCTCCTTCGGTATCAATGTAATATTAGCCTCATTCCATGTATCTGACATCTCGACCCTTTCCAATATTCCATTCATCATTTTTTGCATCAGTTGTTTCAAGTCCTCTGCCATCACTTTGTAATATTTTGCCATAATTCCATCTGGTCCCGGAGCTTTACCAACTGTAGTAGCTTTTATTGCTTGTAACACTTCCATTATTGATATCTCAGCACTAAGCTTCTCTTTCAACTTCTCCAGTACCTTTGGTAAGTCAATCCTGTCAAAGTAGTCTCTTATCTTTTCATGATCCACTATTTTTTTCTGATATAACTTGGCATAATATTTGTAGAATGCTCTCTCAATCAATCCTTGATCATATAATTCCTTTCCCTCTTCTGTAATCTTACTTATTACTCTTTTCTCTCTCTTTTTCTTTAATTGCCACGCCAAATATCTTCCTGGTTTATTAGCTCCTTCAAATGATCTTTGCTTCATTTTCTTCAACTCCCACTCCAGTTCTTTATTTTCCATGACTCTGATCTGATCTTGCAATAACTTTATTTCGTACAGCAATTTCTTTTTACCTGGTCTCTTTTTCAATTGCTGTTCAACTTGAATAATTTTTTCCTGTATCTCTTTTAATTTCGCTTCTTTTTTCCTCCTCTCTCTGCCATTTAAGTCCATCAAAACACCTCTAATTATGGCTTTATATGTGTCCCAGACCATATCCGTTGGCACCTCTTTATCCACGTTAGACTGAATAAAAAACTTTGTTTCTCTTCTCAACACCTCAACATATTCTGGGTCACTCAAAAGATCCTCATTAATTCTCCATCTCCGTTTCTTGTGTTTCATTCTAAATCTCCACATCACTGGATTATGATCCGAGCTAACTTTTGGTAATATATCAGTCTCTTTTGTAAACACTGCCAGTTCTTTAGATGCACAGATCATATCTATTCTCGAAAAAGATTGGTGACTAGATGAAAAAAAAGTATACTGCTTCAATTTAGGATTATATTTTCTCCAAACATGTTCTAAATTTTCTTGTTCCTGAATTTCAAAAAAAGACTTCGGTAATTTCCCCGTCCTTACTTTACTTGTTGATAGACTTTTATCCAATTGCAAATCTACCACTCCGTTAAAGTCTCCAGCTATAATTACCTGGTCATAAGTCCACTGCTCCATTTGTTCTCGTAAGTCTTTGAAAAATATATCTTTGGAGCCATTTGGTGCATATAGTCCAAGTACCATAGTTTTCTTTGCATTACATAAACATTCCACAGCCAGGTATCTTCCATTTTTATCAGACACAATTAATTTGGGTTGTAGCTCTTCCTTTATATATATAACAATTCCCCTCTTTTTTTGCTTTGTTGCCGAGACAAATTGTTTTCCTAACTTTTTGTTAATCAGATATTTAACATCTTGATCCCTAATGTGAGTTTCTTGTAGACAAATCAAATTACTTCTTTGTTTAGCTAACCAATGTAACACATTGTTTTTTAGAGGGTGAATTAAGTCCATTAACATTCCATGAAATTCATTTGTACTCCATAGTTATAATCTGGATGAGCTAGGAAAGTCTTTTCCATTTTCCATCAGAAAGACATCCATTGCATATTTCGATTTGATCACTTGTCTCCCTGATTGAAATTCAAAAGTCACTCCTTCCGGTAGCTCCCATCTATATCTAATTTCCGCTGCCCTTAGCTTTTGTGTTAAGTCTCTGTACTTTTTCCGATCCTGGAGTACTTTACGTGGTACTTCTTTCATGATTCGAATCCGTGTCCCGGCTACCTCCAGTGGAGTTTCAAAATGTCTTTTAATAATTTCCTCCTTCATTCTCCTTGTTGTCAATTGGACAATAATATCTCTTGGTAAGTTTTTTTGTTCCGCATAGTTTGAATTGACTCTATACGCGATATCCAAATGGGTCATTATTTCCTCCTCTGTTTGCCCCCAAAATTTTGCCAATATTTCAGCTACTTGTTTCAAGGGCAGATCCATCCATTTTTTCCGGAACTGCCCTCATGCGAATCTGTCTGTCCATTGCTTTGCACTCCATCATCACTATTCTTTCGCCCATACCCATAGTCTCATTCTGTATAGCCTCTGTTTTTTTCTCCCCATCCTGCACCAACTGCTGCGTTTCTTGCACCTTTTGTTGGGTATTCTGTAAATCTGTTTTTATTGCCTCCATCTCCTTTTTAACTTCCATAATTTCCGATTTGATTGCTTCTTTCATTTCCGTCATTAAATTTTGCTGTAATTTTTGTATCATCTCCCGAATCTCTTTATTTCCATCTGTTATTTTCTTATCCAAATTTTCAATGGCAGCCTGCCAGTCCTTTTCTTTTTTGGAGGCCATCAGACTTGCCGTAGGTCCCCACGAATCAGCTCTCTTTCTTAGCTCCGTCTTCTTTTTAATTCAAATCTCTATTTTTATATATCAGTTAAAATGGCAATTGAGGCTTCCCTTGCCCTTAAAATGCCGGGCGATGTTTTTCTATGGTTCAAAATGTTGGGCGATCTTTTTCTATGGTAATACAGTCACACCGATGATCTTCCCTTACTTTCAATGGTGAATCCTCTACTTCCGTTTCCTTTCCCTTAGTTTCAATGGCGGGTACTTCACTTCCTCTTCCAGCTTTGTTTTTCTTCCGGGTCCTCCTGCTCTTCCTGACCTCCCTTGCTGCTCTTTCTCTCTATCTCCTCTCCGTCTATTGTTCTCCACTTCCTGTCTCGCAGCACACCTTCCAGTTACCACGATCCGCCCACCGCGTTGCTATCTCCCCAACCACAGGTATGCAAAACAATATTCTTCTTAGCTCTTTTTAACTTTTTCTCGTTCTCAAAACTCCAATTAAATTGCTCAGTCTTTTAATATACTTTTTCAGCTTGGTAACTCAGTCTTTAGTTCTTTTAAAATGTAAGTCTTTATTCAGTAAAACGGTCCATTGGGAGAGATAGTAATCTTAACTTAATACAGACTTCTTGGGATGTACTCACTGCTTCAAACGTCCAAATCTGTTCAAATCCATTCCCGAGGCTTGGGGAACAAAGAGCCTATGTCAATTTAATGACTCCCAAAGCTTCTGCAGAGATGTTGGCTGCCCTTCTCCAAGGAGGATCTCAAGGCTTAGGGGAGAAGCCCTTAATTCAGAGCCTCCCACCCGCCGAGACCCTTCACTCTCAGGGCTAAAAGTGTTCTTGCTGGATTTCTGACTAAAACCCGGGGGCTGTGGGCGATCTGAAGGCCCCAACAGCCCAAAAAACAGCACCTTGGATGATCCGGAGCTCCGAATCACGTCGGTCTCTCCATTACCCTGAACCAGAAGTCTAATTTATTTATTAATTCAATTTTTAGCCTGCCCACCCTGCAAGCAGGCTCAGGGCAGGTCACAACAAGGATAAAACAGTAAGTATAAATATAAATACATTTACAGCAATAAAACCACATCAAACCACAGTACCCCCCAAAGTTGCGGCTCATTCTGTTCATCACTGCCAAAGACTATGCAGAGGAGGGGGTTTTAGCTGTTCCAGGCAGATCTTCACATGAAGGGGTGGTAGTGAGGTAACTATGCACACACACCCCCCCCTTAACAGGATAATGGTAGGGAAACTTATCAGATAGATACCAGGCCAGGCTCAACCATGCACCTGGTGGAATATTGTTAATAAATAAGTAAAAATAAAGATTCCCCCAAATTTTAATAAACAAAATGTATCTTTGCATATCCCTAATACAGACAAAGTCTAGAAATATAAAGGTACATCATTAAGGCATTGCTGATGTTCAGAGGGGACCAAACAGATAGTTAAGAGCACCAAACTATGAGGAGGAAATCTGACAGGAAGAATCACCATATGTCATAAGCAACTTGATGGCACATTTCACACATAAATATAAATTAAAGCTATGAAATCAACCAGATCATTGTTTTCAATTCATTCCATTGGAAAACACATTTCTGGGTGAAACTTCCCCCATAACTGAAATTAATTTCTTAAGGATTTCATGCTGATCCAAGAGAACCTTTCTTTCCAAATTTCAGAGAAAGTACCATCCACCTTCCAATTCTGTGTTATAATTCTAACTTGAAAAGTGGATATGAGGAGGCTTAAATTGATATGTGAGTTTTTACTCCTTTCTCAGAAGACTTAAGTTAAAGTTGGCGATTTCTTTATAACAAAAGCAAAAAGTGTGGGGAAAGAGACCTAAATTCTTACCTCATCATAATACCAAATTATTTCAGCATTTTTCTGCTTGCCTATTTGACTCCCCATACTGGACCCTGGATTAGACATGGGCACGAACAGCTTTATGAACAGAAAAAAACTGTGAAGCTCCATTCTAAACAAACAAGTGGTCGTTGCAAGCCTCATTTGTTGCCTTCGTCAGCCGTTGGTCAAGCCAGACAGTCTGTGGCCTTTCAATAAATTCCCCTGGCAACAGCAGGGACTGAACTCTGTCTGAACTCCTTCTGGCTTTCCTTCTGGCTTTAACCCTTCAAAGTACTTCCAGGAGAGAGAGTCCCATTTTTGCCACTGGGAAGACAAAATAACAACAAAGGGGGAGACCCATGCATCATGCCTTTCCTAGGGTGCAATCTCTCTGAAACTTGGGGGGTCTTCAGAGGACAGTGAAGACTATGTCCCCTGCAAATGTGGTGGGTATTGTACATTGGTAAGGTCAGTTTGTAACCCCTCAAATTAGCTTCCACCAGAGAGTCCCATTTTTGCCACTGTGAAAAGAAAATGACAACAAAGAGAATGACCCATGGATCATGCCTTTCCTGGGGTGCAATCTCTCTGAAACATGGGGGGTCTTTGGAGGACAGTGAGGACTATGTCCCCTGCAAATTTGGTGGGTATTGGACATTGGGAAGATCAGTTTGTAACCCCTCAAAGTAGCTTCCATCAGAGAGTCCTGTTTTTGCTACCGTGAAGAGAAAATGACAACAAAGGGAAGGACCCACGGATCATGCCTTTCCTGGGGTGCAATCTCTCTGAAACATGGGTGGTCTTCGGAGGACAGTGAGGACAATGTGCCCTGCATTTTGGTGGGTATTGGACATTGGGAAGGTCAGTTTGTGGGGTATTTAAAGGGCCCTGACCCTTGCATGTAGCAGGAAAGGGCCCTTTAAACTATCAGCTGGCAGGCAACAGGGGGGAATTCCCCCTGCCACCTGATAGTTTAAAGGGATCTTTAAGGGGCCATGAACGAAAAACAATGAACATGTTTGTGTACAGGGTCATGTTAGTTACTGTTCGTTGTTCGTGGATGGCAACGAACATCTTTTGGCAACGAAAAGACCTGCCAACATCTTTTCCACACTGTGACACTGAGAGATCTCTGTCTTTTGGTGCTACACCTCTGAAGATGCCAGCCACAGCTGCTGGCGAAACGTCAGGAACTACAATGCCAAGACCACGGCAATATAGCCCGGAAAACCCACAACAACCATCGAACAACTAAAAGCTTGTTTCGGTTTTTTTCCGTTCATGCCTATGTCTACCCTGGCCACTTGACTCATTGAAATAAGACACATGTTTTAGTTTCCATGCCAAAAGAGTATAGTTTTATTTATAAACAGACCTCATGCTTTGCTTGCCAATAGGAGACTTTGAATGTCTCCCCTGGCACCCATGAGCTAATAGCAATTGAAGAATGAATCTGCTATATGAGAAGAAAGGAACAATTGCTTGATGTTTTTAGATAAACTTACAGTTGTATCTGGCAATTGCAACCATGGCAATAGGAATAAAATGGGAATGCTGTAATGCTTTGATTAGGCTTCCATCTGATGATATGCCTGATTTTTCAGGTTGTTGTGAAATTAGAATAAATTCCATCTATTAAATAGTAACAACAACTACTACAATGTTTGATTTATAAATAGGATGTGGAAAATGGTATACATTTGCAATTTTTGTCTTAGTTATTGGTTGCAATTTGATTTCTGTTTGACTTTTGGGGTTTTATCCCTGTTCGTAATGTTTTGTTAATGTAGAGTTATGTGATTCAATTTAAAAAAAAAAAAGTGACTGGATGTTATCTGGAATGTCATGTCTTCAAACATCGTATGTTTTAATGCCAAACTACAGCTGGTCTCCAATAGTAATTTCTGTACTCAAACTCCATTACTGGTTGTATTTTACTGTGCCCCAAACTGCAAAGAATCTTAGTTCTAATCCTAAATACATCCATTTTCTTGGAATCAAATTCTGTTAATTTCACTGAAATTTCATTACTTCTGCATAATTTATTTGGAATCAGGGTGCAAATAGTCATTTTTGCTTATAGTAGAAAATTAATTTGTCTCTGGTATTTTTGCCTCTTAAAATATAGGTAGACATTTACAGAGTCTAAAAAAATGTATACATATTCAGTATTGGAGGTTTTAACTCATTACCATGGCAACTGTTCACATCAGAATACTATTTTCCCCTCAAGCTATTTTAGTATCATTAAATCCTTGGTAATGCTTTATTATTTGCTATCTTTTAAGCTCATATGCATTTTTAATTTACTTAACAAATTACATCTGACAAAAAAAGAAAACACAGCACAATAAACAAAACTATTAATTACTCAATGGAACAGGGAGCTTCTATATGTCTGCAGCATTATGCCTTCAAAATAATGGCACTGAGTAATTAAGTACAAACACTTACTATTATTAGAATATAGATCCTTCCCTTACATTTATTTATTCCTTTTATTATTAAGCAAAGGGAAACTACATTTATTCCACCCATAGTCTCCCCCTACCTCCTAAGATGAAACAAAGCAAAAGTGAAAAGCAGGCTGCTTGATACAGCTTGAAAGAAAGGGGGGATATATGTTTCCATGGTTACTAAAGTGCCATTTGTTATACTTTACTCATTAGAGCATTAGAGGTAACCTTATCAAAGAGAGAGGGAAAGTCCTCAAAATTTAGGAAGGGCATTTGAAACAGAAAAAGGCATTTCTAGAAAGCTGGTGTTCCTGGTTAACATTCAAAAGAGAGGCTTGGCAACATTTTATTATATGGCAAGTTCTTACTTCTTATGAAGTTTCAACCACTTGCCTGTAATACTTCCATAAGCAGCAGGCTACCTGTAACAGAAAATCCATAAGAAGTCGGGAACTGATCTCATTAAAATCAATGCAAATCTGGCATAACTCCACTGATTTCAGATATGTCATGCCTATTCATGCATATACAGGAAAAGATTCTGAACATTAATGCAAACACATGTCCAATATTGCTTCAGCTGAAGTGAAATGTGTTGAAGCTCTCTTGCTGAAATCAATAGGAGCAGGACCCTGATTAGTTTCTTTGTTGAATATCAGATTAGTTAATGGGCAAATGTGCACAATTTATAAATTGAATTAAGGATTTCTAGATTCCTTTCAACAGAAAAAGGAAGAAGAAGGATTTTTTTAAAAAAAAAATCATTCTGAACGCCAGGAGCAAAATCTCCCTATCATTCAATTCACCTTGAAGAGTCTGCAAGGCCTCAGAAGTTTAATGTTCCATGCATTTGGTGAGATAGATATCCCAGTGCTTTGGTCTGCTGCTGACCTACATCAATCCAGTGCAAGATATGCTGATAACTTATACTAGTTTGGATCTCATGTAATGGTAATTTAATGATCTTATTGCATTCTTTTTCATTACAAAACATTATTCTTACACATCGCAAGTACTAGGAAATGCTTACAAACAAAACAATTCCTAGATTAAAATGTTCTAGAACAGAAATGCCATGAAGCCAGAAAAGAAGTTATATGAGGCAAGTCTTTGAAGATGCAGTATCTCTGAAGTGTACAAAAGTGCTTCCCAGTCTTCAAGGGTGTTCATTTTCACTCAAATGAAAGTACACTTTGCCTCCATCAAAATGACAGGAAAAGGCCACTAGTGCAACTTTGAAATGAACAAGGAAAGGCCACTGATGCAGAACTATGTACCTTGGATCCAAAGATAAGGGAAGGTCTTGCATTTCTCATCTCTGTTATTATGAGCAGAAAACTCATGCTCAGATTTAGCTTCTCCCTCAAGCAAATCATGCCCATGATTCTAATTATGCTGATGAAAGGAGGAAGTGATTGATACACTGATTGTTGCTTTCTCAAAGGTGCTGATAATTGAATAGAGCAGCATTGCTGTGGCTTTCCCAACAGCAGTACTTTGTACTAAGAGGCATTTGGCAGGCTATCTCACAAGAAAATCCAGAATTGTATTACAATTCTGATTCTACAATTCTACAATTGTGAGGAAACTGTTAAGGATTGTACCCATCATCCAAAGTATCCTCTTGGACAGATTTCAGTCAAATCAGAGAAAACATCTCTGTAGCAGAAGCAATTAAATTCCTCACTTGCATAGCAGACACAGGGAACTGTGAATTGACATAGTGATGAGTTTTCCCTTCTTTCATCAGAATCTCAAGTGTTTCTTTCAAAAACTAAAGAATGCAAACAAGGAAGACTACAGCCTGTTCCCTTACCTTATGTTTTTGTGCTTGATTGATTTCAGCATTTTACTCTTACCCCATTGAATTAGATGATACGTGTAACACCTCATTGCTACAGGTACCTGCAACTGTGATTTCTCCATGGGAACTCAATTCTGAAGCACCACAGGGGCTCACAATTTGTACTGGGAAGATGGCAGGGGGGAGAAGGGGATTAAACCTTCCTCCATGCTGTTTTTATTTATTTATTTATTTGATTTTATTTACACCCCGCCCTCCCCACAGATGGGCTCAGGGCGGTTAACAACATTAAACATTTTCACAACATAACATTTTCCTACCTCAAACAGCAACGGGGGAAGTTTGCCTCAATGACAGGCAATACAGGCAGCGATGATCTGATCCAGGCAGAGATGTTCTGATCCAATCCATCCTTATCACTGATCCGTTATGCCTGGTTTACTGTACAGGTGTTGATTGGAGGCAGGAAGCCCTTGTGTGGAAGAGGAGAAGGTTGAGGAGAAAGACAGAGAAGGAGAGAAAAAATATGAGTTTTCTTTCTGGGTCTCAAAGTCAGGAGAGATCGGCCAGCATTCTCATGTGGCATGTATTTTGGTTCACTGATTTACAAACTCTATATATGCTTTCATGAAATTAATGTCATTACCCCCCATAACTCTGCATCTATGAACTTTTTGCACTGTAATTCTATCAGCATTCAAAAATAAAGTTTTCACCACCTGATAAATTCTGATAAATTATCAGAAATTTTATGATAAATTTTATGATAAATTTTAAATAGGAATTGTTAAAATCAAAAGTTATCTACACCTATTTCCAAAGCTCTATTCTATATTACTTTATAGAGCTGTTAGCCTGCTGATGCAATTTGATCCTACACCTACCTCCAAAACCCTTTTTCTATGATTCTTTATAGAGCTGATGTCCTGCTGATGCAATGTGTTCACATGCTCGCACAATAGTTATATATGGAGCAGCTTCCCAATTTGCATGCAATTGACTATATGGCAAAGTTACTAAACACATTCCATTTATGATAAGCAGTAAAAAAATATTTATTTGAGTCCAGTGGCTAATAAAATCACAGCAACTGAGGAGAAAAAAAAACCCTGTTGGAAATACTGCAACTTTTAAGAATTGTCTGCAATCCATACTTTCCCCTTAATGTTGCCACTTAAACTTAACTACATGAGAGATATAAACTGAACATTGAATTTCATTCTCAGGCAAAACACTAAACAAAATTCAGGCAGTTTCAGTACAATTAATGTGTCTCAGAAAGAGTGGGCTGTATATCCATAAGCTGTGATGCCTGAAGTCAAATCTGAATAGAATCTTAGTATCCCTTAAGCCAAAAGCTGATTAGCTGTATTTCTTGGGGGAAGGAAGAGGTCCAATATCCTGCTTTATCTCATTGCACTGCTAGATTGATTTAAATCCTTCCTCTAAAAGGTTGAATTGTTGTTCAAATTTTCTCACATTATTAACATAAATATTACATCTGACATGGTATCATTCTCTCAAAGTCCTATGCGTTAAATGGGACATTATAGAGGATGAATGGCTGTCATTCTTTCTGACCCACAGATCCACCAACTCCCATGAGTATCTAGTAAAGAAACTCATAATGTGAAGTCATTGTGTTAAGCAATTTTCTGTCCCTGCTCCAGTTCCTTGGCTATTACTTGAGGGCAATGGGAAAATGCTGAATGTGATATTCACATCAAATTCCACCCCCGCCCCGATATTACTGGTGAGAGTCATGAGAGAAACAGGCCCACAACCAACACAACTTCTGTAATGTGTAATCGGGCCTGAGGCACTTCAGAAGAGGAATGTTTGAACAAAAGCTAGTTCAGATTGTGTCCTCCTGATCACCGGTCACTAAATTCAGCCGCTGTTTTTTCACTGATCAGTTCAACTGCTCACATCCAGTGCTTGAAGGATTGTTGTACTCTTTCCCAATACTGCACAGTTCAGCAAAATTATCTTTCATTCATGTGTATTGACACGTACCCCATGAAGCTCTACCCCTCCACTCATTGCTGCATACTGCTTCTCCCTACAGCCAAAACACAGATTTAAATTAAGCATCAAGAACAAACTGCAGGATTTTTTTTAAAAAAATCCTATTGTTTGCTGTTCTTTTCTGTATTCCTTAGTTTTGATAATGGCTGCCAATCAGTTTGGATTGGGGGCGGGGCATAAGCATGTGCAGTTTTGAAAAGCACCAAGAGAATTCGGCTCTCCCAGCCGCGGCATAAAGCCGCTCAGGCTGGGAGCCGCCATTTGCTGCCCCGCCCGGTGGAGTGGAGACAGGCTCCCTTCCCGGGCATCCGGGGCTTAGCCGGGGGGCGGAGCCAAGAGCTGTTTTCTGGTGGCTCCACTCTCCCTGGCTGCAGTCACTTTGATCGCTCGGATGAGGCAGGACTGCTTTCCTGCGCTTCGTTCTGAGCGGTTGAGGGCCAGCCACACCGGCCTTGGCTGTTTCAGCAGCGGCTGACTGGGGCAGCTTGTTCCTTGCTTCCTTGACTGCCTTTGCAGTGGCGGAAGTGGCGGAAGCGGTGGCAGAAGAGGGGAGGCAGCACGGAGCGTTCTCTGCATGGCGGCAGTGTTTTTCGGTGGCAGGGATCCGCAGTTGGTGCCCGAGCGCCTCCGTGGCTCTCCCGTCCGCTTTGCAGCGGTGTTGGGCCGGCGGCAGCTGGAGCATCGCATGCTCGGCCCCTTCCAGTATCTTGTATTGCCTCCCCCCCTTCTTCTACACACTTGGGGGGTGGTTGGTAGGCCTTGTCTCAGGCCTAGTGGCGGCCTGCTGTGTGAGGGAAAATTCCCCTCCCCCCACTCATTAATTCTGAGGCCAGGCTTTGGGCTATCTGCACTGCTTCTTAAGTCCAAATGATGTTCAATTATAACATTAGCCCTGCTCCTTTGTCCCCGAGGGCTGTTCATTTTGACAATTAATACGGTGGGTGCAGAGACTAGGGCCCACCCAGATAGGCTTGGGGGCCATTTTGTTGGACTATTTCAGTCAGTTGGTGCAGTGCATTCTTAGCCGCCTAGGGGTGGATTTTGGCACTGTTCTGTAGTGTCTGGCGCCATCTGGCGGTGGCTTTTTGGCACTGTTCCTGCTGGAGACAGAACTACCTAGCAAGGAGGGCGCTGCATGGTGATTTGTGGTTAAGTGGTTCAGCTGTGAAACAGGCCCATACACCACTTGGCGGTCATTGAGCAGGCCGATACACTGCTTGGTGGTCATTAAATCAGTGGGTATTTGCAGCTGCTGTGTTACCTTTTTTTAACGGTTATGCCGCCCAAAAAAGGCGGTGGCCCGTCTAAGGGGAAGCAGCCTGTTAAAAGGCCTGCACCATGTAATCCCCCTCCGGCTCTGTCTTCATCAGACGAGGACGAAGGCCCGAGTAGGCAGGAACTTATGGAGCATATAGTTGCTCTGGAGAAGGTTAGTGGGAGCACGGCATCAGCTGCTGCACCTAGCCGGCCATGCAGGGATGCTAAAAAAGTCTCAAAGGCAGGGTTTAATAAAGATTTTGCCTCTCGCCTTTCTGCCCTTGAGAGACTAGCAGGTGCTGCGGCAAATGATGGAGGCGGTGGCCAGGAACATCTGACTTTGCTCGAAGGTGCGGCTAACATTGATCAGGAATGGCTGGTTGATGGTGGGCAGGTTGCCATAGCAGTGGAACTGCCTGTGCCTGAGGGTAAGGATCCTTTCCCACAGCAGAGCACTGCTTGGCCCTGGGGCCCCTGGGTGCAGGCAGCTGCCTCCGGTGTCATTGCACCTTCCATGCCAAGCGCGTATCCCTCACAGGGCTGGCCTTCTGCGGGCCCGCCTCTTTGGCCTAATTATGCCAGTGGCGCCTTGCACCAGCAGCAGGCACCTGTTTTGCCAACAGTGGGTAGTGCTGCTGGTTGGGATGGGCAAGCCTATCCATCACCAGCGGCTGGGTGGCCTTACGGATATGGCAGGCAGCCGGGCCTGGCCCCTTACGGAGCCCAGGGATATGGCATGGTCCCTTATAGGGCATTGACCCCCGGGGATACGGCATTGCCATTGGGAGATCACCTGACACAGGCCACCCGGGAAAAAATTGTAAGAGGTGAATACGTGAACGTCTTTACCCTTCTCTTCAGGGAACTGGAGAAGAAGGATTAAGATGATCTTGATGACAGGGATAAGGAGAAGATCCGCCACCGGTGGATTGACAGGTCCTGGGCTCATTGGTTGCCTGGGTTCCTGGTTTATGCTGGGGTTTTGGCCAGGGTGCAGCCGCACAGGGCCTTCCCCCTCTTTCAGTATATGAACATAATATATAGGGGCTATACTGACTTTGAGGGGGTAGCGTGGCTTCGGTACGATGAAGAGTTCCACATGTGTGTGGCTTTGACCCCTGGCCTCCCCTGGGATCAAATACATATTCAGCTCTGGGTGCAGGTGATGGCTCCAGCAAAGTCCAACCTTGGTGATAGGACCAACAGCGGTCATATGATTATTCGACTCACTCAGGGTTCAGTTTCCCGCACCTCTGCGGGGCAGCAGGTTCAATTATGGCTGCTCTGCTGGAACTTTATGTCCAAGGGGGTATGCAACAGGACAGCATGGACCCCACTCCCATTCTGCCTGTCCCAGAGGAAGACAGGGGGGCCAAGGTGGAAAATGCTTTGGGGGTGGTGGTGGTCAGCAAGGGCCTGGTAAAGGGGCCCAGTCCAGTAAGGCTGAGGGTACTTGAGCAGTTGCTTCAGGTGTACCCAAGGCACAGGGACACTGACTATTTACTTTTAGGTTTTAAGTTTGGGTTTAGGGTCCCTTTCCAGGGTTCCCGGACACCTTTCATGGCAACCAACCTTAGATCAGTGGCTGGCATGGAAGAAGTGGTCCATCAAAAAATCTTAAAGGAGTGTGCTGAGGGCAGGGTTTTAGGGCCTTTTGATGCCCCTCCTGTTCCATCCCTGAGGGTTTCACCTTTGGGGGTGGTGCCTAAAAAGGCACCCGGAGAGTTTTGCGTCATTCACCACCAAAAGGGGGATCACCACCAAAGGGGGATCAGTGAATGATGGCATTCCGGATGAACTCTGCACTGTGCACTACACTTCCTTTGACCAAGCGGTCAAGGTCGTGCGCCGGTGTGGGGTGGGAGCTGAAATGGCAAAGTGCAATATCAAGTCTGCCTTTCGCCTGCTCCCTGTTCACCCAGAAGACTTTGAGCTTCTGGGATTTGCATTAGAAGGCAAGTTTTATATGGACAGGGCCCTTCCAATTGGGGTGTTCCATATCTTGCTCTGCTTTTGAGCACTTCAGTTCCTTTTTGGAATGGGAGTTGCATCGCCGCTGTGCTTGCCCAGACACCATCCATTATTTGGACGACTTTATGATGTCTGGGCCAGCAGGCACAGGGAAGTGTGCCAGGCTATTGGCTAGTTTCATGGAGCTTTCTGAGGAGCTAGGGGTTCCTTTAGCTCATGAGAAAATGGAGGGACCAGCGGTTGTCGTGACGTTTTTGGGAATTGAACTCGACACGGTTCAACAGACCTTAAGGTTGCCTTTAGAGAAGGTGGTAGACCTTAGGGCCAGGTTAGAGGACTGCTTGGGTAGAGACAAGGTATCTCTCCTTGAGTTGCAGCAATTAGTTGGCCATTTAAACTTTGCCTGTAAGGCAGTTGCGCCTGGGAGGGCTTTCCTCAGGAGGCTGTGTGATGCTATGGGGACCTTGCAGTTACTGCATCATCGGTTACGTATTACTAAAGGCATACGGGATGACTTATTGGTGTGGAAGGAATTCCTGGACACCTTTAATGGGGTGACTTTCTGGAGGGAGGATCTTTAGTTAGAAGCTGAACTTCAAGTCACCTCGGATGCTTCCAGGACTATGGGCTTTGGAGTCTTTTTCAGGGAGCATTGGTGTGCTGACCAATGGCCCACAGATTGGGTAGCCCAGGGATTGCCCAAAGACCTTAGATTTTTGGAGTTCTTTCCCTTGTTAGTGGCTGTGTGGCTTTGGGGACCACAATTGGCTAACCAGGTTGTCCACTTTTGGTGTGACACTTGGCTGTAGTGCATGTCGTCAAAACCATGGCATCTAGATCCTCTAGGGTGATGAGGCTGGTAAGGGCCTTTACATTGAAATGTTTGCAGTTGAACATTTTATTTAGGGCCAGACACGTTCCAGGTGTTAACAATGGTGTGGCAGACGCTTTGTCTCGCCGACAGATGGAACAATTCTGGCAGCTTGCCCCCTGGGCCGACAGGCAACCAGCAAGGATGCCCCAGGAGCTATGGCAGTTTGGATGGCGGAAGCAAATAGAGCGATCCAGCTGTCCATTGCCCCCAGCACACGCCGGGCCTACAACCGTGCAGTAGGGCAGCTTTATCAGTTTAGGGCATCAGCAGGGCTCCAGCAGTCGTGGCCCATCCTGCCTGAGCACCTGATGCACTTTTGTGTAGTGCAGAGTGGGAGGGGTCTGGCTGTGAAGTCTATTCTTGGGCAGCTGGCCGCTTTAGCCTTTGCCAGCAAAGCACGTGGCTTACCTGAATTCATGGGTGTTTTCAGGATTAGAAAGATGCTGGAAGGCTGGGCCAGGGAAGTTAGAATGCCGAGTGACCTCAGGCAGCCCATCTCCCCTTCAGTATTGAAGGGGTTGGGGACCACGTGGGTGGCAGTGTGCTCTTCAGTGTTTGAAAGGAAGCTCTTTCATGCTGCTTCCTTGACGGCATTTTTTGGGGCCTTGCGAGTTAGTGAGCTGGTGGCCTCATCTCGTACAGATGCTTCTGGCTGAGCCTTGACTGCCCAAGACATTAAATTTATTGGGGACAAGGTCTCCTTTGGGATTAGACGGTCCAAGATGGACTGTCCAAGAGGGACCAACGGCAGCGGGGGAGCATTTTGCTTTTGGGCTCATGCACAGAAATGGAGCTTTGCCCTGTTAAGGCCCTCAGGGAGTATGTCACACTTTGTGGGGAAGGCCAGGGGGTCTTATTCCGCCATGAAGATCAGACCCCATTAACTAAGTACCAGTTTTGGGCTGTGACAGAGAAGGCTCTTAAGGAAATTGGCTTGTCGGGGGTCAAATTCGGCACCCATTCCTTCCGGATTGGGGCAGCCTCTACGGCAGCAGCCATGGGATACCGACAGCAGGCAATACAGCGAGTGGGCAGGTGGTGGTTAAGGGCATTTCGGTACTATATCTGGCCCCTGCCTCAATTTAAAATAGCAAAACTAATTGCTCTTTCCTCAGGTGCCGTGTCAGGCCAAGAGAGGAAGATGATCCTGATTTGTGGCCACAGCATGGTGTTCTGGGCTTCCAATCAAGCCAAGAGAATGCCGACTGGATCCCAGCTGGGTTTGAGTGCTATGGCCATGGTGGAGTGGCAGGGTCGGCGTGGCCTCAGATGGCCCGGCCTGCTGCCCCTCTTGTTTCGGGGATGGAAGGGTCCTCCCCCACACGTTTTGGTCATTCACCTTGGTGGTAATGACCTGGGGCTGGTGCAGCATAAGGCCCTATCGATGCAAGTAGCTGAGGACCTGAGTTGTATAAGCAGCCGATGGCCAGGCGTGCTTATATTTTGGTCAGAGACGCTACAACGACAGGTTTGGTGGGAAGCCTTAGATCCCAGGGCGATTGAGAGGGCCTGACGTAAGGCTAATCATGCCATCAAGAAGTCTTTGGGGCAAGGCATGGGCATTTATTTGCCACAACCCAAGTTTAGGGCCGAATTTGCCCACCTCTACAGGGGCGATGGTGTACATATGTCACCTGAGGGCAATGAATTATTCCTAGATGACCTATGGCAAGGGCTTCAGTTGGCTTTAAGCCATATGTGGGGAGCGAGGGTCTAAGCAGAGGCTTGACCCTGGCGGTGGTAGGAGATTTTGGGAATAGGGTGCGGGCCGGTGAGCCCCAGTGGTACTTCCCCAGGGGTGGGGAACAGGGTCTGCCATCAGTGCGGTATGCTTTTGGCAGCTACCAGAACACGGGCAGACACCTGTGGGGATCAACAGGCACAAGGCCTTCCCTCATGCTAGATGGCTGGGGCGTTAGGTACTTGATGGGGGGATCCATAGCCTGGTTGGCCGGGTTGCAGCCATTTGTGAGATGGCCTACACCCGGGGCTTTGGGGCTCACCCAGGCAGGTCAAGGTGGTGGTCAGTGGGCTGATCCCGTGGCTTGACCTGTACTGCTTAGTTAGCTCTTGCCGTGCTTTATGTTTATGGTCATTTTAATAAACGGCCCTTTATTCCAAGCCTGTGTCTGTCTCTTCCTTCCGGCTGGGGTTGCAATTCGGCTCTCCCAGCCACGGCATAAAGCTGCTTGGGCTGGGAGCCGCCATTTTCTGCCCCGCCCGGTGGAATGGAGACAGGCTCCCTTCCCGGGCATCTGGGGCTTAGCCGGGGGTGGAGCCAAGAGCCGTTTTCTGGTGGCTCCACTCTCCCCGGCTGCAGTCGCTTTGATTGCTCGTCCCACCCACCTCACCCTGTTTTAGTGCAGGAGTAGCTGGCTGATGGGTACAAAGCCAGGTAGGAATTTTTCCCTCTTTTCCCTGATTGGCTTTTGGGAGAGGGTTTTTTTTGCCTACCTTGCACTAATGGCAGTGTTCTGAGTTATTGTTGGGTTGTGCTGTTTAGTTAGTTGCTGGCAGGAGATTTTGGGAATAGAGTGCTGGCCGGTGATCCCCAGTGGCACTTCCCCAGGGGTGGGGAACAGGGTCTGCCATCAGTGCGGTATGCTTGGGGCAGCTACCATAACATGGGCAGATGCCTGCGGGGATCCCCAGGAACAAGGCCTACCCTTGTGCTAGATGGCTGGGGCATAATAGGTACTTGATGGGGGATCCATGGCCTGTTTGGCCGGGTTGCAGCCGATCGTGAGATGGCCTACACCTGGGGCTTTGGGGCTCGCCCAGGCACGTCAAGGCGGGGGTCAGTGGGCTGATCCCATGGCTTGATCTGTACCACTTAGTCAGCTCTTGCTGTGCTTTATGTTTATGGTCATTTTAATAAATGGCCCTTTATTCCAAGCCTGTGTCTGTCTCTTCCTTCCGGCTGGGGTTGTAACTGTAGATTCACCCTCACTATTTTCCTCAACTTAAAGTAAAAAAATTTTTTTTTAAAAAAAACGTACTAATTGATAGCATGTGGCCCTGATCATGCTAGGCAAAAATTCTACCAAATTTGCCACAGAAATCTAGAAAAACCCTTCATTGTACTTTCTACTAGGTAATCAACTGTATCATAAAAAAGTACTTTTGTGGTTGGCTGCATTTATGTGTTCATGTAACTAAAAGCTAACAAGCACAACTAGTGTGCAATTACAAACCTGTTTAGAAGGTATTTGAGCTGTTTGCCTTTGAACCAAACAAATCCAGAAATCAGCTCTCCTGATTATAAATCAATACATATTAAAGTGAGTATGAATAAATAAAATTGCAGCTGTTGAACTGTGTAAATTTGACTTCCAAATGCATTTGCTGAGAAATTTTTAGACTTGTGTGTTTCTTTCATTATTAAAATTACAATAACTAAAATGGAGTGTTTTGTGATTATCAAAATTAATATGAAAATGAAACAAATTCTGTATCTAAACAACCTATACCAACAACAGCAACCTCCCCCCACCACACACACACACCTTTTTACAAAAAATGTTCTGGTTTCTCTCATCATTGCAGTCTCTTCCTCTAATGGCTTCACTTTTACAAGGCAGGCAGCATTTTCTTAATAAGGACATCGAAAGAGCACAGTGTTCCATAGGGGAAATGAGGAAGACAGATTTCTTGAATGTCTACAAAGATATAGAGTGGAGGTTTGCCTTCTTCTCTCCTCTCAATGCCTGGATTGCAGTGCCAAATTGTCCTTTGCAGTCTGCATCCTGTGCTTGTCTACACAGTGCTGTCTGTGTGACTGTTTGGAGTCTTTCCTATCAATTATCCCATAGACTTTAATATTAAACATGGGTGCCTTTTGTTACTACATAAAGATGTATGTGTTATTCTGTCTTTCTGAAATTTGGCAATGTGGGTGTCCTTGGAAAATACTATACCACCCCTGAGTTTTATTCAATTTGGATAGAAAATCGTGAGCAGAGGAGTGTCTTCCATTGACACCAATGGTAAATAATAACAAAATACAATTATCAAACTGAAACAATAATGACAATAACAAAACAAAAACTTATGAAACAACCCAATAACAAAACAGTCCCTTTTGAAATTTAACAAAAATGAAAGAAACAAACTGCCATGCACTAATCTAGAAATCTGTAGCATTCCTACTTCAGAATGATTTATCAGCAATGACATTATCCACAGAGTTCCCTGTGTATGGAAAGCAAATTGGTTATGGAAAGTCTCCACAAGGAGGGACATTGTGACATGGATTTCTTTCCAGAAAACAGTCCATGGGTATTCTGTGTTGCAAAAGCCTTTGAGCCCTTCCTAACTGTTTTAATCATGTCTTATTAGCTCAGCTAGAAGTATCTTCATTGCTATATAATATGCATGAATGCTGCAAGATAAATGTTACTCACTTCAAAAAATATTTTTATGAGAAGCTTTTTTTGGTGCTTGTATGACAATATCTTCAATTTTACTGCCACAATGAATAACAAGCACATGTGGGAGTAATGACAAGTGTGAATGTGTATATTTGTGAAGCTCACATTGCATTCTCTGGTCATGACGTAGAGGAGGATGCTGAATGCTTAAACTGATTAACCCCTTTTTTCCATATGCTGCTGATCCACAGCAGAAGTACTGAACTGAAACAGTATTTCCTTTTCATACAATGCTATAGACTACTACCAGAAAGAGATGCAAGATCCTGATTTTATAATCTACATTGTCTACTAGATTTGAGCCTGGTCTAAAACATAGCATGGGATATTTAGAACAAGATCCATGTTGCACTGAAGAAACCTTGCTACCTTTTAATATTCATGAAGACTCTGGGGATAGTACGGATAAAGACAAAACCCTTCAAACAAACATATCCCTTTACAGGGTTTTTGGTTTGGGTGGGGGGGACTCTCTCACCTTTTGTACTGAGAAAACATCTATGTTCAATCATCTCAATACAGTGATTGCTGTTTTATTTGAATACGGCAACACATCTACTTTCCAGCTTCAATATAAACATCTGGAAACACAAAGTTGTTGCAGGTACACATTGATGTGTATTGAAGCTTGAAAATATGCACATTGCTCAATTAAGACTAAATGGTAATCAAACATAGTAGGATAGGAGTATTAAAAATGTTGCAATTGAAAATGATTTATATAACTTCACAAAGAATTTAAATTAAATGAAAAGTCTAATTCCTTAAGTGAAAGTGAGACTTGACTAGGGGTCTTTCCAGATCTTTAGTCCATGTTCTTAGAAATGTATGCACAGGGGTGCAGGGGTTTTTACTGCAGTCCCACCCTACCACTCATCTGCTACCATCACCAATTTGACAAGGCAGAAACTTAAGAGACAAAGGCCCCTTTCACACTCAAGTTTAAAACCGCTGAATTTCAGCAGTCACTGCTATCACTGTGGCCGCAGCTTTGCACTTGCCCATTTTACATTCTCTGCTCCCGAGTCGATTTTGTGTTCTTTTCTTCATTTTATACCAGACATTAAGCACTGAATTTGGCCTGAGCTTTGTGGGTTTCTGAATACATGTCAAAGTTTGAGCATGCATGGTAATGTTGTGATGTAACTTCTTTCTTAGACTAAGAAGCCCCACCCTCTCTGTGCTGCCATTTTGAACCCAAACTTCTAACATTTCAAAGTAGCACCAAGTGGTGTTGAGAACTGATTACAGCTTGAGCCTCTTTACTTTACTTGCAAGGGAGATGGCACAAGAGCAGCTACAGTGAAATTAACATCAACCCATGCTTTCTCCCTTGACTGCCAACTTGATTTTCTGAAAGATCTCCAACTTCCCGTTTTTATTACTCTTCTCTGCAATCAGAGAAGAGTAATCAAAGCAGGTGAGTTCCATGCAGCGAAGGCGACAGGAGGGGGCAGGGGCAGGGGGAACCACTCCATTTAACCAGGAGAGAACTGGATGCTTGCAAGAAAATAACATCACTTTGTGGTGGGGCAAGTTCTCTTCCCAAGCAAACCACTATTCTGCTTGTTCTGTGCACTCGCTGAACCCGGCATCACACTGTTAAATGCCCACATTTCTGTTTTAAAGTGCTTAATGTATTTGCTCATAAATTCACAATGCTGCAACGTTAGTGCTGTTCAGAAATACCAACAAAAAAATAAAGGGAAAAGGAGACGGGGAGCTGAGGATCATGGGGTGCTGAGCTGCAAGAAGCTTAAGTGTGAAGAGCCACAGTTCCTTAGGAGCCACAGTTCCTTAGGAGCTTCGTTCAGACAGATGCTCCAAGACCCCAGCCCTGCCTGCCTGCCTCCCACTCTGCACCCTTCTTTCCCACTTGGGCCAGGCCAGGCCAGGCCAGATGGAGGATGCTGCACCGCACTGCCATTGAACATCCTTTAGAAAATACAATGGCGAAAGAAGCTTTAGGGAACTGACAAGGGTGCGTGTGGTTAAATCTGCTCCAGCCAATCAACTTACAATAGGAAAAGAAGGGGGGGGGGTTGAGAGAGGTGAACCATTCACACATACATAGACTGGGCCAAGTGCGAGTTGGCAGATGGGGCAAAAAAAAAAGTTGCCATATGTCTGCAGCCAGATACCCCGGGGAAAACCTAACATAGCCCAGAACTGTATCACATGACTAGCTCAGAAGTGTAAAAGGCAGAAAACATTGGTTGTGAAACAGGTAATGAACATGCTATAAAGATTGAGTGCAAAAGGGGCCATTAACATTCCATTTGAATTGCAGTGTACTTTTCATATGTGCCTTCAGTGTGTGCTCATCAAGCCACTTCTCCTTCTGTTTACTGACATATGTACAGTATACCTTGGCAATTTATTAGTCTGAGCTGATTATCACTGTCCTCTACCTTTATAATTCTACTTACTACATAATTTAGGGCATACCTTGTTTTAAGAAGGTTGTTCACATTGTTTTTTAATTGTTCATTGGATGCCTTATGCAGTATGAATTCTCTGTGTGTGTGTTACATGCTGTCAAGTTGCCTATGATAACTCTATGAATGAAAGACCTCCAAAATGACCCTGCAAACTGGAGAATGTTGCTTCTTTTATTGAGTCAAGCCATCTTGTTTTGGATCTTCCTCTTTTCCTACCACCTTAAATTTTTTGAATCATTATTGACTTTCCAGAGAATCTTGTCTTCTCATGATGTGACCAAAATACAATATCCTCCGTTTTGTTATTTTAGCTTCTAGGGAGAATTCAAGCTTGATGTGATCTAGATCCCACTTATTTGTCCTTCTGGCCATCCATGGTAACCTCAAAACTCTTCTCCAGCACCCCATTTCAAATGAATCAGTTTTCTTCCTGTCAGCTTTCTTCATTGTCCTACTTTCACATCCATACATAGTAACAGGGAATACCATAATTTGGATTATCTTGATCTTGGTCCTCAGAGAGACATCCTTATCTTTAAGGATCCTTTTCTAGTTCTAGTTTTGACAGCCATTTTAACAATGGCTGTCAAAACAATCTAAGCAGGACCTTGCTTCACTTCTGCCTAACATCCGTGACCAGGGCTACCTCCTCTTTGCCAAAGACCAAATCCAGTTTTCTCAACTCATCTCAACTTGACTTAAAATGAGGTTCATGATGTATGGTCTCAAACTGAAATCTCTCTCCTATTCTATTTAATTCAATAAAGCATTCATTGACATATTAAATGGAATACACACAGAGAGAGACATGCACATATGCACACACACACACACACACACACACACACAAAAGAGACACTCAGAATGATGTAGTGGTTAGAGTGTCAGAGTAGGATCTGGGATGACGAGGTCTGAATTCCCCATTCAGCCATGGAAGCTTGCTGGGTGACCTTGGGTTAATCTCGCTCTCAGCCTAACCTACCTCACACAGTGGTTGTTAAGGAGGGCAGAATGATATGAGCTGTTTTGGGTTTTCACTGGGAAAAAAAGCGGGGAATAAACCAAGTAAATAAAATGAATATCCTAAAATGGAGCACAGGAGCACTCCAGGGCCTATTACACTACTCTGCATTGGGCCAATTTTGGCCCCAAACCAGCCCAATTTGCCCCCAAACAGGCCAAAATTAGCCCATTGCAAAGCGCAGCAGCACTCCAGGTCTTGTCACACCGCCTCGGCAACACTCCTGTGCTCTGCAGCAGCCCAATTTCAGCCCCAAACAGGCCCAATTTGGCCCTAAATGGGCTGAAATTGGGCCACTGTGAAGCATAGGAGCTTGCCAGGGCACTCCTGGCAGTGGTCCTGTGCTCCATGGCAGGTTGAATCAGGCCATTTGGGGTCCAAATCAGCCTGCTGCAACATGCAGGAGCATTCCAGGGCCCATTGCACCACCCTGGCAGTGCTCCTGCGCTCCACAGAGGACAACTTTTGGCCCCAAATGGGCCCAATTCAGCCCCAAATGGACCAAAATTAGCCCATTGTGGAGCACAGGAGCAGTCCAGGGCCCATCGTGCCACCTCTGGGAGTGTTCCCACACTTCTCAGCAGGCCAATTTTGGCCCCAAATGGGCCTGATTTGGCCCTAAATGGGTTAAAATTGGCCTGTTGTGAAACATAGGAGCTCACCAGGGCACTGCAGCACTCCTGCACTCTGCGGCAGGCTGAATTGGGCTTGTTTGGGGCCGAAATTGGTCTGCTGCAAAGCCCAGTAGCATTCCAGAGTTTGTTGTTGTGGGTTTTCCGGGCTGTATTGCCGTGGTCTTGGCATTGTAGTTCCTGACGTTTCGCCAGCAGCTGGCAAAACGTCAGGAACTACAATGCCCAGATCACGGCAATACAGCCTGGAAAACCCACAACAACCATCGTTCTCCGGCCGTGAAAGCCTTCGACAATACATTCCAGAGTTTGTCGCACTGCCCTGGCAGTGTTCGCAGACCCCACAATAGACCACTTTTGGCCCCAAATGGGCCCAATTCAGTCCCCAATGGGCTGAAACTAGCCTGCTGCAGTGCACAAGAGCAATCCAGAGCCCATTGCACTGTCCCTAAGAGTGCTCCCATGCTCCGCAGAGGGCCTATTTTGGCCACAAATGGGTCTGATTCAACCCTAACTGGGCCAAAATTGACCCACTGCAGAGTGCAGAAGCACTCCCAGGGGCGGCATGAGACCTGCACAATGACATCACTTCCTGGAAGTGACATCATCACACAGCCTAGGGAGTGCATCAGCAAAGAAGTCAACTGAGGTGAGTGCAAGGTCTTTTACCTCCCACCCAGAGGGTGAGGGGACCCGGCAGGCCTACTTCCAAGGCTAGAGTGCTACATAGATACTTTTCACTGTAGGTGAAGCAGGTGAAAATAACTGTATAAAGGCCAATTGAAGATAGACTTTTTTTTAAAAAAAAAATCTGCTTGACCTAAAAGTGACCAGCTAATCCCATTCTCTACTTAATGGGAATAGAGGGGGGGGGGCAGATCTTCCAACAAAAAGGTAAGAAGATGAGAGAGAGTGCCAGCTTTAAATTGCTAGTTCCAAGTGCCCCTCCCCTCCCAGATTGGCTGGATAGCATCAAGCTTATCACACCCAAGTTATCTGGTGCCTTCCCTTTTCAAAGTGGGGGAGCACCCAAAATGGCTCCTAGTGAATGTGGAAACTAATCATAAAAGTAAAGTTCTAGCTTTTCCTCATATATACCTCCATTCAACGAAAAATTGATGGTCTTCGTGTATAAAAATAGAGTGCTCAAACCTGCATTTACTGCATTCACCATCTTGCTACAAACAACCAATAAAAAGCACTGGGCTTTTCCAGGGTAGAAAGACATTACTCTTGGCTGACACACACACTTGGATGTGTGCCATTACCAGCAGAACTACATGAAGGTGGCAGACTCATTTTTTACTACCCTATCACTAAGAGAGTCATAGCTTTTCCACCCATTTTTCCTTGCTCCATCTCTCTCTCTTTCTCTGCCATAGAATCATTTCCCTTTAAAAGTTCTGTCTCATTCTATTCTAATGCACCCAGTAATTTTATTTATCACTGTAATATGGAAGCTGAAGTCTAGGAGTGCCTTTGGGAAAACAGAAACATAGAACTGAAAGGGACTGGAAGGGTCATCTAGTCTCATCCCTTGCACAATCCAAGAAATTCACAGCTACCTCTCTCTTCCCCACTCCAGCAACCCCTGCTCTATGCCAAGAGGAAGGCAAAAAACCTTCAGAATCCCTGACCATTTTGGCCTGGAGGAAAATTCCTTCCTGACCCCAAAGTGGCAATCAACACTACCATGGGCATGTAAGAACATAAGAACATAAGAACATAAGCAAAGCCATGTTGGATCAGGCCAGTGGCCCATCCAGTCCAACATTCTGTCACACACAGTGGCTAGAAATCCAGTGCCATCTAAAGGACTGTCAGTGAGGCCAGGACACCAGAAGCCCTCCCACTGCCTTCCTTCCAGCACCAAGACAACAGAGCACCACCTCCCCACAAAGAGAATACCATCTATCTCCTGTGGCTAATAGCCACTGATGGACCTCTGCTCCATATATTTGTCCAGTCCCCTCTTGAAGCTGGCAATGCTTGTAGCTGCCACCACCTCCTGTGGCAACGAATTCCATGTGTTTATCACCCTTTGTGTAAAGTAGTATTTTCTTCTATCTGTTCTAACCCGACTGCTCAATAATTTCATAGAGTGCCCACGAGTTCTTGTATTGTGAGAAAGGGAGAAAAACACATCTTTCTCGACCTTCTCTAACCCGTGCATTATCTTGTAAACCTCTATCATGTCTCCCCTCAGTCGTCTTTTCTCCAGGCTAAAGAGCCCCAAGCGCCTCAATCTTTCCTCATAGGGAAAGTGTTCCAACCCTTTAATCATTTTAGTTGCCCTTCTCTGTACTTTTTCCAGTGCTATGATATCTTTTTTAAGGTGTGGCGACCAGAACTGTACACAGTACTCCAAATGAGGCCTCACCATCGATTTATACAGAGGCATTATGATACCGGCTGATTTGTTTTCAATCCCTTTCCTAATAACCCCTAGCATAGCATTAGCTTTTTTTATGGCAGTCGCACACTGTGCTGATGTTTTTAGTGAGTTATCTATCATGACTCCAAGATCTCTCTCTTGGTCAGTCTCCGCCAGTTCAGACCCCATCAACTTGTATTTATATTTTGGATTTTTGGTTCCAATGTGCATTACTTTGCACTTGGCTACATTGAACCTCATTTGCCACATGGATGCCCACTCTTCTAGCCTCGACAGATCCCTTTGGAGTGCCTCACAATCCTCTCTGGCTTTCACCACCCTGAACAATTTCGTGTCATCTGCAAATTTAGCCACTTCACTGCTTAATCCCAATTCTAAATCATTAATAAACAAGTTAAAAAGCATTGGACCCAATACCGACCCCTGTGGCACCCCACTGCTCACCACCCTCCACTGTGAGAAGTGCCCGTTTATGCTCACTCTCTGTTTCCTATTAATTAGCCAGTTTTCGATCCACAAGAGGACTTGGCCCTTTATCCCATAGCTACTGAGCTTACTTAGGAGCCTTTGATGAGGAACTTTGTCAAAAGCTTTCTGGAAGTCAAGATAAACAATATCTATCGGGTCTCCCTTGTCCACTTGTTTGTTCACTCCCTCAAAGAACTCTAACAGATTGGTGAGACAAGATCTTCCCTTACAGAACCCATGCTGAGTTTTCCTCATCAGCTTTTGGTCATCAATGTGCCCACTAATTTTATTTTTGATAATAGTTTCCACCAACTTACCCGGTATTGACGTCAGGCTGACTGGCCTGTAATTTCCCGGATCTCCCCTGGAACCTTTTTTAAAGATGGGGACAACATTAGCTACCTTCCAGTCCTCAGGAACAGATGCAGAGTTTAATGACAGATTACATATTTTTGTGAGGAGATCTACAAGTTCACACTTGAGTTCTTTCAGAACTCTTGGATGTATGCCATCTGGGCCCGGTGATTTATCAGTTTTTAAATTATCTAGCAGTCGCATAACCTCCTCTCTCGTCACCTCAATGTGACTCAGGTCTTTCAAAACCGCTCCCAAAGTCAGTGCTTCCGGAGTGGGCATGCACTTCTTATCTTCCACAGTGAAGACAGAAGCAAAGAACGCATTCAGCTTCTCGGCCATTTCCCTATCACCCTTTAGTAATCCTTTTACGCCTTGGTCATCCAAGGGCCCCACGGCCTCCCTAGCTGGTTTCCTACTTCTAATATATTTAAAGAATTGTTTATTGTTTTTCTTTATGTTCTTTGCAATATGCTCCTCATATTCCCTTTTTGCCTGTCTGATCACAGACTTGCACTTTTTTTGCCACAGCTTATGCTCCTTTTTATCAACCTCACTCCGACTAGTTTTCCACTGCCTATAAGAATCCTTTTTACCTTTTACAGCTTCTATTACATTGCTTGTTAACCATGCTGGCCTTTTCCTAAACCTATTTGTGCCTTTCCTAACCAGCGGTATATATTTAATTTGAGCTTCCAGGATTGTAGTTTTAAATAGTCTCCAAGATTCCCCAAGTGTTTTGACCTTTTTTACTTTCCCTTTCAGTTTCTTCTTCACGTACCCCCTCATCTCAGAAAAGTTACCCCTTTTGAAGTTAAACATGGCTGTGTTGGTCTTATTTGGCAATTTCCTATTTATACATATGTTGTACTCAATAACATTATGGTCACTGTTCCCAAGTGGTGCAATCACATTTACATCTCTCACCAGGTCTTCAGCATTACTGAGGACCAAATCCAGGATCACCTCTCCCCTAGTAGGTTCTGTAACCATCTGTTCCATAGCACAGTCATTGAGACAGTCTAGAAACTCACTTTCTCTCCCCCGATTCGAACACCCATTGGCCCAGTCAATGTGTGGGTAGTTAAAATCACCCATTACAACACAGTTTTTTTGTTTAGCAGCCATCTTTAATCCTGTCATCATTTTATAATCCTCCTCTATTTTCTGATCTGGAGGGCGATAACAAACTCCCACAGTTAAGTTTCCATTTGGGCCCGTAATTTCAACCCATAGCATTTCCAGAAGCGAATCTAATTCAGTTACCTTCTCAATCTTACTGGAATGTATACCTTCTCTGACATATAGAGCCACCCCACCACCAACCCTTCCCTCCCTATCCTTCCGATATAATTTATATCCAGGAATCACCGTGTCCCACTGATTTTCCTCATCCCACCAAGTTTCTGATATGCCCACAATGTCTATGGATTCGCCCAACACTAAACATTCCAGCTCCCCAATTTTACCTCGGACACTTCTAGCATTTGTATATAAACACCTGTAACTTCCCCGGCACACTTTGCCTCGAGACGTAGTTAGGTCATCTGCACTGTTTGTCTCCATCTCAGTTGACAACTCTAATCTATCTCCCTGTAGAAGTGTTATACCTAGCCCTTCATCTCTCTGAGATGAACCATCCTGAACCAGAGACACTTTATCTCTTGTCGGCTTTCCCCTAGCATTTAGTTTAAAAACTGCTCTCCCACCTTTTTGATTTTAAGTGCCAGCAGCCGGGTTCCTTCTCGGGACAAGTGGAGACCGTCTCTCTTGTACAGCTCCCGCTTGTCCCAAAAAGAATCCCAGTGCCTAACAAACTTGAACCCTTCCTCCCTACACCATCGTCTCATCCACGCATTGAGACTCCTGATCTGCGTTTGTCTCTCTGGCCCTGCGCGTGGAACAGGTAGCACTTCTGAGAAGGCTACCTTGGAGGTCCTGGCCTTGAGTCTCCTGCCTAACAGCCTAAATTTTTGTTCCAAGACCTCACGACTGCATTTCCCAACATCGTTGGTTCCAACATGGACCACGACCGCTGACTCTTCCCCAGCACTATCTACCAGCCTATCTATAACACGCGTAATGTCCGCTACCTTCGCACCAGGCAGGCAAGTCACCATACGGTCAGAACGCGGTTGTGCCACCCAGCTATCTACTTGTCTAAGGATCGAATCACCAACTACCAAGAGCCTCCCTCCCGCCCCACCCAGGGATGGTTCCTTGATGCGAAAGGAAACCTGCTCACCAACTGAAGAAGAGGTCCCTTCTGAGGGCATGTTCCCCTTATCCTCAATACGGTGCCCTGATTCCACAAGATCCTCATTCTCCTTGACAACAAGAACGCTGCCATTTTTAGAGTGGGACACATCTGTCCTGTCCCTGAGAATCTTGTCCTCGTGCCTATCTAACTGTCTCCGCTTCTCCAGGTCAGCCACCTTGGCCTCAAGGGTACGTACTCGTTCCCTGAGAACCAGGAGCTCCTTGCAGCGAGCACACATCCAGGACTTCTGACCAGAAGGCAGATAGTCATACATGTGACACTCAGTGCAATACACTGGAAAGCCCCCAACCCCCTGCTGGCATTCTGACTTCATTATTCTGTTTTAGGAATAACACACTAAGAGGAAAGAAAACGGCTATGATCCCCCGGCTAAGAGCCACAGGCCAAGAGCCCTTTAGCTCTCGCCCTTCGGCTCGCGCCAAAGGCTCGCGCCCCTGCCCAGCAGTTGCCTTTTCAATGCAAAAGGTCACTTCCTGCTAAGCACAGGAGGTGAGCACAAAGGGGGTGTGTGGCTTGTACTCCAGCAACCCCCAGCAGCCTTACAAACACACTCACCCTCAAACACAATCAAGCCCAAACACACTCAGCCTCAAAACTACACTCAAATCAACACAAAACTACACACAAAAAGCCCCAAAGCTAGAGAAGACCACCCTTAGCTTCTCAGCTTAACCCACCACAGCCAAGAAAGGCAAAAAGCCCTTACCTCCTCTAGCAGCTGCAGACCATGTGCTCCTGAGCCCAGGTGACTCTGCTCTGCCCTGCCCCTGCCCAGCAGTTGCCTTTTCAATGCAAAAGGTCACTTCCTGCTAAGCACAGGAGGTGAGCACAAAGGGGGTGTGTGGCTTGTACTCCAGCAACCCCCAGCAGCCTTACAAACACACTCACCCTCAAACACAATCAAGCCCAAACACACTCAGCCTCAAAACTACACTCAAATCAACACAAAACTACACACAAAAAGCCCCAAAGCTAGAGAGGACCACCCTTAGCTTCTCAGCTTAACCCACCACAGCCAAGAAAGGCAAAAAGCCCTTACCTCCTCTAGCAGCTGCAGACCATGTGCTCCTGAGCCCAGGTGACTCTGCTCTGCAGAAAGGGCCATGAGAGTCTAACACTAGCTAATCCTTTTATGCCCTCCCTCTCCCAATCTACATACATTCATATTGAGTCATAGAATCATCATGGCTGTCAGGTGGCCATCTAGTCTCTTCTTAAATACTTCCAAGGAAGGAGAGCCCACCACTTCCCAAGGATGTCTGTTCTACTGAGGGACTGCTCTTCCCAGAAATTCTAATGGTTAGACAAGTCTTTTGGCTTAATTTGTTGTTGGTTCTGGTCTGACCCTCAGCAGCAACAGAAAACAACTCTTCTCCATCCTCTATGTGACAGCCCTTCAAATATCTGAAGAAGGCTATCATATCACCTCTCAGTCACTTCCTCTCCAGGCTAAATGTACTCAACACTTTCAACTTATCCTCATAGAACTTGATCAGTAAGCCCCTCAACCATCTTTGCCACCTTTCTTTGGACACATCCCAGCTTGTCAACATCATTCTTAAGCTATGGTGCCCAAGACTGAAACACAGTACTCCAAGTGAGGTCTGATCAGAGCAGAGTAAAGTGATACCATCACTTCATATGATCTGGACACTATACTTTTGATACATCCTGAAATCACTTTTGCCTCTTTAGCTACCACATCACACTGCTGACTCATGTTCAGTGTATGATTTACTAAGATACATATATCATTTTCACATGTACTACTGCCAAAACAAGTCTCCCCTACCCTATAATTATGCCTTTGATTTTTCATACCTAAATGGAGATTTTTGTATTTTTTCGTGTTGAAATTTATTTTGTTAGTTTTAGCCTAGTTTTCCAGCCTGTCAAAATCATCCTGAATCTTGATTCTACCTTCTACTGTGTTTGCAACTCCTCCCAATTTAGCATCATCTGTAAATTTAATGAGCATCTCCTCTATTCCTTCATCCAAGTCATTTATAAGCAGTCATGAAGTCCCAAAGATTCAGCTCCAGCCTGCAATATCTGTTATGTAAAACTCCAGATATCTTAGGGCCTATATTACCTAAAATTAATCCGCTTGAGGAACGTTACTAATATATTCCTTGTCATGTTGTCAAGGGCTGGGCCCATTTTGAAAAGGTAGTTCTTTGTTGAACATATACTTTTAGGAGTGAAAAGAGGGCAGCTAAATCACTTAACATATTCTTTGTTTCTGAGTGGGTGTATGACCAGCTAATTAGAAAAGTTTTTATGGGAGTAAAGAAAACGGTTATCAGGTTTTTAAGAAGCTACTAAGTCACTGATTGAATCCTGTATCCCCAGAAAGCCTACATATAATTAATACTTATTGTTACAAGCCCCTTTCTGTCTTTCAGTTAAATTTTGCTTTTAACTCTTTTCTTCTTGCTTCCTCTGGGTAGATTGATGCCACCAAGAATTAAATTCCAAACTAATTTAAATTTCCCCTTTAATAACGTGCCCAAGAATCATGCTCCTTTGTGGTACTATGTGGCCCTGAGTATAGTAATGGGATATGGGAATAACAGATACTCTGCGGGGAAACAAACAAACAAACTTTTATTTTTACAAGAAGCATATCAGTTTCACTATAGTACTTAGGCTTGATGGTTTCAAAGAGTGCTATCCATTCTTAAAGTTTCTTTACTTAGGTTCAGTCTCTCAGATCTTCATAAACTTTCTCTCTCAGACTGCACACAGAGTTTGCCTGCTTCAGGTATCAATTTCTCTCTCAAACACACAAAGATTTTCTCTCAAGCACACACACAGTTTGCCTACTTTAGATAGAATGAATGGATTCCTCTCAGACACACAGAATTCAGATTTACACACAGGTTATATTTCTCTCGGAAATGCTTAAACGTGCTCAGGCTGCACTCAGCTTGCCTGCTTTCCCCAGACGGAATCTTTTCTCTTTCTACTCAGTCTAAAAACTGCATTCACTCCATCCACACTCTCAGTTATCAAACAATCATATCACTCACTCATCCCTCTCACCCCCACTCTTCTTGTGTACCACACCAAGCATTTAAAGACGCACACACACTTAAAATCATTACACTTATGTTAAGGTGCGATTAAAAAAATAATGTCCTGTGTGATGACTGAATAAGACCCATACTTTGCAAGCCCCACCAAATTGTAGGTCAGGTTCCCTGGAAATAAAGACTTAAGACTTAAATAGAAAAAAAATATTTTAAATAACTGAAAATCTAGTGTATATGCTACTCTGTCCCTCAGTAAAGGACTGTTGCTGAGTCTCCAATTGTCACCCTGTCTATTAAAATAAAAAGGCTAGATTTCCCCACTCCTCCATCCCACTCAGAACTTCATAGGCTTACTACTGCAGAATGTTTGATTGGCCTGGTAGCTTTCCTGTTGATGCTGATAGAGCTGCTTCACAGTCTTCCCTGTGGTTCTGCTAAGGTACTCTTCTCATCTCATCAGAGAATCTCAACCACAGGTCTTCTAGCTTCTTTCTAGGCTATCTGTGCCCTTTCTCCCACTTTCTCCTTAATAGTGAATCCTCTCTACCTTCAGCCTCTCTGTCATTCAACTTTTAGAAGTCCTCAGGTGGCAGCTTTCTTCTTCTCTGTCTCTCTTAGCTACCCCTTATACACTTTCCATCCAATCAACTGGTGATACTTGGTCAAGCCTTGTTCTGATTGGTTCTGGAATTCTGGCTTTAGGCGCTCCCTCAAAGCAACCTTCCTAATTGAAAACCTACTCTGAACGTCAAAGCTCTTCTATTTGACCCTTAAACCTTCCCTTAGTAACAGTCACTTGCTTTGCCAACTGAAAATGCATCTGACAAAGAGAACTGTGATTCTCAAAAGCTTATGCTAAAGTAAAGTTGGTTAATCTTAAAGGTGCTACTGGACTCTTTTCGATGAAAATACATTGTAACACTTTGAAATCTTCCTGCTATCCCTATTCAGAACCTCTAAACAAAAACAAAACAAAGATAACCTATATTTTTCAAGTATTACAAACAGTATTCATCCCCTTTTTTAGAGAACTAATTTCTCCATAACTTTACGGAAAATTTTCTTAGAATCAATAATACCAATCACATGGGTTCCTATATCTTAGGGTTTTTGTGCTTGATTTCATGGGAAAGACATAGAATTGGATCCTATCAACTTTTCCATTGATGAAAGAGGGTGGAGAAAGTCAGATCACAAAAATGATATTCCAGGAATTGTGGTAACTGCATGGGTGGTAGCGGAGGGAATGCCATGTAGAAGGAGGACAAACATGAAGAAGGAAAGACAATCAGTGTAGTTCAGGTTATATAAAGTGCTTGGTAAGTCACAGGGTCATTGAGTGACTCTTGGGTAACTTGTTTCCTTCAATTTCCCATATGTGATATGGGATAATAGTGACCTAGCTTCTGGACTCTGCCAGTGAGAGAGAAAATAGCCATGTAATACCCTGAACATTTAAAGCATAATCTAAATCATGACAAAGAAAATGTAATTTCATGTAGTTCAGTGCTTACGCATAGAATGTTGTTTTGTCCATTTGATCCATTCTGAGGTTAAATTGATTTAGAATCAACATTCTCTGATTCTACGAAGATCATCATGTAAGCTTTATCATAAATAAGGCTTAATGCTTGAGAAATGTTTACACTCCCCTTCCAGCTAAAAGGTGGTAAAAATCTTCCTTGAATTAGAAAAAAAAATGTAATTTGAGAAGTCTGATCAAGCTTTCATGCTCTTAAAGGTAGAGACTACCCTGGGGATACAGATAATACTACTGAGTAAAACAGGAACAATATGTGAATAAAGAATTCATTATTTTGGGAAGTTGGTGAGGAATGAATTTTTCAAAAAATTATGGCATTATGGTTAGCAGTGGTTCTCCCACAATCTCTTGCATGCTTTCTTTTCCTGTTAAGTCTGAGAGGATCAGGACATCAACATGACACTCTCATAACAAACTTTCCAGTGGTATCTGTTTTTAACTAAAATGGGCAAACTGTTTTGCTTTAACATAAACTGAACATTTAGGCATGAATATCTTCTTATTTGAACTTCAGGGGCACGAACCCAAAACCCAAAAAAATTACAGAACCAGAGGATCGTGGTTCGGTGCAGACCACGATCCCGAATTCCCGAACAGCAACGAGCATGTCCCGTTCCCAAACCCGGATTGTGGATCGTGGATCGTGAAACCCAGCCTGGGAGCCCATGGCTATTTATAAGCATGGGTCCCATTCAGCAACACAGGAGCTCTGTGTTTGGCTGTCAGAGCTGCCTATCAGGGTTTGCAGGGATGAGATTCGAGTGCCCATGGCTACAGAACACCCCCTTCCCCCTCCCTCCCCTGGGTGCCTTCTCCCAACTTGTGACTGCTTTGCTGCTCCATGGTTGGAAGGAAGCCCTGCTGATCAAGGAAAGCTGGGCTTCCATTCGGGTTTCCAGGGTGACAGAAGGAGCGCAGACTATTGGTACCTTTGGAATTCTGACATAGGGTGATGGGAACAGCCACAAAATGGCTGCTGCAGGAGGTGGAGCCAGCCACAAAATGTCAGGGAATAAGATGATGCATAACTCATAGTTGCAGAGGAGTTAGCCGTGTTAGTTAAAGGTGCTACATAACTCATAGTATCTCTTCAACATTTCAAACATAATCCCTGTTTAACAGGATGTCTTTTAAAATAAACACGTTGTTTAAAAATATTTTCTTGTCTATACATAGCTTACTTCCAGTAACACAATGAAAATTCCTTGTAATTAGAGGCAGTTGCTGCTGAAGCAACTTTTTAAAATTCAGCAGAGCCAATCAAATCTCCAATGGCCTATCAGAAGCCCAGCTGGATAAAAGCCCCACTCAATTTCTAATAACTCTTGGTGGGCAGCAGGCGAGTTGTCCCTGGGCATCATGTTGGGGACCTCTGGCTTAGACAGACATTGAATTTTATTAAAACAGCATTTATTTATGACATTTATAAATTATTTGTGCATTTAAACTATTGTCTCCCAAGTAGAGCAGTTATACAGCAAGGACAAGGGGTAATACAACTCACTTACACTGTGTGAGAATGCACATACACAAAGAGCTGATTACTCTGTACTGCATCGTTAAGAGGGAATACACTGAAGCAACTGAATGGGTCAACCAACCATTGAACTGGTCATTGAAAAATCAGCTCACAGCTGGCAAACATGACATAAGCTGAATGAGTAAGAGCTCAAACCAAGTAAATTACCATTTAGGTTAATGTAATTTAAAGGCAAATATATATATGGCTAAGGTATAAAATATCACCATATTAAATATGGATGTGAGCTGAACCAGTTGAAATGTATCTAAACCTCATACAATGGGTTGATGGCCTGTTGCTAGGAAACAGTTTGTTAGAAGTAAATTCCAACAATTATACCTCAACCAGTAGAATACTAGTTTTAAAAAAAGGGAGATTGATTACATGCCCCAGACTGTATATTGATTTTCTTCTCTCTATGTGGGTATATGAAAGCATTGGCTTGGTGCTACTGGTAATTTCTGTGGATGGAAGCAATGTTTGATGACTCTGGCTTCTGTGCCTCCCCCCCCCACCCCATGCCCCCCTGATGCTGCTTATGGGGGATAGGGGAATCCCAGAAATAACATGAAGAGGGAGTCTAGAATCTGTACTAAAAAGGAGAGATCAACAAAAATCACCCCCTCTATCCATGGAAATTCTCTGGCGGATCTAAGTCTAGATAATTAAATTGAAATATTTTATGTATTTGTGAAATAATATTGTCTTGATATTATATTTAAAGCATTAAAACATTACAATGAAGCAAATAAGAAACAGAAATACTTGTTAAAGTTGCATATCACAAACTGTTAGCAAGTCTTCTAAAGCACACACAGAATGCTTTAGAAAGCTGCTTTATATGAATTTATCTTGTCTGGCAGAGAGAGGTGGTGGGGGAAAAAAAACAACCTTGTGCAAGAAAAACAATTTTTTTAAGGTCCAAAATCCATCTCTTGTGTTAGAGTCCTTGTTCACTTCCCAAACATTAATGCCCATTTACAGCAGAGGCAGAATCTGGTAGCATCCCTAATTAAAGTACAGGTCCACTGAACATAGTAAAACAATTCAGGCCAATTGTTCCACTTCATCACTGTTGTCTTGATTCTTCATTATCAGAATTTTGCAAAGTGAGTGTTGCTAGGACAAAGTGGGCACAATATCCCATATCCCTGGCATCTTCCAGTGTTTTAAAAACAGTGGTATACACTACACTTTTAATAAATATTTATTAGTAAATAAAGGGTTTGATAATAGTTTTACTGCCTAAGATTCAGAAACTTCTGAATATGTCAAGAAACATAGCTTTACAGAGAAAAGAGAGGACAGCTGGCTAGATAAGATAGCCACAGCTGCTGTGAAGTTATAAGGCAACCTCATCTGTTATGCTTTTATGTAACATGCTTAGTTATTCAGAATGTATACTCATATAGGGGACCTCCTGCTGCTATGTTTAATATGATGGTAGAAGGAAGTAATGTTTTGTAATTAAATTGATACATAAAAGGTGCTGATTGAATCTAAGAGACCATATAGGAGCATGTTGTTTCAGCCCACTCCACTGGCATTAGATTCAGTGGAGCTGGGAGGTGGGGTTTGAGACAATACTTTGAGTATTGGGTTGTTAAGCTATTTTAGGGATTCTGCAACACACCCCTCCAATTTGAGGAAGGCCTGTTGCCTAGACAACTGTTGGAGCAATAGTAATTTCAACAATGGTATCTATTTTCAAGCACAAATAGTAAGAACAGCTTCCAAAGTTAAAGGTATAAGGATGGCTAGCTTTAAGTAAGATGATGTTATCAGGTTCAGAGTTTTGTTCAAGTTTTCTCTTGATGACAAACATTGTGGTGACAGGTTGTATTATTAGTTTTCAGTGCATTTTTGTTTTTCAAAAAGGTGCTGGTATACATATATATGGTTGCATTGATTTCCACTCATTCCTTTCTCAAGACTTTGCAGAGCCTCCCAAAAGGTGCCAGTACTCAGCATCAGTCTGTACCATCACACCCACAGCCCGCACACACATACACAGTCCTGGTAGTTCTAGTTAAAACTGTGTAACCCACCTCCAGTGATTAGGTTGTTAACAATAGTTCCCTTCCCCATAGATTGCTTACTTGCTGTGCTCACTTTTCAGCCCTCAGCCTTCTCTACAGCCACTTTTATTCCTAAGACTGTGTGTAACCAAGGAGTCCCTTACTACATGTGTGCTGCCTGCTTCATCTCCGTCTTAGCTAAATTTCCCTTGGCAGCTATTATAGTATCTAACAATGCCAACCTTTGGAGAACGTGAAGTTATGCTAATGTTATGCACAAACTTGTGCCTTAGGTGTCCCTCTCGCCAATCACAATAAGAGACACACACCACGGAGTCCTGTAGAATGAAGCAATATATGATTGTTTAATTTAAACAATGGAGGAGCCTATTTTCACAGGAGTAGGTGGTCTCCTTGTGTCCTGAGCTCATCAAAATTACAATAGAAATACAGGCAATTAATACTTTCAGATAATCATAACAATATTACAGTATTCTAATATTTGATATCTTATTGACTCGTAACATATCTAGGGTCAGTTCTGATTTGAAGATGCAATTCTGGGCTGGCCTCTCTATTTGGGAGAATTCCAGTCTTCACAGTTTTTTTTCCTCTGCCCTCATTTTGGAAGGACACTGTCTAACCTTTTACCTACTTTCTTCTGGGCATAATACTTTCAAGGGCACCAATGAGTCTCAATCTGGTGGATAGGAAGGGATATTTTCCTATTCGTGTCCTTTTCCCCAGTTTCTTATCAGCTTTAAGGAAGATAATACCACAGGTGGCTAAAACCAGCTTGCTGCATCAAATCAGTTTTCTATAAAAGGCTCTCTGGTACTGATTTCTATTGGAATCTATAGAATAATATAACATATAATATAAGTGCAGCCCTAAAAGCAGTATATCAGTTCTTACAGAGTTTCAAGTCTTCTTGTTTCAAGTGTCAAATTCTTACAGGTTACATTACAAGTACTACTTTGGCTCCTAAGCAAAGAAAAAATGCAAAGGATGTAATACTGAAAAAGCATAGGTTTAGTATATAAAAATAAGTATATAAAAAACCTCCAAATCTATATCCATTATCCATTATCTATTAGCCTGCCCTCCCCACAAGCAGGCTCTGGGCAGGTTACAATCATAAATAAGTTACAATAGATAAAACCAATAAAATAACATCTCAGTGCAAACATGAATATCAGCATTCCAGATGGGGCACCCTTCCCCTGCCCACCATACACAAGGTAAGAAAAGGGTAGAGGTGTGGGTTGGTGAAACTCTAACTCCTCAGGCATGGGGGGGGGCAGATGGACCATATGCTCCCCCCCTCCCACTGGCAGGAGACCGGCAGGAAGGCTAATAAGATGGATCCAGTGCTGGCCTCAACTATATGACTGGCAGAACATCTCTGTCTTACAGGCCCGCCGAAAAGATACAAGATTTTGGTGGACCCAAGTATCTTCCGATAGAGAGTTCCACCAGATTGGGGCCAGGACAGAAAATACCCTGGCCCTGGTCGAGGCCAGCCGAGCCTCCCTGGGGCCAGTGGCCAGCAGTAGGTGTTTACCTGCAGATCTAAGAGCTCTCCAAGGTACATACAAGGAGAGGTGGTCCCTCAGGTATGCTGGTCCCAATCCATTTAGGGCTTTATAAGTCAGAACCAGAACATTGACCCTGATCCAGAATTCTATGGGAAGCCAATGCAGCGGCTGCATAGTTGGAGACACATGTGCCCTGAATGAAATTCCTGTCAGGACACGAGCAGCAGCATTTTGGACCTGCTGCAGTTTCCAGGTCATACCCAAGGGAAGCCCTGCATAGAATGAGTTACAGTAATCTAACCTGGAGGTGACCGTTGCATGGATCACTGTCGTTAGGTCATGGGTTGAGAGATAGGGGGCAAGCTGCCTGGCCTACCAGAAATGGAAAAAGGCAGTTTTGGCAGCTGCCTTGACCTGGGCCTCCATTGACAAGGAGGAGTCCAGCATCACACCAAGGCTCCTGACCCATGAAACGGGCACAAGTGGTGCCCCCTCAAAGGCCAGGAACTGAATCCCTCATGGCCCAAGTCTACCCCCTCATGGCCCAAGTATAGGACCTCTGTCTTTGTGGGGTTCAACTTCAGTCTGCTCTGCTTCACCCATCCAGACACAGCCCCCAATGCTCTAATTAGAACCTTGGGAGCAGAGCCAGGCCAGCCATCCATCAACAGGTACAACTGAGTGTCATCTGCATATTGATGGTAACCCAGTCCAAAACTCCGTGCCAGCTAGGTGAGACAGTGCATGTAGAGATTAAACAACAGCGGAGAGAGTAACGCCCCCTGCGGGATGCCACACACCAAAGATTGGCGCACTGATAACCTCTCCCCCAGTGCCACTCTCTGTCTCCGACCATGGAGAAAAGAGACAAGCCACTGCTAGGCAGTCCCTCGGATCCCCACATCGGCAAGGCAGTGGGTCAGCAATTCATGGTCAACCATGTCAAATGCTGCTGACAGGTCTAGCAACACCAGCAGCACTGACCTGCCTCAATCCAGATGCCTACGGAGATCATCTGTGAGGGCAACCAACACTGTCTCAGTCCTGTGGCCTGGGCAGAAACCAGACTGGAATGGGTCCAGGACTGATGCCGCTTCCAGAAAACCCTGCAGCTGCTCCACCACCGTTTGCTCAATCACCTTCCCCAGAAACGGGAGGTTCAAGACTGGACAGTAACTGGATGGGGCAGTGGGGTCCAAGGTGAGCTCTTTCAGGAAGGGCCTCATTACGGCTTCCTTTAATGCCCTGGGAAAAATCCCAGAGCTCAGTGATAGATTAATAATGGCTTCCAATGGGGCCCTCAGTCCATTGATACCAGCCGTGCCTCTTGGACCCCTGCTCCTTATGGCTGGTTGTGGGCCTCACCAGCCACAGGATCCTGTCAACATCCTCCTGGGAGACCAGAATGAAGTGATCTAAACTCGGACCAGAAGACAGCCAAGGGGTCTCCAGTTCCCTTACTGTATCAACTGTGGTTGGCAGGTCACGGTGGAGAGACAAGACTTTACTGCAAAAATGCTTCCAAAATCCTCATAGCTAATAGCCGAATTTCTAATTTGGCAATCTCCCTGAGAGAGGGAGACCAAGGACTGAACTACCTGAAATAATTTTGCCGGGCATGAGCTAGCAGATGCTATGGAGGCAGCATAATACTCCTTCTTTGCCGCCTTCACAGCCACCTCATCGGCCTTCATAAATGCTCTATAAGATGATCTCACCCCTTCACTCTGATTTTGCCGCCACACTCGCTCCAGCCGTCTCAGCTCCTGCTTCAACCATCATTGCTCCTCCATGTTCCAGGGGGCTAGTCTGGCACAGGAATGGAGAGGGTGATGGGGACTTGGAAGCCCCAGGGACTTGGAAGGCCAGACACCTACCTTGATGTATCAGTGCAATTTTGTCAGCAAATGCAAGTCTTCCTGAGAGCAAAATCTAATTACTATCAAGTAACCAGCTGGGCTTGATTACCTTTTACTGACCTTGCCTGAATGTTTCCTTCTAGCCTGCCAAAGGCATGGGAAAAGCCTCCACCCTGCAAGTCCTTTGTCCACCCTATCTTTTGTTACTTTTCTGGAAAGACATTGCCCTCCCCGCAAAAAACTCAGAGCCAGAAAATCCATAAATTCTCATCCAGGGCTCACCATAAATCCCTATGTTTTACAATAATGTCATTGATGTTCTTTTATTTTTTAATTTAATTTATTTATAGTCTGCCTTTTTCACTGAGATCCAAGGTGGATTACAACACTGTGAATGAAAATATAATACAATCAACAGCTAGGACATTCACTGAGCAAAATACAACAATGAACAACACTTAGGAGGACATTCAGGGAAACAGATACAATAGGAAATAGCGTCAGAAAAATTTTAAACAAGCATAAAGCCAAGCACAGGGATAAAATCTATCTGAAACAAAGCCAAACTAATTTCCATAGCATGTTTAGTACCATGGAAACTCCCTATTAGGCACATATCTACATTAGGAGACAGTACCCCAAAGCATAGCATTTAATATCTGTCTCTACCAAGGTATCTCTCTTTGTTATGACACAGTCCTGTAATCTGGGTAGAAAGCCCTCCTGGCCCCTGTAACTATTGGCTCAGGGGCTACTAACTCCAGTTTTCTTTTTTGGAACCAGAAAACCTATTAGAGGCACTTTATGATTGCTTCCACACTATCCAGGTAAAGATCCCTAAATCACAGATTCTGCTCCCCCCCTCCTCACCATTGCCAAGAATGTCAGTTTTCGAAGCTAGCCAGGCTGTGAAAGCAAGAACTGAGCTTAATTCCCCAAACTGCTCATGGTTCTGGGTGAGTGTCCTGAATCTTTTATCCAGAATTTTGAATCATGGGCCCAGAAATATGATTTCCATTATGTAATATTATACAAGTTTAATTATTTCCTTTGTGCTGCATTGCAGCAATTTATTTGGGCACGTGAAATTATCTAATAAAAGACTGTGATTGAGGCTTTTATTAATACATTTCTTTTAAATTGCTTCATAGCTGATTGACAAGTTGCTCATTATTAATTTAGATCCTCTCAAGCGACATTTAAATAGAAACTGATTGCCAGACTCCAACCTGCCATCTTCAGTCTTCCATAAAAAGAAGCTCTGGACTTGAAAACAAGAGGCCATCAGAACCTGTTGTTTTTTCTGTTCATGTAGCTTGATCTGACCAGTAAAGAAATGACAGGGGTAGATCACATGAGGAGATATACTTTGCCAATACAACAACAATAGACTATAGGAGGAGAGAGCCTCTTTTCAAATTAGTTGTGTAAAAAAAGTTGCAAGGATAGAGCATATGAGCAGCAAGTTTAGGGATTTTTTTAAAAAGCATCTGCTGTATTGGATAGATTATAGGAACATAACTTTCACTGTTGGCTTTAAAATTTTTTGACTCCCTTATGATTACCCATCATTTAATAATTACCTTCTTTCTGAAAAACTCTAGCTTGACTCTGGACCTAGAACATTAGTCCTCAAAGAAAAAGATTGTGGTGACTTTCATGATCTGAGACCCTGTGACCTAAATCTGGCTTAGAGTTAAACCTGGTCACTAAGATGTCCCATTCTTATGCACTGTAGCAGGGACCTGCCTTAGCCCACCCTCCTACGCTTACTATTCCCCTGGCCAGGGAGGTCCCAAGCCCCAACCAGGGCTTCCCACCATTGCTCAACTGGCTAGGAGGGGAAACATACCAGGAATTGGAGGGGATATCAACAGTATTCTAACATGCTGACATCAGTCCCAATACTCCTTGAAGTGATGGCAGAATGTCCCTGGGGGACACCAAGGATGTCCCTGGGGGACTCTAGCATTCCCTAAATATCAGAGCATCCCTGGCATTTCCTGGTGATGTACTAGCGTCACTTCTGGGTGTACAAGGAGTTATGTCACTGTGTCGGGATGCTGACAACGTTCCATCAATTCCCATCATTTTTCCATCCTCTCCAGCCAGCTGAGCCCTTCTGCAATCCAGTAAGACACCCCATCCATCTCCTGTGGTTGCTGGGGGATGTTGCAACCCTGCACCCCCTCCTCCAAAAGATCTCTAGAATTCTGGTGGCATCCAGGGAGACTGGGCTCCTAGGCAAACCAGGTAGAGAAACATGCAAGGAACACAGGTTTGCTCCTCCCCTGCAACAGCATTTGTTGTTCAGAGCTGCCAACCCACCCCTTCCTGGAAGCTAGTTGATTTAGAATACGGCCCTCCTGGATGGCAGACCAGGCTGCTGCAGCCAAGAGGCCGAGTTTGCTACCCTGGAAGAGGAAAAGGCAGCTCACCTCTTCCTGGGCTCTGCCTTCCCGGCCTCTCAGTAGCTGTGTTGGACTCGGGCCAAGAGGAGCACATTTTGTTTTCTCCTCTCAGGAGAGCGACGATGGGTGGTGGTGGCAGCTTCAGACAGCTGATAGCAGCCGGGAGCGGCAGTGGTGTTCAAGCTGCTCTGTTCCAGAGCCAGCTAATCGGTGGCAGCACCAGGAGCAGAGCCAGCTGATTGGCAGCGGCAGCAGCAGAAGCAGCAAAGCAAGGAGTAGCAGCCATGAGGCACTGTGCCGCCTCCGCAGCAGATGGGCTGCACTTTGGCCTATCAGTCCCTTGGGGTCTTGGCTGGCTTCTTGTCGGGGTTCTCCCAGCCACATGCCTCTGGGCCTGCTCTGTGGCTGCGAGCCTGGGGCATGGAGTAGCTTAGGTGCCATGCAGTCCCATGGTAGATGGGCGGCAACCCAGCCTTTAGGCCCCTCGGGGCCTAGGCTTGCCTTCTGGTCAGGGTTCTCTCTGCCACCCGCCTCTGAGCCTGCTACCCAGCTGCAAGCCTGTGCTGTGTTAGTTGCAGCAGAGCAAGGCAAGGGCGAGAGCCTTCCAGGTCTTGGTGGGTAGAACAGCACTCCAGGAGGCCTCACTTGCTGGGGGTAGTTAGTGTGTAGCCCTATGCCATGTTTTCTGGAGGAGGCTTCCTTTCTTGCTGCATGGCTCAGTAGCAAAGGGTGGGATTTGTTCCCCCTGCCCACTAGCAAGGCTTTTGTGAGCACCAGTTTTGGGGGTGTAGGGGGCCTTTTGCTTTAAAGTTGTGGCAGGCCCAGTCAACAGAACCTTACTGACCCAATCTCGCTTGAGCAGGAACCTCATTAAAAGTCCCTGAAGGGGTAGCCAAGTCCCTTGGGGCTGGCATGGTATTAGGCCCTATTCTGGGACACTGGCATTGAGGGATTGGCCGTCTTCTGTTGGGTGGCCATTTTGTTTGTTCCTGGGTGACGGCCATTTTGTGTTTGGTGGCCATTTTGTTGTACCTCTGAAACTAAGTTATGCTAGGAAAGGGTGAGGGGCCCTCTAAGGGCAAGTAGCCAGCTAAGCAGCCCCCTCCCAAAAGGCCTGTCCCAGTTTTATCCTCATCTGAAGATGAGGATGAAGCCATTGGTAGGCAGGAGATTTTGGACCACTTAGTGGCCCTGGAACAGGCACAGGGCAGTACTTCGGCAGTTCCTAGCAGGGCAAAAAGAGTTAGGGCGGCCAGCTCAACATCGAGCACAACCTTTCAATGTGAAATACAGAAACAGCTTTCTGCCCTTGAAGGGATGTGCAGGAGGTGGCAAGCAGAGCACCCTGGTTCGAGTGGCTGAGGGCCCAGTGGTGGAGCCTGAGGGACAGGCAGAGCAAGGATGAGCAGCAGAGTTGAGCCAGGTGGCATTGGCAGTCCAGCTGGCTGAGGAAGAGGGTAAGTCAACTACACCCTCACAGGCCTGTACTTGGCCTTGGGTCCTTGGAGGCAGGCTGCTGTCCCCATTCCTCCAACTCCACCGCAGTCATTACACACCTCAGCTAGCACATCACAGTCCCAAAACATGCCTATAGTCTGGCCACACTGGATGTTGCTGCCGTGGTAAGGACAAAACTGGGAGAATGCAGGCCCCTCAGCCATGCTGGGTTCTTCTTTTTTTTAAATTTTTATTGGATGGTTAACATAACATATATAATGTTATTACATCTTACTTACTAATTATCCCCTATAGATATAGTATGCTCCCCACCCCCTCCCCACCCCCTTTCCTCTGTTGACTTCCAACAGCACTGCAACCCCCCGTTTCTTGCTACAAATACTATCTCTTAGTTGTTATTTTAAACTTAATAGTAAAGGTTTACATTATATCTTATCTTACTTAATAGCACTCAAAAGACCATAATAGTCCTTTAACATCCCATCTTTTTTCTAAGTATTTTTTTTCAATTTCCCCCAGTCCTCAAAAAATTCCTTTGGATCTTGCTCTCTCAGTTTCCTTGTTAATTTGTCAGTTTCCGCCATATATAGCACTCTTTGTATCCACTCTTCAGTTTTCGGTATTTCTTCTTTCTTCCAATATTGTGCATACAAAGTTCTTGCCGCCGTTATCATATAGTACAGTATTACTCTATCCCTTCTATCAATGTCCTCTAAATGCAAGGATAACAATAACATTTCTGGATTCTTAACTACATTATTTTGGAGTATTAAAGACATTTCAATACATATTTTAGTCCAATAGTCTCTAGCCTTATCACAAGTCCACCACATATGAAATAGAGAGCCTTCATGCTCTTTACACTTCCAGTACTTATTGGATAGCTGCTTATTAGCAATGGCTAACTTTTTCGGTGTTAAATACCATCTATATATCATTTTATAGCCATTCTCTTTGATACTGGTACAAGTTGAAATTTTTAAAGTATTTTTCCACAACTGTTCCCATGCATCCATCATAATCTCATTATTACAATTAATTGCCCATTTTACCATTTGAACCTTAATCGTCTCATCTTCAGTATACCATTTTAACAATAATTTATACATTTTAGATTTTATTATTATCTCCCAATAAAAGTTCTTCTAATTCTGAGTTTTTATTTCTGAAGCCCGCCTTCCTTTGATCTAATTCGAATAAGTCTTTAATTTGTCGATACTGCTGCCAACCGTATTTAAATGGTAATTCTTCATTTGATTTAAGTTTCAACTCATTGTTTTCAGTTTTTAATAATTCTTTATAAGTAAGCCATTCACCTCCTTTATATTCCAAATTCGGGTTAATTACTTCTGCAGGAACAATCCACATTGGTTTCTCTTGCTCTATAAATTTTTTGTATTTTAACCAAGTTGACAGTAAATTTCTTTTCAAGTAATGGTGCTGGAACATTGCGTCCATTTCATACTTATCGTACCATAAGAATGCATGCCATCCAAAAAGTTTGTTATAGCCTTCCAAATTTAACAACTTATGATTGGATAAAGACACCCATTCTTTTAGCCATACCAAACATATTGCTTCATGGTACAGTCGAAAATCCGGTAATTGCATACCACCTCTTTCTCTAGCGTCACAGAGCACTTTCATTTTTACTCTAGGTTTCTTTTCTGCCCACACGAATTCTGATATTTTCCTCTGCTATTTTTCAAACTGTTTTTTGTCCTTAACAATTGGTATCGTTTGCATCAAAAACATAACTCTAGGCAACACGTTCATTTTGATCGTAGCAATCCGACCGAACCATGATAAGTTCAGTTTGTTCCATTTTATCATATCTTTTTCAATTTGAGTCCAGAGCTTTTCATAGTTGTTTTTAAACAAATCAATATTTTTAACTGTCAGCTCTATTCCCAAATACTTTGTTTTTTGTACCACTTCGCAATATGTTACTTCCATCAATTCTTGTTGCTTCTTCTTTGTCATATTTTTTGTTATTGTTTTCGATTTCTTTTTATTTATATAAAAGCCTGCTAAATCTCCAAACTCTTTGATCTTTGCTAACAGTCTTTGCAGAATTTGTACTGGGTCTTCAACTATAAACATCACATCATCTGCAAATGCTCTTAGTTTGTATGAAGACCCCTTTAATTTAATCCCTTTTATATTTTCATCTTCTCTTATCTGCCTCAATAATATTTCTAAAACCATTACAAATAACAGCGACGACAGTGGACAACCTTGTCTTGTTCCTTTCCTTATTTCAAATTTCTCCATCAGGTCATCGTTAACACAAATTGCTGCTCTTTGGTTCTTATAAATTGTTTTTACAGCTTCTATAAACTCTTTACCTAGATCCATCTTTTCCATTGATGCAAACATAAAATCCCAATTCAAGTTGTCAAAGGCTTTCTCTGCATCCGCAACCCCCCCCCCAACTTCTTTGTCTGGATGCTTGTCATAATATTCAATGGCATTTATAACCACTCTCCAATTATCTTTTAATTGTCTGTTCGGTAAAACCCCAACTGATCATCTCCTACAAAATCCATTAACCATATTTTAAGTCTATCTGCTAGTATTCTTGCCAATATTTTATAGTCATTGTTTATTAGTGAAATTGGTCTGTAATTTTTAACATCAGTCAGTTCCTGTGACTCTTTTGGTATCAAGGTAACATTTGCCTCATTCCACGTATCTGGAAGGCCCTCTCCTTTCAGTATATCATTCATTACAACTCTTAAGGCTGGAGCTAGGTCTTTCTTCATTGCTTTATAAAACTTCGCTGTAATCCCATCTGGTCCGGGTGCCTTACCAGTCTTTGCCACATCTATAGCTTCTTCAATTTCTTCATCTGTTCTTGGAGCATTCAGCTTCTCTTTCATGCTAGTGGATATGGTTGGTATATTTATTCTCTGCAAATATTGACCTATATTCTCTTGTAGTATTGCTTTCCTTTGAAATAATTTTGAATAGTATTTATAAAACACTCGTTTAATTCTGTAGTGTTCTTTAATTTCTTCCCCTTCTTCAATTATTCTAATTATTTTCTTTTCTCTTTTTTTCTTTAGTTGCCAGGCTAGATACCTTCCAGGCTTATTCGCTTCTTCAAATGATTTTTGTTGCAATGTCCTCAATTTCCATTCTAATTCTTTATTTTCCATTGCTCTTACTTTCTCTTGCAATATTTTAATTTCTTGTACTATTGATTTCTTCCCTGGTGTCTTCTTTAATTCTTGCTCTTTTTTATGTAATTTCTCTTGAATTTCTTGAGCTTTTTCCTGCTTCCTTTTTTATCTCTGTTGTTTAAAGTAATTAATATTCTCCTTATTACTGCTTTGTATGTATCCCATACTGGGTTCACGCCGGGCTCTTCAGGGCCATTGGCATGGTGTTGGAGAGAGGTGCAACCTTCCACAAGCCAATTTTTTCCTTGAGGTTACTGTCAGACTATGGATGTCAGGTTGTGGCATGTAGATCCCTGGATCACTTCAGCATGACACATGTCCTTAGCTAAATGATCTTCATTCAGGAATTCAATCTTGTATACATACACAGGCCCATAGGAGTACATGAAGTTAAAAGCAGTTGAGCCTGTTAACTTCTCACTGAAAGGAATAAAGCTTTAGGCTATTGTAAGAGAATATAATCACCCAACCTCCTCCCCCCTAAATCACAAGTACAGAATCAGTCTGGGAAATGTTTCTGAAGTTCCCACACTAAGCAGACAGGACATCGGGCAATGCAACATTCAAGGCTATTCTCAACAATATCAAAAGAACAGACTGTCTGCAGCTGTGAGACTGAGAAAGTGAAAGTGGTTATTGCCCGTTAAAGAATGTTCTTATCAGTTACAACCTCAAAGCACCTCTGGATTATACACTTAATATTGGCATGAGAGAATGGGTACATTTGAACATGACAGTTACTACTCCTGGAACTTTTCTCTTCCAGGTGCTCCTAGCTAAGGATCAGTCCCCTTTGAGGCCCTGCCTTTTGGAGACACTGCAATGCCTCTCGGGTATCATTTAACCCCAGCTACTAGGGATAAGATTCTACATGGAGAATATGTTGACGTCTTCACTCTCCTCTTCAGGGAACTAGAGAAAAAGGAGAAGGAAGACTTAGATGACCAGGACAAAGAGTGGTTAAAAAGGAGTAAGGTTGATCATAATTGGCACGATTGGCTCCCTAGCATGCTAATTTATGCAGGAGTGATTGCCAGGGTTCAGCCTTGAAAGGCTGCCCCATTACTCCAATACATAGATGTCATATTCAGGGGCTATACGGACTTTGTTGGTGGAGCATGTCTGCTATATAATGAGGAATTTCATATGTGTGTGGCCCTTAATCCATCAAAGCAGTGGGACAAGATTCACCAGCAACTACGGTTGCAGGTCATGCCCCCTGCCAAGCCAAACTTGGGTGACAGCTCTGACAGTGGCCACTTGGTTCAGAAAAAACATAACATGCAGGCTACCCGTGCAGCAGCAGGTCAGCTGGTTCAATCCTGGCTCTTCTGCTAGGATTACAGCTTACAGGGGGTTTGCTCCAGGAAGACATGCAGTTTTAAGCATTAGTGCCCTATCTGCGGGGGCCCGCAACCATTTATGACCTGCCCTAGGCAATTGAGGTGGGGTGGCAAATGGGGCAGAGGAAGCAGGGGCTCCCAGTCTTCAGCTGGAAAAGGGGCCCAGCCCCATAAAACTTAAGGTATTTAAGCGTCTACTGTCAGTTTACCCCAGGCACCAAGATGCACGTTTCTTGTTAGAAGATTTCATGGTTGGTTTCAGGATCCTGTTCCAAGGCCCTCGGGTCCCCTTTATGTCTACTAATTTACTTTCTGTTGCAGTCATGGAGGAGGTGGTGCAGAATAGAATAGCCAAAGAGTGTGCCGAGGGGCAAATTTTGGGCCCTTTTACTGCACCTCCTGCCCCATGTTTATGAGTTTCCCCTCTAGGTGTAGTGCCAAAAAAGGCTGTGGGTAAATTCCGGGTCATCCATCATTTGTCCTATTCCAAGGGAGGATTAGTGAATGATGCCATCCCTGATCACTTATGCTTGGTAAGGTACACTTCATTTGACCAAGCGGTCAAAGTTGGGAGTTGATGCAGGGTTGGTGCTGAAATGGCAAAATGTGACATTAAGTCTGCATTTCGCCTTTTGCCAGTTCATCCAGAGGACTTTGAACTGCTCAGTTTCTTATTCAAGAGCCAATATTACATGGATAGGGCACTACCTATGGGGTGTTTTATTTCCTGTGCAGCCTTTGAGCATTTCAGCTCATTCCTCGAATGGGCCCTGAGGTACAGGCTGCAGTGCCAGGACATGGCTCATTACCTGGATGATTTTCTTTTTGTGTCCCCAGTTAGTAGTGGGCCATGTGCCTGTGTGTTATGGGGATTTATCAGTTTAGCGAAAGAATTGGGAGTCCCACTGGCACACAAAAAGACAGAGGGTCCTGTGCCAGTACTTACCTTTTTGGGGATAGAACTAGACACAGTGCAGCAAACTTCAAGGTTGCCACCTGAGAAGTTAGATGAGCTCCATGCCCAGCTGGCTTCCTTTAAGATGAAATGGAGGGTTATTTTGGTGAAGTTTCAGTAGCTTGTTGGGCACTTGAATTTTGCCTGTAGAGCAGTAGCACCAGGCAGGGTGTTCCTTTAGCATCTTTGTGATGCAATGGGGGGGCTTAGGTTGCCTCATCATAGGCTAAAGTTCAGTGGAGGCATGAAGGCAGACCTGGAAGTCTGGGAGGAATTTCTTAAGGATTACTGCAATGATTCCAAGTAAATGTGTGCATGTGTCTTTAAATGCTTGGTTTGAGCTAGGTGAAGAGTGGGGGTGAGAGAGGGAAGAGTGAGTGATGTGATTGATTGATGACTGAGAGTGTGGGTGGAGTGAATGTAGTTTAGACTGACAGTGCGGGGAGAAAGGTTGGAGTCAGAAGAAAGCAGGCTCGCTGTGTGCTGCCTGAGTATACTGAAGTATTTATGACAGAAATATAACCTGTGTGGAACCTGAACTGAGCATGTTTGTGAAAGGACACTGAGTCATGGAAAGAGAGGCCAGCTGTGTGCTGCCTGAGCAGGTTTAATATTTCTGTGAATGAGAGTCAGAGAAAGAGAGGCTAGCTGTGTGCTGCCTATATTTGAAGTATTTGTGAGAGAACTATTGAGTCTAGTGAAGGAGGCTAACTGTGTGTGAAGCCTTAGAAGAGATCTGTGTGAATGAGTTTATAGGAAGTAACTTTAAGAACTAAGAACTACTTTTATGAAACAAATACACTTCTTGAAAAATAAACATTTATTTTGTTTTGTTATATCCCAGTGTAGCTGTCATTGCTATATCCCATTCATATACTCAGGGCCACATAGAACCACGAAGGAGCCTGACGCTTAAACACGTTACCAAAGGGGAAATTTGAATAAAATATTTTGGAATAATATATTCCTGGTGGCAGCTAACTACCCAGAGGGTGTAAGGGGAAGATTAAAAGAAAAATCTACCCCAAAGAAATTACAGGTCATAACAATTACAATGGGGTCTCTTTTTGGAGGGAGGACCTTTTGTTGGAAGCTGACATGTAGGTAGCCTCAGGTTCCTCCAGATTCATTGGTTTTGGGGTTTATTCTGGCAGTCATTGGTGCACTGAGAGCTGGCCAGCTCATTGGGCCAGAAGAGGCCAGACCAAGGACCTCACCTTTTTAGAGTTGTTCCCAATCCTTGTTGCAGTGTGTTTGTGGGGGAATGAAGTGGTGAACCACTCTGGTCATTTTGGGTGTGACAACCAGGCAGTGGTGTATGTCCTTCACTTCTTTTCATCCAGATCTACAAGGGTCATGAAGCTGCTTAGGGCTTCAACACTCCAGTGTTTGCAACTAAACATGCTGTTTAGGGCAAAACATGTCCCAGAGGTAAATAATAGTGTGGCAGATGGTCTGTCTCATTTTCAGATAGGTTGGTTCTGTCAGCTTGCCCCCAAGGCTGATGCTTTGCCAGCCATGATGTCTCAGGAGCTGTGGAGGCTTGGATGCTGGATGCAAAAAGGACAATAAAATTAGCAATTGCCCCCAGTACACAGCCATCATATGATCGAGCAGTGCACCAATTTGGAGGCTTTAGAAGGGATGCATGACTACAGCAGGTATGGCCTATCCCAGTAAATCACCTTATGCATTTCTGCATGTTGCAGAAAGGTACGGGCCTGATGGCAAAGTCTATTCGGGGGCAGCTGGCGGCATTATCATTTGCCAGCAAGGCCTGGGGAATGGTGGAAGCCAGGAGCAATTTCTGTCTAAGGAAAATGCTTGAGGGTTGGTCCTGGAAAGGGGGTACTTGCTAGGATGACAGACAACCCATTTCCCTAGCTGTTCTCCAAGGCCAGGGACCAGTGTGGACCAGGGTGTGCCACTTGGACTTCAAGTCAGACTTGTTTTATGCAGTGGCCCTCACAGCTTTCTTTGGGGCATCGAGGGTTAGCAAGCTAGTCACTCAATCCCTTTCAGACATGTCTGGTCACTAATGGTGCAGGATCTTAAATTTATAGGCGACTTGGTGACATTCAAGGTGCGGTGGTCTAAGACTGACCAGATGGTTAAAGGGACTGTGCTTTACTTTGGCCCATGTGCTGAACTGGGCTTGTGCCTGGTTAGGGCCCTGTGGCAATATGTAGCTAAGTGGGGGAGGGTGACACGCTGCTGTTCTGCCACATGGATGGCTCCCTACTGACAAAATAACAATTTGGGGCAATCACGGGTAAGGCCCTTGCCGGATTGGGATTGGGATTGGCTGGTGTAAGATTTGGAACCCATTCATTTAAAATTGGGGATTCATCCACAGCTGCAGTGATGGGTTATCCAGGGCCGACCATAAAAAAGTGGGATGTTGGCAGTCCAGTGCCTTCTGGTCATATATATGTCCTTTGGACAATTTTAATAGCATCCATTGACTGTAATTTCTTTTCAGGGACTGTGGTTCGCCAGGAGAGGGTGAGGATGAGTGTAGATGGGGATTCACTTGCTTTAAATGCAGCTTTGAAAGAATGGTAGCTCTTTGATCTTCATCTCATCAAGTTTGACCATAAGATTTCTTTAATGAAATGACAGCTTAAGTTTTGAATTAGGGAGAAATGCAATGCATGCACTGGATTTTCCTTCAGCATAGACTCTCTTCCTTCTCTTCCTTGGTGTTCTGCAGTAGCATGCTCTGAGATATTAATCTTTGGCACAGTATTATTGTGTCACACTTCTGCTGTGGAATCTATCAGCAAGTGTGTTCCATGAAGAATCGATCCATTTGAAATGTCTCACACTGGATAACCCCAGGGAACAGCAGAGCCCCAAGGCTACTCATCAGGTCATTAAAAAATTGCAATCCAAAGTGTTGAACACCTGAAGGATTTGGATGTCTGTGAGCTGCAGACAATGCATTCTGTTCACTTAGGCAACCCAGGTGTTCTCTCAGAGGATGCTGCTTCCCACTCACACATACAGTGAAGGAAGAGGCACACTAGATAGGAATATTACAGAGATGCCCTTCAATGAGTCCATGGGGACAAGTGATTAATGGTGTTGCTAGAAATGTGAATATAATACCTCCTTTTGGTCATGCTGGTAGGTACAGTATCTGATACTGAAATCCTGGTTGCCCTTTAGATTACTGATGTTTGTAAAATTATTTAAAATTAGTAAATGGATTTCGCAAAAGAACATTCTGAACCTCTAATGATTACAAAATTATCACATTCCTAGGTCCAAGCTCTATGTTATATTGAAGATCCATGACTGGAACTACTAGTTCTAATGTGTTACTTCATTTTAAAAAACATTGGGCGGGGAAGATATGGGCTGGAGCTGGAGATCGCCCCTTCTCCTCCCTTGTACCAGTTTACTGATCAGAAATGCTTTTGAAGAAGTACTTCCTTTTATCCATTCTAACCCAACTGCTCAGCAATTTCATTGAGTGCCCACATTTTCTTGTATTGTGAGAAAGGGAGAAAAATACTTCTTTCTGTACCTTCTCTATCCCATGCATAATCTTGTAAACCTCTGTCCTGTCATCCCTCAGTCGTCATTTCTCCAAGCTAAAGAGCCCCAAGTGCTTTAACCTTTCTTCATAGGGGAAGTGTTCCATCCTTTAATCATTCCAGTTGCCCTTTTTCTGCACTTTTTCCAGTGCCATAATATCTTTTTTGAGGTGTGATGACCAGAATTGTACACAGTATTCCAAATGAGGCTGTACCATTGATTTATACAGGGGCATTTTGATACTATCTGATTTGTTTTCAATTCCCTTCCTAATAATACCCAGCATAACATTGGCCTTTTTTATTGCCGTCACACACTGTATCAACATTTTCAGTGAGTTATCTACCACGACTCCAAGATCTCTCTCTTGGTCAGTCTCCGCCAATTTCAACCCCATCATTGTGTATTTGTCAGTCCCTGGCAGTTAGTTCCCTCAAGCCCTCCACAGTTAACATGTAGGTGTTCCAGTTGACGTAGCTTTATTGAGATCCGTACAGTACAGGTAGTCACCTGAAGGTGTCAGTTGGCAGAAGTGACAATTCAAACAAAGGCATAAATAATTATAGGGGAAACTTCCCACCCTCCTGGGTCCGTTGACATGTTGTCACGAAATCCCAAAGAGGATGCATGGGAACAGATTAGTTTAGACTACATTAAGTACAAAGCAAAATATCCCAGTCTCTGGGAAAGTTACAGTGTTTTCTGCTAGCAGCTATCCTCAAGGACACTTGCTAGAAAAGTGAAAGTACATATTTTCAACAGATAATGGAGGGGCCCACTGGCTCTCCTGCAATTAATATCAGAAGTTAAGACACTCTCAGATGATCACACAGAGTTACATCATATAATTCTGGCAATCATGGCAGGTATGCTGGCATATATGACAGTATTTACATTTGGGATTTTTGGCCCCAATGTGCATTACTTTGCACTTGGCCATGTTGAACCTCATTTGCCACATTGATGCCCACTCACCCAGCCTCGACAGATCCCTTTGGAGTGCTTCACAAACCTCCCTGGTTCTCACCACCCTGAGCAATTTAGTGTCATCCACAAATTTAGCCACTTCACAGCTTACTCCCAACAGAGTGCTTTTGTTTGCCTAAGGGTCTTAATATAGAGACCAATATATTTGTTTGTAACAACAGGTCACTGAGTATATAGAAGTAGAGAATTAGCAGATACTGACTAGAAATGTGTCTTTCAGTTCTGGATTTTGGGTAGGCATTGCTTTCATTATTCTAATTACTTTGGAAGTGTTACTGGTTCAGGATTTTTTCTGGGTAATTTTTGAAGGTCTTGAAAATTGAAGTCACTTATTTTTTTTCATGCCCCATCCCCAGACAGCAGGAGGAGGAAGGGAAAGACAGGAAGCCAGCCCCAGACTTACTATGCTGGCATTTCCCCACTTGGAGGCTTCTCCCAGCTGCCAGCATCAGAGACCAGAATGGCTGCCTAACAGCCAAAAAATGATGGGCAGGCTAGTGGGCTCCTGTACTCCAACAAGACTTGGATGTTACAGAAGCTGTTTCCTCCATGGCTATTTTTTTTTTAAATCAGCAATTGAATATTGTTATATAACAGCATAGCCACATGTCACATGTCTGGTCATAGTGGCGTTACCCACTCACCCCTGCCCAGAGGGGACAGCGGCTGCTGTTGGCAGGGGCCACCATGTTGTGCAATTTTATGTGCAACAGCAGTTGATCTGTCTCTCATGGCCAAAAGCTTCCGACATTCACGGGAAGGGTGTGAGGGTGAGGGACCCATTCCCCCCTGCTTGGAGGGGGTAGCAGGTGCCCATGGAAATGGGGGGGGGGCTGTGTGGTGCCACACTAACACCAGCAAGAGCTCCTGAGCTGCCCCTCATGCCCAAAAGCAGCAGTGGCAGACCTCAACCACCTTCCTGCCTTCACAGAAAAGACACGTGACTGGTAGTTGGACCCATTCCCCCCCATGCACAGAGAGGACAGCAGGTGCACATGGACAGTGGTGCACTGTGCAGTTCAAACCTGGCAGCTCAGCAAATGCATCTGAGCTGCCCCTAGTGGTCCAAAGCAGTGGCAGCAGACAGCACCCGCCTTCTTGCCCTCACAGAAAGGGTGAGAGGGTTACATTCCCCCCTGCTCAGAGGGGACACCAGGTGCCATGGAAGGGGGGGGGTACCGTGCGGTGCCACTCTAACATCAGCAACAGCAGCAGAACTGTTTGTCATGGCCAAAAGCAGCATCAGCTGGCAGCACCACACCTTCCTGCCTTCATGGAAAGGACAGGATGGGAAAGACAGGAGAGGTTGGGAGGCATCTGAGCCGATCCAGAGAGGGAGAGGTGTGAAGAGGGAAAGGGAACTTGTCTGGGAGAGGAGGGCAAAGGGTTACCAGCCATGGAAGCAGCCCCGAGAACTGAGGGAGGATTGAGCCCGCTGTGGAGGAGCTGGGTCTACAACCCCAGGGTGGATCAGAGCCCGGATAGGTCCAAGTCCACAGAAGGGTGCCCCAGTAGGTTGAGGTTGACCTTGATGAAGGTCAACATGTCCACCAGGTCTGGGTGCAGATGTGCGCGGTGGGGATGGAGGAGGTCTCCCAGGTGGGAGAACACCCGCTTACTCTGCACGCTGGTGGGAGGGCAGGACAGGATGTTGGTAGCGATGATGTAAGGTCCAGCCATCGGTCAGATTTCCTTGCTCAATACTGCAATGGGTTGGCATGGGGGGGGGGGGGTTGGTAGGCTCAGAAAGGTACTCGTGCACCATGGCCCCCGCTGAGTCCTCCACTGAGAGGGACGTGCCCACCATGCAGCAGCCAACCATGCAGACCACCGATGAGGCCCAGAGATCGAATGGGGCCATTTGGGCGATTCTTCCCTGGCGTGGCTCTCTTCCTACCTCCTCCCCCTCCCCCTCCTCCTCCACCACCTGCCCCTCGCCCCTGCCTGGTTCCTTCTCTCCTGTCTCTGGATTCTTCCCTGGCGTGGCTCTCTTCCTACCTCCTCCCCCTCCCCCTCCTCCTCCACCACCTGCCCCTCGCCCCTGCCTGGTTCCTTCTCTCCTGTCTCTGGAAATGGAGCACCGCTGTGCGAAGCTCCTTTTTCCAGTGCTGCATCTGACCCACATGCGTGGCGATGCTGCCGTTGATGCGGGGGTCACAGAGGGAGGCCAGTTGCTATGGTGCCTTACAGCGTAGAGGATGCAAGCATTCAGCAATGCAGGCCTGGATCCTCTGGACAAAGTCCTGGACCCTGGGGAGCAGCTCTTGCTCATGCTGGAGCTCCTGGGCCAGAAACTGGTCGCGCCTGTGGATTATAGGGAGGAACTGACCCAGGCTTGCCTTGTAGAAGCACAAGAGCTCAGTGGCATCCTTGAAGGGTTTCAGGATATGGGACATCTGAGCAAGGACTCTCCAGTCCATGGAGCTGAGGCTCAACTCCTCTCCCCTCCTCAGCACATCTGACGAGGACAGGATGTCTTGCAACACGCCCTTCTGCTCCACCAAATGACATATCATGTCATAGGTGGAGTTCCAGCGGGTGGGCGGGTCCTAGAAGAGTTGGTGCTCGGGGTCCCCTCCCTCCTCCTGCTCGCGGGAAGAGTTTATGCTGTGGGAGAAGTGGGAAGCGATGCGATGGCAGCTGTACAGCAGATTGCACATCTGCAAGGTTTCCTCGTTCCAGCTGTCCCTCGGTTTGCTCCCCAGCTCGAGCACGTCCTGCATCACAAGGTGCATTCCACACCCTGGGAAACTCTTACAGGATGACTCAGCTCAACCCCACCCCTCCTGAGTAGATATAAATGACCTGCCAACATCTTTTACACACTGTGACACTGAGAGATCTCTGTCTTTTGGTGCTACACCTCTGAAGATGCCAGCCACAGCTGCTGGCGAAACGTCAGGAACTACAATGCCAAGACCACGGCAATACAGCCTGGAAAACCCACAACAACCATCGTTCTCTGGCCGTGAAAGCCTTTGACAATACATGAGCTGGATTGTTGAGAGTTCTGTAAGTGAACTCTGGGCCCAAAATATAAACAAGGTTCCTAGGTCTACAGTATCTAGGAATCTTTATGGCCCTCTGTAAGTACAAAGTATTGCTTAGCTCAGGAGCAGGCATTTTCCACTGCAAAGGTCTCAGATTCAGTCATGGCTGATTCAATCATGGTTGGCTTTAGGGTCTGTCAGAGTTGACAACATTTAGATATACCAGTGATCTCACTCAGTTTAAGAGGAGTTCATATACTTGCACAGTATCAGTTAAACATGTATCAGTTAAACATGTATCTTCCATATTGTTATCATGAAGGTGAAGTCAAGCTGCTGACTTTCTTGGCCTTGAATTTGGTGTAGGGGGATATGCAGTAAACATGAAATTCTATTTCCATGTTGATGGTATAAGAGAAATTACATTGCTTGGTAAAGAAACTCCTGTACCCAGGACCAATGCTGCAATCATAGAAATAACAATTTAACTGATATATGACTAGAATCAACCTTCCTCTTAGATTGTTTTCAATAAATATGAAAGAATTTATGTTCTCTGCAGTGAACAAGGATGCTGCACAAGCCCTTTTTTTCAAGAGTTATCACTTCCCAGACAGACAATCTTTCAATGCTACTAGCTCAATTGTGCAATGTGCACAGAGCCCTCTATGAGGATGGGTGCTGCAATTTGCCTGCAGGGCAGGAGGAACAGTCTCTCTTGAGACTGTTTTTGACATTTAGTTGTATAACCAAAACCTGACCTGTCAAGAACGCTAGGGTTTTTTTTAGTCAGAATAGATGAAAGGCTATATTAAAAACAACTACTTGCATTTCAAACCAAGTGGCCGCTGCAGCAGATCTATCATGACTTCATGGTGCATTCCTTCATTTCCAGGAAAAATTGGCTATAGGAATAGTGTTAGCAGACAGACCCCTCCTTCCGCTGAGGAGCAGTTTATAGACATGAAATCATAAATACTCTTCCCCACATAGCATAAATGCAAGGCACTGATTTTCGTTAAAAATGTCTGATTAATTCAGTTGCTAATTTGGAATGTAAGACTTCAAAGATGCAAGAGGAGCTCGGATAAAGTAAGTGGATTAAGATGATTTACATCCCACTATATCCCATGTGCAAGACAGTTCATCAGATACAACCAAATAATGATAAATGTCAAATTTAATTTAATGAACCATCATATCAAATACTCCATAAAAACAGCACAGCCCAATTGAAAGCATTAGCTCTACAACATCTGGCCACATGCCTATAAGTTAAATGCTTGTTTAAAACCTCTTCAAAAATTAAGTCAAAAGATTTCCATCCTCACCTCTGCAGGAAGCAGTTTTCGGAAAGCTGTTGCCATTGCTAAAAACATTCAAGTCATTACCATAATGGATCTGATCTGAGGGTATGAAAGACCCAACAGCAGTTGCTGATGAATAGGTCTCCAAAAGACAATAGGGCTCATATGGATAGCAGTACAATGCAAACCTAACAATACTTTCCTGTGAATAAGTACCAATGAATAAATTTAAGTAAGATTTTTTTTGCAGACCTGATTAGGATCCTCTTGTAGTCTTTTACATGTATGGATCCCAGATCAAGGACTTTAATATAGCGGATTTTGCAGACTAAATAGGAAGCATAAGAAATTGAAAATCACCCTTGAACCTTTTTGCATGTTTACTTAAGAATTTCAGAAGGGTAGCCATATTAGTTTGCTGCAGCAAAAATAAAGAGGACTCTGTAACACCCTGGAGACGACTGTTTTTTTCTTTCTTTCTTTCATATGCTTTTATTGCCAAACACAATATTATTCTAGCTTCCTTGAATGCTCTCTAACTTGTAATGCCTACAGATCCTCCCGCCTAGACAGCAGGGATCCTCTGTAAACGCCTATTCTCTGTGTTCCTATAAGAATGTCTCTCTAAATTACAACAATCATTACATCTCTCTCTCTCTTTTAACCAATGTAACATCAAATACTCCACATAAAACTGCAGCTACTAATTTATGCTAAAATTTTTGCATTGAAGAAGTTGCTAGCACATCACTCTGGCCTGAATCTTTAGCACTCACTTCCCTACTCTATCCCAAGCTGCTCAACCTTCCTCCCTGACCTCTCTGGCACAGCTGTTAATCTCCATAATCCTCAGGTTGGCCTTATTCAGGCTCACTTCAATGTATTCCTGGCTTCTCCAAAGGTATCACTAGTAGACATGGGCACAAATCGAAATACAAATCAAACTTTGTGACGAATTAGGCTGATTCGTGTTTCACGAAACATGTTTTGTGGGGCCACAGTTTTCACGAAATTCATGACTTTTTGGCCCAATTCATTCAATTTGTGAACAATTCATGATGCCAGACAGGCTGGCACCAATCCATTGATTCCCTAGGTAACATAGGCCCAGAATAGCTGCAGACGTTTTGTAGCCATTGGAAATCCCAATCTTAGTCCACACAACCTTGATACGCAGCTCTCCTTGCCAACTGGAGATCTTCCATTCTGCACCATACAGCGAGGAGCAGGAGGGTTAATCCCCTAGGCAACTGAGGAGATGGGCCTTCTGTAGCCATGGGAACACCAATCTCATCCCTCCAAACCCTATTAGGCAGGTCTGTCTGCCAACCACAGACCTCCTGTTCTGTTCTATGTGAGCATTTGTTATATAAGACACCTCTCTGTGCCTCGTGCTTTTAGTTCCAGTAGACAGAGAGAGGGGGACGATCTGTTGCTGGGATGTGGAGTGAGAGAGAGTGGAGTTGGGAGCTTTGGGCTGGATTTGCTGCTGCTTCAAAAGAGACTGAAAAGCCTCTTTCTTATTTTCCTCACTTGTCCTTGCTGGGAAGGTCTTTGGGTGAGGGTGGTCTTTTTTCCTCCACCCCACCCCACCCTAGTCTCAGGCCTTTGCCTGGCTCTGGGGCCTCTCTTATTTTTTCTTTGTTTCTTCTTAATTCTTTCTCTGCTCTTTTGAGGGCTCACACTCTTGTTGTTTCCTTTGGTTTTATTTTATGCACCTCTCCCAGCTGGGCAGGTGTCTGTGTGGTGGTTTTGGGGCCCTCCCTCTAAGCCTGGTCTCAGGGCCACTGCCTGGCTCTGGGGCCCAGCTTTGTGGGTTCCTGTCAACGTTTTGCAATCTTGGCCAAACTGGGAGGGTGGGTGGAAGATAGCCTGCTGAAGTCTCCCTGTGAGTTTGGCATCTTTGGGTGTGAAGGGGGCTGTTGAAGTGCCCTGGGTTCTGATGAATCACGAAACTAACAAACCATATCATGAAATGGGACAATTTCATGGAAGTTTGTTTTTCGTGATTCGTGGGATGTGATGAAATGAAACTCTCATTTTGTTTTTTTTTCCATTTCTTGCCCATCTCTAATCGCCAATGTTGCTTGGGAACAGCCATTGTCCTGATGTATCAGTTAGGGTTGCCAGGTGTCCAGTTTTGAACCAGACAGCCCAGTATTTTCCTTTTCTGTCCACTAAATAAACAGAGAGAACAGAGTTTCGATAGCCCCAAATGCTCAGATTATCACAATTTCTTATCTGAAATTGGCAGTGACCTTGCCATAAGATCCACCTATGCCTGCATTTCCTTCTCAGATATCTCTTTAGGGTTCTGCAAGGAAAGTATGGCCCTGAACAGTGCATATGCTGAAAACATGAATTTACAGGTAGTGTAGGACAAAACAAATCATATTTTTGTAGCTTTAGCATTAGACACTGTGTTCTCAATGTAGCCTTTCTCAAATAAGGCTATCAGAGTTATGATAGGTTTCCACTAGCACTGTCTGATCATATATAAACTGATAAAATCTATGACAAGCAAACAAAATGCCCAACAGCTCCTTTTAAGTTTGAGCATACCTAGTTTCTGCCTCTGTTGTTGCTTTAGATGTTATACCACTAACTGACAGTGATCTTTATGGGTTTGCCAGACTATAAAGGCATCTGATGAAACCTTGATTGGCCTGCCAGGTTCATAGAACTTAACCCACAGGCTGTAATCAATTCTCATTTCAGGACAGTTAATGCTTCTTCTTGTTGTGTGTTCCAGCACCATTCACATTTATTTTCAAGAATCATCCACAGAGAATCATCTTCTCTGTTCTTATAAGGATGTGTCTCTGAATTATGACTATTACCACAGTCCTCATTTGATCCCTTTAACAAGTTCAAAAGGTCTTGTGTGGTGTGTGTAAAATGCCATCAAGTCACAACTGACTTATGGTGACCCCAGCAAGGGACTTTCAAGGCAAGTGAGAGAAGCAGAGGTGGTTTGCCGCTACCTTCCTCTGCAGAGTCTTCCTTGGTGGTTGCCCAGCCAAGTATTGACTGTACTTTGCTTATGAGATCTGTCACCTTCCCTCCCTCAACAGACCAAAAAAAAGTTTGTCAGTTAGTAACTTTGTCCTATCAAACTCTATGGTCCTTAATTTAATCTCAACTCACTCGCCCCATTGATTTCAATAGTATTTAAGGCTGACTTTCTTTAGAATGCAATTCTGGTCTGAACACAGGATCTAAAATCCTCTAATTTTATAGGTTTAAGTATACCTAACAATGTGGTAGATTTTGACCACAGTTTCCAACCCCAGGTTTATAGATCTTGCTGGGTTTACTTGGGCTTTTCTAGATTTTTTTTTTTTTTAAAAAGGGTCTTGCTAAGCTGCTAAACAATGTCTTTATAACTTACAAAAGCTTTTCAAAAGTGTTTGTAATTCCAGGGCTAGTTTAGTGGGCTAAAAATATTTTTAATGGAAGTATGCATGCTCAGCTCTTTTGCACCTGCACCCTGCAGAACAATGCATACAATTAACATAATCAAGTGGTAAAGCTTTTTCCTTGAGGGCCCTTCTTGACATATGAGTTGCTTGAGTGCAGGGAGGAGTTTTTCCCTCTATTGGGGAAAATTAAGAATGCAAGGCACCTACTTGCAGAGTGTCCTGGAAATATTTTGTGTCTCAATCCTGCCCATTGTATTAACTGGCTCTGAGTTCCTCTGAATCATAGCAATCATGAAAAAGACAGTTCAGTTTGTAACTTATGGTAGTTGCTCCATTGAAGTGTTGGTTGGGGTCAGAATGGTAATGTATGTAGTCTTTTAGTCCTTTAAAATAAGCTATATTAAAATGAGATGCCTGAGTCCTGTTGTGCAAAATGGCAGCTATAAATAATGGGTGCGTCATACAATTGTTCATGCAGGCTTTCCTCTATAATATACAGTGGGAACATCTCTCCATCAAATGAGAAGAGAATGCCAGAGGCTCATGAGGTCACCATTTGAAAAGGACATTCTACTGGCATATATAAAGACTTCTTCTTGGCACAGGCACAGAATGTGTGCTGCGGTGATATAGTGGGGAAATCTGCCTGTTTGTATCAGTTTTATATTTATACAGTCACTGCTCAGCCCTAAAGCTGTTCTTCGAGCTTGTTTGAGATCTACTGCTGAAATAAATGTCACATGCTGCTGAACTATTATAAAAATAATTTTGTTTATTTACAAATATGACAACAAGCTGGTAACTTATTTAGACTCTCCAAAGAATTGTCAGACTTTTTCCAGCGGTGCCATCCAATCAGAATGTTACCTTTTTTTTCCAGCCATGAAACTAGATCTGGCTTTTAATGCTTGTTGTTGACATATTTATCTAGCATTGTCTATTCCCAGGCTAGATAAAGAATAAATATTAGGATAATGCTTTTTATTTAAAATCCAAAGGCATACTCTGTCCCCTTCTGTTTCTTTCCTAACTGCTTTATCCTAAGTGGCTGTTAAAATGCAGCTGTGTAGACAAAGATTTGGGCCTAAGCAGATCACATGTAAATTGTATAACAGTCACTTAGGATTGTGTATAGAAGCTGCCAGTTAAGACCAAGATTTTAGTAAAAATGGCTGGACTTTGGTTCAGTGGTGTGTTTGCAGGACCAGGTTCCAGCCTAGCTCAGAAATGTGCTGGCTTGGCTGATTCTAACACCTGCATGCCAGTCTCTGTTCCCTAGAGATTTGACCTTGAGAGACGGGCTCTCAGAGTTTAAATCTACACTCCTCAGTTTTCATATGACTAGAAACGTTAATTAGCAGCTGGACCCTGGCTGGATCTTGGTTGGTAGGGTGATGGCTGAAGTCCTGAAAAGATGGCTTTCCATGCCTCTCTCCACCTTTCCTTCCTCATTTACCTAATTAAAGCTGTTCAATGTGTCTGATAGTCTCTCTATCCAGTAGTTATCAAGCAACATTTTACCTATAGTCGAGCCCAAGATAATCATATCGTACCTTTCCCAACTTATTGTCCTACCTCTGGACAAGCAATTAAGTCATTGTTTTGGAGGTAGGGCACCAGTTTCACTCCAGGACACATTTTGCACTGTAACTAGACTGTCCATCCATATGCTCAGTGTATATATGTGTTAGTACCCGTCCATGTGCCCTCAAGTTCACTTGAGCCTCCTTCTAGCCATGAAGCACAGGTCACTTTGCTGCTCCTCTGTGGATCCTCTCCTCCCTCTCCCCAAGATTGGTAAATATCATCCACTCCCAACTACTCTCTTCTATTTTCCTCCCTTTTTTCTTAGTTAGCTCTGTGTATGCTGTTTGTGTTTCATGTATGTTTGCCATATATTGCTCTGTTAATAAAGAAGCCTTTTCTGTTGTACATTTGTCTGTTTACTCAAGAGTTCTCTAAGGAAAATCCTGGTATATATTGCTAGAGATTATCCCCTCTTGCTGCATCTCCTTGAATGCTAATCCTCCCAACTCAAAGGAGACCCCATTTAGGGAAACAGCTACTGCTCCAGGCTCTGTCCCAACATAGGTTGGTTTGCCCGGCAAGTGCCAGCCTCTGTCTCATAGCTCTGGGTCTGCCCAGGTGAGGCTCGGCAGTTTGGTCCACAGGGGGTGATGGCTTAGATTATGATGATAACTGTGTTTATATACTGCTCTTCTAGACAGATTTGTGCCTCACTCAGAGCAGTGAACAAGTTAGTGTCATTATTATCCCCACAATACAGCTGGGGAGCTGGGGCTGAGAAGAGTGGCTTTCCTAAGGCCACCTACTGAGCTCATGACAGTAATGGGATTCAAACCAGTAGAGTGCTGATTTACAGCCAAACAACATAACCACTGTGCTACAGCAGTTTGGGTGGTGGAGCCGTTCCCCTTTTAGGCTTTCTCATGTAAGGACTTCCCCATGTGTTCTTTTTATCTTTAAAAAAAATTCAGTTCTTATATTAATATAATGTTATAAACATGAACAAAAAATTAAAAGTGTGTGTGTGTGGTAAAGTTACCAATGCTATCACTGATGACGACAGTACCTCACTTGAAAATCCTGATTTAAGACACATATAGAACAAAATAAGTCAATTCCACAGCTATAAAAAAGCAAAGGGAAGGTATACAGGTGGAAGAATGATACCTGAAGTGATTCCAATGCTTAGGGATTGACTGCTAAGAAAATCAGGAATAAACTGAGTGTGTGTGTAAAAGCCCAATATCTGAGTCACTTTAATTGGCCTGTTTTTTCTCCTTCTGCTGACAATCTGAGAATGTTTATCTTCTTATTATTCACCAATAATATAGTAATGTATATGTCCTTTTTAACTGCAAGGCCCATAGATTACAAATACTACAATGCCATATTGAATGGACTTTGCCTACACTCTGTATTACATAATCTTTCAAACTCCCAGATTTGTTTCATTTATTCATTACATTTATAACCTGTCTTATCTAGTGCACTTTTTTCTCCCCCATTTTATCTTTACAACTCTGTAAAGTAGGTTAGGATGATATACAAAGTATGACTGGCTCAAGGTCACTCACTGAGCTTTATATCCCAGCTCCTAGTACAACCTCTAGCCATTTTACCATACTGGCTCTTCCTTACAGAAACTTCTCTTTGTTCTCTCAAAAGCATGAGAGAGCATGCTCAGCATCAATCTGAATGCAGGTTTTTCCATGACCATCATTCTATTCACTACACTGGTCTTAAAACTAATTGTTGGCCTGAGACTGGAGAAATGGAACATATTCACCACATAACACTGTTTAGATACCTAGCAGGCAATGACATCTGAATACCAGTTAAAATTACCTTTATAATTTGATAGTGTAGAAACAATCTTTTGGAGTCTAAATATGTTTGATTTGGATGCAGTTTCATTTAGCTGGGGAATTCCACAAGTGATATCTGCAACACTTCATCAATTGCAGAGAGGGGTATTATTGGTCCTGCCATGTAATTCATCCTCAACTAGCAGCCTTTTTCATTTCAAGCACCTTAATATCATGCATCTTGAGCTAGTGGAGCCAGATGATATTCTCTTATATCAATTGAAATAACTACTCCAATACACCATTTGCTCTATGGAGGCAACTAGGAAAAGCCTTGCTATCTTAAATGGATGGCTTCAGCAGCAGAAATACTTTGAGTTGCTCTGGAGTATACAAATTATGCTACTATGGCCTATCAACCTGCTCCCTGACCTATTTTCCCAAAAAGGCAATCTCTTTTCAAAAACCAAACAAAATAAAATAGAATAAAATAAAATGAAATTGTTCAAAGAAATCAAAACAGCTCTTCCTCAAGTAAATTGGCTCCAATTAGGCACCAATTAAATAATAATAGTAAAATATAAATCAACATGCATGCCATTAATTAAACTACTGGGAAAGCAAAAGTCAAAGTGAAAGCAAAATACAAAGGAAGTCACTTTCCAATGTCCTAAAAGCCTCTGGATTTTAAAAAAAAATAATTTATTTTTATACTCATTTCTTCACTCTCTCTTTATATAGATAAGTGAGTCGGGGGGAGAACTAAGTATACATAGCTACACGAAATGATAAGAGCTACAAAACATAAGGAAGATAAGGAAGCTCAGCAGAAAATAGGAAGAGGGAGAGAGAAAGAAAAGTTTAAAAGCTTCTAGAAGTTAAAATTGGAAACCTCTGAGCAGAGCACAGCTACGAATGTCCTACCCTATCAAACTGGAACTGGTACTCAATGGACACTTACTGGAAACTCCCATTGATGTTCCTAGTCCTCCTGGAATTAAATAAATTTATTAAGCAATTTATCTTCTTTTGTGTACAATATCTAGCATTAAGAATGAATTCACCTAAGCCTATTTGTGAGTTTCTAATATATGTCAAATCAATGACATAAACTTCTTCATGTGAAAAAGCTGCCAAGTAATAAATAAATTTCAACCCCAGTGTATATATTCTACCACATCTGCCAAAATTGGTTTGAATTATGGTGCACTAAATATAGGCTGCTTTGCAAAGGTTTCACGTTATAAGCCTACTTGTTGTGAATCAATCTGTTCAACTTGGATTCCAACCACATCAACTTTTTGTTGTTCAAGAGATTCCTTGGGTAAATAAAGAAGAAAATCCTTTAAAAATAAGCAGGGCCCTTTAAGGAAAATGTATCATTATGTAGAAATGAAATATACAGAAATCAGTGGAGCTGCTTGAATAGCAGGCTGCCGAAAAGGAAAACTATTTCATGAAGCCTGAAGAGATTTTGTTAATGAGTAACACATTGACCTTTTTAGTACAGCCTGTGCTGAGTACAGTAGAAGTGTTAAACCACTGCATTTTTACAGGTTTGGAATTAATAGGTAGTAGAACAGAGAGAGGGAAAAATCAGGATGACTAATGCTATCAAGTAGTATCCTAAATAACTATGAATAAACTATGGCATAATGGAGATTTAAAGGTGGGGTATGTTGGTCTTCAGTATATTCTATGCTAATAAATATATAAAAGATCCAATAACATAATTACACTCAAATGTGCCCAAACAAAGCCCAACGCCTCTTTATAAGCAAAAAGATTTTCTCCTTTAAGAAGATTTAAGCTCTCTAATTGAATATCTCTGGCCTCATTTAGATCAACATTTTAACTCTGTCTTGCTAAGGAGCTTTAAGTGCTTTGTCTGGGTTACTCTCTTCTGGCTAATTTATATCTAAGCTGCACAATGTCCACTGATAATTGGTACAGCTTTAAATGGAGAAAGGAGACTTTGTGTCATAAATATCTCTTTTTCTTTCTATAAAGGGAAAGCCAGAGATAGCAGGAAAACTGTTCTTTCTTTTGCACTTATGAAAACACATGCTCTTATTTTGTCCGTACTGCTTCACAAAAAATATTTCTTAGGTAAACTAACTAATGTATAATATGGATTTATGTGCTTAATGTGCATCATTTTAATTTTTTTTCTGTTGTGAATGGTTGATCCTCTTGTATTGGTCCCTCAGTTCGTTACTGAAAACCACAGGAAAATATAAACAGATAGATTAAAGCCTGAGCTACATACACAACCAAGTTAGATGGCAGAGCAGACAGTGGAACCAATGCAATGGCTGGAGTGTCAGACTAGATCTGGAGAATTTGATTCCCTGTTCTGTCATAAACATAACTGGGTGACTTGAGGTTCACCAGTTTCTCTTAAGACCTAACCTCTGGTTTACACATGTGGAAGAATGAGTTAATAGAATGTTAAGGAAGTAAAATGGACAACATCATTTCAGATTCCTGAAGGTAATCCGGTTTTGAATGTTCCTTTACAGAAAAAGTCCATGCCAAAAAAAAAAAAAAAACACCTAGCACAGCAGGGGGAGTCCTGAACCTTCTCTTTGCTTTCTATGCTGGTTTTCTGTTCGCTGAGAGTTTTTAATGATAGGAACATTCCACAGTGTGATCCTCCACCTGTAGTCTGATGTGGTGCAGTACATTCTATCTTTTCAAAATTCTTCCACCTCATAGAAACAAAGAGCTAGAAATGACTGCAAGGGTCATCTCGTTCAACCCCCTGCACAATGCAGGAAAATCATAGCCCTCACTCCCACAGTGACTGCTGCTCTATACATAGAGGAAGTCAAAAATCTCCAGGATCCCTGGCCCAATCTAGCCTATAGGAAATTCCTTCCTGACCCCAAAGTAGCAATCAGCATTATCCTGGGTGAGAGCCTAGCATGGGTTCATCCCTTTCTGCCCTCCCTTTCACAATCTGTCTAAATTCATACTGAGTCATAGAAAGAGCATTTTTCTCAGATGGCCATTTAGGGCCAAGCTACACATGACGAAAGACACTTGAATGGCAAGTGTATTTCTCCCTGTTCACTTGCCCTCCACTAAATCCACTTGCCGTTCAAGTGTCATTCGTCATGTGTAGCTTGGCCCTTAGACTCTTCTTACAAACATCCAAAGATGCCTGGAGACAGGAAAGTTACTGAGCTATGAGTCATAGGGAGAATGACTCGCTGATGGCTCCCATGCCCCAGAGAGCAGCAGAGATAACAAAGCTCTCTGAGGCAACTCCGTGCCCAATTTCATCAACCCCTTCCTCTACCTTTCATCTCCCACATACCTAATCTGGCTATTCAGCACATCTGATAGCCTTCCTATCTGATATTTACCAGGTCATCAAGCAATATTTTTACCTATAGTCCATCCCAGATAGTTATATCAAAGCTCTCCCCAATCATTGTCCTACCTCCAGAAAGAGCCATTAAGTTATTGTTTTGGGGAAAAGATGTCAGCCTTGCTCCAGGATATGTTTTGCTCTGTAACTGGGCTGCCCAGCCATGTAATGTGTGCGTTCTGGACTTATACATGCACCTTCAGATATGTCTGAGTCCTCTCTCCTTCTCCCTGTAAAACATTGGTCATTTTGCTGCTGCTCCCATTGACCCTCTCCTTCTTCAGGATAGCACTAAGTGGTCAATTGTACAATATTTATAAGTAAACACACCCACACATTCAGAAACCAATATAGAAATGCTCCTGATGCTTTATCTCTTGTATTGTGTGGTATAATAAAAATGTTACTGCAGACCAGGACTGCACTCACACAATGCACTTCATTTGGTATTGTATTCTGAGGCTTGGTTTTCAGTGTATTTGGTGTGTTTCATTAATCTGCAGTTGAAATAAAGTAGTCCCTCTATTTCCCCCCCTCCCAGCTTGTTTGGGTTGACCCACCCCCTTTTCTTCTTTGTTGAAGCTGTGTGGAAAGGCCTGCATGAATCTATGTCTGTGTGGATGTGAAAAGAGTTTATTCTGCTAGTGAAAACTTGTTTGGGAAATCCGTTTGTGTGACTGAGTCTTTGAAAATATATTTAAGAATTATTCTGAAACTGAATCACTTACCAAAAGTCTGCAACCATCATGTTGTGTTGTAAGTAAATTCTTCTTTTGCTGAAGAAAAAAAAAGATCCTTTTTTACCTTACTCGCATGAGCTGACCATTTTGTCAAACTACCATCAACTACCATCAATTTTGTCAAACTACCAAACTACAAAGCCTTCCTGTAGTACCAGTTAAGCAGAAGAAATTTAAGGCAAAAGCTTTTGGAGGCTTCCCTTTTTGGGGAAGCAGCAATATAAAGGCCACAAACACAAAAGGAAAGATATTCTCAAGGTATATGTCTGGGTAAAGTAGAGAACACCTAAGCTCTGTGTGAGGGAAAATATAAGGAGTGTTTTTTTAGGACAAGGGCCCTCTGAAGGTATAAGACATGGAGGAACTGAACTAAAAGTCCAAAGGCAAAAGCTTAAAATGTTTCTAAAATTTGGCAAACTATTATATTGTATTATTGAAAATTGTTGGATAAGTATTGTTGCAGAGTAGAAAATTTGCACAGCAGACAGCGAACCACAGACATGTGTGTTCAGCTTCTAAAATAAATGTTTACTATAGAAAAAAAATAAAGGATACACTGGAGATAAAATAAAGAAGAGCTAACTTAGTTCCTACATCATTATATCCTGAAGATAACGGTCTAACTAACTGGAGAGCAATGGCGTCCTGAGTAAAGGAAAGAATGTCAATTGCCCCCCAATAAACCAGGTCAGCCAATAATCAATCCTAGATCTATTAATTAAGCATGCAACTCCCCTTTTAGACATCTAACTGGTCTTATGCAAACTAGATGTCTCTAACTAAACACAAACAAATTAACTCTTTCATGACTGAAAAGAAAGACACTTGTAAAAATCCCAACAAAGATAAGTAAAATATTACAATCGTTATCTATGGAGAAGTCTTGGAACTGATTGCTTAGTTATAAGAGAGCAGAATGTCTCCTGATTTTCCTGCTTCATGTTCTCTTGCATGAGCTTTCCCTGAGATACCTTCTACTCCTCCTGTTGCTCTCCCAAGAGTGCTTTCTACGTTTTGTCCAAGAACTCTTCTCCTTCCTTAATATGATAGAGTAAGGATAGGTATACTTCATGCTATTGCACCTTCTTCTCCAGTATGGCTTACACTTGCTACAGGTGTAATTTCCAGTACTTTCAAGATAACTAACATGGCATAGACTTTGCAGGTCACTACTTCAGCTCTCTCATGTTACTTAGATCCATATAGAAAGTGGTCCATTCTTTCCTGCACTCTCCTCAAACTCCATTGCCAAACTCCCACACAAAACTCTCTCTTTCCTCCTCCTGTACACTTACTCCAAATCACAAGCTCACTAGGTGTGTGAGGCTATTTATACAGCTGTGTAACTGCAGACTGTCAGAACTGTGGCTAGATAATGTCCTTACTCCAGACTACCTTCTGCAATCAGACAAAAGCCCGTTGTTTGTAAAAGTTTACTGAAGAAAGAATGCATTATAGTCCACGAGCCTGAATACAATATTCAGGATGGTACATGTGAATTGTTACCAATGACAGGCAAAGCATAAGGTACAAAGTAACAGATCTCAGCAGGCCCAACCTCCCCCCCATAGTTCTCAGAGTTCTCAAAACAATCCCTTTGAAGCTTGGAAAGCGAAAGTCCTTCGAGGCTGGAACAGAGGTAGCCATAACATTCCTCTTCTGGAGATAGCTGCATGGGAACGACCTGGCACCTGGGAAGGAAGCACTCATAATACTGAAAGGATTAAAATGGAGTCTCTTTGGTACTAACATACATGAACATAGCACAACATATTCTGAACATGACATTCTGCCCCCTCTAAGATGCCCCTCCCCCAGGTCTATGGGGATAGCGCTTATGGAATGCTCTGACAAGCCTAGGAGCATGTACATGGACAGAGTTCACCCACTCATCAACCCCAGAGTCAAAGTCCTTCCATCGGATGAGGTAAAAGAGCTGGTTTCGTTTTATTTTAGTGTCCAAAATTTGCTGCACTTCGTAATGGGTCTGATCATCAATTAAAGTCGGAATAGGAGGGGCACGGGTGTGCCATTGGTTTGCTGGAGGAGCTCGTTTCAGCAAGCTGACATGGAAAGTATCATGAACGTAGCGAAGATTTTTTGGCAAATCTAGGGCAACAGTCACTTTGTTGATTACTTTACGAATAGGAAAAGGTCCTAAGAATTTCAGAGCTAATTTGCGGCTGGTTTGGGCTACTTTCAGATTCTTTGTGGAAAGATAAACAAGATCACCAGGTTGTAAATCCCATTCAGCCGCACGGTGGCAGTCGGCGTATTTTTTGTAATCCTGTTTGGCTTTGTCAAGGTGTTTTTTAATTTGAGTCCATTGTTGAGCTGCTTCCCCCCACCATTCTGTGACGTCTTGGGATGCTGTAGTCGGAGGAGGGAGCGCATCAAATGGGAAGGGTTTGAAGTGAAAGCCATAGACGACTTTGAAAGGAGTCTCCCCTGTGGAGGAGTACACACTGTTATTGTAGGAGAATTCTGCCAGTGGGAGTAAATCGACCCAGTTGTCTTGCTGGAAATTAATATAGCAGCGGAGGAATTGTTCTAGTATTTGATTAGTTTTTTCTGACTGTCTGTCGGTTTGCGGATGATGGCTTGAACTTAAACCTTGTTCAATACCCAGCACATGTAAAAGCTCCTGCCAGAAGTTGGCAACGATTGCAGTGTCGCTGGCGTTGACCTGCACTACAAAGGGAAGGTTGTCATCAGGGTGTTGTAGAACGGGTTCTGAAACAAACTGTGTTTTGAGGTGGTTGAATGCTGTTTGGCATTCTTGTGTCCAAGGCAATTTTTCACTTGGTTTTTTGGCTTGGTCTCCCCTGTCTTTGGTTTTTAAAAGTTCGGTTAGAGGGAGTGTAATTTGAGCAAAGTTTGCAATGAATTCTCTATAGAAGTTGGCAAAGCCCAAAAAGGATTGCAGTTCTTTGCGGGTAGCGGGGGTTTGCCAATTTTGTACTGCTTGTATTTTGCCTGGGTCCATTTTCAAGCCATCTTGAGAGATGCAGTAGCCTAAGTAAGTGAGTTCTGTTTTGTGGAACTCACATTTAGATAGCTTGATGGGCAGTTTGTTACACATTAGGGTGGTTAAGACTTTTTTCACAAGTTCCACGTGTTCCTCTTCGGTTTCCGAATAGATTAACACATCATCTAGGTACACCACTACGCCTTTGTATAGAAATTCATGTAGTACTTCATTGATCATGGACATGAAAACCGATGGGGCCCCAGCCAGGCCAAATGGCATAACTAAGTACTCATACTGGCCGAGGGGTGTATTAAAAGCGGTTTTCCATTCGTCCCCGGCTTTGATACGAACATGAAAATAAGCATCTTTCAAGTCCAATTTTGTAAAGTTCTTACCTTGAGCCACGACGTTGAGTAGATCTCTGATGAGCGGGATGGGATAGGCGTTACTGGAAGATACAGTGTTAAGTCCCCGAAAGTCTGAGCACAGTCTTAAGCCCCCGTCCTTCTTTTTGACGAAGAGTACTGGCGCAGCATGTGGACTGTTGGCAGGTCGAATAAATCCTCTTTGAAGATTGGTGTCGATGAACTTGCGGAGTTCTTCCCTTTCGTTAGGGCTCATGGGATATAGGCGACCCTTGGGCAGGGAGGCACCTGGTAGAATTTCTACAGCACAGTCCGTCCTCCTATGAGGAGGTAAAGCGTTCGCTTCTTCTTCTGTGAAAGCTTGAGTGTAAGCTCTGTATTGCTTGGGTATTTGGTTGATTTCTTCCTGGGTGAGGAGAGCAGGCTCAGTGATGGTAGGGTTGTTGCCCCAATTTTGGTTCCAACGATGACTTTTACAAGCCTCATGGGTGAATGTGATGCTTCCCTCTGGCCAGTTGATGTAGGGGTTGTGATCGCACAACCATCGGCTTCCCAGGATCAAGGGATATTTGGCAGTGGCACTAATAACGAATGATCTTACTTCCCAATGTTGTCCCATGCCGGTTATGACTGGAGTGGTTTCGGTAGTGACTGGATTCATATTAGTGCCATCCATTTGCTCAAAAATGACAGGCGTTTCCAATTCTTTCACCGGAAGTACTAATCCATTCACTAGGGCTGGTGCAATAATGTCTCTGGAGCGGCCCGAGTCTATTAGCGCTTGCACGCGGATGTGCATTTTCCGGTCAGGATTCATTAAAGTTACTGGTATGAAGAGTATGGACCCTTGGGGTCTGTTCGAAATAGGAACTGACTGAGGTTTGATCTGCTGTTTGGGTCCTTTTACGACAGATCCATTTCATTTCCTGAGGTGGGACTCTCTGGATTCTCCTCCCCGGTTAGGGTTGTTGGATCGTATTCCATGACTTCTTCCAGCTCTAGTCCTCTTTCGGGAGGGTTTCTCCGGGGAGCTCCTCTACCTCTTGCTGTTCTGGGAGCTGGAGTTGGGCGCTGTGGCGCCGGGTAGGCTGCGGGGGCTGGGCGTCTTAGTTGGAGCGGAGGTCTTTGCACAGGCCGGTACGGGCATTGCGCCGCAAAATGACCACTTTGGCCACACTGCAGGCACAACCCTTGTTGCCATCTAGCATCTCTCGCTCCGCGAGTAGCATATCCAGTCCCTCTGCCTCCTCTGACCAGAACTGAGGAGCGCCTTTGTCCCGTATGTTGTTGTTGTTCCACTAAACGAACTTCTAACATGCGGTTTTCTACTTCACAAGTTAATTGGAACCATCCTAGTAAAGTGGGAGGATTATCTTGCATTAGGGCTCTATCCAACAGTCTAGGGTTTAAGCCCTGCTTGAACAAAATTATCTTGGTCGATTCCTCACACCTTGGGCATTTAGCGGCCAGTTGTCGGAATTTTGTAACATAGTCTCTAGCCGACATACTGCCTTGCCTAATCGACTGTAATTCAGTCCGAGCTCTAGTTTCTTCTAGAGGGTCTTCATATTGGGCTTGGAGTGCATCCATCAGCCCTTGAAGAGTGTCTAATTCGGGGGCCCCAATATCGTAAAGTCCTACATACCAGTCGGCAGCTTTGCCTTGGAGTCTCGATCCAAGGTGTTCGATCTGGCTGGCCTCACTTCCGAAAAGATGTCCCCATCGATTAAAGAACTGCACCGCTTGTACAAGAAAGAATCCCAGTTTAGACGGGTCTCCATCAAAGGTCACTTCCAATTTCACCCAGCCCATGGGAAGTTCTGGCCTGGGAGCTGGTGCTGGCATCGGATAAATGTCGAGCGGGGCGAGTTGCAATGGAGGCTGCTGTGGGGCGGGTGGTGGTAGTAACGGAGGTTGTTGCGGTGCAGGTGGTGGAAGCAACGGAGGTTGCTGAGGCCGAGGTGGAGGTTGTCGCGGAGGAGGTCCCCCCGGAATCGGCTGCGGAGGGCCTCTGGGTAAGGATTGTAGCGGAGCTGGCCGAAAAGGCGTTGGCTGAACCGGCGGCGTATTTCGAGGCGCTGGCAATCTGGGCGCTGGTAAGAGAGGAGCTGGAATTGGACCTTGGGGTGCCGGTTGTAACGGGGATGGATGAGGAGACGTAGGCTGAAGAGGTACAGGAGTTCCTCCCGGGATCGGCTGATGTGGCATTAGGGTCCCCCTCGGCCCCGGCGTTTGGAGTGGCCGGGGAGTGGTGCCTCTTCCAATCCCACTTGTCCCCAGGATGAGTCGCGGCGTATCCCCCCTCGGTAGGACTGGTAGTTCACTCGCTTGGGTTGTGGGTGGAGGCGCTACAGGGGACACGGGCCCCATAGGACATTCCGGTTCCCCACCTCCTCCGTCGGTTCCATCGTCATCTGGTGCGATCGGTTCCTCTGGGCAGGGGTCCTCTGGACAAGGGTCCTCTGGACAAGGTTCTTCCCCGGTATCAGGCTCAGGATCTCCAGTTTCCGGAGGCTGTTGCGGCCAGGGCTGGATTGGGCCCTTGGGACGGGGCACAAGGCTTTGTAAGGTAGACAAACTTTGGCTGATGTCTGGTAGACCAGCTGGCGGTTCTCGTCCACTGTCCCCCACTACGAGTACGGATAGCAGGTGTACGGCGTGAGCTAAACTTTCTTCCATGCTTGCTAGTCTGGTCTCCAAGACTTGTACTCTATCTGGATTCTCTTCCTCCTGTTCAGTATAACCAGTCGCTTGCGAGGTGGGCATATATTCAGCATGTGGCCTCGGTTGACCAGGCAGGGTTTCTTCCATGCCTTGTTCTTCTTGAGATCTTGCAGCTAAGATCCCTTTCGCCAAACCCGTGATTGCTGATATCCCAGAGTCAATTGCAATCGTTCTACTTTGAAGCTGCACCCACTGGTGCTCACTTACGTCCTGTTGCCCCGACTACGGGGTGACTTCTGAATAATCCCAGCTTAGGACGCCTCGGCGGAACATCTCCCACTCCGTTTGTTCGGTCGTCCTGTTCCAGTAGAGCCATGGTTGGCTGCTGGCATGCTCGGGTATCGATTCTAAACTTCATCGACTGTCCACCTGTGCTTGCGTGAACATCGTACTAGCTCTCCGTTCCCTCGTCTCTCTTGGTCTCGCGCCCCACTGCGTCGGGGTGGGTACAGAAAACAGTGGTTCGGCTGTAGCTCTTGGCCAAGTATCTGCACTGCTGGGAGCGAGAGTGTAGAGTGTAGTAACAGAAGAGCCGTTGCCTCTTGGTACAGGTCTTTGAGGTTCCAGTCTTTGAGAGCCTGGGGAGGCATACGGGTCAAACAAAGGGTCCCTGACCGGGACAGCTTTGGAGTCAGTCTGATCCGGCTTAGGCATTGGAAAAAGTGGGATTGGTAACAAAATGTCAGAACTGTGGCTAGATAATGTCCTTACTCCAGACTACCTTCTGCAATCAGACAAAAGCCCGTTGTTTGTAAAAGTTTACTGAAGAAAGAATGCATTATAGTCCACGAGCCTGAATACAATATTCAGGATGGTACATGTGAATTGTTACCAATGACAGGCAAAGCATAAGGTACAAAGTAACAGATCTCAGCAGGCCCAACCTCCCCCCCATAGTTCTCAGAGTTCTCAAAACAATCCCTTTGAAGCTTGGAAAGCGAAAGTCCTTCGAGGCTGGAACAGAGGTAGCCATAACATTCCTCTTCTGGAGATAGCTGCGTGGGAACGACCTGGCACCTGGGAAGGAAGCACTCATAATACTGAAAGGATTAAAATGGAGTCTCTTTGGTACTAGCATACATGAACATAGCATAACATATTCTGAACATGACACAGACCTCACTCCCAACCAACACAATTCAGGTGATTCACATTCAGGTGACTCACCTAAGTCAGCAGACACAGAAAAAAGGGCAGAGGAAAGGAAGGAAAACACACACAAGCCAAAACAAGCCTCACCTTACTCAAGCTAGATCAGAGCACCAGAACCAAACAGCAAGCACAAATTATGCACCAGAATCAAACAGCCAAATCAAATGAAATAAGCACAAACCACACCCTTTCTGTTGTACCTACATGCTCCACATAAAACTCCTCCTGTTTGCTCGTTCCAGACTTCATTCTCCTGCATTTGTAAACCAGCCTTAATAAGATAATTGGAGATCTCTGGCTGGATTATCCCAGAATATTTCAATGGAAATGGCAAATATGTAGGACTCTAGTTTAGATAAAGATAGAGCACTATCATAATTGTCCTCTACTATATTTTATCCTCACAACAACTCTGTGAGGAGGTTAAGCTGAGAGTGTGTGACTGACTCAAAGTAACCAGATGAGCTTCCATGGCTTCCAGAGCGGAGAGTGAAACCTGGGTCTCCCAAATCCTAGTCTGTCATTCTAAGCACTAAATCACAATGGCTGTGTGTGTATATAATGTATTGGCTTAAGTATTTCCTAGGATTATCATTTAAAATATGATTTAGACATGCTTGGCATTGAGAGTCATATACAGAAGCAAAATAGGCAAGGCAAAAAAGGTCCAGCCATTCAGACTTTCTTGCTCACCCAGACACTCCAGAAGGATTGAGACAACCAAGAAAAACAGTTTTTTTGTAAGTTATCTTTCTTCTGTTGGGCAGAGCAATTGGGAGATATGAAAATCCATGACAGCGTTAAAATGTGCATCGGTCTGATCACAAATGTGTATTTGTGATCAGACCTCAAAACTAGATGAATGAAAGCATGCAAACTACTTTAGTACACATTAATTTTCTCCAGGGATGTCCTCAAGTCTGATTGAGAGATGCATGCTGGGGTACTACACTTTCCAGGCATGCAAAGGCCTGATTTGCATATAGAGAGTGGGGGCTTAGACCTTCTTCTGCACCATTTTTCTGATTTGAAATGACTTAAGGGAGCTGTTCTTTGTGCAAATACTGATGATCTACTCATTATATTTCCCTAAAAAGGCAAACAGCATCTCCACAGTGCCAGTTCAGAACGAGAACATTGTGGAAGCAGGGAGCTCAAAGTCCCTATTCCCCATGTGCTGTAGTCCTGATTAGAGATGGGCATGAACCGGGGAAAAAAATGAACCATGCGTTTCATGGTTCATCGCATTTCACAAACCACAAACCATGAACTTTCACGAAGGTTTGCAAACCAGTTCATTTGGTTCATGAAAACGTCACATCCAGGTCACCAAATCGTCACTTCCAGGTCAGTAGAAGGTCTCTTTCAGGCCAGCAGAAGGTCACTTCTGGGTCAGCAGAAGGTCTGCAGGAAGTCCATCTCCTGTTGCCTAGGAAACTGATTGTTCGGCACCAGGCTGTCTGCAGTGATAAACCAAAAAATGAACCAAATGAACCAGCCTAAAGTTTGTGGCAGTTCATCAGAAATGAGCTCTGACCGGCCTGGTTTGTCATACACTTTGGTTAGTATTTTGGCTTGTGCCCATCTCTAGTCTTGATCCAAATTGTGTCTATGGCATGCCTGAGAAGCACAGGACTCCAGATTTCATCTCTCAGAAAACATCTCTCAACTTGATTCAAGCATGTCCCTGGGGAAATTTAATGTATAGGATATGGGGGAGGAAAGCTGCAGGGATTGTGTCTCTATTCTAACACAGTCCATTTTGCCTGCTGGCCCCAGAACAGAGAGAGAAACTCTGCAGTTTTCCTCTACCATCCCACAACAAAGCTATACTCACAAGTTACAGTGAACACATATGCAATTCATGTGCAATACTCACTTTATTTTTCATTATCTGTGTGCTGAATAATACTCATGTGCCTGCCTGCCAGGCTTCCAGGTTGGAGGCGGACAAGGCATCTGCTTGTGCAGCAAGGGGGGTTAAGACTGCGGCTGCTGGGTGGTCAAGGAGAGATGGACCCAGGGGTTCTGGCCCCAGCGATGAGCTGCACCTGGAAGATCCTGAGAGGGGGAAGTGAAGACCCCAATCCATCAGTGGCTGCTGGCTTCACTCACCTCCCTGCCATCATGGAAATGAGGGGATGGGGTGATGCAAGTGTTGGGGAAGGGACTTGTGGCAGTATCCACAAGGGAGAGGAAGAAAGAGGGAACATGAAGAGGTCAGGGTGGGAGAGGGGGACCCAGGGGTTCCAGCTGTGGTGATGAGCCGCACCTGGAAGATCCTGCGAGGGGGACGGGAAGATCCCGAATCATTGGCTGCAGGCATCACTCACCTCCCTGCCATCACAGAAAGGAGGGGACGAGGTGGTGCAAGTGGTGGGGAAGGGACTCCTGGCAGTACCTGGGAGTGAGAGGTATGGACCAGGAACTGGAAAGCTCCAAAGTGAAAGGTAGTTGGGAGGAGTCAGAGTGGTCCCAGAGAGGGACAGGAAGAAAAAGGGCAGCGGCAGCATCTGCCATTGCCCACCTTCCTGCCTTTGCGGAAAGGATGGGAGTCATGGGACACATTCCCACCTGGTTCAAAGGGGTCCAGTCAGTCCCATTGACAGAGGACTGTGCACCGTATATGATACAATCAGCTGTGCAATCACAGTTGAGCTGTCCCTCGTAACCAAGGAGGGAGCAGTAACAGGATAGTCCCTCATGAAGCGCCATCCTGCCTTTGCAGAAAGAAGAGGGTGGGCAGGACAGGAGACATTGCTTGGATGGATCAGAGTGGTTCCAGAGAGTGAGATACAGAGACAGGACAGCAGCAGCAGCAGCTGACATTGGCCACCTTCCTGCCTTTGTGGGAAGGACATGAGTCGAGGGACCCATTCCCCCTTACTCAGAGGGCACAGCGTTTGCAATAGATAGGGGCACCGTGCAGCTCAACTATATGTGCAACAGCTCCTGAGCTGTTGCACAAGTGCCCAAAAGAGGCTGCCACCAGCATCACCCACTTTCCTGCCTTCACAGAAAGGAGGTGTCATGATGATCTGGCTATGACGGGAAGGCCTATCAAGGTCTCAGAAGCCTGTTAGCAGTGGGAGTGGGCCTGGCTAAATGTGACCCAAATGTGCCAGCCCTCATTCGAGATACCCACTGGACTCGACGGGCAAGAGTGCATGGTGACGGCATGGAGAAACAAGGAGCGAAATGTTTTAATAGCCTGAGGAACCCCACACACTCCACGATGGATATGGGCAAGCCATGTAGGGCAATCATCTCTGACAAGATGCAAGGGCTGCCTCCTGAGCCCTCAATCTTGATGTTCTAAGAGGTGCTGTCCCAGACCCTGAGGGGACAACCTCTGTGAGTGTGGCCTGCCTGAGTGCTACGCTCCCACCAGCGTCACACTCAGGGCAAGGTGACCCTCCCACTGATCCCTGCTCAGAAGAGCTGGTCACCCCCTTTCTCCCCCCAACAGATGTTTCGCTGGGAGAGGAAGGAGACCACAGGATCGGGTGGTGCATCTTTAGGTGCCGAGTCAGGACTGTTGACGACAGGTGCTTCAGGGGTTTGCCCCTGTGCACCAGGACATCACAAGCATGGCACCACACCACACGGGGGTCATTAGGAAGGGCCCAAAAGTGCCTCCATACAGAGGCATTGAAACATGGACCGCTAACTGTCCCAGGGGAAGGAGGACTAATGGTTACAGGCTGTGCTGTGGAGCTGGCCATGGACGATCGGGTGAGGGGTGGACTGCAGATGGGGACACCACTGAGAGTTTGGGATGTCATAAAACACAAACCATTCCTCCAGGGATCCGTCACCCACCCCCTCCTCAAAATGAGAGATCCTCTCCCCCCAGAAGAAAGACCTCTTTGGCCTCCTCCACAGCCCCCACGGGTGAATCTGGGGGAGCAGGAGGACTCTCTGCTGCCCCCAAGCCACACCCAGTATTGCTTTCCAGAAGAAAACCAGGAGGACTGCCTTTGCACTTCACCCCATGACAACCCTTGGCGGCCACCACAACAGGAAGACTCATTGTGCCACCAAACTAGAATTAAGGAGGACAGAAAAGGAGAGAATACTTAGCCAAGTTGCCCACTGAGCTTGGCCCCAGGGCCTGGCAGCAGCCCTGGCATCAGAGGGAGGGGGTAGAGCACTAGCCCAGCACTCCCAGAGACCTGACCAAATCAGGCAGTGATAATAATGTGAGCCCTCAGCCGAGGTGCCCACTGAGCTTGGCCCCAGGGTCTGGCAGCAGCCCTGGAACCAGAGGGAGGTGCTAGAGCCCTAGCCCAACATTCCCAGAGACCTGACCAGATCAGGCACTAATAATCAGGTTTAGCCCTCAGCCGAGGTGCCCATTGAAGTTGGCCCCAGGGCCTGGCAACCAGAGGCTGAGGCTAGAGCCCTAGCCCAGCACACCCACAAGCCTGACCACCAGATCAGGCACTCTCTGATACTGATAGTAATAATAATAATAATTAGGGTAAGCCCTCAGCCGAGGTGCCCACTGAGCTTGTCCCAGGGCCTGGCAGTAGTCCTGGAACCAGAGGGGATAGCTCCCTATCCCACCCACCAAACACAGAAAAAAGCCCAGGTCCAATGCACTCTCCCACTATCTCATCAAAAATGCTATTAACAGCTCTGTCCCACTCCACTGCTTACTGAAAGTGAAACCAGAATTGGGAGTGCAGTGCCCTTTTATAAGCGGAGGACTCATTGAGAAACGCAGGAGGCCTGTGGTTGGAAGTCAGAACTGCCTAATAGGGTTTGCAGGGATGAGACTGGAGTTCTCATGACCACAGAACACCCCTTCCTCCCTCTCTCCCCCCTGGTGTCTGCTCCCATGTTACCAATTGTAACAGATTTGCAGCTCCACACTTGGAAGGAAAACCTGCCCATCAAGGTAAGGTGGGCTTTGATTGTGGTGTCTGGGGCGACAGAGTGCGTGCAGACAGAGTTCAGGCACTCCCCCCCCCCCTCTCTGTTGCTGAGGCAATTGATTGAAGGCGCCTGAGTGTGTAGCTTCCCTGAACAAGGCTTGTGCCGACCGCCTGTTCGGCTGGAATGGCGCACCACGAACAGCCCATTCGTGAGCAGCCAAGCAGCATGTTTGTGGGTTTTTTCCATTCATAATGCTGTCCGTGCACATTTCTAGTTATGAGCCCCTGAAAGGAAGGGGAAACAAATAGAAAATAGGCAGGTGAAGCAAGGGTGCCTGTCTTTTTTCTCATTCTAGGGCCAATACCGAAGGTGGAGGGGGGCATTGACTGGCAAAACCAAATGAAGGAATAGTTAAACTTCACCTCTTGCACAACGGAATTGGGGATCTGTATATGTGATATTAGCTTTTAAAAGCTACTGTAAAGGTCTAATGATGGAACAATAGCCTACCCTATTTCAAACACACCAGAAGACAAAATTTGTTGGAAAAGACAGTAATTCTAGGTTCAGGTGGTGGGAGGGCCCCTGCATGATGGACCTGGCAAGGGCGGGCCTTGTTCAGGTCCACGGGTGAGGGGTAAATTGGGGGAGCCAGCTGAGCTGTTACTGGAATTGGTGTCCTTGCAGGTAGGGGAACTTATCGGCAAGGAGAAAGCTATGTGAGAAGGTTAACAAGTGGGATACTCCAATTTTTATGTGGTCCCCTCCCCAAGGAAACTGATGAGACAGATTCTTCGAAAACAAAAGTATTTTTTGTTTAAAGGGGAGAACTTAAACATAAAAGAAGTAACTCAGAAGCACCCAAGGTTCCTAGGAAAGCAGTGGTGAAATTGGAATCGATTTAAGGGATTGTTGGGTGATAATTACCTATCCAGGAAGTGGGGTAGTCCATGGAGGAAGAGGGCTTTGAACATCCTGTGTCTTTGGCCATCTTTGGCCTGAGGCTGGAGAGTGACTTTAGCTGTTAGGACAAAGACTTTAATGGTTGTCTCCTGGGACAAACAAAAGGTTTCAGTACCTTTGATTGGTGCTACCAAGATGTGACAAAGAAATCAGATTGGTTACTCCTGGTGCTTCACAAAGCAAAGGCATTTAGTTAAATGTTCCTGGAGCTTGGTTAATGAATTTAGAGTCTTGATTAGATGTTCCCAGGAAGAGTTAGAAACTTATCAGAGCTGACTGATTGCCTTTGATTGCAGGGTAGGTGTCTAGGTGCAGAAGCCCCCACCCACGCCTTGACGCCCCCACGGGGTCCACCCGCAGGGCCTGGACAGAAGAGGCAGCTGAGATGGGGCAGAAGGAGGGGGCCTGCAATCCCTCAGCCCTGCGGAAGCGGTGACCTGGCCGAAGCCAGGACTGAGCCCCGGCAACGCAGAGCAGCGAGACAGGCGCCAGGCCCCGCAGGCAGAGCAACTGAGCCACAGCCGATGGAAGGAGCTGTGGCACAGAGGAGGAAGGCTCCTCTCCACCTCAAGGCACCACTGGCTGGCTCACAGCCCAGGCCAGACAGTGAGGAACGGGTGGAATGGGGGGAAAAGAGAGGGAGAGGGATAAGGGTGCAACAAACCCATCTCCTCTTAAGGGGGCCAGCTGTAGAGGGTAGGTGGGCTCCTCCACCATCCACGGCCTTAAAGGGAGTACTCCTAGGGCCCTCTACCAGAGCAGACAGCCGGGCGGGCAAACCTGGCCACAGCGCCCCCCTCTGGCCTGGATGCCCTCACTGGCGAGGCCCTCAAAGTGGTGGCCTGTATGGGGACTGAGGCCCACCCACTGCCCCGGTTACCCACCCCTGCCGGGTGGATCCCACGCTACCCACGACTAGCCCCCACTAAATTACTACCACCCATGGCAGGGGTAAGGGAGACCTCAGCTTCAGTAACCACGGACCCTGCCAACCCCGCCAACCCAGGCACCAGCGCCATGGATCTGGCCCAGTTTGGGCAATGGCTAGCGGAGCGCCAGGAGCATTTAATGAGGGATGTGGTGACCCAGCAGCAGGAAGCCCAGGCCTCCATTGTGAGGGATCTCTGTAGGTCCTGGGACGCTACCAAGGGGGCAGCAGGGATGACCCCCATCACAGGAGGGACCCAAAAGCCCCCTCCCTTTACCTGGACTAAACTAGGGCCGGAGGAAGATGTGGAGTCTATCTCGAGATTTTTGAGAGGATGGTTGAGATGGCACAGTGGCCCAAGGCCCAATGGCCCTATAACATAGGCCCCTATCAAATGGGGGGGGCAGGCTGCTGCATTGAGATGCCCTTCCATTGAATAGCCATCGATTTTATCGGGCCCTTACCTTGAACCCCACGGGGGTTCCGGTATGCCTTGGTCGTGATGGATTACGCCACCAGGTTCCCCAAAATTATCCCTATGTGCAATATGCTAAGGCCCTGCTGCACCTCTTCACCATGGTGGGCTTGCCAACTGAGATCCTCACTGACTGGGGCACCCCATTTTGGGCTGCCCTGATGAAACACCTGTATCACAATGTGGGGATACGCCAGATTTTCACATCCGCCTACCACCCACAGACAGACGGGTTGGTGGAGTGGCAAAATCAGACCATTAAGGAGGTCCTCCAGAAGCTGGTCCAAGATCTCCCCCACCAATGGGACCTATATATAGACCCCCTTTTATTTGCCCTTCGGGAGGCACCCCAGGCCTCCACCAGGTTAAGCCCGTTCGAACTCCTGTACGGGCGACAGCCCCGGGGGCTGCTGGACCTGGTGGAGAGCCAATGGGTCCCCAGGGATTAAAAGCCCGGGCGGCTGGCCAGGGACCATGTGAGGCAATTGGAGGAAAGGCTGGGCTTCATGCGGCAGGATGCAGCCCGGTGACTGCGGGTGGCTCAGTCGCAGCAAAAAGCTATGTACGATAGGGGTGTGTGGGAGCGGGTCTTCCAGGTTGGGGATCAGGTGCTCATGTATCACACCACTTCCCCAGGGAGGAAGGGGACCCGTGGAGGGGGCCCTACGAAGTGGTCAGGGTCCTAGGCCCCATTTCCTACATGGGCTGGTGTGGACCCTGGGACCGGGACTGTAAAAGCCTACACGTGAACCTCCCCAAGGGGTGGCAGGAGCTGGCTGCCCCAAGGGGAGACGTCCCACTCCGCCACCTGGCAGAGTACCCAGTGGAGCTCCCCAAGAGTGAGCTACCGTGGACCCTAGAGGTCCCGGAGAGGCCTCCAAGTAGACCGCAACCCCAGAGAGGACCCCCAAGTAGACCGCAACCTCACCACTGAGCAGCCGACGCAGTTACACCAGGTGTGGGTGCAAGTGCTGGGGGTGTTCTCCCGCTGGCCGGGGTCCACACCTCCGATCCAACATACCATCCCCACCGCACCTGGGCAAACTGCCCAGGCAACCTGGCAACCAATCCCTCAGAAACAATGGGAGGCAGTCGACAGGGAAACTGAGGGCATGCTCCAGCTAGGGGTCATAGAGCCATCCCGCAGCACCTGGCGGAGCCCAGTAGTGTTGGTTCCGAAGCCCAACAGCTCCACCCGGTTCTGTGTGGACTACAGAGAGTTAAATAGGGTCACGGAGTTTGACACGTACCCCATGCCCCAGGTGAACATCCTGCTGGAACACTTCGGGGCGGCCCAGTACCTCTCGGTCCTAGACCTGACCAAAGGCTATTGGCAAGTCCCTGTCCATCTCGAGGACCAAGAGAAGATGGCCTTCGCCACCCCCTGGGGGTTATTCCAGTTCTGGCAAATGCCATTCAGACTGCATGGGGGCCCTGCGACCTTCCAGAGGCTGGTAGACCACGTTTTGGGGGACTGCTGGGCCTTCGCCCTTGCCTACATTGATGATATTATTGTCTTTAGCCTGGACTGGGACTCCCATCTGCGCCACCTGCGGGTGGTCCTAGAAGCCCTCCAGGCTGTGGGTTGCAGGCAAACCCAAAGAAGAGCCACCTGGGGTTCCAGAAGCTACAATATTTGGGCTTCATCATGGGTGGGGGAAGGTTAAGACCCTTGCCAGGCAAGGTTGCCTCAATCGCAGACGTGCCCCAGCTGTACTCCAAAAGGCAGTTGCGGCGGTTCCTCGGCCTCTTGGCTACTACAGCCGATTTATCCTCCATTATGCATCACGGGCAGCCCCCTTGATGGACAGCCTGAGAAAGGGCGAGCCCAACCAGGTGCGGTGGACCTCTGCTAGGGACACCACCATCAAGGACCTGAAGGGGGCCCCGACAGCCAGCATGATGCTCTGGAACCCGGACTTCACCCAGCTGTTCACGCTTGCCACCAACACCTCTGCCAAGGGGCTGGGGGCAGTCGTCACACAAGACCACAAGGGGGGCCCCACCCGATTCTGTTCTTGAGCTGGAAGTTACAGCTGCCAGAACAGCGATATGCCACCCTAGAGCAGGAGGCCCTAGCTATCAAGTGGGCCATCGGGGCCCTCCAGTACTACCTGACAAACAACCCCTTTACTCTCGTGACCAACCACACCCCCTCCAATTGATCCATAGGATGAAGGACCATAACCCCCGGGTGTTAAGGTGGTATCTCTCCCTTCTCCCTTCAGGTTCTGTATCCGGTACTAGGCAGGACCCTAACACCTGGACGCCAACTTTTGTCTTGGATCTTCAAGCCGGACCCTCCCATGGACTTGCCAACACCAAGGGGTGGGGTGTATCTGGGTACTGAAGCCCCCCATGCCCCAACGCCCCTGCGGGGTCCGCCTGTGGGGCCTGGATGCAAGAGGCAGCCAGGGTGGGGCAGGAGGAGGGGGCCTGAGACCACCCCTGCGGAAGTGGTGACCCAGCCGAAGCCAGCACTGAGCCCCGGCAATGCAGAGCAGCAGGACCGGCGCTGGGCCCCGCAGGCAGAGCAACAGAGCCGCAGCCAATGGAAGGAGCTGCAACACAGAGGAGGAAGGCTCCACTCTGCCTCGAGGCGCCGCCGGCCGGCTCCCAGCCCAGGCCAGGTGGCGAGGCCCACAGCTGGCAGCTGGGATGCTGGCCTTGGGCAGGGCTGGCCAGCCCCACGCTGCACCCGGACAAGGCAGGGTTGGGGCAGGACACTGATCAGCACAGCCCGTGTGGCAGCCCTCTGGACAGGCAAGAGGGCTGCCTGTCAGGGGAACGGGGGGATAATGATGGGGATAGGAACTTGGGAAGGGAAAGGCAGAGCTGAGATGGGGAGGGGGAGGATAAAAGGGAGGAAGCAAGAGGGCTTGGGGTGGTGAAGTAGCAAGAGGAAGGAGAGGAACAGCGAGCAGAGGGAATACTAAGTGATAGGAAAAGAACGAGAATAGCGAGACGGAGCGGGGTTGAATGGGGATGCAAAGGGGGGAGGGCGGAACGGGGGGAAATAGAGGGAGAGGGAAATAGAGGGAGAGGCAAACCCTCCTCCTCTTAAGGGGGCCAGCTGCAGAGGGTAGGCGGGGCTCCTCCACCCTCCATGGCCTTAAAGGGGGTACTCCTAGGGCCCTCCACCAGGGCAGACGGCTGGGAGGCAAACCTGGCCACAGCGCCCCCTTCTGGCCCGGACGCCCTCACTGGTGAGGCCCACAGTAGGGTTGTAATCAATGGGAAGATGGGAGATTGGAATGTTAAAGTTTGTGACTCACAAGCACCTCTATTGTCAAGATAGCTCATTCCGCAGCATGGGGAGGCAGGAGCCAATCATGCCTAGTCACTTAGCTTGCATTCACATTCCATTCATGTCTCATTCTCCTGAGCAGGATGTGGCAATGCTTTGCTCAGCTGGCTGGATTTCTAATGTGAATTAAGGCACATTAGATTCAAGTAGCTTATGATTTTTATATCATAAGCAGCTCTTAAAATGATGGAGGCCAGGCTGACTGCTCACAGGGCCACCAATGGGTTAATGTGAATATTAGTTCCTTAGCTTCATTGTTGAAGTGCATCTCCCCAAGTTGTACATCCAGGAAAACATCTTTAATTGATTTGGTAGCTGTGAGGTTGTAATGATGTGAGACTTCTGGAAAGTTCCCAGAAGCAGGGGATTCTATTGGTCACCACGAGTCATCTGGTAAAGCAAGTCAAATCCTGTAATTGAACACGAGTCAGTCTATGTTTTCCATGCACTCTCTACCTACGTATTGCTCTATAGGACACCATCTCTACCAAGCTTTCCAGTTGTTACTTTTCACTGTGTTGTCCCATGTGCCTATGTTACAACTCAAGTATCTGCTGTTTGCTCAGGAGTGAACTACCATCTAAGCTCCAGATATTGAATGTATGATCTCGTCAGCTAGTTTTGTTATTTTAAAGCTATATGATCTGCTGAGACTGGGCTGGCTTTTTAACAACTTTATTCTATTTATTGTTCAATAAAGATTTCTGTATTTTCAAAACAGTAGACTTTATTTGTGGGTAAGACCACCTTGGAACCAAGGAAAGTTTTTTCTGGTGGTTTTGCTAGATTTAGAGAAAGGCTCTTTGGGGTCCCAGGCACTGGAATTGGAATGACACTTTGCTCCCAGAGAGTTTAGGCTCTAGGGGGCAAGTTGTTACAACTACCAAAAAATCTTTTGCTTTTCCACTCCCCCACTTTTCTCTCAAAGTATCATCACAACCAATAAACTAATTCTAAGAGGTTTTGGCTCAGCCCTAGTGTTAATGTTAAGGATCCTGTCTCTTTGATCTCTTAAAGACCATATCACATTGCTTTGTGGTTTCGCTCCTTTTCTGCATAGACCGAATGAAGGTTTAACATGATTATTTTCTGTTGCAAGATAGTTTCAGTTGTACACTGATCTGTCCAATGAAAGTTTCAGTTTTATATTTACTGTCCGCCTGCTCCAAAATATCCTTGAGCTCTCAAAAACAGACTGTAAGGTGCCAGGGAAAGGAATAATATAAATAACATAAATGGTTTATTCATTATTATCCTGACAAGTAACAAATTGGGCTTTGTAAATTTGGTTTTTCATTCATTTAGGAATAAATGCATCTCATAGTTACAATGGTTGTATAGTAGGCAGATATCACGTTTGTGTGTATATGTGTAAATTAGTTCGTGTAACTTTGCCTTGAAATGTTAATAGATAATTCTGAAATTAAAGTTATCTGTTAATTATCTTATTTTCCTATTCAGGATAGCAATATGATTTTGAGGTAGGACTCAGAAGTAGACATTGGCATGAACCGAAAAAGAAACCCTGAACCACCTGATTTGTGGTTTGTTGCTATTCCACGAACCAGGAACCACAAACTTCCATGAACTTTTGCCAGTTCACAAATAGGTTTGTAGTCCGTGGAATTCTAGCACCCAGCACCAGCTTCTGAAGCCGGTGCGGGGTGTTTGAAAAAAAGAGCCCCCCTCTCCTGTCGCCACAAAGCTGCAGGAGAAGTCTGTCAGTTTCAAAACACCCTGTGCAGGCTTCATCCAATCAGGTGAAGCTAGCACAGGGCATATGAAACTGACAGCTCTGTTCTCCTGTCCCCTGAGTGGCAGAAGAATGGGGCTGTCAGCTTCACTCACCCCGCACGGGCTTCAGCCCATGGGCAGCAGGAAAGGGGGAGAGTTTGAAGGGAAGAACATTCCCCACGCCGTTTGCAAGTGGCATGGGGCACCTTCTTCCCTTCAAACTCTCCCCCCATTCCTCCAGCCAGCTGGGAAGGTTGAGAGTTTAAAGGGAGGAAGGTTCCCCATACTGTTTGCAAGCGGCATGGGGAACGTTCTTCCCTTCAAACTCTCCCCCAGCCAGCTGGAAAGGGGGAGAGATCCAACTGGAAAGGGGGAGCTGTCAGTTTCACTCACCCAAACCAGCTTCAGCCCATCAGCTGAACCCAGCGCGGGTTGTGTGAAACTGACAGCCCCGTTCCCTTCTGCTCAGGTGGCAGGAGAAAGGGGCTGTCAGCTTCACTCACCCTGTCCCTCATGTCATAGAGGCTTCATGGGATGTTATTCACCAGGTGGTTTTATTTACCTTCATGCCATGAAAAGCTTCAGCTGTCTACCTCTACACATTGAACCTCTCATAAAGAATCAGGACATTTTTCTTCATGCCCATTGGCAATTCTGGGACAAATTGAACTGCAGGAGTGAGAGACAAGGAGTTTAAAAATCCTTACTGCAACACTATCCTCAGTTATAATACCTATGCAGGGAATTAATATGCATGAGTACATCTCTGTTAGCTAATTTGGACCTCTCAGGGGCAATTGGTAGCATTTGTTTGTTTGTTTATACTCTACCTTTCTCACTGAGACTCAAGGCAGATTACACAGTGCAAGCCAATATGATCAACAGCTGGGATGATCAAATGAACAATACAATAGATTTCAGAAATTTGTAAACAAGCATAAATCTGAATATAGAGATGAAACATTGTTGAAACAAAAAATAATTAATTTGACATGACTTATTAAACAATGCAGAAATTACCCAGTAGGAGCACATCTACATCAACAAACAGTACCCAGCAGTATGATCTATGGTCCCTGTCCCTTTAACAAAGCATCTTTCTGAGCTATTTCTTACAGCACAGCCATTCTATCTGGATAAGAAAGCCCTCCTGAATAATTCAGTTTTGCACAGCTTATGGAAAGCCACGTTAGTGGGAACTTTCCTGACCTTTTCAGGCAGACAATTCCACAAGGTGGGGACCATCACAGAGAATGAATGTATATGAATGGCTGTTGATTTTGCCCATTTGCAGAGTGGCACATGTTCAGATTAATGAAGCTGCTGTGATGGAATACAGGGAGAGAGGCGGTCCCTTAGATATGAGGGGCCAAGGCCATGAAGGGCTTAGTTGCCCAGCTGCAAACCAACACTCTACTAGTTTAAATTCCACTACTGCCATGAATTCAGCTTGTGACTTTGGATTAGCCATTAGAGATGGGCATGAACCGGAAAAAAACTGAACCATGCAGTTCGTGGTTCGTCATATTTCACGAACCATGAACTTTCCAGAACCTGCCCCTGGTTTGCGAACTGGTCCATTTGGTTCATGAAAACATCACATCCAGGTCAGAAAATCATCACTTCCAGGTCAGCAGAAGGTCTGCAGAAAGTCCATCCCCTGTTGCCTAGGAAATTGATTGATTGGCACCAGGCTGTCTGCAGTGACAAACCAAAAAACAAACCAAACGAACCAGCCTAAAAGTTTGTGGTGGTTCATTAGAAATGGGATCTGACAAACCATGGTTCATGAACCACAAACCAGCCTGGTTCATGCTTAATTTTGGTTCATATTTTGGTTCGTGCCCATCTCTAATCATAATCACTGTTTCACTCATGCTTTATTAAAATTATGGAATTTCCTCCCTAGGAAAGATTGTTATTATTGCTGCTGTTGCTGTTATTGTTATCAAATGACAGGCAAAGACAATTTATTCCAGAATAGATATTTTACCTTATGCCTGGCTCTATCATCTTCTGTTATACACTGCTGTTATTTTTTTTTAGTTCTTTGCTTGTTGTTTTTATTGTTGACTTTTAAAAAAAGTTTATTATGTTTGCTTATAAGCCATCTTCAAGTGAGTGTAAAATATTGACTATAAATATTTTAATAAATAAATCTAAACTTACTTTCTTTGCATCTAGTCATGGTCAACACATTGCTTTATTTGGTACTTTTGTATTTGCAATCTGATCGAGTTTTTAAGAAGGAAAAACAGATTAAAGTGATTGCTTCTTGTAAAGAGAGAGAGAAAGGGGGTGTTTACTATGCTACAAGGAACACATACATTTAGATCTCTAACAGTGCAATCCTATCCTGGGAGATGCCCTCCTAAACAAGTTGAATTGAATGTTTTTTGAACTGAGTAACTTAGTTTAGGACTGCGTTATACCCGTGCAATGTTGGTAGTATTTTATGTGTTTTGTTTTACCATGGTTTTTTTGAGGATTTGTGAGTATCTCAAGAGAAATTTGTCAGCATATATCTGTAGACCAATAAATCAATAGATTTCTGTGTTCTTTGTCACTTCATAATGTGGGAAAGTGCTCCATAGGGCTTTGCCCCCCTAGTCAGAATAAAGAGGCAGGCACAAGACTTGGGAACTAATAGGCCACTTTTATTTGACAACAACATAAACTCTAACATGGTAAGGGTCTAACTAGCAGTATAGGTCAAGCCCTGGGGAAACCCCTGGACCTCTGCCTTGACCTGTCTGGGTGAGCTCCACTGTACTCGGAGTGAGACATCTGTGCACATGGCTGGGATCCAGCCGGCCAGGTAAATGGTTCCCCCTCTAAGACTATAGCACCCGAGCTGTAAAGCATGAGGGATGTACAGCGGAGCCATGCGGAAGTCTGCCCACTCAGCTGGCAGCCATCAAACAATACCAGTGAGCCTGACAGACCCCAATCGCCCCCCAAATGGAGATGTGCCAAAAGTGCTCACCAGCCTGCCAACTTTTCCCAAACTCTATTCTGCCTCTTACAACTTATTTGCAGTTCCACCTTAAGCCAGTTACCACAACCCATGCTCACAGTACAAGGTAGGTTAAAATACCTCTCCCCAACAGCCAATAGGGGGAAAGGGAGAAAAAAATTTAACCCAGCCCTGGCAACCAGTGACCGGCTAAACCTACACTGCTACAGGGTGGGCAGGTGGGCCAAGCATGAGGCAATCACTGAATGGCCAGGGGGCAGAGATGCCTTTTAAGGCATTCAACTCTGCCCCACCTCCTGAGTGTCAGAATGGCTGGAGGCGTGCCCTGATGCTTTCCCCTTCCGGGGCTGCCAGTCTAAGCAGCCAGGTCTGCGGGCTCGGAGGGCTAGAAAATGTAGCTCAATAATCCAATTCCTACCAATTTGGTGTCACAGATGAAGAGTCAGACTGAAACTAATTTACATGAATATGCATTCAGTCCATACATTAAAATAAGCAATGAAGTCCTCCCTCCCTCCTCCGCTCCCACCTCTCGTTTAACATGAGGACTTGGTTTTCTGAGTTCTCTCTTTGATGAAATCCAAGATCTTCCATTAGCTTCTACACACAGATATACAAGTTCAGCATTTCAGATCACACCAGATCCAGGGGGTGGGGAGAGTGATGGAAGTGTTAGTCCTGGGTTTTTTCCCCTACTATTCTCCTTTGTAAACTTCCTGATTTATAAATATTGAGTTTGTTCCTGTGTTAGAGCCAGTTCATTTATTCAAAGCACATCCCAAGCCACTAATTCTCAACTGATGTTCATTCTCTCTACCCTGCTGGAGGCAAGGATTCAGCAGTGTAAATTGCACAAATAGATAAATAAAGCTAACATGAAAAGCAATTTTAACAATCCTTTCCAAAAAAGGTATGTTATTCTGTTGTGGTCACTAGACTAAAATGGCTATGGTATTGATTGATTGTAATATGCCTTTCAAAGGAAACAAGATTATTAATCAAAGGTGGTGTTGATTAGACATGGGCATGAACCAAAAAAAATTAATGAACCTGCAGTTCATGGTTCGGTGCTGCCGACGAATCTGAACAAATGAACTGTAACAAACATTTCCCATTACTGAACTGATTTGCGGTTCGTGGGCATTGGAATGGCCCCCATTGCACTTAGAGAGCCCATATTCACAGGGAGTGTTTAGCCGGCTCTCCTCCAGCCAGCATCCAAGTTTGGTCAAGATTGCAATAGAGATCTTAGAGTTATACCCTCTCCAAGCCGAGGCCCCCAGGAAACTCCCACTTGATACAATTAGAGCCACCAGTTGATGTTGGCCCAGGGTACAAGGGGTTGGCCATCAGAACTGCCTATCACAGTTTACAGGGATGAGATTGGAGTGCCCATGGCTACAGAACACCCCCCCTTCCCCCTCCCTCCGCCCGGTGTCTTCTCCCATGTAACCAATTGTAACCAATTTGCAGCTCCATGGTTGGAAGGAAGACCTGCTGATCAAGGTAAGCTGGGCTTCGATTCAGGTTTCCAGGGAGACAGAAGGAGTGCAGAAAGAGTTCATGCATTCCCCCGGCTCCGTTTCCAAGGGAATTGATTGATGGTGCCTGACTGTCTGGCTTCATGAACTGCGGGTGAACACAATGAACTGGGCTTCCAACAAATGCTGGTTCATTGGCCATAGACCCTCACGAACTGCCAGATCGCAAACAGATGATCAGGCAGTTCATGGGTTTTTTTGGTTCGTAATGTGGTTCGTGCCCATGTCTAGTGGTGATGCCCTGTGTGCATGTGTGTATTTATCTCACATGCATTAGACATGCTGAGAACTTTGTGCCAAATATGCTAGCCAGATGAAATTATTTTTTGCAACTTCCTCAGTTAGAGGGGAAATGGGTTTCTGATTAGATTGTCTCAACATTTCAACTAGGTTCATTAGCAGACTTCTAGACTCTAAGTAGTCTCAACTCAAAATTCTTTAACTAGTTTTTCTTTTTTTCATTTTACTATATGCACTTTTTAAAAATTGGGGGAGGTGGTAGCAGCAGATGGATTTTACAGTGGTGATGGGGTGGCAAGAGAACTTAATTGTGCAAGAAAAGAGTGAAATCCTATCAACAGAAGCATCTGAATTCATTCAAACGTATCTGAACAACTTGCCAAACAATCAGCTCCCTTGTCATTATTCACCGTTTGTATATGTGCCAAAACTGATCATGCCTATTAAACACACAAATGAGTAAAGAACACAACAGAATAAATTGGTGCAGTCTGACTTTTATTTCATGTATCTTAAAATATTTATATCCCACTTATCCACGTAGCTAGATGAAAATACATAATTACAAAATTAATCTCTGAACTGCAAAAATTAAAAGGCCAAGCTAATTGAGATCAACACTGTAATACAACAAAATCTGATACAGAGCTGGGCAACTGTCTCAATAAACTAGGGCTAAAATCCTGCTAAAATTCTTTAATCTTATATCCTGATGACTGGCAGGGGAGATGTCATTTGAGTACATTTCTTTGCCCTTGTTGCAACAGCTGCACAACACATCAGAATACTAAATATTTATGAATGCAATATACTAAAATATTGTAAACAGCTGGCTGTTCATAGAACATGAACCACTTACAGTGGTTCCGCCTAGCTCTCCCTATGGAGAGTTACTCCCGTCTAAGGCCATTGACTTCAATGGGCTTAGACTGGACTAACTCTGCATAGGATTGCACTGCAAATGTTTATTTCGAGCCTTACTTAAATTCAGCAAAACAACTTCTCCATTTTTTTTCCTTTAGAAGATTAATGCTGCCAAAATTCACAATCTTTTCAATCAGAGTTTGAACTTAAGCAGTTTGTTCCTAATTCTTCTCTGGGTCCGTTCCCCTCTCATTTCCCTCCCTCACACCTCCCCTTTCCTTTTTCTCTATCTTTTTTCCACATGGCCATTGGGTTGGCCAGGCTTTGATCACCACATCTTTCTGTATTGGGCAACTGAAGATAGATGCTTAGAAACCTTTGGTGCTCCCAGTGACATCACTGAGCACCATGACAATTCAAAAGTTTCAGACCAATCAGAAAATTGTCTCTGGAAAATCTGAGAAACTATTCCGATGATCCTATGGAAAGATCTATGGACTAGGGATATAAAATTTACAGCCTGTCAGTTACTAAGAGAAAATGTATATAAAATGTTTTTAGATGATATATCACCCCTAAAGACATTGCAGAAATTACTAAGGGCCATAATGGACAGTGCTGAAAATGTCAGTGTATGGATGCAATATTTTACCATATGTGGTAGACTTATAAGAAAGTGCAAAAATACTGCATAAAGATACATGAAGAGATGGAGAAGATTTTCAAACAAAGATTTGAGTTGAATCCAAAAACATGTTATTAAATATCCTACCAAATAATCTCAGAAAAGAGCAAGGAGACTTCTTTTGTTACATGGCAACAGTAGCTAGAGTGCTATATGCAGCGAGATGAAAAGCTGATGCCTCTCCTGAAGTGTCAGAGTGGATAGATAAGGTTCATGAATATGCCTCAATGGTGAAATTAACTACTTACATACAAAATAGAGCAATAGTTGAATTTTGGGGGAAATTGAGGAATTTCTTTGATTACTAAGGCCAGAACTAATATTAATTAAGTTAATTTAGTATAAAGATAAAAGAATAAAACACAGGGACTTATTAGTAAAATAGCTGATCTTAAATTTTGTATAAGTAACCAAGGAGAGGGAAGGAAATTTATAATACAATTAAGTTTTATCAGTTTAACTCAATTTTAAACGTAGTGCTTGTTTAAGTTATAATTTAATTTCAAAGGTACTATTTGTATAAGTTAGTACAAGTCTCAAATTAATTTCAACTACTGCCTGTATAAGCTTTATTATGCACTTTCCATTGTCATATTCTATCTTTTCTTTTAAATAAAAATTACTAATTAAAAAAAAGAAAGAAAATTGCCTCTGGAAAATCTGAAATATTTAACAGCAAATAACTTCATTTGCCCCCCTAGTTGGAATGAGAGACAGACACAAATGTTTGGAGAAACGGGCCACTTTATTAAACTGAACAGCAAACAAGAAATATGGCAAGGAGCCTAACTAGCGGTACAGGTCAGGCCCTGGGGTCATTCACTGGGACCCTACCCTGACCTGTCTGGGAGAGCACCTGCTGCCACCGGGTGCGATCCATCCCTTGAATTGCTGCAACCCATCCTGGCCAGGTGGAGTGTATCGCCCCTGGAGAGCTCCCCCACCCAGCCGAACGGCAGCAGGGGGAGACCGGCTTGTCCAGGGGTTCCCCACCCAAGGGCGTCTGACCTCGCAGCTGGGCCAAACGGCAGCCTGCCGCTCCTGAAAGACCCCTGTTCCCCACCAATGGGGAGGTGCCAAGGGTGCTCACCGGCCCGCCACAGATATAACCCTAACTAAATCCTGCACCCATGGCAGCTAATAAGGTCCACCCCAAACCTTTAACCATCACCTCTAATCCAGTGCGAGGTAGGCGAAAAAACTCACCACCCAAAGCCAATCAGGGCAGCAAGCAAAAAAATCCTACCTGGCCCCGAGAACGGCGACTGGCTAATCCCGCACTGAAGTAGGGAGTGGAGGGTGGGCCGAGCACGAGGCGAGACTGAGCCCAAGAGGGCGGAGCAGCTGAAGGCAGCCCTTTAGCTCCGCCCTCCCTGAAGCTATGCCCTTACTGCAGGGCCAGGCTCGTCTGCCTCCCTCCTGCCAGGGAGGCAAATGGCTGCCACCATCCCAAGGGGCTTAAGCCCCAGTGCTGGGATGGCAGCATTGCCCCCCTAGTTGGAATGAGAGACGGACACAAATGTTTGGAGAAACGGGCCGCTTTATTAAACTGAACAGCAAACAAGAAATACGGCAAGGAGCCTAACTAGTGGTACAGGTCAGGCCCTGGGATCATTCACTGGGACCCCACCCTGACCTGTCTGGGTGAGCACCCGCTGCCACCGGGTGCGATCCATCCCTTGAATGGCTGCAACCCGTCCTGGCCAGGTGGAGTGTATCGCCCCTGGAGAGCTCCCCCACCCGGCTGAATGGCAGCGGGGGGAGACCGGCTTGTCCAGGGGTTCCCCACCCAAGGGCGTCTGACCTCACAGCTGGGCCGAACGGCAGCCTGCCGCTCCTGAAAGACCCCTGTTCCCCACCAAAGGGGAGGTGCCAAGGGTGCTCACCGGCCCGCCACAGATATAACCCTAACTAAATCCTGCCACCCCAGAGGCCAAGCCTCTGCTTAGGCCTCAGCGCCCCACAAATGGCATAAAGCCAACCTAAGCCCCTGCTGCAAATCATCTGATAAAATGCTGTTGCCTGTATAAGAGAGGTACACGCCATCCCCTCGGTAGAGGGCAACAGACTCAGCCCAAATCTGTGGATGGGGCAAATAAATCCCCAACCCTCCTGTCATTATTTTAAACAGGGCTCTGTTGGCCATCCACCTAGCTCTCCATAGGGAGAGCTAGCTTTGTGGTCCATTGCATCCCGCCAAACACGGCGTGGAAGTATCGCTGACCAGAAGATTAACACACTGGGCCATCTCCTCCTGATTTCCAGGAAGTCGTCCCGCACCTGCCAAGAGAGGGCTACCCCTTTCATCAACCCTAGGTCATTCCCACCTAGGTGTACTACTAAAATATGCGGGGGAGGCGTCATCCTCCCTTCAAACAAAAGTGGCAGCAGCCCAGACCAACGCAGGCCTCTTCTGCCCTGCCACTCGATGGTAGACCAACGGCTAAGCCCCAACTGGGACCCGATCCAGGACCTTCGCGCTTGGTGCGCCGCCTAGCAGACCATACTGTGGCCACAGATGAGGATCCGCACCCTCTTCTGACGAACCACAGCGCCTGCAAAACAAATCAGCATGAATGAACCTGTCCTAACAGCCTAACGTATGATGCATAAGCCCTAGAATGCCAGCGACCGACCCTCTGTATCTCCGGGCCCAAGTATCCCATGGCTGTGGCGGCAGACGCCGCACCAATACGGAATGAGTGGGTGCCAAATTTGACCCCCTCCAGCCCCAACCTATGAAGAGCCTTGCCTGTGACTGCCCAGAATTGAAATTTGGTCAACGGTGACCCATCCCTGTGACAAAAAAGGATCCCAGCTTGATCCCCTCGGGCCCTTACATAGCTCTTTAAGGCTGCCACCGGGCACAACGCAGGGATGGAACAGGGGCCGAGAACCAGATCTACCCCTTTCTGCCGCTGGTCCGTCTTGGACCTGCGTATCTTAATGGTCAGTTGTTCACCAACAAACTTCACGTCCCCAGCAGTAAGAGCTCGGCCTGAGCTGTCCTTAGCGGACTGCGGCACCAACTCGCTTACCCTAAGAGCCCCAAAAAACGCAACCAGAGATGCGGCACGAAACAACAGCTCCTCGAAATGTGAGCTGCAAACACCTAACCATGCCGCTTGTAAGCCCTTTAGGATGGCTGGTGAAATAGGTTGTCTGTCATCCTTGGGCACAACAGTCTCATGAGACCAGCCTTCCAACATCTTCCGAATGCGGAAATCCCCTGAGTTATCGGCAAACCCCCTGACCTTAGCTGCAAAGGCCAGCGCTGCAAGTTGGCTGCGGAGATATTTAACCCCCTGCCCCTTACTTCTTTGAGCAATGCAAAATTGCACCACGTGCTTCGCTGGAAGGGGCCATAACCAGCAGAGGCCTACCTCCTGCCGGAATGCCTCAAATTGCCTTACCGCCCTGTCGTATGCCCTCCCGGTACTAGGGGCGATGGCTAATTGGATGGTCCTGGCAGCTTCGGCTTCCCAATCTTCCACAACTCCTGCGGAACCCGGGCTGGCTCCGAATCGGCCTCGGGGGCAAGCTGTTGAAACCTGTCCATCTGCAGACGAGACAAGGCGTCTGCAACTTCATTGTTTACGCCAGGCACATGCCTGGCCGAAAACAGAATGTTAAGGTGCAAGCACCTTAGCGTAAAAGCATGGACCAGATTCATAACACGGGGCGATTTTGCTGACAGGGAGTTCACAACTTGAACCACAGCCATGTTATCGCACCAAAAGTGCACTGAGTGGTTACTAAGCTCGTCCCCCCAAAGATAAACTGCAACAAAGATGGGGAAGAACTCTAAGAAGGTCAGATCCCTATGCCAGAAGTCACCCTCCCAATCCACAGGCCAAAGAGCAGCACACCAGTGCCTCCTAAAATAAATTCCCAAACCCACGGATCCAGAGGCGTCCGAAGAAACTTGGAGCTCCCCTTCCAGAAGAAGCTCCCATCTCCAAAAAGACACCCCGTTAAATCCGCTCAAGAATTGCAGCCATATCCCCAAATCCTCACACATGCTTTGGAGAGCCGTATCTTATGATGAGGCAGCCGCAGGGTCCCCATGGCATCACAAAGACACCGCAAAAAGGCCCTTCCCAGAGCCACTGCCTTGCAGGCAAAATTAAGGTGGCCCACCACCTGCTGGAGCTCCAGTAAGGAAAACGTGCACTTACCCAGCAGAGTGCGCAAGCGAGCCTCCAAATCTACAAGCTTCTCAATCAGAAGCTTAGAGGTCTGTTGCACCGTGTCCAATTCGATGCCTAGGAAGGTCAGGACAGTTGCAGGGCCCGCGGTTTTTTCATGCGCCAAAGGCACACCAAGCTCCTCTGCCAGGCTGACGAAGCCAGCCAAAAGGTGCGCACATTGCCCGGTCCCCTGAGCCCAACCAGAATAAAATCATCTAAATAGTGGGCGGAGTCACGGCAGCACTGCCTGTGACACAATGCCCACTCAAGGAATGTGCTGAAGCACTCAAAAACCGCACATGATATTGAGCACCCCATAGGGAGGGCCCTGTCCATATAGTATTGACCCTCAAAGGTAAACCCAAGGAGCTCAAAGTCCTCGGGATGCACTGGGAGAAGACGGAATGCCGACTTGATGTCGCATTTCGCCATCTCCGCTCCCCTGCCACAACGCCTAACGACCTTAACGGCTTGGTCAAATGATGTATAACGCACTGAGCACAAATGCTCAGGAATCGCATCATTTACAGACCCACCCCTGGGGTAAGATAAGTGATGAATTAACTGAAATTCACCAGGAGCCTTTTTAGGGACCATCCCCAGGGGGGAAACCCTCAAATTGGGTACAGGAGGGGTTGGGAAAGGGCCCAAAACCTGACCCCCAGCGCATTCTTTAGCTATCTTGGACCTGACAATGTCCTCCATGCCCTGAACAGAACGCAAGTTGCTGGACATGAAGGAAGAACGTGGTCCTTGAAAGGGAATGTGAAAACCTACAGAAAACCCATCCAACAAAAATTGGGCATCCGCCCGCCTGGGGTAATCTGCCAACATGGCTCTAAGTGCCCTCAGGTTTATTGGGCTGGGGCCCTTTTCCAGCACCAGGCTGCCCCCCGTGGCCGCCCCCCTTTTCCCCAAAGGGCTTCTGTTTCCTACATGCATTAATAACGTGTGGCCCCTGGCAGATGAGGCACTCATGGCCATAGCAGCAAAATTTCCTGCTGCAGGTCCCCCGCGAGGTAAATTCAAAACAGAGCAGCCGACTGCCCCACGGACGCGCGGGGACCATAAGTGGCAGCAGTTGAGGCAGTCGTACCAGAACGCTGCACGATATGTCCGCTATCGGACCTATCTCCTGACCCAAATTTAGTCAGGGTCATAAGCTGGATCCAGAGATGGTGGTGCACCTGGTCCCATGGCAGCGAGGGGTTCAGAGCCGCCCGCATCCTAAACTCCTCGTCAAATTGGAGCCAGGCTGCCCCGCCAAAGTCAGCATGTGCGTGGTATATTATGTCAATATATTGAAAGAGCGGGGCAGCCCTCCAAGGCTGGACCCTCGCAATCACCCCCGCATAAATTAGGAAACCTGGTAACCAATTAGCCCAGGTCCTATCTATCTTGCAGCGCTTAATACGCTCCTTGTCCCTATCCTCTAGGTCCTCTTTATCCTTCTTCTCCAGTTCCCTGAAGAGAAGGGTAAATACGTCCACAGACTCCCCCCGCAATATTTTCTCCTGCGTGGCCGGAGTAAGATGATCGCCCAGGGGCATAGCTGTATCCCCAACCGGGAAAGCCCTATAGGGAACAGCCCCATAATTAGCCCAAGGAGAACCTACATAAGTGCCCCATGGGTTACTTCCACCCACCGGAGGGGCGGGGGAAGAAAGCCAACCAGGAGCCGCAGGCGTCCGGTATGGCCCAGCCTGTTGGGACCACTGTGCCCAATCTGGAATCCTAGCACCCACCCCCATACCTTCCGTGGACTGTCCGTGTGTGTGCGTGTTATGCTGTGGTGCTAGTGAGTCATAGGCCCAAGGCCAGGCAGTGACCTGTTGCGACCCAGAGCACTTACCCTCTGCCTCAGGCAGCTGCACCACCAATGCCAACTGGCCTGCCTCTGCTGGCCAACAGTCCTTGATATCCGCTGATGTTGCCTCATCTGCGGACTCCTCAGCAGCCTGGCCTCCCACGGCGGCCTCAGGAATCCCTGGACCTCTCGAAGTTCCCTCAAGAGCGGACAAACGAGAAAGGATGTCAAAGAGGCAGACTTAGCAGACGCCCGGACAGGTCTCTTACTCGCCTGCCCAGCCGCTGGGGGAGCCCTTGCCTGTTCCAAAGCCGCAATCCACGCTAATACCTCACGCCTTAAGGACCCTTCGTCATCCTCGTCAGAGGACAAGGCAACTGCTTGCCGTTTAAGAGGATGTGGGGCAGGCTGCTTGCCCTTAGAATTACCAACCCCTTTCTTAGGGCCCATCTCAAAAAAGGTAAGATGGTAAGTCTCTCACACCCTGCTGGTACCAAGATAACCCAGCCAAAACCCTCTAACAGGGCGATTCAATTAATAGGCCAGTGCACCTATGCAATTTGAAATATGGCTAATGGCACACAGACCTAAAATGGCTGCCTCACCTCAATAGTATTAGGCCCTCACCAAATGGCCCGCGCCTCCCTCACTGAAGTAATGTAATGGCCGCCAAGCCGGCCGCCCGGCCCTCAAACCTAGCAGGCAGTGAGCAGCAGAAGGGGGGGGGACAAAGTGTTTTTTTCAAAAAAAAAATTAATTCTAATTTATTTATTTATTTAGCTTCGGCTGCTGTAAACAGCCTGTCCTAAGGGGCCCACAAAGACTCCCGAGGAGCGCAACAAAGGGGGGAAGGCCCCGCACAGCCGAAAAGCGGCACACGCGAAGCGCGTGCAAAAGAGAGCAGAAGGCTGCACGGAGCGCACCGCAGCCGTGTCCAAACGGCGGCTGCGTGCAAACGCGGCAAAATGAACGCCGGCCACGGGCAAAAGAGAGCCGCAGGCCGTGCAGAGCGTGCCGCCGCCATGGCCAAATGGCAGCCATGTGCAAACGCGGCAAAACGAATACCTTCCAAAGCCCGGGGGGCGCTTTAAACGCGGTGCCATTCGCGTGCCAACCGCACAATGCTGCGGGCCACTGGGGGCTGAAACCCAAGGGGGGGCACAATATCCCCTCCCTCACCCGGGGCCATTCAATGCGCCGGCCCCTGCAGCGCCGGTACTGTAGCAGCCGCGGCCGGCCTGCGAGCGCGCCAGCCAAAAACCCCTTCCCTACAAACCCAGCCTGCAGAGTGACAGGCTGAACGTCCAAAGGCCTCGTGCCGGAGGAGCGAAGCACGTCTTCCTCCACCCAAGCACGAGGCGAGACTGAGCCCAAGAGGGCGGAGCGGCTGGAGGCAGCCCTTTAGCTCCGCCCTCCCTGAGGCTATGCCGTTACTGCAGGGTCAGGCTCGTCTGCCTCCCTCCTGCCAGGGAGGCAAATGGCTGCCACCATCCCAAGGGGCTTAAGCCCCAGTGCTGGGATGCCAGCATTATCTGAGTCTGATTTGGAGACAAGTCACTCACTCAATAAGTGTTTTTCTTTCTTTCAACAAGTGTTTCCCCCTCCCTCCCACTTTTCTGTTGTTTGATTTGACTTTTCACTTGGTCTCCTTGGTCTCTCTCATTAGTCTGATTCATTAGGGATTTGCAGAAAAGGAAAAAGAAAGTAGGGACAACTGAAAGGGTATATTTGCAAAAACAAATTCCACAATGAAATTATCTAATTATATACTGCTTGGTCATGTAAGGATGTCACCACACATATATATTCCTTATAGAGGGAACAGGGAGAAAATGTGGGATACAGAAGCCAGTTTCTTAAATATGCACACGATCTATTCCATGTTTAGGAGCTCTCAGTTGTCACAACTGAGACATTTCTCTCAGTTTAAAGCTAGCATTGTATAATAGTTATGGTGTTGGGCTAGGACCAGGGATAGCCAGGTTCAAATCCTCATGCTGCCATACTGGGTGACCTTGGGCCAGTCACTCTTTCAGCCTAAACTACCTAACAAGGTTGCTGTGAGAATAGAGGAAAAGGAAATGATGAACACCACCCTGAATTCCTTAGAGAAAGGGTGGGATAAAAATGTACTTAGTGAAAATATTGAAGAGTTTGTTATTCTTTTAACTGATATAAAAATAAACATTGTACAATTAATTAACATATTCAAGAAACAAGAGTAAGGTGAGATTCACTCACTTAGAAGTCATAACGCAGCTAGGAAACAGCTGAAAGCTAACAAAGGCCTGCACAGTGGGAGGTTTGTACTAGCAAACAGCAATTCACACCTGTTAATTACTGCAAACAGTCTTGCAGATTGCATTTCTCCTGACATTTATCCATTGTTTAGAGGCAATCATGATCACCTAAGATCTTTGGTTTGTGATGTAGGACCTTCACATTACTTGCAAATTAGTTCTCTTGTACAAGTCAATAAAGATAGAATGACATTTATCAGAAAGTCCATTAAGCCACTCCAAGAGCATTCTTTTCCATCTCCCACTCAATTACGTAAGAGTTTGAACACAGGAGGACAACATGATCAAACTCTGAATCCATGGGAGTTCACATATGAGACAGGAATGTCTTTCAGAATTGCTAGTAGATTAATATCCTGGACAACCCCAAGCAGACCTGCACTGTTTCACTGAAATCCTTGGGCATGCAGGGACGATGCTTCGATTGCTAATGGAAGTGGTAGTATTTTGAACTATGAATGCTCCTCCCGACACACACAGATGAAATCATTTTTATCTTCAAAAAATTTCTGTATGATTCTGAGCTAGTCTTATAAAACCAAAGAAAATACCACTAATCTACTTTGTACCTAGCAAAACTTTCCTTATGAATGGTATTTCATATGGCTTGCACTGTGAGCCACAAGTTCCTATCCTTTTTCTGAAATAGAAAATATATTTATTATGGGAAATGTATAGTATGTAGTCATTAACCTTAGTAACATCTTAAGAAAGAATTCTCTTAAATGGTATAGCAAATCTAAGCCAAAATAATCTATAATGTTCAGTTTGAATTTTGATTGTCAGGCTCATTTATAAGCTCCAAATCTGCCTTTTTAACACAGATGACCTCAATATTCTGGTCCCCATTTTCTGACTACTAAATCACTATTTTGCTCCCTTCTTTACAATTTCTTGATAAATTTTAGGATGAGATTTTAGACTCAGGGTTCAGATCACTTCCCCTGTGTTCAAATAACACATGTGCTTTGATTCTCACATAGAGGGCAGCAGGATGGACACCCTGGCCCTGGCCTTGGCTGTGTGAGTACGGGGTTTATGTGTGTAAAATGTATACATAGGCTTTGTCCGTATGATTGAGATCATTTGAAAACATGGCATTCCTGATCACAGAACAGAGCCAATGTGAGAACAATACACTGTTCTCACATTCCAGAAATCATGTATAGACAGAGGCAGGGCGAGCATGCTCATTTCCATTTCTCCTCTATGCAAATTAAAATCAATGTGCAAAACATTTGCACAAAGATAGTGTAGGATTAGATAAGAACCTTTGGGATGAAAGAATTGTGATGTTCTTCCTCTTTATGTTTGTGAAATGTTGGGGATTATGGCCATTGTATATCCATCCAAATCTTTGACAGTTATCTCAGACAGAATTACATTTTCTGCCAAATATCTGAGCTATAAAACCCAAGCACGGTATTTGTAAGGGAGCAACTGTGAGCAGGAAAAATCTTCACCTACCTACTTTTCCCCTTGCAACTTCCTCTATACCCACAAATTCTACTTTCTCCAGCTAGAATTCCAGATCTGTTTCCTCCATGAGCACAGCTGGGGAAACTGGAATCAAGAGTGAAGGAAAAGTATCAGAACAGGGGGGTTATAGGAGAAAAGTGGAAGCTAGGAGGAATTAAGCACCCCACTCTTTCCCGTTAAAGTTCTGCTGAAAGTTATCTCCTACTGATGCTGCTTTGCAGCTGAAAAGCCATCAGCCAAGATCTACATTATAGTCCGAATATATAATACTTCCTTAACAGAGTATGAGGAGGTAGCTGGAAATGAGTTCAGTTTAAAAGGTCTGAGAAGGTATGAATACTAAATGTCTTTGTACTGTGCTGGTTAAATCTTCTTGTTTCCTATATATCTTGAAATTGCATATATGCATGTATATTTTCTGATTTATCAGGTTTAGTGGTGAAGTAAATCTCAATTAAGGGTGCCTCTGAATTTTGCAAGCCTGCCTTTTTGATTCAAGAATCTCTGTTTCAATCTTGTTATCCCTCTGAGAATCAAACCCATAAGTCTTTATTTTTGTCCTATTTTATGTTCCTTCATACTGAATAAATACAGGTGATTTTAATGTTGTATCAGTTGTGTATAAGAATCATGTAAATGGTACATGATGTATAAATGGCATAAAGCTGCTTAAAATAAACAAATTCATTAGGAATACCAGCAGAAAAAATGTGTGAAATAAAAAGATTCAAAATGCCAATATATGAAAGGGAAAAAAATAAAGTACAGCATATTAGTAAACCCTCAATTTTAAGTGCAATATTTCTGTGTCTATAGATAAGACTTCCAGAATTCGGCATTCCCAGCTTCCAGCTTGCTGCTTTAAAGCTGGGGGCCATGTTTTGCCGCATCGGCGGAGGAGGAGAAGAGCAACGCCGGCTTTCCCGGGCATCTGGGTATGTGGGGAGAGGCGGAGCCAAGGTTTCTTAAGGCGGCTCCACCTCACTCCCTCCAGCAGTCACTTTTTGCTCAGCAGAGACGCCAGAGTGTTCCCTCTGTGTGGCGGAGGGAGCAGGTGGATTGTGGTGGTAGCGGCGATCGACGGCGGCGATCAGTTGCGGTGGCGGTGAGCATGGAGGAGGCACTCCGAAGAGGCGAGGCATCAGCGCAGCCCGCAACTGACGGTGGTACTTGGGCATTGTGTGCCAAGGCAGCGGTGCTGCGCAGTGGTGGTGGCCGGCTTTGCTGGCCCAGCTGTGTCTGTTGCGCTGTCTTGACAGCGCTGGGGGAAAAGGCGCATGTGAGGCAGGGAGGCGGTGGCCAGGTTGGGGGGGTCTGCCTCTCCTCCAAGCGCTATTGGCTTGCCAATGGGACTTGGCTTTTGGCAGCGTGCCTTGCTAGGGGCTTGGGCTCCGAGGGCATGTGGGCTGGTGGGCTGCTTTGGAGCAGGCTGCCTCTGCCAGCCTGCCTGCTTACGGGCTCCTTTAGCAGCCGAAGTATACCAAGATTTTGGCCTTCTGGGCTCCTGTAGCAGCACCCCCCTCCCCACACGGAAGGTGGCATTTAGGAGGGTGTTGGGCCTACTTAATAGCAGTTCCCACTTGCCAGGCACTGCTGCATTGGGGGTGCACTGGGGCCAAGGGTGGCGGACATCTTGGCCATCAGCCTTGGGTCTTGGCGAGGTGGCCATTTTGGGTGCAGCCCCCTTCCTGTGCCTGGTGGCCTGGTATGCCACCCAAAAAAGGGGGTGGTAAGTCCAAAGGCAAACAGCCAGCCAAACGGCCTGCTCAGCAGCAGCCTGCACCTCCTTCCTCGGATGAGGATGATATGGCAGGTATGCAAGAAATCTTAGAACGTATTGCGGCCCTGGAGCAGGCTAGAGGGTCTCAGGGGCAAGGTGCCAGCAGGGCAAAAAGGCAAAAGGCAGTTAGGGCCACATCAGCAGCGACCTTTAGGCACAAGATTTTGACCCGTCTCTGCCTTGGAAGGTGCAGCCAACACGAGTGGTACCAGCAGCAGTATGGCGCAGGTACTGGAGGGTGAGGACATCGACGTTGGAGTGGAGGAGCTGAGCGGATTACCAGAAGCTAGCCCTGTGGCGGTTGCTGTGGACCCAGTCGAAGGGGAAGGTAAGCCTGGCACCACAGCACAGCACACGTACCCATGGCCATGGGGGCCTTGGGGGCCTTGGGGTCAAGTTTCTACACCTAATGCTGGTGACCTTTCATATGCAGTTGGTAGCCAGCCCAGCACATCTCATGGGGGTGGTCAGTTAGGCACTTGGCCTTCTTGGCCTCAACAAGCTGCACAGGGTCAATATTTGGGGCCAGGACAGGGCGGTCCCAGCATGCCTTGGCAGCCTCTGACGAGTTCACCATGGATGCCTTGGATGTTTGGGCCAGTTTTGTATGGATCTGTCCCTTTTAATGCCTTACCTTTTGGAGACATGGCACTTCCTTTGGATGATCACCTCACCCAGGCTACTAGGGATAAAATCCTCAGGGGGGACTACGTAGATGTCTTTACCCTTCTCTTCAGGGAGCTGGAGAAGAAGGATAAGGACGATCTGGATGATAGGGAAAAGGAGAGGCTCAAGCACCACAGAGTAGATGAACTTGAGCCAACTGTCTCCCAGGTTTCCTTATATATGCTGGGATCATTGTTAGGGCTCAGTCGTGGACAGCTGCCTCCCTGTTCCAGTATCTGGACATAATTTATAAGTGGTATAATGACTTTGCTGGGGCGGCCTGGCTCCAATATGATGAGGAGTTTAGGATGAGGGCCGCCATTAATCCTGGGATGCCTTGGGACAGGATACACCAGCAATTGTGGCTCCAGGTAATGTCACCATCAAAACCAAACATGGGGGACAGCTCGGACAGCGGCCATCTAGTGCATTGTGCAGCTACTAATCCCACTACCTACACCACCACGGGGCAGCCAGTTCAACCCCGTCTGCTCTGCTGGAAGTTTACCTCCCAGGGTGTGTGTAATAGGAAGTTTTGCAAATTTAGGCATGAATGTCTGATCTGTGGGGGTGGGGACATGCCTTTACTGCATGCAAGTGTCAGAAGCCAGGAGGGAAACATGGAGGCAGGGCAGGTGGAAGCTCACAGCAGTTGTCTGTTGGTAAAGGGCCACAGCCCCATAAATCTGAAAGTGCTTAGGCAGCTTTTAGTTCCCTACCCTAGGCGGGAGGATGCATGTTACTTATTGGAAGGGTTCAGGTTTGGGTTTTGCATTCCTTTCAAGGCCCGCGCACCCCTTTCATGGCTGCCAACTTGCGTTCAGTGGCTGGTATGGAAGGGGTGGTTCAGGAAAAAATTGCTAAATAGTGTTCTGAGGGATGGGTGTTGGGCCCCCTTTCGCCCCCCCTGTTGGGTGTGGTTCCTAAAAAGACACCAGGCGAGTTTAGGATCATTCATCACTTGTCTTACCCTAGGGGTGGCTCAGTTAATGATGCCATCCCTGAGCATTTGTGTTATGTCCATTACAGTTTGTTTGACCAGGCGGTTATGCTGGTCTGATGATGTGGAGTTGGTGCGGAGATGGCAAAATGTGACATCAAGTCTGCCTTTCACCTTCTTCCAGTTCATCCACAGGATTTCGAGCTGTTAGGGTTCGCTTTTGAGGGGCAGTATTATATGGACAGGTCTCTACCTATGGGCTGTTCTATCTCATGCACTGCCTTCAAAAGCTTCAGTTCCTTCCTTGAGTGGGCTCTGTGTCACCAGCTGGGCAGCCGGGATGTGGCCCATTACCTGGATGACTTTATTGGGGGGGGGGGGGTGGCAGGATCTGGACAGTGTGCCAGGCTCCTGGCAGGGTTTGTTAGCCTAACTGGGAACTTAGGTGTCCCACTGGCTCATGAAAAGACAGAGGGTCCTGCTACTAGGTTGATATTTCTAGGCACAGAGCTAGATAGATACCATGCAGCAGACATCTCATTTGCCTTTGGAAAAGCTCAGGGACCTTAGAGCACGCCTGGCCACTGTGAAGGGTCAGGCAAAAATTTCTCTTTCGGAGCTCCAGAAGCTCGTAGGCCATTTGAATTTTGTGTGCCGGGTGGTTGCACCTGGTAGGGCATTTTTGCGTCGACTATGTGACTCTCTTGGAGCCCTCCAGTTGCCCCATCATAAGATGAGGATTAATAGAGGTATGCGGGAAGATTTACAGATTTGGGAGCAGTTCCTTGACTCATTTAATGGGGTGACGTTTTGGAGAGGAGATTTGCTATTGGAAACAGAACTTCAGGTGACCACAGACGCCTCTGAGTCCTTGAGTTTTGGAGCTTATTTTAGGGGTCATTGGTGTGCTGAACAATGGCCTACTGACTGGTTTGAGAGGGGCCTTAATCAGGACTTAACCTTTCTGGAGTTATTCCTGATTTTGGTAGCAGTTTACCTCTGGGGTAAGGACCTGGCAAATCACACGGTTCATTTCTGGTGCAATAACCAGGCTGCGGTACAGGTTTTGAATTCCCTTACATCCAAGTCTCCTGCAGTGATGAAGTTAGTTAGGCCGTTCACTCTCTGCTGCTTGCAATTGAACATTTTGTTCAGGGCCAGGCATGTCCCTGGTTTGGACAATGGTGTGGCAGATGCACTGTCTCACTTGTGGATGGAGCGTTTTTGGCTGCTTGTCCCCGAGGCCGACTTACTGCTGGCTCGGATGCCCCAGGAGCTGTGGGAGCTTGGACGATGGAGGCATGCAGGGCAATGCAACTAGCTATGGCGCCTAGCACGATGAGGGCTTACAACCAGTCGGTATGCCAGTTTTCAGGGTTTAGGTGTGAAGCGGGGCTGCATCAGGTATGACTAGTTCCTGTGGAACACCTGATGCAGTTTTGTGTCAATCAACGAGGTATGGGCCCAGCAGTTAAGTCTATCAAGGCACAGTTGTCAGCCCTGGCTTTTGCCAGTAAAGCTAGTGGCCTTTGTGAGGCCACGGGTGATTTTAGAATTCATAAAATGCTTGAGGGTTGGTCCGGAGAAGCAGGGCACCATAGGATGACAGGCAGCCCATTTCCCCTGAGGTCTTACTGGGTTTGAGCTTGGTTTGGGGTTACATTTGCAGTTCTGGTTTTGAGGAAAAGCTGTTTCACACAGCTTCTTTGACTGCCTTTTTTGGTGCCCTGCGGGTAAGTGAGTTAGTGGCTACATCCCTTAAGGATGAGTCCGGGAGGACATTGTCGGTTCATGACATTAAATTTGCAGAGGGAAGTGTCACAATTACTGTGCATTGTTCTAAGACTGATCAGTTGCGGAAGGGAATGGCCATTGTTCTTGGGAGTTGTGACACTAAGAAGATTTGCCCTGTGGATGCTTTACAGCGGTATGTGTTGGCCAGGGGAAATGAGGCCAGGGTGCTGTTTCATCATCGTGATGGAAAACCCCTCACAAAATATCAGTTTTGGGTAGTGACTGGGTGCGTGCTGGCCAAGTTGGGCCTGTCTGGAGTTAAATTTGGAACCCATTCTTTTAGAATTGGAGCAGCCTCTATGGCCACAGCTATGGGTTACCCTGCGTCGGCCATCAAGAAGGTGGGCAGATGGTGGTCTTCCACTTATCGAACATATGTTCACCCCCTTAATAACATGTAGATGTGTATAATGTTTTTTTTCTTTCAGGAGCTGTGCTGTGCCGCAAGAGGCTGAGGATCCTCGTCATTGGGCACAGCATGGTGTTCTGCGCAGTCCACCAGGCCAAAAGGACATCAGTGGGGACCCAGCTAGGTTTGAGTGATCAGGCTATGGTGGAATGGCAGGGCCACCGTGGCCTTACATGGCCAGGCCTGCTGCCACTTTTGTTTGAGGGGAGGTCTTGTCCTCCTCCCCATGTTTTAGTCATTCATCTGGGGGGGAATGACCTTTGTTTAATGGAGGGTAGAGCCCTCTCTGTCCAAGCCGAGGTGGATTTATGTGCGGTTAGCCAGTGCTGGCCTTGGGTGTTGATCCTGTGGTCTTCCATGCTCCCGCATCGGGTTTGGTGGGAAGCTTGGGATCCAAAAGCGATCAAGAGGGCACGACCAAAGGCCAATCGAGCCCTGTTCAGAGCTGTGGAGGGTGGTTTAGGGATTTATTTGCCCCACCCACAAATTCGAGCTGAATTTGTTTACCTCTACCGAGGGGATGAGGTTCACCTTTCGGTGAAGGGCAACAGCACTTTTCTTAATGACCCGTGGCAAGGGCTTAGGCTGATGGTTGACCACCTGTGGGGCGCAAGGGCATAAACAGAGGCTTGGCCCTAGCCGTGGCAGGAAAGGGTTTGGAAAAATTAGCAGGATGGTGAGCACCCTTGGCACGTCCCCATTTGAAGGGGAAGTGGGGTCTGTCAGGATCTCTGGTATTGTTTGATGGCTGCCAGCAGAGAGGGAAGACTGCCATGTGGGGCCTCCTATACAAGTACGGCCCCTCATGTTTGATGGCAGGGGGGCCATTCGGCTTGGTTGAGGTTCCATACGCCTGGCTGACTGGGTGCCAACCATACCTTGGATGGCTTGCCCTTGGGGCAGAGGGGCTCGCCCAGACAGGTCAGGGCAGAGGTCCATGAGTGACCCCAAGGCCTGACCTGTACCGCTTAGTTAGGCCCTTGCTGTTATGTTCTGTTCATGCTGTTGTCAAAATAAATGATCTTTAGTACCCAACAATTGCTTCTGCCTCTTTATTCTGCCTGGGGTGGCAATCAGGGTTTTCTTAAAATGATATTAATATGACAACATTAACAAAGTCATATTGTACAGCAGCCTGTAAGTCTTGTTCTAGAACAAAGGCCATGTCATCCTAAGAGTAAAACCATAAACTATTGATTCCTTATCACTGTAAATGTAAGTGAATTCTCTTGATACATTAAGTACATCCCTATTTTACATAGCACAGTGGTTAAGTGGTTTGGTTGCAAATCAGCACTCTACAGGCGCAAATCCCACTAATGCCATGAGCTCAGTAGGTGGCCTTGGGTAAGCTATTCCCTCAGCCTCAGCTCGCCAGGTGTATTGTGGGGATAATAATAACACTAACTTGTTCACCACTGTGGGTGAGGCACTAATCTGTCTAGAAGAGTGGACAGTTGTGCACAGTAATTATTATTTAACTGAAAGGAATATCTAAGGAGAAATTATGATATATAAAAAGCACACAAAGTTTGAGTGTAGTTTGCCCTTACATTAGCTGTGGTTGCCAAATTGAACCCAATTTGTCATTGGTTAGCATGGCAGTTAAAAAGTGTTCAGCTGTGATTCAGTTGTACCTGTTTCTTATGTGTTTTTAGCAGTGGATACAGCTCCTAGATTAGACAAGCTTTAAGTAGTGAACAAAAACGCAAACAAACAGGAAAGTCTTCCTCCCAAAGACACACAATAAACAGAGAGCCACCAGGCTCAAGGAAGAACACCAAGGGGCACCAATATGAAAACTTCCGTTATTAATCCCAAATATCCATACAATAATACAATTCAATGTGAATGCAATACAAAATGAATGCAATACAAGGGGCCAATAAAAGGCAAGATCAATACATCCGTAACGAGGCTTAAATAAGCCCATATGCCGGCAGTCCGTAAATAAGTCCAACCGGCTAAACCGGGGAAAGGCAGTCAACACAATGCATCTGCCAAACTGAATTGCAGAAAAAAAGGGTGTGGGCGACGAGTTGGGTCGACCTGTTCACTGCTCGTTTCAGAAGTACATTCTTCTTTCTTCAGGCCAAAATTGACAAGGAACCGCTCTGCATCTTCCAGTTCAAATCCTAACGGTAAGTCTAACGACCTGCTGTGTATTATCACTGATTGGAAGGAGAAAGCCTTGCTGTGAGCACATTAAGTTGGAGATTGTGACTTCGGATGTTATGTATATAAAGGAGGCTGAGAAGAAGGGAATCCGAAACGAGCAGTTTTAGCTGGCAGGCTCGTATTTATGGAATGAGTTATTGTAATATTGTAACACTGTATGAAATTGTGTATATCTTTGCATTTGGATCATGATAGTGTAATTAAATTTTGATATATATAGTATACAGTTGAGGGGTTCCTGGGAGTTTTCCCTTTGTATCTTGGAAGGAAGACCTGCCAATCAAGGTAAGTTGGGATTCGATTTGGGTTTCCAGGGCGACAGAGGGAGTACAGATAGAGTTCAGGCATTCCCCCAGCTCCATTTCCAAGGGAATTGATTGATGGTGCCTGACTGTCTGGCTTCATGAACTGCGGGTGAACACACCGAACTGGGCTTCCAATGAATGCTGGTTCATTGGCCATGGACCCTCACAAACCACTGGTTCGCAAACAGACAATTAGGTGGTTCATGGGTTTTTTTGGTTTGTAATGTGGTTCGTGCCCATGTCTAATGCCGATCACCACCTTGGGGGTCAGGTAGCAATTTTCCACAGGCCAGTTTAGCTAGGGATCCTGGAAGTGCTTTGCCATCTTCTGGGCATGGAGCGGGGATCACTGGGACAGTCGGGGGGGAGGGTAGTTGTGAATTTCCTGCATTGTGCAGGAGGTTGGACTAGATCACCCTAGAGGTCCCTTCCAGCCCTTTGATTCTATGATTCTGCCTGCTTGCCTGCTTGTGGGCGATGGAGAAGACTGGCAGCAAGAATGCCCCATTTTGCAGCAGAACTCTGAGTATCGAAAGGAAGGATTCGGACAGAGGTACTAAAATGAATAAGAACGTCCATTGAACTTCTCTGGGGCTGGAATGATGACGGCCAGAGTGGAATGACAGTCCCAGGCATCATCATTGCAGCCCCAAAGCTGGAGCCATCATTCTACTCTAGGGGGCCATCATTCTAGCTCCAGAGCACAATTCTCTAAGACCTTTCCACATTTTCATTGCAACTTTTTGGTACTCTAGTTTATTTCAATGGAGCCAATGCAAGTCAATTGGCATTTGTGGCTCCCATTATATTTAATGGGCCTTCAAGCCTCTCCCATTGTTTTCAGTGGGCATTCTTGTCATTCGTTTTAGGACCTCCTGGATTTGGATTCACCCCTCATTGTGGGAAGTTGAGAACAAAATTACAAAGAACAAGGAAAACATGGAACAAACAGGCAACAGCAGAATGCAAAGGTAATAAGTTATTGGGACTATACAAAAAAAAAGTGAACATGAAGCAGGATTGTTTTTTGTACTTGTCGCAGCACTCTTCTACATGGGAACAACCCACTACTGCTGTTCCACCCATTGACACTCGATTTCTAAGGGTCCATTTTTGTTGTGTTTGTGTGTGTTATTGTGCTTGAGAAAAACTCAGCGGCTTAATCATTTAGATTAGGAGGGGGACTAATGGTTGATGCTGTTTTTGGTGAAGCATGAAAACAGCTGCCCCAGAGCCTCTTTTGTTCCCCATCCCTGAAAAGAATAGCATGTGTTTACACATGTGGGGCCAATGCAAGTTCAATGGATGGAAACAAAAAAATGGATCAGTTCCAAGCCGGGACCGACTGACCAAGAACAAACCAGTAATGAAACAGGATTATTCCAGAATCCCTAGAACTGAAATTGAAACAGTAACTTTCTTGATGCATGCTCATAACAGCAATACATTATAAATAATATGTGAGTGATATAAAAAGCAATCAAAATTTTTCAAGGGACCGTAAGAATTTATCACCCTTTCCACATTATTTTTCTAATTCCTTTAGTTTCCCCTGAAAGCAACATCTGCAATGCACCACTCTCTGTGGCATACTGCAGACTGAACAGCTTAGGTTGACTTGTGCAGAATGTGATGGTAGTTGATGTTCTTTTCCTTAGAAAGGAGATTGGACTTGAAAACCTCTTTGGCCCTTTCCAATTCTATGAATCAGAATACAAAGTAGGAAAGAAAGAACATGATCCAAGAACTTGAAACTCTAGCTACTACAAGTTGTTTTGTAATAAACTTGAATATCAAAGAATAGATAACTGAGACCCAAGCTACAAGTGACGAATGACACTTGCCTGGCAAGTGAACAGACTCACGTGTATTCCTCCCTGTTCACTTGCCATTCACTTGCTCTCCAAGTGGAGTGAATGGCAAGTGAGCAGGGAGGAATACACGTGAGTCTGTTCACTTGCCAGGCAAGTGTCATTCGTCACTTGTAGCTTGGCTCTTAGTTGTGTTATGATTGTATTTGGACTTCTTTTGTCAGACAGAGTTATAAATATGTTGTCAGGGCCTGTCACTGCCGCCACTGGGTGGGGCACTGGCTGGGCCGGCCCTGATGTCAGAGGGACACCAGGGATGCTGCAGGACCATGCTCTATGGAAGGAGGGGCGGTATACATCACCCTGACTCCCTCTCAGTCCACTCGCTGGCCTGCTCAACCTGGCCTGCTTACCCTCTGCGTCCTCCATCATCTCCTTCTCCCAGAACTCTCCTCCAAGCCTCCACTCTCACACTGCTTTGCTCTCACTCCACACCATCACTCCTTACTCACACACACCACCCCAGAGCTCTTCCCAGCCAGCTTTTATAGGGCTATCTCTCACTACCCCGCCTCCTTGCAGGTCCTGCCTGCCAGGCCACGCCCCTCTCTGGCCTCCCAGCATTGCCCTGGGCTGTCTCAAGCTGTTGCAGCAGGGGTAGCTGTCTGGATCAGTAACAGCTGCATCACGTTGGCTGGCTGCTGGGCCTCTCTGGCTGAGCTGATTACTGAAGGTAGGCCCAGCTGTGGCCCCTTGGCTGGCTGCCCAGCTCTTCCCACAGAATGCCTTCAGCAGCTCCACCTGAAGGGGCTGGTTTCTGAGCGTCTCCTGAGCCAGGTCGCTGTCTTCAACCTGAGGTGGAGGCTGGGGCGTGGCTCTGAGTTGCTGTGGCTGCTTCTCCTCCTTGGCAGGTAAGGGCTCTGTTTGGGCTGCTGCTGGGTCCCTATTCTTCCTGCCTCTGCCCTCTCCCTCTGTCCTGCTCAGCCCTCTATCCTCTCCCTGGAGGGTGGGACTAGCTTGCCTCTCCCTGCCTCCTCTAGCTCTCTGGGGCCTTGGCCCTTTGCCCTCCTCCCCTGGTGTAGGCAGGTTCTGGCCCTGGCTGCTGGCTGAGCCGGCAGGACTGCTGTCTTCTGGCTGCCTCCCCCTGCTTCCTCCTGTCGAGGCCGGGGGTTGTGCCTCAGACCCCAGACATACATCATCACGAACTCCTTATGAGTCATCATGGCATCTTCCAAACTTGTTTAACACCAGGATAGCTTTAATTTCCACTGTCCTCTGTAACCTATTTTCTTTAGTGTTTTTAAAGAGAAAGAGACAAGTGATTTCTTCTTTTGTCGTAGCTATGACACCAACATGTTTTCTTTCAGTAACTTAAAGTCTTTGGATGACAGTTCAAAGCTGTCAGTTCCTGCAGAAGAGTCTCATAGAATGCTAACAAGAGGGAAAAAAACCCTGCTCTTAGAGATGAGTCAAGGTTGACTCAGCCTTCCATCCTTCCAAGGTCGATAAAATGAGTACCCAGTTTCCTGGGGGTAAAATGTAGATGACTGGGGAAGGCAATGGCAAACCACCCCACAAAAAGTCTGCCAAGAAAACATCATGATGCGACGTCCCCCCATGCGTCAGTAATGACTTGGTGCTTGCACAGGGGACTACCTTTACCTTTTTTTAGAGAAGAGTACAGAGGAAGTAAGGTCAAGTCTGTCTTTGAAACACAGAGCCATAGCTAATTCAGTCATCAACTTATTTTCCGTGGCAGAAGGCAGTTAATGAAGTTAATTTCCTTGTATAATTCTGAAATTTGACGTTTCATTCCATAAACAATTGGTAGGCTCTCTCTCTCTCTCTCTCTCCTTCCTTCCTTCCTTCCTTTTTTGTACTTAAAAAGTTGCAATACCTTTGCAACGAATTTGGCATTAGCATCCTCTCTCTTCAATCAGTTGAAGTCATTTAATTAGGAAATGGGAAAGAGTAGTGTAGAGAGAAGAGACTGCAGCATTTAAACAATAAGGAAGTCATGGTTTGAGAACTAGTGTCTAAGTTGGTTAGTAAATTTGGAGCTTACTGGGGAAGGCTCCAGCTGGTATCTGAATAGGCTATTCCCTAAACTGGTGAGTTCATTACACAGTCTCATTAACTTTTAGTACAGGTCTTCTCTGCAGTGGGTGTGGAAGAAAATGCAGTGAAACAGCCCTCATATACAAGTACCACAAGAACCAAGTCAAAAATAATGGAGAGAGGAGACACCCCACCAAATGATAAAACATGATTTTCTTAGAAATTCCTGATGCTCTGCGTTTATAATAATAGGTCGCTTGTTTTAACATAAAACTAGAAAATAAAACATTCCTTTTCTTCTACTTAATGCAAATTATAGGTGTGGCCATTTAAAGTATGTGATTCTTTCAAATGAGCTATTTATTGCTAAAAGATCAAGTTTCATGAGCGTCCATCTTTTATGACTTTCTTTTCTATTATATCATTTATGAAACTCACTATTATTACATGATAACTCATGGGGGTGAATAGTGATATTCTATACATTATAAAATTTCAAGTAATCACATTTGATTATAGGAAATGTGCATATTTGATAAAATTATTCTTTCTGCCTTCTTTCTTCTGGCCTGTGACTAGCATTTCCAACCTATTACCCCTTTTTAGCATTAATTGGTCTTTTGAAATAACATTTTGAGAACAAGAAGGCCTGCCCTGCTTCTTATTCCTAAGATACTTCCAAATGTCACAAAATAACATTTATCTGCCAATTCAACAGAGAACTTAGCAGACCTAGTTTCATGTCATCTGAAAATGTTTTTTTCCATTATGGGTGTGCATTCTGGAATTTCCAATTTGAAAATACTGTGATTTTCCAGAATGGCTCCACAAATTGGAGATTCTTAGGCATTGCAAAACATTTTTTTAAAAAATCCACAAGTTTTTTGAGTGTGTGATGAGTACTTACCATCAGCAGCAGCAGGTGTCTTTTTTTTTTTTTTTGATTTGCGGAATTTCCTAGGCAGTTGTGTGGAGAAGGCAGCTTCTGGCTAGCATAAGCTGCAGTTCTGGCTCAGTCCTTCTCCTTCCCTCCCTCCTTTTTGGGGACAGGCACTTTTTCCCTCTGGAAGTAGGATAGCAGGGAGCAACTTGTTCAGGGGCCCATAGAATTGGACTCTTTGGCCTAATTTGCTGACCTGCTGTACATATTACTTTTATCATACTGCTCTTTCATGTTCCTTTTTTTAAAAAAAAAAATACGTATTTGTGCAAAGCTTCTTTCTTTGCTTTGCACAAATAAATTGCTGATTCATGTTCCTGAAGCTGGCATGGAAAGGCTCCAAGAGGTGTCACCAGCCAGTTGAGAAAACACAAGCAGGGTCCTGCAAGAATCACATGGGGTGGGCTTCTCGTTCTGTCTTCCCCCAGCTTCACTGCCTCAACAATGGTGGCAGTGGCCCCAACTAGGGAAATCTGGAAAGATAAGATGGCAGAATATGCAGCGATGGCAAAACTGACAAGCTATTTAATCAGAAGACCAGTGAGAGAATTTGAAGAGAAATGGGGGAATTATTTTACTTACAAAGGATAAAATGCATAAAATGTTTTAGTTTTAGAAATTTGAACAAGATTGTATATATTGTTATAGATTGAATATAAGATTAGGATATGATAAGATGGAAAATGGTTAAATATTAATGATGATATTTGATACAGAAACTTTGGCATAAAGTTAAGATAAATAGAAATGATCTGTATAGAAGCATTAGTCCATATTAAGATATAGCACTAAGAATGTACATGGATACCACGCGTTTTGACCTTTAGTTGATCCAAAATCGAACACTGAGTAGGAAAAAGAATGTATTTAGTTTGTGAAGGTAAACGTGAAAATGTACAGAAGCTGATAAACTCTGATTAAGATATGTTTTGTGTACTTTGTATTTTAATAACTCTTGTAGTGCAAAATCTTACTGTTCCTTTGACCCTGTTATCCCCCTTTTTTCTGTACCCCTCTTTGTTCTGAAAAAAACACCAAAATAAAATTAAAAAAAAAAACAATGGTGGCAGTGGCAACAACTTCCCCAGACTGCTCTCCCAGTGCTTTACCACTTCTGCAGTGGCTCCAGATCTCTCTGCCCCTCCCCTGGCAGCTTGGTGCTTCAGCAGTGTTGGCAACTAGACATGGGCCCGATCCAAAAAAAAATTCCGATTCAGCCATTCGTGGATCTGGGCTGCTGCCGAACAACGCAGGCCACCGATTCTAAATGATCAACTCTCGTTTCTGGTCCATAATTGGGAATCGGGGAGGCCAGCGCCCAGAGCAACCGTAGTCAGGCTCTTGCGTGCACGTGCTCCTGAGTTGCCCCTGCCCACACAGCGCGCTGCGGAGCTGGCAGCAGTGCGAGTGGCTTGGAGGCTGCCCGCGCCGTTCACCTGCCCCGCAAGACAAGGGGCGGCTGGCTTGCCCGCGCACCCCTTGTCTGGGGGAAAGGCGAACGGCTCAGGAGGCCTCCCAGCCACCCACACTGCTTTTTGCCTTTTGCCTTTCCCCAGGACAAGGGGAGGACGGCTTGCCCATGTGCCCCTTGGCCTGGGGAAAGGCGAACGGCGCAGGCGGCCTCCCAGCCACCCGTACTGCCTTTTGCCTTTCCCTAGGACAAGGGGCGGCCGGCTTGCCCATGCGCCCCTTGTCCTGGGGAAAGGCAAACAGTGCAGGCAGCCTCCCAGCCTCCCACACTGCCTTTTGCCTTTCCTTTTTGCCCACCCCCTTCCCCCTCCCTCCCCTGGGTTGCTGCTCCATTTGGAAGGAAGCCTGCTAATCAAGGAAAGCTGGGCTTCCATTCGTGTTTTGAGGGCGACAGAAGGAGGGCAAACACAGCTCATTTCCCTGACTTCGTTGCCCCGGGAATAAATTACTAGCGCAAGAGTGTCTGCAATTCCAAACAGAAACTGACCCATCTGATCAAGTCCCGAACATGCTAACTCCCGACCGCTGGATCAGTTGCCATGGACAGAACCGATTAGCTGAGTCACGATGGAGCAAACGCCAAAATCGGGGAGTTTTTGAAATCGTAATTCAGATCGTGCCCATCTCTATTGGAAACCCTACTCAGCTGCCACAATATCCATAATAGGATGTATACAAGCTTTTATTAATTAGATGCTAGCATCATATTCCCTGAAGGGCTTTTATTTGTGACTGGAGTCGGGTACAAACCGAAATACAAACCAAAGTTCATCATGAACCGGGCTGGTCCTTGGTTCGTGAACTGGCAGTTTGTGGGAGCTCATTTCTCATGAATTGTGATGAATTTTAGCCCAATTCGTTTGGTTCACATTTAGGTTTGTCACTGCAGACAGCCTGTCACCAATCAATCAGTTTCATAGGCAATGGTGGGATGGGCTCTCTGCAGATGTTCTGCTGACCTGGAAGTGATATTTTCACAGACTGAATGAACCAGTTTGCAAACCAGGGAATGTTCATGGAAGTTTGTGGTTTATGAAACATGATGAACCACAAACCGCACAGTTCAGAATTTTCCTGGTTCATGTCCATCTCTGTGACCCTTATAATGTGGTACTCAATAGTAAGGTGATTAGAAGTCTCTTTCCCCCCACTATTTTGACAGGACAGACAGTGCATTGTTGGAACAGTGCAACCAAAGATTTATTTACAGGAAAGAAATTGTAGAAACAGTTGAAGATATAGAGTGTAATGAATAATAAGCACACTCCCCAGAGGTTATTTTTTTCCACACTGCGAGTTAACTGATTGAATCCGAGCCTATGTTAACAATACAAATGCTGACAGGAGAAATTAATGCTTTTTCCCCAGAAAAGGATACTCAGCATGTAAGGTTCCTTTGTAACCACTTTACCATGTTTTCAGGATTCTTATCAAGTACAAAGCTGCACTTTTAAACCTTCAGATAATCTAGTCCCAGTACCGATGCTCAAAAAATTAGATTTTGGATGGGCTCTTTACAGGGTGCTTCTTTAATTCCTTAAAACAAGGTTCCTACCCTACCGTACCCCAAAATCCTAACTAAAAAGCCCCAAAGAGAAGCCTAACTCAGCTTATTCTCTTATCCAGAGCTACAAAAAGCACTATTCAAAGAAAAAGTATCAAAGCTTCCCTTTTAAAATTGAAATGGCTCAGTCCCCCTCCCAACCAGTGAAGTTCCAGGGACTCTGATTGACTAGCCACTCTCTATGACTTGCTTGATGGCAAATTTTCCTGGAGTGGTTCAGAGGCCTGGAGTTAGGCAGAATTTGGGGGCTGATTGCCACAATTCTTTCTCATAATAGTTGTTTGGGAAATATTTAAGAGTTGTGAACACATCTATTTGACTTTGTAATAACTTGTATCATTGTTCTTAATTATTCTGCATTTTTTATTATTAATCCTTTGGTCTCATTTTCTCACTGAGGTAGTCTTGTTACCATCACACTGCAGCGGAGAATTTCCCCTGACTTTTTTTTAAAAATGAGGTGAACTTTTGTATAAAGGAAAATGCAGTAATGATATTGTCCTAGATACAGGTCAATAAAAACTTCCCTTAGATATGGAGAAAGCTGAAAAAGCAATTCTGGTTTTGGCCTCTGTGGAGAAATTAGTTCTCTAAGAAGGACAGCCATGTTTGTAACAATTTTAGAACAAATGTTCTTGTTGTTTCTTTGTAAAGTGCCTTTATTTAGAAGTCTGATTTTGCTACCCATTTTTCAGAGATGAAAGTTACTAAAATCAGTAAAAAAACTGACCGGAAATTATACAAAGAGTACATTATTTCAAGACACCTTCTGCTCCAAGGAAATGACAACCACTAGAGTTGAACCACTCTCGTTGAATAGTTTTGAGAAATGGAGAAAAAAAACCAACTATTAACAACACTTGCATTGACAGTTTAATATGTTTAATAAACTACTAATATTTAGTAGTATATCTTAAAACTGGATTTATGTTTTGAGAATATTTAAATCCATTCAGTGGGTTGGGCCCAAACTAAATTTTTCATCAGCAGAATGGAACATTCCTGCCTCCCCTTTCCAACTGCAGCCCAGTGGACTTCATGAACTGTTGCCCCTGAGGGATAGCTCTCCTCCAATGAAAAGCATGACTGGAGCGTACAGTAAGAAGGAGAGATCAGTAGAAATTGCCAGTTTTGCTTGGATCCAACCCACTGTCAGTTCACAGAAATATCCAAGGAAGATCAATATAGATTACTGGTCCCACTCCACCTTAGAGACACAAATTCACCTTTTTTGGAAATCATAACGATTGGCATTGCTTCCATCTTAATTTAACCTGCTGTCAGAGCCTGCTTATTTGTCATAAGCTCCAGGAATTTCTGGAGTTAGCAACAAACAAAATGAGCAGTCAGTGGGAAAGAAAAATCAAGATAAAAAATATTGGCAGAAAACTCAGAAAAGCTTAAGTATTTGTTTATAGCAGAACCATTTTATTTGCAATTTTATTAAATGTTCATTAGAATCTCTGTAAAGAAAAGTGAAGTGAAATGTTCTAAATAAATAAATTCATATGAAGTGTTCCTGCATTAGATTCATGTTCCTACTACAAAGGGAATATGAAAACTTTGAAAGTCTGACTTCATATGATAGTATAAGTACAAAGAGAGAGTTGTGTGATACATAGATTTTGTTCTGAGTCTAGAATGAATTTTCTATGGTAGTACAAGAGATGGCTACCACAAACTATTGAGAAGTCCTTGAGCTGTCTTGTAAAATGAAAGGCTTTCATAATGCTTTGGATGAAGCTACATGTTACATCATTTTGCAAGAACATGGTCACGATTACATATATCTCAGCCATGTTTTTTCTTGAGAGAAAAGATTGTTGGTCAGAACAGATGAAGGGCATGGAGCTGTGCTGCATAAAAATCACAGAATACATGCCAATGCCACAATTCAGGAGGAGCAATCACAGACCATTCTAAGGGAGACTTCTTGAACTGTTATTTTTATTTTGTGCCTTCATGATCTAGGACTTTTAGGGAAAAACTAGTTAGAAAACTAAAGAGATGTAGGTTTCAATAGTCTAGGTTCCCATAAATGCACACAAATATTATCTACCTCTTTCACACACTGAGGGCCAAGCTACAAGTGACAAATGACACTTGAACGGCAAGTGTATTTCTCCCTGTTCACTTGCGCTCCACTCAATCCACTTGCTGTTCAAGTGTCATTCGTCACTTGTAGCTTGGCCCTGAGTCCTCTGTCCTGCTCATCCAATGTAAATCTTAGGCATTCTAGAACTCTGCCATGGATTACAGAATAGATTCTTTATGATTATATAGTCTCTCTCCTCCTCCACCATGTCAGATTCACTCATCTAAATAGGGCTTTTTGCAGGTACTACTCTGCAAAAGGGGAAAATGAACAACTGCCCGACATGAACATTCTCTTGTGGAATGGCCTGTCTGATGATGTTAGGAAAGCTCACACTCTCTGGGTTTCCACAAATTATGCAAAACAGAATTGTTCAGGAAGGCATTTTTATGCAGGTAGGGGGGCTGTATTGTGCTGAAATGGTTCAGAGAGACGCTTCAGAAAAAGGATAGTGATTGTAGACTATTCTTCTGTGAACTGAATATTGCTTTAACCAATTGCATTTTTATGGGATATTCCAGCTGTAGTTCATGTTGGCTTGCACTACATATTCTGCCTCAAGTCTCACTGAAAAAGTCAAACTATAAATAACATAAATAAGTCCAGATATTTTTGTTACTTCTACATGTGGTTGATTTCTATTAACACAAATTGTTTAAAAGGGGGAAAGGAAAATATATAGCAAGCCAGCAATGATAGTTTCTCTATCTACATACAATTTTAGATGTAAGCTGAATTGTTGTTTTGGTACAAAACTTGCTACAGCCCTCCATCATGAAATGAGATCTTTGACCAATCTAACAAACCTCTGAATTTGGTTTAGAAATTTGAAATGTTTTTCTCAGCTCAGACTTTTGTTAGGTGTTCTTTTCCATGGAGGAGTGTGTGATCATGATCTTGCATCACACAACTGATGTAATTTGAAACATGGATTCTCCTACGCAAATGTTCATACATTGGCAATCCAGACTTATCTGATGTTGTCCTCCTTTCTTTTAAAAGAATTTTGCAGATCAGATCCATGCTACAATTAGCTATTTATGTCCATCTAATTGTAAAATACAGCTATTTAAGTTCAATCAGTTATGTGTTGATTCTACTGAGTTCAATGGACTACAACTCCACCAAAACTGATAATATTGCTTCACAAAATTTTAGAGTTGGAATCATAAACATATATACTCCCCCCACCCTTTCCTATCTCATATTTACTATAAAGTTCTTAAAAGCTCTCTCTCTCTCTCTCTCTCTCTCTCTCTCTCTCTCATACACACACAGAGCAGTCAAAGAAATACTGTATCATTTTTAATTGGTTTTAATTTTAATTGGTTAGGAACAAGTGCTGAAATCAAATCCAACTAAAGAGCTATCTGGGAAATGAATCAGTTACTTTTTTAACTACTGGACTGTAACAATGTTTATCATGTATTTTATAAACAGGCCTCCATGACATTTAGGGCTTGCTCAGAATCCAATAAATGACACCAGCCCTTGTACTGTCAATGGCATAGATATCAGCTTGCTGCTGTTTATTACCATTACAAATGGCCTTGTGTCTATTTCTATGCTATTTTTATTCTTTGTGATATTTTGCAGTATATATATATATATATATCCCCCCAACACACACATATTTTCAGCGGCCAGTAAGAGAAGCAAGCTCTTCAGAGTGGGGGATGAGAAGAGGTTGCTCATACTTATTTTTGTTTTTGCTGTGTACGCATAAACTGGAAGAGGTGTTGGCCTGAAGGGGAAACATCTTTCACCTAACCATTGAAGTTCCTTCCTATATATGTCAGAGAAATCACATCACTAAAAATTATGGAATCTAGACACATAAACTCACTTCCCCCACTACTTCAGCAGTGCATGATTTTCTTTAGTGATTGATGATGCAGTTGCAGTCTCATGTTTTAAACTGATTCGTACCCCAAAATTCTTCTGTTTGTATTAATCAGCTGTTTACCTACCTGAATAAGCTATGACACAGATGCTGTAAAAGCACAAATATTCCATTTCTTACACAATGTTACTATAATATGATGAGGGATTTTGTATATGTTATAGAAATTTCAGACATGAGTTACTGAGTTACTCTCTTGAGTTACTGTTGTTTAAATTTTAAAATAAATTTATTTTGGGCTGTTCCCAACTTAAATCAAATAAATAACTAAGGAAGTATAGCTTTAGCTATCTGTATAGACGTGTAGATATTTTTAAAAAATCAAATATGCTTGCAATGTTCAGCCTTCATTTAGTTATTTTTTAATATATTGTCATGTCCCCTGGCGCTCTCTAGCGGCTGTGTTGGGTCCACCTCAGGGGATGAGCATCTGGGCGGGTCTGTCCTGTGCCCCTGCAGATGGCCGCCTGGTCGGCCATGATGGGGAAGGGTCCCCGCACCCTCATGGGGTTCCCCCTAAGGCCTCAGAAAGGTGGGCTCCTGGCTGAGCTGGCTTGGCTCTTCCTTGAACCACCAGGCAGGCTGCCTCCTTCAAAGTCAGGGGCCATCTACACCTTCTCACTTTCCTCCCCGGCCTGGGTCTGGAGCCCTCCTAATATACCCTCCCCTATCAACACCAACCCCACCCCCCTTGCCATGTACCCACCACAAGCACCATCCCCACCACCTGTGCCAGCTGTGGCCATACTCGCTTGCCCCAGGTCTTGCCGGGTGGTTGGCCCTCAAGCCTGTGGCTCTCCGTCCTCTGGCCTCCCCGCCCTCCTCCCTCCCAGACAGGTGGGTGGGTTGGCCTATCCCCGATGGCCTTGAGCCGCAGCAGGCGTGCTCCTCTCCATGGGTGGGCTCTCCCATCTCCACCTTGCAGCTGGGCCGCCGTGCCTGCGTGCTCCGAGGTGCGGGGCACCGGCACCGGCACCGGCGCCCTCTCGGGTGAGGGTGTGGTTCCCAGCCTCCGCTGGCCTCTCCTGGCCACATACATATTATTAATATGTTTTCCAATTATAATTATATTTCCAATAATACTTATATATATATTATTAATTATATATTATTATAATTATATAATATATATAATATATTATATATATTATAATTATAATTATAATTATAATTATAATTATAATTATAATTATAATTGTAATTATATATATATATATATATATATATATATATATATATATATATATATATATATATATATATATATATATATATATAATATGTTTTTCAATTACCATGTTACACCAAGGAGAGTGATTGAGATGGTACTTGGCACCCTAGTTGGAATGAAGTGACAGACACAAGTGTTGGATCTAAGGGCCACTTTATTAAATTAGCCTCAACATTAAACATTAACCCATAACTGCGGCAAGGGAAAAGCGGTACAGGTCAAGCCATGGGGTCACTCCTGGACCTCTGTCTTGACCTGCCTGTGCGAGCCCCAAAGCCCCGAGTGCGAGTCATCCCTGTGGATGGCTGGGAAACCCGGCAGGCCAGGCAAATTGGTTCCCCCTTCCAAGCTCCTAAGCCTCAGCCATACAGCAGTGAGGGAAGGACTTGCACATGGGGTTCCCCCAAGCAGTCTGCCCATGCACGCTGGCAGCTGTCACAAGAAGTACCAGCAGTTCCTAGCAGACCCCTCTTCCCCACCAATAGGGAAGTGCCAAGGGTGCTCACTGGCCCACTTCCTCACACCTAACTCTATCCCGCCAATGCCAGGGCCAAGCCTCTGCTTAGGCTCTAGTGCTCCACTATTGGCCTAGTGCCAACCTAAGCCCTTGCCGCAAGTTGTTGAGGAAGATATCATTGCCAGTTTCTGACAGGTGTACCCTGTCACCTCAGTAGAGGCCGGTAAATTCAGCCCTGATCCTAGGGTGGGGTAAATAAACCCCCAAACCCTCCCTGAGGGCTTTCTGAATGGCCCTATTGGCCATCAGTTGAGCCCGTTCAACTGCCTGACGGTTCTCCACCTCCCGCCATACCTTGCAAGGCAGCATGGTGGACCACATGATAAGCACTCCAGGCCAATGCTGGAGTATCTCTTGTAGGGCCCATTTGACCTGCAGGGACAACGCGCTACCATGGATAAATCCCAGGTCATTCCCGCACAAGTGAATGACTACTATATGTGGCAGACGACCCCACCGCTTCTTAAATAAGAGTGGCAACAAACCAGGCCACCAAAGACTGCGACGACCTTGCCACTCCAGAGCTGCCCATTCGCTCAAAACAAGCTGGGACCCAAAGTGCGTCCTCCTTGCTTGATGAGCAGCCCAAAAGGTCATGCTGTGCCCACAGATCAGAATCCGTTGTTTCTCATGGTGAGACACAGCACCTAAGAAAAACACCAATTAGTAAAACATTTAATACTGGGTTAAGGGACGGACATAAGACCGATAGGCAGAGGACCTCCACCTACCAACACTCTGAATTGCTTGCACTGCCATAAATGCCGCCCCAATCCAAAAGGAATGGGTGCCAAATTTGATGCCCGCCAACCCCAATTTGGCCAGTGCCCTCTCCGTCACGGCCCAAAACTGGTAGCGTGTAAGGGGCGACACATCATCATGTTGGAATAACACCCCTTGCTCCTCTCCCCGAACATGTAAGTATTTATGGAGAGCTCAGACCGAACATAACTCCCGATCCGCACAAGTCCCAAGCCTAATGACTACACCCCTATGTTTCTGGTCTGTCTTAGAATTCCTAATCATGACCCCTTCAGCCAACTTAACATCCTGAGCCATCAAGTCATGACCAGACTTGTCCGCCTTGGACTGGACAACCAGCTCGCTAATACACAGAGCCCCCAAAAAGGTGACTAATGCAGCCACATGAAATAATCTGGCCTCATACCCTGAGCTACAAATGGTGCCCCAGGCTGTAATAAGCCCCTTCAAAACTGCTGGAGAAATAGGTTCCCTAGGATCAATGCGAGCTACTGCTTCGCGTGACCAGGCCTCCAACATTTTCTGGACATGAAAGTCCCCCGTGGCCTCAGGGAACCCCGAAGCCTTGCTGACAAAAGCCAAAGCCACTAATTGTCCCTGAATGGACTTAACCACTAACCCACAACCCTTCTGATGCACACAAAAGCACATCAGATGCTTGACAGGGATAGGCCACACCTGCTGAAGGCCAACGTCCCTCCTGAACCCAGTAAATTGCCCTACCACTCTGTTGTAGGTGCACTGGGTACTGGAGGCCAATGAAAGCCTTATGGCCCTGGACGCTTCGACCTCCCAAGCTGCCACTGCTCCTGGCGCATCTGTGCCAGCTCTGGGTCGGCCTCCGGGGCAAGCTGCCAAAACCGCTCCATCTGTTGGTGAGACAAAGCATCTGCCACACCATTATTAACACCAGGAACATGTTTGGCTTTAAATAAAATGTTCCGCTGGAGGCACAACAAAGTAAAGGCTTGAACCAGCCTCATGACCTGGTCAGATTTTGAAGTCAAGGAGTTGGCTTGATTGTCGCACCAAAAGGCGACAACGTGGTTGGACAACTCACCTCCTCACAGGTGGACCACCACCAGGTTGGGAAAAAACTCCAAAAATGTTAAGTCCCTAACTAAACCCAGCTCACGCCAATCAAGAGGTCACTGATCTGCACACCAATGCTTTCCGAAATAAACTCCGAAGCCCAGAGAGCCAGATGCATCAGACATGACCTGCAGCTCAGCCTCAAGCAGCAGGTCATCCCGTCAGAAGGTAACCCCATTAAAATCCCTGAGGAAGTCAGACCAAACATCCAAATCTTCCTGCATCCCCAAGGTTATCTTAAGGCAGTGATGAGGAGCCCACAGGGAAGACATAGCGTCACAGAGGTGCCTCAAAAAAGCCCTTCCAGGGGAAACCGCTTTACAAGCAAAATTCAAGTGGCCTACGAGCTGCTGCAGCTCCAATAGAGACACTTTTCACCTGGATCTGAGCTCAAAAAGCCTGACTTTGAGGGCAGAAACCTTCTCCGAGAGGAGCCTAAAACATTGGTGAACCGTGTCAAGCTGTACGCCCAGGAATGTCAGAACCTGAGAAGGCCCCTCCATTTTCTCATGTGCCAAAGGAATGCCCAATTGTATAAAAGTGCTCAGGAGCCGGGCATGCTGCCCTGACCCTGCAGCTCCCACGAACAAAAAATCATCTAAATGCACAGAATCGCGACTGCATTCTGTACTGTACTACCCACTCTAAAAAGGAGTTAAAGCGTTCAAATGCCGCACAAGAAATGGAACAGCCCATGGTAAGAGCCCGATCCATGTAGTACTTCTCTCAAACGAAAACCCCAAGAGCTCAAAGTCATCGGGGTGGACTGGGAGAAGGCAAAAGGCAGACTTAATGTTGCATTTCGCCATCTCAGCCCCCACCCCACAACGTTGAATCAACTTGACCGCCTGGTCAAATGATGTGTACCGAACCAAGCAAAGATGCTCAGGAATGGCATCATTCACCGACTCCCCCTTTGGGAAAGAAAGGTGGTGTATTAAGCGAAACTCCCCAGCAGCCTTCTTGGGTACCACCCCCAACAGAGACATTCTCAGATTTGGGACTGGGGGGGGGGCATCAAAAGGGCCTAACACTCGACCTTCAGTGCACTCCTTAGCAATCTTGCTCCTGACTATGTCCTCCATCCCTAAAACAGAATGCAAATTATTGGACACAAAATGGGACTGGAGCCCCTGGAATGGGATTCTAAATCCGAATGTAAAACCCTGCAACAGAAAAAGAGCATCCTGCCAACATGGATAAGCCTGCAGCAGATGCTCAAGGACCCTCAGCCTTACCGGGCTGGGGCCCTTTACCAAAAGCCTGCAGCCTGCCGGCTCCAGCACCTCCAGGCCTCTTACTGCCACCCCCTTGTCTACCTGTGGGACATGAATTGCATGGGTGCATCCCTGCACAGGCAGGGCACTCGTGCTTAAACCTGCAAGGCTTACAGCTACACTGTCCCTTAAAGGCAAACTCCCAACAAAGCAGCTGGGGTTGAACCTGCTGCCCCGCTGAGGAGCGGGTGGTAGAAACTGAACTGGATGAAGGAGGACATTGTACCAGATGACCACTGTCCGAGCAGTCCCCCAAGTTAGGCTTTGCCGGTGACGTCACCTGCAGCCAAAGCTGCTAGTGTATGCAGTCCCAAGGCAAACTAGGATTGAGGGCCACTCTCATCCTGAACTCCTCATCATACTGCATCCAAGCAGCACCCGAGAAGCCAGTATACCCCTTATAGATTATATCAAGGTACTGCAACAGAGAAGCAGCCCTCTGGGGCTGTGCCCTAACCAGTACCCCGGCATAAATCAAGAAGCCTGGCAACCAATTAGACCAGGTCCAGTCTACATGACACCACTTAAGCCTCTCCTTATCCTGGTCATCCAAATCATCCTTCTCCTTCTTTTCCAACTCTCGGAAAAGAAGGGTAAATACATCAATGTATTCACCCTTGAGAATCTTATCTCAGGTCGCCTGCGTCAGGTGGTCACCCAGAGGAAGCGCTGTATCCCCGAAGGGAAGTGTGTTGAACAGCACCTGCCCATAGGCCAAGGTGGAATAAGGATAAAAACCCCAGGGGCCACCCATGTAACCAGGCCAAAGTCCTACCTGACCTTGCCCCCAGGATCCATCCGCTCCACCCCAAGTGGGATATGGGGGTGCATTCTGCTGGGAACTAGCCAACCCCGGGCTCTGGGTTGCCCAGGCCTGCTGGCCCAAGGTAGGCCAAGCCATAGGAAACTGCTGACCAGCTGTAGCCAACCCTGGAGCTGCCTGAGGTACTTCGTGCCCCAAGGTCCCCATGGCCAAGGAAAGGATGACTGAGACACAACATCCTTACCCCAAACTTCCACAGGGAAAACAGCCAATACCACAGGTGCAGATTCCTCGCCGGCCTCCTGTTCAAAGTCTGCTGAAGGTGCCACATTCGCCTGGCCCTCAGATGACTGGCCTCTGCTGGACTCACCGACCTCCGCTTCTGCTGCCTCCTCTAAAACAGAAAGATGCAGAAAAATGTTTTTATTAACTGCATCCCTGGATGCCCCATGGGGAGGCCGAGAATGGCTTTTGCTAACAGCAGACCCAGCAGAACCAGCCTTTCCACCCTCCAAAGCCACCAATCGTTGAAGTATCTTCTGCTGAGTGACCTGCTCCTCATCATCCTCAGAAGAGCTAAGCTGTGGAGTGGGCTGTTTGGCGGGGGCCCGCTTAACAGGCTGCTTCCCCTTGGCAGGGCCAGCCCCTTTCTTGGGAGGCATGATGCCAGCAACTGGTTACAGTCAATAGGCACCCAGTGAATTAGATCAGATGGTACAAAAGCTGGGCTAACTATGTGCCACAATTACTGCCCAAGGCTAAGGAACAACAGGCAGCCAAGAAATGCAGTAAACTGGGCCCAAATAGCCCCAAACCGAAATTCAGGCCTAAAGCCTAAAATGGCTGCTGCACCCTGAGCTCCAAAATGGCCACCAACACATAGGCCAGGGCCTAAACTCTACCAAAGGCCTGAAAGAGACACTGGAGAAGGGCAAAAGACTCAAACTACCAGCCTCAGAAAAACCCCTGCCACACTCACTATGGTGGAAGCTGGGAGGGGGGAAAGGAGGGGGGCAACCACCTCAGCCTCCCTTATACCCTTTTTAAGTGGGGCTATGCTGGCCCACCGGCCCTTTTAACAATCTGCTCCAATGCGGCCCAAACACATATGAGGCAAAGCACCCCCTTCCCCAAGCACAGACGCCCAATTGGGCACTGGACCCAGGCCCCCTTGGGCCATAAAATGATGCCATTTAGCAACCCCCCGCTGGAACTGCAGAGCGCCGCTGCCACCGCAGAACAAACCACCGCTGGGCAGAAGCAACGCCGCAGCGGTGGAGAGCTGCCTGTGCAACAGCAACGCCGCCTCCGCAGCAACGCCACCGCGAAGCACACTGCCACCGCAGGGGCAAGCAGCCGCTGTGCTCTCGCTGCTGCCGGGCGTCTGCTGTGCCAAATGGCCCTCTGCCACCGCAAAACGCCACCGCCGAAAAGCTGCCACAGCCGCCGCAGCTTCAACACTCAGGAGGCAAGGAAACGTGTTCTCTCCTGCTGAGCGCTTGAAGACTGGGCAGTCGGAGCCGCTGAACAAAGCTGCTGGCTCCACCCCCAGCACAGACCCGGATGCCCGAGAAACAGCCCTCTGCTCTCCCTCCTTCCAGGGAGACAATGTATGACCGACTGCTTGAGCAGCTAAGCTGCCTGCAGGTGCGGCCAAATGTCTATAGACCTATCAGACCAACTGTATTATCTGTGTTGCATTCTCTACTAAAAGCATGAAAGCATTTCCCTGAGAAATTTATTTCTTTACTTTGTAGCCTACCTTTCTCTCAAAAGACCCAATCATAATGATTTGTCATATCACTATGAAATTTGCTGTCAAAGATCTCAAGATGTTCACCATTGGGGAGAAAGACAGCTGAGTTAACAGCTATTCAAAAATTGGAGGCATACATTATTTATTATATATCACACAGTTAAAGGCAGTTGACAGTCAGAATCAGCCAATGTACCTTATCCTGGCTTTCCCCCCAATCCTCCTGCAGTTCACAATTTAGTATGGCCAGAAGTAGAGTGGTTAGTTTTAGAGTGAAAAAGTGATTTGAAAAAGCAAAAAGAGGCTATGAGGATTCCATCCAGTAATCATACCTGCTTCTCTCTCCCCCCCCCACCACCTATATTGTCTCCTTCCTTGTTATCCCACCACCTTTCCTGTTTGTACTTTGTTTTCATTCCAGTACTGAAACTAACAATAACAATTGATCAGTCTCCAAATGTTATCATAATAATATCCATCTCTAGTGCTGGGAGACTATATCTTGCCCTCACAGTAGGGATGTGACTGAATATTGAAAGATGTTGAATTTGATTTGAATATCTTCATTTTGATCTTGTTTTTCACTTGTGAGAAACAAACTTGTGAATCTTGATTTTTGTACTAGTTTGTTTATGGCCCTTTTCGCACTTACAGTTTAAACTGCCATTTATGAGCATTTGCCACAATCATAATGGCTTTGGCATGTCACCCTCATGTTCCACACTGTCCAAGGCAGCTTTGATTTAGCATCTTGTTTTCCATTTTAGATGGGCTTTGAAGCCTCAGTACAGTTTTGGGCTTTCAGGGCTTTGCAATTCACATCAAAGTTTTTTTAAAAAAAACTTTGAGTATGCATAGTAACTTCATAATATTGGAACCCATTCTCCCTTCTCCCATATTTACTGATTGGGCTGTCATGTGCCTCCTGGAGAGGCAATTAGTGATGGAGTGCTGCGAGAAATCATGTACTTTTTGTGCTTGTCCCTCTCTCTTTTTTTTAAGCAAGCCAGGAAAGGGTTAAAATGCTGCTGCTTCATCCCATCCTTGCAGCTTCCCTGCCACTTTGTTCTGCAAACTGCTGTGCAAAATGCTAGGGTTTTTTTTGTTTGCTTGTTTGTTTGTTTTTTTGAATTAGCAGAAGACGGGGGAGGGGGGAAACAGCCATTTAACACTTTCCTGACTTTTAAAGCCAGGAGAAATGAGCAGTAACACAAGTCATTCCTGACTTTGAAAAAAAAGAAAGAGAGTGTGCGCATACCCTTGAGGGAGGAAGGGAAAAGCAGCCATTTAACCATTTCCTAGCTTTTAAAGCCAGCAGGGAATAAGCAGCAACATTAAAAATCATTCCTGGCTTTGAAAAAAAAGAGAGAGAGTGTGCATACATACCTAGGAGGAAGGAAGCCAACAGAGAAGCAGCCTTATGACCCTTACCTCGCTTTACTGATAAAAAATGGCAGAAAAGGAGTTCAGAGAGCTAAGGAAGGTGGGAGTGATTAATTCTGCACAAACCAATCAGCTCCTGAGGAAAAGGAGAGGAGAAAGAAGAGAAGCAGAAAGTGAGTATAGCGTTCACACTGACATTAATCGGGCCAGACGTGACCGGGAAGTGGCTTCAAAATAAAATCGTGGTATGTCCACAGGGGGGGAAATTAGGAATACCATGGACAAACATCAATACTGCATCCCATGACTACCTTGCAAGAGTGAAACTTCTGCAAACATGGGAAGCAGAACAGATACTGAAAAAGCTTTAAAGTCCCAAAAAGGACCTATGGCAGATTTCCCCATTAAAATGAGTTTATTCTCAACATTAATTTTGCATCAATTATGTCTAGATCACATATAACAAAAAATGGCATAAAATGACATGTAAGTAGTGTAAGAAACAACATGATCTGTTGACTGCAACAAAAATATGTTGAACTGAAACAGATGACAATGAAAACCTATGAAAATAAACATTAATGAAAGTACATTTCCTGACCTGGCTGGAGACAGTAAGTGAATTTTCCTACATCCCATTGGAAGATGTTAAATCAGACACATAGGGTTGTAGAGAATAATGCTCATTAATTGCACCAGGACAATAGGTGAGGAGATGATGAAGGATATATCAATATATCTGATTGTCAAAGTTAAACAATGAAGAAAGATGACAGGAAGAAAAATTATTCATTCAAAATGTAGTATTGGAGAAGAGTTTTATGGATAACGTGGACTAGCAGAATGACAAATAAGTAGGTTAAAGATCAAATCAAGCCTGAATTCTCCTGAGAAGCTAAAATGACAAAACTGGTCACATCATAAGAAGACAAGACTCACCAGAAAAGACAATAATGTTAGGAAAAAGTGAAGGTGGTAAGAAAAGAGGAAGACTCAACATGAAATGGATTGACTAAAGAAAGAAAGTCACAGCCTTCAGTCTGCAAGACCTTAGCAAAGATGTCAATCATTTTTGAAGATCATAGTTCATATGGTTGACATAAGTCAAAAGTAACTCAAAAGCACATAACATGCATTCACAATTCTCAATGTGGCCCAATCAGTGGATTCCTAACTCTGGAGACTGGGGTCACGAACAGTCAAAACAGCTTTCTACAAACCTGAGGAAAGTCCCAGGTTTGCAGGAAAAAATCTGAAATGTGAAAAAAAGCAAAAAAAACATTGGTGGCTTAACCGCCTCCCCCCACACCGAAATAATAGAAATGACTTCTGTAGTTTTAACAAATTAATGACTTCAGTAGTCAGTGGGCCGATTTGGGCCCCAGAAGGGCCTGGTTCAGCCCACTGTGGAGTGTAGGAGTGCTGCCAGGAGGGCCTTGGAGAGCTCCTGTGCTTCACAGTGGGCTCCCAGGGATGGCATGAGGCCCTGCCCAATGATGCCACTTCTGGAAGTGACCAACGTTTCGGGTTGTTTCGGGGTTTTTTTGGATACCGAGAATCGCTATTTTGATTTTGCTAGATGTTTGCCTTTGCAAGCATCTAGCAAAATCCTGCTGGAAGCTAAGGCTTCCTGCAGGCTCTTAAAAGAGGGGGGGGGGAGAAGGAATGAGTGTCTCGCTCCTTCTTTCACCCCTCACCCCTCTTGCATAGGAGGGAATCCTTTGCTTTGCAAATGCAAGGTGCATTGATAGCATTGCACTTTGCATTTGCAAAGCAATGACAGCAAGCAGAGATTCCCACCAAAATGATCAGGTAGGGGAGGGGGAACAGGAGGGAGGGTGACTGTAGGAGTGTGTGGGAGGTCATGCAAGGGAGGGGGGACTTTAGGAGTCACCAATCCCACTGCTGCATCCTTCTGCCAGCCAATAGATTCAAATCTTTGGCTGAGGCTGCAGCAGGGGATTTAAATTTGGGGCAAGACTGGGACAGCTCTGTTGCTGACTGAGAGAGGACTGAGAGAGGGGAGAGACTGCACCTGGAGGACATCTGCCTGGAGGATCAACTGTGCTGGACATCCGGAGAGGAGGCCTGGTAGGAATCTTTTTTTAAATTTTTGTAAATTTATTGATGTTGGGCCAATGTGCTGCTGTGGCCTGCCTCTGCAAAAAGATGTTTCAGTTTAGTCTTGGCATGGCCTGGGGGGACATTTTCAGGTTGGGCAAGAGGACAATGTTTGGGGGTGGGGGGGTTCAATGATGCTTGTTGTGCTTGAGTGTGGGCTTGATCCAATGTTTCCCAGGCCTAAAAAACGAGTGTGCCAGCTTTGGGCCTACACAGGCCAGAAGCTCTGCTGGGTGGCTTTGGTGCCTTTCTGCTGGCTGGCACTCACAATTATGCTTCACAAACAGGATTAGTAGCTTGCTTTGCTGTTTCTGGTGCCCTTGATCTAATGCTTCCCAGGCTCTTAAACAAGTGTGCCAGCTTCTGGACTACACACAGGCCTGCAGCTGTGCTGGGTGCCTCCGGTGTCTTTCTGCTGGCTGGCCTGGCACTCACAATCACAATTATGCTTCACAAACAGGATTGGTAGCTGCTTTGCTGTTTCTGGTGCCCTTGATCTAATGCTTCCCAGGCTCTTAAACAAGTGTGCTGGCTAATGGACTACACACAGGCCGCCCTGCAGCTCTGCTGGGTGGCTCTGGTGTCTTTCTGCTGGCTGGCCTGGCACTCACAATCACAATTATGCTTCACAAACAGGATTGGTAGCTTGCTTTGCTGTTTCTGGTGCCCTTGATCTAATGCTTCCCAGGCTCTTAAACAAGTGTGCCAGCTTCTGGACTACACACAGGCCTGCAGCTGTGCTGGGTGCCTCCGGTGTCTTTCTGCTGGCTGGCCTGGCACTCACAATCACAATTATGCTTCACAAAAAGGATTGGTAGCTTGCTTTGCTGTTTCTGGTGCCCTTGATCTAATGCTTCCCTGGCTCTTAAACAAGTGTGCCAGCTTATGGACTACACACAGGCCTGCTGCTCTGCTGGCTGGCACTCACAATTATGCTTGATAAACAGGTTGCTGACTGTTCTTGGACCTCTTCTGGATTGGACTGCACCTGGAGGACATCGGCCTGGAGACCTCTGCATGTGGAGGATCAACTTGGCTGCTGGACATCTGGAGAGGAGGACTGGTAGGGGTTTTTTTAATTTTTTTTTTTAATTTATCGCTGCTGCTGGGGCAATCTGCTAGCAGATGTTTTAGTTTGGTCTTTATGGTTTGGGCTATGGGGGACATTTTCTGGTTGGGTAAGAGGACAATGTTTAGGGGTGGGTGGGGGGTTCAGTACTGGTTGTTGTGCTTGCTTTATTTAATGGTTCCTGTGTTATGCTTGACTGTGGGCTTGATTTAATGCTTCCCAGGCCTAAAAACGAGTGTGCCAGTTTCTGGCCTACACAGGCCTGCTCTGCAGGGTGGGTGTGTTGTGTTTTTCCACTGGCTGGCCCTAGCTTTTCTGGGGGGGGGATTCTTGCATGATGCCACCTGACTTTTAACTGTGGCACAGCTTCCCCACAGTGGCTTCATGACTGTCTAGGCCCAAAGCAGATCTGGGCCTTGACTTTTAGGGGTTGTGTGTGCAGCGTGTGTTAATGACTCTGTTAGCATTCCACCTTGCTTGAAAGCATCGCGGAGGAGAGGAGGACCAGCTGCATGACTGCCTGAACATCGCTGGACTGCAGGACTGGTGAGTGAGTCTGTGGGTTTACATTTGGGTGGGCTTAGGGGTGGGGTTTTGCTAGCTTGGGAGGGGGGAGGCACATTTTCAGAACACCACATCCACACCCCACACAGACACACCACAGAAACATTGTTCCTGCTAAATAGTGTCTTAGGTAGGTAGGCCAGTTTGTAGGCATTCAGTGGCTAATTGCCCTCAACCTAATCGATCAGGGAACCAAGCGTAGTTTTTTAAAAACATTAAATAGGGATTCAGCAGGAAAAGCATTAGTGAGTGAGAGTTAGGTTTGATTTATATACACACACACACACACAAACAAATTTGGAATAGCTGTTAATAGGCTTCCCATTAGTGCCCCCATAACTAGGGTTCCACTGCCCATCTGTGGCACCTGTGGTGGAGCCAGGCCAGCCTGGGCATACTAGTGTGTGAGTGTCTAAGGCTTTCACCTGTCATTGGGGTTTAGGGCGAGCTCAATTCTGGAGGAATTCAGCTGTTTGGCAGGCTCAGGTCCCCCACCATAAATAGGGTTGTTTAAAAAGAGATTTGAGTGACCATCTCCAAGACAAGTTACAGAGCCACAAGAAGAACAGATTTAGAAGCAGGTAGATAGGGCTTGAAAACAAAGTGCACCTTTGTTTTCCCTTGGTTTCTGAGTAGTTAGTGTAGCTTCCATGAGGGGAAAGGATGGCAGAGAGGAAAGCCGAGAGGGGCCCCGGGGGAAAGGTTAGGGAGAAATCTAGACGGGAGGAGGGGAGGGAGAGGGGGACTGCTGCGGCAGCCCCCGCATCTGAGCGGAGGAGGCCCTCCCCTGCGCTGCTGCCATTCACCAGCCTGGCTTCTGGTGACAGGAAGAGGGTTCGCAAGGCTCTCCTTCCTGAGGCAGCTGCTGGAGGGCCACCCCCAACCCGGGTGCGTGAGGCAGGGGCTGGCACTGGGCAGGGGCCTGCTGCTGAGGCTCCTCCTCCTCCAGTGGTTGTGAGCCAGCTGCTGGAGGAGGGGCAGCATGTGGTGTCTCCTGGGATGGACGTGGGGCATGTGACTTTTCCATCCCTCACAATCACCCCAGGAACCCGGGGGATGTTGGAGGAACTGCCCGTGAGACCCCCTGTGGGGCGGTCCACCCCAGTTTCCTCTGAGGCCAGCAGCAGGCCTCTCACGGCTGTGCAGGAGGAGAGGATGCAGGAGGAAGAGGCAGAGACTGTGGCGGAAGAGCCCACACCTCTGCCCCTTCAGCCTCATCCATCCCCGACTGCCCGGCCGAGAGTGGGACACGGTATGTCCAGCAAGAGCACCTCACAGGAGGTGCCTCAGGGTGGGCCCGAAAGTGCTTCTCCTGTGAAGCGTGGGCCGTCCTGTTACTCCGAAATCTGGAAGCACTTCCAGACAATGGAGGATGCCTGAGCAGTCCAGTGCCTGCATTGTAGGCAGCGCGTCAGCCGTGGCAGAGATGTGCTGCGTCTCTCCACGTCTGGGATGAGGTCCCACATGAAGAGGCACCACCAAGCGGTGCTTCTTCGGGGGGAGAGTTCAAGTGGTGCCGTACGGCTGCCAGCTACTCAGAAGTAGGCAGGCTCCTCTGGTGCTCTCCCTCCAAGGGTACCTGTAGGGAAGGGACACCAAACCTCTCTCCCGGAGATGCTTGGTATGCAGGGCCCTAGTGTGCCCAGAGAGGGGATCCAGAGGGCGAGCCGGCGCCTCACGTGCCACATCGTCAACATGGTAGCGGTGGATGGGAGACCGTTTTCCATAGTAGAAGACTTCGGCTTCTCAGCGCTGCTCCACGATTTCTTTCCCTGGTACGCCGTCCCTGCTTGCACGATGTTAAGCAGATCGGTGGTGCCCTTGTTTTACAGGGCTGCCAGGGACCATGTGAAGGCACAGCTGTCCCGGGTTGCCGGGAGAACTGTGCACTTCACATCCGACATCTGGACCTGCCCAAGTGTGCAGCAAGCGTACCTCTCGCTTACTGCTCACTGGTGGGAACCTGAGGTGGTTCTGGGTGGGGGCCGGGGTGCCTAGAAAAGCTAGCCAGGGAAGGATGGGAGACCGCTGGGCCGGCTACTGCAAGGCCTTGCTTCACACCGAGGTGCTTGACGTGTCCCACACGGCGGAGAACATCGCTGCCACCCTGAGGAGACAGTTGGAGGACTGGATAGGCCAGGGACCCGCCACCGTGGGATGCATGGTGATGGATGGTGGCAAGAACATGAGGGCAGCGGCGCATCTAGTGAGCCAAGAGCACATTTACTGTGCGGCTCACAAACTTCACCTAGTGGTGAGAGATGCGCTGGGGTTGGGCTCCTTGAAGGAACCCCTTGATACCCGGACTCGTGAACTCCAGTTACTGATCCAGAAATGTCGGAGGCTCACAAGTCACTTCTCGCACAGCGTGACAGCCATGCACGAACTGTGCCAGAGCAGTTCAGGACAGGTGTGCCGTAGCACGCTCTGATCACTGACGTAAGCACTCGCTGGAACTCCACCTGTGCCATGCTTGAGTGCTTGGTGGAGCAGCAGGCCGCACTCCACGTGTGGCTCTCCAAGAGCCGCAGTGCGAGTCAGATGGGTGAATTCAGCCGGGAGGATTGGTTCACCATCACCCAGACAGTGGAGGTCCTGAAGCCCTTCAAGGACTTCACTGTGGTGGTCTTTTCAGACATGGCGACTCTTGGTCTGGTCATTCCCCTGGTGCACATGCTCCAGAGGAATCTGGCCACCCTTGTAGACCGGGTCGCGCCTCGTGCTGACCTCGTTCCAGCGGTGCACACACTGGTGATAAGGCTGAAGCATGGCATAGTTGCCAGGCTAACTCCTCTCACGCAGATCGAGTCATACATGTTGGCGACCATGTGTGACCCGCGCATCAAGGGCAATTTCACCGAGCGGGACGGGAACCTCACCCAAGCCAGAGACGCCCTCTGCTCTTGGGTGAGGCGCAGGCAGGCCGAGAGGGGACACCTGTCGACAGGGGGGGATGCGAGAGGGGCCCTGCTGTGCGGGTCCCTCTGACGCCCCCTCTGCGCAGCCTCCCCCCCTGTGGCCACCACCAGAGTGCCAATGGAGATGGAGATGCTCTGGTGGGCCCTCATCCCCTCTGGCGTCGTGAGGAACGTGAGAGAGGATTTGGCGGAGGCAATGGTCTGGGACTACCTCGCGGAGCCCTGCGAGTCGCTCTCCACCGATCCGCTCAGCTACTGGGCCAAGAGTCGGTCTGGCCGGACCTCTCCCTTGAGGCGCAGCGGCTGCTCTCATGCCCTCCGATGAGCGTGGAGAGCGAGTGCGTGTTTTCTCATGCAGGTGACATTGTCAGCCCACATCGGACTCGCCTTCTCCCATGGAGAGTCGAGCAGTTGACCTTCCTCTCGCCTCTTCGATTTCTCAGGACTGGACTTCCAGAGTGACTGAAGAGAGCCCAACTTGTGGCCTGCATCCTCTGCGAGTCCAATCCTTTGGAATCACACTCTCCCCTGCACAAATCCCTGTAGATGCAGTTAAAACCGGCCAGTAGAGGGAGGGTGGTTAGGAACCAGTGGCAAAGGGAATCCACCCAGCAATTTGAAAGCCCCCGCCGCAAAGGGAATAAAAAACATCTCCCAGCACTGAGACAGACTCTGTGGGACCAAATTTATTCTGAAAAATAATGCCCCAGAAACATGGATTGCCACTGGAAGGAGAAATAGGTTAGATAGGGATTGCTTAGGTGGGGTGGGGGGTTAGGGAATGGGAAAATGTCTGATCCTGCTGTTTGGAATGTTTAAAATATTTTTCAGCATTGAAATCTTTTTTTAAAAAAAAACCCAAAAAAGTTGAAATGTTTGTTAGGAGTTGAAATTTTCTTAAAAAAAAAAAAGTAATACTGTTTTCTCAAAGTTGAAATGTTTATTTTTTTTAAAAAAGTTGAAATGTTACTGTTTGGTTTGCTTGGGAGGGGGGGATGCGGGAAGAGTTGGGGATGGGCACCAGCCAATGATGATGTCTCGCGGATGTTTCAAATTACATGCTGAGGCTGGTATGTGTGTGTGTGGGGGGAGGGGGGAACCTCTGCAACACTGCTCCACAAATACCACTGGTCAGTGCCTGAGCAGTGCCAGGTCCAGCTTTGTGTGGCTGAACTGAAAGCATAGCCATAGGAAATGACATTGGTTCTGCTGGACCTTGTTGCAGTGGTTTCCCCCCATTAAGTTTGGTGGTGGAGGGGTGGTTGAGAGATGGGCTCACGCGCATAGAAATAAAGAAATTGTGAAAGAGAAGAAGTCTTCGTGTGGTTTTTTGTTGTTATGGAGGAAGTGTCGAGGGGATAAGCAAATGAGTATTTTATTTCAGGATAGTTGTGTTATTTTCTGACTAAGACAATTCTGTCCTGCCTGTGGGTGTGCCCTGCTACTGTGTTACCTAAATCTGTCCAAGAAAGAAAGTGTTTTTGACCCATTTTACCCTCCCGCTGTGCAACCCACCTCTTGTACTGCTGTTTTCAAGTTTTGCTGATTGTCTGATATTAATTGAGTTTTGTTATGTTTGTGTAGTGTGACTCACCGCAAGCATGCTGTTATCATGCCCTTTTGTGCCCTACTGCTGTGTAAATTTAAGCTGTTCATGAAATAAAGTGTTTTTGAAAGGTCTTGGTTTTGTTGAATCTCTGATTTGAAGTTGGTTGTGTTAATTTTGTCTAGGGGACTTCTTTTTTCATGCCCTGTTGTCCCCTCCTAATGTGTAACCTAATTCTGTTCAAAATTTTTAGAGTTCGTTAAAAAAATATATGTTTTAAAGATTCTCTGATGTGTACTGAAATGTGTAGTCCTTTTGTGTGGGGGACAATTAGTGTGATTTGACGTGATTTGTTGACCTATTGTACTTTGAAAGTGAGAAAATAGAGTTTTTTTAAACTTGAATCATTGTGTGTGTGTTCCCTTCTTTGATGTGAGGATGGTTCCCAGAATTGGGGACAATGGGGCAGGCTGGCCAGCCTTCTCTGTAGGTGGTGGGGGTGACAGGGGGTGGTTGTCTGTGTGTCAGGTGCTCTTTCCCAGGGACAAGTTGGCACTCAGAAGTTTGCCCACCATTGTGGCACCCCTGGGCTGTGCAGAAATGCCCTGGGAAAGAGAGTTTAGAAGTTCCCAAAGGGGGAGGGCTGGCCAGCATGTTCCTGGGGTTATGGGTGTGAGGCTGCTGGGGGTGGATTTGGGTCTGTGAGGGGCTAATGTGGGGATTTGGGTCTGTGTGTGGCTGCTGGGGGGGAATTGGGTTTGTGTGGGGCTGTAGGGGGTGGACTTTGGGGGCTGAGAGCACCTACTTGGGGAGGCCATGAAATGCCCCCCCAAGTGGGAGCAGGCTGAGCCTTGGTGGGGGGTGGGAGGGAAGGTAGGAGAAGGGCCCCTGAGGGTTGGGGGGCATTTTGCCCCCCCCAAGTGGGAGCAGGCTGAGCCTTGGTGGGGGGTGGGAGGAAAGGTGGGAGAAGGGCCCCTGAGGGTTGGGGGTCATTTTGCATGCAAAATGCCACCCCTGGCAAGACAAGCCTATGTTATTTCCCAGCTGGAAATAGTGGAGAAAGGGGGGGAAGAGCACCTACTTGGGGAGGCCATGAAATGCCCCCCCCAAGTGGGAGCAGGCTGAGCCTTGGTGGGGGGTGGGAGGGAAGGTAGGAGAAGGGCCCCTGAGGGTTGGGGGGAATTTTGCATGCAAAATGCCACCCCTGGCAAGACAAGCCTGCATGGCTGCATCTTCATTTTTTCCCCATAGGAAATAATGAAGATCAGCAGCAGCAAGCACAACATAGGAGCTAGGAGATCAGCAGCAGCAAGCTAAAAAGTCGTTTCCCTTTTTTAGGCGAGGACAGGGGGACCTGGTTTGGGGGGCCATAACATGGCCCCCCAAAGTCCAATTGGTCTGAAACTTGGGGGGTGTTAGAGAGGGGTTAGAGCAAGGTCTCCACCAATTTTGGCTTGCTTCGGTGGGAAAATGCCTCCCCCGGGCTTCCGGGAAGCCGGAGGCATTTTCCCATTGAAAAGCATACCCGAAAACCCAAAAAAACCCGAATCGATATCTGAAACGCAAAACCCAAAATGGTTTGCCGTTTCGGGTTTTGCTGTTTCTGAAATGGATTCTCGTTTCGGGTATACCCGAAACGAGAAACCCGAAACGGTGTGCCTTTGCACACCCCTACTGAGAACACAAAATAATTTTTGAATTTACCCCAAGTGGATTGGTATAGTATGACTTCATCACATACCTACAAGAAATACAAACTGGATGTCTTTTGTGAAAGAAACTCAGATATTAGAAATGAAAGACAAATGTTTTGGAAGCTTTAATTTAAACTATCTACAAATATTACAAAAATGTAACTGCTGTATTGTGTCAATGAATGGGATTAAAAGGGCAGCAGATTAATAATGCCAACATCCTACTGAATTGTGGTTGACATGTCTTTTGATGCTGAAATTCTTTTTTGACATTGCTGAAAAGAATTGCCTCAGAAAATTATATCAAGGGAGAGAAAAATCATATCTAGGGAGAGAAAAAATGTGGAACATAGGCAAAAAACAGTTGACCTTTCACATAGAAGTGTTGTTCAGAAAGTGCTATATTGTATTAGGTGATGTTGAAATGTGTAATACAATAGAAGAAAGAAGCTGTCATGCATACAAAATAGGTATCAAATTGCCTCTTGAATCTTCAACCAAACTTTTACCACATACATGTAGCTCTGTCTTCAATGAAAATACAATTGGCTTCTGGAAGTTTGTTTTGAAAGCTGATTTTTTTTTATCTGTGAAGCTATCCATTTGACAGTTTTCTATGTTTTTCATAGTTCTGTCAAATCCAACTGATTTTTGGAGGCAGAAGAATTCTCCCGAAGAGTCTTATTGAAACTAAAGTCCACCTATCAACTATGTACTGCAAATATTCCCTTGATCTGGTGATTCAATAAATGGCTTCTGAAAACACATTGTGAAAAAGATATTTTAATACCATTAACAATGGTATCTTACTGGCTCACCTTTTGGAATTGTTTATTGAAGACGCAGTTCCATCTCCTCCTCAGAATTTGAGGCTGGATGAATGCTGCTCAGCTCCTTAGCCTTTGGCTTATGGAGTCCTGTAAGGTTCTATCTTATTCCCAATGTCCTTTAACATTTATATGAAGCCTCTGAGTGAGGTCATCCAGAGTTTTTGGTTGGGTTATCGCCAATATGCAGATGACACTCAGCATTATCTTGTATTTCCAGCTAATCCCAGGAAAACTAGAAACCATGACTTGGTGCCTGGAGGCAGTTTTTGGGATGGATGATAACTAATAAACTGCAACAAACACAACAAGACAAAATTGCTACTAGTGAATGGAAGAACTGACCTGAGATTTGAGGTATTTTCTGCTTTGGATGGGGTTGCTAACTCCTTGAAGGAACAGGTCTGTAGCTTAGAGGTGCTGTTGGATTTGGGCATAGTTCTAGATAAGCAGATAGAAGCAGTGTCCAGCCATGTCTTTTAGCAGCTGCAACTAGAGGCAGACACGAACCTAAATATGAACCATAGTTTGTCACAAACCAGGCTGATTCGTGGTTCATGAACTAGCGGTTTGTGGGAGCTCATTTCTCACAAACCGTGATGAATTTTAGCCAGATTCATTTGGTTCATATTTTCGTTTGTCACTATAGACAGCCTGGCACCGATCAATCAGTTTCCTGGGCAATGGGGGGGGGGCGGGGCAGGGAATGGACTGTTCGCAGATCTTCTGCTGACCAAAAAGTGATGTTTTCATGAACTGAACGAACCAGTTCACAAACCAGGGCAAGTTCGTGAAAGTTTGTGGTTCATGAAATGTGACGCATCACAAATCACACGGTTCAGAATTTTCCTGGCTCATGCCCATCTAGCTGCAACCTTTCCTGTGCAGAACAGAACAGATATCCATCTGGTGAAATCTAGGTGTTTTTTAGGTGGATTAATGGAGTGCACTCTACATGGACTACCCTTGAAAAGTTTTCAGAACTGGCACAGAACTCTTCGGCCAGAATGTTGACTGGTGTGGGTTGTAAGGATGTTACCACATTACTCTAGTCTTGGTCCATCTACACAGGCTCCCAATTTGTTTCCAGGCCCAATTCAAGAAGCTTGTGTTGCTCTTTAAAGCCATCTATTAAGCTCTGGGGTTTTTCCTGATGTGTTAAAGGAAGCTATGATGAGGCCTCTCCTGAAGAAACTGTCTTTGGACCCCACCAACCCAGCCAGTTACTGCCCAGTTTTGAACCTCCCATTTCTGGATAAGGTGATTGAGTGGGTTGTGGCAGAACAACTGCAGAATTTCCTGAAGGATTCCTCGGCCCTGGATCCATTCCAGTTTGGTTTTTGCCTGGGCTATGGGATGTATACGGCACTGGTTGCTCTCAAAGATGATCTTCTTAGGAACCTGGATCAGAGTGGGTGAGCACTGCTGGTGTTACTAGATCTTATAGCAGCATTCAATGTGGTCAGTTGTGATCTGTTGACCCACTATGTTGCTGATGTGAGGATACAAGAGATTGCCTTACAGTGACTTGTCTCTTTTCTCCACAGTTGGGAACAAAGGGTGGTGCTGGGGGAGAAGTTGTCAACCCTCCACCCATTGGTGTGTAGTGTCCCACAGGGGGCAATACTCTCCCAGATGCTGTTTAGCATCTATATGTACCCCTTGCACAGCTAGTACAAAGTTTTTGACAGGGATGTAATAAATATGCCAATGACATCCAGTTGCATTTGTTGATGGACGGCCAGTCTGACTCTGCCCCGGATGCCTTGGCTAGAGCTTTTGAGGCTGTGACTGGGTGACTGAAACAGAATCAACTAAAATTGAACCCCACAAAGACCGAGGTCTTGCACTTGGGTCATGGGTTGTTGGGTTTGGGGATCCAGCTCCTGACACTTGAGGTGCCACTTGCACTTGTCCTGATGGTTAGAAATCTGGGGGTGATCCTGGATGTCTCCCTATCAATGGAGGTGCAGGTCATAGCAGTTGCCAAATCTGCTTTTTTTCATCTGTGACAGGCCAGGCAACTTGCCCCTTACCTCTCAACCCATGACCAAATGACAGTGATCCAGGCAACTGTCACCTCCAGATTGGATTACTATAACTCGCTCTATGCAGGGCTTCCCCTGGGCTTTCTCTGGAAATTACAACTGGTTCAGAATGCAGCTGCATACGTCCTTACAGCTACATCATATAGAGCACCTATAACACAGGTTCTGCACCAGCTGCACTGAATTTCAGTGGAATTTCGGATTAGGCTCAAGGTTTTGGTTGCAACCTATAAAGCCCTTAGCAGACTGGAATCAGCATATCTGTGGGGCCATCTCTCACCATATGTTCCCAAGAGGGTGTTAAATTCAGCTGACAAACAGCTGCTGGTGATCCCTGACCCCAAGGATGCTCACCTGGCCTCAACCAGGGCCAGAGCCTTTTCAGTCCTGGCACCAACCTGGTGGAACTCTGTCTGCTAAAACAAGGGCCCAGCAGGATTATCATCTTTCTGCTGGGCCTGCAAGATCAAGATGTTCGACCAGGTATATGACTTAAGCTGAGGTACAGGTGGGCTTCCATGCTGGTTTCCTGTTTCGGGCAGGATCAGCCTCACCCTGGTTCCCACTGAAATTGAATGTTTTTGGTTGGGGGTTGAACAACTTGGGTTGCCGTCCAAATGTATTGTTACTGTATTTTATGATTTTAATGCTGTTTTTATTGTAATTTATTTATTTATGTTGTAATCCGCTCTGAGCCATTTACAGGGAAAGCAGATAATAAATCCAATAATAATAATAATAATAATAATTTGAAACAGTAAAATTAATCTCCCCTAAAACATAGGATTAACCAACCAGCGTAACTTCTGCCTTATCTGGATTCAGTTTCAAACAACATTTGGATCCTGAGATTCTCTGCCCTGCTCCAACCTTGTATCTGTATGAGTCAATCTGCAGTACTTTCTTCAGCATTTTCCATGGATGTAATATTATTATGCTCATAATCCACACTCATCCAATAAAGAGAATGGATAAGTTCCAGCTTTTGTGAAACCCGAAGGAGATTTGTAGCACTGATGGAATATATCGTATGATGATTCACATTTGAACAACATACTCAACACAATACTAATATATTTTTGGGAGCAGGCTGGGAAGTGAAAGTGGCCCAAGAACAAGCCGAGCACATTACAAGTGAACATTGCAACTGTGGGGAAAAGAGGAACGACGAACTGACACCAGTTGCCATTGCAGATGAAGGCTCTGAGCCAAGCAGCCCCTGAGGCTCTGACAGAGTTATTAGATCTTGATTATGATTTGCTCCTGGTCACCAGCAGCCTTCTAGGGCACTGGCCCACAAGAAAATTTCTCTGTAAATTAAATGGCCAGTTGATCCTTGCATATTTTGTGTCTTGAACTTGACAAATATGTATGCAAATAAGTCACGTCACATCCAGTCACTTCACTTCACTTACTTAATTGTCCTTCTACCAATTAGGATCTGGATTTTTTTTAATGAAACATTTTTTTTTCAGAAGGCATTTTATATAGTAGGAAATACTCCAGGCACTATAGAGTATCCCACTTAGTTGTTCATTCACATTCTTTCTTAATTGATGGTGACAATGGGTTAGATCTAAGGCTGGGACAAGTTCTCAGTTTTCTCTTTCTCCATCAGTCCCCTGCCCCTAAAAATATCTGTGAATGAGCTACAAGCCATGCATACAATACACCATGAGCTACAGGGGGTTACAGCAAAAAAAGAGAGGAAAAAATGAAAGAAAAGAAAGAAAGAAATTGATCTTCCCCTTAATCTTTGCTACCCACTCATGGTTTTTTTTTCATTTTATTGGAAATACTACAATGAGTCACCACAATCACCTATTTAAAAACTACTACAATAAATAATTAGTATGTAGATGCTATTTGTCTTGGGAGTAATTTATGTATCAGTCCCAGGCAGTTTGTCCACTTAATTTGTGACTAGCCTTTAGCCCATTGTATGAGCAATACTCCTTATAGCATGGAATTCTTCAGTAGCATCTTGGATATTTGACCTTTAATTCGGTGACTGTGTTGGAGCAATTGTGCACCTGAGCATAAATTCCTGATGACATGATAGGCAAACAATGAAACAAAGACCCCTCAGGAAATAAAGGACTCTTCTCCTGCCAGCTTCATCTCTCATTGGGCTTGCATTAGCTGCAATGTACTGGTCACATAATACACCATGAAAAGTACAGGGATTAAAATACCCTACAGCCACCACATACACTTTCCTAATAAAGCCAGTCTAGGAAGGGATGGAAATGAGGAAAGAATGCCCTTGCAAAGCAGCCATTCTTGCTTTCAGCACCCTTTATGGCTTTTCTACAGGCCACAAAAGGGCAGTCTGCTAGAATATGAATCAGATATAGTCAAGGCTTCACAGAATAATAGTAACCAGTCTCTGACCTCCTTCTTTGAGCCCTAATAGCTTTTTCCACCTCAATAACCCCTCACAGTAAACAAAAGCAAGCCGTTTTAAACTATATTTCCCTTCACTCCATTTGATCATTATTTGGAAGTGGGGGAGGTCTTGGGTAACTGTCAAAGATTTAACAGCCATATGACATTCCATAAAGCATCCCCCTGATTTCCCCTCCTTTTCTTTCGATTCATTTCAAATGCAGCTGCTTGGTTTGTGTGAGGAATATATGATTGACATGCAACTGGAGAAAAGGCAAGGGGAATTTAAAAGCTTGGGTATTCTCTCCCCTAAGTACATCCCTCAGACACACAGGGTAAGGATATTAGTAGGGGTGGGAAGAGGCATTTTATCACTGTCTCAGGAAGAAATACAGAAAAACTCATTTGATTTATGTCACACCACCCTGTTCCAAATCATTGCCCTTCAAGCGTCTTCAATTGAATGCATTTGCAATCTAGATACAGGATTTCCCAGAGCATAAGAATATATTCCAATGTACATTTTTTTTCTCTGTTACTAGCTCAGAGAACTAGAGTGATGGATACTTGTCAGTCAAATGTCTAGCAGCAGAGCATTTACTCTTGCCCTTATGATTCTCATGACTATAAATCAGATCTAAGGTTGTGTTTCAGTAGTGTACACATATATTAGAAAAGCATTTTCTTTTTTTCCTGTATTAATCTTTATACTCAACCTGTAAATTATCCGCCCTGAGCCTGCGAAAGCGGGGAGGGCGGAATATAAATATAATAAATTAAATTAAATTAAATTAAATTCGTATTATTACACACTGATAATACCTGCCCATTTCCAGAATCTCTTGGATTGGTTCAGCTGAGGCGCAGTTATATATTTTCCCTTCATTCACTGTGAGTCTAGCAACATGTGATCTGGAATGCTATTTATTTGCATTTAATCAGAATAGTTGAGAAAATGGTTTCATTCTACAACTAGACCATGAACGATTGTTAGTCATGCAGGGCCTAACTAGTGCAAATCAGGCCTATTTATCTAAACAACCTCACAATACCACTGGTGTGAAGCAGGTGAAAAAGGAACTTCTTCTAGCTAATGTGAGAAGGACCAAAAATTCTACTCTAACAGTTTAGCCAGTATTCCAAGCCTGATTTCTGTCAGTAAAAGGCAGGGGGAGGGGGAGGGCTCTTTTGGCCTTTGAGGGAGGACTCATTAGGGTCAGGCCTATCAGCAGCTACTAGGCAACTTGATGCAACATGACTCATCCAGGCCTGGGGGCTTTTAACTGTTCAACAACAGCCCCCCCACAAGCCAATGTAGTGTAGTGGTTCAAGTTTCAGAGTAGGGTCCATGAGACCCAGGTTCAAAATACCACTCTGCTGTGGAAGCTCACTGGGTGACTTTGATCCAGTCACACATTATAGTTGTCAACCTTCAGACATTGGCTGGAGATCTCCTGAACTTATGACTGACCTCCAGACCTTAGAGATCAGTTCCCCTGGAGAAAACCACACCCCAGCAGAGGTTTCCTTGGTTACAACCAACCTAACCACTAGAAAATAATTCACTGAGGAAAAACGTTAAGACTATGATGTACATACTCATTCAGTAAAAATTGTAATTACAGTGCAAGAGTGCTCAAAGTGACAATTGGTTATACAATAATTATAGTAGATATGATAAATAGTCCAATTGAATAAATATACTATCAATCAAGATGCAGACTAGTAAAAATTAATACAGGGAGCTAGTTCAGATGTTAAAAGAAATGAAAGTAAAATACCGATGGGAAATACCAGAGGGACTGACATTTGAATTTGGCGGAGCAAGAAAGAGCATCAGATCTGGTCAGGAAATGGAGGATTTTATTAGTAAAAATGAAAAGGACTTACCAAAACCCACAAAGGCTTGATCATGGAGTGTAAAGTTCTATCTTGGAATGTAAATGGACTAAACTCACCCTGTAAATGTAAGGTTATTTTCCACTGGCTTGTAAAACAGAAATGTAAAATTGTATGCCTACAAGAGACACATATTAGAAAGCAAGATGTAAAATATTTGAAAATGGCAAAGCTGGGAAAAGAGTTTGTAGCTGCTTCCAAACAGAAAAAGAGGGGTGTTGTATTGTATATAAAGGAGGAACTACAGCCTAAAGTAGTGTTAAGTGATGCAGAAGCTCGATATTTGGCAGTGGAAATAATTTGGAATTCAAAAAAGACATTGGTGATTGGAATTTATGCGCCTAATGGTGCAAAAGAAAATTTTTTATGGACTTACAAAAACAGTTAGATGAATTGTCTTATGATCAAATAATATTGGCAGGCGATTTTAACGGAGTTACGAACTTCGAAGAGGACAAGAAATCTAAGACTACACAAAAAAAAAAGAGGACTACTACCAAAGTCATTTTTTGCAATCACGAAACAGGAAAGTTTAGAGGATGTATGGAGGAGACAGTACCCCAAGAGTAGACAATATACATATTATTCTGCAAGACATTTTACACTATCAAGAATTGACATGATCTGGGCCTCCAAAGAATTGTTGCTTTGGACTAAAGAGGTGGAAATAATGCCAAAGGTAGGCTCAGATCATAATCCAATTGTGTGGAAATTTGGTAAGAATAGTAAAAGAGGATGGAGAATAAATGAGGACCTGTTACAAATGGAAGAGAATATTGCGTTACTGCAAAGGGAGACCAAGTTCTTTTTGCAATGCAATTTGAATAAAGAAGTATCGACAAACAAGGTTTGGGATACATATAAGGCTGTGATCAGAGGGATACTAATGGACTTGAATGCAAGAGATAGGAGGAAAAAAGACAAGAAATCATGGAAAAAATTAAAGCCAAAGAGATTCAACTCAAAAAGAGACCAGGCAAAAAGAAAATATATCAGGATATTAAAATATTGCAGGAACAGTTATCGGCAATGAACAATAAAGAATTGGAGTGGAATTTAAAGAGGATGAATCAGAGGTTGTTAGAGGGAGCAAATAAGCCTGGAAAATATTTGGCATGGCAACTAAAAAAGAGAAAAGAGAAGAAAATTATTAGCACAATACGAGAAGATGATAAGTTAGTAAGTGATCAAGTAGCCATTAGTAAAGTCTTTTTTAAATTTTACGCAAAATTATACCAAAAAAAAGAGGTGAACAAAGATTCAATAGCGGATTATTTAGATAAGATGAAACTTCCAACAATCTCAGAAGGATGGAAAGAAAAATTGAATAAGGAGATGACAGAAGAAGAAATAAAAGAAGCTATTCAATTAACGAAGCTGGGGAAGGCCCCAGGTTCAGAAGGATTAACGGCAAAATTTTATAAAACAATGGGCCAAGAACTGGTGCCTCTCTTGAAGGAGGTAATGAATGGTGCTATGCAAGACCAAGAGATTCCTGACACTTGGAAGGAGGCCAACATATCATTGATTCCAAAAGAAGGACAAGATTTTACTAATGTTAAAAATTATAGACCAATTTCATTGTTGAATAATGACTATAAAATATTTGTAAAGGTATTGGCGGAAAGAATTAAAGGATGGATGTTGGAATTCATTGCAGAAGAACAAGCGGGATTTTTACCTAACAGACAAATTAAGGACAATCTGAGAACAGTAATAAATGCTATTGAATATTATGATAAGCATTGTGATAGAGAGGTTGGTTTCTTTTTCGTAGATGCAGAAAAAGCATTTGACAATTTGAACTGGGACTTTGTTTGCCACTATGGAAAAGCTGCAAATGGGAGAAAAGTTCATACAAGCAGTTAAAGGAATTTATAAAGACCAAAGTGCAGCGATTGTAGTGAATGATGATCTGACAAAAAAACTAAAAATAAACAAAGGTACAAGGCAGGGCTGCCCATTGTCTCCATTGTTGTTTATATTGATCTTGGAAATACTGACGATCCAGATACGAGAGGACGATACAATTCGAGGTATAAAGATAAGAGAGTTTACCTACAAGGTCAGAGCATTTGCAGATGATATAATGTTGATTGTAGAGGATCCAATCGACAATATGCCAAAGGTAATAAAGAAGATAAAGGAATTTGGAGACTTGGCTGGTTTTTTCGTAAACAAAAAGAAGTCGAAGATACTATGTAAAAATATGACTAAACAGAAACAAGAATTGATGGAATTAACGGACTGCGAGGTAACAAACAAAGTAAAATATTTGGGAATTGAATTAACTGCAAAAAATATAGACTTATTTAAGAACAACTATGAGAAGCTGTGGATACAAATAGAGAGAGACTTGATAAAATGGAACAAGTTGAATCTATCATGGTTGGGCAGAATTGCGACAATAAAAATGAATGTGTTACCTCGTGTGATGTTTCTGTTACAAATGATTCCGATTATCCGAGACTCTAAACAATTTGAAAAATGGCAAAGAAAAATTTCGAACTTTGTGTGGGCAGGCAAGAAACCACGTGTTAAAATGAAAGTGTTACAGGATGCGAAAGAAAGAGGTGGCTTGCAAATGCCCAACCTAAGACTGTATTATGAAGCAATTTGTTTGACATGGATAAAGGATTGGATAACGTTGAAAAATCGCAAACTTCTGGCATTGGAAGGCTATAAGTAAATATTTGGATGGCATGCATACCTATGGTATGATAAAATAAAAGCGGACTCTCTGTTTCTGCATCATTATATCAGAAGAAGCCTCTTCACAATCTGGAAGAAATATAAGATGCATCTGGAAGATCAAATCCCCCTTGGGTGGTCCCGTATGAAGTAATAGACCCGAGAACTGTCGATAACGAACAGCAATGTTTAACTTACAAGGAGATAACACAAATACAACAGAGGAGTTAGCCGTGTTAGTCTGTAGTAGCAAAATCAAAAAGAGTCCAGTAGCACCTTTAAGACTAACCAATTTTATTTTATTGTAGCATAAGCTTTCGAGAATCAAGTTCTCTTCATCAGATGCCTGATCCGAACTGGTCAAATACAGAAGAGGAGGGGAGGGGAAAGAACAGGACATATATCACAAGAAGACAGAATGCAATATTGCATTCTGTCTTCTTGTGATATATGTCCTGTTCTTTCCCCTCCCCTCCTCTTCTGTATTTGACCAGTTCGGATCAGGCATCTGATGAAGAGAACTTGATTCTCGAAAGCTTATGCTACAATAAAATAAAATTGGTTAGTCTTAAAGGTGCTACTGGACTCTTTTTGATTTTACAAATACAACAGTTAACGTTAAAAATAAAATCAGAAGAAGAATTGTCTCCTTGTTATAATTGGTTTCAATATAGACAGATCAGAGATCTTTACAAATCGGACTGTTCAAGAGGAGGAATAAGAATGGAAAACTCAGAATTGGAAGAAGTAATGCTACAAGAAGGCAAGAAACAAATTTCAATGATTTATAAGATACTTCGAAAATGGTACACTGAGGATGAAACAGTGAAAGTACAGATGGTGAAGTGGGCAATAAACTTTCATAAAGAAATAGCGATGGAGTCCTGGGAGCACTTGTGGAAGAATACAATTAAGATTACAACATGCATGAATATTAAAGAAAATGTGTATAAGATGATATACAGATGGTACCTAACACCAAAAAAAATTGCGCTGGGGAATGCTAACATGTCAGACAAGTGCTGGAAATGTAAAAAGCACGAAGGATCACTGTATCATATGTGGTGGACATGTGAAGTAGCTAAACAGTATTGGGGTGAAATAATAGAAGTAATAAATGAGATTTTACAAATACAAATAAATAAAAACCCAGAATTGTTGCTACTGAACTTGGGAATGGAGAATGTTCCAGTGCAGCACAGAACATTGTTATTTTACATGGCAGCTGCAGCAAGATTATTGTATGCGCAGAAATGGAAAGTGCAAGAAGTACCTACTGTAGAGGACTGGATTTACAAATTGCTGTACATGGCAGAAATGGACAAAATGACAAGAAAACTTAAAGACCAAGACCCAGAACAATTTATGGCAGACTGGGCGAAAATGAAACAATATTTGGAGAAAAAATGGGATGTGAAAGGAGAACTGTGGCAGTTTGAGAACTTTTAAACTATGATACTACAAACAGAAGAGAGAAGTGACTTTACCAATAGAAGAAATGTGTGTTTATATTAATCTAAGCTACGATTATAGTTAACTATAGGAGGGGTAGAATTTATAACTGATACTTAGAAGTGGGATTGATATATTAGAAAAAGTAATATAGCATACATATAGTAAGGGAAGAGGAAATTATTTAGAGTAATAAATGTTATTAAGTTAGAATATTAACTTAACTATCATTAAGTCTGAATTATGGTTAAGTATAAGATATGAGAAGTATGCTGTTAATTATGGGAAGAAATATTAGTAAAATTAATTTGATAAGTATGTTATTAAGTTTGCGAAGAAATATCAGTAAAACTAATATAGTATGTATAGATTATAGAGTAATTAGGGCTTAGAGTAAGGATTGTTATGTAGGGATGCTTGATTGTTTAATATAGGATATGTTAAGCAATAAAGGGGGTAGAGGGTTGGAAAGCTGTTGGAAGTCAAGAAGGAGGGGGGAAAGGGTGGGGGTTAGGTTAGATTTAATCAGATAGGGTTTAATTGAATTATTGTTTGAAATTATGCTCACCAATAAATTTTTTTTAAAAAAAAAAGATGCAGACTAGTAAAAATGTATGATGAATCAGACTTTACAAAGTCTTTACATAGTCCTTGAAATCAACTGGTTGATGAACTCCTACACCTGTCAGAGGTAAGTTTATGATAATGTTCTGTTGGTTAAAATGCTAATTATTCTCTTTATTTTTGCAGGTACTTGCTCCAAAGGAAGCAGACAAAGTTCCAAGTTGGACTCTGATGTAGAATAGCCTTTATGTAACTGAATACCTTGTACTCCCAATGAGCTTGCCAGTGTATTTCGATTTTCACTTCATAAAAGTCCAGAAACGTTGTTTAGTGGGAGGAACTGAGGAACTGTAAAGTCCACCCAGCCCTTCCACTGGATAGGCTGAGAGAAGGGCCATTCATGGAGGCTGGGTAGGATTGGAAGTTAACCCAGGGAGTTACATTCAGGGAGGCTGGGTTGGGAATGGGAGGACACCCAGAGAGTTGGGAAAAGGGGAATCCTTTAAAAGCAGGCTCGTATGAGAGCCAACTCACCTAACTACCCCAGTCAATGATGGGCTAGTTCATGAACTGCTCTTCATTGCCCCTCTAGTTGGAATGAAGAGACAGACACAGGTGCTAGATCGAAGGGCCACTTTATTAAATTAACCTTAACATGAACATTAACCCATAACTGTGGCAAGGGTAAAAGCAGCACAGGCCAAACCACAGGATCACCCCTGGACCTCCGCCTTGACCTGCCTGGGCGAGCCCTGAAGCCCCGGGTGTGAGCCATCCCTGGAGATGGCTAGGAGACCCAGCCGGTCAGGCAAATTGGTTCCCCCCTTTCAAGCTCCTAAGCCTCAGCCATACAGCAGTGAGGGAAGGACTTGCACATGGGATTCCCCCAGGCAGTCTGCCCATGCATGCTGGCAGCCATCCCAAGCAGTACCAGCCACTCCTAGCAGACCCCTCTTCCCCACCAATAGGGAAGTGCCAAGGGTGCTCACCGGCCCACTGCCTCTCACCAAACTCTATCCCACCACCGCCAGGGCCAAGCCTCTGTTTAGGCCCTAGCACCCTGCTATTGGCCTAGAGCCAACCTAAGCCATTGCCACAAGTTGTTGAGGAAGATATCATCACTATTATCCAACAGGTGTACCCCGTCACCACAGTAGAGGTCAGCAAATTCGTCCCTGATCCTAGGGTGGGGTAAATAAACCCCCAAACCCTCCCCAAGGGCTTTCTGAATGGCCCTGTTGTCCTTCATCCGAGCCCTTTCGATTGCCTGATGGTCCTCAGCCTCCTGCCAGACCCTACGAGGTAACATGGCAGACCACATAATAAGCACTCCAGGCCAATGCTGGAGTATCCCCTACATGTCCAATTTAGCCTGAAGGGAAATGCCTTACTGTGGACAAACCCAAGGTCATTCCCACCCAGGTGAATGACCAATATACAGGGTGGAGGATCCCGCTGTTCCTTGAATAAGAGTGGCAACAAACCAGGCCACCTGAGGCCACAACAATCTTGCCACTCCACAGCTGCCCATTCTCTCAAACCAAGCTGGGACACGAACTGCATCCTCCAAGCTTGATGAGCAGCCTGAAAGTTCATACTGTGTCCGCAGATCAAAATTTGTTGTTTCTCCCGGCAAGACACAGCACCTAAGAAAACATCAATTAGTATAACATATACAACTACGTTAATGGACAAATATAGGACCGATAGGAGGAAGATTTCCACCTACCCACTCCATGAATAACCTGCACTGAATACCCCATAGCTGCTGCCATAGACGCAGCTCCAATCCTAAAAGGAATAGGTGCTAAATTTGAAGCCAGCCAACCCCAACTTGGCCAGTGCCTTCTCAGTCATGGCCCAAAACTGGTAGCGTGCCAGGGGGAAACCATCCTCATGCTGAAACAATACCCCCTGATCTTCCTCCCAAAGATGCAAAAATTTATGGAGAGTCCGCACCAGACACAGATCTGGGTACGCACAGGTCTCCAGCCTTACAGCCACCCCTGTCTGATTCTGGTCCATCTTGGACTTCTGAATCATGAGGGAAACCCTGTCTTCCTCTAACTTAATATCCCGGGCCATAAGGGTACAACCTGACTTATCCACCTTAGACTGGACAACCAGTTCACTAATATGCAGTGCCCCCAAAAAGGCCACCAATGTGGTGGCATGAAACAACCTAGCCTCATATCCTGAGCTACAAATTGTACCCCAGGCTGTGATAAGACCCTTTAAAACTGTTGGAGAAATAGGCTCTCTAGGGTAAGCACGAACTATAGCTTCACATGACCATCCCTCCAACATTTTCCTAACTCAGAAGTCACCTGTGGCCTCAGGAAACCCCCAAGCTTTGCTTATTAAAGCCAGTGGATTTAACTGCTAACCTCCAACCCTTCTGGTGCACGCAAAAGCACATCAGATGCTCAATAGGGATGGGCCATACCTGCTGAAGGCCAACATCTCTCCTAAACCCCGCAAATTGTCCTACCGTTTTGTTGTAGGATTGCTGCATGCTGGGGGCCCTGTATGCTTCGGCCTCCCAAGATGCCATAACTCCTGGGGCATCTGCGCCAGTTCTGAGTTGGCCTCCAGGGCAAGCTGCCAAAAACAATCCATCTGTTGGAGAGATAAAGCATCTGCCACACCATTACTAACACCACATATTTGTTCTGTAAAATGTTCTGCTGGAGGCACAACAACATAAAGGCCCTAACCAGCCTCATAATCCGGCCTGATTTCAAAGTCAAGGAGTTGACCACATATACCACAGCCTGATTGTCGCACCAAGAGTTGACAACATGGTTGGACAACTCCTCCCCCCACATGTGCACTACCACCAGAATGGGAAAAAACACTAAAAAATTTAAATCCTTATCTAACCCAAACGCATGCCAATCAGGTGGCCACTAGTCTGCACACCAATGCCTTCAGAAATACACACCAAAGCCCAAAGAGCCAGATGTGTCAGACATAACCTGCAGTTCAGCCTCGAGCAGCAGGTCCTCCCGCCAAAAGGTAACCCCATTGAAATCCTTGAGGAAATCGGACCAAACATCCAAATCCTCCTGCATCCCCCTAGTGACCTTAAGGCCATGATGGGGAGCTCACAGTGATGACATAGCATCACAAAGCTGCTGCAAAAAGGCCCTTCCTGGAGCAACTGCCTTGCAAGCAAAGTTCAAGTGACCTACGAGCTGCTGCAGCTCCAATAGGGACACCTTTCACTTGGACCTGAACTCCAGAAGCCTAACCTTAAGTTCAGCAACTTTCTCTGGGGGAAGCCTAAAACATTGATGAACCGTGTCAAGCTCTATGCCCAGAAACATCAATACCTGAGAGGGCCCATCCATTTTCTCATGTGCCAAGGGGATGCCCAGCTCCTCAGCTAATTGGAAGAAAGTGTTTAAAAGTCAGGCACACTGCCTAGACCCACCTGCCCCACAAACAAAAAATCATCTAAATAATGCATGGAGTTGCGACTACGTATCCTGTGCTGTAATCCCCATTCTAAAAAGGAGCTAAAGCATTCAAAGGCAGCACAAGAAATGGAACAGCCCATTGGAAGAGCCCAGTCCATATAGAACTTGCCCTCAAAGGAAAACCCCAGGAGCTCAAAATCATCAGGGTGGACTGGGAGAAGGTGAAATATAGACTTAATGTCACATTTCGCGATCTCAGCTCGAACCCCACAGCAGCGTACCACCTTGACGGCCTGGTCAAATTATGTGTACCGAACCGAGCATGAATGCTCCGGGACAGCATCATTCACCAATTCCCCATGGGGAAACGAGAGGTGATGTATCAAGCAAAACTCCCCAGCCACCTTCTTGGGGACCGTCCCCAATGGGTACACCCTCAAATTGGGGACAGAGGGGGCATCAAAGGGGCCTAAGACTCAACCTTCACTGCACTCTTTGGCTATTTTGCTCCGCACTATGTCCTCCATCCCAACCACGGAACGCAAATTCTTAGACATATAAGGGAAACAGCCCATGAACAGGGATTCCGAAACCAAAAGTAAACCCCTGCAACAGAAAAAGAGCATCCTGCATCCAGGCGCTCAAGGACCTTCAGGCTTACCGGGCTGGGTCCTTTTACTAGAAGCCTGCTGACTGCTGGCTCCCCTGCCCCAGAACTTCTTGCCTCCCCCACCCTGTCTAACTTTGGGGCAGGCATTGTATGGGTGCAGCCCGGCACAGGAAGGGCACTCATGTTTAAACCTACAGGGTTTCCGGTTGCACCCTCCCTTAAAGGCAAACTCACAGCAAAGCAGATGGGGTTGAACCTGCTGCCCCGCTGTAGTGTGGGTAGTAGAGGCTGAGGCCGAGCGCTGCACCAGATGACCACTGTCATAGCAGACTCCCAAAATGGGCTTCACTGGTGACATCACCTGCAGCCAAAGCTGCTGGTGAATGCGGTCCAAAGGTAAACCAGGGTTAATGGCCACCTGCATCCTGAACTCCTCATCATCCTGCATCCAAGCAGCACCCAAGAAGCCAGTATAGCCCTTATAGATGATATCCAAATACTGTAGAAGAGAAGCAGCCCTCTGAGGCCTGACCAATACACCAGCATAGATCAAAAAACCCGGTAATCAATTAGCCCAGGTCTGATCCATGCACTGCCGCTTCAGCCTCTCTTTATCCCTGTCATCCAAGTATTCTTTATCCTTCCTTTCCAAATCCTGGAAAAAAAGGGTAAAGACATCAATGTATTCACCCTTAAGAATCTTGTCACAAGTTGCCTGTGTTAGATGGTCACCCAAGGGAAGTGCCGTATCACCAAATGGGAGTGCATTAAAAGGCACATGCCCATAGGCCAAGGCAGAATAAGGATAAAATCCCCATGGTCCACCTGTGTACCCGGGCCACATTCCAACCTGACCCTGACCCCATGCACCTTCCACTCCTCCCCATGTGGGCTGTGACGGTGCAGTTTGTTGAGCACCAGCCAACTCCAAACCCTGTGGTTGTCATGGGTGTTGTCCAATAGCAGCCCAGGCAGCAGGAAACTGCTGGCTGGCTCCCAGGGCCATCCCAGAAGTACCCTGAGCAGGACCTTGGCCCCAAGGCCCCACGGCCAAGGGGAACAAGTCTGAGGTGCAGTGTCCTTACCTCCCACCTCCACAGGCTCGACAGCCACCACCACAGGAGCAGATTCCACCGTAGCCTCCTGCTCGAGGTCCACCACTTGTGCTTCACTCCTCTGGCCAACTGTCAACTGGGCTCTGCTGGACTCACCGGCCACTGCTCCTGCTGCCTCCTCCAAAACAGAAAGATGCCTCAGAATTTCCCTATTAACAGTATCTCTGGAGGCTCCACAAATAGGCCGATCCCAGCCTTTACTAAGAGCAGCCCCCGCAGAAACACCCTTACCCTTCTCAAGGGCTGCCAATCAATGCAATATCTCCTACTGGGAGAAACGCTCCTCCTCATCCTCTGAAGAGGTAGCTGCTTGTGCAGACCACTTAGTTGGGGCCATTTAGCAGGCTGTTTGCCAAGTAATAGATTCACTAATATATAAGTACAACAGGTACCCCCAAATCTGCACAAGCTAGAAACCCACAGGCAACTGATTAGGGCTGCACCAAAACCAAAGCCATCACCACTAACAGTAAAAACCCAAGGCCCAAAATGGCCGCAAATTCACCAAGGGCCTGGGGGCCTAAAATGGCTGCCAACAACCCACAGCCTAAAATGGTCACCCAACAGTGCCTAGAGGCCACCCCTTATGCTTGCAGAGGCCAGCAAGGCTTAAGCCATCCGCCTCCCATGGGGGCCCTCACTTAAACCCCCCTTTGTAACCAAAATGGGGGGAGGGGGAATGTGCAGCTAGCAAGTCACGGCATGCACACAGGCCTTTCAACCTGGACAAAACATATTGTTGAGGATACAGGGAGGGGTGTGTAACGGCCTGGCCCCCTAAACCACTTGCTCACCCCTGCGGGAGCCAAGCCAGGTGCGCTGCCCCTTCCTCCAAGGCCGCTACCATGTGGCCAATAAAAGAGGGCCCCAAACCCAACACCTCCAAGGACACCCACCCAAGAGGGTGCAGGGCCAAGGCTGCCTCTGGCAGAGCAAAGCCACTGTTGCTGGGATGAATTTCACCCCCTCTGCAGCAGAAACACCACTGCAGAGCCTCACCACCGCAGCGCCCAAGCTGCCACAAAGCCTCAGCCATGCTGAGATGCCTCCCCAGCATGGAGGAGCCACTGCTGCTGGGACACCAACGCCGCCACCAAAATGCCACCACCGTAAACAACACGTCTACCCACACCAAGCATTGAAGGCAACTGAAGCTGGGCAGATGGTGCCGCCTAAAGGGGCTGCTGGGTCCACCCACCCGGCAGAGACCCAGATGCCCAGGAATTGCTCTGCCCTTCTTCCTTCCAGGGAGGCAATGCACAACTCCCTCCTAGAGCAGCTAAAGCTGCCAGGAGGTATGGTCGTATTGTATCAGTATCAACAAATAAAGATATGAGACATGAATATGTGGGTCAAGTAGTTTATTAATGGCTTTTCCACATCTGTTAAATATCCATGAATTAGTATGATTTAGTGTTAACAAGAACCTACCAAGGCTACCAGCATTTTGAACAAACCCACCCTGGCTCCAAACATCACATTCTTGCTTGCTTTGTTTATCTGCAAATAAAACAGTGCCAAGGAGTGTTAAGACTCGTGCCACATGGGCTGCTTCAGCAATGGCTTGGTTCCTGTTTCTCAGTCATGGCTCAGACTTATGACTCAATTGTCACTACCTATACTGTAGAAATTCTTACTATTCTTGTCAGAACTAGTTGTAGTATAACCAATCCAAAGACACAGGTGAATCAGAGAATGTCACATGTCCCAGGATAAAATGGACCATGTAAAAAAGACCCCCTTCCAGAACAATTTGAAAGAGGCCCCAAAATCATGAAGGGCCCCTTAGAAGGGTGACCAGCTATTTTCATTTTATCCATATGAGGGTGCAAGGCTCAGCAAAAGCTGCTGGAGAGAGTGTAAAGCTTCTCCAGCACCTTTCTACACACATGGATGCTACACACATGGATCATGAAGAGATGTGCGCCTTATTTAAAAATGGGACTGGCACAAGTAATATTCTAGCTCTACAGGCTAGGAACTAAATTCTTAGATGCCCCAAGGTGCTCACCGATTGCCCTATCTACACTATAGCAATCTACCCTATCCCTGCCACCTAGTTATCACCTAACCAGTCTCCTGACCAGGAGGAGTTATTCAGAAACACTGACCCCAGAACTACGCAGAGATGGTTAAAAAAAAAAAAAAGATTCTTCGTAGCCAGTTTGAAAGAAGATCAAAAAGTTCCTGCTTGGTCCCTTAATGGTGACTGGCTATTTCTTCATTATACATGGGAATTCAGGGGGTGGGGGATGGGGGAGGAGAACAAACTTGTAAACTGCTACAAAATTTGGCAGCAAAAAAACCCTTATAATGCTGTGCTGATACTCAAAGCCTACTGGCTGGTCTTAATAACAGCATAGTGGTCCGGATGCTTTCCCCAATCAGGTCTTATGCTTTATTTAAAAAAGGAGTTGCTATACACATAATCATAACCCTACGTGCTATGAATTGGATCACAAAAACTGGACTTAACACCCTTTAGTCCCCTAAGCAGCTAAACTTTCCACCCCAACATATCAGCTCTGCCAGCATGTCAGAGACTTATCCACCACAAGATAATACAGGTACTGTCAGTCATTGCTTACTATTGACGACTATAATGTGAACATGTACATTTTCAAAGAAATGTACACTTTCAAAGATAATACATTGCCCCCCCTCAATTGGAAGAAGGAGACAGACACAAGGGGTTGGATAATAAGGGCCGCTTTATTGAAATACAACATGAACTATTAACTGAGGTCAAGGCCAACTGGTGGTACAGGTCAAGCCACGGGGTCAGCTCTGGACCTCCGCCTTGACCTGTTTGGGTGAGCCCCACTGCCCTGGGTGTAAGCCATTCCGTAATGGTATCTACCTGGCTAGCCAGGCAAAGTGTTCCACTCTTATCAAACTCCTAAAGCCTCAGCTGTACTGCATGAGGGTAGGACTTACACCAGGGGTTCCCTGAAGGTGGTCTGCCAGGTAGTGGTAGCCGTACAGCATACCCTCCACTCCTGCCAGACCCCATTTTCTCCACCAATGGGGGATTGCCAATGCAGGTGATCACCGGCCTGTTCCCTATTCCCCCAACTATCTCCTGCCCTGGGCCTCCTACATAGCAGCACCAAGCCAATCACCTCCAACCTCTGATGACAGTACAAGGTAGGCGAAAAACCTCTCTTCCACCCAAGCCAATCTGGGGAAAAGAGGAAAAAATCCTACCTGGCTCTGGAACAGCAGCTGTCTAATCCTGCACTGAAACAGGGTGAGGCGGGTGGGCCGATTGCATGGAGCAACTGCAGGCCGGGTGGGGCGGGGCAGCCTACAGGGCCTCCGTCTCCACACACCCCCCAGCCAATTCCCGGATGGGTGGTGGGTGCTGTCTCCTCCTTCTGAGGAGACAAAGTCGGCCCCTGGCTTAAGCCACGTTGTGGCTGCTGGGAAAGGACCGCAAAGTGGCAATATCTAACAAAAAGTGAGGAACGTGACTTAAGACGAATTTAGAGGAGAAAATGGGTGGTAGAGTGAGTGTGTATGAACTGTCAAGTCACCCCTGACCTATGGAGATCCTATGGATGAAAGACCTTCAACACGTTCTATCATTATACAGACTTGCTTAGATCTTGCAAACTGGAGGATGTGGCTTTTTTTGTTGAGTCAAGCCATCTCGTTTTAGATCTCCCTCTTTTCCTACTGCCTTCATCTTTTCCTAGCATTATTGACTTCCAGAGAGTCTTGTATTCTCATGATGTGATCAAAGTATGATATCCTCAGTTTTGCTATTTTAGCTTCTAGGGAGAATTCAGGCTTGGTGTGTTCTAGAAGCCACTTATTTGTCTTTTTGGGTATCTACTAAACTCTCTTCCAGTACAACATTTCAGATTAATCATTTTCTTCCAGTCAGCTTTCTTTATTGTCCAACTTTCACATCCATACAGAGTAAGAGGGAGGTACCATAGTTTGGGTTATCTTGGTCTTGATCCCCAGAGAGACATCTTTATCTTTAAGGATCTTTTCTAGCTCCCTCATGGCTTCTCTTCCAAGTCTCAATCTTCTTGGTTGCAGTATTCCTTTTGGTTGATGATTGATACAAGGAATAAAAAAATTTGAACAATTTCCATTTCCTCATTGTTAATTTTTAAATTGTATAATCCCTCAGACATGGTGCTATAAAAAGGAGAGTCAATGATGGAAGGAGCTGCAGGAGAAGCTGTGCTCAATTAAAATGAAGGGGTGGTGTACTACATGAAAGAGTGGGAGCACAAAAGGAGTATTCTGGCACATGCTGGATTCTGATGTCATTATACTATTGTGTTATGGCAGCCCTGAGAAGATAATCTTCACTTGGGGTCAAGAAAAAGTGGAAGGTCATCATGGCGGGGAGGATGAAAAACATATATTGATTTGAACAACTAGCAAATACAAATGTAAATACTTTGAGATTTTCTGCCAAGCAGACCAGTCTTTCAGCTTCCACCATGCAAACAGTGATACTAGGGCTGAAGAATTGTTCCAGTGCCTGGGAAGTATGCCCAAGTTAATAGGTAATGGCCAACTTCCTTTGGAACACAGAGTCTTCACAACTGTCAGCTAAGAACAGTCTAGACAGGGTCAAATTAAAAATCTGCTTAACAAAGCACATATTTGACTATGGCAACTAGAAGCTCCCAAATATTTGACTATGGCAACTAGAAGCTCCCAAAGAAGTTCACAAGCAGATCAAAATGGTATTCCCTTGACCCGAAAATACTGCCAATCTATATGGCAGCTCCATTTTAAATTATCAAGACTAGTACTAATTAACAAAGTTATCCTCCACAAATTTTTTCAGTACTAAAAATAACAAGAAACATATATGCTAATTTCATACTGTTGGCTCCCAATCATGCATCTGTTTCTTTCATATGCACCAAAGTAGGCCATGTTTGATTCTCTTTGATTCTGTATTATCACTGTAATTGGTTTCAGTGTGCCCAATTTTCATTGTTGCCAGTGATAATTCTTTTGTTTTTTTGGTTTATTTTATTTCTTTTGCACCATTTATATGTCATTTATATGCAATTGACCCACACATGACATGGGGAAAGCATGCATTTTAATGGTGAAAAAACAAGACTTATTGGAAGAGACAATGAAAAGCAAAAGCAAAATGGGGATTTTCAAATTGAACTAGCAAGAAATTCAATCTCAGCCCTATACTCGACGGTGCACAAAGGGGTTACATAGTCTCTCCAATGCAGTGAACATTCACTAATACAACTTTGCTATGAAGGATCCTGGGTGGAAATCCAAGGAGAGTTGTTGCTCATGCACCAGTGCAAGTTGGAACAATGGGTTCTAAGGATGTATGAGAGATCTGAGGCACTGCCTGGTGACTGTTAGCTCTCTACCCTCTGCTTTGGAGTGGATCCTTTGGATCCTGCAGCCCCTGCTGAACCTGTAGGATTTCTGCAGCTGGCTGGTTTGAGAGTCGTAGACTCACTGTTTTTTTCTGTCCTTTGGGGGGAGGGGGGAGGCCTGGTGTCTGAGAGGGATAGGGTTGGGGGGAATTTCTTTTAATTTGCATTTTAAAAAACTGATTTTTTTGCTGTGGGTGGGTGCTTTGATTGGGCCTCTGGGGGGGGGGGGGCTTCAGTTTCTGACTTCTGAAGTTGGTTACATTTACTGTTCATTTTGCTGTTTGCTCTTCTTATTCTTTTGTTTTGCTGTGGGTTCTTTCTTTTTTGCAGTACATTTTTGCTGGGCTTTGCTGTTTTGCTATTGGGGGGTTGTTTCCCCTGTTGTTGGGGCTTGGGGTGCTCATTCTTTATACAGAGGAGTTAGCTGTGTTAGTCTGTAATTGCAAAATAGTAAAAAGTCCAGTAGCACCTTTATAACTACCCAACTTCATTGAAGCATAAGCTTTCGAGAACCACAGCTCTCTTCATCAGATGCATCGAGAACCACAGCTCTCTTCGTCAGACGCGGAAGATAGCATCTTCTCGTGAGAGTTTTGCTCGACGTCGCGCAAAACTCTCGTGAGAAGATGCTATCTTCCACTTTTTTGCGTGACATTTTGCAACGTTATGGAAGCAGGTTAGTAGTGTGAAAACGGCCTTTGCTTCATGGCACGTTTTCTTTTTTTTATATAAGATTTTTATTTTTATTTTTTAGATAGAAAATAGGGAGTAGAAAGTAGAGCGAAGGGGGATAGAAAGAAAAGAAAGAATGAAAAAAGAAGTTACATATCTGTTACATTGCACCATTCACTCTAATACATGTCATAGTATTCTGCTAGTCAGCTATCTATTTGCAAGTTTTTCCATTTATCTTCTATAATGTCCATAAGGGACCACATCTTAATTGAAAACTAAATTTCTCTAAACTTATCTTGTATCCATTTGTAAAAAGGCTCCCAAATGTCATTATAGGTTGTATTGTCCAACTCTTTCAATAAACTCGACAATTTATCCATTTCAGCCGTCTCCAGTATTTTTTCGACCAGGTTTTCTTGTGTTGGGATAGTTGTCATTTTCCAAAGTCTCGCATATGCAATCCTAGCTATTGTAATTGTATTCAATATCAAATGCTTTTGCTCTTTATTGACCGGGACCGATATGTGGTTTAATAAATAAAGTTCTCGTTTCAGAGGTAGTGGAGTCTTGAGTATCTGTTGTAACATTGTGTGTACCATCTCCCAAAACTCCATTGTTTTTTTACATGTCCACCACATATGATAGTAAGATCCCGGTGTCTTCTCACACTTCCAACAATTATTTGACATATTTAAGCGAGATTTAGCTAACCTAATTGGAGTCAAATGCCACCTATAAAACATTTTATATACATTTTCTTTCAGTGAGGCCAATTTTGTCATCTTTAAATTACTTTTTCACATTTGTGACCATTGCTCTAAATCTATTGTATGTCCCACATTCTCAGCCCATTTTATCATAGTATCCTTGACCTCTTTCCCCTGTAATTTTGCCTTTATAAGTATAGCATATATTTTCTTTATCATTTTAACATTAGTACCACATAATATCACATCAATATTTTCATCCTTTTCGTAAAAGCCCACTGTTTTATCTTTTTTGTATCTGGATTCCAGTTCTGCCTGGCCCCACCATCCCAACTCAATGTCTAGCTCTGCCATTTCTTTTGGATTTTACAATAGCCCAGCTGGTTTCAGTAAGATCTTATAGGTAGGAGTTTTTCCCTCTTTTTTCAAAGAAGGATGTGTAAAAGCTTCAATTGGGGAAACCCACAAAGGAATTTTCTCATAAAAGGTAGATCTTATTCTTTCCCAGACCAGTACTAGCGCTTTCCTTATCCAGTGATTTTTAAAATATTTATGATTTTCCCATTTTTTATACCAGAGAAACGCGTGCCAGCCCATCAATAGGTCATGTCCTTCCAGGTTTAAAAGTCTTTCATTTTCCAAAGTAATCCACTCTCTCAGCCAAGTCAGCACACAAGATTTATAATATAGGAGCCAATCTGGTAGGGCAAAGCCTGCTTTTTTCTTAGTATCTTCTAGGGCTTTCAGCTTGATTCCTGTTTTTTTGTTCTGCCAAATAAAAGATTGTACAGCTCAATTAAGGTCTTTAAAGAATACTTGGGGTATTCCTAATGGAATATTTTGAAACAGAAATAGAACTCTTGGGAGAACATTCATTTTTATCGCTGCTATTCTTCCCGTCAGTGATACCTGAAGATCTTTCTAGGTCTTTTTTTATTGTTTTTATCAGTATCCCATAATTATCTTCATATAAGGAGCTACATCTGTTTGTCATCCAAATTCCTAACTATTTTATCTTTTTTTCAATTACTAGTTGCGATTTTTGAGTTAGTTCTTCCATCTGTCATTTTTGAATGTTTTTGGTAATCAGCTTTGTCTTTTGAATATTTATTTTTAATCCTGTCAAAGCTCCATACTCCTTGATTTCCTGCAAGAGCTTCTGTATTGATGTTAAAGGATCTTCTAAAATAAAAACTAAGTCATCTGCAAATGCTTGTACTTTGTATTCTTGCCTCTTAATTTTGGCTCCTCTGATCTCGTCTGAGTTTCAGATCTTGTCATAAGTGGTTCCAGTGTCAATATAAACAAGAGAGGAGATAATGGACAACCGTGTCTTGTTCCTTTTTCAATTTCTATTGATTCTGTTAGTTGGCCATTAATTGAGATTCTAGTCCTTTGTTTATCACAAATTCCTTGAATTATTCTGAGAAAATTTTCTCCACACTGCATCTCGTCCGGTTGTTTAAACATAAATTGCCAATTGAGATTGTCAAATGCCTTCTCTGCATCAAGGAACATCAGAGCCATTTGTTTTTCTGGATGAGCTTCGTAGTACTTCAAAATGTTTAGTATTTTTCTTATATTATGGCTAGTCTGTCGTCCTGTTAAAAAAACGGCTTGATCTCGGTGAATCATCTGGTCCATTCGTTTCCTCATTCTGCTTGATAATATAGTTGCGAAGATTTTATAATCTACATTCAGCAGGGAGATTGGTCTATAGTTTTTGATTTCTTTCAAATCTGTTCCATCCTTTGGTATTAAGGATATTGTAGCTTCTTTCTACATTTCTGGTATGGATTCTGTATCCCATATTTCTTCCATCAGCTTCTTAAAGGGAGGAATTAAGGTTTCTTCAAAGCATTGGTAGTATTCAGCTGGTATGCCATCTGGGACTGGAGATTTTCCCTTGTTTTGCTTTTTAAAGGCCTGTATTATTTCATTTATAGTGATTGGGTCATTTAGAATTTTCCTCTGTTCCTCACTAAATTTCTTCAATCTCATTTTTTTCAGATAGTCATCTTGTTGCTCTGGTTGGACAGTCATTTTCCCATAGAGCTTCTTGTAGTAGGATTCAACCACCTTCTTTATTTCTTCCTGAAGAACTTTCTCCTCTCCTTTTTCATCATTCAGTGACATTATTTGTCTTTTGGTATTTTCTTTCCTTAGCTTATAGGCTAGCCATCTTGTAGGCTTATTTGCATTTTCAAAGTAGTTTAGTTTGGCATATTTAATTTTCTTCTCCATCTCCTCCATTAACAACAAATTAAGTTTATGTTGAAGTATCTTTATCTTCATTTTTTTTTTTTGAAAAATTTTTTATTGGGTTAGGATCAAATGTTTACACATTACAGTCAATATTCCCATTTCCCAATTTCTAACCCCCTCCCTTTCCCCCCCCCATTTTGTTGACTTCCAACAGTTTTCCAACCCTTTATCCCCTTTCCCTTACTCTTTATATATTCCTCTATCTAACAAATATATATTCTCCCTTTATTCTAAGCAATACTTCTTTAACTATTTTTAATACTCTGTACCCTGACTATGAGTCCCTTTTTCCATAATGGATAAACAATTTATCCCATTTTTCATTATTTCACTTTCAAATATTTCTATATATCATAAACTATGTAAACCATACATTCATATAAATCAGCCAGTTTAACTTATACTCTATATGTTATTCATTCTATCTTCTTCTTTCTATTTTAGTTATATTTGTTTACATTAGTATTTCTATTCCCCTTCAATCATAAGTCTATATATGATATCAATCAATTTGACTCATATACAACTTCAAATAAACATATTCAGTTTGGTACACTGTACGGAATCAAAAAGAAAATATTATTAGTTATTCAATCCTTATAGTTAACCCTTATGATTAATTATTTTCTATCAATATTCTATTTATTATTCTATATATATCAATCTAATATCATAACTGCTTAGAAATTCTTTTACCTCTTCTCCTCCCCAGTAAAGTCACCCCCTCTACATTTTATTGTACTTCAGTAGTTCTCAAACTGCCACAGTTCTCCTCCCACCTCCCACTTCTTCTCCAAATATTGTTTCAGCTTCTCCCAGTCTGTGTTAAACTGTCCTGAGTCCAGGTTTCTCAATTTTCTTGTCATTTTGTCCATTTCTGCCATATACAGCAATTTGTGGATCCAATCTTCAATGGTTGGCACTTCTTGTATTTTCCATTTTTGCGCATACAAAAGTCTAGCTGCTGCCGTCATGTAAAATATCAACGTCCTATGATGGGCTGGAATTCCCTCCATTCCCAAGTTTAGTAGCAGGAGTTCTGGGTTCTTATTAATTTGAAATTGTAAAATCTCACTCATTTCTCTTATTATTTCCCCCCAGTACTGCCTAGCTACCTCACACGTCCACCACATATGGTAGAGGGAGCCCTCATACTTCCTGCATTTCCAGCATTTATTAGAAGTGTTCAAATTCCCTAGCGCAATCTTCTTTGGTGTCATGTACCAACGGTAAATCATTTTGTAAATGTTCTCTTTGATACTAGTGCATGTCGTTGCCTTCATTGTAGTCTTCCACAAGTATTCCCATGCCTCCATTGTTATTTCTTTGTTGAAATTTATGGCCCATTTCACCATTTGTCCTTTAACTATTTCATCCTCAGTATACCATTTCAGCAGTGCTTGGTATACCTTAGATATTCTTTTCTTGTCCTCTTTAAGAAGGGTCTGCTCTAGTTCCGAGTTTTCTGTTCGTATACCTCCCTTTACAGAGTCCGAGTTATATAAATCTCTAATCTGTCTATACTGGAACCAATCATAATAAGGTGATAGTTCCTCCTGAGTCTTTATTCTGAGTTTAGATTCTTCAGTTCTAGTTATTTCTTTATAAGTTAGACATTGTTGCTCATTATCAACAGCTCTCGGATCTATCACCTCATATGGAACTACCCACAAAGGGGTTCCTTCTTCCAAATAGATTCTATACTTCTTCCAGATTATATATAAACTTCTCCATATATAGTGATGCAGGAACATCGAGTTCGCCTTTACTTTGTCATGCCATAAGTATGCGTGCCATCCAAATATTTTTTTGTATCCCTCTAGGGCTAGTAATTTCTTATTCTTTAGCGTCATCCACTCCTTCAACCACACCAAGCAAATTGCGTCATGGTAAAATCTTAGATTGGGCAGTTGCAATCCGCCTCTTTCCTTTGCATCTTGTAAAACTTTCATTTTCACTCGGGGCTTCTTGCCTGCCCATACAAAGTCTGATATTTTCCTCTGCCATTTTTCAAATTGCTTAGAGTCACTGATGATTGGTATTGTCTGTAGCAAAAACATTACTCTTGGTAACACATTCATCTTAACTGCTGCAATCCTTCCCAACCATGACAAATTTAGTCTGTTCCATTTAATCAAATCTCTCTCTATCTGAGTCCATAGTTTTTCATAGTTGTTTTTAAATAAGTCTATATTCTTAGCAGTCAGTTCGATTCCCAAATATTTCACCTTACTTGTTACTTCACAATCCGTTATTTCCGTTAACAATTGTTGTTTCTGCTTAGTCATATTTTTGCATAGTATCTTTGACTTCTTTTTATTAATATAAAAACCTGCCAAGTCTCCGAACTCCTTAATCTTATCTATCACTTTTGGCATGTTCTCCAATGGGTCTTCTACAATTAACATTATGTCATCCGCAAATGCTCTGACCTTATATGAATAGTCCTTTATTTTAATTCCTTGAATTTTTTCATCTTGTCGTATTTGTATCATCAGGATCTCCAATACCAAAATGAACAGCAGTGGAGACAACGGGCAACCTTGTCTTGTTCCTTTACTTATAATCAATTTCTTAGTCGCTTCATCATTCACCACAATTGCTGCAGTCTGGTCTCTGTAAATTTCCTTAATTGCTCTGATGAATCTTTCTCCCAATTGTAGCTTTTCCATAGTGGCAAACATAAAGTCCCAGTTTAAATTATCAAACGCCTTTTCAGCATCAACAAAGAAGAAACCAACCTCTTTGTCACAACGCTTGTCATAATATTCAATAGCATTGATCACTGTCCTTAAATTGTCTCTGATTTGTCTGTCTGGCAAAAAGCCTGCTTGTTCCTCCTCAATGACTTCCGAAAGCCACCCCTTCAGTCTCTCCGCCAGTATCTTCGCAAAGATTTTATAATCATTGTTAAGTAGCGATATAGGTCTGTAGTTTTTCACATTAGTCAAGTCTTGGCCCTCTTTGGGGATCAATGATATATTCGCTTCATTCCAGGTATCTGGAATCCGCTGGTCCTTTAAAACTCCATTGATCACCTCTTTTAGGAATGGTGCCAGTTCATTGGCCATTACCTTATAAAATTTTGCTGTAAGTCCATCTGGCCCTGGCGCCTTTCCTAGATTTGCAGATTGTATTGCCTTGTTTAGTTCCTCATCTGTTACTTCACTGTTCAGTTTCTTTCTCCAAGCTTCCGAAATTACTGGAAGTTTCATTTTCTCCAAATATAACGCTATTGACTCTTTATTTACCTCTTTCTTATTATACAACTTAGCGTAGAATTTGTAAAAGGCTCTACTAATGGTAGTCTGTTCCAAATACGTTTTATTATCTTCACAAATTCTATTTATTATTTTCTTTTCCCTTCTCTTCTTCAGTTGCCATGCCAAATACTTCCCAGGTTTATTTGCACCTTCAAACGCTTTCTGATTCAGTCTTTTAAGATTCCACTCCAATTCCTTATTATTCATTGCTGTTAACTGTTCTTGAAGTATTTTAATTTCCTGATATAATTTCTTTTTCCCTGGTCTCTTTTTTAACTGTATTTCTTTGGCTTTTATTTTCTCCTCAATCTCTTGTCTTTTCTCCTCTTTCTTTTTTCTTGCTCTACCATTTAAGTCCATTAGTATGCCCCTTATAACCGCCTTATAAGTGTCCCAAACTTTGTCAGTTGATACTTCTTTATTTACGTTGTATTGTATGAAGAATTTTGTCTCTCTTCTCAACATCTCCATATTCTCTCCTTCCTGTAGCAAGTCCTCATTTATTCTCCATGCTTTCCTTTTTCTCCTTTTCCCTAATTTCCACATGATTGGATTATGATCTGAGCCTATCATCGGCATTATTTCTACCTCCTTAGTCCATAACGCTAAGTCTTTTGAGGCCCAGATCATATCAATTCTTGATAGTGTACAGTGCCTTGCAGAATAAAAAGTAAATTGTCTACTTTTAGGATATTCTCTTCTCCATACATTATCTTCATTTTTGATGTACTGTTTTCAGGAGCATTTTTAAAGTTATCGTCTTCTTTTTTTAGGTTTCTTTCCAAATTTTGATATTCTTTGTTTCTCTCTTTCTTTTTAATTGTCGCATGTCTAATTGCCAGTCCTCTGAAGAAAGCCTTACCTGCATCCCACACTATATCTCTAGTAGTTTCATTATTTAAATTTTGTTTGAAATACCATTCCATTTCTTTGGAGATTGTTTCTTTAAACTTTTTATCTTTTAATAAACTTATATTTAGTCTCCACCTAAATTGTCTTCTTTCTTCTTTTATCTTTATTAACAGAGGGTTGTGGTCTCCGATCACTTGTGACAAAATGTCTGTTTCTTCCATTTCCACCACTAACGATGTTGAGGCCCAACACATATCTATTAGTGACGAAGATTTGTGTCTGTCAGAGTAGAAGGTATAGTTAGTTGAATTCAAATTTTGTGTTCTCCGTAAGTCTACAAGGGCCATTTCTTCAGCCATTTCAAAGAATTTTTTAGGAAGCACTTCCCCCCCCCCTTTTCCCATTCTTCACATGTTTCCTATCCAGTTTTTTATCCACTACTGCATTGTAGTCTCCCACAATGCATATGCCATTGTATTTCAGTTTGGATATTTGCTCTGAAAGTCTTTGAAAGAATTTTTCTTATTGCTCACTTGGGGCATAAATATTCTCTACCAAAATTTTTCTTTGGCCTTTCTGGAATTTGGTCATTAGAATTCTTCCCTGGTCACAGGAATAAATCAATTTGGGTTCAATCTTTCCTGTATATATGTTACTAGACCTCTCTTTTTAACTTTGTCTGCTTTAATGAATGGGTGTCCCAGGTTCTTACAGTTCAGGAGCCTTTCCTCTTTATCTCTGATATGGGTTTCTTGAAGGCATATAATCTCTGCTTTAAATTTTTTTCAGATATGTAAATGTTCTTCTTTTTTGAGAATTCAATCCATTAACATTCATTGAGAGTATTTCTAGAGAGTTACTGGCCATTATTTCTTACCTCTCTTACTACCTTGCTTATTTTCTTCTCTGGTTTGCTTCCTGGTCTGTACTCCTCCTCTTGCTCCATCTTCTATTTCTGATTCTGATTCAGACTGTGGGCTTATGTTTTCTTCTTCTCCCTTGCCTTCCTTGGATTTCTGGCCCACCATCAAATTCTTGTGAACAAATGCTTGTGCTTTAGGAATCGAGTTAATGTTGAACCTTTGTCCATTGAAGTTAAAAAGTAGTCCCTCTGGTATCAGCCATCTATATTGTATTCCATTTGTGCATAGTAAATCCATCAAAAATCCATATTCCCATCGCTTCATCCACATCTCCCATGGGATATTTCATAGGACTATCACTTCTTCATCTTGGCACTTCAAGGTAGTATCTCATGTTGCTTTAAGAATATCATCTCTGATTCTGCGTCTGATAAATCTTACATGGATTTCCAGTGGTTTTTTGTTCTTTTTTGCATAGGATGAACTTATCCTATAGGTCGTGTCTCTCTCTGTTTCCATTTCTTCTGGTTGAATGTTTAGTGCTATTGCCAAAGCCCTGATGCCACCTTTAGGGTATTTTCTCCTTCTTCCTCCCTCACATTCTGCAAATGCAGAATCGATGCTGCTTTTTCCATCTGTAAAGTTATCAGTTTAGTTTCCATCATCAACTGGCTTTTGGATACTTTCTCAATCTTATCTTCATTCTGTTGAGTCTTCTCCTCCACTTTTCACACCTTAGATGTTAGTTTGGCTGCATCCTTTTTGGTTTCTCTCATCTCATTCTGAAACTCTTCAAACCTATCATTCATAGTTTTCATTTAGTCAAGCAACTGGGCCATACTAGCCTGTATTGTCTGAATTGATGCCTGTGTGGAGGCAGGTGTCTGTGCCATAGCTGATGTCACAGATTTGAGGCTTCCAAGGGATGGTTTTTGGCCTTTTTCTTTGCCTGACAACATCTTTAAATAAATATCTCCACTCTATTATTTCCTCAGCTCAGTAACTTAAAGGAGTCAGGCCCCGTTTACCCCACTTCCTCCATCTACCTGCTTAAGATAGAAGAAAAATATTTTGTTTCATAAACCACAATGTTCCCAAACAGTTCCCTTCCCAGCCAGACAGTATTTTTTAAAAATTTTTATTGGGTTTTTATAATATATAGGGAGGGGTTACAACAGGCCATAAACATTTATGAGATTCACATACAAGACACATAATCATCCATCTAGATATAAAAAGCCATTATATATGTAATTAGTGCCCCATATACCTTCAAGATTCCCTTTTATTAATTTCTATACTTACTCTGTAGCTTATATTTCTAGTATTATTTTCTTTTGTGCGTATTACAGCTAGATCACATTTCACCTCTTTTACTTTTTAATCAGGGATCTTAGATCCATAATCGTTCTAGGAGTGGAAGGTGGAAGTAGCAAAATATACATTATCAGCAGGACAGTAATATACATCAACATAAAGATAAGAGCAATTCTTATATTAATTTCCTCTCTTTCTTATATCTGTTCTGGCCCTGCCTTCCAAACTTGTCTGCTTGTATTTTCATAATAGTAAGGGTATAGAGGCCAAATCAATATTTAGTTTGAAAACAATTTTATATTCTATTTTTTTTTTAAAAGTGTGTGTGTGTGTTGTGTGTATATATATATATATATATCTTTCATCTATTTTGTTCTATCCAGAACTATTTGCTTGGGTTTTCATATTGATAAGACTAGGGTGGTCACATAACTATGTAGTTAAAACACAATTTTACCTTTTAAAGATAGTAACTCCTTCATCTATTTTATTTTGACCATCTGGACTTATTTACTTTGGTTTTCATACTTGTAAGGTTAAGAAGAGCAGGTGGTCATTTAGCTTAGCCAGTATTTTATATTTTGAGAAGTACAGTCTAAGTACATTTAATAAACTCCAAAGACACATTAACATAGACTATATGGTGTTATATAAAAAAGAGAAAATAAGGAAAGAAGGGAAAAGCTATTTAAGAGATTGAGTCTGCATTAGTTAGTCCTGATATGTCCCAAGATTCTGATAGTTGTTTTTTCTTCTCTCTTCATGAAAAGTGGTACATCCAGTCCTTAATCCCTCTTTCCCCTTTCAGTATTGGCATGCTTAATTCTTTCCATGCAGATCTGCTTTTTTCTTCTTTCTTCGTGAGACGTAGTACATCCAATCCCTAATCGATCTGGGCCACCAAAGGTAGATTCCCTTGTCTTCCAGTCATTTCTGAAGGAGATCAGTATGGATGTAGTTACTCCTCTGCTTATTTTTCTGTTTTAAGATCCGCTGCATTCTTTTCTCCCCTTTCTGTGTTGGGATGCCTGTTTCTCTCCATGCAGGTCTGATTCGTGGCCCCGCCTTTTCTTTACTAAAGTTTTGTGTCTTGAAGGGGTGTCCTGATAAGATCACCCATTTTGGAAAGTGTGTCGCAGACTGATTTTCCCTTCATTTGGCTCGATTTTCCTCTCAGTTAAGTCTGTCCCTCCAGATTTTTTTTCTGGATTGTAATTTCTTGTAATCCCTTTATCCTTTTCCACTCCAAATATCACATCAGCTTTAATTAGTAACTCCATCATTATTTTAGACATTTCTTGCAAACAAACTAGTACCTTTTCTTGCCAAGAAGCCATTTCAGAAAGTAGTAAAAAGCTTTGTTTTGGTTAATTATATTCAAAGATTTACAGCATTCCAGCAGTTGCTGAGAGAGTCATTCCTCCCCCTACCCCTCTCAGCTTGCTTGGGCAGCCATGCATAGTTAAGCTGAATTGCTCTGTAAAACCATAAATTTGTCCACTTACTTGATGGAAGGCTGTGGGGTCAGTTAAGCTCTCTTAGAATTTTTTTTTTATCCATCCTGTTAAGAATCTGCTTGATTTGCTGTAGTTTTTTTTGGCCTGTTGGACTCCCGGGTTCACAGTTAAGTAGCCATGTTGGCTCCTTCTTTGGTCCTCACTTCAGAACTGGTATCTGGGCTTCTGGAGGCTCACCAGTCCTCCTAAGCTCTTCCACCTTGTTCTGGCCTGCCTCCCCTCTCCAGGGGGAGGACTTGGGGGTCCGATTTCTCGGCTCCCAAGGAACCAGGAAGGTCACAGGAGGGAGCTCATAAAACTCCCCTCTCGTGCTTTCACTGTCTCATTCCGGAAGTCCCAGCCAGACAGTATTTATATATCTTTCTAGGAGAAAAAACACAACATTCTCTCTTGCTGAACCAATTTAAGCCCCAGAAGTTACAGTCTTGGGAGATCTTCTTCTTCTTGAAGCTACAAGAGATGGGAGAGGCACTACGCAGATTCAATTACTTTGTACTCCATTTTGGGAGCCCGCCCCCATAAAAACAAGAAATAAAAAATAAAGAATGAAGATCCAACCAAATAAGAGTCCAGCCAAACTTCATCAATAAAAGATCATCAAGGATCCACCATTAAGAAAAGGGGAGGAGGAAAAAGAACAAAAAGCACAAAAACATATATTTATATCGAATGAGAGAAAGAAAAAATATAGAGACCAAAATCACAGAAGGAAAAAGGGAAGCAAAAAAAAAAAAAAAAGCACGCAAGCAAAAATCAGACTGTAATCCAGAGAGTCTTGATCAGTAACTCAGAGGTCTTTTCTCTTTTTCTGCCAATCCCAAAACCTTTCTAAAAATTGTCAATGTAGATCATATGTTGATGTTACTAAATGTCAATTGGTGACCATATAGAAGTCTATTGAGCCTCTTCTTCTCTTATTTTAAATGTAGTCTTAATTTCTCACTTAGTATACCATAAGCAAAAGTCTGTCCTTTATAGTACCTTGGATCTTAAGCAATTAGTTTCTTCTCTCCCCCCACCCCTTGATTCAAGCAAGATAAGAAGAGAAGCACAGAAAGGGAAGGGGGGGGATACTTGAAATTTCTCTAGGTTGGTGGCTGCTTCAGTTAAGTTGAAAAGAATAAAGATTGGATCTCACCCATACATTCAGAACATATTAAAAATATTTGCTGCTGCAGATTTGTGGTGCTTGTCAGTTTCACTCATGCTAGGTTATACAGAGTTCGGGATTCCCAACTCATGAGCCACAAGGCTTCCTCTTCACCCTCCGCCAAATGATCAGGCTGGGGGTCGCAAGCCGAGCCGCCGCTATGCCTGATGCCCCCCACCATGCTCCAGCTTTGCCCCCCTCTCCGGGGGGGACTTTTGAAGCTTGAAAGCCGAGCCTCAAAGAGGGTGCAAGAATCAGGTTTCTGGGCTGAAGCTCAGCAAAGCTGACCGCACTGCACCATTTCCCGGAAGTCTGTGGCAAGTTTTCTGATGTCATCACACCACGAAGCAAAGTCATGTTGGGAAATCATGCCATGAAGGCATGTTGTTCCATAAGTTTTGCACTGTTTTTCAGGAGGGGGAGAAGATGTGTGGAAACAGCCAGTATGTGAATAAATTGCCAGCTAAAATGGTGGGTGCTTAAGCATTATTTTCAGTAATTTATGACAATGCATCTGATCAACCTCTTGATGTTTGTATAGGAAATTGTCACATCAAGCTATGTACATGGCTACTGGATGTGCAGTGTAAAACATTGTATATACCAAGTTTATTGAGAAATGTCCTTAAAAAGGAAATTTTTCATTGTCCTTCATGCTTACATTATCTTTTTCACAGTTGCAAGCAAATCCCAATGGCTTGTCACCTTTCTTAACATTGGTAAGCATTAGTAGTCCATGTAAAAGCTCAGAATTAACATCAAAAGCATATATAATACACTAAAATCCAATATGATGAGACAGCAGTTCCTAAAAAGGAACCATTTTAATTTTGTTCCTAAACAAGTGTTTCCATTTTGTCATGAGAACCAGTGCCAGAAAATTCAGGAAAAAAATGAAAATGTGCTGTGTTATCAGTTTAGGTGAGGCACTTTAGCTTCTGGTGAAAAGGGAAAGAGAAATTCCAAGGAAAGGGAATTCCTAGAAAAGTTTTAAAAGATTTGTCCTTTGACATACTAAAAATAAAATAGCAAGTTTCAGTTTTTAAACCTGAATGCCACTCTTGTATTAGTCAATCCAGATATCATTCTAGATTCTTTTATAAAAGTTGGTTCACACAAGACAAGAATTCACAGGGTTTAGAGATACTGGGGGTCTGAGGCCAAACACTGCCACAGTTACACTTTACTTGTGCATTTTCCTCTATTACTTGCATGCACTGTTTCAGCTCTGGTCAGAACCACAGCAGCAGAACCATAGAACCTTTGGCAATCCCCATTCTGTTATCTAGCATTGCCACCTTTTAAACTGGTACCTCCAGCTGCCCCTCTAATCACTTTACTCTTCACCAATTGTCAAGCGATATGAATTAGCACCTTGCAATTAACAGCTTTGAGTGTTCAACAGGGGAGAACATGCAATGGACTTACAACTGTGGCACTAAGAATTCACAGGTTGTACCTGATGTTCAATAGACTTTATAAGGGTGTGACTCTGCTTAGGGTGATGCTGTTACTTTTCAAAATTTCTGTTTATTTTGGGCACACAGGAGGTTAGAAGTCTAGCAAGACCAGTTTCTATGAGAGCAATTCTAAGCATGCCTACTCGGAAGTTAATCTAATTTTATTTAATTGTGCTTACTCCCAGGTAGGGTTGCTAACCTCAAGTGGGACCTGGAGAATGCCCAGAATTTCAGCTGAATTCCAGACTACAGTAGTCAGCTGCCCTGGAGAAAATGGGTGCTTTGGAGAGTGGACTTTATGTCATTATACTCTGCTGAGGGCCCTCCCTTTTCCATATCCTACCTTGTCCACTCTCCACTCCAGGAATTTCCCAAACTCTAGTTGGTACCCCTACTTCCAGACAAGAGTCCTTAGCATTGCATTCTATATCTCCTTTATAGTTTGATGAAATTGTCTTCACATTCCTTCACATTTCCTAATTCTGATTTCAGTCTAAATTCCTTGGAGACTCTAAGATCAATGTTTTACGTTGGGTGTGATGTAGTATCTAAACAAGACCTAGGAGAGTTGAGTTCAAATCTCAATCCAGCAATTATGCTTACCATGGGCTGGTCAGGTCTCTCAGCTTAATCTACTTCACAGTGTCAAGTTGAAGGCATTTACGCAGCCAATGAAGGAAGACTGGATACAAGTATACAGATAAGTCTTCTCTGGTGGCCTCATGAGTTCTGTATGCAGCTACATGTTCATGATAAAGCAAATATCTAAGCACTTCTTCAAAATATTATCATGTATAAATATGAAAAATTTTCTATCAAAACAATTTTTTATCCCAAAGTTGTAAAATTCCATTATAATGCTGCTTTAGAAAAAAAAGCATAGCTGGGAACTTCTGGTTTGGGATCCATGGAGGTCTAACGCAGCTCTAAGAGCTGAGCTGTCCGTGCCGCTGTTTGGAAGGTTGGGGGGGTGAAAAATAGCCCGCAGCCACCTGTTCTCAGGTGGAGAACAGGCGAGTACGCTCGTGCACCTGAGGGCACGTTGATCTCGGGTGAGGAGGGGGTTCCACGCAATGAACTCCCACCCACCCTTGAGGTCCCACACAAAGAAAGGTTGCCTAGATCTCTGCAGTGGCTCTGGAGTCAAATTTTTGGCATAAGACCTTCATGCCCAAGCTTCAGTGAAACAGCAAGGGGCTTTGGACTTAATTGAATAAAAGAAGCAGTGGTTACAACCCAAGAAAAATGCCTAAGAAGGTAAAGATCACTATCTCTCAGTACGGGACAGATTTTAAAAAGAATTAAGTGGTTAAAGTGGATTTAAGAACTGCTACAGATTGGGAACGTAAGGGGGAAGATTCCGGCAAGAAAAATTTTGAAAAAGTAATTTTGCAAAAGAAGTTAGCGTGGAAATTGGACTATTGTTTACATACCTGCGGCCGGGAAGAGATAATGGACTGTGAGAAAGTTAAAAAAATCTCGAGAACTGCTGTGTGACGTAGGGGAACAGGAAGCACGTCAAAACCATAAAGAGACTGGTGAGAGGGGTTCATGTTTGAACGCCAGAAGAAGGGCGATGCCATTTTGGAATAGGGCAAGGGAAGACTTCAATTAAAACGGAAGTAGGCCATCTTTGAAGAAGGTAAGGGCGAATACTTCAGCATAAAACCATAGAGAAAAAAACGCCCGACATTTTGAACACTTTGAAATAGCTGGATTTGGACTTTTAAAAACACTGGATTTGGACTTTTAAAAACACCAGAAAGTATTAAATCAATGCCACAGAGTTAAGGAAACGGGCAGACTTGTGGGAGCAGAGCAGAGCAAGCCCCATGATGTCGAAGAAAGAGTGGAAAACCACGATGGATAACTTGGACAAAAAAGTTTCAGAGGGGAATAAAGAGCTTAAAGACATGATGTTAGAGATGGCGAAAGAACTAAAAGACTTTAAAGAGACACTTAAATCAGAAATGGCAGAACTGACTAAAGGTATGGATAAAATACAGAATGACCTACAAGTTACACAGCAGAGAGTTAATGTAGTTGAGGAAAGGGTAGAGACGATGGCAGACGTGCACAAGACCGAGATGAGGGGAATGAGAGGAAGAATGGCCGTTGCGGAATGTAAACAGATGGAGAAGCAACTAAGGTTTCGTGCGATCCCAGAAGTGGAGGGAAAAACACCCAGAGATCAGATTACAGAGATTTTGGCAGGCTACCTGGGGAAGGAAGAGGAAGAGATTGCAGCTCTTCTGGACGTGGTGTACAGAATTAATTCCAGATTCGCAGCCCAGAGGAAATTACCAAGGGACATGATTGTGCAATTCACGACTAGAAACACAAGAGAATTAATTGTGAGCAAATAATTTCAGGATCCATTAGAAGTCGATGGAAAAGAGGTGAGAATCATGAAAGAGTTGCCCAGATCGGTGTTGTTGGAGCGGAAAAAATACAGAGAACTGATTCAGATGTTAAAGGAGCTGAAAATCAGATACAGATGGGAAATACCAGAAGGACTGACATTTGAGTTTGGTGGAGTAAGAAAGAGTATCAGATCTGGTCAGGAGATGGAGACTTTTATTAGGGAAAATGAAAAGGACTTACCAAAAACTACAAGAAAGTGATCATGGAGTGTAAAATCATATCTTGGAATGTTAATGGACTAAATTCACCTTGTAAACGTAGAGCTACTTTCCACTGGCTGTTAAAACAAAAATGTAACATAGTCTGTCTGCAGGAGACACATATTAGAAAGCAAGACAAAATATTTGAAATTTGCTAAACTGGGAAAAGAATTTGTTGCTGCTTCTAAAAAGAAAAAGAGAGGTGTTGTACTATATATAAAAGATGAATTGCAGCCCAGACTAGTGTTAAACGACGTAGAAGCCAGATATGTAGCAGTGGAAATTATATGGAATTCTAAGAAGACATTGTTGATTGGGATTTATGCACCAAATGGTGCAAAAGAGAATTTTTTTAAGGACTTAGAGAAACAATTAGATGACCTGTCCTATGATCACATAATCTTGGCAGGTGACTTCAATGGAGTTACAAACTTGGAAGACGATAAGCAGTCTAAAGCAGCTCACAAAAAAAGAGGACTATTGCCAAAGACTTTTTTTGAGCTTAAGGAACAAGAAAACCTAGAGGATGTATGGAGGAGATAATACCCTAAAAATATACAATACACATTTTACTCTGTGAGACATTCGACACTATCAAGAATTGACATGATCTGGGCCTCCAAAGACTTGGCGTTATGGACAAGAGATGTGGAGATAATGCCTAAGGTAGGCTCAGATCACAATCCAATTATGTGGAGATTTGGGAAAAATCTCAAAAGGAAAGGATGGAGAATAAACGAAGATTTGTTACAAATAGAAGAAAACATTGCGTTGCTACGAAGAGAGACCAAATTTATTATACAATACAATTTGAATAAAGAAGTGCCGACTAACAAGGTATGGGACACTTATAAAGCAGTGATAAGAGGCGTACTAATGGACTTGAATGCAAGGAGCAGGAGGAAAAAGGAGGAAAAGAGATCTGAAATTCTGGATAAAATAAAAGCCAAAGAGATACAGCTTAAGAAAAGACCGGGGGAAAAGAAAATATATCAGGACATTAAAATTTTGCATGAGCAATTGACGGCAATGGACAACAAAGAATTAGAATGGAATCTTAAGAAGATGAACCAGAGGTCATTTGAAGGTGTTAACAAGCCCAGGAAGTATTTGGCGTGGCAATTGAAAAAAAGGAAGGAGAAGAAAATTATAAGTAAAATTCTGGAAGACGATAAGGTGTTGATGGATCAAGCTGCCATTAGTAGAGCCTTCTTTAAATTCTATGCAAAACTGTACCAAAAAAGAGAAGTGAGTAAGAGTTCAATAGCAGAATATTTAGAGAAGATGAAAATTCCGACAATCCCCGAAAAATGGAAAGAGAAACTAAATAAGGAAGTGACAGAAGAAGAAATAAGAGATGCTATACAATCAACTAAATTAGGGAAGGCCTAGATGGCCTAACGGCAAAGTTTTACAAAGTGATGGTTAATGAGCTGGCGCCCTTCCTGAAAGAGGCAATGAATGGAGCAATGCAAGACCAAAGAGTTCCTGATTCATGGAATGAAGCCAACATATCACTGATTCCGAAGGAGGGTCAAGATTTGACAAATGTTAAGAATTATAGACCAATCTCCTTGTTGAATAATGATTATAAAATATTTGCAAAGGTGTTGGCAGAGAGATTGAAAGGATGGATGTCGGAGTTCATTGCTGAGGAACAGGCGGGATTTTTACCTAATAGACAAATTAAAGATAATTTGAGGACAGTAATAAATGCTATTGAATACTATGACAAGCACTGTGACAGAGAGGTTGGTTTTTTCTTCGTGGATGCGGAAAAAGCATTTGACAATCTGAACTGGGACTTTATGTTTGCCACTATGGAAAAGCTGCAAATGGGAGAAAAGTTCATGCAAGCGGTTAAGGAAATCTACAGAGACCAAAGTGCAGCAATTATAGTGAATGAGGACTTGACTAAAAAACTGAAAATAAGTAAAGGAACAAGACAGGGGTGCCCTTTGTCACCATTGCTATTTATCCTGATCTTGGAAATACTGATGATTCAAATAAGAGAGGATGATACAATTCGAGGCATGAAAATAAAAGAGTTCTCTTACAAGGTCAGGGCCTTTGCGGATGATATAATGTTAATAGTAGAGGACCCAACTGAAAATATGCCAAAGGTAATAGAGAAAATAAAACAGTTTGGAGACCTGGCTGGATTTTATGTGAATAAAAAGAAGTCAAAGATTTTATGCAAGAACATGACTAAGCAGAAGCAGCAAAAGTTAATGGAGATAACAAACTGTGAGGTAACTAATAAAGTAAAATATTTGGGCATTGAACTGACTGCGAAAAATGTAGATCTGTTTAAAAATAATTATGAGAAATTATGGATACAAATAGAGAGAGACTTAATAAAATGGAACAAATTGAACCTATCCTGGTTGGGAAGAATAGCAGCAGTAAAAATGAATGTTTTACCACGAGTAATGTTCTTGTTGCAAACTATTCCAATCATCAGAGACTCCAAACAATTTGATAAATGGCAAAGGAAAATTTCAGACTTTGTGTGGGCAGGCAAGAAACCTAGAGTGAAAATGAAGGTACTACAAGATGCGAAGGAAAGAGGTGGTCTGCAACTGCCCAATATAAGGTTATATCATGAAGCAATATGTCTGGTATGGCTGAAAGACTGGATAATGTTAAAAAACCGTAAGCTTCTGGCCTTGGAAGGACATAAAAAATTATTTGGATGGCATGCATACATGTGGTATGACAAAGTAAAAGCGGACTCTATGTTTTTGCACCATTACATTCGAAGAAGCCTCTTCACGGTCTGGAAGAAATACAAAGCGTACACGGAGGATGGAATTCCTTCATGGGTGGTTCCGTATGAAGTAATAGATCCGAGAATTGTTGATAATGAACAGCAATGTTTAACATACAAGGAGATTACACAAATACAATATTCAAAGCTGAGAATAAAGACAGAAGAAGAATTGTCTCCTTGCTATGGATGGTTTCAGTATAGACATCAGAGATCTTTATAATGCGGATTGCCTGAGAGGAGGTATAAGATTGGAAAAATCGGAGTTGGAGGAAGTGTTACTACAAGAAGGCAGGAAAGAAATATCTAAAATTTATAAATTACTTCTGAAATGGTATACAGAGGACGAAACAGTAAAAGTCCAGATGGTGAAGTGGGCAATAAATTTTCATAAAGAGATAACGATGGAGGCGTGGGAGCATCTATGGAAAAATACATTGAAGATTTCAACGTGTATGAACGTCAAAGAGAATGTGTACAAAATGATCTACAGATGGTATCTAACACCAAAGAAAATTGCGCTTGGAAACACCAATATGTCGGACAAATGCTGGGAATGCAGAAAGCATGAAGGTTCACTATATCACATGTGGTGGACCTGTGAAGTAGCCAAGCAGTACTGGGGAGAAATAATTGAAGCAATTAATGAGATTTTGCAAATCCAAATTAATAAGAACCCAGAACTGTTGCTACTGAACCTTGGCATAGAGACTGTTCCAGCGCAGTATAGAACATAGTTATTTTATATGACTGCTGCGGCAAGACTTTTGTATGCGCAGAAATGGAAGACACAAGAAATACCAACTGTAGAAGACTGGATTTATAAATTGCTGTACATGGCAGACATGGACAAAATGACAAGGAAACTTAAAGATCTTGACCTAGGGCAATATATTAATGATTGGGGAAAATTGAAACAATTTTTGGAGAAAAAATGGGATGTAAAAGGAGAACTGTGGCAGTTTGAGAATTTTTAAAGAAAAATAAGGATAAGAGAGAGAGGGGGGATCTTACCATATAGGGGAAATGTAACTAGAATCTAAGCTAGTATAAGGGTTAGGGGAATTCTTTTTCAGAGTATATGAACAAGGGTATAGTTAAATAAATATACTAATGGGGTATACTATATATACTATATATAATATATTATGTTAGTGGATCAGATTGTATATTATATAATGACTGTGTAATATGGTGTTGTGTGCTGTGCCACATTGGTGGCAGGGCACACAGTAGGGGTTTTAATACATATTATATTGACAGTAGTATATTTGATAGAATATATGTTTAAAAGAAATAGAATACGTTTAAACTAAGATTTTGTTATATATTATATTTTATTATACTGGTCTGCTATTATTGAGGGGTATAGGATGTATACTATATTGATAGTATAACCGATAGATGTATATTATATTGACAGAATATTTGATAGTATAATTGATAGAAGTATACTATATTGATAGGATATTTGATATATATGATAGAATATCTGAAAAAAAATTTAGAATGTGCTTAGAGTAAGGGACTTTATTAAGTAAAAGAGGGGTTAAGGGTTGGAAAGCTGTTGGAAGTCGATAGGGAGAGGGGAGGAAAAGGGTGGGGGATAGGGTTAATTAGATATCGAGGGAATGTATGTATTAAATTTGACAAGTATACTCACCAATAAAATTTTATAAAAAAAAGAAAAGAAAAAAAGCATAGCTTAAAAAGTAAAAGAGAGCAAGGGGAAATAAACCTTCATTTTTAATTAGAACTGAGAGGTTCATGTATTTCTGTGTTCTTTTTTCTATAGCTATCCAGTAAAATATGTAGTAGAAGAACCATCAAAAGCCTCATTGCTCCTAATCTTTTATAAATGTCTGCCATAAATCTTACCAGCACATACCAAATTCCATTTTTATTGTGGCTCAATATATTTAAATACCATGCATATTAAGCTATTTGAATACTAAGTATATTAAGCTAAAATAGTTTTGGCTAGTTATAAACAAAAGTGAAAGAAATGGAAGATTTTCAGACTGATAATTCTTTATTTCATTTTCAGGTCACAGAAGATGAAACTGTAATTGGTGATGATATAAGACAATGACAGAATAGTGACCTAGAGCCCAGGCCATTTTTTAAAAAATTGCAATTCTTACACAAACATTGGTATCTAGTGTTCAGTCCATCATTTTGCATTAATTTAGTTTCATTATCAAAGCCTTCCAATGATGATGCAACCAAAGAGGCCAGAATACATACCCAGTTTCCATTACAAAACTGTTCTTTACACCACACAGCAGATTATTTTGTAAGAACACTGTTTTGTGTTTTGCTATGTGTTTCCAAGCACATTAAAAAAACTAAGCCTGCATCAACAAATATGAAGATTAATGTTCAGTTTAATGGCATGAAGTGGATTTACACTTCTGCCTGTTAAACCAACAACACTATCATTAGTAATACAGTAGCTGATAAATTTAATACTATCTGTTCTAAGAGACCCCAAAATCCTGCTTGGACCTCTGTGTGTGTGAGTGGGTAGGTGGATGGGTGGATAGCAGGGGATGGGGTCAGCATCATGGCAAAATGCCTGTATGGGAAATGTTGGAAGAAATGTCTACTGCTTTCTCACAACTATCCCTCATTGGTTGGGAAAGTAATTGCACATCCAGTGCCTACAGCTGACAACCTCCAGGTGAGCATGGAGATCTCCCAGAACTACAACTAATCTCCAGACTAAAGAGATTAGTTCCCTAGAAAAAAATGGCAGCTTTGGACAGTGGACTCTATTCCACTACATCCCTGCTGAGCTCCCTCCTCTCCCCAAACGCCATCCTCCCTAGGCTCTGCCCCCAAGTCTCCAGGAATTTCCTGTGCTGGAGATGGTAACCCTACCTATGACTTATCTGATTTTTTAAAAGAGTCTGGAACAATGACTTCTCTGGCCCCAATGGCCAGAAATGAATTTGTTTAAGTGCAGACTTTGAAAGGTGAGAGAAAAAAGATTTTTCAATTCACAGTGGTGCTTTTAAAGCAATAGATTCTTAAAACTAAAAGCACAGATACTATAAAATAACTCGATCCTAATATTTATAATTTGGCTTCCTCTTCCTTTTTTTTTCTTGAAACTTTAAATTGTTCATTTCTCTAGTACTTCACTAACCATCTGAAAGTCATGCCTTAATCCCATCCTACACCAAGGTATTTTGTCAGTTTAAGCAGGTTTGCCACCTGAGTCTCCCACCCACAGAAACCAACTGAGTCCCAGCAGCACTAACAGTGGTGTGAGGTCATGACAGGAGAAAACAACAGTGGGTCGTCTGTGCTAGGAATGCTGTGAAATTCACAGCAAACCTGTTCAGCAGTTGAACATACCCTGTTCTGCACTCATGATCAGATTTCTGAGGATATTTTCAGCTTGCATTGAGCAACTTGAACAGATACTGAATGAGTCTGTAGCTGCCTGTTAGTCAGAAACTAACTCACCAGAAAAATAGCTATATAGTGAAGTTGGAGCTCAGAAAAAAAGAGTTCTAATCTCCCCATTGTAGAAAGGAGAGGAAGAGATTGTTTCTCTTTCCACCCCTCCAAGATGGACAAAAAGGAGAACAGAAAGATTGTTCTCTCCTTTTCTCTGCAGCCCGAGCAGATAGGTTGTGGAGAAAAGAAGCTCTCTGCCCCCCTCCCCTCCGCCCCAAGCTTGGGCTGTGGAGAAACAGAGAAAGATGGCACACCCGGCTGCATGTGAAACATGCTTGGGCTGAGTGCCACTTTTTGCCTCACTGAACGGACGGAGAGACAGCTTTACATCCCTGGGAATCCAGGCTTTGGGAGGTGGGGCCTGGCCCTATAAAGGGCGGCTCCGCCTCTGTAGGGCTCAGTCAGCTTTGAAAGCTCGGCCTGAGCAGAGCATATATCAAGCTCTCTCAGCCGAGCTCCTCTGAGGCCAGTTTTACTGAAGGCCCTCAGGGCTAGGTGGCTATAGCTACCTTGGGGAGAGCTGTGATATTCCCCTGCTTGATATCTTCAAATAACAGGAGGAGAGCCAGGGCCCAGCGCCAGGCTCAGTGGTTTGGCAGAGATTTATTATTATTATTATTATCCTCTTCCTATTTACATTTGGGGACTGTTGGCTATCAGTCAGGAGGGCTAAAGAAGGGTTATATCCAGTCCTTGTAGGCCTCTGGCCTAATTAGGCTCTTCTTCCCCTCCCCCTTATTTTGTTGGGAGGGTGTACTTTCAGCAGAAACAGCAATAGGCTTTGCTGTAGACCACAGGGCTGAATTGCAGCCTTCTGAGGGGTGGATTACATTACTGCTGCTGGCTTAGCAGGGTGGATGCTGGTAGGCCTCTTCTCCATCTAGGCTTTTTCCTCCCCCCCCCCCATTTATACTTACTTGGGAGGGAGTATTTCTAGCAGCAATAGCTCGGCTTAAGGCCTTCAGGCAGCAGGGGGTGCATTTTGTGGAAAGGCTTGGCAGTTTATTCAGTTGGGTGCAGCCATTTCAAGTGTGGCATCAGTGGCCTGCTTTGCCTCCTGGCAGTGCAGCCTTATTGAGAAGGCATCTACAATATGCACAGCTCCAGTAGCGGCCATTTTGAGTGTGGGTTTTATATGGTCTGATTTGCCTCCTGCTTACTGGCAGTGGAGGCCATTTTGGTGAGGCTTTTACAGCTTCTGCTGTGCTGGGGTGGCCATTTTGAGTGTGTCACTCTGTTGCCTGCTTAGCCTAGCACTGGCAACCATTTTATAGAGGCCTCTGCAGTTTACACAGTGTTTGGGCTGCCGTTTTGGGGGTATGTATTACTGCAGTACATTGCGTTACTGTACATTTCCATTATGCCACTATAAATTTTTCTTTAAAAAAAAAAGGCTAGCAGCTCTGCTAAGGGCAAACAGCCACTGAATATGTATCCTGCAAAGCAGCCCTACCTGTATAGTTAACCTTTGAGGATGATGAAGTGGCCATAGGGAGTAAGGAAATACCGGGCTATCAGTGTCCATCAGTCAGGAGGGCTGAAACATGGTTAGGCTGAGTCCCTGCAGGCCTCCAGCCTATCTAGGCTCCCCTCCCCCCAAACGTTTTCACTCTATTTGGAGAAAATACTTACAGCTACAGCAGTGAAGGCCTGGCTGAGGCCGGGGGGGGGGGCTTGCAGTCATCTGAAGGGCAATTGCTTTACATATTATTATTATTGGCTTAGCAAGGATTTATAGGCTCAGGGTGCTAGCTTGTAAACCCCTTCCCCTGCTCAATTTTGCAGCCTTAGCACAATTGACGGCTGGTAGCAGAGCTGGCCTAGGCTGCTGTAACCTAGTCATGTGAGGGTGACAGTGAACCTGACTGGCAGATAGGTAAGTTCACTGGCTCCTAGTGCATGACTGTGGGGGCTCCTGGGGTCAGGCAACAGTCTCCGGGCTCCCATGTTTAGACTCCTGGGTTGTATCATCTTGGAGTTGTATCATCTTAGAGGTGGAGTTTCCTTGGAGTTTCTGCTGCGTTGGGGCTTAATAGCTTTGGGTTTAGTTCAGGGGCGCTGGTGGGCTGAGCAGTGGCCCATTGACCAGTCAGAATGGGGGTCTTACTATAGACTGTATATGCTGTAAAATACAGTATATACTATAGACTGTATTTTCCAATCCTCCTGGCAGCTGGTGTGGGGGAGGGAACTAGATAACCCCTCAGCATACTTCACATGGACAATTAGGCAGTGGTGCCCATACCTAACCCTTTCATCCAAATCACATAGGATTTTGAGATGGGTTCTGGAGACTGGTCCTGGCATTTATGTTTCAAGGCAACACTCAGTCTCACCTGCAGATGGAACAGGGCAGCTTGTCCCTCAGATTTCCTCTGAGCTATGCCTTCAGGGATGGCTGTGGTTGTTTGGCAACCAGATGCTATAGCCCCCAGCAGGTGGTGTACCTATGTTTAAGTAGATGGCATAGGCTGGGGCATAGGTTGGTCTGTAGGAGTTATGGCTAGTGGATATACCCCACATTTATGGGGGGTGAAATTAAGGGGCTCGCCTTGTATCCAGTAGCAGCCATCAGGCAGCTTATGTGCCTTTAGGTTCACCAGTAAACCTCCCAGTTTGATGTTGGCCTGGGCATTTTCTGGGGCCGCATGATGTTAATGGTTGGTGTGAATGTTAGATTCTTGAGCATTTGCACAGTGATGACTGAAGCCCTTAAGGAAGGGTCTGGTTGACACTGCACTTAGCCACAAGGAACATGATGGCCAGCTCTTATTTCTGTTTGATGGGACATGGAGATCTTTACCTCACTCCTGGTCATTCACCTGGGGGTAATGAGTTGCTATTCCCAAGGGCTCAGCCCTTCCATTACAGGCCCCATAGACGTGCATGTATAGGCAAGGTGGCCCAGTGTGCTTGAGGGGAGGAGCTGTCCTCTGCCTTACATACTGTCATTCACATGGGCAGTAATGACCTGGGCTGTGGGGCATGGCCCTTGCATTCATAGGCAGGGTGGCCTTGTGAGCTGGAGGGTGGAGCGGCCTCCATTTCACATTCAGTTTTTTCACCTGGGTGGTATGACCTTGGTTCATGGGGTGTGGACCTTTCCTTACATGCTCACACAGACCTGCAGCCTGGCTTTAGGCTCTATTTGGAAAAAGGTGTGCCTATCAGGATATGAGTCTGCACTATTTCATGTAGCATCACTGACGGCCTTCTGCGGAGCTCTTAAAGGAGTGAGCTGGTGGCCCAATCCCTCACAGATCTGTCTGGGTGTGCACTGAAGGCACAGGACCTGCATCTTGAGACTGATTCAGTGACCCTCCATATTAAGTGGTCCAAGACGGATCAGTGACAGCAGGGGCACAATTGTTCAGGTGGGCCCTTTCAATGAGTCCAAGCAGTGCTCTGTCTAGGCCCTACGCCTGTATCTGAAAGCCAGGGGTAGTGGTGATGGAAATCTGTTCCAGCACAGTGACAGGGCACCCCTCACCCGATTCCAATTTTGGACAGTGATACAAAGGGCTTTAGTTAACTTAGGCCTGGTGGGGGTCAAGTACGGCACCTACTCATTTCGTTTTGGGGCAGCTGTCACAGCAACTGCAATGGGCTATCCTGTGTCCAAAGAGTAGGTTGGTGATAGTAGGCAGAGTACTGGGCATTCGTGTACCCCTGCTGACGATTAAAGAGTTGTGTCTCATTGTTTCTTTTTCTTCTTAGGTGCTGTGGTTTGCTTCAGGAGGTGTTGAATCCTCATATGTGGACACAGCATGATTTTCTGGGTGGCCCATCAGGCCAAGAGGATGCCAATCAGGTCCCAGCTTGGGTTTAGCAGATGGGCCATTGTAGAGTGACAGGGCCTCTGGGTGCGATCCTCTGCCTCACATTTTGGTCATTCGCCGCGTGGTGTTGACCTTGGCATACAGGGCATGGCCCTTTCCTTACACACTCACACAGGCTTGCAGCACCCAGGCAAGTAGTGGCCTGATGGTTGAGGGGCGGTGCGGTCCTCCACCTCATATGTTGGTCATTTGCACGTGGTGTTGACCTTGTCTCGCAGGGCATGACCCTTTCCTTACAGGCTCACACAGGCTTGAAGTGCCCAGGCAAGTTGTGGCCTGATGGTTGAGGGGAGGTGCAGTCCTCCACCTCACATGCTGGTCATTTGCTGCGTGGTGTTGACCTTGTCTCGCAGGGCATAGCCCTTTCCTTACAAGCTCAGACAGGCTTGCAGCACCCAGGCAAGTAGTGGCCTGATGGTTGAGGGGAGGTGCAGTCCTCCACCTCACATGTTGGTCATTCACCGTGTGGTGTTGACCTTGTCTCGCAGGGCATGGCCCTTTCCTTACAGGTTCACACAGGCTTGCAGTGCCCAGGCAAGTAGTGGCCTGATGGTTGAGGGGAGGTGCGGTCCTCCACCTCACATGTTGGTCATTCGCCGCGTGGTGTTGAGCTTGTCTCGCAGGGCATGGCCCTTTCCTTACAGGCTCACACAGGCTTGCAGCGCCCAGGCAAGTAGTGGCCTGATGGCTTGAGGGGAGGTGCGCCTCCGCCTTATGTTCTGGTTATTATCTGGATGGTAGTGACCTTGGTCTACTGTGCTTCCCCGCTATGGTGGTGGGAAGGGTCATTCACCTGGGTGGTGATGACCTTGGTTTGCAATGCTTCCGCATCAGTGTGGCGGGAAGATTGAGACCCACTAGGTTGGGGCTAGGCATATGGCCAACAGAGCCCAAGAGAAAGCTGTCGGGAGGGACTGAACATCTATTTGCCATGCCCCTGCATAAAGGCTGAATTTGCCGACCTCTACAGAGGTTATCAGAAGGCATGGCATAAGGCCAAAATGGACCTTTAAAAGGCTTTGGGAGCAGGAGGGGTATTTATTTGCCCTTTCCTGGCATTAGGGCCGAAGTTGCCAACCTCTACAGAGGTGTCAGTGTTCACCTATTGGTGAAGGGCAACACAATATTCTGTGGTAATTGATGACAAGGGTGATGGTTGGCACTAGGCTAACTGTGGGGTGCAAGGGCCTAAGCAGAGGCTTGGCCCTAGCTGTGGCAGGTTAGATTTGGGTAGACAGAGCGGGCCGGTGAGCACCCGGTGGCACCTCCCCATTGGTGGGGAATAGGTGTCTGTCAGGGATTGGCTGGCGGGCTGTACGGCTGCCAGCTGAGAGGGCAGACTGCCTGTGGGACCCCCTGGACAAGTCCTTCCCTCGGGCTTCACGGTTGGGGTGTATGGAGCTTTAAGGGGGGAACCATTTGCCTGGCCAGCCAGGTTACAGCCATTCACATGGATGGCTCGCACCCGGGGCAGGGGGTGCTCGCCCAAGCAGGTCGAGGAGTTGGTCCAATTGACCCCTTGCCTCGACCTGTACCACTAGTTATACCCTTGCTGTTATTAAGTTTAATGTTGGTCAATAAATGGCCCAAATTTATACCCAAGCCTTGTGTCTGTCTCTTCATTCCAAATGGGGGGGTAAGATGGCACACCTGGCTGCATGTGAAACATGCTTAGCCTGGGTGCGACTTTTTGCCTCACTGCACGGACGGGGAGACAGCCTTACATCCCTGGGAATCCAGGCTTTGGAAGGTGGGGCCTGGCCCTATAAAGGGCGGCTCTGCCTCTGTAGGTGTCATGGCCCAGTCTGAGTGAGGTCTCCTCTGGAGGAGAGGAGCCTCGTGTAGCAAGCCAGGCCTCCTCAGGAGAAGAGGAGCCCTGTGTAGCCAGCCCTAGCCCTGATTCAGCAGAAGCCAGCAATCAGGAGCAACAGCTGCTGGCTGATCAGAGCTTACAGCCAGCAGCTGAGGCACCAGCACCCTCTAGCTCCAATACTACAGAGGAAGCTCAGCCAGGGACTTCTACAGGTGCAGCGCAGCCAAGAGCCTCCACCCTCCCCAGGTTCACCCACGCCCAAGGAACGCCGCAGGCAGCGCCAGAGACTGGAACTGCAGGAGAGACAGCGCAGTGCTCGCCTCTTGAGCCAACGCCAGCTGCTGGAGAGTGATGATGAGTAGTGGCAGAATAGAGCCCCAGCAGCTGGCTGAAAACCACGCCTGGCTATAAGAGCCAGTCTGGAGGAACTGCTGGGCGTGGAAGCAATGTGATTCATCCTGGGTTTGATTGCTCTTCGGATTTCATTTCTGGAGTAGCCATTTGCCTGAAGTGCGTGGTTTAGATGATTAATTTCCTCATTGAGAAAGTGCGGCTCACATATCCGTCTTGCACGATCCACTAATGTTTTCATTATGCCTCTTTTCTGTCGGGGGTGGTGATTGGAGTTTTTGTATAAGTACCGATCAGTGTGAGTTGGTTTCCTGTAGACCTTGTTACCTAACTGAAAGTTTGCTTTGCGGATGACCAAGGTATCCAGAAATGGGAGTTTTCTCTCGATTTATTTCTCCATTGTGAATTGTATGTTCAGGTGGATGTTGTTGAGATGATTCAAAAACCCCATCAATTCTTCCTCCCCATGGCTCCAAATCAAACCCAGGATGAATCAAACAACCAAGGAAAAACAGGCTCCTACAGGAAAAGTGTTTTTGCCATATATCAAAGGAATTACTGATCAGATGGGAAAGCTTATGAAAAAGCATAACCTTCAAGCAGTATTCAGACCCACCCGAAAAATACAACAGATGCTACGATCAGCAAAAGACAGTAGAGACCCCCTCACCTCTGCAGGAGTATACCGTATACCCTGCAGCTGTGGACAAGTTTACATCAGGACCACAAAGCGTAGCATCCAGACAAGAATAAAAGAACATGAAAGACACTGCAGACTTGGACAACCTGAAAAATCAGCAGTGGCTGAACATAGCCTAACTCAAACCGGGCACAGTATCTTATTCCAGGACACCAAAATACTGGACAACACTTCCAACTACTTTGTCAGACTGCACAGGGAAGCCATTGAAATTCACAAGCATAAGCGACTTCCGGTTTGGGATTTATGGAGGTCTGACGCAGCTCCATTCGCGGAGCTGACCGGACTGCCGTTTTAAGCGGCCGGCGGGGGCAATTTAGCCTGTGGCCGACTGCTCTCAGGCGGAGAGCAGGCAAAGAACGCTCAAGACCTCAGGGCGCGTTGATCTTGGGCGAGGGGGGGTCCTGCGCAACGGATCTCCCCCCGACCCTTGAGGTCCCACCCTGTGACAGGTCGGCTAAGATCTCTGCGGCAGTTTCGGGGCCAATGCGGTTGGCATAAGATCTACATACCCAAGCTTCAACAGGGGAAAGAAGAGCGGAGGGGAAACTAAGATTGAAACAGTGATTACAACCCAAGGAAAGTGAATGAGAAGGTAAAGATCACTATCTTCTGATACGGGACAGATTGTTAAAAGTAAAGAAGAATAAAAGTAGATTTTCAAACTGCAACAGACTAACTATAAGGAGGGGAAGACTCGGCAAGAGTTGTACTAGAAAAAGGACTAAGTTTAAAGAAGTTATCAAAGAAATAGGACTATTGTTTTGAATACTTGCGGTTATGGAGCTGTGAGAAAATTTTACCATCGCGAGAGCTACTGTGGGAAGTCGGGAAACAGGAAGTACGTAATAACAATAGAGTTGCTGAAGAGAAGCGGCTCCTGCCGGAGGGCAGGAAGAAGGGAATCGCCATCTTTGAAAGGGGAAGAACCGCGGCTTCAGCGGAAGAGGAAGTAAGCCATTTTGGATTACAAAAATCATAGAGGAACCATAGAGAAAAGACGCCCGACATTTTGGATTTCTAAAAAAGTTTCTTTTCGAGAAGACGGGGGCATTTAAATTAAAAGGACATTAAACTTAACACCACGGAGTTAAGGAAGAGAGCGGACTCGTGGGAGCGAGCTAAAGCAAGCCCCACGATGTCGAAAAAAGAGTGGCAATCGGCAATAGAAAACTTGGACAAAAAACTTTTAGAAGTGATCAAAGAACTTAAGGACATGAAACCGGAGCTGATTAAAGAGGTTAAACAGACTGTGAAAAGTGAGCTTTCAGAAGTGAAGAAAGGTATGGAAACAATGCAAAATGAATTGCAAGGAACACAGCAGAGAGTTAAAGCAGTGGAAGGCGCGGTGGAGAATCTAGCTGACACGCAACAAACAGAGATGAGGCTGATGAGGGGAAGAATGGCGGTTGCGGAAAGCAAACACATGGAGAAGCAGCTGAGATTTCGCGGCTTGCCGGAAGTGGAAGGAAAGACAGCACAAGAACAGATTACTGAGGTGTTAGCTGAATACCTGGGAAAGGAGGAGGAGGAAGTTGTGGCTATCCTAGATGTGGTATACCGTGTAAACTCAAGAATTGCGACCCAGAGGAAATTACCAAGAGACGTGATTGTGCAGTTTACAACTCGAAACATGAAAGAGAAGATTGTGACTAAACAGTTTCAAGATCCATTGGAAATTGATGGCAAGACGATTATCATCATGAAGGAAATACCCAGATCGGTGTTACTAGATCGGAAAAAATATAAAGCTTTAATTCAGATCCTGAAGGACATGAAAATAAGGTACAGATGGGAATTACCAGAAGGAGTGTCCTTTGAATTTGGAGGAGTTAAAAAGCGTATCAGATCTGAACGTGAGATGGAGCGGTTTATAAGGGACAATGAAAAGGACTTACCAGCAACAAGATTATGATTATGGAGTGTAAAGTTTTATCTTGGAATGTAAATGGACTTAACTCACCGAATAAGAGAAAAAGCATTTTCCACTAGCTATTAAAACAAAAATGTGATATTGTATGTTTGCAAGAGACTCATATTCGAAAACAGGATGTAAAGTATTTAAAATCAAGAAAATTGGGCAATGATTTTGTAGCGGCCTCTAACAAGAAAAAAAGAGGAGTGGTGTTGTATATAAAAGAGGAGCTGCAGCCAAAGTTTGTAATGAAGGATGTGGAAGCTAGATTTATAGCAGTGGAATGTATATGGAACTTAAAGAGAGTGCTGGTAATTGGAATCTATGCCCCTAATGGAGCAAAAGAAAGCTTCTTTGAGGATTTGAGGAAGCAACTAGATGAACTTTCATATGATCAGATAATTCTTGCTGGAGATTTCAATGGAGTGACAGATTTGGAATTAGATAAAAAATCAGCAACTGCACAAAAGAAAAGAGGACTATTACCAAAGTTGTTTTTTGAACTGACACAACAAGAAACCTTAGAAGATATATGGAGAAGACAAAATCCTAAAAGTAGACAATTCACGTTTTTCTCCGCAAGACATTCTACATTATCGAGAATTGATATGATCTGGGCCTCAAAAGACTTAGCGATATGGACTAAGGAGGTGGAAATAATGCTGATGGTAGGCTCGGATCATAACCCAATTATGTGGAAGTTGGGGAGAAGGAGTAAAGGGAAAGGATGGAGAATAAATGAGGATTTGCTACAAGAGGGAGAGAATATGATGTTGAGAAGAGACAAAGTTCATCATACAATACAACATGAATAGAGAAGTACCAACCAATAAGGTTTGGGACACCTACAAGGCAGTAATTAGGGGCATACTAATGGACTTAAACGGAAGAGCTAGAAAAAAGAAAGAGGAGAAGAGACAGGAGATTATGGAGAAAATAAAAGCCAAAGAAATACAGTTAAAGAAAAGACCAGGGAAAAAGAAAATTTATCAGGACATTAAAATACTTCAAGAGCAGTTGACAGCAATGAATAACAAAGAATTGGAGTGGAATCTTAAAAGACTGAACCAGAAAGCGTTTGAAGGTGCAAACAAACCTGGGAAATATTTGGCATGGCAATTAAAAAAGAGAAAAGAGAAGAAAACAATAAATAAAATTTGTGAAGATAATAAAACGCATTTGGAACAGACAGCCATTAGTAGAGCCTTTTATAAATTTTATGCTAAATTGTATAATAAGAAAGAGGTGAACAAAGACGCAATAGTGACATACTTGGAGAAAATGAAGCTACCAGTAATTTCGGAAGCTTGGAGAGACAAATTGAATAATGAAGTAACGGACGAGGAAATAAGAAAGGCAATACAGTCAACAAATCTGGGAAAGGCACCAGGGCCAGATGGACTTACAGCTAAATTCTATAAGGTAATGGCCAATGAGCTGGTACCATTCCTAAAAGAGGTGATTAATGGTGTTTTAAAGGATCAACGGATCCCAGATACTTGGAATGAAGCTAACATATCATTGATCCCCAAAGAGGGGCAAGACCTGACTAACGTGAAAAATTACAGACCTATATCGTTACTCAATAATGACTATAAAATCTTTGCGAAGATACTGGCGGAAAGAGTGAAGGGATGGCTTTCGGAAGTTATTGAGGAGGAACAAGCCGGTTTCTTGCCAAATAGACAGATCAGAGACAATTTAAGGACAGTGATAAACGCTATTGAATACTATGATAAGCGTTGTGATAAAGAGGTTGGTTTCTTCTTCGTTGATGCTGAAAAAGCATTTGACAATTTGAACTGGGACTTTATGTTTGCCACTATGGAAAAGCTACAAATGGGAGAAAGATTCATAAGAGCAGTTAAAGAAATATATAGAGACCAGAATGCAGCAATTGTGGTGAACGATGAGGTTACTAAGAAATTGACTATAGGCAAAGGAACAAGACAAGGTTGCCCGTTGTCTCCGCTGTTATTTATTCTGGTGCTGGAGATTCTGATGATACAAATACGACAAGATGAAGAAATTCGTGGAATAAAAATAAAAGACTTTTCATATAAGGTTAGAGCATTTGCGGATGATATAATGTTAATTGTGGAAGATCCAACGGAGAACATGCCAAAAGTGATAGAGAAGATTAAGGAGTTTGGAGATTTGGCAGGGTTCTATATCAACAAAAAGAAGTCAAAGATATTATGTAAAAATATGACTAAGCAAAAACAACAATTGTTAACGGAAATAACAGACTGTGAAGTAACAAGTAAGGTGAAATATTTGGGAATTGAACTGACTGCAAAGAACATAGATCTATTTAAGAATAATTATGAAAAATTATGGACTCAGATAGAGCGAGATTTGATTAAATGGAATAGACTGAACTTGTCATGGTTGGGAAGGATTGCAGTAGTTAAGATGAATGTGTTACCAAGAGTAATATTTTTGCTACAGACAATACCAATTATCCGAGATTCCAAGCAGTTTGAAAAATGGCAAAGAAAAATATCAGACTTTGTTTGGGCAGGCAAGAAGCCTCGAGTGAAAATGAAAGTTTTACAAGACGCAAAAGAAAGAGGCGAAATGCAACTGCCCAATTTAAGACTTTATCACGATGCAATTTGTTTAGTGTGGCTGAAAGATTGGATGACGTTGAAGAATCGGAAACTACTGGCCCTAGAAGGATATAAAAAAACATTCGGATGGCACGCATATTTATGGTATGATAAAGTAAAAGCGAACTCTATGTTTTTACACCATTACATACGGAGAAGCCTATATACAACCTGGAAGAAATATAGAGATTACTTACAAGAAGGAACCCCCCTATGGGTGGTTCCATATGAGGTAATAGATCCGAGAACTGTCGATAATGAGCAACAGTGTTTAACATATAAGGAGATAACACGAATAGAATTTTCTAAACTTAAAATAAAGACGCAGGACGAGTTATCTCTAAACTATGATTGGTTTCAGTATAGACAGATCAGAGATCTCTATAATTCGGACTGTGCAAAGGGAGGGATAAGAATGGAGAATTCGGAATTAGAGCAGACACTTTTACAAGAAGACAAGAAGGAAATTTCCAAGGTATACAAAGTACTGTTGAAATGGTATACTGAAGAGGAAATCGTTAAAGTGCAAATGGTGAAGTGGGCCATAAATTTTAACAAAGAAATAACAATGGAGGCGTGGGAATACCTGTGGAAGAATACAATGAAGATTACGACATGTACTAATATTAAAGAGAACATTTACAAAATGATTTATCGTTGGTACATGACACCAAAGAAGATAGCGCTAGGGAATTTGAATACGTCTAATAAATGCTGGAAGTGTAAAAAACATGAGGGATCCCTGTATCATATGTGGTGGACGTGCAAGGTAGCAAGGCAGTACTGGGGGGAAATAATAAGAGTAATAAGTGAGATTTTACAATTTCAAATTAATAAGAACCCAGAACTCCTGCTACTGAATTTGGGAATGGAGGGTATTCCAGCTCAACACAGGACATTGTTATTTTACATGACAGCAGCGGCCAGACTTTTGTATGCGCAAAAATGGAAAGTACAAGAAGTGCCAACAATCGAGGATTGGATATACAAATTGCTGTATATGGCGGAAATGGACAAAATGACAAGAAAATTGAGAAACCTTGACCCAGGACAGTTTAACACAGACTGGGAGAAGCTGAAACAATATTTAGTGAAGAAATGGGAGGTGGGAGGAGAACTGTGGCAGTTTGAGAACTATTGAAATATAATAAAATGCAGAGGGGGGTGATTTTACCGGTGGGTGGAGAGGCAAATGTGAATTTCTAAGCAGTTATTTTATTAGACTATTATATATAGAATAATGATAGAAAGTAATTAAGTATAAGGATAGACTGATTAATATTATTTCTGGTAATTGTACAATGTACTAAATTGAATGACTTGGTTTGAAGATATATAGCGGTCAAATTGATTGACGATCCTTGAGGATAGTTGTATAATTGCATAATTAAAGCAAAATAATAATATAATTAAAGCAGAATGAAGCTGAGATATGTAGAAAAAGTAATATATAGAGTATAAGTTAAATTGGTTGACTTATATGAATGTATTGTTTATAGAAATATTTGAAATTATGCAAAATGGGACAAATTGTTTGTCTAATATGGCAGAAGGGATCCAAAGATAGAGTACAGAGTATCAAAAATAGTTAAAGAATTATGATTAAAAGAAAGATATTATTTAGTTATTATTCCTATTATTATGTAGTTGTTAATGTAAGTAAGTAAGAGAATAGAAAGAATATAGTGTTATATAGATAAGCTTAGAAGAAACTGAAAGTATACGTTAGTTAGACAGAATGAACTTAAAATGAGTAAGGGAAAAGGGACAAAGGGTTGGAAAACTGTTGGAAGTCAACAAAAAGGGGGGAAAGGGAGGGGGTTAGAATTAGGAAATAGGGGAATTGAATGTAATGTGAAATAATATGATATCTAATCCAATAAAATTTTATTAAAAAAAAAAAGAAATTCACAAGCATAAGCAAAACTTCAACAGGAAAGAAGAAACCTTAAGAATGAACAGATTATGGTTTCCAGTTCTGAAAAACACCAGGCTAACAAAACACTCTACACCCGACAATAGCCCTGCAGAGAAGATTAGCACATCAAGCACCAATCCATATGCAAAAGAACCTCCTCAGGATACAGTGAAGCCTCCCACCATTAGCATTCCACACCCTGGGAAACTCTTACAGGATGACTCAGCTCAACCCCACCCCTCCTGAGTAGATAGAAATTACCTGCCAACATCTTTTCCACACTGTGACACTGAGAGATCTCTGTCTTTTGGTGCTACACCTCTGAAGATGCCAGCCACAGCTGCTGGTGAAACGTCAGGAACTACAATGCCAAGACCACGGCAATACAGCCCGGAAAACCCACAACAACCATCGTTCTCCGGCCGTGAAAGCCTTCCACAGGGTTCAGTTTGGACATAACCAGCAGGAGCCTGTGTCTGGGAGGCAATGATAAGAAATATGTTCTTTGCTACCTTCCACACCATCAGCAACCAGGGTTCAAGATGGCCTGCAGTGTCATGTTGGCGTTCTCCTCATGTAGTCCAAGGGTGTCTTGGATGGAGAACAAATTCAGCCCTCATCACTTTTTTACCACTAATGGCTCTCCCTCCTCCCTTTAGCTGTGAGAAGAACATCAGACACAGCTAGAAAGGCAAACACAGCCATTAGATGCATACAAAAAAACACTGTACATTGAGGCTGAAGACCTCCAAGACATGGACCTTGATTTGGTTTGCCATTTGCCCACCCACAGCCTTTGACTTCAATCCTCAGTCCTCAAGATAGTGAGGAGCGGGAGGAGAAATGGCCAGAAAATTACCTCCATAGATATGCTCTTGGAATTTTCACATACCTCTAAGGTCATTAGGGAAATTCCTAGAGTGTCACCTAGAAATGATGTCATATCCTCTCCAAACTTCTCCTTCTCAGACACTGCCTTCAAAATCTTCCAGCATTTATTGAGGTAATGTGGCAATCCTAGGGTCTATTTGTGATTTGGAGGAGTTGGTATGCAGATAAAATGGATCTATGGAAGACAGATTCCATAAATGCAATATTTATTTTATATTTATTTTACTTTATTTACTTGATTTTCTCCCCAATAGTGACACAAAGTGCCTTTCATAGTTCTGCTCCCACTCATTCTTTCCTCATAAAAAAACCCTGTCAGGTAGGTTAAGCTGAGAGTGTGTGATTTGCCCAAGTTCACCCAGTGAGCTTCTTTGGAATAGCAGGGACTCAAACTTGGGTTGCCCAGATCTTAGTTTGTTACTCCAGCCACTACACTACACTGGCTCTCCATGATTAAAATTAGTTGTGTTATGGATTTTTCTAGTATATATATGTGGTGACAAAGTTGTAACTATTGTTAAGGCACGTTAACTGAGGGCCAAGCTACAAGTGACGAATGACACTTGAATGGCAAGTGGATTGAGTGGAGTTCAAGTGAACAGGGAGAAATACACTTGCCGTTCAAGCGTCATTCGTCACTTGTAGCTTGGCCCTAAGGCACGTTAAGGCACGTTAACTAAACAAACTGCACGCAGAAAGCTCTCATCCAAGTTAGAGAACTAGTAACTGTTTATTTATCTAAAGATACATCTTTAGATACAAGAGACATCGCCAGTCCCTTCTTCTGACACCCCCTCTTGATGGATCTTGGCTCAGTGTACCAGGCCCATCTTCATTTGCAGAGCTTAAAAACGTTTTCTCTGGAGAGGTTTAGTTAAAACATCAGCAATCATTTCGTTGCTAGGACAGTAGACTAATTTAATAGTCCCATCTTTGTACAGATGCTTAACTATATGATACTTCAGGTCAATGTGCTTCTAAGATGTACTGACATCTTTGGTATGTGACATATGAATGCAAATTTCATTATCCTCATATATGATGACAGGTGTAGGTATATTTAGGTCTAGATCTTCAGTTATTTTGAGTAGCCACTGAATTTCTCTGTATCCTAATGTTGCTGAAACATATTCAGCTTCTGCAGTAGATCCAGCAGTGATGGTCTGTTTCTTACTTGCCCAGCTTATGGCTCCACCACCATAGAAGATTATGTTGCCGCTTGTGGATTTCATGTCAGATTTGTCCCTGGCATGATCTGCATCCACGTGAAGGGTCAATTTAGGCATGTTGTCTGCTGGTAGCCAGAGTTTAAGGCTTGCAGTTTGCTTTAAATATCTTAATAAAGTTATTAGGGCTTTCCAGTCTTCCTTTGTGGATTTGGTAAACTTTCTGCACAATAGTCCTACTGCTGAACTAATGTCTGATCATGTCAGGGTTGAAATGTATAAGATCTTACCCAAGATTTCATAATATCTGTTCTCTTTGGGTAGCTCTTCAGATGCTTCGTTTTGTTTGTTATACTTAGGCTCCATTGGAATGTATTTGGGAGCACGGTCTTCCAATTTCAAGTCTTTCAATAAATTTCTGATCTTTTGTTCTTGGCTGAGAAGGAACCTACAAATATGCCAGCCACTGCTCTATCATCTAGCTTGTGCCTATTTTCTTTTGGAACATGTGCATAAACTCTGCATCCAAAGACTCTTAAGTGCTCAGCTGATGGTTTGTAGCCAAACCAAAGTTGGTATGGTGTAACACCTGTGGCCTTAGTGGGTAGCCTATTTTGTGTAATTAGCTGTAAGGGTGGCCTCACCCCAAAAGGTGTGTGGTAGGTGTGAACTTTTAAACATGCATCTCACCGTATCCAGTAGATAGCGATTCTTCCTTTCAGCTACATCATTTTGTTCAGGACATCTGGGGCCGGTCCTTTGGTGAATGATGCCTTGGTCTCTCAGGAACTATTGGAGCTCACTGGACATGTATTCGCCTCTGTTGTCTGAGTATAGGACCTCTGGCTTTCTTCCAAATCTGTTGGACACCATCACTATGTATTCTTTGATCCTGCAAAACACTTGAGACTTTTTCTTTAAGAGATAGAAAACATTATACCTGCTAAAATCATCTATAAAATTCAGAATGTATCTGTTTCCTCCCACTGTGGTTGGGAGTGGTCCACATAAGTTTGTGTACCAGCTGGATTGGGGCATTTGTCTTCTCTTGGCTTCCCTTTGGGAAAGGCTGCCATACTGCCTTGCATTCTAAACAAGAAACACAGCTTTGGTTAATTTTGCAGTCATTAATACACATATTTCTGACAAGCCCCTTTGTATGTATTTCCTTTATAGTTTCTAAGTTCCTGTGACAAAATCTTAGATGCCACAGGGTGGTACATTCTTTATGGTCACAGGTTGTAATGAAATTTAGTTACTCTTCTCTATTTTTACAATTAGAGGACGCTTGTTGCAACATATCAGTAAAGTCTTTCTCTTCATCATCTTCCTCTATGTCTGATTCTTCTTGATATTTGTCCATGTAAAAATTATTTTGGACAGTCTCTGATATTTTGTCCAGTATATAAAGTCCACTGTTGGTACTGCCTGAGAGATACCCCTTTCCACCCTTTACGAGTACAATGTTCTCTTTATCAAAGTGTCCCTCCAGGTTATGTTGTTCACAGATTTGCTTTACAGAAAGCACATTGCTTTGGAATTCAGCAGCATACAAAACATGTTGTATTTTTAGCTATTCTTTGGAAGTGTCTCGTGGAAGAACAACGCTGATAGTTCCACATCTGATAGCAAGGATTTCATGTGAGTCATCCAGTTTTAACTTGAAGGGCTGTTCGAAGACCTTTAATACCTTGAAGAACTCTTTAGAGTGAAAGACTGATGCAGATCCTCCACTGTCTAATACTATGGTATTTGTATTTGTAAGGCTAGTGCTGACTGAATTCAGACTAAGCTTCTTTTGCTGATCTGTCTTGCATTTAAAATTACTTGCTTTCATATTAGAAGAGGGAGGAGGAGCACCCATTGCTCTGGGGGAAAAGCAGTCGATTTGCTTATGGAATATACCCCCGCTATTGTAACATGTTAATTGTTTTGCCTTTGGAGTGGTTGCAAATGAGTTTTGCCCCATCTCATACAGGGTTGCTGTATGACTGAAAGAACAGGTCCTGTAGTTTTCTCTCATGACTTTTAAACCACTGTCTGTCTGAATATCTTAACGCTTGCAATTGATCTTGCAAAAGTGACCTGGTTGCCAAATTATCTGTCACATGCTCTTTAAGTATAAGGTCATGCATCTGCTTAGCTGTTTCACAGTCCTGAATCAATGCTAGATTACTGGTAGAGACAGAACTTAACGACTGCTTGTGCTACATCATCTTCCTGGTTCCACTTCACTCTCTCATTGCCCTCAGCTGGTGGGCCTACTGTGAGGTGTTTCTCCAGGTGCTTTTCTTGAGATTAAACTTCAGCCTTATTTTCCATTCAGCAAAGTTATTGTCCTCAAGAACAGGGGCGGCGCAAGGCTCTGCCACGCTTGCGGCCGGCCAGCTGGGTGCCCCTGCGCGCGCACAAGCGTGCGCACACACACCGGTCTGTGTGATGACGTCACACGTGACGTCATCATGGGAACGAGCGCGCCGCCGCCGGCCCAATTGCTGTGGCGGGCAGCCTCTGAGCTCTCCTGTTCGGTGTCCTGCGCTGCTGCAGATGCCTGCCCGCGGTGGCTGTGCCTGGCCGGGGGCTTGTGCTGGCGGCGGCAGCAGCGCGGGGTGGGACGGATAGGAGGCTGGTGCTTTGTGGCGCGCGCTCCCACCTGCCGTGCCTCCTCCGGCGCTCCCTCCGGCACCCCGCGCCTGCGGCCACCGCCTACCTGGCCTTAATAGGCGTGCTGGCCCTGCTCAAGAACAAAGACACGTGGGTCTTGATCCTTTATAGGAGAAGCCATTATGCCTTATACTTTCTTTTTCTCTCCACAGTTTTGAGGTTCTACTTGGTTAATCAGAACTCAAATAGTATGTTCTGATAATTAACTTGGTGAGGCTGGGCTTATAACCATTATTGGGTTTTATTTAAGGCACATTAACTAAACAAACTGCATGCAGAAAGCTCTCATCCAAGTTAGAGAACCAATAACTATTTATCTAAAGAAATATATTTATATAAGTTTAGTGGAGAGAAAGAATTAGTAACTGATCTAACTAGCTAGGATGACTTTAGATTGAAAGCAGGCCATCTCTCTCAGGAGGAGACACCATGCTGCCTCTCCTGGTGCGTGCAGGGAAGAAGAGAGAGGGGAGGAGGAGAGAAGGAAAGGAAGGAAGTTCCCCTGGCAGGAAGGAGACAGAGAGCAGGCTATCTATCTAACTGACTCTATGGTTGTTGCCTTCCTTCTTCTCTGTTGGCAGTACTAAAGACCTGAGCAAGAGACATCATCAGTCCCTTCTTCTAACAGTAACTACATGATGATAAGAAATCAGATGAGTTTTATTTCAAAATGTAGCTATCTATGAACCAATATTGAAAGTATAATTTATCTCATAAGGTAATACAAGTGATACACAAAACGTGAAGACATCCTTCAAGTTCCAGAAAAGCCTGAAGACCACACTACACATGGTGTGAGATTTCTGTGATTAGAATTTCTTGTGTCTTTGTTTAGATAAACTAATTAGTGGATTCCCACTCTTAATCTCAGGCACAGGTTCATAGTCAACCCGTTTCCTATACTTCTGTCATGATTTAAATAGCCAATCTGAAGTTGCAGATTAGTCCTGTATTTTTCTTCCTGTGGAACTAATTGTAACTTCAGAGAGACTATTTAAATCATGAAACAAAGTATAGAAGGAAGGGAGTACCTATCAACATGTCCCTCATGTTCAAAGCTTTCGCTTGAGGGAGGGGGTTGCAAGAGATTCTCATCACTGAACTCTTACATCATTACATGCAGTTAGGCCCTGTGCCTTCTCCTCCAGATGCACTGTCCAAAAGAGGTTGCTTTATTAGATATTACAGCATTAAAATAGGTGAGGGTCTTTTTGACAGCAATATAAAATCTATTGACTTGGGCAGGGAAAAAAGAGCTGTTATTAACACCCATATGCCTTTTTTGGCAAATATCTCATCAATGATGAACAGTGTATTAAATGATCACAGAAGCATTTTATTATTATTTTTATTGAACCAGTAATGTGTCACAGCTGGGCAATTCTGGCCTACGGGCAGTGATAAAGAGCCTCTGTAGAGAACTGGAGCCAAAAATGATATAATTATGACCATTCTGTGCCAAGTTTAACAAATGTCCATTTACTCAGTTTCACATATTGTTCTTTCTCCCTCATTCTGTTTCTCCAACGTCATTTCTGTGAAAACTTAGGGCTGGTTCACTCAGAAAGTAGGCATGTACAAGTGACACCTTAGAGACTAACAAGATTTTCAGAGAATATACTTTTGAGAGTCAGAGCTTCCTTCTTCAGATACCTGGTATCTGAAGAAAAGAGCTCTCACTCTTGAAAGCTTACACATTAAAAATCTTGCTGACCTTTGTGATGCCACTAGACACAAATCCTGATATTCTACTGCAGACCAACATGGCTATCTACTTGAAACTATCTTGTATGTGATGGCTCCCAGTTCACAGCAAACAAGTTATATTAGAGAAAGGGATACAGTGAGAAAAAGTACATACTTTGGTCTTAGTGAAGTCCCTAGCATCTCCAGGAAAAACATGACATGCATCAGAGCTGGGAAAAATTCCAGACAGGTATCTTGAAGAATCACTACCAATAAGGATGGAGCACTGGAAACAAACAAAGTTTGTTTAGTCATTTGCAGTAATTCCCACTCTGCTGAGAAAGCCACAGTGCCACAGGTTCTATTCAGAATGCTGCCAAAAAGGTTAGATTTATGAATCAAATGGATTTATTAAGCACACTAGACTAGCAACAGGAAACAAACAAGTGAAAGCATACCAAATCTCACCCACAGCAATCGAGGACACTGGCTGAATCTACAGTGTGGTAAGCCAGTTGCTTCAGAGGAACAGGGCATGACTAGTCTTGTCAGAATAGCAAGGAGGAAGTTAGCACCCATTGGTATGCCTAGCTGTGCTCCTGCTGTGGTTGGAGACAATAGAAACAAGCTTAGTTTCTTCAGACAATATCTTTCTTTCTCTTGGGTTTCTCCTTTCCTTGATTACTCTGAGCTCCTTTTGGCTACTTTGAAGAAAAGTATTTCTTTTGCTGTCTATGGGCAAGTCAAAGGTTAGCTACACTATCTCTTAGCAACTGTCTTTTGGACACATTTTGACCACATATTGACTAAGACGAGCATACTTTCACATTTACATACAAAGCAAAAGTTTTAGCAAGATAGAGCAGTTTGTAACAACTTCTGTTCAGTCTTCCTCTGGACTATATTGGTATGTTGCTTTGAGCACCATTTTCTATCATAAACTAGCACCATTTTTATTATAAATTATTACTTTACAATTAATGCCCTCCCCCAGTTTTACAGACATTTATAAGTAGACATGGGCACGAACAGTATTATGAACAGAAAAAAACAACGAACAGGCCGCTTGGCTGCTCATGAACGGGCTGTTCGTGATGCGCCATTCCAGCCGAACAGGTGGTTGGCTCAAACCTCGTTCGTTACACTCGGCTGCTGTTCGGGAAGCCAGACACTCAGGCGCCTTCAATCAATTGCCTTGGCAACAGAGGGACTGCCTGAACTCTGTCTGCACTCCCTTTGTCGTCCCGGACACCCCAATCAAAGCCCAACTTAGCTTGATGGGCAGGTCTTCCTTCCCAAGTGTGGAGCTGCAAATTGGTTACAATCGGTGACATGGGAGCAGACACTGGGAGCGGGGAGGGAGGGGTGTTCTTTAGAGGAGGGTAAGCTGCTTTGAATTAATTCTGCTGCTTTATTCTCATTTGTGACTCGTGAGAGTGTGTGCATGTGTGTGTGTGCGTGCGTGCGTGCGTGCGCACAGGGCTGCTGGGGCTGGCTCTCCAGAGGAGGGTAAGCTGCTTTGAGTTCATTCTGCTTTATTTTCAGGAAATACCAGGAGATTTTTGGAGAAAAGGGCCTGAGGGTTGGGTGTTGCCTTCTGACACACTTCTGGTGATGTTAGGGGGTGTGGCATATGCTAATGAGATATGCTAATGAGTTCCTGCAGTTCTTTTTCTACGAAATGACCCCTAGAAAGGAGGGCAAATGGGTGAGACTGAATGAAAAAATTTCAATTTTAGTTTGTCTTCTTACCCATTTGGCTTTTCGTTGCCCTCATTTTAAAAATCACTTGTAATTTATCAATTGGTTCTAATTAAGCTATTCCTAGGGATTTTAAGCCTTAATTAATGAAATTCTTTAATGTATTTATCTAGACAATAAATGAAATTCTTTAATGTATTTATCTAGACAATAAAACCTAACCTACTCACCAGGCTGTCTTTCCCAGTCTCCCACAGCTCTAATAGGGGAAAAAAATCAAATGTGTATACTTTAAAGATTAAATACATGCCTACAGCTCAAGAAAACCCACAATGTTCCTGTAAAAAGCAAAAATATTTGTAGAATCTGATAAACTTCTCAAGAAACACATCATAGATAGTCCCCTATTTCTAAGTTCACACAATGAACACCACTTTCCACCAAGTAAACAACCTTCCTCCATCAGATTATGGCTTTCTCACTAAACAGAAGTGAATTACAGGAATCAACCCCATAGTTTCATCTCTCAGTTCAGGGGTTGTGTAGTTGTAGTAGTAGTAGTTGTTGTTGTTTTGGAGGGGTACTCCTTCTGCCCTGTTTTGGAATCAAATGTCACAAAGGATGTACAAATATGCCCTTTTTCTTGTCAGGAATCTCCATTCCTACTTGCATCTGATGAAAGGAGCTTTGCCTCTTGAAAGCTTATCCCCTTGAAATCTTGTTGATCTTTAAAGTCCTACTGGACCTCTTTTACTGCACACAGCTACCCACCTGAAATTGTTTTATATGTTGTCATTGTGCATATTTGTATCACCCATTTTGGGGTGTTCACAATTTTGTATGCCATTTACCCAATGGATTCAACATAAAAAAATAATGGGATGGATCCTAAGTCTGGTTTCTACTGATGGAAGGAACATTGGTCAGCAGAACCAAATGTTTCTGCCTTCTGCCTCCTGCTGCTACCCACTATACCCCTCAAAATGATTCACAGTCCTCCAGGATCAACATTTGGGGGAGATCAGTGGGTATAGAATGAGAAGGTGGAAAATTTCTGTCAGGCAAGTACCCCTTCTGTTAACTAAATATTTTGTGCAGAATTTAGCCCTGTGTAAATGTAGTAATAAAAATTCAGTAGGTAATGATGCAAAAGTAAAGATTCAGGAGGTTGACTGCACTGGAAGAAGCAAGAACAAAATGGGGAAAAAATGAAAAGCCAAAACTGTAGAAAAGAGAAATGTAAAATCATTCCCAAGTATCACATTTCCTAACTTAGATCCTTTGAACAGTGTTAGCATGGAAACAACAGCAAGAATCAAATGAGAAACTGGACTGCAATGAATGGCCAGGAGACACTCCATGAGGAAAACTCAGCAGTCCAAGCAACTGTGCAACATCCAAAGGAAGTATTCAAAGCTTGGGGAGTGTGCTTTAAGATAAAGTTTGGCTGCCCCAACCCTTTCCTTTTCCATACATCTCTTCAGTTAATCTCTCTCCAGCTGTGTTACATCATTCAGAAAGAGGCAAAAAAGACAGCTTCTAACTGCTCCCTCACTTGAAAAGCGCATCTTGCACTGGGAAATGCATTAATCATTTCCATCAACACAGCAAAGAGGTTATTAAGTGTTTGCCACACAAAAAGATTTAATTTCTCCAGCTGGACTCTCTTGCTGCTTTCCCCCAGCACACGGCTCCTGTCACAGTGGTTTAGCACCATTTTAAAATGCATTTATTTCAGCCTCAGGCTAACATATGCAGCCATCCTGCTTGTTTGTTCTTCCTTCATATTCACTTCTTCAGTAATTGAAGAGGGGGACTGAATGGAAAGGTCTTGATGAGCCATGAGAAATTGAGCTTAAGCTTAGGTGTGTATTGATGTGAGATGATTCATCTTTTCCACTATTTTTAATGGGAGAATAAGGTCTGATTCATAACTTTAACTTCTCTATTGGCCAATAAAAAACCCAAACAGATGCTTTTGATCAATAATACTTCCTTTGAGTGAGGAAGTGAAAACGGTATGCATTTGTATCTGAAGAACAAAGTACATGTCTTTAATTGAGAGCCAGTTTGGTGTAGTAGTTAAGAGCATGGAGCTCTAATCTAAAGATCCAGGTTTGATCCCCCAATTCTCTGCTTGAAGTCAGGTGGGTGACCTTGGGTCAGTCACAGCTCTCTCAGCCCCACCCACCTCACAGGGTGTTTTGTTGTGGGGATAATAATAACATACTTTGTAAACCACTCTGAGTGGTCCTGATTTAAGTTGTCCTGATGAAGGGCGGTATATAAATCAAATATTATTATTATTATTGTCTATAAGAAGTATTGTATACAGTTGTAATTTTATGCCAGGTTCAAAATTGCAGCAGTCTGACTATATGCTGAAAACATATGCAAAAAGAAAGCTTGTATCACTTAACAACAGCCCATACGTGTGCATTCTAAGTTGTGGCCTCACCCTATGGAACGGCCTGTCTGATGAGGTCAGGAAGGCTCCCAATTACATGGCTTTTCACAAACTATGCAAAACTGAATTACGCAAGATAGCATTTTTATACAGGAAATAGGGCTGTATTGTAAACAAAATGGATCTGAAAGAAGCTGGAGGTAAAGAGTTGGGGGCTGTGGACTATGTTACTGTGTGTAGTCCATACTAACTGTTGCTGTGAACAGGTTCCTACTATATATTTTTTGTATGGATTGGTTTGGTTTGTTTCAGATTTCTACAAGTCAAATCCTATTGCCTTGTTTATTTAGAGGTCCCATCCTGTTGTTTGTAATAACTTACTCTGTGTAATCCACCTTGAATCCCAGTGAGAAAGGTGACTATAGATAATGTAAATAAATCTTGGAACAATTCATTCTCAAATATATCAGTACAGAATGTTACAAGGCATGGGCTAAGATCCAAAATGCTATGCCCCTGGATCTTCCTTACCTGGTCATTGAAAGACAGTGATTTGCATAAATGTGTATGTAGATTTTTGCCTTTCTTTAGCTGGAAACAGGAATTCCGTTTTCTCATATGCTTCTATCCAGCAGAGGGAATCACACATTCAGATAGGTATTATGTCTGCCATTCCTTGTGTTGACAAGTCTGGTCCAGGAACTGAAGTCTCTTGTTTCTCTATTCAAGTCATTTCTGAACCCTGGATAAGACTTTTCAGCCTTGGGCAACATTTTCCTCCTCCTCAATCAGTGAAACAGTCTTCTGGATTGCAGCCATAGTCTATTAGGACTCCCTGTAGAAGTTGTTATGGATTGATGAGAAAAAGATTTATGATCCTTCAGTGCCATGTAGGCTACTTCAAGCAAACACAAATGGAGATTTAGACCAATCTTTATTTTATTTCCTGTTTTATCACAGAATTCAGATTTTTGTTATGAGGAAAAAGCACAGACCTTATAGATGATGATAGAGGTCCTGTGTCTGAAGAAGGAAGCTCTGACTCTCAAAAGCTCATACCCAGAAAATCCTATAGGTCTCTAAGGTGCCACTGAACACAAATCCTGCTGTTCTGCTGTAGACCAACTCAGCTACTTACCTGGAACTAATTTCCAGTTGGGGGTTCTTTAGGATTGGTGAAAAGACTGGAGGTGAAGCCAGAACCGCCTCCTCTACCTGAGCTGCCTCTTGTCAGCAAAATCAGTTTCTATGGCTTTTACAGTGACATTCTTAGAGTTGTTGTGACTCTGAGCAAAGCAGTGAACCTGGAGACAATTGGTAAAGAAATGTATCCTGCAGTTTAGCCCCAGCTCTTCCTTGCCACCTCTTCCTTCTCCTCCAGGAATACCTCAAAGAGTAGCAGTACTAAGGCACCCAGTGTGAAAACTCACAGTAGAGACTGGGTGATTGATTCATCACACGCAAACACACGCACACACACTTTTAAAAAATATAAACTATTTTCAAAGATTGTAGGGACGGGGAGGTTTTCTACAAATGAAGCCTTTCTTACTTTTTGAAAGGAAACAATTGCAGACACTTTAAGATTATATTAAAAATGAATGCAAACAGGATTTTTTTAAAAAAAAATTATGCTGGTGGCTAGTGCTTTCCTGCAACTCCCTCCCACTCTGAAAAAATCAGCAGATAGAAGTGCACCTGCATGGAGTGGCAGCTACTTCTAGTATTTGTAAAAGAAAGCTTCTTTGTTCATTCTGCTTGAAACTTGGTCAGAGGTCTTTAGATTACAGGGAGGACTTTAGATTACAGGGAGGCAAATGGGGTGCCATTGTCTTTAAAAACAGCTGTTCCAGATCCTTGTATTGGTTCCTCATTGAAAATGATGTTCCTGAAATTCTGGAACCCCCCCCCCCCAAAAAAAAAAACCCCTCAAAATTTATTGTAGGTCCCCCACTGAATTCTGGATCCAAAATTAAAACATTTTTCCCCAGAGTGTACTGTGCACTATTATGGGATTGCACAATGTAATAAGGAAATTGCTTTGTTCAGCAATTTTTTATTCCACCCTTCATACAAGGAGCTCAGGGTCTCATACATTGTTCTGTGTACCTCCATTTTATCCTCATATCAGCCCTGCAAAGAAGGTTAGGGTGAGGAAGACCTGACTGGCCCAAGGTTAGCTAGATAGCTTCATGACAGAATGGGGATTTGAACCTGTATCTATTGCCCTAACCACCACACCATACTGGTCTCATGATATTTATATACATTTTCTATAGTTTCTGTAGTTAAGATGATAGCTTATGGATTGAGAGTGTCATTTTCTTTTCTTGTGAATACCACATAAAATCTTCTTTATAAACAATGACCTGGATACTAAGCAGCATGAGAGGGCTTGAGCTAGAAAAAGGCCACTTTCCTGCCTCCCCCTCTTCCCCCCACCTGCAGCCTTCTATGCTCTCCTGAGACTCTGTTCTTGCAGATCAGTAGACTACGGAACAGTGTGAGGAGCCAACTGGGAAGAGGGGGGAATTGGCAACTATTTCCTTTCCATCCTCCACAGATGGAAAAGCCATTCTATTGGAAGAGATGCTAGTGTGCTGTGGGAATGGCTCCTTAAGAGCCAAGCCAATGATCACAATTTGATTATAAGTTAAACTGGTCTACACTATACTCAAGAAATTCTAAGTACTGTTTTTGATTTATAAAGATCTACATGTCCTTTGATCAGAATATCTAAAGGATCACCTCCTGTATGTTCCTGCCTGCTAGCTGATTTCGTCATCTGAGACGCAGCTCCATGTGTCCCAACATTCTGAAACGCCATGAGCAGGGCTTTCTCAGTTGTGGCACCTACATTAGGCAATTCCCTCCCCACAGGAGGGATTACAATGTAATTGGATAATACCTATTCCTTTAGATTCCAGCTTTTTATATCTCCTGCAGTTGGTTTTGTGTTCCATTCTGTTTTGTTCAGAGACATGTTAATACAGTTTTTAGGTAGTCTTAAGATATTAACCTATTTCAGCATGATGTATTTCATTGCATGACAATTGTTATTGTCATCTTTCATATCCAAACATCTTTCATATCCAAACTGCTCTGAATGTAGTTTAAAGTTAACTTTAAAGTTGCAGCCATCTAGTGGTGGGAAACAGACACTACATGCAAAGATTGCATAATGTTCTGGTAAACTTGGCCTAATCTGGAACAATATAGGAAATGTGGAAGTACAAGATTCTCCAGAGCAATAACGTGAGCTTTTAAGGTACTAGCAGATTGTTCTATTAAGTAAGGCATTTGCTGTAAAGCCTAGAAACATGACAGCTAGAGGAAATTTTGTGCGAGAAGCAAGGTATTATTGCAGACATCTTTGCTGAGCAACCTAGTAGAGGGAAAAGCTCTGTTTGAGTCACTGCTTGAACTGGATTCTGAACTGAAAACATTTATCTGATATAGTCTTTTCCTTTCTAGCCCATTTACTAAGTGAGGGGATTGATAAAATATTAAATAACTGCTGACCAATTGAATCCAACCGCAAACAATACTCTCAACTAGAATGTTGTCTCAGAAACATGGTACATGAAACTTCATGACTGAGATAGATACCATCTAAAGAGATAGCTCTTGTGGTGTAGTGGTTAGTGTGTAGGACACTGGTTCAGGTCCTTCACTCAGCCATATTTTTGTTTAGTTGTTTAGCTATTATACACTGTGCTTCTCACAGTGTGTGACTGGTCCAAAGTCATCCAGCAAGCTTCCATAGCAGAGTGGGGATTTGAACCTGGGTTCCTAGACCCCATGATGGCTTCTATTAAGTTTGAAGTTGGTTTTGATGCAGCTGCCTAGCATACCTTAGCCAGTTAAGAATACTATATCTATTATCTTATCTATTGATATAAGGATCTGTCACTCATAACATAATGGGTTTTGTAGATGCATAAGGTGAATGCTTCCAAAATGAAGAAATATTATATAGAAATGATATTTGATCAAGGTGTAATAAAAATAAATATACACTTTTGTATTAAAGCTTTTGAGATGTTTCTTTTATGTCTTTATTATTTTCTATAGTTTATATTAGCATATTTTTGGTACTACATTCCCAACTTTTAAGTAGATTTAAGAACATTTTGTTCAACTTATCTGTAAAGTGTTATCAACATAGAAGATTTATTGGCAAGTTGAGAAATCTCATTTTCAGTGTACACCTATTATGTTTAATTGTGAATTATGCAGGAATACTTGTCAGAGAACCACAATCCACTTTCTTGAGCGTGTAGTATTGGATCTTATAAAGTACAAGCACAATGACGCTCATGAACACAAATATTTCCTACATTCCTATTTCACTCAGTAAGATTCTGAGATCTCACAAAACTTGATCCTGGAAGTCACAGGACAAAAAGCCACATGGTTTGAGAGTGCTACATTAAAGGGGAAAACAAGCATGAATTCACCAACAGAGCCTTTTGTATCAATGGGAGCACCACTTGTAGAAGAATGACTTGGGTTGGTTTTGTTCAATTTCCTCTTTTCCTCTGCAGTATCCCCCACCAGTTACTTCTCTATGTGGGTGCCATAATCTCAAACATTAGGTTTTTGAAGGTCATAGGGTTTACTAGGAAAGATGTCTACAAATGCCTTCAGCTTGCACTTCGCAGGATCCAACTCATCATCCCCAGGATATTCAATAATGATTGAAATGGGCCTGTGTTACAAATGGGTTACAAATGGGTAATTTACCCATTTTCCCATTTGGTCAAGAGCGTACACAATAACAATTGATTGCTATCCCAAGAAATTAAGGCACAAATGTCTGTAACACACTGGTGAAAAATCTCTTGAAAAAGATTTCTGAAACTGGCTTGAGCTAGCAGCTTGTCAAGTGGTGTTAGTTTGATTGTTGGACTTTCCTGTGGTTGTGACCTGAAAAAGAGAAGAGACAACATTAACTATTGTCTGGAGCCATGTTGGATTTGCACACTTACCTCGCAGAATGCATTCGAGCTTTAGACTTTTCTGGGCTGCTACCTGTAGGAGAGAAGGGACAATATTAACAATTGGCAGGAGCAAGATAGAAATTATATAACCATCTCAGTTCGGGAATGCCCATTTGACATTTTCCGATAAGAATAGCATTTGGGGAGAGTTCAGCATAATCATGTATCATTATGTATTTTGAGCTCATTTTGTATTGTGCTGGATGTTGTATTTATAACTATTTATTCTGTAGAGATATTTGATTATTTATTCCTAACTTATGACTTTGGCACTTTGCACTTTAAGTATACACTTCATATACTCTGTATAAACAGCTTTACTGACTTCATTGATTGTTGTTCACGGGAAGGGACTCTCCCTCTTTTTTCTTGAGCTTTTATATCCTGTGTGTTGCCTTTCTTGTTTGTCTGGCACTGTAACTTGCCAGAATTTACAGAACAAGTTTAGTGTTTATTCCAGGGATGAAAACCAGGTCTTTCAAGATAACATTAATGACATATCTCTATTAGCTTTGTGATTACTTTGATAATATGGCTGCCGTCATCCTGAAAACATATCAGTTTGTATTCCAGAAATAATGCAACAGACATGGAAAAGAAGAAAGTGTGTTCCATTTACTAATTACTACCTTTTCTTAAGCATTTCCCAAACCCAACATGAATACATTCAAAATAATTATCAGGCAGATAATTAATCTCTTAAACACAAACATTGTTTGCAAGCTAAAGCTGAATCTATATCCATCAAATAAGTATAGTAGCCTGTGGGGAAATATTTCTTTTCTAAAAGTGAACAGCCTAAAAGAAATAAAAATCAATGCAAGATGATGTCCAGTAGATACAGATGAGGAATAATTGTCATTCATATTCAAGATGCATCTTTTCTGAACTTTTGTAAAAAAGTGTTAGTGCTTAAAAGAAAGTAGTAAATCATTAATTCCTTTGGCTTTCACAGCAATAGTGTTAATCACAGATAAGCACATTTTCTAATGCTAATACAGATGCTCTATATGATTTCATTGGTAGTTGATATGAAATAACACCCAGGTAGATAAAAAGATGGATTCAGTCTTGCTTACAAGATTAATTCTAAACTATTTATAAGATACAGGATGAACAAAGTAAATTGAGAAGCTTATTTTAGTAGAAAAATGAAGTGGCCACCTCAGGTCCTTGCAAGGCCTCCACTAGGGTTGGGCAAAACGAAACAAATGAGCCAGAAATACACACGGAAAATGCTGTTTCATTGCATTAAAGCACTTTCTGAAACAGTGAAACAAATCTAATAAATCCAAGGCACCCTGTCACTGAAAAGTTTGTGTATTTGATTTTGGTTCTTACTGTGAGCAGCAGCAACAGCAGGCAGGGAGGCACTGGGCCAGCAGCATCTTGTTTTCCTTAGCAAACAAATCCTGAGGAGAGACAGAGTCCTTACATTATTAATTAATTCTGTTGGTGGGAAGGGGGAACTGCATGAGCGCCTCTACCCATGCAATTTTACCCCTGCTAGTCAGATCCCTCCCCGCCTATCATCTTTGGAAACATTCTCATTTAACTCTTTTGAAGGGAAGGGAGAATGCACATCTTGGGTTTTTTTGAGGTACTACCTGGGCACTAGTCTGTTTCCTTGATACCAATCAGGGCATTTGGAAGGACAGTCACTGTGAGGAAAGTGCTGGTGGGAGTGTGTGTAAGTAGTTTGTTCAATCTCAGGAAGACTTTAAATTTCAGCTGTAATTCTAAAGACACTTTCCTGGGAGTAAGCACTACTGAGACAGCTCTAGTCGCCCTAACAGAGGATATGTTGCAGCACCTGGATTGGGGCAGGTCAGTGCTGCTGATACTTTTGGACCTTACAGCTACATTCAACACAGTCAATTATGGTCTTCTGACTTACTGCCTTACTGTGGGGATTTGTGGGACAGTCTTGCAATGGATGAGCTCCTTTCTCTATGGATGGGGACAGAGGGTGGTGCTAAGGGAACAGATATCTGCTCACCATTCTTTGGTGTGCAACGTCCCTCAGGGGCTATTCTTTTCCCAATGTTATTTAACATTTACATGTGCCGCCTTGCCCAGGTGTTCCATAACTTTGGTCTGGGCTGTCACCAGTATGCTGATGACACCTAGCTCTGTCTGTTGATGGACGGCCAGTTAGATACTGCCCCGCACTCCTTGGTCGGGTCTCTGGATGCTGTGGTGGAATAGTTGTGCCAGAATCACCTGAAGCTGAATCCCCTGAAGACAGAGGTTCTGTACCAGGGTCATGGGATGACAGATTTGGGAATCTGGCTCCCAACTAGAGATGGGCACTCCAATCTCATCCCTGCAAACCCTGATAGGCAGCTCTGACGGCCAAACACAGATGCCCAAACACAAACACAGATGCCGCCGGCATCACCCACCATTCCTGTATTGCTGGGAACAATATTCACCTACTCTGCTCTTTCAAAAACAATCCTGCTAGCACACAGCAAAAGGAAAATTTATGGAAAAAACAGGTCTCTTTGAGGACAGGTGTTCAATCATGCTGCCTGACTGCACATATGTAATGGAGATTGGCACTGATTAATGGGAGAACACCCATGCAGTGGAATGATAAGCTTCAAAAGGAAGGATTTGCCCCTCATGGAAATGAAACTACAGAGTACAAGGAAACATGGCAGCAACAAGAGGATGCAAAGGTTATAATTTATTGGCACTATTATCACTTAGAAAAGCAAAAAAAGTGAACATGAAGCAGGATTGTTTTTAATGCCACCACTGACCTGCTACTGATTTGCCAGCCAGTTTCCTGCCATAGTGTGCACCAACCGACACTCGCCTTCTTTAGGGTTCATTGTTATCTGTGTGTAGTGTAACTGAGGAAAAAGAGGATTGATGATTTAGAGGGAGGGAAAATAATGGCTAATGCGGTTTTTGGTTAAGAGTGAAAAATAACTGCCCTAGAGCCTTATTTACCCAACCTTTCCCCTTGAAAAGAACATAGTTCGCATGTGCTGCTTATACTCACCTTCCTGAATCATTCTTTGAGGTTCATAAACACCAAAGATAATTTTTGTGTGTGCTCTCAAACTCAGTTGCTCAATGGTTTAGAGGGAGGACTGTGTTCTGTGCGATTTTTGTGCTGTTAACTATAAAAATGGCTGCCCCCCAAAGCTTGGAAGCCCTGATTGTAAAGAACAAGGCTGAAACTCATGATAATGAAAAATCCAGAATGGTTAGATCTGTACCAACAATGGCTTACCTGGGGAAAAAACAATAAGAGTACACAGTTTATTTGGAAACCCCAGACTCAAAACTGAAACAGAAATGTTTTCAGCACACACCTCTAGTACCCACTTGTTTATATTTATTAAAACATTTATCTCATTTCTATATGGCTCAACATAGCTTACAAAATTTAATTAAAAACAACCGATAAATCTTACACACTCACAGTGAAAGGACTGCTACTTACACACCATTAAAATCTCTGGTTAATAAAATAGGGTTACAGTGCCTCTAAAAAGTTTCCAAGTATGGTTCGTCCCTCACTTTCTCAGCCTGTTCGATTGACTAGGAGCAATCACAGAAAATGCACAAACCCTATTTGATTCAAGGCAAGCTACCTTTAGTGAGTGAACAACCAGAAGGTGACAAGCTAAAGACTGTAGCTGGTACATCATCTAGAAACACAAACCCTTAGAAATCTGGGTCCCAGACCATGAAGAACATTAAATGTCATAACCATCACTTTGAATTGAACTCGGAAATAATCCTCTCTATCAAGATTGGGTGCCTCCTGTCTTTATTACGGTTTGTGGATACAATGAAGTATATTTTTAAGGTGGAGAATTTATATCTCCTTATCTACCTGTAAATTAAGGAAGACAGAAATGTATCCTGCACCCAGTTAATATCAATCACACAGTTACAGTAGCAAAAAACAGGAATTTATTCTTTTTATCATTTCAGTAAAATAACTTTGGCAGTGTGCAAGTGAGACAGTATATCCATCACCTTCTGAATACTGAATGTTTAATGCAGATCGCATATTGATCCTTTTTCTAAAATACTATTTTTTATTTATTTCTCCTTCCTGAAAGGTTTAGCAAATAAAATATGATATCCCTTCCAAGGACGATTTATAGTACCTGGAAGGAGATGGAATAAGTAAGCCCAGCTTATTTCATCAATTCTTATTCATAAACTCCCTTCAATTATTAGCTGCTTTCAAGGGGAAAAAGCTCCCACCCACCAGAAATCACTGTTGTGGTAAAGAAGGGTCCAGGTAGAGAAGGGTGCACATCATCTTTATCCTGGTTGGTATTCACAAAGTATTCTCCAACTGGAAATTTATAAAATATTTCATCTTTATCATAATATATAAATAAAATATTGCTGTTAAGAATGAGGAATGACCAGGCTTAAGGAGAATTCAATGTCAGTTTATGCAGCATAGATCTATTCTTAGATTGTGCCCTTTCATGTTATCATATTGATTTCATGTCAATATACTGTTTAGAATTCAATCTGTGGAAACAAAATGACACATTCCTAAATAAGTGGAAGTCTTGTAGTTGTTCACATTTCAGGAGACTATACAGAGATTTCTCTTCTTCGTTCTGTGATTTGATTGTATCAGCCTATCAATTTTTGTCATGGATTAAATCATTCATGTTTGGAACTCTTGCTTCAAACTAACCTTTTGCTGCAAGACTTGGGCCAGTTTTTTGCAATGGTTAAGAGTGGCAGAACTCTAATCTGGAGAACCAGGTTTGATTCCCCATCAAGGGTGACCTTGGGTCAGTCACTACTCTCTTGGAACTCTCTCAGCCCAACCCACCTCATAGGGTAATTGTCGTGATGATAATAATAACACACTTTGTAAACTGAATTAAGTTGTCCTGAAGGGCAGTATATAAATTGAATGTTATATTATATTATTATAGATTCCACTTGCAGTATTATTAGGCTATGCTTACTATATGCTTGGTTGCATGACATCCTTGTTACCTGCTTATATTTACTTCATTGATACCTCACCTTTCTCCCCAACATTGACCCACAGTGGCTCACAGTGTTCTCCTCACCTCCATTTTATCCTTACAACAACTCCATGAGGTAGGTTAAGTTGACAGTATGTGACTGCCTGGCCCAGGGTCACCCAGCATATAAGAACAGGAACCCAAGTTCTTTGGCATTGTATCACATGTAGGAAATACAATTATTTGGTTATTATAACTGTGCTTGGAAAACCATGTTTTCACATGCAGTAACAACACAGAGAAGTGTTTGGAGTTCCTGAAACTGTTTTCAACTATGCTGCCAAGGCAGTATGTACAGTCAGTCATGCACCTTATGTTTTCTTCTAATCAGTGCTGGAGACAACAGGTCTCCAGAAAATACACTACACTTCATAGAGAAAGTTCGCTCTACCTGAGCTAGTCAACACAGGAACAGGGGAAAATACAGGGGTTACATATAAGAAAGATTGATAGTGTAAATAAGAAAGGAGTTTGACCATGACTGATTTCTATATTAAAGAAGCAAGTCTTGAATCTGAAGGAGTGGAAGGAAGTGGAACCAATGTACTGTGCCCAAGAATCCAGAATGGTTGCTTGAGAAAGAAAATGGTACAACTGCAATTGGAGAGGGAATGGTAGCTTCTGTCCATTGTTGCCTCCCAGCTCACCTACCTCCAATGGGTTGCAAGGATTTTTCTGGGGCCCTTTGGAACTGGAGAAGCATGAGAGGGGAGGAAACACATACTTCTTCTCTGTTCTTGGGCTCCAATAAATAGTCCATAGGAGTGGTCAAGGAATCCATGTTCCTTCCCCTGCTTATTCTGTTGCTCCTAGCCAGAGCCAGTGAGAGCACAAGGGGGCAAGCTCCTTGTACTTCTGAGTGGGACACACTTTATCCTGTGCCATATTCTTGCTGTCTGAGGCAACAAAATGAGCAGAGACAGCATCAGGAGAAAATCTGATGACTAAACAGGAGGCATAGGGATCCCTCGGACAGAAGACAGACAGGAGAAAAGAGGGGTGACAAAACATAGTTATTAAAATGAAGGCAATGAGGAATACTGTAGACAGAGAGAGAGAGAAATAGAATTAGAAATTTAGATGAGAAATGATCCATAATTTTTTAAAAAAAGAAAACATTCAAAGCAGCACTGTTGAGGCTCATCTTGGTTCATGCAGTTGAAATCTGGCAATGAAGTGATTAATCAGCTGCCATCATGTGATTTCCAAACCTAAACCTTCATCCCTGAAAATTTTATTTCATCCCAAGGGAGAAAACATAGGGTGCTCACACTGCAAATTGCCTTGTCTAGTTTGGCCATTAAACCCAATGATGATATGATGATGGAGATCCATGAGCTCCCTATGTTGTTTCCTCTTCAAACAGCAGGTACACAAGGACCCAAATGAGATTGGTACCATGGCCTGAGAGAAAGGGGGCATTAAACCTCTCCTCTGCCATTCTTGAGGAAACATACATGTGTTCCCTTTTGCTTGCAAATCAGGAATCAGGTACTCACTCAGGTTCCTGCTCTTAGGTTTACACAGCACAGACAGGTGTGTTCAAAACAACATCCATTTATTAGCTAGATGATACAGGGATGGGAGCTACTGATTTCAGGATAAGGGAGCTCATTCAGTCTGCACTAAGAACTCAAAAGGGATTCGACCCTATCAGACTAACGAACACACAAATATTATGGGGGTGGAGGGAGCAGTCTGTTCTATTGTGATTTATACAATAAATATACGACATTATGGGTACTGTATGAGTCAAATATGATTCCAAGACTAAACTGGAACATAAACAATGAAAGAACCAATATTACCAGCTGTGATTGAGAAATACTATAGAAGGAAGTAATAGCTCTATTTCAGGGATTTTTTTACACCTACATTTTTTAAATGTCAGTTGCTTAGGAAGTCACAATTCCAAAATGGGTATTTTATTTTACAGTATCTTTCAGTGTTTGATAAGGATTATTATTACTTTTATCTCTGATACAAAATTCAAAGCCTCACTCTCCATGCAGTCAAACAGTATGGGATCTGGCTTATATATTGCATTATATGCCACCATTGATTAATTCAGCTGCTCATTCAGGGCTTGAAAGTGACCACACCTGACATCAGTGACTAGTGCATTACAGCAGAAGGAAGGCTACAGAAGAATGCCTCAGCTCCAGAATCTTGCTATATATAGCCCACATCAGCCATTCTAAGGCAAGAAGCAGTCTTAATGGCTGGCCTAATGAACAATATGGCAATCTTGGACCACTTAATCTGCCAGGGGCTTTTATGAACCTGAATAGATTTTGCTTATGCAAGTGTTTATTTTTCCCTGAACTCTTCCACTTTTGCTTTAATATATTTTTAGTCAAGCCTACTTGAGCTAAAAAAATTGCTGAGGTTTTCTCTTCCTACAAATTTAGGACATTTCCACTCATTTTACCACATGAATCAGCAAACCTACCTCCTTAAATATCAAGAGGGTTTTTTTCTTCTTCCTTTGCAATAGCTAATACAGAATCGCTTGACCTATAGATAAATAGTGAACTTTAGATGTCCCCCATCTTTCTCCCTCTGCTATTCTGGCTATTTCTTTCTTCAGAATGAGACCTATGAATCTAATTCAGTTTGCTCTAGGACCAGCCAAGAAACTGTGTATGGCCACTCTCCAACATTTCCTCTTTTAGCTGAAAAATGACTCTGCCTTTACATTACATCTCTGTACCAAAACATTTTATTCAGGTAAATTGTACCTATCAACAGCTTCATAATTCTCACTAAATGTACATAACCTCAGCTGCATGCAACTATCACTGGCTCCAGAAGAGATGTACATCCTGCCCCTCTCCTGCCTATAATGACAAATCCAGTAAGTGTTCTCTGGAACTTGTTGTCACGCTATTTGCATTGACATGTGTATCTTCATCAGCAGTTCCTTTTTTAATATATAAATGGAAGTTGATATGCCAGTCGCTATAACAGATGGTAATGTGAGATCATATACATGGCTTGAAAGTCTGGCAATAATAGAAAGGGCTCTAACTTCTATTCTTTTTTTAAAAAAAAAATCAGACTTGTACATTTTTTAATGCTACATCTGCAGAAGTATGGGCTTGGATTCAGCAATATGCAAGCAAAAAAGTAAATGAACTTAGCATAGTTCCATGTGCACAAGATTTTCTGCAACACCTAATACTTCCCTTTCCTATATCATCTAATGCCTAGAAATTGATTGCCCAATGTCTTACAACAGCTCAGAATACACTATGCCAAAAGGTTTTTGTTTGTTTTTCACTCTTCTGTTTGTGCAAGGACCCTAGGACATACAGAAATCTTCTGGTGGATCCAAGCCATATAAATCTATGGTATCTGTTAACAACAAGGCACATTTCTCTGTGCCATGCTTTCCATTTTCAAAGGCACTATCTGCAAGAATGTAAAAAAGTAATACTAGGAAAGTGAAGTATAGTCAAGTCAATTGATCCAAGAGTCTACCCTGTGGAATTTCATGGAAGCCAGAGCAAAATGATAGAAAATGCTTTTAAAGCTGAGGCTTTTACTATTGTACATAAGGTCTAGAATCCTCCAGAAAATGGAGCATAGTAAATATAAAGTGAAGAGCCCTGTGGCGCAGAGTGGTAAGCTGCAGTACTGCAACCCAAACTCTGCTCATGACCTGAGTTCAATACTGGCGGAAGCTGGGTTCAGTTAGTTGGCTCAAGGTTGACTCAGCCTTCCATGGTCAGTAAAATTAGTACCCAGTTTCCTGGGGGTAAAGTGTAGATGACTGGGGAAGGTAATAGCAAACCACTTTGTAAAAAGTCCACCAAGAAAATGTCATCATGCGATGTCCCCCCCATGGGTCAGTAATGACTCGGTGCTTGCGCAGGGGACTACTTTTACCTTTTTTAAAAAAATATAAAGCACTGAATACTAGAGAATCTTTAAGCACCTCATAAACATACAGTGCAATCGTAAGAAGAGTTACTCCAGTCTAAGCCCACTGAAATCAATGGGCTTAGACTGGAGTAACTCTTTTTATGATTGCACATACAGTGCTTAAAAAGTTTTATGGGAGAAAAAACAAATAAACAAGCAACTAGTATAAGAATTTGCTTGGTTTACCAATCAGACAGCAGAATCTCTTTGGTGCAGACATAATGGCTTTGGATGAGAAGCGCTAGATTAGTTGCTCTATTCATGGATGCATGGGGTTCCACACCAACCATTTTTATATATACCTATACCCAGGGCTCATTTGGAGGGGGAACACACCAGAACGCTGTTCCGGTAGTTCCCCCAACAGTCAGGTGGCCCCCACCCAGCTGACTTTGAAAAATTTTGGGCCGTTTAGGCCTCAATTGGATCTGAAATGGCCTGAATTGGGGCTGAAACAGCTTGGATTGGGTCGGTGCCAGGTGGGGGAATGCTTCCCTGCCTAGCACCAACCCAGTCCTGGCCGTTTAGGCCCCAATCCGGGCCAAAATGGGCTCAAAATGGCCATTTTGGACCCGTTTCGGCCTGGATCAGAGCAGAAATGGCCTGGATCAGGGCCCAAACCATCCAGACCGGATTGATGCCGGGTGAGCAAAGCCTCCTTCACCTAGCACCAACCCCATTTCAGCCCCAACCCGGACCCAAAATTGCCATTTTGGCCCCCCTTTCCAATGGGATTGGGGCCGGAACGGCCGGGATCGGATCGGTGCAAGGTAGGGGGACCCTCCCTTGTGCGGCCCTGACTTGGTCCAGGCTGTTTCAGCCCTGATCCAGGCCCAAACGGGCCCCAAAAGGCCATTTTCGGCTGGGATCAGGGCCAAAACCACCAGGATTGAGTCGGTGCCTGGCGGGGAACCCCTCCCCCCTCTGGCAGCTGCCGAATCCTGGCCATTTCGGCCTGGTCAAGTGGCATGGCATATGTTAATGAGTTATACTAATGAATTATGCTAATGAGTTCCAGCAGCTCTTTTTCTACAAAATGACCCCTGCCTATACCATATATTTTTATATGAACGTAGCACTGAAGAATCCAACTTTAAATACTGCCTCAGTTTTTTTGCTGTAGACCATGGTATAGCAATAATAAAGTAAATGAAACTGGACCACCTGCTTAAGCAAATAATGGTGTCTTTATATTGTCTTGCTTTTAGGCAATAATAGGGATGATAATAATAATAATAATAAACTTGTACTTATATACCTCTCTTAAGGACAGACTAGTGCCACACTCAGAGTGGGGTTATGAAGTCAGTGTCACTATTATCCCCACAACACACACCCTGTGAGGTGTGTGAGGCTGATAGAGCTCTGAGAGAGCTGTGACTGATCCAAGATCACCCAACTGATTTCAAGCGGAGGAGTGGGGAATCAAACTGGATCCTGCTGCTCTTAATCTCTGCATGAAGTTGGCTTAACCACTGCATCAAATTTCCCATTCTTTGAACCACCACCAACTATTCTTAAAGTTTTCCATAGTAGAACCATGACCAGCATGGTGTGGTATAGTGATCAGAGTGCCCGATTTTTGGCTCAGGAATTTCAGAATTCACATCCCTCCTATTCATCACAAACATAGCATTTCTTTTCTGTTAAATCACCACCAGTTCAGATCCCATTGAAGTACATTTAAAGTTAGGATTTTTTTGCCCCAATATGTATCACTTTATATTTGCACAATCTCATTTACCCAACTGTTACCCATTCAGACCACTGAGCCCCCCCCCTCCTATTTTGTTCTATGGGGCTCAGTGGAACATCAGGAGCAGCATGGAGAAAAATGGAGGTCTGCAGAGGCAGGGAAAATTAATGAAAATTTCCACCATCCCAAATATACAAGATTAAAGACAAACTTTGACTCTCAAAAGCTCATATCCTGTAAACCTGCTTGGTCTTTAAGGTGCTATTGGACCAGAATCTTACTCCTACTGCAGATCAACATAGCTACCCACATTAAACTATCTGCTTAAATAGTTCTGCATACTTTAAATACATTCCTGTATTTCTACCTATAGTGTCATTATACTAAAATATATTTTTCCATATAAAACATCCTCTGTTTTCAAATATTTATATTCCCTAAGCTTTTAGATCTTAGAAGATAAGTCAGTCTGAACACACACACACACACACACACACACATTTAGTTTGCATAACTATTCATTTTTTCAGAGACATGATTATTTCCCCAATAACAAGCAAATATCAAATAATTAGAGATAACCAAATACAATGCAAATATCAAATGATCAGGAATAACTAAATATAATACAATGTCCCTTAATCCTCTTGGAATTTCTGCCACATAATTCAGAAATAATAATTTTGGAGAGTATGAGATATTAAAATCAACTTCAACAGATAAAGAATTTGATCACAAATGCACATGCCCTAAGGCATTTCCACCATATAAGGTATGAAAACACATAATCTTCACCACAATATCAACATTTCCCATTAAAGCTATCTCAAACTTTTGCCAGTGTCTTTGGTTACAGGTACCATTGGTTAGCCATTTTATTAACATTCTCTCATACCATTAAATTAGTGCAGAAAATTGACCCTTCAAGAAATAGAAGCTTCCATAGAAGCAGATTAATTTCACACTCCACATACCTCTGACATATTTTTGTTCTCCTTTCCATGTTTGTCTAATAGATCTATTAACAAGTAGTAAATGTTTGAAAAGAGACCTTTTCTTTCCTACTCTTGTGATACGTAAGAAGATTGACTTTCTGCTAAAACACTGAAAAAATATCATTTGCAAACTCTTTTACAGGCTTACTTTGTGATCTGAGTAATTTCACTAAATCCTCTATGGTGAAATCACAGGTCCACAGATTGCAGTGGAAAGATCTCACAAGTGCAGATGTTTAGCTTCACAGCATGTGTCACTGACTACCTATTAATCTTCAGTTATTCATCCTGCCAACATTTCAGAACAACTGATAGTTAAGTACAGCCTAATTACTTTTTTTAAAAAATGGGCAATTTTAACATTAGGCCACAAATAATTCTCACTAATATAGTCATCTTATGTATACCTGCATTTTTTTGTCATCTTATATTGTAATTTCTTCTTAGTCATCTTTCCAGTTCCAAAATGTATTGCTTATCCACTCTTGGAAATCTATTGTATTAGCTGTAACATTATTACTAATAAAAGTAGCTAATATTCCCAGATATAAACTTTATTAAAATAATGGTCAAAACTTTATACTTTGAAGTAGGGCTACAACAATGGTATCTAAGGCATCCTTGCCAATTAAAGCCTAATTGATATGGAAGTATAACAAATTATTATTCTCCAACATGGAAGAAAACATGGAGAGCCAGTTTGGTGTAGAGCGCAGAACTCTAATCTGGAGAGCCAGGTTTGATTCCCCACTCCTCCACTTGAAGCCAGCTGGATGACTTTGGGCTAGTCACGACTTTCTGGTGTTCTCTCCCTCCAACCCCCCTCACAGGGTGTTTTGTTATGGGGATAATAACAATATACTTTGTAAACCGCTCTGAGTGGGCATTAAGTTGTCCTGAAGGGCAGTATTTAAATCGAATGTTATTATTAAAATGTAAAACAATCACTGTTTTGTCCTCATGGCAGCATCATGATGACCATATAATCCTACTGTGCCAAGAAGAACAAGAATCTTTCTGATGGACTAACTGATTATGGGTCAAAGAAATGAAATTAAGAATCTTGATACATTTGTTCATGTATGTGCAGTTGTGAACACACTACTTAGATATCAAAATAGCCAGAGATGCAGATACAAGTTTTATCCTTGACCAAGAACAAAAGATCAAAGACTTTATAAAGCTCCTAAAGATAGATGTTTATCCTGCTACAACTCCCATGCAATTAAGCCATGTGAAAGACCCTGATGAAAGCAAACACTACCAACTATCTACCAATATCGAGCAGCTGTAGGTAAGCTTATATACATTAGCACACTAACTAGAACTGACATGAGTGCTGCAGTAGGATAATTATGCAGAAAGAATTCTTCATCAACATGTGAAGACTGGAACATAGTTGAAAGACTTTTAAGATACCTAAAGGGTATCTGCACACTTCAAACTACCAGCCACTGACAACTTTGAACTGAAAAGCGCACACTAATGCTGATCAGGGAGGAGACTGAAAGGATGGGGACTCTACCAGTGGACACTTGTTCTTCTTCAGCAGTGGACCCATAAGTTGATCCAGCAAGAAGCAAGACAAGGTTGCAATTTTTAGCCTGGAAGCTGGATGCCTATCAGCATTACTGAGTTGTCGAGGAGCAGAATGACTACTTCAACTATTCACAGATCTAAGCATAGATATTTGAAAGTCTATACCAATCTATGAGGACAACGAAGACTGCATCCAGTTTTCACAGCAAGAAAATGTGAATCAGCAGAACAAGCATGTTGACATAAAGTATCACAGGGTGAAGAAACTACAGAAGGAAAACCTAGCCAAATTGGTCTACTACCCTACTGAGCAGATGACTGCTGATGCAGCAATTAAACCACTCTTCAAGATTTACTTCAAGGCTCTGTGACAGAAGATGAACCTCCAGGACCCAACCAAGTGCCAACAAAAGGGGGGTTATAAGAAGTGAAAGACTTATACACTGCCCTTTGTCCCAGGTCTCAGGCTACACAGGCTTACTGTAGAGATCGAGACTTGGGAAGACACTCTGCTCTATCTTATGCCTTTGATGTGTAGACTAGAGATGGGCACGAACCGCATTATGAACTTCAAAAACCCATGAAAATGGCGATCGCACAATCGCGATCTGGCAGTTCGTATCAGCCACGGCCAACGAACCAGCAGTCGGAAGAAGCCTGGTTCATTGCGTTCGGCCGCGGTTCGGGAAGCCAGACACTCAGGTGCCAGCAATCAATTCCCCTGGAACGGAGCCGGGGGAATGCCTGAACTCTGTCTGTGCTCCTTCTGTCGCCCTGGAAACCCGAATGGAAGCCCAACTTACCTTGATCAGCAGGTCTTCCTTCCAACCATGGAGCTGCAAAGTGGTTAAAAGTTGGGAGAAGACACCCAGGGGAGGGAGGGAGAAGGGGGTGTCCTGTAGCCACGGGCACTCCAATCTCATCCCTGCAAACCCTGATAGGCAGCTCTGACAGCCAAACACAGACCTCCTGCATTGCTCAATGGGGCCTGTGCTTATAAATAGCCATGGGCTCCCCGGCTAGCTTTCACTTTCAGCGAGCAGTTGAGTGGGACAGAGCTCTTGCTTGCCACTTGCTAGCCTTTGGGGAGAGATACTGAGAGTATAATTCAGCTTGGATTTTGGGGATAGGGATCTATCTCCTCTGGTTCCAGGGCTGCTGCCTGGCTCTGGGGCCAAGCTCAGTGGGTACCTTGGCTGAGGGCTCACATTGATTATTGATCAGTGCCTGATCGGGTCAGGTCTGTGGGAGTGATGGGCTAGGGCTCTAGTCCCTCCATCCCTCTGGTGCCAGAGCTGCTGCCAGGACTGGGGCCAAGCTCAATGGGTACCTCGGCTGAGGGCTCACATTAGTGCCTGATCTGTTCAGGTCTGTGGGAGTGGTGGGCTAGGGATCTAGTCCGTCCCTCCATCTGGTGCCTGGGCTGCTGCCAGGCCCTGGGGCCAAGCTCGGTGGGTACCTCGGCTGAGGGCTCACATTAGTGCCTGATCTGTTCAGGTCTGTGGGAATGGTGGGCTAGGGCTCTAGTCCCTCCCTCTGGTGCCAGGGCTGCTGCCAGGCCCTGGTGCCATGTAGCAAACAACAAGGCAAATCCCGGTGCAGACAAGCAAAATAAGTGGCTACCCACTCGGGAAACTAGAAAGTATTTCTATATATTGTAATAGTATGTGATCAAACCAAAATGATCATGAATATATCAAACATTCATACAGTCATACAGAAAGTGTATTCATACAGTCTTGATAATATCTAAACATAATACATTCAAAAGTCTACAAATTTAAAAGTTTCTACACAGACTCAATGTCCCATTAAAGTCTTCTCAGTGACAAACAAACACTCCAGGTATGTACTGCATGGTAAGTATATGTCCATTTATGACAGTATTTAAATTCTTCTCATATTCCTTTATCTGTTCTCTTTCAGGTGCCTCATAAGATGTTACACAAAGGATCCAACAAAAAAACAGCCCTAGCTGCAACTGGCTAGATGGCAGATTTTGTCATCCCGACTTCCTCAGGGGCTGTGGGATCACTGTATCATGTGCAAGCAATGGCCAAGGCAGAACAGTGCACTTCGTGGCTGACCTGTGGAGTGGGTGCCATCATGGGTACCTTGCCATCACCACCCACTCGTGGCAACCAGAGGACCTCTGCCTCCCCAGGCCAAGATCTGGCAGCTGTAAAAAGGTGCCCAGCCTGACATCGGGCTACAGGATGGTTCTTCTTTAGGCCTGGGGGATGGACGAGGTCCACAGCAGGAAGAACATCGCTGCCACCATCAAGGAAGCTCTGAGGGAGTGGATGTCCGAGGTGGAAGGGTTTGTCCATGGCTTCATGGTGACGGACGCGGGAGCCAACATGTTGGCAGCCCTGAAAGAGGCATCCCTCCCGGGCCTGGTGTGCATGGTGCACAAGCTGCACCTGGTGATGTGGGACGTGCTCGGGCTGGGGAGCAAGCCGAGGGACAGCTGGGAAAAGGGAACCTTGAAGAAGCGCAATCTGCTGGACAGGTGCTGTCGCATCGCTTCCCACTTCTCCCGCAGCATAAACTCTTCCCGCAAGCTGTTCCAGAGGCAGGGGGAGGCAGGGGAGCCTGAGCACCAACTCTTCCAGGACCTGGCCACCCGCTGGAACTCCACCTATGACATGATATGTCGTCTGGTGGAGCAGAAGGGCACATTGGAAGACATCCTGTACTGTTCAGATGTGCTGAGGAGGAGAGAGGAGTTGAGCCTCAGCTCCATGGACTGGAGAGTCCTTGCCCAGATGTCCTGGATCCTGAAACTCTTCAAGGATGCCACTGAGCTCTTGTGCTCCTATCAGGCCAGCCTGGGTCAGGTCCTCCCTCTGATCCACTGCCTAGACCAGTTTGTGGCCCAGGAGCTCAAGCAAGGGCAAGAGCTGCTACCCAGGGTCTGGGACTTTGTCTGGAGGATCCAGGCATGTGTCGCTGAATGCCTGCATCCTCTACGCCACGAGGCGCCGTACCAACTGGCCTCCCTCTGCGACCCCTGCATCAAGGGCAGCATCGCCACACAGGCGGGTCAGATTCAGCACTGGAAAAAGGAGCTCCGCAGAGCGGGGCTCCGTTTCCAGAGACAGAGGGCAGGGAAGAAGGAACCGGGCAGAGACGAGGGGCAGGCAGGGGAGGGGGGAGCAGGAGAAGGTGGGAAGATAGCCAAGCGAGGGAAGAGCCACCCCAATGGATACTTTCAATCTCTGGGCTTCGTTGGTGGGCTGCGTGGTTGGCCGCTGCACGGCAGGCACATCCCACTCTGTGGAGGACTTGGTAGGGGCCATGGTGCATGAGTACCTTTCTGAGCCCACTGAGCCCCCCCCCCATGCCAACCTGTTGCAGTATTGGGCAAGGAAATCTGACCGATGGCCGAACCTGTTTATCATCACTACCAACATCCTGTCCTGCCCGCCCACCAGCGTGCAGAGCGAGCAGGTGTTCTCCCACCTGGGAGACCTCCTCTGTCCCCTCCGCGCATGTCTGCACCCGGACCTGGTGGACATGTTGACATTCATCAAGGTGAACCTCAACCTACTGGGGCACCCTCCCGTGGACCTGGACCTACCCGGGCTCTGAGCCACCCTGGGGTTGTAGCCGGCCCAGCTCGTCCACAGCGGACTCAAGCCTCCCTCAGTTCTTGGGGTTGCTTCGATGGCTGGTGACCCTTTGCCCTCCTCTCCCAAACAAGTTCCCTTGTCAGGGCTTGCCGCAGCTGCCGCTGGGCATGGCACTAGGCAGTCTGCCCCTGACATCACAGGGGGGCCAGGGATTCTGCAGGACCCTGCTCTGTGGAAGGAGGGGCGGTATACCTCACCCTGACTCCCTCTCAATCCACTCACTGGCCTGCTCAACCTGGCCTGCTTACCCCCTGCATGTTCCACCATCTCTTCCTCCCAAGACTCTCCTTCAAGCCTCCACTCTTCTTCTTGCCTTTTCCTTGGCTTCTCTCCACTCCAACTCTGCTCCATCACTCCTACTCAAACCCACCACCGCAGAGCTCTTCCCAGCCACCCTTTATAGGGTTTCCTTTTTCCACCCCGCCCTCCTTCCAGGCTTGTTCCCTCTCCTGACTGGGCCCAGCTGTGCATTCCTCCAGGTGTTTCCCTCCAACCACTAATCCCTCCTGGGCTCTTTTGCCTTGCTGGCAGGGTGGGGTTGAGTGCGAGCCATCCCCAGCTGAGGGCTCCTTGGCCTTGCTCACGAGGAGCTGCCCCAGCCAGCCTCTGTGCTATTGAGCTTGCCTGGCCTTGCTCACAAGGAGCTGCCCCAGCCAGCCTCTGTGCTATTGGGCTTGCCTGGCCTTGCTCACGAGGAGCTGCCCCAGCCAGCCTCTGAGCTACCGAGCTTGCCTGGCCCTGCTCACGAGGAGCTGCCTTAGCCAGCTTCTGTGCTGCCTGCTCAGCAATGCTGGGCGGGGCTACCCATCTCCTCCCCCAGAATGCCTGTGGCAGCCCCCCCTGGAGAGGCTTGGCTTCTAGCAACTCCTGAGCCAGGCTGCTGTCTTCTAACCATGGTGTGGCTCTGGGCTGCAGCGGCGGCGTCCTCTCCCTGCCAGGTAAGGGCTCTGCTTGGGCTGCTGCTGCTGCTGCTGCTGGACCCACCTTCCCCCTGCTGTGGCCCTTTCCCTCTGGCCTGCTTAGCCCCCCTCTCTTCCCCCTGGAAGGTGGGGCTGGCTGGTCTCTCCTTGCCCCCTCCACCCCTCTGAGGTCCTAGCCTTTTGCCCCCTCCCCCTGGAGTAGGTAGGTTCTGGCCCTGGTTGCTGGCTTGGGGGGTGGAGTTGCTGCCACCCTTTTGTCCCCTGCTGTTCCCTCTTGTCAAGTCTGGGGGCTGGGGCTCAGACCCCGGACATCCCTTTCCCTCTTCACACCTCTCCCTCTCTGCATCTGCCCAGATGCTTCCCAACCTCTCCTGTCTTTCCCATCCCATCCTTTCCGCGAAGGCAAGAAGGTGTGTTGCTGCCAGCTGATGCCGCTTTTGGGCATGAGGAACAGCTCTGCTGCTGTTGCTGATGTGAGAGTGGCACCGTATGATACCCCCCCCCCCTTCCATGGCACCTGGTGTCCCTTCTGAGCAGGGGGAAATGGGTCCCTCCCACCCTTTCCACCAAGGCAGGAAGTTGGGTGCTTTCTGCTGACGCCGCTTTTGACCCTGAGGGGCACCTCAGAAGCTTTTGCTGAGCTTGACAGGTTTGAGCTGCACGGTGCACCTGCTGTCCTCTCTGTGCATGGGGGGAATGAGACCCATGACCAGACATGTATCCTTTCTGCAAAGGCAGGAAGATGATTGAGGTCTGCCGTTGCTGCTTTTGGGCATGAGGGGCAGCTCAGGAGCTGTTGCTGGTGTTAGTGTGGCGCCACACGGTACCCCCCCCCCCTTTGCATGGACACCTGCTGCCCCCTCTGAGCAGGGGGGGACGGGGCCTTCGCCCTCACACCCTTTCCGTGAAGGCCGGATGGTGGGTGCTGTATGATGCTTTGGCTTTGGGCCACAAGGGACAGATCAGCTACTGTTGCACATAAGATTTTATGTCATGGTGGCCCCTGCCAACAGCAGCGGCTGTCCCCTCTGGGCAGGGGTCAATGCGTAATGCCGCTACAACCAGTCATGTCCTTTCCGCGAAGGCAGGAAGGTGTGGTGCTGCGAGCTGATGCTGCTTTCTGCCACGAGAACCAGCTCTGCTGCTGTTGCTGGTGTTAGTGTGGCACCGCACGATATCCCCCCTTTCCATGGGCACCTGCTGCCCCCTCTGAGCAGGGGGGAATGGGTCCCTCGTCCTCACACCCTTTCCATGAAGGCTGGATGGTGGGTGCTGTATGATGCTTCGGCTTTGGGCCATGAGGGACAGGTCAACTGCTGTTGCACATAAAATTGCACGTCACGGTGGCCCCTGCCAACAGCAGCGGTGGTCACCTCTGGGCAGGGGTGAATGGGTAATGCCGCCATGACCAGTCACGTCCTTTCTGCGAAGGCTGGAAGGTGAAGTGATGCTGGCGACAGCCTCCACTGTGACACAGGGGGAGTGGACAAGCCTCTGCCAGAGCAGTCTGCACACTCCTTCAGGGTGGATGTGGGATCCCTCTGTCTCGGTCCTGCTGCACAATGAGGCCAGGAAGCCTCGGGCTCGGCCCTCCTCTCCCACACAAGTACACAGTCCCTTTTCTCACCTCGCCCTCTGCGGAACACTGAGACCCCTCCCAACAACCTCTCCGGTCCTGTCCTATTCCATCCTTTCCACAAAGGCAAGAAGGTGATTGATGCTGGCTGCCACTGCAGAGTTCCTCAGTGGGATCCTCGGAGGAGGCCTCATGGCTGTTACGATCGTCCAACTTCACAGACCCTCTTTCGACCTGTCCCTCTCTGGAGCACTCTGACCCCTCCAAATGACATCTCCTCTCCCTCCTGTCCTTTCCGGCAAGGCAGGAAAGTGGGTTCTGTCAGCTGCTGCCACACTGTTCCTCAGTGGGACCCTCAGGTGAGGACCTTTGCTTGTTGGGGGATCAGGCCCCTGTCCGAATGACATGTCTTCTCCCACCCACACCAGGAATACCACTGCACTCCTCTTTGGCTTGGTGGGCGGGCACATGGGGGGTGCCGCCAGTGAGAAGCCAGACCCCACGACCCCTAAAGGGGAGGTGGCTTGTCAATGCCTCCCTGTGGCCTCCAGGCCTGGTGGCCGCCATCAACACCCACCTTCTGTACACTGGGCCAACGTCAACCGGTGGCTCTAATTGTGTCGAGTGGGAGTTTCCTGGGGGCCTTGGATTGGAAAGGGTATAACTCCAAGATCCCTTTGGCAATCTTGTCCAAACTTGGGTGATGGCTGTAGGGGAGAGCCTGCAAAAGACTCCCCGGGAATATGGGCTTTGTAAGTGCCACAGGGGCCATTCCGCGCCCAACGAACTGCGAACCAGTTCAGCAACGGAAAATGTTCGTTGCAGTTCATGATCTCGGGATTGTCGTCGGCACTGAACCGTGAACCGCTGGTTCATTTTTTTTTTTTTGGTTTGCGCCTATGTCTAGTGTAGACTGATACTCTTAGAGAGCTTCCTTCCTTCCTCTTCCTCTTTCTCACATGCACATACACTCTCTCTCCATCTTGCCACCATGGAGGACAATGGGTTCAGTCACTGTACCCACCTGCATCCTAGCTTAGAAAGATTAGATTCTATCTCTCTTCTTTCCTATGCTGAGTGAAATTCCTAAATAAAAGGATTCTTCTTTTTTATATTGAAGTCAGTGGATTCTGTGTAAGTTCATTGCCTCATCAGCACACAAAGAAGCTTAGCTGCACTTCCTGAATTGCTCTGCTTTACTTGTTTACTTACTCATCTTGCATTGCTAACAAGTATGCTAGCCTCAGTTTAGTAATTTTAGCTTCTATGAAGAATACAGGCTTGATTTAATCTAGAACCCACTTATTTTTCTTTTTGTACATGTATGGTATCATAAAATTCTCCTCCAGCACCACAATTCCAATGAATCTATACGTAGTAATAGGGAAGTATTAGTTATCTTGATCTTGGTTCCCAGTGATTCATCCTTATCCTTAAGGATCTTTTCTAGTTCCTTCATGGCTGCCCTTCTAAGCCTCAATCTCATTCTGATTTCTTAGTTGTAGTCTCCCTTTTGGTTGATGACTGAGCCAAGGAATACAAAATCTTTAACAATTTCAATGTCTTCATTGTCAACCTTAATACTGTGTAGTCCCTAGATAGTCGTTACTTTAGTCTTCTTCATGTTCAGCTGCAATCCTCCTTTAACCTTAATCAGTAATCGTTTCAAGTTTTTACAGTTTTCTGTCAGTGTCATCTGCATATCTCAAATTGTTAATGTTCCTTCTGCCAATTTTCATTCTACCTTCATCTAAATCTATTACAGCTTTCCTGATATATTCTGTGTATAGGTTGAACAGATAGGGAGATTATATATCTCTCTGATTCCTAAACTACTTTATTTTTTGCACTTGCTTTCCTTCCTAACAAGAGAGGGAAATCCAGTATGAACTTGGTTTATTCAGTGATTGCAACTATACCAGTTTGTTGTAACTGCCAACACTCTTTAATATTCCAAGTCTGATGACCATAGAAATCAAAAGCAGACACTTGTTCTTGCTCAACCAGGCAAAACAACAAGTAAATTTATGACCCCTTCTCCCTGAGATTTTCAAAATTCCTCAGATAAATGTGTATGCTGTTAATTGGCCTGGCTGACTCCCCACCTGGTTTGGCTGGCTATGGGGCCAAGGCTTACCCATCTTAGTGGCAGCCCCAGGCCCCCATGGAGTCCCTGAGGGGTGGGGCAGGCATCCGTATAGCCTTCTTGGCTGCTGTCCACTTTGTAGGCATCACTGCAGCAGACTCCCAGAAAGGTCAAAACACCACTTCACTGCACCAGGATGCCCGGCAGGGGGGTGGGCTGTAAGGAGGAGGGGGAATGCCCAAGCCCCCACTCACTGCCCACAGTTGTAAGGTGGAGGAGGGGGGATAACTGCAGCTGCCACATGTGGCCTGCTGAGGGATCAGATGTCTCCCTGTCACTGCTGCCCAGTGGACCCTGCTGCCGATGAGACCAGTGCCACACAAGCTGTGCGCCGTTGGGACTGCTGCTGGCACTGAGCCCCTCTACTGCCGAGGGAGCTGGGCTGCCACAGTTCAGGCTTCCTGTCACTGAGGCAGCCACCCAGGAGCACTGCTGCAGCTTGAGCATGCTTCCGCCAGTTGCCAGCCACCACAGGGTCACCTGCCCCACTGTGGAAGAGCTTCAGCTGCCATTCATGCCTGCTACTGTGTGACCCTCACTGGGTAGAGTTTAATCTATTAGTGTGGATGTCTTTTGCTTTATGTACCATATCTAAGTCACCATTGCATAACTGGCAAATATCATTCACTCTTTCTGCTAGGGAAAGAAAGAAACTGGATTCCTACCAACATCGTATTATGACTGGTAAAAGGAAAAAGAAAACAAAGAGATTGCATAAAATTACTACCCTGCTTTTTAAATTTGTAAAGCATTGAAAAATATGAACACATGATGGTAATCCACACTAAGGTCAGTTCTGGTAAGTGTACAAAAACCAAGACATTCAAACTAAAGAACATTCTCTGATGCATTAATTTTGGTTAGGTATATAGGTCAGATCCAACCAATATTAATGATGAAAAGCTCCATTAAAAGCCATGACAATTTGTTACTACTCACTTGCTCTGTACTTGGTTGAGTCAATTCTTGCATTGTCTTGTTCACAATGGTCATTCAGAAAAACATTCCAGAAAACACATGGATAAATTGTAAGTTTTTGTGTTACTTGAAAGTTTGAAAATACTGTGCATGAGGGAGCTTTCCACCAGCCTTCTACCACCACTGCCCTTTCCTGTCACCATTTTCTATCCTCTCTCCTTTCCCAGAATTCCCCAGTAGTCTCAGCAAAACCATCATCTGACTGTAGTCCCACTGAGAATCTTCCAGGCTAAACAGAAATTAAGAGCTACGTCAGTATGGTCTTTAGATCCTTGCGCAGTGTCCCTGAAGAAGAGGCACATGATCTAGATAGTTTCAAGTAGGTAGCTTTGTTGGTCTGTAGTAGAAGAGCAGGATTTGAGTCCAGTAGTATCTTAAAGACCAATCAGATTTCCAGGGTAGAAAAGAGCCAGAGTTGACTTTCGAAAGCTCCTACCCTGGAAATCTAGTTGGTCTTTAAGTTGCTACTGGACCCAAATCATGATCCAGATAAAAAGGATGCATTAATAAGGCCCACTATTTTTCACACCTCACCCCAGACTGAAAACAAAAATGCAGAGATACATGAAACACACAAAGCTGCCCAATACTGAGACGGACTAGTGCTCCATCTTGCTCTGTATTCTCTATTCTGATTAGCAGCAGGTGTCTAGGATCTCAGAGGATGGCCTTTCCTGCTACCTGCTGAGATGCTTTAATGGGGATTCTGTATACATATGTACTGTAGCTCAATAATGGGAAAGATACTCTCTACCTTTTCATTTCTCATGCAGTTAGCCTTTCCCCAGTTAGCACTACTTTTAACTATCTGGCAACCTTGAGATCAATTTTGGTTTTAACCAGGGGTTTTTTTCTGGGAAAAGAGGTGGCGGAACTCTCAAGAGGAAAATGAGGAAGAAATGCATGTGATTCTTGAAATCATATTATTTTCAAGCACTATTGCTGAGTATTTTCAAGAGGTGCTGGAACTCCATTCCCACACGTTCCCCCTGAAAAAAAGCCCTGGTTTTAACCAAAGACTTTATCTCTTACAGTGATATCAGGGATATTGTTCCTGCAAAAATTCTCCTGCTCACCAGAGAATGTGTGTGTTCTCTTCGGGTAATGAAATTAGAGTTTTAATGAACGTTCTTATCTGGAAAATTTCAATATCGAGTGTAACTAACAATCCTGGAGAAAAGTGTCCTGTCCCTTTAATAGATGCTTAATGTGTGGAAAAGGACAGTTAAAGTTTTTCATGACATTGAAGTAATGCGGCCCTTCCTGGCTGGTGGCAACAGCCACTACAGCTGGGGGCCGAGATTTGCCATCCTGGAAGGAGAATGATGCAGCAGCACTTTCCTGGCCATCAGGATATGCAGCGGGGGCGGAGACAGCAGCTCTATTTAGCAGCTCTGCCCTCCCAGCTTCTCAGTTGCACTTTGTGCTCGGCCCACCCACCTCACCCTAGTTCAGTGCAGGATTAACCGGTTGCTGTTTATCAGGGTCAGGTAGGATTATTTTTCTCCTTTTCTGCATTGGCCATTGGGGGAAGGAGTTTTTTGCCTACCTTGCCCTTTCTGGAGAGGGGGGATTTGGCTAAGGTGGGTTGGGTTTAACCTCCTATAGCAGGTTAGAAGTTGGGTAAAATTGAGCAGACCGGTGACCACCCTTGGCATATCCCCATTGGTGGGGAATTGGGGTCTGTCATGAGCGGCTGGCTGCTGTATGGCCCATTTGCGAGGTCAGATGCCTTGGTGGGGAACCCCCAGTCAAGCCGTTCCCCCCATGCAGCTTGACGGCCAGGTGGGTGAGCTTTAAGGGGTGAGGTGAGCCAGGTGGGTGAGCTTTACTACCATTTTGCCAGGCCGGCCGGGTCACAGCCATACAATGGATGGCTTGCCCCTGGGGTAGTTGGTGGCTTGCCCAGACAGGTTTGGGCGGAGGTCCGGGAGTGACCCCAGGGCCCTTCCTGTACCGCTAGTTAGGCCCTTGCCGCATTGACAGTACTGTTGTTGTCATTTTAATAAAGCGGCCCTTTAATTCCCAACACTTGTGTCTGCCTCTTCATTCTAACTGGGTGGGCAAATAGCATTCCAGGCCTCTATTAAGTCCCAGGTGAGCTGACAACTCTATGATTATCAAAAAACAACATATAGTAGGTTTTGTAACATTTCTAATAATTATCAATATCTCAATATACCACCATCTGTGGATACTTAATTTGGAGACTGGGGCATGGATAGACAAGACAGATCTTTCTACATATCTGAGGGCAAAGCTACAAGTGACAAATGACACTTGAACGGCAAGTGTATTTCTCCCTGTTCACTTGCGCTCCACTCAATCCACTTGCCATTCAAGTGTCATTCATCACTTGTAGCTTGGCCCTGAGAAATGCAAGTATGCAATCTGAAACCTAACTCCGCTCCCTGCAATTACGGAAGCAGCTGCTGTAGCTTTAAGAAATGAATAGCCTCAATGGCTGTTGCTAGGCAATCCCAACCATACTGCCAATCTTCAAGCCTTAGTTTCTGCCATTAAAAACCAGAAGGATGTGGCAAAACTCTTTCCAGAGTTGTTTTGACCTTCGAGAGATGCCTTACTGGGGCCAGACTAACTAACAATCACCATGCTACTTACTGCCATGATTTGTATGCCTTACTAGGCTAGGCTGCTTGCTAATGTTCAACAGCTGCCACTCCTCAAAATCCAAGGTGATATAGTAATTAGAATTTCAGAACAGATTCTGAGAGACACAGATTAAAATCCCCATTCAGCCATGGATGCTCACAGGGTGACCTTAGGGCAGTTACACATTCTCAGCCTAATCTACCTCACAGGGTTGTTGTGATGATAACATGGTAGTGAAGAGAATAATGACTCATTTAGGTGCCCACTGTGATGAAAAGTATACATGTAAATGAGTCATAAAAATGAGGGGCAGATAAAAGGTGGGTGGGAAGCAAGAACAGAAAGACACAAGGAAAGCTGAGAATATGGGGGCTGCCTGGAGGAGAGAAGTAGTGTAGGAGGTGGATACAGGGGAAAGTTCTTGTGCCCAACCTGCCCAACACCACACAATGCTGCTCAGCCTGGCTCACAATTGGACCAGATTTTTTCCAAGGAGAGGCTACCAGGAGGAGGAACATAGGGAAAGCTGAAGAAAGGGGGCAGATAAAGGTAGGTTGTCTGGAGTATAGGAAGGAGAGAAGGAAGCAAGGAAAGGATGAAAGGTATAGGGGCTTTCTGGGAAGGGAAAGAAGAAATAGAGGGGGAGAAGAAAATGAAATGCCCCTCCAAGTCCTGCTTGTTCTGTCTTCCAAACCTGAATTAAGCAGAAGCATTTATTTAAAAAGATTAACTGATCAGGTTGCTGCTTATGTTTAACCGACCGAGAACCTAGCAAATGTGCATGTCCCAAAGGAAACTTATCGTTTTTTAACTTCAGTTTCTCTCTGTGCATGGCTGCCCTCTTCCTTTCTCTGTGCTTTACTCCTGATACTACAAAGCTAATTTTCATGAAGCATAGCTAGCACTCTGCAAAAACTTAAAAGAATGCTGATATAATCCAAACATTTATAATGCTGTTCATTAAATTGACAGAAAATTATATCATTTTTAGGAAAACCAGGCTCTTTTTAGTACATCAGCAAGCATGTAATGTTGATTACCATTTAGAGATTTCAACAAATGCCTTTTAACTCAAGTTGTATCGATGCTGTCCCTTAGCAATTGCCTTACTTCCAGATGTAATTAACAATTAGAAACCCAGTCAGTAACTGTATCTGTATTGTTCCCCCTCCCAAAGTATCCAAGTATGTGGAAGCTGTTTTGTTTTTAAATTTTACTTCATTTTGGTAATAAATTTAGGAACTATTCCAATGCCAGTGTAAAATAGGACCTCTTATGCAATACAAACCAAAAGGCAATGTGGCACTCCTGGCTAGAGGCAACAGCTGTTGCAGCTGGAGGTGATGATTTGCTTCCCCCGGAGGAGAAGGAGGCAGGAGGCATTATCCCGGCCATCTGGGAACACAGCAAGAGGTGGAGACAGAAGCCTTATGAGGCTGCTCTGCCACTTAGCATCTCAGTTGTGCCTTGTGCTCGGCTGAAAGAGCATGCATTGCATTGTTTCTCCTTGGCACGAGGGCTAAGGTGCGGAGCGCAGGATTCTATCTTGCAGCTCCTGCGGCCCATTGGGCTTCTCTGTCACCCTGGGTGCAGCCTGGGTATTGCAGTGGAGCATCTCCTGCCGCCATGCCGGCCTTGCCACCGATGTTGCCTTCTTCAACGTGGCGGTGATCCACTCGCCATGGCCCACATTGTTGGTGGTGCTTGCCTGGCTTCTTCTCTGAGTGCTGAGTCATGGGGTTGAGTGCTGCTTGTAGGTGGTTTGGGGTGTCGGACATGGCCTTAGCCTCCACTAAATTATATATTGTCTGCCCTAAATCTACTGCCCTTCAGTTTCAGTTTCCAGTATTTTGAAAGAGGGAGTTCTCTACACTTTTTCCACACTGTTTCAAGTTCTGTAAGTCTATATCATACTTCTTCTTAGCTACAATTTTTCCTTAACTGAAAAACCTTAAATTTGTAGGGAAGATGTTCCAACACCATAGCAACTTAGGATGCTCTTTTCTGTACATTTTCTTCCTTTACAACAGTAATTTTGAACCAGAACACTGTGCAATATTGTAAACACAGTCACATCATAGAACCATGGATGGGTTAAAATTTGCTGTCTTGTTTTCAAAACATTTTTCAATTTTTTCAATTTATATTATTTATAGTCTGCCTTTCTCACTGAGATTCAATGCAGATTACATAGTGTAATTCAATACAATCAACAGCTGGGACATTTCATAAACAATAAAATAGTGTATACATTGCAGAAATTTGAAAAATAAGCAAAAATCTGATACAAAGCTAAAACAATGTTGAGATAAAACATAAGCAGCGTGACATGACATAATAAATGACACTAACAGACAGTGCACAGTAGTATATAGTCTCTATCCCTTTATCAAAGCATCTCTTTGAACAATTTCCTTACAACTCAGCCTTGTTACCTATGTAACAAAGCTCTCCTGAATAATTCAGTTTTGTAGTTTGTAAAAAGCCAGGAGAATGGGAGTTTTCCTGACCTCTTTAGGCAGCCCATTCCATAAGGTGGGGGCCACTACAGAGAATGCATGTGTATGGGTGCCCCCTTAATTTTAATAAGTATGAGCATAGAATTTGTCTTTGTCAAAATGCTATCCACCACTATCCCAAGATCTCTTTTCCTGGCCACTCACCACCAGTTAGCTCTAGTGTAAATGTAAAGTTGTATTTTTTTAAATCCCCATATGCATTACTTTACATTTCATTTGCCATATAATTTCCTGGTCATTCAACTTGGAGAGATTTCCTTATAGCACTTAAGAGACCACTTTGGTTTTCACTATCCTGAATGATGAACTCATAATGCCACCTTATACTATATCACACTATTTGTGTATCAACATCATGGTTGTCTTCTCTGACTAGCAGCTGCTGTTCAGAGTCTCAGGCAAAGCTTATCAGACCATCTAGTACCTGAACTTTTTAACTGCACATGCCAAATAAAGATGTATACTTAGGAAAAATGGTATTTTAAAGATTTGGATATCAGAAAAGGTACAGATGCCAGTATTCTGTAGTATTAAGGATAGTTTAGATGGGTAGCTGTGTTGGTCTGCAGTAAAACAGCAGGGTCTGAGTCCAGTGGCACTTTACAGACCAACAAGATTTTCTGAGTGTTCAGAGTGTAAGCTTTCAAGAGTCAGAGCTCTTCAGATTTCTCAATTTCAAATCAAGCAGAGCTCATCTACTTTGTACAAGTTCCCAAAGGCTTAACAAATCTAAATCCTTCTACCTGCCACCTCCATGTTCTCTATACATTGGGATATCTAATCTGTGCCTTTTACGTCTTAATCTTAGATAATTATTCAAGCTTTGAAGCTATTCTAAAATTTAATGTACTGACAGAAGATACTTTAGTAACCTACTTTCCCCCCTATTCCTGTACTAATACAACTACTGCACTTACAAGCTACTTCTAAATATTTAGCCTTCTATCTTCCTGCTGTAGCCAGTTACATAATGGGGCCTAACAGCTTCAGTTTACAAAAGGAGGTGTGACTCAGTTACTATGGCAATTTTTAAAGGCTTGCTAAAGCTACTCTACAGTTTTTTTAAAATTAACCCTTTAATTTTAGCTGTCAGCAAATGCTGTGGTTATAACAGTATCAAGTGTTACCAAAATCTAGATCTAGCAGTGCCAGATGTATTTCAAGTCCTACAACAGCATAAGAAGATGCAAGTTGCAACAGAGTTACCTCCTCAACCTTTAGTTATAGGAGTGTTGTTCTGTAAGGTAGAGGTCTTGAAGAGATGTATCAGTAACAGGGACCATAGACTAAGTACTAGACATGGGAGCCAGGAAAAAAAACATGAACCATTGGTTCATGGTCCATCATATTTCATTGACCATAGACTAAGAACTTTCCATGGACCTGCTCCTGTTCATGGACCAGTTCATCAGTTCATGGTCATCAATTCTGGGGGTGCTAGGATCACCCCTTTCACACTCAGAGATGCCAAACTTGCAGCAAGTCTTCAGCAGACTCTCCTCCAGCAACCCTCCAAGTTTGGCCAAGATTGTATTTCAGAGGTCCAAGTTAGAGACCCCCAAAGCAGCCACCCTCAGGAAACTTCCAGTAGATAGAATAGGAGCTGCAAATGCCAACCCTAACCCTAACCCAGAGCCTGACTGCAGCCCTGAGACTGGGTTGGGGAAGAGCCCTAGCCCAACACCACAAATAAGAATTGAAAAGGAAAAAATGAAACAGAAGAGTGAGCACTCAAGGAGCCCAATAAGCTTGGTCCTAGAGCCTGACTGCAATGCTGAGACTGGGTTAGGGCAGAGCCCTAGCCCACCACCCCACAATCAAATAAGATTTTTTTTAAAAATGAAACAGAAGAGTGAGCCCTCAAGGAGACCAGTAAGCTTGCACCCAGAGCCTGACTGCAGCCCTGAGATTGGGTTGAGGCAGAGCCCTAGGCTAGCCCACCACTCCACAAGCAAATAAGAATTGAAATAAAAAAATATTAAACAGAAGAGTGAGTCCTCAGCTGAGGAAACCCAATAAGCTTGCTACCAGAGCCTTGCTGCAGCACAAGCCCCAAGCCTCTCTCTCGTGCAATCCCAAAAAAACTCCCGCAACAAGCAGTTCTTCCCTCAGTAACCAGCTGGAAAGTTAAACTGCAGCTCAGCACTGGGTGTTATATATACTACTTGCTCTCATAAAGAATAATGGGAGCTCTCTGGTTGGTAGCCAGAGCTGCCTATCAAGGTTTTCAGGGCTAAGATTGGTGTGTTCCAAAGGCAGCAGAAGTTCTGCAGGCGACTCCCCTACTTTGCCTAGGGAATTGATAGCTTGGCTCCAGGATGTCTGGTTTCATGGACCGATGGACCAGCCCAAAAGTCGTTGCATCCATGAAAAATGCACGTCCCATTACCTGCCTGTTCGCAAATGCCAAACTGGCCTGGTCCGTGTCAAATTTTGGTCCATTTTTTGGTCCATGTACTATCTATTGCTTTAAGTATGATCCTACTGAGTAGTTCTATATTGTTTAATATTTCAATCTAAGAACTGATAATGCTCTGATAAACATTTCTTCAACTCTGTGTATTGTATTTCTGCTAGTTAAAACTTTGCAAATTTGCATTTATACAACCACTACATTGTTTATTAAAATATCTTTGAAACTGATTGTGTTGCTTTAACTGCTTTGAGTCTCAGTGAAAAAGTTGGACTATGCAAAAATATATGAATGAATGAATGAATGAATGAATGAATGAATATGCTTTGCCCTTAATTTAGCTTATATTTTATTCAGTCAAATATAAAATTTTACATTCTTATCTCTTCCACTTTCCCCAGCAGCCATCCCAGTTTCATGTAGTTCTAGGGTTGTCAGGTCCTCTTTACCTTCCAAGTGGGAACCTGTGAAGAATGGGAGCATGCCTGCTGCCAAGCATGATGACATCACTTAGGGACGCGACATCATTGCTGCCGGTGGCAGCGTGCCTGCTGCATGCTGGCCAGGGAGATTTTTTTTTGCTCCCAGGCCCATTGCCCGGGCTTTTGCCCTCCTCCGGCCAATTAAGTGGTGTTGGGTGGCAGAGGTGGGAGCAGCAAATCCCCTGCCCCATCTGGGGACCTAAATACAAAAGAGGAACCCACTGGTACGGATAGCTATGTAGGGTGATTACACACCAGTAGGCAAAAAATAAATCACAATTGTATCAAAAATAATATACTAAAGTACAATTCTCACATACAATAATCACAATCAATGACAAGAATCAATAATGAGTATAAAGACAGGTGCACTCTAACAAGTCATGTGCAGCTGTTTCACATATACTAAATACTGGAAATCCAGCAGGAAGACATCCAAAAGGTAAGTCCAAAAGTTCATGTGTGTAAATTAGTCAGTCAATACGCAATGTATTCTATATTCTTCCAGCTCTTGAACACAACTCCACCTGAAAGAATATAGAATACATTGCGTATTGACTGACTAATTTACACACATGAACTTTTGGACTTACCTTTTGGATGTCTTCCTGCTGGAAGTTTGTTTTAAAAGGATAGAGATTTTATTGTATGATATTGAGAATTTTTTAGCAGCTAAATATGATTTTTTATGATGCAAGCATGAGAGAGAAGTACAAAATGGAGAAGAAATTAGTGGCTGCTGGGTACTCATGGAAAAGTATGCTATTCTATATTTTATTTTATATATATATATATATATATATATATATATATATATATATATATATATATATATATATATATATATATATATATATATATATCAGCTTCCCATGTGCTTAAAGGCAGTTTAAAATAAGAGTTAAAAACATTTCAATTAAAACCAAACTAAACTAACATCCCAAGTCTGTCCTCCCCTCTTAAAAGCTGCCTGCCATTCAAACCCCCTGAAAAACTATGGCAAGCAAACAAGACTTGAAGCGCCTCCTGAAGATCTCTAAGGATGGGGCTCCCTCACCTCTTCAGGGACCTCATTCCACTGAGCAGGACCCACAACGGAAATGGCCCAGGCTCTGGCCAATGCCTGACAGGCCACCTCAAGTGATGGGACATATAGAAGGAAATACTTATTTAAATATGTTGGTTCCAGGTTGTGGAGAGCTTTAAAGGGCATAACCAGCATTTTGAATTAAACTCAGAAACAGCCTGATAACCAATGTAGCTGTTCTTAAATGGACAACATATGTCCATTTGCTAGCCCTGACAGTAGTTGGACTAGTTGTAGTTTCCAGGTTGTCTTCAGGGGCAACTATACATTGAGGATGTTGGAGTAAACCAACCATGATGTTACAGGATCAGCATGGCCATATTGGCTGGATCTAGTTAATGAGAGAGTTGACACATCAGATACAGCTGATAGAAGATGTTCCTGGCCCCACTGTCAATCTGTTTTTCAAAAAAGCAAGGCAGAGTTAATGATCACCCCCAATTTTTTAACTTGTTCTGAGAAAGCCAACTTCACTCCATCCAGCACAAGTGGCTTTAACTGATCAACATTTTCAAATCTTTCCAAAATGTCAATCAAGGTTAGTCAAGTTGATTTCATATTTATGAAAATAGAATGGGCTGAGTTTCCTAACACTGCCCTTTGCCATAACACAGTTATCTCCAAAATCAGACAGGACACAGACAGGGGAAATGATTTCTAGACCTAATAATAATACATAGAGGGCCATCAGGAACTGTGGATGAAGATGACTTTAGAGATCTCACCCCAAATTTTTCACCTCAAATCAGCAGGGATCCAATTTTTCAATAATCAGATCAACTCATTTGTTCATGGCTGTTCTGCAGATTCCTTCACTGTATTTTCTCCTAACCACACAATACGGCATAATTGGCTTTTTGCACATGCACATTCTCACACAACCCAACTGAATGCTATATCCTCCACCCGTTGTTGTGTAACTTCTGTACTCAACAAGCAATTGTTTAAATAGATGTTTAGATCAGTCATAAATCATATATAATTAAAAGCTAAGTTTCAGAAAAATCCAATCCTTTGGTGTTTGCCTAAGTAGTTTTTAATGATGCTATTATGAATTATGAAACCCCTCTCCTTCCAAATCCATGTTGTTGTTGTTAAAGTTCTGGTGCTTATCAGCCATACAGCATGACCATGTATTTTTCTTTAATTCTATTGATTTCCTGGACAATGACATTTTCCCCTCCTAATCAGATCCTTGCAAGGGAGGAGCATTTAGCACTCCCAACCAATTGTAGCCATTCACAAGCTGTAGAGGACTACCTTCTTCTTCTCCTCTCCCTTCTGGGGATTTCCTTCTGGAAGTAGAAAGCCTGGAGGAACCAGTGGCCATAGACTTGGTATGCTTAATCCAATTTGCTTGAAACTTGATTGGTCTTTAGTCATTCCCTGCAATTATGGTGTTATTTGGTTGATAAACAGCCTCCCTATTGATGTATTGAAATACAACAGATCAGCAAAAGACAGTAGAGACCCCCTCACCTCTGTAGGAGTATACCGTATACCCTGCAGCTGTGGACAAGTTTACATCGGGACCACAAAGCGTAGCATCCAGACAAGAATAAAAGAACATGAAAGACACTGCAGACTTGGACAACCTGAAAAATCAGCAGTGGCTGAACATAGCCTAACTCAAACAGGGCACAGTATCTTATTCCAGGACACCAAAATACTGGACAACACTTCCAACTACTTTGTCAGACTGCACAGGGAAGCCATTGAAATTCACAAGCATAAGCAAAACTTCAACAGGAAAGAAGAAACCTTAAGAATGAACAGAGCATGGTTTCCAGTTCTGAAAAACACCAGGCTAACAAAACACTCTATACTCGACAATAGCCCTGCAGAGAAGATTAGCACATCAAGCACCAATCCATATGCAAAAGAACCTCCTCAGGTTACAGTGAAGCCTCCCGCCATTAGCATTCCACACCCTGGGAAACTCTTACAGGATGACTCAGCTCAACCCCACCCCTCCTGAGTAGATACAAATGACCTGCCAACATCTTTTCCACACTGTGACACTGAGAGATCTCTGTCTTTTGGTGCTACACCTCTGAAGATGCCAGCCACAGCTGCTGGCGAAACGTCAGGAACTACAGTGCCAAGACCACGGCAATACAGCCCGGAAAACCCACAACAACCAGCCTCCCTATCCATCCCAAATTGCCCCATAGGGGATAATAGAAAAACTGCTGATCTCCTTTCTTATTTTGTTAAACAAACAGACCACAACAAAGATGGATGGCAAACAGAGTTTTCAGTGGAAACATTTGTTAAAAAGGCAGTCAGTCACTGTGAGAGAAGGAAAATAAAATAAATGCAGATTTTTTAATGTTGATGCCCATCCATATATCTCTTCCTAGGCTGCCACTATTTTAGGGTTCAATAGTGCAGGGTTCGATAGTGCAGCTGCAGGGTTTTAGGGCTCAATAGTGCAGCTGCAGAGAGAGGGAACTTCTTCAGGGTCCCCCTTTGTTCAATCTGTTTGAAACTGAATGGTCTTTAGATTAAAAGAAGGACTGTGTTCTGTGTAAATTTGTTATCACTGTCTTTATAAAGAGCTGCCTCAGACCCTTTCATTGATACCCCATTGAAAATAATGGTCCCAAGGAAAAACCACACAAATCCAGAACTGGTAATATCCTACCTGAAAATAAACAATGAGATGTCCAGATCAGAAATTATATCAATGCAGCACTCCTGAGTGGCAGAAACAGCTGCATCGGTCAAGGGTCATTATTTGCCTCCCCAAGGGGGGGAGGCAGACTGTGCTATCCTGGCCATCTGGGAATGTGACAAGGGATGGAAATGGAAGCCTTATAAGGCTGCTCACCCATCAGCATCTTAGTTACATCTCGTGCTCAGCCCATCCACCTCATCCTATTTTAGTGCAGGTTTAGCTGGTCGCTGTTTATCAAGGCCAGGTAGGAATTTTTTCTCCTCTCCCACAATTGGCATTTGCGTGGGAGTTTTTTTGCCTACCTTGCACTGTCAGAAGAGACAGGTAAATTGACTATGGTTGATCAAGGTTAGAAGTTAGGAAAAATGAGCAGGCTTGCGGGCACCCTTGGCATATCTCCAGTGGTAGGGAATGGAGGTCTGTCAGGAGCGGCTAGTTGCCTCATGGCCCAGTTGCGAGGACAGACGCTGTGGTGGGGAACCCCTGGACAAGCCAGTACTCCCCCAGCTTTAAGGCCAGATGGTGGAGCTTTAAAGGGGTGAACTACTTCATCTGGCCGGGCCAGGTCCCAGCCATACAATGGATGGCTCACGCCCATGGCAGCGGGTGGCTCGCCCAGACAGGTCAGGGTGGTGGTCCAGTAGTGACCCCAGAGACTGACCTGTACCACTAGTTAGGCCTTCACTGTGTTGACAGATATGTTGTGTTGTTTTTAATAAAGTGCCCCTTTAGTTCCCAACTCTGGTGTCTGCCTCTTCATTCTGACTGGGGGGGGGGGCAAAAATTTTCTCGGTGCACACCCCTAATAAGCATCCATTTCCTAAAGTAAGATAATGCTACCAAATGCTACCAAATGATACACCAATAGGTTCGTGGTTCCACATGGATTTAAGTATTCCTTGATTCTCCTTCACTCTAATTTTCTAGTAACCACAAATATCTGCAAAGCAGTGAACCTAGTATCTAAAGAAAGAATAGACTGGTTCCTGAGGTCACAATTATACAAATACAGCCTCCTAAGACAAAGAAACATACCTAAGAAATTCTAGTGTAATTCAAAACATTGAATTAAAAAAAACCTTCAAAGCTTTGATAATGCATACTTAATGTGTATGTTATGTGCCATCAAGTTTCATTTGACTAATGGTGACCTATGAAAGAATAGCCACCATATTGTCCTATCAATGACAGCCTTGCTCAGGTTTTGCAAACAGAAGACCATGGTTTCCTTTACTGAGTCAAGCAATGTTGGGTTTTCCTCTTTTCCTATTGCTTTCCACTTTTCTTTCTGGTGAGTCTTGTCTTCTCACGATTTGACCAAAGTATGAAAGGTCCAGTTTTGACATTTAAGGTTCTACAGAGAATTCAGGCTTGATTTGATTTAGAACCCTCTTATTTGTCTCTTTGGCCATCCATGGTATCCACAAAACTCTTATCTAACATATAGTATATACATATCTACTGCCACATGTACTATGAAGATAACAGATTTGTCAACATAGCTATAGGTATGTAGATGCCTTAAAAATCAATCATTAATAGAAAAAAGTAAGATATACATTTCAGAGAAAGTGAAAGAGGATTCACATATTTTAACTCATCTTCAATAGTTAGAAACAATGACAAAGCTTGCCTTCTTAAAAATATAAATGAGCCAGTAATTATACTTGTATTTTTTATTTTTTAGAATGATTTAGAGCTTAGAGCTACAGAAAATCCATGATCAAAATGACTATGGTAGAGAGAGGAGGGAAGGGAAGTTTGTTCGAGAAATGGTGATGTAAGAGGGTGCCTCCTTTTTCTGATCCAAAGAAGGTGAAGAGCCATCCAGCTAATAACAGTTATCTGGCCTGCCGTTTCTTCTTGCGTACTAGTCAAGGCAAGTGTGGGTAGGAATGGACTGTGCAAAGTTGCTTAATCCTAGCACAGACATTGGAGGCTCAAGGGAAGGCAGTAGAGTGTCAGTAAAGGGCAAGATAGGCTGCTTCCTCCTGACTTTTCCTTTGACCACCACTGCCCGTCTGTTTGTTATCCAGAATGCTATTCTTAAGGTTTTCTTCCGAACAGTCACTTCTCTTCTCTTCTCTCTCTCTCTCCTTCTGTCAATCCTGAGGACTGGGGATGCTTTCTACAATCTCTCTCCATCTTAGTTTAGCTAGATAGAAGGCTTTATTCTGCCTTTCTTATCTAGCATGAAGTTCTCTTACAATAAAGAACATCTTTTTCTTTTGTAAGTAACATGCCACAGTTCTTCAAGCAGCAGGGCTATAAAATTCTGCAGTGTGGAGACTCAGCTCTGTTTGTTGTGAGCTGAAGGGCATGGGCTCTTGTCCTTTGACTTGCATCCTGGGGTCCTGATAAATTCAATTGTCAGAGGATAACAGGCAACAATATTATCTGAAGTGGAGTACATCTTTGCAAGAGAAAAACCAGCTGAGCATAGGAAAGTCCTGCCCTCAAGCAAGATGGTGTGATCAGCTCTCTGAAGAGAAGTATTTGTTGCTTTGGGGGTTTTCAGAGCATGTAGTCTAATAAGTAACAAGTACCATGAGAAAAACGGAGGAGGTACAGTAGTGGTGGCTTTAAGAGAACTCTTAGTATTCTTTTAATTCTGATCCTATCATTAGAGATGTGGTCTGAGGGCTTTAATGCCCCTACTCTGACCTTGGGGTTGTGTAATGTCAGTTGGAAATAAAGTATCCCTGCTACATAATTAGAGGTGGAGGAGGATGTTTACCAGGAATACGTGACGGAGACTTGACTGAAGAATGAGGATCATGTTGTTTTTGTCTCATTTATCCCAGCCAGAGGGAGGTGTGGCAAACACCCTTTAGGTGTTTTTTACTTTCTAACACTCCCAGAGCAGAATATTGCTGGTTGCGATTATGCATAAATAGTGTGGGATCCAGGAGTAGGTTTATTTATTTGCTTGTTCAACAAAATTTATATCCCACCTTTCTGCCTCACAAGGGCCACAAAGGCTAACAAATTAAAACATACATAATAACATCACATTTCAAAACCATTAAAATCAACCATGAACATATCACCAACACATCATTAAAACAACTAAAACCAGAACTAAAATCTTATGAAGACATAAAAACAACTAGAACATTTAGAACCAAAATGTCAGGGTCAGAATGCTTCTCTATATGTTGTAACCAAAGATACTCCATTTTAATTCTTATAGTGCTCTGAGTGCTTTCTTCACAGGTGCCAAGATGTTCCCTAACAGCTATCTCTCAGAAGAGGAATGTTTTGGCTACAGCTTCTCCAGCCCTGGGAAACTTTCAATGTCTCAGCTTCAAAGGGATTGTTTTGAGAACTGTGGGGGGAGGCTGGGCCTACTGAGTCTTGATATTTTGTACTGTATTCTTTGCCTCTCATTCGTAACAATACACGTGTACCAGCCCAGATATTGCATCTGGGCCAGTGGACTATAATGGTTGTCTTTTTCAGTAAATCTTTTGAAAACAACGGACTCTTGTCTGATTGCAGAAGGTAGTCTGGATACAACTATTATTTAGCCACAAATCTGACATATTGTTACGAATCATCTTTTTCCAGTCCACAGTACCCTGATGGAGGGCCGCAACAAGTGCCAATCGAATATTATCCACTGCCTGCGCCGGTCGCTAGACAACCGGAGTTACCGATGGGGTGGGTGAAACTGGAGGCCACGTTTGACAGAGATCCTTCCAAATTGGGATTCTTCCTCGTACAAGCTGTACAATTCTTTAACTGTTGGGGACATCTATTTGGAGATGAAGCCAGCCAGATCGAACACTTGGGGTCACGTCTCCAAGGAAAAGCAGCCGAATGGTATGTAGCTCTTTATGAATTGGGGGGCCCCGAATTGAACACTCTACAGGGGCTAGTGGATGTGCTTCGCGCCCAATACGAAGACCCCTTAGAAGAAAGTAGAGCCAGGACTGAGTTACAATCCATTCGACAAGGCAGCATGTCGGCTAGAGACTATGTTACAAAATTCTGACAGCTGGCCGCCAAATGCCCAAGGTGTGAGGAGTCCACCAAAATAATTCTATTTAAACAGGGCATGAACCCCAAATTGTTGGACCGGTCTCTGATGCAAGATAACCCCCCTACACTTTTGGGGTGGATCCAGTTAACTTGTGAAGTGGAGAATCGTATGCAGGCAGTTCGCCTAGTTGAACAGCAGCAAACCACTGGGCAGCGGCGTTCTTCCGTACTGGTGAGGGGAAGTAGGGGTGCTGGATACGCAACCAGAGGAGTGAGAGATGCTAGATGGCAACAAGGATTGTGTCTGCAGTGTGGACAAAGTGGTCACTTTGCGGCACAATGTCCATACCGGCCTGTGCAAAGAACTCCGTTCCCACCAAGACGTCCAGCCCCCACCACTCTGCCCGCGCCAACCCGCCCAACGCCCTCTCCAAGAGCTACAAGAGGCAGAGGGATCTTCTGTAGAAATCCTCCCGAGAAAGGGTTAGAGCTAGAAGAAATTATGGACTATGATTCAACAGCTCTAACCGGTGAGGAAAACCCCAAGAACCCTGCTTCGGGAAACGAGATGGATCTGTCGTAAAAGGGCCCAAACGGCAGATCAAAGATCAGTCAGTTCCTACTCCGGACAGACCTCATGGGTCTATACTATTCATACCAGTAACGTTGGTTAATCCAGAAAGAAAAACCCATATTCGGGTACAAGCCTTAATAGACTCGGGCTGCTCTAGAGACATTATTGCACCAGCCTTAGTAAATGGATTAGTACTTCCTATAAAAGAACTGGAAATCCCAGTCATTTTTGAACAAATGGACGGCACTAATATGAATCCTGTCACTACCGAAACTATGCCTGTCATTACGGGTATGGGACACCATTGGGAAATGAGATCATTCGTAATTAGTGCTACAGCAAAGTATCCTTTAATATTGGGAAGCAGATTGTTGTGGGATCACAACCCCTATATAGACTGGAAAGCAGGAAGCATTACATTTTCCCATGAGAAATGTGTAAACCATCGTTGGAATCAAAACTGGGGCAAAAATCCTACGCTCATTGATCAAGCCCTATTAACTCAAGAAGAACTTAACCAAATACCTAAAAAATATAGAGCTTATGTCCAAGCCTTCACTGAAGAAGAGGCCAACTCCTTACCTCCCCACCGGAGGACGGATTGTGCCATGGAAATTCTACCGGGGGCATCCTTACCCAAAGGCAGACTGTATCCTATGAGTCCAAACGAGCGGGAGGAGCTCCGCAAATTTATTGATACTAATCTTCAAAGAGGATTCATTCAACCCGCAAACAGCCCGCATGCTGCTCCAGTGCTATTTGTCAAAAAAAAGGATGGGGGATTGAGACTGTGCACAGACTTCAGAGGACTTAATGCAGTCTCCGCCAGCAACACTTACCCCATCCCACTCATCCGAGATCTACTCAACGTTGTGGCACAAGGTAAGATCTTTACAAAATTGGATTTAAAAGATGCTTACTTCCACGTTCATATAAGAGAAGGTGATGAATGGAAAACCGTGTTCAATACGCCCCTCGGCCAATACGAATACTTAATTATGCCTTTTGGCCTGGCCAGGGCCCCTTCGGTTTTCATGGCCATGATCAATGAAGTATTACATGAATTTTTGTACAATGGAGTAGTGGTGTACCTAGATGACGTTTTAATTTATTCAGAATCTGAAGAGGAACACGTAGAACTGGTGAAAAAAGTTTTAACTACTCTAATGTGTAACAAATTGCCCATTAAACTATCCAAATGTGAGTTTCACAAGACGGAACTCACCTATCTGGGATATTGCATCTCCAAAGATGGTCTAAAAATGGACCCGAGCAAAGTGCAAGCGGTCCAAGAATGGCAAACACCCACTACGCGCAAAGAACTACAATCCTTTCTCGGGTTTGCCAATTTTTACAGAGAGTTTATAGCAAACTTTGCTCAAATAACACTTCCCCTAACTGAACTGTTAAAAACCAAAGACAAAGGGGAACAAGCTAAAAAACCCAGCGCTAAATTGTCATGGACGCCGCAATGCCAAGCAGCGTTCAATCAGCTCAAAACCCAATTTGTTTCCGAGCCAGTCTTGCAGCACCCTGACGAAAATCGCCCGTTCATAGTGCAAGTGGACGCCAGTGATACTGCGATTGGAGGCGTCCTCTTGCAGCAGGGGGAGGATGATGTGCTTAAACCCTGTGCCTTTTTATCCCGCAAATTTTCTGAACCTGAAAGAAAATGGAATGTTTGGGAAAAGGAAGCTTTTGCTGTAAAAGCAGCGCTCTCCACCTGGAGACACTGGTTAGAGGGAGCCCGTCATCCATTTGAGGTTTGGACGGATCACAAGAATTTAGAAGCCCTACGCAGTCCGCGAAGACTGAATGCCAAACAATTGCAATGGGCAGAGTACTTTTCTAAATTCAACTTCACTTTGAACTTTTTGCCTGGCAAAACTAACTTTCTTGCCGATGCCCTATCGCGCATGCCCCAACATAAGAGCAAACGGGAGGAGACTATAGACACTGTCTTTCCCCCTATGCAATTAGGGGAAGTGGTTACAACGCGCAGCCGTGCCACCCAACCTCCTCAACCAGACCAAGGGTGGAGACAAAAACTGAAAGCTGAAGTGGAAAAGGAGGGGGGGGTGTACCTAAGGAAAAGTTACAGCAATCCAAACAAGGAGAGTGGCTTTGGGGGGACCGCTTTTATGTACCTAGCAGTTTAAGAAAAGAAGTGTTACAACGCTGTCACGACGCCCCCACGGCTGGCCACTATGGATACTTAAAAACACTCCATCTAGTCCAATGGTAATTCTGGTGGCCAGGCATGCGCAAAGACATTTCCCAATACATAGCGTCATGCCCCATCTGTCTCAGTGCCAAATCTCGCAAAGGCAAACCACCCGGACTTTTGCAACCTTTAGAAACACCAAATAGACCCTGGGAAACCATATCCATGGATTTTATCACAGACCTCCCCCACTCCAAGGGCCACACTTGCATTTTGGTTGTGGTGGATTGGTTCTCCAAGCAAGCTCATTTCATACCTTGCACCACTATACCTTCGGCCCGAAAGCTAGCAGATATCTTCCTAAAACACATTGTTAAACTGCATTCTTTTCCGTCCAAGGTAATTTCGGACCGCGGCAGACAGTTTGTTGCCAACTTCTGGCGGGAGCTTCTACAAATTATGGGAATTGAGCAAGGTTTAAGTTCCAGTCATCATCCTCAAACCGACGGACAGTCTGAAAAAACTATTAGAACAGTTTCTCCGTTGTTATATCAATTTTCAACAAGACAACTGGATCGATTTACTCCCCTTAGCGGAATTCTCATATAATAACAGTATACACGCCTCCACTTGAGAAACTCCCTTTAAAGTTGTATATGGCTTCCACTTCAAACCCTTCCCGTTTGAAGTGCTTCCCCCTCCTACTTTAGCGTCCCGAGATGTGTCCGAATGGTGGGGGGAAGCAGCTCAACAATGGACTCTGATTAAAAAGCATCTCGGCAAAGCCAAACAGGATTACAAAAAATATGCTGATCGTGTGGCTGAATGGGATTTACAACCTGGAGATCTTGTTTATCTCTCTACAAAAAATCTGAAAGTTACTCAAACCAGCCAAAAACTGGCATTGAAATTTCTGGGACCTTTTCCTGTTCGTAAAGTAATCAATAAAGTGACTGTAGCCCTGGATTTACCAAAAAACCTGCGCCATGTACATGATACATTTCATGTCAGCCTCTTGAAAAAGGTTCCCCCAGCAAATCAATGGCACACCTGTGCCCCTCCTATCCTTACTTTGATTGATGATCAAACCCATTATGAAGTGCAGCAAATTTTGGACTCTAAACTTAAAAGAAATCAGCTGTTTTATCTTATCAGATGAAAGGACTTTGACTCTGGGTTTGATGAATGGGTGAACTCTGTATATGTTCATGCTCCTAGATTAGTAAAAGCATTTCATACTCACTATCCTCATAAGCCAGGGGGAGGGGCATTTTAGGGAGGGCAGAAATGTCAGGGTCAGAATGCTTCTCTATATGTTGTAACCAAAGATACTCCATTTTAATTCTTATAGTGCTCTGAGTGCTTTCTTCACAGGTGCCAAGATGTTCCCTAACAGCTATCTCTCAGAAGAGGAATGTTTTGGCTACAGCTTTTCCAGTCCTGGGAAACTTTCACTGTCTCAGCTTCAAAGGGATTGTTTTGAGAACTGTGGGGGGAGGCTGGGCCTACTGAGTCTTGATACTTTGTACTGTATTCTTTGCCTCTCATTCGTAACAATACACGTGTACCAGCCCAGATATTGCATCTGGGCCAGTGGACTATAATGGTTGTCTTTTTCAGTAAATCTTTTGAAAACAACGGACTCTTGTCTGATTGCAGAAGGTAGTCTGGATACAACTATTATTTAGCCATAGATCTGACAAATTAAAACATTGGGCAGGAAGAACAAATCACTGCGGGAAGAACAAATTAAACAAAAACTATCTTTACCCATTCATGGAAGATGGCAATAGATGGTGATAAATGTATCTCCCTGTGGGTAGAGTTTCAGAGTTTGGGTGCCATCTCCCAGATTGCTACTCGCTGAATCTGAAAGGGTGGAGGCACTCAAAGGAGGTCCTACAATGATGACAGCAGTGGTCAGGTGGGTTCAGAAAGGAGTAGGCAGTTGGGTATCCTTTTGGTTTTCTCTTCCCTTAGCTCACTGATAGGAACTCTGTCAATTCATCTGAGTAATCAAGCTATGTTCCACAGGATATAAAGTTGAGAACCCACGCTTTTATAAAAAAGAACTAGCACTGGTATTTTATTGTTATGTAACAATAGTTTGATCTGTTGCTGCTTGATTGAAAGATCATGTACATATTCCTAGGCCAGATTATACAGCCTCTCCTCATCTTAAATGCTGTAAATTTCCTTTAGAACCATTAACAGTTAGACCACTCCCCTCACTGAGGGGCAATTTAAGTGCAAGACACTACCTGGCCTAAAATGAAACAAAATGGATGCCAGCTAGGTAAGAGCCTGGGATAATATTTCATGAGTCAGAGCAGCTGAATGACTAATGGCCCTCTCCATGCCCCGGAGAGATGCATAATTTAGGACAATGGGTCTCCCAAGAAATTCTTTTTTAAAAAATATTTCAATTTACATCCAAGCATACAAACATAAAATATAAACTATGATCATATAAACATAAAATAAGATCTACATACATACAAGAAACTCTTCACTAAATCTTGTCAATGCCTGGCCTCATTTCTCCTCACCTGTTTACCCTAATTATGCAACACTTAACACTATTCACCAAACCTGATAGCTTTTCACATCCAGTACTCATAGGGTCATCAAGTACCAGTGTCTGGCACTGGGGCCAGCCTCAGGGGCCATCTGGAGGTCGTGCCCCCCAGGGGGCTGAAGAGCAACCTCTCTGCCCCTAACCCTGGCCGTGAGCACTCACCTAGCAGAGGCGAAAAAGGATGGATGGAGTCACGCTGACAGTTGCTGAGCCCAGCCACAGACCTGAGGTGCCTCAGCTGCAGTTCCAGGAGACCCCTACACCACAGAGGCAGGAAAGGTGGTCATCCAGGAGATGGATGGCTTGGAAGCCAGCACCACAAGGTGTTGGCTGCCACAGTGGGCATCTGCATAGCGGCATTCGGGTCAGACAGTCACTAGGCCCAGGAATTGGACCAGGGAAAACAATCTGCAGGGGCTGCCCACTGGTCAGGTTTTGTCATAGGCATAGGCACGGAGGCATAGGCACGGAGGCCAATACTGATAGTGATACTGATAGTGATACTGATACTAACAACATTCGATTTATATACTGCCCTTCAGGACAACTTAACTCCCACTCAGAGCAGTTTACAAAGTATGTTATCATTATCCTCATGACAACAATCACCCTGTGAGGTGGGTGGGGCTGAGAGAGCTCTGGAAGAGCTGTGACTGACCCAAGGTCACCCAGCTGGTTTCAAGTGGAGGAGTGGGGAATCAAACCCAGTTCTCAAGATTAGAGTCCCACCACTCTTAACCACTACACCATACAATGCAGGTTGGTAACCCAGCGTGAGAGCAAGTCTGAGGAAGTTGGGGGTGCAGCCAACCAACAACAGCAGTGCCAGGGCAATGGGAGGCCAAGGACAGTACAGGCAAGGCCCAGCTGGATCCAGGGAGGAAGTGCAGACAGGTAAGGCTGCCTAAGGCAGCCTGCATGGCAGCACATTGGCTGGAGGTGGGACTGGAGCAGGGAGGCTGGTATTGGTGAAAGGATAAAAGGGGGTCGTCCAAACAAGCAAAAAAGGAGAGGGTAGTATCTGGCCAGGGTACCCAGGGGCCAGAGCTTGCCCAAAAGAGCAACAGGGAAGACCAGGTGATATTACAACCTACCCTGCTCTCTTTCTGAGGTGTGGGGCACCCAGACTTGCCTGGCAGGGTGTCTGCAGCTATTGCTGATGGCACCAGGGCAGACCAGTAATGAAGGTGGAGTGTCACAACCAGCTACATCTATTATCCACCTCCAGTGGATGAACAAGTTATTGTTTTGGGGGTGAATACATCAGCTTGCCCCGGAGAGCATTTCACCCTATATCAGGAGTCCCTATCCACCAGTGTGTGCGTGTGTCTGTTCTGGGACCAGTACATACACCCCCAAATCCATTTGGACCTTCTCTTCTCTCTGTGAAATCCTGGTCATTTCACAGCTGCCTCTATGGATCTCCATCTTCAAGACGGGTAGTTATAGCCTTCCCCAAAATTTATTTCTCCCCTCTTCCATTTAGTTAACCTCATATGTATTCTGTGTGTGATTGTATGTTTGGCATTCTATTTCTCAATAAAAACCTTTCTGGTTGATCATCTGGCTGGTTTATTTCAAGAGTTCTCTTAAAGGAGAAATCTCTGTAAATATTGATGGAGAAGCCCAGTTACCCCCTCTTGCTCTGTCTCCTTTAAGTTAATTTCCCCCAACTAATTAGGAGACTGCTTATCTGGGTAAAAGAGCCCCTGTTCCATCGTTCTCCAGCCGTGAAAGCCTTCAACAATACAGCCCCTGTTCTGTTTATGTTTTTAGTCTGTCTTCTCCTCCCTTTTTCTAAAGCTCTCGTTTTCTACCAACCATTCAGATTTCTTTTTCAGTTTGATGTTTGCTCTGTGGTCTCTTGTTGGCCTTAATGCCTCTTGGTTTCTTTCCCCACATGCCAGGGTCTCTTCTCAGTTCCTATCCTGTCTATGTGTAATGTTGTAATTCTATCCAAAATTACATTTTATCCATCCATCACATAAGCTGGACTGCAAACAGCCAAGTTTTCTGACCAACTGAACATTTCAGCTCAGCCAGTCTGTGTAAGAGGCTTCATCATCATCATCACAAGCATAGCACAGAAAAAAAAGTACATATGGATACAGTTTTTGAAGTGCTATTAAATTCAGCAAAGTCATCAGCTGAATAAATCATGGTATAATTTCTGGCATTGCCTTGTAATTTTCCTTTTTAAAGGCAACAACTGACTGAGATGTTCCGCTGTTTTCTTTGAAACAAACACAGACGCTGCCTCTGTTGCTTAGCGTTTATACCAGATCAAACCCTTTATTCAACAGCCTTAATCATCACATAAACACATGCCTCAGAAACAGGCAAAGTTGATTTCACACTGACTGCAACTTGACATCAGAATGCTAGGGCAGACATTTCCATACAATTTCTCCCAGGAGGTTGTTCCATTTACTTGAAGCAGTGGCACTTTCTGGGGCAATATGATTGCTAGGAAGTGCAATCCAATAATCGGGTTATTTATTAAGGATTATTTTTCCTCCGCTTCCAGCATCATTTTTTTGGGCAGAACATGTGGTGGTTCACTGGTAGAACTATAGTTACCACCACTGAGCACTGCTGAAGGGGAAAAGTATTTAGAATCTTTACTGGAGAGTATCAGAATGTGACTAAGATACACTGCTTTAGACTGCAGAGGCACACCATTCCTGAATGGATAAACGTGGTTTCAGCAAGTAATGTTATGACTTATTCCTGCACATCTACTACTATCCATCCAGCAGTCAAGTACTTACATAGTACTATAGTAGTGGCTCCAATATCTGTTGCCACCTCATTATGTTCTCCAGTAAAAGCACCGTACCACCCTTTCCATTTCAGCATCAGTGCCTGGCAGTAGCTGATGAACCACCATATTGCTTCTCTTTTAAGTGACTCAGAAATGAGAAGGTATTTGCCTTTGTGGACACCTGCAGCCTGCCTCTTGAGAATTTACAACATATTTTGTAAGTATATTGATGAAAACTACTGCTTAATACATTATGAAACCTCTGCGGGTTGACTCCTCTCTCTTAGGAATGTTTTGACGTTTCTTCAGCATGTAGTAGAGTCCCAAGGCACTCTACATGTATTTTATTACAAAGGAACCAGTTTCATTTTGAAACAAAAGTTGTACTGTATTTTTATTACAGCTAGAGAGCACTTGTTCAAAGCTTATTAGGTTTGTTTAAAATTGTTTGTTAAAGCAGCTCTTCCCCACAGCTTGTGTTTATCTGAAGTAGCCCAAGTAGTTTTAACAACTTCATGGTGGTAGATCTTGAGAAATAGTCATTTCTAGCATTTTAAAACATGGTACATGTTTGAGTTGTGCTTTATCCCCATACAAATGCACCCTGTAATTTTAAGTCAGTACAGAAAATATGTTTAAAAACAATTATAATGTGTTACACAACACAATTTGGCAACAGATTGGAGCATTCAAATGACTGGCCACTATATCAAAAAGTCAAGTTATAAGAGCTTCTCCACACGTCCATGTGATTCTAGTTATTTGAATTGCTCATTTTGCTGAACAAGTGGCCATATTAATAATTTCTTGATAATTCCACTTGCAGCCAAGATAAAATATTCAGCTGGGACTGATTTCAGTCATGCAAGACCGATGTCTTTCAATGAGCAGGAAAATATTTATTAGCAGTGGACATGATCCTGCTTAGAGGACCACCTCCACAATGGATGATTGTTCATTACTTCTTTTTCTGATAGTAGAGTAAATGCTTGCTGTCTTAGGAGATATTTGGTCAATTCCCCCTCCTCACTGTACCCCTCCTGTGCATTTGGCTTAGAGAGCCAGCCTGGTATAGAGGTTAAGAGTGCAGGACTCTAATCTGGAGAACTGGGCTTAATTCCCCACTCCTCCACTTGAAGCCAGCTAAGTGACCTTGGGTCAGTCACAGCTTCTAGGAGTTCTCTCAGCCCCACCCACCTCACAGGGTGTTTTGTTGTGGGGGCGGTGATTTCCCGTCGGAGCTCTCCCATTGTGGAGTGGTTTCCTGTCCTGTTGGTTGGACTGTATTGAATTATTTACACTGTAATAGAAATTTTGGGTGTGTTTCCTTATTATTGCCCTGAGGAAGCCTGGTTGGTGAAATGTTGTAGGATGCAAGTATCCGTCCATTGGCGGCTTTCCAACAGAGTCATTTGTTATCTTTAATTGGAGCACTACCCCAACACAAATTCCTTTGATTCCATGAACTGTATATAAACCTACTGCATGAAGGACAGTACCAACAGATCTTTTGATTGCTGGTTTATCATTATTATTGTACTTGCAACTTGCTCTTTTCAAATATTAACTGCTTGAATGCTGGTCCATTATTATTGTGCTGGTTTATCATTATTATTGTACTTGCAATTTGCCTTTTTCATATTATTGCATTTGCAACTTGCTCTTTTCAATTTTTGTTCTTTTCAATTTGTGTACATCGTTTATCAATTTGCATATTATACTATATAAACATTAATTGAGAGTTCCCTGATACTCAGCAGTCATATTTTTAGGATCATGGAGTCTGCTAGGGAGAATCGGAGAATGGGGGAAGATCTCACTGAATTTCTTCTACCAGTACAGCTATAGAATTCCACCAATACGTAATATATTCAAGACTTCAGAAAAAAATGAAATATAGAGGATCCAAGCCTTTCACTGTGTTGGATATTGCTGACCTGATCAGATGATGATTGTTCATTTTACCAGGTCAGCAATATCTCTTATTCAGCTGCTCAGCATTACACATTAACATTCCAGAGTGATGCCAGCATACCTGGCCCCACCATCAATATCCTCCTAGAGGTGCAAAGCATCCTTAATGGTGATAAAACAACATTCAAGTCCAGTAGCACCCTAAATACCACAAGTTTTCCAGGGTATAAGGTTTCAACATTCAAAGCTCTCTTTATCAGATACCCTAACAGTGATAGTGTCAGCTCCACCTGCTATTCTGTTGTCTGACAGATCACAACAATTCAGCAAAACTAGTCACTTGACTTTCTTTCTGAACCTCATTTCTGATACTGTCTAATAAATATTTGGATTCCTTCACAGCTATACCAATATAAATGGGCTTTGTCAGATAAAGATATCACTGCCTGCTTTTTATTTACTTTAGCATGATATGATCCTAACAGAGAAATGAACTTGAGGGGCTTCCAGTGTGTGGTCAATTGCACTCCAGCAATGGAGAAGGACATGCTGTCAGTCCTAGGGTGTCAATCCCTGGCAGTTAGATCCCCAAGTCCCTCAAAGCAAGCAGGCAGATGCATTGGTTAAAGAAACTTTATTTAGAGATCCATACAGTTCAGGTGTTCACTCATAGGTAGCAGTTGACAGAAGTAACTAGGCAAACAATAGGTCTACTGATATAGAGAGACATTCTCCCACCCCCCTTTGCATTTAGGCGTGAAAGCCTAAAAAGTTACATGGGAACAAAAAGCAGTTTATTCTGAGATAAGGTACACAGTGGAATCTTCTCTCCTTTGAAATAGATATTTCAGCACCCAGCTGCAAGCTCTCAGCCAAGGCCGCACAGAAATGAAAGAGCATATTTCTTAGAGATAAGGAAGAGCCTGCTAGCTCCTTTGGCAATTAATATTAGCAGTTTGGACACCCTCAGGAGTCTTCTCATATAATGCACAAGCTACAGTATTATAATATAAAATGCAATGTAAAATGCAGCAGACCATAATGGTAGAATTGTCTACATTATTCTCAGTAGGAAAGTCAGAATACAATGATGGCATACAACACAACAATGGCATGGATGCATGGCGTACATGACACATGTTTACCAAGGTTTGCAACTCCTCTGATCATCACTAGTGGTGCAATAAATAACACCAGGTACATTTCATAGAGGGAGATGGAGAATAAAGGATCCTGGAATGTTTAGCAACAGACAAGGCAGGGAATTAGTCTACTTAATGACCATATGGGGAAATATGGGAGGCATGGCTGGGTAAGAAGGTGTTGAGGTAAATGAATGACACACTGAGGCAGTCCATCTTCTTTGATAGTCTTCATTAATTGGTTCTGATGGTGCAAACCATTGTATGTGTTCATGAATCCCAACCCCCCAGACCTCTGTGTCTGGTAACTGCATACAAGGATTGAACATGAAAACTCAGGACTGTTAAATATGTGCTGTTTCACCACAATCAGAGACATCTATATACTCCACTTTCTGTATATTCTATTGGCTGTGTGATTGGAAAAGAGGTGATATAATTCCGACGTGGTGATAGTCAACCTATTTCCTATATGAGTATTTTTTCCCACAAATGAGATGGCAGTACTTTATGTGATAGTATAGTTGCGCTTGAAGAAGTAGGCTCAAGACCACCCGGACTTATGCTTGAATAATTTTTTTTAGTTTTTAAGGTGCTACTTGTCTCCTACATATTTTTTACATTTGGGGTGTTTTTGAGACATGTGTGATTGTGGCTAGGCCCACATTTACCAGAAATGGCCACAGCTGGAGAATCAACCTAAGCTGGAAAATGCATTTCTGGCTACCTCCATCAGCAGGAGTCAATGAGACAACCAAGAGGACATTTACACTCTGAGTTTCTTCCTTCAGGAGAAACATAGCCCATCCAACAATAGTAGAACAACTATTCTCAGATTAGCTTTATCTTTACCCTATAGTACGTCTATTTTATCAGGATCACATATCAATCTGTTTACCCACATATACTCTCTGACTCTAGATACCAGTTAATTAGCTTTTTTAGCTTTTTTAAAATATAGCTTTCTAGCACAAGTGAGAATAGGTGTAATGAAGCTGTCTTTTGATCCATTCAATAATACCCTAACAACTCCAGCAACAATCCCCTTCTTTACACAAAGAGTAAAATGAATTTTCATAGCAAATTGATTATTCTTCTAAAAGTCTTTTGTCAGATTGTATTTATATAATGTATTTCAAGGTGACATGAATGTTTCTGCATTAGCAGTTAAATTTGTGTCACTTTTTATTTTTAAAGCAAAAGTTGAGTGTAGAAAGTTTTTATACATGATCATAAATACTGGAGCCATTTTCATACATCAAAACATTAAACTTTTGATTTTATAAACATATATTTGAAAACATTAAACCAAAATCTCGACACTGCACAAAATAAGAATAGTTTTAAGAATCTTTCACTCTCCTACAGGAACACCTTTATGTAGCAATATATTCTGTACTGATGCTAAAATCACTTTCTGCTTCATAAACAGGGTATGCTTTTGAAGTGGATTCCAGTTGGTTGCTTCATATCTTTCAGATGTATTTTCTCAGTGCTTCAGTATAGATGCTCTAGGTTTACAAATGCATAATCATGCTTGGGATTTGAGGGGGGGAAACAGTAAGATCCTCCTGAGATTGTACAACTGCATCACCTAGGTGGAGAAGTGCATGTTTTATTTAGTGACAGAAAAACTCCTCTGAATGGGAATTATTTGAAAACCTGACCCATTTAAGATGCTTCCCTGAAAGTTCTCCATTAACTCACCCTTCCGGAATTATCAATTGGGGTCACAAAAGGAAGGGCCCTTTGGCCTTCTTTGGGTGAAAGTTAGATCAGGCTAACCCAATGTCATTAGATCTCAGAAACTAATCAGGGTCAGCCTTGGTTAGTACTTGGATTGGAGATCACAAAGGAAGTCCAAGGTTGCTACAAAGAGGCAACAATGACAAACTAACTCTGAACGTTGCTTGCCTTGAAAACCCTAGGGGGTCACGATAAGTAGGCTGTGATTTGATGGCAAAAAACAAAGAAGATAGATTAAAGTTCTCTGTTGAAGATCCTTGAGACTGGACTGCAGTTTATCAAGGCTTCAGTGGACTTGCTAAGGGCCCAGAGATGTTAGGAAATGATATTTCCCAGGGATCTTTGCACTGAGAATTTTCTATTGGTAAGTCTTTCAGGCCTAAGGAATCCTAAGGAACACCTTTCACACACTTCTCCCATAATTGTTGCTAGAAAGTGAATCTTGGGGCAGGAGTCTACAGCCTGTAGCTCTAATTCGAAATATGGGTCATTTAAAAAGAAAATCAAATATTTTAGGTATATTTGAGGAGATGTTGGACTGCAGTTTATCAAGGCTTCAGGCATCTAAAGAGGATGCAGTGGGTCTTGTGGGTGGGGCTGGCACTAGCGCTGGAAGTGGGGAGGGGGGTGCACGCTGCTCTTAGGACTTTTCTTGATCACTGAAATTCTGCCTCCATTCCAGCGGGTCATACAGCCTGAAGAGATGGGGCTGTATAAAAACTCCTATATGGAGTTTGACCATGTGCCTGCCAAGCCAATGTTTTTCATTTCCTTTTAATCTCCCTTGGTCCTGATTCTTCTGGCCAAATTCTTCATGAATGCTGACCAAGAGGATATACGGGAAGCATGTTTAGTGGCCAGCCTGGCTGTTATGCTAAACGAAGTCTTCACCAATGCTGTGAAGCTGGTCGTAGGCAGGCCTCGGCCTGATTTCTTCTTTTGCTGCTTTCCAGATGGATGAGCAACTGTTCAGCTGTTGTGCATGAGTGATGCTCAAGTAGTGACAGAAGGATGCAAGAGCTTTCCCAGTGGACATTCTTCATTTGCTTTTGCTGGTCTTGCCTTTGGCTCCTTCTATGTGGCAGGGAAGCTCCACTGCTTTGCACCTGGTGGGCGTGGGCAGTCCTGTTGCCTCTGTGCCTTTTTAATGCCACTCTTCATTCTGATGCTGATTGCTTTGTCTCATACCTGTGATTACAAGCATCACTGGCAAGATGTAGTGGTTGGCTTGGGATTTGTGTACATGTGCTACAGACAGCATTACCCTCCTCTGACGGATCCCAACTGCCATCAACCACTGCAACATAAGTCCAGACTCTCTGCCCCTGAAAGGCAAAAGCTAACCCTCTCTGGTTTCAACCTTGATGTATAAAGAATGTCCTGGCGGAGAAAGGGGGTACAGTCCTCCACTGGTTCCTGTACTGAGAGGGGGAAAAATACATGATTTCACTTTAAAGGGCCAGCAGCAGCCTCCCTGAGGCTGTGGGAATGCTCCTTTCCCCTGCTTCATGAGCCTGTTGGAAGAGAAGAGAGTATTGCATTTGCTTTGCACTACAACAGAGGCAAGCCATCCTCTCATCCCTGACAGCAGCAAAGGATCAGCCCTGGATCCACTCTAAGGTATGCTGCAAGAAGTGTTTATCATAGAACTGTGGAGTGGCAGTGGGATCTAATGATAATCTAGTCCAGTCCCTTACTGCAAAGCAGGAAACAGCTGCAAAGTAGCAGCTCTGGTTAACTCAAGCAAGCTTGGGTGCATGCTAGATCACCATGCATAACAACAACATGTTTGTAGCATGGCTTTAGCATGTAGGGCAGGGTACCTTTGTTTTCTGCCTACTCAGCTAGCAACTGCCCTTTTTAAAACTCCCAACTCTATCTCATACACAGAGGTCATGTAACATTTAGATCAGGAGTCTGTATTCCTCTGGCTGCCTCAAAAAAATGGCTCTGTGCTCCAAGATCAGATTTTTCTTTGCATATTTCACAGGACAACTCTATGTATCTTGGTCAGTGATGCCGAATTTGGAATCTTGGCCATTTTAGCATCCATTTTGGGATACACGTGTTGTTCTTTGGGTGGTGAGACATACGTTTATGAGTACAGGTGGTCCACCAGCCCCGGAGGAAGTCATGAGGACAAAATCTGCTGCTTAGCTGGTTGCAGTTAGGGCTGCTTTTTGGTTAGACACTACAAATAACATCTGGGAAGACACCTGTATGGAAAGAAAAGAGAAGAAAAGACATCAAATATATTAAGGATCATAAGTGATTCATACTTACCATCTCTTCTACCCACGGAGTACTTGCCTTGTTCCTAAGAGGATCGGAGTGGGGCATGGAGTTCCCTGCATGGTTTGGACTGTGAGATAAGGACATTCTTAGAGATAATTAGAGAATTTGGAATCTTGGCCATTTTAGCATCCATTTTGGGAGATTATACTGTAGCCTATGAAGCAAATTTTAGGAGCTTGGAGGCAGCAGCCATTGATGGTAGAGAAACCACAGATATGGTGGAGTGCCTAAGTCTTTCTGTGGTCAGCATGCTCCTAGTTTTGGAGCATGGCTAACTATTCCCTAACCCTCACTGCATATCAGCTTTACGTCACTTCCCTTTTTCTATTCATTCCCTAATCTGTATCCTGAAAGAATGCACACTCTGAAAACTTGGTAATGGAAATGCGCACACCATCTGGTTCATTTGTTTTGAATGTAGATCTTGCATCTTTTTGGTGTAAAGTCAAGCTCTAATCATGCCAAGACAAAAGACATGCCTGTTGAATCAAGTCCAGGCTGATGTGCCTTTACAGCAACAAAACCAGGCAGCAGGTTTATATTGAGCCTTTTAGGGATAAGCAGGCTATAAGTACTTTAAAATAACTTTTTCTATCATTCTAATCCTTTAGAAATTGCCAGGGGTTGAATTTGAGGGCCAAAACCTCACAAGATGCAGGGGATCTCTATTTGGACCCCAATATATGTGTTGTAGTTGAAAAAAAAGGGACACTGTGGGTAAAGGCTAGAGATGGGCACGATCCAAAAAAAATTAACGATCCAGCTGATCATGGATCGGGGCCGGCAACGATCCCAAATAAATGATCCACACCGATCATCTCCCGTTCCCGATCCATGGATTGTGGATCGTAGATCGTGGAGGCAAAAGCAGAAGGGCACCCCGCTATTCCCAGCGATACAGGAATGGTGGGTGATGCCGGCGGCATCTGTGTTTGTGTTTGGCCGTCTATGGGCCAAGCTACAAGTGACGAATGACACTTGAACAGCAAGTGGATTGAGTGGAGGGCAAGTGAACAGGGAGAAATACACTTGCCGTTCAAGTGTCATTTGTCACTTGTAGCTTGGCCCTCAGTTTGGCCCTCAGAGCTGCCTATCAGGGTTTGCAGGGATGAGATTGGAGTGCCCATGGCTACAGAACACCCCCTTCCCCTTCCCTCCCCTGCGTGTCTTCTCCCAACTGGTGACTGCTTTGCTGCTCCATGGTTGGAAGGAAGCCCTGCTGATCAAGGAAAGCTGGGCTTCCATTCGGGTTTCCAGGGTGACAGAAGGAGGGCAAACAGAGCTCAGGCATTCCCCTGGCTCCGTTGCCAGGGGAATAGATTGCTGGCGCCAGATTGTCTGGATCCCCGATCCGAGCCCGATCACCCCGATCCATGCCCCTCCCGATTGCTGGATCGTTGGTCGTGGACAATCACGATCCGCCAGGTCATGGTCACGTGATCGCCATTTTCGTGGGTTTTTTCGATTGTAATGCAGATCGTGCCCATCTCTAGTCAAGCCCATGATGCTGGAAAGGGGTTTCTGTCCCCCCCTCCATTAGAAGTGCCTTTCCCCATCTGCTTTAAGCTGTAGGATATAAATAAAAGCCTGTGCCTGGACTATTTTAATGACTTTTAAAAGATTATTATTGATTTTATGGTTTTGTGATTAATTCACTGTGTTTTATGAATGTTGTTAGCCGCCCTGAGCACTTTTGTGGAGAGGGCGGGATATAAATCAAATAAATAAATAAAATAAATATAATAACTGATACGAAAAGCGAAGGACAAAAAAAAAATTATGGAACTAGAAATTTTCTTATAGATGCTTCACAGAAAAGGAAAAGATAGAGGTGAACAGTTAATCCTAGTATGATCCACACCCAGTTTTATTGCAGGATATTAAAACAATCACACAGGATGTTTTTGTGTACATTTACTACTTATTGTTTAATCTCATGCATCCACTTCCTAATAAAGGATTCACAACCACAACCAGCATTTGGGCTGCAGAAAATTTATGGATTATTTATCAACATGTCAATTACCACTAATGTTAAGCTGTATAGTTTCAGTTATAGAAATGGCCTTTTTTACACTGGCTGTTTATCTCTTGCTCCAAATTTGACATTGTTTGGGTCATTAATTGTAAAAAGTTGCAAGCTTCTTTACTGGGCCAGTGCTAAATTAAAAACCTATCTGAATTTTAATTTTTGAATTACTTTTTTGGGGAGAGTTGAATCTAGTATATATGTTTGAGGAGGAGGGCAGTGGGAGCAGAAGGGGTTTCTGCATTCCTTCCACTCAGTTTTCAGAAGCTGAAAGGGCCCAAGCAGGTAATTATTTATATAACTTCGGAATAGCACATGAGCAGAATACTCCACAAGCTACTCCATAGATATGTAAACAACTCCTTACTGGGTTTTTTCCAGCTCCAGGAAAAAGCGTGGGGCGAGGCAGGAGCCTCTCTTCCCTCATGCCACAGTTTCAAGCCAAGAAGGTTTCCTTTTGATCTTTCAAATGGCATTCCCTACAGCTGCTGTGTCTGTGTGGCAGCAAAGAAAACAAGTTGAGCAGTGGGAACCCAGACATAACTCATTTAAAAAGGTAATATCTAGTCTGGCCATAGTCATTCTAAAGTGGTAAACTTCCCAGAAATCTGTGTTGCAATTTTTTTTCAGAATAAAATGGATGTCTGATTTTATAATGGACTAACTTGTACATATTTTGTGTGTGTGAGAGAAAATTAATTTTATGCCAATAAAAATTAATCTAAGGTTATTATGGCATATTTGCTATGGCATAGACAGTGGAAAGTGTCTCTTGAAACCACAGCTCACTTTTGACCCATCGAAAGCAGGAAACTTGCTACACGAAGTGCTGCAATCTTCCCTTTCTGGATTTGCAGGTTGCAGATGCCCCTGAACCTGACAGCAGTGAGTGGGTGTGCTGAATGAGTCCATCTAGTCATCCAAATAAGCATTGCACTGTTTCCTTGCAACACCATTTCTACATGAAACAATTTAATATATGTACACAGAGTAGTCCTTGAACTGACAGCATGAACATTCAATTGCTGATTTTTTGAATGACTATGTGATATAATCCTGCAAAATGCAAACTTCTACCACTGAGATTACTAGGAACAATGATAATATATTATAATTAAATAATAACTTAAACCTGTAATTTTTTAGAAACCTAAGACCACCTGAAATTTTATACAACTCATTGCAACAACTACTTGTTTAATATCTGTAAAAAGTAGATTCCTTTCAGGTTACAAACCCTTAGTAAACTAAGACCCTACCACTATTTTGTACCTTCTTTTGTAACGTACATTGCCTTTTCTACTAACAGTAACTTGAAGGTGCATATTAGGGACCATCTATTCATTTATTTTTCTGCAATTAGAGCTCTAAGAAAAATTAAGTGATGTACCATAGTTTCTCTAGATTCCATACAGAGAAAGGTGGGGAACAACTGAAGTAAATAAAAATAAATAAAATTCTGAGGATGGTTGATGTTGATTCCTGGAAGGGGGTATTTTCAGTTGTCTCTCCCCTGCCCAATATTAGAAACAGTAAATGCAGCTCAATTGTGTACATTAGTGTGTGTGTGTGTATACAGACACATACATGAGGATAGTACACATATAGAATTTTCTTTGTACTTGTCAAGAGACTACTCAGAGACCACACAGAATACATGTGTGTGTAAGTATGTGTGATTCTATCTGAGTAATTCTGTCTTTGTGAACTATTCATAATAGCACTTGCTCTTGAAATTCATCATTGCTTTCTGCTAAATAAAACTCCAGAGGGAGGGAAGAAGATGATAAACTTTGACTCCTGCTGACAGCTGACCTTTCAGGATTAAAAAAGGATGATAATAACAATGCAAACTAGGTCTTGACTTGGTCAAAACATTATCCATCATGTCAACCAAGGCCCTTCTTAGAATGTCAGTGTTTAATGTCCTGTGTTCCATCAGAGAAAATCAGTACATTCATGTGCCTCATTCTCCTGTAGTCAGTACTATGAAGCATCAGAGAGGTCTTCAAGGAATTCCCATTTATGTTTCATATGGACTCAAGGTGTGCTTTTTGTCTTACTTAATGACAGAAGGCACACTCCTGAATAACATAATCTTCTCCGTGAACTCTGAAATAAATGAAGTGGTAAACAATTTTTCCTTGATTATTTTTTAAAGACCAATATGGCACCAATGCTGTAACTGACAGGTTTTCCTGCATGGGAATGACTGAAGACAGAAATATCCAGCATAACCTAGATAGTTACTAACTATCATGACTCAGTATTTACCTTTGGCGTTACTCCTGTCCAACTGTTGTATATCTCCTTGCTTCCTTTCTTTGCCCTGTTGCCCTCAGGCATGCTGCCTCTGGTACTGAAGATGAGGTGAAGTGGGGAAAGTCAAGCCAAATTCTTGATAATTTTCCACTTATTTTTGTCAGTCTGCAATGCTTTGAGTGAGGGTCACTGGCAGCCACTTTATTAAGCTAGTAGCTGCCTGAAGAGTTTGCTGTCTATACCCATCAGCTTACTTCCATCCTTTATGTGTATAATGATACGACAACAGCACTTAGTATTTATATAGTGCATGTGGTAGGGTTGTGCACTGAGAAAGTTTCCGTTTCAGTTCCAGGATTTCCGGAATCCTGGAACCGAATCTGACGAAGAGAACTGTGATTCTCGAAAGCTTATGCTACAATAAATTTAGTTAGTCTTAAAGGTGCTACTGAACTCTTTTTGATTTTGCTACTACAGACTAACACAGCTAACTCCTCTGCATCTATTATTTGTTTGTTTCAGTTCACCCAGCTTGGAACTGATCCATTTGTTGTGTTCATTTTGGTCCATTGTGTGTGCACATGTGCAAACACATGCTCTTTTTTTCAGGGGTGGGGGGTAGGGAAATGAAGTTGTTTTCACGCTTAACCAAAAAGAGCATCACCCATTAGTCCCCCTCCTAGTAAACCATTGATCCTCAATCACAATAACACACACACAACAACAGACCCGTAGAAGGTGAGTGTTGGTTGGTGGAGAAAGGGGCATTTCCAAGTAGGAGAATGCTGCAGTAAGTTCAAAAAACAAGCCTGCTTCATGTTCACTTTTTTCCCTTTCTATAGTGCCAATAACTTACCCTTGCATTCTGCTGTTGCCTGTTGGTTTCATGTTTCCTTGTTCTTTTTAGTTTTGTTCCCACAATGAAGGATGAATCCAAACCCTTCCTTTGGATGCTCAGCATTCTGCTGCAAAGCAGGGTGTTCTTGCTGCTAATCTTCTCCATTACCCAAGGGCAGGCAAACAAGCAGACAAAATGATTGGTTGAATTCCTCCTCCCCACCTCCTGCCCAAATAGATCTGTTTTCCTTTTGCAATGGGGGCAGGCAGGATTTTTTTTGGAAAGGGAAGAGTTCCACCTTTGCCAATTGACCCAGAAAAAAAAAGATCCCTGAAAGACTAAGGAAGCAGTCCTAAACAGGTCCGCTCAAATGTAAGTCCCATGTTAGTGCCTACTCCCAGAGCAGTCTCTTTCGAATAGCAATGCAGCCTATTCCTTCCAAATGTTTCCAAAGCTGATAGGACAGGAGGGGGAGGAGTCTTCCTAGATTGGCAGGCAGGGAGACCTATTTCCCAGCTAGCTACAGGGTGGGGAGATGCATTCAAGCCACATGCATTCATTTTAGTTCCCTTTCCATCCAACCAAGTTGGATGCTGATTGGTGCTGTTCAGGAAAACTTCTGGAAGGCATGACCTGAAATGAAACACACAATTTTTAGCAGGCAAGACTTGTTTGAATTTATTTTCCCAGATTTGGTTCAGCGTTCTGGAAGCTGCTTTAATGAGCCAAACCAGTGAGTTGTGTGTGTAATTTCTCCTCATTTTTCCATTATACACACTCATAGCATGTAGCATTCAAAGGACTTCACATTCCTCAGTTCAGTTCATTGCACAAAACCATGATTTGATTACCTATGATTACTATGTTTATCTGAAAGCAAGCCACCACTAAATGTGGTTAGCTAAGGTCTATAAAAATAATATCTGAAGCTAGGATTTGAAATTGATTTATTCACCAACATTAGTTTTGATTCTGATTTCATGTGATGTATGTACATAGACATCTTGGTTTAATGCTGGTTTAATCCTGAGTTATTCCCTGGCAACACACTCCCAGAAAATAGATGGAAGACAATGAAACCAGCATTTATGGAGGCAATCCAGGTTTTAGTGATTATCTATGAGTGGAATCCTAATTTCACAAATGAATCATAGTTAAAATAAGCCTAGTTTTGTGTGATACATGATCTAAGCCACTGGCTTGTATCCTACTGCTCAGCAAACTCTGGAGCCTTCCTCCAATGGAAGACCTACTTCCATTCCATGGAGGAAGGTTCCTTAAGCTGCTGGAAGGCTTCAAACTTTGCTGAGCAGAATGGTTTGATACCTGCCATTATCATGTAACCCTTACAGGTGTTCTATAAGGTGTTACAGGTGTTCTCTCATATTGCAGATGAGATGGTGAAGATGTGAGAGAGTAGCTTGCTTGAGACATTACAGCTGACCCAGAGACCTCCCTGATCATAGCTTGTTGTCTTAATTACTAAGATATAACAGGTCCCAACAGGTCGGTGATCAAAACATAGCAGGTGAATTCGTAACAATGATCACCATTTTTTAAAGGGAGATAATTATTTTCAAGCCATCTTAATAATCAATAACTGTGTTTTGATGGTTTTGTTTTGCTTCTTACAGATGCGTTTTAATGGTTTTGTCGTCTTGTTTTAGTTACAAGCCAACACAACCTGGTCTCTGGAGAGGAGTAGAGATGGGCATGAACCAGGGGAAAAAAACCAACTGTGCAGTTTGTGGTTCGTCGCATTTCATGAACCATGAACCATGAACTTTCATGAACCTGCCCCGGTAAATGAACTGATTCGTTTGGTTCATGAAATCATCACATCCAAGTCAGCAAAATGGTCACTCCTGGGTCAGTAGAAGGTCACTTCCGGACCAGCAGAAGGCCACTTCCAGGTCAGCAGAAAGTCTGCAGGAAGTCCATCCTCTGTTGCCTAGGAAACTGATTGATCGGTGCCATGCTATCTGCAGTGATAAACCAAAAAAATGAACCAAATGAACCAGCTTAAAGTTCTTGGTGGTTCATCAGAAATAGGCACTGATGAACCACTGGTTTACGAACCACGAACCAGCCTGGTTCGTCACAAACTTTGGTTTGTATTTCAGTTCGTGCCCATCTCTAGCGAGGACGCATATACATTTTCTAAATTGTTTGAAAAGCAGAATGCTCTAATACATTGTAGACCAAATTTTATATGTGAACCCTTCCCTGCTTCATCTTGATGCTTTAAGGTGTTACATAGTCTAAGGCTGTTAGGCTTTTGCTTAGAGGCAGCCAAAATCCTCAAGAATAGTCCTATGTTTTAATAAAAAACATTTGGAAACTGCCTTTGTAAATTAGTTGGACTTGGGCCATAATATCATGTGAATACTGTCAAAAGACCTCCACTGTTTTTAAGCTATGTTGATGCAGTGTTCAAGAGAATGCCATATATTGAACATATTGTGAATGTCTTGGCAATATTCATAAAGCAAAAGACAAAACTGTAAACAATTTTGTTTGCTGAACAAAATGCACCTACTGTGTTGATTGCTGTTGCAGGTATGTCATGCTCCATTACTATTTCAGTGGAACATCAATAGAACACAACAGCAGAGAGAATGCAATGGAAAACAAGCTGAGAATGTTCAATAAACCCAAAGCCATGCTTTAGGCTGCAGTCAATAAAAATAGATAGGAGTTTTTCCTGTTCTGTTATTCTTTCCCTCTTCCTTTTGAATGCAAGTGATTGACTTCTTCCTGTGAGGTTGGTCCAGTGGAATAGGTAGAACACAGCTTCAGAATGGCAATGTCTGATTTCTGGCAGAGGCATAACTAAACTTTGCCTAGAATCAGCCTACTTGCAAAAAGTTCATAAGTACTCTGAAACCCCAAGCAAGAGGTCAAGGCAAATTCTGTTTCCAAGCCTGATTCCAGCTTCTTTTTTGTGGAGCTAGGAGTGGATTGTTTACAAAGGAGAGGAGGCAGTTTGAAAGGGTTTTGTTCGACCTGTTGTTTACCACACACAGCAGTCCCAACCATTGCCTCCCTTCCCACATCCCACCAAAGCATGTCTCATCCTGTATTTGCAATGATATCAATGTAGAACTACAACTAGAGGGAAGTTGTCAACAGGGAAAGGGTTAGCCCCCTCTCCTCCTGTCAATCACTTCTCAGCCTTCCACATCCCACAATGAAGAGTTATGCCAGTGTTTAGATTTGCAATTTACAGTGCACTCTGAAACAGGACGGCACCCTTCTGTTTAACTCAATATCAAAACATGAGTTTCTATCTTGAGTTTCTATCTTGTTGCCTTATCAGCAACATCCAGTCCATCAGATTCATGAAAGGGATAAAGAATGTACATTCAGAAATTGACCAATTAAAATTCAATTCAATCCCCTCTATTCTTTGATTCTTTAATAAAACTAATCAGATTCAGATTTGATGCTAGCCTAATGTCTCACAATCTGTTTTCACTGTTGCACAAGGTCAAGGCAGTAAGAGGAGATAATGACTCAGCAAATAATTTAATTGACAAGGACATGTGCCAAACAGAAAAATTAGCAGATGGTTGAAGATGATGCTCCCCAAAGGCATGTCTATGCACAGTGGCCTGTATTAAACTATACAGTTCTGATAGCTTAAGGACACTTACATTTTTTTTTCATCCATCAACTCTGGTTACATATGTAAGTAACTTCCCTAGTCAAAAAAAAATCTTGCATAGTTATACTTGTACACATTAGAATGTCATACATTTACAGGCATCTTTCCTACTGTACTATACCTGGTCATAGAAAAGATGTCTGTATATTACATCCCCATGCGTGCAAGTGTAATTTTTTAAAAAATGACATGGGGAAGGTTCTTAAATATGTAACCAAAGGTGATGCAATTTTTAATGCACAATTTTTAATATTTGAAATTTGATTAAAGATTCTTTGATTTAAAACATTTTTAGCTTTTTTGCTACTGATCTTGGTATTTTCACATACAGTCATTTTTCAGCCTCTTTGGTTAGAATGACTAGACCTGGTTTTTGATTGGTTATGCCGCGTAACTAATTTATCAGAAATAGAGCAACTTGCTCAAGTTAGGTAGGGATAATTGGCAAGGGTCCGGAGACATTGGGTGTGATGGAGGGCTCTTCCTGTAATAGGCCAATGTTAATTTTATAGCAAGGATGGATGGAATGGAATGCCCTTGTCCCTGAGCAACATCATACAAATGCTGAGTTGTCTGTATGGTATGCTGGAGGAAGGGAATGAAGCTTTCTATGCAAAGAGGTGGTTGTTCTGTGTGACAACATTTTTTTCTCATGCCCATGCTGTTTTATGCCCTAGTGGATTGCTACAGTTTTATGGCTGATTTTTAGTATTGTTGGTTTTAAAAATATTTTTACTGTTTATATTTTTACTGTATTTTTAACATTTTTATTGAGCTTTATTTATTAAACAAATGAATAAATTTCATGCTTCTGATAAATCAGATAAAGGTATATCAATCAATATATCTAATTCTCAACATGGCCCTATCTGTGGATACTTAAATCCAAAGACTGGAGTCATGAAGAGATAAGAAAAACCATTCTACAAACCTGAGAAAAACCCCAATCTTCCAAAAAAATTTGAAAACTTAAAAAAAAAAATCTCTGGGGTTTTAAAAATGCAAAATAATACAAGCAACACCTGTATCTTTAAGAAACAAACATCTTCAGTGGCTGTTGCCAGACAAACACAGTTAAAGCTTTTGTTTCTGTCAGTAACTGCAGAGGGAGGGTCAAGGCCTTTTCCAGGGCCTTTGAGAGACAACTGATAGAGGCAAGACCCAGCAACAACAGCCAGCCAACTTTAATACCATGCAGTTTGCTTGACTCACCCAGGCCTGGTTCCCTGCTACCATTCAACAGCAGCCAACCCACAAAAGCCAGTGTAGTGTAATGGTTAAATTTTCAGACTAGGATCAGGAGATCCAGGTTCAAATCCTCTCTCTGCTATGGAAGCTCAGTGGATGACCTTGGGCTAGTTACATATTCTCAGACTAAATAATCTCACAAGGTTGTTGTGATAAAATGGAGGAAAGGATAATGATGTGAGCTTCTTTGGATCCCTATTCTGAACAAAGAGAGGGTAGAAATGCAGCCAATAATAAATACAGCTGAAGACAAGAGCGCAGTTTAAAGGTAGGCTTTTTTGTGGGTGGGAAGAAGATGCAGGGAAAGGTGATGGTATTAGGGTTGCCAGGAGGAAAGAAAGAGAAAATTGTGGGAAGGGGGAATCCAGTGGAAAGTGAGGTGTACCCCACAAGTCTTCCTCAGTTCACTAACTTGAACATGGGCCCATTGGCCAGTACTGTATAACTGGGCCATAGTTTTCCTGGGGAAAGGCTGCCAGGGGAAGGAAAGGAGGGAAAGCTGATGTCAGAGGGGCAGATAAGGGTAGCTTGGCTGGTGGGTGGGAAGGAGAGAAGGAAGCAGGAGAGGGATAGAAGCTATGAAAGAAGTTAGAGATAATAGTGGGGGTAGGGAAGTAAGATGCCCACCCTGCAGGTTCCCTACTTCTATATATCTGTACTCTGTGGAGTTAAGTCAGCTAAATAAAGTTTAAATGCAGATTTGTCATACTATATTTTCATACTCTCAGCTTGGTAGGTAAGAAACTGATTTATCCCATTAGTTACCCAGCAGTCTTGGTTGTTGCAGTGATGGATCTGATCCCGTGTGAGGGTGCTTTGTTTTCCTATTTCACCTCTGTCTGGTGTTCACCTCATTACAGGCTCTACAGATTTTGCTATCTGAATGTTTCACCTTTTTGCTGCGTAGGGTTAAGAGCACAATTTTTTTATTTCATTTTTCACTTGCTGTCTCTTCAACACACACACAGCACCACATAAGACATAGACTTTGTTTCTTTATCTGTTCGATGTGGCTGTACTCAAGCATATGTTTTTTGTTTAAGAATATGGATTTTAAGTCGCCCATGATCCCATTTCCATTTGTTTGAAAGATATGATATCTCTGCTAATTCCCAACTATCCTTCTCTTGCACATGCAAACATGCACACATATTTTTCAATAGCTTCTCATCTTATTACAGCCTTTATGCCTGAGGAGCCATAGAACTTGTTAAGGGAAGGATAAATATTCACTAGATATAGATATTTAAAGTTCTAGTGTTGGTTGAATGGAGTCATTGGATACAACTAATAGTTAATTTTGTTTTATACCTGCATAGTTTTCTGCTACAATTCCTTCATACAGCATATAACAGGGAAGGGAAGTCATGGGGGCCAGGGAGGGGGGATTAATGAAAACCCATATTGCAGGACTAACATTAATGAAAATTAGAACCATTGTGTTATATTAACCAGATGTCTAGATTAGTTTGTACCTTCTGATACAGTGTTTTTACAAATAGCAGCACCACATTTAAACGTTTTCTCTCCACAATGGAATTTCACTAGTATGAACATTGGTTGTTTGTTTAATGTGCCAAATGATATTATACATTTACTAATTGCATTTGCTACCCTAGACAGAAAGAAGAGACAGACACCAGTTTTGGGATCTAAACAGGCCATATTTATTTTGGCAACAACATAAAAACATATATACTAGTGGTACAGGTCAGGCCCTGGGGTCATTACTGGACCTCCGCCCTGACCTGTCTGGGCGAGTCCCGCTGCCCAGAGCACGAGCCATCCATGCGCATGGCTGGAACCCGGCTGGCCAGGCAAATGGCTCCCCACTCCAAGCCTATAGCACCTTGCTGTAAAGCAGGAGGGCATTACTTGTCTAGGTGAGCCACATGGCAGTCTGCCCTCTCAGCTGGCAGCCATCAAGCAGTAACAGATCACTAGTATGAACATTGGTTGTTTGTTTAATGAAGTTTCATATGTGCCAAATGATATTATACATTTATTAATTGCATTTACTGCCGTTTGCTTTGAGGAGGAGCTGTTAACTTTGGCAAGAATTACTGACGTGCGTGATTTTTTAAAAAACCCACTAGTACATGACTTTGTACCTGAAAGATCATTATCACTAGTTTGTCCTTTTGAGTAGAAAATTCATATTATTATATGAATATAAACATTATTATAATCCCAGAAATTCTAGGACCGTGTCATTGGAGACACCAGAACAAGGAAATCCTGAAGTAAATTTTAATTTTCTGAAGAATGGGACACAGAATTCAGCTGTGTCTAAGCCTGTCATGTAGAAAAATATATCATTCTGACCAAAAAGCATGCCTTGTCCATAGACTATTGCTGCTAATAATCAGTAATTAAAGTCTGCAACAGCTCAACTTCCCCACAGGGTATATTTATGCAATATTTTTATTTATCTTAATTTTGGCAGGACTGACACTCAGTAGATTATAACATTATTCTGGGTAAATGTGAAACAAACAATTTCCTATTGCCACTGAAGGCACTTGAGCCAATTAATACAATAGTTACATTTAATCACAGGATAAAATTGCACCATTTTATGCATTGAGAACAAGCCAAGGAAAAAAACAACAGCAGCAACAATGCCATATGGTTTATCATGATGTTTCTTGTAGGTTTAACCAAACACAACAGGATTTTATTGTTTAAAAGTAACAAAAATTAAAGAGACCAATTAGCTTAGATGTTTTCTTTGGTCATCTGAAGCATAACTGGGGTTGTTCACTAACTTTTGTTTGGATGGCATCTGTTTATCTGAAGCTGGGATACGATCGAATTCCTTGTTCTGCTGGTTCCACCAGAAAAATCAACATTTTGATTTCTTTTAACAACAACAACATTAGATGACAACACCCACTCAGAGCAGTTTACAAAGTATGCTATTATTATCCCCAAAACAAAACATCCTGTGAGGTGAGTGGGGCTGAGAGAGCTCCAGAGAACTGTGACTAGCCCAAGGTCACCCAGCTGGCTTCAAGTGGAGGAGTGGGGAATCAAACCTGCCTCTCCAGATTAGAGTCCCGCACTCTTAACCACTACACCAAACTGGCTTTTCATTGCAAGATTTTCAAATGCATTTGCCTACACACCCTTAAATGAAGATGCAAGACAAATATATGCTTTAAACTGTTTATTTTAATAATCTGTGTGGGTCAGCTAAAAGCAGCCCACTAAAGGCTGCTTGCATAAGGCCAACCTCAACTTGGCTTCAAACTCAGTACTGCTAATGCTGCTATGCCTTGTGTTTCATCATCTGCACAGAACTGTGGCAAGAGTTCTGACATTCTCCCATGCTGTAAAAAAGCTGGAGTACACCTGAATGCCACTTAGCACTGAGGGAGACCTTCTCCTCATGCCTTCTTGGCTGTACAGACAATAACAGCTGGCTTGGGGAAACTCCATTATTAGATGCCCCAGTCTTCCTATGTATTAACCTGCACATTTCTGCCAACCAAATTAGGATCCTGGGACCAGTCTTATTTAAGCTACATATTGTCACTGCAACTGACATTAGGAAGCAGATTTTTAAAAAGGTGGCCCATTGAGTTATTTGAGAAAACTCCCCCAAATTCCTGGTTGCTGCAAAGGCAATTCTACAATGGATGGGACGGTAACTCACTTCAAAAGCCTGGCTACAGAGGTGGAGCTGCTCTTATATAGATGCCAAAATATTCAATCTAATTGGGCAAAACTGGTGCCTAATGGTGCAATTACTCATGCTTCATGTTGTAATTCCTTCCAAGAGGGTCAGAGGCAAAAATGCCCCTCCCCATTTAGGGTCAGAAAATGAAATGTTCCTCATTACTTTTTCATCATTTTATGAACAAGATATATCATATAAATATATTAATGTATATACGTACTACTTGAATGTATGTATATATACATACTAGCTTAATACCCATGCTTTGCTACGGTATTTAACTAATTTAAATCCAGTTATAATATTTATGGCCATGTGACATTTTTTGGCTTGGGGGGAGGGTTTCAGTTGGTTTTGTAGTCTAATAGCATAGTACCTGAGCTTCACAAAAGTGTTTGAATAAAGCGAAGCATGTTGATGCAGAAAACTGATGAAGTGAATTTTGAAATGTAACATTTATTGAGGAGATTTTTAAAAGGAAAGATTGTAGTGCAAGAAATAAAGTGAAAAATATGTACAATCAGTTTTTTTTCTACTGAAGGACCTCTTTGTAGACCACATTGTTGGTTTTCCTCTCAGGTGCTAGGATCACCAGGTTGCTGGCTGAGCTCACTCAGCAGGCCACATAGAACTGCCCATGTGAGAAGCAATCCTCCCTCAAGTCAATTCCTGCCACTTTCAGTGTCTGCCCCTGGGACTTCTTGATCATTATTACAAAGCAGGCCTTGAGGGGTGTGAGTTTCTCCATCAGCAGGGGGCGCCGCGTCCCCTCCCTCTCTAAGGGCAGCCCTGCCCCGCTCCCCAATCGCCAGCATCCCAGGTGAGCCTCATTATTTGTGCTAAAGCTGGCAGCAACACCTGGCTCCAGCCCTTCCTGGGTGGGAGGCTAGGCGTCTCCTCCTCCCGCCCCTGGGCTGCCATTGGGCGCCAGCCCCTCGCTTCCCTGGCAGGCGGACGGGCTGGCCTATTGCCCGCCGCCACCGGGCCCTGCTCCCGCCCCCTTCCTGCCTCGGCGTCGGGCGGGGCTGGGCCTTGCGAGCACGGGCCTCACAGCTGCGCCGCCTCACCTCTGCCACGTCCGCTGCCGCGGGATTGGAGCCGCCTGCCCCGGCGGCGCCCACCCTGCCGGCCCTCTGGCCTGCTGGCTTGCCCTCCCCGGGAGGCTCCCGCCCGCCTGAGTCGTCGCCACCGCAGCCCCCCCCCGCGGCGAAGCAGCGGCCTCCTCCCTGGCCACTGGTCCTGCTGCCGCCGTCGCGCTTGTCCGCCGCCGCGGCCTGGTGTGTTTCGGAGCTCGCGGGGCTGCGGGGGGAGGCGGCGAAGAGGGAGGGGAGGCCTGTCCCCGGACAAGGGGGAACTGCATTCTCTTGAATTCAAAGGGGTTCTCTGATTGTATGAGTGGTATGCGTGGTATGAACACTGACTCCCCCTCCCCCAGCACTGCCGGTGAACAATGTGGCCTTGATGACATTCCTTTGGAGAGCTTTCACTCATAGTCTGGTGCAATTGCAGAGTTTGGGTGGATTGCGGTTCTGGAGCAGCATCACTGGAGCCCCCACTTTGAGGAGAAGCTTGTAGGCTGGGAAGCCAGGAGGGTTGAGCGTGTTGAGGAACTCCATGGGGTAGTGGACCGCATCAACCATTTGCACCACTGAGTCCACAGATCTGTACTCTGTTTCTGCCCCTTGTAGTTCTTGGGGGTCAAAATGGCATGCTTGCACAGCTAATCCATGGACTTCTCCATGATAGCAGTGATATCAGGGTATATCTTGGCTGTTAGGTCTGCTAGGGTCATCACTACTGTGTCCAGGCCTGTAGGGATGGTCACCTTTCCCTTGCCTCGGGACTTGCTGGTACTTGGCCGCTGCTGCTCAGTACACCACAGGAGTACGATGTGTATATTTCTTTGCTGCATCTCTAAGTTGCTTCCTCCTTTTAGCATCGGGATATCTTGCACAATGTCTGCCAGAAGGTTTCTTGAGAGCAGTAAGAGGTGATGGCTTCAAGAGGTGTGAGGTGGAGTTGGACTAAGAGAGGGATGGTGTGGTGCGCACTTTGGCAGGTTCATGTGAGTTGGTTAGTCTTAAAGGTGTTACTGGACTTTGTACTATTGAAGAATTTGCGTATCTCAAAGAGCCTAATGACCTACTATACGGCTTTGGAAACCAGATATTAAGGACTGTGTAATTCCACAGATAGTAGAGATGGTACCCCTGGTATTTTCATGTATAATTAAAAATAACTTCCACAAAAGCTTATGGTGGAATAAAATGTTAATCTTTAAAGTGCCATATTTATTTATTTATTTTATGGTTTCATGGATTGATGAGCAGTTACAAGATTATAGAACAGATGAAATCTGAACTTGGAACAAGCTACCAACACATCCATAGCCTGAATAATGCATGGGCTAAGTTTGATATTGAAAGGAATAGCATTGTGTTGAAGAGCTGTCTGAAAGATTTCTAGTATCTGTAGTATTAGATAATGATGATTACAGTATGATATTCTAACTGGGTGAACACAACTCACCACTAAACATGCTTATTCAGCCAGATGATATTGGATATATACTATAACTTTAGAAACATCCCATCAGTCAAGGCTGTAGTCTCTTGAATGCCAGGACACACCTTATTTTAAAAAATAAAATAAAAGTACTGGGCCCAAAACCGAGCCCTGCGGCACCCCATTGGACACCTCCCTCCAATCTTATGAAACGCCGTTGACCACCACTCTTTGAGTGCGGTCCTCTAACCAGTTCCCTATCCACCAAACTGTTCTATAGTCCACTCCACAGTCTTCCAGTTTGTCCATAAGAATGTCATGGGGGACCTTATCAAAAGCTTTACTGAAATCCAGATAAATCATGTCAACAGAGTTCCCCCGATCCAGTAAGCTGGTCACTCGATCAAAAAAGGAAACCAGGTTGGTCTGGCAAGATCTGTTCGGAACAAAACCATGCTGACTTCCCCGGATCACTGAGCGGTCCTTCAGATGCTTACAGATTGATCCGTTTAAAATCTGTTCTAATATCTTCCCAGCAACAGAAATCAGACTGACCGGCCTGTAGTTTCCCGGGTCATCCTTCTTCCCTTTCTTAAAGATTGGGATAACATTCGCTCTTCTCCAATCTTGTGGCACATCCCCAGTCCTCAAGGAGGCCTTAAAGATGATGGACAGGGGTTCTGCAAGTTCTCTAGAAAGTTCTTTCAGCACTCTTGGGTGCACCCCATCCAGCCCAGGGGATTTGTATCCATCCAGTGCAGCCAGATGCCTCTCCACAACCTCTCTGTCAATGTCAATTAGCCACTCAGGTGTCCTGCCACATTTTCTACTATCTCTAGATGTGACTGAGTTCTTCAGGGAGAAAACAAAGGCAAAAAAGTTATTAAGACTGTATGCTTCCTTCCTGGGCATTCAAGCATTGTGAGAGGGGGCAGAGCCAGATGCCTTATAAGGGGGCTCCGCCCCCCTCAGTGCCTTCAGTCTGCACCTTGTGCTTAGCCTGAGCAGAGCATACTTCAAACTCTCTCCGCCAAGCTCCTCTGAGGCTGGTTTTACTGAGGGCCCTCAGGAATAGGCAGCAATAGCTGCCTTGGAGATGCTGTGCTATTCCCCTGGTTGCTATCTTCAAGCTCCAGGATGAGAGACAGGGCTCAGCACCAGGCTCAGTGGTTTGGCAGAGAGTTTTTCTTATTTACATTTGAGGCCTGTTGTCTATCAGTCAGGAGGGCTAAAACATAGTTAGACCCAGTCCCTCTGGTCTCTCTAGGCTTCCCCTCCCCCACTGTTTTCATTTTGTTCAGAGGGAGTACTTACCACAGCAACAGTAAGGCCTTGCTGAAGGCCACAGGGGTGGATTGAAGCCATCTGAGGGGTGGATTGCTTCACACCTGGGCTGGTAGCATGCATTATTGCTACTGGCCTAGAAGAGTTCTGCATTCCCAGTGTGGATGCTGGTAAGCCTCTCCACTGTTCTACCCCCACCCCGCTCAATTTTTCTGCCTTTTTTTTAGGCTTTCTCACTCATGCCACCTGATGGCATATTATGTCATTGCATCTGTTTTAGCAAGTAGGTTTTTTGTGCAAAGAAAAAGAGGCACAGAAAGGGGAGAAGTAATCATTTGATTTACAGTGTGTGAGATTTGATGAATAGCATTTAATTTACAAAAAACAGAAACAAACTGATATTGGAGAACAATCATCATAGTTACTAGGTGTCAGGCTTTGTGGGTTGCTGTAACAGCATGGTTGAATGCCACCAAAGAAAGCCATCCAAAAGCCACCTCAAAGAAAGGGGGAGCAGGTATGTGCCCCACAACCAAGAGACCCCTGAAGCAAGTTTCTTCATCTTCTGAGTATGAGTGGCATCAGTGACCTAGTGGCACATCTAGATGCCAGGAAAGGCCTGGGCCCAGAAGAGGAGGCTAGGTGGGGAATCTTCGGGGGGGGGGGAGTGCAGAAACCTGCAAAGCTGTCACATAGGGCACAGAAGTCTAAGATGTTATCTGACCTTTCTGACAGATTAGTGCAACTAACAGACGGTACCTGACCTGGGCTAGTCTGCCTTAATCCAGTCCTGTTGCATGGCAGTGGAACCAATTGACAAAGTTGGGTCCATCTGGCCTGGCAGGATCGTTCAGCGCCCCTGGCGGTGACGAGTCTGGCAAACAACCTCCAGAGGGCAAGACAGTGGAAACTGACATGGCTGTGGCTGAAGGAGGCTGGTTGTTGGACCCTGGCCCGGTAGCAGTGGCGGTACAACCACCTGATAAGGAGTTAAAGGGAGTATCTGCCATGCTGGTGGTGAGGGAAGCGGATTCCAGACTATAGAGTACACGGCTGTAAGATGGTATCTATGGCAGGTATCCAGGTAGCACCTCCTGGCGACCCGTGGGGTGAGCAGCTCGCAGGCCCGCTCACCCTGTTGGGATCCAGCCCAATGCCTCAAAAACCGCCAACCCATAAAGTTGTGACAGAGCCCCCTCAAAAGCTCTGAAAATGGGGAGGGTGGGAGGGTGCATGTTGATCCTGCAGATGCTCGGGCAGCAATGGCGCTGACCATGCGGTTGGATTCTCGCAGGATGGACACTCTGCCTCCGTTCTTCGTCCCGCCTCCACTCCATCCGGCCCCAGGTGGCAACCCAGCTTGCTGGTGAGTCAGCCGCTTCCTTTTCCACCTAGGAGCTATGTCGGACTGCGTTGCAGCTGAGTAAACACACCAGACACTTGTGTGGGTTAGAAATGGCCACAAATTTATTGATTACAGCTATGTATGGAGCATTGGCCTGGCATCTGGGCTGAATCCCCGTTGGCATCGTAGGCCTCACTGCTGAACTGATGCATCACCCGCCAGCCTCCCACTGGCCACCACGGCACGTGCTGTTCCATCGCCGGCCCCGCCTGGCAACCCGTGCCTCCAGACCCGTTGGGGTGAGCAGCTCACAGGCCCGCTCACCCTGTTGGGATCCAGCCCAATGCCTCAAAAACCGCCACTGGAGGAAGGCCAATTGCCTGCCTCCCCGCGAATGCTCCAGCTGCTGTAACCACAAAGGTGGAGCCACCCCATACCCCCAGGGGGCCCTGGCTTTGATGACCAGAGGGAGGCGAAAACCCCAAGTGGCCTCGGCTAATCTGGCCCCTTGCGGGAAAAATTCCTCCCTGGCCCCCGAAGGCGACCAGCACAAACAGCTCTGGTGATCTCCGCCAGGGCCCTCCAGGGGGCCCACTCTTGTCCCTCCTCCTGCGCTGCTCTCGCTGTTACTCCAGCCGTCCAGCATTCGTGCAGCCTCTCCACGGTAGGGGCACCGTGCCTGCAACCTTGCCTGCAACTGAAACACATAATGTTAGTATTCTCCTTCCTGGCATCACCCAGATTGGATCTGGATGTCCACCTAGCCACCCGCCTTGCCATGCCAGCAGCCAGGCCCACCGCTGCTGCTGCAGTTGCCTCTCCGATGCAGAATGACTGGGACCTGCATGCCCTAGGCAGGAAGCCCACCGCTCGAAGGCTGACTTGCCTGCCTGCTGCGAATTGGTGGTGACTGGCCAGCTGGCCTGCGCTGGCCGGGCACCTGTCCCTGTGTCCTTGACTGCCCACCCAGGCAAGAGGCCCCCGCCCTACTGCGTGGGGCCGCTCCATTGCTCCGTGACGGAGCCACACCGCCGCTCCATGCCCCCGCGGATCGGTCTAGTACTGGGCCCACCTACTCGCGCACCCCCTTGCTCGCAACGTCTGCCGGCACCACGCCCTGTTGGACTGATCCCCGCCTGAAGCCACCCCCCCTTCCTACTGCAGCAGGCCCCCGCAGCACATGAGGCTGGAGGCCGCCTCGAACAACGTACCTTTGCAAGGTGAATGGTGCATCCCGTCAGGTGCCTGGCCGTAGTGCCAGCGAATTCAGCCCTCCCTGCTCTATCCAGTGCTCCCCAGCTTCGGAAGCTCCTCCAGGAAGGGATCTGTGCGCTGCCTTGCGTCAGGTGCCGCCCATGAACCTGTCCCCTTCAAGCGAGGAAGGGCGTCCGCTATGTGCTGTCCATTCCGGGTATATGCCGAGCTCCAACTATTTCGTTCTGCCAACACCGCAGCACCGACCTGCGCACCAGGGGCTCAACTCGCTCTGTCCCTGACTCACCTCCGTTTGGTTGCTGCCACCACCGAGAACTTTCTTGTTGCTCTGTACACTCCCCGTTGTTTACTAGCTTTGAGCGCCGACCCGTCCTTATCTTGCTAGCCCTTCCACTACTCCGAGGGACAGCCTGCAGGCTCCTAGCCCCGAGTCTATTCCTATCCCCCACATAGGCCGAACCAGTAGTATGGCCCTCAGTTTTCTAGAGCCTCGCTCCCTGGCCAACCCTGAACTGCCCTGGAAGCCCCTGGCAATGAGCAATGACTGAGGGGGGCACACCAGGTCTTCTCCACCCACTTGTGGAATGCGCTGAAGGTCTCGCTGCGTGGCCTGTACATGGCCTTTCCCACCTACCATTTTGCCGCGGAATCGAAGGTCTCACTGCGTGGCCTCGTCCACCTACCATTTGCCGTGGAATCGAACCCTGGGCAGTGCCCCAGCCGCAAGCCCGCCCGAGGTAACCGTGCGGTCAACTATGAGTAGCGTGCTGTGTCACACACTGCCGGTACTGCTTCATTCACTGATGCTCCTTCCGGGTACGACAGGTGGTGAATCCGCCAGAATTCGCCTGGCGTCTTATCCCAGACTGCCCCAGCGAGGACAACCCTCTGACTGTTCCCGGGGGGTATGCCAGCGGGCCCGCCACGTGTCCCACCTGCTCCTCCCTTCCGCTCCTGGCTGCCACCACCCCTGGCCTGTCACGCATGTACTTGGGATTGGGTGCGTCTGCCTGGCCGGTCTGCCTACTACCGGAAGTACTCGACCCAGTTCGAGGCCGCCCCTGATGCCCGCTGCGCCTCTGCAGTGTGAAGCCTTGCTCCTGTGCCTGGCAAGGTTCCCACTCACTTGGGGTATGAGGCCTGCCCCACCCCTGCGAACTTGCGGCACCCCGGTACCCACTTAATGACTGTGCACTCAACTGAGCTCGCTCTGTTGTGATGCCTGTGTTTCCTCGGATATCTCCTAACCCCTGCTGGCTCCTGAGCTTGCCGGCAGTTGAGATTTACATCCATTGAAGTCTGTAGGCTTAGAAGGCTGTAACTGTGTTTTAGGATTGCCTGTAATTGACTCAAAACCTCCCGACTTCAATGGTATATGCCACAATTGTGCTGGGTGGCCACTTCTCCGCCCCCCTGACCTGAGCCTGGCTTGTAATTCTATCCTTGCGGATGCCCTTCTGTTCATCCTCCCGTGATCTTCTCCAGCCAGTGCCTCCTCTACTGAAGCCCCTCTTCCATGAGACTGTGCTGTGCTGACGCACTCCATGACAGTGAGCCTACCAATGGCGTGGTGCACGAATCCGCATTTGGAGTCTGACTGACGGCCGCTAGCTATCTGTGTGATACTGGGTCTCGATTTGAATGCTCACCCCCCTTTCTGCTCCATTCTGTCCAAAAGAGGTCCGGGAACGAAGCCATCTGTGTGAGTTGGTCTGACATTCTCAAGACATTTCCTGGTATTCCTCTGTAAAATGTGCTTCCTTTCTCCCATGTTTGGTTTCTTGTGTACTGGCTCAATGGCCAAAACTTAAAGGCGGTCTCCTCCACCTTTCTGCACATGTTTCCCGGGCAGGAACCCTGTTGCAGTTTGCCTACTACACTCTCCGCTCCTTGTGAGGTTGCCTGCGATGGCAATCACTTACTACTGGAGTCCTTTTGTTCCACCAGGCTGCTGAAAGCAGTCCCTGAAACGGTTCCACCGTCGAAACTCTCCGCTTCTGGCTGCGGCTACTTCCTGCCTCTAAGAGCAAACTGTGGGATCCTTGTGACCCTGTGGAACTAATACAACTAGCCCCTGGGTACGTCGCACCTGTGCAAGATGACACAAAAAAACCCCCGCCCTGCGAGGCGGTCTGACGGCCCACCCCGCAGTGGTAGGGGGGGCCACTTGTGCCGCGAGGTCCCACAGAGGCAGCCGTGGCAAACCTTGCAGCAACAGGCTCTCCGGGGATGCCTTGAACGCTGCTGACTGTAAACAAAGGAGTAGGGAGGAAATGGGAGGTCCTGCACGCGCCATCAGAGGGCAAGAGAGGTGGGCCTGTCCGATACTCCAGCGCCACCACCCCAAAGGCAAGGTGGGCATCGATGCCATGCTGTGGCATTCCCAGCTTTCCCAAGACCTCGAGGCTTTGGCCAAGGTTCAGTGCCCACACCCATGCAAACCTCTTGCTGAGCTAGTAACTAGAAGTCCAGTTTACTTAACTGCCAGGTTGAGTTTGGGTATACGTGTGTTGCGGCCATCCGTGCGGCATGTCGGCATGCCCCAGTACAAGCAGCGGCCGCTTCCAGCAGCAGCCGCTCAGGTAGCAGCCGTGCAGCCTGCCCCGCGCCTCCTATGTAGAAGGCCCCGTGGGGCCCGTGGCAGTGGCTCTGGCCAGCAGCGGACATGCCAGACCCGCACAGGTGGCAACCGGGTGGCCCATCCCAAGTCGCCCCTGGAAAAGACCCCTGAGGGGGATGCTGCCACCGGCAGCCCACCACCGGAGCGAGCAGGCCCGCCGCCGTGCGTCCCAGCTGGGCAGCGGCTGGGTGGCCCGTGCCGAGCCACCATCCCAGAAAGAAGCCATGTGGCGGGCCCGCCGCTGTGGCCCGCACGGGCGGCGGCCAGGCACCGCCCCCACGTCGCCACCCCTAAAGGCCCCCAGGGGGAGCCGAAAGCTGTGTCACGTGCCGGCCGCGGCGGCCCTCCCAGGCAGTGGTCAGGAAACCTGCCCCCGCACCGCTGCCTCGGAAGGCCCCTGGGGATGAAAGCGGTGTCACAGGCTGGCCGCAGGCACGGCAGCCGGCTCAGGCAGTGGCCTCACGGCCCACCCTAGCAGCAGTGCCCCAGAAGCCCCCCCCCCCGGGGGCCCGAAGGCTGAGCCACGAGCCCGCAGCACAGCGACAGCCCGCCCAGCTGGCGGCCGGGCAGCCCACCATGGCCGCCGCCATTAAGGGCGAAATCTGAGTCACGGGCCGTCTGCCGCGGCCACGGCCCGTTCATGCGGTGGATGGGCAACCCGCTGTGCACTGCTGCCATTGAGGCCCCCAGGGGCCAAGGACAGAGCCGCGGGCCATCCGCCCCCATCCCCGCGCTGCTGCCCAGGGAAGCCCTGAGGAGTCAGCGGCCACCAAGTGGCCAATGGGCAAGTCACGGACCGGCCGCAGACACGGCAGCCCACTCAGCGTTGGCCCAGCTAGCCCACCACACGTCACTGCCAGCGCAGCACCCTCAGGGGGGCCGAGGACTATGTTGCGGGCCTTCCATAGCCGTGGTAGCCCGCCCGGGTGGCGGCCGGGCAGCCCGCTCGGGCGGTGGCCGGGCAGCCCGCTCGGGCGGCAGCCGGGCAGCCCGCCCCGGCACCGACGCCCCAGAGGGCCCCCTGTGGGGGCTGCGATCCAGGTTGTGGGTCTGCCGTGGCCGCGGCGGCCCACCCCGGCAGTGGCTGGGCAGCCCACCCCATACTGCTGCCACTGAAGGCCCCTCAGGGGACGAAGCGTCGCAGGCCGTCTGCTGCTGCGGTGGCCCACCCAGGCAGCAGCCGGGTAGCCCGCCCTGGGCTGCCACCAGGAAGGCCCCCAGGAGACAGAGACCCCAGCGCGGGCAGTGTGCGGCCGCAGCGGCCCGCTCAAGCGGTGGCCAGGAAGCCCGCTCTTGTGCCTCTGCCCTGGAAGGCACCCAGGAGGGCCGGGAACTGCGTCGTGGGCCATCTGCTGCCGCGTCGGCCCATTCAGGCGGCGGTTGGGCAGCCCGCCCTGGGACGCCACCAGGAAAACCCCCGGAGGCTGGAGGCCCACGTGCAGGCTGGCTGCGGCAGTGGTGGCCCGCTCGGGCAGCGGTTTGGTGGCCCGCCCTTGTGCTGCCACCCCAGAAGGACCCCCGGAGGTCCGAGAACTGCGTTGCCATCCGTCCACTGCCATCGCGGCCGGCTCAGGCGGCAGCCGGGCAGCCCGCCTTGGGCTGCCACCAGGAAGGCCCCCAGAGGCCGGAGGCCCCTGTGCAGGCCGGCCGTGGCGGCCCGCTTGGGCGGCGGCCGGGCAGACTGCTCTTGCGCCACCGCTCCGGAAGGCCCCTGGAGGGCCGAGAACTGCGTCGTGGGCCATCTGTTGCTGCAGCGGCCCGCTCAGGTGGCGGCAGGGGCAGCCCACCCTGGGCCGCCACAAGGAAGGCCCCCAGAGGCCCCTGCGTGGGCCGGCCGTGGCCGCATCAGCTCACTCGGGCGGCGGCCGGGCGGCCCACCTGCGCACCGCCTCCCGAGGCCCAGTTGCGGGCTGGCCGCGGCCCCGGCAGCCCGTCCGGACTGTGGCCAGGTCAACCTCTTCGCGCCGCAGTCGCTGGCACGGTGTTCCCCCCAGGGAGGGGGGCGGCCCGCACCCGATTCCTGCAGGGGGCCGGGAGGGTGCACGGGGCAAGCGTGGGGGGCAGGGGCGAGGGCCGCCCTTCCCCACTCCCATGCCCCCAACCCTGAGAGGGAAGGGTCCCTCTCCCGTACCAGGGGCAGGGGGGACCCCGGGCGCACCCCCCACCCCCACCCGGGTGGTGGGACACGGGCCATCCCATCAGAGCATCAGCCCACTTATTTGGATGTTGATCCTGCAGATGCTCGGGCAGCAATGGCTCTGACCATGCGGTTGGATTCTCACAGGATGGACATTCTGCCTCCGTTCTTCGTCCCGCCTCCACTCCGTCCGGCCTCAGGTGGCAACCCAGCTTGCTGGTGAGTCAGCCACTTCCTTTTATCATTCATTCAATCATTACTGTGTGGTAATGACCGTGGCTCTCTGGGCATGGCCCTTTCTGTAACAGGCTCACACAGACTTGCAATGCACAGGCAAGTACTGACTCGATGGCTCATGGGGAGGTGCCATCCTCCGCCTCACATTCTGGTAATTCACTTGGGTGGTAATGATGTTGGTCCACCACACTTCCGCATCATGTGTGGCAGGAAGGTTGGGACCCACAAGGCCTTGAGAGGGCTAGACATATGGCCAATAAAGCCTTACAGAAAGCTTTGGGGGAGGATCTGGGCATTTATTTGCCATGCCCCTGCTTAAAGGCCAAATTTGCCTCTACTGAGGTGATGAGAGGGCACAGTGTTAAGCCAATAAGGCCCTGTAGAAGGCTTTGGGTTAAGGATGCAGTATTTATTTGCCCCATCCTAGCATAAGGGCCAAATTTGCTAATCTCTACAGAGGCAATGGAGGTCATCTAGCGATGAAGGGCAACAACAATTTTATAACTGACTTGCGGCTGGGGCTTCAGGAGGTTATATGCTACCTATGGGATGCCTAGGCCTGAGTAGAGGCTTGGCCTTGGCGGTGGCAGGTTAGAGTTGGGGAAAATGAGAGCGGGACGGTGAGCACCCTTGGCATCTCCCCATTGGTGGGGAAATTGCAGTCTGTCAGGAGCGGCTGTGGCTTCATGGCCCAGCTGCGAGGGCAGACTGCCAGATGGGACCTCCTGGACAAGTCTTTCCCTCAGACTCCAGGGCTTGGGGTGTTTGGAGCTTTAAGGGGGGAACCATTTCATCTGGCTGGCCAAACCCAAGCCATGCCTCATGCCTCATGGATGGCTCACACCAGGAAGAAGGTCCCAGTGTGACGGCTGGCTTGACCTTTACCACTAGTTGAGCTCTGTTTGTCATATTGTTTGTGTTCTTGCTTTAATAAGGTGGCCCTTTAGTACCCAAGCCTTGTGCCTGCCTCTTCATTCTGACTAGGATGGCAGTACTGCTGCTTAAAAAAATAGTTGTGAATGTCCATGTAGTCTTTTAACCTCTTATCATATAAAATGTTATGGATATAACAACAACAACAACATTCAATTTATATATCACCCTTCAGGACAACTTAATGCCCACTCAGAGCAGCTTACAAAATATGCTATTATTATCCCCACAACAAACACCCTGTAAGGTGGCTGGGGCTGAGTGAGCTCCGGAGAGCTGTGACTAGCCAAAGGTCACCCTGCTGGCTTCAAGTGGAAGAGTGGGGAATCAAACCCAGCTCTCCAGATTAGAGTCCTGCACTCTTAATCACTACACTAAGAATGAGCCTTCTCCTATTCAAATATTTGTTCAAAATTACGCCATCTTTTTTATTTGTATCAGAAAGAAAGGCAACAAAGACAGTAGATAATTATTCAGAAGAGAAGGTGTGGAAGTAATTCTTACGGTAGAGGTGGGCACGAACCAGGAAAAAAACAAACCGTATGGTTTGTGGTTCATCCCATTTCACAAACCATGAACCACAAACTTTCATGAACTTGTCCTAGTTCACGAACCGGTTCATACTTTGTGGGGTTTAAATGCCACTTTCTGTGCTGCTGCGAAGTGGCATGGAAAGGGGCATTTCACCCCTGCCAGCTTGGATCCGCTGCTTGGCAGGGAGTTCCCCGACAAGCAGCTGATCAGGGGGTTTAAATTTCCCTTTCTGTGCTACTTCGCAGCAGCAGGGAAAGAGGTATTCCCCCCACTGTCTTGGATCAGCTGCTTGTCAGGGAGATCCCCAACTAGCTGCTGATCTGGGGGTGAAATTCCCCTTTCCATGTCACTTCACAGCAGCAGGGAAAGGGGCATTTCACCCCTACCAGCTTGGTTCAACTGCTTGTCGGGGAGATCCCCAACAAGCAGCTGGTCAGGGATTTAGATGCCCCCTTCCTTGCCACTGCACAGTGGCATGGAAAGGGGTATTGGGCTTTTACACGAACCACACAAACTGGCAGCCCAGTTTGTGGAAAATGGGCTTCCATGAACTGCTGGTTTGTGAAGCATGAACCAGCCCAGTCCATGACGGACTTTAGTTTGTGTTGCAGTTTGTGCCCATCTCTATCTGACAGTCAATAGCATGAATCAAGGAAGAACATGGTCTAACTGCTTCAAAGCACATTCAGAACTATTTGATTTTATTCTAATCTATCACTCCAGTTCTCTTCATGTCATATGGGTATAATTGCCACCCATGGTGGAATGAAGAGGCAGACGCAGTTGTTGGGTACTAAAGGTCATTTATTTGACAACAGCATGAACATAATAACGGCAAGGGCCTAACTAAGTGGTACAGGTCAGGCCCTGGGGTCACCCATGGACCTCCGCCCTGACCTGTCTGGGCGAGCCCCTCTGCCCCGAGGGTGAGCCATCCAAGGTATGGCTGGCACTCGGCCGACCAGGTGTATGGAACCTCCACCAAGCCTAATAACCCCCCTGCCATCAAACATGAGGTGCCGTACTTGTACAGGAGGCCCCACGCGGCAGTCTGCCCTCTCTGCTGGCAGCCGTCAAACAATACCAGAGATCCTGACAGACCCTGCTTCCCCCTCAAATGGGGATGTTCCAAGGGTGCTTACCATCCCGCTGATTTTTCCAAACCCTATCCTGCCAGGAACAACCTATATTACAGCTCCACCAAGTCCAATTACCGCAACCCACACAAGCAGTATAAGGTAGGCGAAAAACTCCCTTTCTGTCAGCCAATTGGAAAGGGAGAAAAAATTCCTACCTGGCCCTGGTAACCAGCAACCAGCTAACCTGTATTACTGCAGGGCGGGTGGGTAGGCTGAGCGAAAGGCAACTGCTGGAGAGAGCAAGGCGGAGCCACCTTAAGAAACCTTGGCTCCACCTCTCCCCACATACCCGGATGTTTGGGAAAGCCAGCGTTGCCCTTCTCCTCCTCCGCCGGCATGGCAAAACATGGCCCCCAGATTTAAGGCAGCAAGCTGCAAGCTGGGAATGCCAAATTATTCTGTCCTTTAGAAAACTGATTTGGGTAAAAAAAAGAGACCAAACTCATCCAAGCACAAACTCTGGTTAGCTTCCAAAATCTGACAAGATTTGGCTATACCATGTCTCCTCCCATGTATGTGTATGTATGTGTGTGTGTGTACATGTATACACTAGGAATACACTATGTATACACATCCCTCTAATACTATGTGGAATGATGTCTGCCCCCTCCAATTTCCCTATTGTTTCACCCACCCACCCCATTATTTGTTCTGCATGTAAGAAATAATGATTGAAAGTGGGTGGCTCACAATTTCCAAAGAGGCTGACTCTCACAGGCTGTGAAGCTAAGGCTTTTATATAAGCTTAGAGAAGCATTTTATTGTTGGGGAGTTCCTAACAATGCAGGCACAGGTGAAGTGACTAAAACTTTCTCTTTCCCTGTTCCCATCTTTAAAAGATAGGTTCAGGATTTACCTGCTATTTAGAGTGCTTTTATAACTCAAAACCTTGGATGTGTACTTTGGGCAAAGTATGAGACTTGTCTCTTGACTACTGGAACAATGTTGATCTGGAATGTAGTGTTCAAAAACCTGCTTCATCTGTACAAGGATTGAAGCATGCCAAATAAACAGATGAAGCAAAAACAGAACAAAGCAAATGTTTCAAAACACAGTTGGAAAATGGACAAAGTCATGAATGATGTTGATAAAATGTGGTTGTAAGTCACAATGGAATACTTTGATATAAGGGCTTTTCTTTTCTAGTCTATAAGAAGGGAATACTTTACACAATAGTCCAGATGAGCTGATACTGCAATTTTAATTTCTTCTTGAATGTGTACATTTTTCATCTTTTTTTTCTTACCTCAATTTTATTGCTGTCATTGATCAATCATCATTTATATGTAATTTTGTGCCATTTATTTACAGGTATATGTGATGTATAGCCATTGATTTCTTAATCATATATAATTTATCCAAAAATAATATATAAATTGTGTTAAATTTAATGAGAATCTTCAGCCAGAGGAACTTATATACAAATATCAAAATCAAATAGTTTTCCCTTAGGAAATCATGGAGATTGGAGATGGCTGTGGGCACCTTCTTTGGGGGACCATAAAATGGCCTCCCTCAGGGTCCAAGCTTTATGAACCTCAGGGAATTGTTAGAGGACAGTGTGGAGTAAGTCACCTGCAAATTTGGTGAAATTTGGTCAAAGAATATCTCCCCCACCCCCCACCCTGGCCACTGGAAAACCCCAATTTGAGTTTCCCCATAGGAAATATCCAAATTTTACCAAATTTGCTCTGTAATACTGAACTGAACTAGAGAATGAATTTGGTATTTGGGGAATACTGTTTTTTTCCCAGTTCAGTATTACCGAACTGAATTTAGCATTACTTTTTCCTGTGCACACCCCTAAATAGAGCCAAAACTCATGATAACAGAACTAACAATAAAAAATCCTGATTAGATCCTAACTAGCTAAATTCCACCAGGAAAAAGACCAGTAATGGTATATAGTTCATTTGGAAACTCTGGATTCGAAAATGGAATTTTTTTCAGTGCACAACCCTACCGAATGCATAAGATTGATACAACATTAATGTCAAGAATTTGTGTTAGGATGGGAAATTAATCTAATTTTGGAGTTTCTCAGAAGATTAAAAAAGGAAATACTTTGGTCTGGACACTGGAGCTTCAACATTTTCCATCACTGTGCCATGAAAACAGCAACTACTTCAGGATGGAATACACTGTTAATTCCCTTCTGATTAACTGATAAGGAGGAAACTGAATGAGCTAATCTTCACTATTACTTGGTTTTGGATGTTAAAATTTAGGAACACACACAAGCAATCTGAAATAATTATACTTCAAAATATATTCAGCGTCAAAAATAATTAATTTCCTTAATAATCCTTAATTTCCTTCCTTTGACTCATGGATTTATTAGCAAAAAGGTGGTGGGGGGTGATGAATAATGGCATTTTTCAAAAAAGCCCTTAAAATTCTACAACATGCCCAACAAGCACGAAGTGTTGAATTAGTCCAAAAATAATTGACTACTGCTTTTCTTTTTCTTTCTTTTTCTTTCTTTCTTTCTTTCTTTCTTTCTTTCTTTCTTTCTTTCTTTCTTTCTTTCTTTCTTTCTTTCTTTCTCTCTCTCTCTCTCTCTCTCTCTCTGTCTCTCAAATATTTAAATTTTACCTTTCAAACAAGATCAGTGCAGAACGTATTAGTTGAAAACAAGTAATTTGCCTACAGTCCAGCATTTAAAAGCTAAACTTGCCCTGCTTATATAGTACAAGAGCCCTCCTGAAGCTAGTGAGCTAGAAATGTGTGTGATTGGGGAAATGCTGTGCATAGAAACACCAATCAGGGACAATGCTATGTAGTGTGAATGAGGGCAAAATGTTCTAAATGGCGAGTTTAAAAACAATGAAAGTGAACTTAGGAGGCTGCAATCAGGAGTGAAGAAATGACTGGCCTATATAATATTGCACTTGTGGGTAATATTCTAGAGGAGTAAGTTCCCTCAAAAATAAGCAGGAGTCTCATGACACCTCATAGATTAACAAATGTATATTCTAGAGCAATTTTTTTGTGGATTAGAATCAACTACATCAATGGCATAATGAGCCCTCAATTGGAAGACATATATACATGAAGTAATGAAGAAAATAGCTACAAACATCAGGATGAAAGGGCTATGAAATAGTGGAAGTACAGGATAGACAATCTTATGTAATCAAGGGAAGTGCAGAGACTATTCACAATAACAGCAATCTGCTAAATTGGGGTAAAATTCCCGCTTTGTGAATCAACGTGAAGTCTAGTTCACAAACGCTTATGTTAAAATAAAAAGTTGTTAGCTTTTAAGGTGCTGCAAGACACCCGTTCATTCTTCAGATTTTTTTAAAATGAAAAACAGCCTTTAGAAGCTAAGATTCAAGATAATGGATTGTCAAGGAGAGGAGGGTTCATGAACACTTTCCCCATCAGCTATTTTTTTCCACTCAAAATCCTCTCAGCTGCTTTCCCTTCATCTTGGGGGTAGATATTGAACTGAAAATTAGTTAATATTCCTTCAGTCCAAATCATAGCCTCTTAATGCTGCTTTCATGTAAAAATAATAATTTGAATATTATACACATCTGCAAGTAATGCTTAATTTGGATTTCCTTCCTTGTAAAACAAACCTTTTCTCTCATGGAGAATAGCAGCTGTGGGGTAGCATAGTTAAGAGAAATTCTCTTAATTCTTCTTAAATCAATTTCTCCCTGAAATCCCATTTCTTTTCCTCTTTGTAGAAATTCAGAGTCTGTTTCTAATCCATTCATTTGTTATCAAAGTGAAATTTGAAGAGAGGAGGGAGAGGAAAAGAGGTTCTGTAAAATTTCAGAATTTCACTCAATAATAACAACAACAACAACAGATTTATATACCACCCTTCAGGATGACTTAACACCCACCCAGAGTGGTTTACAAAGTATGTTATCATTATCCCCACAACATCCCTGTGATGAGGTGGATGGGGCTGAGAGAGCTCCAGAGAACCTTCACTAGCCCAAGGTCACCCAGCTGGCTTCAAGTGGAGGCGTGGGGAATCAAACCCAGCTCTCCAGATTAGAGTCCCATGCTCTTAACCACTACACCAAATTGGCTTTCTAGATGCTCAGTGGAAGGCATTGTCTTCCCAAGCTTCCTATTTTCCTGCTAGAGCACCACCCTGTGGTATATAACATAAAACAACTGCAAGAGCTGAAGTTACAAAAGGGTGTGTTGATTTCCCTACAAACAGAAATTGAAGAGAAATCTCTCTTTTTAAAGAGAAAACAAAGCATAGAGGCATCAATAACTATATCTAAGAAAGTGAATTTTGGAAACGGAAATTTCCCTCCTCATATCAACACTATTGTGAGGATGATTTCAGCAGAAAAATAGCTGATGAGGGGAAATGGATTTATTATTCCCACAATTCTGCTGCAGACTGCAGTTTCATGTTAGCTGTTCTGGATGGGGGCAGTGGGCAGATTCAGAAAAGGGTGGGGGTGGTCTCAAGGTGTTACCACTTTTTTGAACCTCTTATATATTCCAGTCACAGCAAAATTGTTTTTCTGCAGTGTGTTAATGAATCATACGTTTGTGTTAGTAAAAGAGTGGAACAACTGGAAGTTTTAGCAAAGCAGTAGCAAGCAATTCCCAAATTTTAGTTATTTATTGTATATGAAATCACACAGTAATACACAATATTCTGTATTTATATGTAATAGATGAAATAGCATGTAGCACTTTGCACTTATAAAAATTTCATACTTTTGATATTTACTCTCTGTTGCGGGTTTCCACTTCTGTTTTGGTATATTAACAGTCTCAGCAGCAATAGGGAAACTATCCAAGCCTGTCCTCATGGGGAAAACAATAATATTTAGAAACTTTTCATTGTTTGAATGTAGTTGAGGTTCTTACCAAGCAATAAGTTGAGTCTTTGAATTATGCTTAACAAAAGTTTCAAAAGATACCATTGTGTCTACACAAACCTAACCAAATGTATTCATAAATAAATGTTGTTGATTGCATTGGAACTTGCTTCTTTACTTCCTAGTAACTATGCTTACAATGACAACTTTAGTCTGACATGGAATTTCTTCACAACAGTCAATGTACAAGCAAAAGCTATATCTAAGAACAAATACTGACACTCCAGGCAGCCAAACATTTCCACTGCCTCCAAAATGAATCTCTTTATTACCTAACAGATAGAAAGAGAGCCATCAGAGTTCTACAGAGCTGTTCTCTTTATATTTCAAGTAATTCATTTGTGTGTGCATTCATGCACTCATGTGTGTATCTGCTCCACTATAAAGCTCAGTCCCGGACAGAACTTAAGTATATCTTATTCACAATTTTGGACTTGAGCTCTCTGGGAGTTGGGATAAAGAAATGAAATCTTTATTCGCATATAGTACCATCTTCAGATCAGGCTTTGCTTTGTGTTCTTTTTTGTGCTTTTAGCCTGAGTCTGTGAAATTGAAAAGGTTCAGCAAGCCAAATCGTAACCACCAACAAAGTAGAAGGTAACAATCTTCCTCAAAGAAAAATATTAGGTTTAGTACAGATAGGTTAACTGATGAAGGTGTAAACCAGATGTAGACCTCCATATGCTTAATAAAACTAATTCAAACTAGATAAAATATGCTAAGACTAGATAAAAAGAATTAAAACAAAATAAAACATAGCTCCTACAGAGAGAGATGCCTTTGGCATCTATAATCTCCCACTGGAAACCAGTACTCCCTTATAAGATCCAAGTGGCTGTCTACAAGTCTGTAGACTTTCTGTCTGTCTTTCTGTCTTTCTGTCTGTCTTTTCAACCTGGGACCCGCTGAGCATGGGATCCACTCAGTTCCAAAAATGTGACAGAAAGACTCATATCATCATATTCACATGGCAGGAAAGAATCAGCATTCTGACCTCCAGTGTTAAGTCAGCACATCGTGAGACAGTGGACAGCAAGCACATATTAAACACCACAAAATGTACCTTAATTGGGATTAAGCTGATGGTCAGACCCATAGAGGAATCTTTGTCACAACTGAGAAAGCTCATTTTGCTGTTATGAATGCTGCAAACTTCACTGTGGACAGGTTTGACAGGCAACATGCCAAGTACAACTGGTGTTATCACTCATGATGAACACAGCCTTAATTGTCCTCAGCTAGTCACATTGACTCAAATAGCAGCCAAGCAGCTTTGTGGCTACATAGCACTTGCAGTGTTCAATTTCATTTCCTTCTGCTTTGCAAGCCAGTTTTGCATCTTCAGAGTAGGTGAAATCAATTCTTCCTCAGGATCATGGTTGGTCAGGTCAGATAATTAAGATGCAGAGAGAGTACTACAACTCCCATAAGGCTGTGCGAAACATACACGTGTAAAAGACAATGAGACAAACATTAAAAAGTAAGACAATTCCAGTTTATAATTTTATTTTATTTTTACTTATGGAAGTTCAGCAGGAAACAGTGATGCCAGGACTATAGGGGAGTGGGAATCCAGGACTATTGTTGGGCTCTGTAAGAACATGCATGTATGAAATACCATCAATTGCACTGCAATGTAGTGTTTAAATACACAACATGACAAGAAGGCTCGTTATTCTCAAGTAGCCAAACACCTCGTTAAAAAATCAGGATTTTCTACTTGACCAAAAAGGAGAATATGAGGCAAACTAAGGGAGTGGGGTGTTTGAGCATCCCTACTTGCTATATCACTGCTGCTCACTGCATGAAGAGACAGGAGGTGTAGTTCTCATGCTCTTTACACATAGGCAACAACAGCAAGTACAGAGACAGAAAAATAGTGATTCGATTGGGCTAGCAGCCCAGCAAGTGGTTTCTGGAACACACTTGAGGGTCCTGATCAAAGGTTTGAAAACCATTCTTCAATGACATGAGGAACCGTTGTCTGAGAAATGCCAGGCTAAAGCCTTTTTTGGCCATCTTACAAATATTCCTTTTCTTTTCTTTTTCTTTTTTTTTAAATTTTCAACTTTTGTTAAAACTGTAAAACACACAAAAATTTACAAAACACACAATAATGCTAATAACAAACAACAATTAAACAAAATACAGCTTATTTAAGTATAAGAAGTTGGAACTAGTCAAGTACAGGGAGAAAGTTCTTATATAACATGTATGGGATTATACTATGAAAACATGAAGATAACTTGTACATTTGTGTATATATGAAAGAATTTTAGGCCAGGTAGAGAATTATTGTTTTCAAGGTATTCAAAAAATGGAAATCGTTTCTCTATAAAATTAGTTGTTCTTGGAAAGTGTTCTACTTGATAAACTTTATCATATAATTTTTCTGAAATAAAGTGGTCCCAAACTTTTGCATGCCAGTTGTCAATTGAAGGGATTAATTTAGATTTCCAAAGAGTAGCTACTAGGCTACTAGGTGGCTACTAGGTCTTTCCTTAATGTGGGTATGCGGGTCTGATAATTATCCCATTGGTCTAAAAGGAGAATTTCCGGTGATAGCGGTAGTTCATAGCCTGTTATTTGTCGAATTTCCTTTATAACCTCTTTCCAAAATGTTTCTATATATTTGCATCTACACCAGCAATGGGCAAAATTTCCTTCCTCTCCGCAGTTTTTCCAACACTTAGGTGGAGATGAGGATGAGATCTGGGATAATTGGGGGGGGGAGTTATGTACCACCTGTTTATTATTTTATAAGTTTGCAGTTTAGTGACAATTGTCCTTGAGGTGTAAAAGTTGGAAGACCAACTTCACTTCCATCTTTCTGTAGACTGTTCAATTTGACAATCTTGATGCCACTGGGCTTGAAATTTCCATGTTTTGAGTTTTTGAGTGGATAGCATTATATTGCAGATTTTGGATAGCAAGCCTTTATTGTGTAGAAAAGGAGATTCTAAAAGGCATTCAAATTCTGTTTTGGGGGAAGTAAGTATTTTTTTTAAATCAAATTGTTCAGTGAGATTTTGCAATTGGAAATACTTAAACCAATGAACTTTATCTTTCACAATATTTTCAAGTTCTGATTTTTCTAGTAAGCCTTTATGAGAGGTTATATCTATTATTCTATTTAGTTTTACTCGATTCCAGAATTTGGAGAAAGATTTATCTTGGCCCAGAGGAAACCAGTGTTGGTGTGTGAACATAGAGCAGAACCACAAGTGACAAAAGGCACAGATTGGACACTTGTCAGCTTCCCTAAAGTTTTGATGGGAAATGTAGGCATCCTGGTCTCGCAGCTTGGCCCTCTGACTGCTGTCCAATGGACTTTTCAACTGTCACTTGTCCAACATTCCGCCAAGCTGCCTACATTTCCCATCAAAACTTGAGGGAAGCTGACAAGTGTCCAATCTGTGCCTTTTGTCACTTGTGGTTCTGTTCATAGAGTATCTGGATATTGTCGGGACTAAGCGTTTTCTGTTTTGATCCCATATTTTCAATAAGGAGACTAAATGAGCATTACTTTGTATTTTTTGGGACGATCTATCGAGCGCTTCCAAATTAATTCATTTATAGTATAATGTTTAAGAACTGGTTGAAATATGTTTGCCCAGATTGGGGAAACCTGTTTGATGTAGAAGATGCAGAATATTGACCAGTCTAGCTGCAATGTGATAAATATAGAGGTCTGGATAGTTAAGACCTCCATTCGATCTTTTCTGACGTATTATGTCAAAGGCAATTCTTGGCTTTTTATTTTCCCAGAGAAATTTGTTTAGCATCCCTTGCCATTGGTGTATTTGCTTACATGGAATATCAATTGGAATAGCTCTAAAAAGGTAGAATATTTTAGGAAGAGCAAACGATTATTTTAGGAAGAGCAAAAGATGAAACCTGTTGTACCATGATAGGTGCAGGTTGGTCCAGTCATTAAACAGTGATTTAATCTGTTTCATTGTTTCCATATGATTTAGATTAATAAGTGATCTGGTATCAGATGAAATAGTTACTCCTAAATAATGAATTTGCTTCAAAGCTATTTGATATTTAAAGTACAAGTATTTGTACTTTACAAGTATTTTTGTTCAAGTTGACTGGGAAAAAATGAGATTTTGTAATATTAACTTTTAAGTCTGCGATGCTTCCAAACTCTGTTAAAAGTTGCTGTAGATGACCAAGGGACGAGTGTGGATCAGTAAGATATAATAACATATCATCAGCAAACATGTTGACTTTAAATGAGAAGTCCCCAATATTAATACTGCTCATGAGGTGGTGATTCCTAATTGCTATAGCTAGTGGTTCAATAGCTAGTGCAAACAGGGCAGGGGATAGAGGGCATTGTTACCAGAAGTGCTATTTTATAGGGGAAATTAGCAAGCAGTTTGGCTTGAGCTAGTGCGGATCTTTGACCAATGTATACCAGAGTCAGTCTTTCAGATTGCTCAGACAAGAAAGAGGAGGCTAATATTCAAATAATTAATATTTACTGAAAGTGTTGCATATGCCTGACATAACACTTACATACAGCAGACATACAAAAGCTCAGAAATAAAGGTTGGAAAGAGTTACAGAGACATTTGCATTAGCAGGTTCCCACTTGAGATCGATAGCAGAGAGAAGCAATACATTACCTGATCACGGCGAGAAGCAGAGATTCCAGCAGCAAGGTTGGGGGGGGGGTGAGCGATGTACAGCGCCTGCCCTCTACACACAGAGGGTCCATCTGGGTTGGGGATAGTGTGCAGTGCCCAGCTGAGTCCAGCAACTGGCACTGGGCACAGCGCCAAGCACCGAGCACTGAGCGTCAGGCAGAGCCTGATTAAATAGCCAAAATGTGTCCTGAGGCGGGGGCCCTTTGACCTGCCCTGGACTGGTTCCCAGGATGTTTTTTTAACAGAAGATATGATGGGCCAGTATTATGACTTTGATGGCCCACTTTAGAGTCTAATTGTGTGATAGTGACACCCTTGGGACAGGACAAAAGGAAGGGAAGAAGTGCAGGGCAGGTTGATTGAATTTGACAGGAAGCTAGATTGTTCTTGACGTGATCAGCTTGGAATGTCAATGTTCGATGGGCGTATTGATAAGTGTACATTGTCCACCCTGTACAGTCAGTACGTCGCTCCTGTCCCTGGGCTGTTGCAAGTGATCTGCATATCAGGATGAAGCATAGCTTTAGACGTGACAGGAGCCTTGCAGTGAAATGGTGGACTCAGGGAGAACTGTCTGTAGTAATTGCCTGTTGCCTGAGAACACGGCTGCTCTCTGGTTTGCTGTCTGTGGGCTCTCTCGCATGCTGCTCTGGGTATTGAGGCAGACCCAGGACTGTTCTGCGGTGGCTTCCCGATGGAAGTGGGCCAGGGGGCGCCTAGTCCATTTCACAGAGACTCCTTCCTGCTTGCATGTCATTGCTAGCTGCCAGGATCTGGGCCCAAGGTACAGTTCATGCCCAGCAAGGAAAAACAGTCTCCTACAGGAAAAGTGTTTTTGCCATATATCAAAGGAATTACTGATTAGATGGGAAAGCTTATGAAAAAGCATAACCTTCAAGCAGTATTCAGACCCACCCGAAAAATACAACAGATGCTACGATTAGCAAAAGACAGTAGAGACCCCCTCACCTCTGCAGGAGTATACCGTATACCCTGCAGCTGTGGACAAGTTTACATCGGGACCACAAAGCGTAGCATCCAGACAAGAATAAAAGAACATGAAAGACACTGCAGACTTGGACAACCTGAAAAATCAGCAGTGGCTGAACATAGCCTAACTCAAACAGGGCACAGTATCTTATTCCAGGACACCAAAATACTGGACAACACTTCCAACTACTTTGTCAGACTGCACAGGGAAGCCATTGAAATTCACAAGCATAAGCAAAACTTCAACAGGAAAGAAGAAACCTTAAGAATGAACAGAGCATGGTTTCCAGTTCTGAAAAACACCAGGCTAACAAACATTCTATCCCCGACAATAGCCCTGCAGAGAAGATTAGCACATCAAGTACCAATCCATATGCAAAAGAACCTCCTCAGGATACAGTGAAGCCTCCCGCCATTAGCATTCCACACCCTGGGAAACTCTTACAGGATGACTCAGCTCAACCCCACCCCTCCTGAGTAGATACAAATGACCTACATCTTTTCCACACTGTGACACTGAGAGATCTCTGTCTTTTGGTGCTACACCTCTGAAGATGCCAGCCCCAGCTGCTGGCGAAACGTCAGGAACTACAATGCCAAGACCACGGCAATACAGCCCGGAAAACCCACAACAGCCATCAGTAAACCATATACTTTGATGTTAGCAGAGGAGTGAGAGTAAATTGATTTGATTGCTGTAAGAAAATTGTTTCCGAAACCCAAATGTTGAAGTATCGATTGTAAATATAATGGTTCTAGTGAATCGAAAGCTTTTTTGATGTCCAAGGAAAGAAAGGCTGCTTTTAATTTGATTGATTTGCAGTGAGATATTAGGTTTAAGGTTTTAAAAATATTTTCAGTTATGTCCTGCCCAGGAATAAAACCGGATTGGTCCATATGAACATATTTAGAAATGAAGCTGTTTATTTGTTTTGTTAAAATTGTCATAAGGATTTTATAATCATGGATTAACAGTGAGATGGGCCTATACAAAGTAGGATTCATAGTGTCCTTTCCTTGTTTTGGGATTCCTATAATTGTAGCCCTAGTCCATGATAGGGGCATTTGACCTGTTTCCATTATCATATTGCAAGTGTCTCTCAGAGGGTTTGATAGCAGTATAACATATTTTTTGTAAAATTTGGAAGGGGAACCATCTGGGCCAAGAGCTTTATTATTTTTCAAATGTTTGATTGCATCTAGTATTTCTTGATGTGTTATTTTAATGTCTAATAATATATGATGTTCATCTTCTAGTTTTTTAACGTTATTAAGTGCTCGCCAAAAGCTAGAAATTTTATGTATATTTGAGTTCCATGAGGTATACAATTCTTTGTAGAAATCACTAAGTATTTTAATGATCTCAGATGATTTTGAATGCAGTTTTTTTATTTTGATCATACATAGGGTTTATATAATTTGCAGAGCGTTTCTTTTTAACTCTGTGTGCTAGCAGTTTTAAAGCCTCGTGTGAGTTAAACCAATATCTTTGTTTGGTGTATAACATATCTTTTTGGATTTTGTTAATTTCTAGGGATTGTAGCATTTTTTGTTGCATTGTTAGTTTGCAATAGATTTTCTTGCTTCCTGTTTTTTTCTGCTGTTCTTCAAGGGAATTATTAGTTTTAAGTTTTTCCTGTTTTTGAGCATTTCTTTGTTTGTTAATCTGGGCAGAGAGAGCAATAGCATCTCCTCTTACTACAACTTTTATGGTGTCCCATAAAATATGAGGTTGGACATCATTAGTTGAATTATCAGCTATTATAGTTTCTAGGGCTTTTTAAAATTCTTTAGAATCGTGTGGTTAGTAATGTTTTGGGTAAGCACTACTGTTTTGGTTCATGCTTTGTGTTATCAAGACTAAGTGTAACATTAATAGGCACATGTTCTGAAACGGAAATTGTTTCAATATCTGATTCAATAATTTTTTCAACAAGCAAATCTAAGACTAAAATGTAGTCTACTCTAGTACAGACTCTGAAACGTGATGAGAAATATATATAATTTTTTTCATTATGGTATGTGAGTCTCCATATATCTATTAATTAGTTGTTTTCAAAAATAGCAGCTAATCGTGTCACTTTTTCTTTCCTTTTCTTTTATTCTTATGTCTTTTAGTAAATTTAGAAATATTCAAATTGTAGTTTATTATATAATTTAGATCACTCCCGATAATCACCTCCTTCCTGAAATTGTGTGAGTTTTACCAGAGTTTCCTCTATGAACTGTAGTTGATTAGAGTTCAGAGCATATAGAGAAATTATAGTGTAAGTGCGATCTTCTATCATGCCGGTTAGAAAAATGTATCTACCTTTGGGATCCTTTAGCACTTTTTTATATTGAAATGGAATATTTTTTGATATTAGGATAGAGACCCCTTTGGACTTTGATGTGCCAGTGGCATGAAATTGGGCTTGAATCCAGGCAGCTTTCAAATCGTTGTTATGTTGTGGGTTAAAATGAGTTTCTCGTAATGTAATAATATGAGATTTCATTTTGGCCAATTAGGTTAGAATATGTTTGCACTTAAACAGGTTTCCTAAACCTCTTACGTTATAAGAGGTAAACTTAATTGTAGAACACATATTTAACTCTAATATGAATGAGAAATGGTTCCCTGAGACTCCCCTGATTGTCTGTGAGGTAGATTGTTAGCAGTTAAACTACTCTGGATAGAGTGTATTAACAGAGAATAATATTTTGTAGGTCACAGCAGAGTAATCTCTCTATAAGTTATACATCTGTAAGTAAATATACAAAATACATGTAACCTATAAATATCTTCTCTTTCACACTACTTCGCTTCCACCTAACTCCCTGACCCTTTATATGTATATTTTATATATATACTTGAATATACTTACTTTGAAACTTCTATTTAATATGAATGTATATCTTATATTTAGTGTCTTATTAGTATTATATACAATAAAAGATTAATACATTAAATACAGTAACTGTATTTGAAGTTAATCAAGCACTGACAAACACTATATAATACTAACAAACAATATAACCTGGTAAAGTAGTAAAAATAAGCAGATTGTATCTATTTAAGCAAAGACTTATAACAATTGTTTATACTCATTAATTATTGATAACTTTAAGATTTTATGTTTAATTATTATAAATGAATTGGTATCCCTATGTTACACAATGCAATTAATTATTAAATCTATAAATTAAAACTCTCCACCTATTATTCTTAAAACCTACCCTTAATACCCCACCCTGTTCCCTCCCAAATTAATTAGGCCAGCAACTGGTTACCCCAACCACCCCCTTTAATTTAATATATTAATTCCCCCCTTCTTGTATTCTATTCTGCTTTGTTCCTTTTGAATACTTATAAATAGATATAAATAGATATTTAGATAAATACGTATATTCTGTGTGTATATATATCAAACTGATTATAATTAAAATTAATCTATAAATATTAATAATTAACCCCCCTCCCTATCCCTACCCAACCCAGACAACCCAGTTCCTCCTCCCTTCTATATAACTTTGGGGTTTTCTTTTGTTTATTTATTTGTTTATTTTAAATATAAGTAGCGGAAAAATATGATTCAGTTTTTGAATAACTAATTCCCCCAACAGACCCCACTCACCTAATAACTCCCCTTTTAAATTTATTTATTAATGCTAAAGAAGGTTGCTAAAATGGAGTAGTAACAAACCGTAACTGTTGTGCTTATATTAGTCACAACAGTTATTAGCTAAAGCTAACTACTTTTGAATGTTACGCTAAAAAAAGAACTTGGAGCAAACCTAAATGAGTTTCCCTAACCCTTCCCCCATTACCTCTAAAAATATACTGAATGCCATATATATTGAAATACCCATAACAATATATCAACTGAACCATCGAGCAAGAGTCAATTGTGCTTAATGAGGTTTTTACTCCCCTTAATAGATAAGGGTGATGGTGATTGAGGCATCTTTGCCAGTTTGGTGTAGCCAGTTTGGTGTAGTGGTTAAGAGCACGGGACTGTAATCTGGAGAGCTGGGTTTGATTCCCCACTCCTCCACGAAGCCAGCTGGGTGACCTTGGGTGAGTCACAGTTCTCTGGAGCTCTCTCAGCCCCACCCACCTCACAGGGTGATTGTTGTGGGGTAATAATAACACTTTGTAAACTGCTCTGACTGGGCATTAAGTTGTCCTGAAGGGCGGTATATAAATCGAATGCTATTATTATTATTATTATCTTGCGTTTTTGCGAGGCTCTGTCAAATTCCGTGGGTGATTCAGAGTAGGTGAGATTCAAAGTTTGCAGAAGTGACAGTCCCGATGCTTCATCCTCAATTAAATAGTGTTTTCCTTGAGCTTGAATGAGCAAATTTGTGTGATTGGACCATTTGTATTTTATATTTGTTTGTCTCAATGCCGTGGTTACTGATTTCATCGCTCTTCTTTTTTCTAATACTTCTGCTGGGAGATCAGTAAGGATGAAAATTAGAGTGCCTTTGTAAGTTATTAAGCCATTTATCCTAGCTTCATTGAGAATTTTACCACATACTCTCTGATCTGGGATTTCAATTAGCACATCCCTCAGAGTTTCTTTTTTTGATTGTTTAAAAGAGCCAATCCTGTAATCCTTGGTTATTGTTGGAGAGATACCCATTGGAGCTGATGAGATAGCCATGTGGCTATAAAAGCTGTGAGGTCGACATTTCTTGTAAGATCCTCATCCAAGCCCCTAATCTTGATGTTCCCCTGCCGAGAAAGTATATCTAATTTTAAGACGTTTCCTCTTTTTTTAATAACATTTTTTATTAATAACAATCAACAATAACAACATCGGTAGTATAAAAGCAATACAACATTATACATGACGGTTCTCAGGCAACACAGTAACAACTTTCAGTATGCAACCGCTTGTAGATGAACATACAGTGCACGTGAGATTATATGATAAAGTCATTCTTGGCTAGAAAGTCTAGGAAAGGGTACCATTTCGCAAAGAAATTGGAGGGTTTCGAAGGGTTTAAAAAAAATTTGAGTTCTTTCTGATATTTTTTCCATTATAAGCTGATCCCATACCATTCTGTACCAAATGTCAAGATTGGGAGGAAGGTGTGATTTCCATCTAGCTCCAATCTCATTTTTGGTGGCAGCCAGGAATGTTCGAATTAAATCCTTCTGCTGTTGGGGTATAAGTGAGTCTTTCCAGAGGTCTAAAAAGACCAGCTCAGGGCGCAAGGGTATAACATGGGCTGTAATTTTAGAGATTTCATGAAAGACCGCCTGCCAGAAGTCCTCAATAAACTGACACTCCCACCAGGAATGCATGAACGTCCCTGGACTCCCACATTTCTTCCAACAAAGAGGAGATCTTTTCGGGTACACTTGCGCCATTTTCTGGTGGGTGAGGTACCATCTGTGGATGAGCTTGTAAGTCTGTAATTTCACATTGATAACAGGGGAGTTTACCAGTTTAGAAGACCAAACCTGTTCCCATTCTGATTGTGAAATGGTAACCCCGCAATCTTGTTGCCATTTATCTTGTAGTGCCACATTTTGCTTAGTTTGGGAACTCAACAATATGTTGTAAATTTTGGATAGCAATCCCTTACGAATGAATGAGTGGGAGTCCAGGAATCTTTCAAGTTCAGTCATCGGTTTAGTCAGTACATTACGTATCTCTAGTTCGCCCAGGAGGTAACTCAGTTGAAAATAGAAGAACCATGGTACTTCCCTACCCATTTTATGGTTCATTTCTGTTCTATCTATTATGCCATCTTTAGATGCTATGTCTATTAGTCTGACATCCCTGAAACTATCCCAAGCTTTTAGGGCTGTTATGTTATGCTGGAGAGGTAGACCTTCGTGAGATGTTATTACTGAGAATCTAGATATCGCTGGAAGCAATTTATTTTTATGTCTGTCCCAGTGCTTCAAGAGTGCCTTAAGAAAGATGTTGTGGTTTGTTGAGGAGGGGCAACGAGTGTGATTGGACCAAAATGTTTCATGAATTGTGTTAGGTTGATGAAATATATGCAGAATGTCGATCCAATCAGAGTGTACTTTATGATGTAGGATTTGAATCACATCTGATAACCTGGCTGCTGCGTAGTAAAGCCCCACATCTGGATAGTTAAAGCCTCCACTAGAGCGCCAAGTGCGCAAGGTTTTAAAGGCTATCCTAGGACGTTTATATTGCCATATAAACCAGTTTAGAGTTGTTTGCCATTGACTTAAGGTGCTCTGAGGAATGTCTATTGGAATAGTTCTAAAGAGAAAGATTAGTTTTGGCAAGATGAATGACTTTACTAGGTGGTACCTTTCGTACCAAGATAAGTTCTGTTTGTTCCATTTAAGGAGTGTGCTTTTAATGTCTTTCATTTTCTGCAGATGGTTAATTTGAAGCAACCGATCAGGATTTTGCGGAATATTTATACCTAAGTAGTGCAAGTGGGACTGAGCCCACTGATACGGAAATTGCTGCCGAATGGTATTACATGTTGAATCAGGCAAATTTATGGGCAGAATGCTGGATTTATTCTGATTAATGCTCAAGCCAGATATCTGTTCAAATTTTGAGAGCTCCTCGTGAAGATATCTCAAAGACTTTAATGGCTGTGTTACAAACAGCAAGATATCGTCTGCAAATAGACATAATTTAAAAGTATTTTTGTTGATTGTTATGCCCTCAATTTGGGTGTTATTCCTTATTGCCTCCACTAGGGGCTCTATTGCCAGAGCAAAGAGGATAGGGGACAGGGGACAGCCCTGGAGCGTGCCCCGGTAGAGATTGAGAAAGGGAGATGATGTACCATTAATTTTGATTTTCGCTCGGGGAGAGTCGTAAATAGCCTTAATTACCTATAGAAAATTAGTGCCAAAGTTCATTTGGGCGAGAAGCTTCTGCAAATATGGGATTTCCATGGAGTCAAAAGCTTTTTCTACATCTAGTGATAAAAACTTCGTTTGCATATTATGACGTTTGCTGAAGGTCAGGATATTTAAAGCTTTGAAAATATTTTCTGATATATCCCTATTGGGGATGAAGCCAATCTGATCCTTACATATATAGTGTCCAATAAAAGAATTCATTCTCAGTGCTAACATTGAAGTTAAGATTTTGTAGTCAACATTCAGCAATGATATCAGTCTGTAGGAGCCAGGATTAGAGTGATCTTTTCCTTCTTTGGGAATCAGTGTTATTGTCGCTTCCGACCAGGTCCTGGGTAGGGCACCTGAACCAAATATGCCATTACAAGCTGATAACAGAGGTGGGATTAACACAGGAGCAAATTTCTTATAGAATTCAGCTGGGTACCCGTCGGGTCCCGACGCCTTGTTGCTTTTTAACCTTTTAATGGAGTCAAAGATTTCCGTACTAGAAACCGGGTTGTCCATTAACCGCCTGTGTGCTTCCATCAATTTCTTAATATTTTTGTGATTTGACAAATAGTCCCTGATTTTCGTTTCATCTGGTTTAGTTGAGGAGTATAAGTTTGAATAGAATGTTTTAAACACCTTCAATATGTCACTAGATCTAGTAAAAGTTTGGCCAGTAGAGTCTTTTATAAGTCGAACGTGCCTATTAATCTTTTTCTCCTTTACTTTCCAGGAAAGGTAGTGTAGAGTCCTAGGGGAATGACTCCAATACTTTTGTTTCAAATATAAGAGGTTTTTCTGGATTTGATGAGTCTCCAGAGACTCCAGCACTTTACGTTCATGCAGCAGTTGCTTATAAATTCTCTTGCTGCCACCTTTTTTGTGCAATTGTTCTAAGTTACTGATTTTATCAAGCAGGGCTTGCTTGTGTTGCCTTTTTGTCCTATTTAATGAAGCCGACAATGCAATCAATCACCCCCTTAGTACAGCCTTAAGGGCATCCCATATTGTTTGGGGTGAAGTATGTCCTGCTTGGTTTTCCTCAAGGTATTGTTTGATATACTGTTCAATTGCTACCACAGTATTCTCATTAAGTAACAAATTTTTGTTAAACGTCCAGTGCCTTTCCTTACTATACTCTGAGGTTAATGATAACATACAGTTAACCCATGCATGGTCAGAGTATTCTATGTTCCCTATCCTGGACTGGTACACCCTGTCAAAAAGGTCAGTGGACACAAGAATGTAATCAATTCTGGTATATACCCCATGGCGAGGCGAGTAGTAAGTATAGTCCCTGACCAATGGGTTCTTTTCCCTCCAAATGTCTACCGGGTGAAATTGGTTAAAGAGGGTGAGTAGTTTCGTGTCAAGGGAGGTGGATTTAGGTTTCTTTTGGAATTTAGCATCCTTGTGATTAAAAGAGGATCTGTCCATATTATAATTTACTATACAATTCAAGTCCCCGCCCGCTATCACCGGGCCTTCCTGAAAGTCCTTCAATTTCTGTAGTACTTCTTCCGTAAAGTCTAATTGTTTTGCATTAGGCGCATAGATTGAAGCCAATGTAACTAACAGACCATTTAACTGGCCCTTTACAAGCAGAAACCTCCCCCTAGGATCCTTTAAGCTGGCTTTATGTGTAAACTGAATATTTTTTGACAACAGAATCACTACACCACGGGATTTTGAAGAACCTTTCACATGGAATTGCATTTGTATCCATGAAGCCTTAAGTTCTGATTCGTATGATGCATGTAAATGAGTTTCTTGGATCAAAGCAACATCAACATTGAGCTTTGCAAGCCTGGATAAGACCTCCGTTTCACTACATTATTTAACCCTCGCATGTTTTGAGAGATAATATGAAGTCTCGCTTGTGATGCCATCTCAAACTATTCAAAGATTCAGAGGTGCCCTTTAAAACGAAATCTAAGCGTACTGATTTGAGAGGAGGTACTATCAGACTATTAAAACGGTTACAACAATTAGGTACCAGCCCGCAATTAATCAGTTCCAACAGAGCAGCACAACCACAATAAATAACAAACAGAATAGCAAAATACAAATAGAACAGATTGCAATCAAGACAATCACTTTCAAATCCAATTCAATACATTAGTAATCAATCTATACCAGTGAATTAATTAATAAGAAAAACTGTTTCACTATGAATTTTAAAATATCGTGCTATACCTCAAATGTTTGGCAAAAGATCACCCTGGCTGTCAACCAACACGGTGCAGTAGCAATAAATAATCTCTAGGGTGATCCACTCTTACCACTTGAAAGATAAAAATAACAGGATAAACTGTGAATAGGTAAATCAAAGAATATGCTCCTTCAGCAGAATATATTCCCCCTCCCCCACCTCCCTGTTGCCTAAATTAATTTAATTAAATCAATTAATTAGCTGTATAAATGTGAGATTCCCCCTATTCTAACTGTAATAAATGTGTATATATACTCTTATTAGTTAATTAATTAATTGCTGTATAATCAATTATTTTCCAAAATTTAAAAATACCTTAGAATCAATGAATATATATATGTATGTATGTATATATAATGCTTTTTCTAATATATTTAATATATTTGTTATTTATATCAATTATGCAGGGTTTTTTTTGTAATTAACTATTAGCTTATGAAGAATTGATTAAGTAAATTTATTCCTAATCAAATTTATTTATTCCTGAATTACTGTAAGCAATCAGATCAAGTCTATATACTCTCACAATCTAAACAATGCACTATATAACCCTTGGAGCAGAACCGTCTGAACAATAACTACCACCTATTGTAGAAAGAGTAGATATGAAGTAATCAAATGAGATTTCCCTTTATACACCTATGCTATTAACTTCTCCCTAAATGCCTAAGCCTAACTATGCACAACAAGCACTATACCTGGGTAGAACGTGATGTGAAGCGTTTTATCAGGGCTTTAGGGTGGGATTGAAATGGAGCCTCAGCCTCAAGCATCCATTCCCCTCAGAGTCGATGCCACGCCCCCCAAGACTTTTCCTTTTAATGTTTCAATTACTGTTTGCTGCTCTTTCAAGATGTTTTCTGCCACTGTGCCTTTCTTAAGTGCTGTGTTGGCTTTTAAGTTTACCATTTGCAGCTCATGACAGATCTCAGTGGTCTGTTCTGATAGAGGTTTAATTATTAAGGAGATTTGATTTAGCATGGTTTGTTCTAGCCTTGCTAGTTTATTGTCCAGTGACTCCATAGCTAAGGCTTGTGTTAAATCGGCAGTTGAGGGAGCAGTCGCCATTCTAGCTTGTTGTGGCTTAGGATTGATCTCTGTTTCAGCCAAATCTTGGGTTTGAAATAAGTGTTGAGATTTTCTTGCTGTTTTTGTCAAACATTTGTTCTTTTCAGAATTGGATTTTCCCATTACATGATGAGTTGATTAGATTTACTTTGATATTATGAAGCTTTAGGGTTCAGGGTTGGAAGAGCTCATTCAGTTGGCTTCCATCTCCACCAGCTTCGATGACATTTTCACAGGCACTGAGCTTAATTCCTCCAAATTGTTTGTGGCTCTGGGTAAGTATCTGAATCCCAAGTTAGAAAGTCCATACACATCTAAGGATACATGTGAAGAGGAGCACATGTGGTACCACCTGCGCGACAGATGATCAAGGCTGCTGGATCCCCACTATGGTAAGGGATCCTCCACCCCACATCTGCCTCCTCTCAGTTGGCCGGCAGGAGGGGGGAATATTCCTTTTTTATATATTCCAGGATATCTGTTTGTAATTTCTGTATATGATGGGCTGGCTGAGGATGAACAAGCTGAAACTGAATCTTTACACAGCAGTGGTTCCCTGGGTCAGTAGAAAGTCAGACCAGGAACTTGAGATTTTTCCTGTATTGGATGGAGCTATACGTTCCTTGAACAATCAGGATCATAACTTGGGGGAGTGCTGCTTAACACAGTAATCATCTTTGAAAACCAGGTGGCTGTGGTGGTTCAGAGTGCTTTTGTCCAGCTTTGGTTGGTGCATCAGCTGCACTCATTCTTGTCTCATTCAGATCTAGCCACATTGACCTGTGCCTTAGGTATGTGTAGACTAGACTACTGAAATTCACTGTACTTGAGGCTACCCTTGAAGAGTGTTGGAAGATGCAGCTCTTATAGAATGCTATGGCTGAACTCTTGGTTGGGGTCAGGTATTGGGATCATGTGACACCCCCCCCCCCAATATTAAAGCAATTACAGGGGTTACCAATCCAGTCTCAAGCACAATTCAAGGTGTTGTTTTTGGCTTTTAAAGTTTTAAATGGCTTGGGATTGGGGTATCTGAAGGATGGCATTCTTCCATATGTTCCTGCATGGGAATTAAAATCACAAGGAGAGGCCTTCCTGAATATCCCTCTCATCTGCTAAATAAGCTCACCCAATGAGTACACAAGAGAGGACCTTTTCAGTGGCAGTCCCATGATTGTGGAACAGCATCCCTAGGGCCTGGCCCTCTCACTATCGATCTTTAGGAGGCAGCTGAAAATGTTTTTATTTACTCTTACTTAATGTAGGTTTTTGTTGTTGTTGTTGTTACTGGCAGTCCTAAACTGTGTTGTTTTTAAACTTTGATTTCATCAGTTATTGTTTTTATTTATATTGTAATGCCTTGCATTCCTGCATGGTAGAAAGGTGGCTAACAAATATTTTAAATAAATACATTTTAAATAAATAAATAATATGCATTGTAGTCCTGATCCATGGAGAATTATTGATGTATTAAAATATTCCAATCAACCTATACAGCAGAAGACTGTGTTTATAAGACATCTACTATGCTCACCACAGTGAGGGTCTCAGTTCACCCTGGCAGTCTCTCATAAGATGCTTGAAACACGGTTAAGTAGAAGCTGTTCCAAGTACTAAGCTACTTGTGTGAAAAGCTCTCCCACACAACTTTTCACCATCACATCATAAATTTCCTTTTTTTACAGATTGTGTTGCCATGATGAAAATCACTGAATCACACTAGGAGCCCCTTCATGTGAATATGAAACTTCCTCCAAGAAGCTCATTAGAAAAGAGCCACCAGCTGTCATTTGGAGGTGAGCCCACTACTTCAGGCAATAACATGCAAAAATCTGGTTTTTATGTAGACTCTGTGTAAGCCACTTAGGACCAAATCACAGAAAGCAAGCTATAAAACTTAAAAACAAACAAACAAATTGCATTTGAATAACTGTCATATTATTGTTTTCATATGCTTCAACCAACACTTCTTCTCTCTCTTAAACAAGTGATCCATTTACATTATCTGTTGAGTGAGTCAAGGATGAAGCCTACCTGAGGTGTGTTTGTGCATCTTTCCCCTCATTTATCTCTCTGGCCTGCCAAAAGCTGGTTTCATGTAGGTTCAGTGATTGATCCATATAAATGGGGATGCCCTTTAAAAACGTTAAGAAATTGGTACAGATTGCTTCTTCTGGATGATTGACTGGTTTACAACAATACAATCATATTGCACCTGTGCTTTGGCAGCTTCTCTGGTTACATATTTGTTTCTGGGCACAATTCAAGGTGCAGGTTATTAGCTTTAAAGCTGTTCATGGCTCGGGAGCCATACGGCCTGAGAGTAGTCTGCCTTTCTGCAGATGATCTTATGTGCCAGCTAACATAATCAGGCACCTCACTTTTGGTGGACCCCTGTATTTGGGAGGTCCACTCATCGACAACCTATATATATTCATTTCAAGTGGAAGCACCTAACACTTTAGAACAGCCTGCCCGATATGGTACAGAAAGCTCCCATACCCTCCCTCCGCCCATAACAGGTGCAAAGAGGAATTATTTTAATAATAATAATAACATTCAATATATATATACCACCCTTTGGGACAACTTAACGCCCACTCAGAGCAGTTTACAAAGTATGTTATCATTATCCCCACAACAATCACCCTGTGAGTTGGCTGAGGCTGAGAGAGCTCTGAGAGAACTGTGACTGACCCAAGGTCACCCAGCAGCTTCAAGTGGAGGAGTGGTGAATCAAACTCAGTTCTCCAGATTAGAGTCCTGCCACTTAACCACAAAACCAAACTGGCTCCCAGTGCACCTTTTAGTGCATCTTTGGCAAAAGTGACTAATGAATGTCTCTGATAGGCAACTGGTAGTGATATATGTTGCAAAAACTGTAATTAACTAGAAGGCTGCAACTCATTTACTATCATGAACTAGACAGAGCATGTATATTATTTATTACTCGAGACAAAACCCATTGTGGGGAAAAAATACAACAGGCTCTAGAAAGGGGAGGGTGGATAGGCGGACATTCCCTCCTTCTCCATCAATGATCCTGGCCAGATGAAAGTGGGGGGCAGGCATGGCCACCTCCTATGCACCTGATCCCAAGCGAGTGAAGGGGGGTGGGCATTGCCACCTGCTCCTCCCTGATCCTGGGTGGGTGAAGATGGGGAGCGGGCATTGCCACCTGCTCCCCTCCTGAACCCAGCTGGGTGAAGACAGGGAGTGGGCATTGCCACCTGCTCTGCTCCTGATCTCAGCTGAGTGAAGGCGGATATGGCAGGCACTGCTGCCTGCTCCATGCCTGATCCCATCTGGGTGAAGGTGGGGGCGGGCATTGCCAGCTGCTCCACTCTTGATTGCAGCAGGCTGAAGACAGGGAGTGGTCATTGCTACCTGCTTCCCACCTGCTCCCCTCCTGCTCCCAGCTGGGTGAAGGCACGGGGCAGGCATTGCCACCTGCTCTGCTCCTGATCCCAGCTGGGTGAAAGCAGGGGGGCAGGTATTGTCACTGGTTCCACACCTGATCCTGGCCTGGGCTTCCTGCTGTGGCACGCTCCCTGGAGGTCTGGCTGTCTCATCTGGGCTTCCCTCCAGAGCAGCACCCTCTGGTGGTACATCAGGGTAGGAAGTGAGTTGTCTTGAATATGCTTAGCCTTTTATATCATAGGATGTTATAACTATGATATTTAACTCTGTATGTTTATATTTTGGAAGCTCCCTTGGGCATTGTGAAAAAGTAGGATATAAATAAATAATTAGTACTCATAAATATTTTTTAAAATATAAATATTAAGAATGTTACAGACTTCACAGTCCTCACTGGTTCACAGTAGCGATTTACTCTTTGGTGAGATACTGACAAAGCACTTCTTAACATTGCCATCCCTAGTGAAACTTAACTATATATGTATCAATATTTACTAGACATAGCGCACACACATTCTCCAGCTAGTAGGCTTCAGTATTGTTCTTTCCACCTTTGATGTGGTTCAGTTGTCCCTGGATGACAGAATCAACAGCCTAGATGTTCTACTGGATCCAGCACTGCTGCTAGAGAAGCAAGTAAATGCAGCTGCAAAAAAGGCCTTCTCTTAATTCAGACTGGTCTGAAAGATGGCCCCCTACATTAACACGGTTGATCTGGCCACATGGATTCGTGCCATGGTAACATCGAGTCTAGACTACTGCAATGTGTTCTACATTGGTAGAGCTGGTGCAGAAGGCTGCAACTCATTTATTATCATGAGCTAGGTAGAGCATGCGTATTACTCCCACTCTGCACTCATTCTACTGGCTACCCATCAGTTACTAGGCTTAATTCAAGGTTTTGACTACCACATACAAAGCCCTTCATGGCCTTGGTCCCTCATATCTGAGTGACTGCCTCTCTCCTAAGGCTCTGCTGCAGCAGCTTTGCTCATGTGAACAGGACCTTCTGCAGATATCACACTTTCACTGTGGTAGCCCCCATCTTATGGAATAGCCTATCCAAGGAGGTCAAGAAAGCTCCCACTCTCCTGCTTTCCATAAACTATGCAAAACGGAATTATTTAGGAGGGCTTTCTAAACATTTAATAAATGACTCAGAGAGATCCTTTGGGACTAGAATTCTAGACTATTCTACTGGCTACTGTCTGCTGATGTAGATATGCTCCTACTGGGTATTTCCGCATTGTTAAAGATGTCATGTTTAATTACTTATGTTTTGTTTCAGAATTGTTTCATCTCTTTGTTCAGATTTATGCTTTTTTCAGATTTCTGCAACCACACCCTATTGTATTTGTTCATTCAATGTCATAGCTATTGATCATACTGTATTTTTGTTTGTTCAATGATTGAGCTGTTGATTATATTAACTTCCATTGTGTAATCCTGCCTTTGGTCTCAGTGAGAAGGATGGACTATAAATCAAATCAAAATCTCCCCATACACGTGCATTCTCTGTGGTGGCCCCTGTCCTATGGAATGGCCTATCTGAGAAAGACAGGAGAACCCCTCACTCTCCTAGCCTTCTGCAAACAATGCAAAACTGAATTATTCAAAAGGGCATTTTACACAAATAGGAGGGCTGTATTGCAGGAAGATAATCTCAAAGAGATGCTTCACTAATAAGTTAGGGACAGTAGACTTTACCGCTATGTTGCCTTGCATACTATCTATTGCTTTAAGTATTGCTTTATGTATTACCTGTTGTTTTAAGAATGACTCTACTGGGTAGTTCTATGTTGTCTTATATCAGACCTTGAATGGCTTATGCTCTGTTTCAGTATTTCAGCATTGGATTTTTGCTAATGTTATGTCTTTGTAAACTTGCATTTATTCATCCTATGGCATTGTTTATTGAAATGTCCTTGATATTGATTGTGCTGATCTCACACTATGTAATCCACCTTGAGTCTCAGTGAGAAAGGTGAACTATAAATGACATACAATAAATAAATAAATAAATAAATTACCTAGTGTTCTTGGAAGATTATTGCCTCTTGTTATGAATTGATGCAGCATATTCCTGGAATCTTCAGGTCATCAAGGAAGGAAATGAGTCCTCTGCTAATCTCTTCCCAAGGGAGTAACTATGCCCAGGGAAGTGTGCTCAGTGTTTTAATTACTATATGGTGATGATGATTATGGTTAAAAACCATTAAGTAAATCATGTTGCCTCTCAGAAAAATGTGTATAGGGTGTTCACTATGGCTAAGATCAGTTATCAATTGAGTAATGTCACAAACATATGATTCTGCTGTCAGTTTGAGTTTTCAGGAGACTCAAGGAGTCTTTCTTCTCAGAGTGATTTACATTTTTGCAATATTAACTTGAAAGCAGATAATGGAGATTATTGAGCAAGAGACTGTAATTAACATGTTCTGTCAGACTTCAGCACTTCAAGCAATTAAAGTAATAGAATAGAAGGTTTTTATCTAAGTCTGGCAAACTCAAGCAATGCATAGGGACAACAAAATAATGCATGCAGCAGCAGGAGGAAATTGGAGGCAGTGAGATGAACATTTCAAGTTTTCATCTGGGTTTTAACTGTAGTCTCATTCTGATTCTAAATAAGATACAATGCTATTGCCTGGAAGCAATCTGAAGTTCTCTCCATAGGTACAGGATCCTATCTTGGGTATAACATGGTCTGGAATTCACAATGTAATATTTTGATCATTGTCAAATAATGTTATATTATTCAGAAAGGAATAATTCGTCATGTATTAAAGATCACTGAATTACTACTCAGACATCAACTTGCTCAGGTTTAGGTGTCATGAATGTTTTGGTTTCAATGTGAGCTGTGAGGGAAAACACACAACAAGAAGATCCACATTTCCTGAGAAAGTTTTGCGAAACAAGGAAACAAAGCCAGCGTCTTTGTGACACAGTGACACAGTGAGTGGTAAGGCTGTGGAATGACCTTGTTGTTTTCATCTGAAAGATACAAAGTGAAGGACATAAGATATAGCTGCCTACTTTTGAAATTGACTTTGTAACTTACCTGGAGTGATTACAGGAGACTTTTATGGAACTAAGGTTTTAGACTGTTACTGTAATAGAGATATTAATATGTGGATCCCTTTCTATTTATGAATCATATATTGCACTTCACACTTTATATAAAATGCATATGGTTATATAAGGACCACAATTGAGAGTTTGCTCTTATGTTTACTTTTCAGTCTTCCCTCTTTACTTAATAGTTGCAGTGGGCTCTTTGGTGTGTGTGTGTTTTTTAATGTGATGGTAGCAGGCAAGAACTTACCTATGCAATCTTGCACATGCCAAACATCTCTTTTAAACTGTACTATTATGTATGCAATGCTGGTACACATTGCAACACCAGCACAATGCCTGTCCAGGCTATGCTAAAGTTTTATGTGAAACATCTGAGAGCCCTGTTTAAATTAGATGCTGAGCACATTCATTGGTAAGTTTTTTCTTCCTAGCCAGCAGCACTTTTAATCCTGTAGCAACATTGCAAACAAACTTGCACATATTGCATTTGGGATAGAATTTTTACTCCAAGACAAGTACAAAAAAATCCCACAAAGCAGTTTTTGTTTATATTGGCAGAAGTCATTGTGTTCAGACCTAAAATATTAGACAAGTAACATACATTTTCAAGCATTTTAAAGGAAAACAATAGGTCTTTGGAGACATTGTTTACTATTGTACAGGTGACAATGTCTTAAAAGGAAAGAAGTTAGAGAGCCATTTTTCTCTCCATTCTGCAAAATAAGGGCAACCGAGCTGTGGAAATACCCCTTGACTGTTTTTTTTTAGGGTTAAATTAAGCCTTAGCAAGGATAGCAAGCCAAGCACAGTGGTATTTTTTGCAGTTTCTCATTGGTCTCATGCCCGCAGTCTAGCACAATAAGGTAACCAAATGCAGTGTGGTTCTATTTATATTTATTTAGAAGTCAGTCCACTAAGTTCAGTTGATTTATTGTAGGTACATGTTTATAGAGTTGCAGCTTCAACAAACCAAACCAGAAGCCCTTTGACAGAAGGGTACTCAGACTTACCTGTGGGCTACATTGCAGCTGGAAAGTGAGACTGGTGGAGGCCTGGTTGCAAGTCCACAGCTGTGTTGAGGAAACAACGGGGAGAGGAATGGGAGAAGTGGAGGAGAGGCATGGCTTCATGCCAGCAGTCCCTCGTGGTCTTCACTGCCATTGTCCTCACCTTGAGGGGATGCCTGTCACAACTTGGTGGTTTGGGTGGTTTGGGGGGGGGGCATTGGGCCGGACCAACTGTGATGTTGTGCCAGCTGGGTGGCTCACCCCCCCCCTACTTTTCAGGGTCCCCTTAAGGGATCTGAGGGAAGCCAAAGGTTACATGTCAAGGCACAGCTGGGGTCATGCCCAGCAGGGACTACACCTCCTGCCATCCCACTGTGTCCACTTGGGAGATGGGTAAAGAATGCCATCAGACAGCAGGTGGGTTGTCTGATGCTGTGGCTCTGTGCCCTATATGAGAGCCAGTTTTGTGTAGTGGTTAAGAGCAGCAGGACTCTAATTTGGAGAACCTGGTTTGATTCCCCACTCCTCCACTTGAAGCCAGCTGAGTGATCTTGGGTCAGTCACAGCTCTCTGGAGCTCTCTCAGCCCCACCCACCTCACACAGTGATTGTAGTGGGGATAATAATAACATATTTTGTAAACTGCTTTGAGTGGGTGTTAAATTGTCCTGAAGGGTGGTATATAAATTGAATGTTGCCATTGTTGTTATGCTGCACCAATGCTCCAGTGGTTGTAATCAATAAAGTTGTGGCCTATTTTCATCCAAGTTCAGTGTTTGTATATTCCTCGCCTGGGACCAGCCTCACAAATAGCCTATATGATCACATGTTGGTAGCAGCTGTCTATCTGATACTAGAATCCAAACTTCTGACACAAGAGAACTCTGTGGAAATCAGTACTGCAAAATATGGAGGACTGTAGAATAAGTTATCATGATCTCTTATTTATTTTTCTATTCATAACATATTGATATTCTTGTTTATTCACAATACATGGATATTCTCTAATTCATTTAAATTTAAGCTTGCAAAAAGCTTTGCTTGCTTATTTTATCACAATTATTTTAAAGAGAACTGTAACCTACCTCTTTGATGTGTGAACAAAATGGCAAATGACATTCCTATTGCACAAACAGTTCTATTCGAAGTGGTACTTTCTTTGTATCTCAGTCTTGTTGTTTTGAAGATCCATCTGTACTGGGATTTCTGCAGTTGCAACAGAAGCGGCACAAACAAGAGAGAAAGGAAAAGAGTGGGAGAAATAATTAAATTAACCATGTAGTTAACTTACAGTAAGATTTCAAATCTATTTTTCCAGGTATATTTCATAAATACTTTCATGAATGTTCAATGAATCATATATATCTGTTAATAGCCATTAAGATTTTCTGGGCAGTTTGCAGTGAGATTAGTGGGTCATGCTTAGTTGTGATGTGGGACATGCAAAAGTACATTCTGAGATCTGTTAAACTGTTATGCGTAGTGAGACAGAAACACTAACGTTTCTCAGAAGAATGATACTGATAGCATAACTGGCATACGTTGAAGTAGGTGAGTGCTGTAAGATCATATTTGTGCAAAAACTATTATACATAAAGCACAACTGTTCAGGCATCCTGTTTGCTGTTATATTTTACATGATAAATATAAGAAAAATCCTGTACACTCAAATGTATAGAAGCCCCCGGCCCCGCTCTTACTGGGGCCAGCATTTGCGGGGCTTGCAGGCAGGAGACGTGCTGGAGCGTCTCCTTCTCCCCGGCCCCGGCTCTGACCCGCGCGGCTCTATTACGAGCCACGCAAAAGTGTTTCCCGGCCAGCCAATCAGGCGCTGGCTGGGAGTTTGAAAGTGGGTCCGTTGCAGGACCTGAGGGAAGGAGTTTTCCCTCAGGTCCTCGCATAACCCATTTAAGCCAGGGCCGGAGCGCGCACAGCAGTCGGCTCCAGAGCTGCGAACGGAGCGGATGCACTGACTTGCAGCTCCGGACTCCCGGCTACAGGGGGCTGACGGCGGTGGCCATTTTCCCGGCGCACCTTGCTCCGGGGGCGAGGGACGGCCTGCAGGGGAGAGTTCTTTCCCGGACAGAGCAGAGGCGGCCGGGGATGAGTGGCAGCCGCGGGGGGGGGGGGCTCACGCGAACGGCAGCAGCGGGCCTTTCACGGTCCCACGCCTCAAGTGACTGTAAGTTGGGCCCCAGGTCCATATGGGGGGAGGATGTCTCTGAGAAGGAGGCTCGCCCTGTAGGGAGCCGTGGGGCTGAGGAGGACCCACCGGGGGGCCGTTTGTCCCGCAAGATGCGTAGGCGTATTCTAGATGGGTATTACGTGGATGTTTTTTCACTCATACGTCCAGAAGTGGAGGAGGATCTCTCTCGCCCTCCCTCTAAGAAGCGTAGATTAAAAGATAGGAAGGGAGAGGTGGACAGGACCTTTTCCAATTGGATGGAAGGCTTTATGGTCCTCATGGGGGTTGTCCAGATGGCATATCCAGAGAGGGGGTGGCACTTGTCCAACCACATGTCTAACGTGCTACGGGCCAGGGCCTTCGCAGGAGAGGGGGCTGCGATTGATTATGATGAAGCCTTCCGTAAGCGGGCTTCCCATAACACCTGGAGAAGGTGGGACTTGATCAATCAGAAGTTGTGGTTATGGTTGGTGGGTCCGAGCATGTGGAGCAAAGGGGACTCTTCTCGCCAAAGACCTTGGGGTGCTAGGAGGGATAGGAGAGCAGTCTGTTGGGAGTGCAATCAAGGCAAGTGCCAGCGCACTCGCTGTAAATTTGAACACCTCTGCGAGCAGTGCTATGGGCCTCACCCTCGTTCCTCCTGTTCTCACACGGGCTCCACTCAGCCCTTTCGAGGAGGCCGGACCTCCAATGCAGGTGCCTGAAAGGACGGAGGTTCTGCCGGCCCCAGTAATGCCACCTCTCAGCTCGGAGCCAGCGGAAAGTAGCTGGGACTCGTTGGGGCTGGGTCTCGCTCCCTCGCCTATTCGGAAAGAAGCTATGCACCCTCTCTTGGATCATTATCCCAATAGATCTGCAGCAGATTACTTGTGGGCAGGGTTTAACTTTGGTTTCCGCATCCCTTTCACTGGCCCCAGGGTTCCCACGACTTCTGGCAACTTAAAATCAGCCAGGGGCATGCCGGATGTTTCAAGCAAGCTGGCCAAGGAGCTCAAGGCTGGGCGGATTGCAGGCCCCTTTCAGGCTCCTCCATTCTCTAATCTACAGGTGTCGCATTTGCGGGTGGTCCCTAAGAAGGCCCCGGGTGAATACCGCCTTATTCACCATCTTTCTTACCCAAAGGGTTCCTCCGTCAACAATGCCATTCCGCCCGAGCTTTGCTCTGTGCACTATGCGTCCTTTGATCATGCAGTGCGCTTGGTCAGGTCTTGTGGCACTGGAGCCCTTATGGCTAAGTGTGACATCCAGTCTGCCTTCCGGTTTCTGCCTGTACACCCAGATGAATTTTGCCTGCTAGGCTTTAAATTTGAGGGTTCCTGGTACGTGGACAAAGCCATGCCCATGGGTTGCTCTATTGCTTGCGCAGCCTTCGAGGCCTTCAGTACCTTCCTTGAGTAGGCTGCCAAGGATCGACTCAGGTGCCCTCAGGTCATGCACTACCTTGATGACTTCCTCCTGGCAGTGCCCCCTGGGGGTCATTTATGTGCTGACAGGTTGGCGGGTTTTCAAGCCCTTGCATCGGAGCTGGGGGTCCCTCTGGCTGAGGAGAAGACAGAAGGTCCTGCCTCCCGGCTTACCTATTTAGGAATTGAGTTGGACACAGTAGTGGGGTGCTCTAGGCTTCCCCGGGATAAGCTCTTGGCATTACAGGAGCTTGTTCAGGGCACATTGGCTAGGCCCAAATCTACCCTCAAGGGTTTGCAGTCTCTCTTGGGGCACCTCAATTACGCCTGCTGGGTAGTCTCCCCTGGCCGCCCTTTCTGTGCTTGGCTGGCCAGGGCCATGTGCGGGGTTTCATCTCCCTGACACCACATTCGGATCTCCAAGGGCATGAAGGAAGATCTCAGGGTTTGGCTAGAATTTTTGTCCCGGTATAATGGGGTGTCTTTCTGGCAGGACGTATGGTTGGCATCTCCGGCTCTTCAGGTTAATTCTGATGCCGCTGGTAGTGGGGGCTTTGGGATTTACCTCAATGGCCGCTGGTGTACCCAGCCCTGGCCTCCTAAGTGGGACGGGTCTGGTTTGTTGCGTGATCTTACATTCCTGGAGCTTTCCCCTATCCTGGTAGCGGTCATCATCTGGGTGGAGTGATTCAGCAATAAGAGGGTGGTGTTCTGGTGTGACAACTTAGCAGTTGTCAAGGTATTAAATAAGCAATCCTCGCACTCTGAGCGGGTTATGCGCCTGTTGCACAAGTTTGTCTTGGTGTGCCTTGAAAATAACATCTGTTTTTCTGTAAAGCACATAGCAGGCACAGATAACGGCATCGCGGACGCATTATCTCGCTTCCAGACGGAGCGGTTCTTTGCCTTCGCACCGGAAGCAAGTCGGGACCCGGACCCATTCCCGGAGGACCTCTGGAACCTTGGGAACGTTCCATAGTGCAGGGAGTATTAGCATCTGTTGCTCCATCTTCCTTGAAGGCGTATCAAAGGGCCCTCACAGGTTTTTTAGCTCTTTCTGTTAAATGGGGAGGGTCGGGCAGGCTTCCCACCTCGGAGGTTCTGGTACTTCGCTATTTGGCCCACCTTCGGGAGAGAGGTTTCGCCCCCAGAACCATGAAATGCCACCTAGCTGCTATTTCCTTCTTCAGCAAGGCGCGTGGCCTGCCTGATCCCTGCGCAACGTATGCAGCTCACAGGGCGATCAAGGGGTGGAGGCGCATTACCCCTCCTCCCCCGGATTCTCGCCGTCCCATCACGTATTCCATTCGTAAAGGGCTCTTGTGGCACCTGGGGAGCATTTGCACCTCATCATTTGAAGCGCTGTTATTTGAGGCGGCATTCATTTTAGCCTTTTTTGCCGCATTCCGGGTGGGAGAGCTGGTGGCAGGCTCCCGTCGTGAGTTAGTGGGTCTGGCCCTCCAGCTCGGGGATGTTTCCCTGCTGACTAGCAGAGTTCTAATACATCTCCATTATTTAAAGACAGATCAAAGGGGAAAAGGGACCCAGATCTCCTTGGGCAGGTCCGATTCAGGTCCGTGCCCCTTATGGGCCCTCAAGGCTTATCTGGATGTCCGCCCTAAGGTTGGGGGCTTCCTGTTCGTTCACAAGGATGGGACCCCCCTTCCCCTTTTCCAGTTCGTTAGTGTCTTGCGCTTGGCCTTGGAAAGGGCTGGTTTGCTGGCCCGGGAGTTTGGAGCCCACTCTTTTAGGATAGGGGCTGCCACTGAAGCCTCTGATATGGGCTTGTCCCCTGGGCGTGTGCGGGCCATTGGCCGGTGGCGGTCGGGGTGTTACAAGACATATCTCAGGCCAGAGCTGGTACTTAATGCGTCTTCTTTTTAGCTCCTTCAGGTCATCGCAAGCTGGTGTGGATCATGGGTCACAGCATTGTCTTCTGGGCTGCCCGCTATGCCACGGCATCTGGCTGGGGAAGTGATCTGGGCCTGGCACAATTTGTCACCATAAAGTGGATCGGATCGAGGGGGATGACCTGGAATTCAATGATGCCTCGTTTTCAACGTCTTGCGGAGCGCGAGGGACCTCCAGACGCGGTTGTCCTGCAGCTGGGGGAAAACGACCTGCCCAGAAGAACCAAGTTGGAAGTCTTACAGGACATGTTAAGGGACTTGGGTTTGTTGAGGGACAGTTATGCAAATATGATGTTGTTTTGGTCTGCTCTGCTTGAGCGCTGTAATTGGAGAGGAGCCCGGGACAACGCCAGGGTGGATTTGGCCCGCAGGAGGCTATCCAAAAGAGTGAGCCAAACGGTCAGAGGGAATGGGGGATTGGTAATAGATCACCCTGACATTTCTTTCAGGATTTTGGCCTTATATCGCCCAGATGGAGTGCACCTGTCCAGCTGGGGTCAGGACATTTGGCTACAGGATATACGGGATGGTTTATTGTATTGGTTGAGGGATTAGGAACTTTGGCGGGGAGCCATTTCGTGGCTCCAGTGGCGGTTGGGCGTTGGGCACCGATCCCTGTGGGGAAAATCAAGGCCTGTAGGCACTGTTTTCCCATAGATGGGGATCCCCATAAGGGATCTTGGACCAGGCATGGCAGCGGCAGGCCCAGCTCGGGGGGCTGCCAGGGCATGCCTGCTTCCAGGTGATGGGGGAACCACACAGAGGCTTCCGCCCGGTGTGGACCCCTCAAGCGTCATCCCGGGGTGTCCCCCTTCAGCAGGCGGGCTGAGGGGGTGAGAGGGTCATCGGCTGACAGGCGGGTCACCCGATGCTGGGATCCGTGCCCTACGCTGCCAACGCTCCTTCTCCTTTCTGTAACCAATAAAGTTGTGGCCTGTTTTCATCCAGCAAAGCTGTTGTGTAAATCTTTTCCTGCACTCGACACCTGCCTTAAGCTTGCCCTGCAAGTGGTCACTCTGAAGGTACAACCTCTTCTATTTGCTGACATTCATTTGTGATCTTTTTATTTTATAAAACTACTCATTATCCAGTCAGGCATCAGAAATAATACCATGTGATGTAGGCAACCAATCAGCTATTGTATACAACATGTATGGAACGCTGGCAGGAACAGTTCACAGACAGCTTAGATGCTAAAATGTGTTTGTTCAAACTGTTCATTAAATAATCATAAATAGAAAATAAAAGTCTGAATGACTGGTTTGTCCTTCTCTTATATAACAAGCAAAATGGAATGCAATCTTATTGGAGCAGAGTAAAGTATTTTTTTAACCTACCTTTAACCTAACCTCCCTAATAAGGGCATGAGGGAGTCCAAAATCTGACTCTAAATTATTCAGATGCAAATTAAATGGCACATTTCAGATTTCCTATTCACAAATGATGCAATATTTCTAAATTATGCCAACTAGTATTACAACTGCTTGATCAAACATGCTTTATGAGCCAGCAAATGCTTAGAGCTTATGTTCACTTAGCACTTCAGCTATCAGGATGAAATGTTTTCTTTGAAATCTAACATCAAACTGTGCAGTTTTTACCATGTTGATTTCATTCATCCAGGAATGTATACAAAAGTATCTATGGGTCATTTCAGATGATTTACTGGCTCCAAATATGGAGTTGGGTTGGGAGAACATACATCCCTGGCCTCCTACCTCACACATCAGCGGTCATTTCCACAATGCCATAGCATGCAAATAGGCCAAATCTAACAAGCAAAGGCTTTGTATATGAAGCTGAGATTCTACATCTAATCTAGAATTTCAGTAGCATACATGGATTTTATGCATATTGCTTTAGACTAATTTGACGTTATGCTGCTGCTGCTGCTGCTGCTGCTGCTAATAATAATAATAATAATAATAATAATAATAATCTGCACTTATGTACCACTCTTCTAGAAAAATAAGTGCCTTACCCAGAGTGGTGAACAAGTTAGTGTTATTAGTATCCCCACAATGCAGCTGGGGAGCTGAGGTTGAGAGGAGTGGCTTACCCAAGGCCACCTACTGAGCTCATGGCAGCAGTGAGATTTGAACCAGTAGAGTGCTGATTTGCAGCCAAACTACTTAACCACTACTACCACTACTACAGCAGCTAGCATGGGAGGTGTGGGGGGGGGGTGCATTTACGATTTTATCTAGCCCTTTATTCTCCTCAATAGGCATCTAAAGCAGCTTACTACATCATTTTCCCTTCTCAGTTTTATCTGCACAACAATAGCTAAATCTGCACAACAATTATCTGCACAACAATTAATAGCTAAATTTCCCCATTAATGGTAAAGTGGAGTTAGCTTTTGTAGACAAGGTTAAGAACTTGAGGGTACTTATGGGCCCAGCCATGCTCTTGGTAAAGCAGGTTGGTAAAGTGGTCAAAAGTGACTTCTATCAGCTGCATTTAGCACTCTCATTTCTTAGACTCATCTGACCTCACCACACTGAATCATGCTTTTCTAGCTTCACAGTAAGATTACTGTATTGTACTCTATGTTGGGCTGTCCTTGAAGAAAACCTGGAAACTCCAGCTGCTTCAGAATTAGGCAGCTACATTGGCGGTCAGTTTGTTTCTGAGTTCAATTTAAGGTGCTAGCTATAATATTTAAAGTCCTTCATCACCTAGGATCCACTTATCTGAGGTCTGTCTCTTTCCACTATCCCTCTATACCAACTATGGTCTTCAGGCTACCACCTCTGGGCTGTTCTCCCACTTAAGGTGTCTGGCAGGCAATAACCAGAGTCTGGTTATTAGGTATGATGGGGAGTGTATGTAATAACTATGTACTCACCAATAAATTTTTAAAAAAAGAAGAAAAGAAATTCTGGTTCACAAAGTGGGAGCCACAATGGAAACTGGTTATTGCCTGCCAGACAGGGCTTGAAAAAAAGAAAAAAAATTCTTTTGCACCGTTAGGCGCATAAATTCCAATCACCAAGGTCTTCTTTGAATTCCAAATTATTTCCACTGCTATAAACCTGGCTTCTGTATCACATAAAACTAATTTAGGCTGCAGCTCTCCCTTTATATACAATACAACTCCCCTCTTCTTCTTTTTGGAAGCCGCTGCAAATTCATTTCCAAGTTTTGCAAGTTTTAAATATTTTACATCCTGCTTTTTAATATGTGTCTCTTGCAAACACAGTATATTACATTTTTGTTTTAAAAGCCAGTGGAATATAATCTTGCGTTTAGAAGGTGAATTTAGTCCATTTACATTCCAAGATATAATTTTACACTCTATGATCAAATTTTAGCACTCTTTGGTAAGTCTTTTTCATTGTTTTTAATAAACGTTTCCATCTCCTGACCAGATCTGATATTCCTCCTAGTTCCACCAAATTCGAAAGCCAGCCCTTCAGGTATTTCCCATCTATATCTAATTTTCAAGTCTTTAACAGCTGGACCAGCTCTCTGTACTTTTTCCTCTCCAGCAACACCGATCTGGGCAGCTCTGTCATAATTCTCACCGCTTTCCCATCAACTTCTAATGGATCTTGAAATTGTTTACTCATGATTGACTCTCTGATGCTTCTAGTTGTAAATTGCACAATCATATCTCTTGGTAGGTTCTTTTGAGCCGCAAATTTTGAATTAATCCTGTATGCCACATCCAGAAGAGCTGCTATTTCCATTTCCTCTTTGTCCAGGTAACCTGCCAAAATTTCTGTAATATTCTCTTGGGTTGATTTTTCCAAAACTTCCGGGATTCCACGAAATCTGAGTTGTTTTTCCATTTGTTTACATTCAGCTATGGCCATTCTTCCCTTCACTCCTCTCATCTCCGTTCTGTGCACATCCACCAAAGTGTCAGCCGCGTTTTCTACTGCATTAACTCTCTGCTGTGTGACTTGTAGGTCTTTTTGGACTTGGTCCATATTTTTAGATAGCTCTGCCGTCTTCGATTTAAATGCCTCTTTAAAGTCCTTCAAATTTTTTGCCATCTCTTGCATCATATCTTTAAGCTCTTTATTTCCTTCCATGACTTTTTTCTCCATCTCTTTATTTCCCTCTGTTACTTTTCTATCTAAATTTTCCAGCGCCGTCTGCCAGTCCTTTTTCGACATCGTGGGGCTAGCTTTACTTCGCTCCCACGAGTCCGCTCTTTTCCTTAACTCCGTGGCGCAAATTTGTTCTTTTATTTTTAAAAGTCTGAATTTAAATTGTTTTTCCAAAAGTTAGTGTTTACTAAATCCAAAATGTCGGGTGTCTTTTCTCTATGATCTTATTTGAGGCAGCCGCCCTTACCCTTGTCCAAGATGTCCTACTTCCTTTTTCCTTGAAGTCAAAACTCTGCCCTTCTTCAAAATGGTGATATTCCACTTCCGTTGGTTACAAGCCGCTTCTCGCCCGTCTCTTTATGGTTGTGACACACTTCCTGTTCCTCTCCATTACACAGCAGCTCTCGCGATACTGAAACTTTCTCGCAGTCCACTATCTCCTCCAAGCCGCAGGTATGTAAACAATATTCATTTTTCCACTCTGACTTCTCTTTAAAAAGTCACTTCTTAGCAATTTATTTGCCGGAACTTTCTCAATTATTTATTAAGTATCTCGCAGCTTTCTAATTCTCTTTATCACTTTATTTCTTATTGTAATCTGTCCCGTACTGAGAGATAGCAATCTTTACCTTCTTAGACATTTCTCTTGGGTTGTAATCACTGCTTCAATTATCCAATCGATTCAAAGTACTTCTTTGTGTTGCTGAAGCTTGGGCATGAGGGCCTTATGTCAGAAAATGACTCCAGAGCCTCTGCAGAGATCTTGGCTGCCTGTCTTCGAGTGGGACCTCAAAGGTGGGTGGGGGATCGTTGTGTAGACCCCCCCTCACACCCGAGATCAATGCACTCTCGAGGTCTTAAGCATACTTGCTTGTTCTCTGCCTGAGAACAGGGGGCTATGGGCAATTTGCGCCCCTCCAGCACCTACAAACAGCGGCACGGACAGCTCAGCTCCCTGAACTGCGTTAGACCTTCATGGATCCCAAGCCGGAAGTCTGTGAACCAGAATTTCTTGACAAGGTGAGGGGAGTGCTATCATTAGAAATTTATTTACCAGGATTTTTAATGGAGTATTAACTGCAGACATCTTTTGGAGACAAGAGGAATATCTGGGGTTTTATTCTATATGGTATTAAATTGTAATGTTTTAACTGATGTTTAAGCCAATTTTTAATAGATCCACATTATAATAGTTAAGTAAGCATACATGTTTCAGCCAGCTTGTGTTCAGTCAACTTTACAAAACAAAGCAATCATTACATAGAAACTTTTAAAAATCAGTGTGTGCAGCTGACCATGTGTTGGATTGTAGATAAAATCTCAAGCACTAGTGAACTAGTTAGGCTACATCTGCACCAGCATGCCTTCTTATAAGCATTAAAAATAGCCTAAACAATCTGGGACCATATATTTGAAAGACTGCTCTCTCACACACAATCCTGCCCATCAATTGAGATCATCTGGGTTCCTTTTCTTTCTCCCCTTCAGAAGCTAGGAAAGAACACACTGAAGAAGAAAAGGGTCTTTTCTATGGTTATACTCTGTCTGGAGAATTCCTTCCTAAGAAATGTTTGCCTGGCATAATTTTTGTCCTTTTCTTTAGTTGCCAGGTTAAATTTGTCATCTTTTTTGGTACTTGATTTTTTTTTCAAGTCTTAGTTTGTGTTATGGCTTCCTAGCTTTGCCACCTCAGATGGAAAGAAGAGACACCAATTCTTTGGGAACTAAATGGGCCATATTTATTTGGTAACTGCATAAACCAACATATATGCATGGCAAGGGCCTAACTAGCGGTACAGGTCAGGCCCTGGGGTCACCCCTGGACTTCCACAAATGACTGCCCCCAAGGCCAAGGGTGTCCTTGATGAGACTAACCTGCCTTATCTTCAACCTCTCCATGACCAACCACAATGGCCACTGGTGCAGGCTCTGGCTCATCCTCCAGAACATCCACTGAAGCTCCCTGAATGCTCTGATGTGCACCAGCGCCCCCAGCAGCCACACCAGATGTGCCTTCTAAAGCTGAAAGACAAGATAAAATATTACACTGGAACGCTGTAGCAGATGTGGACTGAACAGCCCTGTGCTTACTGACAGAACCTGATGTTGTAATTCCTTTAGCATGCTCCAAAGCAGCAATCCTATCTAAAATCTGCTTGGCATGTCCACATCATCAGATGAAGACACATTGGCTATAGGCCTTTTTGGAGCAGGTCATTTAACCAGCTGCTTCGCTTTAGACTGCCCATCTCCTTTTTTAGGCGGCATGGCCCTCAGTACCAAAACCACTCAGTAATTAAGCACTAGAAAAATGGCTTCAAAATAGCTGTGCTTATATTCCACTCTTCTAGACAGTTGCGGGATTTGAACCTATAGAGTGCTGATTTGCAGCCAAACCACTTTGATAAGATAACCACTCCTGAAATGGTAGCCCACTATTACCCAAGTGAATGCCTGTGTATGAACATACCCTAAAATGGCTGCTCTTGTGTAGAAGCACATCCTAAAATGGCCGCTCCTATCCCACTCCAATGGCATTACCCAAATTGTTTCAAAATGGCTGCCCAAAACAGGCGGAGAACAATGCTCAAAACACTCAAAGAGTGCAATGCCCGCCGACAGCCCACAAATGGCCTTGCCAGGTGGCGCAGCTCCCAAAAGCGCTCACCAGGTAATGCAACCCCACACAGCCTGCCTAAGCCAGCAGCAAAGCACTCGAGTGAGTGTGCTAATCAAACCACCAGCCCCAGAAGGCTTTTGCCAAGCAGTGTGGCCTCACACCAACCAATATGGCTGGCAGGCAAGACTCAGAAACCGCTCCCTCATCTGATGACCTCTGTGAGTCGCTGCCGCCCTTAGTTGCCCTTCAGCTGAGGGCACCGTGACCCAGGGAGCTCCCGGCAGTATTGGCCCTCCTCCTTCGCTCAGGGAGAAAACACTCCTTTCTCCCCCAAGCAAAAACCGCAACTGCAGGAGGACAAGGGGCGGAGCAGCCTTATATGCCCTTTGGCTCTGCCCCTCACCTTACTCCCCATATGCTGGGAGAGTGTCTGTCGCTCTTCTACCGGTGGGGAGGCAAAACACGGCCCCCAGCTTTTTGCAGGCAGATCTAGAAATGGATAAAAAACATTGTGTTTGTGAAACAAAGAGTCAGGGAGCTGCTGGTAGGGAATGAAGCACCAGCATTTTAATCCTTTCCTACTTTGGCTCTAACAAAATGAATGTTGAACAAGCTTAAAAAGTACATGTTTTCCCCCAGAATGCCGCTACCAATTGCCTCTCCAGTGGCCACGGAACAGCCCAATCAGCAAATGCTATAGGGGGAAGGGCTCCAACACTGCAACAATACCACACCTGTGATTTTTTTTTTGAAAAACTGATGTCAGCTCTAGCCCCCACAAAATGCTGCTACAAACAGACACATCTCAATGCATCAGCAGACACCAAATACGCTTGAGGTTGTGCAGTGCAGAATGATGGGACCCCAAGCCATTTTGTCACCAAGCAATGTGAATGTTCAGTGTAGCCAGCTTAAAGCGTGCCATGCAGACTAGGCCATGGTTTTCCTGGTGCCCACCAAGTGTTTTAAGAAAGAGGGGTGCCAGATATGACACCTGCCCAGCAAGGCTACTGCTGCCCTGTGCAGATTTTTAAAAATATTCCTTTGGCAGCAGCTGAAATCTCATTACAAGGATCTTCACCATGCGACAGAAGGAATGCTATGGCCAGTTTTTCCTGGCTGGCTCACCTGCTGCAGCAGTTTGTGTCTGCACCCACCATGGTGTGTCAGAATTACAAACATGCCTGCAGGCTCCAAAAGGTTGCAAGTTTGGGGACCCCCGAACTATTCATTTGTATATTTTATTGGCTTTATAGTCCATTATCCTTGCAACCAGGCTAAAAGTGGATAACAACAAACTAAGTAAATAAAAAGATAAAACAGTAATAGCATAAAACAAGATAAAACCATTAGTTTATTAACTGTTTGTTAACTAGAGTATGAGATGGGATTTTTCACAGAGAGACTATGGAGGAGTGTTCTGGGTCAGTGGTCAACAGTGAGCAAAAGTGAGCAAAGAACTCATGCAGGATGTGATACTTAAGGGGAACATGGAGGTCCGGAAGGCTGTGGAATAGACCAGGGGAACAGGAAGGGAGACAATGGAAGGATTTATGCTTGAAAATAGAGGTGGTGGCCAATATAAACCTCATGAAGGGGTAATGAAACTGAGCAGGTGATAGGAAGGATAAATATACAAGTGGATCTTATATGGTGATTGTGACACATCTCCCAGAAATAACAATTACAATGTAAAGAATTTAAATCCAGTCTTGGTGACTCCAGTTGCAGACTACTATCGTGACATCCAGGGGCCATCATTCCACTCAGGGGCATGTCATTCCAGACACAGAGCTCTTCTGCAATATTCAGGAAGAAGCGTCATTCCATTCAAGGATGTCATTCAAGTTCCAGAATGCTTCCTCTACACCCAGAGGCTTTCATTACACTCACGGGCCTGTCATTCCAGTCCCAGAGCCCTTCTGTCAGACCCAGGAGCCTTCATTCCATTCAGGGGCCTGTCATTCCAGTCCCAGAGCCCTTCTGTCACAACAACGGGCTGTCATTCCACTGAGGGGCCTGGGATGGGGTAAAAGCTGGAACAGGCTGGAATAGGCCTGAATGGGCATTAAACAAATAGCAGAACAACAAAAAACAGTGGGATGTGTTAAAGTCACTCCAGAGCAGTATTTTAGAAATGAAAACTCTGAACTGGCACATGTTTATTAACCCTTTCCCTGCCAAAAGGTTCCCGGGACACCATGGAATGGGCACTAAAGAAATGCCAGTAGCACAAAAAACAGTGGGAAGCATTGCCTGTAGACAATGCAGAACAAAATTTTAGACATTAACACACTGAACTGGCATGATTTTATTAATCCTTTCCCTGCCAAAAGGGTCCTGGAATACCACAGAACAGGCCGGAACAGACACTAAAGAAAAGCTATTACCACAAAAAGCAATGGAATACGTTAAAGAAGCTGGAGAACAAAATTTTAGAAGAGAAAACACGGTAGTCTCTTGCTTTTATAAACTCTTTCCCTGCCAAAATGCCCCAAGAATAGAACAAAACAGGCCGGAATGGGCACTAAAGGAATGCCAGTACCACAAAAAACCATGGGAAGCATTACAGACTATGCAGAACAAGATTTTAGACATGAAAACACTGAACAGGCATGCTTTTATTAACCCTTTCCCTGCCAAAACGCTCCTGGAACAGCACAAAACAGGCCGGAACGGGCACTAAAGAAATTCCAGTACCACAGAAAACAAAGGGAAACATTACAGACTGTGGAGAGCAAGATTTAGAACTGAAAACACTGAACTGAGACACTTTTATTATCCCTTTCACTGCCAAAAGGCCTCCAGAACACCATGAAACAGGCACTAAAGAAATGCTAGTATCACAAAAAGAAGTGGGAAGCATTACAGACTATGCAGAACAAGATTTTAGACATGAAAACACTGAACGGGCATGCTTTTATTAACGCTTTCCCTGCCAAAACGCTCCCAGAACATCACAAAACAGGCCAGAACAGGCACTAAAGAAAAAACAGTACCACAAAAAACAGTGGGAAACATTACAGACACTGCTGTGGAGAACTAAGGGATCTAACTGCCGGGGACTGACATTTTGGCAGAAGTCTCTTTGGAAGTGCTTCTGGAACCAGTACCCTGAATGAGGCCATTGCTGCCATGGCGGAAAGACGTTGTGATCCGGAGGGCTCCAACTGCAGAGACCCCGCAGAACTGTGTCAGCTCTGTGTAATCACATCGATTAAAACTGGACCAGATTATTGGTGGGACCACGAATACGAGCAACCCCGGAACCTCCTTGGAAGGCAAGGAGATGGTGTATTGTGGAAATATGGAAACTTCCTCGAGTGCAGAGGGCTGATGGAAAGGATATGCTGGAAATGGGATTCCCTAGACTATCAATCCAGAATGAGACTCTTGGCCCAAATGGATGAGCTCACCGAGGAGGAAGCGACACTTTGACAAACAAGTTATTTTGTTTCTCAGGACCCTCCAACCCAGAGAACTCAGATGAAAGGAGAGGGAAGCCAGAGGCCCCAATCTGCTAGCCTCCATGTGCTAAATGATGATGACTTTTACCGGGTGATGGGGGTGATTAAAGAAGAGGAAAAGGAGTGAGGAGGAGGTCTCAGCTCGTCCAATGAGGAGACCCAGGATTTACAAACCGAGGATTTGAGAGAGGTCTGGGGAGAGATGGGTGAGTTGAAGAAGGTGATGGCCTAAGTTATGAGAGGTCTGCAGGAGCTGGTGCACCACCTGCCCAGAGAGGATGACCAAGGGAGACCAGATGGGCCCAGAGGGAGATCACCCCCACTCACTCACCCTGCTCCCCCGCTTCCACCATGGAGGAACCTAGGAGTCCAGCCAGGGGGGTCAGCCACAAGTGGGGCCACTAGTCAGATCTGCCATTCCACCCAGGAGGGGCTTGACAGGATTACAACCAGCGGCTCCCCTACCCAGTGGGGACCCAGCTGACCAACAGGCACCTGTGAGGCCTGGAGGACCACCACTGAGGCCACTACCTCCTCCACTTCTACTGTTCCCAGGGGGACTGGTTGCCCCTCCCGCTCAGCTGCCACCAGGGTGGCAAAAACTTGATGCACGGTTCGAGGGGGACCCTGAGGAGCTGGGATTCTTCATTGTACAGCTATGGAATTCTTCCAAGAGTGGGGCCATACCTTCCCAAACGAACATAGCTGGGTAAGCCATCTGGGCTCCTGGTTGGGGGGTGCAGCAGCCAAATTGTATGTTACCTATATATTACCTATACCATGTCCAAGCCCCTGAATTACTGAACCTCGATGCATTGACAGCATTGAGAGCCCAGTTCGAGGATCCGCTCGAGGAGGAGCAGGCCAGAACACAGTTGATGAGGATGAGGCAAGGGCACCGACCAGTGCATGATTATGCTGCTGAGTTCAGACAGTACGCAGCAAAGGTGCGCGACTGTACAGAAGGGATCAAGATCGAGTTTTTCTGGGCTGGGCTGAACCCCGATTTGGTAGCCAAGGTGCTGGTACAAGATGATCCCAGAACCCTGCTAGGGTGGAATCGACTCGCATGCGAGGTGGAGAATCGAGACCAAAAATAAATTTGGTCAAGACCAAGTAGTGCAGTTGCTATGAATGCAGCATCAAGTGGGAGCCAAAAAATCTCACCCTGACGGGGGAATAAAGGAGAGGAAGCTCCCCAGAGCCAATGCCTCAGAGCCCGAGACAGCAAGCTGCTGGAGGAAAGGGCAGTGGGGTGGGGGGAAGCTCTTACAAATGCTTATGGGGGGAAAGATTAAAATAATGTCACCAAATTAGCCGGGCATTTTTGCTACAAAAACATTGCACCTAGTACAGAGACAATTCTGGTGGCCGGGTATGAGAAAAAATATTTCCCAATACGTTTCTGCCTGCCAAGTGTGCTTAATGGGGAAAACTGGAGGGGGCAAGCCGCCTGGACTGCTCCAGCCCCTGGAGACCCCCTCTTGACCCTGGGCATTGGTGTCAATAGACTTTATTACCAACCTCCCCTCCTCTAAGGGGAAAACTGTGATTCTAGTGGTGGTGGACTTATTTTCCATACAAGCCCATTTCATCCCTTGCTCCAAGATCCCCACCACAAAGAGACTGGCCACCCTATTCATGCGACACGTGGTAAGGCTGCACTTGTTTCCTGATAAGGTAATTTTGGGTTGCAGAGTACAGGGACTCAGCTCAGCTACCTAAGCAAGAATCAGGCAGTGGTACAGTGGTGCAGAAAAGCCTGGCACTGCAGTTGCTGCCTGTCTTCCTCACTTGGCTTGTCTTTGCCTCACTTGCCCCATCAGTGATCACCCTTGACCAGAGGCACCAGCCACAGGTGACCAATGATGAGTCACATGAGGCATAGATGAGCCAAGCGAGACAGGCAGCAATAGTCCTTGGCGTCATTGTGGTGCTAGCTGCTGCTGCTGGCTTGTACTTGCATATTAGCCCATTAGCTGGTAGATCTCCATCAGAATGGGAGTAATATGCGTGCTCTGCCTAGCTCCTGCAGGTACATGAGCTGCAGTGTTCTGCAGCAGCTAGAGTCTCCTAAATAGAATGCATTACAGTAGTTTAGTCTTGATGTTACCGTAGCATGAATCCAGATGGCAAAATTGACTGTCTCAAGGTAGGCTGGTCTGTGTCCAGGCTAGTATGAGTTGGGAGAAGGCCTTTTTTGCAGTTGCATTAACTTGATTTTCTAACTACAGTGCTGGATTCAGTACAACCCTTTGTCTCTTAATTGAGAGTCTCTCTACATATGACATCTGACACATGATGAATGCGTGTCAGGAGGAGCAATGTTAGCCAGAAAGGGTATTTCAGAAAGACAGAGGCCGAGAGTTGAAATTGACAGAGCCTTAGGGGAGGCCTTCCTCAAGGTGAAGATGAAATTAAAAAACCCTCTGAGGAGTGAACTCCGCTGGATCTGTCTTTTTAAATGACACATCCCAGCTAACATTGCATCTCCGTACACTTGATGAACATGCAACAAGGCGTCTTGTGTAGGGAGACCTTGAGTCAGTCAGGGTCAACTGAACCCTGCCTACAGGAAATAATAGGAAAAGATAAGCTGGCCTTGGCTGGAGCATCCAAGGAGACACTGGATACCTGCTAATTTGGGCTCTACAGGTACACAAAGGTAGGGAGTCTGCAGGAAATCACCCTAAACCATCCCAGCCCAGAATCGCAGCCGCGACCCGGGGCCTCTGGCCCATGTACATTAGGCGGGGCCCTGGGGAGCTACCTGTCTTTTTGCCTTTGCCTGGGGATGGGGATGGGCTTTTTTAAGAAAAAAATATTTTTGGCAACCTTTTCAATGGCAAACCACCCCATAAAAAGTCTGCCAAGAAAATGTCATGGTGCGATGTCCCCCCATGGGTCAGTAATGACTTGGTGCTTGCACCGGGGACTAACTTTACCTTTAACCTTTCCTACATGCAAAACTTAAACTTTTGTGGTACAAAGTTGTAATGTTATAAAATTGTAAAAATGTCATAAAATTGTAAGTTTACTAACATTCCAACTCAAATATGTATATAGATAATTCAAACAGTATAGCTTCGATTATCATTCATATTAGGCATAAGTATTAAACACAACTTTTAAACATTACTATTAAACATTAAGTAAAAAGAATTAAGTAAAATACTTGATGGGGATGGGGATGGGGATGGGTTGAAGGTTTTATCTTAAATCCTGAGCAGCTTAAAACCTTCAAGTGAGAACTTTAAACAGGTTTCTCTGTTTTAGAGAAACTGTTTGTCAGTACAAAATAAATGGGATGAACCTTTTGTTGCACTCTCCCAACCAGGAGACAGAGATTCCTCTTAAGAGTTTAATGATTTCTTTCATTAACAAATGCTAGTCTTTTTCATTAAATGAGGTATCAAAATATAAATGCTTTTAAAAATCAATTGTACAAAAATAGAATAGATAAACACAACAAGAATTAAGTTTCCTAACATTTCTTTAAAATCTAACTCCGATTAACTATGAAATGTATTCAAGTTCCCATAGCACACATTATAAGGGTAAGTTTCCCACCTAGGTCTTCATGAGATTTCTTTCAGCCAAAACCCTGATCTGCTATTTGGGTTAGCATTTCTATATGTTATCTTATTAAGAAATCTAAGATCTTTTTCATGTGATACCATAGATAAATATCAAACCAATCATAATTTAATTGATTATTTCTATTGCCAATCATGTGACATTCTACCTAGCCAAAAGTGACACTATGTCCAGCTGCAAGATAAGAGATATGAACAGGAAAAATGACAGGAAAAGTTACATGACCAGATCATCCTTGGTCCCTGCTAACAATTACAGAACATTTATCTGATACTGTTCACTATTTTTAATTGGCTGTCAACGATAAAGGTTGTAAATAGATTATTTATCATATTGTAGGCAGTAGAATTCTTAGCTTGAAAAAGCAACCGCAAAACAGGCTGTCTAAAGAGCTGGTGCACCTATTGCCAACTGCCCAGGAGATTTGGGAATTTTTCCTCCTGGAGCATACTCACCCATCATTGGATATCAGCAGAAATCCTGCCTGAAAACAGAAAAACATATCTAAGAGACAATTATTGAAATCAGCAGATGATTGATACTTACCTGAAAGGGATGTCATGATAATTGATTAGTAATGTGATTTCTCCACAGGCTCTGGTTGTGATATGAACAAACCATTGCTCAATTGTAATAGAAGGATATTATATTATTACATATGTTTTGACCAAAATATTGCTACACTTAGTTTGACTTATAAATTGTATTTATTTATACTGAGACAATCTACATTATCGTATTAGTGGTCTCTTAGGAATTTCCTCCTTTGTTCAGTGCAAAAGATAAAGGAGCACCAGTTATACAACATACTAGGGGGGGAAACTACAGTAAAGTTCATACAGAGTTATTTAGAATGCATATGTATCACTATGTGTCCTAAACCATAATCAATACTCTACTGGTTCGAATCCCACTACTGCCATGAGCTCAGTAGGTGGCCTTGGGTCAGCCACTCCTCTCAGCCCCAGCTCCATTGTGGGGATAAGAATAACACTAACTTGTTCACCACTCTGGGTGAGGCACTAATATGTCTAGAAGAGCGGCATATAAGCACAGTTGTTGTTATTATTATTATTAATACAGTTTTGCTGCTGTGTCAAGTAGACTTATTGGTCTATAATTTTGCGGGTCAGATTTATCCCCTTTTTTGTGTATAGGTACCACTATGCTCAGCTTCCATCCAGAGGGGATTAGGCCTGAACCATTAATTTGAGTAAACACCCTAGCCAGTACTGGGGCCCACCAGTCTGGGAAGGCTTTATACAGTTCGGGTGGTAACATATCCTCACCTGGAGATTTACCAGTGGTTAATGTGGCAATTAGTCCCCTAATTTCAGCTTTGGAAACTGGTGCCCATTCTGGCAGGGCCAGAGAATCCTGATGTACAACCTGTTGGCAAGTCCAAGTTTCCTCTGGTTGGGGATAATGAGGCCCGAAAACTCTTTTGATCTTTTTTTATTATTATTAATATTTCTGTGACACCATTCCTTGACCTGTGAACTTAAGTATTTTGATAAATATGAAAGTGACAAAATATAAATGCAATGCATAATGTGTGAGTGTACATATACAAACTTTAAAAAAATTATTGGATAATACTGCAAAGCATGATTATTGAGAAAGCTGCTTTCACTGCTTTTAGTATGGAAAGCTGCTTGTAGATCAAAACAACCTGGCAAGCTGTCTTCATGCAGAGTGCACTTGATTCCCTTGGCTTTCAATTCTGCTTTCATTCAGCATGGGTGAGTCAATGTGTCAGCAGTAAACATTTGTTTCACTCCCCTCTGAATGACCTTTTAAATTTTACTGCCTATAGTGTCAAAGCAATTAAAATTAACAATACAGTTACTAAGCTGCTAAGGTCAATTAATGGCTCTTATGCTTTCTTTTTTTTTTTTTTTAAAAAAAATTTTTATTGGGTTAGAACATTTTTATTTTTACATTACAATCAATTTTCCCCTAATTTTTCGTTTCTAACCCCCTCCCTTTCCCCCCCTTTTGTTGACTTCCAACAGCTTTCCCACCCTCTGTCCCTTTTCCCTTACTTCTATTAAATTCCTCTGTCTAAAACAGATATACATTCTCCATTATATTAAGCAGTGCATCATTAACTCCTTTAATTATTATACACCCAAACTATACGTCTTTAGATAAACAATTTATCCCATTTTCCAGTTTTGAATATTTCTATATAAACCTATATATCATAAACCATAAAAATTTCCCACATTTAAATCAAACAATTTGATTTGTTCTCTATATATTACTCATTTCAACTTTTTATGGTAATTCTATATAGCTCCTCAGATACTCAATCAATTTAACTCTTCTATGCATTCAGTTTGGTGCATATAAATCTTGTCAAAGAAAGAAAATATTGTTAGTTAGTCAATCCTCATGTTTAAACCTTATCATTAATTATTCTCTATCAGTTGACCTATACATATCTATATATATCTCAATCAATTAATCTAACTGCTTATAAATTCACATTTCTCTTCCTCCCCCGGTAAAGTCACCCCTCTCTTTTATACTTTTATTATATTTCAGTAGTTCTCAAACTGCCACAGTTTTCCTCCCACCTCCCATTTCTTCTCCAGGTATTGTTTCAGCTTCTCCCAGTCTGTGTTGAACTGCCCTGAGTCCAGATCTCTCAGTTTTCTTGTCATCTTGTCCATTTCAGCCATATACAGCAATTTGTAGATCCAATCTTCAATAGTTGGTACTTCTTGTACTTTCCATTTCTGCGCATACAAAAGTCTAGCTGCTGCAGTCATATAAAAAATCAACGTCCTATGATGGGCTGGAATTCCCTCCATTCCCAAGTTTAGCAGCAGGAGTTCTGGGTTCTTATTTATTTGAAACTGTAAAATTTCACTCATTTCTCTTATTATTTCCCCCCAGAACTGCCTAGCTACCTCACACGACCACCACATATGATAGAGGGAGCCCTCATGTTTCTTACATTTCCAGCATTTATTAGAAGTATTCAAATTCCCTAGCGCAATCTTCTTTGGTGTCATGTACCAACGATAGATCATTTTGAAAATGTTCTCTTTAATATTAATACATGTCGTTATCTTCATTGTAGTTTTCCACAAGTATTCCCATGCCTCCATTGTTATTTCTTTATTGAAATTTATAGCCCATTTCACCATCTGTGTTTTAACTATCTCATCCTCAGTATACCATTTCAGCAATACTTGGTATACCTTGGATATTCTTTTCTTGTCTTCTTTAAGAAGGGTCTGCTCTAGTTCCGAGTTCTCTGTTCGTATGCCCCCTTTTGCAAAGTCTGAGTTGTATAAGTCTCTAATCTGTCTATACTGAAACCAATCATAGTTAGGTGATAGTTCCTCTTGCGTCTTTATTCTAAGTTTAGATACTTCAATCTTAGTTATTTCTTTATACGTTAAACATTGTTGTTCATTATCCACAGCTCTCGGATCTATCACCTCATATGGAACCACCCACAAGGGGGTTCCTTCTTGTAAGTAAGTTCTATACTTCTTCCAGATTGTAAATAGACTTCTCCTTACAAAATGATGCAGGAACATCGAGTTGACCTTTACTTTGTCATGCCATAGGTATGCGTGCCATCCAAAAATTTTTTTATATCCCTCTAGGGCTAATAGTTTCTTATTCTTTAATGTCATCCACTCTTTTAGCCAAACTAGGCAGATTGCATCATGGTAAAGTCTCAGATTGGGCAGTTGCATTCCGCCTCTCTCCTTTGCATCTTGTAAAACTTTTACTTTCACTCGAGGCTTCTTGCCTGCCCAAACAAAATCTGATATTTTCCTCTGCCATTTTTCAAATTGTTTAGAGTCTCTGATGATTGGTATTGTCTGTAACAAAAACATTACTCTTGGTAACACATTCATCTTAACTGCTGCAATCCTGCCCAACCATGACAGGTTCAATCTATTCCATTTGATCAAGTCTCTCTCTATCTGAGTCCATAATTTTTCATAATTATTCTTGAACAAATCTATATTTTTTGCAGTCAGCTCAACTCCCAAGTATTTCACCTTACTAGTTACTTCACAATCCGTTGTTTCCATTAACAATTGTTGTTTCTGCTTAGTCATGTTTTTGCATAATATCTTTGACTTCTTTTTGTTAATGAAGAAACCTGCCAAATCTCCAAACTCCTTGATCTTGCCTATCACTTTTGGCATGTTCTCCAGTGGGTCTTCTACAATTAACATTATGTCGTCTGCAAATGCTCTGACCTTATATGAGTAGTCCTTTATTTTTATTCCTCGTATTTCCTCATCTTGTCGAATTTGTATCATCAGAATCTCCAATACTAAAATGAACAACAATGGAGATAACGGGCAACCTTGTCTTGTTCCTTTACTAATCGTCAATTTTTTGGTCAATTCATCATTCACTACAATTGCTGCAGTCTGGTCTCTATAGATTTCCTTGATTGCTCTGACGAATCTTTCTCCCAGTTGTAGCTTTTCCATAGTGGCAAACATAAAATCCCAGTTTAAATTGTCAAACGCTTTTTCAGCGTCTACAAAGAAGAAACCAACCTCTTTGTCACAACGCTTGTCGTAGTATTCAATAGCATTGATCACTGTCCTTAAGTTGTCTCTTATTTGTCTGTCTGGCAAAAAGCCTGCTTGTTCCTCCTCTATGACTTCCGAGAGCCACCCCTTCAATCTCTCCGCCAATATCTTCGCAAAAATTTTATAGTCATTATTGAGTAGTGATATAGGCCTATAATTTTTCACGCTAGTCAGATCTTGGCCCTCTTTTGGGATCAATGATATATTCGCTTCGCTCCAAGTGTCTGGAATTCTTTGATCCCTAAAAACTCCGTTCATCACCTCTTTTAGGAATGGTGCCAGTTCATTGGCCATTGTCTTATAAAATTTAGCCGTAAGTCCATCTGGCCCTGGCGCCTTTCCTAGATTTGCGGATTGTATTGCCATATTTATTTCCTCATCAGTTACTTCACTGTTCAACTTATTTCTCCAAGCTTCCGAGATCTCTGGAAGTTTAGTTTTCTCCAAATATGATGCTATTGATTCTTTGTTTACTTCTTTTTTATTATACAGCTTAGCGTAAAATTTATAAAAGGCTCTGCTAATGGTAGTCTGCTCCAAATACGTTTTGTTTTCTTCACAAATTTTATTTATTATTTTCTTTTCCCTTTTCTTCTTTAATTGCCATGCCAAATATTTCCCAGGTTTATTAGCACCCTCAAAAGCTTTTTGATTCAGTCTTTTAAGGTTCCACTCCAATTCTTTGTTACTCATTGCTGTTAACTGTTCTTGAAGAATTTTGATTTCCTGATGTATTTTCTTTTTCCCTGGTCTCTTTTTTAACTGTACTTCTTTGGCCTTTATTTTCTCCTCAATCTCTTGTCTTTTCTCCTCTTTCTTTTTCCTTGCTCTACCATTTAAGTCCATTAGTATGCCCCTTACAACCGCCTTGTACGCGTCCCAAACTTTACTGGTTGGTACTTCTTTATTCACGTTGTATTGTATAAAAAACTTAGTCTCTCTTCTCAGTGTTTCCATATTCTCACTTTCCTGTAACAGGTCCTCATTTATTCTCCAGGCTTTCCTTTTTCTCCTTTTTCCAAATTTCCACATAATTGGATTGTGATCTGAGCCTACCATCGGCATTATTTCTACCTCCTTAGTCCATAGCGCTAAGTCCTTTGAGGCCCAGATCATATCAATTCTTGATAATGTAAGATGCCTTGCAGAATAAAAAGTAAACTGTTTGGTTTTAGGGTATTCTCTCCTCCATACGTCTTCGAGAGTCTCTTGTTGAATCAACTCAAAAAAAAGCTTTGGCAATAGTCCTCTTTTCTTTTGTGCTTTTGTAGTCTTTTTGTCTAATTCCAAATCTGTCACTCCATTGAAATCTCCAGCAAGAATTATCTGGTCATATACAAGATCGTCTAGGTGCTTCCTTAAGTCCTCAAAGAAGCTTTCCTTTGCACCGTTAGGTGCATAAAGTCCGACTACCAACACTCTCTTTAAGTTCCAATTACATTCCACTGCTACAAATCTAGCTTCCACATCTCTCATAACAAATTTTGGCTGCAGCTCCTCTTTTATATACAACACCACTCCTCTTTTTTTCTTGTTGGAAGCCGCTACAAATTCTTTGCCCAATTTTCCAGATTTTAAATATTTTACATCCTGTTTTCTAATGTGGGTCTCCTGCAAACAAACAATATCACATTTTTGTTTTAGTAGCCAATGAAAAATATTTTTTCTCTTATTCGGTGAGTTTAGTCCATTTATATTCCAAGATAATACTTTACACTCCATATTCATGGTTTTGTTGGTAAGTCTTTTTCATTGTCCTTGATAAATCTCTCCATCTCCCGCTCAGATCTGATACGTTTTTTTGCCCCTCCAAACTCAAAGGACACTCCTTCCGGTAACTCCCATCTGTATCTGATATTCATGTCCTTCAAAGTCTGAATTAGCACTCTATATTTTTTCCTGTCCAATAACACTGATCTGGGCAGTTCCTTCATTATAATAATCGTCTTGCCATCAATCTCCAATGGATCTTGAAATTGTTTGGTCACAATCCTCTCTTTCATATTTCTAGTTGTAAACTGCACAATCACATCCCTTGGTAGTTTCCTCTGGGTTGCAATTCTCGAGTTCACACGATACGCCACATCTAGGATAGCCACAATTTCCTCCTCCTCCTTCCCCAGGTAATCAGCCAACACCTCAGTCATCTGTTCTTGCGCTGACTTCCCTTCCACTTCTGGCAGACCACGAAAACGAAGCTGCTTCTCCATGTGTTTAGTTTCTGCAACTGACATCCTCCCCTTCACCAGCCTCATCTCTGTTTGTTGCGTGTCTATTAAATTCTCCATCGCGTCTTCTACTGTTTTAACTCTCTGCTGCGTTCCTTGTAATTCACTGCTAATCGTTTCCACACCTTTTTTCACTTCTGACAGCTCCGACTTTACTGTCTGTGTAACTTCTTTGACCTCTTTAATAAGCTCCAATTTCGTGTCCTTAAGTTCTTTCATCATGTCTATAAGTTTTTTGTCCAAGTTTTCTATTGCCGATTGCCACTCTTTTTTCGACATCGTGGGGCTTGCTTTAGCTCGCTCCCACGAATCTGCTCTCTTCCTCAGCTCCGTGGCGTATAATTAAACGTTTTCCTTTTTTTTTTTTTAAATGTCCCAATCTTTGCCAAAATTAATTTTTTATATCCAAAATGTCGGGCGTCTTTTCTCTATGGTTTCTCTATGTTATTATAATCCAAGATGGCCTACTTCCTCTTCCGCTGAAGCCACGACCCTTCCACTTTCAAAGATGGCGATTCCCCACTTCCTGTCCTTTGGCAAGGGCCGCTTCCCTCCAGCCACTCTATTGTTGTTACGCACTTCCTGTCTCCCGTCTTCCCACAGCAGGTCTCGCGATGGTGTCTTTTTCCCACAGCTCCAAAACCACAGGTATTCAAAACAATAGTCCGATTTTTGTAATAACTTCTTTAAACTTAGTCTCTTTTAAAATACAACTCCTGCCGAGTCTTCACCTCCTTTTCGCTAGTCTGTTGCAGTTTAAAAGTCTACTTTCTTTCCTCTCTGTTTTTGTCTGGCCCCAAAATTGCCGCAGAGATTATAGCCGACCCGTCGCAAGGTGGGACCTCAAGGATCGGGGGGGAGACTCCTTGTGTAGAGCCCCCCCTCGTCCGAGATCTAACTCACCCTAGGGTCTTGAGCGTTCTTTGCCTGCTCCCCGCCTGAGAGCAGTCGGCCGCGGGTTATTTTCACCCCTCCGGCCGGTTAAAACGGCAATCCGGTCAGCTCCACAAATGGAGCTGCGTTAGACCTCCATGAATCCCAAACCGGAAGTGGCTCTTATGCTTTCTTATCTATTGACATCTTTAAAAAAAAAACCCACTATCCATAATATATATGCAAGGATCGATTCCATATTCTTATCTTCTAAATTACATATTTAAATAACATTCTTATCTCCTAAATTAATTAGTCAAACTCTTACATCAAACATTGGTGACAAATTGTGGACAGACTATGCTTGGACAGTACACTGAGAATAAATGACATCAAATAAATGGGAAACTAAATAAATCACTTTTATTTAACAAACAAATTTCTTCTGAAGTCTCTTTAAAAATTAAACGATCTTTAGAAAAAAATACACTATATGGTGTGTTACCAGAACTGCTCTTTATTATAATGGGGAATTAGCTGTAGCAGTCTGTAACTTTAAAATTAGCGCGGATCTTAACCTATGTCTACGGAGGTCCCGATCCCAGACACTCTAGTGAAAAAGAGGCAGACTACAAATAGGTTCAAACACGTGTATTGTCTAACAATGTGGCGTAAGCCTGAACTTGCACAAGCATACAAGAAACACACAAGATCTAGGAAGTACAGAGTATGAAATACAGAGACGTTCGCATTAGCTGGTTCCCAACGATGATAGGGGGAATACTCACTTATCCTGAAGCGAAGCAGAGACCCAACAGCGAGGGGGGGTGGCCCAATGCCAGCACTGGAACCACAGATGGACAGCAAGGAGGTCTGGATAGGGAATGGCCTGAGCACCGAGTGGTCTGGGAGACCAGCTTAAATACCCCAAAACGTACCCTGGGGCTGGTGCTGTACTTGGTGGTTCTCACAGATTAAAACAAAGGGTCTAATGGGTCACTGAATAGCTTGGATGGGCCACTTTGGTAATCAGATCGTGATAAGTGACACCTCAGGAAGAGGGGACAAAAGAGGGAGGGGGAAATCCAAGTGGGCTGAAAGGATGTTCCAGCGGACAGGGCTTGTCCTGATGTCATCAGCTCTGGAATGCGGAGGTTTCTTTGAGATGCATTCTCTAAGTGCTTGGGATGGTCGGCACTTAGTTCCTTCTCCGGGGCGGCTCCTAAGATATGCAGAGCGGGGCGAGGGGCTCTCGCTGCGGATGTGGTGTGCCCGCTTCGCCGAAATGGCTTCCCAAAGCAGTCTTCCTCTCAGGGTCTTCTGGCTGCCTGAGAACATGGATGCCGGCTGGGCATAGCTGGGGCTGGTTTGCAGGTTGCCCGGTAGCGAGGGCAAGCTCGGGGACCGGCTTGCGGGAGGCTCCAGGCGGGAACTGACCAGGGAGCGCCTAGCCAGGCTCGCTGGAGGTTTCCCCGGCAGGCGCCCGGCTGCTAGCAGCGGCTTGGGCCCATATGAGGCAGGCTTCCATGGAGGCAGGGGGAAACAGCACTTAAAACACAGTCCAAAGCAGGGAACAGGCGCGGTCCGTGGCAGATGGCAGTGCAGGCACGGGGCACACTTGTAACAAAGTCCAAACGCACACACTGGGAAGTCCAGATATAGGTCAGGGCAGGGCTGCCCAGAAAGAGAGTCCTTTGTGCAGTTATCCAAACATGGAGTCAGTAAACTACACAGTCTATTACAGCAGCAGGGTAATTGACACGCAGGCAGGAAACTGACACGTGTATCAGAACACACACGTGCAAAGCAATCTTTGTGTAGCAATAAAACAGCAATGCAGGAAACTTTGACACAGTTCATGGCAGGCCTTAAAGCAGGAGAGGGGGCCTACTTGGCAACAGGTGTTCCTCAAATCCACGTGTAGGATGCTATGGAAGTGGTACTTAGAGGGAAATTAATCTCCATTGCCTCCTGTCATGAAAAGCAAAAAGAAAACATTAGAAATGAAACGATATCTAGAATAAGAAAACTAGAAGATGAACACAAAAATACTTGTAGCAAAATAACAAAGCTCCAGGCAGGGATGGATTCCCTGCCAAATTTTACAAAAAATACATTTACCTACTTTCAATTCCACTAACTGCCACATGCAACTCTGTTATGATAGGAGGTAGCATACCTCTATCTCAGTCAGAGGCTGAAATAGTAGTTATTCCAAAAAAGGACAACAATATTACAAATACTAAATCTTCCCAATCAATACCCTTACTGAATCAAGACCAAAAGATCTTTTCCAGCATACTTGCCAAAAGATTGTCTAAATTTAAATAACCAACTACATTCACCTTGACCAGACTGGCTTTATGCCAATAAGGAATCTTATTGACAATACACATAATTAACTTCTGTGAAGCATACATAACCCCTGCATTACGTCTGGCCTTTGATATAGAGAAGGCATTTGATGAAGTGGAAATACCATATCTAAAACTTTTACTTCAAAAAATGGGTTTTGGTGACCAATTCTAAAATGCCATTAATGTTCTTTATCTTTCTCCCAAAGCTATAGTTAGGACTAACGACATACATTTGACAGATATCCATCTAGCAAGGGGAACTAGACAAGGCTGTCCCCTTTCCCCATTTCTGCTTGCCATAACTATAGACAGGGCCGGTGCTACCATTAGACCAACTAGGCAGCCACCTAGGGCACAGACTTTAAAGGGGCACAGTTTTATACAGATTACTTTCTTGAAAAAAATGCAAATGACAATTAATATTTTTTATTTTAAGAAAAATACCACAACAGTGCTATGGAATATAATGAATTATAAAGCCTTATAAAAATTTTCTGTATACTTCTATCACTTGCAAAAGTCCCATTGGCACCAGCCACTATGGTCTGCTTCAGCAAACAAGACTAAGGGGCAGGCAGCACTGGGGGAGAAAGCCTATTGAGCACCCCCTCCCCCAAATGGTCCTGTCAACAGACATCAAGCAGCTCAAAAGCTCACCCTAACATTTTTAACAAGACATTTCCCAATATGTAGAACAAATATGAGAAACCTGTACCATAAATGGGCCAGTTGAAGTAATTACTAAGGTGAAAAAGATGCCAGCAATTCATGTATGTTGTTCTTTGAATAACAGCAGTGTGGTAAGGCTTTGGATAGGCAATATGAGATCATTAATTCTTGAAAAAGGCAAACCTTATATCATCCTGCTTTGAGATAATATTGCCAGTTGTTGCTGCATCTCAAACTAGTCTAGGAGACTCAAAGTTATCTCAGAAGATTCAATCAACTTGACACCAAAAGATGAGGATGGAGGATAAATGAAAATTTGCTGCAATTAGAAGATAATATAGTGCTACTACAAAGAGAGACCAAATTCTTTATACAATATAATTTAAATAAAGATGTTTCAACTGACAAAGTTTGGGACACCTATAAAGCAGTGATTAGAGGAACTCTAATGGATTTAAATGCAAGAGACAAGAGGAGAAAAGAAGAGAAAAGCAAGAAATTATGGAAAAGATAAAGGCCAAGGAGTTACAATTAAAGAAAAGACCAGGGAAGAAGAAGCTGTATCAAGAAATAAAAATTTTGCAAGAACAGTTGAGAGTAATGAATAATAAAGAATTAGAGTGGGAACTGAAAAAATTGAATCAAAAGTCATTTGAAGGTGCGAATAAACCTGGGAAATATTTAGCGTGGCAACTGAAAAAGAAAAGGGAGAAAAAAGTAATAACCAAGATTCAAGAAGATGGCAAGATGAGAGCCTTTTTTAAGTATTATGCAAAACTGTATCAAAGAAAAGAAGTGAATTTGGACACTATTGATCAATATTTGAATAAGATGAATTTACCAATATTATCAGGAAAATGGAAGGAAAAGTTGAATGCAGAAATAACGGAGATGGAAATAAAAGAGGCTATTCGGACAACTAAATTAGGGAATGCACCAGGCCCAGACGGAATTACGGCTAGGTTCTACAAATTATTGGAAAATGAACTGGCACCTTTTTTGAAAGTGGTAATGAATGAAATTTTAAAAGGACAAAAGATACCAGAGTCTTGGAATGAGGCCAACACATCATTGATACCAAAAGAAAATCAAGATTTAAGTAATGTCAAGAACTATCGTCCTATTTCATTGTTAAATAATGATTACAAAATTTTTGCAAAAATTTTGGCAGAGAGATTGAAGGACTGGTTAGTCGAGTTTATTGCAGAAGAGCAGGCAGGGTTCCTTCCAAACAGGCAAATTAGAGACAATTTGAGAACTGTAGTAAATGCTATAGAATACTATGATAAACATTGTGAAAAAGAAGTTGGTTTCTTCTTTGTGGATGCAGAAAAAGCTTTTGATAATTTGAACTGGAATTTTATGTTTGCTACAATGGAAAGGCTACAAATGGGAAAAGATTTTATTCAAGCAGTAAAAGCAATATACAGAGACCAATGTGCGGCAATTGTAGTAAATGACGATTTAACAAAAAAATTGGAAATAAGAAAGGGTACAAGACAGGGGTGTCCATTATCTCCATTGTTGTTCATTTTGATTTTGGAACTGTTATTGATTCAAATACGAGAGGATGATACTATAAGAGGCATAAGGATTAAAGAATTTACCTACAAGGTTAGAGCTTTTGCGGATGATGTGATGGTTATAGTGGAAGATCCAATACAAAACATGCCGAAGTTGCTTGATAAGATAAAAGAGTTCGGAGATCTGGCTGGATTTTATGTTAACAAGAAGAAATCAAAGATACTATGCAAGAATATAACTAAACAAAAGCAACAAGAATTAATGGAACTTACTGATTGTGAAGTAACACATAAAGTTAAATATCTTGGAATTGAGTTAACTGTGAAAAATATTGATTTATTCAAGAACAACTATGAAAAGCTATGGCAACAGATTGACAGAGACTTGATTAAATGGAATAAATTAAATCTGTCATGGCTGGGAAGAATAGCGGCAGTTAAGATGAATGTGTTACCACGGATTATGTTCCTACTACAAACAATTCCAATTATTAGAGACACTAAACAATTTGAAAAATGGCAGAGGAAGATCTCTGACTTTGTGTGGGCAGGCAAGAAACCTCGAGTAAAAATGAAAGTCCTGTGTGATGCTAAAGAAAGAGGTGGACTGCAGTTGCCGAATATTAGACTATATCATAAAGCAATATGTTTAGTTTGGCTAAAAGAGTGGATGTTACTGAAAGACTGCAAACTCTTAACATTTGAAGGTTATAAGAAGTTGTTTGGATGGCATGCCTACTTATGGCAGGATAAAATAAAAGCTGATTCTATGTTTTTGCACCATTATATCAGAAGGAGCCTCTTCACGATCTGGAAAAAATATAAAAAATATCTGGGTGAAGGTATCCCCTCTTGGAAGGTACCGTTTGAAGTGATCGATCCGAGAGCTATCTATAATGAAGAACAATGTCTACCATATAAAGAGATATTGATTATGGAACAAAAAATGATAAGAATCAAAATGGAGGAAGAGTTATGGATGGTTCCAATATAAACAGATTAGAGATCTTTACAACTCGGATTGTTCAAAAGGAGGAATCAAATGGAAAAACTCAGAGTTGGAAGAGACTATAGTACAAGAAAGTAAAAAGAAGATATCAAAAATTTATAAAATACTTTTGAAGTGGTATACAGAGGATGAGACGGTCAAAGTACAGATGGTGAAGTGGGCAATTAATTGTTACAAAGAAATAACAATGGAGTCATGGGAATATTTATGGAAAACTACACTGAAGATTTCAACTTGTACCAGTATTAAAGAGAATGTCTATAAGATGATTTATAGATGGTATTTAACGCCTAAGAAAATTGCGCTTGGAAATGCAAACATGTCAGATAAATGCTGGAAATGTAAAAAGCATGAAGGATCATTGTATCATATGTGGTGGATGTGTGAAGTAGCTAGACAGTACTGGGGAGATATTTTAGAAGTAATAAATGAGATTTTGCAGACCCAAATAAAGAAGAACCCAGAACTATTGCTACTGAATTTAAGTATGGAAGATGTCCCTATGCAATACAGAACATTACTATTTTACATGACGACGGCAGCAAGACTTTTATACGCGCAGAAATGGAAGGTGCAAGAAATACCAACTATTGAAGATTGGATGTATAAATTGCTGTACATGGCGGAAATGGATAAAATGACAAGAAAGTTGAGAGATAAGAACTTAGCAGAAGTTTTTACTGATTGGGGAAGATTGAAAACATATTTAGAAAAGAAGTGGGACGTGAAAGGAGAATTATGGCAATTTGAAAATTATTAGAATGTTTTTTATTATTATTATTATTGGAAGAGACAGAATCTTTACCATATGAAGTGAAGTATTAACTAACTGTTAGCCTAAATTTAAGTGGACTTGGAGTTAATAGATATTGGTAAAATTAATAAAGTAGATATTTTATTTAATTGTTAGCTTAAATTTAAATATATTTGAAGTTACAGATAGTAATAGATAATAGATTTTAAGTCAATAATAATAGATTCGAAGCTAACAGATAGGGCTTAGTTTAATAAAGCAGAATGTAAATATGATATAATGAGTTACAGAAAAAGGGGATAGATTAGGAATAGATTAAGATATAGGGTTGGAAAGCTGTTGGAAGTCCTGAAAAAGGCGGGGAGGGAAAGGGTGGGGGAAAATGATATTGAGTTGATTTTGAAAGTTGTATGTATTAATATTCTCACCTAATAATTTTTTTTTTAAAAAAAGAAGATTCAATCAACTTGAGAGGAACAATTCTTACTGAAACTACTCCTTTTTAGCTCTCCAGAGAGCCAGCTAAAAAGAAGAAAGCAAACTCAGTAACTGCAGACAAAAGTATCTATCTCCTTTTCAAGTACAATATAATTCTCTCTCTCATTGTATCCCAGCAAACATGAGAAGGGGGCGGGGAGTAGAAGACACTCTGTTGTGCCAGCCGGAAAAAAAGGTGGGGAAATAGCTTCCAATGCTGCAAAAAGAAACTTTTCAGCAAGTTGAGGAAGCAAAGCAAGAAGAGAGAAGGAAAACAAAGGGGAACAGGTGGAAAACTGTTTCCAGAGCTAAGAAAAGAAATCACTTCATACAGCAAACTGTATCCCAGCAACACCAAGAGGAGAGGCAGAGTGGAAAACACTATAATCTTCACAGCTATTCTGCCGTGTCTGGAAAGAAATGGGCAGAAAGTCAGCTTTATGGCTGCAATAAAAGGGAGGAAAGTAGGGAAATTCTGCTGTAGCAACGCACAGAGCATACTTGCTGCAGAGGAACAAGTGCAGGGAAAAATACCTCTGCACTAAGAACTTTCCAACTGATCCCATACCTTTCCCTAAAGCTATATGAATGCCCTACTTACAAGTCAGCAATAACAACCCCTGGAACTCAGCTACTATGGCTCCAGTATATGGTCTCAGCCACAAGCTAAATTAGTGAACAGAGGAAGGGGCAGCAGAAGGCGGACTAATACTCAGGATAAAATTGTGGTAAAGTTTTCAAGGATCCTCCAATCCACTAGTTGATCTGTTCCACCAGCAGCAAAGCCTGGAGTTAAGGGTCACATGACATGGGTTGACATACTACTATAACCTCACTATTGCTCACCCCATGATTGACTAGCTTCATTCCTATGCAACATGCTCCACCCTAAACAGAAATGTCTCCCTGTCTTGCGTGGCTTGTACTAAGTGGGTTTGTGCTAACTACAGTCCTGGCTTAATGCTGGACTGATCTTCAACTAACTTAGGAAATATAGTCATTTTTCTAGGGAGCTATGGCTGATAAAACACAATGATCTGGATCTCAGTTCCACAAACAAAAGGCAGAAAGAACTAAGAAGCAAGCAAAGCAAGAGGGGTTCTTCCTGAAATACCTTTGTACACAGAAAGCTATTGAAGAACAAGAATATCCCTATACCTTTGTTGAAACTACCACTGAGGAAGCAGTATGCAGTTCTCCTACTACAAATGATATAAACTCTAAGAAAGAAGCTTCACAATTTGGAGCTATTTCATTAAAGCACACAGAGGAAAAGGGGGGTTTCAAGGAAAGCGAGAGTACTGTAAAAACTGCAAAAAAGAAAAAGAAAAGAGGGTATTGTGCCCTAGGAGAGACTTAACAGAGAATATATATAAAACTTTAAACATATCATTCTGCACACAACAACACACTGAAGAAGCTTTTTTATTGTTGGATATGGAAAAGGCATTTGATTCTCTTGAACATTTGTGTTTACATAAAACAACTGATGGGAATTTGAAATAACTTCCTTCAAATAATTAAGACAATGTACTCACATCCCTCCGCAGAAGTAAAAATCAATGGAACAACATCAGAAAAAATATCCCTCCACAGGGGGATGTGTCTGTTTGTAGCAGCATTTTGTGGGGGCTAGAGCTGACATCAGTTTTTCAAAAAAAAAAATCACAGGTGTGGTATCATTGCAGTGTTGGAGCCCTTCCCCCCATAGCATTTGCTGATTGGGCTGTCCTGTGGCCACTGGAGAGGCAATTGGTAGCGGCATTCTGGGGAAAAACATGTACTTTTTAAGCTTGCTCAACATTCATTTTGTTAGAGCCAAAGTAGGAAAGGATTAAAATGCTGGTGCTTCATTCCCTACCAGTAGCTCCCTGACACTATGTTTCACAAACCCAATGTTTTTTATCCATTTCTAGATCGCACAATGGCTTTCAACAAGGACATTTTACTCCTTCCTTTCAATACTGACTTATACTCCACCAGACATCATTGAGTATTGGGCATAATAATCTTTAAAACAAGAGAAATTATCATTGTTGATTCAGCAAAAGATTGGGATCGATCAGAGCAACACAGAAACATTTTGTTGTCAACTGCTGCAGCATGTCATCAAATAGCAGGTGCTCCTTTTAGGCATGCAGAGTGGAAAATAATGTTATGTGCAGACACAGTTCAACAGAACAATACTTATGACTGTGGAGTACAAAAAACATTGAATGCCTACAGAGTTATTTTAGGAGAAGAGTACAGTACCTTACAATGGCCATTTCCACATGTCCCCCCATCCTGAAAAATGGTGCAAAACTTACGGAACGGCACACCTTCATAGCGCCATTTTAGATCATGAATTCGCTTCGTGGTGAATATCAGCCATCGCCTCTATTTTCAAGCATAAATACTCCCTTTGTCCCCCTTCTTGTTCCCCTCTCCCATTCAGCAGCCTTCCAGGCTTCCATGTTCCCCTAATGTGTGCCATTTCCCATCCCAGAGCCCTTCTGTCACACCATGGTGCATTCATTCTACTGAGGGGCCTGTCATTTAGACCCAGACCCCTTCTGTCACACCCAGGGGCCATCAATTCAGTTAGGGGGCTTTCATTCTAGTCCCAGAGACCTTCTGTCACACCCAGGGGCCATCATTCCGGTTAGGGGCCTGTCATTCCAGTCCCAGAGTCCTTCTGATACAGCCAGATTCTGTCATTCCAGTCTCAGAGCCCTTTTTTCACACCCAGGGTCCATCATTCCAGTTCGGGGCCTGTCATTCCAGTCCCAGATCCCTTTTGTCACACCCAGGGGCTAGGTGGGGAATTTTGGGGTGTGTGTGTGTGTGCAGAAAACTGCAAAGTTATCATGCAGGGCACAGAAGTTTAAGATGTTCTCTGACCTTTCTGACAGATTAGTGCAACTGATGGATGGTAGCTGATGTGGGTTAGTCTGCCTTATTCCAGTCCTGTTGCATGGCAGTGGAAACAATTGACAAAGTTGGGACCATCTGGCCTGGGAGGATTGTTCAGCACCCCTAGCAGTGACAAGTCTAGAGAATAGTGGAAACTAACAAGGATATGGCTGAAGGAGGCTGGTTGTTGGAGCTTGGGCCGGTAGCAGTGGCAGTGCAACCACCTGATAAGGAATGTGGGTGCCAGGTGTTGGTGTGTCTGTGGGAAGCCCAGCAATAGTCTGGTATGGGGACCCAGCCCTATACAACTGAAGGTACTTTGACAGCATGGAGCATCTTCCCAAGCGTGCCAATGCCTTGTTTTACGGAAGAATGTTCATATGGATGGGAAAATCAAAAAGAGTCCAGTAGCACCTTTAAGACTAACCAATTTTATTGTAGCATATGGATGGGAAGCTCCCTCTTTTCTGGATAGTCTCCCTCACTCCCTCACTTTTTGGTTAGGTACCAGACAGCCTGCTGTAGTCCATTCCATTCATCACCCTTCCCATCCAGAGAAGTCTAGTAAATGATGCCTGTGTGCATACACACTTTGACTGGGCCATCAAGTTGTCAGTGGTGTGCAGTTGGCACAGAATGGCAATAATGAGTTGGCATTTTGCCTCCTCCAGGTCCTGCCTGTGGACTCTTTGCTGTTAGGTTGTCCTTTGAGGGCTCTACACAGTCAGGGCTCTGCCAACTGAGTGCTCTGTCTCAGGTGTGACCTTTTGACTGCTTCAGCTCTTTTCTTGACGGGGCATGTGACACTCACCCACGGCTGTAACAAGGCCTTGATTATCCCACAGTTTCCATATTTCAGTCTCAGGATTACAGCAGGCATGCGGGAAGATCTCCAAGTATGGGGGTTTCTCAACTCCTTTAATGGAGTCACTTTATGGAGGGAGGCCTGTTGCTGTCATTCCAGCCCCAGAGCCCTTCTGTCACAGCCAGGGGCCATCATGCCACTCAGGGGCCTGTCATTCTGGTCCCAGAGTGCTTCTGCTACACCCAGAGCCTGTCATTCCCGTCAGGGGGCTGTCATTCCCGTCCCAGACATCTTCTATTACACCCAGGGACCATCATTCCACTCAGAGGCCTGTCATTCCAGTCCCTGAATAGCCTATCTGGGCCCAGGGATCTTCCTTCAAAATACACTGTGGCTGGGGTTGCCACATTGTTTGTTTGTGTGTGTGTGTGTGTTAGAGAGAGAGAGAGAGAGAGAGAGAGAGAGAGAGAGAGAGAGAGAGCACTTCTATACACACCCTTCCCCCCTGCCTGCTAATGGGCCCTTGCCCAACCAGGAGTTTTTGGTCTGCATATGGATACCAGCCAAAAGCCCTGGGTGAGATATTTGAACACAGTCTGAGAGCTTTAGAAGGGGAAAAAAAGATCTTTATTTGCTAAAAATACATCTCTTTTCTCTAGAGCTCAGGAGTAATGGAAAACTATATCAAAACATTACAGATATATTAAAGAACTATGAAAAAAAAACCATGAGGTTAACTAAGTTTAGTACAAGTCACAGCTTTTTCCTTGGCATTCCATTCTGAGGAATGAACACAAGTTGGAACTTTGAAACTCAATTTCTCCCCCATTCTCTTGACCTTGGCTTGCATGCCTTTCATAGACAGTGTTAAGTTTTTTAACTCTTAACCTTCTCTCCCTCCCTCACCTATCCTGGAATTGGTTTTGGGTTACCCTGTGTGTTGCCTTGCATTTTTCTCCACTGATATCAATGTGCACACCTCCAAACTTTTATGGCTCAGCACAGTATGTCCCAAATCTGTCCCAAGAGAAACAGCAGGATTTGAGTCCAGTGGCACCTTAGAAACCAACAAGATTTTCTGAGGGTAAGATTTTGAGAACCAAAGCTCTCTTCTTCAGACAATCTGACTCTCTAAAGCTTATATTCTGAAAATCTTGTTGGTCACTAAGGTGCTACTGGACTCAAATCTTGTTCTACTGCAGACCAACATGGCCACCCACCTAAAACTGTCCCAAGGTGCAATCTATCTTGTACCTTCCTGATAGGTGGGCAAGTGGTACCACTGACCTGGCTATTTATCACCATAAACAGGAAACAAATATCCTTCCTGCCTGAAACCCAAGGCATTTATGACTTTGCAGGGCCTCTCAAATATTGATCAAGGCATAATGCATTCCTTCACCATAATACCTTCTCAAGAATTTTTGATGTGCACTGGAGAACCACCATCACTATAAGGTAGCTGCCCACATCAATTCTGCTCTCATACTGGTTACTAACTCTTAGGCTTACATACATAAGTGCATGTATATAAAGGAAATGCTTTGTGGTTATCAATGGTTATGTAAAAGGAGAGTTTATTTTGGCTATTATTCAATGTGCTTTGAGTCTCATCAGCTGTAGCATCTTCTTGGAGCAAGCTGTTCTTTTGGCAGAAATCACAGTACATCTTGCAAATGTAACCATTTATTTTTGAGCCATTTTATGCAGCTACTTGCTTCATAGAAGACCTGTAACACTTATTTAACAAGCCTAATTTGAAGAAGAACATAACACTCTTCTTATTTTTAAAAGAAAAAAATCTATCGGATTTTCCACAAATGTTAAGGGGAAATAGACTTCCTTCAGCTACTTGTACTACATTAGAAGAGAAGGGCTGCCCATTAAAGAAGACAATCTGGAAATTTTGGTTCCTGAAGTAGCACAGCTTGGAAATAAGATGTGTGCATATGAAATTAGGAGAGTCTTAAGTCGACTTTATTGTGAAGCAGAAACTGGTATAGTTGGCTTTAGTATCTGAGTGTGTGTGGATAAAATAAACAGATAATATCCAAATGGGAAACAGTTGTGAGAGCTCAGTTCTCTTTCTAGTTTAAGAAAAGGCCCAGTCTGGGAAAAATACACCAAAGCTATCCTAGTATATTCTCCTGTCTTTGAGCTACATAAAAGATTTATTTAACTTACTTATTTTATTTAAAATATTTTAAGGCATCCCCCAACCCCAAATAGGGTTCCTGAAGATGGAAAACAACAAAAACACTAAAATATAAGTATGTATCTATAACAATAGATATATGTTATATATAATATATAAAGATATGCATACATGAAGAAGGGTCAGTGAGAGACAGTGATGGAGTACCAAACAAAATGGAAAGTTTACATCCATAGGCAGGAGACAATTATAGAATGGGATAAACAAATCTCCTGAGAAAGGAGATTCCATAATTTTAGTACAATGACAGAGAAGACCTTTTCTTGAGGTTGGCACCTGTCTAGCCTCAGATGGTTGAGGCACCTAAAGCTTGAACATAGTGGGCCTCTGAAGATGACTATAGTGATCAGATTCATATTGGAGTAGGCAGTTCTTAAGATTTTAAAGATCAATACCAACATCTTGAATTGGACCCAGAAGCAGATTGGGGGTTAGTGTAGGTGGAACAAGACTAGAGTGATAGGATCCATATGACCCACTCCATTCAGAATTATGGTCACATCGTTTTATACCAATTGTAGCTTCCACACACCCTTCAAGGGCATCTCTACACAGAGTACATTGCACTAGTCTAATCTTGATGTTACAAGATCATTCAGCACAGTGGAAAGTTTTTGCCCAGGAAGAGCCACAGCGGGCTTACCAGATGAACCTGGTAAAAGGTGCTGCTGGCTACCACTACTACCTGCTTTTCTACTAGGAGGCCTGGGTCCAGTGGCATCCCAAGTTTTGAAACAGCTTAGGGTCTACAATTCCATTCAAAACGTTAAACATATCAGTTCCTGGGCCAATCCTTCATCTCACCTATAGCACCTCCCTTTTGTCAGGTTTAAGTTCCAGCTTGCTACCCTTCATCCATCCCAAACTGCCTCCGGGACCCTCTGGTTATTTCAGGCAAAAATGTTATCCCAAATGATATATGGGACAATACATGGACCTTCCTCTTCCTGTTTTGCTCCTTTAGAAAAAGTTCAATCCAGATTCGGTTTTGTTTTCCCGGCCATGTCGGACGCTCCTCTCCGCAGGTCCGGGAGGAACCGTCTGAGCAGCCTGACCGGGCGGTTGACCCGTGAGGGTTAACCCCCAGGACTCCCAGTGAGGGAGCCAGGGTCCGGGGCACCGCGGGAAGAACCCCCTGGAAGCAATGCAGGGGGTAAATTGCCCGTTTGCTCCAACGGAGGCCGGCAGACTTGCACAGCACTCCGTGTGCTGCCAGGCCATGGAGAACGGCAATAAGCAGATTTAAGGTGAAAACCTGTAAGTGGCGAATCCCTTCTGATTTTCAAGCGTATGCAAAGGATTGGTGGGAGTTGAAGCTAAAAAGGCGCGGATTTCTTCCCCTGCACCGAGTTTCGGAACTTAGTTGGCGCCCCCCCCCCCTAAGATGGCGATGAGAAAGCAGAGCCCAGCAATGAGTAAATTGGTGATGGCGACGTTACAGGGGAAGGGGGAAACTTTGGAAGAGATGGTGAGACGAGCAGTTTTTGATGCTGTGCAGCCCTTTGTTGCGAAACTGAATGAAATGGGGCAAAAGGGTGATTCAGTGGAGAGCGAAGTGAAAGCCATTAAAGAAACAGCGACCGGAGCAGAGCAGTCTGCACACGAGAACGCAGTACTCATGAAAGCAACAAGTAAGGAAGTGAAGCTTTTGGAGAATCAAATAATAGGATTACAAGTGGACCGTGCCCAAACGGTACTGCGTCTTCAAAATGTAAAAGAAGAGCAAAGTGAAAATTTAAAAGATTTGGTGTCTGGACTTTTGGTGCCATTCGCAAAGGCAACTAAAGAAGAGCTAAAAAGCGATATTTTGGAAGTCCGGCGGACATCTTCAAAGTATGTAATGAAGCGTCAGCTGCCTCGCGAGATTATAATTGACTTTTCATCTAAGAAGATTCAGGACACCATTTTATATAATTCGTACAATGTGGACTTGGATTATTTGGGCAATAAGGTTAAAATATTGAAGGATGTTCGATTTTTGGCTCGTAAAAGAAGATTCAAGTATAAAGGACTTGCGGCTTTCTTGAGGAAATGTGATGTAAAATATAAATGGCTGTTTCCAGAAGGCGTCTGGTTCAGGTATAAGGATCAAACCTACAAGATTACATCGGACGTGCAGCTGACAGACTTTTTGTTCAACCATCAGGAGTTTCAGCAAGAAGAAAGTTCGAAGTCTGAAGGGGAAAGTGGGGGGGAGGAAAGAATGGGCGCAGCTGCTCCAGCTGCGCAGAGAGAACTGAGACTGAGACGCAAGGGGGGGGGGGAAGAAGTCCTGACCCTGAATATAGTCTGTATTGTATAAGACCTACCAATCTGATAGCATATTAGAAAGTTAACTTTTACGAAAAATTGCAGCATGAAGGGAATACAAGACATGTAGTGTAGCGTTTGTTGTTTGTATGTTGCTTTTCCCTTTTCCCAGTCCTCCCCTCCCTTTCCCCCCTCCCCCTTATATTTCTGTAGTTTTTTGTAGTGTTTTATGTTAGACATTAAAAATAATAAAAAAAAATTTTCAAAAAAAAGAAAAGAAAAAGTTCAATCCAGATTTTTGAGAGCAATCTTTCAGGTATCTAGTGGTGTGTCCAATGCCAGGCTACATCTGGAGTCAGGTTTGGTAAGGTGGAGGCCAGGGTAAGCCTTGTCTCCATCAATTATTGGTTAAAATTGGTATACAACCCAAAAGGTCTGATAGCTTTAACCCTACAAATCAATTTCCAGACTTCTTGAGAGAAGGCTATCTATTATAAGTTGCAAAACATGGGTTTTGAGTCTGCCCTGTGAATGGGTTATGACTGAGCAAAACTATTGACCAATGGTTGCTTGATATAGAGCGCCAAAGAAATATCAACGTCCCAAACTTTTTGATCCCAGATAAGCTTAAATATGTTGTTGCTCCAACACCTTATCTCTTTCTCCTGGAAGTATCTAGAAAATGGAAAGCATTTGCTTTTTTTTTTTAATTTGTATATCTCAAACCAGAGTTTTAAATGCAGTGAGCTTTAAATGCAGAGGCATTATTGAATAATTCAGCTTAATTGTGGTGGAACTATGAAATCATACTGAAAATTGAAAAAAAAGCAAATTGAATTTGGGCTTTAACAACCAAGAAAATTATTGTTAGCTTGCAGAGACTGTGTCACTACAAAAGAATCATGTGAAAGGAACCAACCAGTATCTTAAGATTTAAAATGGCAGTCTCCATTTTTCCCCTTCAATGGATTGTTATCGTTTTTCAGTTATTTAGGTCAAGGAGCGATTTTGTTCTAAAAGAGGAGTTTAATTATTGAAATGCAATACATTGAGAAAATTAAACGACAAGAAATGAAATATTTCTGGTGAAAAACTAAAATTATCCTAATATACTGAATGAATTTGTTCAAACAGTATTTTTTGAATATGTGTATCACTAAGCTGATGCACACATTCAGAAACATAGTCTTATCTGCCAGTGTAATAACAACAAAGAAACAAAACTTCTGCTTTTCCACTTTTAAAGGAATATATATTATTGAAATCAGTGTTTAAAAAGGCAGCTTTCTTGTTCTTTAATAACCAGGATGTTTGGAAACAGTGTCTGATACAGCAATCCAGAAATTGCATGTTCTGATATACACGTGTATCCTAGGCTTCCCTGTTCATGTACATGGAGAAAATGTACTTCTATCAAGCTGTCCCCATCCATTGAAGTGAATGTGAAATCTGGAAGTGTATTCTACAGTTCTGATCCTCACAAGCAATTTGCTAAGGCTATAAAACTCAAGTAAAGAAAATATGTCTAAATGCATAAAGCAGCCTGTGGAATACATTATTAGAAGAAATCAGACCTACAGGGTCTCATCAACAGGATACACGTCTGGTAAATGCAGTGATAATAATCCTTTTCCCCATTTAATATTATCATCAACTTCAAAAGACAGAGGGAGAAAAATCACAGTAATGTCATGCGAACACACACATACTAGAAACACTGTCCTGATCTGTAAAAAATAAAACAAAACTGGTGCTCTCGTTATTTATGTGTTCATGTTAAATGTATTCTGCAAAGTAGATTCACATTGTACCTATGTCCATTCAAAAATATTGCTCTTAGAATAACACCCCAACTAAGCTGAATGCGAACTGTTTGATTTATTAAAATCAAACAGTTTGATTTATTAAAATTTAAGCCATTCCAGCAGCAAGTTGGGGGGTGAGCTAGCTATTTCCTTTTGTATAGAACTTAGCAGAATTTTGACTTAAATAATGATAATCAAAATCAATATTTTAAAACCTTATACAATAATATAGGTAACAGACAGAAGTCAAGGGTTTGGGATACTGAGATAGAAAATGGATCGAGACAAGAGTGTCAAACCCCACAGCACCCAGCCCAAACAACATATAAAAATCACATGATTTGCCCGAATCTTTAGGCTCCTATGACTCCTGGAACTTTACTAGCCTTAGTCCTTCTGCAGAACCCCTGGATAAAGGGATGAAATGTGCGCAATTCTTAAACTGATATATTTGTCGAATATTTACAAGCTATAACTTATCATAACTCTTTCAAGCTGAATATAGAACTAAAATAAACCTGGTGTATCATTTACAAACAGACTTGACTAAGATTGCTAAGAAAAGTGGATATGAGCCTCATTACAAATACCAAGAGACAGATATTAGGAACCTGCAGAAGAAGAATGTGAAAAAATGTTACCAATGTAATTGCAAAAATTAGTTCTCAGAACAATCCTATTTGTAGGCATTTCTGCAGCTAGCTGTACTCTGGAAAAGCCAAGTGGCCACCTATTGTACTATACTTGTGTTCTGTTAACATAATATTTGATGCTGAATGTGACACAAACACACACACACACACACTTCAGTTTGGTCTTCATCAATGTTTTGACCTCTGTGTAGTCATCATGAATATTGTTTGTCATTTTACTGTTTACTGCTTTCAGATTGTATAAAGAGAAAAAAAATATTTAGAGTTGGAACCATAAGCAAAAGACACAAACAGAATTTTACCACCTGCCCTTCTACCAGAAGTCCCACAAGACACAAAAAAAAATCTGAGGTAAAGGTCATAGGAGGCTCGTTGAAAAAATGCCGTGAAATATGGAGGGGGCTGCAGTAAAAAAGGGGGAAACAGGACAAAAATGCCTTGCCAAAGGAGCTTTGTGTCAGGGAAACCTACCACCAGAAGAGGAAAGTGCTGCAATTTCATTTGGTTTATCCTGGCAACTAGCAGAAGAGCTGTGGGTTGGGATGTGGGGGGCTGCAATGTCTACAGTGGCATCAATTAAGTCCTCAGTTAATGTTGTTGTTTCTTACATCCTTTGAGAATTGGTGCTTTTTAGGATTTTTTTTGTTCAGTTTCTGACACCTAAAATATCCTTACTGTACAAGAACACAATACTCTGTACGGCATCCTGTCTTCCTGTAGCCATTTTGATTTTCTGTAATTCTTGCTTGATGAGACTTGCCAGTGTGATTCCAATATGACTTCTTTCTGGAATAATCAGTTCTCCTGAGCTATTTGATTTTTTTTTTCATTTTGTGCATCTTACCTTAAGACTTTGCTTACTAACTCTCTGTTGATATTTTGTAACAAAATCTGTATTATAGCTAACCTTGCATTTTCCAGTGATATTAGATCAATGGCTCTGACAAAATGTGTGAGTGATTATTCATAAAATGACTTGAAAAAAATATTGATGTATGGTTAGCTTTAGGTAACACAAATTAAACAGAGCCCATGTAGACGTCATTTCAGTTTTTTCAAAGATAGCCACCTATTTATATATTAGTTACAGACAAGCACATTGCTGTTCCATTTCTGAAGGGAACAGGAAATATTTGTCATTATTTAGAAGAACTCACCACAGATAATTAATATGTATGCATAGGATCAGCAAGGCATAAGATATAAATTCAGATCCAGAAAACCACAGCTTTATAAATATGACCTGATAAAATTTGTAGCAAATGCTGGAGAATCCTGAATAATTTCCTCATAATCCCCAGTCTTTAGACAGTTATGAATTTACCAACCGAAAACACTAAACTGTGATTGACTTGCATATTCAACTTGTTTCCCCTTCCCAAATTATGGTGAAGTTATTTTTTGTGGATAAAATTAACGCTCTAAACAATGCTGAAAAGCCTCCAGCTATCATTAACACTGATAATTTACTAAGGAAAATTATCAGATTTAAGGATGGCTGGGGCTTTTCGGCATTGCTTTGAACCTTACTTTAAAATGTGTATAATATTTAGCAAGGTAATTTTTTACCTTGTAGAACCAAATGTATTGGCTAGTGTACTAGATATCAACAATGCAATTCTATGCAGTATTATTCCAGTTTAAGCCCAATGAAGTCAATGCACTTAGACTGGGGTCAGTGCACAAGATTATTATTGCACTGAAGCTGCGTTAGTCTGCTCCTAGCTTCCTTTTGCACCTCTGAGAAAAATATCCAGAGAACACACAAATAAATAAATATATACACAAACTCCCTGTTGATCTCTCTGGTGCTTGTTCTCCTTTTTTGTCTTTGGGTTGTACTGTTCTGTTCCATCCTGTTCACAGACTGTTCCCACTTCCTCTTTCAGTGTCACAATCTCAATTTGTGTAGAGTAAAAAACTGCAGTTCCAGTACCTGCATTCACACAGCATGGTGAAATTGAGCAGATTGCATCAAGCTGTGCACATGAAGGGTGAAAGGAGGTAGAAGGAACAAAAGGTCAAACAATGATGGTTCAGTATCTGAGGGCCAAACTACAAGTGATGAATGACACTTGAACGGCAAGTGTATTCCTCCCTGTTCACTTGCCCTCCACTTGCTCTCCACTCGATCCACTTGCCATTCAAGTGTCATTTGTCAATTGTAGCTTGGCCCTGAGTTTAGTTGCAGGTGTTCCTCTTAGGCATAACAACAACATTAGATTTATATACCAACCTTCAGGATAACTTAATGCGACACTCAGAGCAGTTTTATTATCCTCATGACAATCACCCTGTGAGGTGAATGGGGCTGAGAGAGCTCTTAAAGCTCTCTAACTGATCCAAGGTCACCCAGTGGCTTCAAGCAAAGGAGTGGAGAATCAAACATACGTCTCCAGATTAGAGTCCTGCCACTCTTAACTAGAGGTGGGCACGAACAGCAATACGAATGAAAAAAACCCACAAACAGCCCGATCAGCTGTTCGCGAACAAGCTGTTCGTGAGGTGCCATTGTAAATGAACAAGTGACTGTAGCAAGCCTCGTTCGTTGTGTTTGTCCGCTGTTTGTGAAGCCAGGCAGTCAGGCACCTTCAATCAATTCCCTTGGCAAAGGAGGTAGGGACTGCCTGAACTCTGTCTGCACTCCTGTTGCCCTGGAAACCCCAATCAAAGCCCAACTCAGCTTGGTAGACAGGTCTTCCTTCCAAGTGTGGAGTTCCAAATTGGTTACAATTGGTTACATGGGAGCAGAGATCAGGAGGGAGGGAGGGGGAGGGGGGTGTTCTGTAGTCATGGGCACTCCAATCTCATCGCTGCAAACCTTGTTAGGCAGTTCTGACTGCCAACCACAGACCTCCTGCTTTTCTCTATGGGACCTCTGGTTATAAAAGGAAGCATGCTCCAGGCTCTGGCTTTCAGTTCCAGCAAGCAGTGGAGTGGGAGAGAGCTGTTGCTAGAATTTTGGGAGAGGGACAGGGAGAGTGCATTGGAGTTTGAATTTTTTTTGTGCGTGATAGGATAGGGATCTATCTCATCTGGTTCCAGGGCTGCTGCGAGGCCCTGGGGCCAAGCTCAGTGGGCACCTCGGCTGAAGGCTAACACTGATTACTATCAGTGCCTGGTCAGGTTTCTGAGAGTGCTGGGCTAGGGCTCTACCCCCTCTCTCTCGTTCCAGGGCTGTTGCCTGGCTCTGGGGCAAAGCTCAGTGGGCTCCTTGGCTGGCCTGATCTGGTCAGGTTTCTGGGAGTGCTGTCTTGGGCTTTACCCCCTCCCACTTGTTGCAGGGCTGATGAAAGGCCCTGGGGCCAAGCATCAGCCCTGCAACCAGGTGGGCACCTCGGTTGAGGGCTCACACTGATTACTCTCAGTGCTTGATCTGTTCAGGTTTCTGGGAGTGCCGGGCTTGGGCTCTATCCCCTCCCTCTGGTTTCAGGGCTGCTGCCAGGCCCTGGGGCAAAGCTCAATGGGCACCTCAGCTGAGGGCTCACAGTGTTCTGTCCTTCTCATTCCTCCTTAATTCTTGTTTGCTGGTACAATGAGGCTTTGGGTGGAGGCCAAGGGTGGCTGTGGGGGGAAGTGCAAAGATTGTCTCAGTTGCCACATGGGAAGCAGTACTGGGTGGGACTCAGGGGCAGCAGAACCTCCTGCTCCCCAAGATTCAGCAGTGGGGGCTGTGGAGGAGGCTGAAGAGCTCTTGCCACTGGAGGATGTGGATCTCCTTAAACCTTTTGAGGAGGAGGAGAGCCATGGTTCTGTGGAGGAATGGTTGGGGTTCAATGAAACATCCATTCCGTCTCCATCCCAAAATCTCAGTGCTGTCCCTGCCTACAGTCCACCTTTCACTCCGCCTTCTATTGCCAACTCTGCAGCGTGGCCTGTAACCCTTTGTCCTCCTTCCCCAGGAACAGTTAGTGGGCCACGTTTTAAGCTCTCCATATGGAGGCACTTTCAGGCCCTTCCAAATGACCCCCGTGTGGTCCAATGGTGTGCCTGTTATGGCCTGGTGTGTAGGAGCAATGACCCAAAGCACCTGTTGTCGACGGTCCTGAGTAAGCACCTGAAGATGCTCCACCCGAGCCTGTGGTCTCCATCCTTGATCAGCGAAACATCCAGCGGGAGGAGAAAGAGAACTACCAGCTCTTCTGACCAGAGTTTAGTGGAAGGGTCACCGGAAACCACCCCAAGCAAGAAGCCTTGACCCGAGGCTGCTGCTGGTGGGAGCGGAACAGTCAGGCAGCCCGCCCTTAGGGAGGTTGTTCCCTAGGGGTTGGGGACATTGCCGCTGAAAAGGGTGAGGTCAAGGGCTCAGGAGGCAGGCATTAGCATCATGGCAGAGATGATTGCCCTGCAAGGATTCCCCCTATCCATCATAGAGGGCGTAGCCTTCCGCAGGCTGCTTCAGCATTTTGCCCCATGGTTCTCCATGCCGTCACAATGCACCATTGGCCAAGTCCTGCCTGCCCTCTACCAGTGTGTGAGACATGGTGCTCAGGGAGTTGTCGGCTGCCAACGGCTGTACCGTATACTTCACGGCAGAGCTCTGGATTGGCTGCCTCACAGCTACCTTGGCATCACTGCCCACTGGTGGCAACCACAGGACCTCCGCCTCCCCTGGCCAAGAACTGGAACCTGAAAAAAGGTGCCTTGCTTGACACCGGGATACAGGGTAGTTCTTCTCCAGGCCTGGAAGATGGACAAGGTTCATACTTAGAAGAACATCGCCACCACCATAAAGGTGGCTCTGAGGGAGTGGACGGCCCGGGGGGGGGGGAAGGGTTTGTCCATGGTTGCATGATGACAATGTGGGAAGCAACATGTTGGCAGCCCTGAAAGGGGCATCCCTTCCAGGACAGGTGTGCGTGGCGCACAAGCTGCACCTGGAGATGAGGAATGTTCTCGGGCTAGGGAGCAAGCCAATGGACAGCTGGGACGAGGGAATGTTGTGGATGCACAATCTACTGGACAGCTGTTGGTGCTTCACTTCCCACCTCTCGCAGCATCAACTCTTTCTGTGAGCTGCTCCAGAGATGGGGTGGACCCTGAGCGCCACCTCTATCAGGACCTGCCCACCCGCTGGAACTCCACCTATGACATGGTAAGTTATCTGGTGGAGCAAAAGGGCCCATTGCAGGACATCCTCTCATCGCTGAACGTTCTGAAGAAGGGAGAGGAGCTCAACCTGAACTCAATGGAATGGAGAGTCCTTGAAAAGATGTCCTGGTTGATTAAACCCTTTAAGGAGGCCACCGAGCTCTTGTGCTCGTACAAGGCCAACCTGGGTCAGGTCATCCATGGGCTCGGCCAGTTCCAGGCCAAAAAGTTTGAGCACAAGCAAGAGCTGCTCCCCAGGATCAGGGACTTTGTGAGGAGGATGCAGGCATATGTGACCAAGCACTTGCATCCTCTGCGCCATGAGGTGCCATACCAAATGGCCTCCCTCTGTGACCCCCGTATCAAAGGCAACATCGCCATGCAGGTGGGTGAGATGCAGCACTGGAAATAGGAGCTCTGCAGAGTGGTGCTCCATTTCAAAGCAGAGAAGGCAGGATGGATGGAACCGGGCAGGGGTGAGGGGCAGGTGGTGGAGAAGGAGGGGGAGGAGGAGGGGAGGAGGTGGGATGAGAGCCACGGCAGGAGAGACCCACCCAAACGGGCCTACTCAATCTCTGGGCCTTGTCAGAGGGTTGTGTGGTTGGCCGCAGCACAGAGGGTGAGTCTCTCGCAGTGGACAACTCGGTGGGGGCCATGGTGTGAGAGTACCTTGTGAAGCCCACCGAGCCCCCCATTCCACCCCTTGGAGTATTGGGTGAGTAAATCTGTCGTATGGCCGGACCTGTCCATTGTGGCAACCAACATCCTGTCCTGCCCTCCCACCGGTATGCAGAGCAAGCGGGTGTTCTCCAATCTGGGAGACCTCCTCCATCCCCGACACGCTCATCTGCATCCAGACATGGTGGACATGTTGACCTTCATTAAGGTCAACCTCAACCTGCTGGGATATCCCTCCATGGACCTTGACCTAGCTGGGCTCTGAGCCACCCTGGTCTACTGTGGTTCTAGGCCAAGCCCCTCTACAGCGGGCTGAAGATCTCTGTCCCATTGCCTGGCTCCGGGGCCAAAGCTACTTAGTGATATCACCTCTTCCTGCGGCAGCTCAGGTCATGTTTCTATGAGTGGTGGGGTACTGCTCTAGCCCCCCTCAGTTCTTGGGGCTGCTTCCAAGGTCCGGTGCCAAGCTCAGTGGGTTTTTCGGCTCATGTCTTGCCAATGAAGGGGTCTTCCCGGTCCTGCTCCTCGATGCAGCCAGTAACCCTTTGTCCTCATCTCCCTGATAAGTTCCATGACGGTCCCTCTTTCAACCTCTCCCTCTCTGGAACTGCTGAGGTGCCGCCCAACCTCTCCTGTCCTGCCCATCCCGTCCTTTCTGCGTAGGTAGGAAGGTGGGTCATGTCAGCTGCTGTCACTCTCCCACAACTCAGTGGGTTTCTTGGCTCATGGCTCGCCAATGAAGGGGTCTTTCCAGTCCTGCTCCATGATGCGGCCAGTAAGCCTTTGTCCTCATGTCCCAGACAAGTTCTCTGACAGTCCTTCATTCAACCTCTCCCTCTCTGGAACCGCTTAGACACCTCTAAATGTCTCTTGTCCTCCCCATCCTGTCCATTCTGCAAAGGCTGGAAGGTGGGTCGTGTCAGCTGCTGCCGCTTCCCCACAACTCATTGGGTTTCTCGGCTCATGGCTTGCCAATGAAGGGGTCTTCCTGGTCCTGCTCTGCAATGCAGCTGGTAACCCCTTGTCCTCATCTCCCTGACAAGTTCCCTGATGGTCCCTCTTTCAACCTCTCCCTCTCTGGATCGAACCACTACAACTCCTCCCAAGGACTTGTCCTGCCCATCCTGTCCTCTCCCAGACAAGTTCCCATTCCCTCTTTCAACCTCTATCTCTCTGGATGGAACCACTACAACCCTTCCCAAACTCTCCTGTCCTGCCCATCCCGCCCTTTCTGCGAAGGCGGGAAGGTGGGTCATGTCTGCAGCTGCCACTTTTTTCATGAGGGGCAGCTCAAAAGCTGTTGCAGATACAGTTGTACTACATGGTGCCCCCCATTCCATGGCACCTGCTGTCCCCTCTGAGCAGGGGGGAATGAGTCCCATGACTCCCACACTTTCCACGAAGGTGGGAAGATGAGTCATGTCTGCTGCTGCTGCTTTTGGGCACAAAGGGCAGCTCAGGAGCTGTTGCAAATATGGTTGCACAGCACAGTGCCTCCTATCCATGGCACCTGCTGTCCTCTCTGAGCAGGGGGGAATAGGTCCCACAACTCCCATCCTTTCTGCAAAGGCGGTAAGGTGGGTGATGCTGGCGGAAGACTACACTAGTTATGTGTAGTGCCTGTACTACCTGGTCAGGTGTGGTGTCTCTGAGTGGTGTGGGTTCTGTGGAAATGTTCTAGCCCCCCTCAGTTCTCAGGGCTGCTGGTCCCTCTTTCAACTTCTCCCTGTCCAGAACCACTCCGACTCTTCCCAAATACTTCTCCTGTCCTGTCCATCCTGTCCTTTCCGTGAAGGCAGGCAGGTGGGTCATATCTGCAGCCGCCACTGTAGGCACAAGTGCCACTACGTGGCACTGCCGCCACCTTTGGGTCTTCCTGTTCCTGCTCCACAATGCGGTTAGTAACCCTATGTCCTTGTCTCCCTGACAAGGTCCCTGACAGTCCCTCTTTCAACCTCTCCCTTTCTGGATGGAAACACTCTGACCCTTCCTAACCTCCTCTGTCCTGCCCATCCTGCCCTTTCTGTGAAGGCAGGAAGGTGGGTCATGTTTGCAGCCGCTGTTTTTGGGCATGAGGGACAGCTCAAAAGCTGTTGCTGATATGGTTGTGGCACATGGTGCCCCCCATTCCATGGCACCTGCTGTCCCCTCTGAGCAGGGGGGAATAGGTCCCATGACTCCCACCCTTTCTGTCAAGGCAGGGAGGTGGGTCATGTCTGCAGCTGCTGCTTTTGAGCATGAGGGACACCTCAGCTGCTGTTGTGCATTTGGTTGTACAGCATGGTGCCCCCTATCCATGGGCACCTGCTGTCCCCTCTGAGCAGGGGAGAATGGGTCCTGGCCACACAAAGGCAGGAAGGTGGGTGACGCTGGTGGCAGCCTACACTACTTATTAGTAGTGCCTGTACTGCCTGCACAGGTAAGGTGTCTCTGAGTGGTGTGGATTCTGTGGAACTTCCATCTTCTGTAGGATGCTGAATAGACTGCCACGTCTGTGACGGCAGGCCGGTGGGTGATGTGGGTGGCAGCCCAAAGCTCTCCACATGGGCACCTACCTGTCTGCCCACTATCCCCTTTCCTTGGGGAACTGATGCCTCCCCCACGATGGGGGGGAGGAATACTCCACCACTTCGATGGCCAGTATGTGAGCCTCCAATTCTACATGTTAGGGGCAGGCCCTACCTCCCACGGTTCTTTCCTTCCAACTTTCTAATGATGGGGTAACCCAGATATTTATGCAATCCACCTGTCTCCCCAATATCCCTGTACACAGTATCTGTCTCTCCTGTCAATCCAATACTGGTATTCAATGTATCCATGCTTCCCTCTATCCTATACACCTATCCCATACAGCTTTGCACCTGTCTATCGAGAAACCTATCTATCCCATGTACCTAACTGTCCAATGCTCCATGTCCAGCCAGTGTGTTTGGGTGGCAACAGCCTCTGCACCAGGTGAAGCTTAGACAACAGCATTGGACCTGATGCCATGATGTCCCCATCTGATGGAAGTATGTTGGAAGTACGTTGGTGTCTCTGATGCACCAGGGTGTGTGTTTGTGTGTGCAAGGCCTCTGTGTACACCATCACGTCTTCCTGGAGGGTTTTCTTTGCAGACTGTTGCTGGGTCATTTGGTTACGTGGCAGTCGCCAAAATGACCCACTTTCTGGCCGTGCAGAAAGTAGCCTCAGGGAGGCCTGGTGGGTGGGCACATGGCGGTGCCATCAGCAAGCAGCCCAAAAGCCCACCCCCTAGAGGGGAGGCAGCCCACCACCACCTCCCCCAACCCTCCAAGCCCGGCGGCCGCCGACATAACCCACATTCATACTTTGGTGGAAAGTAGCCTGTGGAAGGCCTGGTGGGCGGGCACATTGGGGATGCCGCTGGTGAGTGGTCAACCCCTCCCCACCTCCCAGAGGGGAGGTGGCCCGACACCACCTCCCTGAGCCCCCCAGGCCAGGCAGCCACCGACGTAACGCACATTAATACCTTGGGAGAAAGTAGCCTCTGGGAGGATTGGTGGGTGGGCACATGGGGGTGTGTGCTGCCAGTGAGTGGTCAAACCCCCTGCTCCCTAAAGGGAAGCAGCACACCATCACTTCCCCCAGCTCACCAGGCTGAGGGCCACCAACATCACTCACCTTAATAGCTTGGTGGAAAGTAGCCTCTGGGAGGCCTGGTGGGTGGGCACATGGGGGATGTTGCCAGCGAGCAGCCAACCCCCCCACCACCTTCTAGAGGGGAGGTGGCCCACCACTGCCTCCTCCAGCCTGCCAGGCCCAGCAGCTGCTGATGTAACCCAATTAATACCTTGGCAGAAACTATTCTCTGAGAGGCCTGGTGGGTGGGCACATGGGGGGTGCTGCTGGCAAGCAGCCTAACCTCCACCCCCTAGAAGGGTGGTGGCCTGCCTTCAAGTCCACCATTTGTACATGGAGCCAAAGTCAACTGGTGGCTCCAATTGTATCAAATGGGAGTTTCCTAGTGGCATCGGATTTGGGAATGTATAACTCCAAGATCCGTATTGCAATCTTGACCAAACTTGGGTGATGGGTGGAGGAGAGCCTGCTGAACACTCCCTGTGAATATGGGCTCTCTAAGTCTGAAGGGGGACATTCTGGTCCCCACGAACAACAAACAATGAACATGGTTGTTAATGGGAAATGTTCATTACTGTTCAACTGTTCATGTTCGTCGATGGCAACGAACAATGAACAGTGTGTTCATTTTTTTTCCTGTTCATGCCCATTTCTACTCTTAACCACTATACCAAACTAGCAAGTGAATAATTAATCTGATATTGGGGACTAGAATGATCTTATCCCCTTGGTAACCTTCCCCACTTTCCCTGCTAGATGCTTGTGTGATAACCCTCCATACACATCTTGCTTATTTACACTGCTAGATGAAAGTCTGATGTAGTCATCCTTACAAGTGAAGTCAAAAATTAGAATGTAAAAATCTGACTTCCAGAATGAGACAGTGAAAGCATGACAGGGGAGTTTTATGAGCTCCCTGCCATGACCTTCCTGGTTCCTTGGGAGCCGAGAGATTGGACCCCCAGGCCCTCCCCCCAGAGAGGGGAGGCAGGCTGGAACAAGGTGTAAGAGCTTAGGGGGACTGGCGAACCTCAAGAAGCCCAGATACTGGTTCTGAAGTGAGGACCAAAGAAGGAGCCAACATGGCTACTTAGCCGTGAAACCGGGAGTCCAACAGACTGAACGAAACCACAGCAAATCAAGCAGATTCTTAACAAGACAGATAAAAAAATAATTCTAAGAGAACTTAACTGACCCCACAACCTTCCCTCAAGTAAGTGGACAGATTCGTGGTTTTACGAGGGCACTCCAGCTTAATTGTGTGTGGCTGCCAGTGAGCTGGGAGGGGCAGAGACAGGAGAGGAAATTTAAAGAGACTCTCTCAGCAATTGCTGGAATGCTATAAATCTTTGAATATAATTAACCAAAACAAAGCTTTTTACCACTTTCTGAAATGGCTTCTTGGGAAGAAGAGGTACTTGCTAGTTTGCAAGAAATGTCTAAAATAATGACTGAGTTACTAATTAAAGCAGATGGGATATTTGGAGTGGAAAAGGATAAAAGGATTACAAGAAATCACAATCCAGAAAGAAATTCTGGAGGGACAGACTTAACTGAAAGAAAAATGGAACCAAATGAGGGGAAAAACAGTCTGCGACACACTTTGCAAAATGGACGATCTTATCAGGACATCCCCTTCAAGGCACAAAACTTTAGTAAAGAAAAGGTGGGGCCACGAAACAGACCTGCACGGAGAGAAGCAGGCATCCCAACACAGAAAGGGAAGAAAAGAATGCAGCAGATTTTAAAACAGAAAAACAAGCAGAGGAGTAACTACATCCATACTGATCCCCTTCAGAAATGTCTGGAAGACAAGGGAATCTACCTTTGGTGGCCCAGATGGATTAGGGATTGGAGGTACTATGTCTCACGAAGGAAGAAGAAGAAAAAAGCAGATCTTCATGGAAAGAATCAAGCATGCCAATACTGAAAGGGGAAAGAGGGATTAAGGACTGGATGTATCACTTTTCATGAAGAGAGAAGAAAAAACAACGATCAGAATCTTAGGGCACATCAGGATTCATTAATGCAGACTCAACCTCTTACTCAAATAGCTTTTCCCTTCTTTCCTTCTTTTCTCTTTTTTATATAACACTATATAGTCAATGTTAATGGGTCTTTGGAGTTTATTAATTGTACTTAGACTGTACTCCTTCTCAAAATATAAAATACTGGCTAACTTAAATGACCACCTGCTCTTTTTAACCTTACAAGTATGAAAACCCAAGTAAATAAGTCCAGATGGTCAAAATAAAATAGATGAAGGAGTTACTATTTTTAAAAGGTAAAATTGTGTTTTAACTATATAATTATGTGATCACCCTAGTCTTATCAATATGAAAACCCAAGTAAATAAGTTTGGCTAGAACAAAATAGATGAAAGATATATATATATATATTGTTTCAATAGAATATAAAATTGTTTTCAAACTAAATATTGATTTGGCTTCTATACCCTTACTATTATGAAAATACAAGCAGACAAGTTTGGAAGGCAGGGCCAGAAGAGATACAAGAAAGAGAGGAAATTAATATAAAAATTGCTCTTATCTTTATGATGATGTATATTACTGTCCTGCTGAAATTGTATGTTTTGCTATTTCCACCTTCCACTCCTAGAACAATTATGGATTTAAGATCCCTGATTAAAAGGTAAAAGAGGTGAAGTGTGATCTATCTGTAATATGTACAAATGAAAAAAAATATTAGAAATATAAGGTACAGAGTAAGTGGATTAAAAAGTATAGAAATTAATAAAAGGGAGTCTTGAAGGTATATGGGACGCTAATTACATATATAATGGCTTTTTATATCTAGGTGGATGATTATGTGTCTTGTATATGAATCTCATAAATGCTTATGGCCTGTTGTAATCCTCCCTATATATTATAAAAATCCAATATTTTTTTTTTAATCTATACGAAAACTTATTGAGAAACACCAACAATGTTAAACATTTCAGTGGTTCAAGCAATGTTTGAATAACACACATCTTTAACACTCAGCTCTATCTCATGCTTCTGGGCAACCCTAGAGAGGCTGTAGAAATTCTAAACAAATGCCTAGAGGCAGTTTTGGAGTGGATGTGGGCTAATAAACTGAAGTTTAATACCTACACAGCAGAAGTGCTACTGGTGTGTGAATGGTCTCACCCAGGATTTAAGATGTCTTCTGGACGGGGTGCAGTTCCTTGAATGAAAAGATCCATTGTTTAGGAATACTCTTGGACCCAGGCCTATCGCTGAGTAAATGGTTGGCAACTATGGCCAAGAGTGTCTTTTACTAGCTTCAATTGGTTAGCCAGCTATTTATTTGTTTGTTTGTGTGTTTGTGTCTTTTCTGTTTGTTTGTTTGTTTTATACCCTCCCCCCCCCAAGTGGGTTCAGGGAAAGTCACAACATCATAAAATAATAAAAACCATAATTTAAATACAATAAATAGTTAAAATCATTAAATATATATATAATAAAATCCATAGAACTCATTAAAAAGTAGAGCAAAGTCCAGTAACGGTGCAATGCCATCCCCAAGAGTTAGCTCTTTAGCCAGCCTGTCTGAAATAAATGTTGCCAGATTTGAGGTGCCTTCCACAGATTTCTCAAAACCCCTAAACCACATTAAGTGGGCGAAAAATTGTGGGCATGATATATTAATGGAGCAATGGGAAAATATGTGGATAAGGGGGCTGAAATTTACACTAAGATCCAGTATTAAAGAATTTTTTTACAAAATGATGTATCGTTGGTATATGACTCCTGAAAAATTGGCTAGAATGTATAAGGGTATGTCAACTGTATGTTGGAAATGTGCCAAACAAGAAGGGACATTTTTTCATATGTGATGGACATATAAGAAAGAAAAGAGTTTTTGGTTGCAGATACAATAATCGATTCAGAAGATTTTGAAGATTAAACTTCAGCTGAAACCAGAGACATTTTTGTTGGGAATAATGGACAGCCAGTTGGAACAAAGTTTTAGAACACTGTTTTTATACATTATTAATGCAGCAAGAGTACTTTATCCACAAAAGTGGAAAACTACAACATTGCCTACAGTGGAGGAATGGTTGACAAAAGTTTTGGAGTTTGCGTTAATGGCAAAACTTACTGTATTAATTAGAGAAAGGACATTAGTCAACTTCTTGTCTGAATGGAAACCGCTAATAGACTTTTTGCATGAAATGGATAACAAGGATTTGATGACATCTGGATTTGCAACCCCAGCTGGAATGAAGAGACAGACACAGGCTTGGATTAAAGGGCAGTTTATTAAAATGACCATAAACATAAACAAGGCAAGGGCCAACTAGGGGGTATAGGTCAAGCCACGGGATCAACTCTGGACCTCCGCCTTGACCTGCCTGGGCGAGCCCCAACGTCCCGGGTGTAGGCCATCTCACGAATGGCTGCAACCCGGCCAGCCAGGTCATGGAAGGCCTTGTGCCTGTGGATCCCCGCAGGCGTCTGCCTGTGTTCTGGTAGTCGCCAAAAGCATACCGCACTGATGGCAGACCCTGTTTCCCACCCCTGGGGAAGCGCCACTGGGGCTCACCGGACCGCACCCTATTCCCAAAATCTCCTGCCACCGCAAGGGTCAAGCCTCTGCTTAGACTCTTGAGCCCCACATATGGCTTAAAGCCAACTGAAGCCCTTGCCGTAGGTCATCTAGAAATATATCATTGCTCTCAGGTGGCAGGTGTACACCGTCGCCTCTGTAGAGGTGGGCAAATTCGGCCCTAATCTTGGGATGTGGCAAATAAATGCCCAAGCCTTGCCCCAACGACTTCTTGATGGCATGATTAGCCTTATGTCGGGCCCTCTCAATCACCCTGGGATCTAAAGCTTCCCGCCAAACCCGCCTTTGTAGCATCTCTGCCCAGAATATAAGCATGCCCGGCCATCGGCTGCTTATACAACTTAGGTCTTCAGCTACTTGCATCGACAGGGCCTTGCCCTGCACCAGCCCCAGGTCATTACCACCAAGGTGAATGACCAAAATGTGTGGGGGAGGACCCTTCCATCCCCAAAACAAGAGGGGCAGCAGGCCGGGCCATCTGAGGCCATGCCGGCCCTGCCACTCCACAGTGGTCACAGCACTCAAACCCAGTTGAGATCCAATCGGCATTCTCCTGGCTTGGTGAGCCACCCAGAACACCATGCTGTGGCCACAAATCAGGATCCTCTTCCTCACTTGGCCCGACACGGCACCTGAGGAAATAGCAATTAGTATGGCCATATTAAAATTGAGGCAGGGGGTGGATATAGGTCTGAAATGCATCTGAACGCCACCTGCCCACTTGCTTAATTGCCTGGTGAGGGTACCCCATAGCAGCTGCCATAGAGGCTGCCCCAATCTGAAAGGAATGGGTGCCAAATTTGACCCCCAACAAGCCAATTTTCTTAATAACCCTCTCTGTCACAGCCTAAAACTGATACTTAGTTAATGGGGAATGATCTTCGTGGCGGAATAAGTCCCCCTGGTCTTCCCCCCGAAGTGTGACATACTCCCTAAGGGCCTTAACCAGGCACAGCTCCTGCTCAGCGCAGGAGCCCAAAAGCAAAGTGTTCCCCCACTGCCGCTGGTCCGTCTTGGACCGCCGAATACCAAGGGAGACTTTATCACCGATAAACTGAACATCCTGGGCTGTCAAGGCCCGGCCAGAAGCATCCGTCCGAGATGAGGCCACCAGCTCACTGACTCTCAAGGCCTCAAAGAATGCTGTCAAGGAAGCCACATGAAAGAGCTTCCTTTCAAACACCGAGGAGCACATTTTCCCCCGAGCAGTCCCCAACCCCTTCAATACCGATGGGGAGATGGGCTGCCTGGGGTCACTCGGCGTTCTTACTTCCCTAGCTCAGCCCTCTAGCATCTTTCTAATCCTGAAAACACCCGTGAATTCAGGTAAGCTGCGTGCTTTGCTTGCAAAGGCTAAAGCGGCCAACTGTCCCCTAATAGACTTCACAGAAAGACCCCTCCCATGCCGCACTACACAAAAATGCATCAGGTGCTCAGGTGGGATGGGCCATGACTGCTGGAGCCCAGCGGATGCCCTAAACTGATAGAGCTGCCCTACCGCACAGTCGTAGGCCCTGCGTGTGCTGGGGGCAATGGACAGTTGGATCGCTCTATTTGCTTCTGCTGTCCAAGCTGCCAACGCTCCTGGGGCATCCTTGCTGGTTGCCTGTCAGCCCAAGGGGCAAGCTGCCAGAATTGTTCCATCTGTCGGCGAGACAAAGCGTCTGCCACACCATTGTTAACACCTGGAACGTGTCTGGCCCTAAATAAAATGTTCAACTGCAAACATTTCAATGTAAAGACCCTTACCAGCCTCATCACCCTGGGGGATCTGGAAGCCAGGGTGTTGACCACATGCACTACAGCCAAGTTGTCACACCAAAAGTGGACAGCCTGGTTAGCCAATTGTGGCCCCCAAAGCCACACAGCCACTAACAAGGGAAAGAACTCCAAAAACGTAAGATCTTTGGACAATCCCAAGGCTGCCCAATCTGTGGGCCATTGGTCAGCACACCAATGCCCCCTAAAAAAGACTCCAAAGCCAATGGACCCGGAGGCATCAGAGGTGAGCTTCTAACAAGAGATCCTCCCTCCAAAAAGTCACCCCATTAAAGGTGTCCAGGAATTCCTTCCACACCAATAAGTCCTCCTGCATGCCTTTATTGATACATAATCAATGATGGGGCAACTGCAAGGTCCCCATAGCATCACACAGTCGCCTGAGGAAAGCCCTCTCAGGCGCAACTGCCTTACAGGCAAAGTTTAAATGGCCAACTAACTGCTGCAACTCAAGGAGAGATACCTTGTCTCTCCTCAAGCATTCCCCCAACCTGGCTCTAAGGTCTACCACCTTCTCAAATGGCAACCTTAAGGTCTGTTGAACCGTGTCGAATTCAATTCCTAAAAATGTCAGAATGACAGATTCTGACAGGTCCGTCTTCTCATGAGCCAAAGGAACCCCTAGTTCCTCAGAAAGCTCCTTGAACCCTGCTAATAGCCTGGCACACTGCCCCATGCCAGCTGGCCCAGACATCATAAAGTCGTCCAAATAATGGATGGTGTCTGGGCAAGCAAGGCGGCAATGCAGCTCCCATTCCAAAAAGGAACTGAGGCACTCAAAAGCTGAGCAAGATATCGAACACCCCATGGGAAAGGCCCTGTCCATATAAAACTTGCCCTCAAATGCAAACCCCAGGAGCTCAAAGTCTTCTCCGTGGACCGGGGGCAGGCGAAAGGCAGACTTGATATTGCACTTTACCATCTCGGCACCCCACACTGGCGCACAACCTTGACTGCTTGGTCAAAGGAAGTGTAGTGCACCGTGCAGAGTTCATCAGGAATGCCATCATTCACCGATATGCCTTTGGGGAAAGACAAGTGGTGAATGAGGTGAAACTCTCCCGGCGCCTTTTTTGGCACTACCCCCAAAGGGGAGACCCTCAGGGATGGGACAGGAGGGGCGTCAAAAGGCCCTAAAACCCTGCCCTCAGCACATTCCTTTACAATTTTTTGACGGACCACCCCTTCCATGCCAGCCACTGATATAAGGTTGGCTGCCATGAAAGGTGTCCGGGGGCCCTGGAAAGGGATCCTAAACCCAAACTTAAAACCCAAAAGAAGATAGTCCGCATCCTTGCGCCTTGGATACACCTGAAGTAACCATTCAAGTACCCTCAGCCTTACTGGACTGGGCCCGTTTTCCAGGCCCTTGCTGGCCACCACCGCCCCCAAAGCATTTGCCGCCTTGTCCACCTTGTCTTTCCTTGGGACAGGCATAATATGGGTGGGATCCTGCACATGCAGGGAACTCATGCCTGTACTTGCACGCTCTCCTGTTGGAAACCCCTTTGGACGTGAAGTCCCAGTAGAGCAGCCGTAATTGAACCTTGCGGGAACCTTTACCCTGAGCGGACCAAATAATCATGTGACCACTGTCGGTCCTATCCCCAAGATTGGACTTATCAGGGGCCATAACCTGCACCCAGAGCTGAATCAGTATTTGATCCCAGGGGAAGCTCGGGGTTAAGGCCACACGCATGTGGAACTCTTCATCGTATCTAAGCCACGCCGCCCCCTCAAAGTCCGTATAGCCCCTGTATATTATATTCATATACTGAAAAGGGGGGAGGGCCCTGCAAGGCTGTGCCTTGGCCAAAACCCCAGCATAAACCAGGAACCCAGGCAACCAATGAGCCCAAGTCCTGTCAATCCTCCGGTGGCGGATCTTCTCCTTATCCCTATTGTCAAGAGCATCTTTATCCTTCTTCTCCAGTTCCCTGAAGAGAAGGGTAAAGACATCCACATACTCACCCTGTATAATTTTCTCACGGGTGGCCTGTGTCAAGTGATCTCCTAACGGCAATGCAGTATCCCCAGGGGACAAAGCCCTATAAGGCACCATGCCATATCCCTGGGATCCATAAGGGGACAAGCCCACCTGACAGCCATATCCATAAGGCCACGCAGCCACAGGAAATTGAAAGGCTTGTCCATCCCAACTGGCAGCACTGCACTGCTGCTGGTGCAAGGAGCCACTGGCATAAGTAGGCCACACTGGCGGGCTTGCAGAAGACCAACCCTGCGTGGGATAAGCACTTAAAATGGAAGGCACAGAAATGCCGGAGGCAGCTGCCTGCCCCCAGGGGCCCCAGGGCCAAGCGGTGCCCTGATGAGGCAGAGGATCCTTACCATCAGGTACAGGCGATTCCACAGCAATGGCGACTTGCCCGCTGTCCGCTGGCCAGTCCTGCTCAACGTCAGCCCCTCCTTCCAGTGAAGTCGGATGTTCCTGGCCACTGCCTCCATCACTTGCCGCCACTCCTGATAATCTCTCAAGGGCATAAAGGCGAGAGGCAAAATCTTTATTAAAGCCCGCCTTCGAGACTATTTTGGCCCCCCTGCATGGCTGAGTGGGCACAACAGCTGATGCCGTGCCACCCCTAACCCTCTCAAGAGCAACAATACACTCCATCAGTTCCTTCCCACTCGGGCCTTCGTCCTCGTCTGAGGAAGACAGAGCTGGAGGGGAGTTCCTTGGCACAGGCCATTTAGCAGGCTGCTTCCCCTCAGACAGGCCACCCCCTTTTTAGGGCGGCATAACCGTTAACCAAAGATGACCCCGCAACTGTGAATACCAATTTATTCAATGAACGGCAATTGATATATCGGACAGGTTCGCAGCCCAACCAGCCCTACCACTTAACCACAGCTACTAACATAACTCCCTCCCTGCGAGGTAGCACTACTCCTGGAAATAGTTCCAGTAGGAACAGTGACGAAAAGCCACCCCTAGGTGGCGCAAACCACAGCAGACCAGAGACCCAAAGCCACCCCTAGGTGGCGCTGTGCACACCCCACGAGCAGGCAACAGGCACTGCACAAAATGGCTAAGAGCCAAGCAGACAAAATGGCCCCCAAGCCTACCAGGGATAGGCCCTAGCTGCTGCCCCCACCAGAACGTTAATAATGACTAGCCCTTAGGGCCTAATGAGCAGGGTCGGTAGCCAAAGCCTGTCCCAGTAATATAATGAGTGGGAGGTGGGGGAGGGGGAGAAAACTCTACCCAGCAGGCCGTCACTAGGCCAGGGACAATCCACCAACTGTCTCCCCAAGTGTAAATGGGACAAGCCAGCAACCGTTCCGCCAAGTGTAAATGAACAAAAACAGTCGACCCATGTATTGTGCACAATACAGTCGACCAGTGAGGGGCCACGCTCCCAGCGCTCCCCGCTGTAGACAGCCCAACGATGACCACTGTGGTGCCGGCCGGAGAGCTGCAGAGGTGCTCTGCCGCCAAATGCCAGCTCCAGCCGCCGAAACAGTCAGCCACCGCGCGGGAAATGCTCAGCAGAGAGATGCTGCCTTTGCCACCACTAAAGCCGCCGCTGCGGTCGCAAGGCGGTAAAGCAACCTCGAGTCAGCCAAATCAGCCTCCGCTGACCAGGCAAGGGCCGGAGCGGCTGTCACTTCGATGCTCGGCACAGAGCACAGGAGAAACACTCCTGCTCTGTCCGAGCGATTGCAGCAACTGCCGCCGGGGAGAGCGGAGCTGCCTGCAACAGGCTCTTGGCTCCGCCCCCCAGCTAAGCCCCGGATGCCCAGGAAGGGAGCCTGCCTCCTTTCAACCAGGCGGGGCTGCAAATGGCATCTCCCAGCATGAGCGGCTTCATGCTACTGCTGGGAGAGCCAAATTATGGATTAAGAAACAGGAACAATAGAAAAAAGAGGGGGGTTGTGACTAACAGTATAAGTGTTACTCTAGAAATGATATATACTTGTGGTGGAGAAAATCAGAACTCAACTTGTAGTGTAATCTAGATTTTTTTTATTTTCTTTTTTCTTTTCCTCTTAATTTTATAGATATATGTATTGTTAGTGTGTTATGTTTAGAAATGTGTGTTTTTTCTTGTTCTCTATGTTCTTTATTGTCTTGTGGTGTGTAGTTTATAGTTTAAATAAAGAAAATTTTTAGCAACCCCCCCACTGTATATTATTAAAATTAATTTTATTCTCAAGATCTATAAACTTCGATTTGATCCAAGAGTTATCAGCTTGCAGATCTTTCATTTTCATCTGAATATTTATGCCTAGCTGCATGGCTGCTTCTGTAGTTTCAGCAACCTTTTGGGGAGAGTTTTGAAGCACTTCAAACTGCTCAGTAAAAGGTTTTAACAAAGCTTCCATACATTTAGCAAGTTTTTCCTCCAAACAATCGATTTTAGCTGCAATATCATTCTCCATTGCTTGAAAGTCAGCCTCCTTATCCCCCTCGTTGCTAGCGGCAGCCATTTTGTGTGTGTTCCCTGCCTCGCGGCCCGCTCCATTCTTGGCTGCATCAGCTGGAAAATAATCTTTGAGCGATGAGGAGGTAGGTTCAGCTGTCTAACTTTTGCCTCCCCCATCCTTCCCCATTGTTTGTAATTACTGCAAGTGCCTTTATGCTTCACTAAGCCGGCAATTGGGGAGAGGAAGAGTAGAGCTTGTTCTTCAGGCATCTGGCATCAACAGCTCAGTGCCCCCCTTCACTCTGGTTTTAAAAATTTAAAAGAGATGTTTTTGTTGGTTTTATTTATTTGTTGGTCATGCATAGTTTGCTTTTCTCACTCTCACAAGTGTGAGAGTTAATATCAAGGATATTGGGGGTTGGACTAGATGATCCTAGAGGTACCTTCCAACCCTATGATTCTATGATTCGATGACATTTCAATAAAAAGGCCATAGGGCATATAAATGCAAATTTACAAAGAGGTAACATCAGGAAAAATCCAATACTAACTTGAAGAAATGCTGAAAACGAGCATAAGCAATTCTAAGACTGACATTAAACAATATAGAACTACCCAGTAGGATCATATTTAAAGCAATAGATAGTAGCACAAACTTGAAGCAATAGATAGAACATAAGGCAACAGATAGTACATACAGGTGAAATCTCTTTAGTGAAGAATCTCTTCGAGATCACCTTCCTAGAGTACAGCCCTCCCATCTGAGTAAAAAAAAAATCTTCTTGAATAATTCAGTTTTGCATCATTTGCAGATCTCCTGATCTCCAAATCTCCTCAGGCAGGCTGTTCCATGGGATGGGGGCCACCTCTAAGGATGCACATTTATGGGCAGATGTTGTTATTGTTGTTTCCATTTATAGGGTGGTACCAGCAGAAGTCTCTGTTCAGATGATCAAAGCTGCCATGGAAGAACATAGGAGAGATGTGGTCCTGTAGACATGAGGGACCAAGGCCATGAAGGGCTTTGTATGTGATAGCCAAAACCTTGGAGCCAAAACTTTATCCGCCCTGAGCCTGCGAAAGCGGGGAGGGCAGAATATAAATATAATATAATAAATTAAATTAAATTGAAATGAACCAAGTAACTGATGGGCAGGCAATGTCTTAACTGCAGAAAGGGGGTGATATGCAGGCTCCTGGCCGGTCTCGATAACACCCAAGCTGCAGCATTTTGTACCAACTGGAATCTCCTAGCTGATTTAGATGGGAGACTTATGTATAATAAATTACAATAGCCAAATCTTGACATTACCATAGCATGGATCCAGGTGGCCAGATTGGCCTTGTTGAGGTAGGAAATCATCTTCCAGGCTAGAGTCAGGTTGTAGAAAACACTTTTTTGCAGCTACCTTAACTTTTTTATCTAGCAGTAGTGCTGGATCCATTATAACCCTTAGGCCCTTAACTGAGCCTGCAAGAGTCAGACAAACACAATCGAAAGTGTGGAGTGCAATGTCCTTCAAGACTTCTGCCTTCCCAACAAGCATCACTTCCATCTTGTCTGAGTTCAGTTTTCATTTTTCATTTTTCAGCCATTTGACCACAGCTGTCAGGTAGCAATCCAAGATTTCTACTGCATCATTTGGTGATATAGATAATGAGATATACAGCTGAGCGACATCCTCATATTGATAGCATCCCACCCACTCCATAGCTGGGAATGAGTTCTCCTAAGGCCTTTACATAGAGATTGAATAACATAGGAGATAAGATTGTGCCCTGTGGAACCCCACAAGATAATTCCAATTCTGGAGGCAGCTGATCTCCAAGGGCATTTTAACTGGTTCAAAACAGCTCATATGTGAGCCAGACAGTGTATTAAGCGTTTCTTCATCTCATTGGTATTACAGCTAGCATCCAGATCAGAGACTATTCATGCTATTTTATTGGCAAAAAACTTTGCAAGGCCTCACAGCTAATTGTCTGTTCTTTAGCTCCCACAGCAGTCTCAATAGAAAATGTCTAGAATTCTAAAATCCCCTAAAGCATTTTGGAATCTAGAAGGATCTATGAGCCTTTGCAGGAGAATCATTTTAACTAATCCCCTGATTTTGCAGGGTGTTGGAGCTATATTTACTTTAACTTTCAGCAAATGATGGTCTGACCACGGTTCAGGCTGAATCTCCAATGCTGAAACAAGGCTTTCTCTAAAAGGCTCAATGCAAAAGATTACATCCAAAATGTCATTTGTAGGGCCTGTCACTATTTGAGAGAGACCCAGGGCTGTTAGGGAAGCTTGCAGAAGTTGATGGAACCACAAAGAATAATAGCAACCTCTCCTCCTCGGCTACCATTGAAAGGTTGGTGTAGGACTACATAGCCAAGTGGAGTTAGTTGGAACTAGGGGTGTGCACTTTGGGTATCCGATTTGGGTAAAATACCTGAATTAGACCAGATCTGTAAAGATTCAGGATTCTCAAATCGGGGCCAGTATGCTGGCCCTGATTCAGAAATCCCGAATCAACGCTTCCCCGAAGCATTCAGGTTGCTTCAGGAAGCTTTGGAGCCAAGTTTAAAGGGCCCTTTCCCTGCCTCTTACAAGTGGCAGGTCCCTTTAAACTTCAGCTGGCAGGTGGGGGGGGGATTCCCCTGCCTGACCGCTGAAGTTTAAAGGGCCCCTTTCCTGCTGCTTGCAAGTGGCAGGGCCCTTTAAATGTCCCCACCCCCCACCCCCAGACCCAGTCCCCCACCCCACCCCACCTTCATCCCACTTACCTTGGCCCTGCAGCCACGGAGGCAGTGGGGCGGCGGCAGCAGCAGTGGCTCCAGCCTTCCCTCCCACCCTGCAGGTTTGTGTGCCACTGGATCCGGTATTCTTGGCTGCCTGTGGGTTGCTGCGGGTCCAGAGGAGGTGATGTGGCAGCAACGGTGGCGGCTCCAGCCCTCCTCACAGTCCTGCGTGGCTGCGTGGCAGCAGAGCAGGCAGAAAAGTCACTTCCTTCCCCTCAAATGGCTGCTGCAGGGCAGGAAGGGCCAGAGGAGGCAGCTCCAGCCTTCCCTGCAGCCCTGTGGGCCGCTGTGGGCACAGAGGAGGTGTCATGACGGCAGTGGCTCCAGCCCTCCCTGCGGCGTCAAAGGAGGAGTAAAAGGCCCTTCCTGTCCCTGAAATGCCCCCTGCAGCAGCCATTAGAGGGGCAGGAAGGGCCAGAAGAGGCAGCTCCAGCCTTCCCCACCACCCTGCAGGGCTGCGAGCCACTGTATCCGGCCTTCTCGGCTGCCCTGCAGGCCACTGTGAAACAAGAGAAGGCGATGTGGTTATGGTGGTGGCTCCAGCCCTCCCCACAGTCCTGCAGGGCCGCGTGGCAGCAGAAGAGGACAAGGACCTTCCTGCCCCTCAAATGGCCACCACGGCAGCCATTTGAGGGGCAGGAAGGGCCGGACGATGCAGCTCCAGTCTTCTCCGCCACCATGAGAGCTGGTGCAGGTCTGGAGGAGGAGGGGGTGGCAGAGGAGGAGGCAGCTCTGGCTTTCCCCGCCTGGCCAGGTAGGTGGGATGGAGGGGACAGGATGCTAAGTGGGAGGGTGAGGGGGTTGGGGTGCTGGGAAAAAGGCTTCCCCCTGAATTACTTTGGAATGATCTGAATCTTTAAGGAGCATTCCAAAGCTCTTCAAATACCCAAATCTGAAGTGGCTTGCCACTTTGGGTTTTGGGTGTTTCCGAATTCCGCCCCCCCACAAGTTGGAACAGACATATCATGCCATACTCCTTCAGTCACATCTCTGTTATGCAAGCCTCATCTATTTCCTCTTCCTGCAATTTCCCAGGAATACATGCAGCCTTGTTCCTAACAGCTCTAGTATTGTATAATACTAGATCTGGCCCCTACATTGTCAGCACTTGGGATGGTAGAGAAGTTAGATTAACAGTGAGCATCTTTGCCTGATACTGGCTGCCTTTGATAAGTCCCACCTCCATATCTACCAGCATCCATCTTCACTGGAATAGTAAATTTGCACACATTTTGTACTAGGTAAGAAAGCTCAAATATGCCCCCCTAATCCACATATTCAAATACCAAATATACTGGCGGCCTGAACTCAGACAGGAGTCCAGGGCTACAACCATGGTATTTTAATGTAAACTTTGTCCAACAAGTGTTGCCTCCATCCCAGAAGGTTTAGTGGAGCTCTTCCTCTCCTCTCATGTACTCCACTTGGTGCAGGCGATGTCTGCACCCCAGATGCATGCCGCAGGCTAAGAGCCATAGACCAAGAACCCTTGTTCTCTTGCCCTTAGGCGTACACCTCCTGCATGAGGCCTCTGCTAAATACCCATCTCAGCAAGTACCTGTGAAGGAGAAAGAGAGGTGGAGGGCAGGACAGCTGGCCACTAGCTACAGATCAAAGGCAAACATTTCAGGGCATATTTTTTATTTGTTAAGCAATCCTTAAATTAACATGCATTCTGATTGTATGATACATCTTCACTGGCATCATCTACAGATTCAGATACACACAACCACAAGGAGCTGCAAAACATGTAGAGGAATATTAAATTAGTATTTAATTTTTAGTGACAGGCAACCAAACAAACCATTTAAAGGTGTTACTTCGCACAATATAGCAGATGACAATACTCTACAAATTCCTTCTCTCCATATTTCAGGGAAGGATATATGCATTTTAAATGTCTGAATGCATAAAAACATGTTTTAAAAGATCTTAAAGTTTGGCCAGGATGAGTTTTCTTCTTAAAAGTTTATTCCCCCAAAATGAATTAAAAATGTGTTCTAAATTGATCAGTCATCCTCTTATTTTTTTTAAATAAAGGTTTAGTTTCTGACGGTGCCTCCTATTTTATTAATACTTTCAGATTTCTCTTTGATTTGAGGAACATACAAATAGTTCCTCATTATTCATTGCTTTTTCCATTCTTGGATGTTGTGGAGCTTATTCCTGTCATGTGCCTTTGAAAAGACATTTCCCCCTGCTTCAGCTTCAAATATGATGAAGCAGTTTAGTAACAGAAGAACACTTTGATGACAAAAGGAAACTTCCCTTTTACTACCTGTCTCATAATTGTTTCTTGCACCTTCAGTGTGTTTAAGATTTTTTAACCTGCTGAGACAACACTGTTCTTTTGTTAAAAATAGCATTTTTTTGTCTTGGTTCCCTGCTGGTTTCGACAATGTGTGGTTGGTGCTAGCATGAGATCTGAAAATACAAGTTGTCTAAGTTTAGCCTGAGTTTATTCTCAACCTTGTTAACATATTGTAGAGCTTAACGTTGGGCACCTGTCACTCAGCTTAACCGGCAGAAAAAGCAATTAGTGGCATGTGCAGCTGCATTTAGTTCCCTCACTTCAGTTTCTGAGGAAACCTGAATATAGTTGCTATAGCTAATGGAAATCCTGTTCCTTGTAAACACCTTCCCTGCCAGACTGATAAAATGGCTTTACCATAGGAAGGGAGATTTTTTTAAGGACTCGTGTAACCATGTTTTGAATAGGAACTTCTTTGGAATGTAGTATCTCTTGAATATTCTCATTTTAATTGCCTTGGTTTCTTGTTTGCTAATTAATTCCATTTGGACTTGATTGAATGTGACCTTGTTCTGGTGCCGTACTTTGTTATATGTACTAAGGGTATGCAAAACAAAACAAATGAGCAGGACATCCAGAAATCTCTGTTTCATTTTGCTAAAGCACCTCCCAGAATGGTGAACCAAATAAAGGAAACTAAATTGTAACAACAGCCACCCCAAAATTTGTATGTACAGCACAAGGAAACATGGTACCAACATGCAACAGCAGGATGCAAAGGTAAAAAATTATTGGCACTATGGAAAAAGAAAAAAGTGAACATAAAGAACGATAATTTTTTTTGCGACTGTCACTACTCCACTACCCTTTTGCGAGCTAGTTTCTTGCCATAGTGTGCACCCACCAGCACTTGCCTTCTTTGGGTCCATTGTTGTGTGTGTGTGTGTGTATAGTGTAACAAGGAAAAATACAGTGGTTTAGAGGGAGGATTGTGTTCGGTATTATTTTGGTGTCATTGAATCCAAAAACAGCTGCCTCAAAGAACCTGAAAGCCCTCATTGCAAAGAACAGGACCAAAGCTCATGATAGAAAAAAAAGGATCATATCTGAGCAAGGAATACTTCATCTGGATAAAACCAATGACAGTACATAATTGTTTGGAAACCCAGGAACCAAAACGGAAATGATTTTTTTTCAGTGCACATCCTAAAATGTACACATAATGCCATGACCATTTCTTACAACAAAAAACTAACAGAAAGAATTCAGTTTCTCTACAATCTCCCTGTTTTCCTTAAGCGATCATTTCACAACTGTGCAACTCACTACCTCCCTTGCTGGCTTCCAGTTTCTGATGTATTTAAAGGTATCCTTATTAGAGATGGGCTTGATCCGCATTATGAACGTAAAAAAACCACGAAAATGGCGATCGCACGATCGTGACCCGGCGGATCGTGATTGTCCATGGTCAACGATCCAGCAGTCGGGAGAGGCCTGGATCATGGCGTTTGGGCTCGATTTGGGGATCCAGACAGTTAGGCGCCAGCCATCTATTCCCCTGGCAACAGAGCCAGGGGAATGCCTGAGCTCTGTTTGCCCTCCTTCTGTCGCCCTGGAAACCCGAATGGAAGCCCAGCTTTCCTTGATCAGCAGCGCTTCCTTCCAACCACGGAGCAGCAAAGCAGTTACAAGTTGGGAGAAGACACCCAGGGGAAGGAGGGGGAAGGGGGTGTTCTGTAGCCATGGGCACTTCAATCTCATCCCTGCAAACCCTGATAGGCAGCTCTGACGGCCAAAGACAGACCTCCTGTGTTGCTGAATGGGACCTATGCTTATAAATAGCCATGGGCTCCCAGGCTGGGTTTCACAATCCACGATCCGGGTTTGGGAATGGGACATGTTCGTTGCTGTTCAGGAATTCGGGATCATAGTCTGCACCGAACCACAATCCTCTGGTTCTGTAATTTTTTTGGGTTCGTGCCCATGTCTAATCCTTATTGTTTATCTTAATGTCTCAAAGTCACTTTTTCCCCACTGTAACAACTTACATTTGTTTTGCCAGAGGCCAAGCTCTGTTCACCTTGCTTCAGCAAAGACATGGACTTTTTAAAGGAAGACTTCTTCCATTTCATGGTTTCCTGGAGTTTTCTAATTAGTCACACTGGCATTCTTTTAAATGTGGTATACATTCTATCTGAACTTTCACATCGGACCCTACAATAAGATTTGCAAGCTTTCCCTTCATTTGCAGTTGTGCTTCTATCCCTTTATTCTCATGTCTAGTACAATTCTCTGTGGCTCAAGAGGCATCCTAAGCAGCTGGTAATCAGTATTTGGAGTGCTCCTTCTATAGCCTTGTGCTGATATCAAGATTTGTGAAGTACCCATGGTGAGTTTGAATATGACCAGGGAATTTGAACTACTAAGGTTTCTAAGCTAAATATTACAGATGAAATAACAAAGGACTGGTTTAAGCGTGTATTATTAAAGGTTCTACGTAAACTTAGCAGCCCCTTCCAGAATTACTATAAACAGAATACACTTTAAAAGCTCTCAATTCCGCAACCATTTGAAGTGCAGTAACTGAAACTCAATGCAAATACTCTGCTGATTTTCCAGCCTGTTCCAGCTGAATAGATTGTTAAACTAGCATAGGGAGAAACAGTGTACATTGCTCTGTAGTCATCAGCCATGGATTACCAAGTGAAAGCGTCATTAAAACAGTTCCTAAGAGGAAGGGGAAAATATACCTTACATTAGCATTAATTTCTAAAAGGTTTTTTAAAAAATAATATGACCATAGGCTTGTCTGCTCCTATTTTTGCAAATCATTAGAATCTATTCTTGAATTGTTTAAGCCAGCAAGGCAGAACAGAAATCTGGGTAAAAAATACTGCAGGTAGGAAACTTGCATCTAGGAGAAGCCTGTTTTGCCGTGGTGACTCTAGCAGCATGTCATTAAATGTAAAGAAGAAAGAGGGCATTCACAGCATTGTTTGCCTTGGCCCTTTCTGCCAAATGTGGCATGGGGCAGCATTGGTCAGGGCTGAAAATGTTAAAATTAATTAGAGTTTTTGATTGGCTAGGCCATAACTATTTGTTCATAATAAGTAGGGATAATTGGCAAGCACCTTGAAGCATCAGGCATTATGGAAGGTTGTTTTCCAAAGAGCCTTATGGCTGGGTGGGCTTGGTTAGAGTGCTCTTGTTGCTGAGCAGCATCATTCCAAACTTAGTAGGGGTCTTATGATGACACAGGGGAGGGTGGTGAGACTTAGTACCTCTTGGCACTTAGTGCATGTGCAGGTGAGGAAAAACAAGGCTGGTGGAAGTGCTGGCCAAGTTTGGAGCCAGGGTGGACCTTTCCATAAAAGGCAGCCCTTGGCAGAATTCCTAACATAACCTGCCCTTAAAATGTGTTACCATATTTTTATAAATGATGATGTATATGAGCCATTTAAATAAACTAGTTTAAAAGTAATTAATGACATCATTTACCATTTATAGAGCACTTTTTGAGTGCTCAACACACTTCAAATGCATTCAAATGCATTCAAATGCATTAAATGCATAACCCATATAAGGCAAGGTATTCTTATATTAGAAATGGCTGGGAGATAGTAACTTGCAGAAGGGCCTCCTACTGACTTGATGGCTTGGATAAGATTCAAACCAGTGGGATCATCTAGTAGAAGTTTCCTATGTTTCAGTATATTCCAGTCCTAAAACTTGTTGTGCTAGTATGTATAATGTCATCTGTCAAGTCTTGCTATAGTATAGTGTCACAAAACATTACAATATTTGCAATTTTTTTGAAGCAGCAACTGGAAAGCAAAGGTTAGCCCCAATAAAAAAACACCAGAAAATGCAAAGAGCTTCTATAAGATCAAGATCTAATTCATTGCACAGAAAAAGTGCTGAGTGAAAATCTATTTTCAAGAGAACCTGTCGGTTTAATTCAGGATATTCTAAATCATAAGATCAATTTTTTAAAAGTCAGCTTTCTTGAAATTCTGTGTACTCTATCAGTTTCCATCTTAGAAGGCATATTTTTCATGCCACAATGTAAATATGAAATTCCATAACCATCATGGTTCATGGTGAGTTCAGTCCACCATTTTGCTTTACATATATACAAGCAAATATCAAGACATTATTTTTCTTTCTTTCTAGGCTTTCATTATCATTATGAAAAGCTCGGAGAACTCTCAAGTTGACATCCCTTAAAACTGAGTTCCTTGACTTTATTTTACTCTTCTGCCTAGTGAGTTATACAGTATTATACATAGCAGCTGTTAAATTACAAGTTTTTCAAGAGAGAAAGAGAATGATGGTCTATGCATCTCAGGAAAAAGGCAAAGAGAATTCTAGATAGTTAAAGTAGGGTCTTCACCCACAGTGGGTCAGAACACACGAGACGAACTTCACATGAAGAGCACTTGGCTGGTCCCTACAATCTCTGCTGAGAATGGTAGTCTAAACCCACCCACCCCCACTCCGAGCGAAGTGGAATTTCTTGCAAAGAACAGCCGCTCAAGTGAAAAGATTGTCTTTCAAAGAGTTTCTCTCAAAGAGAGACTGATTCTCTAAAAAATCCAATCAGCTGGTTTTGCCTCAGCTCAGAGATAGGGTGGGGTAGGGTGAATCTGAGCTGTGATTCCCTGCTGGGAGAAGAAGAATGGGAGGGAGGGATTCCTCTCTCCCTCACTCGCAAAACATCTCGGCTTTTTTCCTGTCTCTTGTTATGTTTCCCCCACCCCCATCCCAAGTTCTCAGAGGATTTTTGAAAAAGTGTGTGTGTGTGTGTGTGTGTGAGAGAGAGAGAGAGAGAGGGAGGGAGGGAGGGAGGGAGGGAGGGAGCGAGAGGGACTCCCCACTCCCTACCCAGCTGAGAATCATGTTGAGCAGATGGTTTTTTAAACTAAAATTCCCAGGGATCATTGCAGGATCCAACACTTGCGCATGAGTATCATGTGTTTTGACCATGGCCGTTTTCACACTACTAACCTGCTTCCATAACATTGTGAAACATCGTGCAAAAAATGCGGAAGATAGCGTCTTTTCGCAAGAGTTTTGCACGATGTTGCGCAAAACTCTCGCAATGTCACGCAAAACTCTTGTGAGAAGATGCTATCTTCTGCAGTTTTTGTGCGACGTTTCACAATGTTACGGAAGCAGGTTAGTAGTGTGAAAACAGCCAATGTGAAGAAATAAGGCTTAGCTACTTGCTAGGCGCACTTGAATGCTAACAAGTCAACAGCTGGATTACCCCTCAGTCTTATCACTCTTTTGTGTAGGGGGCAGGGAGCTGAAGCTGAAGTTGCACATGTGCACTTATAAAGATCTGGGATGCTTTACCTTGCCCCCCTCCCAAATCAAAAGAGTTAGAAAATTAAGTAACTGAAGCATGAACATTACTAATGTCATTAGCCTTAGGCACAAGAAGGGGTGTGTACCAAAAAAAAATAAAATTGGTTGATCCAGATCCAGTTTCAGGGAAATAATAATAATAATAATAATAATAATAATAATAATAATAATAATAATAATAATAATAATAATAATAATAATAATTCAGTATCCCTGAAAAAGATTCTCTGTCATAGTGGTTAAGTAGTTGGGTTGCAAATTAGCACTCTGCTGGTTCATATCTCACTACTGCCATGAGTTCAACAGGTGGCCTTTGGTTAGCCCTCCTTTCAGCCCCAGCTCTCCAGCTGTATTGTGGGGATAATAATACACTGACTTTTTTACCATTCTAAGTGGGGCATTAATCTGTATAGAAGAGCTATGTATAAGCAGATTTATTATTATTACAATCCAGTTCAGCAAGATTGGAAAATCTCAAATTTATCTGGACATTATTTCCTATGGGGGAAATATCCAGATAGCTGGGGAGGGGGGGGGGAGGCAAACATCATCAAATTTGCAGAGAACCTACTCTTGCCTGTCCACTAAAGGCCTCACATGTTTATGGAGATTGGACCTCTGGGATCCAATTCTATGGGCTCCTGAATAAGGTGTCTCCTGACTCTCATTGCTTCCAAAGCTAGGGGGGGGGATTCCAAACTGGCTCTTAGGTAAAAACACACAGGGGCAAGGCAGCTGCTGTCCAAAAGCACAGTCTCATTACAAGATGAACCAAGAGAAAGCTCAACAGAACTAAATGGAAGCAATTGAACTCCCCTAGAACCTGTGCCCCTCTCCATTGTTTCCTATGGTGGGAAAATTTCCAAGCTGGCTCTCAGGCAGAAACTCACAGGGGCAAGGCAGCCACTGGCCAAAGGCACAGTGAAAAGAAGAAAAATGAAGGAAGAGTCTTAGTGGACTCATAAACAAGGCAAAGTCAGGTGGCCCTCCTCAAGAAGGCTGCACAGCAGCAGCAAGACCAGGCAGCAGGACAGGCAGGTAAATCCAGTAATCAATGGCAAAAAGAGCAGGTCAGAGCAAACAAGAGCAGCCAGCATCCACAGTCTCTCCAATTTCAGATCCACACAAAATGGAGTCTGTTGTGTACCAAGCCTGCTTTTTTTAACTCCTTGCAGGCAGTTTGAAAAGGCTCTCTCCTGTTCAAGAATCCCCACTGGCCAGACAAGGAAACTCCTGCACAGATTGGCCATTCACTCCCCACATCTCATTCTCCCTCCCTCCTGCCTCACTCAATGTTTTTGCCACTCTGTTGCTGCCCAGGAAGACTCAGAAAGCCTAGGAAGGAGTCAGTCAACAGGCTGAATCTGCATTTGTCAGATTAACCTGGTTAAATTTGACCATCTTGATCTGGCTTCCCAGATCTGATCTGGGATTCTTTGATCTAATCTGGCATAGCCAGATATTCTCTATATTACCATGGATAAAAAAGGTACAAGAAACTCCACTTTAACACACACACACACAGAGAGAGAGAGAGAGAAGAATGTGATTTAGTAGTGATTTAATCATCTAGATCATACTGTGGGCAAACCAAGCTTTAAGAACTATCTTCCATAGAATTGAAAGACATGAATGAAATATTACAGATTGGCAGACAGTTAAAAAAAAGTCTGTGGAAACAAATTATCTTCAGATAATCCAATTGCCTGTTGCTTGAGGATCTCCGATCTGTTAATTATTTCCATTCATCCTGAATCAGATATCTGCTACAGAGATTCATTAAAAGCCCATCCAAGTTTGCAAAACTATTCAGGATATTTATATTTCCATCAAAACCTAGCATCTTCATTGCTATGAAAGCCCTAAAGGCCAACTTGCCTTCCCCAAATATATTTGTAAAAATTCTTTACTGAAGTTATATAATTCTGTGCACATCTGTGTACGTTTAGCAGTGTCCCCCATCTGTTACATCTGTGAGAGGAAAGATGGATATAATAAACATATAAGGTCTGCCCTGTGACATCAAAGATCCAAGAATGTGACTGTCTTTGGCCTGAATCATCAGCCACAGGAGCTGCCCCGGACAGGAAACTAACCAAATATCAATAACCCAAAAGGGCTATCCGGAGCAACAATACATTATATCAAATCAGCAAAAATATATATCACATTTAATAATTCATATACAAAAGTGCTCACAGTGAATAAATACTATATATCCAATATATCAGTTCCTCAAGCCAAATACTTGTTCATATAGTCATCAAAATACATACAATTAGTCAATTACTCAGGGTAAACACAGGTCATTAGTAACACAAGTCATTGGTGGGACATAGCAAAAACGTTTACAAAAAGCACGTGAACAGTCAAATATTCAGTCTCTGTGGTCTATGCCCACAAGGTATCCAAATATGAGTAAAGACAAGGGTGTGGCTGATCTTCACAACGCTTACTGGCACAGACAGAGACTGTTTGTCCTGGAAATTATTTGATGTGACTTGTCTATTGCTTTATGTACTATCTGTTGCTTTAAGTATGATCTTGCTAGGTAGTTCTATGTTGTTTAATGATGCTGTTGTTACAGCATTTCTTCAACTCTGCATTGGATTTCTGCTGATATTATGTCTTTGCAAATTCACATTTATATATACCCTATTGCATTGTCTATTGAAATGTCTTTGAAATTGACTATACTAATCTCTCTCTATGCAATCCACTTTGAGTCTTCAATATGTTAACTACCAGTTTCAGAATCCTTTTCTGACATGTTAAAACCAAAAACCCATATTCTCCTAAGTTCAATAACAGCCATATCTGCAGCTAAAGCTGCATTTTGTATCTTTGCTTTAAGAAGGTTATAAATGATTTAGGAGCAGCAATATTGGGGGCCCATTTTGGCCTATCAGTGCACATGGTATATTGCTCTGTACATTTCAAGGCTAGGAGACTGCATGTCCACTGCAATGTTAAATAATTACTGATGCTGCCACAGTGTGTCAGATTATGCAAAAGAAGTTGTGCCATTCCCCCTGCACTTTGATTTAATTGGGAATGGAATCTGCCGTTATGAGACTTACCCACAAAGGAATGCAAAAGTGCAGCTAATTTATGATATCTTTCAATGTAATGGCAAGGCTAGATGACATAGAAGAGAAATTCTGAAGCTCTGTTCCCTTGTGGAATACATTAAAATACTGTAGTTATGAACAAGTATTTAATTCCTTCTGGAATCTTTAAAATAGCAGCAATTCTCTTTTTTGCAATAACCTGCTCAGGTGTGGTAATGACAGGAGATCCATTGCCCCCATGCTTATCTGTATATTCATTTTCAGCTGTGATGTAAAGGAAAATTGGTGACCTTTGTTTTAATAGGTTCATCAGCTCCTGAAAACCTCCGTTGGGCACTTTTTTGCTGAGAACTATTTCATAAGAAAAACAGTGAGATCTATATTTGGGAAGAAGAAAACTTTTGGAGTGAAAATGTCCAGGGATGTTTTTTAACATTATAAAGCAAGCTTTTTTTTTTTTTTAGCCTCATCCATACACTTTGTTGGTCATCAGTCATAATTTGATAACTTTAGTTCTACCCAGGAAGACTTAATCAAACCTTCCTAGTTCTTTGTTACATCTAGGAGACAGTTTACCAGCTTATTGTCCCACTTTGGGAACAGTTTACTAGCTCTTTGTCTCACCCTGAAAACCACTTTATAATCCATTGTCCCACCCTGGGAGCAACCACTCAAACCTTTGTTTCTGGGGTATAAGATGCAATCTTGCCCTAAGGTAGGAACCATAGTATAAAATAGACTGCCCCTCAGCATGCTTGAATCTAGTATTCCACTCTTGAACTCCACTTGAGCCCTTCCACCTTGAAGCACCAGCCACTTAACACTCCTTCTCTCCCTCAGACATCTGTATAGTAACACCCAAACTTTACTCTTTCCTAGTTAGCCTTGACTGTGTGCTGTGTATTGTGTGAATGCACTGTGTGCAGCTGATTTTTATTATTTTTAATAAAGATTCCGTTTTGTTTGAAACATCTGTCTGTTATTGAAAGGAGTTCTCTAGCCGGGACAATCCTTGTATACGTAGGTGGAGATCCTTCAGTTACTCCCTCTCGCTGCCTCCTCCTTGCTACTAATTTCCTACAACTCTCAAGGAGACTTTCCCTTTGGGTAACAATGCTTACAACAACATTCAACTAGCATGCATGATTAAAATATCAATAAAAAGCAACTGTTTCCCCACAAACATGGGAAGCAGAAAAGCTGCTGAAATGCTTTAAAGTCCCAGTGTGAAAAGGACCAAAGTTGTAGTTACTGAATAAACTCTCATTCACTCCTTAATCAGACTCAGTCATTCCTAAGATACACCAGAGCCTACATTCGCTACCTACTGCTATTATTTATTTATTTAGACTTTTATTCTGCCCTCCAAGTGGGTAAATACTTTTTTATTAACCAGCTGAATTAACTCTTCATTGCTTTTAAAAAAAATTCTTTCTCCTGTTTGGGGATTATTTTTAGTATTTTTTTTAATCAATCGTTTAAATTGTGAATATTAATTTGGGTAACATTTATTGAGTTTTCTAACATATTATAGTTCTTCCCTGTGACATTTGAAGCTGACCAGGGACACTTAAATATATTTCTCATCAAAGTTTCTTGTTAATAGTGTTTATGGGATACATTCAAGAACACACCACTTTATTCTGAATGAGTTCATAAAAGTCAGATCTGGTGACAGGCAGCTTCTCTAATGCAAGTATAACTCTATTAATTCATACTGGCTATCTGGTCTAATATGAATAGTCAGGACTTTGCCTGCTATCCAGAAAACGAGTGTTGAACTAAAGCCGAATATTAGAAGCTACATTTTCAGATCCTTTATTCCAGAGTGGTTTACCAGAGGACTCTCCCTGCTCATTTTACTTTTATCTCTAACTAACACAGCAGTGCACCGCACATCAAGTCTTTATCTTCACAAAATTCATAATATAAAAGTTCGTTTGCAGCACAAAATAATAGGCATATTATATTTCTAATTAAGATTACTCATCTGTTCACACCCACTAAGATTTCCACTGTGCTTTTAATTTGCCATTACTTAGTTAAATATACCCAATTTAATCACAGCAATACCAGGAATAAGATCAGTATAACCAAATCAGAACTGAATCAAATTAATCCTTTGGGAGAGAGAGTGAGTGTAGTATGAAGGATTGTTCCCCCCACGATGTTACTCACCCTCTTCCATTATATCCAAATGCAAAATTGCAGTTGTCACACTGAAGTACATTTCACAATTAAAAAAAAGAAGTTACCTTTCAGTCCAAGACTATTTAATAGTTAGATTACGACTTACGATGACAGAATTGCAGGGCTTTGTTATATATATATATATATATATATATATATATATATATAACAATCAGTAATTAATAATGCAGTTAATTCTACAACCAATCCTAGTATCTGTGATTGTTTAAATTAGATATAGCATGCTAGAGTGTTCTTACTTTGGCCAGCCAAGTTCCAGTGCTTGGGTACCAGAGGGTAGATTGCAATAGATGTGAGAAACAGGGTCAGTGAGAGAGACAAGGAGCTGGATAATGTTGGTTTCATGAGGAGATGAGTCTGCCTTTATGATTGAATTAGGCAGATGTCTTGCTTGCACTAAGTATTATTTTAAAATCTCTTTATGTTTTTTGTACAGTTTAACATTTTCACAATGGTCAGTCACTTCAGTGTGGTCAGTGGTTTCATGGAGTCAAGCTTCTGGTCCTTGATTCTATAAGGACATTAGATTGCCTCAATAAGCAAAGGCATTTTATTGGGCTTTTATTTCCTCATATGACCTGCGGTCAGTTTTGACTAATTTATTTTATATATTTTATATCTTATATACTAATAGCTATGTGGCCCTGATCTGTAGGTGCTTAAATCCAAAGACTGGAACTATGAATGGGCATGATCTTCCCACACACCTGGGGAAAAAATGCCCCAAGTTTGCAGGAAAATCTGAAATTGAAAAAAAAAATAGGGAGTTAAAAAGAACCAAAATGATAAAAGGAGCACCTGTATCTTTAACCAGATGCCGTCAGTGGCTGTTGCTAGGCATCCATAACAGTTTAGCCCACATGTTAGGCTTGGTTTCTGTTAGTAAAAGGCAGGGGGAGGGGGAAGGGCCCTTTCCTGGGGTATTTTGGTCTTTGAGAGAGGACTTATTGGACCCAGGGAAAGAAGCAACCACCAGATGACTTGACACCACATGACTTGCATGACTTACTGAAGCATGGATGCTTGATGCTGTTCAAAAGGAGCTCCTCCCATCAAGCCAGTATAGTGTAGTGGTTAGAGTTTCAGAGTAGTATCTGAAAGAACCTTCCTGGACTCTGACATGCAGAGATGTCTTCTTTTAAAATTTGGGCTCGGTGAGTTCACCTCCCTCCTCACATACAGTCAGAAATTAAAAAGGGAAATAAAAGTTTTCCCAGAAAATTATTTTGGCAGTTTTTAATAATGTCAATGAAACAGATTTTGCTGGAAAAGTTAATTGGAGATAATTTTGATTCATGGATTTTTAGATTACAATCTCAGTTTCAGGAAACTGAGTAACTTTGCTCCTTCTGGGAGAAGGCCACAAACAGAAAAATGAAAGGGATTTTCACCAAGTTAAAGCAAGCCTCTGTTTCCCATGTAGTTCAAGCCATTCACAGCTCAAAACCTTGGCTGACTGATAGTGAGGCCTATGCTCATATGACTTCAGATATTAATTCGTTTGTTTAATTGGACATTAGTACATCAGGAAAAGTTCTTAGGGCAAATGGACCTTGTGTGAATAGAACTAGACTGCCAAGAACAAAAGCCCTATGCAGCAATAACAACAGCTGCTTAAAAAAAAATCCCTGGAACTTTGGCACAGAAGATTTCCACACAGTGTAAGGACTTGGTAACAGGTCTTAATGTAAGTGAGTGTGTCAATGATGACCATTTACATGTATGTTATATAAAGGGAAAAGTAAATCATTCTACTGTTCCCAAACAAATGTTCAAAGCAACATCTTGAACTAATTTATACTGATTTATGTGGTCCTATCAAACCAGCATCAACAGGAAATAACCTTTATATATAGTCTTTTATCAATGATTTCTTGATACCATATGTTATTTGCTGAAAGAAAAATCACAGATTGAGCAGAAACTGCAAGGTTGTTTCTCTGCAGTCTCTATAAAGTTCAACAGAAAACCCCAAGCCTTTCAGAGTGATAATGGGAGTAAGTACATTTCTCATGCCATACAGACATTTCTCAGGAAAAACTGAATTCAGCTGAGGGCCAAGCTATACATGACGAATGACACTTGAACGGCAAGTGGATTGAGTGGAGGGCAAGTGAACAGGGAGAAATACACTTGCCATTCGTCATTCATCATGTGTAGCTTGGCCCTCAGTTTATAGTTCCCAGAATCAGTAGCGAACACGTGGGCTGTGGGCTGGTGTTTTTCTCATGAAAGCGCCGAACATTGGGGCTTTCTGTCCGTGTGTCCGTTGGCCCGTCATGCCAGGATTCCCGCTCAAACAATTTCCTAGGCAACGGTGGAGCCACCTTCCCCGTTTGGAACACACCAATCTTAGCCCAGGAAACCTTGATTGGCAGCTCTGTCAGCCAAACAGCGATCACCAGCCATTCTACGTAAAAGACAAAGCGCGCGAAGCCCCGCTGCATTTTGCTTGCACGGGGACACGAGTTAGCTTCTAAGCTTAGCAACTGCTTGCTGTGGGGAAGGTTTTTTTTTTTTTTTGTGAGAGCGTAGCTTGTGCCTTAGGACTTTGGGGCTTCTGGTGCAAGAGAGCTTTCTCTTTTCTCCATTCCTGTTTAATTTTTTTCTCCTCCTTTCTATTCTAGTTTTCTTGAGAGCACTTTTAAAAAAATCCTTTTACCGCACTATCGGGTTACTCTGATTTCTTTCTGCGTCTTGAGTCCTTGGGTTCTTCTCGAGCTTATTCCCCCCTCCCCCCCCAAATCTCTTCCTTTTTTCTGCCAGTGGGTTCTATTGTCCTCTGACCCCACCCACTCACAGACCCACAGTGGGTGCAAGGCAGCTTTGGGCGTTGTCTGCTTGAGTTCTTGCCTTCTTTCCCCCACGTTCTTTCTTGGCTGCAGATGAGATGCAAGGGGAGGGAGAGTGCTATTAGGCTCTGTGAAACACCCACTCTCTGATGACCGGCAGCACGCTTTGGGGCGCTCTCTGCTTCACTTCTTTCTAAGCCTTTTTCACTCCCTAAATAGTGGGTGACTTGGGGGGACATTTCCAGCCTGGCTTTTGAGGTGCAAGGGGGAGACTGCTGCTGGCCTCTGTGAAACACCCACCCTAGGACCACTGGCAGCACATTTTGGGGGGCTCTCTCTGCTTCACTTCTTTCTAAGCCTTTCACTTCCTAAACAGTGGGTGACTTGGGGGGACATTTCCAGCCTGGCTTTTGAGGTGCAGGGGGGCTGCTGCTGGCCTCTGTGAAACACCCACCCTAGGACCACTGGCAGCACATTTTGGGGGTCTCTCTCTGCTTCACTTCTTTCTAAGTCTTTCACTCCCTAAATAGTGGGTGACTTGGGGGACATTTCCAGCCTGGCTTTTGAGGTGCAAGGGGGAGACTGCTACTGGCCTCTGTGAAACACCCACCCTAGGACCACTGGCGGCACGTTTTGGGGGGCTCTCTCTGCTTCACTTCTTTCTAAGCCTCTCTAGAGTGTCTTTTGTGGTGCATTCTTCCCTCAACTGGTGTCCAGCTGGGTGCCACTTGGCTCTGCCCTACCCTGCTCCAAGCTTTTTGGGCTGTGTGCTTCCTTTAAAATTCTCACTTGTTTGTAGAGATCTTTTCTCATAGCACCATGAGGGTTGGAAAGAGGAACAAGAGTGGTCATGGTGGGAAGAATTGCAAAGGTTGTCCTGGGTGCCCATCGGTGCCCAGTACAAGTGGCACCAGGGACAGGGAAACCTCAGAGGCAGCACCTCGTTCTACAGATTTGCATTTGGGGATCAAGGAGCAGGCAGAAGAGCTCTTAGCATTGCCCACTGAGGATCAGCTGCCAACACTCTCCGTGGATCGATCTCAGGGGGCACCGGAGGGTCTGGCAGAAATATCCAGCTCCTTCCCATCCCAACCTCCTGTGGCTTCCCCTGCCTGCACTCCACCCCCACCCCCCGCCCAGCCACACACTTCAACCATTAAGGCTTTGTCCTCCTCCCAAGCCACAGATTCCTGGTGTCCGTTTTAACCCCACGCTTTGGCGGCACTTCTGAACCATCCCAAACGACCTGTGTTTGGTGCGTTGCCAGGTCTGCAATGCCATGGTGCATAGGGTTGTGGACCCCAAACACCTGTCATCCAGTGTCCTCCGCAGGCATCTTCAGAGACATCACCCAAGCCTGCTGGCTCAAGAAAAGCCATCAAACAGTGGGGTGAAGAGGGCTGCTGAGCAGGGAGAAGGGCAAGTGGAACGGGAGTCCACCCCTAGTAAGGCTCACACCCCTGAGAGCACTGTGGGTGGGAGTGGAACTTCTAGGCAGGCCACCCTTCAGGAAGTAGTTCCCTCTGGTTCGTCCCTGCCAAGCAAAAGATTCAGGGGGAAAGCTCAGGAGGCGGGAACTCGTGTACTGGCTGAGATGATAGCCCTAGATAGACTCCCTTTGTCTGTGTTGGAGGGTGTGGGCTTTCGCAGGGCAATGCATCATTTTGTACCCTGGTTCATGATGCCCCTCGCGGCAGACTGTTGGCTGGCGAGTCTTGCCCGCCATCTACAACTGTGTGGCAGAGATGGTCAGGAACCAGCTGGCAAGAGCAAGAGGGCGGACTGTGCACTTCACAGCAGACCGTCCTGCTCTTGAGAGCGCAAGGGCCCCTCTGAGGGTCAATCCCCAAAGCCCAGTGACAAGTAGGACAGTGGCCCAGGTCAGAGCCCAGCCCCTAACCCAAGCAAGCAGACACACAAGCCCTGTCCCTGGTGTCCTCCTCCTGATGACAAGCCCTGTTCTTGGTATCCTCCTCCTGATGACAAGCCCTGTCCCTGGCACCTTCTAAGTACCTCCTCTTATTCTTTATAAACTCTACTACTTCCATTATAATTTGTATGTTGACAAAACAGTCTAAGGCACGACTATTATCCCTTTCTGGTGAGGCAGGAAGGTGGGTGAGGTCGGCTGCCGCCAAGTTTACGCTAAGATGGAACTTCAGGTGCGGTCACCTGGTAGGTGTGGGATCAGGCTTCCCCCGGGTGAATGTGGCCTCCTTTCCCCCCCCTCGGTGAGAATACCAGCGCACTCTATTTTGGCCTGTCGGGAACGGGGGGAACCTCCCCCTCCTCCTGATGACACGTCTTGTCCCTGGTATCCTCCTCCTGATGACACATCCTGTCCCTGGTATCCTCCTCCTGATGACAAGCCCTGTCCTGGTATCCTCCTCGTGACGACAAGCCCTGTCCCTGATATCCTCTCCTGATGACAAGCCCTGTCCCTGGCACCTTCTAAGTACCTCCTCTTATTCTTTATAAACTCTACTACTTCCATTATGATTTGTATGTTGACAAAACAGTCTCAGGCACATGATGAGCTTCCTTGATAGAATGCATCACGTTCAGTGAAGTGGGTTCTGTCGGCGACCGTCCTGCTCCCGTGAGCGCAAGGGCCCCTCTGAGGGTCAATCCCCAAAGTCCAGTGATAAGTAGGACAGTGGCCCAGGTCAGCTTGCTTGATAGCAAGCAAGCTGACACACCACATCACTGAGGTGGGACTCGTTGTCCACTGCCCAAAGAGGCTCCCTCTGAACAGGGTAGCATAAGTTTCCTTCCCTCAAGGTGTGGAAGACATCCTTTCCCTCCCTCCCGTGCCTTCCATTCCAGCAAGGGGCCTTTGAATTGCTACATGATCTCCTGTTGCGGAGTTGGCTTTCACTCAAGTACATCCATTCATTTCCCATCATGGAGAGTTGGTCTCCCCACCCCCGGGGAGGGCATCTATTGTTGATGCAGCTCCATGTAGGTGGGTTTTGTGGGCAGCCACCTCTCCTGGACAGGAGCACAAGTCTCCCTCCTTCCCCCAAGGGCAGGTAAGGGTCAGTCAGAATAGGGGAGGGGAAGTTGTTGTTTGTCTCTTTGGAAAAGTGATAATCAAGGAGTGTTACATGAGAACCTTTGGTGGGGAAAGTCAACTCAAGTGAAAATCTGTGGGAAAACCAAGGCTTTTCTGAATCGAAACGGTTCTTGAACTGGGCCGGTCCGTTAAAAAGTTTGTGGTCCATGGGAGCCCACGAACCCTGAACCGGCGGTCTGTAGGCGAATGCCGGTCCGTGCCCGTCTCTACTTATGGCGTAACAAAAAGTCCAGCATAAGAACATCTTAGAGTATTTGGATGGAAGAGTATTTGGATACACCAGAATAAAGGCATCGAAACTAGAACCCAGAACCCAGAATTTGATGAATAACAAAGGAACAACCAGAGCACTGCCACACGCAACCCTTCAGAGGGAGATGACCATGACAACCAGCTACTGCTGTATTGCCCAGATGAAACCACTGTGCAGACGCAACCAGATGCCCAACCTGTAAAGAGAGCCAGCAGATGTGCCCCAAAAGCCAGAGTCCTCTGCAGAAGCTGTCTCAGGACCTCAGACACTCTCAGCACACCAACAGAGGAGTTCCAGCTGGGATACTGACATACCTCATAAGGTCATCATTATCACAAGAACTAGCATCATAGGCTGAAGTACAGCGTATTCCTTAAACAAGAAGCAAGCAAATGAAAGCAAGCAGCACAAGAGGAAATAGATGTTCTTCACAAGAACAAGACATGGATTTTCACTAAAGTACCTAAGTGTAAGAATGTCATTGGCTATAAATGGGTTTTTAAAGCTAAAAAGGATGAAAATGGTAATGCGACACAAAGCCAGATCTAGCCCAGGATCCTTTTGCCATTGGCTAAACACAATATCACAAATAAAGCTTAGCAAAGTCTTGGGACCTTCCAAAGTAGAAATAGCCTCTGGGATATAAAGATAGAAATGTAACTGGGACAGGATATTTAACTTGCTTAAGAAAGTCTTTCAGCACAGCTGGATATGTTCATTAAACTTCCCTGATCTTTACCTCCTCACAGAATCTTAAGGTAATAATTAAAGGCCCTCAGACACCTAAGCTATAGCAGTCTGTACTTTGCACAAAGTCTTTTAGTACCCATTGATGTATAGGATATAGATTTAAATAAACAATTATCATGAGTAGAAACTCATTGCCTCTTTCCTGCAGGCCTTGCATGGTCACTACTCCTAGCGGCAGGCTGCTCAACAATCATTGGCTCCCACACTATCAAACTCAGCCAGTGTTAATTACTTATGGAAATGAACACTTGTGTTCCCTCAGAGTTTTCTCCTCTGGGTTCTCCCATATTCATAGTGTCTGTATTGAAACCTTCTTAGCTGTAAAAAAGGAGTAATTGCTCTCTCAGCTTGCATCCTATGGATTCTCTTGCGAATTTTTCAGCCAAAATACATTTGGCAGCATCTGGATCCAGTGAACTGGGACTTTAATCTGTAAATTCTCCAAGTGGAGATGTTCATCAGCAACCAAAACCCTGCCAAAATGCCATTTAAAGTTTGACCTTTGCCCTTCATTTCAGCCTTAAGAATGTGTTTCAGAATTGAATTTTATAATACTGCATAGTTTCCGCTAAGTGCTAGAGCTATAGAATGTATAATGTGGCAGAAATAGGGTTGTGTAAACATGTGGAAGACTAGACTGTGCCACATGAGACTCTAAGGTCACTTTTCTTCATGCTCTGTTATGTAATGTAATATATTACTCTCTCTCTCTCTCTCTCTCTCTCTCTCTCTCTCACTTTCTGGGGAAGTATTCAGAAGTGGCATCCCTTATTGCTGATGCAGTACAATCCTGTCCAATCTCATTCTGCTACATGAGACAGCTCAAGGAACTAATTATCACAAAGGATTTCTCATTGAGATATGAGGGAACTGGAGCACTAATCAGCTGTTGTAAAGTCTTCTAGCTGAGTATCATCCCTGCCAATTTCTTGCAGGTAACCCTTTAAGCCCTGAGCTGGCCAAAAGGACTACTAGACTTTGGGTTGTAGTCTGTTGCTGGGAGGAAAATCAAATGACCAAGAAAGAGAGAGAGAGAGAGAGAGAGAGAGAGAGAGAGAGAGAGAGAGAGATGCAATAAACTCAGAAACCTCCCCCTTTTCATATTTTGTTTGTTTACACTGTATGTTTATATTGTAAACCACTTTTTGCCCCCAATTCTCACAGGAAAGAAAAGTAGCATATAAATACTTTAATAATTGAATAAATTGCACTACTGCAGCTATAGCTGATTCATCTTATAGTTTGCATCTGATCATTGGAACAAAAGTTTTCAAGAACTAAAAGTAGGATCTGATTATGTATCCTTAAAAGTTTAAAGGTAGGTCTCATCTGAATAAGACATGACCTTCTTAAAGTAACATGGACATATCAAATACTGTGGTCTGTGAAATCTTATTTTTCAGTTTTCCTCTTTACCTATTATTCAGTGTATTATTTAAAATAATAATTTCTTATCCCCACTACAGTGGTCCACAATCATACTGAGCATGAAAGCATTTTTGGAATTTTGATAACAGATAGTAAGCACCACTACAAAATGGCTGCTCTGAGGGGCGAGCCAATTATAAAATAGCTGCCACAGAGTCTGGGACCAGATATAAAATACTGAGCCAAGCCAAGCGCCCTCATATGATTGAGGCAGATGTTTCATAATGGATGTCTCCTGTAGATACAATGCCTCCTGAGCTTCAGAGGAACAGAAACTCCAGAAACCAGCGTAATGCAACACTGTGATGTCACATCTGGTCATATACCAGAAGTGATATCATGATGTCAGTTAGAGGACCGCACCCAAAGAGTGGTGGTCAACGGCATTTCATCAGATTGGAGGGAGGTGTCCAGTGGGGTGCCGCAGGGCTTGGTTTTGGGCCTGGTACTTTTCAATATTTTTATTAATGATCTGGATGAAGGAATGGAAGGGCTGCTCATTAAATTTGCTGATGATACCAAATTGGGAGCAATAGCAAACACCCAAGAAGATAGAATTAAAATTCAACAAGACCTGAATACTCTGGAGAAGTGGGCAGCTGTGAATAGGATGCAATTCAACAAAGACAAGTTCACAGTATTACATCTGGGCCACAAAAATGGGAAGCACAAATACTGGATGGGGGATACACTGCTGGGCAGTAGTATATGTGAAAGGGATCTTGGGGTAAGAGTGGACTGTAAACTAAATATGAGCAGTCAGTGTGATGCAGTGGCAAAAAAGGCTAATTCAATCTTGGGTTGTATCAAAGGGTCCATAGCGTCGAAATCGCAGGAGGTCATAGCCCCTCTCTATACTGCCTTGGTCAGGCTGCACCTGGAGTATTGTGTGCAGTTCTGGAGGCCTCACTTCAAAAAGGATGTGGACAAAATCAAGAGGGTGCAGAGGAGAGCGATGAGGATGATCAGGGGTCTGGAGACTGAGCCCTACGAGGAAAGGCTGAGGGCCTTGGGAATGTTTAGTTTGGAGAAGAGGAGATTGAGAGGGGACATGATTGCTCTCTTTAAATATTTGAAAGGCTGTCATTTGGAGGAGGGCAAGGAGCTGTTCCAGTTGGCAGCAGAGGGTAGGACTCGAAGCAATGGGGTTAAATTACATGCACAAAGGTACCGGCTGGATATTAGGAAAAACTTTTTCACAGTCAGAGTAGTTCAAAGGTGGAATCAGCTGCCTAGGGAGGTGGTGAGCTCCCCCTCACTGGCAGTTTTCAAGAAAAGGCTGGATGAATATTTGTCAGAGATGCTTTAGGCTGATCCTGCACTGGGCAGGGGGTTGGACTAGATGGTCTGTATGGCCCCTTCCAACTCTATGATTCTATAATGTCACATGATAATCTAGGAATTTCCCAAATTGCACAAACAGAAGCAATGTCACTGTGTCACTTTATGACACACAAACCCCTCTTTTGCTCCCACTGTTCCACTGAGCAGCAGCAGGTGCCTGGAGCCTAAGATTGAAGGTTCCCCAAGGCTCCTCTTAGCTATCTCCTGCTCCAATTAGGTAGATGAAAGCTAAGACTGATTCTTTATTTTAACAAAGGGGTGTTTTGAGGAATAAGGAAGCAGGTGCCAGAAAATTCATCGGTGGGCACCATGCTAGAAATCACTGCCATATTACATGCTGTTTAGCTAAACCTGTATTTTTTCTTTGTTCCTTCTTTTTCTCTCCTGTGTTTGAAATTTCTGCCCTGAGGCACACACTGACTGTGCCACATCGACCAAATCTCAGAATAAATCATAGGGCTCTAAACTTTGATAACATCTCTACTTCTTACTGGAATTCTTTACTATTGATTTATTATCAGTATTATTTCACAACTATGAACTATCAACATTTCCACAAAAAAAATACAAAAGTCAAACAACAATAGAACCACAAAGAAAATAAACAACTGCACAACAACATGCTCTTCTAAAAAGCAACTGACTCCTCACAGCAAGCACAAGGGTTTCTCATGTTTGTTTAAGACACATCTTATGTGTGTTCACCATGTAAGAAGTAAAGGACTGTTATGCTCTCCCTTACCTCAGGTTTCTGAGGGAGAGGGGCTATTAGAGTGTCTGAGAGATACAGAGGTTAAAGTTTGTTCATCCTTTCTTTCTATTGTCCTGGAGCTATCCCTTTGAAATGCAGATTGTTTTTTCAGGGACTTCCTTGTCTCTGGCACCACACCTTCCTTTCTTTGGCCTTCTCCTCTATCTTTCCACAGTGAGCGCAAGATGTGCCATCCTGCATCTCTTGGCCTCCTAGACCAAATAGATAGAACAGAGTGCTGTTTCTACTCTTTCCTGTCATCAGTGGAGTTCTTGCAATAAAGAACTCATATTTCTTTTTTTTTTGAAAATTTTTTTATTGGGTTAGGATCAAATGTTTACACATTACAGTCAATTTTCCCATTTCCCAATTTCTAACCCCCTCCCTTTCCCCCCCTTTTTGTTGACTTCCAACAGTTTTCCAACCCTTTGTCCCTTTTCCCTTACTCCTTTTATATTCCTCTATCTAACAAGTATATATTCTCCCTTTATTCTAAGCAATAATTCTTTAACTATTTTTGATACTCTGTACCCTAACTTTGAGTCCCTTTTTCCCTGTTGGATAAACAATTTATCCCATTTTTCATAATTTCAAATATTTCTATAGAATATAAACCAAACATTCATATAAGTCAACAAATTTAACTTATGCTCTATGTGTTACTCATTCTACTTATCTTCTTCTTTCTGCTTTAGTTATATTTAATTACATTACTATTTTTGTCCCCCTTCAATTATAAATCTATATAACTATCATCATATAATATCAATCAATTTGACTCATATATATCTTCAGATAAACTTATTCAGTTTGGTACATTATACAAATTTTACCAAAAATAATGTTAATTAGTCAGTCCTTATGATTAATCCTTATGGTTAATTATTTTCTATCAATATTCTATATCTTATTCTACATATAATAATCTAATGACATAACTGCTTGGAAATTTTCATTTACCTCTTCGCCCCCCCGGTAAAGTCACCCCCCTCTGCATTTTATTGTATTTCAATAGTTCTCAAACTGCCACAGTTCTCCTCCCACCTCCCATTTCTTCACCAAATATTGTTTCAGCTTCTCCCAGTCTGTGTTGAACTGTCCTGGGTCAAGGTTTCTCAATTTTCTTGTCATTTTGTCCATTTCCGCCATATACAGCAATTTGTAAATCCAGTCTTCGATAGTTGGCACTTCTTGTACTTAAAAGAACTCATATTTCCTTTTAAAAAATTAAGCCAAGATCATTTTGTGAGCTTATTCCACTTCATGCACTCTACACCTCATAAAGGCTTTTGCTGTGCATACTATGCTACCGTGCTAACACAACACACCCTAGTTTGAAAGAAAGGAAGCTGCCAAGGCCTCATGCAATATCTTCTAGGAAAAGTACTTTCAGGTGTTTTGGGCTGCAGATCTTTGGTGGTCAGATAGTGATGATGAAAGGCAAAAATTTATTTTGAGAAGCCTGTTAATGTGTGAGAGAGGCTGTTACCGGAAATGTCTCCTTGCGAAAATATGATTTATGCGGGAATTAGCTAGCAAGGAGAATGGTTATGCAAGAGGCCAGTAACCGGGATCAATCACCTTTGTATACCAGGTCCCTTCTGACAATAGAACAAGCGAGTCTGGTGCTCAGTATTAAACAATAACTTTTATTAAACACACGCACTTCATGCACATACACACCAATTACTGGGGGAAGATAATCACACGCGCACACAGAGTCCTAGGAAATATAGCCAGAGAGTTGGGAATAGAGTGAGAGGGAGTAAATATATCTACCTATCCTGGAGAACAGCTTCAAGTGGCCAGCATCCTCGGCAAAGCAAGAGGCTTAGAGCAAACCTCAAGGGAACAGCGCTTGTGGATCCAGAAATGTGTTCAAAGGAAGAGCGGCTTAGGGGAGAGACCCTAAGGGAGCAGCATCCTGGAAGCTAGCACAATTTGAATGGGGCCAGGGCTCAACTTTTATAGGTAAAATGTGCCCTGAGGTGGAGGAGGGTCCTCCTAGCAGTTAGGACAAAGACTCCAATGGCTAGTTCCTGGGTTAAACAAAAGGCTTGAGTACTTCGATTGATAGCTGCCAGGGTGTGTGAATGCAGATGCAAAACTAGTTCTCGTGCTGCACAAAAAGGACAGTTTTCTGATGAGGTATACCAGAGCTAGGTTAAGTGTTTTTAGGGAGGGGATACATTGTGCCAGGAACGACTGTCTATACTTATGAAGCATTTGATTAGCTCCTCAATCATGGACAGGAGATCTCATCACAGAGGGAGGGAGAGGAATGTGCTAAGTGGGGTTGACGCAGTGAGTCCTTTGTTGCTCTGGGCACCAGCAGAGCTGGCAATGGCAGTAAATCCAATCAAGCTGCAGTCATTCCGCATTCCAGAGCAGCATTCCTTGCATGCCTGGTTCTCCCTGGTGGGATGTAGCAATGGCAGGGGCTCTCTGGCAGGCTAAACTGTAGCCATTTTAAACTCCAGAGTCTTGTACACTTTTAATATTACACGCAGCTAAATGAAAACTGCTGTACGACTGCTGGAGGCCGGGCTGACTGCTTGCAAGGCCTCCCACTCTAACTTCGTTTAATAGAGTACCAATCTTCCAAGCATTTCTACAAGGTGTCGATGGATACATTGCTATGTCTCTGATTGTCTTTCTTCCTCTTTGTGATGTATTTCTTAATTGAGGTACATTGTGTGCTTTTTGCTTCGTACAGAGGCAATACACTAGATCTCTTCCTCACAGCTTTCTTTCCACGCTCCTCCCCCTTCTTCTCCACCTTTTGTACTTTCACAAAAAAGACTGGTTTTCTACTCCATTTTGTTATCATTTCTCCTCCAATTTTCTTTTAAATAAATCTGTCCCATCAAGGTTTTCTTCTAATTTGGCATCTATCACAGCGCCCTTATCTGATTTGAATCCAAGTGTCTCGTCTGCTTTTCTTAATACATCATCCATCAGCTTAGAGATTTGCTGCAGCTTTGAAAATATCTCTTCAAAGAGTGCCATTTTATTCACTCACTTTCAGATGGTCAATCAAAGATCTCTTAAAACTGATAAAAAGTTACTTTGCTCTTGCTGCTTATAGTTCAGAAGATTTTTGCTACCCAGCTCTCTCCCAGGAAGACTCTTTTCGCAATCACTCTTCAATGACAGTCCCCTGGTTCCTAAAATAGCCGCTTCTCCAGAGGATAATAAAAAAACCCTCATCAAGCTGGATAGCCCTCATAAAGCCATAAACAATTCTCTTACTTGGAGAGATGTCAATTAGAATCACTCTTTTTCGGTCATTCAGTTGTCTTTACTTCTATCTTGTCAGGAATCTTTGCTTTATTTTTGCTTATTCAAAATCCCAGAGTTCATAGTTTGAGAGCCATAAGAGTTCTTCCTCGGTTGCCTTCCAAGCCGGTGTGGGGGCTCCACAGTGGGTTGCCAGTCCCCTTGAGCTCTTCCACCTTGCTCTGACCTGTCCCCCCTCTCTGTGGGGGGGTCTTGGGGGCCTGAATCCTCGAGTCCCAAGGAGTCGGGAAGATCACGGCACTGAGCTCATAACTCAGCTGCCATGACAGCACCACGCCATTCTGGAAGTCTGAATATTGCTATTCTTAATTATGGGACTGGATTAAAGACAAAAGGATGTCCAGTGAATAGATGCAAAGGGAACATCCAAAGTGGTGCGACACACATAATAGGAACATGGAACATTAGAAGTATGAAACTAGGTAACTTAGAAATTGTAAAACAAGAAATGGAATATTTAAACATTGCAGTCCTGGGTGTGAGTGAACTAATGTGGACTGACTCAGGACATTTTCAGTCAGAAAATCACACGATATTTTACTGCAGAAATGAACTCAAAAGAAACGGTGTTGCTCTAATAGTGAGGCGAGACATCGCACAAGCTGTTAAACAATACAATGCAATGTCTGACGAAGTAATATCAATCAGACTTCAGGGAAATCCTGTTAGCATAGCCATCATTCAAGTTTATGCTCCAACTACCATTGCTGAGTAGGAAGAAATTGAAAATTTTTACACAAGTGTCCAAGAAGAAGTTGATCATACACTTAAAAAAGATATGCTGATAATCACAGGTGACTGGAATGCAAAAGTAGGAGATAAAGCAGAATCAAACATAGTTGGATAAATTTGGACTAGGATCACAAATTGAAGCAGGAGAGAGGCTCATAGAATTTTGTGGAATCAACAACCTGTTCATTGATAATACATGCTTCAGGCAACCAAAAAGACAATTATATATGTGGAAATCACCAGGTGACCAATACAGGAACAAAATTGATTACATAATTGGAAGTAGGAGAAGCTCTATTCTCTCTGCTAAAACAAGACCAGGAGCTGATCATTATACAGATCACGAGTTGCTAAGCTGAAGAGAAACACTAAAAGAATAGGAGTGTGCACCTCGAAAATGTAACATTCGGAAACACCCAAGCTGCTTTGGATTCGGGTATTTAAATCACTTCGGAAGGCTCTGTAAAGATTCAAAGCATTCCAAAGTGATTCAGGGGGCTACATTTTCTCCCAGAACCCTCATCCACCCACCCCTCACCCCCCACCTAGCCCCCATCCCCACCAATCCACTTACCTGGCCCTTTAAAGGGCCAGTTTAAGCAGGTCCCTTTAAACTATCAGCTGGCAGGCCGTGGGGGGGGGGAGCCACAGAAAGAAATCACCAGAACAAGGAAACACAGTGACCGACTTACTATCACAATCTTTAAAGATACAGTAAAGCCAGAATCTACTATCAAACAACTTCTTTATACAGAATCATTAAATAACAGAAGGCAAAACCGTCTACATCATACATTTCATAGTTTTTAAAGTGCAAATGTGCTTCTAAACTTCTAGTTTCAATGTACAAATACCAGCTTTAAAGGGACAATGCCTCATTATCAAACAGTAATCTATACAATAAAGAATTTATGTAGTACAATCCAGAGTAGAAATTTATCAATATGCAGTCAATAGTTCATAAGCAATCATATATACAAAATTGGTTTGTGGGGTTTGGGCCATTTAAAGGGTCTTGCTGTTTGCAGGCAGCAGGAAAGGGGCCCTTTAAAGTTGCCCCGAAGCTTCCTGAAGCAACCTGAATGCTTTGGGGAAGCTTTGATTTGGGATTTCTGAGTTGGAGCCACCATGCTGGACCCGATTCAGGAATCCTAAATCTTTACAAATAGGGTCCGATTCGGGTATTTTATCTAAATGGGGAACCCGAAATGCACACCCCTGAAGAATTTAAAGACGAGGTAAGGAACAGATTTGCAATACTAAGTTTAATTGATCATGAGCCAGAAGAACTATGGGCTGAAACCAGAGATATTGTCAAGGAACTATTCCCGTAATCCAATGAAAGAAAAAGACTAAATGGATGGCTGAGGAAACTCTTAAAACTGCTAACAATAGAAAAGAAGCAAAAGCAAAAGGTAACAAAAATAGGGTCACAATTCTAAACACAGCTTTTCAGCTGCTTGCACACAGAGACAAAGAAATCTATTATAATAACCAGTTCAAAGAAATATAAGAGAAAAACAAAAAAGGAAGAACAAGAGATCTGTTCCAAAAGGTCCGAGAAATCAAAGGGAAATTCAAGCCACAGCTTGGAATGCTGAAAGATCAACACAGAAGTATAGTATTTGATTAGGACAAAATAAAAGAAAGATGGAAACGATACACTGAAGAACTATATAAAAGAGATGGAAGGATGACAGATACTTTTGATGAAGAATCTTTTGATGAAGAACCAGAAATCCTAGAAAGTGAAGTAAAAGCTGCACTCACAGCAATTGGGAGAAACAAAACATCTGGAGTAGATGGAACACCAATAGAGCTATTTCAAGCTACAGAAATGGAGTCCATCAGAATCTTAACAAGAATCTGTCAACAAATATGGAAAACAAAACAATGGTCCACAGACTGGAAACGCTCAGTTTACATTCCAATTCCAAAAAAGGGAATGCCAAAGAGTGCAGCAACTATCGGACTGTCATGTTAATTTCCCATGCAAACAAAGTGACGCTCAAAATTTTACAGCAAAGAGTCTTACCATATATGGAATAAGAAATGCCAGATGTTCAAGCTGGATTCAGAAAAGGAAGAGGCACCAAAGATCACATTGCAAATTTGCAATGGCTAACGGAACGTACTAGGGAATTTCAGAAGAAAATCAGCCCGTGTTTTATAGATTACAGCAAGCTTTTGACTGTGTGGATCATGAAAAGCTATGGATAGTCTTAAAAGAAATAGGGGTGCCACTACATCTGATTGTTTTGATGCACAACCTGTACTCTGGACAAGAAGCTAATGTCAGGACAGAATACGGGGAAATAGAATGGTTTCCAATTGGCAAAGTTTTCAGACAAGGGTGCATATTATCTCCCTACCTGTTCAACCTCTATACAGAGTATATCATAAAGAAAGCTGGATTAGTTATAGAAGAAGGTGGAGTGAAAATAGGGGGAAGGAATGTTAACAATTTGAGATATAGAAATGACACCATTTTACTAGCAAAAAACAGTGAAGGCTTGAAACGACTGCTGGTGAAGGTTAAAAAAGCAAGTGCCAAAGTGGGATTACATCTGAACATCAAGAAGACAAAAGTAATGCCTACTGAGGAATTACACAATTTTAAAATTGACAATGAGGAAATTGAAATTGTTCAAGATTTTCTATTCCTTGGCTCAATCATCAAACAAAAGAGAGACTGCAATGAAGAAATCAGAAGTTGGAGACTTGGAAGAGCAGCTGTGAGGGAGCTGGAGAAGACCCTTAAAGATAAAGACGTCTCTCTGGGAACCAAGATCAAGATTCCCCATTACTATGCATGAATGTGAAAGCTGGACAGTGAAGAAAGCTGATAGGAAGAAAATTGATTTATTTGAAATGTGGTTCTGGAGGAGAGTTTTGTGGATACCTTGGAGAGCTAAAAACATAAATAAGTGGGTACTAGATCAAATCAAGCCTGAATTCTCCCTACAAGCTAAAATGACAAGATTAAGGCTATCATACTTTGATCACAGCATAAGAAGACAAGATTTTCTGGAAAAGTTAATAATGCTAGGAAAAGTGGAAGGTAGTAGGAAAAGAGGAAGACCTAAAATGAGATGGCTTGACTCAATAAAAAAAAGCCATATCCTCCAGTTGCAGGATTTGAGTAAGTCTGTTTTGGAGGTCTTTCATTCATAGGGTCGCCATAGGTCAGAGGCAACTTGACAGCGCATAACACACACACACACTTCAATGGTACTGTTAATGCCATGCATCCCAGAGTGCTTTTCCAAAAGGCAAAGTTAGCAACTCAATTAATTATGAGTTATTCACACAAATGTGTTGTGAATCTTCCTTTAAAATGTGTAAATATGCCAGCAAAGCACATTGTCAGGGATATGAAACCCAGAACAAAGGTGAGCAGAAGCTGGAATTTGTTTCATATAGAGGTGATCCAATGTGATCCTTGATACTACCCCCACCCTACCTCCGCAAAAAACTGACATATCCCTATCTCTGTAAGATCAATGTAAATCTTATATATGGATTTTGGACACTTTTTTCCTCACCACTTTCCCATGGCTTTCCTGTCCCTTCTCTTTTTGTCCAATCAAGAGTATGGAGCGGGGATGGGGAGCGGGAATTGTCTTGCTGGGGCAAAAGAAATAGTGTGTCCTCTCTCACTAATATCCAGCCATGTCCTTTATGTCTGCCCACTCCCAAATACAAACACTTCTGTATTAGTCCAGTTTTCCAAATTGAACTTTAAATATTTGCCATCCTAGATGGAAAGAAGAGACAGACATAAGTGTTGGGAACTAATGGGCTATATTTATTTGTCAACAACATATCATTGAACATATATACACGACAAGAGCCTAACTAGTGGTACAGGTCAAGCCCTGGGGTCACCACTGGACCTCTACCCTGACCTATAGCCTGACTAATGGGCTATATTTATTTGTCAACAACATATCATTGAACATATATACACGACAAGAGCCTAACTAGTGGTACAGGTCAAGCCCTGGGGTCACCACTGGACCTCTACCCTGACCTATAGCCTGACTAATGGGCTATATTTATTTGTCAACAACATATCATTGAACATATATACACGAAAAGAACCTAACTAGTGGTACAGGTCAAGCCCTGGGGTCACCACTGGACCTCTACCCTGACCTGTCTGGGTTAGCCCCGCTGCCCCGGGCACAAACCAAGCGCATGGCTAGGACCCGGCTCGCCAGACAAATGGTTCCCCCCTCCAAGTCTATAGGGCTTTACTTGTATGAGGGAGCCACACTGCTGGGGATGTGCCAAGTGTGTTCCCCGGTCAACTCATTTCTCCTTCCCCTAATCCTGCCACCACTATGGCCAAGCATCTGCTTAGGCCCTTGCACCCCACAGGTGGTCTATTGCCAACTGGAGCCCTTGCCGCAATTCTTCTAAGAAAATGCCGTTGCCCTTCACCAAAAGGTGGACCCCATTCCCTCTGTAGAGGTCAGCAAATTCAGCCCTTATTTGCGGGTGGGGCAGATAAATCCCTAGACCACCCTCTAATGCCTTAAATAGGGCTCTATTAAACTTACACCTAGCCCTTTGGATCAGGACATCAGGATACCACTTACCTATCATTGCAAGTCTGCGTGCACCTGCAAAGACTGGAACCAAAGTCATTATCACCAAAGGGCATTCCAGCATTCCACCTCACAAAAATAGCACAACTCACTTAACATCAGAGAATCACAAAAACACAATTCCTGTCAAAAACACTTTATTTCTTGAACAGCTTTAGGTTACACAGCAGGGGGGCACACCAAAGGGCATTCCAGCATTCCACCTCACAAAAATAACACAACTCACTTCACATCAGAGAATCACCCAAACACAATTGCTGTCAAAAACGGTGAAGTGGGTTGTAATATTTTGTGTAGTACACTGCTATCATGCCCTGTTGTGCCCCCCTACTGTGTAACCTAAAGCTGTTCAAGAAATAAAGTGTTTTTGACAGGAATTGTGATTCTCTGATGTTAAGTGAGTTGTGTTATTTTTCTGTGTGGGGAACTGCTGGTGTAATGTGTCATAATGCTTTGCCTACTTGTACTTTGAAAGGGAGAAAATAATTTTTTAAAAACTTTATTTTGTGTTGTTCGTGTTTTATTCTTTGTTGTGCAGTTGGTTCCCATCATAGGGAACAATGGAGCTGGCTGGTCAGCCATCTCTGTAGGTGGTGGGGAAATTTGAGGGAGGGTGTCTGTGGTTCAGGTGCTCTTTCACAGGGACCAGCTGGCACTCAGAAGTGTGCCCACCATTGTGGCACCCTGGGCTGTGCAGAATTGCCCAGGGAAAGAGAGTTTAGAAGTTCCCAGCATAGGGAACAAAGGGAGAGGGCTGGCCTTGGTCAGCCTGTTCCTGGGGTTATGGGGGTGGGGGTGGATTTGGGTCTGTGAGGGGCTAATGTGGGGATTTGGGTCTGTGTGTGGCAGCTGGGGGGGAATTGGGTTTGTGTGGGGCTGTAAGGGGTGGACTTTGGGGGCTGAGAGCACCTACTTGGGGAGGCCATGAAATGCCCCCCCCAGTGGGAGCAGGCTGAGCCTTGGTGGGGGGTGGGAGGAAAGGTGGGAGAAGGGCCCCTGAGGGTAGGGGGGCATTTTGCATGCAAAATGCCACCCCTGGCAAGACAAGCCTCCCCCAGCTGTAGTAGAGAAAAGGTCACCTACTTGGGGAGGCCATGAAATGCCCCCCCCCAAGTGGGAGCAGGCTGTGCCTTGGTGGGGGGTGGGAAGAAAGGTGGGAGAAGGGCCCCTGAGGGTAGGGGGGCATTTTGCATGCAAAATGCCACCCCTGGCAAAGGAAGCCTTCCTCTTCATTTTTCCCCATAGGAAAAAATGAATGAAGATGAGCAGCAGCAACCTAAAGCTATGGCTTTTTTTAGGCGAGGATAGGGGGACCTGTTTGGCCATAACATGGCCCCCCAAAGTCCAATCGTTCTGAACCTTGGGGGGTTGTTAGAGGGGAGTTAGAGGAAGGTCTCTACCAAATTTGGGATGATTCGGGGGGGGGAAATGCCTCCCCCAGGCTTCAGAGAAGCCTGGGGGAGGCTTTTTCCCATTGAAAAAGCTAATCCGAATCAACCGAATCAATTCGAATCAATCCAAATCGGTAAACCCGAATCGGCTGGGTGATTCGGGTTTCTGCTAAACCCGAATTGGCCTCTCGAATCGGGTTTAGCAGATTCGGAAAACACGAATCAGGGTGCCTTTGCACACCCCTAGTCTGAACATTAGAGTATGACCTCAACATTCAGCTAAGTACCTTCAGCCACATGAGGTAAAGGGCAATTTACCAGCCCACAGTTGGGGGCCCAGCCTCCTCTCCCAATGCTTAAGGCCCACATGCCTGAATTAAGCACATATATATACATAATATATAATGAAAAGAGGGGAGGATGCCCACCCAGGTTGCCCACGGGATGGAACCTCAACATAAATCGGACACCATGGCAGCCAAATGGCCCTGGTATGGTAAATCTTCCAATATCTCACTTCGCTGGTCTCCCTTATAAAGTCTACCTCATCCTTCTCCTCTAGTGTCCTGAAGAGCAGGGTTAACCATTGACATACTGCCCAATTTATACTATTTCCCAGGTAGCCTAAGTCAAATATTTCTCCAGGGTCTTAACTGTCACTGCAACAGGACCGGATTACGGCAGACTAGCCCAGATCGGCTACCAGCCATCAGTTGCACTAATCTGTAAGAAAGGTCAGATATCAACTTAGGCTTATGAGCCCTGCATGACAGCTTTGCAGGTTTCTGCACTCTCCCCAGAGGATTCCCCACCTAGACTCTTCTTCCAGGCCCTGGCCTTTCTTAGGCATCTAGATGTGTCTCTGATGCTTTTCTTGCCTCAGGAGTCTCCTGGTTGTAGGGCACATACATCCTCCCCCTTTCTTTTGGATGACTTTCATTGGTGGTGTTCCACCATGTTGTTACAACAACCCACAAATCCTGACACTCAGTAACTGTGAATATCCTTTAATATCAATTTGTGTTCTGTTTGTTGTAAATTAAATGCTATTCATCAAATCCCACACATTGCCAATCAAATGGTTAACTTCTGCTCTCCCCTTCTGTCCCTCTCTTTCTTTGCACAAAAACACAGTTATTGCTAAAGTAGATGCAGTAACACAATATGCCATCAGGTGGTGTGAATGAGAAAGCCTAATAGCTGCTCTATAGGCCTTAAAAGGCAGCACAATTGAGCAGGAAAAAATAGACGGGGAGGGAGGTTTACCAGCATCCACCCTGATAATATATATCCCTGCTATGCCAGTAGCAATAATGTGTGAAGCAACCCACCCCTCAGATGGCAACAAACCACCTTTGCTGTTGCTTCTGGAAATACTCCCTCCCCATGAAGTGAAAACAGTGGTGGGGGGGAGAAGCCTAGATGGGGCACTTACCAAGATCCACCCTGCGAATGTAGACCCCTGCTAGGCCAGTAGCAGTAATGTGTGAAGCAATCCACCCCCAGGTGACTGCAAGCCTCAGAGGAACTCAGCTTGAAATGTGCTCTGCTCAGGCTGAGCTCAAGGCAACTGCTGGGGAGCAGAGATGGAACAGCCTTATAAGGCTCTTGGCTCTGCCCCCTCCTTAATCCCCTGGAACATTGTCTGTCAGCTCTTCTTCCTGCAGAGAGGCAAAAGGCAGGCCCTGGCTTTAAGCAGCTACACTGCTGGCCAGGTGGGCTGAATTTTCTAACTGTCTCCTGAGCTGTTTTGTGAATGAGGGCCAACTGCCTTCAAAGAAAACACAGCAATATGTAAAAACAGCCATATATGCAGGGCTTTTTTTCTGGGAAAAGAGGTGGTGAAACACAGTGGATTGCCCTTGGAGAAAATGGTCACAGGTCTAGTGGCTCTGCCCCCTGATCTCCAGACAGAGGGTAATCTACACTCCCCTTTGTCTGGAGATCAGGGGGCAGAGCCACCAGACATGTGACCATTTTCAAGAGGTTCCGGAACTCCGTTCCAGCTGAAAAAAAGCCCTGCATATATGCCTTATGATGCTCTCAAGACAGGAAAATACTCTTTTTCAAAGAGGGTTCTGTCAGGAAAGGAAGATGAGTAAGTCTTTAGCTGCAAGCCCTAAAGATTGCTCAAACACTGTAGGACTGGGCATTACAATTTTGGCAGGATTTTAGAGAGAAAGCCCATAAAACAAGGATAGTCCCTCCGAATCCGTGCGACTGTCTGTTTGGAAAAGGCATGTAGAGTGACAGAGATGTCACTGGTTGCCTGTCATCATAAGCCCATCCTTCTCAAAGGGAGGTGGAGATGCTAAAATTGCAAGATAATAATCCAATCTAGGTTAGTTAGTTATTCTTTTTGGCTTTATTTCTTAGAAATAAATGTCTTAAACATATATTTGTACGCTGATGTATTCTAGCTCCTGTGTTATTTTGTGTACAATGTATGTTAGTTAAATAATCTTGATGGACATTGTACTCCCCACTTTCAATGGAGTTCGTCTGACCATTGCAGACTCAGTTAAGAGCCATGGGGTTATACTGGATCTAGCCTTATTTCTAGAAAAACAAGTTAAGGCAGTGGCAAAAAATACTTACTACAACCTCACTCTAGCTTGGCAGATGGCTTCTTATCTTGACACGGTTGACCTGGCCACTTGGATCCATGCTATGATAACATCAAGGATTGACTATTGTAATGCTCTATACATAGGTCTCCCATCTAAGTTAACTAGGAGGCTCCAATTAGTACAAAATGCTGCAGCTCAACTGTTATCAGGAGTGAGCAGGAGCATGAACATCACTCTCATCCTACAGTCGTGCCATTGGTTACCCATCTTTTACCATGCTCAGTTCAAAGTATTAGTTATTACATACAAAGTTCTTCATGGCTCTGGTTTGGCATACCTACGGGACCACCTCCCTCCCTGTGTTCCTCCACAGCAGCTTCACTCATCTGAACAGGGTCTCCTGGAGGTGCCAGGCTGCACACACGTGGAGCCAGCAGCAGCCTGTACACAGGCTTTCTCTGTGATGGTCCCTATCCTGTGGAATGACCTGCCTAAGGAAGTCAGAAGAGCCCTCAGTCTCCTGGCTTTTCATAAACAATGCAAAACCGAACTATTCAAAAAGGCTTTTTACTCAAATGGGAGGGCTGTATTGTAGGGAAGATGCTTCGCTAATGAGTTAGGGGCCATAGAATTCATCACTATGTTGCCTTGCATGTTGTCTGCTGCTTTGAATATGTATTCCTGTGAACTTCCAGTGCTCCATGTTGTCTAATGTTAGTCCTAGAATTGATTATGTTCTGCTTCAGTATTTTTTCTGCTTTGTATTGGATTATTGCTGATACTATATCTTTTAAACTTGTATCTATTTACTCTATAGGATTGTTTATGAAATATCCTTGATACTGTGTTGATGCTGATTGTACTGATCTCATACTGTGTAATCCGCCTTGAGTCTCAGTGAGAAAGGCGGACTATAAATGACATAAATAAATAAAAATAATAAACTATTTTCTTAAAGAGTGTGTGAGACTGCTTTAAGATTCTTACCCACTAGCCAGAGGATGCTTGGACAAGCTGCATAAATTCCCTTTCTAGATGGCCCAAGACTTCTAGTGGAGTTTTGGGGAGATGAGAAATCCGTGGGTGGTGTCAGAACCTAGAATCCAGAGAGTCTTGGGCATGGTTTTTTAAGGCAAAGGGGGAGATCGCACAAAGAGGTTGAGTTTCCTTGCAAATACTCATCCCTGGGCAATTCAGCTCTCTAGGCTGCTCACTATCTTAGTGCTAGTGAAGGAAGGAGATAAACTGTGGGATCCCTGCAACTGTGATAAGCTGTAGTTCAATCTAGTAAATTCTGAGCATGTGCTGACATGATGGAAGCCACTGATTGTACTGATGCAAAAGGAGTGCATACATTTGAAATGTTGCTTGTTTTAAAAAATGTAAATTTTGAGCATGCACTAAAACTGATTATCTGGCCAGCTGCCCTGCTAAATGCTGGATTGTACAGATGCGAAAGTGCTCAAAATATTGCTTATATTAACTTACAAACAAATTCCCAATGTGAAAATACAGGGAATTTCCAGCTGAAAGAAAATGGCATTGTTATAACGCTAAGTTGAATTTTAAAATGCCTTAGCTGCAAAATCAAACCTATCTCTAATAATATCATTAAGTAAATAAAAAAGCTTTAATTACCATTCTGAACAGAGTTGCTTCTAAAACCACTGAGTTGAATCCAACCAGTTTTTCCACTCTGAAGAGAGTGGAGGGGATCCCCTTTGACCACCAGAAGGGTTATGTTGGGAATTATGGGATCTGCTTGGTCAAAACCCACGTGTGATGGGGACTGTAGTAAGGAGAGGAATTGGGCAAAACTGAACGAAAGATTGGACTGAATCCAACCCATTGACTTCAATGGACTTCCAAGGGGGTAGCTCTGCATAAAAATGGCACTCTTAGTGCCATCTCCATAACCTTTTGACCCCAACAGCTGGTTGATAAATATTTGTGACTTGCATTCTCTTAATGATTACTGCACACTTGATAACTGGTAACTAGTATTTGTGGGAAGCAATATCGAAGTTGCCTGTGCTGCAATTGTGATGGCTTATTCTCTCTTGCATGGCATCACTGAAAACTTTACTCATGTAAATCATGTTGAAGCTTTCATGAACCTCATGAGAAGAGGAATTCCATTGCCAAGAAGAAATCTGAGTTTTTATAGTAATCCTAGAAATTGGTTGTTGTGGATTTTCCGGGCTGTATAGCTGTGGTCTTGGCATTGTAGTTCCTGACGTTTCGCCAGCAGCTTTGACTGGCATCTTCAGAGGTGTAGCACCAAAAGACAGAGATCTCTCAGTGTCACAGAGAGATCAGTGACTGTGACACTGAGAGATCTCTTTCTTTTGGTGCTACACCTCTGAAGATGCCAGTCACAGCTGCTGGCGAAACGTCAGGAACTACAATGCCAAGACCACGGCTATACAGCCAGGAAAATCCACAACAACCATCATTCTCCGGCCGTGAAAGCCTTCGACAATAAATCCTAGAAATTGGCTGGATGGCTTGAGGAACAAGTTGTTCATTACAAAGCATCACCGCCCCTCACCATAAACTTGTATTTTGCGATCTAGACCAACAAACCTGCAAGCCCTGCATCTAAAAAGTGACTGATAGTACTAGATGAATGGATGGTACAAGATAAATGGAATGGATATAGATTTGTTTCTGTGGCCTACTTTCTTTTAAAAGTAGCATATAGAAATGTAGCCCAGATGGATTACTATGTTTCTCTGCTGCAGTACTAACACTGAAAGCAGATAGGCCAGCATGCATAGTAAACACATTTAGCTGATATAATATGACTGGTTACATGGTCAGCATCACATTTCAGTTGGGTCTTTTTTGGCTTTGACTGAGCTATGAGAAACACTGCCCACCGTACACAATATAATCTATCCCATGATCTTTCTCCAAGGCTATCTTTTCCTGATTGTTTCTTCTTCTTTTCATTGTTGCATAAGAGCAGCTATTAAACAGCTGCAAGTATCGAAGGGAAAGGGATTGGAAAGGTTCTATGATACTATATAAAAACACTGAGATTAGTGATGTATAACATCCCTCCCCATACCTTGCCCCCCTCCCCCAATATTTTTTCTAAAGACTTTAGTAATGCCTTTATTTTTTAAAAAAGATAGGAAAATATGATGATGACTAAGCCACTCTTCTCTACAAGTTACTCCCTCTCCTTTAGCAAAAATACCCCAAAAAACTACATTACCTTTGAGAACAGGAAGGAATGAACCAGCAACAGTAGTTCTGTAGACACAAACACTGGTGGTCTTCTGGAAATTATATTCCTGATCATGTTCTTGAGCATCACTCCATTCTGGGATCATGGGATTGTACTTTTTCTCCAGTTCCTGATTTAATGATTGGCAGGGATAGCTGACTACCAGTCAGTGAATCAGGAGGTGGAGAAAAAATATTATCCCATGAGTCAAAGGGATGCCATGACTGACAAAAAAGTCTCATTGTTATAAAATTAAGTTGTGAGGAGGTGGACAAGCATTAGTGGCATGATGGGAAGCCTATCCAATGATCCATGGTTTGAGTGAAGGCATGGTCTGAGTGAAGGCAAGATAATTCCATTGGAATTATCTTGTGTGGTTCCATTGAGTGAAGAGGCCACCAGAAGACATACCAAGTTCACCTTCCATACCTACAGAGGCCTCAGACTGGAAGGGAACGGGTTGAATCTTCATCCTGGTCCTCCTCCTCCTAACAGTACCCTCTCTTCACTTTCCTGCTCTTCTCTCTGAACTAGTTCCATGGAGAGAGGAGTAGCCCTGATTAGAGATGGACACGATCTGCATTACGATTGAAAAAATCCCACGATAATGGCGATCGCACGATCGGGACCCGGCAGATCGTGCTCGGGCAGGGCCAACGATCCAGGGGTCGGGAGGGGGGCTGGATCGGGGCTTGATCGGGGCGATCATGCTCAGATCGGGAAGCCAGACACTCAGGTGCCAGCAATCTATTCCCCTGGCAATGGAGCCAGGGGAATGCCTGAGCTGTGTTTGCCCTCCTTCTGTCGCCCTGGAAATCCGAATGGAAGCCCAGCTTGCCTTGATCAGCAGGGCTTCCTTCCAACCATGGAGCAGCAAAGCAGTCACCAGCTGGGAGAAGACACCCAAGGGAGGGGGGAAGGGGGTGTTCTGTAGCCATGGGCACTCCAATCTCATCCCTGCAAACCCTGATAGGCAGCTCTGACAGCGAAACACAGACAGCCAAACACAAACACAGATGCCGCTGGCATCACCCACCGTTCCTTTATTGCTGGGAACAGTGGGGCGCCCCTCCGCTTTTGCCTCCACGATCCACGATCCACAGATCGGGAACAGGAGATGATCGGTGTGGATCGTTAATTCGAGATCGTCGCTGGCGCTGATCCACAATCAGCTTGATCGGTATTTTTTTTTGGATCGTGCCCACTTCTAGCCCTGATCATGACCTCCTTAACTCTGGGATGGAGGAACTTAAATGGCTCCTCACAGTCCTTTCATGTCCCTCTCCCTTCCTATGGTTTGAGGGAAATGGGAATCCCATTCTCCCAGTGGGGGCAGGAAATCCCCCGCTTTCACCATCGACCCCCTGCCACCACTTCCCTGGCCAGCAGGGGAGAAGGGCATGGGAATGGCCCCCTAAGCATGCTCCCTTGGGCAGCATGATAACATCATTTCCAGAAGTCACATTATTGCACCACTACAAGAGCATGTGTGAGCTTTGCAGCAGGCTTATTTGGGTCCCAACAGGCTAAATTCAGCCCATTTGAGGTCCAAATCAGCCCATTGTGAAGTGCATGCACATTTCTGCACCAGCACAATGTCATCATCCGGAAGTGACATCACTGGAAGTGATGTCATCATGTGGGGCCGCTTGAAAGAGTGAAGCATGCTGGGCCACAAGAAAAGTAATTGCCAGGTCCCCAGCCTCCCGCCAGTATGGTAAGGGACCTGGCAAACCTATCTGAGAACCAGCCAGTCCTGGATGCTGCCTCTATTCCTATAAAAGGTCCGCTCCCCCTGTGGCAAGCTTTACTCTGGCCTCTTCCTTGGCCTGACAACATCAGACCTCCAGCAGCTGATGGAGTCATGTCTTTGGTTTCTGGCCTAGGAGGACTTGCAGTCATAGTACTGTCAGCTCACCATCCACTTCTGCTGCCCTGAAGAAGCCTGGACCTGGAATTCCACTGTCCACTGCCCTTGCCACTGGAGACATAGGAAAGCCCTGTGACTACTTCTTGTGCTTACCCAGGGGCAGTGGCCTTGCCTCCTGGTCTGCCTTTGTGGTATTTGTGGGTCTGGTATTTGAGCTGCCATTCAGCTCTGGCTCTGGACACCAGTTTGATTTTCAATCTTGTTATTCATAAAAATTAAAGACTATAATATACCACAGTTTGCTGCCCTTGAACTGATACTCTCCATATGTATGTTGTATAAGCGGAATCATTTAAAAGCCTCTACAGTAGATCATGACATTCTCTTGAGACATTCGGAGGAAGAAGGCGGCACTGGTTTAAACTGTTCCTCATGGAACAGACTCAAATGGTTGCTGTTGGTGACCAGCCAGCTTTAGGATTGGAATTATCTTGTGGGGTTCCATAGGACACAGTCTTATCCCCCATGTTATTCAGCCTCTATGTAAAGCCTTTAGGAGAAATCACTCATATCTAAGGAATTGGATATTACAATATGCAGATGACATAAGGTTGCTAGATGCAGGTTGGGAAATTCCTGGAGATTTGTGGGTGGTGCCTGGAGAGGGCAGAGTTTGGAGAGGGAGAGCTCAGCAGGGATGTGATAGCATAAAATCTTCCCTCCAAAGCAGCCATTTTCTCCAGGGAAAATGAACTTGAGGCCTCATTCATACCATTTCTCATGGTATAATATCATATAGCTTTGGTATCTATGAGAAGACCACAATCATAAGGGCTTGGTAAAGTATGTGGAGGTTTCTTACCTGAACACTCCAGTTCCTCCTCTCCATAAGCAAGGTAAGGATCATACAACCAGCTCTGCCCACATACTTGCAGCACTCAGACACATGTATCATAGACCCAACAGAGAAGTGGTTCTCTGTGGCTATAATGATTTTTTGGGTGCCTCAATGACAGAATACTTTACCAACGATGATAAGTCTAGTTGGCCATCCACTTTAGCTTCAGGTATTTCAAATTCTGACTGTATAGAAAAACTCTTAGACGGAGCCATAATGTGTTTGCTTTGTTTAAAATGGTGGTAGCAAATCCATCATAGTGGGCCAGAGATGACTCAACACCTCATTGTAACAGAGCTAATGTGCATCCTTTTGTCACGCAGAACAAAAGAAAGAGACAATCATCTATGAATAACCTATATGAGAAGTAGAGTCAAAGCTTCATGTATAAGATGTAGAAGAATAAACATGATCCAGAATCTCCCATATCTACTAGTAAAGTCTTCTATATAAGCATGTGGAAAATGCAAGAATCATACAAGTCAATGGACATCTATACAATTTAGACTGTATTTTCCAAACTTCTGAAATTGGAAGGCCATTTATTTATTTTAAAAACTCTGCTTTTATACCTTGAAAGGTCTTAGATTAGCAGTCCCCTTTTCTTCATATGCCATTGAACTGTACTCTTGGGTCTGACTAGATTTTTTTGTTCAGTATAATTTTATGGCAATTTTTTCAGCATTGTGATTCAGCAAGAGTTAACTATTTTTAGTCAGTAACTAGTAACATTTTAATATAATATAAAAGGAGAATCCAAATAAGACAAACCATAAAGAATTCTGGATTACACATTTCAGGCATCCATCAAGACTGTGAGTTCATAGAGTACTTCAAAATTGCTGTGATGCATAAGCATAAGAATAGTGCTGTGCTAAGTGCAGAGTTTCTAACAGTGCCCATAGAATTAATAATAATTTGTTTTTATGCAGGCCGATTGTATTATCTTTACTGTGGATTTTAAAATCCCCTCTAGGTTTCCTATTGCTTAAGTGCTTCTTGATACCAGGAGCTTGGCTAAATTGCTTATATGAAGAGAGGTTGTAAATTGCAAGTTGCATTAATTCCCTCAGCTGCTAAGGGATCTCTACTGTCTGGGGAAAATAAAATGTCATACAATTCAGTCTCACTGCAGATAACAGGCAGAGCGAGCGAGAGAGAGACTTTTAGTATGTTTGGTGCTGTGTCCTCTCATTTGTACCCTTTGGTAAAAGTTGTCTCTGGGCAAAATAATTTTTTATTGCTTTCAGCCTTGGTTTTTCTAAATCTTGATGACTACCCTCCTCTGCAAGAGCCCCCTTTTTATGAATGACTTCTATACTTTACCAGTGTTGTAAGTTTCCTGTTAAGCAGACAGAAATCTCCACAGGAAATTGGGCATGCTGGTGTATAACAAAGAAGAACAGGTACCATAACAAGATATCCCTAGGGTAGCTGTTTCCTTTCAGAAGCTTCAATGAGAGGCTAATGAAAGAAAATTGGAAAGAGGAGCCTGCAAAGATGAACCAGGAAGGAAGGAGCCATGAGACGAAATAATACCCCTGCAAAGGGAATGTGCCTATCACTGCAGCAAATTAAGAAGGGATGGAACCACAGCAAGTCAACAAGAATCTAGATGATCAGACAGAAGAATGCCAACAGAGATTTCTAATATCAGTGATGTTTACTGGTGCAAAATTATCCACAGCTTTATTCCTGCTGAGTCAAGAAGTTAATTAGAAAAGCCTAAGCATGAGAAATCTCCCATCTAAATTATGGATTCTTATTAGCCAAGGGCAACAGCACGTTTAGATCATATTCAGCTGCTAGAGAAGAAGTACTAGAAAGGTCTGTAGTAAATACATTGTACTTTGTATAGAGTCATATTCTGAAACAGAACAAAATCTGATCCAGAAATGATTGGCAGTTGGCTCCATTTCATCATCTGTATTTATTTCTATCTTTAAAAAAAATTTCCCCCACAGATGATGACTGCCAGGTGTCAGAATCTGCAAGCACCAGCTTCTAGGACCAAGCTGCTCAAAGACCACTTGTTTCCTAGGAACAGAGTTCCTCTTCTGTATATGTATTTTTTTTTTGAAACTGCATATGCCACTTTCCCAGAGACCTGCTCGAGATGGATCACAAAGTAAAAACAATACAATAAAACCATAAAAACAACATAAGAGTTATGGAAAAGAAAATCAACCAGGATACAAAAACAGCATGAAACAACATTCAGAAGCTAAAAGGACATTCATAATACAGTATCAGTAGGAAATAAAAACAGCTAAATATATGGAACCCTGTAGTGAAACACCTAGATAAATTTTATCCTGGTGCTTAAATGGCAGCAAGGAAGCTGTCAGGTGAGCTTTGTGGGAGGACAATTCAAAGATGAGGTGCATCACTTAAAAAGCACTGTCTCTGGTTGCCACCCAATTACTTCAATAGGCAGGGGCAGAGAGAGTAGGACTTGAGAAGACAGTCTAAACTAGCAAGGTGAACAGCATGGGTGGATTCATACGTAACTAGTTCTATAAGGTGGAAAGGTGCTACCCTCAATACAAGGTCATGATTCAGCTAGATCCTGAGAGTGGAAGGATGTATTCAAAAATCTGTCATAGTGTTTTACAGTGCTTTTTTTTCTTTTCTTTTCTTTTTAAAAAAGACATGCTTGTACTCATGATGTTCTCCCCTCTAAGCTCTAAGCTCAAGTCCCAAATGCCAAAGAAGTGCTGGTACTCTGTAATGAGGTTACAGTACTCAGTACTGAAGCATACCCCCTGAAAAAAGCTCTGGTATTTCGCAGGGGGGCAGCAACAAATGGCAAGTTACAAAGTTGCTTTAAGATTTTTGTGTGCATGCCTATGTACCATCAAGTTGCAACTGACTTCTGGCGACCACAGCAAGTGGCTTTCAAGGAAAGTGAGAAGCAGAGGTGGTTTGCCATTGCTTTCCACTGCAGATTCTTCCTTGGTGGTTGCCCATCCAAGTACTGACCCTGCTTAATTTCTGAGATCTGATGAGATCGGGCTATACCGTCTTGCCTTCACCCTTAAGATTTTTAATGACAGGGTATTGATTTGTCTTTGACTCCTTTGCTTTGTGTAAGATTATTCATAGTTTAGGGCAAACCAGTTCCCCATTAATTTTAATAGAGGGATGTTTTAATGCACATCTATTGTACATGCAGAACTGTCCTCTCCTTTAAGTGGAAAGTTTGCTGTGAATATGAAATTAATGAATTAGGATGCCAGAGATAATGGAGTCCCTTAAGACAGGAGGATATGGACAACTTTAGACATTTGTAAAATTCTCTTTACCACATTCAGAAATATTTAAACTCTCATAGTGAATTCTTGTTTGATGTTGACATCAAGAAAATCTTCATGGGAATCAATATCATTTTCAGTAGATATATGCAGCCTAAACTTGATCACTGTAAGTACCCAGAGATTATATTAGTATGGTAGAGAGATTAAGATAGAGAAAGAACAAGGCCAATTTCTTGTCTTAAACACTTTAAAACAAAACTTCCCATTTGTGGAAATCTGTGCAAGTGATCAGTAATTATCCACTTGCTTCTTTAGCTTTATCATTGATTTTCCACAATATAGTCTACTCTTCAAATGAAATAATCTACCATTAAGATTCCAATTATCCATTAATGTCTGCAGTAATGTTTGGAGCCAAACTCTGTATAAATTGTAAATTTTTAGTGATATTCAATATTCTATCTATGATGACTCAGACTGTTTTTTAAAGAAAAGAATATCAGGTTTAAAGAGCAGTGAAAAAGAGCCTCTTCAATTTCACCTTCTCTTATTCAAGCATGGTCAATCCTTTGTGCATGTACTTATATTTGGGGACAGCTTTTATTTTCCATGCTTTTGTATTAGATGTAAGAATATTTGCAATGTCTTATACAAATGATGTCATTATATAAACTATATTACCGCTTCGTAGGTAAGAATTATTCAATGTCAATTAGCTCACAGGCTAGCTACAAAGAAAGGCTATGCTATGAGATACCTGTGAAGATTAATTTTGAAGAAAGCATTGGTTGAAGAGAATACTGACTGTACTCTTTGAAAAAGATGATTTGAAATGGGCAATTGGGATCTAGACAACCCGTTAGAGGAATTACTACCAAGAGGAATTACTACCAAGTCATTTCATCAGAAAATATATTATTCTGAATGAACTACAGCCATCTGTGAGGAAATTGACATTGAATAATTCTTACCTACGAAGCGGATACACGGTGCTGTGGAAACTACAATAGCAGAGTGGACTTGTGTATATGGTGTTCTTAATGCATTTGCACTTTATTTTTTCTGTGCAATATATGAATATATGAATAGCACTTTAGAAACCTTGCACTTTATTTATTGGCATAGAACTTCCATGTTAGCACTGGTATGAATGGTTTTCTGCCTATGAGTAGGGTTTGCAATTATTAAAACAGAAGAAATTGTATATTAAGCCTTGTACTTCTGTGTGAATTGCTTTATACCACTGTGAGGCTTGACATTGGTTGTATTATAGATTTATTAGTGTTAGTAAGCCAGATGTGGGTAATTTTGCTTTTCTTGTGCTATTTACCACGTTTCTCTCTTTTTGAGTTAAGATTTACACACTAGCAACAATATATGCACCAAATAATGCAAGAGAAAAATGTTTATGAACATGTTTTCCAATCCATTTTTGATTGTCAAGAAGATAATGATCTTTGGAGACATGAATGGGGTAATGGTTCTTTAAAAAGATAGGTGAAAAAAACGAAAGAATGCAAACTTCCCAAGAATGTGTTTAATTAGGGGGGTCGTGGCGTCGGTCTGTGAGTGGATGGATGTGCATTGAAGGAGCTCCGACTCCCCCCTGCCTGGAACTAAGCAAAATAAAGCCTATGTTTGTTCTAATAAGCAAGGAATGAGGGTTCAAGGACTGGGGAAGAAAAAATTGCCAACTAGAGTACTTAAAAACATACAGATCTCTTCCCCAGAAGCGATTTCTGCTGTGCAGCAAAGCCGTGGCTTCGAGAAGATCAAAATGGCTGATGGCGAAGATGCTGTGGTAAATATTCAATCTGTGCCCCTTGACAAACATTTTGAAAAGCTACAGCAAGCACTGGTAAAGCAGATGTCTGATTTAATTCAGCCCTTATCAAACCAGTTAGCTGATATAAAGCTGGAACTAACTAAAACAAACACAAAATTTGATAATGCTTTAGACATGGCATTAATGTCCCAGCATGACGTACGTAACCTGCAGGAGTCCTCTGACTCATTTCAATTGAGAATAATTAATCTGGAAGTGGTTTTGAGGAGAAAAAATCTGAAGCTATGAGGGATAGAAGAGTCCCATTTTACTAATGATGATTTAATCTCATCTCTAACTAGCTGGCTAAGAAAGCTACTAGACTTGCAAGGGTCTGAGAAGCCACTGATTTTGGCAGCTTTCCGCATTGGCTCTGAAAAAGTGGCTAAGGCAAAAAATACTCCAAGAGACATTATTATAGAGTTGGTGGATCTTAACGTCAAAAAAGCAACTTATGGATCGAGCCAGAACACAAAGCCCTCTTCTCTTCAATAATAAGCCTATATATATCTTCGCTGACCTGCCCAACGAAGTGCTATATAAGAGAAAAGAGCTGAGACTGCAACTTTGGCTTTGAGAAAAGCTAATATACGCTATAAATGGATGAACTTCATTAATCTTTTGGTTATCCACAATGGAAAGCAACTTTTAGCCTCTGATCCGGAAGAAGCGGAACATCTCCTACAAAGCCTGGAGCTGGAATCTCCAATGGAGGTCAACAAACCTAACTTTAAAAGAAAGCTCCTGATGTCACCTCAGCAAAAATTGAGCAAAATTCCAGTTAAAAACACCTAAGTAACTTAAAACTATGGCTATTATGGAAGCATATTGCTACTGTTTGCTAAAAGAACATTCATCCTATCCAGGAGGGGGGAGTGTGGTTCTGTTCCTTTGATGTTGCTCCCTTAACTTTGTTGAGGTTCCTTAGGAGTAGGTACTTACCTATTGCTAGTGTATATATTACACTAGTCCAAGAGAACACTATCTAGTCTATTTTGTATTTCAGTTCATTTTATTTCTTTAGTCTACTTATTAAATGATATCTTACTTATATACAAATTTATAAATTTATAAATATATATATACATTTGTTTTTGAGTGTTATAACTATAGATAATGATAGTTTAGAGAAGATAACTGTTATATTTAAAAAAGTAATTAATATCTTACATTTAAAAATTGATATTGTAGTCTATAAGGTGTTAAAGTTTATAGTTGGGTAACGTTAAAAACCTTGAAGCAGAGTTAATTCTGTTTATTTGATTGTTTATTTTTACAAGCTCAATACATATCGGTTAAACACTCTGCAATTTTGGAGTAAATAATAAATAAATAAATAATAAAATAAAATAAAAGATTGTATTAATATAAAAAAGAAGGAAATATTGTTCAATCAGCTGTTGAATTAATTAATTAGTTATAGAATATAGTAGTCTATAGTAATAGTGTTAGAAACATTGAAATAAAGTTTTAATTACCTTCTAGGAGTTTAATAATTTGTTATTAAGTACAGTACAATTAGGAAGGGGGGATTTATAATTGAAATTAAAATTCAAGAAAGTTATTTAAAAAAAGATAAAAGATAATTAAGGGGGGAAGAAAAGAGAGAGAGTGAGGGGGGAGAGGAAGGGAGAGAATAGAAGGAGATCATTTATTTAAGCTACAATAAGATTATAGATTAGTTTTAGACAATTAATAAAGTTTAAGAATAAACATTTCTTAAATACTAAATTACCTATCAACATAGAAACTCTTTATACCTGAAGTTGAATTTACAAAATTATATTTCAGTTGTTATATTGTTGGATTTGCACTGACCAAAACTATTGGTTTTAGAGTTATACTATTTGTAAACCTTGTTGTTATAGATATTGCTATAATAGATATATTAGAAATTACCAGTTATAAGATTAGGTCTTGAAGTATCCTTATGAAATAGTTTTTTATAGCTAAATGGTCAGAATTTAAATTTAAGTGTTAAGCTCCTGTAATTTATACCTAGATATATTACATGATGTCATCAAATATCAAAGTTGTTTCTTATAATGTTCGTGGTTTAGGGAACCCAATCAAAAGAAAAAGAGTAATTAATGCTTTGACTAAGACGGGCTGAGATATCATATTTTTACAGGAAACCCATTTTAATTCTAGAAGCTCACAGAATTTAAACACCAAACATTACCAGCAGCAATAACATGCCTTTGGCACCTCAAAAGCAAGAGGGGTGTCAGTTTTGATCTCAAATAGACTACCCTTCCACTTAAAAAATAGTATCAGAGACCCCCAAGGAAGATTTATTTTTGTTAAAGGTTCAGTCGAAAGTCAACTAGTCACCTTTGGTTCATTGTATGCACCAAACCAAGATCAAATTTCTTTTATAGAAAACACTTTGGATAAATTTTCTCAATTCCAAGAAGGCATCCAGATTTTAGGAGGAGATCTAAACCATGTTGTGGACCATAAGTTAGACAGAACCAAAATTAAAAAGGGAAAATCTAAAAATAGTAAATCAATCACAAAACTAGCTCAGATATTTGAGAATAACAATCTTATAGATATATGGAGATTTCAGCACAGTACAGAAAAAAAATTCACCTATTTTTCCCCTAAGCATAATATCTACACAAGAATTGATTATTTACTAACATTAAAATCCTTAACTAACAACTTAATCAATTCTGAAATAGGCAATATTAACCTGTCTGACCATGCCTGGGTTCAGTGTGAACTAGTCATATGCCAATCTTCTCCGCAATTTAAATCCTGGTCATTAAACAAATCTTTACTTTCAAACCCAATTGCAATAGCTGAAATAAATAAAATTATCAATGTAACCATAACAGATAACGATACTGGAGATGTTACCCCAAACATCCTGTGGGATGCGATCAAAACTGTAACCAGAGGACACCTAATCTCACTTTTGGCTCACATTAACATACAACGAAATGCTATGAAGCAGGAATTACAAAACAATATCAAACTCTTAGAGGATGCCCACAAAAAAACATGCAGTCAAAAGACCTATAAGAAACTCCTATCTCAACGCAAATTATTAGAAACATTAGAAATTAATAAAATTCAAAGAAACCTTCAGTTTGTCAAGCAGAATTATTGGTTTAATTCACCCAAATTCTTACGTCTGTTATCTTACAAAATAACTGATAATAAAGGTATGAAACATATCACAACAAAAGAAATCTTGGAAACTTTCGAAAACTATTACTCTCAATTGTATTCATCCAATTCCCCGAACGCAGATCACATTAAAAATTTTTTACAATCATGCAAAAATTTAAGAAAACTTGAAAATAACGACAGGAACCTACTAGATAAACCAATCACACAACAAGAAGTACTAGAAACAATAAAATAATTACAAAACAAAAAAACGCCAGGTCCAGACGGGTACCCTGCTGAATATTATAAAACATTTGCAACAAAATTGAGCAAGCCCTTATCAGTTACATGTAATACAATTTTAGATCATGGAATAATGCCACCATCCTGGTCAAATGCAACTATAACAGTCATTCCAAAACGAAGCAAAGACAACACTAATCCAAAATCATATAGACCCATATCGCTCCTGAACCAGGACTATAAAATTTTCACCACAATTATCACCAAAAGGATCAATTCATTTATTTCACAGTATATTCATCCCGATCAGTCAGGTTTCATCCCAAATAGAGACATGATGAATAACATATACAAAACTTTAAATTTGATTTCAGATTGCAAAACAAACAAACTAGAATCAGGTCTTTTGTCTCTAGATATAGACAAGGCCTTTGACTCGATTGAACTACAATATCTCAAACTAACTTTGCAACAGATGAACTTTGGCAGCAAATTTTTAAGGCTAATAGAAACTATATATTCCCACCCGGTAGCTCAAATCAAAATTAACGGAGCTTTTTCTAATAAGATACTTATCCAAAGAGGCACAAGACAAGGGTGCCCACTGTCCCCTATTTTATTTGCCCTCTCCATTGAACCCTTAGCAGAAAAAATTAGAGACAATATTGACATTAAAGGTATAACAACAACCCAACATAATTTCAAATTAAGTCTATTTGCTGATGACCTGCTCATCTACCTAACGGACCCAATAAATTCATTAAAACCACTTCAAAATACATTGGAAGACTTTGGCCAGATTTCAGGCTTAACAGTTAATTATTCCAAATCTCAGTTACTCCCAATACATATGCAAACCAATACATATAGTTGGATTAAAAAAGAACTGTAAATACCAATGGTCACCAGACCGAATAACTTATTTGGGCATTAATATCCCCTCGGATCTCAAAAACTTGCTGAATTTCAATTATACTGTTGCTTTTAATAAAGTCAAAGCTAATTTGGATAAATGGAACAAACTCAATCCCACGTGGTTTGAAAGATATATTATTAAATCCTTTGTACTACCCAAACTACTGTTTTTTCTACATGCAATCCCTTTATTAGTTCCTCAAAAAGTAAGAAAAAATTGGCAGAGCGCACTAAATAAATTTTTATGGAACGGGAAGAAACCTAGAATAGCTTTTAACACCCTCAGATTAAAATATACAAATGGGGGGTTCAATTACCCAGATCTGAATATTTATGAAATCTCAATTAGGCTATTAAATATTGTACAAATTTTAAAATTTGCAGACTCCTCAGAATGGGTTAAATATATACACTCCAACAAAGAAATACCAATAATCCAAAAATCAATCTGGAATGGTAAAAAAAATCAATTATCAGAAGACATAAATAATCCTTTTTGTTCTGTCATGATGACAATCTGGAACCGACACAAGAAAAAGATTCTGCCCAATATTCCAAGATACTCATTTTTTTCTAGGTCAAAATTGGTTTCTGCCTGGACAATCCGTAGCTTTTGCAAAAATTTGGCTAAAAAACGACATGACCCGGCTAATAGATATTTCCTACACTAAAGGTATACTAAACAAGTCAGAATTAGAACAGAAATTACAGCACAAACTACAATGGTTTACGTATTTTCAAATAGCACACATGATGAACCAAATTAAAATAACACAAATTCATAATACACCTTTAACAGACTTTGAAATTATTTTGAACCAAACCAATATTAATCAAAAAGGATTAATATCTAAACTATATAATGTTCTCCTGAATATATTTGAAATTAAACCATTAAAATACCAGCAGAACTGGCAGCTGGACTGTAATACTGAAATTACTGTAGATCAACGGAAAACAACTTGGTCTTCCAATATTTTGCAATCTCGTATTATCTCAACTAAAATCCAATCTTACAAAATTCTCCATCGCTGCTACTTAACCCCCAAAGAACTGTCATTAATTTATCCAAAGCGTTCTCCACTTTGTTGGAAAGGGTGTGGCGGAGTCGGTACCTTTGTTCATTGTTGGTGGGCTTCCCCGTATGTTGAGAAATTTTGGAAGGAAATGTTATGAAATATTCAAGAGATCATAGGTTATCTAATCCCTCTGGATCCAAAATTATTTTTTTTGAACCAACGGGAGACGGCAAACATCTCTAATATAAGGGAAGAATTAATCTGCAATTTTTTGATGGCAGCCAAATCACTATTAGCATCCTACTGGAAATCACCCCAAATCCCTATTGTTGACAATTGGTTAATTAAAATATGGGATTATTACATCCAAGACAAGATCTCAGAACTTATTAGTCAAACACAACTCTACCCAAAAGAAACTGACTTTGTATCCAAATGGTTTCCCTTTTTTGAATTCTTAATTGTTAATGATATACATCCTCCTAAACATTTATCATCCTTTTTCTACTGATTACTAGGGATGTGCGTTTCGGCTTTCTGAATGCCGAAAGAAAGCCGAAACAAAAGTGTTTCGGCTTCTTTCGGGTTAGCCGAAACGTTTCAGAGAAAGCCGAAACGTTTCGGCTAGCTGAAAGAAAAAAAGCCGAAACGTTTTGGCTTCTTACGGCTTTCTTTCGGCTTTTCAATGGGAAAATGCCTCCGTCTTCCCGGACATCTGGGGGAGGCATTTTCCCACCGAATCAGCCCAAAATTGGTGGGGACCTTCCTCTAACCCCTCTCTAAAACCCCCCATGTTTCAGACCGATTGGACTTTGGGGGGCCATATTATGGCCCCCCAAAGCAGGTCCCCCTATCCTCCCATAAGAAAGCGAGGGAGCAGCATATTGTTAGCATGCTGCTGCTCATCTTCTTCATTATTTCCTATGGGGAAAAAATGAAGTAGCAGGCTTCCTTTGCCAGGGGTGGCATTTTGCATGCAAAATGCCCCCTTACCCTCAGGGGCCCTTCTCCCACCCTTCCTCCCACCCCCCACCAAGGCTCAGCCTACTCCCACTTGGGGGGGGCATTTCATGGCCTCCCCAAGTAGGTGCTCTGCTCTCATCTCTACCACTGACAGCTGGGGGAGGCTTGTCTTGCCAGGGGTGGCATTTTGCATGCAAAATGCCCCCCGGCCCTCAGGGGCCCTTCTCCCACCCCTCCTCCCACCCCCCACCAAGGCTCAGCCTGCTCCCACTTGGGGGGGCCATTTCATGGCCTCCCCAAGTAGGTGCTCTAATCTCTACCACTGACAGCTGGGGGAGGCTTGTCTTGCCAGGGGTGGCATTTTGCATGCAAAATGCCCCCAACCCTCTGGGGCCCTTCTCCCACCCTTCCTCCCACCCCCCACCAAGGCTCAGACTGCTCCTACTTGGGGGGGGGCATTTCATGGCCTCCCCAAGTAGGTGCTCTTTTCTCTACCACTGACAGCTGGGGGAGGCTTGTCTTGCCAGGGGTGGCATTTTGCATGCAAAATGCCCCCAGCCCTCAGGGGCCCTTCTCCCACCCCTCCTCCCACCCCCCACCAAGGCTCAGCCTGCTCCCACTTGGGGGGCCATTTCATGGCCTCCCCAAGTAGGTCCTCTCAGCCCCTAAAGTCCACCCCTTACAGCCCCACACAAACCCAATTCCCCCCCAGCTGCCACACACAGACCCAAATCCCCACATTAGCCCCTCACAGACCCAAATCCACCCCCACCTGCCCCACACCCATAACCCCAGGAACAGGCTGGCAAAGGCCAGCCCTCTCCCTTTGTTCCCTATGCTGGGAACTTCTAAACTCTCTTTCCCTGGGCAATTCTGCACAGCCCAGGGGTGCCACAATGGTGGGCACACTTCTGAGTGCCAGCTGGTCCCTGTGAAAGAGCACCTGAACCACAGACACCCTCCCTCAAATTCCCCCACCACCTACAGAGATGGCTGGCCAGCCAGCCCCATTGTTCCCTATGATGGGAACCAACTGCACAACAAAGAATAAAACACGAACAACACAAAATAAAGTTTTTTAGAAATTATTTTCTCCCTTTCAAAGTACAAGTAGGCAAAGCATTATGACACATTACACCAGCAGTCCCCCACACAGAAGGGGTGGACTTTAGGGGCTGAGAGGACCTACTTGGGGAGGCCATGAAATGGCCCCCCCAAGTGGGAGCAGGCTGAGCCTTGGTGGGGGGTGGGAGGAAGGCTGGGAGAAGGGCCCCAGAGGGTTGGGGGGCATTTTGCATGCAAAATGCCACCCCTGGCAAGACAAGCCTCCCCCAGCTGTCAGTGGTAGAGATTAGAGCACCTACTTGGGGAGGCCATGAAATGGCCCCCCCAAGTGGGAGCAGGCTGAGCCTTGGTGGGGGGTGGGAGGAGGGGTGGGAGAAGGGCCCCTGAGGGCCGGGGGGCATTTTGCATGCAAAATGCCACCCCTGGCAAGACAAGCCTCCCCCAGCTGTCAGTGGTAGAGATGAGAGCAGAGCACCTACTTGGGGAGGCCATGAAATGCCCCCCCCCAAGTGGGAGCAGGCTGAGCCTTGGTGGGAGGAAGGGTGGGAGAAGGGCCCCTGAGAGTAAGGGGGCATTTTGCATGCAAAATGCCACCCCTGGCAAAGGAAGCCTGCTTCTTCATTTTTTCCCCATAGGAAATAATGAAGAAGATGAGCAGCAGCATGCTAACAATATGCTGCTCCCTCGCTTTCTTATGGGAGGATAGGGGGATCTGCTTTGGGGGGCCATAACATGGCCCCCCAAAGTCCAATCGGTCTGAAACATGGGGGGTTTTTAGAGAGGGGTTAGAGGAAGGTCCCCACCAATTTTGGGCTGATTCGGTGGGAAAATGCCTCCCCCAGATGTCCGGGAAGACGGAGGCATTTTCCCATTGAAAAAGCCGAAAGCCGAAAGCCGAAAGAAAGCCGAAACAAAGCCGAAAGCCGAAAGCCGAAATGGCTGGCCGTTTCGGCTTTCGGCTTATTCGAAAGAGATTCTTCTTTCGGCTTTCGGCTGGCCGTTTCGGCTTTCGGCTTATTCGAAAGAGATTCTTCTTTCGGCTTTCGGCTTTAGCCGAAATTTTTTGGCTTGCACACCCCTACTGATTACCCTAAATAATGCAAATTTACTTAACATTACAAAACATGTTAATGTTCTAATTTTTAAGAAATGAATGTGTTTTTTTTATATGTTGATCTGTTACGTGTTGTTATATTGAATTATCTAAAATAAAATATTAAATTGAAAAAAAAATGTGTTTAATTATATGGAAATGTTACAATTGGAAGATGCTTGGAGGATCAAAAATCTGAATACTGGAGACTGTACTTTTTTTTTTTTTTTGACAGACACCAAACACATTCAAGGATTGATATGTGCTGGATATAAAAAAAAAACCTGAGTTATTTATATTGTTTATTATATGTTACTCTTTCTTTTTCTTTTGATGTAATTATAATTGTGCTATTGTTTTTATTTTATTTTCTCTGTTCTGCTTATATTTATAAAAATAAATTTTATATAAAAATAATTTATACACTGCCTTAAAATACCTATGGCTATGGCCCACACTAAGCAGCTTAGTCCTTAACCCTGGCTGGCTGCACCCACTTTCAATGTAGCAACAGTCAAATTGCAAGGCCTCTGTTGGACATTATTGCAACATAATTGCTTGGCTCCAATTTACATTTGGAAAACAAAACAATGGCCCACAAACTGGAAGCGCTCAGTCTACATTACAATTCCTCAAAAAGGGGATGCTAAAGAGTGCAGCAACTATTAAACTATCATGATAATTTCCCACGCAAGCAAAGTGATGCTCAAAATTCTAAAGCTAAGACTCTTACCGTATATGGAATGAGAAATGCTAGATTTCAAGCTGGATTCAGAAAAGGAAGCGGAACTAGAGATACCATTGCAAATTTACGATGGCTAATGGAACATACCAGGGAATTTCAGAAGAAAATCAGCCTGGTTTTTATAGATTACAGCAAAGCTTTTGTCTGTGTGGATCATGAAAAGCTATGGAGACTGTTAAAAGAAATAGGGGTGCCACAACATCTGATTGTTTTGATGCACAACCTATACTCTGGACAAGAGGCTACTGTCAGGACAGAACATGGGGAAACAGAATGATTTCCAATTGGCAAAGGTGTCAGACAAGGGTGCATATTATCTCACTTGTTCAACCTCTAAGCAGAGCATATCATAAGGAAAGCTGGATTAGATCTAGAAGATGGACTGAAAATTGGTAGATTAAACATTTGAGATATGCAGATGACACCACGTTACTGGTAGAAAATAGTGAAGACTTGAAATGACTACTGATGAAGGTTAAAGGAGAAAGCGCCAAAGCAGGATTACAATTGAACATCAAGAAGACAAAAGTAATGACTACTGAGGAATTACACAATTTTAGAGTTGAGAATGAGGAAATTGAAATTGTCCAAGATTTTCTATTCCTTGGCTCAATCATCAACCAAAAGGGAGACTGCAATGAAGAAATCAGAAGAAGATTGAGACTTGGAAGAGCAGCTGTGAGGGTGCTAGAGAAGATCCCTAAAGATAAAGAAGTCTCTCTGGGAACCAAGATCAAAATAATCCAAACTGTGGTATTCTCATTACAATGTATGGATGTGAAAGGCTTCTGTTTGCTGTTTACTCCTTTACTGCCCTGAACTATCCTTTGATGTGTAGATTGATAATCTCAGAACATCCTTCTCAGGAATAGGTCAGTAGATAGGAAACTATCTCTCCACTTTCGTATCAAAGTATCAAATTTCTATAATAAAGAACTCTTACTTCTTTTCTAAAACTAAGGCAAGTATAATTATGTTATTTTCTCTTTCACACTCACACCGGCCAGGATGCTCCAATCATCCGTCATCATATTTTCTCTGCAATCAATGCTATTCTGTTAAGGAACAGTTTCTGTTCCTTTTAATAGGAAAAAAGGAGTTGCTATTTTATTTTACTTTTCTGTTACTTTATCATTATGTTGTATTTTGGAAATGGAACACTGGGAAAGGGTAGACCCTATATTTCCTTGTTGAAATAGCTTTGTTTGTATGCTTGCTTGTTGTTCTTTTAGGGGTGGCTGGGTGTGGAAGAACAGTTAGGTTTTTTTCGGTAGTGGGGGGGGGGCTGCTCATCCACTCCTAAGCTCCTCTTTCAATTTCCATTCCATTTTTAAATGGAGAGGTGGTATCTATTGCAGAAAAGGACAATTCCTAAAATGGCAGCCTGAGTGCTGTCTTTCTGAAAAAATGAGAAAGCCCATCTGCCTGAACAAGATTAGGGGAGGATGCAGATCAGAGGCCTTTTAAAAATTTCCTTTTGCTCTGTGTGCAGCCTGGAGAGAACATTGGCAAGGTATGTGAACTTAATTATGTGATTTTTTTAATAATGTGTTCTGAATGTCTATGATTTTAAGGTGGAGTTTCTAAGCAGTGTGCTAAGAAATAAGGTGTACACAATCCTAGATAGTATAACCGTGAGTTTCCTTTGGGGTTGTGACTAGCACTGTTCTGAATTGCCTCAAAATGTGCTTGTACTCACTTATAGGATATGAGTTTGAAATGAGAAGGAGATTGCTACTATTCTGAACTGTGCACATTGCTCAGAAATCGAGTGCATAGCAACTGTTTTGTATTCTGACCTGGTTCAGACTTCAACCACACATTTACCAAATGAAGGCATCTGTGATGCCACATTTTAGCAAATTTCAGTACTAAGTCACCCTTATGAATAAGACAATCAAGACTCCTGTAAATGAACGTCCATGAAAACTTTAAATATGTTCCCCTACAGGTTTTTGTGTGGTGACTTTCTTAGTGTCAAATTTGTGACCATTCATTTGTCCTATACACATGGTATGTATATTTGTAGATCTTAAAGTGACTATCCTAAAAGTGAATTTCAAAACAGGACACAGCAGGAGATTGTTGAGATAGCATTATAACCACTGGCCAATCCCACCTTTTCCTAGGTTTGGCCCAGCCCAGGGGCATTGTTAGGAGGGTCCTCATGGGTGCCCAGGTCCCCCTAAATTTGTGGGGAGCCGCTCCCTAAATCCTCCATGGCTCCGCCTCCATAGATGGTGGCAATGGAAGCCCCTCACTGTGATTTCCTTGGCTCCTCCCTATGATGTTACTGGGCCCCGATTTTTTAAGGACCGGATATAGCAATGCCTCTGGCCCAGATCAGCCCCACCCCCGAAATTGGAAAGTCTACGCCCCTGCCCCCACCCCCTTATTATCTCTTCTTCTGCCAATGCTAATTGCATGTAATCAATTCTGTACTCCAATTTCTATCCACTGTGGTGCTGTCACGCATTTAGCTGTATAAATATTTCTTATATCCTTCTGTATAGTGAAGAGTTCTGAGTGAAAGAAATTGTTTTCAATAAATTTGTCTCACTAACTCTGTTCTAGATTGAACCCTATGCAGACACTGCTATTAATGACTCCTTACCTGTTCTATGAATATGGCTGCTTTGTTATAACAGGCAACTTGATTGGCTCTAAAGGAAGGGAACATATGGATTTTGTTATGGATTTTGTAGATGCTAATTCAGCTGGTTATTGTTATTTTGCTATTTGGAAAGCAAATGAAATATCACAGAGGAAGGTAAAGGCCACCTTCTCTGTATGTGAGAGAGAAAGGAAGAGCAAGAGGATAGAACCAAAGAAAGGAAACAGGGAGGGGGCAAAAGAAGATACCATCTACCGTTCAAAATACTATTCCCCATTAGAAATTAAAGGGAGATTTTCTATACAGCAAATTAAGGAGAATACCACCCTTCAGACCCAAATTGCTTCTTTGAGGGACAACTATAGTCCCCTTAGTCACGTGGCAGGGGGCTGTAATTCCTGACCTTTAGAACACACAAAGGTAAAAATAGAAAGCTTGGAGTGGCATTCTTGGAAGAAACCACATGCTACTCTTGCACATGCACCTTGCTGTTCTAACCTCCACTTCCCTGCCCCTTTTTGACTGCTGCAAGAGTTAAACCTGACCCTGCACAAAAGCAGCTCTGAAGGATTCTATCCAGAGCAATGTCACTGAGTGCAGTCAGATTTAGATGTATCAGTGTGGAAATGCAGAATGATAATCCTATGTGTGCACTTTTTACTTGAGAGTAAGTCCCTTTAAATCCTTGTGGGTTTGTATAAGATCAGACTGGACAGCTGCAAACCTAGGCAAGCTGTTTGAAACACAACTGGAGTTACCTCTAATTGTTCTTCCTCCACCCCACCAATTGGAATCTGCCTACTGGCACTCCCACTGCTCTCTTTTTCATGTGGCTGCAGGTCATCCTCTTATGTGGCTGATTTGTGGCTTAGCAAAGGCAGTATCACCACAATAAAGTGTGCAGTGGCAGGGCACTATTTGGACTTGCTAGGATGCAGTAGCCACTTGCCCTCCAACTGTGACTGTCACATCGTGGAGGCCAGCACAAGGTCACAGAGATAGAGCCACTATCCTGCAAGAGCTGAGGCTGTGGGTAATGCACCCAGCACATGGGTGGTTCTAGCCCCTCTTGAAGCATCCATCACTGGGTGGCCAGTGAGCTCCAAGCCTGGAGAAAGCCAACCAATGTAACTGTCATAGCAGCCAGCCCCAAATCTGTCTGCTACTGCCAAAGCTGCTTCATTCGGAGGGAGCAAGCAGCTGGTAACAGACCTGTTACCAGCTGTCTTCCCACCCATCCCCAATCTTAGCATGTTGGCAACAAAGGAAGGCTCAACTGCTCCAACAGCTTCTGCACATGGTAAGCAGGGTAGACTCCAGTAGGTCAGCAGAGGTGTGTTGTGTGCACAAGCAGGGCCGGATTTTTTAATGGGGGAAAAGTAAAAGATGGCACCCCCTTGTATTTTTCTTTATATATATGTATATGTATATATATATATATATATATATATATATATATATATATATATATATATATATATATATATATATATTATCGATGTTTTTAATATAGATATATAATAAACAACTCTTTTAAACAGCAGAATAAATTGTGTTGACTCCCTTTGCAGAAAGTCACTGTGGCAAGGCTGCCATGGGTAGGCACACTCCCGAATGCTAGCTGAACTCATCCCAGAGAAAGCCCACCCTGACAAAACTGGACAGGAATACAACCCCCCCGCAACTAAAGTGAAGGAAGGGGGCAAACATCTAATCAGAGAATCACATCTATTCCTACCAAACCAAACGGAGGGAAGAGACATGGCTGGAACTTAGGCCAACAGAACCAGTGTCATTCACAGCAGCCAGGCACTGGGTTCAGCCAGTGGGGAAACACCACAGAACAGAACCAAGCAGTATCCATCCAGAAGCACAAGGCATTCCCTTGCTTCAGTCTGCTTCTGTTGGGTTATGTTGCAGCTGTATGCTTGCTTCACTTTGGTTTGGGAGGAAAGTATGTGATTCTTTTATGTGGTGTTGGTCTTCTTCCTTCACTTTGGTTTGGGGGGATTCCATTCCTGTGCTTTAGTTAGGTTCTGTTGTGCTTCTCTGATATGAGCTCAGCTTGCATTTGGGAATTTTCCCTGGTCATGTCAGCCTTGTCCCAATGTGTTTCTGCAATAGGAGTCTGCTTTGATGGTTTACCCTTAGTTTTAGGAGAGCTCTCCCTTTACTTTGCTCATTCACACATGCAGATCCTTATTTTCCCTTCAAGAGAGGAACAGGCCTATGCAAAGCAGCTTCTGGAAGTTTGCTCAGCTGTGGACTCACAGTATGCCCTTGGGCATATCAATACATCTCAATATGCTGAGAGGAAGTAGAGACCTACCCTGCAGGGTTATTGTGCAAATAAGAACTATTTAAAAATAAATCAGCCAGAATGCTCCAGCTGGACTCTATACCTGGCATTATTCCTCCTCCCAAAAGCTGCTTCGTGATAGGATGTATGTAGGATGGCTGCCCTACAACCCTGGTATTCCTTTCCACTGGAAGTCTGCCAAAACCCAAGAGTCTTCTAGCTGGTCTGATTCCCAATGATGAGGCAGAATAGCAACCAGACTAAGTAACTTTTTAATCACAAATCAGTCAGGGGTGGGGGGGCTTGAGGTCTAGAAACTTTCATAGACTTGCTTTCAAGGCTGTTTCCAAAACATTTTTCCAGGCTGGCAATGTGGCAACTAAGTGAGTACCATTATTTTGATTTCCCCCACCCCACCTTTGACCCACTGAATACATACTGCCTCCTCTGAACCTTTCGGACAGCAAAAGATGGAGATTTACGCAAAAGTCCAAAAAAGAGACTCTTTAAAGTGAGGCTTGCAAATCCTATCTTTTGAGATTGCCAAAGAAACAATCAGGAACCCTTTTCCCAAATAGGGGCCTTGAAGATGCAACTAAGCTAGGGTCTACAAGGAGTTTAGCAATATGACAAAGAAAGCACTCTGCACATGCACAGAGGCATTCATGTGTTAGGATGTTGCGAAGCCAGTATTGAATAAAGGTTCTGAAAAACAGCCCTGGAGGTTAAAAGTGCAAAGCCAGTTAAAGTGCCCCATAGCAGAAAATGGAGCTGCTCCTGACCTAGGCAGTGGGCTCTTATTTGTCTCCAGTACTTAAAAGAGAGGTGCCAGGAAACATGTGCAAAGCTCCATCCTTGAATTTTCCAATTCCAGATATAACCAGGCTGGTTGTGATTACTGTAGGACTAAATGCACTTTAAGGGCAAACTAAGATGGATGTTTGTTGCTTTGAAGGGAACTTACTTCAGGAGAGGAAGCGAAGAAGAAGCAGAGGGGGGAAAACCTGTGGAAAAGCTTAACTCTTTCCTTGCCTGCCATTCCTCCACTCCAGTACTATATAGAAGGCACCTTCACTGCTGAAGACAAACACGATGGGTACAAAACTACAAATGAAGGAAATAGGCGATTTAAATCAATATAAACACACTGACACAGTTAAATTGCACAGTGGCATTGTTGTCAAAAGAAATCAAAAACAGTCAATCAGACACTATAATAATAAACACCATCACTGCAGCCTCAAACCGCTGTTATGAAATTCAAAAGTAAATGTCCCATGAACAAAACCGTGACGGTGAAGTAAACCGTGTTGAAATAGTCCCGATAAGGAAACTTCAAGTGAATACTGTCCGGTTTGTGAAGTGGCAAAGGACTCCATTCCCTTAGCCAAATATGGGTAAGTCTCTTCAAATGGTGTGATAATTTTCTTCAAAACGCCAGCCAGGCGTGCATCACTCCGCCCGACAAACAGGGCCGGCAGAACTACCTGTTGTTTCATCGGTATACCTCCTCCGGGGCGGTTACAAACTCACTGTTAACAAGCGTAAGAATATCAGATACAAAATTACCAATCTTTGGTACAATATACAAGACATGCATGATAAAGAAACACATCACATACTTACAAATTACCGAGATTAATCAGAAATATCTTCAAACTGAATATTGACACAGTAAAAAAAATCAGTCAAATGAAAAGCGGCAGCTGAGACACCCTCAGCACCGCCCCTGAAACCAATTTAAAGAGACATCCATCAAATCCCTTGTTGTCATTTAAAGGTATAACATTATTCATGACCTCTTGCCTATATGAAACAAGCTAAGTTGATTTCATGATTCAGACCGTTGGACTTAAGAGACTGTAATTTGTGAATCCACATGGACTCCTTCTGCAGCAAAATTCTCCTTGGGTTACGTTCTGGTATGTCCTGGCCCGTTTGTGACACTATGTCAGCATTGCGGGCCCCCCATCACTGCCTCAAGATAACCAAGGGGATGCAGGAGGATTTGGACGTTTGGGCTGCGTTCCTTAGGGATTTCAATGGGGTCACCTTTTGGCGGGAGGAATTGCTGCTCGAGGCTGAACTGCAGGTCATGTCTGATGCATCTGGCTCTTTGGGCTTCGGAGTATATTTCCAGAAGCATTGGCGCACGGATATGTGGCCTGCCGACTGGCATGAGTCGGGTTTTGATAGGGACTTGACTTTTTTGGAGTTTTTTCCCATCTTAGTGGTGGTGCACCTATGGGGGAGGGAGTGAGTTAGCTAGCCACGTTGTCCACTTTTGGTGTGACAATCAGGCTGTGGTTCACGTAGTCAATTCCTTAACTTCGAAATCTGGCCGGGTCATGAGGCTGGTTCGAGCCTTTACATTGTTGTGCCTCCAGTGGAACATTTTATTTAAAGCCAAGCACGTTCCTGGCGTTAGTAATGGTGTGGCAAATGCCTTGTCTTGCCAACAGATGGAGCAGTTTTGGCAACTTGCCTGGGAGGCCGACCCGGAGCTGGCACTGATGCCCCTGGGGTTATGGCAGCTTGGGGTTATGGCAGCTTGGGTCCATGCTGACCCCAGAGAGCCTATTTCTCCTCTTATCTTACAAGGTCTTCTCAAGGTCTGGGGTGCTATTTGCACCTCTGGATGCGAGGCTAGGCTGTTTCATGCAGCTGCTCTAGTAGCCTTCCTTGGGGCACTGCGCATCAGTGAACTGGTTGTGCAGTCTAAGGCAGATAAATCTGGTCGGTCTTTGTTGCTGCAGGATGTTACTTTGGGGGAAACAGGGGTTTCCCTCAAGATTCTTAAATCTAAAATGGATCAGAAACAGAAAGGGGTGGTTGTTAGCTTGGGAACCTGTGGGGACCCTGGGCTGTGTCCCATGCGGGCTCTACGCAGATATCTAAGGGTCCGGGGGGATGAGCCAGGGGTGCTGTTTCGGTACCCAGATGCTTCACCCCTGACACGTTACCAATTTTGGGTGGTGACTGAACGGGCGCTGGCCGAATTAGGGCTGGCTGGCATCAAATTCGGTTCCCATTCCTTCAGGATTGGGGCTGCTTCTACGGCAGCAGCCATGGGGTACTCAGTGCAGGCAATTCAGGGAGTGGGCAGGTGGAGGTCGTCTGCCTATTGATCTTATGTTCGTCCTTTGACGAGGTTTTAAATGTGGTACTAATGGTGTTTTCTTAGGTGCTGTGTCTTGCTGGGAGAAATGACGGATTTTGATCTGCAGGCACAGCATGGTGTTTTGGGCTGCTAAAGCCAGGAGGACGCAGTTTGGGTCCCAGCTTGGCTTGATCGAATGGGCAACTGTGGAGTGGCAAGGTCGTTGAGGCCTTCGTTGGCCTGGTTTGTTGCCACTCTTGTTTAGGGAGTGGCGGGGTCTGGCCCCCCATATTTTGATCATTCACTTGGGTGGGAATGACTTGGGGTTCATCCACAGTAGGGCATTCTCCCTGCAGGCCAAATGGGACATGCAGGAGATACTCCAGTGTTGGCCTGGAGTGCTCATCATGTGGTCTGCCATGTTGCCTCGTAAGGTCTGGCAGGAAGCGGAGGACCATCAAGCAATAGAAAGGGCTCGAATGAAGGCCAATAGGGCCATTCAAAAAGCTCTGGGTCAGGGGTTAGGGGTCTATTTGCCCCGCCCCAGGATTAGGGCTGGATTTGCCTCTACAGAAGTGACGGGGTACACCTGTCAGAAACTGGCAATAATATCTTCCTCGACGACTTGTGGAAAGGGCTTAGGTTGGCACTAGGCCAATAGTGGGGCGCTAGGGCCTAAGCAGAGGCTTGGCCCTGGCGTTGGTGGGATGGAGTTTGGTTAGAAGCAGTGGGCTGGTGAGCACCCTTGGTGCTTCCCTATTGGTAGGGAAGAGGGGTCTGCTAGGAGCGGCTGGTACTGCTTGTGACGGCTGCCAGTGTGCATGGGCAGACTGCCTGGGGGAACCCCACATGCAAGTCCTTCCCTCACTGCTGTATGGCTGAGGCTTAGGAGCTTGAAAGGGGGGAACCAATTTGCCTGGCTGGCCGGGTCTCCTAACCATCCACATGGAGGGCTCGCACCCAGGGCTTTTGGGCTCACCCAGACAGGTCAAGGCGGAGGTCTAGGGGTGACCCCGTGGCTTGACCTGTACTGCTTACCCTTGCCGCAGTTATATTTAAGGTTCTTGTTGAGGTTAATTTAATAAAGTGGCCCTTAGGTCCAACACCTGTGTCTGTCTCTTCTTTCCGACTAGGAGGGCAATGGTGCTTTTTGTCATTTTAAAAGTATCTTCATGCTGCTAATTCATTCTAGATTTTATAGCTGATTTTGGCTGTGCTGTTGCTGGATTTTTTAAAGGTATTTTGTACTATTCTTAGTCTGATATAGTGTTTATTTTTATTTATAAGCTACCTGGAATGGTATTTTTAATGAAAGTAAGGGTACAAATGTCCTAAAATTAATAAATAATTAAATTAGATATGCAAATCTGTATTTTTAAAACCTCCTTTCTTTAGCCAAGGTGGATGAGATACAAATTTTCCTTTTTGAGGGTAAGGGATAAAAGAAAATTGGCTATCTCATCATACATGCCAGGTCTCAGATCTATTTTTAACCTCTCTCTTGCTTCATTGAAAGTAATCGTTATTAATATACGCACTGAGGCCTGACTGGAACAAGGAAGTTTCAGTGTATGCTTGACTGTCATCATATAATGTTGGGTTCTGTAAAATGGCTTTAAGACTTAAACATATTTTTACAAGGTGTTAGAAATGAGTACACCACCACACATTATGCAAATGAGAGAGAGAAAAATTGGTGCTAAGCACATTTGGGGACAATAGAGCAGATGACAGTTGTTAGCTTTTCTAAATTAACTGTAAATAGTGAATCACGTCAGTGAGGGAAGAAGAATCACAAAATGTTCTGAAGAATCATGAATTCTGCTCTTTTCAGGTAAGAATGCAATAGCACATACAATGCCATAGATTATGATGTGGGGCAGGGTCATAGGCAGAGAACAGACAATGAATAAAAAACTAACAAAGTACTGTGAAACACCACTGATTTAAATATCTTTCCTATCCAAGCAATGTGATTTCAGAGTGCTGAACTTTGGTTGGATTGTGCCCTAAGCATACATAAATATTAGCTAATATGGTGGCCCCTTCAAAAGTGAAGAGTCCTGGTAATTTTAATGTCTGTGCTTTAGTCTACAATTGATGAGATTGTTCTTTGAGAGAGAAAAATTAAAACTTTTTCCCCCTGGAGTCCCAGAAGTTGCAAGTTATCTATTTTTTTATTCTCTGTTTCTCATAAACAGCTGCATGAACTGAATGAGAGATGAACATGACATAGGATCAGCAGGGGGTCTGCTTAGTCAGAGACCCGCAATAGCTTGCTGTTCTGTCGCTACAGTCCTCACAATTCTTTCTTCAGCATCATTTTGTCTCCTTCTTCTTGAGCCTCCTGTTGTGGAAATTAGTTACTTTTGTAACTTTTGTTAGGGCAGTCTATTGAAATTATAAACACAGAAGACTGATGTCACTGAGTGAAGACACTTTGCTTTTAACAATGTGCAACACATAATCAAACAGAGTTTGCTGAGTTGCTTTAAAAAGAGTGTTCTCTTAGAATGATTTCCTCTGTGAAACACAAAATCTTTAGTTGCCCCCTTCCCCACTATTCACTGTCATAATTTCCCCGTTAAAGGGATGCTGTATGCCGACTAAGGCTGGAAATCAAAGAACATTTTCCTCAAATTTGGTGATACAGCATGAGAAATATTGAAATAACAGAAAATATTTCAGCATTTCTTTATATTTTTGGTCAGCAGATTATAGTCAATATAATTTGGTAACGTGGATTCCCAAATCAATCAAACAATCAAACAATCAAACAAACAAACAAACAAACAAACAAACAAACAAACAAACAAACAAACAAACAAACAAACAAACAAACAAACAAACAAACAAATTTAAAAAGTGCTTTGTTCTACTGGTATAATGAAGAGCCAGTCTCTTCTAAGTTCTTCTCTGTTTTCTTAGACAGATATCATCCATATTATGAGAACACATCTGGTTCCTCCTTTGCAGTAATTCAGAAATCTAACCATTTAATCTTGAATTTTGTTGGCTAGTAGTAACAGGCAAAACAATTTGTGATTTTAGGCTGATTTTAGACTGATTTTATTCTGCTGTCATGGCAAAAACAAATCTATATGGACTCACCACAAGAACCTTGACCAGGTACCCTCTATCTTCTGTCCAAAATATACAAGCCTGCCAATCCAGGACGTCATATTGTTTTAGGCACAAAGACCATCACCGTTGGGATGTCTGGATACATGTACTCCATTTTTAGATCTTGTTTGTTTGTTTGTTTCTATTTTGCCCTCTCTGCCATCAATGACCCCAGTTATGTGTGAGACACCACAGACTTCCTGAGAAAAGTGCAATCAGTTTACAATCTTCCAGGTAATGCTATTTTAGCAACCATTGAATCTCTATACAAACCATTAAGAACACCATAACTGACAACACCATGGCCATTTCCACACGGCTTACCTCTGCCCATAACAACCCAGTAGATCGCGCAAAAAACGTGGAAGATTGCATTTTCTTGCGTGAGATTTGCGCGATGTCATGTGATGTCACGCAAATCTCACGCGAGAAAACGCGATCTTCCGCGTTTTTTGCGCAATCTACCGGGTCGTTACGGGCAGAGGTAAGCCGTGTGGAAACAGCCCATAGCTGACCTCACTATCAAGCAGTGCCACTTTATCCTAACCTGCAACTACTTCAGAACCGGTAAAGATTTATTCCTTCAAATCAACAGCATAGCCATGGACACTCACATGGCACCACAATGCACCAACATTTTCATAGGTGACTTGGAACATTCTAAATTGTATTGTAGGGGGAAGAATCATTCTAAATTGTATTGTAAGGAGAAAGAACCATTTCCTGTCATGTTGATCTTCCATATTTAGTTATTGCTCAGCAACAGCATCTTGCTGAACCTTTGCATATGGATGAAATTAAGGCTGTGATAATGAATATGAATACTGGCAAATCTCCAGGACCAGATGGGTTCCCTACTGAATAGTATATAAAACCTTTTCAGATATTTTTAATTCCAAAAGTATATCAATTATATAATGATCTTGAAGCTAGTGTATCACCAATGTTACTGCAGGGTGCTTCTATTACTGGCAAAGACTATACTCAATGTGCAAATTTTTGTCCTTTTTCTTTGATGAAATCACACAAGTAAGCATCAGTGTCTTTCACTGCCCCCTCTCTTCTGTTGCAGGTGGCAGCTTAAAATCCCTTTCTCTCTCCTTCCCCCACTCTTGGGGTTTTTCAGCATCCTTGCTCCTTACCTTCAGAGTGAAGTCAGAACACTCCTTAGGCTAACACAGACATGGGAAGATTCTGGATGGAATGGGCACTTGTTACAGCAGAACATGAAAAGGCAAAAAAAATGGAGCAGGGGAGATATTTTATTAGACTTGACAACTGCTATACATTTTGCCTATGTTTTGTCAAAGGGATATTTAAAAATATATAAATATAGACTAGTCTCAAAAATAATAGAGACATATATCATTAAAAACACAAGTATTTAGAAACAAATTTCACTATGTAAACATTTTTGGACTCTTGCTACAGGAGTCAACTTCTTCTTTGGTATGTGGCAAGGGTGTTTGCTTTTTGCTTCAATAGGCATGGTATTATTTAAGATATGCACTAATATGTATGTGTGGGCTACATTAAAATTTAAATTTACCTTTTTGGCTTCAGATGTTTTGTGATGGAGCACTGGTGAGCTGTGACTTCACTGCTCCTTAGAATCAGTTTTGTGTCACTAACTTTCCAGATCTATCAATGATAATTGAAAAAGTAGAACAAGCAATAATTCTTATGAATATAACATTGTGGGGAAATTTCTCAGACTCTGAAACAAAAAAATTTATACTTCCTCCTCCTCAATAAAACAGTAAAAACTGCCAACCAACAACAAAAAGACTGATATATCCAATATTACCCTGGTTGTTTAAAAAAAAAAACAGTAATAGAATGATAGGATTTCATTCTGCTGAATATGTTCGGTATTGGAAAGCTCTCCAGAAAGAAGAAAAAATTATGAAATGTTCATTTAGGTTTTCAAAGGAAAAGTGGGATAGGAAAAAATAGATTTTACATTTATTTTGAGGCTTATTAGCAATTACTATATGACACTGAGTCCTAACACCTCATTTCAATGTTTTCTCTCTGTTTCACATGCACAGTTTAAAGGCTGTGAAAATCAGTGAATGAATTATGAATACTGTGGTGTGAATGTTGGTCATTGTTGTTCTAAAAATATTCATCTGTTAATGTATTTGTTCCTGTAGCACTACATTCCATATATATTTCCTCTCTTCAAACCAAGCTTTGAAGTAAAAGTTAATCTGTGCAATGGAAGTCAGGGCACAATCCTGCTCCTTTCCCTTCCTCTACACAGGCATAAGAGTAGTGACATTGTGTGCAGCTGTAGGAAAGAGGTAGACAGGAGCTTTCTTGAACCAGTCTCTCAGAGCCAATCTTGCATGAGTTTGCCATAGGAACTTGCAGGTGCAAGTCCCTGTGGCAATTCCTGTGTAAAAAATTGTAGACGGCTATGATTCTGATAAAGATTGCAGCACAGAGTCAGGAGGAGGAGCTTTTGCCTCCCCCTCCCCCCATGCCATTTTCAGCAGCCATAACAAACATGGGGCTGATGGGGTGGGCATTATTTACCCCATTGGGATACTGCAAGTACAGCCATTTACTGCACGTGCAGCCTCTTAACATAGACAATAATGCCTACCCATGGCCCCAGGTCATTTTGGCTGCCAAAAACAACACAGGGAATGGTAGGAGCCCCTCCTCTCATCACTCTGGTCCCCATCAGAATCTGGCCCATTTTCACCTTTTATACAGGAGTTGCCACCAGGATTCGCAGCTGCATTTGGGTTGCAAGTCACCAAGGCAAACTCGTGTAGAAAGTAATGCCTAGTTTGGTTCTCAGAGCAATTGGGTCAAGTGACTGTTAGGACTAGCAGTGCTTTGGTACCTGATTGTGTTACCAAGAGCTAAAGGGCCCAGGAAGGGGAGGAAGTGACTCAACAAGATCTCCTCAGCACATTTGATATGTAACTGTGAGGAGACAGTAACAGTGATATCAGCAAGTACGGAGTTCAAAGCAGCATGAACTCATGGGACATATATTGGGATAAAAAAAATCATAAATATCTTGGCTAAGTTAGACCATATTTACACTACACTGGTTCCCACTGCAGATTTAAAGTTTTAACAATATTTAATGCAGAAAGATTGCCACTTGCCTACTTATTTACTGATTGTTTTTTGAGTATGCTATTATAATTCTTGTTCTATAACTGAACAATGTCAACTTTGTGATGTCTCCAGGAAGAAAACTGGCTAGAAGGATGCTTCCATATTTTAATGCATCTGACGAAGAGAGCTGTGATTCTCAAAAGTGTATGCTACAATTAAGTTGGTTAGTCTTAAAGGTGCTACTGGACTCTACTGTTTTCCTTACTTTTAAGTTTTCTCCTCGGGAAAAGATCAGTCAAAACATAGCAATAACTTTGCAGTAAATCATTTCCTACATCTGTTAGTTTCTGACTTCATCTTTTCAATGAAGAAATGATTGGAGTTTTGGAGTTTGCGTTAATGGCAAAACTTACTGCATTAATTAGAGAAAGGACATTAGTTAACTTCTTAACTGAATGGAAACTGTTAATAGACTTTTTGCATGAAACGGATAACAAGGATTTGATGACATCTGGATTTATGGATTAAGAAACAGGAACAATAGAAAAAAGAGGGGTTTTGTGACTAACTTAGAATAAGTTGGACTCTAGAAATGATATATACTTGTTGCGGAGAAAATCGAAACTCAACTTGTAGTGTAATTTAGGAGGTTTTTTGTTTTCTTTTTTCTTTTCCTCTTAATTTTATAGATATATGTATTGTTAGTGTGTTATGTTTAGAATTGTTATTTTTTCCTTGTTCTCTATGTTTGTTGTTTATTGTGTTGCGGTGTGTAGTTTATAGTTTATTTATAGAAAATTTTAAAACAAAGAAATGATTGGTCCTGAATTTGTGTGAAGTATACTTACAGTAGAGAGGATTTTATACCAACAAATTGAATCATAGAGAATTTGATATGAAACATACTTTAGAAGTATGTTTCAAGAAACATACTTTAGGATGAGACATCAGGCTAGTCTTACACGAGTCCTTCTTCACTTCACCTCAAATGTTGAATGAGAAAGAAAAAAATCCTTGGGAATTGTGACAAACTCAGACAAACAACACCAGAGGAGGGCAAGGAAGAGAGCAATAGAAGCCATTCCCAGAGGAAAAGCTGCCCCAAACCAACAGATTCTCCACAGGAACCCCGCTAAAGACCTATAGTCCAGGTGTGGCCAGGCTTCAGTCAGAAAGAGAATCTTTACAATTGGGATGGGAGGGAATACCCCTGGATCTGTGGTGTGGGCAGGGAGAGAGGGCAGAACTGCAACTTCTGTGCAAGTCCAGTCCCTGGGCTGCTACTTAAGAGCTTCTGTCCTGAAAACCTGGAAATGGGCATGGGAAAGAACAGCTGAGGAAGGGAGTTCAGCCACAGAGACTGAGGGAACTTGCATGGGAGGTGAGCCTGTTCCCCAAAGAAGAACTGTATCAGGGAAACTGTGGAATAAAACCAGAGGAGTTAGCTGTGTTAGTCTGCAGTAGCAAAATACCAAAGAGTCCAGTAGCACCTTTAAGACTAACTAACTTTATTATAGCATAAGCTTTCAAGACCCAGAAATTGGTCAGAGATATATAAGTGGTGAGGGGAGGGGGAGAGGGTGCAGGGAGTAAGGGTCATGTACATGTAAATATGTCATGAAAGAGGTGGAATGCACAATCCAGGTTGGGTGTGACCCCTCCCCTCCATGGCAGAATCTGAATAGAATGCCTGAAGACAGTTACTTTTGGTAATGAGATAACCATTCATAGTCTGTATTCAATCCAAGTCTGACTGAGTCAAATTTACATATGAATTCCAATTCAGCAGCTTTCTGTTGGATTTTGTTTTTGAAATGTTTCTGTTGAACTACGGTGACCTTTAAGTCCTTGATGGAATGTCCTGGTAGATTGAAGTGTTCTCCCACTGGTTTCTGGATGTTGCCATTTTTAATCTCAGATTTGCATCCGTTTATTCTTTGCACAAAGGTTGGTTGGTTTGTCCAATGTACAGAGCAGATGGACATTGTTGGCACATGAGGGCATATATCACATTGGAAGATGAGCAGCTGTAAGAGCCAGAGATAGTTAGTTGACACCATTGGGTCCTATAATTGTATTTTCTGGATAGATATAAGGGCAGAGTTGGCATCTGGGTCTCTTGCAGGGTCTGGTACCTGCATTGGTGACTAGACATGGGCATGAACAGCAACATGAACAAAAAAAACCCATGAACAGCCCGTTCATCTGTTTGCGAACAAGCTGTTCATGAGGCACCATTGTAAATGAACAAGTGGTCATCGCAAGCCTGGTTCATTGCATTCATCCACTGTTCATGAAGCCAGACAGTCAGGCACCTTCAAACAATTCCCTTGGCAATGGAGGTAGGGACTGCCTGAACTCTGTCTGCACTCCTTCTGTCACCCTGGAAACCCCAATCTAAGCCTAACTTAGCTTGATGGGTATGTCTTCCTTCCAAGTGTGGAGCTCCAAATTGGTTACAATTTGTTACATTGGACCAGAGACCAGGGGGGAGCAAGGGGAGAGGGGCAACTAAAATGATTAAAGGGTTGGAACACTTTCCCTATGAGGAAAGATTGAGGCGCTTGGGGCTCTTTAGCCTGGAGAAAAGACGACTGAGGGGAGACATGATAGAGGTTTACAAGATAATGCACGGGTTAGAGAAGGTAGAGAAAGATGTGTTTTTCTCCCTTTCTCACAATACAAGAACTCGTGGGCACTCTATGAAATTATTGAGCAGTCGGGTTAGAACAGATAGAAGAAAATACTACTTTACACAAAGGGTGATAAACACATGGAATTCGTTGCCACAGGAGGTGGTGGCAGCTACAAGCATTGCCAGCTTCAAGAGGGGACTGGACAAATATATGGAGCAGAGGTCCATCAGTGGCTATTAGCCACAGGAGATAGATGGTATTCTCTTTGTGGGGAGGTGGTGCTCTGTTGTCTTGGTGCTGGAAGGAAGGCAGTGGGAGGGCTTCTGGTGTCCTGGCCTCACTGACAGTCCTTTAGATGGCACTGGATTTCTAGCCACTGTGTGTGACAGAATGTTGGACTGGATGGGCCACTGGCCTGATCCAACATGGCTTTGCTTATGTTCTTATGTTCTTAGGGGTAGTGTTCTGTATCCAGGGGCACTCCAATCTCATCTGTGCAAACCCTGTTAGGCAGTTCTGTCTGCCAACTGCAGACCTCCTGCTTTTCTCTACGAGACCTCTGGTTATAAAAGGGCACTGTGTTCCCAGTTATGGCTTTCAGTTTCAGTGGAGTGGGAGAGAGCTGTTGCTAGCCTTTTGGGAGAGAGACAGGGAGAGAGCATTGGAGCTGGGATTTTTCATTTATTTATTTACTTATTTGATTTGATTTATACCCCGCCCTCCGCACAGATGGGCTCAGGGCGGCTAACAACATTAAAAAATACATTAAAGGTCACAAAAACTTAAAATCAATAATAATTTTTAAAAGTCATTAAAAAAGTCCAGGAGCAGGCTATTTAAACAAATTTTGGAGTCCGTATATGGGCATAGCAGATGGCCAAGGGCAGCCCCAGAAAAAGTGGTGGTCTTAGATGGAAGAAGGAGGACACTCGCTGGCACTCAGCCAAAGGCCCGGTGGTACATCTCCATTTTACAGACCCTGTGGAACTGTAACAGGTCCCGCAGGGCCTGGATCTCCAGTGGGAGAGCATTCCATCAGACCAGGGCCAGGGCACAAAAAGCCCTGGCCCTGGTTGAGGCCAGACAGATGTCCTTTGAGCCGGGACCACCAGGAATTGCTTGTCTGCAGAGTGCAACACCCTGCAGAGGACATAATGGAAGAGGCGGTCCAGCAGGTATGCAGGTCCCAGTCCATGAAGGGCTTTAAACACCAAGGTTAACACCTTGAACTGGATCCAGAACTCCACTGGGAGCCAGTGTAGCTGGCACAGCACAGGATGAATGTGTGCTTGGACTGGCATTCCAGTAAGGATGCGTGCCACTGCATTCTGGACCAGCTGTAACTTCCAGGTCAGGCCCAAGGGCAGCCCAGCATAGTTGCAGTAGTCTAGCCGGGAGGTGACCATTGAATGGATTACTGTGGCCAGGTCCCAGGGCGAAAGATAGGGCACCAGTTGCCTGGCCTGTCAAAGATGAAAAAAGGCAGACCTGGCAACGGTCGTGACCTGGGCCTCCATTGAAAGTGTGGCATCCAAGGTCACACCCAGGCTCCTCACTGTTGGTGAAGGTTTCAATTGTACCCCGTCGAGGGCTGGGAGCCAGGTCCCCAGCTTGATTGCCCTATGACCCAGACACAGAACTTCTGTCTTCAGAGGATTCAATTTCAGGTGACTCTGATGTAACCATACTGTCATAGCCTCAAGACCCTTGGCCAAGGAATCCAGAGCGAGATCAGACTGGCTGTCCATCAGCAGATAGAGATTAGTGTTATCCGCATACTGGTGACAACCCAGCCCAAAGCTGCGGTTAACCGGGCAAGGGGGCGTATATAGATGTTAAATAGCATCAGGGAAAGACTCGCCCCCTGAGGGACGCCGCATACCAAAGAATGGCAAGCAGACATCTGTTCCCCAAGTGCCACCCTCTGTCCCCGATTGCGAAGGAAGGAGTTCAGCCATTGCAGGGCTATTCCACGAATCCCCACATTGGCAAGGTGGTGGGTCAGAAGATTATGATCGACCGTGTCAAACGCTGCTGTAAGATCTAAAAGTATCAGCAGTGCCAACCTGCCACTGTCCAGATGTCACCTCCGATCATCTGTGAGGGCAACCAGAGCCGTCTCTGTACCATGGCCAGGCCTGAAGCCAGATTGGAATGGATCCAGGATAGAGGTATCATCCAGGTATACCTGCAGCTGTTCCACTATGGCCCTCTCAACTACCTTACCCAGGAACAGAAGATTCAATACTGGGCAGTAATTGGCTGGATCAACAGGATCCAGTCATGGTTTCTTTAATAAGAGCCGCACCACTGCCTCCTTCAGTGAGTCTGGAAAAAACCCAGAACTCAGAAAAAGATTAATGATGTCAGTTAATGTTGCCCGAATCCCATCACTGCCAGTTTTCATCAGCCATGATGGGCACGGGTCCAGTGGGCATGTGGTAGGTTTCACAGCATGCAGGACCCTGCCTTCCTCCTCCTGGGAGAGTGGCCTGAATTGATCTAATATCAACCCTGAGGATGACCAAGGGGCCTCCAGTACACATACTGCATCAACCGTGGTGGACAGATCCTGGCAGAGTGACAAGATCTTATATGCAAAATAGTCTCCAAAAGCCTCACAGCTTATTACCGAATTTACGTTTTTATTTGTCCCATGTGTGAGAGACGTTAAAGACCGAATCACTCTGGAAAGTTGTGCTGGGTGAGAACTAGTGGACACAATGGAAGCTGCATAGCAGTCTCTCTTTGCAGCTTTCACTGCCATCTCATAGGCCTTCATAAATATCCTATAAGATGTTCTTGTCACTTCGTCATGGAGTCGCCACCACACTCGCTCTAGCCATCTCAGCTCCCATTTGATTTGTCGTAGTCATCAGTATACCAAGGAGCTACTCTAGTTTGGGGGGTGGGGGAGAGGGCGATGGGGAGCGATCTCATCGATAGCTTCAGAGAGACAGGCATTCCAGTCCTCTATCAGCTCATCCAATGAGCCACCAGGGGACATTGGATCCCGCAGAGAGTTCTGGAATTCAATTGGATCCATTTGACTCCGCGGGCGAACATAAAACAGCTTGTCGTCCAGGCAGGGGAGGGGTCATGGTGCCCAGACAAGCCCTCAGGACGAGGTGGTCTGATCATGGCACTGCTATAGGTTCATCCAGATCCACCTGTATACCCACCCCAAAGATCAAATCCAGCGTGTGTCCTGCTCGATGTGTGGTCGTCAATACAAACTAGGAGAGTCCTAAAGCTGCCATGAAGGCTATCAGGTCCATGGCCCATGAGGAGGTAGCATCATTGGCATGGACATTGAAGTCCCCCAAGACCAGAAGCCTGGGGTATGTGAAGGCCCAGCAAGCCACCACCTCCAACAAGCCAGGCACAGCATCTGCTGGTGTGCTGGGCAATCGGTACACCAGACAGATGGCTATACTCTCCTCGGCATTCCACACCAGGCCAACACAATCAATGCCGGCAATGTTTGGCATGGGGAGCGGCCTGATGGAGAAAGACTCTTGAAAAGACTCTACCTACCTTGAAAAGACTCTACCTATGTCATTTGGTGGAGCAGAAGGGCCCGTTGCAGGACATCCTGTCATCTATGGACGTTCTGAGGAAGCGAGAGGAGCTGAACCTCAGCTCCATGGAATGGAGATTCCTTGCCTAGGTGTCCTGAATGCTGAAACTCTTTAAGGAGGCCACTGAGCTCTTGTGCGTGTACGAGGCCAGCCTTTGTCAGGTCATCCCCCTGATCCATGGGCTCAAGCACGAGAAAGAGCTGCTCCCCAAGGTCTGGGACTTTGTGAGGAGGATGCAGGGATCCATGGCTGAGTGCTTGCATCCTCTGTGCCACAAGGTGCTGTACCAAATGGCTTCCCTCTGTGACCCCCGGATCAAGGGCAGCATCGCCATGTGGGCAGGTCAGATGCAGCGCTGGAAAAAGGAGCTCCACACAGCAGTGCTCCATTTCCAGAAAGAGAAGGCAGGATGGAGGGAACTGGGCAGGGGCAAGGGGCAGGAGGAGAAAGAGGAGGGGGGGAGGAGAGGGGAAGAGAGCAATGCTAAGAAAGACCCACCTAAATGGCCCCACTTGATCTCTGGGCCTCGTCGGTGGGCTGTGTAGTTGGCCGCAGAACAATGGGCATGTCTCTTGCAGTGGAGGACTCAGCGGGGGGGGGGGGGCTATGGTGCGAGAGTATCTCATGGAGCCCACTGAGCCCCCCCCCCATTCCAACCCCTTGGAGTATTGGGCGAGTAAATCTGCCGTATGGCCGGACCTGTCCATCATGGCAACCAACATCCTGTCCTGTCCTCCCACCAGTGTGCAGAGTGAGCAGGTGTTCTCCCACCTGGGAGACCTCCTCCATCCCCGCCGTGCACGTCTGCACCTGGACCTGGTGGACATGTTGACCGTCGTCAAGGTCACCCTCAACTTACTTTGGTATCCCTCCATGGACCTGGACCTACCTGGGCTCTGAGCCACACCAAGTCTTCTGTGGCTCTAGGCCAAGCTCCTCTGCAGCAGGCTCTAGCCCCCCTTAGTTCTCAGGGCTTCTTCCACAGTTGGTAACCCTTTGTCCTCTTCTCCCAGACAAGTTCCTGTTCCCTCTTTCAACCTCTCCCTCTCTGGATGGCACCAGTACAACCCTTCCCCACAACTTTTCCTGCCCATCGCTTCCTCTCCCTGACAAGGTCCCGGACGGTCCCTCTTTCAACCTCTCCCTCTGTGGATGGCACCAATACGACCCTTCCCCATGACTTGTTCTGCCCATCGCGTCCTATCCGTGACAAGTTCCTTGTTGTTAGAAATGGTCATTCAACTGGAAATAAGAAGAAGTGGAACAAAGATATATTCTGTAACAATATAGGATAAGTATGTGCACGATATATTACACAGTTGAATTTCACATGGAGAGAATTTTTTTAGAGTATTTCCTAGTTTGAATGTTATGCAGAAAACATGCAACCTTTCTCTCAACAACCCTAAAACATGCAGCACAGGCATAAATAGTACTAAGAATTAATGCATATCAATGAGTTTTAGGTATATTAGTTGCAGATATCCCAATAGCTGTGGCAGTGCAGCATCCTAATAGATAATGAAAAAGAGTCCAGTAGCACCTTCAAGACTAACCAACTTTATTGTAGCATAAGCTTTCGAGAATCACAGTTCTCTTCGTCAGATGCATGGAGGGCAAGAAGAAACTGGTCAGATATATATAACTCCTCTGCATCTAATAGATAATTATATGTCAGTAATGTTAATAGATCAAATACAAAAGTACAAGCATTCAGGATTAGAATGCCAGGCTATATTTCATACACTTTCTGCAACAAAATGGTTTAATGCAACTATCAGTGCAATCCTAAGCATGTTGATTCAGAATGAAGTCCTATTTGAGTTCAATGGGTGTTACTCCCTAACAAATGCATTTAGAATTGCAGCCTATATCATGAAGAAGGGAGAGGCTGACACTTCAATCTGAAAAAATGAACCCAAAATTTCATAAAAGGCTCCATGACTTCCAATTAGACCAATGCAAGTGTAGTGGGTTATAGAACAAAATAAACAAAAGGTTGTGCATCATTTGCTATGCTAATAAAAACAACAATCATTTACCTGCGAGGGCTGCCATACTATAAGCCATTTTCATGTCTTTAAAATAGCGCAATACTCACGGAAGGTTGCTGGCTTCCTTGAGTGATTTTTGACGCCATCTGGAGGCAAGCAGTGATGATAGTGCTTTTGTGGCGTTTTGACAACAGATGGCATCAAAAATTGCATGAGGAAGCCGGCCGCCTTCCGTGAGTATCGCGCTATTTTAAAGATGTGTGAAAACAGTCTATACTGCCTCTTCAAGTTTCACTATGCCTACAAAAAGAGTACCAAAAAAGGCTTGCTTCAGTAAGGCATTATTGCTTTATTGATGAGTAATCTGAAGCTGGGGGGGGGGGAGGACTCTGCTTGAGTTGAACCTTGGAGGAAGAAGAATAGGACAATTCCTGTTGTTTAAATAAACAAACCAATATTCTTTTCACTCACATTCAAAAGGCTATTTAAGTAAATGGCCTCTAGGAAATGAACTGTTCATTGATCTTCTGTAGACTAGTTTGCACTCATTTAAGTGGAACTAGAGATGTTGGGACAAATTCTGTTAATGACTTCAGCTATATAAATCTGCTGAAAATCCATTCAAGGTATACACTCTCCTTCCATGAGCAATTCTCAGTTTAACTCCTAGGAGAGAAATAATGAGCAGGAGATATTACTTAGCAGTGTTTATGTTCCTAGAAGAGAAAATAAGGGGTGATTGCTTCTTTTTAAAAGGCTGATATCTTTTGTTGTCTGCTACTTTAAAATTTAAATTACAGAAGTATGAGAAAAATGTGAAGGCCTTTGGATTTCTCATCTAGTTATTTTTATGAGGAAATTTCACATTGTTAAAACAATGTTTCTTGACTGGCAGTAGGAGTGGTAAAAACATATTTTATATATGTTTGTTTGTTTACTTGGTTTACAAAATGTGTATCCCATCTTTTTGCTCACACAATGGCCAGTGGGGCAGTTAATGTACTATTATGTACCATAATGTACAAATCTAAAAAATGGAGCATTCTTGAGCAAGACAATTGAATAAGTGGTGGCTGGCCAACTAATCCACACTGAGTCCCAGTGAATAAAACAGGCTATAAATAAAGTATGTAAATAAATAAATATTCTTGGAAGAAGTAGATTGTTTGGATCCATTCCAATCTGGTTTCAGGCCTGGTCATGGGACAGGGGGAGTGCAACCCTATTGCAGTAGTTTCGGTTCTATCACAAAGGTAGTTTCAGACTATGGTGCTTGGGGACCTCTGCTCTGCACCTTGGCCTCTGGCCTATGGAGTTCCACAAAATTCCCTCTGGTCCTTTATGCTTTTCATATATATGTAAAGGTCCTGGGAGAGGTCATCTGGAGATTTGTGATGAGTTGCTACCAAAATGGCTCATAAGATATAGATCAGATCTGCGGGATTTGTTTTTAGTAGATCCCACAGAGGTTGTGGAACACGTGAACCATGAACATGGAGGCATTGTTGGGATGAATGAAGGCTAATAAGATGATACTTAATCCTGACAATATGGTGCTGCTGCTGATGGGGGGAATGTTTGACTCAGGAATAAAGCATCTCCTGTTCTGGATGGAGTTGTCCTCCACCAAAAGGAGCAGATTTGTAGTTTGTAGGTGCTGCTGGATGCAGGCCTCCTGTTTAGCTAGCTGCTACCATTCCTGAGCGAGAAAGATTTTGCCTTTTTGGTACATGCCCTGGTTACATCTAGATTATATTACTGCAATGTGCTCTGCATGGTCCTGCCCTTGAAGATTGTCCAGAAACTAAAGTTGATAAGGAATACTGCAGCTAGAATGTTGACTAGAGTGTGTTCCATCTACACTGGCTCCCAATATGCTTCCAGGCCCAGTTCATGATGCTGGTATTGACAGTTTGGAGGCAGCATACTTTAAGGACCACCTTCTCAGTTTTGAACCTACCTGTCCCCTCTGGTAATCTTCAGAAGCCTTGTTTTGTATGCCCCCACCATCTAAGGCTAGTCAGGTGGCAACCTGAAAAAAGGCCTTCTCTATCATAGAGCCAGAACTGTAGAACTCCCTTCTCAGAGAGATGTATGTCTCTCTCTGTCATGGTCTCCCACTAGTGGTTGAAGATTTTTCTGTTTTATTTGGTGAGCCCCCCGTAAAATACTATTAGCCCTCCTCTCTGTGTTTTTGTATGTCTATATGCCTTTACTTTATTGTTAAGTATACATGCATTTTAAATGCTTTTAATGTTTTTACTGCCTTGATGTTCAATGTGTTGGGACCCTATTTGAGTAGAAAGGTGGCATATAAACATTTTAAATGAAAATAATAATAAAACCACATTTTAACACCATTAAAAACAACTCCCCACACATAATTAAAACAATTAAAACAAGTGCTAAAATACATATAAAGACATCACAAGCAACTTTCAAAATCATTTGATGGGAATTCAGCCCACCTGGACGGCAGCACTGCAGCTTGGACAGGGGCTGCGTTTGCAGCCCTGGAAGAAGGAAAGGCAGTTGGGCATTTCCTAGGCATCCAAGGGCTTTGCTGGATGGGCGGAGCCAAAGACATATTTGCCTGCCCTGCCCTTCTCCAGCACACACGGTTGTCTTTGTTGCTCAGCGTGAGCAGAGCACTCTTCAAGCTGAAGCTGCTCTGAGGCTGGTTTTATTGAAGGCCCTCAGGGCTAGGCAGCAGTAGCTGCATTGGAGAAGCTGTGCTATTCCCCTGCTTGCTACCTTCAACTCCAGCTTGCTAGCTTCAAACTCCAGGATGACAGCCAGGGCCCAGCGCCAGGCTCAGTGGTTTGGCAGAGATTTTTACTTTTCTCTTTCTTATTTACATTTGGGGCTTGTTGTATATCAGTCAGGAGGGTTAAAGCGGGGTGAGGCCCAGCCCCTGTAGGCCTCTGGCCTACTAGGCTCCTCTCCCCCCCCCCCTTTTTCACTCTGTTGGCAGGGAGTTCTTCCAGTAGCAGCAGCAATAGGCTTTGCTGTAGGCCACAGGGGTGAATTGCAGCCATCTGAGGGGGGGGGGGATTGCTTCATATACTATTGCCACAGGCTTAACAGAGTAGATGCTGGTGCCCCCCTCCCTGTCTGGGCTTTTCCCTCCCCACCACCCCGTTTACACTTTGGGGGCTTGAGGTATGCTCATGCAGATAGGCTGGCAGGCCTTCCGGCCTTAGCAGGCCTTGTTACTTAAGGGAGGCTAGAACTGGTAGTGTGGGCTGGTGGCCATCTTTTATTAGGGCAAATACAGAGGTGTGGTTATCAGTGGCCATTATGTGATGCCGCAGCAGCCATCTTTGTTTAGGGCATCTTAATGGGCAGCAGCTGTTTTGTGTGGTGGGCAGCCATTTTGTGGGTCACCCCATAGGTGGCCATTTCACTTTACCCAGTTTAACCATGCCACCCAAGAAAGGCCAAAGAAAGCCCAAAGGCAAACGGCCAGCAAAGAAGCAAGACCCTGAAAGTACTGTGCCAGTGCTGTCCTCCTCTGATAAGAGTAGTAGAGTTGCCAACTCCAGGTGATGGCTGGAGATCGCCCAGAATTATAACTGATCTCCAGGCTGCTGGGCTCACTTTCTCTGGGGAGAATGGCTGCTTTGAAGGGTGAACTCTGTGACATTGTACTCTGCTGAGGTCTCTCCCCACCTAGGGCCACACCCTCTCCATCCCCCCCCCCCCGCCAAAGTTTACAGGAATTTCACAATTTGAAGCTGGCAACCCTATCTAGTAGACATGATATACTGGATTGAATTGCAGCCCATGTACAGTCCAAAGGGGTCTGGAGGCCAGGATCGGGTCTGTCCAAGAGGCTGGAGTCAGCTCTGTTCTCTGTGGGGTTAACAAGATTTTCTGCTTTAGCAGGACCTTCTGCCATAGGCGAGCATGAGAAACCGGATGGACCCAGATGCTTGCTGTGGAGCCAGCAGAAGGAGGGTATATGCTGGATGAGTTTCAGAAGTGAAGGAGGTGAGGGCATAGCCCTGGTGGCAGATGGTGCTGACGCGTATGTGGCTTCAGATCATCCATGCTGGCCTGAAGAGGCCTGCCCTAGAGCATGATGATAAGCACACTCAAACAGTGGGCATATGCATGGCTGTGGGGGCCCTGGGTTCAGCCTCTGTTCCTACACCTTTGGTGCTTTACACTCGGGCAGAACCCAGGCTAGCACATCTCAGGGCCTGAGCTAGTCAGGACAGTGGTCTTTGTGGCTGCAGCCATGAAGCAGGCAGGTTGCCGGTCCGCACACATGGTCGGCGTTAGTCACTGTGATACGGCAATGAGTCAAGGGTTTGGCATTAATGGGCTCAATGGCTTCCTGGCTGCCCCCCTCCCCTTTTTGTTCGGCTCCTGGATATAATATTAAGGCATAATGACTTACCTAGCACTGCATGGTTGCAGTGTGACGCGGAATTCAGTGCGTGGGGGCCCACCTCAAGCCTGGCTTACTTGGGATAGGATACACTAGCAGCTTGGGCCACAGGTGATGTCTCCTGTAATACCAACACAAGGGATCTCTTTGACAGCGGTCACTTTGTTCATAGGGCTGCTGTTGATCCTAGTATCTGCATCCCCGGTGGTGCAGTCCTTTCAACCCTGGATGCTTTGTTGGGAGTTCACTTCACATGGGGTAGTGCTGGGAAATTCTGTAGATCTGGCCAGAAATGCCCAATCTGAGGTGCCCCCCCACCTTCATGGCTTGCAAACATCAAGGTCATGGAGGTAGGCCTGGTGGGAATCTGAGCAGTGGTCCCAACAACAACAAACTGGAGAGGAGACCCGTCCCATAAATCTGAAGTTTCTTAGTGGTTGCTGGCTGCAAATTCCAGGATCCCCCCCCCTTTATTTGCTAGTGGGTTTCACATGGATGTTGGATCCCTGTTCAGGGTCCTGGTACAAAATAGCAATGGAATGTGCTGAGGGCAGGGTGCTGCCCCCGCCTTTTGGATGCCCCTATTTTTTCCACATATAGGTCCTTTGGCCAGCAGTCAAGGTGGCTCGTTGATGTGGGGTCTGCAATTAAATGGCAAAATGTGACATTGAGCCTGCCTTTCACTTACCATCTCAAAGATTTTATGTTATTGGGTTTCCCTTCATAGGGCAATATCATAGGGCAATCTTACAGTCAGGGCTCTTCTAAGGGAGTGCTCTGTCTTTTAGTGGACTTTGAGCATTTCTGCTCTTTTGGCACATGAGAGCGCGGTAGGTTCTGGCCATTGCGAGGGTTAATTTTACCTATAGAGTGATGGCACCTGCTAGAGAGTTTCTTGGGACCTCTACTTGAGGCCATAGGTTCTTTATCACAGGCTTAACTTTTGTAGGGGTACCAGGGAGAATTTGGCAGTGTAGGATGAGTGAAGTTGTCCAACTACTTTAATGGGCTTGCTTTTTGGAAGGAGGACCTGCTCGTAGAGGCAGAATTTTCAGGTTAGCGCTGATGCTTCTTGGTCTCTAGATCTTAGTGGTAGTGTTTTGTGGTGAGGAAGTTTGTTTGCCACACTGTTCACTTTTGGTGTGACAATTCAAGGGGCAGTCCATGTTCTCATGTCACACTCCCCCCCCCCCAAAGAGTTATGGAGACCATTTATGCTCCAGTGCTGCAGTTTAGGTGGCAAGGGGGGGGGTCACCTGGGTGACCTCAGGATCATGGCATGCCCATTTCCTATTGGCTTACACTGACTTGCTACTCTCCGGCCAGTAATGAGTTTAATGACTTATGGGGAGTTGTGGTCCTCCACCTAACATCGTCTCACAGGGCATGTCCCCTTTCCCTACAGGTTCATGCAGGCTTGTACCACCCAGGCAAGTAGTGGCCTGATGCCTAGAGGGTAGGTACGGACCTTTGCCTCACATCCTGGTCATTCACCTGGGGTGATGACCTTGGCTCACTTTCCTTACAGGCTCATGGAGGCTTGTACCACCCAAAAAGTAGTGGCCTGATGTTCCGAGAGGAGGTGCAGACCTCTGCCTCACATCCCTGTCATTCACCAGGGGGGGATGACCTTGGCTCACAGAGCATAGCCCTTTCCTTGCCTCACATCCTGGTTATTCACCAGGGGGGTGATGACTTCGGCTCACAGGGCATGGCCTTTTCCTTTTAGGTCATACCGGCTTGCACTGCCCAGGCAAGAAGTGGCCTGATCCTTTGAGGGGAGGTGCGGACTTCCGCCTCACGTACTGGTCATTCACCTGGAGGGTGTTGACCTTGAATTACAGGGCATGGCCCTTTCCTTACAGGCTCACACAGGCTTGCAGCGCCCAGGCAGGTAGTGGCCTGATGCTTTGAGGGGAGGTGCGGACTTCCGCTTCACGTACTAGTCATTTGCCTGAAGGGTGTTGACCGTGAATTACAGGGCATGGCCCTTGCCTTACAGGCTCACGCAGGCTTGCACCGCCCAGACAAGTAGTGGCCTGATGCTTTGAGGGGAGGTGCAGACTTCCGCCTCACATACTGGTCATTCACCTGGAGAGTGTTGACCTTGAATTACAGGGCACGGCCCTTTCCTTACAGGCTCACACAGGCTTGCAGCACCCAGGCAAGTAGTGGCCTGATGCTTTGAGGGGAGGTGTAATCCTCCACCTCCTGTTTTGATCATTCATCTGGATGGGAATGACTTTGGCTTTTGGGGAGGGCTGGGGCATTATTGGCTGCTCCCCAGCTTACTGAATTCGCCAACCTCTACGAGGTGATGGGGTCTACCTATCGGTTTCTGGCTGTGACATATTCCTGGATGATTTACGGCAAGGGCTCAGGTTGGCCATAAGCCACCTGTGGGGCGCAAGGGCCTAAGCAGAGGCTTGGCCCTAGTGGTGGCAGGTTAGGATGGGAAAATGAGCAGGACGGTGACCCCCTTGGCACATCCCCATTGGTGGGGAATTGGGGTCTGTCAGGAGCGACTGGTGTGGCTCCACGGCAGCCAGTTGCAAGGGCAGACTGCCATGTGGCTCCCCTGTACAAGTAAGGCCCTTCTGCTGTACAGCAAGGTGCTGCAGGCTTGGAGGGGGAACCATTTTCCTGGCAGGTTGGGTCACAGCCATGCGTTGTATGGCTCACCCCCGCGGCAGTGGGGACTCACCCAGACAGGTCAAGGCGGAGGTCATGGGTGATCCCAGGGCTTGGCCTGTACCGCTAGTTAGTTAGATCCCTTGCCGTATTGACAGTTTATGTTGAAATAAATAAAGTGGCCCAATTTTATACGCAAGCTTTGTGTCTGCCTTTTATTTCAACTGGGGGGGGGCAAGGAGGGGCCATTGAAGGAACACCAAACAAACAAACAAAACAAAGAAATCTTCACCTATTGGCAGAAGATGGCAACAGAAGGGTCCTGAGGTTAGAGTCCCAGTGTTTTGTGTCATGACTGAGAAGGCTCTCTTCCAGATTATTATAATCATCATCATCTTGGTTGTTGTGGATTTTCCGAGCTGTATCGCCGTGGTCTTGGCATTGTAGTTCCTGACGTTTTGCCAGCAGCTGTGACTGGCATCTTCAGAGATGTAGCACCAAAAGACAGAGATCTCTGTTTGACAGAGAGATCTTTGTCTTTCAGTGCTACACCTCTGAAGATGCCAGTCACAGCTGCTGGCAAAACGTCAGGAAGTACAATGCCAAGACCATGGCGATACAGTTCGGAAAATCCACAATAACCATTGTTCTCCGGCCATGAAAACCTTCGACAATATATCATTTTTTCTTCATCTTCATCATCAATTTATATACCACCCTGCAGGACAACAACATCCACTCAGAGCAGACTGGTTTACAAAGTACGTTATTATTATCCCCACAACAATCACCCTGTGATGTGGGTGTGACAGAGGCATAAACTTTCCAATTTCCCACGGGGCTGAGGCTGGGCCAGAGGCAGTGCTATGCTAGATCCTTAAAAGAACTGGGACCAGTGACATCATGGGGGGGGGGGTGCTCTACTATCTATGGAGGTAGGGGCATGGGGGATTTAGGGAGAGGCTCCCTACAAATTTAGGTGGGGCAAGCACCCCAGACACCCCCCTAACAATGCCCCTGGGCTGGGTCAAACCTAGGAAGAGGTGGGAGTTGGCCAGTGGTTATTGTGGTATCTCAGTGATTTCCTACCATGTCCTGTTTTTGTAATTCACTTTTAGGATAGTCACTTTTAGATCTACAAATATACACACCTTGTGCATAGGACAAACTAATGGCCACAAATTTGACACTAAGAAAGGCAACACAGAAAAGCCTGTAGGGGAACATTTTAAAACTTTCTGGACATTCATTTACAGGAGTCTTGTGCTTTATTCATAAGGGCAACTTACTACTGAAATTTACTAAATTATGGCATCACAGATGCCTTCATTTGGTAAATGTATAGTTGAAGTCTCTGAGCTAGGGCAGAATACAAAACAGTTGCTATGCACTCAGTTTCTGAGCAATGTAGAGTTCAGAGTAGTAGTGATCTTCTCACTTTAAACTCATATCCTATAAGTGAGTCGAAGCACATTTTGAGGCAATTCAGAACAGTGCCTATGACCCCAAAGAAAACTCAGTTATACCACCTAGGATTTTAAGTTATACTGAATTTTTTTTTCTAAATGATGTTCTTTGAATGAACTCATTAGCTATACCATTAAGATCAATTTCCTGAGAAATCTGTTTATGTCCATGAAGAAGAGCCATGTGTTTGAGCCTTGCCTGCCTCATGCTTGACCATAGAAAGGTCTTTATTCAACAAAGGCATGGGGATGAACTTTCTGAGCTGCAGGAAGAAACAGGTATAGTAAGGCCTATTCTCATAAGTTTAGCTAATTCTGGTAGTAGCCGATGCAGATATTTTCCTTGTCTGAATATTCTGGCCTGTACACATTAGATGTTATATTTTGGTCCTTGGCAAACGTGTGTAAATACCTGCTGGGACAGGTTTGCCTGGGTTGTGCAGGCAGGGTGTAATCCCTGGAGCTTCTAAATTTTTGTAATAGCATTTCAAATTTGCCAAAGTGTTTTATAGCTTTTAATCCAAACAACAACTAGGCAAAGTAAGCCACAATGCAATGATACTATTATATGCCTGAAACCAGTTGTAGCTGCCTAGGTGGTGAACAATTGTCAATACAAACCTACTTGACCAACTCTTAAGAGTATAGACATTTTAAAAAGAATACTTAACAGGCTTGCTTGGGCCATTAATTTTAAAAAGGAACTGGATCAACAAACTTAGGAAATCACAGGTGTGAAGAAGACACAAAATATCTACCAAAAGAATCGCCAAATTCTAGAGCAATACGTTTGCTGTAGTTTTGAAAATGTAGTTCAACTTTTTTTTCAATTTTCAATTCTCTAAGCATTAGCTAGTTGGTTGCTCCTTTGAAACTGTACCACAATGTATTACATAACAGCAAAATGAAGAGCATGAACATGTACAGAGTGCACATTCCTTCCCAGTGGTCTCTCTGGGCTGCACACAGGGCAAAAGCAAATTTTAAAAAGGACTCTGATCTGCATCATTCCCTATTAAAAGAATCAGATTGCTAGAACAAATGTGATGGGTGGTTGGAGCATGATGGCTGGTGTGAGTGAGAGAAAGTAACAAACTTACACTTGCCTTAAGTTTAGAAAAGAAGTAAGAATTCTTTATTATATGAACTCCATACTTCAATAGGAAAGTGGAGAGATAGATTCCTATCTTCCTATCTAGTCTAAAGATAGATATGGATGGCCCGACAAATCCTATATGATTGTACAAGAAGGAGAAAAAAGGTAAACGTGTGACAGGGAGGGAGAGAAAGATGTCATGAGGAGGAAGTCCTGAGATTAGCAATCTACCCATCAAAGGATAGTTCAGGGCATTAAAGTAGTAAACAGATGCTGTTACCTTTCTATCTTTCTAACTCTGGTTTGTCCCCCTCTGAAACCTGAGGAAAGGGATAAGTCCTCCTCTTCTAACATTCCCCAAATGTAAATTGGAGCCAAGCAAGTGTTTTGGGCCCAACAGAGGCATTGCAGTCTGACAGTTGCTACATTGAAAGTGGGTGGAGCCAGCCAGGATTAAGGACTAATCTACTTTGTGTGAGCCATAACCACAGGTCTTTTAAGGCAGTGTACACATTCTTTTTTTATATAAAAATATTTTTATAAATATAAAAAGAACAGAACAAATAAAAAAATAAAAATGATATCACAATTATAATTACATCAAAAGAAAAAAAAAGAAAGAGTAAACATACAATATAATAAACAATGATATTGTAAACAGTAAAAATTATATGATAATAGCAACCATTTTTGGTATGTCTTCTTGTCATAGAAGACTATCATTTAATCTCCACCTTCCCCTTGTGCCTCTGTTTTGTTCCCAAGTTACTACTGATTGTGATCTGCAAAGGCTTTTTGTTGTAACTTTGCACTCTCTAGATTAATAACTAAGATTTTAGATACCCAGCAGTATACCAAAGAGCTACTCTAGTTTGGGGCGGGGGGAGGGCGATGGGGAGTGATCTCATTGATAGCTTCAGAGAGACAGGCATTCCATTCCTGTATCAGCTCATCCAATGAGCCACCAGGGGACACTGGATCCCGCGGAGAGTTCTGGAATTCAATTGGATCCATTCCAATTAGAGGTTTAAAACCGCTGCCTGAAAGCTGTGGTCAGTTGGTTGAAAATGAACAAATTGAAAATGAACCCGACAAGACGGAAATGATACTGGTTGAGAACGCAGAGATATTGAAGGATGTTGTGTTCCCCACTTTCCATGAGATTCAGCAGGCCCTTGTAGATATGATTAAGAGCCTAGACCAAGCACTGCTGCTAAAGAATCGCTGCTGTAAAAAAATGCCTTCTAAAAGTCTAGCCTGAAAAATCCCCCCCCCACACACACACTTTGATACTGCCAATCTGGCTACCTGGATCCACAGTATGGTAACATCAAGATGTGACTACAGTAATGCTCTCTACATAAGTCTCCCCTCAAAGTCAACTCAAAGACTAGTTGGTGCAGAATGACACAGCTCAATTATTATCAGCAGCCAAGTGGAACATGCATATCACTCTCATTCTGCAGTCCCATCAATTACCAGAAACAGTTCAAGGTTTTGGCTATCACATGGCCTGGACCCTCATATCTACAGGAGCACCTCTCTTCCTATGTTCCATCATGGCAGCTTCACTCATTTAAAGAGGGCCTTCTGTAGGTGCCACCCTTCAAATGGCGAAAATCAGCACCTGCCCATACATGCATATTCTTTGTAACAGCCCCAATCTTATTGAATGGCCTGGCTAAAGAGGTCAGGAAAGCTCGCATCCTGGCTTTTCCCACAAAGTATGGAAAATAGATTCAGGTGAGTAACCATGTTGGCCTATGGTGGAAGAGCAAGATTTGGCTCCAGTAGGACCTTAATAACCAACTAGATTTCCAGGGTATGAGCTTTCGAGAGCCAGACTTCCTTTGTCAGATAGTACCCAGGTATCTAACAAAGGGAGTTCTGTCTCTTGAAAGCTCATACCCTGGAAATCTAGTTGGTTATTAAAATCCTACTGGAGCCAAATATTGCCATGGAAAACGTAATTATTCAGGAGGACTTTCTTATGCAGGTAATAGAGCCATGTTGTAAAGAAATGGTTAAAGAGATGCTTCGATAAAGGTACAGGGACTGCAGACTATATAATTGTCCACTGTCTGTTACTGTTGTTTATTATATAATGTCAAATTGCTTATGCTTTGTTTCAACATTATTTCATCTCTTAATCAGATTTCTGCTTGTTTTCAAATTGCCCTGTAATCTGTTATATCATTTATTGAATGTCCCAACTGTTGATTGCATTGAATTACACTGCGTAATCTGCCATAGTCTCAGTGAGACAAGTAGACTATAAATAACATAGAAAAATAAAATAAATAGAAATGTGTTTACATGGTGATATTTGTGTAAACAGTGTCAAAAGGCATATACAATACATCAATCTCAATAAATGAGCAATCAGTATGTGACATAAATTATGTCCTTATGTTTATATAGTCTGACCTCATTAGATCTTTGAAAGAGGATCAAATATGAAAAAGAGGGGAAAGAATACATGCAGAAAAATGTACCCCTTAGTTAAATGTGCACTTATTTTTAAAACTATAGATGCTGGAACAATAATATAAAAGGAAATCTGGGGAAATAACAAATGCTATTTGAAATTTTAGGTTTGAAAACCTCTATGTTGAATGTTAGTAATTAAAATAATCCTGTAGGCATGTTCCTATTAAGTAGCAGCAGAACACACATAAACACCACTAGGAATATTATCCAGTGCTATTTCTCACAGCTGCTGTTTTGCTTGAAAAAATTAATGCAAGCATTGTTAAGCTAGAATATAAAAAGCTCATAACAAATTCAGGTTAGACTGAGCTTTGTAGTGCTTTATTGGAATAGAAATTTCAAAGATTTAGCAGGTCCTTTCTTAACATTTTCCGAAGCCTAAATATCACCCAAGTCAATCAGATGGGTGTGGACAGGATTTTACCAGTGGAACTTCAAATTAAGCTTTATTGTAATGTTGATTTCAGAAAGGGGGGAAAGGAGACGATGTGATAGTTTTACTTAAAATTTGATTTCTGTAAATAACCAGAGTGTAAATACACAGTATGTGTGTGTACCTGCCTGTATGAGTGTGTTTTTAAAGTTGGACTTCAGCAATTTGTGAGAATTTATCTTCCTTTAGAGGTTCACCAGACTAGAGCAAACAGATAAATCTTTTCTTTGTTTGCCAACCCATCAGAAAGAAAGCACATCTAGCCCAGTAAATAATTTTTGAATCACAATGGATTTTGCTGAGGTAATCTTGAGGGATTGGTAATAGGATTTGGAGCCTTTCACTTCTGTGACTATCTTGCCATTGGCACAGGTGAGCAGCAATCAAAAGTCATTTCTGACTGATAGCTGCCTGGTGGGCAATTCAAAGTGAACTTGCAGATATCTGTTAGGCTGAAAGGGAAACAGGAAAAAAATTAAAAACCAATCACACTGACGTCAACAACATCTTCTGAGTCAATAAGGAATGAATGCTCAGAATGCAATAGTAAACTGTTCTCTCTGTGGCCTCTACAAGGAAGGAGGGTCACAGATTTTTGAGGGGGAGTGAGAAGAATTTGCTCTAAATGTTACCCATAGATGTTGATGGAATGCATCAGTTTGGTGTAGTGGTTAAGGGTGGCAAGGCTCTAATATGGAGAGCTGGGTTTGATCCCCCACTCTTCCACTTGAAACCAGCTAGGTGTCCTTGGGTCAGTCATAGCTTCTTGGAGCTCTCTCAGCCCCACCCACCTCACAGGGTGATTGTTGTGAGGATAATAATAACACACTTTGTAAACTGGGCTGTTTCCAGACGGCTTACCTGCCTCCGGAACATCGCGCCATGTTGCGGGGAAAACGCGAAATATTGTGTTTTCTCGCGCAAGTTTTGCGCGACGTTGATATTTCGATATTTCGCGTTTTCCCCACAACATGGCGCGACGTTCCGGAGGCAGGTAAGCCGTCTGAAAACGGCTCTGGTCTGAGTAGGTGTTAAGTTGTCCTGAAGGGCAGAATATAAATCGAATGTTGTTGTTATTAATATAAACATGGAAACATATTAGTGTAGATCAGACTGGGCCAATAATCATATATGGTAGAGATTTCTCCCTCTGTATTATGTGGGAAGTCTATATGAAGCCCAGATAATTTCAGAGATCTAATTTTTGTGATTCTTTCACACACACAAAAGAAACAGTGTATTTGTGTTTGTGTGCATGGGTATCTTATGGAGCATCCACATTATGTTAAACTAGCAACAGAGCCCATTGTGTAGAAAAATACAACATACCCTAGCAGCCCGTGTGGCCCTCCCAAGACCATAGAGGTGGCAAGGAGCCCCCCCCCCGCTGCGGCCTGCTTGCTGCCTCCGCAGTGTGGTGCACTGCATTGAGCCTCCCTGTTGCCTCCATGGCTGTGGTGGCACAGTCCTCCCAAGGCCATGTGCCAGGCTGCAACATTGCACAGGGCCTTCTCGCTACTTCCACGGTTTGGCATGCCTCCCCATTGCCTCTGCAGCCATGGCGGCACAGGACTCCCAATGCTGGGCTGCAGTGTTGTGCAGGGACTTCTTGCTGCGTCCATGGTGGCAAGGCCACTCACCAGGCCATGGTACCACACTGCCTCTGCGGTTCCTCAGAAGTCTGTCACAGGTGGCAGGGAGGTCTGGCACTGCCCTATCAAGGCCTCGCAGCAGCCACGACCACTGACCATTCACTTCTTATCCTGGTGCAGGCATACCCACAGACGTCTTGGTGTGCCTGCACCAAGATAAGAAGTGCTTCATGGGCAACTCAGTTAACCTTTCATATCTTAGGATATGGACTGAAGGATGCACAACTTTGTCATTAGAATATTGTCCCCTAGGATGAGATGAAGTGAATCCTCCATACACACTCCATACAATGCAGAAAACTCTGCATTTGCCACCCTTCCTTGTTTTAATTTGTTGTTTGTTTCCTTTCAGAAAGTGAGAAAGGCTTCTGCGGCACCCCCCACCCCATTCCAACAGTATGATGCTATTCCTTATGGGGGATATTTTCCTGGGGGGGGCGGGGAGTCATTTTAAAACCAAATGTCACCAAGATTGCTGTAGAGCTTCGTCTGCCTGTACATCAAAGAACCCTACATTTCAAACAAATTGGACAAAGGATTTGAAATTTACAGGCTCCTGAACAATGACCCCTGCCATCATAATTATGAGTCCATTATTCCCTATGAGGGACTTATTCAAGGGGGAACTGTTTTTCAATCAACTGTCACCAAAATTTCAGGGGCTCTTCTTCTACCTGTCCAGCAAAGAACCCCACAAATTTCAAGAACTTTGGAGAAAGGGTTTAAATTCTAAAGGCCCCCGAACAAGCCCAGGCTATCTACTTTTGTGGTGGGGGGCAGCTTTCTCTTCACCCTACAAAGTACATGGGAAAGAAAAAGGCAGCTGTCTGCAGTTTGGGATTGTCTGGGAATGCTCTGTGTCCCACCCTTGTAAGGGTTTAATTGGTAGGGAGAAACTACAATGTCCAGAAAATCAGTAGAATAAAAGTAAAACACATGATCATGCTGCATGGTTGGTAAGCATAGGATCTTGATAAAAACCCAAATATTTAGGAGGAGGAGCTTTTGTTATTCCTAAGCATTTGTGTTACTGTTCCAGAAAATCCAGCTAATGATTCAAAACAGCTATTTCTGTGTATCTTTTCTGTTATACACACCCTAAGCCTGATTTCTGTCAAGAGCTATCTAAGGGGAACATATGTTGTCATTTTTGAGACAGCTGTCTGTCAGTTTATTTCTTAGATCAAGGTGAAGGTTAAGAAGTTTAAAGAATTTAATGGCCTGTGGCCTACATATCTAAAGAAACATCTAATCCCATAAGGTCTGTGAATCGACTACAGTCTTCAGCTTGCCACCTGCTGATGGTCCCGCCATTTAGAGTAGCCTGCCCGGTATCAACCAGAGCCCAGGCCTCTTCCATCATGGTTCCCACTCATTGCACCATGAAGAGGTGACGGGAGCCCTGTTACTGGAGAGCAGAAGGCTCTGCAAGGATTTTTTTCTGACAAGGCTTTTGATAGAGTATGAACTGCAGACATATTTTGTGGGTGGAAGGAGATATTTGGATATTTAATTTGTAACATTCTAGTTATTACCTGTGAGCCTCCTTCAGCCAAGAGGAAAAGCAGGATATAAATATTTCAGTAAATAAATTAATTAAATGGACACATGTGTATCTCTGTCTGGGCTAATTATAAGTAGTATACAATGTCATTCCAATGTCCTTTGGCAAGGATGGGATATCAATTGAGTAATTAGCTATGGCTAATTCATTAACCTATTGCCCAGAAGAGGAAAGGAAGCAACATCGTTATTGTACAGTGCAAAATGGAAATAGAAAAAGCTCCTACTTTCTCTAAATGCAAATTTCTCTTTGTTTCTCACTCTTTTTGTGCCTAATTAAGTCTTTCCTTGTATGTCAGCCTAAAGCAAGATAATCTCTGCTTTACAAAGATTAACCCCATTTATACCAATTAGCACATGGTAAAGAAAGGCTTTTAATACTTTACACCGGCAGATGAAGGAGAGTACTATGATGCAGGATTAGACTGGATCACCTATTGGTGTGCAAGAACTCATTACATAATATATACTATCAGCCAAATCTTTTGTTTTTTGAACTTTGTGAGTTGTTAAGTTGCTGAAGTGATTGTGAGGAATACTAAAAAGGTAAAAACAACCAATTCCCCTTTTCAGGAGCAGAAAGGAGATGTGAGAAAGAAAGTAATGACTTTTGATGACTACACAACTTAGGAAGAAAATAAGGAGAATATATTTTTAAAGTGTTTGAACTTACTTTTAAGCTTTTCATTCAATATCAATGGAAAGGTACAAGAACAAAAGAGTCTTCTTCTCCCGCATCCCTAGGAAAGGCTTCAGTTCTGACATTACTGGTCCATACAGCCCCTATCCACAGTTACTACTAGCTGCCTACAGAATGTCTACCATTGTTCCATTTCAATAATGATATTACTGATATCACAGAAAAACAAAGAACTCACCTTCGTATTAGAGGACTGAATTCCCCGTGGTAGCGTTACTTTCACAGAAGGAATAAATTTGATTTACTCTGCTATTTAAAACAGAATTGAAATGGAGCAGGGGAAGAACATTTCCTCTCTGTATGAATCACAGCATCCTGACACCCTCAGGCATTGTTCAGGTCAACATTCCTAAATCAAATGGCATATGCCTAGAAAGCAAGCAAAGTATGGTCACTTTCCCTTCCTTTCCCCTCTATTTTGCCTAAACTAATATCATTGCTGCTGACACATCCTTATTGATTCAGACTCCTCTTGGTGTCTGACATGCTTCCTGTTGGTTGCTTGGTAACAAAAAATAGTTTTGCAAGGTAGCCAGGAGCTGACATTCTAGTTTCGAGATGCAGCACATTGTTTTGTTAACACAAGTAGAAAACACATGTATTTTATATTCAAAGTATGGAGAAATTATAATGTTAATATCTATAATGTATGCCTTCTTGTCAGTATCTGACCATTCTGAAGTAATTCCCATTTGAATGCAAAATGTAGCACATAACACAAAAAAGCATTTCAGCTATTTTAAATAGTGTTTCTTAGGGAGAGTTCAGTTCTCTTCTCCAATACTTTTTTTTTATTTCAGCAAGTAACTTAAGTGTAAGATGAAGGGAAAATTTCAGAGTTCTGAAGCTTTGCTCCGAAATACTTAAGCTTGAATAAGAAATAAGAGTTAAATATGAAGCTGTAGCCTTTCAACCCTTTTCATACCACGTTTCAGAGACTCTAAATGCATTAGTCAAGGGAGAAGCACTGCTCCACTCCCAGTGTTCATTTGTTGACTTGAAGATGTGTGAAAGTACTATATAGAGCAATCAGGAAACCCTTCTTTTCAGGATTCTTGATCACATGGAGAGATACCTACATGCGTACACTTACATGTCTTACTTTTTCAGATCAGTGGGGCAGAAATAAAGGATGCTAAGAATTTCATGGTGAGCATACTGCTTTGACAGTCACAATCAGGCAGTCTTCACTCATCACCTCACCACCATCTGACATAAGGAGCACAGATCATCTTTGTGGATGCACAGTAGCTACCAGCCTTAAACAGGTCTACTTAGAATCCTACTGAAGCCCACCCAATGGGGCTTACTTTCTGGTGGCTTCAATGTGTAGCTGAAATTGGATGTGATCACTCCTCCAGCATCAACTTTTCAGAGGAGATGGGAGCTGATGAGGGAAGAGAGTACATGGAAAATATCCTCATAGGTCATATGTTTTAAACCAATACAGATATTTATTAAAATAACATTTAAAAGAGTGTTGAGGAGTGGTTTCTTGGAAAGGTCTGGACATGCTTTAAGGGTTCTACTTCTACTGGTTCTACTTCTTGTTCTGCAAGCAGGCAAATGGGAACTAAAGTATAACAAAGTGAAATGTAAATAAGGTTGCATATTCATGACAAACATATTTCTCCTTAACCCCCCGAAAGAATTGGTTGCAACCATAGACAACTGTACAGAGGAGTTTCTGTTTAAGTGGCTACAATTTGAAGGGGAGAAAAAAAGAATTCCTCAGAGTTTTTTTTAAAGAAAATAATCCATTGTTTTTTGTGCTTCATATGCAGCTGAATAGAACACTTGTGGCTGAGAATGATGTAAACCAAGTTTTGTATGGATGGCTGCAGTTGCCAAGGGGATGGTGATGTAGGCCTTTCTTCAGCTGGAGGTGTATAATTGCAGGTACTCAGAATAGATATAAATCCTTATCCCACTTTCAGTGTTGCTCAGTGATCCACCTCTTTCTTTAGAAAGAAAGGAGAAAAAGAAAAGTATTTTTAAAATGCAAAGAAGATTCATGTGGGAGGGCCCACTCAATGAAAGTTTGGGCATATGGAAAATATATTACAGATGTGAAAGGCTTGGTGTCAGTTCAAAAGACCAGCCTTACACTCTTTGCCCCCCAGTCGAAATGAAAGGCAGACACAAAGCTTGGGATAAAACTGGGCCAATTTATTGATTACAACATAACTTGTCACTACGGCAAGGGATCTAGTTAACTAGCGGTACAAGTCAAGCACTAGGGTCGCTGCGGACCTCTGCCTTGACCTGTCTGGGCGAGCTCCCACTGCCCCAGGGGTGAGCCATCCAAAGAAATGGCTGTACCCGGCAGCCAGGCAAATGGTTCCCCCTCCAGGCCTATAGCACCTTGCCGTACAGCAGGAGGGCCTTACTTGTATAGGGGAGCCATGCGGCAGTCTGCCATCGCAACTGGCTACTGTACAGCCCACCAGCTGCTCCAGAAAGACCCCAATTCCTCACCAATGAGGATACGTCAAGGGGGTCACCGGCCCGCTCATTTGACATCCTAACCTGTTAGTGGCTGAACTATGTACAATTCCACCAACCAATTACATAGATCATTCAAGAATATGTTGTTGCCCACCCCAGAGAGTTGGACCCCATCACCCCTGTACAGGTTGGCACGCTCGTCCTGAATCAAGGAGTGTGGCAAGTAAATCCCCAGCCCCTGCACTAGGGCTTTCTCAAGGGCTCTGTTGGCCTTGCACCTAGCATTGCTGACCAAATGATCAGCACCTCAGGCCAGAACTTGCCTATCAACAGGCCTTGCCCTTAACCAAGCCAAGGTCATTACCACCTAAATGAATGACCAAGATATGAGTGGGTGGACTGGTTCTCCCCTCAAAGAGGAGTGGCAGCAACCCAGGCCGATGAAGGCCTCTACGGCCCTGCTACTTGACTGTGGCCCACTCACTAAGGCCGAACTGAGACCTGATTGGAGTCCTCTTGGCTTGGTGGGCTGCCCAAAAGACCATACTGTGCCCGCAGATGAAGATCTGAAGCCTCTCGTGGCAAGAGACAGCACCTGAAGAAAGAAAAGAACCAACAAATGACAAAGATGTCAGGGGTCGTATGTAACCCTTGTATGCAGAAGACTGCCAACACCCCACCTTCTGGATGGCAGGCCCAGGAAAGCCCATGGCCGCCGTTGTAGAAGCAGCCCCAATCCTAAAGGAATGGGTACCAAATTTAATGCCTGCCAAACCTAATCTAGCCAGAGCCCTGCCTGTAACTGCCCCGAACTGAATCTTGCTAAGAGAGGTGCCGTCCACATGATGGAAAAGTAAACCCTCACTGTCCCCTCTCAACTCCACATGGTGCTTAAGTGCGCTCACGGGACATAATCCTGGCTCGGAACAGGTGCTCAAGTGAACTATAATTTCCTTGGCTGTTGTGGGTTTTCCGGGCTGTATTGCCGTAGTCTTGGCATTGTAGTTCCTGACGTTTCGCCAGCAGCTGTGGCTGGCATCTTCAGAGGTGTAGCACCAAAAGACAGAGATCTCTCAGTGTCACAGTGTGGAAAAGATGTAGGTCATTTGTTTGTATCTACTCAGAAGGGGTGGGGTTGAGCTGAGTCATCCTGTAAGAGTTTCCCAGGGTGTGGAATGCTAATGGCTGGAGGCTTCACTGTATCCTGAGGAGGTTCTTTTGCATATGGATTGGTACTTGATGTGCTAATCTTCTCTGCAGGGCTATTGTCGGGGATAGAATGTTTTGTTAGCCTGGTGTTTTTCAGAACTGGAAACCATGCTCTGTTCATTCTTAAGGTTTCTTCTTTCCTGTTGAAGTTTTGCTTATGCTTGTGAATTTCAATGGCTTCCCTGTGCAGTCTGACAAAGTAGTTGGAAGTGTTGTCCAGTATTTTGGTGTCCTGGAATAAGATACTGTGCCCTGTTTGAGTTAGGCTATGTTCAGCCACTGCTGATTTTTCAGGTTGTCCAAGTCTGCAGTGTCTTTCATCTTCTTTTATTCTTGTCTGGATGCTACGCTTTGTGGTCCCGATGTAAACTTGTCCACAGCTGCAGGGTATACGGTATACTCCTGCAGAGGTGAGGGGGTCTCTACTGTCTTTTGCTGATTGTAGCATCTGTTGTATTTTTCGGGTGGGTCTGAATACTGCTTGAAGTTTATGCTTTTTCATAAGCTTTCCTATCTGATCAGTAATTCCTTTGATATATGGCAAAAACACTTTTCCTGTAGGAGACTGTTTTTCCTTGGTTGTTTGATTCATCCTGGGTTTGATTGCTCTTCGGATTTCATTTCTGGAGTAGCCATTTGCCTGAAGTGCGTGGTTTAGATGATTAATTTCCTCATTGAGAAAGTGCGGCTCACATATCCGTCTTGCACGATCCACTAATGTTTTCATTATGCCTCTTTTCTGTCGGGGGTGGTGATTGGAGTTTTTGTGTAAGTACCGATCAGTGTGAGTTGGTTTCCTGTAGACCCTGTGACCTAACTGAAAGTTTGCTTTGCGGATGACCAAGGTATCCAGGAATGGGAGTTTTCCCTCAATTTCTTTCTCCATGGTGAATTGTATGTTCAGGTGGATGTTGTTGAGATGATTCAAAAACCCCATCAATTCTTCCTCCCCATGGCTCCAAATGATAAATGTATCATCCACAAACCGGAACCATACACTAGGTTTGTGGGGTGCTGATTCTAGAGCTGTTTTTTCAAAATGTTCCATGTAGAAGTTTGCTATAACTGGGCTGAGTGGGCTCCCCATGGCCACCCCATCCATCTGTTCATAGAATTCGTTGTCCCATTGGAAGTAACTGGTTGTCAGACAATGGTGGAATAAGGCTGTTACATCCTCTGGGAAAATCTGATTAATAAGTGCAATAGTGTCTTTTACTGGAACCTTGGTAAACAGGGATACAACATCAAAACTGACAAGTATGTCTTGTGGATTGAGTTTCAGAGAACTGATTTTGTTGATGAAATCTGCTGAATCTTTGATGTAAGACGAGGTTTTCCCGATGTGGTCCTGCAGGAGATCGGCCAGATGTCTAGCTAATTCATATGTCGGTGAACCAATGGCACTCACAATGGGTCAGAGTGGGACTGAAACCTTATGTATTTTGGGGAGTCCATATAGTCTAGGTGGCTGTGCTTCAGTCTTGCATAGTTTTCTGTGCGTGTCGGGATGTAGTGAGGAATTCTTGATCAGCGCATTTGTTAGCCTGGTGATTTTGCAAGTGGGATCTCGTTTTAGTTTTTTGTAGGTGGAGGGGTCCAGGAGTTCCTTAATCTTCTTTTTGTATTCCTCTGTTTTCATGATCACTGTAGCATTGCCTTTATCAGCTGGTAGAATGATGATGTCTGGATCTGCATTGAGGGTCTTGATGGCATTTCTCTCCTTGCGTGTTATATTGCTGGTGGGAAGCTTTGCCTTTTGTAGAATCCTGGCTGTCTCTCCTCTTATTTCCTCAGCTTCCTCTTCAGGTAGATGACGAATGGCAGCTTCTACATTTGCAATGATGTCTTCCACAGGAATTCTGGTGGGGGTGACTGCAAAGTTTCCTCCCTTTGCCAAGATGGAGGTTTCTTCTGGTGAGAGTTGACGGTCTGTCAGATTGATGACAATGCGTGCATTGTCGAGCATGGGGCTTGCCTGAGGAAGCCCCACAGCCCCTCCGCCCGATAGCTACCAAGGAGATCGTCTCCACAGATGAGGATGGCAGAAAGACAGACCGGATAGTTAAAGAAACACGCAATTGGAGGCCCGATGAACTCCAAGCCATAGCGGACCGCATGGGACCCCTGAACCGGGACTCAGCTATACAATGGTTCGCACACGTGACCATGTCCCAGCCCTGTGCCAGTGGCTCCGACGTAGCTCAGCTGGCGCGCCACTGCGCCAGCCCCGAAATAGTCACCTCTCTTAATGCATATATTTCCAACCGGAGACTAGCCACTCGCAGTCAGTATGGTGCCATGAAGGAGTTGTGTGCCTTCCTCTGGCCTACCAAGAGCTTGAAAGCCTTATACATAGCAGAATCTCAAAAACCCGGAGAGGACCCAGAGGCATATTTAGCCAGAAAGCAGCTCCTAGCCGAACTAGCAGACGAGGTAGACTTAGACTTAAGCGACATGCCTGACTTCGATGACTTAGAATTTAGGAGAGCAGTCATAGACGGGCTCAACAGCACCACTCGCCTGGCCCTGGCAGGAGTTGAACCCGGGAGCATTACATGGGGAGAGCTGGAATCCCGCATCAGGAGCATTGCTGGCCTGTTGCGAGAGACCGGAGCGATCCGCCATGTGAAGTCCCCGGCCCCTCGTAGGAAGGAGAGAGAGCCGATAAGTGCAGTCACTTATGCCAACCATGGCCCCCACTCCCAGTACCGACCGCAGGGACGCAACTCATACTCGGAGGCCCGGGGAGGGATCCTGAGGGGAAGGAGCAGCAGTTTCAACCGGGGAAGAGGACCAAGGGACTACCGCCCGGGAGTTTCCTTCGCACCCACCCCGAGCTACGGTTCCTCCTCCCAGCAGGGACCCCATGAGCCCCGACCGCAGGATGCGCCCCTGGCCCCTTCCCACTCTCGAGCATCGCACCCGTACAACCACCAGGTCTACCCACCTCCAGATCAGTCTAACGCTTGGGGGGCACCGCAAGGCGACCACGAGGGCTACAAGGACCGCGGCAACACGCCCCAATCCAGGGACCCCCTCCGTTGGGAACTTTGGATGCGCCTCAAAAACATCGGAGTGAACATGGAGCTATTCGATGGAAAGCCCACGTCCGTTCTGATGAAGGCGATCATGGACTGGGAAGACCAGCAGCAACCTCCGGTACCCCTGACGGCACCCCCTTACCGCCGGACCTTTCCTTTCCGGGTCCCCCGATAGCTGCGGAACGCCTGAGCCCCAACAACCCCTTTAGAGGAAGCGCCGCTTCCACCGACCAGGGCGCAGGATCAGAATAGGGCCGCCCCGAGTCCCAGTCTCCTTCCGTGGGCATAGTTGCCAGACTAAAGCCGGACACATGGGGGAGACCGACAGTAAAGGCAGGGATCAGGACTCCCGGGGAAAAGAAGAAGCCTGCCACCCTCCTCATAGATACCGGAGCCTCACTTAATATACTCCGGCCCACCTTGGTTACAAAGGGAACTCAGACCTCTACTACCATGCAGCTTGCCGGTTTTGGAGGCGGCATGCAGGAATCCCCGGTCTGGCAGGATATCCCCCTCTCCGTTGGGAGCCTGGCCACCCGGATTTCGGCATGCGCAAACCGGGGAGAAGATGACGGACTTTTGGGTATGCCGTTTTTCCAAGCCGAGGGACTGACCATTGACCTAGCAAACGGGCTCCTGTGGCGCATCCCGGGAGGCCCAGACTTTGTCAATGCAGTCCATCGATGTGCAGCCCTTAAGGCCCCCTTGCCTCTCGCCCCTATCACAGGAGACCCCTGGGTTCAGGACTTTCCCAAAGTTTGGGTGACAGACAAAGCCGAGTGTGGGATAGTGAAGGGCGCCTGCGTCCTAATTGAAGGAAAGGACCCCCCTCCCCAGAGACAGTACAAGTACCCAGCCGAAGCTGAGGCGGGGATAGCCAAAACCATAGAAGGACTCCTTGAGTGGGATGTCATACTCCCGATGCAGTCCATCTGCAACACCCCATTGTGGCCGGTTCTGAAAGCAGATGGAGTGACCTGGAGAATGACGGTCGACTTCCATGCCCTGAATGCCACCACCCCTCCAGTTGCCCCGGTTGTGGCCAAGTACAACGAGATCCTGACGGCCATTGCCGCTGGGTCCCGATTCTACTCGGTCATAGACCTGGCCAACGCCTTCCACTCCATTCGATTGCATGAGTCTTGCTGGTACAAGTTCGCGTTCACTTTCCGCGGCCAGCAATACGCATTCAAGCGGACACCCCAGGGATTCCACTCCAGCCCCAGCATTTGCCATGCCCATGTAGTCCAGATGTGGGAACGCCTCCAACCCTCCTCGAGGCCCCATGTTCTGAGTTACGTGGACGATATCCTGGTCCACGCCCCCACAGAAGAATTAGCTCGCCAGATCACGAGGGAAGTCTTAGAACTCCACCGCGAGACTGGGTTCAAGGCGAGCAGGGAAAAGGCCCAATTGGTTCAGACCAGTGTCAAGTACCTGGGTCTGACCCTGGGACCCGAGGGTCGCACCCCGGACGCCCAGCGAATGGAGGTCATTTCCAAGCTGCCTGCACCCACCGACGTCCCCTCCCTTAGAGCCCTTCTAGGAACCTTCAACTTCTCCCGAGATTTCATCGAGTCTTTTGCAGATAAGGCTCGCCCTCTTTATGCCCTACTTAAAAAGAACACTCCCTGGGAATGGGGACCAGATCAGCAGACAGCCTTGGCCGAACTGAAACGTAGTCTGGCCGCAGCCCCAGCTTTAGCCCATCCGGATGTCACCCAGCCGTTCTTTATCCAGTTAGCAGTCTCGGACAAAAGCATAGGAGCCACGCTCACCCAGCAGCAAGCGGGAGCCGCTAGAGTAGTAGCCTATGCCTCTCGTAACCTAACTTCAGTAGAGACAAAGTTCAGCCCATGCGAAAAGACTTGCCTTGCTCTAGTTTGGAGTCTGACCCATTGGGAATTTATCATAGGTGGCTCGCGCACGATAGTTCAAACCACCCACACGCCTCTCAAGTACATCCTATCTGGAAAAATACAGGACGGGCAGGTATCTAACGCCCGCATAGCACAATGGACCTTAGCCTTGGTCAACCGCGGAGTAGAATTTAAGAAGGAAGCCACTGAGCCACCAGCCCCCTATGGCCTGTTAGTAACCGGGACTGAGCACGAGTGCCCCCTGGACCCGCCACCGCAGGTTGTTTGGCCAGTCACTTGGGGAGTCCCGCTAGAGGAAGCCCGACTGAACGGCTTCACATGCTGGTTCTGCGACGGCTCCTCCTTTCACGTTGGTGGCTCCCCTCGGACAGGCTACGGCGCTGTGCGAGTGAGCGATGCATATACCCTCAAAGGTCCAGCCCGCCCCCATTCCAGCCAAGCGGCTGAGGTCCGAGCGCTTCTGGCAGTGCTTGAGTTTGAGCCCCCAGAAAGCCCACTCACCATTTACACAGACTCGGATTGGACGGCCAAAGCCGCCACAGTCTGGCTCCCGGTGTGGCAAAATCAGGGGTGGAAAGCCAGCGATGGGAAACCCGTAGCCCACCTACAGCTATGGCAGCAAGTGGCCACGCTCCTTCAGTCTCGCACAGGCCCAACGCAGGTTACACATGTTAAAGGGCACCAAAAGACGAACTCAGAGACCGCCTATTGGAATGACCAGGCAGACCTCGCAGCCAAGGCAGCCACCACTGAAAATGCTCCCCTGCCGGAACCAGCCCCAGACTGCCCCCTCCACCCTGTCACCACCCGGGCACAGGCCCGCAACCAGGCTCAGTGAACCGCAGGTACACTAGACCTAGCACAAGTGCAGACATCCGACCCAGAAGTGGCTGGCCTCCTAGCAGCAGGAAGAGACCAGACAGGAAGATTAGTGATCCGAGAAGAGGAAGGCATAGTTTGGGCAGTAGATACAGCCGGTGAACGCCACTGGGTAGTGCCACTGGAAGTCAGGGCTGACCTGATTCAGTTTGTCCACGAGCAGGGACACCGAGGCAAGGACCTGACTCTGGAGAGGGTCAAAGAGGTTGGTTGGTGGCCTAGCATGCGTACCGAAATAGCACAATGGGTGGACAACTGTCTGTCCTGCGCTATGGTCAACGCAGACCCCACCGGACCTAGAGCTCCCCTCCAGCATCAGAGAATTGATGGACCCTGGGCTCATATACAAATCGACTTTATCGGCCCCCTTCCTCCCACTCCCTGTGGCAATCGCTACTGTCTCACTGTCATAAATGGGTAAGAGGCATTTACTAAAGAGGCCTTTAGTAAATGGGTCCAGGCATTCCCGTGTAAGCATAACACTGCAGCCACCACGGCCAAACTACTGTTCAATAATGTATTCTCGAGATGGGGCACTGTACGAGTCATGGATTCTGATTTGGGCTCACATTTTATTGGAGAAGTCACCCAGGAACTTTGCAAGGCATTAGGCATCCAACAACGCTTTCACATAGCCGGCCATCCCCAAGTTTCCGGCGCCATAGAAAGAACCAACCGGACCCTCAAGGAGGCTCTCCGCAAGATGGTTCGCTCCTTCGGGAGAGACTGGGATGAAAAACTCCCCATAATTCTAATGGCCATCAGAGGCACCACTGCGGTTCACGGACTCACGCCCCATATGGTCATGACAGGACGGAAAATGCAGCTCCCAGAAGCCTTCTGGCTAGACACGCAGCTCCCTTCTGATATGCAACCCGTAGTAATTAATGACGCCTGGGTTCAGGACCTCATCTCATCCATACACGCCGTCCACATGCAAGTGGCCCAGAAGTTAGGCACAGCCCAGAAGGACATGGACCGCAAGCTAGGATGGGTCAGGAACCCGAGGCAATGGGAGGAAGGACAGCTCGTTCTATATAGGAAGTTCTCACAGAAGGCACACTCGTTAGCGGCCAAATGGCAAGGCCCCGTCCCAATCACAAAAAGAGTCTCTCCAGCCGTCTATCAGGTAGCCATCCAGAGGAAAACAGGAGGCACTTGGCTAAAATACTTCCATGCCTCTCAATTGAAGGAATGGAAAGGAAAGCCGCTCCAAACCGCCCCGCCTGTGTATGATCCTGGGGGAACAGCCGCCAGCCCAGCCCCCCTCTGCCCAGTGATTCGCCAGATATCCCTCCACCCTGGGCCAGAGACACCCTATGTCCCCTTAGACCAGACCTTTGTAGCTCTAGTATAAAAAGAAACGGTAGAATATATATATATAAATGTTAAGAGGTTTTTTTTCAGTTCTATTCTTTAACCTCCTTAGGCGGGCCCCACAGTTGGGACCCTTGGGGGAAACACGGCATCCAAAGCCAAATAGGACCACCACCGAGAGTGATTCTTAATTGGATTTTAAGCCGCGTGTTCGGAAAAAAATTGCACAGGCAAAAGAGATTTGCTGTGTGTGAAAGTGTTTGGAGAGGCTTTAGCCCAAAAGTGAATGCATTCTTCCAACATTGGGACCACCAAAAAAGGTGATCTCTTTGTTTGAAAACATTTCACCCGCCGTGCTGGTGAAGATGCTGCATCTACGTAGATTCGGGGTCTCACCTGCCAGACCCACGCTTTCGCATGATGGTCGGCTTTGGCTTTGAGGGCCGTGCCTCCCCTGAAGGAAACCCCCGTTCAGCCCGTCATCCCCCTCTTTTACTAATGTTCATATTCGTCATGGTGAGTTGCTATACGGCGCCACCAGCTAGTACGCTTTAGTGCAAAGGTAAAAGACCCGCCAGTATTTTGTAAATATGTGCCATCTGGAATGTGTTATTGAGGTGCGTTCGCTACGCACAAGGGGCAGCATGCCTCATTTACATAGCCAGGATCCCCCGCGCCAAGATGACCCCTGAATAGCCCAGACCCAGCGGCGCCGAAAAATTTCCGCCGTCTCCGCCGCTTTTCGATAATCACTGCCGAACGCCTTTGGCTCCATTTCGGCCCTTTCCACCAGCAGCCACCCGCCCCATCTAATGTAATCTTTTCCCTTTCCCGTGCCGTATAAGGGAAAAGAAGGGGGGGAGACATATTGAAGTTATAACGAAGCCCTGCCAGGCCTTCCAAGTGAGGGCAACCCAAAAGTACCCCGCACCCATGTGCTTTTGCTCTGTGTTTTTCTTTCTTTTAACATGAAAATGGGGCCTCCCGAGGGAGTCCCTCCAAAAATTGCTCCTAGGAAAAATGGTCCGCCGAAATACATACAAGAGGTCCTGCAAAAAAGCAGAGGGAAAAAGACAAAGCAAAAGCAAACCATCATAAAACATACCTTCTACCCTAACCACCCCTACTTCAAAATAATTTTTAGAAAATAGAACGAAGGTCTCCTTAAGCAGCAACCCTTATGGTTACTGGAAACCGCTCTCTAGCCCATCTTAAGCGAAACAAACGGCAAGGCCAGGCCGAGCTGGACCGATAACTCTCAGCCCGCAAAATAAAAGCAGCCCGCCACCGAGCAAGGGGCACCTGAAGGCCACATAGTCTAGGCACCCAGGAACCCCTGGGGCGAGTTTGCATAATTCCGCCTAACGTACAGCCGACCCTCGCCCGACGCAAAGACGTTACCCTCCGAAATATACATACTATAGGAAGAAGCCTCTGCATAGGAGTCCCCCAGAGCAACAAGCTGGAAGGCTCGCTTAATGCTCCGGGACTTCTCGTTCGAACCCCGCCTAATAGACAGTGCTGGCAGAAAAACGCCCTCCCTTTTTCCATGCTTCACTTCATTTATTTTGCTGCAACAAACTCAGGGAACCTGTACTTATATCCGCAGGTCTCCCCAGGATATTTCGCCACAAAAAGGAAAGGGCCGGGAGATGAGGCACCTGGCTACTCTGTGTTTGCTCATGCTAGCGGGCACCCTAATAGAGGGGCGCCCGTCCAAATTAATGCCCTACCCCCACTGGAGATGTATCAATACATTGGCAGGAAATGAAATGATGGTCTGCAAGGTTGTGCAGCAGAGTAATATGACCACCCTAACGGATCGCACAAACTTCCGCAGTTGCGAAGAGCAGTGGATCCGACCCCCAGAGCTTGTTATTTTATGTGTAGGAGTGAAAACCATGTCCCAAGAGCTAGTGTGCTATTCGCCTACTGATACGGTTTCACCACTTGATCCGATTCCATGTATGTTCCTTCCCCATATCAGGCCAGCCCCCACCGCAGTCCCGGTGGTAGACAAACATACCACCCCTGCCAATCTCGAAACCTCGCCAGTTGTCACTGAGGCTTTTTCGATTCGGTTTCGTTTTCTCAGCCATGCCGGACGCTCCTCTCGGCTGGTCCGGGAGGAAACGACCGGGCACCCTGACCGGGCGGCTGATCCACAAGGATTAGCCCCCAGGACTCCCAGGGAGGGAGCCAGGGTCCGGGACGCGGCGGGAAGAACTCCCCGAAATCAATGCGGGGGGGGAATTGCCCGTTTGTCCCTATGGAGGCCGGCAGATGTGCGCGGCGCCTCGAGTGCCGCCGGGCAACGAGAAACGGCAAGTAAAAGAAACAGGCGGAAGCCTGTAAACAAGCGAATCCCTTCTGTTCTACAAGCGTTTGTGAAGGAGAGGTTGATCTGAAGAAGACTCGCTCTTCCCCTTCGTGGAGTTCCAGAATTTTGTTGGCGCCCCCCCCCCCCAAAATGGCAGCAAAGAAGCAAAGTCCCGCTCTCGGTAAGTCAATCTCGGCCACCTTGCAGAAAGGGGAGTCGCTCGAAGAGTTGGTGCGCAGGGCGGTGGTGGAAGCCATAAAACCCTTTGTTGACAAGCTGAACGAAACTGATCAAAGGGTGGGCTTAATTGAAAGCGAGGTGAAAACCATTAAGGCAGCAGCGGGGGGGGCAGAAAAGTCTGCTCTGGAAAGTGCGTCACTTGTGAAGGCTACAAAAAAGGAGCTGAAGTTGGTGGAGAACCAACTGATCGGGCTACAGGTGGAACGAACGCAGACAATTTTGCGTCTCCAAAACGTGAAAGAGGAGGAAAATGAGGATCTGTGGGATTTGGTCTCGGAACTACTGGCGACACCCGCGAGGACGACTAAAGAAGAGGTTAAAAGCGCCATTTTGGAGGTCCGTCGGGCTTCTTCAAAATATGCAACAAAGCGACAGTTGCCTCGTGAGATCATTATTGACTTTTCAACTAAAAAGATTCGGGACACCATCCTATATAACTCATACAATGCGGATTTGGACTTTATGGGTTTGAAAGTCAAGATTTTGAAGGACGTTCCATTTCTAGTCCGGAAACGGCGTTTTAAATATAAAAAGTTTGCAGCTCTTCTGAGGGACCATGGAATAAAGTACAAATGGTTATTCCCGGAAGGAATATGGTTCAGATATAAAGATCAGGCCTATAAGATATTATCAGAAGATCAACTAAAGGATTTTGAGAATAAAAACCCAGAACTCTGCTGCACCAAGAACGAAGAAAAGGAGGAGCCGGAGGGGGGGGGGGGAGGAGGAGAGCATCGCAACAGCAGTTGCACAGAGAGAATTGCGTCCGGGACCTAGAAGGGGGAGGAAAGTTTAATCAGAATTTGAAATGTTTATTTTCTGTATGATTAACCACTCCATCATTATTCTATGGAGCTATTTTTGTATTATGACAGTATGAAGGGAAACATTGAAGTGTAGTGTTTAGTGTTTGTAGTTCATTCCCCCCCCTTTTTCTTTTTCCACCCCCCTTTGTCCCTTCCCTCTCCCCTTTCCTTGTGATAGTCTGGTGTAGTGTTTTGTAGTTATGAAAAATAAAAAAATTTATAAAAAAAAAAAAAGTTGTCACTGAGGCTTTCGGACCATACTGTGAAGATATTTTAGTGTCGGCCGCAGTATGGAAGGTAGGAGCCCCCTTTAGAATGACCATCCTACTAGGCACTACTACCACTGAAACTGCATCAGTCACTGTCACGCCCCCTTCAGGCGCAGTTCTCTCCTTTGCTATAGAACACTGGGAGAACCTGACCTGGATTGTAAAGGAGGAGGACCTAGCCAAACACGGCCCACCCGATTGGATACTGGTTCAACAGACGCCCGAATGCCAAACCAAGCCGCTAGTAGAGAAATTTCACCGGCTTGGGCTGCTCTTTGTAAATTTGACTCACGAACCAGGCAATTATTCCCTGCTGATCCGGACCCAGGAGACCCACACCAACATCGAGACCAGACCGGCTTCATTTGCCAAGACCAAGCCTTTGCACCGCATCACCCCTGTGTAGCCCCGCAAGTCGACGCCCTCAACGAGTGCTCCTTCGAGGTCGTCCGGGAGAACAGCTCCGCTGTGGTCTACCTTGGGAAAGGATGTGCCTGTGTGCGAACGGCCTGTGACTTTGTGATCCTGAACTCGTTCCAGCTCAAGCCCGTGATCCCGGGAGTCAACCGCTGCTTCTGCAACCTGTCTTCGGTGGCAGCCTGCGACTTCACCTACACGGTACCGGTCTGGACCCAAGAAGAGATCCTGGTGGCACCCTCCATCTACCGCTATGTGAAGCCAGTCTCCCTTGGCATCGGTCTGGAGCTAGTCCACGAGCTCCTGACCCACCCACAGCTCCACCGCACCCTCCAGAGCATCCAGAGGGACGGGGATACTACTGCTTTGGTTGTGTCCCACAACGGCAAGGAGATTTTGGATCTTGCCCAGCGGATCAAGACCACCGGAGAGCATTCGTGGTGGGAAACCCTCTTTGGCTGGAGCCCCACTGCCACTGGAATTTACAATTTGGCCCTACACCCGATCATTGTTATTCTGGCCTTCCAAGTTTTGTTATGTGCTTCACTACTTTATTTAGGCTGCTGGAGCCGCCGACAGCTCCAGCAACTCCAGCTGTCTTACTGCCTGGATCACTACAATCCAGACCTCCTCTTGCCTTAATGGGTGCACTTGGCGCCTCGTTTAACCCTTGCTTGTTTTACTACTTACATTGTTATGAGATACGCTTATGTGTGTGCTTAATATGTATGAACTCTGCACCGGCCCCATGGACGCTTTGCTGCCGAACACCGCTCCGAGGCCCTCTTGTGGACTAGGGGGGGAACATATTTCTCAGCCCCCCAGCCCACGGCCCGCCTACGAACGACTGCCAGCGGCACTACCTCCATGAGGACTAGAACTGTGTGCCTGAAGCCCTTCTCGCCGCCCACCGACCCTGCTCTGCGGATTGACGCAGACAGCAAGGGGGGGTGGAAGTGTGTTTTGGAACACATGGACTAAGTTTGCTTGTTCCTGTATATATGCAACCCAGTCCAGCAGCTGTACTGCGGACTGAGCCGTCTGTGATCTTTGCTGCTCTATTGTTTTAAGCTCTCTATGAATTTCTTTCCATTGCCTTCCATGAATTTCACCCCTATGAATTTAGCCCCGAAGTAATCCCTCGCTCTATCTATTGCAAGTGCGCCCATGATCCTCCCATGAACTGGGATCTTTTAATCACCCCCTATCAATTTTATTCCTATGAATTTTCTTTTAACCCTATGAATTGCCTTTTAACCTGACTCCCTCCGCCGAAGTGATTTTAGCCTATTTATCATTTGTATGAATTTGGTTTCAACCGGGACCACTCCTGACCGGTCCCTTTTAAAAGGTTATTATATTCCTGATTTTAGACTCCATGAATTTGATTTTAATCTGACTGTATGAGTTGGTCTTTTAATTGCGAATTCTATTTTTCTGCCCCCATGAGCCCTTCCGCCGCCTCCCCTCATGAATTGTTTCCACGCACTTGATTTTACTCTTGCTGCTTTTATCTATGAATTGGTTTTAACTCCCTGAATTATTGTTTTTAATCATACATATATATATGTATTTATGGTTTTAATCACCTATGAATTGTTCCACCCTCGATGAATTGGTCTATGCCTTGCTTGCACATTTCACTTTTATCCTGTATGATGAATTGAACCTTATACCCATGAATTTACCGCTGTATATGAATTACTCATTGCTATGAATTGCTCATTACTGCCTATGTAACTATGAATTATTGCTATTTATTCTGACAGTTGCACTTAGCACACCTCCTGGTGTGAACCCAGAGACCTGCAGCCCATTGGCTGATCTAAATTGCACTTATTCGGTTAGGTGGTTCTCCAAACTAAATTTTTGAGTGATGCCTCCCCCTCCTCCCCTTCCCACTCCTTCTTCTCTCGAAGCTCGACCACCGGACATTGCCGACCACCTCGCCTTTGAAGTCAAGTTCGGAGACCCACGCGCCTGACGTCACGGGGTCTCCGAGGGGGGGAATTGTTGCCAAGTAGGCCCCCTCTCCTGCTTTAAGGCCTGCCATGAACTGTGTTAAAGTTTCCTGCGTTGCTGTTTTACTGCTGCACCAAAGACTGCCCTGCACGTGTGTGTTCTGGTACACGTGTCAGTTTCCTGCCTGCTTGTTAATTACCCTGCTGCTGCAATAGACTGTGTAGTTCCCTGACTCCATGCTTGGATAACTGCACAAAGGACTCTTTCTCTGGGCAACCCTGCCCTGACCTGTATCTGGATTTCCCAGCGTATGTTTGGACTGTGTTACAAGTGTGCCCCGTGCCTGCATTGCCATCTGCCACGGACCGTGCCTGTTCCCTGTTTTGGACTGTGTTTTAAGTGCTGTTTCCCCTGCCTCCATGGAAGCCTGCCTCATATGGGCCCAAGCTGCTGTTAGCAGCCAGGAGACGGCCAGGGAAACCTCCAGCGAGCCTGGCTAGGCGCTCCCTGGTCAGTTCCCGCCTGGAGACTCCCGCGGGCCGGTCGCCGAGCTTGCCCTCGCTACCGGGCAGCCTGCTATCCAGCCCCAGCTATGCCCAGCCGGCATCCATGTTCTTGGGCAGCCAGAAGACCCAGGGAAGAAGACTGCTTTGGGAAGCCATTTCGGCGAAGCGGGCACACCACGTCCGCAGCGAGAGCACCTCACCCACCTCTGCATATCTTAGGAGCCGCCCCGGAAAAGGAACTAAGTGCCGACCATCCCAAGCACTTAGAGAATGCATCTCAAAGAAACCTCCGCATTCCAGAGCTGATGACATCAGGACAAGCCCTGTCCGCTGGAACATCCATTCAGCCCACTCGGATTTCCCCCTCCCTCTTTTGTCCCCTCTTCCTGAGGTGTCACTTATCACAATCAGATTACCAAAGTGGCCCATCCAAGCCATTCAGTAACCCATTAGAGTCTTTGTTTTAATCTGTGAGAACCACCAAGTACAGCACCAGCCCCAGGGTACGTTTTGGGGTATTTAAGCTGGTCTCTCAGACCACACGTTGCTTAGGCCATTCCTATCCAGAACCCCTCGCTGTCCGTCTATGGTTCCAGTGCTGGCATTGGGCCACCTCGCTGCTGTGTCTCTGCTTTGCTCCAGGATTGTGAGTATTCCCCACCATCGTTGGGAACCCGCTAATGCGAACGTCTCTATATTTCATACTCTGTATCTCCTAGATCTTGTATGCTTTCTTGTGTGTATGTGCAAGTTCAGGCTTACGCCACACTATTAGTGAAATACACGTGTTTGGAAACTATTTGTAGTCTGCCTCGTTTTCACTAGAGTGTCTGGAATCGGGACCTCCGTAAACATAGGTTAAGATCTGCGCTAATTTTAAGTTACAGACTGCTAAAGCTAATTTCCCCCTTTAATAAGAGCAGTTCTGGTAACAGTGCAGTCTGACAAAGTAGTTGGAATGGCTTCCCTGTGCAGTCTGACAAAGTAGTTGGAAGTGTTGTCCAGTATTTTGGTGTCCTGGAATAAGATACTGTGCCCTGTTTGAGTTAGGCTATGTTCAGCCACTGCTGATTTTTCAGGTTGTCCAAGTCTGCAGTGTCTTTCATCTTCTTTTATTCTTGTCTGGATGCTACGCTTTGTGGTCCCGATGTAAACTTGTCCACAGCTGCAGGGTATACGGTATACTCCTGCAGAGGTGAGGGGGTCTCTACTATCTTTTGCTGATCATAGCATCTGTTGTATTTTTTGGGTGGGTCTGAATACTGCTTGAAGGTTATGCTTTTTCATAAGCTTTCCCATCTGATCAGTAATTCCTTTGATATATGGCAAAAACACTTTTCCTGTAGGAGACTGTTTTTCCTTGGTTGTTTGATTCATCCTGGGTTTGATTGCTCTTCGGATTTCATTTCTGGAGTAGCCATTTGCCTGAAGTGTGTGGTTTAGATGATTAATTTCCTCATTGAGAAAGTGCGGCTCACATATCCGTCTTGCACGATCCACTAATGTTTTCATTATGCCTCTTTTCTGTCGGGGGTGGTGATTGGAGTTTTTGTGTAAGTACCGATCAGTGTGAGTTGGTTTCCTGTAGACCCTGTGACCTAACTGAAAGTTTGCTTTGCGGATGACCAAGGTATCCAGGAATGGGAGTTTTCTCTCAATTTCTTTCTCCATTGTGAATTGTATGTTCAGGTGGATGTTGTTGAGATGATTCAAAAACCCCATCAATTCTTCCTCCCCATGGCTCCAAATGATAAATGTATCATCCACAAACCGGAACCATACACTAGGACCGGAACCATACACTAGGTTTGTGGGGTGCTGATTCTAGAGCTGTTTTTTCAAAATGTTCCATGTAGAAGTTTGCTATAACTGGGCTGAGTGGGCTCCCCATGGCCACCCCATCCATCTGTCCATCTGTTCACTTCAGGCAAATGGCTACTCCAGAAATGAAATCCGAAGAGCAATCAAACCCAGGATGAATCAAACAACCAAGGAAAAACAGTCTCCTACAGGAAAAGTGTTTTTGCCATATATCAAAGGAATTACTGATCAGATAGGAAAGCTTATGAAAAAGCATAAACTTCAAGAAGTATTCAGACCCACCCGAAAAATACAACAGATGCTACGATCAGCAAAAGACAGTAGAGACCCCCTCACCTCTGCAGGAGTATACCGTATACCCTGCAGCTGTGGACAAGTTTACATCGGGACCACAAAGCGTAGCATCCAGACAAGAATAAAAGAAGATGAAAGACACTGCAGACTTGGACAACCTGAAAAATCAGCAGTGGCTGAACATAGCCTAACTCAATCAGGGCACAGTATCTTATTCCAGGACACCAAAATACTGGACAACACTTCCAACTACTTTGTCAGACTGCACAGGGAAGCCATTGAAATTCACAAGCATAAGCAAAACTTCAACAGGAAAGAAGAAACCTTAAGAATGAACAGAGCATGGTTTCCAGTTCTGAAAAACACCAGGCTAACAAAACATTCTATCCCCGACAATAGCCCTGCAGAGAAGATTAGCACATCAAGTACCAATCCATATGCAAAAGAACCTCCTCAGGATACAGTGAAGCCTCCAGCCATTAGCATTCCACACACCCTGGGAAATTCTTAGAGGATGACTCAGCTCAACCCCACCCCTCCTGAGTAGATACAAATGACCTACATCTTTTCCACACTGTGACACTGAGAGATCTCTGTCTTTTGGTGCTACACCTCTGAAGATGCCAGCCACAGCTGCTGGCGAAACGTCAGGAACTACAATGCCAAGACCACGGCAATACAGCCCGGAAAACCCACAACAGCCATCGTTGTCTGGCCGTGAAAGCCTTCGACAATATAATTTCCTTACCCATCTTGTCAGTTTTAGACTGTCTGATCCTAAGGGTGACTGTATTGCCAATGAATTTGAGGACTTGCATCATAAGGGTATGGCCTGACCCATCCCTAAGGGATTGGGCCACCAATTCACTGACAAGCAAAACCCCCCAAAATGCCATGAGAGCAGCTGCATGAAATAATGCCGCCTCGAAATCTGAGTGGCACACCTTCCACACAAGGCCAAGGCCTTGGAGCACAGAAGGAGAAATGGGTTGCCTAACATCAGCCCTCGCTCCCAGCTCACGTGACCAACCCTCAAGCATATTTCTCAATCTAAAGTCCCCAGTGGTGTCCTCCATTCCCCTGGCCTTGCTCTCAAAAGCGAGAGCCACCAGCTGGCTTCTTATGGACTTGACCGCCAGCCCCTTACCTTTCTACTCTACACAAAATCACATAATGTGCTTCACTGATATGGGCCATACCTGAGGCAGTCTGGCCACATGCCTAAAGCCAGAAAATTGACACACCACCTGGCTGTAAGATCGCCGGGTACTAGGGGCAATAGTCAATTGAATGGTCCTTTGTGCCTCTACCATCCAAGGCTCCACAGCTCCTGGGGCATCTGAGCCGTATGCAAGTTGGGCTCTGGGGCAAGCTGTCAAAACCATTCCATCTGTAAGCAAAACAGAGCATTTGCCACACCATTATTTACACCTGGAACGTGTCTTGCCAAAAACAAAATATTTAGCCTCAAACACTGAAGTGTGAATGCCCTGACCAGCCTCATAACCTGAGGAGATCTAGATGACAGGGAGTGAAGGACGTACACCACTGCCTGATTATCACACCAGAAATGGACAGTATGGTCCACCAATTCGCCCCCCCCCAAATAAACCACCACTAATATGGAGAAAAGCTCCAAAAAGGACAGGTCTGAAGTGAGCCCAAGATGTATCCAGTGTTCAGGCCACTGCACAGCACACCAGTATCCCCAGAAAAACACCCCAAAACCTGTGGATCCAGATGTGTCAGAGGACACCTGCAACTCTGCTTCCAACAGGAGACGCTCTCTCCAGAAAGTTATGCTGTTGTATTGAGTTAGAAACTCCTGCCAGACCACCAGGTTGGCCCTCATAGCTTGGCTTTTTCCTAGCCTGTGATGAGGTAATCTAAGGCCTCCCATGGAAGCACAAAGGCGTTGTAAAAATGCCCGACCAGGTGCCACAACCCTACAAGCAATGTTGTGTCCAACTAGTTGCTGGAGCTCTAACAGGGACACATTGTGCCTCTCCAAAAAATAAGCCGCTCGAGCCCGCAGCTCCTCTACCTTCTGGGGTGGCAGACATGAAGTCTGATGCATGGTATCTAACTCTATGCCCAAGAAGGTAAGTACAGGTGATGGGCCCTCAGTTTTCTCATGAGCCAAAGGAACCCGAAGTTCCTCAGCCAGGCCCATGAAGCCAGTTAAAAGGCGGGCACATTGGGCCGTGCCCCATGGTCCCACAAAAATAAAATCATCTAAATAATGAGCGGTGTCCCAGCATACTAAGCGAGACCTCAAGGCCCATTCCAGGAAGGTGCTAAAACGTTCAAAAGCCACACATGAAATAGAATATCCCATAGGAAGAGCCCTATCCATGTAGTACTGGCCTTCAAACGACAATCCCAAGAGCTCAAAATCTCCAGGATAAACGGGCAAGAGGCGAAATGCAGACTTAATGTTGCATTTTGCCATTTCTGCCCCAACCCCACACCTCCTAACCACTTTGACTGCTTCGTCAAAGGATATGTAATGCACTGAACATAAATAGTCAGGAATGCCATCATTCACTGACCCCCTCCAGGATAAGATAGGTGGTGAATAAGGCAGAACTCAACATTGCTTCTTTGGCACCACGCCTAAAGGGGAAACCCTAAAGTTTGGAACTGGTGGGGCACTAAAAGGCCCTAAAACTCACCCCTCCCTACATTCCTTGGCTACCTTAGAATGTACAACATCCTCCATGCTGACAACAGAATGTAAATTTGTCAACATAAAGGGAGCCCTAGGGCCCTGAAATGGTATTCTAAAACCAAGGGTAAAACCCTATAACAAATAACAAGCATCTCGACGCTTTGGGTAACCAGACAAAAGCTGGCTAAGGGCCCTCACCCTTATGGGGCTGGGACCCTTTTTCAATCAAACAGGAACTACCGCTCCCTCCCCCTCTCTTTACCCATTTTTGCGGCTGACGTGGACAGGCCGCAAAATGGTGGGGGCCACCACAGATAAGGCACTGATGTTTGAAACCACAGGCCTTTCTGGAGCAAGATCCCTGGGAGTTGTACTTCCAACAAAGCAGGCGGGGTTGAACCGACTGCCCCGCCTGAAGGCAGGTACGCTGAGCCGCTTGCTGCCATTGCACTATGTGGCCACTGTCCAAACGGTCACCCGTATTTGGCCTGGCAGGAGACATCACCTGCAGCCATAGCTGCTGGTGCACCTGATCCTATGGAAGGTTGGGGTTTAGTGCAGCTCGTATACGGAACTCCTCGTCATACTGCAACCATGCAGCACCCGAGAAGTCCGTGTACCCTCTATAGATAATGTCAATATATTGAATTAAAGATGCAGCCCACCAAGGCTGTGCCCTTGCAATCACTCCCATGTAGATAAGCATGCCTGGTAACCAGTTTGCCCAAGTGCGATCCAATTTCCTGCACTTCAAGCGCTCCTTTTCCCTATCATCAAGGTCCTCCTTATCCTTTTTCTCCAAATCTCTAAAAAGGAGGCCAAAAACATCCACATATTCCCCTTTTAGTATTTTCTCCCATGTATTAGGGATTAAGTGGTCGCCTAAAGGCGACCCCAAAGGCGACCCCCATGTCCCCAAAAGGGCCCTAAATGGGACAGCACCATAAGGAGAGACATACGGCATGGCAGTGAACCAAGGATTCACATACTGACATCAAGCACTGGAATGGCTAGAATGAGGCTGTGGAGCCAATGTTCCCTGAAACTGTGCCATAGCAGCAGGTGTGAGTGGTGCCTGTGGCACAGAAGTGGCCGGATTGTATTGTGTGTGTGGTGTAGCTGAGGGCAATACACCAGACAACTGACCCCAGGGGCCAGCCTGAGCAGGCAATGCCAACTTACCATCCCCCGCCGGCATGTCCACAGCTACCGCCATAGGTGCAGGCTCAGCAGCCCAGCCCTGCTCCTCCGCGCCATTCTGGATACCAAGCTCGCCACTCGCAGCCTGTACACCAGACACATCTCTTGCTGGCTCTCCAGATGTCCCTTCCAAAACAGACAAACAGTTAAGCACTTCCCGTTGAAAAGTAGCCATAGACACGGCCCAAGCAGGCCTAGCCCGTTTTGGCCGACTAGCTGTTGTCATGGTGCCGCTTTCTGCCTTCTCTATGGCAGCAAGCCTTAGCAATATCTCCTGCCTTTCCAAATCTACCTCCTCATCCTCAGATGAGGATAACACAGGCATGGGCCTTTTTGGAGGTGCCCGCTTGGCAGGTTGTTTCCCTTAGATGAACCTTTTCCCTTAGGCATGTCTAACACACTATAACCCAGCAGATAGGGCTAAGTCTGCAGAGGGATTTTCCTTTATTATTGTTGTTGTTGTTGTTGTTATGCCAACAATCCCACTGCTTGCAAACACAACTATAGCAGTAAACTACAGCAGTAAGAAGGGGGGGCGGAGTAGCGTTATTCCTAAATGTAGGCCCCACTCCAAATGGCCAGGGACATACAGCCTCAATAGCAAGGGCAACTTAAAATGGCCACCAACTACCTAAAATGGCTGCCTAACTGCCACTCTGTAGCACCGCAGCCTAAAATGGCCACCAGCAGTCTAAAATAGCTGCCAAACTGCCACCCTAAGAAAAAAAGGGGGGGGAGTAATGTTGGGGCAAAGTACGTTTCAATGCAGCCTAAAATTCCTTTTTCTTTTCTTTTTTTAAATAATAAAACGCTGCTACCTCCCAACAGCCCAAGGCAAGCAGGCCTGCTCCTCCAAAGGCCACTTAAGGCAAAGCTGACAAGAAATGTCCCTGCAAACAGTGCGAAAATAGCACACGCCCCCCCACCCCCAGGGAAGTAACAGCGGTTAATTGGTAAGCTCCTCAAATGCCCACACCCAGGCCCTGATAATAATTCAGCTGCTGTTACTCAAACCTCACAAATTAATTAATTAATTAAGCCCTCTAAATGCTGCTGCAGCACTGCACAAGCGGCGCAAAGAAAAGCGGCAGACACGAAGGAGCTAAACGCCAGGTGTGCAGGATCAACCCTCTTCCTGCCGCCAACACTGCTGCTGTGGGAAAACCCCCCGAAAACACACGGAGCCAAGCTCCAAAGGCTGCCAGGCAACTTGTGAGTAGGACGGAAAATCAGGCAAAGTCAGCAAAGACATCCAACTCCTCGAGCAACCCAGCACCTACTGCAATAGGGAGGGGGTGGAGCAGGCTTATATGCCTTCAGTTCTGCCCACCTCCAATACCTGTATGCCAGCAAAAGCAGCCCCCAGCCCTAGTGCTACACTTTCAGGCGGGAAGGGGCTGACTTAACATCACTTTTCCTCTATGCACTACCCACATGCCCATAACTGGACTGTGATATTGCCCTGTGATCCTTTCTGTATGTGAATACATTGAAAGAAGAAGGGATGTACACTTTTGTAAAATAAAAAACCCTGTAAACTTTTTGGATCTGCATTTCTGGTGGGGCATCGCTTTCATTGTCCTGATTTTTTTTGTGGGGGGTGGGGGAGAGGACATGTTGTTACCTGTATGGTATTATTTTCAGATCTCAAAAATTTTGGAACCATTATTTTTGTCATTTCCCCAAAGTCAGTAGGAGCAGGGAGAGAAGGAGGGGGAGAGAGGAAGCTAGAACCTAACTTGCCATTCTGGCATCATTTCCCCTGGAGGCTAAAACAATATAGCGATATGTGTGCCATTTTCTCTGAATTCCCAGCTTTCTTTTTTTTAAAGGACATCTTTAGCTTGTTCTGTTGCAGAAATATTAAGGAAAAGCCATGTCTCCACAATAGAATGAGCTCGGAATTCAGAGATCCTAGTATGTATTGCTATAGTTTTATATAGATATAGCAGTATTCAGTTGCAATTTTTTTAAAAAAAATCCCTCCTACCTAGCAGGGGAGGAAACAGCCACTGTCCAGGAGCCCATCAGACTACCTGCCGTTTTCCAGAGGAAGTGGTGGGCTCTGCTGCTTCCGAGGCCAATAGCAGAAGAAGACTCCAGTAAGGATAATGACAGTATGGTACATCCAGAGCAATTTTGGTCTTCCATGTTTAAAATTTAATAGGCCCAGGTCTATTTGACCATCAGGTGTTACTTAGCATCCTTCTTCCCAAGGGAAGAGATATGCCAACTAACAGCTGTTTCCCAGTTCTGCTTCCTCTCCTTCCTTCCCACTCTTACACCTATCTGAAAGCTCCCCACACTCCTGAAATTACAGAATATAACTTTTCATTACTCCTGGCATTTCACAGGTGTTTAAAGCTAATTCGTGTTTCCCTGAATCAAACTGAATCAGCTAATTTTGAGTATGATTTTGGTTCAGATATACCTGAACCACCAGAAAGAAGTAAAACAAAAGAAGTAAAACAAAACAGGAGATCAGTGGCATCCTAAAGAGTAACAAAGTTCATTCAAGGCAACATAAGGTTTTATGAATCAGAGCTCACTGCATCAGATGCAAAAATATTAGACAGTCACATAATAATAATAATAAAAAACCTGCAGAGAATGTAAAAGTGGGGGTAGGTAAAGGTAAAGGTAGTCCCCTGTTCAAGCACCGAGTCATTATTGACTCATGGGGGGATGTTGCATCACGATGTTTTCTTGGCAGACTTTTTATGGGGTGGTTTGCCGTTGCCTTCCCCAGTCATTTACACTTTAACCCCAGGAAACTGGGTACTCATTTTACCGACCTCAAAAGGATGGAAGGCTGAGTCAACCTTGAGTTCCACCATTATAGCACACATACCATGGTTTGACCACTGAGCTACATTGTACAGGGTCACATACCTCTCAAATTGAAACACAAACTGCATACTAATCCCTTACCTGCAGTTTATATTTTCTTTAAATGACTTGTTTATCATGGATGTTTTAACAGCAGGGTTACCACCGCTGGCACCAGGGTTTCTGGCGCCTGCGGCCACCCTCCCATGTGTGTCCCTGGACTGCATGATGAAGTCATCATGCGATGACATCATCATGCAGCAAAGCTGGGGCCATTGGCTTTCGGGTGACTGGAGTGGCGCAAGGAGGCTGACCGCGCTCCACATGCCACCCCGGCCACCTGCCGTGCCTGGCCTGCGGCTGCTGCGCCCAGCCAGGGGTGTGTGGCAGCGGTGGCAGCTCGGGGCTGGCCAGTGGTGGCAGTGCAGGCCAGGCACGCCAGCTCCGTGGCGCACTCCTCCACCCCTAGCACCCCTCCGGTGCCCCCTCTGGCCCCGCAGTGCCCGCCTCACCACCTCAATGGTGGCGCCGGCCACCTTCTTTCTCCCTTGGTGTATTACTTTTTCTAGAAACTCTTTATTTCCCAGAATTCTCCTTGTGTCTAAGCTGTATAATGAGTAAAAAAAAAAAATCTGCAAGACATCCTTCCAGCCACATGGAAGAAGCAATGTCTCTCCCATTGCAATCCAGGCAACACTACTTTACAATGATTTACATTAGTGTGAGAGCACATTTTTGATCTGTCAGGGTCGTGTTGACTGCTACTGCAAAGCAGAACTTGAAAATGTGAATGTGTGGATTCACAGATCATTTCCTGTGCATTCCTGCATCTTAAATGGTTTTTAAGAAGTATTTTTATTATGTATGTTTTTAATCTCTTAGCCACCTTGGAAAGCAAGGCAGGAAAGCAAGGCAGGAAGCGATGGCCACTGAACTTACCTGGTGCCCAGTTTGCAGCTGACTGGTGGAGAGGAGGGACAAGGCAGGGCAGCTGTCATTGCTGTAGCTCGTCCAGCTTTCCCCTGGGCGAGCCGGCAGCCAATCAGTTTGAAATCCCTGAAGGAGCAGCGTGGGCCTGAGAAGCGGCTGAAGAAGCAGTGAAGAGCGGCAGCAGGCAGCTCAAGGCTGAAAGGGGGAGGTTGGAGCTGAGCCTTACCCTGACTTGACGTTTTTACTGTGCCGCGGCTGGAGGAGGGGCTGAAGAGCCAGTGCAGCAACAAGCAGCTCATGTCAGAAGGGGAAGGTTGGAGCTGAGCCTTCCCCATTGATTTGACTGCCCAGCTGTGCCGCTGAAGATCGCCACTGAGGGAGCTGCAGGGAATCTGTGGCAGCAGGCTTGAGCTGAGCCTGCACTTCAAGGCCGCAGCTACACGAACGACAGCACAAGGAGGGAGCATGTGACTCTGGAAGCCACACAGGGGCCTAAATTAGTCCTTGAGAGGTCATTGGAAGTGCAGAGTTGGTTGCGGCATGGCCCCCAACAGGCGGCCGGGGCTGGGAGCCTCTAGGGCAGGCACAAGGGGGGGGGAAGGTGGCAGGATCACCCCCTAGCAAGGGGCCTGCTAACCCCACATCTGCCTCCTCAAGTGGGTCCAGGGGCTAAGAAGCCAACTCGGCCTCCTCATCACATGGCCAGTGGCTCCCTCTCAGCAAGGCCAGCTACACAGGCTACAGCCAGCAGCAGGCCAAGTGTTGCCAAAGGAGCCAAGGGGAAGGGTAGGAGTCAGCAGTCCTCAGCAGGGCATGGTGGGCCCCCTCCTCTTCTGCTTCTTCCAAGGGGAAAGGGGAGGTACAGGGCAGGCAAAAACCCCTTGCAAAGGTCAGGACATGCAAAGGGAAACCTACAGCAACTAACATGGATCCTTCCTCTAGTTCACTGCAGAGCATCAGCCGGGCTTTAGAACTTCTTATGGCCCAGGTGGAGCATTTGGGGAACTCCGGGCCTGGGACGGCTTCACCTTCCCTGGAGCCTGTCGAGGTCCCCCAGCAAAAGATAGATAGAAAAAAGGGGAAGGATAGAAAAAGGGGGAAGAAGATGTGTTAATGTATTGTATAAAGCTGTATTGTAGAAAGTTGTTTTAATGTTATTTGTATACTGTTTTATCTGTTTTTAATTGCATTTATGTAAATGGAAATGTTGTACTCCGCCCTGAGCCTGCCTGGTGGGGAGGGTGGACTTATAATATAATATAATATAATATAATATAATATAATATAATATAATATAATATAATATAATATAATATAATATAATATAATATAATATAATATAATATAATATAATATAATATAATATAATATAATATAATATAATATAATATAATATAAAAGTAATTTCAGCAACTGGTTAGAGGGCTTCATGGTTTACATGGGGGTGGTGCAGGCAGCCTACCCTGAGAGGGGCTTAACACCTCACCAGCTAGAGAATGTTCTCCAAGCCCGGGCATTAGCTGGGGATAACGCAGCCATGGAATATGATGAGGCCTTCCATAAGAGGGCCTCCCATAGTCCTAGGGCTTCTCCCAACTTGTAACCGCTTTGCATCTCTGTGGTTGGAAGGAAGACCTGCCAATCAAGGTAAGCTGGGCTTCCATTCGGGTTTCCAGGGCGACAGAAGGAGCGCAGACAGAGTTCAGGCATTCCCCCAGCTCCGTTGCCAGGGGAATTGATTGCTGGCACCTGAATGTCTGGCTTCCTGAACCGCAGCCGAACACAATGAACCAGGCTTTTATCGACCGCTGGTTCGTTGGCCGTGGCTGATAACGAACCACCAGATCGCGATCGTGCGATCGCCATTTTCGTGGGTTTTTGAGGTTCGTAATGCGGTTCGTGCCCATCTCTACTTGTGAATCCAACAGTATGTCTTTTATTGAAGCATAAAGTAATATATGGACATATTAAATTATGGTGTCTAATACAGATAGGATTTGAAAGGATAATATGAATGTCTATTTTGTTTTCAACTGAAAATAAAATGACAACAGCAAAGGTGACATGAGAAGGAAGGGAGGACTCAAATGAACAGTCAGCCTCCAGGGCTCTCAAAAAGTATCTTGGACTCAAGCTGTATCCTGCACTTTGCTGGATCTTTTTCTATTGTTATGCTGTATCAGCCATGTATCAATTAATTGTCTTGTACAGAAAAGAAAATCCACTTGTGAATGAATGCTATGATGTGTGGGTTCAGCCTAAAAGCAAACAATTAAATAAAGACTACTATGAACATTAAGCATGTTCATTAGTGTGACTGTGGCTGCAGGAAAAAACCCATATCTTAAAGTTGCTCCACTGAATGCAGCAGGTAAAAAATGGAGTGCTATAGCTTATTCAATGGAATGGACCCATTGACAAGATGTTACCACTGCTCATTAAAAACAACACCAATTAATCAATTCATTGGCACATTGTTTCCTCATTGAGCTAGGACAGAACTGCTGTCATACCTTGTGTTATTAAATATGGGAAAGAAAAATTAATAAATTCCACTTTCCTCTGTACTTTGAAATTCTGGATAGTACACATTTGAAGTAGCCTGAGGCTTTGTCCTGAAATGGCTGGATGCTAATTAGGAATAATTTTTATCTACTGCAAATACTTGAGCAAGAGAATAAAAGAGATGGTTATAACTTTCATTTGTTTTCACTGTTAGTATTAGAAAATACAAATTAATGCATAAAATCTTTCCACAAAAAAATGCAGCAAGTCAAAACTCAAATGTATCCTTATGTTCTCTGTATGAGTTCCCTTCATAGCCATTAATTGATGAAAGCTATTCTGGGTCATCATCAATATAGGAATGGCCAGCTTGCAGTCCTACAACATTAAAGAAATGAGCTCTTATTTGTTTTTAACACTTAGACTGTGAACACCAGTGATAATTATCTAACAGGTTTGCAAGAATTCTAAAACAACGCTGAGGCCAAAATTTCTGTTATCCAAGGTGAATGAGAACATTTAGTGGTGAGATAAAAGTGCAAGACATCTTTTACACTGAATGTTGGTAACTTAGCAAGCAAAAGAGAGGAACAAAAGGACAGTTTTCATAGTGGAGAGGAGACAATAAAGAGGCCCCAAGAATTTATACTGAGAGCAGCATTAGTTAATTGGTCCCCTCCCCCCCTATAAGTGCTTTGTAGTCATGTGAAATGGTAAAGTAGAAAATTTTGCAGATGCCAACAAATTATTTAGGAGGATAGAAAGTTCCAAGCTAATTAGAAAACTATTTCTTCTGGAAGTCCAGATGAAGTGAAAGTAATCAGATGATTCTTTCCTAACAATTAGAGGTGGGCACGGTCCGCATAACGGACATAATTTCGTCACGAACTTACCCAGTTCGTGCTTCGCGAACACGCGGGCCGTGGGCTTGTGTTTTTCTCACGAAAGCGCCGAATATTGAGGCTTTCTGTCCGTGTGTCCGTTGGCCCGTCATGCCAGGATTCCCGCTCAAACAATTTCCTAGGCAACGGTGGAACCACTTTCCCCGTTTGGAACACACCAATCTTAGCCCAGGAAACCTTGATTGGCAGCTCTGTCAGCCAAACAGAGACCACCCTTTCTGTATAAAAGACAATGCGCGCAAAGCGTCGGCTCCATTCTCCTGGCACGGGGACACGAGTTAGTTCTAAGCTCAGCAACTGCTTGCTGTGGGGAATTTGTGTGTGTGTGTGTGTGAGAGAGAGAGAGAGAGAGCGCGGCTTGTGCCTTGGGGCTTTCGGGCTTCAACTGCAAGAGAGCTTCTCTTTTCTCCATTTCTCCTCGTTTCTATTCTAGAGCACTTTTAAAAAAATCCTTTTACCGCGCTGATTTCTTTCTGCGTTGTGAGTCCTTGGGTTCTTCTCGGGCTTAATCCCCCCTCCCCCCCAAATCTCTTTCTTTTTTCTGGGTTGCCGGTGGGTTCTATTGTGCTGTGACGCCACCCTACTCATAGACCCACAGTGGGTGCAAGGCAGCTTTGGGCGTTGTCTGCTTGAGTTCTTGCCTTCATTTCCCCACGTTCTTTTTTGGCTGTGCTTGTGCCTTAGCCGGGCTTTGGGGCTTCTGGTGCAAGAGAGCTTTCTCTTTTCTCCATTCCTGTTTAATTTTTTTCTCCTCGTTTCTATTCTAGAGCACTTTTTAAAAAACCCTTTTAATGCACTATCGGGTTACTCTGATTTCTTTCTGCGTTTTGAGTCCTTGGGTTCTTCTCGGGCTTAATCCCCCCCCCAAATCTCTTCCTTTTTTCTGGGTTGCCGGTGGGTTCTATTGTGCTGTGACGCCACCCCACTCATAGACCCACAGTGGGTGCAAGGCAGCTTTGGGCGTTGTCTGCTTGAGTTCTTGCCTTCATTCCCCCACTTTTTTTTTTGGCTGCTGATGAGATGCAAGGAGAGGAAGACCGCTATTAGGCTCTGTGAAACACCTACTCTCTGGTGATAACCGGCAGCACGTTTTGGGGGGGCTCTCTCTGCTTCACTCCTTTCAAAGCCTTTTTAGTGGGTGACTTGGGGGGACATTTCCAGCCTGGATTTTGAGGTGGAAGGGGGAGACTGCTCCTGGCCTCTGTGAAACACCTACTCTCTGGTGACCAGCAGCTTGCTTTGGGGGGGCTCTCTGCTTCACTCCTTTCAAAGCCTTTCACTCCCTCAATAGTGGGTGACTTGGGGGGACATTTCCTGCCTGGCTTTAGAGGTGCAAGGGAGAGACTGCTCCTGGCCTCTGTGAAACACCTACTCTCTGGTGACTGGCAGCTCGCTTTGGGGGGCTCTCTCTGCTTCACTTCTTTCAAAGCCTTTCACTCTCTCAATAGTGGGTGACTTGGGGGGACATTTCCTGCCTGGCTTTTGAGGTGCAAGGGGGAGACTCCTCCTGGCCTCTGTGAAACACCTACTCTCTGGTGACCGGCAGCTCGTTTTGGGGGGGCTCTCTGCTTCACTCCTTTCAAAGCCTTTCACTCCCTCAATAGTGGGTGACTTGGGGGGACATTTCCTGCCTGGCTTTTGAGGTGCAAGGGGGAGACTGCTCCTGGCCTCTGTGAAACACCTACTCTCTGGTGACTGGCAGCTCGCTTTGGGGGGGCTCTCTGCTTCACTCCTTTCAAAGCCTTTCACTCCCTCAATAGTGGGTGACTTGGGGGGACATTTCCTGCCTGGCTTTAGAGGTGCAAGGGAGAGACTGCTCCTGGCCTCTGTGAAACACCCACCCTAGGACCACTGGCAGCACATTTTGGGGGGCTCTCTCTGCTTCACTCCTTTCAAAGCCTTTCACTCCCTCAATAGTGGGTGACTTGGGGGGACATTTCCAGCCAAGTCCTGTCCCTGGTATCCTCCTCCTGACGACACATCCTGTCCCTGGTATCCTCCTACTGACGACACGTCCTGTCCCTGGTATCCTCCTTCTGACGACAAGCCCTATCCCTGGCACCTTCTAAGTACCTCCTCTTATTCTTTATAAACTCTACTACTTCCATTAGAATTTGTATGTTGCAGAAACTGTCTAAGGCATGACTGTTATCCCTTCTGGCAAGGCAGGAAGGTGGGTGAGGGCGGCTGCCGCTAAGTTTACACTAAGCCAGAACTTCAGGTGTGGTCACCTGGTAGGTGTGGGATCAGGCTTCCCCTGGGTGAATGTGGCCTCTTTTTCCACCCTCGGTGAGAATACCAGTGCACTCTATTTTGGCCTGTCGGGAACGGGGGGAACCTCCCCCTCCTCCTGACGACACGTCCTGTCCCTGGTATCCTCCTCCTGACGATAAGGCCTGTCCTGGTATCCTCCTCCTGATGACATGTCCTGTCCCTGGTATCCTCCTCCTGACGACAAGCCCTGTCCCTGGTATCCTCCTCCTGATGACAAAGTCCTGTCCGTCTATGGTGGTCCCCACATCGCAGGGGCAGGTCTTGTTGGCAGGCGGTCTTCCTTGTGGCCAGAGTAATATGCACTTGTCTGGGGTCTGAAGGCTTGTGCTTCCAGAGACCTTGTGAGGAAATATACTTGTATGGTGGTCAACACATCATTGAGGTGGGATTCTGGATGCCTGTGGCACCCCCTCGGTTTTTCATTTTGGCTTCTCAAAGTAAAACTGGAGTTTGATGGGAGAAGGCCTCCCTGGTGGATTCCCATCAGACAAGGGTTTTTCGGCTGTCACTTTCTCATCCATCCTCTGCCCTGTTCCTTTCTGCTCCGTCGTGGAGGTGAGTTGTTCAGACAGTCGATGAAAGCACTGTCCTGGTGGTGCTTTGAGGATGGCAGGCTCCTCCATTCCATGTTCCATGCCTCACATCCCTGTGTGTGTCAGGGTGATGGATGCTGTGCCAATGAATCATGGTATCTGAAATGCAAGCTTTCCTGTCACCACTCCATCTGGTCACGAGGGATGTTCTTGGGCTGGGCAGACTCAGGCCCACAGTACACATACCATGTCAGAGAGGTGCGTTCTGGCTGCAGTCCACTGTGGACAACATTGATGGCAATGCTCTCATCAAGCGGGGTTGTGCTTTCCTTCTTCTGCCTTTTCGCCTCCTCCTCCAGCAGAAAGGCCACTTTTACAGAGGGAATATTTGTGCCACCTAGTCTTCTAGATAAGTCTCTTTGGCTGCTTCCTGATCTATCTCCTCTGACAGGACCGTTTTTGGCATGACACCGGTGACCTGCACTTTCCCTGTGGGCACCACATCAGTGAGGTGTGTTTCGGTCAGATGAAGATAGGCGTGAGGGGTTTTTGTTCCTACATGGTGTTCTGGGGAGGTTGAGCTTTCGAAAGGACATGTATTTTCCTTGCCCCCACCATGCAGGCACCTTCCCACCCAAGAAACCACATTGGCGAGGTGTCTTCTGTCTGTCACACTTGCTCCATGGCTCCTTTAATCCACGTGCCTTTCCATGGGGACAAATGCATCAATCTGGGCCCTGAAGGCTTGAGCTGTCAGAGACCGTATAATCTGGATGCTGCATGAACCTCAGGTGAAGGAACCCTACTCCTGGACACTCTAGCAGCAAATCTCACGGGTCAGAAAGTGGAAGGCTTCCTGTGGAAGCTAACACATCTCAGAGAGGTTTTCACCAACTGCTACGTCATCTCCATGTTGGGCCAGCTTCCAAATCACCCAACATGTGGGGATCGGTACCGCCCTCCCCTACCATTAGGGAGGGTTCAAGTCACGGTTGCCCCATTGAAGAGGTGGGCTTTGTCAACAGGTAGCACTCCTAGAAAGGGGAGACAGCCAGTGGTAGGTAGGCCATCTCTGACTGAGCGCAGCTGTAGAGGGGTTGCAGAGATACAAGGCGTCGGCTACTATTTGGATCACCACCACCACCACCTCCCTCCATTCTTCCATCCACATCCCTTTCTGTGTGGAAGGCATTCTCCCAAAAGTGGAGTTCTAGTAGCCTTCCCCGAAGATGGGGAAGGCATGTGTTCCTGTCCATTCAGATGCACCTGGCCCATTGAGGAGGTGGGTTCTGACTCTGACAGTGGACTTATCTCTCAACCGGGGGGGGGGCATCTTCTCATCAAAGTGGGATTACACATGTCCAACATGTGGTTGTTATGTCTTCCTTTTCTGGATGTTCTGCTGCAGCTGCCACCACATTGTAGACGTGGGAAATGGTTGCATCTTCTTGCTGTCCTTCCCCTTGCTTGTGCCGGAGACACCATGGGAGTGGTGACTTTTCTTGGTGACCGCCCAGATACTTGCCTCCCTTTTATCCTCAACTCAGCCTTTAGAAGTATGTTTTTCAGGGGCACTCTTCCATTCTGTCGCAGCTGTCACATCGGAGAAGTGTGTTGCTGCTCTCTGGTTGACAGGTGGAAGGATGGCACTTTGTTGGTGAGACTGTCCTTTCCCCCGAGGATGTGAGAGGGTCCTTCAAGGAGGAGTGCTAGAACTGTTCTTCCCCCAACGTGTGAGGGAAGGCAGGTGGGGGTTGACCCTAGTACTTTCCCATCCTGGACACGACGTTGTAGAGGTGGGATTCCTGATAGCTGTGGCAACACAACAGCCATTTTTTTCCAAAATAAATGGCTATTCCATGCAAAATAAAACTGGAGTTTAATAGGAGAAGGCCTCCCTGCAGAGGGGTTTTCTCAGCTGTCACTTTCTTCTGAATAACATTCTCCAATGTTTTCTCTTCGGCCAGCCTCTTTTGCCGCATCTTATTCCATCTCTTCTTTTCATGCTCTCTCTGTCTTATCATGACACCATACAATCTCCTCTTTTCTCCCGCTCCCCGTGTCGGTGAGGTGGGTTTTCGGTTGACTGGAGGTGACACAGCCTTCTGGGGAGGTTGACCTTTATGAAGGCCATAGTCCTGCGCCAATCAAGCAGGCACCTTCCCAACTGGCACACCACATTGGAGAGGTGGGTTCCAGGCAAGCTGCCTTCAATGGGTGCACTACCCATCACAATCATGTGTTGCAGGAAGATGCCTGCTAATTCCCTTGTGCTAGGCACTCCCTCATTGTCTCTTGCCCTCCCTCCAGTGCTTGGCAACGGAAGTTGGGGAATGCTTTGGTCACGGCCACCAAGTCTGTGAGGTGGGTTCCTCGTGCTGTTCTGGGCTGGCAACTGCACCCCAGGATTTCCCACCCTCCACATTAGTGGGCTTCAACTTCTTTCCATGGTACCTGCCATGTCACCCCCCCCCATTGGGAGGAAGGAGTTCCATTGGTTATGTCCAACCGTGGGGAAGGGGGGGTGGCAAGCACATGAGTTGCCTTTGTGGACTGCACCACATTTGGTGAAGTGGGTGTTGTCGGTGACCATCCTGCTCCTGTGAGCACAGGGGCCCCTCCGAGTGGTGAGGCCGATTCCGCTCGCTTCCTCCAGGTGTGGGGAGGAGTGACTGTTGCAAAAGCATGAGCTTCATTGCTGACTACGTTCGGTGAAGTGGGTATAGTCAGCAACCATCCTCCTCCTGCAAGCGCAGCCCCCCCCCCGAGTGCGGAGGCCAGTTTCAGCAGACTGCAGGGCATGTGCAAGGAGGGGTGAGGCCAGGCCACCACCAGCACCCACCTCCCTGTCTTGGCGGCCACCCTCTCGCCAGCCACTCGAAGCCCAACCGGGGCCATTGAAGGGGGCCCCTGCAGGGAGGGGGCAGCCGCCGTCAAAACCCACCTCTCCAACGTGGTGGCTGCCCTCTGGGCCGGCAGCTCAAAGCCCAACAGGGGTCATTGAAGGGGGCCCCCACTGGGAGGGGGTAGCCGCCATCGAAACCCACCTCTCCGACGTGGTGGCCGCCCTCTGGGCCGGCCACTCGAAGCTCAACTGGGGCCATTGAAGGGGGCCCCCGCAGGGAGGGGGCAGCCGCCATCAAAGCCCACCTCTCCGACGTGGTTGCTGCCCTCTGGGCTGACCACTCAAAGCCCCACCAGGGCCATTGAAGGGGGCCCCCGCAGGGAGGGGGCAGCCGCCATCAAAGCCCACCTCTCCGACGTGGTCGCTGCCTTCTGGGCCGACCACTCAAAGCCCCACCGGGGCCATTGAAGGGGGCCCCCTCAGGGAGGGGGCAGCCGCCGTCAAAACCCACTTCTCCAACGTGGTGGCCGCCCTCTGGGCCGGCCACTCGAAGCCCAACTGGGGCCATTGAAGGGGGCCCCCACAGGGAGGGGGCAGCCACCATCGAAACCCACCTCTCCAACGTGGTGGCCGCCCTCTCGGCCAGCCACTCAAAGCCCAACAGGGGCCATTGAAGGGGGCCCCCGCAGGGAGGGGGCGGCCACCATCAAAGCCCACCTCTCCGATGTGGTGGCCGCCCTATGGGCTGGCCACTTGAAGCCCAACCGGGGCCAGTGAAGGGGCCCCCCGCAGGGAAGGGGTGGCTGCTGTCGAAACCCACCTCTCCCACATGGTGGCTGCCCTCTCACCAGACACTCGAACCCCAACCAGCATATCCTTCCTTTGCCAACTCTGCCACGTTCAGTGAAGTGACGTGAAGTGGCGTGGTGACACGCCCTGCCCCTTTCTGGAGAGGTAGGAAGGTGGGTGAGGTCGGCAGCCACCGCCAAAATGTTGTGGGACAGTCGGTTAAGGACACTAAGCTTCTGTGGTACTTCATGGTCCTCCCCCTCCTCTCGATGACACATCCAGTACCTCCCTGTATCCTCCCAAGGTTGACATGCCCTGCCCCTTTCTGGCGAGGCAGGAAGGTGGGTGAGGTCAGCTACCACCATAAGCATGCTAAGTCAGCAGTTGACACTTCAGGTGCGGTCTCCCGATAGCGGGGGGGAATCAGGCCGCCCACCGGGCAAATGTCAACTCTTCCCAATGACAGTACCGGCACACTCCCATGGGGCCAGACCTCCCTGCCCCCTGAGGGGAGGCGGCTCGGCGCCACCTCCCTGGGCCTGCCAGGCCTGGTGGCCTACGTCCTCGCCCACCTCCCTTCCTTTGCGGGGATCCCACCCAGCTCTCCTTTGGCCCAGTGGCCGGGCACATGGGGGGTGCCGCAGCCAGACCCCCTGCCCCCTCAGGGGAGGCAGCTGGGCGCCGCCTCCCCAGGCCTGCTGGGCCCGGCGGCCGCCATCCTCACCCACCTCCCTTCCTTTGCGGGGATTCCGCCCCACTCTCCTTTGGCCTGGTGGCCGGGCACATGGAGGGTGCCGTGGGCAAGTGGCCAGACCCCCCGCCCCCTCAGGGGAGGTGGCTGGGCACCGCCTCCCCAGGCCTGCCAGGCACATTCCGCCTCACTCTCCTTTGGCCCAGTGGCCAGGCACATGGGGGTTGCCGCCGGCGAGTGGCCAGACCCCCCGCCCCCTCAGGGGAGGTGGCTGGGCACCACCTCCCCGGGCCTGCCGGGCCCATTCCACCCCGCTCTCCTTTGGCCCGGCGGCCGGGCACATGGGGGGTGCCGCCGGCGAGTGGCCATACCCCCGCCCCCTCAGGGGAGGCGGCTCAGTGCTGCCTCCCTGGGCCTGCCGGGCCCAGCAGCTGCTGCCAGCAGACACCTTCCTTCCTGGCGGGGAATACTGCCCTGCTCCCCTCTTGCCAGCCACTCAAAGCCCAACCGGGGCCAGTGAAGGGGGCCCCCGCAGGGAGGCGGTGGCCCCCATCGAAACCCATCTCTCCCACATTGTGGCCGCCGGCCACTCGAACCCCAACCAGCATATCCTTCCTTTGCCAACGCCGCCACGTTTGGTGAAGTGGGTTTCGTCAGCGACCATTCTGCTCCCGCGAGTGCAATGGCCCCTCTGAGGGTCAATCCCCAAAGTCCGGTGACAAGGAGGACAGTGGCCCAGGTCAGCTTGCTTGAAAGCAAGCAAGCTGACACACCACATCACTGAGGTGGGACTCATTGTCCACTGCCCAAAGAGGCTCCTTCTGAACAGGGTAGCATGAGTTTCCTTCCCTGAAGGTGTGGAAGACATCATTTCCCTCCCTTGCGTGCCTTCCATTCCAGCAAGGGGCCTTTGAATTGCTGCATGATCTCCTGTTGCAGAGTTGGCTTTCATTCAAGTACATCCATTCATTTCCCATCATGGAGAGTTGGTCTCCCCACCCCCAGGGAGGGCATCTCTTGTTGATGCAGCCCCATGTAGGCGGGTTTTGTGGGCAGCCACCTCTCCTGGACAGGAGCACAAGTCTCCCTCCTTCCCCCAAGGGCGGGTAAGGGTCAGTCAGAATAGGGGAGGGGAAATTGTTGTTTGTCTCTTTGGAAAAGTGCTAATCAAGGAGTGTTACATGAGAACCTTTGGTGGGGAAAGTTGACTGAAGTGAAAATCTGTGGGAAAACCAAGGCTTTTCTGACTCGAACCGGTTCGTGAACCAGTTCTCGAACTGGGCATGGTCTGTTAAAAGTTCGTGGACCGTGGTCCGTGGAAACCCACGAACCCCGAACCGGCGGTCCGTGGGAAAATGCCGGTCCTTGCCCACCTCTACTAACAATTAATACCCACTGAGGAAATATCAAATAACCATTCCTAGTCATCAACATAACAAATGAATGGTTAGCCAGCAGAGCTGTCAGTTACTGTTTATAGCTGAAGTTTGTCTGTAAAGTAACACAATGGATTGCTTCAGTTTTGGTCTACAGGTTTAACAAACCCTTACAAACCACCAATGTTGAACCATCAAACCCCAAACTTTATTTTCCTGTGCTTCATCTCCAAACATTTCCAACCCAAATAGAGTAACTTTAGCATGCTCCATGAAACCAGAGAGCAAGAGCACCCAGTGAGACAGTACTAAATGAGTACAACCTCTGCAAACACAAGTTCCCTGCTCATCATGCAACTTGGTTCTTTAAGTTCTGTGGAAGCAGGCTTCTTTCTTATAGCTTTTCTTGTGAAGTATTGGACTTGAAAACACTGACTTAAGGACACTGACATGAGGTGTTGGTCCTCTTAGACCAACACCTTTCCCTCTTTGTGCCCTAGAATGAAGGGAAGCAGTTGTCAGGCTTATTTCACATTACACACACACACACATTTTCTTGTGCCAAATACAGAAGGTTTTTTTTTTAAGTGGGGGGGGGGGATCCTTTGAATCATGGCTACTAAAGAGACAGTATAATTTTCCATGATGCAACCACAAAACAGTTTGAGAGAAATGAAAACTACTCACTGAAGCAATCTACTCATGTGAGCAGTGCAAAGCAGATGTTGTGAATTTGTGCAAGACTGCATAATTTGCAGTTTTGTTTATACAGATAAGAAACTGCAAACTTCTATGAGTTTATGGATTCCATGTAAGTTCTTATTTTAGTGCAAGCTCATGAAGTGCATCATTGGAAACAATTCAAGGACCTGATACAGATGCCTATCCAAGCTGAATATCCTGAAGAATATATCAGTTGTTGCCAGGGACCACCACCCCTTTCCTAATATGGAGCCCACTCTGAACTGTGCCAGTTTCCTGCCCTGCCATTTGAGGCTTTGCTAAAAAACTCTGTTAAGGACAGCATTGCCCATGCCTGCTTCCTGCCTCTCTGCCGTTATGTTACCTGCGCCTGTTTCCTGCCTCTTTGGACACCTACCTCACCTGGGCCCAGAGCCATGCCACTAGCAGCACAGTGCCAGCCGGAGGGACCCTCCATGAGACTGGCCAGGCACCCCCTGGTCAGTTCCGACGGGGAGCTCCTTGCAGGAAGGTCTCTGGGTCTGCTCTCGCCACTAGGCAGCCTGCTAGCTAACCCATGAGATGTGCCAAGGTAGAAGCCATGTTCCCAGGCAGCAAAGACAGTTTGCTCGGAGGCTGCCATCATAAGACCAGGCTCCTGAAACATCCACGGAGCCCAGCCTCCCCCTGCTATGCATATCGCTGGAAGCCGCCTCGAGATGGGAGCCACGTGCCGGCTGCCCAGAACACCTAATGGATGCATGTCAATACAACCACCGCATTCCAGAGCAGATGCCATCAAGACAACTCCAGCTTCCTGGCAGATTCAATCAACCCGCCGGGCACTCCCCTCCCCTCCTTTGTCCCCTCTTCCCGAGGTGTCACAATCATATATTCAGACACTAAAGTGGCCCATTAGCGGTAGTTATAGAACCATCAAGCTTTTGTTTCCCCTCCGGAGAACCACATGGAAGGCCCTCACCTCAGGGTACGTTTTTCGGTACTTAAGCAGGCTCTCCCTGCCATGAGCTGCGTGCCATTCCTCTCCTGACCCCCGGCCGCCACTCTGTGTATCTAGTGCAGGCATGGGATATCACCTCGCTTTGCTGCTGCTTCTCTGCTTCTCGCCGTGATCAGGTAACGTATTGCTCCACTTCTTTGATCTCACATGGGCATCCTGCTAATGCAAACAGCTCTACTTTTCTACTCTTTCTTTCTTCATTCTTGTATGTACCTTGTATGTGCTATTATAGGCTTATGCAACACTCTAGTAAACACATTTTGTACTGATTAGTCCTTGCCTCTTTATTGCATGAGTAATCCAGAAGTACGGACTCTAATATACATTGGTTAAGATCCGCACTAACTTAATCCAGACTGCGTGCTAATTTCCCCATAAAATAGCAGTTCTGGTAACACAGTAGCTAGCCTTGGGAGTTATTGATACATAATCAAGTATCTATGTCTGATCTGTCCAGACTGACTGAAACAGAATCCTGACACCTTCCTGGCTTGACCTTATCCCAATTCCCCACGTTGCTCAACCTTGTTTGTTTTGTATAATATATCAAAGTTGTTTGTTTTAAGAAATGATCTGTTGTATGCCTGCTTTTTTCATATTAGAGCAATGCTAAAAGATCTGAACATATGTTCTCAATATAGAGGTTTTGAGGACAGCAATCTTGGAAAGAATTTTCTCCAGCTGGTTCATATACTTAAGGAGAGAGGGATTCTTCTATTTCTTTATTTAGGAATTTTCTTCATTGATTTATTTGTAAATAAATGTGTTTATTTAGTTGAACTCCTATCCTTACTTGTAGGAAATAAAATAACCACTTTTTAAAAAAAAAATACTTTTTGCTTTCTGAGATATATTTAGATAAATTATGGTGACTTTCATAAGACTGATTAGCAAGGATAATATTGCTAATTGACTGTTCTTGCATAAACATAGGTAATATAAAAAGGCCTATAGAAAACAGGAATGTCTACTATATTTAGTTCCCAAGATCCTTGAATCCTTTAATGACAAGGCTAAGGATTAGTCTAGATGATACTGACATCATGGGGACATTTTGGCCATTTTCACATATGCCTTGGGATATCACGCACACTCATGGCATGAAGAATCTTCCTAGCACGATCTCCCGGCACAATCCCCTTTAATGACCTGATGACATCAGAATAAGCGCGATTAAATGGGATCATGCCAGGAAATCATGCTAGGAAGCCACTTTTATGCCGTGAATTTCGCGAGATCTTCCAGGTGTGTGGCCATGTGAAAACAGCCTTTGGTTCTCATGTATCATATTTGTTTTCATATTTTGTGTGCAGAATACTGCAGCTTGGTTATTATCGGGAGCTAGGAAAAGAATGAATATTTCTCCCATTCTGTAGTCAATTCATGAGCTACCTATCAGTTGCCAAGCAAAATTCAAGGTAACGACTATCACATACAAAGCTCTTCATGGCCTTGGTCCGGCATATCTATAAGACCATCTCTCTCTCTCTCTCTGTTCCACCACAGCAGCTTCACTCATCTGAACAGGGCCTCCTGCAGATGCCATCTTGCACATGGGCAGAATTAACAGCTGCCTGTACATATGCATTTTCTATGGTGGTCCCATCTTACGGAACAGCCTACCCAAAGAGGTCAGGAAAGCTCCCACTCTCCTGGCTTTCTGAAAATGATGCAAAACTGAATTATTTAAGAGGGTTTTTTTTTTACTCAGATAGGAGATCTATACTGTCAGGAAGTGGTCTCAGAGGGATGCATCAGCAGAGGGATAGGGATATAGACTTTACTACTATGTGCTACTGCTTGAGATATTTGCTTTGTGATCCTACCAGGTAATGCTAGGTCGTTTTATGTTGTTTAATGTATCATTATTAAAATTGCTTGTGTTCTATTTTAGCATTTCTCTAACTCTGAACTAGATTTCTCCTGCTTTTAAATCCTTGCATATTTGCATGTATAGACTCTATTATATTGTCTATTGAAATGTCCTTGAAATTGAGTGTACTAACTCAAACTGTATAATCCACCTTGAGTCTCAGTGAGAAATGAGGACTATAAATAATGTAGTAAATAAATAAAGATAGTACTTGACATTTGATATGTAGAGTCTAAAATAATGGAAATACCTAGCCAAATGTGTCCATGCCTCTACTGATTTCACCAACTTCAATTTGGAAACTTGCACTGGCTTATGGGATAAGAATCTCTAGAGTACTGGTGAAAGATTTTTTTAAAAAAATCTCTTCTACCACACAATGCAGATTAATGTCTGCAAATACTCTTGCTAGGCATCAGATCACCACCTGGAATATGGTAAGTATATCATTTAGACCAGCTTGTTACTTAACTGTAAATTTAACTATGAGTATTAAAATCAGCTCATGAGTATGTAGGCTGAATTCATTGCAGATTTAATCCTACAATCAATCATTACAGATTTAACTTAATGTGTATTTTATTTAAGTCATTTAGTCTCTCTCTCTCTCACAGAGACCAAAGGCATATTATATAGTGAAGTTCAATACAATCAACAGCTAAGGTAGAAGAGGTCAGGAATAACAACAATAAGATACAGACTGCAGAAATGTGAAACAATCAGAAATCTGATGAAGAGCTAAAATAATGACAAAAAAATAAGCAATTTGACATAACAATAAATGCAGTAAAAGATAGTAAACTGTAGTATAGTCAACAGTCCATATCTCTTTATCAAAGCATCTCTCTGAACTATTCCTTACAGCACGGTGCTTTTACCTGTGTAAAAGAGCCTTCCTGAATAATCCAGTCTTGCACAATATATTGTCGAAGGCTTTCACAGCCAGAGAACGATGGTTGTTGTGGATTTTCCGGATTTTCCAGACACTGAGAGATTTCTGTTTTTCAGTGCTACACCTCTGAAGATGCCAGTCACAGCTGCTGGTGAAACAGCAGGAACTACAATGACAAGACTACGGCGATACAGCCCAGAAAATCCACAACAACCACAGTTTTGCACAGTTTGTGGAAAGCCAAGAGAGTATATGCTTTCCATCAGGTAGGCTCCAAAATGTGAAGGCCCCTACACAGAATGCATGTGTGGGGGCAGCTGTTGATTTTGCCTGAACACAGGTTGGCACCTACAAAAGGCCCTGTTCAGATGAGCGAAGCTCCCATGGTGGAGTACAGAGAGAGAGGCACTTCCATAGATATGAGGGGCCAAAGGCCATAAAGAGCTTTGTATGTAATAGCCAAAATTTTAATTTGAGCCTGGTAATTTATGAGCAGCCAATAGAGTAACTACAAAATGGGAGTAATATGCATGTTCCACCTAGCTCCAGATTATAAGTGAGCTGCAGCATTCTGCACCAGCTACAATCTCAGAGTTGACTTTGAAGGGACACCTATGTAGAGTGTGTTACAGTAGCCAAGTTGACGTCACCATGCCATGGATCCAGGTGGCCAGATTAGCTTTGTCAAGGCAGGGGGCCATCTTTTGGGCTAAACTGAGTTTGTGGAAGGCATTTTTTGCAACTTTGTTAACTTCTCTAGCAGCAATTCTGGGTCCAGTATAACCCCTAGGCTCTTAACCAAGTCTGCAAGGATCAGCTGAATCCCATAGAAAGTGGGAGGCACTATGTCCTTTGAGATCTCTACCTTGCCAACCAGCATTACTACCGTCTTGTATGGGTTCCATTTCAATTTGTTCATTTTCAGCCAGCTGACCAGTGGTTTACAACCTCTACTGCATCACCAGGGGATTTGAACAGAGAGCTATAGAGATACGTGCAACCCTCATATAGATGACATCCAATTCCATAGATAAAATTATTTTTCCTAAAGGTGGGATATGATTGCTTCCTGTGGAACTCCACAAGATAACTCCCATACTGAAGATAGCTGGTCTCCAACAGCAGTCTTTCGACTCTGTTCCATGAGGAACAATGTAAACTAGTCTAAGCTACATCTCCTGATTAGAGATTGACATGAACAGCAATACGAACTAAAAAAACCCACAAACAGCACAATCTGTGGTTCGCGAACAAGCTGTTTGTGAGGCCCCATTCTAAATGAACAGGTGGTCGTTGCAAGCCTTGTTCATTGCTGTTCGTCAAGCCAGACAGTCTGGCACCTGCAATCAATTCCCTTGGCAACTTAGATAGGGATTTTTCTGAACTCTGTCTGAACTCCCGCTGTTGCCCTGGAAACCTCAATCTAAGCCTAATTTAGCTTGATAAGCAGGTCTTCCTTCCAAGAGTGGACTGGAGCTCCAAATTTGTTACAAGAGTAAAAGACCAGGGGGGAGAGGGGCTCCCAGCTCTGGCTTTCAGGGAGAGACAACTGCTGTTAGAGAGACAGGGTGAGTGCATTGGAGCTTGAATTTTCTTTGTGTATGGTGGGATAGGGATCTACCCTCTCATGTTCCAGGGCTGCTGCCAGGCTCTGGGGCCAAGCTATTGTTTATTATTGGTACATTTCCTGCTGCCTGCTCAGGTAGGGATTCTGGGAGTGGTGCGGTAGGGGTCTTGATGGCTAGAGGAGAGCCTGCTGGCCCCCATGAACAACGAACATGTTCATGAACAGGATCATGTTCATCAATGTTCGTTGTTCATTGTTCGTGGATGGCAACGAACAATGAACACCGTGTTCGTTTTTTTCTGTTCACGCCCATGTCTACTCCTGATACACACTTCTGGCTCTAGACACCTTGACAGGATGGCATGATCTTCAGAGATCATCTTCTAAAACTACCAAAGCCATCTCCATCCCATAGCCTGACCTGAAACCAGACTGACAAGGGTCCAGAGCACCAGAGTTATCCAAGAAGATATGTTCTAGGTCTGCTACTGCTCTCTCAATCACTTCGCCTGGAAAGGGTAGATGAGAGACTGGGCAATAATTAGCTACATAATTTGTATATAGGGTTTTGTATTTTTTAAATTACCAAGCAAATAGCTGCTTCTTTGAGTGATTGGGGAAAGGCCCTGTGATAGACTGATTTATGGTAGACATCAAGGGCTCATTTATGTGGTGTTTACATGATTTTCATAACCAAGATGGGTACAGATCCAGTGCACAAGTTATTGCCTCCACAGATGGCAGGATCCTCTCGGTATCCATCACTGTAAATGGGCCAAAATTGTCCATAAGCAGATCAGACAGTGTTTTAGGAATTTCTTCCGCCTTGCCTAAATTACAGATCAGTGCACATTTGTGCCATTTAGTCAGCAAAGAAATTTGCATAGGTGTCAAGGCTACTTGTGTGTTCCTGAAACAGTAAACATTCAGATTTAGGAGTCAGAAGACATTGGGATACCTTAAACAGTTGGGCTGTTCATGAACCAGCTGATACAGAAAAACATTTCTTTGCTGCTATCACTGTTGTTTCATAGGACTTCTAGTGGGCTTTTTAGCAGGCTCTATCAAATTCAGCATGAGTTTTCCTCCAGCGTCTCTTTAGATATCTTCCAACTCTCTTTAGATCAAGGTTTTGTTTACATTATCCATCAGAAATCTCTACATTCTATAGTATAATTTATTGCAGATTTCCCCCTGAATTTCTTAGAACCACTTTCTATGTTCACTCTGTTCTGCAGACCTGCTCATTTTCACATGGTGTGTGTGTCTATATGAATGCTTCCTAGTCTCACCTTTTTAGAAATATTAGTTAATATATCCACAGAGCTTGTCTCAAGATAGCCTCTATGGATGGTATCTGTGGGAAAGATTGGATCCACATGAGTTATGTATTAAAATGCTGTTTTTACAATGGTGTCTGTTAAAGCATGAGGATACTACAGATACTTCCCTGTATTCTTTTCTTTTAAGATGGCACTTACCTTCTTAAATTGGAGGGCCAGGTATGTGAACTGAGGAAAGATAAAAAACATAAGGGAAAATGCTGAAAGAGGAAATGGGAACATACCACAATTGACAGAACAGAAGAGAAAGAATGCAACAGATTGCAACAGATCAAAAGAATCTAAACAAATAATCACGACGGAGAGAGCCACAGAAATCTGATACGCATGGAACAATAATCATAATCTATAGCATTTCTCATCAGTTTCCTATAGCTTCCTTCAAAACCAAATTTGTAGCAAGAGCTATACCAGAGAGTTCCCTAAATTTATATAATATGGCCACCTTGCAATAATTTCAGTTCTGTGGTTGTGATGGTACAGGGTACACAAGGAAAGGAATGCATCACTTTCCAAAGCTGCCCCTTTCCAAAGACATCTTTCTTGGAGCTAAATCTTTTTTTCAGTCTTTACATGCCCCTTCAAAACTGCTGGAGAAATAGGCTCCCTAGGGTCATTGTGAGCTACTGCTTCGCGTGACCATCCCTCCAACATTTTCCAGACACGAAAGTCCCCCGTGGCCTCAGGGAACCCCCGAGCCTTGCTGACAAAAGCCAAAGCTGCTAATTGACCCCGAATGGACTTAACCACTAACCCATGACCCTTCTGATGCACACAAAAGTGCATCAGATGCTTGACAGGGATAGGCCACACCTGCTGAAGGCCAACATCCCTCCTGAACCCAGTAAATTGCCCTACCACTCTGTCGTCGGCGCGCTGGGTACTGGGGGCCAATGAAAGCCTTATGGCCCTGGACCCTTCGACCTCCCAAGCTGCCACAGTTCCTGGGGCATCTGTGCTGGCTCCAGGTTGGCCTCTGGGGCAAGCTGCCAAAACCGCTCCATCTGTTGGCGAGACAAAGCATCTGCCACACCATTATTAACACTAGGAATGTGTTTGGCCTTAAACAAAATGTTCCTCCGGAGGCACAACAACGTAAAAATATATAAAAAATGATGCAAAGGGTGAGACAGATCAACTGGCACTGGGATATGAGAAGGAACAATAAAGAGAAGGCTATATCTCCTACTTGGTTCCTGACATCATATCAGTTTCAAATCACTAGCTGGGCATTTCTTGGTGAAACATCAAAGACAGTTAATGGCCCATGTGCATGTGTTTAAATTTTTTTCTCCATTCACTAATAAGATGGGGGGCAGATCCATCATGAGTATCAACTTACAATTTCCCTGTAAACTTCTGTACATTTTTACCCAAAATAAATTTTAATCATACACAAAGTACGCATTCATCTTCTTCTTGCTGCATCCTTAGATGGAAGTGAAATGTAACATAACTGAGTTATTTCAGACAATAAAACAAATCAGCCACCAGAGAGAAGTAATCAAGAAATTTCAAGCTTGGGCACAGTTAACTAAGTACCTGGATTTTTTATTGAGTTCCTGTAATTTATCTTTTGATTGTAGATAAAAAAAAATTGGGGGAGGGGAATATTATGCAAAACAATTATTTCTTTGTAAAAGAGCTTGCATGGTCTTATATATTTGTTTTATTGATTTTAGTTAACAAATAAGAATGAATTGAACATATTGTACATGCATGTGACAAGAACAAAATCAAATGAAAACAGCAGAAATTCCATATTCAAGTTTTAGAAAAAGCAGATTGCTCTCCCCCACCCTCCCTCGTGTTTTCCTCCTCTTTGTCCTAAAATTTCACACTGTTGGCTTTCTTCTTAATTTACTGTGATACTTTAAGAAACAGTGAAAGCTGTTATAAATCCTACAGACAAAAGAGGAGCTGTAGGAGGCTGGAAGACAGATGACGGTTATATTACAGAGTAGCATGCCGTGTGGCAACCTATTTATATTATTTAGACAGTAGAGAAAAGCCCAAGGCAATGAGGTCAGATCAATTGGATTCAGTCTACAAAGGTCAGCTGTGGAGTTATGATCTGCATTTCAATGTATCCCAAACTCTTAAAAGCTATGCAGTTGACCATCCATATCCATTTTTTACTACAGGTGTACAATGGTTGTGTGTGATAGTATAATATGAAGCAATAAAGGAAAGCGATTCTCTGTTTGATTGTGCTTCATTGGAATCTCTCCAATCTTGGAGAACATATGTATGAAGCAGTGGCTGAATGCTGATATTCTTCAAGCTAGAGCACATGATGCATGAATGAGAAGGTTAAGAATGCGCACAGTTGCCTTGTGCTGGATTGGGTTGTTGATCATCTATCCAAATATTCTGACTGACAGCAGCTTTTGAGGGTGTAAAGCACATTTCCCCAACTGTGCTACTGTAGATCCTTATAACTGGAGAAACCAGGTGTTGAATTTAGGGTCTTATAGGTACCTAGCATATTATTCACTACCTTGCCCTCAGCTCACAATATGAGAGAAGCTCTGCTGGATTAAGCCAATGGTCTGTCTACTCCAGCAACCTGTTAACACACCACAGCCAGCCAGTTGTTCTGGAGGGCCAACAACCAAGGAAGAGAGTCAATTTTGCCTCCTACTATTTGCACTGCTATTCAGAGTTTGACCATCTCTGAATGTGGAGGTTCCCTTCAATCATCATGGCTAGTAGCCTTTATTAGACCTGCCATTTACGAATCTGCCTAGCAACCCTGCAAAAGGAAAGAAAAAAAACGTAGTCAGGAATAGAGATGGGCACGATCCGCATTACGATTGAAAAAAACCCACGATAATGGCGATTGCACAATTGTGACCCGGCGGATCATGATCATCCACGGCCAATGATCCAGCGGTCAGGAGAGGCCTGGATCGTGGCGTTTGGGCTCGGTTCGGGAATCCAGACACTCAGGTGCCAGCAATCTATTCCCCTGGCAATGGAGCCAGGGGAATGCCTGAGCTCTGTCTGCCCTCCTTCTGTCGCCCTGGAAACCCAAATGGAAGCCCAGCTTTCCTTGATCAGCAGGGCTTCCTTCCAACCACGGAGCTGCAAAGCAGTTACAAGTTGGGAGAAGACACCCAGGGGAGGGAGGGGGAAGGGGGTGTTCTGTAGCCATGGACACTCCAATCTCATCCCTGCAAACCCTGATAGGCAGCTCTTACGGCCAAACACAGACCTTCTGTGTTGTTGAATGGGACCCATGCTTATGGGCTGGGAACAGCGGCGTGCCCCGCTGCGTTTTCCACAATCCGGGTTCGGTTCAGGGATGGGAGATGGTCGTTGCTGTTTGGGAATTCGGGATCATGGTCCACACCAAACCACAATCTGCTGGTTCAATAATTTTTGGGGGTTCGTGCCCATGTCTATTCGCAACTACCCCTCCCCCCCACACACACACCTAGCAAGTTCTGCTCCATGCCTGGAAGATGGTAAAACACCTCCAGGATCCCTAGCCAAACTGGCCTGGGGAAAATTGCTTCCTTATTCCAAAGTGGCAATTGGCATTACCCTGGGCATGTAAGAAGGGACTTACATAGTATTGCATGCATTTATTTCCATTGTTCTAAGTATGCGTTTTGTGCCAAGTTAGTACATGGGATTGTGTATACACTCAACAAATAACAAGATGAAACTCAATCTTTGTGTTTAATAGTGGTCCTCAACTTTATTAAACTTAACTGATACCCAGTAGGAAAATATAACCATTAACCACATTGTTTGTAAGCCCTGCTATGTGGGACTGGTAGAAGTCCATGGCCTGGATGACATATCCCAAGAGTAGCTGAGCTCAGCTACTCTAAACAAAGGCAAGTTCCACATTTTGTAAAGGGACATACTTGTGCAGCAGAAACAACTAGGATATAATTGTCCGGGGTCAGCAGCCCAGCCCCCGGACTTGCTGACAGGCAGCGGCAGGGGCAGCCAGGAGATAGCAGTACAACCGCTCTGTCTGGCAAACAGAGCCAGAACCTGCCTACTCCAGGGGGAAGGGGTGAAAGGCCAAAGCCTCAGAAGGCTGGAGGGAGCAGGGAGAAGCCAGCTAGTCCCACCCCCCAGGGGGAAGAGAGGGGGCTAAGCAGGCTAGAGGAAAAGAGCCAAGGCAGGGGGAATAGGGACACAGCAACAACCCAAACAGAGCCCTTACCTTCCAAGGAGGAGAAGCAGCCACTACAGCCCAGAGCCACCCCCTGGCTAGAGGACAGCAGCCTGGCTCAGGAGGTGCTAGGAGCCAAGCCCCTCCAGGTGGAGCTGCCACAGGCATTCTGGGGGAGGAGATGGGTAGCCCCGACCGGCATCAGTGAACAGGCAGCACAGAAGCTGGCCAGGGCAGCTCCTCGCGAGCAAGGCCAGCCAGGCTCAGCAGCACATAAGCCGGCTGGGGCAGCTCCTCGTGAGCAAGGCCAGGCAGGCTCAGCAGCACAGAAGCCGGCTGGGGCAGCTCCTCGTGAGCAAGGCCAGGCAGGCTCAGCAGCACCGAAGCCGGCTGGGGCAGCTCCTCATGAGCAAGGCCAAGGAGACCTCAGCTGGGGATGGCTCGCATTCAATCCCACCCTGCCAGCAAGGCAAGGAAGCCAAGAAGGGATTAGTGGTAGGAGGGAAACACCTGAGGGAAGGCCCAGCTGGGCCAAGTCAGGAGATGGCACGAGCCTAGAAGGAGGGCGGGGCGGGGAAAGGAAGCCCTATATAAGGTGGCTAGGAAGAGCTCTGAGGTGGTGGGTGTGAGTGAGGAGTGATGATGTGGAGTGAGAGCAGTAGGATGCAAGGGTGGAGGCTTGGAGGAGAGTGCTGGAAGGAGGAGATGAAGGAGGATGCAGGGGGTAAGCAGGCCAGGTTGAGCAGGCCAGCGAGTGGACTGAGAGGGAGTCTGGGTGAGGTATACCGCCCCTCCTTCCACAGAGCAGGGTCCTGCAGAATCCCTGGCCCCCCTGTGACGTCAGGTGCAGACCGCCCAGTGCCACGCCCAGCGGCAGTCGCGGCAAGCCCTGACAAGTTGGTGGCCCGTAAGGGGAAGGTCGTTCCCACACAGGCGCCAGGCGAGGGGATGCATCCCAACGCCACGGCAGAGCTCAGACCATGGCTAGAGGCACACCTGGATGAGATGTGGAGGAAGCTGGAGGCAACCTTCCAAGCAGCTCAGGTGGAGCTAGCACAGGCAGTGGAGCACCAGATGCAAGCCTGCACCCCTGCAGCCACCCCACCAGTGGTATGCGCATTTGCGTGGGAAATTAACCCACCAGCCGGCAAGGCGGTGCAGGGTCTGTGCGCCACCGTGAGAATAGGACGGCAGACCCTACAAGCCCTGTTGGACTCAGGGAGTGCAGTATCAGCAATTCGTTCCCAACTCATCCCAGCTGACACCCCAGTGCACCGCTGGGTCCCGGTGACAGATGTGATGGGCCGCACCCAGCCGTACCCTATGGTCTGGATCACAGTGGAATACCTGGGAGCGCTCCGCCGCCTGGAAGTTGCCAAGGTGGCCCACTTACCGCTCCCTATGCTGCTGGGGAGAGATGCCCCGGGGTTCTCCAGGCTACTTAGGGAGGCAGCCGAGGGACTGGCAAACCCACAGGTCGCCCCAGCGCTGCAAGTGGAGGAGGCCCCCGACCCGGATGAGGGTCCCTCTACCAGACCAGGGGCAGGCCCGCTGGCCAAGGACCCAGTGGGACCCCCGGCCGACCGTCCCTTCTGCGAGGCCCAAGGGGCAGATGAGTCCTTGCAGCGCTTGCGGGAGACAGCAGCTCGTGAGGAGGACCGAGTGCAGGATGAGCGGAGGTCCCAACGGCTTCCCCGCATTGAGAAGCAAGGAGGGGTGTGGGTCCGCCTAGCCCGTGCCCCAAATGGCCAGGGAGAGATCCGCCAGCTACTGGTGCCAGCAGCTTACTGGGCAGAAGTCCTCCGCACAGCCCATGAGCACGCTTGGGCCGGGCATCTGGGGCACCACAAGACCCTGAAGAAGATCCTTGAGCGGTTCTTCTGGCCCTCCGTGAACGCGGACGTGAAGGCACACTGCCGCTCGTGCCCCACCTGTCAGCGGGTGGCAGCCCGGCGCCCACCAAAGGCCCCCCTCTCCCCACTGCCTGTCATGGAGACGCCCTTCCAACGCATCGCGATGGACTTTATCGGCCCACTGCCACGCACGCCCCGGGGCCACCGCTTTGCCCTGGTGATCGTGGACTATGCTACACGATTCCCTGAGGTCATCCCGCTTAAGACGATGCAGACCCCGGGGATGATACGAGCCCTGTCCAAGCTTTTTGCCATGGTGGGACTGCCTGATGAAATCTTGACAGACCGGGGGGGGGGCCGTTCCGGGCCAAAGCCATGCGTCAACTCTGCCAGAATTTGGGGATCCGGCAGGTATTCACCTCGGCGTACCACCCTCAGACCGACGGTTTGGCAGAGCGTCTGAACCAGACCGTCAAGGAAGCCTTGAGGAAGATGACACGGGACAAGCCTCGACAGTGGGACCTATACATCGACCCCCTCATGTTTGCCCTTAGGGAGACCCCGCAGGCGTCCACCGGCTTTAGCCCCTTCGAACTGCTGTATGGGCGCAAGCCGCGGGGGATGCTCTCTCGGTTGGCAGAACGGTGGGGTCCCCGCACCAGCAGCCCTGCTCCCCCCATACCGGAGTACATGAGCCAGCTCCGCGAGCGGGTGCAGCAGTCCCAGGCCGAGGCCAACCGCCAGCTGACCCACGCCCAGACAAAGCAGAAGGCGGCCTACGACCGGGGCGCAAGGATGAGGACCTTCCAAATCGGAGAGAAGGTCCTGGTACACCACTCGGTGTTCCCACGGGGGGAGGGGGACCCATGGAGGGGCCCTTACCAAATTCGGAGGGTGCTGGGCCCCACCACCTATGAGCTGCAGTGCGGGCCAGGCCGACGCCGACGCAGAACCCTGCACGTGAACCTGCTCAAGCGGTGGCATGAGCGGCCAGAGGACGGGTGCGTCTTGGCTGAAGACCCCTTAGACCTCCCAGACAGCGAGCTGCCATGGACTGCTGACGCCCCAGAGTTCGAGGAGCCGAAGGTGGATCCACAGCTCAACCCTGCCCAGAAGGCCCAGCTACAGGCCCTGTGGAGGCAAGTGCCCGGGGTCTTTTCAAGACGCCCTGGGGTCACGAACCGGGTGCACCATGCCATCCCCACCCAGCCGGGGCAATCTGCACGGGCAACCTGGCGACCCATCCCCCGGAAGCAGTGGGAGGCAGTGGATCGGGAGACGGAGGAAATGCTGCGCCTGGGGGTGATTGAACCGTCCCAAAGTGAATGGCGCAGCCCCATCATGTTGGTGCCGAAGCCAGATGGGTCGACTCGATTCTGCGTCGACTACCGCGAGCTGAACAAGGTGGCCAAGTTCGACGCGTACCCCATGCCCCGGGCAGATGTTCTGGTGGGGCAGTTGGGGCCCGCACGGTACCTATCCGCCCTCGACCTAACGAAAGGGTACTGGCAGGTGCCAGTTTGCCCCCAGGACAAGGAAAAGACAGCCTTTGCCACCCCCCGGGGCCTCTTCCAGTTCCGCCGCATGCCCTTCGGCCTCCATGGGGCAGCAGCTACCTTTCAGCGACTGGTGGACCAAGTCCTGGGGGGCTGTCGGGACTTCGCAATGGCTTACATTGATGACATCGTCATCTTCAGTCCCGACTGGCCCACCCACCTGCAACATCTGGAAAGAGTCCTCACCGCGCTCCAGAAGGCAGGGCTGAAGGCCAACCCCAAGAAGAGCCACTTGGGGTTCCAAGAACTCAAGTACCTGGGGTTTGTCATAGGGGGTGGGCAGGTCCGCCCTCCCCCTGAGAAGGTGGCCTCCATCGGGGATGTCCCCCAGCCTCAGACCAAGCGTCAGCTCAGGTGGTTCCTGGGGCTCCTCGGCTATTACGGGTGCTTCATTCCCCATTTTGCATCCCGCGCAGCCCCCCTGACAGACTGCCTGAGGAAGGGCAGCTCTAGTCACCTCAGCTGGACGCCAGAGCGGACGGCCGCCTTCCAAGACTTACGCACCGCCCTGTCAGACACCACAAAGCTCTGGAACCCTGACTTTGAGAGGCCCTTCATCCTGGCAACTGACGCGTCGGCCTCGGGCCTCGGGGCGGTCTTGATGCAGGAGCGAGACGGGGAGAGGGTGCCCATCTTGTTCTTAAGCCGCAAGCTCCAGCCAGCAGAGCAGAAGTATGCCACCCTCGAGAGAGAAGCCCTTGCCATCAAGTGGGCCGTGGGGGCTTTGAGATATTATCTGGCCAATAACCCCTTTACGCTGGTGACGGATCATGCACCGCTCCAGTGGATGCACCGCATGAAGGAGCACAACCCCCGCGTCCTGAGGTGGTACCTGTCCCTGCTGCCGTACCGATTCACCATCACCTACCGTCGGGGGGCCAACCACATGGACGCAGACTTCATGTCACGGCTCTTCGAGCCAGACCCCCCCGAGCCGACGTCCAGGCTAAGAGGGGGTGTGTGTCCGGGGTCAGCAGCCCAGCCCCCGGACTTGCTGACAGGCAGCGGCAGGGGGCAGCCAGGAGACAGCAGTACAACCGCTCTGTCTGGCAAACAGAGCCAGAACCTGCCTACTCCAGGGGGAAGGGGCGAAAGGCCAAAGCCTCAGAAGGCTGGAGGGAGCAGGGAGAAGCCAGCTAGTCCCACCCCCCAGGGGGAAGAGAGGGGGCTAAGCAGGCTAGAGGAAAAGGGCCAAGGCAGGGGGAATAGGGACACAGCAACAACCCAAACAGAGCCCTTACCTTCCAAGGAGGAGAAGTAGCCACTACAGCCCAGAGCCACCCCCTGGCTAGAGGACAGCAGCCTGGCTCAGGAGGTGCTAGGAGCCAAGCCCCTCCAGGTGGAGCTGCCACAGGCATTCTGGGGGAGGAGATGGGTAGCCCCGACCGGCATCAGTGAACAGGCAGCACAGAAGCTGGCCAGGGCAGCTCCTCGCGAGCAAGGCCAGCCAGGCTCAGCAGCACATAAGCCGGCTGGGGCAGCTCCTCGTGAGCAAGGCCAGGCAGGCTCAGCAGCACAGAAGCCGGCTGGGGCAGCTCCTCGTGAGCAAGGCCAGGCAGGCTCAGCAGCACCGAAGCCAGCTGGGGCAGCTCCTCATGAGCAAGGCCAAGGAGACCTCAGCTGGGGATGGCTCGCATTCAATCCCACCCTGCCAGCAAGGCAAGGAAGCCAAGAAGGGATTAGTGGTAGGAGGGAAACACCTGAGGGAAGGCCCAGCTGGGCCAAGTCAGGAGATGGCACGAGCCTAGAAGGAGGGCGGGGCGGGGAAAGGAAGCCCTATATAAGGTGGCTAGGAAGAGCTCTGAGGTGGTGGGTGTGAGTGAGGAGTGATGATGTGGAGTGAGAGCAGTAGGATGCAAGGGTGGAGGCTTGGAGGAGAGTGCTGGAAGGAGGAGATGAAGGAGGATGCAGGGGGTAAGCAGGCCAGGTTGAGCAGGCCAGCGAGTGGACTGAGAGGGAGTCTGGGTGAGGTATACCGCCCCTCCTTCCACAGAGCAGGGTCCTGCAGAATCCCTGGCCCCCCTGTGACGTCAGGTGCAGACCGCCCAGTGCCACGCCCAGCGGCAGTCGCGGCAAGCCCTGACAATAATATTCACGAAATTAGGTGGCTTGCACAGGCTCAGTTTTATTTTTGATTTGTTTTTAAAGCACATGCTAAAAATCAATCTCATTACCTCTACATTGTTGTGGAAGAGGAGTATTTGAGAGAGGAAAATAATAAATTAGAAAATAGAGACTGGATTACAGCTTCTTTGTACAAATATGTTCATCACTGGATGAATGCAATAGCAGCTTCACTCATCTGGCCTTCTGTGGATACCAACCTGCAGTGAGGCTGCCTGCACATGCATTTTCTCTGCAGTAGCCCTCACCTTGTGGAATGGCCTGCCTGAGGAGGTCAGGAAAGCTCCCACTCTGCTAGTTTTCTGCAAACTATGCAAAACTGAATTATTCAGATAAGAAATGGCTCAGAGAGATACCTTGGTATGAGACAGGGACTGTAAACTACTGGGTACTGTCTGTTGATGTAGGTATCCTCATACTGGGTAGTTTCCGTTTCATTAAAAATGTTATGTTTAATTAGTTACACTTTTTTTTCAGAAATGTTTCATCCTTGTGTTCAGATTTATTCTTTTTTTCTTCTTCTCAAATTTCTGCAACCCACATCCTAAAGTATTTCCTAGCTGTTGGTTGATGTGAGAATTTTTGGTGATTGTGGGGGGTGTCCTGGCTCCCCCCCTGGCAGCCCTTTGGTTCTTTCTGGCTTCTGAGACTACTCATTAAGGTCCCTGGGGAGTGTGAATCAAAAGTAACGTACCTCCCCTGCTCTCTCTCCGTATGCCGCTCTAACACCGTGACATGAGCAAACAACACTCCACAGAAAGGCTCTTAACTATCCTCAAGGTTTATTTTGAATAACAAAATGGCACAGTGGAATGTTACATATAGTTCTGAATTCTGATGGTATTTAGTCAAACTGCCCTTACAGATTTCAGGTGCTGGGCAGGATAGGCAATGGTTGCAGAAAGTACAGTGATAGAGTCTTAACTTATAACCCTTATAACTGAAGAAGAGAAATCTATCTTAACAGAATATTACAGTCCTAAAAGCAAACCCCTATATAAAACTTAACAGCTAAAAGAAACCTAAGACCTTAATCCTTAACTATAACTTACACTTTAAACTAAGTCCTTAACACAGAAAAATTCTAACACTTTGCTCCAATAGCTAGCTTAAAAATCCCCCATCAGGTATCTAAGTTCCCCTTCTGGAAAGCCCCTCTGGACCAACTTAGATCTCTTGTGGGCTTCCCAGAGACCACCTGTTGACAGACACAAATGCGTGTGTCTTCCCAAGAAGTGGCAAGGGACTAGCTGCTGTGCTAGTCTTTTTATAGGAAAATCATTGATGTTCTGATTGGTTGGTACCTGATTGGCTATTACCTGGCTTACAGGTTAATTGGTTGTTGCTACCCTAGTGCAGGTGTCACTCCAACTTTCCTGAATCTCTATTGGTCAGTAACACTTCTGACCAGGTGACTCAGGCTAGCCAATGAAATCACTTCTGAAATTCCTCAGGTGTGCTCGTCCTTGAGGGCTAGAAGTCACTTTTTGGAACTCTTCCCAGAATTATTGGAATGCAGTTGTCAGCAATATACCTATAATGAAAATAACTATTTCTCTCTGCGTAGCTAGAAGGGAGGGGGAAAGAGTGAACTTTCACCTAGATATTACAGTGCAGATTTTTCTCCATATTAGTCTTATATATCAAAACCAGATTTCTTTCTTAATTTTAATGCTCTTTAATTAGTTATACTTAATTTATGCTTAAGGCAAACTGCTGCAGACTTCTGCCAGCTCTCCCATAGGTTTTTAGTGCACATGAACCTAAAGTAAGAACTTTTGGAAGTTGCTTTATACCTTAAGGTTGGATTTGATTATGGGGTTTGGGTTCAAAACAAGCCAAACTTCTAAAAATTCTTTCCACATTGGTCATATTGTATTTTATTCATAGAATATCCCAGCTATTGGTTGTATTAACTTGCTCTGTATAATCTGCCTTGAGTCTCAGTGAGAAATGTGGAGTATAAATAAAATAAAATAAAATAAACATATGAATGTGAAAACAAGTCATAATGATTCAAAGCAGCAGATAGCGCTTTTGTATCAACTCAGTCATAATGTTTCACAGTAAAACTGGTTTACACAGACAGGAAAATTTCTTACATTATGCAGAGGCCAACCTAGGCTTGCCACATGTGAATACTCTGTTCACATGTGAATGCCTGCTGGTTTGGCTTAAATCTTGTTCACTAGGAAGCCAACCAATTGGCTGCTTACACCATGATTGCATCTATTTTTAGGAGCAGGCTGAAGAGGGATCAGCTGAGAGTCAGCTTCAGATCTCCTGATAGGGAAATTCTACTGTGTACCCAGCATAGAACTTTGGTGGAGGTTAACAGGAGCTGACTCCCATCTTATTGCAGGGATCAGCTGGAAGTCTGGTTCTTCTAATCTCCCACCCTGGAAAGTTTACTGCATCCTATCCTTGTTGGGATGCAACACATTTTGAGAAGGGGGTCATGAGAAGCCCAGCTGATTCCCCTTCCCCCACTCCCAAATTTTTGACTTGGGCTCAGAGAAAAGGAGCAGATCACTACTGTTCCCTGAAGCTGAAACTATAAGATTCAGGTGGGGAGGGGAAAAAGTTATTGGTCTTTTATCATCCCCCAAACTGATAGTTTGGGCAGAAACAAAAATGAGCCGTTATGTTCTGAAGAAGTGAACTGCAGCTTGTGTAAGCTCATACCCTACTACTAATTTTGTTAGTCTTATACATGAGACTGGACTCTTGCTCTTTTCCACAGGAGCAATCCTGTCCTCTGCAGTCCAAGCTGACAGCTTGGAGAAGGGGAAGAGAAGCAACTTCCTCCCCTCCAACTGAGAGTCTGAGATGAAGAGAATAGGACCAGATCCTCCTCCTCCTAAACAGATAGCTTGGGCTGCAGAGAACAGGAGTGATCAGCTTTCATTATGTTCAGTCAAAATTTTTAGTTTGTAGGGCGTGGGGGTGGGGTAGAGAAGTGGTGCTGTCAGTTTCGGGTGGAGACATTGGAGACAAAATAAACTGTTGTTCTTTTCCCTCCACCTAAAACAAGCACAGTAGGCTATAGACAATAGGATCGATCCGTTTCCATATTCTGCAGCCCAGGCTGACAGCCAACCGCAGCAGATGGGGGTGCTTCTTCCTTCCCATCCCAAAATAAAAGCTTATGCTGCATAGAATGGGAACAGATTGCTCCTGTTCTCAGCAGCCATTCTGTGGCTGCAGAGAACATACCCCCTCCCAGCAGCCCTCTGTGGCTGTTGAGAATATACCTAGAGCTTTACTACTGTAAGTTTTAGGTAGAAATGAAACAAGTGTTAATTCTTTTCTCTTCATGGAAATTAACAGAATGGGCTGCAGAGATCTGCCCCTGTTTTCTGCAGCCCAAACTGACAACTTGGGGGAGAGGAGCAGTCTTCTTCTCCTGCCACCACATGAAACTGCTTGGGCTGCTGAGAACAAAACTGGTCTGTTCCTTTTCTCTACAACCCAAGATGACAATTTGAGTCAAAAGGCTCATGTTCTCCTCACCCAAAACTTTTCTCTGTTTTTCAATCTTGCTTGAACAGAAAGAGAAGCTTGGATGGTAGCAAGGAGAACAGAGAAACTTATCGGCTACCAGCTGGGGATCAGCTTTTGATCTCTGCCTCAAAACATTTTGCTAGGTCCATGCAAGAAACAAAGGAGGCATTTAGGAGGCATTTGTTGTTTGGCAGCCATGAGACCATGCTGTAGAAAAGAGAAATAAGGAATAGTATTATTCCTTATTGGCCTAGCAAGATTCTTTCCCTCATTGACAGCCCATGTATTTCCCCTTCCCTGGCCTGGATATCATACTTGCAGGTAAAACTCTGTTCATTGTCTTTGAAACCACCAGTTTTTAGCTCTGTTGTAGCCTCTTACAGTGCAAACCTAAGCAAAGTTATTCCAGTCTAAGCCCATTGAAATCAGTGGGCTTAGACTGGAGTAACTCTGCTTAGGATTGCACTGTTAGTTTGGCTTCAGACATACCTGCTTATTATCCTATATATTTATCTTAATATCTCCCTAACTATCTGCATTCTTGCTGCTGTCTGAATTCTGGATCCTTTCTTCTCCTTCATTCTTGTCCTTCTTTGGATGGATTTCTTAGTTCAGATTCTGGTCCACGGGAGCTTCACCTAATCTCGGTTTCACTTCCACTAGAATTCAGACTGTCTCTATTAACAGTACCTGTGGCTATGAAGAAAATAGAAAGCCAGCCAGAATGGTAATGTACTGTTAGCAATTCTGCACAGTGTGGATACTCAATATCTTTTCCTCCTCCTCCTCTCCCCCCCCCTCTCTTACACACACACACACACACACACACACTAGAGCACGGTTGATCTAGGTTGGAAATACAAAAACAGTTTTAATGAGGGAATGAAGTGGATCAAAGGTGAACTCCGCCTCCCACGTTCTCATATTGGATACTGCTGTCACAAAGACATTGGCTGACAAATCTAATTGATGCATTTGAATTGATATCTTGGATATATACAAAAATAATAACGATTAAGCAGAATTCAAAAATGGCCACTGTTGTTATCTGCTGTGTATGTGGTAACCTCTTTGTAATAAATTTAGCGATCTCATTTTATGCCTAATAGACCCATAAACAGTCATCATCAATACATTTTACCACTCATCACCTCAGTTGTTAAACAGCAAAGCAGAGAAGGAATGAAGACTTACAGATGGTTTCTTCCAGTCAAAAAAGCATTAATATGACAGGGAAGAGTTCTGTCACAGTAGTAGAGTCATTATCAATTCTTTGTGTCTATCGTTTGACCTTTAGTAGCATCCCATACAAATTAGATTTAGTTTATCTAACACATTGATATTACAACATTTTCTCCTAGGAGTTTAGGATGATATGTATGGCTTCTTTTTCAACATGTTACCCTTATCATGTAAAGTAAGTAAAATCAGTTACAAACCTGTAAAACAGGTAGGCCTTGTCCCAAGTATACCACAGATGAGCATTGATGGACACCCCAGATTTCTGATGTAATACTAAGCAGTAGTCTTTCACATTGATTGATTTCAATTAACTTAGAAGGCAGTAATTCTGCTTAGGACTGCACTGTTAGTGTCCATAGTACAAGATACACATTACACCATTATGCTTCACTGGTATCTTCAAAAGAAATACTAGCACAAATTGTACTCCTGGACTCACAGAATCTATCCAGTCACTGGGAAAACCAAGCTAATGATTATGGCAGGTTACCACAATCACCTACAGAGAAGAGGTGATTGTAGTACTATACATTCTTTTAGTTTGATTTTTTTTTAATGGTAAGATTTAGAGTGTGAGTTTGTGCCTATAACTTGCTCTTTTGCGATATTTGGAAGATCAGGTAGTATCTTAATAAGACTACAATCCTATCATTATTTACTTGAGAGAAAAGCCCAATGAAACAAGAGGAATAAGTTGTGACATGCAGCATGCCTAAAACACCATGAGCTAAAGAAAGGCCACCAGAGAACCACTGAGTTTGGGGACTGGTTGTTACTATGCAAGAATGTGGCACACCTGTTAAGAGCAGTAAGCATTAAAAAGGCAAAATAGGTACAGGGGTATGATAGGAATGATTTTAGCATGGTCTCTTTGTTTTGCATTTGAGCTTTGCTTTTCAATCCAAATTGCTAAATGAGATGCTAGTATGTTTTCTTATAACTTGGCATCTTGCTTGGATAGGACTGGGCTGAATATGTTCTTGTTATTCTAGATTGTATTTACTGGAGCGTTTCCATGGATGGAAAGCTTTCTGGTCACAGAAAGCAACTATTCCATCTCTTCCTTGCTGCTGGAGCAAAACTCCCCCTTAAATGCTTTTGCTTGGAATCTTCTTGCCCTCAGCAGCAGAATGTGGGAGGACGTTTCGTCCCTGGGAACACTCTGGAGAATCCAAGGCTCTGTGTCTTATTACAAAGGTTAAAAACTACCAATAGTTGACTGGAGCCTATGATGCTCTATCTTCACATACACATTTATTTAATACCAGTGTTTTAGGTTCAGTAAAGAACAGTGATCCAGTCTCTTGCAATCTATATTAGATGAATAAAATAATAATACGGCTGTGATATCAGGTATTGGTAAATGGCAGGTAAGAAAAAAATCAGATAGTAGTGCGGTATACAAAATTGAGGCTATAATGACTGAGAAAATGCTATACTGAAAAAGTGGCATTTGATTTTTTTTCATTTTTAGGAAGGACTTAAAGGAGAGGGAAGTAGTTTCATGAGGGATGAAACAGTCATGGTAGAAAGAGAAGATAATAGAAATTGATAGTGAATGAGCTGGTATACAATGGGAAGCATTTCATAGGTGATTTAACAAGCCAGAGCCTGCCAGAGGCATGAGCCAAAGGACAAGAGTCTAAAGAGTGTATTTTTAGTAGTGTTTGGTCAGTCTAGGTTTCTACTCATCCATGGTTATCCACAGGTTCTAAAAATGAACAGAACTCTCAAAGATATCTTTATGAGTGCATATGTTGCATTATGACCACAGCATGTTGAGGAATTAACAGTGTATTGTTGAAGAACAATCCATGTTGAAGAATGAACAGTGGTATTGTTGTGTTTGTTATTTCACAACACATTCAAAAGCAACTGCAAACTCAGAAAAGTTTGGTGATAGTGATTACATCTGCACTTTCCTTCTTGAAGAGGAAATTTTAGGATTGGAGCTATTGGATATGGTAAGGGAAAAAGTGGAGTGGGGTGGAGGGGGAGAAGACAAAATGGAGAAAGGATGGGGAGTTTAATTTCAAGAGTGAAATCATAATATTCCTGAAGGATAATGTACCATTTAGCAATAAAGCACATGAAAGACCAACTTGATTGCTTTTTTGACCAATTTGCAAAGTCGCTGAATCATAAAAATAAGAGAAAGGAAATGTCTATTAGATCATCTATGTCATTCCCCCTCCAATGTAGGGTGAAATTAAGAAAGGACAATATATGCTGTATGTTTGAAGAACCTCTCTAAAAGTTTGAACTAAAAGACTGGAACAATGTTCTGTGGGAAAATGGTGGAAAGTACATTGTTCTGAAATATCTAAAATTGCATACACAGAGAAGGAGAGAAAGGCAACATCAGACTTGAACTTTAGTTCTAAACATGCTTCCCCTGCCCAGTCTTATACAATGCTGTTACTCAGTAATAGTGAAAGCAGTTAAATGATGGAACCAATTACCTGAGGAAAGATCACTATCCTTTGCTGGATGTCTTCCAGCAGAGGCTGTGCAACTGTCAGAACTCTAGGACTTGTTATCCCCCAAACCTCTTCCTCTACAAGCTGTTTTTTTGATATCCTGTCCTGAAGATTCGATCTCTCCAAGATGCAGCAAATTGGGGGTGGGGAATTAGAAGCCCAGCTGATTTCCCTTCTTTTCTTACTATCCACAGTTGTGGACTTTGGACTGCACAGAAAAGGAGATAAACCATCTGTTTGTCCTGTCCATTTTATAATGTCATAATTAAAAGAGTTACATTATGTCTCTTTCCAATTTGGAGAGATGGGGAAAGAAATGAGTTACCTCTTTTGCAATGCACCAATTAAAAGTATTATATCTGTTCCTACTCAGTTTAGAAAGGAGGGAAGAGAAACAAACTTTTTTTGCTCCTTTTTGCAGTGCAGAGATTAAAAGCATTGCATCTGTTTGCAGCCAGCTCGCAGAGGGGGAAAGAGAAATTAGCTCTCCCTTTTGCAATGCAGATACTAAAAGAATTGCATCTGTTCTCACCCAGTTTGAAGGTGGGAGAGAGAAATCAGTTCTTCCTTTTGCATCACATCTCCATCTTGGAGCTATGGAAGAGAAATAAGCTTTTTCTCTCCTATCTGCAACATAGAAATCAAGAGCTGCTTCTGTCCATACCCACTTTGGATAGAGGAATTCCTTTTGCAACTTTAACATGTAGCTATTTTTCCGAGGGGGTAAGATGTATAAGAAGCCAGCTCCCAGCATTCATTGAACCAAAAGTTATTTCCATACCATTTAACACACTTTTAACAAAAATGTTTCCCCTTGGTTTTTGATTGTTGACCACCCGCATCTGGACTAGAACACCAATTCAGCCCCTACCGAGCCGGCAATTAAAGGCTTGAGGCCAGGGACTGCATTTGCCGCCACGGAGGATAAGCGGCAGTGTTCCCCCGGCCTCTCAGAGTCACGTGGGTAGGGGGCAGGGCTAAGTGCCTTAATAGGACAGCCCTGCCCCCTGGGAAAGGCACTTGCTGCCTCGTGCTCGGCTGAAGTGAATGAGTCTCTCTTCTTCCTGAGCACTTGGAGGCCTTCAGTGTGAGAGGAGTCGAGCTGTTTACACAGCTGCAGCCTGCAGAACAGCTGATAGGTGGCAAGGGGCTGCACGGCGAGGAGCACGGCTTCGGTGCCTCTGGCTTGGTGCCGCTTGCCTTGCGGAATGGCTTTTTCACTGGTTCCAGGTGCTGCTTTTGCTGTTGCGAGGCAGCAGCTGGAGGAGCACTGGGGAGGCGGTGAAATTGGCATGGTTAGGAGTGGAGCTGTCAGAGCAGCTGAAACTCAGGGTCCATTTTCTGCACTGCATTCAGCAGTGCTGCGGGAGTGGTGCTGTTGGACCATACGACACTGTTTCAGTGAGGTGGGGAGCCTGCCCCCAGTTGTATGCTGTGTTTGTGCAGTTTATGAGGCAGCTTTTGCCTCCCCATTGCTGGCTGAGAGTTCCTTAGCAGGCTTTATCACTTTTCATGGGCAGTTGTGGGCTATAAGGGCTTGGCGTTTACCTTCCAGGACTGACAGCGTGGAGTCCTTCTGCTTATTCCACTCCACTGTTTTTCTTGTGATCAGTGCCTCCGTGAGCAGTTATTAAGGGGTCTGTTTGGGGGGCTTACCTTTCAGGCTTGCCTGGGTGCAGGCAGCCTTCCCTCCTTCCATCTCAGTTTTGGGTAGGGGGATAATCATTGGCCATTTCTACAGTTGCCCTTAATACTTGTTTAACTGTATTTGCCGCAGGGTTTGCCCCATAGGGGGCTGTAATTTTTAGCTTTCAAATAGCTTATAGGGGAGGGGAAGCCATTTTATAGCTGGTTGCTGCCTCATTGTGGGAATAAGGGGCGTCCATTTCAGTGTGACTCTGTGTTCCATGCATAGGTTGGCAGCCATTTTATATTCCTTTAGGAAGCTTTTTGGTGGCCATTTTTCAGGTTGCCTCCCCATTTTATATTATAGGCCTATAAGCCTTTGTGTGTGCCCGTATTGGTGATTTGGTGGCAGTGATAATGATGATGATAAATTGATAAAGAGATTATATACACAGACATGCCACTCAAAAAGGGGTCTGGCCTTTCCAAGGAGAAACAGCTAACCAAGAAACCCCTGTCTAAAAGGCCTCCCCTTAATTTGTCATCTTCTGATAAGGATGAAAGCTCCAGTTGCCAGGCCATCTTGAGCCGCATAGCGGCCCTGGAGCAAGCTCATGGTGTGGGAGTGACCAAAGGGGCAGAGCGCAGTAGGCCAGTTAGGCTGACGTCAACTGCTGCTTTTCAGGCTAAGGTTCTTAACAGACTTGCTGCTCTTGAGGGATCTTCTACAACAGGTGCTGAGGCGGCTGAGAACCAGGACAAGGAGGGCACAGCGGACGTCATTGAGCCTTCAGGTGTCGATCCAGGCTGGATGGCAGATACTGAACCTGTGGCGGTGACCGTGGACCTGGTGGTGGTTGGTAAGTCTTCTCTTATGCATCAGGGTGGTGGATGGCCATGGGGACCCTGGGGTCAGGCCACTGCCCCAGCGTCCTCATTGCGGACACAGCCATCGGGCATGCAGCAAAACACCATGCAAAGCCAAAACGCTTATGGGACAGTGCCAGCTTGAAGTAATCAGGTATGGGGTGGTCAATATGCTACTGCTGACCCAGGTGCACTGGCACAGATGGGCATGGCTGCTTGGCAGGGTTTTGATGGTCAAACTCTGCCCGGCCCATCCTCCACTTGGCCCAGTTATGCTCCCCCTTGGAGCCCCCCTTCTGCAATGACCCCATATGGCTTGGTTCCTTATCGGGCCCTTCCATTCAGGAACACAGCCCTATCCTTACTCAAGCTATTAGGGACAAAAATTTATACGGAGAATTTGTCAATGTCTTTAGCCTTCTCTACAGGGAACTGGAGAAGAAGGACAAAGAGGATCTTGACGATAGGGACAAGGAGCGGCTGAAATGGCGCTGGGTCAATTGCACCTGGGCCAATTGGCTTCCTGGGTTCCTGATTTATGCAGGAGTAATTACTAGGGCACAGCCATGGAGGGTGGCATCTCTTTTTCAGTACTTTGATATAATATATAAAGGGTACATGGGCTTTGTTGGTGCAGCATGAATGCAATACGATGAAGAATTCCGTATAAGGGCTGCAATGAACCCTGCGTTGCCTTGGGATAAGATTCTCCTGCAGTTTTGGCTGCAAGTGATAGCCCCTGCAAAGGCTAATCTTGCAGACTGCTCTGACAGTGGCCATTTAGTCAAGCGCTCCTCCACTACTCTCAGTACCCGGGGGTTCATGGGTCAGCCAGTTCAGGCACGGCTGTTGTGCTGGGACTTTGCTTATAAAGGAATGCGCACAAGGAAACCATACAGGTTCAAGCGTGAATGCCCAATATGTGGGGGCTCCCACTCCTTTAACTTCTGCCCTAGGCACTATAGAGGTGGGGGCAAGTAGGGGGGTGGGGCCGGAGGTAACTCCCAGCAGCAAGCAGGTAAAGGGTCCCAGCCTGATAAAACTGAAGGAACTTAAGCACCTTTTGGATGGTTACCCTAAGCGCAAAGACTCTTTGTTCCTGTTTAATGGGTTTAAGTTTGGTTTTAGGATCCATTTCCAGGGCCACAGGACCCCCTTTCATGGCAGCCAATCTAGGTCAGTGGCTGGTATAGAAGGGATTGTTAGGGATAAAATTGCTAAGGAGTGTGCCCAAGGTCGGGTGTTGGGCCACTTTGCGGCCCCACCGGCTCTCATTTGCAGGTCTCCCCCTTGGGTGTGGTGCCAAAAAAAGGCAGCAGGTGAGTTCCGGCTGATACACCACCTTTCTTACCCCTGGGGTGGGGGGGCTGTTAATGATGCTATCACTGAGCACTTTGCTCCGTGAGGTACATGTCCTTTGATCAGGCAGTCAAGGTTGTCAGGCATTGTGGACAGGGTGCTGAGTTGGCAAAATGCAACATTAAGTCAGCATTTTGCTGTCTCCTGGTTCATCCAGAGGACTTTGAGCTGTTGCCTTTCTCTTTTGTAGGCCGTTTCTACAGGGGCAGAGCATTACCCATGGGGTGCTCTATTTCCTGTGCGGTCTTTGAACATTTCAGCTCCCTCCTTGAATGGGCATTGTGTCACTGGCTGCTCTGTTGGGACACTGTGCATTATCTGGATGTTTTCCTTTTCAAGTGGCCTTCTGGATCTAGCCAATTTGCCCGGCTTGTGGAGGGCTTCATTAATCTAGAAGCACGACTGGGGGTCCCCTTAGCCCACGGAAAGACGGAGGGCTCTGCTGAGCTGGACACGGTCCATAAAGCTTCCAGGGTGCCACTGGAAAAGCTAGCCGACCTCAGGGAGCGGCTTGCCTCATTTAAAGAGCGGCATAGAGTATCTCTATTGGAGTTACAGCAGCTTGTAGGCCACTTAAACTTCATTTGTAGAGTGGTGGCTCCTGGACGGGCTTTCTTAAGGTGTCTCTGCAATGCCGTGGACAAATTATGGCTTCTCCATCACAGGCTCAGGATAGATGCCAGGATCAGGGGGGACCTTATGGTTTGGGATGAATTTTTACAGGCATTTAATGGCATCTCCTTTTGGAGGGACGATCTTTTTCTGGAAGCAGAGTTGCAGGTGAATTCTGATGCCTCCAGCCCTTGGATATGGGGTGTTCTTTCAAGGGCACTGGCATGCCGAGCAGTAGCCATCAGATTGGGTGGAGCAGGGTCTCTGGGGACGGGACCTTGCCAAGCACACTGTGCACTTCTGGTGTGCTACATTGTGTTCATGGCCAAGCATGTCCCAGGGTGGGATATCACCGTATGCCATTGTGTTTAACTGAGGGCTAGGGGCTTAGCGGTAAAGTCAATTAGTGACAGCTGGTGGCATTAGCATGCATTTACCAGCAGAGCCCATGGGTTTGTGGAAACCATTGGGGATTTCCGCCTTAGTGAAGATGTTAGAGGGTTGGTCCCAGGACGCAGCCAGACCAGGGGACGATAGGGAGCCTATGACTCCAGCCGTCCTCAGTGGCCTTAGTTTGGTATGGGGTTTCAGTGTGCTGCTCTGGTTTCAAGCTGACTCTAGTTCAGGCAGCTGCACTGACAGCCTTTGGGGGGGGCACTTAGAATAGGTGAATTGGTGGCCCATTCTTTCAAGGATGAGTCAGGTAGGGCCTTACTGGCTTTGGACATAAAATGTTTGTGGGTGATAATGTTACTTTAAAGATTAGGTATTCTAGGATGGATAAGTTAGAGCTGGGGTATATTATCCAGCTGGGTCCTTGTGCAGATATAGAGTTGTGCCCAGTCTCAGCACTGAAGCAGTATATTGCACTTTGGGGGGACAATGGGAGGTTATTGTTTTGTCACATTGATGAAGCCCCGTTAACTTGGTACCAGTGTGGGACAGTCACTGAATGGGCTCTGACAAGATTGTGTCTGCAAAATGTTAAATTTGGCACCCATTCCTTCCAGATTGGGGCAGCTTTGATAGCTGCAGCCATGGGTTACCCTAGTCAGGTTATCCAGTGGGTAGGCCAGTGGAGGTCCAGGGCCTATCTGTCATACCTTTGCCCACTGGGTGCTGGGAGCCTCAACTGACTTGTTTTTTTCTTTAGGTGCTGTTTCACTGTGGAAGGCTTCAGATCCTTATATGTGGACATGGCATGGTTTTTTGAGTGGCCCATCAAGCCAAGACGATGGCCATTGGGTGCCAGCCTGGGTTAAGTGAGTGGGCTATGTTTGAGTGGCAGGGCTGCTGGGGCCTACGGTTGCCAGGGAAGCTGCCTTTGCTGTTTGAGGGGGGAGTGGTCCTCCACCTGACTTATTGGTCATTCACCTGGGAGGTAATGACCTGGGCTTATAAAGGGTATAGCCCTTGCTTTGCAGGTGCAGGCTGACTTGCAGTGGATTAGCAAGCAGTGACCTAACTATTTGGTTGGAGATATTTCTGTTAGCTTGGAGGAACGGGTTGGACATTTATCTTCCCCATCCCAGAATTAAGGCCCGTTTGGCCAACCACTACCGAGGCGATGGGGTCCACCTTTCGGTGGCAGGCAACAACATATTTTTAGATGACCTGAGGCAAGGGCTATGACTTACAGTAAGTCATCTGTGGGGCGTGAAGGCCTGAGCAGAGGCTGAGCCTTAGCGCTGGCAGGATTTAGTTGGGGGGATGTTAGCGGAATGGTGACTACCATTGGCACATCCCAATTGGTGGGGATATTAGGGGCCTGTCAGGATCGGCTGGCATGCTTTACAACAGCCAGTTGAGAGAGCAGGCTGCCTGGTGGGATGCCCTGGACAAGTTCTTCCCTCATGCTCCATGGCGGGGGTACTTAGAGCTTTAAGAGGGAAACCATCTGCCAGGCCAGCCGGATCCCAGCCATGCATTTGGATGGCTCGCATCCGGGGCATGGGGTCTCACCCAGACAGGTCAAGGTGTGGACCAGGGGAGTGACCCCAGGGCTTGATCTGTACTGCTGGTTAGGCCCTTGCCAGGGTTATAGTTGTTGCAGGTCATGTTGTTGCCAAAATAAAAAGTGGCCCTTTATTACCCAAGCCTTGTGTCTCCCTCTTTATTTTGACTGGGGGGGGGCAAAAGCTGTTAATGTTCCTCTAGTTTTAGTCATTTCATTATTACCCTTATTGAGAAGTAGTGACCCATCATTGCTTCCTTCTATCTCCTCCCAACCCTTTCTTATATAACCTTCCAATTTACTTTCTCTTTTTTACTTTCATCCTTCTTTCATACAGTCTCTCTCTCTCTCTCTCTTTCTTCTTTCTCCCCTGAAGCCTACTGGGTAGCTCCTAATACAGCCCCCCCTCCAAAAACTGCACATTTACTCCTTAACTTTGGTCTCTCCAGAGGTCAGGAAGGTATGTGTAGCAAGAAGAGCCAGGGGTTCTTGTAAAATTCGAGCAGCCTTGTGGAACACCTGCATGTCAATCTGCTCTGGACACAACCATCAGGTATACCCAATGAAATAAACAGAAAACAAACATCATTAAATTACCTTTAAATTAAAATTAAAAGCCGTATCTCACCCCCAGTACTTTACTCTGAAATTACAGTGGCTCTGCCTCCATAACATTAACAGTAACACTGTAAGCAGTCAGTCCAGCCTTTGCCAATTGTACAGCAGTTTTCATATAGCTGCATGTTATATTAAAAGTGTACAAGCCTCTGGAGTTTAAAATGGCTGCTGTATTGCCACCAGAGAGCCCCTGCCATTGCTACATCCCGCCCAGGAGGACCAGGCATGCAAGGAATGCTGCCCTGGAATGCGAAGTGACCGCAGCTTGATTGGATCTACTATCTCGCCGGCCCCACCAGTGCCCAGAGCAACAAAGGACTCACAGCGTCACCCCCAGTTAGCACATTCCCTTTCCTCTTTCCGTGATGAGACCTCCTGTCCATGATTGAGGAGCTAATCAAATGACATTCATAAGTATAGACAGTCGTTCCTGGCACAATGTGTCCCCTCCCTAAAAACACTTAACCTAGCTCCGGTGTACTTCATCAGAAAACTGTCCTCTTTGTGCAGTGCTAGAACTAGTTCTGCATCTGCCTTCACACACCCTGGCAGCTATCAATCAAAGTACTCAAGCCTTTTGTCTAACCCAGGAACTAACCATTGGAGTCTTTGTCCTAACTGCTAGGAGGACTCTCCTCCACCTCAGGGCACTCCTGTAGAAACAGATGAACAGAAATGTGTGTTTGAGCATATACCAGAAGGCAAAACTCCTCTCCCTTAGGTTGCATTAAAATGATTTTCTGTTTTTTTTTTCTCTTCTTCTTTCTACTTGCCCTCCTCTGCTTGTTTTCCAAGTCCTGCTTGTTATTGTTCTTGTTACTCTGACTTGTTGGGTGCCCTGTCAAATGACCCGCCTAGAGGCTCTGACCAATGCAGCCCACTACGGGAGGTTGGGAAGCGCCTAGGCTACCGCCGCTGCTGTTCCTCTTCCTGCTCTCTACTGCCACCCTTTTCCTTCCTTAGCTTTTCTATTCTTTTACTTTTATCGGCGGGCCCCACTCTCACCTAGTTAACTGCTTTGCTTGGTGGCCAACTTTTGCTGAAGCCTTCCCTAAAAGGTGCTCCTACTGGAAGCAGTGCCCCTCTCCTCTTAACATTCCTAGTGATTATGGTGGCCAGCAAGCTTTTGCCACCTTCCGGTACGTTTTTTCCTGCTCTTTTAGGATTTGTTATTGTTTGTTGTGTACAATGCCCCAGGAAGTTGTGATTTTGGTGCATTTATCATGGATAATTGGCAATGTACCTCATTTGCATAGCCAGGATCCCCTGCACTAGCACAAACCCCTAATCACCCTAGACTTAACAGTGCCAGGCACCTTCAGCCCGGCTACTTTCGAAGACCGGTGCCTTTTTGACCTCACTGATCGAGCTGGAAAGCTCCAATTACCCAGCTTCATGCCCCAGGTGGCACGGGCCCCCGCTAACCTCTCTTTTTGTCCTGTGCTACTTTATTTACCAAGACCTAGAGGCCGCAGTGCTGCATGCTGTGCCCTGAAGAGTAGCAGCTTGCCTGCCACACCAATATTCATGTGCATCCTGAAGTTCGGCCGTGCTGCACCAATGCTGAGCGCTTGATGCAAGCCCCGGGAAGCCGGGAGCCTGCTCCCCCCAGAGCTGATGTCTCCCAAGGAAGGAAGCCACCTAAGCAGACTGCAGGTTTGGTCTGCCTCTTCTCCAAGCCACTGCCATCTCAAGCTGCCACTTGCCGCAGCCCGGCTGCTGTTGCTGAACTATTTTCCAACGGCATTTTTGCCGCCTGCTTTATGACCGGGGAAGTGCCTGCCTCACAACCTCCATATTGTGGATTACTTGAAGACATTTGGACTCTTGCCTTATTTGTTTAATCGGCCTCCCCTTCCATGCTTTTGGAACTGGGGGGGGGGGGTGAGCTGCCATTGTTTGTGCCTGCCATTGGAGCCAGCTGGCCCCAACAAACTTACTGCTTAGGCTATTGGGCCTTTGGGCTGCTTGTTATTTGAACCGCCGGACTCTGAATTATTTTCAGTTACTAGGGGGGAGATGTACAAACTCTGCCCTCCCCCGACATATACAAAGTTGCAGATTGTTTGCCCCTGTGTTCTCTTATTGTGTGCACGTGTTTATTGATTGCTTTGTTATTTACTGCCAGGTATTTGAATTGCTTTATTGAATTTGATTTAGCTAAGTTAGAATTGTTTTCATTGCTGTAGAGTTAGAATGTTTTTGCTTTTATCTTAGACATTTGCTTCTATTGCTCTCAGACTTCAGTCCGGAGAGGAAGACCACGTTCTTGGCAATTTCTTTCTCTCTCTCTTTTAATTGGACCTCATTTTATTTGGATACCAAAGGATTCTTGTGTAATGTGGCTTTCCAAATTGTCATTTTGTGCTTATAATGGCAGCTGATAGCTCCACTCCTAATCTTCAGTCCTGCTCCATCTTTCCTTGATGCTGACCCGAGCCTTGAGCCTGGCTCTGGCCAGTAGCACCCGAGGTTGCCCAGCATAGTGGAGTAACATTTGAGGGTGGGGAATTGTAAGCAGTCAGCTGGGACTTCACCGGTTGTACAGCAGTTTTCATATAGCTGCATGTGATATTAAAAGTGTACAAGCCTCTGGAGTTTAAAATGGCTGCTGTATTGCCACCAGAGAGCCCCTGCCATTGCTACATCCCACCCGGGAGGACCAGGCATGCAAGAAATGCTGCAAATATACACAGAGGACCCCATTCAGAGACACAGTCCTAAGAGACCACTGTATATAAAGTATAAATTTAATATATCAGTGAAAGTGCAAAGTGCAAGAAAATCCCAATCAGTATCATAGCTCTTGATAATTGTTCAAAGCTCACTGACCACAATATAACCAATGCCTAATAACAGTGTTCACAATCAGACAATGTCCCAATTACTGTCAACAAATTGTCACTGAAGAAACAATGCTGGTGAGTTTCACAGTTCCTTCAATATAACCATTCGGTGGTCTGTTTTTTTCTTTCCTTTTCTCTGCAGGCAAACTCCCATTGGCACTTGACGGCGGGAGGAAACGCTCCAGGAGAGCTAAAGATGGGGAAACCCTCTTCTGGGCTGTTGGCAATGGGTGCGGCAGCCTTATCACAGCCCGTTTCACATTGCTTTTTCAAGCCTCATCATGACTGCATCATCAATGACAAGATCCTCTTAACAGGCAAAGGTATTCATTCAAAGGTTAACCTCTGATTGTGAACACTGTTATTAGGCATTGGTTATATTGTGGTCAGTGAGCTTTGAACAATTATCAAGAGCTATGATACTGATTGGGATTTTCTTGCACTTTGCACTTTCACTGATATATTAAATTTATACTTTATATACAGTGGTCTCTTAGGACTGTGTCTACGAACAAGGTCCTCTGTGTATATTTGCTGTGTTAGAGACCACTTTCCTCATGTTGTTTGATGCAAGGAATGCTGCCCTGGAATGCGAAGTGACAATGTGTCCCCTCCCTAAAAACACTTAACATAGCTCCGGTGTACTTCATCAGAAAACTGTCCTCTTTGTGCAGTGCTAGAACTAGTTTTGCATCTGCATTCACACACCTTGGCAGCTATCAATCAAAGTACTCAAGCCTTTTGTCTAACCCAGGAACTAACCATTGGAGTCTTTGTCCTAACTGCTAGAAGGACTCTCCTCCACCTCAGGGCACATTTCACCTATAAAGGTAGAGCCCTGGCCCCATTCAAATCGTGCAAGCTTTCTGACTTCTCCCTTAGGGTCATATCCTTAAGATTCTTGCTCTCTTGGCTGAGGATGCTGGCATTCAAAGCTACTCTCTTCCTCCATGGACTGGGCTCCTTCTCCAGGATAGGTAGATGTATTTACTCCCTCTCTCTATTCTCAATTTCTGGCAACATTTCCTAGGACTCTCTCTCTCTTTCTCTGTGTAATTATTTCCCCCAGTAATTTGTTTGTATGTGCATGAAGTTCTTGTGTTCAAAAAAAGTTATTGTTTGATATTAAGCACCAGACTCACTTGTTCTATTGGAGAGGGGACTCAGTTAAAGCTGGTGATATGGTCCACGCAGTTACTGCCACACATATAGCTGTCTTCCTTGCTTGTTAATTCCCCCCACAAATCATATTTTTGCAAGGAGAACATTTCCGGTAACAACACCACATGCTTCAGGCAGGCAGGGAGGCAGGACAGCAGCTAGTAACACAGGAAAATGGTAGACACTGGCTCTGAGAAGCAGTTAGGTATAGTGGTTAAGAGTAGCCGGACTCTAATCTGGAGAATAGGATTTGATTCTCCACTCCTCTGCTTGAAGCTAGCTGGGTAACCTTGGGTTGGTCGGTTGGTCGGTCGGTCGATCGGTCAGTCAGTCAAGTTTATTCGGTTAATGACCAGCACAAATCTCAGACTTACAGACTACAAAAGAGAGCTCACCCATTATAACCAAAAAACAAAAACGTATCAATTTATATAATTTAACTAAAATTAAAATTTGCCTGGCAAATTTTGCAAGCCGCAATAGAAAAATATATTGTAATCGGATTTCCTGGTAAAAGCAAGAATAAAGCAAAACATGTTTGGTTGTTTCAACTTCACCGGTGCCACAGGGACAAATTCTCTTCTACATGGATATCTTTTTATATCTCCTCTCTAGCACTGCAGAGGGGAAGCAGTGCCTGGGAGAATGCCTTCTGTTGGCCCACGGTCTCCACCAGGGTAAGATAGAGAACTGGAACTACAATGTATCTAAGATTTTCTGAAATCATAAAATTTGGAACATTAATAAGGTCTCCTTGCTGTTCAATGTCTGACAATCTTTGTCTTATGTTGCTTTAGCTGGATCATAATCCATTTCTAGGACAAATTGTAGAAAAAGTCCAAAACTTGACAGTTTATGATATACTGCCTTTTCCCAGAAGGATTGGTAGTTATCTTGGAGGATTAAAGGTGTTACACCCTGTGGGATATATTTTAAATGAGCCAAAAATAATAACACACTTTGTAAACCACTCTGAGTGTGCCTTAAGTTGTCCTGAAGGGCAGTATATAAATTAAATGCTGCTGTTGTTATTGTTATTATTATTTCTCTGGAGCTTGTCTGCTGTGGTGACTTTCCCTTGTAAGGAACTGATTAGAAGAGAGAAATGGCTTTGATCAGAAAATCAGAAGAATCAAAGAAAAACAAGACACCTGCTGTTGCTGGAGACAATAAGAACCTGAACATGGAAAACAACATGGATTTTTTGAGGAAGGAGGGGGGTTGGTGCCAAAGATTCCTGTATTTGAGTTACCATTCTAGAAAATCATGGCAATGATGAAAAATAGTAATTTGTGTGCATACTCTGAGCTCAGTAATTTCTGAATGCAAACTGCTAATGAGTATCTAGCGCAGATCATTCAGCACAGTAACTAATCCCTGATAGTAGCCTGTCTGCTGCATTTTGGTTCAAATGAAGTTTCTGGACAGCCTTGACCTGTCTGGGTGAGCCCCACAGCCCCAGGAGTAGGCCATCCATGGAATGGCTGCAGCCCGGCCAGCTAGGCCAATGAATCCCCCCATCAATTTCCTAACACCCCAGCCATACAGCATGAGGGAAGTACTTGTGCCTGGGGATCCCTGCAGGAGTCTGCTTGTGCTATGGTAGCCATCACAGGCATAATGCACTGATGGCAGACCCTGTTTCCCCACCCATGGGGAAATGCCACTGGGGGCTCCCCGGCCTGCTCCCTATTCCCCAATAAACTCCTGCTGTGGACATGACCTAAACAGCCCACCCAGACCAAAGCCTCCAACCTCTGCCAGCAGTGCAAGGTAGGTGAAAAAAGACCCTATTCAACAGCCAATTCAGTAAAGGGTCAAAAAAATTCTACCTGGCTCTGGGAACAGCAACCAGCTAATCCTGCACTACAACAGGGTGAGGCAGGTGGACTGAGTGAAAGAAGCAACTGCTGGTCAGGTGAGCAGAGCTGCCTACTAAGGCTATAGGCTCCACCCCCCGGCCCAACCCCATATACATGGAAAGAAGTCTGTCTGTCCCTCCACACAAGCTGCAAAGCCTGGCACCTGGCTTAAGCAGCAATGCTGCTGCTGGGAGTGCTGAATTGCAACCTTAGCTGGAATGAAGAGACAGACTTGGAACTAAAGGGCCATTTTTTGAATAACAATAACACAAGGGCCAACTAAGCAGTACAGGTGAAGCCATGGGGTCAACCCTGGACCTCTGCCTTCACCTGTCTGGGTGAGCCCCACAGCCCCAGGAGTAGGCCGTCCATGGAATGGTTGCAGCCCAGCTGGCTAGGCCAATGGTTCCCCCCATCAAGCTCCTAACACCCCAGCCATACAGCATTAGGAAAGGACTTGTGCCTGGGGATCCCCGCAGGCATCTGCCTGTGCTATGGTAGCTGTCACAAGCAAACCGCACTGATGGCAGACCCTGTTTCCCTACCCATGAGGAAATGCCACCGGGCGCTCACCAGCCCGCCCCCTATTCCCCAATAAATCCCTGCTACCACAAGGGCAAGTTTTCTGCTTAGGCCCTAGTGCCCCACAGGTGGCTTAAAGCCAAGTGAAGCCCTTGCCATAAGTCATCAAGGAAAATCTCACTGCGCTCCGGAGACAGGTGAACTCCGTCATCTCTGTAGAGATGGGTAAATTTGGCCCTAATTCTAGGGTGCAGCAAATAAATGCCCAAGCCTTCCTTCAAGAGCTTTTGCATGGCTCTATTGGCCTTGCAACATGCTCCCTCAATGGCTTGCAGATGTAAAGCCTCCCTCCAAACCCACTGTTGAAGCATCTCGGACCAAAAAATAACGACGCCTGGCCACTGGCTGCTTATTAATGGTAGGTTATCCATTGCCTGCAGTGACAGGGCCTTTCCCTGCACCAACCCCAAGTCATTACCACCAAGGTGGATGACTAAAATATGCAGGGGAGGACCCATCCTCCCCCCAAACAAGAGTGGAAGTAAGCCAGGCCAATGAAGGCCATGCCTACCTAGCCACTCGACCATGGCCACAGCACTGAGCCCCAGCTGAGATCCAATCTGTGCTCTCCTGGCTTGATGGGCCACCCAAAAAATCATGCTGTGTCCACATATCAGGATCCTGTGCTTCCCCGGGCCCGGTGCCACACCTATGGAAAGAGCAGTTAGTATTGCCGATTACTACTGTAGCAGAGGGCAGACATAGGTCCGAAAAGCACCTGACCGCTATCTGCCCACCCTGTGTATCACCCCTTGAGGGTATCCCATGGCTGCTGCTGTAGAGGCAGCCCCAATTCTAAATGAATGGGTGCTGAATTTGACCCCGGATAAACCAATCCTACTGAGGGCCATCCCCATAACCACCCAAAATTGATATCAGGTCAAGACAGGTCCTCATGCCTAAACAAAACACCCTGCCCCTTGCCACGGACCTCGATATAGTCCCTAAGAGCCTTAACTAGGCAAAGCTCCCGATCAGCACAAGGGCCCAAGAGCAATGTGGCCTTCTATTGCCATTGGTCAGTCTTAGACCACCAGGTGCGGATGGAGACTTTATCCCCAACAAAGGTAATACCAAAGGCCAACAAAGCCCTACCGGAGGTATCCATATGAGACTGTACCACCAGCTCACTGACCCTTAGGGCCCCAAAGAAAGCCACTAAAGCAGCAGCATGAAACAGCCTACATTCATAAGCCGAGGAACAAACCTCTTCCCAGGCTGCCCCCTGCCCTCTTAGTACTGATGGAGACAAGGGCTGCTGCTGATCCCTGGGCATCCTCACTTCCCTGGACCAGCCTTCCAACATTTTGTGGATCTGAAAATCTCCAGTTGGTTGAGGCAGGCCCCATGTCTTGCTAATGAAGGCCAGGGCAGCCAACTGCCCCCAATAGACTTAACTGAGAGGCTACATTCCCGCTGCACTACACAAAAGTGCATCAGATGCTCCAGCGGAATAGGCTCCAAAGCTCCCGAAGTCCCACCATCAGTCTAAACTCATTAAACTTCCCTAGTCCATGGCCCTCCGGGTGCTAGGGGCAATGAGTAGCTGGATTGCTCAGTTCGCTTCTGCCTCCCAAGCCGCCAAAGCTCCCTGGGCATCTGTGCCAGCTGCCAGTTGGCCTCTGGAGAGAGATGCCAGAAATGTTCCATCTGATGGCAAGACAAAGCATCTGCCACACCATTACTAACTCCAGGAACACAGAAATTTCAAAGATTTATAAAATACTTCTAAAATGACATACGGAGGATGAAATAGTAAAAGTCCAGATGGTGAAGTGGGCAGTAAATTTCAATAAAGAAATAACAATGGAGGCGTGGGAGCACCTGTGGAAAAACACATTGAAGATTTCAACTTGTACGAACATTAAAGAGAATGTATACAAAATGATCTATAGATGGTATCTAACACCAAAGAAGATTGCGCTAGGAAACACTAACACGTCAGACAAATGTTGGCAATGTAAAAAGCACGAAGGGTCACTATATCATATGTGGTGGACTTGTGAGGTAGCTAAGCAATACTGGGGAGATAAAATTGAAGCAATTAATGAAATTTTACAAATCCAAATAAATAAGAACCCAGAATTGTTGCTACTGAACTTGGGAATGGAAGGTGTTCCAGTGCAGTACAGAACATTGTTATTTTATATGACCACAGTGGCAAGACTTTTGTACACGCAGAAATGGAAAATACAAGAAATACCAACTATAGAAGATTGGATTCACAAATTGCTGTACATGGCGGAGATGGACAAAATGACAAGAAAACTTAAAGATCTTGATCCAGGACAATTTATTGTTGATTGGGGGAAATTGAAACAATATTTAGAAAAAAAATGGGATGTGAAGGGAGAACTGTGGCAGTTCGAGAACTATTAAAATGTGATGTTGTAAACAGAAGAGATAAGCGACTTTACCATTAAGGGGGAATTTAATTATTACAATCTAAGCTAGTATTATGTTTAAGCAAATCTTACTTAGAATATAGAGTTTAATCAAGGAAGAGTAAAATGGATACATTGGCGGATTAGTGATTTTAATATAGTATATATATAAAACAATTTGAATATGCTTAGAGTAAGAAATATTACGATATATGTGTTATAGAAGAATATAAGTGAAGTCAAGTTAAGTAATAAGAAGGGTTAAGGGTTGGAAAGCTGTTGGAAGTCGATAAGGAGGGGGGAGGAAAGGGTGGGGGTTAGAGTAAATTAGATATGATGGGAATGTATGTATTAAATATGAAATATAAACTCAACAATAAAAATTAAAAAGAAAAAACTAACTCCAGGAACATGTCTTGCCGTAAACAAAATATTCAACTTCAGGCATTTAAGGGTGAAGGCCCACACCAGCCACATTGCCATAGGTGATTTTGATAACAAGGAGTTAACCACATGTACCACTGCCAGATTGTCACACCAGAAGTGGACCATGTGGTTAGCAAATGCCTCCCCCCAAAGCCAAACTGTTACCAACAAAGGGAAGAACTCCAAAAATGTCAAGTCCTTGGACAGCCCTTGTTCCCTCCAGTCAGCCAGCCATTGCTCCATGCACCAGTGGCCTCAAATATACACCCAGAAGCCCAGAGACCCTAAAGCATCAGAAGTAACCTGCAGCTCGACTTCGAGCAGCAGGTCCTCCCTCCAAAATGTCACCCCATTAAACAAAGCCAGGAAGTCATGCCACACCAGGAGGTCATACTGCATGCCCTAACTGATCCTCAACTTGTGATGGGGCAACTGCAAGGTTCCCATGGCATCACACAAATGGCATAGGAAGGCCCTCCCTGGCGCAACCGCCTTACAGGAGAAATTCAAGTGCCCAACTAACTGCTGCAAATTGAGGAGGGAAACTTTGCTCCTGCCCCTGAATTTGGCCAGCCTACCTCTAAGGTCCTCGACATTTTCCAAAGGAAGCCTCAGAGATGGTTGAACCATGTCCAACTCTATGCCTAAAAAGGTTAACACCTGGGAAGGGCCTTCGGTACACATGCACAAGAGGAACACCAAGCTCCTCCGCAAGAGCAACAAACCCCACCAATAACTGGACACACTGTCCAGTGCTTGCCGGCCCCACGATCAAAAAATTGTCCAGATAATGAATGGTGTTCAGGCAAGCAAATTGGTGCCACAAATCCCATTCCAAAAAGGAACTGAAGCCCTCAAATGCCAAACAAGATATAGAGCATCCCATTGGAAGGGCCCTATCCATATAATACTTGCCCTCAAATGAAAACCCCAGAAGCTTGAAGTCTTCTGGGTGGACAATTTAATATCACACTTCACCAATTCTGCACCTACCCCACAACGGTGCACCACCTTGACCGCCTCGTCAAAGGAAGTATAATGCACTGAACAAAGATGCTCAGGAATGGCATCATTCACTGAGCCCCCACTTGGGAAGGATAAATGGTGAATAAGGTAGAATCTCCCCACTGTCTTTTTGGGTACCACCACCAGTGGGGAAACCCTCAAGCAAGGGACAGGAGGAGAGTCAAATGGCCCACAGACATGCCCTTCAGTGCATTCTTTTGCAATCTGGGCCCGTATTACATCTTCCATGCCAGCCACAGACTGAAGGTTGGCTGCCATGAAAGGCGTCCATCCACCCTGTAAGGGGATGCGAAAACCCAACTTAAAACCTGAAATCAAATACTCAGCTTCCTTACACCGAGGATACAGTTGCAACAAGTGCTCAAGTACCCTCAGCTTTACTAGGCTGGGACCCTTTTCCCACCACTGCCCCTAAAACATTTACCACCACTTTGAACAAGCTGCATAGGGGTTGGGGCCAGCGCAGGATGGGCACTCATGTCTATGTTTACATGCCTTCCTATTGCATAGGCCCATGAATGTAAAATACCAGCAGAACAGCTGGGGTTGAACCTGATGCTCCGCAGGGGTGCAGGTGCCGGATCTTGACTGGGGATGGTGAATCAAGTGGCCGCTGTCAGACATATCTCCCAAATTTGGCTTGGCCAGGGACATCACCTGCAGACATAGCTGCTGGTGAATTTGGTCCCACGGCAGACTGGGGTTAAGGGTAGCACACATCCTAAACTCCTCGTCATACTGGAGCCAGTCCATGTAGCCCTCATAAATAATATCCATGTATTGAAACAGAGTAACAGTCCTCCAAGGCTGCGCCTTAGCCAGTACCCCCACATTAATAAGGAACCCCAGCAACCAATTCGACCAATTTCAATCAACCCACCTCTGCCTGATCTTTTCCTTATCCCTCTCATCTAAATCCTCTTTATCCTTCTTCTCCAGCTCCCTGAAGAGAAGGGTAAAGACATCGGCATACTCTCCCTTTATAATCTTATCCCTGGTGGCCTGTGTCAAGTGATCACCCAGGGGCAAAGCGGTATCACCAAATGGCAAGGCTCGATACGGGGCAAAGCCATAAGGGGAGGGCTCGTAAGGAGTAAAACCCCACTGCTGACCATAGCCATACGGCCACCCAGCAGATTGAAACCCAGATGGTGATGCTCCCATCGGGGCCTGTTGCTGACTGTGAGATGACCAAGCCTACTCTTGCCAACTTGGGGAGGTTCTGGGCAATCAGGCAGGAGATGATTGGGTTAGCGTTGAAAATGTGGGGCATGGAGGCACGGAAGCAGCTGACTGACCCCAGGGCCCCCAAGGCAGGTGCACCCCTGCTGTGGCTGGGCAAACTTAACTTACTGCACCGCCAACTCCACAGCTATAGCGACTTTCCCAGAGTCCTCCTGCTCCATCACCAATGCACCTTCAAGAGCAGAAATACGCATACGAATTTCCCTCTCAAAACAGCACTAGAAGCCCACTTAGTAGGCCAGTGTGACCTGGCTCCTGTACCAGCTGTCTGCACACATCCCCTAGCCTGGTCCAAGGTGGCTAGACGATCCAATATTTCCCACCTGCTAGGCTCATCACCCTCCTCGTCAGAGGAAGACAGCATAGGAAGGGGAGGACTTTAAACTGCAGGTCTCTTGGCTAGCTGCTTGCCCTTGGATGGGCCACCACCCTTTCTGGCAGCATCCTGTAGAACTCACCCACAGAAAATAAGTGGGGGGGCAACAGTATCAGTAGCCTTCAAAGAAGCGCCACTCCAATTGCGTAACAAATAAGCCTCTCCGAAACCCACAATGGCCACTGCCCAAGAAGCAGCTACAAAATGGCCACCACCTAAAAGATACTATAAATTGGCCACCGCACAGAAAGCATCCACAAAATGGTCACCGCCCAAAAAGTTACAAAATGGCCACCAGTCTATTGAACTGCCACGAAAAAATGCACGCTGACCAGGGTAAGAACCAAGTCTGAGAAGCAGCTCAAAATGGCTGCCAGGCACCAACAAGGCAGCTACCACATGCCCAATGGTGCAGAGGCTCCACAGCCAACTCCATTCCCCCCAAGCACCAGGGGCAACAGCCCTAACAGCTTAGGCCTCCTGGATCGGCCACCAGAAGGCTGCTTCCCAATGGGGGGGTGTAGGCACCAAAAGCAGGAAAAAAGGGGGTTTCCCACCCCCACCCAGGCATCCCAGCAAGGCCTCCTCCCCGCTAAGGCCACCAGCCCCGGGTCAAGGTAAGTGGAGGGGGAAGCGCCTTAAAAGTTGCCCCAAAATTAAAGAACCTGCTCTCCTGGCTCTAAAAGCACACCACCACACCACCACACCATCACCGAAGAAACAGCCAGCGAGCAAGCCAACACAACAGATACCTGCGCTTCACCCGGCAGTGTGGGCCTCCAGCAGTCCTCCCTGCCATGTCACCTTCCCCTCGCTCTCCGGACACTGCTCACCACTGTCACTCCCTGCCACGCTCGTTGCCTTGGAGGGCACCCAGGTAGGCCTCCCTTCCTTCACTTGGAGAGAGCTGGACAAAGCTCCTTCTCTCTCCAAGTGAAAGAAGTGACTGCTGGCCGAGTGAGCAGAGCCGCCTACTAAGGCTATAGGCTCCGCCCCCCCAGCCCAACTGCATATACATGGAAGGGAGTCTGTCTCTCCCTCCGTGCAAGGCTGCAAAGCCCTGCACCTGGCTTAAGCAGCGATGCTGCTGCCGGGAGTGCTAAATTGCAGTAATCTAACTTGAATATGATCAGGGTATGGATCACTGTGACCAGATCATGCTTTTCAGGGACCGGTTGTAACTGGGAAACCAATCAGAGTTGATAAAGTGCTAAATGCCACCGAGGAGACCTGAGCCTCAAACCATAAGCCAGGATCCAGTAGCACTCCCAAGCTTTAAACCTGCTCCTAAAAGGGGAGTTCAATCCCCCCTCCATGACAGACTCTGCAGTCTCCAAAAAGATTCTCCATTGATCAGGAGCACATCAGTCTTGTTTATTAGCCTTTATCCATCCTATTTACTTCCCTTCTCCAAACACCTATTCAGATTTCCGCAGACCCACCTGGTTTAGCTGTTAAGAAGAAATAGAACTGGGAGTTATTTGCATATTGGTGACATCTCAATTCAAATCCCTGGATGAACTCTCTCAGCAGTTTCATGTTTATGTTAAATAGCATGGGGGACGAGATGAGACTCTGTGGGACCCCGTAGGATGTCACAGGACTGAGCAGCAGTCCCCTAGCACCACCTTCAAGAATTGGTTGGTCAAAGAAGAATGTAACCAATAAAGCCTCCAGTGCCAACCTAGATATCTGCTCCAGAAGGATACCATGGTTGATAGTATGCAAAACTGCTAAGAGTTCCAAGAAAATCAGCAGGGATACAATCCCTGGTCCCTTTCCTAGCAAAGTTCATCATTCAGGGTGACCAAGGCCATTTCTATCCAAAGCCACATTGAAATGGGTCTAGATAATTTGTCTCCTCCAATACTGCCTGAAGCTGTGTAGCCAACTCCCAGCTTAACCACTTCATCCAATAAATACAATACTGGCCAGTGGGCAGTAGTTGTTTAGGTCATTTAAGTCCAAGGATGCTTTCTTCAGGAGGTATCTCACAATCATCTCTTTTAAAGCTGATGAAGATCCACAGAGAGGCATTTATTACCTCCTTTAGATCATTTATTTTGCAATCCATAGAAATCCTGAAGTGTGAGCAGCAGAACTAGCCAAAGAGCCTGAGCTGCCTTTCTAGCAATTCCTATTTAGGCAAGCCGCTTCTTCAGTTGATCAGCTGCTGGTGAGACATAATACCATGAACTAGATTAGGGCTCAGAAAGTGGATTATGCAGTTGGGCGGGGCAGAACTGGAGCGGCACTTGGCTTTCCTGTGTCAAATCATTCAGTTAACACTGAAGTTAAAGGGACAATTGGGATTAAAATACAACTTTTGTTTAATAATAAAAACATTTGATTTACTGAGCCCTTTAATTTAAAGATATACACATAAATTATTGTTCTGACATATTTATGATTCCATTTGTCAAGCAGTGGCCTTTAATAACATTAACATTATTAACATTTAAATAAAATAAATGTGCTCAGGCTTGAAAAGTCACACTTAGAACTTACATGGCAAACATGTCATTGTACTTGCCTTCAAAGGAAGGTTTTCAAAACATAGATACAAGTTTATCAGTAAAAGAGATATGCCATCTGGGCACAACATAAACAGTATCTCAGATATCTGTACCTTGAGATAATTTGTTTTGGCAAATTAGAAAATGAAGCAAACTTGAGAAGTCACTGACTTCCCAGAACTGAAGATAGATTGTACTGAACCAGTACCACTGAGCTGTTGGTGCTTCAACTGTAAGAAGAAATATTTTGCTTCTTAAGTAGAGATGGGCACGAACTGAAATACGAACCAAAATTAAGCACGAACCAGGCCGGTTCATGAACCATGGTTAGTCAGATCCCATTTCTGACAAACCGCCACAAACTTTTAGGCTGGTTCATTTGGTTCAGTTTTTGGTTCGTTACTACAGACAGCCTGGTGCCAACCAATCAGTTTCCTAGGCAACAGGGGATGGACTTCCTGCAGACCTTCTGCTGACCCGGAAGTGAACTTCTGCTGCCCTGGAAGTGATGATTTTCTGACATGGATGTGATGTTTTCATGAACCAAATGAACCCGTTCGTGAACCAGGGGCAGGTTTGTGAAAGTTCATGGTTCGTGGTTCGTGAAATTTGACGAACCATGAACCACATAGTTTGTTTTTTTCCCGATTCATGCCCATTTCTATAATTAAGCAGAACAAAATCCATATCATTGTCTTTTGTGGTGGAATTTTTTGTGTGTGAAAAAGATAGGTTATTCCAAAGTAACATACTCTGTTATAGGAACAGGATTTCTATACATAATTTGTCATCTTTCCATCTGAAAGATTGTTGCGAGTCAGCCTCAGCCTCGACTGGCCACCTTACCTCTTGCCCCAGAGTCCTCCTCAGAAGACAAGCAGAAAGAGCCAACAGAGGCTACTCTAGAGCCAGAGCCAGCCATGGAAGAGCCAGCAGGGTCTACTCTGAAGCCAGAGACAGCTGCTGCTCCAGAAGAAACTCAGCAGGAGCAGCCAGAAACCTCTGGGCCGGCTGGTTGAAACAAAGACTCCCCCAGAGCAAAAGAGAAGCCTGAGCTCTCTGGGCCAGCAGAGAAGAGGAAGAATAAAGCGAAGGCAGCTCTGTGGGAGCGGAGAAGGAGTGCTTGTTTGCAGGCTCAATACCAGCTGGAGCTATCAGGCAAAAAGACAACACCTGCTCCTCGTTAGGACAGTATAAGAGAGAGAAGCTGAAGAAGCCAAGTGTGGAAGTAAGTTCGCTCACCAGTCCCTGTAACCAGAGCCCTGTGCCTGGAAGCTCCTTGCACCTTGCCCTGCTGAATGACTTACCAGAGTCTGACCTTGGCCTGCCTCCTAGACTCTCCCTGCTGCCTGCGCCTCCATCTGAAGGATTCCTTGACTCTGACCCCTGGCTTGTTTTTTGGACTCCCGCCTGTCTGCTCCTCTGCTGGACTGACACCTTGGCTCTGACCCTTGGCTTGCTGTGACTATTTGCCTGCCTGTTCCTCAGTGGGACTGCTGCCTCTGGCTAGGTTGTGACAAAGATATTTGTTGATGTTCAAACAGCATCACAAGCATAGATTTTAGCCACCCCAGTCGGAATGAAGAGACAGACGCCAGTCTTGGATCTAAGGACCACTTTATTAATTAACTACAACTATTAACATCAACTAGCAACTGCAGCAAAGGCCTACTAGAGACACAGGTCAAGCCACATGGTCACTCCCTGGATCGCCACCTTGACCTGTCTGGGCGAGCCCCGAAGCCCCAGGTGTGGGCCATCCCAGAGGATGGCTGTGACCTAGCCGGCCAGGCAAGTTGGATCCCCCCTTTCAAGCTCCTAAGCCTCAGCCATACAGCAGTGAGGTAAGGACTTGCTCCTAGGGTTCCCCAAGGCAGTCTGCCCATGCAGCATGGCAGCCATCACAAGCTGTTCCATCCGCTCCTGGCAGACCCCTTTTCCCCATCAATGGAGAAATGCCAAGGGTGCTCATCAGCCCACTCCCTATTCCCCAACTCTATCCAGCCACATGACATTTCTAACCGGCACCACCATGCCAATTACCTCAATCCTGACAAAGGTGCAAGGCAGGCGAAAAGCCTCCTAAACCCCACACCAATCTGGGTAAATGGAGGAAAAATTCATACCTGACTCTGAACACAGCAGCCAGCTAATCCTACACCAATACAGGGAGAGGAGGGTGGGCCGAGCATTTGCAAGAACTGCGGCCAGGGTAAGGCAGAGCCACCTGAACAGGCTCAAGGTTCTGCCCTCTAGCAAGTCCCATACACCCAGGAAACAGCACCGTCCTTTCCTCCATCCGTGGAGGCATAGTGCAGCCCTCAGCTTGCACGGCATTGCCGGCAGCCAACCAGGCTGTTTTCAGAAGGAATTCTATTAAGCTGCAATCCATGTACATTTATTTGGGCGTATGCATCATTGTACTCAATGGAACATATACAGGATTGGGCTGCAAATGTCCTTACTTTTAACATATTTCAACATTATAGGATCCTGTTTTCCAAGGAAAACTGCTCATTTTAAAAAAGATTTAATGCTGTTTGAGAAATGACATGTCAATTCCTGAGACTGGACTTCAAAGAGAACATTACAGTTGTATGTGTGTGTGCAAGAAACACTGAGAGCAAGGTTACACGTGTAGGAAGGGATGGTGTGTTGTCAAGGGAGACATCTGTGTTGTTATGGAAACAATCTAAATGCAGCCTAGGGATACAGAGGAATAAAGAACTGCTTTATACTGAGTCTGCTTCATATGATGCCATATGTGGGTGCTATTTCTCCATAGCTTTATTCTAGATCTCTCTAAAAATGTATAAAATAAGATGACCATATCTGAAAGACATTACATAGAAGGTTGCCCTGCTACAATTAGGAATAAAAAAAATGTTGGCCTGAGCCATTTCCATGTGATTCTTCTCCTCGTACTTACCGCTATCTAATTTCTGCATTTCATGCTACAAGAGCAACATGGTATTTATTTATTTTGAAATGTATACCTTACTTTTCTCCACAATCAGGACTCAAAATATATTGCATATTCAATATCGTATATTGTATATTCATGCTCCTTCATTTTATCCTCACAACAACCCTGTTAACCTAACCCTGTATTATCCCTCAAACTATATTGATATCAATTATTACAAAGCCAGATTAAATAGTGACCAAGCTTCTTATGGCATATGTGTTTAATCTGAATGTACAGGATCTTTTGGGTCAGATCCATGTGCTGTTTGCTTTTATAAGGGAATGGGATTGTAGTCTATTGCAATGCTCATTTAATGAATAATTTTACTGGTATTGCATTGTGATTAGAGGTGGGCATGAGTTACAATACGAAGCAAAAAAATGCACAAACCAGGCTGATTCATGGTTTGTGAAAATGCGATTCATGGGACCGCATTTTCCATGAACTCCATGACTTTTTTTACCCGGTTCGGGTGAGTCAGTTTGTAAAGCCAGACAGGCTGGCACCACCGATTGTATGTGAAACTGACAGCCCCGTTCTCCTGCTGCCTGGGGAACCTTCTTCCCTTCAAACTATCCTCCTTTCTAGCTGCCCTGGGCGGCAGGAGGACGGGGGCTGTCAGTTTGACAGACCCCATGCTGGCTGAAGCCCATGGGTTGAAGTCCTTGCGAGGTGAGTGAAGCTGACAGCCCTGTTCTCCTGTCCCCTGAGTGGCAGGAGCTGTCGGTTTGACAGACCCTGTGCCAGGTTCAGCCCATGGGCTGAGGCCAGCATGGGGTCTGTCAAACTGACAGCTCTTGTTCTCCTCCCACTCAAGCGGCAGGAGAACAGGGCTGTCAGTTTCACTCACCCTGCACCAGCTTCAGCCCATGGGCCGAACTCAGCGCAGGGTCTGTCAAACTGACAGCTCTCATTCTCCTGTTCAGGCAGCAGGAGGAGGGGGCTGTCAGTTTCAAACACCTCACACTGGCTTCAGAAGCTGGCACCGGGTATTTGAATTCCACGAACTACGAACCACAAACCGATTCATGAACTGGTAAAAGTTCATGGAAGTTCGTGGTTCCTGGATCGTGGAATAGCAATGAACCACAAATCAGGTGGTTTGGGTTTTTTTCAGTTTGTGCCCATGTCTAATTGTGATCCCCTTTCTGCATTATGATATGTCATGTCTTAGATAGGTTTGAGGGGTGCATTGTTTTCAAATTCTGTAGTTATCGTCTTACTGCATTGTTCATTGATTATGCTGCCTAATTAATTTTTTAAATATATCTTGTCATCTACCTTGAGTCTCAGCCATAAAGGTTGGCTAAAAATAGTAATGAGTAAATTAATCTCTCATTAGGAGAATATTTATTAATTTATTTAGTTACCTTTCTTCTATGTCTCATCCACTTTGCATTGTTGTATACTGGCTCAAGCAAGAGGCTCCCTTTATCAGGAGCTACGACAGTTTGGACCGATCTACACATTCACATTATTCACAGGTTGTGTCTGGAGTCCCCAGATCCAACTCTTGTTGCTTGCAGTCACACAGTAGCTTCAAGGAATGGCTTCTAAAAGAGCATGGGGAGACCAACAGGCTTGGAAAGCTGCTGTGGGGGGAGGAAAGGCTCCTGTTTTTCCTGCACAGCCATCTTCCCATGTTAAAATAGCATGGAAGAGTTTTTGTTGCTGTTCCATATGATGCAACAAAATACTAATTCAACTAATTAAAAACTCTAATGTATATTTTGGCCTTTGGATGCAGGGATTCATACGAAAGGGTTACTGCCTTGCTTATGGTTCCAAAAACGAAAAGTACCCTCTCCATAGTCTCAGAGCAGTAACAATTTCTAGCTTTGCTGAAAGCTCTGGTTATTTAAGCAGGCACACCTTTACTTACTAGGGAGCAGCAGCAGCTGCTTCAAAATTAAATAATATCCTACTGTTTTAATTGAAGTCCCTGGTACAAACTGAAGTAAGCTCTTTCTGTAAGTTCCTCCAGACTTGCTTGTCCTATTTTAGCAAGATTTCAGCAGATTGGTAGACATATAAACTGGTGAAGTCATACCAAGGATCTGGTGATATTCTGTCCCCTCACTGGGCCACTGGGATAGATTCAACTGTTAAAATTACTCATTATTATTTGTACAGGATGTTACCAATTTTCAGAGAATGAATCAATTGGAAAGAAAGACTTACCAATTTATTATAACCTATTTTTAAAAGATCTCTCTTGATAAATAGTTAATAGCTAAGACCATCTTATTTTCTTTTAAAAAATATGGCAATTAGAATATACATTTCCTTCCTCAACTGGAAATTATATTGTAAAATATTGCCTTTTCCCATTTTTCTGAAGATATAAGCACAAAATGGATAGAAAAATATAAATTAAAGTGATTATAGATATTAAATCATGAATATAAATAGATATTAAAGATCACAAAATGGAACAACATATTTTCCCCACACAAGCTGAAATAAGGAACTAATTAGGTTTATTAGCCTGGAAAATATTCTTAAACTATTCCCTTGAGTAAGTTAGGAAACATACAGTACCATCCTAAACAGATTTCGGTGGGTTTAGAAAGGAATAGCTCTGCTTGGGATTGTACTTATATCAAAGATTTGTATAAGGATATGGTTGATCAGCATATCCAGTTCTCTCTTGCTCTACATAATGTGTGATCATTATGAATGTTAATGTTAAACCTACTAGCTAAAGTAGGTTTACAATGATATTATTGGAAATGGCATCCGTTAGAGCTCCTTCCTACACTGCTTTATGGGGGAGAAATCATATTGGTACAGTTTCTTTCCACCACTTGGGTAACATGGAGTTCTAAGCCACGTTATAGGTTTTGGTGTGGTGTCTCCATCCCAAAACATTATGCCCTTTGTTTCCGGACAGATATTGGTTCCACGATTTTATATCAACTCATAGCATACATCTAGCCTTCTTCTCAGTTTTACCTAAAAAAATTTGTTGATGCATTTAAATCCCATTCATCTTCATCTAGCAATTATACATGAAGGCTGGCTTCTGCACACAGATCCCATCTGCATACCACAGTAAATGTACAGAGCACCAAATACATGGTCAGTGTTCTTATCACCTGCTGGGCAGTATTTAACCCATGCCTTCCACTTCCTGCACCCAAAAAGGTGCTTGACACTTTCAAAAGTGGAAATATTGCCCAACTGTTTTGTGTTACACAGATCATCACAGCAGATAAGCACTCTGCTGCTGCAGTGCTCATACAGTTTTGCTTTGTCACTGTTGATCAGTTCAAACATTATGCTTGGAACTTCCCAAGCACAGGATATGTCCAGTATTATTTATGAATGACTCACATGTGTACAGGTTTTTTTCTACAAAAAACATGCAAAATCTAGTAGAGATCTACAATGAGACCTGAGTGGGATAACAATACTATTCTACATGCATTATCCTCATTGTTGGACATGATCTTCTTTCTTGCACAAAGACACTTGTAATATTCCATCATGGTTGGTCCAACTTTTGGAAATGTGTTTCTGAACACAGATTTTTGATGCTGGATTTCAGCATCTGTCTCAATATATGTGTAGGAGAAAAGCAAAGCAGCAGACTGGATCCAAAAATCATTGGTTTCTGCTGATCCAGTGAGGTTTAGCAGGTCCCAGTGGAAAAAAAAGCTGTGCAAATTGTGTCCATTCACCTCAAATGCAGTTTTTCAAATGCTTCAGAAAAAAAGATAGTCTTTCACCTTGCTTTTTTAGCAACTGCCTCCAATTACTCAAACACTTTAAAAACCCATTGGTATCTATTTACTGTTGGTTGGTTTTTTAGATATAAGAACATGGGAAGGCTTTCAGAACTATATCAAAGTGGTCCAGCTTTCTAAGCTAGTTGTGGGTGAGGCTTCAGACAGAATATGCAGATATTTTCATATGCAACTGTGGCCCATGGGATACCATACACTTCTTTTAAATTAGACCCAACCCTATGAACTTAATGGTATGGGACCTATCACACAGAGATATATGGCTAGATAAATGGCTGAAAAAGAAACTGAAAAGAAATTGGCTTGGTCCTTCTTAATATAGCAAATAGATTAGACTAGAACAAAATTTTTATTTGCAGTTGTTGAGCTACTTTTTGCATTGCTTGTCATTCTTGCATCTGCCATGTGGTTGTAAAAAAGAATAGCAATAACAAAAATGCCGGAGTTTAATATATGTATCTATGACAAAATAAATTTGATTAATCTGACCATTATTATTCTTGATTTTCTTGTCTGCTCATTTTCTGTATGCGCAATTTTATTTAATGCCCACCACACTCATACACAAGGATTCCAGGGGAATGGGGGCAAATTCACACATATACCAATTCAGGCATCCTTATTGCATTATGTGATGACGTTAATTATAATGTTCATGTGACAATGTTAATAATAATATGGAGATATTTTGTTTTGTCTACCTGAAATTTTGCAGGGGGTTCCTTGGTTACAGTTCTAAATATTTTTTATCCAGATTAGACAGGGAAGAGTTACAGCCAGAAATGTATCTCCCATTAAAACCAATGGAAATGAGTGAAGATTAGAAAAAGAACAGGTACAAATATAATAAGCCCTGGCTCCAGACTTACCAGGGCCCAGGTTTGCAGCCTGCAGGAAGTAGAGAGGTGTGGAGCATGGCAGCCACCATTAATCAGTCCAATGGCACTCAGCAGCCTCTGGGTGGGCAGTGTGGCCGCATATAGTTCAAATGACCTGCCAGCCAATTGGCAGAGGGCTGGCTGGGCTAGCATTGGGAAAGCTTCCCTGCTGGCAGACCTTGAGGATGAGCCCTCTTTCTCAATGGGGTCAATGGCATTGCTTTGCAGGTCTTTAAGGCCTGCTGGGCCTGGTGGGGGTCCTAGATTGACCAGTAGGGGCAAGGAGAGAGCATTTGCCCAAGGGCAGAGTTCTTCCAGTGCCCAGTCCAGGCCACTTTGGCTTCTCCATCTACCTTCTTCACCTGAATCCTCTCCTCATCTATGCAGTTGATCCCCACCCCCCACCCCCAGATGTCAACTCATTTCATTTCTTAGGTTTGGCCTGGCTGCAGTGGGCCTCGTTGCCAGAGGGTGAGAAGGTAGGGATGAGCTGGCTTTGGCTCATGCAGCTCTTTCTTATGTGCCCAGGGTAATGCTGATCACCACTTTGGAGTTGGAAAGGAATTTCCTCCAGACCAGATTGGCCAAGGGTCATGGAAATTTTTACCTTCCTCTAGGTATGGACCATGGGTCACCAGGGGATTGAGGGGGAATATAACTTGGAGTTTACTGTATAGTGCAGGGGGCCAGCTAGAGGATCCCTTCGGAGTTCTCTCAGTTCTATGTTTCCATATCCCAAATCTGGGGCCCACCTGCTAGGAGTTGAGGCAGCTATTGTAATCACAGGTCCTGGCCTCCCGTTTTTCCATGTCCAGACCACAGGCGGATGTCAGGACGACACACACAGACCTTACATTAATTGGGGCTGAGGCTCTCTGCTTATTTCTCTTTTTTGTAGTTTTTCAGGTTGGTGTAAATCAGTCCTGATCCAAGGGCATGATAGTGAGCACTGGGGCTGGTCCCCATGCATCAGTATAGTGATGAAAGGTGCTTTGGTGGGTTGGAGCCAGTGGTACCAAGTGGTTCAGCACTATAGGGATGTTCCTAGACTCATTGGTGACAATGGTGATTCACCATGTCAGCTGACTGGGGCCCTGGATGTCCAGCTTGGTTGGAAATGACCTGGTCATCTGCAGGGTGGTTAATCTTGGCTGACGGACTCCTTCTCTTGGCCATTTTTCTTAGCATGGAACTTTTGAGTAGGATGTGCCAAAAAGGCTTGACCTGGCATTGGGAGCAGTTGGAGCAGATGGGATTGATATGGCAAAGAAAACTGAGGCCAGGGCTGTGGGTGCCTTTAGGAAACCATTGTGGCTACATGATTCATCACTGAGTGTTTCCCTCAGACCAGAGGCAATGTTTCATCCCAAAAGGGTACGCCCGTCAAGCTGGAAATAGGTTGCTCAGTTGCACGACATTCAGGCCAGACTCTGGGGTTGGTTGCAGCTTTAGAAGCTTTGACTGGAGCCATTTTGGAGCTCTTGTACTGGCTTTGGCATTGGGCACAGATCCTTTTGTGGGGAAACAGAGCCATCAATCCAGTTTCCCCATACCTGGGGATCCTCTTAAGGGATCTTGTGTGTGTGTGTGGGGGGGAGTTATTGCAGAGGCAAACCCAGTCAGGAGCTGTCAGAGCATGCTCATTCCCAGGTGGCAGGGGAAGCTACACAGAGGTTTATGCTCATGTGGAATTGCACAGCTTATCAGGCTGAAGGGGTGAGAGGTTTCATTGGCTGGTAGGCGGGACAGCCAATCCATGAGGTCACTGCCCTATGCAGCACCAATGCTCTATGAACTGTAACCAATAAAGTTGTGGCCTTTTGTTAATTCCAACAAAGTGTCTGTCTTCTGTTGCCTTCCCCTCACCCCTCACCCCCCACCCCTTGACTCGAGGCCAGCAAATAAGAATAAACATATTAAAGATTATAAAACAAAGTGGAAATGAAATAAAATATTGTGCAAATCCCCAATAATAGCACCAATCAGAAACAAACAAAAACAACAACACTTTTTAGAGTGAGGGAGAATTAACAATTTCAGGGGGAAAAGTCATTTACTGACATGTTGAGGAAACAGTGAAGGATTATGTGTGCAATTTTTATTGGATTACTAGGGATGTGAATTTATTTTTATTACTGAAATTTTACACTGATTATTTTTCATCATATTTCAAAGTTGAAGGAGCTGTACTCAAGTAAAAACAGAACCTTCTTTCTCAACTCCCAAGTCCATAGAACCAGATTTTTTAAAAGTCCCATATATGCAAATTTCTGAATTTTTGCACTTTATGGATCATTGGAAAAACCATATCCAGACTTTTAGTAAGAGTCACAATATTCTGCTAAGCACAAACCCCAAAATTGGGAGGTTCTGGTGCACATATTTCTGCAACTCAAGAGTTCATCAGAAAAGCATGCAAAGGATTTCAGTAAGTTCTGTACTGTGGCTTAAGTTATTCTCTGGTGTGTTGTTACAAATAATATCACATTAGAGAATACTTCTGAATAGTTTTCTAATGTGTTATTTTTTAAAGCACATTAGAGAATCACTTAAATGTACATTAGAGAGTCTACTGAAGCTCATGGTGCAGTTTTCCCTCCGATTCCTAAATTCCAGAAATATGTGTTCGGGGACCTCAGAAACTGTTAGTAAAGTTCCAAGCATGCTTTTTAAAGAACGTATACACCCATGGGGCTTTTTTTTTTTTAAGTTAATGTTTGTGGTCTCCATTGAACTGGGAGGAAGGATTATGGACTGAAACTGTTCACCAGAATTCTCATGTCGGGAGAGGTGGGGGATCCAATTTCAAAATTTATGCTACTCAGATTATACGATCAACTGTAATGTGTTCCTGTTTACTTATGTCAGGAACTCCTTTTAAAAAGAAAGCATTTTTACTTGCTGAATACAATGCTACAGAAGATGTATCTCACAGATCTCATACCATAGCAATATTGTAAGTATTGTAACACATCTGTTTGGCCTTAATGTACTATAGATGTGCTGTAATTTTTTTCAATTTTTTATTATTCTTTTTATACTGTTGTTGCCCACTTTGTTTCCTAAGGCACTTGGGAGAAAGGTGGGTATATAAGTACTTTAAATATATAAAAATAAGTATTGAGCCTACATTTTCTGTCATTTTCTGACATGCAGCAGCATCTATTTTGTGTTGCTCATTCAGTTGCTCTAGTACTCCTCTAACAAGTATGAACACAAGTGGAGAGTTTTCTGTTGCAAACTGCACTTTCTGAAATGACGTTAGTATGCTAAATGACAATGCACTGGAAGTGAATTCAGCTGCAGTACATGTATGACCACAAAACTAGCCCTTTTCCATTTAAAATAAAAGTTTCTCCTTTGTTTTGAAAAATGTCACCATGGGGTAAGGCTATAGCTCAGTGGTAGGCCATGAGCTTGCACAAAGCAGTTCCCAAGTTAAGTCTCCAGCATTTCAAGTTAGAAGGATCTTGGGTCTGGAAAAGATTTCTATCTGAGAGCTACTGCCAGTAAAAATAGACAATACAAGAGGGGGGGCTGCAACAAAATACTGGGGATTGTGGTGATGCTGGGGAGCTGTGCAGAGGCTGGCAACACTGTACAAAGACAGTGTCAGCAGGTGGTAATGTTGGGGGTGGGGGAGAGCAGTTGCAGAGAAGGTTAATCCCATTCTCCTTGCCCTAGATTTCCCTTTACAAAAGATCCTAACCTCTTTCTTCCCTCCCTTCCAAAGATCCTATCCTGTTTCTTTCTTTTCTGTTCCATTCAGTCTTTCCCCCATCCCTGATAAATTACCATTCCCCTTCCATGATAAAAGCTCTACCCTCCCTGGAAAAACCCCTTACCTTCCCTCCCTCCCTAGCACCCTTATGTTTTCCTCCTCCCTCTCCCCAAGAACCCTTTGCCTTTCTCCTCTCCCTTTCTCTAAAACAACATCCCCCCCTTCCTACCTTTTCTCTGGACATCTACCTAGGCCCGGGGTAGACTCTTCTTGCTGCAGCACTAGCCCTCTGTAGGGTGGCTGGGCTTTCCTGGGGTTTTGAGGCCTCACCTCGCTACAGTGTGGGCCAGGCTTCACATGCCCCTGAACAGTGCTGGCATGGGACCATGTGCCCCAGGGCAGCTGTGACCAGAAGCATTGTGATGTCTCACACCCCAGCACTAGCTGGGGGGTGCTGGTTGAGCACCTCTTGGTGCACAAGGCCCAGCCTGGAAGTGCAGTGCATGGGGCCCAGCCTATAGGACAGCATGTAGAGTGGCACGCAGTCTCCACATCCAGGATCTGAGGGGCTGTGCAGCGATGCCAGTCATGATTGTGGTGGTCAGAGGCCCAGCAGCTGGGATGGGCCTCACTCCTCTGGCAGTGGCAGTACACCCCATTCAACCAGCTGTCTGAAATATCAGCTGGGCTGTTTGGAGCACCCAGCAGCTGTGTGGTTCCTGAAGGCCTGTCTGTTGGCTTGGCAGACGAGTGCACAGGTGCAGAGGGCAGGCAAATATCTTGGGGTCATTTAACTCCCCCATTTTTCTTACATGTTTTTAGATTTTTCTGCAACCCTGAGGAGTTCCCCAAGGTTGCAGAAGCCCTCAGACTGTGCTGATGTGGGCCCACTTGTGGGATATAAGCTTCCCCACAGCCCAACATTAGATATATGACAGCTGGGAACCCTCAAAGACTTGTGGGGGACTTCCATTTTTCAAGTGTGTAGGCAGATCTTGTACATTCATGGCTCCAGTCTCTGGATTTAAGTATCCTCATATCAGAGCCATTTTTGCTATTCATATGTAATATTGGAGCATATGTAACACCGATGTGAGTCAGTTCCAATAGGTTCATATGTTGCTGTATTCTCTTACTAGTGGTGAGGACTACGGTGGTGAAAAATGCTTTCAAGTCATAGCTGATTTATGGCAATCCCTGCTTGGGCTTTCAAGGCATGAGACTAACAGAGGTGGTTTGCCATTGCCTGCTTCTGCATAGTGGCCTTGGTCTTCTTTGGAGTTTTCCTTTCCAATTACTAACCAAGGCTGACCCTGCTTAGCTTCCAATATCTGGCAAAATCAGGCTTGCCTGGGCTATTCAGGTCAGGGAGGTAAGGACTATATTGAACCAGTATTTTGTGATGGTTATGTTGAACCAGAACTGCCTTGGGCCTATGAGAAAATCAAAATAACAATGAAATAAACCAGAATAGAGGAAGCTCTAGATAATTTTTCATTTGCTTCATACTTTTATTTGGTAGATTCCACTAAATTCTGAGACTAATAATGTATTTGGACAAGGGCAAGCAATCTTATTTTAATCACCATTTCTGCTCTCAAAGATCTTTTTCTTAGAATATTATATCAATAATTATATCAGCCAATATTATTAGTCCAGAAATAGAATCTATTTGGTATTTTTTAGATTTTTTAAAACAAAAAATAGCAACATCTATAATTGACGAAAACTCAGTTATTCAGTATTCACAGATGTTGACATACATACATATACAATCAGAGGAACTGTAAGGACTTGCAGGGGGCACCTCATTTTTGCCTCATCCAATTTTCCTCTTTCCATTCTCTGAAAGCCCCCATAGTCTCACCCATTTTCCTGTTTCCTTCTTACCGTCCCACCTACCAGCCAACCTGACTTTAAATGCTCCCTGTCTTCAGTTTTCCCTCCTTACTTTCCCCTGGCAGCCTCTACCTAGAAAAAACGATTGCTTTGTTGCTCAGTGCCAACCAGGTCCAGTTGTACAATGAGGGACCTGCAAGGACTAGCTGGAGGCACCTCATGTTCACAAGCATTCTCTCGCCCACACTATTTCCTCTTTGGAACTCCCATAACCCCAACTTTCACTACTTCTCTCTTTCCAACCTACCTTTTATCTGTTCCTCTTATCTTCAGCTATATTTATTATTTCATTTCTACTCTGCCTTTCTCCACAAAACAACTTATATTATTTTATTATTATTATTATTTAAAACATTTACTAACTATTTTTCTACTTTCCAGGAACTCAAGGTGGCTTAAATTATAAATAAAATAACAAACATAAAAATGAAGAAAACAACATTTAAAAAATCAGTTTAGGGCTGCCAATAAACATAAAAACAAATTAAGAGCAGTCCTAAATAAAAATATTTTCAGCTGCCTCCTGAAGATCACCAATGATCATTCTCCTCTTCTCTAATTTAACCTCACAATAACCTTATGAGTTAAGTTGATCTGAGAATGTGTAACTGACCCAAGATCAACCAGTAAGCATCCACAGCAGAGTGGGGATATGAACCTGGGTCTCCCAGATCCTATTCTGAAACTCTAACCACTATACCACATTGGCTTTTGTGGTGTGGCTGCTGTTGAACAGCAGCAAGAAGCCAGGCCTGGGTAAATCATGAAATTGCTTGGAATTGCCTGGTTCTTGCTGCCAGCCTTTGCCCCACTGTGTCCTCCCTCAAAGGCCAAAACAGCCCTGGAAAGGCCATGCTCCTTCTCCTGCCTTTTACTGACAGAAATCAAGGCTACAAGGCTAGCAATACTGTGTGGTTGCCTAGCAATGGCAACTGAGGGTATTTGATTCTTAAATCTACAGGTTTTCTTCATATTCCTTGGGGAGATTAACTCTCCGGATTTTTGTTTCTACTCTTTGGAGGGGTTAATTCCCCTATGTTTTGTATTTTTTTAGATTTTAGATTTTTCTGCATCCCTGGGGCATTTTTCAGGTTTGGAGAAAGATCTGTCATGTCCATTCATGGTTCCAATATCTGAATTTCAGTATCCACAGATTTAGTCAGATTGAGAATTAGATACACTGAGGATGCTTATACTATGATTATGATTTTTTTGTAACCTGTAAATGTCAAATTAATTGTATTTTTCATTTCAGGACCCCCAGTCAGCAATTATTTTGTGATAGGATACTGTTGCTGGGGAACTTGTCTGCCTTTTCTAATCTGCCTTTTCTGGTCTGCCTTTCTTTGAAGGAAGGAAGGAAGGAAACTTTGTTACTAAGGTATTAGATTGTCATTTCTAAAAATACTACTAGCTACATCTCAGCTCCAGTTTGGTGTAGTGGTTAAGAGTGCAGGACTCTAATCTGGAGAACCGGGTTTGATTCCCCACTCCTCCACTTGAAGCCAGCTGGGTGACCTTGGGCCAGTCACAGCTTTTAGGATCTCTTAGCCCCACCCACCTCACAGTGTGATTGTTGTTGTGGGGATAACGATAACATACTTTGTAAACCGCTCTGAATGGGTGTTACGTCATCCTGAAATGCGGTATATAAATCAAATGTTGTTGTTGTTGTTATTATTCGACTTATCTGAAACACAATCAACAATAAGCAGAGGTCACATGTCATTACTGATTGGCCTTGTTAAGCTGATACAGGTTTCTGCTGGAGACTTAAGTATCAACCAGATATCGGCGTAATATGTACGCTGTTCCAAGTAGCGCTGCCTTTTGCAGTTCTACAGGTGTTATGTCAGAAAGTTGCAGTTTTTCCATATGAATTGCAAAGTTTTTCAAGATGGTTCCAATCACCCCAATGACAATGGGGACTGCTGTTGCATTCTTCATCCATAGTCGGGTGGTTTCTAATGCCAGATCTCTATATTTAATCATTTTTTCTTGTTCTTTTTCTTTGATTCTGGCATCCCCAGGAATTTCAATGTCAATTATCCAGACTTTTTGATTTTCCATGACTGTTATGTCTGGTGTATTATGACCAAGGTGCCGATCTATTTGAATTCTGAAATCCCACAAGAAATTGACTTGTTCATTTTCTAGCACCTTTTCCCACCTGATGTTCCCATTAATTCTTTGATACTGGCAAGTTATACTTTTTCACTGATTTTCTAAATTTTGGCTTTCATAACATTCATTTGCAATACTTGTTCTTGTGCTGCAAAGATCAGACCTTCAGTTTCTTTCTTGATTGTACCCATCTTCAACCATGCCCAAGTTAGGCTGTTGTCACTTTTTCCTTCAATATGTTTTAAATGTTGCCCATGTAAAGATTTGTTCTTCCAGCCATTTAATCTATTCTCAAACTGTTTCTTCTTGTATTCAGTCTTTGTTTCGGTTGTTTTTAATATGTTCTCTGTTTATTGTTGTTGTTGTTATTCAAATTATCCGAAACACAATCAACAATCAGCAGAGGTCACATGTTATTATTGATTGGCCTTACTCAGCTGATACAAGTTTCCACCGGAGACCCAATTATCAACCAGATATTGGCATAATATGTACCCTGTTCCAAGTAGCGCCGTTTATTATTATTATTTTTTTATTTCTTTGATAGTATAAGGTCTTGTACTGACTGGCTTTAAAATGTTTTCTAGGAATTCAATATTGCAAAAGGAAACACAAGAAAATACAAAGAATTTTTATGTACAGTCTGTGTACATAAGTGGTGAATGCTCAAGCATGAAACATTTTTGTAGCTTAACACAGAAAGGAAACACAGACGTGAATCTTGAAAGGTGTATTGTTCCCCCCCATAGGAACAAAATCCAGGGTTCACTAATTCTAAATAACCTGTAACATGTTTCAGTAGCATTGCCAGACTTCCCTTTTATTTAAAAATGTTGATTGTTAATTCAGAGTGTCACTAGTACTCCATCGAACATAAAGAACATCCCTTCTTTCAGAATGCTACTCCTTTACAGAATAACCAACAGATCTCAACAATGTCACATATATTGCTTACACATTTCAAAAACAAAATCCAACGGGAAGCTGCGGAATTGGAATTCATATGTAAATTTGACTCTGTCAAGCTGGGACTGAATAGGGACTATGAATGTTTATCTCATTATCAAAAGTAGCTGATTTCCTTTACAGAAGCAAACTGATCTCCATATCAGAAGGAGCTGTTTGCATCTCCTCCTCTGCCCTCCCCTCTCCTCCTCTATATCTGACCAGTTTCTTCTTGCCCTCCATGCATCTGACGAAGAGAACTGTGATTCTCGAAAGCTTATGCTACAATAAAGTTGGTTAGTCTTAAAGGTGCTACTGGACTCTTTTTGATTTTACATTTGGTGCAGAGTGTACAGACTCCCCCTCTTCCCCCAAAGTGATGTACCATTTAGCCTCTCACAGAGGTATACTAGACACATTGTTCCAACCATTGTTGTAACTGTTGTTAGGCAAGCATAACAGTATTGCCTGACTTCAAGCCTAGGTTTCTGTCAGTAAAAGGTGGAGTTGGGTACAAAGGAGGGCCCTTTCCAAGCCTGTTTTGGCTTTTAAGGGAGGACTCAGCTGCTACTCACTATCACCCCTCTTGTACTGAGATTCATTGATGACATTTTTATCATCTGGATGCAGGGGAAAGAAACACTGGAGAACCTTTACCAGACTTTCAGCAACTTTCATCACACCATCAACCTACCAATGAATCAATCCATACAAGTACATCCATTTTCTAGACACCACTGTACAAATACATGATGGAAGCATAAAAACCACCTTATACCAAAAACCTAGTGATCGACAACCATATCTACACACCTCCAGTCATCATCCCAAACATACCAAACACTCCATTATCTATAGCCAAACTCTACAGCCACATCTACTCCAGTACCTCTGACAGAGATTCTCACCTGTGCAATCTATGACAGAGATTTCTGGATTTACAATACCCACTGGGTATAGTAAGAACACAGATCAACAAAGCCAGAATGATACCAAGTGATTACTTTCTACAAGTTAAGCCCAAACGGCACAACAACAGAACACTGCTGGTGGTCACATACAGTTCCAGCTCAAACCAGTTCAATGTATCATTAATTACTTGCAGCCTATGCTGGACAATGATATTGCTCTCACACAGGAATTGGGAGGCAAACCTTTTCTTGCCCACAGACAACCCCTTACCTTAAACAACTCCTCACACACAACAATACACATTCCAACATGGACATAGACTCTGGGACCAGGGCCTGTAATAAACCAAGATGCCAACTCTGTCCCAATATTCATTCCAACAACACAATTACTGGACCTAACAACACAACCTATACCATCTCATGCTTATTCACTTGTTAATCTTTCAACATTATAGATGCTATCAAGTGTCAGCAATGCCCTTCAACTCTCTATATTGGATAAACAGATCAGTCCCTTTGCAAAAGAATAAATGGACATAAATCTAAATATCTAATATAAAAAATCACAACATTCAAAAACCAGTGGAGAACATTTGAATCTTCCAAGACATTCCATCGCTGACCTAACAGTAGCAGTTCTCAAACAGAAAAAATTCAAAGAAAAATTACAATGTGAGCTTGCTAAAAATGAGTTTATTTGCAAATTTGGAACAATGGATCCCCCAGGGATGAATCAGGACAGAATTTTCCTTGCATTACAGATGCCAGTTTTCTGCACTTCACATGCACCCATGCAATATCAAGCGAATTATGACATTTATTTAGCTAACTTCCTGACACTCTAATTTGCAATGAGTCTTGTAAAGACTTGTATCTTTTCCCACTCCATGTATATGATGAAAGGCACTTTGACTCTCAAAAGCTCATACCCTGGAAATATAGGTGGTCTCTAAAGATGCTACAGGACCCAAATCCAGTCTGCTGTGGAAGCTCACTGGGTGACCTTGGGCCAGTTACACATTCTTGGCCTAACTTACCTCACAATGTTATTGTGAAGATAAAGTGCAGGAGAGGAGAATAGTGTAAGCTACTTTGGATCCCCATTGTGGAGAAAGGTGGTGTATGAATGTAATTATAAATATAGCTGAAAATGGGGGACAGATAAAAAAAAGGTTGGTAGGTAGATAAGATGGCAAGACGGAAACAGGGAAAGATGAGGATATTGGGGACAGCCAGGAAGAGAGAAATCATCTAGGGGAGAAGGTGTAGTGAGAAATAAGGTGCTTCCTGAAAACCTTTGCAGATTCCCCAACTTGCAACTCATCCCTACCCAAGCACTGACCAACTGGAACAGACTTTTTTGAGGGAGAGATTGCCAGGAAGAGGGAAGAAGGGAAAGTTGAAGGGAGGGGGGCAGATAAAGTCAGGTTGGCTGATTATTGGAGAGGAGAGAAGGAAACAGGAAAAAAGGGTGAGGGGAGGCTATGATGCTTCCAGGGAAGGGAAAGAGGAAATAGTGTGGCAGGGAAAAATGAGAATGCCCCCTAAAAATTCTTCTAGATCACCCACTATATAAATAAAACCATTATTTTGTTGTTGATTCAACAAGTAGCACTTAATAGTAAATTTTAAAATCAAGAGCATTATATCTGATATATGTTCTTCTCCCTTAGAAATGGAGTTTCACAATTTTGTGGGGGAGAGGTGAAATTTCAAAAAGAGCTCGTTTCAGTTTCAGTGTTTGATTTTCACCTGTCTTTGTTTTTATATAACTGGGGTAAGTTATATTTTAAGGCTTTTAAGGGCTTTTTTTCTGGGAAAAGAGGTGGTAGAATTCTCAAATGGCAAGCTGCTTCAGAATTCGGTTATTTAAATGCTTCGGTATGCTCCTTAACAATTCGGGAATCTTTTTTTTCTTTTTTTTTTTATGAAAATTTTTTATTGGATTAGACACATATAAAATTTATTACAATCACATTCCCTTAAATTTTCCAATTCTAACCCCCTCCCTTTCCCCCCCTTTTTTTGACTTCCAACAGTTTTCCAACCCCTTATCTATTCTCCCTCTACTCATTTCAAACTTATTATACTTATTATAATATACTTTCAAACTCTTCTAAGCCTATCTGTAGTATGATAGAGTACAGATTATCAAAATGATTAGTATTATTATTATTGAAGAAGATAAGTTAAGAGTGTTATACTTTTACCCATTTGGGAAGGGAACAATTCGGGAATCTTTATGGAGCACACTGAAGCTAAGACCCAAAACAGACGTGATGAGTTACCTCAATTCAACCTGGGTTTCCTTGCCTCAAGGTTTGACGGGAAGTGTAGGCGTCCTTGCAGGTGCATCGCTGCATTTCTCCTTCCCCTGCTTGCGTGGCCCACAGCTACATATTCGCACGTGCTCTGCCTCCCCCCCCCGTCGCACTGAGCGTCACTTCATCTCTCCCCTCACTCGTCTGGCCCAGTCCCCGCAGTTCTGGGCTGCGTGGCTTCTGGTGGGGGCCGGGCGAGTGAGGGGGAGATGCAGTATGCTCCGGGAGCCTTTCCTCCTGCTCTCCCGGTGCAGCCTGGTGTCGCTCTGTGGGGGCTGGGCCAGGCGAGGGGGGGAGATGAAGTGACACTCAGTGCGACGGGGGGAGGCAACTCCACCCCCCTCGCCTGGCCCAGCCCCCACAGAGCAACACTGGGCTGCACCGGGAGAGCAGAAGGAAAGGCTCCTGGAGCATGCTGCATCTCCCCCTCACTCGCCCGGCCCCCACCAGAAGCCACACAGCCCAGAACTGCGGGGACTGGGCCAGACGAGGGAGGGGGGGAGATGAAGTGATGCTCAGTGTGACGGGGAGGGGGGAGGCAGAGCACATGCGGCTATGTAGCTCCGGGCCACGCAAGCAGGGGAAGGAGAAATACAGAGATGCACCTGCAAGGACGCCTACACTTCCCGTCAAACCTTGAGGCAAGGAAACCCAGGTTGAATTGAGGTAACTTGTCACGTCTGTTTCGGCTCTAAGGCAGCACTTTTCTTGCCATTTGCAAATGGTAACAAAAGTGTTGCTTTCAAAAGCCAGGCACTTTTCAGCTGACCGTAGGGTAATCCCCACTCCTGTCAGCTAAAAAAAGCTGTCGTCTTTGAAAGCAGCAACAGGTTTTTTTGTGTGACAAGGAAAATGTTGCTGCTTTCAAATGGCCCTACTTTTTTCAGCTGAGGGGAGGAAGAGGAGGAGTTCTCACGTCCCTTTCCTCTCAGCTGAAAAAGCTGCTGGCATTTTAAAACAGCTTTTTTCAGCTGATGGGACGGGAATCCCCCTTCTGTCGGTGGGGAAAAAACTGCCAGCTTTGAAAGCAGCAACACTTTTCTTGCAAGAAAAAATATTGCTGCTTTCAAATGCCCTGCTGCTTCTTTCAGCTGAGGGGGGGGGGGAGGAAGAGGGGATCCCTCCTCCCTCTCCCTTCCACTGAAAAAGCTGCTGGCATTTAGAAACAGCTGTTTTCAGCTGATAGGAGGGGAATCCCCCTCCTGTCAGTAGAAAAAAACTGCTTGCTTTGAAAGCAGCAACACTGATTGGGGAGAAAAGGGGCAGGGCCACTGGACATGTGATTACTTTCAAGAGGTGTCAGAATGCCGTTCCATTGTTTTCTGGCTGAAAAAAAGCCCTGGTTATACATAAAAAGAGACTGAGAATTTTATTTTCCTTTTCAGCATACAAGTTAGGGGAATATATAATTCAATCATCCATAGAAGCCAATAAAATTCCTACTTCCAACAACAGAAACCAGCTGTCTGACCTGTAGCAATATTTGATCAGACACCCATCAGTTCTTGCTTCAGTAATATTCTATCAACACATGCCCCAAACTGTAACTATCCATTAACTTTAACCTACTTTTCTAAGTTATTCCAATTATTTTATGCATTAGTTCAAAATTAGTTTGATGTAGCAGTTAATAGTGGCAGGACTTTAATCTGGAGAACAAGGTTTGATTCCCCACTCCTCTGCTTGAAGCCAGCTGGGTAACCTTGGGTCAGTCACAGCTCTTTCAGAGCTCTCTCAGCCCCACCCGCCTCACAGGATGATTGTTGTGGGGATAATAATAACACACTTTGTAAACTGCTCTGAGTGGGTGTTAAGTTGTCCTAAAGGGTGGTATATAAATTAAATGTTGTTATTGTTTTTGTTGTTGTTGTTATTATACAAGCTAAGAAAAAGAAGTCTAAGCACACTACATCAAACCTTTTATAGATTTCGTCTGACCTACACAAACATGAATTGTTAACTTGATTTACAAGCTCCAGCTACTGGAGCCTCCTATGTGGGTGCAATTTTGTATTCAGCCAAGCCCACCTCCCCACCCCTGATATCCCTGTTATCTTGGCTAAGATAAGTGCAAGAAACCTCTGCTGCTGCTTGAGGTTGGTGGATGAAAACAAAATTATTTATTTCCTGATGGGCTGTTGCTATTTCCATAGTAAAGTGGCTGGCTCTCATGTGGATAATGAAAGTCATACAATGGAACCCCGGCCTCTCTCCCCACACATAAACTAGGAGTCTCTCTCTCTATACTCAATATATTACCTGAGTAAGCCTACACCCTCACATTATAAACTGACCAAAAGCAGGGGATACTTAAAAGTGGCCTGATGAATACAGCTTCAGAACCGATAGTGTTAAGTTTAGCTTAGTGTCAGTTAATGGAAAAGGAGAAAACAGGATAAACCAGCTTATTCCAGCCCCTGAAAGATTAGAGAATCAAATGGCTGCTCCATGGTTCCTCTTGGTGACCCCAGCTTGTGCATCTCTAATTGTTTTCTTACTGCCTTTAAAAAGTGTTCCAGAAGTCTTTCTCTGTAAGCCTGTTCTTTACAGGAACACATAGATGCATTAGAGATTTCACACTGACAATTTTCTACGTATTACTGTGATCCAGTAACAGTTCAATCCACACAACATTTTGATAAAGAAATAATGAGTGCTTAGCAGCATTTGCTGAGGCAAAAGGAATAGTGCTGCAAAGCACCCCAAAACATAAAGGAGCTTGTGGGAAGTAACCCTTTTCCTTATTATTAAAAAAACAAAAACGTTTATCTTATATGACCAATAAGAAAAACAAATAAGGAAACACTGGTAGTTGGGAAAGAGCGTGACTGAAAAGGTAAATGGTTTAAGAAATATCACTGAAAGTACTCTAATGGAAGTCTCCTGTGTTAGAAAGCAGCTTTGGGATAATGGAGTTCCAACTATACATCTTGTCTTCTAGAATGAATCCAGTTATTTTGGACAAATAGTAGTTCTGAGATGGATCAAATATGTTGAATGGATTGCATCAGCAATTGTTAGGCTGACTACATCACAATGTTACATCTATTTTGATTAGCTGGAAATTGCTGCAGTTCAGGGCTTTTTTCTGGGAAAAGAGGTGGTGGAACTCTCTATTATCAAATGTGCACGCCCCGGAAATGCATGATGACATCATTCCCGGAAGTGACATCACTCCCAGAAGTGATGTCACTTCCCGGAACCCAGCACAATGCATTATGACAAGATAAATGTTAGTAAGCTTGGAAAATTACACTATTATGAGAAAGGGTCTTTTCCTTTCTGTATCCTCTACAAAAAGTGAAATCTTCCTTTCCCAAACATTTCATTTCTTTGGAATCATATTTTAAAATATGCAAGAAAAAGAGGGCCTCCAAAAATCCAAAACCCATTTCACAAATCTAAATTCTAACAGATTCTCTCTGCCAGTGCAGAAAAAAAATTCTAAAACTCATAATTCCACAGAGTCTGAAATTCCTAATCTAATGAATATTGAATTTTCAGATTTTCAGGGAGGGTTTTGCTTTACTGGAGCAATTCAAAATTAGATACTCATCTTTAGCTGCATTAGATACTTAGTTTAAAATGGCTTTTTTTGGTTTCCTGCCAACTCTACCTTACCAATGGCTAAGCTGTTGTGACATTGTGAAATGCTTATAAATATTCCAATGTCCACACAAACAATATTCATAATAACTTCCTTAACACCCTTATGTCCAGTGCAATTTCAGTGATGTTAATCAGCTGAGGGTGGGGAGAACCATTTGAGTTACAGCTATTAAGACATAAGAACACCTATATGCTGATGAATATATTGATGAAAGCCTTCTGTGACTTGGACACAGCTATCTATTCCTAGCATAAAACTGGAATAACAATAACTGATATTTTAACTAATACAAATAACCGTAACTGATATATTTAACTAACACTGAACCAATCTGCTTTCAAAAGCTGTGGGAACCATAATAATGTCAACTTCAGTCAACAAAAGAATGAAAGCAACACACACACACACACACAGATTCTCACCCACCCCATGAAAAGAAAGCAGAATGAACTTAAAGCAACACACATACACACAGCCCCATCCATTCACTCCCCCAATGAAAATAAAACAGAATGAACTCAAAGCAGCACACACATACACAGAAACCCCTGAATGAAATGGAAAGCAGAATGAACTCAAAGCAGCTGAAGCCTCCTCTGCAAAGCCGACCCCAGCAGCTCTGCTTACACTCTCTGTCTTTCTGTCACTCTCTCTGTCTCTGTCTCTCTCACTCACAAATGAAAAAAGCAGAGTGAATTCAAAAGCAGCTAAAGCCTCCTCTGCAAAGCCCAGCAGCTCTGCTTACATTCACACTCTCTTTCTCACAAATTAAAGAATCAGAATGAACTCAAAGCAGCTTACCCTTCTCTGCAGAGCCCTGTCGGGCCCCAGCTCTCTCTCTCTCTCTCTCTCTCTCTCTCTCTCTCTCTCTCCCTCTCTCTCTCTTACACACACACACACACACACACACACACACACACACACACACAGAGGAATGAGGAAAAAAGCAGAATGAATTCAAAGCAGCTAAGAATCCTCTGCTGAACCTGCAGGGCTGAAGGAGGAAGGAATCACATGGGCGATTCTAGAGCTTCTGAAACAGCGTCCCAGAACGTTCCCCCTCAAAACAAGCCCTGCTGCAGTTTATTTGTAATGATAAATAACCAAAAAAACTGGACATAGGAAATCTCTTTATTTCATTTTAAATAAATTCTTCTAGTGTTGATACTCTTTTTCAGGATATAGAAGAAATTAGGTTTGCAAAGTACTTCTGGGAGACTGCTAAGAATTACATTCGTTGCGTTTCCTGCACAGTGTGATTCATAGTCATCCCCTTCAACTTCTTTTCTGCTTCAGCCTTCTACCTCTGATAGTCACCTGGCAATCTAATGGGCAACCATTCTACATTAATGTAGCATTTAGTGTTTCAGTCCATTAATGTAGCATTCAGTGTTTCAGTTCAAACAACAAACTCACTAATAGAGAAGGGCATGAACAGAAAAAAAATGAACATGATGTTCGTTGTTCATTTCCATCCATGAACAGGGACTCACGAACAACCACAAACATGGCCCTGTTCATGAACATGTTCGTGGTTGACTGTTCGTGGGGGCCAGCAGGCTCTCCTTCAGCCATCATCCAAATCAAGATCCCTACTGCACCACTCCCAGAAACCTGACCTGAGCAGGCATTATTATTATTATTATTATTATTAATTATTATTATTATTATTATTAATAATAATAATAATAATAATAATAATAATAATAATAATAATAATAATTTTATCGTATTTATATTCTGCCCTCCCTGCAAGCAGGCTCAGGGCGGATAACACCATTAAAACATTTAAAACATTTCATTAAACATTAAACATAAAACATTAAAAACATTGTATAAAGATATTAAAAATAGTAGCACTTATTTCTTGGTGGTGGCAATATCGTTGATTACAGAAAGTGCAACAGTGCAATTAAACATGGCAGCAGCTTCAGAACAGTGGTGGGCAGCTCTCATAGGGAGGGGAGTAGATGTTATATCCTCCAGCCAGTGGAGGCCCAGCCTCAGCCATAAGCCTGGCGGAACAACTCTGTCTTACAGGCCCGGCAAAAAGATAGTAGATCCTGCCGGGCCCTGGTCTCGGTAGACAGAGTGTTCCACCAGGTAGGAGCCAGGACTGAGAAAGCTCTTGCTCTAGTCGAGGCCAGGCAGGCCTCCTTGGAGCCAGGGACTGATAGCAATTTCTTTTCTCCTGATTGGAGAGTCCTCTGGGGAATATACGGGGAGAGACGGTCCCTCAGGTACGCTGGCCCCAGTCCGCACAGGGCCTTATAGGTCAATACTAAAACCTTGAACCTGATCCTATACTCCACTGGCAACCAATGCAGCTCGCGCAATACTGGTGTAATATGCGCCCTATTTGGTGCTTTCATAATGATGCACGCCGCTGCATTTTGCACCAGCTGTAATCTTCAGGTCAAGCACAAGGGTAGGCCCACATAGAGTGAGTTACAGTAATCCAACCTAGAGATGACCGTTGCCTGGATCACTGTAGTTAAGTCACAGGTAGACAGGTAAGGGACAAGTTGTCTGGTCTGCTGCAGGTGGAAAAAAGAAGACCTGACAACCGCTGTGACCCGTGCCTCCATTTTCAGGGAGGCGTCTAGGATCACCCCCAGGCTCTTAACCCTTGGAACAGGCACAAGCTGTGCCCCATCGAGGGTCGGGAGCCGGAGTCCCGAATCCAGTCCCCCATGGCTCAAGTATAGGACCTCCGTCTTTGTTGGGTTCAGTTTCAGTCGACTCTGTTTCAACCAATCAGTCAAGGCTGCAAATGCATGTTCCAGGACATCTGGGGCTGAGCCGGGCTGGCCGTCCATCATCAGATACAGCTGGGTGTCATCTGCATATTGATGGCACCCAAGCCCAAAACTTCGCACCAGCTGGGCAAGGGGGCGCATATAGATGTTAAACAGTAAAGGGGGGAGTATTGCCCCGTGTGGGACCCCACACACCAATGGGTGACGGGGTGACAATTTCTCCCCAAGCGCCACCCTCTGTCCCCGACTGTGGAGAAAAGAGACAAGCCACTGTAAGGCAGTCGCTCATATCCCCACATCGGCGAGGCGGTGAGTCAGAAGATCGTAATCGACTGTGTCAAACGCTGCTGACAAATCCAATAATATCAGCAGTGCTGAACCACCTCGATCCAGATGTCTACGAAGGTCGTCCGTGAGGGCGACCAGCAGTGTCTCTGTCCCATGTCCAGGCCAGAACCTGGACTGAAATGGATCTAGGGCCGAGACATCATTCAGAAAACCCTGTATCTGTCCCACCGCATCAGGAAAGATACCAATAATAAATAGTAGCTTGGCCCCAGAGTCTGGCAGGAGCCCTGGAACTTGAAGGGGTAGATCCCTATCCCACCACACACAAAGAAAATTCAAGCTCCAATGCACTCTCCCTGTCTCTCTCTCAAAATGCCAACAGCAACTCTCTCTCCCTCACTGTCTGCAAAACCAGAGCTGGGAGCCCCCCCTTCCCTGCTCTTTGCTTCCTTGTAACAAATTTGGAGCTCTACACTTGAAAGGAAGACCTGCCTATCAAGCTAAATTGGGCTTAGATTGGGGTTTACAGGGCAACAGCAGGAGTTCAGACAGAGTTCAGACAATCCCTGCCTAAGTTGCCAAGGGAATTGATTGCAGGTGCCAAACTGTCTGGCTTGATGAACAGCAATGAACAGCAATGAACAAGGCTTGCAACGACCACCTGTTCATTTAGAATTGGGCCTCATGAATCGCTTGTTCCTGAACAGCAGATTGGGCTGTTCGTAGCTTTTTTTTTGTTCGTATTGCTGTTCGTGTCCATCTCTACTCATTAAACAACTGCTATTTTTTCCCCATGATTTTGAACTTGTTTAGCCTGTAAGGATTGAATTGTGGTGGAAAGTGCTTTCAAGTCATAGCTGGCTTATGGCAATCCCTGCCAGGGTTTTCAAGGCAAAAGAGGGGGTTGCTATTGCCTTTGCAATCTTGTCCTTCTTTGGAGGTCTCCCACCTGATTACTAATCAAGGATGACCCTGCCTAGCTTCTGAGATCTGACAAGATCAGGCTTACCAGGGGTATCCAAGTCAGAATGAAAGAGTGACTAGCAGGTGTTAAAACGCTTTAATTTTACCTACTTTTGCCAAATTAGGACTGAAAATCACAAATTGGATTGATGAGAAAGGAAAATGTCTTGAGAACAGATCAAATGAAGATTGACATCTAAATTCTATTATTCACAGTTAGATTTTCATACACCCATACTGCAGCCACTTAATATGAGAAAGTAAGTCCATCAAAGAGCTTGCCACATACAACGGTATGGTCTTGATGCCACTGTCTGTAATCATTCTCTCCTTGACTTTTGTCATACATTCTGTCAAGTTTCCAGTGAATCTCATCAAAGGCATTTTGTCTTAATGAGAGTTATATTCATTATATTTGTAGGTGAAGACTCACTGATATAGACTTCTGGGGCTATGCATACTTACTAAAATTACATTTAAAATACAAGGGCACCATTGTGGACAGATTATTTGCAAATGCACACTGAGAAATCAGTGCCTATAATCAGCTTCTGAATGACAAAGCCATTTCTGTTTGTTCTTTTCTTCAGCTATTCTTTCCCAAATGGTTGAGTTTCCTTCCCCATGATGTCATTAAATTGGAACTTTCAACATCCTTATTGAAATGACTTTAAAAATGACTTTAACTTTACCCAATGTTGGAAAGAAAATATTAAATAAAAGATACGTATAATGGATCAGTAGAAGGTAAAAGTGATTCCCTATACTTCTTTCACGTTGTGGTTTTTGGTTAAAATTTTGGTACTTAAATTAGTTTAGTACCTTTGAAGGCATACAGAAGATAGAAAAGTTTTGTTCACACACTTTGGTTGCAAGCTACCTTTGCCAGAGGGTAGCACACAGACCCCACTTATTTTTCTCTTCCCCACCCAAATGTTTGGGAAGTGAAAAGGACAGGCATCCTCCTATAACCAATGAGAAGGAAACAGAAAAAAGTAGGAGTATCTTCTCTCCATATTATTTCCCCCTGAATTGCAGATTTTAATTCGTCAATCACTGTTACACAGTATGCTGTGTATTATGTCATAAATATCCTTCAGAAAATAAAGTTACAATGCATCATTTTGCCAGGTACTACTTGAATGTAGTCTATTTAAAGTGATGTGAGTATCTTTTAACTACTGTACTTCATGTCATAATAAAATATATAAAACAGTTACCAAACAATTATTTTTTTCATCTGTCGTGTAGAATTTCTTTTATTACTACTCCAATCTGAAATAAACAAATGAATCAATTAAATGAATTTAACAGATGAATCAGTGAATTGAAATGAAATTCATTCTTCAGTACTGCTCACATGCTATGTCTGAAGATGTCAATTTTAAATGTCAGGGCTGCTTGGGCATTGTCACAGAACTGCAGTGATTTCACACAGGTTAGCCTTCTTTTGCAAATTGCCTTAATTTCAGGAGCATAAACACTCAGTGAACAAAAATAGTTTTACATGAAGACAGAACAATTGGTTCATCTTACTTACTCTGACTGTCAGTAGTCCTCCATGGTCTTAGAAAGTGAAAGGTCTTTCCCAACACCTCCTATGAAAGACAATTTAACTAGAAATGCCAGAAGATAAACCTGACTTCCTCTGTAAGCAAAATTGTGTACTTTCTCAACAAGCCACCATACAGCCTCTTGAATCATGGGATCTGCCCCTCCCAAGATAGTCCACAGTGTGAGGGACAACACTGGCAACCAACTGCCAACCATTACTTTTGTCTGTAAAGGGATAGGACTCAAGTTTCTCAAGGAGTTCATTTCCTTCTTTCAGTTCCTGTTAAGCCTATTCCTAATGTTTATTGAAGCATATAGAACTGGAACTAAGTATAGTCCTGGTGAATTATAAAGGGCCCTGTGGTATCATATTCCACAGACTCAAAGCATACATTACCTCTTTTTTTTATTCTCTTATTCTAGTCCTTAATGTCTTTCTATAATTAACATATTTTGTTCTTTTGACAATAAGCATGTCTTTTTTTGCATTCTTGTTCATAACAATACACCTAGATCATTTAATTGATTATCTTACTTAAAAGGAGTTGCTTGTCTATGTAAGAATACCCATTTCTTCCTCTTGGCTCATGTTTCTTTAATTCCATAGTTTATAGCATTCAACAAGACTTTGCTGGTACTGCTGTCGAGATATAACATTTTTAATTAATTAAGCTGCTGAAAGCTTCTCTTCTGTGAGGAGATGGTAAAAAGTAGTAAAGTCTTTTAAAAGGTGAGGACAACGTTACAAATTTCAAATTTCCTTCATCAGGGTCAGAGATGCATCCTGACAGAGAAACATTACTGGCCTTATAGTGTGCATCTCTTACTGGGTCAAATGTGCAAGGCAGAGGCCAGTGAGAAATAGAATGACAGCTCCTTCACTGAGGCAGGGATTTGTATGGGCATCTTTGCACCAGGGTTGGGTCCAACTCACAATGGCTCAGAGATTTCCAAACTGAAGCAGTTTGTTTTTGAACATAATTCCAAAATTATTATTTATCACTTATGTTAGCGAGTATTACAAGTAAGGCATATTCACACTTTGAAATGAAAAGGTACATGTTTTCTGAAACACCTGAATGAACAAGTCCTCCTATGAGATTCTATGACTCGTAAGTTTTTTCCCCATATTAATAAAGATCTGCTTAGGGTCATTTCACATGTTATAGAAAAGACATTTCAACAACACCTTATCCATCGCTTTGACAAGGTCAAAACACATTCTGGAAATATGTAAACTTGCTTTTTCCTGAAACACGCAAAGTGCCCATAAGGTGAAATGTTCTCTTATTTGGGAACTGCAGTACTTCTGTCTGCTTGTTCTTCCATTTCTCTGAGTCTGACCAAAGTAATCAGGTAGACAATCTTCATTTCTTTGTTCATTCCCTGTTGTTGAACACTGCTCCCTGGAGAGTTTCAGTACCTTGATTGTATTTTTTAGCTCACCATGTTCAGGCATATTTTAATTGAGTTGTGTAGTTAAATATCTTTCAAGTTTATAGCTATGAGTGCTTTCATACAATCAAAATAAATGGGACTGAGAACTTCTGTAAAGGATATTAACTTTATGAGCACTAAGAAGTAATAGGAGCAAAACTTCCAGCATTATAGAGCCAGCCATGTGAAACCTGAACCCTCCTTTTATTCTGAAAAGCACTTGCAGAGTTATGTGGATAAGGGGGAAATCCCCTTTATTTTGCAGAGAGAAAGGCAACAATCCTTTACAAAAAGTCCTTTTTTATCTTATGGCAGTTGCATATGAGCTCCTGCAGCATGAACAGTGCACTACATGCCCTGGCCCATATGGGAAGGCCCTTTGCTGTTCAACTCCCTAGCATAGCACTTGCTGGAAACCGAGGTAGCATGGTAGCATGGGAAGGTTTCATTCTGCATTGCCCAAAGATTTTCATACCCCCTGACAGCATGGAAAGAATCATCCTGCAGCAGCTCCCACATTGCCAACATAACATGAAAAGAGATCCCTTAAATATACTTAACTCCCTTGAAATAAATTTATTTCAACAAAATTAAGCACACCCAGTTCTGTGTTTGATTGTGGATACTGTCCTTCAAATGTAGATATGCTATGGATGAGCAGAGTTCCTCCATTTCCAATCCAATATTATTCCAGAATTTCTCTTTGCACTTTATTCCATTCCCACTTAATTATGGTTTAACTAGGAGTATTTCTATAACTAATTCCTGAACATGCACAGTTTAATGCAAGTTCAAGTTACTTCAGTTCATTTGTATCTTTTTGTATTGTCTGCATTATCAATGCACATGTGCATTGATAAAATTCTGCAAAAGCACCCTTAATGTGATATTAAGTATAATAGCATGAAGATACTTCTTTGTGTGTTGTATACACACCTGCATTTTCATACCACTCAGAAAGAATGCGAATACAATTGTAAATAAAATCACATGAAGATTTTTTTTGCAGTGTTTTATCATTCTGTACATATACATCAATAACACTGAAGTGGAGAAAGGTGCATATGAACTTGAAGATCCCAAAACTAAGGGAAATTGTGTGTGCATGGCCGTCCACAAAAAAAGGAAAGGAAAGGAAAGAAACCGGAAATAACCAAAGTAACAGAGGGTTCCTAATTAATAAATTATGGAAAAAAGACTAGGAAAATTAGGTCTAAAAAATTCAGGGAGAAAATTGTTGACAGGAATTTTGGAAACATCCTTATTTCTAAAAGAAAACATTTCACATTTTATGATAAAACTTAAAACATTGAACTCATACTCTTATGATATTTTTTTTTCTTTTTTTAAAGAGGGGGATCCAACATTGAAGGGGGGAAACCCTGTACATTTTGAACCATCTTTTAACACTTACAGCCACACTAAAAATGACCGGTGTCCAAGTACAGAAAAAACCAACAATATTTTATTTATAATCTTATTTTTAGTGTTTGAACTACAAATCCTGGTTCTAGAATTGTTTAAAAGATCATGGGTTTTATAGATGCTCACATGAAAATTAATTTCTTGGATTTTTGTTTCTTCTTCCACAGAATGGTCCTTCCAGGAAATACAGAACAGGTCATTATGTGAAAAAAAAAGATGTGTTATTTTTGTTGTTGTTTCTTGATTGTTCTTATGAATCTACTGCTAATATCAGTTTCCCTGTTGAACCATTTCAAAAAGGGCATGAGAAGAAAATGAAATGAAAAAAGACAAAATAGACCGAATCTCACCACTAGAATTCACCATAAAAATTCCCAAAGCGTTAACAGAATTCTTACAAAAATTCCTAGACCAGTTCTTTAGAGAATCAAGTTGTTCTATGCAAAAATATGGCAAATGGGACTGGGACAGGGGAAGAAGAAAGGGAAGGGAAAGAAGTAGGGTAAATAAGTGCAGCAAAAAGAGGTTCTGAGGAATACACATAATTTTGTCTGCTTTCGCGCACAATAGAATTTTTAATAAATAAATTTCTTTTTTGTAAAGACACTTTTTTTGAAACAGTAGATTTAGCCCAGTCATTTGTGTCATTTTTTTTTAATAAACTGTCTCTTTGTTTTAAATTCCCCCTTTAAATTCTTAAATGTTTTAGATCTGAGTCTCTTGCACATTGTCTTTCGAGTTCATTCGGATCAATAATGGTTCATGCACTGAACTGTGTATTGAATTTATTGTGTTAACTGTTGTTGTGTGGTTGAAAGGAGACTTATAAGAGTTATAGTGATTTAGGTGCTCATGCTCAATTGCTGGCATGGGCAAATGACTTTCTATAGGTGTATCACCTGTAAGCTCATCATCCACATTAATGATCTCTACAGTTCGCGTTGGAGCATGGTGATTTTGTCGGTGATGCTGTTTTCTCATTTTGTAGAAAATGACCAACATCACTGCTGCCATGAGCGTGATTGCCACAAAACAACCAATTATGATTTTGGTAGTCTTCATAACTTCATCTATTCCTGGAATTCCATTACTTGTATCTGTCACAGGGATGGTGAATGTTTTTTCTGTTGACCTTGTGCTCTGTGGTGTGAGAGAGGTTGTTGCATTGGTGGTATCCCATTCAATGACTGTTGTGGGCCAAACCTGCTCTGTGGTCCGTGCCTCATCCTGAGAAGGTTCCACAGTTTCTACTGTGATTGTAGAAAAGTAAGTAATACACTCCTGTGCAGTTACGTTAAGCATGGCAGAAGCTGTGGTATTTCCAACAGAGTTACTCACCAAGCATGTATACAAGCCCGTGTCTTGTGCAGTCACCCTCGTAAAATTTAATGTGCCATCACTAAGCACAGAAATCCGAACCCTATAAGCCCCATGTGTTATAACAGACCCATTAGGCGTAATCCAAGAAATAGAGGTCAGGGATGTTGATGCTCGGCATTTCAGCTCTGCAGCCATGCCTTCAGTGACGTTGAGGTCTGTTGGTGGCTCTACAATTACAGGAGCATAGCATGTAAAGTAATTCAGGTCTAGCTCACCAATGTACCTTCCTTTCAGGTTAGGAGGTGTGTTGCAGCGGGCACAGCATGCAGTGTTGGAGGGGGCTTTGTCTTTAATCCACCAGCTGAGCCACAGGATGTCACAGTTGCAGTTCCAAGGGTTGTGATGCAAGTGGATCCTTTCTAGACGGAGAGGTGTGAAGAGGTCATGAGGCAGTAGTGTTAGATTGTTATGGGCCAGATTGATCTCTACTAGAGACTGAAGGTTATCAAAAGCATTCCTTTCAATCACTTGAATCTGGGATTGGATCAGCCACAGTTTCTGAAGATGCATTAACCCTTGAAAGGACCCTGGCTTGATAGAAGTTAAGTGGTTCCCAGAAAGATCTAGCTCATCCAGCTTTACAAGTGGTGTGAGATTAGGAATCTCTCGAAGGTTACACATAGCAAGGTTCAAGTACCTCAAATTGGATAAACCTTCAAAGGCACCTTCTGAGATATACGAAAGCCTTTTTAATTCCCCCAAATCCAGCCTTCGTAGAGAAGGGATTCTATTAAAAGCATAAGAAGGGATACTCTCAATGGGGTTGTTTCGCAACCAAAGCTCCTTTAGTTTGGACAAGTACACAAAAGCCCCATTTGGAATGGTGCTAAGACGATTGTCAAAGAGTTCCAAAGTATTGAGATTAGCCAGACCATTGAAAGCCCCTATTTCTATTGTTCTAATGTGATTCCTGCTCAGCTGTAAGACTTCGAGATGCCTCAGGTGTTTGAAACTATTCACTTTAATGATTTGGATCTGGTTCTCGTGGAGATTCAATAACCGTGTATTGGTAGAGATGGCATCAGGGACCTCTCTCAGATTCTTCCTCACACAAATTACTTTGCTGAATTGGTTACTACAGGAACAAACAGAAGGGCAAGTCTGAGCTCTAACCAAACCAGCCACCACAAGAAGTTGAAGAGCCAGTAGCACCACAAGCAAGGGGTCAAATAGGGCCCTGTTAAACCTAGGACCTATCATTATCTGCTGTGGATGTAAGGTCATCTTGTTCAACATTCATAATTTATTTGGTGTTGGTCCTTCAGGAGCTTCAATAGTCTGAAAGAAAAAAGGGGAGAGACAGAAAAGAACATGTATTAGCCCCCAATATTAAAATACACGTAATTCCACATCTACAATTCCCCAGGTATGTTTTATTTTAAAAGAATTGGATATAAAATTCAGAATTTACAACTTCCCATGCAGGTAGCAAACAACTTATAAAGCAAGTAGTTAATGTAATCACAGAGATTCTAATCTAAGTTTAAGATGATATAATTGTAACTGCTAAAATCATATTTGTCTTTAGACTGGAAAGTTGTTGTTAATGTATGGAAGAAGAGAGGAGAAAATGTAAAAAAACATGGTAAACTTAACTGTTCATATGATTATCTAAAATTTGAGAACTACATTTTCATTCACTCCTAATAGATGGACACCTGCATTATGTTTAATTTCAAGTGAATTTAGTTTCAAAAAGGAATTTAGATGATTTGAACATAATGCTGTTATTAAATTTTGTAATATCCTGTTTGGAATACAAATTTCCCAATTTATAATGATCATATCCAATCCAATATGAGACTTATGAACCAAACATTCTTCTTCAACTCTGATTCTAAGCTAGAGAACAACCATATTCTTTATTTTCTCTCACCCAGATACTTCCTTATCTGGCAGCTGCTGCTTCATGGTGAAAAAAGTAGAGGGAAAGAAGGAGGTCTATCTTATACTCTCACAACCTCCCTCTCTGCTGCTTTGGATAATTCAGCAACACCTTCCTAGGCCCCAAGATATGCAGCTTTTTAAGGGATCTGACCCAGACAAAGGAAGCCAACATTTCCAAGGTTTCTTAGTGATTTGACTGTTTCTGTAGGAACATACCAGCAGGTTTAAGACAGGAAAGAAGCTTTAGTGAGCCTTTCCTCCTGCTGCTGTTTCTACTTCTGCCCATAAGCCAAGTAAGAAGAAGAAGTGGCAAGGGATGGTTACTCATGGAAGTGGCAGAGAGAAGTGTTTAGAACACATCACCCTTCAGATCATATTAGGATTCTGGCAGAGTCTGGGCTCAAATATATCAAGCTGTTTGTCATTTTTTTCTCTTTTAAAATAGCTTGGTTTCTGAGCCAAATTCTCAATTGAACTCAGGGAGGGAGGTCTCCATTGCTAGCTGAATGATTTACATAGAGACTATAGATGCAATTGGTAATATATTTAGATCACTGAGCAGTGCATTTTATGAGTTCAAAGTATATAAAATTTAAGATATTTCTTATTTGTCTGTGTATAATGTATGTAAGAATATCAGATTCATTTATTGTAGCCTATATTTTATAGTTAGTTACATAATGCAGAAACCAGTAACTGATAATTAGCATCAAGTCGTAGCAAAGATTCTAACAAATAAAGATAGGAAACTCATAACACAGAACACAGAAAGTACAGGTAGACAGCTGAAGAACATTTAGGTTAAGAACCATCAAGAGAAATGTATTTTAAAACATGATAGGGATATTTGTTATCTAAGATCTGATCTCACATGTGAAGGACTCCAGTTTGTACTTTGAAGCATTTTATCATGCAAATCCTGTCACTTTACTCCTCTCAGGATTTCATGTAGTAACTTGTGCTGTAGATTACAGCTGAACATGGTTATTGTAATTTTTGGTCCAACTCAAGATTTGGGAGTCTTCTTCATGGTTTTTATCCCCATCTGGCCCCATTCTACTTCAATTTATCCTCTGATTTCCACACACAATTATTTGTCTTTAGTTTTCACTTCAAGCTTTTTGGATTCTCCATGATTTTTTTACTAGTTCTTTTGAGGTGTCTTTTACCCCAATCTTTTTCTGGAAGCCAACTTTGATTCCACTTTTCCTTGTGAGTAATGTTTCTTTCAGTTTTGTTTGTCCTGCCCATTTCCACCCACCTCCAACTCACTTTTTGATAATTGTACATTTGTCATCAACAAACCACTGCTCTTGTCACTTCCTTCCACTCCTGGGCCGTTTCCAGACGGCTTACCTGCCTCCGGAACGTCACACCATCTTGCGGGGAAAACGCGAAATATCACGTTTTCTCGTGCGGGTTTTGCGCAACTTCGTGCAAAACTCGTGCGAGAAAATGCGATATTTCGCGTTTTCCCCGCAAGACGGCGCGACGTTCCGGAGGCAGGTAAGCCGTCTGGAAACGGCCCTGGTTTTATTTCTGATTTGATTGTAATTTAATAGTGTTATATTAACCTATGATTGTAACAATACAGGCAGCAGATTCTCTGAATTCTTAGCTTTCATTTAAAATAAAAAGTAAGCCTCTAGCCCATTTAATTTGGTTATATGCCTTTTCCCTTATATCTCCATAATGAAAGGGGATAGACACTTACTTTTCTAACAAAATGAAAGCTGAGAATTCAGAGAATCAGCTGCACTGCTGTCACAACAGTAGGCTGATATAATGCTATGAAAGTGATTTTAAAAAAAAATGTAAAAACTCTGGAGGCCCAGTGAAAGGGGTGGTATACACTTTTGGCACCAGAAAAAGCATTGTGGTTTGAAAATCACATAGCTGTTGCTGTTCCAGGCTCCATTCTAACAGAGGTCATTTTGCCCCATGGGTGCTAACCTCTGCCTCCTAGCTCTGGGTCAGCTCAGGCCTGGCTCTCCAGTTTGGACTGGGAGGGGGGGGGATGCTTAGCTATGTGTGGTAGAGCTGCTCACTTTTTAGGCTTCCCTATGCAAAAACTTCTCCATGTGTTCATTTTCAATCTTTTTCTTTAAAAAAACAGCCCTTATATCGATATAAGTATGCACAAAAAAATAAAAATGGAAGTGTTAGGACATCACAACACCACTGATGGCAAGAGCACCCTCACTTGAAAATCCTGAGTATTTAAGGCACATGCAGAACAAAATAAACCAATTCCAGCACTGTAAAAATGCAAAGAGAGGATAGATATGCAGAAGAATTGTACTCAAACCAATTCCAATACTTGGGGATTGACTGCTAAGAAAATCAGGAATAAGTCAAGTGTGCAGAAAAATCCATGGTACCTATACATCTATGATGTGTGCCTATGAGGTGGCAGAAATTGCTGACCATGCCACCAAGTGGGCTAAGTTTAAGAAAGAGTCATTCTAGGATCATAGCAAGATATATGTACCCTCAATGCCTTGGATTGGTTTCCTCTAGTTCATTGAACCTGAAATGCTGGAGAGGCAGATGGTGGTTCCTCACAACATTTCCTCTCTTTTTTTTATTAAAATGCAAGTATAATTGAAAAGAGGGTTCTATACGAAACTTAACAGAGCACTATATTCCCCTTAAAAATCTGGCAATGTGTGCCCCAAGGATAAGATCCTAATATATTTCTTCTCAGAAGTAAATCCTGATCTCCTTGAATTTTTCATTTTGTTTTTAGTCTAATTACTTCCTGTTGTCTCCTGTCTGGAAATTTTTTCTTGTGGTACTCATTAATAACTAATAAATTAATACTCCTTGTGCTTAAGTTGCTTTTTTTTTGCTTTGAACAAGCTAATATCAGCACTCAGAGTTTTACTTTATTATTTTCATAACAACACAGCTACAAAATAATGCAAATAATGAACATCAAAGATTAGTAACCTGGCTTACTATGACATTACAAAGAAAATCATTAAGGTACTCCCCCTTCCAAAGATAATTAACCATTTTATTTAAGACTGTTGTGAGATAAAGGGACAGTCAGCCTAAAACAGGAAGTAACAAATTAGACTGGAAGGAAAGGGGTTTTTAAAGGATAGTAGCACTAGGAATCATCAAGCATTTTAACTGTTTATGTAGGACATACAGTACTACAATTTAAATTTAATTAAAGAAAACCCTACCACAAATAAACTCAGGAAAAAGAAAGCACTAGAAGAACACTGGAATGCAAAAGATGGTCCATGGCATCAATGTAGTTCCTTAAGGACTGGCTAGTTTTAGCCTAACTCTTCTGTTACTATCAGTGCCTCAAATCCTAATTGCCTTTTCTGCCTGTAACCGCTGCACCACAGGATGGCCACACATCGAATGCAGTGTAGAACTGAGGAATGGTGTAAAGCAAGCTTTTCCTATTGTACACAGATGCTGACAAAATGTTTATTGTTTGCTTATTTCAGGAAAGTAGATAAGAAGAAGCTTCTGTGAACTGCTGAGCATCAGCTCTCTGTTGCCGTTAAGCAGACTCATCTGATTTCCTGATACATTCTCCTCTATCCTTGTATTTGGCCATAGCAGCCAAAAAAACCCTCATTAGTAAATGTGTGCCGCTGAACACAGGAATAAAGAATGGCTATTTAAATGACAGAAAAATATATATGTCCCATAGCTGCAGGATTGGCAATTTTACTGTTACCTCTGAAAATGTTTCCTTCAGATCTTAGTGTAAGTGAAAAAAGACCTTTCGACTCTGCAAATGATCATTACCGTTCAAAGTCTCTCAGTGCTGATTCATTTGTGGTACTCCTAAACCCCCAGCCCTGGGTTCATTTTCAATCTGCTGCTCACTGCAAGGTCCCTGTGCTGTAGAGATTAATGAAATTTCCTATAAATCAGCCCAAAGTGAAGTCTTATAAATTACAGCAAGCTCAAAGCACATTTATAACCCAGAGCACACAGATGCATAATACATGCATTTAGTAGAACAAAAATACTATCAGCCACAGGTTTTCCATTTTGAACTCCAAATTGTTTCATTTTGTAGTAAGAAGAAAAACCTTACAGTCTGAAAAAAGCAAAAAATATATTATTCTGCATATTACAGTCCATTTAGAAAAAGTCAATTTTTATAATCAGATCATATATATTTATGAATTTACTTATGCATGTTTGACACTAGTTTACTGAAATAACATGAAAATTATTAAGGGATTTTCTGGGTACAGTGAGGACTTCACCTCAAGGAAAACAACAAAGACTAGTGGTTAACAAAAAAGAATTATAAAAAGAAAATATAGGTGAACATTACGATCTGAAAAGGACAGATGAAGGAACCTTAAGTGTCCTTGTTTAATTCTTCAATAGACGACCACCTCTAGTATTACTCTCTCTCTCTCTCTCTCTCTCTCTCTCTCTCTGAAGATCAGGAGCATCTACTGAAAATCTGTACCTGGTCAGTGTGTTTTATTTCAGTTTTATTTTTCATGGGCCATGCCATAAGTCAGAGGTATCAGTTTAATGGAGGATTTACATATACATATATATTGATACATTATTGTTCACTGGCTTATTGCTCTATTATTAGCAGCTGTGAATGGTTTTCATTGAAACATAATGTGAGATGGTTTTAGGTAGTACAATAATTCTGTCAGTGATATGAAGGCTGTTTCAGGAATGCAATCATATGATAATAATTAAATAATTATAAGAGCAGCAACTTCTCCCATACACATATTTCCACATATATATTTTCATTTCCTCACAGAAGTATGGGGATATTTACCTGGAGGGTCAAGGCCCATCCTATGTGGACAGGTATGCACTACATTAACTGCACTGAAGTAATCAAACCATTTGAAAGTTAGTTTAATTAGAGACAGCTATCCATAATTGAAGGCTGAGACTCAAACCAACAACTTTTGGAAAGCCAGTGTGATGTAATAGTTAAAGCTTCAGACTAAGACTAGCAAGATCTGAGTTCAAATGCTTTCTTGGCCATGAAGTTTACTGTGTGATTGAGCCCACCACTCTTGCAGTTTATATTCATGGGTTTTGTGAGGGTGAAATGGAAGAATGGAGAATGATGTATATTGCATCCTGGATGAAGGAAGTAATAAAAATGTGATAGAGAGGAAGAGATATATTCAATTGTTCCAATAATTTCATCAGCATTCTATATAATCCACTTTCTCAACTGCAGCCAAACCTATGAAAACCCACAACCCGCAAGTTCTCATATTGAGGTATATGGTGGGAAGCCATAAACATAAGTGAATTACTTCCCATATCTTCATTCACAGAATATCATTTGAGCCATGAGTGTAGCTGTTCATTTGTACTAAATTGTTTGTCTGTGGATAATGATATATATATTCAGAAGCAACCTTGTAAATAGGTGACATTTTCTCCCCAGTCATTTCAAATATGAGAATTGACACTGGCAATATCTATGGCTACTATGTATGTATCGTATGGAATGCATCTGTTTACATAAAACTGTAGTGTTAACTAGATTAAGAATACTGGGACTTAGGGCCAAGCTACAAGTGACAAATGACACTTGAACGGCAAGTGGATCGAGTGGAGGGCAAGTGAACAGGGAGAAATACACTTGCTGTTCAAGTGTCATTCGTCACTTGTAGCTTGGCCCTCAGTATGTGAATTTTACCTATAGTATAGTAGTTACCAGGTTAAGAAAGGGATGTTTCCAAACAAGAAAGAAACTAGAAGTTATGTTGCAGTGGTATTAACTGGAAAATAATAGTAACATATTGTAAAGGTATGGGAGTTGATAACAATTTACTACTAACCCCTATTTCTTTAAAAATGTGTCACAGTATACCAGCACAAATGTTAATGCTCCTGCACAGGCATGGTTGTTATAACAACAGCAGCAGCAGCAGCAACAACAAAAACTTTTCTTATATACTGCTATTCTAGACAATTTAGTGCCTCACTATGCTGAGCATGGCTCCTGGCCAAAGTGGCTGGTGCCACCAGCTGGGCGTGCTGTATTGCCCCACCCCCAGTTGGAATGAAGAGGCAGACACAAGAGTTGGGAACTAAAGGGCTGCTTTATTAAATTACTGTCAACACGGCAAAGGCCTAACTAGTGTTAGAGGTCAGTCCCTGAGGTCACCCCTGTACCGCCATGTCTGGGCAAGCCCAGCTGCCCCAAATGTGAGCTATCCATGCACATGGCTTGGTCCCAGCCAGACAGGCAAAGTGGTTCTCCCCCTTAAAGCCCCACCACCCAGCCATGAAGCTGGGAGAGGACTGACTTGTCCAGGGGTTTCCTGCCAGGCAGTCTGTCTTCACAATTGGGCCATGAAGCAGCCAGCTGCTCCTGACCGACCCCAATTCCCCACCAGTGGGGATATGCCAAGGGTGCTCACCAGCCAGCTCATTTCCCCCAACTTCTAACTTGCCAGAGAAAGTACTTAAAAGACCCACTATAGACCAATTACTACTTCCCATTGCAAGGTAGGTGAAAATCTCCTCCCCTGTTTGCCAAATGTGGGAAAGGAGAAAAAATTCCTACCTGGCCCTGATAAACAGCAACCAGCTAAACCTGCACTGATACAGAGCAGGTGGGTGGGCCAAGCATAAGGCGTAACTGAGATGCTGTGGGGGCAGAGCGGCCTTATAAAGTCTCCGGCTGGCACTACTGGCCAAGAGTGCCATATTACCTTACTTTTTCACAAATACAGTGAATCCCAGTTTAGAATTCCTTAAAACATGACAGAATCTATATTACTTAAAAAGCAACCTTCAATGTGTATGGGAGAAGTTGCTGCTCTTATAATTATTTAATTATTATCATATGATTGCATTCCTGAAACAGCCTTCATATCACTGACAGAATTATTGTACTACCTAAAACCATCTCACATTATGTTTCAATGAAAACCATTCACAGCTGCTAATAATAGAGCAATAAGCCAGTGAACAATAATGTATCAATATATATGTATATGTAAATCCTCCATTAAACTGATACCTCTGACCTATGGCATGGCCCATGAAAAATAAAACTGAAATAAAGCACACTGACCAGGTACAGATTTTCAGTAGATGCTCCTGATCTTCAGAGAGAGAGAGAGAGAGAGAGAGAGAGAGAGAGAGAGAGAGAGAGAGAGAGAAATACTAGAGGCAATATGATGTCACTTCTGGTCACACAGGAAGTGACATTATCACAGAGTTGCCATTCCTGGTGGGTAGAAGGATACCATGCCCTTGCCTTTTGTTTCCTGACACTGATCCCGGAAGGAAAAAATTAAAAAATACCTCTTGGGACAACAGTGTGATGTCACTTCCAGGTTTTCCCAGAAGAGAAGTCATGGTGTCACTGACAGCTGACTTCCATGTCCCTACCTCCAGTGTCCCGCTAGTTGCCAGCCCCTATGTCATTACATCCAGTGATGTCAGTATGTCACTGGCAAGGAGGCTGTCCCCAGTGTTGAGCCTTCTGCTGGTTGCCAGCCTTGTACTGGCAACCCTATATAAATCAGAAATATTTAGGAAGGTATTTTTATGAAGGAAACAGGGCTGTATTTTATAAGGGTATAAGACTGCAATCTATTATATTCTTTATTGTGTGCATTATCTTGCTTTTGCTTCCTTATTTTCTGCTTTTGTAATAAATTTTCCGCATTGTTTATGGCACAGCATATCTTTCTTTCTTTCTTTCTTTCTTTCTTTCTTTCTTTCTTTCTTTCTTTCTTTCTTTCTTTCTTTCTTTCTTTCTTTCTTTCTTTCTTTCTTTCTTTCTTTCTTTCTTTCTTTCTTTCTTTCTTTCTTTCTTACTTTTGGTCTGCATTATTTTCCGATTATATAATCCTACCCCTACTGCATTGTTTCCCAATTGCCTTTCACTATCTGACTGCATTATTTTATATTTGTAATCCACCTTGAGTCTCAGTGAGAAATACAAGCTATAAATCAAGTAAATAAATAAAATAGTGTTTGATGGAACCTGCTACAGAACTATACTGTCGTAAAATTGTTGATGAAGAGAATCAGACTTCCTGTATTTCTGTACTGTGGATGAATGTGAGAACTGAATAACACTTAATATAAAGCTTTCTTTTGAAACACTGGCAGAGAGGCAAGACAACTAAAGAATGTTGATTGCTGCTTATCTGTCTTTTTTGCTTTCTTTTGCTTATCCTGCATTCCCTAAGACCTCATCTTGAGTAATGAATCATATTATCTACTGATAACAAAATACATAAAGGAAACATTGAAACAAAAGCATCTTCATGCTGTTTCAGTTCTATATAATCTGTAATGTAACCAAAAAGAAAATTGAGTCTATTATGGTTAGCATAATGGTCTTGGCAGAGTAAAGCCCCTTTATATCTCTCATTCAGCAAAGCTACACTGTGCTGTTGAGTTCTTCAGCACTTTTATAAATTCCAGTCCCTCAAGAGGTAAATGGAACACTTAAGAAGTGCCATGGCTAAGTGTTACATAATAACTACGTTACTAACAGTGCAATCCTAAGCAGACTTACTCCAGTCTAAGCCCATTGAAATCAATGGAGTAACTCTGGTTAGGATTGCACTGTAAGTTACTGTAAATACAGTCTGTAAGAGAGGCCATAGCTCTAAAAAGCAGAAGTGGTTTAATGATTACAACATTCATTGTAAGTCATAGTTATTTTAGATAGCTTAACAGCATTTGTTCCAGAATGTTTTCAAGGTCCAAACCTGGAACTTTCACAACAATAAATAATATAGGACCCTGCCCCTATGCAGCACATCCACTTCTCATACCAAAAGGCCACAACCAGCTTCCATATACCTGTAAGTAATGTCAGGTCTGTTACCCACAGTTCTTCCATATTGCTTGCCTAATGTATTTTTCAGTACCATTTAGGTTCACAGGAGCAGCTTGGTTCCCGAGACAGCCTTATCTGGGATGGCTGACCACAGCGACCTTGAGACAACTCCTTTCGTTTTCCCACCTCCTGTACTAACCGGGTAGACACCAAGGGTGGGGGCTGGCCTACAGGGTTTGATATACTGTAGCAAGCATTTAACACGTCATTCTCAACAAGAGATCTGTGTACAGCTAAGCTTCTTTTAGCCTTTGGATTATCTATGGGCACTTGTACTTTCTGAATATATATTCTCTCAATAAACAACCTTTGACTCAAGAGACCTTGGATTTCTTGCTGCAAGGGGTGGGAGATGAAATCAGAGTATCCTGCTTTCCATAGACTGACAAGTAAGGGCAGGAGGGCAAGCTTAAGCTCCAGAACATATCCTTTTAGAAGTTAATAATAATAATAACATTCGATTTATATACCACCCTTCAGGATGACTTAACACCCACTCAGAGCAGTTTACAAAGTATGTTATCATTATCCCCACAACAAAACACCCTGTGAGGTTCTATTAACTAAAGAGAAGTAGGAAAATCTAACAAAATATTTTTTTTCAGGAACTTACTATTTTGCCACCCTAGTTGGAATAAAGAGACAGACACCAGCTTGGATTTAAGGGCCATTCTATTAAATTTACCTCAACCATAAACAACACTAATAACTGTGGCAATTTGGGAAACTGAGGGGAAAAAATCCTACCTGACTCAGAATAGCAGCTGGCTAATCCTGCACCAATACAGGGTGAGGAGGGTGGGCCAAGAACTTGGAGGCAATTGCGGCTGAGGCAGGCGGAGCCATCTTCACAGGCTGTTGGCTCCGCCTCCCCAGCAGAGCCCTGGATGACTGTGGCTGAGGCAGGCAGAGCCACTTTCACAGGCTGTTGGCTCTGCCTTCCCAGCAGAGCCCCAGATGACCAGAAAAGCTCTGTCTCTCCCTCCTTCCAGGGGAGGCAAAGCACGGCCCCCAGCTTTGACAGCTTTGCTGTCTGTCAGGAGGGCTGTTTTCTCTGAGAAAAACCATCACTACTGGATAAAGTTTATAGATTAGGTATGAACAAAGAGAAAGCTCTATGATCAGAGAGATGAAGTAAAAATTAAAAAGAAACATAGACATCAAAGATTAGTCCGGGGGGGGGCACAAATATTATGAAAGTTAGAAATATTCACATGGCCTGGCCCTGATGTCTCTCAACCCATGTCAAAGCCCAAAACAGCCCTGGAAAGAGCCTTGGCTCTTTCCTGTGCCTTTTTACTGACATAAACGAAGCCTGGAATGCAGTCAAAACTATTGTGGTTGCCTAGGCAACACATTAGTTTCTTAAAGCTACAGGAGCTCTTTTTGTCATTTGGCATTTTTTTTAAACAACACAGTGTATTTTTTATTTCATATTTTTCTACAAACTTGGGGTATTTCTAGGTTTGTTGGAAGATCTGTCTTGTTTGTTCACAGTTCATCTCCAGAGTTAAGTATCCTCAGATTTGAGAATATATTGATTATCAAGGAGTCTGACATATTTTCATCTAGTAAGATATCCCACTGTAAGGAAATGCACAATCTTTTTTGATTTAAACCACATCTAAAGCTACCGGGGTTGTGCCCATTGTAGGTCAAATTTGTATTGGTTTTAAAATTCTTATTTTATCCTTAAAACAGTTAAAACAACAATATTCTCTTCCTTGTTGAAATGAGAAGCTGAGAATGTGATAAGGATATTATTTCCAGGCCATGAAAAAAATTCTCCAAAGCCATCCAATTCCCTCATAGAGCTGCCACGCCTCCTGCTATGGTGGGAGGACTACCACTGGCTGCCTTTTTTGCCTGCTACCACTCCAATAAGCTTCAGGGGAACTTTTTTTACAGAGATGTCAGCTACATTGCAATGTCACTTCTGTGTTGCTCTAGGAATCACCAGAAACTATGGTTTTACCATAATGTTTCCACTAATTCCTACAGCTATCCTACATCATTTCAGGGCTTACCTAGAACTGATGTTGCAACATAGCCAATATTGCTCACCTCCATTTCTCTGTCCCAACCCTCCTACTCATTGCCAGGCTTAAGGTGTCTTGACCTGGCAACTTTTTTCCCCATGACTCAGTCTGGAATCAGCCACAGGATGGCATGCTATTTCCTTTATGTCTGTATAAAGTAACAGCTGCTATTTCTATTGAAATTCCTTGGTTTAAATGGTGGGGCAAATTAATACCACTTAATGTGACCTCTAGGAAATTAATTACAATTCTAAGTCAAAGTAATCTAGGGAAGACACTTTAAATCAAGTATTGCTAACTTGTAATCTCTACTAACCAGGATGAGATATAAAGCAGTTGCTTAATGATACAAGGTCTTCTAATGGATCATTAATTCTTGGGCTATCTAAGATTCATTTAAATAATTTGTGAGAGGCATTGATCTTCTGAAGATTTTCTACTGTTTTTGGCATTCTTACTCTCAAAGACTACACATTGAGAGAAATACAGTGGTGAAATAACAAGAGATCAGGCAGCTAATCAGAAAAATATGCAACTGCCCTAACAACAGAAAATTGTAATATATTCAGAACATAGATTTTATAACCCCTGCACGCTTAGTGGAGAGAATATATATATATATTAGATCAGTGTGTTCTGAATGTAGCACTCTAATGCCAGAAATATTTCATTTGGTAATGATTAAACTGCAACACCTCTGTGATTAAAGGGAGATTTGGATTCAGATCTGTTTTATAAACAATTACCATCACATTGTTAGCATACCTGCAGATTCTCATTCTGAAACACGACAATAAATAAAATACTCTAAATATGGACATACTCTAAGTGTGGACAAAATAATATATAAACCACATGATCTGAAGGAATGACCTAAACAGGATCTAAATAATTAATTTAATTATTTCCTTTTCTTTATGTCTCTCTTCAATTTATACCTTATTTTAACAGCCACTAAAGCAGCTTACCAGAAAGTTTACATGAAAAAAGATATTTGTTTTAATATATTTTTCAACCATTAATCTGTAATTAAACAAGATGCCAACAAATATATGAGAGGTAGCAAATAAACATGATCATGTGACAGCAAATGGAAAACATCCACATAATCAGTACTGTATCCAGCTTGCATTGGAAACCACCTTGTAATGTTTTGCATGTAATTAAGTTTGAGTATTTTATTTCAGCTGGTTAATGTGGGCTTTTAGTATATATTACTGTGGATTTCAATGTAGGCCTCTGAGGAAAGAAGGAAGGGGCGGCGGCGGCGGCGGCGGCGGCGGCGGCGGCGGCGGCGGCGGCGGCGGCGGCGGCGGCGGCGGCGGCGGCGGCGGCTGTGTGGGTGAATAGAATCTGCTCTGTTTGGAAGGCAGCTCCAGGGAATGAATTGAACTATAGTTTCCTGGCGAAATCAGGCAAACTGTATGGAGCCTGGGAGAGTTTGTGTCTGTGTGTTTCTAAGAGACAGTTAATCAGCCAGAAGATTCTGGCCAAGTCATGCAATCTTTGAGGAGCCTGAGCTGTCTGTGTGAATCTCAGGGCAAGTATTTCTTCTGAATAAGTAAGGTAAACTGTGTGTGAGCCTGGATCAGTCTATGTGTATCTTAGAGAATGTTTATTCTATCTAGGTCAGGCAAGCTGTGTGGAAAGGCTTGAGTGAATCTAGGTCTGTGTGGATGAGGGGAGTTTGTAAATTTCTGTAAAAAATAAGCCTTTGTTACTGTTTCTGCAGTTACATAACTGCTTTTGAAACCAACAAGCTTAAGAACTTCTGAAACCAATACACTTGTCAACATTCTGCAACCATCATACTTTTGTAATGAATAAATTCTACTTTTGTTTAAGGGGGAAAATCCTTTTTTAACCTCACAACCATCCTCATGCACTGACCATTCTGTCAAACAACCAAACCTACCAAGCTTTTTCATAATAGCAGCTAAACAGAAGAGATCCAAGGTGAAATCCTTTAGCGGCAAAAACCTTTTGGAAGGCAGCAATAGATAGGGCACACAAACAAACAAACAAAAGGAAGGTGTTCCTTTACCCAGGTCCTCCACTGAATAGAGCAGAGGGGCATTCTGAGGAGACCAGTTCAGGATTACTCTTTAAGATTAGTACTCTGAGATGTTTCCCTAATACTGAAAAAAATGGTTGAAGCTACCTGCTTCAACCAGCGCTAAAGGAATGGTGGGTGAGGAGGATGGTGGCCACCGGGCCCGGCAGGCCCGTGGAGGTGGCGGCGAGCAGCCTCCCCTCAGGGGGCGGGGGGAGGGTCTGTCCCCACGAGAGTGTGCCGGTACTGTCACGGGGGGGGGGAGTTGACATTTGCCCAGTGGGCGGCCTGATTCCCCCCACTATCGGGGGACCGCATCTGAAGTGCCAACTTCCAACTTAGCGTGCTTACAGTGGCAGCTGACCTCACCCACCTTCCTGCCTCGCCAGAAAAGGGCAGGGCGTGTCACCATTGGGAGGATACAGGGAGGGACTGGATGTGTTGTCGGGAAGAGGGGGAGGACCATGAAGTCCCACAGATGCTGAGTGTCCCCAGCTAAGGGATCCTCTTTACACGGCACATGATGGCAGCTGACCTCACCCACCTTCCTGCCTCGCCAGAGAAGGATGGAAGGGACAACAGTCATGCCTTGAGACTGTTTTGCCAGCATACAAATTCTAATGGAAGTAATTCCTTGACTTTGTAAACAATAAGAGGAGGTACTTAGAAGGTTCGAGGGATGGGGCTTGTTGTCAGGAGGAGCATGCCAGGGACAGGACGTGTCATCATGAGGAGGATACAAGGGACACTACATGCTGTCATGAGGAGGGGGAGGAGGGGGGGAAGTCCCACAGATCCTTCCTGAGTGTCCCCAGTTAAGGGATCCTCTTTGCGCGGCACATGACGGCAGCTGACCTCACCCACCTTCCTGCCTCGCCAGAGAAGGATGGAAGGGACGGGACATGTCATCATGAGAAGGATACGAGGGACACTACGTGTCGTCATGAGGAGGGGAGGAGGGGGGAAGTCCCACAGATCCTGAGTGCCCTCCTTTCCTTAGCCAGGGGTCCCACCAAGAGCCATCGTCATGGCCAACAGCACCCACCTTCCTGCCTCGCCCAAAAGGATTGTTGAGACATGACATGTCATCAAGAGGGGGGGCAGGGGGAGGAGGAAGGTCCCCAAGCATCTGTGTGTCCTCAGCTGAGGCTCCCACCGAGAACCAGAGTCTGTGATGTTCGCCGGCAGCACCCACCTTCCTGCCTGGCCGGAAAAGAGATGTGATTGGCACAAGACGTGTCATCATGGGGGGGGGGGCTGGGGGAAGGTCCCCTACAACCCTGAATGATGCACCCCTTCAGGGCATTGTCTGCTTGGTGCACAAGCTGCACCTGGTCATGAGAAATGCTGGTTAGGATCATCAAGGCCACCTGGGACCAGGGAACATCGGAAATGCATGCCTTGTTGGACCGCTGTCAGTGTCTGGCTGCCTACTTTCTCTGCAGCATTCATTCTTCCTGCCAGACACATGAGAGGCAGGGGGAGGAGGAGCATCCTGAGCACCAGCTTTTCGAAGACATGCCCACCTATTGGAACTCCACCGAAGTAATGATAGCTTGTCTGTGGGAGCAAAGAAATGTGGTGCAGGATATCATGTCCTCTGTGCCCATTTTGCAGGAGGGCGAAGAGCTCAGCATCAGCTCCACAGACTGGCTAGCCCTCTCCCAAATGGTCCATGTCCAGAGGGGGCAGCAGGGGAACCATGCGAATGGGGGGTGGTTCCCTGCCATACACACACCAGCAGCAGCTGCATGGCTGCTCCTTGTAGCCAGCAGCTGCATCAGCGGGCAGCACCGCACCAACCATACTTCGCAGAAAGGACAGGTAGGGAAGGACATGAGTGGTTGCGGCTTGGGGGACCACGTTGGTGCCATCTGTGCAGATCCAGAGAGAAAGAGAGGACGGAACGGGAACTAGTCTTGGAGAGGAGGACAAAGGGTCAGCACAACATCCATGGAAGCCCCCTCGAAAACCAAGGCAGGCTCAAGCCCACTGTGGACGAGCTGGGCCGGCCACTATGACCAGAAATCAGCCAGTGATGAATGCAGAAGGAATACTGAGCAGAAGGCTTATGCAAATGTATGTCTAGGAAATAAGACCCAGAAACAGGTTACTTTGAAAATTGGCAAAGGAAACACTGTGTGAGATATACTTATATCAGATTTTAAATTGCTGTTTTTTCCAGTCACATGACCCCAAAACAGGAAGAAGAAAGAGAAACCTGAAGACTACCGTGGTATCATTGTTGCTGTCCTAAAACAGCAACAGTGTCTCATAGCACCACAAGCCTAGGGTGGCTCAGAGTCAGAGGAGAGCCCGGGGAGGTCCAGGTCGACGGGAGGGTGGCCCAGTAGGGTGAGGTTCACCTTGATGAACGTCAACATGTCCACCAGGTCCGGGTCGAGACGTGCGCGGCGGGGATGGAGGAGGTCTCCCATGTGGGAGAACACCCGCTCGCTCTGCACGCTGGTGGGAGGGCAGGAAATGATGTTGGTGGCGACAGGTCTGACCAGCGGTCCGATTTCCTTGCCCAGTACTCCAATGGGTTGGCATGGGGGGGCTTGGGGGGCTCCAAAAGGTACTCGCACACCATGGCCCCCGCCGAGTCCTCCACTGGGAGGGACCCGCCCGCCGTGCTGCGGCCAACCACCCAGCGCCAAGGCCCACAGATGGAAGGTGTCCATCGGAGTGGCTGTTCCCTGGTCTGGCTTTCTTCCCACCACCTGCCCCTCACCCTCACCTTCCTCCTCCTCCACTGCCTGCCCCTCGCCGCTGCCCAGTTTCTTCCCTCCTGCCCTCTGTCTCTGGAAACGGACCATCGCTCTGCGGAGCTCCTTCTTCCATTCCTGCAGCTGCCCCGCCTGCGAGGTGATGTTCCCCTTGATATGGGGGTCACAGAGGGAGGCAAGTTGGTAGGGGGCCTCACGGCAGAGAGGGTGCAGGCGTTCGGCGACGCAGGCCTTGATCCTGCAGACAAATTCCTGGACCCTGGGGAGCAGCACCTCTTGCCCTTGCCGGAGCTCCTTGTCCAGAAACTGGTCAAGGGCATGGATCAGGGGGAGGACCTGACCCAGGCTGGTCTGGTAGGAGCACAGGAGCTCCGTGGCATCTTTGAAGGGCTTGAGGATGCAGGACATCTGGTGAAGGGCTCTCCAGTCCACGGCGCTGAGGCTCAACTCCTCTCCCCTACTCAGCACATCTGAGGACGACAGGATGTCTTGCACCACGCGCCTTTGCTCCACCAGACGACAGATCATGTCGTAGGTGGAGTTCCAGCGCATGGGCAGGTCCTGGAAGAGCTGGTGCTCGGGGTCCCCTCCCTCCCCCTGCCTGTGGAAGAGCTCTCGGGATGAGTTGATGCTGCAGGAGAAGTGGGAAGCGATGCGCCGGCAGCTGTCCAGCAGACTTAGCGTCCGCAAGGTTCCCTCATCCCAGCTGTCCCTCGGCTTGCTTCCCAGCCCGAACATGTCCCGCATAACGAGGTGCAGCTTGTGAGCCATGCACACCAGGCCCAGGAGAGATGCCTCTCTCAGGGCTGCCAACATGTTGGCTCCCACGTCCGTGACCATGTAGCCATGGACAAACCCTTCCACCCCGGACATCCACTCCCTCAGAGCCGCCTTGACGATGGTGGCGATGTTCTTCCCTGTGTGGACCTCGTCCATCCCCTGGGCCTGAAGGAGAACCGCCCTGTAGCCCAGACTCAGTTTGGAGGACTTTTTCTGGTGGCCAGATCTTGTCCTCGGGGGGCGGAGTTCCTGCAGTTGCCACCAGTAGGCGGTGATGGCCAGGTACCTGTGATGGTAGCTGCTCCACAGGTCTGCCATGAAGTGGACTGTTCTGCCCTCAGCCGCTGCCAGGTCTCTGCGCACCATGTCTCGCACCGCCTCGTACAGGGCGGGCATGATACGACGCCCAACAGTGCGCCGTGATGGCATCTCGAACCATGGGGCAAAGTGGTTGAGCAGGAATCGGAAGCCCACACCCTCCATGACCGACAGGGGGAAGCCTTGCAGGGCGATCGTCTGTGCAACCGCGTGAATGCCCACCTCCTGAGCCCTTGACCTCACCCTTTTCAGCAGCACCACCCCCGACCCCGAGGGAACAACTTCCCCCAGGGAGGCCTGCCTGAGCCCTCCTCTCCCACCAACTGCACCCTTGGGACCTGGCTTCTTGCTCTGGCTGCATTCTGGAGACCCTCCCACCGATCCTGGATCAGACTCGCTGACCGTCCTCCGTTTCCCCCCCAAAGAAGTTTAGCTGTTCGAGGAGGGAGATCACAGGCTCCGGTGGTACCTCTTTAGATGCCGAGTGAGGTTCGACGATGACAGGTGCTGCAGGTCATTGCCTCTGCGCACCATAGTCCCACATGCACAGCACTGTACCGCGCGGGGGTCATTACCAACAGTCCGGAAGTGTCTCCAAACATTGCTCTTGAACCGTGGCCTGGGTAAGGTTCCAGGCGAGGGAGGATGAAGGGTTGCTTCTGGCTGTGCCACGGGGCTTGCAATGGAAGACGGAGTGGTGGGTGGGGTGCATGCAGAGGGACAGCATCACTGGTACACTGGGATGGGGACATGCTGGAGGTCTCCACGAACCCCAACCATTCCTCCAACAATCCCTCGTCCTCCTCCTCTGCAAACATTTTTAGCAGTTCCTCTTCCGACGCCGGCAATGGTTCTTCGGCCTCCTCCTCCACAGCCTCAACTGGTAATTTGGGGGGAATGGGAGTCCCTGCTGCTCCAGAGCCCTGCACAGCACTGTTTCCCGTGCCACAACCAAAACAATCCCTGCACTTTCCCCCACCACCACTCTTTCCCCCCACCTGGAGCCTCATACTGCCAGCCAACAATGCAGGAGGAGATGATAGAGTGTGAGCCCTCAGCCAAGGAGGTGCCCACTGAGCTTGGCCCCAGAGCTAGGTGGCAGCCCTGGAAGCAGAGAGAGAAAGAGAGAGGGAAGAGACTAGAGCCTTAGCCCACCTACCACCACCACCACTCCCCCAGACCAGAGTGACCAGGCACTAGAGTGTGTGATACTGTGTGAGCCCTCAGCCAAGAAGGTGCCCACTGAGCTTGGCCCCAGAGCTAGACGGCAGCCCTGGAAGCAGAGAGAGAAAGAGAGAGGGAAGAGACTAGAGCCTTAGCCCACCCACCACCACCACCACTCCCCCAGACCAGAGTGACCAGGCACTAGAGTGTGTGATACTGTGTGAGCCCTCAGCCAAGGAGGTGCCCACTGAGCTTGGGCCCAGAGCTCGGCGGCAGCCCTGGAAGCAGAGAGAGAAAGAGGGAGGGAATAAACTAGAGCCTTAGCCCACCACCACCACCACCACTCCCCCAGACCAGGGTGACCAGGCACTAGAGTGTGTGATACTGTGTGAGCCCTCAGCCAAGGAGCTGCCCACTGAGCTTGGCCCCAGAGCTAGACGGCAGCCCTGGAAGCAGAGAGAGAGAATAGGAATAGAGCCCAACCCCAGCTGCAACACTCCCCCCCCCAGACCTGAGCCCTCAGCCAAGGTGCCCACTGAGCTTGGCCCCAGAGCTAGGCGGTAGCCCTGGAACCAGAGGAGATAGCTCCCTATTCCCTAATTTCCTATCCGCTGAAGCCGAAAGCTAAAGCTCCCTCTCTCTCTCTCTTGCGCTTTCTCTCTCCAAAAGTGGCAAGCGAGAGCTCGCCTCTTTCCCACTCCACCCGCGAGCGGAAAGTGAAACTTTGTTGCGCAGCACATGGCTATTTATAAAGCCTGGGTCTGCTATGCAGGAGGGCTGTGTTTGGCCGTAAGAGCTGCCTCTCAGGCTTTGCAGGGATGAGATTCGAGTGCCCATGGCTACAGAAGAACACCCCCTTCCCCCGCCCTCCCCTCTCTTCTCCCAAATGGATGAGACGGGTGCACGCTTTTCTGGCTGCTCCGTGGTTGGAAGAAAGCCCTGCTGATCAAGGAAAGCTGGGCTTCCATTTGCGTTTCCAGGGCGAGAGAAGGAGGGCAAACAGCTCGGGCATTCCCCAGGCTCCGTTTCCACGGGGCTCTGTTCCCTTGGGAACAGAGGGCTGGTGCCAGACTGTCTGCAGACTGCAATCCTGAACATAAACTGATTGATCCAATCAAGACCCGATAGAGCGCCCCACCTGAGCGCTGAACCGGAAGCCGTGGATGGAACCGATCAGCCCAGTCCCGAAGGCGCAAACGCCAAAATCGGGGCAATTTTCAGTCCGTAATTCCGATCATGCCCATGTCTACTGGTAACCCTATTTATACTACATATTTTCACAGAAAATCTGAAGGTATAAACCTGTGCTTTGAAGTTAATTCTCCTTGTGGAAACTGGGGGGAAAAACATAATATTTGGACACTAGTCAGGCTTCATGTGAGCTGTGTGTGGACAATGAAGTGAAAAATAAGGTGGGAAACCAATTCTGTTGCTGCTATGTGACTTGGAATTTCTGTGAGGATTAACTGTCAATGAATGATAAGATGAACAATGGCAATTGTCATAAAGGTATTCCTAGTACATCCTAGACAGAACTGCAAATTTTTTCAAGACCTAAATCCAATAATTTTATTAATGCCCCATTCTCACACTTCATCCTCGCCTATGGGAATAGTTCAAGAAGAAAACCACTTTAGTGAATGAAAAGCCACAAGTATGTGTTACAAGTCAAATGTCCAGAAAATGCTAGCTATATCTTATTCTTGGTAACTATGGAAACCCTCTGAAAGTAAGAATGGAGCACAGACATTTTTGTGGTCTGCAGTTTACAAGCTGTTTATGTAATTATGAATGAGCATTAGATTCTTAGGAGAAATACAATTATTATACTGTTGTGGTATTGTGGATGCAACAAATAGGTACAGAGAAATAAGAAGTTAATTTTTTGGAAAATTACTTGTTTTATTGATGTTTTATGTAACAGCTACATTTTTTTTAACATGGGGATTTGGGAATTTTCTTTCCATAGGAGGGACTTGTAAAGCCAAAATTAGCAATATGACATTTTGAAATAATGTCTCTCAGCAGCTTCACGGCAATTATGTCCTTTCTATGCCCAGTGAACAAAACCAAGGTCAGAGTGTATTTTCAATTAAACTCCGGGTGTTACAAAGTACAGCACAGCCAGAACTGCAAGCACATTATTACCAGATCTATCACTGCTGAGCAATGAATAGGTCACAGCCACTCCTGTGTACAATATTTGTACGCATTTGAATATTACAACCGGGAAAACATTTCAAGTTGATTTTAGAGTCAGCAAGTGAAATAGAATTAAGAAAGCTATGCAATGGCTTAGGGGGAACACAAACAATCTTCATCAAGAATGTTGTGAGTAGAGATGGGCACGATCAGCATTACGATAGAAAAATACCCACAATAATGGCGTTCGCGTGATCGGGACCCAGTGGATCGGTGCCATCCACGGCGACCGATCCAGCGTTCGGGGGGGGGGCTTAATCGGGGCTTGATTTGGGCCATCGGGATCTGATTGGGGATGCAGACAATCAGGCGCCAGTAATCTATTCCTGGGGCAACAGAGCCAGGGGAATGCCTGAGCTGTGTTTGCCCTCCTTCTGTCACCCTGGAAACCCAAATGGAAGCCCAGCTTTCCTTGATCAGCAGGGCTTCCTTCCAACCATGGAGCAGCAACACACTCACCACCAGTTGGGAGAAGAGACCCAGGGGAGGGAGGGGGAAGGGGGTGTTCCAAACGTTTTTTGCTTTTTAAAAAATCGGGCCTTTGTAGGAGGAATGGCTGTTTTTTCTGTCTGTCACTCTCTGTTTTTAACCTGTATTTTGTGGGAAAACCTCATTCATGGCTCTGTGTGTATGTTTAAAATATGTTTTTGGAAGACTGGCTGCTTGCTTTTAAAATCGGGTGGGGAGGAATGGAGGGTTCTGTCCCTGCTTTTTTTAAAAAGCTGGCTGAAACATGTTGACGGGGTGTCTCTCTCTCTCTCTATTTGGAGAGGCAGGGACGGATTAAAAACTCCCCCCCCCTGCTCTAAGTGTGTGTGTGTGTGTGTGTGTGTGTGTGTGTGTGTGTGTGTGTGTGTGTACGTCCCCTCCCTGAGGGGAGGCGGCTCATCACCAGGTTAAAAACTCCCCCCCTGCTCTAAGTGTGTGTGTGTCTGTGTGAACGTCCCCTCCCTGAGTGGAGGCGGCTCATTGCCAGGTTAAAAACTCCCCCCCCCTGCTCTAAGTGTGTGTGTGTGTGTGTGTGTGTGTGTGTGAACGTCCCCTCCCAGAGGGGAGATGGCTCATCACCACCTCCCCGTGCCTGCTGGTCCCGGTGGTTGCCGCCACCACCCACCTTCCCACTCCCCGATCCGATCCACAGATCGGAAATGGGAGATGATCAGTGTGGATCGGTGATTTGGGGTCATCGCCGGCGCAGATCCATGATCAGCTTGATCGGTAATTTTTTTGGGATCGTGCCCACCTCTAGTTGTGAGTTAGAAACTGAAGAACAGCCATGGCCAAAGCTTTGGAACCTGCACAAGAGATAGCCTTGAGCTCTAAAGTCAATAGGATACTTGAATAAGCAATGGTTGAATGAATAAGCAGTAGAATAGTACGTGAATCAATTATAACAATATGGAAGATGAATTCAGGCTGCATCCAGGATTAAGGCAGAACAAAGTTCCCAAAGAAACAAATGTGTAAGATAGTGGATGGTTGGAAAGATCTGTATGTGGGAGAGCAATTGATAGACTGTATCAGTAAGAGGGATAAGATGAAAATCAGGGTATGAAACAGTGTCATGGTGGAAAGTTGCAACAGATGAGTTCAGAATTCCAGCTAAAGAGTATAAATCTGGAAAAGAAATGCAGTGTTATAGCATCAGCATATGGGAAGAATCAAAGGTAAATTAACAATGTTGACTATTTTCCTTTTGTACTAATCAAAGAAGATAAATATTCAGATAGTTTAGCCAGATTTCTGTCCCACTCTTCTTTGCTTGCCAGAAAACTCCCTTCCTGTACTAAAGAACACACATAATCAGGACAGAGATCACTGGCCTCCATGGGTCTTAAAAAGCCCGCAGCATGCCCCAGCAGAAGACCATGTTCCTCATAACCGATACTTTTAAAAATAACACTAATAAGTAAATAATAATTAATTATCATTTACTAAATAATAATTAGTTATTCATCCTAGAAGTTGTCAAAACAATCAGTGAGTGAGTCTCCAAAGAAAATAGTATGATAGCCATTCACATGTAATGGATAGTAGGGGTGTGCACCGAGAATATTCCCATTTCAGTTTCAGTTCTAGGGGTTCCAGAATACTTCCATAACATTACTAGTTTGTTCCAGGTGGGCCAGCTTGGGTCTAATCCATTTTTTTTTCATTTTCATGAGTTTCAGCCCATTGTGCACATGCAAGGGCAGCATTGGCTGCATATGTGCAGACACACACTGTTTTTTTCAAGGGGTGTGTGGAAAAGAGGCTCTGGGGCAGCTGTTTTTGCATGCAACAGCACCTAAATAATGAAGAAGAGTCCTCTGTATAAAGCATCAACCCACTGACTGAAAGCACTCAACAAAGCAGTTCTGTGTTTATGGACCTCAAAGAATACTTGGGGAAAGCATGTGTCAAGACGAGTGTTGGGCTGCTGAGCAGGCGCATGCACACTATTCTTTTCAAAGTGGGGGAGTTGAGGAAATAAGGCTCTGTTTGCATGTAATGCAAAACCACATCATCCAAAAGCCCATTGATCCAATAAGTTTCTCTTTCAGCACATGAAAAACACACACACAATGGACCACAAAGAAGGTGAAACATCGACAGGCGCACACAAAGATGGGAAACTTCCTGACAAAGTAGTGGTGGCACAGCGTACCAGCATGGCGCACAAGCAGAACATTGCCAACCAGCACAGAGAAATAAAAAAAAGATTCCTGCTTTATGATAGTTACAAAGCCAATAAATGATTACCTTTGAATCCTGCTGTTTTGTTGTCTTTTCCTGTGTTTTGTAGTTTAATTCCTACAATGAGGGCAAATCCTCACCCTAATCTGCATAACTATAGCCTTTGCAGCAGCCCAGGACTACATTTAAAATCTCAGTGATACTGCTGGCTGCTGACCTGTCCTTGCATTGTGCATAAAAGTGTGGAGAAAAGCAGGGCTAGATATTTTTTCCTTCATGGGAAGAGAAGTAGAGGGAGAATGGGCCTCTTTTTAATCTATTTTTTACTAATAAAATTGGGAGACTGGACAGGTTGCCAGCTGCCATTCTCCTCTGCCAACTAAAACCATTTATCGAAGCTGGAAAATTTCTGGAGATTCTGGAAGTGGAGCCTGGAGAGGGCAGGGTTTGGAGAGAGGAGGGGCCTCAGTGGGGTATAATGCCATAGAATTCACCCTTCAGAGCAGCCATTTTCTCCAGGAGAACTGGTCTCTGTTGCCTGGAGATCAGCTGTAATTCCAGGAGATCTCCAGCTACCACTTGGAGGGTGGCAACCCTAAGTTAAATGAAAACAAAGAAGAGGAAATGAAGGGCAGAGCTGAACACAAGAGTCTCATTCGTGTACACCAAAATAAAAAAAAAAATCAGACCAGATTGGTCCTTCCACATGGAGTGCTGATCTGGAAAGACTTGGGTGTATGTGCATGTGTGAATGTGCAAAATGCAGACCTGCTTACCTCCACAATATTTAATGCAGGGTTAACAGTTTTAATCAGAAAAGCTCCAAAAGCCAGAAGGCTTTTTGGGCAAGATGAAATTCCTCCTGGTGGTACTCAACCTGCTATCTTTGGAAGATTTCTTAGTTGTACATAGGGTTTCCAGGTCTCCTTACACTCCTGGTGCAAGGGAGGACGTGGCACTTACCTTTTGGATCTTCTCACTTGTGAAGCACTGGAGCATGCCACTGCATGCTGGCCAGGGAGATTATTTTTTGCCTCTAGGGCCTGTTCCCTGAGCCTTTTCCCCATGCTGGCCAGGTAAGTGGTGATGAGGGATGGAGACTGGGAGCTGAGGAGCCCCCACTCCTATCAGGGGACTTGGCAGCCCTAGTTGTATAGCATCTGTTCTGCATACAGAAGGGCACAATCCATAGGATATCCAGCTCAAGGGATATGAAAGACTTCTACCCAAGACCCCAGAAAACTGCTGTGAGCCATGACAGACAATGCTGACCTTGATAAACTAACAGTCTAACTCAGCACAAGGCAGCATTTTGCGCTTATATGGCAATATGGTGTGATTTTCATTCTGTGCACCACAAGTTAGGGCTACCAGTTAGGGGCAATCCCGCTATTCAGAGAATATTTGGAACAAGACAGGGAGGAGATCTTGCATTTATTAAGTTGCCAATTGGCAAAGAAATAAAACAACCTCTCTTTTTAAAAATAAAAACAAAAATTTCTTCCTGTGTCTATAACAGCACTTTGATTTTCAGAAATCAATAGGTGAGATTTGTTATCTTTAATAAGTAAATGAACTGCTTGTTAAAGGTGTAATGGGAAAGAGCTTGTAAAACATGCCTAGCTGTTCATATCAAGTGCACTTTTGCCACCCCAGATGGAAATAAGAGACAGACACAAGTGTTGGGAACTAATGGGCCATATTTATTTGGCAACAACATATCATTAAACATACATATACAGCAAGGGCCTAACTAGCAGTACAGGTCAGGCCCTGGGGTCACCCTGGATCTCCACCCTGACCTGTCTGGGTGAGCCCCACTGCCCCGGGCGTGAGCCATCCACACACATGGCTGGGACCCGGGCCGGCCAGGCAAATGGTTCCCCACTCCAAGCCTATAGCACCTTGTCGTATAGCAGGGGGGGCCATACTTGTCAAGGGGATTCACACAGCAGTCTGCCCTTTCAGCTGGCAGCTGTAAAGCAGTACCAGTGATCCTGACAGACCCCAATTCCTCCCCAAATAGGGATGTGCCAAGGGTGCTCACTAGCCTGCTCATTTCTCTCCCTCATAATCCTGCAAGGGAACATCCAATAACAGCTCCACCATAAGCCAATTACCACAACCCATGTAAGAAGTACAAGGTAGGCAGAAAACTTCCTTCTCCAAAGCCAAAATGGAGAAAGGAGAAAAATTTCCTATCTGGTCCTGGTAAACAGTGACCAGCTAAGCCTGTACTACTGCAGGGTGGGTCGGTGGGCCGAGCTCAAGGCAACTGCAGGGGAGCAGTGGCAGAGCCACCTTATAAGGCTCTTGGATCTGCCCCCTCCTTAATCCCCAATTGGCTGAGAAGTTGTCTGTCAGCTCTTCTTCCTGTGGGGAGGCAAAAGGCAGCCCCCAGCCTTAAGCAGCTGCACTGCTGGCTGAGTGGGCTGAATTGTGGGTTGTTTTTTTACAAAAAAGGTACTGCTGTTACTAATAGTTAGGATATAGAAAGGTCATCAACTGGTACATCTACATTGGGAGGTCATGTATTATTCTATGGTGGGACATACCATGTAGGATATTCCTACATGTTTCCAATCATTCCAACAAAGCTAGTAAAGGCGGAAGACAAGAGAAAGAGGAAAAATGAAAATGAGTTAGCTTTACTCAATAAAGGAAGCCACAGCCTCTAGTTTGCAAGAGCTGAGCAAGGCTGTTAATGATCGGAAGTTTTTGGAGTTATTAATTCATAGGGTCACCATAAGCTGGAAAATAGTAAAGAATTCAGTAGCACCTTTAAGACTAACCAACTTTATTGTAGCATAAGCTTTCAAGAACCACAGCTCTCTTCATCAAATGCATCTAGAGCTGTGGTTCTCAAAAATTTATGCTACAATAAAGTTGGTTAGTCTTAAAGGTGCTACTGGACTCTATTTTGCTACTGCACACTAGAGATGGGCATGAATCGGGAAAAATATTAATCATGTGGTTCATGGTTTGTCAAATTTCACAAACCATGAACCACAAACTTTCATGAATCTGCCCCTGGTTTGTGAACCTGTTCATTTGGTTCGTGAAAACGTCACACCCGGGTCAGAAAATCATCACTTCTGGGCCAGCAGAAGTTCACTTCTGACTCAGCAGAAGGTCTGCAGGAAGTCCGTCCCCTGTTGCCTAGGAAACTGATTGATTGGCTCCAGGCTGTCTGCAGTGATGAACCAAAAAACAAACCAAATGAACCAGCCTAAAAGTTCATGGCAGTTCATCAGAAATGGGATCTGATGAACCGTGGTTCGCGAACCACAAACCGGCCTGGTTCTTGCTTAATTTTGGTTTGTATTTCTGTCTATGCCCATCTCTACTACACACTAACATGGCTAACTCCTCTGGATATATGATCATAAGTTGGAAGCAACTTGATGGGCTATCACACACGTGCACGTGCATGCATGCACACACGCTGGAATACAGGTCTTTATGTGCACTTATTACAGAGTAACATTTCAATCAGATATATACTGTGATGAGCAAACTCCCCTCATGAAGGCATTATGGAGATAGGGGCAAGATTTGCCAAACCTCTCTTAAACTGGAAAATATACTCCTGAGCATGCTCAGAAATTTCACTTCCAAGTAGAAGGCATAAAATTTACAATTTTCTTTGTCTCCCAAACTGAAATAGAAGGCATTGGACACTATAACATTTCCCAGGTGCCATTGTTTGATATGTAATAGAATTTTTGTAGAATCTTCTACATCAAGAACATTATTGTTGTTAAGAAGTTCATCATGGTGTCTATTTTTCACAGAGACCTCTCCTTTTTGATGAACCCTTGCTCTTTCTCAAAAGTAAAGTTTGTCACTTGTGAAAAAGTAGGAGATTGAGGGAGTAAGGGCTTTCAGTGGGTGCAAATCCTGTTTGACAGCTAACCCTGTCTCCTATTGTTGCCACCTTGGAAAAAGGTTTTTTTGATCTGAACAATTTATAATTGGAACTTCACTAGGAAATGTACCTCATTACTTGTGTATACATGCACATACACAAAATCTCCATTTTCTGTGATCCTCAACAGTACACAATAGATTATTTAGGGACTCTGTTTAGTAATGTTTGCTAAAGTTCTGAATAATATAATATGTTAATTCTGTTAAACAGAGTTTCCAGTTGTTTTAACTGAAACGAAGGCTCCAGGCTTACCTGGGGCCGAGTTGCCGCTGTAGGGCGGGACGGAGGGAGCGCGCGGCGGCCGCCATTGCTGAGGGCTGACCCAGGATTCCCGGCTCCGGCCAGCGGCCAATCGGTTTGAATCCTGGGCCGCCCAATCGCTGGCCTGGGATTCAAGCTGGGAGGGGTGGGGCTTGCGCTTGGACCGCATTGCCCCAGTCTTCCCTCTGGTCCGGCGCTCGGGTATTTATTCCCGTCCTGCCTCGCCCGGTCTCCAGTTCATCGCCGGTTTTGTGCTCCCTCCCACCACTCCCTCTCTCATTTTATTGTCACAACTGGTAGGCAGTGGGCATTGGATCAGATCCCATTTGGGGGGAGTCTGGGCCTGCGTGCGCAGGCTCCCCATGAGGGGATTCCCTTATGGAATCTTGGGAATGAGGCGTGAGGGTGCAAGCCCAGCTCGGGGGCTGCCAGGGCATCTCATTCCCAGGTGGCAGGGGAATCACCAAAGGGTGTACACCGGGTGTTCCCCTCTAATGCCACTCCTTGGTCTCTCCTTCAGCTGGGGTCTGAAGGGGATGGGGTTCATCGGCTGGCAGGCGGGTCAGCCGATGCTGCTTGGGGATCTGATTCATATGCTGCACCAATACTCCCTTACGCTGTTTGTTTAATAAAGTTGTGGCTTGTTTTCTCCAACCATGTGTGGGTCTTATTTGTCACGGCGCCTCCCCTCCTTCCTGCCTTTAACCGTAAGCGGAAAAGGAATACTGATATTTTCATGAGCACAATGATTAAATGACAGAAAAATAAATATTTGGAAATTTTATCATTTGTGCATATATTATCTTCTCACTCCTGTGACTTGGATCTGATTCTTTTTATAGGTTTACAGATATGCAAATCATATTAAATGGTCTGGTAAGAGTATCTTCACAGAGTTAAATAGCCAGCTCCTTCAATCAGCTCCAAGATGTGCACTTGGATGTGTTTATCCTTTGGGTAAACTATGAAATCAGCCTGGTCATTTCTAACAGTAATTACAGTGCCATGTGATATTGTTTTACCAATACCCATTTCTCAGCAGTGAATTTTCAAGGATGGCCAAGGAGCTTAAATTTAAAGGTTGTGCTTTCGATTAACTTAAGGGGGAAATAGTGCATTAAAACACTGATTTAATGCACACTATCACTCATGCCTGCAAAAAGAAAAAAATAACATAAACAGACACAAAGAACCAAGTTGTATAAATTCTCAAAGACAATTTGAAGACAAGTGTACCAGATCCACCAGCAGCAATGATTTCACTGAATATTATCAAAATGGAACAGGGAGATCCTTCCACACTTACCAGATAGCAACCCTTGGTTTAAAAAGAGAGAAAAAAATGCTGCTCCACTGCTATTTTAATTGTACTTAATTGTAGAACTACATTTAGATGACTAAAATGCTGAGAAGAAAGATAATAGCATATTAAAGCCACACATTTATTTTTAGGTCATTAAAAAATAAATGTTGCAAAGCATTTTTGCCACCTAAGTGAGAAAACTGTGATCCTCCTATTTGCTTTTAGCACAAGATGCTTCTTCACACAGGCAACTACAAATTAAAGTATAGTACAATATGCCCTTCCATAGTTTAAGTGCAAGCTTCTATCTGTAGTTTCTAGACCATGTGCATTTAGCATGCTAAGGATTTAGTTTGTGTTTAAATAGACTAATAGATAATAATTACTTTCATTTAAATTTCCTGAAAGCATCCCTGCAGGCTTGATAAACTTGCACTTAACAAACACGGCAATACAGACTCCACATTAATATCCACTATCCAAAATGCAACAATCTCCAGGGAGGAGCTTTATCAGTTAGTGAGCAAGGTGTAAGAGCATGACAGTATTTGATTAAAAATATAATTCATCACAAATGCTTTAATCACTTGAAATGTTAAAGGCATTTGCCTTTTGGTCTCATTAAAAAAATAGCCCTTCCCAATGGCACAGTGCCCTCTGGCAGCAAACGATAGTGTTGGCTAACTACCAGAGAGGGGGAAAGCTGCACTTAATGAATCAAAAAAGTCATTTCCTGCAAATCTCTGCATTTCCCCAGTCTCCATCCCTTCCAACTGCTGACCAGACACAATGCAACTGTTCATTATATGACAGATAGCAATTGCAAGATCCAGGACTGTGTGACGACATTTCTATTACATGGGAACAAGAGCAACATGCACACACAGTGGAACCTAATCAATTAATCTATATTTGCAATGATTCTTGATAGCTATTCATTGCTCTGATGACATTTATCTTCATGAGTCAGGAGATGAGAGATTAGCTGAAAGTGGTTAGCTATGAGCTTACTGTCTCTTCTTACAAGTGAAAACAAACTTTCGCATGTCAGACTTCATGTACTGTCTATACATGAGAGTTGGAGAGAATGGGAGAGAGAGAGCAAAAGAGAAGCTGGCATTAAAATTGTTATAGCCACAGTTTTGGGTACTGGCATCAACTGCTCATTCTGCATTTAACAGGACTGACAAATTCTCTCCTCAAACTACAACTGACCAACTGTAAGCAGTTACCAGAGGACCTGGCATTCATCACCCACCTTCGTTTGTATGTGAATACATAAATATTTGCAAATGTATCCTACTAATTTATTATCCATTGACACAAGCTACAATAATACAGTGTTCCACAGCCAAAGGAATGATTCTTTGTTTCTTTTGACCACTAGCCATCCAATCAGGAGTTCTTAGTACATATAATGATGGGCAAGAAGCCATTGCTGCAGAACTGTAAGATTGCCATATACTTTAGCCACATAAATTTAATGTTCTCCCTATAAGGTATCAGAGTAGTACAGAAACACACCTTTCAATTTAATTAATGGTATGTCAAGCATTCCTAATCTAAAACCTCATTTTTTTTTTCTTCAAAGGGATACTAAATCCTCTGTTTTAAATTGCATTTACCTGCAGTTTGGTGTCCAAGTTGTCAACTCCGCTACGATTTATTTTTTTCCTTAAACACTGAACAAATTGCCTAGCCATTTAAAAATTATATAGCAGCAAGAAGCAAAGATTTTTTTAAAAAAAATGTAATTCAGGGTGCTTTATTTCAAGCTTACTTACACACACTCCAAAAACAACTTCATTTATCAAAAATGAAATTTAACAAGCAACACTTAAGAGTGAGAAAAATGCTTGCTAGACTAAACTTGATCACACTTCACTCTTTAAAAAAAATCTACTTGGAGCTACAGATGAGGAAAGAAAGAAGTCTGTAGTTTGAAACTAAGGAGAAAAACTTCCTGGTCCCAGGAGGACTTACTAAACTTCTGCTTGTACAGTAAAAACTATAATCTTGCAAATTCTATGTTTGAATTACATTTAGTACTACTAGAAAGTGATGAGATACATGCCACCACCATAAAGATCTCTTTGTGATCTGACAAATCCATGATTTCTGAGGAGGTGCTACATGGAAAGTGGGAGCTCTCCTAACCTCATCAGGCAGACCATTCAATAAGACGGGGGGCCACAACAGAGAATGTCTGTGTGTGGACAGTTGTTGATTTTGCCAATGTGCAGCGTAGGTGCATACAGAAGGACCTGTTCAGTTAAGTGAAGCTGATGTGGCAGAGCATAAGGAGAGAAGTGGTCTTGCATATAACAGCAACCAAGGCCATGAAGGGCTTTGCATGTAATAGCAAAAATCTTCAATTGACCCCAGTAAATGACAGGTAGCCCAATGGAATGATTGCAGAATGGGAGTAATATGCATGGACTGTCTACCTCCCAATAATAACTGAAATATAGTGTACTACACCAACTGGAATTTCCACGTTGGCTTCAAGGGGAGACCTATGTAGAGTGCATTAAAGTAGTCTAGTCTCATTGTTATGGGGAGTGAATCCAGGTGGTCAGATTGGCCGTATCATGGTAAGGAGCCATTTTCTGGGCTAAATTGATTTGGAGATGGCATTTTTTGCAGCTGCATTAACTTACTTCTCTAGCAGAAGTGCTGAATCCAGTATAACCCTTAGGCTCTTGACAGAGTCTACAAGGGTCAACTGAAACCCACTGAAAGTGGGGAGCACAGTATTCTTTGAGATCTCTGCCTTCCCAACCAGCATAATTTCCATCCTGTCTGGATTCAGTTTCAATTTGTTTGAATTCATCCACTTGACCACAGGTCACAGGCAGTGACTCAGAACCTCTACTGAAACACCCCAGGATTTAGATAACGAGATATAGATTTGGGTGTCATCTTAGGGTTGACAGCCCCCAGGTGGTGGCTGGAGATCTCCTGGAATTACAAGTGATCTCCAGGCCAAAGAGATCACTTCCTCTGGAGACAATGGCTGCTTTGGAAGGTTGACTGTATGGAATTATACCCTGCTGAGGTTCTTCCCCTCTCCAAACCCTTACTTCTCCAGGCTCCATCCCCCAAGTCTCCAGGAATTTCCCAACTTGAAGCTGGCAACCCTATGTCATCTGCATACTGATGACATCAGATTCCTTAGCTATGAATGATTTCTCCCAAAGCTTTACATAAAGGTAGAATTCCTGATACCTGCTTCTGTCTCCAAATGCCTCAGCATGATGGCATGATCATAGACAGCAGATAGATCCAGGAGAAGCAACAAAGAAGCATGGCCTTTGACTACACTCAGATGGAGATCATCAGCTAAAGTCACCAGAGTCATCTCTGTCTCACAGCCCAGCCTGAAATGAGATTAATTAGAGTCCAGAGCATGATAGTTATCCAAGAAGACTTGGAGTTGGTATGCTACTGCTCTCCCAACTACTTTGCATAGAAAGCACAGATTAGAGACTGGGTGATAACTGGCCACATAATTTTTGTTTGGGGATGGAGCAGATAACCACCTCTTTGAGTGGAAGAGGGTTAGTGATTGATTTATCATAGAAATCAAAGGCTCATTATGTGGTCCTTACTAGACATGGGCATGAACAGAAATAAAATGAACACGGTGTTCGTTGTTCATTGCCATCCATGAACAATGAACAACAAACACTGACGGAAATGTTCCTGTCACAAACATGTTCATTGTTCATTGTTCATGGGGGCCAACAGCCCTCCTCCAGCCATTAAGATCCTTACCACACCACTCCCAGAAACCCTACCTGAGCAGGCAGCAGGAAATGTACCAATAATAAATAATAGCTTGACCCCAGAGCCAGGCAGCAGCCCTGGAACCTGAAGGGGTAGATCCCTACCACACCACTCCCAGGAACCTTACCTGAGCAGGCAGCAGGAAAGGTACCAGGATTAAATAATAGCTTGGCCCCAGAGCCTGGCAGCAGCCCTGGAACCTGAAGGGGTAGATCCCTACCACACCACTCCCAGAAACCTTACCTGAGCAGACAGCAGGAAAGGTACCAGTATTAAATAATAGCTTGGCCCAGAGCCTGGCAGCAGCCCTGGAACTTGAAGAGGTAGATCCCTATCCCACCACACACAAAGAAAATTCAAACTCCAATGCACTCTCCCTGTCTCTCTCTCAAAATGCCAACAGCAACTGTCTCTCCCTCACTGTCTGCAAAACCAGAGCTGGGAGCCCCCCCCCCTCCCACTCTTTGCTTCCCTGTAACAAATTTGGAGTTCCACACTTGAAAGGAAGACCTGCCTATCAAGCTAAATTGGGCTTAGATTGGGGTTTCCAGGGCAACAGCAGGAGTTCAGACAGAGTTCAGGCAGTCCCTGCCTCCCATTGCCAAGGGAATTGATTGCAGGTGCCAGATTGTTTGGCTTGAGGAACAGCAACAAATAGCAATGAACAATGCTTGCAACGACCACCTGTTCATTTAGAATGGGGCCTCAGGAACAGCTTGTTCGCAAAGAGCTGATTGGGCTGTTTGTGGCTTTTTTTAGTTTGTATTGCTGTTCGTGCCCATATCTAGTCCTTACATGATTTTAGTAGCCAAGATGGTCAAGGATCTATTGCACAAGTGGCAGCTTTCACAGATACCAGGATCCTATGATTATCTGTCACTGTAAATGGGTTAAAATGATCCATAAATGGACCTGACAGTGTATTAAACATTTCTTCCTCCTCAGCTATATGACTTTCAGATCAATATTTGTGCTGTATTATGAGCAAAAAAATTTGCAAAAATGTTACTGTCAGGGCTTGTCACTGCCACTGCTGGGCGGGGTGCCATCTGGGCCAGCCCTGACATCAGAGGGGCACCAGGGATGCTGCAGGACCCTGCTCTGTGGAAGGAGGGGCGGTATACATCACCCTGATTCCCTCTCAATCCACTCACTGGCCTGCTCAACCTGGTCTGCTTACCCTCTGCATCCTCCATCATCTCCTCCTCCCAGAACCCCGCCCCCGCCCCCCCCCACCCACCCACCCAGAGCTCTTCCTAGCCAGCTTTTATAGTGTTTCCTTTCTCCACCCCGCCCTCCTTCCAGGCTTGTTCCCTCTCCTGACTTGGCCCAGCTGTGCCTTCCCTCAGGTATTTCCCTCCTATCACTAATCCCTTCTAGGCTTCTTTGCCTTGCTGGCAGGGTGGGGTTGAGTGTGAGCCATCCCCAGCTGAGGTCTCCTTGGCCTTGCTCACGAGGAGCTGCCCCAGCCAGCTTCTGTGCTGCTGAGCTTGCCTGGCCTTGCTCGCAAGGAGCTGCCCCGGCCAGCTTCTGTGCTGCTGAGCTTCCCTGGCCTTGCTCACGAGGAGCTGCCCTGGCGAGCTTCTGGGCTACTTGCTCATTGATGCTGGGCGGGGCTATCCATCTCCTCCCCCAGAATGCCTGTGGCAGCTCTACCTGGAGGGGTTTGGCTCCTAGCAACTCCTGAGCCAGGCTGCTGTCCTCTAGCCAGGGTGTGGCTCTGGGCTGTAGTGGCTGCTTCTCCTCCTTAGCTGGTAAGGGCTCTGTTTGGGCTGCTGCTGGGTCCCTATTCCCCATGCCTTGGCCCTTTTCCTCTGGCCTGCTTAGTCCCCTCTCTTCCCCCTGGAGGGTGGGACTGGCTGGTCTCTCCCTGCTCCCTCCAGCCCTCTGAGGCTTTGGCCTTTCGCTCCTTCCCTCTGGAGTGGGCAGGTTCTGGACCTGGTTGCTGGCTGGGGTGGTAGGGCCACTGCCTCCCGGTTGCCTCCCAATGCTCCCTTCTGGCAAGTCTGGGGGCTGGGACGCAGACCCTGGACAGTTACAACTAATTGTCAGTTTCTGACAATTGTAAAGGTTCAGATTTATGAGTCAGAAGATGTTGAGATACCTTAAGTAACTAGTATGGTCATGAACTACCTAATGCAAAGGTTGCAGAGAAATAATTTTTCTTTTCACTATCACTGTTGCTTCATAGATATTTCAATGAATTCTATAACATGTTGTATCAGATTCAGTGCAAGTTATCTGCCAGCATCTTTGTTGACATCTTCCAGCCTTCTTTAAGTCTCCCAGCTCCATGGAAAACCATGGGACTGGCTTCCACCACCAGGGTTGGAGAGGTCAACAAGGAGCAATCTTGTCAATCGCTTCATGGAATTTCTTGTTCCAAGCTGCAGCCTCAACTGAGAATGTGTTTGGAATTCTAAAATACACGGCTAAGTCCTCTGAACATTTACAGAAGCAAACTGATCTCCACATCAGAAGGAGCTGTTTGCATCTGCATATCAGAAGGAGATGTTTGCATCTACCCTGCCCCCCTCTCCTCCTCTATATCTGACCAGTTTCTCTTTTTGCCCTCCATGCATCTGACGAAGAGAACTGTGATTCTCGAAAGCTTATGCTACAATAAAATTGGTTAGTCTTAAAGGTGCTACTGGACTCTTTTTGATTTTGCTACTACAGACTAACACGGCTAACTCCTCTGGATCTAAAATCCCCCAGAGCATTTTGGAATCCAGAGGATCCATGAGCCTCCATGGGCAGACTATGGTTGAGGTTAGGGATCCTGGTCCCCTGAGTGGGGCAGAGGATCCCCTGCTCCCAGCCTCTGTCAGCCACCACCGCTCACTGGCCAGTGGGAGGGGGGAGGGAGGCAGGGGAACAGTCCTCCTGGGTGCATTCCTGATGTGGCACGATGACATCACTCTCAGGATGATGTCACTTTTGGACATGACATCATCACACTGTGATGACTCCCCAGGTGAATGCAGGATCCCTCCCTCCTACCAGGAGAGTAAGGGGACCTGGCAACCCTAGAATCTCCAAACCCAAAAGAAGACCTCCCCTTGAATACTCAGTGCAAAAGATTACATTTCAGGTGTGGCCTCTTTCATGTGTTGGGCTAATCACCAGGCATGCTGAGTTCCTTATATTCCAACAAAGGGAACCTCAGAATATTAATGATTACAAATCATCCTATCTATCCTATCAATTCATCTATCCATGGAGCTGGGAGACCTATCCTATCAATTAATCTGAAGGACCGCTTAGTGATCCAGAGAAGTCAACATGGCTTTGTCCCCAACAGATCTTTTCTGACCAACCTGGTATCCTTCTTTGATCAAGTGACGAGCTTACTGGATCATGGGAACTCTGTCGACGTGATTTACCTGGATTTCAACAAAGCTTTTTATAAGGTTCCCCATGACATTCTAATGGGTAAACTGGAAGGCTGTGGACTGGACTATAGGACAGTTCGGTGGATAGGGAACTGGTTAGAGGACCGCACCCAAAGAGTGGGGGTCAATGGCGTTTCATCAGATTGGAAGGAGGTGACCAGTGGGATGCTTCAGGGTTAAGTTTTGGGCCCGGTACTTTTCAATATTTTTATCAATGATCTGGATGAAGGGGTAAACAGGCTACTCATTAAATTTGCTGATGATACCAAACTGGGAGGAGTGGAAAACACTCAAGAAGATAAAGTTAAAATTCAACATGACCTGAACGTTCTGTAGAAGTGGGCAGTTGTGAACAGGATGCAATTCAACATCAATAAGGTGCACAGTATTACATCTGGGCCACAAAAATGTGAAGCACAAATACTGGATGGAGAATACACTTCTAGGTACTAGTGTATGTAAAAGAGATCTTGAGGTAAGAGTGGATTGTAAACTAAATATGAGCAGTCAGTGTGATGTGGTGGCAAAAAAGGCAAACTCAGTCTTGGGTTGTATCAAAAGGGCCATTGCACCAAAATCGCATGAGATCATAGTCCCTCTCTATACTGCCCTGGTCAGGCCGCACCTGGAGTACTGTGTGCAGTTCTGGAGGCCTCACTTCAAAAAGGATGTGGACAAAATTGAGAGGGTGCAGAAGAGAGCGACAAGGATGATCAGGGGTCTGGAGACTGAGCCCTATGAGGAAAGGCTGAGGGCCTTGGGAATGTTTAGTTTGTAGAAGAGGAGATTGAGGGGGGACATGATTGCTCTCTTTAAATATTTGAAAGGCTGTCATTTGGAGGAGAGCAAGGAGCTGTTCCAGTTGGCAGAAGAGGATAGGACTTGAAGCAGTGGCTTAAATTACATGCAGAAAGGTACTGGCTGGATATTAGGAAAAACTTTTTCATAGTCAAAGTAGTTCAAAGGTGGAATCAGCTGCCTAGGGAGGTGGTGATCTCCCCTTCACTGGCAGTTTTCAAGAAGCTGGATGAATATTTATCAAGGATGCTTTCGGCTCATTCTGCATTGGGCAAGGGGTTGCATTAGAAGGTCTGTATGGCGCCTTCGAATTCTGTGTTTCTGTGATTCGGTGATTCTTATTAAGGTACTAACATTCCATTTCCACCAGGAAGGCCATGCACTTACTGTTATTTCCCAAAGAAACCTTTGGGTTGGTTCAGAGGCTTACTGAAAACACAAATAAATAAGAGAGAGAAATTATGGTTTCCCATTGTCTAGTAAGTTTGATCTTAACAGAGTTTGATTATACATCAAATGAACTAGAACAAACTTATCAGGGCCTTATTGAAAATGTTAAAACAATCCTTGATTTTTTTTTATTCTATTCTTATCCATACAAAGCTAAGGATAATCTCATGGAATATATTTTCTATGATAGTATTTTTTTCTATAGTAGTATTTTACTATAGTTTCAGACAGCAAAATCTGGCTAGAATAAATACAGAATGATTTTACCACATCTTCAGAGGAGCCAGGCTGAGCCTGCCAAGCCTAACCTAATCACAGTCCCATGTGTGTGTGAGAAACATTGTGTTAAAAATGTTATAGGATTCCATTGTAAAATTATATCAGCTGGACAAGGAGCACATGTCTAGTTCACACTTACGTAGAAGGAAAATTTTATTGTGAGCTACAACTAATCATTTTATAAAAACAAACTAATGCCTGCTTTAATAATCTGTTAAGAGGAATGGATCAATTCTTGTATAAATCTGGTTAAAATTGACTTTTTAATAAGCACAATAAATAAGGTATGTCCAACATGAAAAGGTATTCAGTGGCAAATATATTATTCTCATGATACAAGTAATATTTTGAAGACTATTTTCAAAATAATAAATTGCCTGTTATTTAGGTGAAATTTATATCCTTGGAAATTTGAACGGCACTGAGACATTGTAACATTAATTTTAAACAGGTAATTAAGAAATAAATTAAAGTTGTATCTACATGTTGTTGAATATAGCACTAGTGTAATCATTCACCTCCTAGATTTTCCTGTACAAACAGCAAAACCTGGACATTGTTACAATAATGAAATAGCCAATGAAGTGTAGGTCCTACCAATGAATCAGATAGCTAATTTCTGTAAAGAAAAATGAAAAGATTACAACATTTCTGGTTAAGAGCATAGCTGCTTTTCTTGTTTAGGTGTAGGAGTAGGCATCTTGTATTGTTCTGTTCATAATGTCTATGATTAACCATGGAGTGATACTAGCTTCACTGACATCATCCCACAGGCAGGAGGAGACTGGAAAGTGAAAACTGTTCTGGAAAAAGCCAAGCTGAGCAGGCTTTGTTGTGCTGCCAGCAGTGCAGGGCCAGCACTGCAGGGCCACTCAGCTCAGTGGGGCTAATAATGGGCATTAGCTCACCCATCGCATCAACCATCCAAACTGGAAGCTGTGCAAGAGGACCCACTTGGTGATAGGATGCTACCCTCTCTTACCTTCAAACTGAGGATGGAGAGTGACATCTGGGTGGGGGTTGCCATTCCTCCTTTGTATGCATGCTAGGGTTGCCATTTCCCCAGTGGGGGATACTCTGCACCCACCCTCTGCTCTCCTCCACTATTCACCTGGCTTGTGGGGGGGAGGCGGGCATATAGGGCTCCTGGGCGTGCTCCAGTGTGAAGCGCACATGGAAGTGATGTCATCATGCAGACCCAGGAGCAGGCATGTGCAAAGTGGGCACACAAAGAAGGTGAGTGCCGAGTCCCCCCCCCCCAGGAAAGTAAGGGTACTTGGCAACCCTAATGTATGCTTTGCACACATGGACAATGTGGGCCTTCTGCTGATGTCACTTTTGATTTAACAAAGGAGTTACCAGGGCTCATCAGGACCCAATTGGTCCAAACAAGATTTTGTTATGTTTTGGGGCCAATTTGTCCCCACTGAGCCCCTGTTGCTTTCATTTTAAATTTGAAGTGACATCAGCAGAAGGCCCCTGGAGCATGTACACGCCATTTTGCTGCATGCTCCAGAGGCTCCAACTAGCCTCTTGACACTTTCCTTCCCCTGCTGGCCAGGTGAATGAGGGCCAAGCTACAAGTGACATTTTTCACGTGAAGGACACTTGATCGTTTTCACAAGTCTTTCTGGGAACTGAAGTCCATCTCCCCCGCCCCTTTTCCTTCTGTTCCTTCCCCTCTCTGTTAGAATCGCTGCCTGAAGAGTCAGAGAAAGCCAGTGGTAGCAGCAGCTTTTGCAAAACGGATCCTCATGAATTCATATGATTTTTATATTGAAACAAAACAAAAAGGCTGTCATATTATAGATCATGTCCTAGTCTACAGACAGCAACAAAACAATCATGCATCTACTAATCCATGGTGCTGCCACAGCACAAAAACATGCTAAAAAAGAATGGATCTGCATGGATCCTCTTGATTTTTAAGTGGGGCCACCCAAAATCCACCACACAATCACAGACCATGTCTGTTGCCACAAATGGGACCAAAAAATTCATCCATCCACTACTTCATGGAACCGCCACAGCGCAAAAATACAGTTCAAAAGCATGGATCCGCATGGATCCTCTAGGTTTTTACATGGGACCACCCAAAATCTACCATACAATCCCAGATCATGTCCATTGCCACAAAAGGGGCAAAAAAAATCAGTTATCCACTGCTTCGTGGCACTCCCACGATGCAAAAACATGGTCTAAAAGCATGGATCCTCATGATTTTTATGTAGGGCCACCCAAATCAACCATACAATACCAGATCATGTCCATATCCACAAAGAGGACCAAAAAATTCAGCCACTCACCGCTTTGTGCCACAGCCACGGTGCAATAACATGGTTCAAAAGCACGGATCCTCATGGATCCTCTTGATTTTTACATGGGGCCACCCAAAATCCAGTATACTGTCCCAGATCATGTCCAATGCCACAAACAGGACCAAAAGTTCTAAAATATGACAGCCTTTTTGTTTTGTTTCAATGTAAAAATCATATGAATTCATGAGGATCCGTGTTTCAGATTCATGTTTTTTCACCATAGCAGTGCCAAATATTTTTGGATCTGTGTTTTTTATATTTCAGTCTGTGGACCTGGCTGTGATATGTGATTTGATGTTTCATTTGTGTTTTTCCTATTTAAAAAGCCATAGGATCCGCGAGGATCCGTGTGGATCCTAGTTTTACTTTCTTCCTCTCCAGAGCAGCTCCCTGGGAGCAAGACGATTTGCAAAAGCTGCTGCTGCCGCTGGCTTTCTCTGTCTCTTCAGGCAGCGATTCTAACAGAGAGGGGAAGGAACAGAAGGAAAAGGGGCGGGGGAGATGGACTTCAGTTCCCAGAAAGACTTGTGAAAACGATCAAGTGTCCTTCATGTGAAAAATGTCACTTGTAGCTTGGCTCTGAGGGTTGCAGGTGAGGGCAGGTCCCCTGCCCCAAGTGGGGAGCTTAACAACTAGAAGGCAAAAGCCCAGTGGAAGGAAAACACATACAATTCAAGAAAGTTAGTTAATTTTTATCACAGTTTTAAAGTGTTCAAAGTGCTCATAAAGTGCAAGAACAATAAATATCCTAATAAATGTCCTAATAAATACAATAAATATAATTATCAATGTACAAATAGAGAGTCACAATGTTATAGAGAGAATTAATACTTACACAATGTTACTACAAATCTTATAACCTGTACATACCATAAAATGCTATGCAATATAACATTTTACTATAAATTGCTTCAAGTTGGTTGAACAGATGAATGCTGCTATTTACAAAAGGTATCAAAAGGGAAGTATCCAAATTTCAAGTCCACAATTAGGAATTTTCTTTCCTTCTTTTCTTCTCAGGTTCACAAGAGTAAAGATATGACATCTGACTTCTTAAAGCAGAATGATGTGAAGAGATGGAGCCTAATGGGTATTTGCCAGCATTATTAATCCTGTTTCGTATTGCCAACTTTTTCAAAGGCTCAATATTATTAATAAAATGACTGTAAAATATCACAATAAATATATTAAATACATTACAACTAACTTGTGTTAATGTACTCTTAAAGAATCTCAATCATATTACTTACAAACAACATTTTGCCAGGTAATTCTTAGAAACCAAATGGTGTGTATTTCCAATGGTGGGTACTCCACAAAGGGCACATTACATCATATACTAATTATATAACCACATGCATGGAAGTACTCTTCTCTACTTAAAGAGATATACACCCTTATAGAAAGCATGAATATTCAATGTTGTTATTCAGACCATTAGGTGTTAAAGAGTTAGTTACATAAATCCACTCTGATTCTTTCTCTAGTAGTTTTCTCTGTATGCCAATTCCCTCAGATGGTCTAACTACAGATAGTACAGAAAACTTAAAGACATTATTACCCATGTGCTTATCTAAAAAATGAGAAACCAAGGGGCATCCATTATTTTATTCTTAATTCTAGATCTGTGCTCCTGTATCTGTAATTTCAAGGGACATACCATGCTACCAATATACAATTTAGGACAAGGACATTGTATAATATATACTACATTGGCCATGGAACATGTTGAAAAAAAAAGAATCCTGAAAAGCAGAGTTGGTATGGGGGTTAACTATTTCAGAATTTTTTACTGAGAATCTATATACAATTTCTGCAGGGATGATGTCCTTTAATTTCCAAAGGGTCTACTTTGTTCTCCTGATATTTGGAATGTACCAGTATGTCTTTTAAATTTCTTGGTTCTTCTTGGGGTTTGGCTCTTCTTGCTCCTGGCCATCAGCGCCTGACAGGGAAATTTCCCTGTAAGTTAAATAGTCATTGCGCCTTGACCATTGAGCCTACACAATTTTTAAGTACTTTTAGGGAGGCATTTCTGCATGTATCACTTACATTAGGCTTGCCAGCTTCCAGGCTGTAAACAACCTGGAATTACAACTGATCTCCAGACTACAGAGGTCATTCCCCTGGAGAAAAAAGGCTCCTTCAGAGGGTGGATTGTATGCCTTTATATACTGCTGAGGTCCCACTCTACCACCCACAGATTCCACCCCCAAATATCCAAGAATTTCCCAATCCAGAGTAGGCAATCTTACACTATGTGTTTGTGTGTGTGTTTGTTTGGTAGTATGTGTAAAAGTGTTCCCTCCTTGAAAGCTGGAGAAGATATAGTTGAGGGCAGTTAAAATACATGTTAACAGAAACAGGGAAAAACAAGACTTATATTATTATAAATGAATTTTGTAGACCCAATTTGTAGGATAGAAATTTTGCTTATTCAAGTGTTTATTTTAAAATTTTGTCCTATAGTTGATGTGGCTTACATAATAAAATGCACAAATAGTGCTGTTTAAATTTAAATGGAATTCAGGCTTTCCAACACCCTTTCATCATCAGAGCTACAAAATTTGAGTTATTTAGACCTGAGCTTACTTGAGGAGTTCTGCATGCACAGCAGGAATTTTGAGCACACCTTCAGACATCATCTCCCTCCATTAACAGTAAGCTCTTCCAAAACATGAGGGTCTATTGACACTATCTCTAAGAAGCAGCCGTGGTCAGAATAAACTTGAGAAACTCCAAAACATCCATTGTAGGATTTTCCCCAGTCTTTTTCTATTCTATTCAACCCCAAGGAATGCTTTATAGGTGGCAGGCACATTATTCAAAGATGCATTTCAAAGAAATCCTCCTTGAAATAACAATTATTATGTTTACATTTGTAAGTACTCCCCCCTCACCCATGGCCATTGCATCACCAACTTATTAATGTTTGCTTTGCCATACAATGACCAAGTCTTTTTCTATTGTCACTTACCAAGCTGTGTCTGGTTTAAAATGTTATTGGTTTGTGCTTGGCTAATTATTTCAACTGAGGAAGGTCATTGCACAAACTGATCTGAAAATGATCTAGCTCCCTTGAGAAGCTTCTGGTTTTTACTTTTGCCGCTCTGTGGGTCTCTTCTATAAAGAAATGCAAACATTCACAAAAAAGTTTCCTTCAATATATCTGAATGAAGAAGAAATTCAGATTCAGAGAAATTTGCAGTATAATCTTCAGCAGAGATACCCCCATTTAAGTGCACTGAAGCCAATGCTCAAGGCAATAATTAGATCTGTTCTGTGAGCCTTACTTATTAGAGGTAATGGACAAGTCAGACTGCATACAAGAAGCTGAACAACAACTCTCAAACACCAGTTTCTACAAGCTGCTATCCTCAGACTCCACACATGAATACCAGCAGGAACTCAACAAAGTCACGAAGAAAGTCCCAACATACATGTTTGCCTGGACTCCTCATTGTTTAATCTTTAGGAGGCAGTTGAAGATGCTGTTATTTTTGGCTGCTTTTAGTTATCTTAGGGCCAAACTATAAGTGACGAATGACACAGGTTGGACACTTGTCAGCTTCCCTCAAGTTTTGATGGGAAATGTAGGCAGCTTGGTGGAATGTTGGACAAGTGACAGTTGAAAAGTCCACGGGACAGCAGTTGGAGTGCCAAGCTGCAAGATCAGGATGCCTACATTTCCCATCAAAACTTGAGGGAAGCTGACAAGTGTCCAACCTGTGTCATTCGTCACTTGTAGCTTGGCCCTAGTTTTCCTAAGGTAGACTTAAACTGTGTTTTTAAAGTCTGTGTGTTACAGTGCAATCCTAAACAGAGTTACTCCAATATAAGACCATTGATTTCAATGGGATTAGACTGGAGTAACTCTGTCTTGGATTGCATTGTTAGTGGATTTTTATATTGTTATTTATCTTGTAAGCCCCCTTGAGTTCCTGCGTGGTAGAAAGTAGCTAATACATGTTTTAAATACAATGTATGTATGTATATATGTATGGGTGGATGGGTGGGTGGTTTGCATTTAAAAAATATTCAGCTCTTGCCTTCCATTCTACAGAGGTTTATTTATGATTTTTTTTCTTTTGCTGCATTTGATCTGCTTCAGAAAATTAGCAGGTCACAAACATACCGAATGCTCCAGCACTATAAGCTTCTACTGATGATTTGCTTGGTGACACAAAAATATAGATTATAAAATACATTTTCTGTTCTTTTGGAACATATTGTTCAGATTTTAAATATTATTTCATTATTTCACAATTATTCCTACCAATTTTAGCTAATATTTAATTATATTACTGCTATCAAGCTCCAACAAATAGCTTAGAATATGATACGGAAATGATGTAATGTTTAAACACATGACTAACAGTTTAGGACAATCTCTAGAGCGTTTAGCTGAAACACTATTTTGTTTAAATGTTTGTTCAAATGAGATTTTATAAGGAATAAACCTTCCAAGTAAATATTTATATTTCTCCCTCATGAACAATAAGAATGAAAAGAATGGAATGGATAATGTGTGAAGAAACAAAGATCCAGATAGTGATTCTGATATCAGTAAAGTATACTACTTTATCACTCCTTTTCTGACCATGTAAAGTCACCCAAGGTACTTTACAATATGAATGCCTGAACACATGAAGCTGCCTTATATTGAATCCGACCCTTGGTCCACCAAAGTCAGTATTGTCTATTCAGACTAGCAGTGGCTTTCCAGAGTTTTAGACAGTGGTCTTTTGCATCATCTACCACCTGAACTTTTTAGCTGGAGGTGCCAGGGATTGAACCGAAGACCTTTTGCATTCCAAACTGATATTTTACCACTGAGCCACAGCCTCTCCCCAAGGGAAATATGATAAAATCATATATAAAAAAACATTAATATACAAAGCGGAAGCTGGGTTCAGATAGCCGGTTCAAGGTTGACTCAGCCTTGCATCCTTCTGAGGTCAGTAAAATGAGTACCCAGGTTCCTGGGAGTAAAGTGTAGCTGACTGAGGAAGGCAATAGCAAACCACCCTGTAAAAAGACTGCCAAGAAAATGTCATGATGCGACATCCCCCCATTGGTCAGTAATGACTCGGTGCTTGCACAGGGGACTACCTTTACCTTTTAACAGTAATGAAAGTCTTGTAGCAAAGCCAAAAGTTTTCCCTTATAATAAGAATTTTTAAAAGTATATCAAACAGTAACCATTATCCATAGCCAACATATATCACAATAAAAACACTAAATTATTTTCAGTATTCTCTCTATCTCTATCTCTATCTGCAATAGCTGGATATGGCTTTGCAGGCTTATGGACAATACAAGAAACTGCCCTCCCCAGTACTTCCCACATGGAAACACAGAACTGTCATACCTAAAGCCTTCTACACTCCTAGGGCTCATGTAGCCAAAGGTATGGGAAGATCATCTGGAATTAAAATAGAGGATAACAGTAGGAATTAAAGGCAATAAAATGTCATTTATTGATGAGACAGCCAGGTCCACATGGGAAATGTCACACTACTTAATCAAGAGATTGTCTTATGACTCTATAACTACATGGGATTTCCCCACAGCCAGGCCAAAAATAATAACTAGTGCTTACAAGATAACCATCGTAAATTCTATTCATACCAAGTGTTCCCCTTACAAAATTAATCACTCTAAATAGGTGTGTATAGAGATGAGTATGAATGAAGAAGAGAAACAACTGATAGCTGACCTGACTGGTTCTTTTTTGCAGAAAGACAACATCCTATATATCATATATATAACAAAACATATAACAACAAGAAGAAGGAACCAGAAAGGATTGAGTTTGAGGATCTATGCTATATTCAAAGAAATTAGGAGGGGGGATGTATATTCATAAAAGCAGATGAGGAAAGAGGAAAGAAATTACTATTAGAATGGGCTGGCACAGTAGGCCTTGACTGGTGAAGTACAATTGTCACTGGGGAGTACCCAGGAAATGTCAGTTATGCCATGAGTTGACTAGGGGTTGATTGCTCACTTCCAACAGTCTTTTCCCACAAGCACTTCAACAGCCATTGAAAGAAAGAAGAAAAAATAAAAAATGCTGCTGGTAATAGTATGATGTCACCTCTGGAAAAACACAGAAGAGATGTCATACTTCTTTAGCAATTCCTAAAGAAGACTGATCTTATTTATGTGGAAGAAAAAATATGGTTTTACCATAGAGTTTCCAGAAATCTCTAGAGAGGTGTGGTATCACTTCTGATTTTTCCAGGAAGTCCCTCAGATCCTGGTCCCACCTAGTCTCTTGCTGCTTTCTGGGTTGGGCCCGGCAACTCTAGTTCCAAGCCATGGAGAACATTAAAGGCAAAAAATCAGTAGTCACACTTCAAAGAATGTTTGGAAATAGATAGGTAGATGCTTCAATGCTTCAGTATGTGTAATGTGCTCACTTTGTTTGATATCTTTGGCAAGCAGCCATGCTACAGCATTTTGCACTAGCTGAAGGTTCTGAGCAGACTTCAATACTAGTCCCATGTAGAACGTTTACAATAGTCTAGTCCAAAAGTTATGGTGACATAGATCTTCATGGAAAGGTCAGCTGATTCTAAAATTGCTAATTCCAGCTTGATAAATTCCTGAAGATTTAAAGTGGATCTTGGGGAATGTGGGGCTTGGGAAGACGAAGGGCCTCAGAAGGCTATAATGCCATAGAGCCCACCACCCAAACTAGCCATTTTCTCCAGCAAGATTAGGCCTGCCAGCTACAGGTTGGAAAATTCCTGGAGATGTTGCAGGTGGAGCTTGAGGTGAGTGGGGTTTAGGAGGGGAGATGCCTAAGCAGGGTCGACCCTCCAAAGCAGCCATTGTCTCAGTGATATCTGTAACCTGGAGATCAGTTGTAATTCTGGAAGATTTTCAGCCACTACCTGGAGGATGGTGAGCCCAACTGATCTATGTAGTCTGTCAATCAGCCGTAATTCTGAAAGATATCCAAGTCTCACCTAGATGTTGGAAACCCTAGATGAGTACAAATATTATTTTAATTTACGAACCAAGTGCAATTTTTTTTTTTAAATCCTCTTGGCTACTGCACTAATTTGCTTGACCTCATTTTCTGGCTGGTAGGCTAGGCAAATATGCTTGAGGCCAGGAAAAGCAGACATCTTGCATTGTATCACACTTTCTTCATTTTTCTCTCTTTTTAAAAAAGGTGTGGGTACACCATCTCAGGAGAAGGAGAGCACATAGCCTAAATCTAATTAAAAGTTTTAAAATATCACAAAAGATCTGGTAAGCAAGTCATCTGTTGATATTTTTGTTGTAATAACTATGGGGGCAAAGATACTAGGTTATTATGGAACAGCTCATGAATTACTAAATATTTTACATAGTAAAACATAAACTCTAAAGCCCTTAGATTTAGATACTCGGTTTTTTTTCATTTTCTTCTTTCTTCCCTAGATTATATGCAGGAAAAATGCCTTGTACCTAATTCTAAATATACTTACTCATCTGATGATGACACTGAATTTATGAGAGAGAACATTTATGTCTCCATTCTGGATAATGCCTCAGAAATAGACATCTGGTGATTTGCCTTGAGATGTATATGAAAAAAACTATGCTTAAGAATTTCTTTCAGTGTCTACTGTATTTTATCCAAACTCAATGTGACCAAAATTTAGAAATCCAAAAATGGGACATAGATCCAGAGGAGTTAGCCATGTTAGTCTGTAGTAGCAAAATAGTAGAGTCCAGTAACACCTTTAAGACTAACCAACTTTATTGTAGCATAAGCTTTCGAGAGCCACAGCTCTCTTCATCAGATTCATCAGATTTTGATTACAGCAAGGAGACACTATATTTTCTAGTCTTAAAGGTGCTACTGGACTCTTTACTATTTTACAAAAATGGGACAATCATTGATGCACTTTTTAGAATGAGAGATTCTGTCCTCATTTGTGCCAACAAAGAAATTACATTTGTGGGTTGGTTCCAAACATGCTCATAACTAGAGATAAGCATGAACTGGGAAAATGGTGGTTCATGGAGATTTGTGGATCGTGAAAAGCGACGAACCATGAACTGCCATGGATTTGCCCAGTTTGTGAAATGGTTTAATCGGTTCATGGTTTGTCACTTCCAGGACCAGCAAAAAAGCAGCAGTAGCAGCACTTTCTAGCTGTTTTCATTTGCAAATAGCAAGAAAAGTTTCAAACTTCCCTCCCCACCGCTTTTTTCACCTGATGGGAGGGGGAAGACACAACCCCCTCCTCCCCTCCTTTTGAGTGAAAAAAGCAGGGAGGGAAGTTTGCAAGGAACAGGAAAGTGTTGCTTTCAAATGCAAGCCACTTTTCAGATGATGGGAGGGGAATCCCCTTCTTTTCAGCTGAAAAAAAGCTGCCAGGTTTTGAAAGCAGATCCTATCAGCAGAAAGAAGCTGCTTTCAAATACCAGCAGATTTTTTCAGCTGAAGGGAGGGGGCGGAGGGATGCCTTCTGCTTCACAAGAAAAGTGTTGATGCTTTCAAACTCTGGCACCTTTTTTCAGTTGACAGGAGGGGGATTCTCCATCCATCAGCTGAAAAAAGCTGCTTTGAAACCCAGCAGCTTTTTCAGCTGAGGGGAGAGGGAGGAGGGACCTCCTCCTTCCCCTCCCTTCAGCTGAAAAAATCTGATGGTATTTGAAAGCAGCAACGCTTTTCTTGCCATGTAAAAAAGTGTTGCTGTTTTCAAAGTCAACAGCTTTTTTCAGCTGAAAGGAGGGAGTTTCCCCTCGCATCAGCTGAGAAGTGACCAGCATTTGAAAGCAACACTTTTCTTGACATTTGCAAATGGAAAGAAGTGTTGCTTTGAGCTTTGGTGTGCTCCTTAAAAATTCCTGAATCTTTACAGTGCAGACTGAAGTGTTTAAACTCCCCACTTGGAGCATTTAAAGTTTATTGCCATTTGTCAGAAATGGGCTCTGACGAACCACCAGTTTGTGATCCATGAACTGGCTCAATTCTTGATGAATTTTGGTTCATATTTTGGTTTGTGCCCATCTCTACTCATAATAACTTTCCCTTGAGTTAGAACATGAATACTAAAAAAAAGGTACTAATTTCTAACCTTTGTTGCCATTTCAGTCGCCACAAATAAGACATTACATATTAATTATATGTTGTACACTCGCAAACAAACTCCCAGCACAAATCCACCAACATATCCAGGTATGCATCTTCACATATATACTACTTTGTTCTTACCTAGTATATACAGCTTCAGACCAAGACTGCTCAATTCATTTTTAAGAGGACCATTTCACTAGCTCTTCAAAGGTAGAACAATGATCTATGAATCAGGAAACCTGCTGCAGAACATTTTCTATAGTATAGATACTACTGGCCATTTTTAGGGAAAATAAAAGCTTCCTGAGTTGGACAGTTTCTATAAAGCATTTATACATTTCTTTCTTTCTTTCTTTCTTTCTTTCTTTCTTTCTTTCTTTCTTTCTTTCTTTCTTTCTTTCTTTCTTTCTTTCTTTCTTTCTTTCTTTCTTTCTTTCTTTCTTGAGGAATATGGTATCATTTTTTTTGGAACAGACTATATATTCCTGCTGAGGACAAACAGTATAATCAGTTCCTTCTAGCATGATTGATTCAGTGTGTTAATGCTTGTCTTATACACATACACTCAGAGACACACATACCTGAGGAATCAGGAGTGTGAACTAAGGCCTCAAAGAGTGGAAAAAATATTAATCACTTACCTACTGAGTCACCGTAGCCCAGCTTTGTTCCAGGTTAGTCATATGTAACCCATTAATTTAAAATATAATTATGCTCCACTACTAAGCACAAATGCACAGAACCTTATGCAGCCAAGGAGATATTTCAAAGCATTTTCCTCTGCAGAAACATCTGCAGTACCTATTTTTAAATCAAGAACCCAGCATTATGTCTTCATTGAAATTAAGCTAATCTCTGCACACTGAACCAAAAAAGCATATTTCTAATTAGTTGGTGCTGCATAAGGAAAGAAAGAGAATTCCATTCAAGTCCCCAGGTAGCATCAAAATTTCTAACCAACTTGTCTAATGTTTGCTGTAAATGATTGACAAATGGATGTTTCAAGAAAATGATGCAATTAGTTCAAAGCTTTAGTTACTGTAGCTGATGTACAGCATAGAAAGATAATTCATCTCCCTTACTGTTATACAGTGCTGTGTGTGTGTGTGGGGGGGGTGAGTGACAGGGCAGATACTTGAGCAGACAATTTCCATCATAAAAATATCCAGTATGGACATTGCTGCCCAGGAATTACTTAAAAGAGCAAAAGAACAAGGGTAACAGACAGAGAAATTGTGAAATAATTGATGCTGCCTGAAGTGCACAGAGACACAGGACCTCTTTTCAGTTGTTCAAAGTGGGGAGAATGATCTAAGTCCTGGGGGGAGGATTGTACAGGCAAGTCTTTTCCATATTAGGATTACCCGTTTTGGCACGGGAAATTCCTGGAGAGCTGAGCAGGCATTTGATATCACTCTAGGACATCCATTCTCCTAAATTCTATGGCACTGATATTCAGTGCCTTGGGAGCCATTTGTGGCTCTTCTGAGCAGCATTCCTCCATGTGGAAACCACCCAATGTTTCAGTAGAGAGGGCAAGGGATATGCCCCATAGAGCTGTGGTTGGCAAGTAGTTCCCACCTTGAACAGAAAAGCTGTAAGCCTCCTGAGGTGCCGGCACCATGCTAGGGATGAAAGTAAATGTGGCTCTTTTGGTAAATGGCAATTGTAAATCTGGCTGTCTGCAGACTACACAATGTCTATTCTGTCCACAGATCACTGTTAAGTTATACCATAGGTACCACTATCTAAAGTTGCAATTTCCTCCAGGGGAACTAGGGATGCCAGCCCCCTGGTGGGGAATCGCCTGACCCCTACCTTTTGCCACCTGTCCCAAATCACCTGGCTGGTGGTAGGGAAAGGAGGCGAAAGGCTGAGAGTCACTGGAGCATGCATGTGCTTTGGAGGCTTCAATGACATCCCTTCCAGTTCAAACCAGAAGCACCAGGGTTTCAGCAGGGCCAAATAGGCCACAAACATAGCAAAAATACCATGTGTGGGGCCAATTTTGTCCCTGCTGAGACCCCATCACTTCTGGTTTTCAACCTAAAGTGATTTCATTGGGGTTTCTGGAGTGTGCCAGATCAGCCCCCCATGTGTGCAATATGACTACCAATTCCCCACTTAGTAGGTAATGGGGGCTGGTAATCCTAAGGGAAACTGATTTTTCTAGTCTAGAAATCAGTTATAATCTGGGAGAATTGGGAAGTTCCACTTTGAGGTTGGTCATTTTAGCCCATAACCTACACATGGAGCTATATAGAAAGTCTCTGTGTATGGATTGGTCAGTCTATGTGCCATCAGAAATCCAATAAAACAGTTTCCTTCCTAAGGAGAGAATTGATTGTTAATAGGCTCTATACATATTTTCCAAAGAATGTGCCTAGGTTGGGGATGGAATTTGCTGCTGCAGTTAAACATTTAAACATACTGTTACCTGCCTTGTAGTCAACTGAAACCTTCATCTTTCTGCACTTATCCCTAGTTCTTTTGCAACCAGATTAGTGGAATGTATGGGTAATCTACTATATGTTGTGAAGCAAGGTTGTCACTTGTCAATACAAATAGGAAATGTACCTTGGTACCTTTAATGGCTCTAACATTAAAGTTCTGGGCAGCACATCTTCTATGAAGGATGGCTACCACAGTATTCTGCCAAAATTAACAACCTGCAGAGATAATCTGTAAAGAAAAGGTCCTGTTCACACTATAACATCATCTTTAAGTTCATTACATGAAATGCTCAAGCAAATATCTGACATGTTTAACCACATTTTACTGCATTTCATATGATGTGACATTGTGCACTTGTTTCAGTTCAGCTATCACACACAGAACAAACAAAACTTAATTCTCAACCACAAAAAAGGAGCAGTCATAATGTATTTCCAATTCAGAAATGCCAATATCACATTTTTAGTTGACAAAGCTTCTGAAATATATCCTAGAATGCATTGCCTTCCAGCACCTAACACATACTGATGGCAAAATAAATCTTCTTAGTAAAAGATATGATAGTATTGGATATGTTACCAGAACTGCTATTTTATGGGGAAATTAGCAAGCAGTTCAGCTTGAGCTAGCGCGGATCTTTAACCAACTATACCAGAGTCAGTCTATCAGATTACTCAGACAAGAAAGAGGAGGCTAATATTCAAATAAATGTTTACTAAACTTGTGGCATATGCCTGACATAGCACTTACATACAGCAGACATACAAGAACTCAGAAATAAAGGTTGGAAAGAGTTACAGAGACATTTGCATTAGCAGGAACCCACTTGAGATTGATGGAATAGAGGCAATACGTTACCGGATCACAGCGAGGAGCAGAGATTCCAACAGCGAGGTTGGGGGCCGATATACAGTGCCATCTGGGTTGGGGATGGGGCACAGTGCCCAGCCGTGCCCTGTGCCGGGCACCGGGCACGGCGCCCAGCACCGAGCATCTAGTGTCAGGCACAGCCTGCTTAAATAGCTGAAATGTGAGGTGGAGCCCTGCGGGGCCAGCCTGGGACTGGTTCTCAGGATGTTTTCAACAAAAGATATAATGGGCTAACAAGAGAGAAGATGGGCTCATATCAGGAAGCTGATGGACCACTTTAGGATCTGATTGTGAGACAGTGACACCCTTGGGATGGGACAAAAGGAAGGGAAGGAGTGCAGGGCAGGTTGATTGAATCTGCCAGGAAGCTGGAGTTGTCTTGATGGCATCAGCTCTGGAATGTGGTGGTTGTATTGACATGCATCCATTAGGTGTTCTGGGAAGCTGGCACGTAGCTTCTATCTCAGGGTGGTAGAGTATGAAAAGGACTTACCAAAATCAACCCAATTGTAATTATGGGATACAAATTATTATCATGGAATGTAAACAGATTTAATTCACCCTCAAAGAGAAAAGCAATAGTTCATTGGCTGGCTAAACAGAGATGTAATGTGATTTGCCTACAAGAAACCCATATACGAGAACAAGATGTAAAATACTTACAAAATAAAAAAAATTAGGGAAACAGTTTGTGGCAACAACTAAGCAAAAGAAGAGAGGAATTGTACTTTATATTAAAGAAGAATTGCAACCGAAATTGATTTTCAATGATAAAGATGGAAGATATGTGGCAGTGGAATTTGATTGTAATGCTAAAAAAGCCCTGATTGTGGGAATATATGCACCAAATGGTGCGAAAGAGCAATTTTTTAACTAAATTAAAAATAGACTTGGACAGATGACATATGATCAAGTGATTGTGACAGGGGATTTCAATGGGGTAGTAGATGCACAATTAGATAAAAAATGAATTTGATAAAAAATAAAGGAGAGAAATTGCCAAAATCTTTTTTTGAACTTCAAGGACAAGAGGGTTTGGAAGATATATGGAGGAAATATAATCCGAATGCCAAGCAATACACCTTTTTTTCAGCAAGACATCAGTCTTTTTCAAGAATTGATATGATTTGGGTATCTAAAGAGCTTGCTGTGTATACAAAAGAAACGGACATTTTGCCAAAAGTTAGCTCAGACCACAATCCTGTGTTTTGGAGATTTGGAATGAGAAATTGTGGAAGAATACTATAAAGATATCAACATGTACCACAAGAAGAGAAAATGTTTATAAAATGATTTATATAATGTTTATATAATGATTTATAAATGTTTATAAAATGATTTATAGATGGTATCTTATGCCAAAAAAGTTAGCTAAGGGAAACAGTCAGATGTCAGATAAATGTTGGAAATGTGGGAAACATTAAGGTTCTTTTTACCATATGTGGTGGACGTGTGAAAAAGCTAAACAGTTCTGGGGGGAAATAGTAGACGTTATGTCAGATATATTACAGAAAAATGGTAAAAACCCAGAATTTTTATTGTTATGTATGAACCTTGAAGAATTTGATAAAATGGACAGGATAATGGTGTTTTATATGATTACGGCGGCTAGGATACTATATGCTCGGTTGTGGAAGACAAAGGAGATACCATCAGTGGAAGATTGGATCTTGAAAACATTGATTGCCACCCCAGTCGGAATGAAGAGGCAGACACAGGAGTTGGAACTAAAGGGCCACTTTATTAATATAACATCAACCATTAAATACGGCAAGGGCAAACTAGCGGTACAGGTCAAGCCACGGGGTCACCCCTGGACCACCGCCTTGACCTGTCTGGGCGAGCCCCACAGCCCCGGGTAGGAGCCATCCATGCAATGGCTTTTCCCCGGCCAGCCAGGCAAAATGGTTCCCCCCTTCAAGCTCCTAAAGCCTCAGCCGTACAGCATGAGGGAAGGACTTACACATGGGGTTCACTGCAGGCAGTCTCCAGGTGGTGGTAGCCGTCACAAGCATACCATCCGCTCCTGGTAGACCCCATTTCCCCACCAATGGGGAATTGCCAAGGGGTGCTCACCGGCCCGCTCCCTATCCCCAAACTCTCTCCTGCCAGTGACTTACAACGATGCACCACCACTGCCAATTACCTCAAACCTCTGCCTGCAGTGCAAGGTAGGCGAAAAACCACCTCTCCCACCTTGCCAATATGGGGAGAGGAGAAAAAATTCCTACCTGGCTCTGGGAACAGCAGCCGGCTAATCCTGCACTACTACAGGGTGAGGTGGGTGGGCCGAGCACGCAGAGCAACTGCCAGCAGGGAGGGCGGAGCCGTCTTCTGAAGGCTTTGTCTCCGCCCCCCCAGCTATATCCCCATATGCCTGGGTCTCTGCCTGCTTCTCCTTCCGAAGTGGCAAAGTACGGTCCCCATCTCAAACCACTGTGTGGCAGCCGGGAGTACCGCAATCTGGCAGAAATGGACAAACTTACGAGGAAACTACGAGAAAAAGTTGTGGAAGAATATATAAGAAGCTGGGAGAAATTTACGAATTATATGGGAAAAAAGTGGGACATTAAAGGGAAAGTGTGGTCTTTGGATACTTTTTAAGGGGAGGATACTTTAACTGAATATAGAGATAGAAATTTTAACACTATATTGGAAAAGGATAATATAGTTTGTGATAATATACCAGGCTATAGTGATGTATTTTGCTATAATACATTAGGTCATAATAAGACAAGATTTATAGGGTATACACCAGATTATGGTATATTGTAGGACACTATATTAAACGCCTAATTTAAGTTATAAGAGGAAAAAATGAGACAATATATCTTAAAGTAATACTGAAAATAACAATAAATTTGAATGTTATAGATATTTTATAGTAGATATATATTATTTTGGATATGTAATATTATAGGTTATACTATTATAGAGTATGTTATTATAGAGAGTGTATATGTTGAGTAATAGAATATATGATTTATTGCTAGAATATACTGGATATTATATAGTATTAAATATATGATACATATTGTTAGAATATATTATATGTTATTGGATAACTATGTTATATAGGGTTTAGGATGGTTAAGGATTATATATTAAGAGGTAGTAAAGTTAATTAGATGAAGGGAATGTAAAACTGTCGGAAGTCAATGGAAAAGGGGGGGAAAGGGTGGGGGATATTATTATATGGGGGAGATAAAATAATGTGTTGTATGTGTGAATTGATATAATGACCCATCCAATAAAAAAATTCTTGTATATAAAAAAAAGGAAGGGAAGGAGCGCAGGGCGGGTTGATTGAATCTGCCAGGAAGCTGGAGTTGTCTTGATGGCATCAGCTCTGGAATGTGGTGGTTGTATTGACATGCGTCCCTTAGGTGTTCTGGGAAGCTGGCACGTAGCTTCTATCTCAGGGCGGCTTCCCACGATATGCATATCAGGGTGGGGCTGGGCTCCGTGGATGTGACAGGAGCCTGGTCTCAAAATGGCAGCTTCAGAGTAAACTGTCCTTGGTGGTTCTTTACTGCCTGAGAACATGGCTTCTCTGCTGGCACTCTTCATGGGCTGGCTAGCAGGCTGCCCAGTGGCAAGGGCAGACTCAGTGACCGCCTTGCGGTGGCTTCCCTGTGGAGGGCAGGCCAGGGGGTGCCTGGCCAGGCTCGTGGAGAGTCCCTCCGGCTGGCACTGTGCTGCTAGTGGCATGGCTTTGGGCCCAGGTGAGGTAGGTGTCCAAGAGGGCAGGAAACAGGCATAAGTAACACAGTCCATAACAGCAGAGAGGCAGGAAGCAGGCACGGGCATTGCTGCCCCTAACAGAGTCTTTTGGCAAAGTCCCAAACAGCAAGGCAGGAAACTGGCACTGTTCAGAGTGGGTGCCAGAACAGGGGGAAAAAAGGGGGGGGAGGTCCCTGGCAACAGATAGTAAAAAACGTGTTGCTTAAAACAATGCAAAACTTGCACAACTGAATTATCATGGATTCGAGGGTTGGTTTAGTAGGGCTAATATGTTTCACATGTTTAGACTTTACTGTGGGAGACTTTTCACACTTTCAAAAAGGAGTAAAATAATCAGCGTCCACATTGACACCTCAGTCAGCATTGCTAGCTAAGTAAAACAAAAAAAAAGGTTAATACCAACAGAAACATAATATTTAAGTTCACTAAACCCCTTTGATTTCCTCTTCACAGACTATAAAAATGAAAACTTTAATCTACAAAGCACAAAGCCATACAGTATAATGCTTGAAGTCAGAGCAGATGAGTATCTGAACAGATTACAGCACACAGTTTGTGTATTCTGTTTTTCCAGCTGCAAAAACAGCTGCTGCCTTAACAACCAACATGTTTCTATTGCTTAATAAAACAAAACAAAATCAAGCATTTGACCAGGAAAATGAAATGACTGAAAAAAACCGCATCTGTAATTTCTCATGAGTTTCAGAGGTAATTAATAAGAACTACAACTTGAGCTGATTCTATCAACTGAAGTGGTTGTCTAAGCCAGTAGATTTTGAAGAGACAACCTCCCATCCAACACACCAACAACCTCCTCTCCTACCTTCCCATCTCTAAGGCAGTAGATTTTAAGATACAACCTCCCATCCCACAGACCAACAACTTTCTCTTCTATCTTCCCATCTCCTCTGACATTGCCTCCATTTCATTCCCCACTCTCTCCGCTTGGGAGCCATGATTGCTCATCTTACTTGTTCACTCTTCCCCAGCCTTCTTTAAAAACATTGCTTGCTTTAAAATAAAGCAAGCAATGTTTGAGAAGAGTAGAAATAGGATTAGTTTGTCCATCTGCTGAGCAATAGTGGATATAGAGGCAGTGGCAGTGGCAACAACGTGTACTGGGTAGCAGTGACTTTGGCACAAATCACGACAAGTCTGTTTTTTCAACCAAACAAGTTTCACAGAGGCAAAGTTTAGAGGTTTATCTGTCTCAGGTGAAGGGTGCAGGGGTAGGAAACATGCAGCAAAGATATAAAGCTGGAAGACACAGCAATATACAATTATATTATTATAGCTAGACTTGCCTAGCTAGGAAGTCATTATTAGCACACACTTTTCAGTCAAAATTATCAAAACAGCAAAATGGCCATGAAGATCACCATTTTCTGAAAAACTATTAACATTAGAACATGCAAGTCACTATCAGTTTCCAAGAGAAGCCTCGGGGTGCACAGTGCCTTTATAAGCCATTACACTATCTTAAACTTGTACGTCCTTATCAGGACTCTAGTTTCCATAAACTGGTGCTTCAGAAATGCTTTATCTGAACAACTAGTGTTCCATACCACTGGGCTTGCAATCAGCAGTAATATATAATAAAGTTACATTAATAGCTCAGTGTGTTAGCCTGAGAAATATGTCATATAATAAAATTCAAGAAGATTCTTTGGGTCATTTTTCCTAGGACAGATAACACAATTTTCTCTCACTTCTCCTCATTGCATATTATTACTTAAGTCATACATACTACCTAATTCCAGCTTTACCAATCAAACAAAATGTTCCTTAAAACCACACCATATCATATAAATTAAAGAAGGAAGACCTTCCAGACAACAGATGAAGCTTAATCCAGAGAAGACAGAGGCAATGCTTACAGTAGAAAGTGAATCCCTGGAAGGGGTCATCCTGCCTAGCCTTGACTGGGTAAAATTTGTCCCTGTAGGACATAGTTAAGTGTAGTGTTGTCATGCCCCCTTACTCTCCTGGAAGATAGGATGGGGAACCTGGCACTCACCTTTTGTAGGTCTTTGTGTGTGTGCTCCTGGTGCTGTGTGATGACTAGAGGTGGGCACAAACAGCAATATGAACGAAAAAAAGCCACGAACAGCCCAATCGGCTGTTCGCGAGCAAGCTGTTCATGAGGCGCAATTTTAAACGAACAAGTGGTCGTCGCAAGCCTCATTCATTGTGTTCATCCACTGTTCATGAAGCCAGACAGTCAGGTGCCTCCCTTGGCAATGGAGGCAGGGACTTCATGAACTCTGTCTGCACTCCTCCTGTTGCCCTGGAAACCCCAATCTAAGACCAACTTAGCTTGATGGGCAGGTCTTCCTTCCAAGCATGGAGCTCCAAATTGGTTACATGGGAGCAAAGACCAGGGGAGAGGGAGGGGGAGAGGGATGTTCTCTAGCCATGGGAACTCCAATCTCATCCCTTCAAACCCTGCCAACCACAGACCTCCTGTATTGCTCTATGGGACATCTGGTTATAAAAGGAAGCATGCTCCAAGCTCTGGCTTTCAGTTTCAGCAGGCAGTGGAGAGGGAGAGAGCTGTTGCTAACATTTTGGGAGAGAGACAGGGAGAGTGCATTGGAGATTGTTTATGTGGGTGGGATAAGGATCTATCTCCTCTGGTTCCAGGGCTGCTGCCTGGCTCTGGGGACAAGCTCAGTGGGCACCTTGGCTTAGGGCTCACACAGATTATTATTAGTGCCTGATCTGGTCAGGTATCTGGGAGTGCTGGGCTAGGGCTCTAGCCCCTCCCTCTGGTTGCAGGGTTGTTGCCAGGCCCTGGGGCCAAGCTCAGTGGGCACCTCGGCTGAGGGCTCACAGTGTGCTCTCCTTTTCTTTCCTCCTTAATTCTTGTTTGCTGGCACAAGGAGGCCAAAGAGGTCTTCCCGCTGGGGGAAGAGGATCTCTAAACTTTTTGAGGAGGAGAAGGAGGGTGAGGGGTCTGTGGAGGAATGGTTGGTGTTCGATGAAACATCCATCCCGTCCCCATCCCAAACTCTCGGTGCTGTCCCTGCCTGTAGTCCACTCCTCACTTCGTCTTCCAGTGCCAGCTCTGCAGTGCGGCCTGTAACCCTTTGTCCTCCTTCCCCTGGAACAGTTAGTGGGCTACGTTTCAAGTTCTCTGTATGGAGGTACTTTTGGGCCCTTCCGAATGACACCCGTGTGGTGCAGTGCCATGCCTGCAATGGCCTGGTGCAGAAGTGCAATGACCCAAAGCACCTGTCATCGACAATCCTGAGTAGGAATCTGAAGACGCACCACCCAAGACTGTGGTCTCCGTCCTCACACAGCAAAACATCCAGCCGGGGGAGAAAGAGGACTACCAGCTCTTCTGACCAGAGATCAGTGGGAGGGTCACCAGAAACCACCCCAAGCAAGAAGACTTGCCATGAGGCTCCTGCTGGTGGGACCGGAATGGTCAGGCAGCCCACCCTTTGGGAGGTTGTTCCCTCGGGGTCGGGGACAGTGTCGCTGAAAAGGGTGAGGTCAAGGGCTCAGGAGGCAGGCATTAGCATCATGGCAGAGATGATTGCCCTATAAGGATCCCCTCTATCCATCTTGGAAGGTGTGGGCTTCCGCAGGTTGCTTCAGCACTTTGCCCCATGGTTCTCCATACCGTCATGGCGCACTGTTGGCCATCGAGTCCTGCCTGTCCTCTACCAGTCTGTGTGAGACATGGGGTGCAGGGAGCTGTTGGCTGCTAAAGGCTGTACCATACACTTCATGACAGAGCTCTGGAGTGGCTGCAATCACGGCTACCTTGGCATCACCACCCACTGGTGGCAACTAGAGGACCTCTGCTGCCCCAGGCCAAGAACTGATACCGGAAAACAGGTGCCATGCTTGACAGCAGGATACAGGGTAGTTCTTCTCCAGGCCCAGGGGATGGATGAGGTCCATACTGAAGAACATTGCCACCACGATAAAGGCAGCTCTGAGGGAGTGGACAGCCAGGGGGGAAGGGTTTGTCCATGTCTTTCATGGTGATGGACACAGGAAGCAACATGTTGGCATCCCTGAAAGAGGCATCCCTCCCAGGCCTGGTGTGTATGGTGCACAAGTTACAGCTGGTCATGAGGGATGTTCTTGGGCTAGGGAGCAAGCTAAGGGACAGCTGGGATGAGGGAACTTTGTGGACGCGCAACCTACTGGACAGTTGCCGGTGCATCGCTTCCCACTTCTCCCACAGCTTCAACTCTTCCCCTGTGCTGCTCCAGAGGCAAGGGGAGAGGGACCCCGAGCACCACCTCTATCAGGACCTGCCCACCCACTGGAACTCCACCTATGACATGATAAGTCGTCTGGTGGAGTAGAAGGGCCCATTGCAGGACATCCTGTCATCGCCAGATGTTCTGAGGAAGGGAGAGGAGCTCAGCCTCAGCTCCATGGAATGGAGAGTCCTTGCCCAAATGTCCCGGTTGTTGAAACTCTTTAAGGAGGCCACCAAGCTCTTGTGCTCGTATGAGGCCTGCCTGGGTCAGGTCATCCCCCTGATCCACAGGCTTGACCAGTTCCTGGCCAAGGAGCTTGAGCACGAGCTGCTCCCTAGTTTCAGGGAGTTTGTGAGGAGGATGCAGGCATGTGTGGCCGAGTCCTTGTATCCTCTGCAGTACGCAGTGCCATACCAAATGGCTTCCCTCTGTGACCCCTGTATCAAGGGCAGCATTGCCATGCCGGGGGGGGGGGGGATGAGATGCAGCACTGGAAAAAGGAGCTCTGCAAAGTGGTGCTCTGTTTCCAGGCAGAGAAGGCAGGATGGAGGGAACCGGGCAGGGGCGAGGGGCAGGTGGGGGAGAAGGAGGAGGAGGAGAAGGGTGACGAGGTGGGAAGAGAGCCTGAGCAGAAGAGACCCACCGAAACAGGCCCACTCGATCTCTGGGCCTCGTTGGTGGGCTGTGTGGTTGGCCGTAGCACAGTGGGTGCATCTCTCGCTGTGGAGGACTCGGTGGGGACCATGGTGTGAGAGTACCTTGCGGAGCCCACTGAGCCCCCCCAGTCCAACCCTTTAGAGTATTGGGCGAGTAAATCTGCTGTATGGCTGGATCTGTCCTTTGTGGCAACCAGCATCCTGTCCTGCCCTCCCACCATCGTGCAGAGTTAGTGGGTATTCTCCCACCTGGGAGACCTCCTCCGTCCCCACCGTGCATGTCTGCACCCGGACCTGGTGGACGTGTTGATCTTCGTTAAGGTCAAACTCCACCTGCTGGGATATCCCTTCCTGGATCTGGTCCTACCTGGGCTCTGAGCCACCCCAGTCTACTGTGGTTCTAATCTAGGCAAAACTCCTCTGCAGCAGCCTGCTGACTGGCTCCAGAGCAAAGCTACTTATTGCTATTACATGTTCCACAGCTGCTCAGGTCAGGTTTTTGTGAGTGGTGGTGTTGTGCTCTAGCCCTCCTCAGTTCACGGGGCTGATTCCACAGTCGGGTGCCAAGCTCAGTAGGTATCTCGGATGAGGGCTTACACTGGTTATTATTGGTGCCTGTCCTGCCTGCACAGGAAAGGCTTCTCTGATCGGTGGCATCGTGCTCTAGCCCCCTCAGTTCTCGAGGCTGCTCCAAGGTCCAGAGCCAAACTCAGTGGGTTTCTCGGATTATGGCTTGTAAATGTTTGGGTCTTCCTGGTCTTGCTCCACAACACAGCTGGTAACCCTTTGTCCTCCTCTCCCTGACAAGTTCCTGGTCCCACTTTTGACCTCTCCCTCTCCAGATGGAACCACTACAACCCTTCCCAATGACTTGTCCTGCCCATTCCATCCTCTCCCAGACAAGTTCCCTTTCCCTCTTTTAACCTCTCCCTCTCTGGAACCACTAAAACCCTTCCCAACGACTTCTCCTGCCCATCCTGTCCGTTCCGTGAAGGCAGGAAGGTGGGTGATGTCAGCTGCCACTGCTTTTGGTCATGAGGAACACCTCAGCTGCTCTGGTACATGTAATTGTACAGCATGGTGCCCCCTATCCATGGCACCTGCTGTCCCCTCTGAGGAGGGGGGAATGGGTCCCGCGACTCCCGTCCTTTCTGCAAAGGCAGGAAGGTAGGTGATATCAGCAGCCACTGCTTTGGGGAATGAGGGACACCTCAGCTGCTGTTGCGTATATGGTTGTACAGCACAGTGCCCCCTATCAATGGCATGGGCTGTCCCCTCTGAGCAGGGGGGAATGGGTCTCACGACTCCTATCCTTTCCGCAAAGGTAGGAAGGTGGGTGATGTCAGCCGCTGCTTTTGGGCACGTGGGACACCTCAGCTGCTGTTGCACATATGGTTATACAGCAAAGTGCCCCCTATCAATGGTACCGACTGTCCCCTCTGAGCAGGGGGAAATGGGTCTCGTGACTCCTGTCCTTTCTGTGAAGGCAGGAAGGTGGGTGATGTCAGCTGCCGCCGCTTTTCAATGCAAGAGACACCTCAATGACATCCCTCCTGGAAGTGATGTCATTGTGCCACACTAGGAGAGCACCCAGAGAGGTCTGACCCCTGCCTTTCCCCCCCACTAGCCAGGTGAGTGGTGGCATGAGGTGGAGGATGAGAGTGGGGGATTCTTCTGCTCCCACTGGGAGATTGGCAACCCTAATTAATTTCTTTGGATAATTTTAGACCCAGATGTTTCAGTAGTAAAACAGGTTATGGTGTGTGGGGGGGAACAAAAAGTACGTTCTATCAATTGCATCTTGTTCAAAGGCTGGCCCATTTCTCCGAGCCATTGTGTTTGGCCACACTAATCCATGTTGTATGGAATCTTGATGTAAAACTACAATAGCATGCTGTACCTAGAGCTGCCCTTGAAATCAGTTTGTAAACTTCAAGTGATATTGTGTAATACCAGGTCAGTGAAGAACAAAACTGATACCCTCTGGGAACTTATTAGGAGGGACAAATGTGACCTGGCTTATGTGACCAAGTCCTGGCTGAATGAGGAGGACATGGTCGCTCTCATGCAATTAACACCACCAGGTTCCTAGGTTCCTCATCAACCTCAAAAAGAAGGTTGGGTGGGGATAGCGATACTTTTCCAAGATATTTTTCCCTTCTGAGGGGTCCCTGAACCAAAGATTTCTGGCATTGAATGTGTAGGCCTGAAGTGGGAAGCAGGGGAGAGAATGGGTTTTCTGTTGGTTTACCAACCACCCAGCTCATCAGCTGATACCCTGCTGAAGCTGTCAGAGGTTGTTGCTGACTGGGTGCCATTGTTCGCCAGGACAGTGGTCCTGGAGGACTTCAACATCCAGGCAAAGGCTATCTTGTCTTTAAGTTTTTATGGAGTTTATGACTGCCATGGTGACATCGGGTCAGTCCCAGGTTGTGTCAGCTCCCATGCAATGAAGCTGGCCACACACCAGATTTGATCTTTTGTACAGGGGTTGATCTGGAGTGCATAGTTGTTTGTGAACAGGTGCCTTGGTCAGATCATTTCCTTCTTAGGGTGGGATTGAAGTTAGGTTGGGCAACAAGCTGATTTACAGGGGAGTGTGACTCGGGTTTCCGATTTGGGATAAATACCCAAATCAGACCCAATTCATAAAGATTCGGGATTTCTGCATTGTGCCCAGCATTGTGGGCTCTATTTGGGAATCCCAAATAAAAGCTTTCCAAAGCAATTTGGCTCCATCAGTCAGCTGGAGCAAGGGCGGGGAGTTTAAACTTTTAAAGCTGGCAGGCGGGGGAGCCCCCTTGACTGCCAACTGAAGCAAGCCCTGGAAGCGCCCAGTTCCATGCAGCTTGCAAGTGACCAACATGGAAGTGGGCACTTTAAATTGACTTCAGCTGGCAAGTGGGGGAACCCCCCACCTGTCAGCTGAAGCAAACCACACTGGGTTTAAACTACCTCTCCGCTGCTTATATCATCCAATGGGAAGGGGAGGAGGGAATTCCTTCTCCCCCTCACCAGATGGGAGGGGAAGGAGGAAACCCCCTTGCCCCCTTCCATCGGGTAAAATAAGCAGCGGGGCAGGAAGTTGCTTTTTGGTGTGGTCCAAATCTTTATGGAGCATAACCAAAGTGGGTCAATAAGCGATTTCCGAAGCAGCTCTCTGCTTTGGAAATCACTTATTTCTGACTTTTTCCCACTTCGGAAATTTCAAAGCAGGAAACCTGAATCTTTTTTTCTTGCATACCCCTACTGATTTGTGCTCTCCTGTGGAGATTTATGAATCATAATGTATTCTGGAATGCTTTGTAGGATTTCTCTGAGCCTGCTGGGAGCTCGCTCCATGGGCCTACTGATTCCTGGAATAAGGTTCTTCAGGAGGCCATCAATAGAGTTGCTCCCCAACACCCTCTTTGCCCTTGGCCTTCGGTGGTCCCATGTTATAATGAGGAGCTATGAGAGGCTAAATGGTCATTAAGATGGCTAGAGTGTTAATGGTGCCAGACTCATGACAAGATTATCAGAATTCATTAAGGGGTCAGTTGAAGGCCTATGAAGTGGCAAAGGTAGCAAAGAGGAATTCATTTTCTACCTCCATCGCATTTGATAGTTTGTGTGCAGCTCAATTGTTTAGATTGATCCAGCAGTTAACTACTCTTTCTATAGAATTTAAAGTGGTAGATGGTTTGATTTTTATCTGTGACTTACTTGTGACTTATATTACGGATAAAGTCTCCACTGCATGCCAATCCAGCTGCCAAGTTTGTTGCTAGTTGCATACCAGTGGCTCCATCTGCTTCTTAGGTTTATTCTTAGACTCCTTCAGTCCACTTACTTTGTAGATATTGACAGAACCCTGATGGCTGTAAGGCCTACCTCCTGCTCATTGGATCCCTACCCCTCTTAGCTAATTAAATCTTGCCATGATGTGGTAGGAATCCCCTTGTAAGCAATTATTAACTATTCTCTCATGTTGGGCCAATTTCCTAGCTCCCTCAAGTAGTGAGGTAGTGAGTGCTCTGTAAAAAAAAAACCCTTCCTTGGATAAAGGAGAGCTAACAAATTAGGGGCCAGAGTCAAATTTGTCTTTGTTGGGTAAGGGCATTGAGTGTCTAGTGGCTGACCAGCTTCAGGGTTTTTTGAATAATACATCAACTCTTGATCCATTCCAGTCTGACTTCAGACTAGGCTTTGAGACTGAGACTGCTTTAATAGCTCTGGTTGATGACACTCAGCTTCAGCAAGATAAGGCCTGTTGTGTGCTGCTGATTTTCTTAGATCTGTCAATGGCATTTGACACTGTTGACCATTTGGTCATTGGGGATGAGGGTTCATCCTGACAGGAACTACATTATGGGATCCTGCAGGAGTTGATCTTGTCCCCAATGCTTTTTAATATGTATATGTGCCCCTTAGGAAATGTTGTTAGGAAGGTTGGTGTTGGGTGCCACCAGTATTCTGATGACACCCAATTCTGCCTTCTATGTAGATATCTCTTTCTTTGCCCAATGCCTGGATGTCATAGTGGAGTGGCTGAGGGGTAACTGGCAGAAGTTAAATCCTTTGAAAACTGAGGTCTTTTGGCTGGGGAGGACTTTGGCTGTGGGGAATCTGCCACTTTTATTACTTGATGGAGTCCAACTTTCTGCTGCAGACTCCATTAAAAGTTTGGAGTTTGGCTTGATTCTAAGCTTTCCATGGACAAACAGGTGTCCATGGTGATTAGAGTAGCGTTCCATCTTCGCCAGGCCTGACAACTTTCCCCGTATTTATTTAAATCCAACCTTGCTACATTGATCCATGCAACTGTTACCTCTCATTTAGACTACTACAACTTGTTCTATGTTGGGCTACCCTTGAAAATGCTCTGGAGACTTGGGGTGGTGCAGAATGCGGCTGCTAGGTTGCTGACCAAGTCACCATGGTTAGCTCATATAACACCGATTTTGAAGCAGATGAACTCATTACCAATTAGCCTTCAGATCCAATTCAAGGTGTTGGTCATCACCTTTAAAGCCCTTCATGGTCTGGGACTCTCATCCCTACAGGCCTGCCTCTCCCATTATGAATCCCACCCCCTTGCCTGCTTTGTTCTCCTCACAGAGCTTGCTGGTGATCATGACCTCTGGGTGGCATGACTTTCTTTCACCAAAAAGAGGGCCTTTACAATAGTGGTGGCTTCCCTTTGGAATGCACAGTTAGAAGGCACTCGTACTCAGCAGGACACGTTGATGTTTTGGAAACTCTGTAAGGCAGAACTATTACGGTGTGCCTTTGCTATTTAATATTCATTTGTGAGGCAGAGATAAATTGTTGTGCATATTTATCTACCTGCAATTTTTATGTTAATCACAGGGTTTTATAGGCTGGGGTTAAGAAAACTAGAGTGGTTTTTATTTATATTAGGCTGTTTCACTGTGATTTTATTTAATATTATATTTTTGTATTGTTTTAACCATTGTAATTGTTATGAACTGCTTTGAGATCTTAACTGAAGAGCAGCAGTATAAAAATGGAATGAATGGATGGATGGATAGATGGATGAAATAAAGTGATGCAAAGCACATCTATCTGCTTGTCAACTGAAGTCAGCTGCCTGATATATATTTGAAGTATTTGCACAGGTTGTTGGTTACTTTCTGATTTCAGTTCAAGGTGCTATCATTCATAGCTAGGGAACCCCATACCTATCTCTCCTAGTATCAGCCCATTTGACAGCTCTGCTTTCAAACCAACACCTACTGGTTACAATGATCACTGCTTAATCTAGGACTTTTTGAGAGGCTGTTATTGTTTATGTAACAGCCTTCTTGAAGTTGCTCCTACTTCATTGAGTTCATTGAAATGAGTCCAGATGGAATTACTGAGGAGGGTTTTTGGTACCAAAACCTAATTTTTAATTTCATATCTATTTGGTACTGTTTTAAATGGATTTTAATTCTATATCATTTTTATTATCATTGCAATCTAGCTTGACACCAGTCTTGCCGTTATTAACTGTTAAGGAAACTATGTAATCAATCCTTCAAGATCTCAGGAATATTCATAATATGAAAACTGAGAACCATGATCTTTAAGAATGCCAGGGCCTCTTTCAATTTGCAGAGAAATCCTTATTTTTGAAGTTCTACCGAATTTCCCATAAATACAGTTAGTGAGCAGCTATTTTCAGTTGTAGTTGCTGGTAAAGCTATATAAAGAAATAGCCAGGATGTCTTTCTCAAATGCCAATTTAAAATAAAAGCCATTTTTCCTATTTCATTTATCTAACATGGGAAAACATTTGCTCCATCCTATAATTTTTATCTAGTTATTCAAAACACTAATAATCAGTGAAGCACATATATGAAGAAAATTAAGAAAAATATCCCCAATATTTCTGTGAAGGTTATAAGGAAGACACTGAGGAAACTGGAAGTGAGGAAGGGGAAGATGACAAAGAACTCAAGACTTGTCAGGCAAGACTAGAAGCTAGCCAGGACAGTTAACAGCTGTCTTTGGCTTCCTGGATATATTTGGGAGAAGACTGCTCTCACAAAAAGGTACACTTGGCTTGGGAGTACAGCCATACTTTGTATGTATTTAAAAAGTAACCAGTAATCAATTCAATAACAACCTACAATATGAATTATTTGAAAATAGAAAAAGCACATACTGTCAATTTATGATGCCAAATACCATCTTGTTATTAACTCCAGTATCTTTCTTAAATCCAGTACAAAATCTCATGCCTCACTTTTCCTTTAGGCCATTATTCCAATAAGAAAGGGAAATCATATCAGCATACAATTCCCCAAGAGTGAACTTTCCCCTTGAAGAACTATTTTAGAACTGTGATTTTATACATTAGCATAGGATTCTATCATTTCCTCTCCCATTCTGATATTGATGGAATTTATGTCTGTTTCAAAAATATACCTAGGCCTATTCTTGTCACAGTAAATATTATTCTAACTAAAAACCTCAGTTCCTTTTTCATCTCTTTTTTAATATACCCCAATTATATTACTAATGAATCCACAGAAATTCTGTACCCTATAATTAACTAAATAATAGAAATTACTCTTTTGACATTTTTACAGGTCCACTAAATGTGTAAAAAAGTACATAGTCTTCTCTTACATCTCTAATACTTTCCTGCTAAGTTTCTTAACAGTAAAGATTGTGTAAATATGTTAATATATATCACATCAGAACGGTGGCAGGTAGAATCAAAACAACTTTTCAAAGGAACAAGAACAAGGAATTGCAGCTGAAATATTCATGGATAAAGGAGCTAGTGCCAACACTGCAATTTTTTTAAAACAAAGTCAACACAATACAAACATGGATTTTTAAAGAATTTCACCTGATAAGATTACTTCAGCAGCCTAATAGTCCAGAGTAGCCTTATCTTGTCATCTTGGAAACTAAACAGGTTATCATTAGAACTTAGATGGGAGATCACCAAGGAAGACTGGGGTCACTATCCAGAGGAAGGCAATAACTAACCACCTCTGCTCACCACTTGCATTGAAAACCCCATGGTCCTGTGGGTCACCATGAGTTGGTTGCAACATGACTGCACACATTATGCAAGATTTCTTCAACACATCCAACTTGCAATATATGTAGAAATGTTTCAATATAGCTTAGGCATTATTGTGCATTGAGCTGTGAAGTGGGTTCATGGTGAAGCAATCAGATAATTTCTTCATGACATACTGTATACAAGTTAGATCAACATGGTATATGCTAATTTGGTTATCACAGTTCATGTAACCAAGTTAGTCATGTCCCATCACCACTCCAAAATGTCTTTTTCATCTTTATATAAGTAAAAAAAAAGGATATGCAGAAAAAGATTAACACAAATATGAAATAAAATTAAAATAACAATGTGAGAACATTGCAATATTCCAGGAAACTTTTTCTGAAAGTCACAGTTCTCCAGTTACAAATATTTCCCATGGAAGAATCTGATGGCAAACTGATGAATTTAATTCTATTTTATTAAAAATGTAATTGTATTTCCCAAGACCTGAAAAAAGACATAGGATTTTTTCAGCCATTCAAGAATAAAGTAAAAAGTAAAAATGACTGTCTTATCAATAGTGCTGTGAATGATAATTGTAGTTTTTTTATCACATTCAAATTTTATATAATAATTTACTTCACATTCCTTGCCCATTGACCCAGCTGTTTACAACTTTTCTCCTCATCAATGCCAAACCCCTTCAAAACTGGGCAAGAGTTAATCTTCTTCTCCTCAGAAGATATAACCACTCTTCTTTTTGGCTTGAAAAGGAGTCTCAGCCCACGACCCAGTCACTCTTGCCACACACTCCCAGTTCTCTGGTGTCTGTGTAAAGCATACTTCAGCTTATGCTGATGCTTAGACTTTGAATTCTTAGATAGAAGTCTTCCTCAGGACAGTAATACTACAGTTAAGGCAAAGGAGTCTTCTTCCTTCATTCTAAAGGTGAACTTTTCTGACTTTTCTTGTCAGACTCCCTGATTCCAAATCCTGTCAGAAACCAACTGGCTACCTTCAGACTGGTTCCGACTGACCAATCAGAGAAGAGGGAGCATTCTCTCACTCCAACTCTCTAGTCTAGGGAATAGTTAACCCATCCCCTCCCAGCTCTTTGATTTTGCTGCCCAGCAGGAAACCTGTTAAGTGCAGTCTGTCACAACTGTGTAAAACTCACTCATGGCTTGCAAGTTTCCTTCAATTCCTGCACATGTGGTGCCCAATTTAGGATTGTGAATGTGATGCAAAGAGGGAATGGCTTTCAGCCTTTTGTCTTGGGCTGTTTTCTTGATCTGCTATGGACTCAGTGGTATGCTATTTGGTCTATTGAGTAAACTTTAGTTTACATTCCTGGGTTTCCCCAACAAGCCCATGGATATCAGATCAGGGAAATGATGGTGTTGGTGTTGGTAAATCTCTCCTCTGTGTGCACCATGGTCACAATCTAAATTAAGTACTGCATGCATGAGTACTGCAAATCATGCATGACCATTACCTAGGACACAAAGTGGGGAAATATGTAAAGTGAAAGCTTTTTATGCGTATGTCACTGTTTTTTGTTGGTAGACTAATGTTCCAATTAAGTTAATTACTGATAGATCTTAAAGGCATTAAAGGTCATGATAACATGATGTAACAAACAATCCTTTAATTCCACAGGACGAAAGCTGTTGGTTTATCCATATTATGCCAGAGGCAGTGCATCCTAATTCTATTTAAGATTGCACTGTGAGTCCTGTTTTGACAATTAGTCAAACACTACTTATATAACTAATACTAACATTTAGCTTAGTTACACATTTCTGGTTGTGCATCTTTCTAACCTAGCTTTTCTTTCTTTCTTTCTTTCTTTCTTTCTTTCTTTCTTTCTTTCTTTCTTTCTTTCTTTCTTTCTTTCTTTCTTTCTTTCTTTCTTTCTGAATGTGCTTATAGAGATACAGCAACTGGTAAGATTTCAAAGATGTCCAGCATAAAAAGCATTTTTTTTTAAATCAGAGCCCCCCCCCCTTTCCCCCTAAAGCAGTCATTAAAGTAGGTTACAACGATTGCAGATCAGCCTTGGGCTGCTGAAAAGCAAATTGGACATTAATTGCTGCATTTGAGTGCTTTCTACTGCACGATTATCTATAATAATATTATCATAAAGGCCTCATAAAAGGTGTAACCCACTATTTCCTATCCACTAAGAAAATAAATTTTTTCACCTGCAAGTTGAAATTATAATGTACCAATATTTTATGTACACTCCAGGGTGTACATAAACAGTATAGCTTATCATGGTTGGTGAAGATCTTCATTGTTTTGACATTTGTGCTCGGTCTTGTGTTGTCAATTTGAGATAGCCTACAAAGCATTAAAGTGATCCTGTGAAACCAACAGCCTCCTTGCAGAAGTCATATACCATAAAATATCTTCCGGATGGCTTTATAGCTCTCTTAATTTGTGGCTCACCACAAAAGAATCAAGTGTGCCAACATGCTATATCAAGTATTCAGTGGACTATAATATATAGCTGATGCACTGCAATTCAGGGCTATCAGATAAGTATGTTCTAAATAGCTTGAATCCAAGAGTGCCTCATCCCCTATGCCAAACTGCTAAAATAGCAATTCTATATTTGAACTGCAGCATCACACTTTGCATATTCTTAAGTCTGCTTTTCCTTCTTTCATATCCCTCAGATGTCAACCTCTCATTGGTTTATGCGTTTAACCAATCTGAGCAGCTGCAGCCCCAATAAAGATCAAAGTTTCTGGCTTCTTTCATAGAGGAAGTGATCACTGAAGCTACCGAAGGATCATTATTACTGATAAGTGGCATTAACAACTACCCACAATGTTTCACCAATTAAAAAAAAATTGCATTCATTCAATCTCTGACAATGCATGCAAAACAGCTCAAAAACGCGTGCAGACACAACTCCTTAGCCAGTCTGTCACTTATTTCCTAGACTGGGGTATGAGAAGGAAGGGAACTGAGCTTAAATACTACCCTCATTCTGCAGTCATTTCCCCCCAATTCCAAACAATTTCTAAGCTGAAAAGGGGACTGCTTCATACATATTAAGTTTCACATTTTTGTCCCACCCTTCCTCTGAGGTTCTCATGAGTGGCATGCATGGTTCTTCCTCCCTCTGTTTGATCCTCACAACAATCCTGTAGTGCAAGTTAGACTGAGAGAGAATGGCTGGCTCAAAGTTACCCATTGAGATTCAGGCCTGAGTATAGATTTGAACCAGATCTCCCAAATCCAAAGCCCACACTCACCACTATATCACATTCATGGGAGAACTGGGCTTGGCATTTGTGCCCCTCTGATGGCAGTTCTTTCCCTCTTTTGTCCTGTGAAATTTATTGCAACATACACATACCATGATTTTTTTTAAAAAAAGTTCTTCACATGGGTGCATTGGGGGCATAGGGAGCATTGTGAAGCAAATCCCTATTTCTTTCACATACAAGCACTGTTCAGTTTACTTGAGGCATTGTATAATGTTTTCAGCTTCATTGGAAGCATCAGCTATTGGGCACTGCCGGAGGCAATATACAAGGCTTAATGGTCCAATGGACTGAACCAGCACAGGAAAATCTATCCTCCTGTGCAGCATCCTGTGAGATCTCTCTATCTCACCAGCAGCTGCTGCAGTACAAATCATGTTGTGTATAATGGTATGTCTGCCGTGGGGGATTTATGGGTATGCACTGCAGGCAATGGTGGTGTGGAGATGATGGCAGATCAAGCAGGATGCAGGATACACATTTTGAATTGCTGGAAATCCCCACTGGGCTGTACTGCAAGAAAAATGAGAAAGTCTGCTAGTACTGCCAGCCCACTCACTCGATGATCTGTTTCTCTTTGCAGGGAGGAAAGTAAAACAACACTTAACAGTGATTAAAATAACTAAAAGAGCAACCCTGGACAATCACTTTCTCTAAGGTTCCAAAGAGTGACTCAGTGCCAGTAGGGTGGGTGGGTGGGGAGGGGGGAGACTCTGAACTCTCATATGTTACAGAAGAGCCTCTGAGAATGAAATGCATTTTGAGATAGGAATTGCTCGGTGGCTGATCCTTATGTGAAAGGAGATTAAAAGTTCATGATTCTACAAAGAATCATTTACCTCTCCAAAAATACTGTACACACAAATACACACTTCACTTACTATAGGTGTGCTGTGGCAAATTAATTTTTATCCGATATAAGAGGAATAAGTGTATAGTTAGGTCATGTTATATTTTCCAGGTAAGGGGTTGCTTATGTGAGTGTCTGGGAGTGATACCTGTTGTGTAGATTCTATGAAATTGCATCAATGTGTTACGCTTCAAGAATAGCAATCAGAGCAGAAAACCTGTTGGTTCCAAAGATTATTGATTAGCAGGCAAAGTCATTCATTTCTGCAGAATGCTCATATTTTTATGTTTCTATGGGGATATATTGCAGGATATAATCCTATAGCCATAATAACAGAAATGTGAAGTTATCCTTATGTCATTGCCACCTTTTGCAAATGTGCATTTGTGTTTTAAGTTTAGGTGAATGTGCAGTTGGTAAAAATTCTATAGCAGTAAGCTAGTATTGGAGATGATGGAAAGATTCCTGAACTTCTCTTCAACTGTTTTGGAACTAGAAGAACCAGTAAGGTTTGTGAAGTATCTTGTTTAGTACCTATTAACCTTGCTGCTAAGTTGTTAGTTAATTGGGGAGGGGAAGTTTATACACAATTCCAAGAATGTTTGTTGATTTATGTGTTGACTGAAATAAAATAAACTTTTGCAGTTTTAAGACGAATAACAGGCAATACTGGTTTAATTAATAATATATTAAATGCTCATTAACTGCTCATAAAGCAAAATTACCACTGTAGTTAGATAGAAATTGCTTTGACAGGTTGCCTATTTTGGCCTAAATTGGCTATTATAATATATTTTTTCATCTTTCCCTGAAGTGTCTGTTACTGTTATGAAACAAACAACAGACAGGAGCCTAAAATAGTTACTGAGGCAGCCATGTTAATAACCAGGCATGACATTTCGAGCATTTTACATAGTTTTCTACCTGCTGAGATGGCCTAGAAAGAAGACATATGAAAGAGATCCAAAGATGATGAGTATTTAATGTATATGTTTAAATTCCTTTCCAATTTTGTTTCAAAGGCTCAACATACTCTTGTCTCTTTAGAGCAAATGACTTTCCAAAGGCTGCCCTGTAAGCTTCCTGACATATGAAAAGTTTAAATCTAGGTCTTTGAGAGAACCTTTTGGGGAAAAGGTGGGAAGGGTAGTATATTTCCTTAGCAACTGTCTAAGCAAACTTTCACATACAAAGTATTTTTTTTCTCTGACCAAACTCTGAAGGATTATTTTTCACCCTCTAAGCAGCAAACTCATTGCTTATATTCTTAAAAGGTCACATTTACATTATGCATGGTCATACATGCTATTTTTATAATGTGGAAGGAGCTAGCTCCTTGTTTTGTAAATTATATTCCTTTGAGTGGAGGAGGGGAAAGAATTTTAGTCAATTTCAGTAATTGAGTACAATTTCATTGAAGTAACCGACTTCTGAGCACAGAGATTACCAGCTTTTGCTACTTATCGTAAGAATGCTGACTGCAAAGATGCAAAATAGACATTTTTAATTTGTTTATATTTTTGTTTATATTTTTACACAGTTTTTCAGCATAATCAAATTAAATCCCAATTTTAATTATGAACCAAGTAAAAATTTGAGCAAAACTTGCAATACTTTTAAATATTGGCTCATAGACTGGTCTTACTCTGTTATTTTCAATTGTCATCAGATGATATCAACTTTCTATGCTGTTAGATCTGTTATGGCTCACTTATAGTCAATGATTTATTACTGTCTATGAATGAACTGCCCTATCTGTATTCTAGAATCTGATCATGAATTTAAAATATGTATGCATTGTAGAAGCATCAAGGCAAACACAGCGTCATACCAAATCAAATTTTTGGTTTTTATTTCTAAACCCTCTTGCCCAAAGAAAAATACATATATAGGTAAGCCATTGTGGGAGGCAAAGAGACTTCAAATCATGTCTTATCATAGCAAAGGAGATGTTCATGGCAAGAAAAAACAACCATTTAAATCCTTTTGGTAGTAAAGGACTAGAAGAACCCCAGACGCCACATAGAAAATGTCAGAACATTAAGATAGCACTGCCAATTTTAAAAATAACCACAGTACTTATATGCTGCAATTTATTTAAAAGTACAAAGGGGGTGTCATGAAGCTTAACAAAGCAATTTATTTCATGGTTCAAGAATATGCAGAGGGATAGCATATCCTGAGGACTGCTGAGGTGGAATTGGCTGGCCACTGGCTCAACACAACGAGGTTAGTCCCTTCCTTAAAGGGAACCCTTATAGGCCAGGGAAACACCTGGCAGTAGATCTGCAGGAGCTGTGACCTCACCTGCTTCCCCAGCAACAGTGCAGTTGTACACAGAGGATGTCACAGCAGCATGGTCATGACAAATGGGGGAACTACAAGGCAGCAGCCATGGGAGGATGGATCTGGGGACATGTGAGCAGAGGGGTAGAGTTGGGCAGGGCTGTTCCTTGGACTCAACCATCCCTTAAAGGCACAGGCCCTCACCACAAAGAATGGAAGCAGCAGCACAACTAAGAGAAAGGAGCCCCGCTACATTGCACACCAGGAGCAATCCCAAACATAGCCCCGCTACATTGCACACCAGGCACAATCCCAAACATAGCCACCAAGAAGTAAACACCATAAAAAGCAATGGGGAAAAACTGAAGGAAAGTGGCAGAAGGAGAGGAACACAAAAGGAACACAGGGCTGACCACAGGTACCCAGTCACAGCAAGGGTGCCTCCCACCACACTGAGGTCAGCCCTGTGATATGCCTCAGGTGCCCTCCTCTGCCACTGTCGGTGGAGCAGGAAGGGGCTGGAGGAGCCAGGCATTACTGTTTGATGCATTTTCATGCATCAATATATTGAATGGCAATATCCATAGCCACTCAAGAAGCCCAGCTGCCACCCTCCAAGCACTGCTGACCTCAGGCCCCAGCATTTCTCTAATCATGCTGGGCCTCCAGCCATTCCCACTTGATGGCTGCCAACATAAATGAGAGGGTGGAGGATGTGTCTCAGTGTGCTTGGGCCCTGAATCCAGAATTGTCTCAGAGGATCCAAATCTCCAGGCCCAGTGGAGACCATATCATCCAGGGGCTGTGCCAGGCTGCCCTTTGACTCCTCCGTCCCCTGCAGCCCCGACACCACTCCCATCCACTTCCATCTGAGGATAAGAAGTCCACCCACTGAAACACCTTGTCCACAACTGCTTGCTCTTGGGAGTCCCCAACAGGCCCAAGGTCCACAAGATGGCTACTCTGTGGCCTATCTTGAAGAGATGAAGGTGCAAAGATGGTTCACAGCACTGGTGGAGAAGTTAAGGTGAAAGCGCTGGGGAGGGGGGCAATGGAGAGCAATAATCTGTTGACTGTCCTTGTGTGGGCTATGTCCTGGGTCCACAGGCCCCTCACTTTCATCCCCGTCCAACCTTGCAGCTGCTGTGGTGGGAGTGGCCACCCCACTGCTGACCTCCATCTTTTCCTAGCTTGCTGCTGCAGATTAAGTGGTGGTGGGGGGTGCAACTAGCTGGGAACCCATTGGAAGGTTCACTCAGAGCAGTCAATGGTCCCACAACAGCTCCAACATTCTCTCCCCTGAGTCCATGGCTGGATCTTCAATCCCCAAGCTGATGTATAGCTCTACCCTCTAGCTGGCTTTGGCCCAGAACTTTTGTCCTTTCTGAGCGAGCTGCCTGTAAGGGGAATGGTGAAGAGCAAGTGGGGAGCAACCTCTGCCATCACTCAAGGGGCACACAATGGCTGCAAAACCATATACCCACTGGACAGGATCTCAATGCTGCAGCCACCCACCACGACAAACAAGATTACTATGCGCAGACCAGCCCCGGCACAAGGCAGACCCTCCACCAGCACCCACTTGTAGGAAATGCCTTGGATCACGAAGACACACATACACCTCTGAACCAGCCCAAAGGAATCCATTCACCACTTCAGGGTAGTAGTGGAACTACTATTAGTAGTAACAACAACAATGTTCATCTTATATGCCGCCCTTCAGGAAAACTAAATACTATACTCAGAGCAATTTACAAAATGTGTTATTATTATTCCACAACAATCATCCTGTGAGGTGGGGGGGGGGGGCTGAGAGAGCTCTGGAAGAGCTGTGACTGACACAAGTTTACCCAGCTGGTTTCAAGCCAGAATCAAACTGGAGAATCAAACTGGATTCTCCAGATTAGAGTTCTGCTGCTCTTAACCACTTCACCAAATTATGCCTCCATCCATAAAGAATTGATCAGGGCAGAGACCTGCTCTGCCACATTGCACCAGAAGGAATGTTAGCAGACAGACCCCTTCCTCATTCTGAAAGGGCAGTTTATGGATGGAATATCATAACTTCCCCTCATAAGTCCAAGACACCTCCTGGCTCACAGCAGATGCCAGCTGGGCAGGAGTTCAGAAAAGTACTAGAACATGAGTCAGAGGTGGTTGAATGACTGAAGGCCCCTCCACACTCCAGAGAGACACAGAGATAACAAGGGCTGATTCTGCACACATTGGATAATGCACTTTCAATGCACTTTAGCTATTGTTTGGAAGTGGATTTTTTGTTTCACACTCGAGAAATTCAGTTTCAAATGATCTCTAAAGAGGATTGGAAGTGCATTATCCAACATGCGTGGAATCAGCTAAGGTTTCCTAAGAAAACCCCTGTCTAATCCCATCAATGTTTCCCCCTCACCCACCTATCCCAAGACTGCATAATCATAGTCTCTCTAGGCTCTTTCTTTCTCTGAGTAAAATAGCAAACTATATCCCTATGAAACTTCCACTGTTCTCCATCGTATTCCAAAGGCCTCACTTCCTAACCATCATTCATGAACAGTATATGGAATAAACCATCATGGTATAGTCCCCTGCTGATTCCAGCATCTCTTTGGAAGTTTGCAGCCTTCCAAAACGATCTTCATCATTCCCTGCCATGTAACTGAAAGGTTACCATGATGTTCATGTACACACACACACTAATGGTGTTAGAAAAGACATGAAGGTGTGTTTGGGGGGGGGTGTTTGGGGGGAGACCCAGACATGCTGGCAAGTCTGCAACGGAGAGTCAAATGTTGAGAATGAGAGAACAGATGACATTTGAGTGACAAACGTAATTGAATATTGTGCCTTATCATATGCAAGAAAGGCACACAGGAACTTTTATGCCCTTTTAAAGGGACCTCAACAAAAGGACACAAAAGTAATTAATCATTTTATTACCACTATCACAGCACAAGAAAAACAAAAATGTAAACATAAAAAAAGATTTTGTTTCCAAATACCACTGGCTAGCACTAGTCAGTAGTGCTCCGCTGTTTGGATGCTGGCTTGCAGTTAACAGTTTACTTCAAGTTTCCTACTGTTGGAGTCAGTGAAATGATGCTGACATTCACCTACTTCAGGGTCTGTTAACATTGACCCCCTTGTTTATGTGGGCTGGAAATGTGGTTAGTCAATGGTTCAGAGGAGGAACTGTATTCTGTGCAATGCTGGTGAGTGCCCTAGAGCCTCCAATAGGTCCTCCCTCCCCTTTCCCCATTGAAAAAAATGGCCACAAAAAGCATGCTGATGAAAAAATCTAATACATTTTGACCCTGACCCGGCAATCTCTCAGTGGAAAACTATCATGCACATTGTTGCCCATGAGGAGCTACAACCAACACCACTTCTTGATGTCTGAATATGCAAGCCAGTTGTAACAAGAAGGGCATCTTCATAGACCTTGTGGCCAAATTCCGAGACAATGTGCACAATGTACAGACCTCTGCTGGGTCTGATCTCAACCACTTGCTGGTAGCCTGGCCAGGGCAAAGGCTGGCTGCTGGGTCAGTTCCCCACCAACGGGGCACTGATGGCTGTCTCTCCACCAGAGGTGTCTGGGTCTATCCCCTGCTTCTATACCTGTTCACACCATATGCTAAGGTCAAACCAAGGGACCATTTCACCTTCAACCAGGCACACCATTGGATCCTCATGGTCATTGAGCAGACTTTTGGTCTGCAACCTACACCACATTGGGATCAACAGGGCAACAAAGGCCCTGGCAATTGCCAAGCATTTCACCTTATTTGTCATGCTTCACAACATGACAATCTGGCAGTATTTGCCACTGTATCAAGGGACAATCCCTTATCTGGGCATAAAGAGGAGGGGTCTGGAGGACATCTGGGGCACCTGCAGCAGGTTGCTGGGGCTATGGGCAGGCTATCAGAACTCCTGGGGCACCACTGGGCAAACAGCACCACGGGAGGGGGGTAAGCTGGCATGCACATAACTGAGTGTCCTGGCCTACTCTTCTCCACTACGCCTTCTCCTTGTCCATGGGGATGGGCCTGTGTGGCAGGGTTGTCACTCTTGGACTTGGAAGGCTGTGCACATCCAACTCCTGCCATGGATAGTTCATGGTCCTAGCTGCTGGGTAGCAAATGGGTGGATCACTAGGATAGTAGTGTGGCCATGGGTATGTGCTGCAAGCAACTGGCCCCTGCCCACCCACAGGGTCCTGGGTAAGTGGGTTCCACACTTGCCACTTGGTACAGTAATGAAGGTTCAGGGGCAAAGCCAGAGGGATGTAGTTCTATGGAGGTCACCATGGGGGATGGTTGTTGTTCTGGGGGTTTTCTGGCCAATATGGAGGCAGTGGGTAGGTCCTTTGGTGGGAGGCACAATTTTCTGAGAGCGTACATGCATCAGAGGTAGTGTGGGTGGGCCATCAAAGAGCTCCATAGGGTCCAAACTCTGTGCTGGATGGGTCACAGAGTGGCAGTCCCAGGAAGCCATGGTTAGTAGTAGTCCCTTGCCAGTTGAGAGGTATATAGACATCTGCCCTGAGGCCATGGGCCATGGCTGTTGAGTGAGACCACAGCCCCTTGCTGGGGGGGCGGGATGTGGATGGGGGAACTGCTAACACTGAGAGTGTGGTGGCTGTTGGGGAGAGTTGCATTTGCTAGACTCTACGGGTATTTATGAATTATGCCACAGGTTTTGCTGGCATAAATTTTGCCTGGTTTGGGAGAAGGGTGTTTCCAGGCTGGTTCATCTTAGGGAGGCAGCTAATTCTTACTGTACCTCTAGGCCTCCTTCCTCTCCCACTGGCACTGATGGTGGTACTCTCACAGGGGACCATGGCAGTGCCTTGCTCAGATATGGCAGACTGATATGGAAGTGCTGTGACAGCATATCTCCAAGATATCTTGGGAATGCACTGGAGTACCAGCTTGTCAGCTTCATGTGAACTTTTGCCTCCCCCACCCCAAGATTGTGCTGTATGTGGTTTTAGAAGTCCGAGAACAAAATTTTATAATGTCTTCCTCCTTCTGTGGGTCAATTTGATCCCACTTTTTATGTTTAAAATTAATATAGCAATGCAGAGAGCATGCAGATGTTTTACCTGTTGTTTCCTTTTACAAATTTTAAGCCAAGGGTCCATCATAGTCGTGCCTACCTATTCCTCCTGCATTCCTCTACCATTATTCCACTTCGTAACATAACATTTAAGTCGATTGTGGTGGTGGAAAAGTGCCATCAAATTGCAGCCAACCTATGGCAACTAGGGTGTGCTCCAAGAAAGTTTCCATTTCAATTTTGGTGATTCTGGAATAATTCTGTTTCATTACTATTTTATTCTGGATCAGACGTTGCTGACTGATCCATTCCCCCCCCCCCGTTTTCATGAGTTTCAGTCCATTGTGCACACATTGGTCCACACGCTCAAATTTTTTGGGGGGTGGGGGAGGCTCTGGGACAGCTGTTTTCACACTTAACCAAAACCAGTATCAGCTATTAGTCCCCTCCTAGTTTAAAGCATCGATCCACTGAGTTTTTCCTCAGGCACAATAACACACATGGATACAGCAACATACAAGTGTTGCTGAGTGGAGCAGTGGCAGCCGGATATTCCCAAGTTGGACAGCATTCCAAAAGCGCACTGCAGCAACATTGAAAAAAGCCTGCTTCGTGTTCATTTTTTTCCTTTTCTATAGTGCCAATAACTTATTACCTTTGCATTCTGCTGTTGCCTGTTGGTTTCATGTTTCCTTGTGCCTTGAGGTTTTGTTCCCACAGTGAGGGAGCTAATTCAAATCCTTTCTTTTGATGCTTAGTGTTCTTGTTGCCAATCTTCTCCATTGCCCAAGTGCAGGCAGGCAGGCAGGCAGGCAGAATGAATGATTGGCTGAATTCCGTCCCCAACCCCCAACCCCAAACAGACCTATGTTTTTCCCATAAGTTTTCCTTTTACTGTGGAACCAGGCAGAATTGTATTTGAAAAGGGGGAGTAGGTACACCTTTGACATTTGACTCAGAAAAAGAGAGAGTTCTGAAAGACAATAGAAGCAAGTTCATTGTTTTGATGGTATATCTGGAACAATTCAGAGTTAATTTTTTGTTGCAAAATCAAAAAGAGTCCAGTAGCACCTTTAAGACTAACCAATTTTATTGTAGCATAAGCTTTCGAGAATCAAGTTCTCTTCGTCAGATGCATGATACAGAGACTGGTCAAATCTAGAAGAGGAGGGTAAGAAGGGGAGGATTGCAACAAATGCATTGTTGCAGAAATGTATTCCTGGCTATCATTAGTCAAATTTAGGGATGTGTGATTTGGGTTTCCGATTCAGGAAAAATATCCAAATTGGACCTGATTTGCAAAGATTCGGGATTTCCAAAGCAGCTCCAGCATGACAGGTCCGTTTCAGAAAACCCGAATGAAAGATTCCCAAAGCTATTTGTATAGCATCAGGAAGCTTCGGGTCAAGGAGTTTAAATGCCTTTTCCCGTGCACCTGCGCAGTGGCATAGAAAGGGGTATTTAAACTCTGAAATCAGCTGCTCGTCGGGGGCTTCCCCGACAAGTGGCTGAGTGCTGGCTGTGGGGCTTGAAATGCCTCTTTCCGTGCTGCTGCACAGGGGCATGGGAAGAGGCATTCAAAGCACAGAATCAGCTGCTCCACTGCACGCAAGATGGATACACTGGACTTACCGCACCTGGAATCTCCCTGCCCCTCTCGCGCTGTGTGCAGCAGCCTGGTGACACCACACTCCCGATGTGAGAGAGATGGGGAAATTCTCCCCACCGCTCTCGCACTTGGTGCAACAGCCTGGCAGCACCGCTCTCCCAATGAGAGAGGGATGGAGAGATTCTCCCCACTGCTCTTGCACTGGGTGCAGTAGCCAGGCAGTGCCACTCCCAATGTGAGAGGAACGGGGAGAATCTCCCCGCCGCTCTCGCACTGGGTGCAGCAGCCCCACGGCACCTCTCTCCCAATGCAAGAGGGACAGGGAAATTCTCCCCGCTGCTCTTGCACCAGGTGCAGCAGCCCGGCAGTGCCACTCACCTGAAGCAAGAGGGATGGGGAGATTCTCCCCACCCCCCTTGCATCAAGGGAAGAGAACGGCGTGGAAGTAGGCTTAAGCCTGCACCTCTCCGGTGGGTGCTGTCAGGTTCAGAATGCTGTATTGTACTGCTTCGCTTAACCGACTCCATTTTTAATCCTTTCAGTGTTTAAGTGCTCTCTCCACAGGTGCCAAGGTTCCCAGGCAGCTATCTCACAGAAGAGGATTGTTTTGGCTACCGACGTTCCACCAAGAACCGGCCTTGGGAACTTTCGCTATCCTGACTTCAAAGGGGTTGTTTTGAGAACTATGGGGGGAGGTTGGGCCTACTGTGATCTGTTACTTTGTACCTCATGCTTTGCCAGTCATTGGTAACAATGCATATGTACCATCCTGAATATTGCATTCAGGCTAGTGGACTATAATGAACTATTTTTCCAGTAAAAGCCTTTTGGAAACAATGGACTGTTGTCTGATTGCAGAAGGTAGTCTGGAGTAAGGACATTATCTAGCCACAGTTCTGACATTTTGTTACCAGTCACCCTTTCCAATGCCTAAGCCGGATCAAACGGACTCCAAAGCTGTCCCAGTCAGGGATCCTTTGTTTGACCCGTATGCCTCTCCCGGCTCTCAAGGTTTGGAAGCCCAAGAACCTGTACCGCGAGGAGACGGCTCCTCAGTTACAACGATTTATACCCTCGCTCCCAGCAGCGCTAATACTCGGCCTAGAGCCACAGCCGCACCACTCTTCTCCTTGCCCACCCCGACGCAGTGGGGTGCAAGACCAAGGGAAACGAGGGACCGGAGGGCCAGCACGATGTTCACGCAGCTGCAGCTGGATAGTGGGCGCAGTTTGGAATCCATACCCGAACAAACCTGTGGCCGACCATGGCTGTTCTGGAACAGGACAACCGAACAAACGGAATGGGAAACGTCCCGCCGTGGCGCCCTGAGTTGGGATTATGCGGAAGTCACCCCGTGGTCGGGGCAGCAAGATGTAAGTGAGCACCAACGGGTGCAGCTTCAGAGCCGAATGATTGCCATTGATTCAGGAATATCAGCAATCACTGGCCTGACAAAAGGAGTTATAGCCGCGAGATCTCAAGAGGAACAAGGAGTAGAAACACCCTTGCCGTGGCAGCAGACGCTAACCACGGGACCGCCGCCCGAAACTATGCCGACCTCACAGACGACTGGAGATGTGGGGTACTCAGAACTACGGGAGGAGGAAACTACGGATAGAGTACAGGTGTTGGAGAACAGACTCGTAAATATGGAAGAAAGTTTGGCAAATGCCGTCCACCTGCTTTCAGTGCTAGTGGCGGGGGACAGAGGCCGTGATCCGCCAGCTGGTCTACCTGAAATCAGCCAAAGTTTGGCTAACCTGCAAAATCAACTGTGGCCACAACAGCCACCAGAAACAGGAGACGAGGACTCTATCACCGGGGAAGGACCCTGCCCAGAGGATCCTTGTCCAGATGAACCCCGTCCCGAGCAACTGATTACACCAGGAGACGTCGGTGCCGACGGGGGAGGTGGAGAACCGTGTCCGGAAGATCCTCGTCCCGATCGCCCTATAACTCTGTCAGAATATAAACTCACTTGCACATGTGTAAAGGCTGTTGTCCCCTTTAACATAGGGCGAGTCAGCAGTTTTTTGACAGGCTCACACCTGATCATTTAAGCTGGTGTTGCAGCAAGGTTGCATCAGCCTTGTGCTGGTTGGCTGACTCCACTTCACCCTATAGGCTAGTGGACACTTAAAGGTCCAGCCAAAGGTTTGTGCTGCGCTGATCTGCTCAGCTTGGTGCCTGGTGCAAACCTTTGTCGCTCTCTACAAACTCTGATAACTCTGGATACTGACCTAAGGACTGGACTCTGGTTTTTGCTCTCTCTGTATGTATGTATGCTGAGCACCTTTTTGCACCTGTAAATATATGGACTTGTAAAATACACCATCTGCACTTCATCACAACATCCTGGCTCCAGTGTTTTTGTTGTTGGGCAAAGCGGGTCACTTGGCAGCACTAATTACAGACGGTTATTCCGTCAGGGTTATGGGCCCAGCACGCTTCCGCTGCGCCAGTGTACCTGCCGCCTGCAACTGAACCTGTTGGTTTGCTGGAGCGTCGTCTGGATCGTTGTGTGGCAGCTCAAGGGTTGGAACAGACGCTGACTGGTTACAAGCCGGTGCCTGGACCCGTTAAGGCAGCTGTGAGTGCGGTGAGTGCGTGGGAGTCCTGCAGAGTGCAAGATAACAACCATGGCACAAATGGCTCTCATGCCGGCTGAAAGGCTGGGAGCCGATAACTATTTTACGTGGGCAGTATGGATGGAACATTATCTAAAAAGGGAAGGGCTGTGGACTGCTGTAAGCAACCCTCCCGCTGCTCCCACACCTGCAGATCAGACTAACATTGAAAAAGCCCTGGCCACCATCGTTTTGAGTGTGGATAAGACTCAGCTTGTCCATGTGATGGGTGCTGCTTCTGCCAAAGCTGCATGGGACGCTTTGAGAAGGCTACATGTGAGGCAAGGAGTGGGCTCACTCATTACTCTGACAAGAAGGCTTTACCGGTGCTATCTACAGCCGGGGGAGTCGATGTCTTTTCACTTGACTCGGATGGAGGGCTTTTTCCAACAGCTGGCTCAGAGAGGAAAAATCCTGCCTGAACAGGACAAAGTCTTCGCCCTGCTCAGCTCTCTGGATGCCAGGTTTGATAGCCTCATTACAGCCTTGGAGGCAAGAGACGTGGACAGTTTAACGATGGGCCTCGTCTCTGGGTTGCTGCTTGAGGAGGAATCAAGGCAGCAAGAAGCGAAAACTGCTACGACCTTCAAGAGCTCTGCAATCAACAAACAATGCGGAGGAGTGTCCCAGCACCTGCCGGAGAAAGCTTCCAGCGAGGAAACTGCACTGCGTGTCTGTCATTGCTTTGCCTGCGGTTCTACACAGCATCTAAAGAATGCCTGCCCATCCAGCCGGAGGAAGAAAAAGCAGCAGAAGTCAGCAGGAGTCGCAAGCAGTGGTGTGACCCAGCGTACTCAAACAGCACTGGTGTCTGCTGGACCCTCTGTGTCTGGTGGGAGTATCTGGCTAGTCGATTCGGGCGCTACACAATCTTTTTGTTGTGAGCGTGACTTGTTGGTCACTGAAACAGAGCCCAGGCTCAGCCATGTCTCCCTTGCAGACGGCAAAGCTGCTTCAACGGTCTGTCAAGGGGAGATTTGTTTTCCTGCATTGAAGCACTCCCTGGAGGGGGTGCTTTGTGTCCCATCCCTGCAAAATAACTTACTCTCTGTAGCTGACCTTGACAAAGCAGGCTTTGCTGTTTGCTTTGCTAACGGAGAGTGTACAATTTCCAGGGACGGAGTGGAGCTGCTGTCTGGACCACGAACTAACAATGTTTACATGGTTAAGAACTCTCCTACCATTAGCCATGTGAGTAACCGCCCTTACCACGATGGGTGTATACACTTTCTCCATCGCAGGTTTGGGCATGCTTCTTTTGGGGCTTTGGAGAAAACTTTGGGACTGCTAGGGGTAAAGGTGAAGCCTTGCAATGCTTTCCTAGACTGCAATATCTGCAAGGAAGTAAAAAGCAAGGCAGCCCCAGTAGCCAAACACAGCCAGAGGCAGTCAGCCAAGCCTCTTCAGCTGGTTCATATGGATGTGGCTGGCCCCTTTCCTCAAAGTGTGTCTAAGAACCAATATGTGCTTGTAATAGTGGATGACTGTACAAGGTTTTGTTGGGTGTATCCCATGAAACATAAATCAGAGGTTTTTAGTACACTTAAGTACTGGATGAGCAGAGTTCAGAGACAGCTGGACACTGCTGTGGTATCTATCCAGTCAGATAGGGGGGGCGAGTTCTGTTCAAACCGATTAAAGGCATGGTTGCAAAAGCAAGGGGTTGAACAGAGGCTTGCCAACACTATGTCTCCTCAGGAGAATGGTGTGGCTGAGAGGTGGATACAGACTCTCAAAACTAAAATGCAAGCCCTTTTGGCTGATAGTGGTCTGAAGAAACACTTCTGGGCTGAAGCTATGAAGGTTGCCTGCTATTTGGCCAACAGGACTTGGACTTCTTCAATACAGGACATTCCATATCATGCCCTGTATAAGAAGTACCCTAACATAAATCACCTCAGGGTCTTTGGGAGCAAAGCCTTTGTAAACGTCCCTTTGGGTAAGGGACGGACCCTGTCCAAGAAAGCCAGGGAGCTGGTTTTTCTTGGCTATCAGTCAGGTTCAAAAGCCTACAGGTTCCTGGGTGATAGAAATGAGGTGATCTTCAGCCGGTCCGCGGGGTTTAAGGAAAATTCTCGCTGGGAGAGGCTAGGTGATAGCAACCACTCACAATTGCTATTGCCTCTGGCCCCTCCACAGCAGGAGGAGAACGTCATCACTCCAAAAACTCCCAGCCCGAAGAAACGGCATGCTGTGAAGCAAGAGGAGGGTGAGTCGGCTGTCAGCCGATCTCCCCCTCCTGCAGAAACAAACAGTTCCTCTCCCTCCTCCAGCCCTGCTCAAATGCAGGCTGTGCCGAGGAGGTCACAGAGGGAAAACAAAGGTGTGCCGCCAGACCGGCTGGGCTATTCACAGGCCATAAATTATGTTTACACCTCTGAGCCAGAGGATTTTTGGCAGGTTCAACAACTGCCACAAAAAGAGCAAGAGGGCTGGAAGGCTGCTATGCAAGAAGAATACCAGTCCCTCATTACCCATAAGGTTGTGTCACCAATGTGGCTACCCAAGGGTGAAAAGGTAATTGGGTGCCGGTGGATTTTCAAAAAGAAACCACTGGAGGATGGTTCTGTCAAATACAAAGCAAGACTGGTCGCTAGGGGATTCTCACAAGTAAATCAGATACACTATGACCAAGTCTTTTCCCCAACAGTAAAAACCGAGACTTTCAGAACTGCATTGGCTGTAGCAGGTTTCAAAGGGTGGAAAGCTTTCCACTTTGATGTAAAAACTGCCTACCTCAATGCAGATCTTGAAGAAAGTCTATACCTGGATCAAATTCCAGGTTTCCCCATGGGACAAAAAGGTATGCATTTAAAACTGCACAAGGCTTTGTATGGGCTGAAACAGAGTGCCCGGCAATGGAACCAATGCCTGGATCAGGCACTAAAAGCTCTGGGTTTCAAGCAGAGCAACGCTGACTCATGTCTGTATACCTTACAAAGGGCAGGTAAATGGGTGCATTTACTGGTTTATGTAGATGACCTGTGTCTCATAACAGAGCATGAGCAGCACCTAACTTGGTTCCAGGGTAAGCTGCAAGAAAGGTTCCAACTAAAATACCTGGGCCCCTTAAGACACTACCTAGGGGTGGAAGTGACCAGGCACTCAAACGGAACCTATGTTTTGTCCCAAGAAGGAAAAATCCTGCAGCTCCTGGACAAATTCGGCATGGCAGAAGCCAAGCCAGTAAACACTCCCATAATCATAAATAACAGTGATGAAGAAGGTGAGCTTTTTCCTCAGAAAACGCTATATCAATCATTGGTGGGATCTCTCCTATATCTGTCCTCCTGGGTTCGGCCTGACATCGCTTATTGTGAGGCCCCGCCCCGCCCCCAACCGCGCCCTCCTCGTGCTCCGCCGTCCCTTCCTTTGCCTCCAGGGGGAGGGGTGAGTTCCCTCTGCCTCAGACTGGGCTGGGACCGTGGCTGCTCCAGCAGCCTCTGTCTCCAGCTAGCTGTCTCCGAGAACTTCTCCTTCCCTCTCTCTGTGCCACCTCTCAGTCAGCTACTCCTCCTCGGCGTCATCGGGACCTCCCCCTTTATAGCGGCTCTCCTCCCCGCCTCTGGACCCGTCACCAATCCCTGTGCGTGCCACCTCCACCCTCTGCTCTCCCTCGGTTTCCCCCCCCTTCCCTTTGGTCACCGTGCCCGTCCATCATCCTCCCTCCTCACTTCTTCCTTGTCCCGCCAGCTGTCTCCTCTTCCCCGTTGATGGCTCGCCGGTGCTGGCCCTGCGCCAATCCCTGCCCGTGGCTCACACCGGCGAGCCCTCCCAGGAGCCGTCCAGCCAGTCAGGGGATGGCGTGGCTGGCTCTCCGTCCCGCCCCCTCGCCCCGCTGCCGGCCAGGCCCACTCCTGCGCCTCCGACCCGGACGGTGTGGGCGGCCGCCTCGGCGTTTCCTGGGCCGCAGCCCTTCCCCTCGTCGGAGCGGCTTCCCTCGGCGCGGCGGCCGTCCATGCCGGCCCGTGCGGCTCTGCTGACAGGGGCGGCGGCGCGGGTGAGCGCTTCCTTGTTTTGGCCCGGCTCGCCGTGCGCCCCGTCCATGCTCCCCGCAGGTAGGGGGTCCCCGAGGGGTGTGGGGGGGGTGTGGGGGGTGCGCGGGATTGGGGAGGGGAGTTCCGTGGGTGGGGAGGGGAGCTTCGCAGGTGGGGGGGGAGCTCCGCGGGCGGCAGGGAGGCCGGCATGCGCGCCCAGTCCGGGGCAGGAGGAGCCTGCTCCGGACACACACCCTCCCTGGGGTTGGGCGCCTCCTGGTCTGCTGTCTCCTCGTGGACCCGTGACATGTAATCCGCATTCAGATGGAGACGCCCTGGCCGGTGCCGTAGTTGGAAGCTGAAAGGGAGCAGAGAGAGATACCATCTGAGGATCCGTGGGTTATGGTCCTTCATGCGGGCCATCCAGAGCAGGGGGGCGTGGTCCGTGACCAGGGTGAAGGGGTTGTTGGAGAGGTAGAATTGGAGGGCCCCCACGGCCCACTTCACCGCCAGGGCCTCCTTCTCCACCGTGGCGTATTTGACCTCTGCTGGTTGCAGCTTCCTACTGATGAACAACACTGGATGTTCTTGGCCCTCTACTTCTTGGGACAGGACCGCTCCAAGCCCCACGTCCGATGCGTCCGTTTGGACGAGGAAGGGTCGGTTGAAGTCGGGGTTCCTGAGGACGGGGGCCGCGGACAAGGCTTTGCGCAGAGCCTCGAAGGCTTGTACTCGTTCGGGGCGCCATTGGATTGTGGAGGGCTGGTCCTTCCGCAGGCAGTCGGAAAGGGGGCTGGCTTGGCTGGCAAAATGGGGGATGAATTTGCTGTAGTAGCCAACCAGCCCCAGGAAGCGCCTCATCTGGCGCTTGGTCCGGGGTCGCGGGCTTTGTTCTAGCGTGGTCACCTTGTCGGGCACTGGGCGGAGCACCCCATGCCCCACTTGGTACCCGAGGTAGGTGAGCTCCCGGAACCCGATCCGGCTCTTGCTCGGGTTGGCTCGCAAGCCTGCTGCCGCCAACGCCTTCAACACCGTGTCCAGGTGCCGGAGGTGGGACGACCAATCGGGGCTGAATATGATGATGTCGTCAATATAGGCACGGGCGAATCCCTGGCAATGGGCCAACACGTGGTCGACGAGCCGCTGGAAGGTCGCCGCGGCCCCATGGAGACCGAATGGCATGACTCGGAACTGGAATAACCCCTGTGGGGTGGCGAAGGCTGTCTTCTCCCGGTCTTCTGGAACCATGGGGATCTGCCAGTACCCCTTTGTGAGGTCCAGGGCAGATAGGTACTGGGCGGTTCCCAGCTGATCTACCAGCACGTCGGCCCGCGGCATAGGGTAGGCGTCAAAACTTGCGATCGCATTGACCTGGCGGTAGTCCACGCAGAAGCGGACAGAGCCATCTGGCTTGCCCACTAGCACAATAGGACTCCGCCAGGCGCTGCGGGACGGCTCTATCACCCCGAGGCGGAGCATGTCGTCTACCTCCCGGGCCACGATTTCCCAGCGCTTCAGAGGTAGTGGCCTCCAGGGCGCACGGGCCACCTGCCCTGGCGGGGTGGAGATGGAATGGGTGATCACCGTGGTCTGCCCCGGCTGCCGAGAGAAAAGGCCCGGGTTCTCCTGGAGCACCTGCCGCACTTGGGCCCGCTGGTCCCCCGTGAGCGCGGGGTCAAGGACCGGTTCCTCATCCGGGGGTCCGGCTGGGGTCCAAGGCAGCTCCCCGGCTGGGAGCTCGAGAGGTTCGGGGGACAGGTTGCACTGAAGGGGCTCTGCCTCGTGCCAGGCTTTCAAGTCATTAACATGGAGGCGTTTCCGCTGCCGGGGCATCGCGCCGCACTGGACCTCGTAGGACCAAGGCCCCCGAACCTTGGTAATGCGATAGGGACCTCGCCAGGGGTCCCCCGGGCCCGGCCCCATGACTCGGTGGTGGACCAAGACCTTTTCTCCGACCTGGAACCTTCGGGCCGCTGTTCCCCGGTCGTAATAAGCCTTCTGGGATTGTTGGGCTGCCTGGAGCCTCTGCCGGGCCTCGGCCCGACAGGCCTCGAGGCGCGCTCGGAGCTCCTGCACGTATGTGGGGACCGGGCGGGCCTCCGAGGCGGTCGGGGGGGCCCATTGTTCCTCCACCAGCCCCAGTATCCCGCGGGGGCGCCGGCCATACAGGAGCTCAAAGGGGGCGAATCCCGTGGAGGCCTGGGGTGTCTCGCGTACTGCGAACAGTAGGGGGTCAACATACAGGTCCCACTGCTTGGGCCGGTCGTGGGCCATCTTATGGAGCATGGTCTTCAGGGTCTGGTTGAACCTCTCCACCAGGCCGTCGGTCTGGGGGTGGTAGATGCTAGTGAAGATCTGTCGGACGTGCAGCGTTCGGCATAGGTGTCGGGTGATCTGGGCCGTGAAGGGTTTCCCACAATCCGACAGCAGTTCCCTGGGTAGCCCCACCTGTGCAAAGAACCTTACCAGCGCCCGGGCTACCCCTGGGGCCTTCATGTCGCGGAGAGGGACGGCCTCCGGGTACCGTGTGGCATAGTCCATCAGGACCAGGAGGTAGCGTGCCCCGCGGGGGGTGCGGGGTAAAGGTCCTACGAAGTCCATGGCCACCCGGGAGAAGGGTTCCTCGATGACCGGCAGGGGAGCCAAGGGGGCCCTGGCGGGACGGCGGCCGACCAGCCGCTGGCACAGGGGGCAGGCTTGGCAATAGCGCTTGGCCTCCTTAACTAAGCCTGGCCAGAAGAAGTGGGCCTCGATCCGGGCGGTCGTGCCCCGGGCTCCCTGGTGCCCGGCCCACGGGTGGTCGTGGGCGGCCTTCAAGACCTCCGGTCGGAAGGCGGTGGGGACTAGGAGTTGACGGATCTCTCTGCCTCTCTCCTTCACCAGGCGATACCAACGGCCCCCCTCCTGGATGACCCGTGGCCACCGGTTGGCTCGGCGGGGATCTAAGACTCGCCCGTTACTTACTGCGGTCGCCCGTCGCAAGCTCTCCAACGAGGGGTCTTCCGTCTGGGCAGTGGCAAACCGTGGCTCCCTATTCCATCCCTGGAGTAGCTGCATCGAGGCCCCTTCTGCCCCCTCTCCCTCGTCTGGTTCCGATGGGTCGCTCACCGACGCTCCGGCCAGTGTCTCATCGCCGTCCACCGGCTCCGGGGGAAGGGCGGTCCGCATGGCTAGCCGGAAGTGGGGGGCGTCCCTCCCCAAGAGGACGGGGTAGGGCAGGGCGTTCACTCGAGCCAAGTGCGTCTCAAGGGTTTGGCCACGGTAGGTCACGGGCACCTGGACCACTGGGCACTCCTCGACGTGGTGATGCACGCAGGCAATGGTGGCTTGGCGGACTACGGGCAGGTCGGGCGGCAGGAGATGGGTCCTGACCATAGACACCGAACTCCCGCTATCAAGCAAGGCGGTCAATCGCCTCCCGGCCAGTGACACCAAGATCAGCATGGGTGGCGGCCTAGAGGACCGGGCGGTGGTTGGCAGGGCGGTGTCCCAACCCAAGTCGCACTCCATAAGGGGGCACTCCCTCTTCCAGTGTCCGCGCTGCCCACAGGTGAAGCAGGGCCCCTTGTCGCTGGGGTCCCGGCTCGCTCCGGCCGGCTTGGTAGGTGGGGTGGTGGGCGGAGGGAAGGTCCACCGAGGTCCCTGGGGAGGCCCGGCGGCTGGCCGACCGGCGTTGAGCGGGGTGGGTGGGCGAGGCCCGGACCGGGCCCGGCCACCCCTCCCGCCGGGACCTTGGCCCCCTTCGCCACCCAGACGAGCTTCTGCCTTCGGGGGGTCTCGAGCCTCCACGGCCATCACGTTTTCCCAGAGGGTGGTGGCCTCCTTCAGGGTGCCGGGCTTATTGTAGGCCACCCAGTTTCTGGCTCGGGCGGGAATCACCTGCAGCAGCTGCTCGAGGACCACCTGGTCCACAATCCTCCGCCCCTCGTCTGTGGTGGGCCTTAGCCATCGGTACGCCGTATCTTGGAGGGCGGTTACCAGCGTGCGGGGGCGGTCTGACTTTTGGAAGGTGATGGCCCGAAACCTCTGGCGGTAGGTTTCCGGCGTTATCTCATAGCGGTCGAGGACCGCCTCTTTGAGTTTGACGTAGTCGGCACTCTCGGCCTTGGGGAGGGCCTTCAGGGCGGCTTGGGCCTCTCCGGTCAAGTAAGGGCCAATGATGAAGGCCCACTGGGCCTGCGGCCAGCCTGCCGCCTCCGCCGTGCGTTCAAAGGCCTCCAAAAAGGCATCTACGTCGTCTTCTGGCCCTAACTTGGCCAGGTGAAAGGGCGGGCGGGGGTTGGCGCCTCCCCCGCCCCCGCCGGCACCGGCCCCTGCCTGGGCCAGGGTCTGTTGGAGTCCCCGGATCAGGGCCGCCTGAGCGTCTTGCTGCTGGCGGGCGAGAGCGGCCTGGGCATCCAGCTGCTGCTGGGCCACCTCCTTCAGCAGCTGGCCCTGATGCTCCGTGAGCCACTGCCCGAACTGGGTGAGATCCATGGCAGGGCTGGCCGGGGGTGTCTCTCCGCTCGGCTTCTGCAGCACTGCCGGGCGTATAAGGGTACGGGAGCTGCTCCAGCCTGCGGGGGTGGGTAGGTGCGGAAGCGGGTGCCTCACGGGTCCGCCGGTGCCTGCTTTCTCCACCAGTTTGTGAGGCCCCGCCCCGCCCCCAACCGCGCCCTCCTCGTGCTCCGCCGTCCCTTCCTTTGCCTCCAGGGGGAGGGGTGAGTTCCCTCTGCCTCAGACTGGGCTGGGACCGTGGCTGCTCCAGCAGCCTCTGTCTCCAGCTAGCTGTCTCCGAGAACTTCTCCTTCCCTCTCTCTGTGCCACCTCTCAGTCAGCTACTCCTCCTCGGCGTCATCGGGACCTCCCCCTTTATAGCGGCTCTCCTCCCCGCCTCTGGACCCGTCACCAATCCCTGTGCGTGCCACCTCCACCCTCTGCTCTCCCTCGGTTTCCCCCCCCTTCCCTTTGGTCACCGTGCCCGTCCATCATCCTCCCTCCTCACTTCTTCCTTGTCCCGCCAGCTGTCTCCTCTTCCCCGTTGATGGCTCGCCGGTGCTGGCCCTGCGCCAATCCCTGCCCGTGGCTCACACCGGCGAGCCCTCCCAGGAGCCGTCCAGCCAGTCAGGGGATGGCGTGGCTGGCTCTCCGTCCCGCCCCCTCGCCCCACTGCCGGCCAGGCCCACTCCTGCGCCTCCGACCCGGACGGTGCGGGCGGCCGCCTCGGCGTTTCCTGGGCCGCAGCCCTTCCCCTCGTCGGAGCGGCTTCCCTCGGCGCGGCGGCCGTCCATGCCGGCCCGTGCGGCTCTGCTGACAGGGGCGGCGGCGCGGGTGAGCGCTTCCTTGTTTCGGCCCGGCTCGCCGTGCGCCCCGTCCATGCTCCCCGCAGGTAGGGGGTCCCCGAGGGGTGTGGGGGGTGTGGGGGGGGTGCGCGGGATTGGGGAGGGGAGTTCCGTGGGTGGGGAGGGGAGCTTCGCAGGTGGGGGGGGAGCTCCGCGGGCGGCAGGGAGGCCGGCGTGCGCGCCCAGTCCGGGGCAGGAGGAGCCTGCTCCGGACACTTATGCTGTACACCGTCTTTGCCAGAGGAATGCCAGTCCCAGGCAATCTGACTGGGTGGCAGCCAAGCGAGTCTTGAGGTTTCTCAAGGGCACAAGCAACAGGAAACTAACTCTGGCAGCCAGCCATACAAACCTGTTTGCTTTTTCAGACTCCAGTTGGGGAGACAGGGAACAAAGAAAATCCACCACCGGTATAGCTATTTATTTGGGTGGTGCCCTGGTTCAGTGGAAAGCAGTAAAACAAACGTTTGTATCCCTAAGTTCTGCAGAAGCAGAATTTGGTGCTTTAAGTTCCTGTGTCACAGAATTGGAGTGGTTTACCTCGCTATGCCATGATTTTGGTATAGCCCAAAACAAGGTAATTGTACACTGTGACAACACGGCTGCTATTCAGTTAGCTAAGGAGCAGAACTTCAAAAATCGCTCCAAGCACATAGGGATCAGGTACCAAAACGTAAAAGCAGCTGTTGATAAAGGGTTGGTGGACCTGCAATACAGCAACACTGAACAAAATATAGCTGACATATTTACCAAAGGATTGGATGTGGTAAAATTTAACATATTCACTGAACAGTTGTTTAATGATGTAAATGTGTAAGGTCAGCATGAACTGTGTATTGTATCAATGATATGGGACATGTGACAAGGAGTTTAGCAGGAGTGTCAGAATATAAACTCACTTGCACATGTGTAAAGGCTGTTGTCCCCTTTAACATAGGGTGAGTCAGCAGTTTTTTGACAGGCTCACACCTGATCATTTAAGCTGGTGTTGCAGCAAGGTTGCATCAGCCTTGTGCTGGTTGGCTGACTCCACTTCACCCTATAGGCTAGTGGACACTTAAAGGTCCAGCCAAAGGTTTGTGCTGCGCTGATCTGCTCAGCTTGGTGCCTGGTGCAAACCTTTGTCGCTCTCTACAAACTCTGATAACTCTGGATACTGACCTAAGGACTGGACTCTGGTTTTTGCTCTCTCTGTATGTATGTATGCTGAGCACCTTTTTGCACCTGTAAATATATGGACTTGTAAAATACACCATCTGCACTTCATCACAACATCCTGGCTCCAGTGTTTTTGTTGTTGGGCAAAGCGGGTCACTTGGCAGCACTAATTACAGACGGTTATTCCATCAAACTCCGGCTGGCAGTGGGACTGGAGGAGGAGGGGGAGAACCAGGACGACCACTAGAGCCAGCTTCCCCGATAGTCCCACCACCCACGACTCAAGCGAGCCAGCTCCCAAGCCTTCCGGGAGGAACCACACCACCGGTCATCCCAGGAGCGGGCAGGCCTCTTCCGACACCGGGGCCGCGAGGGGATACGGTTCCTCTTCAACCCATCTCTCCTCACCCACCTCCGTTGCGGCCGGCTCCCACTCCCCTTCAACCAGTGCCAGGGGGCCTACTGAGGGGGCGTCCGACACCTTTCTGGCCAGCACCAGTGCATCCGGCACCAAGAGGACCTCCCCAGCCGATTCCGGGAGCGCCTTCGCCACACCAACCTCAACCCTACCCTCAGCATCCTCCGCCCCAGCTACCGCCAACGCCGCGACAGCCTCCTTTACAACTCGCTCCGCTCGATGCCTACCCAATGCCAGCACCAGCTCCTAGACAAGATCTTCCCATGGGATGGGTCAAACTGGACGCTACGTTTGATGGAGACCCTTCCAAATTGGGATTCTTCCTGGTACAAGTAGTACAATTTTTCAATCGATGGGGGCATCTTTTCGGGAGTGAGGCCAGTCAAATAGAGCATCTGGGATCACGTCTCCAAGGTAAAGCAGCCGACTGGTATGTGGGACTTTATAACGTGGGGGCCCCTGAGTTAGATACGCTCCAAGGGCTAGTGGATGCAATTCGAGCCCAATACGAAGACCCCCTAGAAGAAACTAGGGCCCGAACGGAATTGCAGGCTATTAGGCAAGGCAGCATGTCGGCTAGAGACTATGCCACAAAATTCCGACAACTCGCTGCCAAATGCCCAAGGTGCGAAGAGTCCACCAAGATTATTTTGTACAAACAAGGTTTAAATCCTAAATTGTTGGACCGAGCTCTCATGCAGGATAACCCTCCTACGCTGTTAGGGTGGATACAATTGACCTGCGAAGTAGAAAACCGCCTGCTAGAAGTTCGGCTAGTGGAACAACACCAACAACCTCCGGGCCAAAGATGCTCCTCCACTCCTATCAGGGGGAGCCGGGGGGCTGGATATGCCACTCGTGGAGCAAGAAATGCTAGATGGCAACAAGGGCTATGTTTGCAATGTGGCCAAGGTGGTCATTTTGCGGCGCAATGCCCATATCGGCCTGTGCAAAGACCTCTGCTCCAACTAAGACGCCCAGCCCCCACAGCCTATCCGGCGCCACCGCGCCCCACTCCAGCTCCAAGAACCGCTCCAAGAGGTAGGGGGGCGTCGAGGAGGAACCCCCCCGAAAGAGGACTAGAATTGGAAGAAGTTATGGAATACGATCCAACAGCCCTAAAGGGGGGAGAGAATCCAGAGAGCCCCGTCTCGGGAAATGAAATGGATCTGTCGTAAAAGGACCCAAACGGCAGATCAAACCTCCGTCGGTTCCGGTTCCGACCCGACCCCATGGATCCATACTCTTCATACCAGTAACGTTGGTGAATCCTGACAAGAAAATGCACTTTCGCATACAAGCCCTAATTGACTCAGGCTGCTCCAGAGACATTATCGCACCAGCTCTAGTAAATGGACTAGTACTTCCTGTAAAAGATTTGGAAATACCGGTAATTTTCGAGCAAATGGATGGCACTAACATGAATCCAGTCACTACCGAAACTACTCTGATCATAACAGGCATGGGGCAACATTGGGAAGTAAGATCATTCGTCATTAGTGCCACAGCGAAATACCCCTTGATCCTGGGAAGCCGGTGGTTATGCGATCATAACCCTTATATCAACTGGGCAGAGGGAAGCATCACGTTCACCCATGAATCATGCAAAGACCATTGTTGGAATCAAAATTGGGGTAATAACCCTACTGTAACTGAGCCTGCTCTCCTCACCCAAGAAGAAATTAACCAAATACCCAAGCAATACAGAGCGTACACCCAAGCCTTCACAGAGGAAGAAGCTAATACCTTACCTCCTCACAGGAGGACAGACTGTGCTGTGGAAATTTTACCGGGCGCCTCGCTGCCCAAGGGCCGTCTATATCCCATGAGTCCTAACGGAAGAGAAGAGCTCCGCAAGTTCATAGACCTGAATCTTCAAAGAGGATTCATTCGCCCGGCTAATAGCCCCCACGCAGCGCCAGTGCTTTTCGTCAAAAAGAAGGATGGGGGCCTAAGACTGTGCACGGACTTTCGAGGACTCAACGCAGTATCCTCCAGCAACGCCTACCCCATCCCGCTCATCAGAGATCTACTCAACGTCGTGGCGCAAGGTAAGGTCTTTACGAAATTAGATTTAAAAGACGCTTACTTCCATGTCCGTATCCGAGAGGGGGACGAATGGAAAACGGCTTTTAACACGCCCCTCGGCCAATATGAATATTTGGTTATGCCATTTGGTCTGGCCGGGGCACCCTCGGTTTTCATGTCCATGATCAATGAAGTGCTGCATGAATTTCTATACAAAGGCGTTGTAGTGTACCTAGATGATGTGTTGATCTATTCGGAAACTGAAGAGGAACACGTGGACCTTGTAAAAAGAGTCTTAACCACTCTCATGAATAACAAACTGCCTATAAAGCTCTCCAAGTGTGAGTTCCACAAAACAGAACTCACTTATTTAGGCTACTGTATTTCCCAGGAGGGCTTGAAAATGGATCCAGGCAAAATACAAGCAGTATTAAATTGGCAAACCCCCGCGACCCGCAAAGAATTACAATCCTTCTTGGGCTTTGCCAACTTCTATAGAGAGTTCATAGCGAACTTCGCTCAAATCACACTCCCCCTAACCGAACTGTTAAAAACCAAAGACAAGGGGGACCAAGCCAAAAAACCAAGTGCAAAATTGTCTTGGATGCCTGAATGCCAAACAGCGTTCCATCACCTCAAAACGCAGTTTGTTTCAGAGCCCGTCCTGCAGCACCCCGATGAAAATCGCCCCTTCATAGTGCAGGTCGACGCCAGCGATGCTGCAATTGGGGGGGGGGTGTTGCTACAGCGGGGGGCGGATGATAAACTCAGACCCTGCGCTTTCCTCTCCCAAAAATTTTCAGAGGCGGAAAGGAATTGGAATGTTTGGGGAAAAGAGGCCTTTGCTGTAAAAGCGGCTCTCACTATCTGGAGACATTGGCTAGAAGGCGCCCGTCATCCGTTCGAGGTCTGGACGGACCATAACAATTTAGAGGCCCTACGCAGCCCTCGCAGGTTAAACGCCAAGCAATTGCGATGGGCAGAATACTTCTCTAAGTTCGATTTCACTTTGAATTTTCTCCCAGGCAAAACCAACTTCTTGGCCGACGCTCTATCACGCATGCCCCAACACAAAAGCAAAAGGGAGGAGACAATTGACACAGTCTTTTCGCCTACGCAATTAGGGGGCGTGGTGACCACACGCAGCCGCACAACCCTATCCCCTCAACCCGATCAAGGGTGGAGACAAAAATTGAAAGCTGAAGTGGAGAAGGAGGGGGGGGGGATGTGCCCAAGGACAAACTGCAACGTTCCGACCAAGGGGAATGGCTTTGGGGAGATCGCTTTTATGTACCCAAGAGTTTAAGAAAAGAAGTTTTACAACGCTGTCATGATGCTCCCACTGCGGGGCACTATGGGTACTTAAAGACGCTTCACCTAGTCCAATGCCAATTTTGGTGGCCGGGCATGCGCAAAGACATCTCCCAATATGTAGCGTCTTGCCCCATTTGTCTCAGTGCCAAATCCCGAAAAGGCAAACCTCCAGGACTCTTACAGCCGTTAGAAACGCCAAGTAGACCATGGGAAATAATCTCTATGGACTTTATCACTGACTTACCCCCCTCAAAGGGGCACAACTGTATTTTGGTCGTGGTTGATTTGTTCTCCAAGCAAGCTCATTTTATACCTTGCACCACAATTCCCTCTGCTAGAAAACTAGCCGACCTCTTCCTAAAAAACATTGTAAAAATACATTCTTTTCCATCCAAGGTGATCTCGGATCGCGGCAGACAATTCGTTGCCAACTTCTGGCGGGAGCTTTTGCAACTGCTGGGCATTGAACAAGGTTTGAGTTCAAGCCATCACCCGGAAACAGACGGACAGTCGGAAAAAACTAATCAGATATTAGAGCAATTTCTACGCTGTTACATTAATTTCCAACAAGATAATTGGTTTAACTTGCTCCCCTTGGCAGAGTTTTCATATAATAACAGCGTGCACGCTTCCACGGGAGAAACTCCCTTCAAAGTCGTCTATGGCTTCCACTTCAAACCATTCCCGTTTGAAGCGCTCCCCCCTCCTATTGCAGTTTCCAAAGACGTCTCCGAGTGGTGGGGGGAGGCAGCCCAACAATGGACTCAAATTAGAAAACACCTCATCAAAGCCAAACAGGATTACAAAAAGTACGCTGACCGCCACCGTGCGGCGGAATGGGAATTGCCACCTGGTGATCTCGTTTACCTTTCTACAAAAAATCTGAAAGTAACCCAAACCAGCCGCAAGCTCGCATTAAAGTACCTGGGACCTTTTCCTGTTCGCAAAGTAATCAACAAAGTGACTGTTGCCTTAGATTTACCAAAGAATTTACGCCACGTACATGATACCTTCCATGTCAGTTTATTGAAAAAAGCCCCTTCTGCAGACCAGTGGCACACCCGTGCTCCTCCCATCCCTACGTTAATTGATGATCAAACCCACTATGAAGTTCAACAAATATTGGACTCTAAACTAAAACAAAATCAATTGTTTTATCTCATCAGATGGAAGGACTTTGACTCTGGGTTCGATGAGTGGGTGAATTCTGTACATGTACATGCTCCTAGATTAGTTAAAGCATTTCACTCTCGTTATCCACATAAACCTGGGGGGGGGCATCTTAGAGGGGGCAGAATGTCAGGTTCAGAATGCTGTATTGTACTGCTTCGCTTAACTGACTCCATTTTTAATCCTTTCAGTGTTTAAGTGCTCTCTCCACAAGTGCCAAGGTTCCCAGGCAGCTATCTCACAGAAGAGGATTGTTTTGGCTACCGACGTTCCACCAAGAACCGGCCTTGGGAACTTTCGCTATCCTGACTTCAAAGGGGTTGTTTTGAGAACTATGGGGGGAGGTTGGGCCTACTGTGATCTGTTACTTTGTACCTCATGCTTTGCCAGTCATTGGTAACAATGCATATGTACCATCCTGAATATTGCATTCAGGCTAGTGGACTATAATGAACTATTTTTCCAGTAAAAGCCTTTTGGAAACAATGGACTGTTGTCTGATTGCAGAAGGTAGTCTGGAGTAAGGACATTATCTAGCCACAGTTCTGACAGGCGCTCCATTCACCCATTGCTGCTGGGTCAGCCGTGAGTGAAGGGGGGTGGCGGGGAGGTGGGCTTTAGTCCGCACCTTGTCCCTGGGTGCTTCGCTCACCCGGTGCTGCCAGGGCTGGGGAGCTCCCTGGCCCTGTCAGCAGTGGGTGAAGTGGGCGGCAGTGAGGCGGGCTGAAGCCTGCACATCATCCCCCAGGCACTTCATTAACTCAGTGCTGCTGGGGCCGGGGAACTCCCTGGCCCCATCAGCAGTGGGTGAAGGGAGCAGCAGGGAGGCGTGCTGCAGCCTGCGCCTCATCCCTGGGCACTTCATTCACCCGGTGCTGCCAGGGCTAGGGAACTCCCTGGCCCCATCAGCAATGGGTAAAGGGGAGGCAGCGGCAGGGGGCTAGTTTAAACTTAAATCTTTTTGGAGCATTTTGAAGTGAGCCAAGAAGCAATTTCCAAAGCAGCTTGCCGCTTCAGAAATTGCTTATTTCCGACTCTTTTTCTCGCTTCGTAAATTATGAAGTGGGAAAATCGACTCTTTTTTTGCGGCATACCCCTAATCAAATTAGTCAAGTAGGGATCTTCTGCAAAGGGAAGGCAGCATGGTATAGCCCTGATCTCATCAGATCTTAGAACTTGGATGGGAGACCACCAAGGAAGACGCTGCAGAGGAAGGCAATGGCAAACCACCTCTGCTTCTCACTTGCTTGAAAGCCCCTTGCTGGGGTCAGGTGTCAGCTGTTTCTTATAATACAGCACACTCTTTAGTCCTGGACAGTATGTAATAGAAGGAAACTTGGAGAAAATACTACTAGTTTCGGCCTATCATTTGCACTCAATTTGAAATTTCAGTTTCAATAGACTTTTGTTAAATCTAGGTTCCTATATTCTTATAGAAGTGACACATCTGTGTTGCTTGATGATGGGATTTCATAGTGCTTGTTTTAATAATTCTAAGTGCCATTGCTTCTTGCTAAGAAAATTGTTTTAAATATCAGAAGTGGGCATGCTGAGAACTTCAACAGAAAAATGATTACTAAGTAATCATTGCTCAAATTCCCTCACTTATAAAGAAAGCAAACTTTTGACCAGATTAGAGAACATCAAGCAGGCAGGGGGGTACAGAATGCAGAGAGGAATTTGGCAGAGCAAGACAGGCACTGGGAGTAGAAAAGGAGCCAAATCCCACTACATATACTTCAGGACTGGAATACGTCACACATTTATGCAAGGCAATTGGCTACAGATTGCAGTTACTGAAGAAAGGCTCTCTTCCTTTTTTCACTAAGGAACAATGTGCTCTCTCTTTGCTCTTATTAGGAAAATGCTGGCTGCCTTGTAAAAGTGAAACTAACAAAGTCAAAAAGAGAGAGACTAAAATAATGAAAGACACAGAACAAAATGAAAGAAAGTATGAGTCCTCCCCTGCTATTATAGGCTGTTTAGAAGGAGATTTTTTTTCATTTTCATGTTAATTACGATAATTATGAAACACTCTGTATTTTGTAATTACTGTAATTAATATGAAAAAAAAATGCAAGTCTATAAATGAAGTCATCTCATGACTGACTCTGGACTAGACATGGGCACGATCCAAAAAATAATCCCAATTTAGCTGATCATGATTCCGCGGCGGCTCCGAACCCGAACCTCACCGATCAAGTCCTGTTTCCGATACAGAATCGGGAATCGGGAAGTCCGATGCAGGAGGGCGCCCTGCGGTTTTCAGCGCTAAAGGAATGGTGGGTGAGGAGGATGGCAGCCGCTGGGCCCAGCAGGCCCGTGGAGGCGGCGGTGTCTGTCCCCACGGGAGTGTGCTGGTACTGTCACGGGGGGGGGGACCAGAGGTGATAGCTCCCTATTCCCTAATTCCCTATCCGCTGAAGCCCAAAGCTAAAGCTCCCTCTCTCTCTTGCGCTTTCTCTCTCCAAAAGAGGCAAGCGAGAACTCGCCTCTGTCCCACTCCACCCACGAGCGGAAAGTGAAACTTTGTTGCGCAGCACATGGCTATTTATAAAGCCTGGGTCTGCTACGCAGGAGGGCTGTGTTTGGCCGTAAGAGCTGCCTCTCAGGCTTTGCAGGGATGAGATTCGAGTGCCCATGGCTACAGAAGAACACCCCCTTCCCCTGCCCTTCCCTCTCTTCTCCCAAATGGAAGAGATGGGCATGCACTTTTCTGGCTGCTCCGTGGTTGGAAGGAAGCCCTGCTGATCAAGGAAAGCTGGGCTTCCATTCGCGTTTCCAGGGCGACAGAAGGAGGGCAAACAGCTCCGGCATTCCCCAGGCTCCATTTCCACGGGACTCTGTTCCCTCGGGAACAGATGGCTGGCGCCAGACTGTCTGCAGACTGCAATCCCAAACATAAACCGATCGATCCGATCAAGACCCGATAGAGTGCCTCACCCAAGTGCTGAACCGGGAGCTGTGGACGGAACCGATCAGCCCAGTCCCGATTGCGCAAATGCCAAAATCAGGGCAATTTTCAGTCCGTAATTCCGATCGTGCCCATGTCTACTCTGGACACATTTTATTGCCTGCTTTTTTGCAACTGTAGAGTCAACAGCATCTATTTGAGAAACAATCACAAGAAGAGACCACAAGATTGGCTACTTTCATGGACACTTGTCCAAGGCACACCGAGACATATAAATAGTAAGTCTCCAATATAAAATCTCAAACTATTTTTTAAATGATATATAATATGCCCTTTAAAAAGTGGAGGAGGTGGTAGAGACAGGTGACTACAACGAATGCCATAATCCATTTATTTTACATTGCAATAGTACAATACTCATATTGTCATAAATGCATCTACAGCACACTTTGGAGAACTTGCAACTTTATTTCACTGCCTCTGAATGAATCTTGTTCATACTTTTAGTAGAGTTTTAGCTCTGGTGTCATTTCCACCACTAGCTTGACTTCCAGTTCACAGGACATTTGCATTTCTTGAATTTGCACCACAAGGGAATATGAACAGGCAAGAAAAATATTGGTTTAAATTTCATCTTGCATTCACTTTGCCCACCAACCCACACAAGACATATGCTCATTCTCCTGTTGACTTTTCCATATGCATTTCAAGATGGTTAGCTTTGATTAATTAATCTGCTTCATCTACAATAAAATGAGGAACCAATTAATCAAGCTCTTTAATTAATTAAAATCTGTGTCCCTAAAAATGAACCTATATCTCTGTCTACCATGAGGAACCTCTATCTTACCATTTGGCCATTTCCACACATCCTAAAAAGAGTGCGTCACTCATCAAACTCTGGCTCCTTTTCTGACATCTCCATTTCCAAAATAGATGCATGCCGTTTTCATAGTGCCGCAAAAATGGAAGCAAAACTGCTTGCGTCCATTTTGGAAATGGAGACGTCAGAAATCCCACAGAAAAGCCGCCAGCGTTTGGTGAGTGGGGCACTCTAGGACATGTGTAAACAGCCTTTATTTTGTTTTCAGGGATCACAAGTCATGCTTAGAAAATGAACATGACTGGCATTTTGGAGTCAGAGTGTTACTTCTATTTCCAACTTTCAGTAGGATTAACAGTGTCAAGCTAGATATGGGATGCACAGATTAAAACAGTACTAGACACACACAGGTAAGAATTTTTATTTCATATATAAGTAGATTTTATTAAAAGAACAACTACGGTCTTGAACTGTGTCACTATAAACGCCAAGAAGAATGAAAATGTCATGTGCTGCAGTTGCCAAAGAGAGAGATTTTTTTAAAAATCAGCATAGATGTTTTTCTTTAGAAGATGGGCTGGGAGGGGTGGGGGTCAGTAGGTCTTTGGTTCTCAAAATAATTTGTGATCAGGACTAGCTTTATTTTAATTTTTATAGCATCAAGTGATATGGTGTTCCTTATATATAGTAAACAGAAACAATAAGAAAATGAAATAAGAAACTGGATAAATTTTCCCCCCAATGAACAAATACTGCTCAACATCCTGTCCACTGTAGTCATTTCAGAGAGACATTTAATCCATCATGGGTATGTGCACTTTCTAAAGTAATGTCATACAGAAGCAGGGCTCATTTTGAGGGGGAACGTGCAGGAACGCAGTTCTGGCAGTTCCCCCAAGAGGTCACGTGTCAGGTGGCCCCGCCTACCTGCCCCGGCCATTTTGGGCCAGTTTTGTCCTGGATTGGGGCCAAAACAGCCCAAATTGGGCTTCTGATGGGTGGTGGATCACTCTCCTGCTCAGCAGCGGCCTGATCCTGACCATTTTGGGCCCCTTTTCAGCCGTTTTCAGCCCCTTTTTGCCATTTTGGGCCCAATTTCGGCCCTGAATAGCCAGGATTGGGTCCAAAACAGCCAGGATAGGTAATATCAGGGAGTGTGGCATATGCAACTCAATTGTGCTAATGACACATTTCTGGTGATGGCAAGGGGCATGGCATATGCTAATGAGATATGCTAATGAGTTCCCCCACCTCTTTTTCTACAAAACAACCCCTGTACAGAAGTAATTTTGTTTTTCTGCTGTTGAACAGCTGATAACCTGCCAATACCATATTGCAAAAAAAGAACCTGTGCTGAGGTGTAAAATGACATCGTTTGTTTGAAAATAATCTTCAAAAATAGATAGGGTTACACACAAAAAAGGAAATCATTCTGGGTTGTCTTAATGTTCAAGTGTCTTTTTATGAGAGAGGATTTTTTTATTTCCAATGTTTATTTTTATTATACATTTGCCTGTTTAATCCAATTACACATCTGCTAAGATTCCCCCTCTCAACCTTGTTATCTTATTTACTTGGCTACAGGTGGGTGAACAATAGAAAAATATATCTCCCTTGGCCACTGATTATTTGATTTAGTAGCTGCAGCTTTCAGAAGTAATTTAACAATCTGATTGCTCTTGCATCTTCCTTTGCATTCAGTCCAAATCTATAATAATTCCAAAGATCTAAGGACTGTTATGAAGGCAAAATGGCACAGTAAAGTTGTAGGAGGAGAATAAAATAATAATCATGAGATGTATTTAAAGCCAAACCTCAAAATATGTCTTCTGTAAAGAAACCTTTCTATTTATCTCCAATCTGGCCTTCCTGATGAGGTTAGTATGTTTCCCATTCTCCTAACTTTCTGCAAACTATGCAAAATTTAATTATTTATGAGGACTTTTTATGCAGGTAGGGGAGATAACAAAATGGTTCAAAAAGATGCTTTCGTAAAGGGATAGGGACTATAGACTATACTACTGTGGATTGTCTGTTGCTATAAGTATGTTCCTATTAGGTAATTCTTGTATCATTTAACATATCACATTTAAATTGTTTATGTATTGTTTCAGTGCTGTTTAGTTCTGTAGCATAGTGGTTAAGTGTATGGGCTGTGAATCAGCACTCTTGTGAATTGAAACCTGCTACTGCCATGAGCTCAGCAGGTGGCCTTGGGTAAGCTACTCTTCTCTGAGCCAACTGTATTATGGGGTAAAAATAGCATTGACCTTTTTCACCACTCTGAGTGGGGCACTTATCTGTCTAGAAAAGCTGTATATAGGCACATTGTTTCTGTTATATAAGCACCATTGTTATTTCTGTTTGCTTACACTTTGTTTCAACATAGTTTTAGGTCTGTATCAGATTTCTGCTTGTTTTCAAATTGTCTGCTATTCAATACCCTATTACATTATTTATTGACTGTCCCAGTCATTGACCATATTGACTTACACTATGTAATCTGCCTTGAGTCTCAATGAGAAAAGTGGACTACATACATATGCCTACATACATAAAAAATGGCCTGGCTACTGATGACCTGAGGTATTTGCCATTCCATTGAATGTGAGGCTTAGATGCTGATTCTCTATGAAATGACGCCTGTCTTTTGATATCTGGCTTTCATATGATTTATTCAGAACAAGTAATAACAGGCCATGGCTGCATTGAACTTTGACAAGCTTCCAAATTAATATTCCATAGTGAAGAACACAGTAACGCAAGAAGTGCCTGTTCAAACTGACAGTTGTATGGGATCTTTGTTCCAATCTAATATAGCACAGATCTTTCATGTTATTTATATACTAATAGGAACACATTGGAGCCATAGCCAGGCCCAAATATAGTCTGGAAGCTTAGAATCCCCTTTTCAGTGTTTTTATGTAGCAGCTGGAGCCCCAGCTGTGGCATATAGAAAGGTATTATACTGTTGTCCATACAAAGAAAGAAGGCCAGTTACTAGTATTTATTTCAGGCCTTGCCAATCCAGAGGTTTTATACACCCTATCAATTACAGGGCCTGATGCTGCACATGGCTATCTTTCTGTCAGATGGGCTTGGAGTCTTCTTGAGCATGCACAATCTATGACAGCCATGAGATTCGCAGTTGAAGCCCTGGAGTCTTTCAAAGTAATAAAATTTTGCCATTAGTAATTTCATACTCCTTCCTTAACTCACTATACATTACAGCTAACAGTCCTAGTTTAAAATGGTATTTCCTTTCTCTTGTCTGTGCTTTTCTCTGTGATCTAAGTGCTGTCTCAACTTGGCAGCAGGAAAGCATTTCCACTGGAGGATGGAGAACTGCTTATTCTAGACATAATTTCAGTGACAGTAAAGGGCAATATTTGCAGACAGCTTGTGGATAGGGAATTCTAGAACCTGCCAGTTTCATGTTGAGGAAAAATAGAAATACCAGTTTAATAAAATGGTTCCAAGGTGCAGGCAAACAGCATGGAATATATTTATCCTCAGCCTAAAAAACCAAACCACGAAACGCTCAGTAGCATCAGGGTGTCAAGATTGCAGTGAGTTTGTTGAGAAAAAAATAATCTGTTCCTAGTTATGCTGTTAAAAAAATCTTAAAGGGGGTGTGAGCTCACCTCTGTCAGAAATATAGAGACATAAATGCTTTTCTTATGTTTCTATAATGGGGCTCAGCTGATTCATACCTGGTTTTATACGTTCAGGACGCTTGTTTGGCTTTAAATAATTGATTTAATCTCACAACACCACAGTTTTCCAGGGGTTACGAACTCCCATTTTAGGAAATACCTGAAGATTTGGGAGTGGAGCCTTGGGGAGGGTGGGTTGTAGGAAGGGGAGAGACTTTAGCAGGGTATAATGCCATACAGTCCACCCTCCAAAACAGCCATTTGCTCCAGGAGAACTGATCTCTGTCACCTGGAGAGCTGTTGTAATTTTGGAAGATCTCCAGCCCCCACCTGGAGGTTGGCAACACTATCTAGAAACATTATGACACAGACAAAAAATGACCCCTCCAACAGCTTAGTCACAGGGGAACTCCAAAATTCCTGCTTAGTCCGGAGTCAACTGACTAATCCTGTGATGATCACAGGAGGGTGACAGTCAGCAGCATATGACTAATGCTTGCATGGGAGAGGCAGTGCACACCTCCAGGATGTCATCCCCATTATTTGGATAACTACCAGCCCCACCAACCATGCTCTACATCTCATTTGAAACTAGAGGGGGATGCTATATTTTCTGACACTACACCTGGGACAACATTCTCCAAGGTTTTAATGTCTATGGATGCCCTTGTCATCTTTGTTATGCTCATGCAAAAAACAACCTTACAAGGTATGTTTTTATTCCCCCCACATTTATGATGAGGAAGCTGAGGAGAGATCAGATTATCAAAAGTCATATAATGAATTCAGAATATATGTGGAATTTAAAGTTATATCTCATAGATACAAGTAATGGACCACAAAAAGCATGCTTCTAACATATGCCCTCTTTTAAATTTTTTTTTTAAATTAAATGCCATAAATTCAACAGATTTGATTTACCCAGGATTCCTGTGCTTTTATTTATTTATTTATTGTATTTAATTTATATATCCCATTTCATCCCAAGAGTCTGCAGTAGGAAAAATATCATAATTGTAAAGGTGCTAAAAAATTAAACAAAAAAGTCTTCTGCTCTCAGAAAACAGTTAAATAAGGCTTTAGTGATTTTTATGAAGAAAGAGAATTTCAGAATTATGCTGCTTGAAGAAGACCACTGAATAAAAAATATCAACTGCATATGAACCATTTTGATCCTAACTTACAAAGAGAGGAAACCTTTACTTGTATACTGGATCTAAGACAAATCTTCACAACACAAACTCTGCTCTCTTGTTATAAGAAACTGGATGATACATCACAAAGATCATAATCATATAGCTCTAATGTTTAGGAAAGATGAAATTTTCAAAAACATTCAGATATTGATCTAACTCTGCTCCAGGGGTAAGGTCAATGGGAATTTCACTATTGATTTGAGTCGGAGGAGAGAAAGTCAATTCCTAGCACTTGTGAAAATTTCACAGCTGGTCATCACTGATCGAGAGAACATTCAATGAACAAATGATAGGGGTTCAGCTTAGAGCTTCATATCCCATTGCGCACCCCATGAGCCACTTGACTCTCTTCCTGCTTTGGAAATCTATATGTTTAGCATTTAAAGCTATTTTGCTTTCCTTGCTTCATACCTAGTGAGGGCTTATTTCCTCCCATGTGCTAATGGTTTAATTATATTCTTTCCCCTTCATTTCTTTAGGAGTCATCACTAAGATTAAAATCCTTGTTCAAAGCAGATCTAAGCAAGTAGGTGACTTTAGGGTTCATTTTCTAATTGATCAAACAAACTGCTAATTAAATGCATCTGTGCCTAATCAAAACATGGCTACATAAGCACAGTGTATCATTTAACTGGGTGCATGAGATTGTACTCATCAAGGGGAATGAAGACTCAGCTTGATTAGTAAGTGGTGTAACACATTCAGATCCTTTATTTAGGCCAACTTATACCAGAAGCCATGTTTAATTATTTATACAAGGTTTTTAATATAAAAATATGTACAAAGTTCTCTCCCATTACCATGACACACTTTAAGTAGACATGCAATAGTATTAGTGATTTTCTTGTCATTTATAGTCTTTTGCGTCTGTTCATTCAAGAATAAAGTAATCTGGTGTGATCACTATAAAGATATATATGGAGAAAGAGAGACAGAGAAACAGAGAGGGGGGGGGGACAGAGGTACTTCTAGATTCTGTGTTGAAAGAAGCGCTGGTATCTTTTAAAGTCCCATGACTAGCAAGGACTGTATGGAACAGCCAGTCCTCTAGGTTACTGCAGCTTGTCTGTCTATTTTAGTGCAGAGGAAAAAGACAAGGAAAGGAGCACAAAGAGTTCTTTAGTCTACTCCCAAACATACTCAGGTCTGTGTCCATACATAAATCTCTCTTGACATTTTCATTCAATTTCTCAGTCTAGATCCCTTTATTTTCAAACTAAATGGCAGAAAAAGGCATGAGTAAGAAAAACTGAACCTGCATAATTTCTGCCTGCTATAGGGCTTTTTCAAAGCACCGAAAGAGATCTGCCTGTGAGTTCTCCGCTTTCATTCATCTTTCCCTCAAGACTTTACTTCTACTGCCTACTCTGTTCTCTTCTGCCACTCTAGTTAATTCATCACATGTTCTGTGACTGTGAGTCAAACTGCTCTTTCACATGGCTCACAAAAGCTGCACTGATTGGCATTATTTTGTGAGATATATTATCTCTGAAGCTGTTTTCAGATATGCTGTCTTCACAGAGCCCAGAAAGACAGCCATGTTAATCTGTTGCACCAAAAATACAAAACAAACAAACAAAAAGCATAATGACTGACAAATTTATTGTGGCAACAACTCTAACGTAACAATAAATCTGTTAGTCTATATGGTGCCCAAGCCCCTTTGTTGCTCAGCCTCTGTAACTTGCTGGTATGCACAGTACTTAGCATAGGGTTGCCATCTCCAAGTTCGGAAATTCCTGGAGATTTGGGAAGTGAAATATGGAGATGGCAGGGTTTGGGGAGCAAAGGACCACAGCATGGTATAATTCCATAGAGTCCACCTTCCAAAGCAACTGTTTTCTCCAGATGAACTGATCTCTGTGGCCTGGAGATCAGTTGTAATTCCAGGAGATCTCCAGCCACCATCTGGAGGTTGATAACCCTAGCAAAATACATGAAACATGTTTTGAATTATCCCTCATCTCTTGTGTCTTCCATTAATATTCCACTCTATATTGCATGAATGTTCTGTAAAAGTTCTTTAAAAGTACTGATTTTTTTTTTAGAAAAGCATATTCTATTGATTTGTTTCTGCAGTTTGTTGCATATTGGCATGCTATGTGGTTTGACAAAATATTCTCACCACTGTGTATTACTGCTGCTGCAGGAGCCCATGAGGAAATTTCAGCTGCCTTCTCCACTTGCTCCTTCTCTTCTTCATGCCTGCCCCACTTGATCACTTTCTCTTTTTAACATGGTCTGCGGCAGCAAGTAGGGAAAGAAGTCATATTCTCCCTACCATGCTTCTTATTGCCCTTCTCTCCAGTGCTGGCACTTGCACCAGGTAAGCAAAGCAAAAAGTAGCAGTGCCACCTCCTCCCTCTCCTCCCAGTCACCACTTGTATGCTTTCTGTCTCTGGCTGTGCCCACAGCTGTTGAAGGAAAGAGAAAGCTGCCCTGTTTCTTCCTTGTTTTGTCCACTGCTGCTGCTTTCTCCCCCGTTCAGCTTCTTTTCTGCCAGCAGCAGCACTAGCAATCCAGCTCCTCTTTTCCCACCCTCTGGTCCTGCTTATTTGCCTGCCCTCTCTCCCTGTCAATGCAGGGTCCTCCCCTCTCTCATCAGTTGCTGTTACCACAGCATCCTGACACCTGTTTCCTTTAAGTTCTGTGCATTTGCACAGATGCTTCTGTAGTTTGGGGAGAGGGGGTTACCCTAGCCCCATTTTCCCTGTTTTTATATTTTTCTACAAACATGAGGGTTCCCCAAATTTGTAGAGCACTCTTTCTCTCTACATGATCCTGATCCATGTGTTTAAGTATCTGCAAATAGGATCATGTTGAGAATTAGATATACTGATTATTATTAAGCATTGGCTCGGTCCAGAATTAGGGTCATATTCCCACACCCTTCACTGCAGCCCTCTATCCTGACCCATACAGATTTTGTACATGCAGGTTAAGACCCTTAGCGTAGCCTTTTTGGTGATCAATGAAGAACCCTCTTCCCTTTTTCATCATCAGAATAGCTAGTTGAAGCCAATCCACATTGTAAAACCATGATGATTCATTCAAATTATTGTGAATTTGTGAAACAAGGTTTCAGATCACAGACGTATCGTTCCAATCTTAGCTTGCCTCAACAAATGCCAGGTTCGTCACCTTGGCTCTGCAGGAAAGGTGACACTGGAATACAAGCCAGCATGTCCACCTGCATAATCTCACAAAACCAGTTGAGACTATGATAAATAACCTAAATAACTTTAAACAATGACTTTATTCATACAGTTACTTAAAAGCTCCTATCCCACGCACTCCAGAGTCTGCCCATGGTGGCTAACAAAATAGAATCCTGTTTTTTCAGTCTGGGTTGATGGACCCTAACTAACTACAGTTAACGAAGTGGTCAGGGCTAGCATTGCTATATAGATGAACAAGGCAGTTGCCTATGGACATCAAGTTTTTAAAAGGTGCCAAATTAAACAGAACTGAATTTATATTTTTAATTTTACATAGTTCATTTAAAAAGCCAAGTAAATAAAGATAAAGTTTCATTCTAGATATCTCATGGGGGGAGACCTTGGAGTCTCCCTAAATTAGGATGGTCACCATAGTCATAATTAATTCAATTAAACCATGGTTTGGTGTGATGGTTGGACCATCACCATCACCATCTACAATTTATTTACTTCCCTGCACACACACTCAAAAAATAAATTTGTATATTAATTCATTTTCAAGACCCATGCAAATGCCCTCAGGGAACCTAAAGCTCAGAAACACTTGGAAATGTCCTTGTAAATTAGAGGGTTTTGCACAAACACTGCAGGCAAATTTGACCTCTGTCAGGCTGTGTTGTTATCCAAAACTCATTTAAAGAACTGAAGTCCACTCTTTGTCATTCAGAAGTAGGCTAGTGAGATGATATGAATGGTTTTGTTTAAGTGGCATTTATTAATATTTAAATAGATAATTCCCCCCTCAAAATATACACTTTAAAGGCTTCCTAGACCAAAAGAAATTTAACTTTCTCCAAGCATTTAACTTCAAAGAACTTCACATCCAGTACAGCATCTTTCATTTTAAGTAAATATGGCATAATTTGGCCTAATTTGCACATAATTTGATGCATGGTGCACATAGACCACTAGATCAATGTCATAGGACTGCCAGTCCCCCAGTGGGGGCAGAGGATCCCCCATTCCCAGCCTCAGCCCCCCTGCGCCAGTCACCTGGCCAGTGGAAAGGAAGGCATGGGGGAGAGGCCCAGGAGCTCTTGAGATCCCCTTGTTGCACCAGGCATGACATCATTCCCGGCATGACAAAGGGAATGAAGGCCCCTACATATTGCTATTTTGCTTAAAATCAGTTGGTTTTAACAAAAATAGCTATGCACTGGAGGCTTCAGTTCCTTTGTTGCGCGCTGGGAATGACATCATTCCCAGTGTGACAAAGGAAGGCTCTGGGGCATGCATGTGCTTAGTGCACACTCATGGTAAGAACTCTAGTACATCTCCCTCCAACTCCCCCATCCCCTGGTTTTAAGGTTGGGGAAACCCGGCAACCCTAAGCCTCCACATCCTTTAATTCCCCTGTTAATGATGGTGATATAAATACAAAGTCAATTTTTGAATAGATTACAAGTGGATGTGAGAAAAGATAAAGCCCTTTAATGATGGGTTCTTAAACATAAAACTATCAGTTATGTTCTGGACATTAAGCCATTTTAAAAAAGAGTTGGAATTGCTCTATGTGTAAAATATATTCTTACGTACCTAAATCAAGATTAACAGTGCAATCCTGAGGGGGTGAGGGTGAAAGCACTCAGAGAGTGAACCAGGAGTTACACTGGTGTATCCTGGCCTTAAGCTGGTGTAATATCTCAGAGGCCTGGTGCCTCTCTGCCAGGGCCCAGCTGCAGTGACCAGGCATGAGCATAACTGCAGGATAAGTCCCTGCACTAGCATATCAGGGGGCAGGTCAGGGGGCAGGACACAAGTTAGTCAGCTCCTTAAGCTGTTTTAGGCCTGGGAATGTCCCCAGCAGCAGTGGAAAGTTATGTCATGGAAAACAATAGTGTATGAGAAAAGGTGACTGCCCACTGCCCCCTCCTGGCTCTGCCCAAGCAGCTTGATGGAGCATAGGATACCAACTACTGTGGGGACCAATCCACCCATGCCCCTGTGATGGCCAAGTTGCCTCCCCTGCACCTCGCCAGGGTGCCCATGACCCCAGGTAAGATGGGAGGTGGCCAGAGGCTATGCCCACGGGCTCCCTGCTATGGGGACTGAGAGCTTGAGATGGGAGAGGGTGCTCATGGTGTTGGGGCAGGAGTGCATAAGAGGAGCTTTGTGAAATTTGGGGTTTGCCTCACACTCACATATGCAAGGAGAGCCACACTCAGACTGCCTGATAACTACTACTCGAGTTCCTATGCAGATTTCCTGTCTCCGGAGTCCTGGCTTGGGGAGGGTTGAGGCTGCACCAATAGGTAAGAAGGAGCTGGGGAGGAGACTGCCCCAGGTTGCCTCTCCATACCGGCCTCCCCTCTCCCCTCACTGATCACCCTCCAAACACTGGCCTCTACAGTTGAGGCTCACTGGGGGTGCCCCTGCCCATGAGCCAGTGCAGCTCATGCCTGCCATAAAGGAAGTTGCCCAGGGATCCACATTCAACACAGCTGTTTTGAGGGGGCTTCCAGCATCCCACATTGGGGCTCTGTTCAGACTTCTTTGGCTGGGCTCCCCCCTTGGGCCAAGGAAAGAGTGTGGCTGTGAGTTGGGGTGACTGGGTGCTTGCTCTTGTAACTCCCCCACGATGGTGGGTGTGCAGCCCCATGACAGTAGTGGAACATCCAGATGCAGACAAGAAACACTTCCTTGACAGAAGGGCATTCATGATCTGGTTGCTCGGAGCACCTGTGGTGGTGGAACTGCTGCCACCACCTCCACCACCTCCCAGGATGTGGCAGACATTGCTGTGGCTTGTGTGAGGCCAGGCCTGTGACACACATGTCTCTGTTTCCCTTTCAGACAGGTCACAACTGTCTGAGTGTTCCAGCCCCCAGTAATCCTCAACTGCCATTCAAGCCAGCTCCAGGACCAGGTCCCCAGCCAACCCATGGGTCAACTCCACTCCTGAGAAAGCAGTATAAGGAGTAGTTCTCCTGGTGCCAACTGCCATGCTAACAGGCACAACTCCCTACCCAAGTGAGGGATGTTGGCAACACGCATCCAGACTAGACATGGGCACAAACCACAAAAAAACCGAACTGTGCAGTTCGTGGTTTTTGATGTTTTCATGAACCAGGAACCACGAACTCCCACAAACTGGGGCAAGTTCATGAACCAGTTTGTGGTTCCTGGTTCTTGGGGTTTAAATGCTTCTTTCCAGCTGCTTAGCAGTGGCAGGGAAAGGGGCATTTAAACCCCTGAACAGATGCTTGTCAGGGAGTTCCCCAACAAGCAGCTGATCATTTAAACAGCAGGGCTGTTTAAATGGCCGCTCCCAGCAGTGGGGAAATGGCCATTTAAACTGTGGGTGGGGCTTGGCTGGCTGGCCAGGAACTCCCAGCCGGCCAGCCAAGCCCTACCCACAGTTTAAATGGCCATTTCTCCACCGCTCAGAGTAGCGGGGAAATGGCCATTTAAACAGCGGGGTTTCGCTGGCTGGCCCAGAACTCCTGGCTCCAAGAGGCAGGGAAATGGCCATTTAAACTGAGGGTGGGGCTTGGCTGCCGAGCCAAGCCCCACTGTTTAAATGATCAGCTGCTTGTCAGGGAGATCCAACAAGCAGCTTATCTGTGGGTTTAAATGCCCCTTTCCCTGCTGCTTTGCAGTGGCACAGAAAGGGGCATTGCCAAACCAAACAAACCAATAGACTAGTTTATGGAAGTTCGCGGAAATGAGCTTCCATGAACCACTGGTTCGCAAACTAAAAACCGGGCTGGTTCATGGGTTTTTTTGGTTCATATTCTGGTTCGTGCCCATCTCTAATCCAGACATCCTCTTCACTTTAGGCAGTTCAGTTAAGTCTGTGTTGGACGACAACTCTTTCCTTGTCTGTTTGCTTGCCTGATCCTGACAGTAGCCCCCCTCTACTTCTATGTAGGGCTGCCTTTCACAGATCCCAGTGAATGGTCTCTGGCTCTGGGGCTCTCTGCTCACTTGATTACCATGAAGATAATCAAAGAAGTCCTGCACTTCTGACACATTTTTGAATTTTGGTACTTTTCCATTATAGTTAATTAACAGGAGGAATGGAAATGCTTACTTATATCTACTTCCTTCTGTATTTAAGCTTGTCATTAAAAATGGGAATTCCTTCCACTTTTCAACATTATTTTAGATAAATCTGGAAGTATTTGTACTTCTTGGTTATCAATAACAACATCAACTGCACTTCTAGACAGAAAATGAAATTTGAAATGTTCCTAAAAGCATCTAGCACTACACTCCTGATCTCAACCTCCTTAAAATTAACAAGAATGTGCCTGGCAAATTTCTGGTCTTTATATATCTCCTTAATTTGATATTAATACAAAGTGTCTCCCCATTCTTATTTCCCCCTAAAGTCAGAGCCCAAACAACCTATAAATAACTCAAATAAAAAATCATTTCCTTCTACTTCTTTCAGTAAACCTCCAATATGTAGATTGGATCTTTTCAATTTATTCTCATAATTTTCAAGATTGCTTTCTAGATTTTTAATCTCCTCTACAGTACTGAACTCCCTTCTCAAATATTTTATAGCCTTCTTCAAATCTTTCAGATTTTTTTGTCCACCCTTTTCTGATACTGTCTTGAGACCATTGTCAATTATTCATCCATATCCTGCAGTTTAATATTTATCCCCCTTCCGCTTAATTATTTTAGTAATATTTATTTATTTATTTGATTTGATTTATACCCCACCTTCCTCACGAATGGGCTCAGGGCAGCTCACAATATTAATAAAATACAATACATTAAAAATAAAACTATATAATCAGTAATAATCTTAAGACAGTCATTAAAATAGTCAAGGCGCCTTATCCATAGGCCACTTAAATAAACCGTCGGGAGTCCACATATAGGCCATGCATATGGGCATAACACAGGGCAGAGGGCAGTCCCAGAAAAAGTGGCGGTCTTGCTTTAAATCCTGTGGTGATTTTCCATTTTACCAAATTCTACCTGAAATAGGTTTTTTTTATTTATTCCATCAATTGCAGTCATTTTGTTAATTTTTTCTAGTATACTTAGTATTCATTCCTAGAGGAAGAAGAAAACATAAACATTTCTTACTAATTGTTTGTATTTCTTTTTCATTCAATTTGATTTCTTACTCCAAACCTTAAATTTCCAAGTCTTTCAAAAAGTTTTAGAATGCTATTACAAATCTTGCAACTACAGAATCAACTAGAAGCTCTTATAGGGAATAAATATCTATGAAAATTCCTTAATGATTCTTTACATACAAATCACAATAATTCAGTCTAGAAGAGGAAGTCTAGACATGGGTACAGACTCTTCCCACACTTGCCATTCACATCATTGCTCCTCCTTGCTCATCTCTGAATGCTGGCCATGATAAATAAAAGGAAACAGGTGTTCTTCAGTGGAGACAGTAAATTAGGTCTCCTAAATTATGTACAAGCTCTTCACATTAAATGATCATGAAACTTCTCTATGTTACTATTTTAAATACACTGTTTCTAACATATAAATAGAAATAAAATACTTAGTACTGGAACAATATATTTTTAATGTTTTCAAAACCATTGTCCAAGAAATGCTTAGAGACTTCAAGTAATGTTTTCTTGTATTATCGTATTTGAATGTCCTTTACTTGTTTAATTAATAATATTAGCAGAGACAGTCTGTGAAAGTAAATGTTCTAAGTCCCTGAATATACTAGCATTGTTTATAACTTTTCCTTTTAGTAGTTCCTCTCAAATGACTTCCACATTGTTTTGGAATTTCTTTGAATTTTAAAGCAATCAAGGGGTTTGTCCTAAGATTTATAGGGAGAAATAAAAATAAAATATATGTGGCTATTTTATTATCTCACTGGGTTTTCATCATAGATATACATCAAATTATAGGTCAAAGACCAATTCTGTTTTTTCCCCTTGTCATACTTTGGGGATGATTAGACTTCAGTGTCTATAATGGAGTCATAACCTGACTTTTTTTCCCAATCTACCTTTGACTCTTGTTAATAATAAAGAAAAGTAGCTAGCTTGCATTAAGCATAATGGTCTGAGCAATTTGTGGATGTTGTCAATAGGTTGTGTAATTTCCTGAGAAAGCCAATTTCAGCTTTGAAATTGGTCCATTGCATCCATAAAGTATTTTTGATAATGGAATAATTTGAATATAGGAGAAGAAGAGACAAATAACCCATAAATAAGAAATATTATGCTTGGCATAAGCTTGGAAAATGATTCAGAAATCATTTTAAGCAAATAATGTATTTATTTGTTTATGAACAGCCACCAAATAACATTTACATACTCCTGCCCAAAATATTTGGACCCAATCAGAAGTTCTTTACTATTACCATGCTGTTCTATGTCACTTGGAAGAGTTATACTAAAAACAGCTGGATTTAAATCCAAATAATTGCTTCAATCTGTGGTCATTTGAAGGTGTCTCACTTCTGTAAGTTTTTGTGAGGGTAGAATGGTTAGAAAATATTGCTAGATCAAGATGACCATTAGGAAATAATTCCATTGTTTTCAGTGAAATCCTGGACTTGTTACAGCAACACTGAGGCAGCTAAATATATGGCAGTAGCTTCTTATTGCAGCTCCAATACATGAAACCATTCCTCATCATATCCTTTCTCATTGACAGTGCCACACGTTCTTGGTGACTAAACCATGGGAGTACAGTCAATTCATTAGCAGAGCTACAGAGAGCAGCAACAAAGGGATTCATTTTAGACAAATTCCACACTGGCTGCTGTATCATTTGAATAGTACCTGTCTCCAAAGTAAACAACTTACAGTTAGGATTGTCATCAACATCAGCTTCAGATATTCCTAGAGATTTTTGGAGAGGTGTCTGGGGTGAAAAATGTTTGGGGTGGAGAGGAAGCTCAGTTTGAAAGACCTCCTCAGAAATTCTGTAGCAGTAGAGGAGATGCATCTTTCATCCCATGCCAGCTGTGGCACTAGAATCACAGCAATAATCACACAGACAGTTCCTAAAAATATATAGTACATGGCATGTTGTGTATTCTTGCAATGCAATCGTAAGCATTTATATTCAAAATAAGTTCTTAGGATTGCAACCTTAGAATGGTACAAATGGGGAGGAAAGGGAAGAAACCCCCAAGGGGTTATACAATTTGAGGTTATACTATTATTAAAGATTCTTCCATTTGCACCATTTGCTGTATTTTCTTTGTTTTGCCTAGGTACCCTCTTTCTTCATTACAAATGGTGTGGCTAATTCCAAACAATTAAAAATATAGAAACAAATATTTTGCAGGTCCATAGCATAGATCTAGGATCCCAAGCCAAAAGTGGTTTTTTTTCCAGCTTACCTTTCAGTGTTGTTATTTTCACATGCCAAATGTACTTAATGGCAAATAAGCTGGGTTTTTCCCCCCAAAGACTTACTTTATAATTAAGGAAATACTTCACATGGAACATGAATTATGTATCCGATAAATCTTCTTTGATATATGTATACACAGTACACAATCATAATTTAGAATTAAAAATAAATCATGAAAGAACTAAACTATGACTTAAAGTGAATAAACAAGCTTGTATGGGAGAAAAATAAACCCTCTTGGTGTAGGGCTGGAAATCATGAGATGATGATGATGATGCACTTTTGCAGCATCATTCAAAGAAGCATTTAAAAGCCATTTTCATTAGTTAAGACTGTGACTCAACATACTCATGAATAAGTTATGAATGGTATTTTTTGTAAACTACTGTAGAACCCCATGCCTGTTTTGGAATACATGGAAACTAGGATGACCCCCCCCCATCAGGTTGTTGGCTCCTGTTGCCCACTGGAATAATTAAAAAAAAAACAGCATCATGTGTGACTTTATGTTACTTCTGGGGAAAACCTGAAAGTGACAGGGGTTGCTCAAGGAATCACCAGAAACTCTATGGTTTGACCTATCTGCTGTCACTTCTGGGTTTCCTGTGGAAGTGACATCATCATGTCCATGTTGCTGCATCTCTTCCACGTCCTTGCCCCCAACCTTCTTGCTGGTTCTATGCAACCCTAATAGAAACACTTTTACCCAATTGGCTATGGTTCCCAGTTCTTTATTTTCTAGAACACAATCCTCCATCATCCTCATTGTTGTTGTCATCATCATCATGACTATGTTTATATACTGCTCTTCTAGACAGATTAGTGCCCCACTCAGAGTGGTGAACAGTGTTGTTATTATCTCTACAATACAACCGGGGAGCTGGGGCTGAGAGGAGTGGCTTACCCAAGCCATCTGTTGAATTCATGGTAGTAGTGGGATTTGAACCAGCAGAGTGCATGTTCACATCTCAACCACTTAATCATTATGCTACAGCAGCTCTCTCATAGGCTTAAATGTGTTACTATCACCTAGTACATAGTAACACTAATCAGAAAAAGAATCTACAAACTGTTTTACCAGGATCCAGTCCTCCATTGGTTCATTTTCCCTGTGGGCACTGCTGCTTTTTGCAAAAATACAAAATGTATGAAATATTTTATTAATCCTACAGACAATAAACAATATTATCTTAAAGTAGAACATCAGTGGAACAGGTTTCCTTGGGAGGTGATGGGCTTTACTTCTTTTGAGGTTTTTAAGCAAAGGCTAGATGGCCATCTGACAGCAGTGCTGATTCTGTGAACCTAGGCATATCAGGAGAGGAAGGACAGGAAGGGTTACATCAGTGCTTAGTTCTTGTGGCCCCTTCTGATATGCCCAGGGTAATACCTGGGCTCAGGTAGCAGTGCCTTGGGGTCAGGTAGCAATTTTCCCAAGCCATTTTGGCTAGGGATCCTGACAGTGTTTTGCCATCTTCTGGCCATGGAGCAAGGGTCACTGGGGGGGGGGAGCTAGTTGTCAATTTCCTGTATTGTGCAGGGGGTTGGACTAGAAGTCCCTTGAGGTACCTTCCAACTCTATGATTCTATGAAAGAATTCACGACTTGCAATAGAGATCATGTGGTCTATGCAAAATCATGTGGAAAAATTAAATAGTTTCTGCCTTCGATGCTGAGAAATAGCATTCTGGATTGGACTTCAGTGTTTATTTTTCACATCTGAGTGGTTTGGCACATAAAGGAGAACGCTTGCCCAATTCCTGAATATATGAACATCCTACTTCTGCCCTATTGACTGTCTATCCTGGCTAATGTGAAAGTCTAGGAGAGACCCAGTGTGTGATTTTTCAGCATCCCTATGTAAAATAATTACAAGAAATGCAGACAGTTAAGGATAATACATAAGCAATCTCATTCCTTTAAAACTGTTTTTTAATCCTTAGAATGTTTCTAGGATTTTTAAGAATATGACCTTTTGCAACTAAGTTTATTTTATTGGAGGGGGAATCCCTTTATGATGTTTCTGTCATCTCCAAATGACTCAGTTGGCTAACAAACTATGGGATAATGTGGGAAGAGCATGCTCTGGTGATCCCATCTTAATTCCTATCTAGCATTGGCAGAGAGAGACTGATATGTTGTAGAATTTAAAATACTAGTTGATAAAGGGAGAAGATTCCAGTCACAATGACATGGAAAGAACTGAAAAAATGCTGAAGTCATCTCTACTAACAATCTTCACTTATTTTATTTATTTATTTACTTTATTTCTAGCCCACTTTACTTGCTGAAGTACCTCAGGTACAGAGAAAGGTGGGGCTGAGAGGCTGGCTTCTCTCTCACAGGCAGGCAGGTGGTTGCTCTTCTCCCTCCCTCCCTCTCTGGCAGCTCAGGCTCCTGAAGGCAACATTCTTAAAGTACCTCAGGTACCGTATTAAACCAATTCACTGATTTCTTAGAAAGCTCCATTCATGGCACCAGTGAAAGTACTCTATACCTTTAAAACATCATTTACCAATTTTAATGTGTAAAGTACTATTTTGCATTGGTTGTTGTGGATTTTCTGAGCTGTATAGCCCGGAAAATCCACAACAACCATCATTCTCCGGCTGTGAAAGCCTTCAACACTATTTTGCATTGTTAGAAATCTTTTTTTATACTCTCTTATACCTTTAAAAAGTGCTTTAAAATTTCTGGATTATGCACAAACCACTGACAGCATGAAAACTGAATGAAATCTGAATGCAATAGTTGATTTTCCATGTCAATCTGCTCTTTGGCTCAAGAGAAGAAGACTGAAAATGGAATTCCACATGTTTTACAAATATGCTTAGTTTAAGAATACTGGATATTTTGATTAAATTTATGGGGGAAACAAAAAGGTTGGGATCTATGCCAGATGTGTGAGATTAGACTCCCTGTCATTCAAAGTTATGACAGTTCATGTCGTCACTCATCACGTCAGTCTTTATACTTTATACTATTTCATTCTGTTTTGTTGGTTGCATTGCCTATCACTGAGAGGTGATCTCATAATGCATATTAAGCATAATATATGAACTTGAATTCGGAAATTAATTAACTACCTGAATATTCATTTTAAATGCATTCTAATGGTTCACTGTTTATTGTGTTTATACATTAACAAAGCTTGTTTGAGAAGAGTGCTATCAAAATTCCCTCATTTAGCAAATATTTGAATTCCAACCATCATTATCACATAACCATTAGAATGCATGGACATTAGGTGCAGCTGAAAATACTTTTAGTTATCCAAACAACTTGAACTGAACTGGAAAGACATGATATAAGTATCTGTAATAAGTTGGGAGGGGGGACCTAACAACACAGCTGCACATATCACAACATAATTGCCATGGCATGTTCTAAAAATAAATCTTGGACATGCTACAGTGCATTCATATCTTTCCCAAAAGCCACAGGAAAGTCCTAATCTTATACTACTACCACTAATCTGTAGAGCTGTATTATGGCCAGTGCCCACTTGGGGCAGTCTAGGAACACATTTAAAGCCTTAAGTGCTTGCACCTGTACTAAACAGGGCTGCCATTTCCCAGTAGGCCCAGAATCTCTTAGAGAGTGAAAATAAACATATAAGATTTCTGAATATTCTGTATTAACTAATATTCATACTAGAGACATGAGACATCACGAAAGGAACAGGATTTGAACATTGTTTCAATACAGTCCTTTTTCATTCTGTTTTAATGATTTGAGAGCCATAGTTCACTGCAGCAATACTTGGTAACATGAGAAGCTCATACCATACAAGAGAAGTCCATGTCACGGCTGTCATACCAGCCATCTTTGCTTCAGTGAAGGATAGTACTAACACAAGAAAGAACTGGAGCAGAACACTTCAACACAGAGTTCCCTGGTTGCCCGTGGCAAACATTGGGATGACAGGGTTAGAATTCTACCTTTGCACGCATTTTCACACACACACACTCTACCCATGTGATGACAACATTTCTGGCAGTTATGTCACCAACTCTTATGTTTTTCACCCAAATATCATAGCTTCACCCAGCAAAATGATGACATTACCTCCAGGCACATAGGAAGTGACATCATCACATGGCAGGTGATGTCACAGCATCACCCAGAAGAGCCTGCTGTGAGCCAGAAATTTCCCCTAATTCTTCCCCCACCAGCCAGCTAAGTGGTGGCCACAGTATGTTGGGGTCTAGGGACAGGGATACTTTGCCACTTGCAGGAGTGGTAACCCTCCAACCTGATATTCTAATATAATCAAGCAGCATAAGAAGGAGTCAGAGTGCATATATACTACATGAACATCTGGCCCAAAATGAGAAGAAATATATCTATCCATATTCCATGTTTGTGCCAAAAATTGAATCTTCTTCTATATGTGGATGACATGGTCCTGCTGTCATGTGCCCAGCTTGGGTTAAGATGGTTGTTATGTAACTTTTGAGTGATATGTTAAAGAGAACAGTTGATTGTCAATTGAACTAAGACATCCCTCACTCACCATCAATGGCTACTTCATGGTTATGCCATTGAAGAAGCCTGTAGATTTTACTACTAGAGTCCTCTTCTCTGAAGCAGTACCATGTCACCATCTTCTTATTGCAGAATGTTCAGTTTGTGGCACAGTACAGATAAAGCAAAACTATCAAGAGTTATTTTTTAAAAAAATCTGGGACCAAATAACATAAAAAATGAAGAGATAGCCATGTTTTATCACCCTGGTAATAGTTAGACTCAACTCCAGTAGCAGAGAGCTGACCCTCAGTAGCAGCTCTTATTTTAGACATTGGATCTGACATAGTATCTGTATAAAGCATCCTAATTAAAGTAAACAAATGTCTATCAATATTTGTGTTCCTAATTTCAGTTGCAATTTTTCTCTGTTAATCCCATCAAAGGCAGCAGTAAGGTCAAGAAATGCCGCATTTAGCTTTTTCTTAGGATAACACATTCAAGAAGATATGTAAAAAGGTGATGACCCCAAACAGTGTATACATAATACACTTTTGAAATAATAACAAACCTCTTATTAAAGTTAGAGTCTAAGGCCAGCAAGATGATTTGGACTGCAAAGGTGGGATCACACAAACAGGCAAAGGACGTAAGGTGGCCTTGCCATTAGTGTTTCTGTGTGACAGCTCATTAGACTGTCTCCTAGCAATGGAGACAAGCCCTAAGTACGTGTGAGTTAGCTAGAACATACAAAGCAAGCAGGAAGCTCCTGCTGGGAACTCAGGGAGAAAAGCTCTTAGATTTCTCTGAGCAGGGCTAGAGAAGTGTTTGGGAATAAATTCCCCTGTGTTGTTCTGTAGCAAAGTTGCCATTAAATAGCCGAAAGAATGGCACCATCCAAAGTGAAAAACAAAGGAAGAAAAACTGGTTGCTGGTATGAGAGCAGAATACTTGCTACTAATAGCAGCAACTACAGCTCTAGGTAGTGTGGCCATTAAAGACATACAGGGTTGCCAACTCAATTGTACAAACATCTTGAAAGAAAAATCATGAACGTCAATGGATTTTCTTTTATATCCCCCCCACCAAATAAAATGGTTTTGTTTGCCTATTAAAACCACTTTTGGTTTTAATAGGGCTGAAGTGAAATACAGGGGTGCTTTTTATGTAAATTAGCTTGCATCCTCTTTCCCCAAGTTCAATCATCAAAGGAACAGTTTTTAATGTCCCTGTTAATTGCTTAAGAAAGCTTAAAGCCTTCTGATAAGTGTAGGAAATGTAGGCTTGCAATGCATGCACACAAGCTTACACCTTCCCCTTGACAGTTTTCTTCTTTCCAACAAATATTACCTTTGTGAAAGGAGAGGGATGAATAGCTGACAGCAGGAGAGTTCATTAAAGTTAAATTTCCAATTCTAATCATTTCTGGCTATCAGTGTCTGCATGGACAGGAATTGTAGTTTTCTTAGCAATGGGCATGAGGCTGTGAAAACTACTATGCCTACAAACCCTAACAGGAAGTAATGACTGGACAAGAATTTGGAATGGCAATTGTAAGTCATCATGTTAAGTTGCTAATCAGATTTGGCTACATGATGACATCACTAAGGGAAAGCAAAGAGGGAGGACAATGAAGGAGGGCAATGCTTTCTTCATCATGTTGTCTCACATTGAATTGACTTCATTTGTCTTTAGTTAAGGCTAAGCAGTCTTTAAAAATGCACCAAAGGAAGAGAAGCGAAAGGAAACAATTATGGTAGAAAACCTCTAACAAGAAGCAAACACACACACATTTGGAAGGAAACAATTTTAATATTCCCATTTGAAACTGCTGCTTTCATCCCAACAGGAAAACAAAAGATTTTTTTTAAGTCAAAATGTATTTGTTCAATTCAATAAGGGCTTGAAACTTGTTTTAGCTAAATGATGCCTCAGTCCCCACCCCAGAGATTTTACTGTAAATATGGAAATAAGACTCAATAGGTTGTAAAATCCAAAAATTATTCAGGGTTGTTGGCTTTTCTCTCTCTCTCTCTCTCTCACTAAGAAATAAATTAGCAACTGGGAGATAGGGAATGCAAATCAGACTCCTCCCAAAATGTATGTTATATCAGGGGAATGTGTCACTAGACAAAGGTTAGTTCCATAGATGAATATTCAGAACTAAAAAAAGATGAAGTCCTGTCCCCGTGACATAAAATCCACATGCTTTCAATACGATGTAGAAACACTGATGAACATAGGTCATGAATTCAAATGCATAGATCTGTTAGTAATGTCTAATAAATAAACCAAATTTATCTTACATAATTAAAGTATTGGTCGAAAGTGAGTTAAGGACCCAGCTAGGAAGCACTCATATTTCCATAAATATTGATCCTGACAAAACAAAGGTGCTACTGGTGAGGGAGAAGGTTCAGCCCAGGAATAAAGTTCTCTCCTGATCTGGATGGGATCGCTTTTTGACTAAAGGAACAGGTTTGTAGTATGCAGGTTGTGTAACAGTGGTGGTCAGGGGTGTCTTGCACCAGCCTCAGGCTGGTGAGCCAATCTCTGCCCTTCCTGAGTGAGAAAGATCTTGCCACTCTGGTGCATGTCCTAGCAATACCTAAATTAGATTACTATGATGAACTCTTTGTGGGGCTGCCCTTGAAAACTGTTCAGAAGATACAGTTGGTAACAGAATGTTGATGCCATAATGTTGACTGGAATGGGCTGCAGGAAACACATGATTCCAGTCTAGGCTTGTCATTCCTCCGCCTGGGGTGGGGGATCCCCTTCTCCCACCTCCCCCCACCCCCACTTACCTGGCCAGTGGGGAGTATGCCCCCAGGGTGGCCCCTGGTGGTGCAACACCCCCACGAGTGGTGCAGTGCACCCTTGTGCCCTGCAGCTGAGCGCTCCCATGCCCCACAGTGGGCCCGTTTTGGGCCAAATCAGGCCCCGCGGGGAGGCAATTTAGCCCTTTGGCAAGCCTGGAAGTTCTCCTGGGCTGTCCTTTGACCCACATGATGACATCATTTCCTGGAAGTGACATCACGCCAGCAGGGAGTGTACGTGAGAAGAGGATGGGATGGAGGGGAGGTAAGAGCCAGCATCCTAATCTCCCCCCAGGAGAGTAAAGGGACCTGGCAACCCTACTCCAGTCTTATTCCAGTCACACTGGATGCCTATTTGCTTCCAGGCCCAATTCAAGGTGCTGGTATTGACCTTTAAAGATCTACATGGCTTGGGATCAGAATATCGTATGGACCACCTTCTCCCTTATGAAACTATATTTCAGCTCCAATCATCTTTGGAGGCCCTCCTTCAGGTGCCTCTGCCATCTGCAGCTAAACAAGTGGCAACTGTGAAAGGGCCTTCTTGGCCATGGCACCAAAACTTTGGAACTTCCTGCCCGGGGAGAATCCTTTGTCTCCTTCTGCCATTTTTGTCTGCCAGAAGGTGAAGACATTTCTGTTTCATGTGATGTATCCCCAGTAATATCTTATTGGCCCTCTTCCCTGGTTATGTCTGTTTTCACTATTTGTTTTTACAGTATTGTTAAACATTAATATATACATGCTTTTTTAAATGCTGTTTTAGTGTTTTAAATTTTTCAATACCTTGATGTTTGGGGGACCATATTTGGGTGGAAAAGTGGCATAGAAATGGTTTAAATTAAATTAATAAATAAAAAGCAAACGTATCATTTACATATTTAGGTTTTATTTTTAAGCCACATTTTTAGGGTACCCAAACTTACCTGTTAAACATTGGACCCCACCATCCTTTGACTGATCATTTGGGAGGACAGCAATCATCAGTGCCCTGTACCTACCCTGCCTCTGTATGATCTTATGGAGCAAGTGTCCATGTGTACGCTCCCTCCCCATGATTAGCATCATTCAGAAAACAGCTAATTACAGAGTGGGGGGAACATACATGTGAATACTTCCTCCTTCTGTTCATAACGTGCAGAAGAGAGAAGAGTTTGCAATAACATAGAAACAGGGGTGGGGGACACATATATTCAGTGAGAGGGGTCATGTGTAGAGGACTAATGTTTCATGATGTTTAAAGATAACTTAATTGGTTGCCAATGAATTCAATAAATAGGAAAAAATAAATATGAATTCAATCAATCTGGAAAAGTATATTTGTTACTTGTTACAAATACAAGTACATGGTGCTTAAGGAAATTTTTAATAAAAACATCAAAGTGATCAGATCAGGAACCTGGGACACATATAAACAGGGTAATTAGATCAAGGTAAGTTCACCTGGTAGTAGTGTCCATGTTGAAGTTCTCAGTGTGCCTCGTTATTGATCCTGCTCAGAATGGTGAAGGAAGAAAGGGAGTTATATAAAGAGGCTTCCTTTTTGGTAAAAACAACAGCCATCATTTCAGTCCTATAGCCTTAATCTTCATCTCAGCAGCCTAATACCACAGAAAATTCTGAGGAGGAGCCAGAAGACTGTTGTCTCAGAAGTGATGCTGTGATAAGGGAGAAAGAGGAAGCACTCTTGCACACTTCAAATATATGTGTCACTTCCCATGAACTCTGTCTTCTCCAAATATTACAGAGGAATTTATCCTTATCCTTTCATACCATAGGATGAAGCATGAAAAGCTGAAAATGTCCCCACTGGGTTTTGGGAGAACACAAAGAAATGAAATTTCTCCTTGCTATGACTCTTGAACATATATACACTATAAATGTAATTGTAGCCAAGGTAGTGATCATACCTTTTCAACATAAGTGAGCTGAAAACCAAGCCAGTTTGCATATTCAAAAGATCTTGGACAACTGAAAGTTAAATGAATTAAATGGCATTACATATGACACAAGAGAAAGTACTTTACATAGTCATGGGTGCTCAGAAGGGATATAAGAAGCTTTCAAGTACACTCCCTGTTGCTGCACCTGAAAATTTGAAGCTGAAGCATTGGAAAACTTTTACTTATGGTCCTGGGTAGACCTTCTACAGCTCAGTGTCTGACAATGTATGGCACTTTATTTTGAAAAACACCAGTACTGAACTGTCCTGTGGTAGTTATGTCACAGATGGATTCAGAGCTCCAGGTTAAACAAATTGAGAACCATCCAGCAAAAAAGGAATCCAAGTAATTAAGGACAAGAATATGTCAGCTTCCTCTGGCATATCATTGGTACTCAAAGAGATGCTATACAATTTGATTCTGGCACCCTTAGCAAGGAAGATGAGCATTTTTTGCCTATCTCAATTCTTCTAGGAACATGGGATACCTATATCAGAGGAAAAGGTAAAATATTAAGATTTATGAGGACTCCAACTATGCCATTTTCATGAATGGAATGCCATAGCACATGGATAGACCCTTGTGAATGGTCCTCCCACCACTCTCTCATTAGGTGCAGCACCAATACTTTTGAGCCACATTGCATGCTTGGTTAACAAATATTAATAATAATCCATTCAATGGTCATGCCAAGAAGAATCAGGAGCTGTAAATCTGGCATGAAAGAAACATTTTAAAGCAGACCTGGTTTCTAGAAGAATCAATTTCCTATATCCTTAATTTCCTTAAGAAATCAAGAGTTACTTAATAATGCTCCCATTCACCTTACTCAGATACACAAATAGGATGCGTCCAGACAGAAAAAATATTCAGAAATTTAGTGGTGCAGTAATAAACTAGAAATTGGGAGCAAGCATTAAAACTAGAAGAACCAACTACAATGTGTGTGGGGGTGCACTAAAATCTGCTGTTGGATGGTATCATTCACCAATCTTGCTACTTACTCTCTAGCTTTTCATAGGACCACCCATACGAGTCCTACTTGTATTGCATATAGGAACAAATTCCTCATTGCCACCCCAGCCGGAATGAAGAGACAGACACAGGCTTGGAATTAAAGGGCCGTTTATTAAATGACCATAACATAAACAAGGCAAGGGCCAACTAAGCGGTACAGGTCAAGCCCTGGGGTCAACTCTGGACCTCCGCCTTGACCTGTCTGGGCGAGCCCCATGCCCCCGGGTGTAGGCCATCCTATGAATGGCTGCAACCCGGGCTGCCAGGCAATGGATCCCCCCATCAAGCACCTAATGCCTCAGCCGTATGGCATGAGGGAAGGCCTTGTGCTTGGGGATCCCCGCAGGCTTCTGCCAGTGTACGGTAGCCGTAAGCAGGCATACCGCCCTTAATGGCATCCCTATCCCCATTCAAGGGGAAGCGCCACAGGGTGCTCACCAGCCCGCATCCTATTCCCAAAATCTCCTGCCACTGCAAGGGCCAAGCCTCTGCTTAGACCCTTGCACCCCACAGGTGGCCTAGAGCCACCCGGAGCCCTTGCCACAGGTCATCCATAAAAATGTCATTGCCTACAGGTGACAAATGCACACCATCGCCTCGGTAGAGGTGGGCAAATTCGGCCCTAATGTTGGGGTGTGGCAAATAAATGCCCAAGCCTTGCCCCAAAGATTTTTTGATGGCATGATTGGCCTTATGACGGGCCCCCTCTATGGCCTTGGGATTTAAGGCTTCCTGCCAAACCTGCCTTTGTAGCGTCTCTGACCAAATTATAAGCACGCTCGGCCATCGGCTGCTTATATATCTCAGGTCCTCAGCTACATGCAATGACAGGGCCTTGCCCTGTACCAGCCCAAGGTCATTACCACCCAGGTGAATGACCAAAATGTGTGGGGGAGGACCATTTCGTCCCCTAAACAGAAGGGGCAGCAGGCCTGGCCATTTAAGGCCACGCTGGCCCTGCCACTCCATGGTGGCCACAGCACTCAAACCCAGTTGAGATCCAATCGGCGTTCTCCTGGCTTGGGGGGCTGCCCAGAACACCATGCTGTGGCCAAAGATCAGGATTCGCTTGGCCCGACACGGCACCTGAGGAAAGAGCAATTAGTTCACCATTTAAAGTTGAGGCAGCGGCTGGATGTAGGAACAATATGCCCCAGACCGCCACCTGCCCACTCTCTGTATTGCCTGCTGAGGGTACCCCATAGCAGCTGCCGTCGAAGCTGCCCCAATCCGGAAGGAGTGGGTGCCGAATTTGACCCCTGACAGGCCAATTTTCTTAAGTGCCCTCTCAGTCACAGCCCAGAACTGAAATTTAGTTAACGGGGACTGATCTTCATGGTGGAACAAGACCCCCCGGTCTTCCTCATGAAGCGTGACATATTCCCTGAGGGCCTTAACGGGGCACAGCTCCTGCTCATCGCAAGAGTCAAGAAACATAGTGTTCCCTCGCTGTCGCTGGTCCGTCTTAGACCGCTGAATCACAAGGGAGACTTTATCCCCTACAAACTTAACATCTTTGGCAGCCAGGGCACGGCCAGAAGCATCCCCACGGGACGAGGGAACCAGCTCGCTGATTCGCAGAGCTCCAAAGAAGGCCATCAAGGAAGCTGCGTGAAATAACTTACTTTCAAACGCTGAGGAACATACCTCACCCTAAGTGGTCCCCAGCCCCCTCAAAACAGAAGGGGAGATGGGCTGCCTGGGGTCACTTGGCATTCTCACTTCCCTGGTCCACCCCTCTAACATCTTTCTAATCCTGAAAGCACCCGTGAATTCAGGAAGGCCGTGCGCCTTACTGGCAAAGGCCAAAGCAGCTAGCTGTCCCCTGATAGTTTTTACAGAAAGACCCCTCCCATGCTGCACTACACAAAAGTGCATCAGGTGCTCAGGCGGGATGGGCCACGACTGCTGGAGCCCGGCCGACGCCCTGAACTGGTAAAGCTGCCCTACCGCACGGTCGTAGGCCCGACATGTACTGGGGGCAATGGACAGCTGGATTGCTCTATTTACTTCCGCTGTCCAAGCTCCCATAGCTCCTGGGGCATCCTTGCCGGTTGCCTGTTGGCCCAGGGGGCAAGCTGCCAGAATCATTCCATCTGTTGGTGAGACAAAGCGTCTGCCACACCATTGTTAACCCCTGGAATGTGTCGGGCCCTAAATAAAATGTTTAACTGTAAACATTTCAAAGTAAAGGCACTTACCAGCCTCATTTCCCTGGGGGATCTAGATGCCATGGTGTTAACCACATGCACTACAGCCAAGTTGTCACACCAAAAGTGGACAGCTTGGTTTGCCAATTGTGATCCCCAAAGCCACACAGCCACTAACAAGGGAAAGAATTCCAAAAACATAAGGTCTTTGGATAGTCCCTGGGCTACCCAATCTGCGGGCCATTGGTCAGCACACCACTGCCCCTTGAAAAAGACCCCAAAGCCCGTGGACCCGGAGGCATCAGAGGTGACCTGGAGTTCAGCTTCTAACAGCAGATTCTCCCTCCAAAAGGTCACTCCATTGAAGGTGGCAAGGAATTCCTTCCACACCAATAAATCCTCCCGCATCCCTTTGTTAATTTGCAAGCAATGATGGGGCAACCGCAAGTTCCCCATGGCCTCACACAACTGCCTGAGGAAAGCCCTCCCAGGCGCCACTGCCTTACAGGCAAAGTTCAAATGGCCAACTAATTGCTGTAACTCAAGGAGAGATACCTTGTCTCTACTCAAGCCATCCTCCAACCTGGCTCTAAGGTCCACTACTTTCTCCAATGGCAACCTCAAAGTCTGTTGAACCGTGTCCAGTTCGATGCCTAAAAATGTCAGGACCACAGCTGGTCCCTCCGTTTTCTTGTGAGCCAGAGGGACCCCTAGTTTCTCAGCGAGCTCCATGAACCCCGCCAGTAGCCTGGCACACTGCCCCGAGCCAGCAGGCCCAGACACCATAAAGTCATCTAAATAATGAACGGTGTCTGGGCAGGCATAGCGGCGATGCAACTCCCATTCCAGAAAGGAACTGAAGCGCTCAAAAGCAGAGCAAGATATGGAACACCCCATAGGAAGGGCTCTGTCCATATAAAACTTGCCCTCAAATGCAAAACCCAGAAGATCAAAGTCTTCTGGGTGAACAGGGAGCAGGCGAAAGGCAGACTTGATATCGCACTTTGCCATTTCAGCTCCCACTCTAATGCGGCGCACAACCTTGACCGCTTGGTCAAAGGAAGTGTAGTGCACCGAGCAGAGTGCATCAGGTATGTCATCATTCACTGATCCCCCTTTGGGAAAAGACAGGTGATGAATGAGGCGAAATTCACCCGGCGCCTTCTTTGGCACCACCCCCAAGGGGGAGACTCTCAGGGACGGGACAGGAGGGGCGTCAAAAGGCCCTAGAACCTGGCCCTCTGCACACTCCTTGAATATCTTGTGGCGGACCACATCTTCCATGCTAACCACTGACCTAAGGTTGGCTGCCATGAAAGGTGTCCTGGGACCCTGGAAAGGGATCCTAAACCCAAACTTAAAACCTAAACGCAAATACTCAGCGTCCCCGCGCCTTGGGTATACTTGAAGCAACCGCTCAAGTACCCTCAGCCTTACTGGGCTGGGCCCCTTTTCCAGGCCCTTGCTTACCTCTGCCACTCTCAAAACGTTTTCCACCCTGACCTCCCTGTCGTCCTCTCGGGCAGGCGGAATGGGCGTGGGGGCCAGCGCAATTAGGGCATTCGTGCCTGTACCTGCACCCATGCCGACTGCACACTCCTCTGGACGTGAAGTCCCAGCAGAGCAGCCATAATTGAACATGCTGTCCCGCAGAGGCGCGGGAACCTGCACCCGGCGTGGGCCATACAATCACGTGACCTCTATCAGTCCTATCCTCAAAGTTGGACTTGGAGGGGCCCATCACCTGTACCCAGAGTTAGATCAATATTTGATCCCAGGGGAGGCTCGGGGTCAAAGCCGCACGCATGCGGAACTCCTCATCATACCGGAGCCACGCCACCCCTTCGAAGTCAGTATAAGCCCTGTATATAATGTTCATATATTGAAACAGGGGGAGAGCTCCGGCAGGCAGCGCTCTAGCCAAAACTCCCGTGTATATCAGGAACCCAGGCAACCAGTGAGCCCAGGACCTATCAATCCGTCTGCGATGGATCTTTTCTTTATCCCTCTCATCTATGACATCCTTATCCTTCTTCTCCAGTTCCCTGAAGAGAAGGGTAAAAACATCCACATATTCGCCCCTTATAATCTTCTCCCTCGTTGCCTCGTTAAATGATCCCCCAGGGGCAGCACCGTGTCCCTGGGGGGCAAAGCACTATATGGGACAGTACCATATGTGGAAAAGCCCAAAGGGGGGGGGCTCAAATGAGCCCCATACCCACCCGGCCATCCAGTGGTGGAAAGAGGCAGGCCGTGGCCACCCAACCCAGCTGCCCCCTGCAGGCCGGAGACCCATAGGTCTGCTGCCCAGAGGCATAACCCAGCCATACAGGAAATGTTGCGGAAGGGGCGCCCTGTACGTGAGCATTGTATACTGGCCAGCCAGAAGTAGGTGAAGGATAAGAAATTGGTTGGTGTATGCCAGCCACCTCCTGCCACCCCGCCGGGCCCCATGGCCAACTGGCCGCCTGCTGAGGAATATCTGACTTACCCTCCAAATAAGGCGGCTCCACCGCTATGGCCACCTGACCTCCATCTGTTTCCCCCTCCGCCTCGATTTCCATGGCACCCTCGGGCAATGCGGTCGAAGGACCTTCATCACCAGCCATATCCCTGGACGTTCTCTCCAGAGCAGACAGATGAGAGAAGAAATCATTATAAAATTCATTCCTAGGCACTTTCTTGGTGGCCCGCCATGGCCTCACCGGCGCTGTTAATTGCCCTGGTCTCCTATCCTTTTCCAAGGCTGCAATTCTCTCCAAAAGCTCACGCCTAGTAGGCCCACTGTTATCCTCATCTGATGAGGAAATGGCAGGCGGAAGCTTCCTAGCCGCAGACCACTTAGCCGGCTGCTTGCCCTTAGATGATCCGGTTCCTTTTTTGGAAGGCATCGCAAAAATGCGCACACTCCAGGCAATTCCCACCTTCAAGTTATTATATCTTCACAAACTTTTATTGTGCTATGGTGTGATACTAACCTACCCCCAGCCCCACTGTAATTGATTTACGCGCAGATGGCTCACAGCCCAACTACTTAACCTATATCCAAGCAATGGCTCACAGCAAATGCCAGCAACAATCTGCAGACTAATCCTGCAGGTCACTGACAGCCGACACCCAGCAGGTGGCACAGTCCAGCACGGTGGGACAAAATGGCTGCCATCAACAGCCAGAAACAGCCCTCAGCCCCAAAATGAAGGCCAAAGACAAAATGGCCCCCTGGCAGTAAAACTGTGTATGGCCCCCACCAGTAAGGTTACTAAACCCAACCACCACCCGGGCCCAGTGATATGCAAGAGCAGGGTGGGAATGGGGGGGGGGCGGTGAAGCCTAGGAAGTGTGTTCATTTCAGTTATACCACCTGAAAACTGGGGGGGGGGCTTAACTGGTCCCCAGGGGAAGCGGGAGGGCGTATGGGGATAATACCCCATGCCCCCGCACAACCCCGAGGTGCCACCCCCCCAGCGCAAACACTGCCGCGGCCGAAGGGATCTACAGCCGCCTCTGCAAGGGCCCCGCAAGGCTGCAAGGCTGCCAATGCCGCCTCCAAATGGCTGTAGAATTGGCCGAAAATCTGTGCCGTGCCAAAAAGCGGCCAAGGAAGAAGCCACTCGCTCGTGGCTGCACTAGCTCTGTAGAGCAAGTCCCTCTCAAGGCCGCCCACGCGCTCAGAAGGAGAGCCGAAAAGCACGTCCTCTCTCCTCCAAGCGCTTTTGCAACTGCGATCAGGGGCAAAACGGAGCCACCTCAAAACTGCACTTGGCTCCGCCCCCTGGCCAAAGCCCCGGATGCCTGGGAGGGAAGGGAGCCTGCCTCCTTTCCTCCGGGTGGGGCAGAAAAAATGACTCCCTGCCAAGGCTGTAAGCAGCCGCAGGGTGAGTTGCCTTCTAGAAGGCATGTAAATAGATACTGCAGGAATCATTACATGATGATATAGTTCTATGACAAGATAAGCTTAGAAAAAAACAAGGAAATGGTATAAAGGCTAGTAGGAAATGATATAAAGGCTGGTGTGAAGGAAGCAATTATAAAGATTAATAGGAAAAAAGAACACACATTTGAGCAAATATAAAAGGGATTCCCATAAATGACACAGGTCTCAACTACAAGTGGGCAGAACTTTAGACATAGGGTACATAGAGGATACAGAATGACAGGAATAGTCAAAACAATCATGATTTTTGATGATTTTTGATCATACAGACGTTGGCCCAGGGAAAGACAGATAAAAAGCGTCAAATGAATACATAAACAATAATTAACGAGGAAAGAGGGAGAATGGTATTAAAATATATCAAACTGAGATCAAGAATATAAAGTTTACATATGATTGGAGAATCATTAGATCATTTTAACTCTTTTTAACTTTCATAAATAATATCAGGTTCAAATGGAAAAAGTTACTGTTAAAGTACGTATGCCATATTTCATTTGTTTGTTTGTTTATGTAAAACATTTATATACCATCCTTCCATTCAAATAGTCCTCAAGATGGCAAATATCAGTCATTAAAATGCTTAAAATTTAAATAACATTTATAATACACACACACACACACACACACACACACACACACACACACAAGAACATATAGACATACAAACATATGCCACACAGGAGGTGTGGCAGCTCTGGTACATTTGAAATGTTTACTTCTTATTATCACTTCCTTTCTTAAATTGAGGATTAGAACCATTTTCTATTTCCTCTGACTGAATGTTTTCCAAATAACATACAGAGTTTAGCAGTGTTATTTGCAGGCCTTTTTTTCTGCCGAAATGCTCCAGAATGGCGTTCCAGCAGCTCTGCAAAGTAGTCATGTGTTCAGGTGGCCCTGACCAGCTTGCAATGGAAAAGAGCTCTTTAATTCCCGCTCTTCAGCTGGTCGGGGGAAGTCCCTCCCACCAGCTGAAGAGCGGGTGTTAAAAGATCTCCTTTCTGCTAGGCAAGTTGTGGGAAAGGAGTTCTTTAATCCCCACTCTTCAGCTGGCTGAGGGAAGCCCCAAACAGGCTTTAAACTTCAGCTGAGACGAGGGGGTTTCCTCCCCAGCTGAAGCCTTCCTCCCTCCCTCCCTCCCTCCCTTTCTCTTTCCTTCTTTCTATGTCTTTCCATGTCTTTCCTTCTTTCTTCCTTTCCCTCCCTTTCCCTCCCTTCCTCCCTCTCTTCTTTCTTTCTTTCTTTCTTTCTTTCTTTCTTTCTTTCTTTCTTTCTTTCTTTCTTTCTTTCTTTCTTTCTTTCTTTCTTTCTTCCTTCCTTCCTTCCTTCCTTCCTTCCTTCCTCCCTCCCTCCCTCCCTCCCTCCCTGCCACCCTCTCTTCCTTTCTTTCTCTTTCCTTTCCTTCTTTCTGTTTTTCCTTCTTTCTTTCCTTTCCTTCTTTCTTTCCTTCCCTCACTCCTCCTTTTCTTTTTCTTTCTCTCTCCTTCTTTCCATGTCTTTCTTCCTTCCTTTCTCTTTCCTTCTTTCGATGTCTTCCCTTCATTCCTTCCTTCCTTCTTTCCCTTCCTTCCTTTCTCTTTCCTTTCCTTCTTTCCATGTCTTTCCATGTCTTTCTTTCCTTTCCTTCCTTCCCTCCCTCCTTTCTTTTTCTTTCTCTCTTTCCTTCTTTCCATGTCTTTCTTTCTTGCCTTCTTTCCCTTCCTTCCTTCCTCCCTCCCTTCCTCTTTCCTTCTTTCCATGTCTTTCTTTCTTTCTCTTTCTTCCTTTCTTTCTTTTGTTTGTTCATTTCATTCATTCATTCATTCATTCTCTTCCTCTCTATCTTTCCTCTCTATCTTTCCTTATTCTCTTCCTTCCTTCTTCCCTCCCTCCCTTCCTCTTTCCTTCTTTCCATGTCTTTCTCTCCTTCCTTTGTTCTTTCTTTCCCTTCCTTCCTTTCTCTTTCTTTCTTTCTTCTGGGGGGCAGCCATGCCATGCACAGTGATTTCACTTCCTGGAAGTGATGTCATCATGTGATCCTGGGAGCATGTGCACCCTTTGCACACACACATGTAGTTATAGGGGTGCCACCTCCTGCCAGGAGTTGCCCCGGGTGAAAGTTTTCCCATCTCTTTCCCCAGAAAAAAAAGCCCTGGTTATTTGTGTTGCCAGTAAACATGAATTATAGGTATACATATATTACAAATAACAAATACATTGCATATAAAAAGTATATAACATGCACATTAAAAGCAAGCAAATTACGAACCAACAGCAGAAAGCAGAAAACTGAAATTGCTATATGATTTATTTTTAAAATATTCAGCTGGCAGCCGTCAAGTAGTACCAATGATCCTGACAGACTCCAATTCCTCCCCAAATGGGGATGAGCCATTGGTGCTCACAGGCCTGCTCATTTCTCCCCCTCCTTATCCTGCCACTGCTAGAGCCAAGCCTCTGCTTAGACTCTCGTGCCCCACAGGTGGCCTATTGCCAACCGGAGCCCTCACTGCAAGTCTTCTAAGAAAATGTCATTGCCCTTCACCGAAAGGTGAACCCCATCCCCTCAGCAGAGGTCAGCAAATTTTTGCAGGTGGGGCAGATAAATCCCTAGCCCACCCTCTAATGCTTTAAATAGGGCTCTATTGGCCCTTTGGATCAGGAGTACACCAGGCTACTGCTTGCCAATCACTGCAAGTCTGTATGCACCTGCAAAGACTGGAAACAAGGTCATTACTAGAGATGGGCACAATCCAAAAAATTTTAACGATCCAGCGGATTGTGGATCAGCACCAACGACGATCCTGAATTAATGATCCGCGCTGATCATCTCCCGTTCCCGAGCCGTGGATCTTGGAGGCAAAAGCGGAGGGGTGCCCCGCTGTTCCCAGTGATACAGGAACGGTGGGTGATGCTGGCGGCATCTGTGTTTGTGTTTGGCTGTCTGTGTTTGGCTGTCAGAGCTGCCTATCAGGGATTGCAGGGATGAGATTGGCGTGCCCATGGCTACAGAACACCCCCTTCCCCCTCCCTCCCCTGAGTGTCTTCTCCCAACTTGTGACTGCTTTGCTGCTCTGTGGTTGGAAGGAAGCCCTGCTGATCAAGGAAAGCTGGGCTTCCATTCGGGTTTCCAGGGCGACAGAAGGAGGGCAAACAGAGCTCAGGCATTCCCCTGGCACCATTGCCAGGGGAATAGATTGCTGGCTCCTGAGTGTCTGGATCCCCGATCCGAGCCCAATCACCCCGATCCAGGCGCCTCCCAATCGCCGGATCGTTGGCCTTGGCCGATCACGATCTGCCAGGTCACGATCACGCGATCGCCATTATCGTGGGTTTTTTTCGATCCTAATGCGGATTGTGCCCATCTCTAGTCATTACCACCCAGCTGAATGACCACACACAAGATGGAGGACCACACCTCCCCTCAAGCCATCATTCCACTACTTGTCTCTGTGTTGCAAGTCTTTGTGAGCCTGTGATGGAAGGGGCCATGCCCAGGAAGCTAAGGTCATTACCATGCATACAGTAAGGTCACCAGTCTTCAGATAGGGCCTGAAGATCTTCCAGAATTACAATTGATCTCCAGTTAGAAGGAACAGTTTCCATGGGAAAAATGCTTTGGAAGGTGGACTCTAGACATTATATCCTGCTGAGGTCCCTTCCCTCCCAAACCATCGAAAAGGCCCTCTCCTGTGTACCCGCCAACTGATCTTCTTGAGTTGGTGGGATAGTTAGGAGGGCCTCTCCCTGTGATATCAGCTCTTAGGCAGGAACGTATGAAACAAGACGGTTCTTCAGATACCCTGGTCTTAACCCATGTAGGGCTTTAAAAGATAAAACAGCACCTTGAATTGGATTTTGGAGTAGATTGATAGCCAATGTAGTTGCTCTACTATCAGGGTCACATGTTCCTGATAGTTGGCTCCAACCAGCAGTCTGGCTGCAGCACTCTGCACTAGCTGCAGCTTCCAAACTCTATTCAAGGTGTAGCACCAAGCAGAGCACATCACAATAGCCCAGTCTAAACTTAATTAAGGCATGGATTACTATGGCTAAATCTAAATGTACCAGGAATGGATGTAGCTGATGCATCTGTCAAAGCTGAGCAAATGCATGTTACTTGGCTTTCTATAGTGACTCCTGTGTCAAGCAGTACTCCTCTAAGCTGCAAACCTGACTTTTCAGGAGGAGTGTAACCCCATCCAAGATAGGGAAGATCTCATGTCTCTGATCAGCCTTGATACTAAACCAGAGAAGCTCTATCTTTTTAAGATTAAGTTTCAGCTTGTTCACTCTCATCCAGCCTTTTACTGACTCGAAGCACTGGTTCAGAACATCAACAGCATCAAGAAAGGTAAAGCTGCATGTCATTCACATATTGGTGATACCTATTGATAACTTCACCCAGTGGCTTAATGTAAATATTGAATAACATGGAAGATAAAATCAAGCCCTGGATCAATGGCTGTGATCCAGGTCAATGGCTGTGGAACAGTACAGTAATCTCTTGGTACCATCTTCTGAGACTCATCACCCAGATAGGACTTGAACCACTGTAACATGATGCTCCTTAGTTCCAGGGTTAAGAGGCAACTCAGAAGGATATCACTGAAAGATCCCACAGGACTAGCAGGGTCACACTTCCCAGGTCAGGTTTTTGGTAGAGGTCATAAACCAAGGCAACCAAAGTATTCTTTGTTCCAAATCCTGATCTGAAGTCAGATTGAAATGGATCCAGAAAATCAGTTTCTTCCGAGAACTCCTGGAGCTGAGAAGTAATCACTCTAACACCTAGCTCAAAAAATGGAAGATTGGAGACAGGCCAGAAGTTCTCCAATACAGTGGGTCTCTTGGAGGAATTTTTCAACACAGATCAAACTACTGCCTCATTGAGCATGGGTGGTATAATTCCCATTCCCAAAGAAGCATTTATCACTCCCCTTACCCATTCATCCCATAACCCTCTGGCGTGGTAGTGTGTAGCAACAAAATAAAACATGAAGCCTAATGGCATCTTTAAAGACCAACAAAATTTATTTCAGCATAAGCTTTCATGAGTCAGAGTTCACTTTATCAGATGCACATAAATAGATGAAATCTCAGTTCAAGTGTACTAAAAGACAGGCATAAAAAATGAACAAGTATCAAATGAACACTATTGCTGATTTCAGCACCTGCATTATGTTATAATGATCTTTGATAAAGAACCTTTAAAAAGAACTTACAGAGCTATGAAAGATTTCAATTAACTTCTTAATTACATATCCTTAAAATACTGTCAAAACAGAAATCATACCAAGAGAGTGTGGTGTATATTTTATTTGACTGAAAGCTCACACAGCCATTTGAAAAGTAGTAGCCAAAATGGTCTGCTGGAAGAACTGTATGCTTAGTTTTTATTTTGAAGGCTTGATGTCCTGCTGCTATCAAGCTGTAGAAGAATCAAGTTGAAAATAGTTGAAAGATAACACCTTGTTTGTTTGTAAAATAGGAAATGATCCACTGTATCACCAGGCACCTGTTTGCTTTGTTATCTGACTGAAACTACTGAACAAATGTTAGGGGTTCAAGTTATATAATACATGTGTGTGTTTATGTGCAAGGCTTCGTCATTGCCATTTTGTGGCGCTAGGCAGCTTGTCCACTAATTTAAGAAAAAACTAACAGAAAAAGGCACTTTAGAATGAAAAGCAATGCAATCATATCCACTAGTATTTCCATTGGGATGATAATAGGTTACAATCAAGTCTTCTTAAGGAAAGAGAACACAAAATTACAGTGGCAAATGACACTACTCTGGAGTTGCATAGCTACTAAACTAGATCATACCCAGACTGGCATAAGCCATACACTAGTGAGACAACACCAGCACAAGTGTGCTAAATGGTGGATATAGGGATGTGGTGTGGTGGGACTAGAGTAGACAATGTAGTCATAAACCTGTGTCTCCTCAGTTGCAAACACTTATAGAGCAAAGCTACAAGTGACTTTCTTCACATGGAGAACACTAGATTTTTCTCGCAAGGTTACCTGGGAAGTGAAGTCCGAGTGGTCCTTCCCCTCTCTGTTAGAATTGCTGCCTGAAGAGCCACAAGAGGGCTTTGTTTGGGGGCAGGCAGCTGCTACTTTCTCCCAGGGTGTCCTGTGGGCTGCCTGTTCCCGGGGAGCTGTTCTGGAAGTGGCAGCGTCAGTGAAGCTTCAGCCACAGTGACAGCGGAAGAATCTGCAGCAGATCCTTCCACTGTTGCTGCGGCTGAAGCTTCACCGATGCGGTTGCTGTCTATAGAACAGCTCCCTGGTAGCAAGCAGCCCGCAGGACACCCTGGGAGAAAGTTGCAGCTGCCTGCCCCCAAACAAAGCCCTCTTGTGGCTCTTCAGGCAGCAATTCTAACAGAGAGGGGAAGGACCACTCGGACTTCACTTCCCAGGTAAACTTGCGAGAAAAATCTAGTGTTCTCCATGTGAATAAAGTCACTTGTAGTCACACTCATAGATAAAAGTAAAGTGGCTGAAGTAGAAAATTTTGGAAACAGACAGGGTTTCTAAACTGTATCCCTCCCTCTATTACTTGCAGGACCCAGCTTGGCACTATATATGTAAAGTGGCTGGTCCCCATGCTGATGATGAAAACAACAGATAGTTCTCTACCAGGTAGTTCTCTACCTGGACTCCCCAGGTAGGAAAAAAACGAGGAGGAAGGGACCTGGAAAGTTATACTAATTTGCCATTCACCTCTACAAGAACAAAAAAGTTGGCAATCTCTACTTCAGGGTGATGCAGGGGCTCAACACAAAAACATAGATCATTTTGATGTCTGTACGGCCTACCTCCATGCTCTTATACAGGAATGTTTATACATGGAGCAAATACCAGGGTATGAGGTGTCAAATAAACATATGGTGCTCAAACTAAACCAAGCTTTGTATGGGTTACGTCAATCAGCACGAGCTTGGTTTCAATACCTGTGAATGGAATCTACCTCAGTAAACTGTGTGATTGCCTGAAGTATAAATTACTGCATGTTGGGGAAAATGTTTCTGACTAGATAACTCTGCTACCAAATGGAATATAAATATTTCTAATTTCCCTCTCCTCCAAGAACAGCATTTTGAGGGATATTTCAGGCAGCTGCGAGAGAAGGGAAAATTGTTCCTATAAGCATAAAATCATTGGACCTGCAGAAATGTCTAGTCTGAATCTAGGTCTAGGGTTAATAGGGCAAAGTCACATTTGAGATACTTTTCTGATAACATTTCACACTTCAGCTTCCAAGAAGTTTCATGTAATATGTAAAATTGTAACAGAAGAAAAAAAATTAACAAAAGCTAACTCAAATCCCAAGTAAGTGTAAATATCCCTTGCCCTCTGAAATGTCAAGCAATTTTAGTTGTTGTTGTTGAGTTCATAAAACATCTGTGCAGAAATGTGAGTTTATAAGGTTAATTGCTGCTAGCTCTTTGGTAACATTGTCCAAATCTTTAAAAAAAAAAAGTAATACCTAAACAAGTGCTGAGGGAATTTCTCAGAACATGCAGGATTATAGAAACTGAAACCACTTTTGTAGTTTTAAAAAAAGTTTCAAAAATTGAGAGGTGTTCTCCGTTAAAAAAAATTCTCAAATCATGCTCATTAAAAATAAGATTTAAATGAGTAATTGGTGTTTTCACTCAGTGACCTTGAAGGAGAGCAAAGCTTTCATGTACTTCTGTTCATTATTACTAGCTTTCTTCAGGGTCATTTGGCATTTTGATAAACGGTTTCTCAAACAGATCCCACTTGTCCTGAGTGATCTACGGCAGCCAAAAACCTCATTTACAAGGCCAACAAAGTCTGAAATTATTCTCCCAGCTCTAAACATACCATTTTAACCTTTTACCTCTGGAGATTTAGTCCATTTTATGGCTCAATAATGATCAACAAATAAAATAAATTTGGTGGGTCTCAGCACAGTTGCTTGTGGATTCCTGCCAGCATCACATATTGAATTATTTAATTAGCCAAGATGGTCATTGTTTGGTTGGAATGGTAAGCAATAAGCTCAGCCTCCACCATCTTTAATAGCCATTTTAACATGGCAGTTTGTGATATAAAACCACCAGGCCTCTGGATTTTAAATGGCAGCTTGTATTGCAGCCAGAGGACCCCCAGTTAACAGTTGCTGAGTAGACATGGGCATAAACCCAAAAAAACCCCCAAACCATGAGGTTCATGATTCGTTTCATGAAACATGGAACACGAACTTTAACGGAATTAGGCCAGTTCAGGAACCGGTTCATGGTTTGCGGAAGCCCAGGATAGCCTCCTTCATGCTCAGAGAGCCCATACTCACAGGGAGTTTTCAGTGGGCTCTCCTCCAGCCATCCTCCAAGTTTGGACAGGGTTCCAATATGGATATCTGAGTTATAGACTCCCAGAGCTGGTGGCCCAAGGAAAATACCATTCAATACAATTGTAGCCAACCATGCCAATTGACTATGGGACCCCCAAATGTGGGCAATGTCAGGGAGGCAGGCAGACAGCTGCCTCCCTTCTAGGGGATGGTGGGTTGGCTGCCACCTGGTGGCACCCCCCCATGTGCCCACCCACATACATCTATGTGCAGCCACCACTGAAGGACCACAGGTTTTGTTGGTGGCTGCCCTCTCTCTGTGAGCTCACCACCAACTGGTGGCATCCGCCCTGCCCACCCACCTCTATGGGCAGCCACCACCGAAGGACAACAGGTTTTGTCAATGATTGCCCTCTCCATGCAGGCTTGCCTCCAACAAGTGCCCCCCCCCGCTTGCCCAACCACCCACCTCTAGGGGCAGCCATCATTGAAGGACAATGGGTTTTATTGGTGGCTGCACTCTCTGTGCGGGCTTGCCACCAACTGGCAGCACCCCCCGCCTGCCTGCCCACCTCTAGCAGTGGCCACCATCAAAGGATGACGTGTTTTGTCAGTGGCCGCCCTCTTCGTGCAGGCTCGCTGCCACCTGGAAGCACCCCCCCGCCCGCCCGCCTGCCCACCACTATGGGCGGCCACCACCAAAGGATGATGTGATTTGTCAGTGGCCACCCTCTCCATGTGGGCTTGCAACCAACTAGCAGTACCCCATGCCCACCTGCCCACCTCTATGGGCGGCTACCACTGAAGGACGACAGGTTTTGTCGATGGTCACCCTCTCCGTGCAGGCATGAGAAGAGGGGCTGCTGACAGACCCCTGGCCAGGCAGCACAGGGAAACCAAGGAAGCCCCTCTCTCCACCCCATTGGGGAAAGGGACTGTAGATGCACCCCTGGCCATGCAGCCCAGGGTAACAAATTAAGGCCCCTCTCCACTCCCTTGAGGAGAGGGGCTGCTGACGAACACCTGGCCATGTGGCACAGGGTCACAATGGGAGGCCCTTCGGTCCTGTGGAGGAAATGGCCACAGACAAAACCCATTGTCCTGCTGCAGCAAACAGCAGGAAGCAAGGAAGAAAGCCCCTCTCCACCTCGGCGGGGAGAGGAGCCGCTGATGCACCCCTGGACATGCAAGACAGGGGAGCAAAAGGGCCCTCTCCACCGCAGTGGGGAGAGCGGGTGACAGACCCGAAGCCAAGCAGGACAAGGTAACAAAATAAGGGCCCCACACTGAGATCAGGGGATTGTGGCCCTCTCATCTCATGCATGGGGGCCGTGAAGACTGCAGCCACCGACAAAACCCACTGTCTGGCTGTGGTGGGTGGCAGGAGTAACCGGGACAACAACACAGAACATGCTCAGAACAGTGTCACCCACCCACCCCCGCTGCCCAAGAAGACATGGCTGCCGACAAAACCCACTGTCCGGCCATGGTGGGCAGATGGCAATGATGCCCCCCCTCCACCCCAGTAAGGCTCCAAACTGAGACCAACAGGAACCTACAGAATCCACCTTCCAGAAGTAGCAGACAGAACAGATCAACAAAATAAGGCCACCACAGGGAAAACAAGGAGCAACACAGCTGAACAAGCTGCTTCCCCCCACCCCCAGTAAGAGACCAACAGAGACAGCCAAAACACATCATCTGTCAAAGGGAGGGACAGATGGACAGATATACTGACACCTACCCCATGACCCAACTGCCGGCTGTGGTGGCAAGGTTGGAACCCCTTCGCCCCCAGCACAGAGGAGACAGTCAGTCCCAATAGGGACTGGGACCATGGAAGGATGTGGCCACAGACATGACCCACCTGCCGGCTGTGGTGGCAAGGACGGAACACCTTCCCACCTAGGTATGGGGAGGAATACACCAGGTACCACAAGAGGGACCCTTCCACCATCCTGCACAACTGCATGTGCTGCAGTGTCCCTTCTACCAAGCATTGGTGATGCGACCCACCTGCTGGCCATGGCAGCGAGGACAGAACCCCTTCCCCCCATAGAGGGGTGATAGACAAAGTCCCAGGGATAGGGGCAAGTTGCTCCCAGAAGAGACGGAGACAGCAATCCCCATTGCATGGGAGCTCTAACCTGCCACACACAGACACCCAACCTGAGCTGACTGGAGTGTTGAACAAAATAAGGGACAGTAACCTCTACGCATCAGGCCACTGCTGCAACAGCACCTTGTTACACAGGTGTTGTTCAGAAAGATCTGGAAGTACTGCCAGAGTGGGAGACTGGAAAAAGGGACCGGTAGCTGTAGGGAGATCTGAGGATTACTGGCTGTGCTGTGGAGTTGGGGTTGGAAGACAGAGAGAGTACTTGACGGCAGACAGGGACAGGCACAGGAGGAGGAGATGTTGGGGAGCAGGTTGCTCCAAACCCATGTAATTCCTCCCGAGATTCCTAGAGCACCACCCCACCACACGCAGAGAGACCTGACTTCATCAACCAGAACAGGTGAACAAAGTAAAAAAAGAGCTGAATAATAGACTTAAAAAGGAAAAAAGAAGGTGACCTCTCAGCTGAGGTGGCCACTGAGCTTGGCCCTAGAGCCGGGCAGTGGCCCTGAGACCAGGGAGGTAGAGCCCTACCACCTCACAGAGAGAGGCCTGACCTGACCTTTGCGTGAAGGTCAGGTGCACAAAATAAAAAAAAAAACGCTGAATAATAAACTCAAAAAGAAAGGTGACCCCCTCAGCCAAGGTGGCCACTGAGCTTGGCCCCAGAGCCGGTCATTGGCCCTGAGACTTTGAGCCTGCAGCAGAGGAACTTGGACCTCGAAATTAAGACCCCGATAGACTGGGGTGGCTCAGAGCCCAGAAAAGTCCAGGTCCAGGGAGGGATAGCCAAGCAGATGGAGGTTGACCTTGATGAAGGACAGCATGTCCACCAGGTCCGGGTGCAGGCATGCACGGCAGGGATGGAGGATGTCTCCCAGGTGCTCTGGCCACTGGTGGGAGGGCAGGAGAGGATGTTGGTGGCCATGATGGAGAGGTCTGGCCAGACAGCAGATTTTCTGGCCCAATACTCCATGGGGTTCGAATGGGGGGGCTTGGTGGGCTCGGCAAGGTACTCGCACACCATGGCCCCTGCAGAGTCCTCTGCCATGACAGACGCACCTGCTTTGCTGGAGCCAACCACCCAGCCAACCGACGAGGACCAGATTTTGAATGGGCCTGTCTTGGGTGCACTCTCATGGCCTGGGTCATTTATCTCCTCCTCCTCCTCCTCCCACTCGCCCCTGCCCTGTTCCCTCCGTCCTGCCTTTTCGGCCTGGAACCTGGGCGCCTGTCTGCAGAGCTCCTTCTTCCACTGCGGCAGCTTGTCCTCCCACATGGTGATGCTGCCCTTTATACGGGGGTCACAGAGGCAGGCCAGTCTGTACGGCACCTTCTGACAGAGAGGATGCAAGTGGGCGGCCATGCCCACCTGCAACCTCCTGACCAGGTCCCTGACCCTGGGGAGAAGAGCTTCCTCATGTTCCAGCTCTCTGCTCAGCACCTGGTCCAGCCTGTGAATCAAGGGGATGACCTGGCCCAGGGTGGCCTGGTAGGAGCAGAGCACCTCGGTGGTGTCCTTAAACGGTCTCAGGACACACATCATCTGGCACAGGACTAGCCAGACCACAGAGCTGAGGCTGAGCTCCTCTCCCTTCTTCAGAATGGTCACTGATGACATTATGTCCTGCACCAGACTTTTTTGCTCCACCAAATGACAGATCATGTCGTAGGTGGAGTTCCAGTGGGTGGGCATGTCCTCGAACAGGTAGTGCTCAGGATCACCTCCCTCCTCCTGCCTCTGGAGTAGCTTGCGCAGAGTTCACGCTGCGGGAGAAGTGGGCAGCCACACGCTGGCGGCTCTTCAATAATTGGCGCATGGCCAATGTTCCCTAATCCCAGGCGTCCCTGGGCTTGCTACCTAGCCCGAGAGCATCCCTCATGACCAGGTGCAGCTTATGCACCAAGCAAATGAGACTCAGAAGGGAGGCCTCTCTCAGGGCTGCCAGCATGTTGCTTCCCATGCCGGTGACCATGAAGCAATGCTCAACCCCCTCCCCCGCAGGCGCCCACTCCCTCAGACCCGCCTTGATGGTGTTGGTGATGTTCTTCCATGTATGAACATCATCCATCCCCCGTGCCTGTAGCAGAGCCACCCTGCACCCCGGCCCTGGTCTTGGCCTGGGGCAGTGGAGGTCCTCTGGTTGCCACCAGTGTGCTGTGAGGCCAAGGTACTTGTGATGGCAGCTGCTCCACATATCTGCCTTGAAGTGCACGGTCCGGCCTGTGGCACCCAACAACTCCCTATAGAGCATGTCCCGCACACACTGGTAAAGAGTGGGCATGACTCACCGACCACTGGTGTGCTGTGAAGGCATCTGGAACCATGGAGCAAAGTGATGGAGCAGCCTGCAAAAGCCCACACCCTCCACAATGGTGAAAGGAAGTCCTTCCAGGGAAATCATCTCTGCCACTACACGAATGCCCACCTCCTGAGCCTTTGACCTCACCTTTTTCAGGGGCACTGTCCCCGACCCAGAGGGAACAACCTTCAGAAGGTTGGACTGCCCGGGCGTCCCGCTCCCACCAGCCGCAACCTCGGGGCAAGGCTTCTTGATCAGGGTAGACTCCCGTTCCTCTCCCACTCCTCCCTGATCCGAACTGGAGTCGCCCTCTTTGTCTCCCCAATGGATGTTTCGCAGGGCGAGGCTGGAGGCAATAGGCTTGGGTGGTGCCTCTGCAGGTGCTTGTGCAGGGCCGAGGATAACAGGTGCTTAGGGTCACAGCCCCTATGCACCACACCATCGCAGCAGCGGAACTGTGCCACATAGGGGTCATCGGAAATGGTCCAAAAGTGCTTCCAGATGGTGAGATTGAAACGAGGACCTGTGAGAGCAGGGTCATGAGGGAAACTGAGGATTACCGGCCATGGTGTGGAGCTAGGCTAGGAGGACAGAGTGATGGGTGGATTGCAGTCAGGGACAGCCCCAAGGGTTTAGGATGGAGGTGGTGGAGGTAAAGCCCCACCATTCCTCCTGAGATCCCTCCTCCTCCTCCTCCAAGAGTTTTCAGAGATCCTCCTCTTCTCCCAATAGTAAGACTGCTTCTGCCTCCTCCACTGCCCCCACAGGCAGATCTTCTTTAGTGGGAGTCTCTGGTGCCACCAAGTCTCCCCCCTCAGCAGTGCTAGTCGATGGGCAACCAGGACAACTTCTGTACTTTCCCCCACGACCACCCTTAGTCCCTGCTCTAAGCCTCATAGTGCTCATAGTGCTGCTAAAGAAGAATAACTGGGAAACACAAAAAGAGTTGGAGCCCTCCTCAAAATATGCCCACTGAGCTTGGCCCCAGAGCCAGGAAGTGGCCCTGAGACCAGGGGGGTAGAGCCCTACCACCTCAAAGAGAGAGGCCTGACCTGACTTTTGCGGGCAGGACAGGTACACACACACACAAATATATAAATTAAAGACAGTAATCAAATAAAACAAAGAACGGTGTGAGCCCTCAGCCGAGGTGCCCATTGAGCTTGGCACCAGAGCCTGGCACTGGCCTTGAGACCAGGGGGGTAGAGCCCTACCACCCCACAGAGAGAAGCTTGACCTGACCTTTGCAGGCACAACAGGTACATACCCAAATATATATATATAAATTAAAGACAGTGATTAAATAAAACAAAGAACGGTATGAGCCCTCAGCTGAGGTGCCCATTGAGCTTGGCCCCAGAGCCAGTCAGTGGCCCTGAGACCAGGGAGGTAGAGCCCTACCACCCCACACAGACACCACCCGACCTGACCTTTGCAGGCAGGACTGTGGTGCACAAAAGATAAAAGCCAGAAGGAATAAAGAAAAATAAAGAAAATCCCAGAAAAAAAAAGAGTAGGCCTCAGTTAGGCTAGGCCCCAGGCAGAGCCAAGTGGCCCAGTCCCTGGCTGGGCGACTGGGGTGGGATGGAAGAAAATGCACCCTTCCCAGCAATGCCAAGAGTGGAGCTGGAGAGGCTTTTCAGTCTCTCTTCTCCACAAACCAGCCATCAGCAGTCAAGCTTCCACTCTCCCTCTCTCTCACTCCTATGCCAGCAGCAACAGTCCTCCAACCCTCCAACTCTCCTACTGTCTGTGCTGAAACTGAAAGCAGGAGGCAGAGAGCAGTGCCTTATATAACAAACACTGTGACAGAGCAGAACAGGAGCTCCCTGTTTGGCAGCCAGAGCTGCCCAACAGGCTTTGGAGGGATGAGATTGGAAGTTCCCATAGCTACAAGGCTCTCCCCCCCCCGGTTCTTGGCTCCCATGTAACAGACTGGGAGCTCCATTTCTGGAAGGGAGACCTGCCTATCAAGGTAAGGTGGGCTAAGATTGGGTTTCCACGGCAACTAAAGGCCTGCAGACATCCCTGGCCTCTGTTGCCTAGGAAATTAATTGCCAGAGCTCACGAATCGCTCACGGAACACACGGAACTGGCCTAAAAAGTCATGCGGGTTTCTTATCACGCGGTCCCATGGAACGTATGCTAATGAACCACGAATTGGCCAGTTCCGTGCATTTTTTGTTCCATAATTCGATTTGTGCCCATGTCTATTGCTAGGTTCCACCTGGGTGACCCAGGCATGAATGGAATGCTGCATAGGAATGCAGAGTGATCAGTGGTGATTGGATCCAGTACAACAAAGGTCTTGCAGAGTCATCCCCACTTTGCACATTCTTTTCCCTCCTTCCGTGATAAGATCTCCTGTCCTTGATTGAGGAGCTAATCAAATGACATGCATAAGTATTTACAGTTCGTGCCTGGGCAGGTACATTCCCCAACTAAATTCATCAACTTAGCTCCAGTGGACTTAATTAACAAACTACCCTTTTGTGCAGTGCTAGAACAAATTTTGCATTCTCTTTCACATGCCCCGGCAGCTACCAATCAAGGTAATCAAACCTTTTGTTGGTCCCAGAAACTGGCCGTTGGAGTCTTTGTTCTAATAGCTAGGTGGGCCACCCTACCTCAGGGCACGTTTCACCCTATAAAGTAGGGACCCTGGCCCCATTCAAATTGTGCACGCTTCCTGGCTGCTCCCTTAGGGTCGCTTCTCTAAGCCTCTCTCTCTCTGTACACTCTTATTGGATCCAAAGCACTGTTCCCTTGAGGTTTGCCTTAAGCCTCTTGCTCTCCTGGCAGAGAATGCTGGTGTTTGAAGCTCTCCCTCCATGGACTTCCCTGCTCTCCGGAAAGGTACTATCATCTTGCAATCTCTCAAATCTAGTCCACCTTCACCATTACTTTTCCTAGTCCTCTTGTGTGTTTGTTTGCAATCTTGTGTGTATGCATTTACCCCTCAAATAAAACATTTATCCTTTAATTAAGAACACCGGCTTCATGTGTGTATCCTTGGGAAAGGACTCCAAAAATGATTGGTGAACAAGATCCCGTGGTTACCGGCCTCTCGCATAGCTGTCTTCCTTGCTTGCTAATTCCCCCACAACTCTCTTATTGCAAGGAGACTATTTCAGGTAACAGAATCTAGGATAGTAGGGAAAGCTGTAGGTCATAAAATCATGGAGCCTTGGCAGACCCTTAGGTCTCTTAATAGATCAGTACCACAACATACATTTTTTCTATAGCTGACTTCCATAGCTATCAGCCATTTTATCTACAATGCATAAAATCTATCCTTTTCTAAAAGCAGAATTCAAACAAGAATACCATGCAAGTACAAACTGTTTTGAAAGATATAACCAATTTTCAGTGTAGTATAAATACTGAGAAAAGCGCCCCCAAATTATCTGGATTTCTTGTAACATTTGTTGTCGTCGTCATCATTGCTTTGTTTCATATGGAATGGTGGAACTTTAAAGGAAAATTAATTTTCTTTACAATACTATCCCCTCTCCAATTTCAAATATTAGATTATATCATCTGGTGCTAGTATTCTGGATTGTAGTGTTGTGTGTATTGCTGTTTTGGTATTTGCTTCAAACTAACATTTTACAACAAGATACACCCATTTTTAAACATTAAACAAATGAAGAAAAAAATCAAGAAAAACAGAGAATCTGGTTGATGCAGAATCATACATCTCAGTTATTATTGGGAGCTAGGAGAAGCATACATATGACTCCCATACTTTAACCACTGCATTGGCTACCTATCAATTACTGGGCTCAATTCAAGGTAACGGCTGTAACATACAAAGCCCTTCATGGCCTTGGTCACTCATATGCAAGATTGCCTGTCTCCCTATGCTCCACTATGTCAGGTTTGGCACACTACAGTAATTTTGCTCATCTGAACAGAGCTTTCTGCAAGTGCTACCCTGCAACTGAGCAAAATCAACAGGTGCCCAGACACATACATTCTCTGTTCTGGTACCCACCTTATTGAATGTTCTGACAGTTGAGATTGGAGGGCTCCCACTCTCCTGGTTTTCAGCAAACTAAGCAAAACTGAATTATTCAGGAGGACTTTTTTACTCAGGTAGGAGGGCTGTACGTACTGTAAAGATTTGTGTGTATCTACTGGATAACTTCTGCGCCATTTAATATGCCATGCCTAAATGTTTGTGCTTTGTTTTAGCATTTTCTCAGCTCTGTTTTCAGATATCTATTTGTAATCAATTTTTTGCAATCCATACCCTATTGAATTGTTATTGAATGTGCTATCTATTTATCATATCAACTAGGGTTGCCAGTTCCCTCCTGGGTGGAAAGGAGAGAAAAACTCACGGGAGCCACAATATAAGGAAACAAGATAATTGTATAATCATAAACGGTCAATTTCTAATGCATTTGCTACTCAATATTAACACAGTTCAATAGGAATATATAAACATAGTTCAATAAAGGTAGTCCAGGATTTCCACCCTTTGTGTATTCTTTTGCCGCGACGTTCAGAAGAGTCTTCGCAAAGACTTCTATTTGAAGAAAAACGGACAAGGTACTATTCCAAAAAGAAATATTTTTATACAGCCACGCCCAATCTGGGGCCGGCTAAGCACAGATTTCATCCCCTTCCTCAGGGGCGTGGTTCACAACTGTTCCATTCACTATGTTTTAGTGTGTTTCAATAACAAAAAGTAAAGACGCGTGTATTCACAACACCTGGACGGCGGCAGTTGTATCTTCTTCTGTGTTAATATTGAGTAGCAAATGCATTAGAAATTGACCGTTTATGATTATACAATTATCTTGTTTCCTTATATTGTGGCTCCCGTGAATTTTTCTCTCCTTTCCACGCAGTCTGTACGGGAGTAGCCTCCCCTTTTTTCTATAGTTCCCTCCTGGGGGCAGGGGATCTCCTGCTCCCATCCTCCACCCCTGCCCCTACTCACCATGCTTGTTGGGGGAATGCACCTCCCAGGGCACAATCCCATGTGGCTCCTGCGCACCACAGCAGCCCAATTCATCCTGAATCAGGCCAGATTGGGGCTGAATTTAGACCAAATTGGGCAATTTGGGCCAAATTGGACCACTGTGAAGTGCAGCAGCACTCCTACGCTCTGCAGTAGCCGGATTTGGGTTGAATCAGGCTTGAATTCTCTCCCTTGTGGAGCACAGGAGTGCTCCCAGGGCAGCACGTGGCCTGCATGATGACATCAATTCATGGAAGTGACATCATCACACAAGCTGGGAGCATGCCCGTTCTCTGTGCGTGCACAACAGGGACATCCAAAGGTCGGTGCTGGACCTCCAATCTCCTGCCTGGGGGGGTTGGGGGACCTGGCAATCCTAATATCAACTCACACTCTCTCCTTGCGGGGAGAGTGGACTAAAAGTCTAATAAACAAACAAACAAACCATCTTGAGTCTCAATGAGAAGGCAGACTATAATGTAAATAAATAAATACATAAACAATTAAAACAGCTAATAGTTATTGTAATGCAACATCCTTTCACATGATGTTCTTAAGAAGGAGAGAGGGCTGTTGTGATACAGAGATATCAATCTGGCCTTTAATTGAACTACCCTGGGAAAGTTGATCTTTCCAGGGAAGAAGAAAGGCCATATATGACCAAGTGTTTACTGATTTCTCAAACTGTCAGTCTGAGAAATGACTGCTTTCCTAACCTTCAATGGCCTCATAAAGTCAGAAGATAAATCCTGCCTGGATATCCGGGGTATTATGGTAGGCATGCTTTCCCAACTCAGTATTGGTGGTGAGGAAACCACACTTTCAGGAAAAGGGTTCAAAAAATCTGTAAGCCTCTAGGTGTGTGTGTTCATCAGACACCAGCAGTAAGGGAGACAGGAGGGCTGCTTGCCTTTATTTCCTTATGCTCCAGCAGATGTTCACATGTCCCAGGGATTGTTTGGGGTGCTGAAGTAACATCAGTGACTCTAAAGTTAATTTAGTAAAATGTTTTCTATTTTTCCTTTGTATTAGCTGCTTAGCCCTATGTCATATCTCCTTCCTTGTATATTATGTGTTCTGCATCATATATTCTGGTTTAATACTGTGAAGCTCTTTCTTTGGTTAAAAACAAGCTGTGTCAAATATTCCACCCCATGTACCTTGACACTCTTTCATTGCTGGTACTCTGTGTACCTTCTGAGGCTCACCAGTTCCCAAACTGCTGGTGAAAAGCAAAACCTGACAAGTTTGGTGATATCAGAACTAAAGAAAGTATAGCTAAGGGGTGAAGGAAGTGTGGGTTTGCTCCCCCAAATGAAGCAAATACCCCAATATTCTTCCCTTGGCCATAACAGAGACAATCAAGTGTTAGTATCCCCGTGTGACACAGGAGATCTTTACTCTGTTTTTGATACATTTCATATTAGGGCATTCTTAACAATTCTCTGATTATTGACCAATGTATTAAATATTTAATGTATGTGCTCAGATATTCCTTTTATAGAAAACACTGAAAGCAATAAACATAATTAAATCAAGTCACCACAATCAATATATTTCAAGAAATGAACAGTGACAGTTATACATTTTTTTCATTTTTTCAGAAATAAAATTAAAATAAAAATGAATCTCACGTGTATGGATTACTAAGCAGTTCCTACCCATAGTCAGGCTCGTTCAGTGCACAAGCAACCACTTGGGGAGCTGTGGTGGAATGTTTCAGGTTCTGCCCTCTAGGAGTCTTAGCCAATCACTTCCCAAAAGACGGAGAGAAAGAGGAGTTTCATAGTCTAACTTCTGCCCAACTGATGAGGTTAGGAGTTGTTGGATTTTGATGGGGAAAGGGTTAGGTAGTTTGATAGGTAGTGATGGAATCCTTTAGGGACTTTAGGTATTCTGAAGATAGGTAGGGTTCAGGTGCTGTTCCGGTTAAAAACAGTTAAAAGTTAAAAACCTTTCTGTTCTATGGTATAAGTCTGAATTAATCGAACAAGAAATGGAGTCTTTAACTGTTATGCATCCAAACTATGTATACCTCTGAAACAAACCTGTTTTTTTTAAGTTGTTTTCCTCCAGCCTACTGTGTGGATGTGTCAAGTTAATAATCCCCTCATAATATGCCAAATGAATGCTTAGTGATGCCCTAAGTCCAGTCGTTGCCCTTACTGAGTACTAGAAGACAAAGTGGTCCCCAAAGACTCAATTATACAAATAAAAAGGGAATAAAGGGAGAAGTTTGGAGGATATGAAATTTAAGCCCATAGTTTCTAGATCTGGAGATGGGGTGCTGTCACAGTAGGCCTGCTATTCTAGGCATACAGAGCTAAGCTTCTCAGTATTGCTCCAGGTTCCCCCCACCTGGCCACTGAAAATGTTCTATCTGAACTCACATAACTATCTGGGCTCACATACAATTATAACCAAAACTGAAGCAAAAAAAAAAAATCAAAATTAACTATAGTTGCTAAGCAGTATATATCTATACATTTCATTCTAAATCTGACCCCACAGCACAGATCAAAAAATATGCACAATGGGACCAGGGGGGAACGGTAAGATTTCCTGTAGACCTGACAAATTCCCAGTTCTACACAAAAATCCCCAAACATTAAAATAGGGAGTTTAAAGCCTCCCAAAATGGAGAAGAGCAGCTGACAGTTTATGAGTTTAAGGTCAATATTGTGTAGCTGCCTAGCAACCAAAGTAGTGGGAGGAAAGTGAAGGGAAGCATGACAAGAAAGGAAAATTTGCAAATGTGTGGCTTAGGGGAGGGAAAGTGGTGAAGGGGAAGTGAGAAAGTGGTGATGGGGGCTCAATGAGAGGGAAAAATGGTGGTATGGTTAAACTGGTGATAGAAAAGGAATTGGGGTAGAGAAAGCAGCAATGAAGGACAGCAATGAGGAGACAGTAGAAATGGAGATGGAGGAAGCAGCAATGGGGAGCTAGCAAGAGCAATACAGACTAGTGGGGGAAATGGGATTTCCTTCCCATGTGGGTCTTGCATATTTCCCTACTTGTACAACTCTAATTTGAAACTTGCAAGGTTATATTGAAACAACTCCCCTCCTGCTCTTTCTGTAATTGCGTACATGTTACAGAGGCATGCATAAAAACTTGCACAAAATAAAGTATTATTTGCTGACTTTCTGTTCTTTGAACTTTCCTCTCAGAAGCTTCAACGTTGAGTGCAAACTGGATACATTCACTATTGGCTATTCCTAACGCTGGCCCAACTCAGATTGAGTAAATCAGCTAGAGGCTGTCATGGAAGGTCATGGAAATGGACAATGAAAGAGGGGCGAAATTTTGAGAAGGAAACTGGTTTTCTGCCATACTTCTATCCACAGTTTTATTTAATTGGAAAATATCAACATTTAACAATAACATTTCAATTAATCGGATAAAAAAACATATCTTTTATGGCTGGAAGTTGGCAAATGTGGTAGGGAAAAGGATTGTGGACTCACTCTTTATATTTGAAAATTGTGCCAATTCTCTACCCAGGAGAGCCTACTTTCCCTTATTAAGTGCATGGTGAAGTGGGAGACCTCAGTGGTGAATGAAAGGCACATTATGCATGTTCATAGGCAATATCATCCAGCACTTGGCACTGGAACATAAAACATACTCCCAGGCTAAGTTCTGTAGATACAAATTCCACAGTGGTAGCCATGTTAGACTGCTGTAGCAAAGACAAAAATTAATCTTGAGCTGCCTTACAAACTTACAATACAAATCTATACAGAGCAGCACCCTTCAATGGGTTTAAAATGTTGTAATGATATTTAAAATAGCACTTTTATTTTGAAAGAGAGAAATAATCTAAAAAAAATTGACGTCATTGACAGTGAAACTTCAATTCTGGGCAAAACTTGGAAATGATGTCAATCCTGTCTAGGTATCACTGGAAACTCTATGGTTTTACTGGAATTCCTAGTGAGGCATGAAGTAATGTTTTACTGTCACCAGCCCCATGCCTCCCCATTCTTCATTGTTGCTTAGCTGTACCTGGCAACACAACATTCACAGCATATGTAACTATGTCAGTGTCAGTCCTGGTTAATACAATTATATACACAGTTAAATCCTAATTCAGCAATTATATTACAAAAAATCTGTTGCAGTATTTGAAATAGTACAAACCTTGAGGATGTTGTTTATAAGAAAGCAGAACTATTGTAACACTCATTAAATGCATTGTGCTATGTATTTACAGTCACTTATGATGAATCCACACATGAAAAGAGACATCTGTGCAAGTGTGTGCTTCAGCAGAACAATCAGCTGCTGTAAAGAAAAAGAAGTCTATCTCCAGAAATAGGTCGGCTTTGTTTAATAATTGGATGGGAGACCTCCAACAAAGATCAGGGTTGCAGAGGCAGGAAATGGCAAACCACCTCTGTTAGTCTCTTGCCATGAAAACCCCACTAGGAGTCACCATAAGTCAGCTATGACTTAACAACACTCTACTAGAGATGAGCTCGAACCGGAAAAAAACTGCACCATGTGGTTCGTGATTCATCAAATTTCATGAACCACAAACCACAAACTTTCACAAACCTGTCCCTGGTTTGCAAACTGGTTCATTTGGTTCATGAAAACGTCACATCCAGGTCACAAAATCATCACTTCCGGGTCAGCATAAGTTCATTTCTGGGTCAGCTGAAGGTCTGCAGGAAGTCCATCCCCTGTTGCCTAGGAAACTGATTGATTGGCACAAGGCTGTCTGCAGTGATGAACCAAAAAATGAACCAAACGAACCAGCCTAAAAATTCATGGCAGTTTGTCAGAAATGGGATCTGACAAACCATGGTTCGCGAACCACGAACCGGCCTGGTTCGTGCTTAATTTTGGTTCGTATTTTGGTTTGTGCCCATCTCTACTCTCTACCACCAAACAACTCGGTAGTGTAATGTTTTATAGTTTTTGCTTAGTCCATCCAAACTGCAATAGGTGAGCTGTTTTTAACTTGCAGAGTGTACTACATTGATTTTTTACTTGTTTATTTGAAGATTTTTGGCTCAAATGAGTTCACAAAGTAAAGAACAATAAATATCAAAATCCAAAGAAAAGCCAGGACAACAGGGAGAATAATGCTAATCTAACGACAACCCTTATAATACTCCAAGGCATAACAGAGAAGCCAGCATTCCTAAATCTTTCAAACCATACTTTGCTTTGGAAAATTGCCACAGTTCTGTTCCAATGTCAATATCAAGTCCAGTCTCCTCTTAGATACAAATATACATATGGTGTGAGATGATCTGGGTCATATCTGCTCAGACAAACATCACTCTGTATGCCTTAAAAGATTGTTTTACATCCATCCTATGTGTGTACACCTAGCCATGTATACGCTCCCTACACATGATCCATTTACAGGGTACCAGATCATATGTATAGAAGTCTACACACATTGAGATGGCTCCATGCAAATTGAACTTGAGAATTCTGGGATTCTGGGATGAGGATACATCCCAATCAGCCACCATTATGCATCTTTATGTACCCAAATGAACCCTAAACAGGAAAACTATAGGCAGGCCAACAGTCAATAATGACTTCCTGAAAATCATGGAAACTAATCTCTGTATGTTCCAACAGTGAATGGTATAAAATTACCTTCTAACATGTGATTTATTTGAGCTCAAACTCAACAAGTCTGAGAAGACAGTGTGTATTACCATTACAGATCAGTCGATTGATTCCTTGTTATTGAACCTATTGAAAACAGAAGGAAGCAACTTGTGAAATTCAGGTAACTATATCAATGAATTTCATTATATTATACTATGAAGAACGGTGCATTCCTGAACCATTCAAAAACTAACTTTTAAAATCATCCAGATTTACTACTGATTCCTATAGTTTTAACACTGAGCCCCCAACCAAAAAATAAAATATAAACATAGAATCCATATATACAAATTCTAGCACCGCATACTATACTTTGGCATCTAAGGTGTAGTAAAAATCCCCTCACCATTTCATAGAATCATAGAATCACAGGGCTGGAAGGGACCTCTAAAGTCATCTAGTACAACCTCCTGCAAAATGCAGGAAATTCCCAAATACTTCCTCCCCCCACCACACACACAAAATGACCCTTACTCCAGCCCAGAATATGGCAAAACTCCATCAGAATCTCTAGCCAAACTGTCCCAGGGAAAATTGCTACCTGACCCCAAAGTTGTGATTGGCCTTACCCAGGGCATGTAAGAAGAGGCCATGGGAACTAAGCACTGATGTAACCATTCCTGCCCTCCCTCTCATGATCTGCCTAGGTTCATAGAATGAGCACCGCTGTCAGATGTTGTAGCCCATCCTACTATTTGGTAGGATGATACCAATGATCAGGCTAGAACAGTTAGGTAATTTATGGGATGGGGGTCATCAGTTGAATCTGAAGGAGTTTTCACTTTGTTTGCCTAGTGAATTTGGTGATTTGTTTGCTCATCTCCCATCTCAGGTTATCTTTATAGCATAGTGCTCCTATAAATATCAGAATTCTGGGTCACATAAGTCTTTGTTCTAGTCTCTTTGTTTCTGGTTTCTTCGTTCTGGTATCATATTCCCAGCAAACTGAGACAGCACTGACATGGGAGAAGACACAGTTTGGGTTTCTTATGGGCACTGTGTAATCTGTTGGTGTTCTTCATGGCATGAGGAGAAACCACAATGAAACTTGAACCCCTGAAACTGACTTATACTTAATCAGACCATTGGTTCATCATACTAGTCTACTCATACTGGCAGTGACTCTCCAGGGTCTCAAGCAAAGTTCTGTTACATCACCAACTAACCAATCTTTTTTTAAGCAAGAGATACTGGGGATTGAACCTGGGACCTGGCATGCCAAGCAAGTGCTCTACCTAGGAGCCACCGTCCTCCCAAACCTCTTCCATTCTCCAAAGGTAACACAAGGACAATACCAGTGCTTTTCACGTGGCATTTAACATGCTCCAATCATCACAAGCAGTCTATTCTGCAGGAATTCTTGATGCAGTATACCTTGTTTACTCCTTCTCAGATCATGCAAAATAATGTTGTTGTATTATTTGAATTAATATATAAGGAGCTAATGTAGTGATAGTCCTCTGTTAGACCAAATGAAGGTCTTTCTGGATCAGGTTAGAATGTCATTCCAGTATTATAAGTTGGATTTACCAACACTAAGCATAGCTGATTTTTCTGCATTCACCTTCCCAAAAAAGCACCTCTGATCCTTGAAAAATTGGCCCCTACCTGGTTGGCAGCTAAAGGCTTGAGGCTGGGGGCCACATTTGCTGCTGTGGAGGATAAGTGGCAGCATTCCCCCAGCCTCTCAGGGTCATGTGGATAGGGGGCAGGGCTAAGTGCCTTAATAGGACAGCCCTGCCCCCTGGGAAAGGCACTTGCCGCCTTTTACTCGACCCACCTGCCCGACCAGTGGCAGTACAGGTTTAGACCGGTCGCCTTTTGGGGGCCAGGTAGGAATTTTTTCTTTTTTCCCTGATTGGACCTGGGAAGGATGTTTTTTGCCTACCTTGTACTGTTTGCTGGGGTTGTGGCTATTGGTTACGGTAGTGCTATATAGGCCATCATTGGCAGGATTCAGTTGGGGGGATGTTAGTGGGACAGTGAGTACCCTTGGCACATCCCTATTGGTGGGGATATTAGGGGCCTGTCAGGATTGGCTGGCATGTTTTATGGCAGCCAGTTGAGAGGGCAGGCTGCCTGGTGGGATCCCCTGGACAAGTCCTTCCCTCATGCTCCACAGCAGAGGTGCTTGGAGCTTTAAGGGGGAAACCATCTGCCAGGCCGACCAGATCCCAGTCATGCATTTGGATGGCTCACATCTGGGGCAGTGGGTCTAGCCCAGACAGGTCAAGGTGGGGTCCAGGGGAGTGACCCCAGGGCTTGACCTGTACCACTGCTTAGGCCCTTGCCAGGTTTTTAGTTGTTGTATTTCATGTTGTTGCCAAAATAAAAAGAGGCCCTTTATTACCCAAGCCTTGTGTCTGCCTGTTTATTCAGATGGGGGTGGGGGGGGGCAAAATGACAGAAGGCATAATATGTGACATGGACGATGGAAGCAAGATGGAAAAATTGAGCAAAACTGCCCTGATTTTCCTCATGGGACTGTTGAGGGAATCTTGAGGTGGGAAAGAACTGTTTCTACAAACTTGTACTCCTATTTTGTAAGATCCAACTCTATGTCTGCAGCTGGTACCATCCAAATGACCCTGGTAAAATTCACACAGTGAATGGTAGAGATAATCAATCCTGTTGTTTGCTCTACAGGATCAGATTATCAGTGATATACTGCCTCAAATAGGAAGAGTGTTTTAATTTTTTCGCATCCACTTACTATTTCTGTTTATAGACAGGTGGAATAGAAATGTGAAAAAAAAATAAAGCTCCATGATCACGCCTAACCTTTTAAAAAAGATTCAATGCAAATTCCCATCCCCACATAGCTTGTGGTGCTGAATTACACAATTTAATTGCATTTTCCATTTTTATTTACCTTCTTCAGCTCTACAAAACTTTTCTGAAATGGAAACACTAGAACTGCCTATAGCATAACAAATGTGGGCACAGATTTAAGGTAAGAGTATTTTTTTCAGAACTCAGAACAGTGTTTATTGCATGTGGCCAAAGGCCATCACAATCAAGCAAACAAACCATGTAAGTGTAAAACATGGACAATAAACAATATAACACTATAATGCTAAAAAAAACATAAAAGTACATTAAAACCAGGGCTTTTTTTTCAGCACAAACGCAGTGGAACGGAGTTCCAGCACCTCTTGAAAATGGTCACATGGCTGGTTGCCCTGCCCCCTGATCTCCAGACAGAGGGGAGTTTAGATTGCCCTCCACGCAGTGGCGCGGAGGGCAATCTAAATTTCCCTCTGTCTGGAGATCAGGGGGCAGGGCCACCAGCCATTTGACCATTTTCGTCAAGGGCAATTTAAACTTTAAAAAACTCCCCCCTTGTTCCACCTGACCCAAAGTGACATCATTGTGTGGTCCTGAGTTCCATCACTGAGTTCCACCACCTCTTTTACCAGAAAAAAGGCCTGATTAAAACACATTAGCACCTTCTTTATACATAGGTGAAGGAGTTTCAACCATAAAGCACAGCTCCAGCCCATATTTTCTCAGCTGCTAGGGTGAACTGTGCTATTCTGTAAGAGACATAAGGATCCAAATCAGAAAGAAGGAGGGTTAGTTTTTCCACCGTGGGAAAATGACTTCACCAAGAAATTTATTTCTAGGCACTGTATACAAAGGACAGAAAAAAATATAGTGTGGAAGGTCTTCGGGGAGTATTCTGTTGCAGAACTGTCATGCTATTTTTAGTTCCTTTCCTAAAAAAATATAATTGTTAACCTTTTTTACTAATATGTCCTATGATGTTTTTCAGGAGCTTTCTACAATGACCATCAAGACCTCTTTTGTTACTACCTATTTGCACTCCATCAACATATTACTAACCTAGGATTTTTTGTTCTTTGGGATTTTTTTGGGATTGACAGTTAGATGTAGGGTTGCCAGCCCCCTGCCCTCACCTGTTGCCTTCCAGCCCCACTCACCTGGCCAGTGGGGAGGGGGAGAGATACCTGGGGAAAACACACGCACACACTCTTGCACTCTCCATTACACTGGAATTTTCCAGAGTGACAGGAAAACTAGGGATCTAAAAATTGCCTCCAATGAGCATTTAGAGGCAATTGTTAACTAACTGAGCTTTGGTGCAACTTGTAGCTCCCCCATTGCACTGGAAAATTATGTCATTTTCTGGCACAACAGTGGAGTGCAGAAGCACATGCAAACTTTGTATGCACATGAAGAGTAAGTACCGTCCAGTCCTGAAGGGACCTGGCATCCCTAGTTAAACGTGACTAACTTCTGTGTCCTAGCTCTATGAGTAAAGCTAGAATCAAAAGCTCAGCTTTCCAAGATAGGACATTGTATCCTTGGTTCTCCCTACTTGCAACCATTTATTTATTTGTTTGTTTGTTTGTTTCGATTTCTATTCTGCCCTCCCAACATTAGCAGCCTCAGGGCAGATTACATTTATGCACATTAAAAAATTACAGTTAAAAACACAATAAATACAATATAAATATTTAAAATACAAATAAAGCACAGCACTAAATTCAGTTAAACCATTTCCACTGTCACTAAAGATTCTTTTTGATAGGGAGAGTTCCGTTCTACCCTATTCAGCCAGGAGGGGGCCCAACCCAGCATCAACCATACGCCTGGTGGAACAGCTCCGTCTTACAGGCCCAGTGGAACGACAACAGATCCTGTCAGACCTTGGTCTCATTAGACAGAGTGTTCCACCAGGTTGGAGCTGTCAGGATCTCATTGGCAGAGTTCTTCACCTGAACAATGTGGTGTCTTTCTTATACATCATGTCTAGAATTTGCTATGTTAAACTGTATAGCCATCTACTTTATTCCTTTCCATGTTTTGAGTACTGAACGACAGTTACGCCATGTTAATGTATTAGTTGTTAGCCTCTCCTTCCTTCCAGGCATTGCCGGACAGCTCCTTCCGTGGGAGAGAATGCAAGTTTATCTTATGTCTGCAGCTCCGACCTTGAGGTTCCCGCTTCCTCGTCTCCACACTCTCAGCGCTGGGAACTCTGAGGGGGGAGGATGGGAACCCACGGGTTGAAATGTAATTGCTGAAGGGTTGAAATGTAATTGCTTTCATCAGGTATCTCATTCCTAGCAAAGTCTATGGTCGGCCAGAACGATCTAATTTCTGGAATGTGGACCCAGGGCCTGTATGCTGTTTTCTAATAAACCTTTTGAAATCAAGAGACTCTGTCGTCTTGCAGAAGGGAAGAAGGCAGGAGCTAGCTGACTGGAATGCCACAGTGTGACAGGAGCCTGGACCAAAAATGGCCTGGCTCTGGTCGATGCTACGCGGGTCTCCCTTGGGCCAGCAACCGTTAATAGTTGTTTTTCACTAGATCAAAGCATCCTCTGGGGCACACATGGGGAGAAGCAGTCCCAAAGATACACAGGCCCCAATCCACATAGGGCGTTATAGGTTAATACCAACACCTTGAATCTGATTCGGTACTCCACTGATAATCAATGCAGCTGGCGCAGTACCGGTGTAATATGTACACTTCTCGGCACTCCAGTGATGACACAGGCTGCTGCACTTTGAATCAGTTGCAACTAGAGGTGGGCACGATCCCAAAAAAATTACTGATCAAGCTGATCGGGGATCGGCACTGGCAACAACCCCAAATCACCGATAATCTCCCGTTTCCGATCCGTGGATCGGATCGGGGAGGCCAAAGCGGAGGGGCGCCCCGCTGTTCCAAGCTATGTGGGAAAGTGGGTGGTGGCAGCGACCGCTGGGCCCAGTGGGCACGGGGAGGCAGCAATGAGCTGCCTCCCCTCAGGGAGGGGACATTCACACACACACACACACACACACACACACACTTAGAGCAGGGGGGGGAGTTTTTAACCCGGTGACGAGCCGCCTCCCCTCAGGGAGGGGATGTTCACACATACTTAGAGCAGAGGGGGGGGGAGTTTTTAACCCATTGACGAGCCACCTCCCCTCAGGGAGGGAAAGTTCACACACACACACACACACACACACACACACACTTAGAGCAGAGGGGGGGAAGTTTTTAATCCGTCCCTGCCTCTCCAAATAGAGGCAGAGAGAGAGACACCCCGTCAACATGTTTCAGCCAGCTTTTAAAAAAAAGCAGGGACAGAATCCTCCCTCCCCACCCAATTTTAAAAGCAAGCAGCCAGTCTTCCAAAAGCATATTTTAAACACACACACCGAGCCGTGAATGAGGTTTTCCCACAACATACAGTGTTTTAAAAGCAGGTTAAAAACAGAGTGACAGACAGAAAAACAGCCGTTCCTCCTACAAAGCCCCGTTTTTTAAAAAAGCAAAAAACGTTTGGAGTGCCCATGGCTACAGAACACCCCCTTCCCCCTCCCTCCCCTGGGTCTATTCTCCCAACTGGTGAGTGCATTGCTGCTCCGTGGTTGGAAGGAAGTCCTGCTAATCAAGGAAAGCTGGGCTTCCATTCGAGTTTCCAGGGCGACAGAAGGAGGGCAAACACAGCTCAGGCATTCCCCTGGCTCCATTGCCCCGGGAATAGATTACTGGCTCCTGATTTTCTGTATCCCCGATCAGATCCCGATGGCCCCGATCAAGCCCCAATGAAGCCCCCCCCCCCAAATGCTGGATCGGTCGCTGTGGACACCACCGATCCACTGGGTCCTGATCGAGCGAACGCCATTATCGTGGGTATTTTTCTATCGTAGTGCTGATCGTGCCCATCTCTAGTTGCAACCATGAAAAAAGTGAATGGTACAGTACATTTTCTTTTGGAAATTTTATTTTAGTTTGTGCTATTCATGTAGAATCATTTTTTCTCTCTACTTTGCACTACCTATATAGCTTCTTCCTTGGTAGGTAGCACTTTAATACACAAAGAAAACAAGTCAGTTATTCAGATTTTTTTCTAAATAATCTTTTGAAATCATTTGTTTAGAAACTACACAAATTCTATTTATTTAGTAATCTAATTTCAGCTGACTAGAAAGAAATATGTACAAACAAGAGATGCTATTAAAATTTTAAAAAATCTAAATGCTTCCTTAAATCCTCAAAGAAGCTTTCTTTTGCACCGTTAGGTGCATAAAGTCCGACTACCAACACTCTCTTTAAATTCCAAATACATTCCACTGCTACAAATCTAGCTTCCACATCTCTCATAACAAATTTTGGCTGTAGCTCCTCTTTTATGTACAACACCACTCCTCTTTTTTTCTTGTTGGAGGCCGCTACATATTCTTTGCCCAATTTTCCAGATTTTAAATATTTTACATCCTGCTTTCTGATATGGGTCTCTTGCAAACAAACAATGTCACATTTTTGTTTTAGTAGCCAGTGAAAAGTATTTTTCCTCTTATTCGGTGAGTTTAGTCCATTTACATTCCAAGATAATACTTTACACTCCATACTCATGATCTTGTTGGTAAGTCTTTTTCATTGTCCTTAATAAATCGCTCCATCTCTCGCTCAGATCTGATGCGTTTTTTGGCCCCTCCAAACTCAAAGGACACTCCTTCCGGTAACTCCCATCTGTACCTGATTTTCATGTCCTTCAAAATCTGAATTAGCACTTTATATTTTTTCCGGTCCAGTAACACTGATCTGGGCAGTTCCTTCATTATAATAATCGTCTTGCCATCAATCTCCAATGGATCTTGAAACTGTTTTATCACAATCCTCTCTTTCATATTTCGTGTTGTAAACTGCACAATCACATCTCTTGGTAGTTTCCTCTGGGTTGCTATTCTCGAATTCACACGGTATGCCACATCTAGGATAGCCACAACTTCCTCCTCCTCCTTCCCCAGGTACTCAGCCAACACCTCAGTCATCTGTTCTTGCGCTGACTTTCCTTCCACTTCTGGCAAGCCACGAAAACGTAGCTGCTTCTCCATATGTTTAGTTTCTGCAACTGACATTCTCCCCTTCACCAATCTCATCTCTGTTTGTTGCGTGTCTGCTAAATTCTCCATCGCGTCTTCTACTGTTTTAACTCTCTGCTGCGTTCCTTGTAATTCACTTCGTATTGTTTCCATACCTTTTTTCACTTCTGACAGCTCCGATTTTACTGTCTGTGTAACCTCTTTAACCTCTTTTATCAGCTCCAATTTCGTGTCCTTAAGTTCTTTAATCATATCTAAAAGTTTTTTGTCCAGGTTTTTATCCAGGTTTTCTATTGCCGATTGCCACTCTTTTTTTGACATCGTGGGGCTTGCTTTAGCTCGCTCCCACGAATCCGCTCTCTTCCTTAACTCCGTGGCGTAAAATTTAACGTTTTTCTATTTTAAATGTCCCGGTCTTCTTATAGAAATTAAGTTTTAAAGAGTCCAAAATGTCGGGCGTCTTTTCTCTATGGTTTCTCTATGATTTTGTAATCCAAGATGGCCTACTTCCTCTTCCGCTGAAGCCGCGACCCTTCCCCTTTCAAAAATGGCGATTCCCTACTTCCTGCCCTCCAGCAAGGGCCGCTTCTCTCCAGCCACTCTATTGTTATTACGCACTTCCTGTCTCCCGTCTTCCCACAGCAGATCTCGCGATGGTGTCTTTTTCTCTGGAAAATTGGGCAAAGAATATGTAGCGGCCTCCAACAAGAAAAAAAGAGGAGTGGTGTTGTACATAAAAGAGGAGCTACAGCCAAAATTTGTTATGAGAGATGTGGAAGCTAGATTTGTAGCAGTGGAATGTATTTGGAATTTAAAGAGAGTGTTGGTAGTCGGACTTTATGCACCTAACGGTGCAAAAGAAAGCTTCTTTGAGGATTTAAGGAAGCATTTAGACGATCTTGCATACGACCAGATAATTCTTGCTGGAGACTTCAATGGAGTGACAGACTTGGAACTAGACAAAAAGACTACAACGGCACAAAAGAAAAGAGGACTATTACCAAAGCTTTTTTTTGAGTTGATTCAACAAGAGACTCTTGAAGATGTATGGAGGAGAGAATATCCTAAAAGCAGACAGTTTACTTTTTATTCTGCAAGGCATTCTACATTATCAAGAATTGATATGATCTGGGCCTCAAAAGACTTAGCATTATGGACTAAGGAGGTAGAAATAATGCCTATGGTAGGCTCAGATCACAACCCAATTATGTGGAAATTTGGAAAAAAGAGAAAAAGGAAAGCATGGAGAATAAATGAGGACTTGTTACAGGAAAGAGAGAATATGGAAATACTGAGAAGAGAGACAAAGTTTTTTATACAATACAACGTGAATAAAGAAGTACCAACCAATAAAGTTTGGGATGCTTACAAGGCGGTTGTAAGGGGCATACTAATGGACTTAAATGGTAGAGCAAGAAAGAAGAAAGAGGAGAAAAGACAAGAGATTGAGGAGAAAATAAAAGCCAAAGAAACACAGCTAAAAAAGAGACCAGGGAAAAAGAAGGTATACCAGGAAATTAAAATACTTCAAGAACAGCTAACAGCAATGAGCAATAAAGAATTGGAGTGGAATCTCAAAAGACTGAATCAAAAAGCGTTTGAGGGTGCTAATAAACCTGGGAAGTACCTGGCATGGCAATTGAAGAAGAAAAGGGAAAAGAAGATAATAAATAAAATTTGCGAAGATAACAAAACGTATTTGGAGCAGGCTACCATTAGTAGAGCCTTTTATAAATTTTACGCTAAGCTGTATAATAAAAAAGAAGTAAACAAAGAATCAATAGCGTCATATTTGGAGAAAACCAAACTTCCAGAAATCTCGGAAGCTTGGAGAAATAAGTTGAATAGTGAAGTAACTGACGAGGAAATAAGTAAGGCAATACAATCTGCAAATCTAGGAAAGGCGCCAGGGCCAGATGGACTTACGGCTAAATTCTATAAGACAATGGCTAATGAACTGGCACCATTCCTAAAAGAGGTGATGAATGGGGTTTTAAGGGATCAAAGGATTCCAGAAACTTGGAGTGAAGCGAATATATCATTGATCCCAAAAGAGGGCCAAGACCTGACTAATGTGAAAAATTATAGACCTATATCGCTACTCAACAATGACTACAAAATTTTTGCGAAGATATTGGCGGAGAGATTGAAGGGGTGGCTCTCGGAAGTCATAGAGGAGGAACAAGCAGGCTTTTTGCCAGACAGACAAATAAGAGACAACTTAAGGACAGTGATCAATGCTATTGAATATTATGACAAGCGTTGTGACAAAGAGGTTGGTTTCTTCTTTGTTGACGCTGAAAAAGCGTTTGACAATTTAAACTGGGACTTTATGTTTGCCACTATGGAAAAGCTACAATTGGGAGAAAGATTCATCAGAGCAATTAAGGAAATTTATAGAGACCAGACTGCAGCAATTGTGGTGAATGATGAATTGACCAAGAAATTGACGATAAGTAAAGGAACAAGACAAGGTTGCCCGTTATCTCCATTGTTGTTCATTTTAGTATTGGAGATTCTGATGATACAAATACGACAAGACGAGGAAATTCGAGGAATAAAAATAAAGGACTATTCATACAAGGTCAGAGCATTTGCGGATGACATAATGTTAATTGTAGAGGACCCATTGGAGAACATGCCAAGAGTGATAGATAAGATCAAGGAGTTTGGAGACTTGGCAGGTTTCTTCATTAACAAAAAGAAGTCAAAGATATTATGCAAAAATATGACTAAGCAGAAACAACAATTGTTAATGGAAACAACGGATTGTGAAGTAACAAGTAAAGTGAAATATTTGGGAGTTGAATTAACTGCAAAGAACATAGATCTATTCAAAAACAATTATGAAAAACTATGGACTCAGATAGAGAGAGACTTGATTAAATGGAATAGATTGAATTTGTCATGGTTGGGTAGGATTGCAGCAGTTAAGATGAATGTGTTACCAAGAGTAATGTTTTTGCTACAGACAATACCAATCATCAGAGACTCCAAACAATTTGAAAAATGGCAGAGGAAAATATCAGATTTTGTTTGGGCAGGCAAGAAGCCTCGAGTGAAAGTGAAAGTTTTACAAGATGCAAAGGAAAGAGGCGGAATGCAACTGCCCAATCTGAGACTTTATCATGATGCAATCTGCCTAGTTTGGTTGAAAGAATGGATGACATTAAAGAACAAGAAACTATTAGCCCTAGAGGGATATAAAAAAATATTTGGATGGCACGCATATTTATGGCATGACAAAGTAAAGGTCAACTCGATGTTCCTGCATCACTTTGTTCGGAGAAGTCTATACATAATCTGGAAGAAGTACAGAATTTATCTACAAGAAGGAACCCCTTTGTGGGTGGTTCCATATGAGGTGATAGACCCGAGAGCTGTTGATAATGAACAACAATGTTTAACGTATAAAGAAATAACTAAAACTGAAGCATCCAAACTTAGAATAAAGACACAAGAGGAACTATCACCTAACTACGATTGGTTCCAGTATAGACAGATCAGAGACTTATATAATTCGGACTCTGTAAAGGGAGGTATACGAATAGAGAATTCGGAACTAGAGCAGACCCTTCTTAAAGAAGATAAGAAAAGAATATCCAAGGTATACCAAGTACTGTTGAAGTGGTATACCGAGGATGAGATAGTTAAAACACAAATGGTGAAATGGGCTATAAACTTTAATAAAGAAATAACAATGGAGGCATGGGAATACTTGTGGAAAACTACAATGAAGACAACGACATGTATTAATATCAAAGAGAACATTCATAAAATGATCTATCGTTGGTACATGACACCAAAGAAGATTGCGCTAGGGAATTTGAATACTTCTAATAAATGCTGGAAATGTAAGAAGCATGAGGGCTCCCTCTATCATATGTGGTGGTCGTGTGAGGTAGCCAGGCAGTACTGGGGGGAAATAATAAGAGAAATGAGTGAAATTTTACAATTTCAAATTAATAAGAACCCAGAACTCCTGCTACTGAACTTGGGAATGGAGGGAATTCCAGCCCAACACAGGACGTTGATATTTTATATGACAGCAGCAGCTAGACTTTTGTATGCGCAAAAATGGAAAGTACAAGAAGTGCCAACTATTGAAGATTGGACTTACAAATTGCTGTATATGGCTGAAATGGACAAGATGACAAGAAAATTGAGAGATCTGGACTCAGGGCAGTTCAACACAGACTGGGAGAAGCTGAAACAATACCTGGAGAAGAAATGGGAGGTGGGAGGAAAACTGTGGCAGTTTGAGAACTACTGAAGTATTGAAGTAGAGGGGGGAGACTTTACCGGGGGGAGAAGAGATAAATGTGAATTAATAAGCAGTCAGATTAATAGATTGACATATATATAGATATATATAGGTTAACAAACAGAACATAGAGAAAATAATTAATTATAAGGACTAAATATAAGGAGCGATTAACTAACAATCTTTTTTTTCTGACAAGTTTTCTGACAAGTTTTGTACCAAACTGAATGTCTGAAGATATAGATGGGTCAAATTGATTGACTACGTGAGGAGAGATATATAGAATTATTATAAAAAGATAGAATGAGTAATATATATAGAGAATAAGTCAAATTGTTTGATATAAACGAATGTATGATCTATATGGTTTATGATATATAGAAATACCTGAAATTGAAAAATTGGGATAAATTGTTTATCTAAGATGGAAACAAAGGCTTACAGTTTGGGCATATAATGTTAAAAATAGTTAAGGATGTACTGCTTAGAATAATGGAGAATATATATTTGTTTTAGATAGAGGAAGCTAATAAAAGTAAGGGAAAGGGGACAAAGGGTTGGAAAGCTGTTGGAAGTCAACAAAAAGGGGGGGGGAAAGGGAGGGGGTTAGAGATGAAAAAATTGGGGAAAATTGAATGTAAATGTGGAAATAATGGATTCTAACCCAATAAAAATTTTTTAAAAAAAAAAAATTTTAAAAAATCAAAAGGAAAGTTAATTCAGGCTTAATACATCCAAGCATTCATTTTTTTTCAAAAAGTAAATGAAATAATTCTTTTGTTTACAAATGCTAAACCATAATTACTGAGATGGGATGGTCTTTAATCAAAAACCTTTCTGAATTTTTTGTTGCTAGTTCAGGAATCTTCGGAAAAGAGTAAAATACACAATCTACTCTTTTCATTCTCCCAGGTTCAATTTAATTAAATTTAGAAAGGAAACACCACCAACACACAGTGACACACCTGAGTTAAGAAAGCTCTTCAGCAGGAAAACTGTAATATAAGCTAATGAACTCTCACAGCTACACTCTAAGTTTCTGTCAGTTCAATCCTTTGATTTCAATGGGCTTAGATTGCTGTAACTCTTCTTAGGATTGCACTGTAAGAGTCTTCTACTGTTTGTCATTATCAGCATTCCTCTCTGAAATGATAAATCTTGCCCTTTTGTAGAAAGAAATTGCATCACTGGAGTTGAGAACTAACAAACAAAAAACTAGATTATGTCACGAATATGTTTGGAATAACACAACTCACATCACCGTTTTTGACAGCAATTGTGTTTAGGTGATTCTCTTATGTGGAGTGAGTTGTGTTATTTTTGTGTAGTAGACTGCTTTTATGCCCTGTTGTGCCCTCCTACTGTGGAATCTAAAGCAGTTAAAGAAATAAAGTGTTTTTGACAGCAATTGTGTTTTGGGTGATTCTTTAATGTGAAGTGAGTTGTATTATTTTTGTGTAAGATACTGTTTGGCATGCCCTTTGCTGTGCCCCTCTGCTGTGTAACCTAAAGTTGTTCAAGAAATAAATTGTTTTTGACAGGAATTGTGTTTTTGTGATTCTTTAATGTGAAGTGAGATGTGTTATTTTTGTGTAGGGGAATGCTGGAATGCCCTCTGGTGTGCCCCCCTGCTGTGTAACCTATAGCTGTTAAAGAAATAAAGTGTTTTTGACAGGAATTTTCTTTTTGTGATTCTCTGATGTTAAGTGAGTTGTGTTATTTTTCTCTGTGGGGGACGGCTGGTGTAATGTGTCACAATGCTTTGCCTACTTGTCCTTTGAAAGTGAGAAAATATTTTTTAAAAAAACTTTATTCAGTGTGTGTGTTTTATTCTTTATTGTGCAGCTGTTTCCCATCATAGGGAACAATGGGGCTGGCTGGCCAGCCATCTCTGTAGGTGGTGGGGGAATTTGGGAGAGAGTGTCTGTGGTTCAGGTGCTCTTTCACATGGACAAGCTCACACTCAGGAGTGTGCCCACCATTGTGGCACCCCTGGGCTGTGCATAATTGGCCTGGGAAAGGGAGTTTAAAAGTTCCCATCCCAGGGAACAATGGGGGACGGCTGGCGAGCCTTCTCCTGGGGTAGTGGCCAGTGTGGGAATGTTGGGGAGGGTGTCTTTGGGTCAGTGTGGGTCTGTGGGGGTGGATTTAAAAGGGGGAGTGTACCTGTGGCCACAGATGCCACTTTCTGTGGGTTCCTGCTGTGGGAGATTTTCCCATAACAGGAATCAATAGAAAGTGGCTGGCCACAGGACAGGGGAGGTTAGGTTTTGGGGAGGGGTGTGTGGTATTTGGCAGTTTGGGTGCAGGTGGACTGTGGCTGTGGCCATTGGCAGCCCCAATCCCATGTGTTTCTGCAGTGTGGAAGTCTTCCCCACAGTAGAAAGACAAAGTGGTGTGGCAGGAGAACCACCTTTGGGAGGGGGGGATAAAATGTTAGGAGATGGGCCCCTGAAGGTTGGGGGCATTTTGCATGCAAAATGCCACCCCTAGCCAGACAAGCCTGTCTTATTTCCCCCATAGGAAATAATGGAGAAAGGGGGGGGGGCTAAAAGCAGCATCTTTGGGAGGCCATAAAATGGCCCCCTAAAGTGAGATCTGCTTGAGTCTTGGTGGAGGGAGGGAGGACAGGTAGGAGGAGTCCTCTGATGTTTGGGGGCATTTTGCATGCAAAATGCCACCCCTAGCCACACAAGCCTCTCTTATTTCCCCCATAGGGAATAGTGGAGTGGCGGTGGATAGGGGCACCTTCTTTGGGAGGCCATAAAATGGCCCCCCCAAAGTGGAATCTGCCTGAAACTTGGTGGAGGGTGGGAAGACAGGAGGGAGCAGGTCCCCTGAAAGTTGGGTGCATTTTGCTTGCAAAATGCCACCCCAAGTCACCTAGAAAGATTACTTGTTTTCCCCCCTAGAGAACCATGGAGATTGTAGGTGGATGGGGGCACCTTGCTTGGGGGGGCATAACATGGCCCCCCAAAGTCCAATCTTTCTGAAACTTGGGGGGTAGTTAGAGGAGAGGTAGGAGAAGGTCTACACCAATTTGGTGTGATTTGGACAGAAAATGCCCCCCCAGACTCCCGGAAACCCGGGAGAAGGTTTTCTCATTGAAAATAATGGCCTAATCGTTTTGGCAATCTCTGTATTAGTATTACCGAAATTTTTCGCTATTCATAAAAAGTTTCGGTAATACTGAAAAAACCCAAAATGGCCCTGATTCAGTATTTTTAACCTAATCTGAATACCGAATTGCACACCCCTATTCACTACATGAATAAACCTCTGCTTCTATATGATAGTCACAAGTAGTAATGTGCACCAAGAAAATTTCCGTTTCAGTTCCGGAGGTTCCGGAATAATTCCATTCCATTACTTGTTTATTCTAGGTGTGTCAGTGATGGCCTGGAACTGATCCCAAAAGCTGCATCAACCATTAGTCCCTCTCCTAAGTCTAAAAAATCGATCCACTGAGCTTTTCCTCAAGCATAGTAACACACAACAAAGACCCATAGAAGGTATGTGTCCATGGGTGAGACAGTGGCAGCAGAGCTCTCCCAGGTAGGAGAATGCTTCAACCAGAGCAGCAACATTAAAAACAAGCTTGTTTCATGTTCACATTTTACTTTTTCTTTTACCTTTGTGTTCTGCTGTTGCCTGTTGCTGCTATATTTCTTTGTGTTTTGTAGTTTTGTTCCCACAATGAGGAACAAATACAAATCCCTCCTTTTGATGCTCAGCGTTCTGTTGCAAAATGGGACGTTCTTCTTGCCAATCTTCTCCATTGCCCAGGAGCAAGCAGGCAGGCAGGCAGAATGATGGTCTTAATTTCTCCTCCTGCCCCACCCAAACAGACTTGGTTTTTTCATAAGTTTTCCTTTTGCTGTGGGGGCAGGCAGTATTGTTTTTGAAAGGGTGTAGTAGATACACATTTGGCATTTGTCTTTCAAATTGCAGCCTATGACTGAAGCCTCCATTCCAAACGTTTTCAAAGCTGATAGGAGGGGAGGGGCCTCCCCTTGTGAAGATCCGATTGGCAAGGAGGCAATCACATCTGATTCATAGATAGGGTTTACAGTGAAGTCAAGGACTGTACTGAGCCAAAGAAAAAGTATGAGAGAAGAAACAGAGTAAACAACAACACTTATAATCTCATAGTCCCCCAAGTGTAAGGAGAGGAAATATACTAAATAGGTTATTTAAATCAGATGATCTCCTCAGCACCCTCCTAACTGAGTGGAAGAGAAAATGCAAACTACATTTACTTGCTTGCGACAAAAGACAACAGAGTAAGCAGTGACTTCAGTTAACCCACAAGTCACTGATTTTGTTTCAAATCCCTGCCTGCTTTCTATTCCTTTGGTCACTGCTGCTTAGCAACCTCAACAGAGGTTTCTTAGTCTATATTTATTCTGGAGGGATTTCAGCTCCCCCCACTCCTCTTGCCTTTTGGAATGTCTATAAGGGAGAATTTTAAAAGGAAAACAAAGAGATGTTTGTTCTCTCTCTCTTAACATCAGACCATGGGTATCCCACCTCACATTTTAAAAAACTCAAATGGTCTTTGGTCAGTCACAGAAATGCTAGAAACCTTGTATTTACTTTGGACAGAAAATACTAATCTTTACCCTATCCTACCCTTTTTAGGAGTGTGTTTGAGCTTTGAACCCCTTTCTACAAATCATGGTCTCTTATGGAAAGAGACACTGGCCTTTTCAAAGCTTCCATTTGAACTGATGGCTCTGCAGAAGTCTTTTCATTACCCTAGAATATCCTGCACTGTACTTTACTCATGTGCTTTCAAGCAGTCATGCAGTTTGTAACAGGAATCGAAGTGGGGGAAGAGGTTATGCCGCATCACTGACTCACCAGCAGTTTTTGCATCAAGCACAGACTGGAGGGAAACAAGCTTCAGAGATTTGTTTCTATTTGGTTCTTTCATTTAAAAGGGTGGGTTGGGGTGATCAATTTGATTGTTTGGGAATGGAAATATAGTAACATAGGTCAGTACATACTGAAGCAAGAGATGAAGAAGCTTTTGCTATGCTTGTCTGTGAAAAGGTAATCGTGACAAAATGACTGAGGAAAATGGAAGAAAAGTGATAAAGAGCCAACAATGCTAGTTTCTCTCTATTCCCACACTGGTGTCCCCCCCTAGGCAAGTTTGTTTGTGTGTGTGTGTTTGTTTGTTTGTACTCCACCTTTCTCACTGAAACCCAGGGTGATTACATAGTGTGAGATTAGCACAATCAATAGCAAGGGCATTTCCATAGAGTATCAAGGACATTTCCACAATAATGTCATAGGATTTTACAAAGACGTAGCATTCACAAGAATCCAATACAGAGTTGAAGAATTGCTGAAACAGAACATAATCAATTCTAGGGCTGACATTAGATAAACATGAAGTACAGGTAGTATAAGAGTACATATTCGAACAACAGATAATATGCAAGGCAACGTAGTGGTGAGGTCTATGGTCCCTAACTCATTAGCGAAGATTTGAAACCTCTCCTTATAATACTTCCCTCCAATCTGAGTAAAAAGCCTTTCTGAATAATTCAGTTTTGCATCGCTTGTGGAAAGCCAGGAGAGTGTGGGCTCTCCTGACCTCCTCAGGCAGACTGTTCCATAGAGTGGGGGCCACCACAGAGAAAGCCTGTGTGCAGACTGTTGTTGATTTCACCCATGTGCAGGCTGGAACCAGCAAGAGACAGGGGGTGGGGGGTTGCTCCCCCTCACTTCAGTATGCTCCAAAACTTAACAGAGCATACCAAAGCTCTTTACTTCCCGTCCGGCCTCCTAGAGATGGTGGAGAACTTCTCGAAGGCAGCCAGTGAGTTCAGTGGAGGATGCCCTCATGATTAAGATGTCATCAAAGTAGGGAATGACTCCTGGAATTCCCCTTAGCAGATCCTCCATATGTCCCTGGAAAATGCTGGAGGCCATGCTGACCCCGAACTGTGGTTGCTTAACCTTGAACATGCTGTGGTGAGTCATGATGGTCTGTGCCTTCACAGTGGCATCGTCCACAGGAAGCTGCTGGTAGGCTTGTGCAAGGTCCATTTTGGTGAAGGTTTTCCCTCCTGCGAGAGATGCCAGGAGGTGGCATTGCGGGGACATCCTCCACCAAACTCACCAGCTGCCTTTGAGAAGTTCTCCACTGTCTCCAGGATGCCGGGCTGAAAGTAAAGAAAAAAAGTGCCTGTTTGGTGTCCCCCAAGTGGAGTCCTGGGGTTCCTAATCAATGCTGACAGCATCCACTCGATGGACAGAATGGTGCGAGCCATTACCAGTGCACTGCCACCCTGCTCAAAGAAGGAGCTACAAGCATTCCTAGGGCTTCTGAACTTTTATAATGCATTCCTGCTACACAAGGCATTGCTAACAGAGCCATTACATCGATTGGTGGAGAAGAATGCTCCCTGGACCTGGGGCCGGAAGTGTACCCTCGTGTTCACTGCTGTTAAGGAATTCCTGTCATCCAAGACAGTGTTGATACACTTTGATGAACACAAGCTGCTAATCCTCGCCTGCAGCGCCTCACCTTATGGAATTGGTGTGGTCCTGAGCCAATGGATGCCAGATGGGCAGGAGGCGCCTACTGCATACTTCTCAAGGACATTATCGCAAGCAGAAAGGAACTATGCACAAATAGATAAAGAGACCCTTGCCCTGGTTGTGGGAGTAAAAAATTCCACGGCATATGTTTACGGGCATCACTTGGAAATTGCAACTGGCCACAAACCTCTTCTTGGCCTCTTCACTTCAGACTGGCAGACCCCACAAGTCATGTCTCTCCGGATGTTGCAGTGGTTGGTGTTTCTGGCAGCCTATGACTACCAGCTTTTCTACAGGCTGGGCAAAGCCATAGGTCATGCCAACACCCACAGCTGTCTGCCACTGCTGAGACCTGCATATGGGGTCATGCAAATAGAGGACTTGCCTCAGCCTCCTCTCTTCTCATTGAACATCGCAGCGCACTCCACCAAGGATCCCACTATTTCCAGGGTCCTCAACTGGGTGTGGAGGGGGTGGCCTGCCAGCAGGACAGAATCTGAATTCTAGCCTTACAGTTCCCACCAGCACAAACTCTTGGTGCACAAGGGATGCCTCCTCTGGAGAAGTAGAGTCATGGTTCTGCCCAAGCTGCGTCAGTGGATGCTCAAGGCGCTTCACATACGGCACCCACCGATAGTAAAAATAAAGACACTGGCCCGCAGCTACTTATGGTACCTGGGAACGGACTTAGCAGTGGAGATATGGGTACAGACCTGCCAGCCTTGCAGGAATCCCACCTTGACATGCCACAGGCCCCTGTACAATTGTGGGAGACAACGCAGACACTGTGGTTGCGGCTCCATATAGACTTTGCTGGGCCTTTTCAAGGGTGCATTTTTTTAATAGTCATGGACTTGTTCTCCAAGTAGCTAGAAGTCATCCCTGTATCGGCCATGACATCATCGTCATCCGCTCACTATGGTGCCTGTTTGCAAATCATGGGATACCAGACACCATTATGTCAGATAACAGCACCCAGTTCATGTCACAAGAGTTCCAGTGGTTCCTGGACAACAATGCAATCTGGCATGTGACATTGGCACCCTTCCACCCATCAACAAATGGAAAAGCAGAGTGCATGCTGAGGACAGCAAAGGACTCACTGCACAGGCTGGGTCATGGGGACCTGAGCCTGCGGCTGACAGAACTTCTACTTTGGCAGCACGTCACTGCGCATGCCACAATGGACTGGAGCCCTGCAGAACTATTAGTGGGGTGGTGGCTAACCACCTTGCTTGATCAGCTCCACCCAGGCTTTGCTCTGGACAGCTGGTGGGAGCTAGGAGTGGCGGCATCACTGAGGAGTTTCCAGTCAGGCGACTTCATTTCTGCAAAGAACTATGGGGATGGGCCTGTATGGTTTCCAGCATCTGTGATTAGGGCCACCAGGCTGGTCTCGTATGAGGTGGTTGACTCTGCCGGCAAAGTCTTCCGACGGCACATGAACCAGCTTCAGCCACGCTGGCTGCTGCGGGAGCAGGAGCAGAACAGGAACTTTCCCCCTCGCTCCGAGGTCTCAGGGACTGAACAAGCTGTGGCAGCCGAGGACTGCAGAGGCCTACCAACTGAGAACAACAGCAGTTTATCAACAGCTTCAAGAGGCATGGAAGCTCCCTCAAGAGACTCCTCCATCACCGAAGCAGGGCCAGTAATGGACATGAGGTCTTCTATTACGAGACCCTCCAATGTAGAAGGACCGCACAGGTCTCAGAGGGTTCGCCATCCCCCAGCCTATTTGGGTGACTTCATTTGGCATGGGGTGTCCCAAGCTTATGGGGGAGGGGTGTTATGTACTGGGTTGAACTTCAGGCTAAGTTAGGCTCCTAATGCATTATTGTTCATCGGTTACTTCTCATTGGTGGTAGCCAATTGATCCACAGAAATAAAGATCAACCAAAAGGCTGCAAATCAGTTACATTGTATATAGTTGATGCAAATTAAGGATTCTAGTTGTGTGTGTTCTTATTGGTTAATGTTTGAAAGGAACATGGGATTTATATGTATATATTTGCTCTTGTTGAGCCTGGGCTGTCTGCCTGCTTCTGGTCTTCAATAAAGATGTTATTATGAACTGAAATCCTTACTAGCTGAAATCACTAAGAGCAGAAATCACAATACTTAATACCTACTAATCACTATACCTCATGGGTTAGCTTATACTGTGACAAAACTAGAAAAAACAGCAATTTATGGCCGTTGATTCTATCCAGGATCATTAGCCAATATAACCTGGATTATATAACACCCTTTCTCTGTTCATTTTATATTTTAAAAATCTTGCACTTGTACTCTATATTCCCTTTCTGAAAAAATGACATGGAAACAAAAGGCAGCAGGATAGTATTACCACTGGAAATAGCTTTCTCTTCCATGGACAAAAGGAATGTAGAGATTTAGAAGCAATAACAAAAAAAACTAAAGAAAGTGGGTTTTTTTGCCAATCTCAAATACTGTGAACAGGTGGGACATGTAGTTCATCACAATGATGTCAAAGGTGACACTCATGATTGCACACACAGACACAGAGATACACAGACATATACCTAATTTACATACATACTTTATGTATATGTATATGTATATGTATATGTATATGTATATGTATATGTATATGTATATGTATATGTATATGTATATGTATATGTATATGTATATGTATATGTATATGTACACAAACATATATAATATGCATATACACACACACCTGATAAATACACTTGATATGCATATATTTGATAAATATGCTTGCAAAGGAAATTGCACAGCAACTCAGTTTAGCACTTTCATTACTCAAAACTGTGATTACTTCACAATGTATATGCTTATGGTAGCAGTGTTGTGGATCTTGCACATAGACTTAGTGACAGCTAAGCTTATCTGGGCAAATTGGGAGTAAGATAATTTGCCAGGATTAAACAAATATTAAGAGTGCAAACAAAAAGCAGAATGATATAAACATACACAGTCTACAGAAAGCTCTGGCTTGGAGAAATGCAAATTATGTTTCTACTTAAGTTGTGAGAACATTTAATGCAAAGTTCCAGCTCTTTCTTCACATTAATGCCAATAATGAGCTTGTCCCGCCAATCCACTCAGCTAAGTAGGAACCATTCTTCCAGGGTAAGTTTTCTTCCAGAGACAAGGCCTCTTCTCTCAAAGTATGACTCCACATGTAGCTCAGAGCCAAACAACACAAGACGAATTACACGTGTACAGCATGTGAATGCACTTACACGTGTTTCCCCATTGTTATCCTGTTCACTTGCCCACCTCAGTCACACTGCACTCGATCACCATGCTTGGACTAGCACAGGTTTCTTCCCCTTTCCTCCCAGATGATGGATAGTATCCCATAATGCACATTCTCATTGCACATGCTGAAACTTTCCTCTGTAGCTTTTCTGAGAGGGAGACTTGTTTACGCCATTGGACATATCAGGTGGGGAAACCTGCCAGGTTTTGGGGTGGGGGCTAAAAACTGGGGGTTCCACACTTCTTCTGAGATCTTGTACTTTGGCCCGCCAGGAAGGGGGGGCATTATGCAAAAGGGGATGGGGAATCCCAACTTTGGGAGCTGCAGCAGCATTTCTTGCTGTCAGCAAGAATCAACTCTTTCCTGCCTGTTTATCCCATCACCTCTGATCTCCATTATTCCCTATGGTGAAAACTATGGGGGCTATCCTGGGGGATAGAAGTGGCATTTTGCAAAATAAATCTACACGTTTTTCAGGGGACCTACTGCTATCTGTCCTCTGTCCTGAGAACCAGTTTGATGTAGTGGTTAAGAGTGTGGTACTCTAATCTGGAGAACCAGATTTGATTCCCCACTCCTCCACTTGAAGCCAGCTGGGTGACCTTGGGTCAGCCACAGCTTCTAGGAGCTCTCTCAGCCCCACCCACCTCACAGGGTGATTGTTGTTGTGGGGATAATAATGACATATTTTGTAAACCACTCTGAGTGGGTGTTAAGACATCCTGAAGGGTGGTATATAAATTGAATGCTGCTGTTGTTGTTGTTGTTGTTTGAATTATCCAAAACACAATCAACAATAAGCAAAGATCACATGTTATTATTGATTGGCCTTGCTAAGCTGATACAGGTTTCCGCCGGAGACCTAAGTATCAACCAGCTATCGGCGTAATATGTACGCTGTTCAAAGTAGTGCCGTCTTTTGCAGTTTTGGGGGTATGTCAGAAAGCTGCAGTTTTTCTATATGAATTGCAAATTTTTTCAAGATGGTTCCAAGTGCCCTGAGGACAATGGAACTACTGTTGCATTCTTCTTCTTGCATAGTCAGGTGGTTTCTATATTGTTGTTGTTGTTGTTGTTATAAAGATCGCCCCTCAAGTTGGACCTTGAGGAGCCATTTTATGCCCTCTCCCCAAAGAAACTGCCCACAGTCACCCCATTTGTTCCTATTGTGGGAAAAAACTGACAGCAATTTCTGAAACACATGGATCATGGCTTCCCCAGGGTCCAATATCCCTGAAACCTGAGGGGTCTTTAGAGGACAGTTTGGAGTTGGTCCCATGCAAATTCTGTGGATTTTAGCTGAACTGGGGAATGAGTACCTCCTACCCCATCTCTTTCAAGTTCATGCATCAGGCATGTTTCTGAACTTTTGCTCAGATGCTTAATTGTGTTGCCATGATCTTTCCTCCCACCTCCTCCTTATTTTAACCTAAGACTGAAGACGCTACATGGAAAAGAGGAGGAAGTTAAGGGGGAAGAAGGGTACAGGAAGGAGGAGTAGGGAGGTGGTGCTATCAACTAGAAAAGAGAATTTTAGACATGCCAGATTAAAAACAAAACAGTTTGGGTGTAAGCCAGATCTAAGGGCAAAAAAAGGGGAGAATGGAAGCCTCCCAAAATCAGTGCTCTGCAATGGTGACTTGCTGATTATGACCACAGACACTTGCAATCATGACTACACCAATTACCCAACATGTACAAGGACTAGGACTACATGACACATGTTCACCCAGAGAAAAATGGACACGGGCAGGAAGGAACAGACATGATTCTAGACACTCACATAGCCTCATTTAATTCATCTCGTTTAGTTCAGTTCTCAGTTGAGTGCTAGGATCCAACCCAATGTGTATTATCATAATGAAACAGCTAACCAGCAAGTAACATCTTGTTTAACTATCCATAAGAAACAATTACTCATTTTAAAATACAAATTAAGTAGGGAGCCTTTTCTTACTGAAAATAAATATATGATGTCTTTAGCAAAGTTCTTGTTTCCTTAGCTTTTCAGAAAAGCTTACTGAAACATAACACAATGGTGAAGCTTTTGAGGAATGCCCCAATTCACATGTAAGAGGGATAAGCTTTATAAAAAAGTAGAGAGAATGTGCTGGACAAATTCAAAGATAAGTGTGCATCAGCAGATTTACAGGGTTTTTAAAAAAGAAAATCAGATGTTCTTATTAATGGGTTTATGGGATTAGGATCAGGCCAAATCTTTAGTAAATATATACTGATGGGGTGGGGTGGGGGCAAATTAGGAATAGTAGTTGCCACACAAGTAAATTATAAAGGTTTAAGACTGAACAGCAAAACTACACATTTTACTGCAGCCACAGCCACATATAATAATGTCCATTCTCCTTTTCTGAACACTTTCAGGATGAAACTTCCTGCAGGAAAGAAAAAGAAGGGCTACAGGTAGATGCTAAATACAGACTTGAAATCACTTTCCAACATAAACCCAGTGTGGTGTTGTGGCTACAGTGTCACACTTGGATCTGGGAAACTCAGGTTTGAATTTGCACTCTGCCATGGAAGCTTGCTGGGTGACTGTAGGCTAGACACACATTTTCAGAATAACTTACCTCACAGGATTGTTATGTGGATAAAATGGAGGAGAATGATAAAAGATGCTTTGGGTTCCCACTGGGGAAAAACACATGATCCATTTATCGCCGACCAACTACACTGAATATGGCTAATTCAACTATTGATAAGAACACAAACAGAACTATAAATAATTTACAACGTACATGCCTGCAGGGTACAAATGTCAAGCTGTTACCATAATTTTGTTCATCATTGTTTGTCATTTATTTATTTATTTATTTATATTAAATTTATATTCCACCCTCCCCAAATCAGCAGGCTCAGGGCAGATTACAACAAAGTTTAAAATCACATTTCACAATTTATACCATTTAAAAACATAAAACACCTTGAATACCACAGATTAAAATACATATATATATATTTGTTTATCCTTGTTTATTTGGAACTTGAAAGCACTTGGAATCGTAACTAATGTGCTTGGAATTGTAAGGTGGAACTCTGAAAAAGATTGCTTCAAAATGAGAGTGGAGCTGGCAGCCTGTCTGAATTGGATTTACTTCTGCTGAAATAATAGCAGAGCACTGGACTTGTTACTACTTTAAGGTTCTCACCCATTGGAAGAAATATGTGTTATTTCCACAACTGATTTGTTACTTTTGAGGAGGGGAATCTTTTGTATTGTGTTATTGCTATTTCACAACTATCTATTTATAGAGGTTATTAAATTATTGTAACGTCTTGGCATTTGTACCCTGCAGCCACATACATTGTACTTTGTTTATAGACTTCAGCTATTGCATGGAGGTGGGCACGGACCGGAAAACGGATCAAAATTTGACACGGACTGGCCCAGTTCGGCGTTCATGAACCAGTGAGTCATGGGACATGAGTTTTCCATGGACCCAACAACTTTTGGGGTGGTCTGTTGGTTTGCGAATCCAGACTGGGTTTAAAATGCAGGTTTCCATGCCCCTTGCTTGTAAATGGCACAGAACCAGGTGCTTCCCTGTGGGGCTGGCTTCAGCTGACAGGCAGGAACTTCCCCACCTGCCAGCTGAAGCAAGGTGCAGGGTTTAAAGAGCTCGTTTCCCAAGTGGCACAGAAAGGGGCACCTTAAATCTCAAGCCTTGCTTCAGCTGGCAGGCGGGGAAGTCCCTGCCTGTTAGCTGAAGCCCGGGTTTAAAGTGGCCCTTTTCATGCTGCTGGCAAGTGGCATGGAAAGGGGCACTTTAAAACCCAGAGCCTTGCTTCAGCTGGCAGGTGGGGAAGTCCCACCTGCCAGCTGAAGCCAGGGTTTAAAGCCTTTTGGAACTTCAGCTGGAAAAGAAGAAATCCCCCCCTCTCAGCTGAAGTTTAAAGTGCCTGTTTAGGGGCTTCCTAGGGCTTCAGCTGGGAGGGGGGAAACCCCCTCCCAGCTGAAGTTTAAAGCCCCTTTGGGCACTTTAAATTCAGATGCTGAGGCTGGCTCCAGCTGATTGGTGGAGGAGGGAGCTCCCCACGAGTCAGCTGAAGCCAGCCACTGGGTTTAAAGTGCCCATTCCCATGCCCCTTGATTCCAAGTGGCATGGAAATGGGTGTTCCACTGCGGGGCTGGCTTCAGCTGACAGGCCCCAGAAATGACGGACAATGGACCAACAAACCAGGCTGCGAACAAGGGTGAGTCTGTAAAAAGTCCATGGTCCATGGTCTGTGAAACATGATGTACCATGGCTCATTGGCCTGTGTTTTTTCCCAGTCTGTGCCCACCTCTAGTATTGAACATGTTTGTAGTGAAATCTGAAGTCTCTCTAATGATTTATTCACATCTCTTCTACTTACATTTCCTGCAACAGTCATTGAATATAAAAAATGTTTGTACCAATTCAGTACAGTTAAGAACCTCATTCTATAAGGCAGGATGAGCAGTTAAATGTGAACCTACCAACCAGAAGAGTCAGTAAATGAAGAAATACCAGGTAATCTACACAAATAATACATTTAACAATCTTGTCATATGTAAATAGTAAAGAAATCTTTTTCTGTGCAGGTCTATAGATATCTTGACTACTCTCCTTGCTTTCATCTGTTCATTATTATTGGTAGCAGATACTTTATCAACAAAGGCACCCAGTCTTATCTGTGAATGATCTTGTCTAACTTTTCTTCTCAGTAACTGTAAGTTGACTTAAACACAAGACTTCACATTTCTACTGGTAGGTTTTGCCTTATATAAGGATTCAGTACTTTGTGAACTCAAAGAGGTTAACTTGCTTTCTGCAGCTTATGAGATAAGCCACACAATTGTTCAGAGTTCATGGTATTAACTTTTATGAATAGAATGTGCAGTAGGTACTTTAGCTCAATTAACTAATTGAGTCTGTACTTCAGTGTTGCAGGGTCAGAGGCTACCACTTTTTCATATGTATGCCTAGTTCTTCTCTTTAGACTCATAATATTGTTTGGATATGTTCCCAGGATGATTTGAATAGCAACAAAAATAAATCCACTACCAAAAGAAGGAAAGAAAGAAAGAAAGAAAACGAAAGAAAGAAAGAAAGAAAGAAAGAAAGAAAGAAAGAAAGAAAGAAAGAAAGAAAGAAAGAAAGAAAGAAAGAAAGAAAGAAAAAGAAAAATATTGGTTGTGATACTGCGAAGTGTCTTGTAGCTTTGATTCTTACCAAAAAGAAACCTATTAGCATATGGAAACACATTTCATACATTAGTCATATGATGCAGTGGCAGTAGTTGTGGTGGCAGCTGTGGGAGATGACATCCTGCACATGGAAACTGTTCTCCCATTAGGAAAGTTGAGTATGGAGAAGGAGGAACCTGGGGCCTTGTTTTCCTTTACTTTAAGCTGTGAGTATATTAGACTTCTTGGCAGCATATATCAAAGATATTAAGCAGGTAGGTGAAAAAATGATGCAAAAACCAAGTAATGGGGCCGTTTTCACACAGCTTTACTGTAGCGTGAAACTCGTGCGTACTTTCACTATTCTTCTGCTAAAACCCGTGAATTCTGGTATCATCTCACAATCGTGGAGTTCCCTTTATTCCGCTTTGTGACACTTTTTTAGCTGTTTGTGGGAACAACTGGAGATGATTAAAAACTATTGGAAATGTTTCATCAGAGACTTCCCACTTAGCCCCTCCCCTCTTGTCCAGAACCGTTGGGAGAGATTTTCCTGTGCAAGTCCAGGGGTCCCCGTAGCCTTTGTGGGCTCTCAGTGACGTTCCCTTTAAAAAAACCCAACCAATTGAACTATTGCGCTTTTTCTCTGAATGAACAAATGTAACCAAGATTTGCGCTATTTCACAAATTCATTAGGCAGGTCCTGGAGACCTCCACCTGCTCCCTTCCTGACCCTGATGGCTGCAGTGGGCAGGCTGGCTGGAGGCTCTCCCCCACCTGGCAACCTTCCCCCCCCCGCCTGCACAGCCTGCTCTGCTCCGGCTCCATGCTGTTCTGTTCAGAACTCTCCCAGCAGCCGCATGGACAGTATGGAGCCGGAGCAGAGTGGGCTATGCTGGCAGGAGAATGGGAAGGTCACCAGGCAAGGGAGAGCCTCCAGCCAGCCTGCCCGCTGCAGCCATCAGGGTCAGAAAGGTAGCAGGCAGAGGTCTCCAGGAAGCGCTGCAGTGTGGAAGGATGAGAGTGCTCAGAACCCGCCTAATGAATTTGTGAAATAGTGCAAATCTTGGGTACTTTTTTTTTTAAAAAAGGCAGAGAAAGTGGGCCGTATGGCCCTGACGTTAACTGTGACATGAACATGTACTACCCACTGTCATGAGATTTCTGAAGCAAGTGTGAACTGCTGGGAGCGTGACGAGGCGCAATGAGGTGCGATGAGGCGGATCGCAGGTAGGTGATTCATTCTGCAAAATTTGCATTATATTTGGCCATGTGAAAACGGCCATGGTTGATCACCACACTTATAGCAGATAGCATAAATGTAGAGACTACATTTATGTAAGAAAGAAGTCATTTATAGATCATACAATGCTGTTTAAAACTCTGCCACTTCTCCAGCTTTGGATGTAGAGGCATGATGAAGTCTGCAGATGCCTGTACGCTCTGTCACACAAACAGAGGTCCCTTCCATCTAAATAGATATGGTGAAACCACTGATTGCCATTTAGATAGAACAGGAGGAAATTCTATAAGAGTATAAGTGCACATACAGTCTTCTCATATAATCATGGCTCCCTGTATCAGAATAATGGGCCAAAGCACAGATTAGGTAGGGACTTCTCTTCATATGCTCTTCACTGGAACAGCAGTTGCAGAGCCATGAAGGGGGTAAGACAGAGGGAGAAACAGTAGGTTTGTAGATGTGTGCAGAGAAGCTGTATCAATGGCCACACGGCAGAGGCAGTGTAGCAAGGAAGGTAGGGAAATCAGGTATCCTTCTTCAGTGGGAGACCTCCTGATCCTCCTTTAAATTGCCTGCCAGCCCACTGAGTGCTGGCAGAAGGATTTTATTTATGACATCGCACAGGCAATATGACATCACTTCTTGCAAATACCCATAAGCGACATCACATTGCCAGCATGAAAATGAGGTGACACTCAAGGATTTGGGCAAAATTCTATAGCTCTATAACCATATGCTCTATAGCTGTGTGGTCTACTACTTTAGCAAGTGCAAGAGACAACTTTGTGTCTATCTGTTCAGTTCTGAGTGATTAACTGACCCAGGGAAGAACAAGACATAAAAGCAAACAAACATCATTGTTAGTGATACAGAAAAAGATGCCAAATTATCTCAGACCATATTGGCTGAATCTATGAGTTGAGCTCAGTTGAATTTATTACATTTATATCCCACCCTTCCCGCATGCAGGAAGTATTTAAAATACACATTTGGAACCACAGCAAGACATTTAAAAATCAACCAATGAACAAATGTTAATGCTCATATAAGAGGCTGTACTAAAATTATAAAGTGCAGATAGCACAGATGGAACAGTCACTCTCTGTGTTGGGGGCCTTTCTGTCAACCTGAGAGGAACACCATCAGATCTCAGACATAGGACTAGTAGAACATCTCCGTTTTACAAGCCCTGCAGAACTGCAGTAAATCCTGCAGGGCCTGGATCTCCATTGGAAGAGTGTTCCACCAGGCCAAGGCCAGGGCCAAAAAAGCCCTGGCCCTGGTTGAGGTCAGAGGAATGTCCCTTGGACCAAGGACCACCAGCAGCTGATTGTCAGTAGAGTGCAAGGCTCTCCAGGCCACGAATTGGGAGAGGCAGTCCCAAAGGTATATCAGTCCCAGTCTGTTAAGGGCTTTAAACATCAAAACTAAGACCTATGCACTACTCCTTCTCTCACTCTGGTCCTTTCTTGCTAGGATTTCATGCATTTCAGCCCATCATATTGCTTTTTCTCTGGAAAAAATCCATCTGATGATCAATGATATATTATTCTCTTCTGCTTTTTTTCAACAATTTCTTGCTCAGGATATCAAAACTGATTTGCAAATGTTAATTCATTAAGACTAGTAATGGTTATGTGATATTGGCAGATACTAAATGGGTGAGATACAGAAATAGATTTCTTGTCTGCATTCCATTGGAAATTCAAAAACCATTTTCAGCCACAAAAAAACACTATATAAGTGTTGAAATCAGTGCCAATAGAAACAAAGGCTCAAGAAGCTGAAATTCTATCAGGTTAAAAAATTCTGATATTGTTCAATTCCATGATTTTTAAAGGTTCTCCTTGAAGCTTTTACACTTTCTAATTTGGATGGTAATGCTACTGAACCAAGATTTTAAAAAAAAATGTTCATGAAAATACTAAACAAGAGGGCCCCTTTCATTTTGGTACATTAGTAATCTGAGCCAGTGCCCACACAACTAGGATCGATGTGCAAGACTTGTGAGAGTGTGGATATCAGCCAATATTGACCTTGTACAGTTAAATTAATTACCTTAAGGGTCATATATTTAAATTGCTGATCACCCATGTAGCCAGATGGGGCTGATCTTATGATGAAGCAAAAAAAAAAAATTGCATTTTCTTCATCTGCGTCTGCCATTTCAAAATGCGTACCTTTCTGGAATGGTGACAAACATATGTATTTTTCTCTTTAATGCAAAAATTTCACAGGATGCAAGCTTACATAACCTTGGGAGTAACTTCCATTAAACTCAGTGAGGCTTACTTTCAAAGTACTTGCATAGGATAAGACTATTAGACTTGCACAGCTTAAGTAAACTTCTCTAGGATTTGTAGTGGAAAGTCTCAAACTCAAAATCTCACTAAGGGATTCATTTGTGACTCCATAAAGAACATTCCAAGTCACTACACTTCTTGTAAGGCAACTGCAAAGAGATTTTATAGAATTAATTAGATATGGGAAAGTACCTACCAGAATACCTAGTCCATCTTCTGCCTTCTTGCTGCCTGGCCAATAAAGCAGGTGCTCTAGAGGTAAGGCTATTCACTCAAGTCAGATATGCAAGGAAATTCTTGCTTGGGGCTAGCAAGATTGGATAGAATCCTCTTGTTAGGAACTGCCAGTCTTTCTTCATAGTCTTAGTCTGTTTAAAATATGAAAATAAAAATGTATTTCAGCAACATATCTGCATTGATATTGAATTATTGCTGCATTCACTGAAGGAAGCTATCATCAAACCCAGAAACCATTAAAGCCAACCCTGTTTCTCAAGAAAAATTAGTAGTTAACAAGAAACCTTTAGTTAAACTCATCATCATATGGTAGGCTTTATGAAATGGAGTATATACATTCAGAAGAGGGCACAGATCATCCGAGTGTTACCAAACAGTACTTTTTAAAATCTGGATCTGAAAAGTACAAAGCCCATTAACACTCTTGAAAGGACAGAAAGGAAAAGTACCAATTTTATACTGGACCTAGAAACCGGATCAGCAAGTCAGGGGACACGATTCTGGGGACCAATCACACTGGAGGTCCATGGACTTGCCAAGTCATGTGATTTGTTTCCATATGACATTTGGGCTAGGTCTGGGTGGTATGAGAAAAGGGGAACAGGGGAAATTGTGGCTTCTTGACTGCCCTCTCTAAGAAAATCATACTGATGGTCCTTTTATCAGGTGCTTCTGTTTTCAAAGAAGAAAGAGGACTGAACAGATAATAAGCATACTTTTTAGCCTGAGATAAACAAGTTCTTGCTTAGTAATTTTCTGTCTGCTTTCAGTGGCTCAAGAAAAGCCAATGATTTTAGAAGTACAAACTATACAAGTAAAAGGAGTACAGTTGATATATGTACATGGTAAGGTTGTCAGTTTTCCTTTGGGGATGGGGGTTTCCTGCCTCCATCTCCCATTGCCTCCTGCTGCCCATTGCCATTCACCTGGGCAACAGGAGGAAGTGCTCAGGTGAAATGAGGGGTTGATGTTTTTTCTTCTGGAGTGACCCAGAAGTGACATCATCACATTGGATGATGCTTTAGCATTTGTTCAAAACTCTATAAGAGTTTTGAGTAGGGTTGCCATCCCCATGCCCGGGGCAGGGATCCCCCTATCCCCCCCTTCCCCCCTGCGCCCACTTACCTGGCCAGCAGGGGGCATGCTGCCTGGGGTGCCCCCTCCCCGGGTGGTGTGGCATGCCCCCAGGTGCAGTGAGTGCTCCCACGCTATGAGAGTGGGTGGTGGCGGCAGCAGCAGCAGAGAGAGAGCAGGTGGTGGTGGCAAAAGCAGGCTGCTCTTGCTACCACTGCTGTGGCTGCTGTGGCCTGCTCTCTTGCTGCCACCACTGCCCCTAGACAGCCCACATCGGCAGGGACAAGGGGCATGGTGGTGGTGGCGGCAGCGGCGGTGATTGAGCAAGCTGCAATGGCCAGGGGCTGCTCTCTCACCATGGCCACCACTGCCCCTGTGCAACCTGCGCCAGCAGCAACAAGGGGCACGGTGACAGTGGCAGTGGTGTGTGAGAGAGAGCTGTCTGCTCTCTCTGCCCCTTCCCAGCATGCGTGACATTGTCACGTGGGGCACCTTTTGACCCTGTGTGATGACATCACTCCCAGAAGTGACATCATCACATGCACCAGGAGTGCGAGTGCACACGCAGTCAAAACATCAAGAGCAGCGACAGGGTAAGAGCTAGCATCCCAGTCTCCTGCTGGGAGACATGAGGGACCTGGCAACCCTAGTTTTGAGTGAATGATAGCATGTCACTCCAATGTGATTACATCACTTTCATGTTGTGGGACACCAATCCTCCCTCAAAAGTGGAAGCTCCCACCTCTCCATCTCCAGCTAATTGCCAGGACATGCCTGGCAACTGTAGTACATAGCCTTTGAATTTTCTGTCTCTATTGGCATAGAATCTAGTTGGATATCACTGGAACTTATTCCCAAGGAAATGTGTGAGTTCTATGGTCATGAGCAATCAATTTTTGATTGCTATTATGACTTTTTTTAAAAGCTTATCCAATATATGGCAGTGACATATACACAGTTCCTAAAACTTCATTACTCTGTTACTGCAGAGAGTTAAAAAGAAAATCTGATGACTATTTCTGTCTTGGTTCAGGTCAGAGGATAAAATATAAGAGCTGCCATCTGAAGCATAGTCACAACCGGCCCTTCTCAATTTTTATAAAAATTGCTATCTCCTGACAAGTAAATTAAGGAGATTTTAAGTATTATTATGTCACTCAGGGTGGATGTCATCAGATCCCACATTATCAGCATAATTCTATTACAAATATAAATGAACAAGCTGCTATTTAGTACATTACTGAAGCCAAAACAGATCCTTATGGCTAGACTGTAATATATTTTGGACATTGTGTCCTCATCACCACCTCTGGGCCCACACTGCTGCCTGGTGCAGCAGCAGAAGAAATTGAGGAGATGAGAACAATTGCTTCCGCGTTGTGTAACTGGAAGTGATGTCATGCATTGCTGCAACAGCCTAGCAATCCCCAAAACTCTACAATAAAAACAAAGTTTTAGGGAATCACTAGAGCATTGTAGCATCCAGCTAGGCAACCAGGAGTGAGATCACAGGGTTGTGTTCTGCCATCAAAAGCTCCTGGTGATATTGCAGCTTGCCTTGGCTGGCAACTCCATTTCCCACAAGAGTCAAATATTTATTATGGAGCACAAATCATATCTATACAACAGTAAAAGAGAGATTCTAACAACAATAAAAGTGAAAGGAAGTCAGTGTGTTAGGTTATTGGACTAGGACTGGGAGGACCTGGATTCAGTTTCTCACTCAGCCATGAAATTCACTAGATGACCTTGGGCCAGGTTCTATCTCCTAGCTTAAAGTACCTCACAGGGTTGCTGTGAAAATAAATGTAGCAGTGAAGAAACTTCTATTGATCCTCTGAGCTCTTTGAGAAAACCAGGATAAAAATGTGCAAGAGACTGAAAATGCAAGCATTTTACTGTAAAAAATGCTGTCACCATTAGAATCCCCCTCTCTCTGCAAAGAGTGTTCTTTTCTCCTCTTTATCTCACCAAAACAGCATTCAATTCATTTTCCTAGGCCTTGAGTAACAATAACATATGATGTGTTGCTCTTTCTAAAAAAAATAATCAGCAATAAGAACATCAACATTTCATTAAAATACATAATTAGCTTGCTTTTTCAAGTCAACTGAGACATCAAGGGCATTAAGAAACCAAAGGTTAGAGGTTTTTCTCTGCAATGTTCTGCACTGCAATCAAATAACACTGAATAATTATATGCTGTTAGGCAAAAAAAAATAGCAGGCAGGAGGGTGAGAACTGAGAACATTAGAACAAAATTTGAAAACTCAAATGTCAACACTGTTGTAAATTCCTAGGATGCTTAAGATCAAACGAGTATCTCCATATGTCGGAACATCTTTCTGTGTCATCAAGCTTCAATAGTCTAAGCAAAGTAATCAAAGTATTTATGCAATAAATTGAGCCATTTGTCCTGGTTGATATGTTTCCTTAAAATGATCTGCTAATTTCCAAATATTATTCTTCATTTGTAATGATTCATTGAATCACTGGATTTTTAAAAAATGGAATCTATGGAGGCTACATTTACTTTCTATTGCACTTTCATTGTATGTGATTGGTCACCACCAAACTTTCTACATGAGATATTCAGTTCTTATTAGATACTGGGATTCTTTCCTTATGTTACATTCATGACATGGATAGCAGTCACAGCTGCCTGGACTATTAAGGGAACGTGAGAAGTCCTGGCTCAAGTGGGAAAGCTCGTTTTGCAGCTTCTCCCTATGCTAGCATTAGCCCTTCTATAAACTTGGATATTGCTGGCATGGAGACAAGTTAAGAGCATGGGCTTCACCCACGTGAGCAAGACTTATCACATTACCTGAGCAGCACAGGAAGGAGTCACACTGCTGTCGTCTCCATGGCACACCTGTAGAGCAAGATGGGAAAATCAGGAATAGGAAAGGGGTAACTGAGATACAAAAATTCAAGAATATAGTTGAATATAGTTGGTTGTCCCAGATGAAATGGAAAGTGAAATTTACAAATATTTGATATATAGCTCATTAGTTCGCATTAATTTTTTAAAAATACTAAATAGGTTATGTTGGAGTACAGAATTATCTTTCGGTTCAGGGAATGGAGACGAAGTCCAGGCAGTACTGCTGTAAAGAAATATATTTAAACATTACCTATGCCTTACAAGAAACTAGACATGTAATCCTACACGGGTTTTATTCAATCTAAGATCTTTAATTTCAACAAGCAAGAATGAAATAACTCTGAATAGGACTGCAGTGCAGATTGCAGAGCTGCGAACAAAACAGCTATCAACTTGCCACCCTCCACAACACTTTTGTGTTCACCTTTAAATGACAATATTTTATTAGCAAGATATCCATAAATAATGTATCAGAAATATCTATACCCAAATATCAAGTAAGACACAACACATGTATAGGGTTGCCTGGCAACCAAAGGAATACTAGAGGGAGCATGGGGGAGCCACTGGCAATAATGGTATGATGTCATTCTGGGGCAGCACCAGGGTTTCTGGCACCCGAGGCTGCCCTGATACGCACACAAAGAGTGCACGCGCGTGCACCCCCGGACTGCGTGATGATGTCACTGCATGTGATGTCATCATGCAGCAAGCTGGCTCCATTGGCTGGCGGGCAGCTGGGATGGCATGCAGAGGCTACCTGCTCTCCCAGTCAGGCGTGGTGGGTGGCTGGGGAGGTTCCGCACGCCGCCCCGCATGCCTGCTGCGCCTGGCCCGTGGCTGCTGCGCCCAGCCGGGGGCATGTTTTGGTGGTGGCGGCACAGGGCAGGAGGGCTGGCAGGCTGAAGCAGCTGTGGGCTAGGCACGCCAGCTCTGCAGCGCATGCCCCTGCCCCTGGTGCCCCCTCTGGCACCCCCTTTGGCACCTCAGAACTCGAGGCAGGGGCTGGACCTGCCTCAATGGTCATGCTGGCCCTGATCTTCTTGGAAGATCTGGAAGTGATGCCATGCCTATCTAGGAATCATGATAACTCTATAGTGAACCCATATAGTTTCCACAGATTCCTAGAGAAGACTAATGTCACTTCCGAATGTTCACTCTATTGGTCTGATGGCCATTTAAAAAAAAAATATGCCCCACCACTTGGAGTGGGGGACAAGAGGAGGGGGATCTCCTGCTGCTGATTAGGAGTCTGACAACCCTATACAAAACAACAGCATGCTGTAAACCATCTTGAGTGTCAGAGCACTAGTATATAAGTTGGACAAATAAATAAATAAATAATAAACAAAAAGATGTCATACATACAGAGAATGCTCAATTAAACCTGAATTTGAAGTATATAGCATCTGCATGCATATCTAGAGGACAGGATATTAAAAAATCATAGAGATGAAAGGGTATTATGCAACCCTATAGACAGATATTAAGGCCTGGGGAAAAAACAAAAAGATTTCGAAAAACCCATGTTCCTGCCACCTTTATGCCATGAGCTCAGCAAGTTGCCCTGAATAAACCACTTTCTCAACCCTGGCTCCCCACCTGTATTATGAAGATGATGATGATGATGATGATGATGATGATGATGATGATGATGATGATGATGATGATGATGATGATGATGATGATGATGATGATACTGACTTTGTTCACTTCTCTGACTGGGGCACTAATCTGTCAAGAAGATACGACTTCTTGACTTCCTGTTTGGGATCCATGGAGGTCTAACGCAGCTCCATTTGCGGAGCTGACCGGACTGCCGTTTTAACCGGCCGGCGGGGTGAAAATAGCCCGCGGCCGACTGCTCTCAGGCGGGGAGCAGGCAAAGAACGCTCAAGACCCTAGGGTGAGCTAGATCTCGGACGAGGGGGGGCTCTACACAGCGAGTCTCCCCCCGATCCTTGAGGTCCCACCTTGCGACGGGTCGGCTATAATCTCTGCGGCAGTTTTGGGGCCAATTCGGCTGGCATAAGACCTACATACCCAAGCATCGATTGGGGGAAGAAGCTGAGAGGAGAACTTAAAATCGAAACAGCGATTACAACCCGAGAAAAGTGAAGAGAAGGTAAAGATCATTATCTTCTGAGACAGGACAGATTGATAAAAACAGAGAGGAAAAAAAGTAGATTTTTAAACTGCAACAGACTAGTGAAAAGGAGGGGAAGACTCGGCAGGAATCGAATTTAAAAAGAGACTAAGTTTAAAGAAGTTATTAAAGAAATGGGACTATTGTTTTGAATACCTGTGGCTTTGGAGCTGTGAGAAAAAGACACCATCGCGAGATCTGCTGTGGGAAGACGGGAGACAGGAAGTGCGTAATAACAATAGAGTGGCTGGAGAGAAGCGGCCCTTGCTGGAGGGCAGGAAGTAGGGAATCGCCATTTTTGAAAGGGGAAGGGTTGCGGCTTCAGCGGAAGAGGAAGTAGGCCATCTTGGATTACAAAATCATAGAGAAACCATAGAGAAAAGACGCCCGACATTTTGGACTCTTTAAAACTTAATTTCTATAAGAAGACCGGGACATTTAAAATAGAAAAACGTTAAATTTTACGCCACGGAGTTAAGGAAGAGAGCGGATTCGTGGGAGCGAGCTAAAGCAAGCCCCACGATGTCAAAAAAAGAGTGGCAATCGGCAATAGAAAACCTGGATAAAAACCTGGACAAAAAACTTTTAGATATGATTAAAGAACTTAAGGACACGAAATTGGAGCTGATAAAAGAGGTTAAAGAGGTTACACAGACAGTAAAATCGGAGCTGTCAGAAGTAAAAAAAGGTATGGAAACAATACGAAGTGAATTACAAGGAACGCAGCAGAGAGTTAAAACAGTAGAAGACGCGATGGAGAATTTAGCAGACACGCAACAAACAGAGATGAGATTGGTGAAGGGGAGAATGTCAGTTGCAGAAACTAAACATATGGAGAAGCAGCTACGTTTTCGTGGCTTGCCAGAAGTGGAAGGAAAGTCAGCGCAAGAACAGATGACTGAGGTGTTGGCTGAGTACCTGGGGAAGGAGGAGGAGGAAGTTGTGGCTATCCTAGATGTGGCATACCGTGTGAATTCGAGAATAGCAACCCAGAGGAAACTACCAAGAGATGTGATTGTGCAGTTTACAACACGAAATATGAAAGAGAGGATTGTGACAAAACAGTTTCAAGATACATTGGAGATTGATGGCAAGACGATTATTATAATGAAGGAACTGCCCAGATCAGTGTTACTGGACCGGAAAAAATATAAAGTGCTAATTCAGATTTTGAAGGACATGAAAATCAGGTACAGATGGGAGTTACCGGAAGGAGTGTCCTTTGAGTTTGGAGGGGCCAAAAAACGCATCAGATCTGAGCGAGAGATGGAGCGATTTATTAAGGACAATGAAAAAGACTTACCAACAAGATCATGAGTATGGAGTGTAAAGTATTATCTTGGAATGTAAATGGACTAAACTCACCGAATAAGAGGAAAAATACTTTTCACTGGCTACTAAAACAAAAATGTGACATTGTTTGTTTGCAAGAGACCCATATCAGAAAGCAGGATGTAAAATATTTAAAATCTGGAAAATTGGGCAAAGAATATGTAGCGGCCTCCAACAAGAAAAAAAGAGGAGTGGTGTTGTACATAAAAGAGGAGCTACAGCCAAAATTTGTTATGAGAGATGTGGAAGCTAGATTTGTAGCAGTGGAATGTATTTGGAATTTAAAGAGAGTGTTGGTAGTCGGACTTTATGCACCTAACGGTGCAAAAGAAAGCTTCTTTGAGGATTTAAGGAAGCATTTAGACGATCTTGCATACGACCAGATAATTCTTGCTGGAGACTTCAATGGAGTGACAGACTTGGAACTAGACAAAAAGACTACAACGGCACAAAAGAAAAGAGGACTATTACCAAAGCTTTTTTTTGAGTTGATTCAACAAGAGACTCTTGAAGATGTATGGAGGAGAGAATATCCTAAAAGCAGACAGTTTACTTTTTATTCTGCAAGGCATTCTACATTATCAAGAATTGATATGATCTGGGCCTCAAAAGACTTAGCATTATGGACTAAGGAGGTAGAAATAATGCCTATGGTAGGCTCAGATCACAACCCAATTATGTGGAAATTTGGAAAAAAGAGAAAAAGGAAAGCATGGAGAATAAATGAGGACTTGTTACAGGAAAGAGAGAATATGGAAATACTGAGAAGAGAGACAAAGTTTTTTATACAATACAACGTGAATAAAGAAGTACCAACCAATAAAGTTTGGGATGCTTACAAGGCGGTTGTAAGGGGCATACTAATGGACTTAAATGGTAGAGCAAGAAAGAAGAAAGAGGAGAAAAGACAAGAGATTGAGGAGAAAATAAAAGCCAAAGAAACACAGCTAAAAAAGAGACCAGGGAAAAAGAAGGTATACCAGGAAATTAAAATACTTCAAGAACAGCTAACAGCAATGAGCAATAAAGAATTGGAGTGGAATCTCAAAAGACTGAATCAAAAAGCGTTTGAGGGTGCTAATAAACCTGGGAAGTACCTGGCATGGCAATTGAAGAAGAAAAGGGAAAAGAAGATAATAAATAAAATTTGCGAAGATAACAAAACGTATTTGGAGCAGGCTACCATTAGTAGAGCCTTTTATAAATTTTACGCTAAGCTGTATAATAAAAAAGAAGTAAACAAAGAATCAATAGCGTCATATTTGGAGAAAACCAAACTTCCAGAAATCTCGGAAGCTTGGAGAAATAAGTTGAATAGTGAAGTAACTGACGAGGAAATAAGTAAGGCAATACAATCTGCAAATCTAGGAAAGGCGCCAGGGCCAGATGGACTTACGGCTAAATTCTATAAGACAATGGCTAATGAACTGGCACCATTCCTAAAAGAGGTGATGAATGGGGTTTTAAGGGATCAAAGGATTCCAGAAACTTGGAGTGAAGCGAATATATCATTGATCCCAAAAGAGGGCCAAGACCTGACTAATGTGAAAAATTATAGACCTATATCGCTACTCAACAATGACTACAAAATTTTTGCGAAGATATTGGCGGAGAGATTGAAGGGGTGGCTCTCGGAAGTCATAGAGGAGGAACAAGCAGGCTTTTTGCCAGACAGACAAATAAGAGACAACTTAAGGACAGTGATCAATGCTATTGAATATTATGATAAGCGTTGTGACAAAGAGGTTGGTTTCTTCTTTGTTGACGCTGAAAAAGCGTTTGACAATTTAAACTGGGACTTTATGTTTGCCACTATGGAAAAGCTACAATTGGGAGAAAGATTCATCAGAGCAATTAAGGAAATTTATAGAGACCAGACTGCAGCAATTGTGGTGAATGATGAATTGACCAAGAAATTGACGATAAGTAAAGGAACAAGACAAGGTTGCCCGTTATCTCCATTGTTGTTCATTTTAGTATTGGAGATTCTGATGATACAAATACGTCAAGATGATGAAATTCGTGGAATAAAAATAAAGGACTATTCATACAAGGTCAGAGCATTTGCGGATGACATAATGTTAATTGTAGAGGACCCATTGGAGAACATGCCAAGAGTGATAGATAAGATCAAGGAGTTTGGAGACTTGGCAGGTTTCTTCATTAACAAAAAGAAGTCAAAGATATTATGCAAAAATATGACTAAGCAGAAACAACAATTGTTAATGGAAACAACGGATTGTGAAGTAACAAGTAAAGTGAAGTATTTGGGAGTCGAATTAACTGCAAAGAACATAGATCTATTCAAAAACAATTATGAAAAACTATGGACTCAGATAGAGAGAGACTTGATTAAATGGAATAGATTGAATTTGTCATGGTTGGGTAGGATTGCAGCAGTTAAGATGAATGTGTTACCAAGAGTAATGTTTTTGCTACAGACAATACCAATCATCAGAGACTCCAAACAATTTGAAAAATGGCAGAGGAAAATATCAGATTTTGTTTGGGCAGGCAAGAAGCCTCGAGTGAAAGTGAAAGTTTTACAAGATGCAAAGGAAAGAGGCGGAATGCAACTGCCCAATCTGAGACTTTATCATGATGCAATCTGCCTAGTTTGGTTGAAAGAATGGATGACATTAAAGAACAAGAAACTATTAGCCCTAGAGGGATATAAAAAAATATTTGGATGGCACGCATATTTATGGCATGACAAAGTAAAGGTCAACTCGATGTTCCTGCATCACTTTGTTCGGAGAAGTCTATACATAATCTGGAAGAAGTACAGAATTTATCTACAAGAAGGAACCCCTTTGTGGGTGGTTCCATATGAGGTGATAGACCCGAGAGCTGTTGATAATGAACAACAATGTTTAACGTATAAAGAAATAACTAAAACTGAAGCATCCAAACTTAGAATAAAGACACAAGAGGAACTATCACCTAACTACGATTGGTTCCAGTATAGACAGATCAGAGACTTATATAATTCGGACTCTGTAAAGGGAGGTATACGAATAGAGAATTCGGAACTAGAGCAGACCCTTCTTAAAGAAGATAAGAAAAGAATATCCAAGGTATACCAAGTACTGTTGAAGTGGTATACCGAGGATGAGATAGTTAAAACACAAATGGTGAAATGGGCTATAAACTTTAATAAAGAAATAACAATGGAGGCATGGGAATACTTGTGGAAAACTACAATGAAGACAACGACATGTATTAATATCAAAGAGAACATTCATAAAATGATCTATCGTTGGTACATGACACCAAAGAAGATTGCGCTAGGGAATTTGAATACTTCTAATAAATGCTGGAAATGTAAGAAGCATGAGGGCTCCCTCTATCATATGTGGTGGTCGTGTGAGGTAGCCAGGCAGTACTGGGGGGAAATAATAAGAGAAATGAGTGAAATTTTACAATTTCAAATTAATAAGAACCCAGAACTCCTGCTACTGAACTTGGGAATGGAGGGAATTCCAGCCCAACACAGGACGTTGATATTTTATATGACAGCAGCAGCTAGACTTTTGTATGCGCAAAAATGGAAAGTACAAGAAGTGCCAACTATTGAAGATTGGACTTACAAATTGCTGTATATGGCTGAAATGGACAAGATGACAAGAAAATTGAGAGATCTGGACTCAGGGCAGTTCAACACAGACTGGGAGAAGCTGAAACAATACCTGGAGAAGAAATGGGAGGTGGGAGGAAAACTGTGGCAGTTTGAGAACTACTGAAGTATTGAAGTAGAGGGGGGAGACTTTACCGGGGGGAGAAGAGATAAATGTGAATTAATAAGCAGTCAGATTAATAGATTGACATATATATAGATATATATAGGTTAACAAACAGAACATAGAGAAAATAATTAATTATAAGGACTAAATATAAGGAGCGATTAACTAACAATATTTTCTTTTTTTTCTGACAAGTTTTGTACCAAACTGAATGTCTGAAGATATAGATGGGTCAAATTGATTGACTACGTGAGGAGAGATATATAGAACTACTATAAAAAGATAGAATGAGTAATATATATAGAGAATAAGTCAAATTGTTTGATATAAACGAATGTATGATCTATATGGTTTATGATATATAGAAATACCTGAAATTGAAAAATTGGGATAAATTGTTTATCTAAGATAGAAACAAAGGCTTACAGTTTGGGCATATAATGTTAAAAATAGTTAAGGATGTACTGCTTAGAATAATGGAGAATATATATTTGTTTTAGATAGAGGAAGCTAATAAAAGTAAGGGAAAGGGGACAAAGGGTTGGGAAGCTGTTGGAAGTCAACAAAAAGGGGGGGGGGAAAGGGAGGGGGTTAGAGATGAAAAAATTGGGGAAAATTGAATGTAAATGTGGAAATAATGGATTCTAACCCAATAAAAATTTTTCAAAAAAAAAAAAAAGAAGAGTGGCATATAAGCACAGTTATTATTATTATTTTCAATTTTTCCAATAGCAAAAATAAATTTTGGATAGCAAATGAAATGTTTTCTTTCTTGGAATGAGTGGAATACTTAAGACAAGTCACTCCAAATTTGTAGTATGAATATTTTGTGCAACAACATTTACAACATTAGATCATAATAAGCAGTGACCAGGGTTCCTGCGAACGTGAGTTCCTGTGCTACGGCGCAGGAATTGTCACAACTCAGCACAGAGCTGAGAAGCCCCAGCGCATGGAAGGCGCTGGAGGAGGAGCCTCGGCTCTGTGGGAAGAGCTGCGGCAGGCGAGGGAAAGGTGTAGCCTTTCCCTCGCTGGGCTCTGGAGGAGGAAGCGCAGCAGCCACCAGCACGGCCTTTCTCCAGCCCCTCGCCAGGCTTGGGGGAACGAGCCATGGGAGGTGCCCGCGCGCGGCCTTTCCCCAGCCCCTCACCAGGCTTGGGGGAAAGAGCCGCAGGAGGTGCCCGTGCGCGGCCTTTCCCCAGCCCCTCGCCAGGCTGGGGGTGGGGGGAAAGAGCCGTGGCAGGTGCCCATGTGGCCTTTCCCTGGCCCCTCGCTGGGCTCTGGAAGAGGATCCGTGGCAGGTGCCTGCACTGCCTTTCCCCTGCCTATCGCCGGGCTCTGTGGGAAGAGCTGCGGCAGGCGCCGGTGTGGCCTTTACCCAGCCCCTCGCTGGGCTCTGGAGGAGGCAACGCAGCAGCCACCCGCATAGCCTTTCGCCGGCCCCCCCACCAGGCTCGGGGGGGGGGAAGAGCCGCAGCAGGCACCCAGGCAGCCTTTCCTCCGGGCTCTGGAGGAGGCACCGCAGCAGGCACCCGCACGGCCTTTCTCCAGCCCCTTGCCAGGCTCGGGGGAACGAGCCACAGCAGGCACCCACGTGGTCTTTCCCCCCTCGCCAGGCTCAGGGGAAAGAGCCATGGCAGGTGCCCGCGTGGCCTTTCCCTGGCCCCTCGCTGGGCTCTGGAAGAGGAGCCACGGCAGGCACCCGCGCGGCCTCTCCCCAGCCCCTTGTTGGGCTCTACGGGAAGAGCCAAGGCAGGCGCCCACGCGGCCTTTCCCAGGCCCCTCGTTGGGCTCTGGAAGAGGCGCTGCGGCAGCCGCCCACATGGCCTTTCCCCGGCCCCTCGGAGGAAAGAGATGCAGCAGGCATCTGCGCAGCCTTACCCAGGCCCGTTGCCGGGTGTGGAAGAGGAGCCACGGTGGGCATCCCCAAGGCCTTTCGCCAGCCCGCCAAGCATCCTCTCTGGCCCAGTGCTGGAGGAAAAGGTGGCAGCGGCAGGCACCCATGCTATTTCTCACCAGCCCACCGAGCAGCCTCTCTGGCCCAGTACGGGTGCTGGAGGAGGAGGAGGAGATGGCGGTGGTATTTCACACTCCTAGGGTTGCCAGCTCCAGGTAGGGAAATACTCTTTTTGTGTGTGTGTAAATTCATGACTAAGGAAATCTATTTTGCATGCACACAAAAAATTGACTTCCCAGTCACAAAGACTTGCATGGAAAGGAAAATTCATGACAGAGCTAGGGTCTGAATCTGGAAATTTTACACATGCTGGTAAGACAGGCTGTCCTCTAGTTAAATTACTCCATGGGGAGTGGGGAGCTGCGGCCTAAGTTTTACCAGTATTTTTGTACATCAATGGCATTCTGTTTATATCTTCAGGGGAGAATAGATCACTGCAATACAGTGTAATAAAACAGAATGGCAAGCAAGGAGAAGGCAGGACTTCAATACTGACTTTACGCTTTATGACTTAATTTCATTTCAAAGATTCCATGACCATAACTCACAAAGAGAAAAGGAAAGAGTTTTAAAGCCATGAAGCCTCTAGGGTGACTAAAGGCCAGTTCTAGGCTGTTCCAATGAGCAGCTCTCAGCTGGAAGCTAAATAGGTGCTCCCCCTGCAACTTCAGCCAGCTTCCTTCTTCTTTCTGCAGACCTGGCCACAGAAGAGACAGGAAATGCCAATCGACAGAGCGGAGGTAGAGGGAGGAATGACTGCACATCACATTCTGTTTAGGATTTGCTTGTGGGCAAAGAGGAACCCTTACTGAAGCTCATCTGCCTGATGTTGCCCAAAATGCAAAGAAAACTCTGGCAATACACTGATGCACATGGAAAGAAATGGTGTCTGAGCCATTTGCAGGCATGCTTCACAACACCTTTTTATATAAAACATAGAAGGGAATAGCCAGAGAGTGAGTGCATTGCGGGGCTGGATGATGCACAATTCTTCTTCTCTGTAGATCCAGAGGAGTTAGCCATGTTAGTCTGTAGTTGCAAAATAGTAAAGAGTCCAGTAGCATCTTTAAGACTAACCAACTTTATTGAGGCATAAGCTTTTGAGAACCACATGCCTAAGTGGGTGTCATCAACATATTGATGGCACCCAATACCAATGCCTCAGACAACCTAAATCAAAAGTCTTTTAATCAAATGGATTCTGGTTTTCGAAAAGGCGCACTCACAACTTGCAAGTCGCTGCTCACAAATTGGATTTCTGGCTCACAACACTGCACCGCTTAGAGGGAACATTGGCAGTGACCCACAATAAATTGTGGGGAACATTTTCCCCTCCCCTTCCCTGATGGCTCCTCCAGCCTCTTCTTTTTCCTGCTTCCTTCTCTCCTTCCCACTCACCATCCAACATACCTTTATCTGTTCACCAATTTTCAGTATTCCCTGCTTCTCTAACCCAGCAAGCAAAGTCTCCCCGGGAAAATTTTGATTCTAGTTGCTCAGGTTGGTAAGGTCCAGTTGATTGGTGTCTGCTACCAGTCCTAGTTGTGTTGGGGGAAACCTGCAAGAATTTCCCCCTGTACCCACATCCATATATATTTTATATATATATTATCTTATTACATATTGTATCTTTTATCAAATTGTATTATTATTATACTGCTGTGACCAGCCCTGAGCCCGCTTGCGGGGAAGGCTGGCAAAATCTAATAAATTAAATTAAATTAAATTTCTCTTTCCCTCCTCCTGACAGAACTCATATCCTCATCTTTCCCTTCCTGTACATCAGCCTACACTTTTATCTGCCACTCATCTACATCTGTATTTATTTTTATTTGATTTTTATCAAACTGTTTTTCACAATGGAAACTCAAAGCAGCTTGTGTCATTCCCCTCTCTTGTCCTGTCCATTTTATCCTCATAACAATCTTGTGAGATAGGTTAGGCTGAGCATGTGTGACTGGCTCAAGATCAGCCAGTAGACTTTCATGGTAAAGCAGGAGTTCATTCCTGGGACTCCCAGATCCTGACCTGAAACTCTAGCCACCATACCATGCTGGGCAGCCAGTTTCAGATAAGTTATGCAAGTCAAGTGGTAGATTTCAGGTTTGTAGAAAGATTTTTCTTCTCTGTTCATAACTTCATTCTCCATATTTAAGCATCCACAGATTTGGCTATGCTGAGAATCACATATATTGATAATTCGTATGCTTATGGTAGAAATATACAACATATTTTCAAGCATATTGTTTAAATGTGACCAGTTTTGTCCACAATCAATATGCTGTGTGTGTATGGTGATAATGCAGCACTGAAAAAGTGCAAGGTTTTCAACATTATAAGGTTTAATCAGATATTCAGATATGCTTCAAGATCTGTCACAAGTATGACAATGTTACTTGTGCAGATAAGAGTTTCTTTTCTTTAGCACAAAAAGGTCTTGATTATTTTTAACTTTAATTTTTCTTAGCTCTCAGATGACAAAAAATAAGATACATGTGCTAAATGCACAAAGTACAGCAATTTGTAGCTTTCTTGTTCTTTAGAAGTTGGTAAACTCATATTTTTCATGTAGATAACTAACGGACATACCTTTAAATTTCACAAATATGCTAAATGTTACACGTAGATATGGTAGATTATACATACTGGGTTGGATTCAACATAGACATTCCATGGGCACTGGGAGGAAGGAGCAATTTTTTACCAGTTCCCTCCTCTGGTGGAAGATTTCTGATTCCCCCCAAGTTATCCCTGGGGATGCCCTGTATCCCAGGAGCAGTATTATGGGGTTATTATGTGCTGCTGTTGGGAGGAACGAATCAGGAGGAACTACCACATCCCTTTGCATCAATTGAAATTCTAAGTTGGGTCTAAGCAAATGCATATTATGTTGTCAGAGCAGTAAAATAAGTTTGGACATGACAAGAAAGCAAATATGTATATTTTGTTTTTCCAGTGTTTCCCAAAATTGCTTCTTTTATGACTTCATATGGGTGCTGGTGGACACAGGCCTCTTTTTGGATAAACAGATGGCAGCAGTGGCCTGGGATGCCTTCCTGGGCAAGAAAAATCTTGCCACTGTATTACATGTCCTGGTAACATCCAAATTAGATTACTTCAATGCACTCTAAATGGAGCTGCCCTTCAAGACTGTCCAGAAGCTACAGCAGGTATAGAATGCTGACTGGAGTGGGTAATAGGGACCATATCACTCCAGATTTGTTCCACTAGCTCACAATTTGCTTCCAATTCAAGGCCCAATTCAAGGTGCTGGTATTGACCTTTAAAACCCTATGTGGTTTAGGGCCAGCTTACCTTAAGGACTGTCTTATGAATCTAGGAGTTCACTCTAGTCATCTTTGGAGGCCTTGCTTTGGATGCCCCTTGCCACCTGTGGCTAGATGGGTGGCAACTAGGGGTGTGCACTGAGAAAGCTTCCATTTCAGTTTTAGTTCTGGGGGGGGGGGGTCTGAAATAATTCTGTTCCATTATGGTTTGTTACAGCTGGGGAAATGCCAGCTCAGAACAGATCTTTTTCATTTTCATAAGTTTTGGCCCATTGCACATGTGTTGGCCACACATTCGCAAATACATGCTCTTCTTTTCAAGGCATGGGGAAACAAGGCCTGGGGCAGCTGGTTTTACATGCAGTGGCACCAAAATTGCACAGAACACAGTCCCTCCTCTAAATCATCAGCCCACCAAATTTGAGAGCATGGAACAATGGGGTTCTGTGTTTATGGACCCCAAGGAAGGCTCAGGGAAGGCACATGTCAAGGCAAGTGTCAGGCAGCTGAATAGTGTGCCCACATGCAAACATTGTTCTTTTCACAGGAGGGATGGTTGGGGAAACAATGCTCTATTTGCCATTAACCCAAAACTGCATCATCCAAAAACCCATTGATCCAATGGGTTTTCAGATAATGCATAGCTCTCTAATGATGTCAATTTAAATGTAAATTGTTTAAAATGTTGTCTTAATTTTTTTTAATGTCTGCTGCCTTGGGGACCATATTTTGGTACAAAGGCAGTATGGCACTTAACCAGCAGCTGCATTGCAGCTTAGCTGGGTGCCATAGTTTGCCCCCACGGCTGGAGGAGGGGGCAGAACACTTTCCCCGGCATCCGGGTCTTTTGGCTGGGGGCGGAGACAGATGCCTTAGCAGGCGTCTCTGCCCTCCAGCTTCAATCCCTCCACGTGATTGGCTGGGGCAGATGTGTTTCACACGCTCCCAGCGATCCGTGGAGGCAAAGAGCGAGCGGCTCCTGGAGCCCAAGGAGAGCGGCGGCTTTTGGGCTGCAGGGCCCCTCGTCCGCTTTCAGCGGTCCGGGGCAGCCATAGAGTGCTGGGGAGTCGTTTGGCGGTGAGGGCGAGCGGTGGCGATGCAACGCGGAAGCAGAGGGCTGTGCGGCTAGGAAACGCTGCTGGCTTGCAGCCGCATGGTTTGCGCTGCAATTTGCGGCTTTTAGGGAGTTTTTTTCCCTGGGCTTTAGTGGCGGCTCGCTTGCAGCGAGTCGCCTAATATCCTTCAGTCTGCGGGCAGGGGCGGATTTAGAGGCTAGGCCCCTGTGTGACTGCAGGGGAAACGGCTTTCTCGGTGCGTCTCTTCCTTGATCTAGGGCATAGCCGGGTCGCGGCTGGCACCATTTTAAACAACTTTTGTGTGACACAGTTTGGGTTGGGGCAGGCACCATTTTGAGCTGCCATCTTGCGTGGTGCTGCCTTTGGGCCATATCTTGTTTAGTGGTGTTGCTGTGGGGGCGGGATTAGTAGCGCGGCCACCCTGCCTCTGCTATTAACGCAGCTTTCCTGGGGGGCGTTTACCCAGTCCTGTTATTGTTAAGTGCCTCTTTGAACAGCAGCTGCTGTGATGGCACTTAAGAAAGGCAAGGGCCCAACCAAGGGCAAACAGCCTGCGAAGAAACAGCCCCCTAAGAGGGCCCTTCCAGCTGTTTCTTCTTCAGAGGATGAAGGGGAGGAAAATTTTCACTTTGAAATTTTAAAGCGCCTTGAGGCCCTTGAGAAGGCAGGGGGCGGGGGGCGTGCTGCAGGTACTGTGGATGCACAGAAGCATACCAGGCCGGTCAGGGCTGCTTCCAAGGCAGCTTTTAGAACGGAAATATTAAAACGTATCTCTGCTCTTGAGTCTGCAGTTGGAGCTGATGGAGATGGACCCAGTCAGGAAGGTGAAGCTGAATCTTCTGGAGATGTCGCCGTGCTTGATGTGGAACTGACTGGGCAAAGCGAAGGGGATCAAGTGGCTGTGGCTGTGCAGCCTGTCAGCATGGAGGGTAAGTCAGCCCTGCCTATGCAGGCTTGCACATGGCCATGGGGACCCTGGGGTCAGGCCGCTGCCTCCGGGTCCCTAGGTCTTGCTCCACCTTCACATACAGTTAGTGCTTCTTCTCATCACACTTCGGGCCACCTTGGGTGGCCGGTGCAGGCTCCTGGAGGTGCCAATCATCCAGCAGGGGTGAGTCATCCCCAGCTAGCATGGGGGGTCAGTGAAGGTCAGTATCCTGGTGCCCAGGCAGCTGTTGGGCAACTTACATCTTATCCTCCTTGGGGGTTCCCTCCTTATGGCATGTCTCCTTACAGATTGGTGCCTTACCGTGCTTTGCCTTTTGGTGACACGGCACTTCCCTTAGCGGATCATCTTACCCAGGCTTCCAGGGATAAGATAATTAGGGGGGAGTACATTGATGTCTTCAGCCTTCTCTTCAGGGAACTGGAGAAGAAGGACAAGGAAGACTTGGATGACCGAGACAAAGAAAAGATTAAGAGGAGGAAGGTGGACCGCAACTGGCACAATTGGCTGCCAGGTTTCCTAATTTATGTTGGGGTGCTAGGGAGAGCCCAGCCTTTATGGGCTGCTTCTCTTTTTCAGTACGTGAATATAATTTATCGAGGGTACACTGACTTCGTTGGTGCTGCTTGGTTGCAGTACGACGTAGAATTTAGGATGTGTGCTGCACTTCACCCTCAGTTGCCGTGGGATCAGATTCACCAGCAGCTATGGCTGCAGGTCATGTCCCCGGCAAAGCCAAACTCAGGTGATAGGGCTGATAGTGGCCACCTGATACATCGCCCCCAGGTGACGTCTTCAACCCACTCTCAGGTGGGACAACAGGTTCATCCCCGGTTGCTCTGCTGGGACTTTACGTCCAACGGGGGGTGCAATCGTAGGTCATGCAAGTATAAGCATGAATGTCCCTTGTGCTCAGGCCCCCACCCCTACACGTCCTGTCCCAGAAATAAACCCGGAGGTGGAGGGAGGAGGTCCGGTGGCGTGGGGCCCCAGCAGTCTGCTGGTAAAGGGCCCCAGCCCAGTAAAGGTGAGAGTTCTTGAGAACTTGTTGAAGGGTTACCCTAAGCAGCATGATGCCTTGTATTTGTTGGAAGGTTTTAGGTTTGGTTTCAGGATATTCTTTCAGGGAGTTAGGGCTCCTCCCTTCATGTCTGACAACCTACGTTCTGTTGTCGGCATGGAGGGGATAGTTCGTGCAAAAATTAGGAAGGAATGCGCTGAGGGCAGGGTGCTTGGCCCCTTTCCTGAGCCGCCCGTACTGTGCCTTAGGGTTTCCCCACTTGGGTTGGTCCCCAAAAAAGGTGAATTTCATTTGATTCACCACCTGACATTTCCTAAGGGATCCTCAGTGAATGATTTCATTCCTGGGGACCTTTTCTCCGTGCGTTACACCTCTTTTGACCAGGCAGTCAAGGTGGTGCGCAGGTGCGGACAGGGAGCTGAGATGGTGAAATGTGACATTAAGTCGGTGTTTTGTCTTCTCCCTGTGCATCCAGATTATTTTGAACTGCTTGGTTTCTGCGTTGAGGATGGGTACTACATGGACCGTGCCCTGCTTATGGGTTGTTCAATTTCATGCTCAGCATTTGAGCATTTTAGTTCATTTTTAGAATGGGAATTACATAGGCGGCTCCACTGCCACGATACGGCGCATTACCTTGATGACTTTTTGTTCGTGGGACCGGCGGGCACTGCCCAGTGCACCAGGCTGTTGGCGGGTTTTCAATCCCTTGCAGTGGAGCTAGGTGTTCCTTTAGCGGATGAAAAAACTGAAGGCCCTGCTCAAGTATTGACCTTTCTGGGCATTGAACTTGACTCGGTGCGCCAGACCTTTCGCCTCCCGGACGATAAGGTGAATAGAATTAGGGCACGTTTGGAAGAGATCAAGGGCAAGAAGGTTTCCCTGCTGGAATTGCAGCAGCTGATGGGTTATTTGAACTTTGCGTGCAGGGCTGTTGCACCTGGACGCCCCTTTTTGTGCAGGCTGTGCGATGCAATGGCATCTCTCCATGAGCCCCACCACCAGCTTCAGATCAATAAGGGCATGCAAGCTGATATCAAGACCTGGCATGAGTTTTTAGGGTCGTTTAATGGGGTTACCTTCTGGAGGGAGGACCTCTTGATGGGGGATGGTTTACAGGTGTCCTCTGATGTGGCAGGAACTGTCAGTTTTGGGGTTTATTTTAGGGGCCACTGGTGAGCTGACTGTTGGCCACATGAATGGATGGCCAAGGGATTAGGCAAGGATCTTACACTCCTTGAGTTTTTTCCCATCCTGGTAGCAGTCTTTGTCTGGGGTCAGGAATTGTCCAACCATGTGGTGCACTTTTGGTGCGATAACATGGCAGTGGTCCAAGTCGTTAATTCTCTTACCTCTAAATCGGCCAGGGTAATGCAGTTAGTTAGGGCATTTACCTTGAGGTGCCTCCAACTCAACATATTGTTTAGGGCCAGGCATGTCCCTGGCATTGACAACGGTTTGGCGGATGCTTTGTCTCGCCAACAGATGGACCATTTCTGCCAGCTAGCCCCTGGTGCCAACAGGTTTCCTTCCAGAGTGCCCCCAGACCTTTGGCAGCTTGAGAATCTGAGGTGAACAGAGCCATTCTGTTGGCCATTGCCCTCAGCATGCAAAAATCATACGGACGTGTGGTAGGACAGCTACGGGAATTTCGAGTTCAGGCAGGGTTGCAGCAACACTGGCCTATCCCGGTTGAGCACTTGTTACAGTTTTGTGTTGCTCAACGTGAGCGCGGAATGGCGGTAAGTTCCATTAGGAGACAACTCGCTGCCTTTGCATTTGTTAGCAAGGCGCGGAGAGTGGCTGATTTTACTGGGGACTTCCAGCTGCGGAAAATGCTCGAGGGCTGGGCTAGGGAGACTTTGGCTCCTAGGGATCGGAGACAGCCTATTTCCCTGGCAATTCTTAGGGGTCTGCGAACGATTTGGGGAGCAGTTTGTAATTCTGATTTTGAAATAAAGCTTTTTCACGCAGCTGCACTGACAGCGTTTTTTGGGGCCCTGTGGGTGAGCAAGCTGGTAGCCCAGTCACGGGATGATGATTCAGGCCGTGCCCTGCAGGCACAGGATGTGACGTTTCTCGAGGAGAAAGTGTCCATCTGAATTAGGCATTCTAAGACAGATCAGAAGGGAGTAGGGTTTGAGCTTGTTTTGGGCCCCTGTTTGTGCCCTGTTAAAGCCCTCCGGCGTTATGTGGCTATTCTGGGCGATGACCCCGGGTTACTTTTCCATCATGAGGATCTTTCCCCATTGACGCGCTATCAATTTTGGTCAGTAACTAACAGGGCCTTGCGGCGCTTAGGCCTGAATGGGGTCAGGTTCAGCACCCATTCTTTTCTGATTGGGGCTGCCTCCACCATGGCTGTAATGGGGTAACCAAGTGACGTTATTCAGAGGGTGGGACGATGGCGTTCTTCTGCCTATCGGTTGTATGTCTGGCCTTTGCCAGTGTTTGGATTTTCTACTGATTAATTTTTTCCTTAGGTGTGGTGGGTCGTCCTGAAAAGGAGCGGATCCTCATTGCAGGACATAGTATGGTGTTCTGGGTGGCCATTCAAGCCAGGAAGTCCCCTGTTGGATCTCAGCTGGGGCTGAGTGACAGTGCCATTATCGAATGGTGTGGCCGGTGGGGGCTTCGATGGTCGGGGTTACTGCCTCTTTTGTTTAGGGGGAGGAAGGGTCCTCCCCCACATATTGTTGTCATTCATCTAGGTGGCAATGACCTGGGCCTAATGAAAGTCAGGGCCCTTTCACTGCAAGTGATTGCCGACTTCAGGGTAATCAAAGCATGATGGCCAGAAACCTATATATTTTGGTCTGCAATTCTCCCTTGGTGGGTGTGGAGAGAGATGCTTGAACCTAGGGGCATGGCGCGGGCCTTGCGACGGGCCAATAGGGCCATTCAGAAGGCTTTAGCCGGGGGGTTGGGAATTTTTCTTCCTCATCCTAGGATTAAGGCTGCTTCTGCCAACCTTTACAGGAACGACGGGATCCACCTGTCTGTGGCAGGTAATGACATCTTTTTAGACGATCTGTGGCAAGGCCTCAGGTTGGCACTAGGCCACCTGTGGGGCGCGGGGGCCTAAACAGAGGCTTGGCCATCCGCATTGGCAGGAGAAAGTGGGAGAGTAGGGAGCGGGTCGGTGAGCACCCCTTTGGCAATTCCCCATAGGTGGGGAAAGGGGTCTGTCAGGAAGGAGGGTATGCATCATGGCTGCCACCACCTGTCTAGACTGCCTCCAGGGAACCCAGGGTGCAAGTCCTTCCCTCATGCTGTATGGCTGAGGCTTTAGGAACTTGATGGGGGGGAACCCTTTGCCTGGCTGGCTGGGTCCAGGCCATTCTTGGAATGGCTCAAGCCCGGGGCAGTGGGGCTCACCCAGGCAGGTCAAGGCAGAGGTCCTGGTTGGACCCCGTGGCTTGACCTGTACCGTAAGTTGGCCTTGCTGCAGTTTATTGTTGATGTTCTATTTAATAAAGTGGCCCTTAGTTACAAATACTGTGTCTGTCTCTTCCTTCCGACTGTGGGGGCAATATACAAATCTTTTAAATAAATACATAATAAATAATATATACATAAATAATAAATAATAATAAATAAATAAAATCCCTGCTTTGGTCATTTAGTAAACACTAAACAGACATAAGCAGTCATTTCCAGAAGCAAAGTAAAACCTCAATCTTGAAACATGTAATCAAGTGAACATTATTACTAAGCACCTATACTTACTGATCACAGGAAGCATACATCCCCACATGTCTTCCATTCAACACTAGACATGGGCACGAACAGCAATATGAACTAAAAAAAGCCATGAACAGCCCAATCAGCTGTTCACAAACAAGCTGTTTGTGAGGCCCCATTCTAAACAAACTGGTGGTTGCTGCAAGCCTCGTTTGTTGCTGTTCGTTGCTGTTCCTCAAGCCAGACAATCTGGCACCTGCAATCAATTTCCTTGGCAACTGGAGGCAGGGACTGCCTAAACTCTGTCTGAACTCCTGCTGTTGCCCTGGAAATCCCAACCTAAGCCCAATTTAGCTTGATAGGCAGGTCTTCCTTTCAAGTGTGGAGCTCCAAATTGGTTACAAGGAAGCAAAGAGCAGGGGGAAGGGGGGCTCTCAGCTCTGGTTTTGCAGACAGTGAGGGAGAGACAGTTGCTGTTGGCATTTTGAGAGAGAGACAGGGAGAGTGCATTGGAGCTTGATTTTTCTTTGTGTGTGGTGGGAGAGGGATTTACCCCTTTAAGTTCTAGGGCTGCTGCCAGGCTCTGGGCCAAGCTATTATTTATTATTGGTACCTTTCCTGCTGCCTGCTCAGGTAAGATTTCTGGGAGTGGTGCGGTAGGGATCTACCCCTTCAGATTCCAGAGCTGCTGCCAGGCTCTGAGGCCAAGCTATTATTTATTATTGGTACCTTTCCTGCTGCCTGCTCAGGTAAGATTTCTGGGAGTGGTGCGGTAGGGATCTATCCCTTCAGATTCCAGAGCTGCTGCCAGGCTCTGAGGCCAAGCTATTATTTATTATTGGTACATTTCCTGCTGTCTTCTCAGGTAGGGTTTCTGGGAGTGGTGTGGTAGGGATCTTGATGGCTGGAGGAGAGCCTGCTGGCCCCCACAAACAACGAACAATGAACATGTTCATGACAGGATCATGTTCATCAGTGTTCGTTGTTCATTGTTCGTGGATGGCAATGAACAATGAACACCATGTTCATTTTTTTTCTGTTCATGCCCATGTCTATTCAACACTAAGTTATTAAGAAGGCATTCTAATCTTTAAAAGTAATTAGCACAATTCTAAAGCATTCTTGTACAATGGATTTATTTTTTCCCGTGGAATTAACTTATAAATTCTGTACCATTTCCCTGGTCTTAGAGGAACGGATGTCAATTCAGATGCTTCTGCCAAAGTCAGGATTTAGGCAACATTATTTTTGCAACTTTGCCAAAGTTATAAAAGCAAAGTAAAACATCTAAAGAACTGCCCTGTTCCTTTTTCCTTTACATCATAAAGAAAGAGAGCTATGCTGTGGTCTAATGAGTGGTTTAAGCATTCTGGCAAACCGAATGAGGTTTGTCAAGACAGGCTCTAGGCAGCATGGAAGTGCTGCAATTTTACATCTCATTGATTACTAGAATGGGAACTGCAAACAGCTTTCCATGTTGAAATGGAATCAAATATAGTCTTTATGGACAGCAGTGTTTTAAGCTTCCTCACAGAGACAACAAAAGAAAGCAACTGTGTAGGACATTGTTAGCCATGTGTGAGTCATGCCTGATTAACCTTTATACAGGTTAATAATAAAACAACACATGACAGAGGTTGTAATTCTGTGGATAGTTCTGGACCAGTTTACATTGAGGAGGGGGTAGCTCAGTGTCCTAAGGCATCAAGGATATATTTATTTTCAATGAGACCAACATGGCATATATTCTATGGACATGAAAGAGGTACATTGTTTAGCAAATATCACTTAGATGATAACACAGAGTATTAAAACTAAATTAAAGAGAAAGGACCCACAGAGTTTAGTATTAACACTGTCTTATTTGATTAGTAGTCATGAGTGATTTTATCTGTGTTTTTAAACAAAATATTCATTAATATAGGGTGATTCCGCACGAATGGTTTTCCCTGCTTCAGCTTCTAAATGACCTCGATTTTTTCCTGTGTTTCCACACGTGGGAAGGCAATCCTAGCAGAAGATTTGAAGTCACTGCACGTTTTGTCCGTTTTTTTTCCATCCTGCTTTCCTCCGACTTATTTGTCCATGCGCAGCAGATTAGGGATTTTAATCATGCGGAATTCTTTATCCGATGTTCTCCCCACCCTTGCTCTTTTCTCTCGCCCTTCGAATCAACTTAATTTGATTGGCCAATCATGTTTTCTAAGCTACACCCACTACCCTTTCCCTTCCCCTCTTTTTTTTTTTAAATGTAAAAAAATGTTGCAACGTTTCTACAAATCTATGCAGAAACATATCCTGTGTCACATGACAACAGCTGACCAATAACGTGTCCATTTTACAACACGTCAAATTTGTTACTTGTTGCTCGCTGACAGCTGACAGCTTCTGAGGTAGAGTGAAAGTGTGATGGAGGGACTTCAGCGTTCAACTAGTGGTCTAGGCATTTCATGGAGGGAGAAAGAGACTGTCCTCAACACAGCACCTATCACTAAACCACACTGCTCACGAAGAAAGCGGGAAAGATAGACGCGGGGTCATTGGTAACAATTTTCCCTCCGAATGTCAATAGCCAATACTCTTCTACAATATCAGCGGGAAGTGCTCTTGCCTATCCAATATGTTTATTTGATGCAACGTTTATGTGTAGCAACGGGCTTTTTTGGGAAAAAGAATTTTTAAAAAATGAAGAAGTGCATCATTCGACACTTCTCCTGGAAAAAGCGATGAGGAATCGATTTTTATCCTGTCAAAAATTCCGCATGATGGACTTTGAGCCAATGAAATGTGCGAAACAAAAGCCTAATATGGAATCGGGGAGAAGTGGATTCGTAGGACTCCACCGCAGCATGACTGCTCAGAAAGTCCGATCAAAATTGATCATGCGGAATCCCCCATAGACTACAATTCCATACACACTTACCTGTGCACAGAAGAAAGTGAACATGGAAGTGCATAGAAATAATTATTCTGAACTCATACGAGATTACTGTAGTCAACCAAAATGGGTACTGAGCTTTTGTGATAGAATGCTATGTTACAAGGGATTAGAAAACCCTATAGCAGACTTGCCAACTCAGGTGTGGGAAATACTTGGAAATTTGGGGTCAGTGACTGAGGATAATGGAGTCGGAGGAAGGGAGAGAGCTCACCAGGAACGAGATACCATACAGCTCAACCTAGAGTTGCCAGCTCCAACTTGGAAAATTCCTGGAGATTTGGGGGGTGAAACCTGGAGAAGGCAGGGTTTGCAGAGGGAAAGGACTTCAGCATGGAATAATTCCATGGAATCCACCCTCCAAAACAGGTTAACTGATCTCTGTGGCATGGAGATCAGTTGCAATTCCAGGAGATCTTCAACTACCACCTGGAGGCTGGTAAGCCTAGCCCAACCTCTGAAACTGCTATTTCCTCCAGGAAAACTGATCTCTGTGATATGGGGGACAGTTGTAATACTAAGGTACTCCAGGATCCACTGGAAGTTGGTAATTCTACATAGAGGATCACCATGCTATATTTAGAGGATTAAGAAACTTGAGTGAGTGAATGGGTAAGGAGAATTAGCTGTGTGATGACATGACATTTCACCCAAGTATCTATTGTTTTGGAGTGGCCTCCTCAGACTCTGCATCTGCCCCCCCTCCCTCACACACACACACTTGATCCCAACCATACAGGGGACAACACCTATCTCAGCTGACACACGGGTCTCTTCGAAGGACCTCCCCACAGTGGAGACACATTGGCCATTGTTCAACCTGCTGCAGCCATCTTCAGCTCCAAGGCAGCACTGCAAACCTCAGAGCAGCCAGACACTCCCCACATGAGGTAGCCATGCTCCCTGATCATATGATGGCCTTATTGCCATAAGACATGGCCACCCCATGGCTGAGAGGAGGCTAGGAGGGAAAAACAGCCACTAGCCCCAGTGCTGGCAATCGAGGTGGCATGGAGACATTGGGGCTGAGTGGAATTGGGCCCACACCACTCCTGGAATCTCAAGAGGAGACTGCCCCACCCTCCTGAAATCTCAATGATGCCCAGTGGAGGTGCACACTGTAGCAAAAATAGGGCTTCCCTCAGGTGATCTTGAAGTCCCTGGATTGTGGATTGGTCCATGCCATAAGGATGGGTCTGGAGGGGGGTAGAGTTAGGTATAGGAAGGACATAAATGAGGGCTTCCTTAACAGGCTGTGAAGGAGAACAGAGAGGAGAGAGTAGAAGCTCAGAGAGAGAGCAAGAAAGCAGCACGAGACAGGTGACATGAGCCCATCATGTGCCCCCCAGTTCTGAGACCTGGGAAGCCCAGCAACAGGGCATGAGGATGACGGACCATCAAGGTGAGGTCTCTGCCACCCCAGAGCACTTACATGTTGAAAAATCTTCCGCTTTGTGAATGATCAGAGGTTAAGCTCAGATAATAAACACAGGTAGCCTAGTCATAAGATATTATTAGATTCCTCCTTCCTTTCCCAATTCCAAGCTGAGGAGAGAGCAATAAAGCAATTAATAATTAGGGCAGCATGAGGAAAGGACGTTGGCTCGGTCATGTAGTCACTGGAGAATCTTTGCTCCCCGTACTGATACATTTTGACAAGGGGGTGTATAGGCAGAAGGCAATCTCTCTTTAAATTGGGGAACAGCCATTCATTGGGAGGCATTCAAGGGGAAACCATGCTTTGAGAAAGTCTTAGGCATCAGATTTGAGGCAATCATTCTTAAAGAGCATGAAGAGGGGGGCAGCTGCTAAGCCCTGTCGCCCTAGAAAGTTCATGTAAGAGAGACTGATCCTCTCTGTAGCAATTTAAAGAGAGATGGAGATGCAAAAAGTGGTGCTAAGGTGAGGAAGGTGAGGAAGAGAAGCCTGGATGCTGACCCTCAGGTTTGGCTAAACCTGAGAAAACTGCTCATGATGGCTAGTGCCCCAAGAAAACCCAGGAGTGGAGGAAGAGGAGTCCTGTTGGGGGTCTAGTGGATGGACAGTTGGCAGAAGAACGTCTTCATCCTCTCATGGTGCTGAAACGGGCACTGGCAAGACCTGTCTTAATGTAGGTTGCTCTGGGACAGAGGCGGAAGCAGCAGAAGTGGAGGTTTGGAACACGGCAGCTTTAAAAAGGAAATTTTAAAAGTAGTATTTATTTACTTCATTTATACCCCCCCACCTTACACCCCACTGGGGACCCAAAGTAGTATACATCATTGTCCTCTCCTTTTTATTCTCACAACAACTCTGTTAAGTAGATTAGTCTGTGTGTGACTGATGCAAAGTAGACATGGGCACAAATCGAAATGCAAATCAAATTTTGTGATGAATTGAGCCTATTAGTGTATTGCGAAAATGTGTTTCGTGGGACCGTTTTTCATGAAATGCACAACTTTTGGGGCCAATTCGTTTGATTTGTGAATGCTTTGTGATGCCAGACAGGCTGGCGCCGATCCATTGATTCCCTAGACAACATAGGCCCTGAATGTCTGCAGACCTTTTGTTGCCGTGGAAAACCCAATCTTAGCCCAAATAACCTTGATAGGCAGCTCTCTCTGCCAACCTGAGAGCTGAGCAATGGGGTCTACACAAGTTTACCTGGGAACTCTGGTCAGAGACTCCTTCCCCTCTCTGTTTCCCTTCTCCAATTTTAAGAACAGGATGGTGTAGCAGCAGCGGCAGTGGCAGCCTCGGCAGCTCCTTCTGCCACTGCTCACTACTTGCCAGCTTCAGAAACCCTTCCCTGACTCTCTACCTCCCATCCTCCTGCTGCTCTGACATGTCTTCCCACCCACACCCACACCCAAGCTCCCCAAAGAGGATCCTGAGCAGATCTGCTCTGCTCAGCTTTTCCTTAAAGAACTTGGAGGCAGGGGAGGGCCTGTCAGAGCAGCAGGAGGATGGGAAAGAAAAATCAGCAAAGATAACCTGAAGAGAGGAAAACCCAAGCAGATCCATTCTGCTTCCAGCAGTGGCAGAAAGCAGGAGGTCAGGAAGATGGGAGGGAAAAGTCAGCAAAGAGAGCCTGAAGAGAGCTACTTGGAGTGTGGCTGTAGGAGAGCCTGCTGAAGTCTGCCTGTGAATATGGCATCTCTGGATATGAAGGGGGCCATTGAAGTGCCCCGGGTTCTGACAAACCACGAAATTAACGAATCGTATCGCAAAACGGGACAATTTCATGGAAGTTCATGTTCCATGATTCGTGGAACACAATGAAACATTAAACCCTTGTTTCGTTTTTTCCCCATTTCATGCCCATCTCTAGTGCAAAGTCACCCCAAAAGCTTGCATGATAGAGTGGGGATTTGAATCTGCTTCTCCCAGATTTTAGTCCAACTTTCTAACTACTACACCACACTAGCTCTCACACAGGAAAAAGGATCTATTTAAAACAAGTTTAATAATTAGTAATTAAAAACATTTTTAAAGTATCACAGAATAAATAATAAAACAATTTTAAAAGGCCTTCTAGAATTAAAAAAAATCAGCAGAAGTTGGCAGTCCTTTGATGAAGAAATCATTTGGAGTACAGTAGAGAGGCAGCAATTAGACAGAGTAGGAGCAACAGCCAAGATAGCCTTTGTGTGGAACTCCACCATTTCTCCCGAAGTAAAGCTTCCTCTGCTATCGTCAAAGAATGAGGCAGAACATACAAGTCTGGTAGATACCTTGGCCCCAACCCATTTAGAACTTTAAAGGTTATCACCTTTTGTATAGGGCTTTGAAGCAAGCTGGCAGCCAATATGATTGACAGAGCATAGATTGTGGCCAGCTCTTTTTAGTAACCTGGCAGCTACAGTCTGAAACAGCTGAATCTTCTGAACTGTCTTCAAATAGCAGTGCTACACAGAGTCTTCAAACAGCAGCTCCATATACTGTGGTGCGTTAGTAGGAATTCCAACTCCCCAGTGGAGGGAATCACTTGTCTCTGCCTTTCACACCTGGCCCTGCTCACCTGGCTGGTGGGGAGAAAAGGAACGGGAGGCATGTCGAAACCACTAGAGCATGCAGTAAAATGGCATGCACACGCTCTAGATGCATTTCCAGTTGAAAACTGGAATAATGAGGGGAGTGCGCACACACATGTGCACATGAGAAAGAAAGAAAGAAAGAGAGAGAGAAAGAGAACTTTTGTATTTAATTGTAGGTTTGCCAGCCTCCAGGTGGGACTTACTAACTAATTACATTCAAGAACAATTTAAAGTAATTTAAAGCAATGACATCCACAGATAACAAAATAAATCACAAATTATTCATATGTTTATATTTTTTTTATATTTTAAGTGCCTGTAAAGAGAGGGAGTGTTTAAATAGCCAGGTAAAGAGTCAGAGAAAAGCATGCAACAATTTTAAACTGCTACTTTAACACAAACAGCTGTGCTAAAGTGCAGTGTGCTTTATAAACAACTTTCCACAATTCCTATTCTTTTATAAAGTGCTAGTGCCTATACAAAACCTGCACTATACATAATACAAACAATAAAAAATATTAAATACCACTCCACACACTCAAGCACATATTGCAATGATGAAACATGTACAATTTAAAGAGGTCGTGCAAAATACAGGAGAGTAAAAACCCTTCCAATACCACCATACAAAGTCAAATATATGAATGAATACCAATCTTGAAAGCTTTCCAGAAGATTTTACAAAAGTAGTTGATGGTGCTAAATGAAACTGCAATGAGAGGCTAGCAAATTCACCCATTTCAAACTACGTTCTTCATTCAAGCAGTCATTAGTAGCATCAATCAATCAAATTCAAAAATTTACAACAGTTCATACAATTTCTCCCAGCATCCACCCATCATTCACAGGGAGTTCCTTCCCAAACACATCTTTCCTCAAGTAACTGCTACCCCTACCCCCCATCTTCCTAACCTTGAGGTGGAAAATTGTGGTAGCTGAGGCCTACATTAAAGATGTACAAAACCCATCATTCCAGCTTGCCCTTTCCAAGTTTTATAGACTATTTTCAGGAAAAGCTCTGGCTTTTGCTGTCAGCTAGAGGTGGGCACGATCCAAAAAAAAAATACCAATCAAGCTGATCGTGGATCGGCACCGGCGATGATCCCAAATTAACGATCCACACCGATCATCTCCCGTTTCCGATCTGTGGATTGTGGAGGCCAAAGTGGGGGGGGGGGCGCCCCGCTGTTCCCAGAGAGACAGGAATGGTGGCTGATGCTGGCGGCATCTGTGTTTGTGTTTGGCTGTCTGTGTTTGGCCATCAGAGCTGCCTATCAGGGTTTGCAGGGATGAGATTGGAGTGCCCATGGCTACAGAACACCCCCTTCCCCCTCCCTCCCTTGGGTGTCTTCTCCCAGCTGGTGACTGCTTTGCTGCTCCATGGTTGGAAGGAAGCCCTGCTGATCAAGGCAAGCTGGGCAAACACAGCTCAGGCATTCCCCTGGCTCCGTTGCCAGGGCAATAGATTGCTGGTGCCTGAGTGTCTGGCTTCCCAATCCGAGCACGATCGCCCCGATTTCTCCATCATTTTTCTGCCTTAGTTCCCTGGCAGTGGCTATTCAGAGCTCTTTCATTTTAAAAAAATCAGCAATTGAAGATCATTATAATGATATAACAATCTGTGTATCAGGGAGCATTGCCAGACCAAGCCTGGCAACCAGCAGGAGGGTTGGGGGTGAGGAAATGGGGGAGGGGTGCAATAAAAATATAACAATATGTATATCCTTTTTTTTATTTTCCAGCTATCTTTTATTTTAAAAAGTAAGTCTCTATCTCATTTCAATGCAGAGATGTGGTTTTATTATAAACTTTCCAACAATTGCTAGAACTACCCTACATAGGGTTGCTGGTCACCCAGTGGAAGTGGGGGATCCCCTGCTCCCAGCATCCTCTCCCCTTCACCACTCACCTGGCCAGTAGGGGAGAAGATGTGGGAATGGGCCTCTCGGGGCTCACTCCAGCCGCAATGTGAAATATCACTCCCAGGAGTCATGTCATCACACAGGCCCCAGGAGAGTTCCCAGGCTTCATGCTGGGTCGATTTGGTTTGTTTGGAAGATCAAATTGGCCTGTTGCAAAGCCAAGGAGTACTCTTGTGGCATGTGCAATGACATCATTCCTGAAAGCTTGTGAGGACATCCAACAGATAAGTTCTAGGTACCACCCCCACCACCCACCATTTCAAGACTATCCTAGTGTAAAAAAGGTTGCTTTGCCAATCATCTTTTGTTCAATGAGCTGCTTCTGGACATAAAATAAAATCTCTCAAGATCCTTCAGTTATTTAGCATATATTATTCTTCTAATGTTTGATGCACAGCTAGGTATGTTACCAAATTTCTTGTCAACACTTGTTGAATTCTAGTCAACATTTTTTTCTAGTTTCTCCTAACCCTAAATGAAAACAGTCTTCTCAGCCATGCATGGTATTAAAAAAACAAACAAAAAAGCATGCACAGCTCTTCCCATACTTATTTGTATCAAATATAGTTGCCCTTTTAGGTACTGAGAATTTGACCCTGTGTTTGCTTCCCCAGATGGAGAAAAGGCAGTCGGCTTCTTCCTGGGGTATCAGCTGGGGTGGGCGATGTTGAAGGCTTATAAGCCGGCTCCACCTTCCTGTCCCATAGCTGTCTCCTTGTGCTTGGCCCACACAACCTTCCTGTTGCAGTGCAGGACTAGCCAGTTGCTATTTTAAAGGGCCAGGTAGGATTTTTTTCTCTTTTCCCTTGCCTACCTTCCACTGTGGGACATTATTATGGTAATTGGTATGGTGGATTTGTAAATAGTTTGGCCACTGGCAGGATAGGATAGGAAAATGAGCGGACCAGAGACTCCTTTGGCACATTCCCGTTGGTGTGAAATTGGGTCTGTCAAGAGTGGCTGGTAGGCTTTACAGCTGCCAGTTGCAAGGGTGGATTGCCTGGTGGGGCCCCCACCCCTAGGCTCCATGACTGTGGGGGGCTGGAGCCTTAAAGCCTGACCGCCTGCCTGCCAGGTCCAGCCATGTGTTTGGATGGCTCACCCCCAGGGCAGCGGGAGCTCACCCAGACAGGTCAAGGTGGAAGTCTTGGGTGACGCAAGGGATTGACCTCTACCACTAGTTAGACCCCTTGCCGTATTGACAGTTTATGTTGTAATTAATAAAGTGGCCCAATTTTATACCCAAGCCTTGTGTCTGCCATTTCTTTCAACTTGAGGGCCAGTGACAAATTCAATGTTCTCTGTCATCAGTTGTTGGTGGATCCTTTGTCTTTTTTTGACCCAAAAATATTTTTTGTTACTTGAGTTATTGTAAAGGACTCTCAGTAGTTACCATTTCACTTCTACTTGTGTGTGTTATTTGCTTGCTTCAGTGTCCTGTTTCACCTTGCTTTCCCCCACTCCTCATCAGACTTTTGGGAGCCACAAAGGAGGAAGACTAGGGGTATAAAATGCCCTGAGCCTGGGTAGCTCTGGGGTTTCAGGAAGCCAGACATTCTATTTGCCTTTACTTGCGTGCCTAAGAAACTATGGGAGAAACCAGAATGATGCCTGTTGGTATGGGCTAATCTCCAGGGCTTCCACAACAGCTGGAGGCCTGTGTAGGAATGCATTAACACTCACTTTAACCCCTGGCTTGACTTGAAATCATAGTAAGCAGGGGTCATTTCATAGGAAAAGCGCTGCAGGAACTCATTACCATAAATAATTAGCATATGCCATGCCCCTTGATCGGGCCGAAATGGCCAGGATATGGCTGCTGCCAGACAGGGGAATGTTCCCCCACCTGGCAGTGGCCTGATTAGGGCTGTTTTGGCCCCAATCCAGGCCTACATGGGCCCAAAATAGCTCAAAATGGCCATTTTGGGAGGGGTCCCCTGCCCAATATGGGAGAGGTCCCCTGCCCAACACCAATCCAATTCTGGTTATTTTGGCCCTGAACTTGGACATTTTTGGCCCATTTTGGCAAGGATTGGGGCCAAAATGGCAGGGACCAGGTCGGTGCCAGGTGGGGAAACCCTCCCTTGCCTGGCACCAACCCAATCCCAGCCATTCCGGCCCCGATCCCTGTGGAAATGGGCCCAAAATTGCCCCAAATGGCCATTTTGGGCCCATTTTGGCCCAGATCAGAGCTGAAATGGCTGGGACTGGGTCAGTGCTGGGTGGGGGAGGCTTCCCTGGCCAGGCACTGATCGGATCCAGGCCATTTCGGCCCCAATCCAGGCCAAAACGGGCCCAAAATGACTGAAAATGGACATTTTGGGCCCATTTCAGCCCAGATTTGGGCCCAAACAGCTGGGATTGGGTCAGTGCTGGGCAGGGGAGGGTTTCCCCACCAGGCACCGACCCGATCCATGCTGTTTCAGCCCCAATCTGGGCCAAAACAGGACCAAAATGGCCAAACCCGGCCATTTTGGGCCCCTTTTAGCCAGGATCGGGGCTGAAACGGCTGGAACTGGGTCGGTGCCAGTTGTGGGATACTTCCCCCACCTGGCACCGACCTGGTCTGGCTGTTTCAGCCCTGATCTGGCCCAATCGAGGCTGAAAATGCCCCAAACGGCCAAAAGTCATGAGATTCTTAAAAATGTATTTTATCTTTTAGATTTAAGATAGATAGGATAAGGAATGAAAAGATTGAAAATTACAAAGAAAAATAATACGTTTCATTTTCCATTTTTCTCTTCAGCACCTATCATATTTTAACAAATATTATAATTTAATGGTTGTTGTGGGTCCCCTGCAGCTGTGGACATCGGGACCACAAAGCGTAGCATCCAGACAAGAATAAAAGAACATGAAAGACACTGCAGACTTGGACAACCTGAAAAATCAGCAGTGGCTGAACATAGCCTAACTCAATCAGGGCACAGTATCTTATTCCCAGGACACCAAAATACTGGACAACACTTCCAACTACTTTGTCAGACTGCACAGGGAAGCCATTGAAATTCACAAGCATAAGCAAAACTTCAACAGGAAAGAAGAAACCTTAAGAATGAACAGAGCATGGTTTCCAGTTCTGAAAAACACCAGGCTAACAAAACACTCTACACCCGACAATAGCCCTGCGGAGAAGATTAGCACATCAAGCACCAATCCATATGCAAAAGAACCTCCTCAGGATACAGTGAAGCCTCCCACCATTAGCATTCCACACCCTGGGAAACTCTTACAGGATGACTCAGCTCAACCCCACCCCTCCTGAGTAGATATAAATGACCTGCCAACACCTTTTCCACACTGTGACACTGAGAGATCTCTGTCTTTTGGTGCTACACCTCTGAAGATGCCAGCCACAGCTGCTGGCGAAACGTCAGGAACTACAATGCCAAGACCACGGCAATACAGCCCGGAAAACCCACAACAACCATCGTTCTCCGGCCGTGAAAGCCTTCGACAATACATTATAATTTAAGTTTTAATATCTCCAAAATTTACCTTTTCAATACTGCCCCCTTCTATTTATTTCCCCAAATGTATCTTCTTAAAAATAAAAAACACAAATCATCAATTCATTTTTCCTCGTCTCATGCAGAAAGTTAAAAAGGGGTTTCCAGTTGACCTTAAATTAGACAATGTTTTACCTCTGATCAAAGCTGCAAGTTTAGCCATCTCAGCTAACTCCATCATTTTCACAATCTAGTCCTCGATTGAAGGCAATACTATACTTTTCCATTTTTGCGCATATAAAAACCCATGACCACCATGGTCATATATAGAAATAAGATACCATGTTTGTTTTCCAACTGTTAGCCATTAGACCCAAGAAAAAGGCTTCTAATTTAAATTGTATATTGATCTTCAACATTTTTTGTATTGTTGTATGAATTTGTGACCAACGTTTTTCTTTACGGCAAGTCCACCAAAAATGATAAAATGTTCCTTCATGTTATTCACATTTCCAACATTTGTTTGACATACCTTTACTCATTTTTGCTAATTTATCAGGAGAGATATATGACTGATACATCATTTTATACAAATTTACTTTAAGTGTGGAACTCAAAGTGAATTTGAGCCCCTTTACCCACATATTTTTTCACTGGTCCATTGGTATATTATACCCAAAAATTTTAGCCCATTTTACCATATAATCTTTCACAGATTTTTCTTCCATTTCAAATTTCAACAAAAGCTTATACATTTTGGAAAAAAACATGTTCGTCATTTGTTCAAGGCTCTTTTTCATACTCCTGTCTTTTCGTAATCAAAGCCCCATAATTTTTTAGCTGATTTAAACCTTCCTAGAAGTTAAGCATAGAAAAATAATTGACATTTATAACCTTTAGCTATTAAATTTTCCCTTGTCTTCTAGTAAGTCTCTGTAAGTCAGCCATCCCTGTTTAGTAGTCATTTCACCTCTGTAAAATGTTTCCTGTGTTGAAATCCAAAGCAGTGTCTTCTGTGATAATCTCAGTTTGTATTTATTCCAAATTCTCAAGATGACTCTCCTAATATAATGATTTTTGAAGTTTACATTAACCTTTACTTTATCATACCACACATAAGCATGCCATCCAAATCTCAGGTCATGACCTTCCAATATCAAGAGCATCTCAGTTTTCAGAAGCATCCATTCCTTCATCCACATTAGACATGTGGCAGCATAATATACCTTCAAGTCTGGTAAACCTGGGCCGACTCTCTCCATCACATCTTGAAAAATTTTGAATTTAACTCTTGGTTATTTCTAGGGGTGTGCACTTCAGGTTCCCAGTTCGGAAAAAAACCCCAAACCAGGCCCGATTCATAGAGATTCAGTATTTCTGAATTGGGGCCAGTATGATGGCCCAATTTCAGAAATACCAAATCAAAGCTTCCTGAAGCAATTCAGGTTGCTTCAGGAAGCTTCGGGGACTTTTTAAAGGGCTCCCTCCCACCACCACCCCACATACCTGGGACATCCTGGTGGTGGTGGAAGTGGCGGCGTAGCCAGCAGAGGCTTTGGCTGCAGCCTTCCCTGCTGCCCTGCTGGCCACTGCAGCAGCCAAAGCAGTGGCATGGGTGGCCAAAGTGCCAGCTGTGGCCTTCCCTGCCACCCTTCTTGCCGCCATGGCAGCCAAAGCAGTGGTGCGAGTGTCCGAGGCACTGGCTGCAGCCTTCCCTGCCACCCTGCTGGCCGCCATGCAGGCCAAAGTGGTGGCGCAGGTGGCGGAGGTGCCGGCTGTGGCCTTCCCCACTGCCCTGCTGACTGTTGTGGTGGCGGAGGCACCTGCTCTGGCCTTCAGGACAAGTAAGTAGGTTGGGATTGGGGAAAGGGGGACTCAGGGGGGAGGTGGGGGTCTCACTTCGGTATGCTCCAAATCATTACAAAACATACCAAACTGATTCTGATAACCCAAACCCGAAGTGCTTTACCGTGTTGGGGGTTTGGGGAAATTCTGAATCTTTTTCCCGTTTTGGGTTTACCCATAAATCGAATATTTCCCTAGTGCACACCCCTAGTTATTTCCCTTGTCATATAAATGTTGAAATATCCTTTTGCCACAGTTTAAATGGTACATCTGAAGTTAACACTGGTATTGTCTGGAAGAGGGCTAACATCCTAAGTAAAATATTCATCTTGATAACTGATATTCTCCACAACAAGGACAACTGTACTCAATCCCATCTTAATATGTCTTTTTAAAATTTCTACATTTTAGCATACAGCTCATCCTCATCAGCATGATATCTAAAATTTTGACCTTTTATTTTTCAACCTTAAAACGTTTTATTTTTATCAATTCTTCCTGGTTTTTAGTATCCATATTTTTCATTAACATTTTTGTTTTCTGTTCATTTATTTTGAAACCTGCCAGAGTGCCAAACTCTGTCAACTTCTCCATCAATATTTCAATTCCTTCTAATGGGTCTCTAGGATTAAAACTAAATCATTTGCGGAGGCTCTTAATTTGTATTACTCTTTTTTAATTTTTATGCCTCTAGTCCTTTCCTCCTGTCTAATGTCTCTATTCAAAAACTCCAACACCAAAATGAAAAGGAATGGTGACAACGGTCATCCTTGACATGTTCCTTTTTGAATCTCACATGGTTTAGTTAATTCTCCATTAACTATAATTTTGGCATTCTGTGAAGTTTAGATTGATTTCACCCATTTTATAAAATTTTACCTAAAATTAATCTTTTCTAAAACTTCAAACAGGAAAATCCCATTCAAATTGTCAAAGGCTTTCTCAGCATCAAAGAAAAATAGAGCTTCTTTTTTCCATTGTGTTTATCCAAATATACCACTATATACAATACAGTTCTCACAATGTCTTTCAGCTGTCTTTTGGGTAAGAAACCGCTTTGATCTTCATGAAGAAAGTCTTTTTGCTAAAATCATGGTAAATAGTTTGTAATCATTATTCAGCAATGATATATAGCTCCATAGTTTTTTGCTAGTGTCAAATCTTGCCCTTCTTTAGAGATCAGTATAATGTTAGCATCTTTCCAAGTCTCTGGCATCTTTCCTCCAAATAAAATTGAATTCATTGTATTTTGCAAGGGTACTTGCACATCCATTCCTGAGATCTCACCATGCTGAGAAGATGTAAAGAATGTGAAATAAATCCCACCAACGTCAATGGCCATTATTCCATCATTCTCCTCCCCTTCCCTTGCATCTGATGAAGAGAACTGTGGCTCTTGAAAGGTTATGCTACAATAAAGTTGGTATGTCTCAAAGGTGCTACTTGACTTTTCACTATTTTGCAACTACAGACTAGCACGGCTAACTCCTCTCTCCTCCTCCCTTTATTCTTTTCTTTTTAAACTGAGCATTTCATTAAATACTATTTTAATATGTGAAAGGGGGGCAGAGGGATTTTTTCCGCTGGAGACATATGGTAGCTCTTGGCAGTCATGATGGTTGTTATGCAGTGTGTGTGTGTGTGTGTGTGTGTGTGTGTGTGTGTGTGTGTGTGTGTGTAAAGCACCCTCAAGTCACATCTGACTTATGGCAGCCTCAGCAAGGGGGATTTCAAAGCAAGTTAGAAGCAGAGGTTGTATGCCATTGCCTCCCTCTGCAGAGACTTCCTCAGTAATCTCCCATCCAATTACTGACTCTGCATAGCTTCTGAGATCTGATGAGACTGGGCTATACCATGCCAGCTTCCCTCCCAAGCTATGCCATGCTCCATTTTTTGTTTTAAAAATGTAAAAACAGAGATGTATAGTAAAGAAATATTTCCTTTGCACACAACAAATTCTAAAAGGGTACAAAAAGCAGCCTCCACACACAGCAACAAAAACTCTTTTAAAAATCATTGTGAACAAATTTTAGAACATTTGGAGTGACAAAGAATGAATTCACAGCGTTCGGTTCATCACTAAAACATTTATATTGTTACACATTCATGGACAGCTGCAGCTTCATAGCTGAAACTATATGGCAGAGTAGAGCCATCTGGAATTTCACAATGGCAAAAAAGACTAAGCAAGTGTTCTGTGCTTCCAAATATCTGACCATCAGGGGATGCTTATGAATGTTACATTAGATCTTCACAGACCAAGCTATACTTGTTTAGCTTCCATACTGTAATGATAACAATGACACACTCCTTTGACAGAAGATTCTACAACTGTAAGCAGTAATTCACTACAATACTCAGAAATCATGGATTGAACCCATTTGCAGCATGAAAGTTTTCAAAACTATGTGTAGTAGGCAAATTTTATTTACTGTGGTAATTTAAAAAACGCAGTTACAACCCTAAACTACTTACAATTTAGTTTGAGAAAAAATGCTGAAGTGTTGCCATAAAAACTAAAACATAAAAGTTTTTAACATCTCATCATGCCAATTTACTAATATAACTGCCTCCCCCCCCAAATCCTTCTTTAATGCAGCCACTAATGGCTCCCCCCCAAAAAATGTGCAATAAACTCTTTTAATATATGCATTAAACTGAATTATATAGCAGGCATAATCCAATATTATGTACAAGCTTTGCTTTTTATATGTGTTCAAAATGGTCCTTTGTTGGAATATATGAAGTGTCTCACTTTAAAGGCATACTTACATATTTAATAATTCCTCAGTCAAGCATGTCCTAAATGACACTGTGTAATATAACAACTGATTTCAGGGCCCATGTTTACACTGTTTCATTAGTGCACCTCAGGATTTCGTTATACAAAGTACTCAGCAGGTCAAATTAGAATTTGCTCCACAAATGTCTACTGAACATTGGCAACTGACTTCAATATATGTGCCTTGTCCACTCTCACATGAAGCTGTCATAACTGAATTAGACCATCAATATCAGTACTGTCTACTCAGACTGGCAGTGGTTTTCCAGGGTCTAAGGCAGAAGCCTCTCATATCACTGTCTGACTGTGTTAGTAGTCAGGCCCCCTCTTCATGCTGAGAGGGCAGTATATTGATGGAATATCATAAACACATTCCTCATATGCCGTAAGTCCAAGGCACTGCCTGGCCCAAGGCAGGGTGAATGCCATCTGGGCAGGAGCTTGGAAAATCAGCAGAACATGAGTTGGAGGTGGTTGACTAACTGACTGCCCCTCCATGCCTCAGAGAGACACAGAGATAATGAGGCTTCCTAAGAAAACTCCTGTCTAAGTTCATCAACACCTGCCTATACTTCCCCTCATCCATTTACCCAAACTAAAGCTATTCAGCTTACCTGATAGCTCTTCCCGTCCAATGCTTACCAGGTCATCAAACAATATTCTCACCTATAGTCTATCCCAGATAGGAACCATCAAACATCTCTGTACTTATTATTCTACTTCCAAAAAACCCATTAAGCCATTGTTTCTAGAGCAAGACATCATCTTGCCCCGGGCAATATTTTGCCCTATAATTGTGCTTCCAAGTCATGTGCTGTGTGTGTTCTGGCATTCATCCATCCACCCCAAATTTGTTTGAGACTTCTTTTCCCTCTTCTTCTCTCCAGGAAACACTGGTTGCCTCCATGGACCTCTGCTCTTTGAGACTGGTAATTATTTCCCTCCCAGAAACTGCTTTCTCTCCCTTTCCTCCCTAATTTCCTCTTATATGTGTATAAGAGGAAATTGTATGCCTTGTATGTGTGCAGTGTGTATTTGTGTTATTGTCCTTTTTATTTCTCTTTTAATAAAAAAACCTTTCCTGTTGAACATCTACCTGATTTATTTGAGAGTTTTCTAAGGGAATAATCCCGTAAACATTGGTGGAGATTCATAGTTACCCCCTCTCACGTGTCTCTTTTAATGCTAATTCCCTCAACTAATTATGAAGACCTCCTGTTTGGGTAATACCTGGTCCTTTTAGCTGGAGATGCTGGGGGATTGAAGCTGGGATCTTTGGCATACAAATCATTAAGCCACAGACCCTCACCTTATATATATAATCCAGAAGTATATAATCACAAGAAATCAAACCAAAACCACACAAACACAGTATGGGCTCCACCTTACAAATTAGCCTCTGATTCCAGCAAAAGTAGTAAATGTTATTTACCTGCAGGATTTGAGTCCAGAGAACTCCCTTGAAAATCTTACACCCTGAAAATCTAGTTGGTCTCTAACAACAACAATAACCTTGTGCATATATACTACTCTTTGGGACAGATTAGTGCCATACAGAGTGGTTAACAAGTCAGTATCATTATTATTCCCACAACAGACACTCTGTGAGGTAGGTGGGACTGAGAAAGCTCTGAGAGACCTGTGATTGACCCAAGGTCACCCAGCTGGCTTCAAGTGGAGGAGTGCAGAATCAAACCAAGTTCTCCAGGTTAGAGTCCTGCCGGTCTTAACCACTACACCAAACTGTCTCTAAGATGCCACTGCACTCAAACCCTGCTGTTCTTCTGCAAACCAACACAGCTACCTACCTAAAACTGTTATTTACCTGAGGTGCCATATACTGCTAGGATTGCCATGTATCCTGGACATCATGCTTGTATTTTCCCAAGATTTGTAGAAGCAAAACAAGAGATATTTTCTTTATTTCCCATTGAAAAAATTCAATGCTTCTCTTTCAGTGATCTGTTTGTTAGGGCTGCCAACTTCTGGGTTGTGGCTGGAGAACTATTAATTGAACTAATCTTCAATCAATGGAGATCAGTTCCCCTGCATAAAATAGCTGCTTTGGAAGGTGGACTCATGCCACTATACCCTGTGAGGTCCCTCTCTCCCCAAACCCCATTTTCCCAGGCTTCATCCACCAAAATCTCCAGGAATTTCCCAACCTGTAAATGGAAACTGTACTGTTTGTCTCATTCCTCCCTATCCTACTATATAATTGAGTAAGCATATTTCAGACAACTCACTTTTTACCTTGGTGCACCACCAGAGGGTGCTGCCACAGACGGAAACCTAGGCAAGTCAACTTTTCCCTCCAGAAAACATCCCATTATGGGAACGCCTGGCTGGGAACAGGATAGGAGCAGGTAGCAATGCTCACCCACCATCTTCACCCAGCTGGTATTAGGAGTGAGGTAGGTGGCAATGCCCACCCCTTCTCTTCACCCAGCTAGTATTAGGAGCAGAGCAGATGGCAATGCCTACCCCACGTTAATACAGCTGGTATTAGGAAGAGACAGCTTCTGGAAATGGCTGAGTGAAGCAGCAACCTCAGAGCTCCGCTCTAAAGGGGACTGAACTGCACCACCTGGGGGGGGGGGTTTCTACACCCCTAAAAGACATCTGGAGAATGTCAAAAGCTGGGGAATTTTCCTGTGCAGTCGCTCTTGTTAGTAGCAGCTGACAAGGGCTTGACCCAGGATCAGTTCCTAGTGCCAGGGTGGATGCAGGTGTCCTGATGGGCGATTAGCTGAGACGGCTGGAATGAACTAATTGACTTATCTTCCTTCTTTTCTGCTTGTCATTGGAGACGGGATTTATACCTCCATTAAATGTGAGTTTAATTGCCAAGGAATGCTAAAGTGATAAGAGCCTTTAAAATATTGCTCAAAAAAGAGTGAAGAAAGGGAGAGGGGGAGATCGGCGCTTCCTCTTCCCTCTCTTGAGGCAGCTTTCCACTGGAAGGAGCTATGTGTTACTTTTTCTTTTATTTTTCTTGGCTCAGAGACCTCTGAGTGGAATTAGAAGGCTTAAATAATTAAGTTTATAAACTGGGCTTTCTCCTTTAACTCATTTGCCTGTTTTTCAGAGACTGGATAATTTGAGCTTTAGCAACTGGGAGGACAGATTCTGTGGAATGAACTAATTTCCCTGGAACATTTTCTGGTAATTTCTTTTTAACTTTCCTCCACTTATTGGCTCATACTCTCTATATTTTGGACCCTTGATTCTTGCAGTGGAAGCTATCTGCTAGAGAATAGACTCAACTACATTTGCCTTCCCCTTCCCCCCTGAATGGAGTTATTTCTTGGAGGAAAATAGAAGACTAATTGGACTAATCAGTGCCTTTCCCCCTTTTTTCATATCCCTTGTAAGTGGATTTATAACATTTGATTGGAACTTTACTATATTTATACTCTGGAGGACATTGCTGGATTTAAACAAATTGGGGTAATGAAGTACAGAAGCTGAGTCATCCAAAAACTATCATGGGAAAAAGCTGATAATGACAGGCTTGGAAGAAAAAGAAAAAAACAGAAGGAACTTTAAACAGTGGACCAACACTGCCATCTTGTGGACAATTGGTAACATTGCATGTAACCATAAATGTCTATGTAGACATTCTATGTAAACTGATGTGGGGGGATATATGTGCATAAGATAAAAGAAATAGTGATTGTTGTTACTAAATGCCGATATTAAGCACTAGGTAGCATGATATAATAATTGTAAAATTGGTTATACAAGAAATAAGAAAGGAAAGAAAGACAGACAGGTCTAAAATAAGAATTGTTCTGAATATAAGGCCTAGCTTTTGAGAAACAAAGGGTAAGTGAAGAGGTAAAAACACAGGTCTTTCTTCTTCAGTGCCTACTTCTCCAGCCCAGACCAAATCTACTCTACTCACGATGCAGCAAACAGAGGTAGAGGCTCAAAAGGCCTTAAGAGAGATGCTCCAGACTGGGATGGATAAAATTAATCTTACACTAAACCAAGTGGTACAGCAAATGGTGAGTCTGAATACAGAAGTGTCAGAACTTAAGGGGAAAATGTATGATTTTCAGATGCAAATGGCAGAAAATAAACATATATTCCAAGATACGATGGGACACATTCAAACAATAGATAAAAAATGTGAGGAAGCATGCCAGAAAACAGAGAAAGTGGCCACTAAACAAGACATTGCCTGGAACTCCTTAATGGGACTGGAAATGGAAATAGCCTCACTCATTATAAGATGCCAGAATGTAATGGAACAGGGAAATGAAGATTTAAGGACAGAATTTATAGAAGCCCTAGCTAACTTTGGAAGAGGATCCAGAGGAGATGGCTAAATAAATCAACCTTATATAGAGAGTCAACTCATTATATGCAAATAAAAATAAGGTACCAGGAGAAGTCCATATTAAATTTGTACGGTGTGCAACTAGAGAATATATATGGAATATGTTGCAGGATAAACCATTGAAAATTCATGGCAAAGATATAAGGGTCCTAAAGGAAATCCCATGGAAAGTAAGAGAGAAATGCAAAGAACATGCACCCTTGACAACACAATTAAAGGAAGAAGCAACCCCTTTTAGATGGCTAATACCCAAAGGGGTGCTCTTTCAGTATGAAGGACAAAGATTTAAGATTGACTCAATACATAAGATGGAGAACTTTATGGAAAGACATGGAAAGATAGGAGAACAGAAAGATGGAGCAAAAAAGAGAACTAAAAATGAAGGAGAGGTAGAAAAATAAGAAGAAACTCCACTTTAAGACCACTCAACAACATCTGAGGAAGAAGACCTTCAAAACAGAAGAACTCAAACCAATGAAAGAAACAAGAAAAAGAAGGGATGATACTAATAAAGGAAAAAGATAATGGAGCAGAAACCAATAAAAATCTTTTTAACCAATATTAACGGATTAAATTCACCAGGGAAAAGAAAGAAAATTTTTAAACAATTAAAAACATTAAATGCAAATATTACATGTCTACAAGAAACCCATATTAGAAAGAAAGATCAGCACTGTCTACAATGCAAAAAACTTGGGGATGCCTTTATTTCCGTAGACCTGACTAAGAATAGAGGTATAGTAGTATATGTTAAAAAAGAATTGAAACCATCTCTGATATACTCAGCAGAAGATGGTAGAATATTACTGGTTGAAATCTTCTTGGGAGAAAAGAAGACTCTATTGGCAATTATTTATGCACCAAACAACCATCAGGAAAAGTTCTATGAGAATTTGACTGAAATCTTGGCAAGATTTGATTATATGGAGACATATCTAATTGGAGATTTTAACGCTGTATTTGATCATGATTTAGATAGATAGACAACAAAGAAATCCAAGAACCCTAAAGGACTTCTTCCAAGATCCTTTCTTAGATTGACAGAAGAATATAAGTTGATTGATGTGTGGAGAGCTAAGAATCCAACAGGGAAAGACTATATGTTTTATTCAGACTGCCACAAATCATGGTCTAGAATTGATGTGTTGGATACCTACAGGTCTGATACAAGAAGTTAGAAGCGTGGATATACTCCCAAGGACCTATGCAGACCATAATCCCCTACTACTGAAAATAGCAGAAACAACAAGGAAATTTAGATGGAAGTTGAATGGACAGCTCCTAAAAAATAAAAAAAAATTGAATGATGTAAAAGAAGAATTAAATAGAAGTTTAAGCGCGTTTATCTGGCAAGGGAAAAAATCAAGAATTAAACTGAAAACACTTCAAGGCCTGAAAGAGAATGTGGGCTTTGCGCTACCAGACTGGGAAACTTATTACCAAGCGTGCTGTCTAGTTTGGATGAGAGATTGGATCTTATGGGAAAATCCAAGACTGTTAGCCCTTGAAGGTCATAATCTACAGTTAGGATGGCATGCACTTGTGTGGTATGGGAAGACAGCTGGACATAAATACTTTGAAAACCACCTGATAAGGAAATCCCTTATAACAATATGGGAAAGAATTGCACTGCAAATATACGTGAAGCCCCCTCAATTGGCCTCCCCATTAGAGGCATTCACACAACCAAATGTATGTTCTGCAAATAAGATTATTAGATATAAAGAATTGTTAGATGATAAAGGAACATTAAAAACGAAAGAATTGCAAAATCAAGATATTAATCTGGACTAGTGGTCAAGAGTACAAATTGAATCTAGATATAATAAAGATTTTAAAATGGGGGGTTTCTATTTAGAACAAAAGGAATTTGAAAAATTGCTATGTGATCCAGAGGAAAAGTTGATTAAGAAAATGTATATATATCTTCCTAATGCAAATGAAAGAAAATGAAGAGGTGGTGAAATGTAAAACTTTATGGGTACAGAATTTAGGTAATAATATTGACCCGGCACAGTGGAATGAGATATGGAAAGTAAATACTAAAATAACTTAATCTGCTATGTTTAAAGAGAACTTATATAAGTTATTTCATAGGTGGTATCTAACACCAGATAGTTTTGCTAAAATGTTTAAAAATGTGTCAAATAAGTGCTGGAAATGTAAAAAATGTACAGGGACGTTCTTTCATATGTGGAGGTCCTGTAAAGAGGTGCATAGATACTGGACAATGGTACACAAACTAATACAAACTATTTTGCAGATATCAATTCCTCTCAAACCAGAAACTTTTTTATTAAACTGTATGCTGGATATGAGCAAGAAACAAAAACATCTGATAATTCATATAGTAACGGCAGCAAGAATTTTATTAGCGACTTACTAGAAACAACAAAGAATTCCAAAGCAAGAAGAGCGAATAGTGAAAGTAATGGAAACTGCGGAAATGGAAAAATTAACTTTGCTAATGAAAGGGCAAATGGAAGAAGACTTTTCTGCACCATGGGATCCCTTCTACAAATGGATGACAAATAAATACAATGACTAAATGTAATGTAATATTAAGGGTAATAGTATATGATACAATGGAACTCACAGTTAAAGATGTAGTAGGATGAAGTACAGGAGGTGAAGAACTAGATAATGGATATAGGCAAGCATAATGATAACTGTCTCATGTCTTTTTATGTATATGTGAAAAACAATAAAAATATATTTTTTAAAAAAACACAGCTGGTATTAGGAGCGGATCAGGTGGAAATGCTCATCCCCTTGCCCTAACCCAGTTGGTATTAGGAGCGTAGCAGGTGGCAATGCCCCCACCGCCTGCCTTAACCCAGCTGGTATGTGGAGTGGAGCAGGTGGCAATGCCGACCCCCTGCCTTCACCCAGCTGGTATTAGAAGTGGAGCAGGTGGCAATGCCCACCCCCATTCAGCAAGCTGGGATCAGGAGTGGAGCAGGTGGCAATGCCTGCTCCCCACCTTAACCTAGCTGGTATTAGGAGTGGAGCAGGTGGCAATGCCCGTCCCCCTCCTTAACCCAGCTGGTATTAGTGTTGGAGCAGGTGGCAATACTCATCCCCACCTTAACCCAGCTTGTATAAGGAGTGGAGCAGGTCGCAATTCCCACCCCCTGCCTTAAACCAGTTGGTATTATGAGTGGAACAGATGGAAATGCCCACCCACCCCCCATCTTAACCCAGCTGGTATTAGGAGAGGAGCAGGTGGAGTTTCCCCTCCCACCATAACACAGCTATTAAGAGCAGAGCATATGGCAATGCCACCCCGACCTTAACCCAGCTGGTATTAGTAGCGGAGCACTTGGCAATGCCCAGCCCTCCTTCACCCAGCTGGGATCAGAAGCAGAGCAGGTAGCTTTGCCCACCCACTGCCCTAACCCAGCAGGTACTAGGAGCAGAGCAGGTGGCAATGCCCACCCCCCCACACCTTCACCCAGCTGGGAACAGCACTAGATCAGATGGCAATGCCTGCTCTCCTTCACCCAACTGGGATCAGGAGTGGAGCAGGAGACAATGCCCCCTGCCTTAACCCAGCTGGTATTAGGAGTGGAGCAGGTGGCAATACCCATCCACCACCTTAACCCAGATGGTATTAAGAGTGGAGCAGTGGCAATGCCTTCCCCTGACTTAACCCAGCTGCTATTAGTGGCGGAGCAGGTGGCAATGCCCACCCCTGCCATCACCCATTTGGGATGAAGAGTGGAGCAGGTGGCAATGCCCACCTCACATCTTCACCTGGCTGGGATCACGCACAGAGCAGGAGGCTTTCTTCCCTTCACCCAACTGGAATAAGGAGCGGTACTACAAAAGTGGGAAAGCCCACCCAGTTAGTACAAAAATGTCAATATCCACAATCAATACATAAAGTGCAGTCTCATATATTTATACTTAGCTTAAACTTGTAACCATTCACATGAGAATAAATACACGGCCAATAAAGTGCTATGCACTCACAACTTCATACAAAATTCACACCAGTCTAGAATTCATAAACACTCATAAACATTCCTATGACCATGTATGAAAACTCAAAATATAGTCCGAATATACAGTCACTGTGTTATGAAGTCAATGCTCAAGCATGAGCCCAACTCAGAGAGACTCCGGGACCAACTGAAGGTAAATGCCTCATATGCTTCAAAATGGTATCTCCTTTCTTTTTCTTTTGTCAACAGCTGATTCGGCAAGAAAGTGGAGGTCCGACTGCTACCCTAGGCTGTTTTGTCAGCGTCACTCTCAGGGTTATGAATGAAATGTAACACAAGAGGTGGACGATTTGTATGCCCCTGAGGAAGCCCACAAGACGAAAATCTGTGTGAGTGATAGCCGGCCCCAGTTTGGGCTTTCCCACTTTTGTAGTTCTACTAGTACCGGGGCTAGCCTATCGGATATTGGAATAAGGATCAGAGCAGGTGGCAATCCCTGCCCTCTTCAACCTACCGGAATACGCCACTGAGCAGGTGACAATGCCCACCCTGTCTTCACCCTGCCAGAGTCAGGAGCCAATCATGCAGCAATGCCTTTCCCCCCCTTCAACCTGCCCGAATCAGGAGCAGAGCAGGTGGCAGTGCCCGTACCCCCTTCACCCAGCTGGGATCAGGAGCAGAGCAGGTAGTAAAGCCTGCAGGCCACTTTCACCTGTCAGAATCAGGTGCGGAGCAGGAGGCAATGCCTGTTCCCCCCCTTCACCCAGTAGGGAGCAGGTGGCAATGCCCACCCCCCTTCATCCATCTGGGATCAGGCTCAGAGCAGGCAGCAATGCCCACCTCTCTTTCACATTGCTGAGATCAGGCAGATCAGGTGTGGAGCAGATGACAATGCCCACCCCCCTCCTTCACCAGCTGGAATCAGTGATGGAGGAGAAGCAAATGCCGGCCTGTCCGCCCTCCCCTTTCTAGAGCCCATTGTATTTTTTTCCCAGAATGGGCTTTGTTACTAGTCTACAATAACAATATTAAAGCATAGCAGCTGCTTGAGCAGGCAGGAAAAAAATGAAAGAATCAGAGCATCAGTTAGCAATATGTCTGCATCCTTTAACTAGTTCAGGCCGTGAATTCCAGCACGACACCTCTTAATCCTGTCTCTTTCTTTGTATATGACCCAGTATTATTTGGCTGCTTGCAAGGAGACCAAGTTTCATCCATTTTATGAAAGGAGCCATGTTATGAAAAGGCTCTGTTTCCTCAGAAAGGAAACAATACAACAGTGGAGTGAAGGCTGAAAAGCTGTATCAGAACAGGAAGATAATTAGGGCCCTGTAACAGAATGGAAGGATGGCTCCCACAGCAGACAGAGACCAATGTTCTTAGAACACAAGAATGGCAGGCAGAAAAGACAAAGACCTCAAACAAGATTACTCAAACATAAACAGACAATATTCTTACATAATCTTATAACATAGCAAGCATGTTCTTGAAATGTATTATCTGGAGCTACTGGGGTTGCTATCCTCCAGGTGGGGCCTGGAAATCTCCCAGAATTTCAAGTGCTCTCCAGACAACATAACTCAGTTACTCCAGAGAAAACAGCTGCTTTTGACGGTGGACTTTAGGGGCATAGCTAGGTTTGCCAATTGTGAGTTGGGAAATTCTTGGGAATTTGGGGTAGAGCTTAAGGAGGGTGGAGTTTGGGGAGGGAAAGGGCCTCCAAAGTCAACCAAAGCAGTCATTTTCTTCAGAAGAAATTATCTCAGGATATCAATTGTAATTCTGAGAGATCTCCAGGTTCCACCGGGAGGTTGGCAATCTTATCTACATCTCTTCCTGGAATAGCCTATGGAACAGCCTTCCTAATGATGTAGTAGAAAAGAGTAAGAGTCCAATAGCACCTATAAGACTAACAAAATTTGTGGTGCAGTATGAGCTTTCATGAGTCAGCTCACTTCTTCAGATACTTCTTCAGCTGTGACTCACGAAAGCTCATACTCTACCACAAATTTTGTTAGTCTTATAGGTGCTACTGGACTCTTTCTCTTTTCTACTACATCATTAGAAAGGCTATTCCATAGGCTATTCCAGGAAAAGATGTAGTCTTTTCTACTACTACAGACAGACTAACATGGCTACACATCTTGATTTATCTTCCTGTTGATATTAGGGAGAATTTGCTGAGATTCCACACATTTATTAAATGGAGCCATTCAAGAAGTTTTTTTTAATGCTATCTAATTGTGGTTTTGATGATAGTTGAATTAGTTTTTTTAATTATATATTATTACCAGTGTAACCAGGCTTGAGTCTGGATACAGATTTCATTGGACCATTATCTGTACGGTCCTATGTTTTGACAGGGGAAACACCAACACAGATTGGCTGAGCTGCCAACACACAGACTTCATTTATTCCAGTTCCAATTCTATTGGGATATCTGCAATCCAGATTATTTGAAGAAATCTGTTGTTTGTATTGATCCCTAGGTGAAAAAGTAGCTTTGACTCACTAATGGACTGGCAGAGGAAAGCTTATGGACATGAAGTGGAGAAGCAAGTATGATACACAGAGTAATGAGGGGCAGGGACCAGTCCATGGAAAATAAACTAGCTTCATGCAAAGAATAAGGTTGCCAACTGGTTGTGACATTTCTGGAGATGTTTAGAGTGGAGCCTGGGGAAAGTAGGATTTGGGGAGGGGAGAGATATCAGTAGGGTACAATGCTATACAGCCCACCCTCCAAAGCAGCCATTTTCTACAAGGGAACTGATCTCGATAGTCTGGAGATCAGCTGTAATTCACGAAAAACTCAGGCCACTACCCAGAGGTTGGTAACCATACCAAAGGAAGTTCAGTTGTTAGCACTTCAGCAATGTGACCTGACAATCCTAAAAGGGCCATGGAGAAGCTCTGTATGAGGAGGAAGGGATTTTACATACTGATTTGAACCAATCAACCAATGTTTTGGCTGCAGGCTTCCTGATTAATTCATACTTATTTCTCACCCAGACACTTCTGATGGAGAGAAATACCAGACAGGGCTTTGAGAACTGAAACTTTTTTTTTTCGAAATAATGTTGTGGTATAGAAATAAGCCATTTTGTTCAAAAATACGAAAAAGCATCCTGATATAATCAGAACTGGATTGGGAGACAGCAGAACTGTTGCCTTTATGTAAGATAGATCTAGTGATGCATGCAACTACACAGCTAAGCTAAATCACATTTATTGATTGGAAAGGAATTTTCTGTATGTTGGGCCACACAGATACTTTCCAAACTGAAATATATTCAAGTCGACTGAATAATCTAGCAAAATATTTTAAAACCATAAATTTTAAAAGTAAAATACTGGATATCTATGGATAGGTGTTATCTGAAATCATGTAAAACCATGATCACTATTTTTGGCATCTTTAAAAAATCTATTTTTATTTCATTTTTTAAAATAAGAGTTCAGTTAGCAAATTTAATTCCCTAAATATGAACTTATCACCCTAGCTCCACATCTACCATAACTGATGGCATTAGACCTCAATTCCATTATGCATTATGAGTATTTGAAGTAAAGAAATTACTAATCAGAGGACTCCAGATTTACAGTCATTAACCACTGACCTCAAGTGCAATGTTAAGTCTATGCTTTTGGAATTCACCCCTAGTTTCATTTCCTAGATGTAATAGAATTTCCTCTGTATGAATTATTTTGGCAGTCTGCCCCTTGTGGCAACACTAAAAATTTTTGACCTTGTGGACACAGAAGTCCCTGATGAAGGATGACAGAGCAGAGCTGCAAAGAAGAGTCAGTGTTGGATTTAATAATTTTGTTTGTTTTTACCTTCATTTGTAATTGTTATTTTCATTGTTACCTTCATTCAGACGCACTTTTTCTTTTTCTCAGAATTGTTTCCAGTAGTTTCAATGGGAAACTCATTTCTAGATGTAAGTCCCACCCCACCACCTTCCATCCCATTTGGATGACGTTCACAGAGATCTGTCCTGACTTTTGGGATTTGCTGTAAATCCAGACATATAAGAGATAACATTCCCTTTTAAACAGATCATTAATTGCAAAATATGCTGCCTAATGCAATTTCTTAACTTTCCATTCCTGGTTACCAAGGAAATAGATAGATGGCTCCATGTTTACATTCTCAAATGATCACAAAGACTTTTGGCAACCTGGTCAGGAAGCTCAAGCAAGCAGAACTAGCAACTGGGAGCACCAAGGCAGGTGATTATAGATTTTGCTTGCATTTGATGGACAATATACAAAATCAAGGCATTTGGGTTCTCTAGGACAGGCAGGCCAATGTTAGAGATGTCTGAAGTTGTCAATGGCAGCCACTGCGCTAGAGTACATTAGGGGTGCCAGGTCCCCTGGTGGGGGATCCCCTGCTCCCAGCCTCTGCCCTCCCCTGCCACCACTCACCTGGCCAGTGGGGGGGAGGGGAGGCCTGGGGTACAGGCCTGGTAAGTAAAAAAACCTTCCATGACAGCATGCAGTGGGTGCACTCTTGCTGGCTGCAACAATGTCACTTCCTTAAGTGACACAATTACATATGGTAGCAGGCATGTTCCTGGGCCTCTGTGATGGGCCCCTATGATGGGCATCACTTCTGTAAGTGTTGACATCACGCCTGCCAGGACCATGTGCACAAAGCATGCACACGGGGAAGTTCCCCCAAGTAAGTGCCAGGTCCCCCCTACCACTGGGAGGGTAAGGGAACCTGGCAAACCTAGAAGGCTTGTAGATGGACACAGATGCTAGCTAATATTCACAAAGTATTGTTATTATTTCTGTTTCTTGCTTGCTCACTGAGTGCTTGGTGTAAAATAAACATCAGAATACTTCATGGAAAATCACTTCCGTGTGCACTACAGTAAGGGATAGACGCACACAGAATGGATGATCATGTGAATACATGCCACTCTGTCACTGTAAAAAGAATTCCTAGGATAACTTGCATGATATTTGAATAGTTCAAACTTCAAATAATAATGTAATACCACAGAAATTATATAGAATTAGCACCAATAGAAGATAGATAGGAAAGGGGAAAAACCCTTGAAATTAATCGGTCAAATCCACTACCACCACACCCATACTAGCAATCACTTGCACAAATAAATCCACAGTAGGGATAGGCAAACTTTACTAACAGGCAGAGTAAAAGGAAAATTGCAGTGTTGTTCATCTCATATATGACCAGTCAACTTTCAAAGCCACTGCAATGGTCGGCAGAAAGTAGAAATGATGAGTACAAAAAAATCAGTCAAGGTGATATTTATTACCACATATCTACCCCAATGTACCACAAGAAATGCTCACATTAGGAGATCTTCTGGAAGGTTGCCTGGTGGAGATTGGATGGCTAGAAGTCTTGGTGGAACCACACCTTTTAGTCATTTGTGGCCTCGCGGTAATACAGAATTTGAGTGTGTCGTCCTGCGACTGTGTCAAAGATCATTATGCAAGGTTTAGACCCCAAGTTACTTCATAGATCCAGAGGAGTTAGCCATGATAGTCTGTAGTCACAAAATATTAAAGAGTCCAGTAGCACCTTTAAGACTAACCAATTTTATTGTAGCCTAAGCTTTTGAAAAACACAGTTCTCTTTGTCAGATGCTGATGAAAATGACAGGAAAGGGAGGGACCCATGGATCAAGTTACTTCACTAATTCCCCATACACTGAGTTAATAATGACCTCTCATGCTTAGGGTTGACAACTCTGAGTTGAGAATAGAGATGGGCACGAACAGCAATATGAACCAAAAAAAGCTACCAACATCCTAATCTGCTGTTCATGAACAAGCTGTTCGTGAGGTCCCCTTCCCGGCGAATATGTGTTCGTTCCAAGCCCTGTTCATGGTCTTCGTCAGCCATTCATAAAGCCAGACAGTCTGGCACCTTTCAATCAATTCCCTTGGCAATGTAGGCATGGACTGTCCAAACTCTGTCTGAACTCCTTCTGGCTTTCCTTCTGGGTTGTAACTAGACATGGGCACAAACCAAAAAAAATTAATGAACCAGCAGATCGTGGTTCGGTGCAGACCACGATCCCAAATTCCCGAAACGCAACAAACATCTCCCTTTGTCTACCCGGATCGTGGTTCGTGGTTCGTGGAGGACACAGTGGGGCGCGCCGCTGTTGCCAGCGATACAGGAAAGGTGGCTGAGGCTGGTGGCCGCTGGGCCTGGTGGGCACAGAGAGGAGGCGGGGGGTCTGGCCGCTCGCTGGCGGCACCCCCATGTGCCCGCCTGCCAGGCCAAAGTGAAGCGCCTTAGTAATCCCAGCGAGGTATTCCCTTGGTATTCCCAGTGAGGGCAGGAACGTGGTTGAGGCTGGCGGCCACCGAGCCTGGTGGGCATGGGGAGGCAGCGATGATCCACCTCCCCTTTAAGGTCCCACTGAGGAACAGTGCGGCAGCAGCCAACAGCACACACCTTCCTGCCTTGCCGGAAAGGACGGGAGGGAGAGGAGATGTCATTTGGAGGGGAAGTGGGAAGATCCACCAACAGCCATGAGACCTCCTCCGAAGCTCCCACTGAGCTACTCTGTGGTGGCAGCCGACAGTACCCACCTTCCTTCCTTGCCAGAAAGGATGGGAGGGAGAGGACCTGTCATGTGGGGGTAAGTTGGAAGATCCCCCTGCAACCGCCAGTCCAAAGTGGAGCGTGCTGGTATTCCTGGCTCAGGCCGGAAGGAGGGTGATGACGGTGGCCGCCGGGCCTGGCAGGCCTGGGGAGGCAGCGATGAGCCACCTCCCCTTTAGGGGGTGGGGGGTCTGGCTGCTCACCAGCAGCACCCCCCCATGTGCCCACCCGCCAGGAAAAAGGGGAGTGCACTGGTATTCCGGGCATGGGTGAGAGAAGACATGTCATTCGGAAGGGGGCCCGATCCCCCAGCAAGTGAGGGTCCTCACCTGTGGGTCCCACTGAGGAACAGAGCGGCAGCAGCCGACAGCACACACCTTCCTGCTTTGCCAGAAAGGACGGGAGGGAGAGATGTCATTTGGAGGGGAAGATCCACCAACAGCCATGAGGCCTCCACCGAAGCTCCCACTGAGCTACTCTGTGGCGGCAGCCAACAGTACCCAACTTCCTGCCTTGCCAGAAAGGACGGGAGGGAGAGGAGATGTCATTTCAAGGGGTCGGAGGGCTCCAGACAGGGACAGGTCAAAAGAGAGTGAAGTCAGAAGATCCTAACAGCCGCGAGGCCTCCTCTGAGGATCCCACTGAAGAACTCTGTGGCGGCAGCCAGCATCAACCACCTTCTTGCCTTTGTGGAAAGGATGGAATAAGACAGGACCAAAGAGGTCGTTGGGAGGGGACTCAGTGTTCTGCAGAGGGTGAGGTGAGAAGAGGGACCGTGTACTTGTGTGGGAGAGGAGGCCGAGCCCGAGGCTTCCTGGCCGCATTGTGCAGCAGGACCGGGATGGAGGGATCCCACATCCACTCTGAAGGATTGCGCAGACTGCTGTAGCAGAGGATTGCCCGCTCCCCCTGTGTCACAGTGGAGGCTGTCGCCAGCATCACTCACCTTCCTGCCTTCGCGGAAAGGACGTGACTGGTCATGGCGGCATTACCCATTCGCCCCTGCCCAGAGGGTACCACTGCTGCTTTTGGCAGGGTGCACCGTGACGTGCAATTTTATGCGCAACAGCAGTTGATATGTTCCTCGTGGCCCAAAGCCGAAGCATCATACAGCACCCACCATCCGGCCTTCATGAAAAGGGTGTGTGGGTGAAGGACCCATTCCCCCCTGCTCAGAGGGGGCAGCAGGTGCCCATGGAAAGGGGGGGGACCATGCGGTGCCATGCTAACACCAGCAACAGCAGCAGAGCTGCTCCTCGTGGCAGAAAGCGGCATCATCTTGCAGCACCACACTTTCCTGCCTTCACGGAAAGGACATGACTGGTCGTGGCGACATTACCCATTCACTCCTGCCCAGAGGGGACAGCCGCTGCTGTTGGCCGAAGCCACCGTGATGTACACTCTTATGTGCAACAGTAGTTGATCTGTCTCTCGTGGCCCAAAGCCGAAGCATCATACAGCACCCACCATCCAGCCTTCACGGAAAGGGTGTGAGGGTGAGGGACCCATTCCCCCCTGCTCAGAGGGGGCAACAGGTGCCCATGGAAAGGAGGGGTACCGTGCGGTGCCACGCTAACACCAGCAACTGCTCCTGAGCTGCCCCTCGTGCCCAAAAGCAGCAGCGGCAGACCTCAACCACCTTCCTGCCTTTGTGGAAAGGACACATGACTGGTCATGGGTCCCATTCCCCCCATGCACAGAGAGGACAGCAGGTACACATGGATAGGGGTGCACTGTGCAGCTCAAACCTGTCAAGCTCAGCGCGAGCTGCTGAGCCACCCCTGGAGGTCCAAAGCAGCGGCAGCAGACAACACCCACTTTGTTGCCCTCATGGGAAGGGTGGGAGAGACACACATTCCCCCCTGTTCAGAGGGGACACTAGGTGCCCATGGAAAGGGGGGGGGGTTCTGCACAGTGCCACTCTCATATTGGCAACAGCGGCCAAGCTGTTCCTCTTGGCCAGAAGCAGCATCAGCTGGCAGCATGGCACCTTCATGCCTTCACGGAAAGGATGGGATGGAAAGAAAGGAGAGGTTGGGAGTCATCTGAGCAGATCCGGAGATGGAGAGGTGTGAAGAGGGAAGGGGAACTTGACAGGGAGAGGAGGGCAAAGAGTCACCATCCATAAAAGCAGCCCTGAGAACTGAGGGAGGATTGAGCCCGCTGTGGACGAGCTGGACCTGCTACCACCCCAGGGTGGCTCAGACCCTGGGTACGTCCAGGTCCACGGGAGGGTACCCCAGTAGGTTGAGGTTCACCTTGATAAACGTCAACATGTTCACCAGGTCCGGGTGCAGATGTACGCGGTGGGGACAGAGGAGGTCTTCCAGGTGGGAGAACACCCGCTCTCTCTGCACGCTGGTGGGAGGGCAGGAAATGATGTTGGTGGCGATGATCGACATTTCCAGCCATTGGTCCGATTTCCTCGCCCAATACTGCAACGGCTTGGCATGAGGGGGCTCACTTGGCTCTGAAAGGTACTCGCGCACCATGGCACCCGCAGAGTCTTCCACTGGGTGGGACACAACCGCTGTGCAGTGGCCAACCACGCTGCCCACCGATGAGGCCCAGAGATCGAATGTGTCCATTGGCGTGACTTCCCTGGCGTGGCTCTCTTCCCACCTCCTGCCCCTCGCCCTCACCCTCCTCCTCCACCGCCTGCCCCTTGCCACTGCCTGGTTCCTTCTCTCCTGCCCTCTATCTCTGGAAACGGAGCCACGCTCTGCGGAGCTTCTTTTTCCAGTGCTGCATCTGACCCGCCTGTGTGGCGATGCTGCCCTTGAAGCGGGAGTCACAGAAGGAGGCAAGTTGGTAGGGTGCCTTGTGGCGGACAGGATGCAGGCATTTGGCAACGCAGGCCTGGATCCTCCGGACAAAGTCCCGGACCCAGGGGAGCAGCTCTTGCCCTTGCTGGAGCTCCTGGGCCAGAAACTGGTCAAGGCCGTGGATCAGAGGGAGGACCTGACCCAGGCTGGCCTGGTAGGAACACAAGAGCTCCATGGCATCCTTGAACGGTTTCAGGATCTGGGACATCTGTGCAAGGACTCTCTAGTCAACGGAGCTGAGGCTCAACTCCTCTCCCCTCCTCAGCACATCCGAAGAGGACAGGATGTATTGCACCACGCACCTTTGCTCCACCAGATGACATATCATATCGTAGGTGGAGTTCCAGCGAGTGGGCAGGTCCTGGAACAGTTGGTGCTCGGGGTCTCCTGCCTCCCCCTGCCTCTGTAACAGCTCGTGGAAGAATTTATGCTGCAGGAAAAGTGGGAACCAATGCGACGGCAGCTGTACAGCAGATTGCACATCCGCAAGGTTCCCTCGTTCCAGCTGTCCCTCGGTTTGCTCCCCAGCTCAAGCACGTCCCGCATCACAAGGTGCAACTTGTGGGCCATGTACACCAGGCCCGGGAGGGATGCCTCTTTCCAGGCTGCCAACATGTTGGCTCCCGCTTCCATGACCATGAAGCCACGGACAAACCCTTCCACTTCAGACGTCTACTTCCTCAGAGCCGCCTTGACGGTGGTGGCAATGTTCTTCCTGGTGTGGACCTCGTCCATCCCCTGGGCCTGAAGAAGAATCACCCTGTAGCCCAATGTCAAGCTGGGCACCTTTTGACGGCTGACAGATCTTGGCCTGGGGAGGCGGAGGTCCTCTGGTTGCCACCAGTGGGCGGTGATGGCGAGGTACCCATGATGGCAGCCACTCCACAGGTCGGCCATGAAGTGCACTGTTCTGCCTTGGGCGGCTGACAGGTCTCTGTGGACTATGTCTCGCACTGCCTTGTACAGGGCGGGCACGACTCAACGCCCAACGGTGCACCGTGATGGCATGGAGAACCATGAGGCAAAATGATGGAGCAGCAGTTGGAAACCCATGCCCTCCATGACCGATAGGGGGAAGCCTTGCAGGGTGATCGCCTGCACCACAACACGAATGCCCACCTCCTGAGCCCTTGACCTCACCCTTTTCTGCGGCACCACCCCTGACCCCGATGGAACAACATCCCCCAGGGAGGCCTCCCTGACCCTTCCGCTCCCAACCAGCCACACCCTCAGAGCAAGGCTTCTTGCTCAGGGTGCATTCCAGAGAACCTCCCACCAATCCCGGAGCAGATGAGCTGGCGGCCCTTGGTCTCTTCCCTACAGATGTTTCGCTGGCCGAGGATGGAGAACAAAGGCTCAGGTGGTGCCTCTTCAGGTGCCGAGTCAGGGCCAAGATGACAGGTGCTGCAGGTTGTTGCCCCTGTGCACCAGGCCCTCACACACACAGCAGCGCACCACACGGGGGTCATTAGGAAGGGCCCAAAAGTGCCTACAAACATTGAGGTTGAACCGTGGCCCACTTACGGTTCCAGGGGAGGGAGGACGAAGGGTTGCTGCTGGCTGTGCCATGGCAATGGAAGACAGAGTGGTGGGTGGACTGCAGGCAGGGACAGCACCACCGGTAGTTTGGGATGGGGGCGGGCTGGAGGTTTCCTCGAACCCCAACTATTCCTCCAAGGATCTCTCGGCTTCTTCCTCCCCCAAAATTTTTAGGAGATCCTCTTCCGCCGCCTGCAAGACCTCTTCAGTCTCTTCCACAGCCGAAATGGTGATTTTGGGGGAGCGAGAGTCTCTGCTGCTCCAGAGCCCTGCACAGCACTGCTTCCCGTGCTGCAACCAGGACAATCTCTGCACTTCCCCCCATGACCACTCTTGTCCCCCACCCGAAGCCTCATAGTGCCAGCAAACAACAACCGAGGAGAAGGAGATGACACTTAGAGCCCTCAGCCGAGGTGCCCACCAAGCATGTTCCCAAGGCCTGGCAGCAGCCCTGGCACCAGAGGGAGGGAGGGACTAGAGCCCTAGCCCACCACTCCCACAGACCTGAACAGATCAGGCACTAATGTGAGCCCTCAGCTGAAGTACCCACTGAGCTTGGCCCCAGGGTCTGGCAGCAGCCCTGGCACCAGAGGGAAGGAGGGACTAGAGCCCTAGCCCATCACTCCCACAGACCTGAACAGATCAGGCACTAACGTGAGCCCTCAGCCGAGGTACCCACTGAGCTTGGCCCCAGGGCCTGGCAGCAGCCCTGGCACCAGAGGGAAGGAGGGACTAGAGCCCTTGCCCACCCCTCCCACAGACCTGAACAGATCAGGCCCTGATCAATAATCAATGTGAGCCCTCAGCCGAGGTACCCACCAAGCTTGGACCCAGGGCCTGGCAGCAGCCCTGGCACCAGAGTGAAGGAGGGACTAGAGCCCACCCCTCCCACAGACCTGAACAGATCAGGCCCTGATCAATAATCAATGTGAGCCCTCAGCCGAGGTACCCACTGAGCTTGGACCCAGGGCCTGGCAGCAGCCCTGGCACCAGAGGGAGGGAGGGACTAGAGCCCTAGCCCACCACTCCCAGAGACCTGACCCAATCAGGCTCTGATCAATAATAATGTGAGCCCTCAGCCAAAGTGCCCACTGAGCTTGGCCCCAGAGCCAGGCAGCAGCCCTGGAACCATAGATCCCTATCCCCCAAAGCCAAGCTCAATTGTACTCTCTCATTCTCTCTCCAAAGGCTAGCAAGTGGGAAGCAAGAGCTCCGTCCCACTCCACTGCTCGAAGAAAGTGAAACCCAGCCTGGGAGACCATGGTTATTTATAAGCATGGGTCCCATTCAGCAACACAAGGTCTGTGTTTGGCCATCAGAGCAGCCTATCATTGTTTGCAGGGATGAGATTGGAGTGCCCATGGCTACAGAACAGCCCCTTCCCCCTCCCTCCCCTGGATGTCTTCTCCCACCTTGTAACTGCTTTGCAGCTCCGTGGTTGGAAGGAAGCCCTGCTGATCAAGGAAAGCTGGGCTTCCATTCGGGTTTCCAGCATGACAGAAGGAGGGCAGACAGAGCTCAGGCATTCCCCTGGCTCCATTGCCAGGGGTATAGATTGCTGGCGCCTGAGTGTCTGGCTTCCCGAACCGCGCCCAAACGCCCCAAACCAGGCCTCTCCTGACCTCTGGTTCATTGGCCGTGGCCGATCATGATTCGCCAGGTCACAATTGCGCGATTGCCATTTTCATGGGTTTTTGAGGTTTGTAATGCGGTTTGTGCCCATCTCTACTTGTAACCCCTCAAAGTTGCTTCCAGCAGACAGTCCAGTTTTTTCCACTGTGACGAGAAAATGACAGGAAAGGAAGGGAAACATGGATCATGGCTTTCCCAGGGTCCAATCTCTCTGAAACTTGGGGGATCTTCAGAGGACAGTGAGGATTCCAGCAGACAGTCCACTTTTTGCCACTATGAAGAGAAAATGTCAGGAAAGGGGGAGACCCATGGATCATGCCTTTCCTGGCTCAAGTTCAGCTAAGTCCCAAGGGGCCATTCTGGCTCCCACAAACCTCCAACTACGAATATGTTCGTGAACAAGTCAGGGTCATTGAAGTTCGTGAATCCCTGTTTGTGGATGGCAACGAACAATGAATATCTTGTTCTTTTTTTTCCTATTCATGTCCATCTCTAGTTGGGAAATGCCTGGAGATTTGGGGAGGAGCCTGAGGAAGGCAAAGGTTGGGGATGGGGAGAGATCAGCAGGGCTGTGATTTCAGAATTCATCCGCTGAAGGTGCCATTTTCTCCAGCAGACTTCATCATTATTGCTGGAGATCAGTTGTTGTAATTCTGGGTGAACTTCAGTCCCCGCCTGGAAATTTAGGGTCGACATTCTCCCGCTGGGAGAAAAGGCATAGGATGGTGGGGGGAAAGGCACATAAAGGGGCCTCCCTGGGTCCGCTTCTGGCATGGCACAATGGCCAGGCCCTGGGAGTGTTCCTGGGTTTCACTCCTGGCCGATTCGTGGCCCAAATCAGCTTGGTGTGAAGACTGGAAGCACTTCTGGGGCCTGAATGATGATGTCACTCCCAGAAGGGATGTCATTGCACTGTGCTGGAAGTGTGTGCATGAGAAGAAACTACAGGTAAGTGTTGGTTCCCCCCCCCTCTTGTTGGGAATGTAAGAGGACCTTACAATGCTATGTAGGTTGCCAACCTTACAGCTGCTAGGTCCTAGTCCCAGAGGCTGGGATTAACATCTGTTTTACAACTCTGTAGAGAGGAAAAAATAGTCCTTTATGCCATGTTCCCCTTTTAGCTTGCTCCTTCTTAAAAGCACAACCCAGAGTGTTTTGCTGATGACATTCTGCCCAGGCCAGCAAGATCCGAGTCCAGCAGCTCCTTGAAGACCAATAAGGTTTTCAGGGCGTAAGATTTCAAGAGACAGATCTTCCTTTGCCTGATACGAGAAGGGAGCATTGACTCGCGAAAGCGCAGACCCTGAAAATCTTGCTGGTCTTCAAGGTATTGCTGGACTGAGATTCTGCTGTTCTACTACAGACCAACCCAGCTCACCCGGTAGATGCTGCCTCTAAAATGGTTCTCCCACTGAAGCAGGCTAGCCACTTGCTTGGCCAGACAGTGACCGATAGCCAGTTGGACGTACAGGACAGAAAGCTGATTAGAACTCAGCTGCCCAACAGCCTCTGCTAGAAGCAAGGGAATGCAGAGGGGTGTTCTTGGAGCACCTTGACTGGATCTGTTACCACAGCCCGCATTGGAGCTTACTGTATCTGGATAGTGCCTGGGAACTTTTTCTTTGTGTGATTTGTCTCTTTTCTTACGCCCTGAAAAGTTCCTCATCATTCCCCCCTGCTTGCTTTTTCCCAGTCATCCTTCATTGTTCTCGAGGCTTCCCCCAGGTAATATGAGCTCTGTTCACATGTTACACTGAACACACATAAATTTTATATGCTAGGATAATATTGATTTTTCTTTATGTGTGTAATGAGTAATTCTGATGTTACAATCAATGCACGTATAGCTAAACATATGATTGAACCCAGGCAGTGGTCTACAGTTCCATTGGCTGTTTCTTACAAACAGATTTATGCACTCAGGTGAAATGTATGTGGATTCACTGTACCATGTGAACAGGGCTAGAACTTTTTCCAAGTGGCAGGACCTAGGGTTGCTAACTCCAGGTTGGAAAATTCCTGGAGATTTTGAGGCTGGAACCTGGAGAAGGTAGGGCTTAGAGAGCAGAGAGACCATAGTATAAGGCCGTATACTCCACCGTCCAAAGAAGCCATTTTCTCTAGTGGAATTGATTTCTGTCACCTGGAGATCAGTTGTAATTCTGGGAGATCTCCACCCACCACCTGGAGGCTGGCAACCCTACCCCAGCTCCCATAGTCCCACACTGCTTGATAGGAATACTTTGAGCTAGATGACCTCACTGTCATGTACACACATGCTGATGCTTAGAGGTTACTCTCTCTCCTTGCTGCCCTAACCCCTCTTGCCTTTTTCTCTCTAGGAAAATGAAAGCAGACTCCAAGGCACCAGAGTAACTGTCAGAACGGAAGATTTCCAGCCATTCCCAATTGTTTCTAATACTTCCGTACAGAGAAGAAACCAAACTGAAATAGATATATGCAAATTGAACCTGACAGCTTTCAATATTTGGTCTCATTCCTAGCCCCAACAGAGTCTTAATATGTCCAACTTGTAAACATCTAGGTTCTGAATGTGCAGTTTGAGATCACACAGAAGAGATTTTATGGTTTGTGGATATGTAGGTTTTATTCAGCTATGGAAGGTATGAGGATAGTAGGTGCAATCCTATATTGACTAAACTTGTAGAAAGCTCTTCCATGTGTCCTCAACTTGATAGGTGTTGGAAACTCAACAAACCACAGTAACTTGTGACAATTGGTTTTGCTCATATATTGCAATACTCTGGCATGTAGCAGAATGATGGGGAAGAACCTGATTGTATTAAGATTCACTTTTGACATACAGGGATGTTTTGTGTAATAAGGACCTTCTCAAAACTGGCTCTCTCAGGTTGCACTGTTGTTGTTTTTTGTCTGCTTTTCTTTTACAACACTTGCATACCTTCATTAATGAAGCACTAGACAAAAATATGCTGCATTTAGGGATAAAGTGGGGGGCATATACAATAGGCATGTAAAAAAAATCTTGGAGTTGTTTCAATAAGAAATGAAAGCTCTTCTGCAAAGACTTGGGTAACTAACCACACTTTACTCCTTCTACCCTACCCCCTTTCCTTTTGGGAAACAGCATGGTGTGATGGTGTGGGCTGAGAAGGATGAGCATTAATGGCTGGGATGGGGCAGAAAGATTGTGGCATCTAATTACAGCGTTATTGTATTGTGAAATTAAAATTCAATCAACATTTATGAAATAAAAAGGGGTTGACAATCTGCAAGGGACTTGACAACACAAGGCTACTAGTCAAATGATCAAGAGCTTATATCCACATGCTTAGAAATTTCTTTTTTCTTTTTTTTTTAATTACTAACACTACAAAAAAGGGAAAAAGGGAACAGGGGGAAAGGGAAGAAACAACATATAAAAAACACATACTACATCTACAAGTATTGCATTCCCTTCATACTACAATTATTTAAAGTTAAACTTTCTAATATGCTATTAGATTGGTAGATCTTATAAAATACGAACTACAGTCAGGATCAGGTCTTCTTCCCCCCCCCCCCCTGCGTCTCGGTCACAGTTCTCTCTGAACAGCTACAGTAGCTGCGCTCACTCCCTCCTCCTCATTCCCCCCTTCAGATTCTAAATCCTCTCCTTGCTGGAACTCTTGATGATTAAACACAAAGTCCCTCAGTACTTCCGATGTTATCTTGTAGGCTTGGTCTTTATAACTGAACCAGATACCTTCCGGAAATAACCATTTGTATTTTATTTCACGCTTCCTCAGAAGAGCTGCAAACCTTTTATATTTGAATCTTCTTTTCCGAGCTAAAAATGGAACATCCTTCAATATCTTAACCTTGTTACCCAGAAAGTCCAAGTCCACATTGTACGAATTATATAAGATGGTGTCCCGAGTCTTCTTAGATGAAAAGTCGATAATAATCTCGCGAGGCAGCTGACGCTTCGTTGCATATTTTGAAGATGTCCGATGGACTTCCAGAATATCGCTTTTTAACTCTTCTTTAGTTGCCTTTGCGGATGACGCCAAAAGTTCCGACACCAAATCCTTTAAGTTTTCACTTTCCTCCTCCTTCACATTCTGAAAACGCAATACCGTCTGAGCACGATCCACTTGTAACCCTATCAATTGATTCTCCAAAAGCTTTACTTCTTTGTTTGTTGCTTTCATGAGTACTGCGTTTTCCCGAGCAGACTGCTCTGCCCCAGATGCTGCGTCTTTAATGGTTTTCACTTCGTTCTCAACTGAGCCAACCCTTTGACCAATTTCATTTAGCTTATCAACAAAGGGCTTCATAGCTTTGATGACCGACCGTTTAACCACCTCTTCAAGAGACTCTCCTTTCCCCTGCAAAGCAGCCAAAACAGATTTGCCCACAGCAGGGCTCTGCTTTTTCGTCGCCATCTTAGGGGGTGGGGGAGTCCGCCAACTAAGTTCCAAAACTCAATGAAGGGGAAGATATCCAAACCTTCTTAGCTTCAACTCCCACCAATCCTTCACATGCTTAGAAATTTCTGTAGCCCTTAACAGGCCAGAAGATCTTTTCAAAGCAGCAGGGGACAGAGTACCATGTAATTGTGTTCTGCTCTCCTATACTTCCACTGCAGCATCAGATAATGGCCATATTTGAAAAGAGCTGCTTAAAATTCAGCACAGCTGTTTGTGTCTGCTTATATTTTGATAAAAATCTATTCAGTCTGTACAACAGTGAAGTTGATCTAGGGAAACGCTTAGGAGTTTGTATACTGAAGATCTTAAAACATAATTATATCATTACAAAAAGTGTTTGTCACAAAAATTCCAACACAATTTATAGTCAATGAGTGGTTCTAAATAATGAGTTAGAATATTTTTATCCTATCCTTCATTCAAAGATCTCAGAATATTGTGCCTGGGATCATATATTTTATTCTGCTACCTACTGTATGTGGTATGTTAAATCACAAGACTGTGGTTTGCAGTGTCAGATTCCTTACCCTATTTAGAAAGCACAATTATAAAATAAAGACTGAAGGCAATGAAGAATATTTTCTCCTGCATCCTTCAGAGTTGAGTATAGATTATTGCATCCCCTATACATTTCATTGAGAGCACCATCATTTTGCCTTATTAAGTGTTACCATTAAGAAATATGCATACACAATGAAATCCCTTGGGGGATTGGGAAGCCTCTACCTTCTAATAACTTGAACTGTTGCAATAAGTATATTAAGAAGAGCCCTGCTAGACTAGATAATTGCTCCATCTAGTCCAGCATCCAGTTTCACACAGTAGGCAACTAGATGCCCTGCACAAGCTTACCACTTGCTCGCTTTTAGCAGGCAAGCTCCTGGTATTCTATCTACTGTCTGCCACCACTTAGAGCTTGGAGGGGTGGAAGGAGAACAATTAAGGCTGGGGAAGGCTCCGGCCTAATCACTGGATGTCACTCCCAGTACAACCTGGAATCTTGAGGAATCACTACTGAGTTTTACCATACAGCGGCGGTGATTCCCAGAGCTACCATTTTCAATTCTGGTTTGTATTCAAAAATGATGTAGTGACATCACTGATACTCCACCAACATTATATGCCCATCCTGCTAGCAGTTAGATCCCTCCCTCACACTAAAAGCACAGTTTATGGATATGAAATATCATAAACCCCTTGCCAGAAGTGCCAGACACTGCCTGGCCCAAGCAGAGTGAATGCCAGCTAGAAACAAGAAAGTAACTAAGCCATGAGTCATAGAGGAATGACTGAATGGCCCCCATGCCCTCGAGAGAAGTAGCTTTATCACATCAATGCCCTTCCATCCTTTCACTACCCATCTAACCTAATCAGGCTGTTCAGTGTGCCTGATAGCCTGCCTATCCGATACCTACCAGGTCATCAAGCAATATCTTTTACCTATAGTCCAGCTCAGATAGTCATATCACACCTTTCCCAATTTATTGTTCCACTTCCAGACAAGCCATTAAGGTATTGTTTCTGGAAGCAAGATGTCAGTTTTGCTCCAGGGTATGTTTTGCTTTATAACTGGGCTGTCCAGCCATATGCCCAGCGTGTCTGTCTTGGTATCTACTCATGCATCCTTCCTCTGTTGGGCTTCTTCTCTTTGTGAAATGCTGGTAGTTTTTCTGCTCCTCTATGGATCTCTTCCTCTCCTCTGAGACTGGTAATTATCACCCTCCTCCTGAAGGTGCTTTCCCATTTCTTCCCTGCTTTCTTAGTTAAATCTTTGTGTATGCCATGTGTCATGCATGTCTGTACCCATTCATCCATGCCAATTTTGATTCTAATTCTGATGCTTAGTCCAGTTGTTGTGAATATGATCTTGGTGTAACTAAATTTCCTTTTGCTAGTGTTCTGTTTCTCAAGCTTTCACAGGTGGTTATCTCTCTGACTCCAGTGTTTATGATCTTGCATTTCCTCTCGGATTATGATATGCATTTCTTCCTAGCAACACATTGTGATATCACAAATATGTAAAATCTTCTCACAAAGAAAGAGTGGCAAAAAATTGTTTATAATTGGGAGGGGGAGGAAAAAGTGAACTAGAAAAGAGATGTATTTTTCACATGTTGTCATTCCTGTCAATTTTCTATTCAAGCTGCTTAGAGGCTTCTCTTGCTCCTAAGTAGACCTATGGACCTGAATATGGAAATGATCTGATTTCTGAATAAAATCCATTTGACTAAGTGCTTGTGTCTTACTGCAAATGGGCCAGGGATCTGTCTGCCATGTCCTGTCATCCATAGCCTGATACCATGTGTGTTTTCTCTGTGTTTGCCTTTTTATTGCTCTGTTAATAAAGAAACCTTTCCTTTGCAACATCTGCTTGTTTGTTTGAGAGTTCTCTAAGGGAACAATCCAGGTAGACATAGGTGGAGATTTCCCAGTTAGTCCCTCTTGCTGTGTCCCCTAGAATGCTAATTCCTCCAACTCACAAGGTGACCCTCATTAGGGTAACAGTTTAATGGTGACTCACATGGGCACTGCCCTGCACCTCTAAGTATTGTGAATTATGACACAGGTCTTACAATATAGGTGTAGGGAAACTTCCTAACACACAGGAGTGTGTGTGAGTAAATCTCTGTGATGTACACTATAAGAGCAACTGTCTGGGTTGAAATTGTTTTCCCTTTTCACCATTTAGGCTTGTGTTATTCAGTTGCACCTATTGACCCATATGCTGGTGCAAACAGCTGTGAGGTTCTTTAGAAGATTAGAGGGTGATGTGTGGTTCTTCCCTACAAACTTTTCCCCATCTTGGGTTGTTTTGGGTTGGTTGGAAGTTAGGACAAGCTTCTCTCCCTCTCCACCCCTCAGCATCATGAGCTGCTATTTCACACTCAGTAGCAGGAGAGACCCTTTCATGCTGCAGCCTTAGATTCACAAGATTAGTGCAACTATGTGCATCTACCATGTTGTCAGGTTTAGCAATTTTCCTGGATTGTGGAGTAAGGCCTTTCCCTTCCAAAAATTTGGCATTTGAATTTGGACAAAGTAGCTCAATTTGGTTCCTGACCCACATTCCCCTACTGCTCCACAAAACCCCTAACAGAGCACCAGCTGCAAATTCCAGAGAGTTTGTTTCCCACCTTCATCACTCTACCAGATACAAGAGCCAAGGTCTCTTTAAGTATTATGGCAAATCCTCCTCATCCAGGGTTGCTAGCTCTAAGTTTGGAAATTCCTGGATATTTTGGGGGTGGAGCCTGGAGAGGGTGGGGTTTAGGTAGGGGAGGGACTCAGCAAGGTATAATACCATAAAATCCATCCTCCAAGGCAGCCATGTTCTCCAGGGGAAGTGATCTCTGTGGCCTGGAGATCAGTTGTAATTCTAGGAGATCTCCAGCTACCACCTGGAGGCTGGCAACCCTATCCCCATCCTGAGTGAAAGTTCCATTTTAGGTTCACAAATGGGGTTCACTAACTGTGGTGTGCAGATCCATTAAGGGCTCCTTGAAGCTGAATGACAGTGAGTGTAGGAACTCCTTTGGCCAGGAGCAAAACTCCCACCCCACCTAAAATCCTCCTGCAGAAAGCAACCAAAAATTTTAAGCAGAGCCCTAGTTTAGACAAACTCAAGAAGTGGATAGTTAAAAGGGTCAAAACCCATGGGATCCTTTAGATCTCCCGACCTTCTGCAGACACTGCACAATGCCTTCCAGGCACAATGTGAAAATAAAAAGTTGAGAGGTTTGATAAAAGAAGTTTGTGCAGCCTGGGGCATTTAGGTAGCCCTGAATGACTGTAAGGTTTGCCGGGGAAGCCCAAGCCAAACTTTAGCAAAAAGATCAGAAGTTAGATAAACTATAGGTGGCAAATTTTGATCTGCCTATAGACAAATGTATCTTTGTGTCTGCCAACCTGGGCACCAAGCAAAAATTAGAAGAGTCTCTAGCCCATACTCAAACCACTGAGTAATGAGATGCAGTGTTAGAGCAACAACTCACCCAAGCCCAACACACAGCCCAATACTTTGCTTTCCAAACTAAACCTCAGGATGCTGCCATCAGCCACAAAGCATGCCACAGCTAGTTAAAACAAGTTAAATACCTTGGCCTTGCTGTGCTTCTGCTAGGGATGGTCCCTGTATTTCAGGCACTGGGGGAAGAGGGCACTCGTTCTGCTCTCCTGTGACTATGAGGCCATAGGGGGCAAGAGACTTTGTTTGTTCTCTTTGGAAATTCACCCCAAAATTTACAAGGGCTATATTAGGAGTGGAGGAGGTAGCAATGCCCTCTCCCCGCCTTAACCCAGCTAGTATTAGGAACGGAGAAGGTGGCAATGCCTAACCCCTGCCTTAACCCAGCTGGTAATAGGAGCAGAGTAAATGGCAATGCCCACCCCCTGTCTTAACACAGCTGGTATTAGGAGCAGAGTAGGGGCAATGCCCACCCCTGTTCAGCCAGCTGGGGTCAGGAGCAGAGCATGTGGCAATGCCTGCACCCTGCCTTATTCTAGCTGGTATTAAGAGCGGAGCAGATGGCAATGTCTGTCCCCCACCTTAACCCAGCTGGTATTAGTGGCAGAGCAGGTGGCAATGCCCTCCTCCACCTTAACTCAGCTGGTATAAGGAGTGGAGCAGGTGGCAATGCCCACCCCCTGCCTTAACCCAGCTGGTATTAGGAGAGGAGCAGGTGGAATCCCCCCCCACATACAGCTGTTAAGAGCAGAGCAGGAGGCAATGCCACCCCAATCTTAACCCAGCTGGTATTAGGAGCAGAGCAGGTGACAATGCCTGCCCTCCTGCACCTGACTGGGATCAGGAGTGGAGCAGTGGCAATACCCTCCCCTGCCTTAACCCAGCTGGTATTATTGGTGGATCAGGTGGCAATGCCCAACCCCTTGCCATCACCCATTTTGGATGAGTAGAGCAGGTGGCAATGCCCACCTCACACCTTCACCTCTTGGATCAGGCACAGAGCAGGAGGCAATGCCCTTCTCCCTTCTCCCTTCACCCAGCCGGAATAAGGAGTAGAGCAGGTGGCAATGCCCGCCCTCTTCAACCTACTGGAATAAGCCACTGAGCAGGCAGCAATGCCCACCTTTTCACCCTGCCAGAGTCAGGAGCCAAGCATGCAGCAATGCCTGCCCCCCTTCAACCTGCCCGAATCAGGAGCAGAGCAGGTGGCAGTGCCCATACCACCTTCACCCAACTGGGATCAGGAGCAGAGCAGGTAGTAAAGCCTGCAGCCCACCTTCACCTGTCAGAATCAGGCACAGAGCAGGAGGCAATGTCTGTTCCCCCCTTCACCCAGCAGGGAGCAGGTGGCAATGCCCACCCCCCTTTATCCAGCTGGGATCAGGCTCGGAGCAGGCAGCAATGCCCACCACTCCTTCACATGGCTGAGATCAGGCAGATCAGGTGTGGAGCAGATGACAATGTCAACCCCCCTCCTTCACCTGCTGGAATCAGTGATGGAGGAGAAGAGAATCCCAGCCTGCCCACCCTCCCCTTTCTAGAGCCCATTGTATTTTTTTCCCAGAATGGGCTTTGTTGCTAGTCTGTTGATAAAAGGCTAGGATGGGTCAGGAACCTCCGCCAATGGGAAGAAAGTCAGTTAGTGATCTACAGGAAATTCTCTGAGAAAGAACATTTCCTTACAGCCAAATAGCTCAGTCCGGTCCACATCACTAGGAAAATCAGTCCTGTTGTTTATCAGATCCAGCAACTTTCGCTGCTCCCATCACAACTGAAAGAGTGGATGGGGTGGTGACCTCCAAGCCCAGAGACTCCCACTCCTCCCACCCAAGTGGCTCTGGATCAGCCACTCCAGGTGTCCTCCATTGTAGTCCAGCAGGTGTCCTTAAGCCATGCACCTGCTCCACTGCTTGTGAATCTGGCAGACACATTTATGGTCCATTGAGCCATGCCAGGGGTCACTCCATGGCCTGCACCTCTCCTGCCTCCAGAAACAATGTGGGAGACAGAAACACCACACCTATTTTTTATTGTTTCAGAATACAGCAGAGTTGCTTCATTTGATACCTTTTACACTCCTTTTAATGTCTAGAATAGGCATAATGATTTCCTTGCAGATTCTCATTTCCCGAAAGCCACAGCCATGAATACAAGTAAGCATGCCTTTCTTCCTCCTTTTAGGCATGGGTATTTCCCTATTTTCAGCCCTATCCACTCAGCCAGCTACTCCAGACTCTGCAATTGCAGTCCTATTGGAACTGTAAAGTAAAAAGGACTTCAGTAGACAATGCGATTTGCAGAATGACAGGTTATTATGCCAACACCCACAACCTGGCAGTGTACAATAATCTACTTAAATTTTACCACTGGAGTCCATCTCTGAAATGCCCCTCCAACTCCAAAGCAAGTCTTCCAGAGAGGAGGAGACCTTTTGTTAAAGCCCAGGGGATGCCTCCACCCCAGCCATTCCATTTTATTTTAAGCCGCTGCACTGACGGGCAACCAACATTGTTAACGATGACTTGCTGGCAGAGGAAGTCCACCAGCATTGCAAACTTGCTATAGTCATAGAATCATAGAATCATAGAATCATAGAGTTGGAAGGTGCCATAAAGACCATCTAGTCCAACCCCCTGCCCAGTGCAGGATCAGCCTAAAGCATCTCTGACAAGTATTCATCCAGCCTCTTCTTGAAAACTGCCAGTGAGGGGGAGCTCACCACCTCCCTAGGCAGCTGATTCCACTTTTGAACTACTCTGACGGTGAAAAAGTTTTTCCTAATATCCAGTCGGTACCTTTGTGCATGTAGTTTTAGCCCATTGCTTCGTGTCCTATCCTCTGCTGCCAACTGGAACAGCTCTTTGCCCTCCTCCAAATGACAGCCTTTCAAATATTTAAAGAGAGCAATCATGTCCTCCCTCAACCTCCTCTTCTCCAAACTAAACATTCCCAAGGCCCTCAGCCTTTCCTCGTAGGGCTCAGTCTCCAGACCCCTGATCATTCTTGTCGCTCTCCTCTGCACCCTCTCGATTTTGTCCACATCCTTTTTGAAGTGAGGCCTCCAGAACTGCACACAATACTCCAGGTGCGGCCTGACCAAGGCAGTATAGAGAGAGGCTTTGACCACCTGCGATTTCGATGCTATGGCCCTTTGATACAACCCAGGATTGAATTAGCCTTTTTTGCCACCGCATCACACTGACTGCTCATATCCAGTTTACAGTCCACTCTTACCCCAAGATCCCTTTCACATATACTACTGCCCAGAAGTGTATCCCTCATCCAGTATTTGTGCTTCTCATTTTTGTGGCCCAGATGTAATACTGTGCACTTGTCTTTGTTGAATTGCATCCTATTCACAGCTGCCCACTTCTCCAGAGTATTCAGGTCTTGTTGAATTTTAATTCTATCTTCTTGGGTGTTTGCTACCCCTCCCAATTTGGTATCATCAGCAAATTTAATGAGCAGCCCTTCCACTCCTTCATTCAGATCATTGATAAAAATATTGAAAAGTACCGGGCCCAAAACCAAGCCCTGCGGCACCCCACTGGACACCTCCCTCCAATCTGATGAAACGCCGTTGACCACCACTCTTTGAGTGTGGTCCTCCAACCAGTTCCCTATCCACCGAACTGTCCTATAGTCTACTCCACAGTCTTCCAGTTTGCCCATCAGAATGCCATGGGGAACCTTATCAAAAGCTTTACTGAAATCCAGATAAATCACGTCAACAGAGTTCCCCCAATCCAGTAAGCTGGTCACTCGATCAAAGAAGGAAACCAGGTTGGTCTGGCAGGATCTGTTAGGAACAAAACCATGCTGACTTCCCCGGATCACTGAGCGGTCCTTCAGATGCTTACAGATTGATCCCTTTAAAACCTGTTCTAATATCTTCCCAGCAACAGAAGTCAGACTGACTGGCCTGTAGTTTCCCGGGTCATCCTTCCTCCCTTTCTTAAAGATTGGGTTAACATTCACTCTTCTCCAATCTTGTGGCACATCCCCAGTCCTCCAGGAGGCCTTGAAGATGATGGACAGGGGTTCTGCAAGTTCTCTGGAAAGTTCTTTCAGCACTCTTGGGTGCACCCCATCCGGCCCAGGGGATTTGTATTCATCCAGTGCAGCCAGATGCCTCTCCACTACCTCTCTGTCAATGTCAATTTAGCCACTCAGGTGTCCTGCCACATTTTCTACTATCTCTAGATGTGCCTGAGTTCTTCAGGGAGAAAACAGAGGCAAAAAAGTCATTAAGCCTGTCTGCTTTTTCTCTGTCCTGCATCAGAGTTTCTCCATCTACTCCCAACAGCGGTCCAATTGCCTCTTTTACCTTGCGTTTGCTTCTCACATATCTGTAGAAATTTTTCTTGTTGTAGCGAGCCCTCCTGGCCAGACCCAGCTCGTACTGAGCTTTGGCCTCTCTGATGGCTGATCTGCAGTACCTAGTAACCCTCATATACTCCTCTTTAGAGGTCTGTCCTTCTCTCCATTTCCTGAACATTTCCTTTTTCTCCCTTAGCTTATTCTGGAGCTCTCTGTGCATCCACATCAGTTTCTTGGAGCCCTTACCATGTTTCCGTCTTGCTGGGATAGTGAAGGCTTGAGCTTGCAAAAGCTCGTGTTTGAGAATGGCCCACCCTTCACTTGCTCCTTTTCCTTCCAGCACACTCCCCCATGGAATGACTCTCATCAAGCCTCTGAGTTCATTGAAGTTGGCCCTAAGAAAATCTAACCTACGATTCTGGCTATGAACTTCCTTGGCTCCCCACAGCAACTGGAATTCAAGAAGGACATGGTCACTTCCCCCTAAGGTCCCCACCACCTTCATCTCATCTACCAATTCTTCCCTGTGGGTTAATATCAAGTCTAGTATGGCCGAACCCCTTGTAGCTTCCTCCACCTTTTGAAAAAGGAAGTTATCGGCCAGGCAGGTCAGGAAATTGCGTGATTCATGACGCTTTGCTGAGCCTGTCTCCCAGCACACATCGGGGAAGTTGAAGTCACCCATAATTACAAGGTTCTGATATCTGGATACTCTGCCAATTTGTTCAAAGAGGGCAGCATCCATTTCTTCTCGCTGGTCAGGTGGTCTGTAGCAGACTCCAACAACAATACCCTTTGTCCTTCCTCCCCTTATTTCTACCCATATAGTCGCAGCTGTTGTCTGAAATGTGGGAGCCTCCCTTCAAATTGTTGTATCGGTTGACACGTATTAACTCCATAATGAAAGAAGGAGACCAACTCACTGTCACCCTCACAAATCCCTCTGGCTCAAACCACAGCCCGAGGCTAATTAATTGGCAGCAAACCCCTTGGAAATTGATTGGGCAAGCTTATGTGACAAGGTCTCCCAGAATGGGGAGTTGGTCTGACCAGATCCCCTTGTGATCTTTCCTCTCCACAAATCCCATTCAAGTTGTTAGGTGTGTTAACCTTTAATGCCACCCGTCAAGAAGGAAACTACATCGTCTCTATAGAGTTAAAGGACCCAGCCACTTTAATCTTTAACCACCTCATTGTTAATGCAGACACCCTCTGCAGAGCTACCTATCACATAGCTGAATCTCATGAACTTAAGACTGATATCCAAGATAAAGTGCTCATGAACCCACAAATGTCCCTTAAGGAGATCCATGTCAGTTTGACAGGACACAGTATCTCCCTCATGCTTCCCGAATGTGCCTCCTATCTGTGTCCCAGTGAGCAAGCCTGGGAGGAATGGGTTAAATTGCGGCAAGGTGCTGACCACTCTGCAAAGGTGAAGCACCATTTAAAAGACTGGATAGCCCAAGTTGTAATTAGAGTGTCTTTTATAGACACTGCCAATATAGAGATCTTTGCCAATAAGCTATCCTACACCACTTCAAAAATGTCTAAATTGGGTGAACTCTCACGCAATCCCTCATCTCTGTAATAGATGTACCACATTCAATTTGTTTCCTTTTAATCACTTGGGAACAGCTTTTAGAAAAGGATTTCTTCATGTTAACCCAGGGAATTGATCCCCTGCAGCACAATGTCTCCATGGCATTGGCCTGCACGCAAGCTCATACTCTCAATTTGGCCACAGCCAGGGAACTCGTCTGTGATTCCTCCGACAGATACATTCCCATAGAAATAAAAGAGCTCATGAAGTTCAATCTCACACAAGGTGAATTGGAGCTAGAAGACTTGTGGAGATTACTTAACATCTCATACGACCCTCACCATCACCAGCTGTTCCTTTTTATCATCACTATTGCAGTACAAGGATCCTTTTCCATTTACGTTGTCTTTCCCTTTGGCTTGCAGACAGGTACTGGGGATGTCTTGTACAAAAGAAATCACCATCAGTGGGCTAGAACCTCTTTTTCCAATTGGCAGACCATTAAGTATAGAAGGCTGCTGGTGCAGAGAAAATCTAGGTTTCATCTGCGATAGCGATGCTTTAGAAGAGCACCATCCTTGCCTAGTCCCTAGGAAAAGCGGAGTCAATGCTCCTATGATATTACTCGAGGAGAAGCATCAGCCATTGTGTACATAGGAAAAGGCTGTGCCTGTATCAGAATCCCTTGCAGCACAGTCCTCATTCACGGCCTCCATATGCATTCTGCCCTTCACAGGGCGCTTCATAAAATAAAGGCAGCTGGGGATCAAGCTGTTTTAACAGTCTCACTTAATGGTGCCCGGATTGCCAACATTTCTGCTGAAATTGCCTTATCAGGCCACCACTCCTAGTGGGAATCTCTATTTGGGTGGACAGAACTCGCCACTGGAATGCTTAATATCACATTGCATCCTATTGTAATCATCACTGCTTTGTAGGTTCTTTTAACTTTGTTTTTGCTTTCCCTCACCTGTTCGGTGAAATGCCAGATTGCGCATTTGGAGACCCTGAGCAATTTGATATGACACAAGATTAGATCAGCCTAAGCTGCCCACCCCGGATGATTCCCAGCTCCAGTCACTTTTTCCTTTTTCGATTTTGTGACTTTTATGGAGACAGAGCCCCGTCCCCCGCGAGGACTCCATAGAAAACCCCCTCCAAGGTAGGAAATGGCATCTAGAACCAAATGGGGAAGAAGGCTAAAGACACATCTTTGCAACCACAGCCATGTTACTTCATCATCAGGGAAACAATAGCCAATGCCATAAGGCCAATACCAGCCTGTGGCTCCAAGGGAATGAAGTCTCCAATGCAGAATCTAGCTACTGACAGAATCCTTACTAGGAAGCCTAATCTCCATATTGCCACACTTGGTTCTGAAGGCCTGGCCCACCCTTGGGTAAAGGCGCCCACCTTTTTTCAAGGGTCCCTTGTTTTTCTTTTTATCCCAACAGTTATGGTTATCCATGTCTTCAATGCACTTTGGGGGCAACTTTTTGCATGACATGTCATAATCCACTTATTAAAATTTTTATTTTATTTAAATACAGAGCATAAAAGAAACAACACACAAAAACAAATCAATACCTCTTAAAACACTAATAGATTTATACAGATCTTATTAAAATTAAAAACATAGGAACAATGGCTATGAAATTGCAAATGTATCAATTAACTATACAGTGTGTATAGTTCCCACACCCTGGGAAACTCTTACAGGATGACTCAGCCCAACCCCACCTTCCTGAGTAGATATAAATTACCTGCCAATATCTTCTCCACACTGTGACACTGAGAGATCTCTGTCTTTCGGTGCTACACCTCTGAAGATGCCAGTCACAGCTGCTGGTGAAATGTCAGGAACTACAATGCCAAGACCATGGCGATACAGCCCGGAAAATCCACAACAACCATTGTTCTCTGGCCATGAAAGCCTTCGACAATATATACAGTGTGTAATGCCATATATTAAACACCCAGGGCTCATTTCGAGCCGGAATGCTCTGGAACGATGTTCCGGACGCTCTTGAAAATGATCATATGGGTGGTGTTCCCATCCATCCCCTTCCTTCCCCATGCGCAGTCCACTAGTTCAGCAGCAGCAGCTGCACTGAACTTTAGCAACTGTGTGGGGGAGAAAAAAAGCAGGCCCTAAGCTTCACAGCCTTGATTTCCCCAGGCAGATGGTGAGTGTTCCCTGCGTGCATTCCCCTTCCTCCCCACCTCCGTAGCGGGAAACGAAAAGGTGGGCTCCCTCCCCATGCTGCTCTCCGCCCAGCCCACCTGGCCGTCCATCCTTCCCTCTGCCGCTGCTTCTTCCACCACTCCTCCTCCACTGTGGCTGGGACGCTGTTCACTGTCCCAAAGGCCAAGGCTCCTGTGCCTTCTCTCTGCCTCGGCCTGCATGACCAGTGCTGAGGCAAACGGTGCAACTGGGTCATGCTGAGCTGGGGACTCGTGTAACTGCCATGGCTGGGATGAATGAGGAGACAGCCTGGCAGCCACCTTCCCGGCTCACAAAATAACCAGCAAGTGGCCACTTGTCGTGGCTCAGGGTGGACGGCCGTGGACTTGGAAGGCAGCACGGTGCTGGCCCTGGCCAGCAGGCGCTCACGCAGGCTTTCCCCCGTGCCTGCCACTTGTTGCAGATCAGGGCAGGCAGCCGCGGGCTTGGCAACGGGTGCCCCATCTCTTATTCCCTGCAAAAGCTGTAAAAGAGAGAGGAAGGGTAGAGAGAGGGGGGTAGAGGGGGTGGGAGAGAGAGAGAGAATGTGGAGGGAGGGGGAGGGAGAGGGTGTGATAGAGAGGGGTAGGGGAGAGAAAGAGTGAGGGAGAATGTGGAGGGAGAGAGGGGGTGATAGAGAGAGGGGGGGGAGAGAGAATGTGGAGGGAGAGAGGGGGGTTAGGGCAAGGGTTTTTTTAATGACTCCAAACAAGGATTTTGTCAGTATAAGTCTTTTGTGGGAGTAATATTGTACTGCCAGAGCATCTGTGTTTCTTCTGATTTTGTGATGGATTTTTGATTTTGCAATGAATTTCTGATTTTTCTGTTTTCATTGTTTATTAATTGTTGTAAATTGCTTTGCAACTTCCAGAGTATAATAATATTTTAATGCAATCTTTAATTTCTTTTATAGTTACCATGGAATATTTGTTAGTTGTATGATTTTACTGCATTATTTTTAGTTGAAATCCCCCTTGGGTTTTGTAAATGACTTGACTTCATTAGCTGGCCAACCCTGGGTTGGGAAATTCCTGGAGATTTGGGGCAGAGACTGGGGGACATGGAGTTTGGGGAGGAAGTTCAGTGGGGACACATTTCCATAGAGTCCACCCCCCCTCCCCAAACTGCCATTTTCTCCAGGGCACATGGGGGGTGCCGCTGGCGAGCAGCCAGAACCCCCCGCACCCTGAGGGGTGCCTGCCAGGCCCGCCGGCCGCTGGCACCACCCACCTTCCCACATAATACCAGCATGCCCTGCTTTGGCCTTCATGATCACGATCCACGATCCACGGATCGTTATTTTGGGATCATCGCGGTGCCGATCCACAATCCGCTGGATCGTTAAATTTTTTTGGATCGTGCCCATCTCTATCATTTATCCTTTTACGAAACGTATTTCACTGGCTGTTTTTGTGTATTAGTTGGCTTCAAAGTATGACTGCATTTGCTTGCTTTATTTTTATGATTTATTGCTAATTGTTTCTCTTGCATTTATTCCATTTGCCTTATACTGATCATTTTATTGTGTTACATTGTTTGGGGTTTTTACTGCTCTTATTATTTTCTTGTGTGGATTTGTTTGTTTTTTATTGAGTTTGCTTTGTTACATTTTATTGCAACATTGTACATAGGAAATACTTCTTTTTCCTGTTACGCAGGGAAAGCAATGCAAAAATTCAGGGAAAGAAAAAGATTTTTTTTTAATCTTGTTCTTTTTAGTTTTTGTCACCAAATCCCTTTTTTCTAGTTGATAAGCATGGTCCCTTTTCCTCTTTCCTCACCCACTTCCCTTCCTCTCTGCTCCTAAGAACTCAGGTCTGCCTGCCTTTCCACATAGGTTCAATGAAGTCACACGCTGCAGCTCTGACTTCTTCATTGAGGGGGATTGTTAGCAGTCATACTCTCTGTTGTGATAAAAGGGTATTTTATGGATATGAAGCATCATAAATCCCTTGCCTTAAGTCCCAAACACTGCTTGGCCCCAGGCCCACTGCCAGCCCACCTGGAGACTGGAAAGTTATCAAGCCATTAGTCATAGAGGAATGACTAACTGAATGGTCCCCACACCCTGGAAAGAGGCAAAGATAACAAGGTTTCCTGGGGAAACTCCCAGTTTTATCCCATCAACACACTTCCATGCTTCCCCTCCCCATTTAACCTAATCAGGCTGTTCAGCATGCCTGATAACCTTCATATCCGATACTTAATAGGTCATCAAGCAATATTTTTAACCTATAGTCCAGCCCAGATAGTTATATCACACTTTCCCCAACTTATTGTTCCACCTCCAGACAAGCCATTAAGGTATTGTTTCTGGAAGCAAGATGTCAGTTTTGCTCCAGGGTATGTTTTGCTTTATATCTGGGCTATCCAGCCATATGCTCAGTGTGTGTGTGTGTCTTGGTACCTACTCATGTACCCTTACTCTGTTGGGCTTCTTCTCTCCACGAAACACTGGTAATTTTGCTGCTCCTCCACAGACCTCCTCCTGCCCTCTGAGACTGGTAATTTTCACCCTTCTCTTGAACCTGCTTTTCCATTTCCTCCCTGTTTATCTTGGTTAGCTCTGTGTGTATGCCATGTGTGGTTTTTCATGTGTTTCCCTTTTTATTGCTCTGTTAATAAAGAAACCTTTCCTTTAGAGCATCTGCCTTTTTATTTGAGAGTTCTCTAAGGGAACCATCCTGGTACACATAGTTAGTGATTTCCTGGTTACCCCCTCTTGTTGCATCTCCCTGAATTCTAATTTCCCCAACTTACAAGGAGAACCCCTCATTAGGTTAACACCCCCACATCCCTTTCCCCAATCCTCTTGTCAGTTGCCAGGCTTGGCTTAGCAACTTTATTCCAAGCAAGAGTTAACTCTTTCCCTCCCAGCTCTCTGATTGCTGCACTTAGAAAATGTGCTTTCAAGGGCAATTTGTCACCGTTGTCTTTTTTATAACCTGAAAAGTCGTAGATTTTCAGCCTTTTCTCATAGAAAAGGTACACCAACCCTTTAATGTTCTTAGTTGCTCTCTTTAGTCCTTCTCTTCAAATGCTGCAATATCCTTTGTGAGATCAGATGTGGTGCAGAACTGCACATAGCATTCCGAATGAATATTGTACATCTTACACGGGCATTATAATAAATTAAATATTCACCAAGATAAAATAAAATAAAATGTCTGGACATTTTCACAGAAAGAATTAAAATACAGAATCAACACAAATATCTGATAATAAAACACCATACAATCAAAAAGGATAATGATCCAGAATAGTGCAATTATGGGTCAACCATGCTTAGACTGACATGCCTCATTGTCCTTTTAATCTTTATAATGGCAGTGGCAAAATTTACCATTTGGAGAGTAATAGATTTGTTCCTATCTGCCAATAACAAGACTAATTTCTCCTGGTCTGACCTTCCTGGGAATTGAGATATAATGGTCCTCAGAAATCTGCTGTACTCAACATCAAATCTTGGACACTGGGACAAATCCTCAATGGACCTATAATCACAGGAGCACACTCTTTCACTATACAGAATCCCATTGCAGCATTAAATTGGTAAAGTACTCTGGAAGAGTCAGGGAAGAAGGAAGTAACTGCCTATAAAGTAGAGCTGCTCTCAAGTTGCCTACTAGTCCAGCATCAGTTTGAGCACTCTGATCTAACAATCTTTGCTTTATTAAAAGTTTGGATGCAAGAGTCCTCAAATACTCATCTGAGAACCCAAGGCTAGTCACTAATGGTTGTTGTGGGTTTTCCGGGCTGTATTGCCGTGGTCTAGTCACTAATGTCGATATAAAGTTGTGCCATGAGTTGGCCTTCATCTCTCCCTATATCAAAGACTGAAGTAGAGATAATTCTACATTAAACATAGCTGAAGATGTTTTTTTTTTAAAAAAAACAACTAACGGCAGGCAGGCAAATTTGTTCCGAGCAACTTCTAAAGACTGGAGATTTCCAGAGCCCTAAATTGGTGCTTCGTATAGAAGCTGGGGCAGTCATTTCATTTTATAAATTTCCAAAGTTGGAGACATCAGGCAAGCTCCTATTTTCCTATAAAATCTTAGGATACCAAGAACAGCCTTTTCAAGGTTATGGTTAGCATAGTCAGTGTGGGCTGTCCAAGAACCCAATTGTTGGAACATCACTGCTAAATAGGGCCCCTTACTTTTGACCTTTCAACAGGGACCCTTACTTTTGACCTTTCAGTTGTGATTCTTGTTATTTCTAATTAGAGATGGGCACAAACAACAACTGTCTCTCCCTCTCCACTGTCTGCAAAATCAGAGCTGGGAGCCCCCCTCCCCTGCTCTTTGCTCCCTTGTTGTAACAAATTTGGAGCTCCACACTTGAAAGGAAGACCTGCCTATCAAACTAAATTGGGCTTAGATTGGGGTTTCCAGGGCCACAGCAGGAGTTCAGACAGAGTTCAGACAATCCCTGCCTACGTTGCCAAGGGAATTGATTGCAGGTGCCAGATTGTCTGGCTTGACAAACAGCAAGATGAACAGCAATGAACGAGGCTTGCAATGACCACCTGTTCATTTAGAATGGGGCCTCATGAACAGCTTGTTCGTGAACAGCAGATTGGGCTGTTCGTGGCTTTTTTTTGTTTGTATTGCTGTTCGTGCCCATCTCTAATTCTAATCACACCATCTGCTTCCCTCTCTGGTTTCATAGTTATGCCATGATAAGAAGACATCTCCCCTCCTCTTCCTTCTTATGATTCAAACTCTTTGTGATTCAAGCTCAAAGGTGGAGAGTCTTTTATTTATGACCTCATAGGATACATCTATATATTATCTTTCTGTTCAAAAGTTCAGATGCTATTTCTGGCACCCAAGCAGTAGGATTACTAACTGGTATGCCCTTTACTTTGAGAAGGGTACATTCAGACCACCAGATGTGGTATTTTTATTGGTATAAGAAAATGGGAAGTTAATCAAGAATTCAGACACAGACTAAAGATTAATTGCTGTCTCATCGTATCTCCTCTGTTGTTCTATTCCAATTCAGTTTGCTTCTAAGGCTGATGTACACAACCATGTTTCTTATTCCCCCCCCCCCCAAGCTTGGATTGACTCATTCAGCTTGGTCAGAATGAGTTTTGCAGTGCACGTGCTAAAGTCATTATCAGAGCCAGTTCAAACATTTAGAGGAAAAATCATGGTTCAGTTTGTTTTTGAAAAGCTAGCATGTGATGCTGGCTGAATGATTTTAATGTGCTAGCTTTTCACTTTCTATCATGAGCTAGCTGATAGCTGGATATGTGTGGAAATGTTGACGTTCAAAATGCACAAAAAGAACATGGATTTACCAAAGAAGTTATTGAGCTGGAAGAGATAAATGCCCAAGGCAGGAGCATCTTCTACCAGCTGTACTATAGATCTGCCTAGGTAAACCAAATGACCATCTGCCACAAATAGAGACCAGGTGTGTCACTGAAAGATACAAGCAGGCGAATTGGTACAGATAACTCTCACACACAAGTGAGCAAGCCATGAATAATCAAGTTTATTAGTAATAAACTACAAATAATAACTAAGATTGTCAGTATAACACAAGACACATGTTCTTCAGGCAAATACTCTTGAGATTGTTGCCCCATACCACCCCTTGAGTGCTGTGACCTCATTGCACCCTGAGATCCTGAGGCCTTCCAAAGTCATAGGTGTGAATGACTCAATCTACTTTGATATTAAGGCAGACACTCTAAATGAATGTATGTATTTTGTCAGGCACTTTTAAAAGGAAGTAGCTTGACTACTTGAATACTCCAGGGAACATTAACCAAGAATCATTAACCAAGAAACTCCTCACACCCATGACAATAATGGCTCAGGTTTGCAGGTTAAATAACAACAACAGCAACATTCAATTTATATACCACCCTTTAGGACAACTTAACACCCACTCTGAAATGTTTACAAAGTATGTTGTTATTATCCCCACAACAATCACGCTGTGAGGTAGGTGGGGCTGAGGAAGCTCTAGAAGAGCCCAAGGTCACCCAGCTGGCTTCAAGTGGAAGAGTGGGGAATCAAACCCAGCTCTCCAGATTACAGTCCAAAATCCATTTCCCTCACAACACAAGTTTCCCTGATAACTGTAAGACCAGGAAGGACCATCACTCATTTTCTGACCATTGTAAGCCAGTCTGAGTCATGCCTGCCACCCCTGCTAATTCAGTCATCTGGACCAGACACGTCTCCTGCTCTCCATAGTACTCTTCCCTGGCACTCTTTCCTGGTACCCATTTACAACAAAGTTTGAACTGTTTTATGACAGCCCAGTTCCTAGCCCTCCTGCTAATAGGCTTCAGGGTCAAATTAGAATAGAATGGTCTTCTTCTTCAAGATAGGTGGAGTAAGTTTTCCTGTCTCCTTATCTGCTTCTTTTCTTGAATTTAGCCCTCTCCATCTTTTTACCTGCTTCCTGCTTCATCATCATCATCATCATCATCATAATTTATTATTACAGTACCAAGACCAATATACAAAAATTGTTACCAAACCACTTATCAATAAAAAGAAAACCATCAGTTTTTAAAGAACTTTTAAAATACATTTCACTCCTTTTAAAAATTAATGTACAGAATCTGGCTACTTGCCATGTGATCATGTGGTTTTTATCAGCTAAGAGCCAGCAGAGCTTTGCTTTATTTGTAGTTATATGACTGGGAATCCTATCTAATAGTGGGGTAAAAAATTTTAAACAAACCTCTCCATAAAATGGGCAACTGAAGAACATGTGCTCTGCAGACTCTACCTCTCCCAAAGGGCATAGACATAGTCTTTCTGCATAGGGGATTTTGTTGTACCTACCCTCAACAACCACTGATGGAAAAGCAGAACACCTGGCAAAAGAAAATGCCCTTCTGAAATTATTTACTTCCACAGAGGCCAGATACTTGGCTCAAGAGTACCTTTATCATTTATCATTTATCAGTACCCCCATTTTAGATGCACTAGAGATGTCAGATTGGTGCTCTATGTCTTCTATTCTTTGTTTAATTAACCCTTTGGCTCGTTCAGGCCCCTGAATTAGGAGCACCTGAGGAGAGAAACCTATTTTTGTAATATACCTATAAACCGCCTTAAGCCAGCTGGATTTAATTTTGTCATGGAGAATCAGTGGGAGCAAACCTTGAGGATATAAAAAAGCTTTCAGCCACATATGAATGGATTGGATACCCACCCTAGCTTCAGACCTCAGTTTTCCAGACTCCAGCTGAATGCAGGCATTTGATACACCCTTGGGAACTTGGAGCACAGCTCTCAAAAATTTGGACTGTGCTCTTCCTTGGAGATTGAAACAAGAGGAGGGAGGACCTAAAAATATTCCATATAGCATCTGCACTAAAGATTTGGCCTTATACAGCTTTAACGCTGCTGACTTCCCGCTTCTTAGCTTCTCCATTCCCCATTCTTATTTGTCCTACCATCAGCTAGCCTTCCCATAGCATAGATGCATACCTTTCTATCAGAAAACCCCTACTCATATATCACTCCACAACTTTTGATCCCTCTGGGGCAATCCATCACCTATCTGTTCTCATCTGGTTGTGTTCTCTGAACTAGCCAAGTGGAAGAAAAACAGTTTGGGTTAAAAGTAACTTTAATAATGTATTTAGCTTAAAGTAATACTACTGAACACTAAGAATGTACTAAAGTGAATGTTTTTTATTGAAGTGTCATATGAAAATTGCTGCTGTATTGTTGTCATTATATACTTGTACTACTCCCCACAATTCTATTCTGTATCTTGGACTGGATAATAAAGTTATTTGTTGGTTAAGTAATTGTCTCCCTTGCACTCTTCCTTCCCTGGGAAATTTACTTCATCACACTGTGAACTATGTATACAACAGACTTCTTCACATATTGGCTATGCTCTTCATGTGACAGCTCTGACATGGGGACCTAGCTGGGCAACAAGGTAATCAAATGTTTGGAAATTCTACATTTTAAATCATCAAAGACATGTTTCTATTCTCACAGTGAAATCCTAAGCAGAGTTACTCCAGTCTAAGCCCACTGATTTCAATGGGCTTAGACTAGAATAACACTGCTTAGGATTTCACTGTCAAAGTGACATTTGAAAAAAATCTAAGCAACATGGGCAATTTAGCAATGATGAATTGGTATGCAGTACAATTAAATAAAATATATTATTTTAACATTTCATTTTAGTTTTCATTTGTACACATAATAGACTGTTGGGTAGTGTGCTTTTGGTCCGCATTTCTTTTTATAAAAGTTTTGCTTATACATAAGCTTTGTTGGATTGACATAGTTGATGATAGGAAGATAGAAAAGATTTTTTTTCATACATCTTATTAATCAGAGACCCAGGAGACACTTTTTCTTCTCCTTACTAGTGTGGGGCTTGGCTCAGTTGCTGGAATCATCTAGGTTATTTCTTGGACAGGCCTCTCATTCAGTGCACTCATCCCCTTCTTATACTGTACTGACTGTGGTTTAGCATGAATTACTAATTTGATATGTGGGTTACTAGTGGTGGTAAATGCTCCCAGTTTTGGAGATAAAAAGAGACAGCTTATACTTTCGTTACTTTCTATTATCTAATTTTGTGATCCCTTAATGAGCTTGAGGAACCAGTTCTTTCTGGCAGTTGTTCTGCCATCTCCACTTAGGAATTTCCTGGTGATATGGGAATGGTGACTAGGGAAGACGGACTTTGTGGAAGGGGTAGAGTCAGCAGGTATGTAATTTTATTCAATTCACTCTTCAAAGCAGCCATATTCTTCAGAGGAATGAGTCTCTGTAGTGTGGAGATCAAGTATAATTTCAGGAGAAAAAGCTTTTTGAAAGCAAGATACATTTAAATCTAGATGTGTTACATTTGCTACATGAAATGGGAAAGTGGAGTTGGCCAAAGCAAGATAATAAGAAGCCTTTATTGGTGGTTTAAAAAAGAGGATATACATTTTTATTCTTAAAAACAAAACAAAACTATGAAGTTTAAATTACGTGTCACAGTAATAAACAAGTGTAATTTTTATTTTTATTTCAATTTATTGCAACAAAATCCTACAAAAGTTGGGAAAAACATTACACCTTCATTTTACTTCTCTATGGATAGAGACATAGGTATTATCATGACAAATACCATTTGAGATAATATTTTTTTTAAAAAATAACAAGAGGAATCCACTTTTCATGGCCCAAAAGCATGAACCTTACAGTTTATTTGCTTCTACCTATTACTTTCATAACAATTTATTATTTCATTAGGGCAGGCAATAGACAGGTTAAAGTATATGTTCAGGGACGGAGGCCCTGCCCCCCTCCCACGAGTGACAGATGTCCCAATGAGCATCCCCAAAGCTGCAGCAGATGACAGCTCTGAGTTTGGAGCCCTGGAGGAGGTGGCAAGGATGGGCACAGTGGGTGCAGACAGCAATAGGGATTGCCGCTGCACCCCAAACAGCTCTGTAACATGGCAGGAGCAAGTTGTTGAGGGACAGATGGCCGAGGAAAACCTTGAACAAAGCGGCTCCTCCATGATGGCCAGGGAGGATCCCCCCGCATCTGCAGAGACAAAGGCAGCACCACCCAGCGGCAGCAGGTGAAGCTTACCCTCAAAGGTAGCACCAGCCTGGACTGCCAGGGCAGGACAGCGGGGAGAAGTGCCAACGTAGCAGCTGGGGTGCACCAGGTAGTGGGAGCCAGCCAGACCCACCCTGCTAACTGACTCCAATGAACTAGGGAGGGGTCAGAGGCAGGAGAGCCCAGGAAAGACTCCAACAGGCTGATGGAGCTGGCAATCCATCCAGGAGAGGCAATAGGGCAACTTAGGACAGGGCATAGCCTGGAAGAAGGGTGGGGAATTCCCCTATTGTGGTGCTATAAAACTGAGCTTGGCAGAGCAGATGCGGTGGTGTGTGTAATGGAGGATAGAGCTGCGAATTGGAGAGTGAGAGAGAGCACAAGTGATAGGGTGGGCAAGCAGACAGGCAAGCAAACTAGCTGACAGAAGACTACAGTGGCAAAGCGAGGCTGAGAGGGTGCTGTATATCCCCGTCCTCCTCGCTTCTTGGGCATGACCCCAGACTGGAACCAAAGTGCAGGCTGATCAAGAAAGTGAGCATGTCCCTCCCCCCCCACCCCCGGCATTCTGGCAACACAGCTGTACCTTTTCCAACCCTAATAAAGAAAACCAAATAATGCAAAGCCAGAAAATGCAAAGAGTACTCTAAACTTGTATTTTTAGGGCATCAGTTACAGCAGGACAGAAATAATGTAGAAGAAAGTTACAAGAGTGATAAAGTGAAGGGCAATTTATATGAGAAAAGATCAGAAAAAGTGGCTGCGGAAAGCGTATTTTAACAAAATTAAGAGACAAATATAAGCTATTTCCAAATATTAAATCACACATCAGATTAAAAATAAAACACCCTATCATTTGCTGCATTTACTGAAGAAAGAGTAGGAAGCAATGGGTTTGAATTATGGAGAGGTAGATTTAAATTAAACATGAGGCATCTTTTGACTATCACTTCAGAAATTCAATAAATTGCCTTCCAGGGTTGTGGAAAATGTTAGGAATGCTTCTGACATGGAATATATTGCCCTCGGAGCAAGATTTGGACTAGATAGTTCCCTTTAGCTGTATAATGCTACAAGATATCTAATAGTAACAGGCAACCATATCAACTATTAGGTGAAATAAATACACTTGATATAGCTGCACAGTTTCAATTTTCTCTCATGGCATGTTGCAGACCAGGGTTAAAAGATAACATTGAACTCTGAAGTCATGGTTTTGAATAGGTATTTTGTATTTTATTTAGGAATGCCTGGCTGTTGGCCAGCATCCCCAAGAGTTTTAACTATGCGATAAAGGGCGGAGATATCATTGCATGGTATGTGAGCTCATCTCTGCCCCTGGACCTTTCTCCAGCCAGCATGAAGAGCAAGAGCAGGAGGACAGGCACATCAGCCGGAGCCTCCTGCCCTAAGTGGGCAAATGGTAAGAATAATTTTATCCTACATGCAGTGACCAGTACTACATTTTAATACCAAATGCTGCACAATCTTGATCTCATGTTGTATTAAATTAAAATTTTGGGGAGAGATACAGAAAAGATGTATTTTACCAATTAGTGACATACAGATAGATAGTGATCTTAAAAGGGGGATGGGGGAGCTCTTCTAGTTCTGTTGATTCATTGAAATATGTTATATTCATTGGAATATAACATTAGCGTGTATTTCAAACTAAAAAGATATTGTTAGCAATGATCCATAGATCAAAGTATAGTGACTGTATGAGGCTCTTTATTCTGTTTTTGACTCATGGTACAAATAAGATTCTCAGTGTTAGGAATAGACCATGTGCACATCTAGAAAAAACTGGAATTAGGGACTTTGCCAACTATGTTGGGCTAAATAATCTGTTGGTCAAATTATGTTATCCTATCACTGTACTAGGTTTGACAGAAAAAAGTGTACAAAAACTGGATGCCGGCTAAATTCCTGTTTTGATATATAAGTCATGAGCAACCTTGTGCACATAATTTTGAAGTTGAAGTGGTATACAATACTATGCAACTTCAAAGAATGTGGCACTCCTGGTCGGCGGCAGCAGCCACTGTGGCCAGGGGCCATGATTTGCCTCCCTGGAGCAGAGGTGGCAGCGGTGCTTTCCTGGTCGTTCAGGACCACTGTGACTGGTGGTGCCAGAGGCTTTATAAGGCCGCTCCACCCCTCTCTGCCTCAGATGCTCCTCTAGCTCAGCCTGGGAGGAGGCGTCTTGTGCTCACTCTTGCCAAACCTGAGAAAACCACTCTTGCGGAATCTGAGAAAACCACTCTTGCCGAACCCAAGAAAACCACGTGCTGCAGCCTGGCTGATGCAATCAGCTGTTTAGCAGCTGCAGAGTGGAGAGGGAGAGAGAGTGGATTCAGCAGAGCCTGTCGCTTGACATGGCTTCTTTCTGCCATGCCTGTAGTGCTGCTGTGGTGGCAGCATGCAGCTTGGACATTGCGGTAGGCCAGCCTCTCCAGCAAGTGTGCCACTCCTTCCTGCTGCTCACAGAATGTTGGTGGTGACAAAGGCAAGGGGCCCAGTGGGTATCTGGCCCAAGCCAATTTTGGTGGCATTGTTGATGCTTTCACATCCTGTGTCCTGCTGTGGGAGCATGGTAGCAGCGGTTTATGGGGCCCATGGGAGTGGACAGTGGCAGGGTGATTTGGTTGTCGGTGGCAGGTGTGTTTCCCCAGCTGGGGATTTTCTGGGTTGGCTGCTTGTCCTGGCAGTTTGCCGTTAGCAGTGGAAAGGGGAGGTGCATTCAGGTGGCTTTGTTAAGTCTTCAGGTTCACCTACCCCATTCTCCTTGCTGCAGTGTGTGGCAGCAATCCCTCTCAGTTTACTAAGACAGGGTTATCATCAGGGTATCTGGGCCTCTGTTTTCCCAGTGCCCAGTCTCCCTCAGGTGGACTACATCTGTGGCCTAAGTTCGAAGGGCTGCCTTATTGTTTCAGGTACAGGCCCAGTGGCCATTTTGTAAGGCCCTCGATGGCCATTCTGTGCCATTTGATACCTGGCTGGCTACCTTTCTCCATTTAGCTACAGGCCCAGTGGCCATTTTGTAACTACCTCAGCAGCCATCTTGTGCTGGCCTGGGTGGCTGTTTAGTTTTTTTTCACAGCACCTGGTCAAATCAAGGGTGCCTGTGGCACCCTGCAGCCCCTTGCTGATTATAGTTCAAGGATCAACAATGCCTCACAAGAAGGGTTCAGGTACATCCAAGGGCAAGCAGCCCGCAAAGCACCCACCTGCTTAAAGGCCCACAGTTGCTCTGTCTTCCTCAGAGGAGGAGGAGGATGGCCCCAGCCAACAACAAATATTGGAAAGACTGGCTGTTCCAGGGCATGCTGCAGGAGCAAAATAGAAGAGGCACTGCAGGCGGCTTTTAGGGTGGATTCTCTTTAATGAGATATTATCTCATTTATCCATTCTTGAGGGTTCATCAGGCCTGGGCGGGGGGCGGGGCATCCAGTGTGCAGGAAACTGATGGAACCGGCAGTCAAGTTTTTGAAGGCCCAGTGGAAGAGGCTGGACCGTCATTGGGTAATGGAGGCTGGGCAGCAAAATCCAGCCAAGTTGCAATGGCTGTGTAGCCGCCTGAGACAGAGGGTAAGTCTACTTGGCCCCAGCAGGGGTATACGTGACCATAGGGACCCTGGGGTCAGGGCGCTGCCTCTGAGCCCCCAGGCACACCTCTGTCTGCTTAAACTCAGGCAGGTATGTCTCAGTTTGGTAATGTAGCAAGTGAGAGGTCACATTGGGGTTAGCCATCCTTTACGGGGCAGCTGAAAGGGGTGGCTGGTTGGCCACCTGCCCTAACACAGGCACAAGCTGGTATAAGATTCATGGCACTGTGGGTTTCCTTCTATGGGGCACCTTGGGCCAATTACGGGGCTGTGCCTTTTAGAGTTCTGCTGTTTGGAGTCACAGCCATGCCTCTGGGCGACCACCTTAAACCAACAACACAGGGAAAAATTCTCAAGAGAACGTCTTTATCCTTCTCTTCAGGGAACTGGAGAAGGGAACTGGATAAAGAGGACATTGAGGAGCATGATAATGAATGGCTTAAGTGCTGTAAGATGGATAGGACCTGGGTCAACTGGCTTCCCGAGTGTCTAATTTATGAGGAGGTCATTGCCCACACAGAGCCTTGGAGGGGGGCTCCCCTGTTCCAGTACATGGACATCATATACAGGGGGTATTCGGACTTCGCTGGTGCAGCTTGGCTACAATACGGAGAAGAATTTGGAATGTGTGCTGCTCTTAACCCATCTCTGCCCTGCCCTGGAATCAAGTTCATCAACAGCTGTGGCTGCAGTTGATGTTCCCAGCATGGCTCAGTGCAGATGACCGCTCTGACAGTGGCCACTTGGTGCATCAGACCTCCATGGCAACTGGCAATCGCCATTCAGTTGAGCAATCTGCCCAGACACGTATGCTTTGCTAGGAGTTTGCCTCACAAGGGGTATGTTCCAGGGAGATTTGCAAGTTTCAACATGCATGCCCAATTTGTGCAGGCCCTCATGCCTTTCTGGCATGTCAGCAAAAAGGACAGGGCAGACAGCACAGGGCAGATGGGACAGGGGCTGCCCAGCAGCAGGCGGGCAAAGGGGCTTTTCCACAAGACTGGGTGGATTGATGTAATTGTAGGCTTGCCATTCCCCAGTGGGTGGGGGTGGGGGATCCCCTGCTCCCACCAACTCCACCTGCCCCCACTTACTTGTCCAGCCGGGGGCGGGGGGCGGTCAGCAATGCCTCCCAAGAAGGGTTCAGGTAAATCCAAGGGCAAGCAGCTTGTGATCTGTTTTGTTTTGGGCCCAAGGCTCCACACCGAGGGTGTGCAAGAAATCCAAGGCTTCCCCATTGAGTGTGTGCAAGAAGCTTGGAACGTTGTTTTGTTTTGGGTCCAAGGCCTTGGTGCCTGGGTGTGCAAACCTTTCCTGCCTGTGGTTGCAGGGAGTTGAAATTTGTTTGTTTGGGGCCTAAGGCTTCCCTGCCAGATGTGTGCAAAAAGCTTGGAAAGTTGTTTTGTTTGGGACCCCAGGCCTTGGTGCCTGGGTGCACAAGCCTTCCCTGCCTGAGGTTGTGGGAAGTTGGAATTTGTTTGTTTGGGGCTTCCCCACCAGGTGTATGCAAGAAGCTTGGGTCCTGTTATGAGGTTTTGATCCAAGGCTTCCTGCCTCTGGTGTGTAAGAAGCTTGGATTCTGGGTGGGAGGGCTAGGTGAAAGCCATTGAGCTCTCCTTATAGTACTGGGGGAAGGGGTTAGGGACCCCCCATCCACAAATCGGGGCTGAATTTGCTGACCTCTGCTGAGGGAATGGAAGGAACAACATTTTGGAGGATACACAGCAAGGGCTAGGTTGGCTTTACACCATCTGTGGGGCACAAAGGCTTAAGCAGAGGCTTGGCCTTAGTGGTGGCAGGTTAGAAGTTGGGGAAAATGAGTGGCTCGGTGTCCACCTTTGGCATATCCCCATTGGTGGGGAATTTGGGTCTGTCAGAAGCAGCTGGCTGCTTTACTGCCCAGTTGCAAGGATAGATGCCCTGGTATATATTGAAACAGGAATTTAGCCAGCATCCTGTTTTTGTTGCTGTGGGTCATCTGCAGCTTGTCATTTCTGTGTAGCATGTTTAATTGCACTATGATGTTTCATGATGTTTTTTGTAATTTTGTAATGATAAATATATATACATATTCTATTTGTGATTTTATTATATGCCCCTTTGTATTCTTCCTTACATATATTTATTATAGACCTCTTGTACCTTTGTACCTTTTTTTACTGAACTAGGTTTAACATACCACGTTGGGGAGTGGAAGAAACAGATTGAGTATTCCTTACTGTCATTAGCATAAAGGATGTCACAAGCAAAAACAGAAGCCAGGTTACAAAACAAATCAAGCTAGTCGACTTTAAAACCTGACAGATGGAAAGCCACCACAAAACATGTCCTAGCAGGAAATTAAGGACAACTCTGCTATTATTGACAATTACAGATATTTAAGCACAAATTATTTCTTTGGAATTGGAGACATGACAAAAAGGGATAAAGCAGCTCTATTCACTGGCAGTTTTAAAATTAAGGAATTAGATGAGGTGGGTGTCTAGCTGAAGAACATGAAGTCTTTAATGGCATATGTCCAACATACCCAGGAGATGAGCTGTTTCCCTGTATTTCCTTGTGATCATTAACACTGACTGAGTATGCCTTCCTATGCACATGAGGCTCAGAGTCAAGTTTTCATGCCTTCGAAGTGTGGAATTTAACAAAATTTAACAAGATAGGACCTAACCCACCTCAAGCCAACTTGTGTAGCTGTTGAAAATCACTCTGAGTGATTTTCTGGGGTAAGATTAATCAATGCATAATTAAGAAGTCCTATTCACTTTAACTCATTTTGCTGGATGCTTTCAATATATTTCCTTGAGATTTCCTAAAGAGAGAGAGAGAGAGAGAGAGAGAGAGAGAGAGGAACAGACCAGTCCTAATGCTGTATGAAAAAACAGCCATAATGACAGAGTAATGTGGTCCTCCTAGCCCAAGTATTTCCAGTAGTAAATTCAAAATCAGAACAATGCTAGTAGAAACAAAAGATAACATAGCCAATCCTGACAATCCCTTACACAGTGTCCTTGGGAATTCTTCTGTTATTGACCCTTCATGGCATTGAATACCAATGATGCTCTGAGCTGTAGCTCAATGGAATGGCACAGGTTCAACACAGTTCCACATTTATGACTCTAGGAATGCAGATTAGGAAAAGCTGCATGCACTAAAACATACTTGAAACACAGAGGTGACTTAGGTGATCTGACAGACTAGCACATAGATAAGAAGATTCATGCAGGTTACTGTATGACACATTTATGATTCATAATCCCTCAGTTTGCTCAGACCTCTGCATCACATCTTGACTAGCCCATATTTATTTTGTTGATTGTCCATTTATGGTGGTGGTTTTCCAAGCATATCTTCTTATCAATCACATTTCCATATACACTTCATGGAAGCAAATTTTGTCGGTCCACTATCACACCAATAGCACCCAGCAGAATGGAGTCATAAGAACACTGAGTTCTTGAGATCTTTATCTGCTGGTGCTCCAGTGACAAGGCTGTGGAGAAAATCCAGACCTGGATAATGAACCTGCTCTCCCCTCATATTATGTGTCTTATCCTAAAGACATCAGAGTTTGACAAAAAAAGCAAAAAAAATATTTATCTGCTAACTATCAGTACAGCAGAGACAGTGCTGAAACATAATTCTATTAAACACCTACAGTGGATTGAGTGCTAACAATCTAACTGAAAAATGGGTTGAATTTTGTTGTTGTTGTGAAGCTTCATAACTCTGAAGGCTGCATGACAAATCTCAGAGTAACAGATTAAACATTTCCTAAACCTTGATGAGTAGTGTCAAATCTATTACATTGTGGCCTATCATGCACTTCTAAGAAGAAATAAAGTAACAATTGACATAATACTCACTCAGAAAACATATGGAGTTGTGTTTGAACTAATTCTCTAGCTATTATTTGTTTTGCTCCATGCCTCTTGGCCGTGTGTCTGTAAGTAAAAATTCATCATGAGTGTCTAGCTGGCTGTAGCAATAAATGAAATGAAGTGTTCGATGTTCACCAGTAATGGTGACTCGCTCCCCACAGCATTCCCAAACATGATTACCTGGGTCAGATAGGTGAATTGGAGAACTGGAGAACTGGGTTTGATTCCCCACTCCTCCTAGGGTTGCCAGACTCCAGGTGGTGGCTGGAGATCTCTGGGAATTACAACTGATCTCCAGGCCACAGAGAGGAACAGATGTTTTTCTATTTTGGATATCGTATATGTGTGTGTGTGTTATGTGCCATCAAGTCATCTCTGACCTATGGCGACCCTATGAATGAAAGACCCCCCCAAACATCCAATCTTTAACAGACTTGCTCAGATCCTGCAAACTGGAGGATGTGGCTTCTTTTATTGAGTCAAGCCATCTTGTTTTAGGTCTTCCTCTTTTCCTGCTACCTTCCACTTTTCCTAGCATTATTGACTTTTCCAGAGAATCTTATCTTCTCATGATGTGACCAAAGTACGATAGCCTTAGTCTTGTCATTTTATCTTCTAAGGAGAATTCAGGCTTGATTTGATCTAGTACGCACTTATTTGTCTTTTTGGTTGTCCATGGTATCCGCAAAACTCTCCTCCAGAACCACATTTCAAATGAATCAATTTTCTTCCTGTCAGCTTTCTTTACTGTCCAACTTTCACATCCATACATAGCAATGAGGAATACCATAGTTTGGATTATCTTGATCTTGGTTCCCAGAGAGACATCTTTATCTTTAAGGATCTTCTCGAGCTCCCTCACAGCTGCTCTTCCAAGTCTCAATCTTTTTCTTATTTCTTCATTGCAGTCTCGCTTTTCATTGATGATTGAGCCAAGGAATAGAAAATCTTGAACAATTTCAATTTCCTCATTGTCAACTTTTAAATTGTGTAATTCCTCGGTAGTCATTACTTTTATCTTCTTGATGTTCAGTTGTAATCCTGCTTTGACACTTTCTCCTTTAACCTTCACCAGCAGTCGTTTCAAGTCTTCACTATTTTCTGCTAGTAATGTGGTATCATCTACATATCTCAAATTGTTAATGTTCCACTCACCAATTTTCACTCCAGGTTCTTCTAGATCTAATCCAGCTTTCCTTATGATATACTCTGCATAGAGGTTGAACAGGTAGGGAGATAATATGCATCCTTGTCTGACACCCTTGCCAATTGGAAACCATTGTTTCCCCATATTCTGTCCTGACAGTAGCCTCTTGTCCAGAGTACAAGTTGCGCATCAAAACAATCAGATGTTGTGACACCCCCATTTATTTTAAGACCCTTCATAGCTTTTCATGATCCACACAGTCAAAAGCTTTGCTGTAATCTATAAAACACAGGCTGATTTTCTTCTGAAATCCCCTAGTATGTTCCACAATAATATACTTACAGTGATTTCATATGCTTACAGTGAAATCCTAAGCAGAGTTACTCCAGTCTAAGCCCATTGAGTCTGTTTAGGATTTCACTGTTAGTCTATGTTAGTTGTGCAGGATCTATTGCTATGGTCTGCTGAAGAAGGGAGGTTGAAAAGCATCAGTTTCTTCATATTGCAGGGGACGGTGGGGCACTCAACTTCCATGGTCTCTGTACTTTAAGGTACTTTAGAGGAGATAAATGGCATGGAAAATGTTCAGGACTATTGAAGCTTGTTTTATTTACTTTGGTACGGTACCTTATTCTAGTAGATTCAATTGCAGCCGTTTCAGTTGAGTTCCTGGATGATGTTTGTGTCTGGTGTTCTTCAACAGAAAACATGTAAAATTTCTGAGAGAGGACAGTGCAAAGTTTTCCCTTTCACTAAGTTCCTCATTCCCAGAATTCCTACTTCTAGACATGGAGATGAAATGATATAGCTCCCCTCAATACATATTAATACATGAGTCATATTTCTTGTAGGGAACTATATACTTCCAGTCATGTTCCATGGCTGGCAACCGAGTTAGTTGGAATTGAGTCCTCCAGTGTAACCAGGGGATGTGGATGGATAGTTGTGGTAACTAGTTATCTAAACATCAGGAATATGGTCCAAATAAATGTGATCCCAATAAACTTTTAATTCATTCATCCACCCCCCCCCCACAATTATATTATCTCAACTAGTTTTGTAAATACTACTACCTATTGATAGTTCTTATCTAATGCTTTGGAAAGCAGGGGTGTTTGAGGCAAACTGTTTGTCAATTATTCTGTTTTGTTCTAGAGAGCTACAAAACTAACTCATTCAATTTAGTCCATTCAGTAAAAAAATGCCCTGGTGCAAAACTTACCATAGTCAGCAACTGCCTATGATACGAGATTCAACTGCAGCTTGCAAAATTGTTTTATTCTTAGTGTGCTGACTGCAGAGAACTACTTAAATCTAACATTAGTTGTAAGAAGCTAGAGAAGTTTGTATCATGTTTTACAGGCTAAAATGAATTTCACCCTGTGCTTTCCAAACAGAATAAATATTGTAATGAGACTATTGACAGCAGCAACAAAAAAATGCTAAACACTTATGAGTGCAAACAATTAACAAAGTTAAAAAAAACCTTGCAGAACAAAACAGACAACACAATCAGTATTTGGAAATGATAATGTCTATGGAAAATAAATGTGACATGATCAGAAGAATACATTGCCTCTGAACAGACTCTTCTGTGATAAAAGTGTAAAAGTACAATAGTAGAATGTTTCCTTTATCATTCCCTTTCTACAAGTTCCAGTGTTTTCATTATGCAGAATTGTGTGTGGTGAGATAAGACCTGGGCCTTATTAAAATAAAAGCTTGCATATACTCAGGTTCCACTTGTGAAGAATCCTTATTTATCATCTACTCAGTAATGATAGTCGTCTAAAATTAGATTAGCATGTGACATCATAATTCAGTGAGCAAAGCACCCACTGCAATAATTTATGACCAGTTTGATTAGAGAACTTGAAAACTCGCATGAAGTTTTGTGATAGTTTGGTTGGCTCTAATAAAAAAGTATTACATATTTGAAATTCTTGGCATTGGGCTATAGTCCAGGAGAGTAGGGGATATGGAGAATGGCCATGGCAAATGGCATAAAGTCACTTCTGGGAAAACCCTGATGTGATGTCAGTTCTCTCTAGGAATCGCCAAATAGTGTTTCAGCCAATTCCTAGAGAGGAGTGATGTCATGCTGTCAGGCAGTGGCCATTTTTTAATTTTACACTTCTATCACTGTTCAGAATGGAAATGCCTGGGGGGATGTCCCACCCTCACCATGTGTGTGTGTTTGTGGCAATCTTATATATGCAGCCTTACTACTTTTGTGCTTCATGGTTTCACTGCAAAGTCTAGAGAGAAATTATGCATCTCCTCATACAATGATTTGTATGTTTACAACCTGTGCCCATATATCACCCTTTAAAGACAAGGTTGGCTTCTGACTTTGGACGGTACAGAAGAATTGCAAAAAACAGATGCATGAGTCACCTGAGGAAATGTGCCAACTGAACATGTCTAACTAAGACTCCAAATAAAATTTACTTATCCATTTCCAGAGGGGTGGCCATAGAACAGTTTAAAGCAGGGCCAGATCGAGGGGGGCAGGGTGTAGCCTGCCCCCGGTGCCACCAAAGAAGGGGCGCTGGGCCTGGCTTCCAGCTGCCAGGAGCGCACCAGAGATGGTGGCTTGCTGCGCGGGAGGCTGAGCGCAGGGTTGGGAGGCCCTCACCTGCCCCGTCGATGGGGCATCTGGCTTGCTGTGTGCGCAGGACCTCCCAGCCCGCATGGCAAGCTGGCTGCCCCAATGCAAGCCTGTGCCACCACCACCACCAACTCTGTGGTACACCGTGCGCTGGGGTGGCAGGCTTGCTGTGCAGGCAGCATGGGGCAGCTAGGCAGACGAACCACACAGAGGGCCTCCTAGCCCTGTGCTCAGCCGCCCGCGTGGCAATCCAGCTGCCCCAGCACACGTTCACACTGCCACCGCCAGCTCCATGGTGCACCAGGCGCTGAGGTGGCCGGCTTGCCACACATGCATGCCTCCTGCCCTGCATGATGATGTCATGGAAGTGACATCATCACACAGCGCCTGGAGCTTGCACGCACTGTGCACACACGTGGAGGGCTGAACAAGGGATGCACCGGGCGCTGGCAACCCTAGATCTGGCCCTGGTTTAAAGTGCCACCAGGCTGTGGTTATTTTGGTTATCTGCTTTTTCTTTCTGCTCAAAGAGACTTCTAAATTTTATTTATTACTACTGAAGTTTCTAGGTGTAATACTAAAAGATAACATACATTGCCCACAAGCTTACCATCTACAGGTAAAAATGAAGCAAAGTTAGGAGGACAAGACATGAAAATCAGAGGGAAAGAGCATCAATCACAGTATTGTGGAAGAGGGTGCATTTGACTATAGTTGATGTGCTTGGTTGTTAATATTTATTCTTCTCATCAGTTTAAACCTGCAGCTAGAAAGCAAAATGGATTATATTTTCCCACAAGTACCAGATATATTTCTTTCAGAATTCTGTCAAAGTGTAAACACAGACCTTCTTTCAAGCCTTACCAAATGTTTAGACAGACTATAGAGAAACTGGGGTTCTTGTCTTACATTCTTTCATGGAACACTGAGAAATATGGTAGGATCCAGTTTTGGGGGATCACTGGGCAAGAGGTCCCAGTAAACATGCCACTCCACCATGCATGCACTTGAAACATTCTCCTTTCATACTCTTTTAATCTTAATTGATGCTGGCAATGGCAAATACAAAAGGAGTATGAAACAGATGCACCCTGCTCTTTCAAAGCACAGCTCCCAACATGAAATGTAAGACTACCTGAGAGGCCTTAATAATATAGGGACAGTTTTGGGGTAGGACTTCCAGCCTTGCACCAGCAAATGGAGATTTTTAAGGTGCTGCCTGAGAAAGATGGAGTTTGGGAGCAATGATATCACTTCCTCGGTGCTCCTCTAGGGATTTTCCCAATAGCTATGGATTTACCATAGAATCAGAGAGGAGATGCCTAGAGTATCATCCAGATGGTACAGGGGACGGAGGAATAGCTGGTCATAATCAATAGACCACTTCTGTATGATACTGTAGGTGGAAATTCCATTACTATTGATGCCATCCCACCCCGCATTTTTTTTCACCCACTAAAATTAGTGGAAGCCTGAGATGGAGGGTGGAAATGGAGTTTGCCCACTGCCACTGAGCAAATGGCAATCTGAGGTTATTTGCATCTTGGTAGGATCAAAGATATCTGACCAGTGGCTGGCCTTCTGACAAGATACAATTCTTCAAAAATCCTCACTATGCCAGTGCTTGATGCTAACTCTGCTGAAAATTTCTAGAGCCAGATCTAGCAAGTAGTGTATCATCACATTCTATAGGAAATTATACATGATCACTAAATTAGCCTTTAATGTATTATTAGGAAAAACAAAAAAGAGAACTAGTAAGGCACTTTTCCATTGATTTAATTTTTTGTGTTTTCATACATTACACGTACATTGTTCTTTTCTGTTCTTTTAGATACGTTACAATATTTATTCAAGTAAAATTATTTTTTTTAAAAAAATCTGAATTTGCATCTCAGTCTGTGAAGGATGGCCTTTTCAGGCAAAAGGAAAACTGCCCCACCAGGCTCAGCTGCTCGTAACTAGAGATGGGCTCGAACAGAAAAAAAAATGAACATGATGTTCGTTGTTCATTGTCATCCATGAACAACCATGAACTCATGAACAACCATGAACATGGCCCTGTTCACAAACATGTTCACGGTTAGCTGTTTGTGGGAGCCAGCAGGCTCTCCTCCAGCCATCATTCAAGTCTAGATCCCTACCACACCACTCCCAGAAACCTTACCTGAGCAGGCAGCAGGAAAGGTACCAATAATAAATAATAGCTTGGCCCAGAGCCTGGCAGCAGCCCTGGAACTTGAAGGGGTAGATCCCTATCCCACCACACACAAAGAAAATTCAAGCTCCTATCTACTCTATCAAAATGCCAACAGCAACTGTCTCACCACTGCCAAGTCAGAGCTGGGAGCCCCCCTTCCCCCCTGCTCTTTGCTCCCTTGTTGTAACAAATTTGGAGCTCCACACTTGAAAGGAAAACCAGCCTATCAAGCTAAATTGGGCTTAGATTGGGGTTTCCAGGTCAACAGCAGGAGTTCAGACAGAGTTCAGAGAATCCCTGCCTAAGTTGCCAAAGGAATTGATTGCAGGTGCCAGACTGTCTGGCTTGATGTACAGCAAGATGAACAGCAATGAACGAAGCTTGCAATGACCACCTGTTTGTTTAGAATGGGGCCTTACAAACAGCTTGTTCACGAATAGCAGATTGGGCTGTCCGTTGCTTTTTTTTGTTAGTATTGCTGTTCGTGTCCATCTCTTCTCCTAACCACCAACAGAGTCTAGGAGCTGACAGCCTGTCAACTTTATTTTTAGCCAGTAGCTTTATTTAATTAGTTTAACATCAGCCTTGAATCTTCCTCAAGGTTGATATTGTAAGGGAATAACTTATCAGGAAACCTTTGGTGAAGATTTCTGTTACTGCTACAAGCTCTAAATTTATTAAAATATGACACATACCATTCTTTCAAATAATTCAGAATGTACTTATGCCAACTAAGCACTAAACTAGGGTTGCCAGCCTCCAAGTGATGGCTACAAATCTCCTGGTCTTTTACCTGCTCTTCAGGCCACAGAGATCAGCTCCCCAGGAGGAAATGGCTGATTTGGATGGTGGTCTATATGGCATTATAGCTTGCTGAGCTCCCTTCCCTGCCCAAACCCCTCTCCAGGCTCCAAACTCTGATGTGTATTTTGCCTGTTTTGCTACCCATAAGATATAGTTGCCAGCTCCAGGATGGAAAATTCCTGGAGATTTGAGGGGGGGGGGTCCTGGAGAACATGGAATTTAGCAAGGGGAAAAACCTCAGCAGGGTATAATTCCATAAAGTCTGCCTTCCAAAACAGCCATTTTCTCCAGGGGAGCTGATATCTGCGGCCTTGAAATCAGTTGTAATTCTGGGAGATCTCCAGCCACCATCTGGAGACTGCCAACCTTACCATGAGGTAATTTTATCCTAATTTAACAATAGAGGACCATGTGTGGCAGCAATAAGGATGGGGGCGGGGAGAGAACAGAGAGATGAGAGAGACTTCTGAGGTAACTACCTTCCACACTTATGGCTTTCTGAATCCCACATTGGCTTCTTATATTTGTCTAAACCACCCTCAACTGACGACAAGCAGTAAAAAAGGGAGACAAAGCTCTGTTTAACTGATCAATAGCTTGTAAACTTTGTGTTCATAAAGTGTTCTCATTTGTGACCCTTGTGAGGTGAGTATAAAACCCTTTCACAACTATTTTGACTTCACTGAGAAGTCACAAATGGGACAAACATTTACAGAAAATAATATGTATAACAAATTAAAGGTTTCACATGGAACAATCAATATGGAATATACAAATGGCTCTCAACTTTAGTCTGAAGATATTATAAGCTGGGGGTTAACAAACTGAAATGAGCCTTAGTTAACATACAAAACACTGAGGAGAGATTTGATTTCTTTTTCTCCAGAAAGGGTCCCTCAGCATTCAAAAGTCAACTATAACCTTTTTACCACAGATGATAGGCTTACTACTCAGATTCCAGGCCTCTCCTTGAACTCACAGAGATCCTGGTCATAGAACCTGCACACAGAAAATTAGATTTGATGGGTCCTTAACAGGATGCTTGTTTTATTTCACCAAGTTTCCTTCCCTAACCTGACTGCAAATCCTAACCAAAAGCCAAAAAAAAAAGCCTGTCTATTCTTACTGTGTTATTCACAGCCACCAAAATCCCCTTCTAAGGGGGAAAGATTCTCTTTTCCCTTTATAAACTTTATAAAGGCTTGCTCCCTTTCAACCAATGAAGTTCCAGGGGCTCTTACTGACTAGCAATCTCTGGGATTTGCATAAGGCTTCAATCACAAAGATTGGTTTAGAGGTCTGAGGGATAGGTGGGACTTTTAGGATGATTGCCACATAGCATACCCCACTGCTGCTTAAAAGGCCAGTAGGGGGGAAATTAAGAGGGCTCCTTGGTATTGTGCCAATACGTGCCAGCACTTTCAGCTGAAAAAGTGGTGATATCAGAGCTCTAGTGTGATGGTCTAAGATTAATCCAAAACTTTATGGATAACTGTGATAACTCTATAGATAACTGGGGTGATGTTCTGGGATTAACACAAAAGTCTATGGTTGCCCATAGTATTTTGAGAAGATCCCATAGTGTTGCCTTAGTAGATGAGGTCACTTCCATTTTTTTCATCTGAAGTGATGTTGTGCATTGGCAATATCAAGAAGATTGCCTCCATCACTAAAACTTCCCCAGCAGATTGCCAGACAATTCTAGTAATCCTACTTGACAAAGTAGTGGCTTTCAATGGCTATTCAAAACATTTCAACACTGATTAGTGATCACAATCCTGTTTTAAGCTTATAGGATTGGGACCATCACTTATTTCCGACTTTGTTGACAGAGAAAGTTTATTTTCATTGATTTTGCTCCTTCCACTAAAAAACTCAAACACACACACATACTTCTTTTTCTGGGTGCCTTGACTCCCAGGGCAGCATTTTCAGGAGCTTGATAGGCTACAGGGAGAGGGAAGACAGGGAGATTCTATGCTACAAACTGATCTCCACTCACAGTACTTTGGGCCAAACCCATGCTGGTTGGGATGGGCTCTTTACTGATGCTGAGATATAAGAATATTGAATTCATTTAGTGAATTCATTTAAAATTGTTTTGAATCTATATGGAAATAAAGATGGTTTACATTTCTTTACTTTTCAAATGGTTCAAAAAGAGCTCATAATCAATGGCCTTCTGATTTCTGTCACTTATGTCAAAACAACTGCCTATAATACATATCTCAGGGAAAGGGCACTGGGAATGCCCAATTTTCTTGGACTGAAAAATTGAGGATATCTTCAAATATTATAGCAAACACTAAGAAAGAGGATATTCAAGTCATTCCCAAATCCTCCCTCTATACAACAGGTGTGCAAAATAAAACAAATGAGCTGCAGATACACCCGAAAATCACTGTTTCATTTTATTAAAGCAACTTCTGGAATGGTGAACTAAATCATAGAATCATAGAGATGGAAGGGACCTCCAGGGTTATATATTCCAACCCATGCATTATGCAGGAAATTCTCAACTACCCCCCTCCCTCACACACGCTCGCAGTGACTCCTGCTACATGTCCAGAAGATGGCAAAACACCTCCATGATCCCTAGCCAAACTGGTCTGGAGAAAATTGCTTTCTGACCCCAAAGTGGCAATCAGCATTGTCCCGGGCATGTAAGAAGGGGCTGCAAGAACTAAGCACTGATGTAACTCTTCCTGCCCTCTCTCTCATGATCTGCCCAAGTTCACAGAATCAGCATTGCTGCCAGATGGCCATCTAGCCTCTGCTTAAAAACCTCCAAAGAAGGAGAGCCCACCACCTCCCAAGGAAGCCTGTTCTACTGAGGGACCAATCTAACTGTCAGGAAGTTCCTTCTACTGTTTAACGGAAAACTCTTTTGATTTAATTTCAACTTGTTCATTCTGGTACGACTTTCTGCTGTAACAGAAAACAACACACCATCTTCTATGTGACAGCCCTTCAAGTACTTGAAGATGGTTATCATATCACCTCTCAGTTGCCTCCTCTCCAGACTAAAAATATCGATTTCCTTCAATCTTTCCTCATAGGACTTGGTCTTCCAACCCTTCACCATCTTTGTTGCTCTACTCTGGACATGTTCTAGCTTGTCTATATCCTTCTTAAACTGTGGTAAACAAAACTGAACACAATACTCTAGGCGAGGTCTAACCAGAGCAGAGTAGAGCAATACCATCACTTTGCATGAACTGTGGACACTATGCTTCTGTTAATACAGCCCAAAATTGTATTTGCCTTTTTAGCTCCCACATCACAGGTGACTCATTTTCAGTGAATGGTCTACTAAGATCCCTAGATCCTTTTCACCAATACAAGTCTCCCCCATCCTATAATTATACATTTGATTTTTCCTGTCGAAATGCAGAACTTTACATTTATCTCTGTTTAAATTCATTTTATTTGTTTTATCCCAGTTTTCCAGTATATCAAGAATATCTTGTATCCTGATTCTGTCTTCTACCGTATTTGCTATCTCTCAATTTAGTATCATCCGGAAATTTAATAAGCATCCAAATCATTTAATAAAAATGTGAAATAAAACAGGTCCCATGACTGATCCCTGAGGCACTCTTCTTGTCACTCTTCTCCATGAGGATGAGGAACCATTAACAAGCCAGTTTCAGATCCACCTAACAGTAATAGGATCCAAACCACATTTAACCAACTTGTCAACAAAGATATTATGTAGAACCTTATCAAAAGCCTTACTGAAATTGAGATAAACTATGTTTACAGCATTCCCCTGATCCAGAAAAGTAGTAACTTTCTCAAAAAAAGAAAAAAAGGTTAGTCTGACATGACTTATTCTTGAGAAACCCATGCTGGCTCTTAGTAATCACAGCCACCCTTTCTAAATGCTCAAGGGCTGACTGTTTGATGATTTGTTCTAAAACTTTTCCAGATATAGACTTATGGGTCAGTAATTACTTGGAACCTCCTTTTTCCCCCTTCTTGAAGATGGGGACAACATTTGCCCACTTCTATTTTTCTGGCACCCCATCCTGTTCTCCAGGAATTCTCGAAAATAATGGACAGATGCTCAGAAATTACATCTGTGCGTTCTTTTAGTACCCTTGGATACAGTTCTTCTAGCCCTGAGGACTTAGTTTCATTTAAAGAAACTAGGTTTTTATGTACTACCTCATGTCAATCCTAGGCTGTAACTCCCTTCCCTCATTCTGTGTTCTGTTATTGCCATGTTGAGCATGATTTCCCTCACAGAAGAAAACTGAGGAAAAGTAGAAATTGAGCAGTTCTGCCCTCTCTTCGTCACCTGTTACTACACTTTCCTTCCCTGCAATGGGCCTACCCTGTTCCTGCTCTTTTTCTTACTTTGAACATAAGCAAATAACATTTTTTTTTGCTCTTTTTAGCATCTCTTCCTAGCCTAAGTTCATACTGAGCTTTAGCTTTCCTAACACTCTCCCTGCAAGCACTGCTTATTTGTTTATATTCATCCTTGGTTATAACGCCCTCCTTCCATTCCTTAAATGAGTCTTTATTTCTCAAATGTTTAAAAAGCTGCTTACGGAGCCACCTTGGCTTCTTTAAGTGCCTCCCATTTTCCCTTCTCATAGGAATCATTTGTGATTGTGCCTTCAATATTTCACTTGTAAGAAATTCCCACCCCTTTTGAATTCCCTACTCCTTAAGTATTTTTGACCATGGGATTCTACCCAGCATAACTTTCAGTTTGTTAAAATTTCTTTCCTGATGTCCAATCTATAAGTCTATATATCTGACTATATTAGGGTTGCCATCCTCCAGGTAGTGGCTAGCGATCTCCCAGAATTACAACTGGCCTCCACGCCACAGAGATCAGTTCACCTGGAGAAAATGACTACTTTGGGGGATGGACTCTATGGAATTATGCCATGCCAAGGTCCTTTCCCTCCCCAAACCCCACTTTCTCCAGGTTTCTCCAGGTTTCACCCCTCAGATCTCCAGGAATTTCCCAACATGGAGCTGGCAACCCTAGACTATGTATAGCTTTTCCCTTCTCCAAGAATGTAAATTCCAAAATTATATGGTTACTACTATCCAAGGTGCACTGCCCACTACTGTCACCTTGTTAAACCATATATATTTCCCATACTTCCAATTTAATATCTAATGCAGAAATTTAAAATTTGCCCAATCCACATCTGCATTCAGCTCTTGTTTCTTCCCACAGGGAGGAGTACAAGGCGTCAGAGGTCTCAAAGCAGAACTTTGGTTGCTCTTATTCCCTAGCAAGAAACAGACCTTGTTATTTGCTGTTCCTTAACATTACCAAATGCAACTTTATGAAAGAATGCCATGACATAGATTCCTAATTACTGAAAACGACGTAATCAGTGTAGCCTAAAGGAACTGGAATAGCCTGTGCCAAAAGAATGCCAATGTTTCCTAATCGGTGCTCACTGTTAAGTGGTCTCATGATTTTTTTAAAAAAATCTAAAATGAGAGCCTGGAGGACGACCCCTCCCAAAGGATTGTATGGTGTGTGTGTGTGTGTGTGTGTGTGTGTGTGTGTGTGTGTGTGTGTGAGTGAGAGAGAGAGAGAGAGAGAGAGAGAGAGAGAGAGATACAGAGAGAGGTACAGAGAAAGAGAAGAAACACAAGTTTAAATTTGGGGGCAAAAAGAAACAGATTCAAAGCAAGTTGCATGTTGCCGAAGAAGGAACCTTGTAGTTCCTTTTTTTAAAGAGCTGATGTGGGTTAGCAGGTCAGCTGCCATACAGGAGTTTTTTTTTCCTCGAACAGTGCTTTAACTGTATATAGCAAATGAAGCAAATAGTACAATACCACATGTCTTTGTTCTTTCATCTAATGGAAATCAAACCCACTGAGTGCTGCTGACCTTAGAACTTCTCACTGCTTGGGGAAGTGGGGAACTTGTAACAATAACTTTCTAGCTGAACTACCCAGCCTGAATTTAAAAGGTGATAACTAGAGTCAGTGGGGTTTTGACTTGTAATATACATCTCTTGAATCTGCTCTTGCTCTTCAGTTTGGTTAATTTGCTCCCATGGGAAGAACTGAGGTCCTGCCTGCATAACTTCCCATCATGAAGAGGGATCAACAGGATCGGGTTCAACAGGGACTAACCTTTCATCTTATCTAATTGCCCATCTGCTTCCTGTGAGGATCATGTTTTCTGCTTTGCCTCAGCTTACCAATTTGGTATACACTGTTGGCCTTCCAGCCCTAAAAAAGTCATATTTATCTTACTACTCCTGAATTACTGAATAGAGAATGCAGGTATTTTGAAAAACTTCACTGAACCAATTAGTTGACCATAGACACACTTTATTTACTTATAAAGATGTGCATATTATAGTCCAGTCAAGCCATATATGATGCCCCAACAGGGGCATGTTTTTTCTTCCTTTTTGCTGACTTCCTATTCCATAACACAGGGGATAATAAACTCAGGCAGGCTTGGTCACAAGGCTTGATGGACTATAAAACAAGGTTTTGTGAGATTCAACATTATGACCTGGAAGATAACTCTGAGAGTATGTCGCTGCCCCAAACTCTTGGTGAGAGAGCTCATAAATACTGAGCTGAATTTGAATTAAGCTAAGGAGAGTTCACTTGTCAACTAAATTTTATGTCCCAAAAGTCTTCACTTGGTGGTTTCTGCAGATTAAGCTGTTATTAAAGAAAAGTTCAGGAAGAGGCCAGGTCATTTATTTTCTGGTCAACTGGGATCTTTGCTTACAATCCAGACTATCATACACACATCAGCATGCAGGAATGTACACAATGTGGATAATATAAAACAAGGCTACTTTGAAAATAGAGATTAGACACATAGGCTTGTCAATCTCTCACCAATTCCCTTTGATGCCTGCCAGTGCCTCAGACATGAGTGGGAGTAATTGAGGAGAGGAAAAGGAGGGAAAGACCTGGCACATCGCCAGAGCCACATCTCATTTAAACCAAAAGTGCAACAAATGCTCTGGCATTTGACAAATTTTGTGAAAAAATAGCATCACCACCAACACACAGGAGTGATGTCTGTGTGTTATCACTGATGTGAGCACATCCATGATGACCTCCTCTCCCAGTACTGGGTAAATCTCCCACTGGTACCGGGGTGGGGGGAGGACCTGGCAACCCTATGCATCTTTTTGTTGTTGTTGTTATTTAGGATGTTTTCTGTTTAGCCACTTTTTGTTGTTGTTATTTAGGATGTTTTTTATTTAGCCACTTTTTAATGTATGAGTAATTTTTAACTGTTTTTAATATAGTTTTGTTTGATTTTGTTTTAAATTATAAACTGCTTTGAGCTCCTCTAGGGGGAAAAGCAGATAATAAATGTTTTAAATAAATAGATAAAAAATTAGGGTTCTGTTGGTGACTATTTTGGGGGGGGGATTTTCTGATGGTAAAAAAAAATTAACATAAAGGGAGCTCTGAAATGGGCAAACCCCTAATCTATTGGTTGAAAAGCCTGTATGCAAACTTATCTTATTCTGAAAAACCATTATATTCCAAATTTATCAAGCATTTGCTTCAGTAAATGAAAGTGAACACTTACTCCTGTAAATTGCAATTTTCCTGACCTATATTTAGGCAAGGGTGAACTATTTCTATGTAAAAGGGATTTCAAAAACCGTTCCCTGTGCCTTAGGGGGCTAGATTTGTTACTGCTTTTAAAAATGATATTCTATACAATACCATGAAATTATTGAAACCCTATTCCATAACAGCTGTTTTCATTTTCTCTCACAAGATTATGTGTGTGTTTACTGTGTTGTTTGCAAGATTCATTATACTTTCTTGAGAAGGTCACAAGGCTAATTCTAGGAACTGATCTTTTATCCATTGCAATTTTTAAGAAAATGTCCATATTGAGCAGAAGAACTCCGAGCTGAAAATGTACTGCGTCTATTTCAGGCTTGCATAGTTTATGATCAACCATTCAACCAACAGAACCCACAACCCACAAACAAAACAATGACCCTCCTGGGACTTAATAAGTTTCCTCTTTTTTTGGCCTGTTAGGATTGGGTCTTTTTAGTCAAGCTTATGACAGGCCGCAATATATGCCTATGTTGGCTGCATTTGGCTTTGTATTAAACATTTATTATATTTAAAATAAAGAACACATATAGCATCCTGATCCCTGTGAAATACAATCTGGCATGATTGTATTTAATTGTGCCACATCATGACACTTTCATCACTGCCCTCTACTGAATTAAAGGGTTCAGTTTAGGGGAATGTGATTCATTCAGTGAAAACAATTGCTTTTTGCTCATTTTAGCCAGCATCATGAGCCATGAGTTCCTAATGCTATAATAGTTAATAAGTGGTTGAGAGTATCTGGAGGTGATCAGAAATAACTGGCCAAGTGAAGTGAATTCTTTCTTTGAATTTCCCCAATTGGCACTCCATTTATTTAAGTTAAAAAAAAATTGATCACTCTATTGCACTCAGAGATAAGGGGGTGGGGACATTGAGAATTGTGACAGTGTGATGTTACTTCCTGGGAAGATCCAGTATAATGATTTCACACCTCTCCAGAAATGTCTGGAAACTCTCTAATCTGCCCTTCCTGGGCAAGGTGATGGCGGTAACAGGGGAAGACCAACTCCAGGCCTTCTTGGATAACTCATGTGCCCTGGACCTTTTCGGTCTGGTTTCAGGCTGGGATATGGAATGAAGACAATGTTGGTAGCTTTAGTTAATGATCTGGCTTAATCTGCTGCTTTTGATACAGTAGACTGTGACATCTTGTTGAAATGTTTGGGGCTAAAAGCAGATATCAAGGAGTGTGCTTTAGTGTGATTTAAATAATTCCTTATCAAAAGATTCAAAAGGTTGCCATTGGAGACCAGTTCTCATTAGTGTGGGATTTATCTTGCAGGGTTCCACAAGGTACAGTCTTATTCCCCATGCTATTCAATCTATATGCAAAGCCCTTAGAAGCATTTGTAGTTTGGGAACTGTATGCCATCAATATGCTGATGACATCCAGCTCTATACCTTTCCGTCAAAATCTCCTGACAATGCAGTAGATGGCCAAGTGAAGTAAGCTACTAGTTGAATTCTGTGGTTAAATGGCTGAGGGTGAGTAAATTGAAACTGAACCCTGACGAGACAGGGGTAATGCCAGTTGAGAAGTTGGAGCTATTTAAGGACATTATGCTTTCTGCTTTCGCTGGGGTTCAGCTGACTTTTTTCTGACTTAATTAAGAGTCCTAGAGTTATACAGGACCCAGAATTACTGCTGGAGAAGCAAGTTAATGCAACTCCTTGCCCCCCAAAAGCTTTCTTCTAATTTATTTTTGCCTGGAAGTTGGTCCCTGCCTTGTCTTGGCCAATCTGGCCACCTGGTAACACTGAGACAAGACTACTACATAGTTCTCCTCTTGAAGTCAACTCAGAGGCTCCAGTTGGTGCAGAATGCCACAGCTCCATTATTATCAGGTGGAGCATGCATATTATATCTATTTTGCAATCACTCCACCAGCTGCCCATCAATTGCTGGGTTCAGTTCAAGATACTGGCCATCTCATATGAATTTCTTAATGGCTTCTCCTTCTGTGCTCCACCACAACTTCACCCATTTGAGCAGGGACTCTACAAGTGCCACCCTGCAAATGGACAAGACCAACATATGCCTATACACATGTATTCTCTATAATGACCCACACCTTGTGGAATAGTCTACCTTAGGATGCCAGGAAAGCTCTCACTAGGGTTACCAGGTGCCCACTGCTAGTGGCTAAACACCCAATGATTTGCTCCTCTAATCACTGATGGCTGGAGACTGGTGGGAGGAGGCAAGCCACTTAGCAATTGTCTGCCATTGGCAAATGGGCGCACACACTTCCACATCCCACCCTGATGATGTCACTTCCAGAAGTAGGGGGTGGCGATTCTTAAGGAATCAGCCCAGGCACAAAGCTTCCACCCCTCCCATGTAACGATGTCACTTCTGGAAGTGACATCATCACGGTATGGCAAAGAAGCATGAAGATTACCAAGCAAAGCATGAAGATTATCAAGGAAAGTATTGCACCTCCATACCCCTATGTCTTCCCAAATCTCTCATTGGTTGCCAAGACCTGGCAATCCTAGCTTCCATGCTTCTTGCATGCTGCAAGCTGTGTAAAAGAGAATTGTTCAGGTGAGCATTTTTTATAATGGAGATAAGGCTATATTATAGCAGAATGCTTCAGGAAGGTGTTTCAATAAAAGAAATAAGTATGTGGACTTTAGTGTTATCTCCTGCTGTATGCGTTATCTTGTTCTCACTGCACTGTATTTCTGGCAAATGTAGTACCATTTGCTGCTTATTTAACATGTCATGTTTAATACTTATGCTTTATTCAGATTTCTGCTTATTTCTGAAATCCTGGTCCTGCTACATTGCTTAATGTCTTATCCTATTGATTGCATTGACTCTTACTGTATAATCTGCCATGAATCTCAGCAAAAATTAAAGGTTATAAATAATGTATATAAACTGCAGGTTTTGAATGCATGCCATATTCTGTTTCTGAAAAAACAAATAGGGATCTCAGTTATGGCTGAGCCCAAAGTGGAGTTTATTTCATGAACATTTTGCCCCCTTATAAACAGGATTTCCATTCCCTCTAAGTGATGGAGGAGGCCTCAAAGGGGCAGTATTTTGTTCATTAAATGAACGTTCCAGAGAAAGCAGTATGAAAAGCCCGAACATTGAAAAATGGAACTAATAAAAATTCAGTACCACGCTAACCCTGATGTTTAAGAATGTAAAGTCCTGAAGCCTTTTATTTACAAATAAAAACTGCCATTCTTGGAAACGCTGGAAAAAAACTTGCTTCGGGTAAATAAAAAAGTGCTTATTATAAGTGAAAAGTTGAAAAAAGGAACATCCAGGTTTATTAGACACAGTAGGTGACATCTAACACTATTATACACTTCATATTACTTATTTAACATTAAGGACAAAATGTTAAGCCAGAAAAAGAAAATTAGGGGTTTGTTTGCCAAATTTCTAGCTGTGGGAAAGATATACCTTAGTGTAGGCACAGTTTTCTGTGAGAACCTCATTTAGTTTAAACAGAGACCTAGCACCACATACAGGTGTTAAAGTGATCTACATAAACAACCCTCAAGGCTGCATTAAAACCTGCCACTTGTACATGAAATGTGAGTGATTAAATATATTGAATGTCTTTCTTTCTTCCTGTTAAAAATAGAGCAAAACATCACAATCACAAATACTTCCTCACTGACTGTCCTGATGTCCATTATACTGAGTAATTCAGTTTTTATGAGAGGGCAGAAACGGCAGATTCGTCCAGTTTGGTGTAATGGTTAAGAGCACCGGACTCTAATCCAGAGAACCAGATTTGATTTCCCACTCATTCACTTGAAGCCAGCTGGGTGACCTTGGGTGAATCACAGCTTCTAGGAGCTCTTTCAGCCCCACCCACATCACAGGGTGTTTTGTTGTGGAGATAATAACAACATACTTTGTAAACTGCTCTGAGAGGGCGTTAAGTTGTCCTGAATCTAATGTTATTATTATTATCCCAGAGTTACACTAGATACGCACCATTGTAAGGTAAAGCTTTATTTCCTTTTTAGCGTCATTACCAACTTTAGGCGTGGTGGAATGGCATGTCATAGCCTGATCTCATCAGATCATCAAGGAAGACTGTTGTTGTTCTGCAGAGGAAGGCAATGCTAAACACCTCTGCTCCTCACTTGCCCAGAAAGCCCCTTGCTGAGGTTACCATAAATCAGTTGCCACTTGATGGCACAAACCTACCCACCTACCAGTCTTCTATATGGAGCATTATCAAGTATGCTATCTTTTCTTAAATGCCTGTCTATCTTCTCTTAAAAACTTCTCTCATTGCTTTTCTACATAGACTGTGAAAAGTCAGAACATTTTGCACATCACTCCCTTAAGCAGGCAGCAATAATTATCAGGGATGTTACCAAATTTTGCAGCCTACTGTTTCAACTTGTTTTTCACCTATGAGAACTGAATATGAGTTTCTATTCTTGTGTCATTTTTCTAGTTCTTTACATCATTTTTTATGATTAAAGTAACATATTCAACATTATTTTTGCAATAGGCTTATAAAAGGGCATAAAATGCTACCCAAATTGCATAAAAGAAGAAAACTAATCAGGAACACCAGAAACAAAAATGGAAAATTGACCAAGGTACATTTAATTTTCCTGCTGCTATGACATGAGCTGATTTAAAAGAATGTAGACAGTCACTTGCAAGATTATATATATATATATATATATATATATATATATATATAACATCAATGTGTCACATGCTTAACATGTAGGTGGCTGACTACAAATGTCTCCCACCCCCACCAGAGCTCATAATTTTTGCAGATGTTTTTGCAGGACTGACCTACCACCGTCTAAAAAATTTCTGTTTTGGTCCTTTCTTAATCAGCAATCTATAGGTTTACAAGCTACAGTAGATTAACATCATTACAATGCTGTTGTTGCTGAAGTTCAAAGTTCTTCAGGTTATAACACTATCATCCTTTATGCCCCAAAGATGACATCTGTGGCTTGGATTTTAATCCCACCTATCCACTTATATATGTAATGATGTGGCAGTGGTAAATTTACCCTCTCTTTCTTTATAAAGACATTATAATGTGATGCCCAGAGCACTGCTAAAGATTTGTCCCTCTGAGGACATCCTTGAGCCAGCCATTACATGGGATGAAGACTCCTCAGAGGAGTCTCCATTATATCCAAGACTCAAAGTGCTGCTGGATCTACAGAGGGTGGCCCTAATCTCATCACACAATAGTAGCATCCAAGTAACAGCCTGGTGCAGGTGGCTAATTATGAACCTGCATAGATCCATTCCTCTATCTATTCACCTCCATAAATTCCAGACTTTCTCCTGAGACCCCAGGAACAAAGAAGGCAGCAGAACCAAGGCTGAGTCCAGTATAGGACAAGACTTCGCTCCTCTTTCCAGGACAGGAAGAACATGGGTAGGCTCTTACTTTCAGTTTCCTATAAAGCACCTCTGTTGGGATTAGGGATGTCAGTCCCCTGCTGGGAGTGGGGGATCCCCCACTCCCATCCTCCACCCCCTGCCTCCACTTACCTGGCTGGCAGAGGGGATGCCCCTACTGAGGCATGCTCCTGGGCAGCACGGCATGCTCCCATGCTATACAGTGGCCTGATTTGGCACACTCCCATGCTCTGCAGCTGCTGGATTCTGGATGATTAGGGCCCAATACGGCCGAATCAGGCCAGATTCTGGCCAAATCAGGACCAATTCAGCCAAAATCAGGTCACTGTGGAGTGCAGACGTGCTCCCACACTCAGCAGCAGCCTGAATCAGGCCCATCCAGCCCCCTGCAGAGTGCGGGAGCACTCTCAGGGCCAGCACATGGCCTGTGCAGTGACGTCACTCCTGGAAGTGACCTCCTCATTGTGCAGGCCAGGAGCAATGGAGAGGTAAGTGCCAGGTCTCTCACCACCCTCTGGGAGGGTAAGGGAACCTAGCAACCCTAGTTGGGATCTAATTCTGCTGCTTCAGTACACTGAGAACAACAGCTTATACATCTCCCTGCTGCGTGGACTCCAACTTTCCAGTAACTTGCCAGCCCCCTTATCCTTCTGGTTCCTACTCCTGTTCCTGAAGCCATGGTCTGTGGCAATACACCATGTCAGCTGCTTTCCTGTCGATCCTCATGCCTATGAAACCTTGCTGCCCAGGTTTGTGACACAAACTACTCAACAACCCAGCTTTTCTCTTGGAATCCCATGCAGCAGCTATGTCTTTTTCCTACCAAGTTGTTTTGTCACCAACACCCAGGACTGGCATATAGAGATTACAGTGCATTTGTAAAACTGTTGCAGAGCAACAGCCCCCCCCCCCACTTGGACTAGAGCAAGCAATTATGAAAGTTTTTACAACCTACTAAACTCACTGAAGGGTGTAATTCTGCTTAGAACTGGCCACTATTATTATTATTTATACCCCACTTTTCTACCCAATGGGAGCCCAAAGCAGCTGGCATTGTTCTCCTTGCCTTCATTTTATCCTCATGACCACAACCCTGTGAGGTAGGTTAGGCTAATAGGGAGACTGACTGTCCCAAGGTCACCTGGCAACCTTCCATGGCAGAATGAACATTTTAACCGGGGACTCCCAGATCGTAGCCTGATACTCTGTCCACTATACCACACTGGCTATCTATCATCCATGCCTTAGTTTTTTCCATATTAGACATCTAATATCAAGGGCCTGCCTTTGAGGATGATTTAGAAATTCCAGTTCATTCAGAAGTCAATAGCCTTCAGCCATTCAAGACCCAATGCAAAAAACAAAGGGTTAAATTTAAGGTTCTACAGGACGCAAAGGAAATTGGATGATTGGGTCTACCAAATCTGAGATTATGTTTTGCGACTAACTCTCTAGTTTGGATGAAGGAATGGATACTGTTAAAAAATAGAAGGCTATTGGACCTTGAAGGGCACAACTTAAAATTTGGGTGGCATGGGTATCTATTGTATGACAAAATTAAGGCCAATGCAGAGTTTAATAATAATTATGTAAGGCATGCCATTTTGAGAGTATGGAATAAATACAAACCTAGGTTTTGTTCGAAAATACCTCTCTGGTTGTCATCGCAAGAAGCCCATTTTAGAAGGGAAATGGTGAGTCCACCTAAATGGTTTACTTATCATGACTTTTTAAAATTTTTTTTTATTGGATTAGAAATATTTTAATATCCATTACAATCAATTTCCTTTAAATATTCCAATTCTAACCCCCTCCCTTCCCCCCCCCTTTTGATGACTTCCAACAGTTTTCCAACCCCTTATCTATTTTCCCCTACTCATTTCAAACTTATTTCACCTATTAAACATGTACTTTCACTCTCTTCTAAGCTTATCTATTATATCACAGTGCTATCTCTATTTCCCTTCCCATTTGACTTAACAACTAAATAATACATTTCTGGCATATATTCTTCAATAATCATTTTAGTAGCCTGTACTCTATCTTACTCATTCTGGTCTCGTCTATATGTGACAAACAATTTGTCCCTCGTTATACATAGCTTTAAGTACATTATAAACATTGCATACCTTCAATATAAGTCAATCAGTTTAACTTCATACTGTTTTAATTATCTAATTTCTCCATTATGCAACTCTATCAGAAATAGTCAGTCACTTTAACCCATATATACACATTCAGCATAAGTCAATCAATTTGACCCATATTCTGTATGCTACTGTATATTTTCCCCTCCTTTCTTATATTCATTCATTTTAATTATATAAATTCTCCATTATACCATTATCTGCCAGCGATGAAATTAATTAGTTTCTGTCCTTATAGATCTTATAATAACACCACTATTACTTAATACTATATATAGTAGTCAAATAGAATAATTGCTTAGAAATTTTCAATTAACTCTCCCCCCCCCCTGGTATAGTCACTTCTCTCTTCTTTTATTGTATTTCAGTAATTTTCAAACTGCCACAGTTCTCCTCCCACCTCCCATTTTTTCACCAAGTACTGTTTCAACTTCTCCCAATCCGTGTTAAACTGTCCTGGATCAAGGTCTCTCAATTTTCTTGTCATTTTATCCATCTCCGCCATGTACAGCAATTTGTAAATCCAGTCCTCAATAGTTGGCACTTCTTGTACTTTCCACTTTTGAACGTACAAAAGTCTGGCCGCTGCTGTCATGTAAAATAACAATGTCCTGTATTGTGCTGGAATATCCTCCATTCCCAAGTTCAGTAGCAGGAGTTCTGGGTTCTTATTAACTTGAAATTGTAAAATCTCATTTATTACTCTTATTATTTCCCCCCAGTACTGCCTAGCTACCTCACAAGTCCACCACATGTGATACAAAGATCTCTCATGCTTTTTACATTTCCAGCATTTGTTAGACGTATTCAAATTCCCTAGCGCAATTTTCTTTGGTGTCAAATACCAACGATAAATCATTTTATAGACATTCTCTTTAATATTGGTGCATGTCGTGATCTTCAACGTATTTTTCCACAAGTATTCCCACGCCTCCATTGTTATTTCTTTATTAAAGTTTATAGCCCACTTCACCATTTGCACTTTAACTGTCTCATCTACAGTGTACCATTTTAGCAACACCTTGTAGACCTTAGAGATTTCCTTTTTGTTTTCTTGTAAAATTACTTCCTCTAATTCCGAGTTCTCCATTCTTATCCCTCCCTTTGCACAGTCCGAGTTGTAAAGATCTCTAATCTGTCTATATTGAAACCAGTCATAATTTGAAGACAACTCTTCTTGCGTCTTTATTCTTAATTTAGAAAGGTCTGTTCGTGTTATTTCCTTGTATGTTAAACATTGTTGTTCATTGTCAAAAGTTCTCGGGTCTATTACTTCATAAGGAACCACCCAAGAGGGAGTTCCTTCCTGTAGGTAATTTCTATACTTCTTCCAAATTGTGAAGAGGCTTCTACGGATGTCATGGTGCAAAAACAGAGTCTGCTTTTACTTTTTCATACCACAGATATGCATGCCATCCAAATATTTTTTTATATCCCTCTAAGGCCAGTAATTTGCGATTTTTCAAAGTCATCCAATCTTTCAACCACACCAAGCAGATTGCATCATGGTAAAGTCTTAGATTGGGCAGTTGCATTCCACCTCTCTCTCTTGCGTCCTGTAATACTTTCATTTTCACCCGAGGCTTCCTGCCTGCCCAAACAAAATCCGATATTTTCCTCTGCCATTTTTCAAACTGCTTAGAATCCCGGATGATTGGTATTGTCTGTAACAAAAACATCACTCTTGGCAACACATTCATCTTGACTACTGCAATTCTTCCCAACCATGACAAATTCAATCTATTCCATTTAATCAAATCTTTCTCTATTTGAGTCCACAATTTCTCATAGTTATTCTTGAATAGGTCTATATTTTTTGCAGTCAGTTCAATTCCCAAGTATTTCACCTTACTTGTTACTTCACAATCTGTTATTTCCGTTAATAACTGTTGTTTTTGTTTAGTCATATTTTTACATAGTATCTTAGACTTCTTTTTATTTACATAAAAACCTGCCAAATCTCCAAATTCTTTGATTTTTTCTATTACCTTTGGCATATTCTCAATCGGATCTTCCACAATTAACATTATATCATCTGCAAATGCTCTGACCTTATAGGAAAAGTCTTTTATTTTTATTCCACGGATCACATTATCTTCTCGAATCTGTATCATCAAAATTTCCAAGACTAAAATGAACAACAATGGAGACAACGGGCAACCTTGTCTTGTACCTTTGCCAATAGTCAGTTTTTTGGTCAACTCTTCATTCACCACAATTGCTGCACTCTGGTCTCTGTAGATTTCTTTCACTGCTCTTATGAATCTTTCTCCCATTTGCAGCTGTTCCATAGTGGCAAACATAAAGTCCCAGTTCAAATTGTCAAATGCTTTTTCAGCATCCACAAAGAAGAAACCAACCTCCTTGTCACACCGCTTGTCATAATATTCAATAGCATTTATAACTGTCCTTAAATTGTCTCTGATTTGTCTATTCGGTAAAAAACCAGCTTGTTCTTCTCCAATAACTTCGGATAACCATCCCTTTACTCTTTCTGCCAAGATCTTCGCAAAGATCTTATAGTCATTATTAAGTATGGAAATTGGTCTATAATTTTTAACATTAGTCAAGTCTTGTCCTTCTTTGGGGATCAATGATATATTAGCTTCACTCCAAGTATCTGGAATTCTTTGATCTCTCAAAACACCATTGATCACTTCTTTTAGGAATGGTACCAGTTCATTGACCATTACCTTATAAAATTTAGCTGTAAGTCCATCAGGTCCTGGCGCCTTTCCCAGGTTTGTTGACTGAATTGCCTTTCTTATCTCCTCCTCTGTTACTTCACTATTCAATTTGTCTCTCCAATCTTCCGAAATTGCTGGAAGCTTCATTTTCCCCAAATATGACGCTATTGAGTCTTTATTCACTTCTTTTTTATTGTACAGTTTAGCGTAAAATTTATAAAAAGCTCTGCTAATAGCAGTCTGTTCCAAATATACTTTATTGTCCTCACATATTTTATTTATTGTCTTCTTCTCCTTTCTCTTCTTCAATTGCCATGCCAGGTATTTCCCAGGTTTGTTTGCACCTTCAAACGACTTTTGATTCATTCTCTTAAGGTTCCATTCCAGTTCTTTGTTATTCATTGCCGTCAGCTGCTCTTGAAGGATTTTAATATCCTGATAAATTTTCTTTTTCCCTGGTCTTTTCTTTAAATGTATTTCTTTGGCTTTTATTTTTTCCATAATCTCCTGTCTCTTCTCCTCTCTTTTTTTCCTGGCTCTTCCATTTAAGTCCATTAATATGCCTCTAATTACTGCTTTGTAGGTGTCCCATACCTTATTGGTTGGTACTTCTCGATTCATGTTGTACTGTATGAAGAACTTAGTTTCCCTTCTCAACATCTCCAGATTTTCTCCTTCTTGTAACAAGTCCTCATTTATTCTCCATCCTTTCCTCTTAGTTCTTTTCCCGAACTTCCACATAATTGGATTATGATCTGAGCCTACCATAGGCATTATTTCCACATCCTTAGTCCAAAGCACTAAGTCCTTTGAGGCCCAGATCATGTCAATTCGTGATAAAGTGGAGTGTCTTGCGGAGAAAAATGTATATTGTCTGCCTTTGGGATTCTGTATTCTCCATACATCTTCCAAAGTTTCCTGTTGCATTAACGCAAAAAAAGTCTTTGGTAATAGTCCTCTTTGCTTTTGTGCAGATGTTGATTTTTTATCCTGCTCCAAATTTGTGACTCCATTGAAGTCTCCTGCAAGAATTATCTGGTCATAAGAAAGTTCGTCTAATTGCTTCTTCAAGTCCTCAAAGAAGCTCTCTTTTGCACCATTAGGTGCATAAATTCCAATCACCAACACTTTCTTTAAATTCCATGTACATTCCACTGCTAAAAATCTGGCTTCCACATCTCTAATCACTAACTTTGGCTGTAGCTCCTCTTTCAAATATAATACCACTCCCCTTTTTTTCTTTGTTGAGGCCGCTACAAAATCATTGCCCAGTTTGCTCGATTTAAGATATTTTACATCCTGTTTTCTAATATGAGTCTCTTGTAAACAAACAATATCACATTTCTGTTTTAATAGCCAGTGGAAAATACTTTTTCTCTTATTGGGTGAATTAAGTCCATTTACATTCCACGATAAAACTTTACATTCCATATTCATGGCCTTGTTGTTGGTAAGTCCTTTTCATTGTCCCTCATAAACTTTTCCATTTCAAATTCAGATCTGATGCGCTTTTTCACTCCTCCAAACTCAAATGACAATCCTTCTGGCAATTCCCATCTGTACCTTATTTTCATGTCCTTCAAAATTTGGACTAAGGCTTTGTACTTTTTCCGGTCAAGCAACACCGATCTGGGTAACTCCTTCATAATAATAACCGTCTTGCCATTAACCTCCAATGGGTCTTGAAATTGCTTACTTACAATCATTTCTCTTATATTTCTAGTCATAAATTGCACAATCACATCTCTTGGTAGTTTCCTCTGGGTCGCAAATCTTGAATTTATGCGATACACCACATCTAGGATAGCCACAATTTCCTCCTCCTCCTTCCCCAGGTATTCAGCTAACACCTCAACAATTTGTTCTTGGGCTGTCTTTCCCTCTACCTCCAGCAAGCCACGAAACCTCAGCTGCTTCTCCATATACTTGCTCTCCGCAACAGCCATTCTTCCCCTCATCACCCTCATCTCCATTCGTTGCGTATCTGAGAGATTCTCCACCGCCTTCTCCACTACATTAACTTTTTGTTGTGCTGCTTGCAAATCATTTTGTATTGTTTCCATTCCCTTCTTCACTTCTGCCAGTTCATTTTTTACTGTCTCCTTAATCTCTTTAACCTCTTTCACCAACTCCTGTTTTGTCTCTTTCAGTTCCTTTAACATTTCCATAAATTTTTTGTCCAAATTCTCTATAGCCATTTGCCACTCTTTCTTCGACATCGTGGGGCTTGACTTACCTCGCTCCCACGAGTCTGCTCGTTTCCTTAACTCCGTGGCGCTTGGCTTAGTGGCCTTTTAGTTTAATTTGAATGTCCCGGTTTCATAAAGAAAAAAAAAATGTTTAAAGAGTCCAAAATGTCGGGCATCTTTTCTCTATGGTTTTTCTGTAGTTTTTGTAATCCAATATGGCTTACTTCCTCTTCTGCTGAAGTCGGGACCCTTCCCTTTTCAAAAATGGCGATTCCCTTCTTCCTGTCTTCGGGTAAGGGCCGTCTCTCTCCAGCAGCTCTATCCCTGTTACGCACTTCCTGTTTCCCGACTCCCCACAGCAGCTCTCGCGATGGTAGAAACTTTCTCACAGCCTGTTATCTCCTTGCAGCCACAGGTATGGAAAACAATAGTCCAATTTCTTTAATAACTTCGTTTAGCTTAGTCCTTTTTCTAATCTATTTCTTACCGAGTCTTCCCCTACTTATAATCAATCTGTTGCAGTTTAAAAGTCCACTTTAATACTTCATTGCTTTAAGTAATTCGTCCCGTTTCAAGAGATAGTGATCTTTACCTTTTCAAACGTCTTTCTGGGTTGTAATCACTGTTTCAATCTCAGAATCTCCTTCACCTTCTTTCCCCCGTTGAAGCTTGGGCATGTAGGTCTTATGCCAGCCGCACTGGCTCCAGGACTGCCGCAGAGATTTAAGCCGACCTGTCTTAGGGTGGGACCTCAAGGGTCGGGAGAGAGTCCATTGCGCAGGACCCCCCCTCGCCCGAAATCAATGCGCCCTGAGGTGCTTGAGCATTCTATGCCTGTTCTCCGCCTGAGAACAGTTGGCCGCGAGCTTATTTGCCCCACCAGCTGCTGAAACGGCAGCCCGGTCAGCTCTGTACTTAGAGCTGCGTTAGACCTCCATGGATCCCAAACCGGAAGTCGGTTTACTTATCATGACTTATTGGCATTTTCTCAAGGCCAAGTTAAAATTAAATCAGAGGAGGATTTAGTAGCAGAAGGGCACACTTGCCAGTGGTTTCCCTATATGCAAATCTCGGAGAGATTTAAATTAGAGAAGAGTCATTATGACTTTGAGCAATCTAAAACTGAATTTGAAATTGCCCTATGTACAAATGATGAATATGTTATTTCTAAAATGTACAAACTTTTGTTGAGGTTGGAGATGGAAGAAGAGCAAGTAAAAGAATGTAAGATTAAATGGGCAAAGAATTGTGGACATAACATACTAATGGAGCAAAGGGAAAATATGTGGACAAGGGGGTTGAAATTTACTTTATGCTCTAGTATCAAAGAAAAATTTTACAAGATGTTGTATTGTTGGTATATGACTCCTGAAAAATTGGCTAGAATGGATAAGGGTGCTTCAAATGTATATTGGAAATGTGCTAAACAAGAAGAGACATTTTTTCACATGTGGTAGACAGGTAAGAATGCAAGCAGATACAATGTTTGATTCAATTGAAACCAGAGACTTTTCTGTTGGGAATAATGGACTGCCAGTTGGAAAAAAAGCTTTGGAACTTTGTTATTATACTTTATTATGGCAGCAAGATTACTTTGTGCACAACAGTGGAAAACTTCAACATTGCCTTCAATGGAGAAATGGTGGGAAATGATTTTGGAGTTTGCGTCAATGGCAAAACTTAATTCATTGATTAGGGGAAGGACATTAGTTAACTTCTTGACTGGAAACCATTTATAGACTTTTTACATGAAAATTTCATGTAAATCCTTGTTATCCATTTCATGATGAAATGGATAACAAGGATTTGATGACATCTGGATTTATGGATTAAGAAACATGAACAATAGAAAAAAAGGACTCTTATGATTAACTTAGAATAAGCGAGACTCTAGAAATGGTACATATTTGTTGTGAAGATAATTGGAACTCAACCTGTAGTGTAATTGTAGGGTCTTTTGTTATTATTATTTCTTTTTTACTTTTTTATGTATTTTTAGTGTGTCTTCTGTTTAGAGTGTTTTTTTTTCTTATCCTCTATTTTTATTGTTTATAGTTTATAGTTTAAATAAAGAAAATTCTACCCCCCCCCCCAAAATTGGAGAGTTGTGCTCAATGTTGTTAATGAAGCAGCACAACCATTGAAACACTTCAAAACACTTACCTTTGGATGGTGCCAATTAGCCTAATATCTGTTCCTGATCAGCTGAGGCCTTTCTCCTGAAGCTCATGGGCTGAAGCCAGCACGGGGTGAGTGAAGCTGTCAGCCCCTGTTCTCCTGCCGCCCAGGGCAGAAGGAGAAGAGGAGCTGACAGTTTCACTCACCTCATGCCAGCTTCAGCCCATGGGCTGAACCCAGCGTGGGGTCTTTCAAACTGGCAGCCCCCATTCTCCTGCCGCTCACAATGGAAGGAGAACAGAGGCTGACAGTTTCACTCACCTCATGCTGGGTTCAGCCGATGGGCTGAAGCTGGCACAGGGTCTGTCAAACTGACAGCCCCTGTTCTCCTTCTGCCCTGGGCGGCAGAAGAATGGGGCTCTCAGCTTCACTCACCACACACCAGCTTCAGCCCATCGGCTGAGCCCAGCATGAGGTCTGTGAAACTGACAGCCCCATTCTCCTGCCACTTGGGCAACAGGAGAACGGGACTGTCAGCTTCACTCATTCTGTGCTAGGTTCAGCCATGGGCTGAAGCTGGTGCAGGGTCTGTCAAACTGACACCCCCTGTTCTCCTTATGCCCTGGGCCACAGGAGAAAGGGGCTGTCAGCTTCACTCACCCTGCACCAACTTCAGCCCATTGGCTGAACCCAGCGTAGGGTCTGTGAAACTGACAGCCCCATTCTCCTGCTACTCGGGTGACAGGAGAAAGGAGCTGTCAGCTTCACTCACCCCACACCAGCGTCAGCCATTGGCTGAACCCAGCGTAGGGTCTGTGAAACTGACAGCCCCATTCTCCTGCTGCCCAAGCGAATGGGGCTGTCAGTTTCAAACATGATCAGCGATGCCAGCCTGTCTTGCTTTACAAACCGCTGACGACTCTCACAAACTGGGCCCCAAAAGTCATGGAGTTCCTGGAAAACGCAGTCCCACGAAACACATTTTCACAAACCGCAAATCGGCCTGGTTCGTGCATTTTTTTGCTTCATATTGTGATTCATGCTTGCTTCTAGCTGAGTCTTAGATTGAAAGATATCTTGGGTAGCTGTGGAAAGCTCAATGAAAATATCAACCCAGGGTGTGGCAGCAGTGACAAGGAAATCTCCATGATAGGAATTATTAGGTAAAAGATTGAATAAAATGACCAATATTGTGATGCCCTTGTATAAATCTATATTGTGAATACTTTGTGCATTTCTGGTCACCATATCTCAAAAAGGTCATTGTAGACCTGGTAAAAGTACAGAGCAGGGTATCCAAGGTGATAAGGGGTTGAAGTACCTTTAATATGAGGAAAGGCTGGAGAATCTGAGGCTTTTCAGACTAGAAAAAACAATGGCTAAGGGGAGACATGGTATATATGATAGAGTTTCATAAAATTATGCTTGCACTGAAGAAAGAGGATAGCCTCTCTCATAATACTAGGTTATTATGAGTGGGTGGCGCCCAATGAAATTTTTGGGAAATAGGTTCAGAACAGACAAAATAAAATATTTCTTTACTCAATGAGTAATTAAACTGTTCACTGCCAAGGGAGGTAGCGATGGCCACAAATGTAAATAGCTTTAAAAAGAGGTTAGACAGATTCACAAAGGAAGTCCATCAATGGCTACTAGCCATGGTGGCTGAAGGGAGCTTAACTATCCAGAGGCAACAAACTTCTGAATACCAGTTCTGGCAGGCAGCAGCAGGGTCTCAGTCTCAGTTTTTATGCCCTGTCTGCCCTCCAGGGCAACTGGTTGGCTGCTGGGTGAAGCAAGATGGTGGACTACATGGACAGGGGTTAGGGTTCCCAGTTGCTCATCAGTGGTGGGCAATCTCCTGGAGGAAGCTGGCAAAATGCCCAGTGATTGCCTGCCACTGGCTGGCATCTGGACAAGCACTAAGAGATCATGCTCCCAATGGGGCACGATTAAGTCACTTCCTGAAGTGACATCATCGCTCCAGCAGCGAGCATGCTCCCGCACTTTGTAGGGGCAAATTTTGGCCTTAAACAGGCTGAATTGGCCCCGCGCAAAGCACAGGAGCATGTCCACCACTGGAATGATGACATCACTTCAGGAAGAGACTTCATCATGCCCCACTGTGAGCATGACAGAAGTAATGTCATCATGTTGGTGCTGGGAGCACACATGCACTTTGCCTATGCAAAGATCATTCTCCCAGTGAGTACCTGGTCCTCTCCTCCTGTTGAAAGGGTAAAGGGACATAACAACCCTAATAGAATTGGATTGGCCATTGACCTCACTGGGAAATTTCTTGGTGGGTCACTGACCTTGAGAGCCAGTGGAGGGTAAGATTTTGTTGTTTCAGATTTCTGTCCTTCAGAAACAGCTGCATTGGAAAGTTTCAGTTTGGTGCACTTCTGTATTACAGATGCTAGAGGAGCAGTGTCACAGGCATTAGTGTACATTGCACAGCTTCAGGTTTTATTCTGGGGAGGTTTATAGCAAGCGCTTTTTTTGCTAAGCAAGGCTTTATTATATGCCCTCTACTGATGTCAGTTAATTTTTTTTATGCTTCAAATCCCTTCTTCCTGGATCAGTTGTTGTTTATCCTGCTTAATTACAATTTTGTTTATCTGAGATACAGGATGGAATCTCTGGCCTCTCTCATCATCCTCTATGTCCAGTCCCTTACTATAGGGACTCACAAAGCAAGATTTATTGCAGGATTTACAACAAGCCTCTCTCTTCCCCAAGACCCCAGCTTCCCTCTTTCCCCCTTCTCCTGTGATTTTCCTTATGAAAATGTAATATGAGTAAGACGAGATCTTTAATTGGATCCATTTTCATCAGTGCAACATTATGCAGTATATGAATTACAGAGAATTTTTCATCAGAAGAGTTCTGAGTTGGTTATGAGAGTGCGTGCTCTTGAGTTAATCCAGACCAAGAACATACAGTGTGCTTTATCCTCATTAAAACCACCTTTCAGCAGAATGACTATGCTGACAGAAAAGCACTCTGCACATATTCAAAGGCAGCTGGAACAAATGCAGAGTGCTTTCTGTCAACACTGTGCAACTACAGCCAGAGAGCTTATGTGCATTGCAGAAAAGGAAGACATATATTTCTAACTGAAAGAGGGGCTCAACTTGTGCTCAACCCTCGAGTTTCTCCTTAGCATCAGCATCATTAATGAAAACAGACGGGCTTCTGGTTTTTTAGTGAAAGAAAATACATGGATTTTCTATATTGTCTGCAACCAGCTTGGTTGTGTCCAATCTTAACTGCTCTGATCTTTAAAAGGAAGATTGCCTGTACTCAGGCTACATAAGCAAAGCTTCATGAAAGGCTTGATGAGTGCAATGCCAGTGTGACGAAATTCCAGTCAGCTAGAATTTGGAATTTTGTGTGTGTGTATGTGTGCACATGGTGAAACCAGCTTAGTGTGCAAAATACCCTCTTACATGCAATAGCTAAAAGAAGTATAATTTCTTCTTACTGGTTCTCCATCTAGACTTGATACCTCCTTCCACTGTTGTGTGAGTCAGGTAACTGTGAAATCCCAAGCAGTTTTACACCATTCTAAGTTATTTGAAATCAATGAACTTAAAAACGTAACTCTGTTATGACTGCAGTGTAAAGCACCCACAATCAAGGAGTGGCTCCTGTTACCAAGAACAAACAATTTCACACACTTCACCAAACTCTGAGAGTTTCCCTGCCTAACAGATCATGGGTTGAATCCAACCACCTTTTTCATTCAGTCTTGCTCAATTCCCTTTCTTACTACAGCCTCCAACTTGTATAGCTTTTGCCCATGCAGGGGCCATGATTAGAGGTGGGCACGATCCAAAAAAAAATACTGATCAAGCCGTTCGTGGATCCGAGCCGCAGCTGAACCCAGGTCACCAATTCTAACAGATCAAGTTCCGTTTCCGATCCGGAATCGGGAATCGGGGAGGCCAAAGCGAGAGGCGCCCCACTGTTTCCAGTGATATAGGAATGGTGGTTGGTGGCAGCGGCCGCCAGGCCCAGCAGGCACGGGGAGGTGGCGGTGAGCCGCCTCCCCTCAGGGAGGGAGGGGACATTCTCACACACACACACACACACACACACACACACACACACACACACTTAGAGCAGGGGGGAGTTTTTAACCCGGCAACAAGCCGCCTCCCCTCAGGGAGGGGACATTCACACACACACACACACACACATACACACACTTAGAGCAGAGGGGGGGATCTATCCCTGCCTCTCCAAATAGAGAGAGACACCCCATCAACATGTTTCAGCCAGCTTTTTTAAAAAAGCAGGGACAGAATCCTCCGTTCCTCCCCACCCGATTTTAAAAGCAAGCAGCCAGTCTTCAAAAAGCATATTTTAAACACACACACAGAACCGTGAATGTTTTCCCACAAAATACAGTGTTTTAAAAGCAGGTTAAAAACAGAGAGTGACAGACAGAAAAACACCAATTCCTCCTACAAAGCCCCGGTTTTTTTAAAAGTAAAAAACCTTTGTGCCCATGGCTTCAGAACACCCCCTCCCCCCTCACTCCCCTAGGTTGCTGCTCCGTGGTTGGAAGGAAGCCTGCTAATCAAGGAAAGCTGGGCCTCCATTCGGTTTTCCAGGGTGACAGAAGGAGGGCAAACACAGCTCAGGCATTCCCCTGGCTCAGTTGCTAGGGGAATAGATTATTGGCGCCTGAGTGTCTGGCTCTCTGATTAGATCACAATGCCCCCCCCCCGATCAAGCCCCCCCCACCGAACGCTGGATCAGTCATCGTGGACGGAACCGATTAGCTGAGTCCCGATGGCGCAAATGCCATTATCGGGGGGTTTTTCACATCATGATTCTGATCGTGCCCATCTCTAGCCATGATCACAAGCATAGCCTTCCGGGTAGTGAAAGTGGCTACCTTCCTCTTTTTGTAATCAGTGTGGTACTCTAATGTGTGACAGTGTGAAATAAAAATCCCACCTTGGATTCCACACAAGGACATGCAATACTTTTCAGTTGTTGCCACCACTGGGCACCTTACAATTCTAAGCCCTTTGACAGGTGACCTGATGGCCTGTACCCCTTGATCTTGGGCCACTGTGGAGGATTTTTCCAGGACCATTTTTTTAATTCCCGGTTCGTTTCTGAGGAAGGACCACTTGCCTGATTCAGCAACTTCTTATATTCTTGTGTTCTAAGGGTACAACACCTTGGCCATAGAACAGCTAACTCTATTCTAGTATATCACGTGTCAAGTGTTAGAACCTCTCAATGTAGTCACACCTCTCCCTACATCCAGCATGAAAAAGTAAGGAGAAGGAATCCTGAAACAGCCAAAGATGGTTGAAGCTGATGAGCCAGACAAAGGTTGATAATGATGTAACAAGGAACATCTAGTACTGAGCAAGCATGGGGCACACCTGCATTTTGGAGACTAGGGGAAGGATTAAACAGGTAAAAGAGCAAAGAAGGGTCAGAGATAGTATGATATCATCAGCCCTACAAAAGAGGGGGCCAAGAAGGGCCAGAGCAGAGTTCTTCTTTCCATTATCAGTAGATTGTTCTTGCTTGAGCAGCCTGTCTATGCAGTCAGGTCTGGCCAAACTTGGCTGACTGTGGAATCTGAATGAAGTTAACCTAGGATGCCTAATGATTTCAATAAAGCTGCATTTTGTTTAAAGGATCCTTCCTAGGACTGTCCATCCATTCTGCTGAATATGGTCCCACAGAGTCCCAGTTCTGCTCTAGGGTCTACTAAGCCCTGGGGTAAAAGGAGCCACATGAAAAATTCGGTACCTACAATTTGGTACCGGGAGTGGGACTCTGTGGGACCCTAATCATCAGTCAGTAGATGGCGAGTCTGTTGCAATTTTGTAATTTTTTCAACTGATTCCATATATCACAGGGAAACATGGATCAGATTTCCACCAGTAACTTTTAAAATTTATTACTTAAAAAGAACCCTGACATTCCTTCAAGAAAAATGAGAACTTTCTAAGGAAAAGAACAGGTGATCAGGAAAGGAAAATATTCCAATTAAATTAAATATATAGTTTGATTGTGTCCATATTTACTCCAGTTTCAACAGGCTGGTGCCAAGTCAGGGCAGCAGCCCAATCAATTGCAAAAGTAATGCTAGGATTCTGGGATTCAAACAAATCACTTAGACAATTTAAGACCAACAATATATAATAGCCAGCAAAAGAAAGCAAGAAAGCAAGAAAGCAAGAAAGCAAGAAAAAGAAAGATTGCAGATCAAACAAGAACTTGTTAAGAACCAACTGCTAGAACAAAAGGCCTAGGGCAGAAGTCATGGGACTTGATATATTTCCTTCATCATTTGAAACTGTGTAAAATAAAATCGGTGCCTATTTATGTCTTCTTATTTCTGTCCTAACTATTTATCATCTTCCCTACAGTTCATTAAAAAAGGCTTATTGCAAAGCTAATTAAATCATTCCTTCTGGACAAAAAGTGCATTTTATTTTAGCCAGGATTTTAAAAACAGCACAGGAATGGTGCATATCTGATTGTGATATAGTTGCTCTTGTCTCCTGATAAGTGAAAAAAGCTCAACCAAAGAAGAATATAATGACATTTTAAGTGTAAGAATAGAGAATAACCCTTTTAATTTCTAAATATTCCAGCTAAATCACCAAGTTGCCACCTAATATTTCTCTGCTGCAGAGAAATAATGAGTAGTGACATGAAACCATTCACTTGACATGAAATCACTGACATTTTTACAAGCATCCTTGTTGTCCATTCAAAAGCATGCGCATGTGTTTAAAAGTACATGCACTAAATACATGCATACACATATACACAGGAACACACACCCTCCTAACAGTTCTCCTCTCTCCAAACCTCAAACCTTACCTTTCCAAGCAGAAGGAATAACTTGCTTTTGGAGATGATTCTTTAAACACGGGTCATCTCCAACAAGGGGGGGTATCTTTTCTGTAAGTTACTGTTCCCAATCTTCCCCTTTGTGACTCCCTGCCAGGTCTGACAGCAATGCTAGGACACTGAATGAGAAGAAAACTATCCTATCAGCTCTAGTAACCCAGTATGATCACAGCATATCCAACAGTGACGAGGTGCCAGCAGTTTGTATGATGATAAATGCCACCAGCTGTGCAGATACATACAACTGAAATACTATTATTTTAATCTACAAACAACTTGCCAATACTAGCATGTGAGGTGCTCAACTTAAGAGAAATACAGGCATCACATATATGGTAAGCTTGATCTTCGAACATATTATTTGTGAGGAGGACTGAAGCATTACTTTTGAAAAGAAGGAAATCTAATAGATTTGAGAACATATAGTACCAAAAAAATATAGTATATATAGTAAAAACTCATTTACTTGACCAAACTGGCATGGTATGGGAATAATCCAATGTGTGATGATGAGATGTAGACAAAGATATACCTTCTGAACTGTAATAGTTGTGCAGAAATCATTTAACTAGTTGCAAAGTTCCTTATCCATAACTATTAAAGGTACAAGAAGTGTGCATATCCTTGCATCTGGTCACCCTAAAGTAGGTTGAATGGAATTGTATAGTCAACATTTGGTACAAGATACTGATTGAGATGGGAACATAACTGAAGAATTGGTAGAATATCATACTGTATATCAGGCTGAAATTTTAAAAGTGTTATCAGTGATGAAACTGTTCTTGCATTTCCGTTATCTTATTATATGTTCCCCCAATCTGCATCCAATTCTTGCATTTGATATAAAATAGATTCCTGTTTTCAAAGGTTTAAGTCACAGAAGGGAAATGTCCTCTCCCATGCGCAAAAAAAAGAGCAGAAAACAGAACTGAGTCCCTTGTTTATGACAGGATGATAGGAAAGAAATGAGGAATAAGTCCACAAATTAAAGAAACTATTTGATTACTCTCTTGTGGTATTCTAATGTACAAATGAGCATCCAAGCATGCTGCAGAAAGGGCCTAACTATGGTCTAATGGGGGGGAGGATTAAGTAGATTGATCTTTAGCAAAATAAAAACCAAAATAACCTATTTAGCTTGTTCTTTACATGCAGCAACTGTATTCAGTGGCACTGCTAATGTAATATCTTTAATATCTGTAATATGTAATGTAATATCTTTTTATTTAGCCGAAATAGAATAACACAAGAGTGTACTAATAGTCTCACTTGAGCATACTGCATTTAGGTCAATGCCATTTTAACGTTTTCCAGTCTGGCATGCACAAAGCAAACTGATGCTCCAAGGCCACCTGATGTCAGCTTCCCAAGAGGTACTTTATACATGCCAAGGGAATTAACGATTCACTGCCTCTCAACCAGACATGGTGACCCTCCTGATTGCATAACACACACTCAAAGCATTTCCCTATATGCCAGATCAAAACTGAGGCATGAAATGTGTGAGTGCAAGCAAAACTGTGGGAGCCTGCGTCACCTTGCCTAGGCTGCATGCATGTTTTAGTAAGTAATCTGTTCAATGTAACAGTTAAGATAATACACAATGCCAACAAAATTTTAAAGAAACAAAAAAGACCACCAATATATGGGGAATCATTTCTAAAGAAGCTTTTCCAAAAAGGTGTTTCTGGAATCTTGGGATGTCCCAGAACAATCTGGATGCATTTAGCAATCTTGAGCAAACTCTTGTATGTTTGGAGGTTAGGAAATAAAATTGATATTAAATTGTCTAGGACTGTTTGTTAAAATGTTTCCAGTTTCTTAAAGCGAAGCTGCTGTACAAGACTGCACAAATCCTGCTGCTGCATTATAAATTCTAAAAGATCCCTTAGTTCAACAGCTATGTCCAGGGCTCTGAATCTCTGCAGTCTCCCGTGACAAAGGAACATCAATCTTTTACTGTCTTTTCTACATATGACTTCGGATTTGTGGTTGACAGGTTAAACCCAGAAAGGGGGAGGGGAGTTTTTGAAAAAACAGTCTAATATTACTTCTACTTTTTGTAAACTTAGTCTACCATAATGCAGCAAATAAAAACTGGACTTTTCCTGGCTACTCAGAATTGCCTTCTCATGTCTCAAAGGAACAATGGTAGGTGCTTTCCTTGGCTTGTAAAATGATGTTAAAGATCTTTCAAGTGTTGAGGAATCTGTTGAAAGCATAAAAGGGATTTTGGTCTGCCCAGAAGTTGCAGGGACAAAGATTCAACCCTAGCAGGTCTACTGTTATTTCTAATTGTTAATGACAGTGACACTTCATTTGCCTGGAGCTATCCAATTAACATATCACCACTACAGAAAATATTGTAATATATTCACTGTCCCATCAAGAGGAAAGAATATCATATTTCATTTCTCTCTCCCAATCAAGACTCCAGAAAATTAGCAGAGGAGGGTAATGGCATACATATAGCTAAAGAGCAGGAAATAGACTATCCTTTCTTGCCTATTTGAAGGAAGTTATGTGGAAATATTTGTTGTTATGGGCCAGATTAAAAAGGTAAGGGAAAAGGGGGAGAAAGAAAAATCTTATGCAGAAAAGCAAAAGACATGTAACTCTCAACCCGAAATATCACTATGGCAACATTTAAACAATAACTCTGCATGAATCTGTACTTGTTCCTTGGATACCAAATGCAAATCCCACCCCCCAAAAAATTTGTGGTGTGTGTGTGTGTGTGTGCATGTGTGCGCGCATGCCTGACTGTTGGTCATTAACTCCCTTTCAAATAGATCTCATCCATAGATTTCCCATATTATGCTCAACCAGCACTGTTGGAGAGAGGAATAAATGAACTCATGATTTTCTAACATACTGAATCTTTGTACTGTTTGGTTGAAGGGAGGGAAAGATTCACTTGCCATATAACAGATTTGTGAGTATTTATCAATCAATACATAAAATGTGTTTTCCAATCATTTGAGAAGTCCACAAAAATCAACTATCTTGTTTTCTGGATAAGCTGTTTTCCTTTTTGAGGTTAAATAAATCACAACTGGGTATCACATCTCTCAGCATCTTAATGGACTGTCCACATGGAAGGGTCTATTGCTATAAGTAACAGGATGGAAGATAAAGTTGCCCACGGCTAGTAAACCATTGCTGCTAGCAATTACCAATGTGTTTCTCTAACAATTAATTGAGTTTACCACTTTCCAACCCTCCTTTGGAAAGTTGTGGAATAACTGTAGTGTGTACATTTTCCATTACTGGCAGTTCTTACAGATGGCACAAAAGTCTCTTTAGCCCAAGTTGTAGCCATAAGAAAACACAGATGATCTTATACTGTTCTTCCTCAGTCCTTACTTTTTCACTGTATAGGGCCAGAATAGTTTTCTACTAACTATGTCTGTTCAAGGCTTTTCACCATCTTTTCTCATATTTTAAAGATGTACAGAACTGGGCTGGGGAAAGAAAACTTTTGCAAAAATCAATAGTCCACATATAAAGCAATACGTTTTGAACATGTAAGTCCTATTTTCATACTGCCAGTTACTACGGAATGGAATTGAGTCTTATTATGAATATATCCACATATTTCTCTAAGATATAAAAACAGAGCTATGTATTATAAACCCACAATGAAAGAAACAAAATGTATAAAATATACTCAGGAGAGAAAATTGTACTTTTCTGATGTAATTTTTTTGTGTTTATTAATAGAAACAAGAAAAAGACTAAACCGTCCAACAGAAAAGGACAACATACATTCTGTAAGTGTTAAAGCCTTGCTGGAAGTGTTTTCTGTCTTTGACAATCAGGCTACTAAAAATGATTTTCATTTTTCCATTAAATAAACTTGGATACTTCATAAACCAGATACAGTTACTGAAACAAGCCTTTCACAGCCAGCACTTGTTTCTTTTTCACTGGCAATTCATGCATTTTTATACGCAAAATTGTTCCCTATTCACACACTATAAGCTGTTACTTGCCTCACTACCTGATGTAATTACAAAATTGCTTACCCTTTTATCTTGAAAAAATAAGAAGGCATCTTGGCTAATTATCAGTTGCTGATGAATGTTGCATTTATGTTCTGACACAAGCAACGGAAAACAGTCAGCTACACAAAATTTCCACTCAGGCAACTGTGAAACCCGTGCTCCACATTTACAATGATGGGCCAAAAAGCGTGGTGGTGGTAGTCTGGACTCTGGAGCATATTTTTAGGTACTGTTGGTATTCCCCTTCAGGTTATGATTTCAGCAACACAAGAACACACACCTGCATGCAGAAGTCCCTCTCATTTCCAGACAGAGAGTACTGAACAACTCCACTGAGCATCTCTGAACATTCAGCTGCTCTGAAAAGTACACTGTCAACACGGTAACACAAGAGAGCAGTTAGACAGGGATTTCCCCCCCACTGTATTTCCTGTCTATAACAGGTGTTGTTTCTTAAAGGAATAAACATTCGTTTTCGTTTTCCTGGCCCTGCATAAAGTAGTGATTTCAATATCCTTACAGGAAAAGAACAGGCTGGTTTTACTCAGTGTTCTCCAATGTATAGGACTGAATCTAATTGATCCTATATAAAAGGTTGATTTTTATTCACATCATGTCTTTGATTTTTTGTTCCCTTTCAGCACACCATCCATTCATTATCTATCATTGTAACTGCTGATGCAAGAATAACCCATAACCAGGCAGAGAACTATGATAACGATATGCAAAGGCCCACAGGTGTGAGGGGTAGAGAAAATCATTAGGACTATTTTCAACCATCAACAAACTTTAAGACCCATTCTGTGTCCCATTATGTATGCAAAATTTATTAATCTATTCAGCTACGAGATTATGAACTGTGAAGAGTAGATCAGAGACATTTTTTATTATGTATTTTATTGCAAAAATTGCAGTGACTTGTTTTAAAAAATACTCTCCCAATCCATTTTGGGAGCTGGATCAAAGAGGTAACCAATACTTAAGGGTCACTTAGCAAAAGTGATAAAATGCTTTTAGAAAACAGATGTACAATTCAATTTCCATTATTCTACTTTTCCAGCAGACGATAGGACATCTTTGGTGTATGATGTTATGCTGTATAGAACAGATCAGAGAGAAATCAAATAATCTTTAGAAAAACTGTCCAACTGCTAAAAAAGACAAAAGGAGACAAAAATAGTCATGGTTTACTCCCTGCAGGCAGAATGGAGCTAGATAAAATGAGGAAAAAATCCACTGAAAGGCAACCCCAGTGCCTTGTGTGCACGCACACACACACATGGTGCAGATTCCAGTTTACCAAATGGCAAGTCTTTCTCCATTTTGATTTGATGCCCACACTTTGCACGTTACTGAAGACTTTCAGGGTTAACGGAGGCAATATGGTAGTAGAGGTATAGGTAAAAAAGTGAGAAACATCTAGTTGTTTGAATGAACACAGAAAACTATCCCAGCCTATAAAGGAGGAAGCCCTTCTCTAAAACAGCCAGAAGCATTTTGTCTCACCATGAAGTCCAACCTAACCTCTCTTGAACAATTTCTCCTTGCATCCTTGTGGAAATAAGATCCTTTTTGGAATAGACCAAGTCAGACTGGACAGGGAATCCAGCTATGAACTTTTTGGATGGCCTTAGCAAGTTTACCCCTCTTGACCACTATTTCCCCATCTGTGAAGTGGCCATACTAATGGCCTGCTTCCTAGAACTGCTGTGAAGATGAATATGGCCATTGCTCTTGCACACTGAAGTTGAAAGTCCCACTGAGCAATATGAGGCTTATTTCTGAGAAAACCTATGTAGGATCAGCCTGCCACCCTCCGATCTTGCCCTGCTAGCTCATTTTTCTTCCACTTTAGATCAGAAGTCATCTACAAATGATATATACTTATAGTAACAAGGACATCTGTGCTGTTGGACAGTTAATCCTTTTCCCTTGCAGTCACTGCCAAAGGCATGCTCTAGGGGAGCTGTAAGGGTTACCCACCAAACCACAGCAGCCCAGCTAAGAGAGCTAGGGGTCGCCTGGGAATGTGGTAAGCTTCTCTTTAGGATTTCCCTAAAACGTTTTCCTTAAGCCATGGAATGGCCGATGCATCTCTGCTCTCTGACTCCCAAAGCCATCTCCACCTGCTTGCCTGATTATCATATTCCCACGTTCATATACCAGCCTACCGGCATGGTCTGCTCCCCTGATGAAATTCAAATTGCATCTCTTCGATTTCCAATTTTTAAAAATCCTCGAGTCTACCCGTCAAACTCCTTAAGCTGTCTTGTCGGATCTGGCAACCCTTGGCCGGTACAAGCAATACACCGTCACACACTGCAGGGGCTTTTTGAATGCACTATCCTTTGCTACAGAATAAGCAGAACAGACGGCTTTACCCGCTTGTCATCATCTATCCGCACCATTTTAGCAAACCCTGGTGGGAGTTAAGCCTCCGCTCCAATTAAGCTAGGACGGCGTTTAATGGTCTTTTCCCCCATGCACCCCCCCCCCCAAGAACCGCTGTTCAAACTCTACCGCATGTGAGTCACAGAAAGCTCAAGACTAAAGTAAAGCAAAAATGGCACTCACTGTATTTCGAAATCGCTCCGAAGAAGAATATCCAGAATGAAATGCCGAGAGGGAGAGGGGAGGGAAAAAAAGAAGGAAAATATCACGGAGGCCAAACTACATCATTTCGGCAACAAATCCACATTGACGGGAGAAAAAAAGGGAAGGAAGTTAAATATCCATCTGCAGTTTTCCATCTAGTTCAGTTCAGACGGGCTGCAATCCAATCCGCACCAATCCTGCTGGTTCTCCCCCCCACCCCGGCTTTACATGGTACTTCTCTGCGCTTCCGATCTCGCCGTTGTTTTAAAGAACTTGGCTGTTCCAAATGTCCCTGGACGTATCAACTTCGCCGTTCCCTGGGGGTGAGCTTGCTCGACAAAAAGAAACGCATTAATACAGCGAAGGACAAGAGCGCTCGGCGGGGCAAGAAGCGAGTCCTTCTCCTTCGGAGAAACTTTTCATCCAGCCTGGGTCTTCTCGCACGACACTGGATCCTCTGACCCCCTCCCCTCCCTCCCCCCTTCAATTCGCAACCACCTTTGAATCCCTGCCGGAAGGAGAGAAGCGTTAGCTCTTCTCTTCCCGCGGCCGCCCCCAGCAGCAGTCCGTCTGTCTGAAGCGATGCTGTTTTGTTTAATGCAATTTCGTTACGTCTGCTAAGATCCAGGTCTCCTCCTCGCCAGGCAGTTTTCTCCTCGCCCCTTCTTCCTTGCTGCACTATCTGTTATCCAATCCATGTGCTTCCACGTCGGATTGGGGGTTCCCATGGTCTCGGACGCCTTCCTTCCTTCTCTTCTCCCTCCAGTAAGGTGTTACCCTTACATTGGGGATTATTCTCTCAGAAGCACCAACTTTCGGGCTCCCCCCGCTGCTCTTACTCTCCCCCCTCTCCGATCCAAGGACCTGATTAGATTTCCAATCACAACCCAGTGCGCAATCGGATTTTTGATTTCAGCTAGGAGCCAGCAAGCCAAAGCATCGCCGTCTTCGTCGCTCTCAGCTCCACGTTATATCCTTTCGCCTTGCCTCCAACTCCTCTGCATTTTTTCAGAGCCTCGCATCAAACGCACGGAGATGCTGATGGTGGCGGCGGCGAGCTGGGGGAGGAGGAGGGAAATCAAGATTCCCACCAGCTGTCAAGAACCAATCCATCATTTAAAAAAACGCACGCACACACACGCGGAGTGGGTGGCTTTCAAAGCCCTCTTCAATTGCTGCCGCGTTTGTTCTCTCCTCTGTTCAAAATCCTCCCGAGGCTCAAACTCCTCCGATGGGGCACACCATTCTCCCCGGGGAGGCGGGCTTGGTCCTGGGCGCTGTGAATTTCACCAGCCCATGCTTCCCCTCTTCTTCATTTCGGCTGCCTCTCCATCTTTGCAGGATGCGTTCAGGAGCGCCGACTGGGATAAACTTGTTCTTTGGAACAGAAGGTGGAGAAGAACCTCCCCCCCCTCCCGAAGTGGAGGGTGGCGATGACGGGAGAGGGAAGAGCTATTCTGTGCCTGTCCTTCCCCTAGTGCTTAGGCAGCAGCGCCAATCTCCTTTGCGAGCTCTGCCTGGTCTCTTTTCGATCTACAAGTTGGACCCCCTCCTTCAGAGCAGAACCTCGGTTCGCAGCGTCTTCCTCCACATGTCAGTTCCCCTCCCCTCCTGGCTGGCACATCCCTAGCAGATCGGTGGCAGCGGCTTCTTCGGCCGATTTTATCCCCGAAATGCACAGCCTTTCGCGCAACGGCAACCTTTTCTCCCTGCCATCAGCTTCAGCTTCAACTCTCTCCCGCTTAGGCGCCGGGAGGGGGGATAAATACATAAATATGCAAACCGCCGCTTTGCCGAGCGCTCGTTTCCTCTAAGCAATGACACCTCGCGATTTGCAGAGAGGGCTCGAGCTAGTTTTTCTGCCTCCACTCTTTCCTTTTCTCGCTCTCTTTTTCATCGTATTTTTTCCCTCTCTCTCCTGCTTGTGATCAGTAAAATACAATTACCCAATTACCTCCCATCATCTTAGCACTGATTGGTCAATTGCATTAACACTTGATGTCAAGGCAAAAAGGAGCTTCTCCGGTGGGGCACTGCTGCCATCCCGCGGACGGTTAGGGAAACAGGGATTAACCTGCGGAAACTTCCCGAAGTGGGGAAGGGAGTAATTGAAAATCAAGGGCTCATCTTGAGAAGGGGAATGTCAAAACTCATTTTCTTAAAAGCCTGCCTCCAGTGTTCACAGGTGCATTCTTAGCCACAGAAGGCGAGAGAACGTTAGTCAAGTAAAAAGGGAGCGCTGGCATGCTGGCATCACTTAGAAGATTTATTCCCATACACAAATGACATGTTTACAGCTTAAGCCATGTTTTCTCTCGAGTAAGTCTTCCTCTATTCAAGGAATTCACTGTTAAATAAATATACAGAGCTCTAGCAAGTCTTTATATGCCCATTTAAAAATTGTGTCCTCTTTGTTCCACAAATTTCATTCCAGTCCCACTTCTCTTCCAAGTGCCTCAGCCTCCCACTTGAATAGGTCTGGGGATGGTTCACTGGAAGAGGCTTATCCAGAAATCTGTTCTGTTTAAATGAGCTGTTTAAAAGTACGTCCAGTAGACTAGCACTTTCCAAAAGTAAGAAAGAAGGGAACTGAGCTTGCTTCAAGTGGGAGTTTAAATGAAAAGGAGGCTTATAAGTTAATCATTGTGTCACTGAACACATCTTGCCCTAAGCATAAATTGTTCATTGTAACAGGAAGATCGACAGCAAATACACTTCTGAACCTTTGTTTTGTTTGTTTTGTTTTGTTACAAAATCATCATTCAAAATATGGAAACAATAGGACTGGTAGCTCAGCTTGACCCTCACATCCTTCAAGTTTTCAGGGCAGACAGAGATTGTGCATGTGACTCATGGAGAGAAAAATCTTGAGACTCAAAATCTTCTCTTGAAACTAGAGCAGAACCATATATGATTCATTTCTCCCCTGTATGTTTTTCTCTCAGCATTAGACAGCCAAATTCCCTGCCTTACCATCTCCACTTAGCCCCTGGGTTTATGAAAATGAAAATTACAATGTATGTCATAAATTATTTTCTCTCAGCATTTTCCCTTTGTGCATTAATACTTCTACAGCCCAATTTTATATATCTTTACCCAGAAGTAAGCCAACTCTTTTCAACAGGGCTTATGTGCAAATTGGACAGCAGCTTTTATTCTTATTGACAGAGTTCTGCAAATCTGCAATATTTTAGATATCTTTTAATTGTCCTGAAACTTCATCAGAAAACTAAGAAGGTAGTAGTGCATTCTTTTAAAAGTTAGGGACAGCAACTGATATCTGGAAGTTTTGAGCTAACTTCTATTGTCTATCTTGCCTTCAATGTAGACCTCAGTTTCATTATCAGTGGCCCTTATTAATTATAGTTTTCTTTTTGCCTACATCTCAGGCTTACATATGGAAGAACCAGGAGAATTGGTTGTCCTATTTCAGAATGCACAATGGGTGTGGGTGTAGAAGGGGTTATATTACTAAATGCTACTTTATGTAAGAAACTCTTTACAAGTAAGATTTAGGTCCAGTGGCACCTTAGAGATCAACTAGATTTCCAGGGTATGAACCCGAATCTTGCTCTTCTACTACAGACCAACACGGCTACCCAACAAACTTTACAAGCAGAAAAGTAATACTGCATATGGAGCCTTTCCCCCGATGTAGAATATTTCTTCTGCCAGGAAGTTTTAACATAGGTAGAATTTAAAAATGAGTATAGCCTCAGTGGTCCCAAGTGGTATAAGTGGCTGGACCACCTCAGCATTTGTCAACTCATCCCGCTGCTGATATGGTTCAGGGTCCATAGTAAGTGGCTACAGTACATAAAAAGATGGTGATATCCAAACTTCCACAGATCACAATGTGGACCATTGAGATGCAGAATCTTTTGCCTTTCTTGGCTCATGTAGAAGTAGTGATAAAACAAGTCATTCTGTTCCTTTCCTGTAATGCTGGTCAGGACATGTAAGTCATTCTCTAAAAATAGGTCTGTATTTACTTATAGAGTATATATTTTGAGCATTTCAGATGAAGGCTAAACTATTTCAGAGCTATTCTGAATCCTTACATCAAGATGAGTACTGCTGTGTTGCATTTCACTTCTTCATTCCAGTTTCCTCAGGGAAATTACCAAAAATGAATGCTAGAATTATAATGTCCACAGCTCTCAGTTCTTCAGTATGTCTTTCCACCTTGTGTACATGCACATGGATAAAACACTGGAGAAGTTTTGATGACCATATGATTACATCAAGATTTTATTTCCTGGGAGGAAAGGTTGATAGAACTGGTTATGTTTAGCCTGGAGAAGGCTCCTTAAATTCCTGAAAAACCCATCAGATAGAAGATGTATTAATGTATTAAAAATGTATTATCTGCTGATCCAGAGGGAAGGACTATTTCTAATGCGCTAGAGGTATAGGATGAGCTGAACATTAAGAGAAACTTCCTAACAATAAGTGCAATTTGACAAAGGAATCAGTTACTTGTTGTGGGCTCTTCCTTACTAGAGGTCTTCAAGCATAGGCTGCACTGCCATGTGATGTTAATATTCCAGCACTAAATTTCCTGCACTGACCAAGAAAATTGGAATGTATTACCTATGAAGCTTCTTCAAATTCCAGGATTCTATGACTTTGAACTATGGGAAATACGTGTGCAATATTCTATACATAGGGTTGGATACAGACTAAATTCATAATGGCAGAACAAATTTCTGTCTCTCTCCTTCCAATGCAGCTCATTGATCTCCATGAAATGCTACTCTGGGGAGATGGGGACTCAAGAAAATGCACAGGACAGGGGGTTTTGTGGCTGAAAAGGAGAATCAGTGGAAAAAATGATGGAGAATTCATACTGCATCATTTCCACACCAGAAACAAGAATTTCAACAAGAAATTGGAATTTCAAAATGTGGCTGGAAATTGAGATGAGGAGAGTTTTAGAATCATTCCTAATCTAAGTTATTTATTTGGCACTTGATTATTAGTAGATCAATATAAGAATTATTCCACTAAAAATACTGTATTTGAAGTAAAGTTTTGTTTGTTGTTTTTCATCAGTCATGATTGGTTCATACATGTACATTGAGTCACTCCTCACATGAAAAGTAGCCTTTAGCAACCACAGAGCATCACGGTAGAAAAGACAGGTAGAAAACAATATACAGAATCCACTGAATTTAACAAATTCAGTTTGGGCTGAAGTTCCTAAAAGAGACATTACTGACAAGGGCAGAACTACACATACATGACATCTACTTATCATTTTCTCCCCTTTCTCCTGTATCATACAGGATCACTTAAACCTCCCCCCCCCATATAAGCATATACATGTGGTGTGGGGGAGGAGAAACATTATTGCTCTAAGATTCATGGTCAAGCCTCCAGCATAAGAAAGTGCTACAGTTGCAGGACATGAACTAGGGGATTTTAGAATTCCTAACACACTCTCCGTTGAGGCTATGGTTGGTATTTGGAATGTGCAGATCCTCAAACTACTGACAAGATTGGTCCTTGAAGACCTTTCCCACCCTTGGGATGGAAGCCAGCCCTGTGCTTTACCGTGGAACTAGGAGACTTTTAAGATGCCTGAAGACGTCTAGAAAGATGCTGATAAAAAACTTGTGTTGAATTTGATAAAGCATGCTATAGAGCTCATTGGAAAGCATATGAAGGGTCAGAGATAGTGACAAAGAAACATTATTTCTTTGCAACCATTGCATCGACTAGTCAACCACCATCCCAAGTGTTTAAGATATCTTGACATCGTCTGACTTCTAGATCTGAACCTTTACAGTCTCAAGAATAGACTTTTTTGTTGTTGACAAAATAGGTAGATTGGGATGCCAGCTGTAATATAGTTAAGGTGAAAAATGCTTCATCCATCATCTGGTCCACTTATGGATCAATTTGACCCAGTTACAGTGATGGATGTTGACAGGAACCTGGCATCTGTAAAGGCCACTACTTGTGCTCTGGATTCTTGACCATCTTGGTTGCTAAAATCATGTAAGGACCACATAAACAAGACCTTGTTGTCCATCATAAATCAGTCACTGAGGGCCAAGCTACAAGTGACGAATGACACTTGAACGGCAAGTGTATTTCTCCTTGTTCACTTGCCCTCCACTCAATCCACTTGCCGTTCAAGTGTCATTCGTCACTTGTAGCTTGGCCCCAACTCAAGACACTTTCCCAAGACCTCTCAAAGAGACCATTACTTTAAAAAATCCCTAGACAAAAAATGATGTGGTCAATTATTCCCCAGTCTCCAATCTGCCCTTTCTAGGCAAGTGATTTAGAAAGCAGAAGCAGACCAGCTACAGGTCTTCTTGGATAACTATTGTGCTTTGGACCTTTTCAGTCTGGTTTCAGGCTGGTCTATGGAATGGAGATGGCTCTGGTAGGTTTAGTTGATGACTTCTGTTTGAACTTAGACAAAGACCATGCTTCTTTGTTGCTCTTCCTGGATCTATTTGCAGCCCTTGATGCAGTAGATCATGCTGTCTTGTTGAGACATTTAGAGGCAGAAGTGGGTATCAGGGATGTGCGTTAGAATGGTTTAAGTCATTCTCCACAGAATGAACTCAAAGGGTTACTGTTGGAGACTAGTTATCTTGAGTGTGGGAATTATTTTGTACAGGGTGCAATCTTATCCCACCATGTTATTCAACCTCTCTGTAAAGCTTTTAGGAGAAATCATTGGTAGCTTTAGATTTGGATGTCATCAATATGCAGATGACACCCACTGTCCCGATACAGACTCACACTGGCAGCATGCGAGGGAAAACTCCCAAGTTGTCCGAGCAGGGCAGCACCCAGTTCCAAGGTTCAGGCACCAACTGGGCACACTCACGGCTTCAAGTCCAAAGGGGGATTCCAAAAACACATCCACAGGAACAGGCCAAGGTCAGGGACAAGAGAATCAATTCCAAACACGGCAGCAAGGTCAGTAGTGAGCGGACTCGTTGCTTCCACGCAGCCACTCCCTCTTCGGCTGCTTTTAAGCCTCACAGTGCTCAGCACCTGCCAGCTATCTCAGTCCTGCTCCTGCGAGCACTCATCATCACTAATGATGCTGGGCCGGTGCTGTGCTGCTAGCCTGGCACTGCGCCTTCTGGCTTGGAGGGCTCTTCTAGCCCTCCTCTGGCAGCGCTCCCGAGGCTCTGGTGATGAAGGGGGAGAGCTGGCCTGCACCTGGCTTTCTGTTGCCAGCCCAGGGCTGGGAAGCTGAGGAACCGATGTGCTGGGACCTGGCTGTGGATCAGTATCTGAGCCTTCAGAGCCTGCCTCCTCCTGCAGTGCCTCTGCCACTGGCTGTGGATCTGGGTCAGGTTCACCAGCTGCCTCTTCCTCAGAGGAGTCCTCTGAGTCTCTCTGCTCCACTGGGCCAGGTTGGTCCATGACATCATCCCCCTCCCCATGGGTCCCCTCCCCATCTGAGCGAGGACCCGGCTTTTGCGGATATGCCTGATGAAACCGACGGAGCAGGGCTGGGGCATGGATATTACAGGCGGGTTCCCATGACTGTTCCTCAGGTCCATACCCTTTCCAGTCAACTAGGTATTGGAGGCGTCCCCGTCGCCATCGGGAGTCCAGAATCTGTGCAACCTCATATTCCTCATGTCCCTGTACCATGACCGGTGGTGGCGGGGCTGCAGAGGGGCGTGCAGGATCTGGAGGGGAAACTGGGACTAGCAGGGAACGATGAAAGACAGGGTGGATCCGAAGTGCCGGTAGAAGTTGTAACCGGTAGGCCACTGGATTGATTTGGTCTATGATGGGGAATGGGCCTATGAACCTGGCGTCCAGTTTTCGGGATGGTCGCAGGCTCTTTAAATGCCGGGTCGAGAGCCAGACCTGATCCCCAACCTTCAGGGTCTCCCCCGGTCGCCGTTTCCGGTCAGCAGCCGCTTTATATGCTTGTTTGGCCTGCTGTAACTGTTCCTGGAGGACTTGATGGAGGGCTTGAAGCTCCTGGATGAGATCATTAGCCGATGGGACCATTGAATCGGGTGCGACTGGAGGGAAGAACCGGGGGTCGTAGCCGTAGTTGGCCATGAACGGTGTTTGGTGGGTGGAGGAGTGTACTGCGTTATTGTAAGCAAATTCTGCCAAGGGCAACAATGCCCCCCAGTTATCCTGTTGATGGTTGACATAACACCGTAAGTACTGTTCGAGCGTGGCATTCGTACGTTCGGTTTGGCCATCCGACTGTGGGTGGTATGCTGAGGAGAGGTGTACTTGGGTCCCTAGGAGGGAGTGTAGGGCACGCCAAAACCGCGAGGTGAACTGGACTCCTCTATCCGAAATCAGGTGAGCAGGCAGTCCATGGAGTCGGAAAATGTTCTGCAAATATAGCTGGGCCGTTTCACGAGCAGAGGGAAGGCCTGTACAGGGAATAAAATGTGCCATCTTTGTGAGTAGATCCACTGCCACCAGGATGCTTGTGTGGCCATTAGATCTGGGGAGATCAGTGATGAAATCCATAGACAGAGCTTGCCAAGGTCCTGCAGGAGTTGGCAATGGTTGTAGCAGGCCAGGAGGTTTTCCAGGCTGGTCTTTGGCCCGTCGGCAGGTCTCACATGAAGCCACATATTGAGAGACATCGACTTGGACCCGAGGCCACCAAAACTCTCGAGTCAATAGGTGTAGGGTCTTGTGCCGCCCAAAGTGTCCAGCTGGTTTGGCATCATGCATCAGATGTAGAATTTCCGACCGTAAAGGTCCTAATGGTACATAGACCCTGCCACGGTGGGTGAGCAGCCCCATCTGCTCCGCAAAGTCAGTACGTACTGTTCCCAGGGAGTCTTGGAGTGCCTGAAGTTGTTTCATTGCAAAGGGATCTCGTTGTTGCTGTGTCTTTATCCTCTCTCTGAGAGGTGGCATGGGTTGCACCGCTGCAAAGCTATCAGGTGGCAAGATAGTAGCTAGTGGTTGTTCCCCTGTCAGTGGGGCAGCGTACTCAGGCTTCCTGGAGAGGGCGTCTGCCCGCTTATTTTGCGAGCTTGGAATATAAGAAACAGTGAAATTAAATCTGGAAAAAAACAGAGACCATCGAATCTGTCTTTGATTCAGCCGCCGCGCTGTCTGTAGGTGCTCCAGATTGCGGTGATCTGTACGAACCTGAACAGGGTGACGAGCGCCCTCCAGGTGATGACGCCACACTTCAAATGCAACTTTAATAGCCAATAGCTCCCGCTCCCAGATGGTGTAATTTTGCTCGGCTGGTGTGAGCTGCCTGGAGTAGAAGGCACATGGTTGCACGGTCTTGGTAGTCATCCCTTGCTGCAATAACACTGCTCCAATAGCTGTGCTGGAGGCATCTGTCTCAACTACAAAGGGCAGGCTAGGATCTGGGTACCTCAGGAGTGGTTCAGTGGCAAAGTGGGTCTTCAAATTTTGAAAGGCCTGTTGAGCTTCTGGTGTCCAGCGAAACGGCTCTCGGGGGCGTAACAGCCTTGTCAGAGGTACTGCTAGGGAGGCAAACTCAGGAATAAATTGTCTGTAGTAGTTTGCAAATCCAAGGAAGCGTTGAACATCTTTACGATTGCGCGGTGCTTGCCAGGATAGCACGGCTTGGACTTTCTGGGGGTCCATAGCAATCCCTTGAGGGGAAATCTGGTGTCCCAGAAATTCTACAGATGTGAGGTCAAAGGCACATTTTTCAAGTTTGGCATAAAGGCCATGTTGTCGGAGCCGATGCAGAACCACACGCACATGCTTAGTATGGCTTGCTGCATCCTGAGAATAGATTAGGATGTCATCTAAATAAATTATGAGGAACTTATCAAGGAGATCTCGGAATATATCATTCATTAAACGCTGGAAGACAGCGGGCGCATTACACAAACCAAAGGGCATTACCAGGTACTCAAACTGGCCGTATCTGGTGGCAAAAGCGGTTTTCCACTCATCGCCCGGACGTATGCGCACTAGGTTGTCGGCACCACGGAGATCCAGCTTTGTATACACCTTGGCTCCCCTCAGACGCTCTAGCAGCTCTGGAATAAGGGGAAGGGGGTAACGGTCCCTGATGGTGATCTTGTTGAGTGCCCGATAATCATTACATAGCCGCAACTCCCCGCTATTCTTTTTTACAAACAGGACAGGAGCAGAAGTGGGTGAGGTAGAAGGACGAATGAATCCCCTCTGTAGATTTTTAGTCAGGAAATCCCAGAGGGCCACAAGTTCCGGCTCCGATAGGGGATATAGCCGACCTGCTGGTAAAGGGGCTCCAGGCATCAGATTGATGGCACAATCATATGGTCGATGGGGTGGTAACTGATCAGCTCCTTTTTCCTCAAATACATCCCGGAGATCTGTGTATTTTTCTGGGAGGCCTGGCAATGCTGGGTAGGTAGCTGCCCCCAGGGCAGCTGGGTGAAGCTTATGTGGGCATGGGTCTTCAAACTGTAATTCCTGTTTAGTCCAATTGATGATTGGATTGTGGAGTTCCAACCAAGACATCCCCAACACAATGGGAAAATGAGGCATTGTAGCTATATCAAAACAAAGGCGTTCCTGGTGACGTTGCAACTGTAGGAGCAGCGGTTCAGTTTCCTGTGTGATGGGCCCCGAACGCAGTAGTCGGCCATCAATGGTCTCCACTAAGCTGGGTGTCCTTTTAGGTTTCAAGGGGATTCGATGCTGGGTAGCGAACTGGGCGTCCATATAACACTGGGATGCACCAGAATCTATCATTGCGTACACCAAGAGCCAACGTGCATCTGGCAACTGCAGCCTTACTGGCATCAGAAGGTGTCGAGGACCGCTGGGTAGGTCTTCGGTTCCGGCAACAGGCCACCCCTCTGATGACCTGTGTTGGGATGAGGCTTGGGGTTGGTTGCTGGTGGTAGGACGGTTTTCCTTCTCTGGACAGCAACTGGCATAATGCCCCACACCTCCACAGTACAGGCAGAGATTCAGAGCATGGCATCTGATTTTCTCTTCTTCAGACAAGTGAGGATGAGTAGTCCTCATTCTTGGGGACCCTCCTTCCCTCTCTTGCCTACCAGGAGCCCCATCCCCCACGGGAGCAGGGAGAGACCAGCATGTTTTCTGCCGTGGCCAGGCCGCTTCCTGTGCCTGTTTCCGGCTCTCCAACCGTCCATCAATCCTCAGGCACAGTAAGATTAATGCCTGGAGAGTCACAGGCCGCTCCACCCTGGCCACCTCATCTAGTACCTCTTCAGACAACCCCTCAAGGTACTGGTCTATTAGGGCAGCTTCATTCCAGCCCAGGTCCAGAGCTATCAGCTGAAACTCTGTTGTATAGGTGGCCACTGTTCCCTTCCCCTGCTTGAGGTTCCTAATACGCCGGTTAGCCTTCTCAGCCTTCAAAGGGTTGTCAAATATCATGCTCAGGTGAGTCACAAAGTCAGCAAAGTTATTTAACAGGGGTGAGTCAGCAATCAGCAGTGGAGTAGCCCATCTGGCTGCCTGCCCCTTTAAGAGGCTCAAAATGAAGCACACCTTCGTTCTCTCATTGGGAAAGTCATGATCACGAAGTTCTATATACAATTTACATTGAGCAAGGAAAGCAGGAAATTCTTCTATGTCTCCAGCAAACTTTTCTGGCACACTCACAGGGCATTTTCCCCGTGGGGGCGTGGAGCGGGCTGTTAGTTGCTGTTGAATTGCAGCCAAAGCTTGGGTGAGCTGCGTTATCTGAGCCTGTAACACCTGGCTTTGTGTAGCCATAGCAACGGGGCCGGCAGCCTCCTCCATCCCCCAGCTGGAGGAATGTGAATTGGTGTGAGGTGGAAGCAAACTGTCCCGATACAGACTCACACTGGCAGCATGCGAGGGAAAACTCCCAAGTTGTCCGAGCAGGGCAGCACCCAGTTCCAAGGTTCAGGCACCAACTGGGCACACTCACGGCTTCAAGTCCAAAGGGGGATTCCAAAAACACATCCACAGGAACAGGCCAAGGTCAGGGACAAGAGAATCAATTCCAAACACGGCAGCAAGGTCAGTAGTGAGCGGACTCGTTGCTTCCACGCAGCCACTCCCTTTTCGGCTGCTTTTAAGCCTCACAGTGCTCAGCACCTGCCAGCTATCTCAGTCCTGCTCCTGCGAGCACTCATCATCACTAATGATGCTGGGCCGGTGCTGTGCTGCTAGCCTGGCACTGCGCCTTCTGGCTTGGAGGGCTCTTCTAGCCCTCCTCTGGCAGCGCTCCCGAGGCTCTGGTGATGAAGGGGGAGAGCTGGCCTGCACCTGGCTTTCTGTTGCCAGCCCAGGGCTGGGAAGCTGAGGAACCGATGTGCTGGGACCTGGCTGTGGATCAGTATCTGAGCCTTCAGAGCCTGCCTCCTCCTGCAGTGCCTCTGCCACTGGCTGTGGATCTGGGTCAGGTTCACCAGCTGCCTCTTCCTCAGAGGAGTCCTCTGAGTCTCTCTGCGCCACTGGGCCAGGTTGGTCCATGACACCCACCTCTATATCTCACTATCCAAATTGGTGGGTGATGCAGTAGAGGTTTTGAGTCACTGTCTGACTGCTGTGGTCAAATGACTGAAAGCAAACAAATTGAAACTGGATCCAGACAAGATGGGTGATGCTGGTAGATCCTGAAGGGTCCTGAAGGAAATTGTTCTACCAACTTTTGATGGAGTTCAATTGACCCTTGCTGACTCTTTAAAGAGCCTAGGGGTTATACTGTAATCTTCTACCTACCTGGTCACCTGGATCAACTTCATGGTTACATCAATAGTAGACTTCTGTAAGACACTCTATACAGGTCTCTGCTCAAAGTCAACTTGGAGACTTCAGTTAGTGGAAAACACTGCAGCTCAATTATTATCAGGATCTAGGTGCATGTACATTAATCCCATTCTGCAGTCACTCCATTGGCTACCCATCAGTTACCTAGCTCAATTCAAGGTATTAGTTATCACATACAAAGCCTGCCATGGCCTTGGTCCTTCAGACTGCCTCTCTCCCTCTAATCCACCACATCAGCTTTGCTCATCTGAACAGGGCCTTCTGCAGCAAATGGGTAAAATCAACAACTGCCCCAAATATGCATTCTCAGTACTGGACCCATTGTGTGGAATGGTTCATTGTAAATGTAATTGCCACCCCAGTTGGAATGAAGAGGCAGACACCAGGCTTGGAACTAAAAGGAGCAATTTATTAATGTAACATCAACCAATAACTGTGGCAAGGGCCAACTAACGGAACAGATCGAGCCCTGGGATCACATGTGGACCTCCACCTTGACCTGTCTGGGTGATCCCCACTGCCCCAGGTGTGAGCCATCCATGTGCATGGCTGAGACCTGGCCAGCCAGGCAACCTGAATCCCCCTTTTCAAGCTCCTAAAGCCTCAGCTATACAGCAGTGAGGAAAGGACATGCACGTGGGGTTCCCCCAGGCAGTCTGCCATTGCAGCTGGCAGCCATCACAAGTCATACCAGCTGCTTCTGGCAGACCCCATTTCCCCACCAATGGGGAAGTGCCAAGGGTGCTCCCCAGCCTGCTCCCTATCCCCATGACTCTATCCTGCCCATGACTCATCTAACTGGCACCAATGAGCCTGCTGGGTAGGTGGAGCCTCCTGATAAGGCAACTGGTTCTGCCCCCCAGCTGAAGACCCAGATACCCAAGAATGGGGCTGTCCATCTCCTCCTCCTTCCAGGGAAGCAAAACATGGCCTCTGGCTTTAGCAGCTTTTGCTGTCCGCCATGAGAGCCATATGATGTAAATAGCATACATAGATAAAATAAACAAGTCTCTGCTAGACTAATTTGGTATAAGAGGGATTTAAGGCTGATAATAGAGTTTATACTGAAATACAAAGGAAATTAATGCAGAAGCAAAACATGCCACTTGCAGCATGCAAGCAACTCCCTGCTCCATTCAGAACATGGTATCAGTTTGTTCTGCAGCAACTGAAGCTTTCCAATAGTCTTCAAGCAAAGCTTTACAGCAGTCTAACAAAACAAGGATGACAATTGTTAGGACCAATTTATTAATGGAAATAATTACTACCTTTTTCACACACACTTTTAACAGCCTGGATTTCAGGAAACCATGAGAGTTAACAACAACAGCAACAACAACAACATTCAATTTATATATCACCCTTCAGGACAACTTAATGCCCACTCAGAGCAGTTTACAAAGTGTGTTATTATTATCCCCACAACAAATGTCTTGTGAGGTGGGAGATCAAGACAAATCTTTGATTTGTACGTCTTATTATAGTACATGAGAATCATCTATAGTTTTACATATCTCCTTATTTTAAACCATCTTATGCAAGAACTTCAATCAGTATTACACCTGTAGCTTTAATTTCATTTCCTCCCTAGCTGTGTTTATATGCTGATGTTTTTACTATATTTATTACTGTATTTATTACTGTATTTTAAACATAAATTTAATATTTAATTATCTGTTGTTGGCCACCTTGAGGACTTTATTTTTGGGTGGAAAGATTCCATATAAATACTTTAAATAAAATAAAATAAAAATAAATTTCAAGACAGAATCTGACCACAGGTGAAAATTATTTTGGCTGGTTCTTGTGATGGGTTGGCACATATGCAGAGATGTATTTTCTCCCTTATATTCAATAAAAGGTAATACCCACAGCAGACCTCAAGTATTTACAGAATTATTGGATCTCAAAATTACGTCCAAAAGAACAAGTTATCTAAGTACTGGGAAAATAACTTGAGTTGTTGCAATATAAGCAGGATTAATGGGGAAGAAGGCTGAATAAGAGACTGTTGACTGCAGAGTTATTGGGTACAATCCATTCAGTGTCAAGTAATTTTAGGTCCCTCTAACTTCAATTAAAGTCTTTAACATTAATGTCTTTAAAAAGAGTGGGATTTAAAAGTAATTAACTCTTGCTGGATCATACCCATAATGTAACTCTGGAAGGTCTGCTTGAATGTTTATAGAAAGTAATTGTAAGATTTTTTAAAATAGTACATCGATGTCTATTTTTCTTGAAAACAAGATAATATCTCATTTTTGGATTATATTACTACTACTACTACTACTACTACTACTACTACTACTACTACTACTACTACACACATACTTTTTCACATGGTGTGTAGTTAGCTTAAGTAGCTGCAAATGGAATTGCTTTGAAGCTATGGGCAAGTCATTTTACTTTCTGCAGTTTATTAGCTGATAAATTATAATAGCCATAATAAAAATAATAGCATTTAAAAGTGGAAATTGAAGCCTTAGTCTCAGCATATTAGAGTCCTGATATGTGTTTAATCATATCTATTTCAGTGACTATATTATCTCTATTTTTCAGCATATATAGTCTAGAACTACTTAGAAATTCACTCTTTAATGTAAATTGCAGCGATATTAAAATTTTCTAAAATGTATGTTTTTGGCAAAATTAAAAGGAATATTAACTTCTGTCCAGCATAGTCTTGTATCTACAGTTGAAATTAAAATTAGACTCCTAAAAGCTGTGACTTGTACTTTCTCAAATGACTATAAGTCACTTTTAAAAGTTCAAAGCAAATAAACATTTTAAAGGAAAATTCTCTCATCTTTATTACTGATCAAGAATCCATTCCATATTTTAATGACACTATTGGATTTAGACTGGACCCTGTATTGCTAAATGCTGAGTCCATGTATCTTTATTCTTCAGGAAAATCTGTATTAGAAATTTTATTTCCATATTTCCAGGAATCTTAATATCAGGAAGATACAAAACATGCTATTAAAATAGAGATCAAAACTACTTAATTCAGTATTAAATTTTTAAAAAACCTACTAAAGATTTATTCCACTAAATCTTGAGTAGTGTAGCTTTCTAAATGTGAGTAGTGTAGCTTTCTATGTGTGACAAGTACTTTAAAGCTGAAATCCCAAACCCATTTAAACTAGATAATGATCCCTAACATGAAGTCCATGGGCACTATGGTGTCTGTTGATGGTTGGTTCCTGGTGCCTATTTTCTTCTTTTACAAACCATATTTTTTCTCAAAGACAATAACTATTCCTAACTTTTCTGTACTTTACTGGAACAGGAGATGCTTCAGAATACCCCAGGAGCCTTTGTGTCTGCAAGGAGCGCCCATTTAGAAACAAACTGCCTTTATCATAGGAGGATGTTTGCCTTGGAACCTCAGTCACTGATTGACCCCAGCACCTCATGGCTACCCCTCCAATAACAGTCATTTTATGTTTACACCCACTCCCCATTCTCAGATTTCCAAAAGTACCCACAGATTCAACTCCTGAACTAAACTAAGCTCTAATAAGATGCTGAAAGATCTGTGATCCAATCTCCAGTGCACTTTTTTGTAAATATCCATAGGAGATCTCACTTTGGATTGGGGCCATGTCAGGGGTTGTGAGGTTTAACTTCTCCCCTTATTCCATTATCCAACCTTAAAACATTCATACAGAGCTACTTTTTTCTTATTGTGGGAGTTTGTTGTTACCTCATTTCACATCATTGGCTGCTGGTGAGGAAGGCATGACATAAGGTATTTCCGTGACTCCATACTGTATGGAAGAAATATGGAACATGGCATGAGGCTACCAATTTTGGGTGGAAGCTTTTATATAATTCATTATGTCTAATTTTTCACTTTGAGTCAAAGGCATGGGAGTTTTGCCTACTAATACAATGGATTTTGGATGAGGTCCATATAGAGATTTTTTTTTCCACAGAGGAAAGTAGGCAATCAGGAAAGCTGCTTATCTAGGAAGCTTTATCAGGGACAGACAAAAGTTTAGCACACAGTGATAAGCATTCTGGAAATCTACCATGAGTCAAGAGAGTTATTCCTACTAAATATGCACATTTTTGCAACCATGTACTGGATGCGTTATAATTCCTCTGTGACAACTGGCTGCTTGAACAATCAAAACATGAGCAAAGAAATCATAGGGCTGAGGGGAAAGAACTTAAAGAATTTTGGTCTCTATCTATAGGGATTCCAGGAATGAAGAACAGATTTCCACATGAAAACCAGGTTTAACTGGATTATTGCTTGTGATGAAAGGACCTAGAGCTACTAGCAGCTGACCTTGACATCCAGTAGTATAGTTTTTCTGGGCCATACTGTTGGCTGAAAGAACTGCTGACTGAGTCGAGCATCCACTTCCTTCCACTCCTACCCTACCAAATAACTGATCAGCTGTGTAAAGTTCTATAGTTTTTAACTGTGTTCTGTTGAAACTTAGAGGAAGACCTTTTCCCTCCAGCACTACAAGAAGTTTCTTCCTAGAAATGGATTGACACAGTTTTCCACTCCTGTTAGCAGAAAACAGCTCACTTACTATCCAGCCAAATCCATTGTACAAGCACAAGCACTATGGTATTTGTGTATCATTCTGTTGCCCTTGTGTTACTCCCAATTAGAACCATTACCTTATTTCCCAATAATGAGGTTTAGAAACTTACTTTAAAATAAAACCTCTTATTTCCAGAGCTTCACAACAGAAGCCAGAAGTCACATATAATTCCAAAGTTGTGTTCCATGTTTCACATTTTATCTGCTCTGGAATTAGATCATCAAACCTTCTTTTCCAGCTAGTTTTAGTTAGGATTAGACAATTCCGTTCTGGAAATGGAGATTCTACTGAAAACAAATACAAGTCTAAAATGCTGCAGGTGCTCCTTCTTAGCTTGATTCCACTTTGTGCAGAGACTCGCTTTGTTTGTTTATGTCTGCAGCTGTCCGGCTGGGTTATCAGCGCAAGACTCAAACAAAAGCCACAATTTGCAATATAAGATGTTTGAATTTTATATGCATTTTTTTCAATGAGTGACAAATTGCTTCACTAGAATATCAGATGATCTATGGAACATAATCTAGTGGCATCTGTGCCTCTATTGAAAGAATAGTATACTTGTTGAGACAACATCTCACAGAGGAGAAAATAAGAACCTATGGACATCAGCTGCCCAAACCACATCATACATGGCTAGTAACCTCTATGAAGGAAAATGTTGCAGTGCAACTTCTATTTCTCTTTTTACAGAGAAAGAACTAAGGCAAGAATGAAGGCAGGAAGGCAGGCAAGAAAGAAAGAGTGAGTGAGGGAGGGAGGGAGGAGGGAAGGAAGGAAGGAAGGAAGATAGTGATTAAAATTAGAGGCCACTTCCACCCATTTTTCCATTACCATTTAATTTTATGTCACTTCAATATAAAATTTTTATATAGTAAATAAAATAGGAACTACATAAGATATTACAATAGATAATGGGCTGCTGCAGGCAAGGGTTGTGTCATATATCAAGTTTCCCCATTCCCCTCAATACCTAGTACCATTTACCATTAATACCTAGTACCATTGATTTAATTATCATGCATTTATCAGGTCTTGTGTCATCCACATGTTTTAATTGGGGGTGATCAAATGTACAGCATAATGATATAAGGTCTCAGGAGAGTAAGCCCCATTGAATAGACTACGATTCCCGGGAGACATACTTAGAATTTCTCTTTTAATTCAATCCCAGACAGCATTTATTTTTTGAATTAATATACTTTAAAATTAATAATTTGGGGTGTAATCTAAAAAATGTTATATTCGACTGAATATAATGGAAGAGTTTAGCATGTCCTTTAATATTTTCCACTAAAGTCAATGAGCCTTGAAAGTGCTTAACTTTCCCTTGATCGAGCCTCTAAATACCTTATGACCACAAAGCAACTGTGAGGTCTCTGTACATTAATTGTACCTTCAAGTGGGAGAACAACTCTCAGTAAATAGCACATATAATTTCCTTCTGCAATATGATTATTAAGACAGCAACAATGTATTGCCAATCCAAAGGACATAACAACAGTAGACCACTATAATGTAGGTAAGTTCAAAGAACAAAAGCATTGGATCCCAAAAATGCATCTTCTGCTCTTTAGTGCAACAGCTAAGAATCCACAGTTTCTTTAGTCTTGTCATTTTCAGTATACTCTGTCACTGGGATGGCCTGAAAATGACAGTATGATTTTAAATGTTCTCTTTTTATGATCACAAATGTTTGCCCATGTTTTTATAAGCCACAGGAGTGTGATGTACTATTGTATGGGTTGTGCAGATCTGAGGGGTTTTGCTGCTGCATTTTCAGTACTGGCAAACAGTGTATGGGCAGATTAATCTATTTGTTGCCAGATGTTATATTTTGCTTTTAAATATTGCTGCTTGCATACCCGCTCCTGTCTATTGTTAATGCCAGTGCATACTAATAAATAGCAACTGTTGCCTTTCATGGTCTAGAATTCTGTGACCATCATCAAGGAAAAGTCACAACAATGGAAGATGTACCCAAAATGGCATTTGGGAAAGAAAAAAAAATACTTCAGAAGATCCACTGAGGGCAGCAGGCAAATGCAACATGAACTGTGCAGCCTAAATATACCCAATGCTCTCCTAATTTAAAATTATGAATAAACCATATACAGTATTACACTTGAGAAAAAACAGGTTTTGAAACATTATTTATGAAAACTGAAGCATCACTAAAGTGGTCTTAGATGACTGTCTTTCATGTCACATTCCAAGTTACTGATTGCATTAATTTAGATGATTGTTTTACTAGAAGGTAAGTAGAGAATCTGCATTGTGGATGTCCCTTTAAGGAGTCAAGTGTCCCCTAGCATGAGCCACACAGGTAATCAAGTAGGGGCTGCCTCAGTTTCAAATCAACAGGGTTCCAGACTTTTGCATGAGAAGCAAATTGGTCTAGCAGCAATGTCTCAAGACTTACAGAACATTGTAGCATCTTAAATAAGGCAAAACCATAGGACTCTAACATATCTATGTAAGAAACTGGCATTGTTTGTCAAATCAACAGTTTGAAGCTTTTGGTTTTGCAAAAGGATTATGAATAGCAATGGGGAAATCTGGGAATAGGCAGATAATGTTCACTGGGTAGCTGTGTTGGTCTGTAGTAGAACAGCAGGATTTGAGTCCAGTGGCACCTCAGAGACTCTGAAAGCTTACACGCTGAAAATATTGTTGGTTTCTAAGATGCTACTGGACTCACATCCTTCTGGGAATAGGTGGGGCATGCATGTTACTAAAGATTTGTTAAGTTTGAGAGCGTTGGTCTGTGGGCACTGTATAGAAATTTCAGCACAGAGATAATAGGCAATGATGTGGTTCTTAGCTAGCCACTTGCCAATGGGCCATCATTCATTGGTAAAGAGTTTCACAAATACTACACTTGGCACTGTATATGTGGTACCAGAGCCTGACTAGAAGAAAAATGGGAGGGGGTAGGGTTTACCACCTGTCAGACTCCCCTTTGAGGTCATCAGATCCTGGGGAGAACAGCCTTCCAGGTTGGTTCTCACACTGGTCAGGGCATAGGGTTGGCCTCAGAAATAAGGGGAGGAGAGGGGTTGATGACACCCTGGTTCCCTCTCTCCCCCCTACTGGGGTGGCTCAGCTGGCTCACACCCTTTTTTCTGCCTTGTCACACACACTCTCTGTAGCCTTCACTCTCTCACATCCACTCCCAACTACTTTTCATTGGCCACCCTGGAACGTGCCCATCCGAGAGAGACTCCCACCCCTTCCCCCCAGCTTCGCCCTGTCCATGGCTGCCCTGCTCCTCCTAGGTGATGACCAGGGCTCTCTCCCTTTCCTGGCCTCACCTGGGGCTTGGTCTAGCCCTTGACCCCTAACTGGCTGCCCTGTAGGGTGAGGCTGGCTGGCCTCCACATAGAGGTGTGGCCCAGCCTCTGCCCCAGTGCAGCATGTGCTGCCACACACTAGGGTTTTTGATGCTGTCTCTTGGTGCTGCCGTGGCTTCTGTGGCTCTGGAGGTGCCCCCTGTCTCCTCCTCCAACCGGGCCCCTGTTGCTGTAATTCCATCAGTGGCAGCCAGGCCCTGTCCAGCCCACATCATCGTGGGAGCTTCCACATCTGTCAGATCTTCATCCGAACCAGCTGGGCATTGGGCTGCCAGGTATTCCACCACCTCAGCTGGGAGCTGGGATGTGATGGTGGCTGCAGTGGCTGGGCCTGCCCCTGACCCAGCTAAGCATTGGGCTGCCAGGCCTTCCCCCACCCCAGCTGAGAGTCAGGATGTGGCAGCAGCCACAGGAGCTGGGCCTTCCTCTGACCCAGCTGAGTGGTGGGCTGCTGGGCCTTCCTTTGCCCTGCTGGGAGTCAAGATGCAGCAGGGCTGTCTGAGTTGGTGAATGGCATACCTTCCTCCTGTTCCCCTGGCTTGGCAGTGGCTTGGCTGCCAGGTGAGTTCCCTGGGGTGACGAGTGCAGGGGGGTCTGTGGGCCAAGCTACACATGACGAATGACACTTGAACGGCAAGTGGATTGAGTGGAGGGCAAGTGAACAGAGAGAAATACACTTGCTGTTCAAGTGTCATTCGTCATGTGTAGCTTGGCCCTGTGCCTCTGTCCAGACACCACCTCTGACCAATGTTCTTAATTTCTGTTTAAAAATAGAACCAACCTTTCTTTGCAGAATGAAGCAGTGAGTCATCTTTTATAGCCCAGGAAATATAGAATAATATCCTTCAAAATTTGTTTGGCTGCTTTGTCATCAAACTAAACATATTTTTTAATAGAGCACATTGCTCGTAATTATCTCAGACTGTTTTCTCTGTGCTGTTTATTTTGTTGTGCTTTTTTCCTCCTCTAATTGTTTTGTTTGGTAATTCTTAAGTTTTATAAGCCACTTTGAAACTTTTAATGTTAAATTTGATATAAAAATATAATAAATAAATAATAGGTATATTGTCAAAGGCTTTCACGGCCGGAGAACGATGGTTGTTGTGGGTTTTCCGGGCTGTATTGCCATGGTCTTGGCACTGTAGTCCCTGACGTTTCACCAGCAGCTGTGGCTGGCATCTTCAGAGGTGTAGCACCAAAAGACAGAGATCTCTCAGTGTCACAGTGTGGAAAAGTTGACCTGCCAACATCTTTTCCACACTGTGACACTGAGAGATCTCTGTCTTTTGGTGCTACACCTCTGGAGATGCCAGCCACAGCTGCTGGTGAAATGTCAGGAACTACAATGCCAAGACCACGGCAATACAGCCCGGAAAACCCACAACAACCGAATAATAGATATATTTGCAGTTTAAAACAGGAAAATATCCAACATGAGTTAGAACCAGCACATAGATTGAGGATCTTCCACAATCCTCCCTCCCAGTCTTTTCAGGTTATTCCAAGCATTCAGGGAACCCATGTGAAGTAACAAGTACACAAGGGTTGGGATGTTGCATTGAGAGGAAAAGGCAAAATTTCTCCCTTTGTTCTCTTCCCTCAGTGAAGCTCTGCTGACAGACGTGACAGAAAAGGTGATTTTATCTCCTTCTCCTTCCCCATTGAATCTAACTAACCAGCATAGCTCTTTGCTCATGCTGATTCCACATGACCCCAGGAATATATTTTGCCAGGGTGGAAATGAAAAAAAAAAATTACCATCAATGCTTTCCACTGATGAATCTCTATGTCCTGGTCATGTGCAGGATAAAAAAAGTTAGTCATGAACAATGGAGACAGGAAACATGATGCATCTTTAGGTGGGGAAATGGCAGCAAAATATAAACAAAGTTTCAGGCAAAGGTTAAATTACTTGTAGGTTATAGATTTAGATTCAATCTATCTAATTCTCAATGTGGCCAAATCTGTGGATACTTAAATGTGGAGACTGGCACCATGAACAGACAACCCAGGGTTGTTGCAATGAGGAACCCCATTCATCTGTGTGACCCTGACCTTAGAGGAGGGGAGGGGAAAACTCCAAACAAAGAGGAAAGAGTATCTAGAGCATATACATGTATGTTTATTCCTGCTGCTTTACTGAAAAGGTCATGAATTTTTTAGTAGTGTTCAACATTTTTAGGACATCTGTTAACTGTGCAGCATCCTCTTTCAAAGTATTTGCCAGATAACATTAACCAGCACAACAGTGCAATGTTTTGTTTGTTTCTGCAGAAGTTGATTTAAAAGTTCACCAGGACAATGACTATACTATTTCCTAATACAGGGTAGATAAAGGTAAAGGTAGACCCCCTTGCAAGCACTGAATCATTACTGACCCATGGGGGGACGTTGCATTACGACGTTTTCTTGGCAGACTTTTTACGGGGTGGTTTGCCATTGCCTTCCCCAGTCATCTACACTTTACCCCCAGGAACCTGGGTACTCATTTTACCAACCTCAGAAGGATGGAAGGCTGAGTCAACCTTGAGCCGGCTAACTGCACCTGGCTTCCGCCAGGATTGAACTCAGGTTGCGAGGAGAGTTTGGGCTGCAGTACTGCTGCTTACCACTCTGCACCACGGGGCTCAATACAGGGTACAGTGTCTAATAACAAAGCTACATCAGGAGCAACTATCTGTGCCAACCTATTACGCTGGTGGCAAAAAAAAAGTCAGCCTCAGAAGAGGGAACTTTTCAGAAGTTTTGTGTACCGGAGGTTCGCAACAATGGCATTTTGAATCTTACAAAATGTATTAATTTATTTGGAATTCAAATTGGGTCTGTGAAAAATAGGAATCTCCAATGTGGTTGTTCTAACATTAGCACAATGTTTTATTTATTTATTTTACTTCTTTTATATCCTACCTTTCTCTCTAATGGCTTCCCAGAATGGCTTATAGCATCATTTCCCTCTCTTCCATTTTATCCTCACAACAACTCTGTGAGATATGTTAAGTGAGGAGTATGTGACTGACCCAATGTCACCCAGCAATTTTTCATGGCAGAGTGGGGTTATGAATAGAGATGGGCACGAACAGAAAAAAACCCGGACATGATGTTCTTTGTTCATTATCATCCACGAACAGGGACTCACGAACAACCACGAACGTGGCCCTGTTCATGAACATGTTCATGGTTGGCTGTTCATGCGGGCCAGCAGGCTCTCCTCCAGCCACCATCCAAGTCAAGATCCCTACTGCAGCACGCCCAGAAATGTGACCTGAGCAGGCACCAGGAAAGGTACCAATAATAAATAATAGTTTGGCCCCAGAGCCTGGCAGCAGCCCTGGAACTTGAAGGGGTAGATCCCTATCCCACCACACACAAAGAAAATTCAAGCTCCAATGCCCTCGCTCTATCAAAATGCTAACAGCAACTGTCTCTCTACTGTCTGCAAAGTCAGAGCTGGGAGCCCCCCTCCCCTCTGTTCTTTGCTCCCTTGTTGTAACAAATTTGGAGCTCCACACTTGAAAGGAAGACCTCCCTATCAAGCTAAATTGGGCTTAGATTGGGGTTTCCAGGGCAACAGCAGGAGTTCAGATAGAGTTCAGACAATCCCTGCTTAAGTTGCCAAGGGAATTGATTGCAGGTGCCAGACTGTCGGGCTTGACGAACAGCAAGACGAACAGCAACGAATGAGGCTTGCAACGACCACCTGTTCATTTAGAATGGGGCGTCACGAACAGCTTGTTCGTGAACAGCAGATTGGGCTGTCCGTGGCTTTTTTTTGTTCGTATTGCTGTTCGTGCCCATCTCTATTTATGAACCTCAGTTTCATACCCTCTGGACAGATGCAACAGAATATTTGTATTATCTGGGTGTTTTTAACAAACTCATGTTTACCTTTTCTCTCTCTAAGATAAGGGAAAGGAAATTCACACCTCCCTGTAAACAAAGAACCACAAACTCCTGTGTTCTGCAGTCAGGCATGCTTTTCATTTCCACTTTAAAAAAAGCCATTTCTCTCTGCTTTTTGAAAACAAGAAGGAGCTTTTGTGAATTTCTGCTGATTTCTTAAGACAATGTTAAGGCAATAGCCATATATTTCTCTTTTTAAGCACAGTATTACCTTTTAAGCAAAATGCAGATTAAGAGAAATCGAATAGATGTGAGCTTTTTCTTTTTCAGAAGGAGAGGCAGGTTCAAACATAGTCTTTTGCTTTCTCTTTTCACAACAAAGTTTTCAAATGCAGCAAGCAGTCTCTCATTGACACAAGGGAACACTTCACTTTAAGTTTATCAAATGGTTATCTAATCATTCTGTTAATTACCTATGAAAACTCTTTCATTAAAGGACTTTGTTATGCAATTGTCACCTTATATCTGTGACTTCTGCTGCCAATGCTGTACTGCTAAATTGCTTCATTTTACGAATCTATGTTTTATATTCAAGGTACATGTTTTAGTTTATTTGTTAGTTTAAAACACAGATGTAAACTTAATTATAATATAGCTGAAGAACGTACAACTGATTTTTAGCACACTTTACTAACTCTCTAGCACTCAACCAGAACATCAGTATTCAGAGCAATCAGACACTAGAAATTGTACATACAGGAGACAGGGTAGGGCAGTCACGCATTTATGATATAACTCATAGTTTTTGTAACGTATAATAGTCTGACAGTCTAACCATCATACCACACTGTCTTCAATGTGGTCTTTGTAGCTAGAACACATCAACTATCTTGTCCCAACACTTCGTACCAACTGCAGTTTCTGAACCAGTCAGCAATGTCTGTAGTAATCTAAACTAGGTCTAGTAATCTATACAGTAATCTAAACTAGATCTGATCCATATAGAGATGGGGAATCTCAAGGGGAGATTCTGGGCCAAGCTAGAAGTGATGAATTACACTTGAATGGCAAGTGAACAGACTCGCATGTATTCCTCCCCATTCACTTGCACTCCACCTGATTGTGTGGAGCGCAAGTGAACAGGGAGCACAAGTGAACAGGGAGGAACACATGTGAGTCTGTTCACTTGCCATTCAAGTGTAATTGGTCACTTCTACCTTGGCTCTCTGTCTCTCCAATGTCACAACTGGCATGCTAGCCAAAGCTGTTAAACCAAGTTAAGATTAACTGTGGTTAATAAATCAGTTCTATATCATGGCTTCAGATCCAAGCTTCAAGTAACCAAACTAACCACAGTTCAGATGATCAATTAACTTTGGCTAGTTGCATTAAATAATTATTTTATGTTCTGTGACCTGAATCAACTCTGTGTGAGGTATGTCAAATAAACTCAACAGAAATGCTTGATCAAGAACCATCTACTTCATCAATGTATTAAAGAATGCATGGGGATGAGTGAAATTAATTCAGAACACTATTAATTCAGTACACTATGAAACTCCCAAGGAATTCTGAAATTAGCATCAGTGAAAGGAAAAGGAAGCCATTCAATTCTATAACAAAGTAAAAGGGCAATTTGTGGGTGCAGATTTTTTAAAAACAATAAAGTACTGTAATGCATATTAGCATTTAGTAACAGCATTTTTAAAAGAGCCTTTGCATTCTTCAATTGTTTTTAAAGCCAGGTATTTATGCACATTGACACACTGCTGAACAAGAAGGTTCAAACAAAAGAGATCTTTAAGGTACCCAAGCATGTGCATCGACTCACAACTGTCACACTGACAGAAAAGTGCGGGCAATGTCCTTTTAAGTTAAAAAAAGTGTCAAAACAGCAGGTCAGGAAGACAATGGTTGCAAACAGGTATGAAAAAATACACATAATAATGGAAAGGATATTTCTTGTCAAGAGCTCACATCCTTAGAAACAACAGTTTTTACATTAAAACTTATATTACTTCAAACTATAGATGAAGGTGAAGAATTTGAACACACAGTTGTATTTTTAAGAAATTTTTGAAGGATTAGTTATTTATATACAATATTTGTATCTTGCACCATCTCCTTAGACTTGGAGCTGGCAAAAAATGCAACAAGAGGTTACAAGGATGCAAAAACAACCTAGGAGTCCATCATTTTTTAAAAATGCATGAATTAAAACTGCAGCCAAATCTACCCAAACAATTACACTGTACCAAATACCTTATGTAAAAAAATCTTGCAAGCCTTCTTAAATGCATCAAGTGAAAGCACCCACTATAGTAAGGCATTCCAGAGGTATGGTTCTATTATAGGCAAGTCAGCAGCAACCTTTTAAGACATTCATTCTGAATTTATTATAATTATTTTTTTAAAAAGCATTCAAGTTTGTATTTCTTTTTAACCCTTTCCCAGTATCTTTCTCTCTTCCTCCATCTTACCATCTAAAGACCAGTCAAAGACCAGTAAAAGCACGTTATTGGTCTATATGACCTGGAAAAATTCAGGTCACTAACTTACAATGACTTGGTAGCAGACTTACTTGGCTGGCATGTTCAGTAACTAGCTGAATAAATGGAATTAGGAAGACACAGTTTATGTAAGAGGATGCTAGACCATACAAAGTGTGTGTGAGGCAGCAGAAATAACTCTTAAAGCTGATGAGCTCTATAGAGGGGAAAGAAATAAGTTTGAATACATGAGTTATCTTTTGCCCTTCATTGATTTCTTGAAGGAGGGTTTTGCTATTCCTCATGTTGTCTAGATAATTTGGCCCACCTAGCCAGCACTGTAGCTGCTTAAGGCCAGGGGTCGCCTTTTGCTCCCTGCAGGAAGATGAGGTGACAGACAGCTTCTCAGCCAATCTGGGGATTAAGGAGGGGGTGGAGCCAAGCACCTTATAAGGTGGCTCCGCCTCTGCTCCCCAGCAATTGTCTTGAGCTTGGCCTGAGCAGAGCACAATTCAAGTAGAGCTCCTCTGAGGCTGGTTTTATTGAAGGCCCTCAGGTCTGGGCAGCAGTAGCTGCCTTGGAAAAGCTGTGCTATTACCCTGATTGCTACCTTCAGATTCCAGGATGAGAGCCAGGGCCCAGTGCCAGGGTCAGTAGTTTGGCGGAGACCTTTTTTATTATTTACATTTGGGGCCTGTTGTCTATTAGTCTGGAGGGCTAAAGCAGGGTTAGACCAAGCCCCTGCAGGCCTCTGGCCTATCTAGGCGTCTTCCCCTCCCCATTGTTTTCATATGGCAAAGACCTTTCTGTAGGACTTGAGGTGGCTTGCAGCCACCTGAGGGGTGGATTGCTTCACACATTACAGCTACTGGCTTAGTAGGGATCTACATTCCCAGGGTGGATGCTGGTAAACCACTACCACCACCACCTTGTCCAGGCTTCTCTACCCCCCCCCCCCACACTGTTTTCACTTCATGGGGAGGGAGTACTTCCAGAAGCAACAGCAAAGGTTTTGCTGGAGGCCATAGGGGTGGTTTGTAACCATCTGAGGCTACAACATCTAATGTGTTGCTTCACACATTATTGCTACTTGCATAGCAGAGTGGATTATCAGGGTGGATGCTGGTAAACCTCTCTCCCCATCTACTCCCCCCCCTGCTCAATTGTGCTGCCTTTTTAGGCCTAAAGAACAGCTATTAGGCGTTCTCACTCATGCCACCTGATGGCATATTGTGTTATTGCATCTACTTTAGCAATAACTGTGTTTTTGTGCAAAAAAAGAGACGAACAGAAGGGGAGACCAGAAGTAAACCATTTGATTGACAGTGTGTGGGATTTGATGAACAGCATTTAATTTACAACAAACAGAACACAAGTTGATATTAAAGGACAATCATCACAGTTACTAAGTAACTGTGAGTTTGTGGCTTTGTGGGTTTCTGTGGGTTTCTGTAACAACATGGTGGAACATCACCAAAGAAAGTCATCCAGAAGCCACCGAAAAGAAAGGGAGAACATGTATGCGCCCTACAACTAGGAGACCCTGAGGCAAGAGGAGGCATTAGAGACCCAGTGACACATCTAGATGCCTAGGAAAGGCCAGGGCCTGGAAGAAGAGTCTAGGTGGGGAATCCTCTGGGGAGAGTGCAGAAACCTGCAAAGCTGTCATGCAGGGCACAGAAATCTAAGTTGTTATCTGACCTTTCTGACAGATTAGCACAACTGATGGTTGGTAGCTGATCTGGGCTAGTCTGCCATAATCCGGTCCTGTTGCAGTGGCAGTTAGGCCCCTGGAGAAATATTTGACTTAGGCCCTAGGGACATAGTATAAAGGGGGCAGTATGTCGATGGTTAACCCTCCTCTTCAGGGTACTGGAGGAGAATGATGAGGTAGCCCTTATAAGGGAGACCAGAGAATTAAGACATAGGAAGGTTTACTGCACCTGGGCCATTTGGCTGCCAGGGTGTCCAATTTATGCTGAAGTTCCACCCCATGGGCAACCTGGGTAGGCATCCCCCCTCTTTTCATTACACATTATGTATATATGTGCTTAATTCAAGGGGGCTGTTCCAAAAAATGTACAATTCAGCATGAATGCAAGGGTGGCTGCCTTCATGCCGCCTCAGGATGTGGAAGGCAGATTAGGCATTGGGAGAGGAAACTGGGCCCCCAGCTGTGTACCTCATGTGGCTGGAGGTACTTAGATGAATGTTGGGGATAATACCCTAAATGTACAGACTGTTTTGTTAGAAGATTTCAAATTCAGTTCATACCTGCAATGATGGCTGGTGAGTTTTGGCTTCTTCACCATCTTTCTCACATTACTGGCTGGGAGATTTATGGGCATGGCTGGCCTCTTCTATGGGAGCTCCAGCAGCTGGTAGGGCACTGAACCTTGTCTCCAGGGTGATGGCGCCAAGCAGAGTTTCAGGAACTTCTGCTGCCTCAGGGCCCACAGGCTTCTGGGCTTACTTTCAGGAGCACTGGTGGCTGGAGCAGTGGCCTATTGACAGGTCAGAAGGGGGTCTCATCACAGACCTTATATGCCTGGAATTTTCCAATCCTTGTGGCAGTTTGATTGTGGGGGAGGAAAGTAGATAACCATTCAGCCTACTTCAGGTGTGACGATCAGGCACTGGTGCATGTACTCAATCCTCTTTCGTTTAAATCACATAGGATTATGAGATTGGTCTGGGCATTTATGCTCTAAGGCAATGACCTCTCTCATCCGCAGATGGAATGGGCTCGGCAGTTTGGCCCTCAGATGCCGTCAGAGCTAGGCTGCTTGGAAGGCAGTGGGTGCTGGAAGCCTGTGTGACTTCAGGGGTCGGGTGCTGTTAAAGGTTGTCAAGGGAGTTAGGGGGCTTGGAGAGATGACAAAAAGCCCATTTTCCCATCCGGGCCAATGGGCTAGGTTGCTGTGGGTTTGAGTATGCCATTCTGGCCTTGAGGCAGTGCTGTTTCACACAGTCACTCTAACTGCCCTCTTGGAGCCCCAAGAATTACAGCATTGATGGCTTAATCCCTTAGGGAAGGGTCCAGTTGAGCCCCAAAGGCTCAAGACTCTAAGTAATATGGGTTATGGTTACACTTAGTTCAAATGCTCTAAAACTGGCCGTAGGCAGTAAGGGAGGTGAACCTGCGCTGACTAGGAGGAGTCTGGTGATTGCTCTCTGGTGGTACACGGAGGTCCAGAGGGCTTAGGCAGGGGTGCTATTCCACTGCAGTGATGGTATACCCTTGCCAAGTACCAGTTTGGGATGGTACTGTGGGTGCTGTTCAGTTGACCTGGTTGGCGGCAATTCTGCACCCATTATTTTAGCTGTGGTTTACCCGTGGGGCAGTTATCCAGCATTGGGTCTGGTCAGCTGTGGACTGATCCCGGGTGCACCACATGGCAGTGTGAGAACATTTTACTGACTATGTTTTCTCTTTAAGGGCTGTGTCCTGCTTCAGGAGGCTGAGGATCCTCGTCTGCAGACACAGCATGGAGTTATAGTGGCCCATCAAAACAAGATGATGGTTGGGTTCCAGCCAGTCTTAGTTAATGGGCCAAAGGTGAGTAGCAGGTCTGATGGGGACTGTGATGGCCAGGCAGCTACCCCTGTTTTGAGGGGAGATGCAGTCTTCTGCCTCACTTTTGGTTATTCACCTGGGGGTAATGACCTTGGCTTCCCAAGGGCATGGCCCATTACAGTCAGACAGACTTGCAGGCATAGGCAAGGTGACCTGGTGTTCTGGAGGGGAGGTGCAGTCCTCTGCCTCACATTGGTCATTCTCTGTATGGTAATGAATTTGGCTTGCTGGGCATGGCCCCTTCCATAATAGGCTCACACAGACTTGCAACACACAGGCAAGTAGTGGTGTGATGGCTCAAGGGGAGGTGCAGTCCTCCACCTCACATTGGTCATTTACCATGTGGTATTAACCTTGGCTCACAGGGGATGGCCCTTTCCTTCCAGGCTCACACAGCCTTGCAATGCAAAGGCATGGAGTAGGCTAATGGCTCGAGGGAAGGTGCGGTCCTTTGTCTCATGTGTGGTCATTCACCTGGGCGGTAATGACCTTGGTTCCAGTCTTTGTAGGTGCACATAGACTTGCAGTGATAGGCAAGCAGTGACCAGAATATGAATCCATTGGCACTCTGACCCCCTTTCATACTCTACCTCCCATCATAAATCTCTATTTACAGGTTTGGGGCTTCACAGGCAGTTCAGGGCAGTCAACATTTGCCACCCTTCTAGTTCCTAATTAGCTGGCCAAAAGCTCAGATCCAAATCATCACAGGGCCCCTGCTCTCCTCTTCCCAGAGATATTACCAGACAGGTAACCCATTTCCTATATTCACTACCCCTCACCCAACTACTGCCAGGGCTACTGGGAACTGAGAGCTCAGTGTTTACTTCCCATAGACATTCCCACCATTTAGTTAATTAGGCCTATTGGTTGTGATCAGAATATTTGTTGTTCATGTGTGTGTTATTTCCCCTCAGCCAACAACTTCCAGTCAGCCAGGTTTAAACAGAAAAAAACCCACTTTTATTTACAAGATGTATAATATAGGCGTGAATTATTCAAATACAGAGATACATTGTTGTTAAGAGCTGAACTTCTAACCCCATGCTCTTATATCAGTGAATGATTACGATATAAAATAACAGGTGTCAACAGCCAGCTATTTCTGCTGCTACCGTCCAGCAGCTTAAATATTCTTCTCCCCTTCTTTCTTACTGTCCTAACAGATTTTCAACTGTCACAAGCTCCAGCATTCAATCAGCTCTCATTCACTGTTCCCCTGGGAGAGGCGGAGCTGTTACTGGTCTGGTCTATCATAGGCACCTTAGAAACCAACAAGAATGTCAGAGTAAAAGATTTTGAGAGTCAAAGCCCTCTGAAGGAATCTGTAGAAGAGACTCTCCAAAGCATATATACCCTGAAAATTTTGTTGGTCTCTAAGGTGCTAGTAGATTTGAGCCTTGGGTTTGGGGGGGGGGTGTTGTTTGTTTTTATGTTCTCACTGAGCACCATGTTTGTAATCTCAGGGGTTCAACAACAGCTAAAATCCTCTCTAGTAATCTATATTCATTCATGTTTTACTTGCAACCATAGCAAGGGTGGGGGTTTTTTGCATGCAGCAAAGAACTCTTGCTATGTTTTCCCATTAAGCCAAAAGCTAAATGGAACAGATATGGATTCATAGAGAGATTTCTTTTTATTCTGTTAAGGATTGGTGACTTGTTTCCTTCCCTCCCTTTTGCTTCACTCTATTATTTAAGTTCATGAGGGGAGGGGGAAGGCAGAGGAAATATTTTTTCTAGAAACCCACAGTGGCCCTCAGCAACCCTCTCTTCCTAACATACTAGTTTTGAATGTACAGGTAATTTTTATATTGAGGAGTGTTCAATCAGGCATTCTACCATAGCAGTTTTGCCACCTTATATGTTGTTTGAGTGAGCTAAGCCAGACAGGAAGAGAGATAAAGAAAGGGAGGCAAGAAAATGGTGTGAATATGTGTCTGGGGAATCTGACAGAACTACAGAAGAACCCTATCAAGACCAAAAGGTTCATGGCACAACTAGATAATAACATTTCCTTCCACATTTGCTGTAGGTGCAGTTTCTTGTACTCTTTTCAAGTATTCACAGATGAAAGTTGGTACCGTTTCACAGAAGTTTTAAAGGCACTTTCATTTCATTTCTCTATTTTCAGGTGCTTATAGGTTTTGAAATAAATTACCCTCTAGGCTTGAACTTCCTTCTTCTTATTCTAAGTCCCAAAGGTGGTAACAGTTTCTGAGAGCTGACAAAACTCCATTTGGCATTTTTTTCCAGATGCTCTGACATGAGGGGAAAAATAATAGTGTTTTCCCCCCTCTTTTTCTACTTGTACAAGAAGAAGTGAACAAACAAAAATGTGTCCCTTTTGAACTACAGTATTTGGTACATGCTCCATCCTTATCAAGTGCCAGTGATGGATATAGATTTGGAGGGTTTTTATATACTTATTTTTATATACTAAACCTATGCTTTTTCAGTATTACATGCTTTGCACTTTTTCTATGCTTAGGAGCCAAAGTAGTACTTGCAATGTAACCTGTAAGAATTTGACACTTGAAACAAGAAGACTTGAAACTCTGTAAGAACCGATATACTGCTTTTAGGGCTGCACTTATATTATATGTTATATTATTCTATAGATTCCAATTGAAATCAGTACCAGAGAGCCTTTTGTAGAAAACTGATTTGATGCAGCAAGCTGGTTTTGGCCACCTGTGGTATTATCTTCCTTAAAGCTGATAAGAAACTCGGGAAAAGGACACGAATAGGAAAACATCCCTTCCTATCCACCAGATTGAGACTCATTGGCGCCCTTGAAAGTATTATGCCCAGAAGAAAGTAGGTAAAAGGTTAGACAGTGTCCTTCCAAAATGAGGGCAGAGGAAAAAAAACTGTGAAGACTGGAATTCCCCCAAATAGAGAGGCCAGCCCAGAATTGCATCTTCAAATCAGAACTGACCCTAGATATGTTACGAGCCAATAAGATATCAAATATTAGAATACTGTAATATTGTTATGATTATCTGAAAGTATTAATTGCCTGTATTTCTATTGTAATTTTGATGAGCTCAGGACACAAGGAGACCACCTACTCCTGTGAAAATAAGCTCCTCCATTCTTTAAATTAAACAATCATATATTGCTTCATTCTACAGGACTCCGTGGTGTGTGTGTCTCTTATTGTGATTGGCGAGAGGGACACCTAAGGCACAAGTTTGTGCATAACACCAGCACAAAACCAAAAAATAACATCATAAATAGCTTCATACACAAATCAACATAATAGACATATGTATTGTTTCAAATAGCAACTATGATACCAAATCTGAAACCAGTCCACATGTTTTGCCCTGCCACATGGTTAGGATGTTTGTAGAGGCCAGCTGGAGTAGAGAGAGTGGAATGGCTGATAGCTTCCTTCAGCAGCACAGGGCAGACCATCAACAGTGAATGGTCAGGGCCAGCAGAGGGAATATAGAACAACTGTCCTACTCTTCAGATTGGAAAGACATATGTGAAAAGTGTTTATTTATTTAGGAAATGTTCGTGCTGCCTCTCCAAAGTCTGGACAAGATGGTTTTCTGTTTCTGCCTGCTTCAGGAGTCCATAAACATAGATGTACATCAATAATAAGCTTTGCTGTCTCCCCAGTGTCTCCTCTCTTGATAAAGCTATGGCAATACTAATCAGCATACACTCAGTTCCCCACCATACTTACTGCCAGGCTGCTTCAGGAATATTTTCACTTTCATTTCCCAGGTAACTCAGACTATCTTCTGTAGAAGCCAATGGGATTCCACATATCCAGAATTATTCCAAATATCTAGAATATTTGTAATTTCTGATATTTGGCTGCAGAAATAATCAAAATTCAGACTATTTCCAAATCTTAATTATGCATCTCTATTAGCAACTCTATTGGCATACCTAGATTATTTTTAAATCTGTTTAGCCTTTCTAAGTATAGTGTTTTTCACATTCTTAACCTGTGTTTCTCAAGGTGATTTACAATATTAAATAAACAATTAAACTAGCATGAAAACAAAGTCAGCAGTTAAATCCTCATAGAACAGCAACTCTCACAGCATATTATGTAGGTGGAAGTGAGGGAAAAATCTGTCATCCAAACGTCTAGGTTTTTAAAAAATGGTCATTGCTGAAGATGCTTAAAGGTTATTGACAACTCTATAGTTTTGCACCCTGAAGTTTAAACCCATTCATCATGGGGCAACAAAATTCAAGTACAAGAACAACTTAAAAATCAACAAAATTTTCCAGTGTAAAAGCTTTTGTGAGTCAAAACTCACTTTGCCAGATACAATACATATGTCTAATATGCTGGATTTTGTATCTGACAGAGTAAGCTTTGACTTGTGGAAGTTTATACCCTGGAAAATTTCTCTGTCAGTTCCTTCCCACAAGTGTTCTATCAAAATTTGGCATGGATCTATCCTGGCCCCAAACTTAACCAGCATTATTGTTGGCTTACTTTATCTCAGCCTACACATAAAACATCACTGTGAAGTGTTACACCTCATGCTCATTTCCCAAAATGCTGCTGCACAACTAAGTGTTTAGTGGATTCTACTAAGCACCAGCCACTAAAGTCAGTGATGGGCTGGTTTGTGAATACCATTTCATCCTTAGATGCCTCTGCATGCTTGCTTATCATCTCCACCTATGCTGCAGGATCAACAACTTGCACAAAATCTGCCAAAATACTTAGGATCAGAATATTCAAGCCTCAATCAATTTAAATAAGCTTAAAGTCCATGGTGGTGGTGGAAAGTACTATGTAACTGAATTATGATGACCCTGGGTGGGGTTTTCAAGGCGAGAGACTAACAGAGGTGGTTTGCCATTGCCTGCCTCTGCAACCTTGGTCTTCTTTGGAGATCTCCCACCAACTACTAACCAAGGGCGACCCTGCTTAACTTCTGAGAGCTGATGAGATCAGGCTTGCCTGGGCTATCTAGGTCAGGGCTGAAGTTCATAATGTAGGCAAAACAAGAACAAGCCTCTCTCTGTCATGACCAGTTTCAAAACATTTCTTCTCAGCCCCAAACAACTTAATATACACACATGTTAATATCCAAATAAATCACGTTACATTTTATATATGTTTCTAACCTATTAAAAACAACTATTTCTTTGCCAAGTTTAACATTGCTTCAGTCCATATTTCAATGTGATGCATAGAACCAAGCTACAAGTGACGCCTTACATGAGTTGGACACGTGACAGTTTCCCTCAAGTTTTGATGGGAACTGTAGGTGTCCTGTATGATTTGCAGCTTGGCTCTCCATGTAAAAGCCCACTGAAATCAATTAAAGTTTGCAGAGCAGTCAGTCGAATAATAAATTGGATAATTAGACTGGAACAGGCAGCTGGGCCCTGGCAGCATTCCCAGCTCATCTCAGCATGGCAGGGTGAGGTAGCCACCGGGTGAGCTTGTGCCCTGGCTAGGCCAAGCCGCCACTAACCCGAGTTGGCTTCGGGCAAACGGCAACTCCCCAGCTCAGGTGCCCAGGTACTGGAGCACAGGCTGAGCCCCTTGCCACCCCCTCTGTGGCTGCAGCCCCGTCCCACCACCAACTCTTCAGCACAGCAGGGTGAGGCAGATGCCGGGCAAGATCGCGCTGCTGGCTAGGCCAAGAGGAGCTGGAAGCGCTGCCAAAGCTGTGGCTGCCTGTGATCCCTCAACAGCTGCCTCCAAGATGTGACAGTGGGACGGGGCCCAGCTGGCAGCATGAGCTCGCCTGGCATCAGCCTCACCTTGCCGGGCCGAGTGGAGCCAGGAGCAGGATCCCACCATGCTGCTGCACTCTGGAGATGGCTGCTGAGGGTACACGGGTAGCCGCGGCCCTGACAGTGGCATCTGCCTGAAGCTGCCTTGGGTTAGTGGCAGCTTGGCCTGGCTGGGGCAGCATGAGCTCACCTGGTGGCCACCTCACCCTGCCCAGCCAAGAGGAGTTGGGAACGCTGCCGGGGCTGTGGCTGCCTGTTCCAATTGGTCCACATTAAAGCCAAGCTCTAATGTGTTAGACTGACTGCTCTTCAAACTTCAGTTGATTTCAATGGGCTTTTACATGGAAAACCAAGCTGCAAGTCAGACAGGATGCCTACAGTTTCCATCAGTTTTGATGGAAACTGACATGTGTCCAACTTGTGTCAGGCGTCACTTGTAGCTTGGCTCATAGCTATTGTATTTCACTTCCAAAGGATTGTTTATTTGCCATAAGTTCCAGCAACTTTGTCCTCTTGAGAGGTTCCTGAAAATAGGATGCAATATTGTCGCAAGTTACATTGAACATTTCAGTGTAAAATTAATTTGTTTCTCAACAAAATAGCATGATAACATATTTGACATATTTGATCTTGGAAGCTTACATCTCCAACAGGTATCTGAATATGATTACCCTAATTTAATTAACATACTAGGAATCCAATAACTGCAAAGAAAAATCATGCCTAGACTATATATTTTCAGATATATTTATTGCCTTCTTATTCTGTAGTGGTCCCAATCCAGTGAACTCCATAGCATTGCTTCCCATCTCTGTTCATTTACCTTCCTACCCTTAAATCGCAAGATACAAAAAAGCCCATTTGTTCTTCCACATATACCATTCTCAGTATCACAAAAGTGACTTGCTCTGAAATAACTGTGTTTTTTGCTTTGCTGCCAACTTGTCATGATTAAGCCAGATAACATCATGGAAGATTCATCTCTGTACTTCAGTTATGCAGTCTCATACTTTATTCTCCTGAGATACATCAACCTTAATTGGAAAAAAAAACTTATTCAAACATCATCTTTCTACCCATACCCAGTATGCAGCTGATATCTTCACTGGCCAATTCAGACATCTGGGGAATTAAACCACCTCCCTTGAAATCTAGGAACCAGAAGTATAGAAGCTGTGGATCCAGTACAGTGGTTAGTGTCTTAGATCAGGACTGGTAAAACCCAGTTTTAGATCAACCATTAATAATCTTGTCCAGTCACTCTTTGATAGCTTAAACTATTTCATAGAGTTATTGTAAAGATAACAAGGGGAGAGGAAAATACTCACTGACTATTTAGAGAAAGACTGTGATAAAAATGTAATAGATTCATTTTCAGGTGCCTTAAAGATGTAAAAGATATGACAAAATCAAAATTTACGGTAACAATTTTAATGCAAAATTTAAAAAGCAACTGCAACATAATATAAGATGCAAAGCATTTATCACTTTAAAAATAATCAACTATACCAGGAAAATTTTGGCAACACTAAGAAGCAAATTGATATACCCTGAAAACTAGTATGGATATCCGTTATGGAGGGCATTGGAACTCCCTTTTTAACCCTCATAAATGGAAACAGGTATTGGACCTAGAAATGAGAGTTCACCTTCATATCCTCATCAATTGGTTGAATTATGTTTTTCTCACTTTGATCAGCCTTACCTTATGATATCATGTCTAATATTTGCACTGGAGGGAAGGACTGCATGAGAAGTATTTGGATAGTTGATGATGAAGATGCCATGGGTACCTGCAAGAAGATACACATAGATGTTATATACTAGCAACAACTCATATCTTTGATAGTTAGACAGAAATAAAAGCTTGAGCCTAACGTATTGCTATACATGGGGAAGCAAATAAAGATGCCTATGCACTTCTATTGGTTCAAGAAGCTCCACTGGCATGAAAGGCGGAGAGAGGCAATTTTACCACTTTCTGCTCCTTATTGCTGCTGCCTTTCCTACACATCTTTTTGCGCAGTCAGATACTAAAACTTGGAATTTCCTTTTTAGGGTACATGAAATGTTCCTGAAAAACAATCCATATCTACTATCCATATCTACCCGACTCATATTTTAATTAGATATTGGCACGAATAGAAATATGAATCAAATTTTGTGACGAATCAGGCTGATTTGTATTTCACGAAACACATTTTGTGGGGCTGCAGTTTTCACAAAATGCATGACTTTTGGGTCCGATTCATTTGATTCCTGAACAATTTGTGATACCAGACAGGCTGGTGCCCATCCATTATTTCCCTAGGCAACGTGGGCCCGGAATATCTGCAGACCTTTAGTTACCATTGGAAACCCCAATCTTAGCCCACATTACCTTGATAGGCAGCTCTCCTTGCCAACTGGAGAGCTTCCATTCTGCCCTATACAGCAAGGAGAAGGAGGGTTAATCCCCTAAGCAACTGAGGAGCTGGGCCTTCTGTAGCCATGGGAACACCAATCTCATCCCTCTGAACCCTGTTAGGCAGGTCTGTTTGCCAACCACAGATCTCCCGTTCTGCTCTATGTGAGTGTTTGTTATATAAGGCACCTCTCGCTGCCTCGTGCTTTTAATTCCAGTAGACAGAGAGAGGGAGAGGATCTGTTGCTGAGATTTGGAGTGAGGGTGGAGTTGGGAGCTTTTGGCTGGGTTTGCTGCTGCTTCAAAAGAGACTGAAAAGCCTCTTTCTTATTTTCCTCACTTGTCCTTGCTGGGAAGGTCTTTGGGTGAGGGTGTCTTTTTTCCACCTCCCCACCCCACCCTAGTCTCAGGCCTTTGCCTGGCTTTGGGGCCTAGCTTGACTGAGGCCCCTCTTATTTTTTCTTTGCTTGTATTTGTTTCTTCTTAATTCTTTCTCTGCTCTTTTGAGGGCTCACACTCTTGTTGTTTCCTTTGGTTTTATTTTGTGCACCTCTCCCATTTGGGCAGGTGTCTGTGTGGTGGTTTGGGGGCCCTCCCCCCAAGCCCAGTCTCAGGGCCACTGCCTGGCTCTGGGGACCAGCTTTGTAGATTCCAGTCAACATTTTGCAATCTTGGCCAAAGTAGGACGGTGGGTGGAAGAGAGCCTGCTGAAGTCTCCCTGCGAGTTTGGCATCTTTGGGTATGAAGGGGGCTATTGAAGTGCCCCGGGTTCTGATGAATCATGAAACTAATGAATCATATCGTGAAACGGGACAATTTTGTGGAAGTTCATGTTTCATGATTCGTGGAATGTGATGAAACATGATACTCTCCTTTCATTTTTTCCTGTTTCATGCCCATCTCTAATTTTAATGTTTCATGATACCCAAAAAGAGAGAGGAATTTCAACTTCCATGTTTAGATGTAACTATCTAATTTTAATTTTTTTTTAAGTTTTTTTATTTTTCAATATCTAACATACAAAACTACAATAACAGTAACTACAAAAGACTACAATAGCACAAGGGAAGGAAAAGAAGGGAGAAAAAGGAGAAGGGGAAGGGGGGGTGGGAAAAAAGGGAAGGTAGCCTACAAACACTAAACGCTACACTTCAATGCTTTCCCTTCATACTACCATAATAAGAAAATAGCTTAATAAAGTAGTAGAGGAGTGGTTGATCATACAAATTACAAAGTACAGTTCAAGTTAAATCTTTTTCCCTCCCCTGGGCCTCGGACGCAATTCTCTCTGAGCAGCTACCGCCTGAGCGCTCGTTGCCTCCCCCTTCCCTTCAGGCTTCGGATCTTCTTCTTTTTGCTTGGTATCTGGTCCAAATTCTGGATTTTTTTCCACAAAATCCCTTAGCTGATCTTCCGAATTAATCTTGTAAGCTTGATCTTTATAACTAAACCCGATTCCTTCCGGGAGTAGCCATTTGTACTTTATGTCACATTCCCTCAAAAGAGCTGCCAACTTCTTGTACTTAAATCTTCTCTTCCGAACTAAGAATGGAACGTCCTTCAATATCTTGACTTTATTTCCCAGAAAGTCCAACTCCACATTGTAAGAATTATATAGGATACTGTCCCGGACCCTCCTAGATGAAAACTCAATAACAATCTCACGAGGCAGCTGCCGCTTCATTGCATATTTTGAAGATGCCCGTCGGACTCCCAAAATGGTGCTTTTCACTTCTTCTTTAGTTGCCCTCGCGGGTGTTGCTAAAAGTTCCGAGGCGAGATCCCACAAATCCTCGTTTTCCTCCTCTTTAACGTTCTGGAGACGCAAAATGGTCTGTGTTCGCTCCACTTGCAGTCCGATCAGCTGGTTTTCCACCAGCTTCAGCTCCCTGTTCGTTGCTCTCATAAGTGACGCACTTTCCTGGGCAGACTTCTCTGCTCCCCCCGCTGCTTCTTTAATGGCTTTCACATCGCTTTCAATTAAGCCCACCCTTTGATCTGTTTCATTCAGCTTGTCAACAAAGGGTTTTATGGCTTCCATAACCGCTCTTTTAACCAGTTCCTCAAGCGTCTTGCCCCTCTGCAAGGCCGCCGTAACTGACTTGCCAAGAGCAGGGCTCTGCTTTTTCGCTGCCATTTTAGGGGGGGGGAACCGCCAGTCTTCCGAGCCTCTACGAGGGGGGAAAAATCCGAGTCTTCTAGCCTTCAGACCCCACCACTCCTCACATATGCTTGTAGTAACAGAAGGGATTCGCTTACTTGCAGGCTTTCGCCTAATCCTGTTCCTTGCCGTTTTCCATGGCCCGGTAGCACACTGGGTGCCGCGCTCGTCTGCCGGCCTCCATAGGGACTTACGGGCAATTTACCCCCTGCCTCGATCTGTCAGAGGGCTCTTCCCGCCGCGCCCCGGACTCAGACTCCCTGCCTGAGAGTCTGGGGGCTAACCTTTGCAGATCAGTCGCCCGGCCAGGCGGCTCGGCCGCTTCTTCCTGGACCTGCCAAGAAGAGCGTCCGACATGGCCGCGAAAACGAAACCGAATCCTCTAATTTTAAAAATTTTGAAGAGCAATTCTGATTTTTTTTAAGTGTCTATAATACCTTGTTTTATGCACAAAGGCTCAGAGAAAGTAAATTATGAAAACTCTTATGCTACAGAGAAACCAGTGACAAATCTTAGTGATCGTAATTGGTACAGTAGTTTGGAATTTGCTATCAAAATGGTATGAAATATTTTAACCCTTTTATATATTTTCAAAATGGATAGTAATGAACTTCAACAAACAATGCACACCTTTTAAAAATCATTAAATTCACTTTTGGGGAAGGAAAGGTGAAGCAAGACAACACCACTAAACAGTAGGAGGGTCTACACTTGCTATAGCTACAAGAATCCCCCCCCCCCTGCTAGCTTGAGGAAGGTTAGCCTCTTATATTAATATATAATGTTTTTAGGCACACTAAATGCCAAGCAGCTTCTAGTTTCCATGTCCCTCTGATGGAGTTGCCAGCCGCCCCCCCCCCCCCAGCAACCAGCAGGGGCAGGAGGAGGTAGCAAGGAAGAGACTTACCAGCCTGTCTGAACACTTGCTGGCAACATAATGACATCACTTTTGCAAATGACATCATCATGTTGCCAGCTCAAAAACCAATCTGGGTTTATGGAAAAAACCCACAGCTTCAGTGATGTGATGATGTCATTTCCTGATGCATGAGAAGTGGCATGAGCACATCTGCTGGCAACTTCATTATGTCACAAGTGATCATGTAAACCTACCAGTGAGTCCCTTTAATTTCCCCTTATCAACCAGATAGGCAGTGGTGAGGTGTGTGTGTGTGTGGGAGGGGGCAGTGGGGAGATAGCAAGCCTAATGTCTATAGTTCTCTGAGAGGTCTCACAAGTTTTAAAATGATGGAAGTTTCTGGAAATTGGCAATTGATAAGGCACCTTGCCTACTGTATACGGCTCTGAAGGGTCCACAGCTCTCAATGCTTTCATGTTCCTGTGAGTCACCCTGGTAGAAAACTGGATGAACACACAGAATCCACATGATGTCAAAATTATTTCAACATAAATTTAGAATTTGTATTATTTTTTCTCTATATTTTGATTTCTAATATCACATTTTCTCAAACATATATATGTATGCATATAGAGTATACCATAGGGTTTAGGATACTGGAGGCAGATTTCCAGTTACAAAAGAGGAATTGTGGCTTAATGGTAGAATACACCTTTCCTGATTGTTTGAATAGGTTTGGTTATATATTCTAATCTGCCTTAGGTCTCATTGAGAAAGGCGGGCTATAAAAGAAGATAGTAATAATAATTAATAATAATAACTGGCATCTCCAGTTAAAGGATCTCGGGTAGCTGGAAGTAGAGAAAGACCCTTCATTGCCTAAGATCCTTGAGAGCTGCTACCAGATAGCATACACCATAACAGATCCATGATCTGACTCATTATAAGGTTATATATGTTCCAATTGTAAAACTGGAAAGGAAAACTGCTATTTCAGGAAACTGTACCAATTACCCCATGTTTTCAGAACAAGGTAAATTATGTTTTTCATCTCTGAGTACCAAAAGCAGGACACTGGATGATCGTTTTCATTAGCAGTTTCCTTGGGACGTTAAACACAGTCAAATAAAGTAGCTCTATGAATCTCACTAAAGATCAATTCTCATGCCCTTTTTCTTGCTTCATCACCAATAATCAGATATGATTGTTTCAGAATACCAACATGAGAATATGCCACATGGTTCACACCACTTATGGAAACAGTTATAGAAAATAGTGACTCATTATTTAGAGAACTCTTGAAACAATCCCACGATGCCACCCACATAATGCAATCAAGTCCAGTTGATTTCTGCGTGTCAAAACGAGATGAAAATGTATTTGTTAATCCTTAATGAGAAAACAGAATGCCACTGACAATGTAAACACCCAGACTAATAGCATCTGGCATCAAGGGAGTGGGACATGTGAAAAATGACAAATGTCACATGTCTTTCACAGTCAGTGGTTGAGCAGTATAGGAGAAGGCTCCTATTTTGGTCTTAGTTTCTTGCCAGCTTCTAGGCACATGTGATATGTGTGATTTAGTCCTAATAGTCACAATGAGTCATAGAATCGTAGACATCTAGTCCAACCCCCTGCACAGTGCAGGAAATTCATAATTACCTCCCCCCCACACACACTCCCAGTTGCCCCTCTTCCATGCCCAGAAGATGCCAAAACACCTCCAGGATCCCTAGCCAAACTTGCATGGGGAAAATTGCTTCCTGACCCCAAAGTGGTGATCAGCATTACCCTGGGCATGTAAGAAGGGGCCGCGAGAACTAAGCACTGATGTAATCCATTCTGCCCTCTCTCTCATGATCTGCCTAGGTTCATCAGAAGCAGCATTGCTGTCAGATGGCCATGAAGCCTCTGCTTAAAAACTTCCAAAAAAGGAGGGCCCACCACCTCCCAAGGACACCTGTTCCACGGAGGGACCATTCTAACTGTCAGGAAGTTCTTCCTAACATTTAGCCAAAAACTCTTTTGATTTAATTTCAACCCATTGGTTCTGGTCTGACCTTCTGGGGGAATGGAAAACAACTCCACACCATCCTCTATATGACAATCCTTCAATTACTTGAAGAGGGTTATCCTATCACCTCTCAGTCGTCTCCTTTCCAGGCTAAACATATCAAGCTCCTTCAACCTTTCTTCACAGGACTTGATCTCTAGACCCCTCACCATCTTTGTTGCCCTGCTCTGGATACCTTCCAGTTTGTCTATATCCTTCTTAAATTGTGGTTCCCAAAACTGAACACAATACTCTAGGTGAGGTCTAACCTGAGCGGAGTAGAGTCCCTTGAAAGCTCTGGATATCCTTTCTGCAAGATATACTCTCACCTTTTCTGGATGGTAGCACTATTCTCACTAGATTAGATTTAGATTATGACATTTATTCAAGGCATTGTTCTACATATTAAAAAGCAACCCATATATACATTTGAAATAATATAAGCAGTGCTGTTAATTCTTCAAAAGCACATAAATGAAGAGATGATGAATGGACCTCCTCAATCCAATCCAAAAATAATTTGGTCTTTGGACTCATTATCCAGATGTCCAAAAAAACTGATCTATTTTCTGAATTATTTCCAGGGTTGCCAACTGAGAAGGAAGCAAAAATTCCCTGGAATTAATGTTCTGAAATAAACAACAGCAACAATACCTTCTGAGCAGAGACCAGAAAAACAAGAGGTAACAACAATTTATTGTTAATCAAACACACACACACACATGCAGCTTTTACACATGACTAATCTCATATGGTTTGAGGTTAATTTGTAAACCTAAGAAATGTACTTATTGGCAGCTGGCAAACCCACAATTTCTCCTTCTGGGGAAACCAGGTGGTAGGGCTGTTTCAGACTACCACAGCTATTCATCTATGTCTGTCACCATTTCCACCTAGGATGACAAACAAGGAGAGAACTCTGCATCATGCCTCTCTTCCATGTTACCACTGTTGGCTTGTTTCCCTAGAAAACAAGAACAACAGTGGTAGACAGTAGTGTTTGCATTTAGCCTCTTAGTGCATCCTACTTCCTTCTCTAACAGCCAGCCAAGCTCCAGATTTTGCATCAAATGTAGCTGATCATAGGAAAGTTGAATCCTGCCTTTTACACAAAGGAATCCATGTTTAGTAGGCAGGAAAAATGGAGGTCTGGTTGTACCATGTCCTATCTACATGTAAGAATAGAAAGTATCTGAACAAATGCATGTTTCTACTAAGGATGTACAATTCAGTAAACCCAATCTGAATGTGTACCTGAAAAATACCTTGTCTGTATTTTTCAGGTATATTTGGGAATCCTGATGAAATTCAGAATTCTTGGATGTACTGGTATTGGCTTCTCAGTTAATTCCAATGCATTTGGAATTAACTGGATTCATTATTCCCTATGGGGGAATTATTTCTGGGGGCTGGAGGATTTGTTTTAATGCAAACTATTTCAAAATTGCAGTGTAGTGAGGGCTGCCTGTCCTTTAAAGACCCCTCCTCCCAAGTTTCAAGAGAATCATATCAAGGGATCCAATTTTACTGGCCCCTGGACAAGGTCCCCCCAGCTACTCTCCATTATAGCCTATGGGGGGGGGAATCACATGTTTCTCCAGGACAAAGAAGGCTTACCCAAACACAGGAAAGCAACCATTGACCCAAAGTCTCTCCAAAAGAACTACAAAGACAACAGAACAGGAGAATCCTGGCAGAACCACCTGGCAGAACTCCTTGCCCTGAAAGGGCAACACACCCCTAGTTTCTACCTATCTTGTCATGTATGTACATGTGAGATAGGGTGTGTGATGTACATTCATAGCAGATTGCCATGATTGTTAAGATCATATGATCACATTTCTCAGTGAAAGTTTATATTGTGTTATAAATTGTGGTGTCTGATATGATCTGTGAATGATATAGTTTAGTGTCAGGGGACTCCTGAGAACAGGTAATATATGAACAGATAAGTTATGCATTGGCTTCTGCTATGGACCAACCTCTGGGATGGACAGGTCTTGCCCCAGGATGGATCTCAGGCTCCCCCAATACCAGTGTGTTTTTCTTTCAAGAATTCCAGTCCAAATTAAGTCTTGTAATGTTTGGTCTGGCCAGAGATCGGAGATAATGACATTACTGATGTGCAGGAGATTGTAAAGACCTCAAATTTTGCTATTGTTTTCACAACAAAAATCAGCTCCCCACCATCCTGGCAAACACCTTGAAAGAAGATGTTTTAATGTTTAAATTTTTTCAAAACCATGCCCAAACCTTTGGGGATTCCCCAATGTTCTGAAATAGAGGTGGGCACAAATCATAATATGAATTAAAATTCCCAACGAACCGAGCTGGTTCATGATTCATAAAAACAGGGTTCATGGGGCCATGTTTTCCACAAACTCCACAACTTTTTGCCCAGTTCATCAGAATTGTGAGCAGTTTGTGAAGCCAAACAGGCTGGTGCCGCTGATCCATTAATTCCCACATGAGATGTATGAAACTGACAGCCCCGTTCTCCTGCTGCCCGCAAGTGGCAGGAGAAGGGGGCTGTTTGTTTCAAACACCCCACACTGGGTTCAGCCGATCGGCTGAAGGCAGCATGGGGTGTGTGAAAGTGATAGCCCCATTCTGTGGGTGGCAGAAGAGTGCTGTCACTTTTGGATGAAGCCAGCCTGGGGCATTTGAAAATTGCAGCCTTCCCCTGTTGCTTGCAAGTGGCAGGGGAAGGCTGTCACTTTCAAAACACCCCGCTCAGGCTTCATCTGATCAGGTGAAGCCAGCGTGGGGCGTTTGAAACAGACAGCCCCCTTCTCCTGTCACTTGCAATCAGCTGAAGGTGGCACGGGGAGTGTGAAAGTGACAACCCCGTTCTGCCATGCGCAAGTGGCAGGAGAAGGGGTCTGTCTGTTTCAAACACCCTGTGCTAGGTTCAGCCCATCGGCTGAAGGTGGCATAGGGTGTGTGAAAGTGACATCCCTGTGCTACTGCTGCCCACGAGTGGGTGACAAGAGAAGCGGGCTGATAATTTCAAACACCCTGTGCTGGCTTCAGCAGCCAGTGTCGGGTGTTTGAAATGCCATGAACCATGAACCGCTTCATGAACCAGGGAAAGTTCATGGAAGTTTGTGGTTCATGGTTCGTGGAACGTGATGAACCATGAATCATGCATTAATTTTTTTTATTCATGCCAATGTCTATTCTGAAATAATTGTCAACATTTCCCACCTCATCCTGATGATATGAGGGCTTCAGTGGTTGGTTTCCCTTTTTCCACTTCTTTCCTTCCTGTAAAAATCTAGGTAAGTTCCCTTCCTTTGAATATATGCAAAACAGCAAGTTATCACTATTCAAGAGGAGTAGAAGTCTATGCACAAAGGGATTGTAATTCAGTAGTTTTATGACTGGTGGTGAGCAAAAGGACTTGGCATGTCAGGAGTATAGAGGAACGTTACCTTTGATATGGCACTGAAAGATTCAAATTTAATTCAAAGAGCCCAGAGCTATTTCAGAATGGAAAGAAGGTCAGATTCCAAACACACATGCACACACATTTAGTTGAATGAGAAACTTTCCAGGCACTGTGGTCTTTTTATTTTCTGACCTCAGTGATTAAGAGCAATACTGTGTGTTTTGTAGCACTGTGTAGATTGGCTATAGTGTCACCATTTCTGTTTTAAAAGAAAAGAAAGGAGGCTTAAATCCCTCAAGGTACTAAAGTGTAGGGGTATGCACCAAGAAAAAATGTGTTATACTTTCAGGGGTGTTGGTGGGGATTTTTCCCCATAATTGCTTGTGTTCATGTAGGACGTTGCCATTTTGGGATTCAAATTTGTGTAGTTTTTCAGGTTCTGGTGCCTCAGGACCATTATTTTCAATGGGAAATTTATTGGAGGGCCTAAGACAGCTGTTTATAAAGATAATGAAACCAAATTTGCACAGAACACAGTACTCCTTAGAATCTAAAGATCCCCTAAGTTTCAAGTAGAATGAACAAAGTTAGATTTTACCGAGTCCCAAAGTAGGTCACTTCCCACCGAGCCAAAGTTTTCTCTATGGATACCTAAAATAGTGGTTAACTGGCAGTCTAGCCAAAAATCTCCAGTCAGCCACCAGCATTGTTTTTAAAAAAGAACTTCATGTGAATTCATTTAATTTTCCTTCTCTTACAGTGACTGACAAACCATAAAATTTACCTTTCCCCATAAAATTCAGTGTTTGTTATCCTTCCTTGTTGTGGTCTGTAGTTTGTCTCCTTTCACAAAGTGAAGAAAGCTTCCTCAGTAGGCCTCACTCAACACCATCCTATAGGTCTGCCATTATTCTCTATGAGAGACATTTTCAGAGGAGAAGGTGTGGGTGCTTTTCAAGCAAAAGGCACCAAAATTGCAGTGATTTTACAATTCCATTGACACTAAAGAACCCTCAAGTTTCAAGCAAATTAGACCAAGGCTTCCAGTTCTATGGGTGACTGACCAAGGTGCTCCAAGCAAAGGGCCAGCTCTCTCCAGTGTTGACTTGCTCTTTGGGGTTCCACGAGGCTCAGTCTTATTCCCTCATGCTACTTAATCATTATGTAAAGCCTTTAAGATAAATAATTTGTGGGTTTGGAATTGTCTATCATCAATATACTATAACATCTGGCTCCATATTTGTCCTGGCACATTCCAAATGAGGACACACAATGGGTTCTACTGGTTTATTTATTTAAATTGCCAATCAATGTCGTTGCTTATTAAAATACGCTAATGTATTTGAGGGAAGGCTGCAGCCTATCAGTGGCTGCCTTTTATGGGCAAGTCCACATCTTGCTTCCAACTTGGCCATCAGTTCAACTGGTCTTGTTTATCGTTGTTTGACATGCTGAGAGATACTAGGGTTCATCCCCCTCCTCTGGTGTGCCAAAAGCCCCCTACCAGGTTTGAAACAATGTTGTTCAGCACCAATTCACCCCATTGTAAGGCCTATATTAGCCTGTTCCAGACACATCCTCCATCACACCCAATCCCTTGGGATTGTCTGCAAATTATCCTTACCTATTATGTGCTACCTACCCTACTCCTGCCAACTAGTTGTTTCTTGCCAGTCTAAGACCAGGCCTAGTTAAATAACACTTCCGGGACATTGCAGAACAGATGAAATAAGGTTACTCTCAAATCTTATGCAGTGCCCCCCCACCCCAAATTCCTACTTGACCCTACAAAAATGATCAGGTAACCCCTTGATATCCCATTGGAGGATGGGTGGGGCAGCAGCAGTCAGCAAAAAGCCTGCTTAGGAGGGGTACAGCCCTTTACATAGCCATTTGCTACCCCCTCTGCACTGGGTAGAACTTCTCCAGCCCTGATCCATTCTGCCTTGTGCCTCCTTTGAAAGAAGAGACCAGGGCAAATGAATCCATAGAACCAATACCATGAATGTTCCTTATTCGTCCAAGTCGCCAAGCAATGTTGTCCTCAGCCACTTCCTGGGTACTGTGACTAAATGGCTACAGGTGGACAAGTTGAAACTGCAGCTTGACAAGATCAAATGCCACTGGTTGAGAAGGCTAAAGTCTTAAAGGATGCTGTGCTTCCCACATTTGATAGGGTTCATTAACTCAGTTATTAGACCAAGCATTATTGCTGAAGAAGCAAGTTATCAAAGCCTTTCTTTCATCTTCAAATAGCTCAGAAGATGGCTTGCTACCATGACTCAGCTGATCTAGCTAAATGGTTCCACACCACAGTAACCTCAAGGCTAGTTTATTGTAAAGCACTCTAAATAGGTCTGCCCTTGAAATCAGCTCTGAAATTTTACTTGGGACAGTGTGGCACAGATCAGTCACTGTCAGGAGCTAGGCAGATTATGCATATCATTCTTATTCTGCATTCCTTCCATTGATTACTATTCGGTTACCAAGTCCAATTCAAGGTATCAGTTTTCATGTTCAAAGCCCTTCATGGTTTTGGAACTATGCTTTTGCAGGATCCACTATATTCCAACACAACAGCTTCACTCTTCTGAACAAAGCCTTCTGCAAATGGATAAGATCAGCAGCTGCACATCCCACAGCATACTCTGTTGTGTTTCCCACCTCGTGGAATGGCTTGCCTGTGGTGGTCAGGTAGGCTTCCACACATTCACCATTCCTCAGAATGGGTAAAACAGAAACGTTCAGGAGGGGATTTTTATAAAGAGAATAGATCTGCAGTACAATGGAATGGGTATATGTGTGGGTGCTTTCCTAAAGGGAATAGGACTGTAATCTATTTCACTGTTTATTGTATGCATGCTATATGCATTATCTGGTATACATTATCTTGTGTGTGACTTGCTGGACTGGCCAGTGGCAATTTTCTGTCTTGCAGAATCTTGGTGCTGGATAAAAGGAAATCTGTCTCACCACTTGACCCAAAGACAGAATCAGCCTCCCATACACTCTTCCCAGGCCAGTTGGAAGAGACAAGGGAGTTTACTTTTTGCTAGCTCTGTGAATTATGATGGATGTGAATGCACATGGGTAGAAAGGTTGGAAAACAAGGGTTTTGAGAACTGAAATCTCAGATGATAGCTGTGGATGCTGAGAGCCATGAATGACAAAGGGTTAAGTAGTCACAAGGACATAAACATATACTGGGCCATTTGTCTTAGAACAGTGTAGGAGTTGTAAAGCATGGATATAAGAGTGAGGGGGAGAAAATATCATGCACATAACTCAGTGCATGATTTGACATTCATCAGTAACTGTCAAAACAACACCATGAACATGCAACAAAGCAGAGCTGAATAAGGAAAAAGAACATATATACTGTAGTGTATAAGTACAACCCAACATTTGGTAAGCAGGATAGGCTCCCACTTATCACAAAGCTCCCACTATTTCTCTTACTGCCAATCATAGGTGGTGCTCCTATGTGCTAAAAGGATTCAAAGGATTTTCTGCAAGAAGTATGGAAGGGACCCAAGGTGCCTTCAATGTATAGCTGTGTTCAGGGCTTTTTTTCTGGAAAAAGAGGTGGTGGAACTCAGTGGGTTGCCCTAGGAGAAAATTGTCACATGGCTGGTGGCCCCGCCCCCTGATCTCTGGACAGAGGGGAGTTGAGATTGCCCTCCGAAGCCATGTGTCCATTTTCAAGAGGTTCCGGAACTCCATTCCTCCACATTCCCCCTGAAAAAAAAGCCCTGGCTGTGTTACATGGGAAAGAAAAAAGAATATGGCAACAGTTACAAAGGCAGCTGCTGCTGATCTGGAGTTGGAGTTAAGCTTCTAGCTAAGGATATACAATAAGAAATTGATTAGTCATCTCCAATTTGCATAATATCCATTTGTAAATTTTACACATATGAACAGAATTATTTCTGGGAGGAGTGGAAGTCTTCTTAGTGACTTGCTGCCTGGTTTCAGTTTCATGGGCAGTGGGAACGGTATCAAGGAGAGGCACTGAGGTTGTCTAGAACAGTTAGCCAGTCTTCGTGCAAAATTAGACTGTATGGGTGACCAAAAATTGTCACATTTACCTGAAGGGCCTCAGATCTGATCCTTTGAGACCTGTTGGCTTTGGTTCTTCCTTGTCCCCTATTCAAGGCTCACTTGTCTCATTTCTTTTTCTCTTGAAAAAGAGAACTCCCCTGTAGATCCACCTACACTGGTGTGCCAAATTCCATTATGTCATCTTCAGAACAGATAAGTAAAGGGGTCACAACTTTGTTCCTCTCCTTGTCCTTCCCTGCTTCCCCTCCCTGACATCAGAGCTAGAAAGCGTTATTAAAGATCTCTGCACAGAAAAGGAGCCATGTTAAAGTGGAATCAGTGTGGCTTCTATAAAGAGAGTCCTGCCTCATCACCAGCTTCTTAGAATTCTTTGTAGTGTCAACAAGAATGGCGATGGGAGTAACATAATACACATTGTGTACTTGGACTTCCCAAAAGGATTGGGAAGTTGCCTCACCAAAGGCTTCTGAGAAAACGTAGCCATGGGAAAAGTGGATGTGCCCCCACCCAGGGATCTGTATTGAGAGTGGCAGTATTTCATTTATTCATAAATGACATAGAATTAGCAGTGAAAATTAGCAGTGAAAAAACAAGGAGATTATGAGGCGATTCAAACAGACTTCTGTAAACCAGGTAAAACGAATAATTAAATGTCAGATGAAACACAATGTAAAGAAAGTTATGATCATCGGCAGAAAAATCCTAATTTCATATATTGTTGATGGGGTCAGTGGTGACGGGGGGGAGAACCCTTGGGGGAGTGGTGGATAAGATTCTGAAAATATCAGCTCTGCAGTAGTGATCAAAAGGCAAATTCCATGCAAGGGATCATCATGAATGGGACTGAGAACAATGCTGCCAATATAGTAAAACACTTATAAATGTTCTTGGTGTAGTCTTATTTGTGATGTAAAATCGTGGTCACCACATATCAAAAAGGATATTAAAGAGTAGGGGAAAGTGCATAAAAAACAGCCAAAATGGCCAAGGAGTTTCACTGCCTGACCTATGAGAGCAGGTTAAAGCACCTAGCTTTTTTTTTTTAAAAAAAAATTCTTTTTGAATAGAAGAGATTGACTGGTGACATGACAGAGGTCTATAAAGTTAAAAAGAATACGGACAATATCAGAATTCATGGAATCCCAATTAAACTCATTGGCAATAGTTTCAAGACAGACAAAAGGAAGTACTACTTTATACAACCAGTTGTTCATTTGTGAAATTCACTGCAACAAGGTGTAGTGACAGCCACTAGCTTAGATGGAATTAAAAAAGCAGTTGGACATCTGTCTATTGGTGGCTTTGAGCCACAATAGCCAAATGGGACTTTGGGGTTCAATAGATAGTCAGATACAGGGGATCAGTGAGCAAGCAGGAGTTGTAATCTCTGAGCCCTGCTTATGGGTTTCCTAGGGGCATCTAACTGGGTGCTGTAAAGAAGAATGCTGGTCTAGATGGACCATCTGCATTGCCTGTGTTTACAAGTCTGCTTGCATTCATAGATATCCCCATGCTAGATTAGAACAATTGTTTTTAGGATATAAATTAACTCTGGTTTTCTAACTTTATCAATAAAAGTATATTTTAACTAAATAATCTGTTTGTAAAAATGCATATCTTAAATGACACACAAATTCTAAATTAACATTTTAGAGAGGATGAGAGGGGAGAACCTATTGTCTTTAAGTCTTGCCTGTCAATAAAACATTTAAATCACAGAATAACTGCATTGCTTTTCATCTATGTATTTCTATGTAGTTTTTTTCCTTGTTGTTTTTCTTCTCCATAGGAGAAGCGTTGAAAAACGCTTGTTCTCATTCTTTCAGATCTTTAACATAGGTCAGCATCTTCACAGAGGCTCTCACAGTCCTTAACTACAGAAAACTTGTTTTGTAAATTATTCCAGTACTTATCTTATCATATTGTCACAGATATGGCCAGGAATATAAGGGAGCAGTTGCTAGTCGTCCTGACCAAAAAGATAATAAAGGATGGTTCTGCGGGCTACAGGCTGATCCTGCACTGGGCAGAGGGTTGGACTAGATGGTCTGTATGGCCCCTTCCAACTATGATTCTATGATAGTCAGAGCTGGCCTAGTTTCTTAACTAAACAATGAGACATGCTGGACCGGGAGTTCAGAGACCAAGGAAAGAAGACTTGGAGAGGGGTAAAGAACAAAGAAATAACAGAAAAATATGGCCTTTAGTAGGTTAGAAGTAATATAATTAATATCAATAGATGCCTGGGCTCAGGTGCAAGGAGCCCATGAGAATGGCAAGAATTTACAATGAAATATATGTGAGAATAATCAAAGAGGTAGCATACTGTCTTGGGTCCAACAGATAATCATATGTATGATAATCACTACTTTTGATATCATTGTTACGACAAAAAGTAGTGAAAATGAACTAAGACAACTCTTCTATATTTTATCAAGATATTTTAATATAGTTAACTTTGTAAGGTGTTTGAAGGTACAGGATAATTGGTTAGCCAATAATGTGAGTCCTATCAAGTGGGTCAGCTAGAATTGTTGGAAGATAATTTTGAAAACTCAAATGGGAAACTGAACTGATCTAGAGCATTTTCTTTGCAGTTGTCTGTAAAGTGTTTACTTTTGGTCAAAAATTATTGATCTTTAATGATTTGTGTAAAATCAATGGATGATATTATTATATTATTTTAAGTGAATCTATGTTAAAAATGTAAATATATTTTAATAAAAAGATAACATGGAGGGAAGGTTCAATAATAATATTTGTATTTGTATACTATACTCAAAATGAAACAAAATGTTGTTAAGGTGTACCTGTTGCCATGACATGAATGATCTGATATAGCAAAGCAAATTAGATGTGTAAGGGTTTCTTAAGTGCATGTCTATATCTGAAACAGACCTGACTAGAGTAGTCCAGAATAGAGATGGGCACGAACCGCATTAGAAACTGCAAAAACCCACGAAATTGGCGATCGCGATCTGGCAGTTCGTGATTGTCCACGGCCAACGAACCAGCATTCGGAAGAAGCCTAGTTTGGTGCCTTTGGCTGCGGTTTGGGAAGCCAGACAGTCAGGCGCCATCAATCAATTCCCCTGGAAATGGAGTTGGGGGAATGCCTGAGCTCTGTCTCCGCTCCTTCTGTCACCCTGGAAACCCGAATGGAAGCCCAGCTTACCTTGATCGGCAGGTCTTCCTTCCAACCATGGAGCTACAAAGCAGTTACAAGTTGGGAGAAGACACCTGGGGGAGGGGGGAGGAGGGGTGTTCTGTAGCCATGGGCACTCCAATCTCATCCCTGCAAACCCTGATAGGCAGTTCTGACGGCCAAACACAGATGTCCTGCGTTGCTCTATGGGACCTCCGCTTATAAAAAGCACTGTGCTCCCAGTTCTGGTTTCACTTTCAGCGAGCAGTGGAGTGGGACAGAGCTCTTGCTTGCCACTTGCTAGCCTTTGGGGAGAGACAGAGAGTATAATTGAGCTTGGATTTTTGGGATAGGTATCTATCTCCTCTGGTTACAGGGCTGCTGCCAGGCCCTGGAGCCAAGCTCGGTGGGCACCTCTGCCAAGGGCTCACATTAGTGCCTGATCTGTTCAGATCTGTGGGAGTGGTGGGCTAGGGCTCTAATCCCTCCCTCCCTCCCTCTGGTGCCAGGGCCACTGGCAGGCCCTGGGGCCAAGCTCGGTGGGCACCTCGGCTGAGGGCTCACATTAGTGCCTGATCTGTTCAGGTCTGTGGGAGTGGTGGGCTAGGGCTCTAGTCCCTCCCCCCCCCTCTGGTGCCAGGGCTGCTGCCAGGCCCTGGGGCCAAGCTCGGTGGGCACCTCGGCTGAGGGCTCACAGTGTCATCTCCTTCTCAATTGTTGTTTGATGGCACTATGAGGCTTCGGGTGTGGGACAAGAGTGGTCGTGGGGGGAAGTGCAGAGACTGTCCTGGTTGCAGCATGGGAAGCAGTGCTGTGCAAGGCTCTGGAGCAGCAGAGACTCCCGCTCCCCAAAAATCAACAGTAGTGGCTGTGGAGGAGGCCAAAGAGCTCTTGCCACCGGTGGAAGAGGAACTCCTGAAAATTTTTGGGGAGGAAGAGGCTGAGTGATCCTTGGAGGAATGGTTGGGGTTCGAGGAAACATCCAGCCCGTCCCCATCCCAAACTACCAGTGGTGCTGTCCCTGTCTGCAGTCTACCCATCACTCCATCTTCCATTGCCAGCCCCGTGGCACAGCCAGCAGTAAGCCTTCATTCTCCCTCCCCTGGAACCATTAGTGGGCCATGGTTAAACCTCAATATTTAGAGGCACTTTCGATCCCTTCCTACTGACCCCTGTGTGGTGCGGTGCTGTGTGTGTAATGGCCTGGTGCGCAGGGGCAATGACCCGAACCACCTGTCATCGACGGCCCTGACTCGGCACCTGCAGAAGCACCACCCGAACCTGTGGTCTCTGTCCTCGGCCAGTGAAACATCCTTTGGGGGGAGACCGAGGGCCACCAGCTCGTCTGATCTGAGATCGGTGGGAGGGTCTCTGGAATGCACCCCGAGCAAGAAGCCTTTCCCCGAGGGAGCTGCTGGTGGGAGCCGAAGGGTCAAGCTGGCTTCCCTGGGGGAAGTTGTTCCATCAGGGTTGGGGGTGGTGCCGCTGAAAAGGGTAAGGTCAAGGGCTCAGGAGGTGGGCATTCATGTGGTGGTGCAGACAATCGCCCTGCAAGGCTTCCCCCTATCTGTTGTGGAAGGCATGGGCTTCCAACTGCTGCTCCAGCACTTTGCCCCATGGTTCTCCATGCCGTCACGGCGCACCATTGGGTGTCAAGTCGTGCCTGCCCTCTATGAGTCAGTGCAAGACACGGTGCACCAAGAGATGTTGGCCACCCAAGGCAAAATAGTGACTTCACAGATAACCTGTGGAGCAGATGCCATCACTGGTACCTTGCCATCACCGCCCACTGGTGACAAACAGCGGACCTCCACCACCACAAGTCAAGATCTGGCAGCCGTAAAAAGGTGTCCAGCTTGACCCTGGGCTACAGGACAGTTCTTTTTCAGGCCCAGGGGATGGACAAGGTCCACACTGGGAAGAAAATCGCCGCCACCATAAAGGCGGCTCTGAGTGAGTGGATGTCCGGGGTGGAAGGGCTTGTCCGTGGCTTCATGGTGACGGATGCGGGAGCCAACATGTTGGCAGCCCTGAAAGAGGCATCCCTCCCGGGCCAGGTGTTCATGGTGCACAAGTTGCACCTCATGATGTGGGACGTGCTCGGGCTGGGGAACAAGCTGAGGGACAGCTGGGACGAGGGAACCTTGCGGACGTCAATCTGCTGGACAGCTGCTGTTGCATCACTTCCCACTTCTCACGCAGCAGAAACTCTTCCCACAAACTGTTCCAGAGGCAGGGGAGGGAGGGGACCCCGAGCACCAAATCTTCCAGGACCTGCCTACCCACTGGAACTCCACCTATGACATGATATGTCGTCTGGTGGAGCAGAAGGGTGCATTGCAAGACATCCTGTCCTCTTTGGATGTGCTGAGGAGGGGAGAGGAGTTGAGCCTCAGCTCCATGGACTGGAGAGTCCTTGCCCAGATGTCCTGGATCCTGAAACCCTTCAAGGATGCCACTGAGCTCTTGTGCTCCTACTAGGCCAGCCTGGGTCAGGTCCTCCCTCTGATCCACGGCCTCGACTGGTTTCTGGCCCAAGAGCTCCAGCAAGGGCAAGAGCTGCTCCCCAGGGTCCAGGACTTCGTCCTGAGTATCCAGGCCTGCATTGCTGAATGCTTGCATCCTCTATGCCACGAGGTGCCATACCAACTGGCCTCCCTCTGTGACCCCTGCATCAAGGGCAGCATCGCTACACAGGTGGGTCAGATACAGCACTGGAAAAAGGAGCTCCTCAGAGCAGTGCTCCGTTTCCAGAGACAGAAGGCAGGAGAGAAGGAATTGGCAGCGGCGAGGGGCAGGCAGTGGGGAAGGAGGGGGAGGAGGTGGGAAGAGAGCCATGCCAGGGAAGAGCCACCCCAACGACACCGTTCGATCTCTGGGCCTCGTCAGTGGGCTGCATGGTTGGCTGCTGCACGGTGGGCACGTCCCTCTCAGTGGAGGACTCGGTGGGGGCCATGGTGCCCGAGTACCTTGCTGAGCCTGCTGAGCCTCCCCATGTCAACCCGTTGGAACATTGGGTGAGGAAATCTGACCGATGGCCAGACCTGTCCATCGTGGCAACAAACATCCTGTCCTACCCTCCCACCAGCGTGCAGAGCGAGCGGGTGTTCTCCCACCTGGGAGACCTCCTCCGTCTCCGCCGCGCACGTCTGCACCCAGACCTAGTGGACATGTTGACCTTCATAAAGGTCAACCTCAACCTACTGGGGCGCCCTCCTGTGGACCTGGAGTTACCCGGGCTCTGAACCACCCTGGGGTTGTAGCCGGCCCAGGACCTCCACAGCGGGTTCAAGTCTCCCTCAGTTCTTGGGGCTGCTTCCATGGCTGGTGACCCTTTGTCCTCCTCTCCCAGACAAGTTCCCATTCCCTCTTCACACCTCTCCCTCTCTGGATCGGCTCAGATGCCTCCCAACCTCTCCTGTCTTTCCCATCCCGTCCTTTCCGCAAAGGCAGGAAGGTGTGGTGCTGCCAGCTGATGCTGCTTTTGGCCACAAGGAACAGCTCTGCTGCTGTTGTCAATGTGAGAGTGGCACAGTACGGTACCCCCCCTTCCATAGCACCCATTGTCCCCTCTGAGCAGGGGGGAATGGATCTCTCCCACCCTTTCCACGAAGGCAGAAAGTTGGGTGCTGTCTGCTGCTGAGCTTTGGACCCCGAGGGGCAGCTCAGAAGCTTTTGCTGAGCTTGACAGGTTTGAGCTGCATGGTGCACCCCTATCCATGTGCACCTACTGTCCTCTCTGTGCGTGGGGGGAATGGGACCCACAACCAGTCACGTGTCCTTTCCGCAAAGGCAGGAAGGTGGTTGAGGTCTGCTGCTGCTGCTTTTGGGCACAAGGGGCAGCTCAGGAGCTGTTGCTGGTGTTAGTGAAGTGACGCACGGTACCCCCCCTTTCCATGGGCACCTGCTGCCCCCTCTGAGCAGGAGGGAATGGGTCCCTCACCCTCACACCCTTTCCGTGAAGGCCACAAGGTCGGTGCTGTATGATGCTTCAGCTTTTGGCCATGAAGGACAAACCAACTGCTGTTGCACATGAAATTGTATGTCAGGGTGGCACCTGCCAACAGCAGCGGCTGTCCCCTCTGGGCAGGGGTGAATGGGTAATGCCACAACCAGTCATGTCCTTTCCGCGAAGGCAGGAAGGTGTGGTGCTGTGAGCTGATGCTGCTTTCTGCCACGAGGAACAGCTCTGCTGCTGTTGCTGGTATTAGTGTGGCATCACACAGTCCCCCCCCCCCATTTCCATGGGCACCTACTGCCACCTCTGGGCAGGGGTGAATGGGTATTGCCACCATGACCAGTCACATTCTTTCCGCGAAGGCAGGAAGGTGAGTGATGCTGGCAACAGCCTCCACTTTGACACAGGGGAAGCGGGCAAGCCTCTGCCACAGCAGTCTACGCACTCCTTCGGGGTGGGTGTGGGGTCCGTCCATGCCGGTCCTACTGCGCAATCCAGCCAGGAAGCCTCGGACTTGGTCCTCCTCTCCCACACAAGTACACGGTACCTCTTCTCACCTCGCCATCTCTGGAACACTCAGTCCCCTCCCAATGACCTCTCCAGTCTATTCCATCCTTTCTGCAAAGGCAAGAAGATAGGTGCTGTTGGCTGCCACCACAGATTTCCTCAGTGGGATCCTCAGAGGAGGCCTTGTGGCTGTTTCCCTTAGTGGGACCCTCAGGTGAAGACCCACAGTTGGTGGGGGATCAGGCCCTCTTCTGAATGTCATATCTTCCCCCACCCATGCTGGGAATACCGGCACACTCCACTTTGGCCTGGCAGGCGGGCACATGGGGGGTGCCGCCGGTGAGTGGCCAGACCCCCCTCCCCCTGATGGGAGGTGGCTCATCGCTGCCTCCTCATGGCCACCAGGACCGGCGGCCACTGGCATCAATCATATTCCTGCCCTTGCTGGGAATACCAATGTGCTCCACTTTGGCCTAGCGGGCGGGCACATTGGGTGTGCTGCCGGCGAGCGGCCAGACCCTCTGCCCCCTGAGGGGAGGCAGCTCATTGCTGCCTCCCCATGCCCGCCAGGCCTGGTGGCCACCATCAGAACCCACCTTCTGTACACTGGGGCAACGTCAACCGGTGGCTCTAATTGTATCGAGTGGGAGTTTCCTGGGGGCCTTGGATTGGAGAGGGTATAACTCCAAGATCCCTTTTGTAATCTTGTCCAACCTTGGGTGATGGCTGTAGGAGAGCCTGCAAAACACTTCCAGGGAATATGGGCTCTCTAAGTGCAACAGGGGCCGTTCTGCGCTCCATGAACTGCGAACCACAAACCGGTTTGGCAACGGAAAATGTTGCGGTTTGCGACTTTGGGATCGTCGGTGGCACCGAACCATGAACTGCAGAGTTGTTAAATTTTTTTGGGTTCATGCTCATGTCCAGTCCAGAACTATATGTAGCACACATGTCCATTCCAATGGGATTTGTATTCTAGCCCCTCACAATGCTTACTGAAGTAAATGCAGGCAGTGCTAAGTCTGCGGTAAATTCTTTTAAAGAATGATCATCCAGACAAAATGAACCACCCTAACCACGTTACCTTGTAATTCGCTCATGGAGTTTATTGTGGGATTATTATGCAAATGTCTGTGTTCACCTCCCTTAACATCCCAGTCCTTTTTTCTTTTCTTTTTTCAAATAAAGAATGCAATGTGTAAGGGGAAAAGTGAGTCATAGTTCAACAACTTTAAGGGGAAATGATTCCAAAATATAATCAGGAGGTCAGCATCCTTTTTTGTAAAATAATTTAGCTTGACCTAAGTGGAGCTCTGATGCTCCCAGTAACTGATGTCAGAGCTTCCTCTTCACATTTATAGTTCAAGCTACCTTAAATTTGGTTCTAAGTCCCCACTTTGCATAATGGAGGGGAAAAAACATGGAGATGACCCTATTATTCTTCTCTTCTCCATTAAAACAGCTGTCTGGCACTCAACAGCTAATTCTTATTCACCTCTCCAACATCCAAGTATTTTTAATTGCTCCATTCTAAAACAGCAGCTTTTTATATTATTATAGGAATATGAATAACTTGCAGCGATGCAGCAGCTTCCAAATCTGCACTCTGCTGGTTTGAATCCCACTACAGCCATGAGCTCAGTAGGTGGCCTTGGGTAAGCCATTCCTCTCAGCCCCAGCTCCCCAGCTGTATTGTGGGGATGATAATAACACTATCCTGTTCACCACTCTGACTGGGGCACTAATCTATCTAGAAGAGCAGTATATAAGCACATTTATTGGCTGTTTCCACACATCTTACCTGCCTGCAGAACATTGCATGAAAGACCCGGAAGACAGTGTCTTCTCGAGTGAAATTGCACCAGGAAGACACAATTTTGTGCAAAACTCCCAGATAACAGCATCTTCCTGGCATGATTTCATGTGAGAAGACTCTGCCATCTGGGTCTTTCATGCGATGTTCCACAGGCAGGGAAGACATGTGGTAACGGCCATTTTCTATCATTTTCTAGTAACTAGTTCACACAAAATCCTGACCTGTTAATAGTTTACATTTGATGGGTCTAGTGACAGCATGCTTTGTTCCCTGGTCCATCTGGAAGTTCCCAAGTAAAAGTTAGATTACCAGTCATGACGGCCCAATTCAGATCCGGATCATTGTTACCCATATAGGGGCTGTTACATGCAAAGTGTCCTTTACCTGTGTAAGACCCAATACATATCACCTGGACAATGAATTTTTGGATCTTATGCCTGTTTATACTTCTAATTTGAGGCAAAGAGAATAATGGAGAACAAAGCTTTTAAATAAGAACAATCTTTATTCCCCTAACAAGATACAGAATGAGAAATGGAGTGGCAAAAATAGCAAAATGAGACAGCAAAATAATTGTAAATAATAAACAAATTAAAGCCTTTGCACAAGATTGCTGGCCTATAAGCTCCTGTCTAATGAGGAAAACCTGTGGAAACCTGGACTGAGTAGCAGTACGGCAAGCCAGGGGTGTTTGAGGAAGGAAATAAAGAGAATTTGGCCATCCCAGCCAGTGGCAATAGCCACTCAGGCAGGTGGCCGTAATTTGTCTCTTCGGAAGGAGGATGGCAGAAGGCATGCCCTACATCTGAGGGGTGGAGTTTGGTGCCTTAGCTGGCTTCTCCGCCCCCGCTGCATCAGTTGCGACTCGTGCTCGGGATAAGCAGGGCTCTGGTGTTGCTTACCCGGCACGAGGAGGGCGAGAGACACAGTGGAGCTCCACTGGTGGGCAAAGCTCTATTGAGAGCATTCTCCCAATGATGTGCAGTGGAGCAGAAGCACTTTCCAGGGCTACGCCTGGAGTAGTGCCATGAAGGGAGGCTTCCCACTGGTGCTCAGCCCGGCTGCTAGCAGCATGTGCACGGCTGCAGCGGAGCAAGAGCGCTTGCCAGGGTCGCGCCCGATGTTCTGGTGCTGAGGGAGACTTTTCCTCATCGCTCGTTGCAGCAGCTTGTGCCAGGTGCGTGGCTGTGGCTCAACATTGGGGCAGTGGGCTGAGCGCTTCTTTGTGTGGCGTGGTTAAACATGCCATGGCTTGTGCTCACGCATCCCTTGTGCCTCAGGCTGCTGGGCTTGGTGGCATTGACCCCCCCACCCGTGGTTCACTGAAGGGGGCATTTGGGGGGGGGGTTGGGGATCATAGGGCTCTCCTGCCCGGTACTAAGTGGTCTCAATAGGGAGGGTGTTTGAGACATGGTAGGGCAAGTTACAGGGGCTGTTTAAGGCCTTCAGCTGCCTGGCTTGTCATTAATTGCGGGTGGCCATTTTAGGGTCAGAGCCAGCAGCTTTTTTGTGACCCTGTTGTGCCCCCTCCCTCCCTTGGTTCTATTGCCCTTTTAGCTCAGGCAGTTTGAAGGGATTGTAGGTGGCGGCCATCTGTTATTACTAGGAATATTAAATAAATAAAAAATTCTTGTCACCATATAGAGCTGTTAGTGGCCTATTAGCTGCCTTCCTGTTAGCCGAGGGCCTCAGAGCACAATATAAAGAGTCATTCCTCCTAAAAAGGGTGTGGGCACATAGAAGGGCAAGCAGCCCACAAAGTGCCCTTCTAAGAGGCCAGTGGTGGCTTTATCTTCTTCTGATGAGGAGGATGGGGGTCCCTCAAGACAGGAAATTTTGGCCAGGTTGGCTGCCCTGGAGCAAACACGTGGGGCGTCAGCCCCATTGGTGGGTGTACAACCTAAGATGCCTGTTAGGGCCGCTTCCAAGGCTGCCACCCTAAGTGATATTCTTTCTCATTTGGCAGCTTTGGAAGGGTCGTCTGGTCTTGGAGCTCAGGCATGTGTGCCTACAGTGGCTGCATCCGGTAGTCAGGCCACCGAGGATGCACCTGAAGAGGCAGGACCACCAATGCCTGAAGGGAGTTTGATGGCTGAGTCAGGTCAAGTGGCGCCGGTTGTTCAACCTCCGGAGACTGATGGTAAGAGTTCTTGGCTCCAGCAAGGGTGTGCTTGGCCTTGGGCACAAGGGAGTCAGGCCTCTGCTCCCACTTCCTCAGCCATGCCTCATTCCACTTCTACGCAAGCAGGCACATTGGGAGCTGTCCCAGCCACTAGTGACACCGGCAGCTGGTCGCATTGGGGTTCCGTTACAGGGCAGATGTCGAGGCCTCTTGGTTGGCCATCGGCTTTGCAGGCTCAGTCTGGGATGGGTGTGGTTCCCCCTTGGGGCACTTATTATGGCATCCCATGGAACAATTATGAGGTGGTGCCTTTTAGAGCCTTGCCATTTGGCAATACTGCCATGCCATTAGGCGATCACCTTACCCCCACGATGAAGGGAAAAAAATAGTGGGGTGAGTACGTGGATGTCTTTACCCTTCTCTTCAGGGACATGGTGAAGAAGGATAAAGAGGATTTAGATGAGAGGGATAAGAAGCACCTTAAATGCCACAAGATTGATAGGACCTATGCCAATTGGCTACCAGGATTCCTTATTTATGCAGGTGTAATCGCGCGTGCTCAACCTTGGAGGGCGGCACCCCTGTTCCAGTATACAGACATCATATACAGGGGGTATACAGAATTCGCCGGTGCAGCTTGGCTGCAATACAATGAAGAATTCAGGATGTGGGCCACATCCATCACTGCCATGGGACCAGGTGCACCAGCACTTATGGTTGCAACTTATGACTCCAGCAAAGTCCAACACCGGGGATTGATCTGATAGTGGGCACATCATGCAGTGATCTTCTACAGGTACTTCCGGTTCCTGCACCTCTACGGGGCAGTTGGTTCAGCCCCTGCAGTTTTGCTTTCAGTTTACCTCACAAGGTGTATGCAGCCAGAGGAACTGCAGGTTTGGCCATGAGTGCCCAATCTGCAGAGGTCCATACCCCTTTACACTGGCAAGTGACAGAAATCGTTTGGCAGAAGAGGGGGTGGCTCAGGTGGGCAACAGGGTCCTGGAAAAGGGTCCCAGCCCAATAAAAGTGAGGGTAATTGAAGGCTTGTTGGCTGACTACCCCAGGTGGGCTGATGCCCAGTTTTTGTTGCATGGTTTCCTGTTTGGTTTCCCAATCCCATTTCAGGGTCCCAGAAGTGCCTTCATGTCAACCAACTTACGTTCAGTGGTTGGCATGGAGGATGTTGTGTAGGCCAAGATAGCTAAGGAATGTGCTGAGGGTAGGGTCATCCCAGCCGGCTGCAATAGCCACTCAGGCAGGTGGCTGTAATTTGCCTCCTCAGAAGGAGAATGGCAGAAGGCGTGCCCTACTTCCGGAGCTCAGTGTGGGGGGCAGAGTTTGGCACCTTAGCTGGCTTCTCTGCCCCCGCTGCTTCAGTTGTGCCTCATGCTCACCCCACCCACCTCACCTTATTGCAGTGCAGGATTAGTCAGTCATCTTTTTGGGGCCAGGTAGGAATTTTTTCTCTCCTTGTCTCTGATTGGCACTTGGGTTTGGAGGTTTTTTTCCCTACCTTGCACTGTGAGAAGAGGGAGGTAATTGGCTTGGTGGGCATGAGGTAATTTCCCTGTGGGCAGGATTTAAGTTAGGGGAAAATTTGAGCAGGCCAGTGATCACCCTTGGCACCTCCCCATTGGTAGGAAATTGGGGTATGTCAGAAGCGGCTGGCTGCTGTATGGCCCAGTTGCAAGGACAGACGCCCTGGTGGGGAACACCTGGACACACTGGTCTCCCCACACTGCTGTACGGCCAGGTGGGGGAGCTTTAAGGGAGTGAACCACTTTGCCTGGCCAGGCTGGGTCCCAGCCATACAATGGATGGCTTGCTCCTGGGGCAGCGGGTGTCTCACCCAGACAGGTCAGGGTGGGATCCAGGAGTGACCCCAGGGCCTGACCTGTACCGCTAGTTAGGCTCTTGCCATAGTTGATGTTTAATTGTTGAAATGTCAATAAAGAGGCCCATTTTAGATCCCAAATACTGTGTCTGCCTTTCGTTCTGACTGAGGTGGCAAATATATCATACAAGCCTGATCCTGAACAGAAAGTTGGCCAAGGTTCTAATCCAGAAAACTGACCAGAATTAGACCCAGGGATGAAACTATCCAGTGGGCCAGCTATGGCTGCTAGGGAAGCAGATTTGGTTTAGTATTTTTTCTTCCAACCTGTTTCTGTCTTGACTTAGTATTTATGGTGCCCGATGTGGCTTAGTCAGGTCAGAGTTAAAAGTCAGAATTTCTTTTGAATTAATTATATTTACAATATTGACAAATGTGATTCAGATCTTAACTAATTAGTTAGAATAGACATTCTCACTGTCCATGACACCCTGCTCTCATGATCCACAAAAGGGTAAAGCATATTCACAAACTTTTATCAAAGGTTAGGGTATATATGTACATGTCCCAAACTACACAAAATATTCCATGTCAGTATTTTTAAGCCCAAAGTTTGCTTTTTACCATACTTCATACAGAATTTATTTCTTTAGAAAACATATATTCCACAGCTCCAGAAATTGTCTTAAGGCAGCTCACAAACTAAAAGCAGTACAATAAAATCATTTTTAAAATCACCATATAAATTATCAATAATAAAAGCTATAAAATAAACAAGGGGAATAAAAACAGCATCAAACAACATTCATCAACATAAATGAAAGATTTCTCAGGCTTCAAGATGATAATAAAAACAGCAAGAAAATAGATGGAACCACTCAGTCAACATTCTGGATAAAAAGAAATGTTTTGGCCTAGTATCTGAAGGACAGAAAGGTAAGTACCAGGTTAGCATCAAGGGGAGATGGCATGCTAAAAGCAGATCCCATGTGCTGTGAGGACAGAGCCAAGATTCCTGCTTTCTGAATTTCAACCTAGTTCTCCCATACTTCTCGTTATGCATCTCACATACCTCAAGCCACTGGATGAAATGGTATTGCAATGTAACATCTTTAAAGGTTATTGACTTTAGACTTGTTTGGGAAAACTATCAATAATGCCTTAGGTTAGTAAGGTTGCTGAAAACTATTTAGGTAGAAGTGAACAAGATTATTTATAAACCCTCTTAATAGTGGCAAGTTACTCAACCAACACAATGTATGCCATTGAATAAAGTATAAACAGAAGATTGGTGAGAAATGAAATACCAGAAAATGAAAAATGAAAACATGAGAATCCCTATCCTCATTTTGCTTTTTTAAGACATACATTCTGTAAAATGACACACCAAAAAAACCCAAAAAACCCGATCTCCTCTACAGTGACTAGTAAACTATCCAAAAGTTGGTTACCACATCCAAGATTAAATCTGGAAAGATTTAACTAAGTCATACTCCACCTCTCTGGCCTACAAATTATTTGAGGGTTCCATTGATCCACCTTGTTGTGCACATACTGAGAGTCTCTGTACATGAGACGCCTGTGTGTGTGTTTGTCAAGTGTAAGGAGAAGCAATGTGTAATTTGAAAAGTCAGAGCTGGGGGAGAGCTGGGGGAGATCATCTTCATCTCCCCAAGGCTCTGTCAGTTTCACCTCTCCAGTCTAAAACTGTGTGGGATCACAACCAGAGGGCAGCGAGGAATGGAAATGGGCTGGAGCTACCTTCCAGAGTGGGGCTTGGATCTGAAGAAGTTATAATGGTCTGAAGTTTCCCTTTTGGCATTTCACAGCCCCTTTACACAGCTCCAGTGTATAGCAACACTTTTGTCCTGCTGCTGGCTCTGTCTTTTTAAACTACCCTTCTCAGCTAACATTGCATCTCCTAAGATGTGTTCTTCATGTGTCAGATGTCTCATGTAGATAAGACTCTGAGTCTTGGTGAGGGAGGGTTCAAGGAAGGATCATACGCTCATGCATTGCACCTCAGTTAAATCTACATACCGTATTCTAGTGTCTGTGTTTCTTGAAGCTGCTAAGTAGCTTTACTTTCTTAATTTTGCACAAGTTAGGGCTGTTTTTACTTCCTAATGTCAGAATCAGAATAGCAAATTACGTACATTATGTATGAACATTTTATCATTTTGAATGGCTTATTAATAGCATCAAATTAGAGTTGTCTTGGTGCAGAAGTTCCAGTGCCTTTGAGCCCTCTCTCGCAAAGAGAGGGCATGTCACCTATTGCATCATATAACTACCATTTCTACAGCATCTTTACTTTTTTCTGGCAGGGGTCTCCATATGAGTAGTGGAAATGGTAATGAGACAGTATTGCTTCAGGCACCAGCCTCCTTTGCTGAGCATGGAGAGTCTGATTGGAAACCACAGGCATTTGAAAAGAATTGAAAACTTAGCAACTCATATACGTAAAATGAGCTGTATTATTCCAAGTATAAATCTTTTAAAAGGTCAAGAGGGAAGATCTGTGATAGTAATATGTTCAGGGCAGAAAGAGAAATATGTTGAAGTTTAAGGTGTCTGACTCTATGCATGGACTATATATAATGAGAGTTACTACTTCTAGCAAAAAAACACATATGGGATTTTATTTATTTTAATTATTTAATTATTCAATTTTTATACTGCTTCTCTTCAGTTAAGATCTCGAAGTGGTTCACAACAATTACAATGGTAAAAAACAGTACAAAAATATAATATAATATTCAAAGTAATCACAATAAAACAACCTTATAGAAATAATTAAAAATATTCTAGTCCTAACCCCAGCCTATAAAACCTTGTGAATAACAAAAAAATTGCAGATAGATAAAAATGCACAGCATGTCTCATAAAAGAATATTAGATAGCAAAGGCACACTGGAATAGTTCTGCCTTACACAGTTTCCAAAACATCAGCAGGTCCTGCTGAGCATGAATGCCTTCTTCCAGTGCATTCCAAAGGGAGGGCACCACCATCATAAAGGTCCTCTTCCTGGTGGAAGAAAGTCATGCCCCGCCTGAGGTCCAAGAACCACCAGTAAGCCTGGTGAAGATGCCCTGTTGGATTTCATAGGTAGAATAGGGGGGATGAAGACGGAGCCACCTTCAGCTCTTGAACCATCCTATTCCATTTCATCCCTTTACCTACCCATGTTCAGGCCAGGTCTTCCATCCCCATTTGCAGATATATCCCCATATCCTCTTACCTCCATTACTCCCACCTCCTTCCCTTCCTAGTACACTTCCCTTGCGCTGAAGGAATTCAGATGGCTGATAGGAATCACTAGAGAGTGAGAGAGAGCTAAGCAAGGTCAAGCTTGACAAGGACACTGAATAAGGTGGGTCATGCTATTCAAGTAGGGTTGCCAACTCCAGGTTGGAAAATTGCTGGAAATTTTGGTGTGGAGCCTGGGAATTGCAGGGTTTGGAGTGGAGATGGGCCCCTGCAGGGTATAATGCCATAAAATAAATCCTTCAAAGCAACCATTTTCGACAAGCAGAAAATATTTTGAAACAATATGTTAATTTTAAAATGCATCCTGTGTAGCAGAACTTCTGCCTCAAATGTTGAAATGTTACTATTAGAGTTATGCATAACCTCACTCCCTGTCATTTGTGGTTAGCTTTGCCTACTTCGGCAGCTATTTTGTAGCTGCACTCACCACTCATTGTCAGAATTTCAAAGGTGCCCTCAGGTTCAGAAAGGTTGGGGAGACTAGAAAGGAGGGTGCATGGGCAGATGCTGCATTTGGCCAGGAAGCTGTCGATGGCACCTGTATTAACTTACTAATCATCTGTATGTAGAACTGTGCAGACACCATAAAGAAAAAAACTGGTATTTTTACTCGTCACTATTTTTCTTTGGTCACACAACAGTTACAGGTAACAGAACTTGTCCAGTGGCACCTTACATCATTCAGGGAGATGAAAGATGCAGATGGCTCTCATTCAGCATGGTTGTGCAACTCATAGCAAAGGTTGTTTTACTAACTGATGGCATAACAAAACTATATAACCACAATCTTTTCCACCTGGTTGCATATAATTGCCTGGCAGAAAGTTTTGGGGAGCTGATGAGTATTTCCTGTATTCCAAATAGAATAATCTGGAAGGATGGATTCTCCATATTGTCAGCTTCGGTTCTGTTGAGGTTGAGACATGATGGGAAATTAAGGTACTGACCTTGACAGTTTGAACAGGTACAGAATTCTATTTCACCATGGCTGCTGTCACCACCATGGAACAATGCTTGTGTTGTTTGCTCTCTCAGTGAGTATTGTTTTGAGTTCCCAATAATCAAAGAGTTGAATAAAAAAGGCACATAATTCCTGTCTTCCTTAAGAGATGCAGGATGGTGATACAGAATAGTGCTTCCAGCCTCTTTGTCTGCTCCTCCAATTTTGCCTCAGATCACAAATAATCAACAACATAGCTAAAGATCAGTCTTTGATCCTTCTAGGGCATCACAGAGGATGTTTTGCTAGAGATCTGCTCGCACTCCAGGAAAAGTGGAATGAGGCTATAGAGAAAGTAACGGTGAAGACATCTATTTTTCCATCCAACATGCAAGATTCTATGTTGTCCCAAGGATCAGTATGTGGAAAGGTCTCTTGAAATAACCAATCAACATGGAAAGGTCTCTTGGAATAATCAATTAACTACCAACAACAGTGGGATCATAATCAGTAAGGGTTTCAGTGTCAGTACTATCAAAAGGATAGGTAGGTGCCACCAACAGTATGGAAGATGCCACAACACAATGCTACTATAATCAACTTATCAGAATCCTGATATAAATGTAATACTGGTTGGACACAATAACTTCTTGTGTGACTTTGTACATTCTGGGGGACTGTTTCACACTTGCCTTTTGTGGATTTCTTTGTAAGCACTAAGAAAAGGAAAGATCTTTAAAATAGTGTAAATTATGCCAAACTGTGGAAAGCTTATCTACCACAAAGGAAAAGAAAAAGAAAAATGGATGTACCAGTATGTTCTTCTGCAGGAAGGATGGAATAAAATGAAGTGAACATATACTTGCAAAATAAACAAATTGCTTTATTTTGAGTAAAGATTGATCTTACTATGATTCCATGGGATAGCAGTACAAGCTGTGATGTTCACTAGCCACTCAACTCTAAGTAAACTAAGATGGAAACGTTATTCCAGTATGAGATATTACTGCTGCAGCAGCCTGATTTATTCATTGTTTTTAATCGCTATAAGGGACTGAACAGTGCAACATATGACTCCTTACTGTGGAGACAGTGATATTGCAGAAAAACTCAGCATTTTGGCAGGTGTTCTTTGCTGTCCTTGGTGCTGAATTTAGTATTGCAAAGCTTGGGGGTGAAAGTATGTAAGAGGGAAATGCAAGGCAATTTGGGGGAAGCAATGATGGCATTTATTCTAATCCATATGCCAAGGACATTTTATGAAGAAGATGCCTTACCATTCTTTTATCTATAGAGAAATGCCACACAAGAGCTTTGAATACAGCAGAGGCAAGAACAACATGAATTCTTTATTCTGATGGGGAAAATAACATCTGTTAACACAAGAGTTACAGACAGTGGTGAAACATTTTAAAAATTACTAGCCAGGTGTGAGGATGTTTCTGAAATCCTGCAGGTGCAGATGGTGTTCTGGTGCCCCAGCCACATTCCAACATGGATAATTTCATACTTCCGAAAAGTACATTTTTTTGAAGTGTAAATGTGCCTGTCAATTTATGCTAGTTAAGTTAGGCACTGCAGCACAGCTGGTACATTATTTCTGCTGCCTTTGCATCCCAGAGATGAAGCAAGTTATACTTATAAATGCTGCCGATATGAAGGGTAGGTCCTGTTAAGGATTTTCTGCCAGGCAAAGCCCATTTCTCTTTTGTGAAGCCTCTAAGCAGGAGCCCTTTCATTCTTTGAGAAGCTTTTTTCTTCTGATGATTATAATAAAGTGTAATAATGTGAGTTAATGATGATACCATTCAGTATATATTGATGCAAAACAAATCCTTTTTTTAAAGAAAAAGAAACCCTTTCATTTGCTAATTATTTTAAGATTGAAAAATAACCACTTGTGGCACAAACTCTATATATCTTAAACCCATGCATATATCCGTAAATTAAGCTTATATATGTTTCTTGCTGAAAATGGAAGTCCCCTTCCCAAACTAAATCCTAGAGAGGCAATAGAATTCCTGCTTCCAAACATTCTGTTCCACTGAGTTGCTTGCTTGATATCTGAATGCTGGCTTATAAGAATGCTGGCATCCTTCATTTCACATATTTTCTCCATTAGGTGAAAAAAATGTTCCATTTTCAAAATTGTCTTGCAAACAGAATGTCTTGTTCTACTTGTGTACCAAATTGTAGGGCTCCAGATCTTCCATTAATGCCCTAACTATGAGAGACAGTGAGGTCTAATTGTCTTTATGTATTTTACTATATATTACAATATAGCAATTGGATTTGTACCTACCCACTCTTTTCCATTAGTGATAGTTTCTTTTCCTTATTGTCACTGTCAAACTTCTTACAAAAGCCCCTAAAGAGCCACTTCTTAAACTGAATAAGCAAAAGCACCTGTCTAAACAAGGCCTTCTTCCTCCTTCCAAAACTTGATGTCAAGTCCTGCAGGTGGGAACCGATGGGAATCACTTTCTTCAATTTTTCTGTTTCTACAATAGTAGTGAAACCCAGGATTTCTCATTTTCTTAAACTACTGATGAGATCAGGATTCCTCTGAGGAAAGCTTGATTTGCAATCTACATTTTTTTTATGAACTTACTTTGCGTCAGGACTTGAAATTTGAGAAATCTTGTACAACTCGTGTTTTATATGCAAAAGCATTTGGATCATTCTGGGTGAAAATGAGCATATAAATATGCATTGTTTTAAATATGGGTAAGACCAAAGAGTTTTCCTTGACTGACATTTAAGGTCATTCCAGAAACAAATGATAGAAATATCATTTTTTAAAAACCAGAAACAGAGTTAGAAAAGAAGCATTGTAGTAATTTCTTTCAACTGATGATATCATAAAGGTCTCAGTAGGTAATACTGAAAGGGAAGCTCTTTTTATTAAAGGGAAATTCCAAGCACAATCCAGATGAAATGTCAGAAATAACAAGGACCTTTCAGTATTAAAGAAATAACAGAGAACCACTTCAGATTGCAAGACTGAGATATACTGTGTTGATAGTGTAAGTCTGTTTTTATAAAATTAACATTAGAAATGTTTCATTTCTTGCTGGTCATCAAGATTCTTAAGATAAGATGAGGGCTAAAGAAAAATCAGATATATTTATTAAATCATCTATGCAATATAAAAAACAATCAAATGAAAATGATACTTGCAACAGATATACCACGATCCTATTTAATATTATAATAGTGTATAAAGGAAGCAATTCCCTACTGAGTTGCATGGTACCCACAGATTACTGATTGGCAATTAAATGCAGATTAAATTGCTTAGAGATAAAGAAACCTTGGTGAGATATTTTTCCCTAGGAAAATATCAATGAAGTGGCCAACAACCACAGGATGGGAGTAAGAGCTATTAATACAACCAAGTGGGGAACCAGCAAGGACTCACAAGGTCCCTGTGAAGTAGTTTAGGCTAAGAGACAGTGACTGTCCCAAGATCACCCAGCCATCTTCCATGGCAGAATGAAGATTTTACCCTGTCTCCCAAATCCTAGTCCTTCATGCTAACTGCCATACCACATTGACTCTTAACTTTTCCTCCTTCACTCCCCAGGGCAGCATCTCCATGGGATAATGTCCAACTTAGTTGCAAATGTCCTGCAGTAGCAAGCCACTCAGTTGAGTTATGAGTAGAGATGGGCGCAAACAGAAAAAAAATTAACATGATGTTTGTTGTTCATTGTCATCTATGAACAGGGACTCACAAACAACCATGAACATGGCCCTGTTCATGAACATGTTTATGGTTGGCTGTTCGTGGGGGCCAGCAGGCTCTCCTCCAGCCATCATCCAAGTCAGAGCTGGGAGCCCCCCTGCTCTTTGCTCCCTTGTTGTAACAAATTTGGAGCTCCACACTTGAAAGGAAGACCTGCCTATCAAGCTAAATTGGGCTTCGATTGGGGTTTCCAGGGCAACAGCAGGAGTTCAGAGAATCCCTGCCTAAGTTGCCAAGGGAATTGATTGCAGGTCTGGCTTGACGAACAGCAAGGAACAGCAACAAGTGAGGCTTGCAACAACCACCTGTTCGTTTAGAATGGGGCCTCACAAATAGCTTTTTCGCGAACAGCAGATTGGGCTGTTCGTGGCTTTTTTTGTTCGTATTGCTGTTCGTGCCCATCTCTAGTTATGAGATAGCCACTGCCAGATTGGGCCAAGTCATGCAAGTTGTGTGGAGGCTGCAGTTAGGCTCTGTTGAGTTAAGTAGTCATTGCTGCAACTTGGTGAATTGTACAAATTGTATGTTAGCAAGTTGCCCAGTGGTGTCTGCTGGCCCTGAGAATCCTCACTCCAGGGCAAGCAGGAGGTAAGCAAAGGTGGATTGGGAGGTAAAAATAGTCCCACCTGCCCTTTTACTGACAGAAACCACAATGTGAAGACAGGTAATATTTTTGTTATTGCCTAGCAACCCAACAATGGCTGCTGAGTTTTGAGAGGACATTCATCTCTTAAAGGTACAGGTACTGCTTCTGTTATGGGGAGAAAGTTAAACCTCACAATGTATTTAATTACAGATTTTATATTTCTTGGCAAACCTGAGTCTTTACTCAGGTTTGTAGAAACATATGCCTTTTCAAAAAGCCAAGGGTTAAATTTAAGATTCAACAGGATGCAAAAGAAAGAGGAGGCTTAGGCCTCCCAGATTTGAGATTATATTTTGCAGCTAACTGTTTGGTTTTGTCAGTCTATGGAAGACAGGATACGTTGAAGTTGACTCCCAACCCTTGCAGCAAGAAATCCAAGCTCTCTTGAGTAAATGGGTCTTTATTGAGATATTATAGGCTTCGCCATACATATGTCCATAGGTTACACAGAAGCAATTAAAGGCGTCTGGCTGTACACAGGTCTCTTGTTAAGAATGACGCATTGAGCACAGGATACATTATATCAACCCGTTCACATGTTCCCCCACCCCTCCGGCTCTCCCAGCCGAACACAATCAGTAGCGGGACGGAAGGAGCTGTCCCAAGGCCACTGCAGTGAGCCATCTGAGATAAGGGCTCACCCGTCTCAGAATCTGGAAAGCAACAGGGAGCAGGTGCAAGAGGCTATAGCAACATATCATAAACTGAATAACAATATGGAGGGACAGTGGGCAACAGACCTGACATTTCTGCCCCCCCTCATCCCCCAGTCCTGGCTTGTCTGGGTATCTTTTGTGGAAGTTGGCGGTGAGTCAGGGGGCATTGACATGGGAGTGTTCAACCCACTCCCGGAATGCTTTGTTCAAGTCTTGCCACCTGATTAAGTAATAAAGTTTTTTGTTTTTTAATTTGGAGTCCAGTATTTCCTCTGCTTCGTAGTGGACCTGCCCGTCTACTAGGGTAGGATGTAGGACTCCTTTTTCTGGATGCCATTCATCCGGGGCGGGGGCTTTCTTCAGGAGGCTGAGGTAGAACGTTGGGTGGATTTGGCGTAGGTTTTTTGGGAGTTCTAGTTCCACAGTAACATCGTTGATTACCCTTTTGATGGGGAAGGGGCCAATGTATTTGAGTCCCAGTTTTTTGCATGGCTGGTCGCTTTTAAAGTTTTTGGTAGAGACGTACACCTGGTCCCCAGGCAGTAGTTTCCATTGCTCCGTGCAGTGCGGGTCAGCGAACTTTTTGTAATCTTCCTTGGCTTTTTCAGGGTCTCCTTTATCAGTTCTCATTGGGACGTCAACATAGACCACCATTCTCCCAGTTCCCTGGCTTTTTGGGGTTCGGGGTTGGTTGCAAAGGGTAGGGCTGTTTCCTCATATCCTTGTACTACTTTGAAGGGGGAGGTTTCGTTTGAGCTATGAACCGCATTGTTATATGCGTATTCGGCGAAATGGATAAAGTCTGTCCAATTATCTTGTTGATGATTGATGTAGCAACATAAGAATTATTCCAGCACTTGATTAGTGCGTTTGGTTTGTCCGTCTGTTTGAGGATGGTGGGTGGAGCTTAATCCCTGTTCAATGCCAGCAGCTTGGAGAAGCTCCCGCCAAAAGTTGGCAACGAATTGCATGCCTTGGTCTGAGATTACCTTGAGGGGAAAAGAATGTAGCCTTACTATATGTTTCATAAACAGATTAGCCAGTTTTTTTGGCAGTGGGGATAGTAGTACAAGGTATGAAATGGGCTTGTTTGGAGAATAGGTCCACCACTACTAGGATACACGTGTTCCCTTTGGAGGGTGGTAGGTCCGTTGATAAAGTCCATTGAAATCACTGCCCATGGTCTGGGTGGGGTCTCTAGGGGCTGCAGCAGCCCTGGGGGCTTTCCCCTTCTAGGTTTCCCCATGATGCATACTGGGCAGGAAGAAACATATTGAGAGACATCCCGTCTCATGTTGGGCCACCAGAATTGTCGTTGTGCTAAGTGGAGTGTCTTTAGGTAGCCAAAAGGGCCAGCTAGTTTGGAGTCATGGCATTGCTGTAGCACCTCTCTCCACAAGCAGTGCAGTACATAGAGGTTACCCCCCTGGTACCATTTGCCAGCCTCCGTTTGTGTTAGCTCACCCGCGGGTATGCTTGCCCCCTCTTTTTCCACTTCAGCTTTTACTTTCTCCCTCCACTCCGAGAGATCAGGTTTCTGGTTGATTTGCATTTTTGCTCTTTTGCTGCGTGTCGTTACCACTCCCCCTAGTTGGGTGGGTGAGAACACTGTGTCAATGATCTCCTCCCTTTGGCTGTCATGCTGGGGCATGTGTGAGAGGGCATCCGCTAAGAAGTTAGCCTGCCCAGGGAGGTATTTTAGTGTAAACTTGAATTTGGAAAAGAATTACGCCCACTGCAATTGCTTTGCATTTAGCTTTCGGAGGCGTGTAGGGCTTCTAGGTTCTTATGGTCTGTCCAGACCTCAAATGGATTTCTAGCCCCTTCCAACCATTGCCTCCAAGTCGTGAGGGTAAGTTTTACAGCAAACACATCCTTTTCCCAGACACTCCAGTTACGTTTGGTGTCTGAAAACTTTGGATAGATAGGCACAAGGGCGTAGCTTCCCTTCCTCATCGGGTTGTAGTAAGACCCCGCCTACTGCCATATCACTCATGTCTACTTGCATTATGAATTTGCGGTTCTTGTCTGGGTGCTGCAGCACCGGTTCCGAGACAAACTTTTGTTTTAGGTTTTCGAATGCTTGTAGGCATTCTTCTGTGCAGTGTAGCTTTGCACTAGGTTTTTTGTCTGGCAGCCCCTTGCCCTTGGTTTTCAGTAAGTCTGTTAGGGGTAGGGCTATTTGGGCAAAGTTATTTATGAATGGTCTATAGAAGTTGCCAAATCCCAGGAAGGATTGCAATTGTCTTCTGGTTTGCCCCCCACCCGACTATCACCTGGATTTTGGCAGGGTCCATTTTTAGCCCCTGCTGGGAAATGCAGTACCCTAAAAAGTCCAATTCCTCCTTGTGGAACTCACATTTTGACAATTTCACTGGCAGCTTGTGCTCCATTAAGGTGGTTAGCACTTTCCTGACCAGTTCTACATGCTTTTTTATCCGCCGAATAGATAAGCATGTCATCTAGGTACACCCCCCCCCTTATACAGGTATTCATGCAGTACTTCATTGATGAGATTCATATACACACTTGGTGAGCCTTTGAGGCCAAATGGCATGACCAGGTATTTGAATTGTCCTAAGGGGGTATTGAATGCCATCCTCCACTCATCCCCCTCCCTTATCCGCACCAGATCTCTCAGCTGCCCTGGGAGGGGGGTGGTGCCAGGAGGTGGCCAGGGAAGTGGTCCCTCTCTGGGTTCAGCCGCCCCCCTCGCGCTGACCCCACCATCACCAGTGGGTGGCGGTAGGTTCGGGCGCCACTCAGGGCCAGTAGGATGGTGGCTGGCGACCACAGTGGAGGCAGCAGCTCTTCCTCCCAGGGGCATCCAGGATGGGTAATTATGGCTTGCCCAATGGGTTGGGTCATCATAAGTCCCATTAGGTGCACCGCCTGCACCAACTCTCCCCTCATCGCCGCCACCTGGGCCTCCAACATGGCTTATCGTGCCTCTTCAGCCCGGGCAGCTCTGCACTCCTCTTCCCCATGATCTGGCCCTCCCGCCATTTGGAGGGCTTTGCGGCAGAGTTGTTCTTCCCAGTCGCGTTGCAGCTGCCATGCCCTTTCCCACCCTTCCTGAGAAAAATCGGGCTTAGTGGTGGCCCCTAAGTCCTGCATCATCCCAACGGGCATCTCAGAGGAATCGTGATACTCGCTCAAGCTGGAGGAGCGGGACTCCTGGGACCCTTCACTTACGTATTCCACCCATCCAGGGATTTGTACATCCAGCAGCACCGGTTGTGCTGCATCTAGAGGGGGGCAGAGGGGGGTGCATGGGAGCACTGGGCCCCCCTCACCCTCCCTGGGGGCTGCGGGGTATATTCCTGTGTCCCCGATCTCGACAACCTCGTGGGGAGCCACAGGCACTATCCACCCTGTTAGGCCAGTCACTGCTAGCAAGTCATAGTGCATCACCTGGACCTGTTCCACGAGGGCATCCAAATGGTTCCCCCCTTGCTGCTGTGTGCCCGCGGGTGGCTCGGGCGCCTCCTGCTCCAGATACACTCATTCCCACCGGCAGAGATCCTGCGATGATATCCGGCTTGCACTGATCAGGGGTTGGAACAGGGGCTCCAGGCCTCCGGCAGCCAAGCTCTCACACAGCCCAGGCACCTCCACATAATGGCCCACCACCTCATCCCGCCAGAACGCCTGGCTGCTGCTGGCTATCACTGGGCCCTTCGCTGGGCCCCAGTATCCACAGCAGTCCACCCAGCCATTGGCGCCTGTTCCAGGGGCCAGGCCAATTGAAGGGAAAGATCCTCCACATCCATCCCTCCCAGGTAGAGCAGCTCAGTCAACAGAACACTGGTAGCCATCTCTCTGGGGTACGGGTTCGGAGGTAAAGGCGATTCTTAACAATATGTCAGTCTATGGAAGACAGGATACGTTGAAGTTGACTCCCAACCCTTGCAGCAGGAAATCCAAGCTCTTTTGAGTAAGTGGGTCTTTATTGAGATATCATAGGCTTCGCCATACATATGTCCATAGGTTACACAGAAGCAATTAAAGGTGTCTGGCTGTACACAGGTCTCTTGTTAAGAATGACACATTGAGCACAGGATACATTATATCAACCTGTTCACATGTTCCCCCACCCCTCTGGCTCTCCCAGCCAAACACAATCAGTAGTGGGACGGAAGGAGCTGTCCCAAGGCTGCTGCAGTAAGCCATCCGAGATAAGGGCTTGCCCATCTTGGAATCTGGAAAGCAACAGGGAGCAGGTGCAAGAGGCTATTGCAACATATCATAAACTGAATAACAATATGGAGGGACAGTGGGCAACAGACCTGACAGGTTTGGATGAAGGAATGGATACTGTTAAAAAATAGATGATTACTGGACATGGAAGGGCATGATCTAAAATTTGGGTGGCATGGGTATCTATGGTATGACAAAGTTAAAGCCAACATGGAGTTTAATAATCATTATATAAGGTGTGCAATCCTGAGAGTATGGAATAAATACAAACATAGGTTTTGTTCGAAAATACCTTTCTGGCTGTCATCACAAGAAGCTCATTTTAGAAGGGAAATGGTTAGTCCACCTAAATGGTTAACTTACCAAGATTTATTGGAATTCTCTCAGGACCAAGTTAAAATTAAATCAAGAGAGGAGTTAGCAGCAGAAGGGCATGCCTGTCAGTGGTTCCCATATATGCAAATTCTGGAGAGATTCAAATTAGACAAGAGTCATTATGACTTTGAGAAATCTGAAACTGAATTTGAAATAGCCCTTTGTACAAATGATGAACATGTTATTTCTAAAATGTATAAACTTTTGTTGAGGTTTAAGATGGAAAAAGAGCAAGTAAAAGAATGTATGATTAAATGGGCAAAAAATTGTGGACACGATAGATTAATGGAGCAATGGGGAAATACGTGGAAAAATTGGCTAGAATGTATAAGGGGGCGTCAAATGTATGTTGGAAATGTGCCAAACAAGAAGGGGCATTTTTTCATATGTGGTGGACATGTAAGAAAGCAAAGAGTTTTACAGATACAATCATCGATTCAGAAGATTTTGAAGATTAAACTTCAGCTGAAACCAGAGACTTTTCTGTTGAGAATAATGGAGAGCCAGTTGAAAAAAGTCGTTAGAACACTGTTTTTATACTTTATTACAGTGGCAAGAGTACTTTATGCACAAAAGTGGAAAACTACAACATTACCTACAGTGGTGGAATGGTTGACAAAAGTTTTGGAGTTTGCGTCAATGGCAAAATTTACTGCATTGATTAGAGAAAGGACATTAGTCAACTTCTTGACTGAATGGAAACCGTTAATAGACTTTTTGCATGAAACAGATAGCAAGGATTTGATGACATCTGTATTTGTGGATTAAGAAACATGAACAGTAGGAAAAAGAGGGGGTTTGTGACTAACCTAGAATAAGTGTGACTCTAGAAATGATACATAATTGTTGTGGACAAAATCGCAACTCAACCTGTAGTGTAATCTAGGTTGTTGTTGTTGTTGTTGTTGTTGTTGTTGTTGTTGTCATAGTTGTCGTTGTCGTTGTTGTTGTCATTTTCTTTTCCCTTTTCTTTTAATTATATAGATATATGTATTGTTAGTGTCTCATGTTTAGAATTGTGTTTTTTTCTTATTCTCTATGTTTATTGTTTATCATGTTATGGTGTATAGTTTATAGTTTAAATAAAGAAAAAAAATTAAAAGGAAAAGAAACATTTTTTTTCTAATTTTTTTTTATTAATGCATCACATATTATTACATTTCAATACAGTCACAGTTCTCCTATGATACATCTTTTACCCCTTTTGTAACCCTCCTACCCCCCGCAAGGTGGCCATCCTATAACTACAAATTAAATTTTTAGCCACGAGCACATTTTTTTCCAATTTTCCAAATATAGTTGTATTGGCTTCTCCATTATATACCCATTGAAAATATACAGACCATTTCTCTTTTATCTCCTCCATTTTCCCATCCCATGCCTTATCTTTTTTTAAACATTCCAACATATCCGATTGAATATATTCATACAAGTAATCATTCCATCTTTCTAAGGTCCATTTTAACTTCTCCTTCCAACCGTATGCAATCACTGCATGTGCAGCTAGTAACATTGCTTTGAAAATATCCTGGTTTTGTTTCTCAATTCTAGTGTTTCCCAATACACCCATGAATAATAGATCTACATTTATATTGAGGTTGGCCTTACATACCAATGCTATTTTTCTCCGTACCTTTTCCCAAAAATCTATGACCTTTGGACACTCCCACCATAAGTGAGAGTACCACCCTTCTTTTGCATTGCAATGCCAGCAGTTAGGTTTCATCCCTTTAAGCATGTATGCCAATTGGGCAGGAGTTCTATACCACTTCATGATAATCTTTCTTTCAAGTTCTCTATACTTTTCTAGCTTAATTGCCTTCAAATTCACCATTAACTTATTAACCTCCTCAGAAGTTATTTGTTTTTCTTTATTCCATTTATTTTTTAGAGTTCTAAACATAAACTCCTTATCCCTCACCAATTCAAGGTAAATTTTCCCTGCCAGCCCTTTCTTTATTTCATCCACATATAATGCGTGTTCTATATTATTGTCTTCCCTTTTAATAGCTTCTTTATATTTATCTTGTTTAATTAAATGGTGTAACCCCATTAAATTTAACCAATATCTTTCCCCCAATTTTTGATTCAATTCCTGAAGTGGTAACAAATCCCCTTGACCATTATACATATCCTTAACTCTAGTTATACCTTCCGCCTTAAGATCTTCCCAAAATTTTGGGTTCATCTCCTTCTCCCAGATATACTTAAGTGGAGTCCATTTTGAGTTCTGTGGCATCATAGCCGTTTTCCACCTCTTCCAAGCAATCAAGGCTATTTTTCTTGGGCCCTTTGCTTGTCTTATCTCCTTTTGCAGATCTCTAGTATAAATTCCATAACTACCTGCTCCCTTATTGACTGCAGATTCAAATCTTACCCACTTATCCCCTTTCCTCCATTCTAGCTCCATCAATGCTTTCAACTGAAATGCATCATAATAAGCTTGCAAATGTGGGAGTCCCCATCCTAAATCATCTTGGGGCATATATACCAATTTTTTTGAGATTCTTGCTTTTTTCCGGCCGAACACCCAATTTTTAATATTTTCATCCCATTTCCCTATATCTTTCTGGTCAAGTTCTATTGGGAGTACCTGAAGTAGATATAACATCTTTGGTAATATAAACACTTTAACTGCTCTAATTTTCCCTATAATACTCAAATGTTTATTCTTCCAATCCTTCAATTTCTTTGTTATCTTTGTCCAAACCTTATTATAATTGATTTTTTGTAGCTTCTCTATGTTTCTAGTAAGATATACTCCTAAATATTTAATTTTACTTACTCCTGAATTCATCCCCGTTAGAACTAATATCTCTCTTTTAGTTTCCCTATCTACGTTAAGAAACATTATTTCAGATTTCTTAATATTGACACCAAGCCCCGAGCTTGACTTGAAATCTTCTAAAATAACTAGCAGTTCTCTTATTGCCTGTAGCGGATTACTTATTGTCAGCAGAATATCATCCGCAAAAAGATTTAACTTAAGTTCTTCCTTACCTATTTGAAATCCCTGAATTCTACCACTATTTCGAATCCTATCTGCTAGGGGTTCCATTGCTAATGCAAATAGCATCGGGGATAATGGGCAACCTTGCTTTACTCCTCTCTGGATTGAAATTTCTCTAGTATGTCTATCGTTTATTCTAATAACTGCTTTACCACCCCTATAAATTTCCCTTATAGTGTTTAGGAACGATCCAGTAAAACCAAATTTCTCCAATACCTGCATTAAATAATTATGATTTAAGGTGTCAAATGCCTTATAAACGTCTAATTTTAGCAGAGCTAGGGTTTTCTTTTCTTTACCAAACAAAACATTTAATATATTTCTCAATGGATGGGCTATAAATCTATTCTTGACAAAACCATATTGATCTTCCTTAACTAGTTTTGGTAAATGTTTTTCCAATCTATTAGCTAGAACTTTTGCGAATATTTTGTAATCTTGGTTCAATAAACTAATTGGCCTATAAGAATTTGTATCTAAAGGGTCTCTCTGGGGTTTTAGAATTGGAAGGATCTCAGCTTTCTTCCATGAATCTGGCATTTTACCTTCTTTTAATATATAGTTAAATAATCTTTGCATTTCTGGTATCAGTAACTCCGCCATTTCTTTATAATATTCTGCAGTGAATCCGTCCAAACCAGGGGATTTTCTATTTTTTAGACCCTTTAATACTTCTGCTATTTCCTGTCGTGTGATATCTTTATTCAAGCTCTCCCTCTGTTCTGTCGTTAAATTGTTTTCTAACGGTTCATCAAATTTTTGATTTTCTCCAGATTTAAATAACTGTTGATAAAATTTAGCAAATTTCTCTCTTATCTGAGTGTTTTTAAAAAGCTGTTTATCCCCATCCCCCTTGATGCATCCAATTTTTTGCTTTTCCTTCCTTGTCTTTAAGTAATTGGCCATTCTTTTCATTGTATTTATATTGATTCTGTGATATTCATTTTTCACTAATATTTCTTTCTTCCACATAGATAAAGAGTCTAAATTCTCTAGCTCTTTTTAAAGTTTTTTTAGGAGTTCTTGAGTCTGTCTACTGTAATTTTCCTGCAATTCTTTTTGTTTTTGTATAATTTCGCTTACTTTCCTGCTTCTTTTCTTATTGTATTCCCTTCTAATTCTAATTTCTTTAGCAATATAAACTCCCCTTATGACTGCTTTAGCAGCATCCCAGAGCACTTCTTCCGTAACTAAGTTCCTATTTTCTCTAAAATAGAGCTCTATATATCTTCTTAAGTCCATCCGATCCTTTTCTGTTAACGGCATATTAGCCTTATATTTCCAGATATTTTCTTTCTGGTCTTCGCTTAATTTGAGTTGCGCTATCAAAGGGGCATGATCCGAAATCCATATAGGTTCAGTTACTGTTTTCACCACCTCCGTCTCATTTGTCTCCTTTATCAAAATATAGTCTATATATGAAAAAGTCTTAGATCTATTAGAAAAATATGTAGGTTGTGGTGTTTTCCCTCCATAAGTAAATGCGTCCTTCAATTTCCATTTCTTAAGTTTCAAAGTTTTACTTTTCTTAAAGTCATAATTAACATCTTCTGCTACAACCAATTCCCCTTCGTAGAAATTCTGTAATTTCTGAAATACCTTGTTTAAAAAACTTACTTGACCTGTATTTGGTGCGTATATAGAAGCTATTGTAATCTTCCTGTTGTTCAGCTTGAATTTCAAAAAACCATATCTCCCTTCTGAATATTTGATCTAATACTTGTATCTTTAAACCTGAGTGTACAAGGATAGCTACCCCTCTTGCCTTTTTAGTTCCTCTTGCCTCCACCTTTGTTTCCCATAATGGGGAATTCAGCAAAGGTTTCTTATCTTTTTGCCTTTATGGGTTTCCTGTAGGCATACTATATTTATTCCCTGTTTTTTGATCAAATTTTTTAATCTGTACCTCTTTAGATCTGAAGCCAATCCATTTATATTCAAAGAAAGTAATTTAATTATCTCAACCATTCTCTTTTGTAAATTTGATATATGTGCGCTCATTTCTGTCCTTTCTTACTTTGATGGTCACCCCCAAAAGGAAAAGAAACATATGCCTTGTCTGTTCATGATTCCAGTCTCCAGTTTTAAGAATCCACAGATGAGGCCATGTTGAGAATTAGATATATTGATAATCAGAGCCTGAGATGGGACCCCTGAAACCCAATTTTATCAAAGCACACTTAGAGATCTGGTACGCTTTTGAAATATTTTCCATTGTTTCTGGAACACCCGATATAGAGAAAGCTCCCTGATTAAAGAGGAATGGTATTTCTCCGAAGGTCTACGTAGAAGCCTGTCCCGAGAAGAGAAAGTTTTGCTTAAGAGCTAGTAAGAATGCACTAGCTGAACATAGGGTCATTGTATATGTAGCTTATTTTTCTCTGTAAGCAGAACAAAGTAGACATAGAGAAGAAGACACCTATGTTTTCTTTTCCTTAGCTACTAGGAATAATCTTCTTCTCTCCTAACACAGAGTTGCAGAATGATATCAACACAGCCAGGACTTGTGGGGTTTATCTTAAAGCAAGAAGCAAGATTATACAATCATTTTACCATTGTTAGGACAATGTTTGATTTCACAGTTCTTTCTGACAAGACTGATTGCATAAAATGTATGGCAAGAAGATGCATTCAATATTTCCCCCCATACTTTATTGATTGCTGTTTAAAAATAGCAAAGCAAAACAAATACTAGACGAAACATAGTTACTTATATGAAACAAAATTTTACTCAACAGATGAAATTAAGGGAAAAAACAATTATTCATTAATCATTACCTCCTAATGATAACAAAAAACTTGTCAAAGCAGTATGCATTCATCCATTAATTAGAGGGGTTAAAAGATGCAATGCTCAATTCAGAATAGAAATATTTGCAGATAGCACCTTTTTAATATGCCAGTTAATTAAATGCTTTTAAGGTGCTCGATGGTATATTGACAATAACCATGCTCCTTCTTGATTGCCTGGCTTTGCAGTAACTGATTCCACAGTGAAAGGTATTGGGGGGAGATTTGAATCTCCTCTACTTTTTTAAAAAAAGGTTTTTAGATTTTTGTGCCACCCTGGGAGGTGCCCCAAGGTTTCACAAGCTTTCAAGAACCACAGCACTCTTCATCAGATGCATGGAGGGTATGGAGAAAATGGCCAGAGATATATTGGTGATGAGGGGAGGGAGGAGAGGGTGCAGGGAGAGAGGGCCATGTTAATGTAAATCAGTTGCAAAAGTCATGAAAGAGGTATAGTGCGCAATCCAGGATGGTTGTTGTGACCCCTTCCTTCCACTGCTGAATCTGAACGGAATGCCTGAAAGCAGTTACTTCTGGTAATGAGATAACCATCCAGAGTCTGTATTAAATCCAAGTCTGACTGAGTCAAATTTACATATGAATTCCAGTTCAACAGCTTTCCATTGGATTTTAGTTTTGAAATGTTTCTGTTGAACTATGGTGACCTTTAAGTCCTTGATGGAGTGTCCTGCAAGATTGAGGTGTTCCCCTACTGGTTTCTGGATATTGCCATTTTTTATGTCAGATTAGTATCCATTTATTCTTTTGCTCAGAAATTGACTGGTTTGTCCAATGTACAGAGCAGATGGCCATTGTTGGCAAATGAGGGCATATATTATGTTGGAGGATGAGCAGCTGTAAGAGCTAGAGATTGTGTAGTTGATGCCATTGGGTCCTGTAATCATATTTTCTGGGTAGATATGTAGGCAGAGTTGGCATCTGGATCTGTTGCAGGGTCTGGTTCCTGTGTTGGTGACTCTGTTAGCTGGTTCATGGTTGTTAGTGAGAAGTCATTAAAGTTTGGGGGGCTGTCTGTAGGCAAGGAGAGGTCTTCCACCCCGGGCTTGTGAGAGAGAGGCATCATTTTCCAGGATGGGCTGTAGATCACAGATGATACATTGGATAGGTTTGAGCTGGGAACTATAGGTGACAACCAGTGGTGTTCTGTTGTTGGTTCTTTTCGGTTTGTCCTGAAGCAGGCTGTTTCTGGGTACTAGTCTGGCCCTGTCCATTTGTTTTCTCACCTCATTTGGTGGGTACTGTAGCCCCAAAAATGCTTGTTGTAAATCTCTTAAGTGAGATTCACTTAAGAAATTTACTTAAGTCACTTTCATTACTTTTGTGACTGATTTACATTTACATGGCCCTCACTCCCAGCACCCTCTTCCCCCTCCCCTCATCACCTATATATCTCTTGCAAGTTTCTTCATACCTTCCATGCATCTGATGAAGAGACCTGTGCTTCTAGAAAGCTTATGCTATAATAAAATTGGTTAGTCTTAAAGGTGCTACTGGACTCTTTACTATTTTGCAACTACAGACTAACACAACTAACTCCTCTGGATCTATGGCCAAGGTTGCACAAACATCTTTTGTGGCCTAGTGCCTCTAATGTGTGGGTTTATGTATCTGCATGCTGTGGTCACTTGGCTTTTATAAGATTATTGAACCTATTTTACAGAAACAACAGGTTGTATTCCTAGAAAGATAGATACATAGACCACCACAAGGGTCCTCTAATCTAACCACCAGCACAATGCAGGAAATTCACAGCTCCCCTCCCACAATGCATACACTCTCTAGGGACCACTACTCAGTGTCCAGAGGAAGGGGGGGAAACCCAGCATGCCAGGCCAATCTGGCATGGAGGAAAAATCCTTCCCTCTGGGGCAACAGAAAAGAACTCTGCTTCATCCTCTATGTGACAGGCATGCTGTTTTTTTAAAAGGTGGCTGTCATTTTACCTCTCAGTTGTCTCCTCTCCAAGCTAAATGTATTCAACTCCTTCAACCTTTCCTCATAGGACTTGGTCACTAGAGCCTTCTCCATTTGTGTACCCCTCCTTTGGACATGTTCCAGCTTACTGACATCCTTTTTAAACTGTTGTGCCCCAAACTGGACACAATAATCCAAGTGAGGTCTAACCAGAGCAGAGTAATCTGGACACTACACTTCTGCTGATGGAGCCAAAAATTGCATTTGCATTTGCTAGTTACTGCACCATGCTGACTCACATTCAGTGTATGGTCAACTAAGACTTCTAAATCTTTTTCACATGTGCTATAGCCAAGACAAGTCTCACCCATTCTATAATTATACCTATAAAGTTTTTCTACTTAAATACACTTATACACTTATCTCTGTTGAAATTCATTTTGTTAGTTTTAGTCCAGTTTTCCAGCCTGCCAAGATCATCCTGACTCTCAATTTTATCTTCTCCTGTATTAGCTACCCATCCCAATGTAGTATCTGCAAATTTAATGAACATTCCCTCAGTTAACTGGCTCTGTTCTGCTGATAGCTGTTCCACTGGCATAAGGAGATTTGCCCTGGAATAAGGAGCTTCTTCCAACTTCAGCAAGCGACTTCTGTAGGGGGAAACTCTGCCATTAACAAAATGATTACAACCTGCTGGTTTAGATCCTCCAAAGCATTTACATGGATAGATTATTGTCCATGGAGCACAACTTTCTTGCATCTCCCATCCAACTGCTACCCAAAGTGCCCTCCAAAAAATTTCTTTGATCTCCTGGAGCAAAATTTATGGGTCCTTTGGGGCTGCAGAAGAATGGGAAGATATAAATGTCATGCTCTATGAACAGAAATTCTTCTGTCTGAAGAAATATTCCAGTGGATTCAAACAATTGCATATAACCTTGCCAATTTTAAAACAACACTGTAGTTTGCAAAGCTCTTTCTTTTTCCATCCATAAAATAAATATTATTTTATGCTATCCTATTCCATACAGGTTTGGCCTGAGCAGACACTGATGGATAATGTAACATTGTACTCTTCTGCTTACGTCCTGTTTGTTCCTTCCAAGTTAGCAAACCATGGCCATGTGCCAATGGAAGAGCCATAGCAGGAATGTAGAACATCCTTTACTGGACAATGTAGGGATGGAGAGAATGTTTACTTTACAATACATGGATGTTTTCCTTTAATTCATAAACAATATATTTTCTTGGATTAAATGACAGTTGCATCAGCTCTTAAAGGAATCAGAATTTATTCATATGACAAGGGAAAAATAATATAAGAAATTACCCCTCTCCCTTCAAGCAAGTTTAAATAATAATAAGGTACATTCATAAGGAACTTCTGGATACTAAATAACAAATTGTGATATCTTATCTACTGACCTCACTGCAATAGAGGTTCCTTTATATTTTATTCTAAAGAAGAATATACATATTAGCTTTTTGATTACCATCTTTACATTGCACATTATAAGGAGTGTGAAATGAATTACCTTCCTTATACTACTAAAAGCACAAAGAAAATGCAAATGATCAAAATATATTTGTACCCATAAGACTTATAGTTACCACACAAATACACACACACACACACACACACACACACACACATACAAGGGAATGGATTAATTTTTGCTGTGCTCTGGAAAAAATCAATGCTAACTTAAAGTCAGAGTTTTTCATAAAAATGTTTTCAAGTTAATTTTTTTGATATGATATTAATATTACAAAAAACCTCTACAGTGGACATGGTTGAACAGATATTTATTCTACACTCATTTTCAGGAAGTTCACTTTCTACAGCAGCTGAGCAAGGCATGCTCAGTGTCTGGTGTGAGGCAATTAGCACTGTCAGGAAGAAATAAGTTGGCATCAGAGAATAATCAGCATGCAAAGGATGAAAGGAGTCAAATGCTGGAAAGGCTAACAGGATTCTCAGAAAGTAGGTCAGAAGCAGTATTTCAGGATTGTGATGGAATAAACACAGTTTTCACAATGAAAGTAAACAGTAGTCTCTTCCAAGGATCTCTGTTGGGACTAGAGATGGGCATGAACCGAAATATGAACCAAAATTCAGCACAAACCAGGCCGGTTCATGGTTCGCAAACCAACAGTTCATCAAACTCCATTTTTGAAGAACCACCACGAACTTTAGGCTGGTTTGTTTAGTTCATTTTTTGGTTTGTCACTGCAGACAGCCTGACACTGATCAATCAGTTTCCTAGGCACTTCCTGCAGACCTTCTGCTGAGCCGGAAGTGGCCTGCTGACCCAAAAGTGGTGATTTGCTAGCCCGGGAGTCACATTTTCACAAACCAAAATGAACTGATTCGTGAACTGGGGCAGGTTCGTAAAAGTTCGTGGTTCATGAAATGTGATGAACCCTGAACCGCATGGTTCAGTTTTTTCCCGGTTCGTGCCCATCTCTAGTTTGGACTAGCATGTAGTAAAGATACCAAGTTTGAGGATGCTACTAAATGATTCATGATAGGTAATTTGCAACAGATTGTGAAGAATTCCATGAGAACCCTGGCTGACTGGGTGCTGGATTCAGCAATATATGAGTAGAAAGGAAACTGTACTTAGCTGAGTTCCACTTATGCCAGCCATAGCATATGTTTGTAGTCACATATTACTTTAATAATTTTAATGGAATAATGAAAATATGGAGCAATGGTATGTACAACCAGAGGCTCACATGATTTTATTTAATTTGGCTTTGACATTGTATCAAAAGAATTACCTTATGTCATGCCATTCACTCATAGAAAAGATTGTAGGAATATGATCATGTTCACTTTACACAAGCAGACAGCAAGGAGTAATTTTAGTGCTTTCACTTGTATAAGGACTGTGCACATGAAAATCTTTTTGTAGAATCCAAGCCTGGGTGCTTGGCCAAGAGAATAGCAGAACATTGAATGCTACATGCAATTCAGGGTTGAAAAATAAAACAAGATGTATAATACCATTATATCAATTTATGGAGTACTTGGGTTTGGATAAAGTATGTAGTTCTTGTTGGCCAAGGTATGAAAAATGATATCATAAATACAGAAAAACGAAACATGGTGATCAAGAGGTTGAGGAAGGGTGGAATACCTTCTTCATGAAATTGGACTTGAGATTTTTTTAACATAGAGAATACCAGGAGAGGAGGTGTAAGGATTTGTGGGAGGCACCTCACTTTCTCCCACTATTTCTTCTTCTTCTTCCCTGGCAGACCCCATAACATCACCTCTTTTCTTGTGTCACACTTTTCTTCCCAGCCACCAACCAACCAACCTACATTTACCTACTTCCTTGTCTTCAGTTTTCTCTCCTTCTTTTTCCCTGGAAGCCTCTCCTTAGGGAAAGTCAGGCTGAGTTCCTGCAGTGGTTCCTCCATCATGCCAGAAAATGATGTCATTTTCCTGTATGATGGGGGAGCACAGGAGCGTGCATGTATCTCCCCCACTAGTGTCTCGCACACACACACTGGCCAGGTGAGTGGGGTCAGGGGGTGCATGCAGTGATGGGGGATTCCTTGCCCTTGACAGAGGGTTGGCAAGTCTAATCAGGAAACAGGACAGAGGAGGAGGATGGATCCTCCCCAGGGCTGTTTTGGCCTTCAGACATAGCAATATGGTTGTGGTTGGCTAGCAACCTCCAAAATGTTGACCTAGAGCTCAGTGGGAATATATTTCTTAAAGCTATATACTTTGTTTCTATTGTTTGGGAGAGTTTTAATTCCCTCTTTTTAAAGATTTCAGATTTTTCAGGTTTGTAGTAACCCCCTCCTCCTATCATTCCTTAGCTCTATATTGCAGATCCATTAATCTGTTTTGGAATTAGATATAGAGGCCTGCTTTGGAATTAGATTTATGTTATAACTAGGAGGGGGCATGTGTGTGTGTGTGTGTGAATGAGAGAGAGAGAGAGAGAGAGAGAGAGAGAGAGTTTGTGTGTGCATCATTTTAAAAGATTTTTAAAAACTAAGTAGATTTTTTTTATTCTCTCAAAATTCTGTAATTTTCCTTTCTCATTTCCCCCCCCAGTTCATTTTGCTTTGACCCCAATTCCAGTATGGGACAATAGTCAGCTACTCTACATATTTCTTGAATTGTTTTTCAGAGAATTAAATTAATTACTTCATGGGCTTAGACCGGAGTAACTCTGCATAGGATTGCACTGTTAGCCTTTTAATTGCATCCAGTTTATTAATTCTCAGTTCAATTGCTGCTCACAAGAACTGTATCTTTCTTAAGACAAAAGTAAAATCAAACTAATATTCCATAAATGAGCATTTGTTTGCCTAAGATTTGGAATTTAAGGGCCTTTGCAAAAAACTCCATGGATAGTATTGTTGAAATCTTTCTTTTATAATACATATACTGATACTCAGGGCTTATTTCCAGGAGGAACACCCCGGAAAGCCATTCAGGCAGTTCCTCCAACAGTCAGGTGGCTCCGCACACCTGACTTTTGGGCCCATTTTGGCCCAGATCGGGGCCGAAATGGCCGGTATTGGGGCTGAAACAGCCCTGATCTGATCAGTGCTAGTTGGGGGAACCCTCTCCTACCTGGCACTGACCCAATCCCAGCAGTTTTAGCCCCAATCTGGGCTGACATGGGCCCAAAATAGCCATTTTCCATATTTTGGCATTTTGGGGCCCATTTTGGTTCAGATGAGGGCCAAAACAACCTAAATCCCGTGCTTGGCAGTGGTTTTGTCCCAGCAGTTTAGGCCCCAATCCTGGCCCAAATAGGCCCAAAATGCCTGGATCAGGTCTGTGCCAGGAGGGGGAACCCTTCTCTGCCCAGCACTGTCCCAATCCCAGCCATTTCGGCCCCAATCTGGGCCCAAACAGGCCCCAAATGGCCATTTCCAGCCATTTTGGGCCCATTTCAGCTGGGATTGGGGATGGAACTATTGGAATCTGGTTGGTGCCAGGCAGGGGAGAGTTCCCCTGCCCAGCACCAACATGATCTGGGCTGTTTTGGCCCCAATCCAGGCCCCAAAGGGCCCCAAATGGCAACTTTCGGCAATTTTGGGCCATTTTCTGCTGGGATCTGGGCTGAAACGGCCAGGATCAGGTTGGTGCTGGGTGGGGGAAACCTCCCCCCAGCACAGACCCAGTCCTGGCTGTATCAGCCCTGATCCGGGCCCAAAATGGCCCAAAATGTCCCTTTTCGGCGTTATAGGCCCATTTCCGCTGGGATCAGGGCTGGAACATCTGGGATTGGGTCGGTGCCAGGTGGGGGAACCTTTGGGGAACCCTCCCCTTCCCAGCACTGACCTGGTCCAGGTTGTTTTGGCCCTGATTTGGGCCCAAACGTGCCCCAAATGGCCATTTTGGGCCATTTAGGGCCCATTTCGGCCAGGGTCAGGGCCAAAACCACCAAGATAGGTTCGGTGTCTGGTGGGGGACCCCTCTCCTGCCCAGCACTGACCTGATCTGGGCCATTTGGGGCCTGATCCAGGCCAAAACATGCCAAAAATTGCAATTTGGGGCCCGTTTCGGCCTGGATTGGGCCCAAAATGGCACTGATCGGGCCACTGTCAGGTGTGGGAACACTCCCCCATCTAGCAGCAGCTGAATCCCCACCATTTTGGCCCAATCAAAGGGTGTGGCATATGCTAATATTTTATGTTAATGAGTTCCTGCAGCTCTTTTTCTACGAAAATACCCCTGCTGACGCCTAATGGTCGGACATCCCTGACCTGGATAGCCTAGGCAAGTCTAGTCTCATCAGATCTTGGAAGCTAAGCAGAGTTGACCTTAGTTAGCAATTGCGTGGGAGACCTCCAATGAAGACCAAGGTTGCAGAGGCAGGCAATGGCAAACCACACCATGGAAACCTCACCAGCTATGGCTTGACAGCACTCTCCTACCACAAATGGTCAGATTAATATTTCTGATGTCATTATAAAATAAACCTCCCCAAAACAATTAATTTTTAAATTTATAAATTTAATAAAAATAATGAGTTGTATGTCTGTGCATAATGTGTTGGATCCAGTGGAGGATTTCTTCAGCCCAGTTCCAGGGAGATTTTTGCCAACTCCTCTCTCCTGCCAGAGACCTTAACACTGTTGTTTGGGTCCCCTGAAGCAGCATTGGGTGAGGTGGTATTCAGCTGCTTGGGAGGGTAGGAGTAATACAGAAATCTCTTCTGTGTGGAAATTATTGCTGCATCCAAGCCAATCACTCCATTTTACTTAACTCTCTATAGTCCTAAGAGGAAGTTTATAATATTTGAACAACATAACTGTAAGATCACTTTAACAAAATAATTATTTGCCTCTTAGAATTATTCTTGCAAATATTCATGGTAAAAGAACTTTTACTAATTTATTCTGTGATGGATTCTGTTTTACAAAAACAACTGAGGCTGCTAAGATTTAGGAAAAAACAGTTGGGATGGTGAGAATCTATCGATGTCACTGCACAAATGGAAGCATTTATTATTACTAATATTTTAAAGTGACATGTTGAGAATCATGGAATTCTGATCAGCATAAATAAGTCTGTTCCTGTTTTCTTTTCTAAAAAAAAGAACAGATTTAAATCTTTGAAAACTGAGGAAGCTAGGCAAAAATAATAACTGCAAATTTAAGATGTCTTTTTCTGAGTCTGAACATGGAATTTTGTACACAGTTTTGAGCACTGATAATCTTGAGCTTTCGTCAACAGAGAAATATAGAATATATTAACCACACCATGGTACACAGTTTAGGCTCTTTAAATTGCATGGGAACTATGAAGGCTATATGCAGCCTCTCTATGAATACCATCTTGAGCTTTTTAGACAGGTTAACCAGAATTTTATATAAATAAGTAGATTATTAGGTTTCTATATTTGAGGAGGATTGAGCTATATTTTGTGAAATGAAATTATATACCTTGTATGGCCATACAAATTAATTTTGGATATAATATTAATCAAGCATTACTAAAAGTATATTTCGAGTGGCATTCATCCAGAGGAAGTCATGCTTAAATCCTATCAAAATAATTTATATAATTACCTACTACGACTAACCCAAGTTCAATTAATTTTAACTGGAGAGGTAATTTCTTGGGGCCAAGATATTATTGTCAGGAGGAAACAGTGATGATGCCAGTTTCTCCTCCTCGTTGGCACCCCACATTGCTGAGCTTGACAGTTCAGTGGGGCTGCAGATACACTCTTCAAGGATCTGCCTACCAGCCAGCTGATCACTAATGGCTGGCCCTTTAACAGCCAAGAACCACCTGACAATCAGTTCTCTGGGGGTTATACCATCAGGATGTAAATGGGGAACAGCAGGGGAGAGATTCAAGGACATTACTATTACCTTAAGGACTTTGCCATGTCCCGATGGGATTTATGGGTAGATGGAGGCCACAGCACATACCACAGGTATGGCTAAATCCTTTAAAAGCTCAGAGGGATGAAAGCAAGGAGAACACACAAGTTTTGGCTCCCAGCACAGCAGGGAGTAGAGCTAGAAAAGAGGAGATGGAATAGGGTGAAGTTAAACCTAGCTCAATCTAAATATTGTGCAGAGTGGAAAGTCTTTTGCATGTGTATTCTTCCCAGAAATGCCAGTTCTCCTTCCTAATCCAGTATATTGGTTCAAAACAGTCACATGTAGAGATAAACACTTTGACCTGAATTATGAGCTACCCTATGACCCTTGCATAGGATGGACTATGTGATAGAGCATCATAAATTTACATTATACAGACTAACATGGCTAACTCCTCTGAATTATATGTTCTATATCTGATTCCAAACTTGAGCCTGCTATGACGATCATAAACCCCTATATGGGGTCATATAGGAGCAAGGGAGATATTTCTACACATCTTGAAAACTCACAAATTTATTTATTTAAATTAAAGATTGTTATGCCATCTTTCTACCCAAAAAAGTTTAAACAAACAAAAGATGCTAAGATTGTGCAAGGCTGTGTTGTGAGATCATAACCATCACAGGGTGTTTTGTTGTGGGGATAATAATCAAATTCGAAGGGGCCCAAAGCCCAGGGAGGTACAGAAAAGGGGTCAACTGAACACCCCTTCCAGTTTACAAATAATCCACAATTTAATGTAAATTTCAAGACAACTAATTCTCATATATAAATACCACAACATTGAATCAATAACAGTTGTGTGTCAAAGTCCCATTCATAAAGTAGGTTTGGAATGTTTCGAATCCAGTTCAAAAGGTAAGCTGAAAACGTTGTTGTGTAATGCCAGTGTCCTTTTCTTATATTCCAGGTGGCTCTCATCAGCACACACAAGGCACAGGCGCTCTTGACAGCGCACCTGAAGTGCAGGCTACGAGCTACGCCGGCCTCTTATTTTTCACTAACACACAACTGTTATTGACACACAACTGTTATTGATTCAATGTTGTGGTATTTATATATGAGAATTAGTTGTCTTGAAATTTACATTAAATGGTGGATTATTTGTAAACTGGAAGGGGTGTTCGGTTGACCCCTTTTCTGTACCTCCCTGGGCTTTGGGCCCCTTCGAATTTGGTTGCACTTTAGGAGGTTTCCCTTTTGTTTGCTGGTGGGGATAATAATAACATACTTTGTCCTGAAGGGTGGTATATAAATCGAATGTTGTTGTTATTGTTATCATACAATACCTTTGAGGTTTTTTTAAAGAAATGCAAACATGGGAGGGAAGAAAAGGTACAAGAATGGAAAAAATGGGAAGAGAGAAAGCATATGACAGGAAGTCTAGGGGCAGCACATAAGGTGAGAAAGTGGGAGCCAGCAGGGCATGAGATTTCCCTTTTTTGTACGTCCTTGTGGATTCTTTCTTTTGTATAAATATATTCACATGCATGTACTGTTTTATACCTTGCAACTAGCATGAGATAGACTTTCTGTGTATCAAGGACGGAAACAGTCCTATGTTCAATTTTCTAAGTAATCAGGGAATGTTCAACTAAGTATGTATCAAAATTTCAACCTTCTGTTGGGACCCTTTAACCATTTGCTTCCCATATCAATAATCTCATAAAGCTGAAACATGTTTAAAAATAATTATAGATAGCTCCACCTACATTAATCTATAGGTAAGATATTCTGCACTTAGGAAGGGCTTCTAACTTTTGCTTTGCTAAAGGAAAGTGTCCCCTAATCCCTTATGCTAATCCCTTATGTAATTTAAGTACCCTTTTCTTTTTAGATGAGTCCCCAGGCCTTTTAACTAAGTCTGTGCCTATATCAACTCCTTTTGTGGTTAGAATCTGGAAACAAGGTGGGAGAGCAGGAGTGAAATATGAGCAATTCAATTGCAAGAAGAAAAGATGAGAGAGAAAATGTCATTGTGCATGACTCACAACTGATGGCTGTCAGTTCTTAATTTTGTATTTGGAAGTGCCAAGATCAAGGTATGATGGGGGTACAAATAACCTTTGCTTGCTACATTCTTCATTTGTTTTTGTTTACAAGTTCTTGTTCAGGCTTTAGCAAAAAAAATCATTTTCAAGAATTCATATCAACATAGCACTGGAAAAAGAATTTTTTAAAAAACCAAGAGAAACCTGCATTCTCCTGAAACATCTTGCTGAAAAAAAAATCCATGGCAACTGACAGGGGAGGGGAAGTGTTTGCCATGTGCAGTGGAATATATTTATTGCGAATTAGCTCCTTTGAACGCTACATTCCTGTGCTGGCCAGATAAGATGAAGAATGGATTGAGGCTGGGATTCCCAAAAGTTACTGCTGTACCTTCCTAGGTCCAGCTGCAACCAGAAATTGTTCTGGAATGATGCACTGCATCATTCCAGATTAAGTACCATAGACACTTAATCATTGTCAGCACTGAGGCCAAAGGATTATTATGCTGGTCTTGCATTGGTTGCTAGGAACTCACGTACTTCTTCTCCTTTTGAATTTCTTATTAGGGTTGGATTACATGTAAAACAGCACATAAAACAATTTGAGAATGGTCCACATGTGCTGGTTTCCCCATCCACAGTAGTAACATGCAGGACCTACTTCCTAGTTCCTCATGTATTGGTGGAAAGGGGCAGGCTAAAAACAATGCCAGTTATAGCCAGTCCCTAACCCTCCACACCCCGCCCCTGCTTACTTGGCCTCCCAGGGTGCACTCCCACAGCGCACTCCTGGGCCGTGCAGCACACTCCCGGGCCAGATTCAGGGCCGAATCAGGCCTGAACCAGCCCAATTCAGGCTGCTGCAGAGCTCAGCAGTGCTCCCGTGCTCCACAGCAGAATCCGGTCCAGGCAGAATCAGCCCAAATTGTGGTTGAATTGGCCCGAATTGGGGCTGAATCAGCCTGGATTGGGCTGGGATTGAGCCGCAGCAGAGTGCAGCAGCACTCCCATTCTCTGCAGTGGCCTAATCCAGGCCAAATAAGTCGTGTCTGGGCCCAATTGGGCCCGGGACCGTAGTACACTCCTGGGCCTGATTTGGGGCTGAATTGCCCTGAATTGGGAAAAAATTGGACCAGATCGGGCTGCTGCAGAGTACAGCAGTGTTCCTGCGCTGGGCAGCAGCTCAATCCAGGCTGAATCTTCCTGAATCAGGGCCGAATCAGCCTGAATTAGGGCCAAATCGTCCTGGATTGTGTCTGGATCAGCCTGGATCAGGTCACTGCAGAGCGCAACACTGCTCCTACGCTCTGCAGCGGCCCAGATTGGTCCCGATTAGGCCTGATTTGGGTCCCAGCAGATCACGGGAGTGCTCCCAGAGTGACATCACTTCCTGGTAAACAAGGTAAGTGCCAGGCCTCCTACTTCCCACCTGGGGGGTTGTGGGACTTGGCAACCCTATGTTCACTATTTGATGCATCTCAGGAATCTTCTTTTTCAAGTATCATTCCCTTGTGCAGATTGGAAAGTACCTGAGAAGCAAAAAGGATGAAAAAACTAAATGCTATGATACAAAGCCTTTGGAAAACTGAGTTTTTTAACACACACACACATTGTCACGGGCTGGGCCAGCCCAAGCAGGGTGGTTCAAGTCCAAACCTTAAGGCCAAAGTCAAAGGGGAGTTCCAAGAGCAAAAGCCAAGTCAAACCGGTGGTCAGAGCACGAGATAAAGCCAGGAGTGAGTCCAGAGTCCAAGAGCGAGGTCAGGCACAGTCCAAGGTCAGTCACCGATAGTGTCAGGTCCAAAAGCAGGCACGGGCAAGGTTCACAGAACACAGAATGGTTACAGGCAGTAGACACATTGCTTCCATGCCCAGCAGTTCCTCCAGACTGGCTCTTATAGCCAGGCGTGGTTTTCAGCCAGCTGCTGGGGCTCTATCCTGCCACTACTCATCGTCACTCTCCAGCAGCTGGCGTTGGCTCAAGAGGCGAGCACTGCGCCGTCTCTCCTGCAGTTCCAGTCTCTGGCGCTGCCTGCAGTGTTCCTTGGGCGTGGGTGAACCTGGGGGGGTTGGAGGCTCTTGGCTGCGCTGCACCTGTAGAAGTCCCTGGCTGAGCTTCCTCTGTAGTATTGGAGCTAGAGGGTGCTGGTGCCTCAGCTGCTGGCTGTAAGCTCTGATCAGCCAGCAGCTGCTGCTCCTGATTGCTGGCTTCTGCTGAATCAGGGCTAGGGCTGGCTACACAGGGCTCCTCTTCTCCTGAGGAGTCCTGGCTGGCTACACGAGGCTCCTCTCCTCCAGAGGAGACCTCACTCTCAGACTGGGCCATGACACACATACAAACACACACACACGTGTGCGCACACACACATATCAAAAGACTCAGTTTTCCATAATCATCTGTCCTTCCTTTGTATGTCATAATTCAAATTCTTCAAAATATTTAGTCTTTTTCTTTGACTACCCTGAAATTAGAGAAATATAACATTAAACTAGATTATAATCCAAGTGTAATTTTAAACATTTACTTAAATTTTATACTCCACTTTTTTGACCTGTTGATTGCACTAAATTGTTTTGGCTAAGATTGGGCTAGAAATGGGATGTTGAAATGCTAGCACACCAACAGCAGTTACGAAGCAGAATAATGTGGATTCATATTCCCTATGGACTTCTTGGACTTTGTTCTTCATAAATTAATTTAATGTTGAAATATTTATGAATTTGTGTGATAACTATGACTTTGCAATTTACATTATTGAAGTTCTTTATGAGGCACTGTCACTTTAATGAACAAGCACTGGGCACTTTCATCTTTCCAATATTATTGAATATGTATACAACTTTGATTCTGTAATTTGGCACTTAGCACTTTATTGGATTTATGTGGATTATCTTGATTATCTTGTTCAATTTGTGACCTATTTTTTGCTGTTCTGTAAGTTTTGACTCTGTTGGTAACTGCCTCTATGGCACTATTATGTAATTATAGATTTGTGAGTTATTTTCAATGAGTACTCTGTAAGTATTTATTTTCATTCATTATTTATTGTTTCTATAGTTTTTCTCTTAGCTTGTCACAGCACTCTTGCTTTAGTCCTTTTTGTGTTACTTACTGTGACTCTCTCATTCCTATCAGGTACACACACACATGCACACACAAACTTTGGAAGGCTAATTCTGTTGATATTGATGACTGGCAACATTGGATTCCAGGAATCAGACAGGAGAACACAGGAATACATTGTCCCATCCAAACTCTTACAATTACTTGAAGAATCCCAGGTACAGTGAGGGATGTCTGAGTTCATTCTTTTAAAAAGTTAACATGGGCCTAGCATCACTTTGTACAAAATATTCTCTTTTCCATTATTAGTTGCAAAACTGTCACATGTCCCTATTAATGGCTTCCAAAATCTAGAGTTGCCAACTCTGATTTAGGAAATTCCTGGGAATTTGGGAGTGGTGCCAGGGAAGTGCAGAGTTTGGGGAGGAAGTTCAGTGGGAATGTGATGCCATTCTATGATGGTTGTTTCTCCTAGATTCTATGATATACCATAGGGTCTTCCCTCTGAAACTGCCATGCCCTCCACAGGAAAGCTGATCTCTAGTCTCAATACTGGGAGAACTCCAGGCTCCATCTGTAGGTTGGTAAACCTACCAAAATCATTAGTAACAGTATTAGGTTGGACTGAGCCAAGGATACCTATTTTCCAGAACATTCCAAAATGCCTTACTTCATTTTCTGTTATGAATACTTTGTGAAATTCATTACTGTTATTTTGCTATTAAAAATGATAGAAATCTGTCTTGGACTTCAGTGAGAGTTCTTCCCCCCACTCCCCACCCCCAAAAAGCTTGGAACACCTTGGTGCTCCTGTATCTTCATATCTGCAATGGCAATTTAATGAATTAAATTGGGGGTCAGCCTGTCCTTGTAAACTGGTACCTTGGGGCTAACCATAGTGCCAGAAGCAAACAAAAGTACAGGAAATGTGATAGTTGTCCAATAAGAAAATGATAGTTTATCGGTAATGCACAACCCGAATATATTACCAATACTGTTTCTGGTTTGTTTTAAATGCTGGCATCTTGGTAGAGAAGTTTTGATGCTGGAAATTAGGCTGCACAGTGAAAATGGGAGCATGGACAAGCATCCTGTCAAATAAAACAATTTAGAAGTGAAGAACTTGAGCCACGCAAATATATTACATTGAATTCATACACTGTTGCCTTTCCAGTGGCAGCAGCAGATTGACAGATTATATTTGTCTTATGAAACCATAAGTGGCATAGCCCTTGTCTTGTGGAAACATTTTATAAATGCACAAATATTTGATTATAGTGGGTTATATGTATTATTGCTTGCAAATTATATGCAATACATTATTTTCAGTGTTTTAATTTCACCTGTTTTTTAAAATGGTAATTATTGGAGCTGTTTGGAGGATATTGTTTTACTCAACATTCTCCCCCACACACTCTTTTTACCCTAGTGCAGTAACAGATTAGAGTTCAAGGCCAAAGTAGAGGGAGAGAAGTACTTGAAGGAATGATTGGAAAGGCTTGTGGATCCTCAAGCCACTTATTACAGAATAGTGGTATACATTGTACCATAAGCCAATTTGACTGGAGTGACTTAAAGTAAGATGCCCATCTCACTCATCCTATTACAAATAGCTTGTATGAAATACTAGGTTATACGGTTGCATGCCACCAACAGAACGGGCCCTATGGTAGAGGAAATTTCTCATTCCTACCATACCCCTATTCAATATATTTCTGGGATGACACTATGCTACATCTGCTGCAGTATTAACCTTTTCTGATAAGCCAGCAATCTGGTTGCCTGATTTTCATTATGGCAGTGCCATGATGCCCAGTGCTACATTGAGCCCAATGATGGAATCAGGACAAATTAACCGCTCTATAGAATTTTTTAGTTATTCAAAGTTTGTATGACTGAACCCAAATAAAATCAGGACTCAAAATAAATAAAAAAAATCATAAACCAAGGCAACTATTCACAAGTCCAATTAAAATTAATCAATAAATCACAACATTTGAGACAACTTACTCACACCTAGTTCTTCTGATAATGGATGTGAAGGTCAAAATGAGTTTCTTACTATGAATGTTTGATTTCCTCATCTTCAAAACATTCATATTGGTATTCTTTTCTCCTATTTACTTGTTCTAAGGACGAACGAACTTCATGAAGTAAAACCCAAGACAGTATGTCCCATCCAAAGAAGACATCTTTCAGAATCTGAAGAGGCTGTGGACTCTGGTAACTTTTTTAAAGGTACCATGGGATTCCAAAATTTAGAGATCCTTGGAAAAACACACTCAGGTAATCACGAAGGTTCTACAGTGACTCCTGCTCACAGAAACCAAGGATTCTTTTATATCCCCAAGTTCTGTGATTCACAAACCCCGGTCTTCTTGTTGAATCGCTAATGTGTTACGTATTTAATATCATATTAGATACTAGATATAAGATTCTCTGATTATCAACTCTCATTTCAAGTTCAAAGAGCATGTTTCAATGTGTTTTATTTTACATCTTCTCTGTCCTTCAGTTCATGAGTTTAAAATGTTTAAAATGAAGCATGTTGTTCTCACTTGCACTCACTCATCAAGATGGATATTCCATTGTGGGGTTTTTTTTGTTAACATGTCTCCTGATCCCTTAAAAACAGTCATGAAGGTCATGTTGCAGTTTATCCTTGAATGAAATAATATTGTCCTAAATATGAGCACTATCTTTCATTCTAGCATCTCAGTTTTCATCCTGAGTTGTATTTTGTATTCTACTCTCCCCTCTGAAAATATAATTGGGAGTTGAGGAGTCTGACTTGGATTATATAATTGTGCCCTGAACACATATAGAGAATTTCTTTCTGAAACCCTAATATTCAATGGAGTTATTATATTACAAACAAACTGTCAAACTTAATGCAATGTGCAGTGGGACAACTTCACTTAACTCATCCAATCTTTATAAGGTCTACCTCTCAATATATAAAATATTCAAAAAATGGTTGTGGAGAAGATTATTAATACAACTCCAGTGTTCACCTGAGTGGTCTTTATTCATTTTATTTGCCTTTTATTTTCTGAGTCAAGTTAATATGGACTCACGGGAGAAGTCTATAATAATGCATGTTTAAGAACAACTTACATACATTTGAGGATTATTTTTTAATCCTGAAACATTGTATAATGGATCAAACATCTGTGTTTACTTCAACAGTATATCTCTATATCAAATAGTATCAAATCCATCCCAGTTCATGAATCTACCTGAATGTGTTGAGGAGGTGATTTTACTTGTGCTCAAAGGCCCCTACTCTGAACTCTATGTACTGAAGGTAGGCTCACATTTGTATGGAGGCTGCATGAATTCATCCAAAGACATTTAAACCCTGTACATAACACCATTCATTCTTCCAGGGTTTTGAACAGTTTGAGTCACAATTTTATTCCACTCCTCCTCTAAGGAGTAGCTGGAATAGGTGGCTCAGCCTCACACTTTATCTTTTACTATCTGGTGAGGTGGTTGACCTGAGAAATAGTAACTGGTCCAAGTTACTCAGTAATCTTTGTAGATGAGTGAAGATTTCAACATCAGATCTCCAATACAAGTGCATCATTCTAATTACTACTAGAAATGGGCACAAACAGGGGAAAAAAACTGAACAGGCTGTTCAGTGTTCATTCCTGACGACAAACACAAACAGCCAACTGGAACCGAACATGTTCCGTTGCCTAACGTCTTTAGTGTTCGGTGTTTGTTGGTGCCAGAGCACCCCCCTTAGCACTTAGAGAGCCCATATTCAAATGGAATGTGCAGCAGGCTCTTCTCCAGCCATCACCCAAGTTTGGTCAAGATTGCAGTATGGATTTCGGAGTTATACATTCCCAAATATGATGCCCCCAGGAAACTCCCAATCAACACAAATGGAGCTATGGTCCCCAGTTGAATTTGGCCCCATGTGGTGGTCCTGAAGGTGGGCCGCATCCCCACCAGGCCTGCGAGTGGGAGGAAAATTATATGCTTAAGTAGCAAGGTGGGTGAGTACTGTGGCCACTGGGCCTGGCAGGTGCAGGGAGGCGGTGGCATGCCGCCTCCCCTCAGGGGGTGGGGGCTCTGGCCACTCACCAGTGGTGCCCCCCATGTGCCCACCCCGCCAGGCCTCCAGACTGGTTATCTGCTTACGCAGCAAGGTGGGTGAGGACTATGGCTGCTGGGCCTGGTGGGCTAAGGGAGGCAACGATGGGCCACCTCCCCTCAGGGGGTGGGTGGTCTGGCCACTCACCAGCAGCACCCTCCCATGTGCCCACTCACCAGGCCCCTGGGTCAGAGGACCCAGACCGGTTATCCACTTATGCAGCAAGGTGGGTGAGGACTGTGGCTGCTGGGCCTGGTGGGCATGGGGAGGTGGTGGCATGCTGTCTCCTCTCAGGGGGGGGGTCTGGCCACTCACTGCTGGCACCCCCCAAGTGCCCACCTGCAAGGCCTCCACATTGGAGGCGGACCAGTTATCCCCTTATGCAGCAAGGTGGGTGAAGAATGCAGCCGCTGGGTGGTTAGGTAGAGGGAGACCAAGGGGTTCCAGCCACAGTGACAAGCCATACCTGGAAGATCCTGCGAGGGGGCCTGTAAGACCTCACTCCATCAGCAGCTGCTGGCATCAACCACCTCCCTGCTGTCACAGAAAAGAGGAGATGGGGCAGTGAAAGTGGTGGGGAAGGGACTCGTGGCAGTACCTGAGAGGGAGAGGAGGAAAGAAGGAACACGAATTGGTCATGGTGACAGAGGGGGACCAAGGGGTTCCGGGCGCAGCAATGAGCCACACCTGGAAGATCCTGCAAGGGGGACAGGAAGACCCCGAATTGGCAGCTGCAGGCATCACCCACCTCCCTGCAGTCATGGAAAGGAGGCAATGGGGCAGTGCAAGTGTTGGGAAAGGAACTTGTGGCAGTATCCGAGAGGGAGAGAAGGAAAGAGGGAACATGAAGAGATCATGGTGGGAGAGGGGGAACCAAGGGGTTCTGGGCGTGGAGACAAGCTGCACCTGGAAGACCCAGCGAGGGGGATGGAAGACCGCAAATTGGTGGCTGCAGGCATCACCCACCTCCCTGCAGTCACAGAAAGGAGGGGACAAGACAGTGCCAGGCGTGGGGAAGGGACTCATGGCAGTACCTGAGAGGTAGAGGAGGAAAGAGGGAACATGAAGTGGTCAGGGTGGGAGAGGGGGACCAAGGCATTCCGGGTGCAGCAAGGAGCCACACCTGGAAGATCCTGTGACAGAGCCTGGAAGATCCTGAATCGGCGGCTGCAGGCATCACCCACCTCCCTGCTGTCACGGAAAGGAGGGAACGGGGCGGTGCAAATGTTGGGAAAGGGACTCATGGCAGTATCTGAGAGGGAGAGGTATGGACCGGTAACTGGAAAGCTCCCAAGGGAGAGGTAGTTGGGAGGGATCAGAGTGGTCCCAGAGAGGGAGAGGAAGAAATAGGGCAGTGACATCAGCTGCCATTGCCCACCTTCTTGCCTTTGTGGAAAGGACAGGAGCTGCAGGACACATTTCCACCCAACTCAAAGGGGTCCAGTCAGTCCCGTTGACAGGGGATCCACCATGCAGTGGTGGCTCCCAGAGAGGGAGAGGAAGAAATAGGGCAGCGGCAGCAGCTGCCATCGCCCACCTTCCTGCCTTTGTGGAAAGGACGGGACTCGCGGGACACATTCCCACCTGGCTCAATGGGGTCCAGTCAGTCCCGTTGACAGGGGAGCCACCATGCAGTGCAACCATGCCATATCTCTATACGATACAATCGGCTGCGTGATCACAGCTGAGCTGTCCCTCTTTACCAAGGAGGGAGCAGTAACAGGATAGTCCCTCATGAAGCAGCTGCTGACATGACCCACCGTCCTGCCTTCATGGAAAGAAGGGGATGGGCAGGACAGGAGAGGTTGTTCATAAGGGTTGGAGTGGTTCCACAGAGGGAGAGGTAGAAAGAGGGACCAGCAGCACCAAGAAATGAGGGGGGGCAGAGCAGTTCCACGCCACTCCAAGACACCTCAGCTGTGCAGGAAGTATGGGCACTACTCATAACAATTTGGGCCATACTGCCAGACACCAACCACCTTCATGCCTTCATGGAAAGGAGGGGATGGATGGGACAGGAGACATTGCTTGGATGGGTCAGAGTGGTTCCAGAGAGGGAGAGACAGAAATGGGACAACAGCAGCAGCTGACATCAGCCACCTTCCTGCCTTTGCAAGAAGGACATGAGTCGAGGGACCCATTCGCCCCCTGCTCACTGGGCATAGCATTTGCAATGGATAGGGGCACTGTGCAAATCAACTACATGTGCAACAGCTCCTGAGCTGTTGCGCAAGTGCCCAAAGGAGGTTGCCACCAGCATCACCTACTTTCCTGCCTTCGCAGAAAGGATGTGTCATGATGATCTGGCTGTGCCAGGAAGGGAGAGGGGAGGGAGGAGTAGATGCAAACAGTAGCTTCTGATATGGAGATCAGTACCATTTAGAAACCATCTTTCTGCCATTGTATTCATTTTAAAACAATTAGCCACAATGTAATTAACCCATTAAACAAAAGGAAAAAGAGACAAGATAGGGAGAGGAAAATAAACTTGTGTATAAACTCTTTGATAATATCCAAAATTGTTCCATAATAACTGTAAGGATCTGCCAAGCAACTCTCAAAAGACTTCACTGCAGGCAGTAAAAGAACTTTATTGAAAAGCTGCTAGTATCATGAGCTTACTCCATCCTTGCCAGGAATAATGTTCACATGCAAGCATCAAACATATATAGGCTTCCAAAGCGTGGGCAAATTCTCCCCTCCCCCTGGTCTAACATCAGCTAAGCTCATTGGGAAAGCATCTAAGTGGGAAAACAGCAGAACTGATGTATGGAATTTTCAAGGTCGTGGTGTCTGTTCAGGCGCCTCTTCCCAGACTAAGGAGAGAGGGCCCTGGTGCAGTTCAGAGGAGCATACAGATAACAGCAGGAACGAAGTCTCCCTTGCATAGTTTCACATCGTGGGTCCAAAAGACAAGGCAAGTGATATTTGAAGCCCAGTCAAAGAAATAGCCTCAGCATTTAAGCATAACCAAAACATAAAGCATTAGACTACAATCATAACTGCAGGGTGTTGCTGGATATGACAGGTGATGCTAAACACCTGACATCCTGTCCCGCAAAACTCCTTCAAAGACCCAGTTTAGATCTTGGTATTCAAGGAGGATTTTCCTAACTTCCTCCCTTCTGAGGCACACAGTTTCAGGCATGAGGGGGTGGCACCTGACAATAACCAAGTGGAATGGTCACAGTAAGAGATAATTCTGGAATGGGATGAGCAAAATGGCACTTGTTACCCAAGCCTTTCCTCTTATGTAGCTGGATAAAATGACTGCTGATGGAAGCAGTTTGACAGTGAAGGATACAAATGGCAGTCGGTCCTGTGCAGGCTATTAGTTGCTAGTATAGATTTTGTGCAATCTGATCCCTGAGTTTTAAAGTAATGTGTATTAGATAATCACTAATACAGTGAATTACGTTACATAACGTAATGCAGTAGCTGTTGTCAAATATGCCTTATTATTCTAGGAGTAATGCTGTGTTCTGCCATCAAATACCAGGATACTGCTCTTTGCTGTCTTTGTGCATAAAGAAAGTCAATGCTAAAGCAAATGGTACTATAATGACATATAATGATAAAATATAAATGTTACATCAAACAACATCCTAAGGCGGGAGAAATCATTCACACATTTCTATTAAGAAAGTGTTAACAGAAATCAAAGGTTTCCCCATGGCTTCGGGCACCAGTTTCAGTGAGTGCTGCAGGAATCTTGTTTTAGCCCATGAATGACAAGTTGTGAAGGTCTTTGTTAAGTATAGCAAGCATTATTGGCACAATTTTAACTGCCACAGATGGAGAACTAATTTTAACATGGGACTATTTATGGTTACAAGATACGGTCACAATCCACTATGAATTTCTGCTCTGCACCCCTTCCCCTACAATCCTTTCATAGATACATGTGACTAGTAAAATTGGTACCTGAGAGAAAAAATATTAGCTTTTAGGGAAATTGTAATATTTCATAAATGTAATTTTATCTTATAAGTTTGCTCTATTGAAGTTTATTTTTCAGAAATTGTAATTATGCACGTGCTGTGAATATGGAACAAGAGTGCCAGTATGCTCACTTTATGAAAAGAATCTTTAAGCTAATGAAAGAAATATCTAGAAACCCTATTGCTATATCTTTTTATATTAAAACAATTCTAAACTTATTACTTTAAAAGGCCATAGTTTCCCATTGAGTATTTTCTTATATTTGAGAAAGATTTGCTCTATTTAATTTTAATTTTTTGAATTAAAATTGTATGTTTAATTATAAATTATCCCCCAAGTCTTGGTTCAGGAGGGAGAAGGCAATGACAGGTAAAAAAGGGCTGTGGATCCAGCTGCCCTCGCTCATTCATTCCCACTCCCCTCACACATGGGCCAATGCCTCCCTCCAAATGCAGGGTTCTGAGGCTAGTTGGTGGCTGGGGGCAGCCACTATCCTCAAGGCACCATGGCCCATTTTCTCCTGGCTGTGCCTGGCCATGCCTACCATGACAGTATTGCATGCTTGCAAAAGTTCTTTAGGAGGGAAATGATGACTCCCAGACTCATTTGGGAGCTTGAGTTGCAGGCGATGTGGGGGAGGTGAGCGGAGAGATGGCATGATGGAGGGGCGGGGAGTGACCAGGGGCCAGGTGAGCAAGCCCTCCATGTTGTGGTGGGGCGGGGAGTGACCAGGGGCCAGGTGAGCAAGCCCAGGCACATCTGATGCGGGCCCCTGGTCTGAGAAGCTGGCCCATGCCCCTCGGCACTTGGCTCGTGGCGGCAGGGAAGGAGGACACGCCAGGGCTGAGCAGATGGGACATGTGAGCTGCGCGGGGACAGCTAGGTGGCCCGCAAGCCCTGGCAGTGGAGTGCAGGCCAGGCAAGCCTCAGCGGTGAGTGCACCTTGTGAGGCGAGCAGGCCATACAGGCCTCGGTGGTGAGTGCATCTCGTGGGACAGTGCCGCTGCTGGTGAGTGGGCCAGGCAGAACTCAGCGGCGAGCGGGCTGCAGAAGATGGTGCCAGCAGGGAGTGAGGCTTTGGCAGCGGCTGCAGCACTAGTTCCCCTCATGAGGCAGCTACAGGGGGCCTGCGCTGGCAGTGGGATGGCGGCATGGAGGCTGCGCGAGCCAGCGATGGCGCGAAGGCCAAGGGCTGCACGAGGCTACATTATGGGGCAGCAGCAAGTAGCCTGTGCGGGCAGTGAGGCGGCTGCATGGAGACTGCATGAGGTGGAGGCGGCGGCAACAACAAGAGAGCCGCCCACTGCACGAAGCCACGTTGAGGCGCAGCAGAAAGAATGTGCAAGGCGGTGGCAAGAGAGAGAGAGGACCACACGAGGCTGGAGAGGTGACTGAGACAGGGCTGCTGCAAGGAGAAGAGTGTGCGAAGCCCACTGCATCAGCGAGTTGGCAGCGCAGGCTACAGCGTCAGTGGAGGGGTTCAGGAAGGGCCAGGTGCTTCACCCTCGTGGGGCTCTGGCGGTGAGTGTGGAAGCTGAGGCCAGGCTGGGTAGCCTTCGAGCATGAGCCTCTGTGGCCTGCACTATGCAGGTAGGCTGTAGCAGCATGAGAACCTCCGTAAGTGCAGGCCCTGGATGAGAAGTAGGGGCGGAGAAACAGGCTGGGCTACATGGGCATATGGGGGTGGTTTGGCTTCAGACCACTGTGAGCCCCGGGGAAAGTGAGTTTGTCAGAAACCAGCTTGTGGAAACAAAACAAGCAAATAAATGACATGGTTTTGTTGCTGATTTGAGGGCATTCACAGCTTTGAGCTCAGAAGACCAATTCTGTGTCTTCCCATTTGCCTGGCAATAGTTGGCCCCTTAAGGAGAACATCACAGTTGGTTATAAGCTGCTGGGAACAATATCAGGAGAACTGATCTGGAGCTAGGTTCCACTGGCAAGTACAGGGTTAATAACAAGCTTATCATGCCTGCCTCACCTCCTCACATCCTACTCTTCCCAGCCTCAGGTTGGTGGCTAAGGGGGGCAGCAACAAAAGGAAAAGGCTATTTGAATACTTAGGAGTCATTAATTGCTGAGTAGCAGCCATTGGCTAATTGCAGTGAGGCTTTATTCTAATGATAGTACAGCCAATTCCTGGTTAGTAAATGAAGATCTCCTGGTATTACAACTGATCTCCAGAGGGCAGCTCTCGTAGAGCTCAGTATCTCACATATTTCATATACATAGTTGCAGTAATTATGACACTAGTCACATTAGAGAGATCAGGCACTTATGCACAGGCAGAAAGAGAGCTTTATGTCCCAGACTATTGAGGCTAGAAAACTGTGGTTCCCGTGGGAGGATAGATGCACTCAGACTGCTTTGGCAAGATGGGTGGCTGTGTTAGTCTCTGTAGCGGGGAAAGAGCTGGAGTCCAGTGGCACCCAGTTGCAAAATTTGTGGTAGGGTATGAGCTTGGGCAAGCCAGAGTTCACTTTTTCAGATTCAGTAATGTGAGTTAAAACTGTAACCGGCATTTTGAAGGGGTTTAATTCTCAAGCTCACCTACTGGGTGGCAGGTAGTACAGCATTTATTAAAGCAATGACTTTGCAGTCATGCTGACCAAGAATTGAAATAAGCATAATATTTTTGTTAAAGTAGGTTGCTTGTCAGGGAATTTGGTTTTAAAGTGCAGAGATAAAAGGTAGGCATACTGCATGGATAAGATGAAATAGATGGCCAGGGCACTTAAACCTTTAGCTTCCAGCATGTGAGTGGAGAGTGCTGCACAGCAGAGGGAGTTCCGAGTTAAACGACAAGCAGACAAACCCCAGAGTTTCCCGGAATGATTTTGTCAGGGCTAAGGTGCTGCTGAATTTAGGTTTTAAATTTGCAGTATCAGATTAGTATCTCTGTCCCTCTGTTATGAGGTGTTCACTTAAAATTTCTGGCATGGTTTCGATACCAGATTTAGGTCACTGGCTAGAAAAGAGATTCCAAATTGGATAGCTGCCTAAGATGTTCAATACAGACATCTTCATAGAATCATAGAATCATAGAGTTGGAAGGGTCCATACAGACCATCTAGTCCAACCCCCTGCCCAGTGCAGGATCAGCCTAAAGCATCTTGAGCTACTGTTTTGTTCCCTGGCTACACTAACTGCTGACCAGGATGAGTGCAGGTGGCTATGTTCACAAGCAATCATCTTGTACTGTTGTGCGGGGGACTCATTGCAGAACTACCATTTTTGTGTCTTAGGCTAGGCATGAGCCCATGCCTGGTGACATTGTGCAAAGTGGACCTATCTCTTTCTAGGGCACCTGCTGCCACATTCCCACACAGGGGAAGGGATTATAGTTACGCCAACACACATTTCCGTCACTTTTTTGCAAATTTCATGGTGGTACAGTCTCTCTCTGTTCCTTACTTCACAGTATAATACCCTGAACAAGTGGAACATGTCCAGTGCTGTGTAGTTACTGCACGTTGATTAACTCAGTTATCCTCAGCTTGCATTGTGGGTTTCTTTGTGTGCGAAGGTGGCTAGTGATGGCACATCGCAAGCTCTCCAAACTGGAGAGGAGCATTATGGTAAGCTCCTATATGGAATGGCACAGCATTGGCTGCTGGTAGGGTTTGAAATCCTTGTGACCATGGCTGGAAGGGTGGATTCTTCCTCATAGTTGGATGCAGCATTTTCTTGCCTCTGTGTAAAATGGAAAAATGGAATAGTATGTCTCGTACCCCCCCCCCTCTCTTTTTAGGGATTTATCATTAGGCGCTTCTGGGCTCTGCTTTCCATAGGAGTGCATAAAAAACTAGTAGGGAGCTCATGCCTCAGCCTTAATTCTGTTTTGCAGACATATTCCCAGCAGAACAGGCACAAAACTTTAGTCTGATGTTCAGAACATGAACACTAGGTTGCAGTTCCAACAAGCCTCCTGGAAGGCACTTGCTTTGGTATGTAGTTTGTAATATACATATAAATAAATAAATTGAAGGATGGGAGATCACACATTGGCGGGGAGTTTTCTGCCACTATATTTACTCCCCTCCTTGCAGTTCCAGTTTTCATCATTCTCTGTGCACAGGTAAGTACTCTCCAGCTTTCTTTTCTCTCACCTCCAAGTCTCCTTTGAGGATCAGTCATATTTGTATGGGAAGATAGACAGATAGTCATAGAGACATGTAGATAAAGATATTCAGTTGCAGCATGCATTAAATTATTTACTTTTGAAATGGGATATTGCTGCTGTGAAATGCTCTTGGTCTGGAACACTTTGATGCCGTTCAGTGGTGTACATACTGTATCAAGCATTCTAAGGAGGTGGCCCTGAATTCTTTTTCATGCACCCTATGCACATGTTCACCTTGCTTTGTCAGCTAACAAGTTTTTTTTCAGCCCAGCCCAGTATGCTGCAGGACGTGGAAGCTGCACTGAGGAACCCTAAGGGACTGATTCTTCAAGTGTACCCTGGATGGAGTTATAGGCCGGACCTGTTGCCAGAGAACTGCAGAAATTTGTGACCACTCATAGGTTCAAGGGAGTTCTGGGATTGTTTGCTTCCTCCAACCTAAAGCCCTCTTAGATGGCTTAGTATTTGGCCTTAGTCACCCAATGTCTGTACCCGTAGCTGTGCATATGCTGATTTTTTCTGGGGGGCAGGCAGCTTCACCCTCGCACATCTAAAAAGGTGTGTGTAGGGTCTAGCCCTTCTCATGTGCCCAGGGTAACACCAATCACCAATTTGGGGTCAGGAAGGAATTTTCCTCCAGGCCCAATTGGCTCTGGGGTCCTGGAGGTTTTTCAGCTTCCTCTGGGCATAGAGCAGGGATCACTCTGGATGGAGGGGGGGAGTGTCACCCAGGAGCTCCCCTTCTTGGAGGGCTTGTCCTTGCTATTGGTGTGATCCCCTACCTCCATTTCTCGGGGGAAGGTGGTCACCAGCAGGATGGCATGTGGTATTTTCCCTGCATTGGCAGGATGGATTTGAACAGCCACAGGTGCCAAGCTACATCGATGGAGTCCAAACTACCGACTGATTCTCTCTTTTTTAGCTGCAGGTCCGGTGAAACCCTACTGGTGTGTATGGTGGCTGCCAGGTCCAGTGGTGGCAAGGTGGCCAGGACTTGGAGGGGTGCACCAGCGTGGAGGATCCTAGCAGTGGCCATGTGGGCCTCCTGCAATCCTTCAGGATCAGCAGGGGGGCTCCTTGGGGTCCCAGCTGTGGAAGAGCCTCCTTGGACAATTGGTTGGGTCATGGTGCCCAACCTCAATCAAACAGGATGCAAGGCAGAGGATATGGGATGGCCAGTGGAGTCCCATGGGGTGATTCTTCCCTGCTCTTGTGGAATGGCGATGGTTCTCGCTGGGTGATGCCTGTCCAGCTGGGGTCTTTACCTGTGATCATAGGACACTAAGGTGCCTGCTTGGTTGGTTGTGCAGCTCTGGAGTGTTGGCGGTGAGCCATTTGGGGGCTCTTGTGGCGGATTGGGGCATTGGGCACCAATCCGTTTGGGGGAAACAGGGCCCTCAGGCACAGTTTCCCTATTATGGGGATCCCCATAAGGGGTCTGGGGAGTGAGGAATGGCCGGTGCATGCCCAGTTGGGGGCTGTCAGTCCACCTCACTCCCAGGTGGCAGGGGATGATTCACACAGGGGTGTATACCCATGTGGCATCCCACTGACTGTCATCCCATGGTTCCCCCCCTCAGCAGGGGTCTGAGGGGGGGTGTGGGTCATCGGCTTGGCAGGCGGGTCAGCCGATGTTTGGATCCATGCCCTATGCACACTTTTGCTCCCTGAGCTGTAATCTCAATAAGTTGTGGCCTCTTTACCTCCAGCATTGCGTCTGTGTGGTTTTTGTCACTGTACCCCTCCCCACCCTCCTCCCCCACTCAGCACTCGCCTGCAACAAGTGGCACCAGGGTTCCGAGGGGCACCTGCATGATGGCGGGAAGGCAAATCTTAGGATTGCACTGTAAAGGATTATGACATGAAACAACATGCTAATAACAGTTTATTGAAGTTATTAAAAGCAGGGTCCTCTGGAGTTATTAGAAATGATATTGAGTTAGAAATCCCAAGTCTCAGTTTAAGCCAAAACAACATAAGGTGTTTAGTTTCTTAATGAATTCTAATTCATATCTTTCCCATTGTATATTCTTTTTCAATTTTTCTGTTGACTTTCAGATCTGCAACAATATATCCAGAAAGAAATGCAGGAATATGGATACTACTGTTTAAATTAGTAATAATTCCCTCTCCAGGCAACTTTATGGCTAGAGAACTCTCACAAATAATTCACTTCTGTTGTTTTCATCTATTGTATTTTAACCCACTCATTATTGAAATAACAAGGTGGAATACGTGGGACTCCTCTTTTCCGTTTTATCCAGACAGCTATTATTCATTTAGAAAATTATATATTTCCTGTCTAGACCTGGTCAAAGCAGCTCACAATAATAAAACAAAAGCAGCCTATAGTAAAAACAATTATTATTATTATTATATTATTATTATTATTATTATTAATTTTACACTTTAACTTTGTTGCATGGGGGGAATTACTTCTTTGGCATTTAAAACATCTAAAATTGGTTTCCCGATCTCATCGTATTCAAATAAAGGGACTGCCATATGCAAGTTCCCAAAAAACGGATTATGCATAATCCTACCCATCAGATATTGCTCCCAAATTTTCTGATACCATTTTTTTAACAATGGGCCTTTGAGGGATTTCCAATTCCCAGCAATGACGAGATGAGCAGAGGCAACTAATATTGACACAAGAGTTCTGGTATTCCTATCTAGCACAGAGTTGGGCCAAAAATCCAATAGAAGAAATTCTGGGGAGTATGGCAATGAAAGACCCATCATGTTGAATATCTCTTTGTGAACCACTCCCCAAAATTCCTGAACATAGTGGCATTCCCACCACATATGTAGGGTCATGCCTTCCTGCTTGCAAGATCTCCAACACAGAGGGCTCAACAACCTGTTCATCTGATTCAATTTATGTGGTGTTAAATACCAATTGGACAGTAGCTTGTAAAATTGGAGTTTAATATTCCAACAACTAGATTTGTTGGAAGGGGAATTCCATATATGTTTCCAATCAGATTCCGAGATAGCCTGTTTTAAAGAATCAGAACATTTTTTTTGATACGGCAGAGGGTCTTTACGTAACACCCTTAATAATAATTTGTAAAGGGTTGAAATCCTGTCCTGTTTACCATCTTCCCTGTTCGAAATAATTTCCTCAAAAGGAGTTAGGGGTCGAAGCAAATCCTTGGACCTGATCAGCTTGGTGAACAGGTGTTTCTGTTGGGGTTAGAATGTATGTATGTAACCAAAGAGACTCCATATTAATTTTTTCAGTATTCTAAGTGCTTTGTTCACAGGTGCCAAGATGTTCCCAGCAGCTATCTCACAGAAGAGGATTGTTTTGGCTATCGCTTTTCCAGCCTTGGGAAACTTTCGCTTTCTCAGCTTCAAAGGGATTGTTTTGAGAACTATGGGGGGAGGTTGGGTCTGCAGGGATCTGATACTTTGTACCTCATGCTTTGCCTGTCAAACAACGGACTCTTGTCTGATTGCAGAAGGTAGTCTGGAGTATAGACATTATCTAGTCACAGATCTGACATTTTGTTATGAATCAAACTTTTCCAATGCCTAAGCCGGAGCAGACAGGGACCCTTTGTTTGATCCATATGCCTCCCCCAGCTCTCAAGGACTGGAACCTCAAGGACCCGTTCCAAGGGGGACGGGGTCCTCCATTACTACGATTTATACTCTCGCACCCAGTAGAACAGATACCCGGCCCATCGCCACAGCAGATCCATTGATATCCTTGCCAACTCCGACGCAGTGGGGTTCGAGGCCAAGGGACGCGAGAGAAAGAAGGGCAAGTACAGTGTTCATGCAACCCCCGATGGATGGCCGACGGAGTTTAGAAGTAATTGCAGAGCATACCAGTAGCCAACCGTGGTATTACTGGAACAGAGAAGCCGACCAGTCGGAGTGGGAAACATCCCGCCGCGATGTATTAAGTTGGGACTATGCAGAAGTTACCCCGTGGACAGGGCAACAAGACCTGAGTGAACACACGTGGATACAATTACAAAGCCAAACCGTAGTGATTGACGCTGGAATTTCAGCGGTTACGGGATTAGCGAAAGGGATCTTGGCAGGGAGATCACAAGAAGAGCAAGGTGCAGGGGCCCAAGGCATGGGGGAAATAAGACCTTGGCCCGGGGCAGCCTGTGCAGAATCATATGCTGAATACGTGGAGACCTCGCAAGCCACCGAGGAACCACCTTACAAGTATGCCGATACTGAAGCCACCGAAAGGAATTCAGGTCGTGTACAAATTTTAGAGGAAAGGCTGACGAGCATGGAAGAGAGTCTGGCCCATGCAGTCCACCTTCTGTCTGTACTTGTGGTTGGGGGTTCAGAAGAAAACCGGGAATTGCCAGCAGGACTGCACAACATCAGTCAAAGCCTGTCTAACTTGCAAAAGTATATCCCAAGAACTGAGGTTGGGGCACCAGGTCAACCGCTTCCAGTAGAGGATATACCGCAGCAACCCGATGAACCACCGGACCCCACTCCGGAGATAAGTGAGGATACCTGTGCTGACCCAGATGTAGAAGACGAGGTGGAAGAGGACGGAGACGATGGGGGACTGCCTTTAGAAGAACCTCCGACAACCCCGAGGGGTACACCGGAACGTCCTCCAGTAGAAGCTCCCGTCATCACACCGCCAATTATTCCGCCAACAACGTCCCAAGGTGGGGGGACAACCCTTTCTAACGAGACTAATGGCACCATTGCAAAGAGGTACCACTCCACGTCTCACTCCACTGCCAGGACCGATTGGAAGGGGAACTACTCCTCGGCCGCTACAAACGCCTGGGCCAAGAGGAACCCCGATCCCAAGAGGCACTCCTCCCCCATTACAGCCCGTGCCGCTGCAACCAGTACCACTATTGCCCGCACCACGAGGGACGCCCCCAGCACCGCTACAACCAGTGCCACTGTTGCCCGCACCAAGAGGGATGCCCCCAGCACCGCTGCAACCAGTACCACTATTGCCTGCACCAAGAGGGACGCCCCCAGCACCGCTGCAGCCAGTACCACTATTGCCCGCACCACGAGGTACTCCCCCCATCCAACCATGATACAACCGGCACCGTTACACCCATCATCAATGTTGCCTGCACCAAGAGGACCCCCTCCACCGCTACAACCAATTCCGCCCCCCCCCGCAGCTTCCACAACCAAGGCCCCAACAACCTCCGTTTCAACCACCGCCGCAACCGGTACCTCTCGATTACTATCCGGTACCAGCGCCAGCGGCCAGGCCACAAGAATTACCGATGGGTTGGGTGAAGTTGGAAGCCACGTTTGATGGAGATCCTTCTAAATTAGGATTTTTTCTCGTGCAAGCCTTACAATTCTTTAATCGGTGGGGACATTTATTTGGAGATGAAGCCAGCCAAATCGAACACTTGGGATCCCGTCTTCAAGGAAAAGCTGCAGATTGGTATGTAGCTCTTTACGATATAGGCGCCCCCGAGTTAAATACGCTTCAAGGGCTAGTGGATGCACTACGAGCCCAATACGAAGATCCCTTAGAGGAGACAAGAGCTAGGATGGAATTGCAGTCCATTAGGCAAGGCAACATGTCAGCTAGCGACTATGTTACAAAATTCCGACAGCTTGCCGCCAAATGCCCAAGGTGTGAGGAGTCCACCAAAATCATCCTATTCAAACAAGGCATGAATCCTAAGTTATTGGATAGAGCCCTTATGCAAGATAATCCCCCCACCCTATTGGGGTGGATTCAGTTAACTTGTGAAGTAGAAAACCGCATGCAAGAAGTACGCTTAGTTGAGCAACAGCAACACGCTGGGCAAAGGCGCTCTTCCGTTCTAGTAAGAGGAGGCAGAGGTGCTGGATATGCTACCAGAGGAGCGAGAGATGCTAGATGGCAACAAAGATTGTGCCTGCAGTGTGGCCAAAGCGGTCACTTTGCGGCGCAATGTCCGTACCGGCCTGTGCAAAGAACTCCGCTCCAACTAAGACGTCCAGCCCCCGCCACTCCACCTGCGCCACCCCGCCCGACGCCAGCTCCTAGATCGACAAGAGGCAGAGGGGATTCTCGTAGAAATCCTCCCGAGAGAGGGTTAGAGTTAGAAGAAATTATGGACTATGATTCAACAGCTCTAACCGGAGAGGAAAATCCAGAGAGTCCTGCCTCGGGAAACGAAATGGATCTGTCGTAAAAGGACCCAAACGGCAGATCAAATCTCAGTCAGTTCCTACTTTGAACAGACCTCATGGGTCCATACTCTTCATACCAGTAACATTGGTGAATCCAGATAGAAAAACGCATGTCCGCGTTCAAGCTCTCATAGACTCGGGCTGCTCTAGAGACATTATTGCACCGGCCCTAGTGAATGGATTAGTACTCCCCATTAAAGAGCTGGAAACTCCAGTCATTTTTGAACAAATGGATGGCACTAACATGAATCCTGTCACCACTGAAACCGCGCCGGTCATCACAGGCATGGGACAACATTGGGAGACAAGATCATTCGTAATTAGTGCCACCGCCAAATATCCGTTGATTCTGGGAAGCAGATGGTTGTGGGATCACAACCCCTACATAGACTGGGCAGTTGGAAGTATCACTTTTTCCCATGATACTTGTAAAAATCACTGTTGGAATCAAAATTGGGGTAACAACCCTACCCTCTGTGAACAAGCCCTTCTAACTCAAGAAGAAATCAACCAAATACCCAAACAGTACCGGGCTTACACCCAAGCTTTCACTGAAGAAGAAGCCAACTCTTTACCTCCCCACAGGAGGACGGACTGTGCCGTAGAGATATTACCGGGTGCATCTTTGCCCAAAGGCAGACTGTATCCCATGAGCCCCAACGAAAGGGAAGAACTCCGTAAATTCATTGACACCAATGTTCAAAGAGGATTTATCCGACCTGCTAACAGTCCGCATGCTGCTCCAGTACTTTTCGTTAAGAAGAAGGATGGGGGACTAAGACTTTGCACAGACTTTAGGGGACTAAACGCAGTATCCTCCAGCAATGCCTACCCCATCTCACTCATCCGAGATTTACTCAACGTCGTGGCACAAGGTAAGATCTTTACAAAATTGGATTTAAAAGATGCTTACTTCCACGTTCGTATCAGAGCAGGCGATGAATGGAAAACCGCTTTTAATACACCACTCGGCCAGTATGAATATTGGTTATCATGTCCATGATCAATGAAGTATTGCATGAATTCTTATACAAAGGAGTAGTAGTGTACCTAGATGACGTTTTAATTTATTCAGAATCGGAAGAAGAACATGTAGAGCTCGTGAAAAAAGTTCTGACTACTCTAATGTGTAACAAATTACCCATGAAACTGTCTAAATCTGGGATACTGTATCTCTAAAGATGGTCTGAAAATGGACCCGGACAAAGTACAAGCCGTACAAAATTGGCAAACACCCTCTACCCGCAAAGAATTGCAATCTTTCTTGGGCTTTGCCAACTTCTACAGAGAATTTATAGCGAACTTTGCTCAAATAACACTTCCCCTAACCGAACTGTTAAAAACCAAAGACAAGGGGGACCAAGCCAAAAAACCAAGTGCCAAATTGTCCTGGACGCCGGAGTGCCAAGCGGCGTTCAATCACCTTAAAACTCAATTCGTTTCTGAACCCGTCCTACAACACCCCGATGAAAATCGCCCCTTCGTAGTACAGGTTGATGCCAGCGACACTGCGATTGGAGGCGTCCTCTTGCAGAGGGGGGAGGACGGTAAACTTAAGCCCTGTGCCTTTCTATCTCGGAAATTTTCTGAAGCTGAAAGAAATTGGAATGTTTGGGAGAAGGAGGCTTTCGCTGTAAAAGCAGCACTCGCCGCCTGGAGACACTGGCTGGAAGGAGCCCGTCATCCTTTTGAAGTGTGGACAGACCACAAAAATTTAGAAGCCTTACGCAGTCCCAGAAGGCTAAATGCTAAACAACTGCGTTGGGCAGAATATTTCTCTAAATTCAATTTCATTTTAAATTTTTTGCCTGGCAAAACTAACTTTCTTGCCGATGCCCTATCGTGCATGCCCCAGCATAAAAGCAAAAGGGAGGAGACGATAGACACCATCTTTTTGCCTACGCAATTAGGGGGAGTGGTGACAACGAGCAGCCGCACAACCCAACCTCCCCAACCCGATCAAGGGTGGAGACTAAAACTAAAAGCTGAAGTAGAAAAGGAGGGGGGGAACGTACCCAAAGAAAAATTACAACAATCTGAACAAGGAGAATGGCTTTGGGGAGACCGCTTCTATGTACCCAGTAGTTTAAGGAAAGAAGTATTACAACGCTGTCATGATGCCCCTACGGCTGGACACTATGGGTACTTAAAGACACTCCATCTAGTGCAACGGCAATTTTGGTGGCTGGGCATGCGCCAAATCCCGCAAAGGCAAACCGCCGGGACTGTTACAACCTTTAGAAATGCCAAACAGACCATGGGAAACAATATCCATGGATTTTATTACCAACCTACCCCCCTCCAAGGGACACAATTGTATTTTAGTCGTAGTGGATTTATTCTCCAAGCAAGCTCATTTTATACCTTGCACCACTATACCTTCGGCTCGAAAACTGGCAGATATCTTTCTAAAACACATTGTAAAACTGCATTCTTTTCCGTCAAAGGTGATTTCGGATCGCGGCGGACAATTCGTTGCCAACTTCTGGCGGGAGTTTCTACAATTTATGGGAATTGAGCAAGGTTTAAGTTCAAGCCATCATCCGCAAACCGACGGACAGTCTGAAAAAACTAATCAAATATTGGAACAATTCCTTCGCTGTTATATTAATTTCCAACAAGACAACTGGGTTGATTTGCTTCCCCTAGCAGAATTCTCGTATAATAACAGTGTACATGCCTCCACAGGAGAAACTCCCTTTAAGGTCGTTTATGGCTTCCACTTCAAACCCTTCCCGTTTGAAGCGCTCCCCCCTCCTACTTCAGTGACCAAGGACGTTTCAGACTGGTGGGGGGAAGCTGCTCAACAATGGACTCTAATTAAAAACCACCTCGACAAAGCCAAACAGGATTACAAGAAATACGCAGACTGCCATCGTGTGGCCGAATGGAAATTACAACCAGGAGACCTTGTTTATCTCTCAACGAAAAACCTGAAAGTAACTCAAACCAGCCGCAAATTAGCTTTGAAATTTCTGGGACCCTTTCCTGTTCGTAAAGTAATCAACAAAGTGACTGTTGCCTTAGATTTGCCAAAGAACTTACGCCATGTTCATGATACCTTCCATGTCAGCCTGTTAAAAAGGGCTCCACCAGCAGACCAATGGCACACTCGAGCCCCTCCTATCCCAACCTTGATCACTGATCAAACCCATTATGAAGTACAACAAATTTTGGACTCTAAGCTTAAAAGAAATCAACTGTTTTATCTTATCAGATGGAAAGACTTTGACTCTGGGTTTGATGAATGGGTGCACTCTGTACATGTTCATGCTCCTAAATTAATCAAGGCTTTTCATAATAGTTATCCGCATAAGCCTGGGGGAGGGGCCTCTTAGAGGGAGCAGAATGTCAGGGTTAGAATGTATGTATGTAACCAAAGAGACTCCATATTAATTTTTTCAGTATTCTAAGTGCTTTGTTCACAGGTGCCAAGATGTTCCCAGCAGCTATCTCACAGAAGAGGATTGTTTTGGCTATCGCTTTTCCAGCCTTGGGAAACTTTCGCTTTCTCAGCTTCAAAGGGATTGTTTTGAGAACTATGGGGGGAGGTTGGGTCTGCAGGGATCTGATACTTTGTACCTCATGCTTTGCCTGTCATTCGTAACAATACACGTGTACCAGCCTGGATATTGTATCTAGGCCAGTGGACTATAATGAATACTTTCTTCAGTAAACTTTTTGAAAACAACGGACTCTTGTCTGATTGCAGAAGGTAGTCTGGAGTATAGACATTATCTAGCCACAGATCTGACAGTTTCAGCTGAAGATATCTAAACCAAGATATCCCAATTCTGAACCTTTCTTCTACTATAGATTTTTCCAGAATTGTCCCGTTTTCAATCCAGTTAGTAATCAACAATATCCCAGAGTTTTTCCATTCCCTAAACTCACTTAAATCCTTTCCTGGAGGGAACCACTCTTGGTTAATGAAAGATGTTAGGAGAGAGATACCTGGAGCTAAGGTTTTCCTATATTTATCCCAGGTTTTCAGCATGTTATCTAATAGGGAGTTGGAAGAAGTCATAACTGGCCTGTTTTTCACTGAGGACCAGATGGTTACTGGTAAGGAAAGTGGTGAAGAAAAGAAACTTTCTACAGAGATCCAGGCTTCTGCTGGGTTCAGTCTTAAAGCCTGAATCAATGGAGCCAAAGAAGAGGCAGCATGATATAAAGACAGGTCTGGGACATTCAGACCACCTAAACCTGAGGGCTGACGTAATGTCCGGAACCCAACTCTTGGTTTGCGACCAGCCCAAATAAACTCATTGAGAGACCTTTGCCAAAGCTGTATTTTCCTTGTATGTATTTTAACTGGGAGGGATCGGAACAGAAACAGAAACTTAGGGAGAATAAGAGATTTAACCAATGAGATCCTATCAAACCATGAGTAACTTTGTTTTTTCCATTTAGAAAATAGGATCAGCACAGATTTAAAAAGTTCATCGAAATTTACCCGAACAACATCATTCAAGCGTATGGGGACATAAACTCCTAGATATCTCATCTTATTAGTAACCCATTTGAATGTAAATCGTGTTTGTAACCTAGCTACTGAACTAAGGGTTAGATTAATGGGGAACAACTCTGATTTCGATTGATTAATTGTTAAACCTGAGATCGAACTGAACAAGTGCAGGGTTTGCAAAATTGATTCTAATGAGTCAACTAGTAGAGAGGTAAAGATTAAAATATCGTCAGCATAAAGTGAAACCTTATGTTCTTTATCCCCCACCTTAATACCATGGATCAGAGGATTTTGCCTTAGAGCTTCTGCCAACGGCTCCACAGCAAGAGCAAAAAGGAGGGGGGAAAGTGGACAGCCCTGTTGGGTACCTCTATTTATATTAAATGAACCAGATTTCAGATTGTTTGCCTTGACGTGGGCTTGAGTGGACGAATAAAGAGCTTGCAGAGTACAGAGAAACCTTTGGCCAAAACCCATGTGACGAAAAAGGGAAAGAAAATATGACTTTTCTATAGAATCAAAGGCTTTGACCATATCGAGACTCAGTACAACTGCCTCTAACTGTTGAGTGTTACAAAAATTTATAATATTCATCCTCCTCCTCACATTATCTGTTAGATTTCTATTGGATATAAAACCCGTTTGATCTGGTTTAATTAGCTTCTCGACAATTTTCTTTAGACGATTGGCCAGTACAGAGGTAAAGATTTTATAATCTGTATTTAACAGTGCTATTGGACAGTATGATGCTGGATCTGAGGCATCTTTACCCTCCTTTGCAATAGGAACAATAGACGTTGTTCTGCATGAGGGAGGGACATCCCCATTCTGAAGGATCTCATTACATGCATTGGTTAAAGGGACTAGTAAACAGGCAGAAAATGCTTTATAAAATTCCGCTCTGAAACCGTCAGTCCCAGGGGCTGAATTGACCTTCAGAGTTTTAATAGAATCTAAAATTTCCTGTGGGGTTATGGGATTATCCATAAGGCTTCTATCCGAGTCAGATAAGGTGGAGAAGAAAGTATTAGAGGGGGAAAAATCCTCAATTTCTTGTTCTTTGGGCCTCAAAGATGAGTATAATTTTGAGTAGTGCTCTGCAAAGATATTCACTATCTCCCTGGAAGAATGTTTTTTTACTTTCTTAGAATCTAAAAAGCCCTGAATATGACGGTATTTCGTCTCCTTCTTGGCTCTCCAGGCCAGTAGCTTTAATGACTTTGGAGAATGGGTCCAGTATTTCTGTTTCATAAAAATGAGTTGTTTTTGAACCCATTGTGAATCAAAAATATCAAGCAATCTGCGTTCAGCTAACAATTTTTGATAAGTTTCCCCCCCCCTTTTAGTTTGTGTTCCTGTTCTAACCTAGTAAAAACAATTATAGACAATTTGTTAAAGGTAAAACAAATAAAGCAATCAGGCCAATAATAATAAATACCAGGATGTATGTATGTATGGAGATCTTACTTAGGCAAATAAGAGAAGATAATTCAATAAGAGGACTGAGGGCAAAAGGATTTGAATATAAAGTGAGAGCTTTTGCTGATGACATAATGGTGATAGTGGAGGATCCAATAGAGTGCATGCCTAAATTGATGAAGAAAATGAAAGACTTTGGAGATTTAGCGGGATTTGTAATAAATAAGGTGAAGTCCAAAATACTGTGTAAAAATATGACTAAACAACAACAAAAGGAGTTGATGGATAAGGTGGAATGTGAAGTAGTGAACAAAGTCAAATACTTGGGAGTGGAAGTGACAGCGAAAAATATTGACTTATACAAGAATAACTATGACAAGTTATGGCAACAAATAGATAAAGATATGATTAGATGGAATAAAATGAACTTGTCATGGTTAGGTCTTATTGCAGTAATCAAGATGAATGTTCTTCCAAGAATGATGTTTTTACTATAGACAATACCTATTGTTAAAGATAGTAAACAATTTGAAAAGTGGCAGAGAACGATGTTAAACTTTGTTTGGGCTGGAAAGAAACACAGAGTTAAAATGAAAGTACTTTATGATGCAAAAGAAAGAGGAGGTCTACAATTACCAAATTTTAAATTATATCATGATGCGGTATGTTTGGACTGGTTAAGGGAATGGTTGTCATTGAAGCACTTGAAGTTATTAGCACTGGAAGGATATAATAAACTATTCGGATGGCATGCATATCTATGGTATGACAAAGTAAAAGCAGACTCTATGTTCTTACACCATTATGTAAGAAGAAGTTTGTTTGTTGTATGGAACAAATACAAGAAATACATGGAGGAGTCTATACCAATGTGGATTATCCCTGCGGAAGTAGTAAACCCAAGAACAGAATATGCAGGGGAAGACTGGTTGACATATAAAGAAATTCTTGAGATAAAGCAGGACAATTATTTGCTTAAAGGTAATGATGAATTGCCATTCCAATATGGATGGTTTCAATATATGCAGATAAAAGACTTATATGAGAAGGACAAAAGGAAAAATGGTTTTAGAGTACAAAATTCTGAGTTTGAGAACTGTTTGCTTCAGGGGGGGAAGAAAATAATTTCTAAAATATATAAGGTATTGCTGAAATGGTTTACAGAGGAGGAAGTTGTTAAAGTTCAGATGGTCAAATGGGCAATAAATTGTAATAGGGAAATTTCAATGGAAGCTTGGGAAAAGGTATGGAAAAATGTAGTTAAGATTTCAGCATGTACCACTGTGCGTGAAAATGTATACAAAATGTTGTATAGATGGTATTTAACACCGAAGAAGTTGGCCAAGGGTAATAGTCAGATGTCTGATAAATGTTGGAAATGTAAACAGCATGAAGGTTCATTCTATCATATGTGGTGGACTTGTGATAAGGCTAAGCAATTCTGGGGGGGGGGGATATAGTTAAAGTTATGTCAGATATTTTACAAAGGAATATAAATAAAACCCCGGAATTGCTGTTATTATGTATGAACCTAGAAGATTTTGATAAAATGGACAGAGTTATGGTGTTTTATATGATTACGGCGGCCAGAATGTGTTATGCACAGATGTGGAAGACTCAGGAGATACCATCTATGGAAGATTGAATTTTGAAAGTTTTGAATATGGCAGAAATGGACAAACTAACAAGGAAATTGAAAGAACAAGAAGAATTGGACTATACATTAAGCTGGGAAAAATTCAAGAAATATGTGGAGAAAAAGTGGGACATGAAGGGGAAATTGTGGTCTTTGGAGAATTACGGGAGATAGAAACTTACTTAAGCTTAAAAAGGGGTATATTTTACTGTATTTTAATGGATTAGTATAGTATATTTACAGGGGAGTATAAGTATGAGTAATAAGGTTATAGGGAGTATATGTGAAATATAGACAATATAGTTAATTGGTGTGTAAGGAATAGTATGTTATACATATATATGTAGTTTTGTTTTAGTTACTGTAGGTACTTATTATTACTTATATAATTTTTGTATTTTTAACTAAGATAAGTAATATAGGTAGTGTAGATAGTTAAGATAAGTAAAGAGATTTTATTAGTATGTATAATATAGGTATATATTATAAATTTTAAGAATTGATATAATATACTTTTTAGATTAAGTTGGGTATGGAAAACTGCGGGGAGTCACCAGAAAAAGGGGGGAAGGATGGGGGGAAATGCAATGGGGTGGATAATGATAATGATTTTTATGTTTATGTTTGTAAACCCATCCAATAAAAATTCTTTAAAAAAACAACAACAATAATAATAAATACCAATAAACTCCACCACTCAAAGCAAGCTAAGACATAAAAGCGCATAAAACAGAGCTGTCTAGAATGTTATTAATAAAGCAAAACATAAAACAGCCAGAAAGATAGAGCCCCTTAATTCTTAAGGGGGAGAGTATTCCAAAGTTAAAGTGCTATGTCTAAAGAAGGAACATCTGAAGGTGGGGGCACAGAGATTGGGGCCCCACAGGAGGAACTCAACTGGCAACCTGGACAATATGGGTGAAGGCAGTTCTTCAAGTACCTCAGCCCCAACCCTTTTAGTGCGTTATAGGAAAGAACCAGCACTTTGAAGTGATGTTGGGGTGGGGGAGGCAGTCAATATAGACTATGGAGAAATGACCTCCACCCTGGCATTTACCCAAATAATTCATCCATTGGGACTACATTCTGTTTATGAATTGGAACCCAGCTGCAAACTCATAAACAGAAGAAAAGAGAATGGCTACGAGATGTGTCACCAAGCCCCAAGTGCACAGTACTTTAGTGCTAATGGTTCTGGTTGAAGTGGAACAAAAGGGTTTACCATCTCAAACCTTGGAAGGATGTCCCATCTCAAAGGACAGAGACTTGGGCAGCCAGTGGCTAAATAGCAATTTCTTCTTCTTGAGGAAGAAAGATTGGAATGACCCTAGAGGGAAACAGACTCACAAGGAAAATTATAAATTCTAGTGACTAGAGATGGGCACGAAACAAAACACGGAACAAAACTCCAAATGGAACGGCTGGTTCATTTGCAAAGAAATGTGTTCCGTAGGATTGCTCAGAAGAAAAGCAAGCAGATAAGCAGTTGACAGGAATACCTAAAAGGGTGAAACCCATTCTTCTTATAGAGCACAATTACTCATCCCCCCTCTCAACAGTAAAACATAACTTTCGGCGTGAAGCAGTCTTGAGTATTCCTCACATAGTTTACATATCAAGTCTAGACACTAGGAAGGCATAAGATTGAAGTTGAAACACAGTGATTCTTGAGAATGGATAGTTTACAAGGTCAGAAGCTCTGGGAGCTTCAAAGCAGTTAGATAAAGTACCTGTGGCTTCAGCATGCCTGTAAAGGCAAGGCAATTTATGGCATTGGCAATACAACATCAAGGTACAACATCAAATAATGGTTCACAGCAACAGCAATGGTTCATTGTAACAGCTCAGCTTAAAATAATGGCATGGATGAGGTGCAGACATGACATACCCCCTCTAAAAGTAAGATGTTATCTCCCAAATCAGCTCAACAAAAACAGCAAGGCTTGACAAACAGCTTTGAACATCAAGGCCAAGCCTTGGCATAGTGGGCTGCATGCATCTATACAGCTTGTCCACTTCATCAGGCCTTGCTAACTGAATTTCATCCATGCAATTAGAATCAGATTGTGCTCCAATAGCATCTTGAGATTTATCTGAATCAATTGTGGCATCTGAGTTGCAGCAGATAACAGCCATTTTATCAACAAAATGCACCGCAGAAAAATCACAGAGGGCCTGCCTATGTTCCAGGTCAACTTCCTCCAGGGCCAGAGATAAGCATCTCCTAACTACCTGGAAAAGCTCCACTGGATTGCACTGTACAGTTGCAATGGTAGTGGGGAAGTAAACTTACTTCACCACCATTAATGTCATCTAGTAGGCACAAAAACATATTTGTGTTTGGTCACATTCGATCTGAGTTTTCCTGAGTATTTGCCTAAGTGTTTAATTGCCCAATGCTCCCTAGTAAACCAAAGGACATTCCAATCTCCACAGAAGGGAAGAAGGCATTCAAGAGCAATCATTTCTAATAACTCTCCCCAAATCAGAAATCGGGAAAATACTTACGTGCAGAACAAGACTTCTACAAAAGTGAGGCAAGCTACACACAAAACTCATTAAATAATTGCATGAGCATTCAGCAGAATTTCAATAAGTCATTTACCCATTTACAAGATGGGGATCATGACACAAAGTTTAAGAGATGATAATACACACTGTTTTCTCACTCTAGATACGAGATACTGGCTGGGGTCAAACACCAAGAGAAAGCTCTTGCCCTCATGCCTGTTTGTAAGCTTCCCAGAAACATTTGGCTGTCTAGTGCTGGAAACAAAATGATGCACTAAATGGAAATAAGAGAGTTGTCCAAGACCACAAAATGAATGCATAATAGATTTGGGATCTGAAACCTCAACCTACTCTTTCTGAGCCCATATTTGCGTGCATCAACTATTTTTCACAGGGAAAGCAATCCATTTTACATTCAAATTCATCCTCTTCGATTAAATTCTCAACATTCCCCACTAAATTAATTTGCCATCCATTCAGATCCTCAAAACTCCATAACCTTCCACTGACCTTCCATTATTCTATACTCTGTTAATTAATTTACCATCCAGAGTCTTGCCAATTAATCCCCTAACACGCTATTCTTTAAAGAATAAATGGAGGGGGGGATCTTTCTTCCTTACTGTAGTTGTACCAGTTGTACACCTCTCCCATTCTCCTACCCACATTAATACAACCAGCAGAGCTGAGTGTAATATGCTGGTGTTGGGCTCCAAGAAATAGAACATTTTCTGAGGTAGGTACTATAGTTTTCAGACAAGGGGACTAAGATGGCCAATCAGCATCTAGATATCCAACGTTTCTACTGATTGTACAGCTTGACTTCTGAACTCAGTTCTCCTTCACCATTTAGTTAGGAAGGTGAAACACCTGTTTGATGCTCCAAAGCTTCTAATGGGGACAACATAAATTAAACTACATATCTGTCTCTGTGCCAACAGTGGAATCTGATCCACTTATTCTTCAAATCACAGTACCCATCTTTATGTGTGGGCAAGAATCACTATATTGATTTTATTGTGTTTTTTCCCTTGGACCATTTGATGGTGCTGTGGAGAATTCTAGAAACACAATGAAGATCTGCCATTCCTCACATTCAACTGTTAATTTATGTATCCACTGACTGGACCTTTATTATTTATCTCTTAAGTATCACACACTCCAAATTCCCAGAAAAACATGTATCTGAACTTATATCTAGTAATCGTAACGTTCATTTCTGAGACTTCCTCATGATCTCAGTGGAAGTTTAATAGAAGAACTCTCACATCAAGGCCAGGGGAGCCAATAAATATTTTATAGTGATTCCCTACCCTCCTTTCCCAATACTAGTTTCATCAACAAAGAAAGAGACAGAAACAGAAACTGAACTGGGCTTGCTTGAGGTGTTTGCTGAACATTTGAGCAGCTAGAGTACAAGCCCCAGTATCAAAAGCTGTACATGTTGAAAAGACATCTGGCTTCAACATATTTTTATGTGATTGTTCGTCATGAATTTGAACCAAGATCCCCCCAGAGAGATTAAACAGCTTAACAGCCAGATGCTGCAGAGGAACAGTTGGCATAAATGGAGTTGATAAAGCTACCAACTTCAAAGTGAACAGAAGGGAACGTTCCCAGTTACCACAATCAAAACAGGAATTCTCAAATCAAAGTTTGTGCGTAAGACATCTGATTCAGAATCTACCTTGTTTGAATTGTTCTGTTGCCTATTTCAGTTGGACCTGATAACGACAGTATCAAACTTGGTATGTTTTGAATTTTGCAATCTGTATTTTTGACTTCTAGTACAAATATATATATAATGACCACAATAAATGTAGACAAAACTGTGCTGAACAAGTGTTCTTATTGTACAGTGTGGCAAAAGATCATCGGCCGTACCACATGGAGCATTTGAATGGGAAGGAGGGACCTTTCCCATCCTTTCAAATCCACACTCCTCACATTGCCTTGTTGTTTTGGTCCAGACCTCCACTTACCAATTCCAGGTTCCAGGGACTAGACTCTGCAATCAACCTGGACACCATCTCATTTCTCCCTATCCAAGCAGGCCTCAATTAAGAACTGAATAATATCAGCCAGACCTTCAGTAGCTCATTCATCTGCTTAGCTTCCATTGTGATCATTGCTATCATCTGTCAATAGTGCCTTTCTTCTGTGTATATAGGACAAACTGGGCGATCTTTACACAAAAGAATGAATGTACACAAGTTTGACATAGAAATGGCAACATTTAAACAACTGTAGTAAACTGTTTCAAGCTACTAGGGCACATAGCTGCTAACTTCAGAGTTACCATTCTCCAACAAAGGTCAATATGATTGCCAACTCTAGGTTGGGAAATTCCTAGAGATTTGGGGGTGGAGCCTGCAGAGGGTGCTATTTGGGAAGGGATAACCTTCAAGCAGTATTCAGACCCACCCAAAAAATACAACAGATACTACGATCAGCAAAAGACAGTAGAGACCCCCTCACCTCTGCAGGAGTATACCGTATACCCTGCAGCTGTGGACAAGTTTACATCGGGACCACAAAGCGTAGCATCCAGACAAGAATAAAAGAACATGAAAGACACTGCAGACTTGGACAACCTGAAAAATCAGCAGTGGCTGAACATAGCCTAACTCAAACAGGGCACAATATCTTATTTCAGGACACCAAAATACTGGACAACACTTCCAACTACTTTGTCAGTCTGCACAGGGAAGCCATTGAAATTCACAAGCATAAGCAAAACTTCAACAGGAAAGAAGAAACCTTAAGAATGAACAGAGCATGGTTTCCAGTTCTGAAAAACACCAGGCTAACAAAACACTCTATACTCGACAATAGCCCTGCAGAGAAGATTAGCACATCAAGCACCAATCCATATGCAAAAGAACCTCCTCAGGATACAGTGAAGCCTCCCGCCATTAGCATTCCACACCCTGGGAAACTCTTACAGGATGACTCAGCTCAACCCCACCCCTCCTGAGTAGATACAAATGACCTGCCAACATCCTTTCCACACTGTGACACTGAGAGATCTCTGTCTTTTGGTGCTACACCTCTGAAGATGCCAGCCACAACTGCTGGCGAAACGTCAGGAACTACAATGCCAAGACCACGGCAATACAGCCCGGAAAACCCACAACAACCATCAATCTTCTCTATTCTTAGCATTCTTACAAGGATGTGATTGCTATGCAATTGGTCAGTTGATCTGTCCCCTTTTTAGCCATGACTAGACATGGGCACAAACAGAAAAACCCCCAAACATGGTATTCGTTGTTCATTGCCATCCACGAACAACGAACAACAAACATTGACGAACATGACATGTTCGCTGTTCATTGTTCATGGGGGCCAGGAGGCCCTCCTCCAGCCATCAAGACCCCTACCACACCACTCCCAGAAACCCTACCTGAGCAGGCAGCAGGAAATGTACCATTAATAAATAATAGCTTGGCCCAGAGCCTGGCAGCAGTCCTGGAACCTGAAGGGGTAGATCCCTACCGCACCACTCCCAGAAACCTTATGTGAACAGGCAGCAAGAAAGGTACCACTAATAAATAATAGCTTGGCCCAGAGCCTGGCAGCAGCCCTGGAACTTGAAGAGGTAGATCCCTATTCCACCACACACAAAGAAAATTCAAGCTCCAATGCACTCTCCCTGTCTCTTTCTCAAAATGCCAACAGCAACTGTCTCTCCCTCACTGTCTGCAAAACCAGAGCTTGGAGCCCCCCTCCCCCCTGCTCTTTGCTTCCGTGTAACAAATTTGGAGCTCCACACTTGAAAGGAAGACCTCCCTATCAAGCTAAATTGGGCTTAGATTGGGGTTTCCAGGGCAACAGCAGGAGTTCAGACAGAGTTCAGGCAGTCCCTGCCTCTAGTTGCCAAGGGAATTGATTGCAGGTGCCAGATTGTCTGGCTTGATGAACAGCAAGGAACAGCAACAAAGGAGGTTTGCAAGGACCACCTGTTCATTTAGAATGGGGCCTCACAAACAGCTTGTTCGCAAACAGCTGATTGGGCTGTTCATGGCTTTTGTAGTTCATGTTGCTGTCCGTGCCCATCTCTAGCAATGACCTGGGAGTTCCATCAGAACCAAGTTCCATCTTAGTTAGAGTGACTGAATCCTCCACCACTCATTATAGCAGAAAAGGAAAAGAGAGACAAAAATAGAAGCATAAATAGACAAGTGAATTCTTTCTCTTCCTTCCACTTGGCCCCAGGACTCTCTCAGCTGCAGAACACAGAGAGGGGGAAGCTCTTAGGTTTTTCTGTAGCTGACTGACCTTTCCTCAGTGCATATTAGCCTCTAGCTGATCCAGCCTCAGTGGCCTTTGGGGGCTCATCATGGACTTTGTCAGGTTTATTGGACCTTCCATGTTCTGAGCCTCCGGAAAATCCTTCAGTGCAGCTCTTCTTATCACAAAGCAATTACTAGATTTCTTCAGGCTTGTTGAAATTCAGGGATGGAATTTACTGCAAAGGTTAAGGAGTCAAAAAATCAGATTAGATCTTGTTTTCAATCAGTCCTCCTGACTTCCTTTTCTATCAGGGGTTCAACTCAAAAGGAAGCACGGCACCGGTAGTCACAGATGTCTATCTGTTGCAAGAAATTGATTTAATATGTGCCATCCTTTATGTGTGAAAGGATCAAAATATAGACATACATATACAGTCTGTCTAGATTTTTTAAAAAAAAATAAAATTGGTAAGAGTATTTTTTGTTATTTTTGTCTTGTTAAAAATACAGATTATCTCTGTCGTGCAAGACAGTTGTAATAAATGTAATTTAGGACTGAAATAAGAAAGACATGACTTTTCTAGAATGGGTAGATAGATTAGAAAAATAATAAAATTACTATGCTTTATTTTAAAAACTACCTTGATTCCTCTGAGGATGGGATAGTGATGCCCATACTACAGCCGGCATGAGGGTCTGTGTGTAAATCTCTTACCAGTCTTGTTTAAAAGTTATGATGAATACACGTGAAATCCATGTAGAGTATACACTTGATTTAACTTTGTGCGTTTTGAATAATTGTCATGATATATTCAATGCATGTACAACTGAATGTGTCATTGAAACCACAGATCTATTCAGATACTTGTCCCTGGTTTCATTTGGCTCTTTCTTACAAATTGATGTACTTTGAGTACAGGCAGAATATATGTTTGTTCAATGTAACATGTGAACATGGCTAATGCTGAAAATATTCACTTGAAAATGCTCACTTGAACTTTTCCACGGAACTGTGTGGGATGATGGAACTGAAGGCCGCATCTCTCTACACAAATATGGTACAGGCAAGGATACACAGAGCATGACCAGTTGTATTGAGCTGGGAGCCAGGGTAGGATTGAATAGCCTTTTAGGAAACATGTATAATGGGGAGATTTAATAAGTCGCACAGTTCATAGGTTAATTAATAAACCCTAGTTTAATCCATACATAGTGTTTTGTGTCTTCACTTCTGGATATTAATTAAAAAAAAAAAGAAACTGACTTTTTTATAATCAAAATCTAGATTGTGTGGTCTTTTGTAAAATACAATATTATCTTGAGTATGTGTAGGAGACTAAAAGGTCAGAAAGTAGGAAAGGCTGGAGGCCTGGGAAGGTAGCTTGGGAAATGGCAGCCTACACCAGCTCCTGCATATTTGTGACTGCAGTGAGGGGAGGCACCTGAGATTTCTACCCTCTTCCAATCCCAACTTGCATGGATATTTAAAGTAATTTTAGGGAGAATTAAGACTGATTAAGAGGGAAAATGTGTGCTAAACTATTATAAATATTGTATGGCATCCCTGCAGAACTCCCAGTGATAACTGTTTAGCACAAAAAATTTAAAAATGTTTCTAAAAATGTGTGTGGAAGAAACTAACAGTTATTTTTCTAAAACATTTCAATCCTGACATCAAAAGCTATAAGGGTTCTTTTTCTCTGTGCTGTCTTTCACCTCTCCTAAGTGACTGGCTTTTGTTTCTTCTGTGAGTTAGTGATGTATAGCTGTTAAAATGCCAGAAAAGAACCCGGAAGATTCAGATTCAAATTCCCACTTCTCTGTAAGATCATAGGTGATTTTAGGCTAGTTACTGTCTCTCAGCCTAACCTACCACGAAGAATTGCTGTTGAGGGAGATGGAGAGTACACTGTCATTTATCCTTGCAGTGAGATAAAATATGTTAATAGATAATGCTGACATGGCTTAGATGGGGAGGGGGGTTAATGAATCGGGTGGCAGGAGGCAGAATTGGAAGTTCTCCTTAAGTGAGTTGCTGGCAAAACTATCTGTCAGTCCTTGGCAGGTAGACCCCTAAGTCCCTCACAGCAAGCACTCAGGTGCATTGGTTGAAGTAACTTTTATTAGAGATCTATACAGTCCAAGTGATCTATATTGAATGCATTGGCAGAAGTGACTATTCAAAAAGGGGTAGTGTTAATTATAGAGAAACGTCCCGCCCTTTGGGTCCGTTAACATTCTGGCACAAAAATGCCAAAGAGTTACATGGGAACTGATTAGTTTAGGCTAGACATAGTCCAGAATGAAATCATCTCAGTCTCTGAGAAAAGATACATCACTAGCCACCCGCAGCTTGCATCCAAGGACACCCACTGGATAAGTGAAAGTAAATACCTTCAACAGATAACAGCGAACCCCCACTGGGTCTCCTGTACATTTTATGTTAGCAGTTTACACACTCTCAGATGATTAGTACAGTGCGCAGAATATAATCTCAGCAAACGTTTATGATCAGCACAAAATGCAAAACACATTACTGGCATGTATGCAGGCAGGTATACATGACACTATCTTTGGGATCAAGCCAATGCTTTCCTATGGGCAATGAAGTGTTATTAAACACACACTTTTAAAACCCTAGTTGGCAACTTATTTTTTAACAAGGACTATATTATGAACTGAACAAGAACTCAGTCCAGCAACACAAGATCACTCTTTTTTTATGTGGTTCGGAAATGTAGGCAAAGAGATGTAGCCTCCTCATTCAAGGATGAAGAAGAATAAAGTTATGATAAAGTTTCCTAGCTTCTGACTCCCAACCATGAATTAAAGAATGAGCAATTGAGTGAAAAAGAAGAAAATACCTCTCTTGGTGTCCTCAGTTACAGGAGGGGACTTAAGAGCTTTTTGCCTATGTGTCAAAGTGAACAGCTGAGATAAATAATCAGAAAAGGACTCTGCCAAAGCTTCTGTTGTTGTTCTCACTGGAGAAAAGGGTATTAGAGGAAACTATGCACATATTCTCACTGTGTAGAAAGAAGTGGCAAAATTGGATAACAATGAAGGATCTGACACCATGTTAAAGCCAGGCAGGAAACCCACAGGGTAAAAGTGGAACTAGTTGTCTATCTTTACTGGAAATCTATATGATTTCATGTGTCCAGAGCTGAATGGGGGCTCCAACGCAGTCACACAAATAATGCAAATGTGGGGCATGTGGATAGGCCATGGTCCCTTAACAGGGACAAAGCTTACCTGTGGCTCCAGAAAAAATCTAGTGGTCATTGCAACTGCAGAGGTGGGCTTCTCCAGGGCAAAAGCAGGAGGTGAGCTGGCAATTTCATGACTGTAAGCCCTGGCAGACCACTGGTGGCCTGATGGGGTCAGGCAAGGAAAGAGCAAAGTTTGCCACAAAGGGGCACAGAGCATTCCCAAGCCTGTCCTGGAGGCAATACTCTAGTTCTCCATAAACCAGAGGAAGGCGGAGAGACTTCCAGAGAATATGAGGAGCCCATATTTAAGCAGGACATAGGGTTAGCAGCTCCAGGTTGGAAAATTCCTAAAGACTTAGGAGGTGGAAAGGTTTGGGGAGGGCAGGTTTTGGGAAGGGGATAGATCTCAGCTTGGTATAATGCCATATAGTTCACCTTCCAAGACAGCCATTTTCTCTGAGGGAGCTGATCTCTGTCGCCTGGAGATGAGTTGTAATTCTGAGAGATCTCCAGCCACCACCAGGAGGCTGGCAACCCTAGAAGGAAATTATCAGGGCTACTCCTGTCTCCATAGTGCCCACTCAGAAAGAACAGTAGGAAAGTGAAGGGACAGTCCTGATATGAGGAGGTGGATCAGGCTCCCCTCCCGTTCCAGTCTGAGACCTCTTGCAGAGATGGAGAGTGAACTTGGTGCATACTCTCAGGGCCTCATGTCTGAGGAGACAGAGGAACAACACCTTTGTATTGGACAGACTTGCTTTTGCACCACTAGCACTGGCCCTCCTCCTCACATCTTATATTTAATGAAATGACTAGACTGAGGATTTAAGAGCACACTAATTTGCTGTCAAACTTGATTATGATTATTATTTCCTGTAGACACATTTGAGAGAAAGAGATGGATTCCGAACAACTTTGGCATGAATGAAAAGCACTTCTGCTAGAGTAAAGGAGGTTACAGTTTCTGTCGATTTCCCCCTCAAGCTACATGCTCCTATCCCATGTTCCTCACTGCTCCTCAAAACTTCAGAAATTTTTCAAAGGGAACTTAAGAGTAGCAGGAAAGCAGATCAGCCCTTAAAAGGTATTTCCCATCATTTCTATCCATGTCTCAACACATGGACTGTGGTTCAAAAAGTGGGGCCATATCCATTTTTGAAAATGATCTTAACATTTTTAAATGGGACAGGACACTTCAGCACAGCTTGATTGCATCTGTCAAAAGGACAACACTTACCTTTCATGGAAGCAATTATGTCTTGATAAGAGGCCTGCCAACTAGGGTTGCCAACTCCAAATTAGGTCATTCCTGGAGATTTGGGGAAAGAGCCTGGGGAGGGGGGTTGGGTTGCGGAGGGACCTCAGCAGGGTATAATGCCTTAAGAATCCTACCTCAAAAGCTTTTCAGGGTATAAGCTTTCAAGAGTGAGAGCTCCCTTCTTCAGATACCTTCAGGTGAAAACCACTGGATTCAAATCCCATTATTCTACTTCAGACCAACATGGCTACCCACCTAAAACTATAAATGGTTGCAGCTATGTTGCTTGCTTCTTCATGGAAATCCATGAACAGGATTAGCACCTCTCCAGATTTCAAAGTACAATCCTCTTCTAATCTCCAAAGCATTTTCATTTTCATTTTCTTTTCCAAATCATATTCCTAAATTAGGGTTGCCAGTCCCCTGAAGGGGGTGGGGGATTCCCTGCTCCCAGCCTTCACCCCCACCCCCACTTACCTGGCCAGTGGTGGGGCGGGAGGCATGGAAAAGGGCCTCCTGGAGAGTGCTCCCAGCATAGTGCAATGATGTCAGTCCCAAGAGTGATGTCATCTCACAGGCCCTATGAATGCTCCTGCACTTTGCACCAGGCCAACTTGGGCCCAGTGTGAAGTATAGGAGCACTCCTGGTGAAGGTGCTATGACATCACTGCTGGAAGTGACAGGAGCAAACACATGAAGACATTCAAAAGGTGAGTGCTGGGTCGCCCACCTCCTGCTGAGAAGGTAAGAGGACTTGGCAACCTTATTCTAAATATCTACTAAAAGCAATAGTATTTTAAATGCTTCATATTATTGTAGTTAAAACTGAAAGTAGATGGGAAAACATTGTTTTACTATGTAAATTCTAATCTATTTCATAGTTTGATGGCAACACAGAAAGTTAGTCATTTATTAGGAAGATTTACTCAACTCATGAGCAAACACTTGAAATATCTTAATCTATTGCTCTCTAATAACATGTGGAGCTGCAAAATTTGCAGAATCTGCTGTAGAACTCTGAGCTATTGTCCTGATACACCTCTAATTTTTTGTTTTGTTTTGTTATTTACGTGTGACTATTTGCTCCCAAGTATGGTTGGGAGGTGCATATTGAAATACACATCTCTATGAAAGCAATGGAGTGTGGAATGGACACTAGGCATATTCAGATATCATTCTATTGCTAATTTTGATGTGTAGATGATTTACATCTTCCTATTGTGACTGATATACATACACAGGGAAGCATACTTATGCAAGCAAGTCTCCTGTGCTGGGTTGAGCATACGTATTTTGCTTTGATCTAAAAAATTGGACAAGCTACTTAAAATGCATTATTACTGATTAGGAAACAAAACAGAAGATGAGTAATGGGAACAAAGGAAAAGTATGGTATATCATACTGAAAAAGCTAGTAGGTTTTGGTTTCATTGCTGTATTAGTTAAGCTCACAATGCACAAAATTTCAGTATATTGTACAACTTTAGTCTAGCCTGGAAGATGGCCCTCTACCTAGACACGGCTGATTTGGTCACTTGGATCCATGCCATGGTAACATTGAGATTTGACTACTATAATTCATTGTATATAAGTTTTCCCTCCAAGATAACCTTTCCAGTTAGTGCAGAACACTGCAGCTGGGTTATTATTGGGAACTAGGAGAAGAATGAATATTACTCCCAGTCTTCAGTCACTCTACTGGCTACCTATCAGAAATTCAAGGTATTAGCTTTTACATACAAAGCTCTTCATGGCCTTGGTCAGGCATATCTATGGGACCACCTCTCCCCCTATGTTCTACCACAGCAGTTTCACTAATCTGAACAGGGCCTTCTGCAGATGCCACCTTGCATATGAGCAAAACCAACAGCTGCCTATACACAGGCTTTCTCTATGGTGGCCCCCACCTTATGGAACAGCCTACCTGAAGAGGTCAGGAAATCTCCCACTCTCCTGGCTTTCAATTATGAGTCATAAGGGAAAAGATACAAAGATCCCCCCCCCCCTTTCCAATGGAGCAGAAGCTCAGGGAGAAGTAATTTCTCTGTTGAAAAATATGGCAGCTCACCTGGGAAAAAAAAGTATGAGCAGCTAAAACAACAACAAACTGAACAACTAAAACAACTTTTCACTTAATGATATGGCAATTGATATGTTGGTTCAACAACTTCTGGAGACAATTGAGGCTATTGGTATATGAGTTCATCAGACGGAGATTAAAATTGCTGCCTTGAAAGACTGAACCATTGCTCATAAAATGGCTGTCTCAGGTTCACATAATGTTCTCTCTAACCAAATCTTTCAGTTAGCAACTTATATTCAACATCTCAATATTCGTGTTCCTGAGTTATCAGAAGAGTCTGAAAAGACAGAACAGAAGAGGTGGAGTAATTCACAAAATACATCTCTTAAGCACATATTTGGTCACGTTTAGTCTTCCAGCCCTTTTGAGAAGACGTTATTTGTCATATAAATTTTGTATTAGAAAACTCATTTATTTTTGAGAATGTTAATGCACCATTAAACTCCTTGCCTGTCTCCTGGAATCTTACAGATGATCAACAGAAATACACCTTTGTGCCCTTACGATTACTAAAAGACTTCTATTTCACCATTGGAAAGACAAAAGCCTAGCTCCTGTAAATCACTGGACTGAAGACCTTATAAACGTATCACCATTTGAATGCATTGCATATAGAAGGCAACTGGAATATGGACTTTATTTTTAAATATTTTGAAATCTTTTATGGATACCTATGTATAGATTTGCCAATATGTTTTTGTAGCCAGCATTGCTTTTCTCTCTCCTGTTTGCTTTTTTAAATGTTTGTGCACTAATAAAATAATTGTTTTAAAATTTTTAGCATATTTTTAAATTGCTTACACTCTGTTTCAGCAATGTTTCTCCAGCTCTATATTAGTTTTCTGCTCATTTGGAATCCTTGCAAATTTGCATTTATAGACCTTAATACATTTATTGAAATCCTCCTTGAGTTTCAGTGAGAAAAGCAGACTATAACTATCATTAATAAAATAAAATTAAAATATGCACACTATAATCTAAAGAATTCTCTTAATATCTACATGCCTATGGATGGCAAATATCTATTTGTGTAACACAATAACAGGAATGCAATGCCGGACTGCAGCTGTAAAGTTGAAGTCCCATTAATTTCAGTGTATCTTAATTTCATGGAAGAATTTGGAGGGGGAACATTAATCTGAATTTACACAGAGATAACTACCATCTGGACCTTAGAAGTTACTCTCTTAACTCTGAATGTTTAAACTCTGCTACTTTAATCTTCTAGCTAAACCCTCACAGCTGCTGAGCCTGATATACAAGTCAGTCCTTCAGAGATTTTTCATGAAACTGACTCAAAGTAGCCTTCTTCCAACAACTGACCTTTTGCTGTGCTACAGAATCAGAGACAAAAATGGTTGGTGCTTCTAGCTGTTTCAACATGCAGGATAATCTTCATGTCACTTTAGTGTAGTGCTTCGTGATCAAGCAGAAGTTCACAGCAAGATTAAAGAGAGGTTAGATAAAACTGGATTTTCATAGAAGATAAATTAGGCACACTGAGGGATGAGATGAACGCTCAAGTCATTACATTGTTACTTCCCTGAACCACTTGACAGCATACCTGCCATTATTGTGTTATGCAGGTTGTGCTAATTATAACTGTTTGCCAAAGTTATATTCTGTATACTGTATTGGTCATCTGAGAGTGTCTTCTTAACTGCTAACATAAAATGCAGGAGAGCCAGTGGGGCCTCTCCATTCTGTTGAAAATGTGTACTTTCACTTTTCCAGCAAGCGTCCTTGAAGGCAAGCTGCTAGCAGCAAATGTTGTATCTTTTCCAAAAGACTGGGATATTTTCACTTTGTACTTCACATAGTCTAAACTAATCCGTTCCCATGTAACTTCTTTGGGGGTTTGCACCAGAATGCCAACAGACCCAAAGGGCAGGAAGTTTCCCTATTATTAGTAATGCCTTTGTTTGAATTGTCACTTCTGCCAATTGCCGCCTGAACTGTATGGATCTCTAATAAAGTTGCTTCAACTGGAACACCTGTGTGTTAACTGTGGAGAATTTGATGGGACATAATTGCCAAGGACTGATAAACAAGTAGATTTTGGAACCATATAACATACCACCCTATATAAAATGTAGAACTATATCAGTTTGAAGGTAGAAAGGAAACACAAGCACAGAAAAATGAAACCTAGATGTTTAAAATACTAGATCCAATGAAAAACTGAAGCTGCACATGATACTAGGATGTCTGTGTTCTATCTTCCAACTTTTGTGTATGAAATACATACCTGGGGGTTCAGTTTTGTTTGCAGCAAGAATGCATCAGGGATGGGTGCTTAAATATTTCACTTCTGAAATCAAAATTCCCACTTGCAGAGAACAAAAAATAGAGGGACCTGCTGAGAACAACTGTTGGAGAAAACAACTGAAGAAGTCATAGAGTTAGAAGGGATCTTGGAGGTTATATAGTCTAATCCCTACAGCATCCTCAACTGATGGCCATTTAACCTCTGCTTAAAGACTACCTGTGAAGGAGAGGTCATTGCTTCTTGAGTTAGTCAGACCCACTAGTGATTATTATGAATTTTCTCCTCATATTTATCTGTAACCTACTTTCATGTAATTTCCATGCATTCATTTTAATCCTCTCTGGATCAAGAGAGACCAAATATTTTCAGATATATGAAAACAGAGATCATGTCTCCCCTTAGTCAACTCTTACCAAGGCTAAACATGTCCAGCTCTTTCAGTCTTTCCTCACAGAGGTTGGTCTCCATCCAGACCAGACCCATCACTATTCTTGTAGCCCCCCTCTGGATTTTTTTTTTGTTAACTTCTGTGACAAACTGCACTTTTTAAGAGATTAGAAGGGCTGTACAAACAGCTGAAGGACTGTGAAGGGTTAATACCTCACAGAAACAGAGAGTCTTCAGTGACAGGCAACTCCAAGAAATCTCATTGAGTAACATGGGCTAAACAAAGAAAGACTTCTGAACATGATGCGGGGGGGAGGAGAGTCTGATTTCAGCCTTAGCTGAGAGGAGTTGAGAACTGACAGTTTTGAGATTCAGCCTGACTGAGAGCAATTTAACACACAGGAGAACTGGGGAAAGTTGGCAAGGAAGTTTGGGAAGTAGGCATAGACTTCTATTTGGGCCAAAGAAAGGGATAGATCTTCTAGTGAGAGGAGAATTTCCCTCCCCAGTCAAACAGGGAATTAGTTCCTTGGTCTGGGTGGTTAGGAACTGCCTTTGAAAACATTAAGGGTCTGTTAAAAACTCAAGACAAATACTAGAGTTTCAAGAGAGGAGTGTTGGGTACTGGAACAAGGGTACCAGCCTTCTGGAAACCAAAAAGAGTAAGAGAATACTAAAGAAAGTGTATTAGAATGGCTGTTTCCACACGGCTTACCTTTGTTCGTAAGGACCCGGAACATTGCGCAAAAAATGTGGAAGATCGCATTTTCTTGCACGAGATTTGTGCAAAGTTGCACAACTTCACATAAATCTCGTGCGAGAAAATGCGATCTTCTGAATTTTTTGCGCGATGTTCTGGGTCCTTACGAACAAAGGTAAGCCATGTGGAAACGGCCAATGTTTGGAAAACACTGGAACAAAAGCCTATCAACATAAAGATGTAAGTGTCTGTGAAGAGCTTAAGAAACTCTCATTAGTCTGAAACATTAGACCACAAGTCTGTGCATGTACTGATTTTACCTCAGGGTTATCTATACTGAATTATCAGAAATTTTCAACCCTGATGTTAAATAAAATCATTAAAGTTGTTTAAGTCAAAAAAGAGGGGAGGGGCTGTTGGAAGAGGAGGATTCAGCTATGCCTCTTTCCCTGTGGCACCTTCTGGAAACTACAGAAATATCTACAAAATATGACAACTACAAAAAAAACTCACCGTGGATCTCTAGATCTTCCAGAAATGGAACAATTTCAGAAACATTTTCAACAAATGGTTGATAAGATCGATGAGTTGGGGAAGAATTTGGGGGCCAAAATGGACTCCCTTGAGAAACAAATAGACAAAAGGATTGTTGCTTTGAGAGATCAAATAACAGAGAAAGTTCAAAAATTGGACCAATCTATGAAACAAGTTTCTGTAGAAGTGAATCAAATTAAGCAGAAAGTTGAGACAATAGAAAACAAAGTATATTGTCATGATATTTGATTGAAAAACAATTAGACAGCTTGGCACTGTTAGAAATGCAAGAAAAAGAATTTGCCCTGAGGTTGATCCCAGAAGAATATGGTGAGGATATTGTGGTGGAAAAGCTAAAACAGAAAAATATTGCTTTTCAATGGAATACTCCAGAAGGTATGATTTTTACATTTCAAGGGCAAAGATTTAGACTGAACTCAGTACATAAAGCCAGAGACTTCCTTGAAAAATATAGGCATCAATTGGAGCAGAGCAAAGAGGAGGAGGAAGTGGATTCCCATACTTAACTCTGCTCTTTACTTTTACATATTTTGGAATTCCTCCCCCCTATTTTATTAAATTTTAAAATCTCATGGCACTACAGATTACAAGAGTTTAACATGGAATATTCATAGAGCAAATTCAGCCCCAAAAAGGAAGAATTTTTTTCATTACTTAAAGAAACTAAAATATGATATGATTCGTTTGCAAGAAATTTCTGACTTATAAAATTTTGGGTGAAGAATTTATAGCAGCAGATACCAAAAAAAGAATGGAATTGCTTTATGCATCAAGCCACATTTAAAGCCTAAATTGATAATGAGTTATGAGTATGGAAGATATGTGGCAGTAGAAATTGATGTACAGGGGACAAAAACATTGGTGGGTCTTTACGCTCCAAATAAGAATAAAACTGGATTTTATATAAAAAAATGGGGATTGTTTAACAGATCTAGCATATGAAAACTATTGTTTGATAGGGGACTGGAATGGAGTGATCGATCCAAAGATGCTCTGAGAAACATATTAAGATGAACCAGGGTAAACTACCTAAAGCTTTTTTTGATCTAATGGACAATTTAGGTCTGATTGATTTGTGGTGACAGAAAAATGGTAACACAAGAGAGCATACTTTTTTTTTTTCAGAAAGACATAGATCTTTCTCAAGAATAGATATGATTTTGACATTAAGGGACATTGCCACCAAGGTGGTTAAAATAGAGGTCCTACCCAAGACATTTTCAGATCATAATCCAGTATCTATGACTTATGGGGGGGAAAGGGGTACCTCTAGGTGGAGATTAAATGAAGCTCTGTTACAAAATGAAGGGACTATCAAAGACTTTAAAAATAAACCAAAGAATATTTTGAATTAAACTTAAACAAAGGTACTGATATGAGAATGGTCTGGGATGCAAGTAAAGTATATATTAGAGGTTACTTAATTCAATATAATGCTCAATTGAGAACAAAGAACCAAGAGAAAAAGCAATGTATTTTGGAGGAGATAAAGAGCAAAGAGGAAGGACTCAAGAGAGCTCCTGAAAATACTAATATATTGCAACATATCAAGATCTTACAACAACAACTATCAATGTTAATGTAAAGAAAAATGGAAATCAAATTGAATTATGCTAAACAAAGAACATTTGAATATGCAAATAAGCCTGGGAAATGGTTGGATTATAAAATGAGAAAGGAGAGAGAAAAGAGAATGATATTGAAAATACAAGAGGCAGATAAGGCACTAACAGACACTGCAGATATACAAAAGGCATTCTATTAGTACTACACAAATCTGTATAAGAATTGTGATGTGTCAGTGGAAAAAATAGATGAATATATCAATAAACAGAAGTTACCTAAGATTATGGAACAACAAAGACAAATTATGAAAGGACCTATAACAGTAAGAGAAGTGGGAAAAGCTATAAAAAAGCATATGTTGGGGAAAGCTCCTGGACCAGATGGCCTCCCAAGTAGCTACTATAAGTGTTTTGAGGATCAACTTCTTCAACCTTTACAAAAGATGATGAATTCTATTTTAGAGGTAGGGAAAATGCTGGATTCATGGAAGGAGGCCAATATAACACTTATTCCAAAAAAGGGACAAGATCACACATTGACAAGAAACTACAGGCCAATATCACTATTAAATAATTACTATAAGCAGTTTGTATCGATCTTGGCAGGAAGACGTAAAAGTATCCTATGGGACATTATTCATGAAGACCAAAGTGGATTCCTACCTAAGAGGCATCTAAAGGACAATGTAAGAACAGTATTGGTTATTCTGGAATATCTAGAAAAACGTAATGAAAGACAAGTTGCTTTGATTTTCCTAGACGCCAAGAAGGTCTTTGACAATTCACAAAATGACAATTTTACAAAATGATGTATCGTTGGTCTATGACTCCTGAAAAATTGGCTAGAATGCATAAGGGAGCATCAAATGTATGTTGGAAATGTGCCAATCAAGAAGGGACATTTTTTCACATGTGGTGGACATGTAAGAAAGCAAAGAGTTTTTGGTTGCAGATACAATCAGCGATTCAGAAGATTTTGAAGATTAAACTACAGCTGAAACCAGAGACTTTTCTATTGGGAATAACAAAGAGCCAGTTGGAAAAAAGCTTTAGAACACTGTTCTTATACTTTATTACAGTGGCAAGAGTACTTTATGCTAGACATGGGCACGAACGGAAAAAAAACCGAACAAGCTGTTCGTTGGACATTGCCATCCACGAACAACGAACAACGAACAGTAATGAACATGACCCTTTTCCCAAACATGTTCTTTGTTCATTGTTCGTGGTCCCTTAAAGATCCCTTTAAACTATCAGCTGGCAGTTTGCAGAGGGAATTCCCTGCTGCCGCCGGCCAGCTGATAGTGTAAAGGACCCTTTCCTGCCACGTGCAACACCGCACAAACTGACCTTCCCAATGTCCAATGCTCACCAAATCTGCAGGGGACATTGTCCTCACTGTCCTCCAAAGACCCCCCAAGTTTCAGAGAGATTCACCATGGAAAAGGCATGATCCATGTGTGTCCCCCCCCCCCAGCTTTGCTGTTTTTTTCTCTTCACAGTGGCAAAAATGGGACTGCCTGTTGGAAGGCAGCTACTTTGAAGGGTTACAAACTGACCTTCAAATGTCCAATACCCACCAAATTTGCAGGGGATGTAGTCCTCACTGTCCTCTGTAGACCCCCCCCCCCCCAGTTTCAGAGAGATTGCACCCCGGGAAAAGCATTATCCATGGGTCCTTCCCTTTGTTGTCGTTTTCTCTTCACAGCGGCAAAAACAGGACTCTCTGGTGGAAGCTACTTTGAGGGGTTACAAACTCACCTTCCCAATGTCCAATACCCACCAAATTTGTAGGGGACATAGTCCTCACTGTCCTCTGAAGACCCCCCCCCCAAGTTTCAGAGAGATTGCACCCCGGGAAAGGCATGATCCATGTGTCCCCGCCCCCCACTTTGCTGTCATTTTCTGTTCACAGTGGCAAAAACAAACTGCCTGTTGGAAGATGACAGATCAGTAGTTACCTGAATCCTTCTTTCTCCCTTTCTTGAAGATGGGGAGCAACATTTACCTGTGTCCAATTTTCTGGCACCTAATCTGTTCACTCAGAATTCTCAACGATGATAGACAGAGTCTCCAAAATTACATAAGTAGGTTCTTTCATAACCCTCGGATACAATTTATCTAGTTCTGAGAACTTGATTTAATTCAAAGAATCCAGGTTTTTGCCCTGACCTGGATAAACCAGGCTTGTTTGATCCCATTAGATCTCAAAAGCTAAGCAGGGTCAGCTTTCTTTAATAATTTGATGGGAGACCACCAAGGGAGACCATGCAGAAGAGGCAGGCAATGGCAAACCACCTCTGCTAGTCTCTTGCCTTGAAAACCTCAACAGGGGTCACCATAAACTGGCTATGACTTGACAGCACTTTTCAACATAACCAGGTGTTACATATCATCCCATACCTGTCCTTGGCAGCAACTAGTTAAGAATGGTTAGGAAGCTTTTCTCCCCTGATATACATTATTACAGTCTCTCCAGCTCTGTTTTCTATAACAAACACAAACTGAGGAAAATCTGAACGTTATTGAGCACCACATATAATTTGGCCCTTAAAAGCTGTTTTTACTCCAAGCAGAACTTTGCTTCCCATTTCATTGCTATTCTGAACAGTAAATGTCTTTATTAGTGATCACCTGTATCACTCTCCTTTATATATGTGTGGTACTGAGTAGTTGCTGCTGCCATACAAGTCACACAGCAAACAATCTACCAAGCAAGCATCATTTGTGTGGTGTGTAATCACATAAGTTAACTAAACCAGGTGAACAGAAATCTTTATATCTGTCTGGTCCTAGAAACCAACAGCTATGTAGAAAGCAGAAACCTCATGGGAAACTGAACATGCAAATGTGGACTCACTCTTGCTTAACTGTGATGAATATAGCAGGCATAATATGTGGTTTACTAGTCAAAAGCAAACCCAGGCTACACAGCCCATATATTTGAGCCATCATTGGAGATCTGACACATACATTCCTAGACATGTTATAGCTGATTCTTTTCTATGACAGGGGATTATTGGCAGCTGGTGACGCTGCACAGAAACTAATCACAATTGCCTGCCCTACATGGTTCTGCTTTATAGATGCCACCAGAACAGCGTGAGATCCAGTTACAGGAAATATTCATATATCAGTCCTTTATCCATCTCATGCCTTAATAATATCTCTGAATTGGTGTATCTGATTCATTCCAGTTCATGGCATATAACACACTATTCTGGATGCTATAGGCTAGCCTGTACTTATGCATATGAAAGTCACAGCACATTTTAGTAAAGCCCCTGGAATCTAGCAATGGCAGCCAATTTATTGGATGGACTCCAACAGTAACCAAGTCCCCAGTGAAAGTAAGGATTTGGGTGTTATTTCTTTAATACAACTAGTCCAGTTTCAGAGCATTTGTCTGGAGGCAGTGAGGAACAGTAGCACAGAAAAGGTAAACTTTTCAGCTCCTACATTGTAGAAGGCTTTGGCAGGATTATTAATTAACTGTCCATGCAATTGGATGCATGGAGAACCACTCATCCTGCACTAGTGTTTCTGCTGTTGTTTTTTTTGCAGGGAAGTTTGACTGAATGAAAGACAGATGGGGGTGGGGTCAAAAATGCTATGTCAGTACAGATAATCGGCTTGCCCTAGTCCATTAAATCCTTTATATTTAATTACTTTTCACTGGTTATATGCATAACACCTGAGCCCTTCAAAGAACCTTTCAGTGCAACATAAACAAATCCATTTCCTATCCATTTCACAGTGTCATGGGAAGAAAGCAATTGCCTTGCCTGTGTGCTGAATTATCAGAGGAACAGTTGTTGTATCAGCAGAATTTAAAAAAAAACATACCATTGGAATAGGAGGGTGACACAAACAGAGGGTAGTAAAGCCATGATGATAGGATTAATTTGACAAAGTAATGTAGGTTCTCAAAAAAATTGCACACTGTAGCTGTCAAAATGTGTTTGGATCACATGGGAAGAGCACTGTTCCTCCTTTCCCTAACTCAGAACTTTCCAGCAGAGGGCAAAGCTTCAGAATTTGATAAGGACTCTTATGGCAGCACATGGGGAAACAAAGATGAGCCTTTGCTTCTGCACAGACACTTGAGACATCTGACAGTGAATTTAAGCACAGCTGTAGGAAATAAATATTTATATATACATATCTACCTCGCTGAGCTCATACTTGCTTACATTTCAAAAAAGGTCAAGGGACAGCAATTCAAAAATTAAGAAGGTTAAATAGTCTTAATCAGTATTAATATATATATATATATATATATATATATATATATATATATATATATATATATATATATATATATAAAATCAGTGTAGGGAGGATTGACTGTCTGATGGTTACTGTTTCATTTCGGGAGTCTGCCATGTCACAACTCTGATCAATTGGTTATGGTTCTAATTCACAGTAGAGCAACAATTTAATCAGTTAGTACCAATTTTCCTGACCTGGATGACCCAGGTTAGCTTGATCTCATCAGATCTTAGAAATTAAGGAGGCTTGGCCCTGGTTAGTACTTGGATGGTTGACCACCAGGGAAGTCCAGGATTGCTATGCAGAGGTAAGGCAATGGCAAATCATTTCTTTCAACTTCTGCATTGGAAATCCTATGTGATTGCCATAAATCGTCTGTGACTTGACAGCACTTTACACACAGCATACCAATAAAGCAGTTAACGAAATATTATTGATATAAAAGTTGTCTAAAGCTGTTCTCCTAAGAAAAAATCTCACATTCTGGTGGTGGATTTTTTGTCTACTCCTACACAATGTTAGAAACCCTTGAATGAATCTTCTTACTCCTTTGTATCGCATGACTCCATGGAAGCTGAGAAAACCACAATCCTTATCTTTGCTACTGTGTAATGGCACCACTAGAGATAGTAGATGGTGTACTACAGCTTTCAGTGCAGCTTGAATCAGATAACCATGGGAGCCAATAGGATCCCCTCCTATATACCTGCTTTTCAATCAGAGGAAAAAGTCATTCAGCTGCAGAAAGAATTCACACACCATTCTGGTTCAAAGTTGCGCTGACAATAGGAACTGTGGAATAGGGTTGCCAGCATTGGCTTGGGATATTCCTGAGGACTTGGCAACGGGGCTTGGGAAGGACAGATTTCGGGGGAGTGAAGGAACTTGATGGGGGTGTGATATCACATCTTGTAAATTCACATTCAGAACAAAGGCCATTCCTCCAGCTTTTTTCTTTCCTGTGAGGTCATTTCCTCTCACCAAAAAACATTTTTTAAATTTAAATTTCCTTCTTCACTTTTGACCACCATTTTCTCTCTCCTTACATTGTTTGTATGCTTACATATGCATGTATTCCACATGTCATACTAACCTTTTGATCCTAAATATTTGTGCTGGTGTAACTGGCTGTTACACTCAACCTGAAAAACCTCTCAAAATCATCATCAGGATTTTTCTCATTGTTAAGGATAAACATCAGTCCTGAAGACCCATAGAGGGACTCCCACCAAGAGCAGTCCCATTCCTATCTCAGTCCTTGACTGGTTTACGCACAAAAGTCAGTCACTTTCTCCTTGTCTCTGTGGTATCCCTTAGGAGCGGTTGTAGCATCCACACGTTGTAATGTGTTGTAATGCTGAGAGAATTCCAGGTCTCACCTTGAAGTTGTTAACCCTACTGTGGAACCAGTCTATAGGCCTTAGACTTTTAGCAGTGACAATATTCATTCTCCTTCTCTGTCTCTTCCACATCCTAAGAATGCTTCTGTTGCGGCAAGACACTCACCCAGCTGGGTGGGTCAGTTCTTAGAACTGATGCAAGGACATTCGGTCTCATTTTTCCAATAGCAAACAAAGTAACAGGCACTTCTGAACATTATGCTTTCAATGTGACAATTCAGTAACATTTATTTATTTAGCCTTGGTGTACCTTATGCATGATGAGATTTGAGACCTCAGAGACTTGAGACTTTAGTCCTGGATACCCAAAGTCCAGTTTTGCAGCTACCTGGAGCAACAACTGAGGTTCAGGTTGATAGAATTTTTTCCCTGCTTGCTTGACTAATCAATTTTTTAAGGATTTGGGTTGCAGTCACCCTGCTGTTATCAATGTTCATTTAACAACTTGACATGCACAGAGAACAAAGAAGTGCAGCAGGAGGTATCTGTATGATTCCCAGGAGGGCATTCCACTAGAGTTACAACATTTTCCAATGTGCTTTTTATTGCAAGTATTATTTTAGTAGTTGCATAGAGACAGATGCACTAAAAAAACCCAATTATTTTTAATAAAGAAATTTCCATTTTAAATAATATGAGGGAAAAGCTGTGAAAACACTGCCCAATCCCCAAAGAGCCAAGTCTGGTTATTAAAATGTAATGGTGTCCCTTTCTTACAAAAGAAAATTGTTACTGTCTTTCCTCAAGCATGGGTATTGTAGAGAAAGATCAAATCCTTGAGCAGGCAGCAGCAAATAGAAAGAGTTATAATTTCTAGAAATTTGGAATTTTGAGAATGGAGGAAGGCACAGGAACAAGCACAAAATGTCTGCCAGGGATGCTAATGTTGGGAGGATGAAAGCCACACATCTTCCTACAATGAAAGAAGCTTTTTTTCAGAATGGGTGTTTCCTGCAAACACAGTGCTTCCCTAGGGTTCTTCCGAAGTTCTCCTGCCCTGGTGATGTGGTGGAAAAGCCAGGATTGATTATTTGCTTTGGAGAAAAGCTATTTTGGCAAGCAAGTAAATGGATGCCATGAAATCTATTGGCTAGTTTTATGTTTCCCATGGGTACCAAGTTGTGTATAACAGCTGTAGCCAAACATTTAGACAACCCAGTTCAAATGAAAGGAAATCCTGCAGCAAAAGCAAAAAATCAGGTAAATTTTGTTTAGAGCATACAGAACTCTGTGCTCTCATCCCTGCTGCAAAGGAAAGAGTAAAGAAAGCCTCCAATTGTTTTGGCTTTAAAGAAAACACTTGTGTGTACTATGACTGCATATTTTGTTTTTGATTCAGGGTCCTCTCTTTTATGTGAATTGCAGAGACAAACTAAACATTACCTTTTTATAAGTTCAACAAGGAGCCAATTTGTGCTCTGTGTAGCCACCCAGCAATTACAGGGAATGGCTTCTTTTAAAAAAGGAGAACCAAAAGGGCTCCTAATGCCACCACAGGTGGTGGTGGTGGTGAGTAGAGATGGGCGCGATCTGCATTACGATCGGAAAAAAACCCACAATAATGGTGATCGCACGATCGTGACCCGGAGGATCGTGATCATCCATGGCCAATGATCCAGCAGTCGGGAGAGGCCTGTAACGGGGCGATCGGGCTCGGTTCGGGGATCCAGGCACTCAGGCCCCAGCAATCTATTCCCCTGGCAACGGAGCCCGGGGAATGCCTGAGCTCTGTTTGCCCTCCTTCTGTCTCCCTGGAAACCTGAATGGAAGCCCAGCTTTCCTTGATCAGTAGGGCTTCCTTCCAACCATGGAACAGCAAAGCAGTCACAAGTTGGGAGAAGACACCCAGGGGAGGGAGGGGGAAGGGGGTGTTCTGTGACCATTGTTGCCAAGTAGGCCCCCTCCCCTGCTTTAAGGCCTGCCATGAACTGTGTTAAAGTTTCCTGCATTGCTGTTTCACTGCTACACCAAAGATTGCTTTACACGTGTGTGTGTTAATACACGTGTCAGTTTCCTGCCTGCGTGTCAATTACCTTGCTGCTGCAATAGACTGTGTAGTTTACTGACTCCATGTTTGGATAACTGCACAAAGGACTCTCTTTCTGGGCAGCCCTGCCCTGCCCTGTATCTGGACTTCCCAGTGTGTGTTTGGACTCTGTTACAAGTGTGCCCCGTGCCTGCATTGCCATCTGCCACGGACCGTGCCTGTTCCCTGCTTTGGACTGTGTTTTAAAGTGCTGTTCCCCCTGCCTCCATGGAAGCCTGCCTCATATGGGCCCAAGCCGCTGCTAGCAGCTGGGCGCCAGCCGGGGAAACCTCCAGCAAGCCTGGCTAGGCGCTCCCTGGTCAGTTCCCGCCTGGAGCCTCCCGCGGGCCGGTCCCCGAGCTTGCCCTCGCTACCGGGCAGCCTGCAAACCAGCCTCAGCTATGCCCAGCCGGCATCCATGTTCTCAGGCAGCCAGAAGACCCTGGGAAGAAGACTGCTTTGGGAAGCCATTTCGGCGAAGCGGGCACACCACGTCCGCAGCGAGAGCACCTCGCCCCGCTCAGCATATCTTAGGAGCCGCCCCGGAGAAGAACTAAGTGCTGACCATCCCAAGCACTTAGAGAATGCATCTCAAAGAAACCTCCGCATTCCAGAAGCTGATGACATCAGGACAAGCCCTGTCCGCTGGAACATCCATTCAGCCCACTTGGATTTCCCCCTCCCTCTTTTGTCCCCTCTTCCTGAGATGTCACTTATCACGATCAGATTACCAAAGTGGCCCATCCAAGCCATTCAGTAGCCCATTAGAGCCTTTGTTTTAATCTGTGAGAACCACCAAGTACAGCACCAGCCCCAGGGTACGTTTTGGGGTATTTAAGCCGGTCTCGCAGACCGCATGGTGCTCGTGCCATTCCCGTCCTGTCCCAGCCAGGCGCGTGCCATCCTATCCAGAACCCCTCGCTGTCCATCTGTGGTCCCAGTGCTGGCATTGGGCCACCCCTCGCTGTCGTGTCTCTGCTTCGCTCCAGGATAAGTGAGTATTCCCCCTATCATCGTTGGGAACCAGCTAATGCGAACGTCTCTGTATTTCATACTCTGTATTTCCTAGATCTTGTGTGTTTCTTGTATGCTTGTGCAAGTTCAGGCTTACGCCACATTGTTAGACAATACACGTGTTTGGAACCTATTTTGTAGTCTGCCTCTTATTCACTAGAGTGTCTGGAATCGGGACCTCCGTAGACATAGGTTAAGATCCGCGCTAATTTTAAGTTACAGACTGCTAAGCTAATTTCCCCCTATAATAAAAAGCAGTTCTGGTAACAGTTTACTGGTGGAGGATGAGGGCATAACCCAGTTCGTGTGAATGCACGTGAGTCGACACGCGTGTCTTCAGCGAACTGACTTAGAGGAAAATTTTCCAGACCTCAGTGTAAAGAGCGCAATTTAGCTCAGGGAATTAAAAGTGTGAATGTGTGTGGCTCTAGCGAGCATTTCTATCTTGTGGGTTGGCTTTTCCCCATTTCCTCCTTCAGCCAGCTTTGGACTACTTGCCTTTTGTGGTGCACCGCGAGGCCCTCCAGCCGTTATAACCGGTGTACTGTGGGTGAGGACCTCTGAACTGGTGAAGTTCCTGGCCACCTTCCGGGCCGCCTAAACGCGTCTATGTGGGTGGGATCCCAGAAGTAGGCTATAGATATATATACTTCCTGAAGCAGCACATATAAAATTCTTTTCCGCCCTCCCCCGTCTCTCCTAAGTCCGTCCACACCCCGTTCCTGCCAGCACTTAGGCTTCAATCCCCGCTCCGGAGGAAACGTGAAGGGATTGTTAGTCCGTTCGTTTTAGTTTAGCTTTGGGAATCTAAAGCCAGGTTCCTGAAGCCCCGCGGCAGCCGGCCGCACCGTGCTTAAGAGTTTTAAGGAAGACTCTTGGGCGCACCTCGCTTGGGAGTACAGTAAGTTTTACTCCTGGGCACTTTTTGCTTGGGGACGTGCAGAGGCAGTCCTTGAGCGCTTTAGTCTTTTGGTCTTGGCTTGGAGACAGTTTAACCGTTTGTCTCTGAGCACGAGGCCTGGGGACACTTTGAGTTTAGTTCTTGGGCAGAGAGCTTGAGAGCATTTGCAACTTCTGAGCAGAGGCTTGGGAGCATTTCTGGTTGCCTGAGCAGAGGCTTGGGAGACCCCTTAGTTGCAGTTTCTGAGCAAAGGCTTGGAGACACTTTTTGGTTTTCTGAGTGCATAGGCTTGGGAGACCCCTGAGCTTTGGTTTTCCGAGTATAGGCTTGGGAGACCCCTGAGCTTTGGCTTCTGAGCAGAGGCTTGGAAGCACTGAGCATTTTTGTTCTTGGGCTTAGAGAAGCTTGAGAGCACCGTCTGAGCCAGTAAACTTTTCCTGGTCCCGTGGCTTGTAGGCAAGCTTGAAACGGGAATAGGAATTTTTCCTTCTCCCCCGGTGGAGAAGAACCGAGTGTAGGACCCTAAAATACCCTTCAACCCTAATAGTAGGACCTTTTAAACCACCCCTGGTGAAACCTGTGTAGAACCCAGTTTAAAAAGCCTTGAGAACCAGAGGGAAGGATAAACCTCCCAAAGGAACATAGAGAGGAAAAGTTGTTAAAACCCCTGAGTAGCTTTAAACAAAAGAAAAATGTACCGGGCAAACCCCACCGTGCCCCGCCTGGAGAAGTGGCTAGTTAAGAAGGGAGATTGCCCGTGGGAAGCAGGTTCCTTCAAGGGACCCGACCCACTCCAGATAGTTAGAAGCGCCTTCCAGGACTTCTGTGACAAGGAGAAACCTAGGTCTAGCAAGAAAGATAGATATGGAGCTTGGGCACTTTTCACTGCCCTACAGGACAGCGTGTCCCTAATTAGTAAGTTGCAAACAGCACAGGAGGAGCTAGAGGAGAGGTCAGAGCGAGAGCAGGACGCCCTGAGTCTAGAAATCCAGACTCTCAGGACTAAGCTAACTGAACAGGAAAAAGAGTACGAGAGAAGAGCAGTCGAGTGGCGTGCTGAATGCGTCAACTTCATATTAGAAAAGCAAGGACTAACCACTGCCCTCCAGGACGCTCAGCACAAGGCTGAAGCGGCCACCGCTCGTGCCGATATGGCTCAGCATGCATTAACTGAGGGACAAGAGGAGATTACTAAGCTCACCCATGCCGCCCGGTTCATGGCGGACCACAACCAGTCTAAAACCGCAGCCGCGGACCATTCAGCTTGTAAGAGGGAGCTAGAGGCCCTGAAGCGACACTTGGGGATGCAACAGGCCGTAATTTCCGCCGTGCACCCCTCAGCCCTCTTGGCCCTCCCAGAAGATAGTAAGGATAGCTGGGCATCTCAGTCGCCCCAGCCCGAGGAAGCTCCACAGCCCCTCCATCCAATAGCTACCAAAGAAATTGTCTCCACAGATGAGGATGGCAGGAAGACAGACCGGATAGTTAAAGAGACCTGCAATTGGAGGCCCGATGAGCTCCAAGCCATAGCGGACCGCATGGGACCCCTGAACCGGGACTCAGCTATACAATGGTTCGCACACGTGACCATGTCCCAGCCCTCTGCCAGTGGCTCCGATGTAGCTCAGCTGGCTCACCATTGTGCCAGCCCCGAAATAGTCACCTCTCTTAACGCATATATTTCTAACCGGAGACTAGCCACTCGCAGTCAGTATGGTGCCATGAAGGAGTTGTGCGCCTTCCTCTGGCCTACCAAGAGCTTGAAGGCCTTATACATAGCAGAATCTCAAAAACCCGGAGAGGACCCAGAGGCATATTTAGCCAGAAAGCAGCTCCTAGCCGAACTAGCAGACGAGGTAGACTTAGACTTGAGCGACATGCCTGACTTCGATGACTTAGAGTTTAGGAGAGCAGTCATAGATGGGCTCAACAGCACCACTCGCCTGGCCCTGGCAGGAGTCGAACCCGGGAGCATTACATGGGTAGAGCTGGAATCCCGCATCAGGAGCATTGCTGGCCTGTTGCGAGAGACTGGAGCAATCCGTCATGTGAAGTCCCCGGCCTCTCGTAGGAAGGAGAGCGAGCCGATAAGTGCAGTCACTTACGCCAATCATGGCCCCCACTCTCAGTACCGACCGCAGGGACGCAACCCGTACTCGGAGGCAAGGGGAGGAATCCTGAGGGGAAGGAGCAGCAGTTTTAACCGGGGAAGAGGGCCAAGGGACTACCGCCCGGGAGTCTCCTTTGCACCCACCCCGAGTTACGGCTCCTCCACCCAGCAGGGGCCCCACGAGCCCCGATCACAGGATGCGCCCCTAGCCCCTTCTCACTCCCGAGCATCACACCCGTACAACCACCAGGTCTACCCACCCCCAGATCAGTCTAACGCTTGGGGAGCATCGCAGGGCGACCACAAGGGCTACCGGGACCGCGGCAGCACGCCCCAGTCCAGGGACCCCCTCCGTTGGGAACTGTGGATGCGCCTCAAAAACATTGGAGCGAACATCGAGCTATTCGATGGGAAGCCCACGTCCGTTCTAATGAAGGCGATCATGGAGTGGGAAGACCAGCAGCAGCCCCCAGTACCCCCGTCGGCGCCCCCTTTACCGCCAGACCCTTCCTTCTCGAGTCCCCCGATAGCTGCGGTCCGGGAACGCCCGAGCCCCAACAACCCCTTTAGAGGAAGCGCCGCTTCCACCGACCAGGGTCCAGGATCAGAATAGGGTCGCCCCGAGTCCCAGTCTCCCTCCGTGGGCATAGTTGCCAAACTAAAGCCGGACACATGGGGGAGACCAACAGTAAAGGCAGGGATCGGGACTCCCGGGGAAAAGAAAAAGCCTGCCACCCTCCTCATAGATACCGGAGCATCACTTAATATACTCCGGCCCAACCTAGTTACGAAGGGAACCCAGACCCCCACAACCATGCAACTCGCCGGTTTTGGAGGAGGCATGCAGGAATCCCCGGTCTGGCAGGACATCCCCCTCACCGTTGGGAGCCTGGCCACCCGGATTTCAGCATGTGCAAACCGGGGAGAAGATGATGGACTTTTGGGTATGCCGTTCTTCCGAGCCGAGGGACTGACCATTGACTTAGCGAACGGGCTCCTGTGGCGCATCCCGGGAGGCCCAGACTTCGTCAATGCAGTCCATCGATGTGCAGCCCTTAAGGCCCCTTTGCCTCTCGCCCCCATCACAGGAGACCCCTGGGTTCAGGACTTTCCCGAAGTTTGGGTGACAGATAAGGCCGAGTGTGGGACAGTGAAGGGCGCCTGCGTCCTGATAGAAGGAAAGGACCCCCCTCCTCAGAGACAGTACAAGTACCCAGCCGAAGCCGAGGCAGGGATAGCCAAGACCATTGAAGGACTCCTTGAGTGGGACGTCATACTCCCGATGCAGTCCATCTGCAACGCCCCATTGTGGCCAGTTCTGAAAGCAGATGGAGTGACCTGGAGAATGACGGTCGACTTCCGTGCCCTGAATGCCACCACCCCTCCAGTTGCCCCGGTTGTGGCCAAGTACAACGAGATCCTGACGGCCATTGCCGCTGGGTCCCGGTTCTACTCGGTCATAGACCTGGCCAACGCTTTCCACTCCATCCGGTTGCATGAGTCTTGCTGGTACAAATTCGCGTTCACTTTCCGTGGCCAGCAATACGCCTTCAAGCGGACACCCCAGGGATTCCACTCCAGCCCCAGTATTTGTCATGCCCATGTAGTTCAGATGTGGGAACGCCTCCAACCCTCCTCGAGGCCCCATGTTCTGAGCTATGTGGATGACATTTTAGTCCACGCCCCTACAGAAGAACTAGCCCGCCAAATCACCAGGGAAGTCCTGGAACTCCTCCGCAAGACTGGGTTCAAGGCAAGCAGGGGAAAGGCCCAACTAGTTCAGACCAGTATCAAGTACCTGGGTCTGACCCTGGGACCCGAGGGTCGCACCCCGGACGCCCAGCGAATGGAAGTCATCTCCAAGCTGCCTGCACCCACCGACGTCCCCTCCCTTAGAGCCCTTCTAGGAACCTTTAACTTTTCCCGAGACTTCATCGAGTCCTTTGCAGACAAGGCTCGCCCCCTTTATGCTCTCTTTAAGAAGAACACTCCCTGGGAGTGGGGACCGGATCAACAGACAGCCTTAGCCGAACTGAAGCGCAGCCTGGCCGCAGCCCCGGCCCTAGCCCATCCAGATGTTACCCAGCCATTCTTTATTCAGCTAGCCGTGTCAGATAAAAGCGTAGGAGCCACGCTCACCCAGCAGCAAGCCGGGACCACAAGAGTAGTAGCCTATGCCTCTCGTAATCTAACTCCAGTCGAGACCAAGTTCAGCCCATGCGAAAAGACTTGCCTTGCCCTGGTTTGGAGCCTGACCCACTGGGAATTTATCATAGGTGGCTCACGCACAATAGTTCAAACTACCCACACGCCCCTCAAGTACATCCTATCAGGAAAAATACAAGATGGACAAGTGTCAAACGCTCGCATAGCACAGTGGACCCTGGCCCTGGTTAACCGCGGAGTAGAGTTTAAAAAGGAAGCCACTGAGCCACCAGCCCCCTATGGCCTGCTAGTAACCGGGACCGAACATGAGTGCCCCCTGGACCCGCCACCGCAGGTTGTTTGGCCAGTCACTTGGGGAGTCCCGCTAGAAGAAGCCCGACTGAACGGCTTCACATGCTGGTTCTGCGACGGCTCCTCCTTTCACGTTGGAGGCTCCCCTCGGACAGGCTACGGCGCCGTGCGAGTGAGCGATGCATGCACTCTAAAGGGTCCAGCCCGCTACCATTCCAGCCAAGCGGCTGAGGTGCAAGCGCTTCTGGCAGTGCTTGAGTTTGAGCCCCCAGAAAGCCCACTTGCCATTTACACAGACTCGGATTGGACGGCCAAAGCCGCCACGGTCTGGCTCCCGGTGTGGCAGAATCAAGGGTGGAGAGCTAGCGATGGGAAGCCTGTAGCCCACCTACAGCTATGGCAGCAAGTAGCCGCGCTCCTTCAGTCCCGCACAGGCCCAACGCAGGTTACCCATGTTAAAGGACACCAAAAGACAAACTCAGAGACCGCTTATTGGAATGACCAGGCAGACCTCGCAGCCAAGGCGGCCGCCACGGAGAATGCTCCCTTACCGGAACCAGCCACCGATTGTCCCCTCCACCCTGTCACCACCCGGGCACAAGCCCGTGATCAGGCTCAGGGAACCGCAGGTACACTAGACCTAGCCCAACTACAGATATCTGACCCAGAAGTAGCTGACCTCCTAGCCGCAGGAAGAGATCAGACAGGAAGACTAGTGATCCGAGAAGAGGAAGGCATAGTTTGGGCAGTAGATGCAGCCGGTGAACGCCACTGGGTAGTGCCACTGGAAGTCAGGGCCGACCTGATTCAGTTTGTCCACGAGCAGGGACACTGAGGCAAGGTTCTGACTCTGGAGAGGGTCAAAGAGGTTGGTTGGTGGCCTAGCATGCGTACCGAAGTAGCACAATGGGTGGACAACTGTCTGTCTTGTGCTATGGTCAATGCAGACCCAACCGGACCTAGAGCTCCCCTCCAACATCAGAGAATTGATGGCCCCTGGGCTCATATACAGATTGACTTCATCGGTCCCCTTCCTCCCACTCCCCGCGGCAATCGCTACTGTCTCACTGTCATAGATCCCTTTAGTAAATGGGTCGAGGCATTCCCGTGTAAGCATAACACTGCAGCCACCACGGCCAAACTACTGTTCAATAACGTATTTTCAAGATGGGGCACTGTGAGAGTCATGGACTCTGATTTAGGCTCACACTTCATCGGAGAAGTCACCCAGGAGCTTTGCAAGGCGCTAGGCATCCAACAGCGCTTCCACATAGCCGGCCACCCTCAGGCTTCAGGCGCCATAGAAAGAACCAACCGGACCCTCAAGGAGGCTCTCCGCAAAATGGTTCGCTCCTCCGGGAGAGATTGGGATGAAAAACTCCCCATAATCCTAATGGCCATCAGAGGTACCACCGCAGTTCACGGGCTCACACCCCATATGGTAATGACAGGGCGAAGAATGCAGCTCCCAGAAGCCTTCTGGCTAGATACGCAGCTCCCTTCTGATATGCAGCCCGTAGTAATTAATGACGCCTGGGTTCAGGACCTCATCTCATCCATACACGCCGTCCACATGCAAGTGGCCCAGAAGTTAGGCACAGCTCAGAAGGATATGGACCGCAAACTAGGATGGGTCAGGAACCCCAGGCAGTGGGAGGAAGGACAGCTCGTTCTATATAGGAAGTTCTCACAAAAGGCGCACTCACTAGCCGCCAAATGGCAAGGCCCAGTCCCCATCACGAAAAGAGTCTCCCCAGCCGTCTATCAGGTGGCCATTCAAAGGAAGACAGGAGGCACTTGGTTAAAGTACTTCCACGCCTCTCAATTAAAGGAATGGAAGGGAAAGCCGCTCCAGACCGCCCCGCCAGTATATGACCCTGGGGGAGCCGTCACCAGCCCAGCCCCCCTCTGCCCAGTGATTCGCAGATGTCCCTCCACCCTGGGCCAGAGATACCCTGTGTCCCCTTAGACCAGACCTTTTTAGCTCTTGTATAAAAAGAAACGGCAGAATATATATATATAGGTAAAAGTTAAGAGTTTTTTTTCAGTTCTATCCTTTAACTTCATTAGGCGGGCCCCACAGTTGGGACCCTAGGGGGAAACACGGCAACCAAAGCCAAATAGGACCACCACCGAGAGTGATTCTTAATTGGATTTCAGAGCCGCATGTTCGGAAAAAATTACACAGGCAAAAGAGAGTTGCTGTGTGTGTAAGTGTTTGGAGAGGCTTTAGCCCAAAAGTGAATGCAGTCTTCCAACGTTGAAACCACCAAATAAGGTGATTTCTTTGTTTGAAAACATTTCACCCGCCGTGCTGGTGAAGATCCCGCATCTACGTAGATTCGGGGTCTCACCTGCCAGACCCACGCTTTCGCATGATGGTCGGCTTTGGCTTTGAGGGCCGGTCCTCCCCTGGAAAAGGACCCCCAGGAAACCCAACATCCCTCTTTTACTAATGTTCATATTCATCATGGTGAGTTGCTATACGGCGCCACCATCCAGTATGCTTTAGTGCAAAGGTAAAAGACCCGCCAGTATTTTGTAAATATGTTACCTCCGGAATATGTTATTGAGGTGCGTTCGCTACGCACAAGGGGCAGCGTGCCTCATTTACATAGCCAGGATCCCCCGCGCCAAGATGACCCCCGAACAACCCAGACCCAGTGGCGCCGGCAGATCTCGGCCGCCTCCGCCGCTTTTTGATAAACGCTGCCGAGCACCTTCGGCTCCACTTCGGCCCTTTCCGCCAGCAGCCGCCAATCCCGCCTAATGAAATCTTTTCCCTTGCCCGTACCGTATAAGGGAAAAGAAGGGGGGGAGACATATTGAAGTTTTAATGAAGCCATGCCAGGCCTTCGAGGTGAGGGCAACCCGAAAGTATCCCACACCCGTGTGCTTTTGCTTTGTGTGTTTCTTTCTTTTAACAAGAAAATGGGGCCTCCCGAGGGAGTCCCTCCAAAAATTGCTAGTCCTGCAAACATATGACGAAAGCCCATTTTTAGGAAGTCAAGCAAAGGTCCCCGTTTGCAGCAACCCTTATAGTTGCTGGATACCGCTCTCTAGTTTTTTTTCCTTTTAAAGCGACAAGGCCAGGCCGAGCCGGACCGATAGCTCTCAGCCCGCAAAATAAAAATAGCCCGCCGCCGAGCAAGGGGCACCTGGAGGCCACATAGTCTAGGCACCCAGGGACCCCTGGGGCGAGTTTGCATAATCCCGCCTAACGTACAGCCGACCCTCGCTCGACGTAAAGACATTACCCTCTGAAATATACATGCTATAGGAAGAAGCCTCCGCATAGGAGTCCCCCAGAGCAACAAGCTGGAAGGCTCGCTTAGTGCCCCTGGGACTTCTCGTTCGAACCCCGCTTAACATACTGTGCTGGCAGAAAAACGCCCTCCCTCTTTTTCCCCGCTTCGCTTCATTTTCTATTTTGCTGCAACAAACTCAGGGAACCTGTACTTATATCCGCAGGTCTCCCCAGGATATTTTCGCCACAGAAAGGAAAAGAAGGCCAGGAGATGAGGCACCTGGCTACTCTGTGTTTGCTCGTGCTGGCAGGCACCCTAATAGAGGGACGCCCGTCCAAATTAATGCCCTACCCTCACTGGAGATGTATTAATACCCTAGCAGAAAATGAAATGATGGTCTGCAAGGTTGTGCAGCAGAGCAATATGACCACCCCCACGGATCGCACAAACTTCCGCAGTTGTGAAGAGCAGTGGATCCGACCCCCAGAGCTTGTTATTTTATGTGTGGGAGTCAAAACCATGTCCCAAGAATTAGTATGTTACTCGCCCACCGATACGGTTTCACCACTTGCTCCAATTCCATGTATGTTTCTCCCCCGCATCAGGCCAGCCCCCACCGCAGTCCCGGTGGTAGACAAATATACCACCCCTGCCAACTTCGAAACCTCGCCAGTTGTCACTGAGGCTTTCGGACCATACTGTGAAGTTATTTTAGTGTCGGCCGCAGTATGGAAGGCAGGAGACCCCTTTAGAATGACCGTCCTACTAGGCACCACTGCCACTGAATCTGCATCAGTCACTGTCATGCCCCCTTCAGGCACGGCTCTCTCCTTTGCTATAGAGCGCTGGGAGAACCTGACCTGGATTGTAAAGGAGGAAGACCTAGCTAAACACGGCCCACCCGATTGGATACTGGTTCAACAGACGCCCGAATGCCAAACCAAGCCCCTAGTAGAGAAATTTCACCGGCTTGGGCTGCTCTTTGTAAATTTGACTCACGAACCAGGCAATTATTCCCTGCTGATCCGGACCCAGGAGACCCACACCATCCAAATTGACCCTTTGATTGCTAGCAATGAACAATTAAGCCAAGGCGGCACGCATATAGTGGGCTCCCATGTTTTGAAAACTGACATTCGAGAGAGAGTTCTAGTCCGCCCGCAAATGTCTTTAAAAGAGATCCGCATAGACTTAGCTGAGCTAAATGTAACCCAGAGGCTGCCGCAGTGCGCTCCCTATCTGGAGGCCGGTAGCAAGGGTTGGAATGCATGGCTACAACTGTGGATCGATCCCTCCCCCTCTCTCTCTCGCGTGCCAGACGAAGCATTGCCGACTGGACTGCTCCTGCAGCCGGAGGCTTAGCAATCATGGATTCGGTCAACATTGAGACTCTCGCTAATAAGTTTGCCCATGTCACGACTAGCATCTCCAACTTAGGTAAACCGGTGGTGCAGTCCCTAAATTCCATTTCGAATGGGCAACACGAGATCAGCTCCATTTTAGTTAACTGGGAGAGTCAAATTGAAAGAGATTTTTCTCTGCTGCTCAAAGGAACACAGTCTTTTGAACGCAACGTGTCAATAGCCATGGCATGTATGCAAGCCCAACAATTAAATCAGGCTGTGGCCATGGGGCTAATTCGGCAAGCCACGGACGGGCACCTGCCCCTGGAAATTAAAAGATTGATTATGCCCAAATTGTCACCCATTGAACTGGAGCTTGAATCCTGGTGGTCTCTTGTAAATTCCTCATTCTCACCGACCACCCAGGAGCTTAAATTATTTTTATTAACGGCCAGTGCGCACGAGTCATTCCACGTGTATCCAGTCGTGCCTCTGGGACTCCAAGTCAGCGACACCGAAGTTCTCTACGCCCGACACCCCGACCATTGGGCCCACTTCACCCCGACCGGATGGCAGCTCGTCAGCCTCCAAGGGTGCCAGCATCGAGACCAGACCGGCTTCATTTGCCAGGACCAAGCCTTTGCACCTCATCACCCCTGTGTAGCCCCGCAAGTCGACGCCCTCAACGAGTGCTCCTTTGAGGTCATCCAGGAGAACAGCTCCGCTGTGGTCTACGTTGGGAAAGGATGTGCCTGCGTGCGAACGGCCTGCGACTTTGTGATCCTGAACTCGTTCCAGCTCAAGCCCGTGATCCCGGGAGTCAACCGCTGCTTCTGCAACCTGTCTTCGGTGGCAGCCTGCGACTTCACCTACACGGTACCGGTCTGGACCCAAGAAGAGATCCTAGTGGCACCCTCCATCTATCGTTATGTGAAGCCCATCTCCCTTGGCATCGGTCTGGAGCTAATCCACGAGCTCCTGGCCCACCCCCAGCTCCACCGCACCCTCCAGAACATCCAGAGGGACGGGGACACTACTGCTTTGGTTGTGTCCCACAACGGAAAGGAGATCCTGGACCTGGTCCAACGAATCAAGACCACCAGTGAGCATTCGTGGTGGGAGACCCTCTTTGGCTGGAGCCCCACTGCCACTGGAATTTACAATTTGGCTTTGCACCCGATCATTGTTATTTTGGCTTTCCAAGTTTTCTTGTGTGCCTCACTACTTTATTTGGGCTGTTGGAGCCGCCGACAGCTCCAGCAACTCCAGCTGTCTTACCGCTTGGATCACTATAACCCCGACCTTCTTCTGCCTTAAGGGTTGTTCTTGGCGCCCTCCTTTAACCCTTGTTTATTTGCTTATGTTGTTATGAACTATGATTATGTTTTATTATGTGTATGGATCCTGCACCGGCCCCATGGACGCTCTGCTGCCGGATACCGCTCCGAGGCCCTCTTGTGGACTAGGGGGGGACCTGTTTCTCTGCCTCCCAGCACACGGCCCGCCTACGAACGAACGCCAGCAGCGCTTCTTCCATGAGGACTAGAACTGTGTGCCTGAAGCCCTTCTCGCCGCCCGCCAACCCTGCTCTGCGGATTGACGTAGACAGCAAGGGGGGGTGGAAGTGTGTTTTGGAACACATGGACTAAGTTTACTTGTTCCTGTATATATGCAACCCAGTCCAGCAGTTGTACTGCGGACTGAGCCGTCTGTGATCTTTGTTGCTCTATGGTTTTATGAATTTCTTTCCATTGCTTTCATCAATTTTACTCCCATGAATTTAGCCCCGAACTAGTCCCTCCCTCTATTAATGCAAGTGCGCCCATGATCTTCCCATGAACTGGGACCCTTTTATTACTCCCTATTAACTTTATCCCTATGAATTTGATTTTAACCTTATGAATTGCCTTTTTAACCTGACTCCCTCCGCCGAGGTAATTCTAGCCTATGTATCATTTTATGAATTTGGTTTTAACTGGGACCACTCCTGAACAGTCTCTTTTAAAGGTTATTTTATTCCTGATTTTAAACTCTATGAATTTGGTTTTAATCTGACTGTATGAATTGGTCTTTTAATTGCGAAGTTTATTTTTCTGCCCCCTATGAGCCCTTCCGCCGCCTCCCCTCATGAATTGTTTCCACGCACTTGCTTTTACTCTTGCTGCTTTTATTGGTTTTAACTTCCTGAATCATTGCTTTTATTTATGTATTTATGGTTTTAATCGCCTATGAATTGTCCAACCTTCCATGAATTGGTCTATGCCTTGCTTGCACATTTCACTTTTATCTTGTATGAATTGCTTTTAATCCTGCATTCATGAATTGACCCATGAATTGCCTTTGCTTTTAATCTTATGCCTATGAATTAATCCATGTATATGAATTGCTCCTGGTTTTTAGTGCTTTTAATCCACCACGAATTACGTACCTCCATCCATGAATTGATCAATGTACACACACATGAATTATTGCTATTTATATGCATGAATTGCTCATTGCTGCCTATGAATTGCTGTTTATGTTGACTGTAGCACTTAGCACACCCCCTGGTGTGAACCCAGAGACCTGCAGCCCATTGGCTGATCTAAATTGCACTTATTCGGTTAGGTGGTTCTCCAAACTAAATTTTTGAGTGACGCCTCCCCCTCCTTCCCTTCCCACTCCTTTCTTCGCTCGAAGCTCGACCACCGGACATTGCCGACCACCACGCCTTTGAAGTCAAGTTCGGGGACCGCCGTGCCTGACGTCCCGGAGTCCCCGAGGGGGGGAATTGTTGCCAAGTAGGCCCCCTCCCATGCTTTAAGGCCTGCCATGAACTGTGTTAAAGTTTCCTGCATTGCTGTTTCACTGCTACACCAAAGATTGCTTTACACGTGTGTGTGTTAATACACGTGTCAGTTTCCTGCCTGCGTGTCAATTACCTTGCTGCTGCAATAGACTGTGTAGTTTACTGACTCCATGTTTGGATAACTGCACAAAGGACTCTCTTTCTGGGCAGCCCTGCCCTGCCCTGTATCTGGACTTCCCAGTGTGTGTTTGGACTCTGTTACAAGTGTGCCCCGTGCCTGCATTGCCATCTGCCACGGACCGTGCCTGTTCCCTGCTTTGGACTGTGTTTTAAAGTGCTGTTCCCCCTGCCTCCATGGAAGCCTGCCTCATATGGGCCCAAGCCGCTGCTAGCAGCCGGGCGCCAGCCGGGGAAACCTCCAGCGAGCCTGGCTAGGCGCTCCCTGGTCAGTTCCCGCCTGGAGCCTCCCGCGGGCCAGTCCCCGAGCTTGACCTCGCTACCGGGCAGCCTGCAAACCAGCCTCAGCTATGCCCAGCCGGCATCCATGTTCTCAGGCAGCCAGAAGACCCTGGGAAGAAGACTGCTTTGGGAAGCCATTTCGGCGAAGCGGGCACACCACGTCCGCAGCGAGAGCACCTCGCCCCGCTCAGCATATCTTAGGAGCCGCCCCGGAGAAGAACTAAGTGCTGACCATCCCAAGCACTTAGAGAATGCATCTCAAAGAAACCTCCGCATTCCAGAAGCTGATGACATCAGGACAAGCCCTGTCCGCTGGAACATCCATTCAGCCCACTTGGATTTCCCCCTCCCTCTTTTGTCCCCTCTTCCTGAGGTGTCACTTATCACGATCAGATTACCAAAGTGGCCCATCCAAGCCATTCAGTAGCCCATTAGAGCCTTTGTTTTAATCTGTGAGAACCACCAAGTACAGCACCAGCCCCAGGGTACGTTTTGGGGTATTTAAGCCGGTCTCGCAGACCGCATGGTGCTCGTGCCATTCCCGTCCTGTTCCAGCCAGGCGCGTGCCATCCTATCCAGAACCCCTCGCTGTCCGTCTGTGGTCCCAGTGCTGGCATTGGGCCACCCCTCGCTGTCGTGTCTCTGCTTCGCTCCAGGATAAGTGAGTATTCCCCCTATCATCGTTGGGAACCAGCTAATGCGAACGTCTCTGTATTTCATACTCTGTATTTCCTAGATCTTGTGTGTTTCTTGTATGCTTGTGCAAGTTCAGGCTTACGCCACATTGTTAGACAATACACGTGTTTGGAACCTATTTTGTAGTCTGCCTCTTATTCACTAGAGTGTCTGGAATCGGGACCTCCGTAGACATAGGTTAAGATCCGCGCTAATTTTAAGTTACAGACTGCTAAGCTAATTTCCCCCTATAATAAAAAGCAGTTCTGGTAACACCGTGGGCACTCCAATCTCATCCCTGCAAACCCTGATAGGCAGCTCTGACAGCCAAACACAGACCTCCTGTGTTGCTGAATGGGACTCACGCCATGGGCTCCCAGGCTGGGTTTCACTTTCTGCGAGCAGTGGAGTGGGACAGAGCTCTTGCTTACTACTTGCTAGCCTTTGGGGAGAGAGAGACTGAGAGATTCGGCTGCCGCCACAACCCACCTTCCCACATAGCTGGGAATACCAGCATGCCCCTCTGTGGCATCCACGATCCACGATCCACGATCCATGGTTCAGGAACGGGAAATGATCAGTGTGGATCATTAATTCGGGATCGTCGCCGGCGCCAATCCACGATCAGCTGGATCGTTAATTTTTTTTGGATCGTGCCCATCTCTAGTGGTGAGCTCCTGCCTTCCCCTCAGCCATTTCCCTCATTTCTGCTGCTCTACATGGAGTATTCTGTGTGCATGGAGCAGCAGAAATGGGAAAGATCTCCCCCCTCCTGTACTATCTTTGTGCAGAAAGCAGCTTTCCTGATAAGGAAGCAGATTTCCTGGGCCCAAACCCAAGCAATGCAGTACAAAGAAGAGACTGTTTGTAATTTGTCTGTCTCCGTGGATGAGTTTGGTGGCTGAATGCCTCTTAATTCCCAGAAAAATATGCTATTATGGATTTGGGCAGATGCTATTATGGATTTGGACAGATTTTCCCTGCTTTATCCTCCCCCTGCCTTTAAATAGGCTTTCCTTTTGTTTTTCCAGGGCAGGGAATTACCAGATCCCACCCCCAATTTTTTGCCCCTAAGGAGTGGAAGAAACACTGTCCTGTAGTAACATTCTAGGACTTTCAGCTAGTTTCTAAAGTAAAGACCATAGAGACTACAAGTATCTTTACACAAGGTATCTTACAAAAGGATGCTCAAGTGAAGGGAGATGCAATGTTAGCCAGGAAGTGTAGTTGTCACCTATCTACATGAGGGTAGTTTAAAAAGACAGAACTGGCAGAGATTGCTACTCAGAGGCTTTGTTAATTTCATCTATGTGTCCCCAAAAGAAAAGTGACATTGACAGAGCCTTGGGGAGGTGAAGATGAAATTAACAAACGCTGTGAGGAGTGATCTCTGCCAGCTCTGTCTTTTAAAACTACCTTCCTGTAGAGAGGTGAAACTATGCTTCCTGATTAACAGTGTGTCTCCTTTCACTTGAGCATCCTTGTGTAACATGTCTCATGTAGAGAGATTCCACAATAGGCAACCTAGAATATCACTAAAAGTAACATAACATCCTCCTCAATCTCTGCTGTTCCAGTAGATCACCCCAAAAATCACCCAGTATTTTCTGAGGCAATGGTCATATTCAGTCCTCAATATGTCACAATTTATTTATATGTGGGTGGATGAGTGTGACACTGTTTAAAGCCTGGAAGTGCTATACAAACAGCAGAAGGACCGTTAGGGGTTAATACCTCACAGACACAGAGAGCTTTGAATGATAGGCTTCTCCAAGGGATCTGATTGGGTAACATGAGCTGGAAAGAGGAGGGTATTTCTTTAACCCTAGCAGAGAGGAATCAAGTGTAAACAGTTTGGAGAGGGAACCCTGACTGAAAGCAATTTAAACTGACAGGAGATCTGGGGAAAAGTTGGCAAGGAAGTTTGGGAAGTAGGTGCAGACTCCCATTTGGGCCAAAGAAAGGGGATAATTTTCTAAGGAGAGGAGACTTTCCCTACCATTCAAACAAGGAGGTAGCTTTGGAGTAGAGATGGGCACAAAGCAAAATACAAACCAAAATTCATGATGAACCAGGCCAGTTCATGGTTTGTGAACCAGTGGTTCATCAGATCCCATTTCTGATGAACCACCACAAACGTTAGGCTAGTTCGTTTGGTTCATTTTTCAGTTCATCACTGCAGACAGTCTGGCACCAATCAATCAGTTTCCTAGGCAACAGGGGATGGACTTCCTGCAGACCTGCTGACCCAGAAGTGACCTTCTGCTGACTTGGAAGTGCAAATTTGCTGGCCTGGAAGTGACATTTTCATGAATCAAAGAAAACCGATTTGTGAACTGTGGCAGGTTTGTGAAAGTTTGTGGTTTGTGGTTCATGAAATGTGATGAACCACAAACTGCATGGTTCATTTTTTTCTGGTTCGTGCCCATCTCTACTTTGGAGAGTTAAGAGATCTGTGGTTGGGAGTGGCTTGAAACTGCCTTTGAAGACCTTCAGGATTTTTTTTTTTAATAACTAAAGGAAAGCCCTGATGTTTGAAAAGAATGAGTTTGGGGTACTAGAAAGCGGGGTACCAGCATTATTAAACCCCTAAGAGACAAAGAGTACTAAAAGAAAGTATTAAAAGTAGCGTGATTAGGAACAAAAGTCTCCAAACATAAAAATTTAAGTATCTGTGAAGGGTCTGTGTATGTACTGATTTTACCTCAGAGATTTCTATGTTGAATTACCTCAGAAATTTTCAAGCCCTGATTTCACCTGACCTTTCCCCTCTAAAATAAATAAAATAATTAGTTACTTTTGAATGTTAAAAACTCTACAGGTTCCATTTCTGCTGTTTAAGGACTAAGAAAGAGTAGGAGGGAATGTCATAATGGGTGAATGTGGCCAGGCAGTCATGTTTTATCTACAAGGCAAAGAACTACATATATTTAAGCACAAATAGCTGTATTTTACTTGCTTGTTTTAAGGTATATATTATTAAGGTCTCTCTCTCTTCATAGTGGTATGTTTTATTTTGTGGTAAAGCAGCATACATTTTTTTGTGGCAAAGCAGCATACATTTTTTTTTAAAAAAAATTAAAAAGACTACAGTGAGCTTTCCATGTCCTACTTTTACAAATCTTTTTTTTGCTATATTGTTTTATTAATAAGAATAAAAGACCAATAACAGGGCAGAGAGAAAGAAAGAAGAAAAAAGAATAGAAAAGAAGAAAGAAGAAAAGAATGAAAATAAAAAACAAAGAAAAATAATACATGTTATATTTTCCATTTTCCTCTACACCTATCGTATCTTTACAAACAATGTAGTTATAGTTCTTATACCTCCAGAATTTACCTTTTCATTATTGCCCCCTTTATTTATTTTTCCAAAGCTTACCTTCTTATAAATCAAATCCACAAATCATCAGGGTTTTTTTTGTCTCACACAGAAAGTCAATAAGGAGTTTCCACTTAACCATAAAACTAGACAATGTTTTATCTCTGATCAAAACTGTGAGTTTAGCCACCTCTGCTAACATCATTTCCCCAATCCAGTCATCCATTGAAGGCAACACAATACTTTTCCATTTTTGCACATATAAAACCTAGCTGCCACTGTCATGTAAAGAAATAGGATGCCATATTTATTTTCCAACTGTTTGTCTATTAGTCCCAACAAAAAGGCTTCTGGTTTAAATTGTATATTGATCTTCAAAAACTTTTGTATTATCTTATGAATTTGTGACCAAATTTTTTTTGCTTTGTGACACATCCACCAAAGATGATAGAATGTTCCTTCATGTTGCTCACATTTTCAACATTTATTTGACACACCTTTATTCATTTTTGCTCATTTATCAGGAGACATATACCACTAGGGCTGCCAGACCCCCAGTGGGGGCGGGGGAACTCCCGCCCCCACCCTCCCACCCCCGCCCCCACTGACCTGGCCAATGGGGGGGCGCACTTTTCAATGTGTGCCCCCCTGCGGTGCTGCATGCCCCTGCGCACAGCAGCCACCAGGATCAGGCCTGTTTTGGCCTGGATTGGGGACCCTGTGGAGCACGGGAGCATTCCTGCGCTCCACAAGGGCCCACAACGGACCCGAGCCACATCAAAATGGGCCCGATCCATGACAAAACGGGCACAGATCGGGCCCGTTGTGGGCCCCTGCGGAGCACAAGAATGCTCCCATGCTCCACAGGGGCCTTAAACGGGCCCAATCAGTGCCAAAACGGACCCAATCTGTGCCAAAATGGGCATGGATTGGGCCTGTTTGGGCGTGGATTGGGCCCGTTGTGGGTCCCACAACAGGCCTGATCCACGCCCAAACGGGCTGCGTGGTGACGTCACTAAGTGACATCATCGCGCTTGCAGGAGCGCACGCACGCGGAGCACGTGCGCACCCCCCCCTCCCCAGGTAAGAGCCAGGCACCAATCTCCCGCTAGGAGATCAAGTGGGCCTGGCAACCCTATATACCACCAATACTTCATTTTGTAATAATTTTCTTTAAGTTTGGAACCAAAAGTAAATGTGATCCCCTTTACCCACATATTTTTCCACTGGTCCATTTGTATATTATATCCCAAATTTTTAGCCCCTTTTACCATATAGTCTTTAACACATTCTTCTTCCATTTCAAATTTTAACAAGGTTTGTATATTTTGGAAATAACATGTTCATCATTTGTACAAATCTCTTTTTCAAACTCTGTTTTTTCATTGTTAAAGCCCCATAATTTTTTTTCTGACTTAATCCTTTCTAGTAATTGTGCATAGAAGAACCATTGACATTTATAACCTTTAGCTATTAGATCTTCCCTTGCCTTCAATTTACAGTCACCTTGTAAGAACTCAAATAATTCTCCATATGTCAACCATCTCTGTTTACTTGTCATTTCACTTCTAAAAAAAGCTTCCTGTGTTGAAATCCAAGGCGGTGTCTTCCGTGATAGTTTATATTTGTTTCGAATTCTCAAGATGGTTCTCCTTATATGGTGATTTTTAAAGTTTATTTTGACCATTATTTTGTCATACCACAAATAAGCATGCCATCCAAATCTCAGGTCATGACTTTCCAAAATCAGAAGCCTATCATTTCTCAAAAGTATCCATTCCTTCATCCACATTAGACGTGAGGCAGCGAAATACAACTTCAAGTCCAGTAAACCTAAGTTGCCTGTTTCCTTTGCATCCTGTAAAATTTTATATTTAACTCTTGTTTTTCCCCCTTGCCATATAAATGTTGATATATCCTTTTGCCTCTGTTTAAATGGTACTTCTGAAGTTAAAACAGGTATTGTCTGGAACAAAAATAACACCCTAGGTAAAATATTCATCTTAATAACTGATATTCTCAACAAGGATAATTGTACCCCATCCCATCTTAACATATCCTTTTTTATTTCTTTCCATGTCTTAACATAGTTATTGTGAAATAGCATACAATTCATCCCTGTCAGTGTGATACCTAGATAGTTTACCTTTTTTCAACCTTGAAACCTGTTATTCTTATCAGTTCTGATTTTTAATATCCATATTTTTCATTAATATTTTTTTCTGTTCATTTATTTTGAAATCTGCCAGAGTACCCAATTCTGTCAACTACTTCAATATTTCTGTTCTCTCTAGTGGATCTTCCAAGATTAAAACTAAATCATCTGCAAAGGCTCTTAGCTTATATGACTCTTCTTTAATTTTAACACCTCTAAGCCCCTTATTGTTAGCATTGATAGTTGTTGCTGTAAGCATTTTATCTCTTGTTCCACCTTGACATTCCCCCGCACCTTCTTTAATTCGCCTTCAATTTTTAAGTTATTCCAGAATACCCAATTTTTTTCCTGCTTTCCCCCCTTCAATTCCAAATTGTGACGTATGAAGTGGTCTCTTATAAATGCTTTGCTTGCATCCCAAACCATTCTTAAATCTGTACCCTTATTCAAATTTACAGTTATCAAGCTAAGTCAATTTAATAGTACCTTGAAAACTATCTGCTGGGATCTTTGAAATTCCAGAAGAAACTGGCAGCAGACTGTTAGGTAAGAAAAATTTCCATTTCTATTTTACACAGCTCTAATGCAAGGGAGCTGAAAGTGAGTGAAAAACAAGGGCAGAGAAATAGCTTGTTCATAGTAATATCCTATGCCTCACTATCCTGACCTCAACAGGGTCTGGAAGCTAAGCAGGGTTGGCCATAGTTAGTATTTAGATGGAACACCACCAAAGACCAGGGTTGCTATGTAGATGGCAACAGTAACCATTTCTGCTCATCTCTTGCCTTTAAAATTCCATGAGGAGTCATATGCCAGTTGCAACTTGGTGGCACTTAATTAATGTTCTAAATCAGGCTATCTTCTATGTAAAGCATCCCTCAGCAATACCTAGTAAACATTTTACTGAAAAACTGAAAGAAATTTTATAGGCTCTCTAGGCAACCTACTCTATTGTTGGTCTTAGAATAAGAAAGATTTCCTGAACTTTTAAATCTGCATCCCAGTAAGTTAACAAAATTGCTTCGTCTCTTATCTCAGAGTCTCTCTACACGAGACATCTGGCACATGAAAAACACATGTGGGGAGATGCAATGTTAGTTGGGAAGGGTAGTTTAAAAAGACAGAGCTAGGTCTGACAGTGCATAGGACTGTAGCACTATATGGGTGACATATGATGTTGACAATCAACGCAAACTCTACTGTGTACTTTTCAGAGTCTGATATACAAAACTTCCAGAAAGCTTCTTTCTCCCCCCTTTTTTGCTGTTAAATAATGCTGCATGTGCACCCTGCACTCATGCATATACAAAATAATTCTGCAAAGAAAAATAGAAGTAGAAGAGGTGACCTTAAGAAGCCTCTGTGGGATTGAAAAGTAGCTGGAAGGAAAAGAAATATGTTCAGGTTATGTTGCTTAGACTCAATTAGTGCCTCTCTACTAACTAAACACAGCTGTTCTTTTTTTCTTTCATCACTGGATTCTTTTAAAAAACCCCTCCCCTCCATCCATTATCAGGAACAAATGCCAGATGAGAGGAAGCAAGTATGGAAACAAACATACAATAAGTATATAAACAATTAAATGTTAAAATCAGTTGCACCTTTCTGTTCAATGTATATGTAACCCGATTATTATTTGTAAAAAAAAGTTCTCTTTGGACTGACTGGTTTCTAATACATTCAAATAGGCTATGCCTGTTTTATCCCCACTAACAGAAATGTGAGATGTAGTCTACAATGCCCATTTTCTTATTTTGAAGAAGGCGATTGCTTCTCTTTTGACTACCTCCTCGGGTAATTGGCAATGTTTACAAAAGCAGGCAGCGTTTTACATTAGAGGTTCCAGTGGGCGCATTGTGTGCTGATTGCATTCTCTGTCGATTCATTTGGTTTGCTCAGTAATGAAATATAAATGAAACTATCAAAAATTTGCAGCTCATAAAATTTGAAGGAAGATGGACAGCCCTTTTTCAAGCTGACCTGAAAGTATTGAAGCATTCATTCAACCTTGATAGGTTCAGCACCACTTCCCAAAATCTCTGCGCTAACACAACGGGGTGACAACAGGGTGAGGAAACAGAACATTTGTGGAGTACTTTTTCAATAATCTGAGTACAGAGGTACTATAGCATTTGCCAATTTAATAGGAGACAGAGCATTTTTGCATGCAATGCATCCCAGTGTAATGCATTATATAATACCATATTAACATCAACAGCTTAAAAAAACCTATGTTGTACTGGTGTTTATATATATGAATTTGTTTGGGGACTCAAAATGACTTACAACATTCTCCTCTTTTCCATATTTTCCTCACAACAAGAACAACAACAACAACAACAACAACAACAACAATAAAATTTGATTTATATACCGCCTTTCAGGACAACTTAATGCCCACTCAGAGCAATTCACAAAGTATGTTATTATTATCCCCACAACAAAACACCCTGTGGGGTGGGTGGGGCTGAGAGAGGTCCTAGAAGCTGTGACTGACCCAAGGTCACCCAGCTGGCTTCAAGTAGAGGAGTGGGGAATCAAACCTGTGCTCTTAACCACTACACCAAACTGGCTCTCAACCCTGTGAGGTAGGCTAAGCTGAGAAAGAGTGTCTGGCCCAAGGTCATCCAACAAGTTTCCATGGCAGAGGGGAAAATCAAACCTGAGTTGCCCATATCTGAGTCCATCACTCCAACCACTACATAGCACTGGCATCTTTTGCATCTATGTTCAGTGTTCATGCTGTTCCTTTTTACCTGGGAAGCTCAGCTGCTTCTTGACTCTTCTGGTGACCTACCTGCTGCATTCTTGTTTTCCTCAGATTGCTGTAATGTTTGTACTGCGAGTAAACCACATAACTGGCTTCACATCAGTAGCTAGGCAAGCACTTGAAACATCTAGACAAATCTGAACTTACAACTATTACCTGAACTCTCAGTTGTATAGTCTTTAATTCAAATATTAGAAAAAGCAGTGCAGCCTGGTCATCATACAGAAAACACAGCATGTATTCTCCAAGCATGTTGCATGAAACTGGTTTCATCCTGGGCTAGGATCAGGCATATAATGAATTATTATTATTATTATTTTTATCTGTAAGGAAGGCAATGCTGTAAAGATCTTGTCTAAGTAGAAGTCAATTTCATGAGCAAGGGCAGGTCACAGAAGTCTCACTTATTTTGATACCTAGATGACTTTGAAAGTACCCTATATCTAGGGTTCACAGGTCGCTATACCCTCCTCATGGGAGGGTATGCTTCCACACTTTGTGCAGAGCTACTTCTGGCAACTTTGGGGCCAAAATTGGCCCCAAATAAGTGTGGAAGCACGCCCATGGCTTGCACGATGATGTCACTTCAGGAAGTGATGTTGTCACTCCCTACCAACATGCCTGGTTGCCTACTAGTGAAGAGCAAATCCAAGAGGGGGTGGTCCCAAACAAAATAGAACTAAGACGAAGAACAGGACCACGTACAAAAGAGTTTAATTTTCTTGCTATCAAAACTCAAATATAAGGCACAACGAAAAGCCAAGATCAATTTTCTTGCTTCCAGAACTCAATTGTAAGGCACATAATAAGCCAATATCAACCGAGGAGTTGATGTTGCACCCCACCCCTCCCGGTGCAACATCTCCCCAAGTGCTGAATGTAAAACCCATATGATCCTAGGGAGAGAGTTCATTGATCTAGAATTTTTTGGAGTGAACATTTTCACTATCTCTCAAACTTTCTGGCCGGTCAAAGATAAAACCACTCCTTCCCATAGAGCACCTGAAATAGAGTAGCAGGAAGAGGACCTTTGTCAGCTTTCAGCTGGGAACCTCAGAATACTTGATCTATCTTACCAGAGTGTCTTTGGTAAGTTTTCAACCAGCTAGAAACTGTATGTTCATTTTGTTTGCTAAGTTTATTTCCTTTCCCCAATTTCTATCATTAGCCTCTGTGTGCTTAGAATAAACATCTTAAAATTAGATCTCAGTATTGAGACTTCCTAGGCTTTTCGTCTCATGGTCAGCTGCTCAGCTCATAACAGAACAGGAAAGAGTGAAGGAGATACAGTTGTCTTGCTGAAGACAAGGGGCTTGCCTTGTTGTGCTTCCTAGGACAAGGATAGCACACACACTCACACATAACAGAATCAGAGACCCAAAGGGTATACTCAGGGCCAAGCTACACACGACGAATGACACTTGAACGGCAAGTGGATTGAGTGGAGGGCAAGTGAACAGGGAGAAATACACTTGCTGTTCAAGTGTCATTCGTCATGTGTAGCTTGGCCCTCAGACAGTTTATCAGGCCGCAAAGAGTTAACCTTTCAGGCAGTAATAGTTCTACCCTGGAGTAGATACTGGGTATCATGTATGAAGCCTCTTTAAACATAAGTGCTCCACAGCAGATACACCTGTGATGGACAGCGCCAGCTCTCCCAGGTAAGCAGCCAAAGAGACCTGGCAGAATGCCAGACTAGTGACAGTTGAAAGTCTGTTAGAAGATCAGTTGAGAAAGTTACTGGGAGGAAAGAAGAATTTTAGTCTGCTGAGGAGAAGCAGAGATATAGCTGGCTGTTGATACTTGTTCTGATACATAGTAACAATTCCCTGTTTAGCCTCAATATATTTTAAGTGCTTTAAAATCAATTATTCTAGTATTCTATCTTGTAAATAAAATTTATTTTTGTTTCTGGTTTAATCCTGGCTGGCTTGAAATTGTTGGCTAAGGCAAAATAAGATACACATATAAACCTCAAACATTCTGGTCACAACAAAAGGGCCAAATTTAATAAATAGTGGCAGCTAAGTTCCCTTCCCCCAATAGCACCTGAGCAGTAGCTGGATGAGGGAAAGTAAATAGAGGGGATGGGCTTCCTGTATGGCAGAAGCTCTAGGAAGAGGAGAGAGGGGACCTGGGGGGTCTCTGCCTGAAAAATAGAGGTTAGACAGGTGGCATGTTGTGGCAGCCCTTAACTGCATGTGAAGCCCCAAACCTATAAAGGGATGTTTACAGTGGGTGGCAGTGTGTCAGGAGGTCACAACACCTTTATACAATACATCTAGGGTTTATTTACTTTAATCATATAAAATTTCTAATTAAATGAATGGCAATGCAAAATATTTGAACTCCTGGAAAATGAGCTGAAGAAATGTTAAGGTTTTAGGAATACACAAGGATTTCAATTCAGCAAGCTCCTAGGGGATGCATTACACTCGCTCTGTGAAAGTTAAGAGCAGAGGGTGAAAAAGAGTAATTTAATATAATTCAGCTGAAACTGCAGGGAAAACTTCAATAGACTGAACAAGATGATCAGAAATGAAATTTGGTTAGAATATAATATTAACACTTATGCTTCTGTGAAGAGAGCATAGGATATTTCATCAGTAGCAGCAGCAAGAAATCCAGATTTACACTTGATGTCAGAGATGACTTCCTAACACTTCCTCTCTAGCACGACCCTAAAGATTTGACTCCTTGCTGAATTAGAATGACACTTGCCAGTCCTCTAATGAGAGTTTCTGTATTTAGATACTCCATATCAGAAGGAGTTGTTTGCATCTACTCCGCCCTCCCCTCTCCTCCTCTATATCTGACCAGTTTCTTTTGGCCCTCCATGCATCTGACGAAGAGAACTGTGATTCTCGAAAGCTTATGCTACAATAAAATTGGTTAGTCTTAAAGGTGCTACTGGACTCTTTTTGATTTTGCTACTACAGACTAACACGGCTAACTCCTCTGGATCTGTACTTAGAGTAATTCAGTGTCTTTCTTTACAGACATCTACTACAGAACACTGTTACTACTTTTGAGGGTAATTCTTGTGCAAAACATGCCTATACGTGCAGATCTCCTTTCTGCAAGTGATACTGTTTACAATACAGTGTGCATTCTGATTGATCCAGACATTGGTAATTAGGCTGAAATGTTCCAGTCACTCTTTCCTCCAAGGGGTACTACTGAAGTCACAGGGGGATCCCTTGGTTAAAGGATTTCTGTTATCCACATTTATTGTTTTAGTAGAATTTTAAAACCGTTATGTTCAGGCACACTTTGGCTCACCCAGTGCATGCTAGGATGAGTCTTGGCTGCCTTCCTCCCTTTGCCCCTCACTTCACCTACATGTAATAATGGCCTTGCACAATTAGCAATTCAACCAGAGATAATGGGAGATGGGGATGTTCCAGAGTGCTGTGAGTGCTGTGAGTGCTGTGAGATAGCCTTGAGAATAGCCTTGAGAATGTGCAGATGTTGTGACTTTGATTCCCCAGTACTCCCCTCATTGTCTCCTGAATGTACCCCTGATGATATGCAAAACAATAATAAGGGGTGCCATAAGAGTGTCAATTGTAACACTTGTTCTTGCTGCCTGTCAATTTTTTTGTCATTGTGAATAGATGTGTTTGCATCCCTGCAGAAGAAACTCAATATTCCTATTTTCTTTGCTAGCTTGTTTGAAAAAGGGTATATAAGATAGTGGACTTGCCCTGCGTGACATACACTATCAGAGGCACATGCGGTGAATCAGTTTATTTGAGTCCTCTAGTCTAATAAACTTTTAAAATAGTTTTCTAACTTTATTTGCCTTGATCTGATATTCCAATCATTGGGAATTGGGTGAGTCCCCTCAAACTCTTCACACAGCATTATGTATTATCTGCACAAGAATCTTTGAATCACAGCTTTTAAAAAAAGTGGCAGATCCTACCACTTTCATTTAAAAGGATGGATAAATCACTGAGTTTTTACATACAGTACACAGAACTGATATGCTGTTACATAGTAAATAATCATTTTCCAAGTAATAATCATATGATGCATTCAAACACTCAGTAAGACTGTTGTTTTTGTCCATAAAAATGACTAAACTATCCCATGGTGGTTTTTCTCATGTGTGACAGACAGAACTGGTTCCAGCTCCATCTCTCCTGGGGACAAACCAATCAGAGCTAATGGAATGCTGGGGCTGGTGACAGTTGAAAGTCCATTGGGAGATCAGTTGAGGTAGTTATTGAAAGAGAGAGTTTTGATGCTGTGGAGAAGCAGCAGAGATATAGCTTGGCTGTTGATATATAATAACCATTTTTAACGGCAATATATCTATGAGTTTTTAGATCATTCACTCAAGTGTTCTATGTTGTAAATGAAAGATATTCTTGTTTCTAGTTTATTCCTGGCTGGCATGAAGTTGTTGGCTGAGGAGAAATAAAACACACACACAAAAATCAAACATTCTATTCACAATAAATGGGCTAAATTTAATTAAATAGTTGCAGCACATATAGGGAAAGTAAATACTAAGCTCCCCTTCCCCAATAGCCCTGGGCAATAGCTGGGAGAAGGCAGTTAAAATATAGGGAATGGGCTGCCCATCTACTGGAGCCTGTGGGAAGAAGAGAGAGGGGACCCAGTGTGGATTAGGATCAGGAGTCTCTGACTAATAAATAGAAATTAGGCAGGTGGCAGTTGTGCCTGTCCTTAACTGCCTGTGAAGCCCCCAAACTTGTGAAGGGAGGTTTATGGTGGGTGGCAGTATGAAAGAGGGTTACAACATGTTTTTATTGCTTGATAGTCTTTTCAACTGATAAAGACATTTATACTACATATCAAGTGTAGATTGGTGGTCTGTATATACCCATAGAATCATGGCCAATCTGAATAAGGAATTCAAGTTCATGCAAACTTTTTCAGATATTAAGATCATACGTACCAGGAGCCTGTAAACCATGCATATCTGGACCATGTCAACCTCAATCCTTGCAATACACTTTGTTTACATGCTGTCTCAAAGGTGTTACATGAATTTTGCCTGAGCCTCTGTACACACTAGAGGTATGCACCAAGAAAATTTCTGTTTCTGTTTCAGTTCCTGGGGGGGGGGGGGTTCCAGAATAATTTTATTCCATTAATAGTTTGTTCTAGGTAAGCTGGTGCCAGCTTGGAACTGATCAGTTAGGGGTGTTTTTTTCCGTTTTGGTCCATTGCATGCACATTGACTGTATGTGTGCAAATGTATACTGCACTTTTCAAATGGGGTGGGGAAATGAGGCTCTGTGGCAGCTGTTTTCATGCATCAATTATTAGCCCACCCTCTTAGTCTGAACCACTGAGTTTTTCCTCAAGCACAATCACACACACAACAATGGACCTGTAAAAGGTGACTGTTAGTGGGTAGAGAAGTGGCAGCAGGGCATTCCCAAGTAGAAGAGTGCTCCAACCAGTGCAGTGCAAAAAAGAAAGCCTGCTTCATACTCACTTTTCCCCCTATACTGCCAATAACTTATTACCTTTGCATTTTGCTGTTGCCTGTTTCTGCTGTTTCCTTGTGCTTTGTAATTTTGTTCCCACAATGAAGGGTGAATCCAAATCCTTTTATTTGACCCTTAGCTTTCTGATGCAAACCAAGGCATTCTCACTGCCAGTCCTTTCCATCACCCAAGTGTGCAGGCAGGCAGGCAAGCAGAATGATTAGCTAACCCTTCCTCTCCCACTCCCAAAGACCTCTGTTTTCCCCATGAGTTTTCATTGTTGTTGGGGCAGGCAGGATTTTTTTAAGAGGGTATACATTTGGCATCAGAGTCAGAAAAAGAAAGAGCACCCTGAAAGACTATAGAAGCAATCCTAAACAGGTCTACTCAGATGTAAATCCCATGTTATTCGGTAATGCATACTCCCAGGGAAGTACCTTTCGAATTGCAGCCTATGATTGATGTCTCCCTTCTAAACATTTCCAAAGCTGATAGGATGGGAGGGGGTCTCCCCTTGGGAGGACCTGATTGACAGGGAGGCAGAAAATGACATTTCCTGAGAAGCTATGGAGTGGGGATGGGGAGATGTACTTATGTCGCACACCAAGTTAATTAATAATTTATGGTCCCTCTTCTCTTTGGATCTGATTTGTGCTGTTCAGAAACATAAGCTGCTGTCCTGCCAGGTAAGCCCAGTGCCTCCTTGCTGCTATAAGGTATGAACCAAAATGAAACACAAACTTTTTGGTGGGAGGGAAACATTACAATTTACTTTCCCGGATTTGGTTTAGCTTTCTGGAAGCTGCTTTAATGAACTGAACGAGTGATTTTTGTGTGTAATTTTGGCAGCAGGAAGGCCATACAGGGAGGGAGCCTCCTGAGCATCACCTGTACAGTGGCTCCACAGGCAAGCTTCTGAGGGCTGCAGAGCCAGCGGGGAGGTGTAGCATGGCCCCACAGCCGGAGGAAGCGGTGGGAAGGCCATGCGAAGAGGGAGCCTGCCTTCTTCCTGCCCAGCTGAGTGGCAGGCAGGCAGGCTCTGCTGCTGCCCTCCTTACCCGCAGAACAGCTGGGTGGGGAGAAAGCCTTCTTCCTTTTGCACCAATTGCCTCTCTTCTTCATCTTGCCTTGGTGTGGCCCCCTTTCTTGTTCATGTAGTTCATGTGTACCAAAGCTGAAAATATGTGTGTCAGCATGCATCAGGAGGATATTTCTGGGGCTGCTGGCATGCCAGTGCACATGAATCATAAACACTGAAGAACTTTTGTATTCCATGGAAAATTCTAGGACTGTGCACTGAAAAAAATTCCATTTCCCGTAGGTTCTGAGTCAAGTATGTACCATTATTGGGTTTTTTCCAGCTGGGATGTTGCCAGCTTGGATCTAATCTGTTTGTTGTTGTTGTTATTCTTGTTATCATGTGTTTCAACTCTGCTCTTTGCAATGAGGGCTTTCAGGCTCTTTGAGGTAACTGTCTTTGCACTTAGCATAAAAATCACACAGAACACAGTCCTCCCTCTAAATCATTGATTCACTTAATTTTTCTCAGTTACAACTACACACAACAACAGACCCTGAAGAAGGTGAATATCGACATGTTCACAGTATGATGGGAAACTGGCTCGCAATGGGGTAGTGGAGCAATGGTACCAGCAACATTAAAAACAATCCTGTTTTATGTTCGCTTTTTTCTTTATCTATAGTGCCAGTAAATTATTTCCTTTGGTGCCTTGTGCTTACTGCCAAGGAAGAGTTGTTAGAAATGCATCGTACGATTGGACTCTTCTAGGGCTTTTATCAAGTTTGATTCATTGAACAGAGCACTTGTACCCCACCCCAGCTGCACTTTTCCTCACAGCAACCATCCAAGTGCCTTGATGTTAGTGGGGAGATAGACCAGTGGCTGAAAAACAAACCAAGATTCACCCCTATAAATAGGTCTACTCAGATGTAAATCCCATGTTATTCAATAGTGCTGATTCCCAGGGAAGTGTCTTCAGACTTGCAGCCTATGATTGAAGTCTGCATATTCCCCCTTCCAAATACTTCCAAAACTGATAGGAGGGGAAGGAATGGGTCTCCCCCTTGTGAGGACCCAATTGGCAGGGAGATAATGCCATTGCCTGGGTAGCATTAGGGGGGGAAAGATGCACATGCACATTGAGCATAATTTCCCTTCCTACCAACAGAGTTAATTAACAACATAAGTGGTCTCTCCCTTTGGGAACTGATTGGTGAATGTTGTTAAGAAAAATAAGGTGCTGCAGTATGAACCCAGTGCCTGCCTGCTGCTGCTGCTGCGAGGTACAAACTGAAATGAAATACACAGAATTTTTGGAGGGAGTGTACTGTTATAACGGTTTCCTGGATTTGGTTCACCATTTTGGACACTGCTTTTACCAAATGAAACAGCAATTTCTGGGTGTATTTGTAGCTCGTTTGTTTTGTTTTGCACACCCCTAGTTCCTATGATGAATTGCATTGATCGAAACTGTGTAATCTTGCCCTTATCTATCATGTATCACTGTGTCAATTTTGTCTACTCTGTAAATATCTCATTGATTTATCCACCCCTTTAAATGAATGTAGTAGGACTTGACACAGTTCAGAGATTCTTGGGCAGATAAATATGTTACTTGCATATTGTGCTATGGAAGGTAATTAGCATAATCTGAACCAACCACAAAGCATTATGAACAGAATCATTTCCAGAAGGATGATAAAATGTACAATCCCCAGCAAACTAAATTGTGGATAAATTTCTTTTGCATCCATCCCCCCTACCATTACACCAAAAGATGTTAGGTAAGGAGACTTTTGTACAGTTGTTGTCATACAAACAAGCCATGTTGGCATGAATATAATTTGTTTGGGGAGATTAGGGCATTGCAGAACATTGCATTTCTTTCATATGCTTTATGTACAAAGCCAGACATTGATTGACCTTGTTGCAAAGCAAGGAAATGCAACACCATTAACATTGGAAGAGAAATGAACAATGTCATTAAACAAAATGGAACACATATTGGGAAGTGTGAACTGAGAGCCAAAAGAGAACTTAAATATTCCCTGAGTTGCTCACTTTTCCCTCTACTCCTGGGATTTATTATCATTAGCTGTTGTTCTTCCGTCCTTAATACATTGAATAATAAGCCAACTAAATGCAGAGCAATCAATTGCTCCAATTATTTATATGAAATGTTATTCATCCAGCAAAGGACCTTGGCATGGTTTTCATCTGACAAAATCTCTATGGAGTTTTAATTTAATTTTTTTTTTTTGCTTAACTCAACCACAGCTGAATTTAACCATTTAGTGGTTTTCGTGATATTTAGTATTTAGTGATATGGTTTCTTAAACCACTTAACTGTCTGCACCCCAAATGCTTCCAGTTCAGCCAAACCCAGTCTCAAGGAAGATGGCAGGCCATAATTTTCCCATACCAAGCTTATTAACCTTTCTGATTCAATCTTGGTGAAGTGCAGGAGTTCTCTGTTATAAATTCCCTGTTGATAAATTTAATGATTCTCTACATTTTCAAGAACATACTCATGCTTCATGCTAAAAGTAGAAGTGGTATATGAATTGGGGTTGGAAGGAAAAGGACAATTAAGGGTATCAACACACACACAAGAGTGTAGATACCCATTTGACTGATGTAATTTTTTATGGGTGCTGATGGGCAGACATGAGCTCCCATGTCCTTACTATGCATGGTGAATCACTGAATTTTAATTGATGCTAGATTCAATTATATTGGGTCTCTGAAAAATGGAAACCTTTGTGAAAAGAGAACAGAACAAATGCTGTAAAGAATTATGTACATAATATGTTTGGTAGTTGTCTCTAAATGTAATCACTGCATTTACATCTAAGTAAGTACACTAGGGATTTTGTCTTTTGCTCCCAGGGTTTTGAAAATTGTTCAGTGAGAGATAGAGAGATAGAGAGAGAAAGAGATAGATAGATACCTCCATTGTCAGCTTCGAGCACCAAACTGCTAGTATGTTTATTTTTAAATCATCATATTTTTTAAAAAGCAAACATTTGTAAAATAACTTGGAAGCTATTTTTTCCTTTAAAATGTCATAATTTGATCTTGAAGGCATACAGGCAATCCCTCCCCCCCAATAAGTAATTGCTTGGCAAAGGTTCAGGAGCCAGTAGTTAGTCCCCTCCAGCCTTCTGAGAATATGTAGTCATCAGTGGCTGGTGCCTCCCCACATTCTTGGATTCCTCTTGGTGCTTGCCAGTCTAATTAAACAACAAACACCTAATCCACACAAATTCTGCTAAGCACTGTTAGGGCCTGAGGCCTGCTTGTTATGGCCTACTTGTATCACTCAACCACATAATGAAAAATGTGAAGCAGGATAAAAAGGTCAATTATCTTGGCTATTCTAGACCCCCCCAAATCCTTATTCGCTCCAAAATGACCAACTAATCCCACATTGTTGCAACAGAGAGGGAAGAGTGGAGACCTGTGCAAAAAACCAAAACGCCCTTCCCCCAATGAATAAGCTCTATATAACTGTCCTTTCTCAGACTGTTTCTTAGCTGTGCTTAGGGATCACATTCCCCCAGTGGGGGCAGGGGATCCCCACTCCCACCTTTTGCCCCCTGCCACCACTTACCCAGCCAGTGGGGGGATAAGTGGGAAATGGGCCTCCCAGAAGAACCTACATTTATGATGACAAATGGGACGAGAGAGGTGCTCACTTGGTTACCTTGTCAGGAAGAGGGAAGATTACTTTTTGTAATCTACCCTAAAGCCAGAAAAACCAGCACTGTACAACATGATGTGATTGGTCAAAGGAAGCTTTGCGGGGACTAGGTAAATCAGCCCCATACCCATAGAGGTTTGGTCTCACCTAATCCCTCCTAGGTGGGAAGGAAAGGGTTAAAAGTTAAGCTTACTCAGTGGAAGTTCAGCAAGACCAGGGATATAGGAAGGAACAGAGTTGAATTCTGCATGAATGCTTAGGCCACCCGCTCCCCCACCACCCAGTGTTCCTGAAGGCTTTCATCCATTTCTCTGACAGAAATGCCAACAAAACTCAATGTAACTTAGTGTTCTGTTTGCCTTTTATTTATCAATTTTCTGTAATACCTGTATTGTTTTCTGATATATATTCCCACGCTTTTGTGTTCTTAGTCTGTAGAGGATGTTCGTTAGTTAATAAGGATCTTTTTCACTTGTAAAGTTCTCAGACTGTGGTTCAGCTCTCACCCACGCACCTGGCTATTTATCCCTGCAGAGATACCAAACACCTAGCCATGCTAGAGAAAATTAGCAGGGCTGGAAGGAGGAAAAATAATTGATCTACACACAAACACACACAGAGAAACTCCACTTTCAGTGAATAAGAACACAGGAGGAGTTTATGGGGCACACAATTGTTTGACTGGTGACAAGCTAACTGAACAATGTGGCCCTCCTGGCTAGCAGCAGAGCTGCTCTAAGCCAGGGGCTTACATTTGCCACCCCGCAAGAGGAAGAGATGCAGTGTGCTCTTCCTCGGCATACGGGGATCTGGAGGGGGCGGAACCAAGGGCATATAAGCCAGCTCCACCCTGTATGCTTCAGCAGTTGCCTCAAGATTGGAGGCAGCAGGATGCAGTGGCAGCGATCACGGTGGCAGGGCACAATAAGTGATTGCAGCAGCAGTTTAAATGGTGGCTGGAGTAGTAGGGCTGCACAAGCAGTGGTGTGTGCAGTTGGGCGGGCCAGCGCCATGCGCATCTGAGTAGGCAGCAGTGGCCCTTGTCATGGTGGTGGCAGTGCATGGCTAAAGCAGAGGGGGTCGGGCAGCTGGGCGGTAGCAGGTCACGGCCATCTTGGGCCTGGCTGAAGGGTGGCTGATGCCTGCTGCACCTCACATTTAGCCTTGACTGCTCCCTATTTGCAGGGAGGGTGCAGGCAGCTAGCAGTGGGCCCCCCTCCCCCTGGCGTGTCTACAGTGGCCCTATTGGGGCTGCCTGGGGTATTGGGGCAGGTTTTTCGCTGCACCACTGATTCTGCTGCTATGCTGCATTGTGGTCATTGTGTGGGGGTAATCCCCCCCCCCCGCTTTTTGTTTTCCGTTATAGGTCAGCTCTACTAAATCTGGGGCAAGCCTTGGATTTACTCCCTCCTCTCTTTCTTCACTTGGTGGTGCAGGAGTACTGGCTCCTGGCTGGGACCTGTAAGGGTGGTGGCCATTTTGGGTTACCTTTTGCGAGGGGTTAGGCAGGCAGCCATTTTATGGCCAGTTTGGTAGGCAGCGATTTTGTTGCAGCTAAATTTGAATCAAGGGCAAGGTGCCATGCCTCCAAAAAAAGGAGGGACGTCCAAAGTCAAGCAGCCAGCCAAGAGACAGGCTGCTCAAAGGGCTTTACTTGTGCCTTCCTCTTCGGATAACAAGCATGCTGGTATACAAAAATACTAGAGTGCATAGCAGCCCTTGAACAGTCCAAAGGGGTTCAGGGGCAGGCGCCAACAGGGTCCAAGCACCAGAAAGCAGCCAAGGCAACATCTATGGCTACATTTAGGCGCAAGATCCTAACCCATTTATCTGCTTTGGAAGGTTCCTCGAGTCTTGGTGGGGGCACCAGTACTACAACTCAAGAGGTGGACTGTTAAGATGCTGGTGTGGGTCAGAAGAAACTGAGTGGGTCATCAGAATCCTGTCTGGTTGCTGTGGCAGTGGACCCAGTTTAAGTAGAAGGTAAGAGTTCCAAACCACACAATACTTACTCTTGGCCGTAGGGGCCTTGGGGTCAGGTCTCTGCCCCAACGATCTCAGGCTCTACATATGTGGCTGGATCTCAGACGAGTACATTGCAGGGTGGAAGTCATCTGGGAGCATGGCCCTTTTGGCCTCAACAGGTAGAACCTGGGCAATACACTGGGTCATTTGTTGGCCCCTATGCTGCCATGTCCCGGCAAGGGGATTGTCAGAATCCTGCAGAGTCTTTGCTTCCATGGCAGGGGGCGCTAGGGTCACCCTGGGCAGCATTGGTGTATGCACTGGCATTTTGCAGATCGGTTCCCTTTAATGCCTTACCCTTTGGGGATGTGGCACTTTCCTTGGGGATCACCTTACCCAGGCTACCAGAGACAAGATCCTGAAAGGTGAGCATGTGGATGTCTTTACTCTTCTCTTCAGGGAGCTGGAGAAGAAGGATAAAGACAAACTTGATGAACAGGATAAGGAAAGGCTCAAACATAGAAAACTAGACAGGACCTGGACCAATTGGTTACCAGAGTTCCTGATATATGCAGGCGTTATAGTCAGGGTGCAGTCATGGAGGGCTGCACCCCTACTTCAGTACTTGAATATAATTTATAAGAGGTACAATTATTTTGCTGGGGCAGCTTGGCTTCAATATGATGAAGAGTTTAAGATGAGGGCTGCTCTTAATCCGAACATGCCATGGGACAGAATTCACCAACAGTTGTGGCTCCAGGTAATGTCCCTGGCCAAGCCAAACTCAGGGGACCACTCAGATAGTGGCCATCTGGTTTACCAAGCAAATGTCAGTAGTCCTACCCATCCTGCTGCAGGGCAATCGGTTCAACCTTGGCTGCTATGTTGGGAGTTCACATCCCATGGAGTCTGTAATTGGAAGTTTTGCAAGTCCGGGCGTGAGTGCCCAATTTGTGGTGGCCCCACACTTTTACTGCCTGTAAACTTCAGGAGCAGGGCAGAAGATGGGAGGGGGGTAAGGTGGGAGGTAGCTCACAGCAGCCTCCTACTGGAAAAGGGCCCCAGCCCAATAAATCTGAGGGCACTTAGGCACCTATTTGCTCAGTACTGCAGGCGCCAAGATGCTGCTTATCTGTTGGACAAGCTTATGTATGGGTTTCACATCCCCTTTCAGGGCCTAAGGACCCCTTTCATTGCAAGTAACCTGCATTTGGTTGTTGGCATGGAAAGAGTTGTAAGGGAGAAAATTGCTAAAGAGTGTGTTGAGGGTAGGGTGCTGGGCCAGTTCCCCTCCCCTCCAGTGCAGAACTTGCGTGTCTTGCCCTTGGGTGTTGTCCCTAAAAAGATTGCTGGTGAATTTAGAATCATTCACCACTTGTCTTACCCAAGGGGCGGTTCAGTGAATGATGCCATCCCAGAGCACCTGTGTTCTGTGCACAGTTCAACAAAACTTTTCAAAAACAAAATCTAGTGGGAAGCTGCTGAATTGGAATTTGTATGTAAATTTGACTCAGTCAGACATGGATAGAATAGAGACTATGAATGGTTATCTCATTAACAGAATCAAACTGATTTCATTATCAGAAGCAAACTGATCCCATTATCAGAAGCTACTGATTACATCTACTCCCCTTCCCCTCACCACTTATATATATCTGACCAGTTTCTTCATACCTTCCATGCATCTGATGAACAGAACTGTGGTTGTTGGGGGTTTTCCGGGCTGTATTGCCGTGGTCTTGGCATTGTAGTTCCTGACGTTTCGCCAGCAGCTGTGGAACTACAATGCCAAGACCACGGCAATACAGCCCGGAAAACCCCCAACAACCATCGTTCTCCGGCCGTGAAAGCCTTCGACAATACATAGAACTGTGGTTCTTGAAAGCTTATGCTACAGTAAAGTTGGTTAGTCTTAAAGGTGCTACTGGACTCTTTTCTATTGTGCTCTGTGCATTATACTTTCTTTGACCCAGCAGGAAGGATGGTCTGTCGATATGGGATTGGTGCTGAGGTGGTGAAATGCAACATTAAGTCTGCATTCCATCTTCTCCCAGTTTATCCCAAGGACTTCAAGCTGTAGGGTTTCTCTTTTGAAGGGCAGTTTTGTATGGATAGGGCCTTGCCTATGGGTTGTTCCATTTCGTGTGCTGTCTTTGAGCGTTTCAGCTCCTTCCTTGAGTGGGCCTTGTGCCATCGGCTAGAAAGCCAGGACAAGGCCCACTACCTGGATGATTTTCTTTTCATAGATTTTCTTTTCTTTTTGCGGGATCTGGCCAATGTGCCAGGTTTCTGGCCAGTTTCATGGGGCTAACACGGGACCTGGGGGCTCCCTTGGCTCATGAAAAGACAGAGGGCCTGTCGCCTGTCCTCACATTTTTAGGCATAGAGCTGGACACAGCATAGAGCTGAACACCTGAAAAGTTGAAGGACCTTCGGGCCCGTTTGCCCTCTGTTCGAAGCAGGAATAAGATTTCCCTTCTAGAGCTACAGCAGCTGGTTGAGCACTTGAATTTCACCTGCTGGGTGGTTGCACCAGGTAGGGCTTTTCTGCATTGCTTATGCAATGCCTTAGGAACCCTCCGCTTGCCTCACCACAGAATGAGGATTAATAGGGGTATGTAGGAAGACCTTGAGGTGTGGGAGACGTTCCTGACCCACTTTAACAGGGTGTTCTTTTGAAGGGAGGACTTGCTTCTTGAAGAGGAACTCCAGATTACCACAGATGCCTCTGGGTCCACAGGTTTTGGTGCTTATTTTAGGGGACACTGGTGTGCCGAGCGATGGCCACACCATCGTTTGGATGGAAGGTGGTTTCAATCGAGACCTCACCTTCTTGAAGTTATTCCCAATTTTAGTGGTGTTCTATTTAGTGGTGTTCTATGACTAATCACACCGTTCCCTTCTGGTGTGATAACCAGGCTGTGGTGCACTTTGTGAATTCCTTATCATCTAAGTCCCCCAGGGTGGTGAAGTTAGTTAGTTCACTTACGCTCCGTTGCTTGCAATTGAACATTATGTTCAAAGATAATGGTGTGGCAGATGCTCTATCTCGCCTGCAGATGGAGCGTTTTCGGTAGCTTGCTCCTGAGCCCAACTGCCAGCCGGCCCGGATACCCCTGGAGCTGTGGGATCATGGAAGATGGAGGCATTCAGGGCAATCCACCTAGCTTTGGCACCCAGCACCCAACAGGCTTATGATTGGTCGGTATGCCAGTTTGTTGGGTTTAGGAGGGAGGTGGGACTGCAGCAGGTCTGGCCGGTTCCTGTAGAGCAGCTAATGCAGTTCTGTGTCGACCAGAGAGGTAAGGGGTTGGCTGTGAAGTCCATTGGGGCCAGCTTTTATCCCATGGGAGACTTTAGAATTAGAAAAATGTTAGAAGGCTGGTCCAGGGAGACTGGACCCCAGCAGGATGTTAGACAGCCCATTTCCCCAGATGTTTTGTGAGGACAAAGCTCAGTTTGGAGTACAGTTTGTAGTTCAGGTTTTGAAGAGTTGTTTCATGCCGCATTGTTGATGGGCATTTTTGGTGTCCTTAGGGTGAGTGAGCTAGTGGCTTTTCTCACTGCAGCTAGAAATCTTACAGCACTTTGGAGACATTTGGGGATTTTGACTTTATACGGAATGCACTTTGGAAAGGTGTATTTATATTTCTTAGCTATGTATTTAACTGCTTGACTGATGTATTGGAATATGAATTGTGTTTAATTGTGTATATTTATGCTTTATTTGTATTGAATATTAAGTATTGTATTTATGACTTTGTATGTATCTGAAGCATGATGCACTTTTTTGACTTGTAGCACTTGACAGTAAATATTTTGATAAGTTCTTTGTCATACCTGTTTCTTGACTAGTCTTTGCTTAGCTATTTGATTGTAGTCTCCCTTGCTGGCCTTTCTTGTTGCTTCTTAATGTTATGTTGTTGTCTAATAAACAGCCCTTAGTACCCAACACCCACATCTGTCTCTTCATTCCTCCTGGAGGGAGCAATAGAAAGAAGGGAGGCTAGAGTTCCCAGCAAATGTGTCCAAGCACTCTCCCCCACCCACACACACATGCACAGCAACTCCACAAACTTTGGGCCACGCACAGCCTGGAAACCAAGAGGGGGAGGGCCAAGGAGTTGTGGGGTTGAGACACCATTATGTGAGCAGGAATGTTTGAATATACTGAGTTTAAGTAATACATTTCTCATGCCATACTTACCTTTTCCAAAGCTAAGTCTAGAAATCAAGCTAGAATTCTGTTTGACCCAATGTAAATAATAGGAAGAATTCAAAATCCATTGGCCAGATGTCTTAACGAGTTTCACCAATCAGAGGATGGCAGTATCAACCTTTTGATTTCTCTGACTAGTTGAAAACTCTTAATTTATACATGATTGGATGCTGTCAACAAGTAGTTTGGGCTTTTGGAGAAACACATCCTGTAAGTTATGCAAACATTTCATTGCAAACTAGTATTTTTTCTTACTGAAAGAATCCACAATATATGCATATATGAGGAATACAAAGAAACTAGTTGTCTTCTTTGTGTTATTTATAGATCACTCAAAGCAGACAAGTAGGTTGCTGGGATATTGACTGTGATCCCATTACCCGTCATCTCACGGGCTCTCTGATGAAGCAATATCACCTCCACTTTTTAAAATTTTACTTATTTTCAAAGGATGCATGCCAGGGCTATAGCCTTGAAACCCCAACCTCTCTTAGAACACCTATTCCTTCTAAACCTAAATGATTCAGAATTGAAAATTGCAGTACATTATTGAAGCAAATGTATTCTGCACATGCTTTAAAGTAAGTCAGTATACCACAAACTCCAGGACTTATCCCTGGTATAAAAGCAGCTAAATTCTGGTAAGCCCAGACTCCAGTGTTATTTCTTCCTCCTCCTCATCTGTTCATCTAGCAGGATTTGTCAAAGTTTTGTTTCAAGGGATTTTTTCTGGCTGCAGGCTTCAGTCATTACAACCATACCAGAAAGCTCTTATTGTGTACCTTAGAACTCAGAGAAGACGATGAAATCCTGTTTTCTTCATCATTAGACATGAACAATGCATTACCTGCAGAGTTCCTTTTTTTCCCCCTACTGGTATGAGTTAATCCAAATGTTGGCAGATACAAGCTAGAACAAAACATGAAACATATTATAATTGAGAACATTTGGACTTGTATCCCAAGAGACATGGAAATGATCAATATAAGTTGTTTTTTTCAGACCGCAGGGAAGGCAAAGCAAAGTGTTTGTGTTTGTGTGTCTGATACATTGAGGCTAGATGGATGTAGGGAACCTTTATTCCCTCACTGCTTGTTTGCCAAGGATTATTTATCCCACCTGCCACTTGAGTTTTTATGTGCCTTAATGATTTGTTGGTATCTTTTATTCAGTTAAATTCTCAAGAAAAAAATCTAGTATGGCAAATTAAAAAGACTTTGGATTTCACACTGCAGCCTAAGCTAAAAATACAAATGCTGGCATCCTGGAAGGAATGCTCCATAAACCCAAATATTTAGATTTACGGAATGTGGAAAATGATAGTGTTACCTGCACTCCTAGTACAAGTAAACCACAATCCTGTCATATTGATTTTCTTGTTTGTCATCATTTTGGAGGAAAAAGCCTTTCCATTTTTATTTCCACTTGCCCTTGAGCTATTTAAGTTCCTTTGATTGATTTAGGTTTGCTGCATTCATTTCTACATTTCTTCTAGCTAAATGTATTCTTTGGGAATATAATATTTCAATGCATTGGATCAAAGGAGGCCTCTACAACTCATCAATTTAATGAGGACTGGTTATTCATTTTTATGAATTTTTTTTCATCTCTTACATATATTTTTTAAAAATATGTTCTGCAGATTCCTTACCAAAAAGAAGAGAGCACAGGAAAGGACTAGACAGAAAATGAAATTAATTTTGGTTATAGTATTAGCTCAAAACATCTTTATCATTTTTTTAAATTTAACAATTTATTGTGTATTAAATTTGGAAATGAATCGAACAATATCAAATGTCCTAAATTACTGATGATCATAAATGATCAAATTATCTAACAAAGAAAAATATTAACAAAACTGGACCAAAGTACACCTGACCTTGGAGTTCTATGAGCAGAATTTCAAACATTATTTAAACCCTTACCCTACCCTAAAAAACCAATTGCAGAGGGGCAACACAGATCAGGGTTAAAGTATAGGGGTGTTCATGCACAGTTTCTCTGATTGAAAATGCCCATTGCAAGTCACAGTTGGAAGGTGGAGCAAGCACAGTACATACTTGTTATATCTGTCTATATGAAAATTTTCAATTAGGGATTTAGGGGGGTGGGGTGAACTTAAAGACTTGGCCTTAAGGAACTAGAGCTCCTAAAAGAAGCAATGGTAAGGGGTCTTTAATGTATCTTAACTGCTGTAGTTATGTCCTCTGATAGGCCTTGACTCTTGTTATGCCTGCAAAAGGCTATCTCCTCCACTGCCCCACCCAATAAGACACTGGAGGCCAGGAGTAAGAAGAGGGTTTGATTTATTTCATTGTTGCAACAGCGGGAGGGAACCAGGCTTTAGAAGCCAAAAATATTGTTTCCTCCTAACCCTCTCCTAAGCAGAATGACTTTTATAGCAAATATGATATCAGAACATCAGTGTAACATGATTGGATCAGAGTTATGTCACAGTTAGAAATTTTAATATGCATGTCCCCTTTTCAGCTGCACATGCCTGCAGAATAATCTATTGTTCTAAACTTGTAACTTCTTTAGGAATGTGATGCTCCTCTGTATCTAGCCTGCTCTGAGAAATACGCAAGCAGGAATTCTGTCTGTTATCTTGGAGGCAGAACTAATGCCATAATTTTTACTGTCAGCATTTTAGCATAGCTGAACAAAGCAGAGACAGTTGTAAATCACTTAAAGTTGATCAGCATCTAATTGGCAGTTAACAATTGTAGCTGTAATTAGCTTGGATATCACTGTTAAGAACTGGTTTTGTGTAGAGGTTCATTGGGGATGGAAGAGGTAAGTTTCTCACCTAGCCTTTGCTGCCCTATAGGAATGCCTCTGTGTGTCCTCTGTGTGTGCTCAGCCTGTATATGTGTAAATAGAGCAAACATTACAAAATGCCATAAACCTCTAGTGCTCTCTTTTCCAAAGAGAACCAGCCTTAGTAAGTTCTAGCCCTTGGTGCTTTTTGGTGCCTGGAGAAGTGGGCTGTGTGCACTACCGGTGCCAGGGTTTCTGGTGCCCATGGCCACCCCCATGTGCACGTGCACACAGTGCGCGTGTACCCCCTGGACTGCGTGATGACATCACCATGTGATGATGTCATCATGCAGCAAAGCCAGGCCCATTGGGCAGCAGGTGGCTGGGGTGGTGTGTGGAGGCTGCCTGGCCCATGGCTGCTGCACCTGGCCGGAGGCATGTGGCAGTGGTGGTGGCAGTGGCATGGGGCTGGCCAGCTGCAGGAGCTGCAGGCCAGCCACACCAGCTCTGTGGTGCGCACCTCCACCTCTGGCACCCCCTCCGGTGCCCCAGCACCCGCGGCGCCCACCTCACCACCTCAGTGGTGGCGCTGGCCCTGGCTGTGTGTGTAGCACTTCACTTCTTTTGTATTGCTGCACCCCTAGCCATTTAACTTTTAGAGTTCTTCTTGACCTCTTTTCCTAAGCTTTTCTACCTGCCCTTCTTAGAGCAGCTCCATGAATTGCAGCCAGGCACTCCACTGCTGCCCCACCTCTCTGTCATATTTGGGGAAACTTAGACAATCATTGCCAGACAGTACTCCACTACCATTGCCATAGAATTTTATGGAAATTCTATGGCATGTTACAATACAATTTTTTTCAGCATGTTACAATGCAACAATAATAATAATATTGTAACTATGTGTTTATATACCAATCTTCTGGACAGATTAGTGACACTCAGATCAGTTAACAAAGTCAGTGTTAATATTATCCCCATTATCCCCATAATACAACTGAGGAACTGGGTCTGAAAGGAGTGGCTGACCCAAGTCCACCAGCTTAACTCATTGCAGTACTTGGAATCAAAACAGCAGAATATTGGCTCGGAGCCCAGCCACTTAACCACTATACTACAGCATAGTGATTCAGATACAGAGATCTTTGTGGATGCTGTCAAATGTATGGATCCCACAACCAAACAGCCAAGCAATAATGCCAGTTTCGACAGCTCTTTCAATTTCAAGTGGAAAAGGGAATGACTCATTCCTTTGATTACGAACATTGCTGACAACAGGCATATGCCAACCAATATTTTCAATGGAAAGAGAGTTATATGCATGGTTAACTTTTGCACTGAAATTTAATTGGACTTAAATGTGGTAAGATTTGGCTGGATGACATCTATTTGAAAAGAGTATCACCCAGCCATATAATCGCATGTCATGGATTTCTGGTTTTTATTAGCATCAGGAAATATTCCTGCAGGGGGTCTTGTCCATTGACTTTTGTGGGGCTTTAGTATGCTTAGTAGGATTTATCTCATAAAAGTAGTGCTCATATGGGGGCATCAATGATGAGCAAAGACTGAGCAAGAAACAAGAAGCAAGCCATCCACAGAATCTGTCAAAAGGAAATCATGTTCAGTACAAGACCAGAGTAATTTTCTGCCTTTAGTTCAACAGCTCCTGATGCTTAAAGGCAGAATGGGTAGCATGCACTGCAGGAAGAAACCTTTTCTAATCAAAATATACCTAAACGGAACCACCAGGATTAAAATATGTACAAGTCAGATACCTGACAATTTTTGTAAAACTGCTGATTTTACATAATTGCTCTTAATCAGGTAGTGGAAAACCAATAAAAAAAATAATGGACAAAGGAGAATGCTAATACATCAAGAGATAAGTTTCAAAGAGAAGCCAAGGAGTTAATGGACATTCCTGAGGCTTGCTGAAGAAAATAATAGTACATAGCTTTTCTGTTTTTTAATTCTGCAAAGAAGCATGAAGAGGTTTTAATATGTCAACATATATTTGAAAGTTAGTTGTGTTAGTAGCATCAGGGATGTAAACTAAAAATCTGCAATATACTGAACAGCATTTATGGATGTTGCAAATTTTAATAAATAACAATAATTAGATTAACAGTTTTGCAGGTCAGTTAATGTGCTTAAGCTTGTTTAGTCAGTACTTGCAAACAATTGTTTGCAATTAATCTTAATTTGTATATTTATGGACAATTAACTCTCTTCCATTTTAGCTCAAAATAAAATAGAATTAGTTGATTGTCCCCAGATGTTGAAAAGAACAAGCTAAGCACCTTCTTAAATCTCCTATTTATACTCTCTTGCATATAGGATATGAAATATAATAGACCATATATTTTGAAAAACCAAATTCTAAACCATTATACTAGTTAATTGACTCAGCATAGATGCATTAATTCCAGTGGAGTAACTGGAATTTGGTTGCCAACTCTAGGCTAGGAAATTCCTGAAGATTTAGGGTAGAACCTAGTGGAGGCAGAATTTGGGAAGGGAAATTGCTTAGTCGGGATGTGATGCCATAGAACCCAACCTCCAGGGCTATCATTTTCTTTGGGGGAAACTGAGCTCTGTAGTCTGGAGATGAATTATAATTCCAAGAGACCCTGACTAGAAGTTGATAGAGCTCTCAAAAACTCAAACTCAGGAAATTTAGGAGGTCTCTAAGGTGCTACTGGACCTGAACCCTAGTTAGTAGCTCCTTAAAGACTTTTATGAGACAGCTCACTTTCTCAGACACATAGATATGTGAATCCTTCAGGCTGGCTTACATTTACAGAAGAAGGTGGGGAGAGATGTTACACTAAAAGGATGGTGTAAAAGAAGAGCCAGTCAAAAGATAAATCAGTCCACCTGCAAGAGGAGAGAAACATTTCCAACCAACATGAGCTGAGTAGAATGAACATCAAATCTAATAAGGGAAGGCATGAGAGCGAAGAACAAATTAACGACTATAATAGGGTATCTGACAAAGCCCTGGAGGTTGCATTGTGTTGAGTTTGTGAATGAATTCTAACTCAATACTCTCAGATTAAACTTGTGAAGTTTTTTTTTTTGAAGAACAATATTAGCCACAGTATGTCCTGGAGGTTAAAAAATTCCCCACTGGTTTATGAACACTGTGATTTTTATTGTCATTTGTGTCCACTTATTCTTTTGCACAGGGACTCTCCTGTTTGTCCAATATGTAGGGAATTGTTGATATATGATGGCATATATTAAATCAGAGGATGAGCAAGTGGATGAGCCCAAAATTGACTGTTCATGTAATAACATTACCTAAATATATATGGAGACAAAGTTTGCATCCGGGTTTGTTGCAGGCTTTACTTTCTAGGTTTGTGTTTCTGTTGGTTAGAAGCAGTTTGAGGATGTCTGAGGGAAGGCTAGATCTGCCACCTAAAGCCTGTGAAAGAGAAACATCATTACCCAGGATGGGTTGGAAATCATGAGTCATCATTGGCCTGTTTTAAGTTGTGACAACCAGGGACTTTCTGTTGTTGTTTCCTTTGGGTCTGTCTGGGTACATTAGTTCTGGGTACTAGTCTGGCTTTGTTGATGTGCACTTCTACTATAGTAGGTGGGTACTGTAATTGTGCAACAATCATGGATAGCAAACATACTGGGGAAATGCTATACTTTTGCTTGTCTTGGGTTCAAACTTAATTGTGCATGGATCTCAAAAATTCTATAATGTTAACTTGTGAAGAGTTCTCATCCACAAACTCTCACATTCTGTTGAAATGAATGGAGGTACACACAATCACATTAATAAAGAATACCTATCTCCATGTACTGGCCACATGGTGAAAAAGGGCTTGAGAAGTAAGCATTCATCCTGGAGCATATGTGCAATGAAGAAGTTGCAGCACAGATGTCTTTTAAAATGAGAAAGGGGAGATGTCCTTCTCAAATGGACCAGAGACTATCCCTGACCTTTATTTCTGCCTTCTTCCATTTTTGATATAGACAGGTATTCTAAGCATAGTGAAAGTAGTTTGAGTACTTATTTGCAACATTACAAGGCATTTGTTTTCAGGATACACAATAAAGAATTGTTGAAAAATCTAAGACTCCAAATGTGGTACAATCAAACTTTATCTGTTAAGGAAGAAACACAGGCAACTTACCATTTAAGTATAAAGAAAACAGTTTTGGGAAATATGTCTTTAACCAATACCAGGGGGTATATGTCTTTATGTCTTTAACCAATACTCAGCCAATGGGATGGAGTGAAAGCAATTTGCTATATCAATCACACTGAAGTATTTTGCCCCTCCTGCTATGGCTGCAATGACCTCTGGGTAATTGGCTACTACTGGAACTGTAGCTGGTGTAACACTGTTCAGAGCACGAAAATCTACTACTAGCCTGTAAGTTCCATCCTTTTTCTTCACTGGCCAAATGGGTGCATTGTTAATGCTTTCCATTTGAACTAGAACTCCTTGATTTACTAGAGATTCTATAATCTCTGCAACTGGCTCCTCTGCCTGTTTGGGAAAAGGGTATTGCCTCTGTGGCTTCAGGTCCTTCCCGACTATTAATACTTTTGCATCTATTTTCCCACACTCGTTTCTGTTTTTGATCCCCAACTGAGGAAATTCTTTTATCCATTCCTCTTTCCCTTGAGGTTTTATTTCCTGAGGTTCCTTTAAAGCACTTGCTTTCTGTAATGAATAAATGGGAAGAGAGATGTCTCCCCCATCAGGTATCTGCCACAGGCAATCATTGGACAAGTCTATCACCAACTGGTGCTCTTTTAAAAATGGGTTTCCAATGATTCCACATTCCTGATTGTTAGCTACACAAAATTCTATCTCAGTTTTCAAAGATCCTATTTGAATGGGACAAAGATTCATTACTTTGGCAGAAGAATCATTTCCCACAAATCCTGTCAACTGCACTTGGGTTGTTTCTTTCGCTGAAAAACCTTCAGGCACATGTTCAGGGTTTAAAATGTTGACAGATGCTCCCGTATCTAACAAGATAGAAAGAGGCTGTTTCCCCCCCTCCCCCAGTTTTGCCTCCAAAATGGGTCTTCCCCAACGATCATATGTCAAATCTACAATTCGTTTGGGGTACTCCTGGAGAGGGCCCCCCTATTGCTGCTTGGAGGTAGAAGGGATAGAATCCTTGGGCATAGAAGAAAGAGGACTCTTACCTTTCAGGACTCTTGCACATGCTTGTGGTGCTGCCTGTTTTTTGCAAGTGCACAAGCTGCATCCTCTTGCTGTTTTATTATTTCTGCCAAACCTTTAATCAATTCAGTAGTGGGTTTCCTGTCCCATTTTTCTCTTGGTTCTCCAGCTTCCATCAATTTTTCCCATATCCCAGATCTAATTCCTTCATTCCAATCCCATCTAGGTGGTCTTGGAGGGCATTCCCAGTTCTGCACCCCTGAATCCTCTTGAACTCTCCTAGGTGGTGCATTTCTTCCCCCTCTAGGACTAACCCATGCGGTGTTAGGTCTGAAGTTACCTCCTGAGGTGTTTGTGTAATTGTTTCGAGGTGAACTGGCCCTGAAATTACGTTGCTGTGCGTCTGGTGCACGATTCCAAGGTCCATTGTTAGAGAAAGTTACATTATGCAAGACCCCATGTTTGTCTTTTCCTTTTTTGTTTTCTACCTTCCTGCTTTCCCTAAACAAGTTTCCTGCATTTTTGATCCTTTCCAGGAGCTCTGGATAAGTCATGGGTCCAACAACAATTGGTCCTAAAATCATTTTTGTCTGAACATTCAAGCCATCTACTAATTCTCGTTTAAATTCTACCGTATCAAAGTCGGGTTGGCCACGTGGCAGGCGGACAAGGTCACTAGCAATGCCCAGGATTTCCTTACGTTGTATGTATATCTCGGGTGATTCCTCTGGTTTTTGTTCCTCCTGGTAATATGCCTTTGAAATGCTTCTGCCAGGCATTAATGCTTTTACACAGCTGGCAAAAAATCCTCCCACACTTTGAACTCCATTTGTTGCATGAAGTTGAATAGTTGCCCAAGTCTTCGGGTCCGAAGACTGTCTAGCAATTCACTTTATGTCCTCTAGGGCAAACTCGGGGTGACGATTGGCCTCAAAAAGCCATGACAAAACTGTTTCAGCATTTAAAGGGCCAAACTTCTTTGCTGCTGCTTGTAATTCATTAAATTTCATTGGGGCTACCTCATCTATTTGATCAATTGTGGCTTGGCCACCGTTCCGCTGTGTGCGGACTGATCTTCTGAATACAGGCTCTACTGGGTATGGAACTTCAGTATCACAGTCTTCTCCCATCTCTTCTAGCATTGCTTGTGTGTTTTCGTTACAAATGTTTTGGACTACTTCCAAGACTTCTTCCTCACAATCTACCAGGTTCGGGTCACATTCTGGGAAAGAATCCAACCCTTCTACAATTGCAGAAATCAATCCCCTTTTCGCAGCTAAAGCATTTTTCAGTTTCTGCATGTGTTCCCCGCATTTCTTATGCTCCTGTCCTTCCATAGGTGGCTTGTGACCTGTGAACACACGAATTGCTGCCTGAGTTTCTGCTATTTTAGTTGTTAGAGCAGACACTCTTTTTTCCGCATGTTCTGCCATGTCCTTCCAGATTTGGCAGTCTGCCTCCTTTTGCCTTAAGGCTGTGGAGTTCTGTAAATGTTGAGCCACTCTATCAAGATATTGGGCTTTGCTTAAATCCTGTTTGTCTTTCAAGTCCTCAATTTGGTTCTCTTGATCATTTATTTTAATTTTACACTCTTGACGTTTATTATTTTGCTCTTGAAGAGATAGCCACAATGTCCATACTCCGAATTTATCTAACTGCTTTTTGTTTTTAGTCAAACTTTCAGTTCTTTAAAGGTTAAACTTGCTGCATCCAAAGGATTTTCTCCCTGGAACATTTCAGGTTTCAAAATGTCAAGTTTTCCTTTTTTCTCTACCCATTTCTGCAGCGGATCTTTATTTACATTCTTGCCTTTCTTTATCCAGGTAAACAATTTAGCTTTCTGTGACTCTGGTTCAATGGATGTCTTATTCCCCATGTTGCTCTAATGGTTAAATTTTTACTGTTGCACAATCATTTGCTCTCTTTTCCCCTGGGTTTCTCTGTCAGTTCAAAGATATGCCCGCATTCTCCACCAAATCTGTTAGCTTTACCTTTAGCCAACAGTTTACTATGCGAACATATCTTCAACTGAGCCAGATTTTTCCCAAATGAAGAGAGAGCAAGGATACAACACAGGCCTGGACATGAATTTCAGTAAGTTTTATTCAAATCATTTTGCATAGGTTACATAGGCTTTGAGTATCATGGTACAGCATGGTTTTAGCATTGCAATAGCTTAATTAACAATACAACAAGGATAAGGCATAGTGAATTATTTTACCAATCCTGGAGATGTCCCAGAGATTCTCGTTGATGGAAAGAATGGGAGAGCGCTTCGCCAATCTGAAAGGGAAAGGAGAGAGATAGCAAGGAGGTATTCCTTCCTTTCTCTCCTCCTAGCTTCTTCTTCTTCTTCTCCTCCTCCTCCTCCTTCTTAGACTCCATGGCTTTTGCCGCTTGTTTATATATGATTTTGGCCTACATCATCCCATTCAAACTCACCAATGAGATTCCTCAGAGTCATTCCGGGCACTGGAAATCACCTAAAAATTGTAACATTTGCAGAATTTGCGCTGAGATTGTGACATTTGTAAAACGGTCAGGTCATTCTGATCCCTTAATATTTGCTATCATTACTCATATGAATAACATGTATCAGCAAAAATCCCCTAGATTTTAGCTTATTGCCATGTATCTATTCAAAGGTTCATTTTGACTCCATTTTGTTTGGTTCAGTATATCCTTAGTTCCTTATGATTAAGGCCTATGTGATTGATGTATGCATAGTAATTGCTGAGCTATTTCATGTTGAGCTATAGTGAGATTGACTAAGCTGTGAATATATGGATATATGCATGCATGTATATGTGTTTCCAGCAAAACAATCATGTGGTTAGTGTCAACGTGATGTTATAGTCAAGGAAGTGTTCCTAAGTGACTTGGACTAGCATTTCTGTCAGTTGGACTATTAGAGTTTCCTCTTAAAACCAAAAGAAGCTCTTAAAAGAATCTCTCTTGCTGTGGATTTTACTCTTTTCCCTCTCTTTAATTGTGTTCTCATGATTGCTAATGTGTGCACAGTGTTCTCCTTCTCCAGACATAAGAGTAGATGTGAAAGTTACTGTGTTTTAAAGTCTTGAATCTTAAGAGTCAGAAAAGGAAAAAAGATCGTCCGTTTGAAATCTGCGTTTGTCATCCGTCAGCCCCCCTTCTCTTCTCCTAGGTTTTGTGACATGTTCGACCAAATTTGGCTCTCTTCCCACTATTGATTTTCATCTCTGTCCACAGAAGCTAATGCAAACATCAGCAAAAGCAAACATCACTTGTTCTTTTCTGTTCAGAGAACATGTCATTTGGAATGTTTCCAGTGAGACAGTGAAAAGTAATATTCTGGTGCTTTCCATACTTAAAATGGATTCCAGGATCAGAGAAATAGGCTGGCTTCACTATACAGGAATACAACAGTGGGCCGAGCTTGAGGCACCGAATGAGCGGAAAACACAGGTGGAGTGCACCTTAACTCGCAGGCTCCACCCACCCCTCAGGTCCTGGAAGGGGAGAGTTGCCTCATCTCCTTCCAGGGCAGCAAAATGTGGCACCCAGCCTTAACGGCTACGCTGTGGCTGGGATTGCCATCATTGGAACTAAAGTTTCCTCTAGTGTTCCTGGACAGGTTCAATACCAGCAGTCAGTCAGAATGCAGAGGAAAGTGCTGAAGTAGGCTTGTCATCCCCTCACCCCCCACCTGCCACCCCCCAAGCCATGCTTACCTGTTTGTGGGGTGAAGGTTTTCACAGCACTTGGCTTCAGCATGCACCATTATTCCTCAGTTGCACCAGAAAATTATATCATTTTCTGGCACAATGAGGTAGTGCAGGAATGTGTGAGTACTATATGAGTGCATGGAAAGTGGGTATCCCATTGTCCCCAACCCCAGCCCCCTGTACCCCCTGTTTGACCCCTGGGGTTCCTGGCAACCATATGCTGTAAGTTATGTTTATTATTTATTAATTTTGTTCAACTAATATCCCGCCCTTCCTGCAAGTGGGCTCAGGGCAGCTTCCAACAAGAATATACAATTAAAAACATACAATAAAACATCATAGTCATATAAATCAGATAACATGAAAAAGAATCCAGGTGCTGCTAAACAATCAGGCTACTATAAAACACCATGTTGTCCTCATGTCCTCCTTGAGTCTATCTTGGAAGTTACTTCCTAGGTGCATATAAGGTCAGGTCAGGTCACAGGCTTATGCTTTCCTCCCTGCCACTGTTCTGACCTGCAATGCCCCCCAAAGCTGCTAATTAACACTTTGGGGAAACTCATTATTTTTATTATTTATTTAAGATATTTCTATGCCCCCTCTTCAGAGGTCTGCTTGAGGTGGCTTACAATTAAAACACCACAATATAAAAAACAAGCAATTAAAAACAAGCCAGCTCATAAACAGTATGTAAATTATCCATTAAATAGAAGCAGACCATTAAAAAGATGGTAAGATAGAAACCCTAATAGAAAGCATAAGTAAAAATACATTGTGGTGTTTTACTCCTTTTATGAGAACTGTACCATGTATAATTTTTGCTGCCCCAAAGGCTCTCAGTTCTCTTAGTTTAACTGCATAGGAAGGCTTTGTTATAGTTAGTAGAATGACAGAATGGTCAGTGCATGGGAGAGGCTGTGAGGTAAAAAGGATCCTTTATACTGGATAAAATAGAAGTTTTACTCAAACAGAAATAGTATTTATGCATAAGGTTTCAGGGCGGTTCCAAGGAGTAAAGATTTCATTAAGACGACTAGCGTCCTAGTTGCAAAGTAAGTACAGGTTTCCTTCATATTTTTCTAAACAGACTTAATCACAAAGATTTATTTCCCTTAGGTGCCACTTAGGCTAATACCATACATGTCAAATTGTTTCTGTCTTATTTTAGCTCTATATGCCCCTGGTCCCGTACTCACTGGGGCCAGCATTTCTGGGCCTGCAGGGCAAGGGACACAGCAGGGTCAGCGTTCCTGGGCTGGCCCGACTCTACCACGTGTGCTGGCTACAAGCCACATGGCACAGCTTAAATCAGCGCAACCAACCAATTAGGTCGGTTGGCCGATTTGAAGGAGGGTGGGGGCCATTGCCCGACCTGAGAGGAGAGGTTCTCCTTCAGGTCCTCCCTTCCTCTACATAGGGAAGGGCCGGTCCCATCCCCCGGCAGCCGGCTCTGAACAGTGATTCAGAGCCTGGCACGCTGATCACTGCTTCGGAGTTCCGCCGGCCTGCTGCTTGCACTTCACACACAGCTTTTGCTGCGACGTCCGAGGCACATTTTGTGCTTTGAGGGGAGGGCAAGCAGCACATTGGGAATAAGGGGCAGGAGAATCCCCCTCCCCCACCATTGGTGGCACGAGGCAGCGGCTGCCAAGAGCAAGGTTTCCCCACTCCCATTCCCACCACTTTTGCCCTAGGTAGGCTGTGTCTCCTCCCCATTAATCCCGTTGCGGAGCAGAATTCCACTGCTTCAGGCAGTAGGTGGCCACTATTTCCGCAAGAAAGGCAGGGAAGGGGCGAGGGGAGAAAGGGAGGTCTAAGCAGGGGATCAGGGCTTCTGCAAAAGGGAAGGCCGTGGAGCAATCCTCAGCTCGGGGCAAGGCTGCTCAGAGGCCACCTGCCAGGGCGTCTGGAAGTGCTCTTCCAATGTGGAGTTTGGGGAAGACAGCCAATAGGCTCATTTCTGGGGCCTTGCAGAGGACCCACATAGAGGGCGCCCTAGCTAGGGCTGTATCCAGAAGGGAAAGAGGGAGCCCTTCCACTGGGACAAGTTCAGAACAGGGCGAGAGCTCTGCTAGGCCATCAGGGGCATTGGAGCAGAGAGAAAAGGGGCCTGTCTTGCAGGGCTTGTTGAGGGCTATCCAGTGGCTGTCTGAACGGGTTGACCAGTTGGGGACCCATGAAGTGGCAGCTGAGGAGGGCTCTTCAGCCTACAAGAGTGGGGAGTCTCCTGACAGAAGGCCTCGCAAGAGGGCAGGGTGCAAGGTTCCTTCCCGGCATGGGTGGTGGCCCCGGTCACCATCCAGCCCTGATTTGTCCAGCCTGGAGGCCAAGGAACATCCTGCTGTGAAGAAAAGGAGGAAGGCACAGAGGACAAGATGGGCCTCGGGGCGTAAGGATGACTATGATACTATAGGAACCTCAAGTGAGTCATCCTCGGAAGATGAGGAGAAGGGTTCCGATGGGGATTATTGGGGGGGCGTGGCTCATGTGCCACCAATACTGGCGTGGGCTGCATGGCGGTGCTCTAGAAAGGGTGCTGGTGCTTCTAGTCCGGGTTCTGTTTGGATGGTGGATGCTCCAGATGAGGATAGGCACCCCACGGGCCATAGCGGGGATGATGAGCACGCCCCAGGGGTGCACGTGTCATGTAGGATGCGCAGGCGAATACTGGACAGGTATTATGTAGACGTGTTCTCACTTATATGTCCAGAGGCAGAGGATGGGCTTTCTCGCCCTCCTTCCAGTAGGTGGAAAGAGAAGGACAAGAAGGTGGAGGTAGACAGGACCTTCGCCAACTGGATGGAGGGTTTTACTGTATTTATGGGGGTGGTACAACTGGCTTATCCAGATTGTGGGTGGCACTTTTCTAATCACTTGTCTAATGTGCTCCAAGCTAGGTCCCTGGCTGGTGAGATGGCAGCGATAGATTATGATGAGGTCTTTCGCAGGCGGGCCTCACCTTGTTGGCTGTTCTTTTGAGTAGGTTCCTCTCTTGCATTTAGCGTATGACCAGGGACCTGACATTTTTGGAGCTTTTCCCTATTCTAGTTGTAGTCATTATCTGGGTAGCGCAGTTTAAGTACAAGAAGGTGGTTTTCTGGTGCGACAACATGGCCGTGGTCAAGGTTCTGAATAGGCAATCTTCTCGCTCTGAGCGGGTCATGCATCTGGTTCACAGGTTTGTCCTGGTGTGCCTGGAAAATAACATCTCTTTCTCTGTAAAACATGTAGTAGGCACTGATAACCGCATCACCGACGCATTATCTTGCTTCCAGACAGAGCAATTCTTTGCCTTGGCACCAGAAGCCCGGCGGGACCCGGACCCATTCCGGGACAACCTCTGGAATCATGGGAATGCTCCATAGTGCAGGGAGTATTATCTTCAGTTGCACCATCTTCTTTAAGGGCATACTGCAGGGCCTTGTCTAATTTTCTGCGAACTTTGCAGCAATGGGGTGGGTCTGGTAGTCTTCCTGCCTCGGGAGGATTGGTTCTCCATTATTTGGCTCACATGAGGGAAAGGGGTTTTGCACCCAGAACCATGAGGCGGCCATTTCCTTTTTTAGTAAGGTGTGGGGCTTCCCTGACCCTTATGACCTGTTTGCAACAAGTAGAACCATAGAGGGATGGAGATGGCTGGCCCCTCCTTCGCCAGATTTTCAACGTTTGATCTCACATTCCATTCTTGTAGGCCTCCTCAGTCGATTGCCTTCTGTTTGTCACTCAGCCTTTGAGGCTAGACTCTTTGAGGCCATGTTTACTCTGGCTTTTTTCGGGGTGTTCCAGGTCGGATAACTGGTCGCTGACAACATGACACTGATTAGGCTTGTTTAGCCTTATAAGGAATCATGAGGTGTGGCTATGGCGTGAGAAAGTTCAGCCGCTGTGCTCCGGGTTCATGCTTTGAATTTTTTGCCTTGATTGAAGGTATGTTTCTGTTGTTTTTTAATGTACATCATTATAATGTACAATACATTATATTGTATTGCTTTTACATTGCAATAGAGTCATGTGGGTTTATGTTATAGTGGAATACACGCTCCTGATGAAGTAAGGCAGAAGACCCCTGGCCAATCAGGCTGGGCCCCGCAATTAGATTTTTTCTTGTCTTTAAATTTCTGCAACCTGTACTCATATTGTTTATTGAATGTCCCACCTGTTGATCTTCTTGACTTAGACTGTGTAATCTGCCTTGAGTCTCAGTGAAATAAATAAACACAGGTTTCTCTCAAACTACAGCACTTGGGTACAGCTACCATCTAGTCATAATACACTTCACCCATCCATCCATCCAACCCTTTTTCTTCCTTAGAGACATGCATTTTAAACCATAGCAAACATTTTTAAACCATACCAATCATACATTTTAAACCCCATATTAATTAGCAAAAATAAAACAAAAATATTTACCTGGGAAAAAATGACAGCTATGTTCTGGCCTGATGCCTAAAAGAAAGTAAAGCAGGCTCCAGGTGAGCCTCAAGAAGCAGAAAGATCCAGAGGTAAGGTGAACCACAGAAATGCCTTGACTCTAACTACCCACTCACTCCTAAAGGCAAGGGTATAAAAAACAGGCTTTACTGGTGGGCTGGATACTGTCGCAGAAGATCCTCTTCCAGCAGCCTCTCCTCCATAGCCTAGTTGCCTGGTGATGACTGAGCCAAGCCCAGTTGCAAGGTAGAGAATCTGCAATGACTTGCTGGGGGCATTTCACTTTTCCCAGTGACCTCTTCTTGACACTATTTCCTCTTTCTCTTCTCCTTGCTCACTTTTCTCTATGTCCTTCTCTCCTTCAAACCCAGTAAACAACTTACCTTTTATCTGCCCCCATCTTCACATATCTTTTATACTAATAGCAAAGTGGCCCTGCTCTGTGAATACTTGGAACCATGAAAGGACAATACAGATCTTCCTACACACCTGAAAAATGCCCCACATTTTCAGAAAAATCTGAAATCTAAAAACAAAAAACAAACAAACAAAAACATTTGGGTAACCCCCCCCCCCCAATGATCAAAGATGCTCCTATAGCTTTAACTGGATGCCCTCAGTGGCTGTTGCTGGGCAACCAAGTGGTGTGGCAGAGAGTGTCATCAAGTCACAGCTGACTTATGATGACCTCTGCTAGGGTTTGCATGCAAGAGACTAATAGAGGTGGTTTGCCATTGCCTGCCTCTGCAACCCTGCTATTCGTTGGAGGTCTCCTATCCAATTACTAACCAAGGCCAACCCTGCTTAGCTTCCAAGAGCTGATGAGATCAGGCTCACCTGGGCTATTCAGGTTGGAGCAGGCAACTGAGTAACAGGTCAGAATTTTAGGCTTGATTTCTGTCAGGAAAAGGCAGAGGAAAAGGATAGTGTTCTTTTGGCCTTTGAGGGAGAATTCATTCAGACTAGGACCAGAAACAACCAACTTGATGCCACATGACTTGCATCACTCACCCAGGTCTGGATGCTTGCTACTGTTCAACAGTAACAACAGCACCCAGCTAACTGGGCAACTTTGATCCAGTCAGATACTCTCAGCTTTACCTCCCTCTCAGGATTGTTGTGAAGATAATATTCAGGCAAGGAGAATGATATAAATTGCTTTGGATTCCTACTTTGGATTCCTGCTATGGTGAAAGGCAGTAACTGAAGCACGTTAGTTAATACAAATGAAGATGAGGAACATATAAAGAGTAAGTTGTTTAATGGGTTTGAAGGAGAGAAGGACATAGGGAAAGGTGAGTATATGGGGGCTGCCAGGAGGAGGGAAAGAGGAAATAGTGTGGGGGAGGGAATATAGGGAAAAATGAAGTACCCCCACAAGTCTGTGCAGGTTGCCCACCATGCTACCTGGCCTAGCTCAGCCAGCACCATGCAACTGGGCCATGGGGGAGAGGCTGCCTGGGGTGGAAGGGGGAAAGGTGAAAACAGGGTGGGTAGGAAGGAGAAAAAGAAGCAGGAAAAGGGGAGAGGCTGAGGGGGCAGGGAAGGAAAAGAGTACATGGTGTGGGAGGGGAACATGAGGATATGTGGGTCCCCCACTTGTATTTCTTAATTTACTTCATTTATATACTGCCTTTCTCCACAATGTGGAACTCAAAGCAGCTTTCACCATTCTCCATGTCTCCAAATTATCCTCACAATAAGCTTGAGAGGGAGGTTAGGCTAAGAGTGTGTGGCTGGATCAAAGTCACCCAGTGAGGCTCCACAGCAGACTAGTGGTTCAAACTTGGGTCTCCCACATCCGGTTCTGAAGCTCTAACCCCTACACTACACTGGATTTTGTGTGGAGTGTGTGTGTTACTGTTGAATAACAGCAAGCAGCCAGGCCTGGGTGAGTCATGAAAGCCATGTGGTATCAAGTCGTACAGTGATGGCTGATGGGGCTGGCCCAAAGAAGTTCTCCCTCAAAGGTCAAAACAGCCTTGGAAAGAGTCTTGCCCCTTCCCCTTGCCTTTTACTGAGAGAAACCATGTATCGAATATTGACTGAACTGTTATGGTTGCTAGCAACATCCACTGAGGATATATGGTTAAAGCTACAGGCACATCTTTTAGCCTTTTGGGTTTTTTTTAAAACCACCGATGTATTTTTTTTTTTTTTTTAGATTTCAGATTTTTCTGCAAACCTGGGGCATTTTTCAGGTACATAGGAAGATCTGCCTTGTCCATTCATTGCTCCAATCTCTGGATTTAAGTATGTTCAGAGGCCGCTTGGCTAGTAATATATATGATACAACAGGAGCTTGCTTGTATTCCTATGGGGCAATCTGTTTTGAGTAGTCATAATCATATTATTGTGTGTCAATCACTCCCTGCATCCTATGGTCTCTAAAGGTGGTCTTTTGTCTTTTATTTTCAATATTTCAAAGAGTAAGAACTTGACATAAAATCAGTCCTGTATCTCCAAAATCTACCCTTATTAATGAAAGGTTTGCAATGCCCATTATGGTAGAGGCAGCAGATGCATTTTATAGCTTACAGAGATAATAATAAATCATCTTAAGGTCCAGGTTTATTAGAAATGACTGAAATACATTACAGGGCAGCAATAACTTGAATGGTTGGTTTACCAACCAGTGGGGTGGAATTAAAAATGCATTAAAATTTATACAAAGGGAAGCAAATAGCAGAGAGTTAAGATTGGTTTTGACATAGTTAAATGAAGCATTATTGTGTGTTGTGTGGCTAATAAAATGAAACAGGAGAAACATTCCATTTTGGATGCTGAGAAGTGAAAAAATTCATTCCTAATTAAATGTACTGCTTGTTCCCCTCTTTCCATGTCAGTAGTACATTTCAAAGAATAAAGTGCAGTGGGAGGTACTTCTCATTGCTTTTGTGACACATCGGAAACTCCCTTGAATTTTGCCAACTGCGTTTTGTTCAGCCTATGTCTACTTGGCCCCATTCTCTGTTTTTTTGATCTACATAAGTTCAGAATTAGATATATGGTACTACTGGGTACCATATGCGCAAGAACCTTTTGCATCTGCAGAGGAATTGCATACGTTAATTAATCCTATACACATATACTTTAGAATCCTGCCTCAATGAATTTAGTGGGATGTGTTCTGGAACGAAAATGGATAGTATTGGGATGCACATTACTTAAGCAAGAGAACCAAATGACATATAACAGCAGCAACAGCAACAACAATAATATGGTTGTTGGGGGTTTTCCGGGCTGTATTGCCGTGGTCTTGGCATTGTAGTTCCTGACGTTTCGCCAGCAGCTGTGGCTGGCATCTTCAGAGGTGTAGCACCAAAAGACAGAGATCTCTCAGTGTCACAGTGTGGAAAAGATGTAGGTCATTTGTATCTACTCAGGAGGGGTGGGGTTGAGCTGAGTCATTCTGTAAGAGTTTCCCAGGGTGTGGAATGCTAATGGCGGGAGGCTTCACTGTATCCTGAGGAGGTTCTTTTGCATATGGATTGGTGCTTGATGTGCTAATCTTCTCTGCAGGGCTATTGTCGGGTGTGGAGTGTTTAGTTGGCCTGGTGTTTTTCAGAACTGGAGCCCATGCTCTGTTCATTCTTAAGGTTTCTTCTTTCCTGTTGAAGTTTTGCTTATGCTTGTGAATTTCAATGGCTTCCCTGTGCAGTCTGACAAAGTAGTTGGAAGTGTTGTCCAGTATTTTGGTGTCCTGGAATAAGATACTGTGCCCTGTTTGAGTTAGGCTATGTTCAGCCACTGCTGATTTTTCAGGCTGTCCAAGTCTGCAGTGTCTTTCATGTTCTTTTATTCTTGTCTGGATGCTACGCTTTGTGGTCCCGATGTAAACTTGTCCACAGCTGCAGGGTATACGGTATACTCCTGCAGAGGTGAGGGGGTCTCTGTGGACAAGTTTACATCGGGACCACAAAGCATAGCATCCAGACAAGAATAAAAGAACATGAAAGACACTGCAGACTTGGACAGCCTGAAAAATCAGCAGTGGCTGAACATAGCCTAACTCAAACAGGGCACAGTATCTTATTCCAGGACACCAAAATACTGGACAACACTTCCAACTACTTTGTCAGACTGCACAGGGAAGCCATTGAAATTCACAAGCATAAGCAAAACTTCAACAGGAAAGAAGAAACCTTAAGAATGAACAGAGCATGGGCTCCAGTTCTGAAAAACACCAGGCCAACAAAACACTCCACACCCGACAATAGCCCTGCAGAGAAGATTAGCACATCAAGCACCAATCCATATGCAAAAGAACCTCCTCAGGATACAGTGAAGCCTCCCGCCATTAGCATTCCACACCCTGGGAAACTCTTACAGAATGACTCAGCTCAACCCCACCCCTCCTGAGTAGATACAAATGACGTACATCTTTTCCACACTGTGACACTGAGAGATCTCTGTCTTTTGGTGCTACACCTCTGAAGATGCCAGCCACAGCTGCTGGCGAAACGTCAGGAACTACAATGCCAAGACCACGGCAATACAGCCCGGAAAACCCCCAACAACCATCGTTCTCCAGCCATGAAAGCCTTCGACAATACAACAACAATAATATGTTGAAACAAGTAATCCACTTCTTCCACTAAGCAAGAAATCTTCTTCCAATGGAGAAAACCCTCCTTTGATGGAACAATGTTTCTCGCTTAACACAATAATTAGCTAGTAAAAAGATGGTGGGAGTAGAGCACAGGGCAAACCTATGTAGAACTGCACCCTTCTAAATGCATTGAAGTCAAAGGGCTTTGAAGGATGTAACTGCTTAGGGTTGTACTGCAAAAGTTTCTTTCCAATTTTAACTTCCTGTTTATATGTATTTAAGTCGCATAGAAATGAAATAAATATTTAAATATTAACAAAAAAGTATCAAAACTCATAAAATTAGATGGAAACAAAATTCACAAGTGTCATAAGTGAGAATTAAACAAACAATAGTGGAATTAGCCTATAGTGTGGGATAAGAATGCGGGACTCACCTAGTTGGACAGTAAATACAAGTGGAAATATTTGTCTCTCTGTGTCAGGCAGCCCAATTTGAAATGGCTTCCTAACTCTTAGCTACTTTTAGTATGTTCACAACTTACGTTTCCACTTCATTGTGGTGTGTGTCTAGATAATAGCCTAGATTGAGCAAAAACTCTATCCCAATAAAGTATTAAGCAGCCTTTCCAACAAGAAAAGCATGATTCTATGCCTATAAACAAACTGTCCTTAGTCAGAAAAAAGGAAACAAAACTAGATGGTATGGTAAATAAAATCATTTTCCTGTTCCTAATGAGTCACATTTGTTTAAAACTATCAAGCAATGAAAATCAAAAACAGGTAAAATAGAGTCTGGATGGCCTTCAGTTCAGACACACTTGCAGTCCTTATTAGTATCCTCAGATCAAACCATCCTGTAAAATGCGCAGGCTTGAGTTTTTGTAAGATTATACTTACTGAGTTTCTGAGTGTGTGTGATTGAAATAGTTTGCCAACAATGTAGGTATATCTTGAGCAGAGTGCCAAGCCTCCTCAACCAGATTTTATTAGGCAACCACTGTGGGTTTCTTTACATGTGTGCTATACACAAGTTTGACTGGGGAAAACCTCAACTCAACTCACTTTTAACATGTGATCCAAAGCTTACTTTTAAAACAGCGGTGGGGGAAGGGGGAATTGGCTCCCATGTACATGCTGAGGTAAGAGGATCATCTTTATTCCCTTATTTCCATCCATGTGATTTAACTAGCAGGGAAGGGCCCTGGGATGACAACATGCATGCCTGAAAGCTGTGTGTGTTTAAGTGCTGTTATGCAGCCACCAGAGCTGGTACCAGCATACCCTGAGGTGGGGCAGCTGTCAAGGCATAGGGCTTCTTGCACACCCCACTGCCACTGAATCCCTCCTATGTATCTGCCTTGTCACATGTCAGTGCTCCCTCCCTCTTGTTCACATATGAGCACACTGCAACCCATGTTCTTGGCTGCAAGCAATGTCCAGTGCTAATGGGGATGGTTGTACAGATGGTTATGGTGTTTGGCAGCTACCATGATACCACTCCTAGTTGCACATTGTCTGGTGCCATTGGGGAAGGGAACTGTAGGCAGCTGTGAGCACAAACAGTGGGAAGGCTTGAGTAGTAGAGGAATGCTACACAGACAGGTATGGGGCATACAGTTGGATATGCAGGAAGAATGCTTTAAGTTGAAGGCTGCTGGTGGGCAGAGATGGGGGCTCTGGGCACTTTCTTCCTGGAACCAACCCTGTTATCTCCCCCCAGTGAACTCCAATAGATGGCTCAGCAATCAGTTGATAAATGAGTGACGTATTTGTACAAGAGAATCAGAACTCACGGAAGTATCACTAATAAGAACCCATGGCAGGCTGAAGGAGCTGGATTTTGGGCAGAGAGGGGTTAAAGAGAAAAATCTGCTATTCTAGCTGTACTCGTCTAATCCTGTCTCAGAGTCTGGCTTTGAGCATAAGCAGACTAAAACAGGAAATGATTTGAAATATGATTTGAGCCTCCCAGAAGTGAGACTGGAGAGTTCTTGTCTCAGGAGACTATCTTGATTCAGAGCCTGGTTGTGTGAGAAGCAGGCTAACTTCAGTCAATACTTTAAAGCACACACTGTGTTTTCTCTAGAGTTGTCAGGTCCCTCTGTCCTCCCAGTGGGAGGTGGGGGACCCGGCACTTACCTTTCCCCCTTCTTCCTCCTGGTCCATGCAATGATGTCGCTTCCAGGAAGTGATGTCATTATGTGGGCTATAGCCACCCCAGAAGTGCTACCACACTTGGCAGCAACCTAATCCTGCCCAATTCAGGCCCAATTGTCTCTATCTGGGCCCAAAACAGCCTGAATCGTGCCTCCGCAGAGTGCAGAAGTGCTCCGTGCTCCGCCCCGGCCCAATTTGGGCTGGATCAGGCCCATGGGAGCTTGCAGTGCCACCTGGGAGCATGCCCCCGAGAGGTGCTTTTCTCCCCCTCTGACCACATAAGTGAGGGCAGGGGGTGGAGGGTGGGAGCAGGGAATCCCCTGCTCCCAGTGGGGGACTGGCAACCCTAGTTTTTCTCAGAGCCTAGTTTCTGGAGAAAGCTGCTAAAGAATAGGGATTTCCAGAAGACGCTCACATTATACTGTGAGACTCCTAAGGGTGGGGCAAAGCCAACCCAAGAATAAAAGCTTGGTTGATAAGTATTATCTATACCCAGGAACTGGCAACTGAAACGTTATAACTATATGAGCCAAGGAAACATTGTGTGTTACACTTTTTTTCACTGAATTACTTTATTTCATCAAAGAAAGTTGATACAAGTTATTTTTTTCCTATTTTCCTTAAGCCTCATCTGAAACAGCTACATTTAGAAGTCAAACTGGATTTCGATCTGTAAAGTGGAGATTAGAGTACAGCCCACACTAGCCAAACAACACATCACACTACCTTTTCTTCAACAGCATTTAAAAACTTGACCTTCACAGGTATAAAATGATTTATACCTATAAATTTCTTAAAATTTTGCAAACATATTTTGGAAGAAACAAACAACAAAATTCCTCATCAATATCATCAAAGATGTTGAAGACCAAAATTAATGACAACAAAAATAACAACATATTGTTATTAATATAACCAAAAATACAGGGGACCTGTTGCTGAATTTGACCAAGAAGATCATAGAAGATGATGCACACAGAAACAGGGCTAGCCTGGCCCCACAGATAGACATGCCAAGAAGGGGTCCTGAAGGCCTAGAATAGAACAACCTTGGAGAGGGGCATGAAACAAAGGAGTAACACAACTCTATAACCTTGTGTAGATTAGAAGAGCAGTTTAACCTGTATCAGTAGATACTGTGTGTTGAGGCCAAGGTGCAGAGAGCATCTGGTAATAGCAGAATATCCAATTTCACAGAAGTGAAGATAGGATTCAAGGGTGGGTATATTGGTTGAAGTGCAAAATGATAATCATACTTCTGAACTATACCTATGTATTGCTACATGTTGAAAATCAGGAATCTGTGACGCAAACACATTATGCTGACTTGGAAATGTGGTGTGTGTTTTTCAGCCCATTTCTATAACCAAGACATAAAAACTAGGAAAGAATCTATCACCAAATGAAGTTACATTCATCCATTGTGATAAGACATTTGAGAACACTGGAGTTTTAAACTGTGTTAACAAGCATGAAGTCATTATGCAAACAATTTGCCCTCCATAGTAATTCCAACATATTTCATTATCTTACTCAGGCTGCCAAAGCAGCCATCCTTAGAACAAAACAACAACATTTGCATACTCAGTATTAATATCACTTGAGTGACTCACTTTCTGAGGCTTTCCCAGGCAGAGAAGTAAGCAGAGAGCAGAGGAAAAAATTCCTTTGCGCAAGGCATGTAATCTTATTTCTCAGGACATGTCCTTTGTGCAAGGCATGTAATCTTATTTCTCAGGACATGTTCTCTTTCAATGCCTCCAGTCGTAAACACTTACTTATTGGCACCATGGTGACATCCAGTTTGACTGTGTTGAAGATCTAAAGTATCACAGTGACAGTGTGTGGAAATGTCATTTGCAAATGTTGCAGAAAAGGTGTTAAATGAATCCTATGTCACCATCCTTTCCAGATTATCATATAATACCAGAAATGTGAGATGCACACGTATCCTAATAAAAACAGTCAAGTTGATACAGAATACAACGAGTGTTCAATAGGAATTAGCTTAAATGACTGGTAGGAGTCTTGTAAGATGCCAGACAAAATGCATCAGCCACATTATTCACTCTTGATACTATTTCCCAGGAGAGAGCTGCTCTTCAGCTCTGTAGTGCTTCAACACCATCACTAAATCTGGCAACAAAATATTATTGCAGCTACAAGTTTTGCATGGAGCATAAGGCGGTAAACTAATGTCAGTCTTTAGGACCAACTGTCCTACTGTTTTTGTCTTCTGGCAAAATGCCACACACAATGTATCAAAAAACTGTTTACTGGTATACAAATTTGCCTCTGTTCAGCACCCCAAAAACAGATTTCAAATTCCTTCTTTGTATAAATATTGTGCTAAACTGTCCTGAGTGTTGTAATATTGTAGAGGACTTTCTTACCAGTCTTTGGAATAGGCAGCAATAAATACAACCCGAGAAATTACTGCATATATATATGCAGTATATAACTATCTCATTCTTTAAGGTTCAACAATTCTCAGGTGCATTATTGCAAAGTTATCTGGTTATCTGGTACATCAGGTTTCCTACCTTGCTTACATATCCCTCACCTAGGTCATTGGCTGTTTCCTTTATTGGGTAAGACCGTTTACATAATCAAGGGGAGGAGCCCACATTTATTCAAAGCTACTTTACTCTCAGCCACTGCCACAATTTCTCCATCTGCTGTTCACCACATAATTTAACCTTCCCCCAACCATTACCGTTTCACTTTTTTCAGGACAATAGTGATGTTTTCCCCCGTGTCCTTTATAGGTGTTCTGTAGGTATTCATTAATATCTAGAGAATTGTTGGGATGGGGTAAATACAGTGCATGTACATTCTTGCACTACTTGTATTCCTCCCCCCCCCTTTCTAGTGAAATGTTTTTTTAAAAAACTTGTTTTACTGATTAAATAATGAAAGATGCATCTCAAGGCTTTTTTATCTCAGTATTAGCAGTCTTGCAGTCAGTTCTACATATATAGCAATGATATATTGTGCTGACAGACCAACACACAGTTCTTTTCACCATTAACTGCACATATGATCTACAGGTGAGGCTTCTTTTGCCTGCCCTCTTATTGCTCAGATGCAGACTATGGGTGAAGTACACAGGAAACAGTTTGAATACACATTTGCTTTCTTCATACAGAGAGTGTGTGTTCAGACCAGTTCCAGCACATTAAAAATGTCTGTCTTCCTAACAGATCTAAGAGAACAACAGAGTTGCACTGTCTGTAACCACTGTTCATTGAGGAAACTTCTGTGCAGGCACACATTGGGATTGTGCATGGTCAGGCCATCCATGAAGAAGATTTTCAGAGCTTTCTAAAAGACTAAGAGAGCCCCTCTTCCCTTTCACACTTTCCCACCCAAAAATCTCATGACCAGGAGGAGGGCCACTATTCCCTCAGTTCTCTCCATGCCACCACCAGAGATCCCCTGGAAACTAAGGTTCCAAAGAATTATCAGCAGGACAGGAGGGAGGGATTTGTGCCTGAACAGAAGACCACTTGATGAACAAAAATTACAGGTAAGTGCAACCCTCTTTCCACCTTTGTGGCTTCTGTAGTACAGTCCCACATTTGGAGAGCAGCAAGCTCACTTACTGAAGGAGGTTGGGTGTGAAGTTCTCAAAGTAAGAGACTGTAGAGGACCATCTTCCCAACAGATGCCTAGTGTTTCACTGACATTAACCCAGAGGTGCTTCAAAGGAAGCTGGGAGCTCTCTAAAAGTGTCCCTGCCAAAGTACAAGCAGGGATGCTGCAAGGAAAAAACAGCACTCTGGTGGGGAGAGCTGTGCTATCTAAAGGACATTGAACAGTCATGCACTCAAGGGAGAGTGTGATGGCCTCTACCAACCCACAAAGGAAGAGTTGTATGAGGATACTGCCAGGTCTCTCTTGAAGCCTGAACAACTAATTCAACCGATAGTGTTGTGAGACATGTTGTGTACAGCACTTCCACCTGTGGAATGAGGACACTGGGTTTCTAACCTGTAGCCCCTCCCATTAATAGAGTTTCACAATGTGGAAAGTTTAAAGTGTTTGAGTCCCAGACATAAGGAATAGCACAAAAAGAAGGGTCCAAGTCCTGCTATAGCAACAGTACAGACTCTTACCCACTTAGAGGTGCAAGATATAGTAGTCAAGGAGCAGAAATTGCCAATCAGAAAAAAATTGAGACTACTGCTATAGTGCAAGAAAAAGAGCTGATCAAAGCTGCTAAAGCCATCAGTGGCAGATCCACAACAGAATAATGAAAACAGTGGAAAAAGTGTGATAGGGCCAAAGAAAGGTTAGAAAGTATGTCCTATCAATGAACCTTGTGCTGCTAGCACAACAATCTGCACAGCAAAAAAACAGCCAGGAGATAAAACATAAAAACAGATTACCTTGCCAGTGGATTAGCAAGGGCATTCACCAATGACAGGCAGGAAAGGAGCAAACAAAAGGGCAAGCCATGGACCATCACAGTGTATTACAAGGCCAAATAGCCCATGCTTCCAATCACAGTATCTAAGAACTGGCACCAGTTAGTTTAGGAAACATTATTGAAATGCATTGCAATGACATAGAATATTTGTAGTAAAACTAAGGACAAAGAAAGGTAAGGTATGTCTAGTATGCTTTGAAAAAGTAGTAGTAGTATGACAAAGTCATTTTGTAGAAGACCAGGAGCCAATTGGAGGTATACCCTCATAGTAGTGCCCCAGATGGCACTAAATCTCAACATCACAGCATCATGAGAATGCCCTGGGAAGAACAGAGCACTGAAAGCATAAGAATGGTGCATATATGCTTTGTCTAGGAAAGAAGAAAACATATTTGGGTATCCAATGAAGTGAGAAACTTAAACTTTTAAAAGAACTAGTCCTCCTCAGCATCAAGGATGAGGTGAGGGAAAAGCAAAGAACAGCAACAGAGATCCTCTCTCTGCAGCAGCAAAAAGAGAACTGAGGGAACAGCACCCATCTTCCTGGTTATGTGATGGGGGGGGGGGGGCGGGAAAGTACAAAAGGGAGGAGGGATGCTCCTAGTTTTCTAGAAAGCTTTGGAAATCTTTTTCATGCTTGCCTGCGCATGTGTAGTGCCAATGTATGCTTGCACAGAAGCTACAAAGATTAACAGTAAGTTATGTCATAGTTATCTATGAAGAAGCACCTTTAGGATAGAACATCCTAGATTTGGGACTTGCACTGAGAAATGGCTTTTGACTTAAGGTTTCTTTGTCTGTAAAGTCTTAGAAATATTTTCTCCATAAGAAACAAAGGAAAGTGGCTGGGGGCATCTTTTCAAGGGCCTATAGAATTAGACCCCAGGGTCCAATCTTCTCGAAATATTGCAGATCTTTAGGGGACAGGAAAGGGTATATAAGTTTGGTGTTTTCTTGAAAAATTCCCCCCAGCCTCCCCCCCCTAATAGTTTTCCCCATTGGGAATAATGGCCAGATACATTTGGGATTCTCTAATTTTACCAAACCGGATTAGAGAATCTGACCTGGATTTTAGGGATACTTATTTTTTTTATTGTATTCCTGATACCCAGAACTGAATTAAACTGAATTTTTGTTGTGCTCAGACCTATTCCTAACTAGAACTTGGGAACGCTCAATGAAATTGTTGGTATATAGGTTCAGGATAGGCAACAGAAATATTTCTCAACTCAATGAGCAATTAAACTGGATAATTCACTAACAGGAGCGGTGGTGATGGCCACAAGCATAGTTATCTTTAAAAGAAGATTATACAGAGTCATAAGAGGGGTCCACCAATAGCTACTAGCCACAGTTACTGAATAAGCAGCCATCTACAGAAGCAGCAAATCTCTGAATACCAGAGCTGGGAAGCAGCATCAGAGCCTTGGCCTCTACGCCATGTTTGTTTGGCCCTCCTGGGGAACTGGTTGGCCTCTGTGTGAAACAGTATGTTTGATTAGATAGATGACAGGATGATCTGGCAGGCTCTCCTTAAGTCATCATTTGCCCTCATTCATAATGTCTCTCAGACCACAATGACATAGAAAATGGTCCATGAAGCCATTATGGTCTCATTTTATTCACTATTCTGTCTGTGATTGGAACAAATAATACATATAACTAATCCAGGAACAATGAAACATCTTCAGCAATGAAAAAAAATGATGCTAAAGCACAAGCAGACAAGGGAAACAGCATCAAGGAAGGTGTGTTAGCAAACGAGAAGTCTTTTAAGTACAGAATTCCTTTTCTATCCTCGTAAACCACTACTTTCTCTCTGAAAACTGAAGAATATTTGGAGCTAATCATTCCTTTCTTTGGCATCATAACAAAGCTATTCCCATTTCTATTTCTGAGTATCTGAATGTCCCTCAACCAGAATGAAACTTTAACCTTTGATTTAAAATCAAGGTCATAGAGAGTAAGTGGTTTTAAATGGACATTATATTTTCTGACATTGGACCAATTTACATATCTAGCTGTCAGTATCTAATTTTGCTACTGTCTTTAAAAAAAATACATTGAGATGCATTGATCTGTGTCCTAACTACTTCATAGAGGGGGAAATGGACAGAAATAATGATAATTTTCACAGAATGTCAACCTATTAAACAAAAATATGAAAGAAGGGAAAAAATGAAGAATATCCCTCTGGTCAAAATTGCCCTTCTTCTCCCACAAACTTCATTAAATGCAAACATGCTAGTTGTAGCTGCCAACCTTTATTACCTTGACTTTTGACTTTATGATTTCATTTTAATTAGTCAAGTAATCTTTTGCAGAACTGCTGAAGTGTTCATACGCACCTAATGACTGCACTAGAATCCAGGGGAAGGGGTGGTACCATTGTCTTGTGCATACTTTCATGGGAGTGTAGATATGGTTTCTTTGAAAAAGAAGAAACTACGCTAATTGAAAACCTGAAGGTCAGTACATGGAAACTAATGGAATCTGGTTAAAGATAAAGGCTTCTCTCTCAGTCTGTTAAACTAGTATTTCAATCTAAAATTTTGAACAGTTCGCTCTCTTGCATGCCAATCTATACATGTTTCTTCCAGCATCTGGTATTCATGCTAACAGGATGGCAAGCTGGATGAACCATTCTAAGATAGTTACTAAGCTCCTCAGCTTGAAGCAACTGACTCTCCAAACCAAAATCCAGGTCACTATGACCAACAGCTGTGTGCTCTGTAATGCTTTTGAAGCTCCATGCAGGAAGCAAAAATGGTATTATGGTGATTTATGTTTAGCTTCATTGGTTACTGGTTGCACAACCTTGGTTTAAGAAGAATATGGAGTAAAGTTGAATGAAAACCACGTAAGTAATATATTTATCGAACTGCAAGTATGAAGCTTATTTTTCTACCACCAGTGTCCACACAATGTTATCCAAGGATGCTGTTCTATGTGGTAAGAGACTTCTTACATCTAGGCCTCTTGGAACAAACAACAGCTGTTTGGGCAGCTTGCTGTGATCAATTTTCAAAACATGTTGTGGATAAAATTGATCATATCCAATCTGATTTAGATTCCACATTAATCACAGAGGTTCTGAATGTTCCCGGAGTTTCAGTCAAGTTTTCATGGATGTATTTCAGTTAGCAGAGCCCAAAATACTCTTCTTTGACTTTAGTGTAATTAATTGAACTGAAGTGGAAGAGCTCAGTCTCCAAGCATTATTCTGGATCCAGCAATAAAGCTTTGTTGCAGGCCTCCTTTATAAATTAAGCATGCAACAGTGAGTGAGCTGGGAGTTCCTCAAAATACATCAGAAGTCCACAGCCCTGGAGTTAATCTGAAGCCTTCTTCCTCTTTTGATTTCACAGACCACAGTCTTGCTCAGCAATGAAGCTGGTAGAAATTAAGTTGAAATGGTGAGGGATTCTGATTTTAAGATTCAGTTTTTTCAGACCAAACATTTTAATCTAATATTTATTTGTTCTGTATGTTCTATTTCCTCTAATTTATATGAGAACCACTTAATATGTATTATTTTAGCTGCTAAACAATTCCTGTTCTAGGGTTACAATGAGATATTAACTATAACGATAAAGTCCAAGTGCCTATGGGCTTTTGGGACAGGTATTGAAAAAAGCAAATGTATATATTTACCAGAAAGTAATTTGAAACATGCTAATATTGATTCATATGTGATTTTGTCCATGCCAGCAACTACTCACAATTCTGGGCAGCATAACAAATTGTGGACAGGGCAACCTATGGTATCTGGAATCCCTCCATGTGAGAACAGTTGTTCCAAAAAGGGCAAGCAGCAGCCCATACAGATAATGGGCCCAGGTTTATCTCTGAAGCCTTTAATTCATTTAACCTCATCCTATTTATTCTAGCACACCCACAAAGTGAAAACAGGGAAAAGATGGCTACACATGACAATTTTAGCAAATATTAGTCTCTTTGGTACTGAATTGTTAGTGGTCAGACTTACCCTCACATTATTAAGAAGGCTTATGCATATGGCAAAATCATAAGCCCCTCTCTCCATCTATTTTAAACACAGAATGTGGCTCTCCCAGCGCGGCAGAATGCCGCTGGAGCTGGGAGCCGTCCTTTGAAGCCCCGCCTGGTGGAACAGAGACAGTCTCCCTTCCTGGGCATCCGGGGCTTTGCTGGGGGGGCGGAGCCAGGAGCCATTTGCTGGCTGCTCTGCTCTTCCCCAGCTCCAGTCTCTTCGATTGCTTGGAGAGGCAGGAGGCTTTTTGCTCCAGGCTTCCCCGAGCGTCGAAGGGTAGGCCCTCCACAGCAACAGCTTCTCGTCAGGAGGGCCTTGGAGCAGCGATAGCAGTCAGCTCTTGGAGGCTGTCGGAGGCGGCTGGCGGCTGCAGCTGCAGCACACAATACAGGCCAGGGCTTCAGGGCCTGTTGGGGCTAGAGTAATTGAGCAGTTTAATTGAGCAGGCTGGTGGGGCACTGGGGTGGCAGGCAGCAGGGCTGTATTGGAGGGACTTTGGCCCAACTTGGGTGTGGTCGTTCCCCTTAATAGTTGTCTTGGAGAGAGTGGGTGGTGAGAGCCCTCTCCCCCCCCACTCACACATAAACCCCTTTTCCTGCCATAAGCCTGTTTGTTTCCATTTAGCCTCCCCCCCCCCCCCCACCGGCAAGAAGTAAAATAAAGTAACTTAAGAAACAGAGCCGGTGTTCTTCACTTTGGCTTACTGGTAAAACAGCACCTATGCCTATATTCTTGTGGGCCATAAAAGAGGGCCTGTCTCTGCCTGATAGCCATTCTGTTAGCAGGCAGATTTGCTCAGGGCTGTGCTCAGCGCCATCTTTTGGTGGAGAATTACTGGTGGCCTGTCTCTGCCTGACAGCCATTCTGTTGGCAGGCAGATTTGCTCAGGACTGTGCTCGGCGCCATCTTGTGGTGGAGAATTACTGGTGGCCTGTTTCTGCCTGACAGCCATTCTGTTGGCAGGCAGATTTGCTCAGGGCTGTGCTCGGCGCCATCTTGTGGTGGAGAATTACTGATGGCCTGTTTCTGCCTGACAGCCATTCTGTTGGCAGGCAGATTTGCTCAGGACTGTGCTCAGCACCATCTTGTGTGGCAGCTTGGTACTGCTCCTGGCAATTGCTACTTTCGCTGGGGCTTAGTGCTACCTGTCAGGGCTAGCGTCAACAGTTGGTTAAGGGGTAAAGCTGTGAGCCAGTCCAACACATTATTAACGGCTGCTGTGTCATCATTTGGGAATGTTTATGCTGCCCAGAAAAGGGGGTGGCCCATCAATGGGGAAGTGGCCTGTAAACGGCCAGTGCCGCGGAACACTACTCAGGCTCTGTCTCCCTCAGACGAGGATGATGGCCCAGGCAGGCAGGAACTTATGGAGCGCATTGTTGCTCTTGAGAGGTCTAGGAGTGGTACAGCATCAGCTATTGCACCTGTTCAGCCACGCAAGGGTGCTAAAAGAATTACAATTGCTGCTTTTAATAAAGATTTTGCCTCTTGTCTTTCTGCCCTGGAGGGAGTATCAGGAGTGGTGGCAAGTGATGGAGGCAGCAGCCAGGACCATCCAACATCAACTGAGAGTGTGGCTGACATTGACCAGGAATGGTCAGCTGACAGTGGGCAAGTTGCCATAGCAGTGGAACGACCCATGCCTGACGGTACGGATCCTTTGCCCAAGCAGAGTGCCGCTTGGCCCGGGGGCTCTTTGGGGCAGGTAGCTGCTACCGGTGCTCCTGCATCTTCTGTTTTGGAGACATATCCCATGCTTGGTTGGCCTTCTGCAGGCCCAACTATTTGGCCTAGTTATGCCAGACGCTCCTTGCACCTCCAGCAGGTGCAAGTACTGCCTGTATCGGGCTGTGCTACCAGTTGGGATGGATAGGCCTTCCCTCTGTCTGTGACTGGGTGGCCTTTTGGTTATGGCAAGCAGATGGGCCTGGCCCCTTATGGACCCCAGGGATATGGCATGGTTCCTTATAGGACACTTCCCCCGGGAGATATGGCATTGCCTGCGGGGGCGGGGAGAATATACAAAGGGTTAGTACATGGATGACTTTACCCTTCTCTTCAGGGAACTGGAGAAGAAGGATATAGATGATCTGTATGATAGGGATAAGGAGAAGATCCGCTGTAGGCAGATTGTCAGGAACTGGACTCATTGGTTGTCTGGGTTCCTGGTTTATGCAGGGGTATTGGCTAGGGCACAGCCAGGTAGGGCTCTCCCCCTTTTCTAATACATGAATATTATATACAGGGGGGTACATGGACTTTGAGGGGGTGGCTTGGTTGATACAGCTGTGGGTGCAGGTCATGGCCCTTGCCAAGTCCAACCTCAGAAATAGGAGCGAGAGTGGTCATATGATTATTCTGCCCTCTCAGGGTTCAGGTTCCCGCACTTCTGCGGGGCAGCAGGTTTAAATACGGCTGCTTTGTTGGGACTTCACGTCCGAGGAGCTTTGCAACAAGAAAGTGGGCAAGTATATGCATGACTGCCCTGCATGCATGGGAACCCACCCATAATCTGCCTGCCCCAAAGGAAGACAGGGTGGGAAACGCTTTGGGGGCACTGGTGGCCAACAAGGGCCTGGCAAAGGGGACCAGCCCAGTAAAGCTGAGGGTACTTGAACGGTTTCTTAAGGTCTCTCCAAGGCGCAGGATGCTGACTATTCGTCCATTGTTTAGATGACTTTTTGATGTCTGGCCCAGCTGGCATGGGGCAGTGTGCCAGGCTTTTGGCAGGGGTCATGGAGTGTTCAGAGGAACTGGGGGTTCCTTTAGCTCATGAGAAAACCGAGAGACCATTTGTTGTCATAGCGTTCTTGGGAATAGAACTGGACACAGTACAACAGACCTTAAGGTTGCCCTTAGAGATGGTGGTAGATCTTGGGCTCGATTGGAGGGCTGCTTGAGTGGAGCCTAGATATCTCTCCTTGAGTTGCGGCAATTAGTTGGCCATTTAAACTTTGCCTGTAAGGCAGTTGCGCCTGGGAGGGCTTTCCTCAGGTGGCTGTGTGATGCTATGAGGGCCTTACGGTTGCCCCATCAGCGTTTAAGAATTAATAAGGGCATGCAGGATGACCTTTTGGTGTGGAAGGAATTCCTTTACACCTCTAATGAGGTGACTTTTTGGAGGGAGGAGCTTTTGCTAGAAGCCGAACTTCAAGTCACCTCTGATGCCTCCTGGTCTACAGGCTTTGGAGTCTTTTTTAGGGGGCATTGGTGTGCTGACCAATGGCCCGCTGATTGTGTAGCCCAGGGATTGTCCAAAGAACTTACGTTTTTGGAGTCCTTTCCCTTGTTAGTGGCCGTGTGGCTTGGGGGATCACACGCTTTTGGTCTGACAACTTGGCTGTCATGCACGTGGTCAAAACCATGGCATCTAGATCCCCCAGGGTGATGAGGCTGGTAAGGGCCTTTACATTGAAATGTGTGCAGATGAACATTTTGTTCAGGGCCAGGCATGTTCCAGGTGTTAATAACGGTGTGGCAGACGCTTTGTCTTGCCAACAGATGGAATGATTCTGGCAGCTTGCCCCCTGGGCTGACAGGCAACCAGCAAGGATGCCCCAGGAGCTATGCGAGCTTGGATGGTAGAAGTAAATAGAGCAATCCAGCTGTCCATTCCTCCCAGTACACGTCAGGCCTACGACCGGGCGGTCGGGCAGCTTTACCAGTTCAGGGTGTTGGCGGGGCTCCAGCAGTAGTGGCTCATCCCACCTGAGCACTTGATGCACTTTGTGTAGTGCAGCGGGGCCGGGGCCTTGCAGTGAGGTCCATCAGGGGTCAGTTGGCCGCTTTAGCCTTCTCCAGCAAAGCATGTGGCTTACCTGTATTCACGGGTGTCTTCAGGATTAGAAAGATGCTGGAAGGCTGGGCTAGGGAGATAAAAATGCCACGTGACCCGAGGCAGCCCATCTCCCCATCAGTTCTTAAGGGACTGGGGACCGCATGGGCGGAAGTCTGCTGGTCAGCGTTTGAACGGAAGCTTTTTCACGCTTCTGCCTTAATGGCATTTTTTGGAGGTCTGCGAGTTAGTAAGCTGATGGCCTCATCGCGTACAGATGCGTCTGGCCAGGCACTGAATGCCCGGGACATTAAATTTGTTGGGGATAAAGTCTCCATTGGGATCAGACGGTCCAAGACTGACCAGCGACAGCAGGGGAGCCCCTTGCTTTTGGGCCCCTGCTCTGAGCAGGAGCTGTGCCCTATTAAGGCCTTCAAGGAATATGTCACGCTTCGTTGGGATGACCAAGGGGTTTTATTCCGCCACGAAGATGGGGCCCCACTGACTAAATATCAGTTTGGGCGGTGACAGAGAGGGCCCTTAAGAATTTTGGCTTGTCAGGAGTCATGTTTGGAACCCAGACTGACCAGCGGCAGCGGGGAAGCACCTTGCTTTTGGGCCCCTGCTCTGAGCAGGAGCTGTGCCCTGTTAAGGCCCTCAAGGAATATGTCACGATTCGTGGGGATGACCAAGGGGTCTTATTCCATCATGAAGATCAGGCCCCACTGACTAAATATCAGTTTTGGGTGGTGACAGAGAGGGCACTTAAGACAATTGGCTTGTCAGGGGTCAAATTCGGAACCCACTCCTTCCGGATTGGTGCGGCCTCCACAGCAGCTGCTATGGGATACCCTCAGCAGGCGATTCAGAGAGTGGGCAGGTGGCGGTCAAGGGCATTTCAGTCCTATGTCCAGCCCCTGCAGCAGTTTTAAATGGCAAACTACTTGTTCTTTCCTCAGGTGCCGTGTCGGGCCAGGAGAGGAAGAGAATCCTGATTTGTGGCCACAGCATGGTGTTCTGGGCGGCCAATCAAGCCAAGAGAACACAGTTTGGATCCCAGCTGGGCCTGAGCGCTGTGGCCACAGTGGATTGGCAGGGCAGGTGTGGTCTCAGATGGCCTGGCCTGCTGCCTCTCCTGTTTAGGGGACGGAAAGGTCCTCTCCCACACATTGTGGTCATTCACCTGGGTGGTAATGACCTTGGGCTGGTACAGGGCAAGGCCCTGTCAATGCAGGTAGCTGAGGACCTTGAATACATAAGCAGCCAATGGACGGGTGTGCTTATAGTATGGTCAGAGATGCTACAGCGACGGGTTTGGCGGGAGGCCTTTGACACCAGGGCGATAGAGAGGGCCCGACGCAAGGCTAACCACGCCATTAAGAGGTCTTTGGGGCAAGGCTTGGGTATTTATTTGCCACACCCCAAGATTAGGGCCGAATTTTCCCACCTCTATAGAGGCGACGGTGTCCACCTGGCACCTGAGGGCAATGATATTTTTCTAGATGACCTGCGGCAAGGGCTTCGGGTGGCTCTAGGCCACCTGTGGGGCGCGAGGGTCTAAGCAGAGGCTTGACCCTTGCGGTGGCAGGAGATTTTGGGAATAGGGTGCGGGCCAGTGAGCCCCTCTGGCATTTCCCCATGCGTGGGGTGCAGGGCTGCCAGGACGGCGGGATGCTTTTGATGGCTCCTTGCTAAGAGAGCAGGCGCCTGAGGGGATCCCCAGGAGCAAGGCCTAACCTCATGCTAGTCGGCTGGGGCGTAAAGGGTGCTTGAGGGGGGATCCAAGGCCTGGCTGCCGGATTCCAGCCATTCAGGAGATGGCCTATACCCGGGGCAGTGGGGCTTGCCCAGACAGGCAAGGCGGTGGTCAGTGGTATGACCCCAGGGCTTGACCTGTACCGCTTAGTTAGCTCTTGCTGTGCATTACATTTATGGTCATTTTAATAAACGGCCCTTTATTCCAAGCCTGTGTCTGTCACTTCCTTCTGGCTGGGGTTTCAAATGCTGCCTAGCAAGGCAGGAAATGGCTGCCAGATCCCAGTTGTGAACTGGAAAATTACTAGCGTGTGAGTCATTAGGTGAGACCAGCTTTCAGGCCCCATGCCCCAGAGATGTGCCAGTAGCCTAAGACAATAGTGTTTACCTGGAGTTCCTAAATTAATCTCCTTAACACACCCTACTGATCTTCCCTTATCCACTCTCCCATTCCAGGGTGTTCAGGGCTCTGATAGCCTCATTCATCCAGCCATCACAGGTCATCAATCATTATTGATAATTTTAGTTTTGCTCAGAGAGGCTTATTGTGTCACCCCAGTTTATTGTCCCCCCCCACCCCCCCACCCCGGAGACAGCCATCCAGTTCTTTGACTCACCCTGGAGACAACCATTAAGTTATTGTTTTGGGGCAGAAGACATAATCCTGCACCACGGTACATTATACAGTATAATTGGACTACCCCTCCACTATAGCTATGTGCATGCCCTCAGATCTAGCAACCACCTTCAGACTTCCTTCTGAGCTCTTCCTGCATTGAAATACTGGTCGCTCAACACTCTCTCTCATGGACACCCTCTTCTGGACGGGTAACTATAACTCAATCCCACGACTCTCTAGTTTTCCTCCCTGGTTTCTAGTTAGGCCTGTGTATATGCTGTGTGTGTTTTGTCTGCAACTGACCTTTATTATTTTAAATAGAAACACCTTTTGATTGAACAGCTGCTTCTTTATTGAAAGAGTTCCCTAGAAGGGACAGTCCTTGTATACATAGGTGGAAATCTCACAGTTACCCGCCTCTCACTGCCTCTCCTTGTATGCTAATTCCTCCAACTCACAAAGAGATGCTCCATTTCTGTAACAGTATTGTAGGGTTCCCTGACCAATCCATTAATGGCCATTGATGTAGGATCGAAACTACAGCAAAAATAAGGGGTCAGTACTGAGAAAATGGGTCTAACAGTCAGACCAGGGAAGGATCTTCCATTTCAGACACTCCTGATAATAAGGTACATGTCTGCTACCTCCCCGTCGTTTAATGCTGGGTTAACAGTTTTAATCAGAGAAGCCCATAAAGCCTGTTAGAAAGCTTTCTGGGCAAGATGAAATTCCTCCTGGTGTCCTTAACCTGCTATCTTTGGAAGACTTCTTTACTCACAGTGAGTGGCCCTGGTACCTAAACGAAGGACTGCAGCAGCAGAAGACTACTGAATGGACATGAACCCGCTCCACATGCCTGGGACCTCCTCAGTGTGGCTCTCCTTTATTAACTGCTTTTTCTTTCCAGTTTTCACCTTAATCTGCATAACATGAGCTTTTTCAGCAGGTAGGGGGCTCAAAGGCTGAAGGAGACCCTTCCCTCTGGCTGGCCTTTCCTTGCATTGTTGCTGGCATTGTTGCTGGCCTTTCCTTGCATTGTATGTGAAAACAGAGAAAGGGATGGCTATGGTGACACTGGTGCTGATGGCATCTTGCCATCTGCTGCTCCCCTCGCCAGTACAAAGCAAACCTTTTGCGATTTGGTCCCCATATGCCACTCAATTCCAATGCCATTACCCAGGAAGTGACCAAACAAGGAAAGGGGAAAAGGACTGGCAAGAGTGGAACAAATATCATATGAAATGGTTGCACAAACTACTGAGCAAAAATTCTTACAGTCCACCAGATTGTTTTTGTCTGGGGACAGAGCTAGCAAAACAAGAGAGAGCATCAAAGAAAGAAGAGAAAGAGAAACACTCGAAAGTGAATTTACCAGAGCATGAAGATGATCTCCATATAAAGATGGAAGTAGCCACAGAAATGAGGAGTGGGTAGTCCTAGTATAAGGTCAGGATAATCTGTGGCATCAGAGTTCATTCCTTATGACAGCAGCTGCCCCAGTAAAAGAGTGCAGCAGTATTTGGAAAAGATCTCAAAGTATCCCAAAGATTATAAACCTCTAATACATGTAAAGCATCCAGCTTGGATCAATCTCTGCAGATCGTAGTTGATATTTTTTGTCAAAATTATTGTAAAACAAGGAACGTATTACATGATTAATGAAGTGTGATTAAAGAGAACAGGTTTCTTGGGAGAATACTCTTTCTAAGAACTATTCCCAGACTCATTCTGGATCTATCTCTATTCAATAAAACTTTTGGCAGTCCAAACTTTTAATTAATCTCTCTCTCTCTGTGTTTCTCTCTCTCTTTATAACTTAAAAACCTGACTCCTTGAAAACCTGTCCTAAAAGTTTCCTGACAAAGCTCTATAAGCCAAGCTACACATGACGAATGACACTTGAATGGCAAGTGTATTTCTCCCTGTTCACTTGCCCTCCACTCAATCCACTTGCCGTTCAAGTGTCATTCGTCATGTGTAGCTTGGCCCTATGTTACATTTTTTCAGGGAAAAGGACCCCCTTTTTTTTTAGTCAGATATTTGGTGATTCAGACTTCGCTACTCCATATTTTTGTTTTAAAGGTTAGAATATAAATATGTAAATAAATAAGTAAGCTGTCTAGTTTTGCCTTATCCAGAAAGCTTGCACAGTTTTGAAGTTCATCCATCCTTACAGAAGGACAGTTAATTGAACATGATGCCACATCATAGGCTGCAAACTAGTTTATGTACTCCAGAGGGTAGTGGGGACATGTTTTTGCTTAACTACCACATCTATTGCCAGGTGTTGTGATTGTATATTGCTTTATCTATGATTTTTCATGAACAGTGATAATTAGAGGCATTTGGATGGTATCATTTTAATATTTTTTAGTCATTCTCTTTTTTAACATTTGACACAGGAACAGACAGGATAGTGGTGGCTGTTCAAACCGACATTAGTTTTACTGGCTTGTAAAGAAACAAGCAAATGGAAGAAATTTCTTGAAAAGGACACCTTTTTTTATCTTGCCTGCTGAGCCTCACAGATGAAACAGTCTCAGGTGTATTGTCCTGTGGGCATGCTTGCAAAAATTCCATTACTGTTGAAGGGAAATTACACAACTGCTTTAGGGCAGAGGAGCTCTCTTCCTAATTTAAAATTGAGCTGCACATTTTTCTTAATCTATACTCTGTTTTGTGGAGGAGTCATTTGCTGGCCGAACCACTGCTCAAGAATTAAGGAGAATGGCCACAGTTTGAAGGCCCATGCTGTGGTTCCATTGCTGAAGTTCTGAGGGTCTGGCCCTAAGCTATGCTTGTAAGGTCACTTGGGAGCTGTAAAGGAGCCACATTTTTTGAGGAATAGTAGAATGTAAATACTATTTTAAAAAAAATAAAAGAAAGGAAGCAAAGCTGAAATGTTTCCAACCTTAGAAAATATTGATATTACAATTGTTAGCCATACAAGCTGGAAGTATTCCCACTGCCCATGACTAAACAATTAACCAATAGCCTCTAAAGTGACTATGCACCTCAGGCTGAGTGTACTGTAGTGGATAGCATCCTGATGCTGGATGGAGGAGAGCCAAAGTTGAAGCCTGCCTCAGTTCTGAATCCCTGCTCAGTACTGAAGTATACTGAATGGCTCTGGGCAAGTCATTAGTTTTAGCCTAACCAACCTACAAAAGGATTTTTGAAATAATAGAAAATTGTAAATCATTTTGTACACCAAATATTACTAAAAATAATAAACTGTTTCATCAAGGAAACAAGCGATTCCAATAAATTACAAAAAAAAAAAAAACCCAAAACATCCAATGTATTTCATTCAGATAAGATGGAAGTGCTACTGGTGGGCAGAAGGTCTGATCTAGGATTCAAGACGTCATCCATTCTTAATGGGGTTAAAGGAACAAGTTCATGGTTTGGGAGTGCTCTGGATCAGATTCTCTAATCTGGGTTAGAGAATCCTGGAACTGTCCAGCCATTACTCCGTATGAGGGAAAATATCCAGGGGGCTGGGGGGAGGCATTTTTATACAAACTCCACCAAATTGGGGTCTTGCTTCTCCCACCCCAGCCTTTTCCCTCATCCTAAAAAAGAGGTGGTAACTTATTGGCATAAATTTGTGATACCATTCCAGAAAACCACAGTAATGATCCCAAACAGCCTTTTTATGTATATTTTCGGCTTGTGAATTTTTGGACACTCATCCTAAGCGCTAACCTAAGCAGAGTTACCCAGTTACATGCCTTCTAAATGCTTCAGGATGGAATTAGGTTGCATTCCAAAAACCGTTTCCAGTAAACCTGTTTAGGTTTTGGTCCCTTAGATTGTTTAACTTTACTGAGAATGGCAGTGTAATGGTGCAGTCCTGAGTAGAGTTACACTCTTTTAAATCCATTGAAGTAAATTGGCTTTGAATGGTATTATTCTGTTTAGGATTGCATGGTAAGTCTTGTATAAGATGACACGTCAAGTCTTCCCAAGGTCTTGTAATGCTAGGCATGATTTCTTGCAACAGAATATTATTATTTTTGCTGAGTAGGAATGTTGACATCAGAATATCAAGGAAGGAATTACCATATGCTGTAACAAACAGTCCAGGCCTATATTCTCCCAGCATTTTTATATCTTCATTGTGTTAATGGATTCATTCACTAAGCCGCAAATCAGCAACACCTAATGTCCACCTGTTGCTGCTCTGATATTGTTAACATAAAGCAGCATATAGACTTATCGACAAGCATGCTGTTAGCATCAAATTTAGACAATCAGGCATCCTGAAAGGAAATGTCAGCAGATTTTCCATACAGGACCTAAACCATTGTGCCAATATTACTTCTTTGTAGTGAAAAAAAAGCCCTTCCATAGAACTGTATTCTCCATTAACCACAAGGGAAATAGGGCATAACTATTGTTTTCTCTGAATATACATAAATATGTATGCACCTTCAAAAAGAAATGTTAAAACCCTGATGGGAATGTAAATGAACTTCTCTCAATCCAATTTTTTTTCTGAATGTTTTTGTTCTAAATACCCTGATCTTGTTTATTGACTGACACTCACTGGCATTAGCCATCTGCTAGTATTATTTACTGGTTCTGTCTTTGTTTAGCCTGCTGTGCACATGTGAATTGTAGCAGTATTCAGTTTGCATCTCTCATTTTTGCCCCCCTACAGTTTACAAGTTCGGACAGTGCCTAAGACACTGCATGAAAAGGAATCTTAAAAGGACTGCAAAATAGCATATGAAATGCTCAACCATATAGAACATTTTACAGGCGTCTTCATAATGTATAGCACCTAAGAGTAGATTCTGGCACAAAAATTTGGACAGAATACTCAAGTTTCTTTTTTATAATTTTATGTACTTTAACTGTATTTATTGTTATTTATTGTTGTTGTTGTTGGAAATACAATGTCTTGTGTACAGAGAAGGCAGAAGACACAGAATACCTGCAAGGGGCAGCGGGTCTGACAGTTAGATAGTTGCCAGAGTGGGATCCTTCTTTCCTCCTCTCTTCTGTCCTTCCTGCATGTCTCCAGATTGGTATTCTTAGGCAACTTTCTGCTACCTGCTTCTTCCCAGAAGTCCCTCCTCCCTTTTAACTGAGGTAGTTAGTATCTATTCTGTTTCTCTCCTTTCTGTCAAAGTTGTAGTTCCTGAATAAACTCTCTTCATTCAATCCTTAATCAGACTCAAGATCATTCTTAAGATATACCAGAGCCTACAGTTGTTAGCTGCCCTGAGCCCATTCACGGGATATAAATTGAATAAAATAAAAATAAATAAAAAGGAAGTTGAGAATTAAGGACGTGATCATATTTTTCATCATATGAATTTCAACTTGGATTTTAGAGTTTTTGAAGTGGAACATCAGGAATTGTTCATGGCTTCATTTATATTTCCAAGTAATTTTTGCAGAGAAGTGTACATGCATGGTTAGCTGTAGAATTCTGTTCCTTAAATATGCGTATATATTTTTTCTCCTCTGCATTACTGATGCTACATCGGTGTAGCAATTAGATGGCCAGACCATCAAACTAAGACTGGGAAACTTCAGATTTCCCATTCAGCCATACTGCTCACTGGGTCACCTTGGGTCAGTCACTCTGTCTCAATTCAACTAATTGTCAGGATTGTTGTGAGAATAAAAGAGATAAAAAAAATTATATGACACCCTGTGTGCTAAGGAAGAAGGATGGATTAAAATTTAATAAATAAATATGTATGTACTAATAAAACCTTTCTTGGCAACGTATCTTGCAGGACTATGAGTATGTTCCCAGCAACAAATACATTCTTCTGAGGAGGACTTTTTGATAAACCCATATTGTAGGCAGGTAAGAATAGTCACTGCCTGTTCTTAGCCATTTTTTATTGTAGCTCCCACATTCTGGAATGATCTTCTTGACGACATCAGGATGGCACATATTTTGTTGAACCTTTGTAAGCTATGTAAAGTAGAATGATTTCAGAGGGCCTTCCCTGACTGATGGCAGAGTTTTTGTTGAAAATTAGCAGCTGATTGTATTTAAATTATGTGGTCTATTGTGTTCTGATTATGTGATCTATTGTGTCTAAAGAGCTATAATTATATTCTTCTGTCATTGTAAACCACCTTGAACACATTTCAGAAGAAACATGGGATAAAAGTACCCTAAATAAATAAATACTGCCCCCCTGAATAAACTATGATCACATCAAGATTCTTTTGGTGTAGCATTCTATTGATTCCCATGTGCACTTGTGTACATCTGTGAGAACACTGCAACAAAGGATCTTGATGCAATCATATGTACAATCACACCAAGATTGTTCTCTTGCAATCTTTTTAAAATCAATCTGCATATGTGCATAGTATCAAAAAGGAAGGAAAGCAAATGAAGGAAAACTGAGATAAACTACAAAACTTGCATATATTTCAATGTTAAATTCTATAAACTCTTCTACTGTAACCAAGAAAGAATAAAATTCAGAAAAGGGAAAACTTCTGAAGCAACAAAGGTATACAATAGAGAAGATCAAAGAATCACAGAATCATAGGGTTGGAAGGGACATCAAGGCTCATTTAGTCCAACCCCCTGCACAATGCAGGAAATTCACAACTACCTCCCCTCCCTACATTCTCAATGACCCCAGCTCCATGCCCAGAAGGTGGCAAAATACCTCCAGGAACCCTAGCCAAAATGGCCTGTGGAAAATTGCTACCTGAGCCCAAAGTGGTGATCGGCATTACCCTGGGCATGTAAGAAGGACCATGAGAACTAAGCACTGATATAACCCATTCTGCCCTCCCTGCTATGATCTGCCTAGGTTTACAGAATCAGCATTGCTGTCAGATGGCCATCTACCCTCTGCTTAAAAACCTCCAAAGAAGGAGAGCCCACCACCTCCCAAGGAAGCCTGCTCCACTGAGGGACTGCTCTGTCAGGAAGTTCTTCCTAATGTTTAGCCGAAAGCTCTTCTGATTTAATGTCAACCCATTGGTTCTGGCCTGACCTTCTGGGGCAGAGGAAAACAACCCCACACTATCCTCTAAATGACAGCCCTTCAAGTACTTGAAGATGGTTATCATATCACCCCTCAGTTGTCTCCTCTCCAAGCTAAACATACTGAGCTCCTTCAACCTTTCCTCATAGAACTTGGTCTTCAGACCCTTCACCATCTTCATTGCCCTCCTCTGGACACATTGCAGCTTGTCTATATCCTTTTGAAAATTTGGTGCCCAAAACTGAACACAATACTCTAGGTGACCCCTAACCGGAGCAGAGTGATACCACCACTTCACATGATCTGCATACCATGCTTCTGTTGATATAGCCCAAAATCGCATTTGCCTTTTTAGCTATTACATCACACTGGTGACTCATGTTCAGTGTATGGTCTACTAAGACTCCTTGATCCTTTTTGCACATACTAGTCCCAAGACAAGTCTCCCCCATCCTATAATTATGCATATGATTTTTCCTACCTAAATGCAGAACTTTGCATTTATCTCTGTTGAAATTAATTTTATTTGTTTTAGCCCAGTTTTCCAGCCTGTCAACATCATCCTGTATCCTGACTCTGCCTTCTACTGTATTTGCTAGCCCTCCCAATTTAGTATCATCTGCAAATTTAATAAGCATTCCTTCTATTCCTTCATCCAAATCATTTATAAAAATATTGAACAGAACAGGACCCAGGACCATTCCCTGAGGCACTCCACTTGTCACTCTTCTCCAAGAGGATGAGGAAAAAATAACAAGCATTCTTTGGGTGTGATCTGGCAACCAATTACTGATCTACCTAACAGTAACAGAATCCCAACCACATTTTACAACTTGTCAACAAGGATATTATGTGGAAGCTTATCAAAAACCTTACTGAAATCGAGATAAACTATGTCTACAGCATTCCCTTGATCCAGCAAGGTAGTAACTTCCGCAAAAGAAGAAATTAGGTTAGTCTGACATTACTTGTTCTTGAGAAACCCATGCTGGCTCTTAGTAATCACTGCCATCCTTTCTAAATGCTCAAGGACTGACTGTTTCATGATTTGTTCTAGGACTTTTCCAGGTATAGATGTCAAGCTGACAGTTCGGTAGTTACCTGGATTCTCCTTTTCCCCCTTCTTGAAGATGGGGACAACATTTGCCTGCCTCCAATCTTCTGGCAACTTGGCTGATCTCCAAGAATTCTCAAAAATAATGAACCGAGGCTTCAAAATTACATCTGTGAGTTCTTTTAGTACCCTTGGGTACAATTCATCTGGCCCTGAGGACTTAGTTCCATTTAAAGAAACTAGGGGCCAAGCTACACATGACGAATGACACTTGAACAGCAAGTGTATTTCTCCCTGTTCACTTGCCCCCCACTCAATCCACTTGCCATTCAAGTGTCATTCGTCATGTGTAGCTTGGCCCTAGGTGTTTACATACTACCTCTATGCTGATCCTAGGCTGTAACTCCCTTCCCCCATCATGTGTTCTGTTATTGCCATGTTGAGCACCATCTCCCTCGCCGGAGAAGACTGAGGGAAAGTAGGAATTGAGCAGTTCTTCCCTCTGCTCATCACCCATTACAATTTCACTTTTCTGTTCCTGCAACAGGCCTACCGTGTCCTTGCTCTTTTTCTTACTCTAAACATAAGCAAAGAACCCTTCTTTGTTGTTTTTAGCATCTCTTGCTAGCTTATGCTCATACTGAGTTTTAACTTTTTGAACACTCTCCCTACAAGCATTGGTTATTTTTTATATTCATCCTTGGTTATAAGGCCCTCCTTCCATTTCCTAAATGAGTCTTTTTAATTTCTCAGTTGATTAGAAAGATGTTTATGAAGCCACCTTGGCTTCTTTAAACTCCTCCTGTTTTTCCTTCTCATAGGAATTGTTTGTGATTGTGCTTTCAATATTTTGCTTTTAAGAAATTCCTTTGAACTCCCTTCTCCTTAAATATTTCTGACCATGTGATTCTACCCAGCATAGCTTTCAGTTTGTTAAAATTTGCTTTCCTGAAGTCCAACCTATATGTCTGACTATGCACAGCTTTTCCCTTCCCCAAGACTGCAAATTCCACAATCACATGGTCACTGCTACCCAGAGTGCCCACTACTTTCACTTCATCAATCAGTTCTTCCTTGTTGGTGAGAATCAAGTCCAGGATAGCAGAACCACTTGTTTCCCTCTCTACTTTCTGAAAAATTAAGTTGTCAGCAAGATAAGTCAGGAATGTTTAAAATATGCACGTGCTGCATTGATTGCAAAAAATATATGCATGCAAAGAGGTACAGGAGGAAAAAGACCATGTCAAATTACAGTGGACCCTAAAGTGTCAACAGGCATTTGAGGCACTTAAGAGTAGGTTTGTCTCGGAGCCAGTACTACAGCACCCAGATGAGAACCGCAAATTCATTGTGCAAGTGGACGCCAGCGACATGGCAGTGGGCAGGGTATTACTGCAACCCGATGAAGAAGGCAAATTACGCCCCTGTGGGAAAAGGAAGTTTTTGCTATTAAACTTGTGCTCACTACGTGGAGGCAATGGCTAGAGGGAGCCAGAAATCCGTTTGAAGTCTGGACCAATCACAAAAATCTAGAAGCTCTCTGCACCCCTCGGAAGCTGAATGCTAAACAACTCTGCTGGGCCGAGTTCTCCAAGTTCAAGTTCACTCTCAATTACCTTCCAGGGCGAACCAACTTCCTGGCGGATGTACTTTCACAAATGCCCCAACGTGACAGCCAGAGAGGAAATTATTGACACCATGTTTTCACCAGCCCAACTGGGAGGGGCAGTGACAACCCGCAGCCAAACGATGCAACGACAGCTCAATAAGGAACCTGATCTCTCAGTCTGGAAGGGGTGGTTAAGAGACAAAGTGGAAAAGGAGGGGGAAGATGCGCCTCGAAGTGAACTCACCCAAATGGAAGCAGGTGAGTGGTACAAAGGCAGTAAACTCTATATACCATGCAGTTTACGCAAGGAAATTCTCCAGCACTGCCACGATGCCAAATTAGCTGGCCACTTCAGCTACCTGAAAACCCTCCACCTCATCCAGCGCCAATTCTGGTGGCCCAACATGAGACGGGACATCTCCCAATACGTGTCCACCTGCCCAATCTGCATAATGGGAAAATCCAGAAAGGGAAAGCCCCCGGGACTACTCCAACCACTAGAGACTCCCTCCAGACCCTGGGCAGTAATCTATGGATTTCATCACCGATCTACCACCCTCGAAGGGGTGCACGTGTATACTGGTAGTGGTGGACTTGTTTTCCAAGCAAGCACACTTCATCCCTTGCACTACCATCCCAACAGCCAAGAAACTGGCTAAATTGTTCATGAAACATATAGTGAGGCTTCACTCCTTTCCCCTTAAGGTGATCTCGGACCGGGGAGTACAATTTGTAGCTAAGTTCTGGCAGGAGCTCCTCCAAATTGCAGGCATTGAACAAGGATTAAGCTTCACCCATCATCCTCAAACCAACAGGCAATCTGAATGCATTAATCAGGTGCTGGAACAATTTTTACGCTGCTACGTCAACTACCAGCAAGACAACTGGACAGACTTTATCCATTTTGCCAAATATGCATACAACAATGCAGTGCACAGTTCTACAAGTGTGTGTCCCTTTAAGATAGTACACGGATATGAAGGACAAGCCCTACCCTTAGCCACAAATCCAGAAACTGTTTAGCCAGGAGACCTAGGAGAATGGTAGTCCTCCTTAACAGCTCAGTGGCTTATCATCCAGGAGACCTTAAAGAAAGCCAAAGAGGATTACAAAAAATATGTAGATCGGCATCGCACATAACAATGGAACCTACAACCTGGAGACAGAGTGTATGTCTCCACTAAGAACTTCAGAAGTGACCAGCCATGCAAAAAACTAGGACTCAAATACATGGGTCCCTTCCCAGTCAAGAGACTAATCAACGACATGACAGTAGAACCTACGCCAAGTGCATCCAACCTTTCACTTTAGCCTGTTAAAGAAAGCTCCCCCCCACAATGAGTGGCACCCAGAGAAAGGCATTCCACATCCTACCCTGATTGATGGCCAAGTCCACTATGAGGTGGAAGAAATTTTAGACTCTAAATGGAGAAACAAAAAACTCTACTACCTAATCAGGTGGAAAGACTTTGACGAATGTTTCAGGGAGTGGGCCGAACACTCCCATGTGAACGCTCCTCGCCTTACAACTAACTTCCACAAGAAATACCCCGACAAGCCAGGGCCAGGGGGGTAAAGGGGGGCCTTTGAGGGGGGGCAAAATGTCAGGTCTGTTACCCACAGTTCCTCCATCTTTGTGAACTTTGCAATCATCGTCTGTGTGTGTGTGTAGTTTTACACATAGGCTATCCAGCTCCTGGGAAGACTGCACTCTTATCTAAGATGGCTCACCACAGCGGCCTTGGGACAGCTCCTTCCTATTCTCCCACTTACTATGCCCAGCTGGTTGGGCACTGAGGGTGGGGGCTTACAGAGAGGGACTGAAACTTTGTAGCAAGCATTCCATACGTCATTGTCAACAAGAGCCCTATGTACAGCCAGACGCTTTTATTGCTTCTGTGTAATCTATGGACATATATACGTTGTAGTTATGATTTCTCATTAAAAAAACCTTGACTCAAGAGAGCTTGGATTTCTTGCTGCAAGGGGGGAGTCAGCTCCAATGTATCCTGTTCTCCATAGACTGAATTTTGGCAGGGTCCATCTTAAGCCCTTGACTGGAAATGCGATAACCTAGGTAATCCAACTCCTCCTTGTGGAATTCACATTTTGACAATTTTACTGGTAACTTGTGCTTTATTAAGGCGTTCAACACTTTATGGACTGGTTCAACATGTGACTTTTTATCCACCGAATAAATAAGCACGTCATCTAGGTACACCACCACCCCTTTGTACAGGAATTCGTGCAAGACTTCATGGATGAGTGTCATGTACACGGCTGGGGAGCCCTTGAGGCCAAAAGGCACGACCAGGTATTCAAACTGTCCTAAGGGTGTGTTGAATGCGGTTTTCCACTTGTCTCCCTCCCTTATCCTTACTCGGAAGTAGGCATCTTTCAAGTCCAACTTTGAAAATGTTTTGCCTTGGGCCACTACGCTGAGTAGGTCTCGAATTAAGGGGAGCAGGTAGGCGTTTGACATTGACACTGCATTAATGCCTCGGAAGTCTGTGCACAATCTCAGGCCTCCATCCTTCTTTTTGACAAATAGGATGGGGGCAGCATGCGGGGGAGCTAGCTGGTCGAATTTTGTTTATAGTGTATGGCCTATGGACTGTTAAGCTTGAATGAACTGAACTGAAGCTGCTAGCTATCAGTAGCTACTAGCCATGGTGACTAAAGGGCACCTCCACGTTCAGAGGCAATGATCCTCTGAATTCCAGTATCAGGATGCAACTTCAGGGGAATGTGAGCTCTATATCATGTTGTTGGTCCTCCATAGCAACTGGTTGGCCATCGGGTGAGACAGGATCCTGGACTAGATGGACCAATGGTTTGATTCAGCAGGGCTCTTCTTATATTCTTATCTGATATTAAACTGGTGGTAATTACACTACCACTTCTAGGTATTTTACAGGGACAAGTTGTGAATAATAAAGGCATTTTCTTAAACTATGTGACATTTGTACATGACTTTCTGTTCAAAGTTGTGCTTAAGAACTTGCCCTAAAAATCACTTGTTTTCAGTGGTATTTCTACAGTGCCAAATATGAATTTGCATGTATCCACTGATGGACTCAGTGCTGTCAGACATTTTGGATGCAGCAAAGGTCAAAAAAGACATATTCAGAAAGTTGGCATGCTAAGTGAAAGGCTAACAGCTGAAGGAATTTTAAGAGTTGAACAGCTAAATGTGCCTTTCAGATCAGTGTGAGGATAGAATGAACATAAGCATCCAAAAGATCCCTTGGCTGTGAAGGAAGGAGGAAAGAATGTCATACTTGCCATCTCAAAAAGCTTTTGAATAATAAAATAATGCAACAGGAATGTTAAGAGAAGTGGAAATTTCATGATATGGCCATTGATTTCCACTCTAGAGTGAGAGTAGATGTTGCTGTAAGCCCTTAGAAAAGGTCAAGGGTTTGGCATACATCCACACTCAATTCACTGAAGGCCCTACAATGGTCTCTTATGGGATAAAGGGGATGCTGTTATAGAGGATCAATAGAACTTTCAGACTCAGCTACAGCTCTCTTGAACTTAGGACTTCGCTAAACACTACAGCTTCAGTTGCAACAGCAGCACAAATCTCCAATCTAATGTATTGATGTAGCTGAATTCACCTTCAGCTTATGGAAGACCACTGGCCAGGAGAGATTGGTGCACAGATGGTGGCTGCTCTTAGATGCTTCTCTATATTTCCTGTTTGGAATGCCACAAAAGCAGATAAAACTGAGAGCCAAAACAGATGAGATGCCTGACGCATGGAGGACACGCGTCAGTTTCATGAAAGGTTCCATGGGAAGCATAGTCAGAAAGAACTTCTGCCAGGGAGAAGAGGGAAAGAATCCCTCTTCTCCATGGCAGAGGTTTTTTCTCTAGGCATCTTGTCTAGTCCGCTCATCTCCCTCTCACCACTGCCAGCTCCCCTTGCTCTGCTAGAAGTACTCTGTAGCCAGCATGCTCAGCTCCCTCTGGCTGCCAAGTGCATTTAAGGGAGCAAGGGGAGCATGCTGCCCAGGGATGCTTGTGAGGGCAAGAGGGACAATGAGATATGATGCTCACATTCCTCTTCTTAATCAGTGAGCATCATAAAGAATCATATACCTTGTCTAGCTTTTGCAGAGGTATAATTTTTGCAATTGTATGTATATTGTGGCTAACATAGTTTTCTACTTTTCTACTTTGTGCCATCTGAGTTGTTATAGTGCCACTCCTTCCCATCAATAACACTTCTGGAATCTTGAGAACGCTATGTGAAATGCAGCCTCCAGAAAAGCTATTGGATTTTGTTGGCAGAGTGCCTAAGCAGCAGTTGGGACATAACTGATTAACAGTAACAAAAACTTTATTTATTGAACTAATACACTGAATAAGAAAAAAGCAGAAAATAAACTTACTGAGTTGATAGCTGAGTGTGTGCAAAGAGTTCTGGAAGAAAATACCTTAAAATAGCATTCTGCAGACAGACAAGAAAAAGCCTCTTTAGAAAGAAGGTATTTCCCCTGCAGTCCTAGCTAGCTACAGCTTCCTGCCCCATTCAGGAACTTTTCTTCTTTGTACACAAGACATTTCTATACTCAACAGTTATCTCATCCATGCTGAAAACCTGTTTTAGTTTTGTTTCTGCTTTACACCAATAAACCCATTACTTTCACACTATTTTCTTTTTCCTTGTGTAATTTTTTTCTTGAAGATTATATTTATCAAAGTTATTAGTGTGCCACACTTATATATTGTGCGCAAGTATAAATGAGGTACATAATGGTCTTTTAAAAAGGATCAACACAATTTACAATGATAACAGAAACAAACCAAAATGAAAAGCAGAATCCCCAGGAGCCAGCACTAGGCTCCTCCCATGTGTTCTGGGATTTTTCATGTTATCCAATAGACATAGGAAGAAGTCATGCTGCAGCATCTTCTATATTGCAAACATAATGTAAAAACTTTTTAAATTGTGCTCACTATACTTTCCAAACTCCAGGAGTGGACTGGAAACTTAACAGCCCAGAGGAAAGCCAAGTTGTTGCCCCTGTGGTGTTGTGAGCCAGAATTACAGGGGTCACTCAGTTCAGAACCAGTCAGCAGTGCCAATGATGTGTGCTGCCTCACACATGGCCCCCAACCAGCAGAGGAGGCAACTGGTGAGCTGACAGTGATTATCATTATATCTGAAGGTCCCAAGCCAAGTGTCTCCTGCTGAACTTAGCTTGTGGCTATGAACTTCCCCAGTAAGTTAAATGGCCAGTTCATGCCCTGTCAAGTTCCTTCAGCCTGTCCTCATATATTTTTCAGTTTGGTATAGTAGTTAAGAGTGAAAAGTCTCCAGTCTGGAGAATCGGATTTGATTCTGCACTCCTCCCCTTGAAGCCAGCCGAGTCCTTGAGTCAGTCACAGCTCTCTCAGAACTCTCTCAGCCCCACCCACCTCACAGGGTGATTGTCGAGAGGATAATAATAACAACATTCTTTGTAAACCACAGTGAGTGGGTGTTAAGTTCTATTGAAGGGCAGTATATAAATTGAATGTTGTTGTTGTAGTTGTTATTTATTTTGAATTGTAACAAATCATTTTTATGTCCATCTTGCAGCCTTGAGCTAGATGTATTGGCCTGGTACAGATGACCTTCCTGTGTGATGATGACTCACCACACTGGGAGGGACAGTGGGCAAGATTGTGCTGTTTCTGCCCCCTGCCTTTGCCTGATTATCTGCGAAGTGTAACCACACAGAGGAAGTTACTGATCATGGGGAGGGAGTGTGTGTTTGGCCACTTCCTCCATGTGCAGGCAACTAGGCACTCATGCAGAGAAAGGTGATGGGACCAATGTGCTCATGTACACTCTCTTCTCAAATCGGGAGTTATGTGTGTAGGAGGGAGTTGTCTGTACTTGGCTATTGTGTCTGGGTGAAAGAAGGAGTAGAGCAGGGGACTTATGGCAACTGTGCACAGCATTAACTCATCCAAGCAGCTCCCACACTCCTTTCTGCAGTATTTGACCAATTATATGGCTGGAGGCGGGGTGGGGAGTCAGCACGTCCAATGGTTGATGGCTCCAATTTTTTCCATGCTACAAAGAAGGGGGCTGGAAGCAGACTGGACATTCAAATATGCATAAATGATGGCATCTGATAACATATAAATTGTGTATTTAAACTGTATAATTGCATATACAAAACAAACAAATTGACCAAACCTACAGCAGACAACAGAATAAAAACTATGGTTGTTGTGGGTTTTCCGGGCTGTATTGTGACTGGCATCTTCAGAGGTGTAGCACCAAAAGACAGGGATCTCTCAGTGTCAAACTGTGGAGGAAATGTTTGCAGGTGATTTAAATCTACTCAGAAGGGTGGGTTGGGTTGTGTCATCCTGTAAGGGTTTCCCAGGGTGTGAAATGCTAATGGAGTGCTAATGCTCCACTGTATCCTGAGGAGGTTTTTTTGCATATGGCTGGGTGCTTGATATGCTAATCTTCTCTGCAGGGCTATTGTGGGTTGTAGAGTCTTTTGTTAGCCTGGTGTTTTTCAGAACTGGAAGCCGTGCTCTATTCATTCTTAAAGTCTCTTCTTTCCTGTTGAAGTTTTGCTTATGCTTGTGAATTTCAATGGCTTCCCTGTGCAATCTGACAAAGTAGTTGGAAGTGTTGTCCAGTATTTTAGTGTCCTGGAATAAGATACTGTGTCCTGTTTGAGTTAGGCTATGTTCAGCCACTGCTGATTTTTCAGGTTGGCCAAGTCTGCAGTGTCTTTCATGTTCTTTTATTCTTGTCTGGATGTTGCGCTGTGTGGTCCCAATGTAAACTTGTCCACAGCTGCAGGGTATGTGGTATACTCCTGCAGAGGTGAGAGGGTCTCTCCTGTCTCTTGCTGATCATAGCATCTGTTGTATTTCAGTGCTACACCTCTGAAGATGCCAGTCACAGATGCTGGCACAGATGCTTGGCAGGAACTACAATGCCAAGACCACGGCAATACAGCCCGGAAAACCCACAACAACCATCGTTCTCTGGCCGTGAAAGCCTTCGACAGAATAAAAACTGTTAACAAAATATAAAAAGACACAAATAGGCAACAATTGCTTATCCTTAGCTGTTGTGTCTATATGTAAAGTCGTCACAAGCTGTCGAGCCGTCAAGTCACAAATGACTTATGGCAACCCCAGCAAGGGGCTTTCAAGGCAAATGAGAAGCAGAGGTGGTTTGCCATTGCATTCCTCTGCAGAATCTTCCTCGGTGGCTTCTCATCCAAGTACCAATCCTGCTTAGCTTCCAAGATCTGACTATACCATGATGCCTTCCCTCCCACATAACAAGCTGCTTTTGTAAAGCCAATCCTATTTCATACCTCTACAGTAATATCATGAATTGAGCCTCTTAGGTTTATTCTTAAAATATCAAAAATGGGACAAAATAAATACAGTTGAATTCAGCTTCCCAGTTCTTCTTCATTTCTTCTTCATTTGTCAATGTATACAAATAGGTCCAAACATTCAATGTACACAAATAGGTCCAAACATGAAACTGCCTGATACATCATTGTAACTTAATGCTGTTCATCCAGACTGTCAGTGGCACTGCAGGCTCTCAGTCCCCCCCCCCTTCTTGCTGGTTACCTGAGGTTGGCCAGTTACCTGAGGTTTGCCAGTTACCTGAGGTTTTGTTAACCTGAAATGAGAGTGATGAACCTGGAACATTCTTCATGCTAACCATGTGCTGAGCTATACCCCCTTTCCTCTTTCACTCTGACACACACATACACAAACACAGTCCCTCACACTCATATTCTCTACACACACAATCATTTCCTCCTCACTCACACATAAAGAAATAGTCTTATACAGTACCACAATACTCCCCTGAAGGCTGAATATTGAAAGAAACAGTTGTGTGTGGACCACTCTAAGAAACTTTGCTAGTCTTATATAAGAGCTTTTTCGCACCATTAAAATTCCTCTGCAGCTTTGCTAACACAAGAACTTCTAAAATCACCTTGACATTTCCATTTAGACAAAATACAAATGGGAAGATTTCTTAATGAAAATCATATTTTGAGTACCAACCTCTCTGATCCTTAAGTATTTTCTTAGTATAATACATCTCTGAAAAGAAGAGGTAATATTCTTTTAGGATTAATCCTTTTAAGATTAAACTAATTTGCTGAAAGTGGTTGCCTCTCATCATGTCCTGCTTGTATTTCCATAGTGTATCAGGCCATCCACAGCTAGAGCACTAGATTATGTGGATGCTTAGTCAGATCTATAATTATTGTGTTCTTAATTATTTTAAAGAAACGTTTATTTTAATAGAAAGGCAGGATATAAATATGCTAATATGGCCCTCCCAAATGGCAGGCCAGACTGCTGGGTCCGGGGGCTGAGTTTGCCACCCTGGAAGGGGAAAAGGCAGTTTGCATCTTCCCGGGCATCTGAGGGCCAAGCTACACATGACGAATGACACTTGAACAGCAAGTGGATTGAGTGGAGGGCAAGTGAACAGGGAGAAATACACTTGCTGTTCAAGTGTCATTCGTCATGTGTAGCTTGGCCCTGAGTATTGGCCAGGGGGCGGAGCCAAAGGCTTAAAAGGCCGCCTCCGCTCCTCCGGCCTCCAGGCATCTCCTCGTGCTTGGGCTGAGAGGAGTGCGCTTGGCTTGCTCCTCTCAGGACAGCGTGTGGTAATGGCTGAGGGCTGATTGTGTGGAGATGACATCTGAGTGGCAGAGGAGATCAATGGCGGGCAGCGAGGCGGTAGTGGCTGGTACCCTTCAAGGCGGAAGGTTCCACAGTGTGCCACCTTCAATGAGTGCCTTCATGGTGAGTGGACGCAGCTTCCATGCTGTGCAGCCTTCAGTAAGTGCCTGAGGCTGTGATGCCACATTTGTGGTGAGTAGCTGCAGCTTCTGTGCCACATTGTAGTGAGTGGGATGTGGCCCCGTGGCTCCCCTTCCAGAGCTGCAGCTCAGCCCTGGCCGCTTCAGCCCACGTTGAGTTTGCGTGGTTTGAGCGGTTGTGGGGCTTGAGGATTGTCGAATTTGCCTCTGCAGGTGCAGTGGCAGCAGTCTGGGCTGTTTTGGCTGCTCTTGTCACAGAGGCAGCAAGGAGTTTTTTTAAAAAAGGAAAGCAAAAGAGGGCATGAGAGACTGAAGAGGGCACACAGGGACACTACCTGCTTTGGCCAATAAGGGGGGGGGGCTAATTGTAGCATGATTGTTCCTGCGGCCTAGTTGCAGCTTAGCATGAAGGTCTTCAGCCTTTGGGGGGGGGCTACTTCTGTTTAGTTGGGCAAGTCTTGCCCCTGCCTGCCCCAGCTTCATCTATTACTTCTCTCTCCCTATGGCAATTCTTCCTCCTTGCTGGTTACCCCCACCATTCCTTTTTTGATAGGGCGCTTTTGGGTTCCCTGGTGGGGGCAACTTGGCAATTTTGGGGCCAGAGGCACATTGGGTTTACACCCAGCATAGTGTGCCCAGTGGGGGACTCTGCAGGTCTGTTAGGGGGCAATCACTGGGCCAAACACTGATCCATTTGGGGTTCTGGGCTGCCACTTGGCTTAAGGGGCTTGTATTACATCATGCCAGGCAAGGGGAATGACCCATCCAAGGGCAAACAGCTGGCAAAGCGCCCTCCTACCAAGAGGCCATCCCCAGTGTTATCCTTTTCTGAGGATGAGGAGGTGGCTTTGGGTAGGCAGGAAATCCTGAATCGTTTTGCAGCCTTGGAACAGGCTAAGGGCAGCACCACAGTAGCATCCAGTATGGCAAAGAGGGCACGACCTGCCATGTTAGCTTCTAGTGCAACCTTTCAGTATGAAGTAATAAAGCAACTTTCTGCCCTTGAAGGAACGAGGAAAGCAGATGAGGGAGAGCAGAGTGCAGCCATTCTGGCAACGGAAGGAGCAATGACAGAGCTCGATGGCCAGGTGGAGCAAGGATGGTCAACTGAATCCAGCCAGGTGGTGGTGGCAGTGCAGGCTGCCGAAGGGGATGGTAAGTAGACATAGAACCGATCCAAAAAAAAAAATTCTGATTCAGCCGTTCGTGGATCTGGGCTGCTGCCGAACGTAGGCCACCGATTCTAAACGATCAACTCTCGTTTCCGGTCCGCAATCGGGAATCGGGGAGGCCAGCGCCCAGGGCAACTGTAGTCAGGCTCTTGCGCGCATGCGCGCACGCGCTCCTGAGTCCCCCCCACCCATGCAGCAAGCCGGCTGTCCCAGTGCGCTGCGGAGCTGGCAGCAGCGCGAGTGGCTCGGAGGCTGCCTGCGCCGTTCATCTGCCCCGCAAGACAAGGGGTGGCCGGCTTGCCCGCGCGCCCCTTGTCCTGGGGAAAGGCGAACAGCGCAGGTGGCCTCCCAGCCACCCACACTGCCTTTTGCCTTTCACCAGGACAAGGGGCGGCTGGCTTGCCCGCGCGCCCCTTGTCCTGGGGAAAGGCGAACGGCGCAGGTGGCCTCCCAGCCACCCGCACTGCATTTTGCCTTTTGCCTTTCCCCAGAACAAGGGGCAGCCGGCTTGCCCACACGGCCCTTGTCCTGGGGAAAGGCGAACGGCGCAGGCGGCCTCCCAGCCACCCGCACTGCCTTTTGCCTTTCACCAGGACAAGGGGCGGCTGGCTTGCCTGCGCGCCCCTTGTCCTGGGGAAAGGCGAACGGCGCAGGTGGTCTCCCATCCTCCCGCACTGCCTTTTGCCTTTCCTTTGTGCCCACCCCCTTCCCCCTCCCTCCCCTGGGTTGCTGCTCTGTGGTTGGAAGGAAGCCTGCTAATCAAGGAAAGCTGGGCTTCCATTCGTGTTTCGAGGGCGACAGAAGGAGGGCAAACACAGCTCATTTCCCTGACTCCATTGCCCCGGGAATAAATTACTAGCACCCGAGTGTCTGCAATTCCGAACAGAAACTGACCCATCCGATCAAGTCCCGAACAAGCAAACTCCTGACCGCTGGATCAGTTGCCATGTACAGAACCGATTAGCTGAGTCACGATGGCGAAAATGCCAAAATTGGGGTTTTTTTGAAATCGTAATTCAGATCGTGCCCATCTCTAATGGCAAGTTAAATACACCATCATGGGCAGGCTCCTGGCCTTAGGGCCATGGGGGCCATGGGGGCAGGCCTCTGTGCCCATCCCCCCAACACCAGCACACTCATCACACATACCTTCTAGCTCCTCCCACTTCCAAGGAATGCCTGAGGCTTGTCTGCCTTGGTTTCAATCAGCCTGGTCAGGGCTGAACGGTGACGTGGCCAGCACCTCGACAGCCATGGGCACCACAGGGCCATTTGTGTGGTATGATGGAGAGGTTCAACCCTCCATGGGGCAGCTTGCTCCCTGGGGTTACTATCCCTGGAGACTTGCCACGCCAAGAGCTTTGGGCTATGGATCAGTCCCCTTTGGGGCCTTGCCTTTGGGGGACACTGCAATGTTCCTAGGTGATCATTTAATGCCAGTTACCAGGGGAAAGATCCTCAAAGGTGAGTATGTAGACTTCTTCAATCTCCTCTTCAGGGAACTGGGGAAAAAAGGAGAAGGAAGACCTTGACAACCATGAAAAGGAGTGGTTAAAATGTAGAAGGGTTGATCATAATTGGTTTAATTGGCTCCCTGGCATCTTAATCTATGCGGGGGTGATTGCCAGGGCTCAGCCTTGGTATGCAGCCCCACTATTTCAGTACATAGACATTATATGTAGGGGCTATATGGACTTCGTTGGAGCAGCTTGGCTGCAATACTATGAAGAATTCCATATGCACGCAGCCCTTAATCCATTGTTGCAGTGGGACAAGATTCATCCGCAACTATGGTTGCAAGTCATGTCCCTGGCCAAACTGAACCTGGGGGACCACTCTGACAGTGGCTACTTAGTGTAGAAGAACCAAAATGTTCAGGGTAGCCCACGGGTCAGCCGGTTCAACCCTGGCTTCTTTGTTGGGGCTATAGCTCTCAAGGGGTTTGCTCCAGAAAATCATGCAGCTTTAAGCAGCAATGCCCCATTTGTGGAGGCCCACACCTGCTTATGACCTGCCCTCATCAGTCATGGCGGGGAGGCAGGCGAGGGGGTGGGGGTTCCCAGTCTTCGACTGGCACTCCAATCTCATCCCTACAAACCTTGATAGGCATTTCTGATGACCAAACAAAGACCTCCAGCGTTGCTCTATGGGACCTCAGTTTATAAAAAGCACTGGGCTCCCAGTTCTGGTTTCACTTTCAGCGAGCAGTGGAGTGGGAGAGAGCTGTTGCTTGCTACTCGCTAGCCTTTAGGGAGAGAGACAGAGAGAGTTTAACTGAGCTTGGATTTTGGGGATAGGCATCTATCTCCTCTGGTTCCAGGGCTGCTGCCTGGCTCTGGGGCCAAGCTCAGTGGGCACCTCGGCTGAGGGCTCAAATTAGAGCCTGATCTGTACAGGTCTGTGGGAGTGGTGGGCTAGGGCTCTAGTCCCTCCCTCCCTCTGGTGCCAGGGCTGCTGCCAGGCCCTGGGGCCAAGCTTGGTGGGCACCTTGGCTGAGGGCTCACATTAGTGCCTGATCTGTTCAGGTCTGTGGGAGTGGTGGGCTAGGGCTCTAGTCCCTCCCTCCCTCTGGTGCCAGGGCCGCCGCCAGGCCCTGTTGCCAAGCTCAGTGGGCACCTTGGCTGAGGGCTCACATTAGTGCCTGATCTGTTCAGGTCTGTGGGAGTGGTGGGCTAGGGTTCTAGTCCCTCCCTCCCTCTGGTGCCAGGGCTGCTGCCAGGCCCTGGGGCCAAGCTCAGTGGGCACATCGGCTGAGGTTTCCAAATGACATCTCCTCTCCCTCCCATCCTTTCTGGCGAGGCAGGAAGGTGGGTGCTGTCGGCTGCTGCCTCACTGTTCCTCAGTGGGACCCTTGGGTAAGGACCCACGGTTGCTGGGGGATCAGACCTCTGTCCGAATGACATGTCCTCTCCCTCCCACACTGGGAATACCAGTGCGCTACTCTTTGGACTGGCAGGCAGACACATGGGGGGTGCCACTGGTGAGAGGCCAGACCCCCACCCCCTAAGGGGGAGGTGGCTCACCGCCACCTCCCCGTACCCGCCAGGCCCAGCAGCCGCCCTCAGAACCCACCTTCTGTACACTGGGCCAACGTCAATCGGTGGCTGTAATTGTATCAAGTGGGAGTTTCCTGGCGGTCTTGGATTGGAGAGGGTATAACTCCAATGATTCCTTTTGCAATCTTGTCCAAACTTGGGTGATGGCTGTAGGAGAGGCTGCAAAACACTCCTCAGGAATATGGGCTCTCTAAGTGCAATGGGGGCCCTTCTGCGCCCCATGAACTGTGAACCGCAAACCAGTTCGGCAATGGAAAATGTTTGTTGCAGTTCGCGACCTTGGGATTGTCGTCGGCACCGAACCACGAACCACAGAGTCGTTAATTTTGTTTGGTTTGTTCCCATGTCTATTCTTTTTTTTTAATAAATTTTTTTATTGGATGGTTAACATACACATAATATTACTACATTTTAATTATTCCCCACATGCCTACTATATGCTTCCCAACCCCTCCACTACCCCTTTTCTTTATTGATTTCCAACCGCACTACAACCCCCCATTTCTTATTGCTATTTCTGTCTCCTAGTTGTCATTTTAATGTTATTGGTAAAGATGGAAATTTAGATTATAGCTTATCTTATTTAATAACTTTCAAAAGACCATAATTGTCCTTTAACATCCCATCTTTTCTCTAGATATTTTCTTAATTTCCTCCAATCCTCGAAAAATTCCTTTGGATCTTGATCTTTCAATTTCCTCGTTAATTTGTCCATTTCCGCCATGTACAACAATTTTTGTATCCACTCTTTGATCTCTGGTATTTCTTCTTTCTTCCAGTATTGTGCATACAAAGTTCTTGCTGCTGTTATCATATAGTACAATAATACCCTGTCTTCTCTATTAATGTCCTCTAAATGCAAAGACAACAATAACATTTCTGGATTCTTAACAACATTATTTTGGAGTATTAAAGACATTTCAGCACACATTTTAGACCAGAAATCTCTAGCCTTGCCACAAGTCCACCACATATGAAATAGAGAACCTTCGTGCTCCTTACATTTCCAACCCTTGTTGGATAGCTGTTTGTTAGCATTGGCTAGCTTTTTTTGGTGTTAAATACCATCTATATATCATTTTATAGCCATTCTCTTTGATACTGGTACATGATGAAATTTTTAAAGTATTTTTCCACAGTTGCTCCCATGCTTCCATCATTATCTCATTATTACAATTTATCGCCCATTTTACCATTTGAACTTTAACTGTCTCATCTTCTGTATGCCATTTTAGCAATAGCTTATACATTTTAGAAATTATTTTATTATTGTCTCCCAGTAAAAGTTCTTCTAACTCTGAATTTTTATCCCTAATACCTGTCTTCCTTTGATCTGATTCAAATAAGTCTTTAATTTGTCGGTATTGTAACCAGCCATACTTAAATGATATTTCCTCGTTTGGTCTAAGTTTGAGTTCATTATTTTCAGTTTTTATTAATTCTTTATAGGTCAAACCATTCATCTCCCTTATATTCCAAATTCGGATTAATCACCTCCGCTGGAACAATCCACATTGGTTTCTCTTGATCTATAAACTTTTTATATTTTGACCAGGTTAGAAATAAGTTTCTTCTCAAATAATGGTGCTGAAACATTGCATCCATTTTGTGTTTGCCATACCATAGATATGCGTGCCATCCAAAAAGTTTTGTTATAACCTTCCAGCATTAACAGTTTATGATTAGATAGAGACACCCATTCTTTCAGCCATACTAAGCATATTGCTTCATGGTACAAACGGAGATCTGGTAATAGCATACCTCCTCTTTCTTTGGCATCACAGAGCCCTTTCATTTTGACTCTGGGTTTTCTTCCTGCCCACACAAATTCTGATATCTTCCTCTGCCATTTTTCAAATTGTTTTTTATCTTTAACAATTGGTATCGTTTGCATCAAGAACATAACTCTGAGCAATACATTCATTTTGATTGTAGCAATTCGACCTAACCATGATAAATTCAATTTATTCCATTTTAACATATCTCTTTCGATTTGTATCCAGAGCTTTTCTTAATTATTCTTAAATAGATCAATATTTTTGGCTGTCAGCTCTATTCCCAGATATTTTGTTTTTTGTAACACCTCGCAGTTCATTACTACCATCAGTTCTTGTTGTCTCTTCTTAGCCATATTTTTTGTTATTATTTTCGACTCCTTTTTATTTATATAAAAACCTGCCAAATCTCCAAACTCTTTAATCTTATCAAGCAGTCTTGGCAGAATTTGTACTGGGTCTTCCACTATAAACATCACATCATCAGCAAATGCTCTTAACTCATATATGTGATACGATAAGTATAAAATGGACGCAATGTTTCAGCACCACTATTTGAGAAGAAATTTATTGTTGACTTGGCTAAAGAACAAAAAATTTATAGACCAGAAGAAACCACTTTGGATTGTACCAGCTGAGGTGATCAACCCAAACTTAGAATATAAAGGAAAAGAATGGCTTACTCTCAAAGACTTGACAGAAATAACAGATAATGAGTTGAACCTTAAACCAAATGAGGAGTTGCCATTCAAATATGGTTGGTTGCAATATAGACAAATCAAAGACTTATTTGATTAAGAACAAAGAAAAACAGGCTTTAGAACCAAGAATTCAGAGCTAGAAGAATTACTGTTGGGAGATAATAAAATAATTTCTAAAATGTCAAATTGTTATTGAAGTGGTTTACAGAAGATGAGACAGTCAAGGTGCAAATGGTAAAGTGGGCTCTAAATTGTAATAATGAAATAACGATGGAAGCATGGGAACAATTATGGAAAAATACTTTAAAAATTTCAACATGTACCAGTATTAGAGAGAATGGCTATAAAATGTTATATAGATGGTATTTAACACCGAAAAAATTAGCCATAGCCAACAAACAGCTATCTAATAAGTGTTGGAAATGTAAGGAGCATGAAGGTTCTCTATTTCATATGTGGTGGACTTGTCGTAAGGCTAGAGACTTTTGGACCAAAATATGTACTGAGATGTCTTTGATACTTCGTTATAATGTTGCAAAAAATCCAGAAATGTTGTTATTATCATTGCATTTGGAAGATGTTAATAGAAATGATAAGATATTGATATATTATATGATATCAGCAGCTAGAATAATATATGCTCAGTATTGGAAGAGAGAAGAAATACCTGAAATTGAAGAATGGACAAGGAAATTGTTGTACATGGCTGAAATGGATAAACTAACAAGAAATTTGAAGGAGCAAGATCCAGAAGTATTCTTGGAAGATTGGAAAAAGTTGAAAAAAATATATGGAAAAGAAATGGGATGTTAAGGGACAATTATGGTCTTTCGAGGGGTTCTAAAGAAATTAAGTAAAATAAGATATAATTAATATCTTTACTAATAATAAGAAAAGAACAACTTTAGCATAGAAATAAGGTATCATTAATAACGAGGGGTTGGAGTGCTGTTGAAAGTCACTATCGAAAAGGGGGAGGGGAGGGGAGGGGGAAATATACACAGGGGAATAGAAATGGAATGTATTTGTATTTGAAATTGATTATATATTGACCCATCCAATAAAAATCTATTATAAAAAAAAAGCAAATGCTCTTAACTTATATGAAAACCCCTTAGATTTTATTCCTTTTATGTTCTCGTCTTCTCTTATCTACCTTAATAATATTTCTAAGACCATAACAAATAGTAGCAGCGATAGTGGACAACCTTGTCTTGTTCCTTTTTTTATTTCAAATTTCTCTGTCAGGTCATCATTGACACAAATTGTCGCTCTTTGATTCTTATAGATCACCTTTATTGCCTCTATGAATTCTTTGCCTAAATCCATCTTTTCCATCAATGCAAACATAAAATCCCAATTCAAGTTGTCGAAGGCTTTCTCTGCATCCGCAAAAAAAACCCTCAACTTCTTTATCTGGACCCTTGTCATAGTACCCAATGGCGTTTATAACCACCCTCAGATTGTCCTTTATTTGTCTATTTGGCAGAAACCCAGCCTGATCTTCTCCTACAAAGTCCATTAACCATATTTTAAGTCTATCTGCTAGTATTCTTGCAAATATTTTGTAGTCATTATTGGTCTATAATTTTTAATGTCGGTTAAATCCTGTGTCTCCTTTGGTATCAAGGCAATATTTGCTTCATTCCACGTATCTGGAAGACCTTCTCCTTTCAATATATCATTCATTACAACTCGTAATACTGGCACAAGGTCTTCCTTCATTGCTTTATAAAACTTCTCTGTGATTCCATCCGGTCCGGGTGCTTTACCTATCTTTGCCACATCTATAGCTTGCTTGATTTGTTCTTCTGTTATTGGAGCATTTAGCTTCTCCTTCATATTGATTGGTATAGTTGGTAATTCTAATCCCTGTAGATATATGGTCTATATTCTCTAGGGCTATTGTTTTCCTTTGAAATAATTTTGCATAATATTTGTAAAAAGCTCGTTTAATTGTTTGCTGGTCTTTTAATTCTTTCCCTTCTTCAATTATTCTACTAATTATTTTCTTTTCTCTTTTTTTCTTCAGTTGCCAGGCTGGATACTTTCCAGGCTTGTTGGCTCCTTCAAATGATTTTTGCTGCAGTGGCCTCAATTTCCATTCTAATTGTTTGTTTCCTATTGCTCTTATTTGCTCCTGTAATACTTTAATTTCTTGTATTATTGATTTTTCCCTGGTTTCTTCTTTAGTTCCTGCTCTTTATTATGTAATTTCTCTTGTATCTCTTGACATTTTTCCTGCTTCCTTTTTTATCTCTATTGTTTAATGTAATTAATATTCCTCTTATCACTGCTTTATATGTGTCCCATGTCTATTCTTAAGTGCCTTTTGTCGGCCTATCCAAGACACCATGATTCCTGTTTTTTGTTGAATGGTTTCCAGTTTGGTTTTAGAATCCCATTTCAAGGCCCGCAGGCCCCCTTCATATCTTCCAATTTGCATTCAGTTGTGGGCATGGAGAAAGTGGTCTGGAATAAGATAGCCAAGGAGTGTGCTGAGGGGCATGTTTTGGCTCCTTTTCCTGCCCCTCCCGTTCCCTGTTGGCGAGTTTCCCCCTTAGAAGTAGTGCCAAAAAAGGCCACAGGTGAATTCCGGCTCATCCACCATTTGTCCTAACCCAAAGGGGGGTCAGTGAATGATGCCATGCCATCTCCTCCCCTCTTCTTTTGTTACAGCTCTAGATAAAACACCAGGAGCATGTCATGATTGGTTTCTATATGTGTGGGTGTGTTTGATTATAAATTGTTTACAATTGACCACTGATGAAGGCATTAGGGCCAAAACGCGTCTGGTTGGGGTTTTTTACTGTACCTTGGTCTATTTGTGTTGGTCATTGCACTGTACCATCATCTGTACCTTGAGATGTTTTAGTAAGTTTTAGCATATACGTGTAGCCTGCCATTCAAAACTTATGTTTTAAACTTGTTTTTAATCTACACTTGTGCGCGTCTATAATAAATACTTTCTATATATATATATTTAGGTTGTTGCTTGACCCCATTTCTGTTCCCCGGAACCAGGCTTATGCCTGATTAGTGCCCTATGGCACTATGTAACCAAACAGGGAGGTGGAAGGGCCACTTTTCCACCATATTGATGGCTCCCCATTGATGAAATATCAATTTGGGGCGATTACTGGAAAGGCACTTGGTGAATTGGGTTTGGCTGCTATGAAATTTGGGACCCACTCCTTTAGAATTGGGGCTGCATCCACAACAGCTGCAATGGGTTATCCTGGGCCAGCCATACAAAAAATGGGGCATTGGTGGTCTGCTGCCTTCTGGTCATATGTACTTCCCTTGGATGGTTTTGCAAACACGTATTGATTTTCATTTCTTTTCAGATGCTGTGGCTCACTGCGGAAGGATGAGTGTCCTTATATGCGGCCACAGTATGGTCTTTTGGGCAGCCCATCAGGCAAAGAAGATACAGATCGGGTCTCAGCTTGGCCTCAGCCAGTGGGCCATGGTTGAATGGCAGGGTTGGTGGGGTTTGAGATGGCCAGGTCTGCTACCCCTGCTTTTCAATGGGAGAAGTGGTCCACAGCCTGATATCCTGGTCATCCATCTTGGTGGTAACGATCTAGGCCTGATGAAGGGTAAGGCCCTCTCCTTACAGGCAGTTGCCAACTTGCAATTTATTGGCAAGTGATGGCCCGGCTTCCGTGCAGAGTGGTGAGAAGCCTGGGACTCAGTGGGGATTGAAAGTGTGAGGCATAAGGCCAACAGAGCCCTGAAAAAGGCTCTAGGGGAAGGTTTGGGAATTTATTTGCCACTTCCTAATATTAGGGCCGAGGTGGCTGACCTCTGTCAAAGTGATGAGGTCCACCTGTCGGTGACAGGTAATAACATATTCCTGGATGATTTGTGGCAAGGGCTCAAGTTGGCCATAAGCCACCTGTGGGGTGCAAGGACATAAGCAGAGGCTTGGCCCTAGCGGTGGCAGGGTAGGATAAAAATGAGCAGGCCAGTGACCTCCTTGGCATATTCTCATTGGCCGCAAATGGGGGTCTGTCAGGAGTGGCTGGTGAGGCTGTATGGCTGCCAGTTGTGATGGCAGACTGCCTGGTGGGACCCCTGGACAAGGCTGCCCCAGACTCCACAGCTGCTGGGTGTTGGAGCTTTAAAGGGGAACCACTTACCTGGCTGGCAGGTCCGAGCTATCCTTTGGATGGAACACTCTTGGGGTAGCAGGGGCTCACCCAGACAGGTGAAGGCAGAGGTCCAGTGGGGACCCCAGGGCTTGACCTGTACCACAGTTAGATCCTTTGCCACAATGACAGGTTATGCTGTGTTATAATCAATAAAATGGCCCTTATTTATATCCAAACCTGGTCTTTGCCTTTTATTTTGACTGGGGGGGGAGGGAGTAAACAATTTTCCTTGCCTAGACACAACAGCAGTCCTTAAAATGTTACTTATCTCCTGAAGCAAGCAAACTGGAACAAAACTGGTTGAATGCTGTTTTTCTCCAGTCTGCTTGGTTGCCAGGTGCAGCACAAAAGAAGGCCAGTATTTATGCTCTGTTGTCAGGACAAGGGAGAAAGAAGCTGACTGAGAGAGCGCCTTCTTTGTTTTACTCCTGTGGGGGTGGCAAAGCAATAATAGTGTTATTAATAATTCAACAAGTTTTCCTACACTGTTTAGTATCTGGCTTTCTCTCTCCTTGTTTCTGAATCTCATTTTACTTTTCCTGTATGAACACTTGAATAGAAAGACACAGCATTCCTTTCTCCCCATTGTATCATCTTTGCAACTATAGAACCATAGGGAGGGAAATCACTGGGAAAAGGGTTTCTGAGCACAGTGAACCTTTAGAAAGAAAAGTGGAGCATCAACAATTAACCAGCAGGTATCATGATCAGACATGTGTAGAATAAAAGTAAGTTACAGAGGTTTTTTATAAAAAAAAAAGCCTAAGCACTATAGAAGCAAACTTGTTTTCTGTGTTTTCAATATTAAGCTGTATAGTTCAACATTAAGAATATTGTCATGAAAAAGTTAAGAAGTGCTTGTTCTATTCATTTTTTTAAAAACAAATAAATCTATATTATCATACAGACAAGACTCACTGGACAATATTCACTGGAAAAGACAATAACGCTAGGAAAATTTGAAGCCAATAGGAAAAGAGAAAAATTCAGTATGACAGGTTTGCAACCTATATGTGAATGAAAGGATGTTTGGGAGGTTATTAATTCAAAGGGTCACCATAAGCTGGAAGGTATTTGATTGCACATAACACACACAATTTATCATAACTTCATTAACTTGTTTATAACCCTCATATACACAGCCATACAATTAACAGCTCTCGATTCATTTGTGTAACTACAAGACAATTGCAGCTCTGAAAATGACCAATCAATTTTTGCTTATGTGACTCAGAGCGGGGGTGAGGGGACATGTATGGGTTGGAGGTCTTCATGAAATAATTCATTCTCTCTGTATCTCCAAAAATGCAGGTCAGAAAGGAGCCAACAAGAGTTATAGTGTCTTATGTGTCAATATCTCCAGAGGAACAAACAGTGCAGAAGTTTGGGTTGAGTGCAGAATGGGCTCAAGAACATCTGAAATGGGAGAGTTCATTTCTGATGCCCTCCCACTCCAGAGTTTGAAAGTAGCATCACCTGACGTCCATGTTATTATTACCTTAATAGGATGACTATAGAGTATACTGAAGGCAATCTGTATATGCAAGAAAGACTTAATAGTAAGCAATAGAAACTAGAGTTGTTGAATTAAGCCATAGCGTAGCCTGTTTTGTTTTTGACTTGCCATCATTGCCCTCCCCTGCCCCTGCTTGGATCCAAGGCAGATTTCCAAAGATGGAGCATTTTGGGAAGCTTTGCTCATTGCAGCACTTTTTCTGCTCTCCTGCAGACATAAAGGCTGAAGCATTCCTAGTCCCTTTTGTATTTGGGGCAGGAAATATTCTCAAAGCTTTTGTACTGCTGCAGGCAAAGTGCATTAGTAGCAGGTAGGCAGAAACTCTTCAAGCAATTAGAAGTAGCTCTCCACCCTTCCAGTAATCCCTTTTTTATCCTCCATTTAAAGCTACTGCAGCAACTCTTTTCTTTCCCTTTTGTGAGAAGGAGAAGAAGGCGCATGGCTTTGGATTCAAAAGCAACAGAACCAATACCCTTTCTCATCCATCCTTCCCCTTTCTTTTTCACATGCACTCATAAACTTCCTTCCTCTGGTCAAGAAAGGAGTGTGCTGTTGACATCCCCCCTGCATCAAAGTTCCTATTTTCTTCTTCCAGAGAAAACAGAGTTATCTGTGTATCTGTCAGTCCTAGGGTGTCAGTCCCTGGTAGTTAAATCCCCAAGTCCCTCACAGCAAGCAAGCAGGTGCATTGGTTGAAGAAACTTTATTTAGAGATCTATTCAGTTCAGGTATGCACTCATAGGTAGAAGTTGGCAGAAGTAATTAGTCAAAAAATAGGACTACTGATAGAGGGGGACGTTCTCCCACCCCCTTTGCATTCAGGCATGAAAACCCAAAAGTTACATGGGAACAAAGCAGTTTAGTCTCTCTAGACAAAGTACAGAGTGGAATAATTCCTTTCTGCGAAAAGATAGATCTCAGTACACAGCTGCAGCTTCGGCCCAAAGCCACTCAGAAGCTGAAGTGCATATTTCTTAGAGATAATAAAGAGGCCACTGGCTCCTTTAGAAATTATTATTAGTAATCTAGACATCTTCAGATGACTTATATAAAATGTATAAGATACAGAAGTGAACTCTGGCATTATATCAGTATGAGTTTAAGATGTAGTGTAAGATGCACAACACAATGATGGCATTGATGCTAATATCACTCTCAGTATAAAATGTATAATACCATAATGGCATGGATGCTTGCAGAACACAATAATGGTGTACAATACAACCATGGCATGGATGCAGAATACAACAATGGCATGGATCCTTGCAGAACACATGACAGTATCCCCCCTCACCCACCCACCTGCAGTTACAATTTGTGGTTGTTTGCTTTGGGGGAAAAAAGCAGATGGAAGATTTCCCCACCTAAGCATTGCAGACCTCCTCTGAAAGCTGTAATTTTTCTACTAGCTGTTATTTAGTATGAAAAATGGCTCTACCCATTGATCTGCCATTTTGTGACTGGTAGCACCCAAGACTTTATGGAAAATCTTAATCCCTAGAAACATAATGTTTACTCTCCCCTGGTTTTAAAGATAACTGAACATACATACATCTGAGAGATTGCTGCATACATCAATATACAACATACTGAGCTTCATTAATACTTATTAGGGGTATGCTTTGAGAAAAAAAATCATTACAATTTCAGATCTGGGATTGTGAGGGGGAATTTTTACTGTGATTGCTGATATTCAGGTAGGACATTACCGGTTCATCCATCCATGTGGGTTTTTTTGTGTTTCAGACCATTATTTTCAATGGGTAATGTATTTGAGAATATGAACCAAATATTTATAAAGACAATTGAAACAAATTTGCACAGAACATAATTGTTCCTCTAATCTTTTAATTTTTTTTATTAGTGTCAAATAGAAAAAAAATAAAAAGAAAACAGAAGAAAAAGAAGGAAGAAAACAGTGCTGGCTACAAAAACATTATTGGCAAACCTATATATACCTATCTATAAAATATTTCCAAATATCTAAAAATAGATCCATATGCAATTGCCTTCTATATGTTGTATGTTCAAATGTTGATAAGTTTATACGGTCTTCAATCCAGTGAATTACAGGAAGTGGACTTTTGTCTTTCTAGTGTTGAAGTTTAAGTCTTTTAGCAACTGTAAGGGCATGGAAGATTCATTTCCATTGACTACTGGTTAGATTCCAAGAGACAGACAAGTAGTTTAATAGTCTATTAACATCCTCAAAAATAAATGAGTTTTCTAATGCAAGATTAATATGATTAATAACTTCCTCCCAAAAGAGTCAAATGACTAAACATGTCCAAAGAATATGCTTAAGAGATGCATTTCGTGAATTACAGTACCAACAGTGCTTAAACCTTTAGTAAAAAGATTCTGTGTTGTCCAATATACCTTAAAGATCACTTTTTACTGTGTAAGTCACAGCTTATTATCCATAATAGCAACATGTATATGGCTTAAAGCCTTATCCCATTGCTTTAGCGAAATTGGATGCTGGAGATCATTATTCCTTTCATCTCTAAGGCTCTTTGTATCATAGTTATTAACCGGCCTCAAATATTTATATACAAATGTTGTATATTTCATTTACTGTATTGGTTCAATAAGAATCTCCCAAAGTGGGGGAGATTCTGAAGCACTGAAAGCTGCTTTGCACACCAACAAATGTAGCAATTATAAATATTGCCATTTGGCAGAGGTTAGCAAGTCATATTTAGACCTCAGTTGGAAAAATGAAAAGAACTCATCATCATTAGTTATCAACTGATCTAAAGTAAAAATTGTCTGTCTAAGCCTTCCATGAGAAAGATTTCTTCTCAAATTTTAAATCTAGATTTGACCATAATGTTAGTTTAGCATGTTCCTGCTCTTTGATTTTTGTACTTCTATCTGCTTACAACCAAAACTTCCTGCAAACTGTAAAAGATCCTACATTGTGCCCTATTGCACAGATCTTGAGTCACTGCCTGATGGCTCTTGTCAAATGACTGGAAACAAACAAATTGAAACTGATCCCAGACAAGTACTGGTTCATCAGACCCTATTGCAAAGCAAGTTTGGTAAAGTATGGCTGGTGCTGGACACCAATGGCGATGGGCAACCAGGACAACCTTTGTACTTCTTCCCCCCACATCCAGTCTTCCTCCTTGTTCCAACTCTCATGGTGCTATAATCTCAGGGCTTCAGCCCTGAGGCTGGGTTGAAGCAGAGCCCTATCCCAACACCACAAATAAGAATTGAAGGGGGGGGGGGAAGGAGACAGAAGAGTGAGCCCTCAGCTGAGCAAACCCAATAAACTTGGTCCCAGAACCTGACTGCAGCCCTGAAATGGGGGGGAGGGGGGCAACGCCCTTTAAAAGTTAGAATGTTTATAAAGTTACAATGTTCTGAATGTTTATTATGTAACTATTTAAATTGTAACTTTACAATTTTATAACATTACAATTATGTACTGTATAAGAATGAAGTTTGTAAGTAGAAATTTTGGTAAAAAATAATCTATTTTCCTTTTTAAAAAAATTCCTAGGCTAGCCCACCACCCCACAATCCAATAAGAATTGAAATCAAAAAAAAAAGGAGACAGAAGAGTGAGCCCTCAAGGAGCCTAATAAGCTTGCACCCAGAGCCTGACTGCAGCTCTGGAACTGGGTTGGGGAACAGCCCTAGGCTATCCCACTGCCCTACAAGCAAATAAGAATTGAAAGTAATAAAAGGAGAAACAAGAGTGAGCCCTCAGCTGAAGAAACCCAATAAACTTGCACTCAGATCCTGACTGCAGCTCTGAGACTGGGTTGTGGCACAGTCCTAGGCTAGCCCCCCCTCCCCCCCAAGCAAATAAGAATTGAAAGAAAAAAAGATAAAAACAAGAATGAGTCCTCAGCTAAGGAAACACAATAAGTTTGCTGCTACCCAGAGCCTTGCTGCAACACAAGCCCCAAGCTCCCTCTGGCACAATCCGAAAAAAACTCCCACAACAAGCAGTTCCTCCAAGCCAGTAATCAGCTGGAAAGTGAAACTGCTGCTCCGCACTGTGTCTTATATACTAAATGCTCACATAGAGAATAATGGGAGCTCTCTGGTTGGCAGCCAGAGCTGCCTATCAAGGTTTTCAGGGTAAGATTGGTGTGTTTCAAGGGCAGCAGAAGGTCTGTAGGTGGCTCCTATGTTGCCTAGGGAATTGATTGCTCAAGGCTGGGATGTCTGCTTTCGTAAACCAATGGACTGACGGACTGGCCAAAGTTCATCACATCCATGAAAAAAGGTGCATTCTAGAACCTGCAGGCTTGCGAACACTGAACACTGAACCATGTAAAATTTTGGGCCATTTATTGGTCCATGTCCAACTCTAGTTTCCAATACATACTAGTATAGTCTACTGTGGTATCACAAGAAAGCATATCCTATTAATTTGATAGGAAAATGAAAACCCATCTAGACTAAAGTACCATTGAGGTTTGATACTCCAAAGGCTAATATAAGCCAGAAAATTTTACATTCCACATGTATGTGCTGCCAGACCATTCTCTTTTTATTTATACAACACAGCTTTCTGTTTCCTTAGTCTTCCATAAAGTCTTAGATTAACTTTTAAGCATTATTGAGGCTACTCTGGAATACTGGCTAGAGACATGAAACAGATTGACTGTAAATATTACCATCTCCCATTTTACAACTTAAATTATGCTTTGAGCAAATGTTTTTAGATGTGTCCCATAGAAGAAGCCACTGAATTTTCTAATTCTGTTTAATAAACAGATGTTTCCTCTTTTTCTCATCTACATATTGATGCTATGCTTTCTTCCTTTGCATAGCACTAATCTATATTATAGATACAGGTACATCCAAGTCATTTTCCTGCTACTACGACATCTAAAAACTTGTCCATATTGCAAACACTTTCAGGAAATTCCATTAACCCTCCAGGATATTCTATTTCTGACATAAAAGTGGCAGTCCTCAAAGAGAGAAGCTTCAAGGGAAGATTGCAACTAGGGATGTGCATAACAGAAAAATGAGCCAAAAATACTCACAGAAATCTCTGGCTCGGATCATTAAAGCAGCTTCTGAAATGCTGAACCAAATCAGGGAAACTAAATTGTAATGTGTCCTTCCCACTAAAAACATTTCTGTTTTGTTCCATATCTTGTGGCAGCAGGCAGGCAATGGGTTCACCTCACAGGGCAGCCACTTGTTTTCTTGAACAACATTCACCAATCTGATCTGAAGAGGAGACAGACCTTATGTTATTAATTAACTCTGTTAACAGGAAGGGGGAATGAGAACAATGTGCACTCACATAGTGCATCCCCCCACCTCCACCCTTTAGCTTCCTGGGAAATGACATTTTCTCCCTCCCTGCCAATTGAGTCCTTGCAAGGGAACATCCCCTCTCTTCCTCTCCCCTCCTATCATTGGGAAATGTTTGAAAGGGAGACTTCAGTCACAGGATGTAATTAGGGTGTGCAGTTCGGGAATCCGAATCCCGAAAAAATCCCGAATCACCCTGATTCGGGGTGATTCGGGGAATCCCGAATCGATTCGGGAATCCCAAATCGCCATGCCCCGAATCAATTCGGGGCAATTCGGGGCGATTCAGGGCGCCATTTTGCTAGGTGCTTGCTTTGGCAAGCGTCTAGCAAAAGCCTGCAGGAAGCTTAGCTTCCTGCAGGTTCTTAGAAGAGGGGAGGGGGGAAAGGAGTGAGTCACTCACTCCTTCTGTCACCCCCCACCCCTCTTGCAAAGGAGGGAAGGGAATCCTTTGCTTTGCTTTGCAAATGCAAGGTGCATTGCACTTTGCATTTGCAAAGCAATGCCAGCATTCTGAGATTCCCACCATAATTAACAGGCAGGGGAGGGGGAGCAGGAGGAGGGTGACTGTTGGAGTGTGGGGGAGGTAAGGCAAGGGAGGGGGGATTTTAGGAGTCACCAATCCCACTGCTGCATCCTTCTGCCAGCCAATAGATTCAAATCTTTGGCTGAGGCTGCAGCAGGGGAAGGGGATTTAAATTTGGGGCAAGTATGGTCTGGAACACTTCTGTTGCTGCGTGCTGACTGAGAGAGGAGAGAGGCTGCACCTGGAGGACATCTGCCTGGAGGATCAACTGTGCTGGTCTGGACATCCTGAGGGGGAGACCTGGTAGTGGTAGGCCTTTTTAAAAAATTTTACAAATTTTTTGATGCTGGCTGGGCAATGTGCTGCTGTGGCCTGGCTCTGCAAAAAGATGCTTCAGTTTAGTCTGTCTTGGCATGGCCTGGGGGGACATTTTCAGGTTGGGCAGAAGAGGAGAATGTTTGGGGGTGGGGGTGGGGGTTCAGCATTGGTTGTTGTGCTTTCTTTATTTAATGTTTCCTTTGTTATGCTTGAGTGTGAGGTGGTCTTGATCTACTGTTTCCCAGGCCTAAAAAATGAGTGTTGTATATCCAGTTTAGTAATAATCATACAGGGAGCAAACCCCCACGAACAGTTGGGGGTTTCTCCCGGCGGGAGAGTGGCAACGGGTGTGCCTGGCTAAGTATCCCGTTTCGCTATATACACGCTTCTTCAAAAGCCTCCATACATTTGCCTGGGAACATAAATTAAATGGATACAATTCAATGTATGTCACCATTGAGTCAGGACCCCTTGCCAGACATTCAGAGAGTCATTAAGATTGTTTTGGACGAAGCTACTCTGTTGGGAGAATTGGATGACATTTCAGCCAGGGACTTGATGAATGATTTCCCACGCACTCCTGTTTTTTATATTCTCCCTAAAATACATAAAAACAGGTTCCCGCCCCCGGGCCGCCCCATTATATCAGGCTCCAATTCTGTTTTGGAACCCTTGTCCTTCCTCATTGATTATGTGTTACAGCCCATTGTACAGAAGACAGAGGCATATATTAAGGACACCACAGCCTTTATTAATTCCATAGAGCATTTAACGGTCCCCCCACTATCCTTGCTAGTCACCATGGACATGGAATCGTTATATACTTCAATCCCCCATGAGGGAGCTAGAACAGTGGTGGAAAACGCTCTTTATTCACAATCCCTTAATATTCCTCCCACCAGTTTGTTGTTACAACTGGTGGATATTGTTTTGGAAAGAAATTATTTCCGGTTCAGGAATAAATTCTACTATCAACGTAAGGGGGTGGCTATGGGATGTCCGGCTGCACCTAGCATAGCCATACTGTACATGGCGGATTTAGAAACAAGATACTATCTAAACCCTGGGGTGAATCCCTTTTATGGGGAGATCCTCTATTACAGGAGGTACATTGATGATGTGGCCATGATCCTGAGATCTAGTGAACATCTTGAGGAATTAGGACAGTGGATGAACTCGGTGGACAGCAATATTAAATTGACTTGGCAGTCTGATTCCGACAGCATCAGCTTTTTGGATGTGGTGATGTATAAGACCTCAGAAGGGAAATTAGGGGTAAAACCATTCAGGAAGCCCACGGACAGATGGGCATACTTACATTATTCTTCCCACCATAAGATGAGTCTCAAACAGAACATTCCATTTGGCCAGTTTTTAAGAATTAAACGGAACTCAACTAGAATGGAGGACTATAGGAGGGAATCCACTAAGATGAGGGATGCCTTTCTTTCCAGGGGGTATCCATATAGAGTGGTGGAAAATGCGAGGAGACGGGCGGATGCCACGGGTAGAAGTTCCCTATTACGTCCAACCACCAGGCAGGAGAAAAATAGACTGGCGTGGTCACTGGATTCCCCCCCCCCTAGCTTTGCCCATCATGAGCATCATCAGACGGAATTGGCACATAGTAAGCAGCATTACGGGCTGCTCTCAGCCTCCCTTGGTGGGGCTGAGACGATCTAAGAATATAAAAGATCTGGTGATGCATTCTGACTTCAAAAGGGAAGAAGCACCCCGCTCCATCCCCACTGGCCATTTTCCATGCGGCCACTGCAATGTTTGTCCCTTGTCTGTGAATACAAGCACTATAATAAATCCTGTGTCCAAGAGGAATTTATTTTCGAAAGATTTTTCCACGTGCAGTACCTGTAATGTAGTCTATACAATAAGATGTTCTTTTTTTTTTTTTTTAATAAAATTTTTATTGGAATTAGAATCATTTGATTTCACATTACAATCAATTCCCGTTTCCCAATTTCTAACCCCCTCCCTTTCCCCCCTTTTTTGTAGACTTCCAACCGTTTTCCAACCCTTTGTCCCTTTCCCCTTACTCGTTTTAAATTCATCTATCTAACAAACATATACTTTCCCTTTAATCTAAGCAATAATTCTTTAACTATTTTTAACACTCTGTACCCTATCTTTAAGTCCCTTCTTCCGTATTAGACAAACAATTTGTCCCTTTTTCCATAATTTCATAATTTCCTGGTTTCAAATATTTCTATAAACCATATACCATATAAACCATATAATCCATACGTTCATATAAGTCAACCAATTTAACTTATATTCTGTATATTACTTTTTCTACATATCTTATCTTCATTCTACTTTAATTATATTTAATTATATTATTAATTTCCTCTTTCTTTAATTATACATCTATATAACTATCGTCAAAAGTTATCAATCAATTTGATCCATATGTTTCTTCAGGTAGACTTATTCAGTTTAACATGTTACACGTTTATACCAGAAACAATATTAATTAGTCGGTCCTTATAGTTAGTTATTTTCTATCCATATTCTATATGTTTTTCTATTAGGGGTGTGCAAGCCAAAAATTTTCGGCTATAGCCGAAAGTAGAAAGCCGAAAGAAGATTCTCTATCGTTAAAGCCGAAAGCCGAAACAAGAATCTCTTTCGGCTTTCGGCTTTCGGGATTCTTTCGGCATTATTTCGGCATTAGTTCGGCTTTTTTCTATGGGAAAATGCCTCCGTCTTCCAGGACGCCTGGAGGAGGCATTTTCCCACCGAATAAGCCCAAAATTGGTGGGGACCTTCCTCTAACCCTTCTCTAACAACCACCCAAGTTTCAGACAGATTGAACTTTGGGGGGCCATGTTATGGCCCCCCAAAGCAGGTCCCCCCATCCTCCCATAAGAAAGCGAAGGAGCAGCATATTGTTAGCATGCTGCTGCTCATCTTTCTTCATTATTTCCTATGGGGAAAAATGAAGAGGCAGGCTTCCTTTGCCAGGGGTGGCATTTTGCATGCAAAATGCCCCCTTACCCACAGGGGCCCTTCTCCCACCCCTCCTCCCACCCCCCACCAAGGCTCAGCCTGCTCCCACTGGGGGGGGGCATTTCATGGCCTCCCCAAGTAGGTGCTCTAATCTCTACCACTGACAGCTGGGGGAGGCTTGTGTTGCCAGGGGTGGCATTTTGCATGCAAAATGCCCCCCAACCCTCTGGGGCCCTTCTCCCACCCCTCCTCCCACCCCCCACCAAGGCTCAGCCTGCTCCCACTTGGGGGGGGGCATTTCATGGCCTCCCCAAGTAGGTGCTCTGCTCTCATCTCTACCACTGACAGCTGGGGGAGGCTTGTCTTGCCAGGGGTGGCATTTTGCATGCAAAATGCCCCCCAGCCCTCTGGGGCCCTTCTCCCACCCTTCCTCCCACCCCCCACCAAGGCTCAGACTGCTCCCACTTGGGGGGGCCATTTCATGGCCTCCCCAAGTAGGTCCTCTCAGCCCCTAAAGTCCACCCCTTACAGCCCCACACAAACCCAATTCCCCCCCAGCTGCCACACACAGACCCAAATCCCCACATTAGCCCCTCACAGACCCAAATCCACCCCCACCTGCCCCACACCCATAACCCCAGGAACAGGCTGGCAAAGGCCAGCCCTCTCCCTTTGTTCCCTATGCTGGGAACTTCTAAACTCTCTTTCCCTGGGCAATTCTGCACAGCCCAGGGGTGCCACAATGGTGGGCACACTTCTGAGTGCCAGCTGGTCCCTGTGAAAGAGCACCTGAACCACAGACACCCTCCCTCAAATTCCCCCACCACCTACAGAGATGGCTGGCCAGCCAGCCCCATTGTTCCCTATGATGGGAACCAACTGCACAACAAAGAATAAAACAAGAACAACACAAAATAAAGTTTTAAAAAAATTATTTTCTCCCTTCCAAAGTACAAGTAGGCAAAGCATTATGACACATTACACCAGCAGTCCCCCACACAGAAAAATTAAAACAAAACTCACTTAACATCAGAGAATCACAAAACACGATTCCTGTCAAAAACACTTTATTTCTTGAACAGCTTTAGGTTACACAGCAGGGGGGAACACCAAAGGGCATGGCAGCACTATCTTACACAAAAATAACACAACTCACTTAACATCAGAGAATCACAAAAGCACAATTCCTGTCAAAAACACTTTATTTCTTGAACAGCTTTAGGCTACACAGCAGGGGGGGGGACACCAAAGGGCATGGAAGCAGTATCTTACACAAAAATAACACAACTCACTTCACATTAAAGAATCACCCCAAAAAATTGCTGTCAAAAGCACTTTATTTCTGTAACTGCTTTAGGTTACACAGTAGGAAGGCACCACAGAGCAGGAAAGCAGTGTACTACACAAAAATAACACAACTCACTTCACATCAGAGAATCACACAAACACAATTGCTGTCAAAAACGGTGAAGTGGGTTGTATTATTTTTTGTAGTACATTGCTACCATGCCCTGTTGTGCCCTCCTACTGTGTAACCTAAAGCTGTTCAAGAAATAAAGTGTTTTTGCCAGGAATTGTGTTTTTGTGATTCTCTGATGTTAAGTGAGTTGTGTTATTTTTGTGTAAGATAGTGCTGCCATGCCCTTTGGTGTTCCCCCCTGCTGTGTAACCTAAAGCTGTTCAAGAAATAAAGTGTTTTTGACAGGAATCATGCTTTGTGATTCTCTGATGTTAAGTGAGTTGTGTTATTTTTCTGTGTGGGGGACTGCTGGTGTAATGTGTCATAATGCTTTGCCTACTTGTACTTTGGAAGGGAGAAAATAATTTTTTTAAAACTTTATTTTGTGTTGTTCTTGTTTTATTCTTTGTTGTGCAGTTGGTTCCCATCATAGGGAACAATGGGGCTGGCTGGCCAGCCATCTCTGTAGGTGGTGGGGGAATTTGAGGGAGGGTGTCTGTGGTTCAGGTGCTCTTTCACAGGGACCAGCTGGCACTCAGAAGTGTGCCCACCATTGTGGCACCCCTGGGCTGTGCAGAATTGCCCAGGGAAAGAGAGTTTAGAAGTTCCCAGCATAGGGAACAAAGGGAGAGGGCTGGCCTTTGCCAGCCTGTTCCTGGGGTTATGGGTGTGGGGCAGGTGGGGGTGGATTTGGGTCTGTGAGGGGCTAATGTGGGGATTTGGGTCTGTGTGTGGCAGCTGGGGGGAATTGGGTTTGTGTGGGGCTGTAAGGGGTGGACTTTAGGGGCTGAGAGGATCTACTTGGGGAGGCCATGAAATGCCCCCCCCAAGTGGGAGCAGTCTGAGCCTTGGTGGGGGGTGGGAGGAAGGGTGGGAGAAGGGCCCCAGAGGGCTGGGGGGCATTTTGCATGCAAAATGCCACCCCTGGCAAGACAAGCCTTCCCCAGCTGTCAGTGGTAGAGAAAAGAGCACCTACTTGGGGAGGCCATGAAATGGCCCCCCCAAGTGGGAGCAGTCTGAGCCTGGGTGGGGGGTGGGGGGAAGGGTGGGAGAAGGGCCCCTGAGGGCTTGGGGGCATTTTGCATGCAAAATGCCACCCCTGGCAAAGGAAGCCTGCTTCTTCATTTTTTCCCCATAGGAAATAATGAAGAAAGATTAGCAGCAGCATGCTAACAATATGCTGCTCCTTCGCTTTCTTATGGGAGGATGGGGGACCTGCTTTGGGGGGCCATGACATGGCCCCCCAAAGTCCAATCTGTCTGAACCTTGGGTGGTTGTTAGAGAAGGGTTAGAGGAAGGTCCCCACCAATTTTGGGCTTATTCGGTGGGAAAATGCCTCCCCCAGACGTCCGGGAAGACGGAGGCATTTTCCCATTGAAAAGCCGAAAGAAAGCCGAAAGAATCCCGAAACGTTTCGGCTTTTTTCTTTCGGCTACCCGAAACGTTTCGGCATTCCCCGAAACGTTTCGGCATTCCCCGAAAGAAGCCGAAACACTTTTGTTTCGGCATTCTTTCGGCATTCTGAATGCCGAAACGCACATCCCTATTTTCTATATATAACAATCTAACAAGATAACTGCTTAGACATTTTCATTTCTCTCTCTACCCTCCGGTAAAGTCACCCCCCTCTACATTTTGTCATGTTTCAATAGTTCTCAAACTGCCACAGTTCTCCTCCCACCTCCCATTTCTTCAACACGTATTGCTTCAGCTTCTCCCAGTCTGTGTTGAACTGTCCAGGGTCCAGATTTCTCAATTTTCTTGTCATTTTGTCCATTTCGGCCATATACAGCAATTTGTAAGTCCAGTCCTCAATAGTTGGCACTTCTTGTACTTTCCATTTTTGCGCATACAAAAGTCTGGCCGCTGCTGTCATGTAAAATAGCAATGTTCTATATTGGGCTGGAATGTTCTCCATTCCCAAGTTCAGTAGCAGGAGTTCTGGGTTCTTATTGATTTGAAATTGTAGAATCTCACTTATTACTTTTATTATTTCTCCCCAGTACTGCCTAGCTACCTCACACGTCCACCACATATGGTACAGAGAGCCCTCATGTTTTTTACATTTCCAGCATTTATTAGAAGTGTTCGAATTCCCTAGCGCAATCTTCTTTGGTGTCATGTACCAACGATAGATCATTTTGTAAATGTTCTCTTTGATATTAGTACACGTTGTAGTCTTCATTGTGTTTTTCCACAAGTGTTCCCATGCCTCCATTGTTATTTCTTTGTTAAAATTTATGGCCCACTTCACCATTTGTACTTTAACTATTTCATCTTCAGTATACCATTTCAACAGTACTTGGTATACCTTGGAAATTTCCTTCTTATCCTCTTTTAAAAGTGTGTGCTCTAGTTCCGAATTCTCTGTTCTTATGCCTCCCTTTACACAGTCCGAGTTGTAGAGATCTCTGATCTGCCTATACTGAAACCAGTCATAGTTGGGTGATAACTCGTCCTGTGTCTTTATTTTAAGTTTGGAAGATTCTATTTGGGTTATCTCCTTATATGTTAAACACTGTTGCTCAGTATCGACAGCTCTCGGATCTATTACTTCATATGGAACCACCCACATGGGGGTTCCTTCTTGTAGAAAGTCTCTGTACTTCTTCCAAGTTGCAAATAGGCTTTTCCGTATGTAATGATGTAAGAACATAGAGTTCACTTTCACTTTATCATACCATAGGTATGCATGCCATCCGAATATTTTTTTATATCCCTCTAGGGCCAATAATTTCTTATTCTTCAACGTCATCCAGTCTTTCAGCCACACTAGGCAGATTGCATCATAGTAAAGTCTTAGATTGGGCAGTTGCATTCCGCCTCTTTCCTTTGCATCTTGTAAAACTTTCATTTTCACTCGAGGCTTCTTGCCTGCCCAAACAAAGTCTGATATTTTCCTCTGCCATTTTTCAAACTGCTTAGAGTCTCGGATAATTGGTATTGTCTGTAACAAAAACATTACTCTTGGTAACACGTTCATCTTAACTGCTGCAATCCTTCCCAACCATGACAAATTCAATCTATTCCATTTGATCAAATCTTGCTCAATCTGAGTCCATAATTTTTCGTAGTTATTTTTGAATAGATCTATATTCTTTGCAGTCAGTTCAACTCCCAAATATTTCACCTTAGTTGTTACTTCACAGTCCGTTATTTCCATTAACAGTTGTTGTTTTTGCTTAGTCATATTTTTGCATAGTATCTTTGACTTCTTTTTGTTAATATAAAACCCTGCCAAATCTCCGAACTCCTTGATCTTCTCTATCACTTTTGGCATATTCTCCATTGGGTCTTCCACAATTAACATTATATCGTCCGCAAATGCTCTGACCTTATAAGAAAAGTCTTTTATTTTTATTCCGCGGATTTCTTCATCTTGTCGTATTTGTATCATCAGTATCTCCAATACCAAAATGAATAACAGCGGAGACAATGGGCAACCTTGTCTTGTTCCTTTACTTATAGTCAATTTCTTAGTAATCTCATCATTCACCACAATTGCTGCATTCTGGTCTCTGTAGATTTCTTTAACTGCTCTTATGAATCTTTCTCCCATTTGTAGCTTTTCCATAGTGGCAAACATGAAGTCCCAGTTCAAATTATCAAACGCTTTTTCAGCATCAACAAAGAAGAAACCAACCTCTTTGTCACAACGCTTATCATAATACTCAATAGCATTGATCACTGTCCTTAAATTGTCTCTGATTTGTCTACCAGGTAAAAAACCTGCTTGTTCCTCCTCAATAACTTCCGAAAGCCATCCCTTCACTCTCTCTGCCAGTATCTTCGCAAAGATTTTATAGTCATTATTAAGTAAGGATATGGGTCTGTAATTTTTCACATTAGTCAGATCTTGGCCCTCTTTGGGAATCAATGAAATGTTAGCTTCCTTCCAGGTATCTGGAATCCGTTGATCCTTTAATACTCCATTGATCACTTCTTTTAGGAATGGTACCAGTTCGTTGGCCATTGTCTTATAAAATTTGGCTGTAAGTCCATCTGGCCCTGGCGCCTTTCCCAAATTTGTTGATTGTATTGCCATTTTTATTTCCTCATCCGTTACTTCGTTGTTCAGTCTGTCTCTCCACGCTTCTGAGATTACTGGGAGCTTCATTTTCTCCAAATATGTCGCTATTGATTCTTTATTCACCTCTTTCTTATTATACAATTTAGCATAAAATTTATAGAAGGCTCTACTAATGGATGTCTGTTCCAAATACGTTTTGTTATCTTCACATATTTTATTTATTATTTTCTTTTCCTTTCTCTTTTTCAATTGCCATGCCAAATATTTCCCAGGTTTGTTTGCACCTTCAAACCCTTTTTGATTCAGTCTTTTGAGATTCCACTCCAATTCTTTATTATTCATTGCTATCAGCTGTTCTTGTAATATTTTAATGTCCTGATAAATTTTCTTTTTCCCTGGTCTCTTCTTTAACTGTATTTCTTTGGCTTTTATTTTCTCCATAATCTCCTGTCTCTTCTCCTCTTTCTTTTTTCTGGCTCTTCCATTTAAGTCCATTAGTATGCCCCTAATTACCGCCTTGTAAGTGTCCCAAACCTTGTTGGTTGGTACTTCTTTATTCATGTTGTATTGTATGAAGAACTTTGTCTCTCTTCTCAGCATCTCCATATTCTCTCCCTCTTGAAGTAAGTCCTCGTTTATTCTCCATCCTTTCCTTTTACTCCTTCTCCCCAATTTCCACATAATTGGATTATGATCCGAGCCTACCATCGGCATTATTTCCACTTCCTTAGTCCATAACGCTAAGTCTTTTGAGGCCCAGATCATATCAATTCTCGATAGTGTAAAGTGTCTTGCAGAGTAGAACGTAAATTGTCTGCTTTTCGGGTTTTGTCTTCTCCATACATCTTCTAAGGTTTCCTGTTGTATCAATTCAAAAAACAACTTTGGTAGCAATCCTCTCTTCTTTTGTGCAGTTGATGATTTTTTGTCTAAATCCAAATTTGTCACTCCATTGAAGTCTCCAGCAAGTATTATCTGGTCATATGAAAGTTCATCTAGTTGCTTCCTTAAATCCTCAAAGAAGCTTTCTTTTGCTCCATTAGGTGCATAAATTCCAACTACCAGCACTCTCTTTAAATTCCATACGCATTCCACTGCTATAAATCTGGCTTCCACATCTTTCATTACAAACTTTGGCTGCAGCTCCTCTTTAATATAAAGCACTACTCCTCTTTTTTTCTTATTAGAGGCCGCTGCAAAATCATTGCCCATTTTTTTTGATTTTAGATATTTTACATCTTGTTTTCGAATATGGGTCTCTTGCAAACATACAATATCACATTTTTGTTTTAATAGCCAGTGAAAAATGCTTTTTCTCTTATTCGGTGAATTAAGTCCATTTACATTCCAAGATAAAACTTTACACTCCATAATCATAATCTTGTTGCTGGTAAGTCCTTTTCATTGTCTCTTATAAATCGCTCCATCTCTCGTTCAGATCTGATGCGTTTTTTGGCCCCTCCAAATTCAAAGGACACTCCTTCTGGTAATTCCCATCTGTACCTGATTTTCATGTCCTTCAAAATCTGAATTAGCGCCTTATATTTTTTCCGGTCCAATAACACCGATCTGGGTAATTCCTTCATAATGATAATCGTCTTGCCGTCAATCTCCAATGGATCTTGAAACTGTTTAGTCACAATCTTCTCTTTCATATTTCGGGTCGTAAATTGCACAATCACATCTCTTGGTAATTTCCTCTGGGTCGCAATTCTTGAATTTACACGATATACCACGTCCAGGATAGCCACAACTTCCTCCTCCTCCTTCCCCAGGTATTCAGCTAACACCTCAGTCATCTGTTCTTGCGCTGTCTTTCCTTCCACTTCCGGCAAGCCGCGAAATCTTAGCTGCTTCTCCATGTGTTTACTTTCCGCAACCGCCATTCTCCCCCTCATCAGTCTCATCTCTGTTTGTTGCGTGTCAGCTAGATTCTCCACCGCGCTTTCTACTACTTTAACTCTCTGCTGTGTTCCTTGCAGTTCATTTTGCATTGTTTCCATACCTTTCTTTACTTCTGACAGCTCACTTTTCACTGTCTGTTTAACCTCTTTGATCAGCTCCGGTTTCATGTCCTTAAGTTCTTTAATCACTTCTAAGAGTTTTTTGTCTAAGTTCTCTATAGCCGATTGCCACTCTTTTTTCGACATCGTGGGGCTTGCCTTAGCTCACTCCCACGAGTCCGCCCTCTTCCTTAACTCCGTGGCGTAAAATTTAGTGTCTTTTTAATTTTTAATTTAAATGTCCCGGTCTTTTTGCAAAGAAAAAACTTTTAGAAAATCCAAAATGCCGGGCGTCTTTTCTCTATGGTTCTTCTATGGTTTTTGTAATCCAAAATGGCTTACTTCCTCTTCCGCTGAAGCCGCGGCTTTTCCCCTTTCAAAGATGGCGATTCCCTTCTTCCTGCCCTCCGGCAGGGGCCACTTCTCTCCAGCTACTCTATTATTATTACGTACTTCCTGTCTCCCGACTTCCCGCAGTAGCTCTCGCGATGGTAAAATTTTCTCACAGCTCCATAACCGCAAGTATTCAAAACAATAGTCCAAATTCTTTAATAACTTCTTTAAACTTAGTCTTTTTTCTATTTCGACTCTTGCCGAGTCTTCTCCTCCTTATAGTTAGCCTGTTGCAGTTTTAAAATCTACTTTTAATCTTCTTTACTTTTAACAATCTGTCCCGTATCAGAAGATAGTGATCTTTACCTTCCCATTCACTTTCCGTGGGTTGTAATCACTGTTTCAATCTTCGTTTCTCCTCTACTCCTCTTTCCCCTGTTGAAGCTTGGGTACGTAGGTCTTATGCCAACCGCATTGGCCCTGAAACTGCCGCAGAGATCATAGCCGACCTGTCACAGGGTGGGACCTCAAGGGTCGTGAGGGGGCCCGTTGCGTAGAGCCCCCCCTCGCCCGAGATCAACGCGCCCTGAGGTCTTGAGCGTTCTTTGCCTGCTCTCCGCCTGAGAGCAGTCGGCCGCAGGCTATTTTGCCCCCGCCGGCCGCTTAAAACGGCAGTCCGGTCAGCTCCACAGTTGGAGCTGTGTCAGACCTCCATGAATCCCAAACCGGAAGTCCCCTCTATACAATAAGATGTTCTTGTGGGCTGTTGTATATAGGAAGCACGACCCGCCCAGTTAGGCTCCGCGTTCAGGAGCATATGTCAAAAATCAGAAATAAAGTTTTGGAGGCACCCCTCACCCAACACTTCATTCAGCATCACACAAACGAACGGGAATTGGTATTTACAGTTCTGAAGGTTTTGCAGGAGGGGGCAGGCATAAATATGCGGCGGTCTTTACTAAGATTGGAGACAGAATTGATCATTAGACTACACACCTTGGCCCCAAATGGTCTTAATTTGGAGGCAGATTTTACACCTTTCTTGTAGTTTGAAGTGTTCTCAATAAGGAGGTATGTTTCAGGTGATAAGACACCGGTACTGTATTTCAAAGAATGGCGTTGTTAGAGTCTGTTTTGTGTGGTCAAGGAGAATGGGTAAATGCGTGTGTCCACTTTAAATAGTTAACAGCAAGTAGCAACCCTCAACGGGGCGATACTCTTATAAACTCCACCCAGAATTATACCTATACAGGAGAGGAGATCGAGAAAGGATAGAGGTTTTGCCCAGGATTAAAATAAGGAAATTCACATGTTATTCGACTCCTGCTTCATATAAAAAATAGGTTTCATTGGTGAGTACATAGAACTGGTGGGTTTCTTTTGCATTTTACATTATAACTCCAGTGCAATTGTTAAGATTCATGTATTTGGACATACATTGAATTGTATCCATTTAATTTATGTTCCCAGGCAAATGTATGGAGGCTTTTGAAGAAGCGTGTATATAGCGAAATGGGATACTTAGCCAGGCACACCCGTTGCCACTCTCCCACTGGGAGAAACCCCCAACTGTTCGTGGGGGTTTGCTCCCTGTATGATTATTACTAAACTGGATATACAACACGTTGCCTGAGAATAACCAATAAAAGAACTTTGGAAATGAATTTGCGTCCTTTCACGGTCCGTTTTCACTTCAGCTTGGTTTTCAATTGTGACCGTTCCCACCCTTGGTTTGTTGGCTTTCTAAAAAATGAGTGTGCCAGCTTTGGGCCTACACAGGCTAGAAGCTCTACTGCTCTGGCTTTGGTGCCTGTTTGCTGGCTGGCCTGGCACTCACAAGCAGGCTTCCCAAACTGGATTGGTGTGTCTTGCTTTGCTGTTTCTGGTCCCCTTCCTCCAATGCTTCCCAACAGGCTCTCAAACAAGTGTGCCAGCCTCTGGCCCACACATAGGCCCGCTGCTCTGGCTTTGGTGCCTGCCTGTTTGCTGGCTGGCCTGGCACTCACAAGCAGGCTTCCCAAACTGGATTGGTGTGTCTTGCTTTGCTGTTTCTGGTCCCCTTCCTCCAATGCTTCCCATCAGGCTCTCAAACAAGTGTGCCAGCCTCTGGCCCACACATAGGCCCGCTGCTCTGGCTTTGGTGCCTGCCTGTTTGCTGGCTGGCCTGGCACTCACAAGCAGGCTTCCCAAACTGGATCGGTGTGTCTCGCTTTGCTGTTTCTGGTCCCCTTCCTCCAATGCTTCCCATCAGGCTCTCAAACAAGTGTGCCAGCCTCTGGCCCACACATAGGCCCGCTGCTCTGGCTTTGGTGCCTGCCTGTTTGCTGGCTGGCCTGGCACTCACAAGCAGGCTTCCCAAACTGGATTGGTGTGTCTCGCTTTGCTGTTTCTGGTCCCCTTCCTCCAATGCTTCCCATCAGGCTCTCAAACAAGTGTGCCAGCCTCTGGCCCACACATAGGCCTGCTGTTCTGGCTTTGGTGCCTGTTTGCTGGCTGGCCTGGCACTCACAAGCATGCTTCACAAACAGGTTGCTGACCGTTCGTGGATCTCTTCCGGACTGGACTGCACTGCACTTGGAGGACATCGGCTTGAAGACCTCTCCGTGTGTGGAGGACCAACTTTGCTGCTGGACATCTGGAGAGGAGGACTGGTAGGTTTTTTTTTAAAAAAATTGTTTTTTGAATTTATTGCTGCTGCTGTGGCAATCTGCTAGCATATGCTTAAGTTTGGTCTTTATGGCTTGGGCTAGGAGGGACATTTTCTAGTTGGGCAAGAGGACATTGTTTGGGGGTTGGGGGGGTCAGTATTGATTGTTGTGCTTGCTTTATTTAATGTTTCCTTTGTTATGCTTCAGTGTGGGGTGGTCTTGATCTACTGTTTCCCCCAAAAATGAGTGTGCCAGATTCGGGCCTACACACAGGCCTGCTCTGCAGGGTGGATGTGTTGTGTTTTACCACTGGTTGGCCCTAGCCTTTCTGTGTGTGTGTGTGTGGGGTTCCTGCATGCCACCTGACTTTTAACTATGGCACCGCTTCCTCACAATGGCTTCAGGACTGTCTAGGCCCAAAGCAGATCGGGGCCTTGACTTTTGGGGGTTGTGTGTGTGTGCAGTGTGTTATTGACTCTGTTAACATGATTCCACCTTTCTTGACAGCATCGTGGAGGAGAGGAGGACCAGCTGCATGACCACCTGAACATTGGTGGACTGCAGGACTGGTGAGTGAGTCTGGGTTTACATTTGGATGGGCTTAGGGGTGGGTTCTTGCTAGTTTGAGAGGGGGGAGGCACATTTTCAGACCGCCACATCCACACCCCACACCGACACACCACAGAAACATTGTTCCCGTTAAATAGTGTCTTAGGTAGGTAGGCCAGTTGGTAGGTATTCAGTGGCTAATTGCCCTCAACATAATCGATAGGGAAACCAAGCGTAGTTTTTTTAAAAAAACTAAATAGGGACTCAGCAGGAAAAGCATTAGTGAGTGAGAGTTAGGTTTGAATTCTATATATATACAAATTTGGAATAGCTGTCAATAGGTTTCCCATTAGTGCCCCCATAACTAGGGTTCCACTGCCCATCTCTGGCACCCATGGTGGTGCCAGGCCGGCCCAGGCATACTAGTGTGTGAGTGTCTAAGGCTGTCTGTCACCTACTGGGGTTTAGGGCCAGCTCAATTCCTGAGGAATCCAGCTGTTGGGCAGGCTCAGGTTCCCCAACATAAATAGGGTTGCTTAAAAAGGCACTTGATTGTTCATCTCCAAGTCACAGAGCCACTAGAAGCACAGATTTAGAGCAGCTAACTTAGGTCTCAAAAACAAAGTTGACCTTTGTTTTCCCAAGGTTTTCTGATTAGTCAGTGTAGATTTCGGGAGGGGAAAGTATGTCAGAGAGGAAAGCAGAGAGGGGCCCCAGGGGAAAGGCTAGGGAGAAATCTAGATGGGAGGAGGGGAGGGAGAGGGGGACTGCTGTGGCAGCCCCCCCATCTGAGCGGAGGAGGCCCTCCCCTGTGCTGCTGCCGTTCATCAGCCTGGCTTCTGATGACAGGAAGAGGGTTCGCAAGACTCTCTTTCCTGAGGCAGCTGCTGGAGAGCCACCCCCAACCCGGGTGCATGAGGCAGGGGCTGACACTGGGCGGGGGCCTGCTGCTGAGGCTCCTCCTCCTCCAGTGATTGCGAGCCAGCTGCTGGAGGAGGGGCAGCATGTGGTGTCTCCTGGGATGGACGTGGGGCATGTGACTTTTCCATCCCTCATGATCACCCCAGGAACCCAGAGGATGTTGGAGGAACTGCCCGTGAGACCCCCCCTGGGGCGGTCCACCCCAGTTTCCTCTGAGGCCAGCAGCAGGCCTCTCGCGGCTGTGCAGGAGGAGAGGATGCAGGAGGAAGAGGCAGAGACTGTGGTGGAAGAGCCCACATCTCTGCCCCTTCAGCCTCGTCCATCCCCACCTGCTCGGCCGAGAGTGGGACACGGTGTGTCCAGCCAGAGCACCTCACAGGAGATGCCTCGGGGTGGGCCCAAAAGCGCTTCTCCTGTGAAGCGTGGGCTGCCCTTTACCTCCAAATTCTGGAATCACTTCCAGACAACGGAAGATTCCCGAACAGCCCAGTGCCTGCATTGTGGGCAGCGCGTCAGCCGTGGCAGAGATACACAGCATCTCACCATGTCTGGGATGAAGAACCACATGAAGAGGCACCACCAGGTGGTGCTTCTTCGGGAGGAGAGTTCAAATGGCACCACACGGCCGCCAGCTAGCCAGAAGGAGGCAGGCTCCTCTGGTGCTCTCCCCCCAAGGGTTCCTGTAGGGAAGGGACGCCAAGCCTCTCTCCCGGAGATGCTTGGTACGCAGGGCCCTAGTGTGCCCAGAGAGGGGATCCGGAGGGCGAGCCAGCGCCTCATGCGCCACATCGTCAATATGGTAGTGGTGGATGGGAGACCATTCTCCATAATGGAAGACTTCGGCTTCTCAGGGCTGCTCCATGATTTCTTTCCCTGGTACACCGTCCCTGCTCGCACGATGTTGAGTAGATCGGTGGTGCCCTCGTTTTACAGGGCTGCCAGGGACCATGTGAAGGCACAGCTGTCCTGGGTTGCCAGGAGAACTGTGCACTTCACATCCGACATCTGGACCTGCCCAAGTGTGCAGCAAGCGTACCTCTCGCTTACTGCTCACTGGTGGGAATCTGAGGCGGTTCTGGGTGGGGGCCGGGGGGAGGTGCCTAGAACAGCTAGCCAGGGAAGGATGGGAGACTGCCGAGCCGGCTACTGCAAGGCCTTGCTTCACGCTGAGGTGCTCGACATGTCGCACACGGCGGAGAACATCGCTGCCACCTTGAGGAGACAGTTGGAAGAGTGGGTAGGACAGGGACCTGCCACTGTGGGATGCATGGTGACGGACGGTGGCAAGAACATGAGGGCAGCAGCGCTTCTTGTGAGCCAAGAGTGCATCTACTGTGTGGCTCACAAACTTCACCTAGTGGTGAGAGATGCGCTGGGGTTGGGCTCCTCGAAGGAACCCCTTGATACCCAGACTCGTGAACTCCAGTTACTGATCCAGAAATGTCGGAGGCTCACGAGTCACTTCTCGCGCAGCGTGAAAGCCACGCACGAACTGCGCCAGACACAAGTCAGGACAGGTGTGCCGGAGCACGCTCTGATCACTGATGTGAGCACTCGCTGGAACTCCACCTGCGCCATGCTTGAGCGCTTGGTGGAGCAGCAGGCCGCACTCCACGCGTGGCTCTCTGAGAGCCGCGGTGCGAGTCAGGTGGGTGAGTTCAGCCGGGAGGATTGGCTCACCATCACCCAGACAGTGGAGGTCCTGAAGCCCTTCAAGGACTTCACTGTGGCGGTCTCGTCAGACATGGAGACCCTCGGTCTGGTCATTCCCCTGGTGCACACGCTCCAGAGGAATCTGGCCACCCTTGCAGACCAGGTCGTGCCCCGTGCTGACCTTGTTCCGGCGGTGCGCACACTGGTGAGAAGGCTGCAGCATGGCATAGCTGCCAGGCTAACTCCTCTCACACAGATCGAGTCATACATGTTGGCGACCATGTGTGACCCGCGCATCAAGGGCAATTTCGCCGAGCGGGACGGGAACCTCACCCAAGCCAGAAACGCCCTCTGTTCTTGGGTGACGCACAGGCAGGCCATGAGGGGACACCTGTCGACAGGGGGGACGCGAGGAGGCCCTGCCATGTGGGTCCCTCTGATGCCCCCTCTGCACAGCCCCCCCCACGGCCACCGCCAGAGTGCCGATTGAGATGGAGCTGCTCCGGTGGGCCCTCGTCCCCTCTGGGGTCGTGAGGACCGTGAGAGAGGATCCGGTGGAGGCAATGGTCAGGGACTACCTCGCGGAGCTCTGCGAGTCGCTCTCCACCGATCCGCTCAGCACTGGGCCAAGAAGGAGTCTGTCTAGCCAGACCTCTCCCTCGAGGTGCAGCGGCTGCTCTCATGCCCTCCGACGAGCATGGAGAGTGAGCGCGTGTTTTCTCACGCGGGCGACATTGTCGGCCCACATCGCACTCGCCTTCTCCCATGGAGAGTTGAGCAGTTGACCTTCCTGAAGGACAACTCTCGCCTCTTCAATTTATCAGGACTGGACTTCCAGAGTGACTGAGGTGAGCCTGCATCCTCTGCGAGTCCAATCCTTTGGAATCGCGCTCTCCCCTGCATAAAACCCTGTAGACGCAGTTAAAACCGGCCAGTAGAGGGAGGGTGGTTAGGAACCAGCGGCAAAGGGAATCCACCCAGCAATTTGAAAGCCCCCCCCAAGGGAATTCAAAACATCTCCCAGCACTGAGACAGACCCTGTGGGACCAAATTTATTCTGAAAAATAATGCCTCAGAAACATGGATTGCCACTGGAGGGAGAAATAGGTTAGATAGGGATTGCTTAGGTGGGGATTATGGAATGGGAAAATATCAGATCCTTCTGTTTGGAATATTTAAAATGTTTTTCAGTGTTGAATTTTTTTATAAAAATAAAACCCAAAAAAAGTTGAAATGTTTCTCAAGAGAGTTCAATTTTTCTTAAAAAAAAAGAAAAACCCAAAAAAGTTGAAATGTTTGTTAAGAGTGCAAATTTTCTTTAAAAAAAAGAAACCCCCCCAAAAAGTTGAAATGTTGCTGTTTGGTTTGCTGGGGGGGGGGAGCGGGAAGAGTTGGGGATGGGCACCAGCCAATGATGATGTCTCGCAGATGTTTCTAGTTACATGCTGAGGCTGGTGTGTGTGTGTGGGGGGGGGGACTCTGCAACACCGCTCCACAAATACCAGTGGTCTGTGCCTTGGCAGTGCCAGCTCCAACTTTGTGTGGCTGAACTGAAAGCATAGCCCAAGGAAATGACATTGGTTCTGCTGGACCTTGTTGCAGTGGTTTCCCCCCAATTAAGTTTGGTGATGGAGGGGTGGTTGACAGATGCGCTCACGTGCCTAGAAATAAAGAAATTGTGAAAGAGAAGAATTCTTTTTGTGTGGTATTTTGTTGTTATGGAGGAGGTGTCGAGGGGATGAGCAAATTAGTATTTTATTTCATGATAGCTGTGTTATTTTCTGATTAAGAGTCTAAGACAATGCTGTCCTGCCTGTGGGTGTGCCCTGCTGCCGTGTTGCCTACATCTGTCCAAGACAGAAAGTGTTTTTGACCCATTTTGCCCTCCCGCTGTGCAACCCACATCTTGTAATGCTGTTTTCAAGTTTTGCTGATTGTCTAATATTAATTGAGTTGTGTTTTGTTTGTGTAGTGTGACTCACCGCAAGCATGCTGTTTTCATGCCCTTTTGTGCCCTGCGGCTGTGTAAATTTAAGCAGTTCATGAAATGAAGTGTATTTGAAAGGTCTTGTTATGGTTTTGTTGAATCTCTGATTTGAATTTGGTTGTGTTAATTTTGTCTACGGGACTGCTGTTTTCATGCCCTGTTGTGCACTCCTACTGTATAACCCAATTTAGTTCAAAAATTTTAGAGTTTGTTAAAAAAAATTTTTTTAAAGATTCTCTGATATGTAGTGAATTGTGTAGTCCTTTTGTGTGGGGGACAATTAGTGTGATTTGATGTGATTTGTAGACCTATTGTACTTTTAAAGTGATAAAATAAAGTTTTTTTAAACTTGAATCATTGTGTGTGTGTTCCCTTCTTTGATGTGAGGTTGGTTCCCAGCATTGGGAACAATGGGGCAGGCTGGCCAGCCTTCTCTGTAGGTGGTGGGGGTGTCAGGGGGTGGTTGTCTGTGTGTCAGGTCAGGTGCTCTTTCCCAGGGTTCAGTTGGCACTCAGGAGTGTTCACATTGTGGCACCCCTGGGCTGTGCGGATTTGCCCTGGGAAAGAGAGTTTAGAAGTTCCCAAAGGGGAGGGGCTGGCCAGCCTGTTTCTGGGGTTATGGTGGGTGTAGGGCTGCTGGGGGTGGATTTGGGTCTGTGAGGGGCTAATGTGGGGATTTGGGTCTGTGTGTGGCAGCTGAGGGGGAATTGGGTTTGTGTGGGGCTGTAGGGGGTGGACTTTGGGGGCTGAGAGCACCTACGTGGGGAGGCCATGAAATGGCCCCCCCAAGTGGGAGCAGGCTGAGCCTTGGTGGGGGGTGGGAGTAGAGCTGGGAGAAGGGCCCCTGAGGGTTGGGGGGCATTTTGCATGCAAAATGCCACCCCTGGCAAGACAAGCCTTCCCCAGCTGTAGGTTGTAGAGAAAAGAGCACCTACTTGGGGAGGCCATGAAATGCCCCCCCCCAAGTGGGAGCATGCTGAGCCTTCTTGGGGGTGGGAGGAAAGGTGGGAGAAGGGCCCCTGAGGGTTGGGGGGCATTTTGCATGCAAAATGCCACCCCTGGCAAAGGAAGCTTGCCTCTTCATTTTTCCCCATAGGAAAAAATGAATGAAGATCAGCAGCAGCAACCTAAAGCTATGCTCTTTTTTAGGTGAGGATAGGGTGACCTGGTTTGGGGGGCCATAACATGCCCCCCAAGTCCAATCGGCCTGAACCTTGGGGGGTTGTTAGAGGTGAGTTAGTGGAAGGCCCCCACCAATTTTGGGTTTATTAGTTGGGAAAATGCCTCCCCCAGGCTTCAGAGAAACCTGGGGAGGCTTTTTCCTACTGAAAAAGCTTTCCCGAATCGCCCCGAATCGCCCCGAATTGCCATTCCTGAATCAGCTTGGCGATTCGGGGACAGCGATTCCCGAATTAGCTTCTCGATTCGGGTATACCCGAATCGGGAAAGCCGAACCACTGTGCCTTTGCACACCCCTAGATGTAATTCAAAAGATACTTCCCAGAGAGTAAGCACTATTGAATAACATGATACTTACATCTGAGTAGACCTAAAAGACTTCTATTGCCTTTTAGGGGTCTGTTTTTCTGAGTCAAATGCCAAACATGTTAGTACTCCCCGTTTCCAAAAACAATACTGTTTGCCTCCACAGCAAAGAAAACTTATGGGGAAAACATAGGTCTGTTTGGGCAGCGGGGGGGGGGGGGGGGAGAGAAATTTAGCCAATCATTCTGCCTGCCTGCACTTGGGTGATGGAGAAGATTGGCAGTGAGAATGCCTTATTTTGCGGTGGAATGTTGAGCATCAAAACAAAGGATTTGAATCCACCCCTTATTGTGGGAACAAAACTACAAAGCACACAGCAACAGAAGCAACAGGCAACAGCAGAATGCCAAGTTAATCAGTTTTGGGCCCTACAGAAAAATAAAAAAGTGAATTTTCTTTTTAATGTTGCTGCACTGCACAGGTTGGAGTGCTTTCCTACTTGGGACCTCCCCACTGCTACTGCCCCATCCACCAACACTCACCTTCTGTGCCTGAGGTAAAACTGAGTGGATCAATGGTTTAGACTAGAAGGGAACTAATGGTTCATGCTGTTTTTGGTTCAGCTTCCTTGGAGCCTCTTTTCCCCACCACCCTTTAAAAGAACAGTGCATGTGTGGCCAATGAGCATGAAGTAGACTAAAACCCATGAAAACTAAAAAAACCCAAACAGATCAGTTCTGAGCTGGCACCAGGTGACATGGAACAAACTAGTAATTGAACAAAATTATTCCTGAACCTCTGGAACCGAAACTGAAATGGATTTTTTTTTAGCGCACGCAACATGTGATTGCTGAACTTGAGTTCATTCACATATTCAGAACAATGGAGTCCCTGGGGTTGAATAGGTGTTCTATGTCCACATTTGGGGGTGTTGGAAAGGATAAATATTATCAATTTTTATATTTATGGCAACTCAGTAATGTAAAACAAGAAGTAATATCCTGTAATGATTTCAAGTAAAGGTGTGCATGTGTCTTTAAATGCTTGGTCTGAGCTAGGTGAAGAGTGGGGGTGAGAGAGGGATGAGTGAGTGATATGATTGGTTGATGACTGAGAGTGTGGGAGGAGTGAATGCAGTTTTGAGACTGACAGGGCAGAGAGAAAGGTTTTCAGTCAGAGGAAAGCAGGCTAGCTGTGTGCTGCCTGAGTATATTGAAGTATTTATGAGAGAAATATAACCTGTGTGGAACCTGAACTGAGCATGTTTGTGAAAGAACACTCAGTCAGGGAAAGAGAGGCTAGCTGTGTGCTGCCTGAGGAGTTTTAAGCATTTCTGTGAGACAAATATTGAGTTAGAGAAAAAGGCTAACTGTGTGTGAAGCCTTAGAAGAGATCTGTGTGAATGAGAGTACATGAAGTAACTTTAAGAACCGAGAACTACGTTTATGAAACCGATACACTTCTTGACTAAATAAAAGTTTATTTTTGTTTTGTTATATCCCAGTGTAGCTGTCATTGCTATATCCCATTCCTATCCTCAGGGCCACATAGAACCATAAAGGAGCCTGACGCTTAGGAACGTTACCAAAGGGAAAACTGAAATAAAATTGGAATTGGAATGTAATATATTGGAATATAATATTCCTGGTGGCAGCAAACTACCCAGAGGGTGTTAAGGGAAAGATTAAAAGAAAAATCTACTCAAAGAAAGTAAAGGTCATAACATATCCCCACACACCACTTCGCAGATGTGGGGATACGAAGGACTGCGTTACAGTGGTTTCAAAGCTGTGACTGGGTGGTTGAAGCAGAGTCGGTTGAAATTAAATCCCACAAAGACGGAGGTCCTGCATGTGGGTCTGGGGGCCATGGGCACGTGACTCCAGCTCTCCACTCTTGACGTAGTGCCACTTGCACCAGTTTCAAGAGTTAGGAGCCTGGGGGTGATCCTGGATGCCTGCCTGACTATGGAGGCACAGGTCGCAGCGGTTGCCTGGTCTTCATTTTTGTATCTAAAACAGGCCCGGCAGCTTGTCCCTTACCTGTCAACCAATGACTTAACTGCAGTGATCCAAGCAACAGTTACTGCTAGACTAGACTACTGAAACTCGCTCTACGTAGGGCTTCCCCTGGGGCTGATCCATAGGCTACAGCTGGTCCAAAATGCAGCTGAGCGAGTAATTGCAAGGGTCCCGATTAGGGAACATATAACTCCTATACTACGCCAGCTGCATTGGTTACCAGTTGAGTACCGGGTCTGGTTCAAGGTTTTGGTGTTACCCTGTAAAGCCCTATGTGGACTGGGCCCAGCATATCTGCAGGACCGCCTCTCTCCATATGTACCCCAGAGGATGCTTCATTCAACAAATAAACAATTGTTGGTGGTCCCTGGCCCAAGGGAGGCCTGCCTGGCCTCAACCAGAGCCTGGGCCTTTTTGGTCCTGGCACCGACCTGGTAGAACTCTCTGTCTGAGGAAAAGAGGGCCCAGCAGGATTTTTTATCTTTCCACTGGGCCTGTAAGACAGAGATGTTCCTCCAGGCATAGGGTGGAGGCTAGGTTGGGCCCCCACCAGCCACTCTAAAGATCTGTCCACCATCCTATATATGAGCTAGGCCCTGAAATGTAGTATTTTATTGTTGCCATCTGAAGAGAAGTTGGTTTGTATTTATTGTATAAAGTTGTTTTAATGTTATTTGTATAATATTTTATCTGTTTTTAACTGTTATTTATGTAAATTGAAATTTTGTACTCTGCCCTGAGCCCACCTGGAGGGGAGGGCGGACTAAAAATCTAATATAATAAACAAACAAACAAATAATAGTAAACATAAAAATAAAGACACTGGATAAAGAACTGAGCAGTGCTGGTTCGCCTGGAACGTGATTTGTCAGAATTATTGCCTCTAGTTAAAGCAAGTTTTATTCAAGTATAATATAATGCTGCCCCTCCCCCATTTCTACCATACATGAATGAGTTCCCAAATTGTAATTGATGATTTATATAGCTGTTTTGGTACCATTTTGTAATTCCTTTTGAAAATAAATTTATTAAATAATAAGGATGCATGAACACATTTGCAACATCCTTGGGAAGTCAAACTGGCCACAGTCTGCACATTCTTGTATTGTGTCCCTGCCTTTTTAGAAACATGAATATCTCAATTCATATTTTACACCATAGCCATCAGCATATGTAAGATGAATAAACTCTAGTGTTTAGTGTAAGTTAATCACAACAGTGATTTGTACTTTACACAGCAAATTCTCTTGCCTTACACAACAGACAGATTGGCTTCTTGACATTTTAGTCCATTGATTTATCCAGCAGCAACAGCTGTGTCAAACCCCTACAAACTTTCTAGGCATTCCTTCAAATATTTCCCTTTGAAACCTTTTCTCTTTGTAATACCTTTACACTTTATCCTAGTATATAATTGAAATAAATAGTGCAGAACTGTACTTGGGGTGTATGGTTTTGTTCTCTGCCGGCCAATTCATTTTAGCTACAAATTTAAAGCTGCATAGTGATGAATATTAATAGCTCTATTAGTATGTAAAGGTGGCATTGATATTGACGCATGGTTAAATGCCCAGAATAAAGAACCAGGGAGAGTCCATTCTGTTCTCTGAACACCTAGGTTTTTCTCCTTGCCATATTAGATCCATGATCCCACTGTTTGCTAGAAAGTGTTCAGGATTTCCTATACTATCAATTGCCCAGGTTTTCAACATGCCAATCTTCTTTAGCATATAAGGATAGTGGAACAGATGGAAGATCTGGGAAACAATGTGCAAACTACTTGGCTGATTTGGTTTACATATGTCAGTCGCACAACATTTGTGTCTAGTTAGCAGTATCAGGTGTTATGCTGTATCAGGATTAGACATGGGCACAAACAAAAAGACCGAACACGGTGTTCATTGTTCGTTGCCATCCATGAACAACGAACAATGAACACTGACGAACATGATCCTGTCACGAACATGTTTGTTGTTCGTGGGGGCCAGCAGGCTCTCCTCCAGCCATCATGATCCCTACTGCACCACTCCCAGAAATCCTACCTGAGCAGGCAGCAGGAAATGTACCAATAATAAATAATAGCTTGGCCCCAGAGCCTGGCAGCAGCCCTGGAACCTGAAAGGGTAGATCCCTATCCCACCACACACCAAGAAAATTCAAGCTTCAATGCACTCACCCTGTCTCTCTAACAGCAGCTGTCTCTCCCTGAAAGTCAGAGGTGGGAGCCCCCCTCCCCCCTGGTCTTTGCCTCTTGTAACAAATTTGGAGCTCCAGTCCACACTTGGAAGGAAGACCTGCCTATCAAGCTAAATTGGGCTTAGATTGGGGTTTCCAGGGCAACAGCAGGAGTTCAGACAGAGTTCAGACAATCCCTGCCTGAGTTGCTATGGGAATTGATTGCAAGTGCCAGACTGTCTGGCTTGACGAACAGCAATGAACAGCAATGAACGAGGCTTGCAATGACCACCTGTCATTAGCTTTCTGCACTGAGAAAGTGACCCAAATAGGTACTGTACACAGAGCCAGCCTTTCATCAGATGTACCTGGGTTGCCAGAAGTAGGGGGGTCCCAAAATTAGGCTTGCAGCAGGCCCCAATGCCTAACGTATGGGCTGACACAAATATCTGCTGAAGGGTCAAATAACAGACCAAGGATCACTGGCCAGTGACATTCTGCAGCCATTGTGACAGGACAAATGAAGGGACAAGCCAGACTGATGTCAGCTGCTGTGGGGTGGGTTAGTCCTTGACAGCACCTCCATGGCTGCAATCCATGTTGATACCAAGGGGTGAGAGAGGGGAAGAGTATGTACCTGGAGGGAGGGAGAGTGTTACTGCTTCTTATTGTCATTGCCCCTGTTCATTGTATGGAAGAGGAGGAAGAGGTCTTTTAGCTAGTGCCCATCAAATCCTTGGGTAGAGTTCACCGATTTCTAATCACTATGGATCCAGCCTTAAAAAGAATTATCTTTATCTGTATATTTCAAATTCCACCTCTCGTACCTCATCATCACATTACACTGATGCCAGTGCAGTGGCACTGGCTTTGCATAGGTTGCCCCTGGTAGCTGCAAGGGGTGGGGAGGGGAGGGTCACAAGGAATGCCATTATGCTGACTCTACAATGTCACTTCTGGCTTAAACCTGGAAGTAACATCACCATGTTAGCAATGCTTTAGGATTCCTCAGGATTCCACCGTAGAGTTTCAAGGGAATTCTAGAATATCAATCGCTTCTGGGTTTGCATGAGAAGTGATGTTGTGCTGGTTCCCCCCTCCCCCATACACACACATTTGGCTCCTTCTGCTTCACTGAGCAGCAGCAGGAGTGACAGAGCTCAATCTAGCTTTACATGTGAAGTTTGGTTTCTCAGGATATCTGAAGATCATAAGTGCTTCACTATTTTCAGCTGAGCAGTCAGAAAAGAAAACCGAAAGTGACGACTATAGACCTGTATTTGAATCTTGTTGCCACAAAATTCCTATGAAGTAGGGACAGTTTTGAATATCTCATCCTTGCTGCTTCAACTTGAAAAATTATCTTTTTGATTTCACTTTTCTCTTGATTTTACTTCTCAATCACATAACTGTGATTCTTTGTTTTCTTACCACTTTTTGTTGAGTCACAATGATTTTTTCTGATAAAAAGTATATAATTTTCTATGCTATTTGTGCATCAATATATCACATTATGTGCACATGTACAAAGAAATGATGGATGCTCTGCATTAAAATACCATATAAATTAAAAAAATTTACAAGAATTGTACATAATATGAACAAGTCTACAAACCAACAGTGCAAATAAGAAAACCAACACTGGACAAAAATATTATACAGTGAACATTTGCTCATCCCTACAATATAGCAAGGGTAATATGTAAAGCATAGAAAAGGCAGGTGGGATAGTATTAATACTTTGCCCACTGAAAACTTTTCTGTCTCATGGTTTTTCCAGTGCAGCTCTAAGACTGGAAGTAATGGTTATTGGATTAAAATGGTGGGAGATATAGGATTTTTTGCAAGGGCGGGGTGCCTGGGTGAAGGCTTAGCACTCTTTTCTTCCAACTCTCACATACATTCCTTCTCTGGGAACTTTTCCTCATGATAGTGAGCCAATATTTCATCTAGTTCATGCTAATAAATACATTCCCTTTCCATTTTTCATTTGTCTGCATTGATTTGAAGATCATATAATTGATCAGATTAAAATACTCAATTACTTTCCTTTTAGAAATGTCATGCAATTTATTTTAAATATCTCCCATTCTTAGTTGCCCAGGATTGCAAGATAATCCAATTCATTTGCATTTGCAGCACAAATACTGATTTTTAGTCCTCCAAAATCTGTCAGTCTTGCTCTGTGTCCTAGGCTCCATTAGAAAATGACAAACGAAAGCATTATGTCTCATTAAACAATATTGCAAATGGTTTCTTTACCCTAATCTGTATCTGAAAATCATTTAGAAATAAAATGTAATGGCTGCCTGTGGTTTTTCAAGCAGTTTCATATGCCATAACTTAAGAAAATTAGTGGTGGTATTTTGCAGCCAGTTGGTAACTGGAATGAATAACTGCTACAGCAAATTCACATGAATATATCACATACAAATTTAGGTTTCCTTCTTGAAAGCCGAGGAGATTCAGAGACAAATATGGAAGCTGAAACAAATATGTCCTGGGGACAAATGCTAGCCAAAAACCGGTCAAATAGATTCTTCCCATTAAGTTGAGTGATGCATTTTCTTAAAAAAGAGAAAGGAAGTCTTCTTCAAAATAAGAAATTATGACACAGTTCATTTCACCCTAAAATATATAAAATTGTAACAGAATTTCATTGTATTCCATATAGATTGCAGATCCCAGAGAAGCCATGAAAACTGTGAACAGGTGCCTGGAGGCAGTTTTGGGATGGATGAGGGCTAACAAGCTGGAATTTAATATTGAAAAAGCAAAGGTGCAACTGCTGGGGGGAAGGTTTAATCCAGGTACTGTGATGTCTCTTGTTGTGGATGGGGTTGGGAACCCCAAAGTTCTTCATATCTCCAGGGCTTTGATATTTTGATATTTTGCCTCAAGCAAGCCCTAGAGGCTAGTCAGCCAATCAGAAACCCTGGCGCTCTGCTGGTTGGGAGGGGAAGCGAGTCACTCCAATTTAAAGAGTTATACATTTTCCCTTTGAGCAGGGAGATTGACATCAAAATCCTGAGGGCTGCTGAAAGTACTCAGGGAGCCAACTAGCTCCTACGGTGAAATATCTTTCACTTATGCCACTGAGAACCTGACTCACACTGGCAGAGCTCATCAGTGGAGCCCTGCCAAAATCTCTCAACAGTAGAGGGCCACCATGGCCTGCTGTTGGGAGACTTGTGTGGTGTGGGAATGGATAAGCCAGAGGGCAGAGTTGGAGTTAGCCGGATCCCTAAGCCGTTCAGGCTGCATAACACCCCAAACAGTGGTGGAAAGTTACACCACAAAAAAAGACAGTATAGCCCATAGGCACCCATGCAATCAGAAAAATCAACCCCCCTATGCAAAACCCCATACAAATGGCCCAAAGGAACCCAGGATGCTGACTAAAGTTGCAACCAATCTGCTTGCACCCCAGCAGCAGCCAAGCCCCCTCCCCTGCACTCAACCACACCACACCCTTAACCCCATCCAGACTGTCTATGAATGCAGAAAGTACAATGCACAAGGCTCTGCTCAAAAGCTCCCTGCTGTATGGACTTAGAGTGTGAGATACCATCTCCCATTCCAGAACCCTAACAGGTACCCTGTCTCCAGAATCTCTACTCCAAGGGGTGAGGATGCACTGACAGGTAAGAAAGAGTTAGGGAGTTGGCTCACTTGTCCATAGCCACCTCCCTATTCCCTTTGGACATGTGTCACCCTAAAATCCTGGCCTCCACAGCCAAGGCCAGCAGCATGTTGGGAGGGAGAGTGGTCTGACCTTGGCCCTCTAGCAACCATGGCACATGCCTAGGGGGGCAGGGGATGTTTGCAGCCCATAACAGGACTGTGCGCAGACTACCTTGACAGGTCTATTCCCCTCTGGGAAAAGGGCAGGGAACAATTATGGGTCAAGGTACCTTGGACCTGGCTATCTGTACTCCCCCATTAAGGTAGCCAAGCAACCCCTAGGCTCATTCCCTTGCAGGATCAGAGCTTCATGCAGCAGCAGCAAGAGCAAAGCAAGCTGACTCAGTTAAAGAAGGGATGAAGTGGCCATGTTCACTGCTGGAGAATGGCTCATTTCAGTCTGGCTTCAGGTATGGTTTGAAGTTTCAGACAACCTTAACAGGTATAGTTGATTAACTATGTTTGTAGCTGGACTGGGGGACACTCCCCAACTGGTGTTTCTCAGCAGCCCCTCCATCAGTTTCCTCATTACTGTTGAAACATTTGAAGAACTGTATAGGAATCAGGTGTATAGAATTGAATAGTTTGTGACTTTGAACTCAAAAGGTTCTTACAAAAGATGAGAAATCTGTAGTATGGGTTTCTTTCCTGGGGAGTGGGGGGGGGTGTCATAGGAAGATGTCATTCTCTCTGGTTTTAGTATCTGTATAAAATCTTTGCATTAGATCACCTGTAGTTTTAGAACAGGGTGTCATCAAAATGATGACACCAACAAATGCTACTGTCTCTGAATCAAGGCAAACAAGCCAGAGATGCCAAACAAGTCAACAAGATAGAGATGCTACTGCTCAGTAAGGCTGATGGGGTCCTTGAGGGAACTGAGCTCCCCATTTTAGACAGGTCAGCCTTTTTCTAGCAGATTCTGGGCCAAACTACATTTTATGATAGCCATGGGTTTGACCCTGTCAAGAAACTCACATTGTTTGTTTCGTGTTCAGATCAATCATTTTGAATTAAGCCCTTTTGGCTTGGTTGATATACTCTTAAGTTTTTTGGCCTTTTCTTTTTATGGCCCCCCTCTTTGATATTAGTGTGAGAGAGAGTTTTTATTTTTTAAGACTCGAGGCCACGTGGTATCGCTGGCTCTCAAACTGATAAAGAGCCTGCCTCTGGAGGTGTGAAGTTCTCAAGGATGGAGGCTTGGGGAGTCCAGCTCTGGCATTCCAATTAATTAGCATAGCATCTCCTGGGAGTAGAGAGATGAGTTTTTTCCCTGCACCTATAAAGCTTAGTAACTGTAGTACTGTCCTCACAGACCTGGCCTTCTGATTTGCTAACGTGTTCTAGTTCACTGTGGGCAGCATGCATTTAAAAGGTGTCTTTCTTAGTCTCTGCTTTTTTCCTTTCTGGGTTCCTCCTCAGTTCCCTTTGGGGTCCCTTCTTGTCTCCTTATTTGTCTATTGTCATTCAAAGGATTAACTTTTGAGGGCCACACCATAATTGGGAATCTACAACTGGTCTCCCTTTGATTTTGCTCAATTGATTAAGGATCAATTTTCACATTATATTTTCTGTGGGGCTACCCTTAAAGACTACACACTACCTAGACTACACAAAAACTAGTCCCTAGTGATGCTAATGGCTGCCAATAGGTTTGAATAGGCAGCAGGTGTCATGATGACTTCCTCTGACCAGGCCAGTGACAGATCTGGAAGGCTAAGAGGAACAGCAGGGCCAGGACAGGCCTGGTACTGCAGAGACACTGGCTGACCATGTGCCAGAGATCCGTCTGTCAGAGTTTGTAAATGAAGCCCTAGCCAACCCCGCCTCAGCAGCACCTGAGACCACCCCACCAGAACCTGCAAGTGAGCCCTTGCTGCCTGCAAGCTCATCTGTGCCACCTGCCTCAGAGACCACTACTGGGGCCCTGCCAGGCAGGACATGAGCCAAGGCCCACAGCCCCTCCAAATCACCTTCCAAGCTGAGGGAACAGTGGCAGCAAAGGGCACAGGCAGAGGTGGAACAGTGGAGACAAAGTGCAAGGCTGGCAGACTCAGAAGTTGGACTCTGGCTAAGATTCTTTCTTGAAGGACCGACTGGCCACTTTCCATGTGGCCATTGTAATGTTTGCCAGTTCGCTGTGAATGTGGATGTTTTTGTTAATCTAAAAACTGGCAATAAGCTGTACACAAAAAGTTTTTCTACCTGCAGCACGCCGGGAGTTATTTATGCCATTAGATGTTCGTGCAATTTGCTGTACATTGGCAGCACCATTAGACCGGTGAAGCTCCGGATTCAGGAGCACATGTCCAAAATTAGGAACGCTGTGATTGAAGCTCCGCTCACTCAACACTTTGTAACACACCATAGAAATGAGCGTGAATTTTGTTACACCATACTGCAGGTTCCGGATATGAAAGGGAGTTCTGCTGATCGTAAAATTCTTCTCTGTTTGGAAGCTAAGTGGATTTACACTCTCGGGACCGTGGCACGGAAGGGACTTAATCAAGAGATCGACTTTACCCCATTCTTGGGATGAGGTTCACTCACTAGTGATAATTGTTCTTCAGTATTTGTCCCCAGGTCCGTTCCCCTTTAATTTGTTCTGCTCTGACTGTCTCGATTAACCCGGGCGTACTATTTAAGATTACGCCGGGATAGTATGGGTTGCAGGTGGGAGAACGCATAAGGTGAATTGAAACAGAGAAGAAACTTTGTTCCTGCCTGACAGCCGAATAAATCACATTTAAGGTGAAGAGATTTATGTTGAAATGATAAATGTATTTGTGAAATGTTGTGGAGGTATTTTTGGCCCTCCGTGCAAATTGCTTATTGTGTAAAGAATTGTGTTTTGTATGTTTCAGGAATGATATTGGCCATTGAAGAAGCTTAGTTGTTTGCGAAACGGGATAATTTAGCCTGGCAAACCCATTGCCATTCTCCCGTCGGGGACAGCTGAAAACTAGGCGCCCCCTCTTTTTCTTTTTCTTTTTCTTCAATATGTGCGGCTTGCTTGTTTGCAAATACAAATAAAACAATTGGATCAATATTATTATATGGAGTAGCCTATTTTCGGTCCTTTGGCTTGTTTGCTACACTCGCCTTGCTTTGCTGCGATTTTTGGACCGTACCCCAGTTTTTCTTCGCAGCTAGCCAAAGAACCAACTCCGGAGGACACTACCTGATCAGGCCATTTAGCTCACATCTGATGGATGTCTTTGAATATATAAATTTGACTGTTAGACATGTTTGTGGTGAAATTTACAGTATCCTTAATTTAGTTCATATTAGTCTTTATTTTTAGTCTTTATTTTTAATAAGCATAATTTGGAACTTACAGGTCTGCTTTTCCTGAAATGAATAGGCGCAGCAATCCCATTTTTCACAGTAACTCATTCTCATTATCCCCTTCTATAGCAGGGTATATATGGCTACAGTCTGTTCCTGGGCTTTCTATGTTGTGGCACCTACAGTATGGAACAACTATCCCATAGGAGTGTAGGGAATTATCCCAGTTTGACACAGAGGGGTATGCAGCCAGATATTGCCAACCCAATACATGCCTGATATTTGAGTTATCAGGTCAGCAATGTGATGTCTTCTGGGCATGACTCTTAAATCTGACATTATCATTCCTGCTAACATCAGATTCAAGAATCTTGTTGGGAAGGCAGAAACAGCTGGAATCAGGGGAAGTGCTTTACACTGTATTTTGGCACCCAGGATTGGTGAAATAATAAATATTTCCTAAGGATTTGAAAAACCCATAAGAAATAATGGTTGGTAGATCTGGTCTCTGCAGGTCAAGTCTACTGTCCATCAGCTGTTTATGTGTGTCTGGGTCCCTTTACATTTTCTATGAGAGTAGACCTAGCCTCTCAAATCTGAAGGGCAAGTTTTCCCATAGAAAATAATGTCCTCTGAAAATTTAAGGGACCCAGGCAACAACAAATAGGTGATAGGTACAAGGGCTTTTCCTTTCTCCTCCTCCTTTTCCTTCCCCTCTTAAGGGATAAATGTCATTTCTTTAAAGAAATTAAATATCAGAAGTGATGTTCTGACATTTCTGGGACACCAATAATAGTTACAAGCATGCTCTTCCTGACTTCCTGATATGGAACTTAAATGATAATTTCTTAAGTGTACAATCCTTAATAATATGATTCTGAAAAGGCTATACGAACTTTTTAGAAGGGTATTTGTGGATAGATAAATAATATGATACCTGTGATCTTGATAAGTCCAGAAGTAGGTTGACCTCATGCTCTTTGCAGGTTTTTAAATCTGTTTCTTTGATCAGGCAGAAATGATGTATATAATAAATTGTTGCTGGATTCCAGCTGGTTTGGGAGGAAAGTTGTTTTATAAGTATTTTAAATAAAGAAATATCAACCGTTCCTAACATTTAAAAATTCAATTTCTCCCAGAAAAAGCGATGGCTATGATATTTTTGGACACTGAAAAAGCTTTTGATAATGTCAGCTGGCATTTTTTTATAGAGCAAATGAAAGAAATGGACTTTGGAGTAAACTTTATAAGAGCAATATATAAAATACAAAAGGCTAAAATAATTATTAATAATGATACAATCTGGATAGAAAAAGGGACAAGACAAGGGTGTCCACTCTCATCTTTGATTTTCATACTGACTTTGGAAGTACTGACAAGAGCTATTAGAAAGGACCCTATAATTAAGGGAACAACAGTTAAAGGACATAAATATAAATTACAGGCATTTGCAGACGATTTAATGTTCATATTAGAAGATCCAATGAACTCTAAAACAATTAATGCATCATATTAAAGAGTATGGTGCAATGGCAGAAATGAAAGTGAACGATCAAAAGACAAAAGTTATTACAAAAAACATGACTTCAATACAAGAAGCGGAATTAATTAAATTGACAGGATTACAATTAGAAAAGAAAATATTTGGGAGTATATCTATCTGCAAAATGTAGTTCTTTGATGAAAGATAACTATGTGAAACTACAACAAGAGATCAAGAAAGATTTAGAGAGATGGAGACATCTTCAAATATCATTTATGGGAAGGATAGCAGCCATTAAAATGAATATTCTGCCACGCCTTTCCCCCCCTCCCCTAGCAAGCCCCTGAGCCACATACAGAAACAGGTGAGATTCAGGAGAACCCCCAAGAACAATACACCATACAGCAATTGGAGGAATATCAAGCAAATGGAAGACCTCTATTAAGCAGGGAGAACTGGGTAAAATCACTGCCTCTCCCAAGCATATCAAACACCCTGAATAGAATAGGGGGCAGTGGGAGGGGGTATCCATTAACATCACAATTCATTTTTTTAAATTCTGTTCAAAATAGATATTTATCAGCTAGTTACAGATATTATAACCTAAGAAATCCTTCTTCAGACACAGGAACTATGACAAAACTATCTATAAAATAAGGTAGGCTATAATCTAAAATGTCTCCGTTAAGTGATGTTTTGACAGTAAAGGAATCTCCCAATTTCTGATTTGATTCTGTCCAGCATCAAGACTTTTAACATTAAAAAAAATGTTATCACTTTAAAATAGCACAGTACAAAGTCCTGTAATGGTATTACTCACAGAAATAATTATCGATGCTGGTATGCTGTTCTTTCTTTTTTGTAAAAAATTATGGATTGGACCTCAGCAACCATAATGGCTGATCCAGAAATCAGTAAGTATAAAGGTGTCAGATGGCAGACTCACTGACAGAAAGAAAATATATCCAGCAACTGTTCATACATTCATGATTTCTCATCACACAATGGCTCATAGCAGACTTTTAATAGATTTAACTGACTCAAATGTAGCACTTGAGAGGATGCAAGAAGGTGTTACAAAAGTTTTTCTGTGCTGTTTATCTCTGGACATGAAATTATATTAATTTTTGCTACTTCTAAATTCAACTATCATCAAGAGATGGCCATGTGCTGGATCCAGAGTAAGCATTCAACTAATGGAAGGCACTTACAGCAGTATGACAGAAATCTCCAGACTCACCCCCTCCCTCTGCAGCCTATTGACCTCCCCAAAATGACACTCCTGGAGGACCTTTATGAATGTCATGAGAGGCAAATCAGGGGCCTGCAACAGAAAGAGGAAGTTGACAGAAGAACTCCCCTCCTATTAGCAAAAAATTTAATCTGGATCCAACACAAAATTTTCATGATCCAGCCCCTTAAGTACACATATCAAACACAGAGCTGCAACTAGAGGAAAACAGCAAGGATTTAATAGAAGAAAAAGATCAGAAACTAGATACATAGGCACAAAAACAAATCTGGAGAAATATGTGAAGAACAACTAACTCATGTCAAAAAACCCAACACGATAATCATCTAAGGAGCTCATTGATTCTTGGCAGGGGAACTTCCTTGTTTCTTTTTATGTCCACTATAAGTTGAACAGTAATAACCAAAAATTGTAGGACCATCAAAGGGCTGTGATTACATAGGCTGCTCGTATCCTCACATCTGGGCAATGAATGATGCACTCAAAGTTGCTTTGTCATATTTTGACAAATGTTTTTGGCAGGCAGTGCATCATTTACTTCTGAGTGAAGATACAAATGGTAGAGCAGCACATGAGAGCAAAGCAACTGATTCAAATACACAGAGACCCCAAGGGAGAAGGTACTGAGAGTTTTAGAGTGGCTGAGACAATGAACATATTATGATTTTTTTCAATAACTGAAAGACTGAAGGGTTTTTTTCTTTCCTGAAAGCAAATTGATGCTGATAGGAATCTAGCTGAACATTAATGCATCATCAAGCAGAAGGGCAGGATATGAACACATAAATTATTCTATATTCATTAGACAAATTAAACATGACACTGTCGGGGCTGTGACTTGAAAGCAATACAGTGTAAGAAAAATAAATAAACAATGTTGGGGTAGCAAAATAGTTCAAAATAGTTCACGCGCATCTGGTTGATCAGAATAAGGATAGACATGAAGCTTATAAAAGGACACGTGCATAAGAGAACAGCTACTCTGTACCATTAGAGGTACTCTGTACCAATCTGTATACTTCAGCCAGTATCAATTTGAGGTTGCATGACTAGGGATCTATCCTGGAGACTCTGTTTTAAAGACTTATGCTTTCATGGCCAATGGCAGAAATTATCAGGACCAAGGCCAAGCCCTGCCTGACTGAAAAGACATTACTCTGTGGTCTGTGGAAAGAAAAAAGGAAAGCAAGTAAGCCATGATTTAGCTCTATAATTCGCAGGTTATTTGGAAGTAATGGCTGTTGTGGGTTTTCCGGGCTGTATTGCCGTGGTCTTGGCATTGTAGTTCCTGACGTTTCGCCAGCAGCTGTGGCTGGCATCTTCAGAGGTGTAGCACCAAAAGACAGAGATCTCTCAGTGTCACAGTGTCACTGTGACACTGAGAGATCTCTGTCTTTTGGTGCTACACCTCTGAAGATGCCAGCCACAGCTGCTGGCGAAACATCAGGAACTACAATGCCAAGACCACGGCAATACAGCCCGGAAAACCCACAACAGCCATCGTTCTCCGGCCGTGAAAGCCTTCGACAATACATATTTGGAAGTAACATGAATACAGCAATACTTCAGGGAGGAAACAGGATTTAACACAGTGGTAAAAAGAGAAGCAAAAGATGGATGTCTCCAGGAAGAAACTCAAGTGAAAGAAAGTAGATATTTATATCAGTCCTGGATAGGCTTTCCACTTACATGGTTCTGGATGGGAACCTCCTGGTGATGCTCCACATACTCCATCCTCACTCAACACAGTGTTGATCAATGCCTGGATGTCACTTCCTGTTTTGGAACAGGAAGTGACATCATATCAATCTAAGAATTTTTTAAATCTGTGATTTTTACCATAATTTTGAAATTCCTGAAGTGTCATGACTAGAGATGGGCATGATCCGCATTATGATCCAAAAAACCCCACGATAATGGCGATCGTGCGATTGTGACTCAGCAGATCGTGATCGGCCACGGCCAACGATCCAGCGATCGGGAGGGGGCTGGATCGGGGTTGGATCGGGGCTGGATCGTGCTCAGATCGGGAAGCCAGATACTCAGGCACCAGTAATCTATTTCCAGGGCAACAGAGCCAGGGGAATGCCTGAGCTGTGTTTCCCCTCCTTCTGTCACCCTGGAAACCCGAATGGAAGCCCAGCTTTCCTTGATCAGCAGGGCTTCCTTCCAACCACGGAGCAGCAAAGCCATCACCAGTTGGGAGAAGACACCCAGGGGAGGGAGGGGGAAGGGGGTGTTCTGTAGCCATGGGCACTCCAATCTCATCCCTGCAAACACTGATAGGCAGCTCTGACGGCCAAACACAGACGGCCAAACACAAACACAGATGCCGCCGGCATCACTCACCGGTCTTTTCTCGCCAGCGTGCTCCTTTTTGGCCTGGCGGGCGGGCACATGGGGGGGTGCTGCCAGCGAGCAGCCAGACCCCCTGCCCCCTGAGGGGAGGTGGCTCGTCGCCGTCTCCCCATGCCCACTGGGCCCGGTGGCCGCTGCCAACACCCACCTTCCCACATAGCTGGGAATAGCAGCGTGCCCCGCTTTGGCCTCCACGATCCATGGATCAGGAACGGGAGATGATCGTTGTGGATCGTTTAGTTGGGATCGTCACTGGTGCCGATCCACAATCAGCTGGATCGGCAATTCTTTTTGGATCGTGCCCATCTCTAGTCATGACATTGCTTCCTGTTCCAAAACTGGAAATGACATCTTACTGAGAGCCAGTTCGGTATAGTGGTTAAGAGCGACAGGACTCTAATCTGGAGAACCAGATTTGATTCCCCTCTCCTCCACTTGAAGCCAGCTGGGTGACCTTGGGTCAATCACAGCTCTTCCAGAGCTCTCTCAGCCCCACCCACCTCACAGGGTAATTGTCATGAGGATAATAAACTGTTCTGAGTGGACATGGTTTTCCTGAAAAATGGTATATAAATCAAATGTTGGTTGTTGTTGTTGTTGTTGTTGTTTTAAGTCTGCACCCTCTCAATGCTCAGGGGTTTGCCACCAAAAGCTGGTAACCCTGGGCTAGGACAATTCAAAAGCTTCATAGTTTTTATGCATCTCAAGCCACTAATGTGGATCTTCTAACAACTACTGGAGTTTAAATTCACAAAATCTTCATAAAGATGGCATAACAAAGAATGACACCAGGAAGAAAGGGCACTAATGGAATTTGCCAGTTCAAAGGATCCAGCACACAGTTCAGAGAGGGGGCATGAGATACATGCAGGCTGCCGGAATGGAATTTATACCATGTTATGGGAAGGAAGAAACATCAGAAGAAGAGCCACTGAAAATACTTGGATAAATGTGCAGTTTCAAGCACATTTGGCTGAACATACATTGAATATAATATGAGAATAACTCTATGTACATACAAAGAAAAAAGTATACACTGTTCATAGACTGTACATGTGTTCACTTCAATTTTGAACAGGGTTACAGTCTAAACAATTGTTCATTTAAAACAGATACGGATATGCTATTTCTGATTAACAACGGCTCAGTAGAAACAGTAAACACTATATTATACATTCTTTGAGCTTAAGCCAGTATGGTGAAGTAGTTAGAGTGTTGACTAGGATCTAGGAAACCAGGATTCGATTCCCTGCTCTGCTGCAGCAGTTCACTGGGTGACCTTGGGCCAGTCACACACTCCCAGCCTTACCTACTTTGCAGGGTTGTTGTAAGAATAAAATGGAGGATAGGAGAATGATGTAAGCTACTTTGGCTCTCCAGTGTGAAGAAAGGCAGGGTACAAATGAGGTAAAGAAATAATAAATATAGCTAAAGATGGGGCTTAGATAAAAGTTTAGTGGCTGGGAAGGAGAAAAGGAAGGAGGGAAAGGATAGGTTTGGGAGGCTGCCAGAAGGAGGAAAAGCAGAATAATGTGTGGAGAAAGGTACAAGGGAAAGTGAGGTGTCCCACACAAGTTCTTGTGGGCTCCCCACTGTGCAACTGGGCCCAGCCCAGTTGCAGACAGCCAGAACTATACAGAGGGAAGGAGGGAAAGCTGAATATGGGGGACAGATAAGGTATGTTGGCTGGTGGGTGGAAAGGATAAAACAAAGCAGGAAAGGTGGAGAGGCTATGACGGCTTTTAGGGAAGGGAACGAAGAAATAGCGGTGGAGGAAAAATGAGATGCCTCTGCAAGTCCTTGTGGGTCCCCTGTTATGTATTGGGCAAGCTTCTATCTCAAACAAGTCTTCTGAAGCCTCCATCATCATTGGGTGTTTATTGCTGGTAACAGTCAATCATAGCAGCACAATAAAGACCAATCACTGTACTGTAAATAAGTTACAATGTATATAGTTAATGCAAATAAGAGCTTCCAGTTATGTGTTCTTATTGGGTGTTAATAAAGTTGGGGCATGGTTTGGGGACTGAAGTTGTGTATATATATATTTGCGGCTTGCCCCCTGTGTTTTCAGTGATATTCCTGATGAATAAAGAGCTTGTTGAAATCACTTCAGAGTCTGTACACACTATCTAACACCCCATCTGCTTTATATATCTTCCTGCTCCCAACAGCAGCAGCCAATGATTCTGGGTGGCCAAAGGACACAGGAATTATCCAAAATGTTATTGAATGGAGATTCAACAGAGCTGCTATATCTCAGGCTGCAACCTTGCTTTTCCTGTAAATTTTAGGTTTTTGGAGGCATACACTGTGTTAATAAACCAAATAAAATGAGATTATCTGTAAAGAAATTTACCACAGATTTTTTTTATCCCAGGTAAAACTGTTACTATTGTTCCTGAAGAATTACTTTTTATTGGCATCAAGGTATCTGATATACTAACTAAGGAGGTTTCAGCATATTCATCTGGCTTGGCCACAGTCTGTCTGATACACCCTCTAATCATGGCTAAATAGTCTTCAGCATATGCAATCGGGCAACTGTTCTTCATCATGAAGTGCTGGCATTCTCATTAAGCTTCTCTTAAAATAGCAGGTGAGCTAGTTTACATATGGAATACAAAGAGCTATGCATTGAAATCTACCTTCATACATGGAAACTCTTCTGACTACTATATTGCACTACCATTTTAACAGTTTTGAAATGCTGTCTTTACCTGCAAAGGCAAAATCAGCATCAAACAGACTAAAAATCAATTTATCTTTTGTATAGTAAAGGAAGTTCTCAAACTTTATATGGTTTTGTCTCTGTTTAATGAATTTGTTTTCTCAGAACAGCATGTTCGAAAATAAGTGTTATCAGCCTGCTTGGCAACAATGACCACAACACTACTAAATAAAACATAAATGAGGGCTGGAAACTAACCTTCTTCATCCAACTCAGAAAAATTCAAACAACAAAAGGCTAATAAATAATTCATTTTAGGTAGCTAAATGTTCTTTGAAAAAGGAGCCCCACAGACTCATCTGTGGGGCTCTGTTGCAGCATGGAGCCAGGCAGGGGACAACAAGGGGGATCTTCTCTGTCCCTCCAATGGATGCTTTGCTGCTGTAACAGCAAGGGATGGACTAGTGTTCCTGCTTAGGGTTACCAGGTTCCTATAGTTTCCCATTGGGGAGAGGGGACCCAGTACTTACCAGGAGGTTTCTCTTTGCGCATGTGTGCTCTTAGTGCTCCCATCATGCCAGTGGCGGGTATGCTCCCGAGATTCACATGGGATCAATTCAGCCTATTGGAGGCCAAAATTGACCCCTACAAAGCATGAGAGCATATCCACTGCCAGTGATGACATCACTTCAGGAAGTGATGTCCTCACAGCCCACAGGAAGCACACCTGCTCCGCACTTGCCCTGGAGGCCTTTTGTCTCCCAGGTCCATTCTCTGCACCTGTTTTCCTCAACATCCAGGTGAGGGGAGGTTGGGGAACTCTTGGAACAGGGGGTCCCCTGCCCCAACCAGGGGAATGGGATCCCTCGTTCCTGCTCATGTCCATCTGCAGCGGAGCCTAGGATGGATGAGGAATGGGCTTCTTTTTCCCACACCTCTCCCAGCTTTGCTTATCAGCGGCAACCATCATGTGTTGGATGGGGCAAGTAGGGTGAGCATTTCAGCCCCTCGCTCACAGTCTCCTCCCACCTTTGTTTTATTGTTCTGCTGCCTTGCTCCCTTCTTCCCACTATTTCCGGCCTCAGTTGCTGCTTGGCTTTCCAACTAGGGCAGTTTTTGCCCCAGCACCTCATGATTGCCTTGTGACTGCAAATGGCACAGTGGAGGTTTACATTTTAAGAAGAGTGTAGACAACTTGGACCCAGTTCAGAGAGTCAAAGATGGTCAGAGGTCTGGAAAAGTTGTTTTATGGGTAGAGGTTGAATGAACTGGGTATATTTAAACTGGAAATGACACACAATTGCACTGTTCAAATATTGGGAAAGGGCCAACACCTTTCATGGTGCCCATCAATTGTTTTTAGAAAGTGGGTGGGACCAGGTGGGGCTTTTGCCAAGCATGGCTTCTGATTGGCCATTGGAGATTTGATTGACTATGCAGATTTTTAAAAGCATTAGTTTGGCAGAAACTACTTCCACAACACAACGATCTTCAGTGTGTGACTGAAAGTAAGCTGTGGGAGCCAGTTTGTGGTTGGCTCTGTCTCCCGCAGTAGCCATTTTGTTAATGCACCCACCATACTGCATCAGAATTCCAAATGTGCCCACAGGCACAAAAAGTTGGGGACTACCAGGTTATCTCAGTTGAAGACTGCTAGAAACTTTTTAATGGTATTAGTAGTTTAAAAATTGTTTCCTTGTTTTGTGTGTGTGTGTGGGGGGGGCACTCTGACAATTCTGTATACCATAAACACATTCAAGGTGGAGTAGGATGGTATCCATTGGATGTTATCTTGTTGTAAGGACAATTTAAACAACATACATTTCTGTACTTAACTAGGAATTATCTATATCCAAAATGGTGCATGTGTGTGCATACCCCCCCCCCCACACACATACCTATCTGGAATTTCAGGGTGAAACAGTGTATCAATATGTAATGAAACATATCTCCAGCTCTTCCACTAGGCCTAGCTCAGTTCTGAGCTCTTAAGATTTACCAGCTACCGACTGAAAAGCAGAGTGTCTTACTGAGGGCGAAGCTACAAGTGACGAATGACACTTGAACGGCAAGTGTATTTCTCCCTGTTCACTTGCACTCCACTCAATCCACTTGCTGTGCAAGTGTCATTTCTCACTTGTAGCATGGCCCTCAGTCACAGAAATGCAAAATTATTATAATGCTCCATAAAGCATACTCCTGAAAAGCTGAATGACACCTAACATTGGCCTCACACATGGCCTCTGCAATACAACATGTCTTCTGAACAAAGCCTGTATAGATCACTCATACCTGTAATAACTGGATACTGAAGAAAAACGACAGTGTCTTTGTCAAGCAGTGGTTAGAGTGCTTTATCTTGTAGACCCAGGTTTGAATCCCCATTCTTCCATGGAAGTGTAAGCCAGTCACTTTTATTATTATTTATTTTATTTTGTTAAAATTTATCTTCCACTCTCTCCGCAAGCAGGCTCAGAGTAGATCACAATGTGATAAATACAATAAAAACATGATAGTATAAATTAAAACATCAGTCAATAAAAAATCCATTAAAATATCTTCGCACTTTCTCTATCCCAACCTAACATACTTCACAGGGTTGTTGTGAGAAGAAAACAAAAGAGGGGGGAACAATGTTATATGTTGCTTTAGATCCCAATGGGGAGAAAAATGGGATATACATACCTAAATAAAGAAAAATGGAGACTTCATTTAGGTTTGTGGGTTATTTGAGGAAAACAGATGTCCACTGTGCCATTGCATAATGATTCTTTTAATCAGTCTATTCTTTGTTTTTGACCCCTCCCCCAGCATAAATATGTCACAGGCTAGTAAGTGCCTTAATATAGGGAAGCAATTACTATTACAATAGAAAAGTTTTCATAACATTTTGCCAAATGACACTGTTTTTAAGCACTGTTTTTCAGTGCTTAAAAAAAAGCCCTACTTACATATCCTAGCATGACTACCTTAGGGCAAGATTGATATGGACTCCTACCTCAAAGTAATACAAACTTGCACTAGCTGAAGAGCATGTGGCAGATGGGAGATATATGGACAGCTCTGTTCCAGTTTTCTTACAGGATGTTAATTTAGCCAATGAATAAAGCATTTATAGTAGGAGGGAACAGTATCTGGCTATGCTTTCCACTGAATATCAGTGATTATCACATGTCTTCCATTTGTATTGGGGGAATGAGGAATATTGTCCTTTCCCAAATTATTCAGATTACTCACGTTACTCACAGTTCACATTTTGCTTGAACTGCTCAAGCAAAATTTTCAAGTTCTCCACTTAAATACTTATACCCATTCACTTAGAGTGTTGCTTCTAAAATTGGTTAGCAAAGAAACAAACTCATGTTCTCAGATGTTCTCAGATGTTCGCAGATGGGTGGTATACTTAATGCTGCCCACAGCTAGAATTCCTGAAATGAGGGAACTGCGGAATAACTGATAAGAGAAAATGTGTTTTCAGGATCCCTCAAGAGCTTTTCACAGAAAAAGAATCCTCAAATATTGTTATTTAAAAACAAACAGAAAATGACAGAATAGAAAGTGGTGAAGATATCCAACACCCAAAAATACACCGAAAGGACTGACACATATATGAGTCATGTTACTACCTTTAGACACATTATTCAGGGGCAACTAGTACTGAGATCTCTCTAAGCTGTAATTCAGATAATACAGTAGTTAGAATTTTTAGATCCTGAGGCAAGACACATAATTAGGACCCCTGCAAATCTTCACAGTAAACAAATTATTGCAAAATGTGTCTACATTAACTGCACATCCAGTCTTTCCTTCTCTCTTCCTGCTCCCAGTACAAAAACACATTTTTTCAAAATTGTATATGTACTTAGCTTTATGTATTTAATACTGTACACAAAATGGATCAGCAAACTTATCTTTTTCACAAACTCTTGGTAGCCTGCTTGATGACTAAAGTCCTGAAGCTTGTCTAGAATCTGTACAACTTACATACCTACCTGCTTTGAGCCACACTTCTGCTCTCCGTGGCAGAGCCATAGCACCCCCTGTGGTAAGGAAAAACTATTTCAGGGTGGTGAAGAAGGCACACTATCAGACTTCTGCTGTTTCTGTTAGGGAGGTGGCAGTTACGCCAATAAACCTGATACATCAGCTGGAGACAGCAAAAGCTTGTGATAACCCAATAATTTTGATCCCTGAGCTGCTGACCTATATATGCTATGCCACCAAATTCAGCTGACACCAAATTCAGTGTGCCCCCATCTCTATGTTCCCTTGTGTTGTTACAGCAGAGTATTCCAGGGCTGTGACAATGCTTGTGTATCTATTTTGTATGGTGGTGATTCATCTTTTGTGCTCCAAAGTCAGTGGTTAGAAGCCATTTATCCTAGCATTCTTTTTAATCAACTGAATGCAGTAAGTCATGCTGTTTGATTATAACATTCAACAAAAATACTTTTCACACCAATAAGACTGTAATATTACTATAGGGGAAACATTAAAGATTTATTAGAGCATGCATGCTACATCTCCTTACAGGCACAGGAGGATTGTGGTATTGGGTCAGAACAACGGTTCATCTATCTCAGTATCCTGTTTACTACCAGCAACTAAGCAAAGGCCTGAGGGAGGTTCATCAGGAGGGTATAATGACAATATCTGTCCCCAGTTGTTAATCTCTAGCATCAGAATACTCTATCTGCAAATGAAGGTCAGCTAAAATGACTATCAGCAACTAACTCCTCCGCAGAATTGCTCTCTATAGGGTGATTTAGAAATAGAGGCCTTTCTGCTTATGCTTTTGCTCTTTTGTGACTTGAGGCTATACAATGGACTCAGTATCTCATTGAAAAGGAATGAAATGATTTGGTGTAGGAGTTCTGTCATATTGTGGGTGCCTAAATTCAGCCCTAACAATAACAACAACAATAATAACATTTGATTTATATACCACCCATCAGGACAACTTAATATCCACTCAGAGCAGTTTACAAAGTATGTTATTATTATCCCCACAACAATCCCCCTGTGAGGTGGGTGGGGCTGAGAAAGCTCTGAGAGAGCTGTGAGTGACCCAAGGTCACCCAGCTGGCTTCAAGTGGAGGACTGGGGAACCAAACCCGGTTCTCCAGATTAGAGTCCTGCCACTCAGCCACTACACCAAACTGGCCACTACACCACCTTTTGACTTAAACAACTTAAATGGCACTAGAGGTATTTTTAAATTTAAAAATAACAAAATATTTATTTAACATAGATGGGAGAGGTCAGGTAATATTAGGGTTGAAAATTTCGGAAGGAACTCAATACAGATAACTCTGAGGTAAAATCCAAAGGCAGTTTCTAACCACACCAGACCAGGGATCTCTTCACTCTTCAAAGCTAACACCCTGTTTGATTGGGGAGGGAAATTCTCCTCTCACTAGAAGATCTAGCCTCTCTTTTTGGCTCAAATGGGAGTCTACACTTACTTCTCAAACTTCCTTGCCAACTTTCCCCCAGTTGTCCTGTCTGTATTAAACTGCTCTCAGGGCTGAATCTTGAAATTGTCTGTACTTGAGTTCTCTCAGTTAGAGCTGAAATCAGACTCTCTTCTTCCTAGCATCCAGTTCAGAAGTCTTACCCCCCCCCATTGGAATGAAGAGGCAGACACAAGACTTTGAACTAAAGAGCCGCTTTATTGAGAGCCATTTTGGTGTAGTGGTTAAGAGCACGGGACTATAATCTGGAGAGCCGGGTTTGATTCCCCACTCCTCCACTTGAAGCCAGCTGGGTGACCTTGGGCTGACCTTCTCTGGAGCTCTCTCAGACCCACCCACCTCATGGGGGGTTTTGTTGTGGGGATAATAATGACATACTTTGTAAACCACTCTGAGTGGGCATTAAGTTGTCCTGAAGGGCAGTATATAAATCGAATGTTGTTGTTGTTTTTAATTATAATTATTATATAACATTGACCTTAAAATACAGCAAGGGCCAACTAAGCAGTACAGGTCAAGCTACGGGGTCACCCCTGGACCACCACCTTGACCTGTCTGGGTGACCCTCACAGCCCCAAGCGTGGGCCATCCATGGAATGGCTTGGACCCAGCCAGCCAGGCAAAACGGATCCCACCTTCAAGCTCCTAAAACCTCGGCCATACAGCATGAGGGAAGGCCTTGCACATGGGGTTCACTGCGGCAGACTCCAGTTGGTGGTAGCTGTCACAAGCATTCCCCTTGCTCCTGGTAGACCCCCATTTCCCCTCCAATGGGGAAGTGCCAAGGAGTGCTCACCGGCCTGCTCCCTACCCCCAAACTCTCTCCTGCCAGTGGCCTACCATCACTGCACCACCACAGCCAATTACCTCAAACCACTGCCTGCAGTGCAAGGTAGGTGAAAAACCACCTCTCCCCCATGCCAATATGGAGAAAGGAGAAAAAATTCCTACCTGGCTCTAGGAACAGCAGCATACTAATCCTGCACTACTACAGGGTGAGGTGGGTGGGCCGAGCAAGCAAAGCAACTGCCTACAGGGAGGTCAGAGCTGCCTTCTGAGGACTCTGGCTCAGCACCCAGCCAAATCCCCATATATTTGAAGAATATCTCTGCCTCATCCTCCTTCCAAGCAGGCAAAGTACAGCCCCCAGCTTAAGCCACTGCATGGCAGCTGAGAGTGCCACATTATCTCAGCTCATGCTACCCAATCATATTCCTTGGAGTAGCCTGTCACTCAAGGCAATCTGCTTCTGTGAAGAATTAACCTTTTACAGTCCTTCAGCTGTTTGTACACCATTTCTGTTTTTTAAAAGTGCAGTCTGTCACACCTATTCTCTGAGATGAACTGCTGATTTGTTATATATTATCAGTTTTTTGACTAGGATGATGGTGGGCAGCGTCTGTGGCTTGATCAGAGGAAAGAACATCCATACCATTCATTTTCACGAACCATGCATTAGCCAACCAGTCACATATCAAATCAAATTAAACTTTATTAACAGAGTCATAGACCAGCATAAGTCTTGTGAGAATTCCCAACAACCACAACAAATAAGGTTAAAATTGATTGCTACATATAATAATTCAAGAATAGTTGTTAATAGAATAGTGGATAGAGTTGATAAAATTCTACATAATATACAGATATAACTTAAGCCACCTGTTTCTGAAAAATTTTACAGGCTGCCATGAAGAACTTCCAGTTGATCCACCAGTGGATTTTCATCTACAAGTAACATTCTTACATACGCTATATCTACTCAATGAAGATACTTACTACATAAGCGAAGGATAAACTTAGAACAAACCTCTTGATACCAGGAACAATAAAGTAAAATGTGTTTGATAGTTTCGATCTCCCCTGAATCACAAGAGCATAGCCTTTTGTCAAGGGAACCTTTTTATATCACCCATCCAAAACTGCAGAGGGTAATACTTGGCATCTGGCAAGGGAAATGCCTTCCTGTGACTAGAGATCTCCAACTAAAAGAAATAAGTACCTGGGGAACCTATGTATCTAGAGTTTTCCAAACATAGGTCAGTACCCTCTCTAAATCTGTCGCTCAATATCCATCACTCTTTGCTTTAGAACTTGTTTCACTTGCTCATACCCCATTTCCAGAACAGAACAAAGACAGAAGTACAAATTTGCCAGCTTAATTCTAACAGCCTTTAGTCATGTGGGTTGATAACTGCCTTGAGCATACGGCCACTGTGCATGAGATTTGATATAGGAATGTTTTGAACTCAATATTCTTGGTAACTGCCAGGAAGAAGGGATGCCGGAAATGGGATATTCTCACTAGGAAACCCGTTGCGGTTGTTATTTATCTGTAATATATGCATTGCTTTGTGGATTGATGTCAAGCATTGTACACTGTGCTCAATAGAAATTTGTATATTATACTCTGACCTTTGAATGCATGTGCTGTGCTCAGGAGGTACGGTCCCTTTAAGCTAGCATTTGCATTTTTGTAAAGATATTTATAAGCACACGTGCACTTTAATTTTGTTAGTATTGATGCTATAAGCTGACTGGTTAGGACGTGTATACCTTCTCTAATTTATGATCTTCCTGAACTGATATCAGTGATATAAAAAGGCTTTTTGTAATTGATTATAGTAAGTTGGTCATGGTGGTTTTCTTTTGTGTGGAGTCACAACGGGCTTTCCTTGAGCCCAAGGATAGCAGTATAACCCCTAAATACTTAAAACTAACTACCTACTTTATCTAGTGGCCATTTATGCTTCAAGTCCATATCTTAGGTCTCCTACCAAATGCAACCAGATACATATGCTTTTTTTTTAATGTTATGCATAGTAAAATTTTGAAGGTTTGTTAACCTTTGAAGTAGAAAATTAACTAATACATTAATTGTAGGGTATGAAGAAGTGAGCTGTGGCTCACGGAAGCTCATACCCTACCACAAATTTTGTTAGTCTTATAGGTACTACTGGACTCTTGCTCTTTTAACTGCTACAGACAGACTAACATGGCTATCCATCTTTATGTAATACATTTATAAATAAATAACATTAAAATTGGGTAGTATTCCCCCTGTAAACATTATGGCCCCAAATTACTAGAACAGGAGGGAGGGTATAACATGCAGTTTAATTTAACGCCCTATATGACTTGGGGCCAGGTTAGTTGAAAGACTTCCTATTCCCATATGAACCTACCTGAGCACTGGTCATTTTCAGGGGCCCCACTTGGGGTGCCCCCTCCAGCTGATAGGTGGCAACCTAAGAAAGGGCTTTCTGGGTCATACCACCAAAACTCTGGAACTGTCTCCCCAGGGACATTCATCTGTCTCCCTTGATCATTTTCTTCTGCCAACAGATAAAGACTTTATTAGGTATTCCCTCTTATTACCCACCCCCCTCCTTGGTTGTGTGTGTTTTTATGTGTTTGTATGCTTTATTTAATTGTTTAAAATATTTTATATATTTAAATATATATAAAATAAATGCACTCTCCTGCTCACTAAATGCTTTTAAAATCTTTGAAATGTTTTAATGTTTATAATGTTTTAAAGTATTTAACCTTGGGGACTTGAATTGGATGAAAGGTATTGTAGAAATGTTTTAAACAAACAATCAAACATTCTCTTTGTTTTGGTGGTGATGTGATAGAGGAGTAAAGAAGGAAACATTGGACACTGAAGCTGAGAAAATGCAGTTTGGCAATACAAAATTAAGGATCCCTTTTCTTTCTCCCTTTCACCACTGTTTGCCCAAAATTCCATTAATCTCAGGGTTATTATTAGATAAAACATTCAGTTTGCCTTTTCACCACCCCTACCAGCCACAGGCATCACCTTAAATACACTGCAATTGAACATGACATTTAATGTCAAGCTCAACAGTACTAATGCAATTGCAATTGTCTCCAGGACAACCTATAGCATGACCTTCCCTCTGATGTATGTGAGCTACACGTCCCCTCTCCTTTTCTCTCTCTTTCCTGCACGACCAACTCAGATATTCTGCTTAGCTAATTCTGATAAATTCTCCTCATCTCCTCTTTTCAATTAATGTAATTTACCCTTTTCTGTACTGGGTACTGTTCTCTAAAGGATGTGTATTTGTGTGGAGTCTCAGATGTGACTGTAACACATGCAGACAGTGGTCTGCCAAATTTCATTGGTAACTGGATGAAATTTATCCCTCTGTTTATAGTGTTTTCTTTGGCTCTTAAGAAATGTTTGTGGCAACTGCTTATTTCATTGTTATGCTGAAATTTCCTTCTTGGTGGGTCCTCTGACTCATTTACCATGCATAAATCTTGGCAGGGGGAATCCCTTTCAGTTTAGTAAAATAGAATGTTTCTGCTTGGAGAAAATAAGTTTACTAATCTTTTTGTTATAAGCAAGGAGTTCCCGTTGTCTGGCGGGGGGGGGGGGAGCTCCTCTATATACTTTATGGCCAAAGTACACATTACAGAAATGGCTCTAGGATGGGACCTGTTTGCCCCTTCCACATACACTGGGATGGACACGAGGAACCTAAGGAAGAGGCCAACAGACCCTCGATGGCCAATCATGCTGGGAATAAAGCATGGGATGGAAGCATGAAGCTCCCCTTCCCCCTCACATTGTTTGGAGTCCTTTAGAGCAATGGGGAAGTTTCAAAGGTTGGGGAACATGTGACTGAAAGTTGAATAGAATACCCATGACCAAAGGTGTTTCACACATAATGTGTAGTTTGGCCCTCAGTGAGGCAACAAAAACATATTGTTGGAAGTGCATATAAGAAAGAGATGAAGTGCACAACAGTCACAGCGTGTGTGATGTTAAGTCTTGTCAGATACATGTTGGTACTAACCAGATAGATTACATTTTGGGAAGACCAATCTTTGCACTTTATTGTTTTGAATACTTTGGTGCTTGATCTACCAAAAAGTCAAATGGTGATCTCATAACACAATACAGAAAATAATGGACAATTTGTTTCTTTTTGTTGATGCTACCATCTTCCAGAACTGAGCTATCAGAAGTGGAGTGTCCTATGGATCATATGAATATTTCCACTATCTCCAACTTCTTTTTCTTTACAAACCACATACAGACAAACTTTTTAAATAGTGACATCCCAGTTTTGCTCCTCCCCCAGAGTTTCAGTTGTCTAGTGATTTCTCCTTTCAATTTTAAGGACAAATGGTGAAGAGTGGTGGGCATTTCACTTTCCAGATGATGGTTATATTTGGAGATAACTCTGCTTCTATATTTATTGGTACTGTTTTCTGCCTTGAATAATTGTTTTCTAACAGAAATTAGTAATCTTTAATGGGTTAGGATTTTATATTTTTAGAATAATGAATTATAAACCACTCTGCTTGGAAGTGGTATATAAGTTTAACAAAATATAGTAACATTATTGTAGCCATCTCTCTGTTTGACTATAACTACCAGCATGCGGAAATGCAAAGATTCACAACAGGAAATTAAGAATAAGATTATGTCAACAGTAATTTTTGCTGTAAAAATTTAGGAAGGGAACTGAGATGAATTCTTAAAATCAAACAAACCTACTACCATATGAATACTTATTCAATAAAAGTGACAGGAGAGCATTATGCTGTGGCAGAACAGTTTTCTCAGTATAATTGTCTGTGCCCCCCAGTCCATATTTTAAAAGCAAATTTCTAGCCATCATGATTTCCAATATAAGGCTGAACATGAAGGCAGTATCAGTTGAATAACTGAATCCAACAAACCATTGTATTGACATAGTAGTTTCCAAGACTGATAGCTAGCCCAAAGTCGCAATAGTCATTCTCAAAAACTGACACCAGAAACCATTATTACGGTACTACAAGACAACTTTGAAAAATAACAGTATCCTGGCAATACCGGCATAATAAAGAAGAAAAAGGAATCTTCCAGTTATTCAGAGCAGTGCTACAACATCACACTGTCTACACATAATAGCAGCAAGGTGGATGTTGTAGTAGCAAGATTATATGGCATTTCATCACCCCTCCACTGCTTTACAGTACTGTAAACAGGAATCTATATTCATCTATATATCCATAAAGCATAGACATAAGTCATGTTCACATATTGCAGTGAATGCATGTATACACTGTATGAACATGATTATCTATTTGGAAGAGACAGCCAACATGTGTTTGTTCACTTCACAAATGAAACTGGGAAATAGTTAGGATTAGAGGTGGACATGATTAAAAAAAAATACCGATCAAGCTGATCGGGGATTGGCACTGGCAACGACCCCGAATCACCGATCCACAGCGATCATCTCCCGTTTCCAATCTGTGGATCAGATCGGGGAGGCCAAAGCGGAGGGGCGCCTTGCTGTTCCCAGCTATGTGGGAAGGTGGGTGGTGGTGGCGACTGCCGGGCCCGGTGGGCATGGGGAGGGGACATTCACACACACACACACACACTTAGAGCAGAGGGGGGGGAGTTTTTAACCCAGCGACAAGCCGCCTCCCCTCAGGGAGGGGACGTATACACACACACGTAGAGCAGAGGGGGAAAAGTTTTTAACCCGGCGACGAGCCGCCTCCCCTCAGGGAGGGAACGTTCACACACACACACACACTTAGAGCAGGGGGGGGAGTTTTTAATCCGGCGATGAGCCGCTTCCCCTCAGGGAGGGGACATTCACACACACACACACACTTAGAGCAGAGGGGGAAAAATTTTTAGCCTGTCCCTGCCTCTCCAAAAAGAGAGAGAGAGACACACCCTGTCAACATGTTTCAGCCAGCTTTTTAAAAAAAGCAGGGACAGAATCCTCCATTTCTCCCCACCCAATTTTAAAAGCAAGCAGCCAGTCTTAAACACACACAGAGCCGTGAATGAGGTTTTCCCACAACATACAGTGTTTTAAAAGCAGGTTAAAAACAGAGAGTGACAGACAGAAAAACAGCCATTCCTCCTACAAAGCCCCGTTTTTTTAAAAAGCAAAAAACGTTTGGAGTGCCCATGGCTACAGAACACCCCCTTCCCCCTCCCTCCCTTGACTGTCTTCTCCCAACTGGTGAGTGCGTTGCTGCTCCGTGGTTGGAAGGAAGCCCTGCTGATCAAGGAAAGCTGGGCTTCCATTTGGGTTTCCAGGGCGACAGAAGGAGGGGAAACACAGCTCAGGCATTTCCCTGGCTCCGTTGCCAGGGCAATAGATTGCTGGCGCCAGAGTGTCTGGATCATGATCAGATACCGATCGACCCAATCAAGCCCCGAATAACCACCCCCCCCCAACTGCTGGATCTGTTGCCGTGGACGGCACCGATCCACCGGGTCCCAATCACCCGAACGCCATTTTTGGGGGTATTTTTCTATCGTAATGCCAATTGTGCCCATCTCTAGTTAGGATTATCAGGTGCCCACTTATGACAGGCAATCACTGGGCAATTAGAGCCTCTGCCCACCAATCTCTAGCCCAGTGAAATGGGGGAAATGCTATCATTGTCCCAGGTCAATGACATTATTTCCTGTGTGACCCAGAAGCAATGGTGTCACCCCAGGGCAAAATCTTAAACACTCAACCAAAAATATGGCCTCTTCCCGGCATGCAGCTACACTGCTAAAGCTTGGGGTCATTAGTTGCTGCCCTGGAAGGAGGCAGGCAGCAACACCCCTTCCTTTCAATCCAGGGTTTGACTGGGAGGGCGGAGACAAGGGCCTTAGGAGGCTGCTGCACCCTGCCCAGTCGCAGTTGGGAAGAGTCACTCGGCCCACCCTCCTCGCCCTATACTGGTACAGGATTAGCCAGCTGCGGTTATCAGAGCCAGGTAGGAATTTTTTATCCTCTTTCCAATTTAGCATGGGAATGAGGGGTTTTTCGCCTGCCTTGTACTGGTTTTGGGGATTGAGGTCATTGGCTAATGGTGGTTCAGGTTAGCAGTGTCATTGGCAGGTTTGAGTTTGAGATAGGGTGTGGGCCGGTGAGCACCCTTGGCACTTCCCTATTGGTGGGAAGAGGGGCCTGCCTGAAGGGCTGGTACTGCTTTGATGGCTGCCAGCTGCAGGGGCAGGCTGCCTTTGGGAACCCTCGCGTGCAACTCCTTCCCTCACCGCTGTACAGCTGAGGTGTTCAGGAGCTTGAAAGGGGGTGACCAAATTGCCTGGCTGGCTGGGTCCATGCCATCCATGGATGGGGCTCACCTGGGGCTTCGGGGCTCACCCAGACAAGTCAAGGCAGTGGTCCAGGGTGGACCCCGTGGCTTGACCTGTACTGCTTTAGGCCCTTGCCGCTGTTCTGGCTTGTTCTAGTTGTATGAAGTTAATAAAGTGGCCCTTATATCCAAACTTGGTGTCTGTCTCTTCATTCCGACTAGGGTGGCAATATAGTGTTTTGAAATGCTATGATGGAACTGACATCTTCATCCAGGGTTGACAATCATGTGCATGCTCCTCCCCATCCATCAGCAGTTATTGGGGGTGGGGGTGGGGGTGGGGGTTGGGGGTGGGGGAGACTTGGCAACCCTAGGAATAATACTTGGATAAATGTGTGGTTTCAATCACATTTTCAGCTGTACATGCACTGAATGTAACTTCAGAAATACTCAATGCTTTTATAAAGAAAAAGTGCACCCAGTACACAGATAGTATGTATATCCATTGTGGCAACTTCCAGATTGCCCTTTTGAAGTATTTTGGCCTCTTTACAGCTGGGAGTTATTTAAAGCATTTCACACACATTTCATTCTGAATCACTTTCCTACCCCATTTCTGAGGGCTTTGTCTGCTGTTTTGGAATGCCTTTGCTGCTTCATAAGTTTCCCCTGAGGTGATGCAGAGCTGATGCTGTTTGCCATTTGAAATTGTTTCCTTTCTAAAGTCCATGTCCCCTTTCTGCCATCTTTGTGCAAGCCTTATCTCCAGCAACAAAATAACTGTTGGGGCTGATGGGAATTTTGGCGTGCATTTCTTTTAAGGGCAGACTCCCCTTTCTCTCCTTTTAAATGTATCTGAACTCTCCCTTCTCCCCTTGCAGCAGAAAAAGCAGGGTAAGTTAGCAGTGTGAAAGTGCCCTGTAACTTGTGAATAGGACTACAGTCTACACAATGCTTGTTAAAAATATATATAAATTTGCTGTTTCCCAATTGATATTTGCCTAGTAGAAACAGCAAACACCTTTACTGAGCTCAAGCCAGTATGATGAAGTGGTTGGACTAGGATCTGGGATACGTAGGTTGAATCTGACATGGAAGCTTGCTGCTTGACAGCCAGTCATACACTCTTAGCCTAATTTTTCATATGATTATTGTGAAGATCAAATAGAGGAGAAGAGAACTCTGAGCCCCCAATGGGGAGAAAGGAAGGGCAAGAATGAAACAAATTAAGTTGATTAAGTTTGTTTCTTTAAAAAGGCAAGGCAAATTTGGAAATGCTTCTTTAGGCAAAATATACTTCGAGAGAGTAGTTAGTTATAATGTGATACTATTAGTAACATAACTTAAGGAAAGGGGTTTTACGCTTCCTTAGTCATCAGCATTCATGTGTTACATGTCTTTGAATTTTAGCAACCGTATCTTTTTAGCTTCACAGAATGGCATCAAGAGGTGAAAATGGAGTAACAAATTACAAGATCTTACAGTTCAAGTGGGTGCATTACATTTTGTGACTTGGACTTAATTGTTGCATGATATTTAAATGCAGTTATTCATTAAAAGGCAGTTAATCACAGTCTCCTCTGTACAAATGATTGATTCATGTCCCCTGATTCAAGCATATATCTCCTGGAAAATGCAAATGTGTTTAAAGTCCCTTGGAAAGAAGCTGTATGTAACCAATGTACTGTGTTTGTCAAGAAATTACTGTGTGTCTAGCGCAAATTGATTCATTCACTTCATTAGTTTCAGGGTAGGTGGATGTCATTCACACATGTCTTTACATGCCTAGCAGCAGAAATGAAGAGTATGCTGAACATGCCTCCAAAGGAAGGCAAAAACTTTACATATAATTTCTGGTTAGTCAAGCTGTAATCTTCTTGTAGATCAAGATGAATGGAAGAACGGCTCAAAGGGAATGATATGGGGTAGAGGTTGTCTATTTGAAATTGAGGAATATATTGACACATGAGATATAACAGTGATCGACCCTACTAAACGGTGCAATAGAGAGATGGTTCCCCTTTAATAAAATCTAACATAACAGTAATGGAATAGAGGGAAGGCTCCCCTTTAAGGAAATAGCATTGAATTGGATGAGACTATTTATGCAGTCAGAATGGGAAGCACCTTACCCCAGAGATATTGATGAGATCGGAGACGGAATTTGGAATGTAATACACGAATGATTGTGAGTTCAATGTGTTTTACTATGGAGTTTATGTATATAAGAAACGCCCAGGAGCTGAAATAATTGTGGTTTATTATAGAAATACGGGCCGGAAGAAGAACCACTTTGAAACGAGCGGAGTAGTAAAAGGCCGGCGAAGCTCGTAGCCAGCTTTCAGGGAACGCCAGCAGCCCAGAATCCAAGCCGGGAGCTCTCCCCGCATGCAGGGGAACAAGCGGCGTCTCTTTACCCATTTGGGTTTTGACTGTAATTGCTCCCATTTTTGGGCACTTTAATGTTTGTATATTTATGTTAAGTACTGGTTCCACCTGATGTATGTGCAGGGGACTAGGTATTAGTATGTATACTAAGAAATACTGACATTTACCCATTGGAGGTTCTATAAATATAGACTATACCGTCTGACACGGGAATTCTACTTTTTGGCTGTACTTCCTTGAGCAGGTGCTCACTTGTTGTAGATGAATTCACACATGTCTTTACATGCCTAGCAGCGGAAATGAAGAGTATGCTGAACGTGCCTCCAAAGAAAGGCAGAAACTTTACATATAATTTCTGGTTAGTCAAGCTGTAATCTTCTTGTAGATCAAGATGAATGGAAGAACAGCTCAAAGGGAATGATATGGGGTAGAGAGGAGAATACCTAGGAATGTGAAAGGGTGATAGAGGGGAAGAATATCAAGATTTGGGTCCAGTAGCACCTTAAAGAACAAAGTTAGAAGGAAAAGATAAAGGGAGGAAACAGAGACGGGGGTATTTTTCCTTATTAAATCTTCACAATATTGCTTCTGACACTGATGTTGGTGCAGACTCATTACTACAGCATTGTTGAACTGAGCCTTGTTTTGGTAACCTGTCCTAGCCTTTATCCTGCTTAGCGCATGATCATTTACTTGCTTACTTACCACTTACTTTTATTCATACTCTACTTTTCTCCCCAAGTGGCTTACATCATTCTCCTTTCCTCCATTTTATCTTCAAAACAACCCAGTGAGGTAGGTTAGGCCAAGAGTGAATGACTTTGGGGCATTTCCTCCTCCCCCTGAATTATAAATTTATTTTAGTATTCTGAAAATTTCTTAGCGAATTTTCCAAAAAGATTGCTCATGGTGACATTCAAAAGAGATAGTTGTTCTTCCATTTCCTCATACCTCTCACAGCTGTAACTCAACACCCTCCAGTGTTGAATTAAATTATTTTGACATCCTAAGTGACATTTTTCCATGCTGGTATTCAGCAGCTAATTCTCTGTTGTTGGCAGACTGCATGGTGTCTCTTTCATTTCTGCCATGGTTAACATCAGGTGGGCAAGATGAGCAAATACTATATACTGGATTTATAGTTAGGCAAAGGTTCTGCAGGGGCCTTACCAGTCTGATAGAAACCACAGTCCGGTTTCCTTTTTGACCTGGGAGGCAAGTGATCAAGAAAAGCCAATGATTTACTGCAATTTGACATACAGCTTAAATAGTTTTTTTTTAATTCCCTTGGATTGTAACTTTTATGCTCCTAGTGATATCATTCCATAAGGGGTCTAATTGATTTGTGATGTATTTGATTTCCAGTAGCATTCATTTTGAACATACAACAAAGATTAATCTGACATTAACAGACTGAAATTGGATGTTTGTGAAGAGAGATGCCTCCATTTCTAGGAGTACAACAAAGAGAGAAGCCATAAGGCTATTGTCCAGTTTGGCTACTCCAGTCTGACTGCTTCACTTATTTCATTCTCCGGTTTGTCTTGTGTTGTTGTACAACAATGAGGGTTCAGATTTTTCAGTCTGAACAAATATCCAAAATAATAATAATGAAATATTGAAATATCTAAAATATTGAGGTATCTGACGAGATATTTGGAGTTCTCAGAATACTGACATTGAGGTCCCAACTACTTCTGGAAATGTTTGGGAATATCTGGGGCCAGCATTTTAAGGCTCCCAGGCCTATTTTGTTTCAATTTTACACGTTTGGTTGGACTTGCAACGGTGTCTCTTGCTTAAATTGGTTTGGCTTGGATTCTCTGGTTTGACATTGGTTCTGTTGGGTTTGCCACATTGGCCAGTGGTGGTTCTGTTGAGATTTTCTTGTTTCACATGGGTTTTGTTGGGCTTGTTGTTTCTGTTTGAATTTGGTGGCTTTTGGCCAGTGGTTTCGCTTATGTGTTTGGCTACTGGTTTCTTTGTCCTAGAGAAAGCATAGTTGTTCCCTCCCCCACTCCATCCCCATAGGGAAAATAGAGAGTAGTAGGATGGCTAGTGGCACCTTGTTCAGAGACCTGCAGAATTTGACCCTTTGATCCAATTCATTTGAAACTTGTAGAGTCTTTAGTGGGCAGACAAGACTATATTCCCTGCCATTTTGATGTAATTTGCTTGAAAACCAGCCACTCCAGAGGAACCACAGGGAATAGCAGACCCCCACTCCAGAATTTTAGGTATTCCCACCAAAAATAATCAGAACCCCAGAACAGTATTGGAAGACCCAAATATTCTGGAATACTGCTATGGAACCCATTCCTAAAATCCAACTCTGAAAAATACTGACTTTTTTTCCAGGTGCACATCTCTACTATTGTATCCTGCTAGCCTCTTCAGTATTAAGTAATTATGGCATTAACTTTTTTATGGAGAAGGGGGAAAACACCATCTTGGCCCACTTCCTCCACTTCTATCTCCTTAATGCTTCTCCAGCAATTGTAATGAGATGTGGTAAGTCATAAGGGAAATGAAGTTAATAGGGGAAAGAAATGTTTCCTTATGAATGCTGTAAAATAAATAAAATTTTGTTGACCCTGATAATTACTGTGTGTTTCCCTATCTGCTATCCCTCCCCCTGGAAAGTATGATCTGGCATCAGTGAGCCATGGTCTGATCACTGTAATTTGCTCTATGTGGAGCTGTCTTTGAAAACCTTCTGGAGAATTCAATTGGCCCAAAATGAGGTAGTCAGGCTATTATCATTGGTTGCTTAGAGGAATCATATTATTCATATATTGGTTATTTATCTGTTTCTGGGCATAATTCAAAGTTCTAGTTCTTACCTTTAAAACTCTAAACACATGGGTCTAGGGTAGCCAAGGGATTGTCTCCTCCCAAACTATCCAGCGCACCAGTAAAGATCTGCCTCTGTCCCTGCTCTCTGTGAGGTGAGGCAGGTAATAACTAGAGACGGCATTTTCTGTGGTGGCCCCTTACTTCAGCAGTCCCTTCTCCTTATGATTCATTTGGTGCCTACTTTATTTTCTTTCAGGCACTGTTTATGGGCTTTTCTGCATGCATGACTTATTCCTGCTTTTATTAGCAGTCAGTCCCTTAGCATCAGAATTGCATTGAGCATAGGTGTTCCTCATGTCTTCCATCCCTCACATTTTTCCTGTTGCTACATCAGTTGCTACATCAGTTTATACACCAGTTTCTTATAGATGTACCTTTTTGAAAAACATGATTTTGAGCAAGGGTGCTGTCATCATTTGTGGCATCACAGTGTTATCCCTCCTATTTTTGTTTCATACACTAGAACAGGGTCTGGGCATGCACACACAATTCCAATATTGTTTCTGTGGGAAAATGTAGTAAAAGATTCTCTGTTCAAAGATTCACCCCAATATTTGGATGTTAGGAGTTGCAAACTGGTTTTCAAAAGTTTTCCTGTCAACAAACAGCAGGCAAATTAATTCCCAGTTTCACTCAGTCTGGTAACAGGTTTTAATCATTAATTGCAAACCTCCTTGCTATAATTTGCCTCTGTGAAAGAATGAATGCCTCTGAGCATTGGCTGAATGCCTCTTATTCAAATGGCTCTCATGCACAAACACCAATAATCTGGGATTAGGGTTGATGGGCTATCTAATTAATTGCCTTCAAGCAGCTGGTACTTAACATTTAGTCATGTAAATGTCTCTAGCATGCCAAGAATAAGGATGCAGGGCAGTGAGGGCCACTCTGTAGCAGTCCCCACCAGAACTGAAAATGTTAACAAATACCGCAAAACACATTTTAAATTTTCCATTATATATGTGTGTATGTATGACACCAAAGGTTTTTTAAAAAAATAAAAATAAAACATCAACTTGCTTATGCAACCCCCCCTTCTTTCTGTTGGTGGGGGGGAAGGGGGGAAGTCAAGGCAGGAAAAAATGGGGGTGGGATGCTAGGTGAAATGGATCCAGAGAATGTAGATCCATGAAAATGGATCCAGAGAAGATGGGTTAACCTGATGTGCAGAAGATGGGTTAAACTGAAATAGTAAGGATACATAACTGATGCACTAACACCGTGTGGGAAAGGACTCTGAACAGACAGCACCGAAATATTTATTCATTTATTTGGATAATCCCACTCTTGCCAACATCTGAACAAGCTACAAAAGTGGTTTCCCATTATCAGTTACAGAAAGCTGAGAATACGGCTTTCCTATTTTATGACTGGTGATTGGAGCCATTCACAAACAGGATTCTGGATAACATTTGCTGTGTCTATTTGTGCACTAACATTTTATTTCAGCAAACATCGTTTCCTGTTAACTATGGGTTTGCAATGGGATGTATAAATAATTAACATGTCGGTTATGTGAATTCTTTGCCTTCGTTATAAGCCAATATTAAAACACGAAGGCAGGAAAAGAAATAAAAACCTTTAGAGTCTTTGTTATTTTAATTATCTTTTTTATTGAATATAAATTTCTTCTGATTACTGAAACATTCATTAATGAGGATTGAAGACAATGTAAGCATCAAATTATTCAAGTTTAGATTAGGGTTGCTATTAACTTTGGCAAGCAGTGAGTCAAACATTTGATTTAAATAGCCTGGGTTTTCAAAGTTCATTTACATTTTTTGTGCCTGATATGTAAAAATATTTTTGTCCCTATCTTGGGGAGGGGGATCCAGCTTCTCCTAGTCCTGTGAAATCAGTTCATTTCAGCTTTTCTGTCCCATTGAATTCACAAAAATATCTTTTTTTTTCACGTCGCTGAGCTTCTGGGACATCCTTCTTAACTCTGGTGTTTATGTATTGGTATAGCACATTTCACAAAGACATAGATGGCTGTTGCAGCATGGTGGATTTTGTTTCCCTGGAAGACAAGCCAAAGCCAAGGCTAAGCTTCTTTTGGAAAGGCTGCAGGGACCATTTTTTGGACTAACCTTGGAGTTTGGGTATTAGGATATTATAGAATTTAGGTTTTAATATCTGTTGTGGTCTACCAGTTTTACAGGCTCATTTGTTCCATAATGTATTGTTATGTACAAAGATTATTAAGGGCCAGGTATGTGCTTATATATTTATACAATGACTTAACATAATTATTTATGTAGCTCAGATCATGAACAAGCGCTGGAATGTAAGTAGATTGCTCTGACTTAATGTACACATTAAACAGAAACAGATAGAATATTTAGTTTGCAAGTGTGCAGAGAATAAGGAATTTAATCAAATGCTAGTTAATTGGCCAATGCCAAGAAAATTTTCACTTCATGCTAATAATTTTAATTCCTCATGGAAATAAAAACTTAGTGGCTTCTGGCTTAGTTGATAACATACAGAAACTTGGGACCAATCATTTAGGCCTGAATTGGATTATACTTTTTCTACCATCTTCTTCCAAGACATAGTAGGAATATAATATACCTTGGAGGGCCTGTGTCAGTGAAAATCTACATGTTCACATGTCTGCAATAGTAGTCAGAGTTGCAGGCATGGCATTTCACTGGATATGAGGGGACCATGTTCTACAGTACTATGTTACCCTCAACTCTTTGAATTCCAAGAATTCCTTTTTTAAAACATACATTTCTAGTCCTTTTCTTGTTGCAGAGGTATAAAGAAAAATGTGCAAACCAAATTTATCTGGTCCAACTGACAAGGTGGTTCAACTGGCAAGGAATGGGGAAGAAAAGAAGGAAGATTTCTGGAGGTGAATTATTCTACTCTTCCTGACCAAATTCATTCTGTTCTGTCACATTATTTTTCCTCACTAAATTCTTTTACCTTGTTCTTATTAGTGTGCGTCCTCTTTAAAGTCCAAAAAGATAAATGGGCAGAACATTGGAGTGAGATTTATGCTAATGTGTGGAGTTGCCTCCTCCGTTTGCTGTGGTAAATTTGCTTGAGGAGTAGGTGAGGCATTTCAACGAAGGGAATAGAAAAAATAATGCCCAGTTTCACACAGTCTGGTAACAGGTTTTAATCATTAATTGCAAACATCCTTGCTATAATTTGCCTCCGTGAAAGAATGAATGCCTCTGAACATTGGTTGAATGCCTTTTATTCCATCTGCTCTCATGCATAAACACCCATAATCTGGGATTAGGGTTGATGGATTGAAGAGGTATAATGTCTAGGCAGGTTTGAAATGCAGAACTTTTCACAACAGAAAAAAGAAGTATTCTACTATAGAAGGCCAAAGGCTGAAGGAGCAGGCTATTCAGGCAGTCTTAAGTCCCATTCTTTCTCACTGCAGACAAATAAGGTATTTGAGAGGATCTAAATCAATTTGAGCCAAGAATAGACCCTTCTCAAATACTGATACCACAAACACTGTGCATGTGATGTATGCAGTGCGTTCCCCTCAATACACAATAGCCATACACACCAATTTAACTGGCATTAGGGTGTAGTTTCTAGATTTAGGGAATTTATCTGTAGGTAGGTGTAATTTAGGAATCTCCCATTTTTGTAATTAAGGTACTGAATAATTACCATCTCTCCCCACCCATCCCGGTTTGAATTATGCCCTGCAACATCTCTTGAGAGAAGAATATAAGTACTGAAATTATGATAACTAATAGAGGTGTGCATTGAGGAAATTTCTGTTTCAGTTTCAGATCCGGGGCTTGCAAATTAACTCTGTACCATTATCAGTTTGTTCCAGATGGGCTGAGGCTGATTTGGATCTAATCCATTTTTTTTAATCATGAGTTTTGGCCCATTGTGTGCAAGCAAGGCAGATGTTTCATACAGGTGTGCACACACATACTGTTCTCTTCAAGAGGAATTGGGGAAACAAGGCTCAGGGGTAGCTGTTTTTGCACTTACTAGCACCAAAATTGCCCAGAAGAGTCTTCTCTCCAAATCACTGAGTTTCAGCACACACACAACAATGGGGTTCAGTGTTTATGGACCCCGAAAAATGCTTGAGGAAATGCATCAAGACACCATCCTGCTCTCTGAGTTCCCTTGCAGGCCTCAGTTTTAGGAGAGTGGAAGATTAGCTTCACCCCTGCCCACACTGACTCCCTCAGGTGCTCATTCTCTTGCTTGCTTAATGCTCATGGGCAGGTCTATTTGTCTGCTTGTTGGCCTGTGCTCGCTCTCTCTCTCTCTCTCTCTCTCTCCATCAGCTCTTCCCATTTCTCCTCCCTGGCCTGGTTCCAGAGTCCTCTTTTTATCCTCATCCTCAGCTCCACCCTAAAATTCCAATCCCTAGGTCCTGGAACAATCCCACAACCAGATGCTGGAGGGCAGCTGGTTGGGAGCTGGGTCTGGGTAGTGGCCCTCCTCTCATGGGAGCCTGGCCATGTCACACTTCTGCAGGTGGAGGTAGCATTCTCTTGGAGAAAGGGTGGAAGGTGTATTGGCCTGGGAGGAGGCTGCAGACCTCTCATTGCCAAGGCAAGGCCTCCTGGGGCCATTGTCTTCATTCCTCTGTTGTTGGGTCTGGCCTTGGTGCACCTGTGAGGGTACTGGGGGTAGGGGGAGCATGGGGGCCACCTGGTGTGGCACTGCACTCGGGCTGCGATGGGGCAGAATGCCCAAGCACATCAGAACCACAGCCTGGGCTGTGGAGAGGCTTCATGTCCTGCTGGTAGACATGCTGGGTCCTGGACAGTGTGGGGGCCATTTACCAGGTGCAGAGGAAGCTACGTCCCCAGGCAGCGAAAGGATGGCACGGCCGGGCCAGGCATAAACAGCTTGTCTCTGCCATAGGAGAGTCATCCAACCAGCCCCCAACCTGAAGCTGCTGAGGCAAGGGCTGGCCTTGCAAGGCTGATGAGAGCAGCCATGTCCTATGGCTGCCTAAGCCGGCAGTGAAATGTGACATTTAAAGTAAAAATCAAGTGCAGCTCATTCCTTTGTTCAAACAAACAAAAAATCTCCTAGGCACTACTAAATTACATATAGACTAGGAATGAGGTGTAGATGGAATTCTTAACCCACCATGGAACTACAAATACACTCTCAGAGATAACCACTAATTCCACTCATCCCTTTGCCGTGTTAACTGTTTATGTTGTTGCTTTAATAAAGTGGCCCTTTAGTACCGAACCTTTGTGTCTGCCTCTGCATTCCAACTAGGGTGGCAATATACATGGCCTATTTTAATGGGCTTCACACAAGGAGAAAAAGAAACATTAAGATCTATCATTCTTCAGAAACTAATCAGCTAATGTGGTGTAGTTGGTTAAAATACTTGACTACGGCCAGGTAAACCTGGGTTCAAATCCCCATCCAGCCATGAAACTCACTGGTGATCTTGGCTATTTACAATCTTAGTCAAAACTACCTCACAGGGCCACTTGTTGTTGTGAAGATATGAAGGAGGGAAGAACCATGCACATTATCCTGAGCTTTTAGATTAACAAGCGGAATAGCAATGCAATAGATAGGAGAGGGGGGAAAGCTTTTCGGAAAATAATCCCAAATGGCTCTTATATGATAGCCATATGTGAGATCTTGTCTCTATATGCAAAAGCCGCACATTGTCATATGAACTTTCCAGATACCAACTCAGAGTCTCTCTACACGAGACCTCTTACATGCGGATGATCAAGTGTAGGGAGTAGATATGGGCACAAACCACAAAAAGCCGAACCATGAGGTTCGTGGTTCATGGGTTTTCATGAACCAGGAACCATGAACTGGCACGAACTGGGGCAAGTTCACAAACAAGTTCGTGCTTCGTGAGGTTTAAATGCCCCTTTCTGGCCGCTTAACAGCAGCAGGGAAAGGGGCATTTGAAAGCTTAAAGGGCCCTTTCCTGCCTTGCAAGAGGTGGGTCCCTTTAAACTATCAGCTGGCAGGTGAGGGGAATCTCCCCCATCGCATGCCAGCTGATAGTTTAAAGAGACCTGCCACTTGCAGGCAGTAGGGCCCTTTAAATGGTCCAAACCCCAGCCCCAACCCCAGCCCCAGCCCTACACTTACCTTGCCCAGCTGCCCTGTAGGCCCACAGTGTCCTCCCCCTCCTCCTGTGAGGGGTGGAAGGCCATTTTTGGCCTCTTCCACTGCTGCAGGGGGCCATAGGGCGGTGGAGGATGCCAAAACTGGCCTTCCCACCTCTCAAATGGCTGCCATGGTGGCCATTTGAAGGGCAGGAAGGCTGTTTTCAGCCTCCTCTGCTGCCCTGTGGTCCCACGCAGTGGCGGAAGAGGCCAAAAATGCGATCTCTGCCACCTCTGTCCTTTTAAACTACAATTCCCAACTAACATTGCTTCTCCCTACACTTGAGCATCCTCATGTAAGATGACATGTGTAGAGAGACTCTCAGACTATTAGACAGTCCAGCTCAATACTATCTCCAATGGCCAGACTTTCAGAAAGAACGTCCTGCCCCTCGCGGGAGGAGGGGGAGCGCACCACAGACCTGCAGGTTGGCTGGGCAAAGTAAGTGTGGGGCTGGGGTGGGGGACTGGGGTGGGGCTGGGGTTTGGGCCGTTTAAAGGCCCCTACCACTTGCAAGTGGCATGTCCCTTTAAAGTATCAGCTGGCAGGCAGTGAGAGGGAGATCTTCCCCTGCCACCTGCCAGCTGATACTTTAAAGGGACCTGCCACTTGCAAGTGGCAGGAAAAGTTTATATGGCCATTTCCCTGGGGTCAGGTGAAAATGAAATTAAAATCTCTGAGGAGCAATCTCTGCCAGCTGTGTCCTTTTAAACTACAATTCCCAGCTAACATTGCTTCTCCTTACACTTGAGCATCCTCATGTAAGACGACATGTGTAGAGAGACTCTCAGACTATTAGACAGTTCAGCTCAATACTATTTCCGATGGCCAGACTTTCAGAAAGAACAATCTCTTTCTTTACATCTACTATCCAAGAACATTTAATCAGAGATGCTAGGGAATAAACCTCAGAACTTTGGTCCCTTCTAGTCCCACATCCTTTCTTGTACGTTCACAAGAGAAAATCATATTAATTTTAGCACTAGTCCATCTGATCTGATTAAAATAAATAAAAATATTTTTATCAAGTTGCTATTCTATGGTTTATCAAAAGCAAACTCAAGATTCTAAAAACCTGATAGTTATTCCTTTCTCAGCAGAAACACAAATCCTCTCAGCACTAAAAAAACTACAGATTCCTTCTTGTAAATAGGCCTCCAAGGGTGTCTGGTGCTTACAATGGATCTGATTAAAATTTTTATGGGGTCCATAACACCTTAGAATGTACTTCTAGCTTAGTGCATTAATATTTTATATTCTGAAAACAAAACTGCCATTACTTTCAATGTGGTATTTTGTTTTATCTCTGTCCTGCAGTGCACAGACTTGTCTTGTAGGATTTAATTAGTATGTCAGAATCGAATCTGTGCTTTTTATTCCCTTCTGCATTTTATTTGTTCTTATCTGTGAAAGGTGACATTTAAAATAAAAATCAAGTGCAGCTCATTCCTTTGTTCAAACAAAAAAAAATCTCCTAGCCACTACTAAATTACATATATACTAGGAATGAGGGGTAGATGGAATTCTAAACCCACCTTGGAACTACAAATACACTCTCAGAGGTAACTACTAATTCCACTCACTTCAGAACAATTTGAGATCAACTGATGAAAATTCTTATTTGGTGACCACTTTTAATCCAATGCTTTGTTACAGGGTTACTGTCACAAGGAATCTTCTCTTCTAAGATCCAAAGACAAGAAAACTTACAAAGCTCTAATGCATGTCTAAATATTCATGGGAACAAGGATTGCCTGATTCACATGCCTATTCAGAATCCATGGCATGCATGGAACAAAAGGGAACAGGCTCCATTTGCTCAGTGACACCTGCGACCATATGAATCCTTAACAAGTACACGAAAGTCATTTTTTTCAAATAATATAGAAGCCCCCCCCCTTCTCTCTGAAGCATTGCTGGAAACAAGATAGTACAAGGAGTGGAACTATATTAGAAGCTAAACAGACTTTAGTTATTTTTATGGTGGATTGGTGATACTTTTTCATGTAAGGAATGATCACTATTTGGGATCAGAGATGGCAATTTTCCAACAGGTCAAAGTCCAGAGTCATATCAACAGCATGATCAATATGGCTTCAGGTATGGTTGAAATGAATTTGCTACCAAGAATTCAAATACAATTCTGTGTCAAATTTATAGAAATTCCGTGATAGATGTCAGTATGAGAAGGCAGTAAAAGACTGAAACTCAATTCATATATCTCGTGTGTTTTTTTATCTGTGTTGTCAAATAGAAAATATCATAAAAGATGAACTGCTGGGTATCAAATTCAAAATAAATATTATTGAGCATTAAAGATATTCCAGTATGCAGATAATTTTAAGAATATATTTTAGATTTCTTGTAATATCCAAAGAACATTAAAAAATGCACATCAAAAAGGATACAAGACAATATCTTCTTTCTTCCTGACCCCCGCTCTCTCAGGATAAAAATAACTCCATCCTGAATCAGAGACCCACACCGGTGATATTTCCATTTTCCAGTGAGCAATACTAAGAAGTTCTATGCATGGATTTCCCTCCCAGTGTCTCATATGGCTGGGTCCTAAGAAAACCCCAAAGGTAATTTTTTTTAAGTCTGTGAGGAACTGCAAACACTCCCAGGATGCAGCAGAAACTTGGGGTTGGGAGGAGCCATGCAATCCTTCCGATGATCAAATTCTGGGAAGCTGGGTAGTATATGAATTTTAACAACTGTAACCTGTTACTCCTTTTTTTTTTTTACATTTTTAGATTATAGTGATGAGGGGGGAAACACATTCTACCCACAAAATTTAGTATTAAATTAAAATATTAAGCAGTTTGAAGGTCATTGGTTGAAAACAGAATGGACATTGGAAGATTATTATTTTTAGCAATAGTACTAGTGATACTAGCAGTAATCATCATTACCATCATAAAACTGAGGATGAATCAACAAGTGATAAATGTGCAGGTGGCAATCAATATCAAAATATTCATTTTAGCAACAATTACAGAAGACAAAAGCTGAAGCTATAAAACTAAGAATAACACATAACACTTATTTTCCAAATAACTAGTTCTGTCTAGTAAGGGTGTGCTCTGAGGAAAAAAATCATTATAATTTCAGATCTGGGATGTGGGGGAGGAATGTTTATGATTGCTGTTTTTCAGGTAGGACATTACTAGTTCAGATTTTAAAATCGTGTGGTTTTTCAGTTTCTGGAGTTTTGGGATTAGAGGTGCACAGTTACACACACTGATATCCATTTCAGTTTCAGTTCCAGGGGGTTCCAGAATAATTCAATTTCATTACTAGTTTGTTCAGCAGGTGCAAGCTCAGAACTGATTGGTTTGTTTATTTTTTCATTTTCATGAGTTTCTGTTTGTTGTGTGCAGGTTAGCCACACATGTACAAATTCATGCTGGTCCAGATTACAGAGGCCTCTGCACAAATGGTCAGGGAGGTGGTGCCACCCTGTTTTTTGATGGAATGCATCACAGTGGTGTTTTCTGTTTGCACTTGTACTTCTCAGCCCCACGAAATAGCTGCAAAAGATACAAGAGCATATTTTATAGCTCTGAGTTCTAAATTAATAATGTGAAGGGATCATTCAGATGGCAGACACTCATTTTATATGATCGCATCAGCCCTCTAAGGAAGAAGAAGTAGTAAGAGTGATTTCATGGTGCTGAGGTCCAAAGGGTACTCCTTTGGTTATAAGCAGTTATAAGCACAGTTATTATTAAACAAGTTATTGTTCAGTTCTCAGCAAACCAAAGACTTCACCAGCTTACCAGGAATGGAGAATTTATGATTTTGTGTGTGTATTTCTGCCTTGAGTGTACATTTTGAGTCGTCCCTTTTGTAAACAGGGATTGTATTTCATCAGCTCAAGGAGAGAATTATTAACAGCCCTACAGGCCATTTGATAATAAGGCCTCTCTTTAAATGCAACCCAGTAACCATATTTAATTATGGCTTAGACCCAGAGGTCAGAATCTTATAGATTCCCAGTTGGGAGCATAGACTGACATTCTGTTCACTATTTAGTGCATTTTCCACTCAGAACTGCTTGGAGAGGCTCTGTTGGTCTTTATGTGGCTGAGGCTGATGGGTAGACTTGGGTCTCTGAGGAAATTTCCTCCTGGCTTGAAGGTGGTGAGGTAATGCATGGATGCTGATGTGTAGACTGGACCTTTATCTGGTAGTGCCTCTGGCCTAATCAGACATAATGGTGATAGTGATAGCAGGGAAAATAGGAATAGGAAAATATGCTTATATGTATAGTGGTCAGCTGGTGTAACACCCATGGATTTTGCTGTTTGCCTGTTTTTTTCTTTTTCTGTGACACCACCTTATCTGTTTTTGAAAAGAACGGAGACATGTATTGTCGAAGGCTTTCACGGCCAGAGAACGATGGTTGTTGTGGGTTTTCCAGGCTGTATTGCCGTGGTCTTGGCATTGTAGTTCCTGACGTTTCGCCAGCAGCTGTGGCTGGCATCTTCAGAGGTGTAGCACCAAAAGACAGAGATCTCTCAGTGTCACAGTGTGGAAAAGATGTTGGCAGGTCATTTGTATCTACTCAGGAGGGGTGGGGTTGAGCTGAGTCATCCTGTAAGAGTTTCCCAGGGTGTGGAATGCTAATGGCGGGAGGCTTCACTGTATCCTGAGGAGGTTCTTTTGCATATGGATTGGTGCTTGATGTGCTAATCTTCTCTGCAGGGCTATTGTCGAGTATAGAGTGTTTTGTTAGCCTGGTGTTTTTCAGAACCGGAAAACATGCTCTGTTCATTCTTAAGGTTTCTTCTTTTCTGTTGAAGTTTTGCTTATGCTTGCATAAGCACAGAGAATCCATTGAAATTCACAAGCATTCCAGTTTGGGGTAATGGAGAGTCTGACGTGATTTGGAGCTCCGGATCATCCAAGGTGCTGTTTTTTGGGCTGGTGGGGCCTTCAGATCGCCCCCGGCCCCCGGGTTTTAGTCAGAAATCCTGCAAGAACGCTTTTAGCCCTGAGAGTGAAGGGTCTCGGCAGGTGGGAGGCTCTGAATTAAGGGCTTCTCCCCTAAGCCTTGAGATCCTCCTTGGAGAAGGGTGGCCAAAATCTCTGCAGCAGCTTCGGGAGTCATTAAATTGACATAGGCTCTTTGTTCCCTAAGCCTCGGGAACGGATTTGGACGTTTGAAGCAGTGAGTACATCCCAAGAAGTCTGTATTAAGTTAAGATTACTATCTCCCCAAACGGACCGTTTTACTGAATAAAGACTTAAATTTTAAAAGAACTAAAGACTGAGTTACCAAGCTGAAAAAGTATATTAAAAGACTGAGCAAATTAATTGGAGTTTTGAAAATGAGAAAAAGTTAAAAAGAGCTAAGAAGAATATTGTTTTGCATACCTGTGGTTGGGGAGATAGCGACGCGGTGGGCGGATCGTGGGAACTGGAAGGCATGCCGCGAGACAGGAAGTGGAGAATAGATGGAGAGGAGATAGAGAGAAAGAGCGGCGAGGGAGGTCAGGAAGAGCAGGAGGACCCGGAAGAAAAACAAAGCTGGAAGAGGAAGTGAAGTACCCACCATTGAAACGAAGGGAAAGGAAACGGAAGTAGAGGATTCACCATTGAAAGTAAGGGAAGATCATCGGTGTGACTGTATTACCATAGAGAAAGATCGCCCGACATTTTGAACCATAGAAAAACATCGCCCGACATTTTAAGGGCAAGGGAAGCCTCAATTGCCATTTTAACTGAGGGCAAACGTCAAAATTTTTTGATATATAAAAATAGAGATTTGAATTAAAAAGAAGACGGAGCTAAGAAAGAGAGCTGATTCTTGGGGACCTAAGGCAAGTCTGATGGCCTCCAAAAAAGAAAAGGACTGGCAGGCTGCCATTGAAAATTTGGATAAGAAAATAACAGATGGAAATAAAGAGATTCGGGAGATGATACAAAAATTACAGCAAAATTTAATGACGGAAATGAAAGAAGCAATCAAATTGGAAATTATGGAAGTTAAAAAGGAGATGGAGGCAATAAAAACAGATTTACAGAATACCCAACAAAAGGTGCAAGAAACGCAGCAGTTGGTGCAGGATGGGGAGAAAAAAACAGAGGCTATACAGAATGAGACTATGGGTATGGGCGAAAGAATAGTGATGATGGAATGCAAAGCAATGGACAGACAGATTCGCATGAGGGCAGTTCTGGAAAAAAATGGATGGATCTGCCCTTAAACAAGTAGCTGAAATATTGGCAAAATTTTGGGGGCAAACAGAGGAGGAAATGATGACCCATTTGGATATCGCGTATAGAGTCAATTCAAAATATGCAGAACAAAAGAACTTACCAAGAGATATTATTGTCCAATTGACCACAAGGAGAATGAAGGAGGAAATTATTAGAAGATATTTTGAAACTCCACTGGAGGTAGCCAGGACACGGATTCGAATTATGAAAGAAGTACTACGTAAAGTACTCCAGGATCGGAAAAAGTACAGAGACTTAACACAAAAGCTAAGGGCAGCAGAAATTAGATATAGATGGGAGCTACCGGAAGGAGTGACTTTTGAATTTCAATCAGGAAGACAAGTGATCAAATTGAAATATGCAATGGATGTCTTTCTGATGGAAAATGGAAAAGACTTTCCTAGCTCATCCAGATTATAACTACGGAGTACAAATTAATTTCATAGAATGTTTTTTTTTTTTTAATAAAATTTTTATTGGAATTAGAGTCATTTGATATCACAATACAATCAATTCCCGTTTCCCAATTTCTAACCCCCTCCCTTTCCCCCAATTTCATAGAATGTTAATGGACTTAATTCACCCTCTAAAAACCAATGTGTTACATTGGTTGGCTAAACAAAGAAGTAATTTGATTTGTCTACAAGAAACTCACATTAGGGATCAAGATGTTAAATATCTGATTAACAAAAAGTTAGGAAAACAAATTGTTTCGGCAACAAAGCAAAAAAAGAGGGGGATTGTTATATATATATAAAAGAAGAACTACAACCTAAATTAATTGTGTCTGATAAAAATGGAAGATACCTGGCTGTGGAATGTTTATGGAATGCAAAGAAAACTCTGGTACTTGGACTATATGCACCAAATGGCTCCAAAGATATATTTTTCAAAGACTTATGAGAACAAATGGAGCAAAGGACTTATGACCAGGTAATTATAGCTGGAGACTTTAACGGAGTGGTAGATTTGCAATTGGATAAAAGTCTATCAACAAGTAAAGTAAGGATGGGGAAATTACCGAAGTCTTTTTTTGAAATTCAGGAACAAGAAAATTTAGAACATGTTTGGAGAAAATATAATCCTAAATTGAAGCAGTATACTTTTTTTCATCTAGTCACCAATCTTTTTCGAGAATAGATATGATCTGGGCGTCTAAAGAACTGGTAGTGTTTACAAAAGAGACTGATATATTACCAAAAGTTAGCTTGGATCATAATCCAGTGATGTGGAGACTTGGAATGAAACACAAGAAACGGAGATGGAGAATTAATGAGGATCTTTTGAGTGACCCAGAATATGTTGAGGTGTTGAGAAGAGAAACGAAGTTTTTTATTCAGTCTAACGTTGATAAAGAGGTGCCAACGCACATGGTCTGGGACACATATAAAGCCGTAATTAGAGGTGTTTTGATGGGCTTAAATGGCAGAGAGAGGAGGAAAAAAGAAGCAAAATTAAAAAAGATACAGGAAAAAATTATTCAAGTTGAACAGCAATTGAAAAAGAGACCAGGTAAAAAGAAATTGCTGTATGAAATAAAGTTACTGCAAGATCAGATTAGAGCCATGGAAAATAAAGAATTGGAGTGGGAGTTGAAGAAAATGAAGCAAAGACCATTTGAAGGAGCTAATAAACCAGGGAGATATTTGGCATGCCAATTAAAGAAAAAGAGACAGAAAAGAGTAATAAGTAAGATTACAGAAGAGGGAAAGGAATTATATGATCAAGGATTGATTGAGAGAGCATTCTACAAATATTATGCCAAGTTATATCAGAAAAAAATAGTGGATCATGAAAAGATAAGAGACTACTTTGATATGATTGATTTACCAAAGGTACCGGAGAAGTTGAAAGAGAAGCTTAGTGCTGAGATATCAATAATGGAAGTGTTACAAGCAATACAAGCTACTACAGTTGGTAAAGCTCTGGGACCAGATGGAATTACTGCAAAATTTTACGAAGTGATGGCAGAGGACTTGAAACAACTGATGCAAAAAATGATGAATGGAATATTGGAAGGGGTCGAGATGCCAAATACATGGAATGAGGCTAATATTACATTGATACCGAAGGAGACATTAGACTTAAGTAATGTTAAGAATTATAGACCAATATCTCTAACTAATAATGACTATAAAATATTTGCAAAGATACTAGCGGAAAGACTTAAGACTTGGCTAGTGGAATTTATTGATGAAGATCAAGCCGGCTTTTTACCGGAAAGACAAATAAAAGATAACTTACGAGTGTTGTTGAATGCTATTGAGTACTATGATAAAAATCCAGGGAAGCAGGTTGGTTTCTTCTTTGTGGATGAGGAGAAAGCGTTTGACAATTTGAACTGGGATTTTATGTTTGCAACAATGGATAAGATGCAGTTGGGAGAGAAATTTATACAAGCAATAAAGGCAACATATAAAAACCAATCTGCAAATATAATTGTTAACTCGGATGTAACCAAAAAGTTGGAAATAAGAAAAGGAACAAGACAAGGGTGTCCCCTTTCCCCACTTCTGTTTGTAATGGTACTGGAGATTTTACTTAGGCAAATAAGAGAAGACAATTCAATAAGAGGATTGAGGACTAAAGGATTTGAATACACAGTAAGAGCTTTTGCTGATGACATAATGGTGATAGTGGAAGATCCAATAGAGTGCATGCCAAAATTGATGAAGAAAATGAAGGATTTTGGAGACGTAGCGGGCTTTGTAATTAATAAGGTGAAGTCCTCTATCTAATTAATAAGGTCCTCTAATTAATAAGGTGAAGTCCTCTATCTTTCGCTCTACGATGCGACTTGTGATAAGGCTAAGCAGTTCTGGGGGGATATAGTTAAAGTTATGTCAGATATTTTACAAAGGAATATAAATAAAACCCCGGAATTGCTGTTATTATGTATGAACCTAGAAGATTATGATAAAATGGACAGTTATGGTGTTTTATATGATTACGGCGGCCAGAATGTGTTATGCACAGATGTGGAAGACTCAGGAGATACCATCTATGGAAGACTGGATTCTGAAAGTCTTGAATATGGCAGAAATGCACAAATTAACAAGGAAATTGAGAGAACAAGAAGAATCGGACTATACATTAAGCTGGGAAAAATTTAAGAAATATGTAGAGAAAAAGTGGGACATGAAGGGGAAACTGTGGTCTTTGGAGAAGTAGGGGAGATAGAAACTTACTTAAGGTTAAAAGGGGGTATATTTTACTGTATTTTATTGGATTAGTATAGTATATTTACAGGGGAGTATAATTATGAGTAATAAGGTTATAGGGAGTATATGTGAAATATAGATAATATAGTTAATTGGTATGTAAGGAATAGTATGTTACATATATATATGTATTTTTTTTTTTAGTTAGTATATGTACCTATTATTACTTATATAATTTTTATATTTTTAACTAAGATAAGCAATGTAGTTAGTGTAGATTGTTAAGATAATTAAAGAGATTTGATAGGTATAATATAGATATATATTACATTATTATTATAGACTTTAAGAATTTATATGATATACTTTTTGGATTAAGTTGGGTATGGAAAACTGCTGGGAGTCACCAGAAAAGGGGCGGGGGGAGGATGGGGAAAATGCAATAGGGTGAATAATGATAATGATTTCTATATGTATGTTTGTAAACCCATCCAATAAAAAATTCTTTAAAAAAAAAAGAAATGTATGTGTCAGTATGTCTATGGAAACTCCAATGCATTTCATAGTAGACTCGATGATCTGCGTTTATATCATTCATAGCTTTGATTGAAAAATGTTAAAGAGATTTACTTTTATTGCATGCATATTTTCATCAATTAATGGATTATTTTACTATGGCTTTATATTTTAGGATCTTGCCTAATTAAAAAGATAAGGCTTATTTCAATAAAGAATAAGATTTAAACTGTAAAGAAAGTCTCTGTGTGCTTTGATAGAAAGAGTAAAGCAGGAAGAACCTATTTACAAATAACTTGTACTGAGAAGTAGTATCTCTAAAAAGAGAAAAGTGTTTTCAGACCTTATCTGAAACTAAAAACTTATCCAGAATTTGAGATATAAATCTCTGAACTAGACAGCTTAGAAGCTTTAATAAGTTATGGATAAATTAGTCTGTTACAGAGGGATAGCTAGAGCTGAATGAGACCTTGAAAGGGATGGTAAATGGAGGTTGTGTTGGATCTGATGTGAAGGCACAACTCTGGCCTCGGAACTGGTGGATGGATTGACTGCCCTTTGAGTTCAACTTCCTATTGCAATGAGTGGTCAGGAGAGTTTAAGCGCAATGAAAGGGTGCATGGAATGAGTAAAATGTTCTCACTCTCAGCATCAGTCGTAGACAAGCAACTCTGAGGAGTGGCTTTTGAATGCTGTTTGTTCAAGTGCTTTAATTTCTTAGCCCTCTTTGCAGGCAGGTCCAACATAGACATCTGATTTGATGGAGGTCTCAGAGAACAGGTTTTCTTGCCCATCAGATTTAATCTTGACATTGACATCAATGAAGCCATGGATCCAGCCCTGGAAAAGTGCTCCTTCACAGCAGATAACTTATTTGCCAGAGATTCTGAGCCAGAAAGCACTTTTCTCCAAAGTGCAGCTTTGAGTCTGAAAGCCCTCTCATTTCTGGTCTTCGGAGTGAACTGCTGACAAAATTTACAGGGTGAAACATTGTGCCCTTCACCAGAAATGAGAGGCACAATCCATGCTCATTTGTGTGGGTCATTTTAGTGCCGCACTTAGAGCATTTTTAAAATAATGCTTTCTGAGACATCGTTAGAGATCTACAGTGAAATCCTTAGCAGAGTTACTCTAAGCCCATTGATTTCAATGTGCTTAGACTGAAGTAACTCTTCTTAGGATTTCACTGCTAAGATGGCTGGAAGGATGAAGAAAAAATCTCCCCCCAGATTGACAAAAAGCAGAGATAGTAAATAAAGTTCTTCTCATTGAGGCTGCCAAGACAGAACTGAGGGAAGGGGGGGGGTCACTTTCCCCACAGAACAAGTAATTGTTTAGTCAGGAAAATGGGCTCTTGTGCACCTGGGGAGAATTGCCCCTACTAGAGTTTTAAAGGATAAAGTGAAATTTTGTCTAAGTCACAGGCCTGCACTTTGACAATTCCAATGTGAAGCTGCACAGAAGAATGAAGATGAACTGCATTCTCCTGTTATTACCTATGGGGGACATTTTCAGAGGGAACAGAGTGGTTGTTTTCCAATGAAACCCAAATGGCAGGGGAGCTAGTGCTGCCTGTCCACTAAAGAACATCCACGTTTCAAGTGAATTGAAACAAGGGGTCCAATTCTACAGGCCCTATCCAAAAGAGGCTCTACTGCAAAGGAGGAAGGAAAGAAGGAGTGAGCAAGAACTACAGTTTTGATGGTTGTTGTGGGTTTTCCGGGCTGTATTGCCGTGGTCTTGGCATTGTAGTTCCTGACGTTTCGCCAGCAGCTGTGGCTGGCATCTTCAGAGGTGTAGCACCAAAAGACAGAGATCTCTCAGTGTCACAGTGTGGAAAAGATGTAGGTCATTTGTATCTACTCAGGAGGGGTGGGGTTGAGCTGAGTCATTCTGTAAGAGTTTCCCAGGGTGTGGAATGCTAATGGCGGGAGGCTTCACTGTATCCTGAGGAGGTTCTTTTGCATATGGATTGGTGCTTGATGTGCTAATCTTCTCTGCAGGGCTATTGTCGGGTGTGGAGTGTTTTGTTGGCCTGGTGTTTTTCAGAACTGGAGCCCATGCTCTGTTCATTCTTAAGGTTTCTTCTTTCCTGTTGAAGTTTTGCTTATGCTTGTGAATTTCAATGGCTTCCCTGTGCAGTCTGACAAAGTCAGGAACTACAATGCCAAGACCACGGCAATACAGCCCGGAAAACCCACAACAACCATCGTTCTCCGGCCGTGAAAGCCTTCGACAATACATCGAACTACAGTTTTGCCATTATTCCCTAAGGGGGAGTTTTTCTGTGGGGGGGTGGGGGTGGGGGTGGAGTAGCTGATTTTCAATCAAATGACACCAAAATTGCAGGGGAGTTAGTGCTCCCTGTCCACTAAAGAATCCCCAAGTTTTAAGCAAATTGAACAAAGAGCTCCAGTTCTATGGGCCCTGAACAAGGTGCCCCCAGATATCCTACTAGCAAAGAAAAAAGGCTCTGTTCCCATAAAGGAGGGAGGGAAGGAGAAGGAGCAAGCCAGAACTGCAGCTTTGCTGAGCCATGTACCTAGCTTATGCTGGCCACTGACTGATAAATTTGTATAGTTAAAGAAAAACAAGATGCTGCTGATGGTAAGCACTCATACATGAAAAGCTACACAGATGGGGGGGAGGGGATTTTTCCCATAATGCTAAGAATCCTGGACATGTGTAACAATTCCAGAAAATCATGGTAACAACTAGAGATGGGCACGATCAGCATTATGATTTGAAAAAAAAAAAAACGATAATGGCGTTCGCACCGTCGGGACCCGGCTAATTGGTGCTGTCCACGGCAACCAATCCAGCGGTCGGGGGGGCGGTTGTTTGGGGCTTGATTGGGTCGATCGGTTTCTGTTCGGGATTGCAGACACTCAGGCGCCAGGAATCAATTCCACTGGCAACGGAGCCAGGGGGGAATGCCTGAGCTGTGTTTGCCCTCCTTCTGTCGCCATGGAAACGCAAATGGAAGCCCAGCTTTCCTTGATCAGCAGGGCTTCCTTCCAACCACGGAGCAGCCAGCAACACATCTCCATTTGGGAGAAGAGAGGGGAGGGAGGGGGAAGGAGGTGTTCTGTAGCCACGGGCACTCCAAATGTTTTTTGCTTTTTAAAAAAACGGGGCTTTGTAGGAGGAATGGCTGTTTTTCTGTCTGTCACTCTCTGTTTTTAACGTGCTTTTAAAACAATGTATTTTGTGGGAAAACCTCATTCATGGCTCTGTGTGTGTGTTTAAAAGGGAGTGGGTAAAAGCTGGATCCAGATGCTTTTAAATGGATCCTCATGAATTCATATGATTTTTATATTGAAACAAAACAAAACAAAAAGGCTGTCATATTATAGATCATGTCCTAGTCTACAGACAGCAACAAAACAATCATGCATCCACTAATCCGTGGCGCTGCTAAAAAACCACGGATCCGCATGGATCCTCTTGATTTTTACATGGGGCCACCCAAAATCCACCATACAATCCCAGATCATGTCCATTGCCACAAATGGAACCAAAAAAATCATTCATCCACAGCTTTGTGGCAGCGCCACGGCGCAAAAACATGGTTCAAAAGCACGGATCCTCATGGATCCTCTTGATTTTTACATGGGGCCACCCAAAATTCACCATACAATCCCAGATCATGTCCATTGCCACAAACAGGACCAAAAGATCTAAAATATGACAGCCTTTTCATTTTGTTTCAATGTAAAAATCATATGAATTCATGAGGATCCATGTCTCAGATTCATGTTTTTTCACCGTGGCAGTGCCAAATATTTTTGGATCTGTGTTTTTTATATTTCAGTCTGTGGACCTGGCTGTGATATGTGATTTGATGTTTAATTTGTGTTTTTCCTATTTAAAAAACCATAGGATCTGCGAGGATCCATGTGGATCCTGGTTTTACCTTCTTCCTGTTTAAAATATCCTTTTGGAAGACTGGCTGCTTGCTTTTAAAATCGGGTGGGGAGGAATGGAGGATTCTATCCCTGCCTTTTTTAAAAAGCAAAAAGAGTCCAGTAGCACCTTTAAGACTAACCAATTTTATTGTAGCATAAGCTTTCGAGAATCAAGTTCTCTTCGTCAGATGCCTGATACAGATACTGGCCAAATACAGAAGAGCAGGAGAGAGAAGAGAGGCGGCAATTAGGGGGGGAGGGGGAGGGAGCAATCAAAACATTCCTTTGCTAGTATATGTAAACATCTCCTTTTGGTGTGTGTATCAGTTGGCTTCAAAGGAGTTTGCCCTGTTAGTTTGTAGCAGCCAAACAGCTAGACCATCCAATTCCAATGTAGTATGGGCCTTCAACAACCACAGCTCTCCCTGCCAGATGCATCTGACAAAGAGATCTGTGGTTCCCGAAAGCCCACACCAGGTGCCACTGAGCTCCCCCAGACCCCACCTCTGTAAAGGAAATCTGTTACCTGTGGTAATGTGATAACCATTCATAGTCCCTATTCAGTCCCAGCTTGACAGAGTCAAATTTGCATATGAATTCCAGTTCAGCAGCCTCCCGTTGGATTTTGTTTTTGAAAGGTTTCTGTTGAACTACAGTGACCTTTAAGTCTTTGATGGAATGTCCTGGTAGATTGAAGTGTTCTCCCACTGGTTTCTGGACGTTTCCATTTCTAATGTTAGATTTGTGTCCATTTATTCTTTTGCGTAGAGGTTGGCTGGTTTGTCCAATGTACAGAGCAGAAGGACATTGTTGGCACATGAGGGCATATATCAGATTGGAGGATGAGCAGCTGTAAGAGCCAGAGACAGTGTAGTTGATGCCATTGGGTCCTGTAATTGTATTCCCTGGGTAGATATAGGGGCAGAGCTGGCATCTGGGTCTGTTGCAGGGCCTGGTACCTGTGCTGGTGATTCTGCTGGCCGATTCATGATTGTAAGTGAGAAGTCGTTTAAGATTGGGGGGCTGTCTGTAGGCCTCTCTTCTCTCTCCTGCTCTTCTGTATTTGGCCAGTATCTGTATCAGGCATCTGACGAAGAGAACTTGATTCTCGAAAGCTTATGCTACAATAAAATTGGTTAGTCTTAAAGGTGCTACTGGACTCTTTTTGATTTTGCTACCACAGACTAACACGGCTAACTCCTCTGCATTTTTTAAAAAGCTGGCTGAAACATGTTGACAGGGTGTCTCTCTATTTGGAGAGGCAGGGATGGGTTAAAAACTCCCCCCCTGCTCTAAGTGTGTGTGTGTGTGTGTGTGTGTGTGTGTGTGTGTGTGTGTGTGTGTGTGTGTGTGTGTGTGTGTGTGTGAAAACGTCCCCTCCCTGAAGGGAGGCTGCTCGTCGCTGGGTTAAACCCCCCCCTGCTCAAGTGTGTGTGTGTGGGGGGGTGCCCGTCCGCTTTGGCCTCCCTGATCCCCGATCGGAAACAGGACTTGTTTGGTGTGGATCAGTGATCTGGGGTCGTCACCGATGCAGATCCACGAACAGCTTGATCGGTATTTTTTTTTTTTTATCGTGCCCACCTCTAGTAACAACCCACAATGGTGATTTTCATGTATATTTTTGGCTCAGGAATTCTGGAACTCACACCTCTACTGTCTAGGTCATAAGTGGCCCCCTGCAACACTGGTGTCACAAATAGGGTTGCTATTCCCCCGCTGGGGGCAGGAGATCTCCAGATCTCATCCCCCCCCCCATGGCCACTTACATGGCTGTAAGAGTGGGTGGCGGCAGCAGTAGCAGCAAGAGCAGGCTCTCACTGCAAGCGCAGCCACTTGCTCTCACCGCCACCGCTGCTGCTGCCACTGCTTTTTGACCCGGGGGCACTCTTTGAGCCTGCATGATGACATCACTCACAGAAGTGACATCAGCACATGAGCCAGGAGTGCGTGCGCACACACACACGTAGTGCACACATGGAGAAAGGAAGCCAGGGTAAGTACCGGCTCCCAATCCCCCACTGGGAGACTACATGGACCTGGGGATCCCCTGTTGAGGGACTCCAGGTCACTGTGGCAACCCTAGTCAAATACAAAAAATATCAGAGGGTCATGGTGCATCTGACCAGAAACAGGAGAGCTTTTGGACCTGATGATGGCATGAAGTTACCTTTTCTCTCCTGCCTCATGTATTATAGCACTCTCCCCAAGAAGAGCAAATCAAGGCATGCTGTGGGGCTATTATGAGGCACTATTGAATTGAATTGAAAGACTCAGGTGAAATATGTTGGCTACCAATTTAACAAGTAGTTGTGGAGGGCTTTCTGAGACTCATGAACTGTCAAGCTAACGAATTGGTGGAATATTTACTCCTGCCCAGTAGGGATAGGATTGAAATGATGTGGGGTTTGTGGGTTTGTGTAGAAACTGGAAACAACATATGTTAATAACTGGTTAGCATTCTACTTGATGCCTTCAACTGCCATTAAATATTCCATCATGCACGCACACAGAGCATGATTTTTTTAAAAAAACCTCACTAGACTCTTAAATGAATATTTGCTCAAGCTGTGTTTTGGAGGGAATTCTTTTGGCCACATTAAAACTGTCAAAACCACTTTGTGCAGATTGGATGCTAATGTTTAACTGCAAGGGAATTCTGGAGGACACCTCATGATTAATGTTGCAAAGTATGCCAGAGGAATTAGTGATTTACTGCTTATTGCAAAGCCCTGCCCAATCTTGCAAGCTTTGCAAAGATAACAGCTAGTATAGGCTATTTGTAATGGCTGAGGCTTCACTGCCTATGGCAAACAAGAGCAGGCCATTAAGAACAGTGTGTAAGAACTGGAGGGATCTTTCTGCATGCATTTTTACTACATAGAATGACTTGCATCTTTCTATAGGGAAAATGATAATGTTTCTTGAGGATCTAAACCCTCTAGGCCCAAAATTGCCATGCTGGAAAGCAATTAAGTACAAAAAAATCAAAACTGGGAATCTGGAGCTAACATACACTATCTTTCTGTGCATGCAAACTATTAATTCTAAGTTATCTTCCAGATAGATTCTACCAGATATTCTGGTAAAGCTACCATCATGTTCTATTGCATGATTCATTTTCCGCTTTTCATAGAAAAGCATTTGAACATGCATATAACGTGTAACCCAGTTCTGAATGCCAAGAACATACTTTATGCTTACCAATTGTAAATCAGTTGGACCTTTATAATAGGCAAGGCAAAGCTCTAATACAGAAGTTCATTGCCAATTTTAAATTAGTAAGTAGAACTACATCCCACAGACAGCTGTGCCCCAGCTCTAGGGGTAGACAACCATAATAGAAGTGGCCAATGACTGGGTAAAGCTCTGTTCTGTCTGACCTAATTTAGGTACTTCATTATGGTAGAGTTTGATTGTGTCCACAATGGGAGGCCAAATGAATTTGATTTGTACTGGTGTTTGATTCTAATCAATAAAGCAATAGACCTATTTAAGCTATACTAGCTATGCCTCAGTTTTCATTTAACTTCCATTGATAAATGTACATTTTGGATTTCTCAAACACAAAGTATCTCTGTATTGTCGAAGGCTTTCACGGCTGGAGAACGATGGTTGTTGTGGGTTTTCCGGGCTGTATTGCCGTGGTCTTGGCATTGTAGTTCCTGACGTTTCGCCAGCAGCTGTGGCTGGCATCTTCAGAGGTGTAGCACCAAAAGACAGAGATCTCTCAGTGTCACTGTGGACACTGAGAGATCTCTGTCTTTTGGTGCTACACCTCTGAAGATGCCAGCCACAGCTGCTGGCGAAACGTCAGGAACTACAATGCCAAGACCACGGCAATACAGCCCGGAAAACCCACAACAACCAACAAAGTATCTCTCATCAATGATCTGGTGATAACCTGCTACTTGAACAAATGGAAAATATTGCTCTGTTGTCATTTTCAGGGAGGCTACATTCAAAATGTTAAATGAAAACAAACATGGAGGTGAGAACTCAAAGAGATATTTGGGTAAAATGAAAAAAAGGTACAGGGACATTAACGGCCAGTGGGCCTGAGCCCCTCCCCCAAAAAAGAGTTAAGGGGAGTATGTATACACACACACACACACACACACACACACACACACACATATATCTCCCACAACATCACACAACAGTTTGGATGTAAACCTGAGTCAATTTACAGATATGCAAAACACTAATGACTAAAGGCTGTCAACAGGAAGGGAGTCATTTTGAAAAGAGAACAAACAATACCTTCAGTACTAGATACAGTACTAGGACATTGTAGTTAAGTGCTCACCTTTGGTTTATCAGAGAAATGATAATGCAATGCAGTGTAGTGTTTCTGTCTTGGCAACAAATGTGAGGAACTATATACAAAACAAAACAAAAAGGAACAGACATCTCTTGGTGGTTCCAATATCCATAAAAGTTAAATACGCCCTCCCCCAATTATGTGTTATTTTACCTCCCTCATTAAAAAAAATATTCCACAGAGAATGTAAACCTCAATACAAAACAATGCACATTCATTAGAGTGTGCCAGCCTGACCTGTGATTTTTCAAGCTGAATGCTGCCCTCCTGGCATATTGTGATCTAGCAGGAGCTTCACAATGGCCCATCCTCACCCCATGTACTAGCAAACCCAGGAAAGAGTAATTACCTACTCCTTTCAAACTTCAATTCAATTGATGATTTGTAATCTACTTTGAAATGTAAAACCAGATATTGCCCCCCCAAAAAAACTATATAGAAATATCTAAAGAAAATGCACAGTATATCAGCAGTATTTTCTTAACAGCAGAAAGAGTAATAGGCCACCATACATGCCTGGTGAGCGGTATTCAGCATGATGGGTTACAGGTTTTACAAGTCTGCAGTAGATATATTGTGCAATTATAAGAAGAAATTAGATTTACTCTTCTCTCCCTATGGACACATTTCATATTCAGGTTTTAGTTAAGGCCTCGTGTCACATCACACTCAGAAAAGCAACTGCTCTTGAAAACAGATATAAACCCAGCAAGAATGCTGCCTAAGGCTATGCACTTACTAACATTAGTTGGTGCTCAGTTTACTGAACTGGTTCACTTTTTATGGCTGATTTAGTGGAGAAGTTACCTAATAAAAATCCAATATATATTATACTTTGACCAGCTGACAATACAACCCATTGCATCAAGTAGTTAAAGTAACACATGTGCTGTAAATTTCTCTATTAACCAAGAAACGAACAAGAATTGATGACAGCAGTAAACACTACTGCTATTGGCTCTGTCAGATAGATCTGCTTCTGTTGGCCCGATGGGTACTGTACAATTGTGGAAATGAGCAGAGATTACATCTTCAGTAGTCTACTCTGCTCTGTAGTTATTCAACTCCCTATTGGTTCTCTCTCACCAAGTTCTGTGGAAGTAGGAACAGCTGGCCTTCCTCTTGACTAGGGAAAGAAAGGCCCTTAGAGACTTCCTAATGGAAATCTGGTAACGGTCAAAAGGAACCAGCAGACCTGGAGTAGCAAATATGGTTGCTACAAATCTGAAATGCTTTAGGAATTTTGGGGAGGCATTTCATCTGGCTTGTAATGAAAACATACTGGTCTTGGTGGGTTCTGGTCTTGAAGGCTTCCAAGGTATGCCAATCCTCACTGGGTGCACACAGGGTGGCATCTCTTCTTATATGGCACAATGATTTCATACAGAGCAGAACTTAGTTCAGCCACAAAGTCTATCCCAAGACAAATTAAGCCTCGTCATTTATGTACACATGCATCTAGGGTGACACGTGAGTAAATGACATTGTCAGTACAGCACAGCTTCATAGGACCCTGTCTATCAGTCCAAGAAAACATGGGAAACATGAAGGAATTCAGTGAATAGAAAAGCCAAATCTAAATCAAGCATACGCAGCAGAATTAAACAGGAATAAGGAATGGGACTGTGGGTACAAAAATGGTAGTTGGGGAGTGATAGGGAAATAATAAGAGATGAGAGAGGCAGAGAAGCAGGGATGTCCCTAGTCAAATTAAAATTTTGTAAATCATGTTGGCCTTCAAAATCCTACATTCTCCAATTTAAATATCTCAGATATGCCCACAGCATGACAAACTGACAAATACTTTGCTGGACTACTTTCTGTGATGGTAGAACCATCATTCTAACACTGATCACATAAAAGAGATTTCATTTATCACTGTTAATACTAATATGCCACAGGGTGGAAAAATACTGCACTTTTTGTTCTAAGTGAAGAACAATGCATTTTTTTTTATGTACACCACAGGTGCCTATGGGAAAACCAATATCCTAACCTCATCAATGCTTCCTGTGATGAAATGCTTAGAGGCACTTCAGAGAGGAGAATGACAAAATGCATTTGCATAGTTTGTGCTTCAGATTCTATTTAATTTAGAATGAACGACCTATGAGGTTCAAGGCATTGTCAAGAGCTGTAAATATAAAGCACTTTTTGATATTTCTTAATGCAAAGCAAGTGCTAAGTAAAAGGTCCTCTGGATTCAGAAGTGAAACCTGCATAATGAAGTCAGGCTTCACAGCCTTGAGTGTAAATCTGTAGAGGGAAACTGCAATGCAAATAAACTACACTAGCTTGGAGAGAGCATACCAGCTGATTAAAAACAGAACAACTCATTTAGCTAATGTTGCTCTTGACTACACAAATCCAATTTCAGGTTATTATTACCCATCCTCAACATGCAGGAGACACTTTCCTTTAGGTGTAAAATGCACATAAATACTACAAAATGCTATTTTCTATATTTCTGTGAAAGAGTAGAGGTTTTTCTGCCTCAAACAAACAAGCTTTGTGTGTAAGGAGAGGAGGACTTCCACTGTCCCCATCAGAGATAAAACAAAGAGTTAAAAAAAATAGAAAGGCCAGGGATCTGTTTACACTTTGCTCTTTATTGCCCTGGCACCATCCTTTGATGTGTAGAATGCTATTCTTGGGGACTTCCTCCTGTTGACATTCATCTTCTTCTCTTTGTCACATTCTCCATCTTTCCTCTCCATCTTGCACTGTGGATGCAGGACCTCCAGCTTTTTAGGAATGATCATGTAATTCAAAGTCCCCATGGCTGCCATGAAGCATTTGTATGACACATGCACTGGGACTTCTATGCCTCCCTGGTGCACTGGGACCATGGTGTACAAGGAGGATGGGCTTCAGCCTTCTTTCCTTGCTGCTTTCACAAAAGGTAGCAGCCCCAGGGAGCTGCCATTTGCTTCATTTGGAAACTTACCTGTAAGTATCATTTCATATAAGGTTCCCAGTGGAATAAACAACAGCTTTTCCAGGACTGTTTCAGATCACAAAAATGGTATTGGAGTGGCTTGTATCTCTAATATTCCAGCCTTGCTTGTTTTGCTTTCCTGATTACCAATAACCTTGCTCACAGTTACAGTGAATATATGTACAATGTATGATCTGTGCATAGTGTACACATGATTTTTCTTTATGTATCTGCTAAGTAATTCTCATGTTCTTTATATATCTGTTAAGTAATTCTCAACCAGGCACTGGTCCCCAGTTACATTTGTAAATTGAGCATGTATTGGCTGTTTATTACAAACAGGTCATAGATCCAGAGGAGTTAGCTGTGTTAGTCTGTAGTAGCAAAATAGTAAAGAGTCAAGTAGCAACTTTAAGAGTAACCAACATTATTGTAGCATAAGCTTTCAAGAGCCACAGCTCTCTTCATCAGATGCATGGAGGGTATGAAGAAACTGGCCAGAGATATATAGGTGGTCAGGGGGGAGAGAGGGTACAGGGAGTGAGGGTCATGTAAATGTAAATAAGTTACAAGAAGTCATGAAAGAGGTAGAATGCACAATCCAGGGTGGGTGTGCCCTCTCCACTCCATGGCAGAATCTGAATAGAATGCCTGAAGGCAGTTACTTCTAGTAATGAGATAACCTTCCAGAGTCTCTATTCAATCCAAGTCTGAGTCAAATTTATATATGAATTCCAATTCAGCAGCTTTCTGTTGGATTTTGTTTTTGAAATGTTTCTATTGAACTATGGTGACCTTTAAGCCCTTGATGGAAGAACCTGGTAGATTGAAGTGTTCTTCCATTGGTTTCTGGATGTTGCCATTTTTAATGTTAAATTTGTGTCCATTTATTCTTTTGTGCAGAGGTTGGCTGGTTTGTTCAATGTACAGAGCAGATGGACATTGTTGGCACATGAGAGCATATATCATGTTGGAGGATAAGCAACTATAGGAGCTGGAGATAGTGTAGTTGATGCCATTGGGTCCTGTATTCATATTTTCTGGGTAGATATGAGGGAAGAGTTGGCATCTGAGTCTGTCGCAGGGTCTGGTACCTGTGTTGGTGACTCTGTTAGCCAATTCATGGTTGTTAGTGAGAAGTCGTTTAAGGTAGGTAGGAAGGAAGGAAGGAAAGAAGAAGGGGGGAGAGAGGGAGAGACAGAAAGAGAGAGAGAGAGAGAGAAAGGAAGGGAAAGAAAGAAACAGAAAGGAAGGGAAAGAAGGAAAGAAAGACATGGAAAGAAGGAAAGAGAGAAAGAAAGGAAAGAAAGAAGGAAAGTCATGGAAAGAAGGAAAGAGAAAGGGAGGGAGGGAGGAGGGAGGGAGGCTTCAGCTGGGAGGGGAGAATACCTCTCCTCTCAACTGAAGTTTAAAGTCTGTTTGGGGCTTTCCCCGACCAACTGATGAACGGAGATTGAAGAGCTCCTTTCCCACAGCTTGCCAAGCAGAAAGGAACTCTTTTAACCACAGCTCATCAGCTGGTGGGAGGGGGACTTCCCGCAACCAGCTGAAGAGCAGGGGTTAAAGAGCTCCTTTCCCTCGCAAGCTGGTCAGGGCCACCTGAACATGTAACTACTTTGCAGAGCTGCCAGATCACTGTTCCGGCACATTCTGGCAGGAAAAAAGGCCTGCCCACAATAATAATCACCCTGTGAGGTGGGTGGGCTGAGAGAGCTCCTGGAAGCTGTGACTGATCCAGGGGCACCCAGCTGGCTTCAAGTGGAAGAGTGGGGAATCAACCCCCCACTTCTCAAGATTAGAGTCCTGTGTTCTTAACCACTACACCAAACTGGCTCTCCAGAAACAGAAATCAGTGTGGCTTATTTTAAAATAAATGCCAGTTTAAATAAATAAAGGTTCAGTGCAACATACGTTTTATGTAAAGTTGAAGCACATATTGTAATATTCCAGGGAAAGTCACATATATGTAGCTAGGGCTGTCAACTCTGGCTTGGAAAAATCCTGGATAGTTGGAGGTAATGCCTGGGCAGAGTGGAGGTTGGGAGGTGAAGGAGCTCAGAAGGAATACAATTCCACAGAGTCTACCCGCCAAAGTGTCCAGTTCCTCAAAGGAAATTGTAGTCTGGAGATCAGTTGTAATTTCAGGAGAACTCTAGGTCTCACCTGGAGGATTGCAGAATTATAGCTGTCCTAAAATATTAATTTTCTAAAACTGTGATCTGGATCTCCAGCTAAGTTGATGGGGAAGTGATACCTTGCTCAAGTGTTTATATAATCATGGTGAAAGAAAGCAGTACTTTACCTAGCCCAGCATCCTGCACAACAGAAAGTTGGTCAGCCATTAGCAGAACAAGACAGCACTTTAAATAGGAACTTCTGTAATTGCTACCTTTCAGTGAGAAAAGACGAGTATATATGTGCTTCTGTAAAACTATTGAATCAATAAATAAGTTTTGCTCAGCTTTTAAATTAATGGGAAACAATGTATGCTAGTGTAGGTGCCCAAACTATCATATAAAGAAGAACCAGTTGAACAATTCTACCTATGAGCAAACTATGTATCTTCTTTTGCAGATAGATGTAGTGGATTAATAGGTTTTGATATGGTAGAAATATCCATCGAAATAAAAGAGGCTTTCATTTTAAAAATGAAATTCAGGGTTTTCCTTAATACCAAAAAATAACTAACCAAAATGCTTTTAGGATCAGGATATTAGTGCTCTGCAAATGGTGCTTCCTATCCGGCAAATGGAATAATAATTTTAAAAAACTATTTAAAATAAGCCTGTTACAGTGGATGAGTTCTTCTAATTGAGTTCTCTTCATAAAATTAGTTTCAAATACCCTGAGCTGTCCTTCACAATAGACATTTACCTTGTAAATTGTCTTATTATTTTTAGTGTTCTGATGGGATGAAAATGCCATTAGGTTTTGGATGACTCCTTTGAGTCCCTTTCCTAAAAATGCCATTTTCCTCAGGGGGGCATGTCAATGAGTGACTTTGTGGTAAGATCACAACATCTTTAAAAAGCTTTGTAACTTTGCTTCTTGATTTGGAAGTAAAAACAATAAAAATTCAAAAGGCACTTGAAGGGTGCTTAAAGTCAATTTGTTTGAGGCAGTCATAAGAGAAAGGTGTGTTAATGCTGAGTAAATATAGTATGAATTGTTGTAATTTGCAGAGCTGATTTTTTCTTTAGTTCCCAGTGATGAGCGATGAAAACTTCAAAATGGTAGACCATTTCAGTAACTACACCATGGTTCTTGCTTTAGCCTCAAATTATGACACTGTGATCAAAAATCAAGAGGAGCACAGGTTTAGAGTGTGTGATCTGGGTCTGGGAACTGGGTAAAAAAGCTGGATTTTTGCTGAACTGGCAAAATTTGGCTTTCCCTGATCAAATTAGAGAAACCTGGATCCAATCCAGGCCCCAGATCAAGACTGGGAAATTTGGTTTCCCCCTCTTGTCTGGCTGTTTCCCTGTCTTCTTCCATGTTATTTCCAAGAGAGGAGGGGAAGGCGAGAGGGGGAGTGAGGCAGAGCCAAGAGGGAGAGGGAGAGTGAGGCAGGGAGAGGGAAGTGAGTGGCCAGTCCATGCAGGAGCTCTTCTTGTCTGCCTGGATTCTATGAGTGTCACTGGATCAGTTGGGCTAAGTTGCAACAGTTCCCCTTGCTTCAGTTTGGTGAACCTTGCTTCAGATTGCAGAACTGTTTGCACTTACGGTAAGCAAAGCACACTTTGTGGTTGCTCAGTGTTTGGTAGGTAGAGAGGAGTAAAGGCTCTTTTTATATTTTTATTTTGCCATTCCTCCAAAATGCTTGGGGTGCCATGTATACATCTCTCCCTCACTCATTTTATCCTCACACAACCTCTGTGAGGTAGGTTAGGTTGAAAGAGCAACTTGCCCACAATAAACCAGATGGAGTTAGGACTGAGTGGGGATCTTAACGCAGGTCTCCCTGATATAAGTCTAACACCCTAACCATTCCATCATCCTGGCTCTAGCAATTGGAATATACGTTGGATTATTAGTAGTGCAGCTTTGCTTAAAAATGTTGGGCAATACAGGTTTTGGGAATGTTGTGAGCCGATGTCGTGTTAGGAGACTTGGTCTTGAGTTTGGGTTGCCCTTAAGTAGGGAGGGAAATGTCTCAGAGCACCATTTGCAGATCTTGTGGTATGTGTGAGTGGGGGGAGGTGGTTAGCACAGAATGGCTTGAATTTTTTTTTCTGCAGATGTTTTGCTGATATATAATGTCTCTTTTAATTTCTGTCAGTAGAAGCATGTGGAGTGTAATTATGCCTCTTAAAATGACAACTTCAATTGGGAGGTATCAGTAAGGAATAACAAGAATAATTTTGAGAACTTACCTTTGATGGGGGAGCTGTGGGAGCTTTATATGGGGATCAGGGTTGCCAAATCTGGGTTGGGAAATTCCTGGAGATTTGGGGGGGGGGCAGCAGTGATGTGATACCATACAGCCCACCCTCCAAAGCTGTCATTTTCTCCAGGGGAACTATTCTTGGAGCAGCTGAAAGGAGAGGCTGATTCCCAGGTAGTTTTAAAGCGCTGCCTCTTTCATCCTTGCTTGAGGGGGTAAGTTGCCGAACAAAGAAAAAGGAAGAGGACCCTAAAACTAACACCCTAACAGGAAGATCTACAATAAACTTCTCAAATGTCTCGCTGTCCCAATGTTGGAGAGGGAACTACGATTCCCATGAGTACCGATTGTTAAAGGGACAGCACATAGTTCTGACTACACAGATACAGAGGCTTTCTAAGCTGTGGTGACAGTACAGGAACTGATCTCTATAATCTGTAATGCAAGGAGAACTCACTTAACATCAGAGAATCACAAAAGCACAATTCCTTTCAAAAACACTTTATTTCTTGAACAGCTTTAGGTTACACAGTAGGAGGGCACAACAGGGCATGATAGCAGTGTACTACACAAAATAATACAACCCACTTCAACGTTTTTGACAGCAATTGTGTTTGGGTGATTCTCTGATGTGAAGTGAGTTGTGTTATTTTTGTGTAGTACACTGCTTTCATGCCCTGTTGTGCCTTCCTACTGTGTAACCTAAAGCAGTTAAAGAAATAAAGTGATTTTGACAGCAATTTTTTGGGGGTGATTCTTTAATGTGAAGTGAGTTGTGTTATTTTTGTGTAAGATACTGCTGCCATGCCCTTTGGTGTGCCCCCCTGCTGTGTAACCTAAAGCTGTTCAAGAAATAAAGTGTTTTTGACAGGAATTGTGTTTTTGTGATTCTCTGATGTTAAGTGAGTTGTGTTATTTTTGTGAGGTGGAATGCTAGAATGCCTTTTGGTGTGCCCCCCCTGCTGTGTATCCTAAAGCTGGGAAGACTATTGCAAGACTCCCAAACAGTGGTGGTCCTTAAGTCCTTTAGGGACCATGACACTCTTGTCTGATACAGAAGGCCTGGGTCTGGTTTCCCTTGATACAAACACTTCAGGGGAAAATGGCTGTGTTTCTGCACCCACACACAGGGTATGCAGTCTTGGTAGTTTGCTTGAAAAATGGCCCCTCCAGCCTCCCAGAAATATTTCCCCATACAAAATAATTGACCCTGACCTGGCACCTGATTTTGTCCGATCTCAAGCAGGGTCGGCCTTAGTTAGTTATTGGATAGAAGACCTCCAACGAAGACCAGGGTTGCAGAGGCAGGCAATGGAAAACCACATCTGTTAGTCTATTGCCATAAAACCCCACCAGGAGTTGCCACAAGTCAGCTATGATTTGATGGCACTCTCCATCACCACCATGGAATAATAGAGCTGAATATATTTGGATTCCAAAAAACCCTCACATCTGACAAAATCCTGAAACTTGTATTTTTGGGCCCTAATATTGAGAATACAGATATGTATTGGATTGCTAATATGTGAATGTGAAAAATACATTTTTGTGTGTGCACACCCTTAACAGCCCTCATAACTCTGTCCTCTTCTACAGGTACAGTTAAACCACTCTGTTACAATACTGGGCAGAGATGTAGACAAAGATGTCTGCTCTCTCCCTGAGGCAAACTTGAAGTGAACTAACTCCAACTGTGTTTCCCTCCAACTTTCCATTCCCCACTCTGAAAGGTGATTGGATGGTGAAGCAGCACTACCATAGGCCCAGGGATTAAAGAGCTGAGTGGTTGTTTTACCTTTCAGAGGCAGAACCTGTCCATCACACCCCTCCTGTCAGAAAGGCATTCACAATCCTCTGAAGCAAATGGCCCAATTTCCCCACTGCAGGACTTAACAACCTAGAAAGAACATGGATCTAGATTTCAAGTAGTGGCCTTCACAATCTCCAGAACCTTGTCAACATCAGTCCAGGAAACCAAACTGAACTGATACAAGCACCAGCTACTATTTGTTGTTAGAGATCATTCCATCACCTGTGTTCTGGTTGACTCAGCATCTAAATCAGAACAGATCTGAGAGATTTTGTAAGCAAAGAACCATGCAAAACCATCACAGGTAAATGCTGAATCACTAGCATTTAAAGACTCAATCCTGAAAGCTGTCAACTGTTCAAACAGTAGTGCTGCAAATGATTCAATCAATACAATGGTAATGGAGACATAAAATTTCTTTACTACCATCAGTTACTAGGCTCCTCAAATCCTGCAGTGCTTTTTGAAATCTCATAGAATCCACTAGCCTCTAAGGGTGGACTAACTCAATGGGTCCACCACTCTTGTAGGGGTGAGGTGCCATCATTGACCAAGCCTGCAGCAGATAGTATAGCACAAACTATGCCAAAAATATCCTGTAGGTGCAATGTTAAAATTTGATTTGACCTCTGATGAACTGATAGCTGCTTTGTGGGCGCTTTAGCTATGATAGTTGTTTGCATTAGTGAGACTGGTATTCCCTGGCAAATGTGGATTATAGTGATAATTCAAGATTTTCTCAGCATTATAGAGTTATAAAGGTTAACCATGGCCGTTTCCACGTGGCTTACCTGAAGCCGGGCCATGGCGCAACGTTGCGGATCATACCGGGGAAAACACGAAATATCGCGTTTTCTCACGTGAGTTTTGTGTGATGTCTCCCTGTTTTAGTGCAGGACTAGCTGGCTGCTGTTCCGGAGCAGGTAGGAATTTTTACCCTTTTTTCCCAGATTGGCTGCGGGAATGGAAGGTTTTTTTGCCTACCTTGCACTAATGGCAGTGTTTGAGGCATTTGAGGTGGTGCCGTGGGGTTTTTTTTTATCAATGACAGGAGATTTTGGGAATAGGGTGCGGGCTGGTGAGCACCCTGTGGCACTTCCCCTTGAGTGGGGACAGGGCTGCCATTAAGGGTGGTATGCCTGCTTGCGGCTACCCATACGCTGGCAGAAACCTGCAAGGATCCTCAATACAAGGCCTCCCCTCGTGCCGTGCGGCTGGGGCGTAACAGGTGCTTCAATGGGGATCCATGGCCTAGCAGCCCGGGTTGCAGCCATTCAAAGGATGGCCTACACCCGGGGGCATGGGGCTCGCCCAGACAGGTCAAGACGGAGGTCCGGAGTTGACCCCAGGGCTTGACCTGTACCGCGTAGTTGGCCCTTGCCTTATTTATGTTATGGTCATTTAATAAACGGCCCTTTAATTCCAAGCCTGTGTCTGTCTCTTCCTTCCGGCTGGGGTGGCAAAACACATGACACCCTGATTTTTGTCCTGGCATGTGTTCCTTCTGGAATGTGCATTTTTACGGGGGGGGGGGGGGAGTGAAAGGAAATAATTTCTATTTTCTGTTTTCACTTTCCCCCCCCCTAAAAATATGCATTCTAGAAGGGACACATCCCCCCCCTCTCAGGGATTTGCTACATTGCATAAATGAACAACTGATGAAACACCAAAGTTCCATAAATAAAATCAACAGGCCTCTGCCTGCAATGACAAGACCTGTAAAGCAGGCCAGGACTAAAGGTTTGTTTATTTGACTTGTTTTGTTTTATTTTTCCCATACTCTCAGGACCTGCATGGAGTAATGCAGGTTGAGAGGATCCAGTGGGAAGAGAGAAGTCAGTGAATTTGCTCCCTTATTCCTTTTCTGTCAGCAGACTTCCTTTTACACCAGAGGCATGAGGAAGTAATTTCACCTCCTGCCCACTGCAGCTTCCTAACCCACATTACTCTCTGGGAGTTCTGTGACTCATGAAACTTTAATTCCTGGGGTGAGATGTGGCTTCTGTGAGGAGGTGAGGGCCACCCACAACACTTTCCACTGATGGATCACAGGATTCAGCCCAATGTATTTGAACTTTAGGGTGAGATTTCTCCAAGTTTTTAACTAGATAAGCTGCTTAGACTAATTTTGGAGAAAGAACAAAAATTTGTGACAAATTTGTTAATTATAGAGTTCTCCTATTTGCCTTAGTGACTCAGAAGAGAAGAAAAAAGGTTGTTCAACAAAATTTAGCCTTATCTGCTAGAGACTGTTTAATTCAGTGTCAATCACTTCCCCATTTAGTGACCAGAATTTCCTGCTTTTTCTGGGTTGTCTGAAATTTTCAGATTGAACAATTGTTTTCTTTCTTTCTTTCTTTCTTTCTTTCTTTCTTTCTTTCTTTCTTTCTTTCTTTCTTTCTTTCTTTCTTTCTTTCTTTCTTTCTTTGAAGAAGAAAAAGTTTTAAATGTTTAATTTATGAATAATTTTGCTATAAACAATAAACATTAGCTATCTACTAATCTACAGCTCTAGACACTCATACTACCGTGCAGGTAGTCCATAACTATAATCACACTAGGAATTGAGGGAGAAAAGGAAACTCTGAATTCCAATATGTGGTTCAGGAGGAATATTCTTTTAAAGGACACAAGGACAGAGGGAATCTATGAGAGGTTAAATTTGGGGAGAGGGAGTGGGTGTTCTTTGAGGAGCCAGGAACCGGAAAGGATAGATGCAATCCATAAGGGGAGCTTATGGATTCCTCAATCTTCCTTGGGTGAGCTGGCACAGGTCCTGTAAATGCTGATGGTGATGGATTCAGGGAACTAGAAGGAGCTGGGATGGGGGGGGACTAGATGCCCACAGAAGCTTAGCATGCCTGTCTTGTCCTCCCTCTCCCTGGCTCCTTTGCAAAGAAGAGCTACCAAAGCTGAGTCCAAGCCTTCCCCTCTCTGAATGTAGATTTAATGCTAGGCTCAGCAATTCCCACAACAAGCAGTTCCTCACTTGGTAACTTTGGGCTGGAAAGTGAAACCACAGCTCTGCCCTAAACGCTGACATAGAGACCAATGGGACTGCCCAAAAGTTGTGGTGTCCGTGAAAAATGTGCGTCCCATGAGTGGTCTGTTCGCAAATGCCAAATAGGTCAAGTCTGTGGCAAATTTAGGTCAATTTTTCAGTCCTTGCCCACCTCTATTCCAGAGTTATTGAAAATCTTACATGCGCTTTTACTTAATTGCTCTGTTAATAGAAAGGAAGGTTGGGATTTGGGAATTTCAATTGCTGTAAAATGTGTATATCATCTTGTAATGGATGTTAGCAATTTTAAATGCAGCACACTTTTCTGAGGTTTGTTCCATTAGTTATGGATTTGTTTCTAGGTTCAATGTAAGATACTGGTTCATATCTTTAAAGCCTTTAATGACTTTTACCTCACATACCTGAGGGACAGTTTCTCTAGTATGAATCTTCCTAAGGAGGTCTCAGGAGAGTATTCCCTTTGATAATCTGGGATGTCTGTAAGGCTATTCTATTTAGGAAAGTTTTCTATTTAATTTAAAATCTGTTTTGCGGACTATGTATGGTATCATTTGTTTAGTTTAATTGTCTGTTGTCTGACTTTTGGTATATTGTTATATAAGTTGCCTTAAACCCCTTTCAGGATGGAAAGCTACAATATAAATACTTGTAAAAAAATAACTGCACTTGCTTGTCATATCACACCCAGAGGATGTAGTCTTCTTTCTCTATTTCAGTATTGCAATTTTACCTCTGAGAGCTAAAAGACTGTGGGGAATATGCTGGTGAATTTTAAGAAGTGACTTCAGACAATAAACAAGCTCGTGTTTGGCACAGACTATGTTTCTCCCAACCCATTCCTCCCCTTGCTTGTATGGAATGGAACCATTCCTCAGCATCATGTGTGCTCACTCAGCAAGAATGGACTTGATGCTAAAGCCAAGCTACTGTACTGTTATTCTTTTGAAGGATGGTGAAACTAAAATCATATTCTGTGAGAAAGGCAGAGCTTGCTCTTATTGTCATCCATGTACTCTTCCAATTATCTTTAGGGCAGGGCTGAAAGATAATTCCTTTGAGCTCCTCTTCTTTCAATCCTGCTGTATCATATTAGGAAGTTAGCAATGCATGGGCCTCTCCTTCCCCCATTCCACTTCCAAACAGTTCAGAGTTCTGATTGCATTGCACCAATGGAGCACTATTCTAGCACTGACAATTTCTTCACTAATTTGTAGTGCAGCTGTCTGTTATGATAATTATTCTAGTCTATCTTTCCTTTACAGTAAATGATAGTTGTCATTTGGTGCTGCATATTTCCTCAGAGTTGAAGACTGACTATTCATGCACACAAAAACCTAGTTCATATAGAGATGTAAATATGGGTCTGCATTATACCCTGTTCCAGCTGTAGGCTCATATGACATAATTGTCTTCCATACATTCCTCCACCTAGAAACTTGTTGTCATGGAGCAAGTTCTTGCCTAGCCTTTTTCTTGACGTAGTGTTATTTAGTATAGATAGAGTAATGATATCACCAAAATTCATATTCCTTAGACTTGGAACACAAACCATAGTGCTTCACATTGCTCTTCCACTTCCTCTGCCCCTCCTTCTCCCCGCCCCACTTCTTTTTCACAACACCTCTGTTCACACATCTCCATAGGATGCCACTATAGTGACAGCTACAGTGAACAGGCAGAGGAAATATTCTCTATATCTATTTTCTCCTCTTATTCCCCAGTGTCCTGAATGTTGTTTCAATAGAAATTCAATATGTTTCATGTTAAGATAACAGGAATTCTAGGAACTACATTTCCCAAGGCTTTCAAAAACTTTTGAGGTTTCACAAGCAGAGAAAGGTGGTGGATGGAAAGGAACAGAGAGGATTTCTCTCTTCTCCCCTGCTCAACTGCTTGTAACCACCATAGTCTCAATCATTTAGTGAGGTCTGGAGAGTGGTAGGAGTGGGTGTAGGAAGGCGGGATGCTGGTGTAGGGAAGTGAAGTGATTGGAGAACTAACAGGAAGGGCTCAAAAATAAGTTTAGAATTCTAATGAAAAAGATTTTGTTCTGAGGAAGTTTCCTAATGATGCTTATAATTTGCCAGGTACTTTCCTGTTTTCCTTGGGACGTTTTCCCATCTTTATAGTATGAAGGAAAATTCAACACACCTTAATGAGAACTAGGGATGTGCACTTCGGGTTTCCAATTCGGGTAAAATACCTGAATTGGACCCGATCCATAAAGATTTAGGATATCTGAATGCTGGCTCCAATTTGGAAATCCCAAATCAAAGCATTCCGAAGCTTTGGAATGCTTTGGAAAGATTTGGGGCTGAGTTTAAAGGGCCCTGCCACTGCTTGCAAGCAGTGGTGGGGCCCTTTAAATATCACCCCATCCTCATTCACCACCTCCAACCCCACTTACCTTGCAGTCAGCGCCATGGCAGCGGTGGCTCCGGCCCTCCCCACCACCCTGCAGGGCTGCAGAGCAGTGAAGGAGGTAGAGAAAGCCCTTCCTGCCCCTCAAATGGCCATGGTGATGGCCATTTGAGGGGCAGGAAGGGCTTTCTCTACCTCATCTGGCCCACCCTGCCCCTCAAATGGACGCCATGGTGCTGCGGCCCTTTGAGGGGCAGGAAGGGCCGAGGCAGGTGGCTCCGGTCTTCCCCGCCACCCTGCAGGCTCAGGAGGCAGTGAGGCAGCAGAGGAACCGGCTGGCTCCAGGCTGCCGCTGCTGCACCGCAGCAACAGCAACAACCCCACTGCCCAGCTGATGTCCCTCCCGCTCTCCCTCTGGCCAGGTAAGTGGGTGGGGAGGTGGAGGGGTTGCACAGAGGGGGTGGGGGGGTGGAGGGGTTAACACAGGGGGGTGGGAGGTAGGTTTGGGGGAGTTGCCTCCTCACTTCGTTATGCTCCGAATATTTATAGAGCATACCAAAGCGAGTAAAATAACATAATTCCAAAGCTGCTTGCTGCTTTGGAATTATGTTATTTCCAAAACCCAAATATTTTCGGGCTGCACACCCCTATTGAGAACTAGGCTAAAGTATTGGTTTTGCAATTCTATCACTGATACCAACGTTATAGGTAAAGACCAACCATTATTTATTTATTTATTTATTTATATTTCGATTTATATACCGCCTATCCCGGGGGCTCTGGGTGGTGAACAGTTTAAAATCGATAAAAACAAAAAACAACAATACTAAAATCAATATACAAAACAATAATGAAATAAATTAACCAAGTGCAATGGTGGGGAGAACCCTCCCCCACCCTAAAGGTGGGAGGCCAACATGGCATCGCCCCCTTCAACCACCGAATGCCTGGCGGAACAGCTCTGTCTTACAGGCCCAGCAGAACGATAATATGTCCCGCTGGGCCCAGGTCTCAATTGACAGAGCGTTCCACCAGGCTGGGGCCAGGACTGAAAAGGCCCTGGCCCTGGTTGAAGCGAGGCGGGCTTCCTTAGGGCTGGGAACCACCAGTAAACATTTATCCGCTGATTGAAGCGGTCTCTAGGGAACGTACAGGGAGAGGCGGTACCGAAGATATGCCAGTCCCAACCCACTCAGGGCTTTAAAGGTAAGAACCAAAACCTTGAACCTGATTCGGAATTCAACCGGAAGCCAGTGCAGCTGGCACAGGACAGGTGTGATATGTGACTGGTAAGATATACCAGTCAGGACCCGCGCTGCCGCATTCTGGACCAATTGTAGTTTCCAGATCAGGCCCAGGAGTAGCCCAACGTAGAGTGAGTTACAGTAATCTAGCCTGGAGGTGACCGTTGCATGGATCACTGTAGCTAGGTCCTGGGGCGTCAGGTAGGGAGCAAGTTGCCTGATCTGACGAAGATGGAAAAATGCAGACTTGGCAACTGCCGTGACCTGGGCCTCCATCGATAGGGAGGCATCCAGGAGCATGCCCAGACTCTTCACCACTGGCAAAGTTGCCAGTGGTGTCCCATCCAGGGCAGGGAGCTGGATCCCAACATCTGGCAGCCCCTGTCCCAGCTGCAGGACCTCCGTCTTCACTGGGTTCAATTTCAGCCTGCTCTGTTTCAACCATGCTGTCACAGCCTCCGGAGCTCTGGCCAGATTGTCTGGGGCCGTGTCTGGCCGGCCGTCCATCAATAGAAAAATCTGGGTGTCATCCGCATATTGATGACAGCCCAGCCCAAACCTCCGCATCAACTGAGTGAGGGGGCGCATGTAGATGTTAAATAACATCGGGGAGAGTATCGCCCCTTGGGGAATCCCGCACACCAAAGGGTGACGGGGTGATAGATCTCCCCCGAGCGCCACCCTCTGTCCCTGACCCTGGAGAAAGGAGACCAGCCACATTACATGAGAGCTTAGTAAAAGCAAAATTTTCCAGTCTAAAATGGTCAACTCAGACCAAAACGACCGTCTCAAATAACAGTACATGTTCACTTTTACAGCTATCTAACCATAAGTTTAATAATCTATAATTTTTTTCTGACAAATGCTTCTCCATACTGGCAAAGAAAATTTTAGTCACTGAAAATATTCAATATGTTTTCATAAACTGAAAATCACATTCCCCCCCTTCCCCGTCTTATTTGTATAATTGTTACTGCTGAGAAAATAAAAAGATGAGCATAAATCATTGTGAAATGAGCACCTAAGCTCACACATATCGTCATATTATATATAGAATGTGGTTGGCTAATGCCATACAAATGTTCAATGTACTGAATTACATTCAGCATAGTGTGGTAACATATCATTGTCTAATAGTGATATCACATAATAATAGTATGATTTTTAGAGATAGAGGAACAATAAAAAGTGCCTGGTCATTAGGCAGAGATGACATTACCCATTATATCAATTAAATCTTACCCTGCTTTGTTTGAAGTCTCACAAGCAACTATATCTTCTTTTATGTTAAGGATTGGTTCACCTCCCACAAGGCATCCTTTGCCTTGTGAGAGTTTTCCCTATTAATGGTAGAACTGCAGTGCAGGAGATTCAGATTTCTAATTTAAAGGTACTTGTAGAGTTTTCTGCCTTGGGATCATTTCCTGGTTCCTGTTGCCTTTCTTCTCTAGTCTCATGGAGGTGCCTTAGTTTCCAGGCATATGAATCTAGCACTGGAAATTGGACTTTAACTCTCATAATCTTCCAGCTCTGCAGATGTAAATTATACCATATTAGGAAAAAGAATGTTTTCTTTTTAACCTGTTTTAGAAATGAACTAGTTTCCCTTACATTTAAATCTGCATTGACTTCCCAACAGATAATATAATCTGTTTTTTATCCCTATGACTATGGATTTAAATTCCTTTTTCTGAATGAGCACATAATTTGAATTTATTAGAAAAATCTTTATCACTATGGAAAAGCTTACATTAAGCAAGAGATAAATACAAGAGACCTCACTCCAGTTTTGGTTGATCTGCACTGGCTTCTAATCTGTTTCTGAATGGAATTCAGGATGCTTGACTCTTCACCAGTTGTTTGGGAATCTGGTGAGCCTCTGAGTGTGTAGATTTCTAGCAAATGTCTTGAGCAGAAGGCCTGTAGGTGAGGACACACTGACACAGCTTACTTAAGTAAGAGCTTTATTGGTTTACAGAAACATATTAAAAATATAGAAAAAGAGAGAGCTCACAGTATATAGGAAGTAAGCCAGGGCTGCAGCTAATACAAAAGAAATAAAAGGCATCTGCCAGTATACCTTAACCACTACCAGACAGACCTGGACATCCCCTACAGGGATGGATGTTCATTCTTGTAGGGGTAGGGGATAGAGATATACCAGCCTCTAGCACCTTCCCAGCTCCATCCCTAGGACAACAACCTTCTTCATCTCTCCAAAGATGATCAAGCTAATAGGCTGCATCATTTAGGAAATGGAACATTAGGAACTTAGTTTTGGATGCTCTTGCTATTATATTCTTTTATGACTGAAGCACTTTTGTTTGATGGAGCATTTTATCTAAAATGGCATCTTTGAAGAGATTAATGAGCTACTAGACCCAGTGAGCTAAATGAGAATTTTTAGAGCTTCAAATATATCCTAGTTAATATTAATTAAATCACAGAAAGTATCATTTAAAACAAAAACCCCACACTTAAATGGCTAGATTATCATATTACTGTGATCATTTCATTTCATATACAGAAAGATGAAGTCCTGAATTCTATAGATCAGTATAAACAATGCCTTCTGTAAGGATTTCTACATGTGAGGAACTGGTAAAGATCTCTGGGCCAAACTACAAGAGATGAACAGCAAGCGTATTCCTCCCTGTTCACTTGCCCTCCACTTGATCCACTTGCTGTACAAGTGTCATTCGTTGCTTGTAGCTTGGCCCTCAGTCACAGAGATGAGCTCCACATTATTAGATGAATGAAACCACCGTGATGCAACTCTGGTTTTGAAAGCTACCCAACTCCACTGAATGGGAAAGACAGTTGGTATTTGGTGATTCTTCTAGTTACAGTTAAATAACCAGTATTATCCAATAGCAATCCTGCTGCTTTGGAACACAGATAAAATTTATATGCAAATTAGACATGAATAACTTGTGAACTAGCACCCCAACAAAGCCAATGTGGCTGCCTACCTGGGACTGCAAGTACCTGTCAGGCAACAGTAAATGTTGAGCCATATTTGACTTGTTGAATCAAAAATTGTGCAAGCTGCCAAAGTTGCCGAAAAACAAAAACATTTTCACAGTAGAAATGTACTCATATGTCCTTTTTATTTACACTTGTTCTCATGTGAGCCATTTTAATTCATGGGTGGTGGTAATTGTACTTGTTACTATTGATTTTGATTTATTGCCTTTACTCCATTTGCTTCCATTTTACACCATTTTCTGCAATATGAAGTTGCAGAAATAAGTTTCAAAATTGAGTAACTGTAATGGGGAAAATGGTACAAGAAAACACAAAAATTGCGCAAAAGTAACAACACTCATTTTAAGTTTGCACAGAGGAGAAAAGAAGTGAAAGTGGGGATTAATAACATAATAACAATAACATTTGATTTATATACTGCCCTTCAGGACAACTTAATGCACATGTTGCCAAGTAGGCCCCCTCCCCTGCTTTAAGGCCTGCTATGAACTGTGTTAAAGTTTCCTGCATTGCTGTCTCACTACTACACCAAAGATTGCTTTGCACGTGTGTGCTCTGATACACGTGTCAGTTTCCTGCCTGCGTGTTAATTGCCTTGCTGTTGCAATAGACTGTGCAGTTCCCTGACTCCATGTTTGGATAACTGCACAAAGGACTCTATTTCTGGGCAGCCCTGCCCTGACTTGTATCTGGACTTCCTAGTGTGTGTTTGGACTTTATTACAAGTGTGCCCCGTGCCTGCACTGCCATCTGCCACGGACCGTGCCTGTTCCCTGCTTTGGACTGTGTTTTAAAGTGTTGTTCCCCCTGCCTCCATGGAAACCTGCCTCATATGGGCCCAAGCCGCTGCCAGCAGCCGGGCGCCTGCCGGGGAAACCTCCAGCGAGCCTGGCTAGGCGCTCCCTGGTCAGTTCCCGCCTGGAGCCTCCCGCGGGCCGGTCGCCGAGCTTGCCCTCGCTACCGGGCAGCCTGCTATCCAGCCCCAGCTATGCCCAGCCGGCATCCATGTTCTTAGGCAGCCAGAAGACCCAGAGGAAAAGACTGCTTTGAGAAGCCATTTCGGCGAAGCGGGCACACCACGTCCGCAGCGAGAGTACCTCGCCCCGCTCTGCATATCTTAGGAGCCGCCCAGGAGAAGGAACTAAGTGCCGACCATCCCAAGCACTTAGAGAATGCATCTCACAGAAACCTCCGCATTCCAGAGCTGATGACATCAGGACAAGCCCTGTCCGCTGGAACATCCTTTCAGCCCACTTGGATTTCCCCCTCCCTCTTTTGTCCCCTCTTCCTGAGGTGTCACTTATCGCAATCTGATTACCAAAGTGGCCCATCCAAGCCATTCAGTAACCCATTAGAACCTTTGTTTTAAACTGTGAGAACCACCAAGTACAGCACCAGCCCCAGGGTACGTTTTGGGGTATTTAAGCTGGTCTCTCAGACCGCATGGTGCGCGTGCCATCCTATCCAGAACCCCTCGCTGTCCGTCTGTGGTCCCAGTGCTGGCATTGGGCCACCCTCGCTGCTGTGTCTCTGCTTCGCTCCAGGATTGTGAGTATTTCCCTTATCATCGTTGGGAACCTGCTAATGCGAAAGTCTCTACATTTCCTACTCTGTATTTCTTAGGTCTTGTATGTTCTTTGTATGCTTGTGCAAGTTTAGGCTTACGCCACACTAAATACACGTGTTTGGAACCTTATTTGTAGTCTGCCTCTTTTTCACTTGAGTGTCTGGGATCAGGACCTCCGTAGACATAGGTTAAGATCCGCGCTAATTTTAAGTTACAGACTGCTACAGCTAATTCCCCATTATAATAAAGAGCAGTTCTGGTAACAGTTTACTGGTGGAGAATGCGGGCATAACCCAGTTCGTGTGAATACACGTGAGTCGACACGCGTGTCTTCAGCGAGCTGACGTAGAGGAAAATTTTCCAGACCTCTGTGTAAAGAGCGCAATTTAGCTCAGGGAATTAAAAGTGTGAGTGTGTGTGGCTCTAGCGAGCATTTCTATCTTGTGGGTTGGCTTTTCCCCATTTCCTCCTTCAGCCAGCTTTGGACTACTTGCCTTTTGTGGTGCACCGCGAGGCCCTCCAGCCGTTATAACCGGTGTACTGTGGGTGAGGACCTCTGAACTGGTGAAGTTCCTGGCCACCTTCCGGGCCGCCTAAACGCGTCTATGTGGGTGGGATCCCAGAAGTAGGCTCTAGATATATACGCATATATACATCCTGAAGCAGCACATATAAAATTCTTTTCCGCCCTCCCCCGTCTCTCCTAAGTCCGTCCAAACCCCGTCCCTGCCAGCACTTAGGCTTCAATCCCCGCTCCGGAGGAAACGTGAAGGGATCGATAGTCCGTTCGCTTTAGTTAGCTTTGGGAATCTAAAGCCAGGTTCCTGAAGCCCCGCGGCAGCCGGCCGCACCGTGCTTGCGAGTTTTAAGTCAGACTCGTGGGCGCACCTCGCTTGGGAGACAGTGGGACTCTTGGGCACTTTTGCTCGGGAGTTGTTTGAACTCTTGAGCGCACCTCGCTTGGGAGTACAGTAAGCTTTACTCCTGGGCACTTTTGCTTGGGGACTTGCAGAGGCAGTCCTTGAGCGCTTTCAGTCTTTTGGTCTTGGCTTGGAGATAGTTTAACCATTTGTCTCTGAGCACGAGGCCTGGGGACTTTTGAGTACAGTTCTTGGGCAGAGAGCTTGAGAGCATTTGCAGCTTCTGAGCAGAGGCTTGGGAGCATTTCTTGTTGCCTGAGCAGAGGCTTGGGAGACCCCTTAATTGCAGTTTCTAAGCAGAGGCTTGGGAACACTTTCTGGTTTTCTGAGCAATAGGCTTGGAAGACCCCTGAGCTTTGGCTTCTGAGCAGAGGCTTGGAAGCACTGAGCGTTTTGGTTCTTGGGCTTAGAGAGCTTGAGAACACCTTCTGAGCCAGTAAATTTTTCCTGGTCCCGTGGCTTGTAGGCAAGCTTGAAACGGGAATAGGAATTTTCCCCTTCTCCCCCGGTGGAGAAGAACCGAGAGTAGGACCCTTAAAAATACCCTTGGAAACCTAAAAGTAGGACCCTTAAAAATACCCTTGGTAAGAACCTGTGTAGTACCCAGTTTAAAAATCCTTGAGGACCGGAGGGAAGGATAAACCTCCCAAAGGGACATAGAGAGGAAAAGTTGTTAAAACCCCTGAGTAGTTTTGAATAAAAAGGAAAAATGTACCGGGCAAACCCCACCATGCCCCGCCTGGAGAAGTGGCTAGTTAAGAAGGGAGACTGCCCTTGGGAAGCCGGTTCCTTCAAGGGACCCGACCCGCTCCAGATAGTCAGAAGCGCCTTCCAAGATTTTTGTGAAAAAGAGAAACCTAGGTCAAGTAAGAAGGACAGATACAGAGCCTGGGCACTTTTCACCGCCCTACAGGACAGCGTGTCCCTAATTAGTAAGTTACAAACCGCGCAGGAGGAGCTAGAGGAAAGGTCAGAGCGAGAGCAGGATGCCTTGCGTCTAGAAATCCAGACTCTCAGGACCAAGCTGACCGAACAGGAAAAAGAGTACGAGAGAAGAGCAGTTGAGTGGCGCGCTGAACGCGTCAATTTCATATTAGAGAAGCAAGGACTAACCACTGCCCTCCAGGACGCTCAGCACAAGGCTGAAGCGGCCACCGCTCGTGCCGATATGGCTGAGCACGCACTAACTGAGGGACAAGAGGAGATTACTAAGCTCACCCATGCCGCCCGGTTCATGGCGGACCACAACCAGTCTAAAACCGCAGCCGCGGACCATTCAGCTTGTAAGAGGGAGCTAGAGGCCCTGAAGCGACACTTGGGGATGCAACAGGCCGTAATTTCTGCCGTGCACCCCTCAGCCCTCTTGGCCCTCCCAGAAGATAGTAAGGATAGCTGGGCATCTCAGTCGCCCCAGCCCGGAGAGACCCCACAGCCCCTCCATCCAATAGCTACCAAAGAAATAGTCTCTATGGACGAGGATGGCAGAAAGACAGACCGGGTCGTTAAGGAAACCCACAATTGGAGGCCCGATGAGCTCCAAGCCATAGCAGATCGCATGGGGCCCCTAAACCGAGACACGGCTATCCAATGGTTCACCCATGTGACCACCTCCCAGCCCTCCACTAGTGGTTCCGATGTGGCCCAACTGGCCCGCCACTGCGCCAGCCCCGAAATAGTCACAGCCCTTAATGCCTACGTGTCCAACCGAAGGCTAGCCACCCGCAGTCAGTATGGGTCCATCAAAGAGTTGTGCGCATTCCTATGGCCCACCAAGAGTTTAAAGGCCCTGTATATTGCAGAGTCCCAAAAGCCCGGAGAGGACCCAGAGGCATACTTAGCTAGGAAGCAGCTTCTCGCTGAGCTAGCAGACGAAGTGGACCTAGACGCAAGTGATGTACCCGACTTCGATGAGCTAGAATTCAGAAGGGCAGTCATAGATGGGCTCAACAGCACCACTCGCCTAGCCCTGGCAGGAGTAGAACCTGGGAGCATCTCATGGGGAGACCTGGAAGCTCGCATCAGGAGCATTGCTGGCCTATTGCGAGAGACCGGAGCGATCCGCCATGTGAAGTCCCCGGCCTCTCGTAGGAAGGAGAGCGAGCCGATAAGTGCAGTCACTTACGCCAATCATGGCCCCCACTCTCAGTACCGACCGCAGGGACGCAACTCGTACTCGGAGACAAGGGGAGGAATCCTGAGGGGAAGGAGCAGCAGTTTTAACCGGGGAAGAGGGCCAAGGGACTACCGCCCTGGAGTTTCCTTTGCACCCACCCCGAGTTACGGTTCCTCCTCCCAGCAGGAACCCCACGAGCCCCGACCGCAAGATGCGCCCCTAGCCCCTTCCCATTCTCGAGCATCGCACCCGTACAACCATCAGGTCTACCCACCTCCAGATCAGTCTAACGCTTGGGGAGCATCGCAGGGCGACCACGAGGGCTACCGGGACCGCGGCAGCACGCCCCAGTCCAGGGACCCCCTCCGTTGGGAACTGTGGATGCGCCTCAAAAACATTGGAGCGAACATGGAGCTATTCGATGGGAAGCCCACGTCCGTTCTAATGAAGGCGATCATGGAGTGGGAAGACCAGCAGCAGCCCCCAGTACCCCCGTTGGCGCCCCCTTTACCGCCAGACCCTCCCTTCTCGAGTCCCCCGATAGCTGCAGTCCGGGAACGCCCGAGCCCCAACAACCCCTTTAGAGAAAGGGCCACTTTCACCGACCAGGGCGCAGGATCAGAATAGGGTCGCCCCGAGTCCCAGTCTCCTTCCATGGGCATAGTTGCCAAATTAAAGCCGGACACATGGGGGAGACCGACAGTAAAGGCAGGGATCGGGACTCCCGGGGAAAAGAAGAAGCCTGCCACCCTCCTCATAGATACCGGAGCTTCGCTTAATATACTCCGGCCCACCTTAGTTACAAAGGGAACTCAGACCTCTACCACCATGCAGCTCGCCGGTTTTGGAGGCGGCATGCAGGAATCCCCGGTCTGGCAGGATATCCCCCTCTCCGTTGGGAACCTGGCCACCCGGATTTCGGCATGCGCAAACCGGGGAGAAGACGACGGACTCTTGGGTATGCCGTTTTTCCGAGCCGAGGGACTGACCATTGACCTAGCAAATGGGCTCCTGTGGCGCATCCCAGGAGGCCCAGACTTTGTCAATGCAGTCCATCGATGTGCAGCCCTTAAGGCCCCTCTGCCTCTCGCCCCCATCACAGGAGACCCCTGGGTTCAGGACTTTCCCGAAGTTTGGGTGACAGATAAAGCCGAGTGTGGGATAGTGAAGGGCGTCTGCGTCCTGATTGAAGGAAAGGACCCCCCTCCCCAAAGACAGTACAAGTACCCAGCGGAAGCTGAAGCAGGGATAGCCAAGACTATAGAAGGACTCCTTGAGTGGGATGTCATACTCCCGATGCAGTCCATCTGCAACGCCCCATTGTGGCCAGTTCTAAAAGCAGATGGAGTGACCTGGAGAATGACGGTCGACTTCCGTGCCCTGAATGCAACCACCCCTCCCGTTGCCCCGGTTGTGGCTAAGTACAACGAGATCCTGACGGCCATTGCCGCTGGGTCCCGGTTCTACTCGGTCATAGACCTGGCCAACGCTTTCCACTCCATCCGGTTGCATGAGTCTTGCTGGTACAAGTTCGCGTTCACTTTCCGCGGCCAGCAATACGCATTCAAGCGGACACCCCAGGGATTCCACTCCAGCCCCAGTATTTGTCATGCCCATGTAGTTCAGATGTGGGAACGCCTCCAACCTTCCTCGAGGCCCCACGTACTGAGCTACGTGGATGACATTTTAGTCCACGCCCCTACGGAAGAATTAGCCCGCCAGATCACCAGGGAAGTCCTGGAACTCCTCCGCGAGACTGGGTTCAAGGCAAGCAGGGAAAAGGCCCAATTGGTTCAGACCAGCGTCAAGTACCTGGGTCTGACCCTGGGACCCGAGGGACGCACCCCGGATGCCCAGCGAATGGAGGTCATTTCCAAGCTGCCTGCACCCACCGACGTCCCCTCCCTTAGAGCCCTTCTAGGAACCTTTAACTTTTCCCGAGACTTCATCGAGTCCTTTGCAGACAAGGCTCGCCCCCTTTATGCTCTCCTTAAGAAGAACACTCCCTGGGAGTGGGGACCGGATCAACAGACAGCCTTAGCCGAACTGAAGCGCAGCCTAGCCACAGCCCCGGCCCTAGCCCATCCAGATGTTACCCAGCCATTCTTTATTCAGTTAGCCGTGTCAGACAAGAGCATAGGAGCCACGCTCACCCAGCAGCAAGCCGGAACCGCAAGAGTAGTAGCCTATGCCTCTCGAAATTTAACTCCGGTCGAGACCAAGTTCAGCCCGTGCGAAAAGACTTGCCTTGCTCTAGTTTGGAGTCTGACCCACTGGGAATTTATCATAGGAGGCTCACGCACAATAGTTCAAACCACTCACACGCCCCTCAAATATATTCTGTCTGGCAAAATACAAGATGGACAAGTATCAAACGCCCGCATAGCACAATGGACCCTGGCATTGGTTAACCGCGGAGTAGAATTTAAAAAGGAAACCACTGAGCCACCAGCCCCCTATGGCCTGTTAGTAACCGGGACCGAGCACGAGTGCCCCCTGGACCCGCCACCGCAGGTTCTTTGGCCAGTCACTTGGGGAGTCCCGCTAGAGGAAGCCAGACTGAACGGCTTCACATGCTGGTTCTGCGACGGCTCCTCCTTTCACGTTGGAGGCTCCCCTCGGACAGGCTACGGCGCCGTGCGAGTGAGCGACGCATGCACTCTAAAGGGTCCAGCCCGCCCCCATTCCAGCCAAGCGGCTGAGGTGCAAGCGCTTCTGGCAGTGCTTGAGTTTGAGCCCCCAGAAAGCCCACTTGCCATTTACACAGACTCGGATTGGACGGCCAAAGCCGCCACGGTCTGGCTCCCGGTGTGGCAGAATCAGGGGTGGAGATCCAGTGATGGGAAACCCGTAGCCCACCTACAGCTATGGCAGCAAGTAGCCGTGCTCCTTCAGTCCCGCACAGGCCCAACGCAGGTTACCCATGTTAAAGGACACCAAAAGACAAACTCAGAGACCGCTTATTGGAATGACCAGGCAGACCTCGCAGCCAAGACGGCCGCCACGGAGAATGCTCCCTTACCGGAACCAGCCACCGATTGCCCCCTCCACCCTGTCACCACCCGGGCACAAGCCCGCAGCCAGGCTCAGGGAATCGCAGGAACACTAGACCTAGCACAACTGCAGATATCTGACCCAGAAGTAGCTGACCTCCTAGCCGCAGGAAGAGATCAGACAGGAAGACTAATGATCCGAGAAGAGGAAGGCATAGTTTGGGCAGTAGATGCAGCCGGTGAACGCCACTGGGTAGTGCCACTGGAAGTCAGGGCCGACCTGATTCAGTTTGTCCACGAGCAGGGACACCGAGGCAAGGATCTGACTCTGGAGAGGGTCAAAGAGGTTGGTTGGTGGCCTAGCATGCGTACCGAAGTAGCACAATGGGTGGACAACTGTCTGTCTTGTGCTATGGTCAATGCAGACCCAACTGGACCTAGAGCTCCCCTCCAGCATCAGAGAATTGATGGACCCTGGGCTCGTATACAGATTGACTTTATCGGTCCCCTTCCTCCCACTCCCCGCGGCAATCGCTACTGTCTCACTGTCATAGATCCCTTTAGTAAATGGGTCTAGGCATTCCCGTGTAAGCATAACACTGCAGCCACCACGGCCAAGCTACTGTTCAATAATGTATTTTCGAGATGGGGCACTGTGCGAGTCATGGATTCCGATTTGGGCTCACACTTCATTGGAGAAGTAACCCAGGAACTTTGCAAGGCATTAGGCATCCAACAACGCTTTCACATAGCCAGCCATCCCCAGGCTTCCGGCGCCATAGAAAGAACCAACCGGACCCTCAAGGAGGCTCTCCGCAAGATGGTTCGCTCCTCCGGGAGAGACTGGGATGAAAAACTCCCCATAATTCTAATGGCCATCAGAGGCACCACCGCAGTTCACGGACTCACGCCCCATATGGTCATGACAGGACGGAAAATGCAGCTCCCAGAAGCCTTCTGGCTAGACACGCAGCTCCCTTCTGATATGCAACCCGTAGTAATTAATGACGCCTGGGTTCAGGACCTCATCTCATCCATACATGCCGTCCACATGCAAGTGGCCCAGAAGTTAGGCACAGCTCAGAAGGATATGGACCGCAAACTAGGATGGGTCAGGAACCCCAGGCAGTGGGAGGAAGGACAGCTCGTTTTATATAGGAAGTTCTCACAGAAGGCACACTCACTAGCCGCCAAATGGCAAGGCCCCGTCCCAATCACGAAAAGAGTCTCTCCAGCTGTCTTTCAGGTAGCCATCCAGAGGAAGACAGGAGGCACTTGGCTAAAATACTTCCATGCCTCTCAATTAAAGGAATGGAAAGGGAAGCCGCTCCAAACCGCCCCGCCTGTGTATGATCCTGGGGGAACAGCCGCCAGCCCAGCTCCCCTCTGCCCAGTGATTTGCCAGATATCCCTTCACCCTGGGCCAGAGATACCCTGTGTCCCCTTAGACCAGACCTTTATAGCTTTAGTATAAAGGAAACAGCAGAATATGCAGATGTAGATGTGAATGTCAAAAGTTTTTCCAGTTCTATTCTTTAACTTTATTAGGCGGGCCCCATAGTTGGGACCCTAGGGGGAAACACGGCAACCAAAGCCAAATAGGACCACCACCGAGAGTGATTCTTAATTGGATTGTAAGCCGCATGTTCGGAAAAAAATTGCACAGGCAAAAGAGATTTGCTGTGTGTGAAAGTGTTTGGAGAGGTTTTAGCCCAAAAGTGAATGCAGTCTTCCAACGGTGAAACCACCAAATAAGGTGATTTCTTTGTTTGAAAACATTTCACCCGCCGTGCTGGTGAAGATCCCGCATCTACGTAGATTCGGGGTCTCACCTGCCAGACCCACGCTTTCGCATGATGGTCGGCTTTGGCTTTGAGGGCCGTGCCTCCCCTGAAGGAAACCCCCGTCCAGCCCGTCAACCCCCTCTTTTACTAATGTTCATATTCGTCATGGTGAGTTGCTATACGGCGCCACCATCTAGTACGCTTTAGTGCAAAGGTAAAAGACCCGCCAGTATTTTGTAAATATGTGCCCTCTGGAATATGATATTGAGGTGCGTTCGCTACGCACAAGGGGCAGCGTGCCTCATTTACATAGCCAGGATCCCCCACGCCAAGATGACCCCCGAATAACCCAGACCCAGTGGCGCCGGCAGATCTCGGCCGCCTCCTCCGCTTTTCGATAAACGCTGCCGAGCACCCTCGGCTCCACTTCGGCCCTTTCCGCCAGCAGCCGCCCGCCCCACGTAATCTTTTCCCTTGCCCGTACCGTATAAGGGAAAAGAAGGGGGGGAGACATGTTGAAGTTATAATGAAGCCATGCCAGGCCTTCCAAGTGAGGGCAACCCGAAAGTACCCCACACCCGTATGCTTCTTGCTCCTTATATTTTTCTTTTTGCGCTCAGTGTATTTTCCTTTTTGGTGTATTTTTTTTTTTAAACCAGAAGATGGGGCCTCCCGAGGGACTCCCTCCAAAAATTGCTTGTCCTGCAAACATATGACGAGAGCCTATTTTAGGAAATTAAACGAAGGTCCCCGTCTGCAGCAACCCTTATAGTTGCTGGATACCGCTCTCTAGTTTTTTTTCCTTCTTAAAGCGGCAAGGCCAGGCCGAGCTGGACCAATAGCTCTCAGCCCGCAAAATAAAAACAACCCGCCACCGAGCAAGGGGCACCTGAAGGCCACATAGTCTAGGCACCCAGGGACCCCTGGAGCGAGTTTGCATAATCCCGCCTAACGTACAGCCGACCCTAGCTCGACGCAAAGACGTTCCCCCTTGAAATATACATGCTATAGGAAGAAGCCCCCGCACAGGAGTTCCCCAGAGCAACAAGCTGGAAGGCTCGCTTAGTGCCCCTGGGACTTCTCGTTCGAACCCCGCTTAACATACAGTGCTGGCAGAAATACGCCCTCCTTTTTCCCCGCTTTACTTCATTTATTTTGCTGCAACAAACTCAGGGAACCTGTACTTATATCCGCAGGTCTCCCCAGGATATTTTCACTACAGAAAGGAAAAGAAGGCCAGGAGATGAGGCACCTGGCTATTCTGTGTTTGCTCGTGCTGGCAGGCACCCTAATAGAGGGACGCCCGTCCAAATTAATGCCCTACCCCCACTGGAGATGTATCAATACCCTAGCAGGGAATGAAATGATGGTCTGCAAGGTTGTGCAGCAGAGTAATATGACCACCCCTACGGATCGCACAAACTTCCGCAGTTGTGAAGAACAGTGGATCCGGCCCCCAGAGCTTGTTATTTTATGTGTGGGAGTAAAAACCATGTCCCAAGAATTAGTATGCTATTCACCTACTGACACAGTGTCACCTCTTGCTCCGATTCCTTGTATGTTCCTTCCCCGTATCAGGCCAGCCCCCACCGCAGTCCCGGTGGTAGACAAATATACCACCCCTGCCAACTTCGAAACCTCGCCATTTGTCACTGAGGCCTTCGGACCATACTGTGAAGTTATTTTAGTGTCGGCCGCAGTATGGAAGGCAGGAGACCCCTTTAGAATGACCATCCTACTAGGCACCACTGCCACTGAATCTTCAGCAGTCACTATCACGCCCCCTTCAGGCGCAGTTCTCTCCTTTGCTATAGAACGCTGGGAGAACCTGACCTGGATTGTAAAAGAGGAAGATCTAGCCAAACATGGCCCACCCGATTGGATACTGGTTCAGCAGACGCCCGAATGCCAAACCAAGCCCCTAGTAGAGAAATTTCACCGGCTTGGGCTGCTCTTTGTAAATTTGACTCACGAACCAGGCAATTATTCCCTGCTGATCTGGACCCAGGAGACCCACACCATCCAAATTGACCCTTTGATTGCTAGCAATGAACAATTAAGCCAAGGCGGCACGCATATAGTGGGCTCCCATGTTTTGAAAACTGACATTCGAGAGAGAGTTCTAGTCCGCCCGCAAATGTCTTTAAAAGAGATCCGCATAGACTTAGCTGAGCTAAATATAACCCAGAGGCTGCCACAGTGCGCTCCCTATCTGGAGGCCGGTAGCAAGGGTTGGAATGCATGGCTACAACTGTGGATCGATCCCTCCCCCTCTCTCTCGCGTGCCAGACGAAGCATTGCCGACTGGACTGCTCCTGCAGCCGGAGGCTTAGCAATCATGGATTCGGTCAATATTGAGACTCTCGCTAATAAGTTTGCCCATGTCACGACTAGCATCTCCGACTTAGGTAAACCGGTGGTGCAGTCCCTAAATTCCATTGCAAATGGGCAACACGAGATCAGCTCCATTTTAGTTAACTGGGAGAGTCAAATTGAAAGAGATTTTTCTCTGCTGCTCAAAGGAACACAGTCTTTTGAACGCAACGTGTCAATAGCCATGGCATGTATGCAAGTCCAACAATTAAATCAGGCTGTGGCCATGGGGCTAATTCGGCAAGCCACGGACGGGCACTTGCCCCTGGAAATTAAAAGATTGATTATGCCCAAATTGTCACCCATTGAACTGGAGCTTGAATCCTGGTGGTCCCTTGTAAATTCCTCATTCTCACCGACCACCCAGGAACTTAAATTATTTTTATTAACGGCCAGTGCGCACGAGTCATTCCACGTGTATCCAGTCGTGCCTCTGGGACTCCAAGTCAGCGATACCGAAGTCCTCTACACCAGACACCCCGACCATTGGGCCCGCTTCACCCCGACCGGATGGCAGCTCGTCAGCCTCCAAGGGTGCCAGCATCGAGACCAGACCGGCTTCATTTGCCAAGACCAAGCCTTTGCACCGCATCACTCCTGTGTAGCCCCGCAAGTCGACGCCCTCAACGAGTGCTCCTTTCAGGTGGTCGTGGAGAACAGCTCCGCTGTGGTCTACCTTGGGAAAGGATGTGCCTGCGTGCGAACGGCCTGCGATTTTGTGATCCTGAACTCGTTCCAGCTCAAGCCTGTAATCCCAGGAGTCAACCGCTGCTTCTGCAACCTGTCCTCAGTGGCAGTCTGCGACTTCACCTACATGGTAAAGGTCTGGACCCAAGAAGAGATCCTGGTGGCACCCTCCATCTATAGTTATGTGAAGCCCATCTCCCTTGGCATCGGTCTGGAGCTAATCCACGAACTCCTGGCCCACCCGCAGCTCCACCGCACCCTCCAGAGCATCCAGAGGGACGGGGATACTACTGCTTTGGTTGTGTCCCACAACGGAAAGGAGATTTTGGATCTTGCCCAGCGGATTAAGACCACCGGCGAGCATTCATGGTGGGAAACCCTCTTTGGCTGGAGCCCCACCGCCACTGGAATTTACAATTTGGCTTTGCACCCGATCGTTGCTATTTTGGCCTTTCAAGTCTTGTTATGTGCCTCACTACTTTATTTGGGCTGTTGGAGCCGCCGACAGCTCCAGCAACTCCAGCTGTCTTACCGCATGGATCGCTACCACCCCGACCTCCTCTTGCCTTGAGGGTTGTTCTTGGCGCCCCGTTTTTAGCCCTTGTTTATTTTATTGCTTGTGCTGGTATGAACTATGCTTGTATTTTTATTATGTGTACGGATCCTGAACCAGCCCCATGGACGCTTTGCTGCCGGACACCGCTCCGAGGCCCTCTTGTGGACTAGGGGGGGCATATTTCTCCGCCTCCCAGCCCCCGGCCGGCCTTCGAACCGCCAGCCACCTCCATGAGGACTAGAACTGTGTGCCCGAAGCCCTTCTCGCCACCTGCCGACCCTGCTCTGCGGATTGACGCAGACAGCAAGGGGGGGTGGAAGTGTGTTTTGGAACACATGGACTAAGTTTGCCTGTTCCTGTATATATGCAACCCAGTCCAGCAGCTGTACTGCGGACTGAGCCGCCTGTGATCTTTGTTGCTCTATTGTTTTATGAATTTCTTTCCATTGCTTTTATGAATTTCACTCCCATGAATTTAGCCCCGAACTAGCCCCTCCCTCTATCTACTGCAAGTGCGCCCATGATCCTCCCATGAACTGGGATCTTTTAATCACCCCTCATCAATTTTGTTCCTATGAATTTAAACCTTAAACCTTATGAGTTGCCTTTTAACCTGACTCCCTCCGCCGAAGTGATTTTAGCCTATTTATCATCTTATGAATTTGGTTTTAACCGAGGCCCCTCCTGAATGGTCTCTTTTAAGGGTTATTTTACTCCTGATTTTAAACTCTATGAATTTGGTTTTAATCCGGCTGCATGAGTTAGCCTTTTAATTGCGAAGTCTATTTTCCTGACCCCCTATGAACCCTTCCGCCGCTACCCTCATGAATTGTTTCCACGCACTTGCTTTTACTCTTGCTGCTTTTATTGGTTTTAACTTCCTGACTAGTTGCTTTTAATCCTATGTATTTATGTATTTATGGTTTTAATCACCCATGAATTGTTCCACCCTATATGAATTAGTCTATGCCTTGCTTGCACATTTCACTTTTATCCTGTATGAATTGCTTTTAATCCTGCATTCATGAATTGACCCATGAATGGCCTTTACTTTTAATCTTATGCTTATGAATCGATCCATGTATATGAATTGCTCCTGGTTTTTAGTGCTTTTAACCCACCATGAATTACGTATGAATTACCTTCACCCATGAATTGATCAATGTACACAAATATGAATTATTGCTATTTATATGCATGAATTGCTCATTGCTGCCTATGAATTGCTGTCTATGTTGACTGTAGCACTTAGCACACCCCCTGGTGTGAACCCAGAGACCTGCAGCCCATTGGCTGATCTAAATTGCACTTATTCGGTTAGGTGGTTCTCCAAACTAAATTTTTGAGTGACGCCTCCCCCTCCTTCCCTTCCCACTCCTCCTTCGCTCGAAGCTCGACCACCGGACATTGCCGACCACCTCGCCTTTGAAGTCAAGTTCGGGGACCGCCATGCCTGACGTCCCGGAGTCCCCGAGGGGGGGAATTGTTGCCAAGTAGGCCCCCTCCCCTGCTTTAAGGCCTGCTATGAACTGTGTTAAAGTTTCCTGCGTTGCTGTCTCACTACTACACCAAAGATTGCTTTGCACGTGTGTGCTCTGATACACGTGTCAGTTTCCTGCCTGCGTGTTAATTGCCTTGCTGTTGCAATAGACTGTGCAGTTCCCTGACTCCATGTTTGGATAACTGCACAAAGGACTCTATTTCTGGGCAGCCCTGCCCTGACTTGTATCTGGACTTCCTAGTGTGTGTTTGGACTTTATTACAAGTGTGCCCCGTGCCTGCACTGCCATCTGCCACGGACCGTGCCTGTTCCCTGTTTTGGACTGTGTTTTAAAGTGTTGTTCCCCCTGCCTCCATGGAAACCTGCCTCATATGGGCCCAAGCCGCTGCCAGCAGCCGGGCGCCTGCCGGGGAAACCTCCAGCGAGCCTGGCTAGGCGCTCCCTGGTCAGTTCCCGCCTGGAGCCTCCCGCGGGCCGGTCGCCGAGCTTGCCCTCGCTACCGGGCAGCCTGCTATCCAGCCCCAGCTATGCCCAGCCGGCATCCATGTTCTTAGGCAGCCAGAAGACCCAGAGGAAAAGACTGCTTTGAGAAGCCATTTCGGCGAAGCGGGCACACCACGTCCGCAGCGAGAGTACCTCGCCCCGCTCTGCATATCTTAGGAGCCGCCCAGGAGAAGGAACTAAGTGCCGACCATCCCAAGCACTTAGAGAATGCATCTCACAGAAACCTCCGCATTCCAGAGCTGATGACATCAGGACAAGCCCTGTCCGCTGGAACATCCTTTCAGCCCACTTGGATTTCCCCCTCCCTCTTTTGTCCCCTCTTCCTGAGGTGTCACTTATCGCAATCTGATTACCAAAGTGGCCCATCCAAGCCATTCAGTAACCCATTAGAACCTTTGTTTTAAACTGTGAGAACCACCAAGTACAGCACCAGCCCCAGGGTACGTTTTGGGGTATTTAAGCTGGTCTCTCAGACCGCATGGTGCGCGTGCCATCCTATCCAGAACCCCTCGCTGTCCGTCTGTGGTCCCAGTGCTGGCATTGGGCCACCCTCGCTGCTGTGTCTCTGCTTCGCTCCAGGATTGTGAGTATTTCCCTTATCATCGTTGGGAACCTGCTAATGCGAAAGTCTCTACATTTCCTACTCTGTATTTCTTAGGTCTTGTATGTTCTTTGTATGCTTGTGCAAGTTTAGGCTTACGCCACACTAAATACACGTGTTTGGAACCTTATTTGTAGTCTGCCTCTTTTTCACTTGAGTGTCTGGGATCGGGACCTCCGTAGACATAGGTTGAGATCCGCACTAATTTTAAGTTACAGACTGCTACAGCTAATTCCCCATTATAATAAAGAGCAGTTCTGGTAACACACACTCAGAGCGGTGTACAAAGTATGTTATTATTATCCCCACAACAATCATCATGTGAGGTGGCTAGTGCTGAGAGAGCTCCGAGAGAGCTGTGACCGACCCAAGGTCACCCAATTAGCTTCAAGTGGAGGAGTGGGGAATCAAACCTAGTTCTTCAAATTAGAGTCCTGCCACTCTTAACCACTACACCAAGCTGGCTTGTTGGATTTAAATGGAGTGTAAGTACAAGTTACCAAATTTCATATTTTATCTGGGACAATCATTGTACCCTCTCACTATTCAGCCTCCCCTCACATAAAAGCCACTGTCAAAAGCAACCAACTACCCACTTGGACTTACCCCCACCAAGCCTCAAGGGGCAGTGATGCCTTACAGAGATATAAATGGACCTGCCAAAAGCTATTCCTGTGTTTGCCCTTAAAATGCTGTACAAAGTTTTAACTTTTTTCCCAGGAGAGCTGGCAACAGAGACACATTAACACTGAGGGTACTGCAATGTTGACACCACAGTGTTAAAAGGTTAGTGACATGTAGGAGCAGGATTGCCAGGTTCCCGTTGGCAACCAATAGGGGGGACTTGCTGGCAACATCATCAGGTTATTGGTGACAAACTGATTTAGCTCCTGTGCGTATAGAAGTGATGTCAGTGTGTTGCCAGGGGATGCTGGGGATACTAGTATTTGGGCAAAATCCTATGGTTTAACTCTATGGCTTCTCCTAGCGCCGTGCTGATGTTAGAGATGGGCATGAACCGAAATACAAACCAAAATTAAGCATAAACCAGGCCGGTTCATGGTTCGCGAGCCAGCAGTTCGTCAGATCCCATTACTGATGAACCGCCACAAACGTCAGGCTGATTCATTTGGTTTGTTTTTTGGTTCATTACTGCAGACAGCCTGGTGCCAATCAATCAGTTTCCTAGGCAACAGGGGATGGGCTTCCTGTAGACCTTCTGCTGACCTGGAAGTGAACTTCTGCTGGCCTGGAAGTGAACTTCTGCTGACTTGGAAGTGATGATCTTCTGATCTGGATGTGAAGTTTTCATGAACCAAATGAACCAGTTCACAAACCAGTGGCAGGTTCGTGAAAGTTTGTGGTTCATGGTTCGTGAAATTTGATGAATCACGAACCACATGGTTCGTTTTTTTCCTGGTTCGTGCCCATCTCTAGCTGATGTCACTTCTGGGCACCTTGAGAGTGATGTTAGCATGTCAGGAATCTGCTGATGTCCCCTCTTGTTTTCTAACATTTTTCCTTTCACACACCAACTGAGCAGTGGAAGTGCTTGCTGGTGGTAGGGGATCCCTTCCTCAACAGGGGAATAGAAAACCTGCTTATGAGATATGTTAAATAGTGAATTTATTTATTTATTTAAAAAATAAATGTCACTATCCAGAGCGGCAGCTGCACACCCAGGACTTAACCCTGTTGCCACCATCCCAGCCGGGGAGAGTGTGGCAACGATATTGTTGCTTCCTTGTCTAGAAACATGTTGGATTCTTGACTTCTCAGCAAGAACACAAAACTACAGACTCATCATGAGAACTAGAAACTTACCCTGAGGATGGTGGATACCAGCTGTTCTATCAACCTAAGGAGACAGTTTATGTTACAAAATTTATACTGTTTAGTTTATCCAGAACTCTTCTGTAGTGCTTCTTCAGTTAGCATTAAATTCTCTTTTTTCCCAAAAATTCACCTACTCCCCAATACTTTTAGGAATGCGGAGACAGTTTCTAATAAATTCTATTTAGCTCAAAAAGAAATTCAAAGAGAGGAGATGTTCCAAGGCAGGCAATGTCCTCCCAAACCTTCCTATCCTTCTGCTGGAACACCACCTTGTGGGGCATAACATAACACAACTGAAAGGTTTGAAGTTCCAAAAGAGTGCATTGATTTACCTATAAAAAAGAAATCAGAGAAATCCCTCTTTTAAAACAGAAAAAAACAGAATAAAAGGCATCAATGGCTATATCTAAAAAAGTGAATTAGGGCGGGGGGTGGATTATACTTTCCATAATAATACTATCTTCAGTTGAAGACAAATTACAACCAATGTTTGGCAATTTTTTTAAGATTCAGTATGGGAAATGTCAAACAAGGATGGTCTAAAGCCCAACAGATAGCCCAGATTTGCCAGATTTGGTCATTCTAACTGCTGTTTCAAATTACTTTTGTTGGAAACATTATCTTGAGAGGGCCAGTTTGGTGTAGTGGTTACAAGTGCGGGACTCTAATCTGGAGAGCCGGTTTTAATTTCCCACTCCTCCACTTGAAGCCAGCTGGGTGACTTTGGGCTAGTCACAGTTCTCTGTAGCTTGCTCAACCCTACCCTCCTCACAGGGTGTTTGTTGTGGGGATAATAATGACAGACTTTGTAAACCACTCTGAGTGGGCATTAAGTTGTTCTGAAGGGCGGTATATAAATCGAATGTTGTTGTTGTTGTTGTTGTTGGTACCAAGTGTTCTCTTTTAGTAGTCCAGTGTCGTACTTTATAGTATCCATCCTCTAACTTCCAGACCACTCCAAAGAAGCAGATAAGAATGATTCTAAATTAACTCTTGATTTCAATTTTGCTTCTGCCTTGTACAAGTTCATATTTCCTAGACTCGGAATACAAACCATAGTGCTTCACAATGCAAGAGTCTTATTTCTACACCATTTTCTGTTCCCTTTCACCAAACATTCTCTATAAAATGTATACAGTTTACAATGTTCTTATTAAGGGTGTGTATAATGGGAAAAATAAGCCAAAAGTACACACAGAAATCACTAGTCCAGCTCGTTAAAGTGACTTCCAGAACAACAGAACAAATTTGGGAAACGAGGCTGTAATGAATTCTCCCTTCTTACCAAAAGGTTAATGTATTTCAGGGGTCATTTCATAGAAAAAGAACTGCAGGAACTCATTAGCATATCTCATTAGCATATCTCATTAGCATTTGCCACACACCCTGACATCACTGGAAGTGTGTCAGAAGGCAACACCCACCCCTCAGGCCCCTTTTCCCAAAAATCTCCAGGTATTTCCTGGAAATAAAGCAGAATGAACTCAAAGCAGCTTACCCTCCTCTGGAGAGCCAGCCCCAGCAGCCCTACTCACTCACTCACTAGTCATGAATGAAAATAAAGCATCAAAACGAATTGAAGCAGCTTACCCTCCTTTGGAGATCCTGGCCCAGCAGCCCAGCTTGCACTCACTCACTCACTCACTCACTGAGTCATGAATGAAAATAAAGCAGCAAAATGAATTGAAGCAGCTTACCCTCCTTTGGAGATCCAAGCCCAGCAGCCCAGCATGCACTCTCACTCACTCACTCACTCACTCACTCACTCACGAATGAAAATAAAGCAGCAGAATGAATTGAAGCAGCTTAGCCTCCTTTGGAGGGGAAGCAGAGGGGAGGAAAAGGAATCACATGGGCGGGGCCAAAACCCCCGTGACCAATTTTCAGCTCTACAAGAATGCCGTTCCGGCGCATTCCCCCTCCAAATGAGCACCGGTGTATTTCAGTTTTTACAAGCATGTCAGATGGTGGCTTTCTGGCAGCATCCTGTTTTCCTTAACAGCAAGTCTGTCTGCTTTCATCATGTAATCAATTGGATCCAAAGGGGAGAGATTGAGCAGTGCTTCATGGGCAATCGCATTGACATCAAGTGACTTGTAAGGATCAAATCATGCCAGGGAGCAGCAGGTGGCACAGTGTTTTCAGTGCCAGTGTTGCCATTGCCATCCCTTTCTGTATGTTTTAATGCACAATTCAAGGAAAGGCCAGCAACATCCATGAGAGTAAGTGCATGTGAGTTTGATGATGAAGGGGTCTCCTTGAGCCTCCAAGCCCCCAGCTACCACAAAGTCTCATGATATGCAGATTAGGGTGAAAATTGGAAAGAAAAGGCAATCATTAGCTGTATTGAGGAGGTCTCAGGCATGTGGAACTGGTACATAGCCATTCAGTGGTCTGCTGCTGCTGTCCTTCACTGAAGTGCCCTTGTGCCAGTGCCACCACTATAGTCACTATAAAAGTATTCCAAAGATAGCGGGTTGAGGAACACAAGGAGGAATTTAATCTTGCCTAGAAAGCCTTCTAGCTTTTTGTGCTTTTTTGATTAAAACTGTTAACCCAGCTTTAAATGACAGGGAGGCAGCAGGTGTGTGCATTGCACACTTGTACGTGCACACACACCCAAGTTTTTCCAGATCATTATCCCATGTAGAAGGACTGGTCAGATTTTTTTTATTTTTAAACACACCAATTGGATTCTTTTGTCCAGTCTTCCACTTTTACCAGTAGAAAGTTGTAAAAAAGAGGACCATCCTCTTCCCATGAAGGGCGGGGGGGGGAGTCTAGAGCTCCCTTTCTGCACACTTTTACACACATTGCAAGGACAAGCCAGAGGCATATCTAAACAGTGAGTCCTGGGCTGCTGCAAAGCTTAGCATGAGGAGGATTCACCACTCATAGTGGCAGCAAAACTACATGACATAGGGAAGCGTGGCATAACAAAAGGACTCAAAGGTAATAATTTATTTGCTTTGTCACTAATGCAGGAATTGTTACATTCTCTGTTTGAGCGCTCTCTGGCTTGTGTGCCATGTTACTGCCATTTTGCTAGCAAGTTTCCTACCATTTGTATGTGCCTGCCAATACTCACCTTCTTTGTGGTCCTTTGTGTTTTCATGTGCTTGAGGAGAAACTCATTGGATTGATGAGTTTTTGGATAATGTGTGTTAAGCACAAATAGAGCCTTGTTTTCCCAACTGCACAGTTGCCTAACACTCACTTTGATGTGTACCTTCTCCAAGCAGAAAAAAAAATGGTGAAACCCTTGGATTTCACTAAAAATGACTTAACACACTTCCACATGCGCAACACCTAGCACTTTCCTCTCTATATGTTATACTGCCCCAAATTCAGCTACACAATATTTTGCAGAAGCAGAAACACAAGTGAGGATACAAACATTTTGACTCCTTGCAAGCAGCTACCATAGTCTTTTTCTTGTGTTGCACAAGAGCTCAAATTTTGTGCATGATGCAACCCATTATATGTAAAAGTAATATAAATTATATATGCAGCTATTATCTCAATCTGTTCCTGTGTTTGCAAATTAAGTATAAAATCTATACATCATACATAAACAACATGACAATCAAGAACAAAAAGTGAATTTGAATTGATGACAAAAATATAAACTATTTTTAGAAGAAATAAAATAGAAACTGTTCACTCCGTCCTACATGGCAAAATTATTCCGCCTTAGAACAGTTGCAGAGAGCAGCAATGGAAGAAACCACCTGATAACAATTAATTGTTAAGTTCCAAGGAAAAACAACACAGTGTGTAAGAAGGGCTTCTGGATGTTTCTTGAGAGCAGGGTTCAGACTCAGATCTTTGCTGCATTTATGGCCCAAGAAGAACTATAGAGCCATCCTGCAGCTATATGCTTCAAAATGCACCTTACAAGGAAATCTAAACAAGTATAAAAGGCACTGTACTTTGATGGGAAAACAGAATGTCTTAGTCCAGTCATCCCTTTACTTTTAAGAGTTAAAAATATGTTCATTTGAAGTGCAGAGTTTTCTCCCTACAGCACATACACACACCACCCATGTGCCTCTGCTATGCTTCACCAGAGGAAACTCAAGAAGAGACCAGATGCTGCTTACTAGGTTATGAGAGATAAGAAGAACAAAGCCCAAGGTGATGGATTTCATTTGCAGACAAGCTATTATGCTGCTGATAGCATTTTGTCAGCTAACTGCCAGTAACTATGTCCAAGATCTGCCTCTTTTCTGGCATATCACAACAGAATATTCTCGCTGTCTTGGGGGAATGTGAAGCAGAGAAGGGCGGGGGCTTCACAGGAGAATCCTTGAGATACAAGTTGCCTCCATATTTCATCTGTAGCAAAGATGTCAAAGAGATGTTCTAGCTCCTGCTCAGGTGACATGTTGTAGAAGTTTAGAGAAAAAAAAGAATTTCAGTAGACTGACAGCATTTGTCAAGGTGGTAGTCCCTACCTAAGAACAAAAGTCTATGGAATGTCAGGGTGTCTTTGAATGGATCGCTAGCAGTTTTTTCATGCTTAGGTGCAGCCTCAGTCTAGGGACAGGAGAACCAGATGAGAGACATGGTACAGGAGAGTGGATCTCATGCACTGTTTTCCTGTCTTGTTACTCCCAAGCTGCTTTTGCCCTGTGATGAATCATGGAAGAGTAATATTAGAGTGATTTCTGCTGATCCCTCTTTCTGTCCAAAGCCTCTCCAGGGTCACATTTCATGCCATTCCTGAAGGTTCCCATCTCACATCTTTTTAGTGGGCTGGAGAAGGGAGGAAGGTGCAACAAATAACACTTCTGTGAATCCACTCAATTCGTGGTAGAATGGGATTCATCTTTTTGAATTTCTTTTTGAACTGAGTCCCTGATGGGTAGAAAATCTGGCTACAAAACAAATGTGATAGTACCAGTTTATTAGAATCAAGTCTGGGAGATAAATTGATATGTTGAATGGCAGATGTTTAGCCAAACGTGAAACACCCTTCTGGTATTGGGGAGGAAACCATTAAACTGTGGTGCTACCCTCTGTGTTGTTTAATGCACTCATATAAGAATGAATCATCTTAAAATCTATCAATATAAGAGAAAGCACATTTCCCTTGCAAGTCTGCTAGTCTCCTTTCCCTACAAAGCATAAGATCTCAAGAGTCCTATCAATTTGGGAAATGTTGCTTCAGTAAAAAAAAAAAAGGGGGGGGGAGGGAGTGAAAAACATGAAGGCAGGCCAGGAATTTGTTAGCTTAAATCCAAGACATAATGCCAGCAGTTAAGCGGTATACTATGATTGCATTGGCACCCTTCCTAATGTATAAGTGAGCTTATGGAGCAGAGCTTCATGGAAGGTGTACAGATATGAACTTTGAATTTTAATGGAAAACATTCTGGATAATTTTAAACACAGGGCATGGAAATTAATGGGGCACATATTCACTTGGCTGCTTCCAAAACTCAGAGTGTGCATGTCTCTGTGTGAAGGGTTGAGCAATTCAGAAAATGAATGACCCTCTGGTGGACGGAAGAAAGTCCTAGTGAATTAGCGATTCCAAGCAGAAGACAGCACACACAGATTTATAGCAAACCTGAGGCTTTTCTCTTCATTGCCAGGCAATACCTAATGCTCTAAAGAATGCAGGAGCTAAACTCTGGCATGTTTGTGTAGCAGGTGCAGAATACCAGACCTTACACTTCTGGTTCATTCACTTTTTAAATTAGTAAATTCATGCTGATAGATACTGCCAGAATCAAGGAGCTAGCAGTTTAAGCTGCCTATCAGCACAGTACAATGCAAAGAGTATCAGACTCAGAAATCAATACCATTGAGTATATTTTCAGCTTGGGGATTTTGGAATTCCTACCCCTCGGCCAGGCCAGGATACGCCATATGTTTGTTTGTTTATTTGTTTATAGTCCACATTTCTCACTGAGATCAACAACTATTCAATATGATCAACAGACATTCAATGAACAAATGCAATAGGTATGGGTTGCAGAAATTTGAAAACAAGCATAAATCGAAAGACAGAGTTGAAAATGTTCTTTAAGCAATGCATAAATAACTAAACATGACATCTTTAACAGTGCAGATGCTACTCAATAGGAGCAAATCTATATCAACAGACATTACTCAGTAGAATAGTGTGCAGTCCCCTGCCCCTCTACCAACAGAAGTCTCTGAGCTATTTCATACAGCACAAAGCTATTAGCTGTTTTAAAAATCCCTCTATATTAATTCAGTTTTACAAAGTTTGCAGAAAGCCAGAAGGGAGGGAGCTTTCCTAACCTCCGCAGGCAGGCCAGTCCATAAGTTGGAGACTACACAGAGAAAGTATATTTATGGGCAGCTATTTGATTTTGTCACCTATGGGGTGGTATCTCCAGGAGGCCCTGTTCAGATCAGCAAAACTGCCATGATGGAACATAAGGGGACAGGTGGGCCAGCGGATATGAGAGCCAAGGCCATGAAGGGCTTTGTATGTGATAGTCAAAACTAAACATGGGCACAAACCACATTACAAACATCAAAAACGCATGAAATTGGCAATAGCGCGATCATGATCTGTCATTTCATGATTGTCCTCAGCCAACGAATCAGCGTTTGGAAGAAGGCTGGTTCAGTGTGTTTGGCCACGGTTCAGGAAGACAGACAGTCAGGCGCCAGCAATCAATTCCCCTGGCAACGGAGCCGGGGGAATGCCTGAACTCTGTCTGCGCTCCTTCTGTCGCCCTGGAAACCCGAATGGAAGCCCAGCTTACCTTGATCAGCAGGTCTTCCTTCCAACCATGGAGTTGCAAAGAGGTTACAAGTTGGGAGAAGACACCCGGGGGAGGGAGGGGGAGGGGGTGTTCTGTAGCCACAGGCACTCCAATCTCATCCCTGCAAACCCTGATAGGCAGCTCTAATGGCCAACACAGACCTCCTGCGTTGCTCAATGGGACCTTAGCTTATAAAAAGCACTGGGCTCCCAGGCTGGGTTTCACTTTCAGCAAGCAGTGGAGTGTGACAGAGCTGTTGCTTGCTACTTGTTAGCCTTTGGAGAGAGAGACAGAGTTTAATTGAGCTTGGATTTTGGAGATAGGGATCTATCTCCTCTGGTTCCAGGGCTGCTGCCTGGCTCTGGGGCCAAGCTCAGTGTGCACCTCGGGTGGGGGCTCACATTGATTATTATTGATCAGTGCCTGATCAGTTCAGATCTGTGGGAGGGTGGGCTAGGGCTCTAGTCCTTCCCTCCCTCTGATGCCAGGGCTGCTGACAGGCCCTGGGGCCAAGCTCGGTGGGCATCTCGGCTGGGGGCTCACAGTGTCATCTCCTTTCCTCTCCTCAATTATTGTTTGCTGGCACTATGAGGCTTCAGGTAGGGGACAAGAGTGGTCGTGGGGGGAAGTGCAGAGATTGTCCCGGTTGCAGTACGGGAAGCAGTGCTGTGCAGGGCTCTGGAGCAGCAGAGATTCCCGCTCCCAAAAAATCACCTGTTGAGGCTGTGGAGGAGGCCGAAGAGCTCTTGCTGCCGGTGGAAGAGGAACTCCTGAAAATTTTTGGGGAGGAGGAGGCTGAGGGATCCTTGGAGGAATGGTTGGGGTTGGAGGAAACATCCATCCCATCCCCATCCCAAACTACCAGTGGTGCTGTCTCTGCCTGAAGTCCACCCACTACTCCATCTTCCATTGCCAGCTCCATGGCACATCCAGCAGTAACCCTTCGTCCTCCCTCCCCTGGAACCGTTAGTGGTCCACAGTTCAACCTCAATGTTTGGAGGCACTTTTGGGCCCTTCCTTCTGACCCCCACATGGTGCGGTGCTGTGTGTGTGGAGATGTCGTTTCGAGATGTTGGTGGATCTTCCCACTTCCCCTCCAAATGGCATCTCCTGTCCCTCCCATCCCTTCCACCAAGGCAGGAAGGTGGGTGCTGTTGGCTGCCACCATACTGTTCCTCAGTGGGACCCTCGGGTGAGGCCCTGTGCTTGCTGGGGGATCTTGCCACTCCCCCTCCAAATGACATGCAAATGCTACAGATAGATTCAGAGTCAGAAAGAATAGGATAGACAGATAGATGGAAAGAAACAAAATCCTTAGAAAAAGATCGACACACAAGTATACATATAAATGAGGATAGAGAAAGGTTTGTAGGAAACAATATAGTTATAGAAAGAGAAAAAGACAGTGAGAGGTAGAAAGAAATAGGAAAGGGCAGATATACATAGAAAGATATAGATGCAGATAGACAGTGGTGGAAACACATAGAAAGAAACAGAGAGAGAAAGAAAGTGACAAATAGTAAGAGAGAGATACAGAGAAACAGAAAAGGATATATACATATAGACTGTTTTAGATCTAGAAACAGAAGGCAAATGCAACAAAGAGATATTGAATTGAACAGAACACGACACATCCATAGATAAAAGGATTGAAAATCAAAAACAGAGGATACAAACAATTGAGAATGTATAAGTATAATGAACGTACACTAGAATGTGTGTACATACAATAGAGATTGTATGTTTACAGTTAGAGAATGTTACATAGTTAGAGAATTGTATGTAGAAAACGATAGAGATAGAAAAAGAAAGAGAGGGGACATCACCCGCCTTCCGGCCTGCGCTGGGAATAAAGGCGTGGTCCTTTGAGGCCTGGAGGGCGGGCACATGGGGGGTGCCACCAGCGAGTGGCCATACCCACTGCCCCTTAGAGGGGAGGCGGCCCACCTTCGAGTACACCCCTTGTCCACTGGGCCTACGTCACCTGGTGGCTCTAATTGTATCGAGTGGGTGTTTCCTGGGGGCTTCAGATTGGAGAGGGTATAACTCCAAGATCCCTCTTGCAATCTTGACCAAACTTGGCTGCTGGCTGGAGGAGAGTCTGCTACACACTCCCTGTGAATATGGGCTCTGTAAGGTCAAGGTGGCCCATTCTGGCGCAAACCGTTTCAGCAACGGAAAATGTTTGTTGCGGTTTGTGATTTCGGAATTGTCATCGGCACTGAACCACGAACTGCTGATTTGTTAAATTTTTTGGTTCATGCCCATGTCTAGTCAAAACCCTGAAATGAGCCAATGTGGAGTGACTCCAGAATGGGAATAATATGCATGCTCCACCTAGCTTCTGAAAACCAATGAGCTGTGGCATTTTGCACCAGCTGGAGTCTCTAAGTTAACTCTGAGGCAAAACTTAGAGTGCATTACAGTGTCAATGTTACTGTGGCATGAATCTAGGTGGCCAGATCAGCAGTGTCAAGGTGGGGGGGGCATCTTTCAGACCAATCTGAGTTTGGAGAAGGCCTTTTTTGCAGCTGCATTTATTTGTTTCTCTAGCAGTGGTGTTGGATCCAGTATAACTCTTAGCCTCTTAAGTGAGTCAGCAAGTGTCAATTGAACTATCAAGCTATGGTGCCTATCTAGCATCTGCATTATATTGTATTGATTTTAAATATGGGTTTTAGAAAATTGTTGATGATTTTTTAAAAATATATTTTATCGGTTTTCCATATATATAGAAAGTAAGAAAGAAGAAAAAAGAAAGAGTAAGAGAGAAAAGCAAGAAAAAAGAATACAAAAATTTCATTAGGCTTGCTTATATCAACATTCTATTTCTCCAGATCTCATATTTTATCTTAACACAAAATTGACTGGGATTTCTGATATTTCATGCAGTATTGCCTTACTATGTTTTAGTCTCTATATTTATCCATTTGTAGAGGGAAGTCCATGGGACAAAAAAGTCTTCTTCCATTTGTCCTTTCATTAATGAGGTTAACTTATCCATTTCCACAGTGTCCATTATCTTCTCTATTAATTCCTCTTGCTGAGGTATTATTTGACGTTTCCAGTAAGATGCTAATAAAATTCTGGCCACTGTTACTACATGAATTGTGAAGTGCTTCTGTTCTTTATTCATATCTGGCATATAGTTTAGCAAGAATGTCTCTGGTTTAAGGGGAATTGAAATCTGTAAAATAATTTGCAATAATGTGTGCACCATTATCCAAAATCTATGCACCTCCTTACAGGACCACCACATATGAAAAAATATCCCTGTATATTTCCCACATTACCAACACTTATTTGATGTGTTTTTATACATTTTAGCCAGTCTGTCTGGTGTTAGATACTATCTGTGAAACATCTGATATAAATTCTCCTTAAATGCAACAGACGTAGTTATTTTAACATTCACTTTTCATATCTTGTTTCATTGTACCAAGTCAATATTATATCCTAAGTTCTGTGCCCATAAAATTTTACATTTTTCCACCCCCTCATTCATCTTCCTTTGCATTAAAAATAAGTACATTTTCTTAATCAATTTTTCAACTGAGTCACGTAACAATTTTTCAAAGTCTTTTTGTTCTAAATAAAAGCTTCCCATTTTTTATCTTTATTAAATCGAGATTCAATCTGTGCTCTTGACCCCCAGTCTAAATTAATGTCTTGATTCTGTAGTTCCTCTTTTGTTTTTATCATCCAAAAGTTCTTTATATCTGATAATCTTGTCTGTGGAAAATACATTTGGCTGTGTAAATGCTTCTAATGGGGAGACCCATTTGGGATTTTCGAATATATTTGTGGTATGACTCCTTCTCATTTTGTTATAAGAGATTTTCTTATCAAGTGATTTTTAAAATATTTATGTCCAGTTGTTTTTCCATACCTCATAAACGCATGCCATCCTAGCTGAAGGTCATGTCCTTCAAGGACTAAGAGTCTTGGATTTTCCAGTAGGATCCAATCTCTCAACCAAACTAGACAACACGCTTGGTAATATATTTTCCAATCGGGTAAGGCAAGGCCCACATTCTCTTTCAAACCTTGAAGCGTTTTCAACTTACTTCTTGGTTTCTTTCCTTGCCAAATCAATTTGGATATAGTTTTATTTAGTTCCTCAAAAAATGACTTGTTAATACTTATAGGGATAGTTTGGTAAAAAAAATATTATATGTGGCAATATATTCATTTTAATAGCAATCCTTCCCCATCAATGAAAGTTGTAGTCCTTTCCATCTCTCCAAATCTCCTTTTATTTCCTGTAAAAGCTTCATATAGTTGTCTTTCATTAGTGAGCTACATTTTGAGGTCAGCTGTATTCCAAGATATTTTACTTTTTTTCTAGTTGGAATCCTGTCATTCTGAACAATTCTGTTTTCTGTTGTGTAGTCATATTTTTAGTTATCACTTTTATTTTTTGGTAATTAATCTTCATTCCTGCCATCGATCCATATTCCTTTACATGTTTCATTAGTTGTTCTATTGATTCCAATGGTTCCTCTAGTATAAATAGCAGGTCATCTGCAAATGCTTGTAATTTATATCTATGTCCTCTAACAGATGCTCCTTTTATTATGGTATTTTTTCTTATAGATCTTGCCAATATTTCCTGCACCAGAATAAATATTAGTGGTGAGAGAGAGCAGCCTTGTCTTGTCCCTTTTTCTATCGAAATTGTCTCTGTCAGATCATCATTAAAAATTATTTTTGCTTTCTGTTTCTTATATATGGCTTCAATAGCTTTTATAAATTCTGTTCCCAAGTCCATATCTTTCATCTGCTCAATAAAAAATTGCCAATTAACATTATCAAAGGCTTTTTCAGCACCTAGGAATACCATTACCATCTGTTTTTCGGGATGGGCCTCATAATACTCCAATAGATTTAAAGCAATTCTAATATTATTTCTCAATTGTTTTTTGGGAAGGAAACCTCTCTGATCTGAATGTATTATATCAGGTAGTATTTTTAAAAAATCTTGTAGCTAATATTGTAGCAAATATTTTATAGTCACAGCAGGGAGATGGGTGTATAATTCTTGATCTCCTTCACATCTATTCCTTCTTTATGTATTAAAGAAATCGTTGCCTCTGTCCACGATTCAGGTAAGGATGTTTCTTCTAGTACTGTGGTAATCTCCTCTTTTCTACATATTTGTTTGTAAAAATTCTCCACCACCTTTTTCATTTTGTCTTTCCGCCTCTTTTCTCTCTTTGTCTCATCATACAAACAATGAATATATGTCTTTTCTTTTTCCTTTCTAAGCTTATAGGCTAACCATCTCCCTGATTTATTTGCATGTTCAAAATAATTTTGCTTCGCAAACTTTATACTTTGTGCAATCTCTTCCGTCAATAGTAAATTAATTTGATTCTGTAAAGCCTTAGTATTGCCTTTTAAATTTACATTTGAGGGATCCTTTTTTAAGTCTTTTCCCTTTTTTCCAGGTTTCCAATTATCTCCTTATATCGTTGTTGCTTCTCCCGTATTCATTTTGCTGCATATCTTATGGCCAATCCTCTAAAATATGCTTTACTTGCGCCCCAGACGACATCCATGTGTGTTTCAAGATTTATATTTTGCTGGAAATAATGTTTCATTTCCTCTTTAACATCAATTTTTAAAAAATATATTCTTCAGTAGTTGTGTATTCAGCTTCCATCTAAATTTCTTTGTTGTTTCTGCTATTTTCAGTAGTAAGGGATTATGGTCTGCATACGTTCTGGGAAGTATATCCACATCTCTAATTTCTTGTACTAGACCTGTGGAGATCCAACACATGTCGATTCTGGACCAAGACTTATGACAGTTTGAGTAAAATGTATAATCTCTTCCTGTTGGGTTCCTTGCTCTCCACACATAAATCAATTTATATTCTTATGCCAGTCTAAGAAAGGATCTTGGAAGGAGCCCTTTGGAGTTCTTAGATTTCTTTGTTGTCTTCCTATCTAAGTCTTTGTCAAATACCGCATTAAAGTCCCCAATTAAGCATATGTCCATATAATCAAACCTTGCCAAGATTTCATTCAAGTTATAATAAAAAATTTTCTGGTGGTCATTTGGCGCATATATCATTGCCAGTAAAGTCTTCTTCTCTCCAATAAAGATTTCAACCAGTAGTAGTCTGCCATCTTCCATCAAATGTATCAAAGTTGGTTTCACTTCTTTTTAAATATATGCTACTATACCTCTTTTCTTGGTCAAGTCTGCAGTACAAAAGATATCTCCAAGTTTTTTACATTGTAAATAATGCTGGTCTTTCTTTCTAATATGGGTTAATTGCAGGCAGGTAACATCTGCATTCAAAATTTTTAATTGTTTAAGAATTTTCTTTCTTTTTTTCTGGTGAGTTTAGTCCATTAATGTTGTTTGAAAAGATTTTTATAGGTTTTCCCTCCATTATATTCTTTCTTTGTTACTATCTTCCTTATTTCTTCTTGTCACTCTTATCGGTTTCAGTTTGTGACTTGGGGTTTTGATCTTTGAAGGTCCTTCCTCTTCTTCTGATGCTGTTGAGTAGTCATGTGTCAAGGTTCCTTCATCTTTCTCTGCACCTTCTTCCTTTTTTGATCTCTTTTCTTACTGTCTGTTTGCTTCTGTTTCCTTCCATATCTTTCCATAAAGTTCTCCATCTTGTGTATTGAATCATTCTTAAATCTCTGTCCTTCAAACTGGAAAATAAATCCTTTAGGGGTTAACCATCAGAATGTAATTAAATCTTCCTTTAATCGAGTTATTAAAGGTGTATACTACTTTCTCTTCTGTCTCATTTTCCATGGAGTTTCTTTTAGAACTCTTATCTCTTTATCTCGAATCTTGAGTGGTTTGTCACAAAACATTGTCAAAATATGATCTCTAGTTATGTGTCTTGTAAATTTAATGTGAACTTCTCTTGGCACCTTCTTATTCTTTGCATACAGTGAGTTAACTCTGACAGGATCCTGCAGGGGATGAGGCCAACCACCTGTACTCTGGACTACACCCATCCTGGCTTGTGAAGGCCACCTCAGAGGGGCTATGGGATGATTTGGAGGCCATTGTTAACATCTCCCTGTGCTCCGGGGTTTTTCACAGAGCATTAAAGGAGGTGATGGTGCAGCCCCTCCTGAAAAAAACCATCTTTGGACCCCACCAACCCATCCAGTTACCACCCAGTGTCGAACCTCCTGTTCTTGGGTAAGGTGATTGAGTGGGCGGTGGTGGTACAACTGCAGGAATTCCTGAATGATTCTGTAGTCCTGGACCCATTCCAGTTCAGCTTCCATCCTGGCCATGGGATGGAGATGGCCTTGGTTGCCCTCACAGATGACCTTCACAGGCATCTGGATTGAGGCAGGTCAGTGCTGCTTGTGTTACTTGATCTCACAGCAGCATTTGACATGGTCAACTATGACTTGTTGGCCAGCTGCCTCACCAATGTGGGGATTAGGAGGACAGCCTTACAGTGGCTGGTCTCCTTTCTCCAGGGTTAGGGACAGAGGGTGGCACTCAGGGGAGATCTATCACCCTATCACCCTTTGGTGTGCGGGGTTCTGCAAGGGGCAATACTCCCCAATGTTATTTAACATCTACATGGGCCCCCTCGCCCAGTTGGATTGGAGGTTTGGGTTGGGTTGTCATCAATATGTGGATGACACCCAGCTTTTTCTGTTGATGGACAGCCGGCCAGACGCGGCCCCAGACAATCTGGCCAGAGCTCTGGAGGCTGTGATGGCATGGTTGAAACAGAGCAGGCTGAAACTGAACCTGCTGAAGACAGGTCCTGCAGCTGGGACAGGGGCTGCCAGATGTTGGGATCCAGCTCCCTGCCCTGGAAGGGGCACCACTGGGAACTCTGCCAGTGGTGAAGAGTCTGGGTGTGCTCCTAGATGCCTCCCTGTTGTTGGAGGCCCAGGTCATGGCAGTTGCCAAGTCTGCATTTTTCCATCTCTGTCAAATCAGGCAACTTGACCCTTACCTGACACCCCAGGACCTGGCTACAGTGACCCATGCAACAGTCACCTCCAGGCTAGATTACTGTAACTCACTCTACACTGGGCTACCCCTGGGCCTGATCTGGAAACTACAACTGGTCCAGAATGTGGTGGCACAGGTCCTGACCAGTATATACTACCAGTCACATATCATACCTGTCCGGTGCCAGCTGCACTGGCTTCCAGTTGAATTCCGAATCAGGTTCAAGGTGTTGGTTCTTACCTTTAAAGCCCTGAGTGGGTTGGGACTGGCATATCTGTAGGACCACCTCTCCCTGTATGTTCCCTGGAGACCGCTTCAATTAGCAGATAAATGTTTACTGGTGGTCCCTGGCCCTAAGGAATCCCACCTCATTTTTATATCTATTATTTGAATTTGGTCCACCATATCTTGGGTTACACACTTGTTTTCCATCAGTTGTGCCTGGAAGTCATTCATTTTCCCTTTGAGTTCTACCACTTCTGTATTTAAGTTCTTCATTTGTTCTACCACATGATTTATTGTAGAATTAATTTTGTCCATCCCTGTCTGCAACATAGTTTGTAGAGTCTTTTGAGACTGTCTCTGTTTCTTGCACCATAAGGGTGGTAGATTTAGATTGTTCTGGTGAAGGGGGACCTGGGACAGTGGATCCTAATTTTTTCCCCTTGCTTACTCATTGTTTACCTAAAGAACAACACGTAATATCTTCAAACAGTTATTTTCCACCAGTATATCTTTCTTTACTTTAAGCTCTTAATTCTTGTTTAACCACCCTTTCAATTATTCCCACTGACTACACATTATTCAATACATACATTCAAAATCAACCTTTCTTTCCCCTTATAAACATGTATTATCCCCATACATCACAATTCTATTCACAAAACAGTTTGGAAATAGTATTAATTCCAATTTATAAATTGACCAGCAGGTGGCAGTATAGGATCATGAACTGTAGTCCTCAGGCTGTTTTCCTCTCAGCAGAAGGCCATTCTAAAAGATAGCAAGATTTAATCCCAGAATTTCTCATAGTCTTATCTCAGTCATTTTCCTCTTCATCTTGACACAGCTCCAACACTCCAATCCTCCTCCAATCCAGCAAAAGGCATCAAAAAAAGAAGAACCAAAAGAAATAGAATTCCTCCCAGAGTCTACAAGTATAATCACGATTCAGGTTCTTAATATACCAGGCAATCTAACACATCCCATAGAAAAGGGCTTCACTGGTCCCCAATTTCCAGCCATAATTTTAGTTAAAAAAATCCAAAGTAACAAAGCAAAGGAAAGAACGGGGGAAAAGAAAAAGCACAGTTTATAGTCCTCTAACTAAATCTTCTGTTTCTGAATAAAAATAAATCCATCCAAGAGGGGGGCCAAAAGAAAGAAAGAAAAAATAAAACAATATGTGTCTCTATTCAGTCGAAAGCCACTCGAAAAAAAATGGAGGGGGAATGCAACTGCTCCCTTTCCCCTTTCTTAACTCTTTTTCAAGTAACAGTGTTAAATGGCCCTTATCTTTTGGCAGTTCTCAGCCATTAAACTCACAGTTCAGATGGAGTGGTAAATCATGTCTCAAACAACAAGCAGCAAGAAGATAAAAGCTCCACTACTCAGTTCTGGCATTCCAAGCTTGTCGGCCATTAAGCCTCCACAATCGACCTGGCTCCAGGAGCACCCTTGGATCTGCTTTGTCAGCTGCTACTGACAAGAGCAACCACAGAGGGTTAACCCCCAGCTATCCGGCACCCTCCAGGTGTACATTTGGGATGTAAAAATCCCCTGGACAAGGCAGTTAAGTTCACCTCTTGGCACACTGACTCCAAAGATTCCTGTTGACAAGGGTGTCAAACAAGGTTGTATTTTAGCTCCCTTTTTATTTAATCTTTTTCTCAGTGACCTTGCTGGACACCTCTCTGATGCTGACTGTCATAGCCCAAAACTTGGTGTGACCCATGTGCCTCTGCTTCTATACGCTGATGATACAGTTTTGATGTCTTGCTCTAGAATTGGCTTAAGATGCTTGCTGACTTGCTGTATCGACTTCTTTGCTAAAAACAAGCTTCAGCTGAACTATGACAAGTCAAAAGTCATACTCTTCTCTAAAACTTGGAGACCATATAAATGGGCCATGGATGGGAAGGAGATAGAACAAGTTAAATATTACAAATACCTAGGTATCTATTTTCAATATAATGTGACTTGGTCCATCCACCGCAAGTCTGCAGCGAAGACAGCTGACATTAGTACTTCAGCTATAGCACGTTTTTTTTCACCAGAGGTAATCAATTTGTACCAGCTGCTTCCAAAATTTTTAAGTCCAAAGTGATTCCACAACTATTGTATGGCATTCCGATTTGGATTAGGGCCTTTGACCGGGTCATTGAACGTGTCCAATCTAAATTTCTGAGAAAAATCCTGGGCCTACCGAAGTGTGTTCCATATGCAGTCATTTGCTTAGAAACTGGCTTAATTTTAGTGGAAACGAGGGCATGGCTTATGACATTTAAATACTGGCTAAGGTTACATTATAATTCTGACCCTGGGAGCTTTACATATCAAATGCTTTCAGAGTCCAATGTGTCAAACTGGTCAGCGTATATCATGGAAAAAATGGAAGGCATGGGTATATCTGTGGACTCACTGTCTATGTTAACATCAAATGCGGCATTTCATCAAATTAAGAGTAGGTTGCTAGATATCGAGTGCCAGAAGTTATATAGCTTGGCTACTAAAACCTGCTCTCCCCTGAGCTTTGAAGTTCCCCTCACTGTAGGGAGGATGGCTCCATATTTATCCTCCCTGCAGGTGCCCCAACTTCGTAGAGCTTTTTCTTTGGCCAGGTGCAATGCTATGCCTTCGGCTATTCTACATGGCAGATTTAACAAGACAGACTATTCAGCTAGATGCTGTCTATGTGAACAAAAATGTGTTGAGTCAGTTACTCATGTCCTTTTGCACTGTCATTTGTACGCTGGTATACGTCAAACATACTTAAAAGCTGTCTTAACTAGTATGATGGATTGTTCTGACTCGCTCAAAGTCTATAGACTGTTGAACGATTCCCTTCATGATGTAACCGAGAAGGTGGCTGAGTATCTCCATTCTGCCTTGAAGTTGCGTCAAAGGATATCACGGAGTTAAGCTCTAAATGTATTTTTGTATTTGTAATACAGCAATCTTTTAACTTTGTTCTTTCCTTTTGTAAGTGGATAACTTGAATTGCTGCTATATGCCAATAAAAGCTAACTTGACTTGACTTGAAGTTCACCTCTAGAGAGGAGCTCCGAGGTTTAGCTGCTTCACAATGATGCTGCTGGACTGGAGAGTCAAAAATTATTGATGATTTTAATGTTTTCTTGTTGTTAGCCATCCTGAGCCTGCTAGCAGGGAAGGCAAGGTATAAATGTGATATACAAACAAAGAAAAACAAACAAACAAATAAAACTCCATTGAAGGTGGGAAGCACAATCCTCTACAAGATCTTCACTTCTCAACCAGCATCACATCTGTCTTATCTGGGTTCCATTTCAATCTGTTCCCTTTCAGCCATTTCACCACAACTGTCAAGCAGCGATTCAGGAAGACAGCTTCCGGAAATGGCTGAGTGAAGCAGGAACCTCAGAGCTTTGCTCTAGTGGGTACTGAACTGCACCACTTGGGGGGGGGGTGTTACACCTCTAAAAGACATCTGGAGAATGTCCAAAGCTGGGGAATTTTCTTGTGTGGTCACTCTTGTTGGTAGCAGCTGACAAGGGCTTGACCCAGGATCAATTCCTAGTGCCAGGGTGGATGCAGGTGTCCTGAATGGGCAATTAGCTGAGACATCTGGAATGAATTAATGGACTTATCTTCTTTCCTTTCTGCTTGTCATTGGAGACGGGATTTATGCCTCCACTAACTGTGAGTTTAATTGCCATGGAATGCTAAAGTGATAAGAGCCTCTAAAATACTGCTCAAAAAAGAGTGAAGAAAGGGAGAGGAGAAGATTGGCGCTTCCTCCCCCTCCCTTGCAGCAGCTTTCCATGGGAAAAAGCTACGTGTTACTTTTTGTTTTATTTTATTTTATTGGCTCTGAGATCTTTAAGTGGAATTAGAAGGCTTAAATAATTAAGTTTATAGATTGGGCTATCTCCCTTAACTCCTTTGCCTGTTTTTCAGAGACTGGATAATTTGAGCTTTAGCTAGTGGGTGGACAGACTCTGTGGAATGAACTAATTTTCCCTGGAACTTTTCCCAACAACTTCTTCTTAACTTTCCTCCCTTTATTGGCATGTGTTTCCTATATTTTGGACCTTTGATTCCTGCAGTGGAAGCTATCTGCTAGGGAATAGACTCAACAACATTTGCCTTCCCCTTGCCCCCTGATTGGAGTTATTGTTGGGAGGAAAATAGAAGACTAATTGGAACTTCAATTGGAACTTTAAAATCAGTGCCCTTTTTCATAGCCCTTGTAAGTGGATTTATAATGTTTGAGTAGAACTTTACTATTTTTATACTCTGGAGGATGTTGCTGGATTTAAAAGAATTGGAGTAATGGAGGACAGAAGCTGAGTCATCCAAACTATTGAGGGGAAAAAGCTGATAACAAAAGACTTTGAAGAAAAAGAAAAAACAGAAGGAACTTTAAACAGTGACCCAACACTGCCACCTTGTGGACCATTGGTAATATATATAACCATAAATGTCTATGCAGACTTTCTATGTAAACTGATGTGGAGGGGGATATATATGTATAAGATAAAAGAAATAGAGATTGTCATTACTAAATGCAGATATTAAGCATTAAGTAATATGATATAATAGTTGCAAAATTGGTCATACAAGAAATAAGAAAGAAAAGAAAGTCAGGCCTAAAGTAAGGATTGTTCTGAATATAAGGCCTAGTTTTTGAGAAACAATGAGTAAGGGAAGAGGTAAAAACACAGGTCTTTCTTCCTTAGTGCCTATTTCTCCAGCACAGACCAAATCTACTCTACTCACGATGCAGCAAACAGAGGTAGAGGCTCAAAAGGCCTTAAGGGAGATGCTCCAGACTGGGATGGATAAAATTAATCTTACACTAAACCAAGCGGCACAACAGATGGTGAGTCTGAACTCATAAATGTCAGAACTTAAGGGGAAAATGGATGATTTTCAGATACAAATGGCAGATAATAAACGTATATTCCAAGACATGATGGGACAAAGTCAAATAATAGATAAAAATGTGAGGAAACATGCCAGAAAACAGAGAAAATGGTCGCTAAACAAGACATTGCCTGGAACTCCTTAATGGGACTGGAAATGGAAAAAGCCTCACTTATTATAAGATGCCAGAATGTAATGGAACCAGGAAATGAATATTTATGGAAAGAATTTACAGAGGTCCTGGCTAAACTTTTGGAAGAGGAACCAGAGATGGCCAAAGAAATCAACCTTATATATAGAGTCAACTCATTATATGCAAAGAAAAATAAGGTACCAAGAAAAGTCCATATTAAATTTGTACGGCGTGCAACTAGAGAACGTATATGGAGTATGTTGTGGAATAAACCATTGAAAATTCGTGGCAAAGATATAAGGGCCCTAAAGGAAATTTTGTGGAAAGTAAGAGAGAAACGCAAAGAATATGCACCCTTGACAACCCAATTAAAGGAAGAAGCACCCCCCCTTTAGCCTTTGTGGTTAAAGGACTCCTCTTTCAGTATGAAGGACAAAGGGTTAAGATTGACTCAATACACAAGATGGAGAACTTTATGGAAAGACATGGAAAGAGAGGAGAATGGAAAGATGGACAGAAAAATAGAACTAAACATGAAGGAAAGGTACAAAAAGAAGAAGAAACTCCACTTCAACACCACTCAACAACATTGGAGGAAGAAGAAGGACTTTCAAAACAGAAGAACACAAATCAGAGCCCAAAATCAATGAGAGAAATAAGAAAAAGAAGGGATGATACTAATAAAGGAAAAAGATAATGGAGCAGAAACCAATAAAAATCTTCTCAACCAATATTAATGGATTAAACTCATCAGGGAAAAGAAAGAAAACTTTTAAACAATTAAAAACATTAAATGCAGATATTACATGTTTACAAGAAACCCATATTAGAAAAAAGATCAGCACTATCTACAATGCAAAAAAAATGGGGGATGTCTTTATATCCACAGACCCAACTAAGAAAAGAGGTATAGTAGTATATATTTAAAAAGAAATTGAAACCATCTCTGAAATACTCAGCGGAAGATGGTAGGATACTACTGGTTGAAATCTTCTTGAGAGAAAAGAAGACTCTATTGGCAATGATTTATGCACCAAACAACCATCAGGAAAAGTTCTATGAGAATTTGACTGAAATCTTGGCAAGATTTGATTATATGGAGACATGTCTAATTGGAGATTTTAACACAATATTTGATCATGATTTAGATAGAAAGACAATAAAGAAATCCAAAAACCCTAAAGGACTGCTCCCAAGATCCTCTCTTAGATTGGCAGAAGAATATAAGCTGATTGATGTGTGGAGAGCTAAGAATCCAACAGGGAAAGACTATACATTTTATTCTGACTGCCACAAATCATGGTCTAGAATTGATATGTGTTGGATATCTACAGGTCTGATACAAGAAGTTAGAAGTGTGGATATACTCCCAAGGACCTATGCCAACCATAACCCGCTACTACTGAAAATAGCAGAAACAAGTCTGAGAAACAATATTAAAGCCTTACAGAATCAAATTAATTTACTATTGATGGAAGTAGTTGCACAAAACATTAGGTTTGCTAAACAAAACTATTTTTAACATGCAGATAAATCAGGGTGATGGTTCGTTTATAAGCTTAGAAAAGAAAAAGAAAAGAGATATATTCATTGTCTATATGATGAGACAAAGAGGGAAAAGATGCGGAAAGAGGAAATTCACAAGATAGTTGAAAACTTCTATAAACAGTTATACAAAAAAGAGGAGATCCCAGTAAAAATACAAAAAAGATATCTTAAGAAGCAAGAATTACCCAAAATATCAGAGGAAGAAAGAAAAAGTCTGAATGACCCTTTTACAGCGATGGAATAGTAGAAGCAATACAGAAACAAAATAAAAGAAAAACCCCTGGCCCAGATGGACTACCAGCAGAATACTATAAAGCATTAGAAGAGATCATTATTGTACCATACAAAAATATGATTAATACAGCAGTGGAAGAAACAACTCTACCAGAATCATGGACAAAGGTAATGATTTCGTTGATACATAAAGAAGGAACAGAACCAAAAGAAATTTAAAACTATAGACTCATCTCCCTGCTTAATTGTGACTATAATATATTTGCTACAATATTAGCTAAAAGGCTGAAAAAATATTACTTGATAAGATACATCAGGACCAGACAGGCTTTCTCCCTAAAAGAAAACTGAAAAAAATATTAGAGTTGCTTTAAACCTATTAGAATATTATGAGGTGCACCCGGAAAAACAGATGGCGATGATATTTTTAGACACTGAAAAAGCGTTTGATAATGTTAATTGGCAATTCTTTGATGAACAGATGAAAGAAATGGACTTTGGAATGAAATTTATAAAAGCAATTGAAGCTATATACAAGAAACAGAAAGCAAAAATAATTTTAAATGATGACTTGACAGAATCAATTTCAACAGAAAAAAGGGACAAGACAAGGTTGTCCACTTTCACCATTAATATTTATTTTAATGCAAGAAATACTGGCAAGAGCTATAAGGAAAGATTCTATAATAAAGAGAATATTGATTAAAGAACATAGCTATAAACTACAAGCATTTGCAGATGATCTACTATTCATTTTAGAAGAACCGCTAGAATCAATAGAACAACTAATAAAACAAATAAAAGACTATGGATCGATGGCAGAAATGAAGATTAACTATCAAAAAACAAAAATGGTAACAAAAATATGACTACACAACAAACAATAGAACTGGCTAGAATGACAGGATTTCAATTAGAAAAAAAAGTTAAATATCTGGGGATATACTTGACATCAAAATGCAGTTCACTAATGAAAGATAATTATATGAAGCTACTACAAGAAATAAAAGGAGACCTGGAGAGATGGAAAAGATTACAACTTTCATTGTTGCAACTATGGATTGCAACTATTAAAATGAATATATTACCACGTATAATATTCTTGTATCAAACCATCCCAATAAGTATTAACAAATTTTACTTTGAAGAATTAAGAAGTCTAAGCAAGTTTATCTGGCAAGGGAAAAAACCAAGAATTAAACTGAAAACCCTTCAAGGCCTGAAAGAGAATGTGGGCTTCACGCTACCAGACTGGGAAACTTATTACCAAGTGTGTTGTCTAGTTTGGATGAGAGATTGGATCTTATTGGAAAATCCACGACTGTTAGCCCTTGAAGGTCATTATCTACAGTTAGGATGGCATGCATTTATGTGGTATGGGAAGACAACTGGACATAAATACTTTGAAAACCACCTGATAAGGAAATCCCTTATAACAATAGGGGAAAGAATTGCACCGCAAATATACGTGAAGACCCCTCAATGGGTCTCCCCACTAGAGGCATTCACACAACCAAATGTATATTCCGCAAATAAGATTATTAGATATAAAGAATTGTTAGATGATAAAGGAACATTAAAAAAAAAAAGAATTGCACAATCAAGATATTAATTTGGACTGGTGGTCAAGAGTACAGATTGAATCTAGATGTAACAAAGATTTAAAAATGGGGGGTTTCTATTTAGAACAAAAAGAATTTGAAAAATTGTTATGTGATTCAGAGGAAAAGTTGATTAAGAAAATGTATATCTTCCTAATGCAAATGAAAGAAAATGAAGAGGTGGAGAAATGTAAAACATTATGGGTACAGAATTTAGGCAATAATATTGACCTGGCACAGTGGAATGAGATATGGAAAGTAAATATTAAAATAACTAATGTCAGGGCTTGTTGGTTGTTGTGGGTTTTCTGGGCTGTATTGCCGTGGTCTTGGCATTGTAGTTCCTGACGTTTCGCCAGCAGCTGTGGCTGGCATCTTCACAGGTGTAGCACCAAAAGACAGATCTCTCAGTGTCACAGTGCGGAAAAGATGTAGGTCATTTGTATTTACTCAGGAGGGGTGGGGTTGAGCTAAGTCATCCTGTAAGAGTTTCCCAGGGTGTGGAATGCTAATGGCAGGAGGCTTCACTGTATCCTGAGGAGGTTCTTTTGCATATGGATTGGTACTTGATGTGCTAATCTTCTCTGCAGGGCTATTGTCGGGGATAGAATGTTTTGTTAGCCTGGTGTTTTTCAGAACTGGAAACCATGCTCTGTTCATGCCCTTCTTGGCTTCCTTGCCTTGCTGTCAGGGTGGGGTTGAAGGCGAGCCATCCCCAGCTGAGGTCTCCTTGGCCTTGCTCACGAGGAGCTGCCCCAGCCGGCTTCTGTGCTGCTGAGCATGCCTGGCCTTGCTCGCGAGAAGCTGCCCCAGCCAGCTTCTGTGCTGCTGAGCATGCCTGGCCTTGCTCGCGAGGAGCTGCCCTGGCCAGCTTCTGGGCTGCCTGCTCATTGAAGCCGGGCGGGGCTACCCATCTCCTCCCCCAGAATGCCTGTGGCAGCTCCACCTGGAGGGGCTTGGCTCCTAGCACCTCCCGAGCCAGGCTGCTGTCCTCTAGCCAGGGTGTGGCTCTGGGCTGTAGTGGCTGCTTCTTCTCCTTGGAAGGTAAGGGCTCTGTTTGGCTGTTGCTGGGTCCCTATTCCCCCTGCCTTGGCACTTTTGCTCTAGCCTGCTTAGCCCCCTCTCTTCCCCCTGGGGGGTGGGACTAGCTGGCTTCTCCCTGCTCCCTCCAGCCTTCTGAGGCTTTGGCCTTTCGCCCCTTCCCCCTGGAGTAGGCAGGTTCTGGCTCTGTTTGCCAGACAGAGCAGTTGAACTGCTGTCTCCCGGCTGCCCTCTGCCACTGCCTGTCAGCAAGTCCGGGGGCTGGGCTGCTGACCCCGGACAACTAAATCTACTACGTTCAAAGAGAACATATAAGATGTTTCATAGGTGGTATTTAACACCAGATAGATTGGCTAAAATGTTTAAAAATATGTCAAGTAAGTAAATGTAAAAAATGTACAGGGACGTTCTTCCATATGTGGTGGTCCTGTAAAGAGGTTGACAGATACTGGATACTGGTACACAAACTAATAAAAATGATTTTGCAGATATCAATTCCGCTCAAACCAGAATTCTTTTAATTAAACTGTATACTGGATATGAGCAAGAAGTAAAAACATCTGATAATTCATGTAGTAATGGCGGCTAGAATTTTACTAGCGTCTTACTGGAAATAGCAAGGAATTCCACAGCAAGAAGTGCTAATAGCAACAAATTAACTTCATTAATGAAAGGACAAATGGAAGAAGACTTTTCCGCACTATGGGATCCCTTTTATAAATGGACGACAAAGAAATACAATGACTAAATGTAATGTAATATTAAGGGTAATAATATATGATATATAATAAAACTCACAGTTAAAGGTGTAGTAGGATAAAATACAGGAGGTGAAGAACTAGATAATGGATATAGACAAGCATAATGATTACTGTCTTATGTTTCTTTATGTATATGTGAAAAACAATAAAAATACTTAAATATATATAAAAAAGCAGCGATTCAGGGCGTCTACTGTATCACTAGGGGATTTAGATACTGAGATATAGAGCTGGTATAGATCCAGGTTCAAAGCTCCAGTCTGCCATGGAAGATCATTGGGTGACCCTGGGCCAGTAATTCTCTCTCTCTCTCTCTCTCTCTCTCTCTCTCTCTCAGCCTAGCCTATCTTGCAGAGTTGCTGTTGTAAGCATAAAATGGAAGAAAGTAAAATGATGTTGCAGTCCACTTTGGGTTCTCATTGGGAAGAAAAGTGGGTTATAAATATCTCCATAAAATTAACAAAGGATAATTGTGATCCCTCCAGAACAAGAAAAATCTCAATAACGATTTTGTTTTTTCTGGTGTGTCCACATTAAGAACTTCAATAATCTTACAAATACCAGAATGCCAGTATGGAGCCACCAATAATAATTAGTTCATGAATGCTAATGGTAGATTTCATGTTAAAAATTGAGAACAAGGGAGTATCTCTCAACCATCTCTTAAGATGAAACCCCAGTGGGATTTGGTTCCATCAAAGGTTGGTGTCAGCTTCTTGGCCTGTGTTACCTCTAAAATTTATATTAGTAGACTAAAACTTGGCATCAGCAATGCATAAGTAGGCTAAATACATTGTTATAAGATATCCTGTGCCAGAGTTGCAATATGTTAATCCAAAATTCTTCCTTATACAGTTACTTCTACAGCACCAAATAAGATGCATGGGACTTCAGTATTATAAAAATTAAATCCTTTGATATCATTGTTTCTGAATGTAACTACACTCCTCATTGAAGCAAGCAGAGAAATCTTCTCCTTGAAAACACTGTACATTTATGTCTTTATGTCTCATTACCTTCCTTGATATTCTGCTTTTGGGAGGGAGAAAAGTCAATAAAAGAAGCAAGCAGTAAAAAAGATTACTTTGAAGTGTGTATACATAGTGCATGTTTCTGTGTGCTCACACACATCTATAAGTATGACAATGCTAGGTTATCAGCCTGGATATGCCACACTTCATCTGATCATGGCTAGATGTGAGCAATAAGAACAGAGTTAATGTTCCATAGCTGAAGCAGAAGTGACAGTAATGCCCAAGAATGGACTTTTATACAAAGAACTCCTTGAAAAAATAAAAGCTCAAAATGTCATGTGTAACAGAAGTTTACATTACTTCAGGTCTTTGACTTCTGCCCTATAGTTCACATTCAACACAATGAACTCCCAGTGCAGTATTAGCAAAACACACTGGTAATCACAGGATCAAATCAAAATAATTTTCGGTAGGGAAAAAATTTCTTTGCCGCAAAGGGGAACAGTTATCTTTATAAAACATTTTTTTTTCCTGGAGAATGTTAATGCATACATGAATTCATAGAATACTTTCAAAATAACACTGTAGTCAACATTTGTCAATGCAGGTTGTTCTTTCTATCTGTATTTGTCAGCATGTGTTCTTAATTCTGCCACTCTTCTGACTGAAGTTTGGTGCTTTATTCTGGCTTAAGAAGCATTTGTACAATTTAAGCAGCTCTTCCACTGGCAGAAAGCTTCTTAAACTGGATAAAAACTTCAGACTATGCTCAGTGGATGGGTAGGATACAAACTATTAGCAAAGCTAATGGAAGGTTTGAAGCATCTCTTTGCAGTTGTATTGACTATGTGTAAGGCTGCTGCTTCAGGCAATAAACACGCATACACATGGATCTTAGGTGAAATAGGCCACAGCTTTATTGATTACAACTGTTGAAGCATTGGTGCAGCATACCACATGAATCCACAGGCATCAAACAACCTACATGCCATTTATAGACATGCCTTTCCCAACCTACGTGCTGGGCACCACGGGATTGCATCTGTCTGACCATGACATTGGTGGAACCTGCCACCTAGGGTAAAGCCTGTAATGACCAGTCTGTTGGAAACCCTGAAAGGGGGGAAGCTATCCAACCACTATGACTCATCCCAGTGGATCTGGCCCAATTCCCTGTAACCACCAAGTTGTGACAGGCATCCCCAGCCATGGCTGGCATCCAGGGACAAAGGGAGGCAGACCATCTGTCAGCCCAGTCACAACAGGAATGGTGGCAAAGACCATGAGGGCTGCTGGCATGCAGTTAAGCCCCTCCCTGGCTCCCCTTCACTTTGATTGTACCAGCTTCATTGTTGCCATGGATGAATAGCCAGCCCTACACACCTGTATCTCTTCCAAGCTGCAACGCTGCCCTTCTGGTTAGTCAGTGAACCCTTTATACCAGCTAAATAAGATCTGAGCTGAGTTTTTATATCTCCTCTGCTACAAGTATTTAAGCCTGGATATGGGTAGAGGGGAAGAGCCAAAGGGCAAGAGCCAAAGGACATGGCCACAGCTTGTGTCCCTGGAGACAAACTAATGAAACCAACACTAGCCATGATGTATATATTTTTGTTTGTTTTAAAAAATATTTCCACTTATTATATAAGCTATTTTGACTCACTAGATAAGAGAGAATTTGGCATGCCCAGCAGCAGCAACGCTGCTTAATCCGGGGGCCATTCTTTGATGCCTTGCCCGGGGGAGAGACAGACCCCCTCCTCCCCAGGCATCTGGGTATTCGGCCGGGGGCGGAGCCAGCACCTTAGAAAGCGGCTCCGCTTCCTGGCCCTCAGTCGTGTCGTTTGCTCGGCCCACCCACCTCACCCTGTCGTAGTGCAGGATTAGCTGGCTGCTGTTTCCAGAGCCAGGTAGGAATTTTTTGCTCTCGTTCTTGATTGGCTGCTTAAAGCAGGGTTTTTTTCGCCTACCTTCCACTACTGGCAGAGGTTAGAGGTTTTGTCCTGGGTGGTGCCATTTAGGTTCCCCTGGCAGGAGATTCTCGGGGAATAGGGAGCGGGCCGGTGAGCACCCAGTGTCATTTTCCCCATGCGTGGGGGAACAGTGTCTGCCATCAGTGCAGTATGCTTGTGATGGCTACCACAGCATGGGCAGATGCCTGCTGGGATCCCCAGGAACAAGTCCTCCCCTCATGCTGTACAGCTGGGGCGTTAGGAGCTTGATGGGGGGATCTAATGGCCTGGCTGGCCGGGTTGCAGCCATTCCATGGATGGCCTACACCCGGGGCTTTGTGGGTCACCCAGACGGGTCAAGGCGGAGGTCCGGGGTGACCCTATGGCTTGACCTGTACCGCATAGTTTGCCCTTGCCATAGTTGTAGTTATGTTATTGTTATATTAATAAATGGCCCTTTATATCCAAGCCTCTGCCTGTCTCATATTCCGGTGAAGGTAGCAAAAATAGGGTAGAAATGCTTAACTAAGTAAACAAAACAATGTTGTTGGATGGATTGATATCAAACATCTCCAAAAGGTGATTGCTATAAAATGTTCAGTATTCCATTGTACAACTGTAGTGCCATGTATGTATTGTAAACAAGTGGCATATCTGTGAGATTGTTTGCACAGACTAGAATTGTGAAAATGCTCAGTAATAATTGTTTTGACTTTCTTGTTCAGGCCGTTTTGCTCCAATAATCACCATTTTGATTTTGTGAATCAAGCCATGGTTCTTCATTGAACTATTTTGTGTATGTAAAATGTTTACATGGGTATAAATAAATCAGCATTATACATATATTATACATAAAAGAGACACACACTGTAAACATAAATGTCATATTAATTGCATATAAAAACTGTACAAAAAGCATACATAATAAATTTAATCTGCAAAATCAAGAACAAAAAAGCAGAAAATCAAAACTGTGACAAAAATATTGACAAATATAGAACCTGCACTGATCTCCAGTACTAAGACACTGTTGATAGATTTTAGCAGACAAATGAGATGTTTCTTTCTTTTCAGTGGAAATATAATAATTAATTTCAACACACACAGATGAATATATCCATTCTGAATAGGGCTGCCAGGTCCCCTTACCCTCCCAGAAGGAGATTTGGTGCTTACCTTCCCATCATGCTATTCACACGCCCGCACAATGACATCACTTCCAGGAAGTCACATCATTCCATAGGTACAAGGGTGTGCAAGGGTGTCCTATTGCAAAGCACTCCCAGGAAGTGACATCCCAGGGGCACACCTGGGAGGCCTGTTCCCACACCTTTTCCCCTTGCTGGCCAGGTAAGTGGGGGGGGACAGAGGGTGGAAGCAGGGGATCCCCCAACCACACTGAGGGAATGGGATCCCAAGATCTGATGCTAACAACATTATTACAACTGGCAGAAAACAAAAGCCACCTCAGCTTATTTGGCCACATAGGTTTTGCTTTTGTTGTTTTCTGTGCTGGAGTTTAAAGACACACAAGAAATATGTTGCCATGTGGTACAAGGGAGCACTGCAATGTACAAAATGAAAAGTAGGTCTTTAGGGAGCATGGAGGTAGAGGCATTTGGAAGCTGGCATCCATAATAGTTTCTTGGTATAAATAATTTTTTTCCTGACAGTCATATTAATCTAACCTTTGTGATATTTATTCTCCCTCCTCTTTTTTTATTTTGTATTTCACAGTAAATATTAGAAAGCTACTGAATGTCATATAAGGGTCGAAATGGACAGGTTGAAGATAATCAATCTCTATCAGTCTGTAGAAAGCAAATAACGTGTGTATGCAGCAGACTGGGGCCAAGCAGAAAGGAGACAGGGATTTAATCCTCCAAGCCCCACACAGTTATGCTAATCAAACGGGCTCAGGGCACTGTTATTAGCATTTTCAGAAAAAAGGATGGATTTTCTTTAAAATGCCAGTAACAGTTCAGGGAACCCTGTATTAGTTAGCACAAACAAGCAGGGTTCCTCAGGTTATATTTTCTTCTCCTCTTTATCTTTTAATGCATTGGTCAGATGTCACAGTAAAGAATTTTTTTGACTATAAACATTTACTGACAGATTTTAAAACTACATGTACCCTAACAAGAAATAAGATTGTACATATGCGTGTCATTAATCTGCTTTTTGACTTACTAGTGGCTTGATAAATGTCCTTTGCCTGAAATATTGAATATTTTGGACATTTACTGAAGGCACTTGATTGACTGTGACATTTATTATAAACATCAGAAATTTCTGACATTTTCCTCTGGGCCTTATCAAATGTTAAGATTTACTAGTTAATGCCAAGATCTACCATATTTCCACATTATGCTTTATATATCCCATCAGTTCTACTGTAGAAAGAGTTTTAATTGAGCCTGATGTGGAAAATTATCTGTGATAATAAAGTCAGTGGCTTTGATTCTATGGAGTATTTCTGTAGGCAGAAGGATATGTATATAGAACACAACTTTCTCACCTCCCCTCTCTTGCAGCAGCCTGAAATCCCCCCGCCCCCACCCCGGTCTTGTTCCTGGGGATAGGGAGGAAGTCTGGTCTCAGGTAGCACTCTTGTTAACTTATCATAAAAAGAATCCTCGCAAAAAGCAACCTCGATGTGACTGTATTTATGACTGCATTAACATTCTTTTGTGTGGTAATTTGTGATGCTAATACTCACAATTGATTCTTGATGCTTATCCCAATCATGACCTTTAGGGCTATGCTATAAAACTGGACCTGCATGCAAGGCAAGCACAGACAATCGCATTGGCTATTTGATATTTGCCGTAAGTATCCTTAGTCCTATTTTTCAAATTGTCATTCTTACAAGCATTTTGAATGGCTACTCAGTTCCTCCCTGTCTCTCACTGAAGAAGGAAAATAGTTTTGACTTGATGTCACTACCTACAACATGCAAGAAAAGAGTGATGAGATCAGCTTGAAAGCTTTCTGTTATACAAACAAGGAGAGAAGGCATTTCTCCCTCTTGCCATCAAAATCACACCCGGTCAGATGGAAGGTGACCTCCATAAAAGGATGATATGTTTTGAATGACAGAAAGAGAAGCTAAAATTGAAAGGGCTTGAAATGACTTTTTTCTCTCTCTCGATCTTCCTTGCACTTTAAAGTACCTGAAAGCTTGTGTAAACTTCACAAAAACCCCTGTCCTGGAATCCTTCTATTCCTTTCACTTCCCCCGAAACTCCAAGGTCAAAGGCTAATATTTGCAAGTATTTTCCATTCTGTTAAAAAACAACAACAACAAATATGAAATAAAAGGTATAGAAATGTAAGCCTCATTTCCATATGCTCCATGTGTTACATAATTTTAACCCATTGAGTTAATTAAGGTAATTATTTCCGGGAAGATCAGTGATACAATAGTGATATTACTATGTGTTGCTGTAAATTTGGCTCTGTTTCCAGTTGGAGACCACCTGCACAACACAATAGCCCAGTGCAAGAAAGCAATCTTCTTCCCATCAACATTTGTTTCTGCCAATGAGAGGGCAAATATGAGCATTGAAGTTCTATGCAGGTGGTCTTGAAACAGGCAAAAAGTTCACTTAGGGGGAGGATTCTGTAACTGTTAACAGGGTGGAAAGAGTGGTGGTTTGGGAATTCAGATGGGGCATGTATATGGAGAAGATGACTTTCGTACAGGGGACTGTTGATGAGCCAAATTTTATGAAACTAGGAATGTTTCATTTTCAAATTCTCGGTTTCTGAATATGCTATGTATCATTATTAGTTTTTTCCAGGTGGGACCTTGCTGGTTCAGATCTAATCCATTTGGATTTTTCCATTATCATGAGTTTTGGCCCTGTTCTTTACAATGAGACCTTTGAGGCTCTTTGAGGCCGCTGTTTATGAAGTTAACAGTACTAAAATAATATAAAATACAGCCCTTGCTCTAAACCATTGAGCCACCAAGTTTGAGCACATACAACAATGGGGTTCAGTGTGTACAAACCCTGAAGAATGCTTGGGGAGGCAAGTGTTGGCAGTGCACACTCACACACTGTTCTTTAGAGGGGGCTGGAAATGAGCCTCTGGGGCAGTTATTTTGGCTCTTAAACAGAAACTACATTGACTATTTGTCCTGCTCCCTCTAAACTTTTGATGTAACAATTTTTTTCTCAGTTATACTAGACCCACACAACAATAACAGTCCCTGAAGAAGGCAAGTGCTGATGGATGCACATTATGGTGCGAAACTGCCTGGTAATGTGGTAGTGAGGCAGTGGTGGCGGCATTAAAAAAAATCCTGCTTCATGTTCATTTTTTTCTAGGTGATGATAGTGCCAATAAATTATAACCTTTGCGTCCTCCTGTTCCTGCAACCTTTCCTATCACTTTGCAGTTTCATTCACACAATAGGGGCAAATCATTCCTTTTGGCACTCAGCATTCTGTTGCAAAATGGGGTGTTTGCACATTAATCACCACTGATCTCAATAACTCAAGTGCAGGCAAGCAGGCAGCATGATTGTCTGAATATTTCTGCCCCGCCTAAACAGACCTGTATTTTTCCATACGTTTTCCTTTTGCAGGGCAGGCAGGATTATTTTTGAAAGGGCAGAGTAGGCAAATGGCTTGCAGGGGGCTTGACTAAGCTTGATGTGGAGAACAGGACTACTCAGATGTAAGTCCCATGTTATTCAATAGTGTTTACTCCCAGGGAAGTGCCTTTAGAATTGCAGCCTATAATTGAAGTCTTCCAGAGTTTTTGTCAAGTTTGATTGACTGAACAGACCACATGAACCTCACAGGGACTGACCATCCAAGTACTCTGTTGAGGGTGAGAGAGACAGCTCAGTGCCCAGGTAGTACCACAAAAAAAGGAAAAGAAAGATGCACTTATGCACACATTCCCCCTTCCTTCCAATGATGCTAATCAAGTGATATAATGTAATAGCTCTTGCCCCTCGGGATCTGATTGGTAGAATGATGTTAAGGAAAAGAAGATGCTGCTGGTCCAGTGCTTGCCTAACACTGCTGCACAGTAAACCAAAATGAAGGACTCCAGCTTTTAGATGAGAGGGTGCTGTTAGATCTTGGTTTCCTGGATTCGGTTCACGGTTCTGGAATCTTCTTTAATAAAACCAAACAGTGATTTCTGGGTATATTTCTGGCCCATTTGTTTTGTTTTACACAACCCTAGTGGGACCTACATGGAACAGTCATGTGGGTTGGGAAGCTGCAGTGGGGATGGGTAAAGGGGGGAATAGCTGCTTCCTTCCTTTTGTGTGAGTGAAGCTCCACTGAGGGAAGAGAAAGAAGACAGGAATTCTGTGGCTAAAATATAGCATGCATAAATTGATGCATAAATTAAAAGAATTTGGATCATTAGCAGGTTTCAAAACATATAAACATAAAACAAAAATTCTAGCGCTTGGAAATGTAAACATGTCAGATAAATGCTGGAAATGTAAAAAGCATGAAGGATCATTGTATCATATGTGGTGGACGTATGAAGTAGCTAGACAGTACTGGGGAGATATTTTAGAAGTAATAAATGAGATTTTGCAGACCCAAATAAAGAAGAACCCAGAGCTATTGCTACTGAATTTAAGTATGGAAGATGTTCCTATGCAATACAGAACATTACTATTTTACATGACGACGGCAGCAAGACTTTTATATGTGCAGAAATGGAAGGTGCAAGAAATACCAACTATTGAAGACTGGATGTATAAATTGCTGTACATGGCGGAAATGGATAAAATGACAAGAAAGCTGAGAGATCAGAATCTGGCAGAATTCTTTACTGATTGGGGAAGATTGAAAACATATTTAGAAAAGAAGTGGGACGTGAAAGGAGAATTATGGCAATTTGAAAATTATTAGAATGGCTTTTTTTTATTGGAAGAGATGGAATCTTTACCATATGAAGTGAAGTATTAGCTAATTGTTAGCCTAAATTTAAGTGGATCTGGAGTTAATAGATATTGGTAAAATTAATAAAGTAGATAATTTATTTAATTGTTAGCTTAAACTTAAATATATTTGAAGTTAACAGATAGTAATAGATAATAGATTTTAAGTTAATAATAATAGATTTGAAGCTAACAGATAGGGTTTAGTTTAACAAAACAGAATGTAAACATGATATAATGAGTTACAGAAAAATGGGGTAGATTAGGAATAGATTAAGATATAGGGTTGGAAAGCTGTTGGAAGTCCTGAAAAAGGGGGAGAGGGAAAGGGTGGGGGAAAATGATATTGAGATGTTATTTGAAAGTTGTATGTATTAATATTTTCACCTAATAATTTTTTTAAAAAAAAACATAAAACAAAAATTCTAATAAAAATATGAAATTACAGGATCAAGCTGTTTTGACAGAAAAAGTGGTTTTAAGATAGAAAAGAAAGTAAAGTATCTGGGTATTATCTTGTCAAGTATGAATTGTATGTTGTTTCATAATAATTATGATAAAATACGGAAAGAGATTAAGAAGGATTTAACAAGATGGGAAAAACTACAACTATTGTTGTTGGGAAAAATATCTATGATTAAAATGAATTTTTTGTTTCAGATTATACTAATATTGACATCTGATTCACCATTTAAACAATGGCAGAAGGACATATCTAAGTTTGTTTGGCAAGGGAAGAAACTATAAATCTTATGTTGTTTTAATTAGCAACATAAGATTTATGTCAAAAGGCAGTAGTTTTTAGTCACAAATCGTCCCTTCTCAGCTGTTAAAAGAGAGATGCACTATGGTTTCTGGGAGCATAGATTCTGCTTACCCAGATGACAAATTTGAAATAAAAGACTCAGATATGTATTTAAAGGAAACTTGGCTAAAGAAACCACCTAATTTAGAAATGTTACTATGACTTACGATATATGGCATACCATACCTGGGTTTGTCCTAGGCTATGCATATTCCATAAGTGCAAGCAACCTTGCCCCTTTGATATGGAAACAAAATGGCCTATTCAAATTAGGGATGTGCATTCAGATATTCCTGAACTGAAATGCCAGTCTGGCAAGCTCCTGCTGTCCCTTGCAGGCAGCAGAGGAAGCAAGAGGTGTAAGGAAAAGAGTACGAGCACCACCAGCTAGTATTAACAGTCCTCTGGTGGGAGTGGAGGATTCTCTGCTCCCAACCTCCACCCCCTGCCTCTATTGACCTGGCTAGCGGGAGGTGGGAAGCATGCCCAGGCATTCCAGAGCACGCAGAAGCATGCTCCAGACATCTTCCACCATCTTATCATGTTGAGTTATATCTGCTGCTATCGATTGCTTCCATCTAAATATATATATTTATTTTTTTATATGTGAAACATGTTATAATATATTATGTTTTTTATCAATCTATTCGTGGTTTTTAACTGTATAAATTGATGTGTTTTAATATGTTGTAATCCACCCTGAGCCCTTTGTGGGGAGGGTGGAATAGAAATCCAAAAAAAATAAATAAAATAAAAATGACAAGAAAGGGCTCCAGAGTGTGCCCATGTGTTGCAGGCATAGAGTGTAATTTCCCCCAACATGCCCACTGTGCCCCCGTCAGATACGCATACAAACATATCTGTCATGAAAGTGTTCTGTAATGGATGCTGATCCTCTGAGACTATGATAAATGTATATTGTACTGTTTACTGAAGTTATGAGATATGCTTTTCACAGTTAGGATTGTAGCTATTCCACTTATCTCACTGGTGGTTACTTTCACTTTTGGAGCAGACTGGAGAATGACCTTGGATGCCAGGTGAAGTCTGAGAACTAAAATGACTTCGATGTATTGTCGAAGGCTTTCACGGCCGGAGAACGATGGTTGTTGTGGGTTTTCCGGGCTGTATTGCCGTGGTCTTGGCATTGTAGTTCCTGATGTTTCGCCAGCAGCTGTGGCTGGCATCTTCAGAGGTGTAGCACCAAAAGACTTTGGTCTTTTGGTGCTACACCTCTGAAGATGCCAGCCACAGCTGCTGGCGAAACGTCAGGAACTACAATGCCAAGACCACGGCAATACAGCCCGGAAAACCCACAACAACCATAAAATGACTTCACTCTTTCTTTCTTTCTTTCTTTCTTTCTTTCTTTCTTTCTTTCTTTCTTTCTTTCTTTCTTTCTTTCTTTCTTTCTTTCTTTCTTTCTTTCTTTCTTTCTTTCTTTCTTTCACAGGCTCCTCCCCCCTCCCCCCTTGACTTCTAACCATCCCTATCCTAAAAGGCAGGAACTTTCCCTATAACTAACCTGACCCTTCATACCCATGTTACTTCTGCCAATGCTGTAGTCATATGTGCACTGAACTGCTAGGTCCTGAATAAAGCAACTTTACCTCATGCACTGGAGTGTTTGATGTAAAGTACTATTTGAGTCTAACTGCCAGAACCTGACATATTGGCAGAAGTCCCTTCCCTTCCTCTGGACCCAAGCCCCTGACATCGGACTACTGGCACCATGCTGTACGAGTTAGACCATGGATCCTTGGAGACATCAGAGGAGCAACTGGTTGGTCTAGACCAAGAGTAGAGCCTAAGTGCTGGAACTTTAAGCAACACCAAAGACCCCACAGGGCTGCGTGAGCTCAGTGCAGTGGCCACTGCACCAATGGACAATGCAGCGATTTTGAAGTGGATCTCTGGGGAGAGCACCATGTTAGCTCACTGTTCCGGAGAGACAGTTACCTGCCCTGGGGCAATACCACCCCCCAGAGTTACAACTATTGAGAGCCGAAGGCGATGAGGCAGTGAGACATGAGAGAAGGAGTTGGAAAAGTATCTGCCGGGGAAGTTTGTTCCTTGATAGAGAATCCCTGGAGGGGAAAATTGAACTGGGATCGAGGGAGGACAATGTTAGCCCGGTATCAGCCCTCCATCAGGAATTATGTGTATTGAAATGTGATTTACTGGTGTTGACTTGCCTCACACGGGGGTGGATGAGGGCCACCTTAGATGGGCCCACTCCCTGAGAGCGGAGATTAACATGTGGGGCGTGGATGGAACCACCCCCTTAGAGCCTCCAAACATGAATGAGTCTGGGAGTGATAACCTCGGGACTGAAGCAGACACGGGCAGACTCTGAAGCTACAGAGCCGGAGCACCTATGAATCATGTGGGAGAAGATGAACGAACTCAAAAGGGAGATGGCCCAGATGATGAGAGGAGTACAAGAGATGATGTGACACATGCTGGTGGAAGGAGCAGCACAAGGACCAGGACCCGATTGAGATGGACTTGGGTCATTCTGTCCCAGATATTTCCCTCCCTCCTCTGCAGGGGGTTCCAATCAGGGCTCTAGGATTACAACCTGTTGCCACTCCTCTTCAAGGGAGTACTGTCGTCCAGCCACCTCAAAGGTTGCAGGTGGGCCCACCAGGACCTCCCTCTTCTCCTGCTTCAGCCCAGGGGAGGTGTCATTGTACCCCAACTGTCAGGCAGCCAAGTCATCCCACTGCCACTAAGAGATCCAGCAGCTGCGCCTCCTCAAGGAGTACTGATTGGGCCTCTGAGGTTTCAACCCACCGCTCCACCACTACAAGTGGATCCAGCTGTTCCCCAGCCACCAGTGGCACCAGTCAGAATACCGGCTGCTCTTCTAGGGATTCATCCAATGATGACACCCCCCGGGTCATGCAAAATGGATGCACAGTTTGATGGGAACCCTGAAGAACTGGGATTCTTCATTGTGCAGGCGTTGGAGATTTTCCAAGAATGGGGCCACACGTTCGTTCCCAACTGAATACAGCCAGGTGAGCCATCTGGGGTCCCAGTTGGAGGGCGCAGCAGCTAAATGGTATGTCACCCTGTATGAAGCCCAGGCCCTGGAACTATGGAACTTAGATTTGTTTGTGAGAGCTTTGAGAGCTCAGTTTGAGGACACACTTGAGGAGGCCAGGACCCAGCTGAAAAGGATGTGGCAAATCCACTGACCCGTGTGCAAGTATGCTGCTGAATTCCGCCAGTATGCAGCCAAGGTGTGTAACTGGACTGAAGGGATCAAAATCAAATTTTTCTGAGCCAGATTGAACCTGGAGCTGGTGGAAAAGACCCTAATGCAAGATTACTCCAGGACTTTGCTGGGATGGATCCAGCTCGCCTGCGAGGTGGAGAACCAGGACCAAGTGGTGAAGCTGTTGAGGATGCAGCACCAGGTGGAAATGAAGAGATCCCCCACCAAAGGAGGGAAGAAGTAGAAGAGAGCAATCAAATGACGGTCCCCAGACACCGAGCGAACTGTTCACCTAAAGAGAAGCCTATGCCTGTGATGTGGAGGGGCTGGCCACTGGGCAGCTGATTGTCCCAGAGGAAAGAGAGAAGGGACAGAGAGCACCCAACTGGTGAGGAAGGCTGTGGGACCCATGAATAAACCTACCTGGAAAACTTCTTAAAAAGGAAGTGAAACCACAACCAGATTGAAGGTGGGAGAGGGCTGGGAGTACTCCAGCAGAGAGTATTCAGAGAAGGAGAAGAGCCCCTCCCAGCCAATGAGAAACACCAATGACCTGCCATGAAAGAGGCCCACCAGCAGGTCAAGGAGGAACCAACACCTGAAAAGGTGAGACCCAAGGGGGCCTTACTCTATATGCCAGTGACTTTAGTTAATCCCCAAAGATTATGTGAGCTTTAATTGATTTGGGATGCACTCATGACTTGATTGCCCCCACACTAGTTATGGGGTTGGGGCTGAGCATATGCAAATTGGACTACCCCCTAATGTTCGAGCAAATGGATGGGTCCCGAATGAAGTGAAACCCTGCTAATTACGAGACTGAACTCACCCCAATGGGCATAGGGCACCATTGGGAAGCAAGGACTTTTGTAGTTAGTGCAGCCACTAAATTCACAGGTAGCTATGGGACCATGACCCCTATGTGCGATGGGAAAAAAAGGAGAAATGTGTTTTGCAGGGCTGGGGGTGGAGTGTTGAGACCATGTCTGGAAAAGGGAGTGGGGCTTGGACACACCCCCTCTCTCAGAAACTGCCCTGTTGACTCATGAGGAGCAAAGCCAGATCCCCCATGAGTATCAGGATCTAAGCCAAATGTTTGATGAAAAGGAAGAAGACAAGCTCCCCCCCCCCAACTCGGCTACAGACTGTGCCATTGAATTAATTTCCAGGCAGAAGCTGCCAAAAGGGAAACTGTACTCCATGACCCCAGGGGAATGAGAGGAGTTGCGGAAGTTTATTGATAAAAACTTAACTCAAGGGTTCATTTGACCTGCCAGCTCCCCCCATGCTGCACCAGTCCTATTTCGTAAGAAAAAAGATGGGGGACTAAGACTGTGTACTGATTACCAGGGGATAAATGCTGTTTCGATATCCAATACATATCCCCTCCCCCTCATCAGAGATTTACTGAGCATGGTGGCTCAAGGGAAAATCTTTTCTAAACTAGAGTTAAAAGATGCGTTCTTTCGAGTACAAATCAGGGATGAGGATGAACAGAAAACAGCTTTGAACACCCCATTGGGACAGTTCAAATACCAGGTCATGCCATTCAGATTACAAGGAGCACCTGGGGTGTTTATGAATTTGATTAATGAAACATTGCACAAGTACCTGCATAAAGGTGTGGTGGTTTATCTTGATGATATGTTGATTTATTCTCAAGATTATGAGTCCCATGTAAAACTAATCAGAAAGGTCCTGAAAGCCTTGAGGGACAATCACTTGCCAGTAAAGCTGTCTAAATGTGAATTTCATAAGGAAGAGTTGGACTTTTTAGGCTACCGAATGTTGGGACAAGGTCTGAAAATGGACCCGGCTAAAATACAAGCCATGGTGGGGTGGGATCCCCCTACAACTAGAAGGCAGCTACAATCATTCCTAGGCTTCGCTAATTTCTACAGACCATTCATAAAAATCTTCACCCAAATCTCCTTGCCCCTAACTGATCTGTTAAAAAGAAAATGGAAGGGGCCACAAGAGACAAAGCCCAGTGCAAAATTAAATTGGCTTAAGGAATGCCAAGAGGCGTTCGAGCATTTAAAGACATTGTTCACCTCGGAACCAGCCCTGCAACACCCAGACGAAAACCGCAAATTTATTGTGCAGGTGGATGCTAGCAATGTTGCCATGGGGGGTGTAATCCTGCAAGCTGATGATGAAAGGAAATTACACCCCTGTGCATATGTGTCAAAGAAATTCTCTGAAGCTGAACGCCATTGGGCAATATGGGATAAAGAGGCTTCAGCAGTTAAACTAGCTTTGTCTACATGGAGACACTGGTTAGAAGGCGCTAAAGTGCCTTTTGAAGTATGGACTTATCATAAAAATTTAGAACCATTGCATACACCCTGCAAATCAGACACCAAGCATCTGCAGTGGGCTGAATTCTTCTCCAAATTCAACTTCACACTGAAGCACCTCCCCAGCAAATCTATCTTCCTGACAGATCCGCTTTCACTCATGCCCCAGAATAAAAGCCAAAGGGAGGAGGTGATAGATACAATGTTTTCACCAGCTAAATTGGGGGGGGGCAGTAACTATGTGTAGCCAAACCGCAAAGACTAACACTACACCAAACCTTCATGACTGGAAGGAAAGAGTTAAGGGGGAGGCGGAGAAAGAAGGGGACACCTTACCAAAAACCGAACTGCAAAAAGGGGAAGATGCTACTGGTACCAACACAATAAATTGTATGTTCAAGCCAGTCTAAGAAATAATGTAATGACTCCAAATTGGCTGGTCACTTTGGGTATTTGAAAACGTTGCACCTAGTGCAAAGACAATTTTGGTGGCCAAACATGTGATGGGACATTTCTCAGTATGTCTCCACTTGCCAAGTGTGTTTGATGGGGAGAAGTAGAGGGGAACCCCCCCCCCGACCTTCTACAACCACCGTTAGAAACCCCCTCACGACCATGGGCCGTTGTCTCAATGGAGTTTATCACCGACCGACCTCCCTCAAAGGGAAAGACTGTGATTCTGGTGGTGGTAGATTTATTTTCTAAGCAAGCCCTTTTCATTCCCTGCTCCAAATTGCCATCTGCAAAGAAATTAGCCACCCTGTTCATGCAACACATGGTCAGACTGCATTAGTTTCCAGATAAAATAATATCGGATTGCAGAGTCCAGTTCATTGCCAACTTCTGGCAGGAGCTACTGAGAGTGGTGGGAATTGAACAAGGACTTAACTCCGCTTATCACCCACAGACCAATAGACAGACTGAAAGGGTTAATCAAGTGCTGGAGCAGTTCCTACGCTGCTACATCAATTACCAACAGGATAACTGGATGGACTTCCTTGTTTTTGCAGAATATTGTTATAACAATGCAATGTATAGCTCAACAGGCGCTTCCCCTTTCATGATTGCCCAGGGCTATGAAGGTACAATTCGGCACGCCCAGCTGCAGCAAAGCTGCTTAGGCTGGGTGCCGTTTATTGCTCCCTTGCCTGGAGGGAGGGGCAGACTCCCTTCCCGGGCATACGGGTCTTTTGGCTGGGGGCGGAGCCAATGCCTACAGGCGGCTCTGCTTTCCCAGCCAGCAGTCGCCTTCTGCTTCGGTGGGAGAAGGAACCTTTTACCCTCTCTCCAAAGTGGAAGGTGGAACCAGGAGCGTCGAGGGACACGTGACGGCAGCGGTTGGGCGAGCAGCGTTTGTGTGCTGCGTGTCTGGGCTGTGGAGCGTGGTGCGGCGGCGCGGCGGCAGCAGTAGCAGGGCCCTGCCTCAGCAGTGAGCCCGCGGCTGAGCGGCGGCGTGGCTGCGAGCGGCGGTGGCGAGTTGGTGGGCAGGGAGCGAGCCTTTCTGGGTGCTCCCTGCCATTTCTTCTTACATTGCCGCCGAGCCGTTGGCGGCGGCGGGGGGGGGTGGCCGCGGCAAGTGGTGGCGGAGGCGAGGCGCGGCTTCCACAGCGCAGCCTCGGCGGCGCAGCCTTTGTGCCGTGGCAGCGCAGCCTCTTTGGCTGTTTTGGGGGAGTGGACTCCCCCCTTCTTGGAGCCTGGGTGGGGGCTTGTGCTGTAAAGGGTGCATTGGGGGGTGGACCTAGTTGGTTGGCTTGTCCCCGTACTCAGCCCCCCCCCCACTCCATATCCTCCCCTATCCCTTCCTATCAGCTCAGGTTGGGGTTTACCTTGCCCATTCCTGGTTTTCTGGATTGTGTTGGCTGCAGGGGGTGATAGTTTTCCCTGTGGGCTTTGCTTAGTGGCTTTTGGGTAGCTCTGTTTGGCTTCTGTGCTCTTGCGCCCTGGGCCTGCTTTACTCACCTATTGGTGGCCATCTTGGGTGTGAGGGTGCTTGGCGGCCATTTTGTTATACTGCAGCATGCCTCCCAAAAAGGGCGGTGGCCCTTCCAAGGGCAAACAGCCAGCCAAGCGTCCTGCAAAGAGGCCTCTCCCTGCCCCACTGTCCTCCTCGGATGAGGAGGATGGTGGACCCAGCAGGCAGGAGCTGCTGGACAGGCTAGCTGCTTTGGAACAAGCCCGTGCCAGCTCTCAGCCTGGGGGCTCAGGAGTCCATTGTGGACTGTGGACAGGTGGCCATAGTGGTTGAGCCGGCGGTGCAGGAGGGTAAGTCTGTTCAGCCTCCACAGGCATGCACCTGGCCTTGGGGGCCCTGGGGTCAGTCGACTGCCTCCGCTCCCCCTGGCTGCACTTCACCAGTTGCACAACATTTTGTCCTGGCTTGGCCCCCGGCAGTTCCAGATGTCCTGGCAGAGCTGGGCCGGGACATCTTATGGCCAGCAGCAGGCACCTGGTCCTTCTACATCCTCTGCACCCCAGGCTGGGGACTTGCCATATGGCTATGGATGTCAGTGGGGTTCCCCCCCCCTGTTGGCAATTGCCTTATGGGATGGTGCCGTACAGAGCATTACCATTCGGGGATACGGCTTTGCCCCTTGGTGACCATTTAACTCAAGCCACCAGGGAGAAGATATTAAAAGGGGAGTATGTGAATGTCTTTACCCTTCTATTCAGAGAACTGGAGAAGAAGGATAAAGATGATCTGGATGAGAGAGATAAGGAAAAGATTAAGCGCAGAAAGGTGGACCGGAATTGGTCAAATTGGTTACCGGGGTTCTTGATTTACGCCGGGGTATTGGCTAGAGCGCAGCCCTGGAGCGCAGCCCTGGCTGTGTCTCTTTTTCAATACATAGACATTATTTACAAGGGATACACCGGTTTTGTGGGGGTGGCCTGGCTCCAGTATGATGAGGAGTTCAGGATGCGTGCCGCTATGAATCCTGGTCTGCCATGGGACCAGGTGCACCAGCAGCTTTGGTTGCAGGTCATGTCCCTGCCAAGCCTAATTCTGGGGATAGGTCCGATAGTGGCCATCTGATTCAACGTTCCCAACTGGCATCTGGTTCCCATGCCCCCGCGGGGCAGCAGGTTCAACTCCAGCTGCTCTGTTGGGATTTCATATCCAAGGGGCAGTGCAATCGGAAGGCTTGTAAGTACCGACACGAGTGCCCTTCCTGCAGTGGTCCCCACCCATACTCAGCCTGCCCTAAGTCCAGGCAAGGGGGTGGGGGTAAGCGCTTTGGGGGGGGGTAGCAATCAGCAAGGACCTGGTAAAGGGGCCCAGCCCGGTAAGGCTGAAGCTCCTTAAGCACCTGTTGCGTTTGTACCCCTGGCGCAGAGATGCTGAGTACTTGCTTGCTGGGTTTGAGTTTGGTTTTCGCATTCCTTTTCAGGGCCAAAGGGAACCTTTCATGTCAGCCAACCTTCGGTCAGTGGCTGGCATGGAAGGTGTGGTACGGGCCAAGATTGTGAAGGAGTGCACGGAGGGCCGGGTCCTCGGCCCTTTCGACACCCCTCCTGTTCCTTGTTTGAGGGTTTCTCCATTGGGGGTGGTGCCCAAAAAGGCGGCCGGTGAATTCCGGCTTATCCACCACTTGTCTTTCCCCAGGGGCGGTTCGGTGAATGATGCCATTCCGGAGCATCTTTGTTCAGTCTGTTACACATCCTTTGACCAGGCGCTCAAAGTGGTGTGGAGGTGCGGGGTAGGTGCAGAACTGGCGAAATGCGACATCAAGTCGGCCTTTCGCCTCCTGCCAGTACACCCTGGGGATTTTGAACTGCTTGGGTTTTCGTTTGAGGGCAAATTTTATATGGATAGGGCCCTCCCCATGGGTTGCTCCATATCGTGCGTGGGATTTGAGCGCTTCAGTTCCTTTTTGGAATGGGAGTTGCGTCGCCGCACGGCTTGCTCTGATACCTGTCATTACCTTGATGATTTTTTGTTTATTGGGCCAGCTGGTACCAGGCAATGTGCCAGGCTATTGGCTGGCTTTGTAGGGCTTACCGAGGAACTTGGGGTTCCTTTGGCGCATGAGAAGGCCGAGGGCCCCTCCACTGTTTTAACTTTTCTAGGCATTGAGCTGGATACTGTCCAGCAGTCTTTTAGGCTCCCCGCTGATAAGGTCGAGGACCTTAAACATAGAATAGCTGAGTTTAAGGGTCGGAGTAAGGTTACTCTCCTGGAATTGCAGCAGTTGGTGGGGCACCTGAATTTTGCCTGTAAGGCAATTGCTCCGGGTAGGGCATTTTTGAGGCGCCTTTGTGATGCCATGGGGAAATTGCAGTTTCCTCATCACAGGTTGCGTCTGGGCAAGGGTATTCAGAGTGATCTTCGGGTCTGGCAGGAATTTTTACGGTCTTTCAATGGGGTGACATTTTGGAGGGAGGACTTGTTGCTTGAAGCTGAGCTTCAGGTTACCTCTGATGCCTCTGGATCCTTGGGATTTGGGGTTTATTTCAGGGGCCATTGGTGTGCTGAACGCTGGCCCGCAGATTGGGCACAGCAGGGACTGTCTAAAGATTTGACGTTTTTGGATTTTTTTCCTTTGCTGGTGGCAGTGTGGCTTTGGGGACAGGAGTTGGCTAACAGCACGGTCCACTTCTGGTGTGATAACCTAGCGGTGGTACACGTGGTCAACTCCTTGTCTTCAAAATCACCTAGGGTGATGAGGCTGGTGCGTGCCTTTACTCTTAAATGCTTGCAGCTGAATATATTATTTAGGGCCAGACACATTCCTGGGATGAGTAATGGTGTGGCAGATGCTTTGTCTCGCCAACAGATGGAACGGTTTTGGCACCTGGCTCCAGAAGCCGATCGTTGGCCAGCGCGGATGCCCATGGAGCTGTGGCAGCTTGGGAGGCAGAAGCGAGCCGGGCAATCCTGTTAGCCTTAGCCCCCAGCACACGGAAAGCTTATGACCGGGCGATCAGGCAGTTCACTGAGTTTAGGAAGACGGTAGGACTTCGGGAGCTTTGGCCTGTCCCAGCTGAGCACCTGATTCAATTTTGTGTGGTGCAGCGGAGGCGTAACCTTTCTGTCAAGTCTATTAGGGGCCAGCTGGCTGCTCTTGCCTTTTTCAGCAAGGCGCGTGGCCTGCGCGAAGCCACTGGGGATTTTCGGATCCGTAAGATGTTAGAGGGTTAGTCCAGGGAGGCTGGGCCCTCTAGGGACCAGAGGCAGCCCATTTCCCCATCGGTGCAACTTGGGCTGAGGTTTGCTCCTCGCGCTATGAGCAGAGGCTCTTCCATGCAGCTTCTCTGGTTGCCTTTTGGGGGGCCTTGCGGGTTAGCGAATTGGTGGTTCATTCCCGCAGGGATGCCTCCGGCAGGGCTTTGCTGGCACAGGATATTTCCTTCATAGGTGACAAGGTATCCATTCGGATCCACAGGTCTAAAACGGACCAGGAACAGCGTGGGGCCACCCTGCTCTTGGGGCCTTGCACAGACAGTGAGCTGTGCCCGGTCCAGGCTTTGCGGGACTATGTGAGAGTCTGGGGGGAGGCCCAGGGGGTTCTGTTTTGCCATAAGGATGGGGCACCTTTGACCCGTTTTCAGTTTGGGGCTGTTACGGAAAAGGCCCTTGGTAAGCTTGGACTGACAGGGGTTAAATTTGGTACCCATTCTTTTCGGATTGGGGCCGCCTCTACGGCTGCTGCTATGGGGTACACCCAGCAGGCCATACAGAGGGTAGGCAGGTGGTGGTTGGGCGTGTTTCGCTCCTATGTCCGCCCTCTGCCGCAGTATTAATTGCCTACACTAACTGCTCTTTCTTAGGTGCGGCGTCGGTCCTGGGGAAGCACAGTATCCTGTTTTGCGGACACAGCATGGTGTTCTGGGCTGCCCATCAAGCCAGGAGAACACTGATCGGATCCCAGTTGGGGCTGAGTGCTGTTGCCACGGTTGAATGGCTGGGTCGGCGAGGCCTGCGTTGGCCTGGTTTGTTACCACTCTTGTTTAGGGGGTGGACTGGTCCGCCCCCACATATTCTGGTCATTCACCTTGGGGGAAATGACCTTGGGTTAGTACAGGGAAAGGCCCTGTCACTGCAGGCAACTGATGACCTTCGGGAAATAAGCCGCCGGTGGCCAGGAGTGGTTATTTTCTGGTCCGAGATACTTCAACACTGGGTGTGGTGGGAGGCCTTAGACCCACGGGCCATTGAAGGGGCCCGCCGTAAGGCCAACAGAGCTATGAAGAAACCCTTAGGGGAAGGCTTGGGGATTTACTTGCCGTACCCTAGGATAAGGGCCGAACTTGCCCACCTTTACAGGAAGGATGGTGTACACTTGTCACCAGAGGGCAATGATATCTTCCTTGATGAATTTTGGCAAGGGCTGAGGTTGGCTTTGAGCCACTTGTGGGGCGCCAGGGCCTAAGCAGAGGCTTGGCCCTTGCGGTGGCAGGAGATTCTCGGGAATAGGGAGTGGGCCGGTGAGCACCCAGTGGCATTTCCCCATGTGGGAACAGGGTCTGCCATCAGTGCAGTATGCTTGTGATGGCTACCACAGCACAGGCAGACGCCTGCGGGGATCCCCAGGGGCAAGCCCTTCCCTCATGCTGTACGGCTGGGGCGTTAGGAGCTTGCGGGGGGGATCCATTCGCCTGGCTGTCCGGGTTGCAGTCATTCTATGGATGGCCTACACCCGGGGCTTTGGGGCTCGCCCAGACAGGTCAAGGCAGAGGTCCAGGGTTGACCCCGTGGCTTGACCTGTACCGCTTAGTTGGCCCTTGCCTTAGTTATAGTTATATTTATTGTTATATTAATAAACGGCCCTTTACCTCCAAGCCTGTGTCTGTCTCTTCATTCCAGCTAAGGTAGCAATGATGCCATTTGTTAAAACTCCGACCACCACTGCACCCAGGGACTTTTCAGAATGGTGGTCTAAATTAACAAAGCAATGGGAGCTAATCCAAAAAAACCTAGAGAAAGCCTAAGAGGACTACAAGATTCAAGCAGACAAGAAAGGGGACTTTGTGTACATATCCACCAAAAACCTAATGGGGGAGCAACCGAGTAAAAAGCTTGGCTGGAAATTTTTAGGTCCTTTTCCAGTAGTAAGGGTAATAAATGAAGTAACTGTTGAAGTACAATTCCCAAAGAACTTAAAAAACATTCACCCAGTTTTTCATTTCAGCCTCCTAAAGAAAGCCCCCCCCCCCAGATCAATGGCACCCTGACAGGGGAGTTCCTCCCCCTCTGATGGTGGATAGCCAGCCACAGTATGAAATTTAAAAGATTCTGGACTCTAAAGTGAAATGGGACAACTGTTTTACTTAATTCAATGGGTATATTTTGATAAAAGCAATATAGAATTAGTAAAGGCTTCTGATGTAAATGCTCCTAAACTTGTACGAAGATTCCACAGAACCTACCCTGAAAAACCAGGTCCATCATTAGCGGGGGAGGGCCTTGGTAGGGGTAATATGTCAGATGTGTGCAAACGTATCTGTCATGAAAGTGTTCTGTAATGGATGTTGATCTTCTGAGACTATGATAAGTGTATATTGTGTTGTGTACTGAAGTTATGTGAGATGCCTTTTGCAGTTAGGATTGTAGCTATTCCACTTATCTCACTGGTGGTTACTTTCACTTTTGGAGCAGACTGGAGAATGACCTTGGATGCCAGGCAAAGTCTGAGAACTAAAATGACTTCACTCTTTCTTTCTTTCACAGGTTCCTCACCCTCCCCTCCTCTGGCTTCTAACCATCCCTATCCTAAAAGGCGGGAACTTTCCCTATAACTAACCTGACCCTTCATACCCACATCACTTCTACCAATGCTGTAGTCATGTGTGCACTGAACTGCTAGATCCTGCATAAAGCAACTTTAACTCATGCACTGGAGTGTTTGATATAAAGTACTATTTGGGTCTAACTGCCAGAACTTGACACCCCCAGTGTTACCCTAACACAGGGGTGGGCAACTGTTTTGGCTCGGGGGCCACTTTGTGGGAGCGGAGGTTAGTGGAGGGCTGCACCTTTTTAAATGATTGCATTCATTAGTTAACTTTGCATTTCAGAAATGGTATAAATTGTATCATAAAAATCAATAAATATAAATTAAATTAAATAGTGGTAGTTTTATTCAATTTATTTATTGTGCTAATTTCATATCATCTATAGCTGCAAGCACATTTAATTTTAGAAGAAAATCTCGGTTCAAGGCAGATTTTTCTGACTGTCTTGGTGGGCCACAAAAAACTCTGTGGCGGGCCGCATGTGGCCTGTGGGCCGCAATTCTATTTATACTGGAATTGTTCCCATAGATAACTCTAAAATAAACAGGCAGATGTTCTACAGGAAAAGTTTATTTATTAACAGAGCAGTAAAAAAGCAACCACACAGAAAAGACACACAGCATACACACAGAACTAACTAAGCAAACAGGGAGGAAATGAGAAAGCAGTTTTGAGAGAAAATTACCAGTCTCAGAGAGGAGGAGAAGGTCTGCGGAGAAGCAGCAAAACAACCAGCAGTTCAAGGAGAGAAGAAGCCCAATTGAGTGTGGGTGTGTAAGTAGGTACCAAGACACACACAATGAGCACATCACTGGAAAGCAAAACATGTCCTGGAGCAAAACTGGCATCTTGCTTCCAAAAACAATATTTTAATGGCTTGTCTGGAGGTAGGCCAATAAGTTGAGAAAGGTGTGAAATGAATATCTTTGGGATGGACTACAGGTAAAAATATAGCTTGATGATGTGGTAAGTGTCAGACAGGAAGGCTATCAAATGTCTGAATAGCCTGATTAGTTAAGTGGGAGAAGAAAGGTGGAGAAAGGTGTTGATAATATTAGGTGAGTTGTCTCCCAGGAAGCCTCATTATCTCTGCTGCTCTCCAGGGAATGGGGGCTGTCAGCCAGTCATTTTCCCTATGACTCATGGCTTGGTAACTTTCTAGTCTCCAGGCACCTGGCATCCTCTCTACCTTACTAGGCAGTATTTTGTGCCTATGGCACATTTAGGATTGGGTTTATGATATTTCATATCCATAAACAGCCCTTTTGGTGTGAGGAAGTGGTCTGATTGCTAACACCATGACCCTCCCCCATCCCCTGTGGTTGGGCTCCGCCAGACCTGGCATCCCTACCACCAACTCAGAAGTGATGCCAATGCTGTTGTGGCTATTTAAACATTCCTTTAAAATTACACTTTTTCCTGTGGGTGGGTAGGTCTCCCATCTATACAAAACAGTGCGGAGAGACCTTACCTCCAAGTCTGTATACTAGGTTCACCAATGTTGATTCCAAGTTGGTGTCTTCTCAGAAACCAAGAAAGTTTCCTGTCCAATAACCTTCAAGTTTAAAGGGCATTTTAAGGACTGCAACAGCACCACGATCCAGCTGGCTCTCTTTTTCTCTCTCCATCTTCTCCCATAATACTCCTATGTCCTTAGGTGGGGTGGGAGGTTGTGCACAAAAAATTAAATTTTGATTTAATTTTTAAGGGCATGATTTTGAGGTACCAGTATCCCCAAACACCACAATTGTCTCCAGAGTGGATTTCTGAAAGAATATCAACACTTCTCCTCTCTTGTATATGCATCTTAATGTGGTGAGGGGGTTTGATTGTGTCAGTGAAGCTGAGAGCAATATCATCATGAGCTGAGACTTGATTAAGAATCTAAACTCCTTGCAGAGTCTAGACTCCTAGAGACTCGATCAAGAGTATGAACTCCTAATAGAGTCACTCAAGGTGAAATGGTTAATGCTGAAATGCCAGAACAAAATAATAATATTCAATATTCTATTTATATACCGCCCTTCATGACAACTTAATGCCATACTCAGGGCGGTTTACAAAGTATATTATTATTATTCTCACAACAATCACCCAGTCAGAAAATTACAAAATATTTTACTGTAGAAATAAGAAACTTGGAAGAAATGACATTGCTGTTATAGTGAGGCAAGACTAAACAAAGCAATCAGGTTCAATAATGCAATGTCTGACCCAAAAAATATCAATCAGATTTCATGGAAGGCCTATCAACATAATCATTCAATTATATGCCCCAACTGCAGATGCTGCAGAGGAAGAAATTCAGATTTCATTGCTGCAAGTATCCAGGAAAAAAATGTCCATACTTCTAAAGAAGATGATACTCATAGGTGACTAGAATGCAAAAGTAGGAGACAAAACAAAATCAAACTTTGTCTGAATTTGGACTAGGATTATGAAATTAAGTGGGAGAGCGACTCATAGAATTTTTTGAAGTGAACCATTTGTTCATTGTAAACTCATGTTTCAGGCAACCAAATTACAATTGTATATGAAGAAATCACCTAATGGCCAATGAAGGTATCAAATAGATTACATAATGGGAAACAAAAGATAGAGAAGCTCTCTTCTCTCTGTTAAAACAAGACTAGGAGTTGACTGTGGTACAGATCACCAATTTTTAATTTCAAAAATTAGAATAAAGCTGAAAAGAAATACTAAAAGGGCCACAGTGCCCAAATATAATCTAAATAACATTTCTGAAGAATTTAAAGAGCATGTAAAGATAGATTTGCATTACTAAGTTTAATTGACTGGGAACTGGAAAAGTGGGGGGTTGAAACCAGATGTATTATTAACAAAGAATGGGTAAAGACCATACCTGTAGTAAAAAAAAAAAGGAGAAACCTAGATGGATGACTGATGAAACTCTTAAAATTGCTAAAGATAGAAGAAAAGCAAAAGGTGACAGAAATAGGGTCAGGATTCTAAACACAGTTTTTCAATAACTTGCATGCAGAGACAAAGATAAATATTATAATAATAGAAGAGAACAACAAAACACTCAAGCTACAGTCCACTTCCACAAAAAGGAGATGCCAAAGATTGTAGTGCTACCAGACCATCGTACTAATTTTCCACACAAGCAAATAGAAAGGTGCTCAAAATTCTCCAACAAAGACCATTACCATACATGAAAGAAGAGATGCCAGATGTTTAAACTGGATTCAGAAAAGGTAGAGGCACTACATGCAAATTTATTATGGTTGAATGGAGCACAACAGATAATTTCAGAAGAAAATCAGCCAATGTGTTATAAATTACAGCAAAGCTTCCAACTGTGTGGATCATGAAAAGCTTTGGATAATGTTAAAAGAAATGGGTGTTTCAAAACATCTAATTGTGTTGATGCGCAACTTTGGACAAGAGGCTACTGATGAGACAGAATATGGGGGAACAGAATGTTTTCCAATTGATTAAGGTGTCAGACAAGGATGTATATTATCTCCCTTTATGTTGAAAGGTGTATTAGAAGAAGGTGGAATGAGAATTGACAGAAGGAACATTCGCAATTTGAGATATGCAGATGACAACACATTACAGACAGAAAATAGTGAAGACTTGAAATGACTATTTATGAAGGTTAAAGGAAAAAATGCCAAAGCAGAATTATAGTTGAATATCAATAAGACAATAAGACTACTGAGGAATTACATAGTTTTAAGGCAGACAATGCGGCCCTCCTGGTCAGCCTACAAGGCTGTTCTACCGGGGGCCGGGTTTGCTGCTGCAGAAGATGAAAGGCAGCCTGTTTTCCCGGGCATCCGGGCACTGGCTGGGGGGCGGAGCATCGGGCTGATTAGCCTGCTCCGCCTCTCCAGCTCTCAGTCAGCATTTTGTGCTCGGCCCACCCACCTCTCCCTATATGCAGTGCAGGATTAGCCAGTCGGTGTTTATCAGGGCCAGGTAGGAATTTTTCTTCTTCCCTAATTGGCTGTCTGGGGAGTTGTTTTTCACCTACCTTGCACTATGGGAAAGTTTAACTGGTGGTGCGGTGGTATTGAAAGTAGGTTGGCCACTATCAGGATAGGTTAAATGAGCGAGCCCCCTTGGCACATTCCCTTTAGGCAGGAATAGGGGTCTGTCAGGAGCGGCCGATGAGGCTGTATGGCTGCCAGCTGCAAGGGCAGACCACTTGGTGGGACCCCTAGACAAGGCTGCTCCCAGGCTCCACGGCTGGTGGGGGTTGGTGCTTTAAAGGGGGGGTGGGTCCCAGTCATCCTTTGTATGGAACACCCCCGGGGCAGTGGGGGCTCGCCCAGACAGGTCAAGGCAGAGGTCCAGGGTGACCCCAGGGCTGGACCTGTACCGCAGTTAGATCTCTTGTTGCATTGACAGGATATGTTATGTTGTATTTAATAAAGTGGCCCTTGTTAAATCCCAATCTGGTCTCTGCCTTTGATTTTGACTGGGGGAGCAATGAAGAAACTGTAATTGCTAAAGATTTTCTATTTCTTGGCTCAATCAGAAACCAAAATGGAGACTACAACCAAGAAATCAGAAGGAGATTGAGGCTTGGAAGGTAGCAATGAAGGAACTAGGAAATATCCTTAATGATAAGGAAGTGTTGCTAGGAATCAAAATATTTCGTATTATTGTATTCCCCATTATTATGTATGGATGTGAAAGTTGGACAATGAAGAAAGCTGACAGGAAAAAAGTTGATTCATTTGAAATGTGGTGCTGGAAGAGAGTTTTATGGATACCATGGATGGCCAAAAAGACAAATAAGTGTGTTCTAGATCAAATCAAGCCTGAATTCTCCCTAGAACCTAGGGAGCCTATTTGTATTCTGTCACATCATGAGAAGACAACAGTAAAGGCAATAATGCTAGGAAAGGTGAAAGGCAGCAGGAATAGAGTGCTATCCAAATTGCTATACATGTGAAGGCCCTGTAACAAGCAAAGGTGTTCCCTCGCTGGTCCAGAACAAACACGTATATTGCAAGATATTTAAAATAATATATTTGGAGCTTTAACCAGCGTATACCTAAGTCCAGATTCAGAAAAAGCACTCAAGATAATGAGGGGGAATAAGCTCTCTTAAAAATAAAAGGGTTTTATTGAAGTAGCATGCACCAAATTAAACTACTATTACTAGAATGGAGAAAGAGATCATACAATAGCAAGCAACATAAACCTTAATCCAAAGGCTACCTGTTTACCAAGGGAAGATAAAAAGGAAATAAAATATACAAGCCTGATCCTCAGCATAGAAAGGGTGAAGTGGCAAAGTAGCACAGCAAAGTGGATCCATGGAGAAAGAGTCCAACATGAAGTTGGTGTTGAGCTTGGTACCAAAATTGAGAGCTAAAGCATGACATTTTATATCCTTTTGCCAGAAATTAGAAGGGGAAGAAACATTCACATCTGAATGGGAAAGATTTAATATCCTGGATATGGACAATGCGGGAGATGAAAACTAATTTAGCTTTTGGAAATGAGTGGGGTTGGGGGGATGAGATAATGTTGAAATTGTAGAGGGGAGTTTTCCTGGTAAGCACAGAGCACAATGTGCAAAAAGGGCAAGAATGACCAAAAATGGAAGTATGTTCCCTGCAGAGGCTGGGGAGAATATGGTCCTCCCAGCCAGCAGCTTCCACTGATAAGGCTGGGGGCCACTCTTTGGCTCCCTGGAAGGAGAAGGAGACAGAGCATTTCCATGGTATCTGGGTCTCAGGCTGGAGGGGTGGAGAAAGGAGTCTTATGAGGCAACTCCGCCCAACCGGCTGGCAGTTGCTCTGCATGCTCAGCCCACCCACCTCGCCCAGTAATAGTGCAGGACTAGCCGGCTGCTGTTGCCAGAGCCAGGTAGGAATCCCCCCCCCTTTTCCCTAATTGGCATGGGGAAGAGGTGTTTTTTTGCCTACCTTGTACTGCTTGCAGAGGTTTGAGGTAATCGGCAAGGTGGAGCCACTTTAGGATGGTCACTGGCAGGAGACAGTTTGGGAATAGGGAGCGGGCCAGTGAATACCCTAGGCGCTTCTCCACTGATGGGGAAGAGGGGTCTGTCAGGAGCAGATGGTACTGCTTGTGACGGCTGCCATGCTGTGTGGGCAGACTGCCTTGGGGAACCCCATGTGCAAGTCCTTCCCTCACTGCTGTATGGCTGAGGCTTAGGAGCTTGAGCTGGGGGGATCCATTTTGCCGGCTGGCTGGGTCTTAGCCATCCATAGGATGGCTCGCACCTGGGGCTTGGGGCTCGCCCAGACAGGTCAAGGCGGAGGTCCAGGGGTGACCCCGTGGCTTGACCTGTACCGCTAGTTGGCCCTTGCCATATTAATGGTTGATGTTATGTTTAATAAAGTGGTCCTTTAGTTCCAAGCCTTGTGTCTGTCTCATTATTCTGACTAGGGTGGCAAACAGAATTGTGACTGGAGGATTGATGAGATTAGAGAAAGATAGATTTGAGCTGGCATACATTGGTCCTTTTGCCTATTGTGCTAGAAAATCTTGAGTTATTCCATAATTGTTTAGTAAGGAGGCCCTAATTGCTTAGGGAGGAGGCCACCCAGGTCCTGGTGAAGATTAATCAGCCTGATGTGGGCTTTAGGGAGGAGTGGTTCTATATTCCTTTTCTGCTTAAGAACTCACCACGGCTTCATTGTTCTCAGCAAGCTTGCTGCTGCTTAATAAATTAGCTTAACTTTAGCAAGATGAAAACTCTATTTTCTAGCCCTACGCCCATGCTAGAACCAAAGTGGAGGCCCAAAAATGCACCCACCTCTCACTTAATGCAAGGACCAGAGAAGCTACAATAAGAAGACCCAAAATGAAATTCCATAATGCAGTAAAGGAAGCCACAGCCTCCAATTTGCAAGATCTTTGCAAGGCTGTTAATAAGATGTTTGGAGGATATTAATTCATAGGGTTGCCATAAGTTGAAAGTGACTTGACTGCACATAACACATACATCCACCATTCTGAAATTTCAAGATAAAAGAAACTGTGTCCTTCTCAAAACCCTGAAACATAATTAAAATAAAAATATTATGGTGTATACATTTAAGTTAAATGCAGACTTGTGTAATCATATCTGGCTGCTATAATTTATATATATAGCATGCTATTATTTAGCATGCTATAATACTCATTCTCTGTGACACTGATTAGAAGATACAGTTGGTGCAGAATGCCTCAGCACAGTTACTACTGGGCACTAGAGATGGGCACGAACCAGAAAAAAAAATGAACCATGTGGTTTGTGGTTCGTCAAATTTCACGAGCCACGAACTTTCACGAACCTGCCCCTGGTTCGCGAACCAGTTCATTTGGTTTGTGAAAACGTCACACTTTGAGAGCAGTCCTAAGCTGCTTCCACATTAGGAGGAACTTTCCATAGGGGTCATGTTGCTGAAGCAATTCTGGGTGAAATTACCATTGCAGTGCAGATTCCAGGTGGCTCAGGGCAATCAGTTTTCTGTCCATTTTCTCACTTTCACATTAGATGTACATTGAAGACACCCCCCTACCACCAATTGCTGTGTTGTTACATAATTATTAGTCTATATATTCACCACTTTTCAAAATATTGGAGCACATGAGTAGCACTTTATAGGAATAGCATCTTCTACTACTGAAATGCTCACACCTCCAACCAGACTATTTTTTTGCTGTTATGCCTCTGGACCTTTGTCCAGCTTCTTCCATTCCCTTTCTGTTTTATGGAAGAGGAAAAGATTACAAAACCAAGCTACTTCTTGCTCTTCTGACAGCCAGGCTTCTAGCAAAAGACACCCATTTGTAATATGAAAAAAATCTTGCAAATATGCTGTTCTGTAGTAGTATTCTTTTAAAAAAATATGGAATTAGTTGCCTACATACAAAGGCATCTGTCCCCATGAATTTCTGAGTGGAATAAAGTTGTTGGTTGGTGAAGGAAGAAATTCATAATACGAAGTCATACAAATCAGTTGGTGTGTGGGGGAAAGAAAGCATTCATATGCTGAAATGGAGCCAAAAATTAGGAAGAACCTATTTGGTGTAGTGGTAATGGTTTAGTGTAGCAGTTAAGAGTGGTAGGACTCTAACCTGGAGAACTGGGTTTGATTCCCCACTCCTCTGCTTGAACCCAGCTGAGTGACCTTGGGTCAGTCACAGCTCTCTCAGAGCTCTCTCAGCCTCACCCACCTCACAGGGTGATTTTTGTTAGGATAATAATAATGCACTTTGTAAACCAGTCTGAAAGTGGCATCAAGCTGTCCCGAAGGGTGGTATATAAATTGAATATTGTTGTTATTGTTATAAATTAATAAATTGTGCATTGTGTGGGGTAATCTTTCCCTTGTAGAAAAGGAACTCCCAAACTGAAAGAAAGCTATAATGTAGTTCAGACCCCAAACAATTTTTAAAAGTTTTATTGATGCTAGCAACTACAGGGTGGTTCACACAGAAAATGCAAATGAATGTAGTGCAGAAGGCATTCTCTGTCTTTCAAGTACCTGGCATACCTTCTCTTTCATACACAAGAAAAGGCCTGAGAAAATCTTTATTATGTATGTATGTACCATCAAATCACAGCAAGGGGCTTTCAAGACAAGTGAGAAGCAATGGTTTGCCATTGAAAGCCTTCTGCAAAGTCTTCCTTAGGGTCAGAGTCTTCTGACCCTATCCATAGATGGGTCAGAATCCAACTGAAATAGTTCAAGGAGTCTTCCTTAGTGGTTCCCCATCCAATTACCAACCCTGCTTAGCTTCCAAGATCTCACAAGATTGGATTATACCATGCAGCCTTCTATCCTAATACCTTAATTACAAGTTTATGGTTTGGGGGAGGGGGTTAGGGTGGAAAGAATGGGCTGTTCATGATTCTTTCTTTCTTTCTTTCTTTCTTTCTTTCTTTCTTTCTTTCTTTCTTTCTTATTTATTTATTTATTTATTTATTTATTTATTTATACCCCGCCCTCCCCAAAAATGGGCTCTGGGTGGCTAACAACATTCATAAAACACAGTGAATTAATCACAAAACTGTAAAATCAATAATAATCTTTAAAAATACATTAAAATAGTCCAGGCACAGGCTATTTAAATAAATATTTGGGAGTCCGTATATGGGCATAGTAGATGGCTAAGGGCAGCCCCAGAAAAAGTGGCAGTCTTATATGGAAGAAGGGGGACACCTGCTGGCACTCAGCCAAAGGCCCAGTGGAACGATCTGAGCATGAATGCAGGATGATGTCATGTGGAAAGGGGGACTTGCACAAGTCAGGTGGCTGAAACAGGGGTAACCTCTGTGTGAAAGTATCATTGGTGTACTCAGAATCCTATTCACATCTATTAAATGGTTTTTTTCCCAGAAAGAGGGTGGGGCTGTGTTTACACCTAGGTTGTCTCAGAAGCTAAGCCAGGTCAGCCTTGGTTAGTAATTGGATGGGAGACCTGAGCCCTGAGCCCGCTGATGTGGGGAGGGTGGAGTATAAATCTAATAAATTAAATTAAATTAAATTAAGACCAGGGTTGCAGAGGCAGGCAATGGCAAACCACCTCTGTTAGTCTTTTGCCATGAAAACCCCACAGGGGTCGCTATAAGTCAACTCTGAGTTGAGGACTCTCTCCTCCTCCTGTTACATGCGATCTGTTTGAGATTTATAGTAAAAACAAAACTGGTATTTATACATATGGTTGCACTGATTTCTACCAATTCCACTTGGGAGACTTTTATTAATATATTTGTGGAGGATTCATTTCCCATCTCAATTTTAATGTTTCAAGCAGCTTCCAATAATAAAACACATGTCATGATCAAATTTCAGAATTATGAGCATGTGTGAATGATAATCAGTATTACTCTAACAAGATGAATCCAACAATGCTGCTAGTGTATCCCCATTAGCAAGGGCAGGCGGAAACAAAACAAAAAGACCACTGCCAGAACACCTGATCTTCCCAACAAGTCTTTGTTTTTTTCTAGATTATCTTAAGTCAATTGATCCATAATTACTCAGTCATCATAGCCAGACATAGATTCAAGAGAGAGAGAGAGAGACCAACATTCTTAAGTAATGAAATATAGAGCTGCGTGCCATCAACATCACTAGAAACATTCCTATAGTGGCTTCATATAAATATGTTACTTGGCAAAGAAAATACAAAAACATGATAAAATAGACCCCTGAAGAACCCTACCTTTTAACTTGCATGTTGCTAAGCAGTAAACACTCTGGGCTAACCTTTGGGTATACCTCCAAGGAATGATCTAAGGGCCTGGCCGTTGATATCAACAAAGTGTTCTAATATTGCAGGTGATATAAAAGGATATTGCAATACATATGCCAAATGCCAATGGAACTTCTAGAAGACTCAAATGGGAGGAATGCACATTTTAAATTTCCTCACAAAAATCATCCACCAGTGCCACTGAAAAAGTTTCCTATCCATAAATGTGTCAGAAGCCAACAGAAACAGTTCAAGGAAGAGTGTCTATTCTAGGAAATCCTGGAGTTGTTTAGACATTATATGATTAATAATTCTTTTCTTAAAAAAGAATATTCTAAACTTTTTATAAGAATGACCGGATTATCACTCTATCTGGTTCACCAGCTACCACAGGATCATAACCAGTAGGGGAACTGCAACATTTCCAAGAGGAGCCAGATCTTCCCTATCCAGTGTCCACATGCAGAGAGAGGAGATGTCATGGCCAGGCAGGATTCAGACCCAGCTGAACAAATTGGCTTTCCCTACTTTATATTACTTCTTAACATGTTTAAGCAATTTACTTAGTTGTCAATAGTTGCTAATGGGGAACTGTCTAAATGGGGAACTGTCTAATGGGGAACTGTCTAAAAATCAGAAATATTTCTATGTTAAAAACATGTTCCATCCTCTATCCTTTAAATGCTCCAGCCAAGATGATGAATCCACTTGTCCCACCTTGGTTATTTTATATTCCTGTTAAGTCCACTGCAGAACCATGTGTCTTCCTCTTGATTAGATTTCTCTCAGCTTGGATATGAAGGTTTGCTCCACCTAGGCTGCTCCCACATGGAAGGGGAGGGGATCTGAAACTGTACCCCATGCCACTCATTGCTGAAATTTCCTTCCCCTTTCATCTATCATGTTGTCACAGAAGAGTCAACACAAAGACAACTGCTCCAATGCCCACAGATCAACCCATCTTCCACTTCACAACTAAATGACAGTTAAAGAGACCCTGCTGCTCAGCTGTAAACAGAAAAAGCCCATTAAAGAGTGAAAAATTTCCACATGAAAGCAGCGCTAGTTAGTGCTGGGGAGAAGAAGGGGATACTTTCTTCTTTTAAGCAATTTGGTGTGAACTCAGCTATGAAGAGTGAAGACTAGGGGCAATATGTTTTAGCCAAGTGAGGAACACTGAAAATTACTCCACCAGAACACCCGGTTGGTATGATCTTTCTCAACCATTCTGAAAGATGTCTGAAGATTCTAAACTGATTACTACGTTAAAATATATATTGACCTATTCTTGTTTTCCCATCAAACATCTAAAAATGCCTGTATCATGGCAGACCAGACTAACTACGTACATTTATCTTATAAACTCAACAGAGAAAGCCACACACACAAAAAAAGACTCAACAATTAGAATAATGTTGAATATTTTTGTGCCACTGATAAGAATTCTGCAAGTTCCATTCCAGGCTAAATAGAAAACATCTTCATTTTGCTGCAACATCAAGCTGCCGGAGCCAACTTCAGAGCACGTAGAGGGAAAAATAAACAATTTCCTCAAACACTATGTTCTGTGATAATGTCACAATTGGCACCCACCATCAGAACACAGAGAGCTGTCAACAAACCTAGACACATCTATAAGACTCATGCAGATGAGTCCATCCTACTGCTATTTTGACTCGTACTGAAGTGTCCAAAATCATCAGTTTGAAAGTCAGTTTAATATCAATTCCTGAGAAATAAATCACCATCAGCAGTAATACTTTTCAGAGTTGTTTCCCATCTCTTTATAACAGACTGTGAAAAACAAATGACATGGATGAAATAGAAATTGCACTCACATGGTGGATATGCACTTGTTATTGGAAAAGAAGATGTCAGAGAATTTGAAAGAAAACAGCAACTGATTACCTTTGTAGGATTTTTCATTGGACAACTCCCCTCATCGCCAAAGTAGAGTCCATTTTGTTTTTGTTACAGCTCCATATCTTTCCTCATCAACAGATTCTACAGAGCAATTTCTTTCCTTTTCCTTTTTTTTCCAAATTGGACCTGCATGGAAAAATGGAAGTTTACTTTTCAACTCATTTGCCCACACATGTACACATGAACATGTAAGGGACAGAGGGATAGGCAGAAATAGTTATATTTATATCTCCCCAAACCTACCTGTTATTCAGAAATGGGTACAAACAGGCATGTTTGGAAGGAAAGCTAATTGGGAGTGTGGCCAGAGAATGAACTTCCAACCAGATTATAGGGGAAATGAGTGGTGGTGGTTTTTTTAAGTATATATGCTTAATTAGGGAAAAATGGAAAACCACCAGCATGTTAAACTTTAAATATGGCATTACTGTAATTTGTAAGCAAGCATCTTTAAAGGCCAGGAAGTACCAGGGACATCAAATGTTTTTGGTTTAGATTAGGACTGTTTTGAACATTGATAAACTAATATTTTCAGTGAATCTCTGCAACCTTAGTCAAATGTTGGTACTTTTTAAAAATTATTATTATTATTTTTATAAAGATTTTATTGAATGGGTTAAACATACATCTCATTACAATCTACAATTTCATTACCCTTTAAATTCATGTATATGCCCCCCATCCCTTCCCCCTCCCCGTTTTCCCCTTTTGACTTCCAACAGCACTAAAACCCCTTTATTTCTTATCATTACCTCTATTCACACTGTAATCCCTATTACCAAAGGTAAAGTTCATATTAATTCTCCACAACTCTCAATAGTTCTCTAAAATCCACAGTTGTCCTTTCACATCCCATTTATTTTCCAAATAATTTTTAAATTTTCTCCAGTCACTGAGGGCCAAGCTACACATGACGAATGACACTTGAACAGCAAGTGTATTTCTCCCTGTTCACTTGCCCTCCACTCAATCCACTTGCCGTTCAAGTGTCATTCGTCATGTGTAGCTTGGCCCTTAGAAATTCGTTTGGATTCTGGTCTCTTAGTTTCCTTGTCATTTTGTCCATCTCCGCCATATATTTGAATCCATGCCTCCACTTCTGGTATGTCTTCTTCCTTCCAGTATTATGCATACAATATTCTTGCTGCAACAGTCATATAATATAACAGTGTCCTGTCCCCCATATTTACTTCTTGCATGTTTAATCCTAGCAACAACATTTCAGGGCTCTTCAACAGTTTACACTTCAAAATTGACAGCATATCCGCATAAATCTCAGACTAAAATATTTTGGCCTTGTCACAAGTCCACCACATATGGTAAAAAGAGCCCTCATGTTTTTTACATTTCCAACATTTGTTTGACATTTCACTGCATTTGCTAATTTTTTCGGCATTAAATACAATCTATACATCATCTTATAACCATTTTCTTTCAAATTATTACCTGTAGAAGTCTTCAAAGTGTTCTTCCATAAATATTCCCGACTTTCCATTGTAATTTCTTTATTGACGTTTATTGCCCATTTCACTATTTGAGTTTTAACAACCTCATCCTGTGTATACCATTTCAATAAAATTTTATACGTTTTAGAAATCATTTTTACTTCTTCACCAAACAAAATTTCTTCTATTTCTGTATTTTTTAATCTAAAACCCACATTTCTTTTAAATGTTGGTACTTTTTAAAAGGCCATAGCCTTGTTTGTTTGTTTGTATTATTTATAGTCTGCCTTTCACTGTGAGACTCAAGGTGGATTACACCTTGAGTGGAGGATTTTTGCTGACTGCTGCTATTTGATTTGAGCATCATTAGACTCACTGGGCTTTTTATCTCTTTGTGGGGGCGGGTTGGCCTGGAGTCTTGGAGAGTTAGGTTTGGGAGGGAAGGGGAAAAGTTTTATTATTTTGCATTTTAAAACTATTTTTTCTGTGTGTGAAGGGTGGGTGAGCTTTTGTGTAGGGGGGCTTTGATTTCTGGCTTTATATTTATTTACTGCTTTATATTTTCTGCTTGTTCTTCTGGGGATTGTTTTATCTTCTTGAGAGGGTAATTTGGTTTTTCTAGTTCTATAGTTCCTGTTCATTTTATTCACTTCTTTTGGGGGGGGAGGGGCAGTTTTACAATGTTGTTGGGCTTTCTATATAGAAGTTTGTTTGAAGTTTTTTGCAGAGTTCTTTTTTCTGTTGATTTGGTCAGGTGTTCAGTTGTTCTTGGTTGTTCTTATTCTGAGGTTGTATGCTTGTTGGGGTGCTTGTTTAATTTAAATTACCTAGTGGTGTTTGAGTGTACTTTTTGGGTACCAAACAATGCGGGGAGGGGAAAGGGAGGAGAATGCAGGGAGACTGAATGCAGTCTACTCACTAAGTATTAATCACAGATATTTATATACAAAGTGCAAGTGCTACAAAGTGCAAAGATATAACAATAAATACAACAACAACAACAACAACAACAACAACAACAGCAACAACAACATTTATTTTATATACCACCCTTCAGGACAACTTAATGCCCACTCAGAGCAGTTTACAAAGTATGCCATTATGATCCCCACAACAAAACACCCTGTGAGGTGTGTGGGGCTGAGAGAGCTGCAGAGAGCTGTGACTAGCCCAAGGTCACCCAGCTGGCTTCAAGTGGAGGAGTGGGGAATCAAACACAGTTGTCTAGGTTAGAGTCCTGTGCTCTTAACCATTACACCAAACTGGCTCTCCAATTTGATGTACACTGAAATATTTATTGTATCATTTCAGCTGCAATAATTCAAAAGAGTATTCATCCCATGTAAATTTCCAATGCAAAAATCCAAAATCAGTATTCAGATTCAATAAGGTAAGTGAATAGAGTAAGTTCATCAGTAATTTCTTGTGAATAATACTGTATTTTCTTTTCACAGGCAAATTGCTATAGAGAAGAAAGTCTCATCCGACATTGTCCCAGGAGGAGCAACCAGATGCTGGAGAGTTGGCAAAGGCAATGGATGTGCTAGCCACCAATATAGCCTGTTTCACAAAGCTTCTTCATAAGCCTTAATAAATTTGCTCATTCTTTCCTTCCTAACAACCAACAACAATTCAAGTGCATTGGTCATAATTCATATGTTCAGGTCATAATCCATAATAATAATAATAACATTTGATTTATATACCGCCCTTCAGGACAACTTAATGCCCACTCAGAGCAGTTTACAAAGTATGTTACTATTATCCCCACAACAAAACACCCTGTGTGGTGGGTGGGGCTGAGAAAGCTCCAGAGAACTGTGACTAGCCCAAGTTCACCCAGCTGGCTTCAAGTGGAGGAGTGGGGAATAAAACCCGGCTCTCCAGATTAGAGTCCTGCATTCTTAACCACTACACCAAACTGGCTCTCATATGTTCACCATTTTATTTATTGTTGTCTTTGCACTTTGTAGCACTTGCACTTTGTATATAAATATCTGTGATCAATTGTACTTAGTGAGTAGATTGCATTCAGTCTACCTGAGTTTCCCCCACCCTGTTGTTTGGTATTTCATTTGGAGACTTCCCCTTTATTTTTTCAGTACATTTTGGGTATCCTGAGAGGGTTGTGAAGTGTGAACTTTTAAAAAGTGTTTTTAAGATAGGATAGTTGTAGGTCTTGTAAAGAAAAAACTTAATTGGTAGCTTTTAGGGACCAAAGAGAGCTCTTTACCCTTTAATAGATTTGTGTAAGAATTTTCCCCCATAGGGAGTAAGGCAGATTGGAGGTGGCTAGAGCACCTTTTCAGGGGGGGTCCTAAAATGCCCCCCTAGATTCCAATTTCCCTGAAACTTGGGGGGGGGGTCTTTAGAGAACATTCAGTAGTAGGTCCCCTGAAAACTTTTTTGCTTATGGCTTTTGCTTGTGAAATGTCACCTCCAGCCCCCTGAATAGCCTCCACAGTTCCCCATAGGGAATAATGGATTTTGGAGGTGGCTGGGGGAACCTTCTTTGGGGGGGCATAAAATTGTCCCTGGGGTTCAATCTTCATGAAACTTGGGGATTGTCAGAGGATAGTTAGAAGTAGGTCCCCTGCAAATTTGGTGAAATTCAGTCAAAAAATGACCCCCTCTAGGGTACTAGATCGCCTTGAATTGAGTTTCACATAGGAAAAAATGGCTAAATTTTACCAAATTTGCTCTGTATTACTGAAACAAACTGAAGAATCAATTCAGTTTTCAGGGGTACTGAATTTTTTTGCAGTTCGGTATTACCGAATCTGAATCAACCCTTTTTTTTTTGCTGTACACATCCATAACTATTGCCATATAATTCTGTTATCAGTAGTGGGCAAGTTATATGCTTCCGTGGTTTACGAGAAACTATTATCATGGAAGCAAGATAAAGCTATCTTGGGATGAGAGCAAGCTGGATTCTGTAGAGGAGTTTATGCAGTTGATCATTGTCATACTCTACAGTTTATCGTAGACACGGCTTTTTTTGTACCAGAAAGAGGCAGAATGCTTTTCCGGAACCTCTTGGTGCAGGAAGCTGGAGGAGGCGGTGGCAGTGGTGGGTGGGCACTTGCAGGGCCTCTCCACCGACCCACCAAGCAGCCTCTCCGTCCCAGCACCTCTGTTTCCACTAATGTGCACAGCACACAGTTGAGAAGGCCAGCACATGGAGAGGTGCCCTGGCCACCACCTTCTCTGTTTCCTGCCCCAAGAGCCTGGGGACACCTTGACCCCACCTTGGTGAGGCCCCAGCCTGGTGCACTTGGTGCAGCCCTGACCCTGGCCCTGGCCCCACCTTGCCTGTTTCCTGCCCAAGCCAGAGGAGGAGGAGGGGGCAGTGGTGGATGGGTGGCTGAGAGGCCTCTCCACCTCAGTGCCAGGAGCAGGAGGAAGTGGCAGTGTGTTGCGGGTTGCCAAGTAGCCTCTCTGCCACCAGCTTGCAGTGCTGGGAGCCAGAGGAGGTGGCGGCATGGGGCAGATGGCTGGCTATTTGGCATGCCTCAGCCTTGGCTTGCGTGCCAAATTAACACTCATCCACGGTTGCCAGCTCCTGGTAAGGCTGGGGAATTCCTGAAGATTTTGGGGCTAGCTCCTGGAGAGGGTGGTGGTTGAGGGTGTCTGCTTTCAGCTCCTACTTCCAGCTCCCAAAACTCATGTCAGATCTCCCCTCCCCCCACATTAAGTTTAGGTTCTTGTTTCTCAAAACTTTCAGCCCTGTATCCAACTTCTAGTTGTTTTCAAATTTCTTCAACTCATTCTCTATTGTATTCTTTACTGAATGCCCCATTCTGTTGATTGTATTGATGTACACTGTAAAATCTGCCTTGAGTCTCAGTGGGAAAGGATGACAATAAATACTGCAAACAAAATAAAATAAATAGCAACCCTGCAAAGTTTTTAAGGCTAGAGGTGTTCAGAGGTGGTTTGCCATTACCTGTCTCTATGAAGCAACTCTGGAGGGCCCACCTACTTAGCTTCAGAGATCTAAGATCAAGCTACCCTGGGCTATCCTGGTTTGGGCTCAGGTGGTATACTGCCCCTAAACATGGAGTATCCAGTTAACTCTTATGCCAAAACAACTGTGAATAGACCTTTCATCCACAAATTTCTCTAATCATTTTTAAAGTCTGTCTAAATAATTTTTAAATACCCTCTAGGAGTTGCAACATCATGTGGCAATAAATTTCATACAGTACAGATGCACTCTTTAATATCCAGAGGAGTTAGCCATGTTAGTCTGCAGTTGCAAAATAGTAAAAAGTCCAGTAGCACCTTTAAGACTAACCAACTTTATTGAGGCATAAGCTTTTGAGAACCACATGCATGTGGGTGTCATAATCATATTGATGGCACCCAATACCAATGCCTCAGACAATCTAATTCAAAAATCTTTTAATCAAATGGATTCTGGTTTTGGAAAAGGTGTGCTCAAAAGTTGCAAGTTGCTGCTCACAAAGTAGATTTCTGGCTCACAACACTGCACTGCTTAGAGGGAACATTGCTGCTGGGTAAGGGGCAGGGAGGCGAGTGGGCCCGAATTACAGGAACACTCCTGGGGAGTGGCCATGCCCTGAGTGATGATGTTGCTTCCTGGAAGTGACATCATCACACAGTCCTGGGCGTACACGCATGCTTTGCATGCATATGTGTGGTATCAGAGGCACCACCTCCTGCTGAAAGTTGCCCTGGGTGCTGGCAACCCACTGAGTTCCATCACCTTTATTCCCAGAAAAAAAGCCCTGATCATAGATAAACATACCAATTCCAAGGATGGCCTGCTGGCTGTGGCATTTATGAACCTCAGAGCTGCCTTTAACTCAGTGGCTAGGCAGTGATTATGGGACAAGCTGATGAAATCATCTATTGGCAAGCATCTCTTATTTTTTATTCAACACCTATATGATCGGCTTATAGCTCGAGTAAGATGTAGTCCATCTGGTGAAATGACCAGAGCTATAGCATTGAATAAAGGCATGAAGCAAGGATGTATTCTTGCTCCATTGCTGTTTAATTTGTATATCAATTATTTACACTTCCATATTTCCAGAAATGAATTCCATTTGCCTTATGTAGTTTATGTTACATTGCCGTGTCTTCTGCACATGGATGACACAGCCTTCTTTTCAAGATAAGTGGTAGGCTTGCATAAACTTAGGTCCTTCTCAGAATACTGCTCTACAAAGGGCCTAATTAATAATATTTCTAAGTCAAAATCACTTCTTTTTAACAAAAAGTGATGGATGAGGAAGTGTAAGTGGACAGTAGCAGGGCAATCTATAGAAGAAGTAGAGCAATTTAAGTATCTAGGAATTATATTTCAAGCAAACCTTTCTTAGAAGGTACACTTGAATTCTTTTATAAGATTTGCTCTGAGTCTGGTAGTAAACTCTGGGTTTCCCTTTTACTAGGTGATGGCTCCTGTTTATGACTTTGGTTGTGAAAACAGTAATTAAGAAGAAGCTATAGAGCTGAAATAATACTGAAACAAATAAGTAGTTAAATATGGTATATTAAACAGCACAGAAATTACCTAGTAAGAATGTACTTACATCAAGAAACAGTCTACGGTAATATAATCTATAGTATGTATCTCTTTACCGATGCATCTCTTTGAACCATTTCTTTACAGTATGGCCTTCCTAAGCATGCAAAAAAGCCCTCTTGAATAATTTAGCTTTGCGCTGTTTATGGAAAGCCAGGAGAGTGGGAGCCCTCCTAACCTCATTAGGCAGGTCATTACATAAGCTGGTGGCCAGAACAGAGAATGCATGTGTACAAGCAGTTGTTGATTTTGCCTATTTACAAGATGACACCTTCAGACAGAAGACCCTGGTCATAAAAGTGAAGCTGTCTGTTTGCCCGATTTTCCATTTGTATTGTGCACCCCTCATATTGAATGACATTATATCTTGGAGGATCATCTGACCCTCCATTTCAGATACAGAGGATGCACAGGGGCTTGTGGGGAAAAGTGAAAGTGTGAAAGATATTATTACCTATGTGTTAGTACATATTATTTGCACCAACACATGGCAGAAAGCAACCCATATTTCTGTCATTTCTGCAAAACAGCCCTGCTTGGCAGTCTTCAGAATGAAATAATTTATGTTTGAAAATGTAGCAGTTTAATAAATAGATTACCAAGTCAAAGAATGGGCAAAATCAACAGCTGCCCATACATTTCAAATAATTTTTAAAGCAAAAAATCACATTAGAAAATAATTCTCAAACATGAGTTATGTTTAATAGAAACTATGACAACCAGTAGAGATCAGGAATTTATTTTTCATCTCTCAATATTTTTTTTATTAAATCTTAAGTGATTTTTGTATATTTTATTACTTATACCAGGCATCAATATATTTCTTTTTTAGCAAGGAGGTTACTCATTGTCTATGAGAAATGCTTTAAATGAAGGACAAGAAAGCATCAATTTCCTGGCAAGATCAAATACTTCTATACTGGAGTTAGGTATTAAAAACACTACCAGATGATATTTGTCCTTGTCTTTCATTTTCAAGAATGACAGGATGATAGTAGAAGATGCTACATTATTTGGATCAAAATGCAAAAAATTCTACAAAGTCTTTCAAAGAGCTCCCAAACTTTTCCAAGCCAATGTACCACCATAACACGCAATTGTGGTGAACTTTTGAATTCCTCATCAACCTGCAGGGAAAAACCCCATTACTAATTTCATATAATAATCTAATTTGACATTACATAATGCCAGTGTCAGGCTGCTATATAGATACCTATATGTATAGGCAGCTCAATTACATGGTCTCTTCCTTTGAGGGGATAGAAAGGAAGACATACACACAGAAGGTGGAATAGAGTGAGGGATGGGAAGTATATTTACTGATCCTGGAGAGGAGAGTAGTCTGCAGAGGAAGAGAGCTTCAAATGTCCAGCGTTCTTAGCCAGGAGAGAAAGAGAGGCTTGAGGAAGTATCCCCAAGGGTACAACGCTCAGATCTGGAGGTGCAGCATGCACACCTGAATGAGAGCAGAACCACAAGTGACAAAAGGCACAGATTGGACACTTGTCAGCTTCCCTCAAGTTTTGATGGGAAATGTAGGCAGCTTGGCGGAATGTTGGACAAGTGACAGTTGAAAAGTCCACTGGACAGCAGTCAGAGAGCCAAGCTGCGAGACCAGGATGCCTACATTTCCCATCAAAACTTGAGGGAAGCTGACAAGTGTCCAATCTGTGCCTTTTGTCACTTGTGGTTCTGCTCTGAGGCTAGAGCTTTGGTTCTTATAGGGCAAAATGTGCTCTGTGGCAGTAGGAGTCGCTTCAGCCATTGGGACAAAGACTGTAAAGGTCAGTCTCTGGGAATTATAAAGGTTTGGTTAGCTTCATTACTTGCTGCTGGGGTATGTAAAAGGAAATGCAAAGTCTCTCCTGGAACTGCACAAAAAGGGAAGTTTGCTAATGTATCTACCAGAGCTGAGTTGATGAATTTAGATATGAGGAAATATAAGTTCCCAGAGTAGAAATTAACCTATGGATGCTGATTGATTGTTCTGAGCTTGGGGTAGGAAATGTAATCACGGGAAGAGGACATTTGAATGTGCTAATGGGGTGACACAGTACAGCCCACTATTGTCATGGTCTCAGGCCAGTTGCTGAGGAGATAGTAAATTTAATCATCCTAGTCCTTTGCATTCACATGCACATTCCAGGCATACTTGAATATCTTGGGCTGCGTCCAGCAACATTATGTTCATCCAGCTTGGAATTTCCCCTGATGCAGACCAAGCTGCATTAATCCAGGGGCCATGTGACCTTTCATATCACAGGCCTGTATTAAAGATGTATCAAATATGGTGAAGGCCAGGGCTGACTGCTTACAAAGTGAAGAGGAAAAAGTTGGCGTCTTGTGCGCCTCTATGTCAGGCTTCCTCTGGAAGTGACATAGGATTCTAAGAAGTTCTAATAATCTCTGGAAACTCTCTTGTCAAATCTCTATGGTTTCCAGTGATTCCTAGGGCTATCTATGTCACTTCAAGTTTTCCACAGGTTGTAGTGGCACTCAAGATATCATGCCCCCCATCCTTGCCTCCAAATCTCCATCTAGCAAGGCCTCTGTTTGTGATAGATGCAATGCATGAAAGGCCCTTGTTTTAGCTCAGCCAGTAGTCTAATGGAGGTAGAGAAGCTGTTTTACTCTCCGAAGTGAGGAAGACGGGAAAAGCAAACAATTTACACACATATATATGTGTGTGTCTGTGTCTGTGTCTGTGTCTTTGTGTGTCTGTCCACAGCACCAGTACTAGCAAGTTATGAGAGACTAAAAGGAGATTTGAAAATCTGGCAAAATATGTTGATTCAGAATGTGGCAAGTTGGCAATCACATCTTCAAGCATTTGCCTTTATTAAACACATTCCTCATTTCAGAAACAACCCACCCACTCCAATTTTTACAGTTTAGATGTCTGCACTAAAATAAAATGGTTTTGATTTGGATGAAGAAAGGTAACCCCCATAACTTCAAGATTGTTTCTCCTCTTCCCACTACTTCCTCAACACTCAAAGCCTGATTGTAAAGCTTTGAAACAGCAGCCTTTAAAGGGTAGGGGGATGGCCAGCTATCTATCAGCTGCACATATATGCTTTTTAAAAAAATAAAAAGTACCCTCCATTATGTTTCAATCAAGTCCATTTGCCCCCACCCAATCATTTCAGCTTGTTTTGTGGCCCTCACATTTTAGATTCTGATTGGGCTGTGCTTCTTGTCAGGTTGACAAAAGGTTGTCATCCATCACCAGCTTCTATTTTCCGCTTTATAAAATTTGATATCTCAAAATGAATTTTGCCTGGCTTCATCTGTTTGCTTGTTCTACAATAGAGATTATTGCCATGTTTCAGAAAACACAATCACACATTCCCTCCTCTCTTGCATTTAATATGAACTCCTTCGAACTGCTGATTGGATAACTATAGTCTTTTAAAAATTCTGAATATTCTTAATGAAAGAACGAAGACCATTGTACTAAATTTGACCCCAAAACATACCTAGAGAAAGTAAAGAATATTGTGACAGCTCCTTTAAAATTCTCCAAGTGGAAACCTCAAATGCTGTGATTAAAATTTAAAAAATCCATTTAATTTACACACACACACTCCACACACAAACAAAACAGGACTTCCAACAAATCACAGAAAGTCTTGTAATCTAAACAGGGAAATCAAATGATTTGGAGGAGAGAGGTCAAAATAAATAGTAATAAATTAAAATCTTTCTGAAACCACCAAGCTTATGAACATATTTTGAAATCAATATACTTATCAATACTCTGCAACCATCACATATACTTATAAATGTGTTCCTATAATGTATGACAAACTGAGAGAGAATTAAGGCTAAAGTTTTGCATGGCAGCAAAAACTATTTTGAAACAGAAAAGCAGAGAGGTGGCATAATACAGGCTATTTCAGAGCCTTATAGTTGTTGCAGTAGGCAACTTGGCATGCCTTGGACAGTAGGGATGCTGTGTGTATGTGTTACTCTCTTGATAAGTAAGTTACTTCTTTTTGTCTAAGTTGGGAATGCCTCCTGACTCCTCCTCTCTGTTTCTTTTGGGAGATTTCTCTTCTTACCTCACAGCCTTCCAAAAAGGAAGGATGTATTTTTCAGGGCTCCTGCCATGAGGACTTCATTCACACACCCACATCCAGCATCAATACTGCATGAGGCAAACATGGTAACTGAAGTGATTGCAACCCTACCTGGAATGAAGAGACAGACACAGGCTTGGAACTAAAGAGGCCATTTATTAATTTAACATTAACAAAGCCACAGCAAGGGCCAACTAAGAGGTACAGGTCATGCCACGAGGTCAGCCATAGACTTTGGCCCTTACCTGCTTGGGTGAGCCCCAAAGCCCCGGGTGTAGGCCATCCCTGTAATGGCTGCAACCCAGCTGGTCAGGCAAATGAATCCCCCCATCAAGCTCCTAATGCCCTAGCCATACAACATGAAGGAAGGACTTGTCCTTGGGGATCCCCACAGACGTCTGCCATGCTATGGTAGCCATCACAAGCATACTGCACTTCTGGCAGACTCTGATTCCCCACTCTTGGGGAATTGCCACTGGGTGCTCATCAGCCCACTCCCTGTTTCCCCATACTCTCCTCCCACTGCAACGGCCAAACCTCTGCTTAGGCCCTCACATCCCACAGGTAGCTTAAAACCAACCAAAGCCCTTGCCGCAGGTCATCGAGAAATATCTTGTTGCCCTCTGTCAACAGCTGTACACCGTCACCTCAGTAGAGGTGGGCAAATTTGGCCCTAATTCTTGGGTGTGGTAAGTAAATTCCCAAGCCATCCCCCAAGGGTTTTTTTAATGGCATGATTAGCCTTACGTTAGGCCACCTCAATCACCTGTGGGTCTAAGGCCTCCCACCATACCCTCCTTTGTAGCATCTCAGACCAAAATATAAGCATGCCTGGCCATTGGCTGCTTATAATTTGAAGGTTGTCAGCTACTTACAGTGACAGGGCCTTTCCCTGTACTAACCCCAGGGCATTACCACAAAGGTGGATGACCAAAATGTGTGAAGAAACAAGAGTGGCAGTAGGCCCGGCCATCTAAGGCCATGCTGTCCCTGCCACTCGACAGTGGCCACAGCACTCAAGCCCAGCTGGGATCCAATTGGGATTCTCCTGGCTTGGTAGGCTGCCCAGAACACCATGCTGTGGCCAAAAATCAGGATCCTCTTCTTCCCTTGGCCCGGCACGGCACCTAAGGAAAGAGCAATTAGTATGGCCTTTTAAAACTGAAGCAAGGAGAGGATATAAGTCCAAAACGCTCCCAACCACCACTTGCCAACATGCTGTATTGCCCGGTGAGGGTACCCCATAGCTGCTGCCATAGAGGCAGCCCCATTCCTAATGGAATGGGTGCCGAATTTGACCCCTGACAAACCAATCTTCCAAAGAGCCCTCTCCGTAACTGCCCCAAACTGATAACTTAGTTAATGGGGTCTGATCTTCGTGGCAGAATAAGACACCCTGGCCTTCCCCACAAAGTTCCACATACTCCCTAAGAGCCCTAACAGGGCAAAGCTCTTGCTTCACACAGGAGCCTAAAAGAAAAGTACTTTCCCCCGCCTATGATCTGTCTTGGACTGCCAAATACAAAGGGAGACCTTATCTCCAACAAATTTAATATCCTGGACTAACAAGGCCCGGCCAGAAGTGTCCTTACAGGATTGGGACACTCCAAAGAATGCTGTCAAGAAAGCAGCATGAAAGAGCTTCCTTTCATATACTGAGGAACACACTTCCCCCCCAAGTGGCTCCCAACCCTTTTAAAACTGATGGAGAGATGGGCTGCCTGAGGTCACCAGGCACCACAACCCCTTGTGACCATCCCTCCAAAATTTTACGAATCCTGAAATCCCCTATGGCCTCTGCTAGGCCAAGTGCCTTGCTTGCAATGGCTAAAGCAGCCAGCTATCCCTTAATGGACCTGACTGAAAGGCCCCTCCCACACTGAACCACACAAAAGTGCATCAGGTGTTCAGGCAGAATAGGCCATAGCTTTTGGAGCCCAGCCACCTCCCTAAACTTGTGAAGCTACCCTACTGCACAGTTGTAGACCCTGCATGTGCTGGGCTGGGAGCAATGGACAGTTGGATCGCCTTGCTTGCTTCCGCTGTCCAAGCTGCCAGAGCTCTTGGAGCATCCATGTTGGTTGCTAATCGGCCCCAGGGGCAAGCTGCCAGAATTGTTCCATCTGTTGGCAAGACAAAGTGTCCGCGACACCATTGTTTACTTCTGGAACGTGTCTGGCCCTAAATAAAATGTTTAATTGTAAACATTTCAGGATAGAGGCCTGTACAAGCCTCATTATCCTGGGGGATTTAGAAGGCAGAGTGCTGACCACATGCACAACTGCCAAGTTGTCACACCAAAAGTGGACTGCTTGGTTAGCTAACTGTGGTTCCCAAAGCAAAAGTGACACTAACAAGGGAAAGAACTCCAAAAATGCAAGGTCTTTGGACAATCCCTGTGCTAACCAATCAGCTGGCCATTGGTCGGCACACCAATGGCCATGGAAAAATACTCCAAACCCAGAGGCGTCAGAAGTAACTTGGAGCTCAGCCTCTAGCAGCAAGTCCTCTCTCTAAAAATCACCCCATTGAATGAACCTAAGAACTTCTGCCAAACCAGCAGGTCTTCCCACATACCTTTATTAATTCATAACTGATGATGGAGCAACCACAAGGTCCCCATAGCATCGCACAGCCACCTGAGGAAAGCCCTCCCCAGGGCAACTGCCTTACAGGCAAAATTTAAATGGCCAACTAATTGCTGCAACTCAAGGAGAGTTAACTTGTCCTTACTCAAACATTCATCCATCCGTGCTCTACCACTTTCTACCACTTTCTCTAAGGGCAACCTCAAAGTTTGCTGGACCGTGTCTAATTGTATACCCAAAAACATTAAGACAACAGACGGACCCTCTGTTATTTCATGTGCTAAAGGAACTCCTAGTGCCTCAGCAAGCTCTATGAATCCCGCCAAAAGCCTGGAACACTGCCCAGTGCCAGCCGGCCCCGCCATCATAAAGTTGTCTAAATAATGAATGGTATAAGTGCAAGCACAGTGGCTATGCAACTCCCATTCCAAAAAGGAACTGAAGCACTCAAATGCTGAACAAGATATGGAACACCCCATCAGAAGGGCCCTGTCCATATAAAACTTGCTGTCAAATGAAAATCCCAGGAGCTCAAAGACTTCTGGTTGAACAGGGAGCAGGCAAAAAGCAGACTTAATGTTGCATTTCACCATTTCAGCTCCCACCGTTGCACCACCTTGACCGCTTGGTCAAAGGAGGTGTAAAGCACTGAGCAGAGCTTCTCAGGAATGCCATCATTCACCAAGCCCCCTTTGGGAAAAGACAGGTGGTGTGTATAAGGGGAAATTCTCCACGCGCCTTTTTTGGCACCACCCCCAAAGGTGACACTCTGAAGGGACAGGAGGGCCATCAAATGGCCCCCAAACCCTGCCCTCAGCACATTCCTTTAAGATTTTGTTCCAGACCATGTCTTCCATGCCAGCCACAGATCTAAGGTGGGCTGCCCTGAAAGGCATCCGGGGGCCCTGAAAGGGAATCCTAAACTCAAACTTGAAACCAGAAATTAGTCAGCATCCCTGCGCCTTGGGTAGCAAGTGCTCAAGTACCCTCAGCTTTACTGGACTGAGCCCCTTTACCAGCAGCTTGCTGGCCACCTCACCCTCAGAGTGTTTCCTGCCTTGCTTGGCCTTGGAACAAGCTGCGTATGCATGGGCACTGGCACAAGAGAGGCACTCGTGCTTGTATTTACAAGCCCTCCTGTTGCACACCCCCTTGGACGTAAAGTCCCAGCAAAGCAGCCAGAATTGAACCTGCTGCCTCACCATGGTGCGGGTACCAGAAGCTGAAGCTTAAGGAGACCAGAAAATAAGGTGACCACTGTCTGACCTATCCCCTAGATTAGATTTAGCAGGGGCCATTACCTGCAACCAAAGCTGCATGTGAATTTGGTCCCACGGGAGGCTCAGGTTCAAGGCTGCACACATACGAAATTCCTCTAACCGACCATGAAGTGTTTACAGTTGTACCTAAGCCAAAAGACGCAAATATCAGGGTTTTCCTGACTAAGATTTCATAAGATTAGTGGAGGGAATGGATATTGGAGAGGATCAAATCCTTCTAACTATGGATGTAAACTCATTGTACACTTCAATTCCCCATGAACAAGCTAGGGAAATCATAGAGGCAACACTAATCAGGAGAGCAGACTCACAGCCACCAACAGAATTCCTCATTCAATTGGCTGAATTAATATTGGAGAAGAATTATTTTTGTTTCCTAGGGAATTATTATTATCAAATTAAGGGGGTGGCCATGGGCTGCACGGCAGCACCAAGTATTGCAAATTTATTTATGGACAAACGGGAAGGGACTCACATTCTTAGTCAGGAAAACCCCTATTTAAAAAACATCACTTTTTTCGAAGGTATTTGGATGACCTGGTTTTTTTTGTTTACAAATGTGGACATAGCGAACGATTTTTGTTCCTGGCTCAATAGCCAGGACACTAACATCCAGTTCACGTGGAAATATGATAAAAACTTAATAGATTATCTAGATGTAATTGTGTATAGGAATCATTGCAATAAGCTATATATACAACCCTTTAGCAAACCCACAGATTGTCATCCTTACCTGGAGTATCATTCCTTTCATCCGCCCCACCTAATCAGAAACATTCCCTACAGCCAGATGCTGAGGATTAAGAGGAATTCTACTTCCTTGGAGGAGTTTCATAAAGGTTGTGTAGGGATGGCCGAATGTTTCAGCCAGAGGGGATACCCACTTAGAATCATTAATGAAGCTGTACAAAGATCTAATGATATTCCTAGGGACTCACTATTTTGTAGGAAAAGTCAGTATTTAACAGACCGGCTCACATGGCAATGGCTTATACTCCACTATCAAGGCAAATTAGGAAAATAATTAATAAACACTGGCCCATCATTAATGACATCCCAGGATGTGAAATGACAACAAATATTGGATATAGGCATACAAAAAATATTAAGGATATGTTGGTCCACTCTGGGTTACAGGAGATTGAAAGTGAGGATTGTTCGTTGGGTATGTTGCCACCCCCCGGGGGGACTTTTAACTGCGCTCATTGTGCAGCTTGTAAATTCATGCTGCAGGGGGAGACAGTGGATTTACCAAGCACAAAGATTGTAATTAATTTGAAACAATTCATAACGTGTCAAACTGTGGGAGTGGTGTACTTAATAATATGCCCTTGCCCAAAATTATATGTGGGTAGCACAACCCGACCTCTGAGAGTACGTATTCTGGAACACGTATCCAGAATACGTAATGGGGTGAAGGAAGCCCCTTTAACACAACATTTTTTAGATGAGAAACATAAGGCAGAGGAGATAAAAGTAGCGGGACTTTTCACTACCACCAAAGAATCTGACTCGCAACTAACTCTATTGAGAAAGGAGGCGAGGTGGATTCATATGCTAAAAACCTTATCACCACGGGGACTTAATAATGAATTACCACTGAAGAGCTTTTTGGTTTGAGTGTAGTGCCTTTGTAGAATGGAATCCACATTACTTTTAGTAACCATTATAGGCATTATGTCATTGCAGGTTGTAAGTTGTTCCGGGATACACTGAGAAATTGAGGTTGTAACTTGCAGGTGTCACCAATTTGTGATGAGATCATGGATGTTATTGGCATCTCCCTGTGTTGTAAATCTTTTTTTGATCAATGCTAGTATAAAAATGTGAACGTCAGGAACCGCATCACGTAGGAGTTTTCCAGGTCATTGGTGAACTGAAGGTGTGCCTGTTAAATGACTTTGGATGGGTGAGCATATGTAGATGCTTTAGTAAGACCATTGGTATTGTGCAATATATATATAAAAATAATCAATCAATGTACTATTAGAGAATATATAAATGAGCCAAAATGAATCTATGTAGTATTTATTCATTTTTATGTAGTTGTAAATGGTTGCTCCTGAGGAAGTCCGTGAGGACGAAGAACTAATTGGAAATTGCCGGCCTTCGTTCCGGGCACCATTGAAGGTTCCACTTGTCATCTTGGAACAAACCATGAACCTGTCTAACCGGCTCCTGAAACAAATAAGAGGATTCATGTCACTTTAAAATGTTTCAAGGACTTTGATATAGTACGGGTCATTTATTTGCCGCTGTACCCCTTGATCCTCCTGGGGAGGATTCTTGAATGTTATATATGTTATATAAGTTATATGCTGAAACCTGTAAAACGGAGATAAAAATTGGCTGCAATATTGTGATATGCGATATTAAAAGAATGATTATGTATATGTAATATATGATTGATAACTAATTGTTTTCCCATTGGTCTTAGGACCGATATTTCTGGAAGTGTTACATCAGGAAAAGCCAGTTTTTTTTACGTGGGTTTTTTCTATATGCAGGCGTTATTGCTAGGGCTCAGCCTTTGAGAGCAGCTGCTCTATTCCAATATTTGGATATTATCTATAGAGCATACAGGGACTTTGGGGGGGGATGGCTTCAATATGATGAGGAGTTTAGGATGAGAGCGGCTATTAATCTCAATCTGCCTTGGGATCAGATTCACCAGCAGCTGTGGCTGCAGGTGATGTCACCTTCTAAACCAAATACAGGGCACCGCTCTGACAGCGGCCACCTCATTTACAGAGTAGGGCAACCTTCAAACACTTAGCAGATAGGACCCCACATGTCAGCAGGGCAGCCAGTTCAACCCTGGCTGCTCTGTTGGGAGTTTGCAAATCAAAGGGTGTGCACCAGGAAGTTCTGCCGGTTTGGACACGAGTGTCCAGTCTGCAGAGGCCCTCATTCCTTCTTGGCATGTAAGAAGCACCAATCAGGAAAGAAGGGAGGGGGTGGGGGTGGGGGTTCCCAGCAGGCTGGAAAAGGGTCCCACCCCCATAAAAGTGAGGGAACTTAAGCTATTGTTAGATATTTATCCCAAGCGAGAGGATGTGAAATACTTGTGGGAAGGTTATTCTGAGGGATTCAAAGTTCTAGGGCCCCTTTCATGGCAGCAAACTTTCATTCGGTGGTCGGCATGTAAGGGATTGTGCACCAAAAAATAGCTAAGGAATGTGCAGAGGGCAGGGTGTTGAGCCACTTTGCGGGCCCCGTTGTTCCCTGTCTGCGGGTTTCCCCATTAGGCGTGGTGCCTAAAAAGGCCCCTGGTGAATTTAGATTGATTCACCATTTGTCTTATCCACGAGGTGAATCAGTTAACGATGCCATCCCAGAGCACTTGTGCTCTGTTCACTATACATCTTTTGACCAGGCCGTCCAAGTTGTTCGGCGTTGCGGGGTTGGGACAGAATTGACAAAATGCGACATTAAGTCGGCATTTTGTCTTTTGCCGGTGCACCCTTTGGACTTTGAGCTTCTGGGGTTCTCATTTGAGGGGCATTTTTATATGGATCGGGCACTACCAATGGGGTGCTGCATTTCATGTGCTGCATTTGAGTGCTTTAGCACCTTTTTAGAGTTGGCTTTACGTCATCAGCTTTAGTGCCGTGACACTTGCCATTATTTGGACAATTATCTCCTGGTTGGGCCAGCAGGCAGCGGTCAGTGTGCTAGGCTTTTGGAAGGCTTTGTCCAGTTGGCTAGTGAGTTGGGGGTGCCATTGGCCCACGAAAAGACGGAGGGCCCAACAACTGTTTTAACATTTTTGGGCATTGAACTGGATTCTGTGCAGCAAGCATCTCGTTTGCCGGATTCCAAATTGGAGTATTTGAGGAACCGTCTTAGGGCTGTGATGGGATGGGATAAAATTTCCCTCCTGGAGTTGCAGCAGATTGTGGGCCACCTGAATTTTGCTTGCAAGGTGGTGGCCTCAGGTAGAGCCTTTTTAAGGAGGCTCTGCGATGCTATGGGTTGGTTGCGTTTACCGCACCATAGGTTGCGAATTAACAGGGGGATGAGGGAGGACCTCTTGGTTTGAGAGGAATTTCTGAATTCCTTCTTTTTGGAGGGAGGCTTTGTTGCTTGAAGCCGAGCTTCAGGTGATTTCTGATGCCTCAGGTTCATTTGCCTTTGGTGTATATTTCAGGGGACACTGGTGTGCTGCGGAATGGCCAGCAGACTGGGTTAGTATGGGGTTAACTTTGATTTGACCTTTTTGGAATTCTTTCCCATTTTGGTGGCACTACACTTATGGGGGAGGGAGCTGGCTAACCACTGTGTCCACTTTTGGTGTGACAATTTGGCAGTGGTTCACGTTATTAATTCCCTCTCTTCTAAGTCGCCACAGGTTATGGGACTGGTGCGGCGGTTTACCCTCTACTGCCTGCGGTTGAACATATTGTTCAGGGCCAGGCATGTCCCGGGGGTGGACAATGGAGGGGCGGATGCATTGTCTCGCCAACAGATGGAGCATTTCCATCAGCTTGCCCCCGAGGCCAACATGGAGCCGGCTCAGGAGCTGTGGACGCTTAGAAGGCAGAGGCGTTCAGGGCAATGCGACTAGCCATTGCTCCAAGCACCCACAGGTCGTATGATTGCGTGGTTCATCAGTTTTCTGACTTTAGGCGGGGCGTACAACTGCAGCAATCATGGCCGATTCCTGTGGAACACATGATGCAGTTTTGTGTGGAAGGCAGGTTGAGGGGATTATCGGTGAAGTCGATTAGGGCACAGCTTGCAGCGTTAGCTTTTGCAAGCAAGGCACGGGTGTTAGATAGTTCACGGCGGATTTTAGGCTTAAGAAAATGTTAGAAGGGTGGCCAAGGGAGTCTGGCATTAATAAGGATCAGAGGCAGCCCATCTCTCCAGTTATTTTGAGAGGTTTGCAGGCAATTTGGCCGGTTGTTTGTGTTTCCAGCTTTGAAGTGTTATTATTTCATGCGGCAGCCCTGACGGCTTTTTTAGGTGCCTTGCGAGTGAGAGAGCTCGTGGCACAGTCCCTTAAGGACAGGTCAGGGAATGCTTTGTGTTTTCAGGATTTGCAGTTTGTAGGGGACGGAGTTACAATTCAGGTTAGAGGTTCTAAGACGGATCAGAGAAGACACGGTGTCCTTTTGAGATTGGGTCCCTGTGGGGAGGACAGCCTGTGCCCAATACGAGCATTGTGTGCATACATTGAGGTTTGGGGTGATGGCACTGGAGTTTTATTTCATCATGTTGACGGAGCGCCACTCACCAAGTATCAGTTTTGGGCAGTAGCAGGGCGGGCCCTTTCCAGGTTAGGCTTGACTGGTGTTAAATTTGGCACCCATTCATTTAGAATTGGGGCTGCCTCGATGGTGGCAGCCATGGGTTACTCTGATAGGGACATTCAGAGGGTTGGTAGGTGGCGGTCAGCTGCCTATCGTTCCTATGTTCAGTCGTTGCAGTTTTGAATGTTTGACTAATTCTTTTTCTTCTTAGGTGCTGTGTCTTGCCGTGAGAGGCTTCGAATCCTCATCTGCGGGCACAGCTTGATTTTTTGGGCAGCCTACCAATCCAATAGGACACAGATCGGGTCCCAACTTGGGCTTAGCGAGTAGGCCACAGTGGAGTGGCTAGGCCGGAGAGGTTTGAGATGGCCTGGGCTGCTTCCATTGCTTTTTGAGGGAAGATCAGCTCCTCCTCTGCACGTTCTGTTGTTACATTTGGGGGGAAATGACCTAGGTTTGGTCCAGGGCAGGGCTTTATCAATGCAAGCTCATGCAAACCTGCAAGTTATATGCAGGCACTGGCCTGGTGTTTTGATCGTGTGGTCGGCCATGCATCCACGCCATGTGTGGCGGGAGGCATGGGACCCAAGAGCTATCGAAAGGGCAAGGCAGAAGGCCAATAGTGTCCTATTTAAGTAATTGGCAGGTGGTTTGGGGGTATATTTACCTCATCCACAGATACAGGCCAATCTGGCGGACCTCTGCAGAGGGGATGGGGTCCACCTTTCGGTGACGGGCAACAGCATTTTTCTGGAAGACATATGGCAAGGGCTTTGGCTGGCAGTAGGCCAGGTGTGGGGCTCAGGGGCCTAAGCAGAGGCTTGGCCCCAGCGGTGGCAGGTTTAGGAGGGTAAAATGAGCGGGATGGTGAGTACCCTTGGCACATCCCCATTTGGGGGGGAATTGGGGTCTATCAGGATCACTGGTACTGCTTGACGGCTGCCAGCTGAGAGGGCAGACTGCTGTGTAGCTCCCCTAGACAAGTAATGCCCTCCTGCTTTACAGCGAGGTGCTATAGGCTTGGAGTGGGGAGCCATTTGCCTGGCTGGCCAGGTTCCACCCATGGACGTGGATGACTCGTGCCTGGGGCAGTGGGACTCACCCAGACAGGTCAGGGCTGAGGTCCAGTAGTGACCCCAGGGCCTGACCTGTACCACTAGTTAGGCCCTTGCCATGTATATATGTTGGTTTATGTTGTTGCCAAAATAAATATGGCCTGTTTAGATCCCAAAAACTGGTGTCTGTCTCTTCTTTCCATCTGGGGTGGCAATGCGGCACTCCCAGCTAGCAGCTAGGCTGCTTAATGCTGGGGGACATTTTTTGCCACCCCGTAGGCAGAAGAGCAGCAGACGCTTCAAGATACAGGGAAGGAGGCAGGGGCGGAGCCAGAGAGCTATTGAAGCAGCTCTGCCCCTTTAAGCCTCCTGCAGAAGCTGCTTTGCTCAGCCCACCCACCCGCCCTACTGTAGTGCAGGTTTAGGCGGTTGCTGTATTTCAGGGCCAGGTAGGAATTTTTTCTCCATTTTTCTTTATTGGCTGTAAGAGAATGGAGTTTTTTGCCTACCTTGTACTGCTTGTATGGGTTGTGGTAATTGGTTTTGGTGGAACTGACAGTTCATATTTGGACTAGGGCAGGTTTAGGAGGGTGAAATGAGCGGGATGGTGAGTACCCTTGGCACATCCCCATTTGGGGGGGAATTGGGGTCTGTCAGGATCACTGGTACTGCTTGACGGCTGCCAGCTGAGAGGGCAGACTGCCGTGTGGCTCCCCTAGACAAGTAATACCCTCCTGCTTTACGGAGAGGTGCTCTAGGCTTGGAGAGGGGAGCCATTTGCCTGGCCGGCCGGGTTCCAGCCATGTGCATGGATGGCTCGTGCCCAGGGCAGTGGGACTCACCCAGACAGGTCAGGGTCGAGGTCCAGTAGTGACCCCAGGGCCTGACCTGTACCTCTAATTAGGCCCTTCCCGTGTATATATGTTGGTTTATGTTGTTTCCAAAATAAATATGGCCTGTTTAGATCCCAAAAACTGGTGTCTGTCTCTTCTTTCCATCTGGGGTGGCAAATTCACACAGCTCCTACGCTGTTTTTCAAGATCATGTGAGTTTTGAAATGCGAACAATAGCTGGCAGGACAAACCTGGATGAGCTTGTTTTCCTTCTTGTCCTGTCAATGTACCTTCTGCTGGTGATTCTGTATCTCACTTCTACCACCATTATACAGGTGAGGTATGTTATGCTGTGTGGTGGGGAGAGGTGAGATACACCCTTTAATGAAAGGAGCTGAAATTGACATCTTGCTCAGTGGTGGTGCGACAGTCCAGGTCATGGCTACCGGTGAGGGAAGAAATGGGGGGGGGGGCAGATTTGCTTATATTCAGAACCCAAGTTTGACAGGCACCTAGAGCTACCCCAGCAGTTAATCCCATCATTTTAATCTGTTTTCAATTGAACATGTAGCATTATTGCCATGAGAGCCATCATTATTATTTTCTGTTTCCTGCAAATAATGCCTGTCAAAAATATTTTAGGTGAACCAAATTTAGCTTGCATGTTTCTCTGAACATAAGGCAGATGACTATTGCTGATTCAACCAGATGTTGTTATGCTATACTTCATATATAACATCCTGAACAAATGTCTTGGCAGTGTAAGAAATGAAAATGGATTTGGCTTCAGTTCAGATATCCTTGTTCGTGGCCATGAATTGTCTGCATGCTTCCTAAATGTCCCAAGTATTCCTAAATTGTCTTAAAATGCTGCTGCATCCATCAAACAGGTAGGTAACCAGATGCACCATTTAGGGTGCATGCTTCTGCAATTGTATTTCCAACTGGCATACTAGTTTGGTGTGTGATTATCAGAATAAACAGTTATATCAACAAGTATTGTTGTGACAGGATAACACACAGGCTTCTCTGTGGGATTGTGGCAATTAAGTCCTAAATTATATCCCAGGAAGGGAAGGACAGGTTTAGAGTGATCTATTAAGCCAAGTATAATGTTCGCTCATCCTTCAACAACAGAAATGGCACCAGAGAAGTTTTTAAAATTCCAAATGTAACTAGTTTATTTGTTTCAGAGAGGAAAGGTCAGGGATTGAACATTTCTGAAGTAATTTAACGTATACATCTCTGAGGTAAAATCAGAACATGCACAGACTTCAGTTCTTATGCTCTTCATAGATACTTAAAGGCTTATATTTTGAGGCTTTGGTTCCTTTTTTCCATCAAACATTATAGTATATTTTTTATTAGTATTCTTTTTGTCTTCTTGAGTTAGGAATGCTGGTGCCCACTTTTTAGTAACCCAGTCCCCTTCTCTGCACACACTAGTGCTTTCCTTCAGTTGTTAACTGAATCTGAAAATCTCCACAGGAGGTTTCCAACCACATCAGACCAGAGATCTCTTCACTATCCAGAGCTACCTCCCTGTTTGACTGGGCAGGGGAAATCTCTTCTCCTTAGATCTATCCCCTTTCTTTGGCCCATTTGGAAGTCTGCACCTACTTCCGAAACCTTCTTATCAACTTTCCCCAGCTCTCCTGCTGGTGTTAAAACTGCTCTCTGTTAGTACTCTCTTCATATTTAATTCCTTTCTGCTAGGACTGAAAACAGACCCTCCTCTTTCCAGCTCATGCTACTCATGAGCAGCCTTTCAGTTAAAGCTCTCTCATTCTGTGAGGGATTAACTCTTAACAGTCCCACAGCTGTGTGTGTATGGCCTTTTCCGGCTTTTTAAACCGCACAATCTGTCACACCAAGAAAGGAAACTAAAGCCCAGTCTCGATTTTCACCGTTTGACTAAGCTGTGAAATGGGTCATGTTGGTTCAGTACTTGTTCCTCCTCTGCATCTTAAAACTCCTTTAACCTGGACATTTAAAATGATTGGCCAAGATCAGGCTTGAAGGGAAGCTTTGGATCTGCATCCCTAAATCCTGAATGGCTTAGAAGGGGAACTAAACACAACCCAACAAAAGAAAGGTAACTGAAAAGATTGAGACAGAAAAACAAAATGTACCACAAATCAATAAGGAAAGGCATCAAAGTTTAATCTACTAAAATGTACTTAAAAACAATAACAGTGTAGTTCAACATATTAGTACCATACCATTGTATATTAAAATGAAGTGTTTCCAAACAAACATGTATTATTGTACGATTTTTATCATATGTATAGAACCAAACACTTTTTGGTGTAAGGCCTTCCTCATTGGTATAATCTCATGTGATGGACCCCATAAAAATAACTATTAAATACAAAGTGCCTGACCATGCACAAAGTGCACAAAAAGATATTATATACAATAGTGGAATGAATAATCCTCCCAGGAAAGAAACCTTGGGAGTCCAATGTGGACAACTCATAGAGATGGTAGTTTTAATTTGTTCATGAATCTACTTAGGATCAGTGCATTTTTTGCTGTGGCTACATTCTCTGGTTTGTTTGAATGTTCCTGACCAAACCTAAGGAGATTCTCTCTTCCTGAAATGTGATACAACCTCCTTTGTTTGACCACAGTAATCACCTGCTGTAGAAGGAGAGGGGAAAAGGTATGCCTGAAATTAATCATCTAGTCAAATTTTTTATGTTTAAGACTGGGGAAATGGCCAGATGATGGGCAAATCATGCATCTTTGAACATCCCAGTTCACATTAACTAGCATTGCTTTAACTTGATCACCTGGTAGCCTAGAATAATACAAAACTTTGACAAGATTTGGTTAATAATTTACAGTAGAACAACTTAATGCTGAAATTACCATCTAGTTTAATTTTAGCATACCAAATCCTTAACAATTAACAATTTAAAATAACTTGCAGCACTATGAAGTGTGAAGTTCTTCTGCATACAGTCCTCTGAAATAAAATGGATCTGCACAAAAGCATTGCTACAAAAAGAATGAGAACGCTATGCAACCATGGCTCTGCTCTTGAGCAGCTCCTGTTCAAGGAGCGCCCTCCTCCACCGACGCCGCGGCAGCCTCCCTTACAACTCGCTCCGCTTGAAGCCTACCCAATGCCGGCACCAGCCCCTAGACAAGAGCTTCCCATGGGATGGGTCAAACTGGACGCTACGTTTGATGGAGACCCTTCCAAATTGGGATTTTTCCTTGTGCAAGTGGTGCAATTCTTCAACCGATGGGGGCTCGTCCGGGATTTAAACCCGGGACCTCTCGCACCCCAAGCGAGAATCATACCCCTAGACAGCTTGGAATCCATACCCGAGCAAACCGGTGGCCGACCGTGGCTGTTTTGGAACAGGACGACCGAGCAAACGGAGTGGGAAACGTCCCGCCATGGTGCCCTGAGTTGGGATTATGCAGAAGTCACCCCGTGGTCGGGGCAACAGGATGTAAGCGAGCACCAATGGGTGCAGCTCCAGAGCCGGACGATCGCCATTGATTCAGGGATCTCGGCAATCACTGGTCTGACGAAAGGAGTGTTAGCGGCGAGATCTCAAGAGGAACAAGGGTTAGAAACACCCTTGCCGTGGCAGCAGACGTTAACCACGGGGCCGCCGCCCGAAACTATACCGACTTCACAAACGATGGGAGATGTGGGGTCCACTGAATTACGGGAGGAGGAACCTACGGATAGAGTACAGCTGTTGGAGAACAGACTGTTAAGCATGGAAGAAAGTTTGGCGAATGCCGTTCACCTGCTGTCAGTGCTAGTGGCGGGAGACAGGGATCGTGTTCCGCCAACTGGTCTACCTGGCATCAGCCAAAGTTTGGCTAACCTGCAAAATCAACTGTGGCCGCAACAGCCACCAGAGACGGGAGACGAGGACTCGGTCACCGGGGAAGGACCTTGCCCAGATGATCCTTGCCCCAATCAACCGATTGTACCAGGAGATGTCGGCACCGGCAGAGGAGGTGGGGAAGAACCAAGACGGCCGCTGGAGCCAGCTGCCCCAATAGATCCACCACCTACAACACAAGCGACAACACAAGCGAGCCAGCCCCCAGGTCTTCCGGGAGGACCCACACCGCTGATCATTCCAGGAGCGGACAGGCCTCTTCCTACACCGGGGCCGCGAGGGGATACGGTTCCTCTCCAACCCATCTCCCCTCTCCCATCTCCGTTGCGGCCAGCTCCCACTCCTCCTCAACCAGTACCCGGGGACCGACCGAGGGAGCGTCCAACACCTTCTCGACCAGCCCCAATGCATCTGGCACCAAGAGGGCCCCAACCAATCCCTCAGCCGATCCCCCAACCGATTCCCCAGCCGATTCCGGGAGCACCCTTACCGCACCAACCTCCACCTCCACCTTACCCGCAATATCCTCCTCCACCGACGCCGCGGCAGCCTCCCTTACAACTAGCTCCGCTTGATGCCTACCCAATGCCGGCACCAGCCCCTAGACAAGAGCTTCCCATGGGATGGGTCAAACTGGACGCTACGTTTGATGGAGACCCTTCCAAATTGGGATTTTTCCTTGTGCAAGTGGTGCAATTCTTCAACCGATGGGGACATCTTTTCAGGAGTGAGGCCAGCCAAATAGAGCACCTGGGATCACGTCTCCAAGGTAAAGCTGCCGAATGGTATGTGGGACTGTATAACGTGGGGGCCCCCGAATTAGATATGCTCCAAGGGCTAGTGGATGCGATCCGCGCCCAGTATGAAGATCCCCTAGAAGAAACTAGGGCCAGGACGGAATTGCAAGCAATTAGACAAGGCAGCATGTCGGCTAGAGACTATGCTACAAAATTCCGACAGCTCGCTGCCAAATGCCCAAGATGTGAGGAGTCTACCAAGATTATTTTGTACAAACAAGGATTAAATCCTAAATTGCTAGATCGAGCTCTCATGCAAGATAACCCTCCTACGCTGTTAGGGTGGATACAATTGACCTGCGAAGTTGAAAATCACTTACTAGAAGTTCGTTTAGTGGAACAACACCAACAACCTCCGGGCCAAAGACGTTCCTCCACTCCCCTCAGGGGGAGCCGGGGGGCTGGATATGCCACTCGTGGAGCAAGAGAATCTAGATGGCAACAGGGGCTCTGTTTGCAATGTGGCCAAAGCGGCCATTTTGCGGCACAATGCCCATATCGGCCTGTGCAAAGACCTCTGCTCCAACTAAGACGCCCAGCCCCCGCAGCCTACCCGGCGCCATCGCGCCCAACTCCAGCTCCAAGAACCGCTCCAAGAGGTAGGGGAGCATCGAGAAGAAACCTTCCCGAGAGAGGACTGGAATTGGAGGAAGTCATGGAGGATGATCCGACTGCCCTAACAGGGGGAGAGAATCCAGAGAGCCCCGCATCGGGAAACGAAATGGATCTGTCGTAAAGGGGCCCAAACGGCAGATCAAACCTTCGGGGGTTCCGGTTCCAAACCGACCCCATGGGTCCATACTCTTCATACCAGTAACGTTGGTGAATCCAGACCGGAAAATGCATATCCGCGTACAAGCTCTAATTGATTCAGGCTGTTCCAGAGACATTATTGCGCCAGCCTTAGTTAATGGACTAGTGCTTCCGGTAAAAGATTTGGAAATACCGGTAATTTTCGAGCAAATGGATGGTTCCAACATGAATCCAGTCACTACGGAAACCACTCCAATCATAACCGGCATGGGACAACACTGGGAGGTAAGATCATTTGTCATTAATGCCACAGCGAAATACCCCCTGATCCTGGGAAGCCGGTGGTTATGTGATCATAACCCCTATATCAACTGGGCGGAGGGAAGTATCACATTTACCCATGAATCCTGTAAACATCATCGGTGGGACCAAAACTGGGGCAATGACCCAACTGTAAGTGAATCTGCTCTCCTCACCCAAGAAGAAATCAACCAAATACCCAAGCAATACAGAGCATACACCCAAGCCTTCACCGAAGAAGAAGCCAATGCTTTACCTCCGCACAGGAGGACGGACTGTGCCGTAGAAATCATACCGGGAGCCTCGCTGCCCAAGGGCCGTCTCTATCCCATGAGTCCCAACGAAAGAGAAGAGCTCCGCAAATTCATCGATCTCAATCTTCAAAGGGGATTCATTCGCCCTGCTAACAGTCCCCATGCCGCGCCAGTGCTTTTCGTCAAAAAGAAGGACTGGGGCTTAAGACTGTGCACCGACTTTCGGGGACTTAACGCTGTCTCCTCCAGCAACGCCTACCCCATCCCGCTCATCAGAGATCTACTCAACGTCGTGGCTCAAGGTAAGGTCTTTACGAAATTAGATTTAAAAGACGCTTACTTTCATGTCCGTATCCGAAAAGGGGATGAATGGAAAACCGCGTTTAATACACCCCTCGGCCAATATGAATATTTAGTTATGCCTTTTGGCCTGGCCGGGGCCCCATCGGTTTTCATGTCCATGATCAATGAAGTACTGCATGAATTTTTATATAAAGGCGTTGTGGTGTACCTAGATGATGTGATAATCTATTCGGAGACCGAAGAGGAACACGTGGACCTTGTCAAAAGGGTCTTAACCACTCTCATGAATAACAAACTGCCCATTAAGCTCTCTAAATGTGAGTTCCACAAAACAGAACTCACTTATTTAGGCTATTGTATTTCTCAAGAGGGCTTGAAAATGGATCCAGGCAAAGTACAGGCCGTATTAAATTGGCAAACCCCCGCGACCCGCAAAGAACTGCAATCATTCTTGGGCTTTGCTTCTATAGAGAATTCATTGCAAATTTCGCTCAAATCGCACTCCCCCTAACTGAACTGTTAAAAACCAAAGACAAGGGGGGCCAGGCCAAAAATCCGAGCGCAAAACTGTCGTGGACACCAGAATGCCAAACAGCGTTCAGTCACCTTAAAACGCAGTTTGTCTCAGAGCCCGTTCTGCAACACCCCGATGAAAACCGCCCCTTCATAGTACAGGTCGACGCCAGCAACATGGCGATTGGGGGCATGCTGCTACAGCGGGGGGCGGACGGTAAGCTCAAACCCTGCGCCTTCCTTTCCAGAAAATTTTCAGAGGCGGAAAGGAATTGGAATGTATGGGAAAAGGAGGCTTTTGCTATAAAAGCAGCTCTCACTAACTGGAGACATTGGTTAGAAGGAGCCCGTCATCCGTTCGAAGTTTGGACGGACCACAAGAATCTAGAGGCCCTTCGCAGCCCTCGCAGGCTAAACGCCAAACAACTGAGATGGGCGGAATTTTTCTCCAAATTCAACTTCACATTAAACTTTCTCCCGGGCAAAACTAACTTTTTGGCCGACGCTCTATCACGCATGCCCCAACACAAAAGCAAAATGGAGGAGACAATTGACACAGTCTTTTCACCTACGCAATTAGGGGGCGTGGTGACCACCCGCAGCCGCACAAACCCCTCCCGTCAACCCGACCAGGGATGGAGAGAAAAGCTGAAAGCTGAAGTGGAAAAGGAGGGGGGAAAGGTGCCCAAAGACAAGCTGCAACAGTCCGCCCAAGGGGAATGGCTTTGGGGAGATCGCTTCTATGTACCCAAAAGTTTGTGGAAAGAAGTTTTACACCGTTGTCATGATGCCCCCACGGCGGGGCACTACGGGTACTTAAAAATGCTTCACTTAGTGCAACGCCAATTTTGGTAGCCGGGCATGCGCAAGGACATTTCGCAATATGTTGCGTCTTGCCCCATCTGCCTCAGCGCCAAATCCCGAAAGGGCAAACCCCCGGGACTCTTACAACCTTTAGAAATGCCCAATCGACCGTGGGAAATAATCTCTATGGACTTTATCACTGATTTACCCCCCTCAAAGGGGCATAACTGTATTTTAGTTGTGGTTGATTTGTTTTCCAAGCAAGCTCATTTCATACCGTGCACCACAATTCCTTCCGCTAGAAAACTGGCTGACATTTTTATCAAAAACATTGTAAAAATACATTCTTTTCCATCCAAGGTGATCTCGGATCGCGGCGGACAATTCGTTGCCAACTTCTGGCGGGAGCTTTTACAACTGCTGGGCATTGAACAAGGTCTCAGTTCAAGCCAACACCCAGAAACAGATGGACAATCAGAAAAAACTAATCAGATATTAGAGCAATTTCTACGTTGTTACATTAATTTCCAGCAAGATAATTGGTTTGACTTGCTACCCTTAGCAGAATTCTCATATAATAACAGCGTCCATGCTTCCACGGGGGAAACTCCCTTCAAAGTCGTCTATGGCTTCCACTTCAAACCATTTCCGTTTGAAGTGCTTCCCCCTCCTACTACAGCTTCCAAAGACGTCACCGAATGGTGGGGGGAAGCAGCTCAACAATGGACTCAAATCAAAAAACACCTCGACAAAGCCAAACAGGATTACAAAAAGTACACCGACCGCCACCGTGTGGCGGAATGGGATTTACAACCAGGCGATCTTGTTTATCTTTCTACGAAGAATCTGAAAGTAACTCAAACCAGCCGCAAGCTAGCGTTAAAGTTCTTAGGACCTTTTCCTGTTCGCAAAGTAATCAACAAAGTAACTGTTACCTTAGATTTACCAAAAAATCTACGCCACGTGCATGATACTTTCCATGTTAGTCTATTGAAAAAAGCCCCCCGTTGATGAACAATGGCACACCCGGGCCCCTCCAATCCCCACTTTGATCGATGACCAGACCCACTATGAGGTACAACAGATATTGGACTCTAAAATAAAAAGAAATCAGCTATTTTACCTCATTAGGTGGAAGGACTTTGACTCTGGATTTGATGAATGGGTGAATTCTGTACATGTTCATGCTCCTAGACTTGTGAGAGCGTTTCACTCTCGTTACCCACATAAACCTGGGGGAGGAGCATCTTAGAGGGGGCAGAATGTCAGGTTCAGAATGCTGTCTTGTATGCTTTTGCTTAACCGACTCCATATTTAATCCTTTCAGTGTTTAAGTGCTCTCTCCCCAGGTGCCAAGATTCCCAGGCAGCTATCTCGCAGAAGAGGATTGTTTTGGCTACCGATGTTCCACCAAGAACTGGCCTTGGGAACTTTCGCTATCCTGACTTCAAAGGGGTTGTTTTGAGAACTATGGGGGGAGGTTGGGCCTTCTGTGATCTGTTACTTTGTACCTCATGCTTTGCTAGTCATTGGTAACAATGCATATGTACCAACCTGAATATTGCATCCAGGCCAGTGGACTATAATGATTCTTTTCTTCATTAAATGCTTTTTGGAAACAATGGACTATTGTCTAATTGCAGAAGGCAGACTGGGTTAAGGATATTATCTAGCCACGATTCTGACACCAAGGAGATTTTTAAAGGAGACATTTCCTGCAGGAATGTGGAGCCTGGAGTGGAGTAGTTTACTCGTTTGGTAGTAGTTCTCTGCCTAAATCCTATAGCATCTAGCCATGCAACTGCTAATGTTTAATACTGTGATATAGCATCTTTATAGAAGCAACCTGCACTGGATAATAAATACTTAGGATGGTGGGTAAAGTCACAAATCATAGCACTACACTAGCATTGTAATGATTCTTTTAGAAAGGTAAACAGATATATTGAGCATTTTCTCAAATACTGCCTTCACTCCACCAGTTCTGATTTTCAGCTCAGTTCATCAACCATAGAATTGAGCCCATAGATCTCTAAATAATCAAGCAAGAGGTAATGATGCCAACTCCTGGGCACAACTGCACCTTTTTAATCCATTGTAGTGCAATTCTGCTCAGAGTTGCACTCTTAGTTATGATAAAGGATGTGATAGCTGATTTGCAAAAAGCAGGAATTCTGATCACTTATGAAGATCTTATCATTGCATTCCTCCAAGACCTGTGCTCAGACACCTGTAAAAAGAAAGCCTCTTTAAAAGACAACACAATTAGGCTGCATACCCATGATATCTGAGACCACAGAAGACATTCTAGGAGGTTCTTTGTAAGATGCTTATAGCTGCTCAAAACATCACACAAGGAATGGTGAAAGAATTTGCAACCAACAGTGCTTTTGGAATGTGATCCTAGGATTCAATGTTGTTAATTTTAGCATGTGTCAATTTCAGAGGACACCAATGAGCCACTTGTCATTCATTGGATTCAAAGATCCAGTCATTCATAGGGTTCAATAATCCTGGCAATCATGAGAAAATTATTAAAGCCAGTTTGGATGTCAGAAGATAAAAAATAAACCAAAATCACTGCATAGAAATATGTCTTAACATTTTGTATGCATAGATGTCGAGAAATGTTATGTAACCTAACCAGAGATACACATTTGTAGATCATTAATGGTTGTTTTATACATGACCCAGAACCATATTAATTTACAAGTTTTACTCTTGGGAATGTTGGGAGACAGTATGACGTTAACCAAGATATGTGTTTTATATTATAAGCCTTTCTACTGGGAGCTGGCATAGCATAGTGTTGGATCTAGACTACGTTTCCCACGAATAGCAGGCATTTCTGTCTGCAAAATGGAACTTTTGTGCCTCTTCCTTACCACTGCAGCCCAATGATCTCCCTGAAATGCTATTTCTGAAGTCCCAGGAGCCATCAGGAATGGCATGGTCAGGCAGCAGGAGAGTAGAATTAGTGGAATCTGCCCACCCTTCCAGCAGGAAAAATCAAACAATCAATGTTGGTATAAATTATTATATTATATCAAAAGTGCAAAAGTGCAAAAGTGCAAATACATATCCAACAGAGTTTAAAGTGCATATATATACAGGAAGAGGTAGTCTATCGGATGAACAATAAATATATTCCTATATATAATTAATATTCTGGTGGTGGGAGAGTGCAAAAGGATGGAAACATTCCACCTGTGCGTGGAAACTGTCCATATGTCCAAGGGTGGAAGTAGGACGTGTCCAAAGACACCTGCACTAGATTTAACTTATGAAAATAGTGAGATGATAGCAGAGATGAAACAATGGTGCTGGTGGCAATTAAAAAAGAGGGTACACTAGACACAGAGAATTTATCATTTCATTTTGTCCTTGAGTCTCCACTGAGGTGAATTACATTCAGAAAGCCACATAATCAGGATGTTTGCATGATGCAGATGAACAGAGGATTAGACATTAGAGTCTCTAGGAAAATGAACTCAAGGAAAAGATCAGCATATAATGCATCGATTCCCCAGGCAGTCAGCAGAAAATGGACGTATATTGACCAATGAGTGGAATAATAGCTTTGTTGACAAGCTTGCAGGGGACATTCAATCTCTACACTGAGTGGGCAGAGTCACAAAGGAGTCACAAAGGAAATCTACTCTGTACTCTTCCACTATGACCACTGTCCTTTGATTGATTAGAACACCTCACCACCCCACCCCATCTTAGCAGATATAAAAATCTCCTTTTATTAACAACAATCAGATAACGTGTAACTCAGGGTAGTCAAATGCCCCAATCTCCTAAAATTGATGGCAAAAGTCAGTAGTGTGTTTCACAACTATCACAGCTTGTTTCAAATACCCCAAAGCCTAGACATATAGTTTCACATGAAATGGAATAATCTTTCTTTTGTTTAGAATTCCCCCCCATTTTTTGCATATTTAATGACTCATACCAGTTCTTTGGAATTTTATCTATTCATCTTTCTGTGAAAAGAGGAGGGGGTGTATCTCTTCAGAGCACTTAACAATGCTTCTCTGGCTTTCCTGGATCAGTGTTTTCTGGGGGGAAACTTTCCCCAGAAAGTTTTTCCACCCCAATATACCCTCGTGAGTTCCATTGCTCAGAACAAAAAACCTAACCCCAATCACAAATTCAGTTGAGGTTGTTTTTACATCCCAGGTGTTTGTTTGTTTACTGAAAGAAAACACTAAGTGGTAAATGGCTGTACTTTGGGAACATTGATTACTAATATGCAGGTGACAATGTCCTAAAAGAAAAATATTATATTGCATTCTGCCAAAAAAGGGTGCAACCTGGGAGGAATTTCATCCCAGAAAATTGTTAAATGGGTGGTTTAAGCATTCCAGGATCTTGTTGCTATTAAACAGAAATGGTTTCCTTGAGAATGTGAAACAAGAGGTAAAACCAATCTAATCTGAATTTCTTATCCTTTGGTTAAGCCCAAACTACACATAAACAATATGACTTGTACGTAAGAGTCATAAGAGAGCCAAAAAGGAAACGGGAGAATTGACAGAATATGATAGACCATACAAAGCAGAGATCCATTTTATATTCCACAGAAACATAAACAGATGCATTAAAAAGACTGAAATTATAAACATATAAAAAGATGCATTTAAAAGTTTTAATGCAGAAAGGAAATAGAAGAGAAAGTGCACATTAAAATCAAGGATACTCCCTCACCCCTCTGTTCAGATTTCTGTTCAGACTTTCAAAAGCACCCTGACATTTCAAAAAGAAGAGAAAAATCTTTTGGACTACAACTGCATAGTGCATGCGTATTTTCACACTACTTTCCCATTCTCATCCCTTATTCATCACCTTGGAAAAATCTGTTTGTGCAGAGGGAGGAAGCTGTGTGGATTGTCCTTCTGTTGTGTAACATTACCTTATTCTGTCTGTCTGGGATGGTGCTAGGTTCACAAAATTGTACATGCACTGTTTTGCCATAGCTGTCTCCCATTCCATCTGCTCACCCAACACCTGAACAAGAAAAAAAATATCTCATGAAAGAAATAACTTTCCTTGGTTGACTCAGTATAGGTGGGGCAGGAAAATTGCAAGCTTTTATCTCCAGTGTGCCAGTCTTGCTCGTTTGGTGAGCAATCCTAAACTGGTCGACTTGGAAGTAAGTCCCATGTTTTTCAGTTTGGCTTACTTCCAGAAACATGTCCCTAGGGTTTTGTCACCCTATTTGATGCTCAGAATTAAGCATGTTCATCATCACTCATTGTACATGTTTTCATACTGTCACTTGGGACTGTTGTTCAATCTAATAAATTCTAAATGTGCACCAGCATGATAAATGCTACTGACTGATGAATGCCTTATAGGCACAAAAGTAGCACATATACTCTAATATTTATGATTTTTAAATACTTAACATGTTCTTGCACTATTGCCAAAGAACTGTAGTTTGATCCAGTAAATTCCAAGTGGTGCAACAACCTAATTAATACTGGTAACACTGCAGGCACAAAATGAGAACATATACTTTAACAGAACTGACCCTGAGGCATATGTAATCCAAGCAGCTAGCCAGTCAACTGTGAACACACATCAACAGTGGCTAGGCAGCCAGCCATCATGCTGAATATTGCCATTGCTTAATGACAAAACTTATGCTTTCGTGATGAAGCTCTTCCATCGGGGGATGTTTTGCACCTCATGGAGGTAGGAAAAAATGTGTTTGGTAAGAGTCTTGCAAATCTGATAAGGAGGACTTTAAACTAAATCCTATGGGGCGGAGAGACAAAAAATCAAAGCCTATAACTGGAGATAAGTATACTAAAGATTTGCAGGGAGTGGCACATATGCTAGGAAATATTAACTCTCAGGTAAATGCAGAAATGAAAACCTCAGGGCTCATAACTCAAGGACTCCGATGTCTCTATACTAATGTGCAGAGAATGGGAAACAAGCAGGAGAAACCTGAAGTCCTAATACAGGAAGGAGATTATGACCTAATAGGCATTACTGAAGTTTAGTGGGATGACACTCACAATTGGAATAAAAGAATTGAGGGATACAACTTGTTTAAAAAGGATAGACAAATAAGGAATCAGAATCACCAAATAAATATTTTATGCAACCATGTTTTGAATAGTTTCAAATATTTCTGAATCGAGATGTTATAGTTCCAAATATTCAACATAATCCTATACATAACTACCAAACAATTCTGGCAACAACTCACTTCTTATCCTGGAACAGGTGCACTGAGGGCACACTGTGGTGCACCTATCCCAGGATAAAAGGAGAGTTGTTGATGGCAGGCCTTTAAGGGGGGAGGTACAATATGGGGGGCCATCCACATGGCCTTCCCACCACCTCCATGGCGGCCCCTCAGAGGCCTGCCTGCATAGCCAGTGGGGAGGTGCAGCATAGGGGATCCCCCCGCATGGCCTTCCCACCACCTCCACAGTGGCTGTGGGGCCTTGGCCCGCTGCTAGAACCTGTTTTATTTATTTTTACAATGGGACCTGTTGCTAGTTCCTAATATTTGGAGTCTCATTGATTCATACAGAAAGCAGGCTAGGCTGTTTGCAAGAGAAGGAAAGTGAAACCTATTCCTCAGACAGCCTGACCTGACTGCTTTAGAAAGGAAACTGAGAGTCAAACTACAAGTGACACCTGACACAGGTTGGACACTTGTCAGCTTCCCTCAAGTTTTGATGGGAAATGTAGGCATCCTGGTCTTGCAGCTGTAATGGAGAGCCAAGCTGTAAAACCAGGACGCCTACATTTCCCATCAAAACTTGAGGGAAGCTGACAAGTGTCCAACCTGTGTAAGGCGTCTCTTGTAGTTTGGCTCTGAAACATTCCCCAGACATCCTGGCAATGAGGGTGAGAAAGTTCAATGTCCACTGATTCATGTTGCCATGGTTTTGTCAGAAGAAGGACATGGTAAAGGCAGAGGTGGAACTGTACATGCAGGAGTTCTGCAAGCCAAAAGATACTGGATGCCCAGGCTTACTGGGCTGAGAAGGGATCTATTTGGGGAAGTCTGGCCAATGTGGCCCACCAACCAGTGTGCCCGGTGAATGGATGTTCTTTTAGGCAAGAATGTTGTCAGTCTACACCACTCATACTTGAAATCGGAACCTATGAAAAAATTATTTTTCCTTATGGGTTGATTACCACTGTTGGACTTCCTTAAGGTTCCATTTGAGTAAGATAAAATAACACAATCCAGTCCACAGTAGAGGATATACTTTGCTTCAGTCTGCTGTCTCCCCTGCTGCCCCTTCTCTTCTTTCAACTGCTACTCCAGGACTGGGCTCACTCACTGTGCTGTGTTCATTGTTGCCACAGTAGTTCCCACCCACCCAATACTGTCTGTCTTCTGTTTCAGTCTGCCTGCCAGTGCTGCCTGAGGTTTTTGCCCACTCCACTATACTATGCCCATTGCTGCCCTGGTGACGTTCACATTGTTCAGGGTTCATACCAATTTGCAGTTATTTTCTTATGCCCACACTGTTATCTGGCAAAAGATGTTGTCGCTGTATGCATTTGCTGCATCTTCTTGAATCTTTAAGGTGTTATAGACACTGACGAAGGCTCAGAGAGCGGAAAGAAAACTTTTTAAAAAGTAGCTTGTCTCTGTGTGCATGTATGCATGTTTGCAAAAGAAGGAAAGTGAAGCATGCATGCGTGCATGAGTATATATAAGTGGCAAATGGCTAATGGGTTTTGGGACATTCACAAATTACAGATATTATTAATCCAAATTGTCCTGATCCTGATTTTTGAATCCAGATTCTCAATCCAGATTCAGGAGTTAGTGTACATGTCAACTCTGACTAGGAGGAACTCTTCAAGTTCTCAGATAAAAGTTTTTCATATCCTGTATTATCTAGGGTTGCCAAGCCCCCTCAACCTCCCAGTGGGGGACAGGAGCCTGGCACTTTCTTTTGGGGAGAGGGGGGTGAGCACGCGCAGAGTGCACGTACCCCTCCACAGGCATGACGACGTCAATTCAGAGGAGACGTCATCACGCGGCCCTTGGGCAGGCCCATTTTCGGGCACTGCAGTGCTGGAAACGGGCTGTTCTGCCATGGATTGGGCCCATTTTTGAGGCACTGCAGAGCACAGGAGCATTCCTGCGCTCCACAGCACCTCAAAATGTGCCCAATCCATGGCAGAATGGGCCCGTTTTGGGTGCTGCGGAGCACAGGAGCATTCCTGCGCCCCACAGCAGCTCAAAAATGGGCCCAATCCACACTGAAATGGGCCCATTTTGGGCACTGCAGCGTGCAGGAGCATTCCTGCGTTCCGCAGCACCTCAAAACGGCCCCAATCTGTGGCAGAATGGGCCCATTTTGGGCGCTGCGGAATGCAGGAATGCTCCTGCAGTCCGCAGCACCTCAAAATGGGCTCGATCTGCACCAAAACAGGGTGCTGCAGAGTGCAAAAGCACTCCTGTGCTCTGCAGCTGCTGAAAATGGGCCCAGCTTGCCATAGGTCAGGCCCGTTTTGAGTGCTACAGAGCACAGGAGCAGTCCCGCGCTCCACAGTGGCCCCAACCTGGGCCAAATCGGGCCTGATCCCAGTGGCTGTGGAGCGCGGGAGTGCATCATGCCATGGGGGAAGGTGTGTGCCCCCCGCTGCTCAGGTAAGTGGGGGTGGGGTGTGCGGAGTGGGGGCAGGGTATTCCCTGCCCCCACCGGGGGTCTGGGATCCCTAGTATTATTTGATCCTTTTAAATGGAGATACCAGAGATCCAATACGGAACCTTCTGAATTAAAAGCTGATGTTCTACACCCCCTCCCAGGTCCAAAGTTTGCATCTAATGGTAATTTCTACAGGTGAGAGGGTTTCCTATCCATGGAGCACAACTTCCTCACAACCTTCTGCTTCTGCAAATGCCACTGCTAGGGATTGAGGACCTTCAGGAACAGCATAAATAGGGAGTCAGAGGTCTACATTATGGGAGGGATAATCAGCAAAAAAATGTGCCATCCTGTATCCACAGAAATCCTCTGCAGGCTCCAAGTCCTAGTCAGACACTTTAACCACCAAACCACATTGAGTGAAGCTTAAGCCCTGATAACTGAGCAAAATTATAGTTCATTGCTATAAACCAAGCAATTAATGATATCATAAAATCAGTATTATTTTTGAAGTATAAAACCAGCTAACTTCTCCTGAACAAACCAGTGGAACAAAATCATATCCAAGCACTCAGATACAGATTTAGTTTTTGTCATCAAGTTTCCTCATCTTATTTGTCATTTTGCATGTTTAGTACAGAGTAAGTGCCACTGTATTTCAAAAGCACAAGTTTCCTGGAATTTTGAATTGTGTCCAGAAGAATGAAATAGCAGCTGTTAGCTCCTAGGGAAACTGGAATAAAGCACACACCCGTGAGTTATATGCCCACAGACCTATCTCCCTCCTGGCTGTCTTTGTATGGTATATTCACTTCCTTTGATGATTAAATATATCAAATCAGCTGCTGTGATTATATTTCAGTAAAGAGGTGTGCACCAGACTACTAAATCAACTTTTGAAGGGAAAATATTAGGAATGAGATAGTTAGAGTTATCTTGCTCTTACTCCCAAGGGATGTTGAAGAGTCTGAATCTCAACACTATGTGTCAGTAGGAAAAAAAAGAGGGGTGAGGGGCAATTTCTTCAGGTCAAGAAAGGATAGGGAAAAATGAGAAGGCAAGAGAGAGTGACAAGCTGACAGACTCTGCATTCTACTATGAAAAAGTGTCAAAAAACCTACTGTGTCATGGCTGGTTATATAATTACAGTTTCATAGTTAACGCCAACAGAACAATTCCAAACACACTGAGCTCCTTCCAAATCTACACTTCAGAATGTAAATTGCTGATATCTACTCAGTTTATGACCAGAAACAACAACAATGACAAAATAAAATTACTACATTCCTATTTTCTATTTGAAGAATTAACTGCAAAGCCTTTCTTCCATAAAGCTCTCTACATCTCTCATTGCCTCCAGGTAAGCTGATGAAGCTTTTGTTGGTGAATCTCCACTCTCCATTCTCCTGGCCTACCACAACTGCTGCCTTTCTTTTGAGAGGCCCAGTAGAGGTATGGCCACCTCCCACATCCATCTGCAGCCCCATTTGGCGCAGGGGGATGACATTCTTCAAGCAGGAGGCTGACACGTTCACTGCCCTTGTTGTGCTGAACCTGACATTGACTCTAACAGTGCTGCGGAGAGAACCTGAGCTCACTCCTCCCAGTCCCATCCTCTGATGTCTGAATCAGTGTCTGAAGCAGGCACAGTGTCACTATGGGGCTCATCTGAGAGGGATGTCTGCCCCATCCCTTCATAGCAGATAAGGCTAGGAGTGCACCCAGAGATCCTGGACACGACACTCTTGGCATCCACTGGGGAAAAATAGGGGAAACAGTGCAGAAGGGGTTGAGTAGCCCTCCCACTTGTACACTCCTTACCATAATCTCTCTCTCTCTCTCTCTCTCTCTCTCACACACTCTCTCTCTCTCTCTCTCTCTCTCTCTCTCTCTCTCTCTCTCTCTCTCTCTCTCTCTCTCTCTCTCACACACACACACACACACACACACACAAAGGAGACCTAAATAAACTCCATTCCATCTCAAATGCAGCATTCATTAACAAGGTGATTGAAAAAGTGGTAGCTGGGAAAATTCAGGGATTCCTGAATGAAGTGGATTTTTTGGATCCATTCCCGTCTAGATTTTTTTCCTGGTTATGGGACTGAAATAGCCTTAAACACTCTGGAGGATGAATTATGGTGGGGAATGGAAGGGGGAATATAACCCTTTTAATACTCCTGACTAGACATGGGCACAAACAGGAAAAAACAAACATGGTGTTTGTTGTTTGTTGCCATCCATGAACAATGAACAACAAACATTGACAAACATGACCTGTTCATGAACATGTTCATTGTTCGTGGGGGCCAGCAGGCTTTCCTCCAGCCATCAAGATCCCTACCGCACCAATCCCAGAAACCCTACCTGAGCAGGCAGCAGGAAACGTACCAGGAGTAAATAATAGCTTGGCCCAGAGCCGGGCAGCAGCCCTGGAACTTGAAGAGGTAGATCCCTATCCCACCACACACAAAGAAAATTCAAGCTCCAATGAATTGTATCAAAATGCCTAGAACAATATAAAGACCAGGAAAAGCAATCAATGCTCAAGGCAATAATTTACACTTTTTATATATTTTAAAGTGCCAGAATGCAATAGTGTTAATAAATAATGTGCTAATAAATACAGAATAAATATTCAAATTTTACAAATATCCGCAAGCCACACAATACAAAGTCATCCAATACAGTTTGTAATTTTCATGAACTAATTTTGTAAACAGAGTCCATCACTAGAGCATGAGGAGCGCAGAGCGGTGACCTCCGGTATAGACAAACACCAGTCCCAAGAAGAGGGGTTCTAATGCTTTTGAGCCATTTGCCAACAGGATGGTGATGCAGAGCAACTTTATCAAATTCCCGTTTCGATATTTGTAAAATTTGAATATTTATTCTGTATTTATTAGCACATTATTTATTAACACTATTGCACTCTGGCACTTTAAAATATATAAAAAGTGTAAATTATTGCCTTGAGCATTGATTGCTTTTCCCGGTCTGTATATTGTTCTAGTCAGTTGGTACCGGTGAACTCCCGTTGTTTTGTTTTTGTCTATCAAAATGCCAGCAGCAACTCTCTCCCTCTCCACTGTCTGCAAACTAAGCCAGAGCTGGGAGCCCCCCTCCCCCCTGCTCTTTGGTCCCTTTTAACAAATTTGGAGCTCCACACTTGAAGGGAAGACCTGCCTATCAAACTAAATCGGGATTAGATTGGGGTTTCCAGGGCAACAGCAGGAGTTCAGACAGTTCAGGCAGTCCCTGCCTCCAGTTGCCAAGGGAATTGATTGCAGGTGCCAGATTGTCTGGCTTGACAAACAGTAATGAACAGCAAGGAATGAGGCTTGCAATGACCACCTGTGAACTTAGAATGGGGCCTCATGAACAGCTTGTTTGTGAACAGCTGATTGGGCTGTTCATGGCTTTTTTTTAGTTCATATTGCTGTTCATGCCAATCTCTGCTCCTGATCTCTATTGGTTTTTAATACCATTTATCTCAATATCATTATGGAACACCTTTTGTGATTAGGACTGGAAAGCAGTGGTTTCAGTCTTACCTCAAAGGTAGGTTTCAGAGTATGCCAGGGGACTTCTGCTCAGCCCCTTGGACTCTGGCCTATAGGGTCCTGCAAGGTTCCATTTTGTCTCCAATGCTTTTTAAAATCCATGTGAAGCTGATGAGAGAGTTTATTGGAAGATTTGGGCTGTGTAGTCACCAATATGCAGGTGACATTCAGTGCTATCTTGCACTTTCTGCAGTTCCCAGGAAAACTGTGGAACAGATGCCTGGAGGCAATTTTGGGATGGCTGAGGGCTAACAAGCTGACACTTAGTCCTGACAAATCGGCTACTAGTGGGTGAGTCTGACCCATGAATTAAGATGTTTCCTGTTCTGGATAGGGTTGCAGGTTCTACTCCAAAAGGAGCAGGATTATAGCTTGGGGTGCTACTGGACCCAGGGCTCCTGTTGGATAAACAGTTGGCATTAGTGACCGGTGAGCCAGCTGCAGCCATTACTGAGCAAAACAGTCTTGCCATTGTGGTTCATGCCCTGGTGACATCTAGATTAGATGGCTGCAATGTGTTCTATGTGGAGCTGCCCTTGAAGACTGTCTGAAAGCTTCTGTTGCTACAAAATGCTGTAGCTAGAATGTTGATTGGAGTGAGTCATAGGAACCATGTTACTCCAGTCTTATTCCATCTACACTGTCTTCCAATTTGCTTCTAGGCTCAATTCAAGGTACTGGTATTGACTTTTAAAGCCCTATATCTTCTGGGTTCAGCATACCTCAAAGACTACCTATTCCTTATGAACCTACTGAACCACTGCAGTCATCTTTGGAGGCCCTGCTTCAGGTACTGCCATCTTCCAAAATTAGGAGGGTGACAAACCAGAAGAGGGCCTTCTCAGGAGTGGTACTAAAACTCTGGAACTTCCTTTTGACAGAGGGACAAAGGTCTTGCCCCTTTCTGCAAAACACTGATCCCTCTTTAGTTCTGTTGGTGTAGAACAGAACAGCTGGCAGCCATTCAGAATCCCTGAACAGATGGGAAGAGGAGGATGGAAGGGGATAGTAAGAGAAAAAGCTGTAACACTGTCAGTTCAGGTAAGATAGGATTTGAATTTTCAGAGACAGACAGACAGGAGGTATCCTGTCTCAGAGTCAGTATTGAGTATAAGCAGCCTAAAACAGTGAATGTTTGCTGTCTTTTATGATGTAGCAGGCTACTGTGAGGATGAGATTGTAGTTATCTCACAGCCCCAAAGGAATCAAGAGAAATATTTAAGTTTTCAGGGATGAGGTCACATATATACTGTAAGGATCCTGATGTTGAGAGAAAGCCAATATTCACCTCAAGTATATAAACTTGGCTGACAACTATTTTTTACATTCCTAGATTATCAGCTGTAACTTTGTAATTAAATGAGCCCAGCAAGTCTATGCTACATTTGTAAATAGTTTCTATCCTCTTTTCTGAACCATCTTATTTCCCTATTCCTGGGAGTAAATGAAAGTTACTGTTCTTCAGTTTCCTTTATGAATGCTGAACTTTTTCATTTCAGAAGACATGCAGGTTAAATCGACAAGGTGCTCCTACAAAACTTCCTTTGAAATAGTTTTAGATGAGGTTAACTTAAGCCATGTGTTTTGAAAAGCCACATAATTTCAAAATGGAAAAGATGCTGCAAACTGTAAGAGCAATCTGAAAATGGGGAAAAAATCAGGTTCTGTTCAAGTACACACTGCTTGAAGTGTACTAAATATTATAGAAGCAACAAGAGATATTAAAACTGGTACTTTCCTAATTTAGAAAATAAAGTCTATTCTGTATGTAAATAATTTATCTACTGCTTCCCCCCTCCCCATAGAGCCAAGCTATTATTTATTATTGGTACCTTTCCTAGTGCTTGCTCAGGTCAGGTTTCTGGGAGTGGTGCAGTATGGATCTTGACTTGGATGATGGCTGGAGGAGAGCCTGCTGGCCCCCATGAACAGCCAACCATGCACATTTTCATGAACAGGACCATGTTCGTGGTTGTTTGTGAGTCCCTTTTCGTGGATGGCAACAAACAACGAACATCATGTTCTTTTTTTTTTTCTGTTCATGCCCATCTCTAGTGAAGACTAGGGGATGACAAAGGCAGACATAAAGGAAGAAAGGAAAGATTAAGAAGATATAATCATTGTTAATATACAAAAAAGGAAGATGATAGAAGATTTCAAGACAGGAGGAAACTTGTACAAATGGGCAAGTAATAGAGCAGGAAGAAATCAGATCTTCAAGAATATTAGAATGAAAGAAACGAATGAATATCAGAAAAAAATATAAGAATTATAAGAACATAATTATATTATATTAATTTATTAGATTTATTAGATGCCTGCGAAGATGGTCTGTGAGGGCGACCAGCAATGTCTCCACCCCGTGCCCAGGGCGAAAAATGGACTGGAAAGGATCCTTCAGGAAACTCTGCAGTCGTTTTTCTGCCATCCACTCAATCACTTTACCCAGAAACGGGAGGTTTGAGACCAGGCATAACTGAGCGGGTCAGCAGGAACCGATGATGTTTTCTTTAGGATGGGGATTAAACTTCCAAGCTTCAACACCTGCGTATCTCGGGATGGAACATAGGTTAGAAGGGCACTGACCATTTCCATATCTCCGTGTCCTTCTCCACTTTGACTGAGTTCCACCGCTGTATCTCCACTGTCCCCAGAGGACTGGAATCCCTGGCTCTATCCCAGTTGTCCTCCCCACCTCCATCATCATCATCATCATCATCATCATCATCATCATCATATCACACTATCCCCCTAGCAGCAGAAAGTAGCATCAACTCTAGACTAATAAAACACTTATGGGGCAACCTAGACACTCTCAACCTCATATAATAACACCTAATGAAACCAGGGCCTAATCCAGCTTCCATCATCCAATTTAATTTGATTTTCTGATCAATAACCCAAACCACCCCAATATTAGAAAATATAAGAAATATATAGAAGGAAAATATAACAATGAAGAACTTAGACATAAACTTCAGAAGAGAATCAGATAAGTTCCTTTTATTTTATTTTATCTTATTTTATTTCTAGTGATGCTCTAGCACTTGCAAGTTTAGCTCACTTCCTGATTGCAGGTCACAAACAGGGAGCTGATTTTTCATTTTTTCTGGCAGATTGCTTCATATGGTGGTTTGGCAGGTTGCTTCCTAACTATATACAGCCTAGCACAATTGGCTTTTTGCACCTATGGGTTCTCAAATAGCCCTATTGAGTTCTACTCCCCCCTTGCATCCTTGCTGCATACTGTGCTCAGCAGGCAATTGTTTAAATAGACAATTAAATCAGTCACAAATCATAATAAATCACTCATAAATATATGCTGTATTTTAATAAAATCCTGCCCTGACCTGGATAGCCAAGACAAGTCTGATCTTTTCAGATCTCAGAATTTAAGTAGCATCAGCCTTGGTTAGCATTTGGATGGTAGACTTCGAAGAAGATCAGGGTTCCAGAGGGAGGCAATGGTAAACCACTTCTGTTAGTCCCTTATCTTGAATACCCCAGCAGGGGTTGCCATTTCTCTTCAGTACAAAAGCAAGTAATGGGTGGGCAGTCCCACAAGTCCCAAATAAGAAGAATTCATATAAAAATTAGTTAAATGCCTATGGGGAAAAAAAGTAGGAAAAAGGAAAAAGAGGTGCAGGCTGCAAAAGTGAAGACAGAAAAGGAGGCATACTTTATATCAGAGACAAAAATAGCTTGTGAAAAAGAAGAAATAGCTGCAATGATAGAAAAATGATTACTACATCACATACATTCTGTGGAATGAGTATAACTGTAGAGATGATGAGCAACTAGATTAAACTAAGATTGAAGAGAAGTATGACTGAGAAAACAATGGAGAAAAATAGTGAAGTGAAAGATAAAATACAGTGGAAAGTAATGAAATTACAGATTTCATAGAAGTCAGCTGGATTTTAATTTTAGCTGTCTACGTCTCAGGGCTGCGAGTTGGAATGTGTCCACAGGATGAAAGTATCACAGCAATTTGGGGGGGGGGAGGAAGTATGGCAGTGGGAGGAGGCATGGAATTCAAAGAAGTGGGTTGAGATATGGATATGATTTGCTTCCTTCTAACCTCCATCCCATTCCATGAAAATATAGTGGTCAGGCCCAGTGTGTTTCCTTCTCTTCCAGTTTGATGTTGTGTAATACTAGGTCAGTGAAGAACAAAACTGATACCTTCTGGGAGCTTATTCGTAAAAGTAACTATTACTTGGTTTGCAAGACCCAGACCTGTCTGAGGAGGACATGGTCCCTCACATACAATTAACACCACCAGGTTACTCAGTCCTTCATCAAAAGGAAGGTAGGATTAGTTAGCAATATTTCCCCAGACCTGGGGTATGTAAAACTATCAGCCCGGGCAGCAGGAAAAGAGGCTGTCAGTTTAACAGACCTCGTGCTGGTTCTAGTGCGGGGTCTGTGAAACTGACAGTTCTTTCTTCTGCTGCTCTGGCAGCAGAAAAAGAGGCTGTCAGTTTCATAGCCCCTGTGTCGATTCCAGCGTGGGATCTGTGAAATGACAGCCTCTTTTCCTGCTGCCAGAGCCTGCACTGGAACCTTATTTCAGACCAGGCTTTGGCACTGAGACTGCTTTAATAGCTTTGGCTGATGACATCTGGCTTCAAGTAGATAAGGGTGGTTGTACTCTTCTTATTTTATTAGATCTGTTGACAGCATTTGACACAGTTGATCATTTGTCCTTGTCGATGGCCTAACCTCACCGGGAGAAAGAGCTACTGCTTTTCAGTGGTTTGCCTCCTTCTTCTAAGAATGCTTGATGAGGATAGTTGTTGGGAATGAGGGTTCATCCCTAAGGAAATTACATTGTGAGGTCCCAAAGGGATTGATCTTGTCCCTAATGCTTTGTAATATGTATATATGTATATATGTGTGTGTGTGTATTCAGCACTCCAGGTAGCAACTGCACTGCTTAAGCCTGGGGCTGTGCTTTGCAGCCTTGTGCGGAGGGAGACAGACCCCCTCCCTTGTAGCCGGGGTTGTGGCTGGGGGGTGGAGCAAGCTGCCTTAGTAGGCGGCTCTGCCCTCCCGTCCAGCAGTCGCATTATTCACTCGCAGAAGGAAACAGTTTTTGCTCTCTCCAAGTGAAGGGAAGGAGGCCTACCAGCGGATCCCCTTCTGTGGCTGGCGAAGAGCAGTGGAGCAGCGAGGGCGACGAGGGAGAACTGTGAAGCACAGCTTGAGGCTGGTGCTTGCTTGAGGGCTCACTCACCAGCTGTTTTTCTGGCAGCGACTTCTGCACGGAGGTGGGGCTCTGAGCGGGATTTTTTCCTTTCTGGAGGGCTTGCTCGCCGGCCGTTTTTTCAGCAGCAACTGCTGTACCGCAGCTGGGCCCCAAGTTAGGTTTTTTCTCTTTGCTTGAGGGATTGCTCGCCGGCTGTATTTTTGACAGCAACTGTGGTGCAGTGGCAAGGCCCTGAGCATGTGTGCAGGGGTTTTTCCCCGGGTGCCTCATTTGCCTTCGCTTCCCAGGGCGCTTGATGGGCATTTTTGTGGCAGCTATGACTCAGTGGTGGGGCTTTTGGCTGCGGGGAATGTGTCTGTAGGGCACCCCCCTTTTTTGGTGCCCTTTGCCTTGGTTTGTGGTGTGGGTGTTTGCCCAGGTGGTAGGCGGGGCTCTGCCCATTAGGCCTCGACCTGGGGGTTGTTCGCCCTTTTGGTTATAGGGTCTCATAGTGGCATTTGCCCATACCTGTTGCCATTTTTGGACTGTAGCCCCCCCACTTGGGAGCCAATTTTTGGCGGCAATTGCCTTGGTGGCCATTTTAGGGCCTTCTGTGATGGTTGCGGCCATTTGGGGAGTCAGTTTGGAGCAGGAGCCATTTCGGGGCTCTTCCTTTACTTGCCTTGTGTGCAGTCTCCCCCCTCTTCCTTTTGGGAACCCATTGGGCATTGTTTTAGGAAATGCTGCCCAAGAAGGGTAGCGGCCCATCTAAGGGCAAGCAGTCATCTAAAAGGGTGGCAGTTAAGCGGCCCCATCCTCCCATGCTGTCTTCTTCTGAGGATGAGGATGGTGGGCATAGCAGACAGGAGATTTTGGATTGGTTTGTGGCCTTGAAGCGAGCTTGGGCGGGGGGTGCATCGTCTGGTGGGTCAGGAGCCAGGGCACGTTGGCCCACTAAGAAGGCATCTACTGCTGCCTTCCAGAAGGGAATTCTTATACATCTTTCTGCTCTGGAGGGTGAGGCAGTGATGGAGTACGGTGAATCCAGTGGTGCTCAAGTGGAACCCAGGACTGCAGAGGATGTTCCTTCGGCGGAGGTTGAGGCAGATGGAGTGGTTGAATCAGGGCAGTCATCATTGCAGTGGACCCGGATGTTCAAGAGGGTAAGTTTACCTTGCCTCAGCAAGGGTGCACCTGGCCTTGGGGGCCCTGGGGTCAGTTGGCTGCCTCCAGACCTCCAGGCCCTACACTACCCTCAGCACCTCAGCCTTCGCTGGCCTGGTCTTCTTTCCTGGCTGGCAAGGTTACACTGTAGCCAGCAGCAGACCCCAGTGGCTGCCTCCCCAGGGGGGTTTCATGCAGCTGGTTGGCTTTATTGTTACAGTTAACAGTGGGGCTTCTCTTGCTATGGTTCCCCCCTTATGGCTTTGTCCCATACAGAGCCCTGCCATTTGGTGACACTGCTTTGCCCCTGGGTGATCACTTTACAAAGGCCACTACGAATAAGATTATAAAGGGGGAGTACGTTGACATCTTTATCCTTCCCTTCAGGGAACTGGAGAAGAAGGATAAGGAAGACTTAGATGAAAGGGGTAAAGAAAAAATCAGGCAGAGGCATGTTGACAGGAATTGGTCAAATTGGTTGCCGGGGTTCCTCATATATGCGGGTGTATTGGCCAGGGCTCAGCCTTGGAGGGCAGCCCCTCTTTTCCAATACCTGGATATTATTTATTAGGGCTACACAGATTTTGTGGGGCTTGCTTGGCTTCAATATGACGAGGAATTTAGAATGTGTGCTGCCCTTAACCCTAGTTTGCCATGGGATCAGATTCACCAGCAGCTTCGGCTGCAGGTGATGTCCCCTGCTAAACTGAATGCTGGAGATTGGTCTGATAGTGGCCACTTGATCCATCGCCCCTGCGCTACACCCAGTACCCACACCCCCACAGGGCAGCAGGTTCAATTCCGGCTGCTTTGCTGGGATGTCACATCTAAGGGCATTTGCAACAGGAAGGCCTGTAAATATAGGCACAAGTGCCCTTCCTGTGCAGGCCCCCACCCCTAAGCGGCCTGTCCTAAGGCTAGGAAAGGGGGTGGTGGTAAGCATTTTGGGGGCAGTGGTGGCCAGCATTCTGCTGGAAAAGGGACCCAGCCCAGTAAATATGAGGGTCCTTGAGCACTTGTTGCACCTTTACTCTAGGTGTCAGGATGCTGAATACTTGGTTTCTGGTTTCCAGTTTGGTTTTCGCATCCCCTTTCAGGACCAAATGATGCCTTTCATGGCAGCCATCTTACACTCTGTGGCTGGCATGGAAGATGTGGTACGGGCTAAGATTGCCAAGGAATGTGCAGAGGGATGTGTCTTAGGGCCATTTGATTCCCCTCCTGTTTCTTGTTTGAGGGTTTTGCCCTTGGTGGTGGTGCCCAAGAAGATGGTTGGCGAATTCCGCCTTATTCACCTTTTATCCTTCCCTAGGGGGGATCAGTGAATGACACCATACCTGAGGGCCTTTGTTCAGTGCGTTATACCTCCTTTGACCAGGCAATCAAGGTGGTGCGCTGTTGTGGGGTGGGTGCAGAACTGGTGAAGTGCGATATTAAACTGGTCTTCTGCAGTACTGGGAGTCAGGAATGAGAAGAACTGGATCACCCTGTGTGTCTTCCTATCCTACTAACAATATAACCAAACAGGGAAGAGTTTGGCCTTTGAAGATTCCCAAACAGCCCTGGATGGGCTCTGTAGCCTTTATCCCGAAGCTGCCCCTTTCAAAAGGCAGTTCCTGAAGTTCAGTGGTGGTGGTCTTATTTGTAAACCAAAAAGTGTTTCATTTTGATGTGCAACCCAAAAGTAAGCCGAATGGAGACCTGAATAGGCAGTCGAACTCCCCATCCAAGCAATGGACTGTAATTCAAAAGACTTTAACCAAAGCGAAGACAGAATGTAAAAAGTACGTTAATTGCCACCATATAGAGCCATGGGAGTTACCATTTAGAAATAAAATTTACTTCTTCAACGACAACTGTAAATCAGAACACACCTCCACAAAGTTAGCCTTGATGTACTTGGGGCCAGTCAAGGCAGCAATCAACAGAATAGCCACAGAAAAGGAACTCCCAAAAGGTCTATGCCATGTACGCCCAACTTTTCACATCAGTTTGCTGAAACGTGCTCCACCCCCAGGGGAATGGCATCCTACACCAACAGCACCTACTTCAACCCTACTCGGCATTCAAATACACTGTGAAATTGAAGACATTTTGGACTCTAACCACAGATACAATGGACTTGCTTATCTAGTTAGGTGGAAGGACTTTGAGGAGAAGCATCAACATTCAGGGGGAGAACATCAAAAACAGGGGGAGAAGAAGGTGGAGGGGGGCCTTAAGGGGGGCAGAATGTCAGGATCGGAACGGAGGGTTTGATGTGTAACAACTTTCATTTTGTAACTCATTCCTAACAAAGAGTGTGTTCAGCCAGGACTATCTTGGTTCTGGAGTGTGGACCTCTGGGCCTGAATGCTGTCTTTCAAATAAACCTTTTGAAATCAAGAGACCTTGGCTTCTTGCAGAAGGCAGACTCTGGCTAACTGGGATGCCACAGTATGACAACTTCCAGTTCACCCTGAAGACACTAAGCTTCTGGGGTTTTCATTTGAGGGCAAGTATTACATGGCTAGGTCCCTCCGGATGGGGTGCTCCATATCCTGTGTGGCATTTGAGCACTTCAGTTACTTTTTGGAATGGGAGTTGTGATGCTGTTTTGTTTGCATGAACACCATTCATTATCTGGACGATTTTTTGTTCGTGGGCCCTGCGGGCACTGGGCACTGCGCCCAGTTGATGGCTGGTTTTGTTTCTCTCGTTGAGGAGCTGGGTGTTTCTCTAGCTCATGAGAAAACCAAGGGCCCCTCCCAGGTGCTAACCTTTTTAGGCATTGAGTTGGACACTGTCCATCAATCTTTGAGGCTTCCCATGGAAAAGGTTGAGGACCTCAAACGCAGGCTTCCTGAATTTCATGGAATTTCCCTCAAGCTGTACAGCTGGGGCATTAGGAGCTTGATGGGGGGATCCAGTAGCCTAGCTGGCCAGGCTGCAGCCATTCCATGGATGGCCTACTCCCGGGGCTGTGGGGCTCACCCAGATAGGTCAAGGCGGAGGTCCAGGCTTGAACCCATGGTTTGACCTGTACCACTTAGTTGGCCCTTGACATTGTTTATGTTGTTTATGTTATTGTTATTCAATAAACAGCCATTTAGTTCCAAGCCTGCGTCTGTCTCTTCATTCCAACTAAGGTTGCTATATATATATATATATATATATATATATATATATATATATATATATATATATATATATATATATATATATATATATACCTATTGATATCTCAAGCCAAGTAATGGCTTGATTAGAAGATTTCTACAGACAAAAAAATGGCTTTCCTCGTTTCTATCTCAGTCCAACCATACCATTTTGATCAATGTGATGGTCACTTCTAATTTAGACTACTGCAACTTGCTCTTCCTAGGCCTACCCTTGAAGATGCTCCAGAAACTTCAGGTGATGCAGAATGCAGCTGCTAGATTGCAGACCAAGTCACCATGGCCAGATCACATAACACTGATTTTGAAGCAGCCATAGGGATTATCAATTAGACTCCAAATCCAATTCATGGTGTAGGTCGTCACCTTTAAAGTCCTTCAAAGGTCTGGGACCTTCATACCTTCAGGTTCACCTCTCCTGTTATGAACCCCCCTGCCCCTTCATTCATATTTGCAGGGCTTATTGGAGTTTCTTAGTCCTGTATGTACATTCTTTCACCAGAAAGAGGGCCTTTACAATTGTGGTGCCCTCCTTTTGGAATGCATTTTCAGAAGTCACTTGTGTCCAGTTGGACCTATTGATATTTCAGAAACACTGCAAGGCAGAACTATTCTGGTGTATTATTGGCATTTAATATTCTTATTGTGAGGCAGAGCTGATTGCTGTGTATTATATATACTTGTAATATGTTATCTGCAGCCTCTTTTCTTGAGGCCCAGGCTGATAGTTTTACAGACCCTTGGTCTGTGAAACTGACAGCCTGGGCCACAGGAAAAGAGACTATAAGTTTCACAGCCCCTGTGCCAGTTCAAGAGTGTTGTCTGTGAAATGACAGCCTCTTTCTCCTGCTGCCAGAGTGGCAGGAGAAAGGGGTTGTCAATTTCACAGATCCCACACTGATTCCAGCATGGGGTCTATGAAACTGACAGTCCAGGCAGCAGGAGAAGAGGCTGTCACTTTCACAGACCCCACGCCAGTTTCAGCACATCAGCTGAACCCAGCACGGGATCTGTGAAATTGCCAGCCCTTTCGCCTGTGCAGGGACTATCAGTTTCACAGACCCCATGCTCTGTTCAGCTGATGGGCTGAAACTGGCACGGGGTCTGTGAAATACTGAACCGGCCACGTAATGGCTGGAAAAATTAGATTATTCCACAAACATGCATTCCCACGGAACTTGTGTTTCGCTGCAAACGAACCAGCCATTCTATATGGAATTTTGTTCCGTGGTTCATTTCATGCCCATTTCTAACTGGGAGTCCTTAGTCTCGTAGCTGAATTATTTGATTAAAAATAGCCCAATGAATGAAATATTGTAGGGATACACACATCTTTTTTCCCACTTTAGGATTCTTTAATGTTTGTGCAATCTGCTTCATCTCATTTTTCCCTTCCTCCCAAATCTGACTGTCAATAATTCTTGTATACCAGTAGTTTTTTGTTTGCTTTTTAATATAAATTTTATTTTTCTGGCCTGGTTTAAGACATATTTACCTTTTCTTAAAATGTGTTCCTTTATGTGAAGTTTTTAAACAAATCCTTTCTACTCTTCAGGGTTGTGAATGTGGTTATATTATCCCTGTTATGCCTTTTGATGGCAATAAAAATAAAAGAATATTGCCTTTGGAAATCAACAGCTTTGAAAGTGGATATTGGCTTGGACTGCCTAGAATTATTGTGGATATGAAGGGCTGATTCATTCCCCCTGATTACCCCCTCCCATGGGAGCCAACTGCCCAAAAAAGAAAGAAAGAAAAAACCAAAAACCAAAACCAAAACCAAAACCAAAAACAAAGAAATGGAAGGAATGTCTGGAAAATGATTTAATAAGTTATCCATTTTAAATATCATAAAAGAAAAGTGCATATGTCATGCTGATATTTGTTTTCTTTTGAGACATTGTTTTGGAATCAAGCAAATTTGATGGTTCAAGGATTGACGGAGATCAGGTCTCAGCTTGGCCTAGATCAGTGGGCCACCATCAAATGGCAAGGCAAAAGAGGCCTTCAGTTGTCCGGGCTGCTGCCTCTCTTGTTTGAGGGGAGGAGTGGTCCTCTGCCTCATGTATTGGTCGTTCACCTGGGCGGGAACGACCTCAGATTGATGAACGGTAAAACTCTTTCCCTGTAGGTGCAGGCAGACTTGCTTGAGATTGGCAAGCGATGGCCTGGTGTCCTAATTTTCTGTTTGGCAATACTTCTGCGCCAGGGTGTTGTGGGAAGCATTGGCTAGGCAGAAGGCCAACAGACCCCTTTTCAAGGCATTAGTAGCTAGGTTGGGAATTTATTTTCCCCATCCACAAATTAGGGCCAAATTTGCAGATCTCTACTGAAGGGATGGTGTGCACCTTTCTCATAAGGGTAACAGCATATTTTTTAGATGATCTACGGCAAGGGCTCAGGTTGGCCTTAAGCTATTTGTGGGGTGCTTTAGCCTAAGCTGAGGCTTGGCCTCAGTGGTGGCAGGTGAGAAGCTAGGGGGAAAGGAGTGAGCTGGTGAGCACCTTTGGCATGTCCCCATTGGTGGGGAAACTGGGTCAGGAGTGGCTGGCTGATTTACAGCTCAGTTGCGAGGACAGACACCCTGGTGGGGAATCCCTGGACAAGCCAGTCTCCCCCTGCAGCTTTATGGCCAGGTGGGGGAGCTGTAAAGGGGTGAACCACTTAGCCTGGCCAGGCCAAGTACCAGCCATACAATGGATGGCTCACACCCGAGGCAGCAGGAGACTCGCCCAGACAGGTTGGGGCAGGGTCCAGGCATGACCCCAGGGCCTGACCTGTACTGCTAGTTTAGGGCCTTGCCATGTTTGATAATGTGTTTGCTGTTATGTTAATAAAGCGGCCCTTTAGTTCTCAAAATTATGTGTCTGCCTCTTAATTCCAACTGTGGTGGCAAAAAGAACCCATTTAAGAAAGCATGGGAAAAAAACTTGATAAATCATTTTTTAAAACATTCCTAGAATATTTGTTTTTATAGCCTTGGTTCAAGTTCCAGCTTTCTAGATGATATGGAAATATTCACCTTGGAGATACAGTCTCCAGTACAGTTTCTGTGCAAATATTCTCATTTGGAATTATTGGAAGGGTCTTATGCCATTTCAAACATGGAACAATAGAAATATCATTATCATTTCCAACTGATTTACAAAATCAGTAAACATTGATGTCCTAAAGAAATCAAGCAGTTAGTGACAAATTGTGGCCTCTCTTTTCCCTCATCTCTCTATACATGTGTGTGTTTTCACAATTCCAATGGCTTACTACACACTTACAGACAAAAATCTTTTCACAGAGTAAAATACTATTTCCTTTCAATACCAGTAATTAATTAAAATTGGAAAAGGTATTATGTCATCCTTTGCGAACACAGAATGAGAGGGTTTTTAAAAATATATTTTATTGTTTTTTCCATAAAAGTATAAATAGGAGAGGGGAAGGTCGGGAAAGAGAAATAGAAGAGAGTGGGGGGGGGGAGTCATTTAGACTGCTTACATCAACATTCTAGTTATCGGTACATCATATTTTATCCTACCAAGTGTTCGACTGTGGTTACTGGTAGCAAGTAACAACAGTGCCTTTATATATTTACTACATTCTAGTCTTTATATTTAATTTTAATCCAGTTGTAGAAGGGGGTCCATGGGACAGAACAGTCTTCTTCCATTTGTCCTTTTATTAATGAAGTTAATTTGTCCATTTCCACGTTTTCCACTATCTTCGTTATTAGATCCTCTTGCAGGAGTATTGTTGGGCTTTTCCAGTAAGACACTAATAAAATTCTGGTTGCTGTTACTACATCTACGGTGAGGTATTTCTGTTCTTTGTTCAGTACATCTGGCATACAATTTAACAAAAATAACTCTGGTTTAAAGGGAATTGAAACTTGTAAGATAGTTTGTAGAAATGTGTGTACCATTGTCCAAAATCTGTGCACCTCTTTACAAGTCCACCACATATGTTAAAATGTCCCTGTACGCTTCCCACATTTCCTGCACTTATTTGACATTTTTTTATATATAGTTTGGCAAGCCGATCCAGTGTTAGATACCATCTATCAAACATCTTATATAAGTTCTCTTATATAACAGACTTAGTTATTTTAACATTCACTTTCCATATCTTATTCCATTGTACTGGATCAATAGTATAGCCTAGGTTCTGTGACCAAAGAGTCTTATATTTTGTCCACCCGCTCATTCGTCTTCCTTGGCATCAAAAATAAGTACATTTTCTTAATCAGTTTTTCATCAGAATCACATGACAATTTTTCAAAATCCTTTTGTTCTAGATAGAAGCCTCCCACTTTTTTATCTTTCTTATATCTAGATTCAATCTGAACCCTTGACTACCAATCTAGATTAATACCTTGTCTCTGTAATTCCTCTTTAGTTTTTAATACTCCTTTATCATCCAAGAGATCTTTATATCTAATAATCTTATCTGGAGAGAATATATTTGTTTGAGAGAATGCTTCTAATAGCAAAACCCATTGTGGGGTCTTGGAATATATTAGCGGTGCAATTTCTTCCCATGTTGTTATAATAGATTTCCTAATCCAATGATTTATGACCAGTTGTTTTTCCATACCATACAAATGCATGCCATCCTAGCTGTAAATCATGACCTTCCAAAGCTAGTGGTCTTTGATTTTCTAGAAGAATCCACTCCCTCGTCCAGACTAGGCAACACACTTTATGATAATTTTTCCAATCAGGTAAAGCAAAGCTTCTTTCAAGCCTTGAAGCACAAACACAGAATAAGAGTTTATGGTATCATAAAAAATTCTTTACTGTTTCAAACTGATTTTTTAAAAAAAAATTCACTAAAAATTGTTCTCCTAAAGATATCATGAGAAAACTTTTTTGTGACTTTATACCCTCTTTTCTTCCTCTTTTCCTCTGTATTTGTGTGAGTGCACACGCACAATTTCAATGGCTTATTATACACATACATAAATCTTTTCAAAGGCCCACAAAAGTAAAATACTATCACCTTTCAATACAAGTAATTAATTAAGATTAAACTTGCCCCCGTGGTAAATGTGAAATGATTTAATTATAATCAAAATGATCTAAATTGAATAGCTTGTGTTTCAAAGAGTCACTCATGTAGTGCTAAGAAGCTCATTAAATTCAATTTGCAGTAATGTACTGCTGTCATGTTTCTTTCCTGAACCACAGTATTATATTAAAGTTCTTTGATTATTTCCCTGTAGGATAGCATTAATATGGCACACCATGTAAAAGAAAAGCTCAGAAGAGACTTTGAGTTCCATTTACCTTTCCCCATACCTTTAAACAATTACTCTGAAAGAGAAATATTCATGCAAGTGTGTGTTGTGACATGTTCTTTGTGTCAAGAAAAATGAAGAGTGATAATGTGCAGCAGTTATTGTTGAAAAGTTAGAATTTGTATCACAGTCATTGCACATTTGTTTCCAAGATACTGCACCAAAGCCACAACATTGGTCCAGTTTATTCCATTCATTTGAATTTATAAAGATGCCATGGCAACAAAATTGCAAAGTAAAGATAAAATTTCTAGGAACAGAAACTTTACCTGGTCAAGTGGTGTATTAACCAACTAAAAATTTAGGTAATTAGTGGTGCTAAGAATTAAGGGTATATTTCTGGTGTACTAGTGTCCAAGGGAATAGAAAAGTTAATAATGAATATGATGGCTGCCTTCTAAAAAATGCTGGTAGATTTTGTTTATTTATTTATTTATTTATTTTATTTATTCAATTTATATACCGCCCATCCCAGGGGCTCTGGGCGGTGAACAGTTAAAATTGATAAAAACAAAAACTAAAATCAATATACAAATAACAAAACAATAAAACAAATTATAAAATTGCTACATTTGCTTCATCCATTTATTGTTTACAGTTTAGCAATACATAAATTGATTAATATTGTACTCTTTGCATATTTCCCATTCATTTCCTATTCAGTGGTTGTTGAGCAGGACAGGTTCCCTGTGTATTGTATTGTGCTAGTGCCAGATAAAGAACTTGATGTAACTCTTGCAGGGCAAGAGTTGTCATGGTCTGTATACTGAGGCCCACAGAAGACCCACTACCAATTGATGAGTGGTCCATTCGCTCCTACCAGTGTTGAGGGATTGCCTGTGGAATCTTAAGGGCCTTTGGGACACTCTAATTTCTTGTTAGGTGAGGAGTCTGAAGGCAGCTAGAGAGGGACAGCTAGAGAAGAAGCAAAATATAACTGTTTTTGCTACTTTAAACCCTACTAATACTGAAGGAGCTTAACAGACCTGAGAAAGATGTAGCCAACCTGCACCTTAGGGAGCCCTTCTAAGTTGAGAAAACTGAAGGAGACAATAGAGCAGAGCTCTCTTGCATTCTTTTTTAGCCCTTCTAGCCCTGTCAGATCTTAAAAGCAAGAACCACCCATGTTCTACTACATCTCCAAGCACCTACCTCCCTATTGGGTAGTTCATTGGGAACTCAAATACCCATTTCCTTCTTAAGGAGTTCTGGGAGGAATGCAACTCCACAACATTTCTTAGTCTTGTTGGTATCCACCAAGCTTAGTAGAGCATCAAAAATTGTGCACTTCTTCCTCCTCCTGGAGAATATGAGAATACAGATGCATTTGTGATATGTTTCTTGGAGGGCATGTTGCATAGATCCTCTCTAAAACCTGGAGGTGATCCTGTCCATTGGACTTGTACTGGAGAATAACATATGTTTATCCATCTTAAACATTTTGTAAAGTATCACACTATTTTTTTATTTGGTGGAATCTCTTTCAATTAAGCATTACTATGCAAACTTAATAGTGAATGTCTTCTGAAATTATCCATTATAAACAGTAGACATGTATGGTGTGAACTGCAGCATAATCTAAAATATAAAAATATAATGCCTTACATTTCTTTTTTTTTTCTCCAGTTAAATGAAGCCACTTGTTTTCCTGTTTAATTCAGTCACTGACATTGCAGAGTTGCTCCTGTCTTAGCCCATTAATTTCAATGAGTTTAGCCTGGAATAATTCCGTGTAGGATTGCATTGTGAATCTAGAATATATGATCATGCCATAGTCACATTCACTTTTTAAAAACAAGAATCCTTGCCCACAATGCACAACTAGGGATGTGTGTTTTAATATTTCTAGCCCAAATATATACCCCAAAATACCTTACTCATATTTTCCAAGTATATTCATGTATTTTGATAATATTTGGGATTCTCAGGAATACCAAATATCCAGATCCTGAATATTTCGAGAAATAACTGGATTTCCAGAAATCAAAGTGTCATGTAAAATGTATTGGGGAAAAAAGATCAGTCAGGGACAAAGAAACAGGACAAATTCATTTTGCTAAATGCAGTTACAGTAAAAATAGCTATGAAGTAGAAGTTGCCATAGAGATTACAATTTAAAAGAGGCAAACCCTACTAACACTGGCTACATCCAGTTTTTTTTTTAATAAAGAGGTTGGTGCCAAATATTAAACATGGACTAACCCAGTACATATCTAAAGGACGCACAGATTTGTGCCCCACTCTTTATAATAACTGGAGTGACATCAATTTCCTTTGGATGAAGCCATGCTAAGATTTGTGTCCTGATCTTCAAAATCCTTCACCATTCTATCCCATTCAGTTTAATTTTGTCCTGCAGTAGCAGACAGCATTGTAAATAGTCTGCCAGACAGAAAGATAATTAAAATCTAATAACTAAGTCACAGGACAGATAGCCATTAGAAAAATGATCACAACAAACCTAAGGCATTATGAATTATGGATGATGAGGGGAGACCATGCAAAATAAAATATTTAAATAAATACTGCTTTTTGTTCAGAAGGTTTATGCCAATCTCATGTAAAACCAGTTTTCCAAACCTCTCTGACACTTTAAAAAACAATCAGCTAGACACACACACTCACACACAAATAAATAGCTAGGTACTAAAATTCTTCTTTTTCCTCAGATGAATGGCTGCAGTTTCACAGCAGGTATTATGTATACAACAAGTGGATTGTCCCATTTCAATACAGCTGAACAAAATTATGGTTTCATCAGTGTGGCCTTTTATGCCTCCTTGGACTTGCTCATCTTTGTGGATTTCTGGTCCAAGGGAACACATTCATACTAGAAGCAGGAAGCTGAAGAAAATAAGCAGAGGGGTGAGGTGCTAAGTGACTCATGAAGGGCCTGAAAAATAAAGGATGGCTACAGTACCAACAGAAGTAAATGACAAAGAATGATTAGGCACTTATCCTAACAGGACTCCCATCTCAATAATGGTGTTGGATGACTAGCATCTGTGACCAGAGAAAAATAATGAAAGGGTTGAGTAACAGCACCCTTAGTTTTTTCCTGTGCTGTGGTTGAATGTAAATTCAATGGTAAATAAAACTGAAACAATTCACTTTTTAATTTACAAACATCAATTTGGTGTACATTTACAGGAGACATCCAAGCTAGTTTCTTCATATGGTTCTGGTTGGGCTCAAGAAGATGGTAAGAGCAAAAGAATGATGACTGGTAGAAAAAGATCAGCCTACAGAACTCATCAGGCATGAAATGTGTTTTCTCTGTATTGGAGATTTTGTGTGCTAGCCAAGATTTACCAAGATGCTCTTAGGGTGGTGAAGTGGTAAGATTGTCTTAAACATCTGCCATCTTTCAATAGATGTATTCAGCCTATTCGGGATGAGTGAAGTAGAAATCTGAATAAATAAAATGAGCTACCATTTTCAGCTCTTTTTCTCCCACAACCTAGGTATCCTTTCAAAAGCAAAACAAAGTATGTGTGAAAAATAATTAGCCTGACAAGTGACAGCAAAGCAGCCTGAAAGGCATGAAGTGTGGAAGGCATGATGGTGGTTATAGTGTCAAACTAGGAGCTAAGAGTCCCAGTTTCCAACCCCCTGTCTACCATAAGGTTTATTGGGTGATCTTTGGTCACACGTTGTCTCTCAATTTATCTGATCTTACACGTTTGGTGTGAGGATAAAACAGTGAAGAGAAGAAAAAATATACATAGCCCTGAATTTCTTGGAGTGTGGGATAAAAATAAATTAACAAAGTGTTGTCAGAAACTAAACTTGTATCAATGACTTTTCTCTGAACATCTGTGTTGTGAGGCACTCTACTAGCATATGAATCTGTGTTGTCTGGCTAGCATCCTCTTATATCCATAAAAATAATTGTAGAGTTATTTTGTGAATGTTTACTTGAAAGTATGCTCTGACTTCTATGCAGAAGATGTACAGAAACCTAAATTTACTTTCATAATATGAATGATTGACATACAATCAGAGAATCTGTTCTACTGACATACAATCAGAGAATCTGTTCTACCGATGCACTTAATACATGTACCAGTTAATACAAATCAAGTTTTATCTCCTGTTTGCTTGCTTTGCAGAGGAAACTTAGAGGTTAATTAAAAATTTATTTTCAGAAGATAACATCATCCAGATAAGATATAAATATATAGGTATGTAATGTCACTGTCATTGGGGCAATAACTACATTTTGGCTGATAGATGTTACTGTTGTTGAATAATTACAAGATAACAAGAGGTTAGAAGTTCACATTTTATGGGATCTCTAGGTTCATCACAAATCGATAGCACATAGAAGGAATATGTAATAGTGAATGAATTCAGGGCCCTTCAGCACTAAACCAGAGAAGTATGCTACGAGTACACCTAAATCAAAAAGAGAAACTGATGCAAGATGTGTCTTCTACAATGTTTTGGATCCAGAGGTTCCAAAGGAAATATTGTCTTTTTCTGGATGGGACATTGCCAGCTTGGATCTAATCCTTTTGTATCATTAGTTTCAGCCCCATTCTTTGTAACAAGAGCTTCCAGGCTCTTTGGGGCAGTTGTGTTTTGAACTTAACAGCACCAAAATATCACAGAACACAGTCTTTCCTCAAATAATCGGTTCACTGAGTTCACTGAGTTACACTGCACACAGAGAGACACACATACACAAACACACACTACAATGGACCCTGACGAAGGTGAGTGTTGGTGGGTACGCACTATGGTAGAAAAGTGGCTCGTAAAGGGATAGCTAGGTGGGGACTTTATGTTCACTTTTTTTCTTTCTCATGCCAATAAATTATTACCTTTGCATCCTGCTGTTTCCTGTTGGTACCATTTTCCCTTGTGCTTGCAGTTTTGTTCACACAATGAGAGAAGTGTTCTCATTTTAATCATCACCAACCTCCATTGCCCAAGTGTAGGCAATGATTGGCTGAATTACCTCTCACCCCACCTAAAAAGACTTGTGTTTTTCTCATAATTTTTTTTTTTTAGCTGTGGGAAGGCAGGATTGTTTTGGAAAGGGCAGAGGAATCCTATCAGATCCACTCAGATGTAAGTCCAATGTTATTCAATAGTGCTTACTCGCAGGGAAGTGTCTTTCGAATTGTAGCCTATAATTAAAGTCTGCACATCTCTTCTTCCAAACGTTTCCAAAGCTGATAGTTGGGGTGGAGAGGGGTCTCCTCTTGCAACAACACAGTTGGCAGGGGGCCAATGCCATTGCCTGGGTAGTTACTAAAAATAATACAGTCATGTGCATTGGGCATATTCCCCTTTCCTGCAAACAGAGTTAATTAATAATGTAAGGGCTCTGCCCCTTTGGAATCCAATTGGGGAATGCCATTAAGGAAAACAAGATGTTGCCATGCCAGCTCAGTGCTTGCCTACTGCTGCCACTACTTCAAGGTAGGAACAAAAAAAACCCCTCACTTTTTGGTGGGGGAAGGCCATTATAATTTGGTTTCCTAGATTTGTTTCAGCATTCTGGAAGATGCTTTAACAAAACAGTTTGCTACAAAAGCAGAAGTGCAAGCAGACAACTTGGAAAAGAACCCTTGAAATGTCAAATTGAAACCTAAGGGGGAATTAAATGTCCATAATTCAGAAGAAAGCCCAAAGAGGTATGGGGCCAAAAGCGGTAAAAAAAAGCCGTGAAGTCAAATCTCACAACTGTTTTGGTGTGGAATTTTGAAGGTAACATCTCATGTATGTCAATTGATTTGAGCCTTGCGCCTGCACCCACTACACCCTTGTTTCAGTTCTAGGCTAAAACATTCCTTTTTACCCCAGCCTTTACTTAGGGGATGATCTTTTAAATTGTTTTATAACTTGCTCCAATCTGTTTTACTCTTTTACAACTGTGGCATGGTTTAAGCTATACATACATTGGGGTTTTAATGCTATGTTAATAGTTTATTATTCTATTTTTATCTGTTTGGTGCTTTTACTATGTTTTATTTCTAAGCTGTTCTGCCCTTCTTTAAGTCATGTACCACTCTCCTGTTGCCAAGTTTCACATGTGCAGAGTCATAGCAATATCTAGCCAAGAGTGAGAGGTTCTTGAGTACTGAATCATAGGGGAACAATTGAGGATAAACTAACAGATCCAATCGTTCTGCAAAATAAATTATCTGACTGCTGAGGAGTTTTTAAGTCAGGCTCAGTTAGCGTAGCGAGTTTATTTTCTGAGGGAAGCAAGCAGGAAACTCTTGTTTTGCTTGATGGTGAGGTGTGGCTAGTTTGAAGACCTCCTAAAATTGCAGCGGTCATATGCTCATTAACTGAAACAGTTGTCAGAGAGGAAGTGCATCTAAGTGCACTTAAGCTCTGCAGGGATTTGGCTTGTCTTGTATTTAAACCCACTTGTAGCAGTGGTTTTCTGGGAACAAACAGATTTTCCTCAACCAAAAGCTGTGAAGCTATGTTGCTGCAGTATATTCAAACAGGATCTGTTTTTAAACACAAAAATTAAGAAAGTTAATAAACAAATCAATTTGTCCTTTGATAATATTGCTTCCTATGCCTCGGTCATGCTCACAATTAATAATTTCTCACAATAATATACTGACATCATTATAATCATTAAAATAGAAAGTGGGTCATATTACCTTAAAACTTAGCAAAAGGGGATTTTTTTCACACAATACACAAAATAAAGGGTTCTTCACAGCAGTATAGAAATGTTCTAAATAAATAAATGTATGTTGCTCTGATAAATCATAGTCAAGCTATCATTACCATCCAGCTGATGACTTCAGGGTTCTCACAAACCTTGTTTTTTCTGTGCTCAAAGATGCATGTCTCACTATATTCTGACTAGCTTGATACACGTGCTTCGCTATGTTATTTAACTACTTTAAATCCAGTTATAATACTTAAGGGTATCTAACATATTTTTTTTATGGCAACCCTAGTGAACTTTTAGGGGAGACTGGGAGGTGCATTTTACCTCAGAACACATTTGATGACTCCCAGTAACAACTGCAGACTGTTTAGAATGTTGGGGGAGGGGTAAGGACCAATCAGGCTGCATATGCAAATGACCTCTATGTTCCAACTGTCTGGGGGGAGGGGGAATGTTGTGAGCCCTAATCAGCCTGCATATGCCAATGAATTTGAAAGGCTGGCCCAATCATGGAAGAGTGCTCAAGCTGTCAGTAGGTGGGGGCGCAAGCAGGCAGCAGCCACACAGGGAAGCTATATCATTCGGGGAAAAAAACATTTTAGCCCTTTTTACCCCCTTAGGGGTGAATTTCTTAAACTCCCTTCTTAGTGAGTGTTTACATCATGAAAGGAATGTTCTGCCCAAATTCCATGCTTCTAGGTCCAGGGGTTTGGGCTGGGCATTGATGAGTCAGTCAGGACACTTGTCTTTATATATATAGACTAGCTTGATTCCCGTGCTTCGCTACGGTATTTAACTACTTTAAATCCAGTTATAACATTTAAGGTTATGTACCATTTTTGGTGGGGGGGGGGGTAGAGTTGGTTTTGCAGTATAATAGCATAGTACCCAAGCTTCACAAAAGTGTTTGAATAAAGTGAAGCATGTTGATGCCAAAAACTGATGAAGTGATTTTCGAAATGTAACATTTATTGAAGAGATTTTTAAAAGGAAAAGATTGTAGTGCAAGAAAAAGTGAAAAATACATACAACTGTGTTTTTTTCTGCTGAAGAACCTCTTTGTAGACCACATTGGTGGTTTTTCCCTCAGGTGCTAGGATCACCAGGTTGCTGGGTGAGCTCATTCTGGAGCAGGCCACATAGAACTGCCCATGTGAGAAGCAGTCCTCCTTCAAGTCAATTCCTACCACCTTCAGTATCTGGCCCTGGGACTTGTTGATCATCATAGCAAAGCAGGCCTCGAGGGGGAACTGCAGTCTCTTGAATTTGAAGGGGTTCTCTGATGGTATGAGTGGTATGCGTGGTATGAACACCTACTCCCCTGGAGCACTGCCAGTGAACAATGTAGCCTTGATGTTCCTGTGAAGGGCTTTCACTCGCAGTCTGGTGCCATTGCAGAGTTTGGGTGGATTGCAGTTCCGGAGCAGCATCACTGGAGCCTCCACTTTGAGGAGAAGCTTGTGGGCTGGAAACCCAGGAGGGTTGAGCATGCTGAGGAACTCCATCATCCATTTGCAACACTGAGTCCACAGATCTGTACTCCATTTCTGCTCGTTAGAGGGAGTTAAGTTGTGTTTCTTTAATGATGGCAGCCTTGTCGTTCTTGGGGATCAGAATGGCATGCTTGCATACCCAGTCCATGGACTTCTCCATGATCATGGTGATATCAGGTTGTATCTTGGTTGTTCAGTCTGCTAGGGTCGTCTGTGCCCAGGCCTGCAGGGATGGTCACTTTTCCCTTGGATTCAGGACTTGCTTGTACTTGGCCACTGCTGTTCAGTGCACTGCAGGAGTATGATATGCATATTTCTTTGCCGCATCTCTAAGTTGCTTCTTCCTTTTAGCATTGGTATCTCTTGCACAATGTCTGCCAGGAGACTTCTTGGAGGCAATAAGAGATTATGGCTGCGAGAGGCGGAGTTGGACTGAGGGAGGGGTGGTGTTGTGGTAGGGTTTCCAGGTCCAAGTTGGGAAATTCCTGAAGATTTGGGGAGTGGAGCCTGGAGAGGGTGTGATTTGAGGAAGGGGAGAGGCCTTAGTAGGGTATGATGCCATAGAGTTCACACTTCAGAGCAGCCATTTTCTCCAGGGGAATTGGTCTTGGTTGCATGGATATCAGCTGTAATTCTAGCAGATCCAAGCTATCACCTGGAAACTGGCAACCCTATGTGGTGGGCACTTTGGCAGGTTCATGTGAGAGACATTGAAATGGCCCCTAGAAATGTCATGTACCATCTCCCCATGAACATTTAAAAACTCAGTTACCATACTGACTTTTATATAAAATCCCTATTCAGGAGTCTTGTACCGTCTTTCTTCAACTGTCTGCAGTTTCCTTGACCTGATTTTTACTTCAGAGTTCAACAGCTGACCAGTCAGAGACAGGGGGGTGCAAGCAGGCAGGTCCCATAGTAGGTTTTCCAGGTCCAGGTTAGGAAATTCCTGGAGAATTTGGGGTTGGAGACTGGATAGAGTGGAGTTTGGGGAGGGTAGGGGCCTCAGAATGGTTTAATACCACAGAGTCCACTCTCCAAAGCAGCCATTTTCTCCAGGGGAACAGATTTCTGTCACCTGGAGATCAGTTGTAATTCTGGGAGACCTCCAGCCACCCCCTGGAGGCTGGCAACCCTACACAACAGGGAGATTGGCAACCCTCATGAACTTTTAGGGGAAGATTGGGAGGTGTATTTTACCTCAGGATACATACAATGTCTCCCATAGTAACTGTGTTGGGCTGAGCCCCAATCAGGCCACATATACAAATGACCTTGAAAGGCTAGCCTAATCAGGGAAGAGTGGCAGAGCTGGTAGTTGGGAGTGGGGGGAAAACAGGCTGCAGCCTGCCAGCCACATAGGGAAGCTGTATCCCTATGAGAAAACACATTTTAGCCCATTTTACCCCCTTAGGGGTGAATTTCTTAAACTCCCTTCTTAGTGAGTGTTTACATCAGGAAAGGAATGTTCTGCCCAAATTTCATGTTTCTAGGTTCAGGAGTTTAGGCTAGGCAATGATGAGTCAGTCAGGACACTTGTCTTTATATATATAGACTAGCTTGATGCCCATGCTTCGCTATGGTATTTAACTACTTTAAATCCAGTTATAATATTTATGGGTAAGTAACATTTTTGGTTTGGGGCGGGTTGAGTTGGTTTTGTAGTATAATAGCATAGTACCCAAGCTTCACAAAAGTGTTTGAATAAAGCAAAGCATATTGATGCCTAAAACTGATGAAGTGTTAAAATGTAACATTTGTTGAAGGGATTTTTAAAAGGAAAAGATTGTAGTGCAGTAAATAAAGTGAAAAAAGTACAACCTTATTTTTCTACTGAAGGACCTCCTTGTAGACCTCATTGGTGGTTTCCCCCCACTTTGGAGCCGCCACTTTGAGAAGCTTGTAGGCTTGGAAGCCAGGAGGGTTGAGCATGTTGAGGAACTCCACAGAGTAGCAGACTGCATCATCCATTTGCAACACTGAGTCCAGAGATCTGTACTACATTTCTGCCCCTTCGAGGGAGTTAAGTTGTGTTTCATTAATGATGGCAGCCTTGTCTTTCTTGGGGGTCAGAGTGGCACACTTGCACAGCCCGTCCATGGACTTCTTCATGATCATGGTGATATCAGGGTATATCATGGCTGTTCAGTCTGCTAGGGTCGTCACTACTGTGCCCAGGCCTGTAGGAATGGTCACCTTTCCCTTGGACTCAGGACTTGCTGATACTTGCACACTGCTGCTCAGTGCACTGCAGGAGTACGATGTGCATATTTCTTTGATGCTTCTCTAAGTTGCTTCCTCCTTTTAGCATTGGTATATCTTGCACAATGTCTGCCAGGAAGCTTCTTGAGGGCAGTAAGAGGTGATGGCTGCAAGAGGTGTGAGGTGGAGTTGGACTGAGGGAGGGGTGGTATGGTGGGCCCTTTGGCAGGTTCATGTGAGAGGTTTGCACTGAAATGGCCCCTAGAAAGGTCTCCCCATGCACATTTAGAAACTTAGTTGTCATACTGACTTTTATATAAAATCCCTATTCAGGAGTCTTGTACTGTCTTTCTTTAACTGTCTGCAGTTTCCTTGACTTGATTTTTACCTCAGAACACATTGTTCCACACCTGACCAATCAGGGAGGAGGGTGCAAGCAATCAGGAGCCTGCGTGCCACACGGGAAAGCCAGGCCCCATGGGGAGATTGGCAACCCTAGAGGGGAAGACTCGGAGGTATATTTTTACCTCAGGCACATTCAATGACTCCCAACAGCAACTGCATACTGTTTAGAATGTTGGGGTGATGGCGGGGTGTGGGCAGTTCCACCTGCTCCACTCCTGATCTTGGCTGGGTGAAGGGGGAATTGGCATTGTCACCTGCTTTGCTCCTGATCTGAGCTGGGTGAAGAGGGGATGGGCATTTCCACCTGCTCCACTCCTGATCCCAGCTGGGTAATGGCAGAGGGTGGTTGTTGCCACCTACTCCACTCCTGATCCCAGGTGGGTCAATGCAGTGGGCGAGTATTGTCACCTGCTTCCAGCTGGGTGAAGGGCAGGCAGACATTGCCACCTACTTTCCTCCTGATCCCAGCTGGGTGAAAATGAGGGATGGGCAATGCTACCTGCTTTGCTCCTGATCCCAGCTTGGTGAAGACAGGGAGTGGGCATTGCCACCTGCTCCCCTCCTGATCCCAGCTGGGTGAAGGAGGAGGTTGGGCACTTTCACTAGCTCACTCCTGATCCCAGCTTGGTGAAGGCAAGGGCTGGGTGTTGCCACCTGTTCTGTTCTGATCCCAGATAGGTGAAGGGCAGGTGAGCATTGCCTCATGCTCTGCACTTGATCCAGGGGAGCTGGCATTCCCAGCTGGGTAAAGGTGGGGGATGGGCATTGCCACCTGCTCTGCTCCTGATCCCTGACAGGTGAAGTTGGGGCGGGCATTACCTCCTTCTCTGTGCCTGATCTAGGCTGGGAGAAGGGGGATGAGCATTGCTACCTGCTCCCCTCCTGATTACAGTTGGATGAAGGGCAGGCAGGCATTGTCACCTGAGCCACTCCTGATCCCAGCTGGGTGAAGGTCAGGCGGACATTGCCGCCTGCTCCACGCCTGATCCTGGCCTGGGCTTCCCACCGTGGCACTCTCTCTGGAGGTCTGGCTGCCTCATCTGGGCTTCCCTTTACAGCAGCACCCTCTGGTGGCCCACCAGGGTAGGAAGTGAGTTGCCTTGAATACGCTTAGCCTTTTATATAGTAGGGTTAAAACTGCATTGTGTGACATGCCTATAATAAAAACTGCACTTATAACTGCACTTAAAAACTGCTATAAAAGGAAAGTGAAATTGTTAGTACAACTGTTAACTGGGCATCAGTGCTCTGTACTAAAAACACAGCAAGTACAGAGCATTGATGCCCTGTTAACAGTTAACAGTCAAAAAGACAAATCCATTCAGGGATATACAGTGTCATGGAAAGTGTGTATTGATAAGAGGAAAGGAAATCTGAGTGGATTTCAATGATAGTGCTGATAGATTTTTTCTTCACAGAACAGTCATGTCATTATAGCAGAAAAAAATGCTACTATACTGCTCCAAACAGGTCGTAGTTGAATAAGAGTCTGAAAGAAGTTTAACTATGCACTAGCAACTGAACAACTAAGTCTTTCCAGCTACACTGTAACTTATCTTTTTCAGCTGCTGCATGCAAGATTTGGGTTTTAAGTATGCCTCTTTTAAGAGCAGCCAGGAAAAATGAGTATTGAAAGGTATGAAATAGGGGGGATGCCAGCCTCCGTAACAGTTATGTTCACATTATTATACGGCATGGAAGAAATTCCATAACTGTGTTTTTTTTATTTGTTTATTTTCATTTATATTCCGCCTTTCTCCTCAATGGAGAACCAAGAAGAATTTTATTTTTTACTTACCCAATGTTGTTTCACTGGGGCAGGTTCATGAAAGTTTGTGGTTCATGAAATGCAACAAACCATGGACCACATGGGGTTTTTTTTCTAGTTCGTGCCCATCTCTACTGTAATGTACTTTATGTTGTCTTTGAAGACAAATGGGAACTTCACTTAGTATACCATAAAGGTGCCTAGTGGCTGATGAGAGCTAGCAAATTTGGCCATATTATTAAGATCTTGAAATATTTCATGGATTCTATTTTGTTTTTGAGTTCAAGTCAAAGTAAAGCTCTTAATGGCCTGGGACTGACATACTTGCTGGACCACATCACCTCCTATCAGAGGTTGAGAGTACTGTACTCATCACCACAGGTGCTGTTTACAGTCCTATCTCTGAGGGAGGTTACAATGATTTCAGCTATTACTCAGGATTTTTTTCCGTGACAGCACCATCTCTTTGGATAGGGCTGCTAGAGAAGAGTAGGAAGTATCATTTCTGGAGATCTATAGGTATCAATATTGATAATGATATAGATATTGATATAGATTGATGATTTAAAAGGAACTTTGGAATTTGATCTGCTATTGTGATTGTTTGAATCTATTATTGATGGATTTAATGTTAATGATATTATCTGTCTATCTGAAAACTCTTTGAGTCTATGATATATAAATATTTTACATGAATAAAGAGTAATAGCATAAAAATAGGAATATTTCCATTTTTGCTTATCAGCAGCTTGTTAAAAAACAGCTGCAGGTTTGTTATGCAATGCCTGACACTACAATAGGACCCACATTCAGCTGTAAACTTTATGCCTGAACTTGAGGAAACAAAATATAGATACCTGCTCTCAAGATGCTGATTGTAGGTCTTGGGATCCAAGATCTGCATCCTATAGATTCAACAGTTATGTATCAAAGTAGCTTTTGCTGTGTCTTTATGGGAATCCCCCAAATTGGGAGACGGAGCATGCAGGCCCCATCTCCCCTCAAAGAGATCAGATCCCCATGCAAAACCACCATCAAAGTTGTGACAAGTGGGAACAATGAAATGAACATCAAAATGAACATTCAAAAGAACTCCAAGTGTTGGGAATGGCAGGTGGGATTTTGCCTGCTGAGCACAACTGAAGCTGGGGTGGGGGAGATTGCCTTAAATAGCAGCCAGCCAGACCTGAGTGAAGACAGGCTCCCCAGGTCCGGAGCTAAACCCCGCCCCTGCCAATCCACCTCCCAACCAGCCCTAATTGACCGGCTGGGTAACTTAGTAACTCCTGTTGTGACTTAGAGTACTAAAAGGTTCTTATATTATACTTCTGAAGATATAATATGATATATAAAAGGTATAATATAATATAATAAAGGGTTCATGAATTGTGATTAAAATACTTTAGAAATGTGTATTATAGCTGGTTTATTAGTACATTTATGTGGGATTTTTTTTAGCTTTCTGGGAAGCAGAACATGGCAGCCGCCATGCCTCCAGCCCCTCTGACATCTCACAGCCAGCAAACCGGCCGCCCAGGTAAGTCCGGGGGCTGTTTTTTTCTCCTCTTAAATTCTACCATCCTAAGCAGAGTTACACTATTTTAAGGAGAACCAGTGTAGTGTAGGGGTTAGAGTGCTGGACTAGAATCTGGAGACATAGGTTCAGATTCTACTCTGCCATGCAAGCTTTCTGGGTGACCTTGGGCCAGTCATACAGTTTCAGCCTAACCTACCTCAAAGTGTTGTTCTGAAGAGAAAACAAGAGGAGAATAGAATGATGAATGCCACTTTGGGAGGATATAAATGAAGTAAATACATTAAGACTGCAGAAGTCAGTAGGATTAGATGAGTGTAAGCCTGCTTAGGATAGTATTGTTAATACAGACTGATACTTTTTATTTTCATTTACTTTTTATATTTGATGATATTTCAGACTGTAAAAATTTTTGGCACAGCCATATTCACAATGGCTGTTTTTTGAAAGCAAAGTCTGAAAATGTTCAAGTACACTCTGAAATATAAATTGTTCCTGGAAAAGTATAAGAGTAGAATAAGAAAATGGAATGCATTTTTTTCTCATAGAATAGAATATTAAAAGGATGGTGAGAAAAGTTGAATTTATGGAAATGATGCCATGGAACATTGAAGCCTCACATATTAGAGACTGACTTTGAGAAGCTGCATGGGAATAGGTGAATCTCTCATTTTATCTGTCATTGATGTTATTGTAGTATATAAATTAACATCTATCAGACTTCCATCATGAGGCTTCTACAAAGCTGTAACATCTGCTGCCTAAAATCCTTTAACTGGAGCTATCAGCGACTAAACCTAAAAACTTCTACCACTGAGGCACAATTCCTCCTCACAATGCTGGAAAGGAGAATAAAGTATATTTAACAAAATGTCCTTTCTTTTTAAAAAAAGATAAAAAATTATTTGGGGGAGAATGAGTTGTCATGCTTTTCATGTAGTTTTGCTCACATTTTTTAAAGAAAACCATCAAACGATAACAGGAAATCTCAAGCATGAATCATATATTTGGACAAAATAGAGTTTATTCAAATGGGCAGTAATTCCCGTCTGCTGTCAAAAGATAAAGGCTTACAATTTTCTGCTGAAATGTGTACAATACCATGTAAATTGTGCATATGTAATCATTGTTGCTTTTTAAAGGGAGGGGGTGGGAGAGAAGTATTTAATATCAATGCTACACTGGGAAAAGATTATTTTTAAATTGTAAACATCTTTCATTCAAATCATCTGACAAGAGAAGATGAGGGCCAGCTGTTAGGTATATCACTTAATGCAAGAAAGAAAGCAGACATTACAGTAAAGTGTTGTCACATGAATGGAACTCAACCTGCGTTGCTCTTTGTTCAGTTGGAAGGATTTTTTTTTTTAATCAGCAAATTTGCCTCTCACCTCCTATAGAGTAGACAAAGCTATCAAAAACACAACAAAATTCTAAAATTTTAGTATGGCACCTGAAGGATGGTAAAGTAAATCTCAAATGAGTTTGAACGGGGAAGCCTTCCAAAGGTAATGTGCCACCACTAAGGAAGACCTATCTCCAGTTAAACCCCCAACAACCAACTATCATATACCTCATTAGGCAGGAGTATGAAGAACAGGGCTTGGAAAGAGGATTTGAACTAGTAGGCTGGACAGTACAGGAGAAGGCAGTCTTTTAAGTTGTTATAACATATGTTGTTATAACATACGTTGTTATGTATAATATTTTCAGCTGCATCTGAAAATATTAAATGTCAACATATTATTTCATCCCCAGTATGCACAATTCCAATTGAAAGAGAGTGACACATGAGAAGAATTTGAGCACAGCATTCACATACCACCTATTTAATATAGCAGGGTTCATCAGGGATTAAGAAACAACAACACTAGCCCTTTAAAACAGCCCTGCATGGCATTAAGCTCTCTACACCATTTTGAAAACAGATGAGCTTACCATTCAAAGCTTAGCTCTCTCCACCCTGCAGTGGCTATAGGTAAAGCATTCACATGGATGTTTCACCTGTACCCACTTCATAGCACCCCCTTTGTGTTACCTGAAGTGGTCTCCTTGCATTAAATATGATTTATGGGGGGAATTAGCAAGCAAGGAAGATGGCTATATGAGAGGTGGTAACTGGAATCGAATCACCTGTGTCTACAGGGTCCCAGTCCCAATAAGCCAAGTGAGTCTGGTGCTTAATATCAAACAATAACTTTTATTAAGAACAAGGCTCCATGCACATACACACAAAGTTACTTGGGGGAAAATAATTACACACACACACACACACACACACACACACACACACACACACACACACACACAGTCCTAAGAAACTTAGCCAGAGATTGGGAATAGAGATAGAGGGAGTAAGTATATCTACCTATCCTGGAGAAGGGGTCCAGTCCATGGAGGAAAAGAGTAGCTTCAAATGCCAGCATCATCGGCCAAGAGAGCAAGAGGCTTAGGGAAGTGACCCTAAGGGAGAAGCCAGAAGGCTTGCACGATTTGAATGAGGCCAGAGCTCTACCTTTATAGGTAAAATGTGCCCTGAAGTGGAGGAGAGTCCTCCTAGCAGTTAGGGCAAAGACTCTAATGGTTAGTTCCTGAGTTGGACAAAAGGATTGATGGCTCTGGTCGATGGCTGCCAGGGTGTGTGAAAGCAAATGCAAAGCGTGTTTCAGTGCTTGCACAAAGGAATGATTTGCTGATAAAGTCCACCAGAGCTAAGGTTAAATACTTTTAGGGAGGAACTGCTCTTTCCCAGGAACAACTTCATATACTTATGCATGCCATTTGATAGCTCTTCAGTCATGGACAGGAGATCTCATCATGGAAGGAGGGAGAGGAATGTGCTAAATGGGGGTGATGCTGTGAGTCCTTTATTGCTCTGGGCACCGGCAGGGCTGGCGATGGCAGTAAATCCAATGAAGCCGCGGTCATTCCGCATTCCAGAGCAGCATTCCTTGCATGCCTGGTTTTCCTGGGTGGGATGTAGCAATGGCAGGGACTCTCTGGCTGGCTAAAACGTAGCCATTTTAAACTCCAGAGGCTTGTACACTTTTAATATTACATGCAGCTATATGAAAACTGCTGTACAACTGGTGGAGGCAGGGCCAACTGCTTACAATTGAACTGGATCAAAGGTTTATTTTTAAATGGTTGAAGGAGGGAGAGCTCAAAAGTTGTGTTCTGAATAAAAGTAATGTTTTTGGGGTCTTTTCATAAAATGTGGGGCTTCCGGCTCTCCATGTGGAAACTACCGGCTCTGTGTTTGGAAAAAGCCAACTGTGAGATTATCAATACAAAATGGAAGCCTTTTTGCCTAAGCTCAAAATGGATGATATATTTTATTCAGGAAGTGGTAAATAATACACATCATCAAAGAATTCCTTCCTTCCTTCCTTCCTTCCTTCCTTCCTTCCTTCCTTCCTTCACATTTTTTTCAACAGAAAACTAAAAACATTTTCAGGGGTTAATTCCAGGTGAGACTTTGGACAAAATAAACATTAAATATTATCTCACATCCAAGTCTAGGCACTGAAAAAGGGTAATAGGAAGCAAACTATACATTTGATTTTCATGAGACTATGAACAGCATTTGTATTATGTTCTGCTTTATCTTATGTTTTTGCTTTTTCTAATAATAAAATAGTGATGATGACAAACAATATTACTGCCTGCAGTTTATTGATTTTATTCTCTCCCTCTTTCATTAAGCTTTTCTCACATTAGATATTTTTTTCTGTTCCTTTGTACAATCTTTTTTAAGTAGAGTAGCCAAAAATATATATTTGAGCCTGTGTCAAGCCTACAATATTACAGAGGCTTTCATGTTTTGACAAAATGAGTTGTCTTTTTTTTTTTTTACAGAAAATCCATTGGTTGCTATCAAAATTGTCTTTCATTCTTAATGATGCTCTTAGCACAAAAGGATTCTTGGAAAGGGGAAAAAACATGAAATCAATGCAGGTCAAAAGAATCAAGGATACTGGAAATGAAAACGAAGTCACTTTAATGTGCAGTACTTAACTAAAGTAAAATGTTTCCTTTTATTAAACTAAAAGAGTCACATTACTTTTTGAAAGATCCTTTCTATAATGAAACACTTTTTACTATCAAATATTGTTAAATGTTTGCCAAAGCTTACACAGAAAGGCCTTTATGTAACCACTTCTTAAAATCAATCAGGCTCCTTGCAAACACGTGCTTTCTACTGAAAGCAGATTAAAATGACCAACAACTCAAAATGTAAGTGGGCAGAGAATTGAATTCTCAGTGCTGCTATCCAATAACACCCCCCCCCAACACACTTGAAAGCAAATGCCAAGCAGAGAACACAGAAGGCCCACAATGTTTAACAGGGAATGCAAAGTATCTGAAATGAAAGCAATTCTTGGCAAAGAAAAGAGAAACAAATATACATCTAGGCCTTTTCCAAATGGGCAATTTACTCTTCTCTTTTGATTGTTTGCTCCTCGAGGATCAGATCGCCCTGGGGACGATCGACACACCTCTTTTAATCCCAGTGCAGGTGCTGTCTTTTTTGCATGCACTGCCATGAAATAAAAAGGGTTATGTGGACATCATCATTGGCATCACTGTCAGCATCACCATGCCATCGCATAACCACCACTACCCCTTTTAAAATATTTGTGTACGTACAATCATTTTTGTTATGACATTTTGTTATGTTGAGCAAAGGCACCAGAACTAAAGTGTTAGTGGTAGGGAAAAAAAACACAAGAAGAAATGAAAGCAAAAGCAAACCCAAGATGGCATGCATGCAGTGTTGGCACAGAGTAATCCCAAACACAGAACTTTTTACCCCCAAAGCACAAATAGTTAATCTTCAAAAACCTAAAAGAGATCCATGCAATCATATGGATTGTTATGACTTGCTCTTTTTCTTTTTTTGAAGAAAATGTTTTGACACAATAAGATCATAATATCGTTATTACATTTTGTTGGTTTGCTTCCCTGATGCTGGCCTCTGCTTCCTAGCTCTAGGTTAGCCCAGGTCGGGCTCTTTGGTTTGGGCTATGGGGAGTGTCATAAATCCTAAACGAAAATGTCTACTTGGAGCATGGCTGTCATGTATTATGGAATTTTTTTAAAAAACCAAGCATAATGACATTATAACATTATAATGTTATAACTAGAGATGGGCACGAACCACATTACGAACTTCAAAAACCCATGAAATTGGCAATCGCGCGATCGCGATCCAGCGGTTCGTGATTGTCCATGGCCAACGAACCAGCATTTGGGAGAGGCCTGGTTTGATGCATTTGGCCATGGTTCGGGAAGCCAGACACTCAGGCACCAGCAATTAATTCCCCTGGCAACGGAGCCAGGGAAATGCCTGAACTCTGTCTGCTCTCCTTCTGTCGCCCTGGAAACCCAAATGGAAGCCCAGCTTACCTTGATTGGCAGGTCTTCCTTCCAACCACGGAGCTGCAAAGCAGTTACAAGTTGGGAGAAGACACCCAGGGGAGGGAGGGGGAAGGGGGTGTTCTGTAGCCATGGGCACTCCAATCTCATCCCTGCAAACCCTGATAGGCAGCTCTGATGGCCAAACACAGACCTCCTGCGTTGCTCAATGGGACCTGTGCTTAGAAATAGCCGTGGGCTCCCAGGCTTGGGTTTCACTTTTAGTGAGAAGTGGAGTGGGACAGAGCTCTTGCTTGCCACTTGCTAGCCTTTGGGGAGAGAGACTGAGAGTATAATTGAGCTTGGATTTTTGTGGGAGTTTCCTGGGGGCCTTGGATTGGAGAGGGCATAACTCCAAGATCTCTTTTGCAATCTTGCCCAAACTTGGGTGATGGCTGTAGGAGAGCCTGCAAAAGACTCCCCGAGAATATGGGCTCTCTAAGTGCCACGGGGGCCGTTCCGCACCCCACGAACCATGAACCACAAACTGGTTCGGCAACGGAAAATGTTTGTTGCGGTTTGCAACATTGGGATTGTCATCGGCACCGAACTGCAAACTGCTGGTTCATTAATTTTTTTGGGTTCGTGCCCATGTCTAGTTATAACATCATTATGTGTTATTGTCAGACACTGTAACAGTGGAGATATTAAATGAATGCAAACAGGGCTTTGTTTTTTAAAAAAAATGATGTTGGATAGCTGGAATTCTCCTGCTGGCTGATGCTTGATTGCCATTTTAGAATTAGTAGAGAGAACTTAGTGCGGCTATGTAGAGAGATACCTACTTTGGGGATCTGTGAAACTCACCTCCTTTGTTCAATTTGCTTGAAATTTAGGGAGCTTTAGACTCCAGTGAGGATGTGTTCTGTACAAATTTGATGCCATTGTCTTTATAAACAGCTGAATTAAACCATCATATGATAATAAGAACAACAACAATATCCGATTTATATACCGCCCTTCAGGACAACATAAAACCCACTCAAAGCGGTTTACAAAGTATGTTATTATTATCCCCTATGTGGTGGGTGGGGTTAAGAGAGCTCTGGAGAGGTGTGACTGACCCAAGGTAACCCAGTTGGCTTCAAGTGGAGGAGGGGGGAATCAAACCCAGTTCTCCAGATTAGTGATCCACTGCTCTTAACCATAGAAAATAACAGTCTCAGAACTCCAGACCCCCCTCCAAAAACCCTACAGATTTGAATCCAAACCAGCAATGTTCTACCCAGAAATAAACAATAACAATAAAATTTTTCCCCCTTTAGCCTGGATCCGAAGTAATATCAAAATTTTCTTTATGTACTCCCTTAGCAATTAGTCTCACCTTTCAGGAAAAAAAATGAAACACAAAAATCAGCATTATAATATTTTATAAGCCTTATTCAGATGCATACAGCCAGATGCCCACCAGTAGTGTTAATACTGCACTATTGCAGGGTCAGTATTTTGTGTGAATAGGGCAATTTATGTGTAAAGTATTGTATAAAGCTATAGTAGGGCCACCTTTTGTGTAGTTCTGGTTGCTGTGTCTCAAAAAGAATATTGCAAGTTTGAAAAAAGTACAAAGGAGGGCAACCAAGATGATTGTGGGCTGAAGAACCTTTCCTAGGTGGAAAGGCTGGAGAGTTTGGGACTTTCAGTCTCTTGAAAAAAGATGGCTAAGGGGAGACATGATAAGCTGTAGAGGAAGCAGATAGTTGAGATTTGTCTCCTTCTCCTATGATATTAAAACTCAATGAGATTTTTGGAAAATATGTTCAGGACAGAGAATATATTTTTTACTCAATAGTAATAAAACTGTCACAGATAGCTTAAAAATGGGATTAGATAGATTCATAGAGACTACTAGCCAGATTGACTGAAGGGAGCTTCCAACCCAAGCTTTTCCTTGTTTTTTGCTGTTTATATGTTTATATTGACATATTGTATATGTACATTGCATTGTATACATACATCACATACATACAAACATTCCAAATGTTTTTAATGTTGAAATATTGGGGACCCTATTTGCACGGAAAGGCAACTTATAAATGTTTTCAAAATAATAATCCCAATAGTGATAGGAGCACTAGGTGTGATTCCAAAAGGACTAATTAAACACCTAGGCAACATCGACAGGATAACAACTGGCCAGTTGCAAACAGCTGCACTTCTTGGAACATGCCACACACTGACTCCTAGATTTTTAGATAAAATCTGGGTCAATAAAGGGCCAAAAAATTCCATCCTAAACATCTGCTGGACTGTGGAAAATAGAGATAATATAATACAGAGGCAGCAATACCAGTGCTGAGAGGCAGTAACAGGAGAGGTCCTTGCCTGTTTGGTCCTACAGGGCAACTGGTTGACAGCTGTGTGAAACTGTGTGACAACTGCTAGACTAGATGGACCACTGATCTGATCCAGCAGGGTTCTTTTTATGTTTGTATGTACATATGAACAAGATCTCATGTACCAAAGCTATACACACATGAAAATCCATGAGTTGACCTTTTCACACAAAATGACCATATGTATTGGAAGTATTGCTAGTAGTATTATGCTTGTTGGTGTGGCCCTGGTATGGTTGCACCATCTGAAAAAGGCTATACTATTTTTGTGCAACTACATGCTATCTAGTCCCTAAGGTTACTTGTGTTGCATTCATTTTCAGATGACTAAATTTAGTCAGACAACTAAATTAAGCAATTATTGTGCTAGAAGATTATTATGATAGGTTTTTCCCCTGTTTTAGCTAATCCAATAAATAGGTTTGTATGAAAAATATTTATTCTTATTTTTGTTTCAGATTTTCACCTCTGAAATGATAAAATAGAAATAAAAGTGGCGTTGCCTTGATCAGAATAATTCAGTTTATGTTGTAAATAAGTTAAATATGTTAATTCATTTTCAGCAACCTTGGCAGCTTTTTCAATTTGGGACTATAATAGGGAAAAGCACAAAACAATAGCCTTGTTCAGATGCTGGATTGCATGTACAGTGATAGAGAGAATCCTGCCATCCCAGCCAGTGGCACAAGCCACTTAGGCAGGTGGCAGCCTTTTGCCTCCCTGGAAGGATGGAGGCAGAGGGCGAGCCCTACATACAGGGCTCAGCTTTTGGGGGCAGAGTTTTGCTGCATTAGCTGGCTTCTCCGCCCCCAGGGCTTCAGTCTTGCCTCGTGCTCAGCCCATCCACCTCACCCTACTTCAGTGCAGGACTAGCCAGTCGCCTTTGATGGGGCCAGGTAGGAATTTTTTATCTCTTTATCCCTAATTGGCATTGGGAGGGGAGTTTTTTCACCTACCTCACACTGTGAGACCAGTGGGGTTAATTGGCTTGGTGGGTCTGAGTTAATTTCCTGGGGAGCAGGATTTCAGTTAGGGAAAATCCTGGGGAGCAGGATTTCAGTTAGGGAAAATCTGTAGCGGGCCGGTGAGCACCCTTGGCACCTCCCCATTAGTGGGGAATTGGGGTCTGTCAGGAGCGGCTGGCTGCCGTACGGCCCAGTTGCGAGGTCAGATGCCCTGGGTGGGGAACCCCTGGACAAGCCAGTCTCCCCCCGCTGCCGTACAGCAGGGTGGGGGAGCTTTACAGGGGTGAACCACTCCACCTGGCCAGGCCGGGTCCCAGCCATTTGTTGGATGGCTCACACCCAGGGCAGCAGGTGCTCACCCAGACAGGTCAGGGCAGGGTCCAGGTGTGACCCCAGGGTCTGACCTGTACCGCTACTTAGGCCCTTGCCGTAGTTGATGTTTGCTGTTGTTATCTTAATAAAGCGGCCCATTTTAGAACCCCAAAATTTGCGTCTGTCTCTCATTCCGACTAGGGGGGCAATTGTATTACACCTGCTGGCCATCCACCAACATGTAAGTCACTGTATGTGCAACTGCAGATGTGTAAGAAGAGGCCCCAGAATATGCACAGTACATAATGTTGGATGTTACAATCTATACAAATCCAAATTGAAATCCAAGTATAAATCCCCAAAAAATCTCCTTAATTTATTCTTCAGCATCACCCTCTTGTTGGAAGAAATGCAATAATGAGGGTAATTTTGCTCACTGTTGGTGGGAATGTCCCTTGATATCTCGATTTTGGTCAGAAATACTAAATATTATTAAGGAAATAACACAGTACAGTGTCCCTATGTCACCAAAAGTAATCTTCTTAGGACTGTGGGATCAGACATCAATCCCAAATGTTAGAAGAGACCTTATCAACTCTCTCCTGGTGGCAGCTAGGAGTGCAATAGCAACCAAATGGAAAGACCAATCTCCACCTACTACAGAACTTTGGTTTACAAAAATCTGGAACCATTTTATAATGGAAAAAATAACTGACAATCTACATCAGACGGAATATCAATCTTCAGGATCAAACTTCTGGGAAAAATGGATTCCATTTTATGAATTCCTGGAAGCAAGAGATCTGCAACCTCCCTCTTCACACCACTCATTGTTGATGTATTAAAGTTGAAGCACTGTGTTAATATTTGTAAATGCAATGTATTATATTGGTTTGTTGTTTGATTATTGTTACAGTTCTAAAATTGAATAAAAATATTTAAAAAAAGAAAAAAAGAAATCCAAGTATAAATTGAAAACAGATATAGGGAGAGGCTAACACTCCTTCTGCCTCCAAGCTCTGGTTGCAAACAGAAAAGATCCGGTGTGCATCTGGGAGGCATCAAAATTCCCATTGTACATGTGATGCAAGGTCCTTGCGTTGTTCTGAAACAAACACAAGGAGGACTTTGTAATATGTGCCTGAGCCCTGAAAGATGTAGATTTATTGCGCTCATTAGACCTGCAAGATCTGGGCTCTTCTATGGAGCTCACTGTTTGACCTTAGGCCAGTCACTATCTCTCAGTTCATGTGATTTTTGTAGGGATAAAATGAGGAAAGGAGATCCATGTATACTATTATAGCTACTTGGAGGAATGGAAGGATAAAAATGCATGGGATAGATAGAACAGATTAAACTGAGATTCCTCCCTCCTTTTTTTTTTTTTTTGCTGTGTCTGTATGGCCCCTTTTCTTCTCCCACCTCCCTTCTCACTTTGTATGACATTTGATCCAAAGTTTCTGGATTAGTTATACTCTTAATGATTCCAGTATTGGGATCTGTTTATTGGTTTTCTTGTTTCAAAAATTTCTAGGCCATCTGTCAAGAGAACCTGGTCTAGGAAGCTGATAAAGTGAAATGAGATAAAAACATAAAATAGCAGGAATTTCATTAAAATTGATTATTAAAAACCCAGCATTGATAAAAACCATCATAAAAATATCACAAAATGTTTAACAGCCCATAGGAGTCTCATGAAACAGTTCTTGGGCCAGAAGCAAACTGTAAAAAACATTTTTTTAAAAAAATATCTTAATTAAAAACTTGAGTATAAAAAAACGTTTTGGCCCAGAACCTAAAAGAGAGTAGGACAAACACTAGATGAAAATCAAGGGGAAGTGCATTCCACAGGCAAGGTACCACCACTGAAAGAGCCCTGTCTTTGGTTGTACCTCTATCCCCACTTCTCCAGTGGGGATAGAGAGAGGAGAACTTGTGAGGGTGATTGACTGGGCAGTATGAGAAGAGGAAGATAGATGAATTGAAGTTTGTTTATTCTTCCCTAAATCTTGGTTTAATCTCAGCTGGGAATGCCAGTTTGAGAGAGCAAAGAAATCGCTTTACTCTTACACATACCCAAGAATGAAGATACAAGACCTCCTATTATACCAAATAACAAATGATATTGGCAGCTAGTAACATAATTAGAGCTTGTTCTTCTGGTCTCTCATTTGTGTCATCATGCAGAAAGAAAAACATCCTTGTTAAATTGGCCATACTTGTTTACATTCTTCTGTAAGGTCAGCCTGACATCTTCTTTATCTGCATTGCTGTATACCAGTTTATTCAATTTCTTTACATTGTTTTAGCCATTCTACTTTTTTGACTTTGTTATTCAGCATTTGGTATGTATTTGTTTGATAAAACGTTTGAATCCTTTTCAGCCTGGGCATCTGAACCCTCTCCTTTATAGTTCTGGATAACTGGCAGTCTTGGCAGATGCAATAGCAGACAGGGTTTCTGCTCCTTTCATAGCTATTTGGCAAGTGCAGTTCATTCACTAATAGACAATACAATAGCACAGTAAGTTGCACCTGCATGAATTCTATTTTCTTCTTAACTATAAAAGGTACAGGTGTGTTGCCTTCTGTTCCATCAGACAGCATCCAGTAGCAGAGCTTCTGACAACTTATTGCATATGTTTTACCTGTTTATGTAGAACATTTTCACAGTTTTTTTAGGTAAGCTTTTTAAATATCATGGATTTCAGAGCCTCAGGGATCAATCAGTGACACTGAAAATCTCATTTTTTAAAATCAGTAAAGTGCCTTCCCATAATGAATTCTTGCATCTATGCTCCTGAAAGGTAATGCTAATAAAGTCATAGATCAAAGTAGCGGTCAAGTCAGTTCAGCATGGAAGGTAAATGACAGCTCTTCAATACTGTAATTAACAGAACCATCACTTAAAAGATTGCTCTGGAAGACACAAATGCCAGTAATAATTTGAAACAGTGGGTCTGTTAGCTTATTTCTTCTCTTATTACATTACAGATTCACAAAATCTAATTCCTGGCTAGTGCGCTATGAACAGAATTTAAAGAACCTTCCAGCTAGTTCTTCATGAGTTTCTTGAAGTTTTTGGTCCTATTCACTAGAAATTTGGGTGTCTTTAGTGGACAGGCAACACTAGATTCCCTGCAATTCAAAAACCACCATTCTTGCTTCCTTGAAAAACTCCCCCACAGGGAATACTTGAACCCAAATAATTATGGAATTCTGGAAAAAAACAAACCTGAATCCAACCTAGGGACCCAAATACTATTGAATACCAGTAGTTTTACATTCCTGAAACTGGAATTTAAAAGTTCCATTTTTTTCAGATGCTGCTCATCACTAGTGGACAAGTAGAAGAACCAAGATATAGGATTTAAATCAAATCTCCTCCAAATATGTTTTCTCTTTTTCTTCTAACAAACAGCAATATTTCTGTGTCTTTTATTAACTTCTTATTTGTGCATCTTTCATAGCTTCTTCAAGTTGGCTTATCTTTTTAAGCAGATCTGCATCTAGTCCCATTTCACTTCACTGCACTGCAACAGTATATTGCAATGGCTCCTTGCTAAAATATTATCTACGTACAAGCATTATTTCTCTCTGGCACAGTTTGTATTTATTTGTTTGTTTGTTTGTTTGTTTGTCTGTTTTATTGTCTACCTTGCTCACTGAGATCTAAGGTGGATTACACAGTGCAAGTAAAATACAATATAATCAACAGGTAGGACATTCACCAAGTTTTGAATTTACATGGCATATTTGTCTGTTTTTTTCCCCACCGGCATGAATTGCTCCATGCTCAAACTTTATTTGTACAAAATGAAAGAAGTTATCTTCTTTGAATCAGATTTGCTATATTTGCTAATTTCTCTTGTCATTGAGTAAGAAGGAGAAATAATAACAAAACTAAATCCTTGAATTTGGTCTGACAAGAACAATCGGGACAGATCAGAACAGATCCCATCCCTGATACACCCATAATAAATGCATGATGGTATCCTTGCAAATATAGAGGTGTAAATTAAAACACCATTTTTTTTGCTGCACACACCTAGGTTGCTCACCATGTCTTCCCTGTCCACTCACAACTATAACAGAAAATGAGATTTCAGTTAATTCTAGGGGAAGTATTACTGGCAGTACATAAGTCCTAGCCACGAGACACACATTCATTTATTAAGGTGTGCAACATGGGACTACATAACTAGTATAACTTAAACATGAATTGATGAATAAAAGAATAAACATCAACCAAGGACAGGCAACCAAAGACATGCATTTATCATATCAGCACTGTTGGCTAATGCTTTCACAAACAAAACACAACAAAAATGGTGAGAATTTTGTGTTCATCACCTGTCCATCAGGTGAACGTATCATTTTCCTGTTTTTTGTGATCATACATGAACCAAGCCTCGAATCTCTCGTCTCTATGATGTCCTACTTGAGCAATGGCCCAAGCAGCTTTGTGACCGTTACAGCTGTTTATTTTAAAATAAGTGAATGATTGCTCATTCTTTTTAAAAAATTTTAGTACAGAGCAAAACACATAGGGTTCCCAGGTGCCTATACCCTCCCAAGTGGGGGCGGGGTGTCCTGGGACTTACCAGAAGTTGTTTTTGGGAAGTGATGTCATCATACTAGCCATAGGCAAGTTCTCACACTTCACATGGGGCCAATTCAGTTCATTTGGGGCTGAAAATTGGCAACAGCAAAGCCTGCAGCCAGCACAATGACATCACTTCAGGACCCTACCAGGAGCATGCCCAGTGCGCAATTTCCCAGATTGCCTGCTGGTGGTGAGTGATCACCCGGGAGTTTGCCACCTCCCATCAATTGCCAGTGATCAGTGGACAACATGAGATTACCTGCCACTGGAAGGCAACTGAGGAGCCTAGGAACATAGCCCTGATGGGTCTCTGTGTGTGGATAAACTAGGAGTTAAATTCGCTGTTTAAGAATGTAAATGTGTAAAATGCTTCCAATTACACTGTACTGGACTCTTTACTGAAAGTAATGTACTCAACAGGTTTGAGCTACTCATGGAAAGCCAAAATGCTTGATGAAAAATCAGTGCAACATCAATAAGCCACGAAAATTCTTAATATGGCAAAAATTGTGGATACTTGAATCCAGAGACTGGAGCCATGAACAAACAAGACAAATTTTGTACAAGCCTGAAAAATGCCCCAGGTTTGCAGAAAAATCTGAATACTTAAAAAAAAAAAAGTGTTGGGGCATTATCACTTCTAAATAATAGATGTAGCACCTGTACATTTAAGAACGAATGCTTCTAGCAGCCATTACTAGTATTGCCAGCCTGCAAGTCTTAATTTCCACCAGGAAAAGGTAGCTAGAGGGGTCAGGGTCCTTTCTAGAGCTGTTTTGGACTTTGAGGGAGGACTCATAGGTGCCAGCCCTGGCAGCAACCACAGAGTGATACTATGCAACTTACATGACTCAACCATGACTGGCTGCTTCTTACTGTTTAACAGCAACCCCCTCATAAAAGCCGGTATGGGTTAGTGGTTAGCATTTCAGACTAGGATCTGGGAGATCCAGGTTTGAATCTACTCCCTGCTGTGTAACCTTATTGGAGGACCTTGGGCTAGTTATACATTCTCACCCTAACCCATTTCACAAGGTTCTTGTGAAGATAAAATGAAGGAGAGGAGAATTATGTAAGTTGTTTTCTGTCCCTATTGTGTAGAGAGGTGGGGGCACAAATGAAGTGAATAAATAATAAATGTAGCTGAAAATGAGAAGCAGATAAAATGAGGTTTGTTGGTGAGAGGGAAGGAGAGAAAGAAGGAGGGAAAAGTGACAATATGCACATACAGACTGCTCCCTTGCAAAATGTGTGTACCTCTCAAATAAACATCTGCAGCATCTGGCTGCTGTGTGAGAGCACTTTTCCCACAGTGATTCTGGAGGTTTTCTCTTTGGGAAGCCCCCACATTCCCAGCATCGATGAGCTAGTGTTCAAATTTAGTTCCTTTTTATATATTACTAGGAACAAAGCCAGTTGTGTGGAAAAATACAATGGGCTCTAGAAAGGGAAGGGTGGGCAGGCTGGCATTCGCTTCTTCTCTGTCACTGATTCCAGCTGGTGAAGGAGTGGGGTGGGCATTGTCATCTGCTCCACACCTGATCTGCCTGATCTTGGCCATGTGAACGAGTGGTGGGCATTGCCTCCTGCTCCGTGCATGATTCTGACAGGTGAAAGTGGGCTGCTGGCTTTAATACCTGTTCTGCTCCTGATCCCAGCTGGATGAAGAGGGTACGGTCATTGCCACCTGCTCTGCTCCTTATTCTGGCAGGTTGAAGGGGGGCAGGCATTGCTGCATGCTTGGCTCCTGACTCTAGCAGAGTGAAGACAGGGTGGGCATGGCCGCCTGCTCAGTGGCTTATTCCGGTAGGTTGAAGAGGGCGGGCATTGCCACCTGCTCTTCTCCTTATTCCAGCTGGGTGAAGGGAAGAAGGGCATTGCCTCCTGCTCTGTGACTGAAGGTGAAGGCGTGAGGTGGGCATTGCCACCTGCTCCACTCCTCATCCCAAATGAATGATGGTGGGGGTGGGCATTGCCACCTGCCCTGCCACTAATACCAGCTGGGTTAAGGTGGGGGATGGGTATTGCCACCTTCTCCACTCCTAATACCAGCTGGGTTAAGGCAGGGGGGCATTGTCACCTGCTCCACTCCTGATCCCAGAAGGGTGAAGGAGTGAAGGAGGGCAGCATTGCCATCTGATCTGCTCCTGCTCCCAGCTGGGTGAAGGTAGCATTGGGCATTGCCACCTTCTCTGCTCCCAATACCTGCTGGGTTAAAATGGGGGTGGACATTGCCATCTGCTCTGCTCCTATTAACAGCTAGGTTAAGGTTGGGTGGGCATTGCCACCTGCACTGCTTCTAATACCAGCTGGGTTAAAGCAGGGGGGTGGGCATTGCTAAGTGCTCCATTCCTGATCCCAACTGGTTCAAAGGGGGGCAGGCATTGTCACCTGCTCTTCTCCTAATACCAGCTAGGTTAAAGTGGGGGTGGGCATTGCCACCTGCTCCGCTCCTGATCCCAGCTGTGTTAAGATGGGGGTGGGCATTGCCACCTGCTCCACTCCTAATACCAGCTGGGTGAAGGCAGGCGATGGGCATTGTATCTGCTCTGTTCTTATACCAGCTGGGTTAAGATGGGGGGCATTGCCATCTGCTCAGCTTCTATTACCAGCTGGGTGAAGGCCAGGGTTAGGCATTGCCACCTTCTCTGTTCCTAATACCAGCTGAGTTAGGGCGGGGAGAGGGCATTGCCACCTGCTCCACTCCTAATATGAATTGGTTTAAGGCAGGTGGTGGGCATTGCCACCTGCTACGCTCCTAATACCAACTGGGTTAAAGCAGGGGGGTGGGCATTGCCTCCTGCTCCGCTCCTAATACCAGCTGGGTAAAGGCAGGGGTGGGCATTGCCACCTCCTCCACTCCTAATATCAGCTGGGTTTAGTTGTGTGGTGGGCATTGCCACCTACTTCACTCCTAATACCAGCTGGGTGAAGAAGGGGGGCAGGCATTGCCACCTGCTCCCATCCTGTTCCCAGCCTGGGGTTCCCATCATGGCACGTTTTATGGAGGGACATGGTGCCTTGCCTAGGTTTCCCTCTGTGGCAGCACCCTCTGGTGGTGCACCAGGGTATAAAGTGAGTTGTCTGATATACGCTTACTCAATTATATAGTAAGACGCTTACGAAATACGCTTACTCAATTATATATCAGCTGTTTTTGTTCTTTACTTATTGATGCTGGTTTTGTAGATTAGTAACATATATGCACATTATACTGTAGTTATACGAAATTTAGATGTAGAGTATAAGCAGTTTGTATGTCTGTGCATGTGTGTATGTACATGATCATGTGTGCTAATCTACCAATGTGTGGAAAAATATATTAAAAAAGGTGATGCAAAAAAAAAATGAAAATAATGAATGACCTGATTGGTTAACATAGTACAGAAGAGAAACTCATAGGGGATATGATTTAAAAATCATTCTTTGTGCTCACAGCAGCTCTCTTTCTCACTGGAACGTGGGATTGATTGACTCGGCTCTCACTTTGCTCGGCTCTCGGGATTGATTGGAATGGCTCTCACTTTGTACTAGTTGTTGGCTGTTAGTAGGCTCTTACATTGTAGGAAACAGGGATTTAACTATAACCATTAAAGAAGGTCTGACACCCTTAATTAAGCTTCATACCTAATAGCAATTTGATAACTAGACTATTGTCCACTAAAACACACACACACAGTTTTATTTTCAAGGGAAATGAATAACTTGGGTATTGGTGATTCCTCTGACCTATATAATTTCCCACATATCACAAATCTATTGATTTCTCCCTGCAAAAACCAGCTTTACATAGTTACCTCAACTTATACTGAACAACATAAATCAATTCATTGTTTCACTTGATAAAATGTTTGTTCCTACAAGTAAAACACTACATAAGCATTGACATGAATAACATTGTTCCAGATTGTATTGTGGGCTTGTAAAGTTTCAGAGATATATTTTAAAAGCATTGATATCATCATCTCCTTTATAATAATAATTCACTACCCTTACTAGAATGTCATTAGTTGCAGCAACCTGGCATACTAACTTACCACTATGACCAGACTATAGTATTATCAATCTCATATCCAGGCATATCCACCTTCCCCTTCATTTCCATGGAGTTTACTATTTTTCTGTTATCACTTTATATTAACCTTTCCCTCAAAGAGCAATGGCAGCAGCTGATGTTTGGCTGATATCCTTTGTCTGGGATATCTTCATGAGAAAAGTATTTCTTTATAAACATTGCATTCAACTGAGAGATAACAATAACTTTTACCCTATTCCATTCAGTTGGTTCAGCCATTTGAACCATTAACCCCATAATAATGAGCAAGCTTATAAGTAACTATTTTGCATGTGCCAAAGGAGTTTTTTAAGCTTAGATTCTCCCATTACAGTTTTTTTTGTGATACAGTGAGATAAAGTGAGATACCAATTAGCTAATGTTTAATGCTTATACTATAAATGTGGATTTTCAAGTCAAATATTCTTGGATTCTCTGAAGCTAGCTATTATTATCACAAGATGACTTTAGAAAGGGGTTTCCTACATTATTTACAATAGAGCTACTATTATCTATTCCTCCTACTTCTGTTTGCCATTAACCAGCAATGAAAGTGCACTTTTTTCCTCAAGTACAATTCTATCCATCAAATAACCCAGTAGGACACTGATCACAGAACAAGACCTTAGGCACAAGAGTAACATGACAAACCATCATCATAATAGAGCTTTGGACTTTTAAACTCTTAGCTTTTACAGCTATTTGACACATTAATTGGAACCATCATAAAGTATAATTATATTTAAATTTTACTTTAAGTGACATCATTAAAAGAAATTATTGCAGCTCTTATTGTGTCAAAGAAATAACAGCATTCTGCTATAATTTATGGATATTAGACTTCATATTCCTGTAATGGAGGAAGAACATAGGGAAAAGAAGCAGGCTTATTTTCTTTTTGAAAACCAAAGAAGAAATAAAAAGCCAGAAAGCTTTTAGAACTTTTGAAATGTACAAGTTATTGTAATTTGTTCACTGCACACTTAAAAAAAAAACCCTCATGTAATTCATTGAGCAGTTTTAGATGTTCAGAATGATTCAATGCCTTCTCAATGATTCAGTCCCTTCTACGAAATTACCTTCCCCATATTACTCCATAAATGTCTCATTTGGATGATCCCTGTTTTCTCCTAGCACAGAGAGAAACCTCTCCATAAATATCAATTAATTAGAGAGAGAGAGTTCTGTCTCTGGAAATAATCCTCAATGTATGTTGCTCAGTTTCGTTCCATCTAAATAAACTATAGTCTTTAAAATAATAATCGGTGAGTTAACAATCTGACCATAAGCCTGGTTAGAAAGTGGATTGCTATTTAGGGATTTCTTCTTTATTTTTTAAACTTTTAATGAACCATTAAATTTTTCAATATGTTTTTCTAAATTGTTGAACATATTATGAGCATATTTGAAGCTAAAGAACATTTAAGTTGAAATGTATAACAGTATTTTTAAAAAATCCTTAGCACCCCTCTCTGTTTTCTGTTTAGAAGTAGATGTATTCCTGTCTTCCATCCTCACCAGTATCCAAGCTGTGAGAAAGAATTGAGGAAACATTCACCACTATACCTCCAAGGGTCTTCTCTGCAAGGAAGAATTTAATGACCCATAAAATGGGGATTCTTTATATATTCTATCTGAATTGGAGACATGCAATTAAGATTTAGAAATATTCAGAATTCACCAAATAAAGACATAGTTGTGTTACAGATATGTGTGTGTATTATGTGCCATCAAGTCACCTCCTGCCTATGGCATCCCTATGAATGAAAGACCTCCAAAATGTCCTATAGTTAACAGAGGTTATTCTTTCCAAAATCCCTGGTGGTTTGGCTTGTTAAAGGATCTTCTAAAACACTGAACCAGATCTAGAAAAGAAGGCTGTAATGACTTCCTCCCCCCACAAATTTTTTTGTATGTTTTCTTTTAGTACTTTTTTTTCCTGTAAAGGAGAAACCAACCGCTTGCCCTCTCTTTCTGTGCACTTGCACACATGTGTAAGGACAGGCTGGCAGCCGGTATATTTAGACAAGGCATATTTAGATGGCAGCCGGCATATTTAGACAAGGAGTCATGGGCTACCACAATTAGGATGAGGAGGATTTGCCCCTCATCATGGAAAGACACAGAGACACAGAGATATGACATAACAGCAGGACTTGAAGATAATAATTTATTGGTTTTGCTATCATAAAAAAGCAATTTTTTCAATATTTTGCTGCACTGAGTTTGTTGTCAATGGAGCACTTTCCTGCTTGTGCTCTGTGCCAATGTGCCATGCCAGTCTTGCCAGTAAGTTTCCTACCATTGTGTGTGCTTGCCAACACTTGCCTTCTTTGAGTCCATTCTTGTATGAGTTTTCATATGTTTGAGGAGAAATCTCTGGATTGAACAGGTCTTGGTTGATTCATTGAGTTTCCCCCAAGCACAATAACACACACAAACACAAAAACGGACCCGTAGAAAGTGATTGTCAATAGGTGGAGCAGCAGCAGTGGGGAGTTTCCATGTAGGACAGTGCCACAGCAAGTGCAAAAAACAATCCTGCTTCATGTTCACTTTTTTCTTTTTCTATAGTGCCAATAACTTATTACCTTTGCATTCCGCTGTTGCCTGTTGGTTTCATGTTTTCTTGTTCTTTGTAGTTTTGTTTCCAGCTTCCCACAATGAGGGGCAGATCCTCTTCCTTGTGATGCTCAGCATTCTCAGCTGCCAATCTTCTTCATCTTCCAAGTGCACAGGCAGGTAGAATGATTAGCTGAATCCCCTGTCCCTTGCCCAAACAGACCTAGGTTTTCCCCATAATTTTTCCTTTTGCTGTGGGGGCAAGCAGGATTGTTTTTGAAAGGGGTTTGCCATTTGAATCAAAAAGAGAGAGAGCCCTGATTGATTACCATGTAATCAATCATAAACAGGTGTAGTCAGATGTAAGTCTCATGTTATTCAATAGTGCACTTCTTACTCCCAGGGAAGTGTTTTTTGAATTGCAGCCTATGATTGAAGTCTCCCTTCCAAATGTTTCTAAAGCTGATAGAAGAAGAGAGATCTCCCCTTGGGATTACTCTATTGGCAGGGAGGGAGAAAATGCCAATTTCCTAGTAGTGATAAAGTGAGGAGGGAGATGCATTCTTGTGCGTTGGTCTCATTCTCTCTTCCTGCCAACAGAATTAATTAATAACTTAAGTTTTCTCTCTTCTTGGGATCTGAATAGTGCTGCCCTGTGAGATGAGCCCAGTGCCTGCCTGCCACTGGAAGGTATGAAACAAAATGAAACATACAAATTTTTAAATGGGAGGTACTTGTTTCAATTTAGGTTTTTGGATTTGGTTTAACATTCCAGAAGCTGCTTTGAGCCAAACCAACTCATTTTTTCCATTGTGCACACCCTTAGAGTCCAGAATCTTGTTTGATTTTTCCAGGAAACAATTTCCCCCTTTACATTCCCCCAACAAATTCCTCCTTCCCTCCAACTGAGTTAATTAAATGAACATTTCTGAAGGCAATAAGCTGGCAGAGGTCAGTACTCCTCCCTTTGCAAGAACCCAATTGGCAAGGAGACAATGCAATTGCATGGGTAGTGTTGCAAAAAAAATGAACTCATACCCACATTCCCTCTTCCCTCCAACTAAGTTAATTAGGTGATATAATGTAAGGCCTCTGCCCCCTTGGGATATGATTGGTTGGAGACAATAACATTAATGAAAACAAGATGCTGCTGGCCAAGTGTTTGCCTGCCTGTTGCTGCCAATGCACTGTAAGAACCAAAACAAAGGAATATCTCTACCGCTTGCTAAAGTCAGAATTATGCTCAGGTAAACGAAGCCAATGTCTAATAAGAACATCAATAGAGTTCCATCTTTTCCAACATAGCAACTCAACCATAAATGTTAGATATATTAAATATCCTTATAAGTATGATGGCTGGGGGTACCTTGACACTTGAGATTTCTTTAGTGCTTCCCTGCAATTTGGGTATCATTTCATTGAAAAACAGCCACTGCCTTCCCCTGAAAAGTCCCCCATAAATAATAATGGCAGAACTGTGGTATGGGATGGGGAGGAAAATGAAATGAATGCAGACAGTTTTTTTTAAAAAAAATGCTAGTAGCTGGCTGGCTGTCTCCTGCTAGGCTACCACTTGATTGCCACACTCCCCACTCCAATAGGAACTGGTAGAAAGAAGTATGGATATGCCATGGACTACATATGCCATGAACAAATTTGAACCTCTTTGTTCCATCTGCTTGAAACTTATGAGGTCTTTAGATTAGATGGAGGACTATGTTCTATGCAAATTAGATGACATTATATTTATAAACAGCTGCCCCAGACCCTCAAATACATTCCTCATTGAAAACAACGGTTCCAAAATGCTGGAACCTGAAAAACCACAAAGATACAAATATGAAACTGGTAATGTCATACATGCAAATCAGCCATCACAGTAAGAATTTTTCCCCTCCCCCAGTCATGACCCCCCCAACCAGGCCAGTGCCCTTGACTTAGAGGAAGAGCCTAAGGATCCAAGGCCAGGGGATCAGGAAGACCAGAGGGACCGGGGAGGACCTAATGACAATTGATGACCATGTTCTACTAGCACCAGAGGCCACCCTTGTCAGTGGCCTCTGAGATGGCAACCTGGCCTCCACTGAGGAGGATGCAAACCCAGATCCATAGCCCCTCAGAACCCACACCACTTCAAAGGAGACAAAGTGCCAGACTGGCTGAGTGTAGATACGGGCGCGAACCAAAAAAAATTAATGAACCAGCGGTTCACGGTTCGATGCCGACAACTATCCCGAGATCGCGAACCACAACGAACATTTTCTGTTACTGAACTGGTTCACGGTTCGCGGTTCGTGGGGCGCGGAACAGCCCCTGTGGAACTTAGAGAGCCCATATTCCCGGGGAGTGTTTTGCAGGCTCTCCTACAGCCATCATCCAAGTTTGGACAAGATTGCAAAAGGGATCTTGGAGTTATACCCTCTCCAATCCAAGGTCCCCAGGAAACTCCCACTTGATACAATTAGAGCCACCGGTTGATGTTGGCCCAGTGTACAGAAGGAGGGTGCTGATGGCGGCTGCTGGGCCTGGCGGGCACTCACTGGAAGAACCCCCCATGTGCCCGCCCCCAGGCCAAAGAAGAGCACGCTGGTGTTCCCAGCGAGGGCAGGAATGTGGGTAATGATGGCGGCTGCAAGGCCTGGCGGGCACGGGGAGGCGGTGGCAAGCTGTCTCCCCTCAGGGGGTGGGGGGTCTGGCTGCCCACCCGCCAGGCCGAAAAGGAGTGCACTGGTATTCCCAGCTATGTAGGAAGGTGGGTACTGGCGGTGGCCACTGGGCCTGGTGGGCATTGGGAGATGGCGACGAGCCGCCTCCCCTCAGGGGGCGGGGGGATCTGGCCGCTCGCTGGCAGCACCCCCATGTGCCCACCCACCAGGCCGAACAGGAACATGCTGGTATTCCAGGCATGGGTGGGAGATGAGATGACATTGGGATGGGGGCCTGATTCTCCAGCAGCTGCGGGTCTTCACCTCGGGGTCTCACTAAGGAAAATTTTGGCAGCAGCCGACAGTACCCACCTTCCTGCCTTGCTGGAAAGGATGGAGGGAGAGGACATGACATCATGAGGAGGGGGAGGGGGAATATCCCACAGTATCCACGGGTCCTCATCCAAGGGTCCCACTGAAGAATAGTGCGGCAGCGGCAGCCAACAGTACACACCTTCCTGCCTTGCTAGAAAGGATGGGAGGGAGAGGACCTGTCATGTGGGGGGTAAGTGGGAAGATCCCCCCGCAACTGCCAGATCAAAGAGGAGTGCACTGGTATTTCCAGTGTGGGAGGGAGAGGATGTGTCATTCAGACCAGGGGCCTGATCCCCCAGCCACCACGGGTCTTCACCCGAGGGTCCCACTGAGGAACAGTGCGGCGGCAGATGCCTCCTGAACCATCAGCCTTGCGGTTGTAAGCGGTGCTGTCCCAGACCCCGAGGGGACAACCTCTGCCAGCGTGGCCTGTCGGAGCGCTCTGCTCTCACCAGCATCACCCTCAGGGCAAAGTGATCCTCCCACTGACCCCCGCTCAGAAGAGCTGGTGGCCCCTTTCTCCCCCCAATGGATGTTTCACTGGGTGAGGAGGGAGACAGGCTCGGGTGGTGCCTCTTCAGGTGCTGAGTCAGGGCCATCAAAGACAGGTGCTTCGGGTTTTGCCCTTGCATACCAGGACATCACAGGAACAGCACTGTACCACACGGGGGTCATCAGGAAGGGCCCAAAAGTGCCTCCATATGGAGGCATTGAAACGTCGACTGCTAACTGTCCCAGGGAAAGGAGGACAAACGGTTACAGGCTGCGCTGCGGGGCTGGACACGGACAACGGGGTGAGGGGTGGACTGCAGGCGGGGACACCACTGAGAGTTTGGGATGGGGACGGGAGGGATCTTTCATAACACACATACCATTCCTCCAGGGATCCATCGCCTGCCCACCCCTCCTCAAAGTGTTGAGAGAGATTCTCTCCCCCCTGCGCAAAGACCTCTTTGGCCTCCTCCCCAGCCCACATAGGTGAATTGGGGGAAGCAGGAGGACCCCTAAGCCGCACCCAATACTGCTTTCCACAACTGAACCGGGAGGACTGCCATTGCACTTCACCTCACAATCACCCTTGGTGGCCAACACAAGAAGAAGACTCATTGTGCCACCAAACTAGAATTAAGGATGACAGGAAAGGAGATGACTCTGTGTGCCCTTTTCCTTGGTGCCCACTGCGCTTGGCCCCAGGGTCTGACAGCAGCTGTGGCACCAGAAGGAGGGAGGGACTAGAGCCCTAGCCCACCACTCCCACAGACCTGACCCTAACAGGCACTGATTAATAATAATCAATGTGAGCCCTCAGCCGAGGTGCCCACTGAGCTTGGCCCCAGGGTCTGGCAGCAGCCCTGGCACCAGAGGGAGGGAGGGACTAGAGCCCTAGCCCACCACTCCCACAGACCAGGCACTAATAACAGTGTGTGAGCCCTCAGTTGAAGTGCCCACTGAGCTTGGCCCCAGGGCCTGGCAGCAGCACAGGAACCAGAGGCTGGGGCTAAAACCACAGCCCAGCACACCAAGATGCCTGGGCAGAACAGGCACAGAGACTAAGAATAATAATAGTAATAATAAGAATTATAATTAAAATGATTAGGATTGCGATTATAATAAGAATCATTTGGTGAGCCCTCAGCCCAGGTGCCCACTGAGCTTGGCCCCAGGGCCTGGTAGCAGCCCTGGCACCAGAGGGAGGGAGGGACTAGAGCCCTAGCCCACCACTCCCACAGACCTGAACAGATCAGGCACTAATGTGAGCCCTTGGCCGAGGTGCCCACTGAGCCAGGCAGCAGCCCTGGAACCAGAGGAGATAGATCCCTATCCCCCCATTCCAAGCTGAATTATACTTTCAGTCTCTTTCCCCAAAGGCTAGCAGGTGGCAAGCAAGAGCTCTGTCCCACTCCACTGCTCACTGAAAGTGAAACCCAGCCTGGGAGCCCCTGGCTATTTATAAGCACAGGTCCCATTGAGCAACGCAGGAGGTCTGTGTTTGGCCGTCAGAGCTGCCTATCAGGGTTTGCAGGGATGAGATTGGAGTGCCCATGGCTACAGGACACCCCATTCCCCCTCCTTCCCCTGGGTGTCTTCTCCCAGCTTGTAACCTCTTTGCAGCTCTGTGGTTGGAAGGAAGACCTGCCAATCAAGGTAAGATGGGCTTCTATTCAGGTTTCCAGGGCGACAGAAGGAATGCAGAAAGAATTCAGGCATTCCCCCAGCTCCGTTGCCAGGGGAATTGATTGCTGGCACCTGACTGTCTGGCTTCCAAAATCGCGGCCAAACGCACCGAACCACCCTTCTTCCGAACGCTGGTTCGTTGGCCGTGGACAATCACGAGCTGCCGGGTTGCGATCGCGCAATCGCCATTTTCGTGGGTTTTGAAGTTCATTATGCGGTTCATGCCCATCTCTAGCTGACTGTAATCCCCTCATGGATCCAGAACAATGTTCTGAGAGTGATATTTCCTCACAGGATTTTGGCCAAGGTACAGAGCAGCATCAGGAATTTCATAACCTGGCAGCAAGTGCAACTAACGTGATTAATTCACATCCTATTTAAGCTGTGAAGGTTGCTTTGCTAGGTCATCTGGTTCACAAGATGTCAGCTCCATGCTCTAAGCTTCTTGTTTCCAGTTCTCACTCCTAAATCTTTCTATCCAGGTTTGAGGCTCTACTCCAGGGAAGACTTGACCAGGTATGCCTGCAAAATGCAGGACACCCCCAAATTCTGGATCTGAAGATATTTTTTTTTTCTTGGCGCTCACCCCTACATCACAGCCTTTATTTGTAAATCTGAGCACAATCTAACATGTTTTGCCACACTGCTTCTCTAAAATACCATCTTGCTGTTTCACAGATGGAATGTGTAGATTAAGTTATTAATTACAGCCAATTTTCAAGTCCCATTACACTCAGCAGTGGGATTGGATTTCTGTCAGTTCTGCAGACTGCACTTGTAGCTCATATTTTTTTCAATGTCCGCACAGGGACAGCATTCTAATTCATTTGTAATGGAGATACCATAAGTTGAAGAATGGATACAAAAACTGTTATATATGGTAGAAATGGACAAGTTGACCAGAAAACTCTCAGAGGAAATTCTGTTCAACGAAAACTAAGAAGAAACTTGATTCTTGTCTAGCAGGTTATTTTTCAGTAAAAGAAATACGCTTTACACTAAGAATTTATTTGTGGCTTTTGATGAAGCTGTGAGCCTTGCGAAACGGGACAATTTAGCCAGGCAAACCCGTTGCCAATCTCCCCCCGGGAGCAGCCGGAGAGTGTGGGCGCTCCCCTGTCTTCTTGATTTGACCCTCGGCACTTGTGAATAAAGCTTTGGATTGCAGCAGAGGTCTTTTGGCGTGTCCTTAGTGTGCCTTTTGCCTTGGAGTTTGGGACCATTCCCCCTGTCCTTTTGCCTGTTCTTTCCTGCCCAGACAAATTCTGATATTTTCCTCTGCCATTTTTCAAATTGTTTCTTATCTTTCACAATTGGAATTGTTTGCATTAAAAACATCACTCTGGGCAGTACATTCATTTTAATTGTGGCAATTCGACCTAGCCACGACAAATTTAATTTATTCCATTTTATCATGTCTCTTTCAATTTGAGTCCAGAGCTTTTCATAGTTATTCTTAAACAAGTCTATATTCTTAGCTGTCAGCTCTATCCCCAAATATTTTGTTCTGTGTACCACTTAACTGCTTTTCCGTCGCCTTGCACTCCATCATTGCCACTCTTGTCTGAATCACTTGATTTTCATGTTTCATTTCTGCATTTATGTCATTTGTCTTTTGTTCCACCTGCTCCACTTTTTTAGTTGTCACTTGCAAATCTTCCTTTACTCCCTCTATCTTTTTTGCCAGTGCAGCTACATCGGCTTGAATAACATCTCTCATCTCTTTAAAATACTTTGCCAACATTTCTTGCATCGTCTGTAACAACTCTTTGTGATTCTCTGCCACTTTTTTCCCCAGTCCTTCGATCGCAGCATCCACTGAAATTTGCCATTCCTTATCTGCACCTTTCTTCCTGGCCATCGTGGGACTCGGTTTAGAGCCTCCCCACGTGTCTGCTCTTTTCCTCAAATCCACGTTGAATCATTTAAACCTTGCCTTTTCTTAAAATTTCTTAAAGAAAAGGGGGGGAAGCTTTTTTAAAATCCAAAATGTCGGGCGTTTTTTCTCTATGGTACCATTGCAACATCTCTATGATTTCTGGTTTAACTTCGTACCTTACTTAAGATGGCACACTTCCTGTTCCTATTACCTTTGTTGCCTCCCAGAGGTATTTTGCTTCCTTTTTCCATTAATCATCTTCCCTTTCACTTTGCTGTCCTTACTAGGAATCCAGTTGTCTGCTCTGCTGTTAACTTCCCATCTCATGATGTTTCTCCAGTCCCCGCCTCCGCTTTCTCATGCTGGTTATCTCAGTTCTAACCGCAGTAAGTATAAACAATATTTCTTTTCAAATTTTTAGTCCTTATTTACTTCCCCAGCGTCTTCAATTTTACTCTGCTTCTATTGCTAAGCGTCTCTTCTTTTATATTCTGTCCATTACTTTGTTTTCCCTTGGTCTTTTTACTGCCATCCCGTTTTTAAAAGTCCAATAACGATCTTTACCTTTGCCGATTCTGCAGGTTGTCTGTGTTGTTTCCTTTGCTTATTCTTTGGTAAAAGCTGTTACTGAAGCCTGGTTCTGACGATCTGATGCCAATTTAATGACTCCTGAGGCACTGCAGAGATAGAAGCTTGCCCTTCTCCAAGGGGACCTCAAGGTGGTGGTGGGCATCCTTGATTCAGAACCCCCTCCCTCACCGAGATCACACACTCTCGGGGGATGCATAGAATTTGAGCCCAACTTCTCCCTGAAGTTGGGGTGGAAACGGGCATTGGAGCACCTCGCTTTCCAAGAAAAAACAGTGTCTCGGGCAGCCCAAGTCTTAGGCTGCTTCAGACTGCCATGAATCCAAACCGGAAGTCCCCCACACAGAGGAGTTATATCCATATTTGGTTCAGCTATCTCTGTTCCATTTCTGTCCTTTACCCGAGGGTGAGTCTTTATCTCCAATTCTTCCTTTTTCCCCTTTGCCCTGCCTGAGTGGAGTAAGTTGCTCTTTAGAAGATACGGGCTACTGGTTGCTGGGTTTCAGTATAAACTCCAGACTTATAGTAGTGCTGTTCCACTCAGGCATAGATCCCTTATTAATATTGTGTGGATCATTTGGCAGAATTGGTGCTTATATAATTTGGTCAGTGTTAAAAACTTATAAAGTAACTCCCTAGTCACAGAGCCAGAGATGGTCTGTGGAAGAAAGTCACTTCTTTATTCTGCTGTAGGTATGGATTCCAGTGTGAAAACAGAGCCTCTAGTATCACCAGATAATACTGCTAATACTGGTAACATTGGTATTTGTCAAATATACCTGCCTATGACCACCAAGAAAGTAGCTTTGGGTCCATGGAAATTTATTTATTAAACCTTTCTTCTCAGGACAACTCTCACATCTGGCTTTTCATTGTGAACTAGTATTTTGGCTGTCAGCCTATGAAATCCACATAGAACTTCTTTACCCTATTACCATATAGCTGCCAAGGATTTTTAAAAGGCTAACAGTCATGCATGGCACTGAGAGAGCGACCCTCCCACAATCTCGTATTGGTGAAAAACAATCATGAATTAGACTGGTATACAGAAGGGGAAGTGACTTTTTCTCACTCTTCATGACATTTGTCTGCATTTGGCAATCAGTTCAGGTATATTAGCTCACCTTTATGAATCAGGCAATGTTCTTTAATTCACTGCTTGAAGATACAACAAAAATCCTTAGCAGTATAGAGAAAATCACTCCAAACATGTTGACTTGGTGACCATAAACAGCTTGTCACAGCTTGCTAAAGGAAATGATCTAAAGTGGCCTTTTAGTGGCAGCCACATTGTATCTTTAGTTCAATTTCCTAGAATACTCCTCTCCAATTAATTTTTAGTTGAAGGGTTTCATGAACAAAAATTTAGTTAGTTGTGATAATAATAATATGTGCTTATACTGTATACTGCTCTTCTAGACAGATTAGTGCCCAATCGGAGCGGTAAACAAAGCCAATGTTATTATTAACCCCATGATACAGCTGGGGAGCTGGGGTTGAGAGCTGACTTGCATCCCAACCACTTAACCTCTATGCTGCAGCAGGGTACAAACTGTGATCCAACACATAACTCCTTTTGTCTTTGGGGAGGAAAAAGACAAAATATGTAATATTCTGTTGTCATGTGCACATCTGGGGTGATTTTTTTAAAGAAATGGGGAGTTGAGGGTAGAAGGTGGATTCATTACTAGAGGCAGGCACAGACAAGGGAAAAAACGCAAATTGTCGGCCCATGGTCCATTGCGTTTCATGGACCACAGACCATAAACTTTTTTTAAAAAAATATTTTTTTAATCTTTTTTTTAGATAGAAAATAGGGAATAAGAAGTAGAGGGGGGGTAGAAGGAAAACAGAGAACAAAAAAAAGAAGTTACATATCTATTACATTGCACCATTCACTCTAATACATGTCTTAGTATTCTGCTAATCAGCATAAAGGACCACATCTTAGTTGAAAATTAAATTTCTCCAAACTTATCTTGTGTCCATTTGTAAAAAGGCTCCCAAATGTCGTTATAGGTTGTAATGTCTGATTCTTTCAATAAACTCGTCAATTTGTCCATTTCAGCCATCTGATATTCAGGTAGGTTCTATTTCACTCTTATGGTTAATCAACATTAGTCGACCTATCCTCAATTGTAAATCCCTTTTAAAACCGACTACACCAGTGACTATCACTGTGTGTGTGAAGAACTGTTTTCTTTTGATAGTCTATCTCCTCCAAGATATTTGAATGTCACACATCTTTCTCCCTCCCATTTCATCCTCACAAGAGCCCTGAGAGGTGTGCTAAGGTATGAGAAAGTGGCTGGCACAGGGTCACCCAGTGAACTTCATGGTAGAGACAAATTTGTACCTGACACCCCCCCCCCCAGTTCAACATTTCAACAATTAAATCACTCTGGATGTCCTGGATCTACTGCCAATGAACTCAACTGTTTTAAGAGTTTTAAGAGAAGTAGGGAGAAGTTTTAAGAGAAGTAGGGAGGAAAATTCTCTGTATCCACTTTCTCTGCACCAAATAAAATTTAAAAATCTCTTTTCCCCTTTACTTGCCCCCTTTAAATAAGAAGTCCTCAAATGCTGTAAACTTTCAGCAGAGATGCCCCAAGCATATTACATTTTGCATCTTTTCCAGCGATACACTATTCTTTTTCAGATGAGGCAATCAAAACACTACACAGTACTCCAAACAAAGCCACAACATAGATTTGAACTCAAATCCAAAGGGAAGGGAATCAGCTCATCAAGCCTGCAAGCTTACCACAACAGTTCAGTAACAATTCTGGAATGCAATTGACATGTCATATCCTCTGCCCCCATGTCATATTTATCCACTCACTAGTTTCAAAGAAAAACCTGCACCAAATTGGGCTAGCCATTAAAGTTCATATTGATTCATTATTGGAGATAAGGGAACAAATCGAAAGACAGACCAAAGTTCATCATGAATCAAGCCAGTTCGTGGTTCCCGAACTGTCGGTTCATCAGAGCCCATTTCTGACAAACCGCAATGAACTTTAGAGTGGTTCATTTGGTTCATTTTTCAGTTTGTCACTAGAGGTAGGCAAGAATAGTGTTGTTGCTTTCAACCCCCCCACACACTTTTTCAAGCTGAGGGGTTTGAAAGCAGCTTTTTTTCAGGTGAGGGGAGGTGCTGCTGCTGCCCCAAAGTGACAAACCATGAACTATTCCGCAAACTGGTAAAATTCATGATGGTTCATCACTTTTCACAAACCATGAACTGCCACAAACCACCATTTCCAGGTTCGTGCCCATCTCTATTCATGATATAGGCAAAAAAAAATTAATTAGCACACACACACAAACACATACACAGAGAGTTATTTTATGCTTTAACAATTGTAGCTAGAAATAGAATCCAGTTAGTTTTTTAAAAAATCTAGCTTCATTGTTTGAGTTGACTATTCTGTGAAGACTTGTTCTAGTTTCACTGAAGGTTTGTATTGAGAAGAACTTATGAAACAGATAATATAGCCAATAATTGGTGTGAAGAGACTGTACACACAACAGTCGCTCCACTGCATCCAGAGAATTTGCATTATAAGTATAATATTTGCTGCCAGGAATCATGGCAGAGAGCTGTCTCATAAAAGAAAGAAAAAATCACTGGCTTGTTCTTTTTTAAAAAAATGCTGGGTAGAGAAGGGAAGTATCAAACTAAAAGAGCAAGCTTGCATGTTTCCTTGGCTCCCTTGTGCAAAGTTAACTCCATCACAAAGCAGCAACTGTGCTGACAGAGCTGTAAAAAGGTATATGCACAGTACAGAGTTAAATTTACAACATAATTTTTATGTCAGTTCAGTGGAGAAAGATACAGTTTGTGACAGGTTGGAAAAGCTCTATTCACACAGCAAATAAGATTTTTCCAATAAGAATGACTTCCCCCATCATGCCTCATTACTGTTCTGGACATTTGTGCTGTGATCTGCTCTTCCTCAATTCTAATTTAACTAGGATTTTTTAAAATGGAAACTGGTGAATATGAAGTTGTAATTCATTTACATCTTCTTTCACTCACCATACTGAGTATCGATACTCAGCGAGAGAGAGAGAGAGAGAGAGAGAGAGAGAGAGAGAGAGAGAGAGATGATGTGTAATCGCAATGATTCTTGTGTACAGTGTTTTACTGATGTTTGTATACTGGGCATTGGAACACCACACAAAAAGAATCTTGATACAACTCTATGAACAATCATATGAAGGATTATTTTTCTGTGTTTGATACATTCCAATACGTGTGGAATTATCATAAATCTTTTGGGTTTTATTCAAAAGGGAATTTCAAGAGAAGCTAAAAGATAGTTGATACGAGTCACAATTTCTCAAGGTGACTCACAATTTCTCAAGGAGGTGGAATCATATGTCCCTCCTTGTCTGTCTAGCATCGTGCAGTTAGACCAGTATCATTTGGGAAAAAAATAAAACAAAGGAAGACAAAGAAGGCATCTAAGAGACAGGGGTGGGGGAGAGTGGGATCTTACAGGTTGTTTATTTCTGGCAGTCTGTTTTCTTTCTGAAAAATGATAGATGAATTAAAACAGAGACTGAGGAAAAGTCTACCTTTAGATCATTTTGCTTTGTCAAAGGAGATTAGAAATATAGAACTCATTTTTGCTAGCTTAGCCGGAATAAGAGACACACACAGGCTTGGAGATAAATGGCCGTTTATTAATATAACAATAACATAAACTGTAACTACGGCAAGGGCCAACTGTGCGGTACAGGTCAAGCCACGAGGTCACAGCTGACCACTGCCTTGATCTGTCTGGGCGAGCCCCGAAGCCCCAGGTATAGGCCATCCATGGAATGGCTGCAACCCAGCCAGCCAGGCTAACGGATCCCCCCATCAAGCTCCTAATGCCCCAGCTGTACAGCATGAGGGAAGGACTTGTACCTGGGGATCCCCGCAAGCTTGTACCTGGGGATCCCCGCAGGCCTGGGGATCCCTGCAGGCGTCTGCCTGTGCTGTGGTAGCCGTCACAAGCATACCACACTGATGGCAGACCCTGTTTCCCCACATATGGGGGAAATGCCAGTGGGTGCTCACTGGCCCGCTCCCTATTCCCCGAGAATCTCCTGCCAGGGGAACCTAAATGGCACCACCCAGGCCAAACCATCAACCTCTGCCAACAGTGCAAGGTAGGCGAAAAAACCCGCAAACTGGCAGCCAATACGGTAATAGGGGCAAAAAATTCCTACCTGGCTCTGGAAACAGCAGCTGGCTAATCCTGCACTATGACAGGTTGAGGTGGGTGGGCCGAGCAAAAGGCAGCAACTGGTGGCCGGGAGAGTGGAGCCACCTTCTAAGGCTGTGGCTCTGCCCCCGGACAGATACCCGGATGCCCGGGAAGGGAGTCTGTCTCTCTCTTGGGCAAGCCAGCAAAACATGGCCCCCAGCTTAAGCAGCGTTGCTGCAGCTGGGCGTGCCAAATTCCAGTTATTTATTTATATATTATGCTATTTATATACTGACTTTTTCACTGAGACCCAAGGCAGAATATACAGTGCAAGTCACTATTGTCAATGGCTGGAACAATCAATGAACAATATAATAGGGTATGGGTTGCAGAAATTTGAAAACAAGCATAAATCTGAATAAAGAAAAACATTGTTGACACAAAGAATATATAATTAAACATAACTTATATAATGACATGGAAACTACACATTAGGAGCATATTACCCAAGTAGTCTACATGTGTCTTCCCCTTGACTATCACAGTGTCTTCCTTCTTATGCTGTCAAGCATAGAAAAGTGTAACTGGACAAATTATCGGATGCTGCCTATGTATAACAAGGTCTTAGATCGGGGCAGCACCTCATATCAGAGTGAGGAGATTCCCAGAAACTAGTAGGTGGAAGACAGAATAAAATTAAAACCTTTATTGAGAAATTAATTGAACAGAGCAATACCGAGAGGCACACAAGAGTCCAAACGTGCCTGCAAGCATGCACACATGCAAGTAAAAATGCTAAACTTAACACTTAAACAATAAACAAAGAGGGTGAAGACAAATGACAGCATATGACCTGCCCCATAGAGTGTAGGAATCCTTTAGAGTCCTGATGTAGAGAGTGGAAGAACAGTGTGTACAGACAGAGACCAGCATGCGTCTCCAAGGAGCCTGTGCCAAGGCACACGGGCAGAAGCTGGATGATCAGGAAAAACTGCTGAAAAGTATTTGGGATTTTGGCATCTATATCTACACTGTAAAAATGTGGGTGGTGCTAAGATCAGGATGCTCCTTGCTCAGGATTGGGTTGGAGCCCAAAAGTTTGAATTCTATTAGGTGATTTAAAGTTAATGATCAGGAGAGAGAATGTTCGGGATAGTTCTGTCAACTAGTACAGATGTTCATGGCCTGGAATGTGATGGTTGTAAGGTGTAGTCCCCGTTCCTTTTACCAATGCTTCTCCTTGAAGCATTTCCTTACAGTACAGTCCTATTGCCTGAATTAAAAAGCCCTTCTGAATAATTGTTTTGCATAGTTTTAAGAAAACCAAGAGAGTGGGAATTTTCCTGACCTCTTCAGGCAGGCCGTTTCATAATGTGGGAACTACCTCAGAGAATGCCTATGTTGATTTAGCCTAGCAACAGGGTGATATCTGAAGAAGGCCTTGTTCAGATGATTGAATCTGCCATGGTGGAGCATTGGGAAAGAGGGGCCTTTGTATGTGATAGTCAAAACTAGCGATGGGCACGATCTGAAATATGAACCAAAATTATGCACGAACCAGACTGGTTCATGGTTCGCAAACTATAGTTCGTCAGATCCCATTTCTGACGAACCACCACGAACTTTTAGGCTGGTTCGTTTGGTACATTTTTTGGTTCATCACTGCAGACAGCCTGGTGCCAATCAATCAGTTTCCTAGGAAACAAGGGATGGACTTCCTGCAGACCTTCTGCTGACCCGGAAGTGACAATTTTCTGACCTGGATGTGGCGTTTTCATGAACCAAACTAACTGGTTCATGAACCAGGGGCAGGTTCATGAAAGTCCATGGTTCATGGTTCGTGAAATTTGACAAACCATGAATCACATAGTTCTTTTTTTTTCCAGTTTGTACCCATCTCTAGTCAAAACTTTCAACTGAGCCTGGTAACTGATGGGTTGCCAAACTGTAGAAACTGAGCTGTTGCATTCTGCAATAGCTGGATTTTTTTAGTTGACTTTGAGGTTAGACCTATGTAGATTGTATTACTATAGTCTAGTCTCGATGTTACTGTGATGTAAAGCCAGGTAGCCAGATTAGCTATGTCATGGTAGAAGGCCATCTTCCAGGCTTGTTAAGAGAAGACCTTTTATGAAGCTGTATTTACTTGCTTCTCTAGCAGCAGAGCTGGATCTTGTATAACCCTAGGCTCTAGACCAAGTTAGCCGGAGTCAATTGAACCTCATACAATGTGGAAAGGCTGTGGTAATTAATACAATAATTGGGGAATATATACAGTGTATAATAAAATATTGTTGGTTACTTGGTACTTGTCCCATGAAAACCAGCAGGAGTAGAGATAACCTTCACTGGAGTTGCAGCAAAACTTATCACATGTTAAGAACTAAAGCTAATCAAGGTCAAAGAAATGTTTGCATTTCCCTGTAGCTTGTAGATACATATTGGGACAATCTTGTGAGAGCCAGTTTGGTGTAATGGTTAAGAGTGGTGGGACTCTAATCTAGAGAACTGGGTTAGATTCCCCAGTCCTCCACTTGAAGCCAGCTGGGTGACCTTGGGTCAGTCACAGCTCTTCCAGAGCTCCCTCAGCCCCACCCATTTCACAGGGTGATTGTTGTGAGGACAATAATAACATACTTTGTAAACCGCTCTGGGTGTGTATTAAGTTGTCCTGAAGGGAGGTATATATTATTGTTATTGTTGTTATTGTTGTTGTTATTGTTATTGTTATTGTTATTACTCCACAAGGTAGATAGATCAAAATCTGTCATTAATAATTCATTACTCATATTGAAATACTTCAAAATATTTGAACTATTTCAGTATAGCAAGCAGCAATTCATCAAAACTTCACTACCTTTGTAGATATTTCATCAGAATGAAAGAGGATGTTTATGAGCAAAAGTAGATAGGCAGTTTTCATTAGTCTCTTGGGACAGGTCCAGAGAGAGCTGTATGTGATTTCTCAATAAAAGCACTGACCAAACTGCTAGTACTTATTTATATCACATTTAGCCTTCTTGACTAAAACTTCCAGTAAACATTTGCCTAAATAGAAACTTGAAGCAATTTAGTAGGTTCTTCTTTTTTAAAAAAAATCTCAAAAATTTTGAAATAGCTTGTATTAAAAGATTCACCATTGAAGCTTTGATCATTTTTCTCACCTTCTTTTATCTTCTGCCACCTCTCACAGCATCCAAACAGCTGTTCACCATCAGATTCCCTGGGATACAATATAAGGGGATTGTACTTCATCTGGAAAATCCTTGATCAGTTTTTTCAAAAGTTTTCCTATTCATCTCCCATTAAACATGTTTCCTACTTGCCCTCTTTTCTAAATCACCCCCCAAAGCACTTTGTTCCCTCATAGAATTCCAAACTGGGTTTGAAAATACATATTTAGAACTGCTTAGGGAGGAAAAATTAGCCTGAATGGGCAATTTAGACAAAACACTGGCAAAAGTGGACTCATTTTCTGAACTCTCCCATGGGCCTTCACATCACCTCCTCTATAATCCTATTTTTAAGGGGGCAGGGATGGGAAGAACCATTAATTTAAAGGGAAGCTGCCTGGAGTTACATGGAGTAAAGTGGGGAACAGAGGAAACAATAATTTATTCACTCAGGAAATGTTGTAAGGTTAAATACTAGAGATGGGCACAAACTGGGAAAATTCCAAACCATGTGGTTCATGCTTTGTCACATTTCATGAGCCAAGAACCACGAACTTTCATGAACCCGTTAGTGAACAGCCCCCTTCATAGAGATAGTCAGAGATGGAACAGCCCCCTTCATAGTCAAAGATGGCAAACTCACAGGGAGTCTTCAGCAGCCTCTCCTCTAGCCAGCGTCCAAGTTTGGTGAAGATTGCATTTCAGAAGTCTGACTTATAGACCCCTGGGTCTCACTCACAACCATGAATCGGCCAGCAGAGTCACCAGCACAGGTACCAAACCCTGCAACAGACCCAGATGCCAGCTCTGCTCCTATATCTATCCAGGGAATACAATTACAGGACCCAATGGCATCAACTACACTGTCTCTGGCTCTTACAGCTGCTCATCCTCCAATCTGATATATGCCCTCATGTGCCAACAATGTCCTTCTGCTCTGTACATTGGACAAACCAGCCAACCTCTACGCAAAAGAATAAATGGACACAAATCTGACATTAGAAATGGAAACGTCCAGAAACCAGTGGGAGAACACTTCAATCTACCAGGACATTCCATCAAAGACTTAAAGGTCACTGTAGTTCAACAGAAACCTTTCAAAAACAAAATCCAACTGGAGGCTGCTGAACTGGAATTCATATGCAAATTTGACTCTGTCAAGCTGGGACTGAATAGGGACTATGAATGGTTATCACATTATCACAGGTAACAGATTTCCTTTACAGAGGCGGGGTCTGGGGGAGCTCAGTGGCACCTGGCGTGGGCTTTCGGGGACCACAGATCTCTTTGTCAGATGCATCTGGCAGGGAGAGCTGTGGTTATCGAAGGCTCATACTGCATTGGAATTGGATGGTCTAGCTGTTTGGCTGCTACAAACTAACAGGGAAACTCCTTTGAAGCCAACTGATCCACACACCAAAAGGAGATGTTTACATATACTAGCAAAGGAATGTTTTGGTTGCACCGTCCCCCCCTAATTGCCTCTTCTCTCTCCTCCCCTTCTCCTCCCTCCTCTTCTATATTTGACCAGTCTCTGTATCATGCATCTGACGAAGAGAACTTGATTCTCGAAAGCTTATGCTACAATAAAATTGGTTAGTCTTAAAGGTGCTACTGGACTCTTTTTGATTTTGCTACCACAGACTAACACGGCTAACTCCTCTTCACCTAACAACCAAGTGCAGCTTGTACACCAGGTAGACAATGCCCTCAAGAGATGCGACATTCATGGCTGCCACCATTCTACTAGCATAAATGACCACGTAGCTATGGACAACATCAGTTGTGGACACCCTCTTCCTCAGTCCAGCCTTGATCATGACAGCAATGTTTCTCCCCATGTGGTCCTCATCAATCCCCTGCACCTGGAGCGGAAGCCCCCTATAACCCTGCAGGAAAGTAACTACAGTGGCTTCCCCCGGTAAATACTAGCAGAAAAGGAGCGAGAGAAGAAGTCCCGCCCAGGGGAGAGTAATAATAGCTGATAGTCAGAAAGACCAAAGAATCATATATTGAAATAAATCATACACTAACAATACAATGTTCAATGTGTAAGCAACAAGCTTATTTCCTTTAACAGTGTATAATTCTAACAACATTAATAAATGTATTTACAACTGACTGTCTATCAATTCATAAGTATAATCAACAAGCAAGAGTCCCACTCTTGAAGTTCCAGGGGTGTAAGTGCAAATAGTAGCCAAGTAAGTCTCTGAAGTTATATCACTTTAAATGGTCGCGTCTTCTCTTGTCTTTTTAGCTGGAGGTGCGGAGAAGATGGAAATGCAACAAAGGGAAGATGAAAATCCCAAGAAGATGCCCAGAACTAGGGCCGGCAAATTTTCACTCAGCTCTTCGTCATCAAAGACTTCATCAGGGGCAATCAATGTTTTCTCTGTGAAGATCCTTATTGTGCAAGCCATTTACAACACCCCAAAATGACGTGGAGTAAAACCAAGAGTGGGACTCTTGTTTGTTGATTATACTTATGAATTGATAGAGAGGGGTGGACTGCGGGCAGGGGCAGCCCCAAAACATTGGGATGTGGAGGAGGTAGATGTTTCTCCAAGACCCCGTGATGCACCCTGAGATCCCTCCTCTTCCTCCTCCTCAAAATGTTTTAGCAGCTGCTCTTCCTCTGGCAATGCTGACAACTCTTCTGCCTCCTCCTCCATCCCCACAAGCAGATCTTGAAAATGAGGCTTTGACTCTGAGACCTCCCCACTATTGCTGGGCACCAGTGGGCCAGCAGGATGAGCTTGAGACTTTCCCCCACAGCCACCCTTACCCCTCATTCTAACCCTCATGGACCTAATAAGAAGAGCCCTCAGCTAAGGAACTCACTAAGATTGGCCCCTGAGGCTGGCACTGCCAGAGAGACTGGGGTGGGTGAAGCCTGTAACCCATGACCCAAGTACCTTCCCAGCTGGGAGAATACTGTGAGCAGAGGAACCCACTAAGCTGGGCCCCAGACCCTGGCAGTGGCCCTGGGACTGGAGTGGGGGAAGAGCCCTAACCCACCACCCAGGCACCTTCCCTGTCAGGGCAGGTGCTCTAAATAAGAAATAAATAAGAAAGAGACTGATTAGTTTATCAGCAACACCACCAAAACACTCCAAAATCCTCTCTCTCCCTTTTCAAATTCCAGCGCAGCAGTGTCTCCCTCTCTCTCCACTAGCTGGAAAGTGAAACCACGAGGCTGTGAGTTATATACTTCTTATTCTCATAGAGCAGAATGTGAGCTCTCTGGTTGACAGCCAGAGCTGCCTGTCAAGGTTTTGAAGACTAAGACTGGTGTTTCCAGGGCTGCAGAAGGTTCATCCCCTCCATTGCTTAGTGGAGTAATCCTTGCTCCTCGCTTTCCTAGAGCAGAATGGGAGCTCTCTGGCAGCCAGAGCTGCCTATCAAGGTTTTGAGGACTAAGATTGATGTTCCCAGGGCTGCAGAAGGTCTGCAGGTGTCCAGCTCCTCTGTTCCTTAGGGAATTGATAGATAAGCACCAGGCTGTCTGGCTTCACGAATAGCATATGAACTGAATGAACCAGCCCAAAAATTGTCACTGTTTGTGAAAATCAGGGCTCCACGAATCACTGGTTTGCAAATGCCAAACCAGCCCTGTTTGTACCAAACTTTGGTTCATATTTCAGTTCATGCCCACCTCTATTAAATACAAATCTAGTTAAATACAAATGAATGAAACCATCTGAAAAACCAGAACTTAAAGAAGCAGAATCAAGATCTTCATTGTAGCTGAGATTTGAATATTGTCCCAGGTATTCTATTTAGTCTATTTTATATTCATAAAAAGGCTGATTGCAAACACCTTTTTACCACTGAAACCAGGCTAAAGGAGGCAGAGGAAGAAACAATGGGTGGAGACTATCACCATTGATTTGGTAAAAGTCAAAGTCATGTAGTTGATATGGTCTCTCATGTCAGTAAAAGTAAGGTTGTAATGGCAAGCATCCCAGCACACAATTTAATTTTCTCTCATCATGAAACCAACTCCTGAGGTTAATGGGAAACTATAATTGCAGACATTAGAATATTTAAAGATTAAGGAACTAAAGGGCACTGGAAGATTTCAGTTACCTATTTGTGTTGTAACACATCTACAGATCCCCCTCTGTATATAAAGAGTTTGATGAAATAGCACTTATAAAAAGACAGAGAAGAAACAGAAGGAAAAGACAGCTCAAGAAGAGAACCCCAAAAAGTGTTTTCCTGAACAAAACTTCATCCAAGTGTTCATTTTTAATTACATGCATCACAATTAAATTGTTGCAATCAGGATTCCAAGCTTGCACAGTTCCTAGATGTCCATTTCTTTATATTCTCTATTGATGAGGTCACTGAGGTCAGACGTTGATATATTCCAAGGTCCTTGAGAAGTCAAGTATGGCTCAGCCTAAACAAGTCAGCATGTTTAGTTTCATTGCTGATTAAATTGAAAACACAAATAAAAATTTGTTTTCAGTTATTGCAAAGTGACTCCTGAAATATTTCAATAATATCAGGGCCAGCTACACTGTGCATATGACAAGACCTCCTGAACTCAGGGGCGGCGCAAGGGTTTCCCACGCTTGCGGTCGGCCGGCCGGGCGCCCCTGTGTGTGCGTGCGCACGCGCGCGCACCAGCCTGCGTGATGATGTCACGCGTGACGTCATCACGGGAGCACACGCGCCGCTGCCGGCCCGATTGCTGCAGCGGGCGGCCTCCGAGTTCTCCCGCTCGTTTGCCTGCGCCGCCGCAGATACCTGCCCGCGGTGGCTGCGCCTGGCCGAGGGCTTGTGCTGGCGGCGGCCGCGGTGCGGGGTGGGAGGGATAGGAGGCTGGTGCTTTGTGGCATGCACTCCCGCGCACCGCACCTCCTCCAGCGCTCCCTCCAGCACCCCGCGCCTGCGGCCACCGCCTACCTGGCCTCAATAGGCCCTCCGCCCCTGCCTGAACTTGGTCCTCTTAATCCTTTATATCAGTGACCAGACAGATGTTTCTTGGAAACTCACATGCGGGGCATTCTTCTGCTTATCTTGTCACATCTTGTCATATGACTATAAGAATTTCTCAGCAATTTTTTTAAAAAATGTATATCCAACCTTTCTTCTCTCACAGGAGCAAAGGTGGCTATCAAATTAAAACCTACATAATAAAATCACATTTTAAATCCATTAAAACCAACCAAAAACAACAGCAGCAGCAGCAACAAAAACAACACTTCATCACAGCTATTAAAACCAGAACTAAAAAGCATACAATGACATAAAAACCACAATTAAAGCATTTAAAACAATTAAAACATTGGGCAGGAAAGAGTGATCACTGACAGAATGGCATATTCCTGCTGGTGGAATATAGCAACAGAAGGGGACAGATTAATTTTCCTGGGGAGAGAATTCTAGAGTTTTGGTGCCATCACTGAATAGGCTCTCTTCCAGGTTGCCACCCTCCTATTCTCATAAGGTGGCGGGACCTAAAGCAGGGCTTCCAAAAATGACTAGAATGATCAGTTAGGTTCATAAGGGAGTAGGTATTTTGATTGCAAACATTTTATAGATTTAAAGGACACACTAGCATCTTGAATTGTACCTGGAAACAAACTGGGTGCCCATATAGATGGGCCAAACTATACTTATATTGTACATAGAACTCACTCGAGTCCTCATCATGGTTGCAGTTTTCTGCAATAAATTGATGTTTACAAACACTTCTCAAGGGCAGTCACAGATTGTAGGAATCTAACCTAGATGTTGCCAGGGCATGTATCAAAGCAGCAAGATCTCTTCTGCTCAAGGAGGGCCACAGTTGGCTCATCAGTTAAAGCTGGTGAGAGACACCCCTGCTACCACTGCTCCCAGTTTATCCAGCTGGAGATCTGGGTTCAGCAGCACCCCCAAGTACAAACTTGCTCCTTCCGGAGGAGTGCAACCCCATTCAGAACAGAAAATATCTCTATCCATGGGTCAAACCATGTTAGGGTTGCCAGGTCCCCTTACCCTCCCAGTGAGGCATCATCGGAAGTGACATCATTGCACAGATGTGGGAGTGCATGTGCACTTCACAGTGTGCCAATTTGGGACTCAAAGGGGCACAATTTATCCCCCTCCAAATCATAGGAGCTCTCTCAGGACAGTGTGATGATGTTATTCCCAGCAAGTTACATTGTTGCACTGCCCTGGGAGTGTATGCAGGAGGCCTAGTCCTATGGCTTCTCCCCCCACCTGCCGAGTGAGTGATGGGGGGGTGGAGGGTGGGAGCAGAGCATCTCCTGCCCCTACTGAGGGACCTGCAACCTTTCAACCTTCTCCTCACCAGTAGTGCCTCTATTTTGTTGAAATTAAATTTCAGTTTGTTAGTCCTCATCCATCTCAAAAGTACCTGTTCATGATTTCCACAGCCTCCTTGAGATCTGCAGGAACTGCAAAATAGAGTTGACTGTCATCTGCGTATTGATGGAAAAGCAACCCAAATCTCCTGATGGCCTTTCCCAGTGGCTTCACATAAATATTAAAAATCATGAAGTGGGAGGCAAAACTGAACCTTGCAGGACCCAGGCCTTTAAAGATCAACTCTGGCACCTTTAATTGTGCCTGAAAACAAATTGGGAGCCAGTGTAGATGATCCAAGAGTAAAATGGTATGGTCCCTTCAACCCACTTCCAATGTTCCCACTCCAGCATTCCACACCAATTGACGGTTCCAAATACTTCTCAAGGGCAGCCCCACGTAGAGCACGTTGAAGTAATCTAATCTAGTTGTAACCAACGTGCATGCACTACAGTGGCCAGATCTTTTCTGCTTAGGAAAAGCAGCAGCTGGCTAACCAAAGGTGGTAAAAAGCACTCTTGGCTACAGCTGCCATCTGCTTATCCACTAGTAGGACTGGGTCCAAAAGCACTCTAGACCTGTTCCTTCTTGACAGTGCAGCCGCATCCAGAACAGGTGACAGCTTAAATCCTGGATCAGGCTTTCTGCTCACCAGTAGCACTTCTGTAGTTGGGATAATGCTTCAGTTCATAAGCCCTCATCTGTTCCAAAACTACCTGCAGGCACTGGTTCAGAACATACTGCTTCTGCACATGCTGGTTCCATTTATAATCTCCTGCTTAAGCCAGGTGTAATGTAATGCATGTAATGTCTTTCATTTGGATTTTATTTCTGCTGTTGATGTGGGGTTTTAAAAATTGTTGCTATGAGTAAATGTAGGCCTCTGAGGAAATAAGGGGGGCTGGATGGGTGAGTGGAGTGCAGTCTGATTACACTGTAACTGTACCCTAGTTAGTGCTGAAGGAAAAATATTTTCAGTTATCCTTTGTACATCTTAGAGTTTATTCTAATGGTGTCAGCCAAATTGTGTGGAGCCTAATAGAGTGTATGTCTGTGTTTCTGAGAGAAAATATTTATTCTGCTAAGTTCAATGAAACTGTGTGTTCCTGAGACTGCCAGTGTGTTTCTCAAAGAAAGGATTCTGGCTAAATCAGGCAAGCTGTGTGGCAGCCTGAGATCCTAATTGTGTCTAAGTCAGACAAACTGTGTATGTGTCTTGGGCAGTCTGTGTAAATCGGAAATTATTCTAATAGTGCAATCCTAAGGAAAGTTACTCCAGTCTAAGCCAATTGCTTTCAATGGGTTTAGACTGGAGTAACTCTGCTTAGGATTGCACTAAAAGTCAGGCAAACTATGTGTGTACCTGAGAGTTTGTGTATATCTGGTAAGAGATTGATCTATCTAGTTCAGGAAAGCTGTGTGGAAAGGCCTGAGTGAATCTATGTCTGTGTGGAGATTATTCTATTAATGAAGACCTGTGTATAAAATTACTCTGTGTGATTTTAGTCTGTGAAGATATAGTTGTATTTGAAACTGCCAAGCTTAAGAACTTCTCTAAAATGAGTATGCATATAAAAATTCTGCAACCATCATGCTTATGTACTTACAAATAAATTCTTGTTTTGTTTAAGAAAGATCCTTTATTTTCCCCTCAACCACCCTCATATGCTGACCATTCTGTCAGATTACCATCTATAACAAGTGTACCTATGTTACAAATTAAACCAAGGAGACCTAAGTTGAAAGCCTTTGGTGGTAGCAAAAACCTTTTGAGGAGGTGAGGGAAGGAGCAATATACTGGTCACAAAGATATAAAAGGGAAGGTGTTCTTGAGGTAAAATCTTGGGTAAAGTAGAGAACCCTTAAGCAATGTGGGAGTGGAATTAAAAAGTGTATTGGCTGTGACCAGAGCCCTCCTGAGGCATAAATTTAAGGTTACTTAAGGAGGAGGTCAATTTAAGGTCCAATGCCAAAGGTATAAGGTTTTAAAAGTTTAAAAACTAAGCAAACTATTTCAGTGTGGTTTCAAACGAAGCAAACCGTTACACCATTCATAACTATGACCAATACCTACGGTTGTTAAGTGGGGTCCTCTTAATTCTTCTATGCTGAGTTTTTCCCTGAAATCCAACTATCTTTTTCTATTCCTTTTTTTTAAGGAATTTAAATCAGTTTCAAATTAATTCCTCTTTCATGAATATTCAATTAAGATCTCTAAGATGTAATGCATTATTTATTTATATACTAAGAGCATAGTTGAAAATTAAGAACAAGGTGAGCCATTAATCAAACAATTAAACACAAGCCAGGACTTGTCTGAACATATCCATATCCATGCTGCATCAGACTGCTTTTACCCTTTGTATCATATTACAGTGGCACAACACAAATCCACAGGTGAGGAAATCTACATTGTCACATGGTAAAAAAAAAATAGATAAATTAATGAGCAACCATAGAGAATTCCTCTTTCAAAAGAAGAAAAGCGATTAAGAGGAGCCAATTGCTATATCTAAAAAAGAAAACTTAAGAAAAAAATCCTACACCATAACAACTCTACACCATTGCTACATTTTTGGACTCCGTGGCAAGAACATGCCAAGGTGGTGGGAAGAATACCATCAATTTAGCTTGAGAAGTATTGCTCTGAAAACATCATTGATGAAACAGCCTCAAAAAGTGATTCCTCCCATTTTCCAAAATCATTGTACCTTCTTGAAAGGTCAAGTTTTCATTTAAAACACACCCTCCTCCGAAACTCAGCTACATAAAGCCAGAGCACATCAACAACAACAATTGTGCTTATATACCATTCTTCTAGACAGGTTAGTGCCCCACGCAGAGTGGTGAACAAGATTACTGTTATCCCCCAATACAGCTGGGGAGCTGGTTTAAGAGGAGTGGCTTACCTGTTGAGCTCATGGCAGTAGGGGGATTAGTATTAGAAATTGCTTGTATTTTGTTTTTGGTAGCAGAGTTACTTAGAAGCATTTGCCCCAACGTGGATTAATTAATCTTCAGACAAATTGTAGAAAGATAGAACTTGCAGTTTTATTAAGGTAGACTCCATCCATTGCAATATCTTGGAGTAAAGAGAAAGAGTTGTAATCTAAAGTGTCACTTTGCCCTATTAATAAACCAAGGCCTGAGTCTGGCAGCGAGGCTGCATGCAGGTTTGTGGATGAGGCATTCATAGCAGGAGCTCTGAGAAACACATCCTTCTCCTTTGGAAGACCATGAGACAAGAAAAAAAATCTCCCAGGAGACACAAAGACAGAGGAGGAGTTAGGAGGCATTGCCACCTTAGACAAAGAGAAGCAGCTTACTATCCAAAGAGTTATACATACACACAAAGAGACATGCAGCACCCCCCAATGTACGAGGCATGCTGTGTTGCCTATCCCATCACTCCCTCTTAACTTGGTATGCAACCAACATTCACAATGTTTAGGTCATTTCGTAGACTTTGGCACTTGTCTCTAGGCAGAGGCTTGGTGAAGATGTCCACTGTCATTTCTTCAGTGGGATAGTAGTGTAGCTTTATTACTCCTTGTCCCTGAAGTTCACTTACATACCGCTGTCAGATTCCAATGTGCCTTGTGCATGCAGTGCAAAGAGAAAGAGCTATACAATTTTGGTTATCCTCTAGCATTTTAACTGGTAAAGGATCTGCAATGCCAAAATCCTTAAGTAACATTAAAAGCATCTCTAAATCTCTGCATCCTTCTGAAGCTAATGCTTCAGTAAAGTGCAATAATTTCTTGTTTACAACTTGCCCAGCTTACAGCTCCATCCCTATAGAAAAACCAGTAGTATATTTCCAGTCTGAATTTTCTTTAGCCCAATCTGCATGACACGTGACCCCTTCTGAAGGGTCACGTGTGACAGCACTCTGGTTGTTTCATTGATGCTCATCAAATTGCACAACTCTGCTTATAGTAACATTGTTAGTCTTTGGGTCTAAAATTGCATCCTAGAGCATATCCTACAAAAATGCATTCTAAGGCTCTGGGTTCTAGTTTGGATCTCCTTTCTTCTTGTATATGAGTATTGGCTTTACGTTCAAATACTATAAGATGTTCTATGCTTGGCTTTTTATTATGCCAAGCATAGAACATTTTATATTATGCCAAGCATAGAACATCTTTATTATTATTATAACTCATAGGGAGTTTTGTTTGTAGCCTTGTGGGTAATTTGTTTTGCAAGTAAATTGCAGTCATTGCAGCTTCTCCCCAGTGTTTGTAGGGAAGTCCTGAATCAATTAGCATGCACCTGACCATATTCATGATAGAATGATTTTTACACTAAGCTACCCCACTTTGTTCTGGAGTATAGGGAATGGTAAATCTGTGTTAAATTCCATTTTCCCTGAGAAATTTCTGCATGGCATGAGAAATGTACTCAACACCAATATCACTTTGAAAAGCTTGAGGTTTTCTGTTGAACTTGTTAGAGACCATGGAAACATAATCACACAGTTTCTGCTCAGTTTGCGATTTTTCGACAAATAACATACTGTATATCTCAAGAAATCATCAGTTGAAGTTAATATATAAAGGTTATTGCCTGTTGATGCTGGTTTGACAGGACCACATAGATCGGTGTGAATTAATTCAAGTGGTTGCTTTGAATATCTTTGACTTTGTTTGGGAAGATCGAGTTGCCTTTCCCTTTATACAACATATTTTTAATTGATCATCATTGGCACATGCACTTATATTAATAACTGTTACCAAGTCCTTAGGCGGTAGCTCCTTGATGGCTTGTTTATCATGGTGTCAAACCATCTGTGCCAAAGTTCCAGGGATTCCTTTTTAGTAGCAGCTGTTGTTGCTGTGTAGGCCTTTTGATATTTGCAATCCAGCTCAAATACTCTATTTCTGAGACTACCTATGTAATATATCTCTCCTTTGCATGAAATTATACATATATTATTCTGAAAGTGTATAGTAAATCCCTTTTCTGAGAGTACAGGTACACTTAGCAAGTTTGCCTTTAAGTCACGGCTGTATAGAATCTCTTCTACTTTAATTTTAGTTCTAGAATCACCAATATCACAATGAACTGTAATTGAACCTTTGCCTTTAACAGTCACACAACTATCATCAGCCATAAAAACCTTTCCTGAAATACTAGTGTCCAATTCATCAAAAAATTAATATATGATGTCACATGAGTTGAGGCTCTACTATCAATCAGCCAATGCTTTGGGCTATCATTGGTTTGAGTTATAAGAGACACATGAAAATTGCTAGTCTTTGTTTGGTAAAGATCTCTTTTGTTTCTCTGTGGCCTTCTGTCTGAAGCAGCAAAATTATTTTTCCCATTTTTATTGCTAGAGCACTCCCTCTGGAGGTGACCAGGTTTATTGCATTTCTGGCAGAAAAGAGGATTCTGCCTCTCTCTGGGATTGGCTCTTTGCCAGTAATCAATTTTCCTAGGTCCTGCCCCTTTGGGTCTGGCCTCTCTGACCATGTAATTTGAGTCAGTTTTGCATTTTCTTTCAATCCGATAAGATCTCTGCTTGTGGTATTCTGATTTTATCTGACCCAACACTTCCTCCAGTGTAACATCTTTTGTAGTAACAGAGCTGATAAACTGGAATTACTTTCTGGAAGTGAGCTTAAGACCAAGCCAATTTTTAAGTCTTTAACCAGTATTTGTCCAGCAGTAGCCAGTTTATCAATGCGGTTCAACAATGATTCAATATGAGCGTACACATCTCCAGTTTCTTGCAGATTACTCAAGAAAAGTTCTCTAAATAAAGCAATCGTATCGATCTGGTCCTGATCCCCAAAGATCCTCCTAAGAGATTCCACCATATCTTTTGCAGTTTTCTTTGTTTTACTATGCACCAAATGGGAATTTACCAGTGTAGTTGCAATGAGGTTTCTGGCTTTTACATCAGCATCCAGCCAGTCTTCTACATCTGATTCACCAGAACCAGAGGGTTTTGCATCAGTTAATAAAAAAATATGCTTTCTTTCCTCACAATTGAGATTGTAATCTAAAATACCAGGAATCAAAATGGTCTCCCATCAGTTTTTCTAATAAGGCTTGTGTTATGATCTTCACTTTCTTTAGGGTGGATTTTGCTTTAAATCTCCCCCTTACACCCTCTGGGTAGTTTGCTGCCACCAGGACTATATTATTCCAAAATGTTTTATTTAAATTCTCCCTTTCGTAACGTGTTTGAGCGTCAGGCTCCTTCGTGGTTCTATGTGGCCCTGAGGATAGGAATGGGAGATAACTCTGGGATATAACAAAACACAGTTTATTTTTTTAAGAAGCGTATTGGTTACATAAAAGTCGTTCTTAGTTCTTCTAGTTGCTTCATCCAAACTCATTCACACAGATCTCTTGTAAGGCTTCACATACAGTTAGCCTCTTCAAATAGAGTGAATATATAGTCTCACAGACACATTCAGTTCAGGCTTCCCCTCAGGTTGCCTTTCCCTCACAAATACATGAACACACTCAGGCTGCACACAGCTCGCCTCTCTTGCCCTAACTGAACCTTTTTCTCTTCCTCAGTAACTGAAAACCGCCTTCACTCCGCCCACTCTGTCATCAACCAATCATATCACTCACTCATCTCTCTTTCACCCCCCACTCTTCACCTATCTCACCAAACATTTAAAGACACATGCACCCATTTCCTGAAATCATTACAAATCCCCCCCCCCTTCTCCTTAAGAGGAACACATCTCTTTTCCAGAAGAGTTGTGTGCAGCTTTCTCCGGCTTAGGGAATGTTTTATTGTCTCTGTAGTTGCAGTTAAGTCCACTTCTCACTCTTCTGTGGTTTTTGGTTTAAAGTCTTGGGTTTCTTTAACTTGCGTTCCTCCTCTGCTGGGGTGTCATCTTCCTCTCTGGGATGTTCCACTGCTGGGCTGATGTCATCTTACTCTCTGGGATGTTCCACTGCTGGGCTGAGGTCATCTCTCTCTCTGGGATGTTCCACTGTTGGGCTGAGGTCATCTTCCTCTCTGGGATGTTGTTTAATTCTTCTGGTTGTTTCTTTATCAATATTCTGTTCCAACCTGACTTCACATCTGGATAAGGCATCTGCTACTACGTTATCTTTGCCTTTGATATACTGGATGTTAATATTAAATTCCTGAATGTACCAAGACCACCTTTGTAATTGTGTATTGGTATTTTTCATTGATTGAAGCCACATCAAAGAGTGATGGTCCGTTAATAGCATGAATTCTTGTCCCCATATATAACTTCTCAACTTGTTTAAAGCCCACACTATTCCTAGACATTCTTTCTGCACTGAGGAGTAGTTCTTCTCCCTGTCTGTTAATTTCCTGCTTAGATAAGCCACTGGGTGTTTTATAGCATTATCCTCTTGCAGTAACACTGCACCTAATGCTAATTGTGAAGCGTCTGTGGCAATGTAAACACTTTTCTTGTAGTTTGGTGCTCTTAAAACAGGCTTTGAGGTGAGTGCTTGTATTAGAGAGTTAAATGCTTCTTGGCATTTTTCATTCCAAACTATTTTATCTGGGTTCTGTTTCTTGGTCAGCTCATGTAAGGGTATTGCTAGTTCCCCAAAATTAGGAATAAACCTTCTATAGTAGTTCACCATTCCAAGAAAACTTCTTACTTGTTTCTTTGTCTGGGGAATATCTAATTTCTGGATAGCTTCCACCCTATCCCACAATGGTGATATTTTTCCATTCCCTACTCTGTGACCCAAATAAGTAACTTCTGGCAACCCAAACTGGCATTTGTTGATCTTGATGGTAAGCCCTGCTTCCTTTATTCTATTAAGCACTACTTCCAAATGTTGTATATGTTCCTCCAGGGTCTGGCTAAAAATAGCAATATCATCAATGTAAGCGACTGCAAACTCATTAATTTCATTTAACAGCGAATTGATTAGTCTTTGGAATGTGGCTGGAGAATTCTTCAAACCAAAAGGCAAAACGTTAAACTCGTATAAACCATCGGGGGTTATGAATGCTGTTTTGCACTGGGACCCCATCTCCATTCCTAATTGCCAAAACCCTTTACACAGATCTATGGTGGATATAATTTTAGCTGCTCCTAAGGTTTCCAATAATGTATCCACTCTAGGCATTGGATAAGCATCTGACTTTGTGATTGCATTCAGCTTCCTATAATCTATACAGAAACGGATGGTGTGATCTGGCTTCGGCACTAGTACTACTGGTGATGCCCATGGACTAACAGAAGGCTGTATAATTCCTAGTGCTAGCATCTCTTTCACCTCCCTTCGTATGTTGTTCAGCACTTCCCCATTTGTCTTATAAGGTGGCATTCTAATAGGTGGGTGATCTCCTGTGTCTATGTAATGCTCAGCTAAGTGTGTCCTGCCAGGTTTAGAAGAGAACAAACTCTGAAATTTCTCTAGGAGCGTATAGATTTTTTCTTTGATGTTAGGTGCTATATGATATTCCCACATCAGCTGTTGAAGGGTATTGTCTCCCCTGGTCTCTTCTAACAAGTCCATAAGGGTGATTTCCTCCACCCCCACCTGTCTGACTATCTGTAAGGTGCCATCCTCCCTGGAGTAATAAGGCTTCAGCATATTCACATGTACAGTCTTCCACCTCTGGTCATTTTTATTCCTAGAGATAGCATATGTGAGCAGGTCTTGCCTATCCCTTACTATAAATGGTCCTTCCCAGGCTGCTTTTAACTTATTGGTTTTCACAGGTAAAAATACCATCACTTGCTCTCCCACTTCAAAAGTTCTTTGTCTGGCATTCCTGTCATACCAAAGTTTCTGCTTTGCCTGTGCGCTTGCCATATTGCTCTGTACCTGCCTCATCATGTCTTCCATTTTTCCCCTGAGACTTAATACATAATCCACTACAGAGGTTTTTCTTTCTGATATCTTTCCTTCCCATTCCTCCTTCACTAGACTAAGGGGTCCCCGAGGATAACGCCCATACATTAATTCAAATGGGGAGAACCCTGTGGATTCTTGAGGTACCTCCTTATATGCGAAGAGAAAATAGGGAAGCTTGTCATCCCAGTCGTTTGGGTGATCTTGCACGTATGCCTTAATCATGCTTTTTAAACTGCCATTGAACTTTTCCACAAGACCATTGGTCTGAGGATGAAACGCAGTAGTCTTCAAATGCTTTATGCCACAGCATTCCCATATAGCTTGCATAATTTCAGACAGAAACACTGTACCTTGATCAGATAGTATTTCTGCAGGGAATCCTAATCTCAGAAAAATCTTTAAAAGTGCTTCTGCAACTGATTTTACATCCACAGAAGATAGTGCCTCTGCTTCTGGGTATTTTGTTGCAAAGTCTATCAAGGTTAGAATATATCTGTGTCCCTTTCTGGTGGGTTTAGGGAGTGGTCCCACTATGTCAATTCCCACTCTATAGAAGGCTTCTCCAATTATGGGTAAGGGATTAAGAGGAGCTTTTGCTTTATGCCCTTGTTTCCCTACCCTTTGGCAAATCTCACAGCTTTGGCAGTACTATGGCTGTTGTGGGTTTTTCCGGGCTGTATTGCCGTGGTCTTGGCATTGTAGTTCCTGACGTTTCGCCAGCAGCTGTGGCTGGCATCTTCAGAGGTGTAGCACCAAAAGACAGAGATCTCTCAGTGTCACAGTGTGGAAAAGATGTAGGTCATTTGTATCTACTCAGGAGGGGTGGGGTTGAGCTGAGTCATCCTGTAAGAGTTTCCCAGGGTGTGGAATGCTAATGGCGGGAGGCTTCACTGTATCCTGAGGAGGTTCTTTTGCATATGGATTGGTACTTGATGTGCTAATCTCTGCAGGGCTATTGTCGGGGATAGAATGTTTTGTTAGCCTGGTGTTTTTCAGAACTGGAAACCATGCTCTGTTCATTCTTAAGGTTTCTTCTTTCCTGTTGAAGTTTTGCTTATGCTTGTGAATTTCAATGGCTTCCCTGTGCAGTCTGACATAGTAGTTGGAAGTGTTGTCCAGTATTTTGGTGTCCTGGAATAAGATACTGTGCCCTGTTTGAGTTCAGCCACTGCTGATTTTTCAGGTTGTCCAAGTCTGCAGTGTCTTTCATGTTCTTTTATTCTTGTCTGGATGCTATGCTTTGTGGTCCCGATGTAAACTTGTCCACAGCTGCAGGGTATACGGTATACTCCTGCAGAGGTGAGGGGGTCTCTACTGTCTTTTGCTGATCGTAGCATCTGTTGTATTTTTCGGGTGGGTCTGAATACTGCTTGAAGGTTATGCTTTTTCATAAGCTTTCCCATCTGATCAGTAATTCCTTTGATATATGGCAAAAACACTTTTCCTGTAGGAGACTGTTTTTCCTTGGTTGTTTGATTCATCCTGGGTTTGATTGCTCTTCGGATTTCATTTCTGGAGTAGCCATTTGCCTGAAGTGCGTGGTTTAGATGATTAATTTCCTCATTGAGAAAGTGCGGCTCACATATCTGTCTTGCACGATCCACTAATGTTTTCATTATGCCTCTTTTCTGTCGGGGGTGGTGATTGGAGTTTTTGTGTAAGTACCGATCAGTGTGAGTTGGTTTCCTGTAGACCTTGTGACCTAACTGAAAGTTTGCTTTGCGGATGACCAAGGTATCCAGGAATGGGAGTTTTCCCTCGATTTCTTTCTCCATGGTGAATTGTATGTTCAGGTGGATGTTGTTGAGATGATTCAAAAACCCCATCAATTCTTCCTCCCCATGGCTCCAAATGATAAATGTATCATCCACAAACCGGAACCATACACTAGGTTTGTGGGGTGCTGATTCTAGAGCTGTTTTTTCAAAATGTTCCATGTAGAAGTTTGCTATAACTGGGCTGAGTGAGCTCCCCATGGCCACCCCATCCATCTGTTCATAGAATTCGTTGTCCCATTGGAAGTAACTGGTTGTCAGACAATGGTGGAATAAGGCTGTTACATCCTCTGGGAAAATCTGATTAATAAGTGCAATAGTGTCTTTTACTGGAACCTTGGTAAACAGGGATACAACATCAAAACTGACAAGTCTGTCTTGTGGATTGAGTTTCAGAGAACTGATTTTGTTGATGAAATCTGCTGAATCTTTGATGTAAGACGAGGTTTTCCCGATGTGGTCCTGCAGGAGATCGGCCAGATGTCTAGCTAATTCAACGTCAGGAACTACAATGCCAAGACCACGGCAATACAGCCCGGAAAACCCACAACAGCCATCGTTCTCCAGCCGTGAAAGCCTTCGACAATACATTTTGGCAGTACTCTTTCACATCTTGTGACATTCTAGGCCAGTAATATTCTTTCCTTAACCTCTTCTTGGTTTTGCTAATTCCTAAATGACCTGCGCATGGAATGTCATGCGCTAATTCAATCAAGGATTGTCTGTATATTTTCGGAATAACCAGCTGTTTTTCAGGTTCCCAATTTGACTTGGTCCCCTTTGGTTTCCAGATCCTGTAAATTAACTCATTTTCCCACACAAAAATGTCTCTTTCTGTGCTCATCTCACTCTGCCTAGCTTTCTCTCTTATGTCTTTTAATTCACTATCTGTCATACTTTCTCTTTTAAACTCCTCAGAGTTTTTATTTATGCCTTCTCCTATTTCTTGGGACATTTCAGCAGTAATACTACTGACACGAGTTTGTGTCTCTCTCTTTCTCTCCTGCGATGTATCAATTGTGTCTGTTGCTAAGATACCTAGGGGCTTGTCTTCTGCTCCCCTAGCTTCAACCTGTGGAAAATCATTGGAGTCAGTGCATATTTGAATTCTTGCCTTTGCTCCCATTACATCTCTTCCTAGTATTACTGGTATCTTCTGTTCTTTAATAACTGCTACAGGAAAATATTCTTCTTTTCCTCTCCAGTTAATTTTTAGCTGGGCTAATGGCACTCTTTTAGAATTTCCCCACACACCTTGCAAGGATATTTGCTTATCTGGAATCAAGTTTTTCTTATCAACAAAATCCTCCCTGACCAGTGTTACTGAGGCTCCTGTATCTAGAATGGCTAAAGTATCTCTCCCATTTATTTGTACCACCTCTCTCAGTTCAGTATCCTGAGCAACCTTATCTATCTTTACCCCACACAAGTAGACTGTTTCTTCAGTGTTTTTACTGGGTGTTTCATTTGGGTTTGTTGAGCTTTCGGAATTTCTAGCATCTACATCACTCTGATCATCTGAGTCAGTTCTAGTGACCCTCCTTACATGCTCAAGCATTGTTTGCTTGGGTTGGTTCTTTAAACATTTGTAAGCTAAATGTCCTTTCAGACCACATACATAACATCTTTTATCATTCCAGTATCCATCTTGGTTTCTTTCTATATTTTTATCCTGACTTTTTATAATCTCAGCTCTCTCATATGTCCCTTTCCTTTCTCCCTCTTGTCCTTTACTGGATTTAAACTCTGGTTTATAAGAGTAGTCTTTCCTTTCATGGCGATCCCAGCCTCCTCTATTAAGTGTTAATCTATCTGCCCACTCTGATGTTTGCTTGACATTCTCTGGAAGTTTGTCTTTAACCAAAAGTCTGATCTCTGAAGGAAGTTGAAATAAAAACTGATCCAAAATCATTAGATCCCTTATTCCTTCTTTAGAGTTAGCTTTGGCAAACGAAATCCACTTATCAAAATAGTCTGTCAGTTTGGCACTAAAAGACTTAAATGATTTCTCTTTCTGAGGCACTAGGCTTCTAAACTTCTTTCTGAAGTAATCAGCACCTAGCCTAAATCTGTCATATACTGCCTCTTTGTATTCAGCATAAACAACAGGCTTATCTGAGGGAAATGTGTTGTAGATCTCAGCCAATTCCCCTCTAATTAAGCTGGGTAAATACTATATATATTGTGTCTCTGGTATTTCCCAGTTCTGAGCAGATCGTTCAAAAGTGGACAGGAAAATTTGTGGATCTTCTCCTGACACATACACCATAAAATCTTTTGGGGTAACTCGAGGTAAATCAGCTCTGGGTTCAGAGTTTCCCTCCTTTTTGTACCCATTCTTAAGTCTCTCTCTTTCTAATTGTAATCTCTCATCTTCCAAACTGGTGTGTCTTTCCATCTCTTGAACTCTAAGTTCCATTTCAGCTTTCCACTTTTCCCTCTCAAATTGTTTTTGTTCTAATTCAGCTTCCCTTTCCCTTTGTTTTTGTTCTATTTCAGCTTTCAGCTTTTCCCTTTCAAGCTGGTTTTTTTCTCTTAGAAACTCTAAATATTCTGGACTAGGATTATACATTCCCTCAGGGTTCCTCTCCTCTGCAGTTCTACTTGGCTCCACACTGCTTTGTATCAGTATAACTCTCAGTTCTTCTACACTTTTCCCCTCATGAGGTAAATTTAACTCATTGCACTTCTGAATCAGAGCCTCCTTTTTCATCCCCATAAACTCTGCCATTTCTCTCTTTTACTTTTATTTCCTTCTACAATTGTACTAAACTTCACCAGATTATGTTCTCTTATAAATCCTACTAGTTCTTCTGTGTCTTCCTTTATAACAGTTCTATATTTCTCATAGGATTTAACTGAACACTCTGTCTCCTTGGCTATCTGTCCCTTCAGAATGCCTTTCTCTCAGAATGTTCCTTCCTCCCAGGCTATTATATCCCCCTTAAAATATTTTCTTCTCCTCAGGATGTTTGGATCCCACCGCTGTGCTCCCACTTGTTATGATCTTCACTTTCTTTAGGGTGGATTTTGCTTTAAATCGCCCCCTTACACCCTCTGGGTAGTTTGCTGCCACCAGGACTATATTATTCCAAAATGTTTTATTTAAATTCTCCCTTTCGTAACGTGTTTGAGCGTCAGGCTCCTTCGTGGTTCTATGTGGCCCTGAGGATAGGAATGGGAGATAACTCTGGGATATAACAAAACACAGTTTATTTTTTTAAGAAGCGTATTGGTTACATAAAAGTCGTTCTTAGTTCTTCTAGTTGCTTCATCCAAACTCATTCACACAGATCTCTTGTAAGGCTTCACATACAGTTAGCCTCTTCAAATAGAGTGAATATATAGTCTCACAGACACATTCAGTTCAGGCTTCCCCTCAGGTTGCCTTTCCCTCACAAATACATGAACACACTCAGGCTGCACACAGCTAGCCTCTCTTGCCCTAACTGAACCTTTTTCTCTTCCTCAGTAACTGAAAACCGCCTTCACTCCGCCCACTCTGTCATCAACCAATCATATCACTCACTCATCTCTCTCTTTCACCCCCCACTCTTCACCTATCTCACCAAACATTTAAAGACACATGCACCCATTTCTTGAAATCATTACAGCTTGTCTCTTGGACATTATCAAAACTTCTAAAAATACTTCTTTAGGGAAAAAAACCTTTTATTTTCCTTTTGAATTTTCTGACTGTATGTGAGGCTGAAATTAGCCAGCCAAGAAACAGTTTTAAAAGGAAGACTTCTCTACATGTTGGAGCCTGGAAGGGGCTGTTAAACCACTCAGCAAGTTTATTTTAAAACTTCATTTTTCATTTTTAACAGCAAATTTAACAAATATATAACAAGTCTAACTTTTTCTCGACATCAAGTCTAACATTTACAATATTTTTTGTTATTTATGATTTTAATTCTTTGAAAGCTTTTTGTAGGTTAAAGTTCTGTGTTGTGCAGTGTTGGGTTTGGCTTGATTGGTTGAAGAAGTTTTGCTTGATGATTCGTTTTTTTGACTTAAGCAGTGTTATTAGATAATCTGTTAATTTTATTAAATAAATGAATGATACAGTTGTATTTCTGGTTGTGCATCATTGGTGGTGATGAATTCAAAAAATGGATACCATTTCTCTGTTTGGGATAAATCTCAGTTTTAATAAGATCGTCTGTAACTTTTTCAATTATGAAGTGTTCCCATATTTTATTTTACCAGTTTGTTAATGTGGGTGGCTTTTTGTGATTTCCATTTTGCAGCTATTGTTGTTTTGGCAGCTACTAAGAGGGTTCTTATAAGATCTCGTTTAATTTGTGGAATTTTTGTGTTGTGCCATAAGTCTAAGAAGATAATTTCTGGTTTTGGTCTGGCCCATTATTTGTATTATGTGTTTGAGAACTTCTTTCCAAAATTCTTTGATGACATTACATTTCCACCAGCAATGGGCACAGGTGCCTAGTTCTCCACATTTTCTCCTGCATAATGGGGATTTTGCTGATGATATTAGTGCCATTTTCTGTGGTGTACAGTGCCATTGGTTAACGATTTTGTAGGCTTGTAGTTTGGTGTTAATTACTTGCAATTTTATTCAATCTGAGGTCCAAATTAAGTTCCAGTCTTCTTTTGTTAATAGGGTCTCGCAATCTTATTGCCATTTTTGGGGTAACATAGTGGTTTAGATTTGTTGGTGAGAAGGATCAAACTGTAGATTTTGAAAATTAGTCCTTTGCAAGGGACTATCGGTTTATCTAATATATTCTGGAAATCTGTTTTGGTTTTTCACATTATCTCTGATAGTTATATTTGATTTATCTTATGTTTGATTTGTAGGTAGGCATACCAATTAATTTTCTGCTGAATTTTTGTTTCTAGTTCTGCTTTCTCCAAAATCCCTTTCTCAGTGGCTATGTCTTTTAGTCTTACTACGTTATGTTGTCTCCGGTTTTCTTTATTAAGGGGGTTTTGGTCAGGAAAATATCCTTCATGTGTTAACAATGTAGATAACTGTGATATTTTAGGAACTAGTTTGGTTCTGTAGAGGTTTCAGTTTTTAAGTATGGATGATAGCATTACTTTGTGTTTAGTTGTTGAGGGCTAAGAATTTGCTTTGCACCAGATCAGTTCTTGGACGGTCAGTGGGTTATGAAGTGGTTTCAAAATCTTTATCTAAGCTTCTTGTTCTCCCGTTTGGAGCATTAGTACAATGTTCATAATGTGTGATGCTTTGGAATAGGTGTCAAAGTCTGGGTAATTGAAACCCCCTTGTGCTTTCTTTTGTTTTAGTGTGAATAGAATAGAGCTATTCTAGGACATTTGTTTTGCCATAGGAAGTTGTTCATAGTGGATTGCCAGTTTTTCAATAATGATCAAGGTATTTCAATTGGTATGGCATGAAAAAGAAAAAGAAGTTTGGGTAGGAAAAATGACTTAATAAGGTGGTATATGTTGTACCATGAGTGCTGTTGGGTGTTCCATGTGTTGAGGTCCTTTTTTATTTAAATTTTGGGATATGATTGATTTTTTTATCATTTGGTTCAAATTGGTTGGTATTAGGATTCACAGGTAAGGTATGTATGTTTCATTCCAGTGGAACTTGTAATGTTGTTTTAATGAGTTTTCAGTTTGAGAAGATAGGTTGATAGGTAAGAGGTTTGTTTTTGATTGATTGACTTTTAAACTTGTCATTTGACCATATTTGGTGAGTGCGGCCACCCACGGCAGCCATGAGTGGCCTTAGCCGTGGGGCCGGACTTTGCCTCCTCGGATGGAGGAAGGCAGACACTTTCCCGGCCATCCGGGTATTCAGGGGGTGGGCGGAGCTAGCGCCGTTAGGCATCTCCGCCCTCCTTCCCTGTTCAGTTGCTCCGAGCGATCGGTTGGAGCAGGACGCATCTGGTGCCTGCTCTTGCCGTCGCTCGGAGGTTGGGCCGGGAGCGTCGGAGCCTCCTCGGGACTGCAGCTTGCATTGCCTTGCAGCCGCGGCTCGGCTCCCGAGTGCTAGCATGGCTCGGTGCGGCGGCGCGGCGCGGTTCCCCTCCAGCGGAGCACGGCGCTGCGGAGGCAGTGGCCGCGCCTCTTCGGCGCAGGCGAGGCAGCAGACGGGCGCCTTTTCCCGCGCTCTGTCGTTACGGTTTGGGCGACTGCGCCGCTTTCTTTTGCAGCTTTTGGGTTTGGGGGGGGGTTTGGTAGCGTTGCCTTCCCTTGCCCCTGGCTGCTAGGGACCCGGCAGCTTCCCTTTTGGGGGGTTGTGAGGGCTTTGCTCGGCGGGGCCAGCGCCCCTGGCCTGTTTGCACGTGACTCCCTCGGCTCGCTGGCGGCGCCATTTTCATCACCGCCGGCCGGCCGCCATTTTGGGAGGTTACTCCCACCCCTGTGGCTGTGAAGGTGGCCTTCTTTGTGGCTTCTCTTAGCCTTGTTTGTTCGCCTTAGCAGCCATCTGGCCTAGTGGTCCGTGGGGCGGTTCATTACTCCGGGGAACTACATTGGATTGCAGTCCCTGGGTTGCCTCTGGTAGCCAGCTTGCCTAGTGGTTACTGGGTGCCCTCTAACCCTTGGCAGTGTGGGTTGGCAGGTATAGCCTGCAGTTTCCCTTATCTTTATCTATTGTGGGTGGTCTTTAGGGATGGCCTCCAGGAAGGGCAAAGGCACGTCCAAAGGCAAGCAGCCTGCCAAGAAGCAGCCCTCCAAGCGGCCTCCCCCGGCCGTGTCTTCCTCGGAAGATGAAGGGGACAGTAGCTTTAATTTAGCAATTTTGAAACGCCTGGAGGCCCTAGAGAAAGGTAGAGGAGCGCCTGCACCTACTGGGGAAGTTAGTGAGTGGGTTAGACCTGTGAGAGCTGCCTCCAAGGCTGCCTTTAGACAGGAGATCTTAAAACGCTTATCTGCCCTTGAGTCCACTGCAGGATCAGCGGAAGGTGAGCCGACGGCTGTACCGGAGCCCCCCAGCGAGGTGGAAGTGGTGGCTGGTGACACAGATCCTGACGGGCAGATGGAAGGTGGTCAAGTGGCGGTGGCTGTGGTGCCTAGTGGGCAAGATGGTAAGTCTGCTTTGCCACCCCAGGCATGCACATGGCCATGGGGACCCTGGGGTCAGGCCGCTGCCTCCGGGTCCCTAGGTCCCACTACATCATCCACTTCATTCAACACAGCTTGGCATTGGCCGGGGCAACCGGCCGTGGCTGGCGCGACCCCGGCTGCATCTGCTTCTCCTAATACTGGTTCTACTCCAGGTTCCTTGGTTGCTCCTGATACTCAAAACTTGGGGGCGCCTTCTTTTGGCTGGCATTACGGCGGATACCTGCCTTGGGGCTTTATGCCTTATGGCACTTATGGGCAAGTTCCGTATAGGGCTCTCCCATTTGGGGACACGGCTCTACCCCTTGGAGATCATCTTACCCAGGCCACTAGGGATAAGATAACAAGGGGTGAGTATGTTGATGTCTTCACTCTTCTTTTCCGTGAATTGGAAAAGAAAGATAAGGAGGACCTTGATGAGCGGGATAAGGAGAAAATTAAACGTCGTAAGGTAGAGCGTACGTGGCACAACTGGCTTCCGGGGTTCTTGATTTTTGCGGGGGTGTTGGGTAGGGCACAGCCTTTGCGGGCGGTGGCTCTGTTTCAATACCTCAACATTATCTACAGGGGATATACTGACTTCGTTGGTGCTGCATGGTTGCAGTACGACGAAGAGTTTCAGATGAGGGCGGCTTTGAACCCTCAGATTCCCTGGGATCAGATTCACCAACAGCTGTGGCTGCAGGTTATGTCCCCTGCGAAGCCTAACACCGGTGACAGGGCGGACAGTGGCCATTTGATTCACCATCCACAGGCAGCTGCTTCCACCCGCTCCCAGGCGGGGCAGCAGGTTCAACCCCGGCTGCTCTGTTGGGACTTCACTTCGAAGGGTGTTTGCCACAGGAGGTCCTGTAAATATAGACATGAATGTCCGTCCTGTTCTGGACCACACCCCTACACTGCCTGTCCCAGGTCCAAGCCAGGCGGGGGTGGCAGGCGATCAGGCGGGGGGGGGGGGTGGTCAGCAATCGGGTGGAAAAGGGTCCCAGCCCGGTAAGTCTGAGAGCTCTTGAGCGCTTGTTGCTTGGCTATCCCAAGCGGCATGATGCATTGTTCTTGTTGAATGGTTTTAGGTTTGGTTTTAGGATTCCGTTTCAGGGCCCGCGGGTTTCTTTCATGTCCAAGAATTTGCGTTCTGTTATTGGCATGGAAGCTGTTGTGCGGGATAAGATTTCGAAGGAGTGTGCAGAGGGCCGGGTATTGGGTCCGTTCCTTTCACCTCCTGTCCCTTCCCTGCGTGTTTCCCCTTTGGGGGTTGTTCCTAAGAAGGCCCCTGGTGAATATCGTTTGATTCACCATCTTTCTTTTCCGAAAGGAACTTTGCTCTGTGCGCTACACTTCTTTTGACCAGGCGGTCAAGGTAGTACGTAGGTAGTACGTAGTACATAGGTGTGGGATCGGGGCCTTGATGGCTAAGTGCGACATTAAGTCGGCTTTTCGCCTGCTCCCGGTACACCCAGATGATGTGGATCTCCTGGGTTTTTTCTTTGAGGGTCAGTTCTACATGGATAGGGCTCTCCCTATGGGGTGCTCTATATCATGCGCTGCTTTCGAGTGTTTTAGCTCCTTTTTAGAGTGGGAGCTGCGGCGTAGGTTCAAATGCCGCGACACCTGTCATTACCTCGATTACTTTATGTTTGTTGGGCCCGCGGGTTCAGGGCACTGAGCCAGTCTGCTTGCTGGCTTTGTGTCTTTGGCGGGGGAACTGGGGGTTCCCCTGGTGCATGAGAAGACCGAGGGCCCGTCTCAGGTTATGACTTTTCTGGGCATCGAGCTGGACACAGTGCACCAGTCCTTACGCCTCCCAGCTGATAAAGTGACCAAACTCAGGGAGTTGTTGTCTGCTTTCAGGAGTAAGCAGAAAGTATCTCTTCTTGAATTGCAACAACTGGTTGGATCTCTGAATTTTGCATGTAAGGCGGTCACCCCTGGCAGGCCGTTTTTGTGTCGGCTGTGTGACGCTATGTCTACTCTTCGCGCCCCACATCATAAAATACAGATTGATAGGGGTATGCATGCCGACATTGAGGTTTGGGAGGAGTTTTTAGGTTCCTTCAATGGGGTCACCTTTTGGCGTGATGAATTGCTGGTTGGTGCACAGTTGCAAGTAGCTTCTGATGCATCTGGGTCCACAGGTTTTGGTGTGTTTTTCCGTGGGCACTGGTGTGCTGAGCAGTGGCCTGTGGATTGGACTGAGAGTGAGATGGTCAGGGATTTGACCTTCTTGGAGTTCTTCCCCATTCTGGTAGCGGTTTTTCTCTGGGGTCACGAACTTGCTAACCATGTTGTGCACTTTTGGTGCGACAACATGGCAGTAGTGCAGGTGGTTAATTCCCTTTCATCAAGGTCAGTCAGGGTTATGTCGCTAGTTCGGGCGTTCACTTTGAAGTGCCTGCAGTTAAATATTTTATTTAGGGCTAGACATGTGCCAGGAGTCGACAATGGGGTGGCGGACGCTTTGTCTCGCCAACAGATGGATCGCTTCCGGCGTCTTGCCCCCGGGGCCGACAGCCTTCCCTCCAGAATGCCACCGGATCTGTGGCGCCTTGGCAGGCGGAAGTGAGAAGAGCTATTCGGATGGCCATTGCTCCCAGCACTCATCGAGCGTATGAGCGAGCGGTAGGACTGTTTCAGGACTTTAGGGTGGGGGCCGGGCTAAATCAGTTGTGGCCCATCCCCACCGAGCACCTCTTGCAGTTTTGCATAGCTCAGCGGGCGCGTGGTTTAGCGGTTAAGACTATTAAGGGCCAAATGGCTGCGTTGGCATTTGCCAGCAAGGCCCGTGGCTTGCCGGAATTCACCGGCGATTTTCGGGTCCGGAAGATGTTTGAGGGTTGGTCCCGGGAATCGGGGGTGGTCAAGGATTTGAGGCAGCCAATCTCCCCGGCTATTCTTAGAGGCTTAGGGGCATTGTGGGGGGAGATCTGCACTTCGGGTTTTGAATGCCAACTGTTCCATGCAGCATCGCTTACAGCGTTCTTTGGAGCCCTGCGGGTAAGTGAACTGGTGGTCCGATCGCAGGGGGATGATTCAGGACGGGCTTTATCGGCAGGTGACGTGCAGTTTACTGGGGATAAAGTTTCAATTCGGATTCGGAGGTCTAAAACTGATCAAAAGCGGGCTGGTTCTGTATTAATTCTGGGCCCCTGCGATGATGAAGCTTTGTGCCCGGTTCGAGCTCTTCGTTCTTACCTAAAGGTTAGGGGTGAAGACGAGGGAGTTTTGTTCCGCCACCGTGATCGCTCTCCCTTGACCCGCTACCAGTTTTGGGCGGTGACAGATAAAGCGTTACGCCAGCTTGGATTGGTGGGTGTTAAATTTGGCACTCATTCATTCCGAATCGGGGCCGCATCTACTGCTGCAGCCATGGGGTATGCCGACAAGTCCATTCAGAAGGTGGGCAGATGGCGGTCGTCTGCTTACAGATCTTACATCCGTCCTCTTCTGTGATTTAGTCTCACTCAGTTTCATTTTTTCAGGTGCGGCGGGCAACTTTGAGAGGAAGCGGATCCTCATAGCTGGCCACAGTATGGTGTTCTGGGCTGCAGTGCAAGCCAGACGGACGCCGATTGGAGCTCAGCTCGGGTTGAGTGAAGATGCCTCAATTGAATGGCTGGGCCGGCGAGGTCTTCGTTGGGCTGGTGTGCTGCCTCTTCTGTTTGGAGGAAGGACGGGTCCTCCTCCCCATATTTTGGTCTTACACGTGGGTGGTAATGACCTGGGTTTGTTGAAAGGCAGAGCCCTGTCATTGCAAGTGGTCGCCGATTTGAGGTTGATTAAGAGCCGGTGGCCTGATGTGTATGTGTTCTGGTCAGAGATGCTCCCCCGACGTAAGTGGAGGGAGTCTCTGGACCCCAGGGGCATGGCCCGTGCTAGGCGCAGGGCCAACAGGGCTATTCAGAAAGCCTTAGCCACGGGACTGGGCATTTACCTCCCTCACCCTCGCATTAAAGCCGCAAATGCCACCCTTTACAGGGCTGATGGGGTTCATTTGTCCCCGTCTGGCAATGACATCTTCTTAGACGATCTGCGGCTCGGGCTCAGGTTGGCACTAGGCCACCTGTGGGGCGCGAGGGCCTAAGCTGAGGCTTGGCCTATCGCATTGGCAGGAGAAAGTTGGGAAATAGGGAGCGGGCTGGTGAGCACCCCTTTGGCAATTCCCCATCGGTGGGGAAATGGGGTCTCTCAGGAAGGATGGTATGCTTCATGGCTACCACCACCTGTGCAGACTGCCTCCAGGGAACCCCAGGTGCAAGTCCTTCCCTCATGCTGTATGGCTGAGGCTTTAGGAGCTTGAGAGGGGAACCCTTTGCCTGGCCGGCTGGGCTGAGGCCATTCTATGAATGGATTACGCCCGGGGCAGCGGGGCTCGCCCATACAGGTCAAGGCGGTGGTCAGAGGTGACCCTGTGGCTTGACCTGTACCGCATAGTTTGCCCTTGCCGCAGTTTTAGTGTTGATGTTATGTTTAATAAAGCGGCCATTTATACCAATAACCTGTGTCTGTCTCATTCTTCCAACTGAGGGGGCAATGCGGCCACCCACGGCAGCCATGAGTGGCCTTAGCCGTGGGGCCGGACTTTGCCTCCTCGGATGGAGGAAGGCAGACGCTTTCCCGGCCATCCGGGTATTCAGGGGGTGGGCGGAGCTAGCGCCGTTAGGCATCTCCGCCCTCCTTCCCTGTTCAGTTGCTCCGAGCGATCGGCCCACCCTCCTCTCCCTGTTTCAGTTCAGGATTAGCCGGTTGCGTTTTGAGCCAGGTAAGAATTTTTCCCTGCTCCCCCTGATTGGCTGAGGTGGGGGGCAGGTTTTTTCGCCTACCTTGTACTGAAGCAGAGGTTGAGGTGTTTTAGGTGTGGTGCCTTGTAGGCCCCTCCCCTGGCAGGAGAAAGTTGGGAAATAGGGAGCGGGCTGGTGAGCACCCCTTTGGCAATTCCCCATCGGTGGGGAAATGGGGTCTCTCAGGAAGGATGGTATGCTTCATGGCTACCACCACCTGTGCAGACTGCCTCCAGGGAACCCCAGGTGCAAGTCCTTCCCTCATGCTGTATGGCTGAGGCTTTAGGAGCTTGAGAGGGGAACCCTTTGCCTGGCCGGCCGGGCTGAGGCCATTCTATGAATGGATTACGCCCGGGGCAGCGGGGCTCGCCCATACAGGTCAAGGCGGTGGTCAGAGGTGACCCCGTGGCTTGACCTGTACCACATAGTTTGCCCTTGCCGCAGTTTTAGTGTTGATGTTATGTTTAATAAAGCGGCCATTTATACCAATAACCTGTGTCTGTCTCATTCTTCCAACTGAGGGGGCAAGATGTCTTGTAGTTGTTGGAGGGATTCTTCTAGTTTTGTAACATTGAGTAAGATGTCATCTGTAAATAAACTCATTCTGTAGACATTTGAGGTTATAGTTACTCCTTTGATTTGGATGTTTTCCTCAATGTCTGTTGCTAGGGGTTCCAGTGCTATTGCAAATAATGCTGGTGAGGGAGGGCATCCTTGTCTGGTTCCTCTTTCCAATTGGATAGTTTTGGATGATGCTCCATTGACTCTCAGTCAATTTCTTTTGTTCCCTTTGTTAGTTTGCCTGCTAGAGCAATCAAGGGTAATCAAGCGCCTTTTGTTCTCTCACTGAAAGGTTGTAAGGCCACGTAAAGAGGAGGAAGAAAAAACCTTGCAGTTTGCAGTTTAAAACTATTAGGTTTAAACTCTTAACTTCTTAAATTCAAATCTGGGTCCACCTAACCCTATTACGAATTAGTTGTATTTTGTTTTTGGTAGCAAAGTTACTTAGACAGAAGCATTCATCTTCAGATAGATTGTAGAAAGATAGAACTTACAGTCTTATTGAGGTAGATGCCATTCATAGCAATATCTTAGAGTAGAGAGAAAGAGTTCTAATCTAAAGAGTCACTTTGCCCTAATAGGGCAATAAACCATGGCCTGAGTGTGGCAGTGATGCTGCTTGTGGGTCTGTGGATGAGGTCTTCATAGCTGGAACTCTGAGAAACATATCCTTCTCCTTTGAAAGACCATGAGGAAACAAAGAAAAATCTCCCAAGAGACACAGAGGAGGAGTCAGGAAGAGTTTCCACTAGAGGTGGGCACGATCCAAAAAAAAATACCGATTAAGCTGATCGTGGATCAGCGGGGGCGGCGATCCCGAATTAATGATCCACACCAATCATCTCCCGTGTCCGATCCGTGGATCGTGGATTGTGGATCATGGATCATGGAGGCCAAAGCAAAAGGGTGTCCCGCTGTTCTCAGCGATAAAGGAATGGTGGCTGATGCCAGCGGCATCTGTGTTTGCATTTGGCTGTCTGTGTTTCGCCATCAGAGCTGCCTATCAGGGTTTGCAGGGATGAGATTGGAGTGCCCATGGCTATAGAACACCCCCTTCCCCCTCCCTCCCTTGGGTGTCTTCTCCCAGCTGGTGACTGCTTTGCTGCTCTGTGGTTGGAAGGAAGCTCTGCTGATCAAGGAAAGCTGGGCTTCCATTCACGTTTCCAGGGTGACAGAAGGAGGGCAAACACAGCTTGCCAGGGTAATAGATTGCTGGCGCCTGAGTGTCTGGCTTCCCGATCCGAGCACGATCGCCTTGATCAAGCCCCGATCCAGCCCCCCTCCCGACCACTGGATCGTTGGCCGTGCCCGAGCATGATCTGCCGGGTCCTGATCGCGCGATTGCCATTATCGTGGGTTTTTTTCTATCGTAATGTGGATCGTGCCCATCTCTAGTTCCCACCTTAGACAAAGAGAAGCAACTTACTATCCAAAGAGTTACACATACAGAGAGACATGCAGCACCCCCCTCCTCACCTAGTGTCTAAGGCATGCTGAGACATCTATTCCATCAATTTCTATTTAAAGAGCATAGTTGGGGGATTAGAACCAACAGATGAGGCAGTAGCTATACATGTATGAATTTATTTTCATAATAAACATCCTTCTGCCTGCTGCTTTTTGCATTCAGAAGAGACTTGGGTACATCAGTTGAAGACTACCTTTATTTTGGCAGCCAAACATTTTCATTTCCTCTGTTGTCTCTTTCGGTGTCTTTTCTTCTGTGCTTCTAATGTATGGTTTATGTGTGTCCTAGACAGCATCGGTCTCATTAAATGTGACTCCTGTGGCTTTGGCTATACCCAGATTCATATGAAAATCATCTTTCCAATTTCCCTAAGATGACTACTACAAGTGATCCCTCATTTCTGCCTGAATGAACTCTGAGATAAACATGAAGAAAGTGAATGTGAAGTGAAAGAGGTGAAGGACACTTTCATCTATGTCATTTTATTTTTAAAAATATTGACACAATTCTCATTTTGCTTTTTAACAGTTAAAGTTCTTACCTAACAGAATATAGTTTTCTTCTTTAAAATAATCAACATGTGAACCGAATACGGATATGTTAGCAAAGATATAGTTTTGTGCCTATTTCCATCTATGAAATATTGGACAGTAGTTTTATGTCAGTGTAGGAGCACCATGGAGCAGAATGGTAAGCTGCAGTACTGCAGCCCAAGGTCTGCTTACGAACTGAGTTCGATCCTGGCGGAAGCCGGGTTTAGGTAGCCAGCTCAAGGTTGACTCAGGTTTCCATTTTTCTGAAGTCGGTAAAATGAGTAGCTATGTTCCTGGGGGTAAAGGGTAGATGACTGGGAAAGGCAATGGCAAACCACCCCATAAAAAGTCTGTCAAGAAAACATCATGATGCGACATCCCCCCATGGGTCAGTAATGACTCGGTGCTTGCACAGGGGACTACCTTTACCTTTACCCTTTACCATCTATGAAATATTGGATAGTAGTTTTATATCAGTGTACATTTATCTATTCCATGCATAATCCAGCTTTTCCCCATGAGCTTGGATTTGTTTCATTGTATATACAATATATCTTCTGTACTGCAGACCTTTCCTTTTTTCAGGCATGGGTCATAATTTTCCAAACTGTTAAGGTGCTTTGAGTAGCAATATTCAATATCCATATCTTTCTTGAATCCAAGCAAGTGGCACTTCTCCAAAGGAGATTGTCTGTGTGTCTATTTAAGAAACATACATACCAATGAAGCCAAAGCAGAATTCAAACCAGCAAAAAATAACTCTAATGTTGAATATTTCTTTCCATCTGTCATGACCTTTCCAGCCAGAAATAACTTGTTTCTTATAACAATGAACTGAAGGAGATGAAAAGGCCAATGAAATTTCAAAGTAAGATGCAACCACTGTGCATCTGTTCCTGAACGCAATGCAGGAGTTGCAATGATTGACTGATTCCAAACACAAAAGACAAGAACATGCTACAATATGCCCACAGGTAAGAAAGCAAATAAAAAAACAGCTGCTTTGTCAAATAATAGCAGTAGATTCCCATAAAATGCTAGCATATACAGCTACATAGTGCGAAGTTATTTTAACTGAATGGATGAAGTCAAGTCTCCTTCCAGGTCATCACTAATTGCACACACAGATACAAAATAAGATATATTTCAAGTGAATGTTAGTATTATATTTCATTTCCTAATTGATTCCAATGTATATAGAACAAGATGCATTTAGTGCAATCCTATGCAGAGTTACCCCAGTCTAAGCCCATTGAAATCAATGAGCTTAGACTGGAGTAACTCTGCTTAGGATTGCACTGTTAGTATTGCTCATTTACACAGTCTACCCAGAAGAGCATTTAAGGTTCTGCACACAATATACATCATTATATCTAAATATCTACCAATGAGGTTTATTATTCCCTTTCTGGAAGGTATCTCAGAACATTCGGATAAGAACAAATTAGAGAAACTGCTGTCAAACTCAGATTTTACGCATTACACCAGATAGCGAAATTTTGTGCTCTGGTCATTAAAGCCCATTAGAGTGTAGGCCTCCATTTCGGTTGCTTGCTTAGAACTATGCTGACTTCTTGGTCTTTACAAATTTTGATAGATATTAGGAAATTATGTTTTTAAATTGTATATACTTATATGCTTCATGTTTTAAATGGTTGTAAAATGTGCACTTAAATTTTATGGTAAATGTACTGGCTAAGTGCTGTAATAAAGAATACTACTAAATCTCTACCTGGTTGCAGATATTTAAATATGAAAACGGGGGCCAGTTTCAGTTTCATTTTATTTACGATCCGTGACCAGATTTAAACGTATAACACAAAGGATTTCATTATTAGGTATACAATATACAAGTTAAAAGAATCTTCAGTTAAAAGGATACACATACAGATGTTAAAATATCTGGTTAAAATTACATCATATAATTAAAATTGAGTATAAAATATCAAATAGCATCCTACCTAAACACTTTAAAATTTGGAGATAGAGACCTAAAAACAGCAACAACATGGTAGCTTTCTAATATGATCTGAATCAGAGATCAGGTGCATCAGACTGGAATTTATTGTGCAATTTAATTGCCTGTGCACAAAATTTGGCCGTTACCTTAGTAATAGCTGGAGTTTCATCTATTAGTAGTTTATGTAAGCATACACTGTCTATCACTATAGCAGATCTATCCATAAGAGGAAGAATTGTCTTGACTCGAATTTCTTTATAGAGGGGACAGCATAAAAGGACATGTGCCATAGTTTCCACCTCAGCTAAAGGGCAGGGACAGATTACAAACTTGGGGGAAACACTTGGATTTTCAAAGGGAAAAAAACCAAGATTAAAAATCAGGGGGTTAAATCAAGGGGGTTAAATACCAAACAAGAGAGATGGAGGAGTAGGAAGAGCCATGTCAGAGTGGCAGGGCAGGGGACAGGCAGAATGGCAGGGAAGGGCAGGCTGTCAGGCAGGCAGAGTGTAAGACAAAAAGGCAGAGTGGGGTGAGGGTGAGATTGCCTCTCCCCTTCAAAATCTTGTTTGCCTTTAAGGCGTCATGGGACTTAAATCTTGCTCCTCCCCTGTGAGTTTCTCACAATTCCTTGCTTAGCAGAGAGGAACAGGAGCCCAAGCGTAGACAGCTGACTGAGCGACAGGGGGAAAGAATGGAATCTCCCAAATGAGCCTCACATGACCTCTGATTATGTATAGTTCTATTTCTAATATCTCATACACTCTCAACAAGTGGTAAGTGATCCCTAGAGAGTAGGGATGTGCACATAAATGTTCTTCATGTTTAGATTTGGTTTTAAACATCATCCTGAACACCCATATGAGATACCATACCACCCATACCAGATTGGGTGACAAAAAAGGTGAGAGAATGTCAACCACAAAAATAACCTTGAGGATTCTATTTATGGTTAATCACCACTGCACCCTGCAAAGGTCAGGCTGTTTTTCAGGTGAAACCATTGTAGATCTGAAAGTAATTAACTGATGTGTACATTCTACCAATGAATCATAGCAGAAGGATTCTTTTTTGCCAAGTGATGTGCTATAATGTTGAGAGCAACAAAAGCACTATAAAATCTGCATTTTAACTTTCCCACACAGCTTTTTCAGACAGACAGAAATATGAATTGTGTTCAATTATGTGGAAACACAGTAAATCAGAATCTGGTTATCCTTTACTTATAAAGTATACAGAAACTGTTAAGCAGTGGGATTGACATTGTTGATAGCTTCTCTGCCATAAGCAGCAGGATATTTCAAATGATTTTTAAAATAGATGCACATTGCTCCATAGTATTTTGTTTTGCACCTATATGTCACTGTTCCCAGGGAGGTAGTAGACAGGAAGTAACCTTATTCAGGCAACTAATAAGTAATCAGTCTTCTTCCAGGGATGAGTTTCTTTTCCAGGATGAATAACCTTTCATCTGCTTGCAGTCAGACCCTTTCCCTGGCAATTAGCACATGCAAACTAGAACTTACGATAATACTTTATCATGGGGGTAATAGCCATAGATCATTCTTGCCCTTGAACAGTCAATTATTAAGGCTAGAGATGTGCACTTCGGGTTAAAACCCGAATTGGGCCCAATTTAGAAAGATTTGGGATTCCTGAATCAGCCCCAGCATTGATGAACTGATTCAGGAATCCTGAAGCAAAGCTTTCTGAAGCAATTCTTGCAAGCGGCAAGAAAAGTGTAACTTTAAACTTACCACCCTGCCACTTTTTTACCTGATGGGAGGGGGAGGATGGGTCGAACTATGAAAGTTACATTTTTCTTACCACTTGCAAGCTGCAAGAAAAGTGTTCCTTTGAGGTTCAGTGTGCTCCATAAAAATTCCAGAATCTTTATGGAGCGTACCAAAGCAGTTGAAACACCTGAATCCCAAAGCAGCTTGCCGCTTCAGGATTTGGGTTATTCCAAATTGTTTTTCAACTTTGGGTAAACCTGAAGTGGGAAACCCGAATCTTTTTTGAGAGCACATCTGTAGTTATGGCACCTGTGGTATCAATATCACTGGCAATATACATTTATTTTAAAATCATCCAGAAGGATTTCTTTCCCTGGTAATTTAATGATGATACTGTCTCACATATAAAAGGGGTGCAAGTCCTTCATTGGTTTTGAAGGCCTATGGAAATTTAATTGTAGTTAACACCATTTGTGTTTCAGAAATAGCACAGCATAATATCTGAATAGGGGGGGAAATCCACTGATGACCAATTGCAATTTCCTCAGATAAATAAAAGATCGATATCATGTCAAGCTATTCATTATTTCTCTGAAGAATTGTTGTTTGTTTATATTTAAAATAAAAATATGCCACCTCTTCAGAGACCTGCTTGAGGTGTCTTATAACTAAAACAAGTATCTAATAACAGCTTATCCTTCATCGGATTCAGTGAAGCCACCAGCAATCATAAATTTGTATTAATGTTGCAAATATACCCCTCTCATCATGAGGATATATCAGAGAGAAAGTAGATGAGGTCAGTTTTGTTTCCTCCATGACTTCACACTAGCAGTAGCAATACTCGCCCCTTAAGTGGGCCCTCATATTAACCAGACTTTTTTGCTTGGACAGCATGGCAGATTTCTATTTGTCAATCAAAGATGAAGTCTTCTCTGATTGTATGCTTAGCTAAGTGTTATACCATAAACTAGAAGAATACATCACTATGTTTATCTATTCAAAAAGGCTTTTTACTCAAATGGGAGGGCTGTATTGTAGGAATAGGGTCTCAGATGCTTCACTAACGAGTTGGGGATCATAGACTTCATCACTATTTTTGCCTTATATATTATCTGCTGCTTTAAATATGTACTCCTATGTACAACCAGCACTCCATGTTGTCTAATGTCAGTCCTAGAATTGATTATGTTTTGCTCCAGTATTTTTTCTACTCTGTCTTGGATCCTTGCTAATGCTGTGTCTTTTAAACTTGTATCTGTTTACCTTATGGTATTGTATTGAAATGTACTTGATACTGATTGTATTAACTTCATACTGTGTAATCTGCCTTGAGTCTCAGTGACAAAGGCAGACTATAAATGACGTAAATAAATAAATAAATAAATGTGTGATACTGATGAAGGTTCCATATGGTTTCAATTAGTGCTTGAACATGGTTTCACAGTGTGTACTCTCTCCCCCTCCCCCTATACAGTTAATTAATAAGAAAGCCTAAATTCAAATAATTGAGAAACTTCATGAACACATCTTCTCTTAATGTGAAACTTTAAGTGGTATGACTACTGCAGTGGTAAATATATAGATGAGGCTTGTATTTTATATAGTGTTCTTCTTCCAAACTTTGCAAACTTTAGAGCACAAGAGATCTCTTGTGATGAGGATTTCAGATGTAATTCAGACAACACGTACAGCATTAAGCAATCTTTGAATGAGCCTACTATCACCTTTAAACATGTTCTTGACATTCTACTGGGAAGTTGCTTTTGGCTGGTACATTGAACCAAATAGTTGAGCTATGCAATTTCAGTGGATCATGAAATGGGATATACGTACTAATCATTGCCACATATTACAGGCTGCTCATTAGCTATCAGCAATATCATTGGTCACTCACATCATATGATGTCTTCTCTTTTGTTGTCAGGACTCAGGAGTATGTTTCTATTATCCAGTCCTGTGACTTCTGCAGTTGCTATTCCAAACGCAATGAATCTCTTCAGCTGTTCAATTATTTTTTTGACAACATCTACATCACGTATCCATCACAAAGACATAACATCAGAGTGAATGAATGCAGTCATCATGAGCATTCGCTAGATGAAATGTGTAATCTTTTAGATCATGTCGCACAAAAGTGGTCCCTTGCTCGATTGTTGCCTATATACCATTTTATATCTTACAGCGTTACCCTTTCTGTACTGTAATCTGCACAATTTAGTTGCATTTTAAAATTTGGTTTGATAAAGTTCAGTACCAGCAGTGAAGTCATAGTGGCTTTCATTTATATCAACTAGGTAGATGAGACCCCACCTAGCATAGTTGTATGAGTGTTTAGAACGTAAAATAATACAACTTCTATTAATCTAAAATTGAGCTCTCCCTGCCCCCCTCCCACAAGTATCTTCTATAGGATACATAAATATTTTAAATAAAACTTTATTTCATTTAAAGTTTCCCTGCCTGAGACTTTCAGTCTGTTCTCTACTGATAACACTAACACACACACACACACACACACACACACACACACATAATAAAAAGGGGGCACCCCCTCTGGTTGCCACAGGCCAGAACTCGGCATAAATTAGAAACCCTGGCAGCCAGTAGCACTCATGCAGTAGACCTTTAAATATCTCACCACACTTATCAATCTCCTAAGGCCCCCTCCCTCATTTTTCTCCTCCAGTTCACTGGAAAGGAGGAGTAGCCATTGCATACTCCCCTCATTATAACTTGTCCCTGGTGGCCTAAGTCAAATAAATTTTTAGGGGCCTAACAGTGTAACCCATAGGCAAGGCCCAGTCGATACTTCTCCATATGTGGCCATTCCCTAAACGGGGAGGGGGGTGCCATGGTACCCCCTGTTCTGCAAAGGACTGCCCCTCCCCTCCAAACCACCGAACCCCAGGGTGGCCTATTGGGCCAGGCCTTTGGCCTAGTAGGCCTGCGGCCTAGCTGGCCCTTGGCCCAAAAGACTTCAGGCCTAACCGGCTTGCAATCAAAAAGCCTTTGGCTTAACTGGCCTTCGACCTAGCAGGCTTTCAGCTTGGCAGGCCTTGAATCTCAGTGGTAGCCATGGCAACAGCAGCAATGACAGCAGACTGCTGGGCTGTTCTTTCCCCTCATTGGCAATTGGTGAGGGCTCCTCCTTCCCCTCCTTTTATGTGAGGGACCAGGCCCATTCCCCCATCCTTTTAATGCTTGCTTGTTACATCCCTTCATCTTCAGGCCTCAACTGGAGTTCAGCCCCACCAGGCCATTAATTGGCAACACAGAGGCAGTGCCTTCAGCCTAATTAGGCCTCTGTGTGTTGGTGCTCATTTGGAATGGTGGTCGTTTTAAGTCTTTTCTTGGCTGCCATTTACAGTACATCTTCATTTTAGGTCTTTCACGTAGGCTAGCATACAACCATTTTGCCTTTGAGGAGAGGAAGCGGGCCTGCTAAGGGCAAGCAGCTAGACCCCCCCCCCCAAAGGGCCAGCCCAGCAGGTGATAGCAAAACACCTGGGGCTTTGGAGCTGGCTATGGGTGCCAACGTACCTTCAGTGGGCAGGGCTAAATGGCCTAGATCTCCAGGCCAGCCTCTGTCATGGCCTTCCAGTGGAAGATGGGACCATTTGGGGTTACTGGAGGCTTTGGAAGTGGTTTACACAACCGGGTCAGCAATGGTAGGTGCATACAGAAAGCCTGACGGGTGGTAGCCAATCAAGGCTTGTCTGCTGTAATCTTTCTGGTAGTTGGCCTGATTGTTAAGGAAGGTAAGTCCACTTCACCCCAATGGGGTCCACTGGATCTGGAGGGCAGTCTTTTGCAGAACAGGGGATATTATGGCAACCCCCTCTCCCCTCCCCATTTAGGGAATGGTCACATATTGTTCGGGCCTTGCCTATGGGTTATGCATTTAGGCCCCTAAAAAATTAGTTGGCTTATGCCACCTGGAACAAGTTATAATGAGGGGAGTATGTGATGGCTACCCCTCCTCTTCAGTGAACCAGAGAAGAAGGATGAGGGGGGACTTAGGAGATTGACAAGCATGGTGAGATATTTAAAGGTCTACCACACCGGTGCCATTGGGGGGCAGGATTTCTAATTTATGCCAGGTTCTGGCCTGTGACAACTAGAGGGGGTGCCCCCCTTTTCATTATACATTACACACACACATGCACATGCAAATGCACGTGCACACACATGCATGCTTAATTCAGTAGGCCTGTTCCAACAAAAGTACAAATACAGGTGTGAATATACAGGGTATGGCTGCCTCCATGCCCCTATACACTGCTCCAGTCTGTGGGGAGAGATTGTTAGGCATGGTGGTGGGGGTACCAAATAGGAAGGTTATCAGGCTTGCTGAATAGCTTTGATTAGGGTAGGTGGGTGAAGGGAGGTAGAGGAGGGCATTGACAGGATTATGCAGGGAGTTTTCTCAGGAAGCGTTGTTATCTCTGCATCTCTTCGGGGCATGGAGAGGTAGTCAGTCAGCCACCTACCTCCAACTCACATTCTGATAACTTTCCAGTCTCCAGGCCGGCTGGTATCCTCTCTGCCTTGTGTCAAGCAGTTCCTTGGACTTATACATTGAAGGAGTTTATGATATTTAATCCATAAACTGCCCTATCAGGGTGCAGAGGGGTCAGACTGCTGACAACACTTTATGGAAAGGCTTGCCTGAAGAGGCCAGGAAAGCTCCTGCTCTCCTTGCTTTCAGCAAACTGTGCAAAACTGAATTATTCAGGACAATCCTCTTATACAGGTAATAGGACTGTGCAGAAACAAAACGGTTCAGAGAGCATTGTAAGAAATGTTTCAGTGATGTGTTAGTAAAGGGACAAGTGTACTATTGGGTACTATCTGTAATATACTACTGTTGTTGAAAGTATGACCTACTAGATAATTCCACATTGCTTGATATGTCACATTAACCCGCTGATGGTTTGCGTCAGGATTTCCCCCCCGCAGCTGTGAATCGGATTTCTGCTTTTTTCAAATTGCTTCTATCGTTGCCCTACTGTATTGTTTATTGAATGTCCTGGTCACTGATAATATAGACTTACAAGTCTCTGTGAGAAAGGCAGACTATAGATAATGTAAACAAACAAACTTGCTTTAAATGTACTGGCATGGCAGTTTCTCCTATATTCAATCATAACTTTGTATCATTCAGATTTGGACGTTCAACACATTAAATGAAAAGAATGAACTGGCTATGTAATAGGAGTTACATAGTTATGTGCGGTCATTAAAATAGTACTTCTTTTTGCCAGCACTCATAGTATTTCTTTGTTATTTATGACATTATAGCAATTTCCACAGCAAAAATAGAACTCAACTGCTATTACATGTTCAGTAGCACAGGTTTTTTCCATTTTGGTAAATAGTATGTTCATTTCAGTTTGGTATTTTCAGAGCTGCAATGATTTTCCCCATAGGTAGCCTGACCCATGCCATGCAGAGATGCTTGACCTTGAAAATTACTTTCACGGTCATTTTTGAGAATGGCATCCACCAATATCTTCTCTGCCACCCTATGTACAATTAATCCTTTATGGGTTCCTCATTCTAACATGTCAATACCAGTAACTGATTTAAAACATGTTTTAGATATTGGTAGTTCTAATAGAAACAGAAACTCAAACCAGTTGCAGACATCGTAGCATTGTCAAAAATAATTTGTAGTGGCCTATTTGGTTCCCTACCAAAAGTTAGAAGAAATTTCATTTGGATTAGTTATCCTTCACAGGTTAGAGATGACAATATGTTTAGTTTGGGTTTTGCCTAGATACATGCTGAATGCATGTGACTCTTAGCCTGTGTATTGCAGCCTGGAGAGAAGACAAATTCCAAAGGCCCTGGATGTGTCTGGCAGAGCAGCTGAGTCTGGGCCATCAGTGTCTGTATGGCAGTGGGGGTGGGGTGGGGTGGTATGCTATTCTGCTGTTGTCTTATACCAGGTGAGAGCTTATTGCTTCTGTGTTTCTGTTTAGTCCAGAACCAGATAAGAGCTTGTTACTGGACTTGTTTGTCCTGTCAAGAGCCAGGTGAGAGCTGGCATCCGGACTTTAGTGTTTATGTGTTGTTGTTTGTTCATGTGTCACCTGCTGGCTGGGGATGTATTTGGGGAAATAGGATGGAGCTGGGGATGGTGCCAAGATCAATATAGTGTCAGATAGGGGAGATACAGTGGTAGGTGAAAGACAGGCGAGATAAGGAGAAGGGACAGCAGACATTTGCAGACTATTGCCCTTTCTGGTTCTTGTTCCAACCAGAGTGATGCTGGTGACAAAAACAACATCTCACAGGGCTACAATATCTTGCTTTTAAATACCAGGACAGTTACAAGTAAAACAGCAGCCATCCAGGACTTAATTCTGGATGGGAAAGCTGACCTAGCATGTATCACTGAGACCTGGCTGGGAGAAGGGGAGGGGAGAGGAGTTAACTTCTCCCAGTTATGTCCCCTGGGGCACTCAGTGATGCATCAATGTAGGCAGGTGGGTAGATGGAGTTGCTGCAGTCTATCAGGATTCTATCTCCCTGGTTTGATGCCCTTCCTATCACTCTGCCAGGTTTGAGAGGGTTTATCTAGTATTGGGAGTGCAAGACAGGATTGGGATTCTGTTGGTATACTGCCCACCCACTGCTAAATTGTCTCCTTGCCTGAACTGGTGCAGGTGGTGTTGAAAACTTCTAGGCTGGTTGTTCTGAGGGACTTCAACATCCATGCTGAAGCTATGTTGTAGGGAGCAGCTCAGGATTTCAGGGACTCCATGACAAGTATGGGCCTGCCTCAGGTAATAACAGGCCACACACTGTGCAGGACACACTCTTGATCTGGTGTTTTGCTCTGGGCAGGAAGAACGTCATTTGAAGGTGGAGAGACTGAAGATCCCTTGTCATGGACATATCACAACTTGCTGTGGTTTAGACTTCCAGGGGTACAAGAACTCAGCAGGGGTGAGGGATTGATTAAGGTGATCCACCCTCTGTAGACTGATGGATCTGACTGGTTTTCAGATGGCATTGGGGGATTTTTCTCTTGGCAATACCCTGGTTAACTTCTGGAATGAGGAAATGACTTAGACAATTTACAAGATTGCTACAAGGTGCCTCTTTCAACTCTAAGAGCTCAGGCAGCCCCTTGGTTTACTGAGGGGCTGTGGATGATGAAAAGACAGGGTTGAAGACTAGTGCGACAGTGGAAAAGGAATTGGGACAAACAAAAATGCATGAGCTAAAACTCATTTTAAATCCTATTCAATGGTGATGATGGTGGCAAAGAAACAATATTTCTCCACCTCCATTGCATCTGCACAGTGGAGACCTGTGGAACTCACCTGTGTGGTCAGGGCCCTATTAAGTTCTGGCCTACAGGAGGAGGTGGATTGCTTTGCATACCACTGTGATCTTTTTGCTGAACACTTTGTGGATGTCACATCTGTTCCTACTTGAACTCTACATTAGCAGCAACTCTCACCCTAACCTACCTCATAGGGTTGTTGTGAGGTTAGAATGCAAGAGAGAATTATGTATCCTACCTTGGATCCTCATTGAGAAGAAAGGTGAGTAATAATAAATAATAATAATAATAAATAATAAATAATTAAATTCACAGGAATCCAATACAGAGTCGTAGAAATGCTGAAATAGAACATAAGCAATTCTAGGACTGACATTAGACAACATGAAGCACAGGTAGCTCATAGTAGCACATATTTAAAGCAATAGATAGTACATAAGGCAGTATAGTGGTGAAGTCTATGGTCCCAAACTCATTAGTGAAGCATCTGATACACCCTCCCTAAAATACAGCTGTCGTATCTGAGTAAAAAGCCTTTTTATCACAGTATTACTCAAATGAGTGTGGATGAGGGAGTGAAAAACACTGCACCGAGAACTACCAATTAGGCTACTTGTTTTATTGTTGAAGTTTAGAATTGTGCCATACAACTCTACCCTTTTGTCATATTATTGCACTAATAAAATACAAGAAGGGGCACAAGGACTTATGGGAGGTCTCTCTTTTTCTCCCTCTCCCTCTTCCCTGGCAGTCCCTATATTCATTACCATTTTCCTGCTTTCTTCTTCCCTACCCACCCACCCACCAGCTAACCTATCTTTGTCATCCCTTCCCCTGCATCTTCAGTTTTACCAGGAAGCCTTTCCTCAGAAAAGGTCTGGCCAAGTTATGTAATAACTGCCATTACAAGGCTGGGCTGAGTTGTGCCATGGCTGAGGGCACCAAACCCAGTTGTACAGTGACCACTGTGTCAGTGTTGTACAGTGACCACTGGCACTGGGCCATGTCAGGCATAGTTGCATGGTGGTCACCATGGCTTGGACAGGCCCAGTTGCATGGTGGCTGCTTTTGCTGGGCCAGGATCAGTTATGCTGTGTCTACTGCAAAAGGGCCAGAGTGGACTGATGTGCACTGTGGCCACTGCCACTGGGTCAAGCCAAATTGTGTGAGTAGTGAGTCTCTGGTGTGCACCATCAGGTCTGTCTCCAGCAAGTCCTCCTTCATCAGAAGGCATGACAGGAGAAGAGGTCTGGACCCTTTCTTTTTTTTTTTTATAAATTTTTTTATTTTTCATAACTACAAAACACTACACCAGACTATCACAAGGAAAGGGAAAGGACAAAGGGGGGTGGAAAAAGAAAAAGGGGGGGGGGAATGAACTACAAACACTAAACACTACACTTCAATGTTTCCCTTCATACTGTCATAATACAAAAATAGCTCCATAGAATAATGATGGAGTGGTTAATCATACAGAAAATAAACATTTCAAATTCTGATTAAACTTTCCTCCCCCTTCTAGGTCCCGGACGCAATTCTCTCTGTGCAACTGCTGTTGCGATGCTCTCCTCCTCCCCCCCCCCCTCCGGCTCCTCCTTTTCTTCGTTCTTGGTGCAGCAGAGTTCTGGGTTTTTATTCTCAAAATCCTTTAGTTGATCTTCTGATAATATCTTATAGGCCTGATCTTTATATCTGAACCATATTCCTTCCGGGAATAACCATTTGTACTTTATTCCATGGTCCCTCAGAAGAGCTGCAAACTTTTTATATTTAAAACGCCGTTTCCGGACTAGAAATGGAACGTCCTTCAAAATCTTGACTTTCAAACCCATAAAGTCCAAATCCGCATTGTATGAGTTATATAGGATGGTGTCCCGAATCTTTTTAGTTGAAAAGTCAATAATGATCTCACAAGGCAACTGTCGCTTTGTTGCATATTTTGAAGAAGCCCGACGGACCTCCAAAATGGCGCTTTTAACCTCTTCTTTAGTCGTCCTCGCGGGTGTCGCCAGTAGTTCCGAGACCAAATCCCACAGATCCTCATTTTCCTCCTCTTTCACATTTTGGAGACGCAAAATTGTCTGCGTTCGTTCCACCTGTAGCCCGATCAGTTGGTTCTCCACCAACTTCAGCTCCTTTTTTGTAGCCTTCACAAGTGACGCACTTTCCAGAGCAGACTTTTCTGCCCCCCCCGCTGCTGCCTTAATGGTTTTCACCTCGCTTTCAATTAAGCCCACCCTTTGATCAGTTTCGTTCAGCTTGTCAACAAAGGGTTTTATGGCTTCCACCACCGCCCTGCGCACCAACTCTTCGAGCGACTCCCCTTTCTGCAAGGTGGCCGAGATTGACTTACCGAGAGCGGGACTTTGCTTCTTTGCTGCCATTTTGGGGGGGGGGGGCGCCAACAAAATTCTGGAACTCCACGAAGGGGAAGAGCGAGTCTTCTTCAGATCAACCTCTCCTTCACAAACGCTTGTAGAACAGAAGGGATTCGCTTGTTTACAGGCTTCCGCCTGTTTCTTTTACTTGCCGTTTCTCGTTGCCCGGCGGCACTCGAGGCGCCGCGCACATCTGCCGGCCTCCATAGGGACAAACGGGCAATTCCCCCCCCCGCATTGATTTCGGGGAGTTCTTCCCGCCGCGTCCCGGACCCTGGCTCCCTCCCTGGGAGTCCTGGGGGCTAATCCTTACGGATCAGCCGCCCGGTCAGGGTGCCCGGTCGTTTCCTCCCGGACCAGCCGAGAGGAGCGAGGTCTGGACCCTTTCTGGCGCTGTTTTGGCTCTGCTGCCAAATCATTTTATCCATAGAAATGCTCTGCTGAATCTAAAGCAGTGTTATTTTACTTGCAATTGTAAGTGGTTGGCCTGGCCTCCACCATTTTAGTAAGCAGTTCTGGATATGGCTGCTTGTGATGTTAAAAATGTTCAGGCCTCTGGAGTTAAAATGGCTGCTGTATTGCCACTAGAGAGCCTCTAACAGTTGCTGAGCCCCGCTCGGGAGAACCTGGTGTGCATGGAATGCTGCACAGGAATGCAGAGTGATTAAGAGATGATTGGATTTACTATCCTTCCAGCCCCAAAGGTGTCCAGTGCAACAAAGGTCTCACACAGTCATCTCCACTTAACACATTCCTTTCCCTTCTTCCGTGATGAGATCTCCTGTCCTTTATTGAGGAGCTAATCAAATGACATTCATAAGTATATAAAGTTGTTCCTGGGAAAGTACAGTCCCTCCCCACCTAAATTCCATCAACTTAGCTCCAGTGGAATTCACTAACAAACTATCCCTTTCGTACAACGCTATAAGTTGTTTTGCATTTGCTTTCACACACCCCGGCAGCTACAAATCAAGGTACTCAAACCTTTTGTCAAACCCAGGAACCCACCATTGAAGCCTTTGTTCTAACGGCTAGATGGGCTCTTCCACCTCAGGGCACATTTTACCTATAAAGGTAGAGCCCTGGCCTCATTCAAATTGTACAGGCTTCCGGATCCCCAAGCGCTGTTCCCTTGAGGTTTACCCAAGCCTCTTGCTGTCTTGGCTGACGATGCTGGCCGTTCGAAGCTACTCTCTTCTCCCACAGACTGGACCCCTCTTCAGGATAGGTAGATATATTTGCTCCCTCTTTCTCTATTCCCAATTTCTGACTAAGCTTCTTAGGACTCTGTGTGTGTGTGTGTGTGTGTGTGTGTGTGTAATTATTTTTACCCTGTAATCCTGTATGTGCATGTCATTTTGTTCTTAATAAAAGTTATTGTTGGATCTTGAAAACCAGCCTCATTTGCTACTTTGGGAAGGGACCTGGTAGAAACTGGTGACAGATCCCTGCAGTTACCAGCCTCTTGCATAGCCGTTCTCCTTGCTAGTTAATTCCCCCACAAATTATTTTATTGCAAGGAGACCAGTTCCAGTAACACACATGCAGAGATATCAAAGATGTAAGCAATATGAGTACCTAAAGTCTAAAGATGTAATTCAGAAATGAACCAGTTTGGTTTCAAGACAGCATATTCATACATAATATGCTTATGATTAATTTGTAAAACAAGCTACCCATAAATGTGTCACCTGGGGAAAGGACACATGACAAAGTAGGTGTTCAGATCCCAATTGTGTTCCTCACATCATCATCATTGGTGCTATCAAAGCCACTCACACATATGTGTGCGCACATGCATATTTCTGTTTTGTTTTTCTGTATAGTCTGTATAGAGGTGTAAGGAAAAATGCTTATGAAAATGTCTTGAAAGTTCAAGGTAACATGTTTAACATGAAGACTCATTTGTATTAACATAACACATGCTTCATCTGTTCTGACAACTAGATATTGATTTTCTGACCATTTATGTAGGTGAATGAGATGCTAGGAAACCACTGCAGAACAGCCATCACTTTTCACACAAACTGCTTTTTTAATGCATTAATTGTTAGGTGCGCAGAAGACACTAATAAAAAGCACTTGAGTGACTGTCAGTCAGGCCCAATTTATATTCAATGCTATAAAAATCTATGCACTCTGGAGAAGAGGTGGAACCAAAAGTTCATGGGAGATTTACAGGGAATATTACAGAATACTTTATCCTCTCAGATGTCCCAATCTTGGTCAGCCAGTCATTCACATAGTGGCATGCAAATTCCTAGGCACACCAAAAACATTATGAATGCAGATTTGTTTTGAAGTGGAACCCCTGCTGCTACTTCAATAAAAGTGCATAGCATTATCCTGAAATGATGGAAAGGGGTGGGTTGGGGGAGCAAGCTTTGTAAAGCAGCAAAACTGAATGGCATTTACATTGGGATTTCTAATGTTTCAATTTTATTTTTTGTTGTATGCAAATTATTAAAGATTCAGATGCTGAAGGCTCTGAAATACATGGAGCTTAGAAGTAGTTATGCTATTACCATTTGACTATCCTGCTCTTCATTCCTGCAACACAGCAGCTTTTTCTTACATTTGCTTTTGAGGGCTTGGTGTTTCTCAGCGTTTATTTTGTTTTTTTTAAAAATCCCATAATATAATTTGTTTTTAAAAGAAATACATAAATTTGGTAAGTGTGAAAGCAGTACCAAAACTGTGAGGAGGTGGATGACCACCAGTGCCAAAGAAATTTTTATACAAGGAATATACAATATTTTCCCTTACCACACCCAAGAAGTATTTGGCTGATCAAAACTCCTTTCATCTTATTAACAATTCCTCAGCCTTTTGGCCTTCAGTTTAGAGAGTTATCATTCTTTTAGGATTCCTCTATGTTCAGGAAACCCAATTTAATACTAACTAAATTGTTTGAGAGAGGGAGAGACTCTGGCTCTTTTGCCAAATTTTAATCAACTGAAATATGCCTCTTTTGCACCTTTTTCATTTTGGCATTTAGTGCTTTTCCAATTGATTGCATTGTTTCCTTGTGGGCAAAGTGCATCAGCAATGTTCACAGACAACAATAAATTATTTAGAGGATAGAGAATCCTGAACTGACTGCAAAACGGTTTCCTTTAAACTAAACTTTTCCAAGCTGTTGAATCCATGTAGCATCGTTATTATGTCCTGCTTTACAACTAATAAGAAGTTATTAACCTTCATCAATTTCACAAAAGAGTGATTAGCCAGCAAAGAGGTCTGATGAGATCTCAACGAGGTACCCATTTACTTATATGCTTGCTGATGGTAAAAAGAAGAGGGTGAAGTCAAAGTTCCCTTTATCAAACTCACTGATGAAAACAGCATACTTGAACAGGGGTGGGGGTGGGTGGGAGCTATGCAAAAAAACAAGGTAGCAAAGTTTGCAGATGACAGCAATTTATGAGTATAGAAAATTCCAAGCTGATTGCAAAATGGTCTTCTTTAAATCAAGTATTTCCCAACCGTGAATCTCTTCCTTCCCTAGAGCCTCAAACACTTCCCCAAGTGACTATAAAACATTACCTCAGGGAGCAGAAGATCCTTTCTCCAAACATTTAACATGCAATGAGAAGAAAAAAAGAAAATCTACCCCATGCAGTGCAATATTAAGCAGAGTTATAGCCTTCTAAGTCCACTTACTTGAATGGATAAACTCTGTTTAGGACTGCGCTGTTAGCCCCCCCCCCCCCCCAAAAAAACAGACACTAACTTCGATGCCTATTTTTTTCTGTCAAAGTTTGCCTGTGAATTTCATCCATCAACATATATGGGAAGCACAATTTTAGTTAGCTTAGAAGAACCCACAAATGATTAAAAAACAGTGCAAACCAGCAAACATGAAATCTTCTTTCACATTCTTATCCCCAATTAATGTTTGCTTTTAACTTCAAAGGTATCTCTAAATTCAGATTTTAAATTCTTGACTAAAATTTTCTCTGTTTAAACGACAAACTACACACCACAAGACAATAAACAACAAACATAGAGAACAAGAAAAAACACACATTTCTAAACATAACACACTAACAATATATATATCTATAAAATTAAGAGGAAAATAAAAAAGAAAATAAAAAATTCCTAGATTACACTGCAAGTTGAGTTCCGATTTTCTCCATAACAAGTATATATCATTTCTAGAGTCCCACTTATCCTTAGTCACACAAACCCCCTCTTTATTCTATTGTTCCTGTTTCTTAATCCATGAATCCAGATGTCATCAAATCCTTGTTATCCATTTCATGCAAAAAGTCTATTAGCGGTTTCCATTCAGACAAGAAGTTGACTAATGGCCTTTCTCTAATTAATGCAGTAAGTTTTGCCATTAATGCAAACTCCAAAACTTTTGTCAACCATTCCTCCACTGTAGGCAATGTTGTAATTTTCCACTTCTGTGCATACTCTTGCTGCTGTAGTAAAGTATAAAAACAGTGTTCTAAAACTTTTTTTCCAACTGGCTGTCCGTTATTCCCAACAGAAAAGTCTCTGGTTTCAGCTGTAAATCTTCTGAATCGATGATTGCATCTGCAACCAAAAACTCTTTGCTTTCTTGTATGTCCACCACATATGAAAAAATGTCCCTTCTTGTTTGGCACATTTCCAACATACATTTGATGCCCCCTTATACATACCAGCCAATTTTTCAGGAGTCATATACCAATGATACATCATTTTGTAAAAAAATTCTTTAATACTGGAGCCCTCTTGTCCACATATTTTCCCAATTCCTCCATTAATATATCGTGTCCACAATTTTTCACCCATTTAATCATACATTCTTTTACTTGTTCTTCTTCCATCTGAAACTTCAACAAAAGTTTATACATTTTAGAAATAACATGTTCATTATTTGTACAAAGGGTTATTTCAAATTCAGTTTTAGATTACTCAAAGTCATAATGACTCTTGTATTGTCGAAGGCTGTCACGGCCGGAGAACAATAGTTGTTGTGGATTTTCCGGACTGTATAGCCGTGGTCTTGGCAGTGTAGTTCCTGACGTTTCTCCAGCAGCTGTGACTGGCATCTTCAGAGATGTAGCACCAAAAGACAGAGATCTCTCACACTGTGACACTGAGAAATCTCTGTCTTTTGGTGCTACACCTCTGAAGATGCCAGTCACAGCTGCTGGTGAAACGTCAGGAACTGCAATGCCAAGACCACGGCTATACAGCCCGGAAAATCCACAACAACCATAATGACTCTTGTCTAGTTTGAATCTCTCCCAAATTTGCATATATGGAAACCACTAGCAGGCATGCCCTTCTGCTGCTAAGTCCTCTCTTGATTTAATTTTAACTTGGTCCTGTGAGAATTTCAATAAATCCTGATAAGTAAGCCATTTAAATGGACTAACTATTTCCCTTCTAAAATGAGCTTCTTGTGATGACAGCCAAAGAGGTATTTTTGAACAAAACCTAAGTTTGTATTTATTCCATACTCTCAGGATTGCATGTCTTACATAATGATTATTAAACCCTGTGTTGGCTTTAACTTTGTCATACCATAGATACCCATGCCACCCAAATTTTAGATCATGCTCTTCCAGGTCCAGTAATCTTCTATTTTTTAACAGTATCCATTCCTTCATCCAAACCAAACAGTTAGCCGCAAAATATAATCTCAAATCTGGGAGGCCCAAACCTCCCCTTTCTTTTGCATCCTGTAGAACCTTAAATTTAACCTTTGGCTTTTTGCCTTGCCATATAAATCTCGATATATCCTTCTGCCATTGCTTAAATGGTGTCTCTGTTGTCAATACCGGAATTGTCTGACATAGAAATAACATTCTAGGTAAGACATTCATTTTAATTGTAACTATTCTTCCCAACAGTGATAATTGAGTTTTATCCCATCTTAGCATATCCCTTTTAATTTCTTTCCAAGTCTTAATGTAATTGTTTTGGAATAACATACAGTTCATGTTTGACAAAGTAATACCCAAGTATTTTACCTTTTTCTCAACTTTAAACCCTGTTATGCTCTCAAGTTTCATTTGATCTTGTATTTTCATATTTTTAGTTAAGACTTTGGTTTTCTGCTTATTAACCTTAAAACCAGCCACTACACCAAATTCTTTCAATTTTGTCATTAGAGTTTCACTTCCTTTCAAAGTGTTCTCCAAAATCAACACCAAATCATCTGCAAAGGCTCTCAGTTTGTAGTTCTCCTGTTTCACCTTAACACCTCGAATTCTCTCATCTTGTCTTATGTCCCTATTTAAAACTTCAAGCATCAGTATAAATAACAAAGGTGACAATGGGCAACCTTGTCTTGTCCCTCTTTGTATTCCACATGGTTTAGTTAAATCTCCATTCACGACTCTCCGTGCAGTCTGGGTTGTATAGATTGGCTTAGTCCATTGAATAAAATTGTTCCCAAAGTCCATATCTTTCACTATCTTAATTTCCAGTTTCCAGTTGTCAAAAGCCTTCTCAGCATCTAGGAAAATCAAAGCAACTTGTCTTTCATTATGTTTTTCTAAATATTCCAGAATGTCCAATACTGTTCTTACATTGTCCTTTAGATGCCTCTTAGGTAGGAATCCACTTTGGTCTTCATGAATAATGTCCCGTAGGATACTTTTAAGTTTTCCTGCCAAGATCGATGCAGACAGCTTGTAGTCATTATTTAATAATGATATTGGCCTGTAGTTTCTTGTCGATGTGTGATCTTGTCCCTCTTTTGGAATAAGTGTTATGTTAGCCTCCTTCAATGAGTCCAGCATTTTCCCTCCCTCTAAAATAGAATTCATCATCTTTTGTAAAGGCTGAAGAAGTTCATCCTCAAAACACTTGTAGTAGCTACTTGGGAGGCCATCTGCTCCAGGAGCTTTTCCCAACTTACTCTTTTTTACAGCTTCTCCCACTTCTCTTACTGTTATAGGTCCATTCATAATTTGTCTTTGTTGTTCTGTGATCTTAGGTAACTTCTGTTTTTTCCACTGACACATTATAACTCTTATACAGATTTGTGTAGTACTAATAGAATGTCTTTTGTATATCTGCAGTGTCTGTTAATGCCTTATCTGCCTCTTGTATTTTCAATATCATTCTCTTTTCTCTCTCTTTTCTCAATTTATAAGCCAACCATTTTCCTGGCTTATTTGCATATTCACATTCTCTTTGTTTAGCATAATTCAATTTAATTTCCATTTCTCTTGACATTAACATTGATAGTTGTTGTAAGATCTTAATATGTTTCAATGTATTAGTATTTCCAGGAGCTCTCTTTAGTTCTTCTTTGCTATTTATCTGCTCCAAAATACATTGCTTTTTCTCTTGGTTCTTGGTTCTCAGTTGACCATTATATTGAATTAGGTAACCTCTAATATATGCTTTACTTACATCCCAGACCATTCTCATATCAGTACCTTTGTTTAAGTTTAATTCAAAGTATTCTTTCAGTTCATTTTTAGCGTCTTTGATAGTCCCTTGATGTTTTGCAGGTGTTTTGCATCTCCAATTTATATAATCAATTTTATTTCTTATAGTAATGTCACAATAGGCATCAACTGCAAATATCAACAATGAAATTGGCAGACTTATTCTATTTCTGCACTGAAACCATATTATTAATAGTCTATCCCTCAAAATATGAGTGCTCTCTTGTCTTTGAAAAGTTTTTAACTACTTCTTAATCCATAAATAGTTATGAATTCCTTCTTTAATATCAATTATTTCCAATTTGATATTTCTTCTATTTGGGTTTATAATCCAATCTGATATCCAAACTAGTACAGCTGCTTGGTGATGCAGTTTAATATTTGGTATTGCTTAACTTCCTCAATTTTTTTTCATCTTGTAATATTTTAAATCTTAGTCTTGGCTTCTTCCCATTACATACAAAATCATTTATCTTTTTCTTCCATTTTTAAGGTCTTTTCATCTATATGGATATGGTAATGTTTGAAACAGAAAGTTCAGCATTTTTTTTTTAATTTGATAAAATTTGTATCGGCAAACAAAACAACGATATGACTTATCAATGGAATTACAGACAGTGTGAAATCAATTATGTACAATAACAATCTTTCGCACTATAAACGTACATATTAAACATCACAATACTCTCAATATTTTTTGAACATTTCGATACAATCTAAAGTAGTGATTATAAGGTGAAATAACCGGAATTAGTTACTGATTGTATAATTTTAGACTTTGGTTGAATCTATATATACAAAAAAGGGAAACCATTTGTCAGAGAAGTTTGTTTCAGCAGGAAAGTGTTCAGCTCTGTACAAGTCATCAGTTATTTTTTCTAAAATAAAGTTGTTCCAAACCAATCCTCAATTGTCGGCCTCTTATGCATTTTCCACAATATTGTTATGACACTTTTTGCAGCTACAAAAAATGAAGCAATAAGCTCCTTTTGGATTTTAGGTATGGCCAGACCTTCCCAAATATCCAGAAGAATTATTTTGGGGTCCAAAGTGATGTCATACCCTGTCATCTTTTTGATTTCGGCAAGCACTTCTTTCCAAAATGTGGCAATGTGAAGGCACTCCCACCAGCAATGGGCGAAGGAGCCCACCTGTCCACAATCTTTCCAACACAAGGGGGATGTTGATGAGGAAATCAGTGATAACTTTTTAGGGGTCAGATACCACCTGTGTATGATTTCTTAGGTCTGAATTTTCATTACAACTCTATTTGATTTAAATATATAAGAAGACCATATCTTTTTCCATGAGGAACTCGCTGGATCTACATCAAAGTCCTTAGCCCATTTGGTAATGCAATTTAGCCTTTTTTCTTTAAAAGTGCTTAGTAAAATTCTGTAAAGTCTAGCTATACTACCCTTTTTAGCAAATGTAGAACTATTTAATATCAATTCAAACTCCGTAAGTGGTTTATTCATTATAGCTTTTAGATTTATTTTTTCTGAGTTTTTCAGTTGCAGATACCTATACCAGTGTAACTTTTGTCCTAGTTTTTGATCTAACTCTGTTTTTTCTAACAAACCTGTTCGCGAGTCAATGTCCTGTAACCTGGTCATTTTCGCTTGTCTTAGGGCTGAACCAAATGATATTTCCATCCCTGGTAAGAACCAATGCTGTGCTAGGAAAGAGACGAATCTAGAAATTGTAGGTCTGATTTTGTGTCTATAACGGTCCAAGTTTCTGTTGTTTCTAATGCACTTTGGGCGATGGATGTCTTTTCCCAAGTTAACCAGTCTTATTGCTGGTTGATACAGAATCAAGTCTGGGTAAATAAAACCCCCCTCCGAAGTCTTCAACCTGAGCATAGAGAAGGCAATCCTAGGGTGCTTGCCTTGCCATAGAAAAATATTAAGAACAATTTGCCATTGGGAGATTTGAAATTTGGGTATATTAATTGGGATTGCTCTGAGCACAAAGAGAATTTTTGGCATCAGGAATGCTTTTACTAAGTGGTACCTATCCATCCAGGAAGAGCTTTAATTTGTTCCATTGTGTTATATCTAGCTTTATTTGATGTATTAATTTGTCGTGGTTTAGTTTTATCAAGTCGTCAAGGTTAGAAGAAATGTTCATTCCAAGGTAGGTCATTTGTTTGGAGGCCCATTGAAACTTATATACATGATTACTTTGGGTTATTTTGTCTTTAGTTACATTACATACAAGAAATTGCGATTTTGATTGGTTGATGATGAGGCCTGATATGGAACCAAATTCCTTAAGTAAAGGGTCTAGATGAGCTAGTGAGGATAATGGATTTGTTAAGTAAATCAACATGTCATCTGCAAATAGACTAATTTTCGAGGTTATTTTGCTTGTATTAATTCCTCTTATTTGTGAATTCTCTTGTAGGGCAATAGCAAACGGTTCCAAAGCTAAAGCAAACTGGACTGGGGAAAGGGGACATCCCTGCCTAGTACCACGATTAATGTTAATTCTTTCAAAATGTAGTCCATTTAATTTAATATTCACTCCTGGATTTGAATATATAGATGTTATTGCCGTGAGAAATCGATCTCCAAAACCCATGTGCTTTAAAGTAGCAAGTAGGTAATTGAGTTCCACCGAATCGAATGCCTTTTCAATGTCCAAGGATAAAAAAATAGCTTCTAATTTGTCCTGCTTACAGAAATCTGTTGCAATGTTCTATAAATATTGTCTGTGATCTCCCTCTGTGGAATGAATCCTGTTTGGTTCTGGTGTATGTATCTGGATTTAATGAGTTTAAGCGCATGGCCAGGATAGACATAAATAGCTTGTAATCATGATTTAGCAGCGAGATAGGGCGATATGATGCTGCTTTTAAAGGATTCTTCCCTTGCTTTGGAATGACAACAACATCCGCCATTTTCCATGTGGGGGGCATCTTACCAGTTTCTAGAACTAAGTTACATGTTTTGGTTAGGTGTGATCTCAGAGTGTTTATATATTTTTTGTAAAATTCCACGGAGTATCCATCAGGACCTGTTGCCTTATTGTTTTTGGCCATCTTGATAGTATCTACCACTTCTTGTATCGTTATAGGTGAACAGTGTATCTCTTCTAATTATAGTGAACAGTGTATCTCTTCTAATTTCTTAATATTTTTGAGCGAATGTAGAAATTTAACAATTTTATCTTGGTCTGGATTTTTTGTGGCATAAAGCTGCTTATAATAATGTCTGAAGACTTGAAGTATCAGTTGTGCATCATGCTGTATTTTGTTATCCTCATCTAACAGGGAATGCAAAATAGTTTTTGCCCTTTTCTGCTTGATTTTATTAGAAAGTAGATGTAAAGCCTTTGGCATATTGAGCCAGTGCTTTTGTTTGACTAGTAATCATTGTTTACTGATATTATCAATGTCCAAAGCCTCTAGTAATTTCCTCTGAGTTGTTAATTGTTGGTATGTTTTTTTACTACACGTTGCCTTGTGCTGGTTTTCTAGTCTCTTAATTTCCTCTACCAATGCTTGTTTCCTTTTTAATTTTTCTTTATTAACTCTAGCCAAAAGGGCTATGATATGACCCCTAGTTACAGTTTTTATCGTGTCCCACATAATACTAGCATCTATATCATCTGAGATATTATCTGCAATCACAGTTTCAACTATTCTCTCTATTTCTCCAGCTGTGCGTTGATTTTTTAATAGGTGTCTTGGGAAACACCATTGTTTGGATTTTTGTGTGTGTGGATCCAGAGAGATGGTTAATGTGACCGAAGAGTGATCTGAGATCACATTTGATTCAATTTCATAATCAAGAGTTTTATCAATTAAGGAATCCGAAATTAAAATATAGTCAATGCACGTATAAGTATCATGTCTCTGTGAATAATATGTATAGTCCCTCTCTCCTTTATGACGCAACCTCCAAATATCAGTCAGATGGTGAGCTTGAAATAGAGAGTCTAATTTTTATTTCCTTGTTATTTTTTGCTTCCTCCCAAAATTTGATTTATCTAATCCATAATCAATAATGTAATTAAGATCTACTCCCGCAATCAGGTGCCCTTCTTGGAAATTCACTAGCTTATTAATAGTATCCTCTATGAAGTTCAATTGGTTTATATTGGGTGCATGCAAAGAGGCAAGTGTGTACATTTGATCTCCTATTGTTCCTTTAATAAATATATACCTGCCTTTTGGGTCTTTTACTGTTTTCTTATTTTGGAATGGAAGTGCTTTCGAAATAAAAATAGTGACTCCCCGTGATTTTGAACTACCCTCAGCATGGTGCTGGGATTGGATCCAATTTGCCTTTAGCATACCAGAATTATGAATCCAAAAGTGAGTTTCCTGCAAAAAGACCATTTGAGAATTGATTTTGGTTAGATACGATAGAACTCTTTTTCATTTTACTGGATTTCCTAATCCTCTAACATTCAGTGAAACAACTTTGAGTTTAGAACACATTTTTATTCTATGTGAGATATCTTAGTTCCTACAAAATATGATATAACCGTATAATATATATGTACTAGCACTTCAATTAATAAAACACAACTGTTGTCATTGCCAGGCCACCACACCAGGAACTATTTTTAGATGTATCCTGCAACACTCTTTGAAAAGATATTCCTGAATAAAGCTTGTATCCTCTCAACTTTTAATGTGGATGAAATTACCTAGCTTCAGATAGAATCAGTGAACTTAAATAGAGAGATTAATACAATCGAGTTCTAAAGATCTCACAATGTGAACTTAATTACAGAAACCACAAGTAAAGCTAGCAAGTTTTTTTCATCTTCCTATTCTTCCCTACTATGTAGGTGTAAAACCAATCCCCAATAACTAATACTCTTAATCAAGTTAAGGCAATATGAATCCAGATTACACTACTGTCTTCTGGAAAACTTATTTAATGTTATGTATTCTATAAGCTTTAATTTCCTCCCCACCCTCCCTCCCTCCAGCCTTATAGTTAATTTAATTAATTTTAAAAATGAATTAATGTATTAAACACTTAAGTTAATCAAGTTATTATCACTAGCAAATAATCCATTCTAGAGTGAATCAAGCTGAAACTTTTAAAATCTGGTAAATATTTATAATACCTTATATTATGTCTGCTCCAACTCCGCCCCCTCTCTACAGCCCTAAAATTACTTTTCAATATATTAAACACTATAAATTATCTGGTAATAATCCCACTCCGGCAGTTAGTATTAATACAAATCAGTTGCAAACTTGTATAAACAGGCAAATTAATACAGTGCCTTGTATGAAGTAAATTCCAATTCCCCCCTCCCTCACCCCTACTCTAAAGTCTGTTCAAATTTTTCAAGTGAAGAGATTTTTCCGTAGCACTAAACAAAACAAAAATAAAACTACCCAAATAAAAACACCCCTTAATGACTGTATATTCAAGTTACTACCTAATCCCCCCAACAGTAGCTCTGTTACCTAGAGTACTACTCTAGTTTTGGGAAAGAAGTAAAAAAAAAATCTCAAAATCATTGAGCTACTAAAAACAAAAACAGCTAACTTAACAGAACTCTACTTCCCCTCCACACACCCCTGTAATCACACCAGCTTTAATAATCAATTAGCTACCCCGAACCATAAACCAACCACAAAGTGTTATTTGTAATTCATTAAATAGCAGCATGCAAAAACCGGCTTCAAGTCTCTCTTACTGGTATCTTGCTCCCTTTGTTTGGCGATGCCGTTGATGGTGACTTTCTCTTATTGCTGACTTTACTAACTTCCATAGGAGACTCGAGAGAAATTCCACTCCAATGTCAGTGTCTGAGGCCATGTAGTGTTTGCCTTGAATGATTACCAACACCCTGCTGCAGTTCAACCATTTATATCTTATATTCGATTTTCGAAGGGCTTCAGTGATGGGCTTCATTTCTTTTCGTTTCATCAAAGCCTCTTTGGGGAGGTCTTCATATATGTAGATTGGGATACCATGCAGTGAAATAGATCCCCTGCATCTTGCTTCTTGAAGCATTTTCAGCCGCATAGAGTCCCCCGAGAATTTGATGATTATATCTCTCGGGCTTGGTTTATTCCTTTAAAATCATTCTGTGCCGATCCTGTAAGCTTTACTGATAAAGGGGGGGGGGTGACCTCTCCCAATTTGAAGTATTCCGCAAGCCAAGCTGTCAAATTTTCCTTCATATTTTCATTTGTCTCAAACGATTCCTCTACCCCCCTGATCTTCAAATTTCTCTGCCGGGCTCTAATCTCAAGACCCAACAGTCTCTCCTGGTGAGACTCTGTCAGTTTCTGCAAGTCTTGTATATCTCTCTGTGATTCCTGACTCGAAGTTAAAGCCATTTCAGTTTTCATGTTTGTTCTATTTAATTCAAGTTTTATTTAAGACAGCTGATTCACCAGAGGATCTAGCAATTTTGCCATAGGATTAGAGAGTCTCTGTTCTAAGAACTGTAATTGGGGGTCAAGGGTAAGATTTGAGGTATTTACTTGCCCCTCAGTAAATGCCGCTCTCTCGTCCACCATCTTAAGTTGTTCACTGGCCTTTCTCAGCTCCCAGCTGGCGTCTTTCACCTCTATAAAATACTGCTGCAAGTTTTTCATGACTTTTGAACGTGATTTCTTTTTCTTTGCGGTTTGATTTTGCATATCAAGTACTCTTCAAAGTTCCATTGTAGCGATTTAACAGGGGTATAGGGTTCAAGAGGATGAATTGTTGCCAAGTAGGCCCCCTCCCCTGCTTTAAGGCCTGCCATGAACTGTGTTAAAGTTTCCTGCATTACTGTTTTACTGCTGCACCAAAGACTGCTTTGCACGTGTGTGTTCTGATACACGCGTCAGTTTCCTGCCTGCTTGCTAATTATCTTGCTGCTGCAATAGACTGTGTAGTTCACTGACTCCATGTTTGGATAACTGCACAAAGGACTCTCTTTCTGGGCAGCCCTGCCCTGACCTGTATCTGGACTTCCTAGTGTGCGTTTGGACTGTGTTACAAGTGTACCCCGTGCCTGCATTGCCATCTGCCACGGACCGTGCCTGTTCCCTGGTTTGGACTGCGTTTTAAAGTGTTGTTCCCCCTGCCTCCATGGAAGCCTGCCTCATATGGGCCCAAGCCGCTGCTAGCAGCCGGGCGCCCGCCGGGGAAACCTCCAGCGAGCCTGGCTAGGCGCTCCCTGGTCAGTTCCCGCCTGGAGCCTCCCGCGAGCCGGTCCCCGAGCTTGCCCTCACTATCGGGCAGCCTGCTATCCAGCCCCAGCCATGCCCAGCCGGCATCCATGTTCTCAGGCAGCCAGAAGACCCTGGGAAGAAGACTGCTTTGGGAAGCCATTTCGGCGAAGCGGGCACACCACGTCCGCAGCGAGAGCCCCTCGCCCCGCTCTGCATATCTTAGGAGCCGCCCCGGAGAAGGAACTAAGTGCCGACCATCCCAAGCACTTAGAGAATGCATCTCAAAGAAACCTCCGCATTCCAGAGCTGATGACATCAGGACAAGCCCTGTCCGCTGGAACATCCTTTCAGCCCACTTGGATTTCCCCCTCCCTCTTTTGTCCCCTCTTCCTGAGGTGTCACTTATCACAATCTGATTACTAAAGTGGCCCATCTAAGCCATTCAGTAGCCCATTAGACCCTTTGTTTTAATCTGTGAGAACCACCAAGTACAGCACCAGCCCCAGGGTACGTTTTGGGGTATTTAAGCTGGTCTCCCAGACCACTCGGTGCCTAGGCCATTCCCATCCAGAACCCCTCGCTGTCTGTGGCCTCGGCCATTCCCTATCCAGACTTCCTTGCTGTCCGTCTGTGGTTCCAGTGCTGGCATTGGACCACCACCCTCGCTGCTGTGTCTCTGCTTCGCTCCAGGATTGTGAGTATTTCCCTTACCATCGTTGGGAACCCGCTAATGCGAACGTCTCTGTATTTCCTACTCTGTATTTCCTAGATCTTGTGTGTTCCTTGTATGATTGTGCAAGTTAGGCTTACGCCACACCAAATACACGTGTTTGGAACTTATTTGTTGTCTGCCTCTTTTTCACTAGAGTGTCTGGGATCGGGACCTCCGTAAACATAGGTTATGATCCGCGCTTAATTTTTAGTTACAGACTGCTATAGCTAATTCCCCATTATAATAAAGAGCAGTTCTGGTAACAGTTTACTGGTGGAGAATGCGGGCATAACCCAGTTCGTGTGAATACACGTGAGTCGACACGCGTGTCTTCAGCGAACTGACTTAGAGGAAAATTTTCCAGACCTCTGTGTAAAGAGCGCAATTTAGCTCAGGGAATTAAAAGTGTGAGTGTGTGTGGCTCTAGCGAGCATTTCTATCTTGTGGGTTGGCTTTTCCCCATTTCCTCCTTCAGCCAGCTTTGGACTACTTGCCTTTTGTGGTGCACCGCGAGGCCCTCCAGCCGTTATAACCGGTGTACTGTGGGTAAGGACCTCTGAACTGGTAAAGTTCCTGGCCACCTTCCGGGCCGCCTAAACGCGTCTATGTGGGTGGGATCCCAGAAGTAGGCTCTAGATATATACGCATATATACATCCTGAAGCAGCACATATAAAATTCTCTTCTGCCCTCCCCCGTCTCTCCTAAGTCCGTCCAAACCCCCGTTCCTGCCAGCACTTAGGCTTCAATCCCCGCTCCGGAGGAAACGTGAAGGGATCGATAGTCCGTTCGTTTAGTTTAGCTTTGGGAATCTAAAGCCAGGTTCCTGAAGCCCCGCGGCAGCCGGCCGCACCGTGCTTAAGAGTTTTAAGGTAGACTCTTGGGCGCCTTTCCGCTTGCGAGTTTTAAGTCAGACTCGTGGGCGCACCCTGCTTGGGAGTTGTTTGAACTCTTGAGCGCTTTTTCCGCTTGGGAGTACCGTGGTTTTACTCCTGAGCACTTTTGCTTGGGGACTTGCAGAGGCAGTCCTTGAGCGCATTTAGTCTTTTGGTCAAGGCTTGGAGACAGTTTAACTGTTTGTCTCTGAGCACGAGGCCTGGGGACACTTTGAGTTTAGTTCTTGGGTAGAGAGCTTGAGAGCATTTTGGCTTCTGAGCAGAGGCTTGGAAGCACTTCAGTTCCTGAGCAGAGGCTTGGGAACACTTTTTGGTTTTCTGAGCGCATAGGCTTGGGAGACCCCTGAGCTTTGGTTTTCCGAGTAGAGGCTTGGGAGACCCCTGAGCTTTAGCTTCTGAGCAGAGGCTTGGAAGCACTGAGCGTTTTTGGTTCTTGGGCTTAGAGAGCTTGAGAGCACCGTCTGTGCCAGTAAACGTTTCCTGGTCCCGTGGCTTGTAGGCAAGCTTGAAACGGGAATAGGAATTTTCCTTCTCCCCCGGTGGAGAAGAACCGAGTGTAGAACCCTTAAAAATACCCTTGTGAACCTAAAAGTAGGACCTTAAAACCCCCTGGTAAAAACCCTTGAGGACCTGAGGGAAGGATAAACCTCCCAAAAGGAACATAGAGAGGAAGAAGTTGTTAAAACCCTTGAGCAGCTTTAATCGCCCCACCCCTGGTGTCGCTGATCCACTCTTTAACCTCCCCCGAGATCAGCCGTAAACTAAAAAGAAAAATGTACCGGGCAAACCCCACCGTGCCCCGCCTGGAGAAGTGGCTAGTTAAGAAGGGAGATTGCCCTTGGGAAGCCGGTTCCTTCAAGGGACCCGACCCGCTCCAGATAGTTAGAAGCGCCTTCCAGGACTTCTGTGAGAAGGAGAAACCTAGGTCAAGTAAGAAGGACAGATACGGAGCTTGGGCACTTTTCACCGCCCTACAGGACAGCGTGTCCCTAATTAATAAGCTACAGGCAGCTCAAGAAGAGCAGGAACAGGAGATAGAGCAGTTAAGGAAAGAAAAGAAGGAACATGAGGCGAAAGCAGCCGAGTGGCGTTCAGAACGCGTTAACTTCATGCTGGAGAAGCAGGGTCTAGCCGCTGCCCTCCAAGACGCCCAGCACAAGGCTGAAGTGGCCACCGCTCGTGCCGATATGGCTGAGCACGCAGTAATTGAAGGACAGGAGAAGATTGCCAAATTAACCCATGCTGCCCAGTTCATGGCAGAGCAGAAAGTCGCAAAGATAGCCGCAGCAGACCACTCCGCTTGTAAGAGGGAGCTAGAGGCCCTAAAGCAGCACCTGGGGATGCAGCAGGCCGTAATTTCCGCCGTGCATCCTGCAGCCCTCTTGGCCCTCCCCGAAGGTAGTACCGACAGTTGGTCACCTCCTTCGCCCCAGCCCGAGGAAGCTCCACAGCCCCTCCATCCGATAGCTACCAAAGAAATTGTCACCACAGACGATGATGGCAGGAAGACAGACCGAATAGTTAAAGAGACCCGCAATTGGAGGCCTGATGAGCTCCAAGCCATAGCTGACCGCATGGGACCCCTGAACCGAGACTCAGCCATACAATGGTTTGCACACGTGACCATGTCCCAGCCCTCCGCCAGTGGCTCCGATGTAGCTCAGCTGGCCCGCCATTGTGCCAGCCCCGAAATAGTCACCTCTCTTAATGCATACATTTCTAACCGGAGACTAGCCACTCGCAGTCAGTATGGTGCCATGAAGGAGTTGTGCGCCTTCCTCTGGCCTACCAAGAGCTTGAAGGCCTTATACATAGCAGAATCTCAAAAACCCAGAGAGGACCCAGAGGCATATTTAGCCAGAAAGCAGCTCCTAGCCGAACTGGCAGACGAGGTAGACTTAGACTTGAGCGACATGCCCGACTTCGATGACTTAGAGTTTAGGAGGGCAGTTATAGATGGACTCAACAGCACCACTCGCCTAGCCCTAGCAGGAGTCGAGCCCGGGAGCATTACATGGGGAGAGCTGGAATCCCGCATCAGGAGCATTGCTGGCCTGTTGCGAGAAACCGGAGCGATCCGCCATGTGAAGTCCCCGGCCCCCCATAGGAAAGACAGTGAGCCCATCAACACAGTCACGTATGCCAACCATGGTCCCCACTCCCAATATCGGCCCCAAGGGCATAGCTCGTACTCGGAGCCTAGAGGTGGCATCTTGCGTGGGAGAAGTGGTAGCTTCAACCGGGGCCGCGGCCAGAGGGACTCCCGTCCAGGAGTAACCTTTGCGCCCACCCCCAGTCGCTACCCTTCCTCCCCACAGGGACCCTCTGAGCCCTGGAGACCTGCGCTGCCCTCGGCGCCCCCGCCCCCTTGGGCACCTCACCCCTACAGTCACCAGGTCTACCCTCCCCCAAGTCAGGCTGACTCCTGGAGACTGCAGCCAAAGGACCATGAGGAGCCCTCTGACATAGGAGAACCACCACCAGCTGGGAACCCCTTTTTCCAATAGGGATGCCTGGGGGTCACACATGCTTCTCCCCACTTAACTGCCCGTGGGAGAAAACCAAAGGTTGAGGCTAGCCTTCGACCTCCGGGAACTAAAAATAGCTGGAAACTTAAAAGAGAGGAGGAAAGATTCCAAAGGGTGATTCGCACCCAGAACCCAGCACCAACTTTGCCAGACACCTCTGAAAGAAACCTGGCAGAGCTGCAAAATAAAATCCACGAACTCATAAGTGTAAACAGGGAACAGAATTTAAAAATAAATGATCTTAATAAAGAGAATGAGGAATTAAAAGAAAAATTAAATGCTTGCACAATAGAGAAAGAGCAGCTCCACAATAAATTCCTTAGCATGCAGACTTTGCTGGAGAACCAGAATAATGAAACTGCCACTTTAAAAACCCTGATGCAAAATCTCCTGGAATCCCAGAGACTCACTGAGGCCAGATTAAAGACTTTAGAGGAACAATCAGTGATTGAATCAGCACCCCGCCCCGCCAAAGGCAGTGAAACATGTAGCCAGTCACCTTTGCCTCCAATTTCTGCCTCAGCCCCCATGCCCAAGAAGCCAGAATTCACTTTAGCTTCTGAGCATGTGCAGAGTTTAAAAGTCATTCCCCAAGCAATTGTCTTGGCTCCCATAGAGTGCCACCAGCCAAGCTATACACAGCCCACCGTGACTGTGCCCTCTTGCAATGATCCTGAAGAACAGGTAAACAAAAGTAAAGATGCAGTTCCTTTAAAAGAATTAAATTGCTTTGAGAATCCAATGCTTGCAACTACACACCAAATAGCTTTCTCTCAGCCTTCCCTGACTAACACCCCTGAAGAAAACCTTATGTTGTGCCTGTGTGGCTTAGTAGTGCTCGAGCTAATTCAGAGATATTTGTGTATCTGTTTCCATGTTTTAAAAGGCTCAAGCCCAAAACTTAATGAAAAGGTAGAGCCTCCAGCAGTAAATGCAGTCAGGAATGTAATAATGCAAGTGAGCAGACTCCAGAAAGAATCCCAGTTGCTAGCAGCGTCTAAAACAGACTGTTTCCACTCAGCGCTAAACCCCCACCCCTCATTGAAATGGAAAAACTGGCCAGACCAGGATTCTGACCTCCTCCCCATTCTTCCTTTTGTCCTCTCCCAGGCTGAAGTAAGCCCAAATAAATGTAATCACTGGTTCCCTGTCAGAATTTGGAAGGGATTGGAACCAGGAGTGGAAAAGCCACCTTAAGGAGACTTGAGTTCAAGTCCCTGCAGCCCCCGTCCCTTTTCGTTGTGCAGTCTTAACTTTACGTGTGTGTGAACCTGAAGCCCAATTCCCTTTTGAGATTAGATGTAAAAAGCCAACTTGGCTTCATATAATCATTTAGTGTTTTTGTTATTTCTTTTCGGTTCTATTCTTTAACTTTCTTAGGCGGGCCCCACAGTTGGGACCCTTGGGGGAAACATGGCAACCAAAGCCAAATAGGACCACCACCGAAAGTGATTCTTAATTGGATTTTAAGCCGCGTGTTCGGAAAAAAATTACACAGGCAAAAGAGAGTTGCCTTGTGGCAAGTGTTGGGAAGGCTATAGCCCAAAAGTGAATGCAGTCTTCCAACGTTGAAACCACCAAAAAAGGTGATTTCTTTGTTTGAAAACATTTCACCCGCCGTGCTGGTGAAGATCCCGCATCTACGTAGATTCGGGGTCTCACCTGCCAGACCCACGCTTTCGCATGATGGTCGGCTTTGGCTTTGAGGGCCGTGCCTCCCCTGGAAAAGGATCCCCAAATAGCCCAACATCCCTCTTTTACTAATGTTCATATTCGTCATGGTGAGTTGCTATACGGCGCCACCATCCAGTACGCTTTAGTGCAAAGGTAAAAGACCCGCCAGTATTTTGTAAATATGTGACCCCTGGAATATGTTATTGAGGTGTGTTCACTACGCACAAAGGGCAGCGTGCCTCATTTACATAGCCAGGATCCCCCGCGCCAAGATGACCCCCGAACAACCCAGACACTGTGGCGCCGGCAGATCTCGGCCGCCTCCGCCGCTTTTCGATAAACGCCGCCGAGCGCCTTCGGCTCCACTTCGGCCCTTTCCGCCAGCAGCCGCCCACCCCATCTAACGTAATCTTTTCCCTTGCCCGTACCATATAAGGGAAAAGAAGGGGGGGAGACATATTGAAGTTATAATGAAGCCCTGCCAGGCCTTCCAAGTGAGGGCAACCTGAAAATAACCCACGCCCGTGTGCTTTTGCTTTGTGTGTTTCTTTCTTTTAACATGAAATTGGGGCCTCCCGAGGGAGTCCCTCCAAAAATTGATCCTAGGAAAAAATATGGTCCGCCGAAATACATACATGAGGTCCTGCAAAAAAGCAGAGGGAAAAAGGCAAAGCAAAAGCAAACCATCATAAAACATACCTTCAACCCTAACCTCATCTACTTAAAAATAATTTTAGAAAAATAGAACGAAGGTCTCCTTTAGCAGCAACCCTTATAGCTACTGGATACCGCTCTCTAGTTTTTTCCCTTTTAAAGCGGCAAGGCCAGGCCGAGCCGGACCGATAGCTCTCAGCCCGCAAAATAAAAGCAGCCCGCCACCGAGCAAGGGGCACCTGAAGGCCACATAGTCTAGGCACCCAGGGACCCCTGGGGCGAGTTTGCATAATCCCGCCTAACGCACAGCCGACCCTTGCTCGACGTAAAGACGTCCCCCCTGAAATATACATGTCTTAGGAAGAAACCTTCGCACAGGAGTTCCCCAGAGCAACAAGCTGGAAGGCTCGCTTAGTGCCCCTGGGACTTCTCGTTCGAACCCCGCCTAATAGACAGTGCTGGCAGAAAAACACCCTCCCTTTTCCCCCCACTTCACTTTATTTTATTTTTGCTGCAACAAACTCAGGGAGCCTGTATTTATATCCACAGGTCTCCCCAGGATATTTTCACTACAGAAAGGAAAAGAAGGCCAGGAGATGAGGCACCTGGCTACCCTGTGTTTGCTCGTGCTGGCAGGCACCCTAATAGAGGGACGCCCGTCCAAATTAATGCCCTACCCCCATTGGAGATGTATTAATACCCTGGCAGGAAATGAAATGATGGTCTGCAAGGTTGTGCAGCAGAGCAATATGACCACCCCCATGGATCGCACTAACTTCCGCAGTTGCGAAGAGCAGTGGATCCGACCCCCAGAGCTTGTTATTTTATGTGTGGGAGTAAAAACTATGTCCCAAGAATTAGTGTGCTACTCGCCCACCGATACAGTTTCACCACTTGCTCCAATTCCATGTATGTTTCTTCCCCGTATAAGGCCAGCCCCCACCGCAGTCCCGGTGGTAGACAAATATACCACCCCTGCCAACTTCGAAACCTCGCAATTTGTCACTGAGGATTTCGGACCATACTGTGAAGTTATTTTAGTGTCGGCCGCAGTATGGAAGGCAGGAGACCCCTTTAGAATGACCATCCTACTAGGCACTACTGCCACTGAATCTGCATCAGTCACTATCACGCCCCCTTCAGGCACAGCTCTCTCCTTCGCTATAGAACGCTGGGAGAACCTGACCTGGATTGTAAAGGAGGAAGACCTAGCCAAACATGGCCCACCCGATTGGATACTGGTTCAGCAGACGCCCGAATGCCAAACCAAGCCCCTAGTAGAGAAATTTCACCGGCTTGGGCTGCTCTTTGTGAATTTGACTCATGAACCAGGCAATTATTCCCTGCTGATCCGGACCCAGGAGACCCACACCATCCAAATTGACCCTTTGATTGCTAGCAATGAACAATTAAGCCAAGGCGGCACGCATATAGTGGGCTCCCATGTTTTGAAAACTGACATTCGAGAGAGAGTTCTAGTCCGCCCGCAAATGTCGTTAAAAGAGATCCGCATAGACTTAGCTGAGCTAAATGTAACCCAGAGGCTGCCGCAGTGCACCCCCTATCTGGAGGCCGGTAGCAAGGGTTGGAATGCATGGCTACAACTGTGGATCGATCCCTCTCCTTCTCTCTCGCGTGCCAGACGAAGCATTGCCGACTGGACTGCTCCTGCAGCCGGAGGCTTAGCAATCATGGATTCGGTCAACATAGAGACTCTCGCTAATAAGTTTGCCCATGTCACGACTAGCATCTCCGACTTAGGTAAACCGGTGGTGCAGTCCCTAAATTCCATTTCAAATGGGCAACACGAGATCAGCTCCATTTTAGTTAACTGGGAGAGTCAAATTGAAAGAGATTTTTCTCTGCTGCTCAAAGGAACACAGTCTTTGGAACGCAACGTGTCAATAGCCATGGCATGTATGCAAGCCCAACAATTAAACCAGGCTGTGGCCATGGGGCTAATTCGGCAAGCCATGGACGGGCACTTGCCCCTGGAAATTAAAAGATTGATTATGCCCAAATTGTCACCCATTGAACTGGAGCTTGAATCCTGGTGGTCTCTCGTAAATGCCTCATTCTCGCCGACCACCCAGGAGCTTAAATTATTTTTATTAACGGCCAGTGCGCACGAGTCATTCTACGTGTATCCAGTCGTGCCTCTGGGACTCCAAGTCAGTGACACCGAAGTCCTCTACGCTCGCCACCCCGACCATTGGGCCCGCTTCACCCCGACTGGATGGCAGCTCGTCAGCCTCCAAGGGTGCCAGCATCGAGACCAGACCGGCTTCATTTGCCAAGACCAAGCCTTTGCACCACATCACCCCTGTGTAGCCCCGCAAGTCGACGCCCTCAACGAGTGCCCCTTCGAGGTCGTCCGGGAGAACAGCTCCGCTGTCGTCTACATTGGGAAAGGATGTGCCTGCGTGCGAACGGCCTGCGATTTTGTGGTCCTGAACTCGTTCCAGCTGAAGCCCGTGATCCCGGGAGTCAATCGCTGCTTTTGCAACCTGTCTTCGGTGGCAGCCTGCGACTTCACCTACACGGTACCGGTCTGGACCCAAGAAGAGATCCTGGTGGCACCCTCCATCTATCGATATGTGAAGCCCATTCCCCTTGGCATCGGTCTGGAATTAATCCACGAGCTCCTGACCCACCCCCAGCTCCACCGCACCCTCCAGAGCATCCAGAGGGACGGGGACACTACTGCTTTGGTTGTGTCCCACAACGGAAAGGAGATCCTGGACCTGGTCCAACGAATCAAGACCACCGGTGAGCACTCGTGGTGGGAAACCCTCTTTGGCTGGAGCCCCACTGCCACTGGAATTTACAATTTGGCTTTGCACCCAATCATCGTTATTTTGGCCTTTCAAGTTTTATTGTGCACCTCACTACTTTATTTGGGCTGTTGGAGCCGCCGACAGCTCCAGCAACTCCAGCTGTCTTACCGCTTGGATCACTATAACCCCGACCTCCTTCTGCCTTAGTGGTTGTTCTTGGCGCCCCGCTTTTAGCCCTTGTTTGTTTTATTGCTTGTGCTGGTATGAACTATGCTTGTATCTTACTACGTGTACGGATCCTGAGCCGGCCCCATGGACGCTTTGCTGCCGGACGCCGCTCCGAGGCCCTCTTGTGGACTAGGGGGGGGACATATTTCTCTGCCTCCCAGCCCACGGCCCGCCTACGAACGACCGCCAGCGGCCCTACCTCCATGAGGACTAGAACTGTGTGCCTGAAGCCCTTCTCGCCGCCTGCCGACCCTGCCCTGCGGATTGACGCAGACAGCAAGGGGGGGTGGAAGTGTGTTTTGGGGAACACATGGACCAAGCTTACTTGTTCCTGTATATATGCAACCCAGTCCAGCAGCTGTACTGCGGACTGAGCCGTCTGTGATCTTTGCTGCTCCATTGTTTTAAGTTTCTTATGAATTTCTTGCCATTGCTTCTTATGAATTTTACTCCCATGAATTTAGCCCCGAACTAGTCCCTCCCTCTATCTACTGCAAGTGCGCCCATGAACTTTATCCCGATGAATTTGATTTTAACCTTTTGAATTGCCTTCTTAACCCAACTCCCTCCGCCGAGGCAGTTCTAGTCTATGAATTTGATTTTAATCCAGCCATATTGATTTGGTTTTTAATTGCAGAGTTTATTTTTCTGTCCCCCATGAGCCCTTCCGCCGCTTACCCCCCATGAATTATTTCTCCGCACTTGCTTTTACTATTGCTGCTTTTATCTATGAGTTGGTTTTAACTTCCTGGTTTGTTGCTTTTAATCATATATATATGTATTTATGATTTTAACCATTTATGAATTGCTCTACCCTCTATGAATTGGTCTATGCCTGACTTGCACTTTCCTATATGAATTATTCCCTCACCTATGAATTCTGCTTTTAACTTCCTATGAAGTAGCCTGCTTTTATTCTTACATTCATGAATTGTATCCATGAATTGCCTTTGCTTTTAATTCTATGCCTATGAATTAATCCATGTATATGAATTGCTCCTGGTTTTTAGTACTCTTAACCCATCATGAATTGCGTATGAAGTATTCCCATGTATGAATTGATCAATGTACACAAATATGAATTATTGCTATTTATATGCATGAATTGCTCATTGCTGCCTATTTCACTATGAATTGCTATTAATTATTGCTATTTATTCTGACGGTTGCACTTAGCACACCCCCTGGTGTGAACCCAGAGACCTGCAGCCCATTGGCTGATCTAAATTGCACTTATTCGGTTAGGTGGTTCTCCAAACTAAATTTTTGAGTGACGCCTCCCCCTCCTTCCCTTCCCACTCCTTCTTCGCTCGAAGCTCGACCACCGGACATTGCCGACCACCTCGCTTTTGAAGTCAAGTTCGGAGACCCGCGTGCCTGACGTCCCGGGGTCTCCGAGGGGGGGAATTGTTGCCAAGTAGGCCCCCTCCCCTGCTTTAAGGCCTGCCATGAACTGTGTTAAAGTTTCCTGCATTACTGTTTTACTGCTGCACCAAAGACTGCTTTGCACGTGTGTGTTCTGATACACGCGTCAGTTTCCTGCCTGCTTGCTAATTATCTTGCTGCTGCAATAGACTGTGTAGTTCACTGACTCCATGTTTGGATAACTGCACAAAGGACTCTCTTTCTGGGCAGCCCTGCCCTGACCTGTATCTGGACTTCCTAGTGTGCGTTTGGACTGTGTTACAAGTGTACCCCGTGCCTGCATTGCCATCTGCCACGGACCGTGCCTGTTCCCTGCTTTGGACTGCGTTTTAAAGTGTTGTTCCCCCTGCCTCCATGGAAGCCTGCCTCATATGGGCCCAAGCCGCTGCTAGCAGCCGGGCGCCCACCGGGGAAACCTCCAGCGAGCCTGGCTAGGCGCTCCCTGGTCAGTTCCCGCCTGGAGCCTCCCGCGAGCCGGTCCCCGAGCTTGCCCTCGCTATCGGGCAGCCTGCTATCCAGCCCCAGCCATGCCCAGCCGGCATCCATGTTCTCAGGCAGCCAGAAGACCCTGGGAAGAAGACTGCTTTGGGAAGCCATTTCGGCGAAGCGGGCACACCACGTCCGCAGCGAGAGCCCCTCGCCCCGCTCTGCATATCTTAGGAGCCGCCCCGGAGAAGGAACTAAGTGCCGACCATCCCAAGCACTTAGAGAATGCATCTCAAAGAAACCTCCGCATTCCAGAGCTGATGACATCAGGACAAGCCCTGTCCGCTGGAACATCCTTTCAGCCCACTTGGATTTCCCCCTCCCTCTTTTGTCCCCTCTTCCTGAGGTGTCACTTATCACAATCTGATTACTAAAGTGGCCCATCTAAGCCATTCAGTAGCCCATTAGACCCTTTGTTTTAATCTGTGAGAACCACCAAGTACAGCACCAGCCCCAGGGTACGTTTTGGGGTATTTAAGCTGGTCTCCCAGACCACTCGGTGCCTAGGCCATTCCCATCCAGAACCCCTCGCTGTCTGTGGCCTCGGCCATTCCCTATCCAGACTTCCTTGCTGTCCGTCTGTGGTTCCAGTGCTGGCATTGGACCACCACCCTCGCTGCTGTGTCTCTGCTTCGCTCCAGGATTGTGAGTATTTCCCTTACCATCGTTGGGAACCCGCTAATGCGAACGTCTCTGTATTTCCTACTCTGTATTTCCTAGATCTTGTGTGTTCCTTGTATGATTGTGCAAGTTAGGCTTACGCCACACCAAATACACGTGTTTGGAACTTATTTGTTGTCTGCCTCTTTTTCACTAGTGTCTGGGATCGGGACCTCCGTAAACATAGGTTATGATCCGCGCTTAATTTTTAGTTACAGACTGCTATAGCTAATTCCCCATTATAATAAAGAGCAGTTCTGGTAACAGAGCTCCCTCAAAATACGTCCATTCCCACCGGAATCAACACCACACCCCTCCAGCATTGGTAATATATTCATTTTGACAGCAGAAATTCTTCCTAGCCATGAAATTTTCCATTTTCCCCATCTTTACAGACCTTCAAAAATACTTGTCCAAACCTTTTGATAGGTATCTTTATATAAATGGTATTTATTTTATTGACTTTAAACATAAATATAAATGAGCACCAAAGTGCTTGTACAACATTAAAGGGAAACAACATCAAACTTAAAGTTCTGCTTTGAAAGAGTTTCTTTTTTATATTGCAGTATAGCACAATTGCAATCTTATGCAATCTAAAAACAAAACAGAAATAACAGAAACTCATTCAAAAGTAGTCGATGTGCTTTAAAAATGTATTTCCTAAAGTAGTTTAACTATACAAGGGAATAGTTTTGAAAGAGTTCTGATTTTTCTTTTCTACTTGTTTTTGTCATATCCATTCTGGAAATACAACTCCAAATGACTTCTGACATTATGGATTCCACTCCAATCTATTCTTCTGGTAATACAGAACCTGAAAATCCAGGGAAATATTTGGCAGAGGTAGATTTTGTAAGTATTCCCATAGAAAATGTCTTGATATAGAGATCTAATGATTATAGGGCCTGTCAGATCAATAGAGGTTGGCAACAAAGAACTGGATCCTATAGAAGTTTGATTCAAATCTTGCTGCACTTGCGAAAGAATGAGGAGATAGGGTTTCCAACTCTGAGCTGGGAAATTCCTGGAGATTTGGAGGTGGAAGCTTGGGAGCAGAGTTTGAAGAGCGAGGGAATTGAGTAGGGATGTGATACCATACAGCACACCAACCAAAGCTGCCATTTTCTCCAGGAAAATGGATTTCTATAGTCTGGAGATCAATTGTACTTCCAAAAGAACTATACCACCCACCTGGAGGTTGGCAATTCCAGAGGGAGCATTTTTTTAGTAGATCTCTTCTCTTATTGCACTTCCTCATGCTAAGTAGGAACCTGAGGGTTTCCTGATCTTCTGTAAAGAGTTTTCAAGGCATGTGGAGTCTTCAGGGTAAATTGTAAGGGAAGGAAGATCCACTCCTATGAGCTCCGTCCAGTAACAAATCAAAACTATCGTTTTACTTAAAATGTCACATTTGTTTCAGAGGCTGGAGGTGAACTTTCATACAGTGTAGACAAATAAAATGATAAAAATAGATTATAGGGTACATAAACAATACATTTCAAATGAGAGAAAGGTAACCAAAATAAGTCAAACCATAACCTTCTCCCCCCCCCCCCAATCTCATGGTACTTGTACTTTTGTTGTTTTAATCACTTTAAAGAAAATGGGTAAGAACATATACACCAGAACTTTAGGCCATCACATTTGTTCCATGTATTTTGTTGCATTGGCTGATCTTTCAGATATGGTTACAGACAACAATGGATTCACAAAATGGTAGATTGGCATGCTAATTGAGATATAATTGATAAGTATTAACTGTTATTTTTGAAGGGACATGGAATTAATTTCTATTATGAAAAAGTCCAGCAACCAGACTTGATCCTAGCACCCACTGTATTTGATACAGTAATGGTTACCACAACTATAAGTAAATTAATGAAGAAAAGCTTTGTAGTCTTGGCATATTTGAAGGCAAAAATGAGTGAGACCTAACACCATCATGTATCCATTTTTTAATCAGGGTGGATTTGTGCAAACAGTGGTAGCCCATAAAGCTGTCTGAAGATAGGGGATAGGAAGATATAATCTATACACATGGGCAGTTAATAAACTCTTAGTTTATGGGGTGTGGAAGCAACCCACCTTTCGGCCAAGTTAAATTACACCTTTTTGAACACAGTTAATTTTTGTAACTTTGCAAGTTAATTTAACAGTGCAATAAATGATTCACATAATAAAAAAAATCCAAAACTTTTCATAGCCAGATGTTATAGCTACACAAATAATACTGTAAGATTGCTGGAAATTAATTTTATTGCATTTCATATGAGATGTCCCTGGACTTTCAAATTTATTGTAGATTTCACAGCAGTTTCTATATAACATAGCTTAATTAGTGATGAATCACAGACGTTTATTTTTACTTGTATAAAAATGCAGGTAAAAATAGACCCATTCTTGTGGGCTATGTCTTATTTCGGCTTATTTTCGGCTGTTTCTTTAATTTTTAAGAACGATGTACAAATTTTATTTTCCAGACAGGGACTCTTCAGCAAAGCAATAGGTGATTTGTTTGTTTGTTTGTTTGTTTATTTGCATAATTTATACCTCACCTTCTAAATAATATTACCTTTAGGATATGCAACAACTTTTAACAAAATTCCTTATTTAAAATGCACATCTTTTAACAGCATTTGGGGGGCTATAGTACTCACCAAATGAGGTGAGGGAACAAATTGACAGGGCCAGACTAGTACCCAGAAACAGCCTGTTCCAGGACAAACCAAAAAGAACCAACAACAGAACACCACTGGTTGTCACCTATAGTTCCCATCTCAAACCTATCCAACATATAATCAGCCATCTACTGCCCATCCTGAGAAATGATGCCTCTCTCTCACAAGCCCTGAGTGGAAGACACCTCCTTGCATACAGACAGCCTCCCAACCTTAAACAACTTCTCCCTAGCAAACATGAAACAGCTAACAGAGTCACCAACATAGGGACCAGATACTGCAACAGACCCAGATGCCAACTCTGCCCACATATCTACCAAGAAAATACAATTACAGGACCCAATGCTGTCAACTACACAATGGCTCTTACAGCTTCTCATCCTCCAGTGTGATATATGCCCTCATGTGCCAACAATGCCCCTCTGCTCTGTATATAGGACAAACCAGCCAACCTCTGCGCAAAAGAATAAATGGACAAAAATCTGACATCAAAAATGGCAATATCCAGAAGTCAATAGGAGAACACTTCAGTCTAACAGGACACTCCATCAAGGACTTAAAGGTCACCATAGTTTAGAAGAAACATTTCAAAAGCAGAATCCAATGGGAAGCTGCTGAATTGGAATTCATATGTAAATTTGACTCAATCAGACTTGGACTGAATAGAGACTCTTATTTATTATTTATTTATTAATTATATTTTTAACCTGCCCTCCCCACAAACGGGCTCAGGGCGAGGTACAACATTGATTAAAATACATAAAAACAATAATCACAGCATAAAAACAGCAATCTATAAAACCATTCCAAGACAGGGCAGTCCTGCACTCCTACCCATCAGCATACAAAAAGGGGAGGTAGTAGCGGACAGATAGAATACTGTACCCTTTTTCAGGGCAGCCAGCAGTGGACTCTCCATAAGCCCTCATAGAGGGAGACCGGTGGAAGGCTCAGCAATGATGGGATAATATTAGCCTCCACCATATGCCTGGCAGAACATCTCTGTCTTACAGGCCCGCCTAAATGATACAAGATCCTGGCGGGCCCGAGTGTCCTCAGACAGAGAGTTCCACCAGGTTGGGGCCAGGACCAAAAAGGCCCTGGCCCTGGTAGAGGCCAGCCGAGCCTCTCTAGGGCCAGGGATCACCTGTAGATGTTTTCCAGTTAAACAAAGCGCTCTCTGGGGCACATACGGGGAGAGATGGTCCCTTAGGTATGATGGTCCCAGTCCATTTAGGGCTTTATAGGTCAGAACCAACACCTCGAACCGGATCCAGAATTCTACTGGGAGCCAGTGAAGCTGCTGCAAGATAGGCATAAAGTGTGTTCTACAATGGTTATCCCATTATCAGAAGTAACTGCCTTTCAGGCATTCCATTCAGATTCAGCAATGGAGGGGAGGGGTCACACCCAGCTTGAATTGTGCACTCCACCTCTTTCATGACTTTTGCAACTGATTTGCATCTACTCCCCCCTCCCCTCATCACCGATATATCTCTGGCCAGTTTCTTCATACCCTCCATGCATTTGACAAAGAGAACTGTGGTTCTTTAAAGCTTATGCTACAATAAAGTTGATTATTGAATATTTTACACAAACCACCCATCCAATTACTAACCAAGTTTAAGAAGTAACTGCCTTTCAGGCATTCCATTCAGATTCAGCAATGGAGGGGAGGGGACACACCCAGCCTGAATTGTGCACTCCACCACTTTCATGACTTTTACAACTGATCTACTCCCCCTTCCCCTCCTCATCTATATATCTCTGGCCAGTTTTTTCATACCATCCATGCATCTGACAAAGAGAACTGTGATTCTCAAAAGCTTATACTACAATAAAGTTGGTTAATCTTAAAGGTGCTACTGGACTCTACAACTTTGCAACTACATACTAACATGGCTAACTCCTCTGGATCTTTTAACAGGGTGTCCATATTAAGTTACCCAGATTAACTTTTAACTTTCTATTTATCTTCATGCTGCAAAGAATGCAAGCACATATGAGAGTGAGAAAGAGAGCCTAATTCTGAGGACAAAGAAACCCCTACTTTGAATCTCATCTTAGTCTTGAATTTATTTCGTGTTCTTGCTCTCTCATCCTCACACAAGTATAGTAACTTATCACTACGCTTGCTGACACAGTGTATCTAAACTAGAGGTGAGCATGAAGCAAAAAAAATGGCAGTTGGTTTGGTTTGTGGTTTGTTGCAGTTCACAAACTGTGAACCATGAACTTTCACAAACTTGCCACGGTTCATGAACCAGTTCGTTCAGTTCATAAAAATGTTATTTCTGTCAGGTCTGACATATGTTTCTTATGTGTTCTAACCAGAGAGACTCCATTTTAATCCTGGCAGTGTTTCAAGATCTTCTTTTGCAGGTGACAAGCAGTCCAGCAGCACTTATCTCAAAGAAGAGGAATGTTTTGACTACGGCCCTTCCAGCCTTGGGAAAGTTTCATTCTCTCAGCTTCAAGCCGCGTGTTTTGAGAACTGTGGGGGGAGGATGGGATTTGCTGGGCTATGCTATTCTGTATCCTAACCTTTACCTTCATTCGTAACAACATCCGTGTACCAGCCAAGATATTGAATCTTGGCCAGTGGACTATAATGGTTGCTTATATTCAGTAAAGTCTTTTGAAACCAATGGACTCATGTCTAATTGCAAGAGATAGTCTGGACTGCAATTTTTAATAAGCCACAGTCTGACAATTTCCAGGTCAGTAGAAGGTCTGCAGAGAGCCCATCCCCCCCATTGCCTAGGAAACTGATTGATCGGTGCCAGGTTGTCTGCAGTGACAAATCAAAATATGAACCAAATCAACCAGGCTAAAAATCATCACAGTTCATGAGAAATGAGCTCCCACAAACTGCTGGTTCATGAACTTTGGTTCGTAATTCGGTTTGTGCTCACCTCTAATGTAAACTGCTCTATAAACTAGAAAAGTGCTATATAAATGTTACATGTTATCCTAATTGATATTGTTATTCCCTTAAAACAAACCACTGGTACATCTGGTACATGTTTGAGGGCTACTGGAGACACATGCAACTATATTAATATTTTTTTAAAGGTCTGAGACTTTGTCCCAGCTGTATAAAATAGACTCAGGTTTGGGTATAGCCAAAGCCTTGCTCAAAGTCCAGTGGATTAAACACACACACAGAGGGATTGTATTAACAATATTAAATTAAACATCAGTTGTTGTAACTATAGAGAATGGAATTCTCAAAGCCACCTACTCACTCAATTAAACAGAGAGGCTTTGATCAATCCATTTGTGGATGCTTCAGGCAGATCACAGAGCTTTTTCACTGTATGAAGCGTTGGTGACATGGCAAGTCATGATGAGTTGGGTCTGAACTTTGGAGGGGGCAGTTAGACTCTGTTCATTGTTTTTTGAATGTAGGAGATAATTTATAAAAAATGCCATCCTCCTGTAATTTTGAATTTCAACAGGTTTTTTTTCCTGGTGTGTAGTTAAATTTGGTTTTCAGATAGCACCCACACATTCAAACAACAGTGGAACATTTGCTTGGCATTTTATAGTGTTCAATATTTGCAACCTTGATGAAAATGTTTCACCGCTTAGACTCTTTTCCACTGGGAATGCAGATCATGAAAAATTTATGTTCCCTGTTGAATCCAATATTCAGAAATGATAGCACCTGGATTCTATTTATTCAGGCACACCTGGTGCTGCCTCCCTTTTTAAGACCCCCAATATAACTTATGCTTGCCATGAACATGAATCATAATTTACAGATCAGCTGCACAAATGAGCCTTTTTTGCTTGTTTCCCTCAAAGTGTCTCATGCATTCCAGTAGGCAATATGGAATGGAATGGCATATCTGGGGATGAAAGTAAGAAGGTATTTAAGATGAACCACTGTCTCCCTATCACAATAAAATAGAGGTAGGCTTGATACATTTTTGTTGCTTGCTTTCTGCTCTCCATCATATGAAAAAACATTGCAGCCATGGAACCAACAAAAATGATGCTGAAAGTTTCAACTCCTTTAGTTATAAGAAAATACTACTAACAATTCAATTGGTGAACAAGAGGGTGTTACTAAATACAATTCAGTTACTAATACACACAAATATAAAGCATACTTCTGATACCCTTAGTGATAGACATAAGAAAATTCATTTTATATTAGTAGAAATCAAAAGCCCTGTTCTTCAAAGAAAAGTGATTTGTTGATGTGGCATATAGTAACCTAAACAAATCATTACCAGGTTTGGATTATAAGGAGGACATCCATTGGGGCAGAATGGAAAGTTAACATGGTCCAGGAACAAACTGAGCCAAGTGTACTGGCTATACTGCCATGGCCACTCATGCTGGACCTGAATATTTGTCGCAACAGGTATCATCTCCTCCATTACTTCCTGCCATGTTGCTGATGGTCAGGTACAAACTGAGGTAATGGGTGTATCCATTCTCACTTTGACTGGACAGGTCAGGAGTCAGGACCTTTCCAAATAAGTTTAATGCTTAATCTTCTCCTGGCCATCAGGAAACACTGTCACACATCCAGTGCAGCAAAAGGTAGCAAAGTTATGCCAAGAGGGAGAATACTTTGATATTGTGCAATTAATCAGAAAGAGCAAGGCATGTAAAGGATTTTCCTCAAAAATCCTTGTATCTCTATTGACTTGACAGTCTCTATCACATCCCCATCTTCCCTCTCCCAATTTTTGTTAGTGATCAGAAAAGGAAGGGGACATGTTTTATCCATTTACTTATTTTAAGCATAGAAACCTTTCAGATTTTTTGAACACATAAGAGGAGGGAATCACTCAGAAAAAAAAGTGTTTTCAAGGACTGCAGTCTCTGGACTGGTAATGTGCATGATAGACATATGACAAACTAGAAAGTTATTAACTTTGAGAAGACACTACCATCAAATAGAATTCAGACTCCTCCAGCCAGCACTGTCTATACATACACATATGACAAAAGAAATTGTTCATGTGCTCCCAAGGACTGGGTGTGGGAACTCTAATGGAAATGCAGGCATAAAATTTTATTGTCTCCCTGTAAACAAAAAGTGTGGAATGCCTTTTACTGGATTTATGCATTTTTAAAAATAAATATATACACACAGAGAAATACACACACACACACACATGTATGCATGCAATCTGTATTTTGGATATTTTCTGGTTTTAACAGATTATTTTATTCTATCACAGTCAACAAAAATCAAAAGAACCAGTGGCAATGGCTCTCTGTCAAATATGTAAAGAGCACTTCTACTGTCAGCTAAATAAACCATAGTGATAATTCAAAGAGAATGGCTGGTCTTCGCAGTGCAAAGTTGCAGACACATGGGAAAATACAAACAAGTGATAAACAGAAGATAGCATCTTCTACTGCTGTGCTTGCTGTCCAAATTAGTTAATCAGTTTTGCATACACTGCCTCAGGCAAGTTAGGCTTGTTTCGAGCCATTTGACAGTAAGGAATATAGGAGCTAAACAGTGGAGTAGTTATGCATCAGTCTGTAATATGACCAGCAGGAAAGAAGAGATAAAGATTATTCCTAATCACTGAGATTTTTCTTTTCCAAGAATAAAACAAATCAAAGCAAAAAAGCAGCATTTTCCCAGCCAATCATTTTCTCCAAGAAATGAAATTTTTGATTTTATTCTTCATACTGATGGAAATGAAACATGGCATAGCACCAGTGGCATACGATTCCTCCTCCTCCACACCAGCACAATGCATAATAGGGGGAAGCCTCCCTGCATTGGGGGTAGTCTTGCTATGGGTGGGTAAGAAATGGAGGCCTCTTTGTTATTTTACCAGAGAGAAGAATTGTTTGTTTATTTATTTATTTATTTATTTATTTATTTATTTATTTATTTATTTATTTTTAACCTGCCCTCCCCACAAGCAGGCTCAGGGCGAGGGACAACATTGATTAAAATGCATCTTAAAATCAATTATAAAAACAGATAAAATACTGTGCCCCTTTCAGGGCAACCAGCGAGAGTGGACTCTTCATACCCCTTGTAAAGGGAGACCGGTGGAAGGCTCGGCAATGATGGGCTAAAATTACCCTCCACCATATGCCTGGCAGAACATCTCTGTCTTACAGGCCCACTTAAATGATACAAGATCCTGGCGGGCCCAAGTGTCCTCAGACAGAGAGTTCCACCAGGTTGGGGCCAGGACCAAAAAGACCCTGGCCCTGGTAGAGGCCACCCAAGCCTCCCTAGGGCCAGAGACCACCAGTAGATGTTTTCCAGTTGAATGAAGTGCTCTCTGGTGCATATACAGGGAGAGACGGTCCCTTAGGTATGCTGGTCCCAGTCCATTTAGGGCTTTATAGGTCAAAACCAACACTTTGAACTGGATCCGGAATTCTACTGGGAGCCAATGAAGCTGCTGCAAGATAGGCGTAATGTGTGTCATACACGAAGCTCCAGTTAGGACACGCGCAGCAGCATTCTGGTCCCATTGACGTTTCTGGATCAAGCCCAAGGGCAGCCCTGCATACAGCGAGTTATAGTAGTCTAACCTGGAGGTGACCGTTGCATGGATCACTGTTGTTAAGTCCTGAGCTGACAGGTAGGGCACCAGTTACCAGTCCTGCCAAAGGTGGGAAAAGGCCACCTAAGCCATAGCCACAATCTGGCCCTCCATAGACAAGGAGGAATCCAGAATCACGCCAAAACTCCTAACCGGTGGTACGGGCACAAGTGTTGCCCCCCCCCAAAGGTCGGGAGAAGGATCCCTGCCTCCAACAGTCCACAGCCCAAGTACAGGACATCCATCTTCGTGGGATTCAACTTCAGCCTGCTCTGTTCTACCCACCCAAACACGGCCTTCAGAGCTCTCAACAGGGTGTCAGGGGCAGAGTCAGGTCAGCCACCCATCAACAGATACAACTGGGTGTCATCTGCATATTGATGACAACCCAATCCGAAACTCCGCACCAACTGGCCAAGGGAGTGCATATAAAGATTGAACAACAAGGGAGAGAGTATTGCCCCCTGTGGGACGCCACACTCCAATGGTTGGCGTGTGGACAGTCTCTCCCCCAGCGCCACCCTCTTTCCCTGACTGTGGAGAAAAGAGACAAGCCACTGCAAGGCTGTCCCATGAATCTCCACATCAGAGAGATGGTGGGCCAACAATTCATGGTCGACCATGTCGAATGCAGCTGAAAGGTATAACAAGATAAGCAGCGCTGACCCGCCCCGATACAGGTGCCTACAGAGATCGTCTATGAGGGCAACCAACACTGTCTATGTCCCATGACCCGTACAGAACCCAGACTGGTATGGGTACAGGACAGAGGTCTCTTCCAGGAACACCTGTAGCTGACCCCTCACCGCCCACTCAATCACCTTTCCCAAGAACAGGAGTTTCGATACCAGGCGGTAACTGGACGGGTCAGTGGGGTCCAAATATGTTTTTTTTCAAAAGAGGCCTCACTATGGCTTCCTTTAGCACCCTGTGAAAACCCCCAGAGCTCAATGATGTATTCATAATGACCTCCAATTGGGCCCCCAACCCATCTGCACTGGCTTTTTCCAGCCACAATGGGCAGGGGTCCAGGGAGCACGTAGTAGGCCTCACCAGATGCAGGATCCTGTCCACATCTTCCTGAGAGACCAGGCTGAAGTGATCCAAAAATGGGCAAGAAGATGGCCAAGGGGCCACCAGTTCCCTTACTGTATCAATCGTGGCTGGCAGATCATGATGGAGGGACAAGATTTTATCTGCAAAAAAGCTCCCAAAAGCTTCACAGCTAATAGCTGAATTTCCAATTTGGCTGTCTCCCTGTGATAGGGAAACCAAGGACCAAACTACCTGGAACAATTTTGCTGGGTATGAGCTTGCAGAAGCTATGGAAGCAGCAAAGTATTCTTTCTTTGTCACCTTCACAGCCACCTCATAGGTTTTCATAAACGCTCTATAAGATGTCCTTGCCTCTTCACCCCGATTCTGCCGCCACACTCGCTCTAGTCATCTCAGTTCCCACTTCATCAAATGTAGCTCCTCTGTATACCATTTTATAGCAATTATGTGCTTGAACTTGAGAATAGAAGCACAAGTGCTCGAGAACACTAATGGAGGAAAGCTTTATTTTTTAAAAAATATATAAAACAGCAAGTCTTATGGGGAAAGTGCTGATAGTTTGCACTTCTTTGCACTTTGTATTTCTTCTCTTTGAAAAACCTTGGCAATCCCTCCCCCTCTTGCTTGAGTAACACAGTAGGGGAATATTCAGTACTTTGTGTTGATGCTACTTACAAGATGTGGGGGAGGAACAGGGCAGGTGTCCTGAGCTGGTGCAGGAGGCTCACCTGTTCAGAGACAGTGGTCTTAGGTGAGGGAAATAGCTCAATGTCATAGAAAACAGGGTGTGTGGCAGAAATGAAAGGAGGGAGGCAGAGGTATGGAGAGGCTTCTCATGAAGAATTACCTAAAGAAGCCTCACAAGACTGAGGAATGGGAAGATGGGTTTATTTATCTTTAGGTTGATTCCACAAGGTTGATGATTCCTCATGTAACTCATTGCTGCTGAAAATGAAGAGACATTAACTATAGCAATGGAATGACCAAACAACAGTTTCCTGTGCACTTTCTTTGCTTTAGCCACCTAACTACCATTTTCTCCTGAGCCACCAAAGAGTTTTTTAAGGCCTTTTGAAATCATTAATTGCTATTTTACTGATTTTTTTTAAAGCTTGAAAAGGCCATGAGGAGAGGGAGCTGAGTAGACATGGGCACAGACCACGAAAAAAACCAAACCATACGGTTCATGGTTTGTGGCGTTTTCACGAACCAGGAAACATGAACTCCCATGAACTGGGGCAAGTTCATGAACTGGTTCGTGGGATTTAAATACCCCTTTCCAATCACTTAGCAGTGGCAGGGAAAGGAGCATTTAAACCGCCAGACCACCTGCTTGTCAGGGAGATCCCCAACAAGCAGCTGACAATTTAAACAGCTTTGCTGCAGCAGGGAAAAGGGCATTGCTGTTTACAATGAACCAAACGAACCAGTAGACCAGTTCATGGAATTTCGTGGAAACATGCTTTCAGGAACCACTGGTTCGCGAACCATGAACTGGGCTGGTTCGTGGGGTTTTTTGGTTCGTATTCAGGTTTGTGCCCATCTCTAGAGCTGAGTCAAAGAAAATGATGTTGATGTACACCCTATCTACATGGCATGCAAAAACTGCTTTGACTGCAATCATTTCCAAAATCTCATGTCAAACCAGGTTTGGGAAATATAAAATGAAGCAAGAGAAAACCTAGAAATATGTGATTAGGAGACATCATGGTGTGGTTGCTCTGAAAAACCCTGCTCCAGTTTGGACTACAAAGCTCTGCGTGGAAGCAACTTTATGCCACACAATGTAACAGAATGAAGGGGAGAAGATTAGGCTTTGGTATATGTGTATATGCAGATCTGGATGTAGGAGCAGATGACCCAGGCAACCAATTGGAGCTCCAGGCTTGGAGATACACTGGGATAGGAAGGTGCCCATCACAACCTATTTAACTACCCATTTAACAGCTGAAACAAGTAGTATGGTTTATTTTGTACTTATGAAGTAGGTAACATCTTTTGGTTCCTGCAATATTAGAGTTTCCTTATAGTTCAGTTTCTTGATCTGACTTTATTTCAGTTATTTTTAAAAAATGTATAAGCTTAGAGGAAACAGATTTATTTTTATTTGCTTAAATATGACAAGAAATAATACAGGTTTATAGTTCCTAGTGCACAAATTTATTGTCATACAACAGGAATAAATCAGGCATGTAAGTTGTGCATCAGTTGTGAAAAAGGCTACAAAGGCAATGGAACAGAAATATTCAAAAGTTGAAGAAATGCAGAGAAAGTGCTAAAGACATTCCTTGCCAAGAGCACCATTAGATAGTTCTATGAACAGCCAAGTCTTCTACAGACAGCTGAGTCTTGGTTTGTGTGTGTATGTGTGTGTGTGAGACAGACAGAGACAGAGAGAGTCAGAGATGGAGGGAGACTGAGGTATAGAGACAGATGGACAGACAGGCAGACCAGATGAAGACCAGCCATCCTGAAAATCAAACATGGGAGCATCACAAGGAGTAGATACATAGTGAAATAATTCCTTCCTTTTTACCTCTCTGCAATGCCCCCCTAGAAGTCCTTGCAAGTCCCTAGCACAGGTGCAGTTGAAATTTAAAAACACATTGACAATGGCTAGTTGCAAAGCACCACACTCCGCTCTGAGCACGCTTGTGGGAAGAGCAGACTAGAAATATAATAAATAATTATAATAATAAAAAAACCCTCAACATTTTATTGATTTGATATTTAAGCCAGGAAACCAAATGGTATTTCTGTTCCTTTGATCAGAAATATGAGGTTCAAAGAGTTGTGGCTCATCACATTCTGCCATTCTACACAACTGTCATAGTACAGCCTGAGCTTGACGAGTCCTCAGAGGAGGAGGAGCTGGAACAGCTGACTCTTGCTGACAGCCTTGCTCCTCCTGAGGAGGAGCAGCCTGTCTCCCAGCAGCCGACCACAGCTGAACAGTCAGATGCTGAATCACAGCCAGAAGCTCCCCTTCCCCACCCAGAGCCACCAGCCCAGACGCAGCCAGCTTCCTTATCCCCTCCAACATCTCCAGACTATCGAGAGCAACGTCGGCGTAGCAGGGACAGAAGAGACTTACAGACCTGACGTCAATCTGCACGCCTCCAGGCTCTGAACAGGCCAGCCTTCTCAGAGGAAGGAGGGGCTTCAGAGGAGGAGACTTGAAGCAGCTGTGCGAGCTGACTGAATGCTCTCAGAGTATAAAAGCCAGAGGGAGGGCTCCTTTCAGCGTGGCTTCAACGAGGTCTCTGAGCTGCTACGGTGCTGCCTGCATTTGCTCCTTGGAACTGTCTCTCTGCCCTCCGACTCGGCTTGTCCTTGACTACTCCCTTGATTTACGGACTTTGCACATTCCTCGCCTGGCCAGCTGGACCTTGTTACCTGTCAGCAGCACTCTGCAGACCCGGCAGCTGCTTGAAGCAGGACAACAACTTACTTTTGTATCAGTAAACAATTCTGTGTGCCTCGAACAGCTTTTGTTGTTGGTTTGGAAGGCTGAGTGCAGGGCAAGAGTCGATTGTACTGTGTGATGATGAGGAAGCCTCACTCTTCAGCTAAGAGAAGATTAATCTTAGTGTGTTGTTCATTCTGCAATTGGTGTTAAGTAGGAAGTAGAGATAGGCATGAACAGAAAAAAAACACGAACATGATGTTCGTTGTTCATTGCCATCCACGAACAGGTACTCACGAACAACCATGAACATGGCCCTGTTCACGAACATGTTTGTGTTTGGCTGTTTGTAGGGGCCAGCAGGCTCTCCTCCAGCCATCATCCAACTCAAGATCCCTACTGCACCACTCCCCAAAACCCTACCTGAACAGGAAAGGTACCAATATTAAATGATAGCTTTGCCCCAGAGCCTGGCAGCAGCCCTGGAACCTGAGGGTGGGTAGATCCCTACCACACCACTCCCCAAAACCCTACCTGAACAGGAAAGGTACCAATATTAAATGATAGCTTTGCCCCAGAGCCTGGCAGCAGCCCTGGAACCTGAGGGTGGGTAGATCCCTACCACACCACTCCCCAAAACCCTACCTGAACAGGAAAGGTACCAATATTAAATGATAGCTTTGCCCCAGAGCCTGGCAGCAGCCCTGGTACCTGAAGGGGTAGGTCCATATCTCACAACTAGAGATGGGCACAATCTGAATTACGATCGAAAAAAACCCACGATAATGGTGATTGCGCAATCAGGACCCGGCGGATCGTGCTTGGGCACGGCCAACGATCCAGCGGTCAGGAGGGGGGCTGGATTGGGGCTTGATCGGGGCGATCGTGCTTGGATCGGGAAGCCAGACACTCAGGCACCAGCAATCTATTCCCTTGGCAACGGAGCCAGGGGAATGCCTGAGCTATGTTTGCCCTCCTTCTGTCGCCCTGGAAACCCGAATGGAAGCCCAGCTTGCCTTGATCAGCAGGGCTTCCTTCCAACCACGGAGCAGCAAAGCAGCCACCAGCTGGGAGAAGACACCCAAGGGAGGGAGGGGGAAGGGGGTGTTCTGTAGCCATGGGCACTCCAATCTCATCCCTGCAAACCCTGATAGGCAGCTCTGATGGCCAAACACAGACAGCCAAACACAAACACAGATGCCGCCGGCATCAGCCACTGTTCCTGTATCACTGGGAACAGCGGGGAGTCCCTCCGCTTTTGCCTCCACGATCCACGGATCGGAAACGGGAGATGACCAGTGTGGATCGTTAATTTGGGATTGTCGCCAGCGCCAATCCACAATCAGCTTGATCGGTATTTTTTTTGGGATCATGCCCACCTGTACTCACCACACACAAAGAAAATTCAAGCTCCAATGCACTCTCCCTGTATCTCTATCAAAATGCCAACAGCAGTTGTCTCTCCCTCTCCACTGTCTGCAAAGACTAGCCAGAGCTGGAAGCCCCGCCCCTCCTCCCATGGTCTTTGCTCTCTTGTAACAAATTTGGAGCTCCACACTTGGAAGGAAGACCTGCCTATCAATATACCTACTCAGCTTATATTAACTATGTAACATTTCAGCTATGCATCATTCCATAAATTATATGTCTTCAAATGGAGAGTTGTCTGTAAATAGATAGAATGCTGTAAATGAGCATATGACCTACTGACTGGGAGAAAACAAGGATGGGAGGACACAGTACTTGAAACTCTTAGAAGCTACCAGAAGTTACTTGCTTTAATCACAACAATCACCATCAGCAGAGTGCTCTTGGGAAAGTTTTACCTTAAAATAAACATAGATTCAACTATAGAACGTAACTAAACCAAATATATGAGCAATTCTCCATATTGTCAGTTGTATTATGCTATCCTTTTAGCAAGTTTTAGTTTGAGGTCAAACTCTTATATTGAGGTTAGCATTATAGAAGTTAATTGTGTCTGATAACTGAATTATTTTGCTGCCTTTTATTCAATACAATGACAGATAAGTATGCCATATATCTGCTCAGTAGACATTTTCCTACTCTGTAATTTTGAGCAAGAGGATTAATGATGCATCCATCTGAACATCAGGAAAATGGACACTGTCCTGTTCTCTAGGCAAAATGCCATGTATGGGGACATTTCCACCAAATGATCTTCCTGTTAGTGGAGAGGGAAACAAAGTGTTGCAAAGATGAGACTATTTTGCAATTTTGCATAATGCTGAAGCTGATTGTTCTTGAGGATACAGTATAATGCAGTCTCAAAATTTTCTTCTCTGTCTCAGCAGGAAGATCATTCATTAATAGTGCAACCTGTCCAGAATGAATAAATCTGTACATTTGTCTCAACACAAGCACACATCCATACTGTTTAGATAATACAGAAGACCTTTTGTTTCCATTTAAAATAACCCAAGATAAACAAGTATGATTTTGTACAGAAATCATTTTGTATTGATTGATTTATACAGTCCATTTCACATGCTTCAAATTGCTTATATAATTGAAGGTGAGAATTTAACTCCACAAATTGTTATTCACCTGAATCGGGCATGAATGAATTTAATAGGCATAAACCTGCAAAATTTGAACAAAACAAACTAAGCTGCTCTCATTTCTTTCCATCTTTTCTCATGCATATATCAGTGATTAGAACCCTTCCTTCATGATGCCAGACACCACAAACAGCAATTGAACATTACATAGGAAACAGAGCACTCAGAAGAAATTTACATTGCCATCTTAGGCAGAATTACATCCTTCTAAACCCACTGACTTCAATGGACAGGGTGCAACTGTTAGCTTTTTTTTTTTTTAGCTTTATTTATTTTCTGTACCCTTCCCACCAAAACCACGCAATTCCACTTGTCCCTGGTTCATTTGTAAAGGGCTTTCTCTAGAACATTTTCTGACATCACGGCACTTTAGTTCATTTCTGAGGAAACAGGATACATTCTCAAAATGATGCAAATTTCTAGCCTCCTCCATTTTGAAAGGCACCAAAAGCTCTCAAGCAAAGGGATTTACTTATTCATAACCTTATTTATAACACACCTTTCTTTCAGGTGTTATCCCAGTATCCTACAATTCAATGGTCATAGAAGGCATGGGTGTAGCACAACATTATCTTAATCATGCCAAGGAATTAATAGTTTTGAAGTGGGGGGAATTAAATGCTATATTATAATGAGGTACTTAGGAAACTGTACAACTCCTCTTCCCAAATATTTTTCTTGTGACCCAAACAGAACACTCCAAATCCAGAAAAAAAGGTGACCCAGGCCTGTGAACCGCTAATAGATATTTCTGTGTACTTTGAAAGTTCCAAGGTATATCAGTCCATCAGATAATTTAATCGAGTTTCTGAATTAATCAGCCAAGATAGGGTCATCTCTTCCCCTCTAGATTAGCATAAGAATTCCCAATGAAGTAAAATACTTTTGTCTCTCTTACTGTCAAACACGGAGACCTCAGAATTTAGGGATCCAATAACCCTCACTCCATATCCATGTCAGAACTTAAAGAATCAATAATAATAATAATAATAATAATAATAATAATAATAACAACATTCGATTTATATACCGCCCTTCAGGACAACTTAATGCCCACTTAGAGTGGTTTACAAAGTATGTCATTATTATCCCCACAATAAAACACCCTATGAGGTGGGTGGGGCTGAGAGAACTCCAGAGAGCCATGACTACCCCAAGGTCACCCAGCTGGCTTCAAGTGGAGGAGTGGGGAATCAAACCCGGCTCTCCAGATTAGAGTCCCACACTCTTAACCACTACACCAAACTGGCTCAAAAGCTCAAGAGGTAGCTGCTAACAGAAATGAAAGATTTCCAGCTCTGAAAAAGCCTATGTGGTGAAAAAATGATTGGCTGATTTGAGATTAAAACTGGACAAAGTCATTTACTGGGAGATTCTCTGCTATGTGTTTGGAAGGGATAGATTGCTTGAGAAATGTGTGGTTTATCTAGCCAAGAAAATGTGGAAAATTTGGAAACAGCTTAATGCAAAATAATAATCAGGATAGAAATTGCAGCTTGGGTAACATGCAAAAATAATCAACACTTAATCTCTTGCTCCCCATGTCTTGAACAAGAACACAGGTGGAAGATACTATAACAAGGGGATGATATAGCTGAACATTTGTCTCACTAACTGAAAGCTGTGGAAACATTTTTCTCTAAATATGGACAATCTGGCAAATGGGAGCTCAGAGCAATCCATGGAGGGAGAAACCCCAGACAGACACCATCCCAGGAAGAAGTAAGAACCAAAGAAATTATTTTCTTTTTAGAATTTTGCAACCTATGGGCTATGTTCCAGCTGGGCTCCGTCAATGAAATACAGACATTTCCTTTATGGTTGAAATGGCCACAACTTTATTGATTACAGCCTGTTTGGAGCATTGGCCAGGCATCTGGGCAACACATCCTGCAGCACTGAAAGGCCTCTTGCTGTTCAATGTGTTACTCTGCAGCCCTGTGGGATGTTCCGTGGAATGTTCTATGGTGTTCCGCTGCTAGTGGTGCTGGTTGGCCTTTGCCTTCCTATGTGACTGCAGCAGTAAGCCACTTGTTATGCTCTGCTTACCCCTTCAGGATCTGGTCCAATGCCTCAAAAGTGCCTAACCCCTAAAGTTGTGACTGTCCCACTGACCACCCAAGTTGAGCAGTAGGTGAGCGGCAAAGCATCTTGCTCCTGCAGAGTCTCTGCTGGAATGGCAGCAACCATATTGCAGCCCTCAGAAGAAGATTTCCTGGCTGCTCCTCATTTTCCAGTGCTGGACCTCACCTCCTCCTCAGCTTAGCCCTCACTGCAACACAGCCAATGGTGAGTCTGCAAGCTTCCTTTGACAGTGCACTGTCCATGCATTTGATACACAGATGAAGAAAATTATTAACAAATTTGGAACTTAAACAAATAAAAACCTGCATTTGTCTCAGGAAACAATACCATCTCTTTTATTCTCTGTCTCACCATAAAATCTGTTGGTTTGTTCTTCTTATGTGAGGTCCAGAAGTGTATTAGTTTAAAGCATTGCAAACATGTTACCATGGTGATAGCTGTCAAAAATTAAAAGACAAACCCCTAAAATTTCACAGCATTTCCATTTCTAAGCAGCAAAGCAACAACACAGCTTGTGGACTTAGCCACAAGAAAAATGGTTCTCTGTATTTATGAAGATGAGTGCAAAACACAAAGCCTCCATGATTACCCAATGTCTTATTAAAGCCTTTGCATATTTGATGATGTTTTGTACACCAAATAATGTAAGAAATGAGGCATGAGGTTATCAATCCCTCTTCATGCTGTTCTGTGGCATTATAATGGACATCTAATACTAAGTCAAAAATGAAAGAAATTATTTTCTTGAGAGTCTGTGCCCACCCATGTAGGTTAGAGGTCAAAAACTGTGAAGTATGCAACAGTGCCAACAGTGAGTTTTAACACAACTCCCTCCCCCCCCCCCCATTCCCTACAACAATTAGGATTCAATTATTGCTGTTCAGCATGAAATAAGTTCCCTCCTCGACATCTCCTCCCCACCCCGCTCCCCAGCTGATGAACTGCTGGCTTGGGAAAACTTCTTAAATACTTTAGGATTTGAAATTATTCCTCCTTCTATCATTATAACCCAAACTATTCCAGCCATCTCTAGTTTGGTCCTAAAGATTGTTAGCTATGGCACCCAAATGCAGACAGTTCAACCAAATCAGGATTTTAAACTAGGTATGTTGTGTTTATCACACTTGAACTCACAAGCTGCTGTTTGTTCAGTAATGTTGCCCCTTGCTTCTTCCTGGCTATAGAATGATAGTATAGTGAAGATGTCCATCTTAGTGGGACATGGAAGATGAACAGAAAACCAGAAAATGGCTGCCATGGGAGGTGGAGCCACACAAACAGAGGAATCCCAAGCGTAGGAGAAATTTTAAAAATACACTGAGAAAAAGGAGTGGAACAGAATAAAGCCAACATTCTGGTGGCAGCTGTAGCTGAAACAAGATTGTTGTAATGTGCCCAGCCAATCAAAGCTCCAATGGCCAATGAAATATCTTACTGGATAAAAGCCCCACTTTCTAAAAAATATTTGGTGGACACTGGGAAAGCTGCCAATGTAACCTGTGTGAAGTTAATTGGTTTAGCCCAGTGGGGTGGAGTCAGAAGCTAGAGGCAGGCTGCTGAGGAGGAGGCTGTTTGCTGGGGAGCTTAATAAATTATAAGCTCTTATCACCTTGAATAAGGTAATCAAATGTTGTATGTAAAATATGATTTAAAGTGGTGTTTGTGTATTGTGTGTAGTTGGTGTTACTGGGGTGCTTCAAATGGATGAGAGAGGACTCATCACTTCTTGGATGTTGAACTGTTTGCCTTTTCATGGACATTGTTCATTTGGAGTTTTTTTTGTATGGTTGCACTTAAGAGTTAATTTTTGTATTTTATTAATTGTTAAAAAGTTTAAAAGAAAGAAAAGTTATTTCTTAAAATTTTGTGAAAGTTGCTTTCTAAGCCCCATAGAACCCACGAAAAGAGAAGTTACAAAAGTGGCGCCCAACTAGCATGGAGCTTGGAAGTAAACTTGCAAACAAACAGATTGCTGAAATGGATGTGCGCAAAAAGCTGGGGTTTGACGTGCATAGGACTATTCTGTTAAGTGATATAGATTTTACCGATGTAAATGCAGAGATAAAAAATGCTGTAGAACTGTTTGGTACAATTGCTAAAATGCAAAGGCTAAAGGGGCAAGACAATGAAATGTTACTGTGTGAATTCCAGACTCCCAATGCTGTTTGGAGAATAGGGAGGGAATGCTGGAAGCACAAATTGCATGGAAAGTGGGAGGTAATTCCTGTAGATGTAGAAGTTACAGCATTGCTTAGCAAAGAAGCAAATGATGTGGTACAGGAAAAGAAAGGAATGCTAAGTGGAAGTTATAGGGAGGAAAGAGATCCAATTGCAACCTCTACTCCTGCTGTAAACCTCTGCCCTGATTTGCAACAGCAATTGTTAATCAGGCTGTTGCAGGCTGAAAGCGAAACCAAGAGTGCACCAGCAGACCTAAGAGTGCAACTAAAGACTTTTTCAGGAGTTACATCCAAACCTATTGGAGAGATAGATTATTCTGTTTGGAGAGTACATGCAAGAGAGTTATTAGAAGATGAAAACATTCCTGCAAATATAAAAAGGAGAAAAATTATAGACAGTTTGCTTCCACCAGCCTTGCATGTAGCTTTAGGAGCAGGAAAGAAAGGTACTGCAGAAGAATGTTTTGCAATTCTAGAAACTGCATATGGCAGTATTGTCCCTGTATCTGAACTGAAAGCAAAGTTTTATGAAACTTACCAGCATACCAAAGAAGCCCCTTCAGAGTATTTAAATTGTTTACATGCTCTGGCTATGCAAATTTTAGAAGAAAGGGGAATAACAGAGAAGGAGTTTAACTTGTATGTACAACAGCAGTTCTTCAGAGGGTGCTGGCGTGAAGCACTGTTAACTGCTCTTAGAATAAAAGGAATAGGAGCTGGTAATAAGCCAAAGGGTGGACAGTATGGAGAGCTCCTTTATGCTGTGAGATCTTTGCAGTGTGAAATTTTTGATAAACAGGAAAGAAAACTTAAACAGGAGATACATGAAAGGGAAAGATTTTTAAGTAAACGCAAAGGGCCTATTGAAAAAATGCCAGAGAAAGCTCCAAAGAGCTATGATGACAGAGAAATAAATTGGAAAGCCAAATACTTGGAATCTGAAAGAGAGATGGCTAAGCTGAAGTTAAGTGTTCAGCAAGCACAGGAACTTAAGTCTTCAAGCCCACCTTTTCCTCAAAGGTATAGGGAAGAACAATCATTAGCACCTAGGAGGAATAACCAAGCATTATGGTGCTTTAATTGTGGATTGAAAGGACATTTTAAATGTGATTGTGTCAATCAGCCAAATCCAACATTAGTACATAAAATTTTGATGAGAACCGTAGAGACCCAAGAGCAAACTGGTTCACAGGAAACAACTGAGAGTAAAACAGTTAGTCAGTGGGCATCCAGAAAGGAGATTTCGGCTCTGGGTGAAAAAGAAATATTGCAAGATTTGGTAGGACCTGCATGTAATGATTATGTGTATTTGGATGGGGTAAAATGCACATGTTTAATAGACACTGGTTCACAAGTGACCTGTGTATGTGAAACCTTTTATAAAACTCAATTATCTCATCAAAAGTTGCAACCTGTTGAGAATATACTAGAACTAGAAGGAGCTGGAGGACAGACTGTGCCTTATTTGGGATATGTAGTCTTGGAATTGCAGATCCCGCATGATGTGAAAGGGACGGAGGATAAATTGGAGATTTTAGCACTTGTGTGTCCTGATCAGCGCATGAATCAAGACGTCTCAGCTATTGTTGGAACAAATGTATTTAAGTGCATCACGGATGCCAATACTAATCAAGATGGATCTAGTTCTTTGAAAAGGATGGGCTGGCCACATCACTGGAAGGAAGCTTGCAGATATCACCTGGAGAGTCAGAAGGAAAATAATGGAAGCTGAAGATGGGAGTGAAATACGAATGCAACGGGGAAGACCTGTCAGTGTTCCAGCTGGAGGATCTTGCACAGTAACAGGTATGTTGCAGATGTCAGGACAGAGACTGGGGACTGCAGTTCTTTTGGAAGATCCAGAAGTTATTGCTGGGCCAGGAGGGTTGGCTGTCTTCCCACAAATAGTGAAACTCACTGTAACTAACATGAGAATAGGGATGCACATTAAGAACTTGACACAAAGGGATATTGTGTTGAATCCTCACACTGTAGTTGCAAAGGCTTGTGAGGTAGAATGGGCGAAAGCCTTGTCCATGCCTGTTTTGCCCACTGCAAATACAAAAGAAAATCAATTACCAATTTTAAATTTTGATGCTTCACCATTGAGTGCATCAGAACAAAGGAGGATTTCTCAGCTTATATCAAGAGAAACACCAGGAGTTTTTGCAGCACATGATTTAGACCTTGGCAGAGTCTCAGATGTGACTCACAGGATTGATCTAACCAGTGATGTGCCCTTCAGAGAAAGAACTAGGAAAGTTTTATCTGCAGATTTTGAGGATTTACGGCAACATTTGTGGGAGCTAGCTGCTTTAGGTGTAATTGAAGAAACTAGTAGCCCATATGCATCTCCCATAGTACTTGTGAGAAAAAAGACTGGTGCTCTTAGGATGGTGGTGGATTACAGGAAGCTAAATAATTTGACAAAGAAAGATGCCTATCCTTTACCTAAAATAGAAGAGACTTTTGCGCTACTTGCAGGTTCTAAATGTTTTTCTGTTCTGGATCTGAAGAGTGGTTATTATCAAGTGCCAGTGGAACCTGCAGAGCGCCAGAAGACAGCTTTTACCACTCCATTTGAAAACTGGCAATTTAAAATGATGCCCTAAGGATTGACAAATGCCCCAGCGACTTTTCAGCGAATGATGGAACATGTGATGCATGGTTTAAATTTAACAGAAACAGTTGCCTTCCTGGACGATTTAATCATATTCTCAGCTACTAAAGAAGAGCATGAGGAACATCTTCTCAAAGTACTGAAAAGACTTCAGAGATATGGATTAAAGTTGGCTCCTTCTAAATGCAAGTTATTCCAACTCTCTGTGAAATACCTTGGCAATATAATATCAGCATCAGGTATAGAGCCAGATAAAGAAAAAACAGATGCCATTACCACCTGGCCAGTGCCTACCACCATTAGAGAGCTTCAGAGGTTTCTTGGGTTTGCTGGATATTATAGGAGATTTGTACAAGGATATTCAGTTATAGCAAAGCCATTAAACTCACTTCTAGTAGGTAGTCCGAAAGGGAGTGGGAATAGTAGAAATCAGTCTCTGAAACACAAATGGGACACTTGTTGTCAAGAGGCTTTTGAGACACTGAAGCTGAAGCTGACCACAGCATCAGTACTGGGTTTTGCTGACTGGAAACTACCATATATATTGCACACTGATGCCAGTACTGTTGGCTTAGGAGCAGCCTTGTACCAGATTCAGAATGACAGTCTCCGTGTCATTGCTTATGCAAGCAGAAGCTTGAGTCTCAGCGAATGTAATTATCCAGTGCACAAATTAGAATTCCTGGCATTGAAATGGGTAGTCTGTGATAAATTTCATGATTTCCTCTATGGAACAGAATTTAAAGTGATGACAGATAACAATCCACTAACGTATGTATTAACTTCAGCTAAACTAGATGCTGCAGGGCAGAGGGGGGTGTCGGCATTATCCTTGTACAATTTTGAAATTGTTTATAGATCTGGAAAAGCTAATGTGGATGCTGATTTCCTCTCTAGGAGGCAGGATTATGCCCCTACAGAAGATGAAGAAGGGGCCAGGCAAATGGAAAGAATTGCTAAAATGCTTTCATAAAGTCAACAGGACCCAAAATCTTGGAATTCATGGAATGTTGATACTTGCAAGGCAGTCATTCAAGTGCATACAGCAATTCCAGAGTCTTCTGGGGACAGCAGCCTTATTGAATTGTTACCTTCCTCAGATAATAGTGTTCCAACAGAATTTGAAAATCAAGGGTGTCAAATTGAACTTTTTCAAGATACTTGTCCTCCTGATTGGAAAAAGCTGCAGAGAAAAGATAAGTATATAGCCAGAATAATAAAGTATTTGGAACAAAACCATACACCCACCTCAGATGAAGAAAAGAAGGAAGAATACGAAACTAGATTGTAACTGAGAGAGTGGCCTAGACTTTTCTTGCACGGCGAAGTTCTTTATAGGAAGGTACAGCGAAAAGGAGTTGATATGGAGCAACTAGTGATACCATATACCCATCGAAAAAAGGCCCTAGAAGGCATTCATGATGAAATGGGTCACTTTGGAGTAGAAAGAACATTGGATTTGGCCCGAGATAGATTCTTCTGGCCCAGGATGACACAGGCAATAGAACAGAAATGCCGCAACTGTGAACGCTGCATAAAGGGAAAGGCTAGAGTGGAAAGGGCTGCTGAATTAATCAATATAAAAGCTTATGCTCCTTTAGAATTAATCTTAATAGAATTTTTGACTCTTGAACCAGATACAACAGGACTTAAAAATATTTTAGTAGTTACTGATCACTTCACCAAATATGCACAAGCATATCCCACTAGAGATCAGACCGCAATAACTGTTGCTACAACACTTTGGGGAAATTTTATAAGTCATTATGGATTTCCCAGGAGATTCCACAGTGACCAAGGCCCAAGTTTTGAACCAGAACTTGTTGTGGAGCTAAGTAAAATTGTTGGGACAAAGTCACATACTACGCCATATCACCCTAGAGGAAACCCAGTTGAAAGGTTCAATCGTACCCTTTTGGATATGTTGGGAACCTTAGAATCCAGTAAGAAAAGTAACTGGAGAAAGTATATAAAACCTTTGGTTCATGCTTATAACTGTACTAAGAATGATACTACAGGAGAATCCCCCTACTTCCTAATGTTTGGAAGGCAACCATTACTACCTATTGATCTATGTTTTGGAATAAACCCCAAGGGACAAACAGAGGTAACACATCAGAAATATGTCAAAGACTTAAAACGTAGACTACGGGCCAAGCTACACATGACGAATGACACTTGAACAGCAAGTGTATTTCTCCCTGTTCACTTGCCCTCCACTCAGTCCACTTGCCGTTCAAGTGTCATTCGTCATGTGTAGCTTGGCCCTCTGTTATGCATGTGATTTGGCTACCCATGAGTCAGAAAAGCATCAGCAAGCCAACAAAAGAAGATGGGATGCTAAAGTGATGAGGTCTACTATTGAACCAGGAGACAGAGTGTTAGTGCGTAACTTAAGTTCCCGTGGAACACAAAAATTGGCTGATAGATGGGAACATGATATACACATAGTTGTAAATCAAATGGATGACAATCTTCCTGTTTACCAGGTCCAATCTGAAGATGGTAAGGGTCCCATTCAAACTCTATACTGAGATATGCTGAGGCCGTGTGGATTTATTTCCCCTTCTGAAGAAGTGTCTGATGTGCAGATTCAAGAAGATCCTATCAGCAGCAGGACTAGGCAGAAAACTGCTGATGTAGCAGTCCCAACAGAGGATGAGGAAGAATACTCAGCAGAACCTATCCCTCTTTCAGATCTCAACCCTTTAGCAGGGGAGTTCACTCCAAGTTCATTGCAGAAGGAAGTTACTCTACTTCCAAGTGAGACAGTGATTGAAGGAACAACAGAAATTGTGCCCCAGGAGTCTCTTACAGCGAGCACAGCCCACACTGAAGAACCGTTTGCAGACCTGGAGCAATTCATTGCATTGCCTCCTAGGCCTCAAAGAGTTAGAACCAAACCTGCTAAGTTAAATGACTATGTCCTGAATTTTTCAGCAGTCTCAAGAAACCTAAATCTTAAACCAGTAATGATCTACTGCATGCTAATATTCTGTTAACTTTATACGCTTTAATTTTGAAGAAAAAGAAAAGAAATGCTGCTGAGACGACAGCAAATTAGCAGGGGAGAATGTAACCCGTGTGAGGTTAATTGGTTTAGCCCAGTGGGGTGGAGTCAGAAGCTAGAGGCAGGCTGCTGAGGAGGAGGCTGTTTGCTGGGGAGCTTAATAAATTATAAGCTCTTATCACCTTGAATAAGGTAATCAAATGTTGTATGTAAAATATGATTTAAAGTGGTGTTTGTGTATTGTGTGTAGTTGGTGTTACTGGGATTGTATTATTTTTGCAGGGCTATAATTCCCAACAAGAAGACAGAAGCCTGGGGTACAGCTGCTTCAAATGGATATGAGAGGACTCATCACTTCTTGGATGTTGAACTGTGTGCCTTTTCAAGGACATTGTTGATTTGGAGGGTTTTTTTTTGTATGGTTGCACTTAAGAGTTAATTTTTGTTAAAGTTGTATTTTATTAATTGTTGAAAAGTTTAAAAGAAAAAAAAGTTATTTCTTAACATTTTGTGAAAGTTGCTTTCTAAGCCCCATAGAATCCATAAAAAGAGAAGTTACACCATCAGGCGCCATGGCACCAAGTAGGGGTCCCCTAATTTACAGTAATATCTGTATGCATCCCCCTAGGGCCTCCATGAGAGGGGGAGTAGGGGGACAAATTCCATAGGCCAACCAGCTCTTGAGGGCCTCTGAAGTTGGAATCATCTTGCAATCAGCAAATGCATTTTTTTAATTAAAAAAATGCAGTTCTGCTGTCAGCCACTAGGAGCAAAGCAGAGGTTTCCTGGTTAGTGGCTTTTACCACATTTCGTAGCCAGCACTTTTTTAAAGAAAGTCCTCCATGTACTGCAAAATACAAGGAGGCTGCAGAAAAATGAGATGTTGCTAAGCCCATCATCCAACCTGGTATGTCTTCATTCCTTTCTACCCACTTTTTAATTAATTTAATCTTTGACACCCCCTCCCCAATCACTTCTTTTCCAGCCTCATTTCTTCTCATCTCTACTCAGGCTGGAGTGCTATAAACATACTTAATAGTAGAACAGAAAACCTCTTTTCATATCATAAACAGAAAAAAGGGGGAGGGGTGATCAAATTAATGTTCCCCAAGAATCTATCGAATGGTGATTCCACTCCTTTCACCCTTACATGCATTCTGAATAGTAATGAAAGTCTTAGATCCAGATCATTTCAAAGCAAACAATACTCTAGCTTAACTATAACCTTATAGCTATAGTTCAGGAGACAGTACTGTTTGGGGTGGTTTTTCCCTGATGAGAATCATATAGCTGGCCAGCATGAGAAATGGGACACTGGATGAGAGAAACCTCTGTTGTGATTCTACATGATTCCTAGTCAGATCTGGGTACAAATGAAAATTAGAAGAAAACAAATTCTAGAGGGGTAACCTTATAAGTTTGTTGTGGCAAACCCAAAATGTAAACTAGTGCCATCATAAAAAATATACTGTAGTTCCAGCTTTCATGCTTAGAATCCATTTCAACAAATGCATGAAGTGAGTTCTCAAACTGCGGATATTCCTGTACATTTGGGGGAAAGGTGTTTTACTAAGGAAGAAAAGCAATTGTAATTCCTGTGACAGGTGACACTGAGAGATCTCTGTCTTTTGGTGCTACACCTCTGAAGATGCTAGCCACAGCTGCTGGCGAAATGTCAGGAACTACAATGCCAAGACCACGGCAATACAGCCCGGAAAACCCACAACAACCATCTCTCCTAATTTCTTTTTTCCTCTTTAAGGAGGCAGCAGCAGGAAGGAGAAAGGGGTTGGGATGGAACAAGAAGAGGGAACTGGAGTTATTTGTGTTTCAGCGTCTGTGGATTAGAATCAATTTCTGAAGTTAGTGCAGATATAGGAAGATTACCCTTTTGGCTCTCCTGCCTCCTCTCCCTGGATGATAAGATATGATATTAATTTCTCTACCAATCAATATACTATATAATACTACAAAATAATATGAATTATCTGCATATGCTTTGATATCATATAAGTCAGCAGGCTGCTGCAGCAATTAGGAAGACTTCCATTAGTTGAAAATCACCCTACTCATGCAGATTTGGCTTTGAATGTTGCAAATAAATTAAGTGATTGGTTTCAGGGCTGGGGCTTTCTAGAGTGTATTCTATACATATCTGAACCAAGTCTAAATTTGGAATTTCCTTTGAATAGCATCTGGATTCATGAGTAGGTGATCAGTTGTTTGAATGCTCATCCTTTTGTGCTTACCTCAGTCACCAAGTGATAACATGCTTAGAATAACTCTTATCAGCTCTAAACTCAACTCCAAGCAGGAGCTTGTACCCCAAGATATCTGCTTAGTAGCTTTGCAAGGTATGAATTGAATGAGTCATTGTAAATAAATGTTGGGAAGGCTGGATAAACCTGAAATTACCTTGAGATAAAGTTTTTTAAAATCATTTTTATTTTCAGTTTACAGTAATTTTCCATATGTAATTTTCCAATGACCTATGATACATTGGATAGGTCATTGTAACCCACAAAAGTGACTATTCAACAAATAGTCACTTTTGTAGGTTTTTCAATTCAGGAACAGGTTTGATAATACACCCCTTCCCAACTAGCAGCTTGACTGCTTGAAGCTGGGGGCCGCGTTTTGCTGCCACGGCGGCAGAAGAATGACAGATGCTCTTCCCACATATGGGGAGTGAGGTGGGGGTGGAGCCATAGGGCTTATATGGTAGCTCTGCCCCCTTTCTCCTCCTGCAGATGCAGTTTCGCTTGGTGGAGAAAGGAGTGCTTTCTCCCTGAGTGAAGCAGGAGGGCCGTTGCTGCCTGGAGCTTCTCACATTTGGGCACTGTTGAGGCAGTTTCCGAGGAGCAGCATATCGGGCAGTTGATGGTGGCAGCTGTGGGGGAGCTGAGGAGCTCTTCCGCACGCTGGCTTCTTCAGGCACCATGGAGCTGTGTCACTTGCCGCGGGCTGTTTTTTCTGGCCAGCGCTAGATTGTCTCACTGGCTGGGAACATGAGACAGTGCTGGGTCATGTCTGTGGCTGGCACCCCTTCAGGTGAGGGGGCTGCCCTAGAGTGGTGATTTCTGTTGAGGGGTGGCCTGTGTGTGTGCTTGACGGCTGGGGCTGTTCAATTCAGCTACTGCTTTGCACAGCTAGGAAGGGTTGGTCTGCAGTCTTTCTTCCCTGCGGGCGTAGTCTCCCCACATTGCTTTGGTGGGAAGTAGGCTGTTCAGTACGTGGGCTGTAGTGGGGGTAGTATTTGTAGCCCCCCACCCATGGTGAGGGAGTAATTAATCGTTAAACTCCCCCCTTTTATCAGCACCCCTCTTTTTCTTAGCCTGGCTCAGGCCGCGGCGGTTATTTTGGCAGTTGGATTGCTTTAGAATATACAGGGGTTAACTGAGGGGGTAACTTTAGTTGGCCTCTTGGCCATCTGTGTTCTGGGCATTGGCTGGGGCGAAGGAGCTATTCCTGTAGGCCTGTCAGCCATCATTGTTTTGGGCATTAGTGGCAATTTTGGGTGCCAGGTTTGGGTAGCCTCGTAGTTCTGACATTGAGCAGCCGTTTGGGGGGAGATTTCTGTAGTCAGCGGCCATTTTGAAGTTGTAGCTGTAATTGTCTAGCTATTTTCCTGAACCTTAGTGGGTGATTCTGGGTAGCCATTTGCAAACTGCTGGTTAGCAGCCATTTAGGGAGCAGCAATTTCCTGGAGATTGAAATTATATTTGGGTTTAAGGAGTCATTCCACTAAAAAGGGAGGGGAGGGCATTCTAAAGGAAAACAGCTACTTAAATGGCCTGCACCAAAACAAACTACACCAGTTTTATCTTCATCAGAAGATGAGGAGGTGGCAAGCAGACAGGTGATTTTGGAGCATATTATGGCTCTGGAGCAGGCTAAGGGGTTAACATCTGCTGGGTCTTGCAGTAAACAAAGGCGCAGGGTCTTTAGAGCCACGTCTGTGTTAGATTTTCAGCGCGATATTTTATCTCATCTTTCTGCCTTAGAGAGTACATCGGGGAACCATGCTAGAGGCTCTTGAAGGAACCAGAGTGGCCAAGGTGCTACGGTTGAGGTGCTTGAGGATGCGCCAGAAGCTGCTCCTGTAGCAGTTGTGGTTGATCATGGAGAGGTTGAAGGTAAGGCTGTTTGGTCTCAGCCGGGCTACACATGGCCTTGGGGGCAGCCATCCACTTATGGCTAAGCTGGCCAGGCACAAACAATGGAGCTGCAGGCAAGCACATCACAGGGTGTCCCACAGTAATCCATGTGGCCATATTGGGGACAGGCAACCCGGGGTAATGCTTATAGCAGAGCGGCAAGTGCATTCCCATCCTAAACTTTAGGTTCAGCTGGGAGGTTTGGCTTCGCCTGCCCGGGGGAATGTGAGACCCTGGTTCCCGTGGGCGGGCTGGCCAGTTTCACATTATGGGCCAGTCTTTTATGGGGCAGTTCCTTTTAAAGATCTGCCATATGGGGATACTGCCATGCCTCTGGGTGATCATCTCACACAGGCAACTAGGGACAAGATTTTGCGGGGCGAATATGTCACTATCTTTACCCTTCTCTTCAGAGAGCTGGAGAATAAGGATAAAGAGGATCTTGACGATAGGGAGAAGGATCGTTTAAAATGTAGAAAAGTGGATAGGACTTGGGCCAATTGGTTGCCTGGCTTTTTCATATATGCTGGTGTGATATCCAGGGCTCAGCCACTACAGGCAGCTGCTTTATTTCAATATGCAGATATTGTTTACTGTGTGTATAGGGATTTTGGAGGAGGTGCTTGGCTCCAATATGATGAGTAGTTTTGAATGAAGGCTGCACTCAATCTCAACTTGCCTTGGGACCAGATTCATCAGCAGCTATGGCTGCAGGTGATGTTCCCTTTGAAACCTAATACTGGGGACCGCTCTGATAGCTGACACCTTATTCATAGGGTGGCTCAAGCTTCAACTCCCCAACAGGCAACGACTCGTGTTTCATCGGGGCATCCGGTTCAACCCCAGCTGCTCTGTTGGGAGTTTGCCTATCAAGGGGTATGTTCAAGGAAATTTTGCAGATTTGGACATGAGTGTCCAGTTTGTAGGGGTCCCCACTCCTTCTCAGTCTGTAAGAAGCATCGTCAACCAGGTAAGAAAGGAGGGGGCAGTGGGGGTTCTCAGCAAGCTGGAAAAGGGTCCCAGCCCCATAAAGCTGAGGGAATTTAAACGGTGGTTAGATATATATCCTAAGAGAGCTAATGCGAAATATTTATGGGATGGATTTTCTGAGGGATTTAGGATCCCTTTTCAGGGTCCTAGGACCCCTTTCATGTCAGCAAACCTCCCAGCATGGAAGGGGTTTTGCGACAAAAAATAGCCAAAGGAATGTGCTGAGGGAAGGGTGTTGGGTCCCTTTGCTGACCCTTCAGTTCCTTGCTTACGGGTCTCCCCACTGGGAGTGGTGCCTAAGAAGATACCCAGTGAATTTAGGCTTATTCACCATCTCTCATATCCACGGGGGGATTTAATTAATGATGCCATCCCCAAGCATTTGTGCTCTGTTCACTATACATCATTTGATCAGGCCGTCCAGGTGGTTCGGCATTGTGGGGTTGGGGAGGAATTGGCAAAATGCAACATCAAGTCAGCATTTCATCTTCTGCCTGTGCACCGCAAGGATTTTGAGTTGCTGGGGTTTTCGTTTGAAGGGCAGTTTTATATGGATAGGGCTCTCCCTATGGGGTGCTCCATTTCATGTGCCACATTTGACCGCTTCAGTACCTTCATCAAATGGGCACTACATCACCGGCTTCAATGCCGTGATACTTGCCATTACCTGGATAATTACCTCTTGGTGGGTCCTGTGGGAACTAGTCAATGTGCTAGGCTTCTGGAGGGATTCGTTCAGTTAGCTAATGAGTTAGGGGTACCTTTAGCGCATGAGAATACTGAAAGTCCAATGACTGTATTAACATTTTTGGGTATTGAATTGGACTCTGTGCAGCAAGCATCACTCTTGCCAGGTGCCAAGTTGGAGGACTTGAAGAATCGCCTTATGGCTGTAAAATGAAAGGATAAAATTTCCCTTTTGGAGTTGCAGCAACTTGTGGGTCATTTGCATTTTGCTTGTAGAGTAGTGGCCCCTGGGAGAGCTTTTTTGAGGAGGCTCTGTGATGCTATGGGAAGGTTTTGTTTTCTGCACCATAGATTGCAAATTAGCAAAGGCATGAGGGAGGACCTCTTGGTTTGGGAGGAATTTCTTGATTCCTTCAATGGGGTGTCCTTCTGGAGAGAGGTTTTGTTGCTTGAAGTAGAGTGTCAGGTGACTTCTGATGCATCAAGTTCCACAGGCTTTGGGGTATATTTCAGCGGGCACTGGTGCACTGCAGAGTGGCCAGTAGACTGGGTCAATATGGGGTTAACCTCTGACTTGACCCTTTTGGAATTCTTTCCCATCTTGGTGGCACTTCACTTATGGGGGGGGGGAAAGCTGGCCAACCACTGTGTCCCCTTTTGGTGTGACAATTTCGCAGTGGTTCATGTCATAAACTCTCTCTCTCTCTTCTAAGTTGCCACAGGTCATGGGATTGGTTTAATGGTTTACACTCCATTGCCTACGGTTGAACATTTTGTTCAAAGCTAGGCATGTCCCTGGGGTGGATAGTGGAGTGGCGGATGCTTTATCTTGTCAACAGATGGAGTGTTTCTGTCAGCTTGCGCCCGAGGCAGACTCCCAGCCGGCTCGGATTCCCCAGGAGCTGTGGAAGCTTGGAAGGTGGAAGCATTCAGTGCAATGTGACTAGCTATTGCTCCAAGCACCCAAAGGTCATATGATCACGTGGTCCATCAATTTTCAGATTTTAGGCGGGTAGTGAGACTGCCACAAACTTGGCTGATCCCTGTGGACCATATGATGCAGTTCTGCGTGGAAGGTAGGCTGTGGGGTTTGTCTGTGAAGTCAATAAGCACACAGCTTGTGGCCTTAGCTTTTGCGAGCAAAGCACAGGGTATTAGGGAATATACAGCAGATTTCAGACTTAGGAAAATGTTAGAAGGTTGGTCTAGGGAGTCTGGAAATAGTAGGGACCAGAGGCAGCCCATCTCTCCTGCAATACTTCGGGGCATGGGGTCAATATGGCCTACTGTTTGTAATTCAAGTTTTGAGGAGCTGCTCTTTCATGCAGCTGCTCTGACCACTTTTTTTGGTGCTCTCAGAGGGAATGAGGTGGTGGCCTGGTCCCTTAAGGATGGGTCAGGGAGGGCTTTGTCCATTCAGGACCTGCAGTTTGTTGGGGATGGAGTCACAATTCGAATTTGTAGTTCCAAGACAGATCAGAGGAGGTGGGGCACTTTGTTGAAAATAGGCCCTTGTGGAGAGGCAGAGTTATGCTCAGTTCAGGCATTGCATAAATATGTTGCATTTAGGGGTGACGGTGCAGGTGTGTTATTTTGTCAAATTGATGGAGCACCACACACTAAGTATCAGTTCTGGACGGTTACAGGTTATGCCCTTTCTAAGTTAGGCTTAACTGGGGTTAAATTCGGTACCCATTCCTTTCGGATTGGGGCTGCTTCAATGGCAGCAGCCATGGGTTATTGAGTGAGTGAGATACAGAGGGTTGGTGGGTGGTGGTTGGCTGCCTATTGATCCTATGTTCAGTCTTTGCAGTTTTGAACATGTTACTAATTCTGTTTTTTCTTAGGTGCTGTCTCTCACCGGGAGAGTCTTCGAATCCTCACCTGCCGACGCAGCCTGGTTTTCTGGGCTGCCCACAAAGCCAAAAGGACATGGATTGGATCCCAGCTTGGGCTTAGTGAGTGGGCTACTGTGGAGTGGCTGGGCCGAAGAGGTTTGCGATGGCCTGATCTGTTGCAACTGCTCTTTGATACATCTAGGGGGAAATAACCTGGGTTTGATCCAGGGCAGGGCTCTATCGATGCAGGCTTATGCGGATTTACAAGTGATTGCAGGCGGTGGCCTGGCATTTTGATTATGTTTCCACACCGTGTGTGGTGGGAAGCTTGGAATCCATGAGCTATTTGGGGGAGGGGGGGAACAAAAATTTTAAATTGTTTTTCAACACATATATATATACAAACATGAGACAGTTATCATTTTACTCGTCAATATCTATTATCTATTTCTTTATCTCTTATATTCCATCTTATTACATCAATTGTGAGTTCTATTATGTCATTATACAGTCAATCTTAATATCATATTTATGTTTACCAATTATAGTTATTTGTCATCCATTTGTAGAAGGGATCCCATGGTACAGAGAAGTCTTCTTCCATTTGCTGTTTCATTAACAATGTTAATTTATCCATTTCTGCCATCTCCATTACCTTTCTTATTAATTCTTCTTGCTGGGGGATTCTTTGTTGTTTACAATAGGTTGCTAATAAGATTCTAGCCACTGTTACTATATGGATTACTAAGTGTTCTTGCTCTCTCTTTATATCTGACATACAGTTCAATAGAAAAATTTCTGGTTTCAAAGGAATTGTTATCTGTAAAATATTTTGTAATAACTTATGTACCATTATCCAATATCTATGCACTTCTTTGCAGGACCACCACATGTGGAAAAGTGTCCGTATACCTTCTTTACATTTCCAACACTTATTTGACATATTTTTAAACATTTTAGCCAGTCTAACTGGCGTTAGATACAATCTATGGAACATCTTATATAAATTCTCTTTAAACACAGCAGATTTAGTTATTTTAACATTTACTTTCCATATCTTATGTACTGTACTTGGTCAATATCATTACCTAAATTCTGTGTCGACTTCCAGTTTGGGGTTAATGGCAATCTGAAGGAGCCTAGAGATCAGGGCTGTCCGAAGCACTGTTTTTCTGGAAAGCAAGGCACTGAACACCTGCTACCAACCCAACTTCAGGGAGAAGTTGGGCTTGAATGCTACGCATCCCTGAGAGAGTGTGATCTCGGTGAGGGGGGTTCTGAATCAAGGATTCTCCCCACCACCTTGAGGTCCCCTCAGAGAAGGGCAAGCTACTATTTCTGCAGTACCTCAGTAGTCATTTAATTGGTTTAAGATCATCAGAAACCAAGCTTCAGTAACAGCTTTAACCAACTATAAGCGAAAGAAACAGCACAGACAACCCACAGAATCGTTGCAAGGTAAAGATCATTATCGAACTTTGTAAATTAAAATGGCAGTGAAAAGACCAAGATAAACATTTCAAAAGGACAGAATTTAACAGAGTAAATGACAAGGAACAATTGTTGAGTAAAATTTTTGGGCGCTGGTGAAGTTTTAAGGACTAAAAAAGTGAAAAGAAATATTGTTTATACATACTTGCAGTTAGAAGAGACATAGCCAGTGTGAGAGAGGAGGTGTGGACTAGGGGAAACATCGCGAGATGAGAAGTAAACAGGCGAGGAGACAACTTGGTGTCTAGAGAGGACAGCAGAGGGCAGGAAGTAAGAAGACCGACTGGAAGAAGGAAGACCCGGAAGCAAAACAAAGGAAACACTGGAGAGGCTACAAGGATTACAGGAACAGGAAGCACGTCATTTTAAGTGAGGTATGAAGCAAAGCCAGTAACCATAGAGAAGTGCCAGAGAAACCATAGAGAATAAATGCCCGACATTTTGGAATTAAGAAAAACTATTTTTAATTGCCAAAAAAGAGACATTTAAAAATATTGAAAGAAGAGAAGAATAAAAGAAGTCAAAACAGATTTAAGGAAAAGAGCAGATACGTGGGGAGGCACGAAGCTGAGTCCCACGATATCAGGGGGAAAAGCAGATAAAGAATGGCAAGCCTCAGTAGATACAGTGATTGAAGGATTAGAAAAAAAAGTTACGGAGAATCACAAAGAGCTGCTACAAAAAATGCAGGAAATGTTTGCAAAAGATTTAAAAGATATGAAAGATACTATTAAGGCGGAAGTAGTGGGACTGGCAAAAACATTGACAGAATAAAAAAGGAATTGCAAGCAACTAACAACAAAGTTGAAGAGGTAGACAAAAGACTAAGGATACTGTGGTGAATATGAAGCAGGAAAACCAAGTGATGCAAGAAAGAATGGCAATGATGGAATGTAAGGTGACGGAGAGGCAACTTAGATTTCAGGGCATGCAGGAATCAGATACACAAACTGTACAGAAACAAATGACAGAAATTCTGGCAGAATTCTTAGACAAAGAAACAGAGGAAATAATAGCAAATATGGATCTGGTATATAGAATTAATTCAGCTTATGCACAACAAAAGAAGATACCAAGAGATATTATTGTGCAATTAGTAACAAAAAGAATGAAAGCGGAAATTATCAAAAGGCATTTTGAAAATCCCTTAACAGTGGAGGGAAATAGAATCAAGATAATGAAAGAGATGCCAAAAAGGGTTCTCCAAGAAAGGAAAAAATATAGAGAGTTGACCCAGAAACTAAGAGAAAAGGACATCAGATACAGATGGGAGATACCAGAAGGACTAAGTTTTTACTATAAAGCTTTAAGAGTTATTATCAAGACAAGAGAGCAGATGGAAAAGTTTTTTGAGGAAAATGGGGAGGATTTTCCCAGACCATTAAGAATGTAACATAATGGAATACAAATTACTATCGTTGAATGTAAATGGACTAAACTCACCCCAAAAGAGAAAAACAATATTTCATTGGCTAAAAAAACAAAATTGCAATATAATTTGTTTACAAGAGACACATATCAAGGATCAAGACATTAAATATTTAAAAAACAAACAATTAAGAAAAGAATATATAACATCATCCAAGCAAAAGAAAAAAGGAGTAGTGATTTATATTAAAGAGGCTATAGACTCCAAATTAATTTTTCAAGATCAGAATGGAAGGTATGTGGCTGTGGAAATTAATGTAAATGCTAAAAAAAAACATTGATAATAGGTCTTTATGCACCCAATGCCGCAAAAGACCAGGTTTTCAGAGAAATAATGGACAAATTGGATCAAGACTCATATGACCAGATGATAATGGCTGGAGACTTTAATGGTGTTGTGGACTTACAAATAGACAGGAATATAATGGGAGGTAACATGAAATCTGGAAAGTTTCCAAAAATATTTTTTGAATTAGTCCAGCAAGAACAACTTGAGGATGTGTAGAGAAAAGAAAATCCTAAAGGCAAAGATTTTACGTACTACTCCGCGAGGCATTCATCATTTTCCAGAATAGACATGATTTGGACATCAAAAGAACTAGCTCTATGGACAAAAAAAGTGGAAATTTTGCCAAGGGTGAGTTCAGACCACAATCCAATACTATGGAAAGCGATAATGAGTTGGAGGAAAGTAAGATGGAGAATAAATGAAGATCTATTACAAGATCAAGAAAATTTGAAGTATTTGAGAAAGGAGACAAAGCAATTTTTTTGAATAAATAATAACAATGACGTTTCAATCCAGATGGTATGGGATACATATAAGGCAGTAATAAGAGGAAATTTAATTTCACTAAATAACAAGGACAAGAAAAGAAAGCAAGAGAAATGGCATGAAATATAGGAGAAATTGTATAAAAAAGAACAGGAACTAAAGAAAAAACCTGGGAAAAAATCAATAAGACAAGAGATCAAAATACTGCAGGAACAAATAAGTGCCATCAGGAACAAGGAATTAGAATGGAAATTAAAGGTATTAAAACAGAAGTCATTTGAAGGAGCAAATAAACCAGGAAAGTACCTAGCCTGGCAACTGAAGAAGAAAAAGGAGAAGAAAATTATTAACAAGATAATAGAAAAAGGAAAAGAATTAAAAGATCAGCAAACAATTAAGCATGCCTTTTGCAAATATGATGCGAAATTATTTCTAAGGAAGGCAGTAAACTTGGAAGAAATAGACCGATATTTACAAAAAACAGATTTACCAAGGATACCAGAAAAAATGAAGCAGAGACTGAATGCTCCAGCAACAGAGGAAGAAATCATACAAGCAATAGAAGCAGCAAAGATTGGAAAAGCACCAGGACTGGATGGGATCACAGCTAAATTTTATAAAGTAATGAAGGAAGACCTTGTACTGATATTAAAAAATATAATGAATGATATACTTCAAGGAAAAGGGCTTCCAGATACATGGAATGAAGCAAGCATCACTCTGATCCCGAAAGAATCACAAGATTTGTCAGATGTGAAAAATTATAGACCAATTTTGCTTATAAATAATGACTATAAAATATTGGCAAGAATATTAGCAAACAGACTTAAAATATGGCTGATGGACTTTATAAGAGAGGATCAGGCTGGATTCCTACCAAACAGACAACTAAAAGATAATTTGAGAGTGTTTATAAATGCTATTGAATATTTTGACAAGCGACCAGATTAAGAAGTTGGCCTTTTCTTTGCAGATGCAGAGAAGGCCTTTGACAACTTGAACTGGGACTTTATGTTCGCATCAATGGAAAAGATGGACTTAGGTAAAGAATTTATAGAGGCAGTAAAAACAATATATAAGGAACAAAGAGCAACAATCTGTGTCAATGACGACCTGACAGAGAAGTTTGAAATAAGGAAAGGTACAAGACAAGGATGTCCACTATCACCATTGTTATTTGTTATGGTCTCAGAAATATTATTAAGGCAGATTAGAGAAGATGACAACATAAAAGGAATAAAAATAAAGGGATCTTCATATAAGTTGAGAGCTTTTGCAGATGATGTGATGTTTATAGCAGAAGATCCATTACAAACTTTGCCAAGATTACTGCATAAAATTAAGGAATTTGGAGATTTGGCAGGCTTTTTTATAAATAAAAAGAAGTCAAAAATAATAACCAAGAATATGACCAAGAAGAAGCAACAGGAACTGAGTGAATTAACAAACTGTGAATTGGTACACAAGACTAAATATTTGGGAATAGAGCTCACAGCTAAAAATACTGATCAATTCAAGAATAATTATGAAAAGCTCTGGACACAAATTGAAAGAGATATGATAAAATGGAATAAATTAAACTTATCGTGGTTTGGATGGATTGCCACAGTTAAAATGAATGTGCTGCCTAGAATTATGTTCCTAATGCAAACAATACCAATCATAAAAGACAAAAAATAATTTGAAAAATGGCAGAAGAAAATATTGGAATTTGTGTGGGCAGCGAAGAAACCAAGAGTAAAGATGAATGTACTTTGTGATGCTAAGGAAAGAGGTGGAATGCAATTACCTGATCTTCGACTTTACCATGAGGCGATATGTCTAGTCTGGCTAAAAGAATGGGTGTCTTTAGCCAATCATAAATTGTTAACTTTGGAAGGCTACAACAAACTTTTTGGATGGCATGCTTATATGTGGTACGATAAGTACAAAATGGATGCAATGTTTCAGCACCACTATCTGAGAAGAAATTTATTGTTGACTTGGCTAAAGTATAAAAAATTTATAGATCAGAAGAAACCACTGTGGATTATACCAGCTGAGGTGATCAACCCAAACCTAGAATATAAAGGAGAAGAATGGCTTACCCTCAACGACTTAACAGAAGTAGTAGATAAAGGAGGTAAAACTCAAACCAAATGAGGAGTTGCCATTTAAATATGGTTGGTTGCAATATAGACAAATTAAAGACCTATTTGATGCAGATCAAAGGAAGACAGGTTTTAGAATTCAGAATTCAGAATTTGAGGAACTTTTGTTAGGAGATAGTAATAAAGCAATTTCTAAAATGTATAAATTGTTATTGAAATGGTTCACAGAAGATGAAACAGTCAAGGTACAAATGGTAAAGTGGGCAATAAACTGTAACAATGAAATAACGATGGAAGCATGGGAACAATTGTGGAAAAATATGTTAAAAATATCAACATGTACCAGTATTAGAGAGAATGGCTATAAAATGTTATATAGATGGTATTTAACACCGAAAAAATTAGCTTTAGCTAATAAGCAGCTATCTAATAAGTGTTGGAAATGTAAGGAGCATGAAGGTTCTCTATTTCATATGTGGTGGACTTGCCGTAAGGCTAGAGACTTTTGGGCTAAAATATGTGCTGAGATGTCTTTGATACTCCAGTATAATGTTGTTAAAAATCCAGAAATGCTGTTATTATCTTTGCACTTAGAAGATGTTAATAGAAATGACAAGACATTGCTATATGATAACAGCAGCAAGAATATTATATGCTCAATACTGGAAGAAAGAAGAAATACCTGAAACTGAAGAATGGACAAACAAATTGTTGTACATGGCTGAAATGGACAAACTAACAAGAAACTTGAAGGATCAAGAACCAAAAACTTTTTTGGAAGATTGGAAAAAGCTGAAAAATATATGGAAAAGAAATGGGATGTTAAGGGACAATTATGGTCTTTTGAAGGGTTTTAATGATACTAAATAAGATAAGATATAGTTAAGATCTTTACTAATAACAAGATAAGAACAACTATAATATAGAAATAATGTGATATTAATAGCGGGGGGTTCGAGTGCTGTTGGAAGTCAACATTGAAAAGGGGGAGGGGGTGGGGAAATATACTTTTGGGAATTGAAATGGATTTTATTTGTGTTTTAATCTGACTATATATTGACCCATCCAATAAAAATTTATTAATTAAAAAAAAATTACCTAAATTCTGTGTCCATAGTCTTTTACATTTCTCCACCCCATCATTTTCTTTCATTTCCATTAGGAAGGTATACATTTTCTTTATCAGCTTTTCATCTGAGTCACATAACAGTTTTTCAAACTTTTTGTTCTAGATAAAAGCCCCCCATTTTTTTTATCTTTATTGTATCTGGATTCAATCTGAATTCTTGACCACCAGTCTAAATTAACATCTTGGTTTTGTAGTTCTTCTTTCATTTTTAGTTGTCGTTTATCACCTAGCAACTCTTTATATCTAATAATTTTACTTGCCGAACATACATTTGGTTGGGTGAATGCTTCTAATGGGGAGACCCATTGACGGGTCTTCGCATATATTTGTGGTGCAATTTTTTCCCATATTGTCATAAGGGATTTCCTTATCAGGAGGTTTTTAAAGTATTTATGCCCAACTGTCTTCCCATACCATACAAATGCATGCCATCCCAGCTGTAAGTCATGACCTTCAAGGGCTAGTAGTCTTGAATTTTCCAATAAAATCCAATCTCTCATCCAAACTAGACCACGTTTGGTTATATTGTTCCCAATCTGGTAGTGCAAAGCCTGCATTTTCTTTCAATCCTTGAAGTACTTTTAATTTAATTCTTGGTTTTTTCCCCTGCCAGATAAACTTACTCAAGTTTTTATTTAGTTCTTCAAAATATGATTTGCTGATACATATAGGGATGGTTTGATACAAAAATTTTATGCGTGGCAGTATATTCATTTTAATAGTTGCAATCCTTCCTAGTAGTGACAGTGGTAGTCCTTTCGATCTGTCCAGATCTCTTTTTATTTCCTGTAATAACTTCACAGTTATCTTTCATTAGTGAGCTGCATCTTGCTGTCAAATGTATCCCAGATACTTTACTTTTTTTTTTAGTTGAAATGCTGTTATTCTGGTCAACTCTGTTTTTTGTTGTGTAGTCATATTTTTGGTTATCATTTTTGTTTTTTGATAGTTAATCTTCATTCCCACCATCCCTCCGTGGTCTTCTATTTGTTTTATTAATTGTTCTGTTGATTCTAACGGTTCTTCGAATATAAATAGTAGATCGTCCACTAATGCTTGTAGTTTGTATTTATGCCCTCTAATCGTTGCTCCCTTTATTATCAGGTCTTTCCTTACAGCTCTTGCCAATATTTCTTGCATTAAAATAAATATTAATGGTGAGAGTGGACAACCCTGTCTCGTTCCCTTTTCTATTGAAATTATTTCTGTCATATCATCATTCAGAAGTATTTTTGTTTTCTGTTTCTTATATGAATTTCATTCCAAAGTCCATTTCTTTCATTTGTCAATAAAGAAATTCCAATTAACATTGTCAAATGCTTTTCAGCATCTAAGAATATCATCACCATCTGTTTTTCTGAATGCGCCTCATAGTATTCTAACAAGTTTAGTGCAACTACAATATTATTCCTCAAATATCTTTTCAGAAGAAAACCTGTCTGGTCTTGGTGTATCTTGTCCAGTAGTATTTTTTCACCCTTGTAGCCAATATTGTGGCAAATATTTTATAATCACAATTCAGCAAAGAGATCGGTCTATAATTTTTTATTTCTTTTGGTTCTGTTCCTTCTTTATGTATCAGCAAAATTGTTGCTTCAGTCCATGATTCTGGTAATGTTGTTTCTTCCACTGCTATAGTAATCATATTTTGGTATGGTACAATCACAATCTCTTCTAATGCTTTATAGTATTCTGCCGGTAATCCATCCAGACCCGGAGTTTTTCCATTATTTTGTTTTTGTATTGTTTCTGCTACTTCCATTGCAGTAAAGGGATCATTCAAATTTTTCCTTTCTTCTTCTGATATTTTGGCTCCTCCTCCTCATAGTCTGGTGATACATCTAGGGGAAAATGACCTGGGTTTAATCCAGGGCAGGGGTCTATCAATGCAGGCTCATGCGGATTTACAAGTGATTGCAGGTGGTGGTCAGGCATTCTGATTATGTTTCCACATGATGTGTGGCAGGAAGCTTGGAACCCATGAGCTATTAATAGGGCAACACAGACAGCCAATAGCGCCCTTTATAAGTCGCTGGAGGGTGGTTTGGTATTTACCTCATCCGCAGATACAGGCCAATCTTGCAGACCTCTACAGAGGGGATGGGGTCCACCTTTTGGTGAAGGGCAACAGCATTTTTCTAGAGGACTTATGGCAAGGGCTTTGGCTCGCAGTAGGCCAGCTGTAGGGCACAGGGGCCTAAGCAGAGGCTTGGCCCCAGCAGTGGCAGCCTTGGCACATCCCCATTTGGGGGGGAATTGTGATCTGTCAGGATCACTGGTACTGCTTGATGGCAGCCAGCTAAGAGAGCAGTCTGCTGTGTGGCTCCCCTAGACAAGTAAGGCCCTCCTGCTGTATGGTGAGGTGCTATAGGCTTGGAGTGGGGAGCCATTTTCCTGGCCGGCTGGGTTCCAACCATGTGTGTGGATGGCTCGTGTCCAGGGCAGAGGTACTCACCTAAACAGGTCAGGGCAGAGGTCCATGGTGACCCCAGGGCCTGACCTGTACTGCTAGTTAGGGCCTTGCCATGTATATATGTTGGTTTATGCTGTTGCCAAATAAACATGGCCCATTTAGATCCCAAAACTGTTGTCTGTCTCTTCTTTCCACCTGGGTTGGCAAATCTCAGTTTCATTGATTGTAGATCCTGAGAGCTACATTTTTGCTTGGGGTAGAACTAGACATTTGCATGATTAATGAGCCCCCATGTATGTTCTTTTTCAATTCATAGCATTTAATAAGTAAATCTGAAACTTGATGTCACCATATCGTCTGTTTCCCCATGTATTCTGTTCATTATTGCCTTCAATAATGTGAGGAAAGGGGAAATATACAGCACAATATGGCATATCATGCATTTCCTTTTTGTAAATGTCCCAGAAAGAGAAAGGAAAAGTAGAAGAAGAGTTGCCGTTTTCAGAACTGGTAGGTAGGGACCATATCACTTTAGTCTTGTTCCATCTACACTGGCTCCCAATTTGCTTCTGGGGTCAATTAAATGTGCTAGTATTGACCTTTAAAGCCCTATACAGCTTAGGGCCAGCATCCCATGACTGCCTTCTCCCATATGAAACTACCTGGTCACTTCGATCATCTTCTGAGACCCTACTTCAGTTGCTTTCATTATCTGAGGCTAAACTTGAGAAAGGGCATTCTCAGTTGTGGTGCCAAACTTTGTAATTACTTCCCTATGGAGATTTGTCTGTCCTCCTCTACTGCTGTCTTCTGCCAGAGGGTGAAGATTTTTTTGTTTTATTTGGCATATCCCCAATCATTGTTATTATTAGAGATAAGCATGAACCACTTGCAAGTGGCAGGTCCCTTTAAACTATCAGCTGGCAGATGGTGAGGGGGAGATCCCCCCTGCCACCTGCCAGCCAATAGTTTAAAGGGATTTGCCACTTGCAAGCCGCAGGAAAATTTTATATGGCAATTTCCTTGGGAAAATGGCCATTGAAACTGCCCCTTTATGACTCAAATGAACTAGTAGACCAGTTTGTGGAAGTTCATGGAAACAAGCTTCCATGAACCACTGGTTCGCGAACCACGAACTGGCCTGGTTCGTGCATTTTTTTGGGTCATAATTCAATTAGTGCATATCTCTAGTTATTATTCCCTCTTCCCTGTACTTGGTGTGCAGATGTTTGTATCAAATTATTTTAATACTATTTTTAATTTTTTAAAAAAAATTAAATTATTCAATATATTGTTTTAATTTATGTTCATCGTCTTGAGGACCCTATTTCAGTAGAAAGGCAGCATACGAATGTTTTAAATACAATAAATAAACTCTAGCTGATACAATCCTTGAGGTAAAAGAACCTTGGATTTATGAAGGGGGTCCAAAATGGGGGGAAAATAGCAGCATTTACCATGTAAACTAATTTCCTCTCATACATTCCCATTCTTCTGTTTACTTGAAGAGCCAGATAACCAACAAGGAGATTTAAAACTTTGCCTGTTTATGAGTAAAGTACAAGTTTCTGCCTGGGAGGACAACTCTACAATTATCCTGCACCATCTGAACATAACGAGCCCTTCTGTTCCTCTTTCCTGCTCTGAGTTCCTATGTGTTTTTTTGGGGGCGGAGGACAGATTATAAAACTAAGCTTGTAGAGAGAATGGAAATTGTGGGTTGCAGCTAATTGAACTGATATAACAAACATGCCGATGCTTGTTAACCTATTAAGTATTCTACTGTAATTAAAGACACAAATGGGGGCTTTAAATTATTTTTCTACTGAAAAAATCTAAATGATTGTTAAATGCAAATTTGTAAGATTCACCCATGCAACAAGACTGTCCTCATACTAAAATGGCCAACCATTTATGTAAGAAATTTCTTGTCTCCTTGTCCTATGTAAAGGAATGAGTTTTATTTTGTAGGTTTAGACTATTTCAAAATCTTCTGACCTGTATTTTTAAAAATTGTTTCCTTCCTCTTAGGTGAAGGGGGAGGAAGGGGAAGGCAAATGCTTTTCAAGTTGCACCCAGCCCATGGCTTTAAACATATAGTTGCCCTGTCTTGCTGCAGACAAAGAAGCGAGTAGTTAACATTTTCTGCTAAAAGCTAACCCTTCTACGTGCAGGATGGGGAGTGGGGGGGGGGTGGAGGCAGAAATTTGAAGTCTAAAAAGCCAAACAGAATTCTTCCAGGAAGCTTCAGGAAAAGATTCTTTGACCTGCCAGCGTTGAGGGGCGGGCAAAAGGAGATGATAAAATCACCTGGCACAAAGAGAAATCTCTCCCTTTTGCTGGTTTTCATCTGGAGGCAGATGTGGTGTTTTGACAACTGCATTGCCTTAATCCAGGCCAGTGTTTGAGGCTGGAGAACTTGAGAGGATTGAGGCTTTATGCACGGTATTAAACAGAAGAAAGAATTTTGGATGACTCCTGTCTATCGATTCAAGCAGAGAATCCATTGGCAATTTCACGAAGGCTTTTGAAGAAGCGTATTTTCAGCGAAACGGGATATCTAGCCGGGCAAACCCGTTGCCATTCTCCCGTCGGGAGCAGTCCCCGGTGGGTGGACGCTCCTAGACCTTTATTTTTGTTTACAACTACGGTTTTCTGTGATTGTGCCTGGAAAGAAAACGGAACTGAGTAAAATATAACTTTTTGCAAAACAACGGTCTGTGTGGCTTTGCCTTGGTTCAGTGTTTGAGGCTGCCAAGTCCACTCCAGGATTTGGTGTTGGCAGGGAGAGACAGGGGATGGAACCTGTGGTAGCTACAGCTAGAAAGAGGAAAAGAATGGAGACTGAATAAAACGGTGCCTGTTAGAAACAATGCTGCCTTGTTATTCCTAAATCTAAAAGAGTCCAGTAGCACCTTTAAGACTAACCAACTTTATTGTAGCATAAGCTTTCGAGAATCACAGTTCTCTTCATCAGATGCATGGAGGGCAAGAAGAGAACTTCTTTCTTCTTGCCCTCCATGCATCTGATTGAAGAGAACTGTGATTCTCGAAAGCTTATGCTACAATAAAGTTGGTTAGTCTTAAAGGTGCTACTGGACTCTTTTTGATTTTGCTACTACAGACTAACACGGCTAACTCCTCTGCATCTGTTCCTAAATCTGGCATTAAGGACATAACAGCAGCAAGAGCATACTTGTCTTCTTCGCAGGTGGCAGCCATTGGCCATGTCAGACTAGAGGCCTAAACCAGGACTACAAGGCATGCAAACTTCTCAGCAAGGTGGAACCTTCTAAATTAAAGATCCTGCCTTAGATAAGATCTAGCTAACTTATGTGCGGAATGAGGAGCACAGGAATTGCATATTTACACTTTCCTTTTGGAATACCTTACTCAGTGTGTTGCTATGCTTGAAAGAAGAAATGTGAGCATTATTTTATTTATTAAATTAATGCTTTTTAATTCTTAAAGGTTGGTAGTTATTCTCTGTACCACATAGACTTCCACTGCCCAAGCATGCTATTTTGAAAAAGGCACCAGGAGGAGGGGGTGGTCTGTTGGCAAATGGCTAGACCCACATCAGTTTGCAAATGCAACTATCAGTCCCTACAGTAACCAGACACTGGGCAGCAATACACTTAGGCACAAGGCAGGAGCTTAGATGGCAAGCCAACACAGGGGAGCTAGGAGCTATACCTCTCTCAGGGGAAAATCCAACCCCAGGCCAAATGGTAACAGAGGGTACCAGAAAGAGGGAGCAAAGCTCCTCTGAGGCTTGGAAGTAACCAGGCACATGCCAAGCAGAGACTTGGACAACCATTGTTTAATTCCCAAGTACCTCAGAGGGCAGGGTGAGATAGAGTTCATAGGTCACTGAGGCTGTTCTGCCGCATCCTTTCTATAATGATCATTAGAAAAGTAAAAGTCCAATCTGTCTCCTATCATAACTGCTTCATTCTCCCTACCAGACTGAGTTCTAAGGTCCCCTGAGTCCTCTGATTGTACTCCAAGAGATCTGCGAAATCTTTATCAGAACAGAGGGCAATCCCCTCTCAAACTCAACTGGCTGATGCAAAGATGGAAATCCTTCAGTTTTTTTAAAAATGAAAAGCATGGATTCTTTGCCTCAGCAGAATAGATTTCTTCCTCCTTTAAAAGACATTTTGTAGAGCAGAGGTTCCCTACCTTTTTGAGCCTGCAGACATCTTTGGAATTCTGATACAATGTAATGGACACAGTCACAAAATGGCTGCCACATGTAGCAGAGCCTACCGTACAATGGCTACTGAAGCTTAATTTCAGCACAGTAAGCATCCTTGTGCCCTGACCTGGATAGCCCAGGTGAGCCTTGTCAGATCTCAGAAGCTAAGCAGGGTCTGCCTTTGTTAGTAACTGAATGGGAGACCTCCAGCGAAGGCCAGGGCTGCAGAAGCAGGAAATGGCAAACCACCTCTGATAGTCTCTTGCCATGAAACCCCCATCACGGGTTGCCAAAAGTCAGCTATGACTTGAAGGCACCACACACATACACAAGCATCCTTGTAGTGTGGTAGCAGCTGCTGCTGAAGCAACATTTTTTTAAAAATCTGCACAGAGAATCAAATCTCTAGTGGCCAGTCAGACCAGAATTCTTATGACCTGTTGTCGTAAGAATTCTCTGGTTTGGATTGAGGCTAGGCCCAAAACTATAGCATGGAACCAGTCCTGGCTTGATAGCACCTTCCTAAGGCTCTCTCTGCATTTAAAGTTTCATTGTATGTAAGTTTTGCTTCCTGAGAGCTGGCTGAAGGTTGCAGCACCCTCCCATGACAGGAACCAGGGAGGGTCATAAAATGAGGACTAATTGGAAAAAGGCCTTCTGGCCCCTACATGTAAAATACAGCCAGGCAAGAGTGAGGGGCGCCTTATCTTCCCCTGGAACAATTTGACCCTGCCAGTGATAGGAAGAAATGTATACATTCCTTTGTTATTTACAGCTTTAGCGTATAGGTTGATCAGTTTTAAGAACTATTTTTTTAAATGTTAAGAAGAAAATGGCAATCATGAATCCTCATAACAGCAACATTGCTAGGAACAATTGAAATGTGGTATAATGGTTTGCTTATTTTTTATACCACCCTGTAACGATTTGCTGTTTGATTTTAAAACCTTTTAAAACCTTTGGATTTGAACTAAATTCAGATGTTCCTTACATTACGGTAGACTTATACCTCAGGAGAACAGCTGGATTCGAATCCAGTGGCACCTTAGAGACCAAGTAGATTGAAGAAGGGAGACCGAAGAAGGGAGCTCTGACTCTCGAAAGCTCTGACCCTGAAAATTTTGTTGGTCTCTAAAGTGCTACTGGATTCAAATCTTGCTGTTCTGCTACAGACCAACACAGCTATACACCTAAAATTGCTTATAGCTCAGGGTGGAGGTGCTATGGTCACAGCCAATACACTTTTTAATTCCACTCTCATAGTGCTTTGATGTTCTCTACTATACCCATGCTTATACCTCTGGAACAACTTCCCTGTTTTGTTTATTTGACCTGTATATTGCTGCCTTCCCAAAAGATTTTTGCTGCCACCAAAGGCTTTTGCCTTGGATCGCTTCTGCTTAACTGGTTGTACAGGAAAACTTAGTTATAGATGGTAGTTAGACAGAATGAGGGTGGTTGTGAAATAAAAAACATTTTTTTCTTAAACAAAAGTAAAATTTACTTATAGGTACATAAGAGTGATGATAATTACAGAGTTCTGATAAATGTATTGGTTTCAAAATAATTCTTAAGATAGACAGTTTCATATATGATGATATTCTTAAAGGTATTTTCACAGACTCAGTCACACAGACTAGTTTTCTGCACATATCTTCTCTAGTAGACTAAACTCTCCTTATCATCCACATATACATAGATTCACTCATGCTTTCCACACAGCTTGCCTGACCTAGATAGAATAATCATTCTCCCAGATATATATAGACTAACCCAGGTGCACACACAGTTTACCTAAGATAGACAGAAGTTCTCAGAACAATAGAGAGATCCACTGATCTTGGTAGAATGAGAGGGTAGCTGAAAAACTTTCCCTCGGCACTGACTAAAAACTAAAGTTCACTCCACGTCCTGGAGTACCACTACTTTCCAATCAGTTCACACTCTATCCATTCAGCTCCCTCCTTCTTTCCTCAGAGGCATATATTTAAGCTCACAGCAACAACTTAAAAAACACACACACACATTAGCAAGCAGAAATAAAACAATTAAATAAATTGCATCCAATACATTGCATGTAGCTTTTAGTATTTGCCCCAAGTTCAATGCTGTTGGGAAGTGTGTTATTTTTCCTGCTTCCACACAGCATCATGGTGCATTCATTCACGTCCCAGGAATTCTCTGGCTTTCCCCCAAATTTTCTCAAACCTGCTTTGCTTTGAAGTTTTGGGAAAGATCACAGCAAAGCTTAGGTGGCTGCTGTATGAGTGGGAAAATTTAGATTTTCCTAATCCCTCCCACCAGCAGCCCTTTCCCCCATGGTAGCCATTTCTTCTCTATTGCAGAGAGTTTTTCTTTTTAAAAAATTGGTAATTCAGTAGTTTTATCTCTATATACTGTTATAGCAAAATATGCATCAGGTTCTTTGAATTCCCAGCGTTCATATAACAAAAAAAAAATTAACTCTCTAGCCTGTTCCTTGAGGAGTTATATGGGAAAAAATATCTCTGCAACAAAATGGGCTAGAGACTGTCTTTTAAAAAATGAAAGCTGGGAATTCAGAGAACCTGATGCATATTTTGGTATAATGGTATATTGATATAATGTCTTAAACGGCATGTTTTTAAAAAAGCTACCAGGAAAACCATCCACGTGGAGTCCTATTGCTGTTGTGCTGTATTAGCAGCTGCAGCAGCAACAGGAAAACAGTTCAAGACTCTCCCTGTGTGGAAAACACCTTTGTATTAATAAATTGTGTCAACATCCAAATATTCATATGTCCATAATCCCAAATTTGTAAAAGGAAACAAAAACTCATGGGAACTAACTTACACTGACGGATTATTTAGACAATGTAATACTGCCTCTCCAGAGAATCTGCTTAAGGTAGCTTCCGAAGTAAAACATGATAAAATCATAATCCAAATAAAATTACTAAAAATTAACTATTAAAAACCAAACAGGAGCATAAAACATTTAGCAAACTAAAATGCCTCATAGAACAGGCTTGACGTATGCTGTAAAAGCAGTTTTAAAAGACCAATGCTTTAATTGAAAGGCTGGGTAAAAATACATGTTTTGGATAAGTGCCAGTCAAACATCAATAAGTAATTCCACAAGTAAAGAGCTATCAGCCCTATCTCTGATCATCACTAACTTCACCTTTGCAGGTGGGGGGCACAAAGAGCAGCGCTTGTGAGCACTGTGAGGGTGGCCATACTGGTCTGCAGTAGAACAGCAAAATTCCAATCTAGCACCCCGAAGACCAACATTCTGCTTATGAGCAGAATCTTAATGGTTGGACTGCACTGTAGGGGAGAGAAGGAGGTGGTCCTTCAAGTACCCTGGCCCCAAACTTTTTAGGACCTTATAGATCAGCACTTTGATTTGTGCCCAGAAAGAGATGTGCAGCAAGTGCAAATCTTTCAGCAGTATTCCTGTGTACCTGCTGCAGTGTATACTAACCAAAGTTTCTGATTTTTTTTTCAAAGACAACCCCAAGCAAAACATATAACAATAATTAAATCTAGATGTGGTAAGAGCATGAATCACCATGGCCAGAGAATGCTTTTTGAGGAACGTCTGTAACTGGCATATCAGTTGAAGCTTATAAAGGTGGTACATGCTACTGAGGAGACATGAGCCTACAACTGTAGGCAGGAACCAGCAGTACTTTCAAGCTATGAACCTGCTTCTTCAGGCAGAGTTCAACGGCTTCAGCACAGGCTGATTCCTGTACACAAGAGTCTTTGTCATTGACCAGCAGCACTTCAGACATGCCTGGATAGATATAACTGCTAATTATTGGTCCTCATCCATCCCATTACAATTTCTAGGTATTCAGGATTAGAGATGGGCATGAACAGCAATACGAACTAAAAAAAACCCATGAACCCAGGAATCTGCTGTTCGCGAACAAGCTGTTCATGAGGCCCCATTCTAAACAAACAGGTGGTCGTTGCAAGCCTCATTTGTTGCTGTTCGTTACTGTTCGTCAAGCCAGACAGTCTAGCACCTGCAATCAATTCCCATGGCAACTCAGGCAGGGATTGTCTGAACTCTGTCTGAACTCCTGCTGTTGCCATGGAAACCCCAATCTAAGCCCAATTTAGCTTGATAGGCAGGTCTTCCTTCCAAGTGTGGACTGGAGCTCCAAATTTGTTACAAGAGGAAAATACCAGGGGGGAGGGGGGCTCCCAGCTCTGGCTTTCAGGGAGCTGCTGTTAGAGAGACAGGGTGAGTGCATTGGAGCTTGGATTTTCTTTGTGTGTGGTGGGATAGGTATCTACCCCTTCAAGTTCCAGGGCTGCTGCCAGGCTCTGGGGCCAAGCTATTATTTATTTATTATGAACAACGAACAATGAACAGGTTCGTGACAGGATCATGTTTGTCAGTGGTCATTATTTGTTGTTCGTGGATGGTAATGAACAATGAACACGTTTGGTTTTTTTTCTGTTCATGCCCATGTCTATTCAGGATGTCCTCAGACCCAATTGCAGAGGTGGATAAGGTAAAAGCTAAAGCTAGTCCCCTGTGCAAGCGCTGAGTCATTACTGACCCATGGGGGATGTTAAATCATGACGTTTTCTTGGCAGACTTTTTACGGGGTGGTTTGCCTTTGCCTTACTCAGTCATCTACACTTTACCCCTAGGAACCTGAGTACTCATTTTACCAACCTTGAAAGGATGGAAGGCTAAGTCAACGTTGAGCCAGCTAGTTGAACCCAGCTTCCACCAGGATCAAACTAAGATCATGAGCAGAACTTGGGCTGCAGTACTGCAGCTTATCACTCTGTACCATGGGGCTACCTGAAGAAGTGGGTGTCATCTGCATATCAATGATTTCTCATTCTAAATTCCCAGATGTCCTATTCCAGCATTTTTAAGTAGATATTAAACACCAAGAGGGACAAGATGTAACTCTGATAGATGTGACAGGGATGGGGAGCACCACCTTCTAGAACAGGTCAACAAAGTAAATGTGAAGCCACTAAAGTATGGTGCTCCCTGTTCTGAACATAGCCAGCTCTCTGGGAGGATGCCATGACTAATGTTATCAAGAGCTGCCAAGGGGTCCAGGAGAATCAAAAGTAGCTCACTCCTTATTTCAGTCTTCCAGCAAAGATTATCAGTGAACTTGACCAGGGCTATTTTTGTCCCAAAGCCAGGCCTCAGTACAGACTAAAATTGATATAGTTAATCTATATTGCATTGTACTGAATGGGGTTTTTTTTTCATGTAGCAACAATTCTGATTTCATGAAATGTATCATTCAATAAATCAACTTGAATCCATTTATCTGTACATAAATAGTACTATTAATTCTGGCTCTACTTCCAATTCATTGTTATGAGAATTTAAAATAAAATTTTAAAAAGCCTCACAGTGCATTATTTTGGGGAGAAAGAGAAGACAAATGTTTATACACCTTTGAAACTGCTTTAACATTGTCAGTTTCATTTTTCTTCAAAGTGAAGGATGAAGAGGGTCACTTAAATCATATTTCTATCTCCTGAACTTTTCTAAAACAAAAACAAATGCAGCTGATCTGCAGCAAGGCCCAGTGGTCAGCCAAGATACTGACAATCTGTTCCAGGAATGACAAATGATTCCCATTGAAAAGGATAGTTCGAGAAAGAGATATCCATTACTGTGTCTCAGTTTGCAGATTATCATTTACTCATAAGGTCTGACTAGTCTGGGGAGGTATCAAGGGACTTGTTCTGAGAATGAAGACAGAAAGAGTGATATAAATATGTAATTTTTACTGTGAGAAAAATTATTTCATATAATGAAGGCATGGAGTATATCACAAGTATACAAAGCACATGGGCAATAGTGTCAGAAATAAATATGTATTCCAAATGAACAGAAATCGCTTATTTGCAGGTGACATAATTGAAGCTTACCTGTACATCAATATATCTAGTTGCAACCTGGCCCCATCTTCAGATAATTAAATTCACAGTTCTTATTCCAGTGATAAGAATACTGCCATTCCAGCCAGGGGCTTAAACCCATTAGATTGGTGGCAGCCATTTGCCTCCCTGGCAGGATGGAGGCAGAGGAGACCAGCCCTGCTTTGGGGCTTAGCTTAAGGGGGGTGGAGCTACAAGGCTGTATTCTTCTGCTCCGCCCTCCTAGCTCAGTCTCGCCTCATGCTCGGTGAAAGCAAGACCTCGGTGTTGCTTTCCCAGCACGAGGCCCTAAGAAGGCAGCTGTCTCTGGCCTTTTGAGGCTGGAAGGGTTTGTAGGGGGTAGCCTTCTCGGCAGGTCTTTGGGTGCCGCTTTGGCCCCCCTTTGCCTTGCTGATTAGGTCATTCTTCGTTCTCATTGCCCTGTGAAGGCAGCCAGGTTTGAGAGGGCAGCCACAGTGGGCCCTAGTGGGGAAGTTCATTGATCCCCCCTCCCCTTGCCTGGGCCTGCGTGGCTCCCGGCCCCGGCCCGCAGGGGCCGTTTGCCCGGCCGCTTTTACGGCGGCGGCGGTCTGGCCGCTTTTACGGCAGCGGCGGCTTCGTGCGCTCCCACGCCGTTTCTGGGCAGCAGCCAGGGCGACTCCGCATGCAGCGCTTATCCGCGCTCTACCGGCTCCCGGTCACTTGTTCTGCAGGGGCCCGGCACGCATGCGCCTGCGGCTGTAGGAGCCTTCGCCCTTCCCCGCTGCTTCTCTGGTGCAGTGGTTGTTTGCCGCGGCACCGTTTTGCTCTCCCCACACTCTTATTGCTGGGCAGGGTCCACGCCGCGGTGCCGTTTTGCTTGCCCCGCCGCTTTTCAGTTCGGGGGCAGTGTATCACCCCCCCGGTTACTGGCAGCCCCCTTTTCGCTGTGCCCTGTTAATAAGGGCGGCTGCAGTGGCCATTAGGTGGCCTCAGGTGAGGGCAGCGGTGGCCATTTTATGTAGCCTTCATTAGGCTAGGGTGGTGGCCATTTTTGTTGCTGCATCGCCGCCAGCCTCTGCCCTCCAGAAGCAGCCATTTTGTTGAGGCCTCTGCCCTCCAGAAGTGGCCATTTTGTTGAGGCCTCCAGGGGCAGACATTTTGTGGGGCAAGCGTTACACCGCCCCTGGGTCAAGGTGGTTTATGCGCTTGGCGGTGGGACTCCCTTTGCCTGTTATTTAAGTATTGGGGGTAATCACCGGCGGGGGTCTTCAACAACAGCCGGAAGCCCTGAAGGGTGATTTGGTTGGGATGGGCCCCAAAAAAGGTGTTGGCAGGGCTAAGGGCAAGCAGCCTGCTCCACACACCCCTAGGCGGCCAGCTGTGGCTCTATCTTCTGAGGAAGAGGAGGATGGGTTATCATGGTGGGACATTATGGCCCGAATTTCGGCATTAGAACAAGCTCGGGTGGTGCCCGCTTCAGGAGCAGGGCAGGCAGGTAAAAGGCCTGTGTGGGCTGCTTCTAGGTCTGCCTCCATGGCTGATATTCTTTCTCGTTTGTCTGCTCTGGAAGGAACTTCTGAGGGTTTTCAGGCGGCTCCTTTGACATCAGCTGGTGGTCATCCCATGGAGGAGGACGTCATTGAGTTGGCAGCAAGGGAGATCGAAGAGAGCTGGCCCGCGGAGGCTGAGCAGTTGGCTCTGGTAGTGCAGCCTCCTGAAGCGGAGGGTAAGTGCCTTTGGCCCCAACAGGTGGCTGCTTGGCCTTGGGCCCAAGGGTCGCAGACTCCCCAGGCCAACACTTACGCTCAGGGTAGTCCGGGGGTAGATGCAGGCGGGGGCGCTAGGGCTTCTGATTGGCAGCAATGGGGCCATGTTCCTGTGTCTATTCAGATGTCAGGAGCATTGGGCTGGCTGCCCTCCCCTGTTCAGGTCATGGGGGGTATGGGCTCTGACCCCTCGTGGGGTAGTTACCTAGGGACTCACTGGTCCAATTATGGGTCAGTGCCCTACTTGGCTTTACCTGTGGGTGACATGGCCATGCCGCTAGGTGATCACCTCACTCCAGCCACGCGAGAGAGGATTCTGTGTGGGTAGTATGTAGATGTCTTTACCCTTCTCTTCAGGGAACTGGAGAAGAAGGATAAAGAGGACTTGGAGAATAGAGACAAGGAGCGCATTAAGCACTGCAAGATTGATAGGACCTGGGCCAATTGGCTCCCAGGTTTCCTAATTTATGCGGGCGTGATCGCAAGGGTCCAGCCTTGGAGGGCCGCCCGTCTCTTTCAGTATATGGACATCATATACAGAGCACACATGGACTTCGGCAGTGCAGCGTGGCTGCAATACGATGAAGAGTTTAGAATGCAGGCGGCCCTTAACCCTTAGTTGCTGTGGGACCAGGTGCATCAGCACTTGTGGCTCCAGCTTATGACCCCGACAAAATTCGGTTCGGGTGATAGGTCCGATAGTGGCCAAATGGTGCAGCATTCAGGTCCCGGATCGTCTGGTTCTGTGGCTGCTAGTTCTGGCCCCCGCGCATTCGCGGGGCAGTCAGTTCAGCCCCGGCTGCTCTGTTTTGAGTTTACCTCGCGGGGGGCCTGCAGCATTGCCATGACACCGCCCACTATTTAGATGACTTTATCCTGGTTGGGCCCCCAGGAACAGGTCAGTGTGCTCGCCTTTTGGCTGACTTGGTCAGCCTAGCGGAGGAGCTAGGCGTTCCGCTGGCACACGAGAAAACGGAGGGCCCATCAACTGTCCTGACCTTCCTGGGCATCGAGTTAGATACAGTGCAGCAGAGTTCCAGGCTACCAGTAGAGAAGCTCCTTGACCCGAAGGCACGGTTGTGCACCCTGCTGGACAAGCGCAAAGTGTCCTTATTAGAGCTTCAGCAGGTGGTCGGCCACCTCAACTTTGCGTGCAAGGTGGTGGCCCCCGGAAGGGCCTTCTTGTGGCATCTCTGTGACGCCATGGGGATGCTCCGCCTCCCTCACCACAAGATGTGCCTGCATGTGGGCATGCGGGAGGACCTGGGGGTCTGGCTGCAATTCTTGAAGGGATTTAATGGTGTGTCCTTTTGGCGACAGGAGCTCCTTTTAGAGGGGGAGCTGCAAGTGTCTTCCGACGCTTCAGGGTCCATTGGTCTGGGGATTTATTTCCGGCGGCACTGGTGTGCTGCCAGGTGGCCTGAGGATTGGGTGGAAGACGGGCGGTGTAGGGATCTGACCTTACTGGAGTTCTTCCCAATCCTGGTGGCGGTTTTTCTCTGGGGGGAGGAGCTTGCCAACCACTCAATGCACTTTTGGTGCGATAATATGGCAGTGGTTCAAGTGGTGAACTCCCTTTCATCCAAATCGCCTCGTGTCATGAACTTGGTCCGCGCCTTTACCTTAAGGTGCTTGCACCTTAATATATTGTTTTCAGCCAAGCATATACCGGGTGTAAACAATGAGGTGGCAGACGCCTTGTCTCGTCTGCAGATGGACTGGTTTCGACAGCTTGCCCCCGAGGCCGATTTGGTGCCAGCTCTGGTGCCTCAGGAGCTGTGGAGGATTGGCAAGTCGAAGCCTCCAGGGCCATTCAATTAGCCATTGCCCCTAGCACTGGGAAGGCTTATGACAGGGCGGTAAGGCATTTCGATACTTTCAGGCAGGAGGTAGGCCTCCGCCGGTTGTGGCCTCTTCCAGTTGAGCATGTAGCACAATTTTGCGTGGCTCAGAGAGGTAAGGGGCACAGTGTAAAATACATTCGCAGCCAGATTGCAGCACTAGCTTTCACGGCTAAGGCCTGTGGGTTTTTGGATACCACAGAGGACTTCCGCATTCGAAAAATGCTGGAAGGTTGGTCACGGGAGTCCGCCGCTCCCAGGGACAATAGGCAACCCATCTCTCCTGGCATCCTCCAAGGTTTGCAGGCTGCGTGGTTGCGGGTCTGCAGCTCTCCTTTTGAGGAGCTGCTGTTTCACGCCACGTCTTTAGTTGCGTTCTTTGGTGCTCTCAGAGTAGGTGAGCTGGTCCAGCAGCCCCTTAAAGACAACTCTGGCTGTGCCCTCACTGCAGCGGACGTTAAATTTGTAGGCGAACAGCTGATCTTTAGGATTAGAAGGTCCAAGACGGACCAACATCAAAAAGGGGTGGACCTGGCCCTAGGCCGGTGTTTCATCGCCGAGTTGTGTCTGGTGGCAGCCTTGAGATGCTATTTGGAGGCTCGTGGTGATCAACCCGGGGTTCTCTTTCGCCATAGTGATGGCGCCCCGTTGAGTAGGTACCAATTTTGGGCAGTCACGGGTAGGGCTCTTCATACCTTAGGTCTGGATGGGGTCAAATTTGGGACCCATTCATTTTGTATTGGGGCAGCGTCCACTGCCGCTGCCATGGGTTTCTCTGGGCCTGACATCCAGAAGGTAGGACGGTGGCGTTCAGGGGCTTATACGTCATACATTAGGCCGCTAGGACGTGGTAAATCATGTTGAATTGTCTTTTGCAGGCGCTGTGGTTCATCAGGAGAGGGTACGGATCCTCATCTGTGGCCACAGTATGATCTTCTGGGCTGCACACCAAGCGAGATGGTCCTGCATTGGGTCCCAGCTTGGACTCAGACGGTGGGCTACCATCGAGTGGCAGGGCAGAAGAGGCCTACGTTGGGTGGGGCTGCTGCCACTCTTGTTTGATGGGAGGTCCGCCCCTCCTTCTCATATTTTGGTAGTACACTTAGGGGGCAATGACCTCGGGCTAATGAAAGGGGTAGCCCTTTCTTGGCAGGCGCGGGACGACTTCCTGGAGATCAGGAAGAGGTGGCCCGGCATTCTGATTTTCTGGTCAGCTATGCTTCCACGCCGGGTGTGGTGGGAGGCATTGGACCACAGAGCTATTGATAGGGCTAGGCGGATGGCCAACAGAGCCCTATTTAAGATAATGATGGGTGGGTTGGGGATTTATTTGCCCCATCCGCAGATTCGGGCCGAGTCTGTTGCCCTCTACAGAGGGGATGGTGTGCACCTCTCTTACAGAGGTAACAGCATTTTTCTTGATGACCTACGGCAGGGGCTCAGGTTGCCTTTAAGCCATTTGTGGGACGCTGAGGCCTAAGCAGAGGCTTGGCCTCTGCGGTGGCATGATTTAGCTAGGGATATATCTGTGGTGGGCCGGTGAGCACCCTTGGCACCTCCCCATTGGTGGGGAACTGGGGTCTTTCAGGAGCAGCAGGCTGCCGCACGGCCCAGCTGCGAGGTCAGACGCCCTGGGTGGGGAACCCCTGGACAAGCCGGTCTCCCCCTGCTGCCGTTCAGCCGGGTGGGGGAGCTTTTCAGGGGTGAACCTCTCCGCCTGGCCAGGCCGGGTCCCAGCCATTTGAGGGATGGCTCACACCCGGGGCAGCGGGTGCTCGCCCAGACAGGTCAGGGCGGGGTCCAAGGTATGCCGCCAGGGCCTGACCTGTACCGCTAGTTAGGCCCCTTGCCATAATTGTTGTTTTGCTGTTCCATTTAATAAAGCGGCCCATTTTACCCAAGCCTTTGTGTCTGACTCTCATTCCAACTAGGGGGGCAATACTGCCATTCCAGCCAGGGGCTTAAGCCCATTAGGATGGTGGCAGCCATTTGCCTCCCTGGCAGGATGGAGGCAGAGAAGACCAGCCCTGCTTTGGGGTTTAGCTTAAGGGGGCGGAGCTACAAGGCTGTATTCTGCCACTCCGCCCTCCTAGCTCAGTCTCGCCTCGTGCTCGGCTCACCCTCCTCACCCTACTTCAGTGTGGGACTAGCCGGTCGCCATTGATGGGGCCAGGCAGGAATTTTTTGTCTCCCTGCCCCGATTGGCCTGGGGTTGTGAGTTTTTTCGCCTACCTTGCACTGGGTAAGGGGTGTTGGTTTAAGTCATGGGGTGGTATGACCCCAGGGCCTGACCTGTACCGCTAGTTAGGCCCCTTGCCATAATTGTTGTTTTGCTGCTCCATTTAATAAAGCGGCCCATTTTACCCAAGCCTTTGTGTCTGACTCTCATTCCAACTAGGGGGGCAATGTGATAATCAGCATCATTTTGCCATAGATGTGAAATAGCATATCTTAATTTTTGGTTTATTTAACTTTATATACACCCCACGAAAACTCAGAACAGAAAGGTAACAGGGAAGGAAAGAAACAGAAGTCTGGCATACACCCACATCATTTCACACCCAGTTATCATTGAGGAATCTGAAATAACAAAAAAAAATCACCCAGTCCAAAAAACAAGAACATGCTACTCTAGCCATTAAGCTGTTTGTCTTTTATACCACATAGCAGCTTTGTTCATTGGCACACAACATTTTTTTTATTGTCAGACTAATGGCATAATTGCAAGACAATTGTTAGCACACTGAAATGTGAATATATGCACATTTCTAATTATAGGGATGTTGCATATTCAAAGCACATATACATTGTTGTAAATGGCTGCATAGCATTTTAGAGAAATATACTGTATATTAATATCAACAGCATTTTCATTGCTATGGAAACTCCATCAGAAAGATGACTTATATATTCCTAAGTATCTGAAATCTTCAGGACAGTAAATCTCTCTCACACACACACATACAAACACATATTTTATGTGTGCATTTATCTATAATTTCATCACAGAAAAATATGTGCAAATATTTATTATGACTCTCTTAGAGGCAGAAAACAGCAAAAAGTACTCGTCATTAATACTTTAAACATTAAAAATAATTACAATCCTTCACATTAACGCTTAGAAAGTAGACAATTTGTTTTTATGTTTTGCCATCTGCTATCCCTCTCTGCTTTGGGGATATGTCTTTTTTGCAGCATCCATTCAATTCTAAAACAGACATACCTCTTTATCTCATCCTGTGCATAATAAGCTGTAAGAATGTTAGATAGTTTGATTCATTGGAGGGAGAGTGTCTGCAGCTGATCTGCACACTGTAAATGTTACTGAATATTAGATACGTTAACAGGCTTGTTAGTGAAACCATTTGCTAATGAACTGTAACAACTCTACAGTAGATATACCAATATCAATTAAAAGAACTGTAAAATACCTGCTAAAAATTGTGATTGTAGACATACTCCTTTGCTAAGAAAACTAGAAGAGAACTGTGGTTCTCAAAAGCTTATGCTACAGTAAATATGGTTAGTCTTAAAGGTGCTACTGTACTCTTTACTATTTTGCTACTACAGACTAACACAGCTAACTCCTTTGGATCTACTACCAAAACTAGACTTAGTTTCAAATCAGGTGGAATCCATCTTCAAGTGCTTCATAAACATAGAGGTGTTTAACTGTGAACAAGCTATATCTAGCCTAAAATGGTTGTATGCAACATTCTGTTTCCCAAACACCTTTTCCAGTTTGCCTCCCCACTGTTCCCCCCCCCCCCCGCAAAAAAACCAACTATCTCTGTTCATGATATTTGGGGACTTGCAACAGCTGAGTGCAGGTCTGCAGCAGCTCACAGCTGCAGTGGACAGGGTTGGGGAGAGGTGAGGTGCACTCTCTGCTCTCAGAAGATGCTTGGCTATGGGCTTTTGAAGCAGTCAGTAGATGGGAGGGGTGCTTACTCCTCTGGTGGCAGTGGGCCACTTTCAACAAGGATGTCTGTAACATCAGAAACATAAGCAGGAAATTCACCTGCTTGTTTTCATCAAAAAGCTCTGAACTGATCAACTGACCAGCAACAATAAAGTGTCATTGACATCTCAATGGCACGATAGCAATGCTAAAGATGATTTCATTGCTCCTGGATGTTAACCTCTAAATGATTTCATTGCTCCTGGATGTTAACCTCTAAATAAGGGGTCTCAAGACCCCAGTCAACATGCAAACCACAGTACTGAGTTGCCTATTCCTAGTATGCAAGCTGAATCAAAAAAGCAAGTTCACCTAATTATAAGAATTGATTTTTCTCTGAAGTATAATAAATTTTAAAATATTATAGATAAATAACAATAATATTGGAATGGAAGTAAAAAAATTATCTAGGCATATCATATATCTAATAGTCAAGTGCCCACAGCATGCGGATACTTAAACTTGCATGTTGGCAGCATGTGGACACAAAACAGATGTTTCTGCAACATCTCTCTCCCCAAGGTTGCAGAAAAATGCCAAACCTCAACAAAAACATATTGGGGGGGGGTAAATCCCCCCAAACAACTCATCTCAGATGTGTGCATGCACACACCATAGGAGGACCACACAGCCTCATACATACCACAAGGTGGCAGGACACTCCAAAAAACCATCCCCACAGAGTTACAAATGGCTAGGTCAGAAGTGGCCCACTGCTGGAGGAGGAGTAAGGCTCCCCCCAGCCACTGCCTGTTTCAAAAGCCCACTGTGGCAACAAACTCTTTAAAAAAAAGATTTGCTGTTCTAAGTAGAGACATTCAACATGTGAAGAGGGGTTTTTTTTAATGGAATAATAAAATTACTGCATCATCATCATCATCAAAATATGTAATATAGCTTTTGTATAACATCCAAAATGAAAGTCTTAGAGCCGGGGGGGGGCACTTTATGGGCCCTGAACGAAGAGGCCCCAGCCACCACCAATCTCCTTTATCCCCTATGTAGAAAACTAGGGAAGCTTTCTTGCGGGATGGGATGGCATTTTGAAAGCAAAATCCTCAAAATTTGCAGGAGACCTACCCCTCACTGCCCTCTAAATACCCCTCCCCAAGTTTCAGGAAGATGGCACCTACTTTGGGGGAGGGCTCTAAAATGACCTCCTCAAGGTCCAAACCCCTCCAAATTTGCAGGAGACCTACTCCTTGCTGTCCTCTAAAGACCCCTCCCACAAGTTTCAGGGAGATTGAACCCTGGTAAAAGCATGATCAATGTGTTTCCCCAGTTGCTGTCATTTTCTCTCTACAATAGCAAAAAATGGGGTGACTGATGGCACCTTCTTTGGGGGGCCTAAAATGGCTCCCCAAGGTCCAATCTCCCTGAAACTTGAGGGGTCTTTAGAGGACAGTTAGCAGTAGATCCCTTGAAATGTGTGTAGATTTATTTGCAAAATGATACCTTCACCCTCCTGGATAGCCCCCATAGATTTCCCTATAGATGATAATGGAGATCGAAGGTGGCTGGGGCCAAACAAGCAGAAAAGAGTTGATTCTGGCTGACAGCAAGAAATGCTGCTATGGCTTCCGAAGTGAGGATTGTCCACCCCCTTTGCATAGATACCCCCCTTCCTGGTGAGCCAAACTGCGAGATCTCAGCAGAGGTGTGGAAGTCCTGTTTTCAGCCCCCCCCCCGGAAACCTGGTAGTTTTTTTCCTAATACGTCCAATTGAATAAACAAGTCTCACTCTCAGAAAAGCTGCAGAAGAAGGTTTGAGTATGCACAAAGAGAGGGTGACTCGTGGGATACCATTTCTCATCTAGGAGGAATAGGGAAGAAATGTGCCACTCCCAGCACAGGATCAAGTGCCATGCGGCCACGGTGTATGAGGGAACAGGAAAGCAATGGGAAAACTCATGTAAGTGCAGTCACATGTCATATGTGTGTAATTCGTCTCGTGTAGTTTGGCTCTTAGTGGTTAGGGGGTCTGTTTGAACCAGAACTGGGGAACATATTGCACTAGTTATCAGTTTTATAAACCTCTTTATTGTATTCTCCAGAAACCAGATATTCTCCAGAAACCAGATGCAGTCACTAAAGAATAGGCTAGGGGTCTTCTTAATAAATGAGAACAAGGTCAACCAGAGCCCTCACAGAAGCTTGTCTAGATCATACCCAGTAAAATTTGCTCTGAAACTGCTCCAGGAACTCTAATAAAACATGAAATAGGCAACTGAATAGACAGCTTGATGCCATTGATTTCTCCATAACCCAGCATAAATGTTTATCAGTGTATAGCCCAATTAAACAGTCCATTGTGTTAGTAACAATAAACCATGGTAGAAGAAAGTCCATCCTCATCCTTAATCACCTGGGTTGTATGTCACAGCATTCATGGCATTCTAGGGATTTCCCCTGATCGCTATGGTCTTTACCATAGAGATTGGGGGATTTCATACAGAATCATTAGGGGCCTGTGATGTCACTTGTGGGTGATCAGTCCCAAGTGATGTCACAGTGTTGATGACACTCCTCCCTCCCAGGCTCTGGCCTCCAAAAGCTCCTGGAATTGGCAGCCTCAGGACTGGCAAGACTAGTAACAAGGCATGTAGGGTTGGGCTTAAAATTTTGACTTTCAGCACAGAATGGGCACAGGAGAATTCATAGACATTGGTGTTATTATGCCATCTCCAGCTGTCAAAGAAACATTGTGGAGCTCTAAGGATGGACTGTTCTTTTTGTGAGGGGCCTGACTTTCAATGGCTCTACCAAGCCAAGGAGTGGCCAGGTGAAGAGCACTGGGCTCCTTGGCAGGCCTTGCTGCACCTCCTGCTGCAGCTCAGAAGCTGCTTAAGGCTGACTGCTGCATGGACAGCAGGTCTAAGGCTTGGTCCATAGGTAAAACAATTTTAGCATGCTTATTTATTTCTGAGAGTAGAATCTAACCGACTCTGAGATAAGGAAATCTTTTTCTTTCTTTTAAGAATATGATTTTCATTGCATTAGCAATCTAATAGAATAGTCCTAAACAGAGTAACATTCTTCTAAATCCAATGGTATCAGTGAACTTAAAGGGGTGTACCTCTGCTTAGGAATGCACTTGTGTTATACCATTCCTGGCTAAACTTTTGAGATGTGGGAAACACAAAGTACTGAACTTATTGAAACTCTTGTGTTGCCTTGATGTTCTTTATATTTCATCTAAACCACCAAATCCATCCCAAATTTCCTTTAGGAAACTTGTACTAGAGTTGAGATAGCAACTCTAGTACAAGCAGACAATTTCTTCAGTGACACAAAGCAAAGGAATTGGACATGGCTTTCCCTAATGCACAATACAATGTCCAGCTGCAACACTGCTCAATTTTCAACTTATAGGAAAAGTTACAAGGTATAGATTTGGTATATGTATTGCTTGCCAGTGTGCATGAAATGAAAGCTTGCCATTTTTAGTGATTTTATGAGCATACATGATTTTCACATCTCCAAGCAAAAATCCGGTGTTTACAAACCTGGATAGATATTCTATGCAGCAAAAGGTTTGCAAACAGTATAGTACAAAATGTGAAAAAGTGGTCTTTCCTTCTTAGGCTTCTATATAACATAGAGAAATAATTTGGATCAACACTGAATGGGGAACAATACATAAACAAGGTATCTCTATGTACTTTTTATATGGATATTACTTTCCATGATTCTGCTCTGGACTGGGGTCTATTTGTATAAAATAGTATTTCTTGGAATCCTCTTTTTATAAAGAAAATTATTTCATTTAAATTTTATCTATAGTGCAGGTCGCGTTCTCTTGTTTTCTATGACCTTTCTGCAGTGAGTAGTTTACCAGCATCAACATTTTTCATTTCTTTCATGACCTAAAAGAAATGTCAATGAAGTTTCCTGGAATGTTCATCTTCTTTACTAAAAATAGTCATTGTTTTCCCCCTGAAAATTCATGCACAACTCTACAGAAAGAGCCAAAAGGAGGGGAAGGGCAACTAAGAATGGTAAATACAATTTTGTTGGGTTCCCAGAATCTTCTGAAAATGAAACCCTTTGACTTTGGGACAAGTAATATCTACACACATAACTTAAACTACAACAAATGCAGTGTTAAAAGAAAGATATCTATAAGAACATAAGTACCTTGATCAGATCAAGATCTATCTGTTACATCATTCTCTTTCCAACAGAGGAAAACCAGATGAGGAACCGCACAAGTAGGGCATGAGGGCCACAACATGATAGTCAGTCACACTTACTAATTCCCAGCATATAATGAATCGTTTGTTTCCATTCAAAGAGTGGATATGGGTATCTTTTGCGATGTTAGAGGGTACAGTAACATAAGCCAAAGATAGGGTTGCCAGCTCCAGGTTGGGGAATTCTTGAAGATTTGAGGGCAGAGGCTGTGGAGGGCAGAGTTTGGGGAGGGTAAGAAGCTCAGCAGGGATGTGATGTCATAGACTCCACCCTCTGAAGCTGCCATTGTCTGCGGGAGAATTGATAGGGATACCTAGGCCCCAGCTGGAGGTTGGCAACCCTAGCCACAAAGCAGTTACCTATGAACACATAGCTGGATTCAATTCACTTTCACAGAAGACATTGCAAGTTGAAAAGAACAATCATTTAACTCACATGGTAAATATTAACATTTCTGTTGGAAGCTCTCTTTGCTCTTTTGAATAAGCATCCCAGTGTGAAGGAAGATCCACCTGTGCAATGTGCAATCACATACAGAAAATTTTCATGCAATTCCAAAGGCTAGTGGTCCAAAATACTGAGATGTTCATTTTTTTCTTCACTCTTCTTTACCCCCTTTTAATGGTCCATTCGTAATATTAAGCATAGACTGCAAAAATGCAGAAGTTACCTATCACAGAGAAAATCAGAAAATCATATACAGCAATATATTTTATACTGATTTCTGAGGTAAAAACGATTCTTGATGTTGTAAATGTTTCTTACTGGCCACTTATTTTCACTATCTATCAATTGTCAAATAGCTTAAAAATTAATTTAAATTAGTACTTGCATGGATATCTATCTCCATGGATGTCAGAATATTCATATGTTTTTTTTAAACTCTGAAACCCAATGAAAGCTAAGCAGGATCATCTCTGGTTAGTACTGGGATGAAAAGCCATCAAGGAATTGTAAGGCTGCCATGTTGAGGCAGACAATGGCAAACCTTTGAACATCTCTTGCACTTACGGGATGCAAAATATGACAAATTATACTGAAATATATTTATAGTGGGAAGAAAAAATATTAAAATAAAAATGAAGAATTACCATTCCATAATTATGCATAAATTAAATTTATATTTTCAATCCTTTACTCGTCAGTATTATAGTGTGAGCAATACTATATTATTACTCATAGTTTTAGACAATGGCAATCTTAAACACTTTACATGCCCCAAATTGAACACTATGAATCAGTGGTAGGTTGTCATCAAAAGCAGTGATATATACTAATTCCTTATTAACTGAGATCTGATTCAGACTGTTTCCAGTCAAAATAATTAATTATTTCTAAATTATACTAAGAATGTTTTCAGATATTTTCAGATATTACAGCTCACATAGACTTCTAAATAAAAGTCATAATACAGAAAGAATAATGTTGAAAAGGAAAAAATATGAATAAATTAATAAACTAGTACCACTGGTGGACTAGTAATCTATCTGTACATCATATCCTCAGAGAGAAAGATCTCCCCCTCCCTCCATGCTTCAGCCAGCTCACAACTCACAGTTTCTCTGTCTTTTCTAAACTCAAAAGGCTGTTTTTCCCTATCGGTACATATCTGTCCATCCCTTCAATCTGAACAGAGCTATAAGAAAACTGTTTCCTATTATCCATCAAGGAATATCAACAGCAACTATAGTACTTTAAGATTAAGGAGCATAAAGGAACATAGCCTTTGACTCCCACCAAGTGTGTCATTTTAGACCAAGACCATAATGATAGACTCATTCAGATTACACAGATAGCAATTTCACAGCAGCATAAAAGGGAATTTTGTACATCTTTTCCATTGTAAGACATCTATGTAAAGGTGGGCATGGACTGAATAACAGACCTAAATTTTACACAAATTTGCCCTGTACAGCATTCATGAAAAGATGGGCTGTGGGACGTGCATTTTTTTCACGGAAGTGACTAATTTTGGGCCATTCTTTCTGTTCATCTGTTGGACCATTAATCCAGAAATCCTGCCAGCGCTGATCAATTAATTCCCTAGGCAACATAGGGGAGTCACTTGCAGACTAATCTGCTGTCTTTGGAACACACCAATCTTAGCTGTGAAAACATTGATAGGCAACTTTGGTTGCCAACCAGAGACCTTGTAATACATAACGCTGAGGTGCGTGCTTTCACTTTCTAGCCAGCAGTTTTAGCGAGAAAGGGGTCTACCACTGCTGCTTCTCTGACATGTCCTCACTCCAGTTTTCCTCCAGGAGTTTGGGGGCAGGGGAAGGGCATATCTGAGCAGCAGCAGCAGATCCCTCTGCTTGTTGCTGTGACTGGAGGTTCACTGATAGGCAGCCCTCCAGATGCAGGGCGCCCAGAGAGACAGCTGGCTTCCTCCAGCTCTTTAGCAAGTGAAAGGAGGCTGAAGCTAGCAGGAAGCTCTCACAGAGAGGGGAAGGAAAGGGGAAGGAGTCACCTACTCTTCCCAGGTAAACTTGCCCTGAACCTTCACTTTTCTCCCTCCCAGAGTCGGTGCTTCCAGCCTCCCCTCACTCACACCACTGGGGAGATTTCTACTCCCCCAAGGAGACTCTCCTTCCCCCCAGGATTAACCTCACCTCATGGATGACCTCTGTTCTTTCCTGTACAGGAATATTCCTGTCTCTCCGAAGAACATCTACTCCTTCCCCCCCAAGTTTAACCTCTCTTAGATTGTCTATCTCTGTTCTCCTGTCCTTTAAAAGGATATTCCTCCTGTCTCCCAAGAATTTATGCTGCATCTGATGGAGAGCTGTGGTTCTCGAAAGCTTATGCTACAATAAAGTTGGTTAGTCTTTTTTTTTCCAAATTCCTTTATTATTCTTTTAAAAAATCATAATACAGAGATTGCAATAGATAATTCAGATTACAAGAATATCAATGCAATATAATAATTGAATATAATGTATTAGAAGAAACTAACACTGGAGAAAAAATACATTACAAAAAGTTCATGAGAATTTAGCTTACCAGTCATATGTAAGATCTCAACATATTTTAGAAGGAAATGAGAGCCTGAGGGACATAGAGCCAAAACACACGAGAAGAAATACCTAGATTCAGCATGTGTTCTCTTACCTCAAGGTTTGCCGGGATCTGTAGGCGTCCTGGAAGCTTAAAGTTTAGCATTTACAGAGCAGCAGGAAGGGAAATACAGGCGCCTGTATTTCCCTTCCCCTTCCTGCTGCTCTGTAAATGCTAAACTTTAAGCTGCCAAGACACCTACACTTCCCAACAAACCTTGAGGTAAGAGAACAAGTTTAGCATTTACAGAGCAGCAGGAAGGGGAAGGGAAATACAGGCGCCTGTATTTCCCTTCCTGCTGCTCTGTAAATGCTAAACTTTAAGCTTCCAGGACGCCTACAGATCCCGGCAAACCTTGAGGTAAGAGAACACGTGCTGAACCTGGGTATTTCTTCTCGTGTGTTTTGGCTCATAGGAAGGTGGTAAAATGTCATGTTTGCTGAGGTAAATCAGCAATGGAAACCAATTTTGTGTGAATTTGGCATAGGAGTCCTCTATATTTAACTGTTTCAAACCTTGTGAGATTTTCTCATATGTAAAAAACTCCCATAGTTTTTTGTGCCATGTTTGAATAGTGGGATAACAGTCATCTTTCCACTTAGCTGCAATGACCATTTTTACGGCTCCTATTAGATTAATGATGAGTTCTCTCCATGATGACAAATCAGGCCTGTTCTCCCAGACATTTAGTAGCAATAATTCTAGTGTATTTGGCAAGGGACACCCAGTTATTTCATTATTTTTTTTATAATTTCCTCCCAGAACTTTTTTCACTTTTGGGCAAGCCCACCAACAGTGAGCATACGTGCCAGGATTTCTACAATTCTTCCAGCATAAAGGAGAGCTGGATTTATTTGTGTACCATAATTTTGGGAGAGTGAGATACCATTTTGACAAAAATTTTGAATGCTTGCAATCGGATAGGGAAGGCCTTCCTTGAAAATGATTTTCAGATGTGATTCCAATGTTCTTCTGCTGCAGCTGGGGCCTGTGTTTTGATCCTCTGGAAGGAGGAAGAGGCAGCTGTGGCGCTCACCATGAAATTGGGGCGGGGCGCGGAGGGTGGAGCTTAGCCAGGCTCTTTCAGCCGCTCTGCCCTTCGGCATTCAGGGCGCCTCATGCTCAGCTTGATCTGGATGCTGTTTTCAGCTCTCCTGGCACACAGCAAGGATTTGGCTCGCTGATTGGTGGCCATGGTGGTGTGAGAGGCTTCGGCTGGGCACATTGCTCAGAAGGATGGTGCTTTTGCCCGAGCCTCCAGCTGGGCACGGCTCTCAGGCTTCTACTCAGTGCGGCATGTTAAATGCTGCTCTTGAAAGCAAGCTGCTTTAGGTCCAACAGAGGCCTTTTAGAACCTTTTCAGGATGGCTAGTGGGGGGGGGGTCTTATAACCCCGCTCCCTCCAACGCCAGCCCCACACAGTACCTCAGGTATTAGCTTCGTCTTTTCCCTCAGGCAATTTGGTGCTCCTCTTTGGCCTAATTTTTGCAGGACTAGGCACCAGTGGGCCTAGCAGCCATTTTGTGTAAGCCTTGGTGGCCATTTTGTAAGCTGTTATGGCACAGTGTTTCAGTGGGGTTTTTTTGCTGCTTATCAGTGCCCGCTCGTTTGAATCCCTCTGCTGCCATCAGCTTGGTGGGTTGCATGTCAGCACCTGCTGGTTTGAATCTCACTGCTGCCATCAGCTTGCTGGGTTGCATACCTGCACCTGCTGGTTCGAATCTCACTGCTGCCATCAGCTTTGTGGGTGGGTTGCCTTCTCTCCAGGCCACCCCTCTCAGCCTTTTATTGGTCTGAGTATTGGGCTCTGCTCATTATCTCAGCCTAGGAATTATCATGCCTCCCAAAAAAGGCACCGGCTGTTCTAAGGGCAAACAGCCCATGAAGAGGCCTGCCCCCAGGCGGCCTGTAGTTGCCTTATCCTCCTCCAACAAGGATGTGGCTGTACCGAGTCAGCAGGAACTGCTAGACCACCTAGCAACATTGGAGCAAGCCCATGGGGTTCTTAGTTTGGATCCAGTGGCCTGGCATAAGAGGCCTGTTAAGGCGGCATCGAAGGAACCCTGTATTAATGAAATTTTGTCCTGTATTTCTGCTCTTGAGGGTTTGTCTGGCAGCAGTGGGATGGCTAGTGCATCAGCTGCCAGAGCATCCACCAGTCAAGCACTTGAGACTTCATTGGACGATGCTGGCCTAACCAAAAGATGTGATGGGGGTTCTGGGGAGCCTGAACAGGTAGTGCTAGCAGTTCCATCTCCAAAATTGGAGGGTAAGTCTTCCTTGCTTCAGCAAGGTACTGGGTGGCCATGGGGGCCTTGGGGTCAGGCCGCTACCCCCATAACCCCTTGTAAGCCTCCGGCTCCATATGAGCAGCCAGGCACATCACAATCTGTAGCTTACAGTGGTGTGTGGCCGCATGGGGGTCAGCCATCCCTCACGAGTTCAGCTGGATGGCCGACTTTTGCATCCCAGTCTCAAGTGGGAATGGGTTCAGTGGCCCCATAGGGGGCCTTTTTCAGGTACCCTTGGGTGAGCTATGGTTCAGTTCCATGTAGGGCATTCCCCTTTGGGGATACGGCAATGCCTCTTGGGAACCGCTTGACCCCGGCAACAAGGGAGAAGATCCTTAAGAGTGAGTATGTGGATGTCTTTACCCTTCTCTTCAGGGAGCTGAAGAAGAAGGATAAAGAGGATCTTGACAATAGGGATAAGGAGCAGCTTATGCGCCGTAAGGTGGATAGGACGTGCCAATTGGTTGCCTGGGTTTCTTATCTTTGCCGGGGTCATAGCGCAGGCACAGCCTTGGAGGGCAGCACCCCTGTTTCAGTATATGGATATCATATATATATATATATGCACATTTTGGAATTTCCCACAATTTTTCATAATATTGAATGTTCAAAGAGATGTTTCAGGCCTGGTAGAAAAGTTAAAGTCATGACAGTCTTCTTGAAATGAGGACTAAGAAGTGATCGAAGTAGAAGCAATTGAAAACTGGCCAACTCCAACTGCCAACAGAAAAGTGCAGTCTTCTTGTGAGATGGCAGGATATTTTAGATGTTTTGTAAAGCACTACAGTGAGATTACAGCCCCTTTGACTGGTTCATGCTGGAAATACAATACAACCAACATAGGCTCTTTTTACACACACTGAATAATACACTTTCTTTTTTTTTTTATAAACATTTTTATTGGATTAGACACATATAGAATTTATTACAATCATTCCCTTAAATTTTCCAATTCTAACCCCCTCCCTTCCCCCCCCTTTTGTTGACTTCCAACAGTTTTCCAACCCCTTGTCTATTCTCCCTCTACTCATTTCAAACTTATTGTACTTATTATAATATACTTTCAAACTCTTCTAAGCTTATCTATAGTAACATAGTGCTATCTCTATTTTCTTCCCAAATGGGTAAAAATATAACAATCTTAACTTATGGTTGTTGGGGGTTTTCCGGGCTGTATTGCCGTGGTCTTGGCATTGTAGTTCCTGACGTTTCGCCAGCAGCTGTGGCTGGCATCTTCAGAGGTGTAGCACCAAAAGACAGAGATCTCTCAGTGTCACAGTGTGGAAAAGATGTAGGTCATTTGTATCTACTCAGGAGGGGTGGGGTTGAGCTGAGTCATTCTGTAAGAGTTTCCCAGGGTGTGGAATGCTAATGGCGGGAGGCTTCACTGTATCCTGAGGAGGTTCTTTTGCATATGGATTGGTGCTTGATGTGCTAATCTTCTCTGCAGGGCTATTGTCGGGTGTGGAGTGTTTTGTTGGCCTGGTGTTTTTCAGAACTGGAGCCCATGCTCTGTTCATTCTTAAGGTTTCTTCTTTCCTGTTGAAGTTTTGCTTATGCTTGTGAATTTCAATGGCTTCCCTGTGCAGTCTGACAAAGTAGTTGGAAGTGTTGTCCAGTATTTTGGTGTCCTGGAATAAGATACTGTGCCCTGTTTGAGTTAGGCTATGTTCAGCCACTGCTGATTTTTCAGGCTGTCCAAGTCTGCATTGTCTTTCATGTTCTTTTATTCTTGTCTGGATGCTACGCTTTGTGGTCCCGATGTAAACTTGTCCACAGCTGCAGGGTATACGGTATACTCCTGCAGAGGTGAGGGGGTCTCTGCTGTCTTTTGCTGATCGTAGCATCTGTTGTATTTTTCGGGTGGGTCTGAATACTGCTTGAAGGTTATGCTTTTTCATAAGCTTTCCCATCTGATCAGTAATTCCTTTGATATATGGCAAAAACACTTTTCCTGTAGGTGACTGTTTTTCCTTGGTTGTTTGATTCATCCTGCCGCGCTTTCTCAATGAGGAAATTAATCATCTAAACCACGCACTTCAGGCAAATGGCTACTCCAGAAATGAAATCCGAAGAGCAATCAAACCCAGGATGAATCAAACAACCAAGGAAAAACAGTCACCTACAGGAAAAGTGTTTTTGCCATATATCAAAGGAATTACTGATCAGATGGGAAAGCTTATGAAAAAGCATAACCTTCAAGCAGTATTCAGACCCACCCGAAAAATACAACAGATGCTACGATCAGCAAAAGACAGCAGAGACCCCCTCACCTCTGCAGGAGTATACCGTATACCCTGCAGCTGTGGACAAGTTTACATCGGGACCACAAAGCGTAGCATCCAGACAAGAATAAAAGAACATGAAAGACACTGCAGACTTGGACAGCCTGAAAAATCAGCAGTGGCTGAACATAGCCTAACTCAAACAGGGCACAGTATCTTATTCCAGGACACCAAAATACTGGACAACACTTCCAACTACTTTGTCAGACTGCACAGGGAAGCCATTGAAATTCACAAGCATAAGCAAAACTTCAACAGGAAAGAAGAAACCTTAAGAATGAACAGAGCATGGGCTCCAGTTCTGAAAAACACCAGGCCAACAAAACACTCCACACCCGACAATAGCCCTGCAGAGAAGATTAGCACATCAAGCACCAATCCATATGCAAAAGAACCTCCTCAGGATACAGTGAAGCCTCCCGCCATTAGCATTCCACACCCTGGGAAACTCTTACAGAATGACTCAGTGAAGCCTCCCGCCATTAGCATTCCACACCCTGGGAAACTCTTACAGAATGACTCAGCTCAACCCCACCCCTCCTGAGTAGATACAAATGACCTACATCTTTTCCACACTGTGACACTGAGAGATCTCTGTCTTTTGGTGCTACACCTCTGAAGATGCCAGCCACAGCTGCTGGCGAAACGTCAGGAACTACAATGCCAAGACCACGGCAATACAGCCCGGAAAACCCCCAACAACCATCGTTCTCCGGCCGTGAAAGCCTTCGACAATACATCAATCTTAACTTATCTTTTTCAATAATAATAATAATAATCATTTTGGTATTCTGTACTCTATCTTACTCTTTCTAAGTACTTCAAAATGGGGCAAACAATTTGTCCCTCTTTATGCATAACTTCATTCCTGTTTCCCGTCTCTCCACTGCAGCTCTCGCGATGATAGAAATTTTCTCACAGCCTGCTATCACTCTCTGACCACAGGTATGAAAAACAATTGTCCAGTTTCTTTAATAGCTTCATTTAACTTAGTCCTTTTTCTAAACTATTTCTTGCCGAGTCTTCCCCTCATTATATTCCGTCTGTTGCAGTTTAAAGTTTCACTTTAAAAGTTCGTTACTTTAAGTAATCCATCCCAATTCGAGAGATAGTGATCTTTACCTTTTCAAGCGTCTTTCTGGGTTGTAATCACTGCTTCGATCTCAAATTCTTTTCCACCTACTTTTCCCCTGTTGAAGCTTGGGCATGTAGGTCTTATGCCAGCCGCACTGGCCCTGGTTCTGCCGCAGAGATTTTAGCCGACCTGTCTTAGGGTGGGACCTCAAGGGACGAGAGAGAATCCTTAGCGCAGAACCCCCCCTCGCCCGAGATCGACGCGCCCTGAGGTCTTTGAGCGTTCTTTGCCTGTTCTACGCCTGAGAGCAGGTGGCCGGGGGCTATTTGTGCCCCTCCGGCCGCTGAAACGGCAGCCCGGTCAGCTCTGCACTTAGAGCTGCGTTAGACCTCCATGGATCCCAAACCGGAAGTGAATGAATAATACACTTTCAATACATTTTCAATACACTTTCAAGCCACTTCAGCATTTATTTGCATGTCGAATTTCCCATTTCTTACCATAAAATCTAGTTGCAAATTCTGTTGAAAGTAGCTTGAAAGTGTATTATTTACCGTGTGTGAAAGCAAAGATAGTCTGAACAATGTCAAAAGGTTTTTGAGACTCTTAAAGCCAAGCTGGTAGCTAACCCTATTCTCCAGATACCTGACTTTCAGAAACTGTTCATCCTCATGATTCATGAGAGAGAGGGGGGGTGAGGGGTATGCTCTTACAGAAAAGGGGGGACAAGTTTGGTGTAGTGGTTATGAGCACGGGACTCTAATCTGGAGAGCCAGGTTTGATTCCCCACTCCTCCACTTGAAGCCAGCTGGGTGACCTTGGGCTAGTCACAGTTATCTGGAGCTCTCTCAGCCCCACCCACATCACAGGGTGTTTTGTTGTGGGGATAATAATGGCATACTTTGTAAACCACTCTGAGTGGGCATTAAGTTGTCCTGAGGGGCAGTATATAAATCGAATGTTATTATTTTTATTATAAGTTACTCCATCTGGTAGCATTTCCGAGTACGAAGCTACTACCATGGGAATATTCTATGAATTAGTTTAGATGATGCTTTGTACAAACCACATATTAAGATGCTATCTCACAAAAATAGAATACGGCAATTGGTTGGATCCAGTAGAAATCCCACAGACAAAAGGGGAGAGAACAATTTTTGCCAATTCCTTCATCCTGTAGCAGACACCAAACCCTCCTCTCATGCTGTCCCAGAGGTTTTGCTTTTTTCCAAAGAAGTAGCATTTTGAGATGCATTCTGGGTGGCAGTTGGAGGGAGGAAGGAAGGCAAGGAAATCAATGCTCTGCTGATGGAAATTCCTTCCATCACTGCAAATATTGCACAGGATGAAAGCCCAGCCATCTCTGATGCCTACATCTGTATTAAAGATAAATCCTATTCATTCTAATCCACATCTAAAAACTATAATGGAACCAAGGATCATTTTTCACCAGAGGACGCTGGTGACATTCCATATCTAATCTTTGTGTAAAGCAGTAATTTTTCTCATATACATCTAATACAATAAGGTACTGCATGGAACAGTTAATGAACTAGAGATAAGTGTTTTGTCCTTTATCCACAACTATGCTTTTTATTGGTTTATTGGTTTCCAGTCTTGCTTTCTAGTCTTTCTTGTTTTCTAGTCTTTCAAGATTCAGTTTTAAAGAATTTCAAAAAAGGAATTGCAGCATTCTCAGTTTGCCACAAACAAACACCTTTTAAATATGTGGCAAATTTTCAACCCTGCTACACTATGCTGGGCAGTATCTATTGCTTTTAAAATATTAGAAAATTATTTCTATCAGTCTCTCAGTGAAAGCTATTAGCAGAGCTCTAAGCACCATTGTAGTGCTAGATACAAGGTGAAAGCCAGACTGGCAGGGGCCAAACCACTGCAGGCTGAAGACCAGCTGGCACTTTGCAATACCTGAGAAAAGCATTGAAAAGCTCTGTCAATAAAATACTCATTTTCTTCCAACTGCTTTTCATCATCTAGGGTAGCCAAAACCCCAAGTGGCCACCTGCATTCACTTCAGCATTGATGGATGACATCAATACAAACTGATCCAAACCAACAAAACAAGAAATGCAGACTGATCCTATGAATGCTTACTTTGGAGCAAGTTCTATGGCATTCACTGGAAATTAATCTGAAGTAAGTGTTCATAGCCTCTGATATATTAAACTCTTCTGTGCTCAGAGCAATGGCTTACACATCAATATGCAGATAATTTGGCTACCGGGGCGGGGGTGGGTGGGAGGTCAGTGCTATCACCACTATGGCACAGCCATCTAAAAATATTTGTGCTGCAGCTGTTTAGGTTTGATGTGAGTTTTGCACTACCTGTATCTAAGTGTATACCATTCTGTTTCCACCTGAAAAGGAGAGCATTGGAAAAATGCAACTACTCTGCCTGGGACACCTTAGGACTAATTTATGTATTTTTGCAGTAGGCCAGGAACCACACTGTCCCAGGAAACACTTTGAAACATGCCTGGAACCTGAAAACTACTGACAATTTCTCTATGCAGATCAAGCAGATTACTTCTTATACCAGCAGTGCTAGCATGTAAGGAAAAGTAATGCTACCATGAGATGTAAACACAATATTCCTCCTTTTTCTTATGATTACTGATACATGAACTATGGGATCTAACCATATAGAATCCAAAACCATGCTACAATTGGTGATACACCATAGTCAATGTTGGCATTAGGGGTGTGCATAACAGGAAAAATGAGCTGAAATTACAACTGATTCAGCTCATTAAAGCAGCTTCCAGAATGCTGGAATTTAACAAGGCTGTGCAGGCAAGCCAGGCAGTGGCAGGCTGTTCAGCAGCATCTTGTTTTCCTTAACAGCAAGTCTTTCTGCACTCATCATGCAACCAATTGACTCCAAAAGGGGAGAGATTGAGTCCTTAGCATTAACTCCGTTGATGGGAAGGGGATGTGTGCAGCACATTAGTGCATTTTTCTTCAGTGCTTTCTGGGCAATGGTATTGCCATTAAGAGGCTTGTAGGGATCAAAGATTTGCTTTGCGCTGGGGAGGGGAGCAGTGGACGGCATGGTGCCATCAGCACCAACATTGCCATTAGACATGGGCACGATCCAAAAAAAAATACCGATCAAGCTGTTCGTGGATCCACGCTGGTGACGACCCCAGATCACCGATTCACTCCGATCAAGTCCCGTTTCTGGTCTGGGATCTGGGATCGGAGGGGCACCCCCCCCACACACACACACACTTAGAGCAGATGGGGAAAAACATTTTTAACCTGGCGACGAGCCGCCTCCCCTCAGGGAGGGGACGTTTTCTCTCACACACACGCATGCACGCAGGCACTTAGAGCAGAGGGGGGAAGTTTTTAACCTGGCGTTTTCTCTCTCTCACACACACACACACACAGGCACTTAGAGCAGAGGGGGGGGGGAGTTTTTAACCCGTCCCTGCCTCTCCAAATAGAGAGAGAGAGAGAGACCCCATCAACAAGTTTCAGACAGCTTTTTAAAAAAAGCAGGGATAGAATCCTCCATCCCACCCGATTTTAAAAGCAAGCAGCCAGTCTTCCAAAAGCATATTTTAAACAGGAAGAAAGTAAAACCAGGATCCACACAGATCCTCATGGATCCTATGGTTTTTTAAATAGGAAAAACACAAAATGAAACATCAAATCACATACCAACTTCTTGCAAAAAGCAGGCACTGGGCTGAGAAGCCAAGAGGAGAGAGATATCTCTTTTCAGTTAACTCTTTCAGCACTGAACAAACTCAGGAGAGGAGTGCAAAACAGCTTGATAGCTGCTCTCAAAGCAAGTGGTTTTTGAAAAAGTTAACACTGAGAAGAGATCTCTTCTTAACTCTTTCAACGGCACTGAATGAACTCAGGAGGAGCACAAAACAGCTTCTGCTGATGATAGCTGAACTCAAAGTTTTCTCTATCTCTCTTCCCCATTCCTCTCCCAATCACTTCGCTTATATTTTTCTCAGGAAGCCACCTTTTCACTCAACTGTTTGCTTTTCCTCACTAGGGGAAATATTATCAAGTTTCAAACAGAGCTCAGACATTCCCCTGCCTCCGTTGCCAGGGGAACAGATTGTTGGCGCCTGAATGTCTAGCTTCCCGGTCCTATCACGATAGCCCTGGAGTCCCAACTGCTGGATCATTTGCTGTGGAAGACAACGATCCACCAGGTCACGATTGGGAGATTGCCATTATTGTGGGGGTTTTTTGATCGTAATCCAGATTGTGCCCATCTCTAATTGCCATCTCCATCCCTTTCGGTGCATTCTGTGCATGGTGCAAGGACAAGCTGGGGACCAGCTGAGACTTTGGTTACTGCAAGGCAGATTAGGGTGAGGATGATTCACTTGCCCCTTATTGTGGAAATGATAGCAGCACCCAAAAGTAATAATTTATTGGCTTTGCCACTATCATAAAAAAGCAATTTTTAAAAATTTTGCTGCACTGTGCTGGTTGGCAATGGAGCATTTTCCTGCTTGTGCCCTATGCCGGTGTGCCATGCCAGCGCTGCTTTGCAAGTAAGTTTCCTGGTATTAGGTTTTCATGTGCTTGTGAAGAAACTAATTGGATCGAAAGGGGTATGGATGATGTGTAGATCTCCTCGACGCATGCGTAGATCTCCTGGATGATGTGATATTTGGTTAAGCGCAAATAGAGCTTCATTTTCCCAATCCCTCCTGTCCTCTGAAAAGAACAGTGTCTGCATCCCTTGGGATCCATAAACATGGAACTCTGACCTCAAACTTGGTGAGTTGGTGATTTAAAGGGAAGACTGTGTTCCATGCAATTTTAGTGTCATGTGCAAAAACAGTTGCCCCCGAGCCTAAATTCCCCACCCCCTTGAAAAGAATAGTGTGCATCTGCACATGCTCAGCCAATGCATACATAATGGGACAAAAATCATGAAAACAAAATAGACAAAAGGATCAGTTCTGAGGCAGCACTGTTTGACCCAGAACAAACCAGTAATAAAACAAAATTATTCCAGAACACCTCCTCTCCCCTAGAGCCAAAACTGAAATGGAAATGGAAACTTTCTTGGTGCACACTTCTACTTAGCATTTTGTGCAATGTTCCACAGTAAAAAGAATTGGTATTCAGACTCAGTTATCAAAAAAGTGTGATTTTATAAATTCAGCATACTTTAATACATCACAACCAAAGTAGTTATTTGGCAACAATAATTACCAATTGGCTGTTCTTTCTACCTCAGATTCTTTGTTAATTAAAAGAAAAATTGTAAATGTGTATGTCATGAAAGCACTGTAAACGAATATTAAATGTCATATGATGTCAAATCTGATTTTTAAGGTTAATTCAATCTATATCAGCTATCATTTCCTTAGACTAAAATCTACTTGGAAAATTAAGAAAATTTTAAAAATATATGTGCAGCAGAACAGGATCATGTCCTTCTCCAGTGTAGAAAAACATCTACTTATCACAATGGATATGACCCTGATATACTTATGAAGCCAGGAGGTGAGCATAAATCCATACATTAGTTGCAAGAGAACATATAATTATTCCTGCCAAAAATGTGTGTTAGGAATGCAAGGATTCAAAGGCACTTTTAATTCACATTACTTTTTAAAAGCATATGATTTGTCTAATGTATTATTAGTCTCTTCAGATGAAAGGAAAAACAGATTAATGACAAAGAACATATTGATTGAAATGCAATTTCTATTACCACTTTTAAATGGTGTTTTTGCATGCAAGTTGGAGTTTCAGTAAACAAAGCTTTTGTGCACATCCCTAGAACATATTGTTGCTCATTTCTGTGCTATGTTTTAACTGATTTATACGCTCAATTGTAAATCATAGTTCACAATGTGTATGAGATATTTGTTGCCTTTTAATTAGGAACTGGTTTTTGTAAAACACACACATACTTTGTGCTTGGAAAGCACACACAGTGCTTGGAATTGTGACATGTTGCATACATCCCCCCCCCTCCCAAATTTAAAAGAAAAAATGTTAGGGAAAACATGTTTCTTTGCATCATCAATAAATGTATGTATTTATAAATGAATAAATGAATAAATAAATGAATAGAAGATTGGATTAGATTTTGTATGTTATGATTGCCTAACTAAAGCACTCTACATTTGGGATCCATGGTGGCTAATGGACTTGGATTTCAATGGACTTAGACGGATGTAACTCTGTTTAGGACTGCACTTACAATCAAGCACTCAGGCACAAAAAGCTATTTGAAATCAAGCAATAAATGGGGCTAATTCCATCTAAACCAGATAGTTTCAAGAGAACATTAGCAGCAAGACAGTGAATAATTATTGCTGCCCAAAACATGTGCTTGGAATGCAAGAATTCAAAGGCAAGCAAGCGGCGTATTGGACCCATTATAAGTAAAGAGTGAAATCCTTTCTATCTGCTTTAAACTGAAGAAGCATCCCACAATAATGGAAATCAACAAGAAGTTTCATTGCTCGAGAAAGATTATATATCAGATATTGAGAATTTCATATTCTTTCAAGTTTGCAGACATTACTGTTAATGAAAAAGATGAGTTCAACATGCATACGTTCTAGTATGCAGAATGAAATTCCTCAGCTGAAGAAATACATGGAAAGTGCTATTTTGAAGCATTATCTTGATTTTCCAGAATGGTAACACAATTCAAAGATGCTTGGGAATTACAAGGCCTCCTTAAAAAAAACCTTGGGTTTTGTTCTTATTTGTTTTCAGTATTTACTAGCTATGTAGCATGAGCATGTGTTTTTCTTTAATTCTACTGATTTCCTGGACAATGGTATTTCTCCCTTCCAATTAGATCCTTGCAATGGAGGAGCACAGAGCACTCCCAGCCAATCACAAGCTACAGAGAGCTGCCTTCTCTATTCCACCTCCCTTGTGGGTCCCCTCCTTTGTGGAGATTTCCTTCTGGAAGTAGAAAGCCTGGAGGAACCAGCAGCAGTAGAACGGGTCCAATTCATTTGAAATTTGGGTGGCCTTTAGTGGACAAGCAATAGTCACTCCCCTAAAATGTTGATGTTATTCAGTTGAAAAATACCTTCCCAGCCTCCTCTCCCCCTTGAAGGGAATAATAGCAGGACTTCAGCTTGCTTATTCTTCCTCTTCTCACTTGTGGGAGTGGAGGCTTTTTCCATCTGAAAGTAGAAAGCTTAGAGAAACTGTACAATTGGAATACTTGGTCCACTTGACTTGGGCGGGCTTCTGTGGACATGCAGTAGTCACTTCCCTGAAATTCTGAGGTTGACAAATTCTCCAGCCCCCCCCCCGAAGTCCCCCATAAGGGAAACACTGCTGACCTCCTTCCTTTCTTTATTAAACAAACAGACCAGAGCAAGAAAGCGTGGCAAACAGAGAGTTTTCAGTGGAAAGGTAGTTTTTTAAAAAAATTGTTGATCAGTCACTGTAAGAGCAGGAAAATGAAACAAATGCAGACAGGGTTTTTTTTAATGCCAATGCCCACCTGGAATTCTCTTGCTAGGCTGCCACCATTTTAGAAATTGGAAAAGAGAGAAGTACAGCTGTGCAGAGGTATCTACTTCAGGTTTCAATGTGCTTGAAACTGAGTTCTTTAGATTGGAAGAAGGACTGCGTTCTGTCCAAATTTGGTGTCTTTATCCCTATAAACAGCTGTCCCAGACCCCTGAATAGATTCCCCATTGAAAATAATGATCCTGAAGAAAAACTACACAGACTGACTCCTGAACCTATATCATACCCAGCAATAAGCAATCACACCAATCCACCTCCCCACAGTCCAGATCAGAAGTAATAACAAATTTTTCTCTGTGTACACCTCTATCTGAGAGTATTTCAGTACTCATTGAGCCCTGTATCAGAGTACTGGAAATCTGGCTTGTTTGCCAAAGAGTTTGTGTGATTTTTTTTAACAGCAAAATCTTTTTATTCTAATATTTTTACGAATTTGATATATCACAGAACACACTTTGAGCTCTTAGCTGAAGAGTAAGTAAAATAAATAAAAGGTCAGAATAAAAAGATTTTGCTGTCCAGAAAAACTTTCACACAAAAATTTTGGCAAACAATCACTCAGCAATCTGAGATATGCTTTTGCCATATCAGATTGAAAATGTGCAGTATATGCTGGTTACAGCACAAAGCCCCTCACCCTTCTCTTGCACACTAGTGCAATACCTCTGAATACATCATTAATATTACTTCATAACTTCTAAGAGCTAAAAGACATGTACACTTTGATTAAACCTGTCTTTAGCGCTGTGATTTAATATGTGGCATCTCGGCAATATAAAGGTCATCATGATACTATTTCAGGGCAGAAAAACTAAAGGAAAGTAGGCATCTTAGCCAAGGCTTTTATAATTTTCTTTGCTAAGTTTTATTAATTATCATTAATCTTGGTCTGTGATGCCCGTTAAAAAGGCTTGAGTGCTCCTGGCTGTAAGAGTGTGTACTGAAAAACACTTCCATGATGGAGACTAATGTTTCCAAGGCAGTAAATAAAATTCAAGACCCAAATATTATCTTCAACAAATGCTAAAGTTAGTGAGGACCTTGAATGCTAGACCTAAGCTGTCCTCTGGTTCCTGTTTCCCATCACAGAGGCATGAGGGAAAAAATGGGCCTCAGCTGATAGTATGATGTCAGTTCTGGGGAAAAGCTGGAGGTGATGTCATACCTATTTCAAAGTTACCTGAAACTCAATGAGATTCTGGTGATTTCAAGAGAGTTGTGATGTCACTTCCAGGTTTTCTGCAAAAATGATATCCCACCTTCAGCTGGTGGCCAATCCCCATGTGCCCCCGCTCCACTAGTTTCCCACTGGTTGCCATGCTATGCCTGGGAACACTATTTCACAATGAATTTAAACCAATTCCACAGTAAAGATCCCAAAGAGAAAGTCAAGAGTTGAGGTTTGCAGTCTCTTCCACTTTATAAGCAGCACACAATTTTACTAGCATATGCAAAGATTTGAAGAGCGCTAAGCACAGACAATTCCTTTTTGAAGATACTGAAAACAGGCTCTTTGGAATAGTAATTTCTCTTCTCTGAAGATAGACAGTTTAATTAAGTACTAAAGGAGATTTGTGGCTTTTTGTTTCTAAGTATTCTCTCACAGTACTGTGATGACCTAGCCCACCACAAAAAACACCTTACCATGTAATTGCACAGAATAAACTGCAATGGGAAAGATCTGGGGCAAGATTAAGAGAAATAATGCAAATGTAGCCATAGAGCCTACATGTCTTGGGCAAGGAATACACAACATACAGAAAATAGACCACAACTTTATTGAATACAGCCACTGGAGCTCTGGCATGGCATATGGCATGAATCCACAGCATCAAACAACCCACTTGCCATTTGATGGCACACCTTCTTCTGCTCTCATCTGGGCAGCATGGGATGGCAGGAGGTATAGCACCTATCTGGGCATGACCCTGGTGGTATCTACCACCCAGGATGAAGACTGTAATAGCCAGTGCATGCACATACCCTTCAGCTTTCCTCAGATCCCTTAAGAGGACCCTGAAAAGGGGGGTGAGACACCCAGCTAGCACAACTCACTCTAGTCAATCCAGCTCAGTGTCTCAAAATTACCCAAACTGCCAAGTTGTGACAGGCAGTTCCAGAAGTAGCTGGCACCTAGTGAGGAAGGGAGACCTTATGTCTGCTTCCTCTGCCACAAAGAATGGTAGTGAGGTCCACAAGAGGCTGTTGGCATGAAGCCAGACCCCACCTACTCTCCTCCCCACTGGCACCACAAGCACAGCTATGGGTGTGCAGCCAGCCCTTCCCCAATCTCGCCTCCTGGCTGCAATGTAACTCGCAGTAAGTCAGTGATCCCCTTTCCCAACACCTTTCTAGATGGTATTCTCCATCTCCATGCCCCACAACTTCTCTTTAGTCATTAGGAGTTTCCACCAAGGCTTAGAGATGCTCCCCATTTTATGACTCTCAATAATACTCACAGCCATCAGTTCAGAATAAATGTTCTACAGTCTTGCATCTTTCTTTTTTGAGCTTAAGCTATTACCCTATATGCTTTCATGATAAAGAGCCTTTGCTCCTGGAGGCTATCCATGGCTACTTGAATTGCCTTTGCCTGGGATGCCTTTTACTTAGCATGCCCCTGGCTAAGAAGCTACTTTTATGATTCTTCTGCACAAATCCCAAACGAAAAGTCATTTCTGCTACCCATCTCCACTTGACTCACTGGCTTTTGAAAGGCCCCCTCCATAGGTCCTGTCTACCCATACCATGCTATCACACTTTGTAGCATACCACCCCTTCTGCTTCAGTCAGCATAGCCAGGTATTGTAATTTCATAGTACTTCTGGTTATATCTGAGTATCATCAGTGCATGGGCAGGCAGTCAATTAGGATTTTGCTGCTTTACTTCACAAACTCCACCAAAACCAAAAAGCAATTTGAGAATTTGGTGCACAATAGAGAGCTAGAGGAAAATTCTTCATGTATAGCAACAACACCTTCCATTTAAAAGGGTATGAATCCTATTACCTGTTAAGTGGTCTTTTCTTTGTTTCCTTAGTAGATGGAGTCACTGATCATATTGACTTCCTTATCAGGATTTCTGTTGAAACGTATTCATGAACCGAGGCAGCTCAAATAAGTAGTTTACTCACATCATATTCAGCATATCCAGTCAAATGACATCTTTGGCCTCCAAATCTTTAAGCCAGCATGATCTTTTGTGAGGGAGAAATTCATTTCTGAAGACAAAGGAAGAAACAAAATGTAATGTTAAGCAGGTTTAGGTTGACTTAATTGTCAGATTCAACTATGCAAATTAAACTAAAACAGTGGCCCTCCTCATCCTTTATTAACCCCTAGAGTTTGCACAAATAGTGTTCAGTTGATTGTGCCCCATGATCAGTAAACCATCATATACTAAAAACATCTTATTATCTCCAGAGTTTTCCAGTGCTTTCTTTATGTATTCCTGCTGGAAAAGAATCCAGACAATATCAAGCCGCTTCTTTTTCAGGCCAATTGTCATTTGGCTAGCCCAGGGGCTAACCTGATGGTTTTTCTGAGACTGTGTCACATACTAAAATTATCCTTGTTAGGTGGGTTATGTAATGTTCCTATCATTTACATTACAATGACTCAAATCAACTGAGGATAATCATTAATGAAATGATAATACCGTAAGTAATAAAATAAAGTCTTCCTTTGCAGTTAAGGATTCCATCACTTGAAAAGATATAATTGTTGATATGTATATGATACACACGATACATTGCAACCTTGCAATTCTGCTGTTTTTCATGGAGCAGTGAGTGTGGCATACTATAACTGAGTATGCCACACTCAAATATAGAATACTATAACTGAGAAACCAGTTGAACTTTTAGCAAACAACAAAGTATTGTTTCCACAATGTTATACAAACAGAAGAACTTTAGATTTCCCCCCTAAAAAAAAAATGTTATGATACAACTTTGCAAGCAACTAGTATTAGTAATAATCTCATAATAATTCTTTAAAATTATTTCATCAATGGTTATGAAAGGTTGTTGGAAAACACCATGGAGGTACTGTTTCAATGGCCCAAATCAATCATGTCAGTCCTTTGGCAGACCAATGACTACCATTAATGTAATATCTCAGGGTATTATAGAAAGTTGCATCATCCCTTAATCACTGGAGCTCATTTATTCTGCAGCAGTATGAAGGTGAATCACAACAAACTACAATCTAATCTAGCAATGATCTGATCACTAGCATGAATGAAACGATAACTGAAAAACTGGAAGACGTGAGAAAGGGAAAAAAGGCTGGCTGAAAAGAGGATGCACCTTAAATGATAGTAACCTTGTACAAAACTATATCCATACATATTATGATGAAGGCCCAGTGACATGTTAAAATTTCATCCAAAAATCTCTTCCCCACCCCTATGTTATTTAGATTAAAAATTCAAGCCATCCTTGAAGTGTAGCCATTTTTAGATTGAAGAAATTTTTCCTCATATCTCAACACAGCTCTGTAGTTTAAGCACACCAATTAAACTTTAAATAGTTATTTATGGAGTCAGAATGTAAGTACTCATGTTGACATTTGGTCAGAATGCAATGGCTAAAACCTCTGGCTATACATAAATGGCTAATGAGATTTGTAACGACCACAATTAGTCTGGGTTTGTATCACATCTAAAAGGCTAGTTACACCTCCTAAGCACATTTTAATGTGGTTAATTGTTTTCTCAAAAGTGAAGATTAAGGATGTCTTATGACTGACCATGCTCATTCTCTCCCATTGACAACAGTTACTTAGTTTAACAATATCTGGAAATGCTTTCTGATGATGATATGACAACTATTCTACAGAAAGACACCAGAAATATGGTACATACAAGTGGGAGACACACAAGGACAGGGAGCATCTCATTTTTCCCTCCCTCAGCATGTCTTCCTTCTCTTCCCTCCCCTTTTCCTACTTTCTTCTCTCCTTCCCACCCATCTTTGTCTGGCCTCTGTCTTTACTAGAGATGGGCAAGAACCAGGAAAAAACTGAACCATGTCATCCAGGGCAGGCCCCGCCCACACCGGACTCAGGCTGTGCCGACACCCCCCCCCACAGCCCTCTGAGCTGATGGCGAGCCCCCCGGGGGCCAGACCCCCACTTACCGGGACAGCGGCCGGCTGGGCGATAGAGGGAGAGGAAGAGCTGCGGGACCCAGAGGAGCCCTGAAGGAGACCCCAGGGAGGAGCCACAGCGGCAGTGCCCCCCGCGAGACAAGGAAGTGTGGCCGCTGCAGTGCCAAGCCACAACCCGGCTGGCATAGGCGAGGCCGCCTATGGCAGAGCCCAGCCGGTGGCGGGAGCTCTCGGCGGCGCTGCTGGAGGAGACGGCCGGGCAAGTCCTGGCACAGCAGCCGCTGAGGCCATGCCCCGGCCCTCAGAGGCAAACAGAGGGGTGGGGCCCTGGGAGGGCTAGCAGCTGGCGGGCTGGGGGAAGGAACAGGAAGCCCCAAGAGAGGGAGGAGGGTTCAGGATGGCATGGCTCCGGCCCAACTGGCCCGGAGCCGTGGGGGGAGGAACCCCTGTGTGAGGGACAGGGGCTGGACCCGTCAGGGGGAGAGCTCCCAGGTGGAAGAAGGGCAGGGGATAGGCATGTAATAAGGGAAGAGGGTAGATTGGCTGACCCTCAGGGGGAGGGCAGGAACAGGGTTATAAAAGGGGGAGTTCCCCAGGAAGCTGGGGAGGAAAAGTTGGGCGTGAACTGGCTAGAGAGAGTGTGTAGATTCATGACCCAGTGGGCAGGCAGAGGGTGCTGGTGAGGCAACTACCCTTCCTTGCCCAGTTTGAGGCCGAGGGAACTCCCCTGCTGAGACCCCGGGAGGACGGCAGAGGGGCGCGAGCAAGTGGCGGGCGGGGTGGCGGCTTACACATGTGGTTCGTGGTTCATCAAATTTCACGAACCACGAACTTTCATGAACCTGCCCTGGTTCATGAACTGGTTTGTTTGGTTCGTGAAAACGTCACATCTGGGTCAGAAAATCAGCACTTCGAAGTCAGCAGAAGGTCACTGCCGGGCCAGCAGAAGGTCACTGCCAGGTCAGCAGAAGGTCTGCAGGAAGTCCATGCCCTGTTGCCTGGGAAACTGATTGATTGGCACCGGGCTGTCTGCAGTGACGAACCAAAAAACAAACCAAATGAACCAGCCTAAAAGTTCATGGCGGTTTGTCAGAAATGGGATCTGACAAACCGTGGTTTGCGAACCATGAACCAGCCTAGTTCGTGCTTAATTTTGGTTCGTATTTTGGTTCATGCCCATCTGTAGTATTTACCTTTCCCCCTTCCTGGCAGCTTCTCCCTTATGGCCCAGTTGCATGGTGCTGAATGATCCAGGCCTAGTTGAATGTTGTAGAAACTGCATGGACTTTCAGGGGGTACTTTTCTCTGTACCCCCTTTCCCAGATAATTTCCTCTTTTCCTCTTCCTAACAGCCTCCATATGCTCATCTTTCCCTATGTCCTTGTCAAACCCACTAAACAACTTCCCTTGTATCTGCACTCCATCTTAATCTATATTTATTAATGCTGCCTTTTTTCACAATCAGGACACAAAGCAGCTTACATCATTCTCCTTGTCTCCATATTATCCTCACAACATTCCTGAGAGGTAGATAAGGCTGACAGTATGTGACTGGATTGAAGTCTCACAGATCCTACTCTGAAGTTAACCACTACACACACTGGCTTTTGTGGTGGTGGTCAGGAGGAGACACTGTTTTTCAACAATAGCTAGCAGCTGTGCCTGGGTGACTCATGCAAGCCATGTCATTTCAAGTTGCCTGGGCCTGGCCCCAGTGAGTCCTTCTTCAAAGGCCAAAATAACCGCAAAAAGGCTCTGTCCCCTCCCCCGCCTTCTACTAACAGAAACCAACCCTGGAATACTAGTTATACTACTATGGTTGCCTAGCAACAGCCAATGAGGGCATCTGGTTAAAACTGTATGCATTCCCTGTACAATTTTAGGTTTTTTTATCTCCCAATTTATTTCTTTTTAAGTATGTAGGAAGATCTGTCTTGTCTGTTCCTGGATCCAATCTCTGGATTTAAATATCTGTAGATCAGGGCCTGTTGGCTATTAATATACAAGATATTATGTACAAACACAGTAAGAGGTTAAGTTCTGGAAACTAGAATTAATGGAAGAAAAGTTCTGCTGCATTCCTCCTCCAATGTTCAGATATTCAGGGGACCCTCTGAGTTCTCTTCTCCCTATCCTTTTGTAGATAAGAAACTCAATAAATTAATTGTAAATTTCTGCTGTGTTTTGAACTGGTCATGATGCACTAAGAATATTCCTAATACTTTTATACAACAAAACATTGCGGAAGGGGGGAGAAGTATGTGCATGTCATGTGGCTCTTGAGCATCTGAAGATCATCATAAGTGCCAGTGATTCAGAGGGTCAGTAAATCTGGGTAGCCCTGTTATATTCTAAGCTCTCTTGTGCAATGCACAGAATGGAAGGCACAAAGTGCAGGGATGCTGAGCACTACATCAAGGCAAATCATGGGCAGCAGTGGCACCAGGGTTTTTGGTGCCTGCAGCCGGCCAGCGGTCGGGCGCCCACACACCCACGCGTGCGCACACGCATCAGCCTGCATGATGATGTCACATGTGATGTCATCACGGGCGCACACATGCCGCCAGCCCAACTGCTGTGGCGGGCAGCTCGGAAGGTGTGCGGGTGGCCTCCGAGCTCTCCTTCTCGGTTTCCCTGTGCCGCCCAAACGCCTGCCCACGGCTGCTGAGCCCAGCTGGGGGCGTGTGCTGGCGGAGGTGGTGGCTCAGGGCTGGAGGGCTAGGAGGCTGCAGGTCAGTGGTGTGCGCTCCCATCCCCAGCGCCTCCTCCAGCACCCCCTCTGGCACCTTGCACCTAGAGGCCACTGCCTACCTGGCCTCAATGGGCATGCCAGCCCTGATCATGGGTATTGTGCCCAGGGCATTAAAGCTAGACCAACTCATGCTGCTGCAGTTACACTGTTCAACTTCTTACACAAAGTATCTGTGAGAAGACAGAGAGCATGGAATAATTACAAAGCTCAACATGATTGTATTGGTCAACATGACTTGGCCTTCTCTTGTACCAGTACAATATAACATCTCCCAAATGTGAATATGAAATGTGAAGGTGAATAGTTCAAATTCTTTCAGACTTCCAAAGTACCAATGCTGTGCCACATCGCAGTATATAGCATGTTTATATGAATTGTTCTATGCCACAGATTTCATCTCACCAACATTCACACAGTCATGAACAACAAAGTGCAAAGAAAGGACAAACCATGGAAACCACTCTACTGCAATGGACTTTTGCAAATATTAGCAGGAATGGCCTCAGTGGAAGATTTCTCTCTCTCTCTCTCTCTCTCTCTCTCTTACACACACACTTACTCAAACACACACAAGCGCATGTAGACATTTCATTTAACAGAAGAATATCCAAACTTCTTTTCCTTCAGAATTTTAAACATTGATATCTCTTTGTGAAGAGAGATTTTATTCTCAATGTTGTGCCAGTGTGTATACTTGAAAACAAACTAGCCTTCTTGTGGAGAATTCCTGGGCTTGTATCAGCCAAGTGCCTCCTAAATGCAACAGGAATGCCATATGGGATGCACTCAGCAGAGATCTTAAATCAATTTTGTCATGCTACCTAATTTGTCAAGGGGAGAAGAGACATTTCTCTGGTGATAAATGATTGAAATACATCAGAATAGTGCATTCAGGTGCATCTTAGAGTATATACTTTGAGAGTTTTGATTTGAGCTGTCACTGGAAACATGATTCTGCTTTTTTGTTTTTGGCAAATACTGGACTTGTAAAAAACTTCTCTTCAGCCTAACTCAGCTATATTTTTTATTCTCCAAGACAAGCCAAAGATGACAAATCAAGTTAAAGGATCAGAATTAAATCATCAAAAGGGTGGTCTAAAGCAAATACTTTAGGATTCTTTTTTTGCTTGTAGGTTCAATAACAGAACCTTTTTACAATACCTGGAGAAATACAAACTCCAATATACCTCTTCATATATTTTGAAATAGAAACCTTGTTCATCAGTCCACTATAGTAGACAGAGTATTGGGACAGGCTGAAACATCTGCTCAGCCATGAAGGTCACTGAATGGCCTTGAACTAGTCATCTTTTCTCAGCCTGGCCTAACCCACAGCGATGTTGTAAGGATAAATCAGTGACTGGAAGTAGTGGTCAAGCGCTAAGAGAGAATATGATGAAACTGAATCGAAGAAAGGTGGAGATGATATTGGAAGAGAAGGCTGATAGTATGGGGATGCCACTGACACATTCTGATGGTGTGACAGCTTACTTTTCTGGATCTGTGAAACACCTGAGAATAACATAGGATCTGATGCTGCTCTTAGAAAAACAAGGAAGTAGCTAGGAGTGGTTTCTACTATCTATATTGAGTGTGCCAACTGGCTCCATATCATCATTATGCTGACCTTGCCATGCTGCCTCAAGGCTAGATTTTCAGAATGTGTTATATATATGGCTGCTCCTGAAAATTGTTTTGGAAATTTCATCTAGTACAGAATGCTGCTGCAAGATTACTGATTGGTTTGTGCAAACATGAGCATATAACGTCTGTGCTTTGGTAGCTTTACTGGTTACCCATTTGTTTCCAGGCACAATTCAAGGTTATGGTGCCTGGAAACCTTTAAAGCCCTATCTAATGGATCACCTTTCCCCATATGATCCTGGGTGCCCTGCCAACTAAAGTGCCTCACTTCAGACAGTCTTCTATATTCTGAATGTCTGTTCATCTACAACCCATCTGAGTTCTTTTTCAGTGACTGAACCCACACCTTGGCACAATGTGCCAGATATGGACGTTTCCACATCCTTAAAGGGATGACCAATTCACTGAATACTAGCAGCTTTTCCCCTTCACTCCAGACGTCCGGAAAAGCTGCCAGAGTTTGGTGAGCGGGCCATCCTTTTAAGGATGTGTGGAAACAGTCATGACATGGAAAACTGTCTGACATTCAAGGTCTGACATTCAGTCATTATGGGGTTAAATGTATTTACTCACTGTGCTATTGTTTGTATTTACCTGGAAGAGAACCTGGCACAGAGCCAATAGCCTGGAGCCCGGGAAACTGAGATGTGTTGGTAAACTGTTATTGGTCAAAGGTCAGGTGATTTTCTCTCAGGGTCAAGAAGACAGAGGAAGAATCCCCACTGTTATTCTTCTTGTTCTCGTGGTCTAAGTTTGTAGCATGTAGCAGCAAAATGTAGCTCATAGTGTTTCTTATTTTGTAGCAATCCTATTTACCTTTGCCTTTAGAAGTAAATGTTTTTAAAAGGCAAACAGATGTTTAACTCTCTATTGATTCAAGATCCATTGCACCTCTGATCGTATACTATTTTAACCCATTTTCCCCAACAAAATTGGTAGCAGAGCGACGGTTGTTGAGATGTTTGCAATGCAAGCAAATGATTTTTGAACGACTTAATGGATCTTTAAAGAGAGAGACTAAGCTAAATAGGCACAAAGGCTTGGATTTTTTTTAAAAAAAATTCTTTCTGCACTCAATAGTGATCAGGAAAGAAAATTTCAGATCATGCTGTTGAGAGTTTTGCCTAGGAACTGATTTGCCTTGAGGAACTGAAGCTGAGGACCATTTTTGAAAGTTTTTTTTCCTCACTCTCAGAGCAGCAAATGAGGAACACAAACCACTACAGCCAGCAGCTTGCAACTGATCTCCCCAGCTCAGCCTGAAAAGGAAGCGTTTAATCCTGTGCATGCCTGATTCAGCCTCCCTGAAAGAATACTGTCGTGGGCTGGTCCAGTAGTGAGGTCAGAGTCCATTCCAGAGTCAGATAGCAAGGTCAGGCAGTCCAAAGATCAGTTAACAGCAGGTCCCGAGGACTAGGCAAAAGCAGAGTCAAGGCATGGTCCAAAGGTCACAATAGTAAGGCAAGGTTCAGTAGCATGGTTGCAGCAGGAACAAGATTCCAACATGTTGCTTCCACACTCCTGGTTGTCTCTGGCAGGGTTTTATAGGTAGGCTGAGCTGGCAGCCAGCTGCTTGAGAGCTTTCCTGTGCTTACTTCCTCATCACTCTCAACAAGCATCTGGCATCTGGCCAGGAGTTGTACACTTTGCCACCTTTCCTGCAGCTCCACTCATTGCTTTTTTTCTTCTAGCGCTCTCTGGGTGAAGTTGGAGGTTTGAGTGTCCTTGACAGCGCTTCACCAGTGGTGTTGGAATTGGAGGACAGTGGTGCTGCTGGCTCAGCTGCTGACTTTGGGTAACTGCTGGTTGGACTTCACCAGTGGTGTTGAGGCTGAAGGGTGTTGGGGCTTCTGGCTCAGCTGCTGGCCATGGACTCTGATCTACCAGCAGCTGTTCCTTCTGATTGCCGGCTTCTACTGTATCGGAGCCGGCAAGGACTCCCAAGGAGTCCTCAACTTCACTGAGAGCCAAGCTACAAGTGATGCCTTACACAGGTTGGACACTTGTCAGCTTCCTTCAAGTTTTGATGGGAAATGTAGGCATCCTGGTTTTACAGCTTGGCTCTCCATTACAGCTGCAAGACCAGGATGCCTACATTTCCCATCAAAACTTGAGGGAAGCTGACAAGTGTCCAACCTGTGTCAGGCATCACTTGTAGCTTGGCTCTCAGCTGCATGAGAAATACCTTCTAAACTCCAAGATGAGCAGTCCCAGTTCATCAAATTAAAGGAATGTGAGTACATGCAAGCCCATTGAACCTAGCTGTACCTAAACTAGAATAATTATAGCTGGTGGCTTATTGCACTAAGAAATCAGCTGCAAATGTACAGAGCTGCTGATGCATTAATCAAAGATGTCCCAGCAGATCAGGAAGAGAAAATTGCCTTCCTTAGGCAAGATGGCTTGGCAAAAACCTTAATTATGAACTCAGTAACTCACCATAAAGTATCTAGCTTGCATACCCTGGAAACTGCAAAGGATAGGCTTGATTTTTTAAAGAAAAAGTATGAAGGACAAATGTCCAGTAAAATCCTGTACCTAAAGAGCCAACTGTATGATTTTAAAATGAAAGAAGTTGATTCATTGCCTGCCCATGGCAATCTATGGTCAATTGAAAGATTTGAGAAAAGTGCCTGAAGATGAGGATGTTATTGCAGCAATTCTGAAAGGCTTACCCCCTAGTTACAAAAGTCTTGTGCTTTATCTGAGACACCAAAAGAATTTATTGCTAGATGATTTGTTGTCAGTTTTGAAAGAGGAAACAGATGCAAGACAAGCTGATGATCTAGAGACTGTGTTTGATGGGATGGCTGTTTTAAGTTTGAAACATGGGTGTAGAGGCAGAAAAATTAATTGTTTCTCATGTGGCGGAAATCATTTCTCCAGAGATTGTAAATCAAACAGGGCACATGGCCAAAATGCTATGGCTACTGGCTCACATGCTCACTCTGAAAGATTGCCACCTGCTGGCAGAGGGAATTAAAACAGCAGAGGAAATTTTAACAACAGAAGGAATTTCAGATCTCAAGCCAGAGGAAATCACTTTAATTCAATGGGAGGGAATGGCAGATATACTCAGAAAAATGTTAAAAATGATTATTTGCTAAGAATTTGTGATAATGAGGATTTTGAGAATAAGAAATTGTTCATGTTCAATAGTGGATCATGTATACATGTGTGCAAATACCGTGAATCCTTTTGTGAACTTGATACTGAGAAAAGACCCAGACTTTTACAAGCAAATAAAGAACCTCTTCATGTAGAAGGGATTGGAAGAGTGCCAATTAAGATGCTTACAACTACTGGAGATATAGTGGCTGTTAAATTACAGAATGTAGCTCCTGAAGCAGCAGAGAATTTGATCTCAACTAAGACACTTGTAGAAAATAATCATATGGTGATTCTCAAGAACAAACTAGGTAAAAGCATGATTGTTGGTGAGAAATCTGGCATTGAATTTGTAGTGGAAGAGAGAGATGGATTTCATTATCTTGTGGATGTTAGTGAAGACTCAGAAATTGTTGATAATGGTGAAGGACAAATTTGTCAAACTAGTCAAGGTGTTTGTGATCACCGCACTGTATTCATGGCATGTCAAATTAGGCATGTCAAATTAGGACACCGTAGTGTGTGAAGTGCTGAGAAGTTTTTAAAGGACTGTGGAATCCCTGTTCCTGTTTGTAACAAGGCAAAAGAAAGATGTGACCGATGTCTTAAAGCTAAGGGGACTAGCCCAAGCTACACAGGGAAGTCCACTACTCATGATGAGGAATTTCTAGAGACTGTATAATCTGAACTTGTCTGCCCACTAGCATCATCTTTTGGCAGGGACAAGTATTTTGCAACTTTTACTGAAATCAAAACAAAATACAGCTTTTTATACCTGGTGAAGAACAAAGATGAAACACTTTAGAAATTCAAATACTTTGTTGCCACAGTTAAGAATAAGTTTGGCAAAGCACCTCAGAGTCTATGTACTGATGGTGGTGGAGAATATTGCAATGCAGAATTTAAGAGATTTTTGGAACTTGAAGGCATTGAGCACAAAGTAACTATACCTCAATTGCCACAACAAAACGGATGTTCTGATCTATGCTTTTACACTCAATTTTACCCAATGGATTATGAGCTGAAGCTATGAACACAGTAGTATACCTACACAACAGAGTACCTTCAAAGGTGACAGGCATTACTCCATTTGAAGCCTGGTTTGGCAAGAAGCCAGCTCTGAAATACATCAAAGCTTTTGGTTCCAAGGCCTATGCCCACATACCAAAGGAGAAGAGAGGAAAGCTTGATCCTCAAGTAGAAGTTGGACTAATTATGGGCTATCCTACTGGTGGGAAAAGATACTGGATTTACAATCCTCAAGAACACAGAATTAAGGAACAAAATGTTGTATATATGGATGAGAACCATTTGCCACATGCTTCTAACCCAACTGAATCCACAGTGACTACTGATCCAAGAGATACAGAAACTGCTCCTGAAAAATTGGTCAGTTGGTTACCTGCACTGACACCCTGGAAACCGGCAAGTCCACCTTCTCAAGAGACTACCCAAACAGAAGGGGAAGCAGGGACTGGACCAGAGGAGACAGAAGCAGCAACCACTGTGAGGCCATCAGAAAGAAGCAATAAAGGAAACCCACTAAAGAAATATGAATTTTGTGAGACTGTGCAACTTATAAAAGAGCCTAAGAAATGAAAAGACATATGTAAACTACCTGCAGAAGAAAGAGACAAATGGATTGAAGCACTGGAAGAAGAACTACAATCCATAAATACAAAACAAGTATGAACTTTACAAATCTACCTCCAGACAGAAAACCTGTTGGATGCAAATGGGTGGTCAATATCAAATATATTGCTGATGGAACTGAGGAAAAATACAAGGCGTGTCTAGTAGCCAAAGGATTCTCACAGGAATATGGAACTATTTTGAAACTTTTGTACCAGTTATCAACCATGCAATGTTCAGGACACTACTTAGTGCTGTAGCATCAAGAAACACGATAGTGAAGTATTTTGATATAAAGACAGCTTTTCTCAATGGAGAATTATCTGAGGAAATCTATATGGAGCAACCTGAAGGTTTCCAGCTCAGAGGACTAGAAGATCACGTGTACAAGCTCAACAAAGGTCTGTACAACCTAAAGGAAGCAGCAAAAGCCTGGTATGACGAAATATCAGAGTTACTACAAAAGCAAGGATTTAAGTAAGGAAAGGCAGAACTTTGTCTGTATACCACATTTAAAAATGGACAATACCAGTACATTCTTGTTTATATTGATGATTTGATTATATTTTGTCAAAACAGGCAGGACATTAAAGAAATAGATGATGGAATGAACAAACAGGTGGAAGAGAAGCAACTTGGAGATGCAAAATACTCCCTTGGAATACAGCTTGAAAGACTTGAAGATGGAACTTTTCTCTTGAGCCAAAAAAGAAAAATACTGGACTTTACAGAATCTGTTGGCATGAAAAACTGCAATATGTTAAGTGTACCACTTGAACCTGATTATTTGAAAGAAAGGGATGGACAACCACTTAGGAATGTTGGTAAATACAGAGAAGCAGTTGGAAAACTTCTATACTTGAGCAAAACTACAAGACCTGATATAACAGCAGCTGTTGGCATCTTACGCAGAAAATTAAGTTCTAATCATCATGATTGGAACGTGATACAGAAACTAGCAAGATACCTGAAAGGAACAGTAGACTTAAAGCTGAGAATCTCACCATCTGAGAAACCAAGACTGGTTGGATATATGGCCGCCAATTGGGGAGAAGAATCAAGTGACTACAAATCAACCCGCGGATATCTATTCTTTTATGGAGATGGTCTGATAGACTGGACTAGTAGGAAGCAAATTATTGTAATACAATCTACAGTGGAAGCTGAATGCATGTCAGTGACAAGTGCCTGCAGTGAACTAGAGTGGATTTTTAACTTGCTAAAGGACTTTGGGATAAATGAACCTATACCTGTAGTTATGTTTGAGGACAATCAAGCCTTTATTGCTATATGCAAAGCAAGAAGCAGATCTATTGGACTTAAATGTGAACTTGTGAGAGACATGTATCAGAAGGGACTAATTGAGATTGAACATTGTCGTACAGAAGAAATGGTGGCTGATAACCTGACTAAGCCACTGTCTAAAACAAAGTTTGAATATCTTCATGAAATGTTGAATATGTTTGATCCTAATGTTGAGATAAAAGATGAATAATGTTTGTTAAATGCAGATGCATAATGACTTCCATGTTAGACTTTGAGAAGGGGTGTTGCAATATATGTTGCAAGTCTGAAATTCAGTCATTATGGGGTTAAATGTATTTACTCACTGTGCTATTGTTTGTATTGACCTGGAAGAGAACCTGGCACAGAGCCAATAGCTTGGAGCCTGGGAAACTGAGATGTGTTTGTAAACTGTTATTGGTCAATAGGTCAGGTGATTTTGCAGGCTTAACCGTAATAAGAGACAGACACAGGCTTGGAGATAAATGGCCGTTTATTAATATAACCATAACATAAAATAACTGTAACTACGGCAAGGGCCAACTATGCGGTACAGGTCAAGCCACGGGGTCACACCTGACCGCCACCTTGGCCTGTCTGGGCGAGCCCCAAAGCCCTGAGTGTAGGCCATCCATAGAATGGCTGCAACCCGGCCAGCCAGGCGAATGGATCCCCCCATCAAGCTCCTAACGCCCCAGCCATACAGCATGAGGGAAGGACTTGTTCTTGGGGATCCCTGCAGGCGTCTGCCTGTGCTGTAGTAGCCGTCACAAGCATACCGCACTGATGGCAGACCCAGTTCCCCCACGTATGGGGAAAATGCCACTGGGTGCTCACCGGCCCGCTCCCTATTCCCCGAGAATCTCCTGCCACAGACAGGGCCAAGCCTCTGCTTAGGCCCTGACGCCCCACAGGTGGCTTAAGGCCAACCTCAGCCCTTGCCGTAGGTCATCCAGAAAAATCTCATTGCCCTCTGGCGATAAATGCACGCCATCATCCCGGTAGAGATGGGCAAATTTGGCCTTAATCCTAGGGTGCGGCAGATAGATCCCCAGGCCGTCCCCCAAAGGTTTTTTTCATGGCACGGTTGGCCTTATGCCGAGCCCCTTCAATAGCCTGCGGGTCAGAAGCTTCCTGCCACACCCTACGCTGCAACATTTCGGACCAAAAAATAAGCACACACAGCCACCGATGGCTTATTTCACGGAGGTCCGCGGTGGCCTGCAGTGACAGGGCCTTGCCCTGCACTAAACCAAGGTCATTTCCACTGAGGTGTATGACCAAGATATGCGGGGGCGGACCTTTCCGTCCCCCAAAAAGGAGTGGTAACAAGGCAGGCCATCGAAGGCCACGCCGTCCCAGACACTCGACCGTGGCCACAGCACTGAGCCCCAGCTGGGATCCAATCGGAGCCCGTCTGGCTTGGTGGGCGGCCCAGAACACCATGCTGTGTCCACACAATCACGATCCTGCGCTTCACAGGGCCAGGCACTGCACCTAAGAAAGAGCAGTTAGCAAGGACTGTCAACAATGGGACAATGGGCGGATGTAAGATCGAAACGCACCTGACCGCCACCTGCCCACCCGTTGTATTGCCTGTGGAGGGTAACCCATGGCCGCGGCATTAGAGGCCACCCCAATTCGAAAAGAATGGGTGCCAAATTTGACCCCTTTTAACCCCAGCCTACAAAGGGCCCTCTCACTAACCGCCCAAAATTGGTAATGGGTCAAAGGAGCCCCATCAATGTGCCAAAACAAAGTCCCTTGGGCATCACCTCGCAGCTCAATATAATCCCTAAGGGCTCGAACTGGGCAGAGCTCTAGCTCAGAACAGGGGCCCAAAACTAAAGTGGCGCCCCACTGCCCCTGATCCGTCTTGGAGCGAAGGATCGTAATGGACACTTTGTCCCCCACAAACTTGATGTCCTTGGCAAGCAGGGCCCTGCCGGACATGTCTGTACGAGCCTGAACCACTAACTCACTAACACGCAACGCACCAAAAAAGGCCACTAATGATGCTGCATGAAACAACCTCTGTTCATAGTGAGAGGAACAGATGTCAGGCTAAATAGGTCCCAAACCCTTCAGTACAGCAGGAGAAATGGGCTGCCGCTGATCCCTAGGAGCACCAGCCTCCCTGGACCAGCCCTCAAGCTTCTTCCATACCCTAAAGTCGCCGGTGGCTTCAGCAAGGCCACGGGCCTTGCTGACAAAAGCCAACACCACCAATTGGCCCCTAATGGACTTGACAGAAAGACCTCGTCTATGCTGCACCACACAAGAATGCATAAGGTGCTCCGGCAGAATGGGCCAAAGATCCTGAAGACCCACCGTCCTCCTGAACTCCGTAAACTGCCCTACCGCACGGTCATACACACTACGGGTACTAGGGGCTAAAGCTGACTGGATCGCCCAGTCCGCTTCCACCGTCCAAGCCGCCACAGCTCGCTGGGCATCTGTGCCAGTAAACGATCGGCCTCTGGGGCAAGGAGCCAAAAACGTTCCATCTGTTGGCGAGACAAAGCATCTGCCACACCGTTACTAATCCCTGGAACGTGTCTGGCCCTAAACAATATATTCAGCTGAAGACACTTGAGGGTAAAGGCCCTCACCAACTGCATAACCCTAGGCGACTTTGAAGTCAAGGAGTTAACCACATGAACCACCGCCTGGTTATCGCACCAGAAGTGTACAGTGTGATTTGACAACTCCTCACCCCACAGCGAAACAGCAACCAGCAGGGGGGGGATTCCAAAAATGTTAAGTCCCCAGACAAACCCTGCTCAGCCCAGTCTGGCGGCCAACGGGCAGCACACCAGTGCCCCCGAAAATACTCTCCAAAACCTAGAGCACCCGATGCATCGGAAGTAACCTGAAGCTCGGCTTCAAGCAACAAGTCCTCCCTCCAGAACGTGACCCCATTAAAGGATCCTAAAAAATCCCTCCAAACATGCAGGTCTTCACGCATGCCCCTACTGAGACGCACATGATGATGGTGCAATCTCAGGGAACCCATGGCATCGCATAAATGCTGAAGAAAGGCCCTACCCGAAGCAATTGCTTTGCATGCAAAATTCAAATGCCCCACAAGCTGATGCAGCTCAAGGAGGGAAACTTTATTCTGCCCCTTAAAGACCTCTAACCACCCACGCAAGCTCTCAACCTTGTCAGCAGGGAGCCTCAAGGACTGCTGTATGGTGTCCAACTTGATTCCCAAAAAAGTCAAGACCGTGGAGGGGCCCTCGGTCTTCTCATGAGCCAGGGGGACACCCAGCTCTTTTGCCAGGGAAACAAAGCTGGCCAACAACCTGGCACACTGCCCAGTGCTCCTAGGCCCCACGAACAAAAAATCATCTAAATAATGACAGGTGTCCAGGCAGGCCGTACGGTGACGCAACTCCCATTCCAAAAAGGAACTGAAGCGCTCAAAGGCCACACAGGAAATGGAGCACCCCATGGGAAGGGCCCGATCTATATAGAACTTGCCCTCGAATGCAAAGCCGAGAAGCTCAAAGTCACCCGGGTCAACCGGGAGAAGACGAAAGGCTGACTTTATGTCACACTTTGACATTTCAGCACCCACTCCACAACGGCGCACGACCTTGACTGCCTGGTCAAAGGACGTATAACGCACAGTACACAGCTCCTCCGGAATGGCATCATTCACGGAACTGCCTCTGGGAAACGACAGGTGGTGGATAAGGCGGAACTCCCTGGCCGCCTTTTTTGGCACCACCCCAAGAGGGGAAACCCGCAAACAAGGGACAGGAGGGGCGTCAAATGTGCCAAGAACACGGCCCTCCGCGCACTCCTTTGCAATCTTCGCCCGCACTACATCTTCCATACCAGCCACAGACTGAAGGTTGGCTGCCATGAAAGGCTTACACTCACCCTGAAACAGAATACGAAAACCAAACTTAAACCCAGAAACTAAATACTCGGCGTCGATCCGCCAGGGTAAAGGGACAACACGCCCTCAAGTACCCTCAGATTTATTGGGGAGGGACCCTTTTCCAGGCCCCTGCTGATTACTCCCGCCCCCAAACCGCCTGCCCCTGCCACCAGGCTTGGCCTTGGGACAGGCTGCATAAGAGTGAGACCCCGCACAGGCAGGGCACTCGTGATGGTACTTGCAAGCCTTACGATTACATTGCCCCTTGGATGTGAAATCCCAACAGAGCAGCCAGGGTTGAACCAGCTGCCCCGCTGAGGCGCGGGAACCAGGCGTGTTTTGAGGGCGGAAAATCAAGTGGCCACTATCCGACCTATCCCCCATATTAGGCTTAACCGGGGTCATAACCTGCAGCCATAGCTGCTGGTGAATCTGATCCCACGGCAGGTTCGGGTTCTTGGCAGCACGCATCCTGAGCTCCTCATCGTACTGGAGCCAGGCAGACCCGACAAAAACCGTATAACCTTTATAGATTATATCCAGGTATTGAAAAAGTGCCACAGCGCGCCAAGGCTGTGCTCGTGCCAATACGCCCACATAGATGAGGAACCCGGGCAACCAATTTGACCAATTCCAGTCCACTTTACGCCGCCTGATTTTCTCCTTATCTTTCTCATCCAAATCGTCTTTGTCTTTCTTCTCCAGTTCTCTGAAAAGAAGGGCAAAGACATCTACATACTCCCCCCGAATGATTTTGTCCCGAGTGGCTTGATTCAAATGGTAGGGCAGTATCCCCAAATGGCTGAGCCCTGTATGGCACTAAGCCGTACGGAGAGGGCCCATAAGCAGGGAAACCCCCATGCCCCGCGTAACCATAAGGACAACTTACAGGAGGCAGGCTGGAGGACGTGGATGGGACCTGGAGCTGAGCAGGGCTCAGAGGAGTGGAAGCACCCCCCTGCCAGCCAGGAGGGGGAACAGGGGGCCAAGCCAGAGCCGCCTGTGCCAAAGCCTCAGGGGAGGCTGGATTCCAAGCTGAAGAAGTGTGGTGCATGGCCGGAGCAGTGTAACCGGGAGTCCCGGAGGCAGCAGGCTGACCCCAGGGGCCCCACAGCCAGATGCAAGGCTGTTGAGGCATCCTGTAGCACTGGCTCCACCACTATGGCAACTTGGCCCCCATCAGCAGCCACCTCCTGTTCAGCCTCAGGCACGGGCACTTCCTCCACAGCTTGAGACGGACCCTGACTGGAACTGGATTCGCCGCGCTCACTTACAGAAGCTGCCTCCAATGCCGAAATATGCTTGAGGATGTCCTGCTGCAAAACAGAAGGAGCAACTTTTTTAGTAGGCCGATGCACCCTACTCCCAGTAACTCCTTGCTGGGTGGCACCCCATGCCTGCTCCAAAGCCACTAAATGGCTAAGTATCTCTTGCAAGCCGGATCCACCATCATCCTTGTAGGAAGATGACTGAGCGGGGGAGCGAGGTCTCTTAGCAGCCACTTTTTTTGCAGGCTGCTTGCCCTTAGATGGGCCGCCCCCTTTTTTAGGAGGCATCCTGACTCTAACAGCGTTGAATAATATGGGCAACTAACCCCTTGAAAAGGAGGGAGAGGGGGGTGGCGAATGAAAAAGCAGGCTCAGACCAACAAAATGGCTGCCGCAGGTACGATAAAGTCAAAGCAGACTCTATGTTTTTGCATCACTATATTAGATAAAGCCTTTTCACAATCTGGAAGAAATATAAGGACTATATGGAAGGTGGTATTCCCTCATGGGTGGTACCATATGAAGTAATAGATCCGAGAGCTGTTTACAATGAACAACAATGTTTAACTTATAAAGAGATAATGTTAACGGAACATAAAATGTCAAAAATAAAAATGCAAGAAGAGTTATCTTCTCATTATGGATGGTTCCAATACAGGAAAATAAGAGATCTCTACAACTCGGACTGTTTAAAGGGAGGAATAAGATTGGAAAATTCGGAATTAGAGGAAGTAATTTTACAAGAAGGTAGAAAAGAAATTTCGAAAATTTATAAAATACTTTTAAAATGGCACACGGAAGATGAGATAGTCAAAGTTCAGATGGTGAAATGGGCAATAAATTTTCACAAAGAAATAACAATGGAATCTTGGGAGCATTTATGGAAAAATACTTTGAAGATTTCAACTTGTACCAATATTAAAGAGAATGTCTACAAAATGATGTATAGGTGGTATTTAACACCAAAGAAAATTGTGCTAGGAAATATTAATATGTCAGATAAATGCTGGAAATGTGAAAAGCATGAAGGATCATTATATCATATGTGGTGGACTTGTGAGGTAGCTAAGCAATACTGGGGAGATATAATTAAAGTAATTAATGAGGTTTTGCAAACCCAAATAAATAAGAAGCCAGAATTGTTGCTACTGAACTTGGGAATGGAAGATGTTCCAATGCAGTACAGAACATTGTTATTTTATATGATTACAGCAGCAAGACTTATATGCGCAGAAATGGAAAGTGCAAGAAGTACCAACTATAGAAGATTGGATATATAAATTGCTGTACATGGCAGAAATTGACAAAATTACAAGAAAACTGAAAGATCTCGATCCAGGAGAATACATTGCAGATTGGGGAAAACTGAAACAATATTTAGAAAAAAAATGGGATGTGAAAGGAGGATTGTGGCAGTTTGAAAACTATTAATTTGTGATTTTATAGATAGAAGAGAGAAGTAACGTTACCATTAATGGGAAAATTTGGTTATTAATCATTCTAAGCTAGTAATATTATTAATTTGACTTTATTAAAAATACTTAGTCCAATTAGAGACGTAGATAATGAATATAGTAGTGGAGACGATATAGTATATATAAAAGAATTTGAATATGCTTAGATTAAGAGATATAATATATGTATGTTTTAGAAGAATATAGTTGAAAATAACTTAAGTAATAAGATAGGTTAAGGGTTGGAAATCTGTTGGAGGTCTATAAGGCGGGGGGAGGGAAAGGGTGGGGGTTGATAAAAATTAGGTAGGATGGGGAATGTGTGTATTAATTATGTACTCACCAATAAATTTTTTTTTAAAAAAAAATGGCCGCCGCTACGGCCCAGCCACAAAATGGCCGCTGAGTACCCCCTGCCCTGGGTAATGCCCCCACAGACAAAGGTGACACTCCTTAACACTACTCTGGCAAGACTCCCCGGCACCCCCAACCCTCTAGCCTGGGAGGGGGAGGGAGCCGTAGCAATAGCCCCAATGGCCCTAGGAAAAGCCACCAAATTGCCCCTCCCCACATATACCCACCACCCCAATATGGAAGGGGGAATAGTGAGGGGGAAAAACCCTTGGGCAACAGTGGGGGGAAGAAACCAAAACCCCAAACTGCCCCACAGAGACGGTGCACCGCAGGGAAAATTCCACAAACTCAAGCCACGCTATTAAAATGCTGCAAAAACACAAGCCACCTAGGGCTGCAAAAGGACAGAGCCGCAAGGCAGGCACCGAGCCGAATGGCAAAGCCGCTGGGGAACCACACCCGGGCAAGCACGCGGCCGCCCACAGAAGCACAGGGCAGCACTACAAAGCAGCCACCACAGGCATGCAGCCGAGCCGCGCAGCCACGCTGCTGCTGCTCCGCAGCAGGCATGGCCAAAAAAGACTCCGGAAACCTCCCGACGCTCCTTCGCCGCCGCTGCCAAAACGCCGCTCCGCCGACTGCCCAGGACGCAGCTGCTGACTCCCTCGTTGCTCGCCTGGGTCTGTTGCTGGCAACGCTGGATTGGATAGGCCCCTCTAAAAATGCTCGGAGAGCTGGAAAGCAACTTCCGTCTCCGAGCGAAGCCAGCAACTGAGAGGCCAGGAAAGCGGAGCCACCTCTAAGGCTCAGGCTCCGCCCTCCGGGCAGTACCCATATGCCCAGGAAGGGAGTCTGTCTCTTTCCCGGGCAAGCCTGCAAAACATGGCCCCCGGCTAATGCAGCGTTGCCTCAGCCGGGAGTTCCAAATTCTCTCAGGGTCAAGAAGACAGAAGAAGAATCCTCATTGTTATTCTTCAGCTTGTTCTCATGGTCTAAGTTTGTAGCATGTAGCAGCAAAATGTGCTCATAGTGTTTCTTATTTTGTAGCAATCCTGTGTACCTGTTCCTTTAGAAGTAAATGTTTTTAAAAGACTCTCTTTTGATTCAAGATCCATTGCACCTCTGATCTTAAACTATTTTAACCCATTTTCCCCGTCAAAAACTCCTATATTCTCCTCCTTCTGTAAAAAGGTACAAAGTGGAATTACTTCAATGCACTTTTAGTTGAGTAGGGTGCCTTCCATGTCATTCTTAGGAGTTTGGACATGTCATAAGGAAGAGATATGAATCAGCCTTCATACATCACTCCTAATGTTGTGGATGTCCCTTTTTATGCAAATCAGACAAGCCAGGCACATTATTTTAATATCCTTGCTAGAATAAAGCAAACTGCTCTTTTAAAATTGTCAGAGAAATGATTCATGAGCGCAAGCTCTGTGGCAACAATTAGAAAAAAGCTAGACCATTTATTTACGCATAGTGCAGAGAGATGAGGGGCTCAGTGTCATCCTCCATTGATTTGAGTGATGCAGTGTGTCAAGGATAACGAATATCTCATGGGAATTGCAAGGAAGCAACAATGCATGGCATTTTACAGCATCGCTTCCACTGTCAGTTACAATAAAACCTGGGACAGACCTTGGGAGGTAAGCCATACATTGATTTGTTCTTGAAGCTTTGATGGTGTGTTGGTTGCTGTGTAATCTTTCTTAAACCCTGCAATAAAAAAGTACAGATTGTTTTCAGAAGACCCCGACCAGTGGCTTTGACATATGCATGATTGATTGTTCACAAAGCTCTCATGCCTTTGTTGCTTGTTGTACAAGTATTTTCAACCTTGCTTTAAGTGTGTGGGCAACCCAGTATGCAGCTAGAAAGAATGGCATTCATTTAAATTCCTGAGTCCTGGTTCCAGAAAACCTCTCAAGTGAAGGGCAATTATTTTTAAGTACTTAAAATGTTTGTCTGATTTGACCTCTTAGTTAGATGCAAAATTGGTTTGCAGTTCTCATTTAAAATAATGCCAACAGTTTTAGTTTGCTTTATGCCAAATAAAATGCAATCAACACCCAACCCTAAAGAGTTACATAAAGCATACACAAATCTCCAATTGCATTTGGGCAAATTTCTTTTGATGAGATTCTCATTTCTTGGGATCTTCTTAATTTGCAGAATTTTGTAAAAATATCTTCATGGCAAGAGCATGCTTTTTGTCTGTGTTTTCTTGTTCATGCATAAGAATCCACATTTCAACTACCTGACAGTAAATATTACAGGAAGGAAGTTATGAGCATTGTTCAAAGTGAACATAAAGTCTAATGCCCCGTTCCAGTTGACATTTCTGATCATCTTTCTGGAAGAAGGGGTGCTGAATACAATGACTGGTGACATCCACGGCATTGTGGTAGCACTCAACAGGCCTCGCCATCCCAGGGGCAGTTTGAAGTGGTATTGTCTGCTTGTTTATGGTTACTTTATCACATCCATTCTACTTGGGGACTACCTTTGAAAACTAACTGAAAACTACATCTGGTTAACATGTAGAAGCCAAGCTACTATTGGATGTTATATACAGGGATGGTGCTGAAACGGGCACTTGAACAGTCAGTCGCTGTGAGGAAAAGTTTTGCTGGGGGGGTGGAATGTTCTGTTCAATCAGTTAAATTTGATAAAAGCTCCGGAAGACTTCACTCATTGGCTGCAATTCTAAAGACACTTGACTGGGAGTAAGCACTATTGAATAAATTGGGACTTACATCTGAGTAGACCTGTTCGGGATTGCTCCCCTCCCCCATCCCACAAGCCATTTGACTACTCTGCCCTTTCAAAAACAATCCTGCCTGCCCACAGCAAAAGGAAAACTTATGAGGAAAAACAGATCTTTTTTAGCTGTGTGTGCGCGGGGGGGGGGGGAGGTTTCAGACAATCATGCTGCCTGCCTGCCTGGCTGATGGAGATTGGTGGTAATTAATGTAAGAACATCCCTTCATCATGGGAATAAAACTGCAAAGCTCATGGAAACATGGCACCAACAGACAACAGCAGGATGCAAAGGTAATAATTTATTGGCACTATAGAAAAATAAAAGAAGTGAACATAAAGCAGGATAGTTTTTAATGCCACCACTACCCCGCTACCCCTTTGCCAGCCCCTAACCCTAACCCGACACTCCCCTTCTTCAGGGTCCATTGTAGTATTTGAAAGTGTAGTGAAACTAAGGAAAAAACTTGGTGGATCAATGGTTTAGCATGAAGATTGCATTCTGTGAAATTTTGGTGACGTTAACTGCAAAAACAGTGGTCCCAAAACCGTTTGGAAGCCCTCATTGCAAAGAACGTGGCCAAAACTGATGATAATGAAAAAATTGGGAAAAAATGAACACCACCCTGAACTCCTTATTCTGAAAAATTGAGGGGGGGGAATGCACACCACTCTGAGCTCCCTACTGGAAGGATAAAAAATGTGCAGGATAGATAAGTATGTATGTGCTGTAAAGTTGCACCCAACTTATGGTGAATGCAGCAGGAAGCTTTCAAGGCAAGTAAGAAGTAGAGGTGGTTTGCCATTGTCTTCCTTTGTAGAAGTCTTCCTTGGTGGTCACCCATCCAAGTACTGACCCTGCTTGGCTTCTGAGATTGGATGAGATTGTACTACACCATATCATTCCAGTTTGATGTAGTGGTTAAGAGTGGCAGGACTCTAATCTGGAGAACTAGGTTTGATTTCCCATTCCTCCACATGAAACCAGCTGGGTGACCTTGGGTCAGTCACAGCTCTGTGCAGCTCTCTCAGCCCCACCCACCTCATAGGATGATTGTTGTGGGGATAATAATGACATACTTTGTAAACCACTCTGAGTTAGCATTTTGTCCTGAAGGGCAGTATATAAATTGAATGTTGTTGTTGTTGTTGTTGTTCCACAAGATAGATAGAGCAAACATTTTTAAATATCACTAATCTTTTATGTGTGATTGGAAACTATTATTTATTCTTCATTTTGTTGGGTTTAGTTAAGGATGGCTGGACCAGTCAGACAGCCCTTCCTTTTATTAAGTCTATGGATGACAGGCAATGGCAGATAGATCCCTGTACCCTCACATCAAGCACTCCATGGTCTTGGGTGAAAAGGCTTTATTCAAGGAATCAAATCATGTTTATAGATATTTCCACAAGTTGATCAGAAGGTTGACAGGAATAACAAGATCTGTAAAAGTTATAGTTCTTATAGGTCCCAAGTACACACACCCCAATAGGAAAACATAACTTTTGGTGCAAAGTTCAGACTTCCGGTTTGGGATCCATGAAGGTCTAACGCAGCTCTAAGAGCTGAGCTGTCCGGGCTGCTGTTTTGGAGGCTAGAGGGGCGAGGATTTGCCTGTAGCCAACTGTTCTCAGGCGGAGAACAGGTGGAGAACGCTCAAGAACCTGAGGGCACGTTGATCTCGGGCGAGGGGGGGGTCCTGCACAATGGACTCTCTCCCGTCCCTTGAGGTCCCACCCAAAGAAAGGTTTTGCCAAGATCTCTACAGCAGTCTTGGAGCCAATTCGGTTGGCATAAGACCTGCATGCCCAAGCTTCATACAGGGACAAGAGGACTTGAAGAGAATTGAATACAGAAACAGTGATTACAACCCGTGAAAACAACTAAGGAGGTAAAGATTACTATCTTTTGAAACGGGAAAGATTACTTTAAGAAACAAAGTACTAAAGCGAATTTAAAAACTGCCACAGATTGATTACAAGGAGGGGAAATTCCGGCAAGGAAAAGTTTTTAAAAAGGACTATGTATAACGGAGTTAGTAGAGAAAGCTGATTATTGTTTACATACCTGCGGAGAGAAAGAGATAGTGGACTGTGGGAAAGTCTCAACATTGCGAGAATTGCTGTGTGTGGCAGAGGAACAGGAAGTACGTCAGAACGATAGAGAAGCTGGAGAGAAGCGGCCTTTTCTATGTGACAGGAAGTAGAAGAACGCCATTTTGAAGAAGGGAAAGGTCGTGGCTTCAGCAGAAGAGGAAGTAGGCCATCTTGGATTAGAAGTATAGTTGAAATAACCATAGAGAAAAGACGCCTGACATTTTGGACTGTGTAAATGTGTTTTTTCAAGAAATAAATTAAATTCGGGACTTTCAAAAGTAAAAGTATACAAAGTTAAACGCCACGGAGTTAAGAAAAAGAGCGGACTCGTGGGAGCGAGGTAAAGCTAGCCCCACGATGTCGAAAAAGGAGTGGCAAGCAGCAATTGAAAGCTTAGATAAAAAAGTTTCAGAAGGAAATAAAGAAGCTAAAGATATGATACAAGAGATGGCGAAAGAGTTTAAAGAGACACTTAAGAAGGAACTGGCGGAACTGACGAAAGGTATGGAAAAAATACAAAACGACTTGCAAGCCACACAGCAAAGGGTTAATGTAGTAGAAAATGCAATGGATACCCTAGCAGACACGCAACGAACCAAGATGAGGGCGATGAGAGGCAGAATGGCTGTCGCAGAAAGTAAACATATGGAGAAACAACTGAGATTTCGTGGTTTGCCGGAAATTGAGGGAAAATCTGCCCAAGAACAGATTACAGAAGTTTTGGCTGGATACCTGGGGAAAGAGGAAGAAGAAATTGCGGCTTTCCTAGATGTGGTATACAGAATAAATTCAAGATTTGCAACCCAGAGGAAATTACCAAGAGATATGATTGTGCAATTCACGACTAGAAACACAAGAGAAATGATTGTGAGCAAAGAATTCCAGGATCCATTAGAGGTCGACGGCAAGGCGGTGATTATTATGAAGGAATTGCCCAGATCGGTGCTATTGGATTGGAAAAAATATAAAGATTTAGTCCAGATTTTGAAGGACATGAAGATAAGATACAGATGGGAAATACCAGAAGGACTGTCCTTCGAATTTGGAGGAGCTAAAAAGCGCATCAGATCTGAATTGGAGATGGAAAAGTTCATCAGGGACAATGAAAAGGACTTACCAACAACAAGATTATGATTATGGAGTGCAAAATAATATCTTGGAATGTAAATGGTCTTAACTCGCCTAATAAGAGAAAAAATATCTTCCACTGGCTATTGAAACAAAAATGTGATATTGTATGTTTGCAAGAAACTCATATTAAAAAGCAAGATATAAAATAATTAAAGTTTGCAAAATAGGGAAGTGAATTTGTGGCTGCTTCAAAAAAAAAGAAAAAAGGTGTGGTGTTGTATATAAAAGAAGAATTGCAGCCAAAATTAGTAGTGAGTGATGTGGAAGCTAGATATTTAGCAGTGGAAATTATGTGGAATTTAAAGAAATTGTTGGTGATTGAAATATATGCACCTAATGGAGCAAAAGAAATTTTTTTTTTAGGACTTGGGAAAACAATTGGATGAACTATGTTACGATCAGATAATTTTAGCTGGAGACTTCAATGGAGTTACTAACCTGGATGAAGATAAGAAATCTGGAACTGCACAAAAGAAAAGAGGATTACTACCAAAGTCTTTTTTTGCAATAAAGGAACAAGAGACTCTAGAAGACGTGTGGAGGAGACAGAATCCTAAAACTAGACAATATACATTTTACTCTGCAAGACATTTCACTTTATCACGAATTGACATGATCTGGGCTTCCTGAAAGAAGTGATTAATGGAGTTATGCGAGATCAGAGGATCCCTGATACTTGGGGAGAAGCTAATATATCATTGATTCCTAAAGAGGGACAGGATTTGACCAATGTTAAAAATTATAGACCAATTTCGTTGCTGAACAATGATTACAAAATCTTTGCGAAGATTTTGGCTGAGAGGATAAAAGGATGGATGTCTGAATTTATTGCGGAGGAGCAAGCTGGATTTTTGCCAAATAGACAAATCAAAGATAACTTAAGGACAGTTATAAACGCTATTGAATACTACGACAAGCGCTGTGATAGAGAAGTTGGTTTCTTCTTTGTGGACACTGAAAAAGCATTTGACAACTTGAACTGGGACTTTATGTTTGCCACTATGGAAAAGCTGCAAATGGGAGAAAAGTTCATACGAGCAGTGAAAGAAATTTATAGGGACCAGAGTGCAGCAATTGTGGTGAATGATGATGTGACTAAAAAATGACAATAGGTAAAGGTACAAGACAGGGTTGTCCTTTGTCACCATTGTTTTTATTTTGGTTTAGGAAATACTGATGATTCAAATACGGGAAGACGATGCAATCCGAGGAATAAAAATAAAAGAGTTTTCCTACAAGGTCAGAGCGTTTGCGGATGATATAATGTTAATTGTGGATGATCCAATTGAGAATATGCCGAAGGTGATGGAGAAAATAAAGGAATTTGGAGACTTGGCTGGATTTTTTGTAAATAAGAGGAAGTCAAAGATACTATGTAAGAATATGTCCAAACAGAAACAACAAGAACTAATGGAAATAACGGACTGCGAAGTAACAAATAAGGTAAAATATTTGGGTATTGAACTGACTGTGAAAAATATAGATCTATTCAAGAATAATTATGAGAAATTGTGGATACAAATAGAGCGAGACTTGATAAAATGGAATAGGTTAAATTTGTCATGGTTGGGAAGAATTGCAGCAGTAAAGATGAATGTATTGCCAAGAGTGATGTTCTTGTTACAAACAATTCCAATTATCCGAGACTCCAAACAATTTGAAAAATGGCAAAGGAAAATATCGGATTTTGTGTGGGCAGGCAAGAAACTCCGTGTGAAAATGAAAGTATTACAGGATGCCAAAGAGAGAGGTGGAATGCAGCTGCCCAATCTAAGACTATATCATGAAGCAATATGTTTGGCATGGATAAAAGAATGGATGACGTTGAAAAACCGCAAGTTATTGGCTTTGGAGGGATACAAAAAAACATTTGGATGGCATGCATATTTGGGGTACGATAAAGTAAAAGCAGACTCTATGTTTATACACCACTATATCCGGAGAAGCCTCTTCACAATTTGGAAGAAGTATAAAAATTACCTACAAGATGGAATTCCTTCTTGGGTGGTTCCATATGAAGTAATAGATCCGAGAGCTGTTGATAATGAGCAGCAATGTTTAACCTACAAGGAGATAACTCAAGTAGAATTTTCAAAATTGAGAATAAAAACAGAAGAAGAGCTGTCTCCATGTTATGGATGGTTTCAATATAGACAGATCAGAGATCTTTACAATTCGGACTGTTTGAAAGGAGGAATAAGAATGGAGAATTCAGAATTAGAAGATGTAATTTTTCAAGAAGGCAAAAAGGAAATTTCAAGGATTTATAAAGTACTTTTAAAATGGTTTACAGAGGATGAGACAGTAAAAGTCCAGATGGTGAAGTGGGCTATAAATTTTCACAAAGAAATAACAATGGAGGCGTGGGAATACCTGTGGAAAACGACTTTGAAGATTACGACATGTACAAGTATTAAAGAGAAAGTCTACAAAATGATTTATCGTTGGTACTTGACACCAAAGAAAATTGCGCTAGGAAATATTAATATGTCGAATAAATGCTGGAAATGTAAAAAACATGAAGGATCATTATACCACATGTGGTGGACTTGTGAGGTAGCGAAGCAATACTGGGGAGATATAATTGAAGTAATTAATGAGGTTTTGCAAACCCAAATAAATAAGAACCCAGAATTGCTGCTACTGAACTTGGGAATGGAAGATGTTCCAATGCAGTATAGAACATTGTTATTTTACATGATTACAGCAGCAAGACTTTTATATGCGCAGAAATGGAAAGTACAAGAAATACCAACTACAGAAGATTGGATCTACAAATTGCTGTACATGGCTGAGATGGACAAAAAGACAAGAAAACTTAAAGATCTTGATCCAGGACAATTTAATGCAGATTGGGAGAAATTGAAACAATATCTAGAAAAAAAATGGGATGTGAAAGGGGAACTGTGGCAGTTCGAGAATTACTGAAATGTAATAGAAGAAGAGAGAAGTGACTTTACCGGGAAAGGGGGAATTTAATTATTAAAATCTAAGCTACCATTGGGGTTATAATAAAATTAAAAATTATAGAATATGAAATAATAGATGTTTTACTATGGATATATAAGATTAAGCTAGTTAGATATTATTTACAATATATAGCTTAAGTAAAGAGTATATAATGGATATTTGAGTATAACAGTTACCTTATAGACTTAAAGTATGCTTAGAATAAGAAATAGTAAAAGATGGGTGTGTAATAGAATATTAGAGTCTAAGCTAATATCAGAATCAGGATGATTGTGGAAAGTAAAGAGTTAAAGTAAATGGAAAGTAAATGGATACAATGTTATATTTTTAATATCTTGATTGCTAATATATATTATTATGCTAGCATTATCTTATGTAGAATATATGGTTTAAATGAGGTATTTAAAGGGAAACTTTTATTACAGAGATATTCTTAGTAGAGATTTAACAAGCTTAGAGAAAAGAGTATTAAGTGTGTTTAATAGAATATATGAGATACTAAGTAATTAAGTAATAAGATAGACTAAGGGTTGGAAAACTGTTGGAAGTCAACTAAAAAGGGGGGAGGAAAGGGAGGGGGTTAGAAATAGACTTATAAGGGGGTAATGTATGTGTTGAATGATATTATAACCTAATCCAATAAAAAAATTTATAAATAAAAAAAAAATAACTTTTGGCGCAAAGTTCTGAGAACTCCCTAAATAGTTTACATGCTTCATCTAGACAAAGGAGAGAGGCAACAGATTAAAAATGAAACAGTATTCTTCTTTCCCCTGAGAACTAGCAAGTTTGCAAGGTCAGAGACACTGAGCTTCAAAGCACAAGAGATAAGACACTCTGGATACAACAGGCCTGTGAGTACAAGGCAAGTTATAGCATCAGCAATATGATATCAAGACACAGCATAAAACAATGGTTCAGCACAAAACACTGATTCACAGCATCAGCTGGAAATAATGGCATGGATGGGTGACAGACATGACACCTTTCTTTATTAACAGAGTGCTTTTCCTGAGCTTCATCACAGCAGCATGGCCTAAACTGATACTTACATAACACTATCTTATAAATTGCACACAGAGAGCCTCTCCTTTAAGTTAAAAAACTAATAGTGGTCTATTTAATTAGACAAGTACATTAATTAAGTATAGTGGAAAGAAAAAGTGACTAACTAATCTAGCAAACTAGGATGGCTTCAGATTGACAACAGGCCATCTGCTTCATTTGTCTGAGGAGGAGAAACCATGCTGTTTCTCCTAGTGCATGCAGAGGAAAAAAGGAGAGGAAGGAAGGAAGTTCCCTTGGACTACATTCTACCAATCAGTAGAGTAGCCACGAAGGAGACTGATACTAGCCTATCTATCTGTCTAACTCTATGGTTCTTGCCTTCGTTTTGTTTTGTTTGTAGTCTTCAGGGTCTGAGCTAGAGACATCACTAGTCCCTTTTTCTAACAGATTGCGCAGATTGTCGTAACTTCATAATTACTAATCATTTTAAATAACTTTGAAAATTTAGCTGTTTATGTGCCAAAAAAAATGTCTCCAACTCAGCAGATATTATCTACCCACCTTTACCTTCAGGAATTCGACTCTCCCAGCCGCGGCATAAGCCGCTCTGGCTGGGAGTCATCATTTGCTGCCCCGCCCGGTGGAAAGGAGACAGGCTCCCTTCCCGGGCATCTGGAACTTAGCCGGGGGGCGGGGCCAAGAGCCGTTTACTGGTGGCTCTGCTTTCCCCGGCTCAAGTCGCTTCGATCGCTCAGTCGAAGCAGGAGTCTTTTGCTCCACGCTTCCCCGAGTGTCGAAGGGAGAGCGGCGCCATAGGCCCTCCACAGCAGCAGCTGCTCGGCGGGGAGTCCTGTGCGGGCAGTGGCAGTGTTCTCTGTGGAGGCTGCTTACCGGCGGGGGTTGTGCACGATTCCTGTGTGCTCCAGTGTTGACGGCAGCTGCGGCGGTTTTGAGTAGAGCCGCCTCTGCAGCCTCGCTGCCGGCATGTGTGTCAGCTGCCACTCCAGGGCCGGCTGCCTTTGCTTGAAAGGGTCTTGAGGCGGCCTGGCTCATTTCAGTCTCCCCCCCCCGCTCTCTTTTACGCCGGGCGGTCTTGGGTCAATCAAAGGAGCTGGGGGTTTGAGTCCCTGCGCCCCTCCGCACTGCTCAGAAGCCCGGTGGGCCTGTGGGTGCCTTATAAACCTCACCTGGACCAGTGGGGGTAAGGTTGGGGGTGGGGCTTGGAGCCTGCCTTAGTAGGCCTGGGGGCCATTTTGGTTTGATTGCCCCCTGCGGCCATTTTGTGCCAGTGCCTTGGATCCCATCCAAGTGCTTTGGCGCAATCTAGTGGTAGCTTATAGTTTGGTTCAAAAAAATAAATAAATTGGCAGCTCAGGTGCTCCCTTGCAGGGTAGGTGTTCATTTAGTATTAGTGTTGGCCTGGGATACTGTAATTGCTGTGACAGCTGCAGAGTCCTCCTTAGGAGACAGTTATGCCGCCCAAATAAGGGGGTGGCACCTCTAAAGGGAAGCAGCCGGCTAAAAGGCCAGTGCCAAGGAACCCACCTCCGGCTTTGTCTTCCTCCGATGAGGATGAAGGCCCGAGTAGGCAGGATCTTATGGAGCGCATTATTGCTCTCGAGAGGGTTAAGGGGGGCATGGCATCAGCTGTTGCGCCCATTCATTCACGCAGGGGTGCCAAAAGAGTTGCAAAGGCGGATTTTAATAAAGATTTTGCCTCTCGCCTTTCTGCCCTCGAGAGACTATCAGGTGTGGCGGCAAGTGACGGTGGTGGAGGCCAGGAACATCCGACCTCACTGGAAGGTGTGGCTGACGGTGACCAGGAATGGCCAGCTGACAGTGGGCAAGTTGCCATAGCGGTGGAACCGCCTGTACCTGATGGTAAGGATCCTCTGCCCCAACAGAGCACCGCTTGGCCCTGGGGGCCCTGGGGGCAAATGGCTGCCTCCGGTGTTTCTGCCCCTTCCATTTCTAGTGCTTATCCCACACAGGGTTGGCCTCCTGTGGGCCCATCAATGTGGCCTACTTATGCCGGTGGCTCCTTGCACCAGCAGCAGGCATCGGTTTTGCCAACTCCGGGCAGTGCTGCCGGTTGGGAGGAACAATCCTTTCCACTTCCTGCGGCTGGGTGGCCTTACGGATATGTCAATCAGACGGGCTTAGCCCCTTATGGAGCCCAGGGATATGGCATGGTGCCTTATAGGGCTTTGCCCCCTGGGGATACTGCCTTGCCATTAGGAGATCACTTGACACAGGCCACCCGTGAGAAAATTATAAGGGGAGAGTACGTGGACATCTTTACCCTTCTCTTCAGGGAACTGGAGAAGAAGGATAAAGATGATCTTGATGACAGGGATAAGGAGAAGATCCGCCGCCGGCAGATTGACAGGACCTTGGCTCATTGGTTGCCTGGGTTCCTGGTTTATGCGGGAGTTTTAGCCAGGGCACAGCCGCACAGGGCCCTCCCCCTGTTTCAGTATATGAATATAATATACAGGGGATATACTGACTATGAGGGGGCGGCATGGCTTCGTTATGACGAAGAGTACCGCATGCGTGCGGCTTTGACCCCGGGCCTCCCCTGGGATCAAATACTTATTCAGCTTTGGGTGCAGGTTATGGGCCCATCTAAGTCCACCATTGGTGAAAGGACCGATAGAGGTCATATGATTATTCGGCCTGCTTAGGGTTCAGGTTCCCACACCTCTGCGGGGCAGCAGGTTCAATTACGGCTGTTCTGCTGGGAGTTTACGTCAAAGGGGGTGTGCCATAGATGGGCGTGCAAATATAGGCACGAGTGCCCTGCATGTGCAGGACCCCATGCACATTCCGCCTGCCCCAGGGGAAGACAGGGGGGCCAGGGAGGAAAACGCTTTGGGGGCAGTGGCGGCCAGCAAGGGCCTGGTAAAGGGGCCCAGTCCAGTAAGGCTGAGGGTACTTGAACGGTTGCTTCAAGTGTACCCAAGGTGCAGGGACGCCGATTATTTACGTTTAGGTTTTAAGTTTGGGTTTAGGATCTCTTTCCAGGGTTCCCGGACACCTTTCATGGCAGCCAGCCTTAGATCAGTGGCTGGCATGGAAGAAGTGGTCTGCTGCAAAATTTTGAAGGAGTGTGCTGAGGGCAGGGTCTTGGGGCCTTCTGAAGCCCCTCCTGTCCCGTCCTTGAGGGTCTCTCCTTTGGGGGTGGTGCCAAAAAAGGCACCGGGGGAGTTTCGCTTCATTCACCACTTGTCTTTCCCCAAAGGGGGATTGGTGAATGATGGAATTCCTGATGAACTCTGCACGGTGCACTACACTTCCTTTGACCAAGTGGTCAAGATTGTGTGCCGGTGTGGGGTGGGAGCTGAGTTGGCAAAGTGCGATATCAAGTCTGCCTTTCGCCTGCTCCCTGTCTACCCAGAAGACTTTGAGCTCCTGGGGTTTGCATTTGAGGGCAAGTTTTATATGGACAGGGCCCTTCCTAAGGGGTGTTCCATATCTTGCTCAGCCTTTGAGCGCTTTGAGCACTGGGAGTTGCGTCACCGCTGTGCCTGCCCAGACACTGTCCATTATTTAAACTACTTTATGATGTCTGGGCCAGCTGGCACGGGGTAGTGTGCCAAGCTATTGGCGGGGTTTATGGAGCTTAGCGAGGAACTGAGGGTCCCCCTAGCTCATGAGAAAATGGAGGGACCATCTGTTGTCCTGACATTTTTGGGAATTGAACTAGACACGGTTCACCAGGCCTTGAGGTTGCCATTGGAGAAGGTGGTACACCTTAGAGCCAGGTTTTGAGGACTGCTTGAGTAGAGACAAGGTGTCCCTCCTTGAGTTGCAGCAATTGGTTGGCCATTTAAACTTTGCCTGTAAGGCAGTTGCACCTAGGAGGGCTTTCCTCAGGCGGCTGTGTGATGCTATGGGGAACTTGGGGTTGCCCCATCATCGCTTACAAATTAACAAAGGCATACGGGATGAGTTATTGGTGTGGAAGTAATTCCCTGGCACCTTTAATAGGGTGACTTTTTGGAGGGAGGATCTTTTGCTAGAAGCTGAACTTCAAGTCACCTCTGATGCCTTCGGGTCTATGGGCTTTGGAGTCTTTTTTAGGGGGCATTGGTGTGCTGACCAATGGCCTGCAGATTGGGTAGCCCAGGGATTGTCCAAAGACCTTACGTTTTTGGAGTTCTTTCCCTTGTTAGTAGCGGTGTGGCTTTGGAGATTACAATTGGTTAACCAGGCTGTCCACTTTTGGTGTGACAACTTGGCTGTAGTGCATGTGGTCAACACTATGGCATCCAGATCCCCCATGGTGATGAGGCTGGTAAGGGCCTTTACATTGAAATGTTCACAGATGAACATTTTATTTAGGGCCAGACACGTTCCAGGTGTTAACAATGGTGTGGCAAACACTTTGTCTCACCAACAGATGGAACGATTCTGGCAGCTTGCCCCTTGGGCTGACAGGCAATCAGCAAGGATGCCCCAGGAGCTATGGCAGCTTGGACGGCAGAAGCAAATAGAGCGATCCAGCTGTCCATTGCCCCCAGCACACGCTGGGCCTACGACCGTGTGGTAGGGCAGCTTTACCAGTTTATGGCATCAGCGAGGCTCCAGCAGTCATTGCCCATCCCGCCTGAGCACCTGATGCACTTTTGTGTAGTGCAGCGTGGGAGCGGTCTTGCTGTAATGTCTATCAAGGGACAGCTGGCCGCTTTAGCCTTTGCCAGCAAAGCACGTGGCTTACCTGAATTCATGGGTGTTTTCAGGATTAGAAAGATGGTGGAAGGCTGGTCCAGGGAAGTTAAAATGCCGAGTGACCCCAGGCAGCCCATCTCCCCATCAGTATTGAAGGGGTTGGGGACCGCATGGGTGGCAGTGTGCTCTTCAGTGTTTGAAAGGAAGCTCTTTCATGCTGCTTCCTTGACGGCATTTTTGGGGGCCTTGCGAGTTAGTGAGCTGGTGGCCTCATCTCGTACAGATGCTTCTGGCCGAGCCTTAACCGCCCAAGACATTAAATTTATGGGGGATAATGTCTTCCTTGGGATTAGACGATCCAAGACGGACCAGCGGCAGCGGGGGAGCACTTTTCTTTTGGGATCATGCACGGAAACGGAGCTTTGCCCTGTTAAGGCCCTCAGGGAGTATGTCACACTTCGTGGGGAAGGCCAGGGGGCCTTATTCCGCCACAAAGATCAGACCCCATTAACTAAGTACCAGTTTTTGGCTGTGACAGAGAGCGCTCTTAAGGAAATTGGCTTGTCAGGGGTCAAATTCAGCACCCATTCCTTCCAGATAGGGTTGGCCTCTACGGCAGCATCCATGGGATACCCTCAGCAGGCAATACGGCGAGTGGGCAGGTGGCGGTCAAGGGTGTTTCGATCCTATATCTGGCCCCTGCCTCAATTTTAAATGGCGAAACTAATTGCTCTTTCCTCAGGTGCCGTGTTGGGCCAAACGAGGAAGAGGATCCTGATTTGTGGCCACAGCATTGTGTTCTGGGTGGCCAATCAAGCCAAGAGAACGCCGACTGGATCCCAGATACATTTGAGTGCTGTGGCCATGGTGGAGTGGCAGGGCCGGCGTGGCCTCAGATGGCCCGGCCTGCTGCCCCTCTTGTTTCGGGGACGGAAGGGTCCTCCCCCACACATTTTGGTCATTCTCCTGGGTGGTAATGACCTGGGGCTGGTGCAGGGCAAGGCCCTGTTGATGCAAGTAGCTATGGACCTGAGTTGTATAAGCAGCTGATGGCCAGGCGTGCTTATATTTTGGTCAGAGACGCTACAACGACGGGTTTCGCGGGAAGCCTTAGATCCCAGGGCGATTGAGAGGGCCCGATGCAAGGCTAATCACGCCATCAAGAAGTCTTTGGGGCAAGGCTTGGGCATTTATTTGCCACACCCCAAGATTAGGGCCAAATTTGCCCACCTTTACAGAGGCGATGGTGTGCACTTGTCACCTGAGGGCAATGATATATTTCTTTTTTTAAAAAAAAAATATTGGTGAGTACATAGTTATTACATACATTCCCCATCATACCTAATTTATTTCAACCCCACCCTTTCTCTCCTCCCTCCTTATAGACTTCCAACAGCTTTCCAACCCTTAACCTATCTTATTACTTAACTTGTTTTCCATTAAATTCTTCTAAATCATATATGTATTATATCTCTTACTCTAAGCATATTCAAATTCTCTTATATATACTCTATCAAATCCACTAATATATCCATTCTCTACATCACTTTTTAAACTGTATATTTTTGATAAAATCTCTTAATGGTAATACTAGCTTAGGTTAATTAATAGCTAAATTTCCCCGTCAGTGGTAAAGTTACTTCTCCTATTTAAGAAATCACAGATTAATAGTTCTCAAACTGCCACAGTCCTCCTTTCACATCCCATTTTTTTTCTAGATATTGTTTCAATTTCCCCCAGTCTGCAATGTATTCTCCTGGATCAAGGTCTTTGAGTTTTCTCGTCATTTTATCCATCTCAGCCATGTACAGCAATTTGTAAATCCAATCTTCTGTAGTTGGTATTTCTTGTACTTTCCATTTCTGCGCATATAAAAGTCTTCCTGCTGTAGTCATGTAAAATAACAATGTTCTGTACTGCATTGGAACATCTTCCATTCCGAAGTTCAGTAGCAGCAATTCTGGGTTCTTATTTATTTGGGTTTGCAAAACCTCATTAATTACTTTAATTATATCTCCCCAGTATTGCTTAGCTACCTCACAAGTCCACCACATATGGTATAATGATCCTTCATGCTTTTTACATTTCCAGCATTTATCTGACATATTAATATTTTCTAGTGCAATTTTCTTTGGTGTTAAATACCACCTATACATCATTTTGTAGACATTCTCTTTAATATTGGTACAAGTTGAAATCTTCAATGTATTTTTCCATAAATGCTCCCAAGATTCCATTGTTATTTCTTTGTGAAAATTTATTGCCCATTTCACCATCTGAACTTTGACTATCTCATCTTCCGTGTGCCATTTTAAAAGTATTTTATAAAGTTTCGAAATTTCTTTTCTACCTTCTTGTAAAATCTTGATGACCTGCGGCAAGGGCTTCAGTTGGCTTTAAGCCATATGTGGGGTGCGAGGGTCTAAGCAGAGGCTTGACCCTTGCAGTGGCAGGAGATTTGGGGAATAGGGTGTGGGCCGGTGAGCCCCATTGGCACTTCCCCAGGGGTGGGGAACAGGGTCTGCCTCAGTGCGGTATGCTTGTGGCAGCTACCATAACATGGGCAGATGCCTGTGGGGATCCCCAGGAACAAGGCCTACCCTCATGCTAGATGGCTGGGGCCTAATAGGTACTTGATGGGGGATCCATGGCCTGGCTGGCCGGGTTGCAGCCATTCGTGAGATGGCCTACACCTGGGGCATGGGGGCTCGCCCAGACAGGTCAAGGTGGTGGTCAGTGGGCTGATCCCGTGGCTTGACCTGTACTGCTTAGTTAGCTCTTGCCATGCTTTATCTTTATGGTCATTTTAATAAACGACCCTTTATTCCAAGCCTGTGTCTGTCTCTTCCTTCCAGCTGGGGTTGCAAGTACACAACAACCAAGAGGTTAATTATGAAGCATTGTGATAAAGCACATGGCTTTGTATATAAATAGAAGGTTTTGCATAAAGAATTTATAACCTCATTTAGGCAGATAATATGAAGCATAAAGGAACAATTCAAGATAACAAGTTCCTGGTTTGTTTAAAGGTTTAAAATCTCTCTGTGTCATTGTGTTCTCTTAAAATATCATTTCACAGTTTCATCAAATAATGCAATTCTTTTTTTAAAAAACTGAATATTTATTTCATATATATTGCATACTAATGCAAGATGGTGATAGAACAATTACAAGTAGCAGACCTCACAAGAAGATGGATTTTAATAAAAAACGCAGAAATAAGCATCTGGCAAAAAAGTGGGAAATTTTCAGTACTCAAACATGAAACAAGGCTCAGAACTAAGAATGGATGACAGAAAAGGAAGCATATTCAAAGCAGCTTCTCAAATTTTGAATATGAAATTAAAAATCAATTAAAATGTTCTCATATTTAAATTATTCAATATACCACTGCTTACGTCCATGGAGTGGCCAACATGGCTGTTTTACAGTCATTCTCTCCCAGGACTGAGCTACATTTGAAGACTAGATTCTGACTAACTCAGAATCAATGTTGATGCACTGTGAAAAGTTGTGTGCCCCAGTGAAATAGCAGGAAAGGACAGACGTCCAATTATAAGAGTAAAAGAGTTGTATGGGAGATGAGCTTTCAATCCTCCAATATTCATATCCCATCTTCCAGCCCAATCACAGTCACCAAGGCAGCTAACACCTAAAAACAGAATAGTATAAAACAGTATAAAAACACATAATAAAATCAGTTTCAAGGAGGTAGCCATGTTGGTCTGCAGGAGAACAACAACATTTGAGACTACTGGAACCTTACAGTCCAACAAGATTTTCAGGGTGCAAGAGTGCAAAAGTCAAAACTCCCTTCTTCAGATAGAGAGAGCTGTGCAGATTAGGAGTGTACACCAAGGAAGTTTCAGTTTCAGTTTCAGTTCTGGTGGATTCTAGAATAATTCTGCTCCATTACTAGTTTGTCCTGAGTCGGCCACTACTGGCTCAGAATTGATCCATTTGTGTAAGGTTTTTTTTTTCTTCCTGTTTTCATGAACTTTGATCCATTGTGCTTGCATTGGCAGCACATGCACAAATTCACACTTTTCTTTTGGGGTGAGGAAATGAGGATCTGGGGTAGCTGTTTTTGTATGTAACCAAAAACAGCATCAACCATTAGTACCTCTCCTAGTCTAAACAATTGATTCACTGAGTTTTTTACTCAAGCGCAATAACAGCCACACACACAACAACAAACCTGTAGAAGGTGAGTGTTGGCTGGTGGAGCAATGGAAGCAGAGCATTACCAAGAGGAGAACACTCCAACCAGTGCAGCGCAGCAACATTAAAAGCAATCCTGCTTCATGTTCACTTTTTTCTTTTTCTATACTGTCAGTAACTTATTATCTTTGCCTGCTGCTGTTGCATGTTGCTTTAATGTTTCTTTGTTCTTCTTAGTTTTGTTCCCACAAAGAAGGGCATTCCAATGGAAAACAGAGCATTCTTGCTGCCAATCATCTCCATTGTCCAAGTGCAGGCAGACAAAAAGATGAGCGGAATCTCCCCTCCCCCTTGCCCAAAGAGATCTGTTTTCCCCATAAGTTTTCCTTTTGCTGTGGGGGTAGACATAATTGTTTTTGAAAGAGAGGAGTAGGTACACATATGCTCTGACTGAACATGGAAGCATTTTGAAACCATTCTGCTCAGATGTAAATCTCATGTTATTCAATACAGCTTACTCCCTGTGAAGTGTCTTTTGATTTACAGCCTATGAATGAAGTCTCCCTTCCTAAGATTTCCAAACTGATAGGAGGGGAAGAGTCTCTGCTTGCGAGGACCTGATTGGCAGAGAGAAAGAGAATGCTGTTTCCCAGGCCATCATCACACGGGCATCTGTTCCGTTAAATTTACAGCATATAGCGTCATCGCTGATATCGGCACAGTAACATTTCTTTGGGTCACCTCGCGTTTCTTCACGCTCCCAGCTGTCCGCACCTAAGCGCTCTGTTCTGTTCTCTCTAATGGGCGCAGAAGAAGCTCTTCCCCCCCTTTTTTTTAAAAAAAAAATTGGCGTTTAATTCCGCTATAACAGAATAACATTAGATAAACATGCCGGTAGCCCAACCCAGAACGACACTGATAGGTTGCCCTTTTTTCCCGCCCATGGAGTGGCCAGAACATTGGTTGACCCTTTTACTTTTCCAGTTTTGAAATTATATAAATAGCCCTTTGCCAGCCGAAAACTCTAATGGCAATTCAGTCATTTTTACTTGTTTTCTTCAGCAGAAAATTTTCATTGTGTGATGTCGTTATAGCGATATAAGGACATTATTACAAAAAAAAAAGAGGGGAGTCATGGGAGTAATGGATTCTGGGATTGAGGAGAGAAAAAAGGGTGGGCCTATGGCATGGCGAGGCAAAAAACATCGATGTGAGGCATTCACAATGAGGTGCAAAATATCGTGACTATCAAGCACAAAGCAGAAGAGAGAAAGTCGCATCAGTGTTGGAATAATGTGGGTGTTTGCCTGGAAATTGCACTGTTTTTGCGCTAAATAGAAGCCCGTGTGACGACGGCCCCAGACAGCTGTGGGGGGTGGGTGGGAAGATGCACTCATATGTACTGGTCTCATTCTCTCTGCCTATCAACAGAGTTAATTGATAACATAAGCTCTCTCCCCCCTTGAGATCAGATTGGCACTGTTTAGGTGCTGCTGCTGTACTTCAGCTGTGGGAAGGTACCCACTCTGAGTGGGTATTAAGTCATCATGAAGGGTGATATATAAAATGAATGTTGTTGTTGTTTTTACAGACATGTAGTAATGGGACTTGTAGCTCTTCCATCTCTTATGCAGTTCTATCTTAGATGCAACCTGATAGGAACAAAAAGTGTTCCTACTCTTGTGCAATAATGTCAGAAATCATTCCTCATTTACATTGTTTAGTATTGTTCTTCAAAGTCTCTCTGCTGGTGCTGCTTGTATAGTAAACATAGTATTGTTACCAGGAAGAATTATGTTCCTGTAGCATTATCTTATTGTTCTTGTTATCACAAACCAAAAAATATACACAAAAATTGCTATTCCAGGTCATTTTCAGAATGGTAAACCCCACTCTGGGACTCTTAGGCATTACAAAAAATACCCCCTGAAAAAAATTATGTTGTGTTTTGTTTGAATGCTTGCCATCATCTTCATCAGCAGGCAACACCCTGCTGAGGCTGACAGAGGTTCAGGCTGACTCCCCAGACTAATAGTTCTGGGGGACTTCAACATCCATTCAGAGACTACTCTGTCAGGAGTTGCTTCAGACTTTATGGCTGCCATGGCAACACTACTATTATCTCAGGTTATATTGGCCCCCACACATGAAGCAGGTCTCATACTGGATTTGATGTTTTGCACAGACGCAGATATGAATAATGTAGTATGTTGTAATCTGGTGGTATGGTCAGATCATTTTCTTCTGAGGGCCAGTTTGAAGATCTCTTCTCTTACCTGCAAAGGCAGCAAGCATATTTTTGGAGACTTATGGACACAAATGGGTTTCACAATGCTCTGCAGCATTTCCCTGAGCCTAGCAGCAACTCTGTTGATGAGCTCACTGAGTCCTGGAACAGGGGTCTTCAAGGGGCCATCGATTGGATTGCTCCCTGATGCCTTCTTTGCTCTTGTCTCTATTTAGCTCCTCATTTAGCCCCCTCTGACAGCGGGCAGAATGAAGCCCTGCAGCATTGGTTCTGCCTGCTGTTAGAGGCAAAATGGAGCCACAGGGCAGTGGCTCAAGGGGAGTCTCCTTGTCCTTCTAACAGCTGGCAGAACGAAGCCTCACAGCAGCGTCTCTGCCCACTGTCAGAGGGACGACAGGCAAAGCTGCTGCCACCGAGCTTCATTGTGCCTACTGTCAGAGGGACGAGGGGACTCCCCTCGTCCTTCTGACAGCAGGCAGAGCCGGCTCCACGGGGCTTCATTCTACCCGCTGTCAGAGGGATGAGGGGACTCCCCTCATCCCTCTGACAGCAGGCAGAGATGCTGCCACGGGGCTTCATTCTGCCCACTGTCAGAGGGACGAGGGGAGTCCCCTCAAACCACTGCCACGGGGCTTCGTTCTGCCTGCTGTCAGAGGGATGAGGGGGCTCCCCTCGTCTCTATTACAGCAGGAAGAGCTGGCGCCATCGGGCTTCATTCTGCTCACTGTCAGATGGATGAGGGGACTCCCTTCAAGCTGCCGCTGCAGAGCTTTTTTCTGCCCACTATCAGAGGGATGAGGGGACTTTCCTCGTCCCTCTGACAGCGGGCAGAGCCGGCACCACGGGGCTTCATTCTCCCCGGTGTCAGAGAGAGGAGGGGACTCCCCTCATCCCTCTGACAGCAGGCAGAGATGCTGCCACGGGGCTTCATTCTGCCCACTGTCAGAGGGATGAGGGGAGTCCCCTCAAACCACTGCCATGGGGCTTCGTTCTGCCTGCTGTCAGAGGGATGAGGGGGCTCCCCTCGTCTCTCTTACAGCAGGAAGAGCCGGCGCCATCGGGCCTCATTCCGCCCACTGTCAGATGGATGAGGGGACTCCCTTTAAGCTGCCGCTGCAGAGCTTTTTTCTGCCCACTATCAGAGGGATGAGGGGACTTTCCTCGTCCCTCTGACAGCAGGCAGAGCCGGCATCACGGGGCTTCATTCTCCCCGGTGTCAGAGAGAGGAGGGGACTCCCCTCATCCCTCTGATAGTGAGCAGAGCCGGCAGAGACTTCTCTCCATCCCTCTCGCACTGTGAGAGCTGGCACTGCCCCCTTTGCTGTCATTTTCTTTTCAGCGTGGCAAAAACTGGACTGTCTGCTGGAAGCTGAAGGGTTAAAGCCAGAAGGAAAGCCAGAAGGAGTTGATACAGAGTTCCGTCCCTACCTACCTCCATTGTCAGGGGAATTGTTTGAAAGGCACCAGACTGTCTGGCTTGATGATCGGCTGATGAATGCACGAACAAGGCTTTGCAATGACCACTTGTTCATTCAGAATGGGGCCTCAAGAACGGCTTGTTTGCGAACAGCTGAACCCAATGTCCGTGGCTTTTTTTTTGTTCGCATTGCTGTTCGTGCCCTGGTCTTCTCTTAACCACTCAGTTATGGTCAATCCCTTGGCCTAACTGGAGGTGAGGGGAACTGCTTTGGCTTTGTTCTCTTCATTCCTCCAAGGATGCTTTTTTAGGATTGCCATTGGAGGGGGACGGAGTTGGGCCAGCAGGAACTCTCCTATGGAGTCCCTCAGGGATCAATTCTTTCCTCAATGCTATTCAATATTTATATATGCCCTTTAGTAGATATTGTCAGGGGGGGTGGAGGATGCTGATTACACCCAGCTCTATATCCTGCTGAATAAGCATCAGAGGCTGAGATCTCAGTCCTTGCCTAGTGCCTGGATGCCACGATTGGTTGGTTGAGGGATAATTGGCTGAATTTAAATCCATTAAAAATAGAAGTAATGTGGCTGGCTTGGTCCATGATGATAGTGGACACTGCTCTTCCATCACTTGTTGGAGTCCAGCTTACAGCAGTGGATTCTGTTAAGAGTTTGGGATTTTGGCTGGATTCCACACTATTTCTTGACAAGCAAGTGTCCATGGAGGTGAGGTTGGCATTCTACCATCTCTGCCGACCCCCCCCCCCCGGTTATCTCTGTATTTGTCACTATGTGACCTTGCCTCACTGATTCAGGCTACGGTCACCTTCCATTTAGACTACTGTAACTCACTCTACATAGAACTACCCTTGAAGGTGCTTTGGAGACTTCATTTGGTACAGCATATCATAGTCAGTACATATAACTTTGATTTGGAAGCCACCTGGTTTCCAGTCTGCAATTCAGGGCCTATTGGTGGTTCCTGGCCCATTCAACTTTCTTCAACCAGAGGGAGGGCTTTCATGGTTGTGGCTCCTTCTCTCTGGAACGCATTAACAGAGTAGACTCATTCCCTCCAGGATGAGGTGAAATTCTGGAGGCCCTACAAAGCAGAAATGTTTGGAGGCTGATTCAGGTATTTTTAATGGCTTGACTCCATATGATTTATTTATTATAGAAAATGGACATGAGTTGAATTTAGTGATGGCACTATTCTTTTAGAAGTATGGGTTTTAATGTTTGCACTTTACTGTTATTAGTTTTTAATGTTTATATTTCTATTTTAATATTGTATTACAGATATTAATGTTTGTATTTATATTATTTTAATAGTGTATTGTATATGTATATTGTAAACTGCCTCAAGCACTAAATATGGTGAAGAGGCAGTATAGAAGTTAAACAAACCTTGTTTTCTTTGATTTTTCGGATTCTAGGTGCAATGGCATTCCTCCTTTCCTACTGAAACTTTGTGAATGCTCCTAGCCAATCATCATTGGTGACAAGCCCTGGAGAAGGAAATTTTTAAAGACCTGCAACTATTTTTCTGAGCTGGAAAATATTTTCAGTAGAATGAGATACTCCCCCCACCACCAACCTACCAGGAATTCCTTAAATGGTAGTAGTGGGTAAGATATTCTCTACAGTAAATGTCTAGCATGAAGACAAAAGACTCACAGCAAATGTATGATTGATTCATCACATCAATCATGCATGTGCACACATTCTCTCTCTCTCTCTCTCTCTCTCTCTCTCTCTCTTTTTGTTGTTGATAAATTAAAACTATTTTCAAAGATTGCAGTGATGGAGCAGGGGGGTTCTGCAGCCTTCCTTACTTTGTTAAAGGAGACAACAGATCACAACAAGGAAAAATGGCATATACAGAGATCCCCCAAACAGTAATAAACATAAAAGGTGCCTGCTCTTAAACCCTGGATCCATTTTTTTTTTCTTGGCACACACACCTAGTTGATTTGTGCCTTCCTAGTAAAGCAGATATTAGGTGACAAAGGAGTTGTTAATAATGCAAGAGTTTCATTACATGTTACACAACCCTGGTGTTTGCCTTGTCCTTTGTAACTATATGACTGCTCCAGGGTCTGCAGCTGGCTTTCTGTTTTTAAAAGCTGAATAATTAGTGATCAAACATAACCAACTAGTGTTTGTCTGCAAGTGAATGTTAATTGCAAACAGATAGCAGTATCAGTCTGTTATAGCAAAATAAAACAAAAGTTTTATTATAATTAGAGACACTGAAGGAATTTGTTGCTATGCTTGCCAGAGGTCTTACCTTTGGGACTCAAAACATCATCTTCCATAAAAAGAACAGCACTTTTAAAATATCTGCATCTGTATTTCTACATTTGATGCTAAAAATATAAAACACAAGCATTACTCTTTTGGCAAGAAATTTCTTTATCTGTTGGAGGAAGCAATAGGGGAAAGATCCTCCTTGCTCCTGTCAAGTCTGCTTATGCGAGAATGCTGTGACTCTTCTGTTCTCTCCACCTATCTTACAGGGTCATAAAAGAGATGTGAGTTGACAAAAACCATGTGGATTGTGTAATGTGTAATAAGACCCTATGAGTGAGTAGTAGCATGTTGACAGTTTTATCCATTGTTATTATTGTGATTTTGATATTGCTGCTGCAAAAGTATAGGGTACCTAGTAATTACATTATAATAGTCTGTGTAACAGCTGTTATCTCAGCTGGAGCATAGGATTGTTCAGTATGAATTTAAATTTGCATATTGATATATAAAGTTCAAATGATCCTAAAATCTAAATTTCAATTTTGATCTTGGAATTTTATAATTAAATACATTTGATTGGGGGTGAAGTTTCAATAAAGCACCTTGAGTTTCAGCTAAAAAATAGATCAGATTCAAATAACACCTCTTAATAACACCGTTTAATACTCAGTGGGCCAGAAAGCAAAGTTGCATAATATTTTGACCTTTTGTTGCTGAGAAGGAAAGCCTGTATCAATTTTGTAAAGTGAGTTTTCCTAGTTATTTCAATTTATTTGGATAAAGAGGAGGGAAGACTTTTACAGAACTCTCAACTGATACAATACATAGTTTCAACTCTAGTATAGTGAAAGTAGAACCAAAAGTTACTGCAGAGAATCAGAAAGGAAAGTGAAATAGATAAAGCAGGGTGGGTTTGGGGGGAACTAGGTCAATCTTTGAAGGAAAGGCCAGGGAACTGAATATGGCAAAAGACAAAATTCCTCAAGGCAGATCAAAGTTGAATTGTTAGCATGATGATGATAATGATGATGATGCACTCTTGAAACAGAACATAATTTCCATCAGATATTCTGATTTAGTCTCTGAAATTCATAACCCCACCATGCTGAAGTTTTTTCTCAGAAGAAAACTTTCTTTGTTCCTATTTCAGGAGGCTCATTATTTATTTATGAGGCATATTCAAACTGCAAATGATAATACTGGCTTTTGAGTCACTGCAAAATTTGATCCTGAAAAAATAATGGCTTGGCAGGGAAGTATGCATCACTTTGAATATGGTGATTTCTATCATTTGCTGCTAGTCATGCATTACACTTTTTTGTTAATGTATATAGTCAAGCATGGCCATCAGAAATCATACCAGTAAAAATAGGATGAAATTAGTGGACCAAAATCAATTATTATTGGAAACAGAATCGTAAGCCTCCAAATAATCTCTGCAACAAATGAGGTTGCAATACATGACAAATTAGGATATTTTCACCCAAGTTAGATTGCCCAGTGCCATCAAGAAAGGGAAAGGATTTGAATGTTTCTGTTTGAGTACTTTGGCCTAGTTAACCAACCTCAGGGGGGGACCTGAAATTACAGGTTCTCCTGAAATTACAATGGATCTCCAGACTACATAGATTAGTTCCCTCCATGGTAGCTTTGAATGCTGGACTATATGGCATTATATCTCCACTGAGCCTCCATACTTTCCTAACTACGAGTAAGCCCCATTGAGTAGATCTGGGTAGATTCAGAGTTAATAATTTATTCTCTTTCACTTTCTTGAAACTGGTTTTCCCTTGTTGCTATTAACATTTTAAAGGAGAAGAGACAGTGTCCCTTATGGGATCCCACAGACCAAAGGCCCAGTAACACCTTCTGAAACAAATTCTTAAGGTAGGACTGGAGCAATAGCAAAATGGTACCTCCCAATCCCAGCCTGGAAATTGTCCAGAACACTATGACCAATGGAACTGAAAGCTGCCAAAAAGACTAGAAAAAATCACATTCCCTCTGTCTACCTCCCAGCACAGGTCATCCATCAGGACAACCAAGGCTGTTTCAGTCCGATGACCAGGCCTAAAACCAGTCTGGAAAGATTCAAACAATCTGTTACATCCAGAAAAGCCTAAGTTGTCTAGCCACTTTGCTCAAGAATAGAATACTTGAGACTGGTTAAGTTCTTGAGATCTCCTGGGTCTAGGATAGTCTTCTTTAGAAATGGATACATCATAATTTGTTTCAAGGCTGGGGAGACAACCCTCATCCCTCAAGGAGGCATTCAATAACTCTCAGACCCAGTCAGCACCCCCCCCCCCCCAAACTGGGAGATTTAAGTAGTCAAGAAAAGAAAGCTTCATACACTCAGATAGTAAGCCTCAAACTTCCAAAGATCTTGTCCACATCCTCAGACTGAATAAACTTAAAAGAATCTCAAACAGCTAGACAACTTGGCACCCTGGCACTATCTGACATTTCCACTGCTAATGGAGAGTCCAAGTTAGAATGGAACAGATATAAGAGATTTTATCTGATGAAATAGTGAAATAGAATGAAATTTAAAAAGTGAAATAAAGTGAAGGATTAACTTTGAATCCAAGTCAGAATGGGACAGATAAACAAGATTTTATCCACAATATGTTAAGCAAAATGGTCACAGCAGGCTGCAAAACAGTCCAACTCATCCTGCAGGCCAGATCCCAACAGGCCAGACAGAACAGCTCTGCAGACCTACATTATCCAAACACAATGGAGGTGTTTCTTTGCAACCATCATTGCCATAGAATATGTTTTAAAATGAGCTTTTGCTTGTGTCTTATTAGATTCACCCCAAGTCTTCCTCCTCTGTTGCTCTAGCCATCTTCCTTGTCTTTTCATCACCCACAGCCCCTCCATAAACCATATCAACTGCTCATATCTGTTCTTCATTCCAGAGGTCAATCAGGGCAACAAAAAAAGCACCAGTCATATCAACAGGAAGATCCCCTAGAGCCATCAGAAAGCCATTCAGATCCATCTAGCTCCAGGACCCATTGTTTTAATAAAGCACTTACCCCTCCAAAGTTCTTTTGATTCTAAACTTGAGTAAATAGTGATCAATCAATGACTAAAGAACTGTCATTAGTTGTTCCACCCTCAGATCACATTTCTACCACCCAGAACAAAATACCAAATGAAATGTGTGACCTGCACAATGCAGAGGACCAGTTATTTCCTGAGACTGACACATGGATGTCATAGAGACCTTGAAATTCTGCCAGAATTTTTTTATTTTATTAATAGAGTTAAAAGTCCAATAGAAAGGGCAGAGATAAAAAAGAGATATATTGTCGAAGGCTTTCACGGCCGGAGAACAATGGTTGTTGTGGGTTTTCCGGGCTGTATTGCCGTGGTCTTGGCATTGTAGTTCCTGACGTTTCGCCAGCAGCTGTGGCTGGCATCTTCAGAGGTGTAGCACCAAAAGACAGAGATCTCTCAGTGTCACAGTGTGGAAAAGTTGTTGGCAGGTCATTTATATCTATTTTTCTGTCGGGGGTGGTGATTGGAGTTTTTGTGTAACTCCAATCACCACTCCCGACAGAAAAGAGGCATAATGAAAACATTAGTGGATCGTGCAAGACGGATATGTGAGCCACACTTTCTCAATGAGGAAATTAATCATCTAAACCACGCACTTCAGGCAAATGGCTACTCCAGAAATGAAATCCAAAGAGCAATCAAACCCAGGATGAATCAAACAACCAAGGAAAAACAGTCTCCTACAGGAAAAGTGTTTTTGCCATATATCAAAGGAATTACTGATCAGATGGGAAAGCTTATGAAAAAGCATAACCTTCAAGCAGTATTCAGACCCACCCGAAAAATACAACAGATGCTACGATCAGCAAAAGACAGTATAGACCCCCTCACCTCTGCAGGAGTATACCGTATACCCTGCTGCTGTGGACAAGTGTACATCGGGACCACAAAACGTAGCATCCAGACAAGAATAAAAGAACATGAAAGACACTGCAGACTTGGACAACCTGAAAAATCAGCAGTGGCTGAACATAGCCTAACACAAACAGGGCACAGTATCTTATTCCAGGACACCAAAATACTGGACAACACTTCCAACTACTTTGTCAGACTGCACAGGGAAGCCATTGAAATTCACAAGCATAAGCAAAACTTCAACAGGAAAGAAGAAACCTTAAGAATGAACAGAGCATGGTTTCCAATTCTGAAAAACACCAGGCTAACAAAACACTCTACACCCGACAATAGCCCTGCGGAGAAGATTAGCACATCAAGCACCAATCCATATGCAAAAGAACCTCCTCAGGACACAGTGAAGCCTCCCGCCATTAGCATTCCATACCCTGGGAAACTCTTACAGGATGACTCAGCTCAACCCCACCCCTCCTGAGTAGATATAAATGACCTGCCAACACCTTTTCCACACTGTGACACTGAGAGATCTCTGTCTTTTGGTGCTACATCTCTGAAGATGCCAGCCACAGCTGCTGGCGAAACGTCAGGAACTACAATGCCAAGACCACGGCAATACAGCCCGGAAAACCCACAACAACCAAAAAAGAGATAGTAAAAGAAGCATACACCAAAAAGAAACAGAAATTAAAAATAAAAGAAAAGAGTAATACATATTTCATTTCCATTTTTTCTCTACAACACTTACCTTGTTTTAGCGAACATCATACTTTAAATGTTAATATTCCCAAAGTTTCCTTTTTCACTACTGCCTCCCTTCTATTTATTTTTTCCCAGATTTATCTTCTTAAAAATCAATACCACAAATCATCAAATCACTATTCCTTGACTTTCACGCAGAAAGTCAATAAGGGGTTTCCAGTTAGCCAAAAAGGTAGAATGTAAGCTTAGCCATCTCTACTAACTCCATCATTTTCACAGTCCAGTCCTCAATTGAAGGGAGTTCTGTACTTTTCCATTTTTGTGCATACAAAAGCCTAACTGCTATAATCATATAAAAAAATGAAATACCATGCTGATTTTCCAACTGTTTGTCCATTAATCCCAACAAAAAGGCTTCAGATTTAAACTGACCAGTATAGTAGTCTTCAATATTTTTTGTATTATCATATGAATTCGAGTCCAAATGTTTTTAGCTTTACAGCAAAGATGATAAAATGTTCCTTCTTGTTTCTCACATTTCCAACATTTGTTTGACATACCTTTACTCATTTTAGCTAATTTGCCAGGAGTCATATACCACTGACATTTTAATAAAAAATTTCTTTAAGTTTAACACTCAAAGTAAATTTAAGCCCCTTAACCTACATATTTTCCCATTGATCCATCATTATATTATAGCCAAAAATTTTTAGCCCATTTTACCATACAATCTTTCACAGATTTTTCTTCTATTTCACATAGAGATGGGCATGGAACAGAAAAAAAAAAAAACCTAACTACTTGGTTCAAGGTTCGCTCATTTTGCCGGAACATGAACCACGAACTTCTGAAACGCACCCTATTCCCAAACTGGTTTGAGTTCGGGGTTCTGCTGCCGCCTGGTGGCACCCCCTGTGCCCACCTGCATGGCCCTATGGGCGACCGCATACCTGGTGTGTGGGTCATGTAGGCGGCCACCCCCTCCTTGCAAGTGGGTGTTGGGAGGTGGCCAACTACCTCCCAACTTGGGGCGGGGGGTATGGCTGCTGCACAGCATCATTCCCTGTGCCCGCCCTCATGGCCATATGCATGCATGCATGCACGCAAAGGTGAGCTTAAGAAGCATGCAAGTGGGGAGCCTGCAGACAGGAAAGCTATCCATGCAGTTGTGAGTCAGCAGGCAGCCCCCAAAACCAATTCCACTCAGACAGTGTCCCCAGCTGGAAAGGAGCTCAAAATAAAATGAAACAGTGCATGCACTGACAGTGTGCGCAGCAGAGATGTTTGAGCAGAGATGTTTGAGCAGATGTGAATCTGCACACCAGAAGCATGAGCCCAGTGGCACTGACTGGAGAGGCACTCGAAATAAAGGTGGGCACTGGAGGAGTGTGCAGAAAAGAGGGCAGACTTCACTCCACCAAAAAGTCAACACAGAGAGCAAACAGCCCCGTGCAGGTGTGAGTTAGCTCAGCAGAAGCGCAAGCCCCCCAAAACACCACCCAGTCAGTGGCGCAGGCTGATGAGGCACTCCAAATAAAAGTAAAGGGCATTGGAGGAGTGTGGAGGAAAGAGGAAAACTGCACTACACTACACAAGTGCACACAAGTGCACACACACAGGGAGCCAGCCTACAGAAAAGTGAGGCTCCTTGGAGGAGGTGCACACAAAACAGAAGACAGACCGTCCAAAAAGTAGAGGAAGAAAGAAAAGCAAATAAAAGACGGGCTCCTTGGGGAAGGGGGGGGCAAACCCCCAGAAACCAAACCAGAAGATTGGAGCTAAAAAAAACAGAGGGGGAGAAACAGAGAAAAAGAAAATAAAACTCACTTAGATAAACAAGAACCCAGTTCCACTCAAAGGCCTAGGACTAGGCTGGGGAGGGTGTGTGTGAAAAGCTAGCATTGGAATGGGGTGGGGGAAGAAAGGAAAAAAGCACCCTTTCCCAAGAACCTCCCCGAGTCCCCAGTAAGAAAAGGAAGAAAGAGAAAAGAGGATTTTTAGTGCCTTCCCAAGAAGCAAGAAGTGGCCACAGATCCTCTCCCAGCAAAACAGCCAGCCAGGCAGCCAGCAAGCTCTCTTCAACCCACTCAGGAGAAAAATGAAACCAGGTCACATGGCTTTCTGTATTTATAGAAAAAGCCAAGATTAGAACAACACAGGAGCACTCTGATTGGGAGAAAAAGGTACCTAACATGGTTTTGGAAGAGATTGGTGTTACCATAGCTGCTCAAGACCCATCTCCTCAGTTTCCCTAGAGATCCTAACCCTCCCCCCCCTTTCCCTGGCTGGATTGGCCAGACATGGGAGCTCCCTACTTGCCAAGGACAGCTGCCAATCAAACATGGAGACCTCAAATTGGGGGCAACCTGAAGACTGCCACCGTTGCCTGGGTGATGGAATGAATGTGTGTTGCTGCTAAAACCAGGAAAACAGAGTGGTAGGAAAGTCCGTTTACTCCTTTAAAATGTGGCTGCTTGGAATGTGTTTCTTTAAAAATAAACCAGCCGTTCCGAACGGAATTATGTTCTGTGGTTCATTTTCTATCCATCTCTAGTTTCAAATTTTAATAACAGCCTATACATTTTGGAAATAACATGTTCATCATTTGAACAAAGTTCTTTTTCAAACTCAGTCTTTTCATGTTCAAAGCCCCATAGCTTTTTTATTTAATTTGAATCTTTCCAAAAGTTGAGCATAGGAAAACCATTGACATTCATAACCTTTAGCTATTAAATCCTCCCTTGTCTTCAGTTTGCAATTTCCTTGTGAGAATTATAATAAATCTCTGTAGGTCAGCCATCCCTGTTTGAAAATCATCTCCTTTCTGTAAAAAGCTTCCTGTGTTGAAATCCAAAGGAGTGTCTTCTGTGTTACTCTCAGTTTATATTTATTCCAAATTCTTATAATGGCTCTCCTAATATAATGATTTTTAAAATCAACATTGACCTTTACTTTGTCATAACACAAATAGGCATGCCATCCAAATCTCAGGTCATGACCTTCCAATGTCAAGAGTAGAGATGGGCCGAACAGACTCGTGGGAGTGAAGCAAATCAAGCCCCACAATGTCAAAAAAAGACTGGCAGTCAGCGCTTGACAGCCTTGATAAAAAAGTGGTGGAAGGTAATAAGGAAATTAAGGATGTTACACAAGAGATGGTGAAGGACCTTTAAGAGACAATTAAATCCGAAGTGGCGGAGCTAACTAAAAGTATTGATGAGGTCAAGAAGGAGTTACAGATGACACAGCAGAAAGTTAATGAAGTGGAGGAGAAAGACAAATTAACCACCTCATTCAAGACAGAAACCACAGGTTTAAAGGAAAGAGTGGCGGTGATGGAATGTAAATACATGGAGAGACAACTTAGATTTCGAGGCATCCCAGAGGAGGAGGGGAAGTCAGCCCAGGAACAGATATCGGAAATACTTGCGGGATTTTTGAATAGAACGGTGGGAGAGATTACAGATTACCTGGATGTGGCGTACAGAATAAATTCAAGGTATGCAGCCCAAAAGAATCTACCAAGAGATATGATTGTGCAGTTTATCACAAGAAGAATGAAAGAAGACATCGTTAGCAGGCAATTCCAAAATCCACTGGTAATTGGTGGGAAAAGGGTGAGAATAATGAAAGAGTTACCCAGAAGAATTTTGTTGGAGAGAAAGAAATATAGAGAATTGGTGCAAATTTTGAAGGAGTTAAATATAAGATACAGATGGGAGATCCCAGAGGGCTTGAGTTTTGAATTTCAAACAGTCAGAAAAACTATCAGATCGCAACATGAGATGGAGATGTTTCTGTTGGACAATGAAAAAGACTTACCTAAAAGACCAAGAATTTGATTATGGAGTGCAAAGTGATATCCTGAGATGTAAATGGACTAAATTCACCCTCTAAATGCAAAACTATTTTTCATTGGCTATCTAAGCAGCATTGCAACATAATTTGTTTACAAGAGACCCATGTTAAGAAACAAGATATAAAATATTTTAAAAATATCAAATTAGGAAAAGAATTTGCTGCTGCATCGAAACAGAAAAAAAGGGGAGTTGTTTTGTACGTCAAGGAGGAGCTGCAACCTAAAATGATATTCAGTGATTCAGAAGCTAGATATGTTGCAGTGGAAATTATTTGGAATTCCCAAAAAATACTAATGGTAGGAATTTATGCACCAAATCGAGCTAAAGACAATTTTTTCAAAGAGTTACAGAAACAATTAGACGGAGTAACTTATTCACAAATAATCTTGGCAGGTGATTTTAATGGAGTTGTGAATATACAGGAGGATAAAAAAATGAAGCGTACTAAAAAAAAAAGAGGACTTTTGCCAAAATCTTTTTTTGAAATACAAAACCAGGAAAATTTGGAAGATGTTGGGAGAAGAAGTAATCCCAAAGTCAAGCAATATACCTACTATTCGGTGAGACATTCATCGTTGTCAAGAATTGATATGATCTGGGCCTCTAAGGATTTGGCAATATGGTCTAAGGATGTAGAAATAATGCCTAAAATAGGATCAGATCATAATCCAGTTATATGGAAATTTGGAAAGCGTATTAAGAAACAAAGATGGAGAATAAATGAAGACCTGCTGCCACAAGAGGGCAACATATAGAGTTGTTACAGAAAGAGACCAGATTTTTTATACACTATAATTTAAACAAAACTGTTCCAACATATAAAGTGTGGGATACATATAAAGCTGTTATTAGAGGAGTTCTAATGGATCTAAATGCAAGAGATAAGGGGAAAAAAGAAAAAAAGAGGAAAGAAATTCAGGAAAAAATAAAAACTAAGGAGATACAATTGAAAAAAAGACCAGGGAAAAAGAAATTATATCAAGAGATAAAGATCTTGCAAGAGCAACTAAAAGCAATGGAGAATAAAGAACTGGAATGGGAATTGAAGAAACTAAACCAAAAAACATTTGAAGGTGCTAACAACCCTGGGAAGTATTTAGCATGGCAACTGAAAAAGAAAAGAGAAAAAACGGTGATAACTAAAATTCAAGAAGAAGAAAAAATGCTAATGGACCAACCAGCCATAAGTAGAGCATTTTATAAATTCTATGCTAAATTGTATCAAAGCAAAGAGGTAAACTTAGACATCATTGACCAATATTTGAGCAAAATTAATTTACCCAAGTTATCAGAGAAATGGAAGGAAAGATTGACTGCTGAAGTAACAGAGACGGAGATAAAAGAGGCAATACAGTCGACTAGATTAGGGAAGGTGCCAGGTCCGGATGGAATAAAGGCAAAATTTTATAAAACAATGGCAAAGGAAGTGGTGCCTTTCCTGAAAATAGTGATGAATGAGATCTTAAAAGGGCAAAAGATTCCTGAAATTTGGAATGAGGCAAATATATCATTGATTCCAAAAGAAGATCAGGACTTATGTAATGTTAAAAACTATCGACCAATTTCGTTGCTAAACAATGATTACAAGATATTTGCAAAAGTACTGGTGGAGAGGCTGAAAGAATGGCTGGTTGAATTTATTGCAGATTAAAGACAATTTAAGAACTGTAATAAATGCACTTGAATATTATGACAGACATTGTGAGAAAGAAGTTGGTTTCTTTTTTGTTGACGCAGAGAAGGCTTTTGACATGTATTGTCGAAGGCTTTCATGGCCGGAGAACGATGGTTGTTGTGGGTTTTCCGGGCTGTATTGCCGTGGTCTTGGCATTGTAGTTCCTGACGTTTCGCCAGCAGCTGTGGCTGGCATCTTCAGAGGTGTAGCACCAAAAGACAGAGATCTCTCAGTGACACTCACTGAGAGATCTCTGTCTTTTGGTGCTACACCTCTGAAGATGCCAGCCACAGCTGCTGGCGAAACGTCAGGAACTACAATGCCAAGACCACGGCAATACAGCCCGGAAAACCCACAACAACCACAGATGCTATGTTTTTACATCACTATGTGAGACGGAGTTTATTTATGGTTTGGCAAAAATATAAGAGATATTTAGATGAAGAAACCCCATTGTGGATTGTACCGGCGGAAGTTGTAAATCCTAAAACGGAATATAATGGCGAGGAGTGGATGACATACAAAGAAATTTTGAGAATGGAACAAAAAACAGTTACAATTAAAGCAAATGAAGAATTACCATTTCATTATGGGTGGTTCCAGTATAGACAAATTAAAGATTTGTATGATTCAGATCGTAGAAAAATAGGATTCAGATTTAAAAATTCAGAATTGGAAGAATGTTTACTACAAGAAGGGGAAAAAACGATATCTAAGATATATAAGATTCTGTTAAAATGGTTTACGGAAGATGAAGTAGTAAAAGTGCAAATGGTAAAGTGGGCAATAAATTGTAACAAAGATATTACAATGGAAGCATGGGAGCATTTGTGGAAAAATACATTAAAGATATCAACATGTACTAATATAAAGGAGAATGTTTATAAAATGATGTATAGATGGTATTTAACACCAAAGAAATTAGCCTTTGGGAATAGCCAAATGTCAGATAAATGTTGGAAATGTAAAAAACATGAAGGGTCGTTTTATCATATGTGGTGGTCTTGTGAAAAAGCTAAACAATTTTGGGGGAATATTGTTGATATTATGTCAGATATATTACAGAAAAAAGTGAGTAAAAACCCAGAGTTGTTATTGTTGTGTATAGGTTTAGAAGATTTTGCAACCCAAGATAGAATGTTAATGTTTTATATGACAACTACAGCAAGGATGTTATATGCACAATTATGGAAGACACAAGAGATACCGACAATAGAAAATTGGATACAGAAATTGCTGTACATGGCAGAGATGGACAAATTGACAAGGAAAATGAGAGAACAAGATTCAGAAGAATTTGTTATGGACTGGGGGAAATTTAAAAGTTATTTGGAAAAGAAATGGGACGTAAGGGGAAAAGTGTGGTCACTGGACAACTATTAAAGGGGGAGGTAGAATGTCTTTACCGATGGAAATAATATATGGAAAGTTAAAATAAGTTAATAGTGTGAACTAATATTCTTTTTTTTTTAGACAATGTATTGGATAGAATAATAGATACAATTAGATAATGGGTTGGAAAGCTGTTGGAAGTCTAACAAGAAAAGGGGGAGGGAGTGGGTGGGGGAAACAGGAATAGGTGGGGTGATAGAATGTATATTAATTAATTTGTATGTTAACTCACCCAATAAAAATTATTTAAAAAAAAACAAAACAAAACCTCCAACACCAGAATGAAAAGGAGCAGTGACAACAGACATCCTTGACGTGTTCCTTTCTGAATCTTACATGGTTTAGTTAGTTCTCCATTAATAATGATTTTGGCATTCTGTGAATCAATTTCACCCATTTTATAAAATTCTCCTCAAAATTCCTCTTTTCTAAGACTTCAAACAAAAAAATATAGTTCAGATTGTAAAGGCCTTTTCAGCATCCAAGAAAATTAGAGCCGCTTGTTTTTCATTATGTTTATCCAAATATTCCACTATGTCTAATACTGTTCAGATGTTGTCTTTCAACTGTCCTTTGGGTAGAAAACCACTTTGATCCTCATGAATAAAGTCTTTGAGAATGTACTTAAGTCTTTCTGCTAAAATTGAGGTAAATAATTTATAATCATTATTCCGCAATGATATATGTCTAATTTTTTTGCTAATGTCAAATCTTGCCCTTATTTAGGTATCAATGTAATATTAGCATCTTTCCAAGTCTCTGGCATCTTTCCTCCCAATAAAATTGAATTCATTGTATTTTGCAAGGGTACTAAAATCTCATCTACAAAGCATTTATAATACTGGCCAGATTGTTTGTCTGGGCCTGGTGTCTTTCCCATTTTCATCTTTTAAATTGCTTCCACCACTTCTTGAATCATTATTGGGTCATTCATTACCAGATAGTTCCTCCGTGATTTTAGGTAAATTCTGTTTTATGAGGTAATCATTCATTTTCTTTGAAGAAATATCCTGTCTTCTGTACAAATTTGAATAATATTTGTAAAGAATTTTTTTGGATGGCACCGTTATGTGTTAGCATTGGATTCCCATCTTGCAATTTTAAAATAATTTTCCTCTCTCTCTTTTTTCTCAGTTTATAAGCCAACTATCTTCCTGATTTATTGCCTAATTCAAAATTTCTCTGCTTAACATACGTCATTTTTTTCTAAGTCTCTTATTGTTAATATTGATAGCTGTTGTCACAAACATTATATCTCTTGTTGTACCTTAACATTCCCTGGCATAGCTTTTAAGTCTGCCTCCTTTTTAAAAATTTATACCTTGCATTTTTTTCCTGCTCCTTTCTCTTTAATTCTGAATTATGGTGTATACAGTGGCCTCTTATAAATGCTTTGCTTGCATCCCAAACCATTCTCAAATCTGTACCCTTGTTTAGATTAAATTAAAAAAATTCTTTCAGCCCTTTTAAAAATCATCAACAATTGCTTCTTTCTGTAATAAAGATTCATTTAGTTTCCACCTAAATGTAACAGATTTGAACCTATAAGCTACTCTTATAGGGCTATGGTCTGAGAAAGTCTTTGGTAATATCTCCACTTTAACTATGTTGGTCACCAGATTTTTCGATACCCAGACCATGTCTGTACATGATAATAATTTGTGTGTCTCTGAGTAAAATGTATTTGTGTGTCTCTGAGTAAAATGTATATTCTCTTAAGTAGACATGGGCCTGAACCAAAAACATTTAACAAATCCGCAGTTCATGGTTCGGTGCCGCCGCCGATCCCAAGGTCACGAATCGCAACAAATATTTTCTGTTGCTGAACCGTTTCGCAGTTCGTGGGGCTCAGAATGGCCCCTGTTGCACTTAGAGAGCCCATATTACTGGGGAGTGTTTTGCAGGCTCTCCTACAGCCATCACCCAAGTTTGGACAAGATTGCAAAAGGGATCTTGGAGTTATACCCTCTCTAATCCAAGGCCCCCAGGAAACTCACACAAAAATCCAAGGTGAATTCTATTCTCAGTCTCTCTCCCCAAAGGCTAGCAAGTGGCAAGCAAGAGCTCTGTCCCACTTCACTGCTCGCTGAAAGTGAAACCCAGCCCGGGAGCCCATGGCTATTTATAAGCACAGGTCCCATTGAGCAATGCAGGAGGTCTGTGTTTGGCTGTCAGAGCTGCCTATCAGGGTTTGCAGGGATGAGATTGGAGTGCCCATGGCTACAGAGCACCCTCCTCCTTCCCTTGGGTGTCTTCTCTCAACTTGTAACTGTTTTGCAGCTCTGTGGTTGGAAGGAAGACCTGCCAATCAAGGTAAGCTGGACTTTCATTCAGGTTTCCAGGGCGACAGAAGGAGCGCAGACAGAGTTCAGGCGTTCCCCCAGCTCTGTTGCCAGGGGAATTGATTGCTGGCGCCTGACTGTCTGCCTTCCCGAACCACGTCCAAACGCACCGAACCAGCCTTTTTCCAAACACAGGTTCGTTGGATGAGGACAGTCACGAACTGCCAGATCGCGATTGCGCGATTGCCAATTTCATGGGTTTTTGAAGTTCGTAATGCGGTTTGTGCCCATCTCTACTCTTGAGTCACCATTCCTTTTCTCCAGACATCTACCAAACCCATATTATCAAACGTGTCAAAACAAACCTTTAGTAATTTACCTTGAGTATCCTTTATGTTTTTATCAGAGCACCTATCTGTTTGTCATCAAACAACATCATTCCAATCACCCATCAACCAAAAGTTTTCATAAGGCAAATCAGCCAATTTCACCCAAAAATACTTGTAGAACCTTCCCTTCTCCTCATTTGGTACATAGATTCCCATAATCAAGATTTTACCCCCATTTAATGTAATCTCAACCCCCACAAATCTACCATGGTTATCAGATATGACAAGTTCTGGTTTCAATGCCGGCTTTAGATAGAATACCACCCCATTTTTTCTTTTTGTTACCTGCAGAGAAATTTTTCACCTAAAATTTTGTAATCCAAATATTTGATCTCTTTTTTTCTGATATGAGTTTCTTGTAGGCAAATAATGTCAGCTCTCAATTTTTTCAAATAATGAAGTATTATCCGTCTTTTTTGAGGAGCATTCTCTCCATTTATATTCCGTGTTATATATTTGTACTCCATCCTTCAATTTTTTAATTATTATCAGAGTCCATCTCATCTTGTTCTTTCTGTTCTAGTGAAAGTTTTTGTGGCTCTTCTGAAGATTCTTCTAGGTCTTTCTTGTATCTTTCCAGAAATTCTCTTGCCTTTGGAATTGAATTCAACCTAAATCTTTGTTGTTTAAAGGTAAAAATCACTCCTTCCAACTTACCTCATCTAAATTGGATTTTCTTCTGTTTCAACTTTTCAGTTAGAGACATAGTCTCTGTGTTTCCTCAAAATTCTGAGTGATATGTCCTTTAGCACAATAAGTGGAGCATCCTGTATAGTTAATTTTTTCTTATAGTGTTGTTGTAGAACACTATCTTTTATCGACTTTCTGACAGAATGCACCATGATGTCTTTTGGGAGTTTATTCTGTATCGCATATCTGATCGAAATTCTATATACTTTATCCAATTCTATCTCTACTCTTGGGATGTCCCACTGCACAAATTCTGCCAAGGTCTCTTCCACCCTGTATCGAACATCTTCATCTCATGTCTCCTCCATGATTCTCAGCCATAATACGTATTCTTTCTCCCTTAATTTCAGTAAAGCTAAGTTGTCTTGATGTTTCTCGAGTTCTTTATCAAGAAGTGCTGTTCTACTATCCAAAATCTGCACTTGATTATTCAGCTCCATTATCTCCTCAGAGGTTTTCTTAACAGCACCTTCAATATCTTTAATTTGCTCAGTTAGGTCTGTTTTGAATTTTATAAAATTGTCTTCCATTTTCTTTTCAAATTAATCTAATTTATCACTTAATTGGTCAACAAGTTTTTGCATCAAATCTGCGGGTGTAGAGATGTCAATTGAACCTAATATCTTTCTTGTGCCTTGAGACATTTTTCCACTGAATGGCTCTATTCTTCTATAAATAAATCCGTGAGGCCTTTTTATAAACAATTGGATAACTTCTGATTTTACAGCTTTGTTTTGTCTACATTCCAGAGACTTTCATTTTTGCTCCATGTCTGGTGTTAGTCAGCTTTGTTTACATTTCCAGGCACTTCAAGGTCTCTACATCAGCCTTAACTTCTACTATGGAGATTTTAACCAGTCCAGCAAAAATACTTTCTCCAAATATAAGTTCACAAATTACAGAGACAAACAAAGCTTTTGGATTCCCATTAAAAAACTTTCCTTCTCATATAAACTTAAAAAAACTTCCTGATGGTAATGTATTATTATTATTCAGACACAAAGAGAGAAAAAGAAAGAAAAGAAGCATCCAGGAAGGCAGAATATTATCTCAGCACACAGTAAGTAATTGTGTCGTAGAACTAATTAATTCTTTGAAGTTAGAAGATTAAGACTTGAGGGTTGCTTGCCTTTAGATCCATCACAGCTGGGAGTTGATGTTATTTTCCGTGTCTCCAAATAGCACCAAATTTCCAGTCACCACTCAGCATAGATCTGAGCAGTAAGACCTTCAATAGAGCTGTCAAATTGAGCCCACATGGATAAACTCATGATCCCTCTTTATCCAGAGTGATTTATCAACTGGAGCACCTCTCCAGTCATTAATTAAAGCTGCTTTGCCTCTCTTCAGCCAGGGAAGCTTCAGGCAGCCACACCCTCAGGTCACATCAGAGGCCTGAAATTCTGAGCCACTTTTGACAAGACAGCCTCAGTATGAACATTGAAGTTCCCAGAATAACTAGCCTGTGGTCCTGGGGTCCCTGACACCACCTTTGAGACCACCTCTGTCAGCCTGGAGACTATTAGGAAGCACAATCAGCAGTACATAAACAGAATCCCAGTCCGGTCTCTCAATAACAGCTAGGGGTGTACTTAACAACCTCAGCTGAAAATGCACACAAAAATGACTGGTTTGATGTGTTATAGCAAGTTCTAGAATGGCAGAACAAATTTGGGAATGTGGCTGTAACAACTACCCCCCAAAAGTTTGTGTTTCATTTCAGTTCTTATTGCACAGCAGCTGTGCAGGCAGGCCAGACAGCTGTGTAGGCAAGCCAGGCAGTGATGGGCTGTTCAGCAGCATCTTGTTTTCCTTAACTGCCAGTTTGTCTGCACTCATCATGAAACCAATTGGATCTGAAAGTTACAGACTGATCCCATAGCATTAACTCCATTGGTGGGAAGGGGATCTGCATGGCACACAAAGTGCATTTTCTCTTCAGTGCTTCCTGTGCAATGATATTAGCATTGAGTGGCTCATAGGGATCAAATTGCAAAAGGTTTACTTTGCATCAGAGAGGGGAGCAGCAGATGACACAGTGGTGTTGGCACCAGTGTCAACATTACCATCACTTTCGGTCCATTTTAATGCACAGTTCAAGGAAAGGCCAGCAACATCCATGTGGCATGCACACATGGGTTTCAGAAAGGAGGGATCTCTTTCAGTCTCCAAGTCCCTGGTTGCTGCAAATTCTCATATTATGCCGATTAGGATCAAAATTGGAAAGAAAAACCAATTACTAAAGCTAAGCTGCACTAAGGGGAAAAAAAACAATTGAATCAGATCTGAGCTGGCACCATCCCAGCTGGAACAAGCTAGTAATGGAATGGAATTATTCTGCAACCTCTAGAACCAACATCCCTAATAAAAACATTAGATAGACAGATTCGGAAACAGAAGTGTTCTGGAGGGAGCATTGTGCTAGGGAGACAGAGTCCTTACAGACTACAGCTACACCTCCTCCCTGCTCACCACATTTATGTTGATTTATCACCAAGTACCCTGGTATACACAGTTGGGAGAGGTTAACCCTTCTTCTTCCCTCTGTATCTTTATTCTTCTGCCTTCACTGTGAGACCTTAAATGGGAGGGGTGATTCTTGCTGTATCAGCAGTACAAAATACACATTGCTTCTTCAGGAACTATCTTTACTTTACTACTTCATTACAACAAGAATTACGAACTTTTATATTTAATTTTCATCAGAACAAAAGATGACATTTTCATCTGAACATATACTGACATTAAAAGACACCAGGAATAAAGTTATAATGCTTAGCAGACAATGCAGAGATTTGTATTTAAGTATAGATCTTTCCATATAATTCTTGATATTCTAAAGTAGTCACTTTAGAAGAGGGAATAATTGATATAAAAGGGAAGGGAATAATTGATATATAAAAAGTGGGAATAATTGATATAAAATACTGGGTGTTTTTTTAAAAATCATTTCAGAAGCCAAAGAGGCTTTTACCATTAAGGTATATGAAAACTTAGAAAAAATCTGTTTGCCTTCAGAAATCAAACACCAACTTTACTTTTAATCCATTTATTCTGGTGTGCAAATTAAAATAATCTTAAAGAAAAGGTAAATTAACATAGAACATAAAAACATAGGGCTCAATGAACCCCAAGAATCATCTAGTCCAACCTCTTGCACAATGCAGGACATTCACAGCTATCCCTCCCCCACCTCCCCAAGTGACCCATGCTATATGCCCAGAGGAAGGCAAAAAACCCCCTCCAGGATCACAGTTCAGACAACTTCAGACAACAAATCAAACAGTGCAGGAGGTGGAGCAGAAGACCTCTAGCTTAAAATTGGAAAATCAAGCATTACAGGAACGTGTGGCGGTAATGGAATGTAAAATTACAGAAAATCAGCTAAGATTTAGAGGAGTGCCAGAGTCTATGGCGCAAAATCTTCAAGATCAAATGGTTGCAATATTGGCAGAATTTTTAGAAAGGCAGCCAAAAGAAATTGAAGCTAATTTGGATTTGGTTCATAGAGTAAACTCCAGCTATGCACAGCAGAAGAATTTACCTAGAGATATAACTGCACAACTGACAACTAAAAGAATGAAAGAGGAAATTTTAAGAAGGCATTTTCAAAACCCATTGGAAATGGAGAGAGGCAGAATCAGGATTATGAAAGAGCTTCCAAGAAAAATTTTGCAAGAGCGAAAAAATACCGAGACTTAACTGGAAAACTGAGAGAGAAGGGTATCAGGTATAGGTGGGAAATACCTGAAGGTTTGAGTTTTAATTTCCAATCTGCAAGAGTGACCATCAAGTCAAAACAGGATATGACGGTGTTTCTGCTTGATAATGAAAGAGACTTCCAGGAATTGTTAAAAAGTAGTAACATGGAGTACAAATTAATATCTTGGAATGTTAACGGACTGAACTCACCTTAAAAACTTAAAGCAATTTTTCATTGGGTAAAGAAACAAAATTGTAATATAATATGCTTACAAGAAACTCATATTAAATAACAAGATTGCAAATTTTACAATTGCAAAATAGACAATTAGGGAAAGAATTTTGGGCATCTGCCAAGCAAAAGAAAAGAGGGGTTGTGATATATGTAAAGGAGGAATTGGACCCTAAATTAATTTTTAAAGATAAAGATGGAAGATATTTGGCAGTAGAGATTTTTTTGAACTTTAAGAAGACCCTGGTTTTAGGAATTTATACCCCGAATGGAGCTAAAGATGACTTTTATAAGGAAATAATTCAAAAATTGGATCAATATTCATATGAGCAAATTATAATGGCTGTGGATTTTAATGGTGTCGTTAACTTGCAGCTAGATAAGAAATCAAAACTACCGTATAAAAAGGCAGGGAAGCTACCAAGATCATTTTTTGAATTGGTTGTACAAGAAAATTTGGAAGATATTTGGAGAAATTGGAACCCTAAAATAAAAGACTTTACATTTTACTCTGTGAGACACCAGTCTTTTTCAAGAATTGATATGATTTGGGCGACAAAGAAGTCTGCTCACAAAGAAAATAGAGATGATGCCGAGGGTGAGCTTGGATCATAATCCAATGATGTGGAAAACTTTTTGGTCTAAGATTTATGTGGAAATGTTGTCAATTATGAAATGTAATTTGTTGAAGAGTCTGGAAATGTTGTTGTTAGGACTAAATATGCAAAAAGTAAATATGGGAGACAGGACACTGTTATTTTATATGACTGTAGCAGCAAGAATATTGCATGCACAATACTGGAAACAAGAAGACATACCAGAAGTGGAAGAATGGATTCAAAAACTGTTGTACATGGCAGAGATGGACAAAATGACAAGAAAGTTGAGAGAGCAAAATCCAAATGAATTTCTAACTGATTGGAGGAAATTTAAGGACTATCTGGAAAATAAGTGGGATGTAAGAGGACAATTGTGGACTTTAGAGAACTACTAAGAGGTGTGGAGAATGTATATGAACTTTACCTTTGATAATAGGGATTATAGTGTGAATAGAGGTAATGATAAGAAATAAAGGGGTTCTAGTGCTGTTGGAAGTCAAAAGGGGAAAGGGGGAGGGGGAAGGGAAGGGGGGCATATATATCAATTTGAAGGGTAAATGAAATTGTATATTTTAAAGGAATGTATGTTAACCCATTCAATAAAAATGTTTTTTTTTTAAAGCACAGCCTGAAAAGTACCTATAAGTAGTGCCAAATGAGAACATTAAGATTGGCCTAGGAGAATGATCTCGTGGCTCCTTTGACTCATTAGATAACTCCTTGCTTAAAGAGGCCATTGTAAAGATATTCTTTACATGCACTTGCTGCATTGTGCCCACTTCCATTTGAACACTTTCCTTTGCTGTATTGTCGAAGGCTTTCACGGCCGGAGAACGATGGTTGTTGTGGGTTTTCCGGGCTGTATTGCCGTGGTCTTGGCATTGTAGTTCCTGACGTTTCGCCAGCAGCTGTGGCTGGCATCTTCAGAGGTGTAGCACCAAAAGACAGAGATCTGACAGAGATCAGTCACTGAGAGATCTCTGTCTTTTGGTGCTACACCTCTGAAGATGCCAGCCACAGCTGCTGGCGAAACGTCAGGAACTACAATGCCAAGACCACGGCAATACAGCCCGGAAAACCCACAACAACCAACTTTCCTTTGCCTTGATATTTTATCTACCACATAACCTCTATGTGACACCCCTTCAAATACTTGAAGAAGACTGTCATATCACCGCTCAGTTGCCTCTTTTACAGTCTTAATGTACTTTCATCTTAGTACATCTTAACTTACTGAGATCAGGACAAAATAAGGCAAGGTAAAGGTGGGGCAAAATTGTCAAGAACAGAACTGGCTAAATGTTACAGTGCTTTTGTCAAAGGTTAAACGAACTTGCTTCAGAATATGAACTTGTCCAACTTGTCTAGTAGTTACATTACAAAGTGAGTAGCATACAAAATGCATCTCCTCTGTGTGCCTCCACTTTCTGATGTGGTGTAAGGTGGGTGGTTAATGGCAATGGCTTTGATCCAGTCATGCACAAACAGAAACATAAATAGAGTAGTTCTACTTGCATAATATCTTGTGTAACACCTAGCACTATATATATATATATATATATATATATATATATATATATATATAAAGACAAGTGTCCTGACTGACTCATCAATGCCCAGCCCAAACCCCTGTATGTCGAAACATGAAATTTGGGGAGAACATTCCTTTCATGATGTAAACAACCACTAAAAAGGGATTTTAAGAAATTCACCCCCTAAGGAGGTAAAAAGGGGTGAAATGTGTTTTCTCAAAGGGATACAGCTTCCCTATGTGGCTGGCAGGGTACTGCCTGATTGCACACCTGCCTACTGCCAGCTCAGCCACTCTTCCCTGGTTGGGCCAGCCTTTCAAGGTCATTTGCATATGTGGGCTGATTGGGGTTCACAACATTCCATGCCTAATCCCCTCCCAGAGACAGTTGGAACACAGAGGTCATTTGCATATGTGGCCTGATTGGTCCTTACCCCACCCCCATTCTAAACAGTATGCAGTTGCTACTGGGAACAGTTGAATGTGACCTGTGGTAAAATGCACCTCCCAGTCTTCCCCTAAAAGTTCATTAGGGTTGCCAATCTCCCTGTGGGGCCTGGCTTTCCTGTGTGGCTGGTAGACTCCTGCCTGCTTGCACCCCCCTCTCTCTGATTGGTCAGCTGTGGAACTGTGTTCTAAAGTAAAAATCAGGTAAAGAAAACTGCAGACAGTTGAAAAAGGCAAAACAAGACTCCTGAATAGGGATTTTATATAAAAGTCAGTACGGCAACTGAGTTTTTAAATCTTCATGGGGAGATGGTACATGGCTTTTCTAGGGGCCATTTCGATGTGAACTGTCATGTATGTCTGTACCCATTCATCCATGCCAATTGTGATTCTAATTCTAATTCTGATGCTTAGTCCAGTTATTGTAAACATGATCTTAGTGTAACTCAGTTTCCTTTTGCTAGTGTTCTAACTGTTTCTCAGGTTTCCACAGGTGGTTATCTGTTGGACTCCAGTGTTTATGACCTTGTATTTCCTCTCAGACTATGATATGTCTTTCTTCCTAGCAACGCATCATGATATCACAAATATGTAAAATGTTCTCACAAAGAAGGAGTGGCAAAAGATTGTTTATAATTGGGAGGGGGAGGAAAAGTGGACTAGAAAAGACGTCTCTCTCACATGTTGTCATTTCTGTCAATCTCTGTTCGAGCTGCTTAGACTCTTGTCTTACTCCTCAGTAGACCTATGCACCTGAATATGGAAATGATCTGATTTCTGAATAAAATTCATTTGACTAAGTACGTGTGTCTTACTGCAAATGGGCCAGAGATCTGTCTGCTATATCCTGTCATCCATAGCCTGACATGAACCTCTCACATGAACATGCCGAAATGCCCACCACACCATGTTTTCGGCATCAACATGCTTCTCTTTATTCAAACACCTTTGTGAAGCTTAAGCACTATGCTATTATGCTACAAAACCAACTTTTAAAAAAACCCCACAAACCAAAAGAATGTTACATACACTATAACTGGATTCAAAGTAGTTAAATACTGTAGTGAAGCACTGGTATCAAGCTAGTTTCTATATGGTATAGTGCTCCCTGTATCCTTTTACTTATTTTTGATACCACCCTGTAATGCTTTGCTTAGTTTGATAACTTTTTAAAATCTTTTTTTTTCAAAAAAATTTATTAGATTAGATTATAATATTATTCAAAACATACATTACCCCCTTATAGATCTTTTTCTAACCCCCTCCCTTTCCTCCCCCCTTTTTGTTGACTTCCAACAGTTTTCCAACCCTAAGTCTATCTTATTATTTAATTACGTAATATCTCATATATCCTATTATACACACATTTAATACTCTTTTCTCTAAGCTTATTTAATTATAAAAATCTAAGCTATTAATGGAGTTATGATAAAATCAAAAACTATAGAGTACTAAATAATGGATGTTTCACTATGGATATATAAGATTAAGATAGTTAGATATTATTTACAATATATAGTTTAAGTAAAGTGTATGTAAGAGATATTTGAATATAACAATTACCTTATAGATTTAAAAGAAGCCTAGAACAAAAATAGTAAAAGATGGATGAGTAATAGAGTATTAGAGTCTAAGCTAATATTAGAGTTAGGATGATGGTGGAAAGCAAAGAACATAGGTGATTGGAAAGTAAAATGAATACAATGTTATATCTTTTAATATCTTGATTGCTAATATATATTATTATGCCAGTATTATTTTATGTAGGATATGTGGTTTAATTGAGGCATCCAAAGGGAAATTTATATTATAGAGTATTTTTAGTAGAACTTTTTAAAATCTTTTTATACTTTTGCCTTTAGACCTTTAATCCAGCTCCTCCTTCATTTACCTTAAACTTATACCTCAAGAGGGTTCTCGCCACAACCAACACACTTGTTAATTCATGAAGATATTGGCCTGTAGTAGAACAGCAAGATTTAGTCCAGTGGCACCCTAGAGATCAACAAGATTTTCAAAGTATAAGCTTTCAAGAGTAAGCAATTTCATATTTTAATAATAATAGTAATAACAAGAACAACATTTGATTTATATATAAATCAGTATAGAAATCAAATATTATTGTTGTTGTGCACAAGTTAATGCCACACTGAGAGTGGTTTACAAAGTGTGTTATTATTATCCTCACAACTTCAATGCCTTTCTAGGGTGCAAGAAGTGAGTTGCTTCACATAACACATGATCTACTTTGGCCTATTCTTACAGATATGGCTAGTCTTCCTGAAACTCACTCCTTTGGTCAGACCTTGATGGCACTGAACCCACTGAATCTTTCTTAACGTCACTCAGGTTGCCTGTTTAAGAACCACAAGACAGGCTCAAGACAATTAAACCCCACCAAACTGCTGATAGTATTTTCTCTCCTTGACTGTCAAGCTTCTTTGAGTGTTAAAACAAATGTAAGGTAAAGATGTATAGAGGCTTCACATTCTAGGTTGTTTTTTTGTGACACAACACTGCAATTACTACAACAACTTGAAACAAGCATCATTTACCTTTAATCGTCAAGCTGGAGAAATGGCTACTCATTTGGCTTCCCAGATGGGGGGGAAATGCCCCCTCCCACCAAAAGAATGAATGAACGAATGAAAGAAAGAATGAAAGAACGAAAGAAAGAAGTGTTTTCTGGCTTGCTAAGAAGAATGGCACCTGTCAAGTATTCAGAAGTGCTCTTGTCTCAATTATCATTAAGCATATTTGACTCATAATACTAAAAATGCATTCCAGGACTAAGTATTTGTGAATCTGGGCTCAATTTAAGCCCCATGGACAATAATCTAAAGACCATTTGGGGGGGAAAGTACAGGAACAGTAGGATATAAAAACCTGTAAGTGGAGACTCTTTGAGGTACAAGATTTGTTTAATCTTTGGATATGGACCTACTCGATAATACCTCTCAATACATCTGCCATTGAAATCAAAAGGATCTAAAAATAATCCATTTTTAAAAACAGCTATCTAAACAGTTGTTTTCTTCTTTTAAATTTAAATCATGTTTTAAGGGGTAAATTTTAAGCATTCATAGGTTTATTTATAAATACGGCAGAAAATTCTTCTGTCAGTTTTGTAAATAATATTCCCAACTGGGGATACAAGAGTCTCCTAGGGAGTTGCAAGCTGTGAGCCAGCAAGATGCCAGTGACAATAGGGTTGCTGTTATCCAGGTACACCCTGGATTTCTCCTGGAATTACAGAGCTGCTGAAGAGAGCAGACTATGGAATAACATCCCTTCCCTCCCCAAACTCCAGCCTTCTAGGGGTCCATCTTCAAATCTCCTGGAATTTCCCAAGCTAGAGTTGGCAACCATAAAGATGTGTCATATAAATTGAGATTAGCAAAGAAACAAGCAAGGTCACCATTTACAAAGCAATGAAATGATGGTTTTGCTTTTATACCTCTGATTCCTTCCTTATTCCAAATGTCGAAAGAATCTCAAGGGAAGCAAGAAGAGTTTTGCTCAGATTACCCACATTTCTCAGGGTAAGGGGCTTTTCATATCTTTATATGTATGCTGATCCCTTCCTGCTTTCAGCAAATGGGACACAATGGCAGAGTATCAGGAAAAGACCCACCTTGTGCACTTTTTAATAGGTATGGGAAGAGCTTCCTGTCTGCCATAATTCTCCATTTCAAAGTGCAGAAGTTATTCAGGTATTTATTATTATTATTTAATATTAGACTTTTTATCATACTTTCCCAATAATAACTTTTATTGGCACCAACTTCCACTTCACCTGTCCATCTCAGATTTTTTTTAGTTAGCCCTAGCTTTCGCCTTTTTGCTGTGCATAGGGATAATTCTATCCATTGGCGCTCAGAACTAATACTGGTATTTTCTTTGGAGTCAGTACTCTTTGGAGCAATTTAATATGATATATTAAATAATGCTGAAATTACTCAAGAGGTACACAGTATTATAATCCACAATTTCTATTTCTTTATTGGCATCTCTCTGCACCATTTCTTTATAGTACAGAAAACCTATGAATTAATGACACCCCCCCTCCCAGACATCCTATCATTAACAGCCCTGCTCAGCTCTTGCAAAGTGAAGCCCATGGCTTCCTTTATTGAGTCAAGCCATCTCATTTTGAGTCTTTCTCTTTTCTTACTGTCTTCCATCTTTCCTAGCATTATTGTTGTTTTCCAGTGAGTCTTTTCTTCTTATCATGTAACCTAAGCGTGACAGCCTTTGTTTTGTCATTTTGCTGCTAGGGAGAATTCAGGCTTGATTTGATCAGAACCCACTTATTTGTCTTTTGGGCTGTCCAGAGTATCCATAAAAGTCTCCTCCTGCACAATATTTCAAATCCATTTTCTGCCTGTCAGCTTTCTTTATTGTCCAGCTTTCACATCAATACACAGTTATGGGGAATACCACAAAATGAATGATCTTGATCTTGATAGCCAGCAATACATCCCGACACTTAAAGATCTTTTCTAGTTCCTTCATGATTGCCTTCCCAGGTCTCAATCTCCTGATTTCTTACTTGCAGCCTCTTTTTTTGCATGATGATTGAGCCAAGGAATAGAAAATCTTGAACAATTTCAATTTCCTCATTGTCAACTTTAAAATTGTGTAATTCCTCAGTAGTCATTACTTTTGTAATTCTTAATGCTGTGTAATTCTTCAGTAGTCAGTTATTACTTTTTTCTTCTTGATGTTCAGCTGTAATCCTGCTTTGGAACTTTCTCTTTTAACCTTCATTAGTGATCATGTCAAGTCTTTACTATTTTCTGCCAGTATGCCAGACACTTGTGTATCTCAAATTGTTAATGTTCTATCCATTGATTATCATCCCACCTTCATCTAAATCTAATCCAGCTTTCCTTATGATGTGTTTTACATAGAAGGAGCAGATAGGAAGATAATATACATCCTTATCAGACACCTTTGCCAACTGGAAACCATTCTACTTCTCAACATGCTATCCTAAGAGTAGCTTCTTGTCCTCAGTTGAAGTTGTGCATCAACATAATAAGATGCCGTGGCACAACCATTGCTTTTAAAACCATCCATAGCTTTTCATGATCCTCACAGTTTAAAGCTTTGCTGTAATCTATAAAACACAGACTGATTTTCTTCTGGCGTGCTCTGTTAACCACAGTAAACTTGCAATATCTTCTCTAGTGTCTCTTCTGAATTCAGCTTGAGCATCTGGCATTTCTGATCCATATATGGTAAGAGTCTTTGCTGTAAAAATTTGAGCATCACTTTACTTGCATGGGAAATTAATGTGATGGTCCAGTAATTTTGGAAATCTTTGATGTCTCCTTTTGGGGGAATTGAAATCTAGATTGAGCTATTGTTTTGATTTCCATATTTGTTGGCATATTCTTGTTAACATTTTGATGGATTCAGTTTCTGTAGCTTGAATAGCTATATTGATATCTCCTCCTTGTTGCATATAGGAAGGTATATAACACAGTTTTATATTGTTTTGCCAGATTTAGCTGTATTTTTAAGCTCTCTGGTACTGTTTGTTACCAAGTTAATGAACTGTTATGATGCTTGTGTTTCCTTGTAACATTTTGTTGCAGTGTTAGACATCTTGAATGGATAGAGATATGGCGGGCTATATTTATTTTAAATAAATGCATTTTAAATAAATGACAAAGTAAAAAATTCATCCCCACCTTAATGGTCATTCAAATAACCTCTGCCCTTTTCAGCAGATCTATCTCTCACTTTAGTGTTCAGAGAATTATAACTTTTTTGAATTGTATTTGATATACTAAATTCTTTTTCTGCTTAGCTAAGACTTTTGCCCTTTTTTGCCTCCCCAGGGAAGCTCAGCTTTTACATCTCATTCTATAGTTCCAGCATTAAGAGCACCTTCATTTTCAAGAACAAAATGAGGGAAACACGCAGTCATGAATCAGTTTCCTGAAACAGGAAAAAGCTGTTAGTTTATATCTGTACATGCTCTCAGACTGTGTCTGCTCACAACTTTCCCCCATTAATTCCTCCAGTGTTTTGTCCTGATTTTAAACATCAGTTACTGGGACATTACTTGCCTTAAGTGACTTTCAACCATCTAATAGTTTTCACTGTTATACAGACATCCCTCATATCTTCCAAAAATGCCTTTGTGTGAAAATTCAGTACAATTTGTACAGTGCAAATATAGTACATTACCTCTTCCGGCAACATTAATATTTCAAAAAGAAGAATCAATTATATATGAATTATATCCTAGCAACAATATCTCAGAAAGATATGGTGATACTGGAAATTGACAAGTGTTCCTGTAATCTCTCCATTTTAATTTTATTCATGTTCTTTCAGTATTTGACTATAAACTAGCCTTCTAGAATAATGATTAAATGAGTCAGGAATAGAATTGACTAATTTTTTTATTCCTTTTTAAAGGAAAATCCAGTGTGATCATTGCACATGTGTACATATATCTATCTTGTCTTGTATCACTGCAACAATCCTACTACTATCAGTTCAGTTAATAACTCCTCCAGGTTTACTGGATAAAGTGAATGTAAAAGATAGATAGACATGTGAAACCCAGGCTAAGCATTAGGCCCAAGGGCACATTATGCTACAAAAAAAAGTTTTCTCATTAAGACGACTCCACTCCCTGCTGTAACATTCAGAAGTACTTACCATGTGGAGCTTGACCAGGTTATTATAAATGTCCTGCTATGAATAAGGAACTGATAACAAGAGGCCAGCACTGCTCACAACAGCTAGCTGAGTTTATGAGTATTGTCTGTGGGTAACTCATGATAGTGTGACACAATTCACAGTGTCTACCCATTTCTATCTGTGCTATAATTGTAGCGCTGGTGAGTAATAGGCAAATTTGTCTGTCAGTGGTTAGCATGAAAAACAATAAGCATTAGTGAAAATAAGAAATTTGAATTTGGGAAATGTTCCACATGAAAAACTGTGTACTTTACATTGTGACTATGGCACAATGGGGAAAGTATTATTAACACAGCAGTTCATCATTGCAATGTCATTGGAGAATATGCCATGGGGAAACTCAAATGGGATAAAGTTTTCTTCAAAAATGCTATGGAGCTTCAGATAAGTACTTTCCCCAGGATCTAGACAAGCATGGGAGGCATATCCCAATTTAAAGCTAGTGGTGCTCAACTAATTTGTTAGATTTGATTTTTTGATGCAGATACTGCAATTCTGTTGGTGCAGACAAGTATAATGAACTCTTACCATATCTTTATTCTTTCCAATTTAATTTCTGTCCTGAAAAAGAGGGACAACCTCTTGTACACGTTTCTTAAGGAAAATAGATGTGGTTGGGTACACAACATTTTGCAGAGATGTGTGCATAAAGGCTGCAAAGAGCATCTTGTTTGTTTGTTTATGTAATTTATAGTCCACCTTTCTCACTGAAACTCAAGGTGGATTACACAGGGTGAGATTAGTACAGTCAGTATCAATGATTATTTTATAAACAATGCCATAGGGTAAATAAACACGTTTACAAAGACATAGCAGCCATTTCCACATGTTGTTAAAGCAATGGGCTACTTACTCAATGCTGGCGTTTTTTGTTTTTTTTACAGATTCCAGATGCCTCCGATTTCAAAGCGGAAGCAGGCAGTTTGTCTTTCGTCTGATCAGCGTCTTTTCTGAGACCAGGATTTCCCGCTCTTTCCTGTGCCGGGTCAAGGACGCTGATCAGACGAAAGACAAACTGCCTGCTTCCACTTTGAAATCGGAGGCATCTGGAATCTGTAAAAAAAACTACCAGCGTTGATTAAGTAGCCTGTTGCTTTAAAAACATGTGGAAATGACCAATATTAGCAAGAATTGAATACAGAGATGAAGAAACGCTGAAACAGAACATAAGCAATTCTAATAATAATAATAACATTTGATTTATATACTGCCCTTCAGGACAACTTAACACCCACTCAGAGCGGTTTACAAAGTATGTTTTTATTATCCCCACAACAAAACACCCTGTGAGGTAGGTGGGGCTGAGAGAGCTCCTAGAAGCTGTGACTGATCCAACATCACCCAGCTGGCTTCAAGCGGAGGAGTGGGGAATGAAACCCGGTTCTCCAGATTAGAGCACTGCGCTCTTAACCACTACACCAAACTGACTTTTTTAGGGCTGACATAGGAACACATATTTAAAGCAACAGATAGTATGTAATAGTACTTTTTGAATAATTCAGTTTTGCATCGTTTGCAAAATGCTAGGAGAATGGGGGCTGTCCTGACCTCAGCAGGCTGTTCCACAGAGAAGGGGCCACCACAGAGAAAACTCATGTATGGGTTGCTGTTGATTTCGTCCATGCATAGGGTGGCACCTGCAGAAGACCCTGTTCAGATGAGCAAAGTTGCCATGGAGGAACATAGGGTGGAAGGCAGTCCCGTAGGTATGCCCCATAGGTATGCCGGACCAAGGCTGTGAAGAGCTTTGTATGTGATATCTGTATGTATCTGGCTAGCTTTTTTCATGTCACACCACTGCAATGTTCGTAGACACATTTCAACCAGTTTCAAAGTTTTGAAACACCTTGTCTGTTTCCCCTCTACAGTAATAACTTCTCCAGAACCAAACTTGGCAGTTTCACTTTGGTTCTTGGATCTTGAATAAAATGATGTGGTTGTAAAGTCTAAGCTTGAATTCAACAAATCCCTTTATTTGCAATCTACTTTGTCCTCTTGCAATCTATTTGCAATCTATTTGCAATTTATTTGCAATCTACTTTGTCCTCAAAAATCCTTTCCCACCAGTATAAGTGTCTTTGGCAAATAGAAAATTTGGTTAGGGTCCAAACCTAAATATTTTTAATAAACATTTTTATCAACACAGACATCTAATTTGGCACCATTCCTACATTTCAGCTTTAATACTATTAAGGATTGAGCTAGTATCCTGCTTTATAGACAATATGCTTCTGTGCCACCGCATAGTTCCTGACTGATATGATCAGTTCCTGAATGATATGTTCATTCTTGAACAGTGTGCCAGTAGATAGTTACTTAAATGCCTTCCCATGTAAGGACTAGAGAAGTTAAGAGCAGTCTAGGATAGGCATAGAAGTAAGGTGTAAACACCTTCAAATGAAATCAAGTCTTCACGGCCAGATGAATTACATCCTAGGGTACTAAGGAACTTGCTGATATAATTACAGAGCCTCAGTCTATAATCTTTGAGATTCTTGGAGAATAGGTGAAGTGTCAGAAGTCTGGAGGCAGGTCAATATTGTCCTCATTTTCAATAAGAGGAAATAAGAGGATCCAGGTAACTACCAGCCTATCAGTTTGACATCCATAACTGGAAAGGTTTTAGAACAAATCATCAAGCGAACATTTAGAAAAAAAGGCTGTGATTACTAAGAGCCAACATAGGTTCCTCAAAAACAAGTCATGTCAAACTAACCTTATCTCTCTTTTTGAAAAAGTTACGACTTGGAAGGATCATGGGAATGCTGTGGACATAGTTTATCTTGATTTTAGTAAGGCTTTGATGAAGTTCCACATGATATTCTTGTTGACAAGTTGGTAAAATTTGGTTTGGATGCTGTTAGGTGGATTTGTAACTGGTTGACAGATCACACCAAATGAGTGGTTTCTCATCCTCTTGGAGAGGAGTGACACCTGAAGTATCTCAGGGATCTGTCCTTGGACTTGTGTTGTCAGCATCTTTATAAATGCCTTTCATGAAGGAACAGAGAGAATAATAATTAAATTTGCAGACAATTTGGCCCCTTCCAGGCAGGCAGCTTTGCTGCTAAAGACAGGGGCCATTTGTTGCCACCCTGGAAGGAGGGAGGCAGCACCACCCCCTCCTTCAATGAGGGAGTTGGCTGGGAGGGTGAAGACAAGAGCATTAGGAGGCTGCCCTGCCCTGCCCAGCTGCAGTTGCAAAGAGTCACGCAGTGGAGGAGGACATGCTCCATCCAAGTAACTGAGCAAAGCGGCGGCTTTTAGGCCGTAGAAAACCTTTGAAGCAGTGGTGGTGCCTGCATCGACGGCACGTGTTTCGGGCAGCTGCGCTGCCGCCTGCTTCACTCACAGATGCAGTGGAGCAATGGCATGGAGGCGCACAGGCTTGGTGGTGGCGCTTTGGCCTGCACTCTGGTGGCGTGGATTTTTTCTTTTCTCGGCACTTCATGCTTCTCAGGGGCAATAGTGGCTGGGAAGGGAGATGCAGCAGGCACCTCAGGTTTGCTGTGCCATACCCAGCTTTGCTGAGGCACAGCAGGACGGTGGCGGTAGCGCCCAGTTGGACAGTGGCACTTGGTCCAGTGCCTAGGCTGCGCAGCCTTCGGCCTGTGATGCAGGCGCTCTCCTGCCTTGAAAGTGGGAGAGTGGTGAGGGAAGAGGGCCATTGGACCTGTGGAAGGTAAAGGACATTAGTAGGCCTTTTCAGGGCACTTGTGCTGAGGGCAACTGTGCCAGGTGGGCCTTCGCAGGGTGGGAGACCCTTGATTGGCCCTGGTAGGCCTCCCTGGCGGGCACAGCTTCAACAGCTCTATGTGCCATTGGGCACATTGCAGGCCTGGCACTTGGCTGGAAATAATTAAAAAAAAACTAAGGGGGGAAAGATGTAGGTGTATTGGCACACCTGGTCATTATTTCATTGGCTGCCCTGGTCTGCAGGCCGTCGGGCCTACTGGCCTGCTCGAGAGACTTGGGCCTGGGCTTTGCTGGGGAGGAGCGGCCATTTTGTCTGACAGTCTCTCTGCTTAGTAGGGCTGCCATTTTGATTGGCCACTTTAGCTGCGTGTATTTTGTGAGTGGGCAGCCATTTTGTACAGGCTCCTGCTGATTCTGCTTACTGACTATGCCTCCCAAAAAAGGTGATGGCACCCCTAAGGGGAAGCAACCAGCAAAGAAGTCACCTGCCCCCTCCAGCATTATCTTCATCTGATGAGAAGGACTCCAGTGCCAGTCAGCTGGATATTTTGAGGCACTTGGGTGCCTTGGAACAGGCTAAGGGAGTTAGTGGGGCAGCAAAGCAGGGGATAGCCATGGCTCGGCCAATCAGGCATGCCTCTAGGGATGCTGTGAACAGGGACATATTGAGACGTCTTTCTGTTTTAGAAGGTGCATCTGGAGTTGCAGCTGGTGAGGATAGCTTATGATTTACTACAGTATTGTTTAGTTTGGTATCCAGCTTATGCTTGGTTATGCTTTGTTTCAGCACTGTTTTAGGAGTGTATCAGATTTCTATTTGTTTTCAAATTTTCTGCTCTCCAATAACCCATTGCATTGTTTATTGAATGCCCCACCTGTGGCTCATGTTGGCTTCTGCTGTGTAATCTGCCTTGAGTCTCACTTAGAAAGGCAGACTATAAACAACATGAAGGGGAGGAAAGGCCCTAAATTCTGCTGACTGCTCCTGGCATTTCTTAAGATTCAACACCAAGGCCTTTATTTTTGAACAGAGGCATATGAACTTTAGTTTTGCTTGGTTTTCAAAACTCCAGGGAATTTAGCAATTATAACATATAGAAAACCTTGAACTCTTCCCCTCCTCATCCTTGTCCTTGTCCCCGTCCCCCTCCTCCTCCTGGTATTATATATCTTCCTTACTTAAAAAAAACACATTTATATCAAATACCTACATAAATAGCAATATGCAGTTTGAGGGTTACATCATCAGCTATCAGTCTACAATAAACAGTTTTTTTCCAGAATCTGCTCCTCTGTTTATTGAATTCTCTTCAGTGTGTTCAGCAAACTCCAGATGTCAAATGGCCTAGAATTTTGTTATAATTACATTTTTTATTATTATTATCTCTCTCTCTTTTTCTCTGTTTCTATCTTCAGCAATCCAGAGCTGGACCTCCAAGCAAACATAATCTCTAAGCAGGATATCCTGGGGCAATTTTTCAGAGATGTGCAGAAATTACCCCATGTTTTCAGTGGAGTTTTCTACTTATTCATCCCAAGGAGTTGAATGTTCCTGGCAAATGTACAAACTGTCTTAGAAAACTACAGAATTTCCAAACAAATTATATCTATGTGATTTCCTCCCTCTTTCCGTATTTGCATAATAGTTTGTAAATACAAGTCACTGGCCCTAAAAAGTTCATTTCTAATTGCATGTTAGTTCCTGCAAGGTGCAGCCATGAAAATGGTAATCTTTTACTGTCTATTACTGTCATTAAAGAGATTAATACACAACTGTTTTGACACACCTTGGCAGTTTTACTTCCCCAGTAAAGCGGTTTCTCAGGACTACCTACAGAAGTATGGAGGTATGTGTTCTTTTCTAAATCTCCTTGCTATAGATGTGAAATTGGTATTTGAAATCTTTGTCAGGTTCACTTCTACAGTGCTGTGAACCAGGTGTAGAATCCGGGTTTGTGGGGAGTAAACAGACTGCAATTTATACAGCCACTGACAGTCAGATATCATGTTGTATTGAAATGTGATTTGAGGCTTTTCATGCTTAGAGTCCCTCAGTTTTGTAAACTGGGAGTTGATATTTAGACTGTGTTAGCAGAAATGCAATGGCATTTAGAACTGAATGTTTGTAGCTCTATCTTCAGTGACTTTTTCTTCGTTAATGTATGCTACAAAACCCCTGTGTGTCTTTAATTGCCTTTGCAGCATGTTTTGGAGTGTTAGCTAGATTCAAACAATTTATGCATTAATGGGCCTCCTCATTACACACTGAAAACTTCATGTATAATTAGAACACATGAAACATTCCCTCATATCACAGAGGAAGTTCCATTGGGATGAATAACTGTATCTTGGGAGGAGCTTCCCAGCCATACTGGGCCAATTCCAGATGGCCAGAAATTGCGGTTTTTCTGCGGAAATAATCGCTTACCGGCCACACGTTCACTTTCGTCTCCATCCGCTTTGTCTCGCAGCGTGCCGTGCCGTCCCGCTTCTGGATGTTTGCACGGCCAACTGAGGTACCCGGGATTGGTTGTTTCCTCCCCGTCACAGTTGACGTCGGGGGCCTTCATTGGTTCGCATTTCGTTTTTTTTCAAAAAAATTTTTTACGTGTTTTGCGCAAATGCGCAAATGCGCAGGTATGCGAATATGCAGCATCGACTTTTGTGCACTTTTGTGCATTTGTGCATTTGTGCACATTTGCACAGTTCGATGTGCGCAAACGTGCGACTGCGCAAATGGCGCCCAGTTTAAAAAAAAAAAATAGGGGAATATTGTTGCCTGCCAGCCGGCAAAGGAAAATGGAAAGGGGAGGGCCTCTCCGCGGCGACGAAGCATCCAGAAGTGTGCAAACCTGCAATACCGCGTTAACACCGTCCGCTAATAGAGTGCAACTGAGCGCCATGGACCGCAGGTAAGCCGGGACGGGAAATTGCGGGTTTTTACGAGTGAGGTCGCTGAAAAAGCGAAAGCACTCTCTCTATTTGTGCCCATCTGGAATCGGCCCTGATCTTCACATTGAAGAATCCTTGATAAGCTTATGATACAAACATATGAACAACTAATGGTTCCTTATTTGGAGTCAAACTGCTGGTCGATTTAACTCACTCTATGTACTCTGACTGGCAGCAATTCTTCCAAGATTTTTTGTAGACGTCTTCCCTAAATTTGAGGTGATTTTCACCAGAGCCAGCAGGAAAAGAATTTGGGCTCTTATGCATACAAACCTTGTTTTCTTATCCTGATGTACAACCCCTTCTATATTTGCTAATCACATTTGAATGCATATGATGGTGGACATGATGGTGGGTGTTGACAGTATTTGATAGTCAACACATCATTTTTCTCTGCCATAATAGAAAGTATGCAGTGGTAAACAGTAACTGACTATGTTGATGACAGCATATACAATTTCATATTTGAAGCCTGGCAGAATCACAGAGAAGATGCCAAGTAGTCTAACAATACAAGCCTTTGCAGAGTTACTCAAAATTAAGATTAAAGAAATTAATGAGCTGAGATTGGAGAATTCTGCATAAGATTGCGCTGTAATGCAATCAGTTTGGAGGTAAAAGTTCACATTGAAACTCTGCATTTGAAAGATTTTGGTGTATAAAAGGCAACATTACTGTATCACAAATATTTGTCATTATGGAAATATTTGACATTATTTATTTATGTATATATTTACAAAATTTATACCCTGCTTCTCTGCCGTCGTCAAGGTCACCAAGGCAGCTAACAGATTACAAAGAGTCCAGTAGTACCTTTAAGACTAACCAATTTTATTGTAGCATAAGCTTTCGAGAATCAAGTCCTCTTCGTCAGATGCCTGATACAGAGACTGGTCAGATATTTGACCAGTCTCTGTATCAGGCATCTGACAAAGAGAACTTGATTCTCGAAAGCTTATGCTACAATAAAATTGGTCAGTCTTAAAGGTGCTACTGGACTCTTTTTGATTTTGCTACCACAGACTAACACGGCTAACTCCTCTGCATCTATAACAGATTACAAACATACATAAAAACAATTGAAATGAAACAAAAATACATCATTAAAACAATTAAATCCAAAGCTAAAACACACATACAAAAACATAAAAACAGCATTTCAAAAGGAAGGAAGAATCACTGAGGGAATGTCAGATTGGGGGGGGGGGGAGTTTTTCACATGTTGCCAGAAGACAACAACAGAGAGGGACAGATGGGCCAGAGTTTTGAAGCCATGACCAAGAATGCCCTTTCTTGCCACCTGCCTAATCTCAGAAGGTGGGGGCACCAGAAGCAAGACTTTGGAAGATGGCTGAAGTGGTTGGCTGCTGAATAGTTTCTGGGTCCAGTTCCACCATGTGTTGGTGCTCACCTTTAAGGCCCTTCATGACCTGGGGCCCACATACTTGAAGAATTGTCTTGGCCAGCATGTTCCCACTTAACAACTCCAATATTTCCAGCAAGGGATATTATCAGTCCCCCTATTGCCTAAGGCATATCTTGCTGCAGTCTAGACTTGGGATTTTTAGTGGCTGTCCCATGAGTGCTGCTGAGACCACTTCTTGGTTCTTTCTTTCTAACATTCAGTTCTTATCTAACCAGATAGCTAGGAGAGGAAGAGAATGTTTAGCTCTGGGGACCACCAAATAGCACCCATGCACACATGGCCCTCATCATCATCTTTCCTGGTGCCTGCCAAGTGTTTTTAGAAAGTGAGTAGGGCCAAATAAGGCTTAGCTGTGCAGAATTTTTAAAACATGGAGAGCCCAATTTGGGCCCTATTCTGCCAGGATTGGTCTGAATTCAGCCTGGTTCAGGTCTGAAACAGCCTGGAACAGAATGCTGTCATGCAGAAAAGCACTCCCCTGTCCAGCAGCAGCCAGATTGAAGCTGTTTCGGGCCCAAATTCAGCCAGATCAGGCCCAAAATGGCCTGGAACGGGCTGCTGTTGCACAGGGGAGCACTCCCCACTTGGCAGCGCCTAATCTGGGCTGAATCAGGCCTGAATTGGGCTGAACTGGGCCCAAATTAGCCTAGAACAGGATGCTGCCACACACAAGAGCAGTGGCTGTTGTTTCTCTCCCCCCCCATGTATTTGTGTGTGTGTGTGTGTGTGTGTGTGTGTGTGAGAGAGAGAGAGAGAGAGAGAGAGAGAGAGAGAGAGAGAGAGAGAGACCCTGCCTCCTGCGTCAGCCATTCTGTGGTTGGCTCCACCTCTCATGGCAGCCATTTTGTGGTTGCTCCCATCACCCTGTGTCAGAATTCCAAAGACCCCTGAGGTTCAAAAAGGCTGGAGAGGAGTGGTGTAGCAGATGGGAGAGCTACATTTAAGGTCAGGTATGAAACAAAACGTAGGTTTATAATCAGAATTTCTAGTTCGCAGAGTATTCTTGGTCAAGGGCAGTGTAACACTGGTCAAAAAAGGAAGGGACAGCAGCACACAGCAACCAGCTGTGTCTATGAGGCTTACCAACACAATTACTCTTAAGCAAACAGCAAGAGTCTTTATTAAGGAATGACAGTTGTGCTACTGAGTGGCTTTCTCTCTGTCTGATTTGAAAGAATCTGTTCAGTGGCTGATTGGTTTTCTGATTTCAAGTACTCTTATGGACAAAAAAGTGAGGACAGCAGTTTTCCTGTTTTGCATAACAATGGCTCCTTTTTGCATAGATCCACAGCAGAGATGGGCATGGTCCAGAAAACGGACCAAAATTCTGCACAGTCCAGCCCACTTCGTAGTTTGCAACCACATAGTTTGTGGATTCACCTTTTTTATGAATTTTGCTCCATCTGAGCAAGTTAGTCCATTGTCCGTGAGTCCAGACATCCTGGCATCGTTCTACCAAATCCCTGGGCAATGGAGGGCACATCCACAGACCTTTTGCAGTCCTTAAAAACTTAATGGGCAGCTCTGCCTGTGCTGCAAAGAGCTTCCATTCTGCAAGGGAGGTCGGGATGTTCTGCAGCCAATCTTAGCCTTCGAAACCTTGATAGGCAGCTCTGCCTGCCAAGCAAAGAGCTCTCAGCTCTGCAAGGAATGTTCTGAAGCCAATCCTAGCCCTCAAAACTTTGATGCGCAGCTCTGCCTGCCAAGCAAAGAGCCCTCAGCTCTGCAAGGAATGTTCTGCAGCCAATCCTAGCCCTCAAAACTTTGATGCGCAGCTCTGCCTGCCAAGCAAAGAGCCCTCAGTCAGCAAGGGAGGCTGGGGATGTTATGCAGCCAATTTTAGCCCTCGAAACTTTGATGGGCAGCTCTGCCTGCCAAGCAAACAGCCACTAGTCTGCAAGGAAGGGAAGGAACATTCTGCAACCAATCTTAGCCCTCGAAACCTTGATAGGCTGTTCTGCCTGCCAAGCAAAGAGCTCCCAGCTCTGCAAGGGACATTCTGCAGCCAATCCTAGCCCTCAAAACTTTGATGGGCAGCTCTGCCTGCCAAGCAAAGAACCCTCAGTCTGCAAGGGAGGGCAGGGACTTTCTGTGGCCAATCTAAGCCCTTGAAACTTTGCTAGGCAGCTCTGCATGCCAAGCAAACAGCCCCTACTCTTCAAAGGAGGGTGGGAACATTCTTTAGCCAATCTTAGCCCTTGAAACTTTGATGGGCAGCTCTGCCTGCCAAGCAAAGGGCCCCAGTCTGCAAGGGAGGGTGGGACGTACTGCAGCCAATCTTAGCCCTAAAATCTTTGATGGGCAGCTCTGCCTGCTAAGCAAAGAGCGAATGTTTTGATTTTTTTTAATATTTCCAAAATAAAGAGGGTACAGAAAAAAGGGGGAGTTACAGGGTCAAAGGAGGGGTAGGATTTTTCACTACAAGAGTTATTAAAATACAGAGTACGCAAAACATATCTTAATCAGAGTTAATCAATATTAAAATAAAGAATACATATACTATTCCAGCTACTGAGTATTTTCACCTTTACCTTCACAAACTAAATACATTATGCAATCTACCTCATCATTAATATTTGACCATTTTCATCTTATCATAGCTTTGTGCTCAATATTTATCAATAGATAAACTTCATTCCGTAATTGCTGCACTGTTTCATCTTAACTCTTTATATAACTGATTAATATAGTGATCCTCTCTACTTGTCCCTAACGTTATCAATGCTTCCAAATCTTCAAACTATTTTAGCAATTTGCAATAAAATATTTAATTATATATTCATACCTTTCTCCCCTTGTTAGACTATAAGCGCTAATAAGCTATATACAATAAGTCGGTACTTTATAGAACTGCAACCCCTTATTTATTTTCTTCTTTATAAACAAAATAATTCCCCCATTTCTCTTCAAATTCACTTATTGGTCTTCAATTTATATAACTCGTCAGTTTCGCCATCACTGCATATTCTGCCATCTTGTCTTTCCAAATTTCCTTTCCATTTCCTCGCAAATATCACTCTTGCCACCATGCCCTCGAAACATTGCTAGGCAGCTCTGCCTGCCAAGCAAAGAGCCCCCAGTCTGTGAAGGAGGGTGAGAATGTTCTGTAGCCAATCTAAGCCCTCAAAATCTTTATAGGCAGCTCTGCCTGCCAAGCAAAGAGCTCCCTGTGTGGTGAGTGAGAGGGTTCTTCCCCCATCCTTTTCTGTTTGATTTTGCATCATTGCAACTTTTTGGTGCTGCTAGCCAATGCAAGTCAATTGGCATTTGTGACTCCAGTGTCTATTGGAAGTTTCCTGCAAGGGACATTCTGCAGTCAATCTTAGCCCTCAAAACTTTGATGGGCAGCTCTGCCTGCCAAGCAGGATCCCCCAGTCTACAAGGTAGGGTGGGATCGTTCTGTATCCAATCTTAGCCCTCAGAACTTTGATGGGCAGCTCTGCCTGCCAAACAAAGAGCCCCCAGTCTGCAACGGAGGGTGGGGACATTCTGTAGCCAATCTTAGCTCTTGAAATTTGATGGGCAGCTCTGCCTGCCAAGCAAAGAGCCCCAAGTCTGCAAGGGAGGGTGGGAACATTCTGTAGCCAATCTTAGCCCTTGAAAGTTTGATGGGCAGCTCTGCTTGCCAAGGAAAGAGCACTCAATCAGCAAGGGAGTGCAGGGATGTTTTGCAGCCAATCTTTTCCCTCAAAACTTTGATAGGCATCTCTGCCTGCCAAACAAAGGGCCCCCATTCTGCAAGGGAGGGTGGGACGTTGTGTAGCCAGTATGCGAGTAAGGAGCAAGAATTATTTCCTTAGGCAATACATGGGAAAACGTCTGTGTGGTGAGTGAGAGGGTTCTTCCCCCATCCTTTTCTGTTTGATTTTACGTCATTGCAACTTTTTGGTGCTGCTAGCCAATGCAAGTCAATTGGCATTTGTGACTCCAGTGTCTATTGGAAGTTTCCTGGTGGCGGTCGCTTTTGGGGTCTGTAACTTGGACATCCAAAATGCAATCTTGACCAAACTTGGAGAGTGGCTGGAGGCTGCTGAAGATTCTCTCCAAGTTTTGGGCTCTCTGGGTGTTAAGGGGGTAGAGTCAGGGCCCCTGGAAGTGACAAATCACAAACCGATGAACCAGTTCGGGAACTGGGCATGTCAGTTAAAAGTTCGTAGTCCGTAGTCCATGAAAATCAACAGACCATGAACTGGTGGTCCATGTGGTTTTCCCAGTCCATGCCTACCTCTAATCCAGAGGAGTTAGCCATGTTAGTCTGTAGTAGCAAAATAGTAAATAGTTCAGTAGCACCTTTAAGACTAACCAACTTTATTGTTGCACAAGCTTTCGAGAACTACAGATCTCTTGCACCTGACAAAGAGAGCTGTGGTTCTCAAAAGCTTATGTTACAATACAGTTGGTTAGTCTTAAAGGTGCTACTGGACTCTTTACTATTTTCCTCCTTGCATCATTCTTATTCAGAGCTAATTCTATGTATTAGAATGTACATGTCCCATGTTAAAACTTTATTTGCATCCCAGGTCTAAATTCACCCTGATGACTTGTGTTAAGTGAACTTCTGTGATAATGTAGGATTGTGTGGACACCATCCTAAAACTGTCATGCATTACAGAAACTAATGCATTACAGGTCATGCATTAGTTTTGCTTGCCTCTAAATTTCTCAGATGATTTGCCCAAGCAATAACCTTCAAATTTGCTTTGGACTTTTGCTTCAGGAAAATTGGAGTAACTATCCTACCCAACACTTTAGATAGTTCTCTACTCCCAAGCTGTTTGTCTCTTGAACTAAAAATTGATTACAGGAATGAATGAGTAAACTGAACTTTGAAATAGGTGACCATCAGTTATTATAAGGAAACAAGTCACCTACTTACAGTTCATATGAACTGGCCAATAATTTTTAAATTATCTTTATGTGCATCACATTCCTTCCTGTTCCATTCTATTCTTCATATTTATATCCCAACCTTCCTCCAGTAAAATGTACATGACCCCATCACATTTTATCCTCCTAACAACATACCTACAATGTAGTGTTAAGCTAAGAGAACATGGCTGAGGAAAGGTCATATTCACCCCCTTCCATCCCTGTCAGTAAATTTCCTGAAGAATTCACAGCAGCACTCAAGCAGCTTCTGGGATGCTCAAATATCAATTGGTTCAGCTCATGTCATTAGCTAGTTGAGCACCTTTGGAGGAAAGGCAGCAAATAAATAAACAAACAAACAAATAAATAAATGATTTGATTTGATTTGATTTATTAGATTTATATTCCGCCCTCCCCACACCAGCAGGCTCAGGGCGGTTTACAATTTACATGCATTTAAAATACATCTAACAATTACACAGTTTAAAATTATAAATATATAAACATCCTAACATTTAAAATACATATATATATATATATATATATATATATATATATATATATACATACACGTATACTCAGTGGCATAATAAAATGCACTATATGCATACACAAGGCACCTCCCTTTCACCTTCACTAGAGCATTTACAGTGGAGCTCAACAGATGGAGGATGTCGCTAGTGGGGAGGGCACAGACCATGCTCGACTGATTCCTCATCAAGCAGTTCTGCTGCTTATGAACAGACTTAACTGATTTGGCACATTACATTCTTTATATCTATACATTACTATGCTCTGCAACCAGCAGCATTTCATGCATCTGCATCCTCACATTGCCTGATGGGAGTCTCCCCCTCCCAGGTCTGTCCCTGCTACATGCTACTCCACAGGCCATTGTTTTAATATTGACAAACTGGTCACTATTTAAGAAGTCTTACCTTCTAAGTCGATGCTATCAGTTTTATTTTGTGCATGTACATTTTTGCAAAGCCTTTTGGGAATTTTATTTCCCTCAGCCATCTTATGACCCTAGGGGGAGAGTTAGTTTCACCTACTGTGCAGATGCAGAAGTGACTGCAAGACAAAATGAAATAAAATTCTACCACTACAGCTACTGCACAAGCATAAAGTCAGTTTGAGTCATGTATTAGTGAGAAGGGAGAGCTGAGGCTCAACTGATGAGCCATCACTGAAGATCTGTCAAAAATGGTATGTTTGCATGCCAAATTTGTTCACTGCAAAGTTTGCAGCACCTGTAGCAGCATCTTGTAAAAAACTAGGCTGCCCAGATTGATGTGCCCCTGGATTTTTGTCCCCCTGGTTCACTATTCTTATCAGCCCCAATGATAGGCATTGTCAATGATGTTTTCTGTCACTCAAGGCTGAGCCCTAGTCTAAGTTCTCTACAACTGAAATTGGTTTTTAGTTCATGGGAGTGATTTGCAGCATCTCTCTTGCTATATAATATCACCAGTCATTTGAAGTTTGATTTAGCTTATAAATATATTGAGGAAAATCAGCACAGATAGTATTGGGTGGGGAGGGGTCATGAAAGAAATACTTCAGAGGCTAGAAATCCAGCACCCTGAAATATATGTGACATTTAGCTGGCCATCATGGCTTGAAGTAAGAACTGTTGAAGTGGCAAGACTACAGGGGTGCAGCACTGACAGAATAACAAAACAGTCTACCTCGACCTAATCAGTTCCTTCAGAATTCCTGTTGCATTCTAATTTTAACCTTCATATTAATTAATTTTTCTTGTTTACACATTTGCAGGCAGAATACAGAAAGCAGAGGCTTGTTTCCAGAGAGTGCTTTGTGACTTAGCAGGTCATCTGTGCATCTACAGTGGGTGCATCTGTCAGAAGATATTTACAACTAACCTGGCTGCAGTCTGAGCTACAAATCACGGAACCCAATAAAATGGTTGCATAAAGGCTTGTAAAAAATAGGTTACTCATTAGAATTATAGACTGAAAGTGACTATGAATCATATTCTGACTCTGCTAAAAACTGGGCCTTACTGCCACCATTCATGACAGTATTACCAATTAGCATAAGAACCAGGAGTTATTATCTTCAAGGAGATACACTTCCATCTTTATATCTTTTCTGATTATAATTTGATGTTATAAATGCGGTTAGATTGGCTTTCACTTCAATAATATTATTCATTAGTAACTTTTTTCCTTTAAAACTAATGCTCTTCTATCCTCTTTGATAGCTTGTACCAATGCTGTGAAGATTCAACAACCTACTCTATTGAAGAATAAGTAAACTAATGAAAGAGCTGGGTTGATACAAGAATATTTTACCATTGCTACATCATCTTTATTGGCTGCCTCTTATCTACTATTGTATTCAGTTCCAAGTCTTTGGGAGCATCTTTTGGAAGCAAATACAGTGGTGAACTGTATTTTCTGTGATGCTCAGCCACCCCTGATAAAGTTGTCAACTCTGGTTTAGGAAATTCCTGGAGATTTTTTTTTGGGGGGGGGGGTGGCGGCATGGGATGGGATGGGGAGGGGAGGGAGTTTAGAAGGGATCTTATTCCATAGTTTACCTTCCTAAACTTCCATTTCTTCAGGGGAATTGATCTTTGTAGTCTAGAGATTGCTTGTAACTCTCTGTCACATTTTATGCCTTCCTTCCTTCAAGAAGACTAGGGCAGCACACATCTTTCATCCTCACAACAGCCCTGTAGGATAAGTTATGAGAGAATGACTGACCCAAGGTTATCCAATGAGATTCATGGTTGGGTGGGGATATTCTCAATCTTAGTCTCCCCATTTTAAAGCAGACACTGTAAGAACTATTCTATTAGTTTTCCAGTAACTAGCAAAAATATGAATGCAAGGAAGGCCTGTAACCTGGAGGAATGAAAAATGTGTATTTTTCGCACTCACGGTTTAAAGCATCATTTTTTAGCAGTCTTAGTGGCTTCAGCTTGGCACCTAACTTTTCACACTTCCCAGAAGTTTCAATTTGGCCTCTTGCAATTCCTTTCAGACAACTGCCTGGAAGCCTCTGTTCAATTTCAGGCTTTCGGAGCATTAGTGCACGTCACCTTTTTTAAACACTTTGAGCATGTGTGGTAACATCCCTGTGTTACATCTTCAGACAGACAAGCCTCCCCCCATGCTGCCCCTTCAACCACCCACCCCCACCCTACTGTTCCAGGGGTAAGGCAGGACTTGCCTCCCCAAGGGTTAGGCACAGTGGGGGGGAGAAGACTTATACTCGTCCCTGGCTCTGCTGAGATGCACCGAGCCGGGGCTTGGTGTGCCTTCTGAGGGGCTGCAAAATTCTCTCTTGTGTGGGGATTGCACACGCACACTCTGGAGAGGAGAAGCTGTGGCAGCTCTTGAACCACCAGTGCAGTTTGGCTGAGTTTAGCACCTGGGCGGCGTGAAGTTGAGAGCTCTCTCTCCCTCTCCCTCTCTCTCTCTCTCTTTGTCTGTGTATGCCTCTCTCTTTCCCTCTCCCTCTCATTAGTACTGTAACTTTAACATCCCCTCCATTCACTCATCCTCCCTCACCTTGTGCTCTAGCTTGCTGGCTGGAAAGGGTGGAGGGGGGGAGAAGATGAAAGAGTAGCCTCCACTGACTGACAGTGCATTGAGAGACACTTTTGAGAGAGTGAGAGAAAAAGAAATGGATCCACGTTGAGGAGAAGGGGAGGGGAAAAAAACCAACCCGGCTTAGTAAACAGGCAGTGCTAGCATGAAATGTGTCGAAAACCTGGGTGCAGAGATAGCACATAAAGCAGAGAAAGGGGAGTGAAGTTAAAACAAGCCCACCCTCTCTTGCAGGTCCCACCCAAAGGAAAGGTACATGTCAGAGTCATAAAGTAGGAGAGACTGGGTATGCACAGCCAAAAAAATAGTGGAAAAGAGGAGTTCAGAGAGCTGAACTATGTGGGTGTGGTTAATTCCAAACAAACCAATCAGCTCCCAGGGAAAAGAAGAGGAGGGGAGCACTACAAAATGTTCACATTGGTATTAACTGAGTCTGCCCTGACTGGGCAGCTGATTAAAAATTAACATTAGGGTATGTCAGCAGGAAGAAAGATCGGGGTAATGGGGAAAAAGAGCTGCACCACGTCCCATGACTGCCTTGCAAGTCTGAAATCCCTGCAAACATGGGATGCAGAATGGACACGGACACGCTTTAAAACCTTAGTGCGAAAAGTACCTAGGTTTCAAATATCTGATTATATCTGATATCTAATATCGGCTATATGATGCCAGATTAACAGTGAATTAAGCTATGAAAAGAGTGCTTTTGTCCATAACTATTTTAATATGTTAAACATGACTTGATGGCATGAGTTTATTGCCAGATGGTTATTTGTAGACTAGCAGGACTGTGCATTTGCTGCTTGCTGTACAAATAAGCACAGTAGTGCCATACAAAGTCATAGAGCTATCTTTCTTCATTTGCCGTGAATGCAGAGTCCTAGCTGCACAGAACCATCAAACTGGAGACTGCTTATGCAATACTACTCATAAATAACATTGCTAACCTTTAGGTGGAGCCTGGAGATCTGCTAGATTTGCAACTGATCTCCAGACAACTGAGATCGGTTCCACTGGAGAAAATGGCTGCTTTGGATGGTGAACTCTCTAGCATTATACCTTTGACCCCATAGACTCTACCCCCAACTCTCCAGGAACTTCCTAAGCTGGAGTTGGCAACATGGCAACAAATGGTCTAAGGAAGGCCCAGATTAGGAGATTGTGAAATGTCCGTCTATTTTGGTTTATGGAATGTATAAAAGAAAGGCTGGGGGTGTTTTCTGCATAGTTGCACCTCTAAGATAACATTCTTATAACCACTCCAATTTGGTCAAGTTTAATTTCCCCAGAGAATAGCTGTATGACAGTCGTGAACATCACTACCTTGCCTTTACTTTTCCATGGATTTTTTCTTTATTTAAACTATAATAACATAAAAGCTATAGACAACAAACACAGAAGATAAAAAAAATAACATTCTAAAAAGAAAACACACTAACAATACATAAACAAGTGATACAAGCACTTCCATAGTCATGAAAGAGCTCAGGAAATTGATCTTTGGTAATAGTAGAGGTAGAGTGCTGTGGGGTGGATTTTTTAAAGTATTCGGGTTGTTATTCTGCCATTTGTCTATTAACATCTAACAATCTCACATAAACCAATGATAAACAATAAATCTCATCACTATGTAAGAAAAAGCTAAAATAAAATTACGTGGTCATTGTCAGTTCTCAAGATCAGGAGCTGTTACAGTTTTACTTCTTTTCCATTCAGGGCCAGATTTAGGGTTGCTGGCACCCAGCGCAACCCTAGTCTGACCCCCTAGCATGCGCGTGCTCCTGGTGCTGCATGATGACATCATTTAGGTAATGTCACCATGTAGGGCGGAGCAGCAGAGGCAGCATGTGGGGCTGGGAAGCAGCCCACGCCATTCGCTTCCCCGCAGATGAATGGTGTAGGTGGCCTCACAGCCCTCCACACTGCCTCTTGCCTGCCCCACAGGACAGGGGGCGGCTGGCTTGCCATGTGCCCCCTGTCCTGCAGGGCAGGGAAAAGGCAGCACAGGGGGCTATGAAGCTGCCCGCACCATTCACCTGCCCCTCAGGACAGGGGGCAGCTGGCCATCCCCTGTCCTGCGGGGCAGGCGAATGGTGTGGGCGGATACGCAGCCCCCTGCGTTGCCTTTTGCCTGCCCTACAGGACAGGGGCAAATGGTGTGGGTGGCCACATTCCCTTTTGCCTGCCCTGCAGGACAGGGGGCATGCGGCAAGCTGGCCACCCCCTGTCCTGCAGGGCAGGTGAAAGGCAGCGCAGGGGGCTGTGAGGCTGCCCGTGCTGCCACCTGCACGCACCGGCAACTGGCAGCTGCTCCCGGCACCCCCTCCCTGGTGGCGCTGAAGGCAGACTACCCCCCTGCCCCCCCTCAATCTGGCCCTGTTTCCATTCAAGTTACTTTGGTAGTCTGAAGTGGGTTCGTACAGTTGGCAGGTGGGGAAAGATTATGGAGATGCTTGCCAGTAATAGATTTTTGGCCAATTTCATAGATCATCCATCTACTAGCACTAGATCCAGATCTTGTAATCAAATATTGTTGGCCCTATTTTGTTCATTAAGACTCTGATGCTGAAAACCTTGACAGGAGATACTTGATAGGAGATACTTAAACTATAGCTGGCTTTAATCACAGTGATTCAAGATGAGGGCTTTGCTTTCCTATGTCCTTCATTTCTTAAACACTCACAAACTATATCCTTGTTTTAAACCAGAATAGTCTATTTGCAGCATTTTCATGCCTTGGCAAAACTTAGCAGAAGAAGATTATAATTGCACACACATTTTTTTCTGATGTGTAATTTTTAATCATGCTTCTCATTTATAAACTTTTATATGAGATGTGAAATTGGTTCCTATTATGAAGCTTCACCATAAAGGCCATATTGTTCCCATGTGATTGCAGACTTCATTTCCACTGAAAGCACTAGAAGTTCCCCAAGGAAAGAACAAGTTTAAATTTTTGGAGCAATAAAGAGAGGCACAGGAGAGAATTCTGATTATGATACACTGAAGGGGAACATGTGGTTATACTGTATTATAATAAAGCCACAGTGTTTGTAGCAGGACCTAGCTAGAAAAAAAATTAAACTAGCAATAATGCATTCACCATATTCAGTTAAAGGGAAAGACAAATGTGTTGTCATGTCCTTCAACAACTTCTTCTCACAGAATTTGATAGGCTGTGTTTATTGTAATTGACAGCATTTCTGCCAAGAATCTTGATGATGGTGATTACAGATGCCAATTGAAGATTGACTCTATGGCCTTGTTACATCACTTGCACGTCATATGGGGACCACAATGAATAGGGAGAAAATTGAAGATGTAAATCAACACTATAACCAAAAAATAACATGAGGAGAAACTGAAAATAAGCAGGAAGAAACATAATTTTTGTTTTTGGTCATTTGAGAATTCAGATATTTAATCTGTGTAAACTTTATCATAACGACAACAATAGAACAATGTCTCTAGATTAGAGGTGGGCATGAACTGGGGAAAAAATGAACCATGCGGTTCGTGGTTCGTCACATTTCACGAACCACGAACTTTCACAAACCTGCCCCAGTTCATGATTTAGTTCATTTTGCTTTGTGAAAATGTGACTTCTGGGCCAGCAAATCACCACTTCCGGGTCAGCAGAAGGTCACTTCTGGGCCAGCAGAAGGCCACTTCCGGGTCAGCAGAAGGTCTGCAGGAAGTCCATCCCCTGTTGCCTAGGAAACTGATTGATCAGTGCCAGGCTGTCTGCAGTGACGAACCAAAAAATGAACCAAACGAACCAGCCTAAAGTTTGTGGTGGTTCGTCAGAAATGGGCTCTAACAAACCACTGGTTTACGAACCACGAACCGGCCTGGTTCATGATGAATTTTGGTTTGTATTTTGGTTCGTGCCCATCTCTATACTAGATTCCTCACCTGAATCTGAAAATAAGCCTAAACTAGAACTATAGAATCTGCTTGGAGAGTATGCCACAGTAATTGTTATGCTTAACTTTTGTTAAAGTTTATAGAATTACCAGAAATCCAGGCAGGATTAGAGCATCAGAAAAAGTGCAACTTTCAAGATCCCAAATACTTTCCTGCCATTTATTAGAAGAAATGTCTATAGAATAATGACGTGGACAGCCACATCTGAAATCAGACCTGGAACCCTGGCTACAAGCCAAGTTGAACTAGATAAAGAAAACTTCTCCACCTCCCCCCTTTCACTGCAGCCTTCTGTATCCCCCAATTGTGATTCATGGGCCAGTGGTCTCCAAGGGAATATTGTGACTCTGAGAGGGCAAAATGGGGGATTGCAGTGGGGGGATGAATTGGCAGATATCTGTCTTCCCTCTACAAATAGAAAAGCCATTATGGGGATAAGACTGGTCTTGCATCAATAGAAAAGCAACTTGAGATCCAACACAAAGTAGTTTCTCCATCCTGGATCAATGATGACTAGGTGCAGAACACATCAGACAAAAAATTATGTCCAGTTTATCAGATGAAGGTGGAGGATCAATGCAGAAGCCACATACTGTCAATGACAGACAGAGGCTAGTATTTTGCATGCGTATCAGGCTAGGACTGGGGAGATCTGGATTCAGATCTTCCTTCAGACATAAATATCTCTAAGTTGATTCTGGGCCAGTCACTTTCTCCCAGACTAATCTACCACTGAGGGTGCTTGTGAGGATATAATGGATGTAAAAGGGAGAGGGAGTTGTGAATCAGATAGGAATTCATTGTTTCTTACATGTGCCTTTATTAATAAACTCAACACTTGCCATCACATCATCCAATTTGAACATAGTTTGTTGCTAAAAATTCGGCCATGCCTCCAGGCAGCTTCGCTGCTCAAGGAGGGGGCCGTACATTGCTCTCCTGGAAGGAGGAGAGCAGAGCAGCTTTCCCGGGCATCTGGGGCTTTTTCGGGTGGGCGGAGTCAGCAGCCATTTCAGGCTGCTCCACTCGCCTGACTGCAATTGCGTTCGTTGCTCGGCCCACCCTCCTCACCCTGATTGGTACAGGATTAGCCGGTTGCCGTATTCGGAGCCAGGTAGGAATTTTTCCCCCTTACCCTTAATTGGAGTTTGGGTGAGGGGTTTTTCACCTACCTTGTACCAGATTTTGGGTGTTGGAAATTGGCGTAGGGTGGTGCTGGTTAGTGGTGTCATGGGCAGAATAGAGTTTGGTAAAAGCAGTGGGCCAGTGAGCACCCTTGGCATTTCCCTATTGGTAGGGAGGAGGGGTCTGCTAGGAGCGGCTGGTACTGCTTGTGACGGCTGCCAGTGCGCGTGGGCAGACTGCCTGGAGAACCCCACGTGCAAGTCCTTCCCTCACTGCTGTACGGCTGAGGCTTAGGAGCTTGAAAGGGGGGAACCAATTTGCCAGGCCGGCTGGGTCTCCTAGCCATCCAGGTGGATGGCTCGCACCCAGGTCTTCAGGGCTCGCCCAGACAGGTCAAGGCGGAGGTCTAGGTTTGACCCCGTGGCTTGGCCTGTACCGCTTTCCCCTGCCGCAGTTATATTAATGTTGTGTTGAGGTTAATTAAATAAAGTGGCCCTTTAGATCCAATACCTGTGTCTGTCTCTTCATTCCGACTAGGGGGGCAATGACATATTTAGCCACACTCTATTCAGCAGCATGTACCATGGTGTGGCATTGCTGTGCCACATGACATGTCTTAAAATGGCACTTCTGTTTACCCCAAAGATAGTGTTTTGAGTTATATAACCCAAATAATCACATCTAGAGGTGAACTTCCAAGATTCAAATGCATATATTCCCTCTATATAAACTCTTTATATCAAAATTAAGATAACCAATGACAAGGCTGGAAAAGGTGGAAAATACACCATTAAAAGTTAGTGTGCCAGTGCTTCCCATTTAGGCTAATTTTGTCAAGGAATCTATTTTAAAACTTGTCAACCAGCAGCACCATTTGTGTGTTTGTCTCATTCATCGTCTCTCCTCTCTTCAAATGTTGTAGCAGTTGGGAAGTAGGAGGTCAAGAAAGAACATGTGCAGAACTAGTACATGTTCCCAATTCTCTCCTGAGAATATAATCCAACAACTATCAAATCAAACTTGCTTTCTTGCAAAAGGTGGCTCGGGGTGAAGCAGACATAACAGTTCTAAAGAAGTGGGGCTTATTTGGAAGAGCTAAAACCATGTTTAAATTTCACTCTCTAGTGCCATGTTTCAAGAAACTGGCAGCAGAAGCTAGCTGTGGAAATTATAATTGACTGTGGAACCAGTCACAAATCCTTATGTTCCCTGAGACCCCTAGAACAGCTTTGTCTGAGGAATCACAAGTTCTGTAAAGCTCTAGGAACACCTCTGGTTAACAACTGAACATAGCCATGTTCAGAGCAGAAACGTTTTGAACAATTGAGGGAGCATGGGATATAGCTACATTCAATTGGAAAATAGTAGTGCACTTGAACTTCATTGAGTCTGTGACTAGTAAGTTAAAAATGGAAAGTCTACGGAAAAACAATAGAGTTTCTGGTGATTGCTAGAGGGTACTGACATCACTTCTGGGCTTTTCTTGGAAGTGACACCAATCTGTTCTGTGAATCCTCAATTCCTAGAGAATCACAATTTTCCCAGAAGTGACATCAGCATGGTATAATATCATAGGGTCCACTTTCCAAAGCAGTCATTTTCTACAGGAGAATTGATTTCTGTATAGTCTGGAGATCAGTTGTGGTTCTGGGAGATCTCCAGGTCCCACTTGAAGGTTGGCAACAAAACACAGTAAACATGGTTTGGGGCAGTGTCCTAACTGATCGTATCTCATGAATTATTTTCTCTTTGGAAAATATTGAATGCTGTACCAGTGTTTGCATAGAAAACTGTAATGAAGTCCCTGGACTATTAATCAATCTATTTTGTGATAGTAAAACTAGATTTCCTATTTATAAAGTAAATGCCACAAACCTGAAAGCACTAAAAATGGAGGGGAAAAGATGGAGAAAAAAAGAGATGTTATTTTTGCTATCAACAAATCTGTTGTAAGAAGATGCTCCTTCTGTCTTTTCTGATTCATAACTACTTAATTTACTGAAAGAAATCTTTTCTCATAATTGTCAACACTACCGAATCATCATATTCAGGGAGAAGCACAACTAGATTCTATATGGAAAGCTTAGTTCTTATCAAGCTCCTCTGATAATTAAACAACAGAAATGACACAGCTAGATTTGTCGGTGCTAGTCTGATTAGTCAGGGTCAATACATAGCTTATCTGTTACTAGTTGTGACTAATCATGCATTTGGTAACACAAAGAACCTAACACAGATGACAAAACAAAGCTAAAATTCTGGTTTGTATACCAACAAAAAGGTTACCTGAAGAATCTTTATACTCCACCATAATTTCCTAGACCCAGGGAAAAGGTTTTGCAGAAAGTTAAAAGTGGTATTCTAGAGGCCAACTGTTATTTCTAGTCAAACAGATTTTGTTAGATTCATGAAGTAATACAAAAGTATAAAGAAGATAACAGTGGGATGGATGTATGCACTATGGGAAATGATGCCTGTATCATATTTCTTTCAATTTGCTAGAAAAGTGTCTGCTACCTAAAAATAATACCAAAGGCACGTGCATAGTACAGTGTCACAGATCATATTAGTGCAGAAAAAGTACATCTCCTGTTCTGGATGAAGTATCACTTCTCCTAAAGAAGCAGATTCGTATCTTGGATAAACAAATCACTGTGGATGCCTTTCATCAGCTTTAGATAGTGAGCTAGCTGTGGCCCTTCCTGTACAGGAAAGATCTTGCCACTATAGTGCATGCCAAATAAAACCTGTTTTAGATTACCGTAATACACTCTATCTGGGGCCGCCCTTGAAGACTGTTTGGAAGCTGACTGTAGCTGCAGTCAGAATGCTGATTAGAGTGGGTCAAAGGAACCATATCACTCCAGTCTTGTTCCATCTACACTGGATTCCAATTTGCTTAGCGGCCCAATTCAAAATTCTGGTTTTGACATTTAAAGCTCTACATGGCTTGGTACCAGCATACTTCAAGGACCCCCCACTCCCTCATGAACCTATCCAACCACTCCTGTCATCATCAGAGACCCTTCTTTAGGTGCCCCTGTCATCTGAGGCTAGATAGGTGGCAATATGAGAAAGGTCTTTGGAACTCCTTTATTTTTAAATAAAGAAATATAATAAATAAAAATGAATATTTAAAGTGAGTCTCAAGAAAATTTGGCATGAGAACTGTACAGGAGTAGCTTTTGTTCTAGTGTGTATGCTATGAATGGTGGCAGGGTTGGTTTTTTTTTGGTATTTTTAATGTGTATATTGAAAACTGTTCTAGATTACAATTGCAGGATACAGTTACCATGTGCCCTGTAGTACAAACATAAGTAAAATAAGTTTGGCTTGCAGATCAAGAGCCTTTAGGGGCTGTGAGGGTTTTCTATGGCAATCTACAGAGCATTTAGCTGGACATGTTTCTTGGCAGTAGAAAGATAAGGGGTGCAAAGCCAGATCAACCAATATATCACTGTATTTAAAGGAAATTGCTCTAATACAGAGAAGCATCAAATCACCATGACAACTGATGTTTCTCGGTAAGCGAGGAAACCAGTCTCTGATCAGAAACTGACACTCATTCACTCAGCTCTAAGACCTGCAGGGGTTTTTGTTCATTTGTTTTTGTTTGGGACACAAGCAAGAAAGAATAAAACAGCATATTTAAGACTTTGGGGGTGGATAGAATTTTGAGTATAGCAAAAGTGTATAACATTTGTAAATTGGGAGACTTTCAGTGGGAGTCTGTAGTTCTTTCAAGGTGTTTATGCAACCCTTCCTGAAAAAGGAAATTCTGGGCCCCACTAACCTGAAGAGTCAAACATTCCATTCTGGGGCAAGCTGCTTGAGCAAGTGGTAGCCACACAACTTCAGGAGGCCTCAGAGGAGATGAATAATCTAGACTCATATCAATCTGAATACAGGCCTGACTTTGGGATGGAAGCAGCCCTGGTTTTCTGACAAATGATCTTTGCTGGGAGAATGGCAGGGGGAGTGTGTTCCTGTTGTTTATCCTGGACTTCTCTATGGCATTCAATACCACTGACCAATGTATCCTTCGGGAGAGGCTGGTTGAGTTGCCAGTGGGGGTACTGTGCTTCGGTGGTTCCATGACTACTTGACTGGCAGATTCCAGAAGATGGTGCTGATGGTCAGTCCCATGGCATTTATGATATGGGGTCATGCAGGGTTCTATCTCATCCTCAATGTTGTTTAACATCTACATGAAACAACTAGGAGAGCTCACTACCCCCAATATGCAGATGACACCCAGCTCTTCTCCTTAACAGCTAAGTCAATTGGGCCCATGGAAGTCCTGAACAGGCATCTGGAGACAGTAATTGGATGAATAAGGGTCAATAAAATGAAGCTTAATCCAGACAAGACTGAAGTGCTGCTGCATGAAAAAGCTGTTCAAGGACTTGTCCTCAAGGGGTTCCATAGCCCCTGAAGGAACAAGTTCTTAGCATAGGGCCAAGCTACACATGATGAATGACACTTGAACAGCAAGTGTATTTCTCCCTGTTCACTTGCCCTCCACTCAATCCACTTGCCGTTCAAGTGTCATTCGTCATGTGTAGCTTGGCCCTTAGAGGTACTGCTGGATCCTGGCCTACAGAATCATACCCAGATCTCCTCCATGACATGTAGTGTCTTTTATCAGTTTCAGCTGATACACCAGCTCTGCCTGTTCCTTTAAAAAGTGTAATCTGGTAGCAGTGATCCATGCTCTGATTACCTGCAGGTTAATTCAACTGCCTTTGAAAATGGTCTGGAAATTTCATCTTTCAGAATGAAGCAGCTAGGCTGTTGTCTGAAGTGAGATACATGAATTGTACCACACCAATGTTGAAAGATTTGCACTTGCTACCCATTTGTTTCTGGGCACAATTCAAAGCGCTGAACCTCGTCTTTAAATCCCTAAATAGTTTGGGGCCAGGGTACTTAAAGGACCCCACCTCCTCTAATATTGCCCAACCTGCCTCACAGTCCATGCTGTCTGTGCACCTGCCTTCGGAGGTGAGATGGGTGACAACCAGAGACAGAGCTTAGTGACACCTTGCTTGTGGAATGCTGTTCCCCCTGAGGCTTGCCTGGTGCCTATGTTGCTTTCTTTTATGCACCAGATCAAAACATTTCTGTTTAAATCAGGCTTTTAATTACGGGGTTGATTTTTTATACACTATTTTTGTCTGGAAACTGTTAATCTAAGATTTATATGGTCTATTTTTATGCTGGACTGGGGCTTTTTAATGCTGTATTTTTAATATTTTAATTTAATATTTTAATGGTTTGTTTTTATTATTTTTTATTTGGTAAGCCACCTTTTGGGGGTGGGGTTACTGGAAGGGCAACATAATGATATTAAAAATAAATAATAAGGGTTAGCCACCTCATATTGTATATGTAAGAGAAGGGGAACCAGCATACACCTGCTCTTGCACCATTCACAGAGGATCACTGTCCCAGTAAGTGACTGAAATAAGCCTCTATGATCAGATAGCACATTCTTCCTATGAACTATGCATGTTACGAAGCATAAACTCTTCAAATTACCAATACAACAAACATCTTTTTAGGACTAGCATGTGGAACAGCATTGTGCACAAATGTTAATGTGTGCATGCATGTACGGCTTAACTTGTTTGCACCTGATGGTTAGCAATAGTTGGCACTTGCAAGCTACAAATAAATACAAATAGAAGCTACAGATATCATATTTCATGCTGTGAATAACACAACAAACCAATAATGAAAGTATGTCTCTTCTTTTTCTTTGGATTAAGAAAGGGATGCTTTCAGTTGTGTTTAATTGGTTCTTTAATAGCACCCCCTTTTTTAAAAAATGTGATTTTCCTGACACTGTAAGATTTCTCTAATACTTGCTATAGATGTCCTTATCTATTAATTTGCAATGCAGATGAAAGTGTGTTTTCTTTAGCAGTGGTTTGCCTCTGCCTTCTGCAAGAAGCCTGAATACTTGCTTAAAACACCATTTAAGATGTAGTTAAAAGGGAATGTAACAACTTATTTAGGGACAGTTTCAGGACAATATGCAACATAATTTAGCTATCACAGCAAGTTAGAATGAACAGTAAGTAAGGGTTTAAAAAAAATTCCACAAGTGATTCCATACTGAACAACATGTTCATGAAAATGTGTGTAACTGTAGCCTGACATCTTTTTGATTGGTCTTAAAAGCCATATGAAGTGAGATAGAGTGCTTAACTCTTTTTCTGATCTGTGTTAACATGCTGTGAATGACTTTGTACTTTACTTTTCACCGGGGGTGCATTAGAAATTGAATACCTGAAAAATATTTCATGATAAACCTCTAAACAGAAGAACACTTACCTAGTGGCACTCCCTCATCCCCCACCAGCATTCAATGGGGCAGCAGGGGAAATTGGGGGGATGGCATCCCATAATGCCACAATGTCACTAGTGGAAGAATAGCCCAAAGTTATGTTATCACATTGCAGGATGCTCTAGAATTCACTTGAAATTCAAAAGGTTTTACCATTGCATTTCAGATAAGTCCTAGAGCACCAGCAACAAGTTGGGGCAGCTGAAAATTAGCAATCCTATGACATTTCCTCCATCACACCAATAGCAGCAACTAAATTGGGGGTGTCAGTAATAGCTAAACTGAAAGATTTCATGAAATGTTATTGACAATAAGGTACAGGCAACTCTTAGTAGTCTGGTCACATATTTCATAGCAGTCAACAGAAGTTTCACCTCCATTTTCACATGTATTTTGAGTGCAAGAGTTAGCATTAAAATTTCTGTGCATGTGCCTACAAAGCTGCTGTCTTCATAGTTTCACAGTAATCACTGACTGCTACAGTGGAGGTTCAGCAAAATAAGATTCTAGCAATAAAGAATATTTTGCAAGTGTCTTCGGAGCAGTCTGGTCAGGACTGCATTAAGAGATTCTGTAAGGGATTCTGAGGGTATTTATTTAGTTAGTTAGTTAGTCTTGCATTTAGAGGCTCCTTATAACCTGAGGCTCTGATCTGTAGTTTATAGTAAGTATGTGATTTTCTGAATCAGAGAAGAATTCTTAAATAGGTGACACTCAGTTCATGTTTCATCGGAGTGTTATGAGCTGGACATATTTGTATTCCAGACTAGATGACAAGCTTTAGCAACATCACTGCACTTAACCATATATCTATCCTCCCCTACCTAAATACTTTTGGCAATGAGATGCGGTCTCGGAATGGAAGGTGTTAGCTTAACTTTCAGCTAAACCAGGTTGCTATGCAAGAGAGGGATCTTGACATATCTTGGACTGAACAGATTTTCCCCAAATGAAGAGAGAGCAAGGATACAACACAGGCCAGGATGTAAATTTAGTAAGTTTTATTCAAATCAACTTGTATAGGTTACAAGAAACTTAAAAATCATGGTACAGCATAACTGACAGATACTAGCAATGCAATGAGACATAATGAATTATCTTACCAATCCTGGAGATGTTCCAAAGGGTCTGTATCGGTGAGAAAAGGGAGGAGCTCCGCCAATCTGAAAAGAAATAGAGAGAGATAGCAAGGAAGTAACTCCTTACTTCTCTCCTCCTTATTGAATCCATCATCTTCACTGCTCATCTTTATATGATTTGGAATGACATCTCCCCACCTTTTCCACCAATAAGATTCCTCATAGTCATCTCTGTCAGGGGAAATCACCTAAAAATCGTAACGTCTGCAAAATGATCAGGTCACTTTGATTCCTCAACATTTGCTATCATCACTCAAATGAATAACAACATGCGTCAACAAAAAGCCCCTAGATTTTAGCCCATTATTGCCACGTAGCTGTCCAAAGGTTCATTTAGACTCCATTTTGTTTGGTTCAGTATATCCTGAGTTCCTTATAACTATGTGATTGAGGCCTATATATATATGATATATGCATAGTGATTGCTAAGTTATTTCATGTAGAGTTGTAATAGAACTAATTGAACCGTGAATATATGAATATATATGTCTGCATGCATATGTATTTCCAGCAAAGCAATCATGTGGTCACTGTTAGTAAGATGATAATGTCAAGGCAGCATTTCTAAATGACTTTGGTTAACTTTGAAGAAAGACAAATGGGGTTTTCTTCAGAGAGATCAGAAAAGGTCTTACTTTCTGGAGTTTTATTCATTTCTCTCTCTTTTATTTGTACCCTCTTAACTGTAAACATATACACGAGGCTTTCCCTTCCAAAGATACGATGACAAGTATAGGAATTATTATATTTTGACATCTTGAATCTTAAGAGTCAGAAAAAGGAAAAAAATATGGTTCTTTTAACCTGCGGCTTGAGTTTCGTCAGCCCCCCCCTTCACTAGCCTTTGTGACACATTTAGACAGTGACCGAATCTTGGACAGTTATCAAAATACTGACCCTCTTCCCATTATTGATTTTGTCTCTGTCCACAAGCTACAGCAAACACTGCCATAGATAAACATTCCTTGTTTTCCCTGTTCAAAGAGCATGGCATTTTGGATTCTTTCCTGGATGAGACAACCTGTCTCTTAAAATATGATTTTCTGTTAAAATGGTGCTTTCCATCCTTAATATGGATTCCAGGATTGATTGATAGGTTGGCTCCACTATACAGGAATACAACAAAGGCCATGGGATGGCTCGATCCCCTTCCAACCTGCATCTCATCCCAAGGCATGCTGGTAACAGGGCTAGGATGGTAAAGGGCCTTCCTCCAGCACTGATGTTGTGTAATGCTAGGTCCATTAATAGCAAAGCTAACACACTATAGGAATTCTTTGCTGTGAATAATATGGATCTGGTATGCATGACCAAGACCTGGGCGAAGGATGGTGAGATGGTCATCTTGAATGAGCTAATTCCCCCAGGTTTTTTGGTCGTTCATCAGTCCCGGATGGATGGTCAGGGTGGAGGGGTGGTGATATTCATTTGAGAGATTTTCTCCTACAGACCACTCATATACTTATTTTGCATGTTACCACATCTTTTAGGCAGTTTGAAAAGCCACGAAGAAGTGGTTGTGGCGAAACAGGAAAAACCGAGGCTTGCAAACCCGTTGCCAAATCTCCCACCAGGAGCTCCAGTTGGGGAAACATGGCAGGACAATTATACTGCATGATGGAGTATGGATTAAATGTATAACTCTGGAAATAAGAAGAACAAAGTTGAAATAAAAAGGAACATGTGGATTCTCTAAGTGCACATTGGTTTGAATTTCCGTGCCTGCGCTTTAAGAGGAATTGGTCTGCTTGGACGCAGAGTCCTAGTGCTGCCATGGAAGACACTAGGTCTGCAGCTTGAGAGGAGGCAACATCGTCAACATGGATATTAAAGTCTCCTAAGCCTAAAAGCCTTAGGTATTCCAAGGCTCACCCCACTGCAGCCTCCAGCAGGCTCAACAGGGTAGCTACTGGTGCACTAGGCAATCAGTACACCACATAGCCAAACTCTTCTCAGCATCCCACACCAGGCCTACACAATCAATGCCAGCAATCTTTGGTGCAGAGTGGTCTGGGATAGAGGGTGACACTTGGGGAGAATTTATAAACACACCATCGATTGGTGTGCAGTGTCCCACAAGGGGTGATTCTCTTTTTATATACGTCCCTTTGCCCAGTTGGTACAAGTTTCAGACTGGGTTGCCACCAATATGCTGATGACCAATATGCTGCCACCAATATGCTGACATCCTGTTGATGGATGGCCGGCCTGACTCAGTCCTTAAGGTACTGACTAGAGCTTTGGAGGCCATGTCTGGATGGGTGAAACAGAGGCGACTGAAGCTGAATCCTATGAAGATGGAGGTCCTGTACTTGGGTTGTGGGTCCTTGGGCTTGGGGATCCAACTCCTGACCTTTGATGGGGTGCCATTTGTGCCCATTCCAGCAATGAGGAGCCTTGGGGTGGTGCTGGATACCTCCTTATCAATGGAGGCCCAGCTCGTGGCAGTTGCCCCATTTGCTTTTTTCTATCTTCAGCAGGTCAGGCAGCTTGCCCCCTACCATGACCTAATGACAGTGATCCATGCAACAGTCACCTCCATGTTGGACTACTATAACTCGCTCTATGCTGAGCTTCCCTTGGGGCTGACCTGTAAATTGCAATGGGTTCAGAATGTTGCTGTGTGTGTCCTAACTGGTACTCTATATAGGGCACATAACTCCCATCTTGCAGCACTTATCCTGGCTTCCTGTGGAATTCTGGATCAGATTCAAGGTTCTTGTTTTGACCTATAAAGCCCTGAATGGACTGAGACCAGCATACCTGCAGGACCACCTCTCATCATATGTACCCTGGAAAGCACTTAGATCAGCAGATAAACAATTACTGGTGGTCCCTGACCCCAGGAAGGCTTAACTGGTCTCGACCAGAGTCAGGGCATTTTCAGTCCTGGCTCCAACCTGGTGGAACTCTTTGTCTGTGGATATTTGGGCCTGCCAAGATCTTCTACCTTTTCAGCAGGCCAGCAAGACAGAGATTTTCCGCCAGCCATATGGTTGAGGCCATTGTGTGTCATCTGATGAGCTTCCCTGCCAGACTCCTGCTGTTGAATGGGGAGGCTGTATTCTCATCTCCCTCTCCCCTTTAAATCAATTCTGATTAGAATGCTGCTCCCTCCTTCCCTCCCTTCCCCCCCCAGTGTACTAACAGCAGGGTTGGCTGTTGGATATGGACCACCATCTTGGAAATTGTAAACTGTACATTTTAAGCTGTAATTATGACTGTGATGATTTTACTGTGGTTTACTGTGATTTTACTGTGGCATTTATGCTTGATGCAACCCGTCCTGAGCCTGTTCATGGGGAGGGCAGACTAGAAATTGAATAATAAAATAAAATAAATACATTTTATGTTTATATTAAGACTCCATTCCACAGTTAATACTGTTTTTTCTTACACTGTGCATACTTACAGGCATCTGATTTATATCCATTTATAAAAGAAAATCTTAGATACAGTGGCCCATTTTACTGCTCATAACATCCACTTCTTTTAACATACAAAATAAGCACAAATTAACGTCTAATGAGAGAATGTTGAGAATGTCGATTGAGCCCATTTGTGCACACCTGTTGATCCTATGAAATACTAAATTTGACATTCCATGATTAATGATAATAGTCCAGTTAAATAAAAAAATCCATGCATTTGTAAGCGATCCTTTTATGATCAAATTATTTTTCAAGAGCCTACAGAACAAACTGAGCCTGGGCTCACTTTTCTAAGCTTGGTACTTGGCAGTCCTTTAAAAATGGAAGCCATTACTAACAAGATGGATAAAAGTCTATTTCTGGACTAATGAAGCTAATTTTGAATTTTTAAATAACTTTAGGTATTGCAATTGCTTACAGACTACATTTGTCTTGTGATAAGTAACGGCCTATTTTAGGCAGACGTAAACAACCACAGCTTTATTAGAACAACAAGGGGTTGCAATGTCAGAACAATTCCTTAATTGTTTACTCCATTGAGAGTGACTACCTGGATGCAGAGGAGTCAAATCTCTTCTGTGTATGTATCCCTAATATCTGGGTGAGTTCAGTCTTGTTCCAAGTAGGATTGCCAGCACCAGCTTGGCAAATTCCTGGAGAGTTTGGGGGTGACAAAAAAAACACACACATTTGTGCTAGAGATAATGATGAAGACTTTAAAAAACACTCAGTCTTAATTTACACTTCTTTAGAAGCATAGAAAAGAGGTTGTAAAGTACATTCTCTATTTTTACCCCATGTCTTCTTTCCAAGCTCTTATACCTGCCTTGCATTATTCAACAGTTAGTAATCAACACATTTAGATTTGGCCTTTCTGCCCTAGGAACCACAGTTTTGTAAAAAGCAATATTGAATGAGGGCATTGGCTACACATACGTTTGTCAGCAAAACATGTTGTTGCTTATGTTGAAATGGAAAAAAAAAAGAAGTCCGACTTTAAGAAGACCAAAAAATAAGATTGAAATGCCTGTCTTCCTTTGATAACGTACTAAATACAAAGGTCCCTCTTCTCAAAACATGAACCAGTCAACAATTCAGCAAGTAAATATATTAAGCTGTAAATCAATACCATGCAAAGTGCAAAGTGCTAACATTCTACGTAACAATAAATATATTTTCTCAAATTACATACAAATAATACAAAGCATTAATATATCCACATACTCCCATCGGCTGTTAGAGTAAAGAATTGCACATAACCAGTATCATCTAATCATGACACGCCTGGAAGGATAAGGCTATATGAGTCTCTGCAGAATGCAAGTCCCTTTCCAAGGTCTGTGGTGTTCACAGTAAGATCCGTGATATGTTTTCCAAGTCTCAAAGAATGTAATCCTCAATTCAACAATGCTGTATGAGGTAGGTGTGGAAAATATCCTACTTTATATCTTATCTAAGACGTTTAATTAGCCCAACAAAACGCCAGCAGGAATTGTTTCGCTTATTCCAAGCTTTCTCAGGGACCGTAGTTCTGTATGAATAAACAATATACATAGTACTCTATCAGTTGTTCCATAAAACTCCACCCTCCTTCATTCCCAAATGCATAGGGTACTTACAATCCAGTTCACACATCTAGATTTCCCTATTCCCTGTTTCTGACCACTTCCAGTATAGTAAATTTTATGTCAACTTCTGTATGGTGGGCCTGGATGAAGTGGGCAGTCAAGGGTGCCTCCATATTTTGTCTTCTTATCTTAGATTGATGTTCTTGAATGTGTATCCGCACTGCTTGTGAGGTGCTCCCAATGTAATATTTCTTACATGGGCATACTATAATATACACCACCCCTTGGGTATTGCAAGTAGAAAACTGTTTAAAAGTTAAAGTTCTTTTCAGGTGGTCCAATGTCAGTGTATTTCCTGTTAGGACTAATGGGCATATGCTGCAGTGTCCACAATTGAAGTGACCCCTGGGTCTGTCATTCTGTTCTCTTATTTGCATGTCAGCTCTGATCAGTATATCTCTAAGGTTTTTAGTTATTTTATAACCTATAGTTGGAATATTCCCATAGCCTGGTAGATGTTGAATCAAATGCCAATGGGACCTAATGATCTGGCTGATTTTAGATGCCCATGGGGTGAATTTTATTGCCCAATGCCACCTCCCTTCTTCCTCTTTTTGATTGGGTTTAAACAATTCTCTTCTTGGGGTGTCATTTGCTCAAGAGCAAGCTCTTTCCAAGGTCCCCATGGAGTAACCTCTTCTTCTGAAATTCATCACCAATCTATTCTTTTCCTTAATATAATCTATTACGTGGGAGGAGTTTCTCTTTACCCTTAGTATTTGGCTATAGGGAATGTTGTTCTTTATCCTGGCCGGATGGTAGGATGTAAAGTGGAGGTATGAGTTTTTATATGTGGGTTTATGGAAAGGACGAAATGCTATTCTATTTTCACTGCATTTATAAATAATAACGTCCAAGAAGATTTCCACCAAACTCACAGTTTTGGTGAATTTAATATTGGGGTCTAGGTTGTTCATCCAACAGATAAAGTCCTCTACTTGTTCTGACTTGGAAAAAATGACTAGGATATCGTCTATGAAACGCCGATAATACACTATGCTCGAATAGAAGGGGTTGACTGATGGGCACAATATATTCTGGGTCTCTAGCATGTTCATGTACAAGTTGGCTATTGAGGGGGCCGCTGGACAGCCCATACCGACCCCCTTCACTTGTAAAAAGTATTCTGACCGGTAGTGGAAAAAAATTGTGTTCCAGGACCAAATCATCTAGGGAGAGCATAAATGGTGTGGAGGGTGAGGGTTCTTCCCTACATCTTAATGCCTCTTCGATGACCCTCCTAGCTCCCTCTAAGGGGATTGAGGTATATAGAGAGACTAAATCTAGGGTAACTAACATGGAGCCTTCTGGAATAGCTAACTGCTCTAACTCAGTAATGAGTTGTGTAGTATCCTTTAGAAATGCTCTGGTCTTCAAAACCTCTGGTTGGAGTTGTTTATCCAGCAATTGGGCTAGCGGTTCTAAAATCGAATTAGTGCCTGCCACTATAGGTCTACCTGGCACTGGGTAGCCACCCTTGTGAATTTTTGGTAGAATATAAAAATTCGGCACCTTAGGGTTGGTGTTCTGTAGAGCCCTATGAAGTGCCGGCGTAATTTCACCCGCCAGTAAAGCTTCATCTAAAGTAACTTTAATAAGATAAGTAATATGAGCACTAGGTCCAGAGGAGTTAGCCGTGTTAGTCTGTAGTAGCAAAATCAAAAAGAGTCCAGTAGCACCTTTAAGACTAACCAATTTTATTGTAGCAGAAGCTTTCTAAGAGAACTTGATTCTAGCTTATGCTACAATAAAATGAGCACTAGGGTTACCCTTAAGGTGTTTATAACTATTCTCGTCTCCTAGCTGTCTGTACACTTCTTGTTCATAGTCCTTTAAACTAAGGAGGACAATGCTGCCCCCTTTGATTAAGTGACTTGATTAAAAAAACTGAAGCAAAAAAAAAACCTTCCAGACAGAGCTAAAGCTAGAGCACTTATATCAGCAAATCTTCGCAGACAGGCCCTCCGCAGAAAGTAGGTAAGGTAAGGTTTTGTCATCATTCCAAACCAATGATTTTTTTAAGAAGCATTCAATATACCTGTGGATATTTTCCCTTCAAGCAGTACCACTTAAACTCTGTATCTAGCTTGGTGAATCTGTTGTGTGTGTGTATGTGGTGCCTTATGGCAACCCCTGGTAGGGTTTTCATGACAATAGACTATCAGAGGTGTTTTGCCATTACCTGCCTCTGAAACCCTGGCCTTTGTTGGAGGTCTCCCATCCAATTACTAACCAAGGCCTACCCTGCTTAGCTTCTGAGATATGATGAGATCAGGCTCACCTGGGCTATCCAGATCTGGGCGAATCTGTCATGAAAGAGAAGGCTATAAGATGAAGTGGAAAACTATTGTTTATACAGGAAGTTAGGCACCTGAATGGCCAAATAATTTCTGCAGTTAAAAATGGTAGAGAACTATTACAGTAAAAATAACAGGTCACATATATGATCCTCTTAGAACAGCCATTCCACTCCAACTATTCCAGATCAGAAACAAATATCTAAAACTCTGGAACCCTATGAGTGAAAACAGCCAGAAAAGCCAATACTCCCTGAGTTACAATATGTTGCCAAGTTTCCATAGATCTTCTAGGATGGTAGCCAGGAATCTCTGGGTGTTAGTAGCAATCTAAAACTGAACTTCTTTCTCCAAATGAAGCTGGAAACTGACCTCAAGGGCTATGGATTCTTGCCAGAAAAAGATTCTGGAATGGAAACCTAAGATGGATGTCAACATCTTCATTTAAACAATATAAATGTTGTGATAAGCTGGGATCACAGCAACTCTACCTACAACTCTATGTTCTGAAAAGTTGATTTTGGTGAAAAGACATTTTATTTGTTGTTCTGTAGTGCAGGTGCTATGTTTCACAGCTGTCTATTTGAAATTGTGGAGCAAAATCTCTCTGTTGTAATTTACTTTGATAATCTGTAAAATCACCTTGAAAAAGAAGCTATTAAGATAGTACAAAACACAAATGAAGCTCAGCAAATCCTTTTAAACAAACTCCAGAAAGAAAATGAATGACTGAAAAATAGCACAAGATATGAAGTAACCCAATTTGTATTGCAAATATGTGTATGGGTGTGTGTGTATTATATATTATATATATATATATATATATGTATAATATATACACACAGAGAGAGTGGTAAGCTGCAGTACTGCAGCCCAAGCTCTGCTCACAACCTGAGTTCGATCCTGGTGAAAGCCGGGTTCAGTTAGCTGGCTCAAGGTTGACTCAGCCTTCCATCCTTCCAAGGTCAGTAAAATGAGTACGCAGTTTCTTGGAGGTAAAGTGTAGATGACTGGGAAGGCAATGGCAAACCACCCCGAAAGAAAAGTCTGGCAAGAAAGCGTCACGATGTGAGATTCCCCCTGGGTCCCCCCCTGCTTGCACAGGGGACTACCTTTACCTATATGCACAAAGGACTAGGGTTTTTTGTTATAAACAGATAATTTTATTTATTTATTTATTTATTTATTTATTTATTTATTTATTTATTTATTTATTTATTTATTTATTTATTTATATTCCACCCTCCCCACATCAGCAGGTTCAGGGTAGATTACAACAAAGTTTAAAATCACATTTCACAGTTTAACAGTTTAAAAACAAAAAACACCTTAAATACCATAGATTAAAAAACATGCAATATCAAGCAAGAGGAGAAAGGAAAATATATTAAGTTAGTGAGTGTGCTTTTTATTTTACAATAATAAATGATATTTATTAATTTCATAGCATGTGAAATCGTAAGATTCATATCATGTCATTTTGTGACATTGTCTCTAAGTATTGATGATATTCCTTTCTATTAGATCTTTGCAGCTATAAAATCATGCAAGCCAATAATTCATATCCTTTATTTGAGAGGGGTGTGGGTTTACATGTGTGCATGGGGGGAGGGGAGAGAGAAAGAAAAAGAAAAATGTTACAGACCTGACAAACCAAATCATTTTGGTGGCTGATGTTCAGATCTCATTCTGGCAGAAGCCATTACCAATTTTAAAAAAATGCTTGTGAAATTCAGAAATGTGGTATTTTCCATAGAACTCTGCAGATCAATAAACACAAGGAACATGTCCCTGTTGCCCTGCTAAGATTTCTTCACTCCGCATCATGACAACACATCAATAAACCTGTCTGGGCACCTGGATTTTTCTACAAACTATAAATCCCACAATGTTATCAGTCACTCTAATTTAGTTTTACTGAAGGTTTTCTTTTGATTAAAAGCTCTGTGTTTCAAACAGTTCTGTTTCTGGCAAAAGGAAGGGCTATAAGCAAAAGTACTCTAAGGGATTAAGGGCATTTCTAGTGGTTTTGTACAAGTACTCCTCTAACTCTGGTAGATTTGTCAGCCTTAAATACATAAATCAACAAGTAAGCATTGTAAAGGTCTTTAAACTGGAGCCTCTCCTTTATTTCCTTGAGAGGAGGGGACCCAGCACTAAAAAATGTCCTGAGGAAGTTATGATAATATTTTAATATACAATATTCTGAGTGATCTGTTTTGAAGTATTACCAGCTTTTAATATTTGCTTTTGGAGTCATAGTGGATCTTCCGTGTCCACAAAATAGAACTGAGGAAAACAGTTCTCTCTGATTCCTCTCAGAAAATAGAAAAAGGGGAGGGGGTGCCTGAGTGAACATGGCAGACCCTGACTCCCTAAACCCCTATCTCGATCAATTGAGACTTCTATAAATCATAAAACAACCTGAAAGAAATGAAGAAAGTTGGGGGGGGGGGAAATAAAAATAAACTCCAATGAAATCAGGATCTCTCCCAGCTTATTTCCAGTCAGCAAGTCGAGGAACTAGCAAAGCAGCAAAAGAAACTAACAGAAACAAAATGGAGGCCTCTGAGGAACTGAAGGCAATAGATAACTCTCTTTTAATACAGGAAGAATTTCACTGCTCTATGAATACTCTGAAGCAAAACATAGACAGTATTGAAGAAAGGATCCTTGGCAAGATTGCCATTATAATAAAGCCTCTGATGGACAGGATCAAAAGAAATCAACACCAACCTGAAAAAAGTCTCTAAAGTCGCCGAGGAGGCTATGGAATCAAGCCTGATGATTCAAGAAAAAGTTAAACTCTTACAGGAAGTAGATTATAAAAAGAAGAACAAGTTGTAATTTTGGAAAACTCAAGTGAAAAATTAATTTAAAATTTCATGGGATGCCAGAGTGCTTGGAAGAAAACACTGACCTTGGCTGATTCCGCACACGTTGGATAATGCACTTCCAATCCTCTTTATAGATAATTTGGAATGGATTTTTTCGTGTGCGGAACAAAAAATCCACCTCAAACGATTGATAAAGTGCATTGAAAGTGCATTATCCAACGTGTGCAGAATCAGCCAGTGTCTGCTTTATAGCTAACTGGCTGGCACATATTATGACTCTAGAAGAAGGGGTAGCTCCGATAATCAGAGCTGCCTACAGACAAGGCATGTTAAACAATCCTGCCAGAACAGGACCCAAGGACATTGTCATAATACTGGATGACATGAGGGTCAAGAAAAACATCCTGGATCTAGTCAGAACCAGAGGATCTTTAAATTTCCAAGAATCTGCTATCCAAGTCTATCCAGATCTCAATTCTGCAGCAGTACAAAAAAAAAAAGAACTCAAAATCATTACTTCAGCTTTATAAGCAGCAAACGTTCGATACAAGTGGATAGGACTGCTCAAGCTTCAAGTTTTTCACAGAGGCAAACCTTATTATGTGGTGGATGAAGACAGTGGCTATGCTGTCCTGAGAATTGTGCAGTTAGATGACCAGAATTGTATGGAGAAACGATCATCTAAAAGAAAGCTTGCACTTCAATCTACTCCACCAAAGGATTCAAAGCTAGTCATTCATGCTGCTAATAGAACCTACTATTTGGAAATCTGGTCCAATACATGAAATAGTTTGTATTTTTCAGGCATTTCCGCTTTAACTTTGTTTATATTATGGTTGTTATATTTATTTATGAATAAGTCTCAAAGTTATCCCCTCAGAAGGAGGATGGTGGTATACATCAAATGACTCACACTACTGCCATAAAAATATAATATGATGTCTAATAGCAAAAGAGGGGATACCACACAATTTATATATACAGGGGGGAAAGGGTAGAGCCTTAGAAAAGTTGTGCCCCAAACAGTTTTGTCAGCCTCCAGGTAGGGGAAAAAAGAGCTGTGAACCCTGCTTGATCATTTGTTTTGGTCAGGCAGCTGGTAGGTTTCCTCTGTGTGACCTGTCAAATTAAAAGTTCTTATTAATTAATATTTTCTCTATGCCTAGCGCTTTATTAATCTATGAAATCTTAGGTGAATGGACAACACAGAAGGAAAAGGTGGGAAAAGACGAACAACGCTTTATCTCAGTAAACATGGTGTTCTACCACCCTCCTATGTCCCCCAGGCGCTCACCTCCTTCTGAAATATGTTGGAATTTTAAATATGAATGGTAAGCTAAACTCTTTTGATGTTATTGTAATATATTCTATATTCAATTTTAATCTCTTCTTGTACACTGTTATATTTGATTCCTATATTGAATTGTTATTATTGTAAATTGAATTCTTTACTGCAATCTCTGTAATATGGACTTTTAAAGAGCAACAATAAAAGTTTTCAGAGAGAGAGAGAGAGAGAGAGAACACACTCCTATAGTGATTATCCCAGGGAAGTCAGAAATACAGTTCTGGATAGGAAATGGAGTTGTCACAAACTAGAAACTTCTTTGTTTTTTATTCCATAACCTAACAGATTAAAAAGTAGGTACCGAAAGGAACATTTCTACAGTTATGTCACATGTATCAACTTCAGTTCATACTCAGAAATCCTAGCATTATCAATCTATTGAGCTGGCAATAAGCTGGTCACAGTTAGAGTAAATGAAATCACCTGGAAGTAGATGTGGATGCAGGTGAATATTTGTCATGTGTGTACAAAAGCTTTCAGAGTAGGGAATGAATTGTCCACTTAAAGTGATTGACTGGAAATTCAGAGGGAAAGCTCCTCCTAATCTATTTCTATACCTACTTGAGTGCTCTTTTTCTCACTCCATTCTCAATCCATGCAGTTGTTCATTCCACACTGTTGAATTCATTTCTCTGCTCTAATAAATTTGCATGTTGCACAAATTATATGCAGTAGTTGTCATTCTTATACCCTCATCCAGCTGCATTCTTATACTGGACATTCCAGCATACTGGTTACTTAATAAGGAGGAGACATGGATCTTTAAAAGTGATTCTTCCACTGTTCTTGCCACCAGACTTCAGCCTGAAGCTACAAGATTCACTGGACTTAAATCAATAAGAATAGAATGATTAAGAGACACTGGAGAAAAAAGTTGAAACTACACAGGTCCTGATTAACTCAGCCTCATTTTACCATTTGCTCAATAGCCCATCAAGATGATTCACAGATACCAGCATAGCATGAAGCCCACAAGTAATGCAGAATGGGGACACTTTGATGCAGGGTAATATTCATGCATCTGATTCTCCCTTGTCAGAAATTCTGCTTCTGCACTGGCACAGGACATGGACCTTCTTCAAAAAATTATTGTAAATATTTAACTACACAGATGCCATTCCCCAACATTTAATCATGTTCTAATGTGAGCAAGAAAAAAAAATCCAGGATGGGTCTGTGCTGATGAAAAGGCCAGTGCGTGCAAATAAGAGCAACCTTGGTTCTCAATGGCTTCTCCCCCTTCACCTAGGGCAAGAAGCTTTGTTCATACCTCAAGGGATATTCTGGTGTATAAACTCTGCATATTTTCTCATAAACTGGATGCTTCATCACCAAAAAAGTAATGTGCTACAGTTGAGACCACTGCTGTGATGTAGGAAAAACCCACTCCCATTCCTGACACTAGATTTGATAGTGTTCTCTGATGGAGAACCTGCAATACATGGAGAGAATATGGAGCCTCCATGAGATATAGATCCAGAGGAGTTAGCCGTGTTAGTCTGTAGTAGCAAAATAGAAAAGAGTCCAGTAGCACCTTTAAGACTAACCAACTTTACTGTAGCATAAGCTTTCGAGAATCACAGTTCTCTTCATCAGATGCATGCACCAGTTTCTTCTTACCCTCCTTGCATCTGACGAAGAGAACTGTGATTCTCAAAAGCTTATGCTACAGTAAAGTTGGTTAGTCTTAAAGGTGCTACTGGACTCTTTTTCTTGAGATATAAGTCCTCTCTCTCTCTCTCTCTCTCTCTCTCTCTCTCTCTCACTCTATTTCACACACACACACACACACACACACACACATTTATAGTGATGAACATGCAATAAAATGAAAGTTCACAACAGTGTGAGACACTGGTCAAATCCACATTACTCATTCTAAGTCGCATGTTCCCCGCATTCCCCACGCAATCCCGAGTGCCGGTCACATTACCGCATTAAACAGATGCATTTCATTCGCATTTCTCCCGAATATGTGGTCACAGGTTTTCAACGGGTGTTTCACGGCGGCCGTGAATGGGCCAATGTGCAATTTACGTGGTTTTTTTAAAAACCACCCCCCTTCCTGTCTCTCCGGCCATTCCGAGAGTTCCTATTGGCTGATTCAACTTGCAAGTGCTCCGTAGTCTGCAAAAGACTGTTTTTGACTTCATAGCATTGTATTTATTGATTATGCTGTTTCTGAATCAAATCTGGTAGTTTGAAAAATCATTTTGGGGTGAATCCATCCTCAGAATGGACTCGCAAAACTTCCTTTTTAACTGTTTTTTATTTTTTTAATTTTATATTACTGTAATATCGAAATTACGAAATATCGAAATAATGACACTCCAAGGAAGTGAAACTTCAGTAAAATTCAGACACTGAACTGTCCTGCATAGGAAATGCCCACAAAAGCTTCCCACATGCTTCCAAATTTCCAAAAAAGAAACGGGAGAGAGCCATCAGTGCTGTCAGTGGGGGAAAGAGAGGCATCATTATCTTCAATGATGTTTCTTTATAAGGCAAGATCGAAATAACGGAAAAGTGCGCTAAAAAAAATAAAAAAAAATGGGCGGGAAAAAAAGGTCCCGCCCAAAAAAGCGGTTTTTGAGCGGCCGTGTGACCGGAGGGACGCGCGAGAAAGACGGATTGGAAGCAGGAATGTGAACGAAGAGGAAAAAATCGCGGATTGGAGGCAAACGGAAGATATCCAATAAACATGCGGGTAATGGTTGAATGTGGATTCGACCACTGTTTCAGGTTAAGTGTACAGAAAAGCATTGCACATTGCAACACATTGTTAAAAGTTGCAAAAAGGAAAAGGGCAATGGTATTCTGTGTGGCAACTACAAGAGAAATATGTGGGAAGGGAGGAGAAACAAACATCACTGAACCATTGCATATTTTATGTGGGAAATTAGGTGGGAGGAAACAGAAACGGGTGCAGATGTAAGGCCTCATCAGTTCATTTCTCACAAGAGAAAATCAACATCAAAATGGGTGTTCAAATTCAACCAGCAATGTTGTGAAATATGGTCACAACCCTAGCCTCCTACTTCTCCTTCCTTCAGCCATACTGCCTGTTCATCTTTCATTGCTCACCTGTCTCCTAGGTCTTCCTTCTCATTACCTTCCCATACCTTGGCCTTCCTATTTATGTATCCTCCTGTGCTTTGGCTCCACTCTCCAGATAGATTAGTTGTGAACAAATGTAGAAATACAGGGGAAAGTTATTGGTGTTAAAAACATTTCTTTTCTTGTATCATATTTTAAATGGCACAGGAAATCTGTCTGGCTCTTCCAAGCCCAGAAGAAACATTTGTCTTAATTTTCCCTTCAGCTTCCCCTTTTCTGTGCACCGCAGTTATTTGTTATAAACAAATAAAATCGCCTTAAGCATTGTCAGTGCAAAGACCCCTTTCAATTAGAGAAGGCACATTTAGACCAAGCTTAGTCACCAGTGGGAAGATGGGAGGAAATATTTCTGCATCTGAACTCTTCGGCATTGCCTTGCTTGGGGATATTTATTTAAATAAACACAAGGTTGTTCTGCTGGCATGAGACACTGCAGGTTCTCCCTAAAGTGCTACCCTTTGATTACATATGATCCATCTTGCTATTGTATATCTGCCTGAACTTTGTCAGCTTCAATTGAGCAGCTCCTGTTAAATTTAGGGAAGGGGGGGGGACACTAGGGATGCCAGTCTCATAAATAAATGGATGCAGTTTTGGACAGTTAACAGTGTGAATCTTTCTCTGCTCCCTGTTCCATGAAACATCTGATCTGGAATGCTACATTATAAGAAACATTAAACAGTAGATTAAAGGCAAGATAAGTAAAAGCCTTACTTATTTTCCCCATTTGCTACAATCAAAATAATATAAATAAACAGACTTTAGCCATGGCCGATGAATAAAAAAGAAATGTTGTAAGAATTGGAAATATACAGCATGATATCCTGTTTTATTTATATTACTGTATTTACATAGCAGTTCTTTTAAATTTTTAAAACTTTTATTCAGTTCTGTGTAACAATGTGATACAATATAAACAATAAAAATGCTACTCTAATGTACGAAATATTTTACAACATTTAACCTAGCAATAAATCTGTGAGAAAGAGGACCTTCATTGCAGGCTTACAAATGACAAGTAACAGCTGCTAGTAAAAATAGTAACTTCGTCAAGGCCTTGTTAACCAAGCCTTTCCAAACCGAGCCCAAGAATCTGTTCCCTAGTGACTCTGACTTGAAGGTCTCAGAGGCAGAGCCTGAGGGATGAAGGCCAGGGAACCAGGAGGACATATGGGATCAGAGAGGGCCTGGTGTTGCAAAGGTACCTTCTAACCATGCTCCAGCACTGCAAGAGGCCACCCTGCCAGAATCTGCATGGGAACCCTTGTTATTTACCTCTGAGATAGCCACTAGGCCTCTGTCAGACAGGATGCAAACCTAAGCCTGTAGCCCCTCAGGACCCACTCCCTCTCCAGATAGGACTGCCAGGTCTCTATACCCTCCCGGTGGGAGGGAAGACATGGCACTTACCTTGTGCCAGTCATGTGCTCTCCAATCCATGCATACACTCCAAGGCCTGTGTGATGATGCTACTTCTGGAAGTGATGTCATCATGCTGGCCACAGGAGCACTCCAGTGTTCTGTGCAGAATCAATTCATCCTATTTGGGGCAAAATTGGCTGCAAATGAAGCATGGGAGCATTCCTGCGGCTGGCACAACATCAATTCCAGAAGTGACATCATTGCACTCCCTTGGAGTGTGCACGCTGTGCATGTTCCTGGGGTGCATACCAGTGGCAGGTGACCTCCAGGAAGCTTGCCTCTGTCACCTCCTTGTGAATAGGGAGAATTAGCGGCAAAGAGGAAGGCTGTGCAAGAGGGGTAACTGTGGGATAACTCCACCAGTCCTTTCCCCAAGGTAGCAGACAAGACTTGGTGCTTAAATAATATTTTTATTTAAAGAGGAAAAAACAACATGCATACAAGAGGCAATTAAAAATGGTTGGTACACATGCACAAACAGAGTCCTAGGAAGCTAGCCAGAAATTGGAATAGAGTGAGGAAGGGGGGGAGTATATTTACCTATCCAGAAGAGTAGAGTAGTCCATGGACGAAGAGAGCTTCAAATGTCCCACGTTCTTGGCCAGATAAGAGGGCTCAGAGAGAGAGAGGGGGAGAGATACTGAGGGCACTATGCTGGGTGAACATGTACAATTTGAATGGGTCAAAGCCATGGTTCTTATAGGGTAAATCACATCCTGATGCTGTGGAGCCCCCTCAGCCGTTGGGACAAAGACCTTAAAGGTCAGTTCCTGGGAATGACAAAGGTTTGATAACTCTTTGATTGCTGCTGCCGGGGTGTGTAAAAGGAAAACGACCCCTTCTGCCACCAGCCGGGCTGTTGGGCAGGGGGTCACCATTTGCCTCCTCGGAAGGAGGAGGAGAAGGCGCGCTTTCCCTGGACATCCGGGGATTGCGAGGGGGCGGAGCTTGTTGGCCGTTAGGCTGCTCCGCTCCCCTGTAGGCGTCAGTCGCCCGGGAAAGAGCTTGGCAAGCAGGTCACTGCTATCGAGCTCTGCCTCGGCGGCTGCGTCTTCTCGGCGGCGGCGGCGGCGGCAGCCTCAGCGGCAGCGCGGTGGCCTCGGCGGCAGTGCGACTGCGGGGTGGCGGCTTCGGCAGCGGGCAGCGGTGGCTGCGGAGGCGTTTCGGCGGCGGCCTCGTCGGAGGTCCCCGCGGTGCAGCGGTTGACGCAGCGGTGGCCTGGGCGGTGGTTCCGGCAGCTGTTTCGGCGGCGGCTGGGGCTTTTACGAAGGCGGATCGCAGCGGTGCAGGACTGCCCGCTGCGGAGGCCGTGTGGGGCTGCGTTGGCCGGTGGCCTTTTCGGGGGCAGGGCCCATAGCGGGGTTGACTGTTTGCGAGTGGGGGTGGAGTGGTGGCCAGTCTCGGGTCTGCCTGGTCTTTCTTGCTCCATCGCCACCCCCCTTTTTTTCCCACCTCGCGACGTGGTCTGTAGGGGGGTTTGGGGTGTTCAGCATTAAACCCACCCTTTTTTACTGGTGCCTAGGCTGAGCAAGGGAGGCCCGGGCTGGGGAGGGGTTTCTTCCCTTGGGCTCCCTGGTGGTTTGGTTGAGGGGCGGCCATTTTGTGAGGCCTTCCCCATTCAACTGAATTGGGCGGCCATTTTGAAGTGGTGGTCCAGGGTGGCTCACTCTATCTAGGCTTCCTTAGTACCCATTGGCTATCTGGTTCAGAGTTCCTTTGGGTGTGTTGGGTGACCTAGTATAATTGTATAGGAATTTGCTTGGTACATCAGGCTGGCCATGCCTCCTAAGAAAGGTAGTGGCCCTTCTAAGGGGAAACAGCAAAGTAAACGCCCACCCCCCAAAAGGCCCCCTCCAGTAATTTCCTCATCTGAGGATGAGGCTGAAGTTCCGGGTCAGGAGGACATTCTGCGTCGGCTGCAGGCCCTTGAGTCGGCCAAGGGAGTTTCTGCTCCTTCGGGGGAATCTGGAGGTAGGAAAAGGTCTAGGCGTATGGCCTCCAGGGATGCTGTGAACAGAGAAATTCTGATGCGTTTATCTGCTTTGGAAGGTTCAGCGAAAGGTGAGGCCGGCACTGCTCAGATGTCTTCAACCCAGGAAGTTGGTTCGGCGGCTGATGAAGCGGATCAGGGAGCTGAAGTGGCTGCTCCACCTGTGGCCTTGGCTGTGGAGCCAGAAGAGGAACCTGGTAAGGTTGCACCTACACAAACAGGGTACCCCTGGCACCAAAGGGCATGATAGAAGTGTACTACACAAAATAATACAACCCACTTCACCGTTTTTGACAGCAGTTGTGTTTGTGTGATTCTCTGATGTGAAGTGAGTTGTGTTATTTTTATGAAGTACACTGCTTTCATGCCCTGTTGTGCCTTCCTACTGTGTAACCTAAAGCAGTTAAGGAAATAAAGTGGTTTTGACAGCAATATTTTGGGGTGATTCTCTGATGTTAAGTGAGTTGTGTTATTTTTGTGTAAGATACTGCTGCCATGCCCTTTGGTGTGCCCCCCTGCTGTGTAACCTAAAGCTGTTCAAGAAATAAAGTGTTTTTGACAGGAATCGTGCTTTGTGATTCTCTGATGTTAAGTGAGTTGTGTTAATTTTTCTGTGTGGGGGACTGCTGGTGTAATGTGTCATAATGCTTTGCCTACTTGTACTTTGAAAGGGAGAAAATAATTTTTAAAAACTTTATTTTGTGTTGTTCGTGTTTTATTCTTTGTTGTGCAGTTGGTTCCCATCATAGGGAACAATGGGGCTGGCTGGCCAGCCATCTCTGTAGGTGGTGGGGGAATTTGAGGGAGGGTGTCTGTGGTTCAGGTGCTCTTTCACAGGGACCAGCTGGCACTCAGAAGTGTGCCCACCATTGTGGCACCCCTGGGCTGTGCAGAATTGCCCAGGGAAAGAGAGTTTAGAAGTTCCCAGCATAGGGAACAAAGGGAGAGGGCTGGCCTTTGCCAGCCTGTTCCTGGGGTTATGGGTGTGGGGCAGGTGGGGGTGGATTTGGGTCTGTGAGGGGCTAATGTGGGGATTTGGGTCTGTGTGTGGCAGCTGGGAGGGGAATTGGGTTTGTGTGGGGCTGTAAGGGGTGGACTTTAGGGGCTGAGAGGACCTACTTGGGGAGGCCATGAAATGGGCCCCCCAAGTGGGAGCAGGCTGAGCCTTGGTGGGGGGTGGGAGGAGGGGTGGGAGAAGGGCCCCTGAGGGCTGGGGGGCATTTTGCATGCAAAATGCCACCCCTGGCAAGACAAGCCTCCCCCAGCTGTCAGTGGTAGAGAAAAGAGCACCTACTTGGGGAGACCATGAAATGCCCCCCCCAAGTGGGAGCAGTCTGAGCCTTGGTGGGGGGTGGGAGGAGGGGTGGGAGAAGGGCCCCTGAGGGTAAGGGGGCATTTTGCATGCAAAATGCCACCCCTGGCAAAGGAAGCCTGCTTCTTCATTTTTTCCCCATAGGAAATAATGAAGAAGATGAGCAGCAGCATGCTAAGAATATGCTGCTCCTTCGCTTTCTTATGGGAGGATAGGGGGACCTGCTTTGGGGGGCCATAACATGGCCCCCCAAAGTCCAATCGGTCTGAATCTTGGGGGGGGTTAGAGAGGGGTTAGAGGAAGGTCCCCACCAATTTTGGGCTGATTCGGTGGGAAAATGCCTCCCCCAGACGTCCGGGAATACGGAGGCATTTCCCATTGAAAAGCCGAAAGAAAGCCGAAAGAAGCCGAAACGTTTCGGCTTTTTTTCTTTCGGCTAGCCGAAACGTTTCGGCTTTCTCCGAAACGTTTCGGCTAACCCGAAAGAAGCCGAAACACTTTTGTTTCGGCTTTCTTTCGGCATTCAGAAAGCCGAAACGCACATCCCTACCAGACATGTTCCAGGGGTTGATAATGAGGTGGCGGACGCTTTGTCTTGCCTACAGATGGATCGTTTCAGGCAGCTTGCCCCGGAGGCAGATCCCCACCCAGTGCAGATGCCGCAGGAACTTTGGCAGCTTGGGAGTCCGAGGCGTTCAGGGCCATATGGCTTGCAGTTGCCCCAAGTACCAGGAGAGCCTACAACAGAGCGGTAGGACAGTTTACGGGGTTTAGAGACAAACTTAGCTTGCAGCAGCGCTGGCCCATACCGGTTTTGCACTTGATGCGCTTTTGTGTGCATCAGAAGTTGCGGGGTCTTGCAGTTAAGTCGATTCGGGGTCAGCTTGCGGCATTAGCGTATGTAAGCAAAGCACGGGGGTTCCCTGACGCCACGGGGGACTTCCGTGTGAGGAAGATGTTGGAAGGTTGGTCCAGAGAAGCAGGGGCTCGAGTTGACACCAGGGAGCCTATTTCTCCCTCGGTGCTCAAGGGGCTTTTTGCGGTGTGGGCCGAGGTTTGCAATTCTAGGTATGAGGCTCGGCTGTTTCACGCAGCGGCATTGACCGCGTTCTTTGGGGCTTTTCGTATTAGTGAATTAGTGGCCCGGTCCAGTTTAGTAAGTGATTTGCAGTGTGATGGGGATGTAGCCGTTATTACGTTACGTCAATCCAAGACGGATCAGTGGCGTAAAGGGGCTGTTATTCGGCTGGGGCCTTGTGCAGATGGAGAGTTGTGCCCTGTGAGGGCTCTCCGGCACTTCCTTCGGGTGCGGGGCACGGAACTTGGGCTTTTGTTTAGGCATGACGATGGTCGGCCTTGGGCAGTTACCCAAAGAGCTCTGGATCGGCTGGGTTTGAGCGGCGTTAAATTCACCACACATTCTTTCAGGATTGGGGCTGCTTCTACGGCAGCCGCAAGGGGTTACTCGGCTGTGGCCATCCAGAGAGTGGGCAGGTGGCGTTCTTCAGCTTACCGGGCTTATGTTAGGCCCTTATCTAAATTTTAAGCTATTACTAATTGAATTTTCTTTAGGTGATGTGTCCTGCCGAGAGAAGCAAAGAATTCTGATCTGCGGGCACAGTATGGTTTTCTGGGCGGCCCATCAAGCACGGAGGACATGGATGGGGTCGCAGTTGGGTTTGAGTGAATGGGCCCGGGTTGAGTGGCAGGGTCGTCGGGGCCTACAGTGGCCCGGCCTGCTGCCTCTGTTATTTAGCCGGAGGAGTGGCCTCCCACCCCACGTGTTAGTCATTCACCTAGGTGGGAATGATTTGGGGCTAATGCAAGGTAAGGCCTTGTCTTTGCAAGTTAAACAAGACCTGCAGTTCATTCTTCAGCGGTGGCCTGGTGTTCTCATTATCTGGTCTGCCATGTTGCCTCGGCGGGTTTGGCGGGAGGCCTTGAACCATCAGGCCATTGAAAGGGCTCGAATGAAGGCCAATAGGGCTATTCAAAAAGCTTTGGGTGAAGGGTTGGGTATTTACTTACCTCACCCTAGGATTAGGGCCACTTTCGCCAACCTCTACCGAGGTGACGGGGTACACCTGTCTGTGTCTGGCAATGAGATATTTTTAGATGACTTGCGGCAAGGGCTTCGGCTGGCCCTAAGCCACCTGTGGGGCGCCAGGGCCTAAGCAGAGGCTTGGCCTGGCGTTGGCAGGATAGAATTGGGAAATAGGGAGCGGGCCGGTGAGCACCCTTGGCGCTTCTCCATTCTGGGGAAGAGGGGTCTGCCAGAAGCGGATGGTACTGCTTGACGGCTGCCATGCTGCATGGGCAGACTGCCTTGGGGAACCCTGTGTGCAAGTCCTACCTCACTGCTGTACGGCTGAGGTGTGGGAGCTTGATTGGGGGAACAAACTTTGCCTGGCTGTCCAGGTAGCTGCCATCCAGTGGATGGCTTAAGCCTGGGGCTTCGGGGCTTGCCCAGACAGGTCGAGGCGGAGGTCCAAGGTGTGACCACGTGGCTCGACCTGTACCGCTAGTTTCCCCTTGCCACAGTTGATAGTTATGGTTATTAAAATCGTTAACTTAATAAAAGTGGCCCTTAGTACCAAACACTGGCGTAAATCTCTTCATTCCGACTGGGGTGGCAAATGCAAAGTCTCTCCTGCATTTGTGAGCTGCCTCATAAAGAGGCAGTTTGCTAATGAATCTCTCTGGAGCTGAGTTGATGAATTTAGATATGAAACTGCATGTTCCTAGAAACAAATTATAAACTTATCAGTGCTGACTGATTGCTCCTCAGTATTGGGATGTTAGCTAAACCAAAAAGCACCCAGAAGTAAAAGGACAGAATCCTCTAAGTATTATGAACCTAATTTAGACATTTTTAATATCTTACTATGTAATTGAGTAAGTGTATTTCAGACAACTCACTTTATACACTTGTGCACCACCAGAGGGTGCTGCCACAGAGGGAAACCTAGGAAAACTTACAAACACTCCGTGATTAACTAGCATTAAAGGAGTCAAATCAAATTTACTTGATATGTTCAAAATCAGTTAGATGCCAATAAATTCAATATGTGCATACAGATAGCTTACATGAATATAAAGCAAACTGTATTACAGTAGCAGCATTAGTATCAGCATACAAATAGTATATGCATAGAAATAGGTTACATGTGCAAAAGGCAGGGCATATTTCAATAACAAGGTCAACAAAATTCCTATGTAGGTAAAGATGTAAAGTGCTTGTGCCTAACAATAGTACTGAATATCAATGAAAAAATTAATTACATGTACATAAGGCAAAGCATACATCAGTACTAGCATTAATACAACAAATTTCCTGTTTTTAAAGTGCCAGTGCCTGTAATTGACAGTGTTGTCTAAAGATTAACCAAAAGTTCAAAAGTCATATTCTGACAGTTATAAGTAAACATGGTCTTCAAACATCTCCAAGAAAAAGCTCTGGACAATAGAAGGATTGGGCAACAACTGCGACGAGAAGCCAGCAATTCACTCATTTCGCATCTTCATCTAGGCAGTTATTGTATACAAATTTCCAACATGGCATGCCAAAAAGGGTGGATGGTTGCTGAAGTTATTTGAAAGAACTAGGAATTACATTGATATCTTGGAGATGTTTGAAAATCTGTTGATTTTTATATTGACTGTAACTTTACCTTAGAAGAGTATGAGAAATAATAGAATTACAGGGAATATTATGTGAATTAAAGGGTATAAGTGCTGTTGGAGGTCAGAAGGGAGGGGAGGGGAAGGGTGGGTTGGGATGAAATATGTATTTTGTAGAAGAAAGAGATATTGAAGTGATTATGTTTTTTCAACCTATCCAATAAAAATGTTTTTTTAAAAAAGTTCAATCACAGTCCAACTAGTGAGAAGTCAATAAATCAATAAATATCCATTATTTTCTTTTGTAGACAATAGTTCCTGTTGTAAGAAACTCATGGAAGTGACCTTCACAATCCACTGTTAAACAGGAGAGCACCAAAGCTGAATGTTACATCAAAAAGCCAATGGGTTTTGCCAGCATATTTTCAAGTTCCTGTTTCGTATCTACACTTCTTCATAGGCTTTAATATTAAATTAACTGTAATAAAAGCATTAAAAATATAATATTGTGTGCTCCATCATATAAATTTACAACAGACAATGATGAATAAAATAACTCATTTACAGGTCACGTATAGTACAATAGCTCATCACCAAGTTGGTTCGGGTTGACGGAACAATGCCGTGAAGAAGCTGCTACCAGCCTGCTATTTAGTCCTTTAACTCATTTAAAGGTGCCACAGCCTCAATATATTACATCACAAATAACAAGAGTAATTTATTTTATTATTTAGTCCATTAACAGACAAATTGTTAAGCGTATAAATCCACTGTGCCTTTAACTGTAACAGTCTCTGTACATTGTCACCTTGTATTGCTGTTTCTATTACTCCCAAGACTGATACCTTAAAGTCTCTAGCCAGATGATGACTCTGCAGAAAATGTTCCACTAAAGGCACTTCAGTTACCTTATTTTTAATGTGAGAGACATGTTCCTGCACTCTCACCTTCAGAGGACATGAAGTGCTGCCTCTGCCAAATTAAATATGGCAGAGGCAGGGTTGACTATTTACAGCCACCTCCCACTGATTGCTAGTGGATTGTAAGCAACAGGGCAAACCACTGGGAGTTTGCCCACCACTAGTGGGACCTGGGAACCCTATCTCCAGAGTAGCTAAGACAGAAGGTGAAGTGCCAGACTGGCAGCAAACTCTGTGAGCCTGGATCCACAACAGGACCCTGGGAGCTGTTTTGCCTGATCCTGCCCAAAGCACAGCATAGGAGCCTCAGCACCTGCCATCATATGTAGTTGAGCCAGATCCTCTCCTAGCCTATTTAGGCTGAGGTTTGGGAAGGCTGCACTGCTGGATCAACCGAACTACTAGGTTCAAGCTCTGTCCTCCAGAATGCATCTCTTAGCTCCACCCTCGAGACTGTGTTCTCTTGTCTAGCCAGCCAAGCCTGGGGCCTTACTCCAGAGGAGTTTTGGCCTGGCAGCCTGCAAAATACAGAATAACATGGTAACAATTTGAAAACAAATTTGTGGTATCTGAATAATAGAAGTGTCTTGGGTAAATCCTCTTTGCTCTAATCTCACCATTGGTCGCAGCTACAATTCCCCATGATTCTGTGAACCAATTTTGTACTTTCCTCCCACCTTGCTTTCAGCCACCTTGGACTTTGCACATACACAAAAGTAATATATTCTTGAAAACATTCAGTGCAGTTGTGTAAAAACAAAAACAATCTATGCTAATGCACTTAGTTTGCATCTGTATGCCTTTGTGAAAGGTCTGGATTTGTGAACATGTGTGCATGCAGAGCAGAAACAGCTCTGACCTATTTTACAGAGTTATGATAAGATTAAATGAAAGCAGGCAATACTGTTATCCTTGTTGAGCCTCCAGGACAGAGAGGACTGTAAGTCTACCTAATAATAGCAGTAACAACAGTAATAATATGGACTACTGGCCCATCAGTATGCTTTTACAGCCTAGTGTAATCTGCTGTTCTAAATCTTTTGCTCAGTTGTAAGATTTCACCAAGGTATACATTATTTTTATAATTTATACCATGGAATGAAGACTATTTCTGCGATGCAATACCCAATAAAATTCAATTAGAATATTCAAAATGAACTTTTACCCTTAAGGAAAATCTGAAAACACCATCTGGCTGGCTACTCTGTAGCAAATCAAAACTGAAGCGAAAACAGGTCAGAGGAAATGGAAGAAAAGTCATTTTTTTATTACAGGGAAAGATAGATTTACACAAACATAGTGGATGAGATCTTGTTTTTGGAGAGTCTCAATTGATTTTTTTTATATTTTTCTGTTTAAAAAATTCTGTATAGATCGATTGCATGAGGGAAGTAAAATCCCCCTCTGTCCTGTTCCTCAGCCTCTAAAAATGTCTGTATATAACCCTGTGCATTGTATGCATATAGACTCTGACTATGTGATTGGAGATTTCTGCATGGATTGAAGGGCTTGTCCCAGGATCAATTGCCTGCCAACTCTAGTTCAGGGGAAACTGCATGCATAAAACCAAATGTGAGTTCCTTAAGTGAGTATGAATAAATTTTATCAATTGACTACAAGCGGTTATTTTTGTCAATAACCTCTGCTCCATGAGACTAGTGACAGGCTCAGAATTCGTAGAACAATGAAAATGGTCCCCAAACAACACATAACATAGTATCAAGAGGTATCTTTCTCCTGAACATGCTGCTCATGCATCTAAAAACATGGCTCGTGCTGCTCTCTACCAGTGGCATATCCTCCCAAACACCCAGATGCTCAAGCCAAGGTTTGGGAAATGACCCTTCAGCCTTAGATGCCTCACAGTGCCCACTAATTGAACTGATGCGTAGCAACTGGCACCACTCTTTCCCTACCCATTTATGGCTTAAATAGTCAAAAACCAGATCTAATTATGGAAAATACCAATACAACAATGTGAATAAAAGGCCCCATTCCATGCAAGACACTCCCCCCCCCCCCGCAAATTCTTGCTCGGCCCTATAATTCAACCAACTAATTTCACATTATTCTACAGGAAATACCAGAAGGACAACTGGAAGCAAATCTATCATGGCAATGGGTGAGAGTCAACTTAAATAGGTTGTTCCCAATTCCCCATTAAATTTGCTCTGAAACTCATAAAACAAAATAGTTTACTCATAACCCAAGTAGGGACTGTCACAAAGTTGCATGTCCGCTCAACCGACTAAGAATTCGATTATTTCTGTTACCAAAACCCGAGATAAACTGGTGCATTTTCCCAAGTGCTTGTTCCACAGCCTCAGGCCCACTGAAAAATTTACACTTCCTGCTTTTCAACATGTAGGCCATACTAATCATGTAGGTCATACTAATCCTTCCATCTGGTGAACTGGGTCATCATTAATTGACTATTGCTGTACTTCATTTTTGTGCAGTCTTGTCAATGCTGCTGTGTCACCATTTAACAAAGCACCCACAAATTATGCCTTGCAAATCATCCCTTAGTTAGCTATTTACTACAGGAGCTTTTCTTCTTTACTTTTAAGCATCACAACTGATCAATTATTAAACAACCCTTTTGAAACATAACTACACTAAGTGTAAAATGTAATTGTCTCTGTGTTTTAGAGCTTGTTGTGTCAATTATGTATGCTCTTTCTCTGTCCACTATAAATTATTGGGCACATCAGATACTTTCTTTCTGCTTATTTATACACCTGCAGCCTTTTTTGAAAGTGTTTAACGTAAATCATACAAAAGAAAAATGAGTAAGAAGGGAACCTGCTACAGAAGAAAAAAAATTAATATCCCAGTATAATTTTTTCTTAGGTGAATATTGTCATAGCAATGTGCTCTATAACAGTTGAACTTGCCTAATCACTAAATGCTTTCTAGAAAGCATAGTGCTGAACATTTGAAATTCCCATTGTAGTACTGGTCTTTCAACAACCAAATGGCCTACTTTTGGTCTATGCTTCTCACACTTCATGAAAAAATGTATGTAAAAGAATTCATAGAACTATGTAACAGCAGCACTTAGAAATTTGAGACAGTGCTAGGCCACTGATCTACAATGCTTCAGTTATATTTACATACTGTACCCTATTGGCCCCAGTATTCTAACCATGAATAGTAGATTTCTAGCATACTGTAGGTTTTCATAGTTCATAGTTTACCCCCAAAGTCCAAAGCTGTGTGACACGTACAATAGGAACATGGAACATTAGAAGTATGAATCCAGCTAAGCTTGAAATAGTAAAATGAGAAATGGAACACTTAAACATTGTAATCCTGGGTGTAAATAACTAAATTGGACTGGATTAGGACGTTTTCAGTCAGAAAATTATGAAGTGTTTTACTCTAGAAATGACAAATTTTGCAGAAACAATGTTGCTTTTATAGTGAGGCAAGACATAGCACAAGCAATCAGGAACTTTAATGCAAAGTCAGGCTGAATAATATCAATCAGACTTCATGAAATGCCTATCAACATAATCATCATTCAAGGTTATGCCCCAGCTACAAATGCTGAAGAGGAAGAAATTACAAGCTTTTATGCAAGTGTTCAGGAAGAAATTGATCATACACCTAAACAAGATGCACTGATGGAATGCAAAAGCAGGAGACAAAGCAGAATCAAACATTGTCTGAAAAATTGGCCTAGGATTATGAAATGAAGTGGGAGAGTGACTCTCAGAATTTTTTGAAGCCAACAATTTGTTCATTGAAAAAACATGCTTCAGGCAACTGAACAGACAATTGTATATATGGAAATAACAAATTGTTAATACAAGAATCAAATAGATTACATAATCAGAAGGAGAAGATGGAGAAGCTCTATTATTTCTGTTAAAACAAGACAAAGACCTGACTGTGGTACAGATCATGAACTGTTAATTTTTTAAAAAAAAATTAGAATAAAGATGAAGACAAATACTAGAAGAATCATAGTGCCAAAATATAATCTAAATAACATTCCTGAAGAACAGACTTGCATTACTAAGTTTGATTGATTGTTAACTGGAAGAGCTGTGGGATAAAACCAGAGACATTAAGAATGTGCCGAAAAAAGGAAAAGCCTAAATAGATGACTGATGAAACTCTTGAAATTGCTAAAGACAGATGAGAAGCAAAAATAAAAGGTGACCAAAATAGTATCAGAATTCTAAACACTGCATTTCAGTAACTTGCACACTTAAGGAGAACACTTATAATAATCAATGCAGAAAAATAGAAGAAAACAACACAAAAAAGAAGACCAACAGACCTATTCCACAAGCTCCAGGAAATCAAAGGAAAATTAAAACCATGGCGAGGGATGTTGAAAGATCTACACAGAAATACAGTATCCAATCAGGACAAAATAAAGAAAAAATGGAAATAATACACTATACAGAAGAGATGAATGGATGACATATTCCAGGGCAAAGAAACCTTAAGTAAAGGGGCATCCCCTGATCCTTGGCCCAAAGCCAGTCCCAGTGCAAGTTCCATGAAAGCTGAACTAAAACAACCCAACAGAACCCAAACTGAAGCAAGGGAACCAGAGAAACCCACCAAAACCAAACACAAGGTACACCATAGTAAGTAAACACACAGCAAGCAAACAAGCAACTTCTTCAGCAATTCTACCACACAAGAAGCAACAAGTAAATTAACAGTAAGCAACTGCTTAAGCAACTCCTCCCCCACAAGAATAACTCTTTAATAATATATAAAGTAACATTAGCAAGCAGCAAACTAAGCAACACTTACCTTTAAACTAACACAACCAGGGAAAAAACTATCTCCCTAAAGCTCAACCATTGGGCATTCACTCACTCCTCCTGAAACAAAGGAACAAAAACAGTTTGGAGAAGTAGGCAGCCGGCTTTAAACTAGCTGAGTTGCATTTGCTGGATAAAACCTAATATATTTGGTTGTATCTGGCAATAATGTCTTTGGTATCCCAATTTTATTTGAGATTCTCTAATTTGATTTGGTATACTTAGATATTGCTGATTTAGCCATATCTGGGTATATATTCATATATTCATTTATTTATAGCCTGCCTTTCTCATTGAGATGCAAGGTGGATTACACAATGCAAGTGAAATACAATATAGTCAACAGCTAGGACATTCATTAAGTACAATAATGAACAATAGTTGGGACATTTGGTGAACAGATACAATAGGGTACAGTAGCAGAAAATTTGAAAACAAGAATAAAGTTGAGCATAGAGATGAAGTCTTTCTGAAAAAATACATGACCAATTTACATGGCATGTTAAGCAATGCAGAAACTCCCTAGTGGTACATATCTGCACCAGCAGACAGTTCCCGATAGCGTAGCATACAGTCCCTGTACGTACCAATACCAATACCAATACCAATACCAATACCAATACCAATACCAATACCAATACCAATACCAATACCAATACCAATACCGAACTGCACACCCTTACCCTCTTCTTAATCTCCAGTTCTGAATTTTTGAAGCAGCTCAATTTTTAAATTTATTTTATTTATGTTATTTATAGTTCACTATTCTCACTGAGACTGAGACAGTATTCTCACTGGTTCTGTATCAATTATTTAAACTACCAGCAATAGCTTAGATAATTTCGCATGTGAGCATTTCACTCACAATCACACTGCCTCCTCAGCATTATGAATTAAGACTAGATATGGGCACAAACAGCATTACAAACAGAAAAAACCCACCAACAGCCCAATCCACTGTTCGTGAACAAGCTGTTCATGAGGCCCCATCCTAAATGAATAGGTGGTCATTGCAAGCCTCGTTCGTTGCCTTCGGCAGCCATTTGTCAAGCCAGACAGTCTGGCACCTGCCATCAATCCCCTTGGCAACCGGAGACATGGACTGAACTCTGTCTGAACTCCTTCTGGCTTTCCTTCTGGCTTTAACCCTTCAAAGTACTTCCAAAGTCCTGTTTTTGCCACTGTGAAGAGAAAATGACAGCCAACGGGGAGACCTGTGGATCATGCCTTTCCTGGGGTGCAATCTCTCTGAAACTTGGAGGGTCTTCAGAGCACAGTGAGGACTATGTCCCCTGCATATTTGGTGGGTATTGGACATTGGGAAGGTCAGTTTGTAACCCCTCAAACTAGCTGCCAGCAGACACTGCTGTTTTTGCCATGGCCCTTTAAACTATCAGCTGGCAGGTGGCAGGGGGGAATCCCCCCCCTGCCGCCTGCCAGCTGATAGTTTAAAGGGATCTTTAAAGGGCCAGGTAAGTGGGTTTGAGGGGAGGGGGGCTAAGTGGGGGTTGGGGTGGGGTGGGGGTTCTAGCCCCCATGAACAACGAACATCTCCAGGAACAGTTCATGTTTGTCCATGTTCATTGTTTGATGTTCATGGATGGCAACGAACGACGAACAGGGTGTTTTTCCATTCGTGCCCATGTCTATTTAAGACTACATACTCATTGTCATATATGCATTGTTTCAATAAATATGTATCAGTGACCTCCTGATGAGACTTCATCATCAATAAATCAAAAGACAGATGTCATCTCCAGAACAGGAAATTGCACAAAACTGGGCTTAATATTTGTAAACATGTTTGAGATATTCGAATAAAAAAAACATTTATTTAAGCAAAAAGGACAATTACTTCAATAAAAGGTTATAGACTTAATAAGGAACCCCAATGAATAATCACACATTCTTGAACACTGTAGCACATTTTTCATTCAGAAACTCCAGAAGTAATTATCATGTAGGCTGCTCAATGTTTTACATGACACAATATGCAGTTATTATGAAATGACCTGCTGCTTTTTGTATGATTACCCATCAGCTAAAGACATCACAGCATATAATATAGGGATCCTGAAAAGACTAAGTGATTTAATGCGAGGGTTACATGTTTAAGAGGCTGATTGGGCTACATCATTAGGTAGTTCCTTATAAAGTCTTAAAGACATTTAATGATATGTTCTTAATCAGCAGTCATTCTCCAAGCTTTGATTTGACAGTGCATGTTGGGCTAGTGATAAGCAGAGCCAAAGAAAAAAAAGGGTAGGTTGAATATATTTTGGAGCCAAAATATTTTGGAAAAAAAGGGGACATAAATTTCAAACGATCAAGAATAGAATGGAACAATTGTCTCTCATAAAATGCCATAAGCAAGCTAATGCACTTAAGGGTATATTGGAGGAAGATATTATAGGTTTTGGTTTGCACATGAGGTAATTAAAGTCTGTCCCATCAAGGACATGAAACAGTTACTGGTTAATCAGTTCTCCTTGATTAGGATGATAGTAACTGATGGTCCCACAGTTTCAGTAAAATATAAATACTTCTAGATATTTAAAAAATGCTATCAAATAGCTCATCACAACTGCTTTGATGGGAAAGCCCATGCCTTAATTGCACTTCTCCGTTGTACAAATTGGATCCACAAATCTTTAATTCCATGCAACTTTCTATTTTTATGCCAAATTATTCCCATTAAAATTAAGGCTTTTTCAATAAAAATTTAGTCAATTGCATATAAATGACATATAATGTATACATAGTGTAAAACAGTGCACAACCACATAAAGAAAGACATTCAGAAACCAAGAAATTGGGCAGAACAAAAAGATTCACAAATTTTTATGTGTATTTAAAAAAAATAAAGAGCTGACATTTAGAGGCAGAAGGATTTATGTGAAGGAGGACTTTTGTAAAGAAACACTGTATCAAAGGACTCAAATGAAATCTTTTGCTTAGAAACGTAACCAAAGTGAGATTAAATTCAGCTGGGCGTATCCAGCATCCTTGGTTATATACCAAGAAGGGAGAAGGCTTTGTGCGAGGAATCCTGAAGAGGCACGGGACTTATTAGAAACTCTGGGAGTAAATGTGAGGAATACCGAGTCAACTTCGGTGGAGGAAATGCATTAACCTCGGCTACAGTAACCGGATTTCAAAGAAGGACCACCTAATTACTTCGTTAAGAGGCCAAGACCGTCTCGAGATTAAGATATATCAAGGGGAATATACAACGGAACTATAATAGTACCAATGGTTATTAATAATTCGGGGAGTGGAGAGTGCGCTTGCCCAGAGGTGTAGAGAAGGGATGGGCGTTCATCCCCAGTCTGGGGCTCTACACAAGGGAAGGGGAGGGGGAGGGATAGGGAAGAGGAAGGGAGTTGGGTATATTAAAGGAAATATTAAATTAAATATCTGGCCAGGGGAATGAAGGGAGGGGAAATTTGAGTTTGAATATGGATAAAACGTTACAGATGCTGACACTGAACATCAACTGCCTGGGTTCGGATTTTAAAAGGTATAAAACTGCTAGATTTCTTAAACAACAGAATATAGACATAGCATGGCTCCAGGAAACACATAAAGCAAAGAAAGACAAAAGACCTTTATTTAGAGACCCTAATTGGGGGATTTTGGCAGAGGCGCATGGATCTGCAAAAGCAAGGGGTGTGGCAATTTTGGCCCATAAAAGGAACGATATAAGAGTAATAGAAGTGATAAGAGATTTGAAGGAAGATTTGTAATGGTTAAGTGTCTGGTTGAAAATAGATTAACAACCTTGATAAATATATATGCTCCAAATACGGGACAGAAAACTTTTTTATTAAAGGTATTTAAAAAAAGTACGTAGCTTTTCTGAAGGAGAGGTGATATTGGCGGGAGATTTTAATAAGGATTTTAATAAGGATAGCATAATTAATTGGAAACAATGGGACTTGAATGAAGTACATAAAGTTCTTAATCTAGTGCCTAAACCTACATATTTTTCAAGTAGACATAAAACCACCTCGTGTTTGGATTATGTATTTATAAATAAGACAAGCACCTGGGAGGTTAAAAGAGTAATCACCCATCCAACATGGATTTCAGACCACGTTCCGGTAAGCGTAGAAATAATACTAATGCACAAACAAATTAGGAGACCATGGAGATATAATAACATGGTTATGGCTAGGGAGGAGGACAAGCGATATATTACAGATCAAATAAAGTTATACTTTAAAGAAAATAAGGGAACAGTGGAGACAAAAACATTATGGGACGCAGCTAAGGCGGTAATTAGAGGGCAATGTATCATGAAAGAAAAGGAGATAAAGAGAAAATGGCACGCTGAAAGGGAAGGGGAATTACAGGAATTAAGTAAGCTGCAAGAGGATCAAAGACAGAAATTTTGTCCCAATAGACATAAATTAATTTGGGAATTGTGGAAAAAACTGGATGTCCTTGACTCCATGGTGTTATGGAAAAGGCAGGTTATGGTAAAAAATGACTACCAGAGGAATACACTCAATTCAGCTAAAAGATTAGCGAATTATTTGAAACGGGGAAAAGAGAGGCAAAGGGTGAGGAGTATTAAGATAAATAAAAAGGTGACACAGAATTCAGAAGAGATAAAAGGAGCGTTTGAGAAATTCTATAAAAGTCTATATGAGGAAAAAGAGGTGAGGGAATTTGAGGAAGAGACAGGGTCAGTGTTAACGGAAACCGAACGAAGGAGGTTTGAGGAAGATATAACGCGGCAAGAGATAGAGCAGGCGATAGGTAGCTTAAAGACAGGTAGATCCCCAGGGTTGGATGGCTTCTCGGCGGAATTTTATAGGGAAATGAAAGAGGTATTGATCCCAGAATTACAAGAGGAATTTAACAATATACTAAAAGGAGGAAAGGCCCCCGATACCTGGAGAAAAGTAGAAATAATAGTGATTTTGAAACCTAAGAGAGACCCCCAAGAAGTGGGTTCGTATAGACCGATTAGCCTGCTGAACCAGGATTATAAACTTTTTGCCAAAATAATGGCAAATAGACTCAAGGATACTATTAGGAAAGTGATAAAAGAAGATCAATATGGGTTTATGGAGGGTAGAAATATTGCACACCTGGTAAGAAACTTGATCAACGTCTTGAGTCATAATAAATGCAGGAAATTGGCATTATTAAAATTAGATGTTTACAAATCCTTTGATACACTATCATATCAATTTTTATGGTCAGTTATGGCTAAATATGGAATTAGTCAATCACTGATACAAGTATTTCAGGAGACATATAGAGAAGGCATAGCGGTAGTCAGACTTAACGGGGAACATACTTCACAATTTTCAATTCAGAGGGGAGTTAGGCAGGGATGCCCGCTCTCCCCGTTCCTCTTTATAATGGCTATAGAACAATTAGCTCAGCGTATTAGGAATTCTGGGAGGATAGAGGGATGCCAAATAGGCAAGGAAGAAATTAAATTAAATCTATTTGCAGATGATTTGATCATAGTTATATCTAATCCGAAAGAAGGAGTTAAAGAGACAAAAATTATATTAGAAGACTTTGAGTTAAACTCAGGATTAAAAGATAATATGGCAAAATCAGAGATAATGTACATCAATGTAAGAATGGAGGAAAGGGAAGAGATACATAAATGGACAGGGATAGGTTTAGGGGTTAAGAAATTCAGATATCTAGGGATAGATATAGTTAAAAACGTTAATAAGATGGTAGAGAGGAATTATAATCAGACGTGGAATACAATATTGAAAGAAATGAGGAGGTGGGGTAAAAGGACATTAAGTGTAACAGCTAGGATTAACATAGTGAAAATGCTTTGGACTCCAAAGCTACTATATTTGTTCCAAACGATACCATTAGAAATCAATAGACAAAAAATTAACAGCTGGAATGCAAGAATAAAGGAATGGGTTTTGGGCAGTAAAAAAAGTAAGGTTTCTAGATATTTTATATATGCTCATAGCTCAGATATGGGTTGGGGTGTCCCAGAACTGGGGAATTATCATGAAGCATTTCAAATAAAAACATTAATGGAAATAGGGGAGAGAAGTGAACAAAAATGGGTTAGAATCAAGAATGAGGCAAATAAAGGGGTGGGAAGATTTGGAGTGTTTACAGGAGGAAAGTTTAAATATAGTACGTTAGACCCGGGACCGAGGAAAACAGCATTAATGATTTGGAGGAAATGGCAACCGAAATGGTTAAAGGGAGTATCTAGACAAGCACCAATAGAAGCGTTGGATGAGGAGGAGGAAGATGAGAAATGGTGGAGATTACTTAAACAGAAAGGGTACACTAGACTACAAGATATACTATGTGGGCAGTCGCTTAAGCCATTACAAATATTACATGATGAAATAGGTAGGCAATATTGGTTGAAGCTAATAGGTTTACATAATAGACTTAAAAAGATAATTGAAAATAAGACTTTGGTGGTGGGGGAACCAATGGAGGAGTTATTGAAGGTGATGATAAACACAAAAAGGGGATTAGTAGGCAAGATATATTGGAGGATGACATCTGATGATGATCGGACAAGAACCCTCCTTCAAGGGAAGTGGAGTATAGAAATTGGTTAGGAGGAAAGAATGATTGATAGACTTGTAAAAGGTATACAGAAGATAAAAGTGCATAAATTTAGAGAGTTGGAATTGAAATTTTATATGAAGTGGTATAGAACTCCGGTTATATTGGCTAACATGTTCCCAAGACTGAGCTCAAAATGCTGGCATTGTAGAATTGAGAAAGGATGGTACTCCCATATGTGGTGGGAGTGTACAGAAGCTAAAGCCTTTTGGGAGAAGGTAACAGAGCAGCTTTATAAGCTTTTTGTAATAAAGCTTATAGACATTGAACTGATGTTAGGTAGTATTCTAGGCTATCAAGGTATTAGGAAAGAAGAACAGGATTTATTTAAAGCAATGGTGCTAGCCGGAAAAGCAGTAATAGCATTTGGTTGGAAAGACAAAACCAAGTGGACGGAGCTAAACTGGCAGGATTATTTATTTGAATATATTCGATCAGACATTATAGCTATAATTAATCAGGATGAGCCATGGGAATTAAGGGCAGGGAAGATTAAGGAAAAGTGGCATTTATATCTAAAATGGGTTATGGAAGGTCAACAACGGGACGTTCGGTGGAAGCTTCTAGGCCTCTGTCCCTGGCTAGGAAGGATGAGAAGTTAAGGGAGGGGGGGAGGGATAAGGGTATGGGAACATAGATGGATAACTTGTATGAGGAATAATCATTCAAATATTGAAGGCAATGTATTTAAATATATATATATATATATATATATATATATATATACACACATATATATATATGTGTGTGTGTGTGTGTGTGTGTATGTATATATATATATATAACATTGTAATTATTAATGTGTAATTAAATAAAAAAAAAAAACAACAAAATTTTTGTGTGTGTGTTATGAAGTGATTTCAAGAAAAGAAGAAAAACAGAACACACAGGCGTCAGGACATATCATACCAGAAAAAGAATATATTTTGAACTGGTGATTTCTGATAAAGTTTGCAGACATTTGCAACTAGGAAAAGCATCAAATCTGTATCTATGTGCTTGTAAAAGGACACCGTTCTTAAACAGCAGGCATGATAATAGTTATTTTATAGAAGTGAGGCTCCTGGACTTACCAAGGGAGTGATTTGTGGTCCAGCGTGGGGAGGAGACATGACTGAAGAGAGAGGACCTTCCTCCTCCTTTCTCTTTGTGCCTCTGCAGTGGCACATTGAGAGCAGAGATGGGCACGAACAGCAATACGAACTAAAAAAGCCACGAACAGCCCAATCAGCTGTTCACGAACAAGTTGTTCCTGAGGCCCCATTCTAAACAAACAGGTGGTCGTTGCAAGCCTTGTTTGCTGCTGTTCATTGCTGTTCGTCAAGCCAGACAATCTGGCACCTGCAATCAATTCCCTTGGCAATTGGAGGCAGGGACTGCCTGAACTCTGTCTGAACTCCTGCTGTTGCCCTGGAAACCTCAATCTAAGCCCAATTTAGCTTGATAGGCAGGTCTTCCTTTCAAGTGTGGAGCTCTAAATTTGTTACAAGGAAGCAAAGAGCAGGGGGGAGGCGGGCTCCCAGGTCTGGTTTTGCAGACAGTGAGGGAGAGACAGTTGCTGTTGGCATTTTGAGAGAGAGACAGGGAGAGTACATTGGAGCTTAAATTTTCTGTGTGTGTGGTGGGATAGGGATCTACCCCTTCAGGTTCCAGGGCTGCTGCCAGGCTCTGGGGCCAAGCTATTATTTACTATTGGTACATTTTCTGCTGCCTACTCAGGTAGGGTTTCTGGGAGTAGTGCAGTAGGGATCTTGACGGCTGGAGGAGAGCCTGCTGGCCCCCACAAACAACAAACATGTTTGGGAACAGGTCATGTTTGTCAATGTTCATTCTTCATTGTTCATGGATGGCAATGAACAATGAACAACATGTTTGGGTTTTTTTTCTGCTCGTGCCCATGTCTAATTGTGAGTGGCTCTGGCAGTCTCCTTTTCTCATGCACACTCTCTCTACACAGTTTCAGGAGCAGGTTCCCACAGCTGCTTGCTGGGATTTCCAATCTGATGACCTGGAGGTGGGGCTTGCTTGACAGACCAAGGAGCAAAGTTCCTTCTCTGGCCCACCCAGCACCCTTGAGGCAGCCTTGATCCAGACATGCTGTGGATCCTGAGGCCAGTCTGCTTTGAATTCCTTGCTCTCCTGCCCTCATCTGTTGTGTGAATAGGGCTTTCCTGTCTTGATCTTTTTGGTACTGTTTGGCTCTGTTTTCATCAGAAATTTATGGTAGCAATTTGAGTACTGGGCTGGATCTATTTGGGGGTGACAGTGTCTGTGTACTAATCTTTCCTAGTTTGGGGATCCCCATAGGAGTTCTTGGGGTGGAGTCATATGGGGATATGTGGGCTGTTGTCTGGCTTTTTCCCTAGGTGGCAGTGTAATTGTGCAGAGGTCTGCACCCATGTGGGACCCCAATACCTGCCATCCCGTGATTTCTCCCTGCAGATGGGCTGGGATACGTGCCATCAGGTAGCAGGGGTCACCCAATGCCTGGATCTATGCCCTATGCTGTGCCAATGCTCCAGTGGTTGTAATCAATAAAGGTTTTTTTTTTAAATTATTTTCAGAACAAAGAGGGGTACAAAAAAAAAGAAGGGGGGATAACAGGGTCAGAAGAACAATAAGATTTTGCACTACAAGAGTTGTTATAATAAAATACAGAGAGCACAAAGCATACCTTAATCAGAGTTCATTAATATTACGTCTCCTATTCCAACTCCTGTGTATCTTCTCAAACCAAATACGCTTTTCCCTACAAAGTATTCAATTTTAGATCAACTAAAGATCAAAACAAGCAGTCTTCATATACATTCTTACTGCTATATCTTAATATGGTCTAATGCTTCTATACAGATTATTTCTATTTAACTATTTTGCCAAAGTCCATATCTTGCATTCTACTTCAACACTAATATTTAACCTCAACACTAATATTAAAAATAAATAAATAAAGTAAGTAAGTAAGTAAGTAAGTAAGTAAGTAAGTAAGTAAGTAAGTAAGTAAGTAAGTAAGTAAGTAAGTTGTGGCTGTATTTCACTCCTGCATTGTGTTTTGTTTGTCACCTTCTACCCACCCTTGACTCTGGCCCCGCAACTACTACTTGGGTGGTAATTACAATCCAGCAGACAGAGTTTCTGCCAAATAAGATGAATGAAATACCTGATTGCTTCCTTGGAGGGAAATAGGCACATTATGACTCTGTTAAGCCCAAGTTTCATTTTTGATATATATTTTAACTTCTTCAACTGCTCTTTGCCTTATGCATACTTTAAAAGCTGTTGTATAGTCTCATATGAAAAAGTTAATTATTTCAGACTAATAAGCTAGTGGAGGTCATAAGTTTCTTTCCTCGAACACATCTTGATCCACACTCAGCATGTGTGCCATCAGAACTCTTCTGGTTACTTGCAGATTACTTTCTCCCTGGGAAAACCCTGGGACAAGGGAAGACTCATACTGTAAATTATTGTTCACCATAGACACAGTACCTATATATAGTACCCAATGCTCAAAAGGTATTACAGTTTAAAATAAATGTCCTGCTGAGATTTCTTTTAAGGGTGACATCAATATGCCCCATACACATTTTCTTCATGTGAATGCTGCTCTATGTGCAGGAGGCCCTGCCAAATCTTACAATGCTATATTAATTGATCCTCATCCCATGTTTTTATAATTTATTTTATTTATTTGTTTTGATTTCTATTCTGCCCTCCCCACATTGGCAGGCTCAGGACAGATTACATTTATGAACATTAAAATTTACAGTTCAAACACAATTAATACAGTATGAATATTTAAAAATACAAATACAGTGCAGCACTAAAATAATTCAGATAAACCATTTCCACCATCACTAAAGATAATTAAGCATTTTAAAGTGTCTTTGGAGGTGGATGTTCTACCCTATTCGGCCGGCTGGGGCCTGACCCAGCATCAACCATATGCCTGGTGGAACAGGCCCGGTGGAATGATAACAGATCCTGCCGGGACCTGGTCGCATTAGACAGGTTGGAGCCAGGATCAAAAAGACCCTGGCTCTGGTTGATGCTAGGCGGGCCACCCTGGGGCCAGGGACTGTTAATAGTTATTTTTCATTGGATCAAAGTGTCCTCTGGGGCACGTATGGTGAGAGGCGGTCCCAAAGAAACACAGGTACCAATCCACATAGGGCTTTATAGGTTAATACCAAAATCTTGAGTTTGATTCGACACTCCACTGGTAACCAATGCAGCTGGCGCAGTACCGGTGTTGTGTGTGCATTAGAAGGTACTCCAGAGATGACACATGCCACTGCATTTTGGACCAGTTGCAAACGCCAGATCAGATTCAAGGGAAGCCCTGCATAGAATGAGTTACAGTAATCTAACCTAGAGGTGACCATTGCCTGAATCACTGTAGTTAAGTCGCGCGTCGAGAGATAGGGGGCAAGCTGCCTAGTCTGTCGTAGATGGAAAAAGGAAGACCTGGCAACTGTAGTGACCTGAGCCTCCATATTCAAGGAGGCATCCAGGATCACTCTCAGACTCCTGACTCTCAGGACCGGTACAAGTACCGTCCTATCGATGGCAGGAAGCTGGGGTCTCGAATCCACTTGTCTGTGACTCAAGTACAGGATTTCTGTTTTCGTTGGGTTTAATTTCTGCTGACACTGCCTCAACTCTGCCTCAACCATCCAGCCACAGCTTTAAAAGCCCACCCCAGGACATCTGGGGCCAAGCCAGGCCATTCGTCCATCAACAGATATAATTGGGTGTCATCAGCATACTGGTGACTAGACATGGGCACGATCCAAAAAAAAATACCGATCATGCTGATCGTGGATCTGCACTGGTGACGACCCCAGATCACCGATTCACTCCGATCAAGTCCCTTTTCCGATCTGGGATCTGGGATTGGAGGGGTGCCCCCCCCCACACACACACACTTAGAGCAGATGGGGAAAAAGTTTTTAACCCGGCGATGAGCCACCTCCCCTCAGGGAGGGGACGTTTTCACACACACACACACACACACACACACACACACACACACACACACACACACACACACACACACACACTTAGAGCAGGGGGGGAGTTTTTAACTCAGCAACGAGCCGCCTCCCCTAAGGGAGGGGATATTTTCTCACACACACACACACACACACACACACACACACATGCACGCACGCACGCACTTAGAGCAGAGGGGGGGGAGTTTTTAACCCGTCCCTGCCTCTCCAAATAGAGAGAGAGAGAGAGAGACACCCTGTCAACAAGTTTCAGTCAGCTTTTAAAAAAAAGCAGGGATAGAATCCTCCATTCCTCCCCACCCGATTTTAAAAGCAAGCAGCCAGTCTTCCAAAAGCATATTTTAAACAGGAAGAAAGTAAAACCAGGATCCACACGGATCCTCGCGGATCCTATGGTTTTTTAAATAGGAAAAACACAAATGAAACATCAAATCACATATCACAGCCAGATCCACAGACTGAAATATAAAAAACACAGATCCAAAAATATTTGGCGCTGCCACAGTGAAAAAACATGAATCTGAGACATGGATCCTCATGAATTCATATGATTTTTACATTGAAATAAAACAAAAAAGCTGTCATATTTTAGATCTTTTGGTCCTGTTTGTGGCACTGGACATGATCTGGGACAGTATACACTCCCGCTCAGCTCCTCTGAGCCCTCTATTTACCATTGACCCACTGGGCTGAGAAGCCAGGAGGAGAGAGAGATCTCTTTTCAGTGTTAACTCTTTCAACACACTGAATGAACTCAGGACAGAGAGCAAAACAGCTTCAGTTGATAGCTGCTCTCAAAGCCAGGGGTTTTTGTTTTCATTCAGTGCGTTGAAAGAGTTAACACTGAGAAGAGATCTCTTCTCAGTGTTAACTCTTTCAACGCACTGAATGAACTCAGGACGAGAGGAGCGCAAAACAGCTTCTGCTGATAGCCGCACTCAAAGCCAGTTTTTTTTGTTTTCTCTCTCTCTTAACCCTAACCCCTTCCTCTCCCGATCACTTTGCTTATATTTTTCTCAGGAAGCCACCTTTTCATTCACAACTGTTTGCTTTTCCTCGCTAGGGGAAATATTATCAAGTTTCAAACAGAGCTCAGGCATTCCCCTGCCTCCGTTGCCAGGGGAATAGATTGTTGGCGCCTGAATGTCTAGCTTCCCGATCCTATCACGATCATCCCGTCCAGCCCCGGTCCAGCCTCCTCCCGACCGCTGGATCATTTGCCGTGAAAGACAACGATCCACTAGGTCCTGATTGCGTGAATGCCATTATCGTGGGGTTTTTTTTATCGTAATGCAGATCGTGCCCATCTCTACTGGTGACACCCAAGACCAAAGCTTAGCACTAGCTGGGCAAGGGGGCACATATAGATGTCAAACAATTATGAGGAGAGTATTGCCCCCTGTGGAACACTGCATACTAGTTAAAAAAAACTTTCCCATACTTGCAATATTATGTTTTATCAAATGGCAATAGCCAGGTTGTCTGGAAAAATTTGTTGTGTCAGTTTCAGCACAAAAATGTCCAGAGAGTCAAAAAAGAATAGCCATTCAGCCCATTCCTCATCTGCCTTTCCTGATGCAACATGCTGAGGTCCCCAAAATTACTCTCATAGGGCCAAGCTACACATGACGAATGACACTTGAACGGCAAGTGGATTGAGTGGAGGGCAAGTGAACTGGGAGAAATACACTTGCTGTTCAAGTGTCATTCATCATGTGTAGCTTGGCCCTTAGTAATCAGTAAACCCTAATAAACAGAGAGGGATGCAAAGAGAATCTGCAGCACCCCCTCCCCTTTCTACTGGCAAAAGTGCCAAAAGAGATAGAAAAACATGGACCAAAAACATATACTTAATATTAAGTCCTTAAGGCTGTCAGAAAGGAAGAAAAAAATCTTATTATAGCACAATGTCTTTTAACTGAATAACTTCAAAGCTATACTTTCAGGTTGGTAGCTGTATCTGACAAAGGGTGCATTGACTTTTGGAAGCTCATACCCTGGAAATGTAGTAGATGTTTAAGGTACTATCAGGCTCAGATCATACTCTGCAAAGCCATAACTGAGGGAGGAGGATTTTTCAAAGTAACAACAGCTCTAGGTATACAAGGATTCGTGCACATGGATCCAGCCTTGCTGTTTGAAAAGCAGCCTGGCACAGTGGCCAAGAGTTCCTTCTGTCAGCTGCATTTGGTTCACTCGCCTTTCTTGGACTCAGCCAATCCAGCGTGCTCATGCATGCTTTTGTAAAGCCATGGTTGGATTAGTGTAATATGTTCTATGTTGGGCTGCCCTTGGAAATAACATGGAAACTGCAGCTGGTTCAGAATGAGGTAGCCCAGCTATTGTCAGGGCTAGCTGATGGTAACATAGGTTGCCATCTTTGGAACAGCTACACTAGCTGCCACTTTGTATACAAGTACAATTCAAAGTGCTGGTTGTGACCTTTATATCCCTTCACAGCTTGGGGCTCACATAACTGAAGGACAATCTTCTTCCATACATTCCTGTGTGCTAACAACAGTGTTCAGGCTATCACCTGTTGGTGTTTCCCCATTTAGGGTGGCCTGACAGACATCAGCCAGACCCTAAGCCTTTTCCATCATGGCTCCCACTCTGTGGAACTGGATACCTGAAGAGGTAAGGGGACACCTCCTCCCTCGCTGGGGATCTTTGGGAGGCACTGCAAGACCTGTTTATTCATTAAGTTTTTAACGGGCTAGGAAGAGTAGATGTCTTTTATGGGGAGAGGGAGGTATTTGGGACTGGTTATTTTATGTAGGTTCTACCTTATAATGTTTTAATTATTACTGTAAGTTACCTTGAGCCAAGAAAAAAATTGGGGAATAAGTATTTTAATAACAAACAAACAAAATAATCATGAATAGTTTATATTCATCAAGTGCATTGTCAGTAAATGCTGTTTGCTTTTTGGATGGTCCAGCTTTGGTTACCCCTACTGTTATTTTTAGTAAACAGCAACCTTTCTGCAGATGACTTCATTTAAAAAAATGTGAGTCAGATCCTTCATAAACAAGGAAAGAAGAGAAACAATAGTGATATTTTTTTTAAATGTATTTTTAAAGCATCTGTTCATAAGTTATTGGTAAAGTTAACAAGTCACACTCTGTAATTTTGCGTTTGTTTATTGCTGCTGAAATATTCTTATTACATTTAATTATTCTATTTACAGTGCTCTTTGGGAATCTTTTTTTTTTTTTAAAAAACACCCTTAGTTGTTCATACAGTAGTAGACTTCTTCATACATAGCACTGCAGTTTACTGATGAGCTCTTAGTGCTGTTATCTGTTGCTATAGGCAACAGGCTCCAGTACTCTGATGCAGGGACCTTCAGTGCCATCAAATGGAAATGTATTTCTAAAGGCTATTTTCACCTTGAAGAAATACAACCATGTTTACTGTTAAAAGTTTGATTTGTACAATATGTACAAAAGACAAACGTACCAGAATGGAGTCTATGTTGTGTTTCCCAACAGGTTCAGATCACATAACTGGGGAAAGGTGGTTTACATTTGCACTGCCAAACACTTGAGTGCTTGGGGGTTGAAAGGGCAGAACTTGCAGGAATTTTTCATCTTGTTGAATATGAATTGCTACACCTCTGTCAGCTCAAAAAACCTTTTTATTCTGAGTACTGAATGACTAACTGTAGCAAGAAGTTTTCTAGAAATCTTGGCATAGGTTAAAAGTGAAATTAAGATTTTAAATATCTGACAGCAAGAAAGCTGGATCCAGTGTGGTTTAGTGGCCACAGAAGCTTGCTGGGTGATCTTTGGCCAGTCACATACTCTCAGCCCAAGCTACCTCACAGGGATGTTGTGAAGGTAAAGTGGAAGATAAATCCTGTACACTGTCCTGTAGGGATGTGCATCCAGAAAATTTTCATTATAACTTTGGATCTGGGCTTAAGGAGAAATTTTTACTGTGATTGCTTATTTTTGAGTGGCACATTACTGGTTTGGATTCAAATCTATGTGTTTTTGGGGGGTTCTGGATTTCCAGAACCATTATTTTCAATGGCAAACATATGAGGTTCAAGGCCAGTTGTTTATAAAGATAACAGCATCACATTTGCACAGACCACAGTCTTCTCACTCATCTAAAGCATCCCCCCCCCCACCGCAAGTTTCAGGCAGATTGAACAAAGGAGGTCAATTTTAGAGACCACCAAAGTAGATGTCTCTCTGCACAGCCACACTCTCTACTACTAATTCCTAAAATGACCGTCAAGTAGCAGCCTGCAGGATAGCTCAGCCAGCCACCAGCATTTAAAAAAATACAAAGCCCTGTCTGTATGCATTTTACTTCAGTACTCTTACAGTGACTGACTTTTCAAAAACTTCCCACTGAAAATACTGCATTTGTCATCCTTCCTTGTTGTGGTCTGTTGTTTGTTTCCTTTCAGAAAGTGAGGATGGCTTCTATTATAGCCCCAACCCCATCCCATCAGTCTGCCATTATTCCCTAAGGGAGGCTTTGATGGGAGCTGGGTGGAGTCACTGATTTTCAAACAAATGTCACCAGAATTGCAGAGGAGGTTCTTCTGCCTGTCCATCAAAGAAATCCTGTTTCATCCTTCCAGAATGTTGCAGATTGGTCTTGGTCTTGGCCTGGGCTAGGTCTCCTGCAACTAGAGATGGGCACTAAATGGAACACAAACCAAAAAGAACCACAAACCGGCCCGGTTTGTGGTTCATAGTTCGTAGAGTTTAAATGCCCCTTTCCATGTTGACAAGCAGCTGATCATTTAAACAGCAGGGCTTGGCTGCCTGGCCAGGAGTTCCCAGCCAGCCAGCCAAGCCCCGCTGTTTAAATGGCCATTTTCCCGCAGCTCTGAGCTGGTTGGAAAGCGGGATATTGCTCTTAGAAATTTTGATTGGATCTTTTCCAAAGGAGCAAAACTCCAGGAAAGGGAACCCAATGTGACACCATACATTAATTGCGGGATTGTTTTAGATGAATATAACTTGAGGCTGGTGGGAATGAAGCCCCTCCCTTTAGCTTGGAGCGGTGGGAAAATGGCCATTTAAACTGCAGGTGGGGCTTGGCTGGCCAGCCGGGAACTCCTGGCTGGGCAGCCAAGCCCCGCTGTTTAAATGATCGGTGCTTGTTGGGGATCTCCCTGACAAGCAGCTGATCCGTGGGTTTAAATGCCCATTTCTGTGCTGTTGCAAAGCAGCACGGAAAGGGGCACTTAAACCCCATGAACTACGAACTACAAACTGGTTCATGAACTTACCCCAGTTTGTGGAAATTCATGGTTCATGGTTCGTGAAAACGTACAAACCATGAACCACATGGTACGTTTTTTTCAGGGTTCGTGCCCACCTTTACTTGCAACATATGTGTCTGTTTCCCTTGCAGGCAGGTTGCAACTCATCCGGGAGACCAAGGAGCATGGTTGTTCCAGCCTCCAGTGATCCTCCATGAGTGCCATTCAGGTCCAACCCAGGGAGCAGTTTCCCACGGCAGCCCATATCTCAACCTCACTCCTGTGAAGGCAGGACAAGAGAAGGGTTTTGCGGTTCTGACTGCTGCTCAAACTTCCTTTGCTCTCTTTCCAGATGAGGGATGTTGGCAAAACACATATCCAAAGAACCTCGTCACCTTTCCCAGTTTAATAAAATATGTATTGAAAAACAGCAAACTGCCTGTCCATTTGCTTGCTTCCTGACAATGACAGTAGCCCCTCCCCCAAATCCCCATTAAGATATCTTTTCACACATTGTCACGAATATTTCCAGGCTCAGGGCTGGGATAGATGGGGTGGGCTCTGCTGCCAGAAGGAGCAGGTGTCAAGTGGTGCCTTGGGGCCTCCTCCAGCTTCCCTGCCCCCTTCCCCTCTCAATGTAACTTCAGGCAGTGGGGTGGGAATTGAAGTGGGGCCCATGAATGTCTGGCGGGGGGGGGCACCACTGAGGATTTTCATCCTCTGACAGACAGAGCTGCTGGCATCTGATAAGCCAGGCAGATGGCCACTGCATGCAGGAGAAGGGGGGGTGCTGCTGGGAGGTGGGGGATGTGGAGAGTCATCTTGGGATCTCTGGGGCTCCTCCTCCAGGAGGATGGACCACCTTCTTTTTCACTGTTTGTGGAGGCAAGGATGGACTTGGGAAATCTGGCATGGTGAGGGGTGGACAACAGCCCCCGGAGCAGTTCCTTTGCTCCCACAGGCTGTTAGTCCACTTGGGGGGGGGCATCACTCAGGACCAGAGCATGACTCTCAAGGCCCAACCTGCCTTCCTGTCACATCTTTGTGATGTGTTTACATAGTGCCGCCACAAGTCTGTGGGTGCTTTTCACTCCCATAAACTCCAATGGATCTTCTGGCCTCTCGTGTGGTTTCCAATGGGCATTCCTCTCACTCATTGAAGAACCCGCCCCCCACCTGCCTCTCCAGAACCTGGGGGCAGATCCCAAGTGCTACAGGCAGTGAGTGCAACCCTCACTGGGTCCTGACACCTTTCTGGTCCAACCTTTCAGGTAGGGGGAACCTGTTTCTTATAGTAGAGGGGATTTGCAGGAGTGCGGAACTGCAACCACTGGCCTGGCCCTCATTGGAAATCAGGTTTGGATGGGCGAGAGAGTGGGTGCCCTATCTGCACATTGAGTGTTACCTTTGCCTCCCTGGCAGGGATGCCTGCTCTCTGATGGGGGGGGGGGTGTTGGTGGGCAGCGTGGATCACAGCCTCCCCATTGGCTGCATCACTGCTTGCCTCTCACTCACCTGTCAGGGGAGCAGTGTGGCCATTGGCTGGTGTGGGCAGGTTTGTCTGGAACAGCAGGCAGACTTTTGCAGGAGAGCCAGCGGGTGTTCTTGGTGCTGGCTGCCCCTTGCCTTGCTGAGCTCTGGCATCTGTGTGGCTCTTCTGCAAAAGTCCATAGGGAGTGGCAGAGCAGCACAGCTTTTACACTGACATGTGGGCAGGGGTGCTGGGTCAGGCCTTAGAATTGGGCTGCCCGTGATTGAAAATAAAAGTAGACCTTCCAGTGTGTCTGTATGATAAGGCATCCATCCACTCTGCCCTATTTTTTTTCAAGAAGGAACCTTAAAACTTAAGCAGAGAAGTGCTCACTTATCACTAGTCAAAGTAAGAAATTTGTATAATGGCCACTGTATGGACAGAATCTGAGTTGGTAGACAATATTTGATATAATAAAGCTCTTTGATTTATTGAACATAAATATCTTTATTACATTGATTATTTTAATAGCATTATATTTGAAATCTATATAGTCATGAGGCAGAATTAAATCCAGAATTTAATCTTTGAATTATTATATAGCAATATAGAATGCTTTTAGTTGTGGAAGGTGCTGTCACATCAGGGGTGACTTATGGTGACACAGCAAGAGACCAACAGTTTGCCATTGCCTACTTTTGCAACCCTGATCTTCATTGGAAGTCTCTAATCCAATTACTAACCAAGGATGACCCTCCTTAACTTCTGAGATCTCATGAGATCATCAGAGATGGGCAAAAAGTACAGATTTGGAATGGGCCATATCAAGTCATTGAGTAGGATTCTTTATTCATTAATATCCCACCTTTCTCCCCAACATGCACCCAAAGTAATTTATACCATATATCTAAATCTAGTTGTATTCAGAAAACTATCTGATAATTGTTTCCATTTTTCCCAGTAGGAAACACATTTCTGTGAGTGGAAATTCAGAGCCAAACTACAAAATACTCCTGACACATGTCAGGTCACAAGTGCATGACTAAAATTCAGATGTACATTGGAGGAACGTACCCTTAAAAAGCACTTGTTTGCTTGATGCTGTGAAGGGACAGAAGAAGCTTCTGATTTCTCTGTCATCCTACTTTTGCGACTTTCACCTCTTCTCTCTGACTTCAAGTACCATAGGGAGAACATGTAGGGCCAGAGAAAAGGGAAGAAGTCTCATGCCCTTTCCACTAGTGAAATGGGGGTGTGAGGGAAACTGGAAGCTCTTTCTCCCCCTCACAGCACTCCCTTGCAGCACCAAGCAAGGACTTTTAAGGTGAGTACCCACTGAGAATTCTTGTCTGCGAGTCCAGTGGCAACAAATGTCAAGCGTATTGCATAGTTATGCTTTCAGTGGGGATGAACTGCTCAGAGACCGCTTGTTCCTGACCTGTCTAAAAGTGAGTTCTTTTTTGTAAGAATTACAACAAATGTTTTGAATGCTAAAAGAACTAAATGGGTGTTAGCCTTCTTAGCTTACACATAATTCTACATCATGGAATAACTCAGGCTACCAGAATGTGTGTTTATTTCTGTTTTATTCCCCCCATTCTTCAAGAAGATCAGATGGCAGACATAATTCTCTCCAATGTTATCCTTACAACAATCCTGTGAAGTAGGTTAGGCTGAGAAAGAGTCACTGGCCTGAGGTCCACTGAACTTCATGCCAGATTTAAACCTGGGTCTCCCTGACATTAGTCTGACTCTTGAAACATTAACCTCACTGGTCTGTATTCTCTTCTTGAAAGATAGACAATTGGTATCACTTGCATTAATTTTCTCAGAGATAAGTCTCACTGTGCTCCAGAGGCTTTCTAGGTGCAGTCAGCTTTTGGGAAGCCCCTGCTAAGCCTCAAAGATGAGCCCAAGACCTTGTCTGACCCAAGAATGCCACTGAGTGGAGGAGACCTTTCTCCGCCTGAGGCACTGGAGAGATGCAACCAACCAGATTAGACAGTGCTGAACTAGATGGACCAATAGTTGACTGAATAGAAAGTAATTTTCTGTATTATTATTATTATTATTATTATTATTATTATTATTATTATTATTATTATTATTATTATATTTCAATTTATATACCGCCCATCCCCAGGGGCTCTGGGCGGTGAACAGTTAAAATCGATGTGTGACAGAAAATGGCCCCTGTGAAGTGCGAGAGCATGCCTGCTACCAGAAGCTATGATGTCACCTCCAGAAGTGATGTCATCCCACTTGGCAGGGGCACGCATGCAAGGAAATCACCCCTGGTAAGAGTCAGGTCCCTCCTCCCTCCAGAAGGGTAAAGGGATCTGGCCACTCTAGACGACCTCCCTCACCACAGCCCTATTAAATGAAGGAAATGGGACCCTGAGGAGAGAACCAGTCAACTGATGTTCTCAAAACTAATGTAATTTAATCAACTAATTCAAGAAAAAATCCCTTTCCTGGATGCAAGCCTAATCTAGGTTTTTAAATTATATCAAGATGCCTTATAAAATGAAAATCAGGTCAGTCCTTCAGGTCCAACATTCCCTTTCCAAAAGTAGCCCGTGAAATACTTGTGGAGGCTTAAAAAATCATTGCAGCCTTCTTCCCCACATGCAACGTGTTGGTTCAGGTCAGCTCAAGGAATAATGTGAAGAAAAAACAGGGGTTTGAAGCAGGATTGGCAAAAATCACACTTCTACATATGGAAAAGCTGATAGAATAGCATTTTAGGATCCAAACCATTGGATTTAAAAGGGTATAATTACTTAGGATTGCACTGCTAATATGCAAAACAGAATTATTCTCTCTCTGCACATCCGAAGTAGTGATGCAAAGACTGACCTAGGTCATGGTAACAATAACAACTCTGATGAAGATGAATTCATCTAGGAATTTATGAAAACCAAAAAAGGGCAACATTATTTAACAGGCACTCAGAATGGAGAGCTTTTTATTTGTATTCTCACTGATGTTATCTAGAATAATGGATATGCCATCCCCACCCTGCCACTGCACATACATTCTTCACATACACAAATATAAAAACAGTTTCTTCTGAAACACTTCTTTATATTAATTATTGATTTCTGCTTTTGTTAAAAGGATATATATTCATTCATTAGCTCTTCCATATCTTCCTAAGAGCATGTTGGAAATTTATTTGTGATCTAACAGAACTGTGATATTGAACAATATGTGCGTCTCCCCTTTTTGAAAACACTTTGTATGTCAAGCAGATAAAAGATGTTGTTAACAAACAGTGTTAATTGGTATATTTTAATTGTTTTGTAACACTTATGGTTACATTATTTTAAGATGTTGAAAAGTTGCTCAGTTAAATTCATTTAAATGCAGGTTAACCAGAGTCTAGCAAGCAATCATTCTTTTCTTTAAAACAATGTATTAAGCTGACCTTACTTTTATATTAAACAGTGCAACTCAATAGCAAAACATATATTTTCCCCAAGGAATATGTGCGTGTATTCATAATATTTTGAAGAATAAAGCTGTAATCATAACTTTTCATCATCATCATCATCATCATCATCATCATCATCATCATCATCATCACAACAACATTCAATTTATTTACCGCCCTTTAAGTAAAATGCCCACTCAAAGTAGTTTATGGAATGTGTTATTATTATCCCCATAAGAATTACCCTGTGGGGCTGAGAGAGCACTGAAAGAACTATAACTGACCCAAGGTCACCCAGCTGGCTTCAAGCAGAGGAATCAAATCTGGCTCCACAGATTAGAGTCCTGCAGCTCTTAACTAGACATAGGCACGAACCAAAAAAAAATTAATGAACCTGCAGTTCGTAGTTCGGTGTCACCGACGAACCCGAACAAACAAACTATAATGAACATTTCCCGTTACTGAACCGGTTTGTGGTTCATGGTTCGTGGGTGTTGGAACAGCCACTGTTGCACTTAGAGATCCCATATTTACAGGGAGTGTTTAGCAGGCTCTCCTCCAGCCAGCACCCAAGTTTGGTCAAGATTGCAATAGGGATCTTGGAGTTATACCCTCTCCAATCCGGGTGTCTTCTCCCATGTAACCAATTGTAACCAATTTGCAGCCCCATGGTTGGAAGGAAGACCTGCCAATCAAGGTAAGCTGGGCTTCGATTTGGGTTTCCAGGGCGACAGAAGAAGTGCAGACAGAGTTCAGGCATTCCCCCAGCTCCGTTTCCAAGGGAATTGATTGATGGTGCCTGACTGTCTGGCTTCATGAACTGCAGACGAACGCAATGAACTGGGCTTCCAATGAACGCTGATTCGTTGGCCATGGACCCTCATGAACCGCCAGATCATGAACAGATGATCAGGCGGTTCGTGGGTTTTTTTTGTTCGTAATGCAGTTCGTGCCCATGTCTACTCTTAACTACTACACCAAACTGGCTTCAATTTGTGCTTCATTTAAAAATTATAAGCTAAGAGGTATCAGCTTCAGTCTTCCATATAAATGTATTATATATACACAATATAATGAATATATAATAAATGTGTGTGTAGATACATAGACAGACAGACAGACAGACAGACAGACAGACAGACAGACAGACAGACAGACAGACAGACAGACAGACAGACAGACAGACAGACAGACAGACAGACAGACAGACAGATAGATAGATAGATAGATAGATAGATAGATAGATAGATAGATAGATAGATAGATAGATAGATAGATAGATAGATAGATAGATAGATAGATAGAACCACAGTGGCATAAATTCTGATTAAATTATTATTTTAATTTATCAAGGCACATAATAAATTAAGGATTTTTATGAAAGTAGAAACTTTAATATAGCTCTGTTCTATTAAGTTTTCTAGAACTTACCAGAATAGCAGTTTTGACCAAAAAAAAAAAAAGCTGTGTTCTTAGTAAGGTGCCCAGCTGTATTCCATTGACGAATGAATTCACAAAGATTAAACCTTGAACAATCACACTCTCCGTCATCCCCTCCCTATCTTCCCTTGAGTTCCTTCTCAGGAACCATATAATACATCTGTGTGCAGTATTAATTGGAGACATTTGGTTTGTTTTCACATATGGTTGCCATCATTGTTTGCCATAGGTAAACATGTGGATAAGGCTCAGGCAATTGAAAAAAAAATTCCCTTCTCCCATAGTACTTGAAGTGATTGAGCAAAGTTGATGGATAATAGATTCAGGATGGACAGAAGTCTATTTCATAATGTACAATCAACTAAGTAGATCAGAGGTCTTAATGAATTGTACATTATGAAATAGATTTCTAGTAGAAGTACTGATGGCCAATAACATAGATTGTTTTAAAGGAGAATTAGAAAGCTTCATGAAGATAGGTTTGTTAATGGCTATTAGACATGATGAGTAAAAAGAACCTCAAGAACCAGAAGTATCAAGCCTCTGAATTCCAGTGCTGGGAGACAACATCAAGGAAGGCCTTGGTCTCCATGCCCTTTTATTGGCCCTCCAGGGCAACTGGTTGGCCATCGTGTAAAGGTTCTTCTTATGTTTGCAAGAAAAAAATAACTGTATCCTACTTCTATCAGCTTCACCGCTTCTCCTCTATTCTATTTGTTTAAATCTGTACTGGTTATTGTTACAAAACCATGTATTTATAAATTTAATTTTATTGTATTTTCAATTCAGTGGTAAATTATTTTCTTAGAATCCTGTAAGGTATGCCAGGGCGTATAGTCATCCCAGAGTGGTCTGTGTTCCATGGACATGTGCTGTGCATCTCAGGCACCTGAGGTTTGGTGGAAACCAAGGTGAAAGAACAATGAGCAATTGAAGCAAGGGTAATCTACCCCCTGTTCAGTTCACTGCATCATCCTACTCTCACCACCACCACAGAAAGGGACGAGAGAGAGAGAAAGAGGCGAGAAAAATCTTCCCTCTTCTTGGCTGGCTGACAAATCTATCACTGCAGCAGTAGCAGCTATGGAGATAAGAAAGGAATAGAAAGGAGAGGGAAATGATACTTTTGTATGATTTAAATGTGCCATCTGAGCCAGAGAAGAATGCAGGGTCTGTGATTCTTGTCTGATTATGAAGGGAAGAATTACAAGCTTCTGAATCCAGCCTCTGTTAAGAAAATACCTCATAAAATGCTGTTGGAGTCCCCATAAGAATATGAAAGGGTTCTAGCTACAGTGGAATATTTGAGGGATTTCCATCCCTATAGGATATTTTCTCTTTTCAATAAGAAATACTTTTCATTGCAGCCACTTCAGTAATGTACCAGTTCCCAAGTAAGATTTTATTTAGCAAATATATAAGCTACCTTTCCAGAGAATTGCTTCTGATGACTCACAAGTAAAAATAGTATGATGAAATCATAAAAGCAATATAAATGATCAATATTATAAACAAGCCATGCTAGTAGTACAGCAGCATAATACATTGCTTCTTAATAAATAAAACTCCACATAGGTTTCTACCAGTGAAATCCTAAGCAGTGTGACACCCTTCCATGTGATTGAAGTTAACGGGCTTAGAAAGTGTAATTCTGTTTAAGACTGTTGTCTATTTCCCTTCCCAAATTGCAATATATACACAGTGGCAACAAATAAATTAAAAGTCAACAGGAATAGATTCCTAATGGGTAATTTTGAACGTGTAATCCTGGTACTGTTGCCCCACTATCCCATTATTTATTCATTATGCATTACTAATAAACAAGAGCTTTCTATGATAAGGATCATCTTAATCTCAGGATTCTGCTTCCCCCCCCCCTCCCACCTCCATGGAGATTTCCTGGTTTACAGAGCCATAATATGCTGTGTCCTCAGAATTCAGGCACTCTAACAAATTGGGTTTTGTTTCTTTCACTGTAATTCTAAACAGTTACATCATTCTAAATCAATTGCAAGTCACGGGCTTAGAAGGGTGTACTATTGTGTACGATTGTACTATTTGTCTACAGACTGGGAGTTCAGTGACTTTCTTCAGCCTTGAGTGTGTGTATGTATGGGGGGAGAGGGAAGGAAGAGGGGAGAAAGGAAGGAGAACTACAAATAAATTTATCAAAGAGAAAATCCAGATTTTTTAAAAATGTCTAAATACAGCCTTGTACTTGTGTAAGATTCTCAAGCAAAAAGCTTTTTCTTTCCATTTTTTGTTAATATTTCCATGGTAATGCTCATGGTAATGGATAATCCATTCAAAGATTTTTTTTTTGCTTTGTAAACAGCAGGAAGTCATTTTTAAAAATCTTCAGATAAAGAATAGATTTGCAGTGCAATCCTATATAGAGTTGCACCCTTCTAATCCCATTGAAGTAAACTGATTTAGAAGAGAGAACCTCTGTTTAGGGTTTCACTGGATCGTTCTACTGCAATAGTAACAATTATGAAGCCATTATGCAGATTCTGTATGGTGTAGAGATCTGGAGCTTGAATGAGCATTCAATCATGATCTTGGAACCTATTCAAAATCTCTTTTTAAAGAGCATGTTAGTTTTGCCTTGTGATACTCTAGCACTCATAGCACAAGCTGAACTTGGTTTACTTTCAATTGGAACCTGCTTCCACCTGGCCATATAAGATGCTGGAGAAAGTAGAGGAATTTCTCTTTCAGCCCACTTTTAAGGCAAAGCCATTGTACTACTGCAGTTGGATGCTGCTGGCCTAGCTGGTTTTAACAATCCATCATCATTAGTCCCTTCATAGATGATTCTTGGGGTGTTCCCTTGCCCAATTTCAATGTGCAAGACTGGATCTTCAAAGATGTGCTATGCTGGACAGAAACACAATCTCTTGATCCAGATTCTCTCACTGGTTCAAAATGTTCTGTGGCAGAGCCTCTTATCAGCCCAAGATTACTTCCCCCAACCTTAGAATGCCCCCTAACATCTGTGCAGTTTCAAACCATGCCTTCTGCTATTCTAAATGGACACTATTGCCACGTGTCTGTGAATCTGTGGAGCCTTGGTCCCAGAATATCATCCCTATTATATTCTGTTTTGCCCTAAACTGGTGTCAGTTGGAACACTCCTACTTACTATGACTCCATGGTTACTTTTTTGTTGCCAAATCCATTTGACTGTGGTCACTATCATTCTTTCCACACACACACAAAAAGCCCTGAAAAGGGCCCTGCCTCTTCTCTCTGTCTTTTACTGAAAGAAACCATGTCTTTGAAGGAGGACTCATTGGGGACAGGTCCGGCAGCAGCCACCAGGCAACTTGCTACCAAATGACTTGCATGACTCATGTAGGCCTAGCTTCTTGCTTTTGTTCAACAGCAGCCATTGCACTAACGTCAGCATGATGTAATGAGTAGATTTTCAGACTAGGATTTCAAATTCCTATTCTGCTGTGGAAACTTTCTGAGTGACCTTTTGCCAGTTAAACATTCTCAGCCAAATTTACCTCAAGGCAGGAGCAGATTGGCCATTAAGAGTACCAAGAGGCTTCCCACTGGGATGATGGCCTTCCTTCAACTTGGTGCAGGCCAGCCTTGTGATAGGAGGGCTGAGCCCAAGCCCTCTGAGCCCTGTACAAGTTGGAGGAGGCAACACAAGACAAGACAAGGCATATCCTGGCTCAGGCCTGGCAAGGCAGCACCCAGTTCAGCCAACAGAAGGTGAAGTGGTTGCCAGTCCACTTAAGGTGAGGCAGTGCCTAGCCAATTGGTTAGCCAGACTGCCTCTTCCTTCTTTCTTCCCTCCCTCCTCCGTTTGGGATGACAGAGCAGAATCAGGCAGAAGGCTTATTTCTCTCTCTCTCTCTCTCTCTCCCCCCTCCCTTTGGGGAGACCAGGGCCATGCCAGGCTGGGGAAGAAGCCCTTTTCCAGAGTTATCCTCCCCCCTCCCATATGCCCCTGCTCACAGGTTTGTTTTGAGGATAAAATAGAGGGAGGGATAATGTAAACTGCTTTGGGTCCCCATTGTGGAAAAAATTAAAAGCAGGGTATAAATGAGGTAAATAAATAAAAATAAAATGGACTATGGGAGGCAGATAAAAAGTAGGCTGGTTGATGGGTAGGAAGAAGACAAGGAAGCAGAAATGTTGAGGCGGGCTGCCAGGAGGAGAGAAAGAGAAAATAGTGTGGGGAGGAAATACAGGAGGAAATGAAATACCCCTTGCAAGTCCTTTCAAGTTCTCTACTGTGCAACAGAGCCCGGCCCAGTGACTGCCACCAAGCAACTGGGCCATAATTTTTCTCAGCAGACCCTCCGAGGGGGAGGGAATGAGGAAAAATCCGAAGACTGGGAGGGAGGTAGATTAAGGTAGGTTGGCTTGTGGGTGGGAAAGAGAAAAGGAGGCAGGAAAAGGAGGGTTTCGGTTTCGTTTTCTCGGCCATGTCGGACGCTCCTCTCCGCAGGTCCGGGAGGAAGTGCCCGAGCACTCTGACCGGGCGGCTGATCTGCAAAGATTAGCCCCCAGGACTCCCAGTGAGGGAGGCAGGGTCTGGGACGCTGTGGGAAGAGCCCCCTGAAAATCAATGCGGGGGGTAAATTGCCCGTTTGTCCCTATGGAGGCCGGCAGACGTGCGCAATGCCTCGAGTGCTGCCGAGCCATGGAAAACGGCAAAGAGCAGAACTAGGCGGAAGCCTGTAAGTAAGCGAATCCCTTCTTCTTCTTTTTTTTTTGAAAAATTTTTTTATTGGGTTAGAACATTATTTTTACATTTACATTCAATTTTCCCCAGTTTTTTCATCTCTAACCCCTCCCTTTCCCCCCCTTTTTGTTGACTTCCAACAGCTTTCCCACCCTTTGTCCCCTTTCCCTTATTTTTATTAGCTTCCTCTATCTAAAACAAATATATATTCTCCATTATTCTAAGCAGTACATCCTTGACTATTTTTAACATTGTATGCCCAAACTGTAAGTCTTTGTTTCCATCTTAGATAAACAATTTATCCCATTTTTCAGTTTCCAATATTTCTATAAATAATAAATCGTGTGAGGTAGCTAGGCAGTACTGGGGGGAAATAATAAGAGAAATGAGTGAAATTTTACAATTTCAAATTAATAAGAACCCAGAACTCCTGCTACTGAACTTGGGAATGGAGGGAATAAATCATACATTCATTTATATCAAACAATTTGACTTATTCTCTATATATTACTCATTCTATCTCTTTGTAATAGTTCTATATATCTCTCATCACGTAGTCAATCAATTTGACCCATCTATATCTACAGACATTCAGTTTGGTACAAAACTTGCCAAGAAGAAAATATTGTTAGTTAATCAATCCTTATATTTAATCCTTATAGTTAATTATTTTCTCTATGTTCTGTTTATTAACCTATATATATCTATATATATATCAATCTATTAATCTGACTGCTTATTGATTCACATTTATCTCTTCTCCTCCCGGTAAAGTCTCCCCCCTCTACTTCAGTGCTTCAGTAGTTCTCAAACTGCCACAGTTTTCCTCCCACCTCCCATTTCTTCTCCAGATATTGTTTCAGCTTCTCCCAGTCTGTGTTGAACTGCCCTGAGTCCAGATCTCTCAGTTTTCTTGTCATCTTATCCATTTCAGCCATATACAGCAATTTGTAAATCCAATCTTCAATAGTTGGCACTTCTTGTACTTTCCATTTTTGCGCATACAGAAGTCTAGCTGCTGCTGTCATATAAAATATCAACGTCCTGTATTGGGCTGGAATTCCCTCCATTCCCAAGTTCAGTAGCAGGAGTTCTGGGTTCTTATTAATTTGAAATTGTAAAATTTCACTCATTTCTCTTATTATTTCCCCCCAGTACTGCCTAGCTACCTCACACGACCACCACATATGATAGAGGGAGCCCTCATGCTTCTTACATTTCCAGCATTTATTAGAAGTATTCGAATTCCCTAGCGCAATCTTCTTTGGTGTCATGTACCAACGATAGATCATTTTGTAGATGTTCTCTTTGATATTAGTACATGTCGTTGTCCTCATTGTAGTTTTCCACAAGTATTCCCATGCCTCCATTGTTATTTCTTTATTAAAGTTTATAGCCCATTTCACCATTTGTATTTTAACTATCTCATCCTCGGTATACCACTTCAACAGTACTTGGTATACCTTGGATATTCTTTTCTTATCTTCTTTAAGAAGGGTCTGCTCTAGTTCCGAATTTTCTATTCGTATACCTCCCTTTACAGAGTCCGAATTATATAAGTCTCTGATCTGTCTATACTGGAACCAGTCGTAGTTAGGTGATAGTTCCTCTTGTGTCTTTATTCTGAGTTTAGATGCTTCAGTTTTGGTTATTTCTTTGTACGTTAAACATTGTTGTTCATTATCAACAGCTCTCGGGTCTATCACCTCATACGGAACCACCCACAAAGGAGTTCCTTCTTGTAAATAAATTCTGTACTTCTTCCAGATTATGTATAGACTTCTCCGAACAAAGTGATGCAGGAACATCGAGTTGACCTTTACTTTGTCATGCCATAAATATGCGTGCCATCCAAATATTTTTTATATCCCTCTAGGGCTAGTAGTTTCTTGTTCTTTAATGTCATCCATTCTTTCAACCAAACTAGGCAGATTGCATCATGGTAAGCGAATCCCTTCTGTTATTACAAGCGCACGTGAAGGAGTGGTGGGATCTGAAGCTAAGAAGGCTAGTTCTTCCCCCTTGCTGAGTCTCAGAATTTGGCTGGTGGTCCCCCCCCCTAAAATGGCAGCGAAAAAACAGAGTCCCACTCTGGGCAAGTCAATTTCGGCTGCCCTGCAGGGGAAGGGAGAGTCGCTCGAAGAATTGGTGCAGAGGTCGGTTATCGAAGCCATAAAACCCTTTGTTGACAAGCTGAACGAAACAGATCAAAGGGTGGGCTTAATTGAGAGCGAAGTGAAAACCATTAAGGAAGCAGCGGGGGGGGGCAGAGAAGTCTGCTCGGGAAAGTGCGTCACTCGTGAAGGCTATGAATAAAGAGTTAAAGCTGGTGGAGAACCAGCTGATCGGGCTACAAGTGGAACGAACACAAACAATTTTGCGCCTCCAGAACGTGAAAGAGGAGGAAAATGAGGATTTATGGGGTCTGGTCTCGGAACTATTGGCGACACCCGCGAAGGCAACTAAAGAAGAGGTTAAAAGCGTCATTTTGGAGGTCCGTAGGGCTTCTTCAAAATATGCAACGAAGCGTCAGCTGCCTCGCGAGATCATCATCGATTTTTCATCTAAAAGGATCCGAGACACTATCCTATACAACTCATACAATGCGGATCTGGACTTTTTGGGTAACAAAGTCAAGATACTGAAAGACGTCCCATTTTTAGTTCGGAAAAGACGATTTAAGTATAAAAAGCTCGCAGCTCTTCTGAGGGAACGTGGAATAAAGTATAAATGGCTATTTTCTGAAGGTATCTGGTTTAGTCACAAAGATCAAGCTTACAAGATATTATCAGAAGATCAACTAAGGGATTTTGAGGATAAAAATCCAGAATTTCAGCGAGACACCAAGCAAGAAGAAAACGAGAAGTCTGAGGGGGGGGGAGGAAACGAGCACTGCGGCTGCAGTTGCTCAGAGAGAACTGCGTCCGGGACCCAGGAGGGGGAGGAAAACTTAATTTGAATTTGAATTGTAATTTGCATTTTGTAAGGTCAACCACTCCATCAATATTATACAAAGCTTTAGTTTTTTTTTTAAAAATAATGGCAGTATGAAGGGAAAGCATTCTGTGTAGTGTAGATGTTATATGTTGTTGTTTGGGGTTTTTTTCCTTCCCTTCCCTTGTTCCCCTTCCTTTCCTTTGTATTGTTAGTTAATGTAGTTAATAAAAAGAATAAAAAATCTTTAAAAAAAAGGAGGCAGGAAAAGGAAAGAGTCTTCCTGTATTCTAAAAAGAGGGAATGGAAAAGAAAACAGTAGGGGGGATGCCCCCTGCAGGTGCCCCCTGCAGGTCCTCGTGGATTCCCATTTGTTCTCAAATATGTCCATAATTTTTTTCATGCCAATTATATGTATTCTGAGAATCCAAGATACCTCTCTGGATACCCAAATATATACCCTGACATGGATAGCTCAGGCAAGCCCAATATTCTCAGATTTCAGAAGCTAAGGGGGTGTTGGCCTTGGTTAGTAATTGGATGGGAGATCTCCAACAAAGACCAGGAATGCAGAGGCAGGCAATGGCAAACCACCTATGTTAGTCTTTTGCCACGAAAATCTCACTGGAGTTGCTATAACTCAGCTATGACTTAACAGCACTTCCCACCATGGTTTTATTAGCACAGTTGCATGCTATGTCAGAGTTTGCTGGATTCAAATCATAATCCTCACTAATCTGGATACTTTTCAGGTGGTAAATGATTCTAGTTTGAAAAATGGAAAAAGAATATTCCCCAGGATACAACTTCTCCCCACTCATCCCACCGATCCTTCTGATTTCATCTTGTTAGAATTTTTTCTATATCTTTTCTTAGGCAACAGATAGTTTCACCCATGCTTGTCTGCCTCATTGCTGGTTCCTCCTTCAATCAACAGTTCTTCTGCATCCTACCCTCCTGCATCATATATCCAGAACCTCTGATGTATGCTTTGACTTTGAATAACCTTGTCACTAGATTACACTTACTGTGTAACACTGATGTAGATCCATCACACAGTCTTGGCAATCTGTACACATTGCTTCCTGTAACTGCTTTGCAATATTGGTTTTCAACTCTGTCAAGAGCCTGTCCACCCAGAACTCACATCTGATAAGGCTGTCTGCAGTCCTGTACTGATACCATCCAAGAACAGTGTCACAACAGTAAATTGCCAAAGACTGATGATTTATTAGATTCCTTCTGACCAGAAACTTCATTCAGAATATCAGGTATGTATATTCAGTTCTCCTAAAACTCTCAAAGACATACAATCCATGCATATTCCTTCCTGGCTGTTTTTCTATCTGCATACTCAAATGGAAAACCTTAGTATACAGTAACTGTTACAAACACAGCCAACACATAAGAAGTTGTAGTTTTAGTATGAAAACCCTGGGTCTCATGAGTCCCATCAGTATCTTTCAAATCGGTCTTGTCAGCTGTATATAATATAATCAGAATATGTAAGATGTAACTATCCTCCTTTTCATCCCCATAATCTGTCAGAATTACGTTGTCCCAACCAAGGAGATAGGACTTTTTACTATTAAACTACTATTTATCATTCACAAACTTTAAAATGTGCGTGCAGGACTTCTTCCTGGATTCTAAAAAGGCATACTAATAGCACAGAAAGCCCTGTTCACATGTACCCTTAGCCAATGGCTTGTTTAGCATTCAGATAACCAGAGTCCTGTCATGCACTGTATGTGTAACATGTGTAGTCAAGAAAAAATATTTCCTACTATTCCTCCATTACACATTCTTTCTTCTTTCACTTTCTCCCCAAATCCAGTCTGCTGGGTGTTAGAGGAAAAAAATCTATGTATATTCTTCAAAGAACCATCACAATGCCTCTTCTTTCTTTTCATAGATTATTTGGTCCACAGCAAGTCACTAAGGATGTAGCAAAGAAAACCCCACTTACTACAAATGTTCACTGTCTGACCTTGGGAAAAGCTTAGTGTTGACTGGTGGCACCAAAGGGATTAACAACTGCTCCATTTTTTCCCCAACACTGTCTTCAATTACTTTGATGAGCAATTAAAATGCTAATTAAAAAACAATCCGAAAGCGAGTACTCAGAAGGTTACAAAATAATAAGCTCTCATATGTTTGCTACAATTGGAACTGATAAGAAGGTCAGAATGCAGCTGGAGCAGAAAGGTGTCATGAAAAGCAGATGTGAAGCCGTCATTTTTATTCTGATACTTTCTTTAGAATTGATTGTTCTATTGCATTTTATTATTGTTTAATTGTACACCTAATTCCCCTTTTCTTTCACTGTTAGGTTTTTTTTCATGTTTTAGAGACCCCTCCCCTGTACTACTCCATTCTCGCCCTCTGCAAAGCTATTTGTGGGACCATGTGCAGGTATCTAAGGACAGACAAGGTCCTCCACTACATCTACACACACCCATGCATTGCTATGTGATTTTCAGTTGCCAGACTGTGATTACCACATGGGAGATGACATTCTAAATTAAAATATTAGCAATGACAGAATAAAGATCAAATCAATGCTACAAACATTACCATTATTTTCTTTTTAACACCACAAGCAAATGAAAGAACTCCAGTAATATTGCCAACTAGCAACAAAGCCCGTTGTGGGGGAAAAAATACAACAGGCTCTAGAAAGGGGAAGGCAGGCAAATAGGCATTCGCTCTGCCTCTGTTGCTGATTCCAGCTGGTGAAGGAGGGGGGTGGGCATTTTCATCTGCTCCATGCCTGATCTGCCTGATCTCGGCCATGTGAAGGGGTGGTGGGCTTTGCTACCTGCTCCATGCCTGCTCCCTGCCAGGTAAAGGGGGGGCATTGCCTCCTGTTCTGCACCTGAATATGGCTGGGTGAAGGGGGGCAAGTATTGCCGCCTGCTTCGAGCCTGATCCCATCTGGGTGAAGGGAGAAACAGGTATTGCCTCCTGCTCCGCTCTTGATCCTGACAGGAGAAGGTGGGCAGCAGAATTTACTATCTGCTCTGCTCCTGATTCCAGCTGGGTGAAGGGGCTGCAGGCATTGCCACCTGCTCTGCTCCTGATTCCGGCAGGTTGAAGGGGTGGGGGAAGCCATTGTTGCATGCTTGGCTCCTGACTCCGCAGGGTGAAGACAGAGTGGGCATTGCCACCTGCTCAGTGGCTTAATCCAGTAGGATGAAGAGGGCGGGCATTGCCTCCTGCTGTGCTTCTTATCAAGAGCTGGGTGAAGAGAAGAAGGGCATTGCCTCCTGCTCTGCGCCTGATCACAGCCAGGTGATGGCGGAGGGTGGGTGAGGGTGGCGGCATTGCCAACTGCTCCACCACTAATACCAACTAAGTTAAGAAAGGGGAGGGCATTGCCACCTGCTCCACTTCTAATACCAGCTGGGGTAAGATAGGGCATAGGCATTGCCACCTGCTCCACTCCTAATATCAGCTGGGTTAAGGCAGGGGGGAGCATTGTCACCTGATCCACTCCTGATCCCAGTTGGGTGTAGGAGGGTGGGCATTGCAATCTGATCTGCTCCTGATCCCAACTGGGTGAAGGGGGGTGGGCATTGTCACCTGCTCTGCTCCTGATCCCAGCAGGGTTAAAGTAGGGGGGTAGGCATTGCCACCTCCTCCACTCCTAGTACCTGCTGTGTTAAGGCACTGGGTGAGCAAAGCCACCTGCTCTGCTTCTGATCCCAGCTGGGTAAGGGGGTGGGCATTGCCAAGTGCTTCACTCCTAATACCATCTGGGTTAAGCACGGGGGTGGCATTGCCACCTGCTCTGCTTCTAATAACAGCTGGGTTAAGGTGGGAGGGGAAATTCCATCTGCTCTGCTCCTAATACCAGCTGTGTTAAGGCAGGGTGAGGGCATTGCCTCCTGCTCCACTTGTAATACCAACTGGGTTAAGGTGGGGGGTGGGCATTGCCACCTACTCTGCTCCTAATACTTGCTATGTTAAGGCAGTCAGTGGGCAAAGCCACCTGCTCTGCTTCTGATCCCAGCTGGGTGAAGGGGTGGGTGGGCATTGCCACCTTCTCCGCTCCTAATTCCAGTTGGGTTAAGGCAGGCAGTTGACATTACCACGTTCACTGCTCCTAATACCAGCTAGGTTAAGAGAGGGTGGGCATTGCCATCTGTTGCGCTCCTAATACCAGCTGTGGGGACCTTAACACAGTTGGTATTAGGAACGGTGCAAATGGCCTTCTGCTCTACTCCTATTACCAGCTGGATTAAGGTGGGGGTGGGGGTGGGCATTGCCACCTGCTCTGCTCCTAATACTAGTTGGGTTGAGACAGGGGGAAGGCATTGTCACCTGCTCCACTCCTATTTCCAGATGGGTTAAGGCAGGTGGTGGGCATTGCCACCTGCACTGCTTCTAATACCAGCTGGGTTAGGGGAGATGGCCATTGCCATCTGTTCCTCTCCTAATACCAGCTGGATTAAAGCAGGGGGAGGGCATTGTCACCTACTCCACTCCTAATACCAGCTGGGTTAAGGGGGTTGGGCATTGTCACCTGCTCTGCTTCTTATACCAGCTGGGTTTAGGCAGGAGAGGGCATTGCCACCTGCTCCGCTCCTGATACCAGCTGGGTTAAGGCTGTGGGTTGGCATTGCCATTTGCTCTGTTCCTAATACCAGCTGTGTTAAGACGGGGGAGGGTATTGCCATCTTCTCTGCTCCTATTACCAGCTGGGTTAAGGCGGGGGGGGGGCAGGCATTGCCAACTGCTCTGCTCCTGATCCCAACTGGTTTAAGGGGGGCAGGATTGCCACCTATTCTCCTTCTAATACCAGCTGGGTTAATGTGTGTGTGTGTGTAGGGGTTGCCGTTGCCACCTGCTCCGCTCCTAATATTAGCTGGGTGAAGGTAGGGGATGGGCATTGCCACCTGCTCCACTCCTAATATCAGGGGGGGGCAACGCTGTTGGGTGACCCAGGATACAGAGAAAAAACCCACAGCAGTGAGAGTTAGGAAAACCAATTGTAGGTACAGACATGTTGTTATAACAAAAGCAATAAGTAATTTTATATGAACAATTATAATAGAAAACTCATCAGTATATTAGAACATTTACGTATTCTTACACCGTAGGCAAAGGAAAGCACAACCACAACAAAGATGGAAAGGACCACCTTCCCCAGAGACGGTAGTGTCCAAAGTAAAGTCTTTTGACAGGAAAAGCAAGTGAAGTTTCTCTCTTCTCTTAGAGCTGCAATGGTCCACTGGCAGTAATGCTCCGAAGACCACTCCCCAGCTGGGAAGATCAGCAAGCCAGACAACAAACAAAAGGGAAGGGAAAGGCCACTCCGCGCAAAACAGGACGCACGCTGAATTCCTGTTTCGGGGACCTTTTTCAAGAGCGCATTATAATAGTAGTTGTGCGATTCCACGACACTTGATTCTCTCCTCTATTTCCATATGGATGCCAGATACCAGGTGCAAACAATCCAGGTGGTATTGTTCGCACCTGGTATCTGGCATCCTTATTAGAAATAGAGGTTGTGGTTGCGCTTTTCTTTGCCTACGGTGTAAGAATACATAAATGTTCTAATATACTGATGAGTTTTCTATTATAATTGTTCATAAAAAATTACTTATTGCTTTTGTTATAACAACGTGTCTGTACCTACAATTGGTTTTCCTAACTCTCACTGCTGTGGGTTTTTTTCCACTCCTAATATCAGCTGGTTGAAGGTGGGAGGCGGACATTGCCACCTTCTCCCATCGTGCTCCCAGCTTGGGCTTCCCACCATGGTACGTTTTCTGGAGGGACATGGTGCCTTGCCTAGGCTTCCCTCCATGGCAGCGCCCTCTGGTGATGCACCAGGGTATAAAGTGAGTTGTCTGAAAAAAGGTCACTCAATTACATAGTAAGATAGTCACTATCCTCCAGAATGGATCCCCTTCTGAATGGAAACTGCACTGAGAACTTGCCATTGGATTATATGCTATATTCTTTGAGCAATGAAATGTTTGAATGAATGTATCAGCAGAATTTCCTTTTTAAAAATCACTGCTGTAATTAGTATTTTAAAATCCTCTTCTGAGATGTCAGCTTCTTCATTTTTATTTCTTTATGAAACCCCTTAAGCCTGCTAATCTAGCTTACTGCCTCCAGCTTCATTTACATTCTGAATGCTAATTTTTCTACAAGTTATGTGTGTTCCAGGAAAAGTATTTCCTTGTGTACCATTTTAGCTCACACCTATTTCATCTCTCTTCCCCAAATCCTCATAATTCTAAGAAGAAACTGTTGCTGTTCTCATTAGTCACTCAGATTGCATTGTCAAGTAGACAAGGTGAAAGTGGCTTTGCTTTAAATGAAACAAAATCACCTGCAGTGGGAACTATATTAAAGCTACGATCTTGGGAATGGAGTATAAAAAAGAGGGGAAAGGATGAGAATCAAAAAGAATGGATTACATAATTAAGGTCTTTAAAGAAGTGGTTGTGACACTGAACCCAGTAAAATATTTTGCCTTACTTTTGCTGTCTTTGTCTTAATTAATTTAGACTAAAAGCAGTAGTTTTAAAACTGCTGCAACAGAGTTTTGACTGCCCCCTCCCCAATATTTGCAATGGGATGATGCATACAATAGTTGACTTTGGCTCAAAAAATATGAGCTAAAATGCAGCCCTGCATTTATTTAAATTAACAATAAAAATGAGAAGGGGTATAGTTGATGTTTTGGTTTCAAAAGATTTCAAGTTTCGTTCCTGTCATCCCCAGATGAATAATCATCAATTTGTTTCAACTGCGTTGAACTACTAGAGATGTTATGAACTTTGTTATGAACACATTCATCAGGTGAACACATTCTTTTTGACAGCCATGATCTTTCATAAACCAAGCCTCCGATCTCCTTATTTTGCAGCATCGAACTTAAGCAGCGCATAAACAGCTTTGCAGCTGCTGTAATGGTGGAGCTTGCTTTGTGGCCACTTTTACTTCTTCAGTGTAAGTGAAATTGATACCTCCTCCCAGGGCATGGATGGCCCAATCAAGTTGATGTGAGGGATCAAATATCACTCCTATGACATTCTGCAAAAATGCACATGCATTAAATGTTGATAGTACTGTCCAGGGTCTGAGGCTCAGCCCCCGGACTTACCAGGAGGAGGGGATGGAAAACAGCTAGGAGACAGCCACCCAGCCAGCCCAACAGTCATACAGGTTCCAAACTGGTCAGCAGCAGAGGGGGGAAAAGAAGCACCCAAGCTGCAGAGAGTTGGACGAGGCAGGTGGAAGCCAGATATCCCCACCCTCTGGTGGGAGGCTAAGAGCCCAGGCAGGGAGAGTGAGGACAGCCAGGAGGGGACCAGACCAGAGGGAGAAGGCACAGGAGACAGGGACAGCCAGCCATCAGCCAGACAGACAGCAACCTTACTGGCAGGGGAAGAAAGGCAGCAGAGGCAGCACAGGGCCACCCTGCAAGCAGGGTGGAAGGGAGTAGCAAGGACAAGGTGAGGATGGGAGCAAGGCAGCCTCAGGTGGGCCCGCCTGAGGCAATCAGCAAAGAGAGCCTGCCAGCAAAGGAGGCACAGTTGTGGCTGGCCAGAGCAGGCAGCAGAGCAACACCAGGTGTGGCTGCCTATGACAGCCTGGGCCGTGGCTGGAGTGCTGGGGTGTGTGGCTGGCAGGTGGAACCAGGAATGGGTGAAGAGATATCAGGGAATTCCACACAGAGGATGGGGTGGGTTGTGAAAGAGTGGTGGTAGAGAGGTGGAGAGTGGTGAAAGAGTGGAGAGTTTAGGAGAGTATGCAAGTGAAGAGAGAGGGAGGGAGGGAGAGAGAGGAGAAGAGGATGAGGGTTGGAAGCAAGAAGCAGAGGTGGAAGGGAGCTCGACAGGTTGAGCAGGTATGCGACGGGTAGAGAGGGAGCAAGTGTGATGTATACCTCCCCTCCTTCCACAGAGCTGGAACCTGTGTTGTCCCTATCTGCGCCTGGGAGCTAGAATTCAGGCCTACCGGTGCTCTGCACAGCCACGCCCATGCTGAAGCCTGACAAGTACAGACTGAGGGCCAAGCTACAAGTGACGAATGACACTTGAACGGCAAGTGTATTTCTCCCTGTTCACTTGCCCTCCACTTAATCCACTTGCCGTTCAAGTGGCATTCGTCACTTGTGGCTTGGCCCTTAGGTAAACACAAAACAGCAAGCTTTCTTTAAAAAACAGTGTTTACGTATAATCTTGGATTGCTCACTTGATTGAAGCAATTGGCTGCAGAGCTACACAAAATGATAAGTTTGTATGAGAAGAGAACAAAGATGCTTACCACGACTAGGGGTGTGCACTGAGAACTTTTTTTGTTACAGTTTCAAATCTGGAGTTTCCAAATGAACTGTTCCAGTGTTGGTTTGTTTTCAGTGGGCAATTGCTGGTTCGGATCAAATCTATTAAGTTTTTTACATTATCATTAGTTTTGATCCATTGCGCATGTGCAAGGTGAGTGCTGGCTGCGCATGCGCAGATGTACAATGTTATTTACAATGGGGGCTGGGGAAACGAGACTCTGGGGCAGCTGTTTTTGCACTTAACTGTACCAGAATTGCACAGAACACTCTCCTCCCTGTCAAACATCAACCCACCAAGTTTTCCCTCAAGTACACTATCTGCACATTCAGCAACAGAGCCCAAAGAAGGCAAGTGTTTGTGGACCCAAACTATGGTAGGAAACTGTTTGGCAAAGCAGTAGAAGCATTGTGGAGGTGGGGGTGGGGAGGTAGCCTCCAAGCAGGAGAGTGCTTAATCCAGTGCAGTGCAGCAAGGGCATTAAATAAAAATCCCACTTTTACATATCCCTGTATTTCAAAGCCAATAGGCTGGGAGGAGTCATACTCTAGGATCTGATTGGCAGAGAGGCAATGCCATTGCCCAGGAATCATTTAAAAAAACCAACCAAGATGACCCTCCCTTGCACGGAGTTTTTTATTTAAGAAAAAAACATGATGCACCTACCCTCCACAGAGTTAAATTAAAGGAACATTTTCAAAGACAATTGGCAGGAAAGGCTCAGTCAATGGCAGTGCTCCCTCTACATCCCAATTGGCAGGGACACAATGCCATTTCTAGGGTGGCAACAAAAAAGATGCATCTTTCCCCTCTTCTCCAACATTCTTGAAGCTGATGGGTGTCGGGGAGTGACTGGTGCTCCTCCCCTTTCTATGAACTGTTTGGCAGGGAAACAATGTCATTGTTTAAGAAATGCCAAACAAAAAATGCACTCATGCACATTAAGCACATTCTCCTTCCCACCAATAAAGTTAATTGATATAATACTAAGGGCTCAGTCTCATCCTTTGGAATTCTATTGATTGGTAGACTTGCCATTAAGAAAAATAAGATGCTGCCACTGGCCAAGTACCTGCTTGTCTGTCTGAGCTGCTGCTGCATGGTAAAATCCGAAATCAAATACACAAGCTTTTTGGTGGGCGGGATTCATTATACCTTGTTTTCCCAAATAGAGTTCATCATTCCAGAAGCCACTTTAACAAAACAAAACAGCAAATTTTGGGTGTAATTCTGGCTCATTTGTTTCATTTTGTACACCTCTAATGCATGTATGAAATTTTATTAATTTATTAACAAGATTTTTACCCTACCATACTTCTTCAATAGGGCCACAAACATGGCTAACTAAATGAAATATACAGTTTAATTTTTTTAAAAAAAATCTATTAAAACCAGCATACAAATACATCATTAAAACAATTTAAAACCAGAACTTAAAGTAAATGCAAAAGATAAAAACAACAGTTAAAACATTGGGGAGGAAAGAGAGATCGCTAAGGGAATGCCAAGTGAAATAAAAAAATCTTCATCCACTGGCAGAAAATGGCAACAGACGGGTGCAAGCAAAACCCCCTGGGGAGAGCATTCCAGAGTTCTGGTGCCACAACTAAGGTTCTGCAGTTCAGATTTGGTATTCGGGAAAAAGCCAAATTTTTGCTGTTTTGTCAAAATTCAGCTTTTCCAAATCAAATGAGGGATCACCAAATCAAACTCAGTATTCTGAATATTTAAACCAAATAAGTATGGATTCATTCAATAAGCCAGGCTTGGCTGTACCTTTGTTGTTTCCCTGCAAAACAGCAAACCTCCCACCTTTTTTGCAGAGAGGGCGGGAAGGGGGCATTGTTCAATCAAACTCTACTAAATTTTGGAGAATTCCTGATCCTGACTGTTCTCTAAAGAATCTCCAAGTTTCATCAACATTGAACCCCAAGGGCCAATTCTATCGGCCCCCAAAGAAAGTGCCTCTAGACACTATCCATTATTCCCTATGCGGAAAACTATCTGGGGATATCTGGGTGTGTGCGTGTGTGGAATTTTTGAAGAAAAATCCACAAAATGTTCAGAGAACCTATTCCTAACTGTCCTTTAAAGACACCCCCCCCCCAAGTTTCAGGTAGATTGGACCATGAGGTCCAATTCTATGCACCCTTGAAAAAGGAGCTCCCAACCACTCCTGTTTTTCCTATGGAGGAAAAGTCAAAGCTGACTCCCACTGCAGAAACACAATGAGACAAGACAGCCATGGCCAAGGCACACTCCCAAATGCAAGTTCTACACACAGAAAGCCCAACAAAACCAAACTGAAGCCTCCCCCTTACCCAAGTGCACCTGAACAAGCTGCCACAGCCACTCTCCATTTTTCCCTCTGATGAGAACATTTTCAAGCCAGTTCTCAGGGCACAAATATACTAGTGCAAGGCTGCCACAGCTAAGACATACTCCCCATATTCTTTTGGGAAAGCCCAAAAGAACTAAACCGAAGCAAGGGAACAGACTCCCCCCAGAACCAAAGTGAAGTAAGGGGACCAACATCAAACCAGAGAATCACATCCATTCCACCCAAACCAAACTGAAGGGATACTGTTGGAACTTAGCCCAACAGAACCAGTGTCATTCATAGTAGCCAGGCAGAAACCAGTGCCAGTGAGGGAACACCACAGAACAGAACCAAGCAAGTACCCAGCCACAAACACAAGGCAATATGCTTGGGATGTGAGGGAGATCCAAACACTCTTCCTAAGACTTAGTTAGGTAGAAAACCAGCAGGAGAGCTAATTAATCCAATTGGAACAACATAAAATGCAGGCTCCAATTTGGACCCCTCCCCCAGCTTCAAAACACCAGCCCATGTTGACACAAATTTGTGCAGAAAATTGAGAAAAGAAGCACCAGAAACGTTCTTGCCACTGATATGGAATGGGAAGATTCAAAGAGAAATGTTGGGGAAAGTAGATAATATTAGTGACGTGCCATGTGCAGAGACAAACCCACATAAATACCCAAATGACACTACAGAATGCTGTTACGTTACGTACTCTGAAATGGGTTGTCCAAATGTTAATTTTCCTCATTGGAGGAGTGGGAGGGATGGCTATGGGCTGAGTATCCAGCAATACTCAGCTGGTGAGCTGAGTATCTTGAGCTGGTGACAGTGGCTGCAGAGAGAGAGGATAATGTGGGTTTCCCAAAAGTACCCTTCAGTCTCACTTTCAGCCTGAGGCCAAGTGAGATCCATCTTATACAACTGTACTTGCTTGCTGTTGACTTGTGCTTGTGGCTGGGCACTGCTCGATTCTGTTATGTGGTGTTTCCCCAATGGCTGATCCCAGTGCCTGGATGCTGTTAATGACCTTGGTTTTGTTGGGCTAAGTTGCCATAGTATCTCTTGCAGATAGGTTTAGGTGGAAAGAATGTGATTCTCTAGTGTGATGTTGGTGCACTTGCTTCACTTTGATTCTGGGGGGATTCTGCACACAGTACTCCGGGTGCAGCCTGACCAAGGCAGTATAGAGAGGGACTATGACCTCCTGCGATTTCGGTGCAATGGCCCTTTTGATACAACCCGAGACTGAGTTTACCTTTTTTGCCACCATATCACACTGACTGCTTATATTTAGTTTACAGTCTACTCTTACACCAAGATCTCTTTCACATACACTACTACCCAGAAGTGTATCCCCCATTCAGTATTTGTGCTTCACATTTTTGTGGTCCAGATGTAATACTGTGCAGTTATCTATGTTGAATTGCATCCTGTTCACAACCGCCCACTTCTCCAGAGTATTCAGGTCTTGTAATTTTAACTCTATCTTCTTGGGTGTTTACCACTCCTCCCTATTTGGTATCATCTTCAAATCTAACGAGTAACCCGTTTACCCCTTCATCCAGATCATTGATAAAAATATTGAAAAGTACCAGGCCCCAAACCGAGCCTGGTGGCACCCCACTAGACACCTTCCTCCAATCTGATAAAACGCTATTGACCACCCCTCTTTGAGTGCGGTCCTCTAACCAGTTTCCTATTCACTGGACTGTCCTATAGTCCAGTTCACAGTCATCCAGTTTACCCATTAGAATGTCATGGGGAACCTTATCAAAAGCTTTACTGAACAGCTGAATTCTGATGAAAAATCAGTACCTTGCTCATGATTGGTGAGCAGAACATGAACCAAATCAGCAGGTGATTATGCATCCCTACTTTGAAAGGCAACAAATTTATTAGGGTTTTTCAAAGAGTATGAAGTGCTTTTTGTATTTCCTAAATCTGAAATGGAAACATAAATGCACATTTGCTAGAAATTGTATGCTCTTTTCTTTTTTGTTGCAATAACATCCTACATAGATTTTTGTTATTATTTATGAAATATCTCTGTCCTTTTGGAAAACCCAAGAAATGTAGTTGTTACAGTGTAAGATTGGCATCTGAAAAGTGGTGAGGGGTTTAGGAACTCCAGTCATTCCCAGGGATGTCCATAAGGAGTGCCAGAGTTTCTGCCAATCTCAAATGTTTATAACCCTGGTGAGAATAATCCAAACTGTGTTCCCCTGAGCCTGATTATATGGTGAACAAGGAAGTAAATGTTGCTTCTCATAGGGGAGTGCCCCCAAAACAAAAGTCACTACTAAATATCCCAAACTCTGTCATTACTATGATCATGTGGCAACTAATCATTAGATGTAAACATATTTCTAAAAGGATACAGTTTGGAGAACTAAAACTGCTATTTTGATCTGTGATGAAACTGAACTCCAAAAATCAAAGTAGTTGCACTTGTCTTATACCCATCTGAGGCAAAAAATGATAATATGATAACAACAACAACATTTGATTTATATGCCGCCCTTCAGGATGACTTAACACCCACTCAGAGCGGTTTACAAAGTAGGTTATTATTATCACCACAACAAAACACCTTGTGAGGTGGGTGGCTGAAAGAGCTAGAAGCTGTGACTGACCCAAGGTCACTCGGCTGGTTTCAAGTGGAGGAGTGAGGAATCAAACCCGGTTCTCCAGATTAGAGTCCCGTCGCTCTTAACCACTACACCAAACTGGCTCTCACCAACTGATGCCAGTTGTGAAATCATAGCTCAATAGAGCAAAATCATACCAAAAATGTAGGATTGACACCAAAATTATATCCCTGTATCCTTTCTGTCTCTTTCATAAGGTGCAGCACTAAAACACATACAAAGTCTTTTCCCTTAGTTAATTTCTCCCCTCAAATCCACAATTAGTTCCTAAGGGAAATAAAGGCAGGTATGATATCAGAGCAATTGCAATGTATATGTACCTGTTTCCCCATAGTTAAATACAGCTTTAGACGGGAAGGCAATTTAAAGTGTGGGAAGATTCACCTTCCCTAGCAACCCTTCTCTGGTCCTCAAAGCAAATGCCATGAGTTTTCTAATTTTAAAACATTCCATGGGAAGTCATCAACATATCTTTTCACATCTTATCCATTTTGACCCTGCAGTAATAGCTATTATACTGTTCTCTTATAGTTATAGCTTGCTTGTAATTTATCATAATCTGGACAGCTGTGCATAGGTTAGGTAGCATGGGTTGGGCTTAGATGATTTAGAGTCCCAAGTTAATCATTCTACTCAAAATAATTCTCATTGATCACCATAAGCAAAGTTTAGAATTGCAACTTTGTGCTTTCCTGTTGCCAGCCATACTCTCTAGCCAATATAGATGTCATCCCTGGGAGTCACTGTCCAAATTTACTCTTCTGCAGATACTATACAATTACAAACTTTGGAAAGGCTCAATCACTATGAAGACATACTAGGAAGAAATGATAAAAAGAGCCACATGGCAGCACCATAAGGAGTGTAGGTGGAAAGATTAAAACTGAAGCATCATTTATTGTCTCCTCATTGCACCTCCCAGACTCTCCCTTCAATCACTCCACTCTAATATTTCTGTGTGAGTCACCCACGTAATTTGTCTCAGTACTTTCTTGAGAAGGCGTAGAGTGTAAATGAAGCCTTCTGTTTGCTAATGGACAATAGCATAATGCTTGTAATGGCATACTGACCCCCGAGTTCATATTTGTATATATATGTCAAAATGCAGCTTTCATTATTCTTTTATTCACCTTTCTTTTGGGAGGAAAATGATGAGAAAGGAAAGAGGAATACAAGGTACCCATGGATACAGCTTAACAGCAATCAACACTAGTAGCATAGATCTCCCTGCATTTTTAAAAATAATCTTAGAATATTTTGTATAGATGATTATCATCTATGGGCCAGATAATGAATCACATCTTTGCATTTCAATGTTCTTTTTGGCATTTGATTCCAATTCCTTCTTGCATGGTACGTGATGAACCTCAATACAAAGAATGCAGGCGGAATGAATATACACGGCAAAGGAACAAAAGAACGGATTATCATTAAGGCTTCTTTTTTAATCTTAATTTTCTTCCTTCTTATTTTCTGATAGTAGGTAGAATTAACATATCAGTGCAAAGAAGTGATTCAACACTCAGCATAACTGTTGCACAGGGTTTACAGTACTTGTGGAGGGAGAAGAGATACAATAGACTGCTTCAATCTTATGAGCTGATGGCAGAGGTGAGAATTCTTGTTTTGCCCTCTTCAAAGAATTACAAGAATTCACTGTTATAATGGTCTGAGTCCTGACAATGCCTTTTATGTGGTAGTAACAATGTGTCAAATTTCTGGTATCAAGAATATATTTATTGGAGCCCAACTCTATTGGGTCTAATTATTGATACTCATGGAAGACACCTGTATGCTTAAACTGTGCTCTGTAGTCGACTGAACATGGGATCTTATTTCCATGATTACCCTTCAAAGGCTAGCCTTATTATTAGGTAGAAGCTCACTGAATCGAGTTTTGGGTTGGGAGAGGAAGTTAATGCCTTCAGTAGACTTAAGAGTATAACTCTGCTCAGGACTGCACTGTGTAATAGCATGGGAGGGGGGGGAACCCAGTAAATTTAGACTCGGAAGAAGATGACTGCATGTTAAAAGGTCAGTCCTGTGAACTCTGGATTTCATACCAATACAAAATACACATTTTTCATCTTCCATAAAAAGCAAAAAAGGGAAGATAAGGAGGTGGCAAAGCCACTAGTTTTATGGCATCTTGTGAATCAAACCAATCTTGTCCAGTTATGTGCCAAGAACATGGCAGATTTCTGATCATTTTCTGGAACAAACAACTTTTAAAAGGTTTTCCATTACATGAAGAGCCACAAAAATCACTCTTGTACATTTCTGTGTACCAAGATTTTTTGGGATAAGACAGATTCTCTAGGCCTATTCCAATCCAGCTAAAGGGCTATGTTTGTAAAGAAAACTGCCTTGATCACTATGACATATATGGGGTAAATATCAGGAGGTATAACCCTTTCATTCTCCTGGACTTTTTAGTGGCTTTTGTAATCTTCAAATCACATATATATTACCCAAGGCTGGATCTATCTAGACTTGATGATAGGTAAAATATGTGACAGTCATTTGCATTTTAGATCATAGAAGATATACTGAGGTTAAGAATCCATCTGTAGTTTCTGCAATGAAATATAGACTGAATAAGATTCAAGCAGCAGCTTGTATATCTACATTACACATATGAAGTGTATTTGGGGATTTGCTATTGAATGGAAATAGGAAACAAAGAAACAATGTATGGGAGTCACTACTCCATTAAAGCCAGCCACTTCCTTATACCTGATTAGGTCTGCAATTATGGCTACTGGATTATATGAGCTAACAGGCCCTTGGATGCTAACGGGCCCCTGGATACAAGCCTGCTGGTAACATGGAACTGAACTGAAGTGGAACCTTTTCAAGAGTAGTGTCTTAGGTTCTGTGATGAGTTTATGATATATTATGGCTGCAGAATCTCAGCTGGAGGAATTCCCATCATCTGCCTGGATAAACAGAACAAGAGAAAGGGCAAAATGTACTACAGAAAGATTAAAGAGAGAGAATTAAGAGAAGCATGGAAAAGACATCCAAATTCCCAAGTGGACTATCAAAAAACTAACTGTTCAGACAATCCTTCAGGATACCAGGTTGCCTTTGCCCTCTTAGCTGTCTGAGTATGTAGTCACAATCACACTTGTTATTAAGAATATCAATTTAGGCAGCAAGTGGAAGCAGCATGACAAATACGGTACATGAGAAAATGGAAGTACTGGCAAAGAGAAGTCCTCTCGAATTTGACAGCTGTATGAGTTACACAGAAACATGGTAGAAAGGAAGCTTGAGCAATGAGTGCATGAAGCAGCAAGTGGGGTATCTCTTACAAAGTGCTATGTACTCATACTGGGAGCACAAGATAACTTCCACAGGGGAAAACAACAAATACTATATTTATTACACAGGAAACATAAGTTAAACTTCTCATAATATGACCCCATTTCACTCTGCATCCACCAAAAATTCCCTTCCAGGTTTGGAGCTTCACAGGTAGTTCAAGGCAGTCACAATATGCCACCTGTTTAGTGACATAGTGGCATAAATATCAGGAAAAGAGCCCTGACCCAAATCCACACAGAATCTCCTCTCTTGTTTGCCCAGGAACTATATAGGCAGTCAGTTTTCTACTTCACTACCTCTCACCCAGCAGAATGCCCGGGGTTTATTGAAATTAGGGAACTCAGTATTTCTCTCCCTTATACTCTGCCATCATATGGATTAGATATATTGACTGTGGCCAGAAAGGGTGTGTGTGTTTCACTTTTTCTGAGACCCTAGACATCCAATCACTAATGTTTAAATAAAAATGAGTTAAACTTTATTTACAACTTCCACAAAATTTAAATAATTCAGACACAGATGTTTCTAATATTTGAACTTTTGATCCTAGCTCATTCCAGCAGTCACTAATCACAAAGTATCAGTTCTCAGAAGTCAGCTCTATTCAGGTTGCTCACTTCCCAGCCTCCAAATCCTTCTCTTCAGACTTCTTCCTATCTCATCTTAACTGCCCTAATAGATTTCAACTGTCCAAAGCCCCAGCATTCCATTATCTCTCATTGGCTATTCCCTAGGAGAGATGGAGCTGGAACTGGGTTTTGCTGTTAGAAATCTTTATCTGCCAACCAAATCAAGTCTGCACTGTTAAATACGGGTACTGGTGAATTCTCATGTAAGCTTCATGACAGGTTACATATAACACTAGATCTCCATGTTTGGAATGCCAGGTGAATTATTTGGGAACAAATTCAGTTAGAGTTCCATTTACAGAACTCAAACATTACATATGTTTAGTACTCAGTTGGACAGAAAAAAGATGGACAGATATTGATTGGAGGTTGAAACAGTCAAAATCTTTTCCTACACTGCATCCTGGCATTTTCATTTTTTTTTATTTGAGAGAGAAAAAAAGTCCTCATTAGACCACAGATGACATCCTATGACAAAGCTTAGAAAATAGAGTAAGATTTATGGGAAGAATCTTAGTCAGACCAGAACCAATGTGTTAAACGAAACCAAAGAGTTTTCAGCGAAACATTAGGAAGAACTTCTGATTATTAGAGAGATTCCTCAGTGGAACAGGCTTCCTTGAGAGCTGGTGGGTTCTCCTCTTTTAGAGGTTTTTGAGCAGAGGCTGGATGGCCATCTATCAGCAATGCTGATTCTAGGACTCAGTATGAGCTTAGGCAGATCATGAGAGAGAGGGCAGGAAGTTCTTGGCTGTTGTAGCCCTTTCTTACATGCCCAGGGTAATGCCAATCACCACTTTGGGATCAGGAAGGAACTTTTCTCCAGGACAGATTGGCCAGGGATCCTGGAGGTTTTTTGACTTCCTCTGGGCATTGTGCACAAGTTGGATGACATGAGCCTTCCAGCTCTATGATTCTATGATTCTAAATGGCCAGTGGTGAGATAAGAAATAGTAAATACCTAAAGAAAGGATTTAAAACTTCCAGTTTTTCAGATTGAATGAGTGAGGGGAGTAAATAACACACCTAATTTTGAGGGCAATTAAAGTTACATCATCAGCCCATGTATATATTTTTATAAACAAGAGTAGAAACAAGGATGAGTTCAAATTCTCTCAGATTTGATAGCACTTCTCTGTCAGTTTTCTGATTTCCCATGGCAATCCTCCAACAAGTTTAGCAGTTCAGCAATTGATTTATTTGGAAAATGTATATGTCACCTTTCCAGATACCAGTTTGAGGCACTTACAACTAAAACAATAAAACATAACAATTTAAAAACAACCATTAAAACCAAAACAAAATCATTAGACATGGAAATGAAAACAAGCTGATGTCATTAAAAGTAGCCAGGGCATAACAATAACATAAAATGTCGCAGATAAAATAATCCTCAAGCCAGAAGCAGACCAACTGTTATTGAGCAGTTATCTGAGTGATGATCATGTGAGAAAAATTTAACTGAAAGTAACATTAAGTTTGCATTTTACCTCCTTTTAAAAGTAATCAAAATAATACATTAATTGGAAGTACACAGCTAGTAAAAAAGAAGCCAATAAGAAAACCTCTCTGACAAAACATCCTGTATGCATAGAAAAACCACACTGTTTTGCAAAGCTTTGCGATTCTATGAAGTAAATTCACTTTTCAGAAATGCATTGATGGAATTATCCCAAGGCAGTAGTTGTCAGATTGTGAGCTGGGAACCTAAAGTGCATAATAACTGTCTTGCAAAGGGTTGGTGAGTCCAAGAAGGAGGAGGAAAAACAAAGTGAGTTAGGAGGAGAGGCTCTGGGAGGCTCAAAGAGCAATTTGGGTTTGATTCTGCATAATGTATGAAATAACCATGAAATATAGCTTGTTGCTCATGTATGATATATAGTGCTAAATACTAACACTGATTATGATTGACATGACATGACATGACATGACATGATGACATGACATGACATGACATGACATGACATGACATGACATGACATGATGTTAGGGAGGAAGAAAGTAGCATGGGATTTCTCTGAACATCAGAAACGGCTACTGTTTGATTTCACATGGTACTGATGCAAAGAAGCATGTCACACGCAAAAAATAGAGATACTGCTTCGTTTTTTTGGAACCTGTTTACTTTCTATATGTTCCATTCTGAACCAAATCAGATTTCTCACCATTCTGTCCACCACAAAGCCAAATGGGGCTGCACAAAATAGTTTTCTGCAGTTATCTTGACAATTTGGCCCTCCTGGACGGCAGCACCACAGCTTGAATGAAGGCCGTGTTTGCAGCCCTGGAAGAAGGAAAGGCAGTTGGGCTTTTCCCAGGTATCCAGGGGCTTTGCTGGGTGGGCAGAACCAAGGGCATATAATCCTGCCCTGCCCTTCCCCAGCACATAGTTGTCTTTGTTGTTCAGGAGACGTGTGCATCTTCTGAAGCCTGTAGAGGCTGGGCAATTAGTGGCAATGGCAGGATAAGGGCAGGAGAGGCTTTGCGTCGGTGAGTGGAGGCAGTTGATACTTTTGCACCCTCTGCCCTTCTCCTTGCCCTGACTGGCCAGTCCATGCTTGAAGCACATCCTGCAAGGCAGCGGCTAGTTGAAGCTTAATCCACCCCCCCCCACACACACACACATGCCTTTAGTGGCATTATTAGCACCCGGGCTCCTTCAGGCAGCATCAGGCTGGTAATATCGCAGCTGCAGCAAACTTTGCTGCATGAAAACAGTGCTGAGCCTGTGGTAAAGAAGTGCCTTTCCCATCATTATTTTGCCCTTAGTCTGCATCCTGCATGGTAGCAGCTGGTTGAGGCTTAATCACCTCCCCCCCACCCCCCGCACATCTTCAGTGGCATTATTGGTGTTCTGGGCTGCTTTAGGCAGTGGCAGGCCAGAGGAATCTCAGCTACAGCAGCCTTTGCTGCTTGTAGGCAGCGCTGAGCCTGTGGCAGCAAGATGCCTTTCCCGCCATTATTTTGCCTTCAGTCCCGATGGCTCTTCCTTTCTGGACAGCAAGGTAGTGGGCCCCCTGTTTAATGAGCTTTGAGGAGTTGCTGAGGGCCCTTTGCCCCGCTTCTTTCCTGTGGGGTGAGGCAGTAGGCTGCAGTAGGTGGGCATATTAACACCAAACACCACCCCTCCAACATCAGCAGTAGCGCATTGGGGGCTTGGAAAAAGCTCGTGCAAGGAGAGTGGCAGGCCTTGCGGCCTTGTTAGCAGGCCTTGTTACTTGAGGAAGGCTAGACCTGGTAGTGTGAGGTGGAAGCCATCTTTGATTAGAGCAACTATAGAGGTGTTGTTACCAGCGGCCATTATGTGGTGCTGAGGCAGCCATCTTTGTTTAGAGCATCTTACTGGGCAGCAGCCATTTTTTGTGGTGGGCAGTCATTTTGTGGGTCCATAGGTGGCCATTTTGCTTCTGTATTCAGTTTAACCTTGCCACCCAAGAAAGGCCAAGGAAAGCCCAAAGGAGAATAGCCTGCAAAGAGGCAAGCTCTTGAAAGTGCTGTGCCGGTGCTGTCCTCCTCTAATAGGAGGAGACCTCTAGAAGACATGATATATTGGATTGCATTGCAGCCTGGGGACAATCCGAAGGATCAGGTCAGCCCAAGAGGCTGAGGTCAGCTGCTCTGCCCTCTGCCACTGTCTTTCAGCAGGAAGTGTTAACAAGACTTTCTCCTTTAGAGGGACCTTCTGATGCAGGCGAGCATGAGGAAGGTGACATGCTGGCAGTGGAAGGTGAAGCAATGGACTCAGATGCTTGCTGTGGAGCCAGCCAAAAGAGAGGACTGTATGCTGGACAAGATTCAGAGGTGAAGGTGGTGGAGGCATAACCCCAGTGGCGGATGGTGCAGACACAAATGAGGCTTCAGATCAACCACGCTGGCCTACAGAGGCCACTATAGAGTGGCTGTGGGTCCGGATGATGGCGATGGTAAGCACACTAAAACAACAGCAGGCATATGCTTGGCTGTGGGGGCCCTGGGGTCAGCCTCTGTCCCTACGCCTTTGATGCTTTACACTCAGGCAGAACCCAGGTTAACACATCTCAGGGCCTGAGCTACTCAGGACAGTGGCCTTCATGGCCACAGCTATATCCACAGCTGGGCAATATTGCAGGCAGGTTGCCAGTCCGGACACACAGTCAGCTTTAGTCACTGTACCATGTCAATGAGTCAAGGGGGTCAGGTTTTAATGGGCTCGATAGCTTCCTGGCTGCCCCCTCCTTTTTTCAGTACCTAGATATAAAATAAAGGGCACAATGATTTAGCTAGTGCTACATGGTTGCTGTGTGATGAGGAATTCAGGGTGTGGGGGCTGACCTCAAGCCTGGCCTATCCTGGAATACACTAGCAGGTTGGGCTACAGGTGATGTCTCCTGTGAAGCCAACATGAGGAATCACTCTGACAGTGGCTACACAGGGGATCACTCTGACAGTGGTCACTTTGTTCATAGGGCTGCTGTCAATCCTAGTATTTGTGCCCCCAGTGAGGCAGTCCGTTCAGCCCTGGATGCTTTGTTGGACTTGGGAGTTCACCTCCCAAGGGGTGGTGCTAGGAAATTCTGTAGATTTGGCCATGAATGCCCAATATGAGATGTCCCCCCACCTTCATGGCCTGCAAACTTCAGGGACATGGTGGGAAGCCGGGTGATGGTCTCAACAACAGCAAACTGGAGAGGAGACCTGTCCCATAAATCTGAAAGTTCTGAAAGTTCTTAGTAGTTGCTGGCTGCATATTCCAGATGGCAGGATACCCCTTTATTTGCTAGTGGGTTTCACATGGATGATGGATCCCTGTTTAGGGTCCTGGTATAAAATATCAAGGGAGTGTGGTGAGGGCAAGATGCTGCCCCTCCCCTTTTTGATGGCCCTCTTGTTCCAGTTTGGCCTCTTTCAGAGGGAGCATAAAGTTTTACTCTTGGAGCTCCAGTAGCTTGTGAGTTACTTAAATTTTGCCTGTAGAGTATGGCACCTGATGGGGAGTTTTTTAGTGACCCCTACTTGAGGCCATAGGTGCCCCTCTAGATGCTTCACCATAGGCTTAAGTTTTGCCAAGGTATGAGGGAGGATTTGGCAGTGTGGGATGAATTAAGTTTCCTAACTCCTTTAATGGAGTTACCATTTTGAAGGAGGACTTCCCTTAGAGGCAAAGTTTCAGGTTACCTTTGATGCTTCTTGGTTTCCATCTTAGTGGTATTTGGTTTCTATCTTAGTGGTAGTTGGTTTGTGATAAGGGAGTTGGTCTGCCTCATTGTCCACTTTTGGTGTGACAATTCAAGGGGTAGTCCATGTTCTCAAGTCACTTTCTTCTTAGCCATCCCACCCCCCAACAGAGTTATGAAACTGGTCAGACCATTTATGCTCCTGTGGTGCAGTTTAGGTGGCAGGAGGGGAGGTTCACCTGGATAACCTTGTGGTCAGGGCATGCATCTTTCTTATAGGCTTACATGGACTTGCTGCACCCGGACAAGTAGTGATCTGATGACTCGAGGGAGGTGTGGTCCTCCACCTCACATCCTGGTCATTTACCTGCTGGTGATTACCTTGGCTTACAGGGCCTGGCCCTCCCATTCTTTACAGGCTCACACAGACATGCAGAGCCCAGGCAAGTAGTGGCTTGAGGGCTTGAGAGGAGGTGTGGTCCTCCGCCTCACATCCCAGTTATTCACCTGGATGGGAATGACCTTGGCTCACAGGACATGCCTCCCCTTTCCTTACTGGCTCAAACAGACTTACAGCATCCAGGCAAGTAGTGGCCTGATGGCTTGAGGGGAGGTGTGGTCCTCCGCCTTATGTCCTGGTCATTCACCTGGTCAGTAATGACCTTGGCTTACAGGGCATGGCCCTTTCCTTACAGGCTCACACAGATATTCAACACTTAGGCAAATAGTGGCCTGATGGCTTAAGGGGAGGTGTGGACCTCTGCCTCATGTTGGCTCACAGGGCAAGGCCCTTTCTGTACAGGCTCACACAGACTTGCAACATTCAGGCAAGTAGTGGTCTGATGGCTTGAGGGGAGGTGTGGACCTCTGCCTCATGTTCTGTTAATTCACCTGGGTGGTGATGACCTTCCATTGCAGGTTCACACAGGCTTGCAGCACATAGGCAAGTAGTGGGGGAAATGTGTCCGTCGCCTCCTTTTCTGTTCATTCACCTGGATGCTAATGACTATGGCTTTTGGGGAGGGCTGGGGCTTTATTTGCTGTACCCCAGCTTACATGCTGAATTTGTCAGCCTCTGCAGAGGTGATGGGGTCCACCTATCGGTGGCTGGCTATGACATATTCCTGGATGATTTATGGCAAGGGGCTCAGGTTGGCCATAAGCTACCTGTGGGGCACAAGGGCCTAAGTTGAGGCTTGGCTCTCGTGGTGACAGATTAGGATGGGAAAATGAGTGAGCTGTTGACCCCCTTAGCACATCCCCATTGGTGGGGAATTGGCGTCTGTCAGGAGAGGCTGGTAGGCTGCACGGCTGCCAGTGGCAAGGGCAGATGGCCATGAGGATCTCCATGTACAAGTAAGGCCCTCCTGCTGTATGACTAAGTGCTGGAGGCTTGGAGGGGGAAACCATTTGCCTTGCTGCTTGGTACAGCCATGCATTGTATAGCCACCCCCGGGGCAGCAGGAGCTCACAAAGACAGGTCAAGGCAGAGGTCATGACTGACCCCAGGGCTTGACCTGTACTGCTAGTTAGTTAGATCCCTTGCCGTATTAACAGTTAATATTGTAATTAATAAAGTGGCCCAATTTTACCCCCAACTTTTGTGTTTGCCTTTTATTTCGACTGGTGGGGCAGACAGATCATTCACCTCCTTTCTTCATATTTGTATATTTGAAAATGGATTCTCCATGCTAAATACTAGACTCATCACATCTTTATTCTTTTGTTAAGTACAGCATTAGGAATAATTGCACTATTCAGATTTAGAGTAGAACTACGTCATACTAAAGCAAATACATATTTGTTGAGGTAATTGATTCTAAGATCTTTTCCACATAGGGCTTTTTCATTGGTTCTGGCACTATAGTGTATCAATTTCTCTCCAAAGTTCTGCTTGCATGGTTAAAATATCCCAATTTAGTCTCCAAACTGCTTCCAATATTTTTTTGCATTCCACACAGAGAAAGGCTGCATCTGTCTTTTGCTGGCTTTTATTTAGCTTTTCTCCCTCTGCACATACCCCAATCATTTTTTTTCCCTCAGCAAAGTCAAACCAGGGGTTATTGAAGAGCAGAATGCTTTCTTTTGTGTGAGGCCTGGCCCTGTCCATGCCTTTCACCCTCTCCTTTATTCCTCTGCATCCTGATTGGTTGAACAGCAACCAATCCAGTGTTTTCCCTGGTTTTTAAAAAATAAATAGCAACATTGCAATATTGGTGCCTTAAAGAAAAAAAACCATTGCAACTGCCCAGGTTGGGTGCAGACAGCCCTGAATCCCACTTGATATTTTAAAGTTTTTACCTGTGCTTCCTGTACCTTTTAGTTCATCTTTTTTTGTGTGTGTGTTTTAAAAATTAAAAAGCAATGTTGCAACATTGTAATGTTGGTGCCATTTTTAAAAAGGCCCCAACCCCCCCAAACCCTTATATGTTTCCTCAGCAATCAACTGAGGAAACTGATGCATTCTCAGCAGATCAGCTAACAAAACTAATGTGTCCTTGAAGCCCACAGCAGAAATACTGGACAACACTTCTAACTACTTTGTCAGACTGCACAGGGAAGCCATTGAAATTCACAAGCATAAGCAAAACTTCAACAGGAAAGAAGAAACCTTAAGAATGAACAGAGCATGGTTTCCAGTTCTGAAAAACACCAGGCTAACAAAACATTCTATCCCCGACAATAGCCCTGCAGAGAAGATTAGCACATCAAGTACCAATCCATATGCAAAAGAACCTTCTCAGGATACAGTGAAGCCTCCCGCCATTAGCATTCCACACCCTGGGAAACTCTTACAGGATGACTCAGCTCAACCCCACCCCTCCTGAGTAGATACAAATGACCTACATCTTTTCCACACTGTGACACTGAGAGATCTTTGTCTTTTGGTGCTACACCTCTGAAGATGCCAGCCACAGCTGCTGGCGAAACGTCAGGAACTACAATGCCAAGACCACGGCAATACAGCCCGGAAAACCCACAACAGCCATCATAAACTCTTCGTCCAGCAATTGAGGCCAATTTTGAAGCAGACTAAGATTTAGGGGGTATAAAAAAGACTGGATTTGGATTGAGGTCATATGACTTTTTCCCCTAGCCCAGATAGGGTTCCCATTCCCCTGCCAGGGGTGGGGGATCCCCCAATCCCACCCTTTCCCCCTGTGCCCACTTTCTTGGCTGGCGGGAGGTGCGCTCCCTGGGATACCCTCTCCCCAGGCAGTGTGGTGTGGCGCGCCCCACAGTTGGAGGCATGCTCCCAGGCCACTAGAGTGGGTGATGGTGGCGAGGGTGGGAGTGGGTGGTGGCAGCAAGAGTGGCCCACTCTCACTGCCGCCACTGCCATGGCCTGCTCTTGCTGCTGCCACTGCCACTGGGGCTTGCTCTTGCCACCATCAGCTCTTGCCACCAGTGCCACGGCCCCTTTGTGCCAAAAAAGAGTGGGCATGGCTGCGATGGCGAGAGCAGCCCACGCTGGCAACGACAAAGGCCCCTTTGACCTGGGGGTGCTCTTTGACCCCTGCATGATGACATCACTCCAGGAAGCTGGAGTGGAGGATGCCACTCCAGGAAGCAAGTCGGGAGCACGCACGCATTGTGCACGCACAGAGAAAGAACCCAATGTAAGTGCCGGCTCCCAATCCCCCACCAGGAGAGCCCAGGGACCTGGGGATCTCCTGTTGAGGGACTCAAAGTCCCTGGAAACCCTAAGCCCAGATGACTTCCCGTGTTGGAGTATGGTGAGAGAAAAATCTTTCAGAAAATGTGGGACAGCACAGTAATAATAGGCCCATTTGAATTAGAGGAATTATAACAGGGCTATGATCAACCAGAGTGAAGAGATTTTTATCAGGAAAATAATGTGACTGGTTAGTAGAGGTGTGTATGAATGATATCACAATCTGCAAAAATCATTACCCCCCCCCCTTTTCAAGTCTTACTTGTGTAAGAAGCGAAGGATGTGTATGCTGTCCTTTGTTCCTGGTCTCAGGTGACAGAGGGGGCTTATGACAGAATAGAGGAAGAGAGAGGTAGACACACTATACTGCTCTATCTGATGATATCCTTTTCATGTGTAGACTGATACTCTCAGGGAATTTCCTTCCATCCATCTTCTTCATCTCCCTCACACACACAATCTCTCCCCATCTTGTCACCATGAAGGACACAAGGCTTGTTCTCTGTATTCACCAGCATCCTATCTTAGATAGATTAGACTAGATTATCTCTCTCCTCTATCCTGAGTGGAGTTCCTAAATAAAAGAACTCTTATTGTCTTTACTAAAATAAGTGGACTTTGTGTGAGATTATTGTCTCCTCAGCTTGCATGCACACAATTATCTTAGCAGCACTTACTAAACTCCTCTGCTTTCCTTAACCTGCTTTGCTTACAATGGTTATGGACCCAGCCCACCAGGCTGCCCTGTCCTGATACTGAAATGCCCAGTAACCAAGGATTTAAAAGCTAGCTTGGCAGCTAATGAGAGAGAAATAGCCAATAAGCAGTTTTAACTAAGACAGGAGTGATGAAAGAGAAAAACAGAAGGCATGCTCTTAAGTGCTGAGGCAGGATCAAAGAGAGGATAGGAGACAATAGGGAAGACTGGCTGAGGCATCAGAACAAAAGTATAGATTCACCTTCATAAAAAAGTGAATTACTTGCTCTGGAAAGCAAGACTGTATGTGGCACTTGAGATTGAAGGACGAACCAGAATCGTGAATGATAACCATTCCCCCATGGAGCCGCGAGAGGATTGTGGAGGACAAAAGACACAAAGGCAAAATGCACGATCATAAATTCTGTGAGTGATGGTTTTCTTGTGAATATAAAAGATTTACCTTCTGCTAAAGAGATGTACAATCTTCTAATTGCCAGACACAAGAAAGAAGGATGGGCTTTCAGGCTAGTTTGGCTAGTCAAATGTTCAAAGGAAAATAGAGAGAGGGAATCTCCTTTGAATCGCATGTGCAAAGGTTATGCAAATTACTTTCTGAGCTTCAGGACAGGATCCCAAGTCAGAGATGCCATGAAGCTATCAGTGTTATTCTCAAGTATGCCTCTATCATGTAAGTATGTAATAAGCAACATACAAACAAAACAGTCTTTAGAATTTCAAACTGCTATAGCAGCTTTCAAAAAGAAATTATAAGGAAAGAATAAAACGATGATAAAATAATGCATGTTGAGAAAGCTCATCACGTCTCGAGCAAAGAGTATAATGAAAACTTTGGTCAACGCTTTACACATATGCAATTTGAGGGACTTTTTCACCGAACTTGACAGGATCCCTGTTCAGACAGTTTATCTTGCTAATGGGTCAGCTTTTACAACTAATTTGGCAGGGTCTGGGGGTCTGGACAGCAAACTACCACAAAATGGCCACAACAATGTGATCCAAATGACCAATTTATTGTATGTTCCTGAATCGTATGCAAACTTGATTTCTCTGAATAAACTAAGTGAAAAGGGCTATGAAATAAGAATAAAAAATGATACATATACCATCTCACTAGATGGAGACACATATGCAATAGGCATAAAAAGTGAAGGAGTGTTTAATCTGCAAGAAGAAGAAAAGCGAAATGATAACAATGATGCATGTGCTGAACTTAAAACAGGAGAATGTGTGAGTCTTACAAAATCATGTGCTTATAAATCCTGTGCTCATATGTGGCATAGAATAGGACATTCAAGCTCTGAGGAACTTCAGCAACTACATAGACAAAGTCTAACTAATGGCATTGATTTAACTGATTGCAAAGATATTGTTTGCTGTATCTAATCTAAAGCAACAAGACCACCTTTTCTCAAGCAGGCTGAGAGAAGAAGCATGGAATACCTGCAGCTCATTTACAGTAATATATCTGTAAACTTTTAGTAAGGAGCTTAGGTAATCATAAATATTTTCTAACTTTCATTGACAATTTCACTAATTCTTCAGTAATCTCTTTACTCAGGTACAAATCTTAAAGCTGAAGGAGTTCACAGCCATGGTAAATAATACATTTGGAAGGAGACCACAAGTCTTGCGTACTGATAATGGAGGTGAGTATGTGTGTCATGATACACAGCAGTTCCCGAGGGAGGAAGACCAGACTACAATGGCGCAGTCACCTTAGCAGAATGGAATGACCAAGAGAAAGAACAGAACCCTTCTAGACATGGTAAGATGCATGCTTTCTGGTGCATTACTTTCACACACATTTTGGGAAGAAGCTGTGATGACTGCTAAATACAGAACAAGCTACCGACAAAAGTCATGCAGAACACATAATCAAACTTTGACAATGCTACAATTTCACTGTCATTTGCATAACATAACCCTTTGCTGTTTTGCAGGGAGGAGAGATCAATCCTTCTCCACCCCTCTGCCGATGGCTCATATAGCACAGAGACTCTGCCAGTGCCTTTCTGTGCATAAAAGCACACAGAAAGAATCCACCAGCTGCAATGGTCAATTAGTGAGTTTGCTGCTCTGCCAACACAATGGTACACTGATGTCACTTCCAGTAAAAACTGAAAATGATGTCATGGACTAGGATTTGTGCTGTAGAATCTGTGTTTTACTATAGAGTTTTTGTGAATTCTAGAGTGCCCCATGATGTCACTTCTGGTTTTCACCAGTCCCTACCCCAACTGATCCAATTATTTCTGCTTGTTTTCCAGTTCCACTCATAACTCAGAAAAATAATAATAATAACATTCAATTTATATACCTCCCTACAGGACAACTTAATGCCCACCCAGAGCAGTTTGTGAAGTATGTTGTTATCATCCCTACAACAATCACCCTATGAGGTGGGGGGGGGGGGCTGAGAGAGCTCTGGAAGAGCTGTGACTAACCCAAAATCACCCTGTCGGCTTCAAGTGGAGGAGTGGGGAATCAAACCTGGATCTCCAGATTAGAGTTCTGCCACTCTTAACCACTACACCAAACTGGCAAACCAATACCATTATATCAAAAGATTTTAGCCCAACTATGAATATCAAAAGTAATTCTGGCCATATTAGTAATGAAGTATTTTTCCAATCAGATTGTAATGAGTAACTTTCCAACCACATATCCATATCCTTTCTCTAGGTGCACTTTGCCAAGGAGTGTGGTGTAAGGGTGCTTTCTCACACGGAATTCCATAGCCTTGCTGCATGCCAGTAGATTACCACATGGTAATCAGCATCAGCATCATCAACACATGTCTAAATACAAAAGTGGAACCAGTGTAGTGTAGTTAGCATCTGGAAGACACAAGTCTGAATCCCTACTCTACTACAGAAGCTTGCTGGGCAACCTAGAACCAATCACACACTTGTAGCCTCATCTACCTCAAGGATGTTGCAAAAATAAAATAAAGGAAAGGAGTATGATACACTTTATATACCCAGTCTAGAATGTATTCGAGCACTTAGGAACATAATCCTGTAATTATTTGCAATTTTTTTCAACCTCATAAACAAGGAAAGTTATAAGGAAAGTTCTGTAGGCCCCATAGGGATGCCAGGTCTCCCCATATGGTAGAAAACCTCCTGGCAACCCCTCCCTGTTTCCTACTGGTTCCTTAAAGGCTGGGGGTAGGGGGACTGGAGGAAAAGGGAGTGGGCACACCAGCATGTGACATTACTTCTGTCAAAACCCAGAAGTGATATCATTCATGATATCAGAGGTGATGCTCTAGGTTTTGCCAAAACTCTATGGTTTAACACAGTAGACATTATATATATGGACTTTCAAAAAACCCTTTTTGACAAGGTGCCTCACCCAAGATGTCTGAGTAAGTTTATGAGACATGAGATAAGCAGATGAGTTCTCTTAAGGATTTAAAACATTATGCTGGGAATTTTTAGGAAAGGTACTGAAAATAAGATAGCCAGTATTATAATACCCCTGTATAGATCTATAGTGTGGCCTCTGTTGGGATACTATGTGCCATTTTGGTCCCTATATCTCTAAAAGGACATTGCAGAGCTGGAAAAAATATAGAAGACAGCAACTAAGATGATTAAGTGGTTGGAGCTCATTTTCTATGAGGAAAGGCTGAAATGTCTGGGATTTAGAAAAGAGAAAACTAAGAAGGGACATGATAGAGGTTTATAAAATATATAATATGCTTTGGGGCAAGAACCATACCTCTCACTGGATCTTGGACTTTCCCCCCCTACAGCAGGCACTAAATTATTTTGAAAACTCAATAACATCTTACAACATTAGTAATGGATATTTATCTACATTTATGGGGTTTAAGACCTGGAGCTAGTCTTGTATTGCTTGTTATACATTCTTGAAAATGTTTGCAGAATATTCATTAGAAATAAAATCATATGATTTCTTCCCCCCATTAGGAAAGTAGAGTCCTTGTTATGGGATTCTGCAACATCTCCAGTCTGATAGTAGCAAGTACTAGGGAGAATTACGGAGTACTATCCTAACTAGAAAAACAAATTACACTGTGATTATCTAACTACACTGGTCATAAATCAGTCATATAAACATATACCTAATGAATCATAACTTACTATATAATTGAGTAAGCTTTTTTCAGACGACTCACTTTATACCCTGGTGCACCTCCAGAGGGCACCACCACAGAGGAAAGCCCAGGTAACTCACCATATTGCTCCAGAAAACATTCTGTGATGAGAAGCCCAGGCAGGGAACAGGAGCGGAGCAGGTGGCAATGCCCTCCCTGCGGCTTAACCCGGCTGATATTAGGTGCGGAGCAGGTGGCAATGCCCACCCTCCACCTTAACCCAGCTGATATTAGGAGAGAAGAAGGGGGCAATGCCCGCCCCATCTTCACCAGCTGGTAATAGAGTGGAACAGGTGGCAATGCCCACCACCACCTTAAACCAGCTGGTATTAGTACCAGAGCAGGTGGCAATGCCCTCTTCAGCCAGCTGGTATTAGGAGTGGAGCAGGTGGCAATGCCCATCACCCACCTTAACACATCACATATTAGGAGTGTAAAAGGTGGCAATGCTCACCCCTACCTTAACCAAGCTGGTATTAGGACCAGAGGAGGTGACAATGACCACCCCCACCTTAACCCAGCTGGTATTAGGAACGAAGCAGGTAGCAATGCCCACCCCCTCCTTATCACAACTGGCATTAGGAGCAGAGCAGGTTGCTATGCCCTCCCCCACCTAAACCCAGCTGGTATTAGGAGCAGAGCAGGTGGCAATGCCCACCCCCTTCATCGAGCTGGGATCAGGAGCAGAGTAGGTAGCTATGCCCACTCTCCACCTTAACTGAGCTCGTATTAGGAGCAGATCAGGTGGCAATGTCCACCCCCCCTTCACCTAGGTGGATGCAGGAACAGAGCATATGGCAATGCCCACCCCCTTCACTCAGCTGGGATCAGGAGTGGAACAGGTGCCAATGCCCACCCAGCACCTTCACCTGGGTGGGATCAGGCACAGAGTAGGAGGCAATTCCCTTCTTCCTTTCACCCAGCCGGAACAACAAGTGGAGCAGGTGGCAATGCCCTAACCCTAACCCTTAAATCAGCTGGTATTAGTAGCAGAGGAGGTGGCAATGCCCACCCTCACCTTAACCCAGGTTGTATTAGGAGTAAAACAGGTGGCAATGCCTGCCCCCCACCATAACCCAGCTGGTAATAAGAGTGGAGCAATGAGTGGGGCAATGCCTGTCCCCCTTTACCTGGCCTGTATCAGACATGCAGTAGTGCCTGCCCCCCTTCACCCAGCTGTAATCAGGCGCAGATCAGAAGGCAATGCTCGTTTTCCCTTCACCCAGCTGGGATCAGGAGTGGAGCAAGTGGCAATGCCTGTTCCCCTTTACCTGGCCTGTATCAGACATGCAGCAGGTAGCAAAGCCCACCACCTCTTCATGTTGCTGAGATCAGGTGTGGAGCAGGTAGCAATGCCCACCCCCCTCCTTCACTGGCTGGGATCAGTGAGGGATGAGGAGGGAATATCTGTCTGCCTGCTCTCCCCTTTCCAGAGCCCGTTGTATTTTTTCCACAACGGGCTTTGTTTCTAGTACTTCAATATTTAAAATATATACTGTGATGATATTAAGTATGTGTGTGTCTTTAAATGCTTGGTGTGATACAGATGAAGAGTGGGGGTGAAAGAGAGGGAGGGGTAAGTGAGATGATTGGTTGATGACTGAGAGTGTGGGCGAAGTGAACTACTGTTTTTAGTTATTGAGCAGAGACAGAACTTTCAGTCTGGGCAAAGCAGGCAACCTGTGTGGAAGCCTGAGGGATTCTCATTCTAGTTCAGTTAGGCATCCTGTGTGGAAGCCTGAACTTTGTGTGTCTGTGAGAGAACATTCATTCTGTCTGAAGCAGGCAAACTGTGTGTGTGTGCCTGAGAAAGTTTATAAAGATCAGTGTGACTGTGACTGTGCCTATATAAAGAAATGTTAAGAACGGAGAACTATCTTTGAAACTATCAAACTTAAGTACTAGTATGAAACTGATATGCTTCTTGTAAAAATAAAAGGTTTTTTTCCCATCCTAGAGTATATGTTGTTCCCATTCTTTTCCTTAGGTCCACATAGTCCCACAAAGGAGCCTGATGCTTAGCCATGTTATTAAAGGAGAAATTTAAATTAACTATTTTGGAATATAATTCCTGGTGGCAGCAATCTACTCAGAGGGTGTAAGAAGAGGGTTAAAGGCAAAATCTATCTGAAAAATAAAGAGGATCATAACATATACCATCAGAAAAATCATCAAATATCAAGCAGGTAAGTACCAAATGTACCATCTAAGAATCTTAATACAGTCATATAAACAGGTGGTACATCAAAAATTAATACTATCAGCATACATTTCTTAAAGTGCACAGTGCTCCACAAGATTTCCAATTGCTATTTTTCAAATAAGTATACAGTCATTAATTGCAGGAAAGTCCAAGTTAAGTCATGTCAAAATGTTACTAAATTTGAGTTCGCAGTATATGATTCATTAAGTACATGTTTATAGGACTGATTTATGACTCAACCAGTGCAGTTAGATAATCACAGTTTAATTTGTTTTACATCTCTAGTCTGAGGCAGGTTTATGCTGGGAGCAAGGTTGGGAACCAGGACTTGGTCTCAAAGGCTGGTGTTTTGTGCAGGTCTCTTATCCCTCTAAGTCATTAGGACATGCTACCAACACTGCTGTTCAGGCAGAAGAAAACCTGAGGGGTGAGGAGATGAGGGTTCAGGAGATCTCTATTTTCTTTCAACATAACTACTTGCAAATGTCAGAAAATTTGCAAAGTCTTCTCCAGTTAAGAAAAAAAATGCATTTCAAGTTGTGTAAACACCATCTTTGTACACTGTAACTTGTTAAGACTTCACAAAATAAATTCTACAGTTTCCATGCCTGGTTACTGGCAGGAGCTGGGGGGTAGGCCCATGAGGAGGCACATGCTGTTGCTTGTACCATGATGTCGCTTCTGTTTTTTTTCCTTAGAAGTGACATCATCATGGTCCATGTGCTGCCAATTTTTTCTCTCCTGCTACCTCTTGGACTGGCAGTTGGCAATGAAGGTTACCTGCAGGAGGCCTCCAATCACAGTGGGAGGCCTGGCAACTCTAAGAGCAGTGCTAATTGGTTACAGAAAAAACAATCTATCCATGACACCTGAAAGACTTATACGGAGAAAAAAAATCAGGACCTTTGAAACTTCTGCTAGATACATGGGAGCTAATATACAGAGAGCTGTCCCCAGTGCAGATGAGAGACCATTTTTAAATGGTTCATTTCAGTCAGGAGAGTGAGTATTGTGGGGACTTGTGCTATTACCCTGGTTAGATAAATTAAGTGCTCCCCCAGCGACACAGAAAAGCAGTTGCCATGAAGGCCGGGTAACATTTAAAAACCTCCTGGAGCTTGCAGCCTGACTATTTTAAGACTGTCTCATTGTTTTTGAAACAAATACGGTATTTTATTTGGCTCTTGTTTGTGCTTAACACTGGACCTAAAGCTATGTGAATCTTGATTTAAGTTTAGATAACATGATTAAACATAATCAACCCTTACAGCAAATTACTAGAAGCCGGAAAAAGAAGTTTTGTTGTTGTTTCTGGCCTAAAGATGATGTCATTTTATGATTATGGTTAGAGTTGATAGAAACTTCTTTATCGCTGTTTCCAGTTTCACAACATATGTCAGGCTTGGCCTTAAGACATGTCCTTAATTAGAGTTCTGGAGGTCTAGGATCTCCTGTCAAGGAGATCACCTGTCAAGGAGAGATTGTGAAATGTTTTTTGGGGGTGTTCAGATTTAGCAAATGAACCAAACAGTCTTAATACACTGGTGCTTCTCATACAGCAATAGGCTTGTGCAGTTGTCCTCACTGCTGCTGCAGAAGCTGTCAATTCAGTGCAGCAACAATGGGGCTACTGCATGGTGGGTTTTGGCCTTTGAGGGAGGACTTATTGGGGCCAGATCCAGAATCAACCACTAAGTAACTTGATACCACATGACTTGTATGACTCACCCAGGCCAGGCTGCTTGCTACTGTTCAAAGCAATCTCCACCACCACAAAAGAAAGCGTAGTGTAGTGGTTAGGGTTTCAGAGTAGGATCTGGGAAACAGTGGTTCGAATCACCACTCTTCTATAGAAACTCACTTGGTGATTTTAATCCAGTCACATGCTCTCAGCCTAACCTAACCTCTCAGGATTGTTGTGAGGATAATATGGAAGCAAGGAGAATGATGTAAGCTACTTCGGGTCCCCACTGGGGAGAAAGGCAATACATAAATGAAGTTGAAGGTGGTGAGCAGAAAAAAATAAAATTGTTTTGTGGGGTTGAAGGAGAGAAAAACATAGGGAAAGGGGAGCATATAAAAGCTGCAAGGAGGAGTAGGGTTTCCAGATCCAGGTTCAGAAATTCCTGAACATTTGGGGCATGGAGCCTGGAGAGTGTGAGGTATGAAATGGGAAGGGACCTCATCAGAGTATAATGTCACAGAGTCCACACTCCAAAGCAGCCATTTTCTCCAGGGGAACTGATCTCTGTGGCCTGGAAACAAGATGTAGCTTCATGAAGTCTCCAGCCACCACCAAGGTTGGCAACCCTAAATTATGAGGGAAAGAAGAACTAATGTGGGGAAGGGGATATAAGGAAAAATGAAGTGCCCCAGCAAGTCTTTGCAGTTCCCCTACTGTGCAACTGGGCTCAGCTCAGCCAGCACCATGCAACTGGGCTGTAAGAGAGAGGCTGCTGGGGGTGGGAAAGGTGAAGACAAGGGAGCAGACAAAGTTGGGTGGGAAGGACAGAAGCAAGCAGGAAAAGGAGGAGAGGCTTTGGGGGGGAGAGAAGAGAAAGAGGACACGGTGAGGGAGGGGGAAATGAGATCCTCCTTCAAGACCTTGTGCATCCCTCACTTGTATGAATACTTATACATGGACATGTTTTATATGCAAGTATGTTTAACTTTAATGATAGCAAAGTAATGAATTATCATTATATCATATTTATTATGCTGGTTGAATAAGATATATGGAGGGGTTCAAGATTTGAAGTCCATTTTGGGTGAAACATAAGCTGCCGCCCTTTCCTATTACTTAAAGATACTAAAAATAGCAAGGCACTAGTTATGTGAAGTGTCTCTTATGTTCCAGGGGTCATGGAGGAGAGGGGTGTTTACAGTGATATATTGGTATCCATTAAAACAAACTTCATAGGCATGTGAATTCCCTAGCAACTCAATCAGCTGAGATCTTTAAAGGTGACCTATGGATTTATTTCATTGTAAATCACAGAAGAACTGCAGAAACATCTGCTGGTTTCCCCAAGTCTTGGGAAAACCAATCTTCAGCTGGTTTTCCTAAGTCTTCCCGAGAAAATATTCAGCCCTTAATAATGCAAAACAATAACTTTTAAAGAAGAAGTTAAAAAGGTAAACTTTGGATTTGCTGCATTATTTGTTCCACTCAGATTCTTGACACATGATGTAAATTTAGGGGATTAAATTTGGTGAGCAGCAGTAAAAAAATGTGTAATGTGCAGCACATTTGTTAAATTAAATTAAAACACTTGATTATCATGAATGCACTAGAATCTGATTCACAAAAGGGAAAGAGATGAGCCATGCAGCCCCTCAGCCCTACCTCAGCAGGAATGAGGCAACCAGAGAAAGAATATCTATTCTAAGACCCCCCCCCCCTTATGTGGGTTGTGTGGATAGGGAATACAAACAACCAAGGGAAAACAGTGTGAAGATGCTTTTCCCTCTCCCCCAATTAGGGTGTGATAAGATAAGTTTGGCTCATAGAGGTGCTGGAGAAATGTTTTTCCTGCCCTTTATTAATCCTTGGCATTGTTCCTCCTTCTGTTGGCAGAGAGAAGGAAAGCTGTGTGATTCTGAATACAAGAAATTGTGTGTATACATTGTATGCCCATACAGAACTGCATATAAAACTGTTCTTTCTAGGAGGGAACCTATATCAACAACCTGGTTAGTATTCTGCATGCAGTGAAGGATGTTTACTTTGCATCTGCACTGATTATTTACTGTCTAATGTAGAGGAATAAGCCAACACTAATGGTTGTTACTAATTAGTTTTTTAAAGAGCCAACTGGGAATTTTAACTAAAAATTACTGTGCCAAGCTCAGAAGATTTGGCCATATTTTAAATGCCTGACTGTGTGGCTTAGGCAGGCAAAAAAAAAAAAAGCACACAGCTTTAAAATGTGGCATTCTTATTCAGATGTGTTAGTAGCTATTACTCAGCATTAATTATGCATTAAAGGCAAAGTTATTTATCACTGTTTGGAACAATATTTATTTATACATACTGTATATCTAGACTTCCTTGTCAGCAGCTACTTTGTATTTATCCCTCTCCCCCACATATTTAAAAATATATTAGCAAACTTCTAGTAGAGTGTTAAATTGGTCCTATTCTTTGACACAAATGAGATCTGCTACAGCTGCTGCTGATGTAAAGCCTACAATTAAAAAGATAAAATGTTGGATGTAAAAAGGGGAAAGTGGCAGGAATGCTTTTCACTTTTACAAGCTGGGAGGCATCACCAAACACACACATGTAAGATGGAACTGCATCTTAGAAAAGGTTACTCCCAGAAATGGCAATCCATATCAAGTTCTGTTCTTTCATTTCAGAAAGTACAGTACAACTTACCCCATTGTGTGATGTCATCAAGTTGCACACTTTCCATTCCCTCTTCCCCATCAATCAATGGCTGTTACTTGCAGGGCAGTGAAATGCATATTGCAGTAAAGATCCTAAATACAGTGGGTGTTATGGCACATTGCACAGAAAGTGGGAATTTTCAAAAAAGGTCCTGTGTCTTCCATAATGTTTTGCCCTACCTAACCCATAATTAATCATTGTGTTTCATTACTAAGTCAAATTTCAGTCTAATTTGTCAAAAGCTACTCTCTGTATTATCATAAATAGACCCCAGTCTCAGAGTGATCGTTTCAAATTTCTTATCTCTGCCACACAACAAATTTACATAGCAAAAGATGAAAAATAGATGATAAATATATGTAAGTCAAACTTAGTAACATTCACTCAGCCATACTGACTCAATGCAAGACTACTTACCATGCTTTCATGGGGTTAGGTCAAAATTTCACAAATGTAAGGTGTCCATAAAACGAGTGCTCCCTGTTTTTCCCTTGACCCTCAAGCCCCTGTTAATCCTGAAAACTCTCTGCTGAGGTTTCAGGAGGCCTCCAGAAAAGAATTTCATGCAGAATAGATATCACACTTAGACATGGGCATGAACTGCATTACGTACTTCAAAAACCCACGAAATTGGCGATCGTGCAATCACAACCCAGCATTTCGTGATTGTCCACTGCCAACGAACCAGCATTTGGAAGAAGGCTGGTTCAATGCATTTGGCCGCGGTTCGGGAAGCCAGACACTCAGGCACCAGCAATCAATTCCCCTGGAAATGGAGCTGAACTTTGTTTGCGCTCCTTCTGTCACTCTGGAAACCCAAATGGAAGCCCAGCTTACCTTGATCGGCAGGTCTTCCTTCCAACCATCTGAAAAGCAGTTACAAGTTGGGAGAAGACACCCGGGGAAGGGAGGGGGTGTTCTGTAGCCATGGGCACTCCAATCTCATCCTGGCAAACCCTGATAGACAGCTCTGACGGCCAAACACAGACCTCTTGTGTTGCTCTATGGGACCTCAGTTTATAAAAAGCACTGCAATCCCAGTTCTGGTTTCACTTTCAGCGAGCAGTGGAGTGGGACGGAGCTCTTACTTGCTACTTGCTATCCTTTGGGGAGAGAGACAGAGTATAATTGAGCTTGGATTTTGGGGATAGGGATCTATCTCTTCTGGTACCAGGGCTGCAGCCAGGCCCTGGGACCAAGCTCAGTGGGCACCTTGGCGGAGGGCTCACATTGATTATCACCAGTGCCTGATCTGGTCAGGCCTCTGGGAGTGGTGGGCTAGGGCTCTAGCCTCAGCCTCTGGTTCCAGGGCTGCTGCCAAGCCCTGGGGCCAAACTCAGTGGGCACCATGGCGGAGGGCACACAGACTCATCTCCTTTCCTGTCCTCCTTAATTCTAGTTTGGTGGCACAATGAGAGCGGAACTACAAGTGACAAAAGGCACAGATTGGACACTTGTCAACTTCCCTCAAGTTTTGATGGGAAATGTAGGCATCCTAGTCTTGCAGCTTGGCTCTCTGTCTGCTGTCCAATGGACTTTTCAACTGTCACTTGTCCAACATTCCGCCAAGCTGCCTATATTTCCCATCAAAACTTGAGGGAAGCTGACTAGTGTCCAACCTGTGCCTTTTGTCGCTTGTGTTTCCACTCTGAGTCTTCCTGTTGTGTTGGCCGCCAAGGGTGGTTGTGGGGTGAAGTGCGACGGCAGTCCTCCTGGTTCACTTGTGGAAAGCAGTATTGGGTGTGGCTTGGGGGCAGCAGAGAGTCCTCCCATTCCCCCCAGTGCACCTGTGGGGGCTGTGGAGGAGGCCAAAGAGGTCTTTCCGCATGGGGGAGTGAATCTCTCTCAACATTTTGAGGAGGGGGTGAGCAATGGATCCCTGGAGGAATGGTATGTGTGTTATGAAAGATCCCTTCCATCCCCATCCCAAACTCTCGGTGGTGCCCCCATCTGCAGTCCACCCCTCACCCTGTCGTCCATGGCCAGCTCCGCAGCGCAGCCTGTAACTGTTTGTCCTCCTTCCCCTGGGACAGTTAGCGGTTGACGTTTCAATGCCTCCATATGGAGGCTCTTTCGGGCCCTTCCTGATGACCCCTGTGTGGTGCAGTGCGGTGCCTGTGATGTCCTGGTGTGCAGGGGCAAAAACCCGAAGCACCTGTCTTCGACGGCCGTGACTCGGCACTTGGAGAAGCTCCACCCAAGACTGTCTCCCTCCTCACCCAGTGAAACATCCATTGGGGTGAGAAAGAGGGCGACCAGCTCTTCTGAGTGGGGGTCAGTGGGAGGGTCACTTTGCCCTGAGGGTGATGCTGGTGGGAGTAAAATGCTCCAGCAGGCCACAATCGCAGAGGTTGTCCCCTTGGGGTCTGGGACAGCACCACTTAGAACCTTGAGGCAGATGGCTCAGGAGGTGGCGGCTGCCGCACTGTTCCTCAGTGGGACCCTTGGGTGAGGACCTGCGGTGGCTGGGGGATCAGGCCCCCATCTGAATGACATGTCCTTTCCCGCCCTCGCTGGGAATACCAGCACGCTCCACTTTGGCCTGGCAGTTGCAAGGGGATCTTCCCCCTCCACCTCCTCATGATGACATGTCCTCTCTCTCCCATCCTTTCCAGCAAGGCAGGAAGGTGGGTACTGTCGGCTTTTGTCGAAATTTTCCTCTGTGGGACCCTCAGGTGAGGACCTGTGGTGGCTGGGGGATCAGGCCCCCATCTGAATGTCATGTCTTTTCTCACCCATGCCGGGAATACCAGCTCGTTCCTCTTTGGCCTGGTGGGCGGGCAGATGGAGGGTACCACCGGCGAGTGGCTAGACCCCCCACCCCCATGAAGGGAGATGGCTCGTTGCCACCTCCCAGTGACTGCCAGGCCCGGTGGCCGCTGTCATTACCCACCGTTCCTGCATTGGCGGGGAATGCCAGCTCGCTCCTCTTTGGCCTGGCGGGCGGGCACATGGGGGGTGCTGCCAGCGAGCAGCCAGACCTCCCACCCCCTGAGAGAAGGTGGCTCGCTGCTGTTTCCCCATGTCCGCCAGGCCCAGCAGCAGCCGGCAGTACCCACTTTTCCTGCATTGGTGGGGAATACCAGCTTGCTTCTCTTTGGCCTGGAGGGCGGGCACATGGGGGGTGCCGCCGGCGAGCGGCCAGACCCCCCGCCTCCTGAGGGGAGGTGGCTTGCCTCCACCTTCCCATGCCTGCCAGGCCCAGCGGCCGTCGTCAACACCCACCTTCTGTACACTGGGCCAATTTCAACCGGTGGCTCTAATTGTATCGAGTGGGAGTTTCCTGAGAGTCTTGGATTGGAGAGGGTAACTCCAAGGTCTCTTTTGCAATCTTGTCCAAACTTGGGTGATGGCTGTAGGAGAGCCTGCAAAACACTCCCTGGGAATATGGGCTCTCTAAGTGCAACGGGGGCCATTCCATGTCCCACGAACTGTGAACCACAAACTGGTTCGGCAACAGAAAATGTTCATTGTGTTTCGCAATCTCAGGATCGTTGTTGGCACCAAACCACGATCCGCAGAGTCGTTATTTTTTTTTGGTTCGTGCCCATGTCTAATCACAATCCTTTCACATTGTCTCCCCTAGGTATTCCAGGCTTTGGGTAAGTGGTTGCTTTTGTGTGTTTGGCTTTTGTGTTTTCCCAGAAGAAACAATGGAGACAAGTAGTGACCACTTTCTTCAGGAGCCCATAGAATGCGACTGTTTGATACAACTTGCTTGAAATTTAGTGGACAGACAGAACTAGGTTCTCTGCAACATCACAAACATACAATGGCCAAGCAGCAGAATTGCAGAAACACTAAGAAGGACACCCCACCCCCAAGTTTCATGTCTCAGAGTATGTGGCAGTCCCTGTAGCCTCTGACTCCTTCCAAAGCCCTCTGCTGGCCACTTGCTCATGGGACGAGGCCATAAAGCATGCAGCTCAAGGAGGGCAATCAACTCACAGAGGGACATCCCTGGCATCAACTGGATGAAGAAGGAGAAATGGCCAGGTGGAGAGAAGAGTGGGCAGTGGCAGCAGCATAGTTGGCAGTGGCAGCTGCTGCCAAAGAAAGAAGAGCAGCACTAGCAGGAGCTGAGGAGGAGGATGCCATAGACTGATGATGAGTCAGCAAGACCCTTCCTCCTGGAGGACCTTTATAGCAAGAGAGAAGAAAACTTCCAGGCCATCAAGGAGATGCTAGACAGCCTCCTGGAGATGGTGGAGGCAAACCTCCTCTACAAGGAATGTACCAAGCTCTATCCACACTGTAAGAATAAGTTATTGCTACCTTTCCCAATGATGGTGCTTCTCAAAAGTAGATGTGGCTGCTGGCAGGTGGATGGAGTAAATGAATCCTCCTCTTCCTAAAATGGGGCACAGGGCCAGACCATAACCGCCCACATGAATCTCTTCCTTCTCCAGTTTCCTTCAGTTCTACTGTGCCATTTTCCCCCAGATTTTCAGCATATAAGTGTTGATATTGATTTGTTTGTTTCTTCCAGCAGGGGAAAGGCAGAGGAGGGACCTTGCCCTGCAGATAGTCCATGAATGGTGCTCGGAGCAGGGGAATGGTTGTGGAATATTTTCTTCTTCTTTTTTTGCTTTATTTTTCAGAGGGACAAAAAACTCTTTCCTTCAAAATTTCCTTGTTCATTCTGAATGCTCTGTGGGTTGAGAAGAAGGGAGGAGGCTCCTCACTGAGTTTTAAAGTCTACAAAAAAGCACCCTTGGACCTCAGAGAAAGCCCAGCCTTTCCTCAAGATGCCTGTTGCCCATGTTCATTTCCCACTTACTCCCTGTGGTACCTATACAAGTCTTTGTGTTCATGAAGTAATCTCATGTTACTGTTCTCCAGTTTTACCTCCCTGTACCTCTGGTTATGTGGAAACACAGTGTGCTAGAAGTTTGTGCCACATTTTTCCTAATGTGAACCCCCTGTCTTGTACACAGAATCACCTGAGTCCCAAGAAGAAGAGAACAAGGATGATTTGTGGCCCTCCTTAGTGAGCACTGGTGGCCCTCCCTTGCAGGCACATAGTGACAGTAGTGACACCACCCCTTCAGTAGGCAGGGTGCATCTGATAATGCTGCACAGGCTATGAGTGGGGAATCTGAGTATGTTGTTCCCACTGGAAGCAGCACAGATTACTAATTGCAGTGTATTGCCACCTTTGCAGAAATTCTGGGCCTACCTTTACCCTCACAAGTGAGATACGGGGCTGGGATAGAAAAAAATGACCGAGGGCCAAGCTACAAGTGATGAATGACACTTGAATGGCAAGTGTATTTCTCCCTGTTCACTTGTGCTCCACTCAATCCACTTGCCGTTCAAGTGTCATTCGTCACTTGTAGCTTGGCCCTCAGATTCAGATTAGGTGGTATAGTAGTAGTAGTTGTGTTCTTGTTGCCCACGTTTGTTAATTAAAGATGTTCGTTGTTTGTCACTTGTTTCCAAACTCAGAATGATGGCACAAAATTGAATGTTTAAACACTCAGTAGTGGTTTATCTAACATTAGGTAACATTTCAAGTAGTACTCTGCAGGTTACTGAGGAACAGATGTATGACACATTCTAGGTTTTGTAATGTAAGACAGAACAACAATGATCCCTCCCCTTCTTTGATATCCAGGAGCAGTTCCTCAAAGCACTTCATCACCAATCAGGGACAGGGGCCTGTAGGAAAGAACAGAAAACAAGTTAGGCAGCATTCCAGCAATGACCAAAAGACCTGATTAGGAGACTGGCTGCATTTCCTTGTTGGATGCTTCTTCAGGACACTTGTTGAGCAAATGTGTAATCCAGTGATGTACCTTCAAGTACAAATTCTGCCCCTTGTTGCAGTCCATGCCTGCACTGGAGGTACATTTCCAAACCAGAAGTGCTTTCACCCACCCAAGGCCCCCCACCTGTGATCCTTCCATCCTGTTGCCTACAAAACTTAAAGGTATCCACACAAAAAAGACAGACATATCTGGACTAGTACCATCTTTCCTTGTCTGGGAAAGTGTCTGATACTGTGATTTAAAGCAAAGAAGTTCTGTACCCTAGCCAAGTGACAAAGGATAGGGAAGTTTTACACCAATAACTTAGGAGGATGAGGTGGACCACTAATCGTGGGATCGTCTTTGGTGATTGTAGAAACCTGGTGAGAGGTGCACCTGTTGCCTGACTGACTGCACTCACCTTCAGACTCAAACACTGGGTCAACCCCACTCTTGTGCTTCCTAGTGTGGATTGGATTCTGCTGCAGGAACAGAGTTCTGCCTGAAACATGAAAGGGAACTCCATCAGGAGATGTGTCAGTCACTGTCAACCAGAAAGCAAGTCATCTATCTTTTTCCAGGGTCAGGAGAAGGACAGGAAAGTACAGTGAATGTTGGAAAAACACACATTTAGCTAGCCTTTCTGTGCAATGGTGATCAATCATGCAGATGGATGAGGATTTCTGCAGGGCAGCCTCTGGATGGTCTGCCTAGAAATAAATAAGGAGTCTTACTGTTCATCATCACCACTACTGGAATATGCAGGAGCCTTCTCTCAGCTGCACAGCAATGAAGGGGAGAGGTGATGATTGTCAGAAAGCATCTCTTTCCTGCATCTCCAGAGGGAGAGATGCTTCTTTCACCAAGGATGTGGAATCTGCAGTGGGAAGGAAAGTTTCAAGTGTTAACAACAGAATACAACATCCATAACAGGAAGACTTTAGCGGCGGTGCTGGTTCAGTTAATGAGATGGTGTGCAATATGTTTGAACCAACTTGAAATATGTGCAAAGAAGTTAGTAAAACTGTAAATGGAAAAAAAATAAAATGAAAATAGCCTCCTTTTGGGTGAGCTGGGGTGCATTTCCTACCTGTCCTACTGGCCCACCAGCCACATTGATGTATGCTTTACTACTTTTGGATTCCTGATTCTAATTTGATTTCTAAGGCCAATCATGCAGGTTAGGTGTTTTCTATCCATGGGAAACTGGGAAGAGCATTCCCATCCCAGCCTGACTGGACAAGGAGGATGCTTGGGGGCATGTTGGTCCTGCTGTCACCCTCCTAAGTTTCTAAGTCCAAGGTTGGGAAGTTAGACAGTGGGAAGTTGATCTTGAGAAAGACCACCAGTTTCATGCTCAGGGGAGCATCCGTGAACAGTGAAAGCTGATGGATGTTTCATGCTTCAGCATCCCAGTTGGGATTGAGTTTTCCCAACCTAAGGGTGTCCTTCACAATGAGGTAAAGGGGGTGGACCATGTAAAAAATGCTCAAGCTGTTGACCACTAACCAGATGTTGGCTCTGCCATCCATCACCCATTTCTTCATAACCTACTCCCCTACCAGCCTTTGAATGACATCAGAGATGTTAGTTGCCATAGGCACCCTGTCCATCACTCAGGTAGAGTCTGGCAGTAGCCAGCCTGGTGGGATCTCTCACCCTCTCTAGCACTGGTAGCTCCATCTCAAAGGTGTTTATATTGCCACCAGTCTGCAGTTGGATAGCCCAAGTGAACCTAATCTTGTCAGGTCTCAGAAGATAAGCAGAGTCGGCCATGGTTAGTAATTGGATGGGAGACCTTCAGTGAAGACCAGGGTTGCAGATGCAGGCAATGGCAAACTACCTCTTTTAGTCTCCTGCCATGAAAACCCCACCATGGGTCACCATAAGTCAACTATGACTTGAGGGCACTTTCCACCACCAACATACAGTTAGCAAGAGGTTCACATGATGTGCATTTGTGCTGGTCCAAAAGTCTGATGTGAAGTAAACAGTTCTCCCCAAAGCTAGAGACAACTGTGTCTTCACAAACTCTCTGGCCACCTTATAAAGGGCCGGCACTATGTTCCAGCTCGTTGAGGTATGAGTGAGAATCATGGACCAGGGCTACACATCATAGAGCAGCTAGTGGAAGCAGATAGCTTCCACTGTGCTGCAGGGCCTGCTGTCAAGAGCAATTATCTTACCAATAAGGTGAGTGATCCTCTTACTTGCCTGCCCGATCCCATCTCAAGACACTCTATTGACTACAAAGCCCCTTGGCTACCAGAGATCCGAAGGAAAGAGAACTGGAGGTAGAGCTGGGGAACCAATCCTTCCCTCTCTGGTCAGTGGCTGAGTAGCCATCTGGGGAAAAGCTCGAAGGGCCAATTTACAACCTAAAATGTAAAATATATTCCAATAAAGTATTTACATGCACAAAATATAGGTTAAAAATAAGCGAAAAACATAAGGCCCAAATGGCAGGCTACATACATATGTTAAAAATTGCTAAAACATTCTCCATACACAGATGATGATACAGTTCAATGACCAACACAAAGACAGATCACACGTGTTTCAGCCCTAAGGCCTTCCTCAGCGGCCAAGTGCTTTATCTAAAAGAAAAAAAGGGGAAAGGAAAAAAAATAGTGTTGGCAACCACTACGCTCTAGAAATATTTTTTGGAAAAACACTAAAACAAAATTTATCTCTTGTATTGTGTGGTATAATACAAATGTTACTGCAGACCAGAACTGCACTCACACAATGCTCTTCATTTGGTATTTTATTCTGTAGAAAAAAATGTTACAAATAAACTAATTAATTCATACTAAACTCTTTAACCCTCTCCCTCCCAGGGCCCTCCAATCTCAAACAAACCTGATGAAACACACCCAAATACATGGAAACCGAGCCTCAGGTTTGTTTGAAATTGGAGAGCCCTGGGTGGTTAATGAGTTTAGTATGGAATAATTGGTTCATATGTAAAGAATTCATTCGTTTTTTTTTTTTTAAACTTTTCCTTCCCCCTTTTCTCTTAGGTAAAGCATTGGGTGCATTTCTATGTTGGTTTCTGAATGTGTGGGTGAGTTTGATTATAAGTATTGTACAATTGACCACTGAGGAAGGCCTTAGGGCCAAAATGCATATGGTCTGTCTTTGTGTTGGTCATTGAACTGTATCATCATCTGTGTATCGAGAACGTTTTAGCAATTTCTAACATATGCATGTAGCCTGCCATTCAGGCCTTATGTTTTTAACTTGTTTTTAACCTATATTTTGTGCACATCCATAATAAATATTTTCTTGGAATATATTTTACATTTTAGGTTGTAACTTGACCAGTCTATTTTCCTCCCTGCTTGTTTGGGTTGAGTTTGTGGGGGCTTTCCCCCTACTCCCTCTTCTTCTTTGTTGTTGCTGAGTGGCCATTTGACCATCATCATGTCTCTTTCCTGAAGAAGCATTGCTTTGTGGTGCATCTTCAAATGGGTCCATTTTCCACTTCTGGTCCTCAATCCAGAAGTGGAAAGATGATCAAGATCTCTCCCCTGGTTGATCCTCACTCTGAACAACTGACACTGGATGGACTTCTATACTGTGGAGGTTGTGGTGCAGCCCACTCGAACCAGTGGGTGCCTGTCGAGTTACCTCCTGCAAGGTGCTTGGGGAAGACACAGTGTGCCTGGCAAGGGCAGGAAGGGTTGCCGGGGGAAGGGGTTGAGGTGTGAGGCCCTCAAGGAGTAGCATCCCCTCTTCCAGATGCCTAAGGCTCCCTTCCCTCCTTACCTCAGGCCTGCTGGACCCCACTGGAATGTGAGAAATGGCATCGGAGATGAATCTCTCCTCCTCCGGAAGTCTCTGTGTCACTTGGGTGCCTGCCAGCTTGACTTCTTCCATGTCAGTGCCAAACATCACACTAGACAACTGCTACCCCACCCCGGGTCCTCCAACTGCTGCTGAGTTACAACAGACATAGAAGGTTCAGGAGAAGCAGCAGGTCCATATTCAGTCATACCAACTGTCCATGTGCTGGTGGCACAGCAGCAGTAGCAGCCTCAGTTGCACCAGGCAGTGGCAATTTCATAGGTTGTTGCTCCTTTGCCACCCACTGAGGTGCCTGCACACTGCTCTGCTGCTGGCCTCTGCACAGGTGAGGGGAAAACAAGAAGCCTCCCCCTCTACCTCCCTGCACCCCTCCCTCTATTAGCACCCTTCAGAAACTGCTGCACCCCAGGGCCCCTCTTAAAGGGCCTACAGCTCATAGTGTACTGTGAGTGTTGTTCTTCACTAAGTGTCCTGGGATAGCCCTGTTGCCTGTCTAGCTACACCTCAGCTGCAGTTTTTTCTGTCTAATGTGCATGTAGGCCTGTCTACTGATAGTTCAAACCCAGGGAAACGCCGCAACTCCCTAGGCTAAACAGTGTTGGTACAGTACTGCCTACAAGGCCAGTTTGGTTGAAATTCAATCTTTCTATGTACTACTTCACAGGACAAAGCAATGCCACAGGACCTCAGTGCACATTCCTACAGGCAAAACAGACACAGCTAAACTATCCAAACCTGAACCTTAAGCCCCTCCCCATGCATTCCAGCTCACCACAAGAGTTGGAGCCAACAGTGGTGGTCAAACTCAAACTATGCTCCCACACTGCCTGTCAGTGTCAGATGTGATTCTAAGGTCTCAGATGTGATTCTAAGGTCTCACACCTTATGATGTGATTCTAAGGTCTCAGACTCACACACATAACACAAGGCATTCATTTGGTGACCTTGTTTGCTGCTATTCTTCCTCCTAAACTGTGACATCCATAAGCAAAGCCATCCTCTTTATGGCAAGCATGCAACCCAACAGTATAAAATGTCCCCATGCATTCCCACAGACCACGTGATGTCACTCCTCTGAGTACAAAAAGGTTAACCAGAAGTACAAAAGTTAACCAGATGGAAGAGTAGCATGGCTTAGGCCATGTTGTCATTATGCCCTTATATGGCTTAGTATCTGATTTCTCCCAATCCACAGAACATGACAGAACTGGACAGACCCTCCTTTTCCTAATGTTGGAGCACTGTGGACCCATCTGCTTGACCAATCGAGGGAATCACTCTGGCTTCTCAGCGGATCTGGTGGACAATGCAGTGGAGAATGGCAGGTAGGGTGGTCCTCTGGCCTCCTCCAAGGCCCACATGAGGATTGTATTGTGGTAGTGCAGCCAAGCATTTGATTTTATCAAGGAGGGTAGAGGGAATTCCTTTTCCTCCTGAGCTTCCCCTAACTTAATCACCAACACCACCTTGTTTTCAGAAAGAAAATAAAAACAAAGAAAAGGAAGGGGAAATGAATGGACATACCTGAAAGCAAAGAGGCTCCCACACGCAGGCTCCAAGCCGTCAGTCACTGACATAGACACATGCCAATCCAACTATATTGCTGCCTTCATAGGTTTTTCTTTCCTCGTATTTCAGAGTCGATAGGTAAGGTCATGTTCCTAGGATCCCATTGGCAGGAAGACAATGCCATTGCTTGGGTAGCAGCAGCAGCAGCAGCAGCAGCAAAAAAAAAAAAGATACACCTTCCCCTCTATCCTCCAACAGAGCTGAATAAACATTTCTGAATCTGATAGGCAGGAAGGTGTAGCAGTGCTCCCCTGAGTCCCAAGTAGCAGTGAGATAATGCCATTGCCTGGGAAGCACAGAACAAAACATGCACTTAAGTACACCATGTACATTTCCCTTCCCATCAGCTGAGTTAATTGATATAACACTGAGGGTTCAGTCTCTCCCCTTGGGATATAATTGGTTGGTAGACTTGCTGTTAAGGAAAACAAGATGCTGCTGGCCCAGTGTCTGCCTGTCTGCGCTGCTGCTGCTGCACAGGTAAGAACCAAAAGGAAACATATGAACTTTTCAGTGGGTAGATGTCATTATAATTTAGTTTCCCACATTGGCTTAACTGTTCCAGGTACTGCTTTAACAAAACATCAAATACCTGGTGCATTTTCAGCTCATTTATTTTGTTTGACACACCTCTAATCCAATCCATGATGCATAAATTATAAACGTATAATATTAAAAGAGATTTAAGGGACAGGGGATGTATTCAAATTGCAAGCTTATACATGAAACTCAGAAATGCTGTTTTGAAGCTAAAATTGCAGCATTTGGGTTCAGTTTCAATATTTATGTCTACTGTGGATATGAGATTCCAGTTTTTGAGTGCCTACTGATATTCATGCTTAGATTTTGTCCTGCAATATGGGGAAAAGTTTGTTCAAACTCCAGGTGAATTGCGAGTTTCCAAAATATTGTACAGTCACTTTAACAGAGATCGTTCTGAACAGTAGAACAAAACTACAGCTGCCACTGTAGTTAGAATAGACCAAACATCGTGCCGATGTAGAAACTAGGGCTGCTGGTGACCCAGTGGGGGCAGGGGATCCCCTACACCGACCCTTTGCCCCCAGCCACCACTCACGTGGCTAGGTGGAGGGGGGTCAAGGGAACAGGCCTCCTAGGCACGCTCCCAGGGTGATGGAACAATGTCATTCTCAGGAGTTATGTCATTGTGCATGCCCAGGAGTACTCCCACACTTTGCACTGGCCAATTTGGGCCCCAAACAAGCAGAATCCTGGCCCAGCACAGGGGAACAGGCAGGGGAATAGTCATCCCGGGAACACTCCTGGGGTGGCATGGCAACAGCACTTGCGGGATTCTAAGCATTCCCAATTGCTTCCCAATTCTAGTAATTTCCTAAGCTATGGAAAGGGGTTTTGTTTGTTTGTTTGTTTTGCTCAAATTTTTGAAGCGAAGCACTGCTATACAACCATTGTTTACGTTTTTAATTTTTCAAAAAATATTCTGGAAAAACATTTCAAAAAATTAAAAAGCAAACAAGAGGGGGGAAGAAAACCGTATTGGATACAATTTCTGTATTATGTATGTTTTTGTATGTTGATTAGTTTTTTGTTTTGTTTTTAATTATATAAAACTTTTAATTAAAAAAAAGAAAACCAACTGACTGCCTTCATACTGGTTCTAACTGACCAATCAGAGAAGGGGGAGCAGCCTGTCAGTCAAGCTTTCCATTCTAGGAAATAGTTAACCCTTCCCCTCCCAACTCTCTGATTTTGCTGCACTTTGGAAACCTGCTGATCAGTGCAGTCCATCACAGTGCACAAGGAGAAAAACCACATAGAATGCAGGAGAAAATCAATTCTGCAGCTGATGCAGCATTTCAACTTGCAGAACACAAAAATGCAGTTTGGAGACTGAAGTGAAGTATTTTAATCAAGTGTGTAGAACTCAAATGAGACATTGAATCTGTATAGGGCCAACCAGCAAAAAAGCCCTGTGCGGAAAAGGCCCAGTCTGCTTCATAGCTGTTGTTCCCCAGCTTTATGCCAATGGTAGAAACTTTTGACTAGTTAGGATGTTTGCATGAATTGAGATGCTAAATAGGGGAGGAAGTTAAGCCATCTCCATTATTGCTCAGCCTTTCATACAGTTCTATTGTAATGCAAGTGATTGACTTTGAAATTCTGGAAGTGGAACATGCTTGTCATCTTCCCCTCCACCAGGGGCATTGTTAGTTTCCTGATGGATTAATTTTAAATGCTGCCAAACTTGTGACATCAAAAGAGGTTAGCCAACGTAAGCATGTCATTGATTGTCCTTATTTCAGAGCAGTGCAGGCTTGTTTGCCCAGAGTCTTTGTTCTGCATGGCTCAATGTACAAGAAGTTGTCAACTTTGCCTGGGTTTATTAGGCTCTGTGTTGGGAAAGCTACAGATTGTCTCTAGCAGATCTCAAAAATAGCTTGTGAACTACTACTAGCTGGCTGCTGCTGAGTAGTTTGTGCAGCTCCTAGAAGAAAAGATTGTGAAAGATGTACGTTAGGCTTTTTTCTTTAAAAACAAAAAGCCTTTTATTTCATAGGATTTTCTCTGTGCTGCTTAGCTGACAGCTATATTTCTGGTACTCTTCCTAGTTTGTGTTCTGATTCTAGGACTGAATAAAATTTGGTTGCATGCTGGGGGGAGGAGAGGTAGCTTGGGTTGTTTTTCATGTATTATTTATGTTATTTATAGTCCGTCAGTCTCACTGCTACTCAAGGAGTATTACACAGTGTGAATATCAAAGCCATTAGTCAATGTCAAAGCCATTTCACAGAACGATGTAATGAGTATATAAATACAAATTTACAAAGTTTTAAAAACCAGCAGAAATCCAATACTGAGCTGAAAAAATGTTGATACAGAACATAAGCAATTCTATAACTGACAAGTGGGGAAGAGCTCCCAGAGAAGAACCATGTGTTACCCCCTTGTTTTCTACTAAACCTCACGGCAAGAGCTGGATTTGGTTGGATGACATGGGCCAAAGAGGTAAAAAGGGGGAAAGATTTCCCACCAAATAGTCATTTCTGTAGTTTCAAGCACACATATCTGCACACATACACTTAAATACAATTCTGCAAGAGTTTCTCTGAGATAGTCTCCCAACATCTGCACTCTAAGGCTCATGTGTCAACTCATGATACTTAAAAATACAGGATGGAGCATGCATGCTGCACAATTTAATCTGTTACTCTAAATGGGGTGTCTCCTTGTGAGTTGGGGGAATTAACATTCAAGGAGACACATCAAGAGGGGGTAACTGCAGGATCTCCATCAACATATACCAGAATGATTCCCTTAGAGAACTCTCAAGTAAACAGGTGTTCAATGGGAATAGTTTTTATTAAGGGGGCAGTAAAAGAGCAATTGCACAGAAAATCCCACACAGCATACACATAGGGTTAACTAGGAAATCAGAGGGCTATAGTTGCCAGACTTGAAGAAGGAAGAGGAGCTTAATGACCTGCACTTCACGGAAGAGAAGGGAGTAATCAGACGTAATCTGAGGGTGAGTGGGTAGGTCCGCAGTACGTATGCACGCATGCACACACACACACACAAACACACACACACACACTGCTATGTCTGATGGTGGTCGAGTTATAGTGTAAAACATACCCCAGGGCAAGATTGCATTTCTGCCCCCAAAACAATAGCTTAACGGCTGTCTCCAGAGGTTGTCAATGAGTTGGGAAAGGTATGATTGTGTATATCTGGGAGAAACTATAAGTGAAAACAGCAATTGATGTCCTATGATTACCGGAAGGGAATAGTTACCAGGTCCCTGAATAACTCTGATTAGGAAGGTTGATAAGAACAGAAGAGTGTGCGTGAGATAAGCTCAGGAACTCTTGGAAGACCTCTTTTGTCTTAAATCCTTGAACATCTTCGGGGTGTGAGGCCACTAGTCAGTCTTGCCTATGACTCTCATTCTAGTAGTTTTCCAACTCCAGCTGGGTTGGGATTGGGAACCATTCTGTCTAGCCAGGCAGCATATCTTGTCCTCAGGGCACATGAGGGAAAGGGGTTTGTGATTTTGTCATACTCATAAACTTTCAGTGTGAGGGAGAGTCTGACTGCTAACACTTGAATGTGGCACCAGAACAATGCACAAATTATGCACCAGAATGAAATAGCCAAATCAAATAGAACACAAGCCACACCCTTGCTTTTGCTGCCTGGTTACTCTCTGTTTGCTCACTCCAGATATATACAGATAAGTTTGTATAAAATAAGTTTTATATGTTTGGTCTTTCCAGTCTTCTGTACCAGTTGTTCATTCTACCCTTTCTTAGAAGCAGTCTGGCACTAATGAGAAGCATAGACTGGCTTGAAAATCTATCCGCTTCTAGTTAGAAGTGCATTGTTTTCCCTAGCAGTATTCTTGATTACTTTGGTTGCCAAAAATGGCTACATCGCTCAGAAACCTTCGTAACACTTATCAGGAGACCACCAAGAAGGCTTGTAGCATTTAAATTCAAACCCAGTTCTCACAAGAGACCTAAAAAGCACCTCCAAGTGGTTTGCATTGCTATCTGGCTGTGGAAGCTATTGGAATGAAGTACAGTCTACAGAAGAGTATTTCTGCACATCTTTCACCTGCTTGCCTGCCCATTTGCAGTGAAACAATTCTTCTTGCAACGAAAGTACATGCTGCTATGCTGTGATTTACTACTTTCTCTCTAGTGCTACAAATATAAGCAAGCAATCAGGTAAGTAAATGGTGGCAGTGTTAGTACACATAGATAAGACTAGAATGAGTCTATTAACTACAGTTTAGATCCAATAGTTTCTTTAGCCAGCCCAAAGTTTTAGATAACATGGAAGCTCTGTTTGGGCCTCATATGTTAGCTAGGGTTGTTGTGAAATTCTCTTAATTCCTCTTTGCTGAATTTTACCCTGAAATCCAGTAATCCTCTCCTAGTCCTATTTTTAGGAATTTGTGTCAGTTTCAAATCAATTCCTCTTTCACAAAGAGGAAGATTCAATTTAGCTCTCTAAGGAGTGATGTATTTATTTATTTATATAATATATGCATAATTGAAAAATTAAAAACAAGATGAGTCATTAAACAAACAATTAAACACAGCATGGACTTGTCTGAACATATCCTTGCTGCATCAAACTGTTTTTACCCTTTGAATCATTTTACAGTGGTACAACAACAGGAAATCTACACTATCATAATAAAATCCGATTTATATACCGCCCTTCAGGATGACTTAACACCCACTCAGAGCAGTTTACAAAGTATGTTATTATCCCCACAACAAAACACCCTGTGAGGTGGGTGGGGCTGAGAGTAGAGATGAGCACGAACCAAAATACGAACCAAAACAAAGCACGAATCAGGCCGATTCATAGTTTGTGAACCAGCGGTTTGTCAGATCCCATTTCTGATGAACCACCACGAACTTTAGGCTGGTTCGTTTGGGTTGTTTTTTGGTTCATCACTGCAGACAGCCTGGTGCCAATCAATCAGTTTCCTAGGCAACAGAAGGTCCTGCAGACCTTCTGCTGACCCGGAAGTGAACTTCTGCTGGCCCGGAAGTGATCTTATGCTGACACGGAAGTGATGTTTTTCTGACCTGGATGTGATGCTTTCACAAACCAAATGAACCAGTTTGTGAACCAGGGGCAGGTTCGTGAAAGTTCGTGGTTTGTGGTTTGTGAAATTTGACGAACCCGGAACCATGTGGTTTGGTTTTTTTCTGGTTTGTGCCCATCTCTAGCTAAGAGAAGTCCAGAGAGCTGTGACTAGGCCAAGGTCACCCAGCTGGCTTCAAGTGGAGGAGTGAGGAATCAAACCCAGTTCTCCAGATTAGAGTCCAGCGCTCTTAACCACTACACCAAATTGGCTCATATGGTGAAAAAAACCTCAAAGATAAATTAATGAGAAACCAAATAGAATTTCTCATTCAAAAGAGGAAAAGAGAATAAGATGCTATATCTAAAAAGAGAAAATTTTGGAAAAAGAAATTCCATCCCTGGTAACAACCCTAAGGGAGCTCAGTCAAAGACTGTCTAGCATTTCTACTTACTTGTCCAGTTAGTTTCATGCTCTCAGACTTCCCAAACCATCTGGCTCTTTTAAACTCAAAATAAAAAATTAAAAAGGCAATATAAAATAGCAAAACTGTCGTACTATTTTGATTACAGTTTTAATAGCACTAGCCCTCTTAAAAATAGTCATTACTCTTATTAATGCTTGCCTATCTATATATATAAAGACAAGTGTCCTGACTGACTCTTCAATGCCCAGCCCAAACCCCTGGACGTAGAAACATGAAATTTGGGGAGGACATTCCTTTTGTGGTGTAGAGGCTAACTAAAAAGGGATTTTAAGAAATTCACCCCCTAAGGAGGTAAAAAGGGGTAAAACGTGTTTTCCCATAGGGATACAGCTTTCCTGTGTGGCTGGCAGGCTGCTCATCCCCTTCCCCCGCCAACTGCCAACTCAGCCACTCTGCCCTGAGGTCATTTGCATATGCAGCCTTGATTGGTCATCATCCCAACATTCTAAACAGTATGCAGGACACATGCAGTACTCAGGACACATTCAATGACGTGTCCTGAGGTAAAAATACACTTCCCCTCTAGGTTTGCCAATCTCCCTATGGGGCCTGGCTTTCCTTTGTGGCTGGCAGGCTGATGGGTCCACTGTGGAACTGTGTTCTGAGGTAAAAACTACGTCAAGGAAACTGCAGACAGTTGAAGAAAGACAGTACAAGACTCCTGAAAAGGGATTTTATATAAAAGTCAGTATGGCAGCTGAGTTTTTAAATGTTCATGGGGAGATGGTACATGACCTTTCTAGGGGTCATTTCAATGTGAACCTCTCACATGAACCTGCCGAAGGGCCCACCATACCACTCCTCCCTCAGTCCAACTCCATCTCACACCTCTTGCAGCCATCACCTCTTACTGCCCCCAAGAAGCCTCCTGGCAGATGTTGTGCAAGATATACCGATGCTAAAAGGAGGAAGCAACTTAGAGATGCGGCAAATAAATATGCACATCATACTCCTGCAGTACAATGAGCAGCAGTGGCCAAGTACCAGCAAGTCCTAAGTCCTTGTAGTATTTTAAAATTTTTTAATGGCATTTGATATTTGTATTTCTGTTATCCGCCCTGAGCCTGCGAAAGCAGGGAGGGCGGAATATAAATGTAATAAATTAAATTAAATTAAATTCAAGGGAAAGGTGACCATTCCAGCAGGCCTGGGCACAGTAGTGAATACCCTAGCAGACCTAACAGCCACGATATACCCTGATGTCATCACTATCATGAAGAAGTCTATGGACGGGCTGTGCAAGTGTGCCACTCTGACCCCCAAGAAAGACAAGGCTGCCATCATTAATGAAACACAACTTAACTCCCTCGAAGGGGCAGAAATGGAATACAGATCTGTGGACTCAGTGGTGCAAATGGTTGCTGTGGTCCACTACCCTGTGGAGTTCCTCAACATGCTCAACCCTCCTGGCTTCCAAGCTCACAAGCTTCTCCTCAAAGTGGGGGCTCCAAAGTGGAGGAAAACCACCAATGAGGTCTACAAAGAGATCCAGTAGAAAAAAAAAGTTGTATTTTTTTTCACTTTATTTACTGCACTACAATCTTTTCCTTTTAAAAATCTCTTCAATAAATGTTACATTTCGGAATTCACTTCATCAATTTTAGGCATGCTCAACCCTCCTGGCTTTGCTTTATTCAAACACTTTTGTGAAGCTCAGGTACTATTATACTACTATACCAACTCAAACCCCCCCCCCCCTCAACGAAAAACGTTACTTACCCATAAATATTATAACTGGATTTAAAGTAGTTAAATACTGTAGCAAAGCACGGGCATCAAGCTAGTTATGAAAATAAATATTAGTTGCTTTACACTGAAACTCTGATGTGGATTTATTTTGTTGTATGAGTAGCATGGTGTGCCTATTTTCTTTCATTAAAAAAGCTAAAGAGGTATGTGTACTGGTTAGTCTGTCACACTAGCATTTTGGATAAGGCTGCCAGCACTGCCTTAACAAATGCCAGGAGATTTTGAGGGCAGCGCCTAGGGAGAGTGGAGTTTGGGGAGGATGTAACATCACTTCCATGGTGTTGCTGTAGGAATTTCCCCTATAGGTCAATTCCTACAGCATCACTGTGGTGGCTATTTTCTGGATTTTCCCCCTCCCACTCCTCAGTTTCTCAGGCAAGTGGTTGGCAAATTGCTAGACTAATCTTGGAGCCCAGGTTTAAATCCTCAGTGTACCATGGATGCTCACTGGGTAACTTTGGGCTGGCATGTCACTCTCAGTCTAACTTACCTCACAGAATTATTGTTGTAAGGGTAACATGGAGGAAAGAATGATGATGTAACTGCCTGGGGGAGAAAAGTGGGGTATAAACATTTCAACAAATTATGGACTGCTGCCTAGTGCAGGCCTTCCCTATCTGTGAATAGACAGGCAATGCACCATTCCAGTCTCTGTGTTATTTCACAGAAAGTCAAAACTGTAAAAGCATCTGAGCCACAAAAGCTTTATGGGAAACTTGAAAGAGTAGTACTAAGGGAAAAAAGAAGCCATACAAGTATCTAATAAAATAAGCAAAACAGTAATGTTAGATTTTAGTAGGAAGAGGAGATTTCCTCCACTGAATTTAAAAATGTGACTCTACTCAGTGTTTGTCAAACAGCAGCAGAAAACTAATCTCTCCAAGGGCACAGGGTAAACACACAGGATTGAAATTCACAGCTTGCGCTCACTGCAGCTCTGCTGTCCTTGAACCCTGCCACTTAACGATAAAAATGTTAACCACAGATACTGGATCAAGAGGAAAGCACATCACAGGGTCAATCTTCGGCATTTTCAAGCCTTTCATGCCAGGGCAAGTTGCTGAGCTAATGGTTTCATCAAGCTATTCGGGTCACACAGGATGTAATCTGTTTAGAGGTCAAGCATGGCTTCAGTTTCAGACTTTTCCTTCTCCTGCTCAGATGCCAGTCAATTGGATCTTGGGAAACTTGTTACATATTTAAAGACTTGACAAAAGCAAACTATAGGGCTTCTCACAATTCTGCTGCTTCTGCACCAAAGGGATTCTGCTGACCTGCACTTGTCCTCTAGCAAAACGGAATTTTGCAGGTGGGACCAAACGGTAGCAGAAAGAGTATTTCATCATTGGCAACTTTAGCAGAGATGTGCAAAAGTTTTGCTGTTTTATTCCTGTATCTCCATTTGACTTTCTGCAAGCCAAGATTGAATGTTAAGGGCAGAACTCTCTCAATGTGCCTCAAAATTTGAGCATAACAATGGTAAAATAGGTATGCACGATACCCCCACCCTGAAATGTAGCAAGTCTGACAGAAACTTTTTACTTCCATAGAAATGTCAGAAATTTTTCCTAAACACACTAAAAATGTCATTATAATTGAAATTTGGGGGCTGTCATGTTCCTGGAGCCCCATGACTCTTAAGCACTCCAGAACATATGCACTGCAAATAACAATAGATAACCGTGCTGCTTCTAGCACTCAAAAAAGAAATGCACAGATAATCCTTTTAAAGAAAAAAAAACAGTAAGTCACAATAAAACTAAAAATAAAAGAATGCATAAATATTAGGCAAGAATGTCTGACTTCTGTATTTCTAGATACCCACTTTTCCCAATATTGATCTTAAGGGACCAGAACTATCTGACCAAACAGTCACTTCAGGAAGCAGGTTGGAAGTGACCCTCTGGTTTTCTGAATGCACACTTTATGCCAGTGTAAAGAAATATATAAGGAATGAACATGGAACCTTTGATGTTTTGGGTTACAACTTACAAGTGAAACTTTGATAATTTTTTTAACCTCACCTTAAGTTTAGGCACTTGCTGCCTAAGCATTGCAGAGGAGGATAATTGGGTCACTTTATCAGAACGTGAAGTCCAGAATTAACAGGATATGGACCACTTACATAGCTTCAAAAATAAACTCTTTTATTTTTTAACCCAAATTCATGTGATTTTATATATATATATATATATATGGAAAGTATGGGTTCCATATATACATATGGAAAGGATGGGTTGTGCAAAGAATGTTGCCATTATGTACTAAACCCAGAAACATTAGATTCTCTAATCTGGTTAAGTAAGGTTAGAGAATACTGAATTTATCCAGCCATTATTTCCTATGGGGAAAACTCTCCGGGGGCTTGGGGAGTATTTTTCAAGCAAACCACCAAATTTGCAGGGGGCCCCCCAAGCCACTCTCCATTGTTTCTATTGGGGAAACATTTCCAAGGCTTTGCGGGCAAAGAGAAACTTTAAGTAAAAGCGGCCTGTGGCCAAATAAACTTGGCCCATCAGTATCCAGCTTCCTGGATCTGATCCAGTAAACTCTTATTTGAACTGCTATAGTCACATTATGCTGGGTTGACATAAATCCTACTATTTAACTGATATATGAATGCCGGATCAGAGAACCCTATCAAGGGGTTTTAGATAAAATTGTTTTAAAGGACAGATTCTACATGCAGCCCTCCTATTGTAAAATAGCACTTGTCGCGAAATAGAAAATGTTAAAAAGAATTAATGAAAAGCATTTAATATGCATTCTACTTTTCATGAATCCCAGCAAAAAAAAAAAAGCCAGTTGCCTACTGAAAAATCTTTACTTTCTTGTTGCGTTCCCATAAAACAGAAATATAACTGCCATTGTAAATTTGTTCTAAGCTCCTACTCACTTGAACAATAATGTAAAACATAGAAAATGACTTTCACAAATGGGACTATTAAACCTGGCCCAGGAATGATAATCTAAAACCATGCAACCTTGAGTTTCTGCTACTTGCCTCTGTATTAAATTGAATCTCAAGACATTTAGACTTAGTGAAGCTGCTATGATTCAAATGCCAATAACAGGCTGGCCCAGCTGCCCCTTTGGGGGGCAGGAGGGGTTGGAGGAGAGGCTAGAGAAGGCTATATAATGGATGCTTGAAAGGCATAAATCCCATGAAAGCTACTCAAAGAATGATCACCAGTCAAGACTTTAATCATTGCCAAAAAAAAAACAACCCACAGATTCAGAGAATAAGGATGATCCTTATATAATAGCTCTAAAATGAAAGTGTCCTCAGAGAGCATTTGTTTCATTACAGGACAATTGAGCCATTCCTCAACCTTGTTTATCTTTAGCTTTTCCTATTAGTCCAGAGATACCCACAGAAAGAGTGACAACTTCTTCCTTGCTGTAATAAAGATACAAACATTACTGGGAAAAACAGACTGTGTTGTCGAGTAGTTATTGCACTGAGCTAGTATAGAGATCTCTATGCCATTTGTCTTTGTCATCTTAAGAAAAACCATGCTACATATACTATGTTTTAGAGAAATATTTGGTTGCTGTATAACTCTCACACAAAGTGTTACCTGCACTCCAAAGCACAATTATGGTACCCCGCAGGGGTTGTCTTAATTATGACTTTTGGCTGCAATCCTGTTCACAGTTAGGTTACTTAAATCCTATTAATGGCAATTGGATTAAAACAGTCTTTGTGAACAATCATTTGTCCCTAATCAGTTTGTTCACAACACCTTGCAGTTAATATTGCGTGAAATGATCAATGTAAGCAACAGCCTGCAGAAGTTCAGTGTCATGAACTCCGCTATTAACATACCCATCAATTCAAAGGAGAGTGCTATCACGTTGTTGGCCACTGATAGGTATGAAGATGAAGCGATAGCTAACAATAGACTTGGAATATGTGGGGCTGAAGTGCTTGCAGAATTCCTAAAAAATGAAAGTCGCACATAGGAATGAACAGATGAAAGACTCCAGTGTTCAACAACTAGAAGCCCCAACAGTCTGAGTACAGCAGCAAGAATCACTCAACCAGTTGTCTTTACAATCATCTATTTTCCTTTGTTTGAGACATGTAGTTAAGCCTTAAGAACCTCCCAAATGTTGATACTTGAACATAGGCAATGTTCATTAGTATAATATGATTATGTGAGAAACAGAGATAAAAATATTCAGGGATTCCTAGGGAAGTGATTTAAGACCTTGAAAGGCCACAGATGCAATCATAGAAACAATGCTAGACACAAAATCTTTCTATTTAACATGCTGTTTGTTTAATACAAGAGAATATTAGTGGCAGAGTTTCTCCAGCGAGGCAACTATTGAGCCACAAGACCCAGAAAGCTCACAAATTTAGGGGTTAAATGGATCCACTTTTAGACTGGCAAAGGTACGTGTTCAGTCCCTACTCCAGAACTGCTTTCTTCTGCCACAGCAAATGACATTACTCATTCAGGGGCAGGAATCAAATGATTTGACTGCTCTGCCTTCTCTCAGTTCAAGTCCCTGTCCCTTCCTCCATTCACCTACCTCCCTGCTCTGCAGCTTCCTATTCTCAGTTCTCTTCCCTCCCACACTCCCCCTTCATGTGGCTATCCAAACTTGTCCAGCTGCTTTGCCTCATACAGATTTTTAAAAAACTCTTCCTGCTGAAACCAAGATGTCCCTCCCCCCTCACTTCTCACCAAGTTTCCTGACCCGCCATTCTCCTTGTTGTGTACTGCCTCTTTTAAGATGCTATGCTATCCCAGTATGCCTCAGTGCAAGCAGGAAAGTAGGAGAAACACAGTTTCACTTTCCCTGCTAGAAGTCTGCCCAAGTGCAGGGCCTACCAAAGAACTCTTCAGAACCAGGTAGACTTGCCATTCCCCTGGTGGGAGTGGGGGATCCCCCATCCCCAGCATCTGGCCTGCCAGCTCTCAGCTGACTAGCAGAGGGAAAGAAGGTATAGGAAAACAGTGGTGGGGTGAAGAGCACTTCTGTATGCTCCGGACCACCCCTGTGTACCCCACATGACTCTAGGAATAATATTGCTCCTAGCACAACACAGAAGTAATGGTTCATGCCAGGGGCCAACCCAACTGGGTAAAAATCGACTCCCAATTTAGTGTTTGAAGCCAATTTTTACTCAATCAGCCCCTGACACAACCCATTACTTCCACACCATGCAAAGAATGACATCATTCCTGACATGATACAAGGCACTCCAGAGCACACATGCGCACTTTCTGTACATGTAAGATAAATACCCCCCAACCTGACTCTCCCTGCATCTTTTCATCCCCCAGTTCGGCCCTATAGGGACCTGGCAACTCTAGAAACAGGCTAGGATTACTCTAGGCCTTGTCAGAGTGTGAAAATAACTCTAGCAAGATTCAGACATTGTCAGATCATTCTAATCTAAATGACAGCTAAGTCATATGATCATCCAAGGTTGCAAGGTTGCATCAGCCAGATGTGCTGAGTGCAAAGGTAAATGCTGATTGGATGTAAGTTGTATAAATGTATTCTATGTACAGTGTATTGTGTGCCTGCATAGGTATCAGAGTTTGGCGAAGCACTTTGTCGCTCTGATTTGTAAAGGCCATTGGACTGTGTATATAGATATCTCTGTAAATAAATCTGTATATAGTTCACCTTACTTGGTGTGGTCTCTGCTGCATCTAACCTGCTAGCCAGTAAGCTGCTAGAAAGCTTTCCGTCCGGCCTAGAGGACAAGAAGAGCTTTTAGTTAAGCACTGTTATATCTTTTCTTCCAAGCCAAGTTACCTGCCCTGTGGTTACTGTTATTAAAAGAAAATTCAAGTTAACAGAAACTGGGTTTTTTGTTGTTTCCTCCCCTCACTCTTTTCCTCTCAGTTCAAGTCAGCCTGCTCTTCCTGTCTCCCACAACACCTTCCTGCTTGTAGCTTTTCTCCTTTTCCTTTCTGGGAACTCTGTATGCATATACATAGATGACTTATATTTTGGACTAGCTGTAGGTAGGAAACATCTTGATATTTCATTTATTGCCACTAGAATTTTAAAAGTGTTATGTTTATCATTCCCATTTTCATTATTTTTTCCTCTCACACATGCTTTTTCTTTCCCCTTTTATAGCCAATAAAAGTTGACCTTGTTACTGAGCTCTCTCTTTTGTTTCTTAAATATTGCACTAATCACAACCAAGTGTACATATGGATGTAAGTAGCTCTCCCATTCTCCTGGTTTTCCACAAATGATGCAAAACTGAATTATGCAAGAGGTCTTTTTACTCTGATAGGAGGGTGGTACTATAAGATTGTGGTTTCAGAAGGACACATCAATAGAGGGATACCGTCCATGGACTTTACTATTATGAGCTACAATGTACTAGCTGTTGCTTTAAGTATGATTCTACTGTAGGCTTACCATTCCCTCCACCTGGGTTACCAAATTTATTCAGTAAAATTCAGTAAATTTTAGAAATTGTGGTTGGGCTTTCATTGCTGTTTCCTTGCTAAGGAACAGCAAATAAACACTGTTTCCCACATTTTTTAACCAGATGGGAGAGGGAGTAAGGCTGAGGCAGAAGGGAAGGGGAAGAGGGAAGGCAGGGAGGGAGTGATCAATCCTACCAGGAGCTGTCCTTCTCTGGCCAATGGGATTCTGTGGAAGAAAAGTACTTTTTTTAAACAGCTGCAAGGAGTTAAATTAGGAGGGTTGCCTCAGAGCAGCCTCCATTTTGCTCTGGCCTACAGGGTTTCTTTTTTCTTTTTTTAATTAAACTTTTATTAAATATAAAAAGAAAACAAGGTTGTTGTTGTTATTAATGTCATTTATAGTCCACTTTTCTCACTGAGACTTAAGGCGGATTACATAGTGTGAGATTAGTACAATCAGTTTCAAAGACATTTCCATACAGTATCAAGGGCATTTCCATACACTGTAAAGGACATTTATAAACAATGTCATAGTATTTTACGAAGACATAGCATTAGCAAGGATCCAATACAGAGTTGAAGAATTGATGAAACAGAACATAATCAATTCTGGGAGTGACATTAGATACCATGAAGCACAGGTAGTATACAGGAGTACATATTTAAAGCAACAGATATTATGCAAGGCAACATAGTGGTGAAGTCTATGGTCCCTAACTCATTAGCGAAACATATGGGATTCCTTTCCTACAATAACACCCTCCTATGGGAGTAAAAATCCTTTTTGAATAATTCGGTCTTGCATTGTTTATGGAAAGCCAGGAGAGTGGCTTTCAGTGAAGAATAGCTTCCCTTCAAATTTGGTAGATTTTGCTTGGAAAATGCCACCTCCAGCCCCCTGGATACCCTCCATAATTTACCTCCCTAGGTATAATGGCAATTGGAGGTGGCTGAGGGCACCTCCTTTGGGGGGCTTAAAATGGCCCCCTGGGGTCCAATCTTTATTAAACTCATGGGCCATTAGAGAACAGTTAGGAATAAGTCCCCTGCACCTCTTTTGAAATTCGGTCCAAAAATACCTCCCCCACACCCCTGGCCACCAGATATACTGTAACTGAATTTCCCATAGGAAACAATGGCCAAATATTACCGAATTTTACCAAATTTGCTCTGTATTCCTAAAACTAACTAAAAATGAATTTAGTATTAGGGGGATAATGATTTTTTTTTTTACTTTGGTATTACTGAACCTGGATTTACCAAATTTTCTTCCTGTGCACACCCCTAGTTTAATATGTCAGTCTTAGAATTGCTAACGCTCTGTTTCAGCGTTTCTTCACCTGTGTGTGTTAGATTCTAAATCTTTACACATTTGCATTCATATACTCTATTACATTGTTTATTGAAATGTCCTTGGAAATTGACTGTACTAACTCACGTTGTGTAATCCGATGAGTCTCATTCAGAAAGACAGACTTTAAATAACATAAACAAACAAATAACTAATTAAGACTGAGGAGGTGAACATAAAGGGATGTGTACATAGGCAACCCTGTAAATGTTTCCAGGGAAACAAGAACCTCTGAAATGGTACCTATAGAAAAGATTAATACTGGATCATTATCTGAGAACCAGTGGACCATTAAACAGCAACTTGGCAGTTATTAGCATTTAATATCTGTTCTCATCTGTCCAGCAAGGCTAAGCGTTTCATGCTTGAGGGCAAAATCTTGGACTTTCTTCTTGATTGCTTGCCAAACAGATATCTTCCTTTTTACAAAATCTTCCAATCTGTTGGAAACACTGTTGAATATTGGATCCCACAAGCTACACATTAACCTTGTTTAAAATGCAGATTGGTTTCTATATGGCCAAGTTTGATTTAAAAAATATTATTGCAGGATCATATACTGTTCTGATTATCAAATCATTCAGTTGGCCTAAAACACTTTCTTCAAAGTTCTATAACTTGGAGCAGTACAACAATTTCTCCTAGTAATGTTCATCGTATTGTGGAATCTTACATGTCACTCAAGAAGAAATCTGTTGTAACCTGGGACACAGCATGGTGATATGCATTGTGGAAGGAAGGTGAGAATGCCACGTGACTGAGTTTTTTTCAGTAGTCGCCTGATGTTTCTTATACTGTGTTGTTCCGGCCTCAACTGCACAATAAATGTTTTTTTAAAACCACTAAGTTGAATCTAATTGCACTCTTCTGGCAAAGAAAGACTTCTGCCAAATCTTTCTGTACTAAAGAAAGTCTCTCTCTTTTGGAATAATACTCAGTGGAATCAATGGTGTCACTGGATTCATCTTAGTGAAAGGGAATCCTTGGAGGTCCCTGTGCACTTGAACAGAGATTTTTAAAAAGTCAGAATGGGACACCTGGTATTCCTGTCATCACCATGAAAAGCTGCTTTCTTAGATTTTTACATGCAGAAAAGTATCAAATGAACAGTGGTTAATGGAACCCACAGAGACTAGAACATGCTGTCTTTTAAAGCATTCTACTGCACCTCCACTCTACTAAAGTACAACTGTATAATGGAACCGTCACCAGTGTTAAGCAAACACACACACATTTCTTTTGTTTCTCTTCAAGGAGCAGGCAATTGCCTTTTCAGTTTAATATTTCACATTGCAGTAAAGCAGCAACAAAAAGCACAGTATGTTTATTCAAAGGTTGTTAGAAGGAGCTACTGCTTTACTTAACATTAAAATTAAATTTGTATACAAAGGCATTCTCTGACTAGAGTGTCCATGCTTCCTTTCTACCAGACTGTGGTTTCATCATTAAATGAACTGTAGATTCCAACCCTTCTTTTCACTGGGGATGGAGTTCACAATGTTCATTACAGAAAAGTTGCTTTCAAGCAATACTTGCTGCAGTCCTATTGCAATGCTCCCTGGCAGGGTTGCAGGATTAATTTTGAGAGCAGTCAACTCTGCATCTATACCTAATGGAAATGTTCATCAAAGCAAAAGAGTCAGACGTGTCAAGATTGGTGACACTTTGTTGCAAATCCAACAGTGGCACCTTGTGGTAAATAGCCTCTAAACATTCATACCATGAAATATGAATCTCTCTATGAGAAATACTGGAGACAAACAATGGAATGTTTGGGTGGAACTTCCTGGCATTAGAAGTATTGTGGGTACAACAACTAGCTCAGAAGCCTGTGTGTAGTGCCTCTCAAAGTTTCACATACATTATTTGTCAATGAGATAAGGTAGATGCTATCTCTAAGACTGAGAGGTGAGACTAAATGAATGTAGAGGAAAATTTGAACTTCGTATTTCTAGCTCTTTCTCTTAGCCCCTGCATTGCACTTGCTTGAAGCTCTTTTACATAATATAAAGGAAGCAATTAAGTGAAGGAGAGGTGTTTGTTATTCCCTTACCTTTTTGATAGATTATTTTCCAATTCAGTATTGCTTAAAGGGCTGTCTGCAGATTTTGTTGCTGTCATTATTTGAAGATGTTGCAAACTCTCACTCCTAGCACCTCAGACAATTACTCTCCTCACTGTCTTGGGGAGGGTGTCTCTCAACTCCATGCACTAAGGCTGCTAGGGATGACATTCATTTTAAAAGCTTATTCCCTTTAACTTGTAATCTTGGGATAAAAGTTAGTAGTTGCCACCACCAGGCATACTGCATGGGTTTGATCAATAGTCGATCAGTTGTACCCTTTATTCCTCTAACTAGAATGTAAACTCCAAACTGTCTCTGTGTATGTGTGTGTTTGCATAAGTGAAGAATCTTGGTCTTCCTCCATCTCCCCCTTTTCTTTTTTCTACCCTATTTCAGACCTCTTTTAAAGTAAACTGGTTAGGAACCAAGGCATCAGCTTGTGGATGAGTTCTCTTGAAGAGTTCTCTTCCAAAAACCAGACCTTTGGTTTTAAGAATTTTATTGTATAAGTTTTTCTTTAAAAAACAGAGACTCTGTTCAGGTGGTAGATGATGCCCACAGCATATAAAGGTTTTTAATAAATAAAAGCATAATACATGAGCAGAAAAGCACAGCCATTTTGTCCTGAGCTCCCTTTGTTGTTACTCTGTGTGCTATGTGGAGTACTTAGCACACTATTGCTAAATGTTTAATTGATGCAACCTCCCCAGTCTGGACAGGACATTCAAAGGAGGTGCCAGAACTGGGTTCCTCTGTATTCCAGCTTTTAAAAAAGCATTCTAGTATATATATGATAAAAATACAAGTACCATGGAACAACTGGCGGAATGATATAATTCTATTAAAACAAATGAAGATATAGGTGCTAACTAGAACTACTTAAAATATCTAAGTATCTCTCTCCCTATGGATGGGTTCAAGCCACTAACACCTTCTGGAAAACCTTACTGAAGCTTGTCCTAGAAGTTGATGGAGACTTGAGTTATCATGCTGGAATGTGCCATGCACATGTGCTTTCCCATGGAATCTAAGACTAATGTATAAGTGCAAAGATATTATGTAGTATGGACAAATTTTCATTTTGCAGCAGATGGCTATCATATTTAATCATGGATAAGGTTGCCAGGTCCCCTTACCGTTCCAGTGGGAAGTGGGAGACCTGGCACTCACTTTTTCCATAATGTTTGCAATTGCATGCTCCCAGGCTCCATGATGATGTCACTTCCAAGAAGTGACATCTTCACACAGGGCATCCTATTGCCCCTGGGAGTATTCCCACGCTCCACAGCAGGCCATTTGAAGCCTAAATAGGCCTGCTGTGAAGTGCAGGAGCCCTCCAGAGCCCTCCCAGTAGTGCTCCCACACTTTGAAGTGGGCCAAATTGGGCCTATTTGGGGTTGAAATGGGTCCACTGTGGAGCACAGGAGTGTTGCCAGGGAGGCGTGATATTGTCGTGCAGGGCCCTGGAGTGTTTCCACACTTCATAGCAAGTGATTTCAGTCCCAAACAGGCCTGATTCAGCCCACTGCAGAGTGAGAGCTCCTGCACTTCACATTAGGCCAATTTAGGCCCCAAAGGGTCCCAATTTAGCCCTTTTGGGGCCTCAAATCGGCCCACTGTGGACTGCGGGAGCGCTCTTGGGGAAGTACCACCCAGGAGTGCACCATTCCACCTAGGAGTGTGCCCTGGGAGGCATGTTTCCCACCTCCCCCCCTGCTGGCTAGGTAAGTGGTGGTGGGGAGTGGAGCGTGGGAGCGGGGAATCCCCCGCCCCCTGCAGGGGACTGGTAACTTTAATCATGGAATACCAATAGGTTCACTGCTATTCTTCCACTAAGGTGGGTACAATATGCTTCAGAATGATGCCTGGACTGAAACAAGATGTACTTTTTATAATGTAAGAGATCCATTTTGCATCTTTCTCTCTTGGAAACACCAGACTACAATGAATAGCAGAACAATTTATGCTGGGTCACAGGTCTGACTTGAGTGATAAATGATTATGTGGGTGCTGAAGGAGGAAACAGGCACATTGTAATTCTGCATAATTTTAGTGAGTATTGTTCCCAGTGACACCAGCACTGGAGAAGTAGCACACAATCACATGTGAAGCTTTTATCCAAGAATCAAAAGCAATTCTAAATTTTTTATACCTTTCAGGGCATAGAAATCTATTTCCCATTCATGGTGTGTGTGTGTGTGGCAGTAACCAATAATAGTTTTTTCAGCTCTAGAAAGGCATTAGCATCCTTCTTTCAGATGCTGAATCTTTCTTAGACTTCTCTCCTATGAAACTAGACAGTGGGCCTGTAATTAGAGGGGAGCACTGAGGCTCACTACTTGTGACACATCTGAGTCCATTTGGAAGTAGGGTTACAAGTCCCCTGCCTGGGGTGGGAGATTCCCTCACTCTGAACTCCCTCCCCCGCCCCGGCAGTGGGGGAGAAAATGGCCACCAGCAGTGACACTCTAGGACTATCCCTCCTCCTAGTCTCTATGGTACTCACAGAACTATAGACTAGAGTGTCACTCTTCATTAAAAGTAGAGCTGGGCACAGACTGGAAAACGGACCTAAATTTAACATGGATCAGCCCAGTTCGTGGTTTGCGAACACATGGTTCATGAGACCACATTTTTCACGAACTTTGGTCCATTTGGGCCAGTCTGTTGGTCCGTGGTCCGTGAGTTCAGACATCCTGGCGCTGATCTATCAATTCCCTAAGTAACAGAATGGATGTCCGCAGACCTTCTGCAGCCCTTGGAACACACCAATCCTAGCCCTTAAAAACTTGATTGGCAGCACTGCCTGCCAACCAGAGAGCTCCCATTCTTCCCTATGTGAGCAAGGAGCAAGAATTAATTCCCTAGGCAATGGAGGGGATGGATGTTCTGCAGCCCTGGCAACACACCAATCCTAGCCCTTAAAAACTTGATAGGCAGCTCTGCCTGCCAACCAGAGAGTTCCCATTTTTTTCTATGCAAGTAATGAGCAAGAATTAATTCCCTAGGCAACAACTGGGTAAGTGTCTGTGGTGAGTAAGGGGGCTCTTCCCCCACCCTTTTCTGTTTGATTTTGCTTCAATGCAACTTTTTGATGCTGTAAGCCAATGCAAATCAATTGGCATTTTTGACTCCTAGTATCTACTGGAAGTTTCCTGGGGGTGGCCACTTTGGGGGTCTGTAACTTGGACCTCTGAAATGCAATCTTGACCAAACTTGGAGGGTAGTTGGAGGAGAGCCTGCTGAAGTCTTGCTGCAAGTTTGGCTTCTCTGAGTGAGAAAGGGGCAGTCCTAGGGCCCCCAGAAGTGACAGACCATGGACCAACCAACTGGTCCATGAATGGGGTGGGTCCATGAAAAGTTTGTAGTCCGTGGTTCATGAAACGTGATGGACCATGGTCCAACAGTCCATGGGTTTTTTCCAGTATGTGCCCACCTCTAATTAAAAGTTAGTGTGTAGCCTCATCTGCAATTAGTTGTTACTAACCAGCAAGGAAGTAGGTTCCTGGTTTTTCTCTTACCAAGTTCCCCCACTGGAGCCCATATCTATTCAGCTGAGAAACTCAGAGAGAAAGAGAGGGAGAGAGAGTATCTGAGTGTGGGGGGAAGTCCTCAATCCTTTCCCCAGGGTGCCCCATGGCTGTCTCTGTGTGGGCTCATGCATTCTGCTGTCTTAAAATTACCGCTTAGTGACTGTAGCAGCGAACAAAATATTGTTAGAAGAGAGATTGGTTCCTCTCTCACCAAGTCCCCTGCTGGAGCCAGTGTCTCAGCTGGAGCTGCCCTCTGGCCAGGACTGGAGAAGGGCAGTGAGCATTTGAATCATTAGTTCCCTGTGAGGGTGACTTTTTTTTTACTTGGTGTATATACAGGTGATGGAGCAGTTCTTCTCCTTCCCTTTTCTATCTCCATCCCAGCCCAAAGGGAGATGAGATTTGTTTCTTTACTTTCTAAAGACAAAAGGAAGCAATCCACTGGACAAAACGGTGACCTTCTGTTTCTTCCTACTGACCAGTGGCCTATTTAGCAAAGGAAGAAAGTGAGCTGGTCTGGCTCCCCCTCTAAATGCACTTTTAAAAGGTAGATGCTTTCTTTGTGGACTTCAAGTTCAAACTGGTTTGTTGTACTAGTCACTTCCAAGCTAGAGGAATGACCCATTTCTCAGTTTGTGGAGTAAATAGAGTGGAAGGAAATGATATTAGATAAATGTGGAAATCTTGTTGGAATAGTGTCTTACTCTGGTTTCTCTCTGTGAGTGAAGTTGGTTATCTCAAGCTCACATATATTACTTTACTCTCTAGATGAAGCAGATAGTATAACTTTTTATGTACTGATAGTTAATTGTAGTCTAACATAAGACCAAATCTTCTGTTTGCCTAATATTAGCTGCTATTCCCACCCCCCACCCACTAGTCTTACTATAGCTTTATTTCTGTGGCTTTAGAATTATGAAGTATGTTTTTGAAAAAAAAGAAAGTCAGTTACTTTTAAAATATTTCTTAATATTTGGATAGTTCTGAAAATAGGCAGTAAAAATGCTTTCTCCCTGTATGCCCAGTGACATGTTTAATAATTTCTTTGGCACATTATAGCAATCCATCGGAGGGGGTTTCTTTGCAATATGTTGATCAGACAAGGTGTTCCTAGAGCTAGGTTTCTTCTTGATCAAATGATGATAAATATACATGAGAAATCTCAAGCCTTGTGTTGCCAGCTAAATGCATATTGATGTATGTTTAAATATGAGTTCAGTCGAATTGACAGTTTGTCTTATGTATAACAGAATAGTAAAATGTAATTGTTTTATCTAAAAACAAGAATGTGAGATATGCAAGGCCATAGCTTCTGTTATTGTGTATCTTCTGTTTCTGGACTAAAGGAGAGATCCTAAACAATCATTTTAAAAAGTTTCAAAGGTTATCCTTGTTGCCTAGGCTAATAAAATAAATACACCAAATTATGTCAAACATAATATAGTCAGTTTACTCTTTCAGACATTCATAAATTGGTTACAGACGCACCAGATAAATATCTAGTTTCTGGCTTTTATTTAAACATGGTGTTTTGGATAACTGGCCTTGTGTGCCAAAATCTTACAGTGACAGCAATATTGACTCTTTTTGAGAAATCATCAGAACTAGTTGATTTCCAGTGTAATTCTATGCAGAGTTACTCCAGTATAATCCCATAGATTTTAGTGGATTTAGACTGCAGCAACTCTGCATATAACCACACTCTTAGTAATTCATGTGATTTAGAGATGTCTGCAAATGTATTGCAGTGTGGTTTTGTCTTTGAAAGCTATTGTAATATATGTTGTGGTTTTACGAGCATTGTTATTAAAGTTTTAGACCTTTAGCCTTATCACAAGACTTATCAGGTCTTGTGATAAGTGTATGTAAAGATTACTATTATTTTTGTTGTTCCATTGGTTAAGAAATGATGACTGTCGGAAAAATTAAGGTAACAGGAAGGAGACAAAGGACTTTACACAGATCTATAATATAGAAAGTATAAAGTAATGGCACAGTGGGCTGATGGATGGTCCACAAGTTTGTGTGTGTGTGTGTGTGTGTGTGTGTGTGTGTGTGTGTGTGTGTGTGTAATTATACATGGTTTGCTAATGTAGGATTCTGTTTTCTCTCAGTGAGCATACATTTAATCCTAACCAATAGAAATATAAGTGGAGGAAGGGGTTTTGTTATGAAAGACCCACAAATGTGGGATGTTTGGTTTTGGGCTGTGGCCCCATAGTAGATCATCAGCTCGGCATACAGAAAGTCCCAGGATCTATCCTTAGCATCCCTAGGTAAAAAGATCAGGACATAGGTGATGTGAAAGACCCCCACCTGAGACCCTGGAGAGCCACAGCCAATCACTGTAGATAATAATTACCTTAATGAACCAAAGGTCCATTTAGTATAAGGCAGCTCCCTGAGATCATGACGGTAAAACATGTTATGTGTTGGCTATATGAATATACTATGGTGAATTATACAGTTTTCCTGAATGTTTCTGTTATTGTAATGACTTCTAAACTAAGCTATTACAACACTGTGAGTGTGTGGAATACTTCAGTAAGAGCTCGTAACACGACAAGAGCCTGAAGAGTTCGAGCGTACAGGCAAGAGCTTTTAATGAATGGGGTGGATGACAATATCTAACGGTGCAATCCTGTGCATGTCCACTCAGACCTAAACCCTATTCTGTTCAATGGGGCTTACTCCCAGGTAAGTAAACATAGAATCACAATGTTAAACTCCTAATACAAACCAATTGTAATTTGACAGATATGCAAGTGCATTTGCTACTGGCAGAATAAAATCCTTGTTTAAACAGAATTCAACTCACATAGTTCCAGTGTTCACTGGGCTTTAAGTACATTTCACTGTGTTGGAATAGTGGATTGTGTCAAAATTCTAATTATATTGAAATCCAGCAATTCATTCTCTAAATGGTTGTAGCCTTAGTAGGAAATCAGTTCCGTTGATTTAAATGAAACATGCTTGTGGGACAGGTTGAACAAGAGAAGACTCAGCAGTGGTGCAATCAGGTAACCCACCTGTCAGGCTCACATATGTAGGGGAATGAAGTGAGAGAAACTTATAGAATGGACTGCAGGTGAAGGATCATTGAGAATCACACTATGGAGTGCTCCCACATGCTCACCCCCTGCAAGTGGAAAAATAGTTCAGTAAGAAAAGAGAAGGGACAAACTTTTCTTCCTGTTGTGCTGACTTCCTGTTTGCATGGATTTTTTGTGTGTGAAATTACCTGAAAATATAGCATTGGTTCACTTGTTTGGGGAAAGCGGAACTATTAGTCCAGGATTTCTCCCAGGAAAACAATTAAAATATTGGTCGTGGGTGGGTGGTGTAAAACAGGGCATTTAAACTTGATTTTTTGGAAAGGGGGGAGTTCATAGGAAGGGGTGGGGTATGGAAGCATGACCTGGAAGTGATGTCACCATATGTGATCATTTGACCTGGAAGTGATGTCACAGGATGTGACACTATGACATGACATCATATCCTTCCTAAGCACTGCCACAGGATGTGACATTATGACATGACATCACATCCTTCCTAAGCACTGCCACCCAATCTCCAGGTTTTTCCCAACAGGAAACCCAAACCTCCAGGTTTTTCCCGACCTGGCAGCCCTATCTAGAAGATACATTGCATATACCCTACTGCACACACAGCCTTAAGGAACCTGAAGAGCCAGAAAAAAGTTATATACCTGTGTCTTTTTACTTAAAAAACAAAACAAAGAGCAGATGTCAGACAATGCAGGATACATTAAAGCATGAAATGGCAATGAGGAAACTTTCCTCTGCAGCCACTTTTCCATTCAACATCTTCAACCCCAGCTGCTTTTTCATGTGTGAGTGAAAAGGCCTTCACACCACACCTCTTCTCAAATTCACATCAGAATACAGTTATGCTCATCGCTGTGGAACATTTATCGTGGCCCAATGATATTTAATTAAACAATCTTTGCAGGCAATCACAGTGACACTACAAATTTCCTCACATGGGAATGTATCAGATTTATATTTCTGAGTTTATTTTTAATTGTTAAATATTTGTTATATTGGACAATTGTTTTTTTTAACCTTATATAAAATATATGCGTCTCTGCTTCATGTGGTATTTTTGTTCCTTTCAAATTCCCTTAGGCATAGCCACTATTTACAAAGAAAAAAAGTTCAGTTGGACCCTGAATAATGCTTGAAGTACAAACATACATTTCAAATGCTCCTTAGTGCCATGAAGTCATTTTTTTTGTTTCTCCTAGCTGAGTCCACAACGACGACTATACAAGTATTCACACTTATGCTTAATCTCTCCTGCCATAAGAGATGGCTGTTATTTTCCATTTGCTATAATGATGTCATGATAACAAAGTAACTGAGACAGAGCAGAAGGCCAGTGGATGAGGTTATAGCATTTGTTGTCCTACATTGTTACTAAGAGCAAGTCAGAATCCAGTCACTACATTATTCCAAATGAAACCTAGCTTCATGCAGATTGATCTGGTCACCATGTCAGAACTAATTTTGCGCAAGCCTCCAATCTTCACTCTGGATGAGTTTCGCCACAGTGCCTGAGGAGTAATCTCCATCACAGCTGTTAATAGCAGGCATTGGCTGTGACTGTATTTGTGAATTTCCTTTAACTTTAATGCCTTCTGAAAGCACTGATGTGCTATATTCTTGAAGCAGGAGGCTTGTTCCAGTGATCCATTACCGAAATTTGCCTGAATTGGAGCAGTGCTAAAGAGTATGCTGGAAAATATGCAAGTTGCAGTTCCTCCTGTGAATAATAATCAGCTTGAGTTAGATGCACAGTAAATAATAAAAAAATGCAGATTAATCTTCTGCTATGTTGATTCCTAAGTGACTTTTAGAAGCGGCTTTGCCTGTGGCACGGTGCAGTCAAAGCCATTATCCTCCCATATACTGCAATAATGACAATACACATGCACCGTAATGTAAACTTACAACCCAGTTCTAGGCAGACACAATTAGCCTGTCATCTTTTTCCAGCAGCAGCAAAGGCTGTAGTTTTGGCCTTGGAAAGAAAAAAAAAGATTGAAAAAATCCATCTCATTCATATTTATAAGATAAATTTGCATTGTTCAAAGCTTCCTCATGCAATTGACATTTTTGTATTGCTTTTCTTGGCTAAATGGAGGTCCAGTTCAATCTAATCCATATGTAATCAAAAGAATAATGTGACCTTCACAATGAAAAATGTGCCCCCCCTTTCTTGAATACTCCTGGAAAAGCCTGGTTATTTAAGTACGCTGTACTTTCTTGAAGGAGGTATAAGGAAGCCATGATGAGCTCCAAATTTCTATATTAGAAATTCTTACACTATGATTTTTTCTAATCTAAGCTTTTTTATTGTCCTACCCTGGAAACAGCCATGTTACTGGCTCCAAACATGCAGCCACCACCTTCAAAACCTGTAGCACAGGTGCTTCTACACTGCACTTTCCCCTTAATGATTTGGGTCTCATTGTAGTCTGTTGGAGAGTGGTGACCATGGACTCAAGCTTATAATTGGCAATGGAGCAATCACTATTTGTTTTTTCAATGGAAATACGTAATCATGTTAAAGCATATGTACTTTATGAACATGCTATTGCCAATGTGTTCTGGTAGATTAACTTGGCCATGAAAACATGGGTTCAGGTGTTTCCAAACTACATATGTGTAATCCCATCACCCCCTCCTCATTTATCTCAGAAAAATTATCTACAAATATGTGAAATCTTGAGTAGAGATATGGCGTTGAGTGGGATATCATCTGTTTTCCAATTGTTGAAGTACTCAAATCAACCTCCTCCCTAGATTCTTTTTTCATATGAATAAAAAGACTCGCATATTGTGCAATTTAATTCCCATATTGTGCTCAGTTCCAAATTCAGAGTATATATTTATCAGAGGGTGGCACAGAGTTGTTTTCCATTGCCCCAGAAGGTTGGACCAGAACCAACTGGTTGAAATTAAATCAAAAGAGTTTTCAGCTAAACATTAGGAAGAAATCCCTGACAGAGCTGTCCCTCAGTAGAACAGGCTTCCTTGGGAAGTGGTGGTCCCTTCTTCTTTGGAGGATTTTAAGCAGAGGCTAGATGGCCTTATGATTTTGTGAACCTAGGCAGATCATGAGAGGGAGGGCGGGAAGGGTTACATCAGTACTTAGTTCTTGCAGCCCCTTCTTACACAGCCAGGGTAAAAGCTGATCACCACTTTGGAGTCAGGAAGCAATTTTCCCCAAGCCAGTTTGGCTAGGGATCCTGACAGTGTTTTGTCATCTTCTGGGCATGCAGCAGGGGTAACTGTGTGTGTGTGTGGGTGGGGGGAGTACTTGTGAATTTCCTGCACTGTGCAGGGGTTTGGACTAGATGACTTTGGAGATCCCTCCCAACCCTATGATTCTATGATACTATGACTAGCCAACTTCAGATAGAGAAATTCCTGGAGATTTGGAGCTGGAGCCTAAGGACGGTGAGATTTGAGGTGGAGAAGGGACTCAGTGTGGTATAATGCCATATAGTCTACCCTTTGAAGCTGCCATTATCTTCATGTGAAGTGATCTCTGTAGTCTGGGGATAAGTTGTAACCCGAGGAGAACTACAGGGCCTACTTGGATACTGATTAAAATGATTTAAAATGTTTTCTTACCTACTTATGTCTCTCTCTCTCTCTCTCTCTCACACACACACACACACACATATATATATACACACACACACACACTTTTACCTACTGCAATCAATAGCTTTAGGCATAGCTATGTTTGAATATTACCTTAATATTTTACTTACCAAAAATACATATTACATTAACAACCAGTTGTTAGTACCAGAAATGTTATCTTTCACTTTCTCATTTATGAAAGGCTTATTAACTACAAAGCTTAAGAAACATGTCTCAGCATGAGTCACTTAATTGATAATAGCCTACTTAGCTCAATTTTCTGCAGGTTAAAGGGCACTGATTGCTGATGGTTAAAATTAAGTTAATAATGAAGCAAAACAAAAATATCATTGTTGTGCTCTGCACGGCAGGCCTTTGTATTTACATACTCTTAACACTAGATTAATGAGTAGCATTGATCTCATGCATTCAAAGTTGGAGGGGGAAACATCCAGTTTCCCAGCCAAGTGGCATCACATACCTACTGCTATTGTATACATTCATGAAAAAAAGAAGTTAGAAAAGTACAAGGTGTTTTGGCTTAGGAGTTTAGATCTTTTCAAACTAACATCCACCAGTAAAAACTGAAACTTCCTGTAGTTAAAGAAAAAAAAAGTGTAATAATGACAGTCTGTAGCTGAGTAACAGTTTTGTGAGCTGCAGGCTAGTAGGAGGGTGTGAGTAAGACAGAATGTGTACATGAGAAAACAAATAGCTTATGTGATGAATATCATTTTCCCTCTTTAATGCTCATTTTTTCCATGTTGTTTCTTGCTTCTATTTATACCATCTATTTATAAATGTACCATTAGATTCACCAAGTTTGATTTCTTACTTAGCACAAGCTATATCTAGAATTATTCATCATATTACAGTTGCAGAGAACAATTACTTTTGTTAACTGTTCTAGTTGTACACTGTAACGGAATGCACTTTAAAGAAGGTTTCCTAAGTGCAGCAATCAGAGAGCTGGAAGGGAAGAAGTAAACAATTACTGGGAATGAAAGCTTGATTGACAGGCTACTCCCTCCTCTCTGATTGGCCAGTCAGAACCAGCCTTCAGGATGAGAGTTCCTGCCCAGTGTCTAAAGGAGGTTTGGCTCTGAGGAGGACCCCGGGTCTGTTGTAAAGGGAAAACAGTTGTGAGCTAACTTCAAGAAACCTGTGTTGTAAAAAGGAACTCTGTGAAGAAACGCTGTTGCTGTAACCAAAGTATTAAACGAAACTCCTTTCACTGTGAAGGATTATGAATGTAGACACTAAGCTTCATGAAAACTATTTTGCCTGTTACTTAAAGAGTATTCTGTTCTACCAACACATTTTTCCTCAGCTCTTTCATTTTCTGACTACCCTTATTCCATCCATGCCTATTCAATAAAGTTGTTGTTTCTTTGTGAATGTTATACAGTCTCCAGTGCTATTTCAAACACAGAGGAAGAGGGCTCCTGCTTTTCCCCAATTAACTTTCTGGGCTGGTCTAAAAAGCCAAAATTATAACTGCTTATCAGGATGGGGCAAAAAAGAACTCTAAAACCACAAATGGAGACACGCTACTTGGGGCTGTTCATCCAAAGCAGGCAAACTTGAATTTTGATAGGAAAATCTGCCTCAGAGTGGGGGAGTGAAGGGGAGGTCTGCCATACACACATTCTAATTTTCCTGTTCCCAGTGTGAAAGCAACACATTAGCCTGGATGCAGAGCAGCTTTTCTGTGGCTGAAAGATTTTCACTCACATAATTCAAGTTTCTTGCCTTCTCGTTCACATTGCAGCCCCAAATGTCCCCAAATCCTCCTCCTGGGGATAGCAATTCAGGGGGTGGGGTAGGTTTTAGCAGGAAGGGGGAAGTGAGAAAGTTGAACTCTGTAGGAAGAAATCCTTCTGCCCATGGAAAAGCTTTGGTGCATCCAAGCCAATAGATGTTGCTGATAGGAGTCACATAACATACAAATATTAAAAAATATTATTGGCCAATTTGAAAAAAATGACTGCATAAAATGATTCAACATTCATCCAACTGTACATTCAAATACAACAACAAATCAGATCTTTATTACATAGTTTAGAGAGATATCTGTGCTTCTGAACAAGAAAGCACAGTACGAAAATATATGTTTCAACTTCTTTTAATTTTGGGGTTTTTTAATGTAATTTTTTATTAAAGATTCTAAAAACACAATTTTTCAAGAACAGTCCATATTTTCTGGAAACTGTATCTGTGAAATGTCCTTAGTTTGTATTTGTGAATAGATTCGATATAATTTTATTTTTAAGAGAACTGATATAATAATTTATAATTTTTTTCTGATTTTTGTGCCATCAGGTTTAATCTCTGAGTAGGGAGGGGAGCGGATGCATTTTGATACATATGCAGATACATGCAGACCATGCTACCATATTGCTTGCCTACCACTGCCCCTAACCATCTACCCAAATGACAGATATGATTCAGTGTGTTTGAATTCCAGTTATTCTATACTATTTTCAGTCAGATCTATTTTGGGATTAAGTAGCCTACAAAACATTTAATTTTAGAAAGAAAACTGTTCTTGGCAGACTGCTAATACACCTGTTTTGGAAACAAGCATTGGGCAGACTATTGCATAGAAAATAGCAGCAGGTGAAGGAGAGTCTTTAGCCATTGTTAATGAGGATGAGTAGCTCAGGCAATGATCCTTGGTCTTACAAATATTTAAGAGTGTCCTTATTTTCATCTGTGAAATGTTGGAGGATATGCACAGCTAAACCCATATAATGCACAGCAATAATTAGTTTTTTCAGTAAAGAAGAAATGGAAAATAGAGTTCTTTGTGACATACAAAATTATTCAAAATAAAATATATTTAGGAAATGGATTTAGGTAACAATGATTCATGAGAAAGAAAAACTGGGACAAAGTTTTACTCTTATAATGTTACTAGATATGGTTGCACTCCTAGTCAGATGAAAGATGTTGTATACTATTCAAGAATCAAAAGAATTAATTTAACCACGTATTGTTCAGTGGGAATAGAAATTCCAGAAAAGCTAAGGAATTTCCTGCTTTGATTCAAATGTTGCTTTTACACCTTGGACAAAAAAAGATGGCTGCTGAATATTTTCAAGTTACAGACATTTTGAACACAACTAAAACCAACAAACAAAAAGATGTTTAATATTGGAATTACAAAAGGCAGCTCTATTGGCACATCATGATCACTGGCCGTGACTCAGTGGCAGAGCATCTGCTTTGCGTATAAGAGGCCCCAAGTTCAAGCCTGGCCTCTCCAGTTAAAAGGACCTTTCTCCACCGTTGTCCACTACTAGTCACAGGAGACATGCCTGACCTTGATAGAACCAAGGTCTTGCTCAGGACAAAGAAGCTTCATGTTACAGTCTTATAATATCATGTACTAACTTCTCCAAAGGGATGTTAATACTTAGTAGTGGCTTTTAATACTCTTAAGTGACTTAATTCAGTGCCTTTTCATTTGTTTTCAAAAAAATAAGCACATTTTCCTTGTTTTTAGATGATGAATGCATGTGTCACAGCAGATTCATCTTTAGAAAAGCACCTCCTCCCTTCTTCTACACACTGGAGAAATTTCTTTTTTAAGACAGTGCTTGCCAGGTGCAGTTTCCAATGGTACTTGTATTAAAAAAAAAAAGCATGAAAATGTTAAGAACCAGCTGTCAAATTAATCAGGATCACCTTTTAAGTTAATCACAATGTTTGAAGTCAGCTAACCAATTAATTTATTAATGTTACAGCCTCTGGTCTAGACATACACCATGGACTCATGGCAAATCAGGGCACCCCAGCATGGGTTTTCAAGAATGCATGCCTGTTATTTGCACATTACAAGTTGGGTTATTTCACATAATGTGTGAAATAACACAGATCTACCTCATACAAATATCTCTCTTCCTCCCCTGCCACCCTCTCTTTGCCACTGAGCTCTATGGAAGAAGAATGGAATAGAAACATGACAAGCAGTAGAGTCCTCCTCCCCCACGTAAAGCTAATGCAGAAGTGAGGAATGACTGCAGCTTAATGGATCTATGGCTCTATTTCATGCACATCACAGAATCTCCAAGCAGGCCCAGGATTGGCAACAATTTCTCCCTCATTACCTTGCTTATTTGACTCCACCACAGCTGCACAGAATTCTCCAACTTTGGGCAAGGGGTGGGACAGCTCAGCCCAAACAGAAAAGGTACTCTCAGGAGGGAGAATTGGCTGTGGTAGTGGCAGTGGCAGCACTTTAGGCAGGCTGCAGCAGTTTTACCACCTGAAGAGGAGCCCAGCCAAGTTAGGATATTGAGGCATCTGGGAGGTAGTTAAGGAGCTGAGGAGGTGGCAGCACTTCATGCAGCAGTGATAGGCTCAGTTGCCTGAAAAAGGTACCAAGCCCAGGTAAACAGAATACAAGGAAACTGGAAGGCAACTATGGAGGTGTTAACACCTTAGGAAGCCTGCAAGAAGTTCAGCCCCTGAACTTCTTGGCAACTTCATGGCAACTGGTTCAACACCCAAAGGCACCCAGAACAGAGCAGGAGGTGGTTGCAACACCATGCCAGTACCACTGCTCAGGCTGCTGCAGTACCACAGGTTTGGTGGGAACTCCAGGGAACATGGCAGCACTTCAGGGTTGGGGCCTGGTCAGGGTGACAGGACGAACCTACCTCCTATCATCTCTCATAATCAGAAATCATTGTGCCCATGGAAACTTCTAGTCTGGATCCAACCCTTTACCTTTATTGCTGCAGGTATGCTGGCAATCCCTTCCCCAGCATGAGGCTACTCCAGTGAAACCCACTAATGTCAAAACACTGCACCTTGAACATAAGCAAATCCTAAAAGACACCCCCATCCCAGATCTATATGTCCAGGCATCCTTATTATTGTTTGCCTTGGAAAGAAGTACGAGTCCTTCCAGGTGATTTAAACTTGAAAATAAAACTCTTTGCTGTAGGAAAGTGATGACTAGAAGCATTTCTATTCCTTCCAGTTTCAAAAGAGTATATAATAATGTAATGAATATAACATAGTGCCCGTACTCAATGCCTTAGTTTTTACAGAGAATAAAGAAGTGTGACAGAAAAGGGTGGAAAATGATACAAGTATGTTGATGTTCTTGAGATTATATGTTGGGGACTACCGCCTGTATTAACCTGCTCCCTTAGCGCACGTACTCCTGTGCCTGTAGGTTGTAGATGAGACAGGAAAATTAGGTCAACTTATGAATGACATGCAGGAACAAAGTGTGAGTTGAAACTGAGATTCAGAGTTTTGTTTAGAGATTAGTAGACACTGCCCCCATGCTCTCCCCTGGACAACCATACAGAGCATGAATACTTGCTAATCGTATTCAAATTTTCTTCATTCAAAATTCCTGTGTATATTTCATTTTAACAGGGTAATTGAAGTTCACAACAAATTCTCTCTCTTGTCTCTCTCCTTCACACACACACTGCAAGTAACATATACACATTTGTTTCCATTAAAAGCCATTACACAATCACATATGCACATTTTATCATACTTTGCATTGAATATTTTCTTTCTTTATGGCTTCTTTTTTCTCCTTGCACAGTACTTTGTTATCTCTAAAGTAATTAAAGCACATAGTTGGTTATGTTGTGCAGCCAAATCATAGGATCCCTCCCTCTGAATCCAGTGATGATGTACAGATGATCTTCAATCCACCCTCAGTAAATAAACCACCTTAATTTTCCTGCCATGTGGCATTTTCTGGATAAACCTAACAGTTTAATATTTTTTAAAAAATAGCAACATCTACATTAGTCTACTACATTCAGTGCCAGATCAGAGCTGAGAATTTTTGTCAGGAGGAAAAATAAAGACAGCTTCTTAGATTTAATGCTCAATTTTGGAAATACCAAGTTCTCATCTAGATTAATCATTATACGTACTATATCTTGAGGAAATGGAACTTTATCTCTACCCCCTCCCTACAAATTCCAAATGATAATGAATTCCTGAAACAGATTGCCTCTTTCTCCATTATAGAATTACTGGAAAGGCAAAGGCAGTTCCCTTTGCTGAAATACATTGTTCTAATTTAGAGTTTAGCAGGGCCTCCTAAAAGCACATGGAGAGTGTGACATGGCCTAAATTGGTGGCATCAAGGAGCTGCTAAAAGGAGATAATGCACAGAACTGGAGTCACAGCAGCACATACCTTGAACTCTCAAGGTGCCTGACAAGCTTCTGCTACACTTTTTCTCCACTGCCATTAAAAATTAGGATGTCTTCAACACAGCAGGTTAAAGCATCCACATACAGGGCTTCTATTAACAGCTTGTTCCTACAAGCTAATTCCTGAGATACACTACCAGAGTGATAATCAGACAAACTGCTTGTGGGCATATTGCTTTACAGGAATAAATTAATACATTTTTTGTTGTGCTCAGACTGCTGGTTCCTTACTGTAGGAAGCCTCTGAGCATCTCTGATTATGGAAACACATTTTCATGCACCACAGCTGTTACAACTATAGTGGTGCTAGGTCATGTAGATGTTCTCTTATTCACTAATTCTCAGACTTTGCTAGTATGGGTAAGAAGCTATCAGCAGAAGAGATCAAATGGAATGAAAATCAGAGCTGGAAGAAGAACTGTGCATTAGCATATGGGGATTGCTTACATTGAGTGGCACTATCAGCCCCTTAAATCTAACAATCTCACTAGTACAGTGATTTTCAAAGGTCCCAGTCCAGTGCATTTCCACAGACTAGTACTTGAATACCATCTGAAATGCTGAAGGGAATGACCACCAAGGCCACCTACTAAGCTCATGGCAGTAGTGGGATTCAAATCAGCAGAGTGCTGATTCTCAGCCCAACCACTTAATTACTATGTAATTAAGTCTGCTGCAGAGCACACTTCTGCTAAAACTTCCCTTTAAACAAAGAGCAAAGGTTTTCAGTGCTCTGTTGAGTAGATGAAGTATGTTGCACTGCAGAGAATAGAGCACATAGAATGTTCATAGGGGCCAAGCCAGTGTGATTACCAGAGGTAATAGAAGGCAATATTCCTTCACTTTAAAGATTTTTGTAGAAGAGAGAATGACCAAAATTACAAAGTTGCAGTGACTGATAATGTTTTACTTTGCATGCATAAGGTCAAGGTGTATGTGTACTGAGTCACCACAGAAATCAGCTCCTTTTGCCATGTCCACACTGCTAAAAATAATATGGCTTGGTCACATTGCAAGGGCACATAAGGGACAGAGGTATATACCTGTTGTTTCTGGGTGGTGCAAAGCATTCCTCGGGTAGGCTGGCCAGTTGATTTTCAAGGTATATTATTTCTGGCTCTTATGTATCATAGTATCTGGTATAAGATTCCTTAGAAAGACAACAATCTAAATAAGCATGTTTTTTCCATGCCAATGCAAAGTTTTTCTTGCAATAGACCTAACGTAGCCAATGAATGTAAAGATAACTAATGACTTAAATTGCTTCTGCCTGCCTCTTACCTAAATTGTCTCCATCAACACTCTTAACAGCTATTTTTCTTCCATTATTCAGCTCATGGTTCTACAATTAACCCAGTCTTAAAGAGCTATTAATGGTATTTGTCCCCCTCCCCTGAGTCAACTGCTTGAGGCAACTTGGTTTACAGCTTAGTTTATGGTTAATTTGGGAAACAAAAGTGATTCTGTTCCAGAAATCACTGGGAAAAATGTTCACATAACCAATATAAGAATACTTTAAGTTTCCCCCTCTATTATAATTTCTCCAATCCATGAAAAGCAGTTTAACAATTTACCCTGGGCAGGCAACAAAGAAAGATCAACAATGTGAGACATGCATATGTGTTTAACTTAGCATGATCCCAGGTCATAAATCCCTTTGCCAGAGACAACCTTTGTATGATTGAAGTATGACACAGGTTTATTCCTCCACCAACACCGAGACAGTGCCACTTTGTTACCTGGGAACTCTTTGTGAATGTGTGATTATGCAGAAACCCCATTCTATAATTTCCCCTTGCCTTGCTAACCCTTTTTGATGGAGAAAATATATGAATGGGTCCACTGCATAATCAGTCACTTGCCTGGAAAACCTAGCTCTCCAGAGGTATCTATATGGCAGAAGACAGGAGTGCTCTTTCATATCAACCCATTAATTAGGCCATTAATATATTTGTGATGCTTTATAATTTTAACTGTGATTGAACACCTCCTATTTAACAATTTTAAAAAGCCATAAAGACCTGTTTGACATTAATGCTCCTGTCTTATCGATTATATGATGACATTATTGGTTTTAAGAAGCCACTATTTTATTTTTTAAATAACATTAAGGCAGAGTATGACTGGTATGGAAAACATACTAACAGTGCACTCCTAAGCAGAGTTACTACAGTCTAAGCCCATTGATTTCAATGGGCTTATACTGGCGTAACTCTGCTTAGGAGTGCACTGTAAATGTTTCCAGGGGAGGGAGCACTGAAGGCTGCATGAATCTAGAGAGAGCAGTGATATGGGGCTGGGGCTGGGGTATGAATACATTAATCTCTTTTCTTACACTCCTTCCTAAATCAGCAAAATAAGTGTTTTAAACCAACAGGAGTGGAAAACGTACTTAAAGTATATTCCCACATCTTAAAAAGCATTCACCATGACAATACTGTTTACATTGTTTCCTTTACTACAAATTAGACGTACTTACAGTATCTACGTCCAACGGACCTCAGCTAAAACATATATCATGGGTATGACTGGGGCAGGGGGAGAGGGAGAGCTTTCCAGCAGCTGAACATCAAAACTGTATAGATATACAGTTAACGTTCTTTTTTTTTCTTGATTAAAATAGCACAATTTCTTCTTACCATACTTACAGTGCAATCCTAAACAGAGTTACTTCAATCTAAGTCCATTAAAATCAGTGGACGTAGACTGGAGTAACTCTGCTTAGGATTGCAGTGTTAGTCTATCTGTGGTATATTCCATGGTTGGATGACTAAACTACAATTAAGGCATATTTCACTTCAGTTGTGGCATTTTATTTCCAATAGAATTTAATAAAAAAGTGTACTTTATCTCTCACCATCCATATTTAGCATATGTATTTCCACTAGGTGTCAGAAGTCAATAAATGAATAGGCACATCTGTTATTACAGCTCAGATATAAACAGGTGGTTGAAAATTACTTTTGCTGTGTGAGTAGCATTAATTACAGTTGCTATTAGCCTCCGGAAGAGGTGATGACTAAAATCTCCCAGGCATTACAAATTTTTCAAAATCACTGTCCCTGTGACATTTTTATTTGGGGAAAAAAATATCTGAATCTAATGTAAATACCTGAACTTTCCAAATGCTAGTTCTTCCTATGGATAGACCCCAAATTCATGTTGTTCAATTTTCATTTTTCAGTTTGAGCTATCACAATGTAGATTATTCATGGAATAAGGTGACAATTCTAAGTCACATTAAATAAAATGGGAGTAAACCTGCTTAGGGTCTAAGTAGTCCCTTTTACTTAAAAAAATGTTAATCTCTAAGATGTGGCACTTGCTTTTGCACACCTGCTTTGCACTCCATGATCAATAATAACTTTCCTAAAGATTATGGTGGTCTATATATGAATCAGGCCATTCATCCATCAACCCCAGTACTATCTAATCACACTGGCAGCAACTCTCCAACATTCTGGGTGTTTCACATCACCTGCCACCTGATCCTTTTAACTGGAGATGCCAGGGACTGAAACCTGGACCTTTTGCAAGCCAAGCACATGCTCTACCACTGAGCCATGCCCCCTTCCAATATAGCCAACGTAATACATGTAGCAAATTACCTAATAATGTACATTTACATGTTTTAGGAAATCAAACTACATAGATCAAGATCAAGATGGGTAGCCGTATTAGTCTGCCTGTAGCAGAAGAAAACAGCAAGAGTCCAGTAGCACCTATAAGACTAACAACATTTGTGGTAAGGTATGAGCTTTTGTGAGTCACAGCTGAGTTCTTCAGCTGTGACTTGCAAAAGCTCATACTACCACAAATTTTGTTAGTCTTAGAGGTTCTACTGGACTCTTGCTCTTTTCCACATGGATCAATAAAGACAATAAGAAATCACCATATCATGTTATCAAGCATAAAGCTGGGATAACAGTCAATGATAAGTCATCATTGAAAAGCCTCATCTTTCAAACAACTGATGAAAACAAGCATTTTGAAAGGGATCTTTAATGGAAGTCAAAGAAATGCAACAGTTTTGGAGAATCATCCCTACTATTTAAATGAGGTGTAACAGGTACCACTTACTGAAATCCTAGTGGCTTCCCTGATGACTACATGTGCCTGGACTGTAAAGAAACACTAATGTTTTTACAGATTTCATTTTAAATCACATAGATTCAGAGTTGTCCATATTAATAGTTACTGAAAATCCCAAAGTAAAAATACTGACAGAGAAAAGTTAATATAATTATTCTTATTTTGCAGACTTTTCGAGATGAGTGGTTGTCCCGACTAATAAATCCAATTGAAATAAAGATTAAGTGCTGCCAAGTTCTTTGCAACTTTATTAAAATTCAAGGAAATTTATATTCAAATGATTGCAGGATTACAATTCCATACATATAGTTGTATACTCTTATTTATTTCAATAGGGCTTGAACATGGCTAACTTTTGCTGAATTATACTGATAAAATTAAAGGAAACTCCCTGATTTATGCCATAGTAAGAAGAAACTGATTGCCAGAAAATCTGGATGTTCTCACCTACAGGCTCATTGCAGTGACAAATTGAGGGGTGGGGCACGAAAGAGAAAGAGTACATTGTAAAATTCTGAGATCTCAGCACTGGACAAATATAAAATGGCTTTTCCTAAGTTTAAATGAGTGTGCAATTTTTACAAGTGTGCACAGCAGAATAAAGCTTGAAGCTAGGGTGGAATTGGATTTCTTTATCCATCTCAACAATGTCCTTCTGATTTTAATTACATTTTCTCTGTTTGTTGCCAAGGTTACAGTCTGACCTCAGTTCCAAAGATAAAAATAGATTTGAAAGCAAAGCCATGAAACAAGAGAAAGGTGATAAATGGTTGCCATATGGGGATGGGGGGATAAACTCAATACTTTTCTTGATTCCTGCCTAAAACCCTTCCTAATTCTGAAAATTTATTACGGCTCACTAGGGTTTAATTTTCAGCTAAACAATGAAACAAAAATATTATAAAGATTTTGATCAATCAGTTATTGGAAGAGTTTGTTTGTTTGCATTTATTGTAAATCAAATACTTCAGAGTAGCCAGTCCCATGTGTTCGTTGTGAAACATAATATTGATAAGATGTACTAAGCTGAAGATACAAAATGCCTCTCACAGTGTTCTGAATGCTCAGAACACATTGCTGCTGCAACACCATCATTTACTTATGTGAAAACTTACCTGTGAGCCTTACAAAGCTGCAGCATGCACAGAAGGACTTGGATTCACAGAATCTGGCAAGTATAAAAAAGCAGATTAGAATCTGCCCCTCTGCCCACTCATAAGATTTGAATTCTATACAAATTTCCAGCATTAAACCTTTGGGATGAAATATCGGCTCGAAGAACTAGCATGTCCATTTTCAGTATCCATTTTCAGTATTAACCAAAGTCATGGAATTTATTTTGAGGGGATGGCCACATATTAAGAGACAAAGAACTTGTATTATTCCACCAACATTGATGTGAATTGAGTCTCTGTGATGGTTGTGTATTGTGGGGTGTCCACGTAGTAATTCCAAAACAGGTGTGGGAGACTATATTATGAGATCTGCACCAGGGTCACCCTAGAATCATGAAGATGAAGGGTTCAGCTAGTGATGGCCGGGAATTGACTGAGAAGTTTAGCATGCTGTACAGGCATGTGACTTGTGCCAAAAAAGATGTAAAATACCTGCATGACTCCCCTCCATCCTTGGGAGTGGTCAGATCAACCTTGGTGGCAATTACATATGGACTATGCTGGTCCCATTGATGGTAAGATGTTCCTTGTATTGGTGGATGCACATTCTAAACGAATGGTGATTTATCCTGTCGATGTCAACTAGAGAAGCTACCATTGAGCAGTTAAGGATGTATTTCAGTATATATGGACTGCCTGAAATGCTTGTGATGGATAATGCAAGTTCCTTTACTAATCAACAGTTCAAAAGATTTATGGAAGAAAATGACATTCAGTATGTTTTCACCCAACATCAAATGGACTAGCAGAACATGCAGTGCAGTCCTTTAAGGAAGGCATTTCCATAATAACAGATGAAAGTCTCAATATGAAGGTTGCTCATTATTTGCTCAATTATAGGATTATAATTATATATATAATTATATAATTATACCTTGGTGGGTACCTCGGCTGAGGGCTCACATTAGTGGCTGATCTGTTCAGGTCTGTGGGAGTGGTGGGCTAGGGCTCTAGTCCCTCCCTCTCTCTGGTGCCAGGGCTGCTGCCAGGCCCTGGAGCCAAGCTCGGTGGCTACCTCGGCTGAGGGCTCACATTAGTGCCTGATCTGTTCAGGTCTGTGGGAGTGGTGGGCTAGGGCTCACTCCCTCTTGTGCCAGGGCGCTGCCAGGTCCTGAGGCCAAGCTTGGTGGGCACCTCGGCTGATGGTTCACAGTGTCATCTCCGTTCTTCTTCTCAATTGTTGTTTGCTGGCACAATGAGGCTTCGGGTGGGGGACAAGAGTGGTTGTGGGGGGAAGTGCAGAGATTGTCCCGGTTGCAGCATGGGAAGCAGTGCTGTGCAGGACTCTGGAGCAGCAGAGACTCCTGCTCCCCCCAAATCACCAGTTGCGGCTGTGGAGGAGGCCGAAGAGCTCTTGCCGGTGGCGGAAGAGGAACTCCTGAAAATTTTGGGGGAGGAGGAGGCCGAGGGATCCTTGGAGGAATGGTTGGGGTTTGAGGAAACATCCAGCCCGTCCCCATCCCAAACTACCGGCAGTGCTGTCCCTGCCTGCAGTCCACCCATCACTCTGTCTTCCATTGCCAGCTCCGTGGCACATCCAGCAGCAACCCTTCGTCCTCCCTCCCCTGGAACCATTAGTGGGCCACGGTTCAACCTCAATATTTGGAGGCACTTTCGGTCCCTTCATACTGATCCCTGCATGGTGCGGTGCTGTGTGTGTGAGGGCCTGGTGCACAGGGGAAATGACCCAAAGCACCTGTCATCGATGGCCCTGGCTCAGCACCTGAAGAGGCAACTCCCAAGCCTGTGGTCTCCGTCCTCATCCAGCATAACATCCTTTAGGGGGAGACCGAGGGCCACCAGCTCATCTGATCCAGGATCGGTGGGAGGGTCTCTGGAATGCACCCCAAGCAAGAAGCCTTTCCTCGATGGTGTGGCTGGTGGAAGCAGGCCACCCTGGGGGAAGTTGTTCCATCGGGGTCGGGGGTGGCTCCACTGAAAAGGGTGAGGTCAAGGGCTCAGGAGGCGGATGTTCGTGTGGTGGCTCAGACGATTGCCCTGCAAGGCTTCCTCCTATTGGTCATAGTGGGTGTGGGCTTCCAACTGCTGCTCCAGCACTTTGGCCCATGGTTCTCCATGCCGTCATGGCACACTGTTGGATGTCAAGTTGTGCCTACCCTGTATGAGGCAGTGCAAGACATGGTGCACAGAGACCTGTCAGCCACCCAAGGCAGAACTGTGCACTTCACGGCCAACCTGTGGAGCGGCTGCCATCACGGGTACCTTGCCATCACCGCCCATGGGTGGCAACCAGAGGACCTCCGCCTCCCCAGGCCAAGATCTGGGAGCCGTAAAAAGGTGCCCAGCTTGACCCCGGGCTACAGGGTGGGTCTTCTGCAGGCCAGAGGGATGGATGAGGTCCACACCAGGAAGAACATCGCCACCACCGTCAAGGTGGCTCAGAGGGAGTGGAAGTCCGAGGTGGAAGGGTTTGTCCATGACGTCATGGTGACGGACACGGGAGCCAACATATTGGCAGCCCTGAAAGAGGCATCCCTTCCGGGCCTGATGTGCATGGCGCACAAGCTGCACCTCATGATGCAGGATGTGCTCGGGCTGGAGAGCAAGCCAAGGGACAGCTGGGATGAGGGAACCTTGCGGACATGCAATCTGCTGGACAGCTGCCGTTGCATCGCTTCCCACTTCTCCTGCAGCATAAACTCTTCCTGTGAACTGTTCCAGAGGGAGGGGGAGGCAGGGGATTCCAAGCACCAACTCTTCCAGGACCTGCCCACCCACTTGAACTCAACCTATGACATGATATGTCATCTGGTGGAGCAGAAGGGCGCATTGGAAGACATCCTGTCCTCTTCAGATTTGCCAAGGAGGGGAGAGGAGTTAAGACTCAGCTCCATGGACTGGAGAGTCCTTGCCCAGATGTCCTGGGTCCTGAAAACCTTCAAGGATGCCACTGAGCTCTTGTGCTCCTACCAGGCCAGTCTTGGTCAGTTCCTCACTCTGATCCACGGCCTCGACCAGTTTCTGGCCCAGGAGCTCCAGCAAGGGCAACAGCTGCTCCCCAGGGTCTGGGACTTTGTCCGGAGGATCCAGGCCTGTGTTGCTGAATGCCTGCATCCTCTACGCCATGAGGCACCATACCAACTGGCCTCCCTCTGTGACCCCCGCAGCATCGCCACGCAGGCAGGTTAGATGCAGCACTGGAAAAATGACCTCTGCAGAGCAGTGCTCCATTTCCAGAGACAGAGGGTAGGAGAGAAGGAACAGGGCAGCGGTGAGGGGCAGGCGGTGGAGGAGGAGGAGGGGGAGATGTAGGAGGTGGGAAGAGAGCCACACCAGGCATAAGCCACCCCAAAGGCCACATTCGATCTCTGGGCCTTGTCGGTAGGCTGCGTGGTTGGCCGCTGCACGGCGGGTGCATCCCTCTCAGTGGAGGACTCGGTGGGGGCCATGGTGCGGGAGTACCTTTCTGAGCCCACCGAGCCTCCCCCATGCCAACCCGTTGTAGTATTGGGTGAGGAAATCTGACCAATGGCTGGACCTGTCCATCATCACCACCAACATTCTGTCCTGCCCTCCCACTAGCGTGCAGAGCAAGTGGGTGTTCTCCCACCTGGGAGACCTCCTCCATCCACGCCACGCATGTCTGCACCCAGACCTGGTGGACATGTTGATGTTCATCAAGGTGAACCTCAACCTACTGGGGCACCCTCCCGTGGACCTGGATCTACCCGAGCTCTGAGCTGCCCTGGGGTTGTAGCCTGCCGAGCTCATTCACAGCGGGCTCAAGCCTCCCTCAGTTCTCGGGGCTGCTTCTATGGCTGGTGACCCTTTGCCCTCCTCTCCCAGACAAGTTCCCATTCCCTCTTTGCACCTCTCCCTCTCTGGTTCTGCTCAGATGCCTCCCAACCTCTCCTGTCTTTCCCATCCCGTCCTTTCCACGAAGGCAGGAAGGTGTGGTGCTGTCTGCTGCCGCTGCTTTGAACCCCAAGGGGCAGCTCAGAAGCTTTTGCTGAGCTTGACAGGTTTGAGCTGCATGCTGCACCCCTATCCATGTGCACCTGCTGTCCTCTCTATGCATGGAGGGAATGGGACCCACTACCAGTCACATGTCCTTTCCGCGAAGGCAGAAAGGTGGTTGAGGTCTGCCGTTGCTGCTTTTGGGCAAGAGGGGCACCTCAGGAGCTGTTGCTGGTGTTAGTGTGGTGCCGCATGGTACCCCCCTTTCCATGGGCACCTGCTGCCCCCTCTGAGCTGGGGGGAATGGGTCCCTCGCCCTCACACCCTTTCCGTGAAGGCCAGATGGTGGGTGCTCTATGATGCTTCGGCTTTGGGCCATGAGGGACAGATCAACTTCTGTTGCACATAAGATTGTGCCCCCTGCCAACAGCAGTGGCTGTCCCCTCTGGGCAGGGGTGAATGGGTAATGCTGCTACGACCAGTCATGTCCTTTCTGCGAAGGCAGGAAGGTGTGGTGCTGCGAGCTGATGCCACTTTCTGCCACGAGGAGCAGCTCTGCTGCTGTTGCTGGTGTTAGTGTGGCACCGCACGGTACCCCCCTTTCCATGGGCACCTGCTGCCCCCTCTGAGCAGGGGGGGATAAGTAATGCCACCATGACCAGTCACGTCCTTTCTGTGAAGACAGGAAGGTGAGTGATGCTGGCGACAGCCTCCACTGTGACACAGGGGGAGCGGACAAGCCTCTGCCACAGCAGTCTGCACAGTCCTTCAGGGTGGCTGTAGGGTCCCTTCGTCCCAGTCTTGCTGCGCAATGCAGCCAGGAAGCCTTGGGCTCAGCCCTCCTTTCCCACACAAGTACATGGTCCCTCTTCTCACCTCGTCCTCTCCAGAACACTCAGTCCCCTCCCAATGACCTCTCTGGTCCTGTCCTATTCAATCCTTTCCGCAAAGACAAGAAGGTGGTTGATGCTGGCTGCTGCCGCAGAGTTCCTCAGTGGGATCCTCGGAGGAAGCTTCGTGGCTTTTAGGATCTTCCGACTTCACAGACTTTCAACTTTTTTTGGTTCGTGCCCATGTCTAGCCATGACCCAACTTAGGCCATATTATAGTGAAATTTCAACTGAGCTCAAAATCACTGAGAGAATATTAATCCTATTTCTTATTTTAGTCTAATTTAAAATTCTATACAGTTTGGCCAAGGCAACTTTGATCCTCACTTGATATGGCAGGTGCAACTACCTTTCTGGACTTAGAGAAACCTACTTGGCATGAGAAACAACAAATTAGACTTTAGGTGAAGAATGATACTGCCTCTGTGCGTGTATCTGTGTGAAAATGTTACAAAATGAGAAGGCTCTGGATTCAATGAAGTAGAGAGGAGAAGAGTGTGATTCACCACAGGGCCATGCTCCTCCATCTTTTTTTTATTGTTGTTAAATAAATTTTATTGGATAAGGTGATATAAAATATTTGGTTAATACATACAACTTATCCAAATTGAACCTTTCTAAATATATAACCCCACCCCTCCCCTCCCCTTTTTCTCTATTGACTTCCAACAACACTCGAACCCCCCGTTTACTCATATAGATTATTATTTCACTATAATACAATTATATTATGTTACCCATGGTAGAGATCTTATATATATTCCCTTCGTTAAAATTTCAACTGAGCTCAAAATCACTGAGAGAATATTAATCCTATTTCTTATTTTAGTCTAATTTAAAATTCTATACAGTTTGGCCAAGGCAACTTTGATCCTCACTTGATATGGCAGGTGCAACTACCTTTCTGGACTTAGAGAAACCTACTTGGCATGAGAAACAACAAATTAGACTTTAGGTGAAGAATGATACTGCCTCTGTGCGTGTATCTGTGTGAAAATGTTACAAAATGAGAAGGCTCTGGATTCAATGAAGTAGAGAGGAGAAGAGTGTGATTCACCACAGGGCCATGCTCCTCCATCTTTTTTTTATTGTTGTTAAATAAATTTTATTGGATAAGGTGATATAAAATATTTGGTTAATACATACAACTTATCCAAATTGAACCTTTCTAAATATATAACCCCACCCCTCCCCTCCCCTTTTTCTCTATTGACTTCCAACAACACTCGAACCCCCCGTTTATTCATATAGATTATTATTTCACTATAATACAATTATATTATGTTACCCATGGTAGAGATCTTATATATATTCCCTTCGTTAAAATTTCAACTGAGCTCAAAATCACTGAGAGAATATTAATCCTATTTCTTATTTTAGTCTAATTTAAAATTCTATACAGTTTGGCCAAGGCAACTTTGATCCTCACTTGATATGGCAGGTGCAACTACCTTTCTGGACTTAGAGAAACCTACTTGGCATGAGAAACAACAAATTAGACTTTAGGTGAAGAATGATACTGCCTCTGTGCGTGTATCTGTGTGAAAATGTTACAAAATGAGAAGGCTCTGGATTCAATGAAGTAGAGAGGAGAAGAGTGTGATTCACCACAGGGCCATGCTCCTCCATCTTTTTTTTATTGTTGTTAAATAAATTTTATTGGATAAGGTGATATAAAATATTTGGTTAATACATACAACTTATCCAAATTGAACCTTTCTAAATATATAACCCCACCCCTCCCCTCCCCTTTTTCTCTATTGACTTCCAACAACACTCGAACCCCCCGTTTACTCATATAGATTATTATTTCACTATAATACAATTATATTATGTTACCCATGGTAGAGATCTTATATATATTCCCTTCGTTAAAATTTTACTTAATAAAATTTAAAATCCCTCCAAAGACCACAATTGTCCTTTAACATCGCATTTCTTTTCCAAATATTTCTTAAACTTCTTCAAGTCTTCCAGAAAAAATTCTGGATCTTGCTCTTTCAGATTTCTAGTTAATTTGTCCATTTCGGCCATGTACAACAGCTTCCTTGTCCATTCTTCAATATTCGGTGGTACTTCTTTTTTCCAATATTGAGCATGTAAAATTCTTGCTGCTACTATCATATAATACAACAGTATCTTATCATTTCTATTAACATCTTCTAAATGTAAAGATAGTGATAACATTTCTGGATTTTTTGCAACATTGTATTGTAATATCAAAGACATTTCAGCACATATTCTAGACCAGAAGTCTCTACCCTTTTGGCAAGTCCACCACATATGAAATAGAGAACCTTCATGCTCCTTACATTTCCAACATTTATTCGATAACTGTTTGTTAGCTATGGCTAATTTTTTCGGTGTTAAGTACCATCTATACAGCATTTTATAACCGTTCTCTTCAATACTGGTACAAGTTGATATTTTTAAGGTATTTTTCCATAGTTGTTCCCATGCTTCCATCGCTATTTCCTTATTACAATTTATGGCCCACTTTACCATTTGCACCTTGACTGTTTCATCTTCTGTAAACCACTTCAATAACAACTTATACATTTTAGATATTGCTTTGCTATTATCCCCCAATAATAGTTCCTCTAGTTCTGAATTTTTAATTCTAAAACCATTCTTTCTATGCTCTGAATCAAATAAATCTTTAATTTGTCTATATTGTAACCAACCATATTTAAATGGCAACTCCTCATTTTGCTGAAGTTTCAACCCATCATTTTCTAATACTGTTAATTCTTTGAGGGTAAGCCATTCCTTTCCCTGATATTCCATATTTGGGTTTGTAATGATTTCAAGAAATGGGTGCATGTGTCTTTAAATGTTTGGTGAGATAGGTGAAGAGTGGGGGTGAAAGAGAGAGATGAGTGAGTGATATGATTGGTTGATGACAGAGTGGGCGGAGTGAAGGCGGTTTTCAGTTATTGAGGGAGAGAAAAAGATTCAGTTAGGGCAAGAGAGGCGAGCTGTGTGCAGCCTGAGTGTGTTCATGTATTTGTGAGGGAAAGGCAACCTGAGTGGAAGCCTGAACTGAGTGTGTCTGTGAGACTATATATTCATTCTATTTGAAGCAGGCAAACTGTGTGTGCGCGCCTGAGAGAGAAAGAATTGAGAGTGAAAAGAAAACAGGCTAGCTGTGTGCTGTCTGAGGAGTTCTCTGTGAGAGAAATATAGAGCCTAGAGAAAGAGGCTAACTGTCTGTGAAGCCTTACAAGAGATCTGTGTGAATGAGTTTGGATGAAGCAACTAGAAGAACTAAGAACGACTTTTATGTAACCAATACGCTTCTTAAAAAAATAAACTTTGTTTTGTTATATATCAGAGTTATCTCCCATTCCTATCCTCAGGGCCACATAGAACCATGAAGGAGCCTGAAGCTCAAACACGTTACAAAAGGGAAAATTTAAATAAAATATTTTGGAATAATATATTCCTGGTGGCAGCAAACTACCCAGAGGGTGTAAGGGGGAGATTTAAAGCAAAATCCACCCTAAAGAAAGTGAAGATCATAACAGGGTTGATTACTTCAGCTGGAACAATCCACAGTGGTTTCTTTAGCTCTATAAATGTCTTGTACTTGAGCCAGGTTGACAGTAGATTTCTTCTCAGCTAGTGGTGCTGAAACATTGCATCCATATTATGCTTCCTGTACCACATATATGCGTGCCATCCAAATAGTTTATTATGTCCTTCCAATGTTAATAACTTATGATTGGTCAAAGACACCCATTCTTTTAGCCACACCAAACATATCACTTCATGGTAAAGTCTTAGATCAGGTAACTGCATTCCTCCTCTTTCCTTAGCGTCACAAAGAACTTTCATCTTGACTTTTGGTTTCTTTCCTGCCCAGACAAATTCTGATATCTTCCTCTGCCATTTTTCAAATTGTTTCTTATCTTTCACAATTGGAATTGTTTGCATTAAAAACATCACTCTGGGCAGTACATTCATTTTAATTGTGGCAATTCGACCTAACCACGACAAATTTAATTTATTCCATTTTATCATGTCTCTTTCAATTTGAGTCCACAGCTTTTCATAGTTATTCTTAAACAAGTCTATATTCTTAGCTGTCAGCTTATCCCCAAATATTTTGTTCTGTGTACCACTTCGCAGTTTGTTAATTCACTTAATTCTTGTTGTTTCTTCTTAGTCATATTTTTAGTTATTATTTTTGACTTCTTTTTGTTTATGTAGAAACCCGCCAGATCTCCAAACTCCTTTATTTTGTCCAGCAGTCTTGGCAAGGTTTGTAAAGGGTCTTCCACTATAAACATCACATCGCCTGCAAATGCTCTCAATTTGTAGGAGGATCCTTTTATTTTTATTCCTTTTATACTATCATCTTCTCTAATCCTTCTCAATAATACTTCTAAGACCATCACAAACAAAAGTGGTGATAGTGGACTTCCTTGTCTGGTTCCTTTCCTTATTTCCAACTTCTCTGTCAGTTCATCATTAACACATGTTTTTGCCCTTTGTAAGTTATAAATTGTTTTCACTGCTTGTATAAATTCACTACCTAGATCCATCTTCTCCATAGTTGCGAACATAAGATCCCAGTACAAATTGTCAAAGGCCTTCTCTGCATCCACAAAGAAAAGGCCAACTTCCTTATCAGGTCGCTTATCATAATATTCAATAGCATTTATCACTACTCTCAAATTGTCTTTTAACTGCCTGTTTGGTAAAAATCCGGCCTGATCTTCATCTATAAAATCCATTAACCATATTTTGAGCCTATCCACCAGTATTCTTGCCATTATTTTGTAGTCATTATTTATAAGCGTTATGGATCTATAATTTTTCAACTCTGTCAAATCTTGGCTTTCTTTTGGGATCAGTGCAATGCTAGCTTCATTCCATGTATCTGGGAGACCCTTTCCTTGAAGCATATCGTTCATTACATTTTTAAAAATTGGTACTAGGTCCTCCTTCATTACTTTATAAAATTTAGCTTTGGTCCCATCAGGTCCTGGTGCTTTCCCAATCTTAGCTGCTTCAATTGCCTGTATGACTTCTTCTTCTGTTATTGGAGCATTCAGTCTCTGTTTCATCTCTTCTGGTACCTTTGGTAAGTGGGCATTCCTTAAATACCCATCTATCTCTTGTACATTCACAGATTTCTTTTGAAATAATTTAGCGTAGTATTTAAAGAACGCACGCTTAATTAGTTGATGATCTTTCAATTCTTTACCTTCCTCCATTATTGTATCAATAATTTTCATTTCCTTCCTTTTTTTCAGTTCCCAGGCTAAATACTTTCCTGGTTTATTTGCTTCTTCAAATTACTTCTACTTTAATGTCTTTAACTTCCATTCTAGCTCTTTATTATTAATGGCTGTTATTTGATCCTGCAATATTTTAATTTCCTGTATAATCGACTTTTTTCCTGGTCTTTTCTTCAATTGTTGTTCTTTTTTATATATATTTTCTTGAATTTCTTGCCATTTCTCCTGCTTTCTTTTCTTATCCTTACTGTTAAGTAAGGTTAAATTTCCTCTCATTACAGCCTTATAGGTATCCCATACCATCTGTGTTGAAACTTCATTGTTGTTATTTGTTACAAAAAATTGCTTAGTTTCTTCTTTCAAATACTTCAAATTTTCCTGATTTTGTAATAAATCCTCATTTATTCTCCATCTAAATTTTCTTCGACCTGTTGTCCATTTCCATAACATTGGATTATGTTCTGCGCTCACCTTCGGTAAGATTTCCACTTTTTTTGTCAATAGAGTCAAATCTTTTGTTGCCCAAATCATATCAATACGTGAAAATGATAAGTGTCTTGCGGAGTAGTATGTAAATTCAGTACTTTTCGGATTTTCTTTTCTCCATACGTCTTCCAAATGTTCTTGTTGAACTAGTTCAAAAAAAGTTTTTGGTAGCTTCCCTGATTTTTTAACAGTTGTTTTTGATTTCTTGTCTAATTGCAAGTCCACCACACCATTGAAATCTCCAACCAATATCATCTGATTAAATACATCCTGATCTAATTTATTCAATAAATCTTTTTAAAATTGGTCTTTTGCTCCATTTGGCGCGTAGAGAGCTATTACCAATATTTTTTTCCGCATTTATATTTATTTCCACGGCCACATATCTTCCATCTTGATCCTGAAAAATTAATTTTGATTCTACAGTCTCCTTTACATAAATCACTACTCCTTTTTTTCTTTTGTTTAGACGCTGATATATATTCTTTCCCCAATTGTTTGTTTTTTAAATATTTTATATCTTTATCTTTAATATGTGTCTCTTGTAGACATACTATATTACAATTTTGTTTCTTTAGCCAATGAAAAATTGTCTTTCTCTTTTGAGGTGAGTTTAGTCCATTCACATTCCACGATATTAATTTGTACTCCATATTTTACATTTTTAATAGTCCAGGAAAGTCCTCTGCATTTTCCTGTAAAATTTTTTCCATTTGCTCCTTTGTTTTGATGATAATTCTCAAGGCTTTGTAATAAAAGCTTAGACCTTCTGGAATTTCCCATCTATATCTGATGTCTTTGTCTCTTAGTTTCTGGGTCAATTCCCTATATTTTTTCCGCTCTTGGAGAATCCGTTTTGGGACTTCTTTCATGATCTTGATTCTGTTCCCCTCCTTTATTAAAGGTTTTTCAAAGTGCCTCTTAAGTGTCTCTTCCTGCATTCTCTTTGTCACTAATTGCACAATAATATCTCTTGGTAGCTTTCTCTGTTGTGCCAAAGCCGAATTGATTCTGTACGCCAAATCCATATTTGCTGTTATTTCATCCTTTTCTTTCCCTAAAAATTCTGCCAATATCTCTGTCATCTGTTCTTGTGTGGTTTGAGTCTCAGATTCCTGAATGCCATTAAATCTTAACTGCTTTTCCATCGCCTTGCACTCCATCATTGCCACTCTTGTCTGAATCACTTGATTTTCATGTTTCATTTCTGCTTTTATGTCATTTGTCTTTTGTTCCACCTGCTCCATTTTTTTAGTTGTCACTTGCAAATCTTCCTTTACTCCTTCTATCTTTTTTGCCAGGGCAGCTAAATCGGCTTGAATAACATCTCTCATCTCTTTAAAATCCTTTGCCAACATTTCTTGCATCTTCTGTAACAACTCTTTGTGATTCTCTGCCACTTTTTTCCCCAGTCCTTCGATCGCAGCATCCACGGAAATTTGCCATTCCTTATCTGCACCTTTTTTCCCGGCCATCGTGGGGCTTGGTTTTGAGCCTCCCCACGTGTCTGCTCTTTTCCTCAAATCCGTGTTGAATCGTTTAAACCTTGCCTTTTCTTAAAATTTCTTAAAGAAAAGGGGGGGAAGCCTTTTTAAAATCCAAAATGTCGGGCATTTTTTCTCTATGGTACCATTACAACATCTCTATGATTTTTGGTTTAACTTCGTACCTTACTTAAGATGGCGCACTTCCTGTTCCTGTTACCTTTGTTGCCTCCCAGTAGTATACTTATTTTGCTTCCTTTTTCTATCAGTCCTCTTCCCTTTCACTTTGCTGTCCTTGCTAGGAATCCAGTTGTCTGCTCTGCTGTTAACTTCCCATCTCGTGATGTTTCTCCAGTCCCCCCTCCACTTTCTCACGCTGGTTATCTCAATTCTAACCGCAGTAAGTATAAACAATTTTTCTTTTCAAATGTTTAGTCCTTATTTACTTCCCCAGCATCTTCAATTTTACTCTGCTTCCATTACTAAGCGTCTCTTCTTTTATATTCTGTCCATTACTTTGTTTTCCCTTGGTCTTTTTACTGCCGTTCCATTTTTAAAAGTCCGATAACGATGGTGTGCAGACACATGCTATTCTTTTCAAGGGATATGGGGAAATGAAGTTCTGGGGCAGCTTTTTTTGCATGCAACAGCACTAAAATCTAAACCTTAAACCCGCCGAGTTTGAGAGCATGGAACAATGGGGTTCCATGTTTATGCCCCCCAAAGAATGCTTGGAGGAAGTTCTTATCAAGGCAATGGTTGGCTTGCTGTGCACACACTCACACACTGTTCTTTTTGGGGGAGTTGGGGAAATAATTTGTGCTCAACCAAAAACATCATCCAAAAACCTATCAATCCAATGAGTTTCTCCTCAAGCACATGAAAAGTCACACAACAATGGACCCCAAAGAAGGCAAGTGTTGGCAGGTGTACACAATGGTGGGAAACTTAATAGCAAAGCAGTACCAGCATGGTGTGCAAGCAGGAGAATACTCCATTGCCAACTGGCACAGTGCCATGAATTTTTTTTTTAAATCCTGCTTTAGTGACAAAGCCAATATATTATTTTTGAGTCCTGCTGTTATACCATGTTTCCCTGTATCTCATGGTTCTGTTCCTAGGATGAGAGGTACATGCCAATCTGCTTTACTGCAGCCTGGAGTGAGGGTGACCTATTTAGTCACACCTCCAGCCTCTCCCTGCATTGTGTGTAAAAGCATGAAGGGAGTGCTAGATGCTGGTTTTTCCTTTATGGGAAGTAAAGGGAAGATGGCCCCTCTTTCCCCCACTATTTTTTACTAGTAAGAATGGGAGACTAGACAGGTTATCGGCTGTCAGTTTCCCTTTTTGACTAAAAGCATTAACTCAGAGTTAAATGAAAATGAAGAATAAGCAGTGGTGAGCACTGTCCGGGGTCTGAGGCACAGCCCCCGGCCTCAACAAGAGGAAGCAGGGGGAGGCAGCCAGGAGACAGCAGTCCTGCCACCTCAGCCAGCAGCCAGGGCCAGAGCCTGCCTACACCAAAGGGAGAGGGCAGAGGCAGGAAGAATTGGGACCCAGCAGCAGCACAAACAGGGCCCTTACCTGCAAAGGGGGAGAAGCAGCCACAACAACTCAGAGCCATGCCCCAGCATCCACCCCAGCTTGAAGATGGCAACCTGACTCAGGAGGTGCTCAGAAGCCAGCCCCTCCGGGTGGAGCTGCTGAGGGCACTCTGTGGGAAGAGCTGGGCAGCCAGCCAAGGGGCCGCAGCTGCACCCACCTTCCCTAATCAGCTCAGCCAGAGAAGCCCAGTAGCCAGCCAACATGGTGCAGCTGTGGCTGATCCCGGCAGCCCAGCCAGCTACCCCTGCTGCAGCAGCTTGAGACAGCCCAGGGCCACGCCAGGGCTAGAAGACAGCAGCCTGGCTCAGGAGTTGCTAGAAGCCAAGCCTCTACAGGGGGGGCTGCCACAGGCATTCTGGGGGAGGAGATGGGTAGCCCCGCCCAGCATTGCCAAGCAGGCAGCACGGAAGCTGGCTAAGGCAGCTCCTCGTGAGCAAGGCCAGGCAAGCTCAGTAGCTCAGAGGCTGGCTGGGGCAGCCCCTCATGAGCAAGGCCAAGGAGCCCTCAGCTGGGGATGGCTCACACTCAACCCCACCCTGCCAGCTAGGCAAAGGAGCCCAGAAGGGATTAGTGGTTGGAGGGAAACACCTGGGGGAACGCACAGCTGGGCCCGGTCAGGAGAGGGAACAAGCCTGGAAGGAGGGCGGGGTGGAGATAGGAAGCCCTATAAAGGGTGGCTGGGAAGAGCTCTGGGGTGGTGGGTGTGAGTGAGGAGTGATGATGTGGAGTGAGAACGGTGCAATGCAAGAGTGGAGGTTTGGAGGAGAGTTCTGGAAGGAGGGGATGAAGAAGGACACAGGGGGCAAGCAGGCCAGGTTGAGCAGGCCAGCGAGTGGACTGAGAGGGAGTCTGGGTGAGGTATACCGCCCCTCCTTCCACAGAGCAGGGTCCTGCAGCATCCCTGGCCCCCCTATGACATCAGGAGCAGATTGCCCAGCGCCCCGCCCAGTGGCGGCTGCTGCTAGCCCTGACAAGCACAACTGAACGAGTGTGTCCCAATGGTATGGTCAGAAATAAAAAATCTGACCAGGTTGGTCCTTCTATATGGAATACTGATCAGGAAAGTCTTGGGTATGCCTGCGTGTGCAAGTGTGCAATGTTCACACCTGCTTCCTCCACATAATTTAACAGTTGGGTTTTAATCAGAAAAGCCCACAAAGTCAGAAGGCTTTCTGGGCAAGATGAAATTTCTCCTAGTGCTCCTTGATCCACGATCCTCTTTAGTCACAGTGGTGGCCCTGGCACCATGGCACCTAAGCAAAGGCCAACAGCAGAAGGCCATTAAATGAACATAAACCCGTTCTATCTGTCTAGGACCTTCTCAGTGTTTCTCGTTTTATAATTGCTTTTTTCTTTCCAATTTTAATGGTTCTATGCTGAACTTCCCCTTTTTCTTTTCAGTTTTCACCCTAATCTGCCTAACATGAGCCTTTGAGGCAGCCAGGGGCACAGAGGTTGAAGGAAAGCCTCCTGCCCTCAAATCCACATGTGCACAACTGCATGGATGTTGCTGACCTTTCCTTGTATTGTGCGTAAAAACATACAGGAAGGGATGGTCACATGCTGTGTGCTGCTCCCCTCCCCGGTGCAAAGAAACCTTTCATGATTTGATCCCACAAACCACTCAATGTCAATGCCATTGCCCAGGAAGCGCTGTAAAAAATGCACTTATCCGTGCTATGCGTATCACCTTACTGCCAACCGAGTTAATGCTAAGGGCTCAGTGTCTCCTCTTTGGATCCAATTGGTTGCATGATGAGTGCAGACTGACTTGCTGTTAAGAAAAACAGGATACTGTCAGACAGCTCACACTACCTGGTCTGCCTGTGTGGCCTCTGCATGGTAAGAACTAAAATGAAACACACAAACTTTTCAGTGGAGACAGTCATTACAGCCTCATTTTCTGAATTTTTCACCATTCCAGAAGTCATTTACCAAGCTGGACCAGTTAATTCTCTATTTTCAGCTCTTTTTTTTTTCATTATACACACTTCTAGTGGGAAATCCTACTTAAGAAATGGCTTTTATATTGTTTGCTACATTGTTTGCTATTTGTGAAAACAAAAATATCTGTGAAAACAGAATTGGCTCCAACTGCCAAGTTCAGAGCTTTTACAGTGGGTGGCCCCTGTATTGTGGAATGGTGTGCCAGAGGATGTCAGGAAGGTCCACTTTAAATAGTTGGGATTAACCTTTAGTTATGACAAGTGGGGGCACACAAGAATCATGGAGGAGGGAATTGCAGGGAACCATTCCAAACTTTGTCCTACATTTCTAAGATGTGGCAATGGTGGTGGGAGGGAAAGTGGGGAGGAGCAGGAATCCCATTCCTCCTAGGTTTTTTGCTCCCCTCACTTGTCTCTCATTCTTACCCACTTCTTGTTTCCAATCCTTTTTTGTCACTTTTAACTCTTCTTCCCCTACCCCACTCTTCCCCTCTTAACCCCCTACCTTTTCTATGTCTCTCTATTCCTCTTCTCCTTCCCATTCTCTGTCACTTTATCCCTGTCCCCAATCCATTCTCTGTATTTCTACCGTTACTCACCCCACCCTTTATGGCCGTTTTCACACTACTAACCTGCTCCCGTAACGTTGTGCAACGTTGCGCAAAAAACACGGAAGATAGCGTCTTCTCGTGAGAGTTTTGTGCAATGTTGCACGAAACTCTCGCAAGAAGGCACTATCTTCTGTGTTTTTTGTGCAATGTTGCACAACATTACGGAAGCAGGTTAGTAGTGTGAAAACAGCCTGTGTCTTTCCCCACTCACCTTGTTTTCCCTTATTGTCCCACCACTTATCTCTTTCTCCTTCTCCCCTTATCCTTTTACCTCTCCCAGCCTTCTGCCTGCTCTCAGTCCCCATATATTGTTTGGCCATCAGGTCATTGGGAGGTAACAGGGAGAGGCAAGGGCTGCTCCTGAGTTTGCCACGGCTCCAGGTCCTATGGTTGCTGCCACCTGCATTTGGTGTGGTGTCAGGACTCGCTGTCTTTCTAGGCATTGGGGCCTCTCACTCTAGCAACATTCAGCCTCAGCATGGCTCACTGTGGCAGTGCCTTGGCCAGGAAAAGGTGAGGGCCGGCAGCCTGGACAGTAAGCACCCTCGCCATGCCTGCCAAGAACAGTTAACTACAGTTTCACAGTGAATTGTTCTCTTGGGGGGGGAGGGGTTAACCCCCCAACTCCTTTTTCTGCTTCCAGATTTTTCTGCAAGTCTGGGGTTTTCCTCAAGTTTGGAGAAAAATCTCCCTCGTGTTAAGGTTTCCTCAATCCATCTGCAGCAGGTGACGCTCTTGGCTATTAGTATATAGATCTTGCTTGGAAAACTCACAAAACATGCTACACTAAATGTAAATGTGCTCTCATGATTTTTTACTCTAAATTTGGACCGTATGTATCTGAGCCTATTGAGGCTTTTAATACCAAGGGTTTCAACAAGTTTTGTTTGGAGCTGACATTTGGATCAATGAGTCCATAGAGCATCAACTTATTTTCTCTGTCAGATAACAAGTGTACCTAGTTGTGTTAAAAGAACTGCACTTAAAGTGAAATTTGCTCAGTCCTCACTGTAGGCTTGGATCAGAGCTTTTAAACTGAGGCTGAAGACTATTTCTTTGCTGCCCAGTGCACTGTGGGTCTCGTCCATCTATTAAGGGAAGACATATTTAGAAGTGTTTGGAAGAAGTGTGCAGACCGTAGACAAGTCCCTCAGCCTTTCCTTTAATATGGTTAGGAAAATAGGTTATCATGAAATGATGAGGATGGTTAGGAAGAGAGAAATTGATTCTGATCATGTTAGTACACAGTTGATTGATCCATCAATAACTCATTCTGTTGTCAATTTTTTGGCAACCGTTGTTTCTTTAAGGTGTTCTTATGATGGGTTTAATTTATTTTATTCTTAATAAAATTTGATGTGCTTATTTAATATTTTAACTTTGTTGTTATAATATTTTATTTTATGTTATTGATTTTTCTCAAGAATTTGGCAAGAATTTGGAAGACTGGCAAGTCCATCTCTCCGAAGCCATCAATAAAATCCCCCCCCATCACCCTCTTTGGCCCCACACCAGATTGGCTCCCTGGTATACAGAGGAGCTATGATGGATGAAGCAGGAGCTGAGACGGCTTGAGCGAGGGTGGCGACGATCTCGCAATGAAGAGGCAAGATCATCTTATAGGATGTTTATGAAAGCCTGTGAGATGGCGGTGAAGGCTGCAAAGAAAGATTTCTATGCAGCTTCCATTGCATCAGCTAGCTTACATCCAGCAAAATTGTTTAATGTGGTTTGGTCACTGGTCTCCCTATCAGGGGGAGACCATCAAATTTTGAATTCGGATATTAGCTGTTGAAATTAAATCCCACAAAGACGGAGATCCTGCATGTGGGTTTGGGGGCCCTGGGCACGGCACTCTGGCTCCTCACTCTTGATGGAGCACTACTTGTGCCAGTTTTGAGAGTTAGGAGCCTGGGGGTGATCCTGGATGCCTCCCTGACTATGGAGGCACAGGTTACAGCAGTTGACCGGTCTTCATTTTTCTATCTAAGACAGGCCTGGCAGCTTGTCCTCTACCTATAAACCCATGACTTAATTGCAGTGATACAAGCAATTGTCACCTCTAGACTAGACTACTGCAACTCGCTCTATGCAGGGCTTCTCCTGGGCCTGATCCAGAGGCTACAGCAGGTTCAAAATGCAGCTGCACAAGTAATTGCAAGGGTCCCAATTAGGGAACATATAACACCTATACTACACCAGCTGCACTGGTTACCAGTTGAGTACCGGGTCCGGTTCAAGGTTTTGGTGTTGACCTATAAAGCCCTATGTGGACTGGGCCCAGCTTATCTGCAGGACCACCTCTCCCCATATGTACCCCAAAGGATGCTTCATTCAACAAATAAACAACTGTTGGTGGTCCCTGGCCCAAAGGAGGCCTACCTGGCCTCGACCAGAACCAGGGCCTTTTCGGTCCTGGCACCGACCTGATGGAACTCTCTGTCTGAGGAAAAGAGGGCCCAACAGGGTTTGTTATCTTTCCACGGGGCCTTTAAGACAGAGATGTTCCACCAGGCATTTGGCAGAGGATAGGTTGGGCCCCAACTGGCCACACTAAAGATCTGTCCACCACCCTGCATATGAACCTACATTTGAGCCAGGGCTTGAAAACAGGTATTTTATCATCGCCATCTGAAGAGACGCAGTATTGTATTTATTGCATAAAGCTGTTTTAATGTTATTTGTATAATGTTTGATCTGTTTTTAATTCTTATTTATGTAAATTGAAATGTTGTACTCCTCCGCGAGCCTGTCTGGTGGGGAGGGCAACAATGACAACAGTTCCCCTCTTTTGCTCTGGCTTTCTGTTTTTATTATGCAGATATATAGTTGTTGGAATTGTTGGTTTTAATTCCTGTTAGACTCTTGGGGAGAAAAGCAAGCCAAATATGTTAAACAGACAGACAGACAGACAGACAGACAGACAGACAGACAGACAGACAGACAGACAGACAGACAGACAGATAAACGATCTATTCCTCCTCTCCAATGATTAAACATGAATTTTATTTGTACTTAGAGAGTTCATACTTAGGATAAGAATTAATGAATCCCAACTAAGGGTTTGCAACAACAGCAACAACAACATCTGTGTTTCCTTAAATCCAGGTAAGATTCTTTAATTCAGTGCAGTAAGATTAGAGAACCTCAGATTTATTCTGCCATTATTTTCCATGGGAAACATATCCAGGCTCATTTGGTGGGCTGGAAAGTCATTTTGCAAGCAAACTCCATCACATTTGCAGGGAACCTATAGGGAACCTATTCCTGACTGTCCTCTAAAGATCATCCTGCCCCCTCCAAAATTTCAGGAAGATTGGACTCTGGGATCCAGTTCTATGGGCCCATGAAGAATGTGCCCTCAGCTACTCTCCAAAACATCAAAGCTGGCTCCCAGGCCAAAACACGCTGGGGCAAGGCTGCCATGGCCAAGGTACACTCTCAAAAGCAAGTGCAACAGTATTCTGAAGTATTCTGTTCCATTATATGGGATAAGAGCATTCCCATTTCTGAACAACTAAAAGTAATTAAATGGCTCAACAATTGGGAAATTGGGGTGCAGCCAATCATATCCAAGTTCTTCCTGTTTTTACCAGATCCTGATGAAATCTGCAGCATTTATATTAGTTTGGAACATTTCTGTCCCACTTTTCTTTCAATTTGGAAACTCAGAGCCATACTGGATGTGAATAGGACAGTCTGGGACTATTATTTTAGTATCTGCCATGTGGGAGAAGACTGTGGAATTCAGATCAGGTCACAATACTGGGGAAAATGCTATACCATTGTCTTTTTAATAGCATCCTTTCTCAGTAAACTGCCCGGATGTGTTTGAATGAATTTGGATGCATCTGTTTGGCACAATTACTCTCTTCACTTATGGGTTTAAATTGATACACACACACACACAGAGATATACACACATGTGTGTGTGTGTGTATGAATGTGTGTGGATAGATAGATAGATAGATAGATAGATAGATAGATAGATAGATAGATAGATAGATAGATAGATAGATAGATAGATAGATAGATAGATAGATAGATAGATAGATAGATAGATAGATAGATAGATAGATAGATATGCTGCATCTGCTGCTGCTGCCAGATCCCATTTGAAACACCACATCAGACACATAGTGAAAAGAAAATTCCAGTTTCTTTTATTTTAAGGTGAGACACAGTAAATGGTGTCTGTCTATGAGCCAATCTAATATTGCAGTCAGTTCTTGTCATCACTTCTCAGACAGAGACCACTGACTATGCAGATGCAAAATGGATAGATGCAGGCAAAGCATTTTATAAAATATGTCAATAATTGACTGTACACATGCAAAGAGGGATCAAAGGCAAAGTGAGTCTAATCTTTACACAAATTGATACTCTAATCTTTACACAAGTTGGTCAGTTTAATAAACTGAATGACCATGACCCTGAAGAATATATATCTATTCTCTAGTATATGAGATGATTTAATTCTTGGACTATAAAACCAAATGCAAGCTGCTATGACCTAACAGTTGCTGTGCATGAGTGAAGCTGCTTGGCACAGAGCTATACTTGAGATGAACTTTGCCAGGAAACATTGAGGCAATTCAGTTAGGAGCTCATGTGTAATTGATGGTTAGAACAAGGCATGTTCCCTGGCCAAGCATGTTTACTGCAAGTTCTGAGTACATCTGAAGTAGGACCTGCATTTCTTGCTCCATAGAACATGGAACAATATTTTCCTTAACAAATGTTGCACATTGATGCTATATAATAAATAAAGATAACAATGAAAGCTATGCTATTTGTTATGACTAGAGATGGGCACGATCCCAAAAAAACTAACGATCCAGCTGATCGTGGATTGGCGCTGGCAACGATCCCGAATTAACGATCCACACTGATCATCTCCCATTCCCGAACCGTGGATCATGGATCGTGGAGGCCAAAGCGGGCCATGCTGCTATTCCCAGCTATGTGGGAAGGTGGGTGGTGGCAGCGGCCGCCGGGCCTGGCGGGCACGGGGAGGTGGCGATGAGCCGCCTCCCCTCAGGTCCCATTCAGCAACACAGGTCTGTGTTTGGCTGTCAGAGCTGCCTATCAGGGTTTGCAGGGATGAGATTGGATTGCCCATGGCCACAGAATACCCCCTTCCCCCTCCCTCCCCTGGCTGTTTTCTCCCAACTTGTGACTGCTTTGCTGCTCTGTGGTTGGAAGGAAGCCCTGCTGATCAAGGAAAGCTGGGCTTCCATTCAGGTTTCCAGGACGACAGAAGGAGGGCAAACAGAGCTCAGGCTTTCCCATGGCTCCGTTGCCAGGGGAATAGATTGCTGGTGCCTGAGAGTCTGGATCCCCGAACCGAGACTGAACGCAATGATCTAGGCCTCTCCCGATCGCTGGATCGTTGGCCATGGATGATCACGATCCGCTGGGTCACGATTGCGCGATTGCCATTATTGTGGGTTTTTTTCGATTGTAATGTGGATCGTGCCCATCTCTAGTTATGACCGCCCTGTGTTGCTAAGTGTTACAGGAATTCCCATTACAGATACAATGGTGTGGATCTAATTATCCTCCAAGTAGCCTTCCTCCAATGGACAAGCCACTTAATTTGGAGGAGGGCTTCTTAGATTGGAGGAATGCTTCAAACCTGAGTCAAAAGGAAAGGGAATGAATGAATGAATTTGCTCAGTGAAGTTGTATGAGTGGTATGATAGAGTAGGATCTATCCCAATGGTTCAAGTATGCACATGTAGTTCTTAATGTTGGAGAAGGCCCAGCATACCCAGAATTTCTTATTATACTTATAGTACATTCTTTGATACAATATAACAACAACTACTACTACTGCTACAGCAATGGACATCTGATTGCCTCAAATGAGATCTGGTTGGATCAGGAGGAAAGAATGATTCACGCCTAATGCTATTAGAATATCATCAACTTCTTCCCTGCTATATATTATACTATATTGTTATGTTATATTGATATGAGATATATTATATTGATAGTATGTTTGATAGAGTTTATGTAAAAGAATAAGAATGTGCTTAGAGTAAGAGATATTATGATTCAAAGTTGGTAGGAAAATATAAATGAAATAGATTTAAGTAATAAGAAGGGTTAAGGGTTGGAAAGCTGTTGGAAGTCAATAGGGAGGGGGGAGGAAAAGGGTGGGGGACAGAGTAAGGAGAAAAAATGGGATTATATGTGTTAAATTTGGAAATTTTTCTTTTGTTTTTCCACTCACCAATAAAATTTTATTAAAAAAAAATATCATCAACTTCCATCACCCTTAAAAACATAATTTAACATAAACATTAGAATTATTATTTTTTTCAAAATAACCAGTGTGAATCTCATGAAATTAGTTGCTTTTTAGATAAAAAAATGTTTTATTTGCATTGTTATTTTGCTGTGTATGTCTAAGGTTGTATGACTTTAGTTGAGGTTGTCTGGATTTTTTCAGCCCCTGTAATTTTGGGGAGTGGCAGAAAAGTGTAAAATTCAGTGTTGATGTTCTGAGACAAACTTCACCTATCACTATCAGATCAGCAACTTTTCAGGCATTTGCGTTAAGAAACATACGCCTTACTAGGCATACAGGTACACACATTTTGTATCACGTTTTTGTGGTGTGGATGAAGCAAGCTAACAATGATAAAAGAAGTTTGCCCTCAAGTACCTGTTATAGAGCAATTTTTAAAGAATGGAAAAGAGATACCACCAGCACTCCAGAAGGATCATTTTCTCAAAAATGATTACAAGAAAATCAAAATCTTTCCAGAGTGATTATTGTGGAGTTCAGATAAGCTAGACACTCCATTTTGTTCTTCACAACAAGTCTTTGGTTTGGAACGAAAACATATTGGAAAAGATAAAGTTTAAAGAAACCATAACATTAATTTGTTTAACTTAAAAGACCAGGGAAATCTAAAACCTTTTGCCACCACAGTCGGAATGAAGAGGCAGACTACATAAGTTGGGAATTTAGGGCCGCTTTATTAACGTAACTGTAAACATATTATCAAAACACAAGGCCTAAACTAGTGGTACAGGTCAGTTCCTGGGGTCACTCCTGGACCTCCGCTCCAACCTGTCTGGGTGAGTCACCTGCTGCCCCGGGTACGAGCCATCCATCGTATGGCTGGGACCTGGCCTGGCCAGGCTAAGTGGTTCACCCCTTTAAAGCTCCCCCATGCAGCTGTAAAGCTGCAAGGGGAGACTGGCTTGTCCAGGGTATCTGTCCTCACAACTGGGACGTAAAGCAGCCAGCCGCTCCTGACAGACCCCAGTTTCCTCATCAATGGAGATATGCCAAGGGTGCTCACTGGCCCGCTCCTTTTCCCCTAACTTCTCGCTTGCCACTGCCAAGGCCAAGCCTCAGCTTAGGCTGAAGCAGCCCACAAATGGCTTAAGATCAACCTGAGCCCTTGCTGCAAATTGTCTAGAAATATGCTGTTACCCTTATGAAAAAGGTGCACACCATCCTGTTGGTAGAGGTCTGCAAATTTATCCCTAATTTGTGGATGGGGCAAATAAATTCCCAACCCATCTAACATAACCTTGAACAAGGCCCTGTTGGCCTTCCGCCTAGCCCATTCTAATGCCTTAGGGTCCAATCCCTCCTGCCACACCCGGCACAGAAGTATTGCTGATCAGAAAATCAGGATGCCAGGCCAGTGCTTGCTGATCTCCTGCAAGTCTGCCTGTGCCTGCAAAGAAAGGGCCTTACCCTTCTACAATCCAAGGTCATTCCCTCCCAGGCGAATAACCAATATATGAGGTGGAGGACCACTCCTCCCCTCAAACAAGAGAGGCAGCAGCCCAGACCACCAAAGGCCTCTTCTATCTTGCCATTTGATGGTGGCCCACTGGCCCAGGCCAAGCTGAGAACTGATCACCATCCTCTTGGCCTGGTGGGCTGCCCAGAAAACCATGCTGTGGCCACAGATGAGTATCCTCAGCCTCTCCTGTTGACCAACAGCACCTAGAAAAGAAAACAGCATCAGCAACTGCATCAAAGTTAACATGCGTAAAGCAGCCAAATATATGCCCGATAAGTGGAAGAATGCCAACGCCCCACTCCTTGAATGTCAGGACCCGAAAAGCCCATGGCAGGGGCAGTGGACGCAGCCCCAGTGCAGAAAGAGTGGGTTCCAAACCTGACACCTTCCAGGCCTAATTTATTAAGCACCTGCCCCATGACCATCCACAATTGGTATTTGGTCAGTGGGGACCAGTCAAAATGGCAAAACAAAATTCCCTCATCCCCCGTGAGCTCAATGTAATTCTGGAGAGCTAAAACAGGGCACAAATCCCTCACCTCACAGGGGCCAAGGCTGACCACCACTCCTCTTTTCCTTTGATCCATCTAGAATCGGTGGATCATTATAACAACTCAGTTCCCCTTAAATTTTACATCCTTGGCAAGCAAAGCATGACCAGATTGATCGTTAAGAGATTGGGGAACCAGCTCCCTGACTCTCAGTGCATCAAAGAAAGCTGTCAAGGAGGCCACATGGAAAAACAGCTTTTCAAACCTAGAATTACAAACCTCAACACACAATGCCTTCAAGCCTAAAAGAATTCCCAGGGAGATGGGCTACCTTTGGTCTCTAGGTGCTGCCGCCTCACGAGACCACCTCTCCAACATCTTCTGAATGCGGAAGTCTCCTGTGGGATCAGCAAAGCCTCATACCTTTGAAGCAAAAGCCAGAGCTACCAGCTGGCTTTTGATATATCTGACCACCTGTCCCTTACCTTTCTGTAACATGCAAAAACATAACAGGTGTTCAACCGGGATGAGCCGTAACTGGCTGAGACCAGCCTCCTGCCTGAACCTGGTGAAATGCTGTACTGCGCAGTCATATGCACTGTGGGTACTAGGGGCCAAGGCTAATTGAATGGCCTTGCAGGCCTCATGCTCCCAATCTGCCAGAGATCTAGAGGTATCTGAGCTGGCAACAAGTCAGCCTCAGGGGCAAGCTGATGAAACCATCTGCAGGTGAGATAGGACATCTGCCACTCCATTGTTCAAGCCAGGTACATGCCTGGCCAAGAACAAAATGTTAAGGTGCAAGCACCTGAGTGTAAAAGTATGGACCAGCTTCATCACCCCAGCTGATTTAGAAGAGAGCGAATTAACCACATGAACCACTGCCATATTATCACACCAAAAGTGCACAGAGAGTTTGAGAGCTCGTTCCCCCACAAATAAACCACCACTAAGAGTGGGAAAAACTCAAGGAATGTCAAGTCTATATAAAGACCAGCCTCCACCCAGTTGTCTGGCCATTGGCCCAAGCACCAATGCCCCCTATAATAAACCCTAAAGCCTATTGAGCCGGAGGCATCAGAGGAAACTTGTAATTCCCCTTTTAGTAACAAATCCCACCTTCAAAAAAGAGAACCAATTAAACAACTCCAAGAACTGTACCCAAATGACCAAGTCCTCTCTCATCCCCCCTGTGATCCACAGTTGATGATACGGAAGCCTAAGGGAACCCATGGCCTCACAAAGGCACCTTAAAAAGGCCCTACCTGGGGCCACCACCTGGCATGCAAAATTGAGGTAGCCCACTATCTGCTGAAGCTCCAACAGCAAAAACTTCCAGCTCCCAAGGAGGCCACGCAATCGAGTCCTAAGGTCCCAGAGCTTATCTGTCGGCAACCATGACATTTGCGACACTGTGTCCAGCTCTATGTGCAGAAACATGAGAATCTGGGATGGGCCCTCGGTCTTTTCGTGAGCCAGAGGTACACCAAATTCCTTGGAAAGTCTAACAAAGTCTTCCAGAAGCTGGGCACACTGGCCAGAACCCACTGGGCTCACAAAAAAAAGTCCAAATAGTGGGCAGTGTCCCAAAACCATTGCCGGTGACTCATTGCCCTCTCCAGGAACAAACTAAAATGTTCAAAGGCTGCACATGAAATGGAGCATCCCATGAGAAGTGCCCTATCCATGTAAAACTGGCCTTCAAAGCAAAAGCCCAACAACTCAAAGTTATCAGGATGGACAGGGAGAAGGCAGAATGCCGACTTAATATTGCATTTCACCATCTCCACCCGTGGTCCACATTCCCGCAATACACTGACCACCTGGTCAAATGAAGTGTAACGCACTGAACAAAGATGCTCAGGAGTGCCAACATTTACAGAGCCTCCCCTCAGATATGACAAGTGATGTATAAGCCAGAACTCACCAGCTGCTTTTTTAGGTACCACCCCCAAAGGAGAGACCCGCAAATGAGGAACAGGTGGAGCTGGGAAAGGGCCAAGCACCCGACTCTCAGCACACTCCTTTGCTATCTTTGCTCAAACTACGTATGCCATGAAGGAGTATCTAGGGCCCTGAAATGGGATCTGAAAGCCAAATGAAAAACCCTTTAACAAAAACTGGGTGTCAGTCATTCTAGGGTATTCAGCCAACATGGCCTTAAACACCCTCAGATTTATTGGTCTGGGGCCCTTTGCAAGAAGCTTGCTGCCAGGTTCTGGGATGAGGCAGTGAAATTACAAAAGGGGAGTTTTATGAGCTCCCTGCCATGACCTTCCTGGTTCCTTGGGAGCCGAGAGATCGGACCCCCAAGTCCTCTCCCCGGAGACGGGAGGCAGGCTGGAACAAGGTGGAAGAGTTTAGGGGGACTGGCGAACCCCCAGAAGCCCAGATACCAGTTCTGAGAGTGAGGACCAAAGAAGGAGCCATTATGGCTACATAGCTGCGAAATCAGGAGCCCAACAGGTGGAAAGAAACCACAGCGAATCAACCAGATTCTTAACAAGACAGATAAAAAAGAATGTTAAGAGAGCTCAAGTGACCCCACAGCCTTCCATTAAGTAAGTGGACAGTTTTATGATTTTATGAGGGCAATCCAGCTTAATTGCATTGCTGCCGCTTGCGCGAGCTGGGAGGGGCAGAGACGAGAGAGGAATTCTAAAGAGACCTCTCAGCAACTGCTGGAAAACTATAAATCTTAGAACATAATTAACCAAAACAAAGCTTTTTACCACTTTTTGAAATGGCTTCATGGGAAGAATAGGTACTCACTAATTTGCAATAAATATCTAAAATAATGACTGAATTACTAATTAAAGCAGACGAGATATTTGGAGTGGAAAAGGACAAATAGGTCACAAGAAATTACAATCCAGAAAAAATTTCTAAAGGGACAGATTTAACTGAAAGAAAAATAGAGCCAAATGAAGGGAAAAACAGTCTGCGACACAGTTTTCAAAATAGACGATCTTACCAGGACGTCCTCTTCAAGGCACAGAACTTTAGCAAAGAAAAGGCAGGGCCATGAAGCAGACCTGCACAGAGAGAATCAAGCATGCCAACACAGAAAGGGGGAAAAAGAATGCAGCAGATCTTAAAGCAGAAAAACAAGCAGAGAAATAACTACATTCATATTGACCCCCTTCAGAAATGGCTGGAAGATAAGGGAATCTACCTTTGGTGGCCCAGATGGATTAAGGATTGGATGTATTACTTTTCACGAAGAAAGAAGAAGAAAAAAGCAGACTTGCATGGAGAGAATCAAGCATGCCAATACTGAAAGGGGAAAAAAGAGTGCAGCGGATCTTAAAGCAGAAAAATAACTAGAAAAGTAACAACACTCATACTGACCCCCTTCAGAAATGGCTGGAGGACAAGGGAATCTACCTTTGGTGGCCCAGATGGATTAAGGATTGGATGAAGAAAGAAGAAAAAAACAACAATCAGAATCTTAGGACACATTAGGACTCATTAATGCAGACCTAACTTCTTACTCAAATAGCTTTTCCCTTCTTTCCTTATTTTCTCTTTTCTATATAACACCATAGTATATGTTAATGGGCCTTTGGAGTTTATTAACTGTTCTCAGATTGTACTCCTTCTCAAAATATAAAATACTGGTTAAGTTAAATGACCACCTACTCTTCTCAACCTTATGAATATGAGAACCCAAGTAAATAAGTGCAGATGGTCAAAATAAAATAGATGAAGGAGTTACTATTTTTAAAAGGCAAAATTGTGTTTCAGCTACATAATTATGTGTTCACTTCAGTCTTATCAATATGGAAACCTAAGTAAATAAGTTTGGCTAGAACAAAATAGATGAAAGAGATAGGTAGATATATTTTATAGAATATAAAATTGTCTTTAAACTAAATATTGATTTGGTCTCTACACCCTTACTATTATGAAAATTCAAGCAGACAAGTTTAGAAGGTATGGCCAGAACAGATACAAGAAAAAGAGGAAATTAACATAAAAATTGCTCTTTTCTTTATGTTGATGTATATTACTGTCCTGCTGATATTGTATGTTTTGCTGTATCCACCTTCCGCTCCTGGAATGATCATGGATCTAAGATCCCTGATTAAAAGGTAAAAGAGGTGAAATATGATCTATCTATAATATGCACAAAAGAAAAAAAATATTAGAAATATAAGGTACAGAGTAAGTGGATTAAAAAATATAGAAATTAAATAAAAACTATAGAAAATAAAAGGGAATTTTAAAGGTATATGGGGCGCTAATTACATATATAGTGGCTTTTTATATCTAGATGGATGGTTATGTGACTTGTATATGAATCTCATAAATGTTTATGTCCTGTTGCAACCCCTCCCTGTATATTATAAAAACCCAATAAAAATTGGAAAAAAGAAAGAAGAAGCTTGCTGCCCACCTGAACCACCCTCTCACTTGCCAAACAACTTAAAGTGTTTGCATGTTGTGAAAGGATGGGGGCCCCTACATATGAGGCACTCATGCCCAAACCTGCAACCCTTCCTGCTGCAAACCCCTTGGGAGGAAAACTTCCAACAAAGCAGCCAGTGGTGCGGGTGTCTGATCCAGAAGAGGATGCTAAGGAGGACTGCTACACAAGATGCCTGCTGTCTGAGCAGTCACTCATGTTAGGCTTAGCCGGGGACATCAACTGTAGCCACAGCTGCTGATGTATTTGGTCCCACAGCAAGGAGGGGTTAGCTGTGCACATATGGAATTCTTCATTGTATTGCAGCCAGGATGCACCAATGAATTCCAAATACCCCCTGTAAATAATATCCATGTATTGGAATAAGGAGGTTTCCCTCCAAGGTTGGGCATGTGGTATAACACCTGCGTAAATCAGGAACCCCAGCAACCAGTTAGCCCAGGACCTGTCAATCTTATAGCACTTAAGGCACTCCTTGTCCCAGTCATCTATATGCTCTTTATCCTTCTTCTCCAGTTCCCTGAAGAGAAGAGTAAAGACGCTGGCATACTCTCCTTTAAGAATTTTCTCTCTTGTAGCAGGGGTAAGGTGGTCCCCAAGAGGCATAGCTGTATCTCCAAATGATAGGGCCCTAAAAGGCACAGACCCATAGTTAGCCCAAGGGGTCTCATAATATGAACCCCATGGCACCCCAGCTGGCAACCAAACCCAGAAACCATGGCCTGACCAGTGAAGGTTGGCTGGCCCCATTGAGACCACCCACCTACTGCCCCACTAGATTGAGTAACACCCAACTGAACATAGGCAGATTGTGGTGTGCTTGGGGGCACGGAGGCAGCGGTCTGACCCCAGGGCCCCCAAGGCCATGTACACCCCTGATGGGACCAAGTTGACTTACTATTAATCTAGGGCAGTTGAACTGCTAGGGCCACCTCAGACAACCACCCACGTCAATGCAAGACTTACCAGCTCCCTCCGGTGGTCCTTCAACTTGTGTGGTGTTTGCTACCTTACCCTTGGGTGCACTGACTGCTTCTCCAACACATGCCAAACACTCGAGGGCAGATAAGCTGCAGTCTTAGAAGCCACCCTCACAGGTCTCATTCTTTTTGCTCCCAAACCGGCTGCAGAAAGGCCTGCTGCCTTCTCCAAGGCAGCAATCCTTTCCAAAATGCATTCCCGCACAGGGCCCTTGTCCTCCTCATCAGAGGATAATAATAATAATAACATTCGATTTATATACCGCCCTTCAGGACAACTTAATGACCACTCAAAGCAGTTTACAAAGTGTGTCATTATTATCCCCACAACACTATCACCCTGTGAGGTGGGTGGGGCTGAGAGAGCTCCAGAGAACTGTGACTAGCCCAAGGTCACCCAGCTGGCTTCAAGTGGAGGAGTGGGGAATCAAAAGCAGCTCTCCAGATTAGAGTCCCATGCTCTTAACCACTACACCAAACTGGCTCTTAACCACTACACCAAACTGGATGACAGGGCCACAATGGGCCTCCATGGGGCAGAGCACTTAGCTGGTTGCTTTCCTTTGGACATCCCACTACCTTTCTTGGGTGGCATGTTAGAACACGTGGTGCACTACGATCACTACTCAAGACTGCAGGCTAACTGCTAGTTCGCCTGCCAAATGGCTGTCAGGACTGTCAAAACAGCACTCAAATGGCAGCCAAGAGAAGCGGTCCAAGGTGGCTGCCTGAGCTTACCTATTTGCCTGTTATCTATATTTTATTTTTATTTTATTTATTTAGCTATTTATTGGCTAATTTATATGCAACCACCCAGTCAGCAAGCCCCCCCCCCTGGAATACTCCAGAGAGGACAGGGGCAAATGAGTGCTAGAAAATGGCAGCCAAATCCCACTGCCACAGAGAAAAGTAGGCAAACAAAATGGCGGCCAGACATCCAAAATGGTGGTCGCAATCATGATTGCCACAGGGAAGGTCTATAAGCCTGAAAGGACGGCCTAAAGGCCTGCAGTGAGGGGCCCAATGAGGCCAATGGGCCCACAACCCCAGCAGCACCCACCCAGGGAAGACCTAGAAGGCCCACTCCCCAGCCGTGCACCCAGGGAATGCCCAAAAAAGCCAGTGAGGGATGAGCAAAACCATTAAGGCCAATCCCGCCTCCCCCAAGCAGAGCCCACCCGCAGCAAGCTCCCACTGGTGTAGCCTATGCTACCTCCCCCGCTAAATGTGCCACCTCCCAGCCACAACGAAAAGGCAACAACGAAAAGGCCGAAAAGGCCGTACTTCTCCAGCCGGCACCCAGCCTCCGCACTGCCAACCGCGCCATCAGCCAACGATCATCCTGAGAAAAGTCCACTGCTGAAACTCCACTCGCCCACAGCCTCGCCTGCCGGCTAAGCCTCACCCTGCACAGTGAGCCTCGCCTGCTGCCGACAAGCCCCGCTGCTCACAGCTGCTCCGTTACTTGTGTTGGTGAGGGTTGCTGCAAACACATCCTTCCCAAACCGAGCACGAGGCATGGCTGGGATATCGGGGACAGAGAAGCCCGAGAAGGTCAGCAGGCTCTGCCCTCTGACACATACCCTGATGCCCCGGAAAGCGCCTGTCTGCCTCCCTCCTTCCATGGAGGCAAATCACAGCACCCAGCTGAAGGGCGGCTGTTGTCACCTGCCGAACATGCTGAATTCACAACCATAAAGTGTGCATAATAGACAAACATGTATAGAACTGCAAACTGCTATGGTTTAAGTTAAGCATAACCATGATTCAAATTATAGGCAAAAACAGGGATTTTTTCCCAAGTATGTAATCTGATAAAACCAATTTAGAATGAAAATAACATGCGCATGGCATGGAAAACTGTCTGCTTAAAATCACATTGTTAGTTTGTGATTTGGGCTATTCCATCCTAAGTGTTTCACAGTTTTCTTACACCATATAAATATTGCCCCAGTCCCCCCCCCCCCAAATCAATAAGCTTGATTCATACTGAGGGATCAGGATAACAAATGGTTCTAAGAGATATACTCTCTAAATATTATGTGCCTTCTTGTGTAGATGTGTGGGGAGATAGACAAGTAGGTTGGTAGGCTAAATTTAGCACTATGTTACAATACTTTTCTTCCTTTTATTTACTTTAAAGAGCCTCAAGCAGAAACCATAACGCAAAGCAGGTTTCAAAACAAATGATATTGAATATTGCCCTCAAGCCTGAGTGAACAAAAGTCCTACAGCAAATCACTCTCTCCTACCTAGAAACAACAAGTGCTTAATGTCTCCTTCTTTTGCCTATTACTACACAGAGCACTCTGCAGTGCAACGCCTTCATCATTTGACATGTCATATTATTGTTTGTAAGCTACTCTAAGGCAGATTTTAAAGGAACAAAAGCACTCATCTTTCTCGATGAAATTGATTTACAGAAAAGCAAACAACAAAACAATAACAGTAGCACAAAGGATGAAGGAGAGTAATTATTACCCTGTGATCCTGTGAGTGACGATGATTCAGTAATCTGAATCATCGTCATGCTGATGAATGACAAAGGCTTGATCGCTCCAAACTCATTTGTGTCTTCACTTTGTTTATTGAATTCCTAGCAGTTCGGGAGCTGTTCAGCTCAAATCAATTTGTTACAAAATGAAGTTTAATTATTTGCTCTGAATCAATGTAATTTTTAAACTGATCTAACAACTTTCCAGTGAATATTAAGGGGGAAAGAAAGAAAACCTTTTCCAGGAGCTAATAAATGTATCAAAGCTTAGAAACTAGCAGCAAAGAGAGAGGGGACAAAATACATATAAAGTCACTGAATAATTCCCCTTTAAATGAGATTCTGGGAATATGTGATAGGATTACACAAACAGCTGTGGATGGAATATGTGCCTAATAGGAACAGAACCTCTGACTAGTAGATATTCCATGAAGCCTTATAGTGATGCACCAATCATTTAATGGTCATAAAGTATGAAGTGCATTCGGCTTTTTACTATTACAAGATTGACATGAAATGGATTCAGATGGCAGCCACTCAATATGACCTTTGTTTAATCAATGCTATGCCAAGAATTACAGGTCCATCTAGTCAAATATATTTTGTAACACCATGGTCAACACCAGATGTTCAAAGGAATCTGTAAATCAAAATAATGAATCATGCCATTTCTGCCTTCCAGATCCCAGATGGTGATCAGACTGGAAACTGTCACCATTTTATCCTTGTTAATACACCAAAAGCCTGGTCTTCAAATTATTTGAATCAGTATAATGAACTAACAGCTTCATTTAAATCAGGTTGCCATTTCTGGTTTCAATACAAAGGAAGGGAAAGAGAAATTTCAGTAGTGGAACAAGCTTCACAGAAAGATTCAGTCTTGGCAATATTATATCATAGAATTGTAGCATCACAGGGACGTCTAGGGTCATCTAGTCAACCCCCCTGCAAAATGCAGGAAATTCCCAAATACCTTCCCCCCACCACACACACACAGAGTGACCCTTACTCCATGCCCAGAAGATGCAGAACTCTGTCAGGATCTCTAGCCAAACTGGACTGGGGGAAATTGCTACCTGACCCCAAGGTTGTGATCAGCCTTATCCCGGGAATGTAAGAAGAGGCCATGAGAACTAAGCACTGAAGTAACCCTTCCTGCCCTCCCTCTCATGATCTGCCTAGATTCACAGAATCAGCATTGGTGTCAGATGGCCATCTAGCCTCTGCTTAAAAACCTCCAAAGAAGGAGAGCCCACCACCTGCCAAGGAAGCCTGTTACACTGAGGGACTGCTCTAACTGTCAGAAAGTTCTTCCTAATGTTTAGCTGAAAACTCTTCTGATTTAATTTCAACCTGTTGGTTCTGGTCTGACCTTCTGGGACAGAGGAAAACAACCCCACACTATCCTCTAAATGACAGCCCTTCAAGTACTTGAAGATGGTTATCATATCACCCCTCAGTCATCTCCTCTCCAAGCTAAACATACCTAGCTCCTTCAACCTTTCCTCACAGAACTTGGTCTTCAGACCCTTCACCAACTTCATTGCCCTCCTCTGGACACATTCCAGCTTGTCTATATCCTTTTGAAAATGTGGTGCCCAAAACTGAACACAATACTCTAGGTGATGCCTAACCAGAGCAGAGTGATACCATCACTTCGCATGATCTGGATACCATGCTTCTGTTGATAATAGCCCAAAATCGCATTTGCCTTTTTAGCTATTACATCACACTGGTGACTCATGTTCAGTGTATGGCCTACTAAGACCCTTTGATCATTTGCACATACTACTCCCAAGACAAGTCTCCCCCATCCTATAATTATGCATATGATTTTACCTCCCTAAATGCAGAACTTTGCATTTATCTCTGTTGAAATTAATTTTATTTGTTTTAGCCCAGTTTTCCAGCCTGTCAACATCATCCTGTATCCTGACTCTTCCTTCTACTGTATTTGCTAGCCCTCCCAATTTAGTATCATCTGCAGATTTAATAAGCATTCCTTCTATTCCTTCATCCAAATCATTTATAAAAATATCGAACAGAGCAGGACCCAGGACCATTCCTTGAGGCACTCCACTTGTCACTCTTCTCCAAGAGGATGAGGAAAAAATAACAAGCATTCTTTGGGTGTGATCTGTCAACCAATTACTGATCCACCTAACAGTAATAGGATACCAACCACATTTTACCAACTTGTAGACAAGGATATTATGTGGAACCTTATCAAAAGTCTTACTGAAATTGAGATAAACTACATTTACAACATTCTCCTGATCTAGCAAGGTAGTAACTTTCTCAAAAAAAGAGATAAGGTTAGTCTGGCATGACTTGTTCTTGAGAAACCCATATAAATAATTCCCCACTTGAAAAATGCATAAAAGAATCAAAATTGTCAAGAGGATGGAGCACCTGCCCTACAAGAGAAGGATAAGAAGTTCTGGGCTTTTTAGTCTAGAGAAAATACAACCAAGTATATATGATTGAAGTTTATGCAAGGGACAGAGGAAGCAAAAAGATAGAGTGTTTTTTACATCTCTCATCATATAAAACTCATGGGCAGCCAGCTTCATGAATAATAGTTTCAGGTGGGTAGCCATATTGGCCTGCAGTAAAAGAGCAAGATTTGAGTTCATTAGCATCAACAAAATTTTCCAAAGTATAGAGTCAAGCTCCCTTCATCCAATAATAATATAGATTCAGGTCTATAATAGATTCAAGTCTCACAAAAAGATGTATCCTGTCATGCAAAGAATAAATAATATGTGGAATTCACTGCCAGAGCCCACAAGTTTCATTGGCTTTGAAATATATTAGACAGATTAATGGAGTATTAGTCAATCAACAGCCATTACCCATAATATCTCCATGTGCAGAGGAAGTATCTCTCTGAATACCAGTGTTGTGGGGGCAATCATGGGGAGTACCTCTATGTCCTTGTAGACCTCATAGCGCTATCTGGTTGGCTGCTGTGAGGAACAAGATGTTAGACTAGATCAAGTAAGATTTAGCCAGTTTATTATAATACATTTTTCTTTTTTCATAACATTTCTTTGTTCTGTAAAGTACTTTTCATGTATGACACCAGAGGTTGCAATTTCATGTCCTGTCTGACAAGTAGGCTTAGAAAAAAACAGGACACATGGCTTCTAGGTACAAGAGAAATCAAAATTGACAGTATGGTCAATGATTTCCAGAAGTAAAGTAAAACCATGTGATTTATCTCTGCCTTTTTATCATAGTTCCTTTGTCTGTAAGAGGTATATATTATGTCCCAGAAAAGTCCATAGGCTCCTTACCCCCTTCTACTTGGGCAAGGTCCACAGCTGTGTAATCTTGTCTATGTGTATCTACATTAGACTTCTGATATGTGTTCTTCACATGTTGGGAAATGCAGTGTTAGCTGGGAAGTGTAGTTTTAAAAGACAGAGCCAGTGGAGATCGCTCTGGAGGGGATGGATTCTCTCACTGGAGTCTTTGCCCTGCTGAGCCTTTCTGGAGCCTTTCTGGAGCCTTTGCCCTGCTCAGTTAATTCAATTTTTTAAGCAGCAAGGGTGGCAGGGCAAAGGCTCCAGAAGGTGAGGCGTGCCAGAGACGGCTGAAGGCTGTGAGAGAATCTGTCCCCTCTGGAACAATCTCTGCTGGCTCTGTCTTTTAAAACTATGCTTTCCAGCTAACATTGTGACTCCTGGCACTTGATGAACATGCAACCAGGTCTCATGTAGAAAGACTCGGGTTAGTCTCCTTGTCTGTGTATCTTTTGTTTATTTTGAATTTGCTCTTGTTCTCAAATAAAAGGTCTTTCACAGATTGCTATGTTCAGGTTCCTGTGTTAAAATTTGCATTACAAGTATTAGTCTGATCTTATGTTCACTTTTTAATTCAAAGCATTTGTGAAGTATAACAAAATAACTATGACAAATGCTCTTTCAATTGAGCAGCAAGAGCTTTCTCAGTTCTAAAGCAAGAGCTTTCTCAGTCCTGGCTCCTACCTGGTGGAACACTCTGTCTACCGAGACCAGGGCCCGGCAGGATCTACTATCTTTTCGCCGGGCCTGTAAGACAGAGTTGTTCTGCCAGGCTTATAGCTGAGGCTGGGCCTCCACTGGCTGGAGGATATAACATCTACTCCCCTCCCTATGAGAGCGGCCCACCACTGTTCTGAAGCTGCTGCCATGTTCAATTGCACTGTTGCACTTTCTGTAATCAACGATATTGCCGCCACCAAGAAATAAGTGCTACTATTTTTAATATCTTTATACAATGTTTTTAATGTTTTATGTTTAATGTTTAATGAAATGTTTTAAATGTTTTAATGTTGTTATCCGCCCTGAGCCTGCTTGCGGGGAGGGCGGAATATAAATACGATAAAATAAAAATAAAATAAATAAAAATAAATAAAAATTTAAAAAGTGAATGTAAGAATAGACTAGTATTTCATCCTTCATCTTGTTTCACAAGGTGGAGAACCAGATACCCTTCCTATAGGAAAGTGCAAAGAGAAAATTTTCATTATAATTTCTGATCCGAACTGGGGGTGGGGTGGTATTTTTACTATGATTGCTAATTTCCTTATATGATGTTATAGTATGGGAGTCAAATCCATCTCTTTCTTCTGGACCATTAATTTCAATGGGGAATCTATTCAAGGGTCTAGAGCAGCTGTTTATAAAGATAATGGCACCACATTTAATAATATAATAATAACATTTGATTTATATACTGCCCTTCAGGACAACTTAATGACCACTCAGAGCAGTTTACAAGTATGCCATTATTATCCCCACAACAAAACACCCTGTGAGGTGGCTGGGGCTGAGAGAGCTCCAGAGAGCCGTGACTAGCCCAAGGTCACCCAGCAGGCTTCAAGTGGAGGAGCAGGGAATCAAACCCGGCTCTCCAGATTAGAGTCCTGCACTACACCAAACTGGCTCTCACAGAAACAGTCCTCCCTATGTTCTCAAAACCTCCTAAATTCCCAGCAGTGACTGATGGACAATTAAACATTGTTACCTTTCTGCTGAAAAGTCTCCATTTGTCATGCTTCCTTGTTGTGGTCAGTATAACAAAGTGAGGAAGAAGATCAGCAGTTTTCCATTATCCCCTATGGGAGACTTGGGGGGGGGGAGGTTCAACATAATGTCACTGAAATTGCAGTGCAACTTCTGCTATTCACCAAATAACTCCACATTTCAAGCAAACAGGAAAAATGGTTTGAATTCTACAGGCCCCTGAACAAGCCTGGGCTTTGCACGCCAGCATCAGGGGGGCAGGGGAGAGCCAGCGGACAAGGCAACAAAATACACAGACAACTATGATGGAGTTAAAAGAGGCCACAACTTTATTGATTTACAGTTCAAGGAGCATTGGTGCTGCATAGGGCACAGATCCGAGCATCAGCTGACCCACCTGTCAGCCGATGAATTGTTGCGCCCCCTAAGACCCAGGCTGAGGGGGAGGAAACCATGGGATGACAGTCAGTGGAATGGTACCTGGGTGTACACCCCTATGTGGATCATCCCCTGCCACCTGGGAGTGAGGTGGACCTGACAGCCCCAGAGCTGGGCATGCACCTGCCATGCCACACTCCCCAGACCCCTTAAGGGGATCCCCATAATATGGAAACTGAGTTCATGGGCCCTGTTTCCCTCCAAACGGATTGGTGCCCAATGCCCCAATCACCACAAGAGCCATAAAACAGCTCCCGCCAAGCTCCTAGAACTACAAACCAATAAGGCAAGTTGCTCCAGATGATCTGCGCCTACAGTCCAGACTCCTGCTGGATTGGAGCGCTCCACCAGACCAGGCCTCCATTCTGCAGATGTCTGGGTGCATAAACACCCAACCCCTCAAGTTTCATAAACTGTTCCATGGCCTGATAACTGCAGCCTGGAGCTTTAAACAGGATCCAGCCCCTTCAAGGCTGACGGCCTTGAACACAATTCCCTCCTCCCAGTGACAGTGCCTGGGGACCATTCAGCACCCGCTGCAGTGCACCATGAACCTGAATGAATTTGCATCAACCTGTGGCAACTAGAAAGAAAGAAAACACAAATGCAATTTCTAGCCCATAATCATGCCAACCCATCTGAATTTGTAGGAAGGAACCTTGCTGCCAGAAAACACCTCACTTCTGCAGAGGGGGCCAGACCTATGCGGAAAAAATGGGCAGCTGAAAGATCCTGTCCCTTCATCAGTGGCCCCTGCTCCATGCCTAGAGGAATGTAAAAAAAAAAACTCCAGGACCCATGGGCCAATCGGGCCTGGAGGAAAATTCCTTCCCGACCCCAAACTGGTGATCAGCATTACCCTAGGCATGTGAGAAGAGGCCACAAGACCCAAACCCCATGAATCTCTCCCTAGTCTGCTGACTGGCCACTCAGAATTGAAATGAAACAAGGCTGGCAATCAAGCAGGATCCAGTCCCCAACCTCCTGCCCCACCCTAGCTGGACCTTGGCAATACTAGCCCACAACAGGCCAGGAGTGTCACCTTCAACGTCCCAAGGCCCATTGCCTGAGGTGAGCTGCAAGCCCTGCTCAAGGGACCCAGTACCAGGTGACCTCTAAAGATGTTGAGGCAATTAGGTCAGGCTGCTGCTATGGACATCAGCCAAAAAAGTCCAGAAACTAGAAACCACGGCCGGGGGGGGGGGTGCAGTTCATGAGGTGAATGAAGCAACCAAACCCCAGGATCTCCCTTGAAGTTGTGTGGGGGGACAATTGCTACAGTTCACTGGAAACAGGTCCAGACTTTGCCTCTGCCCAGGGGGTACCTGAAGAACTATTTCTTTGGGGTCCACAGTACAAACTCCAGATCCAGCAACATACTGCACTAAAAACAACCAGTTAGGTGACAACTAATATGAACCTGTGCATAGGGTTTATGACCCACTCAGGCATGAGGATTGACATTTAAGGACCCACGTTTCACCAGATCCACTCCATGCTCCAGACAAATTGGGACCACCAGCATCCCATCTTTTATATCAAGACTGATTCAGAATACAACAGCAAGAAATACAAGGTTACCAAGCTACTGGCTTCGGCAACTGCTATCTCCCTAGAATGATCTGATACAGTTTGTTCCCCATCGATAGCAGTCTAACTTCTCCAAATTCCACAAAAGGCGTTTTATTGCAACAATCCCACAATTCAAAGGGTACACAAATCAGCATGTGCTGCAGGTGAATATTTTCCTAGAGAAAACTTAGTGTAACTTAGGGTTGGGATAAGAGAAAGCTGGGAACCATGATAATTGTGTGCATTGTGTTGAAACTAATTGGTTTTACAGCCCCACAGGAACATGCAAGTCTTAGAAGGGATTTTTGCTTGTTTGGTTTGAAACCTACTGCATTTGAAAGCTTTATCTTTAGGCAAAAGTGGGCTTGACTGCCTGCTTGAGTCCTCTGAGACTGCACACTTCTCTATTCCGTACCCCATCCTCCTGAAATACCTTGAGGAGGGGAAGGAATATGGAGGTATAGCCTTCCTACACTTCATGTGAACTCCCCTTTTCAAGACCCATGTACAAAGGCCACTGTCATTACAATAAGCTTGCTGGAGCTGTGCTATAGATTTCATGTGCAGAACCACCAGACTGCAAGAAGGGAATACGATTTTAAGCATGGCAAGAATTTCAGACACCTAGAGAATGCATAACGCCACTTAAAATTTTTTCATGAAAATGCTGCCACTCTGGCTGACCTGCAAGGCCATATTAGCACATGAAACCAATGCCAGTTCAATTAATACCCCCCAGAATACAAGTCTTGTGAATGCTGTGCCATTCTTTACAGGAGCTTACCATATTGTTCCAATCCATTTTTAAAGAACTCTTCATTATGCACCAATAGCAACCTGCAATCACGCAGAATTCCAGTAATGTCCCCTGAAGTTAATTGAAATAGTTAACAAATCTTCCCCCACAGCACTGAAGTGCTTGCACATATTCAGTGTATTACCTTGTGAGTTAGAGAAATGACTAACTGTGACACTGGAGAATCCGCAAAGCATTGCCATAAATGTGTGTTGGAGAAACTATAGTCAAATCTCATGTGTGGGACCCTGCAAGTGGGTGTAAAAGAAAGTAATATGCCTACCTCACATCTCTCTGGGGCATGGGATCATATCAAACATAAGTTATTGTCTAAGTTGGCAACTCTGCAAGTGATTCCCATGCATAGCAGTCCACAATAATATTTGCAAACTGAGCCACCAGCACACCCCTCCCCGCTTTGCTGGCCGTTTAGGCCTTTAACTAAAGTCTGCTGGATTCTGCATGTGGAGTTCCCTCTAAAACTTCATCTCTATGTTAAGAAAAAACCCAGTCGGCTAAAGACTGACAATCACATACAAGTTCCACTGTTTGATGAGGCCAATTCAATGAATGATTTGTATGTGAGAAGGGGGGAGGGCTCTGCCAGTCAAACACCAGAGAAAACTATTGCCTCATGTCAGAACCAAGGTAGTAACTGGATGAAGCCTTGGCCCAGGAAGCCAAGAAAATCACCAGGAGATCCTGAGCCAGCCCCATCTCTCAGCCCACCCCACCTTACCTGGTTAATGCCACAAACCTGCACAGTGAATAATAATAATAATAACAATAGAAACTGCACTTATATACCACTCTTTTAGACAGATTAGTGCCTCACCCAGAGCAGTGAACAAGTTAGTTCTATCATAATCCCCACCAAACAGCTGTGGAGCTGAGCTGAGAGGAGTGGCTTACTCCAGGCCACCTACCAAGTTCATGGCAGTAGTGGGATCTGAACCAGTAGAGTGCTGATCTGCAGCCAAACCACTTAACCACTGTGCTACAACAGTTCTCTAGAATAAAACATGCACTGCTGTTAACACATACCGCCCAATTTATAATGCTTCTCCCAGGACTATTAGTGCCTATGCTCTCCCAGGTTGGGGTTTACCCCATCATCTTGTATTGGAGATAGTAAAGATTGAACCCTGGACATCCTGCATCCCCCCTCCCCCAAACAGGCAGGATTAGGGCTCTGTGCCCAGGAGGACTGAAGGGGCAGCATCAGGCGAGTATGCGCCAGAAGCTCCTCCTGGGGACACTCCAGTCAACCTTACAGCTGGAGCCAAACAGGGCAGCAGCGCAAGCAGGTGCCCTGAGATTGTCCCAGGGAACCCCCAACTTGGCGGCTCCAGAGGCAGCAGAGAAAGTGAAGCTGACTCCAAAGAGCAATGAGAGCAGGTTGCTAAGGCTGCTGCTGAGCAAGGAGAGGTAGTGGGCGAGGGGAGCCACTTCCACCCGGCATAGAGCTTCAAGCTGCTACCGATGGGGGCTGAGCACATGGCTTGAAGGAGGCTGCCCGGGAAGTGCCGCTCACATGCTGAACCTGCTGCTCCTCAGTTCTGGGCGCAAGCACAGGAGAGCACCCTGTGCAGCCCAGGCAGCCTTTCCTACATGTCGGCCATGAGCCAAGTGCTGAGGGGCAGGGACTGCCTCTCTTTCAAGGGCCAGCAGAGGACCTGAGAGGAGACTGAGCCTCCCAGGTCCGCAGTCCTCTCCCTGCACAGCCGGCCTGCTCTGATTGGCTGGCTACACTTTGAATCTGGGCTGCGATGGCTGCCCAGCTACCCCAGGGACCAAACACTGCCTTCTAATATGGTGGCTGTCATGCCATCCTACCTTCTGCCCCCCCCCCACGGCCTGCAACTGAGCCCCCCAGTTAAGACTGGGGAGCTGGCATTTCTACTTTCAGAAGGGGAAAACCCTTTCTCCACTGCACAAGGGAAGGTAGAGGTGAATGGCAGCTCTCTGCAGCTTGGGATTAGCTGTGCTCCACTTAGGGTTGCCAGGTCCCCCGAGCTCCACAGTGGGAGATTAGAGGCCTGGCACCTACCTTGCATTCTTTTCGTTCACGCGTATGCAGCATGCGCTCGCTCCTGGGCCTGCATGATGATGTCACTTCCGGGAGGTGACATCATTGTGCTGGTCGTGGCCACCCAGGGAATGCTCTTGCACTCCACGGGGGGGGGGGGTGATTCCAGCAAAATCGAGCCTGATCCAAGCTGAATCAGGCCCAAAATGGCTTGGATTGGGCCCAAAAAGGCCTGGAACAGGCTGCTGCCGCATGGGGGAGCACTCCCCTGCCTGGCAGTGGCCCAATCCTGACCGTTTCAAGCCTGAACTAGACCAAAAGGTACCTGAAATAGTCAGGATCAGGCCAAAATTGGCCTGGAATGGGCCACTGCCACACAGGGGAGCACTCCCCCACAGGGCAGTGGCCAGATCCTGGCCGTTTTGGGCCAAATTGTGCTGAAATGGGCCCAAAACAGATTAAATGGGCCTGAAATGGCCAGGATTGGGCCCAAATAGGTTTGGAATGTTCCACTGCCATGTGTTGGAGCACTCCCTGCTCAACAGCGGCCTGATCCTTGCTGTTTCGGGCCCGTTTTGGCCAACAGGAGTTCGTGGTGCCATCCAGGAGTGCGCTGCGCTGCCTGAGAGCGTACCAGTGAGACCCATGCCTCCTCCGCCAGCCAGGTAAGTGGGGTGACGGGTGGAGGGTGGGAGCAGGGGATCCCCCACCCCCAGTGGGGGATTGGCAACCCTACCTCCTGTCTTTCCAGGACTGATTGGAAGGGAGAAATGACGTCATCCAGAAGAGCAGTAGAATTAAAGAAAAATATGTGCTCATGCTGCATGGCTGGTAAGCATCATAACTTGAGGGGGATTGGATTTATTTAGGAAGGGGGTTTCATTATTTCCAAGCTTCTTGCATTTGTGTTATCATTCTGTAAAATCAAGGTAATGATTTGAAACAGTGATTCCCATGAGTATCTTTGGCTCAGGAATTTCATTATGCCCACCCCTACTTTCCTTTTTTTTTTAATGATTTGACGGCACTCCTGAAATAGCAGTTCTGGGTGAAACTAAACTCTGTTTTATGAACAATGAACTATTGTCTTTTTTTTTTACTTTTTCTTCTTGCACAAGAAAATTCAAACAATGCACCTTGAGAAACTTATTTCCAAAACCTATAGCCTGTGCAAGTCTTTTTCTTAACTAAAAGAGGGTGGCTGTGGAACTGAATGCTTGACTGATTGTAAATAAGTTCAGTAAAACAGGGTGAAAGATCAAGGAGTATTCTCAGCCCTCTGCTTCTTGACACTTCTAAATAATTGATTTGTAGTTCCTTTCTTGACCAATAGTATTATCAAAAAAAGTATTATCAATTCCTGGAAATTCTTTGTAGTACTTCTGTAAAGCATTAGAATAAAACTCATCTCACCAGATCATATTGGATTTATTTATTCATTTGTTTTTTTCATTATATCCTTTAGTAATTATTTCAAGATAGTCACAATTTCACAACAGACATTTTGCTAAAACATGCCTGAACACTTATGAAGGCTTATGAAGAGTTTGCATTTACTGAATTCTCCCTATTAAATTGGGTAGAGGAAATAGGTCTAGCTCCTCAGATTCAATCCAAGTAAGACACCCATGTCTAGCTCAATCCAAATAAGGCATCTCAGAAACTGCTTTTGAGAAAATTTAAGACCTAGGTTCCAGTAACAGAGGTCCTACATCTTGTCTATCTATGCCAGGAAGAAGAACGGTGACAATAAAATCCTCTTCCATATTCTTACTTTAAACTTTTAAAGAATGAAATCAGAAGGAAAGAATAGTAGCTTGGCAGTCCAAGACTAAGCCAGATATGTTGAAGTCTCGTCTTTCTTTCTTTCTTTCTTTCTTGTTTAAAATAAGCCTCTAGCCCCTTCTAGAAAGAAAGAATGAACAAAAGAAAGAAAGCTGGTACTTCAGTTATTGCTGCCATAGATTGTTAGAATGTTAGTACACAATAACACAAATGCAATTAAGTAAAGTGTGATGTCAAATCACAGCCAACTCATGGTGACCCCATGAAATCCCACCCCAAGGGGTTTTCAAGGCAAGAAATGAGCAGAGATAGTTTGCCACTGCCTTCCTCTGCATAGCCATTCTTGTCTTCCTTGGCTGCCTCCAAGTCCTGACTACTAGCTTTGGTCAACTATGTTTAGCTACAAAGCTCTGATAAGATCAGGCTAGTCTGAAGTGAGCAATTACTGACTGAAAAGACTTCCAATGCCAGGGTGAGTGAAAAATGTAGGAAAAAATGGTGGTTCTATTTGAATGCAACCACAGATAGTTAAAGCAATCTCAAATGATATAAATCAGTCATAAATATATGCCATGTTTAAAAATAATCCTACCTTTCAACATTCAATGTTCCTAGACAGGAACATTGGTTGGATTATTATTATTATTCTATACAGATTCTTAAGAGAGTCCTTGTGCTGGTAATCATTGAGGGGGTTTAGGAAATCTCTATCTTCCATTTTTTGGGCCTTGTGTTAGCCTCTGGGCCCTGAGATACAAAAAGGAACACATCCCATGCTGCTTTAGGTCAGATTGAAGGGGGTGAAGGACAAGCTGGTCAGTTAAACCTTCCAGATGGGAAGCAGCAATCACTATGGTAACACAAGCTACTGCTTGCACTTTTGCAACTATTATCGATCAACAGAAGCAAACAACTCAATGGATTTAGTTCATCAATCCATTATTTTCACAATCATTGAAGAATAAAAATGGCAAATAGCAAGTGTATACCTAAAACAAGTAAGGCACACTGAGTTTGTGAAATAGTATATCCAAGCAATTAATTGCCAAATGCTTCCAAATACTCACTTTTTTCTCATGCAGAAAGGGAAAATGAAAGCAGTGTGTGTGACAAAAGACGTATAAATGGCTTACCCTTATGGTCTTTTTCTAATTTAAAAAGTGGTCTGAGTAGAGGCCAACATTCCTGCAGGGCTCCAGAGCTTATATCATATAAACAGGGGCAAGCAAACCATTATTTAAACAACAGGAAAATATATGTGAATGAAAAGAACATTCTTGCTTATCTACAGAAATTTAAAGATAACTAATCCATCTCTAGGACTGCATTCAGATATGGACTTTTAACTAAGAATATATAATTCAGATTTAAAAATAGTTGGAAATCACCTAATACTGCAATTTTTCTGAATATTTTTGAATCTGAATTCTATAATTCCATGTATTCTAAGTAATACTGAATATTCAGAATCCCATTCTCCTAAAGAGAGTAGGCTAGGCTTGTTTTCTTTATTCCCACCAACCAGAGAACTGTGCCATTTGTATCTCAAGCTCCTCTGGTCTTCCAAGTCCATCCATTTTGATATCAAGACAGGGTTTATTGAAGCATGTCGTTTTCCAGGCACTTTCAAGAGGAAGTTGTTTAGCTGCCCAAGGACTCCAAAGAAATATTAAATAAAGCATCTTTTTTGTGATTCTCCAAAGCTTTCCACCACCATGGTGATAAGTAATGAGCCTAGTCTGCAGGATAATATACGAGGCTCTCAGAATTTCCCTCACAATAAAGACATCCCCGGTAATTCACTCTGTTTTGTAGGCTGTTCAGTAGACTTTCTCTGGGCTGAGGTTGCATTTGGGAGTTTGCCTTTGGTCAGTGGTAGTCTTGCCCCTGTGTGTTTCTACCTGAGAGCCTGCTTGGAAATGTTTTCCCCTCAGGAAGTAATGGAGAGTAGCTAGAGGCACCTTCTTCATGGGCCCAGAAAATGGGCCCTGAGGTCCAATAAGTATTGAAACTTGAGGGGTCATTAGAAGACAGTAGGTTCCTTGAAAACTTAATGGAGTTTGCTTAATTCCACCTTCAGTGATACAGATAGACACTAACTAGTTTTCCCCATAGAGATTAAAGGCCCAATAAATTTGGGCTTCTCTGATCTGTCCTAACCAGATCAGAGAATCTTTCCCAGATTTCAAGAATCTCAGAGTTTTGGGGGATCCCTGAAACCCAGATTGAGATTTCTTGAATTTTTTTGGTGCACACACCTATCCTTTATTACTGAAGGTTTGAACTGTCCTATGGCAGCACAGATCCTCCTGACCCTTGCACCAGTAGAATCTTGAATTGTAAGCTGCACCAACTGCAGCACCATCCAAATTTCACCAAAGTTTTGGTCCAGTGCCATAGTGGATCCTAGTTTTGCACCAAGTTCAGCCACTGACACTGCTTCCCCTATTTGTATCCAGGTGTGTTGCCAAGGGGCAGTTCTTTGAGATTTAAGAACAAAAAATACACAAGTGTTGAAGGAAAATGAATTTATTAAATCCTTTCAACAATTTACAGAAATGAACAAGCACAGAACAAAGAATATGTTTATGCCCCTATATGGCTGTTGGAAAGTCCAAGAAATGACAGTGAGGAGACACCTGTTTCTGGCCATTTGCCCAGTGCTACTTCTGCTGTTCAGCCTAAGTTGAGGTTCTCTAGTGGAGAGTTTCTCTAAGGGCCAAGCTACAAGTGACGAATGACACTTGAACAGCAAGTGTATTTCTCCCTGTTCACTTGCCCCCCTCTCAATCCACTTGCTGTTCAAGTGTCATTCGTCACTTGTAGCTTGGCCCTGAGTCTTATATACAAGATATATGGCTGTACCTGTACACTTGTTTATGTGGCAAGCATCTTAAAAGGCCCACATATCAGTTGCATGGTTTAACTCGTAAACATCTCACTTCCCTATGCAATGACAGGTCACTGAGATCAGATAAGATGGATATTAAAATAAAAACATGTAAAAACAACTTACATCACCCAAACAGAATGCTCAAGTCTGGGCACAAAATGGAAGAACTGTGGCATATCAAACCTAACTCTTCAAGTTCATAATAGTCTTCTGCATGTGTCACTATACCAGGTAAATCCAGGTGCATACAATGGGCACAATAAGCCCTATATTCTCATAGTTGGTGATGCTCTGAGGCCTTCTTCAGTCACTATTGACAATATGGCCCTTTCCCGGCGGCCGCTAGTGGCTTAAGCGGAGGGCCAATCTTTCCCCCCCCCTTGGATGGAGGAGGAGGCTGACAGCTTATCCAGCTATCCGGGTCTCAGGTTTTGGGTGGAGACAAGTGCCCTAGGAGGTATCTCCGCCCAGCAGCCTCAGTTGCTCCGTGAGATCATCCCACCCGTCTCACCCTGTTTTAGTGCAGGATTAGCTGGCTGCTGTTCCAGAGCCAGGTAGGAATTTTTTCCCATTCCCCAAATTGGCCGGAAGGGGTTAGGGTTTTCGCCTACCTTGTGCTGAAGCAGGGGTTTTGAGGCATTTCTTGGGTGGTGCCTAGTAGGTGCCACTGCCAGGAGAAAGTCGGGAATAGGGGAGCGGGCCGGTGAGCACCCCTTTGGCATTTCCCCATTGGTGCAGAAAAGGGGTCTATCAGGATGGATGGTATGCTTCATGGCTGCCACCACCTGTCCAGACCGCCTCCAGGGAACCCCAGGTGCAAGTTCTTCCCTCATGCTGTACGGCTGAGGCTTTAGGAGCTTGATGGGGGGGGACCCTTTGACTGGCCGGCCAGGTCCAGGCCATTCTATGAATGGCTCAAGCCCGGGGCAGTGGGGCTCGCCATGGCAGGTCAAGATGGAGGTCTTGGAGTGACCCCATGGCTTGACCTGTACCGCCAGTTTGCCTTTGCCGCAGTTGAGTGTTTATGTTGTATTCAGTAAAGCTGCCCATAGTTCCAATTACTGTGTCTGACTCTTTCTTCCAACTGGGGGTGGGGGTGGGCAATGAAATAATTAGATTTCCCTAAACAGGCAGATTATGACTTTTCTCTTTTCCACTGTCCTTCCATTGTGTCTGTCTGCTGCTATCTCCTAGCTTCTCCTTTCCCTGGTCTAAACAGGCTAGCCATACAACAAACTGGTCTCCTCTCCCTAGTAGAATTCTTACCTGGCTACAGCCTCCTATTCCTTGCTTTACAAAATGCTCCCCCATTTATCCCACTACACACGGGAGGGCAATCTTCATGCATGCCTTCTCTTTGGGTTAGTTTTCCTGGACTAGCCCAATGAGGGGAACATAATTTGATTTAACTATAACTTTTATTAGACATTAATGCAACTAAACACTAGAACTGTGAAAATGTGAAGGATTTTATTGGATTGCCACAAGTAAATGGTTCTGTATTGTTCCTACTAACTAGTTCAATTTCAGGGCTGAACTAGACATTGTGATGGTGTTCTTGTAGCCATCACAAGGAAGCCACCTGCTTTTAAAAGTTATTTAAAGTGTTGCAGTGTGTCCCGCCCACTTGCTGCTTGCCTTATTGAGTACTGAAATGGCTGCACCTTTTGGTACTAAAAAGGCATGAGGGGGTGGGGGGTGGAAACAAGAATTCTAGGGTATTTTTAAATGACTTTAAAATAGCAGTGACATCTCATAGCAGCTACAAGGATGACAATGTAACCAATTGGGCCCTCACTGTCTTGACTACCTTTTTAGTATTCTGTATTGTGGATAGGGTTAAAAAGTTACTTGATGGTTAATTATGTGTCTCCCTTCTTATCAGGCCCCTGTCCAGGCCCCGCTATGCTTGGTGCCCTGCTGCCTGTCAGGGGCTTCAGGTAAGCAGACTCATCCCGCCTTGGCTGGGGCGTAGCTGCACTTGGCCACTTGACATCTTGCTGGGGCTTCAGGTAAGTGGCCTTGCCCCACCTCGGCTGGGGCACAGCTGCACTTGGCCCCCTGGCATCTTGCTGGGGCTTCAGGTAAGTGGCCTTGCCCTGCCCTGGCTGGGGCTATGCCACCCCGGGCCCTCTGACATTTGGTGGGTGCTTCAGGGAGGCTGCCCTGAGGCTTGTTGCCAGTGTTGGGTTCAGGGCCGGAGGGGGGGTATACATCACTCATGCACCCTCTCATCTACTCCATCACCTTGACTGCCTGCTGCCCCTCTTCCACTCCCTTCCATACGCAGCCCCATTCTTTTCTCCTCCTCCTCCATCTCTCCATCTCTTGCTTGCTTCCTACTCTTACTTCCTACTCTGCTCTCCACCCTTCCTCTCCTGGGCTGCTTGTTCTCCTTGGCCAGCTGGGGAGGCTTCTAGCTGTCCCTCCCTGCTCTGATCCCCACCCTTCTTCTTCTGGTCTGATTGCTTCTGGTCTGGGCCAGCTGGGGAGGTTCCCAAGTGTCTCTCCCCAGCTCCAGCCCCTCCTTTTCCCCTTATTCCCTACTTGGAGGATGGGGCTGGCAGGGCCTTCCGCCTAATGTGTGCCTGGGTAGGGGGATTTCCTGCCCACCTACTTGGTTCTTCGGGTGTGTGTTTTGCTCTTTAGTGCCTTGCACCGGGGAGAGGTCTGGGGCTTGTCTGCAGCTGCTCCCAGGTCTCCTGTCATCATGGCTGCCTTTTTGCGCATTTGTTGCTCCCCCAAACACTGGTATCCCACCACTCTCTGCCTGCTGTGGCGGCGGAATGCCTTTTGCAGGTGCTGGGTGCCGTGGCTGTGGTAAGTCTGGGGGGTGCAGACAGCTTATCCCCAGACACTTCTATCGTTTCCTTTTCCCTTGGAGAATGATTGTGGTAAATTGGTAAATGTGTATACAACAGACTGAAACAATCTGTTTTACCCCTGAATTTGCATTCTAACTTCTACATGTGCAGAGGACCAATTTGGGTAACAGACTGCCTATGAAATTAAAGTAAAACATATTCCCTAGACAGCCTAACACTATAGTGGAGGAGACAAGGAGGTAAATATTCCCTGAATAATGTTGCCATCATTTTGTCAAGGAAGTGGGACTGGAATGAAAGCAAAGCTATAATTGATATATATATATATATATGCACTTATTTATTCATATAGAAGATTTCTGTGCCACCTCTTCAGACCCCTGCTCAAGGCATTCATGGAATTTTGAAGAAGGCAAAGAAAATATAAAGCATTGTCACATCGATCCTTTCCAACTACATATCCCTCTGATGTTCCACAAGGACTTTCTTGAGTTTCTTTTCAAATACATCATCCTTGATTTGATTTTCATTCTACTCTGTAGTGTACCTAATACTTAGGGGAAAGCTTTAATGATTAACAGATTAATTAGATTGTAGATTATTAAGGAATTTTTACATTTTGTTTAGGTGGTTTTTATATACACAAGTGAAGATTCACAAGGAACTTGCAGAAAGGGGGAGTCCCATCCCCCTGCCTTTGCTTCCTTCTCTCCCCCCCCCACTCCTTCTCTGTCACCCTTCCCTTCACGGATCTTTGGGATCACAAAAATGAAGCCCCTCCTCCACAGTGCCACATTCCTAGGACCCTGAGGTGCTGCAAAAATAAGTTCCCGCAGTGAACTTGCAGCTGCTGTTTGAATGCAAGTCCCCAAGGCAGCTACCAGTTAAACGTAACATCTAGCTTGGATGTTAGGGTAATAGGTATAGTATGAAATAAGGGGTTCTTATCTCCTTTTCCATAGTCAAACAATAGAATACACGAGGCATGATCCAGCCACACAGATTTCAATGGAAGAGTCAAGCACATCCTTAAACATTTTCTTTTTTAAATCAATGGAGCTGAACAATATTTAACTTCAGCTATGTCATGGCTGTGATTAGAACCAAGAAAGTCCTAAATCAGTCTTTTTACATCATGTACATATTTGCACATAGAATAATCCAAGCAGCCTTTTACACTTTCCCTGTCATTAATCATTATGATCAAGGCTGTTGATGAGATGTCCCATTATTGAGAAAATGGATTTTGTCTTCTAGTACTAACGAACTGCAATCTTGATCCAAAATGACAGCACTTCACTAAAGCAGAGGGGTTAGGATTGCATGCCATCTGTTCATCCATGTGCAACTTCAAAGCAAACATCACCAACTAAACTTAATTACCAGTTTTATGAACTCAACTTTCCTATTTCTTCTTTCATAAGGAGTTTAGATGGTTTAGCAAAATGTGGTTTCTTTTAAGACTTATTTTATAACATATGGGAGGGGAAGATATATATGGAATTATAGTATTTTCCGTTTCTCTGTACTACTTTCTACTCTTTCTGCCATCGTCTCCTGAAGTAGAAGCAACTGACTAGAAAATAACCGCAGATTTTTGCCTTTGGAAAGTGTTTCCATAACAGACCATGAACCTGAGATATAAACACTGTTAGGGAGATATGCTGATGACCATAGGTGACTGGAATGCAAAAGTAGGAGATAAAGAAGAATTAAACATAGTTAGAAAATTTGGACTAGGATCATGCAATGAAGCAGGAGAGCAGCTCATAGAATTTTATGAAGCCAACAACCTGTTCATTGCTAATACATGCTTCAGGCAACCAAAAAGATGATTGTATATGTGAAAATCACTGGATGACCAATACAGGAACCAAATAGATTATAAAATTGGAAGCAGAAGAAGGAGAAGCTCTATTTTCTCAGCTGAAACAAGACCAGGAGTGGTTGTGATACAGATCAGGAGTTGCTAATATCAAAAATTAGTAAACAGCTGAAGAGAAACACTAAAAGAATCGTAGTGCCAAAATACAATCTAAATAATATTCCTGAAGAATTTAAAGACCAGGTAAGGGACAGATTTGCAATACAACATTTAATTGATCATGAGCCAGAAGATATTGAAACCAGAGATATTGTCAAGAAAGAATGTGCAAAAACTATTCCTGTAGCCAAAAGAAAGGAGAAGCCTAAATGGATGACTGAGAAAACTCTTAAAATTGCTAAAGATAGATGAGAAACAAAAGTAAAAGGTGACAGAAATAGGGTCAAAATTCTAAATGCAGCTTTTCAGTGACTTGTATGCCGAGACAAAGAAATCTATTATAATAACCAGTGCAAAGAAATAGAAGACAACAACAAAAAAAGAAGAAGAGATCTGTTGCAAAAGATCTGAGAAATCAAAGGGAAATTCAAACCATGGCTTGGGATACTGAAAGATTAACACGGAAATGCAGTATCTGATCAGAACAAAATAAAGGAAAGATGGAAACAATACAATGAAGAACTATACAAAAGAGATGGAAGGATGTCAGATACTTTCGATGAAGAAACTTTTGATAAAGAACCAGAAATCTTAGAAAGTGAAGTCTAAGCTGCAATCAAAGCAATTGGAAGAAACAAAGCACTTGGAGTAGATAGGATATCAATAGAGCTACTTCAAGCTACACAAATGGATTCCATCAGAATCTTAGCAAGCATCTGTCAACAAATATGGAACAATGGCCCGCAAACTGGAAATGCTCAGTCTACATTCCAATTCCAAAAAAGGGGGAGGCCAAAGAGTGCAGCAACTATCGGACTATCATGTTAATTTCCCATGCAAGAAAAGTGATGCTCAAGATTCTACAACAAAAACTCTTACCAATACCATATATGGAATGGGAAATGTTGAATGTTCACACTGGTTTCAGAAAAGGAAGAGGCACTAGAGATCACATTGCAAATTTACAATTGGCTAATGGAACATACCAGGAAAAGTCTGCCAAGAAAACATCGTGATGCGAAGTCCCTCCATGAGTCAGTAATGACTCGGTGCTTGCACAGGAGGAATGGAACATACCAGGAAATTTCAGGAAAAAATCAGCCTGTGTTTTATAGATTACAGCAAAGCTTTTGACTGTGTGGATCATGAAAAGCTATGGAGAGTCTGAAAAGAAAAGGGGGTGCCACAACATCTGATTGTTTTGATGTGCAACCTGTACTCTGGACAAGAGGCTACTGTCAGGAGAGAATATGGGAAACAGAATGGTTTCCAGTTGGCAACTGTGCCAGACAAGGATGCACAATATCTCCCTACCTGTTCAAACTCTATGCAGAGTACATCATAAAGAAAGTGGGATTAGATCTAGAAGAAGATGGAGTGAAAATTAGTGAAATGAACATTAACAATTTGAGATATACAGAGGACATCATGTTTAGACATGCGCATGAACGGAAGAAAATGAACAAGCTGTTTGTTGTTCTTTGCCATCCACGAACAATGAAAAACGAACAGTTTTTCTCTCTCCTCCCCTCCTCCTCCCTCCTCTTCTATATTTGACCAGTTTCTGTACCATGCATCTGACGAAGAGAACTTGATTCTCGAAAGCTTATGCTACAATAAAATTGGTTAGTCTTAAAGGTGCTACTGGACTCTTTTTGATTTTGCTACCACAGACTAACACAGCTAACTCCTCTGCAAATATGACCCTGTTCACAAACATTCATGGCCCCTTAAAGATCCCTTTAAACTATCAGCTGGCAGGTAGCAGGGGGAATTCCCCCATGCTGCCTGCCAGCTGATAGTTTAAAGGGCCCTTTCCTGCCACATGCAAGGGGCAGGGCCCTTTAAACACCCCACAAACTGACCTTCCCAATGACCAATTTGCTGTCAAATGACTTTGCTGTCATTTTCTGTTCACAGTGGCAAAAACAGAACTGCCTGTTGGAAGGCAGCTACTTGAGGGGTTTCAAACTGATCTTCCCAATGTCCAATACCCACCAAATTTGCAGGGGACATAGTCCTCACTGTCCTCCGAAGACCCACTAAGTTTCAGAGAGATTGCACCCTGGGAAAGGCATGATCCATGGGTCTCCCCCTTTGTTGTCATTTTCTCTTCACAGTGGCAAAAATGGGACTCTCTGCTGGAAGTACTTTGAAGGGTTAAAGCCAGAAGGAAAGCCAGAAGGAGTTCAGACAGTTCAGTCCCATCCGTTGCCAGGAGAATTGATTGAAAAGCTCCAGACTGTCTGGCTTGATGAATGGCTGACAAAGGCAACAAACAAGGCTTGCAATGACCACTTATTCGTTTAGAATGGAGCCTCACGGACGGCTTGTTCGCAAACAGACGAATGGGTTGTTCATGGTTTTTTTCTGTTCGTAATGCTGTTCGTGCCCGTGTCTAATTATGTTACTGGCAGAAAATAGTGAAGACTTGAAACGACTACTGATGAAGGTTAAAGGAGAAAGTGCCAAAGCAGGATTATAACTGAACATCAAGAAGACAAAAGTAATGACTACTGAGGAATTACACAATTTTAAAGTTGACAATGAGGAAAAGGAAAATGTTCAAGATTTTCTATTCCTTGGCTAAATTATCAACCAAAAAGGAGACTGCAATGAAGAAATCAGAAGAAGATTGAGACTTGGAAGTGCAGCTGTGAGGGAGCTAGATAAGATCCTTAAAGATAAAGAATCAAAATAATCCAAATTATGGTATTCCCCATCACTATGTATGGATGTGAAAGCTGGACAGTGAAGAAAGCTGACAGGAAGAAAATTGATTCATTTGAAATGTGGTGCTGGAGGAGAGTTTTGAGGATATCATGGACAGCCAAAAAGACAAATTAGCGGGTATTAGATCAAATCAAGCCTGAATTCTCCCTAGAAGCTAAAATGAGGCTATCGTACTTTGATCACATCATGAGAAATCAAGATTCTCTTGATAAATCAATAATGCTAGGAAAAGTGGAAGACGATAGGAAAAGAGGAAGACCTAAAATGAGATAGCTTGACTCAATAAAAGAAGCTACATCCTCCAGTTTGTAGGATCTGAGCAAGTTTGTTAATGATAGGATGTTTTGGAGGTCTTTCATTCATTGGGTCACCATGAGTTGGAGGCGACTTGACGTCACATAACACACACAGAAAATATAAACACCGAAACACACTCTTTTCTTTAGAAAACTGTGGGGATGAAGAAATTATGAGGAAACCAGCAGATAAACTAGAAAATAGGCAGCGAATCTACGGACGCCAGCAGAGAATCTAGCAGGGCATATTTTGCTACAATCTCCAACACTGGACTTATTTTAGTCCTCGATACCAGATTTACTCTAAGGGCCAAGCTACACATGACGAATGACACTTGAACGGCAAGTGGATTGAGTGGAGGGCAAGTGAACAGGGAGAAATACACTTGCCATTCAAGTGTCATTCGTCATGTGTAGCTTGGCCCTGAGACTCTCTTCCACTAATTATGCATGCCTTACAAGGAGTGTGGGTCTTGGTGACTATATAATTTTACATGTTAATAAGGTTGAATTACACACCCTTTGTGATATATCTTGACCACATGTGGTGTTGTCTTTTCTATGTCCGTAGTATACTTCCTTGAGCTAGTTTGCTCTTTCGCCGGGTTTAGAAAATTTCTTAAACAATCTCCAGAATGTATCTTAGAATAATCTATGATATCATCCATCACAAGTCTATCCAATCTATCATACATATATGCTAGATCAAGACTGCAGACAACAATGTAAGTTAAGGTTTATTCATTATTAACAGCTGCAATGTATTAAATTTAACTTCACGAGTGATGTTATTAGTATAGGTACCCTAACTTGCTACCCAATAGGATAGCCAGTGTTTGGGCATTACACCGTGGCTCAGACATTGGGTTGGTACTATAACTGTATTTTAAACTTGCACACCAAGAATGTACAGAGAGATATTGTTCACCATTCCCCATTGTGGGTTATTGTGCAGTTTCAAATGATAATGTTCAACGTACAGCTGCAGTGGTTTGGTCAACTTGTCCCATTCACACATACTTCAGGTACATGCTAATATAAACAGGTAGAAATTCCCTAATCCTACCCCTTAGCTGTGACCTAACCAATCTAAACCATCTTACTTAACCTAACAACCTTTAAGCATAAGCAGTATGAAGCAGGAAATGGGGAACGCTCCCAAACCCTTTTTGACCCCCAAATGGGCAGGTCATTTCACAGAGCTTAATGAATCAAAGGAGTGCCAGTTTTCTCCATCAGGACTGGCACAGATAAGTGTTAAGCTATTCCATTTAAAAAAAACAAAAACAAAGAACATTCACCTGGCTTTGATTAGCCAAGCAACAGCCCAGCAAAAGGGCAACCAAGGATTTATATCTACATTTCAGAAGGTGGTGCCAGCAATCAACACATCCTGTTTTAGGGAGTATTCTTCCATATATTACTTCGCCTTATATGTTTTAAAAGTGTGGAACATGAAAACATGCAAAAAGTTAGCAGTCTCCTGTCAGTGCCATATAACTAATCAACAGGAAGATCAAAGTTCAGCAAGAAGAAATTAACATGAAAGAATAATAACACATTTTTAATATATTGTAAGCTGCTTTAAAAATTATTAATAGAAAAGCAGGATACATGTATTTTACATCCCTGATGACTGTGTGCCATATGTCATTATTAATCAAAGTTTGTTCTCTTATAGCTCTGAGCCAGCAAGCTATACAGTGTTCAGAATATTGGACTTGGACCAGAAGACCTAGGTTTAAAACCTCACTGAACAGACTTCACTCTGTTATTCTGTGTCTAACTTACTTAACAGAACTATTGAGTAAAAATGGGATGAAAACCCTTGGGATCTGTAGATTTCCCTGACCCATTTCTTTACTGCACCTAGTGTTCACTCAACACCAAGTTCCAGTCTTCCTTGGTTCTGGTTATTGTTGTTGTTGCTATTATTATCATTACTTATTCCAGAAATAATGATTTAAATATTTAGTATGTTCCCATCCCCATGCATTATGGTTGTACATTGATTAAACATTGCAAAAAGGCCATCTTTACCCAATCATGTAACACATCAAGATTCTTTTGTGTGTCATGATTTATGATGTGATATGTGCATCTGCAAGCAAATCAACTCTACATTAGACATGGGTACAAACCAAAATATTTTCAAACAATAGCTTTTAAAACATATAGTGGAAAGGGGATTCGGTTTCGTTTTCTCAGCCATGCCGGACGCTCCTCTCGGCTGGTCCGGGAGGAAACGACCGGGCACCCTGACCGGGCGGCTGATCCGCAAGGATTAGCCCCCAGGACTCCCAGGGAGGGAGCCAGGGTCCGGGACGCGGCGGGAAGAACTCCCCGAAATCAATGCGGGGAGGGAATTGCCCGTTTGTCCCTATGGAGGCCGGCAGATGTGCGCGGCGCCTCAAGTGCCGCCGGGCAACGAGAAACGGCAAGTAAAAGAAACAGGCGGAAGCCTGTAAACAAGCGAATCCCTTCTGTTTTACAAGCGTTTGTGAAGGAGAGGTTGATCTGAAGAAGACTCGCTCTTCCCCTTCGTGGAGTTCCAGAATTTTGTTGGCGCCCCCCCCCCCAAAATGGCAGCAAAGAAGCAAAGTCCCGCTCTCGGTAAGTCAATCTCGGCCACCTTGCAGAAAGGGGAGTCGCTCGAAGAATTGGTGCGCAGGGCGGTGGTGGAAGCCATAAAACCCTTTGTTGACAAGCTGAACGAAACTGATCAAAGGGTGGGCTTAATTGAAAGCGAGGTGAAAACCATTAAGGCAGCAGCGGGGGGGCAGAAAAGTATGCTCTGGAAAGTGCGTCACTTGTGAAGGCTACAAAAAAGGAGCTGAAGTTGGTGGAGAACCAACTGATCGGGCTACAGGTGGAACGAACGCAGACAATTTTGCGTCTCCAAAACGTGAAAGAGGAGGAAAATGAGGATCTGTGGGATTTGGTCTCGGAACTACTGGCGGCACCCGCGAGGACGACTAAAGAAGAGGTTAAAAGCGCCATTTTGGAGGTCCGTCGGGCTTCTTCAAAATATGCAACAAAGCGACAGTTGCCTCGTGAGATCATTATTGACTTTTCAACTAAAAAGATTCGGGACACCATCCTATATAACTCATACAATGCGGATTTGGACTTTATGGGTTTGAAAGTCAAGATTTTGAAGGACGTTCCATTTCTAGTCCGGAAACGGCGTTTTAAATATAAAAAGTTTGCAGCTCTTCTGAGGGACCATGGAATAAAGTACAAATGGTTATTCCCGGAAGGAATATGGTTCAGATATAAAGATCAGGCCTATAAGATATTATCAGAAGATCAACTAAAGGATTTTGAGAATAAAAACCCAGAACTCTGCTGCACCAAGAACGAAAAGGAGGAGCCGGAGGGGGGGGGGGGAGGAGGAGAGCATCGCAACAGCAGTTGCACAGAGAGAATTGCGTCCGGGACCCAGAAGGGGGAGGAAAGTTTAATCAGAATTTGAAATGTTTATTCTCTGTATGATTAACCACTCCATCATTATTCTATGGAGCTATTTTTGTATTATGACAGTATGAAGGGAAACATTGAAGTGTAGTGTTTAGTGTTTGTAGTTCATTCCCCCCCCCTTTTTCTTTTTCCACTCCCCTTTGTCCCTTCCCTCTTCCCTTTCCTTGTGATAGTCTGGTGTAGTGTTTTGTAGTTATGAAAAAAAAAAAACATATAGTGGAAAAACTAAAATATATCTTTTGTCATTTGTTTTCTTGGCTGTATGAATTAGAAAAATGTTTTTCTGCATGGATGAATGTTGTATAAAATAGGTCTGATCAGATTACCTGTATCAGGCAATTTGACTGTATAGATTCAAAGAGAGATAATACCATGAGTTAATTGTTCTGAAAACAAGTATTGTCTATACCTTGAGTTCCCACTCATTGTCATGACTTGGAGGTGATCATTACCATAGCAACTGGGACAGCATAACAAATTCAGTGTTTGCTTGAAAGACCATCATTCTAGCAGATGTTGATGTTAATGAGAAAAGGTTAAGTGGACTTTACTGTCTCAGTTGTACAACTCACTGTACCCCGAGAGGTGCTGGTCCTGCAGAGCACTTATATTAGGTATTTGGCTTTTGTGACAGACATCTCCAAAGAGCTTAAACCTATAAAAAAAACCCTTCAGAGTATTGTTGTCACCTAGTTTTTGAATAGTGGAGTAGTAATATATGAATGTGGGATAACATATAAAACTAATACACTATCTCAAAAAATCAGTCTTTGCCTCCCATTCTCTTTCACTGCAAAAACATCAGACACATTATTTGGTATGATTTTTCAACTTCCTTCTTACTTAAATGTCCTTTGTATCTTATACTCCAAATACAGAAACAGCAAATCATCCTTCCACCCTATTGTTTCATTAAATTTTGCTTTTCCCTTTGCCTCACAATGAGCAGTGTTACAGGAGGTCCTACAAGACACGCTTTTCATCGTTACAATCTTCAGATATTTATAAAATTGACTCCTGAAATGTGTTTCACTTATAAATTTTAAATTTTCTTCATACCTATTTATCGGACATTCTGGATATCTCAGAAACTGAGTCTGAAACTTGCTAAGTCCTTCTTAATCCTCTTCAATTTTGCTGACACTGTTATATGTTATATATACTTCCATCATTTCCCTCAGGATGCCAAGAAAACAGCATCTTATTTAAGAATATGGGATAAAGGCCTACCAGAAAAATATCTTCATCCAGTTCATACCAGTAGGCAGAACAGAAGAGGGCCAGTAAACAATGACCCACTCAGAAAACATTTTTATAGCTTTATGTATCACCCCATTCCACTTATATCTTTACCTCAGAATTTCTATCTGAGCATCCCTTGTCCCTAAACTGGGTGTATTAAAGGCTGGCTTATGAAGCCCATATGGCCTTCAAACGTACTCTAAGTAACTAAATGTTCTACATAAGGACCATAGTAATGTGCCGTTATAAATATATCTAATTCTCACCATGGTCAGACCTGTAGCTTACTTAAACCTAGAGACTGGAGCCAGGAAGATATATGACTGATCTTACAAACCTAAGAAAAGCCCCAGGTCTGCAGAAAAATCTGAAAAAGAAAAGAAACCAAAATATACTGGGGGGGGGGGGGTAAACAAAACCCAAGTAATAGTAGTGCCTGTAGTTTTAAGAAACAAATGCCCTCTGTGGCCACTGCTAGATAGCCACAACTGTGTAGCCTATTGTGGCCTTGGTTTCTGTCAGTAAAAGGCAGGAGGAGGGCCCTTTCCAGGGCTTTGAAGGAGGGGTCAGGCCTGACAACAAAAACTTACTACCACACAATATGAATGACTTATACATGCTCTCATTATTGACAAAAATGTTTTAAAAAAATTGTCTATCATCCTGTATCTCTCTTCTTTTAATAAATAGAAGCAAATCTCTTTGCTATGTTGCATTATGGTAGAGCATCATTAGCCTGGTATCTAAGTCTAAAATGGGTTCACATGAAACAAAATTAAATACCATGTAAGTCTATATAACAAATAGTAGCCCTGCCAAATTATTATCCAATAATACCCAAAATATTTTTTTGTAGAGCTCACTAGGAAAATACCCTGCAAGATTTCTGGATCATTTTTCATTTCCATACAATGTCTGAAAAATTGACCATTAACATTACTTTTAATATTACTTTGTTATGGCCTAACATCTACTACTACCATTAGAAAATATGTATTGCTATAAATTGCACAGTATTGCAAAATGAAACTGATATTTTTTCAGCTTGATAACCAATCTGGCTGAAAGAAATAATGATGGTGAGATCTTATTCAAAGATCTATGAGTCCGTAATGATCAAAGAAGTACTATTCTCTGGACTGAGGTACCCAGCCTTCTCCTTTTGGCAACATTAGAAGCACACTCTTGGAATGTCGACATTCTGTTATGAAATGCTAAGGAGCCCAACAATGAAGCTCTTTCTTCAATCAACAGCTCAGATCACTCCTACTTAGTCTGCAGTTTTAAGAAGGACTGCATAAAACACAACTTATTTCAGTGTATTTTCACTGACAATTTAGCTGCTCATGTGTTTTAAATAATAAACAAGCAGCTCAATCAAATACATTTACTGACAGGATGAGACTTTCCCTATTCAGAGTATTTTAATGGACCTCTGCATTTCATCAACATATCAAAGGGTATCAGGCAATAGATCCTCCCAGACAAATAGCTCCTGTAACTTGCTTTTACCATAAGCCAATATGTACTTGTTGTTCAGGTACACAAACCATCAAGCTAACAAACATCTCTGAAACTCTTTGGGCTTCCCTCAAAAAGAGTTTTAGAAATGTTTGTTGGCTTGAAGAAGAGAATTATATAAGCCACCATGGCTCCCTATTATAATGAAGCTAATAAATAAATAAAAATAAAAGTGGCATTTCCTATTTAACCAATGGCTAGTAGTGAAAGAGTATACAAACATTTTAATTACAGCCATCACTTTGACAGACAGATCTCAAAGTAGCTGGGTGTAAGGCAAATGGCCAGCACAAATACATATATCATCCTAGATGAAAAAAACAACATGATCTAAATTTTTTTTAATCCAGCTTTTTTATTCCAGCTGCTTCATTGCCCCCCTCAAGCTGAAAGATGCATTAAATATCAATGTAGTTATTCCAAAGAAGACCTTCAAGACAACAATGAGCAAAGGAGTACAACCTCGTAGAAAATACAGTAGTAGACCCACTGTTGACAGTACTGTACTGTAAAAAGGCATAAAGTAACAAAATTGTCCCAGAATTAGATATAATGTGCTTTATGCTAGAATTTACATTGGGCAGGTCATCAGCATATACACTCTGTGATACAAGATACGTCAAATTGAAATATAGTAGGGGGAACCTTAACTGCAAACTAATTCAGTGAATTATGAAAACAGATCAAAATGGACTTTGTATTGCACCATTTAGTATGACATATTGATATTCAGCAAGGATAGCCACAGAAGTATCTAATCTTATATATAGGGAAAAGGAGAAGTAAAAATAAAAAGAGATGAAGAAAATTCTCCAGTGCTCCCCTTAAGAGATACCATATTTCTTTCATGATACATGGTAGCGCTTCTCTTAATTGTGGTACCCAAGCCTTCTTGCTGTGCTCACATAATTAAAAGAAAGAACCGGAGGAAAGCTAATTAAAGAGGCAGTCAAAAAATATGCCAAATTAATAAGGACAATAGAGAAGTTATCAAACACAATTGTAATGGTAAATCAATAGATGAATCACCCAAAAACAGTGAAACACAACAAGCAATAGTGTCCAAAATGGTCCAAAAATCAAAGTGCACGCAGGCACACAATGAAGCAACAATATAAGGGTGCACACAGGCACTCCCCTGTACAAAAAGTACAGATAACAAATAGATAACAGTGAAAAGTCCAAAGCGGCAACAGTGTCCAAAAAAGGAGTCAAGTATAAACACTTTCTGAAGATATGAGGCTGTGCTGTGGGAAGATGTCCGACGTCCAGTCAGCCACGCCTACGGGGTTTGCCAGCATACGTAAGTAACACCCGTTTCGTGAATAATTCACTTCTTCAAAGGCACGTTACTCTCATATCTATTAAATATTACATAATACAATAAATATTGCAAGCATTGCAGGAAATTTTACATAATTTAAGGAAGTACAAAAAGTTACAAAATTACAAGAATTAATACACCAATTGTAATAAAGTTTAAAAGACAAAACTCACTGCCAATTTCCAGCTGATATTGCACAGAGTATTTTTCTGCCGCAGTCCTAACAGTCATAACGATCCAAATACTGTGAATCCCCCAAATCTGTTTAATGTATATAAACCTATTCCTTAAAGTAACAGTAGCATACTGTTATAACTGTCAAAAGAGCAAGTGGAAAGCTGAAAAATAATCCACATCAATGCTCTATTCTATTTACAAATAACATGTGAAATCCAAAAAATTGTTAAGGCAAGCAGGGGTAAGAGTGTTGAGTCTAAAGATCCATCTTGATTCAAGTTGTAATAATCTCTGTTGTGCATTATTTTAATTATGTATATTCACTACATCTAGCACAGTAACCTTTAGGTCCCGCTGTCCCCCATGCATCAATAAGAAGTGCTCAACCATAGGAGCCTCCAGGTTTTTTTGTTTGATGCGGGAAAGGTGCTCTTGAATTCGCACCTTTAAGGGGTGGGTAGTACTGCCCATGTAAAGTAGATCGCAGCTGCATCTAATTAGGTAAATCACCCAAGGTGTGTTGCAATTAGAGAAGGCAGTGGGGCATAGTGGTTTGTTAGTCACTGAATCATCAACTTCTGACAGTTTCATAACACAAGGGCAGATGTTACAATTTCCGCAGGGCAAGTGCCCCTTTGGCAATTGTATCACCTCCTTCCCACTGTCAAACACAGAGTGCACAAGAATATCTCACAGATTTTTAGTTCTTCTGTATCCAATTGATGGTAACTGTTCACAGCCCTCAATATTAGCCACTAGATGCCAATGTTTTTTGACCACCCTGGCTACCCCAGATGCCAGATGTGTATAGTCAACTGCCCATTTAATGTGATGTTCACTATTCCTTTGTTTTTGACTAACAGTTCAGAACGTGGGGTGGATCTAGCCCTGTAGTTGGACTCCTGAATGACTCTAGCAGGATAGCCCCTATTGAGAAAGGTGCTATCCAAAATCTTGCTATTAATATTGAAATTGCTCAGACGGGAAGAATTCCGTTTTATCCTAAGGTACTGAGAGACAGGGACATTCCTCTTAAGGTGCTGTGGGTGAAATGAAGAGTAGTGTAAATAGGAGGATCTGTATGTACTTTTTCTAAAAGGGCGAAAGCCCAAGGTTGAGGACGTAAGTTTGAAAATCATCACATCTAGGAAGTTAACCGAAGTACTACTACCCTGCCAGGTGAATTGAACATTGGGATCAATACCATTCATCCATGATGCTAAGGGTTCTGAGTGCATAGGGTCATCTACTATGGCCATGATGTCATCAATATACCTCCTGTACCATAATAGATTTGGGGTATTCACAGCATTTGGATCGTTATGACTGTTAGGACTGCGGCAGAAAAATACTCTGTGCAATATCAGCTGGATATTGGCAGTGAGTTTTGTCTTTTAAACTTTATTACAATTGGTGTATTAATTCTTGTAATTTTGTAACTTTTTGTACTTCCTTAAATTATGTAAAATTTCCTGCAATGCTTACAATATTTATTGTATTATGTAATATTTAATAGATATGAGAGTAACGTGCCTTTGAAGAAGTGAATTATTCACGAAACGGGTGTTACTTACGTATGCTGGCAAACCCCGTAGGCGTGGCTGACTGGACGTCGGACATCTTCCCACAGCACAGCCTCATATCTTCAGAAAGTGTTTATACTTGACTCCTTTTTTGGACACTGTTGCCGCTTTGGACTTTTCACTGTTATCTATTTGTTATCTGTACTTTTTGTACAGGGGAGTGCCTGCGTGCACCCTTATATTGTTGCTTCATTGTGTGCCTGCGTGCACTTTGATTTTTGGACCATTTTGGACACTATTGCTTGTTGTGTTTCACTGTTTTTGGGTGATTCATCTATTGATTTACCATTACAATTGTGTTTGATAACTTCTCTGTTGTCCTTATTAATTTGGCATATTTTTTGACTGCCTCTTTAATTAGCTTTCCTCCAGTTCTTTGTTTTGGTTGCGTCAGCTTTTTCCGGAGTGGCCCTCCCTCTCCTACGCTTTGCGCTCACATAATTGTCAGGGTCATCACCCATAGGTAGACACGCCATCGACCTTTGAGAATTTGCAATGGAGTTCTTCTTTATTAGTTGCTATTATCTGTAAGGAAGAATGAGCTCTGTACTATGATCTGGAGGGGGGGCAGACAGATTTCTCATATATTGAAAAAATGCTATGCTCTCTCTGCTACTGACCATCTGGAACTGTTTTATAAAAATGGAGTTTTATAAAACTGTTTTAAAAAAATCCATGGAGTTCACTCATTGATTAATGTTGACAAGAATGGCTGCATGGGACTGTTTTCTCTTTGGGAATCTTATAAAATTCTGTGATTGGATTGTAGCACAGTGGTTAAGTGGTTTGGCTGCAAATCAGCACTCTACTGGTTTGAATCCCACTACTGCCATGAGCTCAGTAGGTGGCCTTGGGTAAGCCACTCCTAATAACACTAACTTGTTCACCACTCTGGGTAGGGCACTAATCTGTCTAGCAGTGTGGTATGTAAGTGCAGGTATTATTATTATTTTATTATTAAGGAGAATATATGAGTAACTGTACCTCTTTTTCAAGAAAACATCTCTTTTGAGAAAGTATCTCTTTTTTTGAGAAAGTTACTACGGGCCAAGCTACACATGACGAATGACACTTGAACAGCAAGTGTATTTCTCCCTGTTCACTTGCCCTCCACTCAATCCACTTGCCGTTCAAGTGTCATTCGCCATGTGTAGCTTGGCCCTACCTTTCTGGATCAGGATAATGCTGTAGACCTAGTTTATCTTGATTTCAGTAAAACTAATTATAGGATAGGGGAGACTTGTCTTGGCAGTAAGATGTGCGAAAAGGATCTAGGGGCCTTAGTAGGCCATACACTGAACATGAGTCAACAGTGTAATGTGGTAGCTAAAAAAGGCAAATGCAATTTTAACAAAAACAACAACAACATTTGATTTATATACTGCCCTTCGGGACAACTTAATGCCCACTCAAAGCAGTTTACAAAGTATGCTACTATTATCCTCACAACAAAACACCCTGTGAGGTGGTTGGGGCTGAGAGAGCTCCAGAGAACTGTGACTAGCCCAAAGTCACCCAGCTGGCTTCAAGTGGAGGAGTGGGGAATCAAACTCGGCTCTCCAGATTAGAGTCCTGCACTCTTAACCACTCTCTTAACCATGATCCATAGGGTAGGGGCCACCACATAGAAAGCCTGTGTATGGGCTGCTCTTGATTTCATCCATGTACAGGCTAGCAAGAGACCCTGTTCAGAAGAGTGAAGCTGCTGTGGAGGGACATAGGGAGGAAGGTGGTACTGTAGGTATGCTGGACCAAGGCTGTGAAAAGCTTTGTAAGTGAAGAGTAAGCAAATTGAAATGGAAATGGTGTGAAGAGCTCTTAACTGCACTCTTAACCATTACGTCAAACTAGGCTGTATTAACTGAAGTATAGTGTCCAGCTCATGTAAAGTGATGGTATCACTCTACTTTGCTCAGGTTACACCTCACCTAGAGTATTGTGTTCAGTTTTTGGCACCACAATTTAAGAAAGACAAGCTGGAACATGTTCAGAGAAGGGCAACGAAGATGGTGAGGGGTCTGGAGACCAAGTCCTATGAGGAAAGGTTGAAGGAACTCAGTATGTTTAGCCTGGGGAGGAGACAATGGAGAGGTGATATGATCATCATCTTCAAGTACTTGAAGAGTTGTCATATAAAGAATGGCACAGAGTTGTTCTCCATTGCCCCCAAAGATCGGACTATAACCAACAGGTGGAACAGGCTTCCTTGGGAGGTGGTGGGCTTTCCTTCTTTGGAGGTTATATTTAAAATTAGGAGAATTACTGCCTTTTGTGGGTTATTTATTTATTTATTTAGTAATTGTTAATATTTGTTATTAGTTAATCTTAGGTTTTCTCTGAAGAGAAAACCTAGTGAGCTGGCATCAGCTGCACTTTAATTTTGCAGTCAGGGCCAGTTTATGGGTTTCATGAAACCTGGGCAACAGAGTATAACTGAGCCCTCGTTAACCTTTGGTACAGAGCCTTTCTCCTCTGATCACCTTCTTTTTATTTGGCCGCTTCTCTTCAGCTGTACCCTACACCATTTTCCATTTCGATTTGCTTACTCTTCACTTACAAAGCTCATCACAGCCTTGGTCCAGCATACCAATGGACTGCCTTCCTCCCTATGTCCCTCCACAGCAGCTTTGCTCATCTAAACAGGGTCTCTTGCAGGTGCCAGTACATGGATGAAATCAAGTGCAGCCTTTACACAGGCTTTCTCTGTGGTGGCCCCTACTCTATGGAACAGCCTGCCTGATGAGAACCCCATGCTCCTGGCTTTCCACAAACAATGCAAAACCGAATTATTCAAAAATGCTTTTTTCTCAGCTAGGAGGGTGATATTGTAGGAAAGGAGTCCCAGATGTTTCGCTAATGAGTTAGGAATCATAGACTTCACCATCATGTTGCCTTACATATTACCTGTTGCTTTAAATATGTACTCCTATATACTACCTGTGCTTCATGTTATTTAATGTAAGTCCTAGAATTGATTATGTTCTGTTTCTGCAATTCTTCAACCCCCTATTGGATCCTTGGTAATGCTATGTCTTTGTGAACTTGTATTCATTTACCCTATGTCATTGTTTATGGAAATGTTCTTGACCCTGTATGGAAATGCCTGTCCTTGTCCTTGCTATTGATTGTACTAATCTCACACTATGTAATCCGCCTTGAGTCTCAGTGAGAAAGGCAGAATATAAATGACATTAAATAAATAAATAAAATACTCTGATAATGCAGCACTAGGAAGCATATGCAGTTGGGAGTAGAGATGACAAAGCTCTCACAAGCAGGGAGTGGAAGAGTGGGAGTGAAGGCATGAGTAAGGAGCAGCAATAGGCCCCACCAGAAGTCATAGGTCCTGGCTGCTACCTCTCCTCACCATGTATTGATACCACCGATACCACAACCTGACTGATACCACTGAAGTTGTGAACCATTGACTCCCTTCCATAAAAACCTGCTAAGCAAACTTAATAGCAGGAGTCACTGGATCTAACCAAATACCTATTAAGAATTTAGCAGAACTGGTTATCAACCCATATCTTGCTTAAGAAAAACAATGCAGCACATATGGAATACTTGTAGAGCTGATATATGGTGGGTTTGAGGTTGTCATTTTTATCCAAAGGCATTTTTATCCTTAGAGCATATTTAAGAAATTCTGCTTGAATATCTAAGCAATTTTAAGGGAAACAAATGTTCACTAAGTAGAACAACATCCCAAAAGGAAATTCACCCAAAAGAAAATTTCTGGGAGGGATTGTGTATATCCCCAACCACAGCCATACTCTTTATTGCCACTCTAGTTGGAATAATGAGACAGATAGAAGGCTTGGAACTAAAGGGCCACTTTATTAAACATAACATCAACCATTAATATGGCAAGGGCCAACTAGCAGTACAGGTCAAGCCACGGGGTCACCCCTGAACCCCTGCCTTAACCTGTCTGGGTGAGCCCTGAAGCCCCAGGTGCGAGCCATCCTATGAATGGCTAAGACCTGGATGGCTGGCAAAATGGATCCCCCCAGCTCAAGTTCCTAAGCCTCAGCCATACAGCAGTGAGGGAAGGACTTGCACATGGGGTACCCCAAGGCAGTCTGCCCATGCAGCATGGCAGCCGTCGAAGTAGTACCATCCGCTCCTGGCAGACCCCTCTTCCCCATCAGTGGAGAAATGCCTAGGGTACTCACTGTTCTGCTCCCTATTCCCAAACTGAATCCTGCCAGTGACCATCCTAAGGTGGCTCCACCTTGCCAATTACCTCAAACCTACGCAAGCAGTACAAGGTAGGCAAAAAACCACCTCTTCCCCATGCCAATTAGGGAAAGGGGGAAAAAATTCCTACTTGGCTCTGTCAACAGCAGCCGGCTAATCCTGTACTACTATAGGGTGAGGTGGGTGGGCCGAGCATGCAGAGCAACTGCCAGCCGGTTGGGCGGAGTTGCCTCATAAGGCTCCTTTCTCCACCCACCCACCCCCAGCCTGAGACCCAGATACCATGGGAATGCTCTGTCTCCTCCTCCTTCCAGGGAGGCAAAGAGTGGCCCCCGGCTTTATCAGTGGAAGCTGCTGGCCAGGAGGGCTGTATTCTTTCTCCTAACCATTCTCAGATCAATGAAGAGATTAAGATGGTTATTTTTTATCTTAAAGAGGAGAAACGATGAGGGTCCCAAATATATGTTGATATGTTGTATTCAGGATGTGGATCGTTTGATATTATTACTGGACTAATTTGTCATCTCAGAAACTACAAAATGGTTACAGTATAAACTTAAATATTAATGTGCAGGCTTTTTTGTATCAAATTCATGAGTACTCCAAAGTAAAGTTTATTTTATCGAAATCACCACAATCATACAAAGAAGGATCATAATAAGAGACACTGACACAGGTGCAATCTTCTGTATAAAAATTATCCTTTAATTATAACCCAAACCCAGGAATCTGACAGCACTATGGAACCTCATGTAATGAGGTGCAGAACATCTGATTTTTTCCTGTTAAATCTATATGTATTTATTTGTCTATTACAATATAACTCCTTTTCTCATGGCTCAATAATTTGAAATGAAAGGAAGGAAGGAAGGAAGGAAGGAAGGAAGGAAGGAAGGAAGAAAGAAAGAAAGAAAGAAAGAAAGAAAGAAAGAAAGAAAGAAAGAAAGAAAGAAAGAAAGAAAGAAAGAAAGAAAGAAAGAAAGAAAGAAAGAAAGAAAGAAAGATCACTTGTCAATATCAGCTAAAAATGGAACTTCCATGTTCAGGTATGTTTTTGGATCTCAAAAATTGCTTTAAGAAGAAAAGGAACTTTCTCCTATACTTCCATTCCAATGACTCTTCAAAGGAACTAGATTCTTTTATGCTGTAAATCAGAAAATCCAATCAAACTGTGATTTCTCACTATTCTTTTGGACTTTGTTGTACTGCAGAGAAAATACACAAACTGGGGAAAACACTTTTATTCTCTAATTTCCATTGCCTGTGTAGATTCTCTATTTTTTATCCAATGCATGGGGACTATATATCTATTGACGTTAAGGACAATTTTGCACTGGCTACTTTGATGAACTCAGAAGAATACCTTTATTGCCATGATTCATATAATGATTTTTGAAGCTTCTAATTTGACCTGGTAATCAGGATCCTAATTCAAATATCCTGTTCATCCATTGTAAATACTACATTACTTTTAATAATTATGATTATTGTGCATCAATATTACAAAGCACATCAAAGAGCAATCTTAATTTACTGCACAAAACTCTACTTTGGAGATTTCTTTTTGTATCTAGAAGTCATTCTAGTGAAAATTATTTCCATGAAGAAGAATGAAGGGAAAATTAGGAAGTACTTTTCAATTGATACTGTTATGTCAAGCAAATAGTTAATTTGCTGACAGATGATGCGATGTTTATAAATCCGTTCTACATGTATCAATGAAAAGGAATGGCATCTATAGATTAAACATATAATAAAAGAAAATATTGTTACGATGGAAGGAAACAGAGGTAGCATTTTGGTCAAGCATATTAGCCACAATTAATAATAATAACAACAATATTCAATTTATATACCGCCCTTCAGGACAACTTAATACTCACTCAGAGCAGTTTACAAAGTATGTTATTATCCTTATGACAATCACCCTGTGAGGTGGGTGGGGCTGAGAGAGCTCCAAAAAGCTGTGACTGACTGAAGGTCACCCAGCCGGCTTCAAGTGGAAGAGGCTGGAATCAAACCTGGTTCTCCAGAATGGAGTCCCGTGTTCTTAACCGCTTCACCAAACTGGCTCTCAAAGAAATTCAAGCAATTGGTGGCTCTGTTTGGCTGACTTAACATTTTCCACTTCTGTTCTTTTTGATTTCAGGAAGCACATAAGAAGAATGTAACAAAAAGAATAATTAATTAAAAAAATAAAAGCAACTTCATGCACATGACCTTTGTTAGCTGATCTGTAAATTCTTGCAGTCTTTTAGTTTTAAAGCTCAGTAATAACATTGCTTATGTCTTCTTTCCTGTTTTATAGCTTGAATAATCAAACTTTAATGCTGAAAACATTAAAATATCTGGATTTAACTCTTTAGTAAAGTTTCCAGTTTGAAAATGTTCTGTGAAAGGCTGAAAACAAAGATGTATCTGCAGTTTGGGCAGTAACGAATAAATATCAGCAAAAGGCTCCTGGAACAAACATAAATACCAATTGCTCCAGCACTGTGAGTGACACTGTCTCTTGAATTTCCAAAGTAGAAAAGACTTCTGGGTAGTTATAGAAACAATATGGTTCAATTGCTTTTGAACCCATTTTGTACTCTTTTTTCAATGAGTGAGTATACATTCAGGAAAGCCTTGCAAGCTAGTTTCCTTTGGTGAGAAGAACATTCTTGAGCTGTCATTAATTTATTGTACAGGTTGAACAAATATTACAAAAGAAAAGCAAAAAGGCAAACCAGCACAAAAGTAGTATCAATTATGTGCTGCTAAATCTAGAAACTTCTGAACTTTTCAGCACTTCATTATATGCTGATATCACAAACAAACCACAATCTATTTATGATATGAAAATTTTGGGGCTTAATAAACAATAACTTATTTCCTCCTTCCTTCATGCTCAGACTAGGATCATTTCCACACATGCTTAGAGGTACAGTTCATCCAAGCATCCAGTTACCATTTGCCAAACATATGCATATTGTTTTGTTACTGTGTTTTCTACATCTTTACTGGTACTGCACTTGCTCTAGTGTTTTGTTGTAGGTTTATGGTGTGGGTCTATTGCATTTTCTGGCATATGAATGGTTAAAGTGCTTCAGTAGAAATCTCCTACTCCTCTCAATCTCCCCCAATTCTCCCCCCTGAAGCTCTTTCCTTTCCTCCCCTGACCTCCCCTCCAAAACTACTTTTATTTTGGACTATTTGGAGGCTGTCCTGCAACCTCATTTCAGAAGGTGCGTGTGGAGGATAAGTTTTTGGAGAAAGTCAGCAAAATACAGACATAAAGTGGGAAACAGCCAGGAAAAATAGGCTGTGAGAAAATGACCTGATATTGAATACTTCCTGATTCAGAAAACCCTTGATCTAATAGCAATTTGTTGTAACACCCGAGTGCTAATGCGCATAATTTTTGCTGTTCACAAAATCTTATGCTACACCACAGTTTAATTAATGTTTAGAATCCTGGTTAGACTGAAAGCTTCCTAAATGAGGAAGTCCACAATTTCAGCTTTGTGTGCTAGGGGAAGGGGGGGGGGGAAGGAATGAGATGAGCAGAATTGTTTTGTTCCTGTCCTGAATGTTGATTTTCATGATGTACAAATGCAGGCTAGCCTACTGTCCTACTATATAAAAGGCTAACCGTGTTCCAGACAACTCACTTCCTATTCTGGTGCACCTCCAGAGGGGGCTGCCACAGAGGGAAGCCCAGATGAGGCAGCCAGTCCCTCCAGAGAGAGTGCCATGGTGGGAAGTCTAGGCGCGGAGTCACGGAGCAGGCAGCAATGCCCTGCCCCCCACCTTCAACCAACTAGGATCATGAGTGGAGCAGATGGCAATGTCCACCCCTGCATCCACCCAGCTGGGATCAGGAATAGAGCAGGTGGCCATGCATCCTCCAGTTGGGATCAGATGCAGAGCAGGTGGTGATGCCCACCCCCTGCCTTCACCCAGCTGGCATCAGGTGCAGAGCAGGGGGTGATGCCTGCCCCCTGCCTTCACCCAGCTAGGATCAGAAGTGGAACAGATGGCAATGCCCATTCCTCTTCACCCACCTGGGATTAGGAGCAGAGCAGGTGGCAATACCCACCCCCTGCCTTCACCCAGCTGGGATCAGGTGCAGATCGGGGGGTGATGTCCACCCTCCACCTTCACCCAACTGGGATCAGAAGTGGAGCAGATGGTAATACCCGCCCCCTTCACCCAACTGGGATCAGTAGTGGAGTCGGTGGCAATGCCTGCCCCCCTACACCCAGCTGGGGTCAGAAACAGAGCCGGTGGCAATGCCCACTTCCCCCTTCACCCAGCTGGGATCAGGGGTGGAGCAGGTGGCAATGTTCACCCTCTGCCATCAGCCAGCCGGGTTCAGGCATTGAGCAGGTGACAATGCCCTTCCCCCGACTTCACCCAGCTGTAGTCAGGCATGGAGCAGGTGGCAAAGCCCATCCACTGCCTTCAGCCACCTGGGATCAGGCATGAAGCAGGTGGGGATTCCCAACCTATCTTTACCCAGCTGGATCAGGCATGGAGGAGGGAGTGATGTCTGTCCCCCCACCTTCACCCAGCTGAGATCAGGAGCAGAGCAGGTGGCAATGCCCACCCCCGCCTTCACTCAGCTGGGATCAAGCACAGAGCAGGCTGCAATTGCCACCCCCCTTCACCCTGTCGGTATCAGAGACAGAGCAGGCAGCAATAACACCCCCCCTTTACCCAGATGCCATCAGGCACAGAGCAGGTGGCTGTGCCTGCCCCCTTCGTGCTGCCAGGATCAGGCATGGAGCAGGTGGCAATGCTTCCTCCCACCTTCACCCAGCATGAATCAGGCATGGAGCATGAGGCAATGTACAACCCCTCTTCATCTGGCCGGAATCAGATCTGAGCAGTTGGCAATGCCTACGCATGCCTTCACTTGGCCAGGATGAGGCATGGAGCAGATAGGAATGCCCGCCACCCTTCACCCAGACCAGACCAGGCATGGAGCAGGCAGCAATGCCTGCCCTCTCTTCACCCACCCAGAATCAAAAGTGGAGCAGGTGACAATGTCCGCCCCCTCTTCACCCAGCCAGGATCAGGAGTGGAGCAGGTGGTAATGCCCCCCTGCCTTCACCCAGCCAGGATCAGGTGCAGAGCAGGTGGCAATGCCCACTCCCCCTTCAACCAGCTGAAATCAGGCACAGAGCAGGCAGCAATGCCTGCTCCCCTTCATTCGGACAAATTCAGGTACAAAGCAGAAGACAATGCCTGCCCCTCTTCATCTTGCTGAGATCAGTAGTGGAGCAGGCGGCAATGGCCGCTACTTCATCCAGCTGGGATCAGTAGCAGAGCAAGTGGCAATGCCCACCTCTTCTTCACCTGGCCACAATCAGGAGCAGAGCAGGTGGCAATGTCTTCCCCTGCCTTTACCCAGCCGGGATCAGTTATGGAGGAGGAGGCAATGCCCACCTGCCTGCCCTCCCCTTTCTAGAGCCCATTGTATTTTTTCCCACAATGGGCTTTGTTACTAGTGTTAAAATGAAACTGATTCCAGTTCCTATCATAAGCTGTAGAGGTTCTGTGGGGTGGGGGGGGTGGGGGGGAGGTGCATATTATAATAGGATAAGATAAATAAGGTAGCAGAGTCCTCAGTTTCCATTCATGGCAGTTGCGTCTTCAGGCTGGCTTGAATTCTTTTGATGTGTTCTTTCTTTCGTACTGGCATAAGCTCACCAAGGTTCCTGGTTTTTCTGGTCGCCTCCTCAGAGGGTATCTCGAATCAGAAAAGGTCCTCAAGTTTGCAAGTCCAGGGGAAAAGCTTAGAAAAAGTTTCCTTTTAAAAAATACCTTGCTTTATCGAGCAAAGAACTCACAGAGTCATCTCTTGAAACATCTGGACCCAATATGCATTCCCTCTGTTGGGGGGGGGTGCATATTATAATAAGATAAGATAAATAAGGTAGCAGAGCAGCAGAGTTTGATAATAGCTCAGTGGAAATAAGAAGACAGACTTCTGTGGTTCTGCTCTATAAAAATAATTTACTACATAACAGGATAAAAGGGTACATTTGGTAGGAAAACAATAAACAACTGATTAACTGCATCTTGAAGGCTAGACTAAGAGTTTAGAGAGAGAAAAACTTAGAGACTGAAACTGAACTGAGACATAGTTAGAACAGACAGAAACAAAGAGCGATAAAACCTTAGTATATGTTGCTAGCTAATTGCCCCCCAATAAACTGGCTCATCCAATAGACATTTCTAGATTCCTTCCTTAAGACTAAAGACTCTTCTTTCTCTGGTGGGAACTTTTCTCAATGCCTAAGTGGTCCTATGCTAACCAAATATCTGACTAAACAAACAGAATAACAATTTAACTCTTTCATGACTGAACATAGGACACTTGCAAAAGAAACCCAACAGGTTCACACATTCCTGATGCCTGAACCAGTCTACCATGCTAGGTTCCCCCCATTAATGACTGTGAACTGACCTCTAAATCTACTCCTCAAACTTGTGCAACAACAGTACTCAAGGCTTAAAGGACTATTATAGTTAGTCTTACAGGTGCTACTGGACTCTTGCTCTTTTCTATTGCTACAGACAGGCTAACATGGCTACCCATCTTGATCTTGGACTGTTATAGACAAATTGCACAGAAATACCCAATTTATTTATTGTTTTATTATATTTATATTCTGCTCTCCTTGCAGAGCAGGCTCAGAGTGGATCACATCTAAACAATTAAATCCCAAGAAACAATGTATAAGTTGCATCCAAACCAATAGGTTGTGTTACTGAAACTATAAATCAAGAATTATGTCTGCTAGTGGGGCTGATTTGATAGCTTTCTAACTTCCTATGTTAGTCTCATGTTGTTCAAGAATATGTTTGACTTTATGAGGGAGAATTTTATTTACTTAATTTTATTTAAGACATTTTGTGCTGCCCAAATAGGGTCCCAAAGGCTTTAAAACATTAAAATAAAACTTTAAAATGTATAAAATAAGAACATAAAGACAAGCAAACAATCACACACAAAAAGGGAGAATGGCCAATAAGAGTTTATTGTGGGGTATTCCACACAAATCAGAAAAATCACCTGCTGGTGGAAGACAATGACAGAGGGAGACAGGTGAATCTCCCTGCAGAGGGAGTTCCGTGACTGAGAAAGCCCTTTTTCCAGGTTGCCATCTGATCTCAGATGGGGGGGGGGGGACTCAAAGCAAGGCCTCTGAAGATTACCGGAGTGAATGTGTAGGTTGATATGGAAGAAGGTAGTCCTTAATATGTGCTGGTCCCAAATCCTGTAGGGTTTTAATGGTCAAAACCAACACCTTGGTACAGGGCCCAGGAGCAAATTGGGAGCCAGTGTAGATAGAACAATATTGGAGTGATATAGTTCCTGCAATCCACTCCAGTCAACACTCTGGACACAGCATTCTGTACTAATTGTAGCTTCCAGACAGTCTTCAAGGACAGGCCTAAATGTTACCAGGATATGCACCACAGAGATGAGATCTTTCCCACCCAGGAAGGGCCACAGCTGGCTCAATAGCCAGAGCTGGGGAAAGGCACTCCCTTCTTCTCCTGCTATTTATTATTTATTCATTTTTTATCCTCTTCTCTTCAGTTAAGATTTCAAATAGGTTCACAACAATTAAAATGGTTAAAAACAATACAAAATATTATATTCAATAAAATCACAATAAAACAGCCTAATACAAATAATTAAAAACTGCTCTAGTTCCAAGCCCCAGCCTGTGAATAACATAAACATTGGAGGTAGATTAAAACATACAGCAATTTGCCATGTATCACAAAAGGATATTAGATAGTAAAGGTATGCTGGAATAGTTCTGCCTTATAGAATTTCCAAAATATCAACAGGTCCTGCTGAGCACAAGTGACACTGCATTTTAAAGGGAGGACACCACAATCATGCAGGCACTCTTCCTGATGGAAAAAAGCCATGCCACCCCAGGGTGAGGAACTACCAGCAAGCTCTGTGAAGATGAACAAAGCAGGTGGCTGGAGGGGGGGATGGACCCAAAAGTATGAGGGTCTCAGACCATGAAGGTGTTTAAAAGTGAGGACAAACATCTTGAATTGGATCTGGAGGCTAATTGGTTATTAGTGCAGCTGCTTTAAAATCAGAGTTATATGAGCTGACTGTGATGACTTGGTCAGTAACTTAGGAGCTGTATTCTGCACCATCTGACGTCTTCGGAGGGTCTTAAAGGGTAGCCCTGCAGAGTAGAGATGGGCATGGAATGGGAAAAAACAAAATGAGCATTTTGTGTTTCATCGCATTCCACAAATCACAAATCATGAACTTTCACGAAATTGTCCCATTTCATGAAATGAGTCATTAGTTTCATGATTCATCAGAACCCAGAGCACTTCAATGGCCCCCTTCATATCTAGAGATGCGAAACTTTCAGGAAACTTCACCAGGCTCTCCTCCACCCAACTTCACCCAACAAGCCAGCATGAACAAATGCTCTAAATAGGAATATAAGCAAAGAAAATTAAAGAAAAAAAGGTAGGCCCCAGTCCCCAGAGCCAGGCAATGACCAGAGTCGGGTTGAGTGGAGTGGAGGAAAGAGGGCACCCTCACCCAACGACCTTCCCAGCAAGGCCAAGAGCTGAAAACAAGAAAGAGGCTTTTCAGTCTCTTTTAAAACAGCAGCAAATCCATCCCAAAGCTCCCAATTCCACTCTTAAAACTCTCCAGTTGGCAGGGAGAGCTGCCTATCAAGGTTATGTGGACTAAGATTGGGGTTTCCAATGGCAACAAAAGGTCTGCAGACATTCTGGGCCTATGTTGCCTTGAGAATTAATGGATCAGGGCCAGCCTGTCTAGCATCATGAATCATTCACAAATAGAACAAATTGGCCCCATGAAAGGTGTTTCGCAAAACACAAATCGGCCTGATTCATCACGAAATTTGATTTGTATTTTGATTTGTGCCCATGTCTACTACAGAGTGAGTTGCAGTATAAACAAGAGATGACCATTGCATGGATCAGTGTGGCAAAGTTGGATTGAAATAGATATCAGGAAAGTTGTCGGGCCTAGCAAAGATAGAAAAATGCTGTTCTAGCCACCATGGACACCTGTTCTGCTAGCACGTGTACAAATTCACGTGTTCTGCTACGTGTACAAATTCAGTATTTTTCAGGGAGCCTGTACACAAAAGCTGCAGAGGAAGTGAGTGTTACCAGAGGAAAACATCCACCGGAGGCAACTTGCAATGATTATAAGATTTTGGAAGGTCAGAAGCCATTTCATTCTTCAACTGTTACCTTCAGTTGTTCCATGCCACAGTTACAAGTAGAAAAGTGAAAGTCACTGTAATTTAGGACTTAAGGAGACATAAAACACTAATGGAAGAAATTGTCCTTTGCTTCCAGTACAAGATAGGACCATGAGAAGAAAATAATTCCAATAAAATAGAGAAGATAATTCTGGGGAAAATGTATAATAATTTCTCCATCTATATGCAGCAGAAGTGTGGCAATATTGATAGGAAGCATAATGAAGCAAGACATTTCAGTTCTTGAGCATTCCGATGACAACATTCAGCACTAGGGATATGCAAAATGAAAAAAATGAGCCAGAAATACATCAGGAAATCATTATTTTATTTTGTTAAAGTAAATTCTAGAACACTGAACCAAATCCAGTAAACCAAATTTAAATGTGTCCCTCCCATCCAAAAATCCGTGTATTTGATTTCAGTTCATATCCCAGCAGCAGGAACAGGCACTGGGCTTACAGGGCACCATCTTGTTTTCCTTAACAGCATTCACCAATCAGATCCCAAGGGGACACTCGCCCTTAGGTTATTAATTAACTCTGTTGGATGGAAGGGGGAATGTGCACAATACATACAAGAGCATCGGTTTTCCCCATTAGTACCCAGGCAATGGCATTGTCTCCTTGCCAATCAGGTCATCACAAGTAGACATGGGCACAAACAGAAAACAAACAAACAAACATGATGTTCGTTGTTCGTTGCCATCCATGAACAGGGACTCATGAACAACCACGGACATGGCCCTTTTCACAAACACGTTCATGGTTGGCTGTTCGTGGGGGCCAGCAGGCTCTCCTCCAGTCATCATCCAAGTTTGGTCAAGATCCCTACCACACCAGTCCTTATTGGACTTCTTTTCCCCCTCCACTAATATCCACGAGCTGTCTGCTTGCAGATTTTCTATGCAATGTTATGACTGTGGGGTTGCACATTGTGCTCTATGAATCATAATCATTGTAGCATTTGCACTTTAATTATGCAATGAGTGTTGTATAAATATTGGAATTGGCACTAGCACTTTATGTTAAAAAAACCCTGTATGAATTCAACTTATTGTACTGCATTTTGCAGCTGCCGTGGCAAGGTTTGTGTGTGTGTGTGTGTGTGCAATTGGTTATCTTGAATACTATTTATAAAATGCATGCTGAAATATTGTAATAATTGGTTTGTGAGAGTAATTATTATTGTACTTGTTAGTTAGATCGTCATGATTTTTTGCTTTGGCTACCATCTCTAATCACAAGCAGAGACTCCTCCTTGCATCTCAGCTCTGGAAACATTTGGAAAGGGGAATCTGCAAACTTCAATCATAGGCTGCAATTCTAATGATACTTCCCTGGGAGTAAGCACTATTGAATAGCATTGAACTTACATCTGGGTAGGGGTACATCTTGGTTAGTTTTGTGGCACTACCCAGGCACTGATCTATCACTCCCTACCCCCTTTACTGCAGTTGGGTGGTTGCTGTTAGGAAAAGTGCCACTGGGGGGATGTCAAGTGGTTTGTTCAATCAAACAAACTTGATAAAAGCTCTGGAAGAGTTTAATCATAGACTGCAATTCTGAAGACACTTCCCTGGGAGTAAGCTCAGGAAAACAGCACCCAGCAGGATGCAAAGGTAATGCTTTATTTGCGATATTGAAAAATAAAAAAGGGAACATAAAGCAGGATTGTTTTTAATGTTGCAGCTGCCTCAGCCAGTTTCTCTGTGCACCTGCTGACACTCACCTTCTTCAGAGTCCATTGTTGTTGTGTGTGTAATGTAACTGAGAAAAATCTGGGTGGATCAATGGTTTAAAAGAAGGACTGTGTTCTATGTGATTTTGGTGCCGTTAAGTGCAAAAACAGCTGCCCCCAAAGAGCCTGGAAGGCCTCATTACAAATGTGGGGGGGAGATCGAAGCCCGAAAAAAGACAACAACAGTATATAGTTGGTCAAGAACCCCCAAATCCATAACTGAAAGAGATTTTTTTCAGTGCACACCCCTATTCAGCATCAATAGTCTCTGCACTGACCTCAAGAAGATTTCAAAGGATACTTGAACCAAACATGCTATTGATTAATGAATTATTGCTTTTGAGATTTATTTTTTCATATAAATAGATGCCCGTTTTTTGGTAACTTCTTGTTGGCAAGATTTAGCTAGATTTCTTAAGATGATGTCACAGAGAAATGAGTCTAAATCCTGTCAGTCCGAAGGCACTATAGCCTTTAGTGCTCAACTTGACAATTAAAGTAGGATTTCCCTGCACTGCTCATGCTCAGTTTTCTTATCTGTACATTTCCAGGTTTCTCAATTCTTGAGTTTCAGCAAACACTATTAACCTAGCTTTTTAGTTAATAATCAACAGTATTTGCTGCAGACCAGAAAATGTCCTTAATTCACAGGCAAAGGCTGGTATTTTTAATAACATAATCTTACTTAACAGCTGCCTCTCTAAAATTTTTATCCTGCACCTCCATACCTGTTTCAGGGTTCCAATTGTTATGACCATTTGAACGTTAGGAAAAAGACTTGACACTTGAAAAATCCACATCAATATTTTTAAGGCCTGCACCAAATATTACTTTATAGCCTATTTGGTCTTAAGGAGACTGAAAGGACTCTATTGAGACCCTCACCATTTTTTCCCTCTCTCATACTGGAACAATGCCACACACTTTAACAAACGAAGCTCATCCCTTTGCATAGGAAATCAAAAATATTCTCCAGCTGCCACCAAATATAGAGTGAATTTCTAGGATTTCATATTATAGGATTGCCATTCTCCATGTGGCACCTGGAAATCTCTTGGAATTACAATTGATGTCCAGATGAGAGAATCAGTTCCCCTGGAGAAAATGGTTGCTCTAAAGGGTGAACTTTATGACATTGTAACTGACGGAAGTCTCTTGCTTTCCCAAACTCTGACTTCCTTGGCTCCACTCCCAAATCTCCAGGAATTTCGCAACCCAGAGTTAGTAATCTTATGGTCCTTAAATACAGAAACAAATTCACAGGCCTATACATTTGAATCAAGAATGGATATGTAGAAAGTATCTTCCAACTCTATCAGGCTTCTGTTGTATAAACTAAAAGGATTATCCCAAAAGGTATTAGATTGTTTATTTCCCCTGTGATCCAAAGTTCTGGACTACCAGAAGCAGATCTTATGAAATAAATCTTTGTTTTAGTGTTGTTTTTCAATCATTTTTATTCCCCCCCCCCAAACCCTGTTGAGGATTGGAAGGCCTTTGAAAACAGAATGGCATGTGGCAATAGTTGCTACAATTGGAATGTGGAAACAGGAGGATTTCAGCCAATTCCCTGTACCCCCTGCAGAATCTGTTTCTGAGGGTCCCACAGTACATAGCAAAAGCTTTTCAGGTGGTGGTGAAGTTGATTAGAGAAAGAAGGGGAAGGGGGCAAAGATTTCTTCCAGAAGTTCTTCCATCATGCAAATAGTTGCTGAGTTCTTTACAGTCAAGAAAGAAAGAGACTCATTAAAATATAATATTTTGGAGTGGTTGCACAGAAAAGGATCAAAACAGTCCCTGACATAGTCCATTTGCACAAAGTGGCTATGACGAGGTTGGGGTAAATAATTGATGTGATTCTTGATTGTCAGGATTGCTCATGTGACTAATCAAAGAAGAACAAGAAAAAAAGTAATGAGAGAAAGTGGTGGTGAAACCACAGCAGAAGGGATACAATGAGTAATGAGTAAATAGGATCAAAAGAAGGTGGGTACCGGCCGATTGTCAATTGTAAGCTTATGTTTCAGTGTTACCTGTGTATTGAAAACATTTATATGTTTATTGATTGTATGTATGTTATTGTTCTTTATTTCCTGTTTATTATGAAAAAAGTTATAATTACAATAAAATATAATTTTTTTTTAAAAGGTGGGCATTTTCTTAAGTAAACTGCTTTAAAAAAATATTTCTTGCCATCAAAAGCACCACTTTTGACTCAAACACTGAAATGGAAAAAACATTTAATACCACCCTGGTTTTAGGCTATGAGCACATTACTGATCTGGCAAAGCTTAACCCCTTTGTGTCAGACAGTGGCTTGCTAAAAGCTGCAATCCAGACTACCTCTTGCAATGAGACAAGAATCCATTGATTTCAAAAGATTTACTGAATATAAGCAACTATTATAGTCCACTATCCAAGATACTAGGATCTTGGCTGATACACTAGTATTGTTACGAATGACTGGCAAAGGCTAAGGTACAGAATAGCAAATCCCTGCAGGCCCCATCCTCCCCCCTTAGTTCTCAAAACAAGCGACTCGGAGCTGAGAAAGTGAAAGTTTCCCAAGGCTGGAAGGATTGTAGTCATAACATTCCTCTTCTCTAAGATATCTTCTACTGAACTGCTTACCACCTGCAAAAGAAGCACTTAAAACACTGACAGGATTAAAATGGAGTCTCTCTGGTTTGCACATACAAGAAACATAGTCAGAACATGACATTCTGCTCCCTCTAAAATGCTCTTCCCCCAGGCTTGAAAGGGTACAGAGTGTGAAATGCATTCAACAACCTAGGAGCATGAACATGAATAGACTCCACCCACTCATCATATCCAGAGTCAAAGTCCTTCCACCGGATGAGATAAAACAGCTTATTACGTTTGATTTTAGAGTCCAAAATTTGCTGTACTTCGTAATGGATCTGGTCATCAATTAAGGTTGGTATGGGAGGAGCACGGGTGTGCCATTGATTTGTTGGGGGAACCTTTTTTAATAGGCTGATGTGGAAAGTAGGATGCACATGACGCAGATGCTTTGGTAAATCAAGTGCTACAGTCACTTTGTTGATTACTTTACGAACAGGGAAAGGTCCCAAAAACTTCAATGCCAATTTACGGCTGGTTTGTGCAACTTTCAAATTTTTTGTGGACAAATAGACGAGATCACCAGGATGCAGTTCCCATTCAGCCACACGATGGCAATCTGCGTATTTCTTATAATCCTGTTTAGCTTTGTCGAGATGTTTTTGAATAAGAGTCCATTGCTGAGCTGCCTCCCCCCCCCCATTCTGAAACGTCTTTAGAAGCTGTAGCAGGGGGAAGAGCTTCAAAAGGAAATGGTTTAAAGTGATAACCATAAACTATTTTGAAAGGCGTTTCTCCGGTAGAAGCATGTACACTGTTGTTGTAGGAAAACTCTGCTAAAGGCAATAAATCAATCCAATTGTCTTGTTGGAAATTAATGTAGCAGTGGAGAAATTGTTCTAATATTTGATTAGTTTTTTCTGATTGCCCGTCGGTTTGCGGATGATGGGTGGAGTTTAAGCCCTGTTCAGTGCCCATAAGTTGAAGAAGCTCCCGCCAGAAGTTGGCAACGAATTGTCCGCCATGGTCGGATATCACCTTTGATGGAAAAGAATGGAGTTTTACAATGTATTTCAGAAAGATGTCCGCCAACTTTTTTGCTGAAGGCATAGTAGTACAAGGGATGAAGTGGGCTTGTTTTGAAAACAGATCTACTACAACCAAAATGCAGGTGTGATTTTTGGAGGGGGGGAGATCTGTGATGAAATCCATAGAAATGATTTCCCATTGTCTACTTGGGGTTTCAAGGGGTTGTAACAGTCCAGGAGGCTTGCCTTTTCGCGCTTTGGCGCTGAGGCAAATGGGGCATGAAGCCACATATTGTGAAACATCTTTGCACATGCCTGGCCACCAAAATTGCCTTTGAACCAGATGGAGAGTTTTTAAGTATCCGTAATGGCCAGCGGTCGGAGCATCATGACAGCGTTGCAACACTTCTTTTCTCAAACTAGCTGGTACATAGAATCGATCACCCCAAAGCCATTCCCCTTGTTCAGATTGAGTCAGCTTCTCTCTGGGCACACTCTCCCCCTCCTTTTCCACTTCGCTTTTCAGTTTTTGTCTCCACCCCTGATCTGACTGAGGAAGTCGCGTTGTGTGGCTGCGTGTTGTGACCACTCCTCCTAGTTGCATTGGCGAAAAAACTGTATCCACAGTCTCCTCCCTCCTGCTTTTAAGTAGGGGGATGTGCGATAGGGCATCCGCAAGGAAATTCGTTTTACCGGGCAGAAATTTGAGAGTGAAATTGAATTTTGAACAGTATTCCGCCCATCTCAACTGTTTGGCATTTAGTCTTCGAGGACTACATAAAGCTTCCAAATTTTTGTGATCTGTCCAGACTTCAAAAGGATGGCGGGCCCCTTCTAACCAATGCCTCCAAGAGGAGAGCGCCGCTTTTACAGCAAAAGCTTCCTTTTCCCAAACATTCCAATTTCTCTCTGGTTCAGAAAATTTCCGGGAGAGATAAGCGCAAGGTTTAAGAACATTGTCCTCCCCCCGCTGTAGAAGGACACCCCCAATCGCGGCGTCGCTGGCGTCCACCTGTACTATGAATGGACGATTTTCATCGGGGTGTTGCAGCACTGGCTCGGAGATAAATTGCTGCTTTAGGAGATCAAAAGCTAACTGGCATTGTGGTGACCACAATAATTTAGTGTTTGGTTTCGTTGCTTGTTCCCCTTTGTTTTTTGTTTTTAACAGTTCAGTGAGGGGAAGAGTTATTTGGGCAAAGTTTTGTATAAACTCTCTGTAGAAATTGGCAGACCCCAGAAAGGATTGCAGTTCTTTACGGTTGGTGGGGGTTTGCCATTCTTGTACTGCTTTTACTTTGCCTGGATCCATTTTTAGTCCATCTTTTGAAATGCAATATCCTAAATAACTGAGTTCAGTTTTGTGGAATTCACATTTAGACAATTTGATGGGCAGTTTGTTGCACATTAGAGTAGTTAAAACTTTTTGTACTAGGTTTACGTGTTCTTCTTCTGTTTCAGAGTAAATTAGGACATCATCTAGGTAAACAATTACTCCTTTATATAAAAATTCGCGCAAAACTTCATTGATCATGGACATGAAAACAGAAGGGGCCCCAGCCAGGCCAAAAGGCATAACTAAATATTCGTACTGTCCTAAAGGCGTATTGAACGCGGTTTTCCATTCATACCCCTCCCTTATACAAACGTGGAAGTAAGCATCTTTTAAATCTAATTTTGTGAAGATCTTACCTTGTGCCACGACATTGAGTAGATCTCTGATGAAAGGTATGGGATAGGCGTTTGTGGAGGAGACTGCATTGAGTCCTCTGAAGTCCGTACACAGTCTTAATCCTCCATCTTTCTTTTTAACAAACAGTACTGGAGCAGCATGAGGACTGTTTGCTGGTCTGATGAATCCTCTTTGAAGATTAGTGTCAATGAATTTGCGGAGCTCCTCTCTTTCGTTTGGGCTCATGGGATACAATCTGCCTTTGGGTAAGGTGGCTCCTGGAATGATTTCCACTGCACAATCTGTCCTCCTATGTGGAGGTAGGGTGCTAGCTTCTTCTTCTGTGAAGGCTTGCAAATAAGCCCTGTATTCTTTTGGTATTTGATTAATTTCTTCTTGGGTTAAGAGTGCTTGTTCCATGAGGGCGGGGTTGTTACCCCAATTCTGGTTCCAACGATGATTTTTGCAGCTATCGTGTTTAAAGCTAATGCTTCCAGCTGACCAGTCTATGTCTGGGTTGTGGTCCCACAACCATTTACTCCCCAAAATCAGAGGATATTTAGCTGTAGAGCTAATTACAAACGATCTTGTTTCCCAGTGTTGACCCATGCCTGTGATTACAGGTATTGTTTCAGTGGTGACTGGGGTTATACTGGTACCATCCATTTGTTCAAAAATAACTGGAGTTTCGAGCTCCTTCATTGGAAGTACTAGTCCATTCACTAGAGCAGGCGCAATAATGTCTCTGGAGCAGCCGGAATCGATAAGGGCTTGTACACGAATATGAGTCTTTCTTTCAGGATTAACCAATGTAACAGGCATGAATAATATGGACCCTCTAGGTCTTTCCACTATGGGAGTCGACTGGGGCTTGATCTGCCGTTTGGGTCCCTTTACGACAGATCCATCTCGTTTCCCGAGTTGGGGCTTTCGGGTCCCTCTTCGCTGGTTAGAGCCGTTGGATCAAGGTCCATAATTTCTTCTAGCTCTAACCCTTTCTCGGGAGGATTTCTTCGGGTAGCCCCTCGCCCCCTTGCTGTTCGTGGAGTGGGCGTTGGGCGGTATGGTGGGGGAGGGGTGGTAGAGATGGTTCACCGTGGTGGGAACGGAGTTCTTTGCACAGGCCTGGATGGACATTGTGCCGTGAAGTGACCACTTTGGCCACAATGTAGGCATAGTCCTTGTTGCCATCTAGCATCTCTCGCTCCTCTGGCTGCGTACCCTGCTCCCCTTCTCCCTCTTGCAATTATTGAAGTCCGCCGTTGCCCTGTTGCTTGATGTTGCTCTACGAGCCGTACTTCCTGCATGCGGTTTTCTACTTCACATGCCAATTGAATCCAACCCAAGAGTGTGGGGGGATTATCTTGCATAAGGGCTCAGTCCAGCAATCTGGGATTCATGCCTTTTTTAAACAAAATTATTTTGGTGGATTCCTCACACCTTGGACATTTAGTGGCTAGTTGTTGGAATTTAGTAACATAGTCTCTGGCCGACATACTGCCTTGTCTAATGGTTTGTAACTCTGTTCGGGCTCTGCTCTCCTCCAAAGGATCTTCATATTGGGCTCGGAGTACTGCTACTAATCCCTGTAAGGATTCTAATTCCGGGGGGCCCAATTCATACAACGCTACATACCATTCCACCACCTTTCCTTGCAACCGGGACCCCAGGTGTTCAATTTGGCTAGCTTCGTCCTCAAATAAATGTTCCCAACGATTGAAGAATTGTAGTGCTTTCATGAGAAAAAATCCCAACTTCGTAGGATCCCCATCGAACGTAGCTTCTAGCTTTACCCATCCCATCGGTAACTCTTGAGGTCTGGCTACTGGTGCCAGAAGCGGGTAGTACGGTAAAGGCGCTGGTCCCGGTCTCGGCTGTAGCTCAGGTCTGTGCGGTATGGGTTGCATTGGAAGCGGTTGGGGTCTCGGTTGCGGGGGCCTCTGCGGTCTCAGAGGTGGAGGATCTTGTGGCCTCGGCGGTGGTCCTTGCAGTCTTGGACCCGGAGGACCTCGTGGAAGTGGAGGGGGTCCTTGGGGTCACAAAGGTGGAGGACCCTGCGGTACGGGCCCCGGCACTGGACCTCGCGGAAGAGGTTGAAGGGGTGGCTGTTCTTGTGGTTGAAGAGGTTGGAGAGGTGGTGCGAGGTTGATCTGGCTGACCTCCTCCTCCTTCGTCTCCCGGTGGGCCTTCTGGAGGGGGTCTTACTGGCTTCTCTTCCCAGAGGTCCTGGGGTTGGTCAGGTGGTGGTATTACTGGTTCTTGCTGATCATCAGCTGGCAAGACCGGTTGCTCTTCCTGAAGGGGAACCGGATCTGGTACCGGAAGCATTCCAGGTACAATTCTTTGAAGAGCTGCCACCCCTCGACCAATCGAAACTCTGGTGTGCTCTTCTTGCTGGGGCTCCTCTCCTGAGCCTTTTACAACCAACACTGACAACAAATGGACCGCATGTGCTAAACTCTCTTCCATGCTACTGATTCTTTCTTCCAATCTTTGCACATGTCTTGAAGTTGAGGTGTCAACCTCCTCCTCTGGTGAATCCTGGGGTTGTTCGGTGGGAAATTGTGTAGTCTCTATATATTCCACACAGGAAGCGGCAGCTCGGGGCCGCGGCCGAATCTCTCCCATTCCTGTGGCCCCGGTACCTTCTCCTTCCTCCGATATACCTGCCAGGATTCCTTTCGCTAGCCCCATTATTGCTGAAATTCCAGCATCCACCACTAAAGTTCGGCTTTGTAACTGCTGCCAACTTTGATCACTCGACTCGCATTGCCCCGTCCATGGGGTGACCTCCGCGTAGTCCCAACTCATCAGATTGCGACAGGAGGTTTCCCATACCTGGGTGCTTTCAGAACCTCTTAGGTCCCACTGCATTTGGTCGGATTCTCTATTCCAGTAATACCACGGTTTACTACTGGAGACTTCCACTGACAAACCGACCACTCGATTCCCATCCATTTGCGATCTGGAAAACACCGTACTCGGTCTCCTCACCCTCGTCTCTCTCGGCCTCGAACCCCACTGCCTCAGTGTAGGTAGCGATATTAGGGGTTCTGCCACCGCCCTTGGTCGAGCTCCTGCTCCGTCAGGCACGAGGGTATACACTCTTGTATGGCTTGACACCATTCCCCCTGGAACGGGTTGATGTGTAGGTTCCAGTCCTTCCGAGTTGGAGGCATAAGGATCAAACAAAGGGTCCCTGTTGGACGCAGCTTTGGTATCTGTCTCCCCCAGCTTAGGCATTGGAACAGCGGTGATTCGTAACAAAATGTCAGACAGTGGCTTGCTAAAAGTTGCAATCCAGACTACCTCTTGCAATGAGACAAGAATCCATTGATTTCAAAAGATTTACTGAATATAAGCAACCATTATAGTCTACTATCCAAGATACTAGGATCTTGGCTGATACACTAGTATTGTTATGAATGACAGGCAAAGGCTAAGGTACAGAATAGCAAATCCCTGCAGGCCCCATCCTCCCCCCTTAGTTCTCAAAACAAGCGGCTCGGAGCTGAGAAAGTGAAAGTTTCCCAAGGCTGGAAGGGTTGTAGTCATAACATTCCTCTTCTCTAAGATATCTTCTACTGAACTGCTTACCACCTGCAAAAGAAGCACTTAAAACACTGACAGGATTAAAATGGAGTCTCTCTGGTTTGCACATACAAGAAACATAGTCAGAACATGACATTTTGAAGAAACAAAACAAACACATTTTGCAAGAGAAATTAATATGTAACAAAAATAGAGCAGAGATGTTCAGCATCTGAAATACTATTACTGTGAAAACTTGATACACATAGAATAGTAGTGTTTTGTCACTTAAAAAAAAATTAAAACATTACATTACAAATACAAGGCTGCTATAAAATACAATATTGTGAATCAGCTTACATTAACACTAGTATAGTCTACAGGATAAGAGATAGTGTAACGAGATTATAATATCTAACAGCAGATGAAACATTAGTGATTACAGTGCAACAGTTTCTTTTAGTTTAAAGGTACAAAGGAAAGGTGCCTGGGAGGATGAATATCATTGCATGTTAAATATTCAAAAAACGAGAACCATTTAGAGAAGAAAACAGTTTCTTTTGGATAGTGTAGTGATTGATACAAGCTGTCATAGATTTTCTCTTGAATATAGTGATCCCATACTTTCAGCATCCAATTTTCAATTGTGGGGATTTTTGGATATTTCCAATTGGAAGCTACTAATGATTTAGCTGCTGACAAAAAAACTTTGAATTAAGTCTTTTCTAATAGTGGGAACCATAATGGGATTCCATTGATCTAAAAAAATCAATTTATGGTCGAATGGAATTGTATAGGCTGTGATCACTTTTATTTGTTTTAGGATTTCTGTCCAAAAATTTTTTTGTTGAGGGCATTCCCACCAACAATGTGTGAATGAACCAATAGAACCACAGCCTTCCCAACAAAGTGGTGGGTTTGGGGGTGATATTAATGAAAGCTTCTTAGGTGTTATATAGCACCTGTGGAGTATTTGTGTTTTGTCACTTGTTTGTATTTTGTTTCCTTTCGTTCCCACTCTCTTGGCTTTCTGCAAACTATGCAAAACAGAATTATTCAGGAGTGCTTTCATTCAGGCAATAGGCATATGCTGTAAGAAATGGCTCAGAGAGATGTCTCTGTAAAGGGACAGGGACTGTATAAACCACTGGGTACTATCTGTTGGTGTAAATATGGTCCTAATAGGAGTTTCTGTATTGTTTAATAGACAGAGATGCCAGGTCTCCTTAACTCAAGTTTTTTCTTGTGCATGTGTAAAGCATGCATGTGCTCCTGCCGTGGTGCGATGATGTCAGTTCTGGGAGTGACATCATTGTGCAGGCTTTGTGCTGGGCCAATTTGGTTCCCCAAATGGTCCAAACAGGCCCAGTATGAAGCCTGGGAGCACTCCCTGGGCCTGTGCAATGATGTCACTCCTGGACGTGATGTCATTATGCTGCACTGGGAGTGCGTCCCAGGAGGCCAGTTCCCACATCTTTTCCCCCACCAGCCAGGTGGGTGGTGGCGAGGGAAGGAGGCTGGGAATGGGGGAATCCCCCACTCCCATCAGGTGACTGGCAACTCTATTAATATATCAGATCAAATAACATGTTTTGTTTCTGCAATGTTTCATATCTGTATTTGGATCCATGCTTATTTCCAAATTTCTGTAATCCATTCCCTTCTTTCTCTTCCTTTCTTCCTTTATTAACTTGTAGTCCACTCTCCCCTCAAGCAGGCTTGTTTATTGAAGTTCTCAGCCATTGATCATATTGACTTACACTGTATAATCCACCTTGAGTCTCAGTGAGAAAGGCAGACCATAAATAACATTAAATAAAAATAAATAAATAAAAATACAATCTAACATAATTTTAAAATTGTATTATTAATGCTACTTAATTTTGTATTAGCACTATTTATATATCAGGTCAGCATTCATTTTTGTTTCAGCTTTGCCTCCCCCTATTTTTAGAATACCATTTTGCTTTATGGAGTGACAATGTTTTCATTGAGAACCTTTTGCTTTCTAAATGAAAAAAAAAGAATTTCTAGAAGCAAATGTTTCCTTGGTGTACGTACCTTTGAATCTGATTAAGCTGAGATACAGAGTAAAATAAGCAAATAATCAGAAATCTTGACCCATTGTTCATACTATAGTGTGATGTCAGACTTTAAAATTAGCTGTCCGGAGAAATTTTGTTTCTTCTGTTTCAAGACAAAGTTGGTGATAAATTAGAGCCAAGCTACAAGTTACTTTTTTCACGTGGAGAACACTTGATTGTTTTCGCTAGTTTTCCAGGGAACTGAAGTCCTAGTGTTCTTCCCCTCTCTGTTAGAATCGCTGCCTGAAGAGCCAGAGAAAGCCGGCAGCAGCAGCTTTTGCAAATCGTTCCTCCAGTCACAAGCCTGCTCTCAATGTTCTTTGGGGGCAGGCAGCTGCAACTTTCTCCCTGGGTGTCCTGCTCGGCTTCACCGACATGTCGCCTTTCTCCAGAGCAGCTCCCTGGGAGCAAGATACCCAGGGAGAAAGTTGCAGCTGCCCACCCCCAAAGATTGGTGAGAGCAGGCTTGTGACTGGAGGAACGATTTGCAAAAGCTGCTGCTGCCGCTGGCTTTCTCTGGCTCTTCAGGCAGCAATTCTATCAGAGAGGGGAAGGACACTAGGACTTCTGTTCCCAGGAACACTTGAGAAAATGATCAAGTGTTCTCCACATGAAAAAAGTCACTTGTAGCTTGGCTCTCAGTCATCCCTTGTGGTGGATTCTCATTTAATCCTGCTCAAGTTCCATCAATTGACCATAATGCCAGTGTGACACTTAGTGGCAACAAGCAAGGTAACTCCCAAGAGGAAGGTTTGTTCTCTTCTCAAGAAAGTCTCAATTAAAGTTTTAACATAAATCATTTTTGTGTACCAAATTGTGACACATTGACTCTGAGAAGGGCAGTCAAACTGAGTGACACAAAAAACACTCACATGTAATTAATGTACAAGATTCAAAGTATAAACATTCTTGTAGTATAGGTAATTCTGATGTCATGATCAGCAGTGTTTAAAAAATATGCTTCCAATCACAGGGTAGAATGTATGTGTGTGCAGTCTGACATACATAGGTGCAATGCAAATACACAGAGGCAGGAATAATTGCCAGCACACAGATATGAGTGCAACTTCTATACTCAATACTGCTTTGTCATGTATGTGCTCATGTCCAAACACAAAAGTAGTAGAAACCATGAGGGATGTCTAAAAAGAGGCAAGGGCCCAGGCTTTGACTTCCCAGGCAATAAGTATGTGGGAACTGACAGTGGCAGTTGCTTTGCTTTCACTAGTTGGAAGGCAGGCATAAAATACTGCAGAAACCTAGGAGATAGAGCTAAGAATTCTCTTTTGTCACCTGCTTTGAAAACAAGAACAAGATATAGGCAGTGGCTAAGGTTTCATTCTCAGCAGTAAAATATACACGTCTCAGATCAGCATAGTCACTAGATAGATATACAAGAGGAAAGATCAGGTAATCTCTCTATGGGAGGAAGAACTGCTAATGAAGGATCTGATATTTTTCAATATCTTTAATTTCATATAGAAGAGCTAAGCAGCCATGCCTTTCTTCCCAGTGCAAATAATATCTTCCCTGGGGCTGCTGTTAGCTCTGCTAGAGAAGAAAAGGACAGGCAACCTTCTAGTCAGGTGTACAGAAATCATTAAGAGCTCAAATACCTGATACACTCATCACATGTTGGATCACAGGTGTGTGACCAGACTTTCAGTCAGATGAATATTGGGGGAACTCACCTAACAAAGTCCTTGTTTGTTCAGTGCTGCAAGGAAGTACTGGGGGGGGGGGGGTGGAGGAGGAGCTTCTGGTTTCTCTCTTCCATGGGGCTTTTCACCACTTTTCTCTGACTCCATGTGTCCTTCCTAGAGCATGTGGATCCAGAGAAAAGGGACAAAAAGTCCTCACTGCTGTTGTTTCTACTGGCAAAAACTGGGCAGGAGGGAAACTAAAAGCACCTTCTCCCTCCTCACTATACACTCTCGCAGCACTGAGCAAATGAACACTTCTTTAGGTGATTGCCCCCAATGTAAGTCCAACTGCAAGTCAGGTTATGCATCTGTGACCCAACACGTGTTAGGCATATCATGTATTTGAGCCCTAAGTGGAATGGGTTCCAAAAAAAACCCCAGAGCACCCAGGCAAGGAGAGTACAATATTGTGTTCTAGATCTCACTCCAGTGCTCAAATAATTTTTTCCCCCTCCAGGCTGGACTATTATACCAGAAGGGGAAAAATGCTGAAATCTACTGAAAGCAATGAGATATGAAAAGTGTAGTTTTTAGCTCCTCTCATCTGCACTTATTTGGATGAAGAGCTCAGGAAAAGAATAAAAACTTAAATACGAATAAATGGCACCCAACGCTCAATATGCAGATTTATCTGAGGGCCAGAATACCAGAGGTATTCTGAGGTATATCTGAGGTACCAGAGATACAGAAGAGGAGAGTGGTGAGTAAATATACTTTTGTTTGAGGTATAATGCTTAGACCCTAGTTGCTCAGGAGATGAACTTATGAGTGGAGATGGGAACGAACAGAAAAAAATGAACATGATGCTCGTTGTTTGTTGTCATCCACGAACAGGGACTCATGAACAACCACGAACATGGCCCTGTTCATGAACATGTTCGTGGTTGGCTGTTCATGGGGATCAGCAGGCTCTCCTCCAGCCATCATCCAAGTCAAGATCCCTACTGCACCATTCACAGAAACCTGACTGAGCAGGCACCAGTAAAGGTACCAATAATAAATAATAGCTTGGCCCAGAGCCTGGCAGCAGCCCTGGAACTTGAAAGGGTAGATCCCTATCCCACCACACACAAAGAAAATTCAAGCTCCAATGCACTCTCTCTATCAAAATGCCAACAGCAACTCTCTCTCCACTGTCTGAAAAGTCAGAGCTGGGAGCCCCCCTCCCCCCTGGTCTTTGCTTCCTTGTTGTAATAAATTTGGAGCTCCACACTTGAAAGGAAGACCTGCCTATCAAGCTAAATTGGGCTTAGATTGGGGTTCAGACAGGCAACAGTAGGAGTTCCGACAGAGTTCCGACAATCCCTGCCTAAGTTGCCAAGGGAATTGATTGCAGATACCAGACTGTCTGGCTTGACGAACAGCAACCAACAGCAACTAACGAGGCTTGCAATGAACACCTGTTCATTTAGAATGGGGCTTCACGAACAGCTTGATCGTGAACAGGAGATTGGACTGTTCGTGGCTTTTTTTGGGACGAATTACTGTTCATGCCCATCTCTACTTCCGAGCAGCTGATCCTTTCTTCTCTATTACCGTGTTTTATCTCTTAATTTCTCCACAATCTTCTTCCTCTCCCATATTTATAAAAATATATCCTGTAATCAGATTTGATAGATGAAAACTAGATTGATCTGATATAGCGTCATTTTTTAAAACATTACTATAGGCTGATTTGCTCAAGAGGGTTCGCTCTTAATGCATTTCTATTAAATATTAAAATAGAAAACATGTTTAAAAACATATAATAAATTACAGGACAGCCAAAAAGATAAATAAGTGGGTACTAGATCAAATCAAGACTGAATTTCCCTAGAAACTAAAATGACAAAACTAAGGCTATCGTACTGTGGTCATATCATGAGAAGACAAGATTCTCTGGAAAAATCAGTGATGCTAGGAAAAGTAGAAGGCAGTAGGAAAAGAGGAAGACCTAAAATGAGGTAGCTTGACTCAATAAAGGAAGCCCCATCTTCCAGTTTGCAGGATCTGAGTAAGTCTGTCAATGATAGGACATTTTAGAGGTCTTTCATTCATAGGGTTGCCATAGGTCAGAGGTGATTTGATGGCACATAATGCACACAACAATAATTACGGAAGAAAAAATGTATTTTTTCATATCAATCCCAGTTTTCTACAGTTGCCTTAAGCTATCCACAGTCTATAAAATAGGTTCCATGCTTGGCAGACTTGTAGTGTAATCATAACCAGGCCTACTCAGAATTGCACTGAAGTCTACTCAATGGGGTTTATTCCCAGGAAAGTGTTCTTTGGAATGCACAGTCTGTAGCTGAATTGGAAACACAAGGCGGTTCTCCCAGCTGCGGCGTTAGCCGCGTTGGCTGGGAGCCGGTTTTTCCGGCCACGGAAGGAGGGGGAGACAGACTCCCTCCCTTCCCATATGGGTACTGGGAGGGGGCGGAGCTTAACGCTGATTAGCGTGTGCTCGGCCCCTTACCCAGGGGCAGTTGGGAGAAGCGCTCGGAGCGAGCGGTCGCTTTGCTCCTTTCTCCGACGACGCCCGGGCCTCCCGAGCACCGTTGCTACAGCACCGCGGCTGGTTTCCCTCATTGTCCGCCGCCGCTGCTGTCGCCATTAGGGCATTTCTGCTGCGTTGGAAGCTGGTTTCCTATCCGCCGCCGCGGTAACGGTGGCGGAGTGTGCTATCTTTATCTGCTGCCGTAGTGAGGGCGGCGGAGCGTTCCTCCCCCCCTTTTGGGTGTGGGGTGTTTAGTTGGGTGGGGGAGCGTGTTCTTCTCCGTGGCCCCCATTTAGACTTTGGGGGGGGTAGGCGGCCATCGGGGATTTCTGTCTCTGGGGGGGGGTTATTGCAGGTGGGCCTTAGTGCCTGTTAGGGCCTGCAGCCAGGCCTTAGTGCCTGTTAGTGCCCGTTATTGGCCGAGCTCGGCCTGCGCTTTGCTTGGGGCAGCTTTGAGCCCACCCACCCCCACCCCCTTTATCACTATTAACGGTGCCTGGGGGCAGTTGTCGGGTGTTGCTGGGCAAAGTTGGTGCGAGGCCCCTGTTGGGGGTGAGTGGCATAGGCAGTCAGGCTGTTGCTAGGCGAAGTTTGGGTGACACCTGTTGGGGTACTGGGTTTACTGCTCTGACCAGGGTTTTTTCCTTGGTGCCATCTAGTGGGAGAGACTGGTATTGCCTGGGTGAGATTACGGTCGGCTGTTGAATATGCCGTCCAAGAAAGGAGGAGGGCCCTCTAAAGGGAAACGGCCTGTTAAGCGGCCTGCACCCAGGAACCCGCCGCCAGCCCTGTCTTCATTTGATGAGGAGAGTGGCCCCAGTAGGGCAGAATTGTTGGATCGCATAGCTGCTCTAGAGAGGAGGGCGGCGGGCTCGGGGGTAGCAGGACAGGTGCCTCAGCCTCGTAAGGGTGTCAAGAGGGTTGCGAAAGTTGGCTTTAACAAGGACTTTGCCTCTCGTCTTTCTGCCCTGGAGACACTGGCAGGTGCTACAGTGGTTGCTGACAGCGCGAACCAGGACCATTCCACTGGGCTCGACGGTGGAGGGCCAAGCGACCTGTTGGGATCAGATGATGGAGGACAGGTGGCTGTGGCTGTGGATCTCCCTGTGGTGGGTGGTAAGGAACAGCATTCACAGACGCAGGCACTTCAGAGCTCTGTGTGGCCATGGGGTGCTCCAGTGCAGACTGCTCCTACTGGGGTGTCACTGCCTTCTACGGGTTACAACGCACAAGTTTGGCCTCAATTGGGGCAAACGGTTTGGCCCAGTGGAACCGGTGGTTCCTTGTATCATCAGGCGCCTCCCTTACCACCGGGAGGTGGGCCTACGGGCTGGGAGGGGCCTGGATACCCTTCCTCATCCACGGGCTGGCCGTATGGGTATGGCACTCAAGTTAGCTTGTCCCCCTATGCGCTGCAGGGGACTCACGCATTTGGCACTTTCCCTTATAGGGCCTTACCTCCTGGGGATATGGGCTTACCATTAGGGGATCATCTGACACAGGCCACCCGGGATAAGATTCTTCGGGGAGAGTATGTGGACGTCTTTACCCTTCTCTTCAGGGAGCTGGAGAAGAAGGATAAAGACGATCTCGAGGACAGAGATAAGGAAAAAATCCGCCGTCGGCGGATTGATAGATTTTGGTCCCATTGGCTCCCGGGGTTTTTAGTATATGTGGGTGTCTTGGCCAGGGCGCAGCCACACAGGGCCCTTCCCCTGTTTCAATATGTTAATATTATATATTGGGCTTACACTGATTTCGAGGGTGGAGCCTGGCTGCGCTACGATGAGGAGTTTCTGATGCGGGCAGCATTGACTCCTAGTTTGCCATGGGACCAGATTTGGGTCCAGCTCTGGGTGCAGGTTATGACACCTTCCAAGTCTACTATGGGGGACAGAACCGATAGTGGGCATTTGATTATTAGGCCAGTTCAGGTCTCGGGCTCCCGCACCCCTGCGGGTCAGCCGGTTCAATCATGGCTGCTCTGCTGGGACTTTATGTCCAGAGGGGTGTGTCAGAGATGGCCATGCAAATTTCGCCATGAATGCCCCAGCTGTGGGGGTCCACACGCCCATTCTGCCTGTCCCAGTGGCCGGCAGGGAGGACTGGGCGGCAAGCGCTTTGGTGGCGGTGGAGGACAGCAGCATGGCTGGGGAAGTCAGCAGCAGGGGTCTGGTAAAGGGACCCAGTCCGGTAAAGCTGAGGGTACTTGAACGGTTGCTTCAACTGTACCCTCGGCACCAGGACGCTGCTTACTATTGTTAGGTTTTAAGTTTGGTTTTCGAATCCCATTTCAGGGCCCTAGGACACCTTTCATGGCAGCCAACCTTAAATCAGTGGCTGGCATGGAAGATGTGGTGTGTGGTAAGATATTAAGGGAATGTGCTGAGAGTAGGGTGTTGGGCCCTTTTGATGCCCCCCCCCCCGTCCCATCCCTCAGGGTTTCTCCTTTAGGGGTGGTGCCGAAGACGGCGCTGGGGGAGTTCTGCCTCATTCATCACCTCTCTTTCCCGAGAGGGGCCTCGGTGAATGATGGCATACCCAATGAGCTCTGTTCAGTGCATTACACCTCCTTTGACCAAGCGGTCAGGGTGGTGCGACGCTGTGGGGTGGGGGCCGAGATGGCGAAGTGCGACATCAAGTCTGCCTTTCGCCTGCTCCCCGTTCACCCAGGAGACTTTGATCTCCTGGGTTTTGCATTTGAGGGCAAGTTTTATATGGACAGGGCTCTGCCCATGGGGTGTTCCATATCTTGCTCTGCCTTTGAGTGCTTCAGTTCCTTTTTGGAATGGGAGCTGCGTCGCCGCTGTGCTTGTACAGACACCTGTCACTATTTAGATGATTTTATGGTGTCTGGGCCTGCGGGTACTGGGCAGTGTGCCAGGTTGTTGGCAGCCTTCATTGGGCTCGCTGAGGAGCTTGGGGTTCCCTTGGCCCATGAAAAAACTGAAGGACCAGCTGTGATCCTGACGTTTTTAGGTATTGAGCTTGATACCATGCAACAATCTCTGCGGTTGCCACTTGAGAAGGTGGTTGACCTTAGAGCGAGGTTGGAGGGTTGCTTGAGTAGGGACAAGGTGCCCCTCCTTGAGTTGCAGCAGTTAGTGGGCCATTTAAATTTTGCCTGCAAGGCAGTTGCGCCTGGCAGGCCCTTTCTCAGACGGCTGTGCGATGCCATGGGGAACTTATGGCCCCTGCATCATCGCTTACGGATCAATAAAGGTATGCGAGAGGATTTGTTTGTGTGGAGGGAATTCCTTGCCACATTCAACGGGGTGACCTTTTGGAGGGAAGATTTGTTGCTAGAAGCGGAGCTCCAAGTCACTTCTGATGCCTCCGGTTCCACTGGTTTCGGAGTCTATTTTAGGGGGCATTGGTGTGCTGACCAATGGCCCTCTGACTGGGTTGCCCATGGGTTTTCCAAAGACCTTACGTTTTTGGATTTTCCCCCCATATTAGTGGCCGTTTGGCTGTGGGGCTCTCAGTTTGCTAACCATGTTGTCCACTTTTGGTGTGACAACTTAGCGATGGTGCACGTTGTCAACACCATGACATCTAGATCACCCAGGGTGATGAGGCTGGTACGGGTCTTTGTAATTAAATGCTTACAGCTAAACATATTGTTTAGGGCCAGGCACGTTCCAGGCATTAGCAATGGTGTGGCAGACGCTTTGTCTCGCCAACAGATGGAACGATTCTGGCAGCTTGCCCCGTGGGCCGACAGGCAGCCTGCGAGGATGCCACATGAGCTGTGGGAGCTGGGCCGGGGGACATCCTTAGTGACGTCTGTCCCTCTGTGTTGAGCTTAAGCTGTTCTATACCGTCAGGGGTCAGGGGAGTTATGGATGGAACGATACAGCGATTTAAAAGGTGGATTAATTGCTCTCTCCTCAGGAGCCGCGCTGGGCCAGGAGAGGAAGAGGATCCTGATATGTGGCCACAGCATGGTGTTTTGGGCAGCCAACCAAGCCAGGAACACGCCGGTCGGATCCCAATTGGGATTAAGTGCTATGGCCACTGTGGAGTGGCTGGGACGGCGGGGCCTTAGGTGGCCTGGTCTGCTCCCCCTTTTGTTTGGGGGATGGTTGCATCCTCCCCCGCATATTGTGGTCAGTCACCTGGGCGGGAATGACCTTGGGCTGATACAGGGTAGAGCCCTGTCGCTTCAGGCAGCTCTAGACATGGAGTACATAGGCAGACGATGGCCTGGGGTATTGATAATATGGTCTGAGATGCTGCAACGTCGGGTTTGGCGGGAGTCATTGAATCCCAGGGCTGTAGAGAGGGCCCGCCGGAAGACTAATCACGACATTAAGAAGGCTTTAGGGAAAGGCTTGGGCATTTACCTGCCACACCCCCAGATTAGGGCCGACCTTGCCCACCTCTACAGAGGAGACGGTGTCCATCTGTCACTTGAGGGCAATGATATATTTTTGGATGACCTACGGTAAGGGCTTAGGGTGGCACTAGGCCACCTGTGGGGCGCGAGGGTCTAAGCAGAGGCTTGACCCTTTCGGTGGCAGGAGTTTTGGGAAATAGGGTGCGGGTTGGTGAGCCCCTGTGGCATTCCCCATGGGTGGGGAACAGGGTCTGCTGTTAGGGCGGTATGCCTGGGCGGCTACCGTCAGGAAGGGCAGACGCCTGAGTGGATCCCTGGGAACAAGGCCTAACCTCATGCTTGGGCAACTGGGGCGCAACAGGTGCTTGAGTGGGGATCTGAGGGCCTAGCTGGCCGGGTTGCAGCCATTTCTGAGATGTCCTACACCCAGGGCATTGGGGGCTCGCCCAGACAGGCAAGGCGGTGGTCATGTGCTGACCCCAGGGCTTGACCTGTACCGCTTAGTTAGCTCTTGCCATGCATTATGCTTGTGGTCATTTAATAAAAGGCCCTTTATTCCAAGCCTGTGTCTGTCTCTTTTTTCCAACTGTGGCCGCAAGGCGGTTCTCCCAGCTGCGGCGTCAGCCGCATTGGCTGGGAGCCAGTTTTTGCGGCTGCGGAAGGAGGGGGAGACGGACTCCCTCCCTTCCCATACGGGTACTGGGAGGGGCGGAGCTTAACACTGATTAGCGTGTGCTCGGCCCCTTACCCAGGGGCAGTCGGGAGAAGTGCTCGGCCCACCCACCTCACCCTGTTTTTAGTGCAGGATTAGCCGGCTTCTGGTTCCAGAGCCAGGTAGGAATTTTTTCCTTTTCTTCCCTGATTGGCTGTTGGGAAGTGGGGTTTTTTCGCCTACCTTGCACTAAGGGCATTGTTATGAGTTATTGTTGGGTTCAGCCATATAGTTGTTAGTGGCAGGAGTTTTTGGGAATAGGGTGCGGGTTGGTGAGCCCCTGTGGCATTCCCCATGGGTGGGGAACAGGGTCTGCTGTTAGGGCGGTATGCCGGGGCGGCTACCGTCAGGAAGGGCAGACGCCTGAGTGGATCCCCGGGAACAAGGCCTAACCTCATGCTTGGGTGGCTGGGGCACAACAGGTGCTTGAGTGGGGATCCGAGGGCCTAGCTGGCCGGGTTGCAGCCGTTTCTGAGATGGCCTACACCTGGGGCATTGGGAGCTCGCCCAGACAGGCAAGGCGGTGGTCATGTGCTGACCCCAGGGCTTGACCTGTACCGCTTAGTTAGCTCTTGCCGTGCATTATGCTTATGGACATTTAATAAAAGGCCCTTTATTCCAAGCCTGTGTCTGTCTCTTTCTTCTGACTGTGGCCGCAAGTAACCAAGTCTAAACAAGAGCAGGAAATATACATCTCTTCAGTCAAAGTTATGCCAACCCATGTCATCTAATATTCAAAGTGTCTCAGCATAATTTAAGTATCAGAAGTAACTGACAGCTATTGTTTGGGGAGATTTACTGTCCCTCAGTTCAAAATTTTATACTAGAGTCAATATGCTGCCATATTATACTCTAGCCCCTTAGGAATCATATATCTTCTAGAAATACTTGACAGATTCATAAATGTCTTCCTTTCAAAAAGACAAAAGTTTATATAAGCAGTTGAAGGGAACACACAAACATCTTTGTGGAAAAAATAATTAAAATAACCTCTGTTTTGAAGGGAAAATGTACTCTGATAATTAGTTATAGAAAGGAAATAAAATATGCAGTTGGAACAACAAATAAAACAAACATATATGTTTGTTATCACTATCTATTTTATCACTATCTATTATTGCTACTTCTGATGAGTAGTAACTAGACATGGGCATGAACAGAAAAAAAATGAACAAGCTGTTTATTGCCATCCATGGACAATGAACAACGAACAGTAACGAACATGACCCTGTTCAAAAAACATGTTCATTGTTCGTGGCCCCTTAAAGATCCCTTTAAACTATCAGCTGGCAGGTGGCAGGGGGAATTCCCCCTTGCCGCCTCCCAGCTGATAGTTTAAAGGGCCCTTTCCAGCCACGTGCAAGGGGCAGGGCCCTTTAAACACCCCAAAAACTGACCTTCCCAATGACCAATTTGCTGTCAAATGACTTTGCTGTCATTTTCTGTTCACAGTGGCAAAAACAGAACTGCCTGTTGGAAGGCAGCTACTTTGAGGGGTTACAAACTGACCTTCCCAATCTCCAATACCCACCAAATTTGCAGGGGACATAGTCCTCACTATCCTCCAAAGACCCCCCCAAGTTTCAGAAAGATCACACCCCGGAAAAGGCATGATCCAAGTGTCCACCCCTCCCCTTGATGCCATTTTCTGTTCACAGTGGCAAAAACGGAACTGCCTGTTGGAAGGCAGCTACTTTGAGGAGTTACAAACTGACCTTCCCAATGTCCAATACCCACCAAATTTGTAGGAGGCATAGAGCCGAAACAGACGAGACGAGTTCCCTCAATTCAACCTGGGTTGAATTGCCTCAATGTTTGACGGGAAATGTAGGCATTTCTCCTTCCCGTCGCTCAGAGGAGGAGGGGGGAGGAGGAGGGCTCCTCTCGCCCAGCCGCCGCCCTTCCCAAGCGCGAGGGACTTGAGGAGCCTGGAAAGTGGCGGGGGATGCTCTTAGGCTGGGGCACGGCGGCGGCGGCGGCGCTCTTGCTGCAGCCGCCCCCGGCCCCCGCCCCAGCCTCTTCCTCTCATCCTCCTTCCTCTTGGCTTCCTTCTCCAGCGGCGAGAGAGGTGGCGGCGGTGAGCGGCAGCAGCAAGAGCGCCGCCACCGCCGCGCCCCAGCCTAAGAGCATCCCCCGCCACTTTCCAGGCTCCTCGAGTCCCTCGCACTTGGGAATGGCGGCGGCCCTAGCCCTCCTCCTCCCCCCTCTCCTCCTCTGAGCGATGGGAAGGAGAAATGCCTACATTTCCTGTTAAACCTTGAGGCAATTCAACCCAGGTTGAATTGAGGGAACTCGTCTCGTCTGTTTTGGCTCATAGTCCTCACTGTCCTCCAAAGATCCCCCAAATTTCAGAGAGATTGCACCCTGGGAAAGGCATGATCCATGGGTCCTTCCCCTTTGTTGTCATTTTCTCTTCACAGTAGCAAAAATGGGACTCTCTGGTGGAAGCTAATTTGAGGGGTTACAAACTGATCTTCCCAATGTCCAATACCCACCAAATTTGCAGGGAACATAGTCCTCACTGTCCTCAAAAGACCTTCAAAGTTTCAGAGAGGTTGCACCCAGGAAAGACATGATCCATGGGTCTCCCCCTTTGTTGTCATTTTCTCTTCACAGTGGCAAAAACGGGACTCTCTGCTGGAAGTACTTTGAAGGCTTAATTCGAAATGAACAACTGGTTGTTGCAAGCCTCGTTCGTTGCCTTCATCAGCTCTTTGTTAAGCCAGAGTCTGGGGCCTTTCAATCCATTCCCCTGGCAATGGCAGAGACTGAATTATGTCTGAACTCCTTCAGGCTTTCCTTTTGGCTTTAACCCTTCAAAGTACTTCCAGCAGAGAGTCCCGTTTTTGCCACTGTGAAGAGAAAATGACAACAAAGGGGGAGACCCATGGATCATGTCTTTCCTGGGTGCAACCTCTCTGAAACTTTGAAGGTCTTTTGAGGACAGTGAGGACTATGTTCCCTGCAAATTTGGTGGGTATTGGACATTGGGAAGATCAGTTTGTAACCCCTCAAATTAGCTTCCACCAGAGAGTCCCATTTTTGCCACTGTGAAGAGAAAATGACAACAAAGGGGAAGGACCCATGGATCATGCCTTTCCCAGGGTGCAATCTCTCTGAAATTTGGGGGATCTTTGGAGGACAGTGAGGACTATGAGCCAAAACAGACGAGACGAGTTCCCTCAATTCAACCTGGGTTGAATTGCCTCAAGGTTTAACAGGAAATGTAGGCATTTCTCCTTCCCATCGCTCAGAGGAGGAGAGGGGGGAGGAGGAGGGCTGGGGCCGCCGCCATTCCCAAGTGCGAGGGACTCGAGGAGCCTGGAAAGTGGCGGGGGATGCTCTTAGGCTGGGGCGTGGCGGTGGCGGCGCTCTTGCTGCAGCCGCCCCCGGCCCCCGCCCCAGCCTCTTCCTCTCATCCTCCTTCCTCTTGGCTTCCTTCTCCAGCGGCGAGAGAGGCGGCGGCGGTGAGCGGCAGCAGCAAGAGCGCCGCCACCGCCGCGCCCCAGCCTAAGAGCATCCCCCGCCACTTTCCAGGCTCCTCGAGTCCCTCGCACTTGGGAATGGCGGCGGCCCTAGCCCTCCTCCTCCCCCCTCTCCTCCTCTGAGCGATGGGAAGGAGAAATGCCTACATTTCCTGTTAAACCTTGAGGCAATTCAACCCAGGTTGAATTGAGGGAACTCGTCTCGTCTGTTTTGGCTCATAGTCCTCACTGTCCTCCAAAGATCCCCCAAATTTCAGAGAGATTGCACCCTGGGAAAGGCATGATCCATGGGTCCTTCCCCTTTGTTGTCATTTTCTCTTCACAGTGGCAAAAATGGGACTCTCTGGTGGAAGCTAATTTGAGGGGTTACAAACTGATCTTCCCAATGTCCAATACCCACCAAATTTGCAGGGAACATAGTCCTCACTGTCCTCAAAAGACCTTCAAAGTTTCAGAGAGGTTGCACCCAGGAAAGACATGATCCATGGGTCTCCCCCTTTGTTGTCATTTTCTCTTCACAGTGGCAAAAACGGGACTCTCTGCTGGAAGTACTTTGAAGGGTTAAAGCCAAAAGGAAAGCCTGAAGGAGTTCAGACATAATTCAGTCTCTGCCATTGCCAGGGGAATGGATTGAAAGGCCCCAGACTCTGGCTTAACAAAGAGCTGATGAAGGCAACGAACGAGGCTTGCAACAACCAGTTGTTCATTTCGAATTAAGCCTCATGAACGGCTTGTCGTGAACAGACGAACGGGCTGTTCATAGGTTTTTTCCGTTTGTAATGCTGTTCGTGCCCATGTCTAGTAGTAACATTTAACACTTCAGAGATGAGGTGTCCGTTCAGTACTATATAATGAATAAGTTTTTTGAGCATTTGCAATAGATTTAATGAGGATGAAATCGTTTTTCTGACTCAGAAAATTGTACCATGATGAATGTCTAGAGAGCTGAGATTCTACGTAGGAATCTGCTTTGTTGAAAAGCCTGGATTCCTATAGTCGAAACAAAGCTGTTCATTTTAGTATTTTTCTTTCTGGAACAATTTTCAGATTTTAGAATTCTGGCACCTGAAAAGCATATCCTGTAGAAACCATAATCACAAATTTTTAAAAAATTATAGTACATTCCCCTTTGGGGCAGAAATGGAAAGACAAGGAGCATAGAGAAAGCTAGACAGGACAAACAGGTGTTAGGAAGTGTCTCATCACTTTAAAGTTTAAAGGGATGGTCCCTATTATTAGCTGTAATCTATTGCTTTAAATATGTGCTCCTCTGTCAGCCCTAGAATTGCTTATGTTCTTTTTCAGTATTTCTTCAACTCTGTATTGCTAGAAGTGCTTATGTTCTATTTCAGCATTTCTTCAACTTTGTATTGGATTCTCCTAATGTTATGTCTTTGTAAAGTTGTATTTATTTACCCTATGACATTATTTATGAAATTGTCCTTGATACTGACTGTACTAATCTCACACTTTGAATTCCTCCTTGAGTCCCAGTGAAAAAGGTGGACAAATAAAAATAAAAATTAAAAAAAATAAATAATACCCTATTTTATTGTTTATCAAATATGTCAGCCATTGATCATATTGACTTACACTGTATAATCCACCTTGAGCCTCAGTGAGAATGCAGCCCTTCCCACCTGGTGGCAACAGCCACTACAGCTGGGGGCCGAGATTTGCCATCCTGGAAGGAGAAAGAGGCAGCAGCACTTTCTTGGCCATCAGGGTATGCAGCGGGGGAGGAGACAGCAGCTCTGTTTAGCCACTCCACCCTCCCAGCTTCTCAGTTGCACTTTGTGCTCAGTCCACCCACCTCACCCTAGTTCAGTGCAAGATTATCCGGTCCATCCAGGTAGGAATTTTTTCTCCTTTTCTGCATTGGCCATCGGGGGACAGAGTTTTTTGCCTACCTTGCACTGTCTGGAGAGGGGGTATTTGGCTAAGGTGGGTTGAGTTTAATCTCCCATGGCAGGTTAGAAGTTGGGTAAAATTGAGCGGGCTGGTGACCACCCTTGGCATATCCCTACTGGTGGGGAATTGGGGTCTGTCATGAGTGGCTGGCTGCTGTACGGCCCAGTTGCGAGGTCATACGCCCTGGTAGGGAACCTCCGGACAAGCCAGTCCCCACCCCTGCAGCTTGATGGCCAGGTGGGCGAGCTTTAAGGGGCTGTACTACCATTTTGCCAGGCCGGCTGAGTCACAGCCATACGAAGGATTGCTCACCCCCAGGGCAGTTGGTGGATCACCCAGACAGATCGGGGTGGAGGTCCAGGAGTGATCCCAGGGCCTGACCTGTACCGCTAGTTAGGCCCTTGCCGCATTGACAGTACTGTTGTTGTAATTTTAATAAAGCGGCTCTTTAATTCCCTTTAATTCCCTTCTCTTTAATTTTGTGTCTGCCTCTTCATTCCAACTGGGGGGGGGGGGAGGCAAACTATAAATAACATTAAAAATAAATAAGTAAATAAACAAAAATACAATCTAACACAATTTTAAAATTGACTGATTAATGCTACAATTTTGTTTTTGGAATATGTATTTATGTAGTCAGCATTCATTTTTATTACAGCTTTGCCTCCCCATGTAATTAGAACACGACTTTGCCAATAGTCTCTCTCATCTGGCCTCCAGAGGACTGAGGGCAGATCCCACCATGGCCCTTTAATTGTTAAAATGGTAAAGGGAGACCAGGTCTTCTCCCCAATAGACCTTTAAATGTTTTAAAAGGAAAAGAGATGGAGACAGTGCTTACTGTTCTGGTTGACATCAGCCCACTGGTAGTACTCCAGGGCTGCATCACAGCCTCTGGCCCTTCTCTGAATGGTGGAGCACACCTGGGCCCCAACAGATGGAGAATGGCTGCCAGGCTGGTGAGCCAGTTCCTTGCTGTTTATCTGCCAGCCTTGGCTGGTGCATAGGAACTGCAGGTGACTTCAGAAGGCTTAGAAGGCCAACATGGTAAGTCCCAACTCCTTTCCTTTTCTAGTTTTTTTTTTTAAAAATTAGGAGGTCATAGTGAGGTAGACCTAGACTCAGGAGTCTAGGAGTGATTATTAACTAACAGCTGGGCATCGTCCCTTAAACATATAAAAGAACAAGACACTGCCTCTATAGATGTCCACTTTAAAAAAGCCAGTATTTTTTCAAATTTGTATTTCAGGAAGGGCATATATACTGTTTTTCTAAGGTTCCAGAATTATTTGGACTTTTTCAGTGGGGATGGAGTGCCTGTTTTTCAACCAAATGACTCTAAAGTTGCAGGGAAACTAATCTGCTAATAAGCCCCCCCCCACACACACACACACCAAGTTTCAAGTGAATTGGATCAAGGACCAATTTACTGGCCCCTGAACAAGGTGCACCCCAGCCATCCTACTTGCAGAGCTGCAAACTAAGAGGGGAAATGGCCCTGCCCCACAAAGGAATTCTGTAGAAAACTAGACAGATTTAAGAGATCATCTGCACATAGTGAACCACTGGTATGTCAGGTACTTTTACCATGAGCTGTGGCAATGCTAGCATTATGGATTGCGTACTGAAGTTATTTACTATTTACTGAAGTTATTTACTATTGACCAGTGTGCTTTCTTCCACTCACCTGATAATCTAATGGTATACACTGTAAACTGAACACTTATTTCCCTCACCATACAAAATATTGAAAATGGAAACACTGTGAAGGGGAGGCACTAGGGAATTTCCAAGAATTCTTTATATCCTGAGACAAAATGGCCAGAATCCTTTATTTTTAAGGCTGTTTTTTATGAGTCCCTTCTGCTACCAGTAGGATTTGAGTCCAGTGGCACCATAGAGACCAACAAGATTTTCAGAGTGTAAGCTTTTGAGAGTCAGAGGTCCCTACTGTAGACTAGAGATGGGCATGAACAACAATACGAACTAAAAAACCCCATGAACAGCCTAATCTGTCGTTTGCAAACAAGCTGTTCGTGAGACCCCATTCTAAAGAAACAGGTGGTCATTGCAATCCTTGTTCGTTGCTGTTCATCAAGCCAGACAGTCTGGCACCTGCAATCAATTCCCTTGGCAACTCAGGCAGGGATTGTCCAAACTCTGTCTGAACTCCTGTTGTTGCCCTGGAAACCCCAATCTAAGCCCAATTTAGCTTGATAGGCAGGTCTTCCTTCCAAGTGTGGACTGGAGCTCCAAATTTGTTACAAGAGGAAAAGAGCAGAGGGGAGGGGGGCTCCCAGCTCTGGCTTTCAGGGAGAGACAGCTGCTGTTAGAGAGACAGGGTGAGTGCATTGGAGCTTGAATTTTCTTTGAGTGTGGTGGGATAGGGATCTACCCCTTCAGGTTCCAGGGCTGCTGCCAGGCTCTGGGGTCAAGCTATTATTTATTATTGGTACCTTTCCTGGTGCTTGCTCAGTCAGGTTTCTGGGAGTGGTGCAGTAGTGATCTTAATGGCTGGAGGAGAACCTGCTGGCCCCTACGAACAACGAACAATGAACATGTTTGTGATAGGATAATGCTCGTCAATGTTTGTTGCTCGTTGTTTGTGGATGGCAACGAACAATGAACACCATGTTCATTCGTTTTTTCTGTTTGTGCCCTTGTCTACTGTAGGCCACTTAACTATTCTACAAGTAGTAGTGCCTTCTTCTAGTGCAAGAAGCCTTCCCATGGCACAAGAGCCTCTTTGGTCAGAGGAAGGTTCCTAGTGCTTCAGGAAAGAACAGTTGTTGATGGAACAAATCTGATAGACCCAGATCTATTTCTTATAGCTTGGCAAATAGAAGGAACTAATTGCTAGAAAATGTAGAAATGTGATCCATTTAGGGGCAAATTATAACTAATTCACTTCATTGCCTCTTTTGCTTAGCCAAACATCTTCTAAAGAATGCAAAATAGTGACACATTTTTTACTATCCAAATGCAGGGAGAGAACATAAAAATTCCAATTACCAATTCTGTCATTTTATCGCATTTTGACACTAAAAAAGAAAAAGGGTCTCTGGTCACTTGCTAGTTAGTTCTTAAATGGCTTAATTATCTTAATTGCCTCAGCTGCAATAGTAAAAGTTGTGTGTATATATATGTTTAAAGGCAGGGAAGGGAGGAAGTAATAAAATTCCTCTTTTAATCAGGTTGTCACTAGATTTCATTTCGATTAAGTGCCAAGGTAAATCAAACTGGAAAAGAGAAACCAGTACTACTGCTGTGTGTCACAGTCTTTCAGCCAAAGCAGATGAGTATTACTATAGGGAAAGATACAGCAGGCAGGAATTTGAGCTAATCAAGTACCAATTCCATGCTAACTCATGATCTTGGCTGGGGCTCACTGTATTGTGACACACAAGACTCTCTGTTAGTAGCAGCCTATGTTCTCACTGCAGCATATAAGTATATTAGTATACAGCTCCTACAAGGGACATTGTGCGTAGGTTCCCAGCTGTATTTGTTCATATAACTCCCTGTTTGCTAGACTGGGAACAGCCTAGCATTGCATTTAGAGGAGATCTGCACTCTGACAAATTGGCCTAGATTGGGAAGGGGAGGAAGCTAAAGATGGAAAAACAAATTTTTAGCATATAGAATGAAAAACATATAATATGCTCCGCTGAAGTGAAAAAGAGGAACCACAACTGCTTTTTTTGTCCAGCACATGCATAGAAGATTCCCGAGAGAAGTACATGAGCAGATGGAGTCTTAATCTTGAAAAGTATAACTGCTCAATATTAAAAGCTGAGTAGAACTGTGATAGGTGAGCATTTTAAAGTGAGGGTATATGAGGAAAATAAGGTTTGTCATTTAACCAAAAAAAAAATTGTATCTTCTTATACAATCTGCTGTGGATATGCCTTTCAATCCAGCACTTCATAGGGCTGTATTTCTGATGGAGAAGACCATCAGGTAGCTATGCATAAAGTTATGAATGTCCATTTTTCCCCACTCTTTAAGGGACGATATGTATTATTTCAAGATCTGTGTACTATTTAATAACATGTAAGAATGGGAGGCACTCTGAAAGATTCTCTTCAAACTTGGCTAAGGAGCAACAAAATGGCTGCCTCCCAGAAAAAACATACAAATCAAAACAGGCATGAGAGATTTGTGATGAAGAGGGATCAGATCTTTCTAAGTGAGATAACATCACATATACAAAACTCATTTACTTTCATGTAAAAACATCGACACCTTACTCTCCCCCATACAAATCACGTTCCAACTGCTACTAGTTTCAGTAGGGAAAGGGACAGGTCCCCTCCCTCACAGGTGCAAAGAAAACTTTACTTAAATGAAAATAAATCATGCAGCAAGGGAAAATAAACTCTGCCTCCCCCCTCATCATCCATACATGGAACATTTTCCCTCAACCATGTTCCAAGAGCCAATGACTGCTGGGGAGGAGAGAATGTTTAAATAAATGGAGACAATTAAGGTAAGTCAGAGGTTGGGGTTAGTTCCCCTTACCCATGTACTTGATTTTTATTTAAAAATAGACTCCCCCTTACCATTCAAAGGCATTAGGAATGAAGCAAAAAACCCTCCAATTAATGCTGCTCTATGTCTGTAGTACAGGTGAGAAAATTAATGGCCTGTACAATGGAGGCATATTTGTCTGTATAAAGTTTGGACGGTGGGATTCCTTTTATGAAGGATACAAGCTTGGAGAATCTTCTGTTAACTGGGGCTGAAAACTCCCTGTTGCCTTCCACCTATGGGTGAAAACATTTCTGTTCTGTTTGGAATATCCCCAATAACTGAAATTGACCTTCCCCCTGTTTTTTTTTTGAAGTGTTCTCTAATGTTTGTTTTTATTGAACACTATTTTTATTTTTTTTAGTGTTGAAATATTCTAATGTTTGATAATCACCACCATGGGGACCCTATTTGGGTGGAAAGGTGGTATAGAAATGTTTCAAATAAAATAAATAAACAAATGCAGGTGGAAATGTGTTCCTCACTGAAAGTGATGGAAACAAAGAATAGCTAAAAGAATCTAGACATGTGTTGTAATAAATAGAATCTATCTTCAGTTAAATATAGACCTCATTATTCACATTTTTCCTATACCACATCCTTGAACTTCTTTAATATGCTCCTGGTGTGGGAGCATATTACACCGGTGCTACGCCAGCTGCATTGGCTGCCAGTGGAGTACCGAATCAGGTTCAAGGTTTTGGTGTTAACCTACAAAGCCCTACGCGGACTGGGACCGACGTATCTGAGGGACCATCTCTCACCATATGAGCCCCGGAGGACTCTCCGCTCTGGTGGAAAACATCTTTTAAGTGTCCCTGGCCCTAGGGAGGTCTGCCTGGCGTCGACCAGGGCCAGGGCCTTTTCGGTCCTGGCCCCGACCTGGTGCAATGCTCTGTCTTGTGAGACAAGGGCCCGGCAAGATTTGCTTGCATTTCACCGGGCCTGTAAGACAGAGTTATTCTGCCAGGCATATGGTTGACGCCGGGCAGTGCCTGCCCCCCCCCGTGAAGGGGGGGTTAAACCATCGCCCCTATGCGAACACAGAGGCATGTATGAACCACTATGCAGCATGAATTGTAATATTTAATGTTTTTAAATGTTTTTAAATGTATTATTTAATGTTTTTAAATGTTTTTAATGATGTTTGTATTTGTTATCCGCCCTGAGCCTGCGAAAGCGGGGAGGGCGGAATATAAATATAATAAATTAAATTAAATTAAATATCTTCTTGGGAGAAACAGTGGCATTCAAACCAATTTGAAAATATATATTTTACTTGTGATCCAGAAAATAGTTGTAATAAAGTCTGCTAAATTAAATGAAATGATACCAATACCAACCTTGCTCCAGGAGAGTTACTATAAATATGAATGGCTGTTGTGAGGCTTCTCCCCCATCTTCTCTTCCCCTGGTGATGACAGACCCAGCTTCCCTATAGTTTTATGTACCTATGCAAAGAAACCAATCTTTGGCCATCACAGAAACAAAAGGCACACAACCAGTAGGCTGTTCCTAATTGTCTACTCCAACATGCATAATAGGGTGTCATCTCACCTCACCTAGTGCTTGGCATCCAGATCATTATTCAAGGATCCCAGAAAGTAATCAGTGAGCTTCTGGTTACTAGCAGAACCTGTTGTTATCACCATTTCCAATGACTAAACACACAATCAATGTCCATAGTTCAGTTTCCATTTCCTACTTTTGACTAGAGATGGGCACGAACAGGAAAAAAAACGAACACGATGTTCGTTGTTTGTTGCCATCCACAAACAGGGATTTACAAACATAGACGACCATGACCTGTTCATGAACATGTTCGTAGTTGGAGGTTCGTGGGAGCCCGAATGGCCCCCTTGGGACTTAGCTGAACTTTAGCCGAGAAAGGCATGATCCATGGGTCACCCCCCTTTCCTGTCCATTTCTCTTCACTATGGCAAAAACTGGACTGTCTGCTGGAAGCTACTTTGAGGGGTTACAAACTGACCTTCCCAATGTCCAATACCCACCAAATTTGCAGGGGACATCGTCCTCACTGTCCTCTGAAGCCCTCCCAAGTTTAAGAGAGATTGGACCCTGGGAAAGCCATGATCCATGGGTCCCTCCGTTTCCTGTCATTTTCTCTTCACAGTGGCAAAAACTGAACTGTCTGCTGGAAGTTACTTTGAGAGGTTACAAGCCAGAAGGAAAGACAGGAGGAGTTCAGACAGAGTTCAGTCCATGCCTATGTTGCCAAGGGAATTGATTGAAAGGTGCCAGACTGTCTGGCTTGATGAATGGCTGACGAACGCCATGAACAGGGCTTGGAACGAACACACATTTGCCAGGAATGGTACCTCACGAACAGCTTGCTCGCGAACAGTGGATTGGGCTGTTCGTGGCCTTTTTTTGTTCATATTGCTTTTCGTGCCCATCTCTACTTTTGACTATTTACCACTTTCCACTTACAAGTTGAACTGCCTACCAAACCTCACCTCTTTGTTCAGACTTAATCAGTGTCCAAACCACCCCTCACACCTGTCCCCTTTTCTGTTAGACCTTTGTACTCCTTTTTCTCCTTTAACCTACCAGCATACTTGATCTTTGCTTTTGAGCTTTGACACACCCTGTAGAAAGTTTTCTCCTCCGAAGTATGCACATGTATGCACACTTTTGCTTGCCCCAAGACTATTGCTGTCATGGGAATTGTTTGAGCTCCCATTTCGCATGCTAACAGGCCCCTTGTCTTATTTCCTTTTTTGAGTTACTTGCTGCCCAGCCACCTGCTTCAGTGTTAGACTTCTAGCTATTCTCTCTCAGCTCACCTGTTCTGCTTTCTTGCTTTCTTTTTGCCTTCCACTTGACTGGAGCAAATTGAAAAGATTTGGGACTCAAATCTTTAGTCAGCACAAGATACTGAATATGCAGTATTATTTGACAGACTGAGTCTTGCCATTTCCCCTACCTGAAAATTTATTACTATCCCTGTCATTACTTTGATTTCTGGCTTTCACTCCGTGTGGATCTCAGTGTTCCATTCAAGCTTGTGGTGGCATCTTAGTATTTAGCAAATATCACTTATTACTCCATGAACAGGGTTCTCAGTTGTCTGCTGGTGGCAGGCAATTTTCCAGTGTTTTGTTCCATTGCCCACCTATTGGTGGGAGGTGGCAAACTGCTGGGCAATTGCCTGCCACCAGCAGACATGCTCCCAGCAGGTTGCAACAATGTTACTCTCTGAAGTGATGTGATCACACCACTTGTGGTAGTGTTCTCCGTTCTTTGCAGGGGCCAATTTTGCACCCCCCAAGAGCTTAATTGGCCCCTCACAAAGGGCAAGAGCATTCTAGCCACTGGTGTGATGATGTCATTTCCAGAAGTGACATCATTGCATTGGCACCAGAAGCGAGCATGTGCTTTGCACAAGCATGAAGATCATCATCAGGGTGAGCACTGGGGCTCCTTCTCCCACCAGGAGGGCATAGGGACCAGTGGAGAAGTCACTAGGCAGTATTATACCTTAGACTGCATGAAATTCTTCAAACCTAAGGAGTATTTCTCTAACCTTTTAAGCCTTCATCCATCTTAAATGTCTCTTCTGCTGAAGGCAGACCCACTTAAGATGGAACGATGCTTAGAGTCTCCCTACATAACACATCTTACAAGAGTATGCTCAAGTGTAGAGAGAGACAATTCTGTCGAGGAAGCATAGTTTTAAAAGATAGAACTGAAAGCTCTGTCAATTTCACCTCTCTACAGAGCTGGCAAAGATGGCTCCTCAGAGAGTTTGTCCATTTCTTCTTCTCCTCTGTAGAGAGGTGAAATTGACAGAGCCTTTGGTTCTGACTTTTTAAACTATGCTTCTCGACTATCATTGTGTCTCTCTACACTTGAACGTTCTCGTGTAAGATGTCTTGTGTAGAGAGACTCTTAGTTCAAACTTTTAAAAGTGGAATGATAGCATACAGGCTGTGGTCTAGATCTGAAGGTCACACATGAAGCTGCCTTATACTGAACCAGACCATTGGCCCATCAATGTCAGTATTGTTTACTCAGACTGGTAGCAGCTCACCAGGGTCTCATGTACAGGTTTTTCTCATTATCTACTCCTGGGTCCTTTAAACTGGAGATAGTGGGGATTGAACCTGGAATCTTCTGCATGGAAAGGTTGTAAAATCGTTAAGTTGGAGCAAAAATGAGTAGAAACAAGGTGAATGGTGTAAGCAGCAAGAACAAATAAATATTTTGCTGAAATCATCTTGGGTATTGGTGTGACTAATTAAATGGGGGGAGCATAAGTAGAGGGCCAGAAAGGGCTTATGAAGTTGAACAAATCTAGCCTAACTGCTCACAACATCAATACAGCACAATATCCAGAAGGTGTACATTTGAAAACAAACAAAAGTCTGCTCTTTGTCTGGTATCTCAAATGTTTCTGAGGCTCAGAAATATTTGCATACATCAACACTTTGGCAGATTGCTCAAAAATGCCTTCCATAAAACTGCCATTTAAAAATATCAAATTAATATAGCTTCTAAATTAAATCTGACATTGTTCAAAACGTGAGCCAATCTGTTTGCAATTGGGCAATCACTCAGTGTTCTGGTTTTATTAAGTCTCAAGAGAGAACAAGCTTAAAATATATTAACTTTGTTTAACAAAGTATGATATTATGATTCAAGTGTCACTCTTCATAGTTCAGCAGGTTCTTTTAAATTTATATGCCTTTCCTATATTACCCTAGTTGACAGTGATGGATACTTTTTTGTGATGATTTTTTTCCCATTAGGAAACCATATGTTCCTAGTATATAGTCTCATGTGCCTTCGTTTCCTAACTTTCCAATGAGAGAGTGCTATCAGAGACCAGTCATGTTTGCTTTAGAATTCTCTCACATTAGAGGTCTGATACCTCTATCCCTTCTGAAACTGCAACTTCAGAGAGAGATTTTGTGACATGTCCATCATAGAGGAAATTTCTTTGTAAATATTACAGACACGGTCAAATATAAAGTAAAAATGGATCATGCCCACATCTTACAAGATATATTGAATACAAAACTACAAGAGCTATGTATATTTTACTTGGAAAAATACAGTACTTATCATAATCAATTCCCTTCATCTCAAGCTTTCTGCATTTTTTCATGCTTCTTTCCCACATCTGGGTGGGCATTTAGAGAGGGTGGAAAATGGAGCAGTTGCCCCTCTTGCCCCTCTCACATAATATATGCAAATATATCTCAGGAGTACCTGCAGCACAGTTCATTCTTTCAACCTGAAATGAGTGTAAACAGAATGATGAGATAGAGCACTGAAATGAAAAAGCATTATGAGAAAGGTGCAAGTCCCTCCCCCTGACAAGCAGAGCCTTTATTCAGTTTGAACTTGACCCTTTATGTAAGCACCTAATTGCATAGAGATCTAATCTGTATGGTGCCTTTCCCAGGGGAAAAAAAGGATGGGAAGTTTATTCCTCAAACAGGGCTTCTGTGTTGACTAAGCATTTATACATGCTATGTGTATGGTGGATGGGAGGTGGTTTTATCAGTTCTTCAATACAATATTAGATTACTCTCACTCCCCCACTTCAATATGCAAGTACGGAATTGAACTTTATGGAAATCCATCAGTTGGGAAGCAAGTACTTGATACCACTTATTGTCAGACACCATTTAACCCTGTTCTGTTCTAGAACCCTGTTTTATCATATGCTATACATTTTGATACTAAGCTGGTCATATGAACACATATGAAGCTGCCTTATTATGAATCAGACTATCAATCAAAGTCAGTATTGTCAATTCAGCCTGGCAGAAGCTCTCCAAGGTCTCCAGTAGAGGTCTTTTACATCATCTACAACCTGAGCCTTAATTGGAGGTGCTGGGAATTGAACCTAGGACCTTCTGCATGTCAAGCAGATGCTCAATCACTGAGCCATTACCCACTTTGTTTTAAATATATTTAGAAGTGTTATAAGAATTATTTTTTTGTGTTGTGCCAGCTGCTTTGAGATGCTTTGTACATAGTGGCCGAATTCACACTTCCCTACCTTCCGCTTTTCATGTGCATTAATCGTGCTGGATTCTATCCCGCAATGTCCCAGTCTGTGTTCACATCCCTTCTCTTACTGCTGCTGCCTTGCACTATACTTCGTCCACATCCCTGGTAGAATCACGCAATATGGGGCGGGTTTAGATCCAACGCCGCCGATGATGACATCACGTTCATATTTTTTTCATTTTTTCATCAGATTTCCGCTATAGCATTTTTTTGCTAAATTGCAATGGCGAGGCCACACCCCTATGATGCCTGTAATTGGTTAATGTTATTCTATGCCTTCTTCTTTGAAATCCATTGGACCATTATTCTGGCAGGCTAATTTGAACTGATATTTAAGGTGGGGGTGATCCAAACTCTCCAAATGGGCAGACTAATTATTTAACGCTTGAATGTAATATTAGAATGATGGATTTCTGCTATAACGGTAATTTCAACAGTTTAAAAAAATTAATTTTAACAGCCACCGATATTTCCAACTGTCCGGCATCCTAAAAATGACACGGAAATGGAAATGACGCCACCCCTTGATGTCTCTGTGGGGATTTTGGAGCACCCCGATTAAGATTTATGGTCGGGATTGTGCAACAATGCTGGGAAAGTCCCCTTAAAAAGGGGGGGAGGGCGGGCAGGCAGGCATGCTGCGGAGAGAGTGGAAAAGCTTGATAATTGCACGGCAAAGAGGGATGGTGTTCTGGAAAGGCTGCAAACACAGAAGTGGGGTGGTTTGAAGGGGGCGGTCTCCTTGTGAAATGCTTCTATTTGTCCACATCCATGGTGAGAACCACGCAAGAGAAGCATTTGAATGCATGACAAATTCGTCTGAGGCGCAACACGAAAGATGCGAGAGAATGGCGGGATTGAGGTAAGAGTATGTGAACAGCCCTCTGAGAAGCGAATAATGGGCGGGAAAAAAGCAGAAAACTTGAGACGTGTGGATTTGGCCAGTGATATAGAGCAGGAGGTAAGATATGAGACAGGAACTCCCTTGAATTTCATTTCAGCTCCAAATTACTAGGAGGCCAATGACAAGCTGATAGGTCCGCAAGCTTTGTTCCCCATCTACTATATGTGGATAATATTGACCTACCTTGCAGATTTATGTTAAGGATTACCATGAGAACATGTATGAACAGCCCTAATATGCTCAGTTCACATGTGGCTAGGCATTCTAATTAAATACATGAGTACATAAACAGGGCTGTGATTCTCAGAAAGTTATGCAGTTCAATAGAGCTAGATTTCAATTAGAAAGAACAAAACCTACATTAAATACCAATATAGGAATCAATGGGGCTTAAAAGAGTTTACAGTTATCTAAAAATATGACTAATCATACTGTCTTTCTAAATTATATACCTGCAAAGCTTCCAAAAGACATTTTAAGAGTTCCTCTCCTGACAGCATAAAACGTTACATGGAATTCTGCATGGTATCCTTCTGATACTTTACATTACCATGGATAGGTGGGCTATCTTGGACACCAACTAGGTAGATAAAAATAATTAGTCACATAGGGATATATTGAAAGGTTTAAGGGACTTTGGGGGATAGAAGACAGCAGAAAGAGCCTCATCTCCGAGAGCGTGTAACATTTATTTTATTCATTAGTATTACTCTTTCATCCTGTTCAAAATATGCCCGGTACTAGTCAGAATGTGAAATACAGAAGCACTGCAAGAAAACCCTTTTAAGACAAGCTTTTGGACTCCAGTTTTGGATTCTCAAAGGTTTTAGAAAACCTTCTAAGCTGAGAAAACTAGTTTTTTGCTGCTTAGCTATTTAGTGCTGGTTGACATGCCCTGCTGTCCAAGAGGATGGGAGTATTGTAAAATACATTTCCAGAATACAAAGGGAGTAACTAGAAGCATTCAATATGGCACCCATGTAACTGCTTTTGTAAATTCTTTCCACAGGCCATCATGGGACATCTCTCTTCAAAGCAGTAAATTAGGTTGCATGTGTTGCCTTTGTGTCTGTATAACTAGCAGCAATCTTATCCTCCTTTTCATAGCTAGGAACTCACTCCTTTTCTTTCCTGCTACATATCCCAAAAGAGTTTTTCCCTCCATGGCTAAGGAAGACTCAGCCAGTTATCATTTCAAGTACATAAATTCCAAGCTTCTGTCCCCAGACGAATAACATCTCAGACAGGACCGATCAAGACTTTTCATTGTTTAAGGAAGTATTGGCGAATTTCAATATTCTGTTTAGGGCATTAGTTTGAAGGATGGTCCCACTTTAGAGCTTAGAAATTTGAAATGAAATTGATCAATGCTTTCTTAGCTACTGAAGTGTTTATCTTTGGGAAATATAGAGCCCCTCCCCCATACCAAAAGATTCCCATCTTTAACCCCTAATAGAGACATAATTCAATTTGTAAATTGGGCAAAAATGATTTGAGGCATTTGTTAAAGCATTGTGAAAATGTACGTGCCCAGATTATTCCAGATCCAGACAGTTCAATTGCTTTTTGCCCCCCCCCCCAATTCGGAATGGAGAGACAGACACAAGGCTTGGGTATAAATTTGGGCCATTTATTGACCAGCATTTAACTTAATAATGGCAAGGGCATTACTACCCAAATCTAACCTCCCAGGGACCTAGGTTACAGTTCCACCACTCCAAATACCACAAGGTAGGCGAAAAACACCACTTCCCTGTGCCAATTTGGGAAAAGGAGAAAAAATTCCTACCTGGCCCTGGTAACCAGCAACCAGCTAATCCTGTACTGCCATAGGGTGTGGTGGGTGGGCCGAGCTTTCAAAGCTGACTGAGCCCTACAGAGGCGGAGCCACCCTTTATAGGGCCAGGCCCCACCTCCCAAAGCCTGGATGCCCAGGAATGTAAGGCTGTCTCTCTATCCGTGCAGTGAGGCAAAAAGTGGTACCCAGCCTAAGCATGTTTCACATGCAGCCGTCTTCTATTAAATACCTGATCAGGCAGCAAGGAACAGAGGCAGGCACTTTACATTTGTAAATCACTTACTGTGAAGCATAAACATTTTACATACTTAAATAATGATAGGAGGGAGGGGTCTAAGATCATTAAGCCTAAAGTCTGAAATCATCTAAATGCACCACTCACTACTTACAAACCTCCAGCTGAAATGGTGAAAGCTCTGTTAGCCCCATTGTCGCATCTTCATTTCAAAAATGGAAAAAAGTTTATACATTGCAAGAAAATATTTGAATCAAGCTCTAGTCAGAGACAAAAAGGAGTGCATCTGAAGGAAGCACTAAAAACTTGAAAGTGATATAAACAGCGAAAGAAATGAAGAAGAGAGTAATGTGGCTATTGCAACAGGAGGGGGGAGGGAGGGAGAGAGGGAGTGGGGGGGAAGAGAGAGAGAGAGGAAGAGAGATTACTTTAATGGAGGTCTTCCAGATTGACTGGAGAGAACAGTTTACTTAGTTTGACATTTTCCAGAGATAAAAACTTACAAATGTCCTCAGTCCTCCTCAAGCCACTTATTATGGGGTAACCAAGCTGCATTTAATGAGCCACTCCAGAGTAAGTGGTTTCATCCTTTCACTTCAACAGGACTACTCTGCAATAAAGGCTTGAGCAAATGATATGTTTCCCTGTTCCACTTGCTTCCTTTGTCCCTTATTCCAGCAACCTGGCTAAAAGCCTAATGAACTGCCAATTCTGTTTTCTCTTTCTGCAAAAGAAAGCAACTATCACCACATCATTCTATTAGATGTATTTTGCCACCTCTTCAATACTGTCTGCAACAGAATGACAAACATGATATGACTTATAATTCAGCTAGGCATCAGCCCTAAATACATTTGCATGCAACTGAGTTCTACTGATTTCATATCATTAATAATTTTAGTATGACCCTGCATATTTTAAACATTTCCTATACTGAATAATGGAAAAAATAGTGTGTCATCAGGGACTTTTGTGTCACTTTCAATGACCTTCTTTTCCAAACAGAACTGAGATGCGAAATCTTATTTACTCTTTTTACCAAATGTTTATATAACTTTCCAACTAACATTTTTCAGAATATTTTACAGCATAAATGAAAACACTAATACATTTTTTAAAAACACAAAATCCCTACTAAAAACAGCTTAACTTTTTTTGTCAATAAAAGAAATGTTTTAGAGTTTTAAAAACAAATATTTAAAGACATTGGCATGGGCCCTATGACTTCTGTCCCTCTTTGCTCCTGCATTCCAACCATAAGCAAGATTATTCCCAGAAGCTCAGATTGAGTAGTGAGGATGGGGCAGAAGTGAGGTAATGCAAGGAGGTGCAATCACTCTTCCTTCTGCAAGAGCAACTGCACTGAAGGACGTACAATTTTTTTATCACTTCAGCCAACTGACCCACATGGCTATTCCTCACATGGATCCTTTTGCTCCAGGAATGAGCATTCCAGAGGGGAGGCTGCTGGAATGAGGAGGAATGCAGAAAAATTCCATGTGCCTTATGTGCATTAATGGTTGGATCTATGCCATTGAACACCCACCAAAGAAAAGAGTATCTACTGTCCTTGAAAAGAGCTAATGAAGGAAAATATTCTGGGAGAGGAAATCACAGAGTATAAATAAGAAAACTATTGAGAAAGCCATGTTGCTGTTGGATTCCAGCATGATGTAGCGATTCATGTGTTAGACTAAAACTTTGGGCTCCCCCATTCAGATCCCCACTCAGCTATGGTGCACTTTGGGTGATCTTGGGCCAGTCATTCCTTCTCATCCTGCCTTTCCTCACCTCATGTGGTTGGCCTAAGAATTAAATGGACAAGAAGAACCATGTACATTACCATAAACTAACTGGATGAATGCAAAAATTAAAATGTGTGTCTAGATTAAACCTGAATTTCCAAGAAGAATGGAATTCCATCTAAGACAAGTATTTCTCTTCTCTTTCCCTGCAACATTCAATAACTTGAGCTTCACTTTTTCCTTAAAAAAATTAAACATGAGGGGGAAAATTACAAAACTGAGATGCAATCGCACAGATTTGTAGATCAGAGTTCAATTTTGGAGATAAGCAAAGTTTCTGCAAGTAAAAAGTATATCAGAACAGTACAATGCAAGTACTTTTACCCAAGATACTGGCAACCTTTCCAAATATTAGTATTTCCATAGTTTAGCTACAGCCTACACTGACATGCTTAAATCTTCTTACATCAGTGTAATGATGCTCATTTAACTCTGTGTCAAACTTGGATTTTATATTTATTTTATTATTGTATTTATTTACAAAATTTGTGTGCTGCCTTTCTGCCCAGTCAGGACCAACAAGGCAACTAGCACTGCACTCAAGTTAGCCTCAAACTGAGTGATTAGTATGATATTCCCCTTTCATATATTGGACTGGCATTATTTGCTACATGGGTAAAGTGAAGATAACACATCAAAGAGATAATGGATAGCTGTAATAATATTTGATGTATTAGGAGTCACAACAAGCATGGGGTTCGGCCCACTGATTTAATTACTTAAACACTGAATTTCTCTAGTGGAAGAAAACTTCTTCTAACAGAAGAATATTCACTTAGAGGGAAGGAAGCTATTGGATCAGAGTCATTGAGTTGGTTATGATTAATTGTGTAGTCAAATTGAAAAAGAAGAGCTTTTAAAACTTTTTTGAAAGACAATGGGGGATCCATGTTCATAACCCTTTTCAGTGCTAGAAAAGCCCAGAGGAAGAATTTTAAAAAGTGAACACACACACACACACACATGAATGGGGGAGGTAACATTCATTATTGTGATGCCAAACATACTTTGCAGGAAGTGTCAATGAAATTCACAGAGGTATGCTCTGCTCAGCATTAACAATTGCATTTGATGAACTACCTGAATGAAAGATGAAGTATTGTCCTGCAGAGTCTGGGAAGATGCCACCACAATAATAAGTACCACTACTCTGAAGAAAGATGTCTCTATCTGCATAACAAACATGCCACAAGTGTGTATTGATTGTGCTATAAATTGATCCTGGAAAAGATCCTGAAGAAGAAGAAAAATTGGCACTCTTTCCTTTGAACAGAGGATGCTGCAGATGGCTCTCTGTCCCCTGCTAATCAGATTAACTTTCCTGAAACATTTCCCTTGAACCTTCAAAAGCTTCCTCTACTTATTGCCCACATTACCAGAACATTCAGCAGAGTAGAACTCATTTTTAAATAGTCACAGGCATTTGATAAAATAAGCCTACTATGGTTGGTGCTTACATCAAAGAAGCCTGAAAGTATTCTGGAGCTGGGAGTGGGACCACAATGAGAAGCCTCATTGGTTTTGACCTTTTCACGAAAGGCAATAAATCAAGGTCTTAGACAAATTGAGGCATATTAAGATTAGGCTAATCCATTGGTCTTTGAACTCCTGGAACTTCTGCATGCATTCATTTTCAGGCTCTGAGCAAAGGCATACTCAAAATGTCGAAACATTGGGTCATTGTGGAGTGGGGATCATTAGCTGGCCTGCTGAGACTGCTCTCTTTGTTTACTTGTAGCAGCATTTCCCAACTAAGCATGCAAGCCACAGAAAATGCACAGATGGGAATTTAGCATATTGCTTCATATGACCTAGAGAACATCAGCAGCTGCAGAGGACTTTCATTCCAAATAGTGTTGTTATCCAAACCAACTTAACTGTCGAAGCTATAGAATGAATCTGGAGCCTGAAAAACAGGACAGAATTTCAACAAACAAAAATACTTGGGAAAAAATGAAGAAAATTTAAGCACATTGATGGCTTGCTCATTAATGGAAATGGAAATGTTCAGTACAATTAAATTAATTTGCAATTGGCTGTTCTCTGTCATTCAAGTCCTTATGAAATTGACTGTCACCTCTGGTGTGAGAATGGTGGAAGAATGCATCCTACTGTTTGGTGAAGACATGGGCACGAACCAAAAAAAAATTAATGAACCAGCGGTTCATGGTTCGGTGCCGACAATGATCCCGAAATCGCGAACCGCAACGAACATTTTCCGTTGCTGAACTGGTTTGCGGTTTGTTGGATGCGGAATGGCCCCCGTGGCACTTAGAGAGCCCATATTCCCAGGAAGTCTTTTGCAGGCTCTCCTACAGCCATCATCCAAGTTTGGACAAGATTGCAAAAAGGATCTTGGAGTTATACCCTCTCCAATCCAAGGCCCCCAGGAAACTCCCACAAAAATCCAAGCTCAATTATACTCTCAGTCTTTCTCCCCAAAGGCTAGCAAGTGGCAAGCAAGAGCTCTGTCCCACTCCACTGCTCACTGAAAGTGAAACCCAGCCTGGGAGCCCACGGCTATTTATAAGCACAGGTCCCATTGAGCAATGCAGGAGGTCTGTGTTTGGCCATCAAAGCTGCCTATCAGGGTTTGCAGTTGAGATTGGAGTGCCCGTGGCTACAGGACACCCCCTTCCCTCTCCCTCCCCTGGGTGTCTTCTCCCAACTTGTAACCGCTTTGCAGCTCCGTGGTTGGAAGGAAGACCTGCCGATCAAGGTAAGCTGGGCTTCCATTCGGGTTTTCAGGGCGACAGAAGGAGCGCAGACAGAGTTCAGGCATTCCCCTGGCTCTGTTGCCAGGCGAATTGTTTGCTGGCACCTGACTGGCTTCCTGAACCGCGGCCGAACGCACTGAACCAGGCATCTCCTGAATGCAGGTTCGTTGGACGAGGACGATCACAAACCGCCAGATTGCAATAGCGTGATCGCCAATTTCGTGGGTTTTTGAAGTTCGTAATGCGGTTCATGCCCATCTCTAGTTTGGAGTAAAGTGGAAGCTGGGATGTGGATATCCCCCAGGAAGAGAATCCATGACACAGTAAAGCAACATTTCAGAATGAATGAACATTACAAGAAAACATTTTAGATGAATAAAATAAGTATACTTTACTGAAGTATATTCAACTGAAAGATGGATAATCCAACAATGATTGATTTTTTAAAATGTAAAATGCATTTTGAATGCATTGCATTTATCAGTCTTACAATTATATAACAAATCTGTATGGCATCTTAAACAGTGTTTCAGTTAGGATAGTTATGTTAAGAAGCATGTGAGTTTCACACCTTCATTTGAATTAGTAGAAATACAATTGGAGCTTTGGAACGGTATTGCTAGTCAAGTTTTATGTTGATTTTTAATCTATATTTTCGACACACAGTTGGCAAATGAGGTACTGCCTACTTAGAAAACTACCTGTGATATATGAATGCAAATCAGTCACAGCCTCACTTTCCTTTGGCACTGTGATGGAGCATATGCTCTGCATGCAAAACATTTAAAGTTCAGTTCTTTGCGCTTGAAATTCAAAGGTCTCTAGGGGGATATGGTGAGAAAACACTGTACTAGTTGGACCTAGGGAAAGAATTTATATTATCCATCATCCTGCTTTTTAATCAAACTGGAATTCAGGGCTGAGTTCTCTTAAATCTCCAGAAGAAAGGGATCAACTACTAAGAAATCAGTTCTAAATACACTCAACACCCGTGCTGTGGTACCACACACAATTCTGCTAGATCCATCTGTCAATGTTTTCCATGCAGTCATTGCAATTTGTTACATAGTAGGTTGTATGTCAGAAATGCCCACTATATATTGGCGTTTCTCCTTTATTATCAATTCAGATCCTTTGTTGGCTGAAGAAGATGGCATGAGGTAAGCCTGTCACTATAAAAATAGGCCACCTGAATCTTCAAATTACCATAACTTATCTATACCCTTCAGGTATTTGTTGGATTTCATTTTCTCAGATAACTTTCCAAGCAGGTGAACCTGTTACTTCAAGCAATACCAATGAAACAGATTTAAAAGGTAGTAATGTTTATTCACTCTCTCTCTGTAACAGAGCTGATGCTTACACAGCACTGTCCTGTTAGAAACAGCAAAGACAGAAATGTAGCATTTAGAGAATCAAGTCAATATTTTTATGACTGAGGTTTGGATTTTCCAAAGTTCGTATATTCCCACTATAGATCAGCAGATCATCTATCCTAACACAAATTTATACAAGTTTGTCTTCCACATTAATTTTTAAAAATTGTTTGCCATACTGTATGGACACTAAGTTGGGTGGGGTAGAAAAGTGATTAAAATTGTTTGAATAAAATAACATTAGAACTCATATTATAGTCAAACCAAACATTTCTGTCTAAGGCAGGCATGCTTGTGACACCCATCTTTTTTTTCTTTTTCTTTTCCTAAGTAATGGGAGAAATTTACCAACTTCCCTAGTACTTAGTATGTATCTTACAGCATTATTCCTGTACAAATTGTAAAGACACAAATAAAATAGAAGATGAGTCTCAATATGCTCACTTTCTGCCAAACTTATTACCTCCCAGGAAGGGAGATAATGTTTTGTTTTGGCATAGAAAGCATGTCACAAGCACTATCTGATAAGTGTTTATGATAGCCACACATGTCTAGAAAGAATATATTGGAAGCACCTGCCCTGTGAAGAACAACATTGAGCCAGTGACTCTGAACTTCAGCTTAGACAATGAGCTTTTCAGAAACTTAACTTGTATTCTCTTCAGTTAAAAGGTTATAAGTACAGTGAAAAGGTTACAAGTGCCCTCTGATCCCCAAAAAAGATTAACTGCACACATGTATAATTCAGTGTCAGACGACCAAATTAGTCTCCAGAGAAAGCAAATGAAATCTTAAGATTCTTTCAATAGACACAACTGAAAACACCAGATTTTCCATGTATTATAGATAGCTTCATGACACTCTAATTTGCAATACCCTCCCACTCTCCCACCTTTTTCCATTTCTTGTATCTGACAAAGGAAGCTTGAGAAAGCTCATACCCTGTAAATCTAGTTGGTCTCTAGAGCACAACTGGACTTGAATCTTGCTCAGGTTACCCATCTGAAACTATCTTCATATTTTCCATGAGAGTGTGTGTCTGTGTATACACGTGCACACACACATCCCAAAACTACCACCAGACAGTTTTCTTTCCATATATTCAGTCACATTGTGCCTGGCAGGCATACTAAAGGCCCTGCCAAGTATATTCAGTGCAGTGAAAAGAAAAAAAGATATTTAAGGCACTGAACACTGGCTTTAAGGAAACCAAGATGCTGAAAAAGATTGCCCTGGGAGTCCCCCACAGCTTTCAGCATGGAGATGTAAAGATGTTTCTGTTTCAGCCACACTCACTTCACTTTCCCAGCCCAGCCCAGAGCTGAGACTGGAGTGATGACAGATGCTTTTGTGACTCAGAGAGGCAGACAGCATGATTTTCCTTTCTACTGGAGATGCTAAACCATGAAGGGGCTTAATTCTTAAGCACTTAGATGGCACAATGGAGACCTGCAGAGCAAGCATTGCTTCTGATGTCAGCATGGAGACAAAGAGCTAAGAACTGGTATCTCCCCCTCACATATACATTTTGCATTCCATTTAAAGTCAGAACTGTATCAGTTATTTTATGGGGTTTTAATTACATTGCTTGAGAAAAAAAGATACAGGCTGGGATCCACAGGTGTGCATGCTTCTGAAGCTTCGTTGGCTTTTTGCAATAGCTCCTGTTCTCAGTGAGACAAGCTGCTCTTTGAATTGAACTGTGCTTGCCTCGTTGGCTGTTGGAACTGCTGAAGCAATAGCAGCCACAATGACAGCCAAAAAAATCCAATTATTCGATTACAGGAAAGCCATATCTGTCCTTTCCTTGTGGCTCAGTTCCATGCCACACTGATACAGTACAAATAAACCAAAAGATCTCATGTAAGTGCAGTTCTGCTAGTTTTACATATTGCATATATACTTGGAATCGATGCATTATAAACTAGAGCCTATTTGCAGAGAAACAGGCAGGAATGTATTGGGGAGAATATAGCCTTCCCGGCTGGCGGCATTCCCGGTCATCCGGGAATCACACTGAGGGAGTGGAGCCACAGACCTTATAAGGCCACTCTGTCCCCTCAGTGTCTCAGTTGTGCCTCACGCTCAGCCCACCCATCCATCCTGTGGCAGTGCAGGCTTAGACAGTCGCTGGTTTCAAGGGCCACATAGGAATTTTTTCTCCTCTACCCACAATTGGCAATAGGGTGGAGGTGTTTTTTACCTACCTTGCACTGGTTGCACAGGTTATGGTAATTGGCTTGTGGTGATGCCTTAATTAACTTACCTTCTAGCAGGTTAAGAGTTGTGTAAAGTGAGCAGGCTGGTGAGCACCCTTGGCATATCCCCCTTGTTTTGGGGAATTGGGGACCATCAGGAGCAGTTGGCATGCTTCACGGCCCAGTTGCAAGGACACTGCCTGGTGGGGAACCCCTGTACAAACCGGTCCTCCACCCAGGCTCCACAGCTTGTGGTGGCTGGAGCTCTGAGGGGCCACTTCACCTGGCTGGCCAGGTCCCAGCCACTCACATGGATGTCTCAAACCAAGTTCCCAATTCATGTATCTGCCTCTTCATTCTGATGGGGGGGGCAATATGGTCCTCCCGGCTGGCAGCATTGGAATAGGTGACTCAGCCTGCCTTGGATACTGGGGGGGGGGCAATATGGTCCTCCCGGCTGGCAGCATTGGAATAGGTGACTCAGCCTGCCTTGGATACTGGGGGCACTGCATGTCTCTCTTGAATGTAATGTATAACTCTAGCCAGGGGTCATTTCATAGAAAAACTGCAGGAATTCATTAGCAGATCTCATCAGCATATCTCATTAGCATTTGCCACACCCCCTGATGTCACCAGAAGTGTGTCAGAAGGCAACACCCACCCCTCAGGCTCCTTCCCCCCCAAATCTCTAGGTATTTCCTGAAAATAAAGCAGGATGAACTCAAAGCAGCTTACCCTCCTCTGGAGAGCCAGCCCCAACAGCCCTACTTGCACGGACACACTCACTCATTAGTCAAAAATGAAAATAAAGCAGCAGAATGAATTGAAGCAGCTTACCCTCCTTTGGTGATCCAGGCCCAGTAGCTCAGCTTGCATTCACTCACTCTCCATCTCTCTCTCCCTCACACACAAGTCACGAATGAAAATAAAGCAGCAGAATGAATTGAAGCAGCTTAGCCTCCTTTGGAGATCCCGGCCCAGCAGCCCAGCTTGCACTCACTCACTCACTCAAGTCACAAATGAAAATAAAGCAGCAGAATTAATTGAAGCAGCTTCCCCTCCTTTGGAGATCCCGGCCCAGCAGCCCAGCTTGCACTCACTCACTCACTCTCACGAATGAAAATAAAGCAGCAGAATGAATTGAAGTAGCTTAGCCTCCTTTGGAGGGGAGGCAGAGGGGAGGAAAATGAATCACGTGGGTGGTGCCAAAATCCATGTCACCACTTTTCAGCTCTACCGGAACGCTGTTCTGGTGTGTTCCCCCTCCAAATGAACTCTGACTCTAGCAAGCTGCAACTCTCTTGTCTAAGGTGGGAACGCCTACTGACTCCTCTTTTTGTCTCTATGCCTTTTGGGAGATCTCTCTTCCCATTCTTCTCTCTTCCAAGGAGAAGAATGTAAATCCTCCATGCTCCTCCATGAATCCTTTGTCCACAGACCCACACCTACAACCTCGCTGCCTTCTTTTTCAGACTATGTTACTCTGCTAAATTATAAAACTAAACTGAAACCAAATATATATATTCCCAATAGGGTTATGGTAGCCCAGTCTTGAATTTAGTAAGTTTTTTTAGGGCCAAAGAAAGCCCATATTTGAATCTAAGAAGCAAAAGAGTTTTAAACTGCAAAGTTTTTTTTCCCTTGACTCTTCTGGTCTAACAGCCACAGCAGACAAAGGGACTTAATTAGCATGTGAATGCTCTCACAGGCAACTTCACGAGAAACAAAAGACAGGAACTAGGTGAAAGGTCTAGCAGCCTTTCCCCACCCCTAAAATGTGCAAAAAAGCAGAAAACGCTTCCTTTTAAAACTTTTGGCTAATCTGAGCCTAGTATACAGAAAACTAAAAATTAAAAAGAGAAAAGAAAGTTTCTAGAGAAATACTTGGAAATTTCTTGAAAATGTCAGACAAACTACTACAAATTGCCTTGTTCAAAGAGCTATTTTCAACTAAAATGGAAGAAAATGCTGATGTGCGTGCTCATATTGAATCTTTGTTGAACCAAATAGATAAACTAACTACTGCTGGTCATATTCTAGGTGAAGATTTAAAAATTGCTTTAGTTTTAAATTCATTACCAAAAAGTTATTCCAGATTAGCAAATTTTCTTACTGCAAAAGGTGCTGGATTGGAGGAAGTACTAGATCAGATAAGATCACATGAACATTGATCTTATCCTGAGGAAAAGAAATGCAAAATTGACTCTTGTTTCATGGTCACAGAGGCCAGACCCAGAGGGGCAGGACCTAGGCAAATTGATTTCAGGCAAAGAGCAAATCCTAGAGAAAGGCAGACTGCTCCCTTCTGCTGCAAATGCAATAAGCCTAGTCACCTCCAGAGGGAGCGCTTTAGCAACAGAAGCTACAGCGACAAGGGCAGAAAAAATTATGCGGCTGCAGGCAGGAAACCACAGGCAGAGAGAAACAGAGAAGATTTTTCTAAAGCAAGAGCTAGTAATTTCAGAGATTTTCCTCAAACAAGGGCTGATAGTAATTATGCGCATCTTCGCGGTTATGCGCATCTTCATGGTTATGAAGGTTCTGTGCCTGTGGAAAAACAATGTTATTAATTGTTGTAACTACTTGTTTGGTGGATTAGATTCTCAAATTGTACATTGACTGCTAATAGAACGTATATGATTGTGTGTACTATATGGTCTTTTTGGACTGGTTGTTCTTTCTTGGTACTACAATTTGAAGACCATTCCCTCATTGTATAGCTGTTCCCATTAATAATAAGACAAGAACATTGCAGGATTTTTTTGCAGTGGAAAATGTGGACCTGGCGTGCATGACTGAGATCTGGGTGAGGGATGGTGAAATAGTCACTCTGAAAGAACTGCCCCCCTAGGGTTCTTGGTCCTTCATCAGTCTCACAGGGATGGTCGGGGGGAGGGGTGGTGATTCTCATCCAAGAGTCTTTCTCCTTCAGGCCACTCCCTTTACCAAAGATCACTGGCATTGTGTGGGCCTGACGTGGGACACTGAGGCGAGTTTGGCTGTCTGTCTGGTGTACTGACCACCTAACGCACCAGCAGCTACCTTGTCGAACCTGTTGGAGGCGGTGGCGGTGTGGGCTTTAGAGCACTCTAGGCTATTAGTCTTAGGTAATTTCAATGTCCATGTTGATGATGCCGCCTCCTCACAGGCTGCGGACCTAGTGTCATCCATGGCAGCACTAGGACTCTCCCAATTTGTTTCAGCTCCCACGCATCAAGCAAGCCACATGCTGGATTTGATCTTTGGGATGGGGATTCAGGTGGACCTTGATTCCATTAAAGGAGTGCCATGGTTGGACCACTCTGTCCTGAAGGCTCGTTTGGGAGTACCAGTCCCCACCCCCTACCCCCCGCATAGGTAGTGAGCTAATTTATGCTCGCCCATGGAGACTAATGGATCCAACCAGTTTCCAGAATGCTCTGCAGGATCCAGTGCCCCCTGGTGGTTCATTGGATGAGCTGGTGGAGGACTGGCATGGCCATCTCTCAGAAGCCATTGACGCAATTGCCCCCCATCGCCCTCTCCATCCCCATGCCAGACTGGCCCCCTCGTATACTGAGGAGCTACGAAGTATGAAGCGGGAACTGAATCGGCTGGAGCGAGTGTGGTGGAGGAATTGGGACGAAGAAGCAAGATCATCTTATAGAGTGTTTATGAAGGCCTATGAGGTGGCTGTGAATGCAGCAAAGAAGGATTACTTTGTCACCTCTATAGTGCCTGCTAGCTCACGCCTGGCGAAATTGTTTCAGATAGTTCGGTCCTTGGTCTCCCTGTCACAGGGAGACTGCCAAATTGAGAATTCAGCCATTAGCTGTGAGGCTTTTGAGAGACTTTTTGCAGATAAAGTCCTGTCTCTCTGCCGTGACCTACCGGCCACAGTTGACACAGTAAGTGAACTGGCCATCTTCAGGTCTGACTTTAGATCACTTCAGTCTAGTCTCCCAGGAGGATGTTGACAGGATCCTGCAGCTGGTGAGGCCTACTACGTGCTCCTTGGACCCCTGCCCCTTTTGGCTGGTTAGGGCCAGCATGGATAGGCTTAGGGCCCCATTGGAGGTAATTATTAACTCATCATTGAGCTCTGGGGTTTTCCCCAGGGCGTTGAAAGAAGTCATAGTGAGGCCTCTTCTGATAAAAACAGCTTTAGACCCCACTGATCCATCCGGTTACCACCCAGTCTCGAACCTCTCATTTCTGGGTAAGGTGATTGAACGGGCAGTGGCGGAGCAGCTGCAGGTCTTCCTGGAAGACACATTGGTCCTGGACCCATTCCAGTCTGGCTTCCATCCAGATCATGGGACTGAGACAGTGCTGGTTGCCCTCCATAGACAGCTGGATCAGGGTGGGTCTGCACTGCTGGCGGTACTAGATCTCTCAGCAGCGTTCTACATGGTCGACTATGAATTGTTGACCCACCACCTCGCCGATGGGATTTGAGGGACTGCCTTGCAGTGGCTCGTCTCTTTCCTCCACAGTCAGGGACAGAGGGTGGTGCTTGGGGGGAGGCTATCAGTACGCCAACTTTTGGTGTGTGGTGTCCCTCAGGGGGTGATACTCTCCCCCATGTTATTCAATCTTTATATGTGCCCCCTCACCCAGCTGGCTTATGTTGAGGATCCTATTCTTTGTCATGAAAATTCAGGTGATTGTGCTGAAATTCTATCTCATATAAACAAGGAAGCTGAGCTGAAACACTTGGGCAACACCAATTTTTACTTGGGGATCCAGATCAAGAGGGAACCAGATGGCTGTTACCTTCTCAGCCAAAGACAGAAGATACTAGAACTACTGGAAAGTTTTGAACTAGAAAATGCAAGTCCAATGCCCACACCAATGGAAGTAGGTTTTCTGAAAGAAAAGGAACCAAATAAACCTCTACCAGAGAATAATGAGTACAGAACTGCCATAGGCAAGCTTCTTTACCTAGCAATGGCAACAAGAGCTGATATTGCAAAAGCTGTAGGTATTTTGTCCAGGAGGGTAAGTAAATGCACTGTGAATGATTGGACCGCAGTAAAAAGAGTAATGAGATATTTAAAGGGTACTGCAGATTGTAAACTAAGGCTGCCAGCTAGTAAAAATCCCACACTATTGGGATATGCTGATGTAGATTGGGCTAAAGATAATTCAGACTGGAAATCCACTACTGGTTGTGTTTTTCTATGGGGGTAGTGCTATAACTTGGGCAAGTCATAAACAAGAAATCGTGGCCTTTTCATCCACTGAAGCAGAATTTGTGTCAGCTTCAGAAGCATGCAAAGATTTACAAATGCTTTTAATGTTACTTTAAAAATTTGGCATTACAGAACCTTTACTGGATAACATGCTAGAAGATAACCAGAGTTGTATAGCTCTTTCTCTTTTACAAGGAAATACTACATGCATAAGACATATTGCTGATTGACAGGGCCAGGTAGGATTTTTTTTCCCTCCTTTTCCCACAACTGGAGGTGTTTTTCCACAATTGTTGGAGATGTTTTTCACCTACCTTGCACTGCTTGCATGGGTTGCAGTAATTGGCTTGTGGTAGAGCTGCAATTAACTCTTCTATTGGCAGGTTAAGAGTTGGGTAAAGAGAGCAGGCCAGTGAGCACCCTTGGCATATCCCCACTGGTGGGGAATTGGGGTCTGTCAAGAGAAGCTGGCTACTTCACAGCCCAATTGCAAGGGCAGACTGCCTGGTGGGGAACCCCTGGACAAACCAGTCCTCTCCCAGTCCTCTCCCAGGCTTCACGGCTTGGGCAGTTGGAGCTTTAAGGGGGGGAACTGCTTTGCCTGTTCACATGGATGCACATGGATGGCTTGTACTCATGCAGCAGTGCTCATTTTAAAATCCAGTTATCTAAGATGGAGTTTTAACATTCATTTCTGAGCTGGTCATCATATCTGCAATTAAACGTATGTAGATTAAGAGTTATTTATTCACAATAGTTCAACAGTATTTTCCTCCATAAACAAGGCCTCAGGTAATTCTCTCCTTTGTGTTAGAATATTCCCATGTGGGAAAAGTGGCAAGAAATGCTCTGAAGGCACATAATTTAGTTCAACCATTGAAATTAATGAACCCCCCCCCCCCGCCCCGTATAGTGTCTGAATGAGATTATACCTAGGAAGGTATTCTGAGCTATTTACAGAATCAGAGTATAGTAAACCAATTTATCACCACAATGATTAAAGTTACTAAAGAAGAGAACATATAGGTGGTGGTGGGGGAACTCAGTAACAACCTGACACAATTATATTCAAGCCAGCTCAAATCCAATTTGCAGCCAGGGTACTTGAAAGTACAAAATTTAATTGACTTAACACAATTTTTTAAAATCATATCAAGCAGTGACACTTGACAATAGAAACCAATCTGGAAAACTATTCGCTTATCTTGTGTTTGCTATTACATTAGCCTTCTTGGAGAACAAATTACAGTGGCTGTTGTGGGTTTTCCGGGCTGTATTGCCGTGGTCTTGGCATTGTAGTTCCTGACGTTTCGCCAGCAGCTGTGGCTGGCATCTTCAGAGGTGTAGCACCAAAAGACAGAGATCTCTCAGTGTCACAGTGTGGAAAAGATGTAGGTCATTTGTATCTACTCAGGAGGGGTGGGGTTGAGCTGAGTCATCCTGTAAGAGTTTCCCAGGGTGTGGAATGCTAATGGCGGGAGGCTTCACTGTATCCTGAGGAGGTTCTTTTGCATATGGATTGGTACTTGATGTGCTAATCTTCTCTGCAGGGCTATTGTCGGGGATAGAATGTTTTGTTAGCCTGGTGTTTTTCAGAACTGGAAACCATGCTCTGTTCATTCTTAAGGTTTCTTCTTTCCTGTTGAAGTTTTGCTTATGCTTGTGAATTTCAATGGCTTCCCTGTGCAGTCTGACAAAGTAGTTGGAAGTGTTGTCCAGTATTTTGGTGTCCTGGAATAAGATACTGTGCCCTGTTTACTGATCAGATGGGAAATCTTATGAAAAAGCATAACCTTCAAGCAGTATTCAGACCCACCCGAAAAATACAACAGATGCTACGATCAGCAAAAGACAGTAGAGACCCCCTCACCTCTGCAGAAGTATACCGTATACCCTGCAGCTGTGGACAAGTTTACATCGGGACCACAAAGTGTAGCATCCAGACAAGATAAAAGAACATGAAAGACACTGCAGACTTGGACAACCTGAAAAATCAGCAGTGGCTGATTTCCTCAGCTTCCTCTTCAGGTAGATGATGAATGGCAGTCACTTTGCAGTCACCCCCACCAGAATTCCTGTGGAAGACATCATTGCAAATGTAGAAGCTGCCATTCGTCATCTACCTGAAGAGGAAGCTGAGGAAATAAGAGGAGAGACAGCCAGGATTCTACGAAAGGCAAAGCTTCCCACCAGCAATATAACACGCAAGGAGAGAAATGCCATCAAGACCCTCAATGCAGATCCAGACATCATCATTCTACCAGCTGATAAAGGCAATGCTACAGTGATCATGAAAACAGAGGAATACAAAAAGAAGATTAAGGAACTCCTGGACCCCTCCACCTACAAAAAACTAAAACGAGATCCCACTTGCAAAATCACCAGGCTAACAAATGCGCTGATCAAGAATTCCTCACTACATCCCGACACGCACAGAAAACTATGCAAGACTGAAGCACAGCCACCTAGGCTATATGGACTCCCCAAAATACATAAGGTTTCAGTCCCACTCCGACCCATTGTGAGTGCCATTGGTTCACCGACATATGAATTAGCTAGACATCTGGCAGATCTCCTGCAGGACCACATCGGGAAAACCTCATCTTACATCAAAGATTCAGCAGATTTCATCAACAAAATCAGTTCTCTGAAACTCAATCCACAAGACATACTTGTCAGTTTTGATGTTGTATCCCTGTTTACCAAGGTTCCAGTAAAAGACACTATTGCACTTATTAATCAGATTTTCCCAGAGGATGTAACAGCCTTATTCCACCATTGTCTGACAACCAGTTACTTCCAATGGGACAACGAATTCTATGAACAGATGGATGGGGTGGCCATGGGGAGCCCACTCAGCCCAGTTATAGCAAACTTCTACATGGAAAATTTTGAAAAAACAGCTCTAGAATCAGCACCCCACAAACCTAGTGTATGGTTCCGGTTTGTGGATGATACATTTATCATTTGGAGCCATGGGGAGGAAGAATTGATGGGGTTTTTGAATCATCTCAACAACATCCACCTGAACATACAATTCACAATGGAGAAAGAAATCGAGGGAAAACTCCCATTCCTGGATACCTTGGTCATCCGCAAAGCAAACTTTCAGTTAGGTCACAGGGTCTACAGGAAACCAACTCACACTGATCGGTACTTACACAAAAACTCCAATCACCACCCCTGACAGAAAAGAGGCATAATGAAAACATTAGCGGATCGTGCAAGACGGATATGTGAGCCGCACTTTCTCAATGAGGAAATTAATCATCTAAACCACACACTTCAGGCAAATGGCTACTCCAGAAATGAAATCCGAAGAGCAATCAAACCCAGGATGAATCAAACAACCAAGGAAAAACAGTCTCCTACAGGAAAAGTGTTTTTGCTATATATCAAAGGAATTACTGATCAGATGGGAAAGCTTATGAAAAAGCATAACCTTCAAGCAGTATTCAGACCCACCCGAAAAATACAACAGATGCTACGATCAGCAAAAGATAGTAGAGACCCCCTCACCTCTGCAGGAGTATACCGTATACCCTGCAGCTGTGGACAAGTTTACATCGGGACCACAAAGCGTAGCATCCAGACAAGAATAAAAGAACATGAAAGACACTGCAGACTTGGACAACCTGAAAAATCAGCAGTGGCTGAACATAGCCTAACTCAAACAGGGCACAGTATCTTATTCCAGGACACCAAAATACTGGACAACACTTCCAACTACTTTGTCAGACTGCACAGGGAAGCCATTGAAATTCACAAGCATAAGCAAAACTTCAACAGGAAAGAAGAAACCTTAAGAATGAACAGAGCATGGTTTCCAGTTCTGAAAAACACCAGGCTAACAAAACATTCTATCCCCGACAATAGCCCTGCAGAGAAGATTAGCACATCAAGTACCAATCCATATGCAAAAGAACCTCCTCAGGATACAGTGAAGCCTCCCGCCATTAGCATTCCACACCCTGGGAAACTCTTACAGGATGACTCAGCTCAACCCCACCCCTCCTGAGTAGATACAAATGACCTACATCTTTTCCACACTGTGACACTGAGAGATCTCTGTCTTTTGGTGCTACACCTCTGAAGATGCCAGCCACAGCTGCTGGCGAAACGTCAGGAACTACAATGCCAAGACCACGGCAATACAGCCCGGAAAACCCACAACAGCCATCGTTCTCCGGCCGTGAAAGCCTTCGACAATACAACAAATTACAGCTTTAGCTGTCCTGGCACTTAGACTGAGAGAGGCCACTGTGGATCCTTGCCAATATCTCCTTCTTGCATTACTGTTCATTCAACCATCGTCTTCAACAGAAAATATCACATGCTTGCCTTACATGATGGCAGATGTACTGCAGGTTCATCACATTTTCCCAGTTGCCCCTGAGTAATCTGAGATAACAGTTCTACACAGTGAAGTAATTAAGAGCTAACAAGCATGAACTCATACTAAGATTGAAGACAAAGTGGAGAAGGAAGCAAAATATACCAGTCTGGAAATTAAGGAGACTTCATCTTATTTATTTATTTGAGCATTTTAAGTGGCTTTTCTCCCAGGAGGGACTCAAAGTGGTGTAACCCCCACCCCATTAGTTCTTCAAACCTTCAAAACAAATCTGGGCTGGTCCAGGTTTGCCAAGCAATCTCTTGCAAGTTCCAGGCTGTAAGACACAGGCTAAGATTTGGTTTTAAAGATGTTGTTATGATTTCAATATTAAGTGCCAGCACTCTGGTACTATATCAGTTCAAGAGATGCCCATCTGTTTTGTACAGGTTTGACTTGCCTCAGACAGTTTCCCAGTACTGATCAAACATAAACCCTTCCTCTCAGCATCACTGTCTCATCTACACAGTAATCTCTGCCTATCTACCTGACCCTGCATGTGAAATAGGTGGCAATTCTGATAATTTACCTTTGAGGTTCTGGACTTGTAAGTCATGTTTTTTTTTTTCACGACACATTATTTGATATCACTGGCACCAAAGTGCACCACTGACTTCTCCCCCATGTTCAATTTCAGCCTACCTAAATAGTGAATGATTCCCACAACCTTTAGGCAAATCAATATACAGTCAAAATGACTATCACAGACTCCACTCACTACATTCTTAATGACTGCATCATCCACTACCAAGAGCTCATCATCTCCCAACACCAGAGGGGTATCCAGGGTAGGAGATGATTTTGGTTTGTCATCTGAGAAAGTAATACTTTCTAAGGGATCATATCCCCCTTCTCAGTTTTTCCCTGCCTATTTTTAGACCATCAGTCTCTTCACAGCAGAGGAACTGTCAGCATGGGAGTGGGACAGTGCTAGCAGATCTCTGAAGGTCTCATCCATTCACATAGCTTTTAATTTCTCTCTCTTCATCGATAACACTAGCAGCAAGAGAACGAACCTGGACCCGTGAGATCCCACAGTGTAAAAGGTAATACAGAAGAACACAACCTGAGATTATGATAAATATATTCATCAGGTGTAATTCTTAAAGCTTTTTTAAAGCATTAACAAATGCCAAGATTAAAGTGCTTGCAACTCATTCTGAATATTGTCTATTCTGGCATGTTTCAAACTCAACAGCAGTTAGCATGTTATTAGCAATTTTCTAGTCTAGCCAAGCACATTGTTAGTACGCTAGGAATAATGGAAAGTGACTGACCTCAGAGACTTCCACTTCCTGTAGTATAGAAAGTTAGCACAATTCGTTAGTGAGAATATTAAAAGGTGACACTAAAATGTGGTGCTGTATGTGAAGATAATGAGAAGCAAAAGCAATCAAACAAGAAAACTACTAGAATTTGTACAATAAATGCACCCCCAGAGAATATATATTCAGTTCTTAAAGACTCACAGAACAGCCTTTTGTGAAAAATGCTACCTGGAATTCTCTGGAAAACTCTTATGGCCCAGTGACCATAAAGCCCTTTTTAAAATGAGGATAATACTCTTCACATAATGCATAATTGGTAGTGCTGTACCATTGTTTTAGTCTGTGTCATAGAATGGCCCCACTGAACCACAAGCCCCATTCTATTTTAGCCCCCCAATGGTTGTCCCAAATTGCCATCTGGTGATGCACTGCTCTCCAGTGTCCACCCAGTCCTCAGAGGGATTTTCCCACTTCTCTCTGCAATTTCCACTTCCACCAGCTGTTCAGTTACAGTATTATCCACTATTTGTTTTCATTAAGTATCCCAACTGTTGATCATATTGTATTTTTGCTGTAAATATCCTAGCTATTGATTATATTATATTCACTTGCAGTGTATAATCCACCTTGGATCTCAGTGAGAAAGGCAGAATATAAACAAAGAACAACAACAATAATATCCATTTTCCCCATTATCATGATTTTCATCCCTTCCCTTTCTTTTTTTTTTTGCAATGAGACCTTCAAGGCTCTTTGGGGCAACTGTTTTTGTAGTTAACAGAACCAAGATGCACATTCACCCCATAACAGGTCTACTCAGGTGTAAGTCTCATGTTATTCAATAGTACTTACTCTCAGGGAAGTATCTTTAGGAATGCAGCCTATGATTGAAGTCTTCCAGTGCTTTTATCAAGTTTGATTAATTGAACAGACCACTTGACACCACCGTTTGCAGCACTTTTCCTTACAGAAACCAATCATCCAAGTGCCCTGATGGGGGTGGAGGAGGCAAACCAGTACCCAGATAGTGCCCCCATGCATACACACACAAAGATGCACATTTCCCCTTCCCTCCAAGGAAGTTAAATGAACATTTCCAAAACCAGTAGACGGGAAGGGATCTCCCCTTGAGAGGACCCCATTGGCCAGGAGAGAATGCCATTGCATGGATAGTGCACGCACAAACAAAAAAGATGCACTCATGAGCATTGTACACATTCCCCCTTCCTGCCAATGGAGTTACTTAGGAAGTATGATTGCCCAGATAGCACCCCCTCCCCAAAGATGCTGTCATGTGCATTGTGCACATTCCCCCTTCCCGTTAGTGGAGGGAGGGCTCTCTCCCCCCTTGGGATCCAACTGGTGAATGTTGTTAAAGAAATGTCATTGAAGGAAGAATCAACTCAAAAATACTAAGAAAGAATGTCATTAAAGAAAACAAGATGCTGCCATACTGGTGCAGTGCCTGCCTGCCTCCACAGTAAGAACCAAAACAACTTTTTAGTGTGAGGGAATTGTTATAATTTAGTTTCCCAGGTTTGGTTCACTGTTCTGGAAGCCACTTTAATGCAAGGAAACAGCAATTTCTGTGTGCATTTCCAGCTCATTTGTTTTGTTTGACACATCCCTACTCACAACCTCTACTACATCAGCAGGGGATTTGCATAGAGAGATACAGAGGTGGATGTCATCGGCATATTGTTGACAGCCAATCCCATAGGTTTGAATGATTTCTTCTAAAGGCTTTACAAAGAGGTTGAATTACATGGGGGATAAGAGTGCACTCTGTGGAACCCCATAAGCTAATTCCCACGTTGAAATTAGCTGGGTTCCTGTAGCAACCTTTTGAAGCTGTTCCATGGGGAATTATTTAAACTACTCCAAGGCACATCCCCTGATACCTACTTTTCCAAACACCATGAAATGCATGAAAAAAATGTGAGTGAAAAAGACATGGTTCTTTGTAAAGATTGTTTTTATATCCTGTTTCTGTGAGGGAAAACAATTTCCAATGCAATAAAATAAGTTTTATGCAACATTTTGTGTGCATTTGTTTATGTTAGGGAGGGAGTTCACACTTTCACTAGATTCTCAAAAGCAGCTCTGCCCCCCCCCCCCCAAGTTAAGAACCAGTGCATTAGCAAGTCATATGATTTATGGAGAGGCTGGATAAAAAAATAGGAGGGGGGAATATGATTAAGGAAAGGGAGGGAATACTCTCTTTATTCATGAGCTTTTGCTTTTTGAATTTCCCTCAATAGAATTAGTCCTAGAATGAATTCTCAGGAGAAAAATCAAATTACAGATGGGACAGAATTCAATCATCTAACTTCTTCAGCTATGCAATTAGAATTTATATATCAATGGCTCATATGCTTTTACAGCACTGTATAAGGCCTGATTTCTCCAAATATCTTCCTGGAATCATGAGTTCTCTATAGTTAAAAGAGCACTGCATGAAGATAAATGAGATCTTATCTCACTTTGTCCATTAAGGAAAAATCACCCAAGTCCTGAAACTCGGACCACAACCAAGATTTTATCCCATGGAAGCTATTCATAAAGTTTTGCATATTGCCTCCATATGAAATTCTATGAGGAGTATAATTCCCTGTATTTTTGGCTATATCATATTTCATTCACCATCAAAAGAACATATCAGGAAGTAATGCTTAGGTTGTACCTTGTGCTAAAATATTCTCCCAAAACATATTTAATGCTTATTAAATATGAATGGAAATCACCATGGAGATACAAAAAATGTATCATAAAAGTAACAGGAAAATGTTGTTTAAATAAATAAAGTAGCACTTTAGACTGAGGATGGATAGCAAAAAATTAAATCTACAGGACCCATTAAATTAAATTGAGAATTCTGCTAGTAGAAGTCTGATAATGGAACAGATCTTTCCCATCTCCTTTCTCCTCTTGCAATCCCCTGTGGCTCGGGCCATTGTACTCAAACTACTATCTTTGACTAGAACTGCATCAAAAATAATCTGGAAGAAGGTATTTAAATGCATCCTTGGTTAAAAGCTGCCATCTACAAATTAATTGACATTGAAAAAGGGATGCCATTGTCAACATTAATCCACTTAAGAATTGGGGGGTGGGGGGAGATGATTTAGGGAAAAAATTAAAATGGAGCAAGAGTATAACACACTGGTTTATACCTTTGCTCCATTTTAAAAATAATTTTATTTAAATATATATAAATCATTTGATACTTATATGAAAACAACACTAGGCAAGGGAAAACCTTACTAGGCTGGTGTAGCAGCTAGAGCTTTAGGTTTAGTGCATGATTCACATCCAACTAAGCTTACTTATCTTAGAGTCAGGGTGGATGTAAAAAGGAAAATAGCTTAAGCATTGTCATTGGCTGGGTCATCACAGGCAGGATAGTCTGAGTCCAGTCCAAGGTCAGTGCGAGTTCAAAGCCAGGAGAGTGTTTCAAGACCAAAGTTTAGAATTTGAAAGTCAAGAGGTTCATAGATCAGTTACCAGTCAGAGCAAGGGCTATCCAGAGGTAGAGTCAAGGCACATTCCGGTGGTCACACGGCAGGGCAAGGTTCAGCAGAGTGGTCACAGCAGGAACAGGATTTGGAGGTGTTGCTTCCACACTCCCTGGTTGTCTGTGGCAGGCTTTTATAGAGAGGCTGGGCTTGCAGCCAGCTTATTGGGAGCTATCCTGTGCTCACTCCTCATCACTCTCAACAAGCAGCTGGCATCAGGCCAGGAGGCGTGCACTTTGCCTCCTTGCCTGCAATTCAGTTCTCAGCTTCCATCTGCGGCGCTCAAAGGGTGGAGGTGAATCTGGAGGGCTGGGGTCAGCTAACTGGGTTTCACTGGCTGGATCGGAGCTAGAGGCAGTTGGTCCTGCCTCAGCTGTTGGTGGTGCAGGCTGATCAGCAGGTATTCCCTGCTGGTCAGCTTCTGTTAGCTCCCCTTCCTCTGAGGAGTCCTTAGCTTCTGGCGGTTCAAGGCTGGCTGCACAGAGCTCCTGTTCCCCTGAGGAGTCCTCACTATGAGTCAAGCCACAAGTGATGCCTGACACAGGTTGGACACTTGTCAGCTTCCCTCAAGTTTTGATGGGAAATGTAGGCATCCTGGTCTTGCAGCTATAATGGAGAGCCAAGCTGTAAAACCAGGACGCCTACATTTCCCATCAAAACTTGAGGGAAGCTGACAAGTGTCCAACCTGTGTCAGGCGTCACTTGTGGCTTGGCTCTATCACTCAGCCCTGGCTGACTCACGACATGCATGTTAAAGAGATTGGGTTATTCATCACACTTTTACCCCACCATTCCTTCAGGACCTCAGGGTTGTGGACAGATATGTACACATGCATACATTTCTCTCTTTTTTTTGTACAGTATAAACTTGTTCTCTGTTCTGTTAGCATTCCATCCCAATACCTGCATCATCTATGAAAGGGTTAAAAAAACGTTAATCATGCATTCTAAATAGCTAAAATTGAAATGACCTGACCTAAGAGGAGGTGAATCAGGCAGTATTATAGCAGATTGGTTTGGTAATAACACAAGACAGCTCCATCCTCCAAGCGTCTAAAATGTTTTCAACCAATGTTAATTTATAAATAGTGGTTAATAAAACCACTGGCACATAATGGCTGAGGTTAAAGATCCACTGTAAATTCATAACAATTTTGATATAGCCTAGTAAATGTGATCTGTAGATTGATTGTGGCTTTAATGAAGACATTCATTTCCAGGTCTTTTACCATCTTCATCTCAAGACAATGATAAGTGTCAACAGGGTAATTATCTAATAGTAAATAGATGCAAGGATTCTGTGGTCCTACAATGATTTTTTTTAAAGAACTGCAAAAAATTAACTGCAAGATTTAATATATGAATTACATATGTGCCATTAAGTCACAACTCATTTATGGAGACCCCAGAAAAGGTCTTTCAAGGCAAATGAGAAGCAGGGGGGTTTGCCAGTACCTTCATCTCAGAATCTTCCTTAATGGTCTCCCATCCAAGACCTGACCCTGCTTAACTTCTGAGATCTTACTTAAGAGAAAAAAACACCATGGTTCCTTCTCTTTTTCTCTTAAGTAACTTTACACCATGGTTCCTTGTATTTGTAACTTCTGAGATCTGACAAGATCAGGCTATACCATGCTGTCTTCCCTCCCAGAAACTAGCTAAGCAATGATAATAATTATTTCTATACATATAAAGTTTATTTTAAAACCTTCCACTAAGACTCAGGTCCATTTTTTCTTTAGATATAGGGATTCATGTACTTGTTGTGGCTGTACTGAGAGGGCATGGTCAAGTTCCTATAACTTAATTGCTGATTTCCCTCCCTAAAGATGTTGGAAAGTATGTTTATTTATTTAAAAATCTATAAAAATATATTTTAAAAGTGCAATAATCAAGGAGCTTACCATGCAATAAATCAGTAATTACATTTATGTGTTGAGAGAACGTTTAACTTGTCTTTCTCTGAAACTACACTTAGGGCAGGTATCAGTGAGTTCAATAAAAAGCACAGGCTGGATCCAGTGATCCATGGATGCAAGGATGGTGGATCTGTTCTCTTCTCCACCCAGAAGTCCTTTCCAACTTTGGCAAAGTTTTTTTGGAGGGATCATAGGACCTGCATTAAAGTAACAGCCATACAAGTAAGGTCCCTCAGTGGTGAAGGGAAGAGGAAATCACCCTTTCCTTGCCACCTAAAAACCAAAACAAGACATTGCAGATGTTTATATTGTGAAAACTAGAACTAAAAATTAATCTAGAGAAGATTCACCTTTCATGTTCTACATTAATAGAAAGAAAGTAGAAAATTGAGACACTTGTAATACACAGTGCCTGGTTGCTAGGGAATGTATATATGTTAAAAAGCCAAAGTACGTATGTGTACTATATATATGCATCAGTCAGAAAGATACTACAACTGTCCAATGCTGATCTTCAAATGAGGATGATGTATTACTGTTTCCATATTGGAGCTGAAAGAATTCAAGAACGGAAGAAAGCTGATGCCTAATTGAGTTTCTTCCTGATGGAATTGGATCTCTTTGACCTTTAGAGTTCACCTTACTGGGAATCTTAACTAGACATGGGCACGATCCAAAAAATAATCCCGATTTAGCTGATCATGATTCCGCGCCGCCGCCGAACCCTGGTTCCCGAACCTCACTGATCAAGTTCCGTTTCCGATGCAGATTCAGGAATCGGGAATCAGGAAGGCTGACGCGGGAGGGCGCCCCGCGGTTTCCAGCGCTAAAGGAATGGTGGGTGACGGTGGCTGCTGGGCCTGGCAAGCCCGGGGAGGCAGCGGCGGGGGGTCTGACCGCTCGCTGGCAGCACCCCCCATGTGCCCGGCTGCCGGGCCAAAGTGGAGCGGGGCGTATTCCTCGCCAAGGAAGGGAGGTGGGTGAGGCGATTCAAGGAGATTCAAGTGCCCAAGGCTACAGAAGAACACCCCCTTCCCCCGCCCTCCCCTCTCTTCTCCCAAATGGACTAGATGGGCGCGCGCTTTTCTGGCTGCTCCATGGTTGGAAGGAAGCCCTGCTGATCAAAGAAAGCTGGGCTTCCATTCACGTTTCCAGGGTGACAGAAGGAGGGCAAACAGCTCCGGCATTCCCCAGGCTCCGTTTCCACGGGGCTCCGTTCCCTCGGGAACAGATGGCTGGTGCCAGACTGTCTGCAGACTGCAATCCCGAATGTAAACCAATCGATCTGATCGAGACCTGATAGAGCGCTCCACCCAAGCGCTGAACCGGGAGCCGTGGACAGAACAGATCAGCCCAGTCCCGATGGCACAAACGCCAAAATCAGGCCAATTTTCAGACCGTAATTCCAATCGTGCCCATGTCTAATCTTAACACACAAGATCATTATTCTACCCTCTTTGGCAATGCACAAATAGCCATAAAAATGGAGAAACTGTTTCACATATCCTCATCAAAAAATACATGTTAGTTAAAATAAAATATTTAAAGAGAATCACTCTTTAAATAACACCATCATACCAGTAAGAACTGGTATGATGATATGATGTCGTGGTGAGAATGTCTAACTAGGATCTGGGAGATCCATGTTCAAATTCAAATGGGGAAGAGATAACCATGTATAACCTGGGTTTTTTGGAGAAGCATGTACTAGATAAGTTATTTTGAAGTAGAATCAGAAAACAGAAATATTCAGACATATGGAGTTTGGTGGGTTCTCTAAAGGTTTTCATAAATTTTAGTTCAGGTGGTAGCCATGTTGGTCTGCAGTAAAACAGCAAGATTCAAGTCCAGTAGCACCTTAAAGACTAACAAAATTTTCAGGGTTTAAGATTTCAAGAGCTCCCTTTCTCAGACTCTCAAAAGCTTACACCCTGGTGCTACTGAACTCAAATCATGAATTTTAATAATTCCTTCTTGATATTTTTGGGAACACCACAGCTACCTTAAATTCTACCACCTTCTAGACTTTCCAGGAGAGAAAGGCCTAATAGCATATATAATGGCCAGCCATTCTACCAGCAGCTGAGAACTGTAATGTTTGTTAATATTACATTCCTCAATTTTTAAGTCATTCAGAATTTTTTTTCTTTTTTTAATGTTACGCTCAAATGTATAAAATAAATAGTACAATGACTATAATTGGAATGAGATTTCTCTCTCTCTCTCTCTCTCTCTCTCTCTCTCTCTCTCTCTCTCTCTCTGATTTAGCCTTCTGTTCAAATGGCTTTGAATACTTCATTCTATACATAAATGACACCCCCTACAGCAAGTTGGCTTATTGTGTTTTAGAAACACAAATAATCCAAAAAGAATGAATCTGAAAATATTTTAAAACATAAATAAGCAGGAGAGATTATTCAAATAGGAAGAGTTATATGCATTTTTTTTTTAGAAAGTGTAAGCTTAAAATAGAAACTTAAAATAGAAATTTACTTTAAATGTATTGGGTCAGTTTCTCAGTATATGAAGGCAGTGCCATTTCTTCATAAACTATAGTCTTCCTATTAACTACTATAAGACTCTGATCTCTTCACCTACCATTCACACACAAAAAAGAAAATTAGTCCTGACAAATTTGAGTCATGGTAATTAGTTAGTTTTGTAAAATTAGTCTCTTATGCAACAGGCCAGTTGGTTTTGCAAATTATTTTTTAAAAAATTCATTCTTTTTATGTAAGTGTTTAAAGTGTTTAGCATATAGTAATCTCTAAAACTACTCTGGCAAATATGGCACTATTATTATCCATGTATTTTGAGGAAGGGAACTGTGGCTAAGTAGACTGCCAAGGCTACTCCATGATCTCTGCCACGAGTTTTTGAATCTACTGATACTTGATCAAAGACCTTCCAGGTTCACCATTCATTCTCTTAGGCACTTGGCTACATTAGCTATTATTTGTACCTTGATAGTTAATACTGGGCATATCTCTTTGGGTTATGAAAAGTCCTCTACTTTAGCTTTAACACAACTGTTTTCTTAATAATGAAAGGACCAAGAGAAATCTGATAAAAAATATGATCCAACAGATCTAATTTATTCAATATTCAGACTGTTATTTAACAATTGGCTAAGAAGCAGACTTGTTTTACTTACTATATGTTTACATGCTGTTCTTTCTAAAACTCAAGGTGGATTACAGAATAAAAGTAATGTACTTATGACTATATAAGTCATGCAATGAGCAACACAGTAGTACAGAATTAAATTCAGACCAATTCAGTAGTACAGACCAAATTTGCCAATGGAAAATTTTTCCTGCCTCTTCTTTGCCATTGAAGCCCACTGATCTCCATGAAATGCTGCTCCTGGGGGATACGGACCCAGTGGAATTACAGGAGAGGGGTCTGCAGCAGGGAATGGGGAGTTGGTGGAAACTGCTGATTTACTGTGGAACCAACCCAGTGTGAACAACAAACAAGGCATGGCATGACCTAGGAAATGGAACTACCAAGATAGAAGACAATGCAGTACAAGCAGGATACTACTTACAATAATAATTGCAGTGGACTACAATCCTATTCCATTAATAAAGGCATCTTCCCAAGCTATTCCATTCTGCCACAGTTCTAATCCCTTCATAAAAAATGCCCTTTGAACATTACTGTTTTGCACATTCTGCAGAATGATAGAAGTGTGGAACCTTCCTGAGCTCCTCAGGCAGGCTGTTCCACAATGTAGAAGCTGTCAGGTTTTGCCTTGGATGCCATGGCGTTGGGCACTGCAGTGCCCGGCTTTGACCACAGGGGGGCATCAGGGATACTGCAGGACCCTGCTCTGTGGAAGGAGGGGCAGTATACATTACCCTAACACCCTCTCAGTCCACTCACCGGCCTGCTCAACCTACCCCAGCCATCACTCACACTTCTTCTTCTTCACTAACCTCACATCCTCATACTCTCTCACTTTCCACCACTCCTACTCCACTCCATCACTCCTACACAACCCACCATACCCTGTGGGTAGGCTTTCCTTTTATCCCTTCACCAATTACCTGCTCTACCTGTCAGCCACACTCCCGTCCAGCCCTCTAGCCACACCCTTCGCTGACTCAGGCAACTGCACTGGGGTTTGCTCTGCAGGCTGCCCAGGGCAGTCACACCTGTTCCTCCTTGGCTGGCTGACAGGCTTTTCCTGTAGAGTGCCTTAGGCAGCTGCACCTGTGGCTGCTTGTCTCCCTGCCCCACCTCACTCTGGCTAATCCCTTCTAGCCTGTCTGCAGATTAGGGCATGGCCCTGTGGTGCCTTGACTGCCTTCCCTCTACTGCTGGTAAGGTTTGTCAGGGTTTGTCGTGGGCGCCACTGGGCAGGGCGCCGGCATACCTGGCTCTGACTTCAAAGGGGTGTCAGGGATACTGCAGGACCGTGCTCTGTGGAAGGAGGGGTGGTATTCATCACCCAGACTCCCTCTCAGTCCACTCGCTGGCCTGCTCAACCTTCTCCCAGCAGTCCCCTCAATCTCTTCCTTTGTCAACTTTCCTCCTCACATGCTCTCGCTCCGCTCCATCACTCCTACACAACCCACCATGCCCTGTGGGTGGACTTTCCTTATATCCTACCCCTCATCCCAGGCTCCACCTACCAGGCCACACCCCTTCTTTGCCTTCCAGTATTGTCCTGGGCTGCCTCAAGCAGTTGCAGCTGGGGTAGCTGATTTGGCTGTGTTGGCCCACAACAGCTGTGTCTCATTGGCTGGCTGTCAAGCCTCTCTGGCTGAGCTGATTGCTGAAGGCAGGCCCAGCTGTGGCCCCGTGGCTGGCTGCCCAGCTTCTCCAACAGAATGCCTCAGGCAGCTCCACCTGGAGTTGCTTTGCTCCTTGCATCCCCTGAGCCAGCTTATTGCCTTCTATCTGGGCTGTAGGCTGGGGCATGGCTCTGAGCTGCTGCTTCTCCTTCCTGACTGGTAAGGCCTCTGCTTGGTCAGCTGGTGGCTGTCTGTCCCCGCTGCCTTTGCCCTCTCCCTCTTCTCTGCCCCTTCTGGTTTGACCCCACTCTCCCTGCTTGGCCTCATAGAGTCCCACTGGAGGGTGGGACTAGCTGGCCTCCACCTGCCCCTTCTAACCCTCTGAGGCTTGGGTGCTTCTCTCCCTTCCTCTTGAGTAGGTAGGGCTTCTTTCCCTCCTGTGTGGGAAGGTCCTGGCCCTGGGGGTCTGCTGGGGCAGCTGGGCAGCTGTCTCCTGTCCTCTCCTCCTGGCAAGTCTGGGGGGCCTGCTGCAAACCCCAGACAAGGTATCTGTTTGGTTAGCTGCTGGCTGGCTGTCCCTGCTTCCTGTGCCCTGTCCCTCTGGTCTGGCCTCCTCTTGGTTGTCCTCATTCTCCCTGCCTGGGCTCCTAGACTCTCATTGGAGGGTGGGGCTAGCTGGCCTCCACCTGCACCTTCTAAACCTCTGAGGCTTGGGTGCTTCTTTTCCTCCCTCTAGTGCTGGCAGGTTCTGGCCCTGGATGTCTGCTGGGGCAGCTGGGCAGCTGTCTCCTGTCCCCTCCTCCCAGCAAGTCCAGGGGATGCACCTCAGACCCCAGACAGAAGCCACAGTGGACAATGTGCATTTCTCATTTCCCCTTTATCCTTACAACTACCTTGTGAAGTATTTTAGGTGGCAAGATAAGTATCTGACCCAAGTTCACTTAGGCCGTTTTCATGTCTTTAAAATAGTCCGGACTCACTGAACGCTGGCAGCTTCGTTGCATGATTTCTGACTTCACCTGGATGCAAGTCATTATGAGGGCACCATGAAAACAACATCATGGAAGATGGGCATGAACAGCAATATGAACTAAAAAAAAAGCCATGAACAGCCCAATCAGCTGTTCACGAACAAGCTGTTTGTGAGGCCCCATTCTAAATGAACGTCGCAAGCCTCGTTCATTGCTGTTCGTTGCTGTTCATCAAGCCAGATAACCTGGCACCTGCAATCAATTCCCTTGGCAATTGGCGGCAAGGACTGTCTGAACTCTGTCTGAACCCCTGCTGTTGCCCTGGAAACCACAATCTAAGCCCAATTTAGCTTGATAGGCAGGTCTTCCATTCAAGTGTGGAGCAGGGGGGAGGTGGGCTCCCAGGTCTGGTTTTGCAGACAGTGAGGGAGAGACAGTTGCTGTTGGCATTTTGACAGGGAGAGTACATTGGAGCTTGAATTTTCTTTGTGTGTAGTGGGAAAGGGATCTACCTCTTCAGGTTCCAGGGCTGCTGCCAGGCTCTGAAGCCAAGCTATTATTTATTACAGGTACATTTCCAGCTGCCTGCTTAAGTAGGGTTTCTGGGAGTGGTGTGGTAGGGATCTTGATGACTGGAGGTGGGCCTGCTGGCCCCCATGAACAACAAACATGTTTGTGAACAGGTCATGTTCATCAATGTTCATTGTTCATTGTTGGCAACAAACAACGAACACCATGTTCAGTTTTTTTTTTCTGTTTGTGCCCATGTCTGATCATGATAGGGTGACATCAGAAATTGCACAGCAAAGCCACCAGCATTTGGTGAGTTTTGCGGTATTTTAAAGATGTGTGAAAACAGGCCTAGTGAACTTCATGGCTGATTGGCATGATCTAAGAACTTCATGGCTGATTGGCAATTTGAACTCAAGTGTCTTGTGCCAAGCCAGATCACTGTACTACACTAACAGCTTTCCTCATTCCTCTATTGTTTGAAACAGTTACCAAGCAAGCACATTTATTTATGAAGGATTAACAATGATACTTCAGTAGGTCATCCATTTTTTTACCATCATCCCAGAACATACCTCCCCATACTTCCACATTTATTATCTTTCTGGCTATCATTCAAGTTTTCATTGTCAGGCCAAATAACTAAAACCAGAAGAAGATGAGTAAATCAAATATGATCTTCAGACAGTTCTAGTGATGAATCTGTTTCGTGGACTTAATAAGTATAGTGAAAGGCCGCATCCAACAGGTTTAGTATAATGGCCAACATATAGCATAAGCAGAGCACCCAAATGCAAATTTCAGACCTTTTACATGTTTATACTCACATATAAACAAGTTTGCAATGAACATCTTCGTCACTTAATGCTAATCCTACCTAAATTGGAGATACATATGATATTAGTACAGCAAGTCATCACTGGCATTTCGAAATGCATTCTTTCTGATTATAATGCCTAGTTCTCTTTCCTACTGCTCTCCTTGTCTCTAAATGATAAAATGTTATTCTCTTTGAGAGCATTAAAGAAATATATTGAAATGGATTCAGACTGCCTCCTTCTCCAAGTCATAAGGTTTTAAATAGCAATGAGATAGTAAACTTCTGCCAGCATTACACTGTACGTCTTCTCTGATTCAGTGCTCTCATTCATCTTGCTGCTCTTTAATTTGTAAAGATGTAGGCAACATATAAATATTCATGGCAGGTCTGAAAATAGACCATACAGCTTCCCGTCTTTATGCTAAGAGTAAGCAGAACATGAAATAGTTACAGGCAGGGTTGGGAAATGATATACTTCAGTCATCCTTCAATAGAAAGAAAAGGATGGGGTAACTGAGGCCTGCAGATGAATCTCAGGGCTGGTGTAAGCTTGGCAAATGGGACCATGAGGTGAAGAACAAAGAAAAGATTTAATAGCTTACAGGAACAGTTGTTCAAGCCTTCTGATATTGATGTTAAAAAAACCTCAGGCTTGAGGGGAAATGTATGTCACAAACCTCATGCTGTTCACATCACAGAAAAATCAACAAAAGGTCCAAGTTATGTTACAATGGACATCTGACAGGTCATTCATATTCAGTTTCAATTTACACCTGAGAGAATCTACACTAATATATTTTGGCTCATAATCTGACAAAACCACTTGAAACATCATCTATGTATTTGGGGTTGGACAAAGAGCCAAAACACACGTTAAGAAAAACCTAGGTTCAGCACGTGTTCTCTTACCTCAAGGTTTGCTGGGATCTGTAGGCGTCCTGGAAGCTTAAAGTTTAGCATTTACAGAGCAGCAAAAAGGGGAAGGGAAATACAGGAGCCTCTATTTTAAGCTTTAAGCTTCCAGGACGCCTTTAAGCTTCCAGGACGCTTACAGATCCTTTAAGCTTCCAGGACTTTAAGCTTCCAGGACCCCTACAGATCTTTAAGCTTCCAGGACGCCTACTTTAAGCTTCCAGGACTCCTACAGATCCCGGCAAACCTTGAGGTAAGAGAACACGTGCTGAACCTAGGTTTTTCTTAACGTGTGTTTTGGCTCTAGATAGTCTGTATGGCCCCTTCCAACTCTATGATTCTATGATATGAATTTTCAGCATGGCCAAATCTGAGAATACTTAACTCCAGAGACTGGGGCAGTGAATGGATAAGACAGATCTTTCAAAAAAACTGAGAAATGCCTCCAGTTTACAGAAAAATCTAAAATCTAAAAACAGCAACAAAACAAAAAAGGCAGCGGGCAGATATCATTATTGGCCATCACCTTGAAGACTTGTTTTTATAAAACAAAGAGAGCTATAAATTATTAAATAAGTAAAATCCTCTCCAAATTTCAGTGAAAGCAATGAACAGTAATAAAAGGAGACAATTGAAAGAACATGTTTTTGGCAGTCTCTGACACCACCACATTCTCAGTAGGGCTACCAACCTCAAGGAGGGGCTTAGAATTCTCCCAGAATTACAACTGATATCCAGACTACAAAGAATACTTCCCCTAGAGGAAACAGTAGCTCTGTGGTATATGCGATGACAGCGCATACAATAATAAAAGATATAACTATTAATAGTCAAGATACATACAATTATAATCTTTTAAATTACCAGAGTATCTCAGAGGATACAGGGTTGTCTCTCACCATCACTGCTGAATCTTAGCCAGTGCATGAGTTTCTTTAGAGGAATAGCTTCCCTCTCAGTCTTTCTACTCTATTTTCACTGTGAGGCACAGCAGGACATGCAACAGAATGAGATTGCTAATTTTACTCCCCTTTCACCACAGCCATCTGATCCTCCTCTGGAAGATCAGATGGCTGTGGTGAAAGGGGAGTAAAATTACTCCAGATTACTATACTTCCAGCATCTATCAGGGTATTTGGATGAGAATGCACTTGTCAGATATGGAATATAGATCTCGTGTCTAATACTAGTTGCTAGGATTAGAATACTAGGATTATACTTTACAAAATGCTTCATTAAATGCTTATATGTCTGCTTCTAAGACTGCAGGATCAAGAACTTGCATTTGCAACTTTCCTGCAACTTTCCTTTTCTTCATCAACTTTAGCCTGAAATTTCCAAAGCTCTAGTTAGAGACAGAAAATTGTTTTAAGCACATGTAGGAAAGGTAAAAAGCAGAAGGTGATGCTGAAGATAAAGGCTGTGTCACCCCTACCCCAACCCTGAAGCAGACTGTACTGTGCCATCCTGATATACATGATATGCAGTTGAATATCTCCATGCAGTCAGCCTCTTCCTTCAACTCACCCCAACTAGTGTTGCAAGATAAGGGGAAGCAACCCTGAAATACTGGAGACAGAACACAAAGCAAATGGGGTCCACTGGTCAGGGGAGGCCAGTATAACCAGGGATTAAAGTTCAAATCCTAGCAGAGCATCCCTGAACACTGCAGTAGTATGGCTGCCACTATTTCCCCCCAAAAGTCCTAGTCAGGGCTTTTTTTCTGGGAAAAGAGGTGGTGGAACTCAATGGGTTGCCCTCGGAGAAAATGGTCACATCAACGGTAAGGTGCTAATATCATCTGTGCAGAGGGCAATCCAAGTGGTGCAGAGGGCAATCTAAACTCCCCTCTGTCTGGAGATCAGGGGGCGGGGCCACCAGCCATGTGACCATTTTCAAGAGGTTCCGGAACTCCGTTCCACCGTGTTCCTGCTGAAAAAAAAACCCTGGTCCTAGTACAGAGACCTGGAAAAGCAAGTCTCTGGCCTTGCTGGATATTACCTGGGAGTCAGCTATTTGGAGCCTACCACAAACACACAAAAAAATTACAAAGGTAAATGGGCAAGCTGAGCTGGGCACTGATTTAGGCTGAAGCTGAGAACCAAAGAAACACTACATCATTATAAAGAATATTTTCATTTATTCAAGTTATGGATAAAAAGTTATATTTTAGAAAGTGTGCAAAAGGCTAAATAAAACAATAAAACTAGCTAAAACATACATGCCAGCAGGATCTTTGTTATGGTCCCAAGGACCCAAGCAGGTGTGCAGGGGACTGGGGAGCATGGGGCACTTACCCCCATGTTTTCACTTTGAGTATGCACAAATGTGCTATGGCTTCTTCCTTCAACCCATCCCACTCATTTTCTAATGGGATAAGGGAGAAGCCATGGCACATGCCTGCACATTCAAAGGGGCAGTTTTCAGTCAGCATGCACTAGGACTCCTTGGCAGAGAGGAAGTGCTTGCACAAGCTTCTCTCCCTTGTGCTCCCTTCCCCAGCTGGCCAGGTGAGCAGGGCTGAAGGACAAATCCTGAAGGGCCTCAAAAAGAACCAATAAAACAAATGCAAGTTGGGGGCATAAAAGATGAAGGCAAAAGCTATGAGCCAAGAACAAAATCCATAATTCCCTTTTCCAATGTATGCCAAATTGTCCAGAAACCTGGTGGGATCTTATTAACGAATCCATGCCCTGCAATTACATGCTGTTGATGTTCTGCAGCTACATCAAGTCTGCATTGCATTGCCATGCCCTTCCCATGGGAACTGCAGTTGGGTCAGATAAGCTTAAGTGGCTGGGAATCTTCAGCCTTGCCTCCACCTAACCTTGGCTGCAAAACTGTGGAGTCATTCTCATAATAGCAACTCTTACCCATAATGCATCCAGACTCTTGCCAAGAGGCTATCTCTTCTGGCCATGCAAGCTAGTTCTTTAAAATGGACAGAGCTGATGGGCCTGGTAAAAGGGCAACATAGAAACTTATGGTGCCAAGCAAGACATTTTTCTTCTTATATCTTAAATCATATTTAATATTTTAGCGATTTGAGCCTTGTTTAGAGAACATTTCATGCTATTGAAAGCCACCTACAGAGGCCACACTTTCTTTTCAAGTCACATGCTTTTTCAGGAGGCATTTTTGGCTGTACTCCTTAAGGTTGCCCACCTGGTAGCTATCAGAGCTCATTCTTTTTCGATAGGAACTCTCACTATGTGCATAGTAACAGAGGCAGTTTTGCAGATACTGTGGGTCCAAGGCCATAAGGGCTTAGTAGATGATGACTAGAATCTTGAACGGGAATCAGTAACTGATCAGCCAATGGAGTGACTGCACAATGGGCATGATATGCATGCTCCACATAGCAAATGAGCTGTAGCGTTCTGTACTAACTGGTGTTTCTGAGATGATTTTAAGGGTAGATCCGTTTGGAGGGCATTACAATAGTCTAGCTTGAGGTTACAGTGGCAGGGATCCATGTGGCCAAACTAGCTGAGCTGAGCTAGAGAGGAAGTACACATTCTGACATACCCTTTTTCAGAAGGGAACCTATCAATAGATTCTAAAACTACTATGGATGAAATCATCATCTGGGCAAAAAAAGTGTTATTGGAACCAAAGATGCTAAAGAATCCAAAACAAGCAAGAACTGGGCACTCTCCCATTTTGAAGAGTAAGTGGGAAGGGCAAAAGAAGTAAAGCAAAGGAGGGTCAGAGACCCTGGGATGCCATCAGCCCTACAAAAGAGAAGGGCAGAGATGGGCCTGGCAGAATTCTACTTTCCATTATCGATGGAGCTCTCCTGCTTGCAAGCAACTAACAGGTTTGGCCAACCTTGGGTGAATGAAAAGCTTAAATGAGATTAGCCTTTAAAATTCTGCCTTTATCTCATCTTTCTGATATATTCTGTAAATGCTGGCCCCAGACTCACCTGGAGCCAAGTTGCAGCCTGTGGGGTGGCAGAGTGGAGCTGAGGCAAGATGGCTGCCATTGCTGTTCCTGGCAGCCAGATGCAGCACCCCTGCACCTCTCAATCTTGAATCCCGGAGCCAGCCAATCTTGGCCAGCCTGGTCAGCTGGCCTGGGGGGGGGGGGGAGGGCACCAGACCTGGGAAACTCAGTCCCCTCTCCGCACTTTGCTATCAGCTTTTAGATCCCAATGCCAAACTGCCATAAATTGTGACAAGGAAAAATATAGCAAAGAACCCTGCAGACTGCAACACAAAAAACCCCCAACACTACCTAAAACCTGATCTGAGGAAGGGCTTGGAGGGATGCTACAAAAGCTGAGCATGAAGTGTGGAGAGGCGGAGCCAGCAGCCCTATTTATGCCCAGCCACTGATCTGAGCAGAGACTGTCTCCCACACGTCTGGCACCCGGCCCTATCACACACCCCACACCCATACCCTGGCTGGCTGACCATGCCGGCCAGGGTTGGCTGGCCCCAGGATTTGAAATTCCCAGACATGGGGATGCTGAAATGGGATGCTGGGAACAGGAATGGTGACCGCCATGTCTCAGTTCTCCTCCACCACACCATGGGCAACAATTTGGCCCTAGGTGGGTCCAGGGCCGGCATTTGTAGCCCAGCATTGACAGGCAGAGGAGGGGAGGAGGCAAGGCTGACACAGGCAAGCCAAACCACTGACACAACTGGTTGGAGTAAAAGTAGGCCACAAAGTTATTTGGAATGCATACAGATTGTGGAGCATTGGCAATGCACAGGGATTAGATCCTGAGCATTGGCTGACCCGCCTGCCAGCCAACGAACTACCGCACCCCATCATACCGAAGTTGGGGGGGGGGGAACCAAGGAGTGGCAGCCAGTGGGATGCTACATGGATGTAAACCCCTTTGTGGATCCCCTGCCACCTGGAAGTGAGTATGCCCTGGCAGCCCCCTGCTAGGTGTGCACCACCATACCTCACTCCCAGGATTCCTTAGGGGAATTCCCTTACTGGGAAGACTGGATATGCAGGTGGCAGTCTCCCCCCAAAAGGATCGGATCCCAATGCCAAACCTCTACAAGAGCCACTGAACAGTTCCCACCAAAGCTCCTAAAGCTGCAACCAATCCAAAAGGCCATCCCTGACATCCTGCAGCCAGATTCCTGCCCCCACTGGACAGGTGCACAACATCTAATAAAGTTGTGGCCTCCTTTTACTCCAACCTGCTATATTAGTGGTTTTGTCACCTTGCCTCCTCCTCTCCTCTTGTCTGCTCATCAATGCTGGGCTGCAAAGGGTACAATTGTGAAAATTTGATGTAAAACTGGAACAATGAGAAGTAAACCAAGCCAGCCCACCAACCAACGAAACAAACAAACAAAAACCCAGATTGTATTAGTTAATTTGTTCTGATTCAGATTTGTTTTCATTTCAAGATGAATGAAAGTGAACTGGGCTGTTTGATCTCATTTTTTAATTAGTTTTGAAGCAAATTCATGTTTTTATTAGTTTTGAAGTTAATACATGTCACCATGCATTCCTACATTGCAATGCTGTTTCTGTTTAGGCAGCAAAAAAGAGAAAATTTTCTCTTACCCCATAGTTTTGACCTTTTCTCAAATTTCAGAGTCATTAAGCAAGAGAATAAGAGATAGGCTATTAAAATCTGCTGGCAAAAAAAAAAGTAAAACCAGACAAATGAGGAGTATCAGCAGTAACACTCAAGCCTTATAAGGAAGGACAAGAATAGCTCAAATTCTAGCCAGTCATATTAATGATTATGAACATTAGAAAGAATGATTAAATGGTTTAGTTTCCTGATTTAAGTGTAATCACTGAAATCAAGATGTTGTATCTGACAAGTCAATGACAAGTTTTCTCACTGTTTAGAATCATTAGAGAAGTAAAACTCATTTTTTCCTGATCCATAGCTCTGATAGAACTGCACTTCTTCCTTCCTTCCACCCAAAGGGCAAGAGTGTTTAATTCTCCTTGCTTCCATGCTGCCCACTGCCCAGACATTTTTCTTCCAGCTCATTTCCAAAACTCGAGGTGATGAATCACAGCAAAGTAAGGTGAGGGAGAATTCCTTTACGTGTACTTTCTTTACATTTGTGATGCTTTTGAAATTCAAATATGACCATTGCTTCATAAGGGGGCAGGCTAGTTCAGATTTGACATTTTAACCACAGGAGTAGGGAAATAAAACAGTTAACTTCAACCCTTGAAGATTGTCTCATAAACCTTTTTTGTTTTAGGATTAGAATGCATGGACAAGTAGTAAAGTTACACAGAGACACCAAGTAGTAAATCTAAATTCAAAAATCTCAAGCTGGTTTTTCTTCTATTTACTATCTGTCTTTAAAATTGAAAGTGGTAACAAATCAGTTGTGTGTGTGTGGGGGGGGGGGTTGCAATAAAGCCATATAATCACACCAGAAAGAAGAACCATAATTAGCACCAGAAAGTAGTACTATAATCATACCAGAAAGTAGTATCAGTTTCCTGTTCATGGCTGATGGGCAGGACATGAGCAGAACCGTTGTTTCTGGAATAATTATGCATGATACCAGAAATAATTATGGGTACTATTTATTTATTATTTGTTAAAAGACAATGCCAGTTGCCTTCAGAGGATTTATTTCCTGTTGTCTGTTGACTCTCTCTCTCTCTCTCTCTCTCTCTCTCTCTCTCTCTCTCTCTCTCTCTCTCTTTTAATATGTATTTTTCTGTTCAGTTAGAATCATTTCAGAACAAATAGAAAGAACTTGCTGGAACACCTTAGGGTAATATTTTAAAACTCGTGTAAAGACATGTAAAAGCAGTCTCGCTGTCATAAATCTTTCAACAATTTCAGTATGCTATGCATTTTCCTTTCTTCATAGTGGCAAATAAAAGGGGGGGAGAGTAATGGAGAGATTAACGGCTCAGGATCCAATTCAACTACAAACATATTTAAAATATGCATCGCGAAGGAAATATATAGACATTTTTCTTCTTATATCTTAAATCATATTTAATATTTTAGCGATTTGAGCCTTGTTTAGAGAACATTTCATGCTATTGAAAGCCACCTACAGAGGCCACACTTTCTTTTCAAGTCACATGCTTTTTCAGGAGGCATTTTTGGCTGTACTCCTTAAGGTTGCCCACCTGGTAGCTATCAGAGCTCATTCTTTTTCGATAGGAACTCTCACTATGTGCATAGTAACAGAGGCAGTTTTGCAGATACTGTGGGTCCAAGGCCATAAGGGCTTAGTAGATGATGACTAGAATCTTGAACGGGAATCAGTAACTGATCAGCCAATGGAGTGACTGCACAATGGGCATGATATGCATGCTCCACATAGCAAATGAGCTGTAGCGTTCTGTACTAACTGGTGTTTCTGAGATGATTTTAAGGGTAGATCCATTTGGAGGGCATTACAATAGCCTAGCTTGAGGTTACAGTGGCAGGGATCCATGTGGCCAAACTAGCTGAGCTGAGCTAGAGAGGAAGTACACATTCTGACATACCCTTTTTCAGAAGGGAACCTATCAATAGATTCTAAAACTACTATGGATGAAATCATCATCTGGGCAAAAAAAGTGTTATTGGAACCAAAGATGCTAAAGAATCCAAAACATTAACAAAGATTAATTTAAAAAAAATGGAGAGGGAATTCACGTTCTTAGAACATGGTACTTCTTTAACCAACAGTGCAAAACTAGTTTCAAAATGTAATATTCCCCATTGCATACCAGTGCCTCAGATTTTAGCAATGAACTTGCAGGAGAAACCACAATGGCATTGTATTCCCTCTGATTATTAGTTCTGTCTACTTATTGAATCCAGATGATGATTTCATTCTGTAGATCATCCATAGCTAGTATCAGTTACTCACAACCACCCTCTTGGCCCTCAGCTACTCTGGTTATCTCATTTTACTTCACTCTTTGACTTTTCCGTTTTGTGCCAAATTTTGCCAAGAACCACCTTAGTTCTCAACCCCTTCTATCTGGTATTGTTACTGTGGTAGTTAGGCTGTCACCACAAAAATGATTTTAGGCGCTTGGCCCCTTTTTGAACATCAGAAATTCTGTATGTGTGTTCACATGTGCATGTGCATGCAAGCAAATGCACTTTCATGAGGCCGAGGCAGAACTTGTGGGTTTTATCCCCATCCTCTTTTCTTCCCATCTCTCTCTGTCCGTGGTATTCTTGCAGTTCCTGAATGAGACCTAGTTGCGTGGCATAATGTAGTTGGGATTTCTTTAAGAAGACAGTTCACAGTAAAAAGTCATGACCAGAAGAACCTTTAATAACTGAACATAAATCCTAGGAAGCACTGATACTTGGGAACAATCACTAGACAGAGAAATTTATGCATGGCATTAGAAAAAGGACTCAAAGGTACATTGCTATCAAACTGTATACTTACAAAAGTACCTTGATATTCCTCTTCCTAGGAATTGGTCTAAAACTGCGCAGACTGACAGAACTTGCCTTTGATATTAGAGTTGTGACATAGAACTTGAATCTAGGCTAACAGTTTTATAGATTTCCCTGCACCCTGGGATTTTCTTCTCTAACCCAATCAGATTTGTAGGGGTGCAAGCTCAAAGTTTTCCTTCAAACCTACTCTTTATTATTCCATTCAAATGTCTGGATAATGGAGATTAAGGCACCCATGATGGAAAATAGAAACACTCCATCATGGCTTCTTTGACAGGTTGGTCAAATGGTGAGATGAGTCCAGGATTCACTTCTGCTCTTAGCTGCATCACCATATACCTGTCCATCTCTTTCTGAGATGTAATTTTAGGATTGAATTGCCCACATCCCACAGCGGTGCCTGTGTTTATAAGTCAATGCATGATTAGCTGGTAGCTGAAGGTATAAAGAGGATTTTTTGTTTTTGTTTTTGAAATTCATCCTTATTTGGGGTGCAGTAACTTTCATTTTTGCATTGCTTGAATAAGAAGTTATTCATTAATTTGGTTATCCAAATTAATCAGTTGGTCATTAATTTGGTTATCCACCATGAAAGTTAGTAGGACTGTTGGGAGAAGATTGTAAGATTAAAATAGAAACATAATGCTGGAAATGACCACAAGGATTATCTAGTCCATCCCTACACAATGCAGGAAATTTACAGTTATCTTTTCCCCTCACCACCCCTTCTCTATGTCTAGAAGAAGGCAAAAAATCTCCAGGATCTCTGGCTAATTCCTTCCTGAACCCAAAGTGGTGATTGGCATTGCCTTGGGCATATAAGAAAGGGCCACGAGAGCCTAGCACCATTCATCCCTTCATGCACTCACTCTCCTGACATTCATATTAAGTCACAGAATCATCATAGCTGTGACCATCTAGCCTCTTCTTAAATACCTCCAAGGAAGGAAAGTCCACCACCTCCCAAGGAAGCCTGTTCCACTGAGGAACCACTCTGTCAGGAATTCCTTCCTAATGTTTAGCTGAATACTCTGTTGGTTTAATTTTAACCTGTTGTTTCTGGTTGAACCCTCCGGGTCAACAGAAAACAACTCCCCTTCATCCTTTGTGTGACAGCCCTTAAAATACTTGAAGAAGGATATCATATCACCTTTCAGTTGTCTTCTCTTCAGGCTAAAAATATCAAGCTCCTTTAACCTTTCCTGATAGGACTTGGTCTCTAGACCTCTCACCATCTTATATGCCCTCATTTGGACTCACTCCAGCTTGTCTATATCTTTCTTCAGTTGTGGTGCCCAAAACTGATCACAGTACTCTAGATGAGGTCTAACCAGAGCAGAGTAGAACAATACCAGCACTTTGCATGATCTGGATACTATGCTTCTGTTGATACAGCCTAAAATTGCATTTGCCTTTTTAGCTACCACATCATACTGCTGACTCATGTTCATTGTATGGTCCACTAAGACCCCTAGATCCTTTTCACACATACTACTGCCAAGACAAGTCTCCTCCATCCTATAATTGTGCATTTGATTTTTCCTACCTAAATGCAGAACTTTACATTTATCCTTGTTGAAATTCATTTTATTTGTTTTAGCCCAGTTTTCCAGCCTGTCAAGATCATCCTGTATCCTGACTCTGTCTTCTACTGTATTTGCTACCCCTCCCAATTTAGTATCATCTGCAAATTTAATAAGCATTCCTTCTATTTCTTCATCCAAATCATTTATAAAAATATTGAAACAGAACAGGTACCAGGATCGATCCCTCAAGCACTCCAAGAGGACAAGGAATCATTTGGGTGCTATCTGTCAACCAATTACAGATCCACCTTACAGTAATAGGATCCAAACCACATTTTACCAACTTGTCAACAAGGATATTATGTGGAATCTTATGAAAAGCCTTTACTGAAATTGAGATAAACTAAGTTGACAGCATTCCCCTGATCCAGCAAGGTAGTAACTTTCTCAAAAAAAGAAAAAAAGGTTAGTCTGACATGACTTGTTCTTGAGAAGCCCATGCTGGCTCTTAGTAATCACAGCCATTGTTTCTAAATGCTCAAGGACTGACTATTTGATTATTTGTTCTAAAACTTTTCTAGGTATAGACATAAAGCCGATGGGTCGGTAGTTACCCAGATCTTCTTTTTCCCCCTTTTTGAAGATGGGGACATTTGCCCGCCTCCAATATTCCGACACCTCACCTGTTCTCCAAGAATTCTCAAAAATAATGGAAAGAGGCTCAGGAATTATATTTGTGAGTAGACATGGGCATGAACCACATTATGAACTCAAAAAAAACCACGAACAGCCTGATCGTCTGTTCGCGATCCGGCAGTTCATTAGGGTCCATGGCCAACGAACCAGCATTCATAAGAGGCCCGGTTCATTGCGTTCTTCCACGGTTCGTGAAGCCAGACAGTCAGGCACCATCAATCAATTCCCTTGGAAACAGAGCCGGGGGAATGCCTGAATTCTGTCTGCACTCCTTCTGTCGCCCTGGAAACCCAAATCGAAGACCAGCTTACCTTGATCGGCAGGTCTTCCTTCAAACCATGGAGAGGCAAAGTGGTTACAACTTGGGAGAATACACCCGGGGGAGGGAGGGGGAAGGGTGGTGTTCTGTAGCCATGGACATTCCAATCTCATCCCTGCAAACCCTGATAGGCAGCTCTGATGGCCAACCACAGACCTCCCGTGTTGATCTGTGGGACCTGTGCTTATAAATAGCAGTGGGCTCCCAGGCTGGGTTTCACTTTCAGTGAGCAGTGGAGCATGACAGAACTGTTGCTTGCTACTTGCTAGCCTTTGGGGAGAGAGACAGAGAGAGTATAACTGAGCTTGCATTTTTGGGATAGGCATCTATCTCCTCTGGGTCCAAAGCTGCTGCCAGGCCCTGGAGCCAAGCTCAGTGGGCACCTCAGCTGAGGGCTAACATTATTATCACTGCCTGATCTGGTCAGGTCTCTGGGAGTGCTGGGCTAGTGCTCTACTCCCTCCCTCTGGTTCCAGGGCTGCTGCCAGGCCCTGGGGCCAAGCACACTGGGCACCTCAGCTGAGGGCTAACATTATTATCACTGCCTGATCTGGTCAGGTCTCTGGGAGTGCTGGGCTAGTGCTCTACCCCCTTCCTCTGGTTCCAGGGCTGCTGCCAGGCCCTGGGGCCAAGCTCGGTGGGCACCACAGCTAAGGGCTCATAGTATTATTAGTGCCTGTTTGGGTCAGGTCTGTGGGAGTGGTGGGCTAGGGCTGTAGTCCCTCCCTCCCTCTGGTTCCAGGGCTGCTGCCAGGCACTGGGGCCAACCTCGGTGGGCACCTTAGCTGAGGGCTCACACAGTAATATTAGTGCCTGATAGGGTCAGGTCTGTGGGAGTGGTAGGCTAAAGCTCTAGTCCCTCCCTCTCTCTGGTGCCAGGGCTGCTGCCTGGCTCTGGCGCCAAACTCAGCGGGCACCACAGTTGAGGGCTCACAGTGTCATCTCCTTTTCTGTCCTTTTTAATTCTAGCTTGGTGACACAATGATTCTTCATGTTGTGTTGGCTGTCAAGGGTGATCGTGGGGTGAAGTGCAATGGCAGTCCTCCTGGTTTACTTGTGGAAAGCAGTAGGGGGCAGCAGAGAGTCCTCCTGCTCCCCCAAATTCACCTGTGGGGGCTGAGGAGGAGGCCAAAGAGGTCTTTCTGCAGGGGGGAGAGAATCTCTCTCAACATTTTGAGGAGGGGGTGGGTGATGGATCCCTGGAGGAATGGTTTGTGTGTTATAAAGGATCCCTCCTGTCCCTATCCCAAACTCTCGGTGGTGTCCCCACCTGCAGTCCACCTCTTACCCCGTTGTCCATGGCCAGCTCCACAGCACAGCCTTTAACTGTTTATCCTCCTTCCCCTGGGACAGTTAGTGGTCCATGTTTCAATGCCTCCATATGGAGGCACTTTCAGGCCCTTCCTAATGACCCCCATGTGGTGCGTTACCATGCCTGTGATGTCCTGGTGTGCAGGGGCAAAAACCCAAAGCACCTGTCTTCGACAGTCCTGACTCAGCACCTGAAGATGCACCACCCAAGCCTGTCCCCCTTCTCGCCCAGTGAAACACCCATTGAGGGGAGAAAGGGGGCGACAAGCTCTTCTGAGTGGGGATAGGTGGTAGGGTCACTTTGCCCTGAGGGTGATGCTGGTGGGAGCAGAGTGCTCTGGCAGGCTGTGCTCATAGAGGTTGTCCCCTCGGGATCTGGGACAGTGCTGCTTAGATTCGCGGGGTTGAGGGATCAGGAGGTGGGCCTTCACATCTTGGCGGAGATTATTGCCCTACATGGCTTGGCCATATCCATCGTGGAGTGTGTGGGGTTTCGCAGGCTACTAAAACATTTCACCCCTTAGTTCTCCATGCCATCGCCGTGCACCCTTGCCCGTCGAGTCCTGTGGATATCTTGAATGAGGGCTGGTATGTTTGGTCAGATTTAGCCAGGCCCACTCCCACTGCTAACAGGCTTCTGAGACCTTTACAGGCCTTCCTGGCACAGCCAGATCATCGTGACACCTCCTTTCTGCGAAGGCAAGAAAGTGGGTGATGCTGGCAGCAGCCTCCTTTGGGCACTTGCGCAACAGCTCAGGAGCTGTTGCACATATAGTTGAGCCACACGGTGCCCTCTGAGCTGGGGGGTATGGGTCCCTCAACTCATGTTCTTCCCGCAAAGGCAGGAAGGTGGCTGATGTCAGCTGCTGCTGCTGTCCCATTTCTGTCTCTCCCTCTCAGGAACCACTCTGACCCATCCAAGCAATGTCTCCTGTCCTGCCCATCCCCTTCTTTCTGCAAAGGCAGGACAATGGGTTATGTCAGCTGCCGCTTCACGAGGGACTATCCTGTTACTGCTTCCTCTTTGGTCACAGGGGACAGCTCGGCTGCAATCATGCAGCCAATTGTACCATATAGGGATACAGTCAGTTGCACAGCATGGTGGCTCCCCTGTCAACAGGACTCACTGGACCCCTTTCAGCCAGGTGTGAATGTGTCCCGCAACTACCATCCTTTCTGCAAAGGCAGGAAGGTGGGTGATGCTGGCTGTGGCCAGAGAAATCCTCAGGGGGACCCTTGGGTGAGGCCCCGCAGTTGCTGGGGGATCTTGCTACTTCCCCTCCAAATGACACGAGAACGCTACAAATAGACTCAGAGTCAGACACTGCGCACTCCTCTGCAACAGCTGGGTGCAGAAGCCGTGAGCTGTTGCTGGGGTGGCGCATGGAGTAGCCTCTGCGTGCCACCCCAGCAGCAGCTTGAAGCTTCTGTGCTCGGGGCTCTGCGAGCTGCCCAGCCCCCCTGCGGCACGTGATGACATCTGTGATGATGTCATCACGCAGTCCATGGCGTGCGCGCGCACATGCCACCTCGGGCGCCAGAACCTCTGGCACCGGCCCTGCCTGGGCCAGATGGTGTTCACACAAGAGTGCTCCAAGAACTGTCTAGAGAACTTGCAGAGCCTCTGTCCATCATCTTCAAGGCCTCCTGGAGGACTGAGGATGTGCCACAAGATTAGAGAAGAGCGGATGTTATCCCAATCTTTAAGAAAGGGAAGAAGGATGACCCAGGAAACTATAGGCCAGTAAGTCTGACTTCGGTTACTAGGAAGATACTAGAGCAGATTTTAAAGGGATCAGTTTGTAAGCATCTGAAGGACTGCTTAGTGATCTGGGGAAGTCAACATGGTTTTGTCCCCAACAAATCTTGTCAGACCAACCTTGTTTCCTTCTTTGATCGAGTGACAAGCTTACTGGATTGTGGGAACTCTGTTGATGAGATTTACCTGGATTTCAGTAAAGCTTTTAATAAGGTTCACCATGACATTCTGATGGGCAAACTGGAAGACTGTGGAATAGACTATAGGACAGTTCGGTGGATAGGGAACTGGTTGGAGGACCGCACTCAAAGAGTGGTGGTCAACGGCGTTTCATCAGATTGGAGGGAGGTGTCCAGTGGGGTGCCGCAGGGCTCAGTTTTGGGCCCGGTACTTTTCAATATTTTTATCAATGATCTGGATGAAGGAGTGGAAGGGCTGCTCATTAAATTTGTTGATGATACCAAATTGGGAGCGGTAGCAAACACCCAAGAAGATAGAATTAAAATTCAACAAGACCTGAATACTCTGGAGAAATGGGTGGTTGTGAACAGGATGCAATTCAACATAGATAAGTGCACAGTATTACATCTGGGCCACAAAAATGTGAAGCACAAATACAGGATGGGGTAGTAGTGTACGCAAAAGAGATCTTGAGGTAAGAGTGGACTGTAAACTAAATATGAGCAGTCAGTGTGATGCGGTGGCAAACTCAGTCTTGGGTTGTCTCAAAAGGGCCATTGCATCGAAATTGCAGGAGGTCCTTGTCCCTCTCTACACGGCCTTTACACGGCAGTTCTGGAGGCCTCACTTCAAAAAGGATGTGGACAAAATCGAGAGGGTGCAGAAGAGAGCAACAAGAATGATCAGGGGTCTGCAGACTGAGCCCTATGATGAAAGGCTGAGGGCCTTGGGAATGTTTAGTTTAGAGAAGAGGAGATTGAGGGGGGACATGATTGCTCTCTTTAAATATTTGAAAGGCTGTCCTTTGCAGGGCATGGAGCTGTTCCAGTTGGCAGCAGAGGATAGGACCCGAAGCAGCGGTCTTAAATTACATGTAGAAAGGTACTGGCTGAATATTAGAAAAAAAAATTTCATGGTCAGAGTAGTTCAAAGGTGAAATCAGCTGCCTAGGGGGGTGGTGAGCTCCCCTTCACTGGCAGTTTTCAAGAAGAGGCTGAATGAATATTTATCAGGGATGCTTTAGGCTCATCCTGGGCAGGGGGGTGGACTAGAAGGTCTATATGGCCCCTTCCAACTCTGTGATTCTGTGATTTTGTGATAACACTAATATTAAATATATAAACTTTTATACGTACTAAACAACTAAGTGCTAGACCTTTAAAATGACACAAGTGCAAACAATAAATAACTGTACCTGTATTCCAAAACAAAAGCGCTTCTACATCAATCAATACAATAAATATCCAGAGGAGTTAGCTGTGTTAGTCTGTAGTCACAAAATAGTAGAGTCCAGTAGTACCTTTAAGACTAACCAATTTTATTGTAGCAGGTATGAGGATAAGTTTAATTTTTTTCTCAGTTGATAATTTGTTCTTGGGTTTAAACAAAGAATATTTCTAGTGTATTAATCACATGAATCATAACCTGTGTAGTAATCACATAAGTAGTCAGCAGATAGCTGTTGTTGATACTTGCTCAGATATGTCCAACCAAGTAAAATTTAGGCAGATTTTTTTCCTAGGTAGATCTTCTTATTCTGAAATATCTTCTATGATATTCTCATTTCGCCTAGTCTTACTGAGTCATTTATGGTGCTCGGAAATTCACAATAAATATGTTGAATAACCTTGATGAGTCTTTGTGAAAATGGAGTGTGAAATTAAGATAATAACATGGAGTTTGGGCCATTTAAAGGGCCCAGCAGCTTGCAAGCAGCAGGTCCCTTTAAACTATCAGCTGGCAGGCGGCAAGGGGGGATCCCCCCTGCCGCCTGTCAGCTGATAGTTTAAAGGGCCCTGCTGCTTGCAAGGGGCAGGAAAAGTTTAAATGGCCATTTCTCTGGGAAAATGGCCATTTAAACTGCCCCTTTAATACGAACCAAATGAACCAGTAGACCAGTTCGTGGAAATGAGTTTCCAAGAACTACTGGTTCACAAACCATGAACCGGCCAGGTTCATGAATTTTTTGGTTCGTATTTAGGTTCGTGCCCATCTCTACTCTTGAACAATTGGATACTGAGCAGCATGCAGCAATGACAAAGAAACTGCCACTGAGCAATGTGAGAATGTGCATGGACAGATGCTGCCAATTGTACTGTACTATTTGGGATTTTCCACATGTTCGACTTAATCCTGATTTTTTTGCAGTTGTTTCACAAGCATTGGAATCAGTCCGCCAATAGTTCTTACACACATCTGCCTTCCCTCTACAATGTTACAGTTGTGGAATCAGTTTATTTTCTTCTGCTCATGGCTTAAACAATCAAGACTTTTAAGGGAGGATGCTGTCATCATCAGTCGCATCACAGACCACCCTTTTATTTTTTTGTGCATGCTTATATTGATATAATGGATGGATTTTTAAAAAGATTGAAAATGAACACACATTTAGAGATGAAGAAAAAGAGGGGGGCTCCACTGACATCTGCTAGGCTGCTGGAGGGGGAACAGCATTCCTGGGCAGGGTGGCTGCTGCTGGCATTTGAGGGTGTCAATGTGAGCCCACCTCATGATGCGTTTGCACAGGGAAGCATAAAAGGGAAGCATAAAAGGGGAGCAGTTCCATCCCCATCTGTTTATCAACTTTATGTGATGCTCTAGTTCCCTTTAAAACTGTGCTGCTTTTTTCTAGCAATGGAAGTGGCCACTCCCCCCCTCTCCCATGCCACCAGTGTTTTTTGAATGTAGGAAGTTCTCAGAATTCCCAGCTTTCATTCTTTTGAAAAGTAATTCTCTGGCTCCTTCCCTTATGGAGATATAAGGAAGCTTCCTTTTTAAAAAACAAAAGCTATGAATCCAGACCTATCATCACAATGGTATGTTGATATAAGATAGTGATATAGCGATATAAGAATTGGATTTTAATCAAATCAAAACTGATCAAGAGAAGAGGAAGGAAGGTGAAGGGGAGAGGAGTGGGTGAATGATGACAATCATCCAGTCATCAAAAAGTAGGTGAGAGTGGGTGGGACAAAGAAAACTGAAAAAAGCAGTACACATGAAGGGAAAAGACAACTCAAAATTGGCTTACAGAAAAAGATCAGGTTAAAAGTAGGCTCAAGAGAACCAGGAAAAACATAACAAACAAACAAACACTATGGCAAAAACTGAAGGCACAAAAATGCATGCAGAAATCAGAGGATAAATCAAAGCCATATGGGACCAAAACCACCCCCCAAAGGGGGGAAAAAGTGAGGAAATGTCCCTTGAATCAATGAGAAGTAATCCACCATACAGGTTTAACCTGCTTACAAAGAGCCAAACTGCTCAACAAAAAAAATGGTTCCCTGTTTTGACCAATGAGCAGAGTGTGAGCCAAATTGGCCTGTATTCAAACATCATTACACTAATAGACCTCCTTCACTTTTACAATTTCATAGCAATGGAATAGAGAGGTCTCAGAACTGAAATCTTTGTCTTAAACCAGTTTTCCGTGTTACAGTGATGCCTCGATTGATGGAAGCTGATGGATTCAAGGCCATGATATGAGATCACCCTTCCTCATCTTAAAATACAATAATCTAGGCATATAAACTTTAGGCTTTCTGCTTTTGCAAGAAGTAGGATTCATGGCCTCAGCCCACCTTAACCCAGATGTGGCACAAGGCATTGTTGGGGTAGCTATTAGGGTCAGCCAATCAGAGGGGAGGCGACAGGAGCTGCTTATCACACTGTGCCATCCCCTTGGCAGGCAGGGACATAATGCATCAGCAGCCATGAGAAGCTGCTTTTTAGGGTGATTACTTTGCTTGCTTTCTACAGAGCCTTCAGGATAAGTGAACTGTTGGCAAAGTCATTGTGGGACACATCTCAGGGGGCCCTATAGTTCTTCAATGTAATGCTTGCACCAGAGGAGGTAGGGGTATGCAGGGCCAGGTCGATTTGGGGTTCCCACTTCAGGCTTACCAAAGTGGGGGGGGGAATGGGGACTACCATAATTCCGAAGGGGCAAGCAGCTTCGGAATTATAGTATTTCACTCGCTTCGGTATGCTCTTTAAATATTCGGAGCATACTGAAATGACTCTCCCACCTCCCCTGGGGCAACCCCCTCACCCACTTACATTGCGCTGGAGGGAGTGGGGGAGGGGATTAGCTGAGCATTGGTGGACCGCCACCATGGCAGCATCGGCGTTGGCATCACTCGGTGGCTGCCATGGTGTCAGTGTCGGCGCTCAACTCACTCGGCATCAGCTCACTCAGCGTCGGCAGTGGTGGCGGTGCTCCATGGTGGGCACAGCGGTGTTGTCGCTTGGTGGCGTCGGCGGCCGTGGCAGTGGCGTCACTTGGCAGCAGCAGCATTGCTCGGCGGCGGCAGTGGCAGTGGAGGCAGCGGCCTGGAGCCAGCTGGCTCCTCTGCCGCCGGCCGCACCACCTCAGGAATTTTTTGGAATCAGATTTCTGAACCGCACACCCCTAAGAGGAGGTAAGACTATGCATTCGGCAGACCAAGATGGACCAGGTGGGAAAGTGGCAACTGAAGGCCTTTAAGTCTGCAGGAGATGCCCAGCTTTGCCCTTTAAGGTCACTGGGCAAGTATGTGGATGTCAGAGCTGGCTCCCTAGGCTACTGATTTCAGCATGACAGTGGGTTGCTGTTTACCCAGTATCAGTTTTGGGCTGTGACAAAGTGAGTTTGGCAGAATGCCTGGCTGCTGGCCAGCGCTTTTGGGATGTGCTCCTTTTGGATTGGGGCTGCTTCGATAACAGTAAGCCTCAGCCTGCATGGTCAGGTTATTCAGTGGATTGACCATTAGTGATCTGGAGTCTTTAGAACTTACTTCCAATAACCTTGATTACTGTCTTGCAGGTGCATGCATATCTTTTAGCCCTGTCAAGGTCCTCGTTTTGGACCACTCAGTTGTCTTTTGGGTGAAAAGAAGGGCTGAAAGCACTGGAGGGACTCAGCTGGGCTTCCCCCGCCTTGCAAGCGTCAGTTGGTGTAGTAAGCACAGGATATTGTGGGGTCAGCTCCTGCCTTCTCTCCACTAGGTTCTGAGGCGGGGGGGGGGGGGAGAGTTGTCCTGAAGTTCTGGTCATTTGTTTAGGGGGAAATGACTTGGTGCAGACAAAAGGTGTCATAGTTGTAAGGTGTCATACTTGTTTTAAGGGATTTGAAGAGGATTATGGAATTAAGCTCTGGACTGTTGCTGGTTTGGATAGAATTCCTGCAGAGAAAGGTCTGGAGGGGAGCAGCCAAACCTGCAGACATCAAAAAGGACAGTCAGAATGCCAGTTGGGCAGTCAGCAAGGAGATCTTGGCTATGGGGGTGGCTATTATCCCCCACCCTGTGACACAATATGATGCACCTATATAGGAATGATGGGTACACCTTTCCAAGCATGGGTGCAGCCTCTATTTGGCTGATCTTCTGTCTGGCTGATCTGGCTGATCTTAGTAGTCAGCAGGTGGAACAAGGGATGTTAAGCTAGGCTAACCCTCTTGTGTGGCAGGAATAAGGTGGGCTGCTCAGGATAGGTTGGGTTAATTGGCAACACCCTGAGGCATCACAGTGATGGGGAGTAGGTCTGGAAGAGGCCATCATATGCTGTGCAGATGGGCAGTGCTCTGAACGAACACCCTTGGTGCTTGTTGGTAGGTGCCTTGTGGCCCATCAGGGGAGGCAGATGGTGCTGGGCATCTCTCAGCATAGATTGATTGTGCAGGCTGGGATTAACAAGGCTAGTGAAAATGTCACCCAGGTTTGGAGCCAGGGTGGACTTGCTTGGTGGGCACTCAAGGAGATTGCCTAGTGCAGCCCACCCTTAAATAGTCAGCTTATGTTCATGTAAGCAATGATGTAGATCAGCCATTTAAGTAATTAAATATATGACTACAAATAAACAATTAGTTGACCCCACATAATTGTGTCTATGTATTCATTCTGACATGTCACATTTGGGGTGCTGGGGCAATTGAGGTTTGTGGCTTTAAGGGCCATGGGACCAGTTTGCCTCAGCCCACCTTAACCCAGATGTGACACAAGGAATCATTGGTGGAGTAGCTATTAGGGTCAGCCAATCAGAGGGGAGGCAGCAGGATCTACTTACCATGTTGTGCCATCCCCTTTGAAGCCATGTTGCTGCTGCACTTCAAGGGGCAACACAGGAATAACTGGTTGCCAGTTAGAGCCGAGCAGGAGTTGGGGTATGTGTGTTGTGCCTAATTGACTTCAGTGTGGCTCCCCACTTTTTTGCCTGCTCCTTGCTGTCTTGGGTGGTGGGAATTATCTAAATAAGCCTGGTTTAAAAATCCTTTATTGGTTAGGCCACAACTAATTGGAAGGAATAGGGTGGGCTGCTCAGGATAGGTAGGGTTAATCAGCAAACACTTGGAGGTGTGTGGCTGGGTGCTGCTGTGAAGCAATGCCCTTGGGTGGACTTGCTTGGTGGGCACTCAAGGAGATTGCCTAGTGCAGCCCACCCTTAAATAGTCAGCTTATGTTCATGTAATGAGCATAATCTCTCCAACCTGGGTGGTACTTTGTGACTGGTCAGGGGAGGTCGATGATGCTGGGCATCTCTCAGCACAGATCAACTGTGTAGGCTGGAATAAACAAGGCTGGTGAAAACACCACCTAAGTTTGGAGCCAGGGTGGACTTGCCCAGAAGTTACATAGTGTAGCAAATCCTTAAAATAGTCAGCTTATGTTTTTGTTTTTACTCAGTTTTCTTGAGGTAAAGTGTAGATGACTGGGGAAGGCAATGGCAAACCACCCCATAACAAAAAGTCTGCCAAGAAAACATCATGATGCAACATCCCTCCATGGGTCAGTAATGATTCAGTGCTTGCACAGGGGACTAGCTTTACCTTTTATGCTCAAATAGGCAATGGCGTAGATCAGCCATTTAAATAATTAAATATATGACTATATATAAACAACTAGTTGACCCAACATAATCGTGTCTGTGCATTCATTCTGGCAAGTCACATTTGAGGTGCTGGTGCAAACTACAGTGTATCACTACTCCTGGACAAACTATAGTGTATTACTACTGTGGTTTGTTTTGTTTTTCAAACCAGGATCCAGTGTTTGTAATCCTGGTTTGCAGGAATGAAATGTTTCACATTTATGAAAGGTCTATTACATGAAACAGGATACATCTAACAGTGTGTTATTTTGCTTCTACCAATTCCTTTCAGCCAAATCACCTTAGAATTCCTAAGAATTCACTTTAGCAATGAAAGCTCAAACTACAGCTATATCCTCTAAATTTCTAAAGCACATTTCATGGGAACACATTTGGATTGCAGCACAAAGAAGAATAATGAAATGATTAGCATCAAGTTGTGAAATACAGGAATGATGAAAGACTTTATGACGGCCTGCCGACAAGTTGAAAGGAAACGCTTTTCAGGACAAACATCCAAGTTAAGGGAGAGAAGTGGGGCAGTGAAATGAAAACAGGAGATCAGAGAGAAAGAGCCAGTAAACAGAGTAATCGAATTAGACTACTACTGAGATTAATCAGCCGTTCCTTTAGAACCAATTGTGATTTTTCTGACACCCACACTGTGAAATATTCTTGTTATTAGTTTAAAATTAATGAACGAGTACCACATTCTCTGATGGGTTTTCCCTAACAATAAAGACGGTGAAGCATTTCATTTTGTATTTGCCTTTATGCTCCCAGGGCAACACACATGTCACAAAAATGAAGCACAATCCATTGATATTTATGGTAGAACATGTTTCATAATGTATCCTAATAATATTACTGGGGCATAAAAGTAACTTAATTGAGCTTTAATATACACACTATATGAAGCTAAAAGGTGTTTTAATCATCATCAGGATCACAGCTTTTTCAAGCTGATTTAGTTTCTTATGAGGAGAAAACAAAACAATCTTATTAATGTGTGAACATATATGGATGGATTCATTTCTGGTTCCTTACATTTTTCATATTATTTTCCCAGCAGATCCCAGGCAGGCTATAGAAACCATGAATAGGTTCCTGAAGCAGTTTTGGGATGGATGAGGGCTAACAAGCTGAAACTTATTAGCATGACAAAATGGCAGTGCTACTGGTTGGGGGGAAGGTTTGACTCAGGAATGGGGATATCTTCTGTTCTGGATGGGGTTGCATTTCCTCTAAAGGAGCAGGTTAATAGCTTGTGGGTGCCTCTGGATCTAGCCCTCCAGCAGATAAACAAGTGACAGTGGTGGCTAGGAACGCCTTTCACCAACTCAGGCTCGTGAGCCAACTGCGTCCCTTCCTAGGCAACAAAGTTCTTGCCACTGTGGCACATGTCCTGGTAAGATCCAGATTGGATTACTGCAATGTGGAGTGTATGTGGCTGCCCTAGAAGACTGTCTGAAAGTTGCAATTGGTAAGAATGCTGTGACTAGAGTCGATTGGAGTGGGTTGTAGGGACCTGATCATTCCAGTCCTGGCTCCCAATTTGCTTCTGAGTCCAAAACAAGGTTATGTTATTGACTTTTTAATCACTATATGGCTGACCAACATATTTTAAAAACTGCCTTCTCCCATATAGACCTACCTGTCAACTCCGATCATCTTCAGAGGCCTTGCTTCAGATGTCCCTGTCATCTAAGGCTAGATGGGTGGCAACCTGAGAAAGAGCCTTCTTAGTTGTGGCACTAAAACTTTGTAACTCCCTCCCCAGGGAGATGCACCTGTGTCCCTCTGTCATTGTCTCCCACTAGTGAGTGAATACTTGTCTATTTTGTTTGACACATTGGCCCTTCTCCCTGGTTGCATGTGTGTAAGTCTATTTTTTAAATTATATTTATATATACATTTAAAATTATCTGTTTATATATGCATTTAAAATTACATTTCTTTATTATCCATTGTTCAATGTCCTGGGAACCCTATATTGGGTGGGAAGGTGGTGTATAAATGTTTAAAATAAAATAAAATAAAATCTTCTGGTAAAAAAATAGCACATGTAGGATAGGTGGGCAGTGCCCAGATAGTCTGGAGTTCTGGACTCTTCATAAGTTTCAAATACCAGGACCCCTTTTCTCCCCCAAGAACATGCCATACTCACCAATCTGTTTGATGGAAGATGTTTATTCAGGGCTTTACATGGTCACGGCAAGGAAGTGGTTGATAGCACCCTTCATGCAGTTTGTCCTGAAACCTGCTCCTCCATACATCAGACACCCCAAGGAACCTCTTGCTGCTGCTTTTAAAGCCTGTTTCCACCAGTACCCTGGCCTATCTGCTTTGCTGCTCCACCCTCTCTCAGCCGCTGCTACTGATCTCTCTTGAGCCTGTTCAGGCCCAAAGTTGACAGCCAAAAGCTGTTCTATCTGAGATAGGCTCTGCCCTCCTGAGGCTAGCTTCTCAATGCTCTCTGTACACCCTTTCCCTTACACCAGCAACTCCTGACTGCAGTTCCCCAGTTTCAAAAGACAGTTTTAAAATTTGCTTAAGGTCTACTCTGAACTATCACAGACCCATAAGGATAGAAGGGGTGGGGGAAAGCAACACTTCCTCATGTCTTGAGTACCAACAGGTTTAAGGGGATAGAGAACATTTCTGGATTGTGAACTGTCAATCTGAAGGAGGAACAACATGAAATACATTAAGAATGTATTTCCAGCCCTGATAAGCTAGTCCAAATACACACAATTTCTTAGTAGTAACATCCTGCCCAGTGTGAATTAACAGACAAAATTATATCTCTTAAGAATACATACTCAAGCCCAATTAATTTTGATTAGTTATTCTATGGCGCTGTTTAACCAAACTATCAAATTCACAGCTAGGGCAATTAAATGGTAGCAAAAGGGGATATTTTCTTAATACATTTCCTAAACATTCTAAGAACTACCTCACACAACATAAATATAACATCAGGCAAGCCAAGTCATAATTCTCCTGAACTGTAATACAGAATATTTGCCTACTGATCTCACATAATCATATCATATCTTACTATTAATTTCCAACAAGAGTGAGAAACAGAAGTAGCTGCTTTATCATACTGATATTGGAAAAGAGTCTGACTACTAGCTTCCCTGCACTTGCCAAGAACTGATGTCTGCCTTGGCAGTTAGCAGAGGTTGAACAGCAGAAACCTGTGCTGAGCTTGTGAGATTTCCTGGTTTTGTTTTTAATCCCTGTTGGCATATACTACTGCTCATGGCTCATCAGTTTTGAATCACAGGATGGTCCTAGAATTTTTCTGGAACTTTGAATACAGCAACATGGAACCCTGGCTGAATGCTGGCACGGCATTTCATTGAATGTTTCGAGCTGTGAACAAATTACAGAAACAATCACATGAGGGGGTTGTTTGAACAGGAAATGAGCATTGTGCAAAAGGTAAGTTATTTTATTTATTTATTTGTGTTATTCATAGTCTGCCTTTCTCACTGAGACTCAAGGTAGATTACACAGTATGAGTCAGAACAGACAATTTCAAAGACATTTCAAATAAACAATGTAATAGAGTGTATAAATGCAAATTTGCAAAGATTTTAAAACAGCAGAAATCCATTACAGTTGAAGAAAGCATAAGCAATTCTAAGATTGACATAGAAATTATTCAGTAGGATATTTATAGCAATAGACACTACAGAGTAGTAAAATCTATAATCATCCCTTTGTTAATGTGTCTCTTCGAAACCACTTCCTTACAGTACCTCCCTCCTATCTGAATAAAAAGCTATCTTGAATAATTCAGTTTGCTTAGTTTGTGGAAAGCCAGGAGAGTGGGAGCTTTGCTGAACTCTTTGGGTAGGCCATTCCATACATTTGATTTATGAATGGCTATTTTAAGTACACTGAATTATCCCTATTTTACAAGGTGTCACAGTTGTCGCTTGCCATGAGCTTTCAAGATCCGTGACAGGTTATCAGTCTAAATACATCAAGTTATTTAAACAATTTTGAAATTGCTTCTTTGGCATCAACAGCATTTTCCCAGCTCTCCTGTATAATATTAATTCTGGAGCTAGGGAGACTATTATTTCTACTTAACATATAATTAAATTTGCACATTCCATTTCCATTACATGAATTTCCAAGGCAACTCACAAGAAAAACATAATGCTCTATAATACTCCCCCAGTATCTCAGCACCTGATAAATCTGAAGATTAACTAGATTATCAATACAGTCTTTGTCTTTTGTTATATTCTCGTTTCACTGATTGAAAATGCATCACAATACTGTACATTTGTCCATTTAACATGGAGTAAGACCTAATGCAGCCCAATCCCGTTCAGGTCCAAAACCTGCCCAGTGATAATATATAGTTCCTTCCTTCTCCAATCTTTACAAATGTGACCCATGTAATTCCCCCACACTGAGCAGGGGGCTGACAAACCAAGTGAAGCAGGAAGCAACTAGGTGGAGCTGCTAAATGGCTACACAGATCCAGAGTACTAGATGTGCAACTTTATTGATATCCAGGTTGTTTGGTGGGGGGGAGGGTGGTATTGCCAAATGGAAACTAGAGATGACTGTGAAGTTTTATGACCTCCTGGTGACCCAATGAAATGGAGGCTTACAAGTCTATTTCTTCACAACCACTTAGCTAGAAAAAATCTTGACAAGCTTGTGACACAATGGTAAGTACAATCATGCTTTACATGCATAAGATCTCAGGACTAGAAATGGGCACGAACAGAATTACGAACAGAAAAAACCCAACCAACAGCCTAATCTGCTGTTCTTGAACAAGCTGTTTATGAGGCCCCGTCCTAACTGAACAGGTGGTCGTTAAAAGCCTCGTTCGTTGCCTTTGGCAGCTGTTCAGCAAGCCAGACAGTCTGGCACCTGCTGCAATCAATCTCCTTGGCAACTGGAGGCAAGGAGGGACTGGATTCTGTCTGAACTCCTTCTGGCTTTCCTTCTGGCTTTAACCCTTCAAAGTACTTCCAGCAGAGAGTCCCATTTTTGCCACTGTGAAGGGAAAATGAAAGCCAATGGGGAGACCCATGGATCATGCCTTTCCCGGAGTGCAATCTCTCTGAAACTTGGGAGGTCTTCAGAGGATAGTGAGGACTATGTCCCCTGCAAATTTTGTAGGTATTGGACATTGGGAAGGTCAGAATCCTCCCCTGCCGCCTGCCAGCTGATAGTTTAAAGGGATCTTTAAAGGGCCAGGTAAGTGGGTTTGGGGGCGGGAGGTTCTGGCCCCCATGAACAATGAACATGTCCAGGAACAGTTCATGTTCATCCATGTTCATTGTTCGTTGTTTGTGGATGGCACCGAACAACAAAAAGGATGTTCGGGGTTTCCCCGCCGTTCATGCTCATGTCTACTCAGGACTAGTTCCAGGAATCGTATTCATTCATTCATTCATTCATTCATTCATTCATTCATTCATATCTTGCCCTCCCCGTGACCTCCCTTTGAACGGGCTCAGAGTGGCTCACAACAATAAGATACAAAATTACGAAGTTAAAACACCATAAGATACAAAAAAAAATATCAATCACAACAATCCTAAATTCAAGTGTCATCAACAGATACAAACACTATTATAAAAGCTAAAGGCACAGTCATGATCAGGGGTCATTTCCTATAAAAAGAACTGCAGGAACTCATTAGCATAACTCATTAGCATATGCCACACCCCCTGACATCACGGGAAGTGTGTCAGAAGGCAACATCCACCCCTCAGGCCCCTTTCCACAAAAGTCTCCAGGTATTTCCTTAAAGCAGAATGAACTCAAAGCAGCTTACCCTCCTCTGGAGAGCCAGCCCTGCTTGCACCCACTCACTCACTCTCTCAAGTCACAAATGAAAATAAAGCAGCATGAATTCCAAGCAGCTTGTGTTCCTTTGGAGCTCAGCACCACCCGGCTTGCACTCACTCACTCATTTTCTCTCCCCACCCACCCAGTCACAAATGAAAGTAAAGGAGCAGAGCAGAATGAATCCAAGCAGCTTGCGTTCCTTTGGACCTCAGCACCACTCAGCAGTTACTCATTTTCTCTCTCTCTCTCTCTCTCTCTCTCCCCCACCTCACAAATGAAAGTAAAGGAGCAGAGCAGAATGAATCCAAGCAGCTTGCGTTCCTTTGGAGCTCAGCACCACTCGGCATTCACTCATTTTCTCTCTCTCTCCGTGCCCCCCCCCAGTCACCAATGAAAGTAAAGGAGCAGAGCAGAATGAATCCAAGCAGCTTGCGTTCCTTTGGAGCCCAGCACCACTCGGCTTGCACTCATTTTCTCTCTCTCTCTCTCCCCACCCCAGTCACAAATGAAAGTAAAAGAGCAGAGCAGAAGGAATCCAAGTAGCTTACTGTTCCTTTGGAGCCCAGCACCACCCGGCCTGCTCTCGGAGGAAAAGAAATCACGTGGGCAGGGCCAAAACCCACCCTCTTTATAGACCTACCGGAACGCAGTTCCTGTGCATTCCGGCTCCAAATGAGCCCTGGTCATGATACAGTGCTCAAGGCAGTAGGGGGTGGAGCCAGAAGGGGGGACAGATTGCTGGCATTCAACCAAAGGCTTGGTGGAACATCTCCATCGGGTGTGCATTCCAGGGCCGAAAAGACCCTGGCCCTGGTTGAGGCCAAATGAACATCCCTTGGGCCAGGGATCACCAATAGCTGTTAGTCCACAGAGCACAAGCCCCTGTGGGGGACATTATGGGAGTGGCAGTCTCCACAAGTATGCTAGTCCCAGTCTGTAAAGGGCTTTAAATACCAAAACCAACACCTAGAACTGGACCCAGAACTCAACTGGGAGCCAAAGCAGCTGGCACAGCACTGGATGAATACGTGCCTTAAATGGCATCCCAGTAATTACACCTGCTGCTGCATCCCATTAACATGATCATCGATTTTAATTTTTTAAAATATCTCAGGTTCCAGGTTTTGGAAAATACTTTCTTTTGCCTTGCATCCTCATGTCAGTCCAAATAAACAGTATTGCATTCAGTGGTCTGAGTTAGATGCCTTGACTCAATACAGGGCAGTATTCATAGGTTCTATGTATGATCCACCCTTGGCTACCACATGTAACACGATTTCAGTAATCTTAGCTGATTAAGTAACAGAAAGTTAACCGTTCTTCTATCTTTGGAACACCATTCAATCTATACTCTTCTAAAAGTTCCTCAAATGGTGAAGCATTTTGATGCTAAGAAGTTGGAATTGCAAGACAAGAATGGTATGATTAAGGGGAAAGTGAACAAAGATGTTGTTTCAGGAGACCAGCAAGCCAATGACCATTTCATATTGCATCTTGTAAAAGCTAATTTAGTCAGCTTCACAGGACTAAAATAATAGGGAATATTCAGTCAGTACTAGCAAGGAACAAAATTTGAAGCTCCAGCTCTCAAAGACAAAAGTCAAGTTATCTATGTAAGAACCCTCATAATCAAAACAAGAATGCCTACTTGTTGTCTCAACTTTAATTACTGTGAATCGTTTCACTTATTAAACAGCCACTGTTGCAAAAATGTATCCAGTCATGAATATGTAAGTCAACAATACATATTGCATACTGTTCCTAATGCAAACAATACCAATCATAAAAGACAAAAAACAATTTGAAAAATGGCAGAAGAAAATATCGGAATTTGTGTGGGCAGGGAAGAAACCAAGAGTAAAGATGAAAGTACTTTGTGATGCTAAGGAAAGAAGTGGAATGCAATTACCTGATCTTCGACTTTACCATGAGGTGATATGACTAGTCTGGTTAAAAAAATGGCTGTCTTTAGCCAATCATAAATTGTTAACTTTGGAAGGCTATAACAAACTTTTTGGATGGCATGCGTATATGTGGTACGATAAGTACAAAATGGATGCAATGTTTCAGCACCATCTGAGAAGAAATTTATTGTTGACTTGGCTAAAGTATAAAAAAATTATAGATCAGAAGAAACCACTGTGAATTATACCAGCTGAGGTGATCAACCCAAACCTGGAATATAAAGGAAAAGAATGGCTTACCCTCAAGGACTTAACAGAAGTAGTAGATAAGGAGGTAAAACTCAAACCAAATGAGGAGTTGCCATTTAAATATGGTTGGTTACAATATAGACAAATTAAAGACTTATTTGATACAGATCAAAGGAAGACAGGTTTTAGAATTCAGAATTCAGAATTTGAGGAGCTTTTGTTAGGAGATAGTAATAAAGCAATTTCTAAAATGTAAAAATTGTTATTGAAATAGTTCACAGAAGATGAAACAGTCAAGATACAAATGGTAAAGTGGGCAATAAACTGTAACAATGAAATAATGATGGGAGCATGGGAACAATTGTGGAAAAATACGTTAAAAATATCAACATGTACCAGTATTAGAGAGAATGGCTATAAAATGTTATATAGATGGTATTTAACACCGAAAAAATTAGCCTTAGCTAATAAGCAGCTATCTAATAAGTGTTGGAAATGTAAGGAGCATGAAGGTTCTCTATTTCATATGTGGTGGACTTGCCGTAAAGCTAGAGACTTTTGGGCTAAAATATGTGCTGAGATGTCTTTGATACTCCAGTATAATGTTGTTAAAAATCCAGAAATGCTGTTATTATCTTTGCACTTAGAAGATGTTAATAGAAATGACAAGACATTGCTATATTATATGATAACAGCAGCAAGAATATTATATGCTCAATACTGGAAGAAAGAAGAAATACCTGAAATTGAAGAATGGACAAACAAATTGTTGTACATGGCTGAAATGGACAAACTAACAAGAAACTTGAAGGATCAAGAACCAAAAACATTTTTGGAAGATTGGAAAAAGCTGAAAAAATATATGGAAAAGAAATGGGATGTTAAGGGACAATTATGGTCTTTTGAAGGGTTTTAATGATATTAAGTAAGATAAGATATAGTTAAGATCTTTACCAATAACAAGATAAGAACAACTATAATATAGAAATAATGTGATATTAATAGCGGGGGGTTCGAGTGCTGTTGGAAGTCAACATCGAAAAGGGGGAGGGGAGGGGGTGGGGAAATATACTTGTGGGAATTGAAATGGATTGTATTTGTGTTTTAAACTGATTATATATTGACCCATCCAATAAAATTTATTAATTAACAATACATATTGCATACTCAAAGATCAAGATGAGAGATGATGCTATTTTGGAGGAACCAAGAGGATGCTGGTCCAGGAAGGAACCAGTAGAATTGGTATTCAAAAGTCCCAATCCTAGCAGAAGAACCCTGAGTACAGCACAGGAAGAGCTGCCAATATTTCCCCTAATTATGTCCTGTCCCAGAGACTGGGGGAAAACAAGCACCTGGCTTTACTGGACTATGCCTGGGAGCCAGCTGTGCTGAATCTCCCACAACACAGTTACAAAAGTATTAGGGCCTAATCAGCCTGGTCACTGTCAGGTCTATGGATGACAGGCTATGGCAGATAGATCCCTGTACCCTCACAGCAAGCCCGGTACCCTCACATGGTCTTGGTTGAAAAGGCTTTATTCAAGGAATCAAATCATGTTCATAGATATGTCCACAGGTTGATTAGAAGTTGACAGGAATAACAAGATCTGTAAAACTATGGTTCATATAGGTCCCAAGTCATCATTCCCCCTCCCAACAGGAAAACATAACTTTTAGTGCAAAGCAGTCTGAGAACTCCCTAAATAGTTTACATGCTTAGTCTAGTCATAAAAGAGGCAATAGATTAAGGATGAAACACTGCATTCTTCTTCCCCCTGAGAACTAGCAGGTTTGCAAGGTCAGAGACACTGAGCTTCAAAGCACAAGAGATAAGTCACTCTGGATACAGCAGGCTGGTGAATACAAGGCAAGTTATGGCACCAGCAATATGATATCAAGGCACACCATAGAACAATGGTTCAGCATAGAGCAATGGTTCATGGCAACCCATCAGCTGAAAATAATGGCATGGATGGGTGGCAGACATCACAGTTCAGGCGGAACCCAAGAAACAAAGTGATACTGCACAATTATGAAGAATATTTTTGTTTATTAAAATGTGCAAAAAAGATTATATTTTGGAAAGTGTGAGGTAGATAAAATAATAAAGATAAACATAACTCTATACATACTAGGCAGTCTTTGTCGTTCTAAGCCATTATAGTAATTTTCAGGTATACTACAGCATTCTTGGTCAGTGTCAAAGTTTGAAGATTAGCGGTGTGCACCAAAAAAAGGAATTCTGTAAATGCATTTTTTTTTACTGAATCTGAGGGAAAAATGGAATTTTCTGTATTCTGAATTAATTCTCTAATATGGTTTGAATATTTCTGAAAAACTTGGCCATTGTTTTCAATGGGAAAATCACTTTGGGGGCTATCTGGTGGGCTGGGGGAGTCATTCTACAACCAAACCACCAAATTTTGGGTGAACCTACTGCTGACTGTCCTCTAAATATACCCCAAGTTGCATGAAGATTGGACCCCTGGGGATAATTTTATGGGACCCCAAAGAAGGTGCTCCCACCCATTCTACATTATTCCCTGGAGTTCCTAGGATCCAATCTTCCTGAAACTTGGAGGGGGGCTTTAGAGGACAGTTAGGATTAGGTTCCTAGAAAATTTGGTGGAGTTTGCTTTAAAAATGCCACCTCCAGCCTTTTGGATAGCCCCCAGATAATTTTTTTCCCATAGGGACTAATGGAGAGTGAGTGGGGGCACCATCTTTGGTTCCAATCACCTCAGAGTGAATTTCCCATAGAAAACAGTAAAATTCAGTAAAAACTTCAGGATACTTGTTTTTTTGGTTTGGAATACCTGGATTTTACTGAATAAGCCACAGTTCGGTATTTTAATCTGAATTCTGAACCTAATTGCACACCCCTGTTCATGATCTAAGGCAATAAGTAAAAGTTGGAATCTATAAGGGCCTCAGAGAGGTCCCCAAAGCAGAGACAAACCAAGGGCAGAAAGCCTAGGCAAGGAGGCAAAAACTTAAGGCAAATAGCAAAACTGATTTATTTATTTTTTTGTGGCCAATTGCCTGGCAACCTGGGGAGACCTCATTAACAAATCAAGACTCAGCAATGACATGTGAGGTTGATGCTCTGCAGCGATGTCAAACCAACAGTGCACTGCCATGATCCTGTATCATCTTCCCATGAGAACATAGCATGGTCAGATAAACTTAATTAGCTGAGCCACTTCAGCTTTGCCTTCCCCTTAGTTTGGAGTCTTCAGTAACTGCACCTTGGCTGCAAAATAGTGAAGTCACTCCATGCTAGCAACACTTACCCATAAAGCATTCAGACTCTGTACAAGCAGGCTTAAGTCTTTTGGCCAAGAAGGATGTTTTCTTTACAGCTATTAATTTAGGATTTCCAAGCACTATCACTGCTGCTCTACTTTCAAATGTTCTCACAGAATACAGTCACAGGCTTCAATCCAGCAATGTGCAAGCAGAAGCATTAACAGGCTTAGTTCAGTTTCACTTACGTAAGATCCTGTGCAACACCTACACTTTACTTCCTGTGTATTATATTGCACAGAACTTGATTGCACAAAATGTTTCACAATTGAAAATGCACATGGCAATGCAATGAGTTTTTCTTCTTGCTTTTCTGCTTGTGCCAGAGCTTGAGTTTGGATCAGTTTGGCACCTGATCCAAACCAGTATGTCTTATCATTCACAATACTATCTCTTCACAAAATCTTATTGCCCATCCCTACCTTCCTGCCTCTCATCATCCCTGCACTGGGGTTGTGTCTTCCTATTCTTAGCATTCCTTGGAACTTCTCCAAGTCTTCTAACAAGGTCAAGGGGGTAGCACTAGAGGCTTCAGCACCCTCACACCTGCAGCTCAAGGCCATGACCTCATCCTTTCTAATTGTACAGCAACCGTGTCATCTTGGCTTCTCTGAGTATCATCCCCCCATGCAAGTAGAAAAGAGGTGAATGAGATGATGGGTAGAGGAATGGAAATAGCTACATCCTGTTTCAGAACACCTAAAAGCATGGACAGCATTTCTGTCTGAAGATACCACATCCCTTATTAGATCAACAAACTTTGAGAATAGTGGAGTGAAATGTTATAGCCAGATTTCAAGGAAACTGCTCTAATATTTGATGCAATATAGCCTGCTCTGAGCTACATAATAGGGGTGTACAAAGCCACACACCACCATTTTCATTCTGTTCATTATTTTTCCCATCTGTTCTTGCTTTCTTTACTTTTGTTTTGTTCCCATTATTTTCAATGGGAAACCCATTTCCAATCTATGTTTATTTTGTTTCCCACCTAATTGGGATGAAATTCTCAGGAACTGTATTCCACACAATAGGATCCTCACTGCCAAATTTCAGGCATATAAAAGGAAATAGTAGTGTTATACCTAATTCAATTTCTGACTTGCATTTGGCAACCCCGAAAGGTAGGCTGGCCAAACACCATAGGTTCAGGGAGGGTTTACTGCAGATGATCTACACATAATCACACACAGAAGGGGTAGGGATAGGGAACAGACTCAACACTATTAAATAATAACAGCTTTCACACACACCACAGCAAATCACATTGTCTGTCAGGTATAACTCAGCATAGTAGCAACCAAATGCTGATAATAAAGCAAACTGCAGAAGGGAAACTTGTAGGAACCTGTAAGCAATGAGACAAACACATCTGTATGGGGAGGAAATAGTGGTGCACTGCTAGCTTATCCTAGAACCCTTCTCAGACCACTGAACACTGTAATGATTAGCAGGACACTGTGAAGACAGATCTATCACTACAGTCCTCTTCACGACAATCAGCTAATAAGTGGTTGAATGAAGTACATGTTTTTTATTTGGAAAAGAGCAAGAGTCCAGTAGCACCTATAAGACTAACAAAATTGATGGTAGGGTATGATCTTTTCTGAGCCACAGCTCACTTCCTCAGATATTTTTATTTTTAAAAAACATTTATATGCCTCTTTTCTGCCCAAAAAGGTCCCCAAGGTGATGAATAACAGATAATTAAAACATTAAAATAACATTAAATGCACATATAAATATAATAAAAACATATAGACATATAAATAAAAACATACACACAACCAGAGAAGAAGGCTAATAAGATCATTTACATTATCTTATGACTGCTCCCCTCCCAAATCTTGTACAACTTTCCGTGCATGATCTAGAAATTACAACAGAATGCTAAACATAATAACAATCTATAATCAGTTATATGATCCACAGTAATAATTTTTTTTGTTATTTCAGTAAATAATGTCTACGGGTTGGATCCTGTGAATAAGTTCCATGCACTCTGCAGAGGAATGTGAGCCTTGTGCAAATGGAAGGGCTAGTGCAAGAGGAATTGTGCTCTGTGTAGCAGAAACTATTTAATGTGCACATAACTTGTTCATAGGATCTAAGTCATCAACCATACTATAAAACACTTACATGCCTTTTTCTGTTGAGATTTCAACAATGTTCAGGATTAGGCTAGATTGCTATTCAGTTGAAATTTATAGTATATCTGAATAACTGAGGCTTGCATCTTTTGATATTTTTATTGCTTTTAACTGCTCAGTTTTTGCTCACAGACTGATCAGAGACTGGACTTTTATGTTAATTCTGCATAACTTTAATCTCTCTCTCTCTCTCTCTCTCTCTCTCTCTCTCTCTCTCTCTCTCTCTCTCTCTCCAGTAAACATAAATAAGAAGCTACAACTCCAAACAAAACTCAAACTCAGACTGCCAACATTAAACTGAGCTTGTTTGTCCTTTGGCTTTATCAGAGGTAACTACATATATAATTCTCTGACCATTTGATATTTAAACACATTCAGAAGGAACCAATCATATAAAGTTTTTTAAAAATCCTGAAGGGAAAATTCTCTGTGGAGAAAACAAATCAAATAAAAGCCCTGGCAAACAGATGAATTTCTAAAGTCAGATACACACAGAGAAAAGTCTGGAGGGCTTGGGGGACAGACACTGTGAGCTGCTAATTTCTGTTTTTCAACCAGGGCTTTTCGTTAACAAACTGGACACGTCAGGGCTTTTATGAAAACATTTTCTTCTATATGCAGCACAGAGAAGTCAAGTTATCGTGGATTCTCCTCTAGTGAATGAACCAAGTCATTATAGTGGCATTTGCATTGAAAGGCTTTTCACAGGCCTTTTTTGTCAGGCCTTTCAAATGGGAATGGCATGAAATGAATGGGGGGGGCAGCTTACAAGTGATGCCTTGTTGCAGTGTATGTGGGAGCAAACAGCCACTATTGTGGCTGCAGGTGGGAAAGAAAAATGAATGGACAATGATGCTCGCTGAGGGGGACAATCTCATTATTGATAGACTCTACGTGTCGCTTTAATGAGGTTTGAGATGACAGCAAGGAGCCAATAAAATACGGGCTTGCCTCCTTGTTTGAAAACTAAAAATCCATAACAGTGAAGTGGTTCAAAGAACTAAAAATGCTTGCTAAAGTACAGTTTGCTGGACCTTCCCTTAAAGGGATGAAGGGGGATTATAAAAGGGCAAATTAATTTAGGAGTGGTTCCATTGAAGCTAGTATCAGTGAGTTCCAGGAAATGAATAGGCCTGAAGACAAAGCTGAAGTTACCCTTGAGTTTTCTACTCACAGTCAGCTCATGATGACACTGCTGTCATACTGGGAAAACCATGCATACTGCTTAGGAAGGGATCTTGTCTGTGGGATAAATTGAAGCACTCAACTGGTGTCAAATTATTTAGTCCTCCTCTTAATGTTAATAAATAACGTATATCCCTTGGTTGTGGAATGAAAATATACAGAGCATCAAGAAAATAGTAATCAAGCAAGAGATTTAAACTGCTGTTAACATTTCCAGGAAAGAACATCCATTTCAGGGACCATTTTATATTTCCGAAGCCTTTCATTTCAACTTGAAAATGCCTCTAGTTTTGCTTCTCCTTGTGCAAACTGAACCTGTGAATTAAGGAGGTTTTTTTTTTACACAGGTAAAAGAACTATACTGTAATGAAATGTTTTCAGAAAGATGTTTTGGGAAAGGGAAAGGGAATATGATCTGTACTACAGTGTCGTATATACTATCTGTTGTTATGAGTACAACACTTCTATGTAGCTCCTGTACCATTCATCATGTCATGTTAATATTTATGCTTTGTTTCACAGCTCTGTTTTCTGGTTTTTGCTCATTTTTGCATTTCTGCAGTCGAAACTTCTATTGTATTGGTTATTGTATGTCCCATTCCTGTTGATTAAAATTGTCTTGCACGCTGTAATTTGCCTTGAGTCACAGTGAGAAATGCAGACAATACATGTTTTAAATAAAATATATCAGGGCTTTTTTCTGGGAAAAGAGGTGGTGGAACTCAGTGGGTTGCCCTTGGAGAAAATCATCACATGTAGATTGCCCTCCACACCGCTCAGTGGCGCGGAGGACCATCTAAGCTCCCCTCTGTCTGGAGATCAGGGGGCGGGGCCACCAGCCATGTGACCATTTTCAAGAGGTTCTGGAACTTCATTCCACTGCGTTCCTGCTGGAAAAAAAGCCCTGAAAAATATACATGCTATGTATAAATGATGTACTTTGCACTTATAAATGCTATGTAAACGGAATATAAAATAAAGTGCATGGCTACCCAAATTGCAGTAAATCTAGAAACACAATGTACACAAAAAGAAATCAAATTGGAAACATTCAGTCACCCCAAATTTATTTTAGAAACTATGGCTCTATAAACAACAGTATTCTGTTCTTGTCTTCCGTTATTCTTAACTGGCAGCAGTAGGAACATTTTGCTTTCATGTCTTCACCAACAATCCATCTTTCTTAGATCTCTGCTGAAAACATCTTCCTTGCCGATCCCCCTTGTTTTCTCTGTCCTGCTGTGTTTGGCCTTATGACTGAATGCACTGATTAATTCACTAGGCAGTACCTTCAGCACAAGGTTTAGTAGCCATTTGTAACATTAGCTACCTGCTGTCTCCTGTGCCTTAACCCCACAAAGCACTTTGTGAGGCTGTTTTCAAAGCATTAAACTGTCCCCTTGGTTAAACCTTTTAAGATGAACATACTGTCTCTACTCTTTTGGTGAGAAAAAATGCACTCTTTCACTATATAAGGGGTACAGTGTGTGAAGGAGACAGTAAAAAGGAACAATGTATTGTCCAATGGCAATTTGGAGGAATAAAAATATTAATAAGCTCATAAGTGTAATTAAGTTAATACATCATGTTTTCAATTTGTCTGCATATATTTTCCATTAACACACACACATTTTCTCCAGAAAATGGGAACCTTATGACTGAGTCTTGTAGTTTATGAGTAATGTGAGGACTAGAAATATATTTTAACCAAATAGATAGACAATAGAAAGCAAAATCTGGCACTTTCTTTTAACTCTGTGCTTTAAGCATTTTTCTTCCAGTTTGACACTGCTTGTCCACTATCAGAGGTGGACACAGAAAAACATACTTTAAGCACTGTGAGGTACACAAGGGAGTTAGGTTGCTCTCTATTGCATGCTTCTTTTTTAGTAAAAATAGAGCTTCCCCATTGTGCAGATGCAAGGAACAATGCATGAAAACATGAGTATACACAGGTATAATTTATTAAATATAAATAATGTAGATCCTCTCAGCTAAAAGACACATCCCCACCTTTTGCAGTCAACAGATAAGAACCTATGTTAATAAACAGGACCTTCTTTTGGCTCCTCTTCAGAGTTGTCAGCTTGTCAGTTTTCAGTGCCTAACTTGACAAGCGATCCACGCAATAGAAGTTTCATGCAGTTGTGAGTTCATGGCCTTACAAGGGATTTGTGTGTTCCAATTAATGTTAAAAAGAGACTCAAATGCAGAAGGGATGTGCATTCATAAAGTAACCAATAAAAATCCAAGCTAAGCAAGCCTTGTTAATTAACCTCAAAGGGGTAACTAATTTGAATGAAAGTTTCTCTGACTCTCTGATATAAACCAACTAGGCCAGATTTTCTGGCAGTGTCATCATTTCTGGGAACGAACTCTTCTTTGAGTTTAAATTTCCCCATACTGGCCCCAATGTTTCCCCAGAGTGGTGAGGAGTTGGGAAGGGCAGCAAGAAGACAGATGGTAAGCACTGTGAAAGAACTCCACCTGAGGCCTTGGAGAGCTGCCGCCAGTCTAAATAGACAGTACTGATCTTGATAGACCAGTGGTCTGATTCAGTATAAGGCAGTATTATGTTTTCTTGTTTGTCTGCTGGACAGGTACACTATCCAACTTAGTTCACATTTGCACACACAGCATCATCCTAAGTATTTCTTTGCATAACATTTTCCTAGCCTTGGTTTATTGGCTTGGGCTGGTTCTTATTCCATATAAATGTGAATACTGTTTACCTGAAGCTTTCAAGATATTGTGTTAACCTGATGGTTGGAAGGAGCAAATGCCTTGCTCACAACTGACTAAAATGTAGCTGAAGATGAGATGGAAAAGGGGAGAAGTTCACTATTCTAGAAAGTTTGTCACATCAACTGACAAAGGCTTTGCTTATATGTTCTATAAGGCATGATAAGTGACTGTGGAATAACCCAAGCATAGAGAAAACAGCTGCTTATTACCAAAGACAAGGCAGCAGGGGGCCTTCAGCAATTGTGCATGCAGAGAAGCAGCTCTGTTTGCTTTCTCTCCATCTACCTCCCTTTAGGGCTGCCAGGTTGCCTGCTGCAGTAGGCAACATCTGCCCCCCAAGCTCTATAAATCAGCAGAAAGGAGGGGGAGGGGGCAACAGTGCAACATTTGTGATGTCACTTCTGGATGAGCAGCCAGAGATGATGTTGCCATATTTGTTACACTCTAGAAATTTCCCAAATGTCTATGGTATTTACCACAAAGATTTGGGGAATTCCTAGAACATCACAGATGTGGTGATGTCAGTTCTTGTTTGTTTGTTTGTTTGTTTGTTTCATTTATAGTATGCCTTTCTCACTGAGGCTCAAGGTGGATTACGTAATGTCAGATTAGTACAATCAGTAGCAAGGACAAGGGTAGGCATTTCCATACAGTGTCAAGGACATTCCCATAAACAATGTCATACGGTAAATGAATACAAGTTTACAAAGATTTATCATTAGCAAGGATCCAATTTGGGGTTGAAGAATTGCTGAAATAGAACATAATCAATTTTAGGACTGACATTAGAAAACATGAAGCACAAGTAGTATACAGGAGTACATATTTAAAGCAACAGATAATATGTAAGGCAACATAGTGGTCAAGTCTATGGTTCCTAACTCATTAGCAAAATATCTGAGCCTCCCTCCCTACAATTCTGCCCTCCTATTTGAGTAAAAGCCTTTTTGAGTAGTTTGGTTTTGCATTGTTTGCAGAAAGCCAAGAGCTTTCTGCAAACAATTCCATAGGGTAGGGGACACCACAGAGAAAGCCCACATGCAGGCTGGCACCTGCAAGAGACCCTGTTTGGATGAGTGAAGCTTCCATGGAAGGACATAGGAAGGGAGGTGGTATGTTGGGCTAAGGCCTTGAATTGAGCATGGTAACTGATAGGTAGCCAATGAAGTGACTGTAGGATTTGAGTGATTTTCATGCTCCTGCTCGCTCCTGCTAACAGTTGAGCAGCAGCATTTTGCACCAATTGGAGCCTCCTAGTTAACTTAGATGGGAGACCAATGTATGGTGCATTACAATAGTCAAGTTTTGATGTTACCATAGCATGGATTCAGGTGGCCAGGTCAGCTGTGTCGAGATAAGAAGCCATCTTCCAGGCTAGAGTGAGATTGTAGAAAGCATTTTTTTGCCTCTGCTTTAACTTGTTTTTCTAGTAGTAGTGCTGGATTCAGTATAACCCCTAGGCTCTTAACTGAGTCTGCAAGGGTCAGACGAACTCCATCAAAGTGGGGAGTACAATGTTTTTCAGGATCTCTGACTTCCCAACAAGCATCACTTCAGTCTTGTCAGGGTTCAATTTCAATTTGTTATTTTTCAGTTTGTTGTTTTACTCAATCAGAAATGATATCATGGCATTTCTGACAGTCTCCATCCCCAGACTTGGAATTGCTGTTTCTCCCACCCCGGCAGAGATGCATGGAAAAAGTATGCCACATTGTTGAACCTTTAACAGTAGAGGTGGGATAGGGAGGGAAATGCTTTGACAGGCAGACTTGAAGCTGAAGGCAGATAGAAGCTGATTCTAGTATGACCTAGCTGAACACAAGACCAATTATATTTTTGAGCCACTGTTGTCATACATCTGTGTAAGAATGGGGAAGGTGGAGTACTGAAGGGGAACAATCCAGGATCTAGCCAATATTTGGTGTAGAATATAAGACAAAACATGCTTTAGAGTAACAGTGATTAAAAAACCAGCTTAAGATCCTGGCTTCAGATCCTGGTTTCGTATATCCTAACTAACCACAGTTATCATGGGTCCAGGTGATCAATTAATCACGATTAATTTAATTAAACTATTTTTTCATGATATGCCTAAACTGACTATATAAGTCAGTTAATTAACAGTGTATTTAAAATAACATAAATATGTATTAAATGCATTAGCTTAGGCTTTGCCTCTGATAACAAAGAACAGCAGTGATTACTATTGCACAAATAACAAGGTTCTGGGAACCCTGAAAATACAAGTATGCATTGCACTATTATGCTGTGCTAAATGAGTCAGATACCAGTTGCTTCTGCCAAACAGAGCATCATTAACTTTACAAGTTAACATTTCTACAAAGACGCCTCACTGGCTTTAATTTTTTCTATTTTTCTCTTTGTCTCCTTATGAAAACAGAGATCTAAATTCATCAGCCAGTAAATTGTTTTACCACTTAGTGACTGACTACAATCATCTAAAAACTGTTCCTAATAGGAAAAAAATGGCCATTTCATGACTAGAGATGGGCACAAACAGAAAAAAACAAACAAACATGATGTTTGTTGTTCATTGCCATCCACGAACAGGGACTCACAAACAACCACGAACATGGTCCTGTTCATGAACATGTTCGTGGTTGGCTGTTCATAGGGGCCAGCAGGCTCTCCTCCAGCCATTATTGAAGTTTGGTCAAGATCCCTATTGCACCACTCTCAGAAAACTGACCTGAGCAGGCACCAGGAAAGGTACCAATAATAAATAATAGCTTGGCCCTAGAGCCTGGCAGCAGCCCTGGAACCTATTCATGAACATGTTCGTGGTTGGCTGTTCATAGGGGCCAGCAGGCTCTCCTCCAGCCATTATTGAAGTTTGGTCAAGATCCCTATTGCACCACTCTCAGAAAACTGACCTGAGCAGGCACCAGGAAAGGTACCAATAATAAATAATAGCTTGGCCCTAGAGCCTGGCAGCAGCCCTGGAACCTGTTCATGAACATGTTCGTGGTTGGCTGTTCATAGGGGCCAGCAGGCTCTCCTCCAGCCATTATTGAAGTTTGGTCAAGATCCCTATTGCACCACTCTCAGAAAACTGACCTGAGCAGGCACCAAGAAAGGTACCAATAATAAATAATAGCTTGGCCCTAGAGCCTGGCAGCAGCCCTGGAACCTGAGGGTGGGTAGACCCCTACTGCACCACTCCCAGAAACCCTACCTGAGCAGGCCGCAGGAAAGGTACCAATAATAAATAATAGCTGGCAGCAGCCTTGGAACCTGAAGGGGTAGATCCATATCCTACCACACACAAAGAAAATTCAAGCTCCAATGCACTCTCCCTGTCTATCTATCAAAATGCCAACAGCAGCTGTCTCTCCCTCTCCACTGTCTGCAAAGACTCGCCAGAGCTGGGAGCCCCCCCTCCCCCATGGTCTTTGCTCTCTTGTAACAAATTTGGAGCTCCACACTCGGAAGGAAGACCTGCCTATCAAGCTAAATTGGGCTTAGATTGGGGTTTCCAGGGCAACAGCAGGAGTTCAGATTTATTTTCCTTAGATTTTTATTCCGCCCTTCCTGCAAGCTGGCTCAGGGCAGAGTACAACAACTTTAAAACACATTAAATATAATTTATATGGTACAAAACAGTAAAAACATTTTAAAATATTTAGTAATACAACATACAATATAGTAACCAGATGATCAAATCAAAATGAAAAAGCTGGGACTATTGTACTTTGGTCACATCATGAGAAGACAAGACCCACTGGAAAAGACAATAGGAAAAACAGGGAAATGAAACACCACTACCAGAGCCATTGCATAGCTTGGTTCATGGGTGATCCAACACAGTATGTTCACATATTCAATGTATTCATTGAAGAAATGGTAGCCAACTACTTGCATACTTCGGCATATGAGTCATACCATGGAAGAGAGGCTGTTAGTGATAGAGCATGTTTTATATGCGAGGATCCCAGTTTAATTTCCTGGCATCTCCTTTTAAAGAGTCTGAGATAGCAGTTGTTGGGAAAACCTTTCTCTGCTTCACACCCTGGAGAGTTGCCGCCCATCATAAAGTGCATAACATGAATTAGACAGACCAACAGTCTGACTTGGCTTAAGGCAACTTACCTCCATATGGTTCATTAAAAGGCAAAATTGTGGAGTCTTTGTTATTCATAAAACAAAATCTCATTAATGATATTCAACAGATATCCACAGTGCCTACAGAATTGTATTCTACACAGCTGCTGCAAAAACAATGCTGATAAAGAAGGGTTTCCCGCTCCCCCCCCCCCCACCGAGGTATAAAATAATTTACATTTTTGGGAAATGCAAAATAACTGCTACAGAATTAGTACCCTGATAAAAATGTGCAAACTGTACAACAGGACACAACTCAACAAATGAGTATTCATTGTGTAAAAACTGGTGATCATAGAGATTTATGAAAAGTTTACCTAAATGATCTCTTCTCTACTGAAACAAAGCCTATGATCATAAAATTAGTGATAAGTGCTCCCCACTTACCTAAGCAATCAGGAGTACCCGTGGCAGCACTTACTGGGGTGGATTCCCTTTGAGGAAAAGTGCAATGGAAACTTATGGAACCTTTGTCTAATGACATTTGTTTTAGTTACAAATATACAGGTAGAGCACAAGTGGAGGCTGAGGCACTCCTACAAGGCAACAGATCTGCTACCCCACATCAGATTGAGAGAGAGAGAGAGAGAGAGAGAGAGAGAGAGAGAGAGAGAGATTCTGCATCCTGCATCCACAAGATGCTTCAACTAACACACACAAGTGCCTGTCTACTTTTCTCTCTCTCTGAATCTAAATCAATGGTTCTTGATAGAAAGACACCTATTTGTTCTCTCCCTTCAGCTGGGGATACATCTCTTCCAAACTTTTATAGGTGTCTAGAGACAGCAATTTTCTAACACTCAAGACTCAATGAGGTAATATTTATAGTTGTTGAGAACCACTGCCATTCCTTTTGTCGTGGGCTCTGGGTTAGATCAGGCATGCCATATTAGACCATGCCCATATACGATACACTCATTCCTGGTTTACAGCAATAGAGCGTCCTCACTTCCACTTCTTTCCCCTGCCTTTGTCATCATCTGTCAACTTTATACACCTGTAGACTGTATACTCTTCCAAACAGAGACCCATCTTCTTGGACTCTAACAAACATAACTCAGGTTCATGGTACTTAATAAATAAAGAGGTCTCTTACTCCAGGCCTTTGATTTAATAACTCTGCTAAGGGAAGTATTATTGAATTTTACAATGTAAAATTAAATGGTTTAAACATATATGGATTTGTCAGCTTTTGATTTCAAGAATAGTCCTCCTCTGGTCAGTTGGCCTGGGGTAAGATGCAACCTGAGGTAATAGAAGTGTTCTGACTAGAGATGGGCACGAACCAGAAAAAAAAACGAACTGTGAGGTTTGCGGTTCATTACATTTCATGAACCATGAACTTTCACGAACCTGCCCCAGTTCACGAACTGGTTCATTTGGTTCGTGAAAACATCACATCCAGGTCAGCAAATCGTCACTTCTGGGTCAGCGTAAGATTACTTCCAGGCCAGCAGAAGACCACTTCCAGGTCTGCAGAAGGTCTATAGGAAGTCCATCCCCTGTTGGTTAGGAAACTTATTCATTGGCGCCAGGCTGTCTGCAATGACGAATCAAAAAAATGAACCAAACGAACCAGCCTAAAGTTCGTGGTGGTTCATCAGAAATGGGCTCTGATGAATCGCTGGTTCACAAACCGCGAACCAGCCTGGTTCATCATTAACTTTGGTTCATATTTTGGTTCGTGCCCATCTCTAGTCCTGACTGGCTTCTGTCGTGTAACTGTGGAGTATAGTCAGGTGAATCTGGTGGGTTATCTATTTAACTCATATGTTTTAATTCTGCCTCTGTCCCTAGAGTTAAAAGTGGTGTACATACTTTCGTATTCTCCATTTTATCCTAGTCTACCTTACAGGGTGGTTGAGAGACTGAGAAAGTAAATGGAAGTTACTAGCCCAAAGACATTCAGTAAGCTTCAAGGCTAAGTGGGATTATGATTGGAGCCAGCTTACTGGTGTTTAGTGCTTTTGGATTGCTGTACTACTTATCTGATATGACTGGACCAGTAATTACTAGCTGCATGACAATACTACCAGGGAGAGAGACAAATATTGCTTCTTAAGGTATGTTGGCAGACTTCTGCACACTTAGTGGGATTTTCGTTTGCATAAAGCAGCATACTATCATACACCAAACTTTTCTGTCTGTTCCATGGTCACATCCAATGTTGCTCAAGATTGAACTGCAGAAGTTAATGAAATGCAGAGTATTTTCGTTCAAAACTTCCTAAAAGGCATGCAGACAACCTTGTAAACAAATTTAAATTCTGGTTGCTTGTGAGTTCATGTCCAGTTTTCTCCAGAATGAAAACTGAAAGACTTATGAAGGTGAAAGTGGAAATCTGGATAGCATGGCTGTATTTTGCATATCAATAAATCTAACTCTGTGCTCCATCATAATTAAGAAAAAGCCAGGTAGCCAATAACAAATTTTCATAATATATCACTGCAGACGTGGCACCAGTAACATTCTCTCAGATTACATTGTCAATCACAATAACTCACAAGGGCAAGAAACCTATTGCCTACAGTGGACTTGTCAGTGTACAGATTCCCAAGGACTATTTATGAGCTGTTGAAGCCAAGAGCCAAAGAAGATAAAGCAGAGTAAGTATTTAATCAGGTCAAAAGCAAGAAACTTCATTAAATTCTGCCCCTTACTTGCTAAAATGCATTTGGGGAGAGAACAAAGGATCCCTTCTAAATTTAAAAGTTCACATAATAATCATTATTAGAATTAATACACATTACAGATAATTGTTGTCTTCCTGTTCCCCACTGATGCCATTGTTTAATTAGCCTGATTATGGCTATGTCTCCTGCAGAGGCCTGGCTAGCTCTGATTTCTGTTATGTTGCAGGGGTGGGGACAAGCTTTAAAATGTCAACGGTCAAGAATAATTTCACTCAAAGAAATCTAATCTCAAAGGTGCAAAGAAAGCCTTGCAGGTACACCTATGGTTTGATCCTTGGAGTCTTTAATCAACAAAGGAACTCATCTGAGCCCTTTAAATAAGAGTCATGATCCTGCATATCCTGACACATTATTTTGAACTGTTGTTCAAGTAGTTAAGTATTAAAGGAGCCTTCTCACTGAAGCTATGATGACAGTAAGAAAAATTGTGGCAATTGAATACAAATGGTTAACTTTGATATGGTTAAATATCCCTGGAAAAGTCTTCTCAAAACACATTTATCTGAATAATTTTCAATATTAGTTCTGAAGAGAACCCATGATGTAGCTACAGTAACATGAAGTGCTATGGCCTCTCAGAGACAAATAATTTCGGTATCTGATTTCACAGAGTACAAACCAGCTTCATCAAGTATATCACCTAGGTTCTTTGGGGACCACCACACAAATTCTAATAGTTTTGCAAATGATTAAGAAGAGGAAGAAAGGCCAACGTTTGAAGACTGTGACTACTAACCATAAAAGTATAAAAGAAATTATGTGTTGTGACACACACATAATCAGTGACGTTCTCTTACTACATCCACTCCTACTTTTCTGAACAGTACCCACCCCGTATCATCCCAACTGAAATGCTTTTGAATTTGAAATAGTTGAAAAAGACAGCACACTGTAGAGTACTTGAGGAGGGGAGAGAATGCTCAGAAATGAAAACAGTTGCATGCAAGGACTATCTCAATTGTAGTCAACTTGTTTTATTTTTATCTATTGTTACACTTGGGTTCAATGGCACCAGAGGGAGCACGGCCACCCATCACACAAAGTTCCACCGTTTGCCTAGGCTGCCATGAGCCCTTTATTCCTTTTGACATACAACTAAAGAGTGCTTTCTCTTTAAGTGGAACATACAGTTTCTTCCCAAACAGAGCCTGCTTTGTGGCCCTGCCTCACCTAGGGAGCAGCTCTGCCTGGCCTTGCTTTCTGCTGCCCGGTCCTGTCTGTCTCCAGTCCCAGAGCTTCGCCCTTCCTTGAGGGCTGTCTCTGCTCTTCCTTTGAGCAAGGTCCCTGCAAAAAAGTCTTCTCTCGCCTTGCCATTGGCAGCATTCTTTCCTTGCAGTCTGTCCTTCTCCAGGCTGGGACTGCTTGGGGAAGGGGAAGCTACCCTGCCTGCTGCAGCCCCCCCCCTCCCAACCCTGCTTTTAAACTTGGCTGGGAGAGTGGCGGCAGCTCTTGAGCAGCTCTTGTGGGCCTCCTCCATCACATTTATTTATTTACTTTATTTACAGACTGCTATTCCACTAATACTCAAAACACAATACAAAATTTAAAACATTGCAACAGGAACAGTATAAGATATATAATAAACAGTTGAAGAAGATTGAATTACAGAGTGAGAATGCAAAAGACAACATATAAGAAATGCAAAAACTGGATTATAGAAATTAGTAAACAATATAGCAAAGCAAGATAATGCATACAATAAACAGTGCCAAAAGTTACAGCCCTGGTCACTTTCTAAAAGTATTCTCCTGAACACATTTTATTACAACCCTTTTCCCTTTATTAAAAATGCCCTCTTGAACATTTCAGTTTTGTACATTCTGTGGAACTATAGAAGTATGGGAGCTTTCCTAACCTCTTTAGACAGATCTTTGCATAGAGTGGAAACCACAACAGAGAATGCTGATCTCAACAATTTCCACAATGGCAATTTCAGAGACTTTGCTCAAATGAGCACAGCTGTCATCTCAGTGGGGCCTATTGGAAGAAGTGGTCCTTTAGATAACGGTTTCTAGGTTATGAAGGGCTTTGTAGGTGATACTCAACTTGTAATAAAGTGCCAGAGGCATTTCCCTTCTACTCTCCATCTCCTCCCATCGGGACTTTCACCATTTCAAAAATATTCCTAGCATTTCTTACCTAGTGGATGTGAAACCTAATACAACTAGTGAGGTGTATCCTCTGGCTGGTTGCTTAAAGATGATGGTGCTACTATAAAAATGAACTAATACAAACTGCATTGTACTTATGGCAGTGAAATCCCTTTTACTGATTGGGAGAGCTGCTGTTTTATTCCCAGTGAATTAAACAGCTTGTAGTCCAGCCACTGGTCAGGGAGTTTTTAACAGGGATTAAAGTCAGGGAGGTTTTAACACAATTAAAACCCCATATAAAAGCATGTTGAGGGCCAGTTAGATGATCTAAGGCTGTTAAGGGATAAGGAGATCAGCAGAGGCAAAGAACAATAGAGAACAGGCAGTGGCCAAAGGAAAAAGAAAATGAAGGAATGATACATAATTTGGGGGAAAATGCAGAGGAGACAAAAATCAAGGGAAGAAATGTTTAATCAAAAAGGATACACTGAAGAAACATCAGAGCTCTGGAGGACAGGAGAAGCTTTATGCTGTGGTGGAACAAAGGTAGAAATGCTAGGATTGTAGATGGTTTGACCAGGGGGCTTAAGTAAGGGGATGCTTGTTGTAGACATTTATAGAGGTCTGCTAATTGTGCCTTTCCCTGACACTGTGACTTGTCAACCCAATGGGAGTAATGAAAGTCAAAAAACAGTGGGTCAAGGAAGCTAAATTTTACACAGTGATTTAAACTTCCTTGATGATTCTTTGGCATCAGGTTCCCAGTATAGCTTTTAAATGCCAAAACACAGCCCTTAAATATGTTATGTAACTATTTTATTAATCATTTTATTGTAAAACTCAAGGTAGCTTATAGATCATTATAGTCTGGAGTAGAAGGACTCCATGAGTAACAAAGAGGTGGGAGTGAAATGGAAAAGGGAGCATCTAGATCATTTGATAACATTGCACTCTCTCTCTCCATATATATATATATATATATATATATATATATATATATATGGCTTTAGTTCTAGATTTTTCCATAGCATTCATCCAAATAGCTTCAAAACATTAGTTAAGAATCGTATTCTTTCACAAAGAAAACATGTTTAAAAATTAAAAAGTAAATAGCTGAGCCATCTTTACTGCCATCACCACCAGTCACTTCTCACATAAACAATCACCATTAGTCTTCAAAGTCTTGCATCTTGAGTTTCAGGAATAATTGCTAGTCATAAATCAGTTGTCAGAAGTTGAACTGCTATGCCTTCAGTTAGGACTTAATTTCTTGGGAGGAGAGTGGAGGCGAAGAATGTTAAAATATATACGCTGTTCAATATATACTACAATATGGTGATGTGGACGAGTCATGAAAGTATACAAAAACTTGGGTCACATACTACTGGTCTCTCATCATTGATTCTTTCCTAATTTGGTGGCTATTCTAAACTCTGGCAATACTTCTGAGAAATCTGTTTATGAATTACGTTAATCTGATTTCCCTAAACCAGTGTCATTCCTGCGATATTTTAACCCTTGCAATATTCCAGTCCCACAGTGAAACGTGAGACATTTACATTCTTCTAAATCCATTGAAGAATGTTGCCCAGGATGGCATTGCCAGAGTTCTGATATTGTATATTAATCTTTCACTCCTGCCATATATTTATATACTCTCAGAAAAATAATAGCTGAAAGTTTTAAGCAAATAATTCAGTATCCAGAAAGAGTTGAAATGAAAGTTAGGCAATTAGATTCATCAACTGAAACAAGACTTTCTCAGGAGTGTTCAGGACTGGGAAACAAAACTGAAGTATGGCAGTCTCTCAGAGCTAAACTAAAAGAGAAAAATTACACGAGGACAAGCACATGAAGGGAGTTGCAATGTCAGCCGGGAAGCTGAGTTTTAAAAAAGATTGGAAGGCTTTGTCAATTTCCCCTTTCTGCAGAGCCAGCAAAGATCATTCCTCAGAGGGTTTGTTAATTTCCTCTTTGCCTCCCAAAGGCACTGTCAGTTTCACCTCCTCTTCTAGGAGGCAAAGAGGAAATTAAGAGGGGAAATTGACAAAGCCTTCCAATCTCTTTTAAAACTCAGCTTCCCGGCTAACATTGCAACTCCCTTCATGTGCTTGTCCTTGTATAATTCATCTCTTGTAGCTTAGCTCCCATAAGGACTCCAGTGACTGGTGGGATGCTCAGACCCTAATAATAATTTACAGTAATTTTACTGTCCCCATTTTAAGAGAGAGACTTATGTTGGTTACATAAAGGTTTACCTTCAACTGGAAATAGTAGAAAAGTAGTTCATAAAACTGCAGGTAACTACATAATCTAATTTCATTCTTAATATGCATTTTACAGGGGGGAAATCATACTGTGCACTATCAGTACCCAATGCCTTTCCATCCCACACCTCAAACAAGGTGAAGGCATGGTTTGTGGGCAACCCAGTGGATGGGGAGGCTTTGCATATCCCTGTGCTGTTGCATGGAGGTTTGCTGATGTTGGGTGGAGAGGAGCAAGCATGAGCTCTTAAAGACCCACCAGGTCTGCCCCCACCATCTTTGTCTCTAGCCATTTTGAGATCAGTGAACACATTCCTGAATTCAAGCGTCACTTTGTTCATGTTGCTTAAGAGCTGATTCTTATCAAAGAATGATTGAGCTGACATGAAAAAGATAACTGAGTCCAATATCACATCTACAGATGGAGTTTATTATGCAATATCACCTTATAAAAAGAATTCAGACTACTAAGTGCCACAAGTGTAAGCAGAGCAGAGCAGGAGCAGAGGCATCCTGCCCCAAACCCTCCTGAACAGGCAACACAAAAAAAGTCTCAAGCAAATAAACCAAGCTAAGTGTTACAGCAGCCACTGCTATTTTTTGTTCATTGACCCCAAATATAAATGGAAAAATCTTGAGACTAAACAGAAAATTCATCCAGTAAGGCTTATTTTAGTTTCTTGTGAAATATTCATGGTACATTAAAGCTGAACTTTCAATTTTTTTCCTTCTCCACAGGCCATTTTCTCCTGTCCTTACAACAAACAACCATTCACAATTGTTGATTGGGCTGCTTGTGGTTTATCACCTCCAATTGAAGAAATGAGGTGGCAGTAGGACTGTTTTTTGCTCTAACTGCTTAAAAACACAATAAATTTTTAATCAGTTGTTTCAGTCATTTAAAATTACTTCTTCATAAACTGCTATCTTTACAAGCCACCAGAATAAAGGAGAGCAAATCAACAGGAAAAAAAACAGTAAGGGTGTCACATCACCACTAGTTATTTTATATAACAGCACCTCCCAGCATTGTCCAAATAGCAACTGAGCTCAAATGTACACAACTCACTTTTGAAACTCATTTTCAATGAAACTGAAATAAAATGAGACGTCACCTGAATGCTTCACCATTTGTACCTGATGTCAAGGCTTGGATCCTATGAATGCGTTCTGTGCATGCTAGATAGAGAAGTGTATTCTACAGCAGAAAGTCTCTCTAAAACTTGTTTTAGTAAAGGCCCATTGAAAACCACTGATCTTGTGCAAATGGAAGTATTAGAGAAAGAGGAAGCATGGCCTATGGCAGACACTAATGCACATAGAACTCATTCATAGGCCCCAAACACAAGTATAAACATATTTTTAGAAAAATGTTACTAGTGATATTTTTCTAAATGGGGATGTCTGGCCTGCAGTAGAGGATTCTGTCAGGTACTTCTCCACATCCATGTTGAAGTATAGGTAACATTTAAGTCATTACACAAACAAAGTCCCCCAATCAATGTGAATGAAAACCTATGCCCTATTTGTGGGCTAGTGTTGCCAGGTCCCCTTACCCTCATGGTGGGGTGGGGGGGAGAAGAGGTAGAACCTGACACTTACTGGGATGATGCATGCTAAGTGGGAGCACACTCCCAAGTGGGCACAATGATGTCACTTTCGGAAGTGATGTCATCGTGCCCAGCAGAGGGCATGTTCCTACGCTTCACAAATTGCTCCCAAATTGGTGCCAATGAAGGGCTGCAGCATACCCACTATCAGGCATGAGAACATCGCTTAAGGATGTGACGTTGTTGAAGCCAGAGGGAGTACACCCTCTTTGTGCTGACCTGGGAACTTTTTTGCCTCCTGGGCCCATTCCCTGGGCCTTTCCCCTCGCTGGTCAGGTGAATGGTAGAAGGGTCCAGAGGCAGGGAGCGGGGGATCCCCACCCCAACGGGGGCCCTGGGGGGCCCTATTGTGAGCCTAGTTTGTTGGCCCTCCACCGCAACTGGTTGGCTAATGTGTGAATAAAATGCTAGACTAGATAGACCAGAAAAGCTCTGCTATGTCTGTGGCTGCAGCTTCCATTCCCCAAACCCTCTTTTAAGAGAGGAAACTGACGCAGCAGATATGTGCCTGAAATGAACGGCATCCAACCACAACACTTAGTCAATGTTTTGCCACAAGAAATCACCACTGGTTGAAATTCCTAGCCTTGGCCCTTCCCCCAATCACATTGCTGACCCACTGGACTCTCATTATTACATGCTATGCAAAATAAGGGTGTACCTTGCTGAATCATTCCAGTTATCAAGCACTTTCAGGCGTGAGGTTTAGAGTTACAGGTAGGAATGTATTTCAATGCAAACTAATGTAAACAAATAAAAGATTGTCTCTGCATACACAGCAGGATGTCAGTAGAAGCCAAACAATTGGTTAATGAAGAAAGTAAAACAAACCCAAATCAAATTTCTACTCACATCCAAAATATGCAGAACTATACTTCAGCATACACTCTTGTTCTGCTAAGTTACAAAAAATTCAAACCAGACCAGTTTAAACCAGAATCAGAAATTTATTAATAAAACAGTGTTATGAAGGAAATAGAAGCTCTGAAAAAGGGCTTGGCAGTCCAGGAATAATATGGCAATGTTCAAGACAAATCACAAAATAGTCACCTTCCCTAAGGAGGCTAGATAAAGCAATAGCCTCACCTCAGAATATAAGCTGCCTTCAGAGAAGATGGCTGGGGTAGAAATATTTAAAGAAAATAAGTAAAATAAAGTAATACATATTTTTAATCTTATTATTTAAACTATTCTTCTGTGAAAGAGATAATGCCAAGATTTACAGGATGTCATCTCCCATCCAGGCAATTTACAGTCTAACAGTACAAAAACTGCTTTCTGGCCATTTTCTATGGTAAGGTATTGAGGTCGCTAATGCCGCAAGGCATCTGAATGGTAACAGGCTTAAGTTCTCAGATGGTTGGAAAGACAATTGCTTCCACAATCTGTACCCCAAGGTGCAATAATTCATTTTTAAGCAGAGTCTTTTATAATCTGTAGGGATCATGAAACTAGAAAACCATTATACTGGTCCATGTGACTAGATGAAGGCTGCTTCTCATGTAGACATTCAGGTAGCTACAGTGATGTGCAGGGATTATGTCTGGACACGGGTCATTTCGTAGAAAAAGAACTGCAGGAATTCATTAGCATAACTCATTAGCATATCTCATTAGCATATACCTCACCCCTTGACATTACCAGAAGTGTGTTAGAAGGCAACACCCACCCCTCAGGCCCATTTCTCCCCAAATATCCAGGTATTTCCTGAAAATAAAGCAGAATGAACTCAAAGCAGCTTATCCTCCTCTGGAGAGCCAGTCCAAGAAGCCCAGCCTCCATGCACACACACACACACTTACTCACTCACTCACTAGTCACGAATGAAAATAAAGCAGAATGAATTCAAAGCAGCTTACCCTCCTTTGGAGAGCCAGCCCCAGTAGCCCGGCTTGCACACATGCACTCACTCATTCACAAATGAAAATAAAGCAGCAGAATGCATTTAAAGCAGCTTATTTTCCTTTGGACAGCCAGCCCCAGTAGCCTGGCTTGCACTCACTCACTCACTCACGAATAGAGATGAGCACAAACAGAAAAAACTAACATGATGTCCATTGTCCATTGCCATCCACGAACAGGGACTCACAAACAACCATGAACATGGCCCTATTCATGAATATGTTTGTGGTTGGCTGTTCATGGGGGCCAGCAGGCTCTCCTCCAGCCATTATCCAAGTCAAGATCCCTACTGTACCACTCCCAGAAACCTGACCTGAGCAGGTAGTAGGAAAGGTACCAATAATAAATAATAGCTTGGCCCCAGAGCCTGGCAGCAGCCCTGGAACTTCAAGAGGTAGATCCCTACCGCACTATTCCCAGAAACTTTACCTGAGCAGGCAGCAGGAAAGGTTCCAATAATAAATGATAGCTTGGCCCAGAGCCTGGCAGCAGCCCTGGAACTTGAAGGGGTAGATCTCTATCCCACCACACACAAAGAAAAATCAAGCTCCAATGCACTCTATCAAAATGCCAACAGCAACTGTCTGTCCACTGTTTACAAAGTCAGAGCTGGGAGCCCCCCTCCCCCCTGGGTCTTTGCTCCCTTGTAACAAATTTGGAACTCCACACTTGAAAGGAAGACCTGCCTATCAAGCTAAATTGGGCTTAGATTGGGGTTTCCAGAGCAACAGCAGGAGTTCAGATTTAGTTCAGACAATCCCTGCCTAAGTTGCCAAGGGAATTGATTGCAGGTGCCAGATTGTCTGGCTTGACGAACAGCAACGAACAGCAACGAATGAGGCTTGGAACAACCACCTGTTCATTTAGAATGGGGCCTCACGAATAGCTTGCGCTGTTCGTGGCTTTTTTTTGTTTGTATTGCTGTTCATGCCTATCTCTACTCATGAATGAAAATAAAGCAGAATGAATTTAAAGCAGCTTACCCTCCTTTGGAGAGCCAGCCCCAGTAGCCTGGCTTGCACTCACTCACTCACTCACTCACGAGTCACGAATGAAAATAAAGCAGCAGAATAAATTTAAAGCAGCAGCTTACCCTCCTTTGGAGAGCCAGCCCCAGTAGCCCAGCTTACACTCACTCACGAGTCACAAATGAAAATAAAGCAGAATGAATTTAAAGCAGCTTACCCTCCTTTGGAGGGGAGGCAGTGGGGAGGAAAAGGAATCATGTAGGCGGGGCCAAAACCCACATGACTTCTTTTCTGATCTACAGGAACACCATTCCGACACATTCCCCCTCCAAATGAGCCCTGTCTGGACATGGATACTCTAGAAGCAGCCATGTGATTCTAGGGCTTGTGATACAGTTAGTTGTACATTCAGCACTCCTAGTGTCTGACTGGTTTTGCTGATATGGAAGAGACTCTTAGAACTAATGTCATGCTGTTAATGGGTCCAGACTGGTAATTGTGTTGCACTTATTTTAAAAAAAACATCTTGGTCATGAAATGTTAATTCCCTTTGTGCAGCTCTGAAATAATGAGAGGGTTGAAAAGGGAAATGTGGCAGTATTTAATAAAATATGTCAAATAATATAGGTTAGCATAGTTGGCTCTGTGAAAACAATGCCTTGTTTTCATTACCAAGAATAGCAATGCTTATCCATTGAAAATCCTCATGACTTCGTTTTTCTCTTACATGCTTGGAAAGATTTGAAGGAACAAATGAGGAGGCAGAACAACCAAATGGTCTTCCTGTTGGCATAGTAACTGTGTACTTAAATGTTCCAAATCATCGCTGATGTATGACTCAACATTTTCCGATAACCCATGAAATCTGAGCTGAGCTAAAATGAGTGCTGAACCAGATTTTGAAGACACTCTCATATGTAAAAGTTGCCATTGCAAAAGGTACAAAACAGTTCAAACACATATGCACACACACCATTCATCTTCCACTTCCATTGCATTTAGTGGGCAATATCATTCTTCCCCATTTTGTTGCTGTTTCAGAACCACTTAAAAATCTTGAAAGGCTATTTTGTGATGTGATCCCAGCAGCAAATCAGGGATCATGTACTGAATACTATACTGTTCCACAACAACATAGCTGGATTTGGCTATGGGGTGATATTGGTAGGAGGAAATAAATTTTCTGTCTGCACTTTTTTCCAGCCATAGTGTGTCATATTGACACGTGCAAATATCTGGCTTGAAAAAAAACCTATTTGGTGATGTACCTGAATATCCAGACTTAAAGCCATTTGGAACCCTCCCCAAAATATTTTTGCTGTATTGTGTGTAGCACCTGGAAAAATCGGAAAGAGGGCACACTTTTTAAAAGACATGAACACATTTGCAAAAATTGCCCTTACATTGGTTCTGCTCAACACAGTTGCCAGAAGAAGAATCACTGTTGACCTATTCTTAAAACAAGCCTTATCAACAGAGCAATGCCACTTTACAAAAAGAAATGACCATCTAAAAAGTTTTGTTTTACATAGCCTCCAAAAAGCCTACAATTGGGAGTTGTTCTTAGGGAGTCCATTAGATCAGGTGGGCCATCAAGGAAACATGGCATTTTAAAAAAAATATCTTGTTCAACTGAGTGGAGCTGCCATAGCAGAGCATATTGAAAGGGATGAACCTGCAGATATGCAGCCATGAAGGATTTTATAGGCAATAACCCTCACCTTGAAGTAACTAACAGGCAACTAGTGATGTGTATGTAACATAGGTGCAATTTATGTGTTGTTCCTGGTTCCAGATAGTAGTCAAGCTACCACATTTTGAACTAGCTGAAGTTTTCAAATTGTCTTCAAGGGCAGTCCCATGTAGAGTGTGTTATAGTAGTCTAGCCTGCTATGCCATAGATCACCATGGTCAGGTCAGCTGCATCAAATAAGGAGCCAATTTCTCTGGCAAATGGAGGTTGAACAATCATTTTGACATTGATTTTTTCAATCACTAATATCTGAGCATTACAAAACATGGGTGACACATACCCCTCCTCAATTGCAACGTCAGCTCGCTGCTGCTCAGGCCACCGGTTTCAGGTTGCCTACTTTTGCAGCGAGGCGACTTGCCCTGCTGGGCGGGTCGCTTGTTGAGTGTGCCAGGAGCATGGGGGGCAGATTGTAGGCCCCTAGCTGAGTGGCACTATTGGGCCTTCACATTTGGACACCTATTTAGGCAGTTGTGGGGGGAAAGTGTGGTGTTCTACCCCTCTTTATTTAGGCCTAGGGGAGCGTTTTAGTGGGCTTCAGCAGCCTGTGCTGCGGGGTGGTATTTTTGCCCCTCTCAGGTTACATTAGCCTATCTTTCTTCCTGGTAGCCAGGAAGGGTTGGTACAAAGGGGGAGATTGTTAATTGAGGATGGCCTACCTTTCTTTCTTTTTACTTGGTGGCCATTTTGTTGCTGGTTACCCCTTTCGGCCATTTTGTGCAGCCTCTGTAAGTCTTGGGCACTACACTGCCTAGTGGTTGCTGTGGGTGGTATAGCCGCAGTTTTGTTCTGCCTTGCAGGGCTGGGCTCAGCTCTACCTAGTGGCGGCTGATGTTACCATTTGGTTAAGTGGTTAGGCTGCGAACCAGACCCATACATTAATTCTACTGTCCGGATTAGGATCTAATAAAGCCTTAAATTAGGCACTTAGCAGTGCACCAGTCAGCTACGAGTAACTGCAATAGTGTCTATTATGTAACTTGTGTCTAATTGATCATGCCTCCTAAGAAAGGGGGTGGCCTGTCCAAAGGGAAGCGGCCTGTTAAAAGGCCTGCGCCGCGGAAGCCTCCGCTGGCCCTCTCCTCCTCGGATGATGATGACAGTGGCCCAAGCAGGCAGGAGCTTTTGGATCATATTGTAGCTCTCAAAAGGATTAGAAGTGGGGCAGCACCAGCGGGGGCACCTGTTAGGGCTCATCGTACTTCTAAAAAAGTCTCTAGAACTGAATTTTACAAGGGTGTGATGTCTTGTCTTTCTGCTCTTGAGGAGTCCTCAAGAGGCAGCAAGTGATTGCAGCAGCAGTCAAGTGCCAACAGCATCGAATGAAGGAGTTATGGATGTTGAGCAGGAGTGGCCAACGGACAGCGGGCAAGTGGCCATTGTGGTCGAACTGGCTGTATTGGAGGGTAAGTCAGCACTGCCGCAGCAGGCTTGAAACTTGCCTTGGGGCCCTTGGGATCAACCAGCTGCAACTGGGTCTGCATCTCCTATATCTTCCTTCTCATCTCCCATGCAGGGTTGGCCTTCTGCAGATCTACCTGGCTGGCCTGGTTACACCACTAGGTCACTGAGTCAGCATCAGATGCTGGTTGCACCTGTCCAAGGGGGTGGTACCGGTGAGGATAGCCAGGCTTACCCCTTTTCTGCAGGAGGGTGGCCTTACGTTTATGGCCCTCAAATGGGCCCAGTTCCTTATGGTTCCCCCGTGTATGGCATGGTCCCATATAGGGCATTGCTCTTTGGGGACATGGCATTGTCCCTGGGTGATCATTTAACACAGGCCACCCGGGACAAGATTATAAACCAAGAGTACGTGGATGTCTTTACCCTTCTCTTCAGGGAGCTGGAGAAGAAGGATAAAGACAATTTGGATGAGAGGAACAAAGAAAAGATTAGGCGGAGACAGATTGACCAGACTTGGTCCCATTGGTTGCCCGGCTTTCTTATTTACGCAGTGGTTTTGGTGAGGGTGTAGCCCTGGAGGGCTCTCCCCCTCTTCTAGTACATGGGCATAATTTACAGGGGATACACTGATTTTGAAGGGGCAGCTTGGCTGTGGTATGACGAAGAGTTTCGCATACATGCAGCCTTGAACCCAAGCCTTCCATGGGACCAAATTCACCAGCAGTTCAGGCTGCAGGTAATGGCCCTTGCTATATCTAATTTAGGGGACAGGTCAGACAGTGGTCACCTGATTTTTAAGTATGTGCAAGCTTCTGGTACTTGCACCCCTGTGAGGCAGCAGGTTCAATTCCAGCTGCTTTGCTGGGACTTTACATCCAAGGGAGTGTGCAACAGGAAGGCAGGCAAATACAGGCATAAGTATCCTTCCTGCACTGGAGCCCACCCATATCCAGCTTGCCCCAAAGCAAAGCAGGGTGGTAAGTAGTTTGGAGGCGGAGGTGGCCAGCAGGAGGCTGGTAAAGGGGCCCAGTCCAGTAAAACTGAGGGTACTTGAGCATTTGCTTCAAGCTTATCCTCGGTGCCAGGACACTAATTGTTTACTTTCGGGTTTTAAGTTTGATTTTCGGATCTCCTTCCAGGGCCCCTGGACACCTTTCATGGCAGCCAACCTTAAGTCTGTGACTGGCATAGAAGAGGTAGTATGGGACAAAGTCTTGAAGGAATGTGCAGAGGGCAGGGTTTGGGGGCTATTTGCCACCGCTTCCCCCCCCCCCCGCAGTTCCTTCATTATGGGTGTCACCTTTGGGTGTGGTGCCAAAAAAGTCGCTGGGAGAATTTCGCCTTATACACCACCTGTCTTTTTCCAAAGAGGGCTCAGTGAGTGATGGCCTTCGCGAGGAGCTCTGTATGGTGCATTACACTTCTGTTGACCAAGCAGTTAAGGTTGTGCGTTTGTGTGGGGTGGGAGCTGAAATGAGGAAGTGCGATATTAAGTCTGCCTTTACCTGCTCCCTGTTCACCCAGAAGATTTTGAACTCCTGGGGTTTTCATTTGAGGGCAAGTTTTATATGGACAGGGCCCTTTTGATGGGGTGTTCTATATCTTGTTCGGCATTTGAGCGTTTCAGTTTCTTTTTGGAATGGGAGCTGTATCGCCGCTGTGTTTGCCCTGATACTGTTCATTATTTAGATGACTTTTTACTGGTGGGGCCAGCTGTCAGTGTGCCAGGCTTTTGGCAGGATTCATGGTGCTTGCTGAGGAACTGGGTGTTCCTTTAGTGCAAGAGAAAATAAAGGGTCCTTTAGTAGTTTTAATAATTCTGGGTATAGAATTAAACTCTATCCAGCAGACTTTGAGGTTTCCTTTGGATAAGGTGGCAGATCTGAGCACGGCTGGATGACGGTTTGAGTAAGGGCAAGGTGTCTCTTCTTGAGTTGCAGCAATTAGTTGGCCATTTAAATTTTGCCTGTAAGGCGGTCGCCCTGGGGAGGGCTTTCCTCGGATGGCTGTGTGATACTATGGGAGTCAGAGTGTCAGTTTGCTTGTCAGTTTTCAAGCCAAAGCTACGCCATGTTCTCATGTTATAATCTGTAGTTGTTTAGTTCTCTCCCTCCAGGCCCAGGTGCTGCCCAGGCCACATATATCCATGGGAGAGAAGAATTCTTATCTACCCGTTCCAGCCAACCTTGATGTCCTCGCCTTCCCAGGCCTTCTACACAGGATTAAGGGGGGAAGCTGGGAATGGGTGTTTGAAGTGTTGTTACTTTCATTTTGTGTGTCATTCTCAACAAAGCTTTCGTTCAGCCAAGGCGTTCCTAATCCTTGGACTTTGGATACTGTGTCCTGAGCATTGTCTTTCAACAAACCTTTTGGAATCAAGAAACTTTGTGCTTCTTGCAGAAGGGGGGAGACGGACTCTAGATAACTGGGATTCCATAGTCTGACATTTTGTTGAGAATCTCTTTTAACTTCCCTGACCCCTCAACTGGGAGAGATGGATACCGGATTGCATCCGACAGACCCGTCTGATCCAGGCATGGAAGTTGAGGGGCTGTTTTCACGGCCTGACGGTGGGACCGATCAGGCACAAGTGAGCAGCGAAGGCGCCAGGCCCCGGACCAGCATGGGACGAGGATTTACCCCTCTGATGTCCATGCCTACACCCCGGCAGTGGGGCCCGTGGCCCCGGGATGCCAGGGAAAGACAGGCCGGCACTATGTTTTTCCACTCTATGATAGACTTGGCTCCAGTGTCGGAGGACCTGGGAGCAACAGGAGGCCAGGTTTGGGAAACCAGCTGGATGTCCACTCTCTCTGCCAGAGATGCCCGGGACAGTACTCAGCTGTGGTATCGGTGGGATGAGGCGGCGGGGTGTCTGGTGGAAGTGAATCCCCCAGAAGACACAGGCAGTATCCCTGATTGGGAGCTCATGAGTGTCAGGTTCAGAATGCTCTGTTATACTGCGTTGCTTAACCGACTCCATTTTTAATCCTTTCAGTGTTTAAGTGCTCTCTTCACAGGTGCCAAGGTTCCCAGGCAGCTATCTCACAGAAGAGGATTGTTTTGGCTACCGATGTTCCACCAAGAACCGGCCTTGGGAAACTTTCGCTATCCTGACTTCAAAGGGGTTGTTTTGAGAACTATGGGGGGAGGTTGGGCCTACTGTGATCTGTTACTTTGTACCTCATGCTTTGCCAGTCATTGGTAACAATGCATACGTACCATCCTGAATATTGCATTCAGGCTAGTGGACTATAATGAACTATCTTTCCAGTAAAAGCCTTTTGGAAACAATGGACTGTTGTCTGATTGCAGGAGGTAGACTGGAGTAAGGACATTATCTAGCCACAGTTCTGACATTTTGTTACCAATCACCCTTTCCAATGCCTAAGCCGGATCAAACGGACTCCAAAGCTGTCCCAGTCAGGGATCCTTTGTTTGACTCGTATGCCTCTCCCGGCTCTCAAGGTTTGGAAGCCCAAGAACCTGTACCGTGAGGAGACGGCTCCTCGGTTACAACGATTTATACCCTCGCTCCCAGCAGCGCTGATACTCGGCCTAGAGCCACAGCCTCTCCACTCTTCTCCTTGCCCACCCCGACGCAGTGGGGTGCAAGACCAAGGGAAACGAGGGATCGGAGGGCCAGCACGATGTTCACGCAGCTGCAGCTGGATAGTCGACGCAGTTTGGAATCCATACCTGAACAAACCGGTGGCCGACCATGGTTGTTTTGGAACAGGACGACCGAACAAACAGAATGGGAAACGTCCCGCCATGGCGCCCTGAGTTGGGATTATGCGGAAGTCACCCCGTGGTCGGGGCAGCAAGATGTAAGTGAGCACCAATGGGTGCAGCTCCAGAGCCAAACGATTGCCATTGATTCGGGAATATCAGCAATCACTGGCCTGACAAAAGGAGTTTTAGCCGCGAGATCACAAGAGGAACAAGGGGTAGAAGCGCCCTTGCCGTGGCAACAGACGCTAACCACGGGACCGCCGCCCGAAACTATGCAGACCTCGCAGACTGCTGGAGCTGTGGGGTACTCAGAACTACGGGAGGAGGAAACCACTGATAGAGTGCAGCTGTTGGAGAACAGACTCGGAAATATGGAAGAGAGTTTGGCAAATGCCGTCCACCTGCTCTCAGTGCTAGTGGCGGGAGAAAGAGGCCGTGATCCGCCAGCTGGTCTACCTGACATCAGCCAAAGTTTGGCTAACCTGCAAAATCAACTGTGGCCGCAACAGCCACCAGAAACGGGAGATGAGGATTCTGTTTCCGGGGAAAGACCCTGCCCAGAAGATCCATGTCCAGATGAGCCCCGCCTCGGGAAACGAAATGGATCTGTCGTAAAAGGACCCAAACGGCAGATCAAACCTCCGTCAGTTCTGGTTCCGAACCGACCCCATGGGTCCATACTCTTCATACCAGTAACGTTGGTGAATCCTGACAAGAAAATGCACATTCGCATACAAGCCCTGATTGACTCGGGCTGCTCCAGAGACATTATCGCACCAGCTCTGGTAAACGGACTAGTACTTCCTGTAAAAGATTTGGAAATACCGGTAATTTTCGAGCAAATGGATGGCACTAACATGAATCCAGTCACTACTGAAACCACTCCGATCATAACAGGCATGGGACAACATTGGGAAGTAAGATCATTTGTCATTAGTGCCACAGCGAAATACCCCTTGATCCTGGGAAGCCGGTGGTTATGTGATCATAACCCTTATATCAACTGGGCAGAGGGAAGCATCACGTTCACCCATGAATCATGCAAAGACCATCGTTGGAATCAAACCTGGGGTAATAACCCTACTGTAACTGAGCCTGCTCTCCTCACCCAAGAAGAAATTAACCAAATACCCAAGCAATACAGAGCGTACACCCAAGCCTTCACAGAGGAAGAAGCTAATACCTTACCTCCTCACAGGAGGACGGACTGTGCTGTGGAAATTTTACCGAGCGCCTCGCTGCCCAAGGGCCGTCTATATCCCATGAGTCCTAACGAAAGAGAAGAGCTCCGCAAGTTCATAGACCTGAATCTTCAAAGAGGATTCATTCGCCCGGCTAATAGCCCCCACACAGCACCAGTGCTTTTAGTCAAAAAGAAGGACGGGGGCCTAAGACTGTGCACGGACTTTCGAGGACTCAACGCAGTCTCCTCCAGCAACGCCTACCCCATCCCGCTCATCAGAGATCTACTCAACGTCGTGGCGCAAGGTAAGGTCTTTATGAAATTAGATTTAAAAGACGCTTACTTCCATGTCCGTATCCGAGAGGGGGATGAATGGAAAACCGCTTTTAACACGCCCCTCGGCCAATATGAATATTTGGTTATGCCATTTGGTCTGGCCGGGGCACCCTCGGTTTTCATGTCCATGATCAATGAAGTGCTGCATGAATTTCTATACAAAGGCGCTGTAGTGTACCTAGATGATGTGTTAATCTATTCGGAGACTGAAGAGGAACACGTGGACCTTGTAAAAAGAGTCTTAACAACTCTCATGAATAACAAACTACCTATAAAGCTCTCCAAGTGTGAGTTCCACAAAACAGAACTCACTTATTTAGGCTACTGTATTTCCCAAGAGGGCTTGAAAATGGATCCAGGCAAAATACAAGCAGTATTAAATTGGCAAACCCCCGTGACCCGCAAAGAATTACAATCCTTCTTGGGCTTTGCCAACTTCTATAGGGAGTTCATAGCGAACTTCGCTCAAATCACACTCCCCCTAACCGAACTGTTAAAAACCAAAGACAGGGGGGACCAAGCCAAAAAACCAAGTGCAAAATTGTCTTGGACGCCTGAATGCCAAACAGCGTTCCATCACCTCAAAATGCAGTTTGTTTCAGAGCCCGTTCTGCAGCACCCCGATGAAAATCGCCCCTTCATAGTGCAGGTCGACGCCAGCGACGCTGCAATTGGGGGGGTGTTGCTACAGCGGGGGGCGGACGATAAACTCAGACCCTGCGCCTTCCTCTCCAGAAAGTTTTCCGAAGCGGAAAGGAATTGGAATGTTTGGGGAAAAGAGGCCTTTGCTGTAAAAGCGGCTCTCACTACCTGGAGACATTGGCTAGAAGGTGCCCGTTATCCGTTCGAGGTCTGGACGGACCATAAAAATTTAGAGGCCCTACGCAGCCCTCGCAGGTTAAACGCCAAGCAATTGCGATGGGCAGAATACTTCTCCAAGTTCGATTTCACTTTAAATTTTCTCCCAGGCAAAACCAACTTCTTGGCCGACGCTCTATCACGCATGTCCCAACACAAAAGCAAAAGGGAGGAGACAATTGACACCGTCTTTTCGCCTATGCAATTAGGGGGCGTGGTGACCACCCGCAGCCGCACAACCCTATCCCCTCAACCCGATCAAGGGTGGAGACAAAAACTAAAAGCTGAAGTGGAGAAGGAGGGGGGGGGATGTGCCCAAGGACAAACTGCAACGTTCCGACCAAGGGGAATGGCTCTGGGGAGATCGCTTCTATGTACCCAAGAGTTTAAGAAAAGAAGTTTTACAACGTTGTCATGATGCTCCCACTGCGGCGCACTATGGGTACTTAAAGACGCTTCACTTAGTCCAACGGCAATTTTGGTGGCCGGGCATGCGCAAAGACATCTCCCAATATGTAGCGTCTTGCCCCATTTGTCTCAGCGCCAAATCCCGAAAAGGCAAACCTCCCGGACTCCTACAGCCGTTAGAAACGCCAAGTAGACCGTGGGAAGTAATCTCTATGGACTTTATCACTGACTTACCCCCCTCAAAGGGGCACAACTGTATTTTGGTCGTGGTTGATTTGTTCTCCAAGCAAGCTCATTTTATACCTTGCACCACAATTCCCTCTGCTAGAAAACTAGCCGACATCTTCATAAAAAACATTGTAAAAATACATTCTTTTCCATCCAAGGTGATCTCGGATCGCGGCGGACAATTTGTTGCCAACTTCTGGCGGGAGCTTTTACAACTGCTGGGCATTGAACAAGGTTTGAGTTCAAGCCATCACCCGGAAACAGACGGACAGTCGGAAAAAACTAATCAGATATTAGAACAATTTCTACGCTGTTACATTAATTTCCAACAGGATGATTGGTTTGACTTGCTCCCCTTGGCAGAGTTTTCATATAATAACAGCGTGCACGCTTCCACGGGGGAAACTCCCTTCAAAGTCGTCTATGGCTTCCACTTCAAGCCATTCCCGTTTGAAGCGCTCCCCCCTCCTATTGCAGTTTCCAAAGACGTCACCGAGTGGTGGGGGGAGGCGGCCCAACAATGGACTCAAATTAGAAAACACCTCATCAAAGCCAAACAGGATTACAAAAAATACGCTGACCGCCACCGTGCGGCGGAATGGGAATTGCAACCTGGTGATCTCGTTTACCTTTCTACAAAGAATCTGAAAGTAGCCCAAGCCAGCCGCAAGCTAGCGTTAAAGTATCTAGGACCTTTTCCTGTTCGTAAAGTAGTCAACAAAGTGACTGTTGCCTTGGATTTACCAAAGATTTTACGCCACGTACATGATACCTTCCATGTCAGTTTATTGAAAAAAGCCCCTTCTGCAGACCAGTGGCACACCCGTGCCCCTCCCATCCCTACGTTAATTGATGATCAAACCCACTACGAAGTTCAACAAATACTGGACTCTAAAATAAAACGAAATCAGTTGTTTTATCTCATCAGATGGAAGGACTTTGACTCTGGGTTCGATGAGTGGGTGAATTCTGTACATGTACATGCTCCTAGATTAGTTAAAGCATTTCACTCTCGTTATCCACATAAACCTGGGGGGGGGCATCTTAGAGGGGGCAGAATGTCAGGTTCAGAATGCTCTGTTGTACTGCATTGCTTAACCGACTCCATTTTTAATCCTTTCAGTGTTTAAGTGCTCTCTTCACAGGTGCCAAGGTTCCCAGGCAGCTATCTCACAGAAGAGGATTGTTTTGGCTACCGATGTTCCACCAAGAACCGGCCTTGGGAAACTTTCGCTATCCTGACTTCAAAGGGGTTGTTTTGAGAACTATGGGGGGAGGTTGGGCCTACTGTGATCTGTTACTTTGTACCTCATGCTTTGCCAGTCATTGGTAACAATGCATATGTACCATCCTGAATATTGCATTCAGGCTAGTGGACTATAATGAACTATCTTTCCAGTAAAAGCCTTTTGGAAACAATGGACTGTTGTCTGATTGCAGGAGGTAGACTGGAGTAAGGACATTATCTAGCCACAGTTCTGACAATGAGCTGGGACTATGCGGATGTTGGCTCGGTCGGGACTTGGGAGACTGAGACTGGAGTTCCTGAAGGACAGGGACATTTAGCCACCTTGCAGGGGCAGGCCCAAGTGCTACAGTACGGAGTTCTAGCTGTGACTGGAATTGCCAATGGTTGGGTGGCCAGTGCAACTGAGATGTTGGACCAAGGAGCTTTGGGGGCAGCTGCCGCGACGGGGCCCGAAGATCAAGTTCAAGAGGCTCAGGCCATGGAGGAGGCAGTGGAGAGAGCCAATTGCCAACAGAGAGCCTGGGAGGAGAGCTTACTCCAGCCTCCCGGAGAGGAAGAAACAGAGCCCAACCTCAACGCAGAGGAGAAGAACCACTGCCAAGCCCTGGAAGCGCAAATGGAGGCGATGCGAGCAGATTTAGCGCAAGCCACCTACTTGATTGTGTTGCTGGTCCAGGGAGAGGAAGGTGCGGGGTGAGCTGGGTCCCAGGTCCCAGTGGGACTACAACAGTTACTTGAGTTAGCGGCGGCCAGAGGCAGTGCAAGACCAGTCGCCCCGCCCATTCTGGGCCCACCACTCCCGTTGCCACCGCCACTGGGAACAGCTGGTCCCACCAGATTAGGAGGAGTCGCTCCCACAAGAAATAGTGCGCAAGGGGGGCAGCACCCCAAGGACCAGCACCAGGAGGCCCTCCAGCAGGCCCCCCCAGCACCTACCATTGGAGGAATGGCCCCAGTGGGTCCAGGACCTGCTACCCCTGTGACAGCTGCGCCTCAAGCTCAGGGGCCGGTGCCACCACCACAGCCGAGGCTGCCACCGGGACTAGGGGGAGCTGAGCCACCAGGGCAACTCTCAGTTCCACCTCCACCTCAGCCGTGTCCGGGTGCTCCAGGAGCGCTACCAAGACCAAGACTGCTGAGACCTGCGCCAGTTCAGCCGCATCCCCAAGGCATACCTCCTAGAGGCCCTGCACTGCAATGGCCACCTGTCCAACCTGTCAATGTGGGAGGAGCTGGTGAGGGCGAATTACTGATGGGATGGATTAAGCTGGAAGCTACCTTTGATGGTGATCCCCGTAAATTAGGGTTCTTTGTTGTACAAGCCCTGCAGTTCTTCAATCAATGGGGTTACCTGTTCCCCAATGAGGAGAGCCGAGTGATGCATCTCGCAACCAGCCTGGAAGGCATAGCAGCTAAATGGTATGTAACTCTCTACAACATGGGGGGCCCAGAGTTGGGAAGTCTGCAAGCTTTATTACCGCGCTCAGAGCCCAGTATGAAGACCCTCTAGAAAGGGAGCGGGTCTGCATGGAACTGCAAACCTTGCGGCAAGGATCCCAGTCAGTGAGAGATTATGCAGCCAAGTTCCAGCAGCTGGCAGCCAAGTGCCCACATCAGGAGGAAGGAACCAAAATTGTACTGTTTCGGAATGGGATGAACCCCAAGTTACTGGAAAGGGCACTAATGCAAGATGATCCACCAACGCTTCTGGGGTGGATACAACTAGCTTGCGAAGTGGAGAATCACACTCAAGTTGTCCGAATGGTTGAGCAACAAGAGGCCACGGGGACCCGAAGAGCCCCGCCAGGTCAGTGGGGAGGACGGGGCGCTCCCGCAGCGAGAGGAGCCCATGAGAGGAGGTGGAGACAAGGACTGTGCCTCCAATGTGGAAACAGTGGACATTTTGCAGCCCAATGCCCTCTCCGGGTGCCAGTGCCGGCGCCCCCAGCACGTCCCACTCTGGCCCCACGATCTAGCAGGGACCAGGGTATGGCTAAAAAAGGGAGCACCGAGATGGACTTGGAGGTGGAGGAAATGTGCATGGAATTTGAAGCCCAGGTACCAGAGGCCGGTGAGCTCAGCCCGCCATCGGGAAATGAGATGGATCTGTCGTGAGGAGGCCCCAACGGCAGATCGAGAGGAAGACCACCCTGGAGGAGGTGAGAGAAAGAAGGACCATATTGTTCATTCCCGTTATGCTAGTAAACCCTAAGAGGGAGACCCACATTCGAATTCAAGCATTAATTGACTCACGATGCTCCCGAGATATTATAGCACCAACGCTGGTAAACGGACTGGGGCTGGAAACGCATGAACTAAAAGTCCCAATTATCTTTGAGCAAATGGACGGCTCTAATATGAACCCAGCTGTCCTAGAGACAGAGCAAGTGCCCACAGGCATGGGCAAACATTGGGAATTGCATCCGTTTGTGGTAAGCCAAGCCACCAAATATCCGCTCATCTTAGGCAGTAGACGGTTATGGAATCATAACCCCTACATCAACTGGGCCAAAGGAATGATAGTGTTTGATCAAGAATATTGCCAACAACACAGCTGGAAGGCAGAATGGGGTGGAGTAGCCCCCATAAATTCGGAAGTTGCCCTGTTAACCACTGAGGAGCTAAGTCTAATCCCTCCGGAATATCAAGACATGGCTCAAGCCTTTAGTGAGGAGGAGGCAGATAGCCTGCTGCTGCACAGGAACACAGACTGTGCTATTGAATTAATCCCAGGAGAAAAGCTCCCCAAAGGAAAATTGTATTCCATGAGTCCGTCGAAGAGGCAGGAACTCAGAAAATTCATAGATAAGAATCTGGAGAGAGGATTCATTCGCCCAGCTAACTCACTGCATGCTGCCCCTGTGTTATTTGTGAAGAAAAAGGATGGGGGACTCAGACTTTGTACAGACTTTTGAGGCATCAATGCTGTGTCTATGACCAATGCCTATCCGATTCCATTAATCCGAGACCTGCTAAGTGTAGTGGCACAGGGTAAGATCTTTTTGAAATTGGATCTCAAAGATGCATATTTTCATGTCAGGATAAGGGAGGGGGATGAATGGAAAAACGTGTCCAATACCCCCCTAAGCCAATTTGAATACCTTGTCATGCCATTTGGCTTATCTGGGGCCCCTTCGGTATACATGTCAATGATAAATGAGGTTATACATGAATTTTTGAACAAAGGGGTCATTGTTTACCTAGATGACGTGCTTATTTATTCAGAAAATAAAGCGGCACATGTAAAATTGGTCCGTAAAGTCCTGGCCACCTTAATGCACCATAAACTTCCCATCAAGCTATCCAAATGTGAGTTTCACAAAGAGGAATTGGACTATTTAGGCTATCGTATTTCGGGGCAAGGGCTAAAAATGGACCTGGCTAAAGTAAAAGCAGTGCAAGAGTGGCAGGCGCCCACCACACGCAAACAATTACAGTCGTTCCTGGGCTTTGCTAATTTTTACAGACAATTCGTTGAAGGCTTTGCACAGATAGCCCTCCCCCTAACAGAGTTGCTTAAGACAAAAGGGAGAGGAGAGCAAGCCGCCAAACCTACGGCCCAACTCCAGTGGAGCCCAAGCTGTCAGCTAGGCTTTGAAATGCTGAAGGATTTATTTACTACCGAGCCGGTCCTACAGCACCCCGATGAGAACAGAGCCTTCATAGAACAAGTGGATGCCAGTGACTCAGCCATTGGGGGCGTCCTCATGCAGAAAGGGAGTATGGTCAAGTGCGGCCCTGTGCATATTTGTCCAGGAAATTTACAGAAGTGGAACGGAATTGGAGTGTGTGGGAAAAGGAAGTGTTTGCTGTTAAAATTGCTCTGGACTCCTGGCGCCACTGGTTGGAGGGAGCGCATCATCCATTTCAGGTCTGGACCGATCACAAAAACTTAGAAGCGCTCCGAACGCCCCGGCACCTTAATGCTAAAAAAATTCGTTGGGCGGAATTCTTTTCTAAATTTGATTTCACTCTGAATTTCTTACCGGGTAAGTCTAATTTCCTGGCGGATGCCCTTTCGCACATGCCCCAACACCAGAGCAGGAAGGAGGAGACTATTGACACAGTGTTTTCCCCCACTCAATTGGGGGGAGTGGTTACTATTCATAGCCAAGCAATCAAGCAGCCAGATAACCAAAAGGGGTGGAGAGCTAAAGTGAAAAGCGAAGTGGAGAAAGAAGGGGAGCAAGCGCCCACAGGAAAAATGACACAAACGGCGGCTGGAGAGTGGTTTAAAGGAAATCGGCTGTACATCCCTGCTAGTTTAAGATGGATGGTGCTTCAACAATGTCACGATGCCCGGACCGCCGGCCATTTCGGATACCTGAAAACCTTACATTTAATACAAAGACAGTTTTAGTGGCCCAGTATCCGAAGGGATGTGTCTCAATATGTAGCTTCCTGCCCCACGTGTGTTATGGCGAAACCCAGGAGGGGGAAGCCCCCGGGACTACTTCAGCCCTTGGAAACTCCCAACAGGCCCTGGGAAGTGGTTTCCATGGACTTTATTACTGATCTCCCCCCATCTAAGGGTTGCACCTGTATTCTAGTCGTGGTGGATCTGTTCTCCAAACAAGCCCACTTCATCCCATGCTCCAGTATCCCATCAGCTAAAAAATTGGCTAGTTTATTCATGAAACATATTGTAAGACTGCATTCTTTTCCTTCCAAGGTAATATCGGATCAGGGAGTTCAATTTGTTGCCAACTTCTGGCGGGAGCTTTTACAAGTGGCAGGCATTGAACAAGGAATAAGCTCCGACTTCCGGTTTGGGATTCATGGAGGTCTAACGCAGCTCCATTTGCGGAGCTGACCGGACTGCCGTTTTAAGCGGCCGGCGGGGTGAAAATAGCCCGCGGCCGACTGCTCTCAGGCGGAGAGCAGGCAAAGAACGCTCGAGACCCTAGGGCGCGTTGATCTCGGACGAGGGGGGGCTCTACACAACGGGTCCCCTCCCGATCCTTGAGGTCCCACCCTGAGACGGGTCGGCTACAATCTCTGTGGCAGTTTTGGGGCCAATTCGGCTGGCATAAGACCTACATACCCAAGCTTCGATTGGGGGAAGAAGTGGAAAGGAGAACTTGAAATCGAAACAGCTATTACAACCCGAGAAAAGTGAAGGGAAGGTAAAGATCACTATCTTCCGATACGGGACAGATTGATAAAAACAGAGAGGAAAAAAAGTAGACTTTTAAACTGCAACAGACTAGTGAAAAGGAGGGGAAGCTTCGGCAGGAGTTGTATTAGAAAAGAGACTAAGTTTAAAGAAGTTATTAAAGAAATCGGACTATTGTTTTGAATACCTGTGGCTTTGGAGCTGTGAGAAAAAGACACCATCGCGAGATCTGCTGTGGGAAGACGGGAGACAGGAAGTGCGTAACAACAATAGAGCGGCTGGAGAGAAGCGGCCCTGGCTGGAGGGCAGGAAGAAGGGAATCGCCATCTTTGAGAGGGGAAGGGCCGCGGCCTCAGCGGAAAAGGAAGTAGGCCATATTGGATTATAAAATCATAGAGAGACCATAGAGAAAAGACGCCCGACATTTTGGACCCTTTAAAATTAATTTATGCAAGAAGACCGGGACATTTGAAATAAAAAAGGTACTAAATTTAACGCCACGGAGTTAAGGAAGAGAGCGGACTCGTGGGAGCGAGCTAAAGCAAGCCCCACGATGTCGAAGAAAGAGTGGCAATCGGCAATAGAAAACCTGGATAAAAAACTTTTGGAGGTGATTAAAGAATTTAAAGACATGAAATTGGAGCTGATTAAAGAGGTTAAACAGACAGTAAAATCGGAGCTGTCAGAAGTAAAATCGGAGCTGTCAGAAGTGAAGAAAGGTATGGAAACAATACAAAGTGAATTACAAGGGACGCAGCAGAGAGTTAAAACAGTAGAAGGAGCGATGGAGAACCTAGCAGATACGCAACAAACAGAGATGAGGCTGATGAGGGGAAGGATGGCGGTTGCGGAAAGCAGACATATGGAGAAGCAGCTGAGATTTCGCGGCCTGCCGGAAGTGGAAGGAAAGACAGCGCAAGAACAGATGACGGAGGTGTTAGCTGAATACCTGGGGAAGGAGGAGGAGGATGTTGTGGCTATCCTAGATGTGGCATATCGTGTGAATTCGAGAATTGCAACCCAGAGGAAACTACCAAGAGACGTGATTGTACAATTTACAACAAGAAACATGAAAGAGAAGATTGTGACTAAACAGTTTCAAGATCCATTGGAGATCGATGGCAAGACAATTATCATAATGAAGGAACTACCCAGATCAGTGTTACTAGATCGGAAAAAATATAAAGCGCTAATCCAGATGCTGAAGGACATGAAAATCAGGTACAGATGGGAGCTCCCAGAGGGTTTGTCCTTCGAATTTGGAGGCGCCAAAAAGCGTATCAGATCTGAGCGGGAGATGGAGCGATTTATAAGGGACAATGAAAAAGACTTACCAACAAGATTATGAATATGGAGTGTAAAGTATTATCTTGGAATGTAAATGGACTAAATTCACCGAATAAGAGAAAAAATATTTTTCACTGGCTACTAAAACAAAAATGTGATATTGTTTGTTTGCAAGAGACTCATATTCGAAAACAGGATGTAAAATATCTAAAACTGGGAAAATTGGGCAAAGACTTTGTAGCGGCCTCAAGTAAAAAAAAAAGAGGAGTGGTGTTGTATGTAAAAGAGGAGCTACAACCAAAATTCATAATGAAAGATGTGGAAGCCAGATTTGTAGCAGTGGAATGTACTTGGAATTTAAAGAGAGTGTTGGTAGTCGGAATTTATGCACCTAACGGTGCAAAAGAGAGCTTCTTTGAGGATTTGAGGAAGCATTTAGATGATCTTTCATATGACCAGATAATTCTTGCTGGAGACTTCAATGGAGTGACAGATTTGGAACTGGATAAAAAGACTACAATGGCACAAAAGAAAAGAGGACTATTACCAAAGCTCTTTTTTGAGTTGATTCAACAAGAGACTCTCGAAGATGTATGGAGGAGAGAATATCCTAAAAGTAGGCAGTTTACTTTTTATTCTGCAAGGCACTCCACATTATCAAGAATTGACATGATCTGGGCCTCAAAAGATTTGGCGTTATGGACTAAAGATGTAGAAATAATGCCGATGGTAGGCTCAGATCACAACCCAATTATGTGGAAGCTGGGGAAAAGGAGGAAAAGGAAAGCATGGAGAATAAATGAGGATTTGTTACAGGAAAAAGAGAATATGGAAATATTGAGAAGAGAGACAAAGTTTTTCATTCAATACAACGTGAATAAAGAAGTACCAACTGATAAAGTTTGGGATGCTTATAAGGCGGTTATAAGGGGCATACTAATGGACTCAAATGGTAGAGCAAGGAAGAAGAAAGAGGAGAAGAGACAAGAGATTGAGGAGAAAATAAAAACTAAGGAAATACAGTTAAAAAAGAGACCAGGGAAAAAGAAATTATACCAGGAAATTAAAATACTGCAAGAACAGCTAACAGCAATGAGTAATAAAGAATTGGAGTGGAATCTCAAAAGGCTGAATCAGAAAGTGTTTGAGGGTGCAAATAAACCTGGGAAGTACCTGGCATGGCAACTGAAGAAGAGAAGGGAAAAGAAAACAATAAATAAAATTTGTGAAGATGACAAAACGTATTTGGAACAGAATACCATTAGTAGAGCCTTTTATAAATTCTACGCTAAACTGTATAATAAGAAAGAAGTAAATAAAGATTCAATAGCGTCATATTTGGAGAAAATGACACTTCCAGAAATCTCGGACGCTTGGAGAAATAAACTGAACAGTGAAGTAACGGATGAGGAAATAAGTAAGGCAATACAATCTGCAAATCTAGGAAAGGCGCCAGGGCCAGACGGACTTACGGCTAAATTTTATAAGACTATGGCCAACGAGCTGGCACCACTCCTAAAGGAGGTGATCAATGGAGTTTTAAGGGATCAAAGGATTCCAGACACTTGGTCTGAAGCGAACATATCATTGATCCCAAAAGAGGGCCAAGACTTGACTAGTGTGAAAAATTATAGACCTATATCGTTACTTAACAACGATTATAAAATCTTTGCGAAGATACTGGCGGAGAGACTGAAGGGGTGGCTTTCGGAAGTTATAGAGGAGGAGCAAGCAGGCTTTCTGCCAGACAGACAAATAAGAGATAATTTAAGGACAGTGATTGATGCTATTGAATATTATGATAAGCGTTGTGATAAAGAGGTTGGTTTCTTCTTTGTTGACGCTGAAAAGGCATTTGACAACTTAAACTGGGACTTTATGTTTGCCACTATGGAAAAGCTACAATTAGGAGAAAGATTCATCAGAGCAATTAAGGAAATTTACAGAGACCAGACTGCAGCAATTGTGGTGAATGATGAATTGACCAAGAAATTGAACATAAGCAAAGGAACAAGACAAGGTTGCCCGTTGTCTCCACTGTTGTTCATTTTAGTATTGGAGATTCTGATGATACAAATACGACAAGACGAGGAAATTCGAGGAATAAAAATAAAGGACTATTCATACAAGGTCAGAGCATTTGCGGATGACATAATGTTAATTGTAGAGGACCCACTGGAGAACATGCCAAAAGTGATAGATAAGATCAAGGAGTTTGGAGACTTGGCAGGTTTCTTCATTAACAAAAAGAAGTCAAAGATACTATGCAAAAACATGACTAAGCAGAAACAACAATTGTTAATGGAAACAACGGATTGTGAAGTAACAAGTAAGGTGAAATATTTGGGAATTGAACTGACTGCAAAGAATATAGATTTGTTCAAGAATAATTATGAAAAATTGTGGATTCAGATTGAGAGAGACTTGATTAAATGGAATAGGCTCAATCTGTCATGGTTGGGTAGGATTGCAGCGGTTAAAATGAATGTGTTATCAAGAGTGATGTTTTTGCTACAGACAATACCAATCATCAGAGACTCTAAACAATTTGAAAAATGGCAGAGGAAAATATCAGATTTTGTATGGGCAGGCAAGAAGCCTCGAGTGAAAATGAAAGTTTTACAAGATGCAAAGGAAAGAGGCGGAATGCAACTGCCCAACCTGAGACTTTACCACGATGCAATCTGCCTAGTTTGGTTGAAAGAGTGGATGACATTAAAGAACAAGAAACTATTAGCCCTAGAGGGATATAAAAAAATATTTGGATGGCATGCATACCTATGGCATGACAAAGTAAAGGTCAACTCGATGTTCCTGCATCATTTTGTACGGAGAAGTCTATACACAATCTGGAAGAAGTACAGAATTTACCTACAAGAAGGAACTCCTTGGTGGGTGGTTCCATATGAGGTGATAGACCCGAGAGCTGTTGATAACGAAAGACAATGTTTGACTTATAAAGAAATAACTAAAATAAAAGCATCTAAACTTAGAATAAAGACGCAAGAGGAACTGTCACCGAACTACGATTGGTTCCAGTATAGACAGATCAGAGATTTGTATAACTCGGACTCTGTAAAGGGAGGTATACGAATAGAGAATTCGGAACTAGAGCAGACCCTTCTTAAAGAGGATAAGAAAAGAATATCCAAGGTATACCAAGTACTGTTGAAATGGTATACTGAGGATGAGACAGTTAAAACACAAATGGTGAAATGGGCTATAAATTTTAACAAAGAGATAACAATGGAGGCATGGGAATACTTGTGGAAGACTACAATGAAGACAACGACATGCACAAATATTAAAGAGAATATCTACAAAATGATCTACCGTTGGTACATGACACCAAAGGAGATTGCGCTAGGAAATTTGAACACTTCTAATAAATGCTGGAAATGTAGGAAGCATGAGGGCTCCCTCTATCATATGTGGTGGTCGTGTGAGGTAGCTAGGCAGTACTGGGGGGAAATAATAAGAGAAATGAGTGAAATTTTACAATTTCAAATAAATAAGAACCCAGAACTCCTGCTACTAAACTTGGGAATGGAGGGAATTCCAGCCCATCATAGGACGTTGATATTTTATATGACAGCAGCAGCTAGACTTTTGTATGCGCAAAAATGGAAAGTACAAGAAGTGCCAACTATTGAAGATTGGACCTACAAATTGCTGTACATGGCAGAAATGGACAAGATGACAAGAAAACTGAGAAATCTGGACTCAGGGCAGTTTAACACAGACTGGGAGAAGCTGAAACAATATCTGGAGAAGAAATGGGAGGTGGGAGGAAAACTGTGGCAGTTTGAGAATTACTGAAGTATAATAAAATGTAGAGGGGGGTGACTTTATCGGGGGGGGAAGAGATAAATGTGAATTTATAAGCAGCTAGATCAATAGATTGATATATATATAGATATATATTGGTTAATAAATAGAATATTGATAGAAAATAATTAAGGATAAGGATTAAATATACGGATTGAGTAACCAACAATATTTTCTTTTTTTTTTATAAGATTTGTATAATGCACCAAACTGAATGTATAGACGAGTCAAATTGATTGACTATGTGACGAGAGTTATATAGAATTACCATAAAAAGATAGAATGAGTAATATATAGAGAATAAGTCAAATTGTTTGATTTAAATGTGTAAGATTTTTATGATTTATGATATATAGGTCTATGATATATAGAAATATTTAAAATTGGAAAATGGGATAAATTGTTTATCCAAGACGGAAACAAAGACCTACAGTTTGGGTATATAATAAGAAAAGTAGTTAAGGATGTACTGCTTAGTATAATGGAGAATATGTATTTGTTTTAGATAGAGAAATTTAATAGAAGTAAGGGAAAAGGGACAAAGGGTTGGAAAACTGTTGGAAGTCAACAAAAGGGGGGGAAAGGGAGGGGGTTAGAAATGAAAAATTTGGGGAAAATTGAATGTAAATGTAAAAATAATGGATTCTAACCCAATAAAAAAATTTTTCAAAAAAAAAAAACAAGGAATAAGCTCCGTCCACCATCCCCAAAGCGATGGACAGTCCGAAAGAACTAATCAAGTGTTAGAGCAATTCCTCCGATGCTATATTAATTTCCAACAGGAAAATTGGACCCAGCTCTTGCATCTTGCCGAGTACGCTTACAACAACGTGGTACACAGCTCAACAGGAGAGACTCCCTTTAAAATTGTCCATGGCTACGAGGGAGAAGCGTTCCCCTTTGAGGTACAACCTCCCAGCACATGCTCGGGGGACTTGGGCGAATGGTGGACCGCCCTGGCAAAACAATGGGTGGAAATCCAAACAACTTTGACTAAAGTCAAAGCTGACTACAAAAAATATGCAGATCGCCATCGTGTGGCACAGTGGAAATTACACCCCGGAGATAAAGTGTATGTCTCCACCAAAAACTTCAGAGCGGAACAACCTAGTAAAAAGCTGGGCCTGAAATACTTAGGACCCTTCCCAATAAAGAAAGTAATCAATGATGTGACTGTAGAACTGGAATTACCAAAGAATCTACATCAGGTCCACCCAACTTTCCACATCAGCCTGCTCAAAAAAGCACCTCCCCCAGATGAGTGGCATCCCAGCAGATTGGTGCCACACCCAACCATGATAGAAGATCAAATTCACTATGAAATTGAAGAAGTCTTGGATTCCAAACACAGATACAATAAGCTGTTTTACCTGGTTAGGTGGAAGGACTTTGAGGAGGGGTTTCGTGAGTGGGTAGAAGCTTCTCATTCATGTACATGCTCCTAGACTAATTGCTTAGTTCCATAAAAAGTACCAAGAGAAAGCAGGAGCAGAAGGGGGAAGGGAGAGGTCTTAAGGGGGGCAGAATGTCAGAGTGTCAGTTTGCTTGTCAGTTTTCAAGCCAAAGCTACGCCATGTTCTCATGTTATAATCTGTAGTTGTTTAGTTCTCTCCCTCCTGGCCCAGGTGCTGCCCAGGCCGTGTATATCCATGGGAGCGAAGAATTCTTATCTACCCGTTCTGGCCAACCTTGACATCCTCGCCTTCCCAGGCCTTCTAGACAGGACTAAGGGGGGATGCTGGGAATGGGTGTTTGAAGTGTTGTTACTTTCATTTTGTGTGTCATTCTCAACAAAGCTTTCGTTCAGCCAAGGCTTTCCTGATCCTTGGAATATGGATACTGTGTCCTGAGCATTGTCTTTCAACAAACCTTTTGGAATCAAGAAACTTTGTGCTTCTTGCAGAAGGGGGGAGACAAACTCTAGATAACTGGGATTCCATAGTCTGACAATGGGGTTCTTGTGGTTGCCCCATGATCGGTTGTGTATTACTAAAGGTATGCAGGAGGACTTGGAGGTCTGGCAGGAGTTCTTAGGCTCCTTCAATGGGGTGACTTTTTGGAGGGAAGACCTACTGTTAGAGGCAGAACTTTATGTTACTTCTGATGCCTCTGGGTCTACAGGGTTTGGAGTATTTTTTCATGGCCACTGGTGTGCTGAGCAATGGCCAGCAGATTGGTTGGCACAGGGGTTGTCCAAAGACCTTACATTTTTGGAATTTTTCCCCTTATTAGTGGCAGTATGGCTTTGGGGACCAGAGATGGCAAATCAAGCAGTCCACTTTTGGTGTGACAACTTGGCTGTCGTGCATGTGGTCAACACCCTGTAGTCCAAATCCCCCAGGTTAGTGAGGCTTGTGCGTGCCCTCACCCTTAAATGATTGCAGTTAAATATTTTATTTAGGGCCAGACATGTTCTGGGAATTAACAACGGTGTGGCAGATGCTTTGTCTCACCAACGGATGGAACGATTCTGGCAGTTTGCCCCAGGGGCTGACAGGCAACCTGCATGGATGCCCCAAAAGCTTTAGCAGCTTGGGCGGAGAAAGTGAACAGAGCGATCCAACTGTCCATTGCCCCCAGCACATGTAGGGCCTGCAACTGTGTGGTAGGGCAGCTCCATGAGTTTAGGATGATGGCAGGGCTTCAGTAGTTATGGCCCATCCCACCTGAACACCTGATGAACTTCTGTGTGGTTCAGCGTGGGAGGGGTCTTTCCGTCAGGTCCATTAGATGACAGCTGGCAGCTTTAGCCTTCGCAAGCAAGGCTTGTGACCTACCAGAAGCCACAGGGGATTTCAGGATTTGTCAAATGCTAGAGGGCTGGTCTAGGGAAGTTGTGACACCTGCTGGTCTGAGGCAGCTCATCTCCCCATCAGTCTTAAAAGGGTTGGGGGCTGCCTGGGGGAATGTGTGTTCCTCAGTGTATGAAAGTAAGCTCTTTCATGCTGCTTCATTAACAGTATTTTTGGGAGCCTTTAGGGTCAGTGAGTTGATGTCCCAATTCCATAAGGACACTACAAGCAGGGCCTTAGCAGCTCAGGATATTAAATTTCTGGGGGATAAGGTCTCAATTACTATCAGGTGTGCCAAGACAGACCAAAGGCAGCAGGGACATACTTTTCTTCTTGGCCCCTGTGTGGAGTGGGAGCTTTGCCCTGTTTTGGCTCTCAAGGAATATGTGGAGCTCCGTGGTGAGGGCCAGGGCATTTTGTTTTGCCATGAAGATCGGACCCCATTAACAAAATACCAGTTTTGAGCTGCAAAGGAGAGGGCCCTTAAGAAAATTGGTTTGTCGGGGGTCAAATTTGACACCCATTCCTTTAGGATTGGGGCTGCCTCTACGGCAACAGCCATGGGGTATCCTTGCCAGGAGATACAAAGTGTGGGCAAGTGGTGATCGGGGGCATTTCATACCTACATCCACTCCTTGCCTCAGTTTTAAAAGGCCATACAAATTGCTCTTTCCTTAGGTGCCGTGTCGGGCCAAGGGAAGAAGAGGATCCTGATTTGTGGCCACAGCATGGTGTTCTGGGTGGTCTACCAACCAGAAGAATGCCAATTGGATCCCAGCTGGGCCTGAGTGCTGTGGCCACTGTTGAGTGGCAGGGACGGTGTGGCCTTTGGTGGCCAGCCTTGCTGCCATTTTTGTTTTGCGGAAGGACGGGTCCTCCCCCACAGATTTTGGTCATCCACCTTGGTGGTAATGACCTGGGGTTGGTGCAGGGAAAGGCCCTGTCACTGTAGGTAGCTGAAGACCTTAGGGTTATAAGCAGCTGATGGCCAGGCATGCTTATATTTTGGTCTGAGATGCTGCAAAGACGAGTTTGGTGGGAAGCCTTAGATCCTAGGGCAATCGAGGGGGCCTGACGTAAGGCTAATCATGCCATTAAAAAACCCTTGGGGGTGGCTTGGGCATTTTATTTACCACACCCTAGAATTAGGGCTGAATTTACCTGCGTCTACTGAGGCGATGGTGTACACTCGTCAACAGAGGGCAACAACATTTTTCTCGATGACCTGCAGCAAGGGCTTCAGTTGGCTTTAAGCCACCTGTGGGGCATGAGGGTCTAAGCAGAGGCTTGGCCCTTGCGGTGGCAGGAGAGTTTTGGGAATAGGGTGTGGGATGGTGAGCACCCAGTGGTGTTTCCCCATGGGTGGGGAACAGTGTCTGCCATCAGTGTGGTATGCTTGTGACAACTACCATTACGCGGGCAGATGCCTGGGGGGATCCCCAGGGACAAGGCCTTCCCTCATGCTGTATGGATGGAGCATTAGGTGCTTGGTGAGGGGATCCATTTGCCTCACTGGCCAGGTTGCAGCCATTCCAGGGATGGCCTATACCCAAGGCTTTGGGGCTCACCCAGGCAGGTCAAGGTGGCAGTCTTAGGTTGACCCTGTGGTTTCACCTGTACTGCTTAGTTGGCCCTTGCCGTGGTTTATGTTTAATGGTCATTTTAATAAATGGCCCTTTAGTTCCAAACCTGTGTCTGTCTCTTCATTCCGGCTGGGGTTGCAAAATTCAGCTGCCAACTTTCATTATCTTTGAACACTACTATACATGTAGTCAAAATGTAAATAACTAATTGGAGTCCAAACTCTTGGATGTACAAAGTAGTTACAGTCAGGGCTTTTTTTCTTGGAAAAGAGGTGGTAGAACTCAGTGGGTTGCCAGCACAAGGGGCAATTCTTGGCTGGAGGTGGTGCCCCTGGTACCACATGCGCACATGCAAAGTGCGCACATGCTTCCGGGACTGTGCAATGACGTCACTTTGGATCAGCTGGAACAGGAGGGGGGAGTTTTTTAAAGTTTAAATCGCCCTCAGTGAAAATGGTCACTTGGCCGGTGGCCGGAGGACGATCTAAACTCCCCTCTGTCTGGATATCAGGGGGTGGGGCCACTGGCCATGTGACCATTTTCAATAGGTGCCAGAACTCCGTTCCACCACGTTCCATCTGAAAAAAAGCCCTGGTTACGGTATTTTAAAACTGTTTTCATATTATATTAGAAATAGCAATGGACATAGCATAGTAGAAATATTGACTTGTAACTAGAGATGGGCACGATCCAAAAAAAATTAACGATCCAGCTGATCGTGTATCGGCGCCGGCAACGATCCCGAATTAATGATCCACACTGAGCATCTCCCGTTCCCGATCCATGGATCATGGATCGTGGAGGCAAAAGCAGAGGGGCGCCCCACTGTTCCCAGCGATACAGGAACGGTGGGTGATGCCGGCGGCATCTGTGCTTGTGTTTGGCTGTCTGTGTTTGGCCGTCAGACCTGCCTATCAGGGTTTGCAGGGATGAGATTGGAGTGTCCATGGCTACAGAACACCCCCTTCCTCCTCCGTCCCCTGGGTGTCTTCTCCCAACTGGTGACTGCTTTGCTGCTCCGTTGTTGGAAGGAAGCCTTGCTGATCAAGGAAAGCTAGGCTTCCATTTGGGTTTCCAGGGCGACAGAAGGAGGGCAAACAGAGGTCAGGCATTCCCCTGGCTCCGTTGCCAGGGGAATAGATTGCTGGCGCCTGAGTGTCGGGATCCCTGATCTGAGCCTGGATACCCCGATCCAGGCCCCTCCCGATCACTGGATCATTGGCCGTGGACGATCACGATCTGCTAGGTCACGATCGCACGATCGCCATTATCGTGGTTTTTTTTCAATCGTAATGTGGATTGTGCCCATCTCTACTTGTAACTTATGGTTTATTTCTGTCAAAGGATGGCTGCTTCTTCCAACAAAGGAAGAGAGGACTGATTTTTGCCTATTACTCTCTCCCATTGCACACTTCCACTTTGCCTCCTATGTGGATCTCTGTTTCTCAGAAACAAAATCGGGAGTCTCTGTGAGCTACAACAGGGAGACGAGACAGGTAAGTTCCATTCCCAAACTACAATACATATGCAGATCTCAGAAGATGCAAGCCATTAAACTGGCATATGCAAATCACTCCATTGTTGTGAGACCATGAGTTGCATTTCATGAAAATATGGTTTTTGGGAAACATATTAATATAGATTATTTTTCTTAATGGCTGTATACACCACATGCATCATTCTGTTTCATGGAATTTCAGGCCAAACACTAGAGAAAATCTCATTAATCTGACTTTGACTCGCTATGTATTAATCTAACCTTGCAATAAAAATTGTAATTGTACTGCTCTCTTCCTTTCAATCTGCATCAATTCCTTTCATTTCAATATATCATGCCATCCATACTCAACTTTTACAGCAACATTAATTTGCAGTGGTGTAAATATGTAATTTGAGCTATAAATCAACAAAAATATAAGCACACCAGCCTCACATATAAAAAAAAGCAAATTTGGTAGCAAAATTAGAATCTGGTGGGGAAAAATTAGTTCTCGCCTCTAAGAATCACTATCAAGACTAAATTTTGATTACTAAAACTTCAAATTTAATGTGTGAGACGTTTGACTTTCAAATATTGAGGCATTGTGTGTTTATGTTCGCTATTACGAGCACTGAAATAGTTAATGGGAATGTTAAAAGGTGTTTTCATAGCTTATCAGAGTATGAATTGACCTTGCTCTTGAACACACCAGAAATGAAAGGCCACAATTTAAATTCTGTATTTTATAGTATAATTCATTTTCCCCAGCCCTTCATTTATCTATTTTCCTTTAGCTGATGTTGTACAACCAGTTGCAAACATTAATTGGAAATGTCTGTTACATTTTTCAATTTGTGACAACCAGCAAAACTAGGAAATATTTTTGGGTGGAGGGATCTATCATCATTTTCCAGGCACTTTTATTATTATTTTTAGTTTTAATTGTTGTTCTGCCAGGATGTTTTTAACAGAATTCTGTGCAGCATCTTTCTTCTCTTCCATTCTTGAATCCTAGACACAGGACAGGTTCCAAGTGAAAGCTGTTGCTATACTAAAGACATAAAGGCACACTAAGAGATTATTATACCTCTAGAGGGATATAGGACTGATAACAAATGAGAACCAACCTAGTATATCTAATCCCTTAGAGGTGAATTTACCTTCCTGATAACCGTACTGCCTACAGTGCCGTTGTTATCACCTGTATGTAAAAATGCACAAGAATAGATTTCAGTTTCTGAAACCACACAGAGATGTGAGACATTTTTTTTTTTAACATGGCATTAAGATTGTGGGGAATAAAAATTGGCACAACTGAATTACCACAATGAGAAAGGTTCTACAGTTCATTGTTCTTCAGTTTCATCAGCAAAATTATTGCTTTATTTTTGTTGTTGATTAGAATGTTTTGATTTATAAAGGAATGACTAAGTCAAGGGAGAGAGATTACAGTGGGCTGGACAGAAGGAAAGACAAAGAAGGGTGCATGGGAAAGATTGGAATGTATCATTAAAAATTATAAGTAGGTCCCACCACCAAAGATGAGTTGCTACCATGAATACATGAATCAACAATGTCTAACACTACAGGAATAAAATTAAGCAGGATTTCTTTCCCATGAAGAAACCTAAATTGATGTTCACTTTTGCCATTAACTCTTAGAGAGATATCAGTTATCATGAATGAAATAACATAATGCTGGCACATGCTTCAATTTACTGTCAATAATATGTCATATATTGTCACTAATATGTCATTGTGTTTAAAAAATTGGTTTGATTCATGAATTTTATTAGACATGGTTTGTTTTTGTCCAGCTGGAATCCTAATAACAGCCCTGTGAGCACCGTGATTTCAAGAGTGTAACACGGCAATGGAGACTATGAGTTTGCCTCCTCCTTTTGATGACGCTAATTAAGCTCTTGCTAGTCTACAAGTTCTGATGGTTAAGAGGATAATGCGATGCTGTCGGTTTCCCATGCATTGTGATTTACTAGTACACAATACAGAGGAGTGTGTGCATGCACACAGACACAGAAGTGTATGTGTTTTAGTCTTGGCTAGAGGAAAGGTAATAAGAGATGGGATCCATGGATGACAAAACAATTTCTTGCTTATGCTAAAAATGTAACCAAAGCTTCTTTTAAAAAGTGGAAATTATATCACAATGAAGATGGGATAATGGCAGAGAAGCTCAATTAATTCTCTGCATTTGTGTTCACTGTGGAAAGTGTAGGGATGTACCCACACAACAGCCAAGATTTTCAGGAATGCTTCTTCAAAGGCAAGTCCTGCCTCATCAAGTTTTTGTTTACTGAACAAGTATGTAAATAAGATAAGGGCAACTCAGTAGTCATTATTTACTTGGACTTTCAAAAAGCTTTGGACAAGTATAAAGAGTTAAGATGAAATAGTGCAGCTATAATGGATTGAGGATTATATATTGATATATTGGTAAATATTGAATATAAAGGTATGGTAAGATGGAAATGGGCAAATATTAATGATGAGGTAGATTGCATGATGTATTTAGTTTGGGAAGGTAACTGTGAAAATATACATTAGCTGAAATAGTATATGTATTCTTTATTTTAATATTGATAACTCTGAATAAGGTATGTTTTGAGTACTCTGTATTTTAATAACTCTTGTAGTGCAAAATCCTACCCCTCCTTCAGGAGGATCTTCACAAACTGGGTGAGTCAGCAACAATGTGGAAAATGAAGTTCAGCGTAGGCATGTGTAAGGCGATGCACACTGGAACAAAACATCCCAGCTTCAAGTATGTGTTAACGGGGTCTGAACTTGCCAAGACTGAGAAAGAGACCTAAAGGTCATAGTGGATAGCTCAATGAAGGTATTAACCCAGTGTGCTGCAACAGTGAAAAAGACAAACTCTATGCTTGGGATTATTAGGAAAGAGCTTAAAAATAAAATGGCCAATATTATAATGCCCCTGTATAGATCTGTGGTGCAGCCTCATTTGGAATACGGTGTGCAGTTCTGGTCACCATATCTCAAACAGGAAATTGCAGCTCTGGAAAAAGTACAGAAGAGGGCAACCAAGATGATGAGGAGTTTGGAGCACCTTTCCTATGAGGAAAGGTTGAAGAATCTGGGACTTGCTGATTTAGAAAAGAGCTGGGGGAGATGATAGAAGTTGTTTCAATTATGTATTAGACAGAGAGGGTGGACGGAAAGAGCTTTTTCTTCCAATCCCCATAATACTAGAACTCAAAGGCATCCAAGCAAGCTGATGGACAATAGATTCAGGACAGACTAAAGGAAAGACTTCTTTACACAATGACCAATTAAGATATGGAATTTGCTGCCAGAGGATGTTGTGATGGCCACAGGCATAAACAGCTTTAACAGCAGATCAGACGGACTCATGGAGGACAGGTCTAACCACTGGCTACAAGCCATGGCAATTAAAGGGAACCTCCACATTCAAAAGCAGTGAATCTTTGAATACCAGTGTCATGAGGCAAGGCATAAGCTTGTCATCCCTTCACCTGCCCCCACCTACTGCCCTCTGGCTCCACTTGTTTGGCTGCCAGGGGGGATAACAATAACAACAGCAGCGGCAACAGCAACAACTGAGCTTATTCACCCCTCTTCTAGACAGCATACTACATGTGGCTTGGCAGGGCACAGATCTCATTTCCCCAAAGGAGGGAGGAAAAGCTAGACAGTCACCATACTAGCCTGCTGCATACTGCTTGGCCTGCATACAGAGACCCTATCTGAGTTCCTAGGAGCCCGCTAGTATCATGGAAACTCCTGGTGACTTGCCCCTGTGCCCACCAAGATGTTATGTTGCCTGACAATCATCCACCACTGGTAGGCAACCTAGGCAAATGCATAGTATGCACACTCCCAGGGGGGGCATGAAAATATCACTTCTTGAAGCAGGAGCACTCCCACAGCCAGCACGATGACTTCTGGAAATGAAGGCATCACACAGAGGCTGGGACCATGCACACATGAAGTAAAGAGAAATGGTGAGTACTACTGACCGCCAGTTACCTAGGAGACCTGGCAAGCCTATCTCTATTTCTATTTATTACAGACATGAAATGGAAGCTCAGGGAACAAGACGTTTGTAGTTGGTTTTGTACAACAGGTCACTTCGGCCTTTTTAACCCTGAGGAAGTTAATTCCCACATGATTAGGTGAAAATCTCAAGCCTGGGTGACAATTAACTCACTAAAATCTTTTTTTTGAAGACGGTAGATGTTAACAAGAGAGAAGGGGTAGAAGAACTTTTATGTGTACTAATGATGCCTACTCATCTTTTAATTTATCATCAAGTTTACAGCCAAAGCTGCAGAGAAAATTATGTTCTACATTGGGTCCTAAGGGGATTTTCATTTGCCATTTGGACTGGTACCAAAATATAGCACGTTAAAAGACAGATACTATAAAGAGAATTTAAAATGTTTAATGTGCCAGAGACAAAATACTTATCATTAGGGACAGTCGGACAGAGGTAACATAGGAGTAAAGATCTATGTAATGTTTCTGTGTTGAAAAATCAAAGTTATTTTGACTGAAATTAGAAGTATTTTGGAATGTTGCCACAAAAGAGAGGAAAAGGAAAGGAAACAGTCTAGCCATGCAGAGCATATTCCTAAAAGAGTGAAATAAATATAGGTCACAGTTTTTGTCAGCAAGAACCAGCAGCAATGAACTGCATTTGCTTTAAGCCTTCCCAGTGCAAGCAATAAAATTCTAACTAAAATGAAAGCCTATTTAAAATCTACTTTAATTTAGGTTCCAAAAGCTTAACTTTAGCAGCCAAGGGAGGGGCATTTAGTCAATTCATATGAACAAAAGAGCATACATTTAGGAGTAGAGGTGGGCACGGTCCAGAAAATGGACCGGGCTGGTCCATGAAAAGTTCATGGTCTGTGGTCTGTGAAAATTGATGTACCATGGGCCGGCGGTCTGTGGGGTTTTCCTGGTCTGTGCCCACCTCTGTTTAGGAGCTTATTGTTGAGGTGCTGTTATATCAAGTAACTTAAATACACTTTAAATTCCAAAGTAGGTAATCTTAAACAACAACTGCTGCATCACTCAGTAAAGTTCACTTAACCCTTGCCAAATATCCCCCCTTCCGCTTCCTGTTCTATGATACTACATATCCCAGCAGCTAGGGCTTCTAACTCTGTTGTTTTTAACCATTACTATATCTAGGAATGCCACAGGTGCCTTTGAAAAAAAGTGGTTGTCTGTTTACTTAATCCAGAACCCACATTTGCTGTAGTGTAAAGTTTGTGAAATTGAGTGGGGGTGATACTATAAATGTGAGCTGAGTTGTTCAAACTCTAGGCTCAAAATGAAGCAATTTCCAAGCCTCCCCAGTGCATTCAACCTAGATTTGCACAAATCACATACCATCAGCACAATGTGAATGCCAGGACAATGGCAGGGGGGAGGATTTCAAAATACCTGCAGCTGCATTTTACTGACAGTCATAGTTTAGCATCAGTACTTCCTCCTCTTTTCTGTTGTCCAATTTTATATTATTAGCTTCTTGAATAGCAGATCAATTCCTTCCTCAAGTTTGGAATATTTCATATAAACAGCTTCAACACACAGCAATTGCTAAAATAATTTATTTAAATGATAAGCTCAGACTTTTATAAGCTTCACTTAGTAGCATTAAAAGCATTTTGACAAGGTTATAGGTGAGATCACCTAGTTAGAAACAATATTATTTTGAAAAATATAGCTGTTCAAAGCTATGGTGTTAAATTAATAGCATGGATTTTTGACATACACCACCTGTATTTCCCATCACAAACACAGAGAACACTCACTTGTACTTACAAGAGGCTTGTGCTATCCCAGAATGTGGGCCTCTGAGGAAAAGGGGGCATTTATTAGAGTCAGAAAGAGAGAGATAATTATAAGGTGAAGATGAACGGCCTAATCCACCGTCTTGAATCACCTCATTTTTCTGCATTATTCATATTTCTTGGCTGGGTTCAGCAAATGCGGGCTGAATACTAATGACTATGATGCCTTGCTGCCTGCCTGCCACCACTATATTTCTCTCTAGAGAAAGAGCTCTAGTGAGCACCTATTCTCTAGCTCATGATTTAAGAGTTTCACAGTGTACATCACTAGCTTTCATTTAATCCTGTCATTCCTCACCACACTTTTAAACTGTGGCTCTCAAACTATGAGGGAGTTCTCCAGGCCATAATTCCAACTTTCAGTGGTGTCAGAAGCAAAAAAGAAAAAAAGAAAGAAAGTGGGGGAACGGTATTTATAATAGCTCTTAAAATATATTTTTTTAAAAAATTAAGAGCATTAGTTGTAGTTGTAGCAATATGGAGAAAAGTGGCCATGTTGTATAGTTCCTGGGAGGAGCCAGAAATAAAGCAATACTTTCTGTTTCTTTTCAGTTTGACCTGAGCAGAAAAAGAGTGTTCTGTAAATTATTCAAATAAAGTTGGAAGTTTGTTGTATAAAGAATGAAAGAACATACTTTCAAACATGATGGCATTAGAGATTGAATCCTGGAGGAACAGTCAATAGAGCCAGTACATACAGTCCATCAGAAAGAGAGACAGACACAAAAGCACAAGTGAACACCAGAGAACAATAACTACTGAAGAGGGAAACACTCAACACCAAGAGAGAAATTGTTGGAATATAGCAATGTATAGAATACAAAGAAGAAGACAAGAAGAATACCTTGCAGGGGCCAGCAAGCACTAGACAAACAGGTCTGTAAAAGTCCTTTTCTCTTTGTCTGCAAGCAGAATGCGACACATAAATTGTCCTTCTAGAACTTCCCTCACTCTCAAGCTAACTAGCCAGCTAGATAGATACCTCCTCACTTTCCTATCCAGTTGTCAGTTCTAATAATAAAGCTTTTGTTAATCTTAAATCACTTCAGTGTCTTGACTGCTACAAAGGCACTCTGCCAACAGAAATGCCCAACATATACGGGGAGAGGAAATGCCACAACTGTGACAAATTGATCCACAGACATCTCTCCAATTAGAACAAACCAAAATCTAGAGTGCAGGTGGTGAATATGGAAAGTGACAGTGACTATGAAAATATGTTTTGGGTAGCAGATCAAGCAATAAATGCAGTCCAGGAAAGCTCAGCAAGGCATCAGAAATTTTTTTTATATAGCCATGGTACTGGAAAATCAAACAATACAATTCCAATTAGATTGTGATGCCAACTGCAACCTTATCCCTTAGCATCTAGTGAATCCCAACATTCCATAGAAAGACCAATCAAATATTAACAATGACAGGCAAGAAAGACAGGTGGGGGTTGTGGTTGTACACAGCAGTTAGGCTGTACAGCAGTGCAAGCTACAAATCTGATAAAGCTACATTGCCACCCTAGTCGGAATAAAGAGGCAAACACCAGGTTGGATCTAAGGGCCACTTTATTAACTATATACATTAACATTAATACACACAGTGGCAAGGGCCTAAAGCGGTACAGGTCAGGACACGGGATCCCCATGGACCACCGCCCTGACCTGTCTGGGCGAGCCCCGAAGCCCCAGGTGCGACCCATCCCTTGGATGGCGCGGACCCAGCCGGCCAGGCAACGTGGTCACCCCCTTCTCAAGCTCCTAACACCTCAGCCGTATAGCAGTGAGGTAAGGACTCGCAAGCTGGGGTTTCCAAAGGCAGCCTGCCCCTGCAACTGGCAGCTGTCAAAGCAGTACCAGCCCTTCAGGCAGGCCCCTCTTCCCACTAAAGGGGAAGCGCCAAGGGTGCTCACCGGCCCGCACCCTAACTACCCCAAAACCTGCCAGGACAAACTAACAGGCACCACCCAAAAGCCAAACTCCTCAATCCCACTTACTGGTGCAAGGTAGGCGAAAAACCCTCTCTCCACTTTGCCAATCCAGGAGGGGAGGAAAAAATTCCTACCTGACTCTGACACAGCAGCCGGTTAATCCTGCACCAATACAGGGAGAGGATGGTGGGCCAAGCAACGAGCCGCGACTGCAGCTGAGCCGGGCAGAGCACGCTCTTCGCTCCTGCTCTGCCCCGCCCAGCAACCCAATCCTGGAAGGAGGGCAGGGCTGGTGTTGCCTCACTCCTTCCAGGGAGACAATGACGGCACCCGGCTAAAAGGCCTCCAGCCTGCCGGGTAAGTGCCATATTGCCACCCTAGTCGGAATAAAGAGGCAGACACCAGGTTGGATCTAAGGGCCACTTTATTAACTATATACATTAACATTAATACACACAGCGGCAAGGGCCTAAAGCGGTACAGGTCAGGACACGGGATCCCCATGGACCACCGCCCTGACCTGTCTGGGCGAGCTCCAAAGCCCCAGGTGCGACCCATCCCTTGGATGGTGCGGACCCGGCCGGCCAGGCAACGTGGTCACCCCCTTCTCAAGCTCCTAACACCTCAGCCGTATAGCAGTGAGGTAAGGACTCGCAAGCTGGGGTTTCCAAAGGCAGCCTGCCCCTGCAACTGGCAGCTGTCAAAGCAGTACCAGCCCTTCAGGCAGGCCCCTCTTCCCACTAAAGGGGAAGTGCCAAGGGTGCTCACCGGCCCGCACCCTAACTACCCCAAAACCTGCCAACGCCGAGGCCAAGCCTCTGCTTAGGCCTTGGCGCCCCACTGATAACCTAGGGCCAGCTGTAGCCCTTGCCGCAAGTCATCCAAAAATATTTGGTTGCCCACCTCGGAAAGGTGCACCCCATCACCTCTGTAGAGGCCCGGCACCCCGGCCCTGATCCGAGGATGAGGCAAATACACTCCAAGCCCTCCTTCCAAAGCCTTCTGAATGGCACGATTGGCCTTCATTCTCGCCCTCTCGATGGCTTGTCGGCACCCAGCTTCCCTCCAAACCAAACGAGGGACCATTGCTGACCACATAATCAGCACTCTGGGCCATCGCGCAGCAATAAGGCGCAAATCAGCTTGCGCTTGAGCAGACAACGCCCTGCCCTGAAGCAGCCCCAAGTCATTGCCGCCCAAATGAATAACTAGGATATGGGGCTCGCGCCCCATTCCAAACAGCAGGGGCAAGAGTCCTGACCACTTGAGGCCACGGCGACCCTGCCATTCCAACACAGCCCTCTCGCTCAATCCAAGCTGTGACCCAACAGATGTCCGTCTCGCTTGATGGGCCGCCCAAAAAACATAACTGTGGCCGCAGATCAGGATCCGTTGCCTGGCTCCGCGCGCTCCAGAACCTAAGAAACAATCAATTAACAACGTTCAACATGTGAAAGAGAACGTACATAGGAACGGTAAGCAGTCGATTTCCACCTGCCCACCCGCTGTATCGCCTGCCCAGTGTACCCCATGGCTGCAGCAGTAGATGCAGCCCCAATTCTAAATGAGTGGGTACCAAAATTCACCCCCCTGAACCCCAACTTGTTTAAAGCTCGCTTTGTCACCGCCCAAAACTGAAAACGCGTAAGCGGAGCACCGCTCTGATGAGAGAAAAGCAAGCCCTCGCCGTCTCCCCTCACCGTCCAATACCTTCTCAATGCCCTAACCGGGCACAACTCCGTATCATCACAGGGACCCAACCGGACCACAGCCCCCTTCCTCTGCTGGTCTGTTTTAGACCAATGAATCAGAAGGGTAACGGCATCCCCCTCAAACTTCAAATCCCTGGCCATCAAAGCACGACCAGAGGAATCCCTACCTGAATGAGCCACAAGCTCACTGACCCGAAGGGCCCCAAAAAAGGCAGTTAAAGCAGCAGCATGGAAAAGTGTCGCTTCATACTGCGACGTACAAACCTCCTTCCATGCCGCCTTCAGCCCCTTAAGGACTGCCGGGGAAATGGGCTCCCGTGAATCCACACCCTTGGGGCATTCCCTAGCCCAGCCTTCTAACATCTTCCTCACCCGGAAGTCGCCCGTGGCCTCAGGCAACCCCTGGGCTTTGCTAACAAACGCTAGCGCTGCCAGCTGCCCCCTGATGGATCGCACCGCTAACCCCCTACCCCTTTGCCAAATACAAAATCGCAACACATGTTCCACCGGTACCGGCCAGCTATCGGCCAAACCCTCGGCTGTCCTAAAATCCCTTAACTGGCCTACCGCTCGCCGATAAGCTCTCCGTGTGCTGGGCGCGATGGCTGCTTGAATAGCCCGACATACTTCGGCCTCCCAAGCTGCCATAGCTCTGGTGGCATCCGGGTCGGGTGCCGATCGGCCTCCGGAGCGAGGTTCCAAAAACGCTCCATCTGTAGGCGAGACAAGGCATCCGCCCTACCGTTATCCACCCCAGGAACATGCCGGGCTCTGAATAAAATATTCCTACGGAGGCACAACAAGGTAAATTCCCTTACCAACCTCATCACCATGGGGGACTTGGATGTTAACGAATTAACCACCTGAACTACTGCCTGGTTATCACACCAAAAATGTACCGTGTGATCAGCCAGTTCCCGCCCCCAAAGGTGAACCACCACCAACAGCGGGCAGAATTCCAAAAAGGTGAGGTCCCTCACTAATGCAGATGCTCGCCAATCCTGCGGCCACTGCTCCGCACACCAATGTTTCCGGAAATAAACTCCGAAGCCAATGGATCCCGACGCGTCCGACGTCACCTGAAGCTCCGCCTCAAGCAAGAGAACCTCTCGCCACAGAGAAACCCCATTGAACTCTGCAAGAAAGGATTCCCACACTGCTAGATCTGCACGCATACCCCCAGACACCCGCAACCGATGATGAGGTGCATGCAGACCCGCCATAGCGTCACATAGCCGACGTAGAAAAGCTCTACCCGGGACAATCGCCTTACAGGCGAAATTAAGGTAACCCACCAGCTGCTGTAGCTCCACCAGGGAGACCTTATGCTGAGACCGCATCCTAACCACCCTGGACCTGAGCTCGTCCACTTTATCCACCGGCAACCTGAAGGACTGATGGACAGTGTCCAACTCTATCCCCAAAAAAGTTAACACCTGAGAAGGGCCCTCCGTCTTCTCATGCGCCAATGGCACACCTAATTCCTCCGCTAAGGCCATGAAAATGGCCATAAGCCGAGCGCATTGTCCTGATCCCGCCGGCCCAGCGAACAAAAAATCATCCAAATAATGAGCTGTATCGCGAGAGGCGGCCCTACGCCGCACCTCCCATTCAAGGAATGAACTAAAACGCTCAAAGGCCGCACATGAAATGGAGCAGCCCATCGGCAATGCTCTATCCATGTAAAATTCCCCATTAAAGGCAAAGCCCAGCAGCTCAAAATCATTGGGGTGAACTGGCAGAAGACGAAAGGCCGACTTAATGTCGCATTTCGCCATCTCAGCCCCTACCCCACACCTACGGACCACCCTGACCGCTTGGTCAAAAGAGGTATACCGGACCGAGCATAACTGCTCGGGAATGGCATCGTTCACCAATTCCCCTCTAGGAAATGACAGGTGATGAATCAAGCGAAATTTCCCCTGTGCCTTCTTGGGCACAACCCCCAAAGGAGATACCCTGAAGTTGGGGGTCGGAGGGGCAGAAAATGGTCCCAACACTCGACCCTCGGCACACTCCTTATCAATCTTCTTCCGAACTATGTCCTCCTTTCCCAAAACTGAACGTAAATTGTTAGACATAAAAGGTGCCCTAGCACCCTGAAACGGAATTCTAAACCCTTCCTGAAACCCCTGAAACAAATAATCTGCGTCCTCCCGCTTGGGATAATATTGCAAAAGCCGCCTAAGGACCCTCAACCTTACTGGGCTGGGGCCCTTTGCCAGGGGGGTGCTGACCCCCTGAACCGCCACCTCCTGACTTCTTCCCACCCCACCCCGGCTTACCCTTGGGACATGAATTGTACGGGTGGGAACCACCACAGGACGGACATTCGTGTCTAAATCGGCAAGGCTTCCGCATACAGGAACCCTTGTACGCGAACTCCCAACACAGGAGCCGGGGTTGAACCGGCTGACCCGCAGCGATGCGGGAACTCGTGGCCTGTGAAGGCTGATGCACTACGTGCCCACTATCCGACCTGTCCACTACGTTCGGCTTAGCCGGGGACATAACCTGTAGCCACAGTTCATGGTGAACCCGATCCCATGGGATATTCGGGTTCATGGCTGCCCGCATACGGAACTCCTCATCGTACTGCATCCATGCAGCACCTGAGAAGCCCGTGTACCCCTTGAAGATAATATCCAAGTATTGAAATAGTTGGATAGCCCTGCTAGGTTGAGCCCTGACTATGACCCCTGCATAGATCAAAAAACCGGGCAGCCAATTATTCCACGTCCTGTCCACCTTCCTCCTCTTGAGCCGCTCCTTATCTCTGTCATCCATTTCATCCTTACTCTTTTTCTCCAGCTCTCGAAAGAGCAGAGAAAAAAGGTCCACATACTCCCCTTTCAATATTTTATCTTTGGTTGCCTGGGTCAGGTGATCGCCTAACGGCAATGCCGTGTCCCCAAATGGAACAGCGTTGAAGGGGACTTGTCCATATGCCAATGCTGGGTGAGGATAAAACCCCCACTGGGTTCCTGCATACCCGGGCCACCCAAAAAATGGACTGGGGAAGGGGAGAGCAGCCCCACCTCCCCAAGATGCAGAACCGGGCGTTGCCTGCTGCGGTGGCAGCCCCACACCAGCTACCGTCCCAGATGCCTGACTACCCCCAGCTATCTGCCCCCCAAAAGGCGTGTAAGCCCCCTGTGGAAGAGCAGGCACAGGGCCTGCCACAGCTTGGCCCCACGGCCCCCAAGGCCAATGACTAGCTGACTGTGGTGCAGTGTCTTTACCTCCACACTCCACGGGTTCCACAGCGACCACCACAGGGGAAGAATCCTCCTGCCACGCTTGCTCCCCGTCACCAGTCGTCTCCTGAGGTTCCGTGGGCTCAGCGGCACTCCTGCTGCTGCTTCCACCAGCTGCCCCTCCAGCTGCCCCTTCCAAAAGAGATAAACGCCGTAAAATATCTCTATTCACTGCGTTTCTGGACGCCTTCCGTACAGGCCTCACTATATCAGCCTCCTGTGGCAGCACCCCTGCCGACGCTTTCGCCTGCTCCAAAGCGCGCAGGCGCTTCAGAATATCCTGCTGGTCAGCCATATCTTCTTCTTCTGATGAAGACAAGACCGGACCAGGCCTTTTAGCTGCCTGCCTAGCCGCTGGCTGCTTCCCCTTGGGGGGGTCCTCTACCTTTCTTAGGTGGCATGTTGTGCCCTTGCCACCACCCCCTAGGGCAGGCAAAAGCAGCCTAATACAAATGCAGCAAGTAAAATGCAGCCAGTAACAAAATGGCCGCCCACCAGAGTGCAACCACAAAATGGCCACCCGAGGAGGGAGAAAAACGCCCAGTGGGCCTGCTGCAGCCTGAGTCCGGCTGTAAACCCCAGGAGGCAGGCCGCGCTGGGCCCGCAAACACAAAAAAGCCCCCACCAACCAGCAAAAGCCGCCTTGGGGGCAACTGCCTACTTCCCAACGAGGGGAAAAAAGGAGGGGGCTCCCACCCACGGCACAGCACCCCCACAGCCGCACCAGCACGCTGCCCGAGCCGCGCACAGGGCCTAATCCACACCGGCCCCTTTTTCCCTCCTGATCTGTGCACCAGCGCCCTGCTGCGCCCCTAACGGCTAGCAGCGCCGCTACCCAAGGTGCCCAGTTGGGCCAAAACGGCCGCGCCGCCGCCTTGAACGCCCCGTATGCAACCGAAAAAAAACCCCCCGAGCGGCCAGGCGCGCCAAGCACCAGCAAAGCCCCACTTCGCCCGGTCCAAAGGAGGGGCCGACGCAAGGGACAAGCCCCCCCCCCGCTCCCAGGGGTGGCCTCCCCACTACCAGTAACGGCCTTGGGCCCAAGGCCACGGCCCATAAGGAGTGCCCCGCAGTCGCGGCCGCGCTGCAAAGCGCCGCGCAGCGCCGCACTCGCGGCAAGCCTCCTCGCTCCCAACGCTGCGTCGCCTCTCCGCAGACTCCGCCGCCGAATCCGCCGCCGCCGAGATGCTGCCGCCGCCTCTCTGCCACACCGCCGCCGAATCTGCCGCCGCCGAGCCGCCGCAACTGTTGCTTGCCCAGGGTAGAAACGTCTACCCTCTCCAAGCAACGAGCCGCGACTGCAGCTGAGCCGGGCAGAGCACGCTCTTCGCTCCTGCTCTGCCCCGCCCAGCAACCCAATCCTGGAAGGAGGGCGGGGCTGGTGTTGCCTCACTCCTTCCAGGGAGGCAATGACGGCACCCGGCTAAAAGGCCTCCAGCCTGTCGGGTAAGTGCCGTAATACCACAATAGTGGTTAGTGGAGTAGTGGATAGTGCAGTAACAGAAGATTCAGAAAAACAAGGAAGCTGACAACAAGAAAGGATACAAAAGGAATTAAGTGATGTGTTCAGGGAGGATGAACAGCCTGAGGATATTTATAAAATGGAGATTAACAGCAACATGAAGATAGTTAAGCTACTAAAGAAAAAAAAGTGCTACTGGCTTTGGTGCAGCCTATGAAGGGTGAATTGCAAAGTCTAAAAGGTGAGGAATCATATAACCAATAGAGGAAAGTATGGATTGAATAATCAATATATTACATACTTATTAACCAGTTTCAGGACATCCACACTAATTAAGCCAAAGGAAATATCTGCTTAGGAAACTTATAATCACAGATGACAGGCCCTAAGTAATATAATGTTGGAGTTGAGTGGTGAGTCTTCAGAAAGATCTCTATCTCTATCACTATCTACATCTATATTTTATATTTACAATATACACTCTCTCTTTCTAGTATATACTAATGTGTGTGTGTGTGTATATAGAGTTTATACTACTATATATATATGTTATAGTATGCATATATATATGTACAGTAGCAATTGGAAATTCCAATTTGTATTAGAGTAATGGCAGGGGTTCCTAATCATTCCCACAGTCTAGTCTTCCAATCATAATTCTCCCTCTCCCTTCCCCAGGTGCTTTTTACCCTACAAAACTACATGGAACCGGATTATTTTTCCTTGCTGGAAGCAACCAGGCATGTGCATGATTTTTGATCAAGAAAATGGCTCATGAAGGAGTGAACGCTCTCTCCCATCACGGCCCTAATAAAATACAGAGTCCCCTGTTGCTGCATTAGAGGAAATATAAAAATCATTAGATTGGGTTTGGTCCTTTACAAAAAGGAATATTCATCTTGTGTGCGGTAACTTTTGCAGTGTCACTTCTGTTCCTTTTATTTAAAGTTATTTAATTATTTACCGTCATTGATAACTCCAGGTTCATAAAACCACTGTATCTCAGCTCCAGAGCTATAATGCCCATCTGTTGTCTTCAGCAAGCTATTAATTAACCTTGATGATCTTTTAGGTATATGGTGTACAACAGCAGCTGTTCATGTTGGTTCACTTCTTTCCAAGCTTTAAACATTTAATATCTCCTTTGTTCTAGAAAAGAAAGTAATAGGACAACTCTCTGTTTTGGAAAGCATTCAGGGTTTCATGGGCTTCACCCATTATCACCATTCTTAATACAGTTACAGCCTATTTGATTCTGAGAACAGCTTAGATAAGACAACAAAATTGTCTAAAATTTCAAATTTCCCATTACATAGAAATAAAAAATGAAAGGCAAGTCCTGTTATGTCTGTCTTAGTTTGTCAGAAGTATATTATATGACTGTTTCCACAACACTGTGAAGAGGGAAAAAGCAGACAGGTTTCAGTTGCAGCTTGCTGTTCTTTATATAAGGACACAGGAGGAGCTAAACCTATAAAGGACAGGCTGGAAATTAATATGTGGTTTTGCTTGCACAGATTTCCATAAATCTTTGACATAATTATGTAATTAAATAATTCCTAATTAATAACAAGGACTTTGTTGTGCTGCTAAATGAATTCAAACAGCTTAATAAAACTACTTGAAAAAACACAGTTATTCGTTTCAGCAGCAAAAAATACTGCAGACCCATCTGGATGACCACAGGGGAGAGGAGTAGCAGATGCTTACCTCCCTCACCAGCCCGGGAACAGGAGAAGGGGATGGTGGCGTGCTAGGCCTGGTGGTGGTGGTGGTGGTGGTGGTGGAGGAGGAAACTGGGAAGCACATAGGGTTGCCAGCCTCCAGGTGGTGGCTGGAGATCTCCCAGAATTCCAATTGATCTCCAGGTGATAGAAATCAGTTCCCTTGGAGAAAATGGCTGCTTTGGAAGGTGGACTCTATGGTATTGTACCATTCTGAGGCCCTTCACCTCCACAAACCCCACCCTCTCCAGGCTTCACCCCCCCCCCCCAAATCTCTAGGAATTTCCCAACCTGGACCTGGCAACCCTAGAACCACACTGGGCCCTGCAGTGGTGGTATGGACTCCAGTTGCAGAGGCAGGGCCTCCTGTAGCAGTCTTTTTCCTTGCTGGCTTGGTGTGTTTCTGCCTCCCTTTCTCACCTTCCTCCTCCTCCTCTCATGCATGTCTGCTATGATGATCCCTTGTCCTTAAACAACAAAATATGATGCACAGACTTCAGTTCTTACGTTGTTCACAGATTCTTAAATGTTTCTGTTTTGAGGCTTTGGTTCCCTTGTTTTTCTCAAAGCACTCTACTTTCTTCTAGTATCTTTTTTCACTTCTGGAATTAGGAATGCTTGTACCCATTTTCCAGTATCCCAGTCCCCTTCTCTTCACACACCAGTGCTGTCCTTCAGTTGTTAACTGAATCTGAAGGTCTCCACAGGCAGTTTCCAACCACATGTGACCAGAGATCACTTCATTTTCCAGAGTTACCTTCCTGTTTGACTGGGTAGGGAAAATCTCCTCTCCTTAGAAGATCTATCTCGTTTCTCTGGCCTGTTTGAGAATCTGCAGCTACTTCCCAAACTTCCTTGCCAACTTTCCCCACCTGTAGATCTGGTGCCAGTGAAAGCAGACAAAATTGATCTACTTTGATCAAAACTCCAACTTGATATAAATGCAGATTCATGTGCTCATGTTTGAGATGCATCCTTCAAATAGCAGGAGACACATGTGGCAAAGCTGAAACCATCAAGATTTGATGCTGCTTTTTCTCATAAAACAATATAAATCTAAATATAGTGTCTCTTTTACAACCTCAACTAAACAGCTACATTCCAGAATACTAACCATGCCGTAAGACAATATGAGGCAACCTCCTTAGAAAGTCAATTTATATTACTCTATTTTCTTTTGAAGTTCATAGAAGCTATATTTAGAAGCTTTACTTGGCATACTTTGCATATAGAAACACTAATTCATGAGAGTTGATTTGGAAATTTTGATTTTGGGATCACCAAGTAGTCCATGAAAAATTCAAAAGCTTGCAGTTTCACTGTCTCTAGGTTTAATACACACACACTCACACAGCTTTCATTCCCTCATGAAAACTTTGTATGGGATTTACTTTGTATGAGCTCTTTGTTTGCTGTAAGCACTGGTTTCAACCTGCTGTATGCAGGCAATTAGAATCCCATCTCTTTAAGCTAATTTCCATAAGATTTCCTTAGCAAGCATACATGCTGATAAATACAGGTTCATAATTAATGTACTAATTTTGTTACATGGAAGAAGAGATATATTAAAGTGAATGCTAACATTTTCTTAACTGTCAATATGCATGCGAATACTGATATACCCAAACAATTTTTCTGTTCAAACACTCAAATATTTATTTATTTATTTATTTGATTTATACCTCCCCACAAATGGGCTCAGGGCAGCTAACAACCTTCATAAAACACAGTAAATCAATCAAAACCATAAAATCAATAATAATCTTTAAAAGTCATTAAAATAGTCCAGATGCAGGCTATTTAAATAAATATTTGGGAGTCCGTATATGGGCATAGCAGATGGCTGAGGGCAGCCCCAGAAAAAGTGGTGGTCTTTGATGGAAGAAGGGGGACACACACTGGCACTCAGCTGAAGGCCTGGCAGAACATCTACATTTTATAGGCCCTGCGGAACTGTAACAGGTCCCACAGGGGCTGGAATGGGAGAGCGTTCCACCAGGCCACGGCCAGGGCAGAAAAAGCCCTGGCCCTGGTTGAGGCCAGACTGATGTCCTTTGGGCCAGGGACCACCAGGAGTTGCTTGTCTGCAGAGCATAATGCCCTACTGGGGACACATTGCAAGAGGCGATCCGATTGGTATGCAGGTCCCAGTCAGTGAAGGGCTTTAAACACCAAGGTTAACACCTTGAACTGGATCTGGAACTCCACTGGGAGCCAGTGGATCCAATACTTCAGCCAGTACTTCAGCCAATACTTCAGGGACAGTCTCTAAATACAATTGCCATTTATTCACTTCCATGCACACCATGGGGAAATGTACAACTGTTTACACGTATTTTTAAAAAATCAGGGGTTTGTCAGTATTTATGTGTAAATGTTAATATTAATCAAATTCCAGACATTAATGTCTGATACGTTGTTATTTCTTGCATTTAAATATTCCATATGTGATAGCCAAATTTTGAAGGTTTTACTTTTAATAGTCTGTGAATCAATGCTTCCTTATGAATTTAGACTTAAAGAAATCGTAATATTTCCACAGACACCTATTGTAGGATGGTGAGAACTTTATTGGAACCATAATGCACAAAACTAAGTATACTAAGCAACAAGAATGGCAAGCAACCCCCCCCCCCCAAAAAAACCTCCTTTGCCTCTAAAGCAGTATTTCCCACCCTGTAGTTTGGGACCCCAAAGTGAGTTGCAAAGCCTCTGAAAGTGGGCAACAGGCCAGCCATCCCTAATGGCAGCTCCTGTTCTTTGCTCTCACCTCTTTCTTGTCTATTCTTCATTTTCAGCTTCTCATATTCTTTCCTCACACTCCTTCTTTGCAACAATGGGTGGGGGGAAGCTGTCTGGCAATAAGTAACATTATGATAGTAGTTAGAAGACTGGAGGGAAAATGCTAGAGAGTAGGTTGGAGCAGTTTAGTGCATGACGAAGTGAGAGGGGGAGAGAATGTGATGTGTGCAAGTGCAGATTGTCTTTTGACACTGCTCTTGGCACCCTGAAGTGCCTCACTGTCCTCTACGTGCTGTGAGAGAGGTATTTCACTGAGCTACTTGCCACTCACCTCATTGCCAATATCTGCCATCTTCTCCCTTCTCCTAAACCAACCCCCAATTTCTCAATCTCTTACGCCAACTCAGGATGGGTCACCATACAAAGTAGATTTGGACTTGTGAGTCAGCATACCAAAAAGATTGGTAACCTCTAAAGTGGTCTCTCAGAATATCTATAGACATCAGAAGACGAGACTCAACAAATTCCAAAAGGCCCTCTCAACAGATACTCTGGATAATATGACGTATCTTACAGCCAATGATGATGTAAAGCTGCATTCAAGAGTTGACAAAATTTGCAGGGCACGTGGATGTAAGAAGATGCGAATCAGTGCTAGTTTCATCAATCCCAGTGCTTCAACTCACATCCATACCAGCTGCAAGCTATACTTAGCTAAGCACAAAAGCGGGTATCCTTTCGTGCTGCACTGAACTCTCACTCAAGCCATTAAGGTAAAGATTAGCCTTCTCCAGCACATGGATCCTGGAGCTGAAAAACACAGCAAGTGCAATTCAGTGAGGCTGCCTTCTTCTAAGCCATGAGTGAGCCATGGCAGATGTCCAGCATTTATTAACAGGGAAAAAAAGACAAAAGATTTAAAAGCTGTGCATGGGAATTAGTTTTCCAGAGAGCCTTGCTTTGTCTTAGAAAAGTGGAGACTGGCCAATTCAAAATTGGCCAAAGCTCTTTTGTTTAACTTCTGTTGCTGGGCATTCCTTTTTTAAAAGTCTCCTTGTGACAATAAATGTCCACTTCTTTGAATGATTCTTGGCTTCCATATAATACATATATTTTGAAAAGCCCTAATAGCTATATTGCCTCCTTTCATCTTCATTATCCCAGGGAAAGCAGGATGGCAAACCTCCCCAGTTCAATCTGTTTTCTGTCATTAGATTTTTCACTACAAATAGTTACAGTAAACAGATGTAAAGGAGACCACAGTTTTTGTATTGTAATACGGCCCTCCCAGCCGGCAGCTCAAAGCTGCATAGGATGGGGGCCACATTTGCAGCCCTGGAAGGAGAAAGCGGCTGCTGCAGGGAGGGAAAAAACGCGGGCTTTTAAGGGGGCGGAGCCAAGCCTTGTTAGGCAGCTCCGCTCTCTCTGCCCTGCAGTTGGCTTCGCGCGCTCGGCAGAGAAGGTCGGAGGCTTGCTCCTCTCTCCGAGCGGCGAAGCAGGGCTCCTGGGAGGCGGCGTCAGTGGCGACGGAGGCTCGGCAGCCCTAGGGTGTTTTCAGAGCCGTTTGGGCTCGTTCTTTGCAGACGCTCCTGCGCGGTATTTGGAGCCGGCGTGGGACACGGATATTGGGCAGCGGCCCCGCGCCTTCCCCCCGTTCCCCTTGTGGTTTGTTGGCTGGGGGAGGGTTGCCATCCGCCCCCCCTTAAGCAGCCAAGCGGTTGGGGGTTCCCCCCCACCCATCCCTGGCTTCCTTCCCGGTGCTGGTGGCTGGTGGGTGAGGCCCCTTCAGTGGCCTAGATTCGAGCCTCTGCTCATTGCCTGGCTGGCTTTGGGGTGGCTGCCTTTATTATTCTCCCTTCCTTCACCCTTGGGACGACGGGGGGAGTGTTGTTTCCTGCTTTTGCAAGGGGGCTCTGGATGGTGGATGTACTGGGGGTTCCAGGCATTGGCCTCTATAGGCTCTCTTAGTAGCAGCCACTTGATAAGGGATTTGGTGGCCATTTTCAGGGCTTGCACCCGGGGGGCCATTTTGTGGCAATAATGCCTAAGGGTAAAGCTAAGGGCCCTTCTAAGGGCAAGCAGCCAGCAAGAAAGCCTACTTCAAAACGCAGTGCCCCAGTATTGTCTTCCTCTGATGAGGAGGAAGGTGGGGTGTCTACTTCCCAGATCTTGGCGCGTATAGCAGCGCTGGAAAAGGCCAGGAGTCTCACTCCTGCCCCGCAAAAGGGGCCAGTTCGCCACGGGTCTAGCAGGTTGGCTGCTAAGGCGGCCTTTAGGCAAGATGTACTGACACGTCTCTCTGCTCTTGAGGAGTCCACAGGTGTGGCAGCTGGATCTGCAGGTGATAGTGTACAACAGTCGGTTTCTGCAATGGATACGCAGGGAGTTGGTGAGACTGAGCAAGCTTGGGCCGATGAGAGTGGGCCTGTCGCCTTGGCTGTGGACCCTCCGGCATTGGTGGTTGAACCCGCTGAGGATGCTGGTAAGAGTTCTAACACACCAACACACACTTGGCCTTGGGGCCCCTTGCCTCAGGGATCTTCCTCCATGTGGTCCAATCAGGCTCAGGTGCCGGGTTCTCAGGCTGTCCCCGCTCCGGCCTCGGCCACAGCCGCGGTTCTTTCCCCTTGGGGTCAGGCTAATACCTGGGGTCAGCTGGGCGTCAGTGCTCCCTCAGGACAGGGGCAGCCGTGGGCTTCCTCGGTTGGTTGGTATGGGGGTATGACCCAGGGCATGGCAGGGCAACCTCCAGCATGGCAGGCGTACCCTGCTGGTTATTGGAATCCTCAGCTGGGGACGGGTGGTTACGGGACGGTGCCTTTCACCGCATTACCGTTTGGTGATATGGCACTGCCCCTTGGTGACCATCTGACGCAAGCCACCAGAGATAAAATCTTGCGGGGTGAGTACGTTGATATCTTTACCCTTCTATTTCGGGAAATTGAGAAGAAGGATAAAGAGGATTTAGATGAAAGGGATAAGGAGAAACTTAAGCGCAGGAAGGTCGACAGGAACTGGCACAATTGGCTGCCTGGTATGTTCATATATGCGGGTGTCATTGCTCGGGCGCAGCCATGGCGTGCGGCCCAGCTTTTCCAATATATGGACATTATTTATAAGGGCTATACGGAGTTTTCAGGGCCAGCGTGGATGCAATACGACGAGGAATTCCGTATGAGGGCAGCCCTTAATCCAGCCATGCCATGGGACCGTATCCACCAGCAGCTGTGGCTGCAGGTTATGTCACCCGCTAAGCCTAGTACCGGAGATCGTTCGGACAGTGGTCACTTGCTGCATAAGTCCCAGCCCCCTTCTGCTCCCCGCCCTGCTGCGGGGCAGGCGGTTCAACCCCGCCTGTTGTGTTGGGAGTTTGGATCTCGAGGGGAGTGTTCAAGGAAGTCTTGTTCCTTTAGGCATCAGTGCCCTTTCTGTGGGGGTCCACACCCTTTCACGGCATGCCCCCGGCAACCTAAGAAAGGCGGCAGGCGCGGTGGAGGTGCAGCAGGTGGTTCCCAGCAGTCTGCTAGTAAAGGGCCCCAGTCCAGTAAGGCTGAGGGTCCTTGAGCAGTTGTTGGAGCCTTATCCAAAACGCAGTGAGGCGTTGTTTATATTACAGGGTTTTCAGTTGGGTTTTAGGATACCGTTTATGGGAGTTAGAGCCCCATTCATGTCATCCAATTTGAAGTCTGTGGTTGGCATGGAAGAGGTGGTCCGGGCGAAAATTGCCAAGGAGTGTTCTGAGGGGCGGGTTTTAGGCCCCTTCCCTTCCCCGCCTCTTCCTAGTTTGCGGGTTTCGCCACTTGGCGTTGTTCCTAAAAAGGCTGCTGGTGAATACCGTTTAATTCACCACCTGTCTTACCCCAAAGGCTGCTCAGTGAATGACTCCATACCTGAGCACCTGTGCTCGGTGCGCTACACTTCCTTTGACCAGGCGGTCAGGGTTGTTCGGCGTTGTGGGGTAGGGGCAGAGATGGCAAAATGCGACATAAAGTCAGCATTTCGCCTTCTCCCAGTCCACCCGGACGATTTTGAGCTGCTGGGGTTTGCATTCGAGGGTAAGTACTACATGGACAGGGCGCTCCCTATGGGTTGCTCTGTTTCCTGTGCTTACTTCGAATGCTTTAGCTCGTTTCTTGAATGGGCATTGAAGCACCGTTTGCGGTGCTACGATGTCTGTCATTATTTAGATGATTATCTTTTCGTTGGGCCGCGGGGGACCGGACAGTGCGCCCGCCTTTTGGCTGGCTTTATCGACCTGGCCGGGGAGCTGGGGGTCCCCTTAGCCCATGAGAAGACAGAGGGCCCAACTTCAGTATTGACCTTTTTAGGTATTGAGCTTGACACCAGGCGGCAAACCTCGAGTTTGCCTTGGGACAAACTCTGTGACCTTCGTACCCGCTTGGCATCGTTCAAGGGAAGGCGGAAGGTTTCCTTGCAGGAGCTTCAACAACTCATTGGGCATTTGAACTTTGCCTGTCGGGTGGTGGCCCCTGGTAGGGCGTTTCTTAGACGCCTGTGTCATTCAACGAGTGGTGTCCGCAAGCCTCATCATAAGATTCGGATTACCAGCGGCATGAGGGCAGATTTACAAATTTGGGAGGACTTTTTGAGCTCCTTTAATGGTGTTACATTTTGGAGGGACGAGCTTCTGCTTGAAGCTGAACTCCAAGTTACTTCAGACGCATCGGGAGCCACGGGTTTTGGAGTATATTTTCGGGGGCACTGGTGTGCAGAGCAGTGGCCCTCTGATTGGGCTGCTCAAGGGCTTACCAAGGATCTTACATTCTTGGAGTTTTTTCCCATCCTGGTAGCGGTTTGTTTGTGGGGGGAGGACCTTGATAACCACTCGGTGCATTTTTGGTGTGATAATATGGCAGTGGTGCAAGTGGTTAATTCCCTTTCATCCAAATCCTGCAGGGTGATGAGGTTAGTCAGGGTCTTTACCTTGCAGTGCCTGCGGTTAAATATACTGTTCCTGGCAAAGCATGTTCCTGGTGTGAACAACTGCATAGCGGACGCCTTGTCTCGCTTGCAGATGACACGATTTCGACTGCTTGCCCCCGAAGCCGACTTGCAGCCAGCTCCGATGCCGCAGTTTCTATGGCAGATTGGAGGACAGAGGCATGCAGGGCGATTCGTTTAGCCATTGCCCCCAGTACCCAGAGGGCTTATGATCGGGCGGTGAGACAGTTCGCTACTTTTAGGCGGGAGGCAGGACTGCGGCAGGAATGGCCGATTCCGGCTGTCCATCTTATGCAGTTTTGCGTCGATCGTAAAGGTAAGGGTCTGGCAGTAAAGTCGATCCGGAGTCAGCTTGCTGCATTGGCATTTGCCAGTAAGGCCCGGGGTTTGACCGATGCCACCGGGGATTTTAGGATTAAGAAGATGTTAGAAGGATGGTCCCGAGAGACGGTGGCACGGAGGGACGATAGGCAACCCATTTCCCCTTCTGTCCTTTGGGGCTTGTGTGCTGTTTGGGGGGAAGTTTGCCACTCTCGTTTTGAGGCGCTTCTCTTCCATGCAGCTGCCTTGACGGCATTTTTTGGGGCCCTGCGGGTGAGCGAGTTGGTCCCTCTCTCGGTCACGGATGTATCAGGGAGAGCGCTTTCGGCGCAGGACCTTAAGTTTCGAGGGGAGTCGGCAGTCCTTCAGGTCCGCCGTTCCAAGACGGACCAAAGGGGACGTGGGATTGAGATTGTATTAGGGCCCTGTCAGGAGCAAGAGTTGTGCCCTGTTCGGGCTCTGCGTCAGTATGTTCAGGTGCGGGGGATGAAGCCAGGGGTCCTGTTCTGTCATAGTGATGGTGGACCCCTGACGAAGTATCAATTTTGGGCCGTTACTGGGAAGGCACTTGTCAAGTTAGGTTTTACGGGTGTCCGGTTTGCGACACATTCCTTTCGGATAGGTGCTGCTTCCACGGCTGCGGCCATGGGTTACCCAGGACCAGTTATTCAAAAGGTTGGCCGTTGGCGATCTGCCGCTTATCGTTCATATATTCGCCCTCTTCCTTAGAGTGGACATGTTGTTGATGCTGTTTTCTTTTGTAGGTGCTGTGGCTCGCCGTGGGAGGCTTCGGATCCTCATCTGCGGGCACAGCATGGTGTTCTGGGCAGCCCATCAAGCCAAGAGGACACAGATTGGGTCCCAGCTTGGCCTCAGTGAGTGGGCCACGGTGGAATGGCAGGGTCGACGGGGCCTCCGGTGGCCTGGGTTGATGCCTTTGCTGTTCTCAGATAGGAGGGGACCCCCTCCTCATATTTTGGTCGTCCACCTTGGGGGTAATGACCTAGGTTTGATCAAGGGTAAGGCCCTTTCACTGCAGGCGCAGGCAGACTTGCATCACATATGTAAACTCTGGCCTGGGGTCCTGATCTTATGGTCGGCTATCTTGCCGCGGCGCAGATGGCGTGAGGGCCTCGATGCCCGGGGTATGAATGAGGCCAGACGTAGGGCTAATAGCGCTTTACTGAAAGCCTTGGGGAATGGATTGGGCATATACTTGCCTCACCCTAGGATTCGAGCCGCGGCAGCTCATCTTTATAGGGGTGACGGAGTTCACCTCTCAGTTGCCGGTAATGAACTGTTTTTGGATGACCTACGGCAAGGGCTCAGGTTGGCCATAAGCCAGCTGTGGGGTGCAAGGGCCTAAGCAGAGGCTTGGCCCTGCCCATGGCAGGATAGAGTTGGGAAAAAGGGAGCGGGCCGGCGAGCACCCTTGGCATATCCCCAATAAGGGGGATTGGAGTCTGTCTGATTGGCTGGTGGGCTTCATGGCGATCAGCTAAGAGGGCAGATTGCTTCTGGCACTCACCCCTGTAAATGTCCTTCACTCGGGCTGTATGGCGGAGTGGTTGGAGCTTCGGGGAGTGGTAACCATTTGCCTGGCCAGACGGGTTGCAGCCATGCATGTGGATGGCTTGCACCCGGGGCACTGGGGCTCGCCCAGACAGGTCAGGACGGTAGTCCTGGCGCGGACACCGTGCCTGACCTGTACTGCAGTTAGATCCCTTGCCATATTTATAGTTTGTTAAAGTTAAAATAAAGTGGCCCATTAATATCCAAAATGCTTTGTGTCTGCCTTTTTATTCCGGACTGGGGGGGCAATAGTTGTGTTGAATATGAGAGAATATCAGCAGATGTGGCTTGCTATGTTACAGTGCTTAGGGATTAGAAGAAAAATTTTGTCAGCTTCAGCTTTTCTACTTATTATAGTGCTGTCACAGGGATGGGTGTCAGACATAAGGCTTGAGGGCTGAATCAGACCTTTTATGAAAAGTACAATGATAGTATCCCCTCCACATTTCATATAAATTAAGTCATTTTCTGGGCTAGGAAATGAAAGTCCTTGAAAGATAGTAGCTGGCTAGTCAGTGGCAGCATTTTGCAAATTCCACCATAACAGCCACCTTAGAGCCTCGTTACAAGTGACATCTTTCACGCGAATGGCACTTGATCATTTTTGCAAGTCTTTCTGGGTACTGAAGTCCCTCTTCCACACCCCTTTTCCTTCTGTTCCTTCCCCTCTCTGTTAGAATGGCTGCCTGAAGAGATGGAGAAAGCCTACGACAGCAGCTTTTGCAAATCGTCTTGCTGGGGGGTGGGGAATGCTCTGGAGAAAGCTGACATGTCGGTGAAGTCCTTCCCTCTCTGTTAGAACTGTTAGAATCGCTGCCTTAAAAGTCAGAGAAAGCCTGCTTTTGCAAATCGTTTCTCCAGTCACACGCCTGCTCTCCATGATTTTTGGGGGTGGGCAGCTGCAACTTTGCTAATCATCTTGCTCGAGGAGGGAGGGAATACTCTAGAGAAAGCTGAGAAAGTTGCAGCTGCCCGCCCCCAAAGATCATTGAGAGCAGGCTTGTGACTGGAGAAACGATTTGCAAAAGCAGGCTTTCTCTGACTTTTAAGGCAGCGATTCTAACAGTTCTAACAGAGAGGGAAGGACTTCACCAACATGTCAGCTTTCTCCAGAGCATTCCCCACCCCCCAGCAAGACGATTTGCAAAAGCTGCTGTCGTAGGCTTTCTCCGTCTTTTCAGGCAGCCATTCTAACAGAGAGGGGAAGGAACAGAAGGAAAAGGGGTGTGGGAGAGGGACTTCAGTACCGAGAAAGACTTGCGAAAATGATCAAGTGCCGTCCGCATGAAAGATGTCACTTGTAGCATGGCTCTGAGTCCTGCTGAAAAGGAATGTCTCAACAAGAACTGATCCACCTCATTTTTCAGCTTAGCATCACTTGCACAAGTTGGTACTATAGGCATCCCACCCCTAGCCCTCATGTATCAGGGCATAACTTGGTTGAAGTGCCTTCCCTTGGCCTCAGACAGAGGGGTGTGGTGGGTTGGATACCAACCTAATCCACCTTCTCTTCCCTATCTCTATTCCTTTCTCTAGGTGCCATCACTGGTCTTTCCTCCTTGGGTCTCCTCTTTCAAGATTTTTGAACATCCTAGCTAGCCCTGGAGCATGTCATATGGCCTCCTTCTACCCAGAAGCCTTATGGCCCAGCCTGAGAAGGAGCAACAGTGCCTCCTGAACAATTCCTGCCTTATTATTTTACTTCCCTGCCCCCAGCTTGGAGTTTCCCAACAGCTGATTGTCAGACAGCTGGCTGTTGAAGAGTCACCTTTCATTCAGTCCCTGACTCTTAAAGGGCCAGCTGCCTTAATCAGCGGGCTGGTGTGCAGTTCTTTCATCCCACTGGGCCTGGTGTCTGCTAGGCTTGACCCTGTGGAAGGCTGAGAAGAAGAAGGATGTGTTGTCTCCACCCCCTCCCCCACCCAACAAGTCCTCTCATATCTGGAGGATTATGTTTAAAAAACACTGGCAAGCAGTCCAGTAGGATGCAGTGATTCCTCTTATGTGGGATTAAAAATAACAAGGAATCTGAGGTAGTGTTTGACCCATTTGGACGTTAATTAGATAACTGGAAATACAGAAATGAGTGAAAATGGACATAGGCCATCGTCACACGGGCCCTTATTTCATCAGTTTTGCACTAGAAATTGTTTCTTCTGTTATCGTTATTAGAACGGATTCTCCCATCTTTTGATGACTGCTTGCGCTTCCAGTCAGTCACATTAAAAGGGAAAAGCGCAATTCGACGGTCAGTCAAAGTGCCTCCGGAAATGGGGCCCTAAAAATCCCGCCCCCTTTTAAAAAAATTTTTTTCTCATATTTGTGTTATATCACTCTTCTATTATAATGTTGTGCTGGGCCAACCCAAAAGCCAACTGTGATAGGTAGCAGAGGTTTCCCACCCATGGCAGAATAGTGCTATAGCGCTATAGCGTTATAAGGCTGACTTTTTAAAAAAAATTACTTTGAGGCTTAATTGTGGGTCGCACTGGGGCTTGTGGGAGTGTAGGGCAGGAGAATCAGTGTTAGGTGAGACAGATGATCAGGGAGAGTGAGCGTTTTGGTGTTGCAAAGCATTCATAGTCAATCCAGGGCATTCACATGGAAGTGGATAAAGACGACATAAAGAGTCACAAAGCGTGAATTGGGGAGAATGGCAAAATCACAAGAGAGCCGGAATAAGGTGAGAATTCAGCGGGAGATGGCGCTAGTTTGGCGCTAAATTTATGGCTGTGTGACGATGGCCAGAGCACTGACAGGACTGTAACAGGTTCATATGATATCATTTTTTTAAATTGCAGTACCGGATGAATTTGTATGTTATTAGCGTGGATTATTAATACATTTGTAAAATATGGAATTTGGCAAACAGGGATTTTATCTGTCTATATAATTTTTCCTTCCACAATTTTAGAGCCATTATCTGGGTTAGGAAATGATAAACAAACATTGCAATACGAAACTTACTTACAAGGGAGTAAAGAAGCAGCACACTCAGTAAGATTCTGAGTATACAAGTTTAGGATTGCATTGATAATCATAACTATAAATCACAGTAAAATAAGTAAGGGCTATTAGGACATTTTTCATTAAAATATAATAAAAGGTTTAATAATACCATAAACATTTTAGTTAATAGCTAATGGCACATTTTATCACCCATAAGTCTATTCTAAATATCCAGCCACTATTAGATCTCAGTATCCCCTGCTAGTAAATAATCACAGTCCTCTGTTATGGTGACCATTTTAAAGGAATATTCTTTCCATGTTTTAAAGATGTTGCTTATTTGTTTGGGCATCCTCAAAAGTATGTTTCATAACATTTTTATCTCTTAATGGCTTGTGCACATCTCATATGTTAACTCTCCAGCTCAGCATGAAAGGAAAACAAAAGCAGTTTGCTACACAGTCAGACTGTGTTTGCTTTTGACACATTGTAAGTCATGCCGCCCCTTAGTTTAGTCTCCTGTGAAGAACACAAGTTTATTAATGTTCACAAGTGGGATTTTATATATTTATTAAATGTTTATTACATATTTTGAGGCTTATAGTACAATGAGAAATAGGGTTACACACCTCTGGCCATTAAAGTCAGTAGACTATAGTGGTGCAGCTCTTCTCAGGACTGCACTGTGACGTACAAAAATTTATTGGAAAAGGAATAGTTGAAATATCCTTAACATACAGGTGGAACAGCTGGAGATCCAGAATCTTAGATGGTCCATCTTAAACAGTGTATCTGTTGATGGCACAGCCTAATTTGCTAAATTGGGCACTCAGGTAACTGAAATTACTGAAAAAGAGGGCTTTTTTATCTGTATAAACTATATAAATTATATACGTTTGAATAATGTATACTGTTTGACAAATGTAGCCTTATCCCTGGCTACTGGAAGTCTTACAGCACAACCTTATGCATGTGTACTCAGAAGTAAATCAATTCTGTTTAATGAAACATACTCCCATGAAAGCATGCATGGGTTTATTCACTTCCACTTCTAGCTTCTGAGATTTTGGCAGGATTGCTCACAGTAAAAAAAAAAAAAAACTTTTTAGGAATAGGGGATAGAAACTTGATGTTAAACAAATCAAAACAAATTTAAGTTATCAAAATTGTGAAGCTTTTTTACAATTGTTATTTGCAATATGATATAAAATAAGACCATCATTTAAAAAATAACCACATTAAAAATTAAATTAATAGTAACCAAATTTAAAATATAAGGTCAGTATCACAATCCTTGGTTATTCTGTATGTAAGGCAAACGCATGTCTAAATGTTGCTAGTCTATATTTTCTTATGAGCATCTATTTCTTTGAAATAGCGGTGCTGATGTTGGAAGTAATTATATCATTTTGTCTCCCCATGTAGGAAAGGACAATACTACCCATTTTGTTTCTTTTTATATCATATGTCGCCATTAACTTTGATTTGTCTTTTTATTACTTTCATATGTAATGCTTGTTTCATTAATTTTGCATCACACATATAAAGCTGTGATGCATTAATTTTGCATCACACATATAAAGCTGACACACAAATAAATCATGAAAATGTGTTAATTTAAAGCAGGAGGATCAATGTTAAAAGAGAAAAACTGTTAAGAAAACAGACTCATTTTTCACTAGGGCAGAAAGCATTCACAATGTTAACAATGTAAATAATCAAATCAAACCAGGCAGCCTTCAGAATGCACTCTCGTCCCCACCCCCATGTGACTCTCACATTCCATACAGCAAAGGACTGAACCACATGAAAGGAGCAACCTCAGCACAGTGGTAACATCTGTACCTTTCCCATATATGTGTAGCATACCAAGTAGACATAGGTGCTCTTCACTTATGATGTACAGCTTTGTGAATATGTAGCTTAGAGAGGTGTTCATTAGCTTTATTGCTCCTAAATCCCATTAAATTGTTTGTTTTCATATGAAGAGGAGAGAAGACAGAATACCCTCCAACACACATCCTCTACATAAAAGCCATATTGGTGGCAACTAACCTCTTATCCTGGCTCAGATGTACTGAGGACCCTGCAGTGTGCCTGCACCATGATAAAAGGTCAGTTGTCAGCGTGGCAGGCCTCTGAGGGGCTGTGAAGCTGGGGGGGGGAGGTGCAGAGCAAGGGAGCCACAGCCCCCCCCCATGTGGCCTTCCCACCACCTCCGTAGTGGCTGTGGAGCTGTCGGAGGTCCATGCTGATCCTCCATGCTGCCACCAGCAAGGAGGCACACTCCATGGTGGCTGTGGGCCCTTCAGAGGGCTACGCCTGCACAGCCTTCCCAAGGCCCTGCTGCTAGAATTTTTTGTATTTATTTTTAAAATGAGCTCTGTTGCTAGTCTCAGGTATTAACAGTCTGTTAGCATCTGTGGACAGAGTGGACTGGCTGTGCAGAGTGCAAAGTTCTTTCTACTTTGCTTTTATTCTGATTGGAGCAATATAGTGATAAAAAAATAAACTGAGTTTGATTTTGCTTGTTTCTGGAAAGTCTCCCTTTCATTTGTCTTCAGTTGTTGCAAGCGACCATCATTGAATTTTACTGTTAAGCATATATTTCTCACAAGCAGTAAGAGAAAACTTTGTTTTGTAGCACAATAAAGATTTTATACTGGGGCTTGCACAAATGAGGCATTTAATATATCTACATGCAATCAGTTTAAAATATATATTTTAATAAGCAGTGTCCACTAGCGATGGTTGGTTTCCCCTGGGTCAATTTAGAATGGCCTAATCTCAGCTGAGATAATTTAGGCTTGGTTCATTTTGGGCTCAAATTAAATTAGTTAACGTCATCAGCTATACATTCATTGGTATCATCAGGATCATAAACAGGCCAGTAGGTAGGGGTTGCCAGACTTTCAGTGGAGGTGGGATAATCCTACCTTTTGCCTCACTTACCTGGCCAACAGGGAGAAAAGGAGGAGGAAGGTAGGCCAGGAACCACCAGAGCACACAGTAAAATGGCACATGTGCTTTGGAGGCCCTGATGATGCACTTCTGGTAGAAAATTGGAAGCTATGGAGTCTCAGTGGGGCCAAATCTATGGCTGCCAGTTCCTCATTGGGGGCCGGGGATGCCCTGTTCCCAGCCTCTGCTCCCTGCCTGCTATTCACCTGGCTAGTGGGGGGGGAGGTCCAGATAATGGGTCCAGGAGGCAAAAACCCTCTCAGACCAGCATTCAGAGGGCATGCTCTTGTGCTTCACAGGGGCTCACATTGGCTCCTGTGACACATAGAAGCATGCAGCGGGCAATTTGGGCCCCTGTGAAGTGCCCACCATCAGGCACGATGGCATCACTTCTGCAAGTGATGTCATTGTGGCCACTGGGAGCATGCATGCGCTTTGTACACATGCAAGAAGATAGCCCAGGTAAGTGCCAGGTCCCCCTTCCCACTGGGCAACACTAGCCAAATTAGCCCCAAACATAGTGAAAATGCTATATTTGGAGAAGATTTTGGCCCCACTGAGACTCCGTAACTTATAGATTTCAACTGGAAGTGATGTCATCAGGGCCTCTGAGGAGTGCAAATACACAAGGATCCTGGATCAGAGCCCCATGCCTGCCTTGCAACCAGCCCATCCCCTGCTTATGGGGAAAAGGAGGGCTGGCAACAATACTAGGATGATTTCGTCCTGAGCATTACCTACCCTTGATTAAGTTTATCAGTCTCAGGAGCAGCAAAGGAAATCTCTGTTCACCAAAGATCTTAAGACATCTCATGGTGATGGACTTCCCTCGCCAACACTGAGGGATTAGGAGAGGCCGATATCTCCATTTCTGTTCTCTTAAGGTTTCTGAATTTTACTTTACATTGTGTTGCATTATTACTAATTCTTTCTGGACTTAGAAATGTTTAAAAGTTATTATGGAACTGGAGCATATGCACTGCACTAAAGTTTTAAATTTATTTAATTTATTTTCAGCTTCCTGCCCAGCAGATGCAAATTCCTAAAACACTGTGCAAATACAGTATTGAAGCAGTCATATGTGTTAGAATTCTTTTTTCTGCATTAGATTTTACCAATACAGACAAAATCATGGGTGCATTGGTAAAATGCAATATCAAAAATATTTTGATAACAGTAATGTTTAATAGAGAGGCATACAATAGTCAGAACTTCAGGTGCAAATTTGAGGCAACCAAGATTAACTAGAGAGCCAGAGTGCTGCAGTGTAGCTAGAGTGATGGATTAGAATCTGGGTGACACAGATTCAATTCCCAGCTCTGCCATGGAAGCTCACCTTGGGCCAGTCATACACTCTTAGCCTAACCTACCTCAGAAGGCTTCTTGTGAGGAAAAAATGGAGGAGACGAGAATGATATAAGCCCCTTTGAGTCCCTCTTGGGAGAAAGGTGGGATATAAATGAAGCAAAATATTTTTTAAAAAAAATAGTGCACTCAAATTAGCAGAGGTGAGCTATAGTTAGTGTCAATCAGCAATCTAGCCTTTAGCCTTTAACGGGGATTTTTTTAAAAAAAAAATCCTTTAGCTGCAGCTTGGCTGTGAGCTTTGGTACAGAGGTAGGGGTAGGCTTGCCAGACATCTCACTATGGCTTCATTACCCACTGCCACTATGAGCTGCAGCAGCAGAAAAAAAAAATTAAAAAACAGCAGCATCCCCAACATCACTCCAACACTTCCAGGTTTTCTAGTGGGTAGATCAAAGAATTTTACCATAGAGTTTTACCATAGTGTTTCCAATTATTCCTACAGTTACTTGATGATGCACTCTCCACCCCTAGCCCTCCTGTGGGAGGAGGGGTGGCAACAATGTCAAGTTGATATTTCAATGTGACAAGCTGGAAGGGGTAGAGACGGACAGTATCAGCAGTGAGCAGCACAGCATGCCAAAAGTGTTCCGTTGTGGCCAGCAGTGGCGCCAGGGTTTTCGGTGCTCGCAGCTGGACGGCGGGCTGGGCACCCCCCCCGCGCGCATGCACACATGCACCAGTCTGCGTGATGATGTCACATGCGACATCATCACGGGAGCGCACACGCCGCCGGCCTGATCACTGCAGCGGGCATCTGGGATGGCGTGCGAGTGGCCTCTGAGCTCTCCCGCTCAGTTGCCCTGCACTGCCGCAGATGCCTGCCCATAGCTGCTGCATCTGGCTGGGGGTGTGTGCTGGTGGTGGCAGCGGCGCGGGGCAGGAGGGCTAGGAGGCTGCAGCTCCGTGGCGCACGCTCCTGCCCCCGCGCCTCCTCCGGCACCCCCTCCGGCACCCCGCACCCTGAGGCCACCACCTACCTGGCCTCAATGGGCGCACCGGCCCTGCTTGTGCCTCGATCCCACTCTCTGCTACTTGTGCAGCAGGAGCAGCTTTTCCTGCCTCTGTGTGAAAGTAGCCTTGCTTTGGCATTTTGAACCAACTGAAATTTCCAGACATTATCTAAAGTAAAATTTCCAGAGTGTTCATTAGTCCTGGACGGAAGTGATGTTTATTAAACAGGAAAGGCTACAACTGGTGCACCAATGTGAGTTGAGCAAAGGCAGCATGAGCCACAAAGAAGATCTGTGCTTTCATCTATAGGCAATGATATAAAATATTCTCAAACTGTAATTTTGCTTTTTCAGAGAGCTGTAACTGCATTAGCATAATCAGTTTTGATACTTGCATATTCAGTCTTGCAGGCAATGGAAAGAATAATCTGCATATTGGCGGAAATACATCATTAAACTGTGAAAAGAAGAGAGGTTACTTTCTGATTACACCTCCATCAATCAGCTCTAATATATTAAATGAGCAGGTAGCTCTCTAACACCATCTCCTTGTCCAGTGAGCTTTCACAGTATGCTGATTTCCCTCTCCTATTCTCTCTCTTGTTAATCTGCTAATGATTGTTGAGCTTAAATATCATAGACCATAGACCATAGATTTATTGTTACAGTCCAAGACCAGCAAACAGTACAATAAAAGTATTGAACAGCGAGTAAAAGCAATACACATATAAAATAGAATACCATCTAAAATTATACATAAGAGTTTAAAATGCTAAGATCTAAAAGTTAATATTAAGATCAAAAGACCCTATCTGTGCTTTTTGTCTCTTCCCTAATTCGGTAAGCCAACCAACCAAATTTGGCAACCATCCTAGTCAGCTTTTGATTATCACCTGCAAGCATAATTGACAGAAGTATCGTTCTGCCACAACCAGGGTAGAAATTAACAATAGGCATAACCAGAGTTTCCCTAATATTTTGGTATAAGCTGCATTCAAAAATAACATGTTCTAATGTTTCATCAGCTTCCATCCCGCACATGCAGCCTTCCTTCGAAGATCTAGTAAATCTGGCCTCCAATATAGCTGAAGGTAGGGCATTATACCTTAAAAGAGTAAAAATTCTCCTATGGTTACTGTTATCTAAAAAATTAATAAAAGGTTTCAAAGTGTAGTTACATCAAATACAGGGTTCCTAATCCTACTCACAACCATCTGCCATTTGACATCCAATGTTCTTTGTTTTAAAATAGTTCTAGCCTGAGCATAACCCAAAGCCTGTATATTCTGCTTAGAGAGACCTCAAATATTTCTCTGAATTAATCTCCAGTTCTAAAATCCAAAGGCCCACCTAGAAACTTGGACCTGGTCTTTTCCAGTTCCAGTCCCACAGCTTCTCACAATTTCTGAAAATCTGTTTTCTGAAAATCAGGAAACTGTCCAAGTTATCCAGAAGGAAAAATGGGCAGATTCCCTACGCACATGTGAAATACTTTAGGAGCACACAAGAGCTGTTTTGATCCCAGGCCTGATGTGCAAGTTACATCCAGCTTCGTGCTTGCTGCCACAATTTAGTTAGGGACCAATCTTGCACAATTTTTTTTGTGTAGAGATTGAACCTCTTTAGGATTGTAACAAAGTAATTCCCTTCAGGTTGCATTGTTAAGTCAAAGATGATGGTTATGAAAGATTTTTTTTCTGAACTGCTGAAGCATGAATAGCTATAAATATTTATGGAGGAAGAATAAACTGCAGAAGCATATAAAAATGGTGCTGAGCAGGTGAGCAGCACACACAGCCTTTCAGAGACCCTTCTAGACAAGCCCAAGGCCTGCTGCTTACAACACATTAATGTTAAGTTATGCCACATTGCTCCCCGCAATGTTAATACAACTTGCATCTTGAACAAAACAAAGTGTGTGGATACAGTACTGGGTGATGTTTTTGAATCTTATGCAAAAGCAAAAGTGTCAAAAAGCAAGCATTATTCAGATAATGTTTTGCTTCCTGTGTAAGTGGCTTAGAAAAATAATTTTACAGTTTACAGGTACAAACAAAACCCACAGTAGGAGACACGTGTGGGGAAAGCAGCCCTAAACTTAACATTTGTGGACAACTTTTGATGCAGCTCCTTCAATGAGCAACGTTCATTGACAAATGTTATCCATACCATTACAATTTCTATAACTAGGGATGTTTCAATTATTTAATTGCATTTTATTTAATTCCTATAATTCTATTATCACTGTGTAACAAATTCAGACAGTTACTTGCACCTGCATTTAACACACACAGCCTTAGATTCTGCACCCTGAGTCCTCATATTCCTGTGAGGTGGTCCTCTGGCTCTAAGCGCTTTCTGCTCTTGGAAGAGCAACATTCTTGCTTCTTCTTCTACTACTTACATACTATGTTTGCTGCTTTTCTCCCCAAAGGTGCCCCAAACAGCTTAAAATATTCATAAAATTGTTATGAAAATAGAATAAAACACATAATTTTCAATACTAGCTGGACTTCCCTCAAGTGGATCTACACTTCCAAGACCAAAGAAGGGGAGGTCCACAACTGATGTGTGGGCCAGGTGGAGGAGTACATGCTTGGCATTCCATGCTCCAATCTGACTTGAGGGGAAACATGGAAGTTGAGATTGTGGTCATGCTCTGGCTACAAGAAAATATGGGTCTCTCTCTCTCTCTCTCTCTCTCTCTCTCTCTCTCTCTCTCTGTTCAACTGTGGTCTACCTCTGCTGCTTCAAATTGTTCTAAACCATGTCATGCACTATATCCTACTTAAAGGATATACCTTGCCAGGCCTTTGCCTCCCTCCTTGTGGAGCTTTCTGGCTTCTGCTCCTCAATAGACAGACAGCTGCAGTCCTTCTTAATTTTAGCTGCCTACCTGTGACCTTCCTGCCTTCATACCTGAACAGCTTGGTGAACAAACAGGGTAGCTACTTAGAAGATAATCAGCCTTGCTTTTAATCAAGCCAATTTAAGATAACTAATTAGATATGACTGTTTTTCAGCACAGGTGATATTTTGAGGTTAACTATCCTAGTTTCTTGGCACTGAACAACATGAATAAATCATTATTTTGATAGGGCTTTTTAATCAGTTTCCTGAAATGAGAGGCGTATGCAGATTGTTCAGGGCTGCTTTAAAACACACTTCAACAGCCAACAGTTTGGACCAAAATCCAATTAGAAATCCATGTTTTACATTTGTGATTGAACGGAATTATCATGCCAATTCATTGATGTAATTGATAAAGTAATGACATTTCCTTACTGAAGTGACTACCCAACCACGAAATTCTATTTTTTCTTATGCCCACACTTTTTAAAAAAGAGACTAGTTTACATAAGAACAAATGAATGACAGTTATCATCTCAATTATACATATAGCACACAATTTTAATTATAATACAGAAACTTTGTTTAAAATTATATCCTTAGTTTACTTGAAGCGTATAGCAGTATTCAAATGTTTATGAATTCTCCAGGCAAGAAAGAGGAGCTGCTTTCATGCATTTTTCAAACTTCTCAGATTGCAAGATTAGATTTTGTGATTTATAGGTAGCGATGCTGGATATTAGAAATGGTGTACAAATACATACTGCCATGGTTTGCTCTAAAAACTTTTTTTAAAATATTGCCAATTAACTTTTATGATATCCTAATTAGAGATGGGCACTAACAGCAATATGAACAAAAAAAATCCCACGAACAGCCCGATCTGCTGTTCGAGAGCAAGCTGTTTGTGAGGCCCTGTTCCCAGCGAACATGTGATCGTTCCAAGCCCTCTTCGTGGCATTCGTCAGCCCTTCATAAAGCCAGACAGTCTTTCACCTTTCAATCAGTTCCCCTGGCAACATAAGCATGGACTGCGTGAACTCTGTCTGAACTCCTTCTGGCTTTCCTCCTGGCTTGTAACCTCTCAAAGTAGCATCCAGCAGACAGTTCAGTTTTTGCCACTGTGAAGAGAAAATGACAGGAAACAGAAGGACTCATCATGCCTTTCCCAGGGTCCAATCTCTCTGAAACTTGGGGGGTCTTCAGAGAACAGTGAGGACTATGTCCCTTGCAACCTTGGTGGGTATTGTACATTAGGAAGGTCAGTTTGTAACCCTTCAAAGTAGCTTCCAGCAGACAGTCCTGTTTTTGCCACTGTGAAGAGAAAATGATAGGAAAGAAAAGGACCCATGGATCATGCCTTTCCCGGGTTCCAAGCTCTCTGAAACTTGGGGGGGGGGGATCTTCAGAGGACAGTGAGGACTATGTCCTCTGCAAATTTGGTGGGTATTGGACATTGGGAAGGTCAGTTTGTAACCCTTCAAAGTAGCTTCCAGCAGACAGTCCAGTTTTTGCCACTGTGAAGAGAAAGTGACATTAAAGGAGGAGACCCATGGATCATTTCTTTCCCAGGATGCAATCTCTCTGAAACTTGGGGGGTCTTCAGAGGAAAGTGAGGACTATGACCTCTGCAATTTTGGTGGGTTTTGGACATTGAGAAGGTCAGTTTGTAACCCCTCAAATTAGCTTCCAGCAGACAGTCCAGTTTTTGCCAATTTGAAGAGAAAGTGACATTAAACGGGGAGACCCATGGATCATGCCTTTCCTGGCTCAAGTTCAGCTAAGTCCCAAGGAGGCCGTTCTGGCTCCCACGGACCTCCAACTACGAACATGTTTGTGAACGGGTCATGTTCATCGATTTTCATGAATCCCTGTCAGCGCTGGATCCAGGGTTGCCCACACCCGGGGCAACCCTTGGCTTACTGCCTTGCCCGCACGCACAGCGCGCGTGCGCTTCCCGCGCTGCGTGATGACGTCACTTTGGTGACATCATCATGCAGGGTGGAAGGAGGCAGCATGTGGGGCTGAGAAGCCTCCCGCCCCATTCGCCTCCACGCAGGCGAATGGTGCTGGTGGCCTCGCAGCCCCCCGCGCTGCTTTCGCCTGCTCCGCAGGACAGGGGGCAGCTGGCTTGCCACGCACCCCCTGCCCTCCAGGGCTGGCGAAAGCAGCGCGGGGGGCTGCAAGGCTGCCCGCGGCATTCGCCTCCCCACAGGACAGGGGGCGGCCGGCTTGCCGGGCACCCCCTGCCCTCCAAGGCAGGCAAGAGGCAGCACGGCTCCCCGCGCTGCTTTCACCTGCGCCGCAGTACAGGGGGCAGCCGGCTTGCCACGCACCCCCTGCCCTCCAGGGCAGGCGAAAGCAGCGCGGGGGGCTGCGAGGCCGCCCGCACCATTCGCCTCCCCACAGGCGAATGGCGTGGGCAGCCTCGCAGCCCCCCATGCTGCTTTCGCCTGCCCTGCAGGACAGGGGGTGGCCGGCTTGCCGGGCTCCACCTGCCCTCCAGGGCAGGCAAAAGGCAGTGCGGGGGCTGCGAGGCTGCCCGCACTGTCGCCTGTGCGCTCCAGCAGCTGGGAGCTGCTCCCGGCGCCCCCTCCCTGGCAGCGCTGGGGGCAGACTACCCCCCTTGCCCCCCCATTGATCCGGCCCTGATCCCTGTTCATGAACGGCAATGAACAATGAACATCGTTTTCATTTTTCCCTTGTTTGTGCCCTTCTCTAATCCTAATTTATGATATCCTATGAAGAAAAATCTGATAATGGAAATGCTTAGGTTTCTTTGAGATTTCATTAACTCAGGTTAGTTAAGATTTCATAAGTAGACTTTGATATTTACAGCAGATGTGTGACTCAGAGACAAAATACATTTATATTTGATATCTGAAGTGTGAAAAAAGCAGTGCACTTGGGTTAACCAATAACACTTGCCATCAGACGAGTAGAAAAGCTCACTGTGCTTGGATGAGTTCAAATGCATTTAATTTTACTCAAAATATTCTAAGACTGTGAAAATGTCAAAGAGGAAGAGTTAGCATTTTCTTTTATTTATAAATTGGCCCAACTTCACTTCCTTGCCCTCTAGATGCAAACACTTCCAAAAATTTGCGGCTCATATCATTTTTTGCTTCTCTGTTCTCATAGCAGCACAGAGAAGTGCTGCTATGCTAAGCCCCCCCCCCCCCATTGGCTCAGCAGTAATTATCCTACAAACTCTGAATGAGAACAGTGGCTTTCAAATTTTCCAACTCAAGGAACACTTTTGTATCACTTCTGCCAGGCAATGGGCTTATGGAAGAGAACTTATCCGAACAGTTCTTGGAGGTAAAAACTCATTTCCTGCCCAAATTTAGAATGAACTATTGAAGAAAGATGTCTGAGGATGAGGAAATATACTAATGGCTGCCCTAGAGATGTAAATTTCCAGAACTTTTGAAGTCACTGGGGGGACACCATGTTTATTCCCCTTCCCCCAGAAATAAATAGACACTTGAATGAAATAGAAATATATGGAATACTTACTTTTCTATTAAACTATTTCACATGTATTACATCCATAAAATAAAAAGTAATTCTCCAAGTCACTGAATGCTTGTTATGGTTCCTCTAAAAGTGACATGCAAAGATGTCCACAACCTCACAAAAAAGTTAATTAGTCTTCCTGCCCATATGTACCTTTTTAGTCATTTTGGTCACTAACAACTTGAAGAAGGATAAGCTCTTGCAGGTGCTTGCCTTGCTCTTTGCTTGGAAACAACTCTCAATGGCTAAGCCCCTCTCACAACTCCTTTCTATCAACCTTTATGATATTTGTGGTGTGAGTATGGAAGAATCCCTGACACTGGATACATATATAAGGAGAACAATAATTATTAAATGCAGTCAAGTCTCTAATACCTATTTTTTCCCAAAGCCATTTGTGGAATCTTGCACATAACTTCTGCCAGCAGCAGAATGGCTTGGAAATGAAAGCAGCTCTGGAACAAGTCAAACTGAGCAGCCCTTGCTGTGCTACAAGCTGGCACTTCAGGGTCGCTCAAGCTTGGTGAGGCTGACAATGGACATGACACCCACAGCATCATCCCCCAGACTGGCAGCACCACAACAGGAGACAATTGATGACCTGACACCGGCTGCCATTGCTGATAAGAGGTCTGTAACCACTGAGTCTTGGCTGTACTTGCTCGTGGCCACCAGCAGCCCACTAAATCTGTGGCCCACCAGGAAATTTCCCTGTTAAGATAAACAGTCAGTTGATCCTTGCTTGCTGCAGCCTAATTTCTGCAGACTTTTCAATAGGCTTATTCTGAAATGGTGCTTAGCTGTTCTGTGACTATGCCAGGTATCATATACTAGAATCATCATATAGACTTCTTGGACCAGGATAGCTAGTCCTTTCAGATACTAATTTAATTTAATTTATTTGATTTATATTCTGCCCTCCCCACACCAGCAGGCTCAGGGCGGATTCCAATTTACATACATTTAAAATACATCTAACAATCACAAAAATTATATCACAAAAATATAAAGCTTGTGCTTCATTTCTCTCCCCTTCTATCTCACTGTCGCTCATGCGACAGAGGTAAGATGGCAAGGCAATTACCACATCGTGGAACACCAAAATATATGAAGATCAAGCCCCACCTCCTTAAAAAGCATTAACAACTTAAAGCTAGCATCACCTCTCCAGTGGTTATATATAGCTTGCATATGGCTCTAAACAGCTGGGATTTTACATTTATGCAGAATGCTCCTTGAGTTGCCATAGTTGCCAATAGCTCTTTCCCCTCCCCCCATTTAAAACTCAACCTCATATGATTTGGAAAAAGTCCTTCTCACCATTCTGCCTGAACACATTCCCACCCACTCACAGATATCTGTATTGCAGATTCTAAAGGACTGCAAAGGGACCTCCCCTGCCATCCTCTTCCAATCAAAGCTATCTGCTGAAAAAAGAGGTCAAGGATGTGATTCACAGGGTATGTTTAGTGGATTAATTCAAGGTGTTGGAATGGAAGCTGCTAAGGGGGAAATCATTTAGGCCACCAGAAATTAAAAAAGAAGAGAAGGAAAGGGTGTGGCTTTTCTCAGGTATTTCTTCCCCAGTATTTTTACCCTGGTTGTTCTGCCTTTGGGGATTTTTTGGGGAAAATGCCGTTTTGCATTCATAAGAACCAGCGGTCATAGGAGTTTCTGTGCAAGAGTTCGAGTGGTGCCTGGAATAATTGAGATTCATCCATTTCTAATTATTCTCAGTGTGTGACCTGGTTCTCTCACCAGTCATGCTATCTAAAAGCAGCTGGGCTTCCTTCATTCCAGCTGAGAAAAGCAAGAAGGCAGCCATAGCCCCTTTGTTAATCTCTCATTCAGTTCACTGATTCAATGAACAGAAGGCCATACTTGTGTGACAACAGAGAACGAGGCACAGAGTCTGCTTACATATGGTTATGAATGCATGGATGGCATTCTTTAGCAAAGTGATAAAATGAAGGTTAAAAAATGTATCTAATGGTTGGAACAGCTGGAATCTCTGATTGTCCTTCATAGTTAATTTTTAGGCAGAAATAAGGACATCCATAATTCAATTTTCTGCTTGTATGCAAATATTTAGGGTTTAAAATCAAAGTGAAAAAACTGGACAGTCTGAAAAAAGTAGAAATTATGCAGGTGCTCAGATCCTTCAAACAGTTTAAAATGAATGTTAGCACTGATCAGTTGTACAGCAAGTATTACTTGATTTGGTACACTGACCTCATGTACTCTGAACATTTAGCCGAGGGAAACCTGCTCTCTCAAGAGTTAGTTTCTGTTGGAGAAACAGAAATAAATAGTAATCTACCTCTTAAAACTTTGGTGAGATAAGGATTGAGATGCAAATTACAAGTGCAATAGAAATATTTATGAACAGGAATAGATATTTATGCAGTTTTGCATTATCACAGATCTGCAAAGATGTGCTAAGCAAGCAAGCTCCTGATGGTCTTGTTCATTGTCAAGATGTTTCATCTTTCCAGTGGCTGTGATGACAAACAATTTTTTGTCCAGCTACTTACTACTTTGGTATTTCTCACGCTTCTAAAATTTGGAACTGTACAGGGTAGACTGGCCATTTCACTTACAGGGAAATACCCTGGTGGGTCATTGCCCTAGACGACCACTGGTAGCCAGGAGGAATCATAACCCAACTGTAGCAACTCTGCCAGAGCCTCAGGGGCCACTTAGCTCAGATCCTTCATCAGCAATGGTAACTTGTCAATTCAACAACTATCTTTTCCCACTCTGCTGCTAGTTTTCAGCAGGAAGCAATAGGTAACCCATAGTTTGCACTGCTGAGCTGAGCAATCTCTGCAATGCTGCTTGTAGCATCATAGTTGCCACTCAGCTTGGTTTGTTCCAAGGCCATTTTTACTTCCAGGTACACTCCTGGAACTGTCTGTATGTTTTTCTGTGAGTGAACAAGAGTAGTATAATTTTCCACCATTCTTTTTCCTAAGCCCTGCCTGGTGAACAATCTGCTGCATAATGGAAACTGATCAATCTACTCTTCTAGCCACACTGTGCTCATTTGAACAGTACAAGTAGTCCATTCTGACTTTAAAAATCCATGGCTATGATTTTCTTTTCTCTTTTTTAATGACTTATATTTGCTTTGAAATATTAACCAGCATACATTTTACAAATGATAGGATACAGAAACTTCACTCACTGTCAGTTTTTCCCCATCTGGTCTTAGAATATGACTATGGCAATCAGAAAGAATAAGTATGGGGGTGTATACATGGGACTGAGGAGGAGTTTCAGGGACACAATGCACTAGAAGAAAATTGTCTCTCTTGAGTTTATTTTCCAGTATCTCTCATGTATCATTGATTCCATTCATTTTCACAAACTAATAAGGGATAACAAAAAGGCAGACTTTCACACTCGCTCAATAAGACTGCAAAGGCAGCACAAACTAATAGTTGTGTTTACTCTCGGCTGTTCTATCTGCACAGGCATTCTATATCACTGAAAGAAAAAATATGGCAAAACCATCTCCCCAGTAAAGATAGTTACAGGAAAAAGAAACCTAATCAGAACTTGTTCTGGAAGTCATATTTATGAGTTCAGTCCATTCCAGTAGAAGCCATGCCCAGATACATACACTTGCAACTTAGCATATAACAAGCCACTGAAAGTAAAACAAGACTGAATCTGACATAAGATAGCTTATATATATATTGGGAGAAATTTGTGTACCAGTGTGGCTCAGTTCAGGCACAGCATGAAACTGTGGTGCATCTCTCTGTGTGTGTTTTAATTGTAGGAAGCTTTTAAACAATTCCTTTTACAGAAGTTCATTCACTCCTTGTATGTCTCAAAAAAATTCTGGTTTCTTGGCCTTTGTCCTTTTCTTCACCTCCCTTGCAAAGTTTCAGCATCAAACCTTTACTCGGGCAGTTGACTAAGGGTGTCTCTAGATGTGCAAGTTTTTAAAGAATTGTGACCTGGTTCCCCAGATCCAACTGTGGTTCCCACAGCTGCTGTGTGGATGCAGAGAATGACCATTAAAAATAATGGAGAGCCCAAATGGCCTCAGATTTCCTCCACAGGGGGAAGAAGAGTTCTGCCTCCCCTCACAAGCCATTTTCCAAAATAGCGAATGGGGGGAAGTCTCTGTTTTCATTGCTCCATGTGGAGCATTCTTTGCATGTGGATCAGTTAAAACAGGAAAATACCCTCCCCTTATGCTTGAGCGGGGAGGCAGGAGCCCTTCCTCACGCCATGGAGGCGTTCTGAGGCCGTATGGCTCACCTTTATTTTTAACTCTTTAAAAACCTGCATGTTTACAGATCCTAAGAATGAAGTATTAATGCATCACCAATGCCCTTATCATGCAGCACTACAAGGGAGGGGGAGTGAAACATTCACTTGCATGAGAATCTTTCGCTGCTCTCAGTATGACACATTCTTCACACACATGAAAATTTCCTGACTTTTCATAGTAAACATAAGGAAACCAACTTCCAGATTGCATTTTAAGTGTATCACATATAGGGAAATTTACCCAAACATACAAAGATCCAACTATTAATGTCCTAGTGTACAATTCCACTATGAGGAACCTTATTCCACTCAAAATTCTTCCTCAAATACCCCATCTCTGACCCGTGCCACACTACACATGCAGCATGGGTTTTTTTGGATCTTTTAAAATGCCCAGTTATGTATGTCAATCATATTGATACTCAGATTCAGAACACTTAGATTGCAATGACACACGTATCTAAGAACACCACAATATACTATCTGGCAGTAGCTATTTTTTAATTTGTATACTTTTGTGCATAGGGAAATACAAAGCATAATACTTATCTCTGTGTATAAATATGTAGCTTTTCCTCTGTATTTATCCAGGATAAAAATATTAACTGTGACAGTAGTACTCATCTATGTTCCATAATGCTTCAATTTTATTCTATTATTCTGTAAGTGGTCTCAGTATAAAAAATTATGCGGTCTATCTGTCCAGCTTCTTAGATGGTTGCTCAGCCACACAGGTGCATATCATCTTAGGCACCTTCAAATAAATGAGAAGGCAGTTTTAATTCCCATCTACTGTGGAGTAGTGATGGCATTTCAAATGGCTAGATAGCTAATCCATCTCCTCTAGATAAGCAGAACACATTTACTAAGTAATTGCACCTCTTCTGGCATGAGCTGCTCACAGCTGGTTGCTTATAGATCTCCTTCCCCCACCCTTCTCTCTCATTCTCAATGAAAAGCTTGATTCAACTCAGCTTCAAATCTACATTCCACTTTCTCCCCAGGGGTTGAAAGTATTCTGCTCTGTGCTGATAAACCTGAAAAACTATTTATTTAGATAAAGGAATCTCTATCCCCACACTCAAACAACTATGGTTCTTGAGACTTACTGAGCTATTTGACCCATTGAACCTATAGGCTGCTCAACTGGGAAAGTGTGGTATCAGGTGCCAATCCACAGATATTGCACCCAACCCAATACTTGTAATGCAGATCCTCAACAGTATTTCTTTTCCCTGGAAATGCCCACATAACTGTAACTTCCAGGAATCTCTTAGACAGCAAAGTTACAGCCAGTGTGTAGAACAGATATGAAACCTCAGAGACAACATCACCCACCTGAATAACCCAGTGTCCCTTGGAATGTTGTGGTATCATCTGCAAGAAAGACAGAGCATTAGCTGAGTGTGTTATGGTATGGCGTCTAGAAAGGGCAATGCGCAGGAGCTAGGAACTGAGTGAAAAGTGAACAAAAAGAACATTTACACGGATTTGGCAGAAATACATCCCCTCCCCCCTCATTTTAACCTTTTAACCAAAGATAAAATGTTGTCTAGAATGCTGGACTAGAGCAACAAGAATTTGAACCCTTGCTCAGTCATAAAGGACATGGCAGTTCACACACACATTTAGCCAAATCTGTTCATAAGGCAACACAATAAGAAGCAGCAGAAACTCTCCCATTCTTTTTTCAGCCTTAAAATTAATCTTAAAATTAAAAATCAGTTACTCTGGAATCATAGTCCTGTTTTGAAATTTATCCTACAAATCATGAATCTCAGCATGAAAAAGCAGTTAAGAGAATAAGAGGAAGGGAAACAGTTATGAGTGGCTACAACTGGATAAGTTGTAGTTTTAAGTTCAAGTTTTAAAATGATACAGATTACTACAAGTATTTATAGTATTCCTACGCGCCTTGTAAACGTTAGCAATGTTGTCAAAATCTGAAATAATTATATTCACATATTCAAAATATAGTTCCCTTTTGCTGAAAGTCTTACTCTATAATTAATAAAATCAAATATATTAATTTATGCTCCTATTTCGTACTTTATTAATTGGCATTCATCAGGTGCTCAAAGTGAGTAGACACAGTTACTGCATGCTCAGAGAAAGATTACTTTAATCTAATTTCTATGCATCTATGAAATTGACTTTCATAAAAATTCACTGGGAGTTTTAAATATTGTACTGTAATTTATAAAACAATACTTTTAAGTATCAAGCAAATTGCTTGCCCAGTAGTTTGCCAGTTTTAGGGGGGAGAAACACATGGATGTTCCAAGAGTACTGATGCATAATGTAATATTATATTTTTGTAAAAGAAAGAAAATTAACTGAGCCTGGCTTTAGAGCGGGAGGAACCCAACTCTGCATCTGTTTGGGAAAATCTTTAGACCAGCGGCTCAAACTATACAACCAACCAACCAATGAGTTTTTGCTTGCCAACTAAAGCAATATCTTTCCTTCCTGGCATCCAGGCTTTAATTATGAAAGAGCGTTGAGAAAATATTAATGTGCCTGCTGAACATACACAGATAAGACAATTTAGAATTCTTTATTTTATTTATTGGATTTTTTAAAATCTGCTCGCCCCTTAAATGGACTCAGAGCAGATTACAACACCCACTACTCTTCTCCCTGGTGGAGAATTGCATTGCAGATTCTCTCTCTCTCTTGCAAAAACTGCCCTAGATTTCCTGCCTCCTGCTACATTCCCACCCCCACAAAAAAAAACCCTGAGCTGAGGCTTTTTGCAAGAGAGACAGAGAATCCCTCCCATCACGCTGCCCCTGGCAGAGAATAGCATCAAGCAGCTGTTCTTTGTAACTTGACAACCCAGACAACCTTGCAGGACCTGACATTTGCCAGGGCACCTATGACTTGTACTTTCTTTGGGGTAGATTTTTCTTTTAATCTTCCCCTTACACCCTCTGGGTAGTTTGCTGCCACCAGGAATATATTATTCCAAAATATTTTATTCAAATTTCCCCTTTGGTAACGTGTTTAAGCGTCAGGCTCCTTCGTGGTTCTATGTGGCCCTGAGGATATGAATGGGATATAGCAATGACAGCTACACTGGGATATAACAAAACAAAATAAATGTTTATTTTTCAAGCAGTGTATTGGTTTCATAAAAGTAGTTCTTAGTTCTTAAAGTTACTTCCTATAAACTCATTCACACAGATCTCTTCTAAGGCTTCAGACACAGTTAGCCTCCTTCACTAGACTCAATAGTTCTCTCACAAATACTTCAAATATAGGCAGCACACAGCTAGCCTCTCTTTCTCTGACTCTCAGGGCCAAGCTACACATGACGAATGACACTTGAACGGCAAGTGTATTTCTCCCTGTTCACTTGCCCTCCACTCAATCCACTTGCCGTTCAAGTGTCATTCGTCATGTGTAGCTTGGCCCTCATTCACAGAAATATTAAACCTGCTCAGGCAGCACACAGCTGGCCTCTCTTTCCCTGACTGAGTGTCCTTTCACAAACATGCTCAGTTCAGGTTCCACACAGGTTATATTTCTGTCATAAATACTTCAGTATACTCAGGCAGCACACAGCTAGCCAGCTTTCTTCTGACTGAAACCTTTCTCCCTGCACTCAGTCTAAACTGCATTCACTCCGCCCACACTCTCAGTCATCAACCAATCACATCACTCACTCTTCCCTCTCTCACCCCCACTCTTCACCTAGCTCAAACCAAGCATTTAAAGACACATGCACACATTTACTTGGAATCATTACAACTCCACCCCCCCCCTTCTCCTTAAGCGGAACACATCTCTTTTCCAGAAGAGTTGTGTGCAGCTTTCTCCGGCTTAGGGAATGTTTTATTGTCTCTGCAGTTTCAGTTAAGTCCACTTCTCACTCTTCTGTGGTTTTTGGTTTAAAGTCTTGGGTTTCTTTAACTTGCGTTCCTCCTCTGCTGGGGTGTCATCTTCCTCTCTGGGATGTTCCACTGCTGGGCTGAGGTCATCTCGGCTTTGGCCTTCTCTACTAGGTCGTTGTTTGCTTCTTTTGGTTGTTTCTCTATCAATATTCTGTTCTTTTCTAAACAGTCTATTTCTTTCTTACGAACACAGCTTGAGCTGCTCAGTTCGTTACATGCTCTCTTCATGTTTGACACACTGGGTGACTCATTTAGAAGGCTAGCATCCTTCAAGGAGTTTCCTAACTCTTTATATTGTTTTTTGCACATGCTGAACTTTTCTAGGACTTTACATTTGTCTTCAACCAGTTCAGCAACTTTACTATCAGGTTATTTCTCTCTTCCTACATAACGTCTATTTCTAACTGACTGATAGCTCCTGTATATTAGTAGAAAGACAATTAAAAAGGCAACAACGGCAAAATAAATCACCATTTCTAAATGCTGCTTTTTTTGTTGCTGTTTTCTAGGGCTTTCTGCAGCCTTTGGTTTTCTATATCCAAACCTTGGTAACTGACTTCTAAATGTTTAGCCTTCTTAAAAGAGGTTTTCATAAGCTCTAGACTTTTCTGAAGCTGTTGTTTCTTACTTTCCAGTTCTTTGTTTTCTAATTGTAACTGAGCCATCTTGAGGTTCATACTCTTCAAAGATTCAACTGTTCTGAGTTCTAAATTCTCTTCATCAATTTGTGTATTCTGTTTCTCTAAGGACTCTAGTTGAAATCTCAGGTTTCTCTGGCTAGTTAGAGTCTTTTTCGGCATTCTATTTTCTATATCCAGATAAGAGTTTTCTTGCTCTGACGTATCTATTTTTTCACAAATTAGCTTTAGGTTAGTAACCCTTTTCTGTAACAACTCATTTTCCCATGCAAAAATGTCTGCTTCTGCATTCATTTCATTCTGCCTGGCCTCCTCTCTCATGTCCTTTAACTCAGGATCCTTCATAATTTTCTTTTCAAACTCCTCAGAGTTTTTATTTATGTCTCCTGCTTTTCCTTGGGACATTTCAGCAGTAATACTAACAGGAGTTTGTCTCTTTCTCTTTCCCTCCTGCAATGTATCAATTGTGTCTGTTGCTAGGATACCTAGGGGCTTGTCTTCTGCTCCCCTGGCTTCAACTTGTAGCAAATCATTGGAGTCAGTGCATATTTGAATTCTTGCTTTTGCTCCCATTACATCTCGTCCTAATACTACTGGTATTTTCTGTTCTTTAATAACTGCTACAGGAAAATCTTCTTCTTTTCCTCTCCATTTAATTTTTAGCTGTGCTAGTGGCACTCTTTTAGAATTTCCCCACACACCTTGCAAGGATATTTGCTTATCTGGAATCAGGTTTTTCTTATCAACAAAATCCTCCCTGACCAGTGTTACTGAGGCTCCTGTGTCTAGAATGGCTAAAGTATCTCTCCCATTTATTTGTACCACCTCTCTCAGTTCAGTACCCTGAGCAACCTTATCTGTCGTTACCTCACACAAGTAAACTGTTTCTTCAGTGTTTATGGGTAAGGCAGTGTTCTTACTGGGTGTTTCATTTGTGTTTGTTGAGCTTTTGGAGTTTCTATCATCTTCATCACTCTGATCATCTGAGTCAGTTCCAGTGACCCTCCTTACATGCTCAAGCGTTGTTTGCTTGGGTTGGTTCTTTAGACATTTGTAAGCTAAATGCCCTTTCAGACCACAGACAAAACATCTTCTATCATTCCAGTGTCCATCTTGGTTTCTTTCTATATTTTTATCCTGACTTTTTATAATCTCAGCTCTCTCATATGTTCCTTTCCTTTCTCCCTCTTGTCCTTTATTTGATTTAAACTCTGGTTTATAAGAATAGTCTTTCTTTTCACGGCAATCCCATCCTCCTCTATTAAGTGTTAATCTATCTGCCCACTCTGATGCTTGGTTGATATTCTCTGGAAGTTTATCTTTAACTAGAAGTCTGATCTCTGAAGGAAGTTGAAATAAAAACTGATCCAAAATCATTAGATCCCTTATTCCTTCTTTAGAGTTAGCTTTGGCAGATGAAATCCACTTATTAAAATAGTCTGTCAGTTTGGCACTAAAAGACTTAAATGACTTCTCTTTCTGAGGCACTAGGCTTCTAAACTTCTTTCTGAAGTAATCAGCACCTAGCCTAAAACTGTCATATACTGCCTCTTTGTATTCAGCATAAACAATACGTTTATCTGAGGGAAATGTGTTGTAGATCTCAGCCAATTCCCCTCTAATTAATCTGGGTAAATACTTCATATATTGTGTCTCTGGTATTTCCCAGTTCTGAGCAGATCTTTCAAAAGTGGACAGGAAAATTTGTGGATCTTCTCCTGACACATACACCATGAAATCTTTTGGGGTAACTCGAGGTAAATCAGCTCTGGGTTCAGAGTTTCCCTCCTTTTTGTCCCCATTCTTAAGCCTCTCTCTTTCTAATTGTAATCTTTCTGCTTCCAAACTGGTGTGTCTTTCCATCTCTTGAACTCTAAGTTCCATTTCAGCTTTCCACTTTCCCCTATCAAACTGGGTTTTTTTTGCATCAACTTTCAGCTTTTCCCATTCAAGCTGTTTTTGTTCTGCTTCAACTTTCAAATTTTCCTTCTCAAGCTGGTTTTTTTCTCTTAGAAACTCTAAATATTCTGGACTAGGATTATACATTCCCTCAGGGTTTCTCTCAGATGCAGTACTCCTAGGCTCCACACTGCTTTGTATCAGTATAACTCTCAGTTCTTCTACACTTTTCCCCTCATGAGGTAAATTTAACTCACTGTACTTCTGAATCAGAGCCTCCTTTTTCATCCCCATAAACTCTGCCATTTTTCTCTTTTACTTGTAATTCTTTCTACAATTTGACTAAACTTCACCAGATTATGTTCTCTCTTATAAATCCTACTAGTTCTTCTGTGTCTTTCCTTTATAACAGTTCTATATTCCTCATAGAATTTAACTGAAAACACTGTCTCTTTGGCTATCTGTCCCCTCAGAATGCTTTTCTCTCAGAATGTTCCCTCCTCCCAGGCTATTATATCCCACTTAAATATTTTCTTCTCCTCAGGATGTTTGAGATCCCACCGCTATGCCTCCACTTGTTATGACTTGTACTTTCTTTGGGGTAGATTTTTCTTTTAATCTTCCCCTTACACCCTCTGGATAGTTTGCTGCCACCAGGAATATATTATTCCAAAATATTTTATTCAAATTTCCCCTTTGGTAACGTGTTTAAGCATCAGGCTCCTTCGTGGTTCTATGTGGCCCTGAGGATATGAATGGGATATAGCAATGACAGCTACACTGGGATATAACAAAACAAAATAAATGTTTATTTTTCAAGCAGTGTATTGGTTTCATAAAAGTAGTTCTTAGTTCTTAAAGTTACTTCATTTACTCTCATTCACACAGATCTCTTCTAAGGCTTCAGACACAGTTAGCCTCTTTCTCTAACTCAATATTTGTCTCACAGAAATGCTTAAAACTCCTCAGGCAGCACACAGCTAGCCTGCTTTCCTCTGACTCCTATTCACAGAAATATTAAACCTGCTCAGGCAGCACACAGCTGGCCTCTCTTTCCCTGACTGAGTGTCCTTTCACAAACATGCTCAGTTCAGGTTCCACACAGGTTATATTTCTCTCATGAATATTTCAATATACTCAGGCAGCACACAGCTAGCCTGCTTTCTTCTGACTGAAACCTTGCTCTCTCTCTCAGTCTCAAACTGCATTCACTCCGCCCACCCTCTCAGTCATCAACCAATCATATCACTCACTCTTCCCTCTCTCACCCCCACTCTTCACCTATCTCACACCAAGCATTTAAAGACAACCCAGACAACCTTGCAGGACCTGACATGTGCCAGGGCACCTCTTATAGTTTCCCTCTTAGTTCACAATATTATTTGTACATTCACATCATGCTTTAACAGTGATCAGGGTGCAATATAAGGAGGCTTTGTAAGATAAAGAGACATGAACTTTACCATCCAATGGCATCCCCCCATTTTCTTTCTGATAAGTGGCCTAGTGTGTGTGTAAAGCACCATCAAATCACAGCTAATTTATGGTGACTCCTACTGGAGTTTTCAAGACAAGAGACAAACAGGTGGTTTGTCATTGCTTGCCTTTGTGTAGCAATTCTGGACATCCTTGGAGGTTTCCCATCCAAGTACTAAACAGGGCTGACTCTGCTTAGCTTTTAAGCCAAGATCAGACTAGCCTGGGCCATCCAGGTCAGGGCAAGCGGCCTGGATATTTTCTTGTGATCTTCTAGCACAATTATGCTTTAATTGAATGCAAAAGTGTTAACTCTCTTTCTCCAATAACTGAACACTTTTCTCACCCTACACTTCCTCTTAAAAGAAAAGAGTCATTATTGGTTTTATGCCCATAACACATACAGCAATTTTGTTTTTGTTGTTCCTTACACCAGATTTGCCACTAGAGATGGGCATGAACCAGAAAAAAACCCAACCCTGTGGTTCTTGATTCTTCACATTTCACGAACCATGAACTTTCACAAACCTGCCCCGGTTCACGAACCAGTTCGTTTGGTTCGTGAAAACATCACATCCAGGTCAGCAAATCGTCAATTCCTGGCCAGCAGAAGGTCTGCAGGAAGTTCATCCCCTGCTGCCTAGGAAACTGATTGATTGGTGCCAGCCTGTCTGCAGTGACAAACTAAAAAAATGAACCAAACAAACCACCCTGAAGTTCACGGTGGTTCGTCAGAAATGGACTCTAATGGTTCATTCTGCTCCCAGAAGCAACCTTGCACTGTCTGTTACAGTTTAATCTTATGCCTTTTGTCCTGTCTAGGCTGATGTATAAACCCTATAAGAAATTCCCAGAACATTTCCAGCACAAACCTGTGGTTTAGATGAGAGGGGGGAAATGACTGGGTATTTAGAGATGTACTTACTTCAAGTTTCTATTCCTGTCATCATGGTTGGGAAGAATAGCAGCAGTGAAGATGAATGTGCTACCACGCATGATGTTTTTGCAGCAAACTATTCCAATTATCTGAGACTTCAAACAATTTGACAAATGGCAAAGAAAAATTTCAGATTTTGTGTGGGCAGGCAGGAAACCCCATGTGAAAATGAAAGTATTACAAGATTCGAAAGAAAGAGGGGGGCTGCAACTGCCAAACATAAGATTATATTATGAAGCAATTTGTCTGACATGGTTAAAAGATTGGATAACGTTAAAAGACCATAAACTGCTGACTCTGGAGGGACATAAAAAGTTGTTTGGATGGCATGGCTATTTGTGGTATGATAAAGTTAAAGCAGACTCTATGTTTTTGCATCACTATATCAGAAGAAGCCTTTTCACAATCTGGAAGAAATATAAGAATTATATGGAAAATGGTATCCCTTCATGGGTGGTACCATATGAAGTAATAGATCCGAGAACTGTTTATAATGAACAACAATGTTTAACTTATAAAGAGATAATGTTGATAGAACATATACCCAAAATAAAGACACAAGAAGAGTTATCTCCTTACTATGGATGGTTTCAATATAGGCAAATTAGGGATCTTTACAACTCGGACTGTCTAAAGGGAGGAATAAGACTAAAAAACTCAGAGTTAGAAGAAGTGATTTTACAAGAAGGCAAAAAAGATATTTCGAAAATATACAAAATACTTTTAAAATGGTATACGGAAGACGAGACAGTCAAAGTCCAGATGGTGAAATGGGCGATAAACTTTCATAAAGAAATAACAATGGAATCATGGGAATATTTGTGGAAAAATACCTTGAAGATTTCAACTTGTACCAACATTAAAGAGACTGTATACAAAATGATGTATAGGTGGTATTTAACGCCTAAGAAGATTGCGCTTGGAAATGCAAATATGTCAGATAAATGCTGGAAATGTAAAAAGCATGAAGGATCATTTTATCATACGTGGTGGACTTGTGAGGTAGCTAAGCAATAGTGGGGAGATATAATAGAAATAATTAATGAGGTTTTGCAAACCCAAATAAATAAGAACCCAGAGTTGTTGCTACTGAACTTTGGAATGGAAGAGGTTCCAAAGCAGTATAGAACACTGTTATTTTACATGACTACAGCAGCAAGACTTTTGTATGCGCAGAAATGGAAAGTGCAAGAAATACCAACTATAGAAGATTGGATTTACAAATTGCTGTACATGGCTGAGATGGACAAAATGACAAGAAAACTTAAAGACCTTGATCCAGGAGAATATATTGCAGACTGGGAGAAATTGAAACAATATCTATAAAAAAAAATGGGATGTGAAAGGAGGATTGTGGCAGTTTGAGAATTATTAATATGTGACTTTATAAAGGGGAGAGAGAAGTAACTTTACCATTAATGGGGAAACTTAGCTATTAATTAATCTAAGCTAACATTAGTAATAAGGAGATTGTATTAAAAATAGATAGTTTAAACAGTGAAACGTAGATTGATATATTAGAAAATTGGAGATATAGAAGAATTTGAACATGCTTAGAATAAGTGATATAACATATATAGGATTTAGAATAATTATGGTTAAGAGTAATTTGAGTAATAAGAGGGGTTAGGGGTTGGAAAGCTGTTGGAAGTCAGTAAGGGGGGAAAGGGGGGGCTGATATAATTTAGATAAGATGGGGAATTTGTGTACTGAATAATATTGAATGTACTCACCAATAAAATTTTTTTTAAAAAGTTTCTATTCCTGTCAAGGAATGTGTACTGCTTAGATGCTTTCTTGCTTCTGAGTAATCCTATGGACATATATATGGGAATGATTTGATTTCTGAATAAAACCATTTAACCAAGAGCCTGGGTTTCTTGCTGCAATGGTACAGGGATCTGTCTACCATATCCTGTCATCCATAGCCTGACAGCATGAATAGAATTGTCCAGTTGCACTTCTAGATGTTTTGGAGGAGAATAGACTTTGCAGTCCAAGAGGGAAGGTCTCTGTTAGGGTTGGATTTAAAAGAAAAAAAACCTCTCCCATAGGAGACTGGGGTCTAGAGAAGTCCCTTCCCATCACCTTCCAGAGGCAGTAAGGAAGTGGTTTCCCGCCTTCCTGTCTCAGCTGTGGAAATCTGTCATCATTTGCTTCAGTATCCCTAAGGAAAGATTTTTGAGCAGCAACACTGTTATGAGCCTGGGCTTACGCAGTGAAGCCTAGTGGCTCCAGGGAAGCCTGTATTAAAGTGAATACAGGGCCTACATTTCTCATGTACCCTTTGGATCCAGTGATTAGTTAACAGGGGATTTGGAGGGGGAAAGTGCACCAATAGAGAAGTAGGGGGATGGTACCTGAGAAGAAGGGGGGAAAGACCTCATCACAGTGGGAGGGTGTTCACTCCTAGGGAGCAGAGGTGAGGAGAGGCTGCTGCAGATGGAGAGATACCTTATCCAGAAGGGGTGAGACAGTTTGAATCTAGTCACCAGGAGGCAGCTAGGAACAGTCTAGTTAGACACGTTAGGGTGTTTTATTTTTTTTGTTAACCAACCTTTACTGTACTCTTTATTTTACAAAGTTTTGAACAGCAGTTATTACTAAACCTGTTACATAAAGTTGTTTATTATTCTGCCTGGGTCCTCATGCCTCATTTGGTCACACATAGCGTTGCCAGGCCCCTCTCACCGTCTGCTGGGAGGGTGGAGTCCCTGATACATACCTTGTACATGGCACAAGGTTCCTCTTCGTCGTGTGCATGCACCATGGAGCTGATGCAATGATGTCACTTCCAGAAGTGATGTCACTGAACCGGCTAGTAAAGTGCTCCTGTGCTCTACATGGGGGTGATTCAGCCCATTTGGGGACCAAACTGGCCCCAAATGAAGTGCAGGAATGTTCCCGTTGGTGGCACAATGACCTCATTTCCAGAAGTGACGTCACCACACCTGTTGGGAGCGCATGCACAGCACATGTTTCTGAGGTGCCTGCTGGTGCTGGGCAACCTCTGGGAGTTTGCCCTCTCCCACCAATCACTGGGTGATTGGCAGACGGGGGGCAAATCCCTGAGAGTTTGCCCACCACCAGCGGGCACCTGGGAACCCTAGTCACACGTAAAGTAAAACCTACTGGGAAAGAGTAAACAAAAGTGGTTGGTTGGGTGCTCTGGGCCCTTCTGAAGAAACTTGAACCAGAGTAGTGGCAGCCTACAGAGAGCTTCTCTGCCCCTCTGCCAGCTGTGACAAACAACAAGGTAAAACTTCAGCTATGTGGAAAGGTGTACTATAAATGTTTAACACATACATACATACATACATATCTTCTCTCTAAACCTCATGAGCCTGGAACCTGCCAAAAAGTAGCAGTTCCACAGCCTGCTTCAGATATTCTTTTTACCCACAACTGTAATCTGTGATCCCAGCTCAGATTTAATTGGGGTAGTAAAAGTCTCTGTCCTGAAATGCAAGCAACTTTGGTGACAGAATGCACTAAGCACTGCATCAAGTCTCAGATTATTTTCTCAATATAAACAGTTTATTTTACAAACATGACCTGCTCTTTGTCAAGGGAATTTTTACTGTCCTTACCAATGAGACACACATTCTCCCCCCCCCCCCCCGCTTTTCTTTTTGAATTTTCAGCACACCTTTTGATATATTAAGCACGCACAGGGAGCAATGGGGAAATTTCATCAGTGCTACTATGTCAGGATTCAGAAACATCACAACCTCTTTTTATTGCTTCTGATTAACAACCTGCATTTGATTTTCATAAATATGATCGTTGCTGGGAGGCGGGGGGAGGGTTACTTCATTTTTCTTGACATTTGGGTCCTCTGCTGCAAAAAACCCAAAGTTATTCATTTAAACATCCTGATATATGGAATAATAAAACACAGACAGAAAAATGACTCTAGGGGAAGAAAATAAAGAGGTCAACTAATAGCTGCAATGGAACAGGCCACAACTGTATTAAAGGATATGATCTAAAATGAGCAAAGGGAGGGGGAGTTATAACTCTTCCATATTTCAAATGCCAGTTTGAAATTCTAGCTAAGATGGCCTTCCAACACTGCTCAGCTGATCCCAGAGCTAGACTGTATCTCTGATCATCAATAGAATTTCTAATCTACAAATATTATTTTGAAAATTTGAAGAATAAACTTGAAGATAGGTATCTAGTAGTAGTTGGGAGAAATATTCTTACCAGATTCAACATAAATTCTGGTTCAAGAAGGAAGAAAAGCTTTGGTTTGCTGTTCCTTGCTAGTATATATTTGACAGACACAGTAGTACATACTGTGTTACTGGCACATCCAGAGCCATAACTAGCTAATTTTGCATCTGAAGCAAGAATATAAAATTTTGCCCCCCCCCCCCATTTCATCGTTCTTTTGATCTGAGCAAGTCTGTAACTGATAGGCTGTCTTGGAGGTCTTTCATTCATAGGGTTGCCATAAGTCAGAAGTGACTTGATGGCATATAACACACACCTCAGCTCTGTGCACTCAAGGCAAGTGCTTGCCTCAGTTGTCTTGCCCTTGTTACAGCTCTGGACACATCACCGGGAAGGCACCTCCTGTGTAGTTATGTCCTTACAGAGTGCTGAAAAGAGTTCAATGAGCCTAGATTACATTAGACTGACATACTGATTTCAATACAAAGTTAGCAGAAGTGAGCACAAAACTCTAGCATTCATGTAACTGAGACATCACTAACAGAAGACAGCAGGTCTTGTGACTTTCATTCAACTTCTACAAAAAAACTTCATCCAAGGATAAAACCTCTTACCATTAAGCACCATTGATAAATTCTCTTTACCATTCAGAGAATGCTTTTTTAAATAGGGACATATTTTGTTTGGCACAGCTACAGCTCATAGTCTACCAAATGGTGTAAATGTTATGACATTTCAGCATAGTGAGGAATCGGACTCATTTCATTGCTTTGTAGCACATAATGTGTTTAAATAACAGTGAACCAAAATTGGAGGGGGGTGGGATCTTTGTACTCATCTCTGAACTGGATAGCCCAAGCTAGTCCGATCTTGTCATATCTCAGAAACTAAGCTGGACTGGCCTTGGTTAGCAATTGGACAGGAGACCACCAAGGAAAACCAGGGTTGCGATGCTGGCAATGACAAGTCACTTCTGTTAGTCTCTTGCCATGAAAACTCCAACAAGGGTTGCCATAAGTCGGATATGACTTAATAGCACTTTCTGCTAACACTCATTCCTAAAATATAAAGGGCTAATTTCTGCCACAACAAAAGGCCAGCTAGCTACATTTCCACCTACCCAGGGGACACTAGGTTCTGGCAGGTTACACTTACAGGTGACAGGAAATATTTTTTAAAGTGTTGATTGTCTATTGGCCTGGCATATTTTTTTCCAGCTTTCCTAAGATGTTCTTCTTTTGGGGTGGTCTTCAGTTGTGCTGTATTTGGTTAATTTTGACTGCTTGTCTGATAACTAGTTTTGATTTTCTGTTCCGGCAGGAATAAAATATATGAGATAAGACCAGCAATATGTCAAGTTGCTAAAAATGGCTCTCTTAGTTTAATATTAAACGTGCTTGAACGCTAACCAGTTCAGTTTGCATCCTGCTTGCCAGTTGTAAGCAGGGTACCCATTATTCAGAAAAGCTGTTTATATGCATCTGAGTGAATTTGGATATGACTGATCTGTACAATTACACTGTTTTATTGCATGAATGGGCTTTTTTTCTTGCAGCCACTATGTCCCTAATCTCCTATCTTTCACTACCACCTCCATTTTTTAAAAAATGGTACATTACAACAACAACAACAATAATAAACAAGTAAACATCAGTTTAAGATTTTTCACCTGAGCCTAACTACTTGGGTGTTTTTATGTACTCTTAGTATCTTTCTATGAATCAGCTAATAATGTGATACCTTTTCAGACAGATATCCTAAATTGTAGAGGCTCTACAATCTACCTGATAGCAATTATGCAGGTGCAAGAGAAAATCAACTGCAAGGAACTCCTTGTTTTACAATACAAGTCAGTAAATGTAACGATCCCTATCCAAAGGGATATTATCGCTTTATATGTTAATGAAATGATTTAGTCCTTGGACTAAGATAATACAGTCACAAGCTTCAATGACCTAGTTCTGTAGCACAAGCAACTACTGTGAAGGACCAAGTCTGTTTGGCACTGTACAATGCTCGCCTTAGAAAGGTAAGTTTGATTGGAAATTGTTATGCCAAAGTTCTCAGCATGACTAGTTGAGATGACAGTGGCAGGACACTAAGAAGGAAGAATAACTCATAAGTTAGATTGTTGTCTATGGGAGTGATGATATTGTATAATCAGCAGTACTTGTAGGCACTTATGATGAGTGCCTACATACTCAACATCACCTTCAATAATAATATGCATTATATGGGTGCAGCATCTGGGTGATTTGAGTGTCATCTTGACTAACTGTCCTTGCTTGTCTCCCTGGGCTTTGATGGGGCCACCTGAGAATCCAGGGGTTCAAGGAACCCAGACTCAATTTGGCTAGGGAATTAAAGACTTAGAGTTTATAGCTTGTTTGAAGCTGAGAAAAAAAGATGCTTTTCAGCTGTCAAAGATCTATGTACTGAGAAAACAATTTGGTAAAGTCACAGAGAAAACTTGTCAAAAGCAGTTAATGAAAAACCCTCTAGTAAAAGTTTAAAGGCAAGAAATAGGAGAAGTTAGGAAATTAGTGATTCTGTTTCCTAAGATCAGAGATTTGTTTTTAGGTTCTCTTACTGATGAACGGCTGGGGAACAGCTTTAATAAAATGATCAGAACAGAAACTATTCCTTAACTCAGCATGCAAAGATCGTCTGAAGGAAGATAGAACCGGTGCGGTTAGGAAGTGCTAAGTTTTGCTTATGCATTTTTTTCAGATGTACACGAAGTGTGTCTTTGACAAAATGTTGTCAGAACACAAGTGAAAATGACAGTTACTAGGACAAAGTACAACAAAGCTATTAGACTTTTCCACCGAGCTATCAGAGCCCGGAAGAGGGGGAGTGTGACTTCTGGACTTGGCTCATTGCATCAGTGGGCTTTGGGACGGCCTTCAAACAGAGGGTAGGAGTGGGGTATACAGCACCTTCGGACCCTCTCTCCCTTGCAGCACCACTCTGTTTCTTGCTCATCTGCACACTCACTCGCTCGTCTTCCTTGGTCCTTCACTGTCCACTTCCTCTCGCCCACTCTCCTATCTCCCCACCCTGCCTGCTCATGAGGGCCTGCCTTTATGGAGACCACCTGGTAGGATCCCTGCTCCTCTTGTCTGTTCAGACCATTGCTCATCTCCTCCAGCCTGTCAAAGAGTGGCTGACCAAATCCTGGGCTTCCTACCTCCGTTGCCTCCACCTGTAGCCACTCCCTTGTCCAATCTACATGTCTCTGCAGGGTGGGGCTGGCTACTGCCCGTCTTGTCTCAGCTGTCAATGGCAGTGATGTAGCTAGGTGAGCCCCAAGGCTCAGGCTGTGCCCATCATGAGTTTAGGAGGAAGGCACTGGTTGGTTGACATGCCTGGCAGCAGCAGCTTCACACCTGCTGCTGGGTCTTTTCTCTCCTGTCTGTGTGCTCTCATTGGTGGTGTCAGTTCTAAGGACAGCAGTCCATGACAGATAGACCCCCAGATCCCTTACAGCAAGCACTCCAGTGCATTGGTTGCAAAGGTCTTTATTCAGAGATCCATTAAGTTCATGGGTACATCCATAGATGGGAAATGTTGGCAGGAATTATTATACAAGCAAAGACACTATTGATGTAGGGAGTACTATTCCCTCCTCCCTTGGAGCAGTTTGCATTTAGGCGTGAAAATCTAAGAAGTTGTGTGAGAACACAATAGCTTAGTCTGGATAGAAATGGCAGAAGATTACAAAGAAAGCAAAGTTTTTCTCTCTCCCCTGTGAAATGGTTACATTTTTGGTTCCAGCTGCAAGGCCAGCACCACATATTTTCAGAGATAACAGGCTGGTTACTTTCTCTGTGAAATCAGCATTAGTACTTTCGTTTTTAGGCAAGCCAAGAATGGCATGGCATGTGGCTACCTTACAAAGCACAAAGTGAGCATGGCATAAAATCATACAGTAGATCAATACAGCAAGCAGATCAGATCAATATATCAGTTCAGAGAATACATCAATGGCATGGGTGTGTGCACACATGACAGGCGGGCTGCTCTCCCAGCATTGGTGATGGCTGCAGATATCTTCCCACCTTGTTCGAGTGGTTGGTGCTCTCTGGCTGACCCTCCTACTGGTCTCCATCCAGTGTCCTTCATCCCGGTGGGCACTGGAGGCCCTGGTGAGGGTAAGTCCAAGGGGAATGGAGGTAAGTCAAGGGAGGCCGAGCCTGGCACCCCTAGACACAATCTTTTGACCAGCTTACTGAAAGCAATAGAGACATTTTTCTTTAAACATGAGCCATCAAGCCAAGGAAACTCAAGGGAGGGGGGAAAACAGACAGATACCATTCCAAGAAACTACTTTCTATGCTATCCAGTTCCAATGCGACAGAAGGTATTACGATAAGTGCTAGCTTCCTCCTTGTTCTCTCTCTCAATCTCAGAAGTGAATGGCTGGCTACATGGCAGCTTTTGTCAATATCCTTGATTTCTGTGGGTGAGATAATACATAATATGTTTTTTTATGTTTTTACTTGATTAGATATCATTGATAGTGTTGCATGCTATTGTGCTCAATAAACTGAGTCATAAATCTAACCAATTGTATGCACAGCTGGTCCTACTCTCAGTAGACTCCTGAAAACAATCTGTGACACTATGATGTACTCAGTAGAGTTACAGTGTAACATAGGATAGCAATAAGGATTATATCAACATCATCTACTCTTGTCCCAATAGTTAACTTTAATATGTTGTAGGCTATATCAATGCCTGCCAGTGTACTGTACAAGTACTGTCTTCTGCCTCTAACTTTTTTTGTTCCACTGTCAGTGCTTATACACTATATTTTCCTCCTAACCCACATTTTCCTCCTAACCCACAAAGATTTTACTTGTCTCTCTGGATTACGGGTATAAGAAATTTCACATTTGTATGAAGAGCTTACTTAACTGTGGTAAGTGGTCTAAAGTATTTATGAGAGAGTATGCTAATTTTCATATTGCCAAGCATAATTGTTTCTCAATTCACAGGAGTAATGTGGATTTAATATCTTACACCTGCACTCCATAATTCATTCCAAATGGGGATCTAGAACCAAAAGTCTGAATAGAATAGCATAGCTGAGGAACAGTCGCCATAATTCTTTCACTTGACTCTTCATACAGGATAGAATATATGTCCAATTTGTAATTCATAGGCAGATAGTGACTACATTCTGGGACCTTCCTGCCAAAAACAAGCAAAGGAACTACCCCAGATACTGCAATCAGGATAGGAAACCAAAATTTTGTCAAGCATGGAATGCATCAACAACATATAGCTCAATATGCATATTCCTTTTCCAAAACTGATCAAGCTATACCCTTACAAACCATGATACAAATTTATCTGGCTTAGTCACAATGTGACAGAAATGTAATCAATTTGCTTTAAAGAAATATGAACATATGAAGTGGGCTTATACAAAGCCAGACCATTGGTCCATCTAGCCCAGTATTGTTTATTCTGACTGGCAGCAGTTCTTCTGGATGCTGGAAGGAGAAAAATCTTTCCTGGTTGTACTACTGGAGTTTTTTGCTGTTGTTATTGTTTATTTTGGGTTTTTTAAAAAAACACGAGATTAAATCTGGATTTTTAAGCATGCACAGGCTTCAATTCTTCCTGAAATTTCTATAGATAGAAGGAATTTCTGAAGATGCAAAGGATTTCCATCGACAGCAGAACATGAGTTCCCTGCCTCTTCCACCATGCTACAACCTAAAAAGACCCTTGAAATGTTGTTAATATTGGATCCACAGGAATTACTGGGGGTAGGATTGGAGGTCTGCTGTGGGAGGTGGATTGGTGAAAATAATTCCCATTCCATCTGAATCTTTCTTAGCAGGGAATCTAAACCACAGTTTGCATGCTATCAAGCTACAGCCTCCTTAAATTAATCAAATTAACATTTTGTGTGTCACTTTCCAAGTTACCCTCATATATAGCTATTAAGTGGGAATACCAGGGCTGTTTCCACATGTCTTACCTTTTGCCGGCACATCACGGAAGACAGCATCTTCGCGTGCAAAATTGCGCTAGGAAGATACTGTTATTGTGCGAAATCGCGCAAGAAGACACTGTCTTCTGCAATAACAGCATCTTCCTGGCGCGATTTTGTGCACTAAGACGCTGTCTTCCATGATGTGCTGGCAAAAGGTAAGACGTGTGGAAATGGCCCAGGTCCTCTTTCCCTTCCCCTGGTGGGAAGGGGGGGGACCTGGCACTCACTCTTTACGTACACAAAACATGGGAGAGGTCCCAGGGTGGCACTTGCTGGAAGTGACATCATTGTGCAGGGCCCAGTAGCACTCCTGGGTTTTGCAGTGAGCTGATTTGGATCCCATTTGTGATGTTATTGCACTGCCCCAGGAGTACACCTGAGAGTTCTGTTCCCCTGCCTTCTCCCCCACCCCCACTGGCCAGGTGAGTGGTGGTGGGAGGCAGAGGGTGGGACCAGAGGATCCTCCACCCCCACCGGGGACCTGGGTTTCCTACTGTCAAGTCAATCTACTATTATACTCTCCCTAGCCCTTTATTATAAGTGTCTGGGAAGCAATGGCTCCCAGACTCACCTGGGGGGGCAGATTGCTGGTGATGTGGGGGAGGCTGGTGGAGAGATGGCATGGTGGCCACCATGTTGCAGATGGGCAGGGGAGTGATCAGGGGCCTGGGGAGGCATGCCCAGACACATCTGGTGCAGGCCCCTAGTCTGAGAGGCTGGCATCCGCCCCTCAGCACTTGGCCCATGGCGGCATCCCGCCCAACCCTTCCTTCTGTCACAACTTCAGGGTTAATAGGCTGCATATAGGCATTGGGCATCGATCCGTTTGGGGGAAAACAGGGCCCTCAGGCTCAATAAAGTTGTGGCCTTCTTTACCTCCAGCACTGTGTCCATCTGTTTTTGTCACCGTGACCCCTCCCCACTCTCCTCCCCCCACCCCGTTAGCACTCACCTGCAATATCATTTTCAGCTAGCTACTGGCCTGCAATAGGTATTTTTCTTTGCCATGTGCATGGAACATTTTTCCTATGTTTTTCTCCCACTCCCTTCCCTACATCCAGAATATGATTTTCAGGACCTGCATAGAGGAATAATTGCATGGCTTGCCGAGTGGGGGGGAGGAGAGTGAAATTGCTCTTTTACCCAAGCACAGCTGTACTGTGGGTGATGGGAGAGGTAATCTCTTGCCCAGCAGATTCTAAAACTCTAGGAAACTCCTGCGAGTGAAAAGGGGTTGCAAAAGCAGAAAAGAAGGAGAGAAAAACCTGTGTCTTTTCTTGTATGGATGCCTGGATACAAGCTATTGTTAGATATATATATGATTAAAGTGGTTGACAAGGTCCTGCTAACAAAGAGAAGAGAGAAAATTGAATCATGTCATAATCCTGTGCTCCATAAATGAATGGTTTGCTTAGAAAAAGTCCAGATATCAAAGCAGAAAAAAGAAAGCCCAAATTTGGAGCTGTGGTATACTGCCATGCAGACAAGCCCTACAATTCATAACTTGGGACTGTTGTGTTTTGGCTGTTTTCCAGGTTTCAGGCAGCCCATACATAAACAGATGACTCATTACCGAAACACACCACAGAACTATTTTTTTGTTGTTAAAAGGCTAAGATTAATATATGTTGGGGATCAACATACTGTTTGTGGGTGGATGCACAAGAATGCATAAAATTACTGTACATGGAAATGAGAAAGAGTGGAAGGTTATCCTTCAAAGATAACAAAAGCAAAATAGTTCATTCCTATTAAGAGCACAATAAAGCTCATGTTTTAATGGACAGTTGTTCCTTGATTGTGTTCTTTGTTCTAATGTCTACATCTCCCATTTGCTACAGTTTCTACTTAATCTCTCCCTCCCTTTATATATTGCTAAAATATGGGTAATCTGGTGCATATTGATTATGCTCTGGTGTTAAAAAGCAATTTTGATGTGACTATATCAAAGAGATTTCCTTTTTTTTTTAATTTGATCAATATACATGTCCTCATGTGTTCTGCTTAACATCCAGTTTTGTGCTGGGATTCAACCAGCCTTTAGCAACTGGCTCACAAGATGTGATAGCCATGACTATGGCTTAAACCACCCCTTTCCTCCCCTCTGTGTTTGGCCTCCATTTCCTTAACTGCTGCAAGTGAGAAGGTCTCCAAATATGCTACATCTATGCAGAGGATTGATGACAGATTACTTGGAAAGTGAAGCCATGGCTGACTGGAATTCCAGTTCAAAAAAAGGGGGAGGGCAGTACATGAGAAAAAGTAAGTTGGATATTAACTATCTTCTAATTTGTTAAAAACAAATCTCCAGGTTGTAAAATAACATCTGAACCACCCATTTGGGTATTCAAGGTAACATGTTGCAAAATAAAAAAAAATCATCCCCTCTCAACTTCTTTATCAACTTCCAAAACTCTGAAATGACTTTTGGGCTGCAGGCAGAAAAAGGCCACCAAACCCAAAGGTGGAAAGTATCTGAAATGGCTAGCCATTCTTATTTGTCTCTTTTCTGCAAGGACTGAGTGAACTGGTTGTTTCCTGGCATAGCTTTACTACTTAGAATGAGTGATTGTGTTGGGATACGATTCAGTTACCTGGATGATGCCTTGCCTGAGTTCCAGAAAGGGTGGTGCTCAGCTTAGTAATTAAGAAGAGCAAAAGGCACATTGCTGCTTTCCTGCAATTGTGCACATATGTATACCTCATAGACAGGCTAAAAGTGAAAAAGGAACTAGGGGAAGATTGAATGCTACGTAAGACTTTTGACTTCTAAAAAAATCTAGCTTTGATCCTACAAACAAGTTCCATGCATATTAGATAGTCTGCTGCAAAGTCTCTTCCTCTTTTATTTGCATTATAGTTCTTGTGCACATGGAAGTTTTTTAGAAGAGGCAACACCCGCAATGGTCTTTTAGCTTGCACAGAACTCATTGAGAGGATCCAACAATCCTCTCAATTCAAATAGATGCTGGCAATGATGTCTCCTAATTTGCCTGTTGTCATCAGAGTCACTCATTCTTCCTTCCTTTTTTTAAAAAAAACATTATGAAGAAACTGCAAAACAGGCTAACCTGAGTAGTACTCCACAACAGAATATAATTTCATTCGCAAACATAACAAAGAGCACAGTAGCATGTGAATGCTAACAAATATATTGTAGCATAACACTTCTGTTGAAGTCAGATGTTTTCCATGAAAGCCACATTTTATATTTTTTGCTGGAGGACTCTATTTTTTCTATATTCATGTTTCTACCTATGTTCCTAAATGATCAAAATAAAATAAAATAAAATGGCATATTAACAAAGGATATAAAGTAGATATGACATTTCATAGTAATTTCATAGGTTGAGCTTTGCAATTTCCCACAATTTAACAGCTTCGGAAACCCCAGATGGTCACTGTCAAGAAACCTAAATGAAGCAATTAATATTAACAGTTTTGTGGCAAGCACCTATATTGTGCAAACTTGGTGGATATGGTTTGGAAACCATTATCATAATATTTCTCCCCTATCTGGGAGAAAAGCAGAATACTAAATATTGTATTTTATTTATTTTACTTCTTTTATATCCCTCATTTCTCCCCTGTGGGGCCTCAAAGCAATTTACATAGTTCTCTTGTCCTCCAATTAATCCTCACAACAACTCTGTAAAGGTATTTTAGGGTGAGGGTGTGTGACTGGCCTAAGGTCACCAAACAAGTTTCCTACGTCTCCTAGGACCTAGTCTTACACTCTAGCTACTATGCATTGCTGGTTGTATATAAATAAATATTATAACTAATAATTTTTCAGCATTAAATGAATGAAAAGAGTACCTCCTCCACCTCATGCAATGTTCACCCACAGAAAATTGACAATGCTCAGAGCATTGTCCTAACCCATCCTAATCTTAGTATTCCAGAGTCTGAAAACTTAATCCAATGAACATTTATCTATATTAAAAAAACAAATCTTTCATTATTATTATTCTTCACTCTATATTCAAGCCAGACCTAAAAGAAGCGCTTCATCCAAATCAAATAAAACCAAGTGACCCACAGCAAGTCTTACTCCTTGTCCAAAATCCTTTGTAAAATTCACTGTACTGTGAGCTTCTGTTGGCAATAACTATTTAAAAAGTGAATAAAATGTCACTCTGCATCTTGTCTTTCAGGACAAACTGTTGGAAGCTGTAAATGCTCTTTGGAAGTCAATTACAAAGATACGGCAGGTTAGCAGTGCCACAGTCACTGCCTCCTATTCCCACTTTAACACACACACGGACACCCAGTGTAACTACCAAGATTTTAAATCATATGCTAAATCAGATCCTTTTGATAAATGAAAATGAAAGCAGAGTATTTTCGCTCTGTTGTTGCTTCTTTCTAGAACTGAAAGGAAAGCAATATTAATGAACAGTTACATAATATTCCAGACTATTAAACACAAATGACCAAGACTGAGTATTAGCTTTTTGTCCTCCCCTTCCACTTTAGTTAGTTCCTTATGCACTGATCTGATTTCTTTTAGCACTTAATGTGGCATTTTGAAGGAATTTATGGATTTTTTCATCGTAAAAAGAAAAGATTGCCTTCTAAGCAAGACTGCAAACATATTCCCCATCACACAAGAAATTACCTTGATGTAACAGTGAAGAGGGAAAATGAAGCAGTCAAGAGGTAAATTGCTGCATGTGTTAAAATACATGTTCTGGGACACAGGCAATGAGACATTAATTTCAATCACCTTACTATATTAGCAAAATAGACAGCTCATACATACAAATAGACATGGGCACAAACCAAAAAAAATTATCAAACCAGCGGATCGTGGTTCGGTGCGGACCATGATCCCGAATTCCTGAACAGCAACGACCATCTCCCGTCCCTGAACCGAACCCGGATTGTGGATCGTGGAAAATGCAGCAGGGCATGCCGCTGTTCCCAGCCCATGGGTATTTATAAGCATGGGTCCCATTCAGCAACACAGGAGGTCTGTGTTTGGCCGTCAGAGCTGCCTATCAGGGTTCGTAAGGATGAGATTGGCGTGCCCATGGCTACAGAACACCCCCTTCCCCCTCCCTCCCCTGGGTGTCTTCTCCCAACTTGTAACTGCTTTGCAGCTTCGTGTTTGGAAGGAAGCCCTGCTGATCAAGGAAAGCTGGGCTTCCATTCAGGTTTCCAGGGCGACAGAAGGAGGGCAGACAGAGCTCAGGCATTCCCCTGGCTCTGTTGTCAGGGGAATAGATTGCTGGCGCCTGAGTGTCTGGATTCCCGAACCGAGCCCGAACGCCATGATCCAGGCCTCTCCCGACCGCTGGATCGTTGGCCGTGGACAATCAAGATCCGCCGGGTCATGATCGCGCAATCGCCATTTTCGTGGGTTTTTGATGCTTGCAATGCGGTTCGTGCCCATCTCTACATCTCTAAGGTCACCAAACAAGCTTCCTACGTCTCCTAGGACCTAGTCTTACACTCTAGCTACTATGCATACTATGACTACAGTTCTAAATAATAGCCCACAAACATCAATAAAGTCACTGTGTGTAATCTTGTCTTGGGACCAAGTTAGGGTTGCCAGATCAGCTTACCATCCCAGTGGTAGGCTGACGAGTTGCCCACCAGTGGCAGACTATCTCCTGGAGGTTGTCATGTTACCTGCTAATTGCTGGTAATCGGTGGGAGATGGCACCCCCCCCCCCAGTGACCATCCACCAACAGGAGGCAACCTGGGAAAGTGTGCACTGGGTAAGCCCCCAGCAGGGTGCCACACCACTTCCTGAAGTGGTCATTGTGCCAGCCTCAGGCATGCTCCTGCACTTCATTGGGTCTAATTTTGGATCCAAACAGGCCAGAATTAGCCCTGCACAAAGTATGGGAGCTCAGCCATGACTGGCATGATGACATCACTTCCAGGATGTCATCATGCCTCTCCAGGAATGTGCAAATATAAAGCACAAACATGGGGATACTTCAAAGAGGAAGTCACAGGTCCCTGACTTCCCACTGGGAGGATATAGGAACCTGGGAACTCTACCTAGCAGGAAGGGGAACCTGGCACTTACCAGGGTTATCAGTAAGTGCCAGGTTCCCCATGTGAAACTTGGTCTAGTGGTTAAGAGCGCAAGACTCTAATCTGGAGAACTGGGCTTGATTCCCCACTCCTCCACTTGAAGCCAGTTGGGTGACCTTGGGTCAGTCACAGCTTCTGGCTCTCTCAGCCCCACCTACCTCACAGGGTGTTTTGTTGTGGGGATAATAATAATGTACTTTGTAAACCACTCTGAGTGGGTGTTGTTAAGTCATCCTGAAGGGCGGTATATAAATCGAATTTTGTTGTTATTGGAAGCATGCCTGCCACTGGGGGCAATGATATTACTTAAGGAAGTGGCATCATCATGCTCAGTGGAAGTATGCCTGCTGTGTGCTGATCTGGGAGGTTTTTTGCCTCCCAGGTCCATTCCTTCCACTGGCCAGGTAAGTGGCAGCAGAGGGTTCCCCATCCCCACTAGGAGACCTGGCAGCCACAGACCAAGCATTTGTTTACTATCTTTATGTAATGGAAACATAATCTAGAAAGCCCTCATTGTTAACAAGCAGTCACAAATTCAGAGAAATGGAAGAGACCAAATTTCATACAATCTAGGTTACATAAAGCAGGAACATACATCCACCAATAAGAATGGTCTGCTCAATCAACCCATTGTCCAGTTTATTATACAAACAAAGAACAGGTGAACAGCAATGACTACAAGAAACATTGACATGATACAGATTGAGTCTAGATATCATAAAAATAAAAGTATGTGTGTGTGGGGGGGTGTTCATATGGAACAAACTGAATTTGAAAAATTGTTATGTGCTTCTGATGAAAAGCTGATTTAAAAGATTGTATTTTTAATGCAAATGAAGAAGGAAAATGAGGTGGTAAAAAGCTGTAAGATGTATATGGTTCAATGTATGATTATGTATATATGTTATAATAATAAATTTTTTTAAAAAGCTGTAAGATTAAATGGGCACAAAACTTGGGTTATGAGGTTTATTCAGAAAAATGGAATAAAGTATGGAAGGTTAATATGAAAATAACCAAATTGGTCAATTTTAAAGGGAATTTATATAAAAGGTTTTATAGATGGTACCTAATTCCAGATAGACTGGCTAAAATGTACAAAAATACTCAAAGTCCATGTTGGAAATGTGGAGAATGTACAAGAACTTTTTATCATATGTAGCGGACTTGTAAAGTGTTACATAGATTTTGGAGAACAACGCATACAGTACTCCATAGAATATTACAGATACCAATACCTTTTAAGCCGGAATTGTTTCTATTAAACTGCATCCCGGACAAATTTAATAAAGATCAGAAACATTTTATAATACATGCAGTGACAGTGGCTAGAATTTTATTAGCATCTCACTGGAAACAACAAATAATACTAACTCAAGAAGAACTACTGGGAAAGATTATGGAAACAGCGGAAATGGATAAATTGACAATGATATTAAAAGGGAAAATGGAAGAAGAATTCGCTGGACCCTGGACACCGTTCTATAACTGGATTACTAGTAAATATAAAGACTTGAATTTGCCAAGAATGTAAAAGGACTCAAATGTTTTATCATTAATAGTGTATTATTAAGAATGTTTAATGATATATTGAGCATTGCTGTAAGCAGGATATTATATTTACCTTTCTTTCTCTCACTTTTCTAACTATACTCTTAGTTCTTATTTCCTCTCTATTTTCTACTCGATTAGCTATCTATTTGAAAACCAATAAAATGTTTTTTAAAAAAGAAAGAAACATTGGCATGAGATGGCTTAAGCAAGAAAAATCAGGCACATATTGCTAGAGGTTAGGAAGGCAATCTTGCCTTCCTAATGGTACATGGAATAGTGATCTGGAAAAACTTGGGGGTGCATTCGTGTGTGAGTGTGCAATGCACATGCTTGCTACTTCCCCACCATTTAACTATGGGTTAACAGTTTTAATCAGAAATCCCCAAAAGCCAGAAGGCTTTCTTGGCGAGATGAAATTCCTCACAGTGCTCAATGACCTGCTACGTTTGGAGGACTTCTTCAGTTACAGTGGTGGCCCTGGCACCATGGTCCCTTAGTGCAGGGCTGTTTCCACACACATTGGATAATCCACTTTCGATACTCTTTAGTGAACATTTGGAACTGCTTTTCCATGTGTGGAACAAAAAATCCACTTCCAAAGGATTGCTAAAGTGCATTGAAAGTGCATTATTCAACGTGTGTGGAAATGGCCCAGGACAGCAGCAACAGAAAGCCTCTGAATGGGAATGAACCAGCTCCACATGCCTGGGACCTCCTCAAAATGGTTCTTTGATTTTTCTTTCCAATTTTAATGGTTCTATACTGTACTTTCCAATTTTCTTTCTGATTTTCACCCTAATGTGCATAACATGAGCCTTTGTGGAAAATGGGGTCTTGGAGGCTGAAGGAGACCCCTCTTTCCCCAAACTTGCATAGATATTTCTGGCCTTTCCTTGCATTGTGCATAAAAATACACAAAACAGGATGGTGATGCTGACGCTGGTACTGATGGCACCATGCCCTCTGCTGCTCCCCTCCCTGGCACAAAGCAGCATTTTTGCAATTTGATTTCTACAAGCCACTCAATACCAATGGCATTGCCCAGGAATCACTGAAGAAAAAATGCACTCATGCTTGCCATGCACATCTTCTTCCTGCCAGCAGAGTTGACACTAAGGGCTCAGTCTCTCCCCTTTGGATCCAATTGGTTGCATTATTAGTGCAGACAGGGTTGCTGTGGAAGAAAACAAGATGCTGCCAGATGGCCTACAGTTGCTCGGCCTGCCTGTGTAGCCTCTATAAAAAGTGAAACAAAAGATGGAAACATTTCTGCAGTGGTAGGAGTTGCTACAGCCTTGTTTCCTGAATTTGTTCCACCATCCTGGAAGTTATTTAATGAGCCAAACCAGTGATTTCTATGTGTATTTTGCCTCTTTTTTCATTATACACACCCTTAGTGGTATTAAGAAGTCTCCCTGTGGCTGAAATCATAACACCACTAGATACATGAGCAATTCGGTCAAGCCTCCGTGCAGCGTAGCTGTTTAGGGAGGTGGCCGTTCATTGCCCTCCTGGATGGAGGGAGAACAGACAGGCTTCCTGGGCATCTGGGGCTTGGCTGAGTGGGCGGAGCCAGCAGCCTCTTTAGGTGGCTCCGCTCACTCAGCCTCAGTTGCGGTCAACGCTCGGCCCACCCTCCTCACCCTGTTTTGGTGCAGGATTAGCTGGTTGCTGTTTTCAGAGCCAGGTAGGGATTTTTCCCTCTTATCCCCAATTGGACATGGGATGAGGGGTTTTTCGCCTACCTTGCACTGGGACTTGTGTGGTGGATATTGGCTGGTGGTGATGCCTGTTAGTGTTTTCACTGGCGGGATGGAGTTTGGTTAGAAATAGCGGGCTGGTGAGCACCCTTGGCATTTCCCTATTGGTAGGGAAGAGGGGTCTGCTAGGAGCAGCTGGTACTGCTTGTGACAGCTGCCAGCGCGCATGGGCAGACTGCTTGGGGGAACCCCACGTGCAAGTCCTTACCTCACTGCTGTACGGCTGAGGCTTAGGAGCTTGAAAGGGGGGAACCCATTTGCCTGGCTGGCCGGGTCTCCTAGCCATCCACATGGAGGGCTCGCATCCGGGGCTTCGGGGCTCGCCCAGGCAGGTCAAGGCGGAGGTCTAGGTAGGACCCCGTGGCTTGGCCTGTACCGCTTGAACCTAGCTGCAGTTTTGGTTATGTTGTCGTTGAGGTTATTTAATAAAAGTGCCCCTTAGATCCAACACCTGTGTCTGTCTCTTCATTCCGACTGGGAGGGCAATGAGTGGGCCAGTATGGCCAATGTGTTCAAAATGTTAGCACAAGGATGTTTTCAGGTCAAGGAACATTGACTCAACTAAAAACTAAGTAAGGAAAATTGGTGCTATGAGTGAATTATAGAATGCCATGGCATTACCAGATAGGGAAGCAGCAGCTGAACTCCATGGCAATCCGCTTCAAAAAAGTGGGCATCTTAAACTCACCTGCCTATAATAGCCATCTAGTTTACACCTAGATTTCCATCTATGTTCTGTCTGATAAATCAAATTATACTTCATTGCCAATGACTGTGTATTTCTTGTAAGACACTTTGATTGGTGTGTACATGGTTTGGGTGCCTATACCTTCCCATTTTTCACAAAGAATTCAATGAAGATCTTACTACACGATATATATATCGATATATATATTTGCTGCAACAGACTATGGATATGCCTATGGATTCTTTTCTCAGTATGCATCATTTCATCAGACTGCTACTTATTTTTCCCTGGATGTTACATTATATCAGCATGCCAAAAGAAGGTAATCTTCAAACAGGACTACCATTTTGTGAAATATCATGCCCAAATTTTCTTGTGTGACATCACACACCCCTTGCAGGACTTTTGGAAATGGAAAGGGAATCTATTAGTAGAAAATGCTAGTCGGAAGCTGAGCTTCATTGCCTTGTCATTTCAGCAAGGGACACAGATGGCCAATCACCTTGTGCTGAGGCAGCTCAGAAAATGCTTTTTCAACTATTATACATATAGATGGGTCATGTCACTTTTCTTTAACGCCTGCAAAATTCCATTGCCACCAATTCAGCTGTTTTTTTCTCAGAGGAAAGCTGCAAGAATAAATAAATCTGCAGACGTGTTACAATATGACACATCTTCTCCTACCCAACTGCATTCCTTTTTGCTAGCAACTTAAGAGTTTCAAGGATAAGTCTAAGCTATAAATCACAGATTTTACCTCTGCCAGTACAACAGCCTACTTACCAGTAGTGCAGCAGCAGAGTTCATGGACATACCAATAGATTAGTTGAGGGCACTAGAGAGCATGATTAATCTAGTATACCAAAGTAGAAGTCTATTCTATCAGGATAGGCAATATTAGACTTACTAGCAGAACATGGCCCACAAAAGTCTTCGTGGCTAATCAGAAATACTGCTGTACATTGAATTATTCAAAATCTGTTCATATTTAGGAGGATACAGCTTTTAAAGGAAAAAATAATGGATTGCTGAATACATTTCAAGGGCTTTTTTTCTTGTCACTTAATAGTAAAATAATAGCTGGATATAGTACACAGGTTATTTTTGGAGATTTTACGCATAGCAATAATTATGCTTATACTTCAAAGTTAATCCCTTGAACAGAAGCTGGTATACTCATTTGCATAAATTCTTACCCAATAGGTTATACTGCTCACAGAGGACCACCACTCTGCTCCATACTCACTAGTGAAATGCTTTCTTGTACAGTTCATAACTTTATGAACTTAACCAGATTAGCTTAACCAGAATTCTACACTACACCATCAATTGCTGTTGGTGTTTCAAGTTTCCTACAGCACCATTCAGGCTGGTACTGGCTTTTAGAGCCAATGATTCCATATCTAGGGTTTCTGGTCCCTCGGTGGGAGTGGGGGATCCCCAGCTCTCAGCTTCCCATACCACCACTCACCTGGCTGGTGGGGGTGGGCGGGAATGGCACAGGAACAGGCCTTCTGAGTGCACTCCTACTCCTGCATGACTACATCACTCCCAGGAGTAACATCATCATGTAGGCCCTGGGAGTGCTCCTGTGCTTCTCACCGGGCCGATCTGGGCCCCAAACTGGCCTAGCACAAAGTGTGGGAGTGCTCCCGGGACCTGCATGATGATGTCACTCCCAGAAGTGACATCATCATACTGCACTGGGAGTACACATATGCAAGGAGATTCAAAAGGTGAGTCCCAGGTCTCACCTCTCCCACCGAGAGGGTAAGGAGGCCTGGCAACCCTCTCCATATCATTTAATGCAGGAAGCACAAGAAATAAAACAGGAAAATGAGACTGATACAATTTTTCATCAAAGTCAATTTATAAAAGGGGGGGGGGCAACTTGAGTTGTTCCAAAGTAATCCTATGTTCAATTCACTGGGAGGAAACTACAACAAAATCAACGGTACTCAGAATCAATACCTCTAAGACTCTGGAAGACTCAGGAATAAATCTCTAGCACATATTTATTGCTAAATGTCACATACAAAGCTTCATCATTTGTGACATGGAGGAGGTGGGTTAACTCAATGGCCTGAGGAATACAAAATATTTCCTACTGAACTGGTTATTCCCCTTCCCCTCTCCCAAAAGGCAATATTTAGATTAACATTATGTTTTCCTCAGTATGGCAAATGGGAGCTGGGAGGGGAAGATGGGGGATATAGAAAATGTCACAGTGGAAATGTCACCCTCCCCCTTCTGATGCTATGGACCCAGTTTAAATACTTCCTCCCCCCACAACTGCTACTTAGCAATTAGCTGGAGGTTCACGCATAAATCTGGCATGCATTCCAACAAGTTTGACCCTAGGTTCCAAAGGCCTGTATATACATCCTGAGAAATCACCAGTCCACATTTTGTAATTAAAGAAAAAAAATCATTTTTTAAAGCAAACAAACCATGGAGAGTATTTACTCATGTTATTCTCAAGTCAAGCCATTGCCTTTCATTTAAAAGACATTTATTTATATTTTCATGGGGAGCTTGAAGGACAAAAGAGTCCTGCTGAGGAAACTTATTGCAAATGTGACACAAAACAGCAGCTCAGAATCTAAAGTGGCAAAACCACCATGTCAGAATGAGTAAACAGCATCAAAAAGCTCTTGATGGCCTACCAACTGCTTGTTAGCATTCACCATGGTGCAGCTGCTGCCTTCTCTTTCAGATACTTTGCTGTGAGTGAAAGAGGAAAGAAAGAACCATTTGTTTTCTCCCTCTGTCACCACTAGGGACTCCAGAGCTCTTTTCAACTCCCCTTCAGCATCTTGACACTTGACAGGCTCAGAAAAAAACAGGTCCCATTAAAGAGGCCTGCCTCAACATAGAAAGCCAAACAAACAGCTACAACAGGGCTGTCAGGCAAGCCAACATGGACTGAGCAGGGCAGGGGGACATGGAAAGGGAATGTTCATTCTGCTCAGCATCAAAAATATTACTGGAAGCAGAAAGAATAACAAACTGAGAATTTTGATGATGTTAATTAACAAGGGAAAGAAGCCGTCAAGAATATTCTCTTATTTCCCACAAATTCTGTTTGCTTAATTTCATCTTAACCAATTCAAGAAACTTTCTTGATCATCTCTTCAGGTAATGGCTTTAAAAATATTTTACTGAAAGTACACACAGACACAAAACTATCAATACAATAAGTCACACATTTTCTGCAATCAATGTTATTTCAGTGTGAATTTTTGCATACATTATAATCAAAATGTTATTATGTGTCATGCAAAGTAAAGAAACTGCAAGGACATTTGCTGAGCAAAGTGATTTAAAAAATGAAATGTTGAGAAGTTGAGGATCTCTGTCACAATCATACATTATGTACAGTTCCATTCTGTCCTGTGCAGGCTAACTTTGCAGTTATTTCCACTGATTTCCGTAGTATCTGCTTCCAACTAAGTTGTTTAGAAGAGCTGTCTCTGGCAGTAATTCTTGCACACAAGCTGCTTGAATTCCACTGACTTCAATGGGATTGAAGTAGCCTTGCCTCATGTATGACTGCCGTCTTTAGAAACAAATTCTAGTGCACTTTATAAGTCACAATGACCAGCTGCCATAGCAAAATTCAGCAGAATTAAGCAACCTTACTAAATATTCTGTGTACCCAGGAGCAATGATTACATTTTGAATTGTCACTGCCTTTTCTCTTTCTTGCTCAGCAATGAAAAATGTAATGACAGTATTTCCCACAGAACCAAATGTTCTCTGCTGTAATGTTCAGCCCTTCATCAAGCTGGAAGAAAGGAGGAGGATGTTTAACCAGAGCACTGTAAGAAGAGAAAAGTATATGGCCTATCATAGATTATTTGTAGGCTGTCCAAAATATAGTTCTGAATATCATTCCATCATTGCAGCAAATTAACTCCTCAGTAATGAACTCTTAGTTTAGGGTCAGAATACATGACAATAATCCAGATCTATTGTTAAAATGACATATTATAAAGGGGTGAAAATTGTAAAGTACAGTCCTTTTACACTGACAGAAACCAACCAAACACTTTAATTCAAAGTCTCCAGAACTCTTTTCTGAACTTTCCTCACTACCTTGCTTTTCCTAGAACAAACTCTGCCAACTCTACCTCTTTGAGACAAAGATCTTTACAGCAATCCCAAAATCTACTATATTAGGATTTTAACTTCTATTCGATGGCTATAGCAATTTTCTATTATTACTCTGTTCCTTGTGTCGCTGCCAATTCGTGAATTCAAATATTTGTATGTTTGAAAAAGAAATCATCCAAGTACCTTGTACAGTGTGTGCTAGTAAGAACAGGAATGGTCTTTGAGAAAGAAGTAAATGATCCAGGTTTGCCAACCTCCAGGTGGGTTCTGAAGATCTGGAATCACAACTGATCTCCAGAGGAAACAGATCAGTTCTTGTGGAGAAAGTAGCAGCTTTGAAGAGTAGACCCTATGGCATTATACCCCACTGAAATTCTTCCCCTTCCCAAACCTCACCCCCTCCAGGCTCTACCCTCTCCAGGGCTCTACCCTCTCCAGGAATTTCTCAACCCTACACTGACCGCCCCCCTCAATCTCCAGGGATTTCCCAATCCTATATTGACCAATTTTCACGTGATGGGAGCTGATATAATAGAATGTTACCAAATTTTTCGCCTTAGTTTTTATAATGAAACTGGAACATTCAAATTTTAAAAAAATTATAAGGGGTGAGGTTAATAAGTGAACTCCAATTCAGAAAGCAAAGCCAAACAAAGCTTCTTGCTCTTAATGTGTCATGGCTTCCTGCAATTTGTCATATTTCGACAAAAACACTGTTGGGGAAAAAGTGTACAATTCTCAAATAACTTCGTAAACAAATTAAGAAAGTATTTCACACACAGGACCATTGAAACTGTGTTCTTACTAGAAAAATCGAGATCACCATAAATATATATGAACAGGCCACTTATGTGCCTATTAAAATAGGGGGCTTTAAGTATACCCCCAAATAATTAAGGCAAGATGTGAACATAGATCGACTATTTACAAATTCCAGCATAGATAATATATTTCTCCTTTCTCCCAAATGCTGTCAGTAAGTAAATAAAATCCAACACCAACAAATAAGCTGGGCTAAATAAGATGCAACATGCACTGAATTATGTAGACATGGAGTTCCATAGAAGAGACCTAATGAATGTGGATATAGATGCGAGGCATCTGCATATTCATACATGCATACCCCACACATCAAATGCTTAAACTGCAAATTGAGAGCTTTTATATTCTTAAATTCACCTCTGAATAGTCAATTCCACTCTCAAGAAATTTTAATGCCTCTGTCAACTCAATGGTTGAGTGACACAAAAGGTACTTTGGAACAGTGATGTCTTTAAAGCCTGCAAAAAAATTACACGGAGAGCTACTTCAGTCTCTCCTAAAATCACAGCCATTTCCTATACATTAAAAATATGAGTGGGATGTTTTAATATATTCTTCTGAAAGAATGAGACTGCTAAATGAAAAAGAAGTTCCAAATTTAGATGGAACCCAATTTAGAAATTATAGCTTCTATGTTGTCATTGGGCAGAGGAATTCCTAGCAGAAAAAATTCTTCATTAGAGTCTGTCCACTCTCTGGATATTTTATGTGACCAGCCTTGCACTGAAGAGGACTAGCCTACTTACAAATCTGTAGTATAGCCAACATCTCTCAACTCATCTGCTTCAGTAAAAATATAAGCACATCTTTGGTTACAGTAAAAGATCAGAAAGTAAAGACAAAACTTGTATTTTCCTGCAAAGTAAAAAAGCTAGTATGTACAGAAGGAAATACTCATTGCTTGTATGAATGCCAGTCCTCATTCATTTTACTTGAGGGAACTAATTTGACCATGAAACAAAGAAGGTATTCTGGGGAAGTATACAATTAATTTCCTGTGCCAGAAGCAGGCATGGAAGCATGGAGTATCTTCCCTGTTGTATTCCATACGGTCTGTCTCTTGCCTTCTAGTCTGTCCTTACTCTAAATGGACCCACTTTTAACCAAACTAACAAACAGCAGGATTTAAGTCCAGTGGCACCTTAGAGATCAATCAGATTTTCATTAAATAATAATAATAATAACATTCAATTTATATACCACCCTTCAGGACAACTTAACACACACTCAGAGTGGTTTAAAAAGTATGCTATTATTATCCTCACCACAATCACTCTGTGAGGTAGGTGTGGCTGAGAGAGCTCTGGAAAAGCTGAGATTGACCCAAGGTCACCCAGCTGGCTTCAAGTGGAGGAGTGGGGAATTAAACCCAGTTCTCCAGATTAGAGTCCCGCTGCCCTTAACTACGAACTGGGTCTCTGAAAGACCTGAAACAAACAGTTTGTGAATTTCTCAATTTATTTATTTTATTTTATTTTTACATTATTTATAGTCCTGACTGAGGTTGATTACACAGTGTGAGTCACTAGAATCAATTCCAAGGACATTTCAAAAAACAATATAATAGGGTCTAAAAGTGCAAATTTGCAAAGATTTAAAACCAGCAGAAATCCGATACAGAGTTAAAGAAATGCTGAAACAGAGCATAAGCAATTCTAACACATTAAGCAACATAGAACTACCCAATAGGATCATACCCAAAGCATGAGAAAGCACCCAATAGCACATAGTAGTAAAGTCTATAGTCCCTATTTCTCTACTGATGCATCCCTCTGAGAGCATTTTCTTACAGTACAATCCTCCTATCTACTAAATACCCTCTCCAATAATTCAGTTTTGCATTGTTTGCAGAAAGCCAGGATAATGGGTGCTTTCTTGACCTCTTCATCATTCCATAAGTTGGACCATTCCATAAGTTGGAGGTCACCACAGACAATACACGTTTGCCAATTTTGCCCATCTGCAAAGTGGAATCAGTAGAAGGCCCTGTTCAGATGAGTGAAGCTGCCATGGCAGAACACAGGAGGAGAGGAGGCCCTGTAGACATGTGCGACAGATTACACATTTTAAAAAACCTGGAAGGGCCATACACACACAGCTGCAGGACTGTTAAGAGTTAATCCCTCACTGAATCAGAGAGCTTTTGAGTGACAGGCTACTCCCAGGGATCTGATTGGGTAGCATGAGCTTGAAAGAAGAGGGGCTGTTTTGAGTTATAGCAGAGAGAAATCAAGTGAGAAGAGTTGGGAGAGGGAGCCCTAATGGAGAGCAGTTTTAATATCAGCAGGAGAATTGGGGAAAGATGGCAAGGAGGTTTAGGAAGTAGGTGCAGACTCCCAAACAGGGCAAAGAAAGAGGATAGGTCTTCTAAGGAGAGGAGATTTTCCCTATCCAGTCAAACAGGGAGGTAGCTCTGGAGAGTGAAGAGATCCCTGCCTGTGGAGACCTTCAGATTCAGTTAATGACTGGAAAGCACTGGTGTGAAGCGAAGGGGACTGGGGAACTAGAAAGTGAATATCAGCATTCCATTCTCTCTAGAAGACAAAGAGAATACTAAAAAGACAGTATACTAGAGTACTTGGGGAAAATCCAGGGGAACCAAAGCCTCAAAACATAAGCCTTTAAGTATCTGTGAGCAGTGTAAGAAATGAGGTCTGTGCATGTTCTGATGTTATGCTAAAATAAACTAGTTAGTTATTTTTGAATGTTTTTAAAAAATTGCCTCTGGCGGTAATTCTGCTATTTAAGAATGAGGGGATATTATAACGTGCCAGACCAAAGCCATGCAAAGTTTTGTATGTGATAGCCAGTACCTTGAAGAGAACCTGGAAACTGATAAGTAGTCAGTGGAGTGATTCCAGAATAGAAGTAATATTCATTTCCCCCCTAGGTCCCAATAATAGCAGAGCTGCAGCATTCTGCAACAACTGGAGTCTCTGAGTTATCTTAGAGAGGAGAATTGTTTAAGGTAGCCAAGTCTCCATGTTACCATGGCATGGATCCAGGTGGCCAGATCAGCCATGTCAAGGTAGGCTAGAATGAGTTTGTGGAAAGCATTTTTTGCAGCTGCTTAATCTGCTTTTTTAGCAGTAGTGCTGGATCCAGTATAACTCTTAGATTCTTAACTGAGTCAGCAAGGGTCAGACACCCTCAAGTGAAAGTGGGGGGAGGGGTGCAATGTCCTTCAACATCTCTGCCTTTCCAATGAGCATCACTTCAGTCACGTCTGGTTTGGATTTCAATTTGTTTGCCAAATTGCCATTTTCATTATGCATTTATCCTCATCATCCTTACTACTCATAGCGAGATGCTGATATTTCCCCATCCCTGAAATCCTCTTAATAGTCCCTTGCTATTGCTCTGTACAGATTCCTTAGTAAGAAGGCATCAAATAAACATCAGACAACAAATAACGTGTATCAATGGGAATTCCATAAATTGACAAGTGCTTACAATTGTAGCATATTATAGGCTGTACCCAAAGGAATTTATTCTATGAGAGGCAAACTACAAGAGACAAGTTCCTTGAGTTTATGCAAGTGAAAAACTTACACATATTTTCCTGTTAGCCTTCTGTGCACTCACACAGTCACACATTTCTTGATTTCATGGACATACAGGGATTAGTTTTATCTTAAGTCCTTCAAGATTAGGGATGGGGTGGGGGATTGAATTCCATGTTACACCTTACATTTCCAGATGGGAAGGGGAGAGTGGTTGGCTCACTCCTTCTGTCAGTCATGCTGGGGCTGCTTTGTGGGAGAGCAGTGCAGTAGATGGACTGGCCAGGCACTGGTACTTGCAGCTCCATGCCTGCTCACTCCCTTGTTAGTTTTCCCTCTAACACAACCTACAGCTGACAACATGACCTAGGAGTGCACACATAGGTTTATGAGGAGTAGAGGTTTGCAGGCGAGTGCTGAGTGGGGGAGGAGAGTGGAGAGGAGGCACAGCGACAAAACACACAGACACAGTGCTGGAGGTAAAGAGGCCACAACTTTATTGAGATTACAGCTCAGGGAGCAAAGGCGCATAGGGCACAGATCCGAGCATCGGCTGACCCGTCTGCCAAGCCGATGACCCACACGCCCCCTCAGACCCGTGCTGAGGGGGGGAACCATGGGATGACAGTCAGTGGGATGCCACATGGGTGTACACCCCTCTGTGAACCATCCCCTGCCACCTGGGAGTGAGGTGGACTGACAGCCCCCGACTGGGCATGCACCGGCCATTCCTCACTCCCCAGACCCCTTATGGGGATCTCCATAATAGGGAAACTGAGCCTGAGGGCCCTGTTTCCCCCCAAACGGATCGGTGCCCAATGCCCAATACGCAGCCTACTCACTTCAAAGTTGTGACGAAAGGGAGGGTTGGGCGGGATGCCGCCATGGGCCAAGTGCTGAAGGGCGGGGGCCAGCTTCCCAGGCCTGGGGCTGCACCGGATGAACCTGGGCATGACCCCTGGCCTTTCCCCGCCCCTCCACAACATGGCGGCCACCATGCCATCTCCCCACTCGCCTCCCCCGCAACGCCCGCAATCCAGTCCCCCAGGTGAGTCTGGGAGCCGTTGCATCTTTTCACACAGCAAGAGGAGATGAGAAGCCCCTTTTATAATCTTCCTCCTGGCTAGGCAATTATCTATGCTAGTCAGTCAATGCTTTGTGCCACATTTGATTTAGAAAGGGCTAGGACAATAGCATTACTGGCCCCAATAGCCACAAATGGCAATTAGCAATAATTTACAACTGCATTTTCCAATGTAGTAAAAAGTCCAATAGCACCTTTAAGACTAACCAACTTTATTGAGGCATAAGCTTTTGAGAACCATCTGATAAAGAGGACTGTGGTTCTCGAAAGATAATGCCTCAATAAAGTTGGTTAGTCTTAAAGGTGCTATTTTACTTATTACTATTTTGCAACTACAGACTGACATGGTTAACTCCTCTGGATCTATTTTCCAATGTGTATAAGATGATCCAGGAGCTGAATGAAAGCTCTAATACAATATAACTATGCACTGTCCAGGAGTATGGGGATGCTGCATGAGTGTAGTATTTTTATACTGTAGGTGCAAGGCAATTTCTTTATAACAATGAATATATTTACTGTAAATGTATCCTTCTTTGTCACTTTTCCAACCAAACAAGCACTCAAAGCAATGTAGAAAAAGCTTAACTGCTATTTTTAGGGGGAAAATAAAAAAAATCCTATTGCAACCAAATCCACAGGAATATATTGCAAAAGCAAATGCCATTTTGAAATATTTGTATGTTCAAGAAGGAATATTCTTCTTTAATGTTTACAAGCATCTTTTCATGATTCATGCTCTTTTTTATACAACTCGTCACTTTATAACCTGAAGCAACTGTCTTTACAGCTGAAAAACCATGGCTCTAGTATCAAGATTTTGAATTCCACTGCTCTTGTTAGCACAGAAAAGTCTTTAAACATCAGTGTAGATAAAATTATTGTGATTGTCATGATTTGCATTTACAGTCTTCTTACCAAAAATAACTGCAACCTGGTAAATTGAAGCTTCAATGGAGAAACTTGTGGGATGACCATTCAATTTAAACTAGTGAGATTAAAATGTATGAGCAGCTCTGCTGAATCAGATCAAAGATTCTTCTTGTTTAACAGCAGTTGTGCCACTCCAAGACACACACACCTTAAACCATTGTCTCCCTTTGTAATAAAAATAAAATAACCTGGCTACATAATCAAAATCCTTAGGGCATGCCACTAACAAGCTCTCTGCAGCACTGGATAGGAGTGGAGAGATAATGTCTGAGAGCTGTCATTACCAGATAATTTACAATGCAATCCTATGCAGAGTTACTCCAGTCTAAGCCTACTGACTTCAATGGACTTAGATTGGAGTAACTCTGCATAGGAATGCACTGTTAACAGTACAATCTGTGAACTGGTCTCCCTGTATCTGTTGATTACCTTATGGACCCCCTGATGACCAAGAGACAGTGGAAGGAGTCCCAATTTCCAACTGAAACTAAGCTAATGGGAAACCTTGGCATCAGGTTTCAATTTTCTGTATATAAAAGCCCCCCAAAAGCTTTGTTCTGCTCCCAGCCAGTGTTGGCAATGTATTTTGATTGTTTCACTAGGAATAAGTATTTTAGGTCTATATAGTAGTAATAGCTACACTATGCTTTTATTTTCTCTATTTTGCCCCTGGAGGTTAATTTGAGATTGTTGATTCTTGAAATTAAATCTGCAGTTATTCACAGCCCATCCCTTTTATCACCTCTTTTCAAATAAACTAATGTACTTCCTTTTTAAAAAGTGAAATAAGTATGCTATATTTTCCTTTTGTTTTGAGCTCAGAGGCACATCCTTAAAGCTTCTTAGGCTAGCTACATGAGATGGCAAAGAGCCAATCACTCCTGTCAAAGAACATCTCTTTTTCCTCTAGCTCTGTGACCTAATAAGTTCATTGTTCTGGGGGAGGGATTAACATTAAAGGTGCCAGAGAGAGTCCAAGTGAGCTGAAGGTCTAGGAAGGCCACACTTCCCCCATGGGGGGCACCCGAACCTCAAGCAAAGTAAGCAGGTGCCAGTGTGATTTGGTGGTCCCATGACAGGGAAGGCTGCTCCACAAGTCTTCACTACCCCTCACAGGAGCCAATCCCTCCCCCAAAAGGCAGGCAGGCACCACCACAGTTGCAAACTGGTAACCTCCACCATGCACAGTGCAGGCAGGCAAGAGCATGATGGAAGCAGCAGCTAGCCCTCTTCTTCTTTCCTTCCACCTTTAATGGGAGAAGATGGGGGGCATTTTTGCCTCCCATTCTGTCCATCATTTTTTCAAAACAAGTGGCAGGTGGTAGTACTGAATTTGATTCAATTAACTCATTCTTTATTATTTATTTATGTCATTTATAGTCCACCTTTGTCTCTGAGACTCAAGGCAGATTACATAATGTGAGATTAGCACAGTCAATATCAAGGGCATTTCAATAAACAATGTCATAGGGTAATTAAGTGCAAATTTACAATGACATAACATTAGCAAAAATCCAATACAGAGTAGAAGAAATGCTGAAACAGGGCATAAGTGATTATTGGACTGACATTAGACAACATAGAACTACCCAGGTAGTACATAAGAGCACTTACTTAAAGCAATAGATAGCATGTACAGCATAAAAGAAGCTTGAAATAGGTCTTCGAGATAGGTGAGGTGGGTGGAATATTTCACCCGAAAGATGACTATCTATGTAATTTATATAGAAGTTGAAAAGATAAGAGGTCTATTTATTTTGATCTCATTGGACAGCTGAACATTGTTTCCACATCTTAACTGTGGATGAAAATTTCATAAATTTTGATAGAATTTATGAAATAGCCAAAGAAGCTGGCGATCCATAGAGGTCCTTGTTAATTTTCCCACAATCTAGCACAGGGAATACAATCAAATCCCTTTTTAGACTTTTTTTTTTTTTTGAAAAATTTTTATTGGGTTAGAATCCATTATTTCCACATTTACATTCAATTTTCCCCAATTTTTTCATCTCTAACCCCCTCCCTTTCCCCCCCCTTTTTGTTGACTTCCAACAGCTTTCCAACCCTTTGTCCCCTTTCCCTTACTTTTATTAGCTTCCTCTATCTAAAACAAATATATATTCTCAATTATTCTAAGCAGTACATCCTTAACTATTTTTAACATTATATGCCCAAACTGTAAGCCTTTGTTTCCATCTTAGATAAACAATTTATCCCAATTTTTCAATTTCAGGTATTCCTATATATCATAAACCATATAGATCATACATTCGTTTATATCAAACAATTTGACTTATTCTCTATATATATTACTCATTCTATCTTTTTATAATAGTTCTATATATCTCTCCTCACGTAGTCAATCAATTTGACCCATCTATATCTTCAGACATTCAGTTTGGTACAAAACTTGTCAGAAAAAAAAGAAAATATTGTTAGTTAATCGCTCCTTATATTTAGTCCTTATAATTAATTATTTTCTCTATGTTCTGTTTGTTAACCTATATATATCTATATATATGTCAATCTATTAATCTGACTGCTTATTAATTCACATTTATCTCTTCTCCCCCCGGTAAAGTCTCCCCCCTCTACTTCAATACTTCAGTAGTTCTCAAACTGCCACAGTTTTCCTCCCACCTCCCATTTCTTCTCCAGGTATTGTTTCAGCTTCTCCCAGTCTGTGTTGAACTGCCCTGAGTCCAGATCTCTCAGTTTTCTTGTCATCTTGTCCATTTCAGCCATATACAGCAATTTGTAAGTCCAATCTTCAATAGTTGGCACTTCTTGTACTTTCCATTTTTGCGCATACAAAAGTCTAGCTGCTGCTGTCATATAAAATATCAACGTCCTGTGTTGGGCTGGAATTCCCTCCATTCCCAAGTTCAGTAGCAGGAGTTCTGGGTTCTTATTAATTTGAAATTGTAAAATTTCACTCATTTCTCTTATTATTTCCCCCCAGTACTGCCTGGCTACCTCACACGACCACCACATATGATAGAGGGAGCCCTCATGCTTCTTACATTTCCAGCATTTATTAGAAGTATTCAAATTCCCTAGCGCAATCTTCTTTGGTGTCATGTACCAACGATAGATCATTTTGTAAATGTTCTCTTTGATATTAGTACATGTCGTTGTCTTCATTGTAGTTTTCCACAAGTATTCCCATGCCTCCATTGTTATTTCTTTATTAAAGTTTATAGCCCATTTCACCATTTGTGTTTTAACTATCTCATCCTCGGTATACCACTTCAACAGTACTTGGTATACCTTGGATATTCTTTTCTTATCTTCTTTAAGAAGGGTCTGCTCTAGTTCCGAATTCTCTATTCGTATACCTCCCTTTACAGAGTCCGAATTATATAAGTCTCTGATCTGTCTATACTGGAACCAATCGTAGTTAGGTGATAGTTCCTCTTGTGTCTTTATTCTAAGTTTGGATGCTTCAGTTTTAGTTATTTCTTTATACGTTAAACATTGTTGTTCATTATCAACAGCTCTCGGGTCTATCACCTCATATGGAACCACCCACAAAGGGGTTCCTTCTTGTAGATAAATTCTGTACTTCTTCCAGATTATGTATAGACTTCTCCGAACAAAGTGATGCAGGAACATCGAGTTGACCTTTACTTTGTCATGCCATAAATATGCGTGCCATCCAAATATTTTTTTATATCCCTCTAGGGCTAATAGTTTCTTGTTCTTTAATGTCATCCATTCTTTCAACCAAACTAGGCAGATTGCATCATGATAAAGTCTCAGATTGGGCAGTTGCATTCCGCCTCTTTCCTTTGCATCTTGTAAAACTTTCACTTTCACTCGAGGCTTCTTGCCTGCCCAAACAAAATCTGATATTTTCCTCTGCCATTTTTCAAATTGTTTGGAGTCTCTGATGATTGGTATTGTCTGTAGCAAAAGCATTACTCTTGGTAACACATTCATCTTAACTGCTGCAATCCTGCCCAACCATGACAAATTCAATCTATTCCATTTAATCAAGTCTCTCTCTATCTGAGTCCATAGTTTTTCATAATTGTTTTTGAATAGATCTATGTTCTTTGCAGTTAATTCGACTCCCAAATATTTCACTTTACTTGTTACTTCACAATCCGTTGTTTCCATTAACAATTGTTGTTTCTGCTTAGTCATATTTTTGCATAATATCTTTGACTTCTTTTTGTTAATGAAGAAACCTGCCAAGTCTCCAAACTCCTTGATCTTATCTATCACTCTTGGCATGTTCTCCAATGGGTCCTCTACAATTAACATTATGTCATCCGCAAATGCTCTGACCTTGTATGAATAGTCCTTTATTTTTATTCCACGAATTTCATCATCTTGACGTATTTGTATCATCAGAATCTCCAATACTAAAATGAACAACAATGGAGATAACGGGCAACCTTGTCTTGTTCCTTTACTTATCGTCAATTTCTTGGTCAATTCATCATTCACCACGATTGCTGCAGTCTGGTCTCTATAAATTTCCTTAATTGCTCTGATGAATCTTTCTCCCAATTGTAGCTTTTCCATAGTGGCAAACATAAAGTCCCAGTTTAAATTGTCAAACGCTTTTTCAGCATCTACAAAGAAGAAACCAACCTCTTTGTCACAACGCTTGTCATAATATTCAATAGCATTGATCACTGTCCTTAAGTTGTCTCTTATTTGTCTATCTGGCAAAAAGCCTGCTTGTTCCTCCTCTATAACTTCCGAGAGCCACCCCTTCAATCTCTCCGCCAATATCTTCGCAAAAATTTTATAGTCATTGTTGAGTAGCGATATAGGTCTATAATTTTTCACATTAGTCAGGTCTTGGCCCTCTTTTGGGATCAATGATATATTCGCTTCACTCCAAGTTTCTGGAATCCTTTGATCCCTTAAAACCCCATTCATCACCTCTTTTAGGAATGGTGCCAGTTCATTAGCCATTGTCTTATAGAATTTAGCCGTAAGTCCATCTGGCCCTGGCGCCTTTCCTAGATTTGCAGATTGTATTGCCTTACTTATTTCCTCGTCAGTTACTTCACTATTCAACTTATTTCTCCAAGCTTCCGAGATTTCTGGAAGTTTGGTTTTCTCCAAATATAACGCTATTGATTCTTTGTTTACTTCTTTTTTATTATACAGCTTAGCGTAAAATTTATAAAAGGCTCTACTAATGGTAGCCTGCTCCAAATACGTTTTGTTATCTTCGCAAATTTTATTTATTATCTTCTTTTCCCTTTTCTTCTTCAATTGCCATGCCAGGTACTTCCCAGGTTTATTAGCACCCTCAAACGCTTTTTGATTCAGTCTTTTGAGATTCCATTCCAATTCTTTATTGCTCATTGCTGTTAGCTGTTCTTGAAGTATTTTAATTTCCTGGTATACCTTCTTTTTCCCTGGTCTCTTTTTTAGCTGTATTTCTTTGGCTTTTATTTTCTCCTCAATCTCTTGTCTTTTCTCCTCTTTCTTCTTTCTTGCTCTACCATTTAAGTCCATTAGTATGCCCCTTACAACCGCCTTGTAAGCATCCCAAACTTTATTGGTTGGTACTTCTTTATTCACGTTGTATTGTATAAAAAACTTTGTCTCTCTTCTCAGTATTTCCATATTCTCTCTTTCCTGTAACAAGTCCTCATTTATTCTCCATGCTTTCCTTTTTCTCTTTTTTCCAAATTTCCACATAATTGGGTTGTGATCTGAGCCTACCATAGGCATTATTTCTACCTCCTTAGTCCATAATGCTAAGTCTTTTGAGGCCCAGATCATATCAATTCTTGATAATGTAGAATGCCTTGCAGAATAAAAAGTAAACTGTCTGCTTTTAGGATATTCTCTCCTCCATACATCTTCAAGAGTCTCTTGTTGAATCAACTCAAAAAAAAGCTTTGGTAATAGTCCTCTTTTCTTTTGTGCCGTTGTAGTCTTTTTGTCTAGTTCCAAGTCTGTCACTCCATTGAAGTCTCCAGCAAGAATTATCTGGTCATATGCAAGATCGTCTAAATGCTTCCTTAAATCCTCAAAGAAGCTTTCTTTTGCACCGTTAGGTGCATAAAGTCCAACTACCAACACTCTCTTTAAATTCCAAATACATTCCACTGCTACAAATCTAGCTTCCACATCTCTCATAACAAATTTTGGCTGTAGCTCCTCTTTTATGTACAACACCACTCCTCTTTTTTTCTTGTTGGAGGCCGCTACATATTCTTTGCCCAGTTTTCCAGATTTTAAATATTTTACATCCTGCTTTCTGATATGGGTCTCTTGCAAACAAACAATGTCACATTTTTGTTTTAGTAGCCAGTGAAAAGTATTTTTCCTCTTATTCGGTGAGTTTAGTCCATTTACATTCCAAGATAATACTTTACACTCCATACTCATGATCTTGTTGGTAAGTCTTTTTCATTGTCCTTAATAAATCGCTCCATCTCTCGCTCAGATCTGATGCGTTTTTTGGCCCCTCCAAACTCAAAGGACACTCCTTCCGGTAACTCCCATCTGTACCTGATTTTCATGTCCTTCAAAATCTGAATTAGCACTTTATATTTTTTCCGGTCCAGTAACACTGATCTGGGCAGTTCCTTCATTATAATAATCGTCTTGCCATCAATCTCCAATGGATCTTGAAACTGTTTTGTCACAATCCTCTCTTTCATATTTCGTGTTGTAAACTGCACAATCACATCTCTTGGTAGTTTCCTCTGGGTTGCTATTCTCGAATTCACACGGTATGCCACATCTAGGATAGCCACAACTTCCTCCTCCTCCTTCCCCAGGTACTCAGCCAACACCTCAGTCATCTGTTCTTGCGCTGACTTTCCTTCCACTTCTGGCAAGCCACGAAAACGTAGCTGCTTCTCCATATGTTTAGTTTCTGCAACTGACATTCTCCCCTTCACCAATCTCATCTCTGTTTGTTGCGTGTCTGCTAAATTCTCCATCGCGTCTTCTACTGTTTTAACTCTCTGCTGCGTTCCTTGTAATTCACTTCGTATTGTTTCCATACCTTTTTTCACTTCTGACAGCTCCGATTTTACTGTCTGTGTAACCTCTTTAACCTCTTTTATCAGCTCCAATTTCGTGTCCTTAAGTTCTTTAATCATATCTAAAAGTTTTTTGTCCAGGTTTTTATCCAGGTTTTCTATTGCCGATTGCCACTCTTTTTTTGACATCGTGGGGCTTGCTTTAGCTCGCTCCCACGAATCCGCTCTCTTCCTTAACTCCGTGGCGTAAAATTTAACGTTTTTCTATTTTAAATGTCCCGGTCTTCTTATAGAAATTAAATTTTAAAGAGTCCAAAATGTCGGGCGTCTTTTCTCTATGGTTTCTCTATGATTTTGTAATCCAAGATGGCCTACTTCCTCTTCCGCTGAAGCCGCGACCCTTCCCCTTTCAAAAATGGCGATTCCCTACTTCCTGCCCTCCAGCAAGGGCCGCTTCTCTCCAGCCACTCTATTGTTATTACGCACTTCCTGTCTCCCGTCTTCCCACAGCAGATCTCGCGATGGTGTCTTTTTCTCACAGCTCCAAAGCCACAGGTATTCAAAACAATAGTCCCATTTCTTTAATAACTTCTTTAAACTTAGTCTCTTTTTAAATTCAATTCCTGCCGAGTCTTCCCCTCCTTTTCACTAGTCTGTTGCAGTTTAAAAATCTACTTTTTTTCCTCTCTGTTTTTATCAATCTGTCCCGTCTCAGAAGATAATGATCTTTACCTTCTCTTCACTTTTCTCGGGTTGTAATCGCTGTTTCGATTTTAAGTTCTCCTCTCAGCTTCTTCCCCCAATCGATGCTTGGGTATGTAGGTCTTATGCCAGCCGAATTGGCCCCAAAACTGCCGCAGAGATTATAGCCGACCCGTCGCAAGGTGGGACCTCAAGGATCGGGAGGGGACCCGTTGTGTAGAGCCCCCCCTCGTCCGAGATCTAGCTCACCCTAGGGTCTTGAGCGTTCTTTTCAAAAAAAAAAAAATCCCTTTTTAGACTGATGGAAGCCGCATCAAATTTACATTCAGATGGTTTAGTATTTTTTTCGACCAAATGGGCAAGTACTGCACAGTGGTCTATAGTAGAGACTTGACTTTTAAAACCAATCAGAGAGGGCATAAGAACTTGGTTATCTGAAAAACAAGACTGTAATTTAATTTACCTAAATAGAATAGCAAACTAATCAGTTTATAATTATTGGGAAGCAAATGGTTGCCTTTTTAGGGATAGGAATAATTATCAAATCCATCCAAGATTGTAATATGGGGCCAGAATTACAAATATTTGAGGGGGGAGGGGGGCTAAGATCTTACTTCACCCAAGGACATTACTCTTGCAAAGTTCATTAAGTTTAAAATTGAGGCTGGGACCCTTACCAATTTTGAGGTTTGTAATAAGACAGGCTGTTCAATTTGCTGGTTTTAGTAAGCAGCGTAATGGAGTCAAAGACATTTTCAAAATAATTCCCCCAATTACTAGGGGAAATATGGCAGCATACCTTAGGGGTTACCTTCAGGCCCTTGTTGACTGGGGACCAAAAATGTGAGGCTTTATGATTACTGATGGCTGTAATCAATCTTTTCTATCCTTCCTTTAGTAGCCTTTGTTTTTTGTTCCAGAGGCATTTGAGGCATTTAAACTATGGTTGTTGTAGGTTTTCCGGGCTGTATTGCCGTGGTCTTGGCATTGTAGTTCCTGACGTTTCGCCAGCAGGTCACAAGGTCTACAGGAAACCAACTCACACTGATTGGTACTTACACAAAAACTCCAATCACCACCCCCGACAGAAAAGAGGCATAATGAAAACATTAGTGGATCGTGCAAGACGGATATGTGAGCCGCACTTTCTCAATGAGGAAATTAATCATCTAAACCACGCACTTCAGGCAAATGGCTACTCCAGAAATGAAATCCGAAGAGCAATCAAACCCAGGATGAATCAAACAACCAAGGAAAAACAGTCTCCTACAGGAAAAGTGTTTTTGCCATATATCAAAGGAATTACTGATCAGATGGGAAAGCTTATGAAAAAGCATAACCTTCAAGCAGTATTCAGACCCACCCGAAAAATACAACAGATGCTACGATCAGCAAAAGACAGTAGAGACCCCCTCACCTCTGCAGGAGTATACCGTATACCCTGCAGCTGTGGACAAGTTTACATCGGGACCACAAAGCGTAGCATCCAGACAAGAATAAAAGAACATGAAAGACACTGCAGACTTGGACAACCTGAAAAATCAGCAGTGGCTGAACATAGCCTAACTCAAACAGGGCACAGTATCTTATTCCAGGACACCAAAATACTGGACAACACTTCCAACTACTTTGTCAGACTGCACAGGGAAGCCATTGAAATTCACAAGCATAAGCAAAACTTCAACAGGAAAGAAGAAACCTTAAGAATGAACAGAGCATGGTTTCCAGTTCTGAAAAACACCAGGCTAACAAAACACTCTATACCCGACAATAGCCCTGCAGAGAAGATTAGCACATCAAGCACCAATCCATATGCAAAAGAACCTCCTCAGGATACAGTGAAGCCTCCCGCCATTAGCATTCCACACCCTGGGAAACTCTTACAGGATGACTCAGCTCAACCCCACCCCTCCTGAGTACATACAAATGACCTGCCAACATCTTTTCCACACTGTGACACTGAGAGATCTCTGTCTTTTGGTGCTACACCTCTGAAGATGCCAGCCACAGCTGCTGGCGAAACGTCAGGAACTACAATGCCAAGACCACGGCAATACAGCCTGGAAAACCCACAACAACCATCGTTCTCCAGCCGTGAAAGCCTTCGACAATACTTTTAAACTATGTCTTTCGAACAATCACAATAGTCAATAATCTCTTAGTGTGAGTATGCCTGTAGGCTCTATAAAGGAATTTCTTGGAGCATACAACAGCAATATCTATCAAACTAATATTTATTTCTATTTTGGAGAGCAAGGCTTGATCGTGTCACTCTTTTGATCCACAAGAGAACAAAAAGATGAAAAGTTTGCTTCAAAATTATTGATTGCCTGATAGACAAAATCTCATTAAGAAGTTGGAATATGAGAGTTTAGCATGTGTTTGAGTAATAATTATAGGCCTCCTTAGATTTATTAGTATCCCAACAGGCTCTTAGTATCCCAACAGAATCTCCAGGAATTCAAACAGAAGTCTTTCATTCCTCCTATTACCTGATCTTTTTAACTAGAGATGCTGGGAATTGAACCTAAAACCTTTCCTATGCAGAGTAGATAATAGACAGTTGAACTAAAATCCTTCCTCAAAAGGATGTTGTACTATTATAAAAAGCTGATAAACAAAACTTATAAATAAGAAAAGGGAAAATATGACATAGTTCCCTTCAAAGTGGAAAATCTATATACCACTATACCACCTCAGGCAATTAGTGGGTTTCAAGCAATTGATGTTTCTCTGGACAAAATAACCCTCTCCATACACGTGTATTTGTATTTTTAGTTTTCATTTGTTTATGACATACTACTAATGCTCTATGTATAAAAACTCTTAGGAAGGAAGCCTTGCATAATATGGCCCAATCTCATCAATTTCTTGGAAACTAAGCAGAGTCAGTACTTAGATGGATGACCAACAAGGAAGACTCTGCAGAGGAAAAAACTGGCAAACCACCATCATTTGCTTTGACATCCCTTTGCTGGGGTCTCCGTAAGTCAGATGCAATTTGACAGATACACTCAGATAGACCCCAAAATGTTTGTTTTTCTTCATGAAGGTGTGTTCCATTATAACAGTCCTCACCTGTAGTCTGAAGTGGTACAATCCAGATACATGTTTACTGTCTCTGTGATAGCTCAGTGAGTCCAAGGCAAATGTTATTCTAGAAATTATTCTACAACTGATGTGACTCTGGTACCAATGAGTGTTATAAATAAGCATATTAGGTAGCCTTGGGGAGGAAAGGTGGAGCAATACAGCCCAGTCTTGTCAGATATCTGAAGCTAGGCAGGGTCAGTAGTTGGATGAGGGACCATCAATAGCAAACCACCTCTGCTTTTCAGTTGCCTTGAAAGCCCATTACTGGGGTCACTATAAGCTGAATACAACTAGATAGCACATATGTACATAGGCAATCTTGGCAGTGCTAATAACCAAAGAATGTTCATAACATAGTCACTTTCCTTTTTTACAATAAAATCCTCCTTATTTCTTTCTTAACTCCTTCCTAGGTTTCTGTCACATTCATTAACTGTGATGTGTTGCAATTTAATGGCAACCTTGATAGACATGATATGTTCTGCAGTTTTTAAAAAAGGAAATATTGATTAATTAATTGGATTAGAAACTATTTGTACAACAATCAGAATATAAATGTGCACATTTCACTGTTGCGTAGCTGTCAGTTTGAAAATACATTACTGAAAAAGGGTGACGACTGTCCTTTTCAACCTGTTCAGGGTAATAATAGCTCATATCAATCTGACATTCTAACAAATGTCCCTTATTAAATGTCAAGTGAGATTTCTTGAGTGACAGGGAAAATAAAATACCTCTTTTCCCTTGCAAAATTCTAGGGAAATATTTTAAAAGCAAGAAAATGAGCAGTTGTTCTGACTAGTTATGTGAGTGCAAGAATTAAACATGAATTGCTTGCCCCCCTAGTTGAAATAAGAGGCAGACACAAAGCTTGAGTATAAAATTGGGGCCACTTTATTAATTACAACAAATTGTCAATATGACAAGGATGCCCAGGAAGAGGCCTACTGCCTTTTCCGCAACAGGGGCTGCAAACGCGGTCCCCAGCCCCAGCAGCTGTGGACTGCTGGCCAGGAGGGCCGAATTATAACTACAATAGATTCTCTTGTACCTTTCAACAGTTTTCCGTACCACGCATCCTGGCCACCTTGTCAAGTTGTCTTAGAAAGTATCATTTTCTCTCCACATCGGAATTTCTTAGGGAGTTCCTCAGGATGAACCTCTGCATTCACAGATATCCTCCAGGAGCAAGTGAGAAACTGAACTCTTGTCTCCCTAGTCCCTGTCTGACATTCTAAACCATTGACACCAGTTCTCCAGAGATGAAGCAAATAAACTTAAGCTCAGCATAAAAAGAGAGGATAGAAAGGACAGATAAGAAACTTAGTAGCTATAAAAATGCCCATTTGTCACAGAATTGCTGCTTCCCTGAAAAACTAGGGAGCACAAGTGACTGCACAAGAGCCTGCTTGAGCTGCCAAACTCAGGTGAGGGTGTTGACACATCAGCAGGACTCAATTACCTCCCAATAACAGCTGGCTTGAGAGGAAGCAACACATGTGACTTGCATTTAGGGAACCCAGGTACACTCTCCGCCCCCTGACACCACCCACTTGGCTGGTGGGAAAGGTGGAGGAACAGGCCTCCCAGGCATGCTACCAGGGAAGTGTGATGATGTCCCTTTCCGAGAGCAACAGCATCGTGCCTCCCAGAGAGTACTCCCACTCTTTGCAACAGGCTGATTTGGGCCACAAACAGACTGAACAGGGCCTGTTTGGGGCCCAAATAGCCTTGCTGAAAAGCACGCACACACTCCCAGTCCCTGAGCAATGACGTCACTTCCTGGAAGTGACATCATCATGCTGCTCACCAGAAGGGTAAGGGAACCTGTCAACCATACTTGCATTCCAGAGCCACATTGTCTGCTGGCAAGCGAAACAAAAGCTCCAAAAGTATAATCAGTGGTAGTATAGGAAGATGCAATGGGCAAAGCTTACACCTATTGTCAGTTCCCGGACCCATATCATCTACATGGGTCCAAAGTAAGCCCTTATGGCTCTTCTATCACTACTTGGGACCATCTACAGTGGGTGCTGTTGTATTCTTGTATTCATGGCATGGCCCCCCAAAGAAGGTGCCCCATCCCCCTCCAATCTCCATTATTCCCTATGGGGAAAACTAGGGGGGTTTCTAGGTGGCCAAATTTTCAGGGGACCTACTACCTGTCCTCTAATGACACCCACATTTCAAGGAGATTGCACTTGGGGGGCATTTTATATCCCCACTCCAAAGAAGATGCCCCAACCTCCCATTTAAATCCCTGCAGCATTTTTAAAAAGGCACTTTCCTGCCAGAGAATCCCCATTGGCTAGGAGAGTTTCTGCAGGAATTGGACACTCTCTATGTCCCCCCTCCCTTCCCTGATCCCCCTCCCTCCTTCCCCTTCTAACTCTCACTCATTCCAACCCCTCCTCCCCTCTTCAGGTAAAAAAGGCATGAATGTCAGTGGGAAGAACTTTTTCTCTTGCCATTATTTAAGGAATGGCAAGGAAAAGACTGCTGCATCACTATCTGAAACTTAGAGCCAAGCTACAAGTGATGCCTGACACAGGTTGGACACTTGTCAGCTTCCCTCAAGTTTTGATGGGAAATGTAGGCGTCCTGGTCTTGCAGCTGTAATGGAGAGCCAAGCTATAAAACCAGGATGCCTACGTTTCCCATCAAAACTAGAGGTAAGCTGACAAGTGTCCAACCTGTGTAAGGCGTCACTTGTAGCTTGGCTATTACTGAAGCATTCCAAAGTGCTTCAGTAAGCTTTGCTTCGGTATTACTGAATCACTTCAACATTACAGAATCCCTTCTGCAATGCTAAGACTGATTTGGTAATACTGAATCTTGCAGGCCTGATTTGGATTAAAAACACGAATCCTGAACCTGAAGCGCACATCCCTACTTGTGGGTACTGCATGTGGAGGATGAGTGGTCAGGCAACTCAGCAAAACACAGACCTAAAGCAGGGAAAAGGTGGGAACAGCGGGCTGTGCAGAAATGGCTTCTGTCTGTTAAGTGCTTGGATGGGAGACCTCCTAGGGAATCTCATATATGCAGTGTTAAAGCTTGGTAATGGAAGAAGGGTGGAAAATACATGTAATAGACATATATAATATGGTAATTGATTTGTGTGACATAGTTGTCACATGATTCAGGCAGTTTTTAATCACAATAGTAAATGTCTTGCCCTCCCCCTGTTTTTTCTACTTCGATTACGATAAAATGGTCACATAATACAGTTTTTCATAAACAACTCTCCCCATAGAGTATGCTCAGTCAAATATTGTTGGATTCATGGCAAATATTTGGGAGCTATCTGGTGGCCTTTTATACATAAGAATTGGTTGTTTCTGCTCTCTTTTTGAATTGCTATTTCAAATAAATATATATATTTTAAAATATCCACTTTGTTGCAGTGGTATGATCAGGATACAAATATTAATAATCTTATATGCTTCTCACTCATTACTCTCAGATTGCTCAGAAACAAAATGCAAATGAAACAGTTCATTGCAAGATCCCAGTATTGCCCATATAACATTCCATCTCAGACAAACAGAGGCCTTCTTGAACCTGAATGTACATAAAGCATACAAGCTATGCTGCTTTCTCCGGCAATCTAAGACTATTTAAGATATATACTTCATATTTACAAGTGTTTTAAGCATAAATTGACTAAAGTGGGAAAAAACTTATCTAATGGACAAACTTTCCCTGATCTCTATTAGATTGTTGTTAGAGCCTCCCTGTATACTAAGTCACTTAACATGTGCAGATAATTAGGTAATTAGTCATTAGAACAGCCACCTTATGTTTGCTTAGAAAAAAAAAACTGATTTAATGCGGAAAAGCACTTTGATTTGAGAGGGGCTCATCTTTTAGAAGCAAGTTTGCTTCTGTTACAGTGATGTTCTCTGGCATAATTTAATATGGATCTGCAGCAGCACCTAGTGGTCACAGAGGAGCACAGCAACTCAGGCTGTTGCTCAGAAATTCCAAATGGTGGCCTTCTTCTGCCCCTTCCCACCACCTCAAGGCTTCTTACTAGCTGTGAGCTATTTGAAGATATTATTAGGTAATAGAAATTATGCTGACCTAGCATGGCATGGGTACTGCTAGGGTGCTACCAAGCGTAGAGGTCAGAAGGAAAAGGACAATCTGGTTCAACTACCCATCGAACTACAAACATTTAGCAAATTTGTGTCATGAAAGACAATCACCATAGTGCTGTAGAAAAGCCATGGCTAAACAGCATTGGGACATACGGATACTAGAGAGTCTGGCTGTAAAATTTCCAGGGAATACAGTTAAAATAGAGATCAAAATGCACTCTTTAACTGAACTCTGAAATTTAGATATTGGGGATTTGGTGAGGATTGGTGAGGATTTCTATGCCACACATTACAACTGATAAATAAATGGACATTAGATTTTTTTAAAGATATATTCACATAAACCATTCACACAGCTTTCCTTTGAAAATAATACATTTTTTAAAGCAATGTTACAAGTTCTAACATAGGTGCATTGCAGAACAAAGGTGTCATTCTGAATTGTGTGTGTGTGTGTGTGCAGGAGAACAGCAGCAAATCCTGTAAAAAAACCCATGTTTCTAACCATGTTATAGTAAGATTATTTTATTACATAATTAATGCAACACAGATGGTACACACGTGTTTGGAAGTTGCACCTGGTCAATATTCAATCATTTCGCTCTTTTGCTGTACATTGTGTTATTTTACATTCATGCATAAAACATACAAATAAATCAGTGGGAAGGTTCACCCTGATCCCCCGCCCCTTGAAGAGTGCATAAACGGTGACTTCACAACTTTGTCCTTTAAGGACACCTTCTCTTGTCCCTGAAGTACAGCCAATTACCACTTCCGAATTTTCTTTTTCTAAGCAGAAAGCTACCTTGTAACTTCCTTTGTTTTACATTTTTCATTGAGTTTACAAAAGGATAGGTCAGAGCCCACACCCCCAAGAATGATTTCATACCATCACCATTAAAAAAAAATGTACTCCAATGCTTAAGAATTTATACTGGTCAAGAATATACCTTTTTCTTGATATATATAGCAAAGTACAATCCTTCAGTGAAACTCAGGTATATACCTGGTGGGGAGTGCTATACTCCTTGTATTTCATTTATTTTCTCGGTTTTATTGTTACAAATGCCTTTAATGATATTTCAGTATTCGTTGTAATGCCTTGAGTGCTTCTGCCCACTGAATTAATCTTTTTTACTTGCCAAGTCTTTAAATTCTACTGGCAAGAACTCCAAAAGCAACTGAAGTTTTTGAATTGGTTTCAAATATTTCTCTCTATTTTTGCCATGCTAAAAAGAAGGAAAATAATAAAGAGGATGCCCTTCTTCAAGGAGTGAGATCACACCACTAGTGAGAGCTGAAGAATGAATGACATTAAGGATTGGTTTGTAAAAATCCTTTGCTGGACAAAGGATGTATCAGCATTTTCCTGTGAGGCTTCTACACCTTTTTATAGCTGCCTGAAAAGGAGAAACTTGAGCTGATGGCTGGGGAAATTCCTGGAAGATTTGAGGGATGTTTCTGGGGAAGCAGCTCAACAGGGATGTCTGCCATCCAAAACTTCCCCGTCCTCCAGTAAAATGGATCTTGGAAGTCTGAGGGTGTGCTATGATTCTGGGAGAACGCCAGGTGTGGAAATAAATTAACTGCAAATTTAGAATTCCCTGCTGAATTTCTGCATTTCAGGTAGAAAGCACAAGATCCCTACAAGAAAACTGCCATCTTTAATTGGCAAAGTCGAGGATTTGAACTGTATATAGCCAATATATCTTCTACTGCCATTCTTTCTTCACCACCAATATTATCTATCAAGTCTATAACTGTACCCTGTTACTTCTTGTACTTTTTCTCATTCTTCCACTAGGTAATAATCATCTTAATGCAAAACTTCTCTTCCGTTTCTCTTCAATATACCTTCTCCAATTAGATATCATCTGTAACATTCTGACCAAGCAGCAGCTCCAGGCTAATTTTGTCCCTTAAATTCATATAAAGTTCTTCAACAGTAGAGCAGTACTTGTTCGGAAAGATGGGGTGGCTGCGAAGCATGAGTGACTCATGCCTCCTCCTTGAATTCCCCCACTTTAAAAATGTTAAAAATGGAAATGTGACCTCTCCTGTATTAACTGAAATTGTATCACTGACAAAAAAGTGTCCAAGTTCCTGCTTTTATGCAGAACTGCATTCATACTACTCCTTAAGCATCTTCCCATACTTCTGCATACCATATAATGTCATCATTAGAGTCCAAGGACTCCATTTCTTCAGAGCTTCTTCCATTTCAGGTAGCTAACTTGCCATTACTATTTTTATATACTTATACATGCACGTACCCCTAGCAGCAACCTTATAGAAGAATGAGACACACATCAAGGAAGGCAGGAGTACAGCAAACCAGTCCAAACATGATGGTCTCATGAACCATGCTAGAAAAAAAGGGGGAGGGCTAGCCATACTTGGTTTTGAACATACATTTGCCATATACTGAAGAAGTCCACTACAATGTTATCCTAAGCAGAGAGTATAATTATGCCCATTAACACTATCAAGGTCAGTATTGTCCAGGAAGACAAGTCGTGGCTACCCAGGGACTCCAACAGTTATCACACATCACCTTCCGCTTGATCCTTTTTAAACTGGCAATGCTCTCGATTGAACTGCAACCTTCTGCATGCAAAGCAGGTGCTCTGCCACTGAGTCATGGCCCCACCCCTATAGCACTTCATAGATCTTTAATTTGTGATTCAGCTATTAGTTAAGTAAGTACAACTATGAATCATTTAAATCATGATGCTTAACAATACAATCCACATTTGAGCATAACATAGCCCAAAGATCACCTTGGAATCCATATCCCTGTTCTACTGCAGAACACTGCAGAGTTGAAGAAGAAGAAATATTTTATACATCGTTCCATTTATCAGACTCACATGCATTGGTCTAATAAATACTTCAGTATGATCTTCTGGTTTAAATGGTTATTATTTCTGATTTGCCTTCTGCCTTTTAGCCTACCTTTTAACCACTCAAAAATATTATTCGGTAGCTAACAGAAAACATAGCTTTAAATGCAATCACATACCATTGAAAACTACTTAAAACACAGAAAACAAAAACAGCATGGAAACATAAAATGAAAGTGGTTACAAAGCAATTCAGCCAAAACTGCTATGAAAGAAACAATGACAATACAGACAATTTTTAACTTAATGGGAGCCTAAAATCTCCCTTGGATCTCTGCAGGGCAAAAGTTCTTATATGCTGCTGCAGTCCTTTAATCATTTATTTTATTCCTTTCACCTATTATATGTTCACGTCCTATATTTCAGAGTTCAGACAGGAGTACAGAAGGAGAGATAGATACACATGTGCTAAAGACACAGTTTTGTTTCCATGCTAGTTACTTTAGAAGGCAGAAATGCTGAACACTGAGCCCATCCTAAGGCTATGTGAAACAGCTGGGTTAGTAGACCAAACTCTTCACCCAATTGTTCAGAGACTAGACCCAAAAGTAAACTGTCAGTTGTGGCAGGAATTAACTGAAAAAATATCCTTCCCACATAATCCAAGTATGCCACTCTTCCACGTGTAGCCTTGCAGCAAGTATAGTGTGGGTTTCAGTTAACTATACAATGTTTCTTAGTTACTATTTCTTGAATCTATCAGGTGTCAAACAAGTATGTTAGTGGATTTCTGAAAACACAGTTTTAAGCGTAATAATAGCTTTTTTGAACTCTGTGTAAATTGATGTATTGTCGAAGGCTTTCACGGCCAGAGACTTACACAAAACCTCCAATCACCACCCCCGACAGAAAAGAGGCATAATGAAAACATTAGTGGATCGTGCAAGACGGATATGTGAGCCGCACTTTCTCAATGAGGAAATTAATCATCTAAACCACGCACTTCAGGCTAATGGCTACTCCAGAAATGAAATCCGAAGAGCAATCAAACCCAAGACGAATCAAACAACCAAGGAAAAACAGTCTCCTACAGGAAAAGTGTTTTTGCCATATATCAAAGGAATTACTGATCAGATGGGAAAGCTCATGAAAAAGCATAACCTTCAAGCAGTATTCAGACCCACCCGAAAAATACAACAGATGCTACGATCAGCAAAAGACAGTAGAGACCCCCTCACCTCTGCAGGAGTATACTGTATACCCTGCAGCTGTGGACAAGTGTACATCGGGACCACAAAGCGTAGCATCCAGACAAGAATAAAAGAACATGAAAGACACTGCAAACTTGGACAACCTGAAAAATCAGCAGTGGCTGAACATAGCCTAACTCAAGCAGGGCACGGTATCTTATTCCAGGACACCAAAATACTGGACAACACTTCCAACTACTTTGTCAGACTGCACAGGGAAGCCATTGAAATTCACAAGCATAAGCAAAACTTCAACAGAAAAGAAGTAACCTTAAGAATGAACAGAGCATGGTTTCCAGTTCTGAAAAACACCAGGCTAACAAAACACTCTACACCCGACAATAGCCCTGCAGAGAAGATTAGCACATCAAGCACCAATCCATATGCAAAAGAACCTCCTCAGGATACAGTGAAGCCTCCTGCCATTAGCATTCCACACCCTGGGAAACTCTTACAGGATGACTCAGCTCAACCCCACCCCTCCTGAGTAGATATAAATGACCTGCCAACACCTTTTCCACACTGTGACACTGAGAGATCTCTGTCTTTTGGTGCTACACCTCTGAAGATGCCAGCCACAGCTGCTGGCGAAACGTCAGGAACTACAATGCCAAGACCACGGCAATACAGCCCGGAAAACCCACAACAACCATCTGTGTAAATTGGTTAGTCTTAAAGGTGCTACTGGACTCTTTACTATTTTGCAACTACAGACTAACTCGGCTAACTCCTCTGGCTCTATCAAGAACTAGACAGGGAGACTGTAACCCTGCTAGTCATATTGAATCTCCCAGCAGCCTTAAGTAACATAGACCATGGTATTCTTTTGAGTTGCCTCTCAACCCTGGGACTGAGAGGCACTGTCTCATGGTGGTCTGAGTGTTATCTGAGTGAATGTTCTCAGGGTCAAACCACAATTGAATATACTTGAATTACACTCAAATTACACTCATATACACTTGAATTACTCGTGTAATTAGAGTGTATTTTGTCTTGTGTGGTGAGTCCCTCAGAAGGTGGTACTGGGGAATTCCAGCTGTACCCCATTGCCATTGACTTATGGATTCCCATAGGGCTCTATTTTATCCTCCATGTTATTCAGTATTTACATGAAGCCACTGGGAGAGGTCATCAGGACATTTGGGCTGTGATGTCACCAATATGCCAATGACACTCAATTCTATCTTTCTTTTTTATCTAATTTCAAGGATGCTGTTGATGTTCTGAATTAGTGCTTGGAGTCAGTTAATGGGCTGGATGAAGGTGAACAAACAGAAATTTAATCTTGACAAGACAGAGGTTTTCTGGATTAGTAGAAAGGCTGGTGAGCAATGTTAGTTCTTCCTTGGATGATGCTACACTATTCCTGAAAACTCAGGCTTGCAACGTAGGGGTACTGCTTGACACAGCAGTCACCTTGGAAAATGAGGTGGCTGCGGTGACTCAAAGTTTATTTGCCCAGGTTCAGCATGTGCATCCGCTGCATCAATTCCTGGTTCAGTTAGACCTAGCCAGAATAATTCAAGCCTTAGTTACATCTCAACCGGACAATTGTGATGCACTTTATTTGGGGCTACCCTTGAAAGTGGTTCAGAAGTTGCAGCTAGTGCAGAATGCTATAGTTAGAATGCTGGTTGGGGCCACCTATCAGGAACAAGTGACTCCAATATTACAGCAACTACTCTGGCTACTGATCCGCTCCTGAGCCCAAATCAATCAATCAATCAATTGCTAAAATTTCTTTTTATTTATTTATTTATTTATTTATTTATTTATTTTCAGAACAAGAAGAGGTACAAAAAAAGAAGGGGAGATAACAGGGTCAGAGGAACAATAAGATTTTGCACTACAAGAGTTGTTTTAATAAAATACAGAGCGTACAAAGCATACCTTAATCAGAGCATCTATATTGCATCTCCTACTCCTACTCCTGTGTATCTTCTCAAACTAATCAAATGCTAAAATTTCTGATGTAAAACAGTTGACTAAAAATTGGTTTTTAAAAGCCAGTTGAGAATTTAACCTTCCCAGATCCCCCCAAACATTCACAGTTCCTCTCATCTTTACTCAGGAGGAAGTGCCATTCTGTCCAAATACAGAAAATATCATAGATGCAGAGAAGTTAGCCGTGTTAGTCTGTGGTAGCAAAATCAAAAAGAGTCCAGTAGCACCTTTAAGACTAACCAATTTTATTTTAGCATAAGCTTTCGAGAATCAAGTTCTCTTCGTCAGATGCCTGATACAGAGGCATCTGACGAAGAGAACTTGATTCTCGAAAGCTTATGCTAAAATAAAATTGGTTAGTCTTAAAGGTGCTACAGAAAATATCATGTCTCCAATGGGCTCATGATCCATTTGTCACAGAAGGGCATCCAAATGCAACTGTTGAAGAGGTTTATATAGAAGGTGGTGGGTCATCAAATGCCCTGGAGACAGGCTGGTTGTGGTTTAATAGTTCAATATCAACTTTTGGATTATGTCTGGAAGAAGGATGGAAGCCATAAAGATCTTTGAAGTTCAGTTTACTGTGCTCACAGTGGCACTCATCTCAGATTACAGGACTACATGTTTTCGCAGGAGCAAAAGTAAAACAGCAAATAGAAGAGTGCAAACAGTTGAAAAGAAGAAAAAAAATGTTACAGAAGGAAGGCTATGCAGTCCAAATAGAACAAAGCTTCTAATGTTTAGATTAGAGACTAGTAGAGTAAAAACTCATCTGACTATTAACACGTATGGATCCATACCTCACATTAATGAACCTTAATTGTCTGAGACTGGCATGTAGACAATTTTTAGGGATTGCACAAACTATCAAGAGGACTGTGCGGCTTCAGTAACTCTCACCAATGTAATACGTACAGATGTGCCTAAAAACTTAGGTTCTGCTGAAATTCAGAAAACACATGGTATTTTATAGTGGGAGAAATTCAGCATATTGTTAGAAACCATAAAAGGAATAGAAACAATGTCATTTTTTTTTCTTAAAAGAAAACTTCTTCATTTATCCTCGACATTTATACCTTGTCTTTCTCATACAACGTATCTAAGGCAGCTTCCAATAAAATCATCTTGTTGAAACATAAACATCAAAATATGCTAAAAAGTAACAACATTAATAGTCCATTTGCCAGCCCCGTCAAAGGGGATTAGTCCTTAGCTAAAGGCCTGTGGAACAAGTCCACTTTACACAGTTTATGAAAGCACAATCCTGTCCTCCTATGTATGTTGACTCTATGTGCATGTAATGTGTGTAAGAGAAACCTAGTTGGCATCTGATGAAGCTGTTGCCTGGGGCCAAGAGTGGTACTTCAAGTGGTGACTATTACAGTGTCATACAACAAAATATGACAGTAGAAGGAATGAGACTAAACACAATGCATCAGATGTGATTTGCATCTTTCTGGGTAAATTTTCTGTATCTATTTCCCAATTAGCACTTAATTAAAAGATGTACTTCTGGCTGGATTTAAGGGACCCCTTAGGCACATACAGTTTCAGTGTCTATTCTTAATAAGCCCCCCCCCCTCCTAAATCCTCAGGTCCTCACACTATGTTGAAAGTCACTTCAGACTTTCATAGTTCAGATAATTGGAAGGGGATTGGTGGACCACATGAGGGCCGGACTATGTCAACTACTAAGTGTGTATCAAATGTTGCAAAAGGTCCCTTTTTTGCTGGAAAAGCCACATCAGCAAAGAGTGACTGGGAACAGTAAAGTGGTGGTGGAAGAGCACACTTAACACTTTTCCGTACACTATTTCTCCTCACTAACTAGCCTCCTCCCCAAATGTCTTGATCAGAAAAAAAAATGTTATTCAGCTACTATTACATGCATGTTTGAAACTGGAATTTTCTAAATGAAAAAATCCATACATATAATTAAAAGGTAGTAGTTTGACATACAACTGCTGCCTTTCAATATGTGTCAGATCCCAATCATTCTGTCCTGGTTTTGAGCCTTACATTATAGACAGAGAAAGACAGAACAAGCATTAAAATCTTGAAGCTGAGGAAAGCTGTGGTAAGAGATTCTTATTGACCAGAACAGCCCAAAATTTCCATTAAAATAAATCCTATGCAGTGAAAGATACAGGTCTTCTGTGTTTTAATTAAAGCTACTAAAGCTACTAAAGATAAATACCAGCCCAGCAATCTGTTTAATACTCCAGCCTTCAAGGTCTTCTTCATTAGCTATGTTGGTTTAATTTTTTTTTAATGCTCCTAGGGTCTCTGAGGGCCAAGCTACACATGATGAATGACACTTGAACGGCAAGTGGATTGAGTGGAGGGCAAGTGAACAGGGAGAAATACACTTGCCATTCAAGTGTCATTCGTCATGTGTAGCTTGGCCCTCAGGTTCTCTAGAAACAAGGAATATACTATATTGGCCAGAAATTTGTATAGATTCTATATCTGAATCTATTCAAGAACCAAACAGTTAGTGTCAAGTACTTAGAGTAGCAGATTCAGGACTTTTGGGCATTCTGCTCTCCCAATGACAAGTTTTCATAAGCTGAATATTAGAATTATAGAACTGAAAATGATACCAAAGGTCATCTAGTCTAACCCACTGTACAAAATAGGAAATCACAGCTACCCCTTACTCCATCAGTGACCCCTGCTCAATGCCCAAAGGAAGGCAAAAAACTTCCAGTATCCCTGGCCAATCTGGCTTGGAGAAAAATTCCTTCCTGAATCTGAAGTAACAATCAGCATTATCCTAGGCACATAAGAAAGTGCCACAAATGCCAAGGACTGGCTCATCCCTTCCTGCACTCCCTGAATTTTTGAGAACTGCCACATTTTCAGTGGCTATTTCATGCATAGAAGTGGCTATTGAGAGGCAAGTGAGGTAAATTACAGCCATAAATACACATCAAAATCATCCCCATGATTAGTAGAGCATGATGATATCCATAAAGGTGAGAGCTGAGCAGAGAAGATAGGAAGACCAACAGTACAGTGGAATTGTACTCTAGTTTTATTGAATGTAAAAATTATTATCCCAGATTATCCCCAGAACATCCTGTTCTCTTTGCTGTGGAAGTGATGGCTTACTCACTAGAAACCAGCAAAGTGGAAGTAGCACAGACAGGGAGGATGGACAATGTTCCCTCCTTCACAAAACAAAGGAGATTTAACAACTTCTATAAGCTCTGCTTCATAAACCATTCTGTGACCATATATGTTTTTTAATCAACAGTTACCTGGAACAGTTTCAGCGGTTGCCAGTGTTTTGACAAGGGACAAATGGTTCTTTTATTTATTTATTTATTTATTTCAAATTTATATTCCGCCCTCCCTCTTCTGGATTTTGAAACAATAAACACACAAATGTAGAAGGAAAGCAAATTTATTAAATCCCTCCAGTAATTTACAAGAATGAAATGAATAAATACAAAATAGAGAACAGATACAGAACAGAGTTCATGCTTATGCTCCTATGCTGCTGTCAGGCACCCCTGGAGATGGCAACAGGCAGACCCCTGGTTCTGGCCAGGTGCATGGTGCTATCTGCAGTTCAGCCTGAGCTGAGATTCTGCTGTGTAGGGGTTCTCTGAGACTTATATAGATATAGAGGTTAAAGTCTTTCTGCAAGCTGAAGCAAAGCCTCAACCACAGCTACATAGATGGAGAAAGAGGTGGGCTGTTTAAATTCCCATGTTCCAAGTGTTGTTTTTTTTTACAGACTAATCATTTTTTTTGTCAAACAAAATGTATTTAAAATACTTATCAATATAGGAGAATAATATGGCTAAATGCTGCTTTCAGGGTTAGTCCATGGAGCATGCAGGGGCAGATGTTCTGTAAAATAATATTGCAAGCACAGTGAACGATAGGGTTGACAAGCAGAGTGAACAGGGGCTGTTTTCACACTGTTTACTGGCCATAGAAAATTGTGCTGAGCTTCAGGAATGACAGTGTCTTCCTGGTGTGATTTCACATGAGAACAGCAGTGTGAAGACTGCCAGTGTCTAGTCTTCTATACTATACATATATTCCAGTTTCCAGAATTCTCTCCCACTATAGCAGGATAATGAAAGTTCTCAATGGCTGTAGTCCCCAGGGAAGCAAAATGACTTCATCCTACCACTCACAAATTGGAGATGTCACTTGTAGGGCTGCCAGTCCCCAAGTGGGGATGGAGGATCCCTAGCTCCTAGCCTCCATCTCCCACCATCACACCTGGCTGACACTGGGGAAGGATGCAGGGAACGGGTCGAGGAGGCAAAATACCTCCCAGGCTAGCCCGTAGCCGGCATGCTCCCAGCAGGCACAATGATGTCACTCCCAGGAGTGACGCCATCATGCTGGCTGCAGGATTTTGTACAAAACACAGGAGAATTCCTGTGGCCAGCATGATGACATCACTCCTGGAATGTCTTCAAACTGCTGAGTACTGGGTTCCTCCCCTCCTTCTGTGAGGGTAAGGGTACTTGGCATCCCTAGTCTCTTGTTATATATAATAGCTTCCTCAACCACAAGGTGGGATAGAGGCCATACTGTGATTTCTCCTTAGTAGCTTTCCCCAGTATACGGGGATTCATAATCCTACTTTCCTCAGATTGCTTTTTGGATAGAAACCAACATTGGTTGACACCCCAACATGGGTGTCTAAAAGATTATAGGTGAAATTAGTTTTTTTCTTGTGATCCCATAGACTTAAAAAAAAAATCAGAGTTCTGAGATTTGAGCAATCCAGAATAATAATGCTCATGTCTAAGGTTGCCAGCTCCAAGTTGGGAAATTCCTGGAGATCTGGAGGGTGAAACCTGGAGAAAGTGGGGTTTGGGGAGGGAAAGGACCTTGGCATGGCATAATTCCATACAGTCCACCCCAAAAGTAGCCATTTTCTCCAGGTGAACTGATCTCTGTGGCCTGGAGACCAGTTGTAATTCCAGGGGATCTCCAACCACTACCTAGAGGCTGGCAACCCTACTCATGTCATTAACACTGCCAGCCCTTTCAGGGGTTTTACCATAGAATTTTTATCATAGAGTTTGGGTGGGGGGGGGTGTTGCTAGAGCATCACAGCAATGTTTTATGTCATTTCTGGTTACATGACTGGAAATGAAGTTGCAGAATCACTGTGGTGCCACTTTTCCCCAAATACGTCTCCAGAAATTGCAGATTCTTTGTGTGCTGATGCCCTCCATCACCCAAACAAGAATGCAGGCAGCTATTGTATTTCTGCAGAGTAACACAAATTATCATGTTTGTGGAAGAAACCTTGTCATCTCCCCCTCACTCAGAGGCTCTGTACAATGCAAAAAAAGAGTTGTATCTGATTCACACTGCTGAAAAATATGAAATTCTGAATAAGACCCCCACAAAGTTGTCTTAAAATGGAAATTGCACAAAAATAGTCTCATTCTAAAAGCAGACACAAGAAGCAAGAACACATAGTATTTGCCATCTGTCTTCCCAAGACTGTATTTAGCACAGTTTATTCTCATGCTGATTTTCCTCTAACTGGGCTTCATCATATAGGGAACTTTCCTGGACACCTTCATCCTCTGTGATTAGGTTTTAGCACATGTTTGAGTGCATAAAAGTTGTTGTATCCATATTTCAGAAGTCAAGAATTCTCATTAAATTAGGAAACTAGACAGTGCATGAACCTATGCATGTTGACTCCAGTCCAAAGTAAGTCTCATGGCAATCAGTGAGGCTTGTTTATATGCATGTACAGCATTGCAGCTTCATAAGTATACCTTTCTCCTTGGAGGCAAAGAGAGACCAGAGCAAGCAGTTCAGCTTTGCACCTTGTCCTGTGCTGAAGGATCAGAGTGAGAAACATTTCTGCCTTCCATAAAGCTTCACAGCAGCCATTCTGCAAGTGGGTGACTAGACAATCAAAATACTTACTAATAGTTAGACTCAGCTGCTTTCATTCTTCCATAAACGTCAAGAAATATGTTTTGTCAACCCATCTTGTCATACTGGTATGTTAGATATACAGCAAAATTTCTGGGTGCATGGTTCCTATCTTAAGGTATTTGCAAAAAGTGATGTCATAATGAGGAGAACATTTTCAGTTTCTATTATTCCATAACTAATATATAATGTGAATTCAAGTGCAACTGCAACAGTTCTGTGCCCTTGACTGTGCCTCCTTCACATTAGGGCAAATATAGTTTGGAGAGAATTTTTAGAAGAAAAACTACTGGACGGAAAAATAATTAAGAACCACTATTCCCACCCACTCCCAACTTTCACAGTTATCCTTTTACAGACTGCAGTCCCTGTGGCTGGCTGTTTACACATGGGTGCACAGACATACACAAGAAAAGTGCGTGGGGTGGGGGGACTAAGTATGACTATTGTATATTTTTTCTCCTGATTTGTGATCACTATTCTGGTATCGGGTTCCTCATTGCTCTAAATTGCATACATTTTCTAAGGGATTCAGAAGTCAAATACAAACATTTTGGTGTAATGGGCTCTTTCAATGAGATTATTTTTAAAGTTTTGGAAAATATTCTAGATATAGTAAGGAACTCTACATTAAAAAGGACACTTCAAAGTCAGGCAGCACATTTACAAGTTACAATAACCGCTATACCTCTGATTAAAAGTGTTTATTTTTACTGAAGTGAATTATTAATGTTCGTAGAGATTACTATTTGGAGATTACTGTCAAGCACACAGGCTCTCAAGTTAGAGGGACTTGAGCATGTTTAAGTATACAGTGCAATGATGCCATCATCAAAATGGTCCCCATTATTATCAAAACTGTACTAGCCATTAAAGGAGGCTCATCTAATTCACCTGCATGCTGCATTGCAGCTGGGAGGCAAGGTGAGATGGACTGCACGCTACTTCAGCAGTGTGGTTACTGCCATTGAGGAGGTGGAGTGAGGAGTCCTCCAAGGCTCCTGTGTCCCTCTGGGCTCCCTATCAGGGTGCATGGATGGAAAGAGGAGGCGGAGCCTGGCTGTTGGAGCTTGTAGCCATTCCTTGTGGGGCTGGCGATCAGATGGTCTTCTGCCCTCCTACCCTGTGCTTGCCAGCTCTGACTAGGGTTGCCTGTCACAACTTTCAGGGCAGTTTTCAGGGTGCTGGGCCAGATCTACTGAAGTGAGTTCACACCAGCTGGGCAGCTTACCCAGTTTAGGGTTCCCTTAAGGGATCTGGGGGGAAGCTGAAGGGTATGTGTCCATGCCAAGGGCTATTGTCAGGCTTCACTGTGGGTGGCAGGGATGAACTAGACATTTTGTCATCCTGGGACTTGCACTAGACATTTTGCCATCCCATGTTTGATGTCCAGCAGGTGGGCTGGGTGGCTTACTTTCGAATGGCAGGTGGGTCATTCAATCCCATGGATCAATGCCCTGTGCTGTCTCAGTGCTCCAATGGCTAATCAACAAAGTTGTGGCCAATTTTCTCCCAAAGCACATTCATAAGTGTCTTATTTTCCTGCAACACTAGCCTCACACATGGCTGGTACAGTTGCAACTCCAATCCTTTCATCAGCTTAAGGCCAGCTATGTGGAATCAACTTAAGTATCTTAAAAATCATGTTATAGGAGCATCTTTAGTTTGCATTTTTTTCTTGATCATCTCCAGATCACATATGCATATTGAAAGATCTAGTCTCACCCACATATGATAATGATCTACATACCGTATTGCCAGCAGTTGGGAGTGTGAGGCAAATATACTATGGACTTCAGAACATTAAACCAGGAGATCAGTGGTTCTCAGATTGTAGGTTTGTAAGCAGTTGGCCCAGCCTCCTCCATCTTTAATAGCTATTTAATATAGTTACCTGTGATATTATATCACAAGGCCCCTGGATTAAAAGCAGTTTGAATTGCAATCAGGGGAATTCTAGCCAGCAGTTGCTTAACACCACCTGGGAGACCCAGGCATGAATGGAATGCCGCATGTAAATGAAGAGTGACCAGTGGTGATTAGTTTTACAGTCTCCCCAGCTCTGAAAGGAATCCAGAGCAACAAAGGTCTCACAGAGTCATCCCACTTAACACATTCCTTTCCCCTCCTTCTGTGATGAAATCTCTTGCCCATGATTGAAAAGAAAATCAATTAGCATTCATAAGCTCTTATAATTCATTCCTGGGAAAGGTACATTCCCAACTAAATTCATCAACTTAGCTCCAGTGGACTCCAGTAACAAAATGCCCCTTTTGTGCTCTTCCAGGAGAGACTTTGCATTCTCTTTCACATACCCCAGCAGCTAGCAATCAAGGTAATCAAACCTTTGTTATTCCCAGGAACTGACCATTGGAGTCTTTGTTCCAATGGCTAGGTGGGCTCTCCCACCTCAGGGTGCGTTTTACCCTATAAGAGTAGTGCCCTGGCCACATTCCAATTGAACAGTACATGCTTACTGGATCCAAGCGCTGTTCCCTTGAGGTTACCCTAAGCCTCTTGCTCTCTTGGCTGATGACGCTGGACGTTTCAAGCTGCTCTCTTCCTCTGTGGACTGGACTACTCTTCAGGATAGGTAGATATACTTTCCCTCCCTCACTCTATTCCAACTTCTGACTGGCTTCCTAGGACTCGGTGTATGTGTAATCATGTTATTAATTACTCCTATGTGTGAGTGTGTTTTTCCTCTGCAATAAAAGTTTGCTCTTTGAATTTAAAGCACCAGTCTCGTCTGCTATCTGGGGAGGGATCCCGTAAAATTGGTGGAACAGATCCCATAGTTACCACCTCTTGCATAGCTGTCTTCCTTGCTGCTAACTCCCCCTCACCCAACACACACACAATTCTCTTATTGCAAGGAGACCAATTTAGGTAACAGGTTGGGACCAGAAATAGGTTGCAACTCTTTCACATCTGGATTGTGAAAATGGGGAGAGGAGGAGGATGACAAAAACAGGGTCAGCTGGTACAAGAGGATTTGACTTAAACTATTTTATTTCAATTCTTTAAAATCTGTCTGAATGCATAACATGGAAGCAAAGGTCTGCCCTCTACCTGAATTTGTTCAATTTGTTAAAGTTCTGTTTGCTGAAAAGTATGAAATAAAAGGATACAAATAAAAGGAAGCAGTTGAATTGATTTCAGCCTTGCATCCCCCCCCCCCATACACACACATATTAACTGGAATCTCTATCATCCACAAGCTGTTTTAAATTTACAGACAATGGCTTGCTTCCAGCTGAATGTTTGTTGTGGGTGGAATGATTTCTGCCCAAACAGCATGATTTTTGGATCTCCCTTCTCTTGCTGCAACCCAAAATGCCCCACAAAATGCAGTTCCTGAGCCAGGGTAAGAAAGGGGATTATTCTGGGTTGCAATGGAAAGGAGTAGGCGAAAAACATACTCCATTAGTAGAAACCTTTCATCTGCCCATGGAAAAGTGCAGCTAGATCCAAGCCATTGACTCATATGCAGGATCCCTTAACAGCTGGAATTTTGACTTGGAATTAATATCAGTCCATGTAAGCTAACATTTTGCTAGATCACACCATGGAAAAGTAATCCAATAATTATTTGTAAAAATCCCCTCAACCAGAAATTTCTAAATGGCCTTTCCAGAATCTGGCCAGGGTCATTAATGGATCATGATCTACCTTCTGCATACCCATGGTATACTAAATACTTTATTTATAGTTACTATACTCTGGGCCCACAATTGAAGAGATGACTTGGCCGTGCAGAAATACTGCTGTGCTTAGATATTCTAGCACAGGAAATGAAAAGTCTCAGCAATACACCTTCCCAACTTTTTGCTTTGTACAGAAGTTATTTTGTTTAAAATATTAAAATCAGTAGTCGAAAAATGGTAAGCTTACTTGTAAAATCACCTACTTCAAGATAGGGTTGTCCTTAAGGAAAATAAACAAAGGAAAAAATGCACAAATTCAAGTATTTAAAAGAGCATTTTATGATCACTATTTAATTTAGACTGTTTAGACAAAATACATGCTTTTATTGGTTATGAGATACAAGCTGCAAAAATTGTCACTTCAGACACCCTAAATGGGTTTTATTAACTAGGTAGCTAGGTGACCTGGATGGTGTCCTTATGAGAGGGTCATTTCAAGGAGCCTGAAGATTATATTCAGACTTCTTAATAAGCTTTACCCTTGATATCTGCTGCAGGAAAGAAACATGAATAAATAGGCTGCTTTCAAATGAATGACAGGCTCTTAGGGAGAGTTTATATCTTCCTCATTGATATTGTATGGCTAAGTATAAGACCTTATCCAGGTAACAGCTAGAAACATAGCTTCTTCCAATGAGTGCTCAATTATTTTGCCCATTAGATTGTTAACTACACACCTTTTTTGCTTGTATAGATTTGGATTTCACAACTGCATGACCCACACAACTTGGTTTCATTAGAAAATATTATTTGTGTTAATAACTAGGAAGATTATATAAATTATATAAATCCTGGGAAAATTATATAAATCCTAATAAAATGCTTCTACTATTAGAGTTCATTTGTTTGCATTTGATTCTAGTATTGGCACTTTGAGTTTGATCGAATCAACTTTTCTACTCATGAAAAAGAAAGTTCCTCTTTAATGACCCCCCCCCCCGCCAATGTTGTTATTGGGATCATGAGACCTGTGTGGACAAAAGACATGTGGGAAAGGCACTGTATTAAGGCAGGAAATTGGGCACGAACAAGTTAAAAAGTTGGCTGGAACCAACCCTTTAATAGAACCTAACAAGCTAACTCAACTTGTTATATAGCCTCAGCCACCTGTATTTTTGGTTCAAATTCTAGATTTTGTAGTCATTTTCTCTTTATTTAATATTCTAACGGGTTTGCAAGTTATTCTATAATATTTCAGAGAAAAGAAAGAATCCATTAACATAGGGGATTGGGAAGTGGTGAAACAATCATAGGGGCTAGAAGGCTGAATAATTTGAGCAACTGATCAAGCATAATTGACTGACTAGACTTGTCCCAAGGAGAACTGAATTTTCTTCGTTAAACACATTTTAAAAATAGCATTAGGGTAATTCAGTGTAGGATTTTCAGTCTGCCTATTTTGTTCCTGAAGAACATTTATGAAAGTACCACTTTATTTTGGTTTGTGTCATCTCAAAGACTCTTCCATAGCAACACATTGACAAGTACAGTAATATAAACAGGTGAGTTTTTATATAATTTGTCAAGCAAGGCACCCACACTGGAAAGAACTGTGGCACTTTCTATATTGTTGCAATAAGGGGAGCATACTCCTCTCAAAAAATCAAATGAAATAAATCAAGTGAGGCTTGTCCCATCATCAAATATACATTTTTAAAGTTTATTACACACACACCCTTATGAGACGCTTAGTTAACTGTCATTCAGTGTCATTTTGTCAGTGAGATACATTTACATGGATATCAAAAGATCACCATGTGGAAAGGAGGAAAGGAATAATCAACCTTCAAAGACATAATAATGCACACAAAAATTATTAGGTCCTTAATCTTGAACATTTACTTTGGAGTAAGTTCAGTAGAACTTATTTCCAATACACAGAGCTTTGGGTGCAAGTTGAAAAGTTCAGATGTACGACTTTCAAAGAAATGGACGTGGTTAGAAATTGGTGGGGGTGGGAGAGTACATAGATTTAAAGATTATCATGACACAGAAACAATGTCATGTGCCAGAATAAACAGTATAAAATGTATACTAAATGCTAGCATACTGGTTAAATCACTAAATACAGACACCTTCTACATTTATAGAGTAACAGTTACCATCAGAGAGTCTGGAGCTATAGATTATTCAAATTGCAGGCAAGATCATTGTTCATCCATGGATTTGACCATTTATTAATAGGCATATGTGGTATGAGCCTCTTCATTTGACAGCTTTGTTGAGTTTAAGGCAACTTGAACTCCTTAACCACAAGGAAGACCACCTCTTGCCCTTCTGGACTACATCCTTTTCCTGATAACCTTGAATCTCAGAAGAGCTCTGGAGATTCATGCCAGATGTTTAAAATCTCTTTCCTCAAAGATATTTATCTATAATGACCTGGCAAGGCGGAAGCACTTGCAATCCTTCCACTGTACTGTAAAAATAAGCAGCTGTAAGGGGAGTACAGGTGATAACAAACCCAAAGTAAATGCTATCTTAAAGTCAAGACATATCGGAATGTCATATTACAATGCAGCAACATAAAACTGCAGGGTGGTATATTGAAGGGGAGAATGCCTCTGGGTTCACCTTTCTTTAACACCTCCCCCTCTTGAAGCTGTTCTGCAAAAACAACAGCTAACCTTTCCACAGGAAGGCAATAGACAAGCTGAATGAAGCATCACAAGATGATTCGATTTGTGGTATATCCTAACCTTTTTATTAACTTTTCAGTTTTACTGTACAGGAAATTTTTGTGAGATAAAAGTATTTAATTGATCAAATAAAAAAGGCAACCAAGTAGTTTTGTCTTCTTCACTTCTTACGTAAGGTTCCAACTTCACCAGTCATGCATTATGTACTTTATAAATACGTGTACAAGATGACACTAATGCCTCAGCCTCTGCTAATTGCCAGCTGCCTACACTTCTCATCCACTGGGCACTGGGCATATGTTTCACAGTCCATCAAATAAAATACATATATGCACCAAGAAGAAAGAATGTGACATCAGCAAGTCCATTGGGGAACCTTACTCAAAGATTTGCATAAGGTTTCTCACCTCCTTTGGTAACCAAAGTGATGTGAGTGCAGGAACTAAATATTCAATTGAAGAAGTCCTTCATGTCATCACATTGCAATTGCATCTCCCTACAATAGAATCACTGCATGGTAGAAGACTACTAGCATCAAATTCACAAAAGAAAACACCTGTAGTGAAGCATGGATGAAACCTTAACATTCAAGCTATGCAGCCAGACTCTGAGAAATACTCTGTCACAGAAGTCAACAATAGACTTGATTTCACCTATATACATCTCATCTTTTGCAATAAAATTGACAGGCACTGTGAAATTCTGTTGAGGGAGTATCCCATTCAGGTATATGAAAAGGATAGGTTTTTTTTTAAAGGTCATAACCAATACTATAAACGGAGGCATCAAAGCTGCACTAGCAACATAGACATCACAGAAAACTTTGCATAAGAAACAGCAGTTCACAAACCCTGACTAATTTCCATTTTGTTATCAATCTATGTGAGCTAAGAGCAACTGGAGCAGCTTTCTGAACCCACATATCCATCATTTCAGCTGAGCGGGCTGAAATGCACAGGTGAGAAAATACCAGCTACATGAATAAAGTAACTTCAATCCAAGTTATTGCCAACACAGAAGGTTAAAGGAGAGGAACACAAGTATACCATACACAATGTTTCTATAAACAGGACACGAGAGCCTCTAAAATAAGCAACTCCAACCATAAGTAAGCAGCAGCATGAATAATAATCTTAAGGCATTACTTTGCTATGCAAACACAGGAACATGTGGCATCAGGTGCTGTTAAGTGAAGGTAGGATGGCCTTGATTTCATCTCTTAAGAGGAAGAAATGCATATAATTAACAAATAGTTAAAAGAAAGGGCAGAGAGAGCCCTTGGGCTTACCTTTCTGATAATCCCTCCTTAAAACTTCTCCAAGGGATATTTAAATTCCTCCAGTTTTACCTGTTTTCTTTTAAGTCACACGTGAGTTCAACAATTAGTTTTCAAAAGGTCCATTTACTGATCATCCAGTCCCAGCAAAACACGTCCAAGAGACTTTGTCAAAAGTAAGCCCAGGCTGCAAAGGAAAAGGGGGTGGGGGGGTGAAGAGGCAAAGGAATCAGTAGCCCAAGAACAGAAATCTCCGTTTCCACGATATGCCTGGCTCCTTGCACATCAAAACTGTAGAGCGAACTGTCAGTGGTAGCCTCCAATCGCTGCTGTGTATGCTGCAGATGGTATGTCTCACTGTTACCTTCCCAGATGGGTAAAGGATTCAAAGAACAGCAAAGGCTACCTCCCCCCCTCCCCCCAAAAAATCAGGTAGAATGCCAGCTACTCACTCAGTCCATCCAATTAATCAAGACAGGGATGGCTTGGTCACTAGAGGCATCTCCTTCCAGGGTGCACGGGATTATGGCAAGGTTATTAATCTTGCTTTGCTGCATCCCCTCCACCCCCTACATTCAGCAGCCTGCATTGAGATGATTGCCAGCTCTGTCTCTGTCCCTGTTCTACTGCATTTTGCTCAGCCCTCCCTTGCTGCAAGTGAAACACAGCAGAGGGAGGAATACTAATAAGGTGGTTAGCTACAGTTTCTTCAAGGCAGTCTACATACTGTGTGTGTATGTGTTTATATGCACACAAGTGTGTGTGTGTGTGAGAGAGAGAGAGAAACAGAAAGAGAGACAGCCTGGTTTTGCTTGTGAGGAGCACTCTCTGGATGTATTTGCAGTTGCTATGTGAAAACAGCTTCCACAATTGTCAGAGAAATAATTTATTTTGAATTACTTCTTTAAAGATCAGAAACACAGCATCCTATTTTACTGACAATATAATGCTAAATTCTCTAGAAGCCTAAGGCCACATCTTGGTAATTAGGAGACAAAGAAATGTTCAGAGAAAGAAGAATTAAGTTAGTAAATAAGGCTACAAAGTCTGGAGGAATATTTAAGATCTATTACCTCACCTGAAGCACTACACAGAAGTGATACTTAAATGAAGTGTTTTTTTTAAAAAACAAGAACAACAATGGATGATTGTTTCTTTAAGCAGAAGAAATTAGTGAATCACCTGGTGGTTCCATTAGCAGTGTCTTGGCACCATTGTTCTTTTCCAGTTCGCTTTTATACTTGGCTATTTCTCCAAACAATGGGATATTTTCTGCTACTTACTCTTCTCCACACTCTGCCCACCTCCCCCCCCCCCCCCAAATGAGGAATCTGAATCAAGTTTGGAGTTCTCAGAACAGTACATTGCCTTTAATGGGATGCCTTGGAGCAAAGGGAAGGGAATTGTAAAAGGTTGGCTGTCCCTACCAGTCCACTCATTTTTGATCATCCATGTACAAATTCTTCTACAGAACTGCATGGAGGGGAATTTATTCTCTTGGAATAAAGAAGTTGCTACTGATTGTGCCAAGCTTTGTTCGGTGTTCAAGCAGGTAAACCCTTGTTGGATGCAATCCCAGATTTATCCAATAGATGCTGCTAGATATGACTCAGTCAGGAACCATGAAAAGGGAAAACTACTATGGGTAAAAATATCCATTATTCAAAATGGCTTCCACGGGCTGGTTTCCCTTCCTGGGCTAAAGTGGAATAATTCAGACTAATCTAAAACATGAAGGATCTGCCTCTGTGTCACCTGATCCAGGCTACTGGTTTGAATTGCTTTGTTTAGTTAGGCACAAAGGCACAAAGTCATGCAGATAAATTTGATGTTGGCTAACTGAATAAAGCTGAACTCTGAGGCACATTGACAAGAACACATTAAAGTTAGCAATTTTCCACACACAGTGGATTGTTGAGACAGCAGTCTTTGGTTAAATTAGGCTTTTATTAAAAGAATTATCTGCAAGTTAACCTAATGAGGTGCATCCAACCTCTTCCAGTGGGACCACATTTTTAGGCTTCTTGCATAGGAGCATTCCCACCCCGGTTCAAAACTAAGCATAGCTAATAATGCTGTGCTTCACCTTTCATTGCCTGCCAATGTGCGAAAAGATGCCAAACCGACCTGCTTCCCCCATGCATACATGGGGATCCCCTCACTAAACCCCTCTGGCCATACCAGCCTATAAGCTACTGGACTGGGTGAACTCACTTCATCCTTGGATGCTTCAAGGTGCCTGCCAAAATCCCTTCCAACATTACAGTAACACATATAATTCCCACCAAAACTGTCAAGGCTTCCCAGTCCTATTATGAGGCCAAGTAAGAACTAAAACACTCCAAAGAAGGCAGTACATTAACAGGCAATAAAAAGTATTCCTCTAAGACCATCTAAAAACTGAGACTGGATGTTGATCAGGGTCCACACCTGACTGTAGATACATTTTGTTTCATATCAATTGTCATGTTGGGTGCTGAAAAAGCACTCTCTCTGGTCAGTTTAGACAGAAAGTTAATGTGGGACAAAGTTGATTTCTTATTCAAATCATAGTTTAAACTTACTTTCAGTTATTTGTGCATAGGATTGGTGTCTCAATGTGTGATGTGATTAAGAATAGGCCACTTTTTTTGTACATATTAGTGTTATAGAGGTAGAAGTGAGCACTGAAGGGGCATTTCATTCTTTTCCCCTTCAGCATGCAAGCCAGGGCAGCCAGTAAAAGAATCGGAAACCATTTAGGTAACTTGTACCATTGCAAATACTTTATTCTTCTAATGTCACTCCAAGAACACTGTACTGTTTAAGGCTAGTTTTAGGGGGGTAGCTTTGTTGGTACAGTAGAAGGATTTGAGTCCTACTCATGTCTGAATAAGGAGATCTGACTCTCAAAATCTCACACTATGAACATCTTGTTGGTATCTAAGTTTCCACTGGACTCAAATCATGCTGTTTAAGGCAAGGCAGTGTATGAAAGCCTTGGAAATGGGAACTTAAAATAAATGCTACAACAGGAAATTTAAAAGAGAATGAAAGTGTATTTACCTTAAAAAAACTATTTAGGTTTCCTTTGGAAGTTTAGGTATATAACTAATGCAAACATGTGATTTAAGGTTTTTTTTACCATTTGCTACATTTGAATAGTTTAGTGAAACTTGATATCTTAGTGATTTAAAAAAACTGTAGGGAAAATCCACTTTTTCCCCAATAACTGTCTATACATATGCTCAAGGATCAGATCAAGCATACATAACAGAACATAGGAGGTAGCATAGCAAGAGAGTCATCCCCAACTGCTATGAATCAGGCAGCACTATATAGTATACATTGCACTAATCAGACCTGGACACCAATGATGCATTTCTAACTGCAGCAACAAGATTCTTTTTTTCCAGATAATGCTACAGCTGATACACAAATATTAGTAGCTGACACAGCTGCTACTTGGACATTCGTAAGTAGTGCTAAAAGCACTCTCAAAACATAGACCTCATCTTCATGAAGAGTGAAACCACATTCCCAAATAGACCAAATGCCTGTTCTCCAAAAATAAATGAACTGTCCCAAGTCATTGAAATATATTTTGACCCTTGAAATAATGGGAAAAAATGGTTTACCCATTCAAAACTGTCTACAAACACCATATTACGATTATTCTTTCTCCCTAATGAATTACAGTACCATTAAGTCTTTCTTTTCCCTCCTGAACATCTTTTATTTTTAGGTTTGAGATTCATTAAATAGGTCTTTGAGGTTATTTGACCCCCCAAATAGACTTGAAACTTAGAACATAATTGTATTATGGGCTTCTAGTTACCCTAACAAATGCTGGAAAATGATTTTAGCACTGTAAATAGATGAACTAACACCTATTATCTCCATTTTATAAGAAGGTGGAGCAAATAGGGGAAACTAACATTTCTCTCCATAATTTTTATATGGAGATATTAGTTGTGAAAAACCATTACAATTTAGGATTTGGAGTTGTACACCATTTTTGGTTTGGGAGTTTAAAAGCACCCTGGGGAAAGTCAGTGTTTGCAACCTGAATTGTTGTGTACATAATAGTAGCAAGTAAAAACCTTGTATTTGTGCTCCATCAAAGATTCTTTGATGTTCCATACCAGCATGGAAAAGCTCACATTGAACTGTTTTGCAGTTTTGTAGAGCGGGGTCATTCTGTCCCCCACAAGACAAGCCTGGATATGTTTGCAGTCATCCTTCCAAACTCATCACATTTCGAGGCTGAATGGCTTTTTCCAGTCTGGAAACTTTAGCTGACTCCAGCCATCTGTTGACTGGGCTGATTTTTTCCTTTTGTTATACAGAAACAGCTATTAGTGATGATAATTCTACAGGTGAAGCCTGAGGTCAGGTTACAAGAAATTTAGCATAAAGAGTGCAGATATTTCTTCTTCTTGTTGTTAACCCTTTAACAAGCAGGAATGGAATCCTCCTTTCCATTGCAAGGGAATGCCTTCTTTATTTCTTGTCCCTCCTGAAAATCTCAACTGGCTTTAAAAATGGTGAGATAAATTTGACCCCAATTACATTTCTATGAGGTTTTTACATTTTAATCTGGAAATGTATGGATATGGGATATTGAAGTAATAGATTCAAGTCTATCTGTGCAAACCAAGTTCATCCTTCTCATTTTGGAATTGTATGCAGCCAGGTCAGAGATCTCCATTCCCAGAGACCCAATGGCTGCAGCAAAGCCAGCTAGTTCAGATAGCCCTTTCCTGTAGCAGTCAAGCAGATTTACACCTTCAGAAAAACAAAAACAAATATTAGACCCAATTATCCCACAGTAGTTATATGTAATTAAAACTACTTTCAACTGTCCTGTTGAAAAATGTTTTTCAAAATGTTACCTGTTTAAAAATCATTCTACGTGTGTTACCTCTTACCTCACTTTTTTGTTATCTGTTGTTTCACATTGCACTATTACATTAAGTTTCAGTATAACAGTGAAAAATGATTGTTAAAAATAAACTGTTTTACAGATTCCCAACTGTATCTTATGCTTTAAAGATGGTGGGGTCAATTTGACCCCAATTACACTTCTGTAGACTTTGATGTTTTCAATGAAGGATATTTTTTACTCCAATTACAATTTTTACTCTTGCTTTTCCTATGTTGCCAAAGATTTTTTCTTGAGGCCTGTTTTTTTTAAAAAATAGTAGTTAATACCATGATTGAGAGAACTACCTGGTATCCTAATTTTTTTTAGTGTAATATGGAGTCAGTTTGACCCCTACACCAAAGTTATGTAGTCTTTTTTTTTCACCTTGGGAGGGATGAATCATGTATCCTATATACCTCAATTCTTGTATGGTCTAGGCTTCAATTTATTAGCCTGCATGCAGCCTGCTACTGATAACAGGCCTTTTACTACAGCACCTGGAGTACATGAAAACACAGTTAAAGATGTTGCCTTCAGTATGCTGAGGACACCTCATTCTTAGCGTTTTTATGCAAGTATCCATATTGTCTAACAAGTTAGAGCTCTGCAACAACTTAAAGTGAAGGGCATAGTAGAAATCTTCAAGCATTTCCTTCTCCAATTTACCTATTAGGCAGGAGTGAAACCATCCTAAATTTCCATTCTTGATATGTAATATTATTACAAACCTGAAACCTATATTTAAATTATAGGCTGACTTTAGTTTAACTGATCCTGCAGAAACTTTCTGACATTGGTGACTTAATCAACAAAATGCTGGGTATCTTCGTTCAGCAACAGATCGCAATGGCTATTTCAAGCAGCTTGCCACAGTATCTTCTGTTAAGGCCAATTGCTGTGCTCTATAGGATTCTCTATAAAAGTTTTCTCATCTAAATATTAGATTCAATTTTGGTGGCATTGGTGGTTGACTTTTTCTGACATGGCCCTTATACCTTTCACTGCTGGCTGAAATCCGACAGCCAGAGAAGAAAAGGCATCTTCTGTTGAACTCCTCCCTTCAGTGTTCATTTCACTAGCATATGTTTCTTTTGTAAAATGGCTATGAAACTGGTTGCTGTTGCCACAGTTTGCTAGAATCACTTTCAGAAAGAATTACAAACATTTTCTGTCAATGTTCCTCTGCTTTTGTATGAAAAGCAGAAATTACGCTGGTAAGCTTTTTCTTCTTCACAAATCCAGCCTCTAAATTGTTGTTTATAAAACACTGTTAACAGCACAAGACTCATGACAGAAAACTAATTAGACCATCAGAATTACTAGCCAACCACCTTCTTCCAATCTGGAGCTTTGTCATGAGGGGAAATAATGGCATATACATTATTTTATGGTATGACGACAATGGAACATATAAATCAGAGAATTTTTTATTTTCAAAAACTAATTAGAAATACTATATGGGGGAGAGAATTAAATGAGTCTGTAATTTTGATAAAAATGAATGTTTTCAGCAAGAACTAAATTATTTGAGTCTATATAATGTTAATAACTAGTGTTTATATGCAAGAATAAATAGATCACTGATAAAACGTTCTGTTCATGAACACATAAATATTGTTTGCACATATATAAGTAATAACTTAAGACTTGTTCACAAGGTAAAGAAAATAATCTATGACAGAACATTCTCAAAGCCTTTCCTGACGATCAGAAATATGGCTTTCCACAGGTTAGGAGGAAGCAAAGAGTACTTTTCAATTTCTGTTACATTTACAGCTATTCAGATCTAATAATTTGTTTATAAATAAAACTGTGGGGGTCCAATTTATAGAGTACACCAGAGAGCTGCAGATTTCTGGTGGATTCCATATCTTCCAAGATTCTATATCTAATATGGACAACTGGCAGTGCTGTGGAGTCCAGTACACCATGGGACCAATGATCCCTGTAAATATTCTCCCTTGTTTGTATGATTAAATATGGTTTGAACTTTAGTTTCCATGGAATTTGGTGTGAAATCTGGAGTTCCACTACTGCATAAAACCAAATTACTTCTATTAGATCCTTGGCAACATTGCTAATGTGACTAACAACACTTGTTTCATAATGTGTTAGTGTGTATATGAGGGCAGGGGAGGATATCTGCTTAATTTGCTCAGTCACAAGGCATCATGGATTTAGTAATCTTAACAGATATATAGCTTTAAGACTACAAAATTAATGATGCAGCATGAATAAGAAGAAAGCATGATTGCCAAAAAGCAGTCTGTAACTGAAGCAACTAGTCAAATGTATCAGAAGAATTGTGAGCAGCCAGCCCGGCCTCTGCCATTTTAATAGCAGTTTTTATATGACTGCTCATAATATTAAAAGTGTACAAGCCTCTGGAGTTTAAAATGGCTGCAGCACAGCCACCAGAGAGCCCCTGTCATTGCCAGATCCTGCCCTGGAGAACCAGGCATGTAAGGAATGCCACATTGGAATGCAGAGGTATTGTGATGTGACTGGCCTCGCTATCCACCCAAGCTCTGGAAGGCCCAGAGCAATAAAGGTCTTGCCATCCCAACTTAGCACATTCCTGTCCCTCCTCCCGTGATGAGATCCCTACTCGTGATCGAGGAGTTAATCAAATAGCATTCATAAGTATATACAGCCATTCCTGGGATATTATACTCCCCATCTAAAACTATCAACCTAGTTCCGGTGTATTCTTCCAGCTAACTGGCCAGGTTTGCCTTCCCATTCACACACCCTGGCCAAAAGCACATAATGCAATCAAGCCTGTTGTCCTGCCCAGGAACTAGCCATTGGTGCCTTTGTCCTAACTGCTAGGAGGACTCTTCTCTGCCTCAGGGCACATTTCACCTATAAAGGTAGGGCTCTGGCCCCCTTCGAAGTGTGCCAGCCTCCAAGACACTGCTCCCTTAGGGTCTCTCCTCTAAGTCTCTCTTCGTTCATGCTTGCTTACTCTCCTGGACCCACAAGTGCTGTTCCACATCTCTCTCTAGGCTGACTACGCGGGATGTTTGAAGCTTCTCTCCTACAGACTGGACCCCTTCTCCAGGATAGGTAGATATAATTACTCCCTCTTGCTCTATTCCCACGCCTCTAGCTATATTTCCTAGGACTCTATGTGTGTGTGTGTGTGTGTGTGTGTGTGTGTGTGTGTGTGTGTGCGCGCGCGCGCGTGCGTGCGTGCATGATTATTTTCCCCCAGTAATTGGTGTGTATGTGCATAAAGTTCTGTTCTTTAATAAAAGTTACAGATTGATTTGAAGCACCAGACTTGTTTGGCTTATTGGGATTGGGACCCCGTAGACACAAGTGATTCGATTCCAGTTACCACCTCTCGCATAGCCATCTTACTTGCTAGCTAATTCCCCCCCATAAATCATACTTAATGCAAGGAGACCACTTCAGGTAACAGATTGGCAGTATAAATGCTGACATCTGACTTGGTGTGTGTGTGTGTGTGTGTGTGTGTGTGTGTGTGTGTGTGTGTGTGTGTGTGTGTGTGTGTGTCTGTCTGTCTGTCTGTCTGTCTGTCTGTCTGTCTGTCTGTCTGTCTGTCTGTGGAGGCATGGGTGTGAAATCAAGGAATATGGCTCACAAATTAAGGAGGCTAAAGGACAGAATTTACCTTGGGAGTTCTGATCAGTTCCGAAGTGTTCCTCTTTCTCTCTATTTGTATCTCACCTTTCCTGTTGGCTCAAGGTGGCAGGAGTGGGAATAGTTTGTGTGCACTTACACTTTTGCACTTTTTGAGTTCATGTGCATGTTTCTGATTCTTTATTACAGCTTTCAAATTGAACATTTTCACCATGCGTTACAGTCCTTTAGAGATTATCTTTTCCTTATCAGTCTTAGTTGTTCCTCCCATTTCTCCTTGAAGCAATGTAACCCCCAAAATTGTATTCATATTCAAGGTTACAGTAGGGCTGAATGGTTTTTTTCTATCCTTTTCCCAATTGTTCTGCAGCTTCAATCTCCTCTGCATTTTACTACACCTAAAGTTTAGCTTAATTGGTAGAATTCCACTGCAGCTTTCATTCCTTAAGTTCATTTGCGTGCACACGCACACACACCGACACACCTATCAGAGTTATCTGACAGTTAATAAAAACAGCGCAAAAAGGAATTATGCTGTAATTCTATATATCATCAACCAAGATTGTGTTTATGCCCCATTTAATCAATTTCATGCATGTTCATCAGTAATATAGAGGAGGAACGGCATGACTGAAGTGAAGGAATGGAGGCTGCATGTCACAGCACTCTACAAAATTCAGAAACTGAAACAAATAGAACAGTGGAGGAATCCTAAGGAATCAGTTCTTTAGGGGAAAAAAATAAGTCCTGCATTCCAAAATCCAGCTTGAAATCTAGAAGCAGGACAATGCAATAAAATAGTTGGTGTTGGACTAGGATCTAGAAACTTTAGTTTCCTGACCCTGCCATAAAACTCATGGAGTGGCTGTGGGCCAGTCACATTCCTTCAGCATGACCTACCTTGCAGGGTGGTAGTGAAGATAAAATGGAGGGGGAGGATGATGTATGTGTCTCACTGAACCCCTTGAAGAAGGCGGAGATTAAAATGTACTAGATAGATAAAGGGACTTTTGAAAGCAACCCTGGGTTCAAGTGTATGTTAGGTAAAAGCAATTAAAAGAAAAGTTAGCTAGTTTTTCCCCTCTGTTTAATTTGAGCAAGACAGCCTAGCTCTTTTCCTTATCCTAAACACCTTTTATAGCGATCTTGGAGATCTGGAAGCTTGGTTCACTCAGTGCACTCATAAGCAGGGAGGCGATTCTGCAATGTATTTTGGTTCATTCAGTGCCCACAAGGAACCCAAGCCAGTTTGCTGGGCCACTCCTCATCTGTAGCACTGTAGAGAGCAGTACAAGATCTTCCATCCTGCACTATGCTGTACTTTGTTACATGCAAGGAATGCTCCATGAATAGGATCAGGGCCACTTTCACACGTCTTATCTGCCACTGGAACATTACACAATGTTGCCAAGGAGCCCCCCCCCTCCTGCTCCAAGGCTTGCAATGAACTGTGTCGGTTTCCTGCGTTGCTATTTAAAGCTACACTAAAGACTCTCTTTCTGGGCAGCATTGCCCATGCCTGTATCCTGACTTTCCTGCGTGTCTGGACTCTACTACACGTGACTGTTTCCTGCCTACACTCTTTGCTATGGATTACCTACACTGGGCTGCTCCTGTCTCTGCTATGGACTATGTTGTTTATACTGTTTCCTGCATCCATGGACGTTTGCCACACCTGTGCCCAGAGCCATGCTGTTAGCAGCACGGTGCCAGCCAGGGAAAGCCCTCAGCGAGCCTGGCCAGGCACCCCCTGGTCAGTTCCCGCCGGGAACCTCCCGCGGGCTGGTCACCAAGCTTGCCCTCGCTACTGGGCAGCCTGCTAGCAAGCCCAGTGTCCTGGAACATCCATTCAGCCCGCCTGGCATTCCCCCTCCCTCCTTTGTCCCCTCTTCCCGAGGTGTCACAATAACAATCAGATTCTAAAATGGCCCATCTAGGGTAGTTGTAGAGCCATTAAAACCTTTGTTTCACCCATGAGAACCACAGGGTAAGGCACCAGCCCCAGGGTACATTTTGGGGTATTTAAGCTGGTCTCCCAGGCCACATGGTGCATGTGCCATTCCTATCCAGACTCCTTGCCGTCACTCTCTCTATTGGATCTAGTGGAGGCATTAGACCACCTCATCTCGCTGCTATGTCTTTGCTCCACGCTGTGACTTGGTGAGTATACCCCAGTTCCGTCGTTCTCAAGTGGGCTACCCCACTAATGCAACCGTCTCTATTTTCTTACCCTGTATTTTCCTAGCTCTTGTATGCTTCTTGTATGTGTGTGCTATCTTAGGCATACACAACACAATTTAGTAAATACACGTTTTGTTATTAATTAGTCTGCCTCTTTATTACATGAGCGTCTGGAGAGGGACCCTGGTATAAATTGGTTAAGATCCGCATTAAATCCAGAGCTAATTCCCCAATCAAATAGAGCAGTTCTGGTAACAACAAAACACCTGGAAGGCAGCATCTTCTTGTGCGAAATTGCGCCAGGAAGATGTGATTTTGCTCAAAACTCCCAGATGACTGTGTCTTCCTGATGCAATTTCACGCAAGAAGACACTGTCTTCCAGTGTTTTGCATGATGTTCCAGCAGCAGGTAAAAATGGCCTAGGTCTCCTTGCAGCCTACCCATGCCTTCCGCCTCTCAACAGATGAGTGACTGTCACAGTTTTTCCACAGCCTTACTATAAACCCATGACCACAACAATGGCTCACTTGCAACCTCCCTACATTTCTCCCCTCCCGGAGAGACCTTCTGCTACTTGCTGTTTGGCCGCAACTGAAAGTGGGCAAGTCTAAGGCTTAACCCATAAGCAGTCAGCCAGACCTATCCATTATAAGCTTTAGAGCACCTCCACTTCTATGATTGCTGGGGAGTCTAAGGAGTTGAATTTCTGTAAAGACAATTAGAGTCGCCAGCTCTCTCTCTTGAAACCTTTAAATGCTTTAAAAGCTTCTCATTTTTTTTCTCAACCTTTTTTCTCAGCCTGTTGCAGTAGGCAAGAACTCCAGTTTGGTCCCACAGCAGGTGGGATTTGAAGGTGACTGAAGGAGGCTGTGGAGAAATGAGGTGGGAGGCTCAATAGCAGCCTACTTTCTTATTATGATGGAACATAATAAGAACATATGATAACAGCTTGCAATCTAGTTTTAACAGTTAATTATATGTTCCTTTCAAAAAGGGAGGGGTTATTTTCTCAAATATTTGGATTTATAAAGCATGTTCAAAATGACATGCTACTTATTATGTAACACTTGTGCTTTAATTCTCTATGGGTACTATGGCGAAGAAAGTGAGATTGTAAGTGTAGTGGTAAGAGAGTTGGACTAAGATCTAGGAGAGCCAGGTTCAAATCCTCACTGTCAAGAACTACACTGGGTCACTTTCTCTGTCTAAACATAATGTACCTCATAGGGGTGTTGTGAGGATAAAATGAGAGGATAATATATGCCTCCATGAACTCCTTGGACGTAGGGTGGGGTAAAACTGTACTGGAAAACCATTGGTTTAGTTACTGACATTTCCTTTCTTCTGCTTCAGCAAAAAGAGAGAAAGGCAAGGAAAACATAATTAGGATCTGTCTCTAACTGTGGTGTCCCTAGGAAGATTTTTTTAAAAATAAAAAGGAAAATTCTGCTTCCTACCAAGATTTAGGTGAGTTGAAAGAAAGTTCCAGACGTCTAAGGTTAATCCAGGTTAGGCATGAAATAATCACTTTATTCGGCAAAATAGGACAGAAAACACTTATATACTCCCACCTGTATGAGTAGAGCTGAGAATGTGAAAATAACACTCAAATGTTTTTCTTTCTTTTTTCTTTCACTTAGTCACAGAACTGGTTCACACTTAGAGCCTTGGCTGTCTGATCGAGATGCTATCTGAAAAGTAATCATGGGGTTAAACATGCAGACATCTTGGCTGCTTTTCTTTTTAAAAAAAGATCAGAAGATTATGTGGACTTCTACTGAACATGTATCTAATTTGGCCCTCAGCATGTTGTGCCTCAATAAGAGGGACCCTAATATAATCTTTTTCTAATGTCTTTAGATAATGGAGGTAACTAGATTAGACTATTATCCCTATAACCACTAATAAATAAGATTTACAGAGAGAAATTAATTATGTCAATTAATAGTCTCTCATTAATTGTCTCATTGCACACTAATGTAGCTTAGCCAAGCTCACTAAGCATTCTAATTGTATTTTTTTTCTTAATTTCTGCATCCTCCATAATTTCATTGGGAGAATGTTGTATTATGTAATTGACCTCCAATGTCATGTTTGTAAAAGAGCAGGTGTCCCTTAATATTAGGGAGGTTTTATTATCTCAGAGAGACATTTCTACAATTCCTGGTTTTGTGTCCATAATAAAATGAAAGGAAGGGGAGAGGGGTAACTCTTAAGTTACTGGCCTTGACTTTCCATTTCAAATGTTTAGGATAGGGCTTTATTAAAACCCAGAAAGAAATATCACTGGTTTTATCAGCATACCCTTAAAATTCCTCAGACATTTCATTTTTGGAGCAGTCTCAAAATTTGCCTTATGTTTTGCTGTAGGCAAATTGTATTGGCATCCTAAAGATGTGGAAACCACCCACGAGAATTTTCAATAGTATTAAAAATGTTCAGCTTCCCTTAATAACTCAGGTTGTCCAAGGTGGGCTCCAAAAATTTGCATTGATATGATGTGATGTCATTCTAGGATTCAGAGGAAACTCTACGGTTTTACTGAATCCCAAAGTCTTTACCGTACTACAGAAGTGCATTTCCTTTCCCTATGAGATCTCAAGAACATATCACATGTCATATAGTACATTTTAAACAACTCATCAGAAAAGTTCACATACCATAATATAGTAATGGCTATCACAACATCTGCTCAGTTTGCAATAAACACTTTAGGAAGCCAATACAAGCATGAGCTTATTAGAGAGTTCCTTTCTCCAGCAAGAGCTCAGCATGCTCTGAAGGTAATTTCATGGCAAAACTGCTTTTCATAACAGACAGTCTGGATACAAATCAATTCAAATCTAACGTATGTAACTCAGCTTGGTGGAGTGTGTGCAAGTAAAATGGACATAATGGAAAGAAAAGACAATCTAACAGAGTATTTCCATAAAGAGATCTTCTTGCTTCTACCCCCTCAATACAACCCCCAAAGGCCCCCTGGAATGCTATTCCTAAGAGTCAGGCTCCAACTATCTCTGTCACATCCCTTTTATGCTTGCTTGTTGAGGATGGGCGGTGGCTATTCTTCAGGAATTGGCAGGGCCAGGGCTCATTTTGAGGGGGAACACGCTGGAACGGCGTTCCAGCAGTTCCCCCAAGTCAGGTGGCCCCGCTTACCTGACTTTAGAGCCGTTTAAGCCTTGTTTGGGCCAAAATGGCCTGAATCTGGGCCAAATGGCCTGGATCAGGTCAGTGCAGGGAGGGGGGACCTTCCCCCGCCTGGCAACGAATCAATCCCAGCCGTTTCATTCCAATCTGTGCCGAAATGGGCCCAAAACAGCCATTTTGTGCCATTTTGAGACTGTTTCAGCATGGATGGGGCTGGATCAGGTCGGCACTGGGTGGGGGAAGCCTCCCCCACCCAGTATCATCTCAGTCCCAGCTGTTTCGACCCTGATCCAAGCCAAAATGGGCCCAAAATGGCCATTTTTGGCAAATTTGGGCCAGTTTCAGCCTGGATAAAGGCCAACATGGCCCATATTGGGGCCAACACAGCCCACCCAGCACCAACCCAGTCATGGCCATTTCGGTCCCAATCCGGGCCAAAACGGCCCAAAATGGCTATTTTGGGCCCGTTTTGGCCCAGATCAGGGCGAGAAGGCCCAGATTGGGTCAATGTCAGGTGGGGAAAGCCCTCCCCCACCCAGCATCAATCTGGTCCCAGCCGTTTTGGCCCTGATTCGGGCTGAATCTGGCCCCAAATGGCCATTTTTGCCATTTTGGCCCCATTCCAGCTGGGATTGGGGCCAGAAGAGCCGGGATCAGGTCGGTGCCGGATGAGAGCACCCTCCCCTGCCCGGCACTGATCTGTTCCTGGCTGTTCCAACCCTGATCCGGGCCCAAATGGGGCCCAAATGGCAATTTTTGGCCATTTGGGGCCCATTTAGGCCGGGATCAGGACCAAACCGCCAGGATCAGATTGGTGTCTGGTGGGGGATACCCTCTCCTGCCTAGCACTGACCTGATCTGGGCTGTTGTGGGCCCGATACAGGCCAAAATGTGCCCATAATGGCCATTTTGAGCCATTTTGGTCCTGTTTCGGCATGGATTAGGGCCAAAAGGGCCCTGATCGGGCCACTGCCAGGTGGAGGAACACTCCCCCATCTGGTAGCAGCCAAATCCCAGCCATTTCAGCCCTATCAAGGGGTGTGGCATATGCTAATGAGTTATGCTAATGAGTTCTTACAGCTCTTTTTTACGAAATGACCCCTGGGCAGGGCTATCACTTCTAGCTCAGCTGTGTTTTCTTCTTGGGCCCTGGTGGTCCCTTGCCATACATGACTTTTAACTATAAGATGCCCTTATCCCAGCAGTATGTTTGGAGAAAAAATTGTTAAGTTTTGGGCCCCACTTAAAATCAAACTCAAAATCATCTTCGACTGGTGGAACAAAAGTGTTTTTGGTAATTCCCCTTGTTACATTGCCCCAGCACTGTTTGTGCCTGACTATTTGTTGTCATATAAAAGGCAGCATTTTGGACAGTCTAGTAGACTAAAGTTCCAGGAAGAAATTTATATTCAGTGATCATCAGTACTCCACTGATGATACTTTGAATCCAAACCATTTGTATTTATGTAAGCAGTTTGCTGAATGTGTTAACTGTGTAACTGAGTTTTGTGTCTTCTAAGGATTCCCCCCATCCTCCACCCCACACAACTGGCCAGGGCTATCTTTTATACTTGACTATTTTCTGCTGCTTTTTAAATAAGAATTATATCTAAAGCTTTATCTAATACTTTTAATGTTGTTTATTACAACTGTTTTTTAAACAATTTACCCTATCCTAAGCTCCTTTGTCCCATCGCAACTAAAGAAAAGACTGGGCCATGAGTCAAAAGTTGCTTTGCACTCCAATCCAAAGATCAATAAAGGTTGCACTAAAGTCACTGGAATTCTTCCCAATCACATTACCGCCCCCAGCAAGACCCATTCATGTAACTGAAATTGATTCCCATCCACATTGTGATGTTCAACTGGGCTTCACTGAAATATCTGTTCATAGAGATGGGGATACATACCTGAAGTTGAATCCACTAACTGTCTGCGAGATTCAGCATTAGAAGTATGTCGGAATAAAATGTTTAAGCTCTAGATGTAAATTGCTTTTGCTCCAGAAACCAATAAACATAGAAATCAGAGATGCTTCAAAATCATGTTGACCCACTGGTTTGACCCCCCAAAAATCTCAATTTCATCATCATGTTTCTATCGTGCCATTCAAGTCTATATTTATATGCTGTTTTCTATTTTCTCCTTCTACATATTTTCTATTACTTACATAACATTTATTCTTTTGTGACAATTACTTACAAATGGTATGATAGTACCATTAAGGGTCGGGGGCAAGAGGAACACCAGCAAGAAAAAAAAGTGAAATATAATGGCTCTCAATGACAGTATACATCAGCAAAAAGGGAAAATGTATAAATCTCTAATAGAAATCCAGGCAGGAGAACAATTATTCCCACATTGTATATTGTACATCATAGGAAAGTGAATGTAAATGAAGAATAACTCTGAACACACCCAGGTTAACAGACAATCTCTCCATGCATTGACTGAATGTGCAGAGAGGACAGCAGGAATGAGTGTACTGTCTTCACCCCCAATCTCTGTGTGACTGTTGGCTTGTGAGCACAGTGAAATGTGCAGAGAAAGTGTCTGTGCGAACCCTCCCTCCACAGGATCAGCAACAGGGAAGGAGCATGCACATGGACATTTCCTCCATTTGTTCATGTTGTGCAGATGACCCAGAAACCACATAGTAGTGGAGGACAGGACCAGGATGGTTCTACTACTTTCCCTCCACACATGTTCAGTCAGTGGTTGGAGTGGTTATAAGGAGAGTGCTGGAATGTTCTAATGTCAAAGAAATTATGTCCTCTAGGAATGACAGCCCAAGGAAGGAAAAGTAGCCCCAAGTGTCTGTTAACAGTAGAATAAACTACACTCTCAGCTGATAATCTTCATCCTAACTATTGTTCTTCACTCTGAAGAAAACAGAGCTTGTCATTTAAGAAATTTTATCTCCAGCACTAGAAAATCATTGCTTCCTCACACACAGATAATAGCACAGTGCCCTTCATACAAGTGTTAAACACCAATCAGGTTGCAACCTAACCTATGACAGCTAAGGTAGGGAGCAATTCACTCAGCCCTGACATGTTTCCACTCATTGGAAAGAATTCTGCATCTGTTCACTCTTCAGCAACCAAAAGCCATATTGACATTACAGATCTCAGCAGGGTTGAAAGAGATTTAACTGTTATGGTTTCCCACAAGGAGCCTTAGTAATTGTAACTTTATAGGAATGCTCAGAATTCTTTTACAGATCTCTAGGCCCCAGAAGACAAAACTTTAATTTCCAGACATCCATGAAGCAAGCCATGTGTGCCCCACTGGATCACACTCTTTGTAATAAATTATGTTAATCTCATGACATAAGCCACAACTTTTGTAACAGACAATAAATTATGTGGTGTTTACTCCCCCCCCCCCTTTATCTTGTATTTTGGCCAGTTGACAATGAAGTTATGAAGTTGTATATATTGAATCTTGAAATTATTGATGTAACTATACTTTTTATTGTCATCAATATTTTGACCTCTGCTTGCAGCAGTAAAAATATGCATACTAATTAGCTATTAAAATGAAACCTGCTTATGAAATGTGTCCAGATGACCCTTTTCTGTAATAACACCTTGTGTACATAGCTGTTACAGTGATATAAAATGTATAATAGTTTATGAACTTTACATGCTATTTAAGTATGTAAACTGGAAAAAAATGATTTACAAATGAACATTGTGAAATTATTATGATAACCTAAACTGCCTCACTATATCACTGGGTTCCATTAACACCAAAAGTTCTATTGCACAATTGCACAAGCCAGAAGACATAATTTAACAGCCCCAGAAAAATCATAGGTACAGGGGAAGAAATTTGAGATATTCCTTGAGACACAATCTGCCTACTGCAGGATAATATAAGGGGTTACACGGGCAATTTACCCATCTCTCTGTTTCTTTTCTCCTGCCTTAATTAACTCTCAATTTCTCTCAACACTTTGAAGGCAATAAAGAAACCCCTCTCTTTTTCATGCCATTGTGCTGCTTGGACAGTTTAGCATAGACACAATATGACCTAAAGTTCTATTTGAAAACAATTCAGTATCTCTAACCAGCCTCACAATGAGGAAAGGGTAGACTCGTTTTTTCCATTCTTTTCATTATGAATTCATTTCTGAAAGAACATATTCCTAGGGCTTTTTTAAAAAAAAAAAAAAAACTTTAAATTCTGCATGCCTAGAAGCCACACAGAGGTATCATAAACTCCACAACAGCATTAACGCCAGAAGTCATAAAAATAAATGCATATGTAGGTGATCTTGCCATAGTAGACCACTTCCCTGGGGTGCTCTTTATGTGTGAAACACAAAGATATTTCCATAGATAATTCTTCCTCCTGGATAGGTCTGTCATGACATAAGGACTTTTGCTGATTTTCCGACCAGGAAATTCATCTTAGCCATGAGATGTGAAAGAGCATGGTAGGGTTGAGCAATCTAATGGATATGGTGGTAGGGATGCCAGACCCCCCACTGGGGGGGCAGGGGATCCCCCACCCCCACCCCACATACACCCCACCCCACTTACCTGGCCAGCAGGGGGGAGCACACCTTCCGTGCATGCTCCCCCGCGGTGCTGTGCACTCCTGTGCGCTGCAGCCACCTAGATTGGACCCATTTTGGCCCAGATCAGGCCTGGATTGGGGCCATTGCGGAGTGCAGGAGTGCTTCTGCCCTCCACATCAGCCCAAAACGTGCCCGTTTCAGCCCAGAATGGGCTCATTTTGGGCCTGTTTTTGCACGGATTGGGCCCATTTTGAGCTGCTGTGGAGCACGGACATGTTCCTGCACTCTGCAGTGGCCCCAAACAGGCCAGTTTTTGCCTGGATCACACCCCCCCCCCACCTGCAGGGGTTGAGGGTGTGTGCATGCATCACACGTGCACACCCCCCCCCCCCGAAGGTAATTGCCAGGCCTCAGTCCCCCGCCAGGAGGTTGAGGGGGCCTGACAACCCTATATGGTGGAGATTATAAAAAAAAATTACTTTGTGTATAATTCTGATCATTCGCAAAACAGTTTTGGAAAAGAGAAATTAACAGTTTCTATTATGAGCAACTAAAATAGCACAGATAGATCTTCCAATCTAAAGTGAAGCTTATTTAATATCACACCATTTTGTGGGCATACATATGTGCAGATGTTATTGGGAGATCAGTATATGGGGTATACTTGAGGTCATTTTATGGAGTATAACTACACATAATGAAGTTTACAGAAGTTAGGGCTTTCAAGATGGGATGGATTAGCTTAGAAATATTTTTCAGTGGAGTTACATTGTTAATCACTTTTGAAGAGTGGCATTGTTCTTTGAAACATTTTGGATCTCTACTTCAAGAAAAAAAGGGGGGGGGGAATATAAACTCCAAGATTTGTTTCCATTATTTGAGCTGTAGAAAACTAGAAGGGCATGTAGAAGGATTTCTGTTGCTGAAAGATACTAAGACTCTCAATGAACCATGAAAAAAAAATATTGAGAGGGAAATGTTTCAGTTGTCTTTGCCAGTTTTCCAGAAAAAAGTGAATAGAAATCACCTACAAAAATCTAAATGTTTACAGAACCATAAAACATGGTGATTTAGTTCTGGTTCAGACACTGTGCTTGCTTCACTTTGAAAGCCGCCTCTATATGGAAAATGATCTGGTTTCCTTAGGAAGAAACCTACTTTTGGCATTAAATCTCATGGATATGTGACTATATTGCCTGATGCATGAAATGCTTTACATTTTTATTACATTCACATCTGCTTTTCTTTCATCAAGTGCACCGGTATGTAGGACTCCCAGAAGTTCTCCCATTAAAGCACTTGGTAGACCCATGCCTGTTCAGTTTCAGTATGATTGCTGTGTCATATGATCTTAAACAACAACACCACCACCAGGCCTTATACTAATAGTGCAATCCTAAGCAGAGTTACTCCATTCTAAACCAATTGAAATCAATGGATTTAGACTGGAGTAACTTTGTTTAGAATTGCACTGTAAGTCTGCAAAAGTGTGTTGCACATTAAACATTACATTCATAGAAAGAGCCTTGCAGTGAATTCAAACTCTGCAATTCATGACTTACATTTTCCAACGTGAATGATCATAGTGACAATAACGCACACACACAAGCACATGGAAATCTACCATCAACAACCATAATTAATAGGGATGCTGAGAAATTCACAGTGAATATGTTCAGCAAGTGAACATATGATTTATGACAACCACAAGCCCCAGATCTCCTCCACCCAGTATCACACCAGTCAATCAGCTCCTGAATAAACTTTGCTGATGTATATACCGATGTGTACCAAAAAACAAAAAACAAAAGGGAAATCCAGAAAATTCAGATTTGGGTTTCATGGATCCCCCCAAAATCTGAGATTCATGAAATCTAAGAAAGATTCTCTAATTAGTTAGGACAGATCAAAGAATCCCAGATTTATTTGACCATTATTTCCTGTAAGGAGGGGAAGAGCCCTGTGGTGCAGAGTGGTAAGCTGCAGCTCTGCTCATGACCGAGTTCAATCCTGGCTGGGTTCAGGTAGCTGGCTCAAGGTTGACTCATCCTTCCATCCTTCCGAGGTTGGTAAAATGAGTACCCAGTTTCCTGAGGGCAAAGTGGAGATGACTGGGGAAGGCAATGGAAAACCACCCTGTAAGAAAAAGTCTGCCAAGAAAACATTGTGATGTGATGTCCCCCCATGGGTCAGTAATGACTCGGTGCTTGCACAGGGGACTACCATTATCTTTTTACCTTTCCGATGAGGAAAACTATCTGGGTGCTATCCAGTAGGCTGGGGGGGGGGATTTTTCAAGAAATCCACCAAATTTGCAAGGAATCTTCTAATGACTGTCCGCTAAAGATCACCCAAATTTCAGGAAGATTGGACCCTGGTGTCTAATCCTATGGGCCTGTGAAGAAGATGCCCCCAGCCACTCTCCATTGTTTTCTATGGGAAAATATTTTCAAGTAGGATCTCAGTCAGAAACACATAGGGGCAAGGCTGCCAGCAGCCAAAATATACTCCCAAATGCAAGATGAAGGTCTACAGAGACAAAACAAAGCAAGGGAATAGATGAACCCCCCCCCCCCGAACCAAAGTGCATTAATAACGGGGACCAACATCAAAATAGATAATCATGTAAAAACAGACCAAACTGAAGCAAGGGGCACTGTTGCAACTTAGCCCAACTGAAGCAGTGTCACTCACAGAAGACAAACAGACAAGGAGAGCTCCTGTATGGATTGGCCACTCACTCCCCTCTCTCTCTCTTCCTCCCCTCTTGGAAAAAAGTGGGATAAGCCCAGAAGGGAACCAGCCAGAGGCTGAATCCATGTTTCCCAGATTCACGTGGATTTACCTGGATTTATCGAGAGGCCTGTATCCAGGTTTCCAGATTGGATCTGGGATTCTCTGGTTTGATTTGGGAAAGCCAGATTAAGCCAGATCAGCAATAATCCATCTTTTTTTCCCCAGATCCCAGATCCTGATTGCATACCCCTGGATGTGTAGCTGCTTTGGCTGCTAACCTTTATCACATTATGATTTGTCACCTTCTAGGTATCTGAGCCTTTGAAGTTGCTACTGGATCTCTTTCATTTATTTCTCACCAAAACAACACATGAAACAAGCCAATCAAGCGACACTTGCTCATGATGCAATCAGTGGGCTAGAAAACATAAAGAAGTGCTTTCCCAGGACAGTTAGTTCTCCTTCATGTACCTTGAATTGCATGGCTGATTTTTGTACAGATTTGGAATCTTGCTTATAAAATGTTCTTTTTTCTGTGTTTGGGTGATTCTTGCTGAGTTCTTAATTTAACTTTTTAATATACCAAGCCACTTTACAAACAAAACAAAAAGGCATGGAAGAGACCTCTGGAAGTATAAACTATAACTCTCATGGGACTTTGCAGAATCACATGCAAAATGCTGCTGATGCAAACACATTGGCAGCCATTTATAGAAATATTATTAAAAACTTCAATTAACATCAAATGGTTAACAGTTTATGAGTGCTTTATATGCCTGGGCACTTCTCTCACTGTTCATTTCAATTTTTTGCCATGCAGCAGCAGCATCCGTGTGTACGTGGAGAACTAACTCCACCTGACTGTGATTCTAAAACATATATGCACAAGAAGTTGGTTACTCTGTACTGTAAATATTAAGGATACATTGAAAAAACTCACAAAACAAGAGTGAGTATATCTCAAACAACCAAGTGGCCCTTCCCTTGCCCACTCAAAGAGATGGTCATCCACCCGCTACTTAAAAATCCCTAGACAAAAATGATGTGGCCAATTATTGCCTAATCTCTAATCTGCCTTTCCTCTGCAAAGGTATTGAGACATCCGTAGCTGTCAAACTCCAGGTCTTCATAGATAATTCCTGTTCTCTGGACCCTTTTCAGTATGGATTTAGGCTGGGTTGTGGGACAAAGATGTCTCTGATGACTTTTCTGTCCTCAAAATCAACTTGGAGACTTCAGCTGGTGCAGATCACTGCAGTTCATTTATTATCAGGACCTGGGCAGAAGATGCATATTACTCCCATTATTCAGTCACTCCATTGGCTACCCATCAGTTACTGGGCTCAATTCAAGGCTTTGGCTATCACATACAAAGCCATGGCCTTGGTCCCTCATATCTGCAGGACTGTTTCTTTCCCTATGCTTCACCATGGCAGCTTCACTCATCTGAACGAGGCCTTCTGCTGATACCACCTTACAACTGGGCTAAATCAATATCTTCCCATACACATGTATTCTCTGTGGTAGCCTCAGTTTATGATATAGCTGCATGAGGAGGTCAGGAAAGCTCCCACTCTCCTGGCTTCCACAAATTATGCAAAACTGAAATATTCAGGAGGGATTTTTTACACTGGTAATGGGACTGTGCTGTAAGAAATGGCTGAGAGAGTTGCTTTGGTAAAGGAACAGGGACTGTAGAATATACTACTGGGTTCTCTCTGTTGATGTAGATATGCTCCTTCTGAAAAATGTCTGCATCATTAAAGATATTATGTTTAATTACTTATGCTTTGTTTTAGCAGTGTTTCATCTCTGTATTTGGATTTATGCTCTTTTTAAATTTCTGCAACCCATACCCTACTGTATTTATTCACTGAATGTCACAGCAGTTGATTGTACTGACATACACTGTGTAATCTGCCTTAGTTCTCAGGGAGAAAGACAATGAATAACTGAATGAATGACTGAATGACTGAATGACTGAACGAATGAACGAACGAACGAACGAACGAACGAACGAACGAACGAATGAATGAATGAATGAATGAATGAATGAATGAATGGGCCTCTTCATTGAGATTGGTGATCAGCACAGGAACCAAACTGGTGGGTGCTTGAGCATTTCTAATTATTCATACTTTCATATCTTCAAGGCTAAAATACAGCAATATACTCTACGTAGGGCTGCCCTTGATAATTCAGAAGCTTCCTTTCATACAACTTACAAATGCTGAGGCCACTTCCAGTTTGGATAGTAGAAAGGGTATCAATCCAAAACCTTCTAGGATGATAATAAAGAAAACGGAAAAAATCCAAAAATGCAAAAAAGGGTTTTGGTTCAAAGCAGACCTTATGCTAGCACTAAGTCTTTATTGACTCCTGGGCTCAGTTCTCTGTGCTGGTGAAGAAGGCCTATAAATCCTAATATTGACTGGACTCACCAGAGTGGATCCTACCCCTATCCTCCCATTCCACTGAGAAAAGTTCGAAGCCTTCTCCTGTTTAGGGAGCCTTCCCCCAACAAATGGAGGAAAAGCCGTTGAAGTTGGAAGAACCTTCTTTGGCTAGAGAAAGGCTCTTTGGATCCATTCACCCTATCTAACATTCTGTCTCCATCCTGATGAGCTTTAGATTATTCAGGAAGGCTCTCTTAGATGTTCAAACTATATACTACATCAAAACCACAGTATCCTGATATGCTAACCCTTAACTTTGGAATTTTCTTCTCCTACAAAATCCTCTAAAGCCCAAGCCTGAGCGTTTTGTACTATATGGAATGTAGTTATATATCATATTTATAGTTATTTCTATGATTGCATTATTTATATGCATTACATTCTGGTCTAAGCTTTTACACAATGGCACCAGACCATTTCCCATTTGCTTCTTTTTATATTTGTTTACATTCTTTTCAATAGATTTGATTCTTCAGCTTTTTCTGTCTAGTATTTATAGACAATGTATATGTCATTTATGCATGCAATATATGTGTGTGTGTGTAAATATACATTGTACAACATTAATTTGTTAATGCACAAATAGCATTAAAATGCATACAGTTTTCAAGAAACATTTGGTGCAAAGAAACAGAAAACAGCATGAAAATAAACACATACTTTCACACAGGGGAGATGTGAAATTAAAATGGATAGGAGAGAAGGCTGAAGCAGCAGGAATAAGAAATGGAAGGTCATGACTAGGTAAAGCTTTGCCACTAAGAGAGACCATACATCTTTCTGTAGCATCATGGTAGAATGAAGGCAATAAGATATTATCACACACAAAATATATATTTGATTTAGAATCATAGAATTATAGAGTTGGAAGGGGCCTTACAGGTCATCTAGTTCAACCTCCTACCCAATGCAGGAACAGCCTAAAGCATCCCCAACAAGTATTTGTCCAGCCGTTCCTTGAAGACTGCCAGTGAGGGGGAACTTATCACATCCATACACAGCCAATACCACTGTTGAATAACTCTTAATGTGAAAAAGTTTTTCTTACTGTCCAGCCAGTACCTTCCCTCCTGTAATTTAAACTCATCATTGCAAGTCCTATCCTCTGTTGCCAACAGGAACAGCTCCCTTCCCTCTCCTGAGGGACTGCCTTTAAATACTTAAAGAGAGCAATCGTATCTCCCCTCAACCTCCTTGATCTGAGATATTCTATAGGAATTTTTCAGACCTCTTAAAAATAAAAAGTGAAAACTGGTATGACCACTTTTGATTATTAAAAAGTTGAGAAATTGCAACTTTAAATCCCGCCAAGTTAAAGAACACTACTTCACAATTTAGCCCAGTAACCAGTAAAAAGCAGTTAGCACACTTCATATTTCATTTGATATTGACTTTCCTTGTTAGTTTTCACCATGTTGCCCTAATCTACCATTCTTTTGGTGCAATCTTATGCAGGAATACTCCAGGATGAAACTGTTAGTAGTCTATGAGGAAGTTCTGTGTAAGCCTTACACAGAACACAAGAGCACAGCAAAGCACTAGTATAGTTTCCATTTATTCATTTATATGTACACATAAGGACCAAAAATCATTATTTTCCTATTACTAGGAAAAGAAGCAGTAAACCCATACTTAGCACAATGTTTTGGGTAGTTTTTACATCAGAGATAGACTGCAGCTATAATTTAATTGTAATCTTGAACTTCAAATTGGCAATGTCAAAATACTAGAGATGCTACAAATTTTGCCATGAAGTTGTTTAAATATGCCAATCAGATATAAGCTGATCACCCAGCTTGTTTGGTTCATGCCAAACAGCTGCTAATGCCTGCCAAACAGGCATTTGCACATCTATACATGTGCAAAGCTCTTGCTGATTCAAAATAATCAGCAACTTTTAGGGCCACTGTGGACTACTTAGTCAAATGCTGAAAGGTAGGATATTGCTCGAATACAGCATTCATTCATGACTGATTTATATGATTTGTAAGTGATCTAATTATCTATTTAAACAATTTCCTGCTGAGCAGATGGAAGGGGGGCGGGGTAGTGGACCTCAACCAGGCTGTGTGAGAATGTGCATGCACAAAAAGCCAGTTGTGCTGAACTGCATGGTTAGGAAAGAGTACAGTGAAGCAACTTGCTGAACAGCCATGAATGAAATCAACAATGATCCCAAATTCATATAGTTAAGGTGCTAAAAGTGCTCAGTGCGAATAAGTCCATCATATGAATTGTTCCATCATACAAATTGTCATATAACAAATATCAGCAATGGTATGAAATCACAAATTTCCTTTAGACATCAACGGTGGTATACAAGTCACAAAATTTCTACAAGCAGTACATGTAAACAATACATAAGGTGCTTGGAAGCCCTAATAGTCCAATATAAAGCCAGAATTTCCACAAGAATGTAGTGTCCAGGTTATAGAAGTCTTCTCTTGAATAATGTACGCTGCCTATGGGGTTTGCCGGCATGCAAAAAGTCCAGTCCCGTTTTGCCCCAAGGGCTTCTTCATAGGCAAGATATCTGTTTTCCAATTCAATATAAGTCAAACATTAGATCAACATTTTACAAGCAAAAATTTACCAAGCCACTTACAACATATCAACTCACAGACCAAGTAACAGTCAATCTCATTCCACATTGCAATTCCTTCCAGTCAATCTAGTGTCATCACTGTGTAGAAAAATGGAAGGATAACTTTGTTGTCCCATGCTTTCTTAAAAATTAAATTTCCTCTACTTTGCTTTGAAATCACATGTAGTTGTTTCATTCAACTAAATTGGTCTGCTCTAGAATAAACATGTTATGGATTTGAATCTCCATTTTAGCCAGTAAATAATTGGATCATTCAAACTATTTGACAATACAATGCTTTTATTAGCTAGTAATTTTATTATACTTGTGAAAATAAATTTAACAATATTGGGTGCTGAATCGTGTTTGTGTTTTATATTACTTTTCTCCTATATTTTCCCCTAAAGAAACAAAGGTTGGTGTTCAGGGAATTGAAATATTAGTGCAGTGAGACAGTGATTACCAAATAACAAAGTAAACTGAAAGGAATGAGAGAAAAAGAAAAAAGATAGAAATGGGATAGGACATAAAGATGTTCTTAGTATTACAAACTGGCACTGCTGTACATAACTGTTGCTGCGGAAAATATCTGCAGTTCCGCATGTATCCAGCAGAGGGGGAACAATGCTACACTGAGGTGAGCTATTTGCATATCAGACTGAATACTTTATATTGTGAACAGGCAACTAAAATGAGAAGGAAAAAATAACAGGAAACAATTGAGATAACGCTGTTTTCTTTCAGTGACACAGAAATGGAGCTTCACTGATTGAGAACTAGAGAGAGAGGTGCTTCACTGAAAGAGAGAAAGAGCGAGCAAGAGAGGCCTGGCCATGCATGGTCAAGCCTAGAGACGTGATATGTGTATTGTGAAGCTGAGAGAGAACATTAAAGCTTAGTAATCAAAATGAATCACCTGTGAGTCTTGAATAAATTACCCACTTCTCATAGCTATTTGGCAAACTCTCTTTAGATATCCATTGCCAGTGCCTGGCAGGAAGGGTATTTTATTTTATTTATTGACCTTTCCATGGCATTCATTATCAAGTTGTCTGAGCTTTCTAATGAATTTATCTTCAGCCCACACTCCTGTGAAGTAGGGGAAATATCCGATGGAAAAACACTGAACCTAATGTACTAACTGGGCTTTCAAATTTTCCTCCTGGTTCTGCTTGAGGTGTGCCCAGTATGATCATTTCTCTGCATAATCAATGGTTCATAAACAGGTAGTCTGCCCAAACCAATGAGCCATTTCCAATATTTAAACTAAAAAAAAAACAGCTTGAATCAGGAATTTAGGAATAAGTAGAGTAAGATTGACAAGCTGGGACTGCGAGGGGTCCTCTATCTGTAAGAGAGTTGTGTAAAACATGATTCCTAAAATGTTCGATATCCCAGTGCTGCATAAGGAAATGTTGCATCTGTCAAAATATCTCCATCTAGTCAACTATTTATTTATTTATTTATTTATTTATTCCCTCTTTTTCTATTCAATGGGGATCTAAAATGGCTTAAAACATCATTCTTCTCCCTTCTATTTTATCCCCACAACATCCTTTTGGGGAGATGAGGCTGAGAGAGAATGACTGTCCCAAGGCCACCTAGTGAGTTTTCATGGAAGAGTGGGGATTCAAATCCAGGTCTCCCAAACCTAGTCCAAAACTCTAACCACTACAGTGCACTGACTCTCTTAAAACAATATGAGCCCTCTCAGGGTGTGTCTCTAACAACTCTAAGCCAGGACTCGGGTTATCAAATGAAATAAGCAGTTCTGGCATTTGTATGTGAAACCCACTCAAGGGTGAATAGTATGGAACAGTACAAGATACTGGTAAGAAAATGGATGAAGTAGTATATCTCATTGTCAGCTTCTAGCTCTGTGAGACACAGACAGCACCAGTAAGAAATAGGGGCCTTGGAGATCCTATTTGGATGGAAAGCTGGCCTAGAAGTGTTTTTAAAAAATAAAATAAAAATAAGCTACTCCCCCCCCCCGAAGTACATTGGATCCTGAGTTATATCACAAAGTGAGAGAAGCTTGTTTGCATAGCTAATGGAATGAGCCTTTGCATTAAAAAAATTCTATGTAACAGAAAATAAACAGAGAAGAGATTTTATAACCTTCACTTTGCTTCCTGAGCTGTTTTTCTATTTGCAGGGATGTTTTTAGGGTAGAATAGGTAAAAGGTAAAGGTGTGCATGAAATGAGTCATTACTGACCCATGGGGGATGTTGCATCACAACGTTTTCTTAGCAGACTTTTTACAGGGTGGTTTGCCATTGCCTTTCCCAGTCATCTACTCTTTACTCCCAGGAAACTGGGTACTCATTTTACCGACCTTGGAAGGATGAAAGGCTGAGTCAACCTTGAGCCGGCTACCTGAACCCAGCTTCCACCAGGATCGAACTCAGGTTATGAGCAGAGCTTGGGCTGCAGTACTGCAACTTACCACTCTGCACTGTGGGGCTTCATAGAGAAATAGAGAATACCAAAATATAATCCTCTGTAATCCACCACTTTCAATCTGAAGTTGTGCATTCCAAGTAGTGTTGCCAACTCTAGGTTGAGAAACTCCGGGAGATTGGGGATGGAGCCTAGAGAGGGAGCTAAGCAGGTTATAATTAGAGATGGGCATGAACCAGAAAAAAACTGAACCGTGTGGTTTGTGGTTCGTCAAATTTCATGAACCATGAACCACGAACTGTCACGAACCTGCCCCTGGTTCACGAACCAGTTCATTTGGTTCACGAAAACATCACATCCAGGTCAGAAAACCATCACTTCTGGGCCAGCAGAAGGTCTGCAGGAAGTCCATCCCCTGTTGCTTAGGAAACGGATTGATTGGCATCAGGCTGTCTGCAGTAACAAACCAAAAAAATGAACCAAACAAACCAGCCTAAAGTTCGTGGCGGTTCGTCAGAAATGGGATCTGATGAACCGTGGTTCGCGAACCATGAACCGGCCTGGTTCATGCTTAATTTTGGTTTGTATTTCGGTTCATGCCCATCTCTAGTTATAACGCCATAGTTACCCTCCAAAGAACCCGTATTATCTAGGGGAACTGATCTCTGTAGTCTGGGGTTCAGTTGTAATTCTTGGGAAACTCCCAGGTTCATCTGGAGTTTGGCACCCTAAATACAAACTATCACTTCTTTGCCACCTCACACCCCTGTATATGCACCTGAGAGGATAGACTAAGTAGATATTTGCTCTCTGAATCTGGAGCCAGACTGGATTTAGGCAGGGCGATCTTAGTTTCTGATCAAAAGGAAATTTGACCACATACACATTTGTTTCACATTGCCTCAAGGCTCAATTCAGCATGATAGTACTGATCAATAAAGCCCTTAGTCCTCATACACCTGCAGATAATGTTCTAAAATTTTAACAATCCCTTCGCCACAAGGGAGAAATTATGTTTTGATGTGAAATATTTATTTCCCTTTACTTGTGGTTGTAAACCCAATCGCAGAGCCTTGGCAATGTACCCCTTAACATGAATCAGTTCTTGTTAATAATAGTACATTGGTTTGCAGTACAGTACTTTAATCTCCCCCTTCAAAGGGTGGGAATTCCTGGAGAATTCCAGCTGTTTCAAAAGCACATCCACACATCAGTCTACAGAGAAGACAACCTGAGGTCTTCTGTTCCACCCACTGCAGCCTGCAGCAATCCAGCTCCTCTCTCCACCTTCTCACATGCACACATCCCGTATCTACCAGGAGAAAAACAAATTAAAGGAAAAGAAAATCCATTTGCATCTCCATAAGCAGAAACCAAAAAGCAGGGCAGTTAGAAACCAAGATGAAGAAAGGGAAAAGTGGATAGGGTGGGTCCATTTCTTCACACCTCTTCCCTTCACTTTTTGTTCAGCACAGTGTTTGTGTGTGGTCAGCCTTCAGTAAAAATTTGGAGTCTACGGCAAGTGTATAACTTCACTTTATTGCAACTAGGGGTGTGCAAAGGCAAACTGTTTCGGTATTCTCGTTTCGGGTATAACTGAAATGAGAATCTGTTTCAGTAATCGCTAATACCGAAACGGCAAGCCGTTTTGGTATTCGCGATTCGGTAATCGTTTCGTATTGTTTCATATTGTTTCGTAATGCTTTTCAATGGGAAAATGCCTCCAGCTTCCCGTAAGCCTGGGGGAGGCATTTTCCCACCGAATCAAGCCAAAATTGGTGGAGACCTTCCTCTAACTCCTCTCTAACAACCCCCCAAGTTTCAGACCGATTAGACTTTGGGGGGGCCATGTTATGGCCCCCCAAACCAGGTCCCCCTATCCTCGCCTAAAAAGGGAAGGGTTTTAGCTTGCTGCTGCTAATCTCTTATTTTGTGCTTGCTGCTGCTGATCTTCATTATTTTCTATGGGGGAAAAATGAAGAGGCAGGCTTGTCTTGCCAGGGGTGGCATGCAAAATGCCCCCCCAACCCTCAGGGGCCCTTCTCCCACCTTTCCTCCCACCCCCCACCAAGGCTCAGCCTGCTCCCACTTGGGGGGGCATTTCATGGCCTCCCCAAGTAGGTGCTCTTTTCTCCACCAATTCCACCTGGGGGCGGCTTCTCTTGCTAGGGGTGGCATTTTGCATGCAAAATGCCCCCCAACCCTCAGGGGCCCTTCTCCCACCTCTACTCCCCCCCCAACAAGGCTCAGCCTGCTCCCACTTGGGGGGCATTTCATGGCCTCCCCAAGTAGGTGCTCTCAGCCCCCAAAGTCCACCCCCTACAGCCCTACACAAACCCAATTCCCCCCAGCAGCCACACACAGACTCAAATCCCCACATTAGCCCCTCACAGACCCAAATCCACCCCCAGCAGCCCCACACCCATAACCCCAGGAACAGGCTGGCCAGCCCTCCCCCTTTGTTTCCTATGCTGGGAACTTTTAAACTCTCTTTTCCAGGGCAATTCCGCACAGCCCAGGGATGCCACAATGGTGGGCACACTTCTGAGTGCCAACTTGTCCCTGGGAAAGAGCACCTGACACACAGACAACCACCCCCTGACACCCCCACCACCTACAGAGAAGGCTGGCCAGCCTGCCCCATTGTTCCCTATGCTGGGAACCAACCTCACATCGAAGAAGGAAACACACACACAATGATTCAAGTTTAAAAAAACTTTATTTTCTCACTTTCAAAGTACAATAGGTCAACAAATCACATCAAATCACACTAATTGTCCCCCACACAAAAGGACTACACAATTCACTACACATCAAAGAATCTTAAAAAAAAATTTTTTTTAACAAACTCTAAATTTTTTGAACAGATTTAGGTTACATAGTAGGAGTGCACAACAGGGCATGAAAAAAGAAGTCCACTAAACAAAATTAACATAAGCTTAAAATCAGAGAAACAATAAAACCACAAGAAGACCTTTCAAAAACACTTCATGAACAGCTTAAATTTACACAGCAGTAGGGCACAAAAGGGCATGATAACAGCATGCTTGCAGTGAGTCACACTACACAAACATAACACAACTCAATTAATATCAGACAATCAGCAAAACTTGAAAACAGCAGTACAAGATGTGGGTTGCACAGCAGGAGGGCAAAATGGGTCAAAAACACTTTCTTTCTTGGACAGATTTAGGTAACACAGTAGCAGGGCACACCCACAGGCAGGACAGCATTGTCTTAGTCAGAAAATAACACAACTGTCCTGAAATAAAATACTCATTTGCTTATCCCCACGACACCGCCTCCATAACAACAAAAAACCACACAAAGACTTTTTCTCTTTCACAATTTCTTTATCTCTATGCGCGTGAGCCCATCTCTCAACCACCCCTCCATCACCAAACTTAATGGGGGGAAACCACTGCAACAAGGTCCAGCAGAACCAATGTCATTTCCTTTCAGTTCAGCCACACAAAGCTGGACCTGGCACTGCCCAGGCACTGCCCAGTGGTATTTCTGGAGCAGTGTTGCAGAGGTTTCTCCCCCACACACACACCAGCCTCAGCATGTACCTGGAAACATCTGCAAGACATCATCATTGGCTGTTGCCCAGCCCCAATTCTTCCCGCATCCCCCCCCAAGCAAACCAAACAGTAACATTTCAAACTTTTTTTTATATATAAATAAACATTTCAACTTTGAAAAAACATTATTACAACTGTTTTTTTTGGGTTTTTTTAAGAAAATTTCAACTCTTAAGAAACCTTTCAACTTTTTTGTTTTTTGTTTTTTTTAAAAAAGATTTCAACTCTGAAAAAGATTTTAAACATTCCAAACAGCAGGATCTGACATTTTCCCATTCCGTAATCCCCACCTAAGCAATCCCTATCTAACCTATTTCTCCCTCCAGTGGCAATCCATGTTTCTGGGGCATTATTTTTCAGAATAAATTTGGTCCCACAGGGTCTGTCTCAGTGCTGGAAGATGTTTTGAATTCCCTTGGGGGGGGGGCTTTCAAATTGCTGGATGGATTCCCTTTGCCACTGGTTCCTAACCATCCTCCCTCTACTGGCCGGTTTTAACTGCGTCTACAGGGTTTTATGCAGGGGAGAGCGTGATTCCAAAGGATTGGACTCGCAGAGGATGCAGGCCACAAGTTGGGCTCACCTCAGTCACTCTCGAAGTCCAGTCCTGAGAAATTGAAGAGGCCAGAGTTGACCTTCAGGAAGGTCAACTGCTCGACTCTCCATGGGAGAAGGCGAGTGCGATGTGGGCTGACAATGTCTCCCGCATGAGAAAACATGCGCTCGCTCTCCATGCTCGTCAGAGGGCATGAGAGCAGCCGCTGTGCCTCAAGGGAGAGGTCCGGCCAGACAGACTCCTTCTTGGCCCAGTAGCTGAGCGGATCGGTGGAGAGCGACTCGCAGGGCTCCGCGAGGTAGTCCCTGACCATTGCCTCCGCCAAATCCTCTCTCACGTTCCTCACGACCCCAGAGGGGACGAGGGCCTACCAGAGCATCTCCATCTCCATCAGCACTCCGGTGGTGGCTGCAGGGGGGGACCTGCGCAGAGGGGGCGTCAGAGGGACCCGCACGGCAGGGCCCCTCTCGCATCCCCCCTGTCGACAGGTGTCCCCTCTCGGCCTGCCTGCGCCTCACCCAAGAGCAGAGCCCATCTCTGGCTTGGGTGAGGCTCCCGTCCCGCTCGGCGAAATTGCCCTTGATGCGCGGGTCACACATGGTCGCCAACATGCATGATTCGATCTGCGTGAGAGGAGTTAGCCTGGCAACTATGCCATGCTGCAGCCTTCTCACCAGTGCGCGCACCGCTGGAATGAGGTCAGCACGAGGCGCGACCCGGTCTGCAAGGGTGGCCAGATTCCTCTAGAGCGTGTGAACCAGGGGAATGACCAGACCAAGGGTCGCCGTGTCTGACGAGACCGCCACAGTGAAGTCCTTGAAGGGCTTCAGGACCTCCACTGTCTGGGTGACGGTGAGCCAATCCTCCCGGCTGAACTCACCTACCTGACTCGCACTGTGGCTCTCGGAGAGCCATGCGTGGAGTGCGGCCTGCTGCTCCACCAAGCGCTCAAGCATGGCACAGGTGGAGTTCCAGCGAGTGCTCATGTCAGTGATCAGAGCATGCTCCGGCACACCTGTCCTGACCTGCCTCTGGCGCAGTTCGTGCGTGGCTGTCACGCTGCGCGAGAAGTGACTCGTGAGCCTCCGACATTTCTGGATCAGTAACTGGAGTTCACAAGTCTGGGTATCAAGGGGTTCCTTCAAGCAGCCCAACCCCAGCGCATCTATCACCACTAGGTGAAGTTTGTGAGCCGCACAGTAAATGCGCTCTTGGCTCACTAGATGCGCCGCTGCCCTCATGTTCTTGCCACCGTCCGTCACCACGCATCCCACGGTGGCGGGTCCCTGGCCTACCCACTCTTCCAACTGTCTCCTCAGGGTGGCAGCGATGTTCTCCGCCATTCGGGACACGTCGAGCACCTCAGCGTGAAGCAAGGCCTTGCAGTAGCCGGCCTGGCAGTCTCCCATCCTTCCCTGGCTAGCTGTACTAGGCACATCCCCCTGGCCCCCACCCAGAACCGCCTCAGGTTCCCACCAGTGAGCAGTAAGCGAGAGGTATGCTTGCTGCACACTTGGGCAGGTCCAGATGTCGGATGTGAAGTGCACAGTTCACCCAGCAACCCGGGACAGCTGTGCCTTCACATGGTCCCTGGCAGCCCTGTAAAATGAGGGCACCACCGATCTGCTCAACGTTGTGTGAGCAGGGACAGAGTACCAGGGAAAGAAATCGTGGAGCAGCCCTGAGAAGCCAAAGTCTTCCACTATGGAGAACGGTCTCCCATCCACCGCTACCATATTGACGATGTGGCATGTGAGGTGCTGGCTCGTCCTCCATATCCCCTCTCTGGGCACACTAAGGCCCTGCATACCAAGCATCTCCGGGAGAGAGGCTTGGCATCCCTTCCCTACAGGAACCCTTGGGGGGAGAGCACCAGAGGAGCCTGCCTCCTTCTGGCTAGCTGGCGGCCATTTGGCGCCACTTGAACTCTCCCCCCGAAGAAGCACAGCCTGATGGTGCCTCTTCATGAGGGTCCTCATCCCAGACGTGGAGAAATGGTTCACATCTCTGCCACGGCTGATGCGCTGCCTACAATGCAGGCACTGGGCTGCTCGGGGATCCTCCATTGTCTGGAAGTGCTTCCAGATTTTGGAGTAAAAGGCCGGCCCATGCTTCACAGGAGAAGTGCTTTCGGGCCCACCCTGAGGCACCTCCTGTGAGGTGCTCTGGCCTGACACACCGTGTCCCACTCTAGGCCAGGCAGGTGGGGATGGACAAGGCTGAAGGGGCAGAGATGTGGGCTCCTCCAACACAGTCTCTGCCTCTTCCTCCTGCATCCTCTCCTCCTGCACAGCCACGAGAGGCCTGCTGCTGGCCTCAGAGGAAACTGGGGTGGACCGCCCCTGAGGGGGTCTCACGGGCAGTTCCTCCAACATCCTCTGGGTTCCTGGGGTGAGCGGGAGTGCAGGGAAAGTCATGTGCTCCACGCTCATCCCAGGAGACACCACATGCTGCCCCTCCTCCAGCAGTTGGGTCTCAACCACTGGAGGAGGAGGAGCCGCTGCAGCAGGCCCCTGCCCAGTGCCAGCCCCTGCCTCACGCACCCGGGTTGGTGGTGGCCCCCCAGCAGCTGCCTCAGGAAAGAGAGCCTTGCGAACCCTCTTCCTATCACCAGAAGCCAGGCTGGTGAACGGCAGCAGTGCAGGGGGGGCCTCCTCCGCTCAGATGGGGGGGGCTGCCGCAGCAGTCCCCCTCTCCCTCTCCTCCTCCTGTCTAGATTTCTCCCTAACCTTTCCCCCGGGGCCCCTCTCTGCTTTCCTCTCTGACATACTTTCCCCTCACGAAATCTAAACTAACTAATCAGAAAACCCTGGGAAAACAAAGGTTAACTTTGTTTTCAAGACCTAACTGATTCTAAATCTGCTCTTCTTGTGGCTCTATTCCCTGGAGATGGACAATCAAAAGTCTTTTTAAGCGACCTGTCGTGAGTCAGCCCCAGCCCCAACTGGCCACCTTACCTACTGCCTCAGAGTCCTCCTCAGAAGATGAGCAGGAAGGGCCAGCAGAATCTCCTCTGGAGTCGGAAGCCCCTGCAGAAGCTATGGGAGAGGAGGAGCAGTCAGAAACTACTGCTGCTGCTCCAGAGGGAATTCAGCAGGAACAGCCTGGAGCTTCTGCAGAGACTGTCAGGGACGAGGAACAGCCAGAAACCTCCACAGAGGCTGTAAGAGACAAAGACTCCCCCAGGGCTAGAGCGAAATCCGAGCCTCTGGGGCCAGCTGAAAGGAGGAAACTTAGAGATAAGGCAGCGTTTCTGGAAAGGCGGAGGAGTAGCCGGCTATTAGCACAACGCCGGGCGGAGCTGTTCGAGGGAGAGGCAACAGCTGGCCCTCATTAGAACAGCAATAAAGGAAGACACTGAGAAGACCAAGCGTGGAAGCAACTCAGCTCGCCACTCCCTGCTACCTGGACGTTCATGTACCTTGCTCTACTGCTTGTTTGGACTTGACCTTGGCCTGCCTATTGACTACTCTTCTGCCTGCCGCTCTCTCACTCCCTGACTGATAGCCTGACCCTGGCACCTGGCCTGACTCCTGGACCCTGGTTTGCTGTCTTGCAATACTGAACTCCTGCCTGCTGTGTTCAGCCCTGCAGTACCAGTGAGCCTCCTGCCTGCTGTGCCCAGCCCTGTGCACGACACGACCCTACTTATGTCGGGGAACCTGTGCCTGACAAACAGCTGAATTCCTCTGGAATTGAGCTTGCCCTAAACCCCAATAACAGGTGAAAGCCTGATACACTCACACACTAGTATGCCTGGGCTGGCCTGGCTCCACCACGGGTGCCAGAGATGGGCAGTGGAACCCTAGTTAGGGGGTCAGTAATGGGAAGCCTATTAACAGCTATTCAAAATTTGTATGTATATATGTATTTAGAAATCAAATATAGGTTATCTCACTCACTAATGCTTTTCCTGCTGAATCCCTATTTAATGTTTTAAAAAACCTAATCTTGGTTCCCTGATCAATTAGGTTGAGGGCAATTAGCCACTGAATGCCTACTAACTGGCCTACCTACCTAAGACACTATTTAGAGGGAACACTGTTTCTGTGGTGTGTCTGTGTGGGATGTGGATGCGGTGTTCTGAAAATGTACCTCCCCCCTCCCAAGCTAGCAAAAACCCACCCCTAATCCCACCCTGCTGTAAACCCACAGACTCACTCACCAGTCCTGCAGTCCAGCGAAGTTCAGGCAGTTGTGCAGCTGGTTCTCCTCTCCTCCGCGATGCTGTTAAGAAAGTTGGAATGTTAACAGAGTCACACACGCTGCACACACAACCCCTAAAAGTCAAGGCCCAGATCTGCTTTGGGCCTAGACAGTCATGAAGCCACTGTGGGGAAGCTGTGCCAGAGTTAAAAGTCAGGTGGCATGCAAGAATTCCCCCCCCCCCAGCCACTGGCCCAGCCAGTGGAAAAAACACAGCACACCCACCCTGCAGAGCTGGCCTGTGTGGGCCAGAAACTGGCACACTCGTTTTTAAGCCTGGGAAGCATTAAATCAAGCCCACAGTCAAGCATAACACAGAAAACATTAAACCAAGCAAGCACAACAAGCAGTACTGAACCCCCCCCTCCCACCCCCAAACATTGTCCTCTTGCCCAACCAGAAAATGTTCCCCTAGTCCAAGCCATAAAGACCAAACTGAAACATATGCTAGCAGATTGGCCCAGCAGCAGCAATATTTTTTTTAATTTTTTTAAAAAAAATCCCTACCAGTCCTCCTCTCCAGATGTCCAGCAGCAAAGTTGATCCTCCACACTCAGACGTCTCCAGGCCAATGTCCTCCAGGTGCAGTCCAGTCCAGAAGAAGGCCACAAAGGCAGTCTCTCAGCAACAGTCAACAGCAACCTGTTTATCCAGCATAATTGTAAGTGCCAGCCAGCAGAAAGACACTGGAGCCACCCAGCAGAGCTGCAGGCCTGTGTGTAGTCCAGTAGGTGGCACACTTGTTTAAGAGCCTGGGAAGCATTGGATCAAGGGGACCAGAATCGGCAAAGCAAGCTACCAATCCTGTTTGTGAAGCATAATTGTGAGTGCCAGGCCAGCCAGCAGGAAAACACTGGAGCCACCCAGCAGAGCTGCAGGCTTGTGTGTAGTCCAGAAGCTGGCACACTTGTTTAAGAGCCTGGGAAGCATTGGATCAAGGGGACCAGAAACAGCAAAGCAAGCTACCAATCCTGTTTGTGAAGTATAATTGTGAGTGCCAGCCAGCAGAAAGGCAACAAAGCCACCCAGCAGAGCATCTGGCCTGTGTAGGCCAGAAGCTGGCACACTCGCTTTTTAGGCCTGGGAAACATTAGATCAAGCCCACACTCAAGCATAACAAAGGAAACATTAAATCTAGCAAGCACAACAAGCATCATTGAAACCCCCCCCCACCCCCAAACATTGTCCTCTTGCCCAACCTGAAAATGTCCCCCCAGGCCATGCCAAGACTAAACTGAAACATCTTTTTGCAGAGGCAGGCCACAGAAGCACATTGGCCCAGCATCAATAAATTTACAAAAATTAAAAAAAAAGATTCCTACCAGGCCTCCTCTCCGGATGTCCAGCACAGTTGATCCTCCAGGCAGATGTCCTCCAGGTGCAGTCTCTCTCCTCTCTCAGTCCTCTCTCAGTCAGCAACAGTCAGCAACAGAGCTGTCCCAGTCTTGCCGCAAATTTAAATCCCCAGCTGCAGCCTGAGCCAAAGATTTGAATCTATTGGCTGGCAGAAGGATGAAGCAGTGGGATTGGTGACTCCTAAAGTCCCCCTTTACTTGCATGACCTCCCACACACTCCTACAGTCACCCTCCCTCCTGCTCCCCCTCCCCTACCTGGTCATTTTGGCGAGAATCTCTGCTTGCTGTCATTGCTTTGCAAATGCAAAGTGCAATGCTATCAATGCACCTTGCATTTGCTCTATAAAATGATGGCTAATGAATTGGCACCTTTTTAAGAGAGGTAATGAATGAAATCTTGCAAGGCCAAAGGATTCCTGACTCATGGAACGAAGCCAACATATCGTTGATTCCGAAAGACGGACAAGATCTGACTAATGTTAAAAATTATCGGCCAATTTCGTTGTTGAATAATGATTACAAGATATTTGCAAAAATTTTGGCGGAGAAGTTAAAGGGATGGGTGTTGGAATTTATTGCAGAAGAACAGGCTGGATTTTTACCTAATAGACAAATTAAGGATAACCTAAGGACAGTAATAAACGCTATTGAATACTATGACAAGCATTGTGATAGGGAAGTTGGTTTCTTCTTCGTGGACGCAGAAAAAGCATTTGACAATCTGAATTGGGACTTTATGTTTGCCACTATGGAAAAGCTGTAAATGGGAAAAAAGTTCATACAAGCAGTTAAAGAAATTTATAAAGACCAGTGTGCAGCGATTGTAGTGAATGATGATTTGACCAAAAAACTGAAAATAAGCAAAGGTACAAGACAGGGCTGCCCTTTGTCTCCATTGTTGTTTATTCTGATTTTGGAAATATTGTTGATTCAAATACGAGAGGACGATACAATTCGAGGCATAAAAATAAAGGAATTTTCCTACAAAGAGCATTTGCGGATGATGTAATGGTAATAGTAGAAGATCCAATAGACAACATGCCAAAAATAATAGATAAAATAAAGGAATTTGGAGACTTGGCTGGATTTTATGTGAATAAAAAGAAGTCGAAGATATTGTGTAAGAATATGACAAAGCAAAAACAGCAAGAACTAATGGAGATAATGGATTGTGAGGTAACCAATAAAGTGAAGTATCTAGGTATTGAGCTGACTGCGAAAAATGTAGACTTATTTAAAAATAATTATGAGAAACTGTGGCTACAAATAGAAAGAGATTTGATAAAATGGAATAAATTAAACTTGTCATGGTTGGGAAGAATAGCAGCAATCAAGATGAATGTGTTACCACGTGTGATGTTTTTGTTGCAAACAATCCCAATTATCCGAGACTTCAAACAATTTGATAAAAGGCAAAGGAAAATCTCAGACTGTGTGCGGGCAGGCAAGAAACCCCGTGTGAAAATGAAAGTATTACAAGATTCGAAAGAAAGAGGTGGACTGCAACTGCCAAATACTACGAAGCAATATGTTTGGTATGGTTAAAAGATTGGATAATGCTAAAAGACCGTAAATTGTTGACTTTGGAGGGACATAAAAAACTGTTTGGATGGCATGCATATCTGTGGTATGACAAAGTAAAAGCGGACTCTATTTTTTTGCATCATTATATTAGAAGAAGCCTTTTCACAATCTGGAAGAAATACAAGGACTATATGGAAGATGGTATCCCCTCATGGGTGGTACCATACGAAGTAATAGATCCGAGAGCTGTTTATAATGAACAACAATGTTTAACCTATAAAGAGATAACAATAATGGAACATAAAAGGTTAAAAATAAAAACGCAAGAAGAGTTATCTCCTCATTATGGATGGTTTCAATATAGGCAAATCAGAGATCTTTACAACTCGGACTGTTCAAAAGGAGGAATAAGATTGGAAAAGTCGGAATTAGAAGAAGTGATTTTACAAGAAGGTAAAAAAGAAATCTCGAAAATTTATAAAATACTTCTAAAATGGCACACGGAAGATGAAACAGATAAAGTCCAGATGGTGAAATGGGCAATAAATTTTCATAAAGAAATAACAATGGAATCATGGGAATATTTGTGGAAAAATACCTTGAAGATTTCAGCTTGTACAAATATTAAAGAGAATGTATATAAAATGATGTACAGGTGGTATCTAACACCAAAGAAAATTGTGCGAGGAAGTACTAATATGTCAGACAGATGCTGGAAATGTAAAAAGCATGAAGGATCATTATATCATATGTGGTGGACTTGTGAGGTAGCTAAGCAATACTGGGGAGATATAATTGAAGTAATTAATGAGGTTTTGCAAACCCAAATAAATAAGAACCCAGAATTGCTGCTACTGAACTTGGGAATGGAAGATGTTCCAATGCAATACAGAACATTGTTATTTTACATGACTACATCAGCAAGACTTTTATATGCGCAGAAATGGAAAGTACAAGAAATACCAACTACAGAAGATTGGATTTACAAATTGCTGTACATGGCTGAGATGGATAAAATGACAAGAAAACTTAAAGACCTTGATCCAGGAGAATATATTGCAGATTGGGGGAAATTGAAACAATATCTAGAAAAAAATGGGATGTGAAAGGAGGACTGTGGCAGCTTGAGAACTATTGATTTGTGATTTCTTAAATAGAAGAGAGAAGTAACTTTACCATTAATGGGAAAATTTAGCTATTAATTAACCTAAGCTAGTATTACTATTAAGAGACTTTATCAAAAATATACAGTTTAAACAGTGATGTAGAGAATGGATATATTAGTGGATTTGATAGAGTATATATAAGAAAATTTGAATATGCTTAGAGTAAGAGATATAATACATATATGATTTAGAAGAATTTAATGGGAAATAAGTTAAGTAATAAGATAGGTTAAGCGTTGGAAAGCTGTTGGAAGTCTATAAGGAGGGGGGAGGGAAAGGGTGGGGGTTGAAATAAATTAGGTATGATGGGGAGTGTATGTAATAACTATGTACTCACCAATAATTTTTTTTTTAAAAAAATGCACCTTGCATTTGCAAAGCAAAGGATTCCCTCCTTTGCAAGAGGGGTGAGGGGTGAAAGAAGGAGTGAGTCACTCACTCCTTCTCCCCCCCTCCCCTCTTCTAAGAGCCTGCAGGAAGCTTTAGCTTCCAGCAGGATTTTGCTAGACGCTTGCAAACACAAATGCCTAGCAAAAACAAAATGGTGATTCTCAGTCTCCGGAACGATTACCGAAACAATCCAAAATGTTTCGGTAATCGCTGTTTCATGATTACCGAAACGTTTCGGTAATCATGAAACGTTTCGGAAAAACCCGAAACAGGGTTGTTTCGGTATTTTTTCGGTTATCTGATAACCGACTTGCACACCCCTAATTGCAACATAAAACCTCAGGAGAATCTATCTTGGGAAAAGCCTGCCCTAGCCCCTCCTTCTCCGGCAGTATATCTGGTCTGACTGCTCAACAAAGAACATCTCCCACTTGGCCACTAGGTGGTAACTTATGTTAATACATATTTTATCTTGCTATCAGCCACCTTGATTGATCCAGAAAGGGGGGGGGGGAGATGTCAGCCCTTTCCCTCTGCATCTTTGTGTTTTGATTCTCCTTCATACATAGTACCCTGTGAAACAACAGCTTGTGAACAGGAATGCCCTTTTTCATTTGGAAGGGAATATGTTTTCCATTTCATCTATTTTCATTTCTGGTGTTGTTTGTTTATTTGTTTGTTTGTGTTGTTAGGCAATTAACTGGAGATTAAAAGATTGGTCATTAAGGGGGCCTGATACTTTTACTAGAATGGTGGTGGAAATATGGGTCCAGCTCATTTAGTATCATGCAAGCATGTGGCTGCTAAAAAGATGGACTGGCACTGTCCATGGCAGAAGGGAGCCAAGTCATCTGCAGCCCTGTTCTTTGAGTTTTACTGAATATTATATACTACCAACAAACCCCGTTGTGTTTAACAATACAATAGGCTCTAGCAGGGCCTTGTGAGGGCCACACTGCCCTGCTGTGTGGGCTTGAGGTGACAAGGCCCTCCCAATGCCCTGTGGCCCTCTTAAGAAGCCTGCTGCAGCACCATGCAGCAGGCCAATTTTGGCCCATTTGAGGCCGAATCGGTCCCCTTTGGGGCCAAAATTGGCTTTCTGTGGAGCCAACCTTCAGGTGGGCCTGGAAATCTCCTGGCATTATAAGAGATCTCTAGACAACAGAGATCAATTCCCCTGGAGAAAATGTCTGCTTTAAGGAGTGGACTCTATGGCACTTATGCCCTGCTGATGTCTCTTCCCTCTCTGTATCCCGCACTCTCCAGACTCCATCCAAAAAAATCTCCAGGAATTTCCAAACCTACAGTAGGCAACCTGGTGCTGCAGCAGTGAAAAGGGCAAACATTATGTTGGGGATTTTTAGGAAAGGGATTGAAAATGAACTGGCGAATATTATAATGTTTCTGTATAGATCTATGATGTAGCCTCATTTGGAATACTGAGTGCAGTTCTGGTTACTGCATTCAAAAAGGTCATTGTAGAGCTGGGAAAAGTACAGAAGAGGGCAACCAAGATGATTAAGGGGTTGGTACACCTTTCCTATGAGGAAAGGCAGAAGAGTCTAAGTTTAGAAAAGAAATGACTACGGGAGAACATGATAGAAGTTTATAAAATTATGCATGGGACAGATAGACTTTTCCTTCTCCCATAATACTAGAACTTGACAGCATCCAATGAAGTTGATGGGTCTATGGACAAAAGGAAAAACTTCTTTACACAAGGTGGTTAAAATGTTGAATTCACTGCCAGAAAATGGCCACAGACATAGACAGCTTTACAAGGCAATTAGACTGGTTCATGGAGGATAGGCCCATCAGTGGCTACTAGCCATGGTGACTGAAGGGAACATCCACATTCAGAGTCAGTCAGCCTCTGAATACAAGGGCAAGGAGCAACTTCAGGGGGAGGCCTCGGCCTCTATGCCCTGTTGGCCTTCCAAAGTCACTGGTTGACTACTATATGAGAAAGGATGGACCACTGGTCTGATCCAGCAGGTCTTTTCTTATGTTCTTATGTTTATGAAATGAGGGATGCTTTATACAACATATAACAATTTGAGGTGTTTTTTGTTCTCTTTGTAAATACATTAACCAATATATTTTTAGTGATTATATAGGTGGGTTGCAAATCAGCACTCTGCTAGTTCGGCTCCCACTATTGGGAGCCTGCTCTGAGCCCACATGCAGAGAAAGTGGACTACAAATTAAATAAGTAAGTAAATAAATAAATAAATAAATACTGCTGTGTGAACTCTACAGGTGACGTTGGGTAAGTCACTTCTTTCAGCCCCATCTCCCCAGCTGTATTGTGGGGATGATAAGACTGACTTTGTCCACCACTGATAGTGAGTGCTGATCTCTCCAGAAAGGTGATACATAAGCACACTGTTGTTGTTATTATTATTATTGTTAATATATTAAATGCTACTTATTTGTTTAGGTTTCATATGTTTCATTTGGTTAGATTTTGTATGTTCTGCCTTATATATATTTTATATCAGGCTGTGTATATTTTTCCTCAAACTATTTTTGTTTTTGGTTGCTGAGCTAACAGCCCCCCATCCAATTGCCACATTGCCTCCAGCCATTGTGTTCAGCATTTTCCGGTTAGCTTCCACAGTATCTGGGTGATTTTCCATAGAAGTCTGGTTGCTAATGATTCTGTGTGACATTTAATTTGCAATGGAGGTTCCAGATAGCCCAGGATAATCTGTTTTCCCTTTTACACCTGTTTTAAGGATCATGAGTAATGCAGAACTGCAGTACTTTAAAAATATTTTTAAAAACCTTCACATATTTGCAGATACCACCTACAATCCCTCCACTGTTGATGTTTCTCTTCTGTTTTCTAAAAATGAGGATAAGAAACACTGGACAAGAATAACACAATACCTTTAATAACCTTTATAAAAAACCTCATATTTGCAGATCCTCCAAGGATCCCCTACCCTCTGTCTAAAAGGCAGGCATTTCTCTTCTGTTATGCTTATTGTTGTCAAGGTCAGCTCCCTTACAGCCATCAACAAATGAAACTCACTAGCACTTCACCAAAGCCTAGCAATTACACTGTTTCCTCTTTGGACACAAGAAACTGCTCATGCCAATAGTGTCCAGTCCAGGAAATACTGGGTTTGAAAAGTTTAAAATAAAAAAGATTGTTTGCTGAAAGAAAAGACTTTTAATGGTGTGTGCACAAATAAAGATTGACATAATATGGAAATATGAGGTGAAAAACCTCCATACCAGTCAAGTGGCTGAAACATGGGAAATCCTTGGTGTGAAAGCAGCTTTGGTTGCACTGAAACCACTGAGGTTGATTTTGAAATCATTCACTCTGTATTCTCTCTCTGTCTCTCTCCCTTTCACACACACATACATGTACTCATATCATGATATATTTATACCTTTGCCATGTTTTGGACTTCAGTAATTTATTTTAGTATGTATATATCTTAACAATATTGTTTTAAATAAATGAAAGTAAACATTCCATCATTGAAAGATAAGGAATACACTTACAATAATCTATAGAACCTCTTGATTTATCTTGTGTGTTTCCAGAAAATATATATAATTCTGGGCTATGTGTACCATCTCACACTGAGCTTCCTGATGTACTCAGGAGGTTTCACTATAGGATTCCTTAGGCTCCTCTTTTTTACACAATGAAGAAACTTGAAAGTGGAAGGAAGGAACAGACAGCAATATCCAACTAATACTTAAAATTCTAACAACTAGGTTACTACAGTTTTCAAAATATAAAAATGTTGCCTTATTTCTGATCTGGAATGAGACATATCATTTTGATACCCATGCAGTATCACAAAACATGGTTTTTGGTTGTGCTTGGTGGGTATTGACTTACAAGGATTCTGTGGAAGGATGTTGCTATTACAGTTTTTTTGACTGCTTCTAGGATACCATAGAATACCAAGTCATTATGCCCGGACAAATGTATTATACTGGCCATTTTAGGCTGGAATAAATTTCCTACTTTTTTTTTAGACTTCTTGTTTCACTGCCCTGTTTATTCTTTGTAATAGGTTTAATTATATTCCTATTCATCTATAACATTTATTTCATGATAACCTGCAGAACACCTTTTAATGATGAGACCTGCAGTTGGCATGTGTGACGGACAGAACTTAACAGCAGGTTTCCAAAGTGCAGCAAAATCAGAGAGCTAGGAGGGAAAAGGTTAACTATTCCCTAGAATGGAGCACTTGAGTGACAAGCTCCTCCCTCTTCTCTAATTGATCAGAAGTAGTTTGTTGGTTTCTGACAGGTTGTTTGTTTGTCTTTTTTTAGATCAGGAAGTCTGGCAAGAAAAGTCAGATAGATTCACCTTGAGAGTAAACTTTTGTTGATGCTTGAGATGAAAGAAGAACACGTAAAAGAGTATATGATTAAATGGGCAAAAAATGTGGACATGATATATTAATGGAACAATGGGAAAATGTGTGGCTAAAAGGGTTAAATTTGCATTAAGCTCTAGTATCAAGGAGAACTTCTACAAGATTATGTATCGCTGGTATATGACTCCTGAAAAACTGGCTAGAATGTATAAGGATACATCAAATATATGTTGGAACTGTGCTAAACAAGAAGGATAATTTTATCATGTGGTGGACATGTAAGAAAGCAAAAACTTTCTGGTCACAGATACAATCATTAGTTCAGAAGATTTTGAAAATCAAAATCCAATTGAAGCCAGAGACTTTCTTGTTGGGAATGATGGACCATCAGTTGGAAAGAAGTTTTGGAACATTATTCTTATATATGATTATTGCAGCAAGACTACTGTATGCACAAAAATTGAAAACTCCAATATTGCCTACAATGGAGGAACGGTGGATAAAGATTTTGGAATTTGCATTGATGGCAAAACTTACTTCACTGATTAGAGAAAGGACAGCATCTACATTTTGGTTGAATGGAAACCATTTATAGACTTTTTACATGAAATAGATAATAATGATTTGATGGTATGTGGATTTATGGATTAAGGAATATGAGCTATAGAAAAAAGAGGGTTTTTATTCGTAACATAGAATAAGTGAAAATTTGAAAATGATATATATTTGTCAAGGAGAAAATTGGAAGTCAGCCTGTAGTTTAGTTTTCAAGCCAAAAAGAAGAAAGGATATATTTCTGAGGAGAAGATTAATTCTGACACTATTTCTAAAAGGGTTTGGTTCCGAGGAGGACCCCAGGTCTCTTATGAAGGGAAAACACTTTTAGACTAATTAGGAGATAGAAATACCTTTTAGTTTCAGGAAAGAAGCGAGTTAGGTGCACAAAGAAATTGACTAATTCCAGAATACCTGAACTGTCATAGGAAACTTCCTGAAGAAACGTTGTTGTAACAAAGTAAAACACCTCTCAGTGTTAAGAACCAATAATATATGCAAATATGCTTCAAGGACACTATTTTGCCTGTATTCTGTAATACTAACAAATGCGTTTCCATTTCCTGACTACACTTACTTAATCCCTGCCTGTGAAATAAAGTTATTTCTTTTTGAATATTATAGAGTCTCTAGTGCCATTTCCAAGCAAAAAAGGAAGAGGGCTCCTGCTTTCCCCCATTAAGTTCCTAGGCTGGGCTAAAATCCAAAATTGTATCTGTGTGTCAGGGTGGGGAAAACATACTTTCAAAACCACAAATATTAACACACTTCTTGGGGGTGTTCAGTCGAAGCAGGGAAACTGAATTTTGGTGGGAAAATCTGCCTCACAGTGGGGAGATTGAAAGGGAGGTTCTGTCATAGCATGACATTAGAAACAAGCTCCACTGCAATGCATTATCATATAGCTAACTAGTGAAGAGAATTATAGGTTTTGTCCTGGCTTGTTTTTTCAGTCTTTAACAGTTACATAGACACATGAAAAATAAAATGAGTTGCAGTTACTGTATTGATAAACTTTAATGGGACTTCAGGGATATCCATTGTCATAAAATGACCCAGATCCATTTATGTAACTCTATAAACAGTCAGTCATTCTTCTTCAGTCCTCTACCTCATAAGAAGAATAATGAATAGTTAGAAAACAATAGTGTAACATGATAATAGTGTGTTAGTAAAGTGGTGCTGATTCACATCATTCTTTACAATAGATAGGGTTGCTGTACTTTTTTGCTCCAATGTAATTGCCTGTAAATGATTAGTTATTATGTATTTAGGTAAGTAGTGATGTAACAACTGTCCTCTGTTCAAATTGCAAATTATAAGCAGCATGTCTGAAGTCTTTTAGAAGATATTTGTTTTTTGCCATGGCTCTTACTCTCCCCCCCCCCCATTCACACTTTGCCCAACAACCCAGTAGAAAAACAAATGCAATTTGCATATGGGAAAGGGGCCACAGTTTAATAGTACAACATCTACTGTGCAGGGAGAAGGTCTCAGATTTAATCCCTGAATCTCTAGTTCAAAGGATCAGCCATCTTTTTCTTGTAATCAGTCAGTTTATATTGTAATTTAAATGACAGGGCTACTCCACCATTAGAATTTGTGTGCCTTACTTTGTGAGAGTGTAAAGGTATGCCAATACCGTAACAGTATGTCAACATACATCATTTTAGAGGATTGGAATTAGCCAGTGCTTTTTTTTTTAAGTTGCTGATACTCATATATAAAGTTGTACGAATTCCCACCAATTCTTCCTTCAAGCCTTGGGAGAGCCTTTCCCAAAGGTGCCAGTACTCAGTACTGGTAAGTACCACTACTAACCAACAACAACAACCCCTAGAATTAGTCATCTCAATCTTTCACTTTTAAATAATGGAACAGGATAACAGATGAGATCCCTTTTGTTATTTCAGGTAAATTTTTTCACCTACCTTGTTGCTTGGTGGGCCTAAGTTTTTCAGACAACTTTTTAAAAACGTTACATCAGTGTTAGCCAATTCAATTGAACTAGAGACCAGCAGACAAAGACTCATTAGTTGATATCAATATTTACCTGATATTACTATCCTTGCCCATAGGATTTTTGGCTTCATTTGTTGCTCACTTGCCTGTTCACAGCTCTTTCTCCTTAGGGGCCCTGTGAGAAGGCTTTATCTAGCTCTCTCCTTAGAATTTCCTTTTCTCAGCTCTAAGCATCTTATATGTATGTATTCCTAGTGTTTCTGCCTTTCAGTCCACTGATTACTCTGAATTCCTTCAATCTGCCACATTGCTGTTCACACTTCTTTCTATTCCATTTCCTATTTTCCAGCCTGTCTAGCATTGCCATCTTGGTTCTCCTTTTTTCTCTGAATAAGGATCACAACCTTCTCTGCCATCATAATTTATTGAATTTAGGCATTTGAACAGGATCTTGAATCTCCACCAAGTTTCTTTTTGTATAAGAAGGAAGGAAAATATAATCACTTAACCATAATTCTTTTCTCCTTAAGTACTTGATAAAGGATAAAAGCAAAGGTCAGAGAATCAATTGCTGAGAATCAACTGAGTGTGCTTTCTTTAATAATCTAACAGCCTAAAGGCATTTTAGATAGCTAAGGGAGCTCCAGCCTGATTTAAAATAATCAGACTTAACTCATTTTCAAAATGTATTTATTTACGAATTCAGTTCTGTTGCAGTATTGCCTACAAAGTTTATCATGTTGGGAAATAAGAACACATTGATTCATAGCTGGAATTCCTTTGCCCCCCTCAATTGGAACGAAGAGGCAAACACAAGAGTTGAGAACTAAAGGGCGGCTTTATTAAAATTACAACAACCTATCTCTTGGGTCTAACTAGCAGTACAGGTCAGGCCCTGAGATCACTCCTGAACCTCCACTCTGACTTGTCTGAGTCAGCCCCCCACTTTCCCAGGTGCGAGCTATCCATCATATGGCTGAAACTTGGCCTGGCCAGGGAAATTGTTTCACTGCCTTAAAGTTCTCCCATCCAACCATAAAGCTTGTCCAGGGGTTTCCTACCAGGGTATCTGTCCTCACAACTGTGCCATGAAGCAGCCAGCCACTCCTGACAGTCCGTAATTCCCCAGCAATTTGGACATGCCAAGTGTGGTCACCGGCCTGCTCATTTCTCCCAACTTAACCTGCCAAGGGAGAGTAAATTCAACCCACTGCAGGCAATTACATTCCCTCTTCTGACAATGAAAGGTAGGCGAAAAACTCCTCACCCAGATACAAATTGTTGGAAAAGAGAAAAAAAATCCTACTTGGCCCTGATAAACAGCGGCTGTTTCCACACGCTGTTAAAGAGATGGGCCACTCACTGAACACTGGTGTTTTTTTTCAACTATTCCAGATGACTCTAATTTCAAAGCGGAAGCAGGCAGTTTGGCTTCTGTCTGTTCAGAGTCTTTTAGCAGGCACAGGAAAGAGTGGGGAATCCCATTCTCAGAAAAGATGCTGAACAAACAGAAGCCAAAGTGCCTGCTTTCATCTCACTGCGGCAGCAGCGGTGCACTGCGACTTCTTGTTGGCCGCAGCGGTGCGATCAGGCCACTGCGGCGGGGGGTGGATGCATTTTTTGGCGCTTCCCGGTTTGGGGAGCACTGTTTGCGACACAGCGCGGCGGCACCGGCGTGGGCAGTGTTTCGCTGAGTCGGGGGGGGGGCTTGATTGCAGCCTTGGCTGTGGCCCACTAACCACCCTTGGGGTGATTAAGTGCCTTCCCCCTCTCCCCCCCTTTTTTATGCCCAGTGTGTGTCTTGGGCAGGGAGGGCCTGGGTTTGTTAGGCCTAACGAGGGCGTGGTAGATTGGCGTGCCACATCCCTCTCCCTTTTTCTTTGGCACCTTTGGGGGTCCCGAGAGAGCAATCCTTCTGCAGGGCGCCATAACGTGTACCCCTCCCATTTGCCTCTGGTTGTTGGTTCTGACCAAGGCCAGTTTGGTGTAGGGGTTAAGAGTGCTGGACTCTGAGCTGGAGAGCTGGGTTTGATTCCCTACTCCTCCACTTGAGGCCAGCTGGGTGGCCTTGGGCTAGTCACAGTTCTCTAGAACTTGCTCAGCCCCACCAATCCAGAGAGTTTGTGCACCTTTGGGAGTTGTATGCTCCAGAGTGGGTTTGGGTGGCCTTTTTCTGCTTCGGGTGGAGGCAGCCATTTTGGAGGCCTGGAATAGGGGTGCATGCCAACAAGTGAGGGGTGGACAACTGTTGGTTTGGGCAGGTGGCATCATGCCCCCTAAAAAGGGTGCTGGCCCTTCCAAGGGCAAACAGCTGGCAAAAAGGGCACCAGTGAAGTGACCTGTCCCTGTGTTCAGTGTTTCTGAAGATGAAGGGGAGCAGGTCAGCCAGCAGGATATCTTGGTGCGGCTGGCGGCACTTGAACGGAGCAAAGGGGTTCCTCTGGCGGCTGCAGCTAGTAAAAGCAGGGCACGGCCCATCAGGGGGACTTCTAGGGATGCTATGAATAGAGATATTCTTAGGTGTCTGTCTTGGAGGATGTTGCAGTTTCAACATCGGGTGGTACCAGCGGAGCCCAGGTGGCAGCGGCACAGAGGGATGAAGAACCGGTGGTGGACTTGGAGCAGGAGGCTATCCTGGAATCTGCACCTGTGGCGGTGGACCATGTGGAGCCTGCAGGTAAGGACCTTGCACCTCAAATCTGTTCTCCCTGGCCGTGGGGGCCTTGGGGGCACTCACCCACTCAGGGGACATCTGGGGCATCTTGGTGCTACTCAACAGTTTCTTTCCACTTGGGCTGCTTTGGGCCAACAACCTTGGAAGCCGCAAGACTTAGGGCTGGCTAGGATGCAGCCACCCCACCCCATGGGGTGGTGGTGATGCTCTTTGGGGACAGGGGCAGGCTGGTATGTGGCCCGGTTACACAGGAGGGCTTTGGGGTTGTTACCCATATTCTGCTTTGGTTTATGGGTAGGTGCCTTTTAATGCACTCCACTTTGGTGACACCACGCTGCCCCTGGGCAACCACCTGACACAGGCAACTAGTGACAAAATTCTCAAGGGAGAATATGTCGACATGTTTACCCTTCTTTCCCAGGAGTTGGAGAAGGATAAAGATGAGTTGGATGACAGGGACAAGGAGCGGCTTAAGCAGAGACATGTGGATTGGACCTGGGCCAATTGGTTGCTGGGTTTCCTGATCTATGCGGGTGTACTGGCCAGGGTGCAGCCTCAGAGGGCTGCCTCCTTGCTGCAGTACCTAGATATCATTTATAAGTGGTACACTGGCTTCTCAGGTGCTGCTTGGATGCAGTACGATGAGGAGTTTAGGATGCGTGCCACTCTTACCCGACTATCCCTTGGGACCGTATTCACTAACAGCTCTGTCTGCAGGTGATGTCACCAGTGAAGCCCAGTCTGGGGGATCATTCCAATAGTGGGTACATCGTACAGCATGTGGCTTCAGCCCCTTCGGCCAACACTACCCGCTCTGTGGCGGGGCAGCAGGTTCAACCCCGGCTGCTCTGCTGGGAGTTTGCGTTTAAGGGACAGTGTGGCTGGAAGCCCTGTAGATTTAGGCACAAGTTCCCTTCTTGTGCCGGGTACCACTCCTACAATGCCTGTCCCAAGCTCAGAAAGGGTGGGGGGGGAAGGAAACCCGGAGGTGGGGGAGCCGGCAGCCAGCATGCTTCTGGTAGAGGGACCCAGCCCGGTAAGGCTGAGGGTCCTTGAGCAACTGCTTCGGGCTTATCCCAAGAGGCAGGATGCCTGTTTCCTTTTTCAAGGTTTTAGTTTTGATTTTATAATCCCAGTTCAGGGGCCTCGTTCACCGTTTGTCCAATAATTTACATTTGGTCCTGGGGATGGAGGATGTTGTTAGGGGTAAAATAGCTAAGGAATGTGTGGAGGGCAGAGTTTTGGGCCCCTTTGATGAACCCCTGGTTCCTAATCTTAGGGTGTCCCCATTGGGTGTGGTTCCCAAGAATGCTGCAGGCGAGTTTCGCCTGATTCATCACCTCTCTTTCCCCAAAAAGGGGTCGGTGAATGATGCTGTTCCTGAGCAGTTATGCTCTGTTAGGTATACATCGTTCGACCAGGCGGTCAGAGTAGTGCGTCACTGTGGGAAGGGGGCCAAGATGGTGAAATGCGACATTAAGTCCGCCTTTCGTCTTCTCCCTGTCTACCCTGATGACTTTGAGCTCTTGAGGTTTTCGTTTGAAGGGAAGTTTTACATGGACCGGGCTCTTCCCATGGGCTCTTCCCATGGGCTGTTCCATTTCTTGTGCCACATTTGAACGCTTTAGGTCATTTCTGGAATGGGAGCTACAGTGCAGGGCGCGTAGTTGCGACTCCGTGAACTATTTAGATGACTTTTTGTTCATGGGGATGGCGGGGTCTGGGCAGTGCGCCCGGCTGCTAAGCTTATGTACCCATTTAACTGAAGAGCTGGGCGTTCCTTTGGAGCATGAGAAAACGGAGGGGCCCTCCCGGGTACTGATATTCCTGGGTATCGAGCTTGATACAGTGCAGCAGTGTTTTTGACTTCCCCCAGCAAAGGTTGCTGACCTTAAGGCCAGGCTCCTTGAGTTCAAGTTCAAGCAAAAGGTGACTCTATTGGAGCTGCAGCAGCTTGTAGGTCACTTGAACTTTGCTTGCAAAGCAATAGCTCCAGGAAGGGCCTTCTTACGGAGGCTTTGTGATGCCATGTTGTCACTTCAGGTTCCCCGTCACCACCTTAAGGTCACCAAGGGGATGCAGGAGGATTTGGATGTGTGGTCCGATTTCCTCGAGGACTTTAATGGGGTTACTTTTTGGCGGGATGACCTGTTGCTCGAAGCCGAGCTGCAGGTTACATCCGATGCATCTGGCTCGAAGACATTGGTGTGCTGACTGGTGGCCGCCTGATTGGCATCCGTGTTGAATAGGGATTTGACCTTTTTAGAGTTCTTTCCCATCCTGGTAGCAGTCCATCTGTGGGGAGGGGAGTTGTCTAACCACGTTGTCCACTTTTGGTGCGACAACCAGGCGGTGGTTCATGTGGTCAACTCATTGACTTCAAAATCGGGCCGGGTCATGAGGCTGGTAAGGGCCTTTACTTTGTTGTGTCTCCGGTGGAACATTTTATTTAAGGCCAAACACGTTCCAGGGGTTAGTAATGGGGTGGCAGACGCTTTGTCTCACCAACAGATGGAGCAGTTTTGGCAGCTTGCCCTGGAGGCTGACCCAGAACCAACGCCAATGCCCCTGGAGCTATGGCAGCTTGGGAGGCCAAGGTGTTCAGGGCCGTAAGGCTTGCATTGGCCCCCAGCACTCAGCATGCCTACAACAGAGCGGTAGGCCAATTTGGGGAATTTTGTGTGCATCAGAAGGGTTGCGGGTTACTGGTCAAGTCCATTCAGGGCCAGTTGGCGGCTTTGGCATTTATGAGTAAGGTGCAGGGGTTTTCTGAGGCCACGGGGGACTTCCGTGTCTGCAAGATGCTAGAGGGCTGGTCCTGGGAGGTGGTGGTTCATGCTGATCCTACAGAGCCTATTTCTCCGCTAATTTTGAAGGGACTTCTCAAGGCCTGGGGTGGCGTTTGCACCTCGGGTTTTGAGGCTAGGCTATTCTATGTGGCTGCCTTGGTGGCCTTTTGGGGGGCACTGTGCATTAGTGAACTGGTTGTCCAGTCAAAGTTGGACATGTCTGGCCGGGCCTTAATGGTGCAGAATGTTAAGTTGAGGGATGGAGGAGTTTCCCTCATGATTTGCAAGTCCAAAATGGACCAAAAGCAGAGAGGGGTGGTTATTAACCAGGGAACCTGTGTGGACCTTAGGTTACGTCCAGTACGGGCTGTCCGTCGGTACTTACAGGTGCGAGGAGAGGAACATGGGGTGTTGTTTCAGCATGAGGATGGTTTACCCTTGACGTGCTACCAGTTTTGGACAGTGACTGAGAGGGCACTGGCCAAATTGGGGTTGGCTGGCGTCAAATTCAGCACCCATTCCTTCAGGATTGGGTCTGCATCTATGGCAGCAGCCATGGGGTATTCAGTGCAGGCTGATATTCAGGGTGTAGGTAGGTGGAAGTCGTCTGCCTATCGATCCTCTGTTCATCCTCTCACGCGGTTTTAAAGGTTGTACTAATGATGTTTTTCTTAGGTGCTGTGTTTTGCCGTGAAAAATGACGGATTTTGATCTGTGGACACAGCATGATGTTTTGGACCACTCATCAAGCCAGGAGGATGCAGTGTGGGTCCCAGCTTGGCTTGTCCGAATGGGCAATGGTGGAGTGGCAGGGTTGTCGAGGGCTTCGTTGGCCCAGTTTGTTGCCACTCTTGTTTAAAGACTGGCGGGGCCCTGTGCCCCATATATTGGTCATTCACTTGGGTGGGAATGACCTGGGGTTGATTCATGGTAGGGCCCTCTCACTGCAGGCTAAATGGGATTTGCAGGATGAATGACACTTGAATGGCAAGTGGATTGAGTGGAGCACAAGTGGAGGGCTAGTGAACAGGGAGAAATACACTTGCCGTTCAAGTGTCATTCGTCACTTGTAGCTTGGCCCTCAGAGGCATAGACAGTGTCTTCCCAAAACTTCCTACCCTCCTGCCAGAACACCCTGTGGTATATAACATCAAAAAATGCTGAAGTTACCAAAGGGTGAATAAATATGTTACACAATACTGCAAAGAGAAATTGTACTTTTGAAAGAGAATAAGAAGAATCAATGGCTATAACTTTTAAAAAGTGAATTTCAGAAAAGCCCCCGGCCCCGACTTACCTGGGCTGGTGTTTGCAGGCACGCGTCGCAAGGGGAAGGGAGGAGGAGTGGCATTTCGGCTGGCCCAGCACAACCGTGCCGGGGAGCACAGTTTAAATTTGCCCCAGCCGGCCAATCAGGGCAGTCAGCTGGGATTTGAATGGAGGGGAGCCGTTGCCTGACCTGAGAAAAGAGGTTTTCTCTCAGGTCCGCCTGCTTCCTATTTAGGTTGGGCCGCCCGCCCCCCAGCCCCGCAGTTGGCTCCAGAACAGTGATCCCCACCCATCCTCCACGTATTTCAAGTATGGGGATTTCCAATGTGAGTTTAAGCAATTGGTTAGGTTAGTAAGTGTTCTGTTAGATCAGTGTGGGATATCATGGTTGTTTACAAATGTTTCTATGGTTATATGGCTGGATGAATACTTGTCAGAGATGCTTTAGGCTGATCCTGCACTGGGCAGGGGTTTGGACTAGATAGTCTGTATGGTCCCTTCCAACTCTATGATTCTATGATTCTATATGCAGGGCTCATTTTGAGGGGGAATGCGCAGGAACGCAGTTTTGGTAGTTCTCCAAAGAGGTCACATGCCAGGTGGCCCCACCCACCTGACTTTTGGCCATTTTGGGCTCATTTTGGCCTGGATTTGACCCAAAATGTCCAGGATTGGGCCTAAAACAGCCAGGATTGGTCCCAAAACAGCCAGGATCGGGCCTCCGATGAGAAGTGGATCACTCTCCTGCTCAGCAGTGGCCTAATTCTGACCATTTGGGCCCCCTTTTGCCCATTTTCAGCTTCTTTTTGCCATTTTGGGCGCAATTTCGGACCTGAATGGCCAGTATTGGGTCCGAAACAGCCAGGATAGGTGATGTCAGGGGGTGTGACATATGCAAATCAGTTATGCTAATGACACACTTCCGGTGATGGCAAGGGGTGTGGTATATGCTAATGAGTTGTGCTAATGTGTTATGCTAATGAGTTCCTGCAGCTCTTTTTCTACGAAATGACCCCTGGTTATATGTATGTTTTGGGCACAGTTATAGCGTATCAAAATTTTGGCTGAGTAGTTTGTCACAACTTTAGGTGGGTAGCTTGGGCATTGGGCATTGATCCCTTTGGGGGGAACAGGGCCTGCATACACTGTTTCCCCATAGATGGGATCCCCATAAGGGATCTTGGACCAGACTTGGCAGTGGTAAGCCCAACTCAGAGGCTGGCAGAGCAGGCCTGTGTCCAGGTGACAGGGGAACCACGCAGAGGCTACCACCCAGTGTGGCTCCCTCAACCATCATTCCGTGGTTTTCCCCTTTCAGCAGACGGGCTGAAGGGGTGAGGGGTCATCGGCTGGCAGGCGGGTCAGCCAATGCTGGGATCCGTGCCCTACACTGCCATAGCTCCCTTCTTTTCTGTAACCAATAAAGTTGTGGCCTGTTTTCTCTAGAGAAGTGTCAGCATGGTTATTTCCTGCTCAGTGAACCTCTGGCTGCAAAGAAATCCCACTCCTCATAACAACTCTCATTTTTATTGCCTCTCCTGTCTGCCTGAAACTTGGCATGAGGAGTCCTTGGGTAAGGGTAAACCCCAACACAAGTGAAAATATGTCTCCAGCTGAAAGCAACTGCAATAAGAAAAAAATAGGAGGTGAGCCAATCAGGTGTAAGAATTAAAAGATAGATAGATAGATAGATAGATAGATAGATAGATAGATGATAGATAGATAGATAGATAGATAGATAGATAGATAGATAGATAGATAGATAGATAGATAGATAGATAGATAGATAGATAGATAGATAGATAGATAAAAGCTGCATTCAGTAATGTCTTGAATTCATTCTGAGTTTGTTTATGTCTAGTACATCTTCTGTTTACCTCTGATAGGTACTTGAAATAAATACTGAATGTCAAGGAATAACTGTGGTCACCCTTGTCAAGGACAGCACAGGAATACAAGGCCTTGCTGTGAGAAATCTATTCCTGAGATAAATACCACATGGAAGCAATGTCAAGCAATGTTCTGATTAAGAGGTAGGCCTACACAGCTTGTGAACCACTAAGTTGAAAGCAGCTCATGAACTACTACTTACAAGAAATCTCTCCTCTATTTTTTTGTGCCAGACAAGCAGATAAAAAGAAATTTATGATATCTATAATGGGTTACCATAAATGGCTGGAAGAGTTTCCATGTTCTCACTTCCAGTGGGGGATCCTCTGCAGTCCCACCCACCTCTCTTGCTTAGTAGGCCTGTGGGGGTCAGAGATGAAGAAAAGAATCACCATTAGCTGGAAGGTGTTATGTTTCTTCTGGGGAAAAAACTGGAAGTGATATCACACTGCCAAAGGAATCAATAAAAACTCTATGGTAAAACCAGTGGAGCCCCCCCCCCCCATATCCCCACCTCCCCAGTCTCTTGCCAGGTGCCAACCTTAATGGCTGGTAATCAGTGATTTGCTTGATGTGGCACAAATTGTTCCGTTGTAGTCACAGATGTTCATTGCCTATCAGTCTTTGAGGAAAGTAGGAGGGGGTATTTTATTTCTTGCTGCATTCTATGAACTTAAAAATTAAAAGGAATAGTCTCTCTGTAAATTCTTCAGAATTTATTATGAGTCTATATGCAAGTGCAGCCGGAACATTTAATTTCTTTTTCTAATAAAGATCTAGTGTTCTCTTTTTCTTGTTTTTTGGGACAGAAGTAAATAAACTGTACTAAATGTGGATAACATGTAAATCCTCTTCCCTATTGAATCTCACACATACACTCAATGTGGAAGCAACATGCTTTTGCATAGGTGCCGTTGTTGATATTAACCCTCTGTCACCACCAGTCTTATTCAGTCACAGTGTAGCTTTCTGTTCAAATACAAGATGATACAGAGAGGGAGTCCTCTGAACAAAAAAAGTAATTTGGTACTGATTAAAATTTAATGTTAAGGTGATTGGGTTTCCACGGCTACAGAGCAGTGAGCCTTCATCAGATCAGCACTACATGAAATGGCCCAAACAAGCTATCCATCCTGCAAAAGTGACAAGTGCATTTATTAAAATGTCTTTGGCCCATAAATCAGAGCAAGAATTTAAAGACATTTCAATAGGATTGATATATAAATCCATTGCAGCAGGCACAAGAAAGACAGCCACAAATGCAATAATGGAATGTATCCTTTCCACCTTCTTGTTTTACACAACAACCTTCTTTCAGTATGATGTTTGTTTGTTTTACTTCATTTATACTCAACCTTTCTCCCCAATGGGGATCCAAAGCTATTTACATCATTCTCCTTGTCTCCATTTTATCCTCACAACAGCTCTGTGAGGTAGGTTAGGCTGAGTGTGTATGACGGGCCCAAAATCACCCAGTGAGCTTCAGTAGTGGAGTGGAGATTTGAACCTGCGTCTGTTATTCACTGTTATGCACCAGAATAATGTACGGGCTTCTGGGTTGACAAATTTTAAAAAATAACTAAACTAAGGACAAGTAAGATGAGCTTTGTGCAATAATGTTGCTGGTATCCTACCAGCAAACATTAGGGGCTACAACAGAATATATGAAACTGACCCTAACCATCCTGAAGGATAGACTAGGTTAAGAGAGAGAATTGCACAGACAGTAACAATGTCATTAAATGTAGGTGGAGCCATTTTCAATTTAAAAAACAAACAAACTATGCATTATTAAAATAAAATACCATTACCTGCTCCTGCTTCTCTGAGTACTGAGCAGTTCCAGGATATTGTTTACCTAGGTTGGTTCCATAGGAGGTAGTTGTGTTGTTTTGCAGTAGAAGAGCAGGATTTGAGCCCAGTGGCACATTAGAGATCAACAAGGTTTTCAGGGTGTAAACTTTCAAGACAAAGGTTTCTGAAGAAGGAAGCATTGACTCACAAAATCATAGAATCATAGAATCATAGAGTTGGAAGGGGCCATACAGACCATCTAGGCCAACCACCTGCCCAGTGCAGGATCAGCCTAAAGCATCTCTGACAAGTATTCATCCAGCCTCTTCTTGAAAACTGCCAGTGAGGGGGAGCTCACCACCTCCCTAGGCAGCTGATTCCACTTTTGAACTACTCTGACGGTGAAAAAGTTTTTCCTAATATCCAGTTGGTACCTTTGTGCATGTATTTTTAGCCCATTGCTTCGCGTCCTACCCTCTGCTGCCAACTGGAACAGCTCCCTGCCCTCCTCCAAATTACAGCCTTTCAAATATTTAAAGAGAGCAATCATGTCCCCCCTCAACCTCCTTTTCTCCAAACTAAACATTCCCAAGGCCCTCAGCCTTTCCTCGTAGGGCTCAGTCTCCAGACCCCTGATCATCCTCGTCGCTCTCCTCTGCACCCTCTCGATTTTGGCCACATCCTTTTTGAAGTGAGGCCTCCAGAACTGCACACAGTACTCCAGGTGCGGCCTGACCAAGGCAGTATAGAGAGGGGCTATGACCTCCTGCGATTTCGATGCTATGGCCCCTTTGATACAACCCAGGATTGAATTAGCCTTTTTTGCCACCGCATCACACTGACTGCTCATATTCAGTTTACAGTCCACTCTTACCCCAAGATCCCTTTCACATATACTACTGCCCAGAAGTGTATCCCCCATCCAGTATTTGTGCTTCTCATTTTTGTGGCCCAGATGTAATACTGTGCACTTGTCTTTGTTGAATTGCATCCTATTCACAGCTGCCCACTTCTCCAGAGTATTCAGGTCTTGTTGAATTTTAATTCTATCTTCTTGGGTGTTTGCTACCGCTCCCAATTTGGTATCATCAGCAAATTTAATGAGCAGCCCTTCCACTCCTTCATCCAGATCATTGATAAAAATATTGAAAAGTACCGGGCCCAAAACCGAGCTCTGCGGCACCCCACTGGACACCTCCCTCCAATCTGATGAAACGCCGTTGACCACCACTCTTTGAGTGCGGTCCTCCAACCAGTTCCCTATCCACCGAACTGTCCTATAGTCTATTCCACAGTCTTCCAGTTTGCCCATCAGAATGTCAGAACAAAAGCTTACACTCTGTAAATCTTGTTGGTCGCTAAGGTGCCACTGGATCGAAATCCTGCTGTTATACTCTACTAAATCATAATATTTGCTTTATTAAGCAAAGAGGCAGTTCTACAGGGCAGCAAATACATTACTACATATCAGATTCCCAGAGAGAGAGAGAGAGAGAGAGAGAGAGAGAGAGAGAGAGAGCGGAACTACAAGTGACAAAAGGCAGAGATTGGACACTTGTCAGCTTCCCTCAAATTTTGATGGGAAATGTAGGCAGCTTGGCGGAATGTTGGACAAGTGACAGTTGAAAAGTCCATTGGACAGCAGTCAGAGAGCCAAGCTGCAAGACTAGGATGCCTACATTTCCCATCAAAACTTGAGGGAAGCTGACAAGTGTCCAATCTGTGCCTTTTGTCACTTGTAGTTCCGCTCAGAGAGAGAAAGAATCCTGCACCTTCAAGGAGTTCCAGACAATTTTCAGCAGTGTCTCCTTGGCTCCTTTCACATAGCCTCTGTAAAGCATTTGTGCTTTATTATTAATTGTTTTAATGGTTTTTTTGTGCCATTTCAGACACAACCATTTGCCTTGCCAATTGATAATGGATTTTTTCTTTACCTGTTCAGGCAAAGCTGCTCTCATTTGCAATGCAGGGCTGAGCCATTTTTTTTTAAAAAAAAACCTTTCTACTGTTCCCAAGTTTTCAATGTACTTCCCATTTGCCTTTTAGTACTGTGTGAAATGTCTTTAGTGCTTCTGCCAGCAGTGCCTTTTTTATTCCCCCTCCCCCAAAATATGGGAACACACAGAAAAAACACATTCTTTGAAATGGCCACAGTGATTTACATGTGATTAAAAAACAGATGTAAACACTGTTGAAAGGGCCAGCCCCACATCACTCTACATGGAGTTGGGGAAGCAGTAGAAAACAAGTAGGTTAAAATGAAAATGTGAAAGGGCCCATAGTCTCCTCCACAGAAATTTCTTCTCTAGGACTTGTCTCCAAAGGTGATTGGCTGGGAACACTTACCTTCTGACATCTTGTAAGTATCTGATTAGAAGGGAGAAATGCCACTGGAATTTTAAAATGATTTTAAAATGTTGCGAGGGCCTGATCTAATGTGCAGCTCGTGCAGCACCTTGCACCTTTTTGAGTGCCAAAACAGGCATGGGAATGTACCCCAGTACCCCACACTGGCACCCAGAATCACTTCCTCCATACCTGATTGATATTTGGACACAGTCATTCCTTAACACTTAAGTCTAATTGCGGAGGTGTCTACAATTATTCAAAAACATTTTCTTTTTTTGTCATAAGCACCACCCTACCCTCCAGGCATGACACATCTTTAGCTTTAGGCCACATCTCTTCACTGTAAGCAGATTAGACTTTGTTCATGCATACACAAACTGCACAGTTAGTTGGATAGTTGTTTGGATTGTGGCTTTTGAGCAGTTTTATAATGTAATATTATTGAGTGAAAAAGACGGCATATTGAAGGAAAATAGTGCTCACAAAGCAGAAGTGCAGCTGATTTTCCAATGAAAATATATGTGAAAATATTAAATGAGGGATTTTGCCAAAGTCATCATACGAAATAGGATTAATAAAAGAAGATACTAAAAATGAAAGTCACAAATTGAGTATCTATGAAAGTCGGCCAGCATTTTTGTACACTAATCTCTTAGACTACTGCTGCCAAGATTATATAGTGATGAGAACTATATTGGCCATCTGGCTCAGGAATCTCCTTCACTGGAAGTAATTCAGCTTCATGAATTGATCCTTGGCGTAGGCTCCCCTACCCATGCTTAAATTTTGATAAAGACTAGAAAGAGAATGCCAGTCACATTCATACTTTAAAAAAAAATCTAGTGCATTTTGAAAAGGAATAGATTAGAAAAACCACCAAATTAACCTGTTTGCCAGAGGAAAACAACATGGTTGTTCTGTGCCATAACATGTCTATACATACAGTAATATTATAAAGAGGATACTGAAGGTTGGGATCCAAAAATAATGTTTATATCTACATGAAGACCCAAATATTTGCATAGCACTTTTTCTAGGTCTGGGCTCAGATTATTTTGTTTGCCAGAAATTTAGTTTGGATTATTTAATTTGCTCAGATTTATATTTATATGATACTTAGATGTTATATGCTTTATAATTGCCTGTTAACATTTCCATTCCTTTCAGCTGGAGAAACATACCCACTGCAGTATGTACTGGAATGGAATAAAATCTTGTTATTTTTAAAGATGCCACTAGACTCCCCCCCCCGCCCCCCTAACTGGCAACAGACTAACATGAATACCTCTTTAGAACTACATTCCAACTTGTAACTTAATTTCCCTCTCCTTCACTGCAGTCCAACTCATCAAGGATTGTGAAAGTGCTCCTATTCAGGTCTGTTCAATGGAGTTTACTTCCAGGAAATTGTTCTTAGGATTACATTGCAAACCCCTCACCTAATGGATCCTTCCTGCCAAATTGCAGACAGAGTGGAGAAAGCATTCTCATTTTTCAGGCTATTAAACTCTTTTGGAGAGGGCACACAGAGGCAAGATGATGAGTTTTCCCTTTGTTTTTTCTTGCTTCTAGGATCATCATGGTGCAGTTTATGTATGTATTTTAAAACAAAAATGTGAAGGAATGCTAAAACTTGAGCGCACACACTCTAGAATCTTGAAACTTTAGTACAATTTTTTCAGCTGGCCCTATCTTAATTTGCTTCATGGTGTCTACTGAGGAACTACCAAGCTTGCTTGTGCATAATAAAATGCTTCAAACAGGAGAGGACACAGGATACAGTCTGGGTTGGCACAGGGCTGCCAAGGTCCTGTTGCCCACTGCTGCTTGAGAGGTGGTGGGGATTTTTTTTTTAATCACCAGCATCTGAAGCATGATGATGTCACTTTCTGGGAAAGATGGAAACCTTCTGATTTTACCACAGAGTTTCCAATTCCTAGAGCTATCACCATCGCTTCTGGGTTTTCCCTGGAAGTGACATCATCACACTTACAATGACAGCCCCCTGTCCTGTCCCCCTCCTCAACTCTCCCAGCATTTGTCAGGCTTGGCCTGGTAACCCAAAGATGATATGAGCTTTATTCCTCTTTGCCTGACTGCTCCACATTTGTAAATACATGCACACATATTCAGCCCTATTTCACACATACCAGGTGGGCTCACTCCCAGGCTTCCTCCCTAAGTAAGTAATCCAGCAATGATTTAGAGGAGATATTGTATAGAAAGCTGAGAACAGTGCTGTGTAAAACATGGGCTGAGGCTGTTGAACAGGCAGGGTACATTGACTCAGGTTAGTTACCTTCTGAATGGACATTCCTAAAAGAACTAGATATATCACTTACGGAAAGCTAGGAGACAGAACTTGTTCCCAAAAAGCTTAACAACTCTTCTGGCTTGTACATATTACCAACAAGTTTTTTAACTAGCCTGTTTTTCAAATTAATACATGAATTCAATTAAGAAATGACTTGTTTCTTTTACATGGAACAATGGCTGCTTCCACACACGTTGGATAATCCACTTTCAATACTGTTTAGTGAACATTTGAAACTGATTTTCCATGTGTGGAACAAAAAATCCACTTCAAAAGGATTGCAAAAGTGCATTGAAAGTGCATTATTCAACGTGTGTGGAAATGGCCATTATGTGTATCTGCCTTTCAAAACTGTCTAGAAATGTCAGTTTGTCCAAGCTGAGCAATCCAGCTATTGTTAGTAGCTGGAAAAAGTTCTTGTATCATCCCTTGGGTGAAAGATCTGCTCCGGCTACTCATCTGTTTCTGAGCACAATTCAGAATGCTGGTTCATACCTTTAAGATCATATAAATGGCTTGGGATCATGGTATGTGAATAACCAGCTCCTCCCATACTGTTCAGCCTTGCAGCTCTTCCTAAGCCTCCATTCTGTGTCCTAACATACAGAAGTGAGGTGAATGGCAAATAGATTGGACTTTTACAGTGATGGCACCTCTCCTTTGAAACTTATCTGCCTCACCCTCCCTTAGGTTCTGGGACAAAACTCTTCACTGAGGCAGTCATATCTTTTAAATCATACAATGTGCTTCTAACTGGAGGACTGTTGTATATCATTTGAGACTGCAATATATTTTTTACTCTCTATCTGGTTTTTTATGGTGAGAGTTTATATGGATCATTAATTTTAAAGTTAATTTCAGGTTGTTTTTATGATTTTACTATATTTTCTTTGTGAGCATCCTTGCATAGGTCGCTGAAGAGGCAGAATATACATTTGCTTCCTCAGTCGGAATGAAAGGCAGACACAGTATTTGGGTTCTAAAATGGGCCGCTTTATTAAAATTACAACAATTAAATATAAACTATGACAAGGGCCTAACTAGCGGTACAGGTCAGGCCCTGGGGTCACTGCTGGACCCCGCCCTGTCCTGTCTGGGCGAGCACCCGCTGCCCCGGGTGCGAGCCATCCACCAAATGGCTGGGACCCAGCCTGGCCAGGCGGAGTGGTTCACCCCTGTAAAGCTCCCCCACCCGGCCATATGGCAGCGGGGGGAGACTGGCTTGTCCAGGGGTTCCCCACTCAGGGCGTCTGACCTCGCAGCTGGGCTGTACGGCAGCCAGCCGCTCCTGAAAGACCCCAATTCCCCACCAATGGGGAGGTGCCAAGGGTGCTCACCGGCCCGCTACAGATTTTCCCTAAGTAAAATCCTGTCACCAGGGAATTACCTCAGTCACACCATGCCAATTACCTTCCTCTTCTCACAGTTCAAGGTAGGCGAAAAAACTCCATTCCCAAGTGCCAATCAGGGACAAGGAGAGAAAAATTCCTACCTGGCCCAACAGGTGACCGGCTAATCCTGCACTGCAATAGGGTGAGGTGGGAGGGCCAAGCATGAGGCACAACTGAAGGCAATGGGGCGGTGAAGCCAGCTAAGGCTACAGGCTCCGCCCCCAATGCTAAGCCCTGGATGCCAGGGTGTGCCTTCTGCTTTCCTCCTTCCAAGGAAGCAAAGAACGGCCACCAGCCTGAGTGGCCATTGCCACTGGCCGGGATGGCCAAATTGCTCCCTCAGTCGGACTGAAAGGCAGACACAGTATTTGGGTTCTAAAATGGGCCGCTTTATTAAAATTACAACAATTAAATATAAACTACGGCAAGGGCCTAACTATCGGTACAGGTCAGGCCCTGGGGTCACTGCTGGACCCCGCCCTGACCTGTCTGGGCGAGCACCCACTGCCCCGGGTGCGAGCCATCCACCAAATGGCTGGGACCCGGCCTGGCCAGGTGGAGTGGTTCACCCCTGTAAAGCTCCCCCACCCGGCCATATGGCAGCGGGGGGAGACTGGCTTGTCCAGGGGTTCCCCACCCAGGGCGTCTGACCTCGCAGCTGGGCCGTACGGCAGCCAGCCGCTCCTGAAAGACCCCAATTCCCCACCAATGGGGAGGTGCCAAGGGTGCTCACCAGCTCGCTACAGATTTTCCCTAACTAAAATCCTGCCACCGCAGAGGCCAAGCCTCTGCTTAGGCCTCAGTGCCCCACAAATGGCTTAAAGCCAGCCTAAGCCCCTGCCGCAGATCGTTCAGAAAAATGCTATTACCTCTGGAAGAGAGGTGCACACCATCCCCTCGGTAGAGGTCTGCAAACTTGGCCCGAATTTGCGGATGGAGCAAATAAATCCCCAACCCCTCTGTCCTAGCCTTGAATAGAGCTCTGTTGGCAATTCGCCTAGCCCGTTCTAAAGGGTTCTGGTCCAATGCATCCTGCCACACCCGGCACAGAAGCATTGCAGACCAACAAATCAGGATGCCGGGTCAACGCTTGCTATTCTCCAGCAAGTCATCCCGCACCTGCCAAGACAGGGCCATGCCCTTCATCAAACCCAGGTCATCATCTCCCAAATGAACAACCAGGATGTGTGAGCCAAGGTCATTATCACGCGATAAATGACCAACGTGAGGCGGAGGTCCGCACCTCCCATCAAACCATCAGGCCACTACTTGCCTAGGCGGTGCAAGCCTGCGTGCGCCTGTAAGGAAGCAGCCATGCCCTGTGAGCCAAGGTCATTACGACACGGTGACTGACCAACATGAAGCGGAGGTACACACCTCCCATCAAACCATCAGGCCACTACTTGCCTGGGCGGTGCAAGCCTGCGTGCGCCTCAGCAATGCCCTGTGAGCCAAGGTCATTACCACGCGGTGAATGACCAACATGAAGCGGAGGTACGCACCTCCCATCAAACCATCAGGCCACTACTTGCCTGGGCGGTGCAAGCCTGTGTGAGCCTGTAAGGAAAGGGCCATGCCCTGTAAGCCAAGGTCATTACCACACGGTGAATGACCAATGTGAAGTGGAGGTCCGCACCTCCTATCAAACCATCAGGTCACTACTTGCCTGGGCGCTACAAGCCTGCGTGAGCCTGTAAGGAAAGGGCCATGCCCTGTAAACCAAGGTCATTACCACGCGGTGAATGACCAATGTGAGGTGGAGGTCCGCACCTCCCATCAAACCATCAGGCCACTACTTGCCTGGGCACTGCAAGCCTGTGTGAGCCTGTACGGAAAGAGCATGCCCTGTGAGACAAGGTCAACACCATGCGGCGAATGACCAGTATGTGAGGTGGAGGCACGCACCTCCCCACTACCATCAGGCCACTACTTGCCTGGGCGTTGCAAGCCTGTGTGAGCCTGTAAGGAAAGGTCCCTGCCCTGTGAGCCAGGTCAACACCACGTGGTGAATGACCAGGACATGAGGTGGAGGATGGAACCTCCCCTCAAACCCTCAGGCCACTACTCGCCTGGGTGCTGCAAGCCTGTGTGAGCCTGTAAGGAAAGAGCCACGCCCTGTGAGACAAGGTCATTACCACCCAGTGAATGACCAACATGAGGTGGAGGACCACACCTATATGACCAGGAGGTGAGGCAGAGAACTACATCTCCCTTCCAGCCACCAGGCCACTTGGGCTCTTAGATGGGGGTGTGCCATGCATGTCAGAACAGTCACATCCTATCACTGGACCTTCAAGGGGACTCCTGGGCATAGCTCCCAACCACTCTGGGGCCCAATAGCCTCCTAAGCCCCATTGCCGTTGGCTTGTTTGCAAACGTGACACCTGTAAGATTTGTGTCATGAGCCATAAAGGCTCCTCATGACCCATCCTTAAGGCATTAGGCCACAACAAGGCAGAACAGCTGAAAGAAGTGTCACATCAAAGCTGGGAGGCACGCTAAACCAAAGTTGCCATGCCTCCTCTTAACCTAAACAGGTGTTCAACAGTACTGAAAGTCCATTGAGTGCTGAGTAAAATGGCAAACTAGATTGCCCTGTACACCTCTGCTTTCCAAGCTGGGGAGGGGGGAAATCCTGAGGAATCCAGGCCAGGGATCCATTGGCCTCAAGGGCAAGCTAACTAGGGCCACCATCAAAGACCTTCAAGCAGACATTGGAGAAGGCCTAAAGCACACCAACTAACAACAGGCCTCCCTCTATAAAGTGACTCAGTTAAAGGAGTTGAGAACCCCCCATACTTAGAGGTCCTCCCACATGCCTGCTGTAATTCTAAAACTGAGATATGGAAACCGTGGGATAATCATAGCTGTGTTAAAGCTGCGGGTGAGTGTTACATGCCCCCTTAAGAAAAGAGCTGAAGCGGCCAAAAGCCACACCTGAGACAGAGCACCCAGTTGGCAGAGCCTTGCCCGTGTAGGGATGGTCCTTGAATAACAACCCAAAAGCAAAGAGTCCGCAGGCAGGCCCTGGAGGAGGCAAAATGCCAACTCAGTGTCACCTTTCTGTGCAACTGTGCGCTGCTGATAACCTGATGGCCAGTCGAAGCATGTGTCCGTACAGGCATCATTTACTGGGCTTCTTTGGGTGGGAAGGGTGATGAATGGAATGAACTACAGCAGGCTGTCTGATACCTGACCAAAAAGTGGGGGAGACCAGCCAGAAAGGAGGGAGTTTCCCATCCCTAGGAACATTCTTCCCCAAAACAAGGCATTGGCCCATTTGGGAGATGCTTCATGCTGCCGAGGTACCCTCAGTTGTATAGGGCTGGGTCCTCATACCAGACTACTGCTGGGCTTTACACAGATCCACCAGCACCTGGCACCCACACTTAGCCACCTAGGGCAGGATATGGTGGACCGAAGCCATCCCTGAGGGACCTGGATAGGCATAGCCAGTCTGTGCTTCAATGAAGGGTGTGTGTGTGTGTGCTGATAGGAACTTGAATGGACAGCACCTAAGCTACCCCACCATATAAGCCCATTCATATAACCAGTCGGGACTAACCCTGGAATGTGCTAGCCAGGCCATGTTGGGTGGAAAGAGCCATGAGGTAAGGAGGCAGGGACTGACCCACAAGGCCCCCATGGCCAAGCATACCCCAGCCAGGGCCAAATGGACCTACCATCACTGACCACCGGATAACTGCCATAGATACTGCCTCATAGCCATTAACTCTACAGTCTGGAATCCGCTTCCCTCACTGCCAGCATGGCAGATGCTCCCATTACCTCCTTATTAGGTGGCTGCACTGCCACTGCTACCAGCCTCCTTCGGCCATATCCATGTTGTTTTTCACAGTTCGCCAGACTCATTGCTGCCAGGGGTGCTGAACAATCCTCCTGGGCCACATGGGCCCAGCTTTGTCACTTGGTTCACTGCCATGCAACAGGATTGGGTTAAGGCAGGCTAGCTCAGATCAGCTACCGTCCATCAGTTGCACTAAACTGTCAGAAAGGACAGATAACATCTTAGACTTCTGTGCCCCACATGACAACTTCACAGTTTTCTGCACTCCCCCCTCCCAAGAAGGTTCCCCACCTAGCTTCCTCTTCTGGGCCTGGGCCTTTCCTGGCATCTAGATGTGCCACTAGGTCCCTGATGCCACTAGTACTCAGCAGAGGAAGAAACTTGCCTCAGGGGTCTCCTGGTTGTGGGGCACATACATGCTTCCCCTTTCTTTGGAGAAGCTTTGGATAGCTTTCTTTGGTGGCAGTCCACCGTGCTCTTACAGCAACCTACAAAGCCTGACAACCATGATGATTGTTCTCCAACTTCAATTTGTTCTGTTTCTTATCAATGAAATGTTATTCATCAAATCCCACACACTGCCAATCAAATGGTTAACCTCCTCTCACCCTTCAGTGCCTCTTTCTTTGCACAAAAACCCAGTACTTGCTAAAATAGATCCAATAACACAGTATACCATTGGTGGCATGAGTGAGAAAGTAATAATGTGTGCTACCAGCCCAGGTTTGAAGCAATCTGCCCCTCAAATGGCTGCAATCCACCTCTGTTGCTGTAAGTACTCTCACCAACATTGTAAAACAATGGGGTGGAGGAGGCCTAGATAGGCTGGAGGCCTGAGGGGGGCTGGACCTAACTCTGCCTCAGCCCTCCTGACTGATGGACACTGATAGCCCAGTACTTCCCTCATTCCTTTGGTCTCTTCATCATTCTCAAAGGATGAGTCTGCAGGTAGCTGCACAAGCCCCACCAAAATGACTGCAACTGCGAGTAAGCAGGAGGCAAATCAGGCCACACAAATGCCACACTCAAAATGGCCACTCTTGGAACTGTGCATATTGTAGATGCCTTCATAACACGGCTGCACTGCCAGGCTAAGAAGGTCACTGGGTGCCCCTCTCAAAATGGCTGCGCCCACTGAATAAACTGCCAAACGGCTCCTGCTGCCTGCAGGCCGAGCTATTGCTGCTAGAAATCCTCCCAAGTAAGTGTAAATGGTGAGGGGGGATAAAGCCTAGGGGGAAGGAAGGGGGGGACTACTAGAATCCACCCTGCTAGGCCAGTAGCAATAAAGTATGAACTAATTCACCCCTTAAATGGCTGCAACTCACCCCTGTGGCCTACAGCAAAGCCTATTGCTGCTGCAGCAAGTATTCTCTCTCAACGAAGTAAAACAGTGTTGGGGGGAGGGGGAAGGAGCCTAGGTAGGCCAGAGGCCTCAAGGGCTGGGCATAATCCTGCTTTATCCCTCCTGACTGATAGGCAACAGGCCCCAAACGTAAGCAAGGAGAAAAAAGTCTCTGCCAAACCAGTGAGCCTGGTGCTGGGCCCTGGCTCTCCTCATGAAGTCCGAAGGTAGCAAGCAGGGGAATAGCACAGCTTCTCTAAGGCAGCTACTGCTGCCAAGCCCTGAGGCCCCTCAGTAAAACCAGCCTCAGAGGAGCTCGGCTGAGAGAGCTTGAAATGAGCTCTGCTCAGGCCAAGCATGAGGCACAACTGAAGACAGCAGGGCGGAGAAGCCAGCTAAAGCTACAGGCTCCGCCCCCAATGCTAAGCCCTGGATGCCAGGGTGTGCCTTCTGCTTTCCTCCTTCTAAGGAAGCAAAGAACTGCCACCAGCCTGAGTGGCCATTGCCACTGGCCGGGATGGCCGAACTTCTAAATAAATCAACTAAAAACCCTCTTCCTAAACCCTGTTCTTCATACTCCCACTGTAGAGATGAGGTTAGTGGTAACTAGAAATAGTTTTTGGTTTTTTTTTCCCCCGGGGTAGCACCTTGCCTTTGAATGTCTTCCACTTAAGACTCACCTACCACCTGTCTTACAATTTTTAGGCACCAGAATAAGCCATTTCTGAGAATTCTATTTTTTAAAGCTTGAAAAGGTGTGGGGGGGGAGGAAGCAAGAGCACTTTGTCCCACTATGTTTCAGGCCTTCGCAGAATTTTTAAATTACTCATTTTAGGCTTTAAAATGGCAGCAGTGTCCTGCTAGCAGTTTGGCCCTAAGTCTGTATGTGTTTCCACTTGCACACCACTGTATCCAAGCTTGAGTTTTGATAGAACTAGTCAAACCTTTTCTAATACTAAAAAAGGCATGTACATGCATTTATGAAACAGCAGTGTTTTTGGCATAATAAAGACATATTTTGATATTTTGTCTTTCCTTTCGTGTCTTTCCTTTAATAAGATCACTCATATCCTCTAATTTTGCCACCGTCAGAAGGTTAGACTGAAGAGTTAATAGAGAGTTAGGCAGGAACAGTTTTCTTCTATTGCATCTCACTGCAATGTTGCAAGTTTGCAGTTAAACAGCCACACATGGTATGAAGCAACTGTTAAATCATTTTATTGATGGGATTATCATATGTCAGTTCCTACTGATAACATTAAAAGTCTTTCATATGCATACAACCCATATGCTGTGACTGTGACTCTGTCGGCAAATACAGAAATCACAATACCATAAGATATATAGTTCAGTCCACATCCCATAGATACAAATAAACAACAAAATTACCGCCTCCTTCCAATTTGGTCCAGTCCAGCAGTTTGGGGAAGGCATATGGACTCCAGTGCTTATACAGCCCAGAGAGCCAGTTTGGTATAGTGGTTAAGAGTAGAGGTGGGCATGATCCCCAAAAAAATACTGATCAAGCTGATCGTGGATCAGCGCCGGCACTGATCCAGAATTAACGATCCACACCGATCATCTCCCATTTCCGATCCGTGGATCGTGGATTGTGGAAGCAAAAGCAGAGGGGCGCCCCACTGTTCCCAGAGATACAGGAAGGGTGGCTGATGCTGGCAGCATCTGTGTTTGTGTTTGGCTGTCTGTGTTTGGCCTTCAGAGCTGCCTATCAGGGTTTGCAGGGATGAGATTGGAGTGCCCATGGCCACAGAACATCCCCTTCCCCCTCCCTCCCTTGGGTGTCTTCTCCCAGCTGGTGACTGCTTTGCTGCTCCGTGGTTGGAAGGAAGCCCTGCTGATCAAGGAAAGCTGGGCTTCCATTCGGGTTTCCAGGGCAACAGAAGGAGGGCAAACAGAGCTCAGACATTCCCCTGGCTCTGTTGCCAGGGGAATAGATTGCTGGCACCTGAGTGTCTGGCTTCCTGATCTGAGCATGATCACCCCGATCAAGCCCTGATCCAGCCCCCCTCCCGACCGCTGGATCATTGGCCATGCCCAAGCACGATCCGCTGGGTCCCGATTGCGCGATCGCCATTATCGGTTTTTTTTCAATCGTAATGCGGATCGTGCCCATCTCTAGTTAAGAGTGTGGGACTCTAATTTGGAGAACCGTGTTTGATTCTCCACTCCTCCACTTAAAGCCAACTGGGTGACCTTGGGTCAGTCACAGCTTCTAGGAGCTCTCTCACCCCCACCCATCTCACAGGGTGTTGTGGGGATAATAATAACATACTTTGTAAACTGCTCTGAGTGGGCATTAAGTTGTCCTGAAGGGCAGTATATAAATCGAATGTTGTTGTTATTAAACAGCACCCATTCTTTTCAAAGGGAGGGGAGCAACAGCTATTGACTTTGAGCCTAAACCTGCTTAAATATAAGTATGCCTGCTTAACTTTTTTCACGGGAACATCAGAAAGCTGCAGGAAAGAAAGACAGTTGCGCAAGTCAAGCTGAATGTAGGTGCGCTCTGTGAGACATAACCCTAACATGTAGCAGATGGTCTGAACACTGGGTGAGAAAAGCAGTGGGAGCAATATCAGCATGATCAAGTTTTTTAAAAGCCTCATCTAATAAGCAGATGCTTAGCCTACTTGATGGGTGTACAGCTTGTACATCATTGTGGCATATATGTGAAACAAGTCCTTCTACACTATAGGAACAAATCTTCCAGTAGTAGTCATTAAAGCTATCTGAGCATGTTATTGATAGCTTGAATATATTAAAAGCATTCTGACACCAAGATAGGATATTGGATACAGACTAAAACTATGTCTTTGTTGCTTTGCCATAAATGTGTTTAATTCAAATTTTGGAATGTAAAATATCTGTGCTAAATTTGATTGCACATATGCATTATGTATTTAGAATATTTCTATGCCACCTCTTCATATTCCTGCTTACAATTAAAAACCACAGTATATATAAAAACATAAAAAAACAAACAGACATAAACAGCAGAAAATCTATCCATAAAACAGAAGCAGCTCATTAAAAAGCTGATAAATTAAACCTCCTAATTAAAAGCATGGGTAAAAAGATGTGTTTTAGCCTGGCACCCAAAAGACAGCAAAGTAAGTGCCAGGTGAGCCTCAAAGGTGAGGGTATTCCAAAGGTGAGGTGCTATCACAGAATGCCCCATCTCTAGTTGCCACGTGCCTCACCTCTGAAGGCAGGGACACAGAACAGGGCTCAAGAGGTAGATCTTAACTGGTGGGCTGGATAGTTGGGAAGAGATGGTTTCTTCAAATACCCTGTCCCCAACCCATTTTTGGCCTGCAAGGTAAGAACCAGCACTTTACAATGTCATGCCCACACCCAGAGTTGCAGAACTGGCAGTTGCATGAGAATTAGGAATCTGAGATTTTAAAGTTTGTTAGCTTTCAAATCTGAAAGATTAAAATTGTCAGTTAAATATTAATGAACATGGCAAGTTAGCACACTTGTGTGTGCAAGTTCATTTATTTTATTTTAATTATTAATTTCCAAGGGACTATTTTATCATTGGGTTGTTTGGTATATTTTTGTTTCACTATTATTTTGACACAGCCTTTGACTCAGTAGACCATGCCACCCTGCTGAGATGTTTAGAAACAGAAGTGGGCATCAAAGGATGTGCCCTGGATTGGTTTAAATCTTTTCTCATGGAATGTGCTCAAAAGGTTGCTGTTAGAGATCAGCTATCTCAAGAATGGGAACTATCTTGCAAGGTTCCTCAGGGTGCAATCTTATCTCCCATGTTATTTAACCTCCACATAAAGCCTTTAGGAGAACTCATTCGCAGCTATGATGTCATCAATATGCAGATGACACCCAACTCCATATCTCACTCTCCAGGTCCCCACAGGATACAGTGGAAATCTTAGATCGCTGCCTTACAGCCATGGTGAAATGGTTGAAAAACAACAAATTGAAATTGAACCCACACAAGACTGAAGTGATGCTTCTTGGAAAGGCAGAGATCTTGAAGGATATTGTACTCCCCACTTTTGATGGAGTTCATCTGACCCTTGCAGACTCGGTTAAGAGCCTAGGAGTCATACCGGATCCAGCGCTACTACTAGAAAAACAAGTTAAGGCAGCAGCAAAAAAATGCTTTCTACAACCTCACTTGTAGGCCACCTGGATCCATGATATGGTGACATCAAGGCTTGACTGTTGTAATGCACTATACATAGGTCTCCCATCTAAGTTAACTAGGAGGCTCCAATTAGTCCAAATGCTCAGTTCAAGGTATTGGTTATTACATGCAAAGCTCTTCATGGCCTTGGTCCAACATACCTATAGGACTTCATCCCTCCCTATGTTCCTCCACAGCAGCATCACTCATCTGAACAGGGTCTCCTACAGATGCCAGGCTGTACATGAGCAAAATCAACAGCAGCCTGTACACGAGCTTTCCCTGTGGAACAACCTGCTTGAGGAGGTCAGCAGAGCTGTCACTCTCCTGGCTTTCTGCAAATGATGCAAAACAGAATTATTCAAAAAGGCTTTTTTACACAAATAGGAGGGCTGTATTGTAGGAAGGAGGTCTCAGATGTTTCGGCGATGAGATAGAGACCATAGATTTCATCGCTGTGTTGCCTTACATATTATCTGTTGCTTTAAATATGTACTCTTATGTACTTTCTGTGCTTTATGTTGTCTAATGTTAGTCTGAGAATTGATTATGTTCTGTTTCAGTATTTCTTCTACTTTTTATTAGATTCTTTCTATGTCTTTTAAAACTTGTATTGATTTTGTATGGAATTGTTTATGGAAATGTCTTTGATACTATATGGAAATGTACTTGATGCTGATTGTACTAATTTCATACTGTGTAATTCGCCTTGAGTCTTAGTGAGAAAGGCGGACTACAAACAAACAAACAAACAAACAAACAAACAAACAAACAAACAAACAAACAAACAAACAAACAAACAAACAAACAAACAAACAAACAAACAAACAAACAAACAAACAAACAAACGTTTGTTTCATTATTGTTGTTTCATTTTCATAATGTTATAACGTTATTTCCCATTGGTTTCAGTGTAACTATCTCTTCCCCTTTCTGGGTTCCATACCTTCCTAGTTTTCTGTATGAACTAGACAAAGCTCAGAGGGATTTCAGTATTCCACTAGAACATCTATGCTGCCAAATATTGGACAGGTAGAATAAAGGGCTCCCCCTCTTTGAGGCAATGAAAGGTGCCTATGTTTAACATTAAAGTTTATGGAAGAATTGATGGGAAACAACACATAAATCAGCTTAAGGAATTGGCACTGCAGCCACGTAACTTGAAGAACAGTAGCTTGAGCTTTCAGGGAGGGGGACTTCCAATGCCAGGTAGATTGCAACTATTATTGGCTGCTGCTGTTTTTTGAAAATCAGCCCTTCTTCTCCTGTTCCCTCTGCCAGATGTGCCCACACTATGCTGCACACTCTTCCCATCAGAGCCAGAAGATCCTCCACCAGTCATGATGTGCCGTGTTTGTGTACAGATATAAGATACTGTAATGTCTGTATCAAATGTATGTTATTTTATTACTAGATTGTGTGTGATAAAATAAATAAATCAAATTAAAGTATTGTGCTTGGGTTACACTTGGGACACCCAGTCATACAACACGGACTTAGTTAAACAAGACAGACAAATCTCAAGTTATTTCCCAAAGAACCACAGCAGCTTCAGTGATGGTGGGTGAGGGGGACAATTAAAATCAAAAGGGCTCAGTAGGACAAGGGCACAGGCAATACAAGCAATCACACTGAGAAGAACTTAGTAAAGAACTAATGAAACACATATGTCTGAGGGAGGAATAAATAAAAAATTGCCCTCCAAAGAGCCAGAAGTGACAATAGAAACAAGATAGAAGGCAAGCTGTTTAATAAAGCAGAGAAGTTGGGGAGGGACACCAAGTAAAAACAGTAAAAAGCTTCAGAAGGAATTAGAGAACACTGCACACACAAACCAGAAACTACATTCAAGAAGAAAGCTAAGAGAATAAGAAAGGAATAATATAATACTACACTGTACTTTGGCACAAGTAAACATGCACATAATCTCTCTCCTTCTGAGTTGGTTCCCTACAAACAGGCAAGCTGCAGTATGCAAAACCACCTGTTATCTGATTCAAAGGCCCACCTCATATGCTTCAGGATTCAGGGACGGATCTAGAGGGGGGCAGGGGGGTAGTCTGCCCCCAGCACCGCCAGGGAGGGGGCGCCGGAAGCAGCTCTCAGAGCGTGCAGGCGGCAGCATGGGCAGCTGCACTGCCTTTTGCTTGCCCCCCGGGACAGGGGGTGGCTGGCTTGCCGCGTACCCCCTGTCCTGCAGGGCAGGAAAAGGGCAGCGCGGCCGCCTATGCCGCTCACTTGCCCCGCAGGGGGCAGCCAGCTGCCCCCTGTCCCGTGGGGCAGGCGCATGGCACGGGCAGCCTCGCAGCCCCCCGCACTGCCTTTTGCTTGCCCCGTGGGACAGGGGGAGGCTGGCTTGCAGCGCACCCCCTGTCCTGCAGGGCAGGCAAAGGGCAGCACGGCCGCCCATGCCACTCACTTGCCCCGCAGGAGAGGGGGCAGCCAGCCGCCCCCTGTCCCGTGGGGCAGGCGCATGGCGCAGGCAGCCTCGCAGCCCCCCACACTGCCTTTTGCTTGCTCCGCAGGACAGAGGGCGCGCGGCAAGCCAGTCGCCCCCTGTCCCACGGGGCAGGCGAAAGACAGCGTGAGGGGCTGCAAAGCCGACCGCGCCATTCACTTCTGAAGCGAATGGCGCGGGCAGCTTCTCAGCCCCCCATGCTGCCTCTGGCATGCAGCGTGATGATGTCATCAAAATGACATCATCACGCTGCGTCAGGAGCGCGCACGCGAGTGCCAGCAAGCGTTGCCCCGGGCGCTGGGAGCGCTAGATCCAGCCCTGTCAGGATTGGACTACTTCTCACATATATGTAATCTTAGTGGCTACAGTCTGTAATCAATTAAGAAAACTCAAAGGCTTTCTCCTCCCTCCTCCTAAGGAACACGTCTTTGTATGCCCTTATTAGGAAAACACAGCAGAGAGAGGTAAGAGGGAAAATAAAGCTCCCAAAACAAAATGAAAGAAAATTGTAGGTTTTTTCCCCTCAATAGGTTGTTTAGATAGGGAATGTGTTATGTATTCATATTAATTACTATAATTATGAAACACCCCATTTTTGTAATTATTGTAATTAATAACGAAAGAAATGCACAAGTATACAAGTTAGCTGACACATGAGTGGCGTAACTATGTACACCACCCTGAACTACTTAGAGGAAGGACAGGATAAAAATGTGCTAGAAAGATACACATGAAGCTGCCTACTGTGTTAGATCATTGTCTATCAAGGTCAGTATTGTGTATTCTGCCAGGAAGCAGCTCTCCAGGGTTTCAGCTACACACCTTTCACATTACCTACTTTTTATCCTTTTTTCTGACAAGTCTTACTGACCACCACTCCTCTGCAGTTAAAATAGTTATGGCTCAGTTCACTGAGTAAGGTGAATATCTTAGCTTTACATATGACATCACTGGTCTATTTATATTTCTCTATTCCATGACAATAAACCTTGAGTTAGATACTAGATAGCCTTTTCATAATGAAGCTGTCTGTTAGAATGTGACTCACTCGTGTATGACCTACAGATCCACATCACGCAGTGAACACTGCATCAGTTTGCCATTGATTGTCTCCTCGCTCTTTCCTCAAAACAGTGGCTAGGAAAGCACAGGGCACAGCAGCAGATCTCCTCTGAGAGCCAGTAAAAGCAAACTGACAGTATCAAAATGCATATGCACAGCCAGAGAATGCGTCCTTGGAGAGCCAAACCTGTCAAATGTGGTATTTAAATTAAACTGTCATCTTCCCTGCTGCACTTGCTGATGGGCTTAAAAATGCCCTTTAGAAAAATGTTTTGAAAACAGCACGAGGGTTGATGTCAGCCTATTGCAAATGGTTTTAATTTGCAGGAAGAGTATGGTGGATGTGATGAACAGGAAATATACATGTTCATGCCAACTTTTGAAAATCCAAGAGAGGATTTGATGTACCCATCTTACTGTATTGGATGTGAGGCTCAATGGAGCATTCTGAGACACCAGCTAACTGTATCTTCAGGATGTGAGTCAAGGGGTGACCAGACAGGGGAAATGTAGGGATTAAATAGAAAAGGTCCACTCTTCCAGTATTCCTATCAGTGTGATGTAGGCAGCAGTGACATATTTGGAGATTCTGGTGTTTAGCAATCCTCTCCCAGATAAAATCACTCTCTCACCAGGAGAAATAGCCTGCCAGTTCTGTAACTCTAGGTGTGGGTGTGATATTGTAAAGATTCTTGACAGAACCACTGCTCAGATTAACTGTGGAAATCATTACAATTTTACAATGTTTTATTTGCTAATGAAAAATAAGCTGCTTAAACCTTTTTGTAAGAGACAATAAACTCATTATTGAGTCATTAAAATACAAGTTAAAAGAAAAGGAGTAAGTGGAACCCTGAAACCTGGGCTGCCATCCATAGATTCAAACAGTAATTTCAGCATGTTATCCAGCCTTCTTATTATCTACATTTAACTTTAGCAACTAGAGGTGTGAAGAAGGAGCCATGAGAACTAAGCACTCATGTAACCCTTCCTGCTGTCTGTCTCATGATCTGCTTAGATTCGCAGAATAAGCATTGCTGTCAGATCACCATCTAGCCTCTGCTTTAAAACCTCCAAAGGAGAAGAGCCCACCACCTCCCGAGGATGCCTGTTCCTCTGAGGGACCGATCTAACTGTCAGGAAGTTTTTTATTATGTTTAGCCAAAAACTCTTTTGATTTAATTTCAACCCATTGGTTCTGGTCCAACCTTCTAGGGCAGTGGAAAACAACTCCGCACCATCCTCTATATGACAGCCTTCAAGTACTTGAAGATGTTTAGCATATAACCTCTCAGTCGTCTCCTCTCCAAACTAAACATACCAAGCTCCTTCAACCTTTCCCCATAGGACTTAGTTTCCAGACCCCTCACCATCTTCATTGTCCTCCTCAGGACACATTCCAGCTTGTCTATACCCTTCTGAAATTGTGGTGCCCAAAACTGAACACAATACTCTACACTACTCTATACTCAAAACTCTACACTTCTTGTTCATTCTCATGATTTTTGAGGCTGTTCTTTTCAATGGGGAAGGGGAGGGGAAACAATTCGAGGTTCTGGGACAGCTGTATTGGTTTTCAAGAGCATCAAAATTTCACAGAATACAGACCTCCCTCTGAACTGTGGACTCACCAAATTTCCAACACACATAAACACAGGGGTCAGTGTTTATGGACCCTGGAGTGGATGAGTGTTGGCAGAACATGCTCATTATTTCATTGACTTGTATGGTGGGAAACTACAAGTAAGCCATTAACTCCGGGCTGGCATCCAAACAGGAACGCAGCACTGCTGGCTTCTGCTAGCCAGCAACATTTGGAAAAGAAATCCTGCTTTTTATTTTTTATTTTTTGTTGAGGTCCCTTTAAGAGGGCAGGAAAATTCCCATGTGCAATTCTTACATGTGATGAGGTGAAATATCCAATTACATTTGATGCCCGACCTTCTGCACCAAATGAAGGGCATTCATTCTCTCATTCTTGCCATTCACCACTCAGTTACAGACTCGCCAGAACATCTGGATATACCAGAAAAAGACTGATTCGGTTTCGTTTTCTCAGCCATGTCGGACGCTCCTCTTCGCTGGCTCGAGAGGAAGCGGCCGAGCACCCTGTCCGGGCGGCTGATCTGCGAAGATTAGCCCCCAAAACTCCCAGTGAGGGAGGCTGGGTCCGGGACGCTGCGGGAAGAGCCCCCCGGAATCAATGTGGGGGGTTAATTGCCCGTTTGTCCCTACGGAGGCCGGCGGACGTGCGCGGCGCCTCGAGTGCTGCCGGGCCATGAGAAACGGCAAAGAGCAGAACTAGGCGAGAGCCTACAAGTAAGCGAATTCCTTCTGTTATTACAAGCGTACGTGAAGGAGAGGTGAGATCTGAAGCTAAGAAGGCTCACTCTTCCCCTTTGCTGAGTTTCAAAATTTGGTTGGCGCCCCCCCCCCCCCAAATGGCAACAAAAAAACAAAGTCCTGCCCTTGGCAAGTCAGTTTCGGCTGCCTTAAAGGGAGAATCGCTGGAGGAAATAGTACGGAGGGCGGTTGGTGAAGCTATAAAACCCTTTGTTGACAAGCTGAATGAAACAGATCAAAGGGTGGGCTTAATTGAGAGCGAAGTGAAAACCATCAAGGAAGCAGCGGGGGGGGGCAGAGAAGTCTGCTCGGGAAAGTGCGTCACTCGTGAAGGCTACGAATAAAGAGCTTAAACTGGTGGAGAATCAGTTGATCGGGCTACAAGTGGAACGAACACAGACAATTTTGCGCCTCCAGAATGTGAAAGAGGAGGAAAATGAGGATTTACGGGGTCTTGTCTCGGAACTATTGGCGACACCCGCGAGGGCAACTAAAGAAGAAGTAAAAAGCGCCATTTTGGAAGCCCGTCGGGCTACTTCAAAATATGCAATGAAGCGTCAGTTGCCGCGCGAGATCATCATCGATTTTTCATCTAAGAGGATCCGGGACACTATCCTATACAATTCATACAATGCGGATTTGGACTTCTTGGGCAACAAAATTAAGATATTGAAAGACGTCCCATTTTTAGTTCGGAAAAGACGTTTTAAGTATAAAAAGTTCGCAGCTCTTCTGAGAGAACGTGGAATAAAGTACAAATGGTTATTCCCGGAAGGAATCTGGTTCAGCCATAAAGATCAAGCCTTTAAGATATTATCAGAAGATCAACTAAGGGATTTTGAGGACAGGAACCCAGAATTCCAGTGCACCAAGCAAGACGAAAAGGAGAAGTCTGAGGGGGAGGGGGAGGAAACGAGCACTGCGGCTGCAGCTGCTCAGAGAGAATTGCGTCCGGGACCCAGGAGGGGAAGAAAAATTTAACTTGAAATTAAATTGTAATTTGCATTTAGTAAGGTCAACCACTCCATCAATATAATATAAAGCTTTAACTTTTGAATAATGACAGTATGAAGGGAAAACAGAAATGTAGTGTTTAGTGTTTGTAGGGCACCTCCCCCTTTCTTCCACCCTTCCCTCCCTCTCTCTTTTTTCTCTCTTTTTTCCCATCCCTTGTGTTATTGTAGTCTTTTGTAGTTACTGTTTTGTAGGGTATGTATGTATGTAGTAGTTGTATGTTAGATATTGAAAAATAAAAAATATTAAAAAAAAAAGACTGACATGCTATGTGCTTGTGTATTCAACTGTGCTGGTCATTGCAGCTAAATGGAAAGATGATTGTTCTCCCACTATTCAAACATGGCACAAAAAACTATGGGAGGTTTTTACGTATGAGAAAATCTCACAAGATCTGAAACATACAGAGGACTCCTATGCCAAATTCACGCAAAATTGATTTCCGCTGCTGACTTACCTTCCTATGTCCCTCAGGCTCTCACCTCCTTCTAAAATACATTGGGATCTTACACATGACTGGTAAGCTAAACTCTCCTGATCTTTTTGTAATGTATTTTATCTCTTATGTTAGTTTATTCTAGCACATTGTTACGTTTAATTATTATATTGCATTGGTATTCTTGTAATTTGAATTATCTATTGCAATCTCTGTATTATGATTTTTTTAAGAATGTCAATAAAGGAATTAGATGCAGAGGAGTTAGCCATTTTAGTCTGTAGTAGCAAAATCAAAAAGAGTCTAGTAGCACCTCCTGGTTCTATACATATGGAGATAAAAGGGACTAAACATGCCTGTACGTGTGTGAGTTTACAGCCTTTGAAGAACAAATGCCTGTATGGCAGCCATTAACTGAACCAGTTCCAAAGGTCTTCCTCATGAGACAAGCCCCTCTCTGGATGTGTGGGGCTGCATCTTTGATGGCCCTAATAACAGGCCACTGCCTGGGCTGCCTTCTCAACTGGGCCAGTGTCCTGCTTCACTACAATAAAGTTGGTTAGTCTTAAAGGTGCTACTGGACTCTTTTTGAATAAAGGAATTGGGGGGGGGTTAGAGTTAGGGTTAGGGTTTGTAAGGTGAGTGTGTGTCCGTTTGTAACAATGTCTTAATTTTTCATTTCTTTATCTTTTCTCTTCCAGGTGCCTCACAAGATGTTATGTAAGGATCCGACAAGAAGCAGCCCTAGCTGCGACCAGCTATACGGCAGATTTTGTCTTCTCAACTTCCTCAGGGGCTGTAGGATCACCTGAATCAATAGGAATGCGGACTTCGGCTTCCGTGCATGTGGGCTTCGGCTTCTGTGTCACTCTCTGGGTTGCATGAAATTTTCCTATTGATTCAGGTGATCCTACAGCCCCTAAGGAAATTGAGAAGACGAAATCTGCCATATAGCTAGCCGCAGCTAGAGCTGCTTCTTGTCGGATCCTTACATAACATCTTGTGAGGCACCTGGAAGAGAAAAGATAAAGAAATGAAAAATTAAGACATTGTTACAAATGGACATACACTCACCGTTTTGTCTATACCTGGAGCGCTTGTTGTTTCATGAAGCATGAACAGGACTATGAGTCCGTGAAGAATCTCTTAGATTTTTGAATGTGAATGGATTATGACTGTATGAATATGGCATTTGTATGAGTATATGAATGTCACATGTATTTTTGTCAATCACATGCCAGTATATTACAATATAGAGAGATATTTTTCAGTTTCCCGGGTGGGTTTCCACGTTTTGTGCGCTGCTCCTAATACCAGCTAGATGAAAGTAGGGGGTGGGCATTGCTACCTGCTCCACTCCTGATCTCAAAGCAACAAAGGGAACCCCCTGGGTAAACCGACAACTCAAAAACACAACAACCAGGGTCACAAGGAATCAAACAATCAATGATAGTATAAATTATTATATTATACCAAAAGTGCAAAAGTGCAGAAGTGCAAATACATATCAAACACAATTTAAAGTGCATATATGTACAGGAAGAAGGTAGTCTATTGGATAGACAGTAATTATATCATATATTACAACAAATTTTCTGGTGGTGGGAGAGTGCAAACGGATGGAAACGTTCCGCCTATGAGTGGAAACTGTCCATATGTCCAGAAATGGAAGTAGGACGTGCAGTCTCGGTGTACCTGAGACTGCAATGGTGTGTGGAGTGAGGAGAGATGCCAGTGGACATCCATAGAGTCTAGCCCAAGAAGAAGAAAAACCGAAACAGGAATTGGGAATAGCATGCTAAAGCCCGTCGGCTAGGTGTCTTTGGACACGTCCTACTTCCATTTCTGGACATATGGACAGTTTCCACGCATAGGCGGAACGTTTCCATCCATTTGCACTCTCCCACCACCAGAAAATTTGTTGTAATATATGATATAATTACTGTCTATCCGATAGACTACCTTCTTCCTGTACATATATGCACTTTAAATTGTGTTTGATATGTATTTGCACTTCTGCACTTTTGCACTTTTGGTATAATATAATAATTTATACTATCATTGATTGTTTGATTCCTTGTGACCCTGGTTGTTGTGTTTTTGAGTTACCACTCCTGATCTCAGCTGGGTTAAGGAAGTGGGTGGGCATTGCCATTTGCTCCATTCCTAATACCAGCTGTGTTAAGACGGGGGAAGCATTGCCATCTGATCTGCTCCTATTACCAGCTGGGTTAAGGTGGGGGGTGGGCATTGCCACTTGCTCTGCTCCAAATACCAGCTGGGTTAAGGTGGGGGAGCAGGCATTGCCAACTGCTCCACTCCTGATCCCAACTGGTTCAAGGGGGGCAGGATTGCCACCTGCTCCCCTCCTAATACCAACTGGGTTAAGGCGGGAGGTTGGCATTGCCACCTTCTCCGCTCCTATTACGAGCTGTGTTAAGGTGGGGGTGGGCATTGCCACCTGCTCTGCTCCTAATTCCAGCTGAGTGAAGGTAGGGGGTGGGCATTGCTGCTTGTCCCACTCCTAATATCAGCTGGTTGAAGGTGGGAGGTGGGCATTGCCACCTTCTCCCATCGTGCTCCCAGCTTGGGCTTCCCACCATGGCACGTTTTCTGGAGGGACATGGTGCCTTGCCTAGGCTTCCCTCCATGGCAGCACCCTCTGGTGGTGCACCAGGGTATAAAGTGAGTTGTCTGAAATACACTTTCTCAATTATATAGTAAGATTATTTGCCTTTCCCCCTGGGCAGTCTACATTTCATCAGTTTCTCCCACAACGTATATTTGGACTAATGTAGTAAAAGATACATGATATTAAACTTCACACTTGAAACTCATTTTGTGTATTTGGAAATTACATAGCTATACCTATTTATTAAAAATCCCATTAGAGGGTTTTCATATTGAGAAAATTGGATACATTATGAATCCTGCCAATATTCTCAGGATTGCTGCTGTGTTGTGTTATCAGTGCCCTTTGCTTGCCCAACAGCTTCTTTTCAAACAAAATCTTAATTTTAATATGGCATATAATTTGAATGAGTACCGAACTCTTATTTGCCTGTATTCACTTTTTTTATTTCTGATCAATGGAACCCAAGAGCACAGTCTATTTTATTTCCACATTATTGCCAATAATAGTAATAATCAACATTATCTGGTCATCTAGGGACTATACAGAAGCTGAAACTATTTTAAAATGTATAGAAAAAGATAAAACCTAGAGTAAGATGATGTGTAAAGAGACTCCTTGCTGATGCACATGGCAGCTTCACTTATCTATCTTTCATCATATATTTACTTCCCAACTTGACCATAGAACATGAATCAAAAAATATTCAGAAGGGGGCCAAAAGGCAATACAGGAGATCTTTCTATAAATCTGAGAAAATTTCTAGGCTTATACAAAAATCTAAAAATTTAACAAAAATAAAATTAGGGGGCTAAAAATACCCCAAAACAGTAAAAGCAAGATCACCAGCAGTGGGGGAGACTTTCAAGTCCCTGAAAAGTCATGCAGCAAAAGAGCGGTAATTTTAGGGAATGAAACAGGAGTGGGAGAGAGAATGGTGGTGGAGAGAAGGACCCATGGGTAGTTGGGTTAGGGGGACATAGGAAAGTATAAAGAGTGGGGAATGATGTGGGGAACAGAGCCAGAACAAAAGGAAGAATACAGGTAGGTAATCAGAGATGTGGGCAAGAACAGGAAAATGGACTTCCAAGTAGGTGAAAGGGGATTAAAGCAGATAATTGAGTGATGTGAGGGAAAACAAGAAGGGTGCTAGTGGGGAGGAGGAGAGAATCAGGAGGATGAACACTTACATGGAGTGAGAAGAGGAATATTATGGGATGATGGACCTGAAGTGGGAAAAAATAAGGGAACCCAGTGAAGGAACTATGAGAAGAGCAAAGGAGGAGACTGACTTAAAGGGAAAGAAAGAAGGGATAAAGGGATAAACAGTGAAAGGGGAAAAATAGGAATGGACAAACAGGAAGGAGAAGTCTGGCACAAGTAGTAAACAACTGTTTTTAACTTACTCCACATTGTCTCCCAAAATCATGCATAAACTCCAGTATATATTAGAATCATGGAATCATAGGGTTGGAAGGGACCTCTAGGGCAATCTAGCTCAACCCTCTGCACAATGCAGGAAATTCACAACTACTCCCCCTCCTGACTGCCCCAGTGACCCCTGCTCCATGCTCAGAAGATGGCAAAACTCTTCCAGGATCCCTAGCCAAACTGGCCTGTGGAAAATTGCTACCTAATTAGGGCAAGGACAATCTCAAAACAACCCGCAGCATTTTGTTGAGGGTTACTACTCGCTGAGAATGTTACGTCATCATATGTAGTAATACACATTGCCAATGAACCATACTTTGAACTTTTATATTATTCAAAAGTGGAATCCAACTCAATACCTGGCCATCAAATGGGCATAGAACACTCTTTGCAACAACATTCACCCCCTTTAAAAAGGCTTTGTTTGCATGTGAAGCCTTCTGTATTGTTGTTTTAGAAAAGAAATGTGAAAACAATTGTTGGAAAGTTCCACCTGTAATAGCTCAGCATCCTCAAAATAATCCTGAATCTTTTCATTTCCCTCTATCTCCCCCTTTCCAGTCTCTGGAAACGTATGAAAAGAGGTCAAACAACATACAGTGGTGTGAAGGGAATACTGTGTCTAGTGAGAAAGTTAGGACAACTATTGCATTCAGATTCATTAGGCAAAAAGTGAAAGCCTCACCTAAGTTAAGTGAAGTCCTTTTAACCTTACATCAAAATACTTTGACTCAAGGATAGGCACACCACTGGATTCATTAGAAAATTCTGCATTTTATTAAATTTGAGGTTTTGTCTTTTTCATTTCTACTTTTTAGATTATGAGCTTTCAAGAGAGATATAATACACCATATATATTCAAGACACAATAACAACGAAGTTTCATATCTTTCCAATCTGGATACTGGCATACCTAGAAGAAGCAACTACTTTATAAAAAACGAAACAAACAAATGCTATGGGAGTTTTCACACAGGAGGGTTCTCATCAAACCACCTCATCTGCTAACCAAGCAATGTAAAGCCAACATGTAACAGAATGCATACTTGACTGAAAAACAGCTCTCTTCCACTTGCTGCCTCATTTTAACAACATTCAGAAATGACCAAAAATAGCACAGAAGAAGTGCATTGGTCTTTAGAGTTAATCATTTTTAGAAACAAAAAGAGACATTAAAAATGGCAAGCAGACATCTGAGACTGTAATTCCCAGGCACCCTTCATTTTTCTGCATCTTCAGCAGCTTCCCCTTTGATCACTTCCTGAGCCTGCATTCTGAATGCTGACAGGGTGCATCACTGGGTGACCATATAAATTTCTGAGAGGTAATAGACTAGATACTTCTGTTGGATGGTTTGCAGCATATAGTGTCGTGAAGCCCCATGCATATTATTGTTAATGTATTCTGTTCCTTGGTTGGTTCAAAAGAGATCAGCAATAATTCATTGTCATAGCATTACAAATTTTTTCACTCGGCTAACACTGTTATGACTTACCAGTTCTTCCAGCTAATAGTACACAAAGAGGTAAGTGGCCAATGGTACACAAGAATGAATATCTACTCTAGTCCTCTTTTAATTACCCAGTTGCTGGGATCCATCATCCATTGGCAAGTGAACATTTGCTTCTGGAGTGAGAGAAAGTAAGCTGCAAACTCCTTATTTATAGGGGTATATCCCAGCCATAATACACTTGGCACAACACCTCCAAATGTAGAATTACATCTAGATTGTAATCAGGCTTACTTTGTCCATGCAGGCATAGTTGCATGTATTTATGCTCAGCAATTTTACACCTCCCTTTATAAAAGGCATAAATAAGCTATTGACAAGAAAAGAAATCATCTAACTATTCTTAAGAAGGCTGATTTCAGTGACTCCTTCTGTCTCCTGGTGCCCATACTACCATTTGAAAGCTTCTAGTCCAGTTTCCACCAGTCACCCCCAGCAGCATTACAAGCACTAAAAAGCTTGAAGCTGATGAGCTGTGAAGTGAGCTGATTAGGGATTTTTGCTATTCACTACAGCACCTGGCGGAACAAACATACCCGTTGGTGTATTGCCAAGGTATTCACTGGACCTTGGCAATTCTACAATGGAAAGGGGCTGCCTCAGGAAAATGGTATCAAGGGCTATGTACAAAGGAAACAGTATAGCAGAATAAACAGAAATAAATACAAATGCCATGAGAATTGCAAACTGTGACTGAATTGCAGGAATTCTTCTTTGCTGGGGAAAAAAACCCCCAAGTTCTAGGACGATAAAATTCTGCGCACAGCATTACTTTTGTCTTCATGCAGGCAATCCCAGCCTCAAGTTGGGCACACTCTTGTGCAGCAAGAGCAAGGCCCCATGTGGTATAAATCTTCTACTGCAATCCTATGCAGTTACATAGGAATACCTCTGCAAAAGATTGAACTGTTAGAGCAGCAGTTATGTCAGTATAGCTGGAAAAAGTTCTGCCACAATCTCGGAAAATATGTCTAGTTTGCCTCTGTCTACAGCACAGTTCTTAGGTCCATTTCTTTATATGCTTGCAGGCATTTGGGTATGGGAAAGAAAAGAACAGTTCAGCATCACTTTCACAGTAAAGGAAATTCAATAAATTACCCCTAAATTGCAATACTTGGTGTAATATCGAGGTCAAATAGCACCTTAAAGACCAACTAGATTTACAGTTATTAGCTTTTGAGTGTCAAGTTTCACATTTTCCTCTAAAAAAACTTCCTGCATTCATGCAACTTTAAGATTTCCCTTTCTGTAATCCCTTCTGCCATGTTTGAGTTACATCTCAGGGCTTGTTTTCTACCACAAAGAGGGCTTTCTGGTGTGGTGGTTAAAGAGTCTGCTGGATTCTGCAGTATCCAAATTCTATACTTCAAGAATTTGAGAGCCAGTGTGTTTTAGTGGCTAGAGTGATGGACTAGGATCCGGGCAACCTACTAAACCATGGAAGCTCAGTGGTTGACCTTGGGCCAGTCACACACTCTCAACCTAATTTGCCTCACAGGGCTTGTTGTGAGGGTAAAATGGAGGAGAGGAGAACGATGTAAGCTGCTTTGTGTCCCCTTTGGGGAGAAAGGTAGGGTATAAATGAAGTTATACATACAGACATACCTGATTGAGAAGTAGTTTACTCTTAATGGAAGTCTCCTTGTAAACTAGGGGAATTGGCGTGCAAGGACAGGCAGTGAGAGGAGGGGTAACTGGGATCTTTTCTACCAATGTATTCCATGTTCCTTCCCTCAGAGGACTCTCAAAATGACCAAGTGGGTATTTAAAGAATGATTTTTATTAAAGGGGTAGCGAAAGCAATCATACAAGTACATACACCACACACATACAAGGTTTCCTAGGAAAAGCAGAGAGGAAGTTGGAGAGTTTCAAGGTTTTGGAGTTATAGTTGCCACAGTCCAGAAGGGGAGTATCTTCAGCATCCAGCACTTCATGACAAGAAGAGGGAGAGGGGCTCAGACATGCAGTCTGAGGTTATATGGGTTGGAGGTCCCAGCACATGGCAGAACAGCCTAATTATGGAGCAAAATGTGTTCTGGGACAAAACTCCCTGGAGTTCCCAAAGACAATAGCTTGATGACTGCCTCTGGAGGTGAGACAAAGACCTGGGAAGCTGTCTCTGGAGTGAGACAGTGCTGAGAAGCTGTCTGCAAGATGAGACAATAAAAGTAGGAAAGTTTGATAAAGCCTTCCTGGTCAAAACTAAATTTATCAATGATGATTAATGACTCGCAATGGCTGGATAGGTGAGGCATTCAGAGCCCTGGATGGCCCAAATTGGAGAACAGATAAGAGAAAGATTGGCAGGGTGTGTTAAGGAGATTAATTCAGGAACTCTTGGAGGCCCTATTGTCTTAGGATCTTTGCACATCTCTGAGTTGTGGGTCTGAAAGCTGGTCTCACTTGGTGCCTCGCATGCTAGTAATTTTCTAGCTCCCGGCCAGAATCTGGCATCTATTTTCTGCCCTGCTAGGCAGCATTTCTGTGTTTAAAACACAGAGAGGGGGCTTATAATATTGCCATATTCATAAGCCTTCCTAATATGATGAGGGCAGATCTGACAGTTAACAGGGTGGGTGTTACCTGATAGCATCCCGCCTCCAAATGGAATCCTGATTTACTGGTAACCAGCTACATTTCTGACCATGTTAGGCAGTCATTTTGTTTGTTTTTTTAAATGTGCTGCTACTCATATATATAATTTCTACCAGTTCCCCCCTCAGAACTTGGGAGAGGTCCCCTAAAAGGCACTGGTACTCAGTACTGGTAAGTACTGCCACAAAAAAAGCCCTGATGCTAGGCTACTATGTGCATCTGTGAAGATCTCAGGTGTGATATTGTGCAATGATGTTATTATTAACCTTATGATGTTGTGGATAGATCTTTGCTCAGAAATCTTCCTAAATCTCTCTAGGTTCCATTACACCTGTAAGGACACCCTGATGTAGCAAACTTTTTGAAGCATGAACCAGCAGTTTCTACCATTACAGAAATTAGCAAACAGCAACAGGGATCACTTTTTATTATTTAGGTGTATAACAGTGCAATCCTATGCAGACTTGATTTCAATGAGCTTAAGCTGCAGTGTACATCATAGCTTTCCCTCTCCCCAAAGAGTAATAAAGCAGGGTCCCCCCCCCCCCCGCCCCGGATTATTCTCCATTCCTCTGAACTACTCTTAGTTATGCTAAAAATGCACACAAATAAAACATTTCTGATCATCAGCTTCCATTGAGCCAGAGTCTCCCTTTGTTTATATTCAATAGATTTTGGACAGCATTAACAGCAGCCTTATTGATAGTGGCCGCTGTTTTAATAGCAACATGTTTTCACCATTGTAGCTCTATGTAATTACAGCTATGTTATCTGTTGTTATAACTGCAGAATTCTGATGACTCTATAACTTTATTCAGGAATGCTGAGGGATAATTCCATAGTATAGATGATGCCTGACTACTACAAATGCAGAAGTCCCAGACTACAGTGCCATCCTAAACAGAAGCTGTATCCACGTATCCTGGGATTGTACTAAACTGTCAGAATGATTGGGTCTTCCTGGCACAATTTCTGATGTCATCATGCCACGATTCCACTCTCGTGGAGCAATGACATCAGAAATCGTGCCAGGAGGATGCTATGATTCCAACAGTTTAGCGCTATGCTGGGACATGTGAATTCAGCCAGAGTTAGAATGACTTCATTGGGCTAGGAAAGATATAACTTTTTTCAGAGGATGATGTTTGTTGAGCTTTCACATCATTTGTCCAGGGCAATCACCCTTAAATTCATCCCCCTCCAATATCAGGAGACACAACAACTAAGGTTTCACATCAAGACAGAGCACACATATTATCTGAATATATGGAAGATGGTATCACTAAGCTGATAGCTTAAGTACTGGAGAAGCATGCCTAAGACTGCCAGAAAGATGCAGGACCATGACAGAGATCTCTTTCAGCTAGGCAAAGAAGTCAGTCTTTCCTGGCTTTTCTTTTTCTTTTCATTTTTATTTCATGCATTGGCTATATTTCTGCCTAAAGTTGAAGAGAAGACCCCACTAATTTCATCAGTAACAATCAGTAACATGGGCAAAATGCAACATAAACTTGCACATCTCCTTATTTGCTATCAGTTATAAGTCAGGTATATTCAGCTTTCAGCTGTTGAAACCACTATGTATGAATGTATGTATGTACATACATATGTATGTAAGTATATATTATTTAGGAGACTTCTATGCTATCTCATCAGAATCCTGCTTGAGAATGCTTATATTTAAACAATATTTTAACAGTATAAAAACAAGCCATTAAAACAAGCCATGAGACATAAAACTATCTATAAAACAGACTTCAGGCCAGAGGAGGCCATTTTAAAACCTAGAAACACAACTACTTGAATTAAAAGCTTGGGTAAAAAGATATGTTTTGACTTGCGCTCCAAAGACAATAAAGTAGATGCCAGATGATTCTCAAGGGAGGGGGTGTTCCAAAGGTGATGTATCACCACAGAAAAAGCCTTGTCTCTGGTCATGTCCCACCTTACCTCTGAAGGTGGGGCACAGAGAGCAGGGCATGAGAGGCAGATCTGAATTGGAGGGATGGTTAGCAGTCCTTCAGATACCCTGGCCCCAAACCATTTAGCGCCTCAAAGGTAAGAACCAGCACTTTGAATTGTGCCTGGAAATAAATGGGTAACCAGTGCCGATCTTTCAGCATAGTGTTAAGCATCAAATGCAACCCTAACTAGATCTGGATAAAGAGTTTTGTGTGTTGATCATTTTAGGTAATATATTTCAGCTTGTAAACTCAAACTGCAAATACAAATGCCTCAAGCTCCAGGTGAATTCATGTTAAAATTCAGTGCCATTGGACCTCATGTTGTTAATAACTGGCTGAAAAAGAACAATACCTAAAATTACAACTAACTAATACTACAAACAAAATGGCATTTTGCTAACAAGTAGACATGGGCATGAAATGAAAAAAAACCTGAAACAAGAGTTTCGTGTTTGTCATGATCCACGAATTGTGAACCATGAAATTTCATGAAATTAACACATTTGCCGAAATGATTAGTTAGTTTCATGATTCATCAGAACCCAGGGCATTTCAATGGCCCCCTTCATACCCAGAGATGCCAAAGTCACAGAGAGACTTCAGCAGGCTCTCCTCCACTCACCCTCCCAGTTTGCAATATGTTGACTGGGAAGGTTAATGGGAAGGGTGGGAAGGGAAGTGCTGCCAGAGTGCATGACTGAAACGGGGACTGGGAGTTGCTGGATCAGAGGAGGATGAAGGACTGGCCATGGTGTGGAGCTGGGCTGGGAAGATGGAGTGAGGGGTGGACAGCAGGCAAGGACAGTCCCAAGAGTTTGGGATGTGGAGGACAAGCTAGATGTTTCTCCAAAACCCCGGCATTCATCCTGAGCAGAACAGGAGGTCTGTGGTTGGCTGGCAGACCTACTTAATAGGGTTTGGAGGGGTGAGATTGGTGTGCCCATGGCTACAGAAGGCCCACCTCCTTGGTTGTCTGGGGGATTGACCCCCTTTTGACTCTCAGCTCCTGGCTGTATAGAGCAGAATGGAAGCTGTCCAGGTGGCTAGGAGAGCTGCCAATCAAGGGTAAGTGGGCTATGATTGGGGTTTCCAATGGCAACAAAAGGTCTGTGCCCATTGTTGCCTAGGGAATCAATGGATTGGAGCCAGCCTGTCTGAAATTATGAATCATTCATGAAGCAAACAAAATGGGCCAAAAGTTGTGACTTTCATGATAATTTCGTGATAACCGCAGCACCAAAAAACACTCCAGTAATACCAAAGAGTGTGGGAGAGATCCAATACTATGGAAGCAATTAAAATGGAAAAGCACATATGTCTTAAAGAGCGGGGTGAATGCAAATGTCTGAGTTGAGAACAGCATTTGTATTCAGGTCAGTCTTCTTCCTACCTCCGTCCTTTTGGGGATATATATGTGTACTAACTAGAGATGCCAAGCTGTTAGAAATGCAGCAACCACTACTCTATGAGCAAATGGGAATTGTAGTCCCTTTATCTATTGTTTACCTTAGTGTCAACATGAAAGTCTGCTACATCTCCCACAAGGTTTTTCCTTCTCATGGTGCATGCAGGATAATAAAAGAAAAAAAAGAAACCCAGCTTTCAAACAATATTTTGACCCACTGTCTCACCAATGTGGGAATACAAGGGATGGCACTACAGTGGCTTGTCTCTTTTCTCCACGGCCAGGAACAGAGGGTGTCGCTTGGGGAGGAATTGTCATCCCGCTATCCACTGGTATGTGGTGTGCCACAGGGGGCAATACTTTTCCCACGGCTGTTTAACATCTATATGTGCCCCCTGACCCAGTTGGTGTGGAGTTTCAGGCTTGGGTGTCATCAGTACGCTGATGACACCCAGCTATATCTGTTGATGGATGGATGGCCTGGATCAGCCTCGGCTGCCCTGGAGCATGCTTTCGGAGCCGTGGCTGGATGGTTGAGGCAGAGTCACCTGAAGTTGAACCCCTCAAAGGTGGAGATCCTGTACATGGGCTGCGGGGGTGTGGATTTGGGACCCTGACTCCCTACTCTCGATGGGGCCATGCTTACATCAGTGCCGAGGGTTAGGGGCCTGGGGGTGATCCTGGATGCCTCCTTAATAATTGAGGCCTAGGTCGCAGTTGTTGCCAGGTCCTCCTTCTTCCATCTTCGGCAGACCAGGCAGCTTGCCCCCTGTCTTTCGACCCGCGACCTAACTACAGTGGTCCAAGAAATGGTCACCTCTAGGCTAGACTACTACACAGGGCTTCCCTTGAACCTGATCTGGCTGGAGTGCCTTCTTATGCACATATAACATTGGTATTGCGCCAGCTGCATTGGCTACCAGTGGAGTACCAAATCAGATTCAAGGTTTTGGTATTGACCTATAAAGCCCTATTCAGACTGGGACCAATGTATCTGCGGGACCATCTCTCCCTATATGAGCCCTGTAGGATGCTCCAATTCAGCGATAAACAGCTGTTAACGATCCCTGGCCCCAAGGAGGCCCACCTGACATCAACCAAAGCCAGGGCCTTCTTGGTCCTGGCTCTAGCCCAGTGGAACGCTCTGTCACAAGAAACTAGGGCCTGTATGGATCTTTCCTCCGGGCCTGTAAGATGGAGCTGTTCTGCCAGGCATACGGTTGACACTGGCTAGGGCCTCCCTGCCGGCCGAATTGAGGAAAATCTGCCCTCCCTATCAGATGTATTCTCTGCCTAGCCTCTCTGTTAAACATCTGTGGAGAGTCCTGGGTGGTGGATTCTGTTTTGAGAAGTGCTGCCACACTGTTTTAAATATTTATAATACTTACATGATTTTAATTCTGTTTTTAAGTGTGTGTGTGTGTGTGTGTGTGTGTGTGTATTCATGTTTTATATTGTATGTAATCTGCCATGAGCTTGCTATTGTGGAGAGGGTGGAATATAAATCGAATTAAATAAATAAATAAATGAAATAAAAACTTCCTCTTAGAGTATCTGCTAGGAGGAAAAAACCTGGGGATGTACCTCCAAGAACATTAATATACCACACCAACTATGGCCCTACATTGCTCCTCTAATACACAAGCAGACAGATTTAAAAATTTTTATCCCTGCTATTTCTACACACACACACACACACACACACACACACACACACACACACACACACACACACACACACACACACAGTGTCTCAGTATCAGATATCCTTTGTACAGACTGAGGCCATGATTCTTTATTTTTTAACCATTTCCTCATGCTGAATCTTTTCCTGTAAAGCGCTTTTTTCCAGTATTATGTATGCATCAATATCCCACCTCACCACTCCATTACCACCCATGTGGATTATGCAGAGGAGGCAGCAGGTAGTGAAGGCAGCAAGGAAGCCAGACTTGGAAGGGCCATAGCCAACATTTCCATCAGATTGCTGGCAGAGGTGTCTGGCACCAAATGGAAAGGAGCAGGAGCAAGGAAGGGCTGCTGAGCCACCTGTTTTGCATCTCTCCCATGGGACAATTTCTCCCCATCAATGGAGAAGGAGTGCTCCTTCACAATGCCAGCCATTTCTTCCATCACAGGAATGGATAAATTGGGTGGAGGGTCTGTACAAACTTGGAGACTGACCCAAGTTTGTATAAACTTCTCCCTACTCTGTATTTTACATCTGAATCCAGATTTAGCAATTTGAACACCAAGATCCTGCTTCAGAATTACACATATGATCCTTTTATTGTACATTATAGCTATAAATAGCATATAAATTGCAAAAACACACCATACAACATGCTGTTACAATTCACACAAATCTACAAAACTGACCACAAAAACAGAGCCAAAACTGCTACAAAATTACACATTTATAAAGAGAAACCAAAACAGGACAGTTGTTCATCCCTAATGCATGTTCATGCTTAACTCACATAAAAGACCTACTAATGTGAGCCATGTAATAGAAAGAGAGTGCAGATTTGGTGTTTTATAGCTCTGTCTGCTCTTGTCCTCAGTCTTCTTTAATGGACATATTAGCTACTTCGGGTGACACGTGAAACAAATTTCAGGTTATCCTCTCATTTTCTTACCGCCTTCCTTTTGTATGCACATTTGATAGCTATACCAAGTAGAGTAGCAATAAGACTGAGTTATGCATTTTTAATTTCCAGAGATGCATTTTGAAGGTTATTAAATGAAATGGTGTGATCCTGTTGCACATTTTTAAAAAGAAAAAAACCTTCAGCTTCCCAGCTATTACATGAATTTTCTAATTAATATATTTTCTATTTCAGTGTGAATGGAACAAGCCTTTTGAATATCTCCAGAGCTCTCAACTTATACCTCCTTGCTACAGTATTTCAATTTATCTCCAGGCTTACCACATTCCCTGTGTGCATGCTGGCTTTCCATCTGCTTAACCTGTATAAGTATGAATAAACAACTATCACCAAAATATCGCAAGGACCCAGAAGGGATAATTTGAATTTTGTAAATAATGAGATGGGGTGTGGGGGGGGGGGTGGAGATCAAGCATACCTTTTTCTCAGTGCACTTTTTTCAAGTCAAGTACCTCATTTGATTGTACTGAAGATTTCTTTGCATTTTTTTAAAAAGAACAGTATTTCAAGAAGCGTTGTGCTTGCACAGCGGTGGCATTTAGTATGGTAACTGATCAGGGAGCCACTTTTTGTGCACACTATTCACAATTTACCAGCTTGCTGGGTTCATACACATCCAAGGATTATAGGGGCACATATAATTTAAGACAAGCTAGTCATAGTTGCCATTTTATTTGCTCTCTTTTGATTGTGCACATGAACAATATTTATCCCAATTTCTATCGGAGCTGATACCCTCAGTCTATGAGCAAAGACAAGGGAGAAGAGGAAAATAAGGCATGTTTGCAATGACCCTCCCCCCTACCTAAATGGACTATGAAAGTTTGCAGAAGAATTCAGCATGACACAGCCAAAAGAAGGGAAGCTGCTTCAATCCCCAGCCACTTTACAACCACAAAAGAAAGATCTAAGTCACATACTCAAACTAATCTCACAACCTTATCATCAGAACACATGACAAATAAGGGCACACAGATTAATTTGGCAATTTTAGGTTGTTATATATCTTATTTATATAAAACTTTAAGAGTTTTCATGCCATTGTCCCAAAAACAAACCAGGAGTTTTGCTTTGATTTAGAGAATCAAAATTCATCACACTTGACCACAGCTAGAGATGGGCACGAACCACATTATGAACTTCAAAAACGCACGAAAATGGCGATCGCGCGATCGCGATCTGGCGGCTTGTGATTGTCCATGGCCAACGAACCAGTGTTCGGAAGAGGCCTGGTCCAGTGCGTTCGGCTGCGGTTCAGGAAGCCAGACACTCAGATGCCAACAATCTATTCCCCTGGCAACGGAGCCGGAGAATGCCTGAACTCTGTCTGCACTCCTTCTGTCGCCCTGGAAACCCGAATGGAAGCCCGGCTTACCTTGATCAGCAGGTCTTCCTTCCAACCACAGAAATGCAAAGTGGTTACAAGTTGGGAGAAGACACCCAGGGGAGGGAGGGGGAAGGGGGTGTCCTGTAGCCACAGGCACTCCAATCTCATCCCTCCAAACCCTGATAGGCAGCTCTGATGGCCAAACACAGACCTCCTGTGTTGCTCAATGGGACCTGTGCTTATAAATAGCCATGGGCTCCCAGGCTGGGTCTCACTTTCAGCGAGCAGTGGAGTGGGACAGAGCTCTTGCTTCCCACTTGCTAGCCTTTGGGGAGAGAGACTGAGAGTATAATTCAGCTTGGATTTGGGGGATAGGGATCTATCTCCTCTGGTTCCAGGGCTGCTGCCTGGCTCTGGGGCCAAGCTCAGTGGGCACCTTGGCTGAGGGGTCACATTGATTATTGATCAGTGCCTGATCGGGTCAGGTCTGTGGGAGTGGTGGGCTAGGGCTCTAGGCTCTCCTTCCCACACAGCACAGCAACCTTTATTGGCATAAATAATACAGACAAAACAGGAGAAATGTTGTGGAATAAATTCATAGGGCAGCACAATCGTGTCCCCAGACAGCAAAATTATCTCAGGATACAGCACAGTCATAGGGGGCTTTATAAAATGTTACCCTTGACTTCCACACATAAGCCAGGAATTCAGCAACGGATAGAGTTATTGCTGGACTCTTGTCAGCTAAGAGAAATTTTGGATCCTTATCCAAAAAATCCCTCTGCACAGGAAAAAGAGGACGAATCAATAAACTGCACATAACAGAATATTTGGGGCAGCAAAGAAGAATATGTGAGATTGAATCGGGTTCCCTCAGAGTACAGTCACACAGCCTATCCCTATACGGAATACCCCCGTATCTGCCTGTGACCACTGCTGAGGGAAAGAGATTGAACCTCGCTAACATAAAAGCCCTCCTAAACACAGGGTTTATCAGATCAGCAATATACGCCGCCATGGTGGTGTGCGAGGAATAGAGGGACAGTGAATGAGGGGAGCAGACTCCGGAGCTGCCGGCATTAATAGTCTGCGCCTCAATATCCCAAATTCTCCTCTTAACCACCTGCAGAATTGCCACCTCACCGCAATTATATAAAGGCTCCAAGTCGATTCCTAAGGAACCAATCTTTTCCACTACAGCCTGTGGCCAATCTGAGATAAAGGGATCAGTTAGAAGTTGAGCCGTTAGGCTAGTAGGGGAGGATCGAAAATGAAGATGGAGCCAGAATTTAATCATAGTGATCCAGGCCCGAGATTCTATCAGGTGCAGATCCAATTCCTTACAGAGGGTAAACAACGACACTGAATTGGATAAACCAAGGATCCTACGCAGGAAGACAGAGTAGATACGCTCAATTCTTTTAGTAAAGGACTGTATCCAAATAGGGATTCCGTACAGCAGTCGGGAAATAACTGTTGCTTGGAAAATTTTAAGCACTGCTGGGACAAATTGATTGCCCTTTTGAAAAAAGAAACGAATCAAGGCTGCAGACTTGTTCTTGGCTAAACTTAGAGAGTGCTCTCTATGTGGGCACCAACTCAGATTGTAATGGAATATCACTCCTAAGTAGCAGAAAGATTTTACCTGCTGTATTTCTTTTTTCGCTATTAGCCAGCGGTTGCGTTTCCAAGATTTAGAGAAAACCAAAATTTTTGTCTTGTCAAAATTAATGGAAAGAAAGTTCCGAGAGCAATATGCATTAAACTCGGATAAGAGACGAATAAGGCCAATTCTTGTAAAGGAAAGGATAACCGCATCATCTGCATAAAGCAGAACTGGCACTGCAGTCGTATTTAATTTAGGGGGGTGGCCATTAATCCTATCCAAACAAGAAGGCAAGTCAGAGATAAAAAGGTTAAAAAGGGAGGGGTCAAGAACACACCCTTGCTTAACTCCTTTAGAGACAGGTATCTCCTTAGTGAGAGACCCTTTCCCATCAAATCTTACTTGGCAAAAATTGGACCTATGTAATTTCTTAATCAAAAATAAAAGGCGCTTATCAATCCCCAGTTCGAGAAGTTTATCCCATAATAAAGATCTATTAACAGAGTCAAAGGCTTTACGTAGGTCAACAAAGGCTGCATAGAGTTTACTGTGCAGGTGGCAAGAGTACTTTTCAGCTAAAAAAGCTAGAGTGGAGCAATGGTCTAACGTGGATTGATTCGCTATGAAGCCAATTTTTTCACGTCCTGGGAGATTACAATCTGCCATCCATTTGGACAGTTTGATGAGAAGATGTTTGGCGTATAGCTTCCCTAATACGGAGAGTAAACTGATCGGTCTGTAGTTGTCAATATTATTGGGATCCCCTTTTTTAAAAAAGGGGACTACAACCGCACTCAGCCAAGAATTAGGGAGAACACCGTACTGATCAATCAAGGTAAACAGGTGGGCAAGAGCTCGCGACCACCAGTCAATGTTATCTTTCAATATCTCCGCTGGGAGCCCATCCAAACCAGGGGCCTTATTAGGTTTGAGGGATCCAATGAGATCGACAATTTCATCTTGGGAAACGGGGGACCAACTGGGGATATCAGAAGGGATTAATCCAAAATTATTCAAATCTAAGGCAGAGGACTCATTAAAAAGGTTGTTATAATAAGAATACCATCTGGCCGAAGGAATAACGCTAATGGGGGCAACACCAGTTGAGGAATTAAGTTTACCGGCCAATAGCCAAAATGCTCGATTATCATTAGATCGGACAGCATCGAAAAGTTTAGCCCATTTTTCCAAATAGAAAGCATGGTTTTTTTGTGCTAACAAATGACCATATTCCCTTTTAAGCTTAAAAAACAGGGTGGGGAGTAGGCAGCGGATCTCAACTGAGACTGACGAAAATATTGTCTAAGTTTGCTTTTAAAAAGCAAACATTCTGTATCAAACCAAGCATTTGGGGAGATGATTTGGTTATTAGAAGTCACTGGTTTGGCATAAGAGGAGATATTATTAATTATAGAATTGTAGGCAAAAATTGCCTTTTCCCATGACTCAGCTTCGATTAAGCTGCATCTTAGCTCAGAGCCCTGGAAGCTAGACATCCAGAGGGAGATCTGTTCCCGGGAAGGAGGAGAGCAGCTTATTTTTTTGTACTGGGGCAAGTTAGATTCCACAGTACTGGGAATGCATTGGTTAACTATCTCATGATCTGTCCGAAGGGACAAAGAAATAGGAAGATGGTCACTCTCGGTCCTTAGACCTATTGAGAAATCCATAATATACTCACTTAAGTCAAGCGACAAGATCACATAGTCGACAACACTATTCCCTCTAGGGGAGATAAAGGTATAGTTGCCAGAGGCAGTATATTGAGGGGAGCCATTAAGTATTGAAAAATTGTTTTGGGAACATAGATCAATCAGGCGGTGCCCAGCCTGATTAAATAATACATCCCTTGACTGTCTGGGCAAAAGGAAAGGGAGAGGGGTATGCTCATCATCATTCCAGTGCAACACAGAGCCAATTTGTTCATTGTCGCTGCCTATTCTAGCATTGAAGTCTCCCACAAGAAGAAAGGAGGCCTCGGGGAATTTAATAGAGTAACTGGAGAGATAGTCTTTCAGCGAATTCCAATGAACTCTGAGCATATTATTGTCTTGACAAGGGGGCATATAAACATTAACAATAATCAACTGGAAATCTTTAAAAGGGATGTGAAAAGCCTGGGCAAAGGGAAGGCAAGGCTCCAATTGGGTGACAGGTAATTTGGTGGCATTCTTAAATAAGCCACAAAGCCCGCCCATATAACGCCCCTTCCGATTTAACCTCTTAGCAGGGAGTGAAAAGGAAGAAAAACCATTAACATAAATAGTACTTGAAGACCAGGTTTCCTGAAAAAAATCATATCAAATGTCGACAAGAAATTCAAAAAATCAGAATCCCCCCACTTATTAGCCCATCCTGCGATGTTCCAGGAAATAAGCTGGATCTTTCTCCGCGGATTCCTGGGATGATCATAGCTGTCAGATAGTCAATCAGATTCGGAGATTGTATTCAAGTGTGGAAGATCATTGGGACAAATTCAACCGTTTGCTACAGCTTGAGGAATAAGTCCAGAAGGAAGAGACTTCGGATGCTCCTGGGAGGATGGAACAACACGAGCTTCCAACGTGGATCCGCCCAGCTCCATTAATAGGACTTCGGAGTCCGCCGACTCCGCCCCTCTTGATAATGGGGTGGGGTCTTTGCACACTATCTGCGTAGAAGAATTAGATGGGATAGTCTCCGTAATCACTTTAATTGGATCTACTAAGGATGTTGGATGGGATATACCCTTAGCGTTGGTATCCAAACATAGAGCAGAGTCTTTAACCTCTTTAAGTTTGTAACTAATAGAATTTAATCTAACTAAGACAGATTGCTGGTCGTTGGTTGCAAGAGTTCCAAATAAAGATAGCACTTCATCATCCACACCTTTCACTAAAGGAGTCCGGGTTAAAAAATCATTAAAATCTGGAGAAGGCAAACAAACTTGGCTACAGGATTGAGTACAGAGAGTCCATCTGCATTGTTGGGTTATCAGTAGTTGTTTCTTCCCAAGAAATCAGATTAATATGAGAGATTTCAGCAGGCTTGGGCAAGGCAGTCAATGCTTTGAGAGAAGATGCACATTTAGCACGTTTCTTAATAAATAGGGGAGCTACTGTGAGCTTCTGAAAGACACGAACAGGGAAAATTCCCATCTTACAGAGGACCAATCTCTTCTTTAGCAACAGTGCCGGTAGCTTGTGAGAGGCAAAGGAGAGAATAACTCTTTGGAATTGCTGTTGAGCATCAAGGACTTCCACCTCACTGAGATCAATGTCAACTTGCTTCAATTTAAGAACTGCAGCGAGATGTTTCTTAGCTTGGGAGGTAGTTAGCCAGCTAGGAATGGGACCATATCCACCTCTGATTGTTAAAGCGATTCTCCGCGGTTGATATATTAGATGGAATGTGTTTTTGTTGGAGTCATTGCAGACACTGATGTTGTCTATTTGAGGATCGAAATGGGTCTGCTCATTGCTTTGCACACATTGCTCACCAGCAGCTCCCTCTGGTGCTTTAGCCTGATCACGCAGGATGCAGGAAGTGAGTTTTGCCACTGTAGCAATAAGCTGCTTAATTTGGACTCTTAAATCCTGAATGCTAATAAACAAACAGTCCACGGTCCTTGCTGTTAGAGGAAGCAAAGAATCCACAGGGGGGGAGCCGCTTCCTCCCAAGCTTGTATCAGTCTCTATTTGGGTGGTTCCCTCCTTTCTTATTTCCACTTTGGAATTGGTGTGGGTATTTGCCACCACTTCCTCAAAGTTAGTTTCAAGAACAGAATATCTGTTAGAAATCTCCACTGCATATGACAGGGGGTCATTTTTACTTGGGGAGTTGTCTGTATCCACAGAGTTGCAGAAGAAATCATTTATTTTGGGCTGCTTTGCAGCTGGCAAAAACGAGCTCTCCTCACACCTTCTCCTACGTTTAATTGGCAGCATGCCCAGAGATCATTAGGAGGGGAGTTTCCCTCAGCTGCCACTGATAAATTAGGATAAAACAAACTAAAAAATAAAATAAGTCTAAGTTCGCAGTCTTGCGAAGGAGACACCAGTGAAAAACAGCTACTAAATATCCAGCAGAAAGGGAAGCAGAATTTCCTCCAAGAGAATCAGATATAAAAAATAAGAGGAAAAAGAGCCACGGAGATACTAATAATAGCTCAAGATACCCCTGGCTCAGCGAGGGACAACTTTGGGAGTGAGGTTATAAAAGCTAGATAAAAGCTAGATAAAATGTAGTAAAATAACAAGCAAAATAGATTAAAAACCTTCTAATGAGCCAGGAGCTAATCTCCGCGCGGCCACCTCACAGCCAACCGGAACCGCCTCTCCTTCCCTTCCCTCTGGTGCCAGGACTGATGCCAGGCCCTGGGACCAAGCTCAGTGGGTACCTCGACTGAGGGCTCACATTAGTGCTTGATCTGTTCAGGTCTGTGGGAGTGGTGGGCTAGGGCTCTAGTCCCTCCCTCCCTCTGGTGCCAGGGTTGCTGCCAGGCTCTGGGGCCAAGCTCGGTGGGCACCTCGGCTGAGGGCTCACATTAATGCCTGATCTGTTCAGGTCTGTGGGAGTGGTGGGCTAGGGCTCTAGTCCCTCCTTCCCTCTGGTGCCGGGGCTGATGCCAGGCCCTGGGGCCAAGCTCGGTGGGAACCTCAGCCGAGGGCTCACATTAGTGCCTGATCTGTTCAGGTCTGTGGGAGTGGTGGGCTAGGGCTCTAGTCCCTCCCTCCCTCTGGTGCCAGGGCTGCTGCCAGGCCCTGGGGCCCAGCTCAGTGGGCACCTCAGCTGAGGGCTCACAGTGTCATCTCCTTTCTTCTCCTCAATTGTTGTTTGCTGGCACGATGAGGCTTCGGGTGGGGGACAAGACTGGTTGTGGGGGGAAGTGCGGAGATTGTCCCGGTTGCAGCATGGGAAGCAGTGCTGTGCAGGACTCTGGAGCTGCAAAGACTCCTGCTCCCCAAAAATCACCAGTTGCGGCTGTGGAGGAGGCCAAAGAGCTCTTGCTGGAGGCGGAAGAGGAACTCCTGAAAAATTTTGGGGAGGAGGAGGCCGAAGGATCCTTGGGGGAATGGTTGGGGTTTGAGGAAACATCCATCCCGTCCCCATCCCAAACTACCGGTGGTGCTGTTCCTGCCTGCAGTTCACCCATCACTCCATCTTCCATTGCCAGCTCTGTGGCACATCCAGCAGCAACCCTTCATCCTCCCTCCCCTGGAACCGTTAGTGGGCCACGGTTCAACCTCAATGTTTGGAGTCACTTTTGGGCCCTTCCTACTGACCTCCACGTGGTGCTGTGCTGTGTGTGTGAGGGCCTGGTGCACAGGGGCAATGACCTGAAGCACCTGTCATCAACGGCCCTGAAGAGGCACCTGAAGAGGCACCTGCCAACCCTATGGTCTCTGTCCTTGGCCAGCGTAACATCCATCAGGGGAAGACCGAGAGCCACCAGCTCATCTGATCCGGGATCGATGGGAGGGTCTCTGGAATGCATCCTGAGCAAGAAGCCTTGCATCAAGGGTGCAGCTGGTGGGAGCGGAAGGGTCAGGCAGGCTGCCCTGGGGGAAATTGTTCCATCAGGGTTGGGGGTGGCTCCGCTGAAAAGGGTGAGGTCATGGGCTCAGGAGGCAGGCGTTTGTGTGGTGGCACAGATGATTGCCCTGCAAGGCTTCCCCCTACTGGTCATGGAGGGCGTAGGCTTCCAACTGCTGCTCTAGGACCTTGCCTCATGGTTCTCCATGCCGTCACGGCACACCGTTGGGCATCGAGTCATGTCCGCCCTGTATGAGGCAGTGCAAGACATGGTGCACAGAGACCTGTCGACTACCCAAAGCAGAACAGTGCACTTCACGACCAACCTGTGGAGCGGCTGCCATCACGGGTACCTTGCCATCACCGCCCACTGGTGGCAACCAGAGGACCTCCGCCTACCCAGGCCAAGATCTGGCAGGCGTAAAAAGGTGCCCAGTTTGACCCCGGGCTACAGGGCAGTTCTTCTTCAGGTCCGGGGGATGGACAAGGTCCACACTGGAAAGAACATCGCTGCCACCATCAAGGCAGCTCTGAGGTAGTGGACGTCTGGGGTGGAAGGGTTTGTCCATGGCTTCATGGTGACGGATGCGGGAGCCAACGTGTTGGCAGCCCTGAAAGAGGCATCCCTCCCAGGCCAGGTGTGCATGGCACACAAGCTACATCTCATGATGCGGGATGTGCTTGGGCTGGGAAGCAAGCCGAGGGACAGCCAGGACAAGGGAACCTTGCGGACGCGCAATCTGCTGGACAGCTGCCATCATATCGCTTCCGATTTCTCCTGCAGCATAAACTCTTCCCACAAGCTGTTCCAGAGGCATGGGGAGGGAGGGGACCCCAAGCACCAACTCTTCCAGGACCTGTCCACCCGCTGGAACTCCACCTACGAAATGATATGTCATCTGGTGGAGCAGAAGGGTGCTTTGGAAGACACAAGTATACAGTCCCTCTTCTCACCTCTCCCTCTGCGGAAAACTCAGTCCCCTCCCAACGACCTCTCCCGTCCTGTCCTATTCCATCCTTTCTGCAAAAGCAAGAAGGTGTTTGATGCTGGCTGCTGCCGCAGAGTTCCTCAATGGGATCCTCTGAGGAGGCCCTGCGGCTGTTGGGATCTTCCGACTTCACAGACCCTCTTTCGACCTGTCCCTCTCTGGAGCACTCCGACCCCTCCAAATGACATCTCCTCTCCCTCTTGTCCTTTCTGGCAAGGCAGGAAGGTGGGTGCTGTCGGCTGCTGCCACACTGTTCCTCAGTGTGACCCTTGGGTGAGGACCCTCACTTGCTGGGGGATCAGGCCCCCGTCTGAATGACATGTCCTCTCCCACCCACACCAGGAATGCCAGCGTGCTCCTCTTTGGCCTGGTGAGTGGGCACATGGGGGGTGCCGCCGGCGAGTGGCCAGACCCCCTGCCAACTAAAGGGGAGGTGGCTTGTTGTTGTCTCCTCATGGCCGCCAGGCCCAGCAGCCACCATCAATAGCACCCACCTTCTGTACACTGGTCCAACGTCAACCTGTGGCTCTAATTGTGTCAAGTGGGAGTTTCCTGGGGGCCTTGGATTGGAGAGGGTATAACTCCAAGATCCATTTTGCAATCTTGTCCAGACTTGGGTGATGGCTATAGGAGAGCCTGCAAAAGACTCCCCAGGAATATGGGCTCTCTAAGTGCCCCGGGGGCCGTTCCGTGCCCGACGAACTGCGAACTGCAAACCGGTTCGGCAACGGAAAATGTTCGTTGTGGTTCGCAATCTTGGGATCGTCGTTGGCACCGAACCGTGAACCGCTAGTTCATTAAATTTTTTTGGTTTGCACCCATGTCTAACCACAACTACTGATATAAATGTGCAATTAACTCTTCCTGAGTCAAACAGGAAGAGGAAACACCTTCAGCATTACATATGACTCTTGCTCTTTACACATTGAACCACCTATGCAGGTAAATGTGGAAAAGTTTAGAGTATCATGAAGAGACTCTAATGTATGTGTATATTGCATAGATCTAATCCACCTTGTTTTCCAAGGAAATCAGGATATGATTCCTACATTTAAAAATATTTTCTGAAGTTGCTGCATCCTTTCAACACCTTAGTATTATTAAGCAAAATTTTACAGAAGAAGACTTAAAATCACCTCTTCCATGGTATAAGGACATCTCGTCCCCAAAAGGTAGCAGGCATCAAAAATCATAGTCTCTTAATCTTCCTGCCACGTATTCAACCAGGATATCTCCAATCTTGATCAAAACTAAGTGAAATGGTCCAATTGGAATGGAGACACATACCAAGTGTCCATATTAATAAACATTGTTTACATGACATGGTAACTGTAAAGGTATAATGGTAACCCTAAAAGAACTGTACGTTGTCACTTGAGATCAAGTCTTTTGGGCTCTAAAGCCTACTTTTTTTGGATCATATTTATATCCTTTGCGGCCACCTTCGCACCCTGTTTTTCCTGTTGCTTGATGGCTTTCTCTAACTTCTTTGTTCCTTTGGGGCCAACTCTTCCTTCATGGGCTAACATTCTCTGAACAAACTTTGCTCTTTTTCTTGAATTATCTGCAGCCCTTTGAGTGCACCCTTTTGTGTTTCTCAGAGTTCCTTTTGTGCACCTGTCTTTCTCTAGTATTATTTTGTTGTTTTTTCCTAAACACAATTCTCCAACTTTGCTCTGGCTTCACTTTTGCATGTGATCTCAAGTTGCTTTTTAGTTGTTCTGTACACTTTGGTCTATGTGTGCCTGAGGACCTCTCACAACGCTTTAAAGTGTCTGATGCTATCTTTTACTATCCCTGTACCTGTAACGCTTAATTTCTTTCTTAATGTTTATCACCAAATTTGGAAACTCATCATCCAGGATAGCAAAGAAAGACCTCTCAACTGTTGTCTCGTCAGGATGGGCCATATGGTTTTATTATGGACTTACATTTAAACGTTAAGGAGAAACATTACCAACACAGTTTAATAATAATAATGGCTCAGTTATTTGGTGTATAATGGAAACTATCTTTTCTATCTTATGGAATGCATACAGGTCAACATTCCTATCTTTGATTATATATTCCCTGTAACATTTTTTAAAAATAATTCTTGCTTTAATAACTATTCCTTTGATGCTGTATGTAATCTTAACCGAGCCTCATATTAAATCTTAAGAGACTGGAACTGGCATTTATATCTGCTTAGTGAATGGGAAATTGTTCTCTAGACTGGTTTTTCTTTCACCCAATGCTTGCAGTGATATGGATTTTTATTATTGCTTCTGTTCTTGTTCCTGTATATGTTTATAAACATCTTTATACTAGAAACCTATGAGTTGTCTAAGCGGTTCTTTTGAAATTGTTCAGGGGATGTTGATTCCCCATAAAAGTGAGTTGTAACATGGGAGAGTTTGAGACTTTTTTACTGCTTGTAAGTGCCATTACACCCCAATAACCAGTCCAGGAGTAGACTCTTCCACAGGACCCCTGTATACACAGGAAAGATTGTGGTATAAATGTTTACCTTGTGTAGTTTTTTTTTTTTTAATTTGCGTTTTGGACATGCTCAAAGTGACACTTCTAGATGTCAGGTGACAAGCTCGGGGAGCAATTTGTGTAACACTGTGTTGCTTTCAGTCTGCCCAGTCGGTATCAGTCAGGAGCATTCATCATGTTGATACATCCTCAGAACATACAGAATTGAACTACAGTTCCAAGTTATCAATACAAGAACATACAAAGAATGTATGATCTAATTTAGAACACCCAATTTGTGTGTGTGTGTGTGCATTTTTTTTTAAAAAAATTGCTTGAGGTTCAGACCAACAAAATGGGCTATGTCAAAATACTTGAGAACCCTGCCTCCAACAGGATAGATGTAAGACAACAAATGAAAATACCTCTTTTCTGTGTCAATTTTTTTAATGTGAGGTGAGTTGTATGGACAGCTGATGGAAAGGGAAAGGGGCAGCCACAAAGAACAGTGTGAAAGTGAGCATGCACAAACCGTTTTCAATAAATATTTGGAACAATTTTGAGCATTCAAAATAGGCAGACCTTGTTCAAGCCTTTGAAGATACTGCTCACAATTTGCAACAAAGTTGTTATTCAAAGAGAGGAGTACCCACCTATCTCTGTACTCCTTCTCATGAGGATACTTATCCTGTAGTACATCCTACTGTTCAAGTTACTGGGAAGTGCAAAATGATAATCATGTTTTGCTTCATCTCAGGGATTGGGGAAGGGTTTAAAAGCCTATGTTTCCCATTGATCATTTCTGTCTCTCCTTAGTCCATAGAGCCCTCTTCTTTTCTTTCAGAATTTATAACTTTCAAAGGCAGCCTGTAAATTGCACAAGGATCAATATAGTTACAGGTAAGGAAAATGTGAAGTTTCCTAACTGCAAATCCCACACAGTTAATGGATGCTGTTTTACAACCAATAAAAATGCTCAAAGAGAAACAGAACAGTCACATATATTCCTTCCGTCTATGATGGGAGGGATCCCTGTGAAGCAATGAATTCTATATTTTAGTGTATATATTGTTATATTATATATTTTGATTCCTTTCACATATAGCCTAATGCTGCATAAGCTTACTCAGAAAAAGTTTAATTGAATCCCATGGGACTTATTCTTCTTTCTGTAGCTACTTTTGCATCCATATGGGTAATGGTGAAGCCGGTGCCCCAGGTAAATAATACACAATAAACACCATTGTTGGATGTAATGGGTCCCAACTTAATGGATTACAAGTTTGGAGCATTGGCAAGGCATAGGGCAACAGATCTACTGCATCAAATGATCTCCCTGCCATTCGGAGAGCACGCCTGCTGGGTACCCTGCTGAGCACCGTGGAATGGCAGGTAACATATTACCATTCTGGCATGGCCAGGAGGACCCTGCCACCCAGAGAGGAACCTGCAATGGCTCAACCAGGTGTCTACCCTTCGACTTCATCCCAGATCCCTTAAGGAGACCTTGAAAGAAGCAGGGTGAGCTGCCCAGTCTGCATCACTCATCTCAGTGGATCTGGCACAATGCCTCAAAACCCCTAAAGTTGTGTGACAAGCCACATCCTCTTGCCACTGGCACACCAGGGGAGGTAGGGAAAATGCTATGTTATCTCTGCTGCCACCCAGGAGAATGGTGGCAACCATGTGGACTGCAAGAGAGGAGCCCTGTCATGTCTGGGCTCCTCGCTCTGCATCCCCAGCCATGGCTCTTTGCCTCTGCCCCGAACCTCGCCCCTGGCTACAACCTTCTTAGTGCAAACACATAGCTGGGAATGCTCCCTTGAGGAAAAGTAACTGAAGGAGAGGAGCTGCAAGGGGAAATGCTGTTAGATGAATGATTAAATATCCTTCTCATCCACTGCAAATCCTGCTCACACATACTGCTTTGTAGTGATAAGCAACACCCAGGTTCCCAGAACCACAATCAATGCAATTTTTCACCAGATAGTATCCTGTGGAGGTAGATGTTTTTGATTTAAGGTGAACAAAAAGTATAGGTGAATTTTGTAACATAGGTAGATTTGTTTCCATTTGCCCATCAGACTGTTTCTCAGACAAAGAACATGAGTGAGCTTGCAAAGGGTTTGAGCATGATGCAAAATACTTTCACTTTACATTAGCAAGCTCACACTTTGGATTTCAGAAGATCCTGAGCTGCTAGATCAAAGGTCTGTTATTTTGCAAGTTAGTTAAAATAGTATGTGGACATAGGGCAGGCTTTCAAACACACCATTTAACAAAGGGTGTCTCTGCCTCATTTCCCTTATCATAGTTTCATCCCTGAATCTAAGTACTCAGATGAACCTTCCTTTATAAAGGTGAAGATATTTACACTCTGTCTTCTCCCTTCACTTTTAATGAGGAGATACTCTGGGGCAAAAGTCTGTGACAATTCTCTGTGGACACATCCAGAATGGGAATTATTTTCACTTGTCTCTGGCTTGACAGGTGAGAAGGTGGTACTCACTTTTCCAGCAGGGCACCTGCTGTAAATTGTCTAGTTTATTAGAATACAGCCAAAGGTGACACTTTCTTCTGTATTAAAATTTCAGTATGGTGTTTTGGTAAAATGAAAGCTTTCTTGCTTACCTGCTTTTTGACAGCTGTAGAGTTATGTGAAGCTGTCATATTGTAGACAGTGCTTTTCACTCATTGTCTTCCATATCCAAACTGCCTACCTAAATAATCCAGCCTGAAAATATTGTCCCCAGTCCAGCAGAAGTTAGTAGCAAATGACTAAATCTTATAGAAACCAGTGGAATAACTTAGGCAAAACTGAGACTGAGTTTAAACATCATATCAAGCTGTAATTAAACTCTGGTGGGGCACAAACACAGCTTACTGCTACACTTCTCAACCTTCCCACCTTTGTCCTTCCTTCATGCATGGAGTTTGATACAAAATGTCCCAGTCAGAAAAAGATCCAATTTATCATGACATCTGCATTCAGAAAGCTTGGGAAACTGATGTTTGTTTACTCTACAAAAAATGGAAATTCAAAACCTCAGTTTTAATATTATGGCTTGAATGGAGTAAATCAATTAAATGAGGTGTCTGCATGTGGATGTCATAGCAAATTGGAATGATGCACACCTTGAAGGTTTGTATAAAATGCTGTGTATGAAAGGAGAAGGGAAGGGGAAGGCATGATGAGCACACGTGATCACAGGAACAAGCTGTGTTTAATTGCAGCTTGTCACGATATCTGGATGCAGTTAAATCTTGCAGCGTGACAAATTATAGTGGGACTAGGGCCATTGCCTTCAGATTGCTTGGGAATTATATTGAAGTACAAACATATTCTTCTTAGGGAATTCTCAAAATTCACCAGGTTTGTGGTTGAATGGAATAATTCATTGTATGTGTACCTTCACATGAACTTTAGATATATTAATAATTGGGGATGCCTCAAAATACTCCTGAATTCCTGGTTTACCAAATCTAAGAACCCTAACTACAAATTGGTTCAGCGGATGTTCCCTATTATGTTTCTTTTAATATTTTTCTATATTTTGTCAACAGTTTCAGTTCTCATTTGAATCTTATATTATGCTGCAGTCTTTAAGTTGTAATGTATACAGCATTTATATACCATGGAAAATAATTTATATGTATAATATGTGTATAATGTTTATTTGTTAACATATGTATAAGGTTGAATAATTGATTTTATGGGAAAATAACACAAAATAAAAGAGACATGAGTTTGCTTCACACAAGAGAGAACTGAAACTGAAGAGGGGCTATTTAAGTCCAATAGAATATTGATGGGAAATTTGCAATTATCTCTAAGTATAATAAATCAGATAAACAGATAATGTGAAAGACAAGCTGTAAAATATGAAGTAAAGATCAATGGGGGGATGGGACTGAGGGTTTTCATCCAGTCTCATTACACACTAGGACATTTACTGCTTGAGCATTGACTAGTAGTGACAGATAGGAAGAAGAAAGGGATCTTTCCCCTCTGTTCCACTAGATCTCAAAGACTAATAACAGAATAAGAAAGGAGGTGTAGACATGCTTTCCTTATCTTTGACCTTATCTGCAGATGCAAACCCAGAAGAAAAAGAAGGAAAAAGAGTAGACTCTATTAATCATATAAATCATACATACATTCAAAAGGCTCAGAAAACATAGCTGGGATAGAAAATAAAAATACATGTGATTCCAAGAGCATTGGAATAAAATACGGCAATGTTACCCTGTCATAGCACAGCAGGTGCTAAAAGCAGGCGACTTACACACTCACACCTCAGAAATTGAAGAAAGAGCTTGCAGATGTGTGAGACAGGCCTGCCTGTTATTTGCAGTAAGTCTATAGGAGAAGTCAAACTGTTTAGTGGAATGGGCTCCTTTCCAAGTGACAGTTTTTACACACACACACACACACACACACACACACACAATTCGTGTCAATATTTGCCCAACTACTCCTTAAATGACAACAAAAAAGTACTTGACCTCAGCAGTAAAAAGGTGAAAGACTATTTAAATCATTAAAATCTGTACAAAAGTGTAATCGATTTCTAAATAATGTATTAACTCTGGGTGCTCTTAATAATCTTGATGTAACATATTTCAATCCAGAGGCATTACTCAGTATTTATCTTTAATTAATAATAAATGAGACACTTATATTAACTGAACAAGTGATTAAATATTCCATCAGTAACAGACCACAGAAATAATTTTCAATTATTAACAAGCTACACATTTGGCTTGTCAGGTGCAATCAACTTTTGATGTCAATGGCTTATTTTCTTCCAAGAGCAGGTGAGTACAACTACATGTTAGACTTCATATTGCACTTTGCATCATATTACATATGAGTTTCACCATTCTTGAAACAAAAACAAGGCACTGGTAACAAAGACATATCAGACAATGAGATAAATCCTTCAGCAAGTAGTTTCAAACATATACTAGGCCCTTGCTATAGATGTTCAATACCTCCCCCCCTTTTTGCATCCTGTTAATGGGTAGCAGTCATGGGGGAGGAACATACAATAGACTGTCTCCATCTGAACAGTCTGAACATTTCCAATTGTGTGGAAAAGATAACAGTGGATGTACAGTTATGTGCTGCTTTCCCACAGGTGCCACCACCCTATTACAACATCTGGCACCACTGCTTTTGAAAGGCACATTGTTTAAAGGAAAATAATTCATATTTTGGGTTGGCAATCTTTGATGTCTCTGGCTGTTTCCACACACGTTGAATATTCCACTTTCAATATGCTTTAGTGAACATTTGTAACTGATTTTCCATGTGTGGAACAAAAAATCCACTTCTAAAGGATAACTAAAGTGCATTGAAAGTGCATTATTCAACGTGTGTGGAAACGGCCTCTGTGTGTCCTTTGAGTTGTTGGTTGATTGCTCAGGAAAGTTCTTTACATGTTCTTGACTCTTGAATTAGTCTTTGAAACCATTTAAAAAAAACCCTATGGCAATAAATAAAACCGGAGTCCAGTAGCACCTTAAAAACTTAGAGCAATGGTCACAAATGTGGAAAAGTAATTTAAAGATGACAAAATTGGCCTCATTGAAGGAAATGTATATAAAATGTTTTATAGGTGGCATTTAACCCCAATTAAGTTAGCTAAATCCCGCTTAAATATGTCAAATAATTGCTGGAAGTGTGAGAAGATACCAGGATCTTACTATCATATGTGGTGGACATGCAAAAAAGCAGTGGAGTTCTGGAAGATGTTCTGGAAGTATGCTAGTTGCATTATCAAGTTATGACTTGAAGTCATGAGGCATCCATGCTCTTTTCTCCTATGATAAAGAAGACTGAGTTTGCCAGTAGGTCAGGTACAATCCTGAAAGAGGAACTTTACTCACCAAGGTATTCCAACCAACTCATATGACTATATGTAAGCAGGAGCAACCCTAAGTAAGTTTATTCAGAATCCTATTCAAGTATCTTCAATAGGTCTTAGTCCCAGGAAAGGTCTCATAGGATTGTCTTTTGTTTTTTTCACAACCACATACTTGCCCATCCCATCGACTGTAAGTGGTGACCTCCTTATCATAGCTCTCATTCATGATCAGCACTCTGTAGTGAGAGATCTATCTTGGAGAGGTCCATGCAACTATAGCAGTGGTCCCCAATGTTCTTAAGCTTTTGGCATTCCAATACAGGATGGTGGGTACAACCACAAAATGGCTGCCACAGGAGTTAGAGCCAAAAGAGATTGAGGTTATGCATAACTGTAATAGTTATTTTTCAACATTTCAGGCAGACACTGTTTAACATGATTCCTTTTTAAAATGAACATATTGATGTACAATATTTTCTTGCATTCACATCTTACCTTCAGTCACACAGTGAAGATCCTTATGCTGTGGTGGCAGTGACTACTGAAGCAATATTTTAAAAAATCTACACAAAAGTCCCATTTGACCCAGCTCAATTTTCAAAAAACACATGACAGGCACCAGGAAAGGTGCTGATGGGCACTATGGCATCCATGAACTCCATATTAGGGACCCCTGAACTATATTGATAAATCTATTATGAGTGATCGGACAACCATCTCACATTCCCCCCCTGCCGCCTGCCAGCTGATAGTTTAAAGGGCCCTTTAAACTATGTGGGAGATGTGTTAGAGACACTCCAGAACAATATTTTAGAAATGAAAACTCTGGACTGGCACCCTTTAATTAACCCATTCCATGCCAAAAAGATCCCGGAACAGCACAAAAAAGCCCGGAACAGGCACTAAAGAAATGCCAGTGCCACAAAAAACAGTGGGATGTGTTAGAGACACTCCAGAACAATATCATAGAAATGAAAACTCTGGACTGGCACCCTTCAATTAACCCTTTCCATGCCAAAAACCTCCCGGAACAGCACAAAACAGCCCGGAACGGGCACTAAAGAAACGCCAGTGCTACAAAAAACTGTGGGATGTGTTAGAGACACTGGAGGCAGGGCGCAGCCGCGACCCCCGGGGGCCCCCGGCCCGCCGGAGGCGGGGCGGGGGGCGTCGGGGGGAGCGGCGCAGCCGCGACCCCCGGGGGCCCCCGGCCCGCCGGAGGCGGGGCGGGGGGCGTCGGGGGGAGCGGCGCAGCCGCGACCCCCGGGGGCCCCCGGCCCGCCGGAGGCGGGGCGGGGGGCGTCGGGGGGAGCGGCGCAGCCGCGACCCCCGGGGGCCCCCGGCCCGCCGGAGGCGGGGCGGGGGGCGTCGGGGGGAGCGGCGCAGCCGCGACCCCCGGGGGCCCCCGGCCCGCCGGAGGCGGGGCGGGGGGCGTCGGGGGGAGCGGCGCAGCCGCGACCCCCGGGGGCCCCCGGCCCGCCGGAGGCGGGGCGGGGGGCGTCGGGGGGAGCGGCGCAGCCGCGACCCCCGGGGGCCCCCGGCCCGCCGGAGGCGGGGCGGGGGGCGTCGGGGGGAGCGGCGCAGCCGCGACCCCCGGGGGCCTGGCTGTCTTTGTCTTTGTCTTTGTCTTTGTCTTTGTCTTTGTCTTTGTCTTTGTCTTTGTCTTTGTCTTTGTCTTTGTCTTTGTCTTTGTCTTTGTCTTTGTCTTTGTCTTTGTCTTTGTCTTTGTCTTTGTCTTTGTCTTTGTCTTTGTCTTTGTCTTTGTCTTTGTCTTTGTCTTTGTCTTTGTCTTTGTCTTTGTCTTTGTCTTTGTCTTTGTCTTTGTCTTTGTCTTTGTCTTTGTCTTTGTCTTTGTCTTTGTCTTTGTCTTTGTCTTTGTCTTTGTCTTTGTCTTTGTCTTTGTCTTTGTCTTTGTCTTTGTCTTTGTCTTTGTCTTTGTCTTTGTCTTTGTCTTTGTCTTTGTCTTTGTCTTTGTCTTTGTCTTTGTCTTTGTCTTTGTCTTTGTCTTTGTCTTTGTCTTTGTCTTTGTCTTTGTCTTTGTCTTTGTCTTTGTCTTTGTCTTTGTCTTTGTCTTTGTCTTTGTCTTTGTCTTTGTCTTTGTCTTTGTCTTTGTCTTTGTCTTTGTCTTTGTCTTTGTCTTTGTCTTTGTCTTTGTCTTTGTCTTTGTCTTTGTCTTTGTCTTTGTCTTTGTCTTTGTCTTTGTCTTTGTCTTTGTCTTTGTCTTTGTCTTTGTCTTTGTCTTTGTCTTTGTCTTTGTCTTTGTCTTCGTCTTCGTCTTCGTCTTCGTCTTCGTCTTCGTCTTCGTCTTCGTCTTCGTCTTCGTCTTCGTCTTCGTCTTCGTCTTCGTCTTCGTCTTCGTCTTCGTCTTCGTCTTCGTCTTCGTCTTCGTCTTCGTCTTCGTCTTCGTCTTCGTCTTCGTCTTCGTCTTCGTCTTCGTCTTCGTCTTCGTCTTCGTCTTCGTCTTCGTCTTCGTCTTCGTCTTCGTCTTCGTCTTCGTCTTCGTCTTCGTCTTCGTCTTCGTCTTCGTCTTCGTCTTCGTCTTCGTCTTCGTCTTCGTCTTCGTCTTCGTCTTCGTCTTCGTCTTCGTCTTCGTCTTCGTCTTCGTCTTCGTCTTCGTCTTCGTCTTCGTCTTCGTCTTCGTCTTCGTCTTCGTCTTCGTCTTCGTCTTCGTCTTCGTCTTCGTCTTCGTCTTCGTCTTCGTCTTCGTCTTCGTCTTCGTCTTCGTCTTCGTCTTCGTCTTCGTCTTCGTCTTCGTCTTCGTCTTCGTCTTCGTCTTCGTCTTCGTCTTCGTTTTATTTTTGGCAACCTCTTCTACATGCAAAACTTTTTTGGTACAAAGTTGTACTGTTATAAAATGGTAAAAATTTCATAAAACTGTAATTTTACTAACAATCCAACTCAAATAAGTTTATAGATTATTCAAACAGTATTGCTTCTATAATCATATTAGGTATAAATATAAAACATAACTTTTAAACATTAAGTAAAAAGTATTACATATTCGGTAGGGATGGGTTGAAGGTTTTATCTTAAATCCTGAGCAGCTTGAAACCTTCAAGTGAGAACTGAAAACACGGTTCTCTGTTTTAGAGAAACTGCTTTTCAGTACAAAATAAACGGGATGTATGTTTTTGTTGCACTCTCCCAACCAGGAGAATGACTCCTCCTAAGAGTTTAATGGCTTCTTTCATTAACAAACGCTAGTCGTTTTCATTACATGAGGTGTCAAAATATAAATGTTTATTTAAATAAAACATAGAAAAATAGAACAGATGAACACAACAAGAATTAAGTTTCCTAACATTTCTTAATGAAATCTAACTCAGTCAGATTAACGATGAACTGCATTCAAGTTACCATAGCACATATTACAAGGGTAAGTTTCCTGCCTAGATCTTCATGAGATTTCTTTTGGCAAAAACCCTGATCTGCTATTTGGATTACCATTTTTATATATTATCTTATGCAGAAATCTAAGATCTTTTCATATGATAACAAAGATAAATATCAAACCAATCATAATTTAATTCTTTTTTACTATTTCCAACCATGTGACATTCTACCTAGCCAAAAGTACCACTATGCCCAGCTGCAAGATAAGAGATATGGAGAGTAAAAATGACAAGAAAAGTTACATGACCAGATCATCCTTCGTCTCTGCTAACAATTACAGAACATGTATCTGATACTGTTCACTATTTTTAATTGGCTGTCAAAGATAAAGCACCAGTTATACAGCATACTAGAAAAAGAACTACAGTGATGTTCATACAGCGTTATTAAGAATGCATATGTTTCACGAAGTATGTGTTCTAAACCATAATCAGCAGTCTACTGGTTTGAATCCCACTACTGACATGAGCTCAGTAAGTGGCCTTGGGTCAGCCACTCCTCTCAGCCCCAGCTCCATTGTGGGGATAAGAATAACACTAACTTGTTCACTGCTCTGGGTGAGACACTAATATGTGTAGAAGAGCGGTATATAAGCACCGTTATTATTATTATTTATATTTCCATGACACCATCCCTTGACCTGTGAAATTAAGTATTTTGATAAATATGAAAGTGATACAAAATATAAATGCATTGCATAATGTGTGAGTGTACATATACAAACTTTAAAAATTGTATTGGATAATACCGCAAAGCATGATTACTGAGAAAGCTGCTTTCACTGCTTTCAGTGTGGAGAGCTGCTTGTAGATCAAAACAACCTGACGAGCTGTCTTCATGCAGAGTACACTTGATTCTCTTGGCTTTCAATTCTGCTTTCGGTCAGCATGGGTAAATCAATGTGTCAGCAGTAAACATTTGTATCACTCCTCTCTGAATGACCTTTTAAATTTTACTGCCTATCGTGTCAAAGCAATTAAAATCAACAATACAGTTACTAAGCTGCTAAGATCAATTAATGGCTCTTAGGCTTTATCTATTGATCTAGTGACATCTTCAAAACCCACTGGTAACAGACTATACATACTTCTCTTCTATCCACAATATATACACAAGGATTGATTACATATTCTTATCTTCGAAATTACATATTTAAATGACATATTCTTATCTCCTAAATTAATTAGTCAAACTCTTACATCAAGGATTGGTGACAAGTTGTGGACAGACTATGCTTGGACAGAATGTACACTGAGAATAAATGACATCAAACAAATTGGAAACTAAATAAATCACTTTTATTTAACAAATAAATTTCTTCTGAAGTCTCTTTAGAAATTAAACAATAGAAACAAACTATGTGGCATTCCTCAAATCCACGTGTAGGATGCTATGGAAGTGGTACTTAGAGGGAAATCAATCTCCGTTGCCTCCTGTCATGAAGAACAAAAAGAAAACATTAGAAATGAAATGATATCTAGAATAAGAAAACTAGAAGATGAACACAAAAAAGGGCACCCAATCTATAAACTTGCTTGCATGAAAATTAGAGGAAAAAACCTCCTCACATTCTATACAAGCTATTAAAGGCACCCAGGAAAAACTCAAACTAATTCTGTAAAATTAGCCGATGTATTTGCTGAATACTACCAAACCATTTGTACATCAGACAATCCTGACACTAATCATATTTTAAATTATTTATCATCACAGGAAATTTGGGGGAAAAAACTCACAAGAACATAAACAATATCTGGACCAACCAGTCACAACAGAAGATGTTACAGTCACTATCAAATCCTTGAAAAAAATAACAAAGCTTCAGACAGGGATGGATTCCCTGCCAAATTTTTACAAAAAAATACATTCACCTACTTTCAACTCCACTAACTGCCACATGCAACTCTGTTATGTTAGGAGGTAGCATCCCTCTATCTTGGTCAGAGGCTGAAATAGTAGTTACTCCAAAAAAGGACAACCATATTACAAATACTAAATCTTCTCAACCAATACCCTTACTGAATCAAGACCAAAAGATCTTTACAAGCATATTTGCCAAAACATTGTCTAAATTTAAATAACCAACTACATTCACCTTGACCAGACAATACACGTAACACTTTAACTGTAATTAATTTCTGTGAAGCATACAAAACCCCTGCATTACTTCTGGCCTTTGATATAGAGAAGGCATTTGATTAAGTGGAAATACCATATCTAAAACTTTTACTTCAAAAAATGGGTTTTGGCGACCAATTCTAAAATGCCATTAATGCTCTTTATCTTTCTCCCAAAGCTACAGTTAGGACTAACAATGTACATTCAATAGATATCCATATAGCAAGGCGAACTAGACAAGGCTGTCCCCTTTCCCCATTTCTGTTTGCCATAACTATAGACAGGGCCAATGCTACCATTAGACCAACTAGGCAGCCGCCTTGGGCACAGACCTCAAGAGGGGCATAGTTTTAAACAGATTACTTTCTTGAAAAAAATGCAACTGAGAAAACCTATTGAGCACCCCCTAAATGGTCCTGTCCACAGACATCAAGCAGCTCAAAAGCTCACCGTAACTTTTTTATTTATTTATTTATGTATTTGATGTATACCTTGCCCTCCTCACAGATGGGCTAAGGGTGGCTAACAACATTAAAAAATACATTAAAATCACAGAAACATAAAATCAATAATATTTTTTTAAAGATAATTAAAATAGTCCAGGAACAGGCTATTTAAACAAATATTGGGAGTCCGTATACAGGCATGGCAGATGGCTGAGGGCAGCTCCGGAAGAAATGGTGGTCTTAGATGGAAGAAGAAGGACACTCGCTGGCACTCAGCCAAAGGCCCAGCAGAACATCTCTGTTTTACAAGCCCTGCAAAACTGTAACAGGTCCCACAGGGCCCAGATCTCCAGCGGGAGAGCATTCCACCAGGCCAGGGCCAGGGCAGAAAAAGCCCTCACCCTGGTTGAGGCCAGATGGATGTCCTTTGGGCCAGGGACCACCAGGAGTTGCTTGTCTGCAGAGCGCAACACCCTGCAGGGGACGTAATGGAAGAGGCGGTCCCGCAGGTATGGAGCTCCCAGTCCATGAAGGGCTTTAAATACCAAGGTTAACACCTTGAACCAGATCTGGAACTCCACTGGAAGCCAGTGCAGCTGGCACAGCACATGATGAATGTGCGCTTGGATGGGCGTTCTGGTAAGAATGCGTGCCGCTGCATTCTGGATCAGCTGTAACTTCCGGGTCAGACCCAAGGGCAGTCCAGGATAGAGTGAGTTGCAGTAGTCTAGCCTGGAGGTGACCGTTGCATGGATTACTGTGGCCAGGTCCTGTGGTGAAAGATAGGGCGCCAGTTGCCTGCCCTGTCGAAGATGAAAAAAGGCAGACCTGGCAACAGTCATGACCTGGGCCTCCATTGAAAGTGTAGCATCCAAGGTCACACCCAGACTCCTCACCATCAGGGAAGATTTCAATTGTACCCCATCAACAGCTGGGAGCCGGTTCCCAGCTCGATTGCCCCATGATCCAGACACAGAACCTCTGTCTTCAGGGGATTCAATTTCAGGCGACTCTGATGTAACCATACCATCACAGCCTCAAGACCCTTGACCAAGGAATCCAAAGCAAGATCGGACTGGCCATCTGTAATGATTCCACGTAAATGTGTGCATGTATCTTTAAATGCTTGATGAGATAGGTGAAGAGTGGGGGGTGAAGGAGATGGATGAGTGAGTGATATGTGTCAGGCTATGGCATTCCAGACTTGATAGTCTGTTTCACTCCCTTCTGCAAGAAGACGAGGTCTTTTGATTTCAAAAGGTTTATTGTGAAAGACAGCATTCAAGCCCAGATGTGCATATTCCAGGATTAGAGATCCTGGCTGAGCAAAGCGTTGCTAGGAATGAATCATAGAGCAAAGGTTGTTACATTTCACACTCCCGGAGCCCAGCCTCCCCCCCCCCCCAAGTTCATACAGCAAAACTTCTCAGAGGTGCGCTGAGCTGGCCAAGGTCGAAACAGCAGATAAGACAGGATCCTTTACCATGGAATCGGCTCCTTGCAGGTGTTGCCTGGAGGGAAAGAAGTCGAAACACTACACGATTAAATATGGCGTTACTTAGGTTAAAACAGTTTCTGACAACATGATTGGTTGAGGACTGAGAGGGTGGGTGGAGTGAATGCAGTTTGAGACTGAGAGTAGAGAGAAAATTTTTAGTCAGAAGAAAGCAGGCTAGCTGTGTGCTGCCTGAATATGTTGAAGTGTTTATGAGAGAAATATAACCTGTGTGGAACCTGAACTGAGCATGTTTGTGAAAGGACACTCAGTCAGGGAAAGAGAGGCCAGCTGTGTGAATGAGAGTAAATGAAGTAACTTTAAGAACCGAGAACTACGTTTATGAAACCGATACGCTTCTCGAATAAATAAAAGCTTATTTTTGTTAAGCTTTGTTTTGTTATTAAAAGAAAAATCTACCCTAAAGAAATTAAAGGTCATAACACCATCCATCAGCAGAGAGAGCAGAGTGTCATCCGCATACCAGTGACAACCTAGCCCAAAGCTGCGGGCTAACGGGGCAAGGGGGCACATATAGATGTTAAATAGCATCGGGGAAAGAATCACCCCCTGAGGGATGCCACATACCAAAGAATGGTAAGCAGACATCTGTTCCCTGAGTGCCACCCTCTGTCCTAGATTGTGAAGGAAGGAGTTCAGCCATTGCAGGGCTGTTCCACGAATCCCCACATCGGCAAGGCAATGGGTCAGAAGATTATGATTGACCATGTCAAATGCTGCTGTAAGATCTAAAAGTATCAGCAGTGCCGACCCACTCCGGTCCAGGTGTCGCCGCAGATCATCTGTGAGGGCAACCAGAGCCGTCTCTGTACCATGGCCAGGCCTGAAGCTGGACTGGAATGGATCCAGGATAGAGGCATCACCCAGGTATACCTGCAGCTGTTCTGCTACCGCCCTCTCAATTACTCAAAGTTATCTCAGAAGTCTCAGTCAACTTGAGAGGAACAATCCTTAGTGAAACTACTCCTTTTTAGCTCTCCAGAGAGCCAGCTAAAAAGAAGAAAGCAAACAAATTAAGTAACTGCAGACAAAAGTATCTCCTTTTCAAGTACAACACAACTCTCTCTCTCATTGTCTCACAGCAAACATGAGAAGGGGGTGGGAGTAGAAGACACTCTGTTGTGCCAGCCAGGAAAAAGGTGGGGAAATAGCTTCCAATGCTAGAAAAAGAAACTTTTCAGCAACTTGAGGAAGCCAAGCAAGAAGTGAGAAGGAAAACAAAAGGGAAAAGGTGGGAAACTGCCTCCAGAGCTAAGAAAAAAACCCACTTCTTAGAGCAAACTGTATCCCAGCAACACCAAGAGAAGAGGCAGAGTGGAAAACACTAAAATCTTCACAGCTATTCTGCTGTGTCTGGAAAGAAATGGGCAGAAAGTCAGCTTCATGGCTGCAATAAAAGGGAGGAAAGTAGGGAAATTCTGCTGTAGCAATGCGCATAGCATACTTGCTGCAGAGGAACAAATGCAGGGAAAAATACCTCTGCACTAGAACCTACAACTAGATAGCCAAGCTTTTAAGGTTTCCTCAAAATCTGAAAATCCTTTAAAGAGTTATGATGACCTCGTCCAATCCTTAAGGCCACTTTTGGTAGGTGCTCGAGAGGGAAAACTGGTCAAGACCAATTTGTCATCTAAACCTTGGTTTGATCAAAGCTGTATTTGTGCTAAAAATGCTTTAATCTATGCCTATAAGCTAGCACTGAGAGCTGATGAAAAGACCAGACAAGATGCATATCGTTCTCTTTCATTTTTAAAAAAGAAGTATAAATCACTGGTTGCCCGCTGTAAGAAAGAACATACCAGAAAACTGTGGGCCAATATAACTGAAGCAGCTTCAAGCAAAAACTCAGTGGTGTTCTGGAAACTAGTGTCAAACCACGCCTCCACAGCCGCCTCCCCATTGGCTTCCTCTATCCCCCCAGATAAATGGACTTCTTTTTTCCAAAAAATGTATGATGATCCTATTCAACCCCCTCCTGCCCTAACAATAGAAAACCTGGCCAAATGCCCCCCAGTTCATGCCGAAGAGGTAAAAGCTTATATTAGCCAGTTAAAGAATGCAAAAGCCCCTGGGCTTGATGGAATATCTCCAGAATTACTAAAAACAAATAAGGACTGGTGGGAAACTTTCCTAGTCTCCCTATTTACTCATATTGATGAAACCGGCTACATCCCCAATGATCGGGGAATGGCTATAGTAGTCCCCTTCCATAAGAAGGGAAAGAAGGAGGATCCATCCAATTATAGACCAATCAGCCTACTAAGCATTGTAAGCAAGTTGTCTACAAAACATCTGCTGAAGAAATTTTTAGACTGGCTAGAACCGGAGGATATAATTGCTGATGAGCAAGCTGGGTTTAGAGCTGTGTAAAGAGTGGGCAAACCCTCTGGGCCTGGTTCTGGTGCTGATAACAGCCACACAGTACCCCAGAAGCTCTCCCAGAGTAGTATGCCCCGCCTGTTTGTACCAAACTCACCGGTTTCAGGGTTTTTAGCTGGAAGCCCTTGTGCACAGCAGGCAGACACTCAAGACACAGGAAGGATAATTATTTATTAGCTCAAGAGAACGGTCAAATTAACAATACTCACTCTTGAGGCAAAGCAATGGCAATAAAAAAAAGAGCTTGACCTAATCGTAGCTAAAACAAAGCCCACTAGACAAATAGGCACCCAACCTCCATGCTCCTGTGATTCAGCCTCTTCCCCCTTTCTTTTTGATCCACCCCGCCTTTTCTTAAGCCTGGGGGAGGAGCCGCCTAATCAAGGACAACCACCAGGTGCACTTAATTAGCCACTTATCCACTGTTCTAGACATCCCCCCCCAATTCTCCAACAGGGTTGTTAGAGCATGGTGGAGAATTCAAACCAATTAGGCAAGATAGCCTCCAAACATATAACTGCAGCATACAAGTGAGCAGACAACATAGGTTATCAATACAAAGGTCAGCAAATTAAAATACACAATTAAAATATGGCAGGAATACAACTGATTACAAACTGCAAATTACAAATAACTGGATTGTTCAGGATGGATACATGCAATCATATTACAGCTTCACTCAATATCATCATAACCTCTCAACTGGGCATAAGCTAGGACATTATCATTCCCCTTAACGCAATAACATCAAAGGAGAAGTTCTGGAGGCTTAAAGCCCACCTCATGACTCTGGGGTTTGTCTTCTTCATCCTATGAATAAATATAAGAGGATTGTAATCTACTTCAAGATGGAAATGAGTCCCCTTTAAGTATGTTTCAAGTTTATTTATTCCCCAAATCAAAGCTAGTGCTTTTATTTCATACAAATTATACCTCTTCTCTCTAGGCCAAAGTTTACGACTGAGGCACACTATTGGACAGTGACAATTATCTAGGCCTTCCTGAAACAACAACACCTTTATCCCACATTTTGAAGCATTTATTCTCACCACAAAGGGTTTAATGCAATTAGATGGTTTCAACTCAGGGGGACGTGCTAGATGTTGCTTAGTGTGAGGCGGCAAAATGCCCTTAACAGGCTCTTGGGTGTTATAATTATTGTCCTCACAGAAAAAAAGTTCCCTTTTACTTTCTGCAGCAGCTTGAGTTTCCTCCCCCCCTCTCCCCCTCGCTTCCACAACCGAAGCTGGGGTGATGGACATTTCTGAGGTGGGGGCTGCTTGACTCTCAGCTTGCCGGCTGCTGTTTCCAGGTTGCTCTACAGCAATCTCTTGCAACGTCTTTGCCTTGCTTCTGGTAATAACTGGAAACTCTTTAACAGCTGTTTGCAAAAACTTAGTTCTTTTTCTTGGTATTGGAAACTGCTGGTGGCAATTTTGTTCTTTAATTTCTGCCAATTCCTTCTCCACCCGGCAGTCAACATGCTTCTGACTCAGGTCCACTGGGGCACTTCCCCTACGACCCAGCATCCGAACAGTTCTCATATTAATCCTATCTCTCCCTTCTCGTGAGGCAACTTGGGGCAGGCTCTGGTCCCTTCTAGACTGACGAACTTGGGCTGGCCACTTCCCTTCCAAAGACACACATCTACTCACGAGTTGAGGCTGGAGTATCTCTCCAGAAGAAGCAACAGAATCAGGAGTACCTGCTTCTTCTCTTTGTTGTTGTAAATCCCAATCTTCTTCAGGTACATAGTCCCGTGAATGTGCAGTTGTTTGAATTCCACTAGAAATAAAATGCATTCTCGGCTGCCACAGTCGCGACTTAAGCTGCAAATCAGGACAGTGGGAGCGCACATGTCCTGACCAACCACAACCAAAACACACAGTTTCTTTCTGTCTTGGCTTCTGCCCTTCCCCACACTTTGGCTCCCTCCTTCCTACTTCAGACACAGGCAAAGGTCGGGGCTTCAGTGTTGGAGAAGTAGGGGCCGCTTGCTTGGAAATTGAATGCCAGCACTCCACAGAAACCTGACTGGCAGCTGCAATTTCATCCAGTAGCTGAGCCAACTCTGTCACAGTCCTCGGTCTCTGAGCTCTAGCAAGCATAGCATATTCTGCTGGAACAACTTTATACATCTGCTCCTTCAGCATCAGGTCAAACAACCCATCAAAAGTGTGGACATTAGCAGACTCTACCCACTTAACAGCCATCCGCTGCAATCGACTTGCAAACAGGCCATACATCTCTCCGTGCTGGGGAGTATCATTCCTGAAGTCTTTCCGCAGCTGTTCACTGGACCTGCCGAAATGCTGTAAGGCCAAGGTCCTAAAGTAACAATAGTCTCTAGACTGTTGGACTGTTAAGCCCGCCATCAATTCCAATATTTCTCCATGCAAGGAACGTCTAAGGACTCCCATGTATTGGTCCTCAGACAAGCCCACATCTTGAGCTACTGCCTCAAAGTGATGAAAAAAAGCACTAATATCTTCCCCTTTCTGATATTCTGGGAATCTCATACGTGCCCAACAGTTCTGCTGTCCTGCAGTGACTTGAGTCTGAAGCAGTGCCATTTGTTGGGCATTCTGTGCCAACACCTGAGTCATCAGGGCACAAAGCTGCTGCTGCACTGAGTCCTGCCCATTCCCTGGAGCTCTAGCCTGATCTTGTCCCCTCAGGGTCTCACCTGCTGACGCTCTGCCTTGGGCTGTTCCATGCAGGCTGGAGAACGGCTGAGTACTTCCAGATGTCCAGCTGCCCTCCTGAGCCGTTGAAAAGTGTCTAAGCGGGGAGCATTCCAGCATCCCTCCAGTTCTTGTCGTTTGATCCTGCCACAAGGGATCTCTTCCCAAACGTAAAACTTCTCCATTATAAACACTTACTGAAGCCAGTAAACTGTAATCCACAGGAGCACCTCCTTCTGCTCCGACAATATTCTCAGGAAGCAAGTCAGTTCTAAGAACTTTCTCTCCAGACGAGGGCTGGTCTCCAGTTTCCGCTTCCAACGAGGACTCCACAGCCCGGTCAAGGTCTCTGTCCTGACTCATCTTATCTAACCAAAATAACAAACCTGCCAATTGCTATGCAGCAACTATAGTCTTGGAAAGAGTACTGCTGCTGTGCCACACCTTGTCCAGCTTCCCTTTTTCGCTGCCACCATGTAAAGAGTGGGCAAACCCTCTGGGCCTGGTTCTGGTGCTGATAACAGCCACACAGTACCCCAGAAGCTCTCCCAGAGTAGTATGCCCCGCCTGTTTGTACCAAACTCACCGGTTTCAGGGTTTTTAGCTGGAAGCCCTTGTGCACAGCAGGCAGACACTCAAGACACAGGAAGGATAATTATTTATTAGCTCAAATTAACAATACTCACTCTTGAGGCAAAGCAATGGCAATAAAAAAAAGAGCTTGACCTAATCGTAGCTAAAACAAAGCCCACTAGACAAATAGGTACCCAACCTCCATGCTCCTGTGATTCAGCCTCTTCCCCCTTTCTTTTTGATCCACCCCGCCTTTTCTTAAGCCTGGGGGAGGAGCCGCCTAATCAAGGACAACCACCAGGTGCACTTAATTAGCCACTTATCCACTGTTCTAGACAAGTTGGCAGGTCAACAATAGATCACTGCCTAGTAATGCAACACCTTGTAGAGAAATACGCTACAGGAGACCAAGCATCACTTTACCGGGCATTTGTTGATTTAAAAGCAGCTTTTGACACAGTCTCTAGAAATAGACTTTGGAGGAAACTGCAGGCCTCCTCTATTGATAGGCGACTGCTGTCCCTTTTGGGGGCTATGCACAAGCAAACTGCCCTGAGTAAGGTGCAGCCGAATTGGGCATTTGACTGACCCCATTCAAACTTACAGGCGGGTGTGCCTTCTAGCCCCCTTTCTGTTTATCTTCTACATCAACAATTTGGTAAACCTTTTGAATGACCCTGGATTGCACCCTCCCAAATTAGCAAATAGGCACATTCACGTACGGCTCTATGCAGATGATGCTGTATTACTTTCTAGGACCCCCATAGGGCTGAAACAAGCCCTAAAAAAATTCTCCCAATTCTGTGATACTGAACACCTTCTAACTAATTACCAAAAAACTAAGATCCTGGCTTTCGGTAAAAATCCAAAGATCAGACGATGGGAGCTTCAGGAGCATCAGTTAGAACAACTTACCAGCTTCAAATATTTGGGTGTAGTTTTGCAAGTGTCAGGTACCAAAACAACACATAGCAGCTTCATTGCTGATGTGGGAGAAAAAACAGCACACGGTATACTGAAATTCTATCGATCACAAGGGGGGCAGTATGTACCGGCTGCACTCAGTTTGTTTAAAGCCAAACCATTGGCCCAATTAGTATACGGATCTTTCTTGGGGCTGCCATCCTCCTCTTTCTCTCAACTTGAGAGAGTGCACTCCAAATTCCTTAGAGCTCTATTACAAGTGCCCAAATGCATGCCTAACTCACGGGTTAGACTGGAAACAGGAATGTTAAGGGTAGAGGCCAGAATCACCATCCTTTCAATTTTCAAATGGCTGTCAGGACGTCTAAACCCACAAGGTCTGCTCCCTCTGTTATTCCAAGACAATCTAATTGGCAAAAGGCGACTCTGAAATCCCTGGGAAAATTGGGTCTTTCCCCTCAAAGTTTGCTAGTCATGGGGTTAGACCGAGCAAAATCACTCATTAAGCAGAGAGTGACAGACATTGAAAGACAAACATTTTCTTAGAGCACCAGGTTTTATTTCTTCAGATACTACTAAATATATTGCCGCTCCTGCAGCCTATTTTTACTTTCTTGAATCCAGTAACTCCAGAAGGGCATTTGCTTTAGCTAGAAGTTCAACTCTACCCCCTGCCGTTCTGGAAGGAAAGTTTAAAGCAGTCCCTTACTCTTAGGCTTTGCTCCTATCCCCTAAGAGAAATTGACTCAATGGAGCACATCTTCTTCAACTGCCCAAGTCATAGTAAAATTAGAGTGGAAACCATCAGTCCATTAGTAGAAAGATTCCCTGGAAGTTCAAATAAAATCAAACTTGATTATCTTTTGTCTGATCGGAATCACCAGACACCATGTCAAGTAGCAAGGTTCTGTGCCCAGGTCTACAAGCAACGTAAATCACATAAGGCAGCTTAAACAACTAATTTATGATGATCTTATTTTTTTACTCTTATATTTATTCATCGTTCTTCCCCGGTATCCAGTCTCAACTGCTTTTAAACTGATTTGCAAATGTTTTTATATGTACTGGTCGCAGACTGTAATAATAAACTTGACTTGAGTACCTCTGCACTAAGAACAGCAGAAATACCTGAACCTACTTCATGGGGTGAAATATCCTAGCTACCACCAGAAGAAGCTGAGAAATGGAGAAAAGCAGAGGGTGTGGTGTCGGTGTTGAAGAGAATGATAGCACTTTGAAAGAGCTCCGTCTCTCCCATGCCTGAAATTTAAAATTTATGTTGAAAAGGTAAAGTAAAAATATTTACCCTTCCAATGTAAAGATACGCTAAGAGATCCGAAAGGCAGACTCATATTTATTAAAGGCACTATAGAAAACCAAACACACATTTGGCTCAATTTATGCCCCAAACCAAGACAGCCTAATCAAATTCTAAAACAAAGTTCATTAGAATACACACGTATCACTTAGTATAATTTGCTCTAAACCATATTTTCATGACAAACCCACAGAAACAGCAGCAACATAATCTAAGAGTATAATGGAGACCAACAAATAGAAACAGAAGGATTAAAAGTATCCTGCTCACTAGGTTGGAGGCAAGTTCTGACGACAACAGGGCCAACAACAAAGATTCTCAGGTCAAACTCCATGGTCAAGTAACAGATTCCAAAAATCAAAGACTGTGACCCACCAAGGCTCAAGCAGCCAGAACCAAAGAGCTCACCAACAGCCAAGTCCAGAATACCACAGCTGTGACTAGCTAATCCCATGCTAGCTGCAGCCTTATAAAGGGAGTTTCTCCTACAGGTGAGGCTGGGTTCATTAAGCTTCTTTCTCCAAGCTGGCTCATCTCTGCTACTCAGGAGGAGTAGATCAGATCCTGTACTGGCTCTCCTGACATCTCCTCAGCAGGGGGAAGGCCGTGGGCTGCCAGGCATGCGCTCCTGTGCTTGGTCCATGCCTCTGCCCTTACCCTCAGCCTTCGCTGCTCCTGGGGTTCTTTGGGAGACAGTGGCAGTTCTGGCAGCAGGCAGGTCCATGCTAAGGCTGCCTGGCTTGATGACACTGTGGTTGCCAACCCTCCTGGAGATCCCCACAAATTACAACTGATCTCCAAATGACAGGTTTTAACATTCTCCGAAACATGGAGGCTCCATATGTCCTATTTTACCTAAATTGGAGACAATGGTGTTATTGGCACCAGCACATGTGCTTGGTGTCAGGCCACAATCTTTGGTTGCGAATGTCGCCTGTCTCAAAACACCCAGTATTAGACATGGCTTTGAATAAGTAAGTGGTGAAAATATAAGCCCTCTGGAACCCAAAACAATCTTTGGATCACCCCAAATCACACACCCCTGAACTCCAGAGACTGTCCCCTACAAGAGGACATGTGCTGGTGCTGATCCAGTCTCTGGTTCTGGACCTAAGGCCTCGAATGTGGCCTGTTTCCAAACACCCTGTATTAGACATGGCTTTGAATAAGCAAGTGGTGAAAATATAAGCTCCCTGAAACCCAAATAATCTTAGGATCACCCCAAATCACACACCCCTGAACTCCAGAGACTGTCCCCTAAAAGAGGACATTTGCTGGTGCTGATCCAGTCTCTGGTTCTGGACCTAAGGCCTCGAATGTGGCCTCCCTCCAAGCACCCTATATTAGACTTGGCTTTGAATAAGGAAGTGGTGAAAATATAAGCCCCCTGAAACCCCAAGTTGGCAACTACTGTAAGGAGGTGCTTCAGACACCCAGTTGCCAATACCCAATACCACCATTGTCTCCAATGTAGGTAAAATAGGACATATGGAGTTCAGCTGAAATGTGTCATGGCCCAGCCTGGGCTCAGTGAGAGCGAGGACTCCTCCTCAGGAGGAGAGGGGCTTCGTGTAGCCAGCCAGGACTCCTCAGGAGAAGAGGAGAAGAGGAGCTCCATGCAGCCAGCCCTGACTCAGCAGAGGCTAGTAATCAGGAGCCACAGCTGTTGGCTAATCGGAGCCTACAGCCAGCAGCTGAAGCAGAGCCATCAGTACTCTCCAGCCCCAGCACCACAGGGGAAGTGCAGCCAGGGACTGAGTGCAGCCGGTACATACTGCCCCCCTTGTGATCGATAGAATTTCAGTATACCGTGTGCTGTTTTTTCTCCCACATCAGCAATGAAGCTGCTATGTGTTGTTTTGGTACCTGAGGCTTGCAAAACTACACCCAAATATTTGAAGCTGGTAAGTTGTTCTAACTGATGCCCCTGAAGCTCCCATCGTGTGATCTTTGGATTTTTACCGAAAGCCAGGATCTTAGTTTTTTGGTAATTAGTTAGAAGGTGTTCAGTATCACAGAATTGGGAGAATTTTTTTAGGGCTTGTTTCAGCCCTATGGGGGTCCTAGAAAGTAATACAGCATCATCTGCATAGAGCCGTACGTGAATGTGCCTATTTGCTAATTTGGGAGGGTGCAATCCAGGGTCATTCAAAAGGTTTACCAAATTGATGATGTAGAAGATAAACAGAAAGGGGGCTAGAAGGCACACCCGCCTGTAAGTTTGAATGGGGTCAGTCAAATGCCCAATTCGGCTGCACCTTACTCAGGGCAGTTTGCTTGTGCATAGCCCCCAAAAGGGACAGCAGTCGCCTATCAATAGAGGAGGCCTGCAGTTTCCTCCAAAGTCTATTTCTAGAGACTGTGTCAAGAGCTGCTTTTAAATCAACAAATGCCCGGTAAAGTGATGCTTGGTCTCCTGTAGCGTATTTCTCTACAAGGTGTTGCATTACTAGGCAGTGATCTATTGTTGACCTGCCAGCTCTAAACCCAGCTTGCTCATCAGCAATTATATCCTCCTGTTCTAGCCAGTCTAAAAATTTCTTCAGCAGATGTTTTGTAGACAACTTGCTTACAATGCTTAGTAAGCTGATTGGTCTATAATTGGATGGATCCTCCTTCTTTCCCTTCTTATGGAAGGGGACTACTATAGCCATTCCCCAATCATTGGGGATGTAGCCGGTTTCATCAATATAAGTAAATAGGGAGGCTAGGAAAGTTTCCCACCAGTCCTTATTTGTTTTTAGTAATTCTGGAGATATTCCATCAAGCCCAGGGGCTTTTGCATTCTTTAACTGGCTAATATAAGCTTTTACCTCTTCGGCATGAACTGGGGGGCATTTGGCCAGATTTTCTATTGTTAGGGCAGGAGGGGGTTGAATAAGATCATCATACATTTTTTGGAAAAAAGAAGTCCATTTATCTGGGGGGATAGCGGAAGCCAAGGGGGAGGCGGCTGTGGAGGCGCGGTTTGACACTAGTTTCCAGAACACCACTGAGTTTTTGCTCGTAGCTGCTTCAGTTATATTGGCCCACAGTTTTCTGGTATGTTCTTTCTTACAGCGGGCAACCAGTGATTTATACTTCTTTTTAAAAAATGAAAGAGAACGATATGCATCTTGTCTGGTCTTTTCATCAGCTCTCAGTGCTAGCTTAAAGGCATAGATTAAAGCATTTTTAGCACAAATACAGCTTTGATCAAACCAAGGTTTAGATGACAAATTGGTCTTGACCAGTTTTCCCTCTCGAGCACCTACCAAAAGTGGCCTTAAGGATTGGACGAGGTCATCATAACTCTTTAAAGGATTTTCAGATTTTGAGGAAACCTTAAAAGCTTGGCTATCTAGTTGTAGGTTCTAGTGCAGAGGTATTTTTCCCTGCACTTGTTCCTCTGCAGCAAGTATGCTATGCGCATTGCTACAGCAGAATTTCCCTACTTTCCTCCCTTTTATTGCAGCCATGAAGCTGACTTTCTGCCCATTTCTTTCCAGACACAGCAGAATAGCTGTGAAGATTTTAGTGTTTTCCACTCTGCCTCTTCTCTTGGTGCTGCTGGGATACAGTTTGCTCTAAGAAGTGGGTTTTTTTCTTAGCTCTGGAGGCAGTTTCCCACCTTTTCCCTTTTGTTTTCCTTCTCACTTCTTGCTTGGCTTCCTCAAGTTGCTGAAAAGTTTCTTTTTCTAGCATTGGAAGCTATTTCCCCACCTTTTTCCTGGCTGGCACAACAGAGTGTCTTCTACTCCCACCCCCTTCTCATGTTTGCTGTGAGACAATGAGAGAGAGAATTGTGTTGTACTTGAAAAGGAGATACTTTTGTCTGCAGTTACTTAATTTGTTTGCTTTCTTCTTTTTAGCTGGCTCTCTGGAGAGCTAAAAAGGAGTAGTTTCACTAAGGATTGTTCCTCTCAAGTTGACTGAGACTTCTGAGATAACTTTGAGTAATTGAGAGGGCGGTAGCAGAACAGCTGCAGGTATACCTGGGTGATGCCTCTATCCTGGATCCATTCCAGTCCAGCTTCAGGCCTGGCCATGGTACAGAGACGGCTCTGGTTGCCCTCACAGATGATCTGCGGCGACACCTGGACCGGAGTGGGTCGGCACTGCTGATACTTTTAGATCTTACAGCAGCATTTGACATGGTCAATCATAATCTTCTGACCCATTGCCTTGCCGATGTGGGGATTCGTGGAACAGCCCTGCAATGGCTGAACTCCTTCCTTCACAATCTAGGACAGAGGGTGGCACTCAGGGAACAGATGTCTGCTTACCATTCTTTGGTATGTGGCATCCCTCAGGGGGCGATTCTTTCCCCGATGCTATTTAACATCTATATGTGCCCCCTTGCCCCGTTAGCCCGCAGCTTTGGGCTAGGTTGTCACTGGTATGCGGATGACACTCAGCTCTCTCTGCTGATGGATGGTGTTATGACCTTTAATTTCTTTAGGGTAGATTTTTCTTTTAATCTATCCCTTAACCCTCTGGGTAGTCTGCTGCCACCCGGAATATTTTATTCCAAGATATTTTATTTAAATTTTCCCTTTGGTAACGTTCCTAAGCGTCAGGCTCCCTCGTGGTTCTATGTGGCCCTGAAGTTAGGAATGGGATATAGCAATGACAGCTACACTGGGATATAGCAAAACAAAAATAAGCTTTTATTTATTCGAGAAGCGTATCGGTTTCATAAACGTAGTTCTCGGTTCTTAAAGTTACTTCATTTACTCTCATTCACACAGCTGGCCTCTCTTTCCCTGACTGAGTGTCCTTTCACAAACATGCTCAGTTCAGGTTCCACACAGGTTATATTTCTCTCATAAACACTTCAACATATTCAGGCAGCACACAGCTAGCCTGCTTTCTTCTGACTAAAAATTTTCTCTCTACTCTCAGTCTCAAACTGCATTCACTCCACCCACCTTCTCAGTCCTCAACCAATCATATTGTCAGAAACTATTTTAACCTAAGTAACGCCATATTTAATCGTGTAGTGTTTCGACTTCTTTCCCTCCAGGCAACACCCGCAAGGAGCCGATTCCATGGGAAAGGATCCTGTCTTATCTGCTGTTTCGACCTTGGCCAGCTCAGCGCACCTCTGAGAAGTTTTGCTGTATGAACTTGGGGGGAGGCTGGGCTCCGGGAGTGTGAAATGTAACAACCTTTGCTCTATGATTCATTCCTAGCAACGCTTTGCTCGGCCAGGATCTCTAATCCTGGAATATGCACATCTGGGCTTGAATGCTGTCTTTCACAATAAACCTTTTGAAATCAAAAGACCTCGTCTTCTTGCAGAAGGGAGTGAAACAGACTATCAAATCTGGAATGCCATAGCCTGACACATATCAGTCACTCATCCATCTCCTTCACCCCCCACTCTTCACCTATCTCATCAAGCATTTAAAGATACATGCACACATTTACGTGGAATCATTACAGATGGCCAGTCCGATCTTGCTTTGGATTCCTTGGTCAAGGGTCTTGAGGCTGTGACGGTATGGTTACATCAGAGTCGCCTGAAATTGAATCCCCTGAAGACAGAGGTTCTGTGTCTGGATCATGGGGCAATCGAGCTGGGAACCGGCTCCCAGCTGTTGATGGGGTACAATTGAAACCTTCCCTGATGGTGAGGAGTCTGGGTGTGACCTTGGATGCTACACTTTCAATGGAGGCCCAGGTCATGACTGTTGCCAGGTCTGCCTTTTTTCATCTTCGACAGGGCAGGCAACTGGCACCCTATCTTTCACCACAGGACCTGGCCACAGTAATCCATGCAACGGTCACCTCCAGGCTAGACTACTGCAACTCACTCTATCCTGGACTGCCCTTGGGTCTGACCCGGAAGTTACAGCTGATCCAGAATGCAGCGACACGCATCCTTACCGGAACGCCCATCCAAGCGCACATTTATCATGTGCTGTGCCAGCTGCACTGGCTTCCAGTGGAGTTCCAGATCTGGTTCAAGGTGTTAACCTTGGTATTTAAAGCCCTTCATGGACTGGGAGCTCCATACCTGCGGGACCGCCTCTTCCATTACGTCCCCTGCAGGGTGTTGCGCTCTGCAGACAAGCAACTCCTGGTGGTCCCTGGCCCAAAGGACATCCATCTGGCCTCAACCAGGGTGAGGGCTTTTTCTGCCCTGGCCCTGGCCTGGTGGAATGCTCTCCCGCTGGAGATCTGGGCCCTGTGGGACCTGTTACAGTTTTGCAGGGCTTGTAAAACAGAGATGTTCTGCTGGGCCTTTGGCTGAGTGCCAGCGAGTGTCCTTCTTCTTCCATCTAAGACCACCATTTCTTCCGGAGCTGCCCTCAGCCATCTGCCATGCCTGTATACGGACTCCCAATATTTGTTTAAATAGCCTGCTCCTGGACTATTTTAATTATTTTTAAAAAAAATATGATTGATTTTATGTTTCTGTGATTTTAATGTATTTTTTAATGTTGTTAGCCACCCTTAGCCCATCTGTGAGGAGGGCAGGGTATACATCAAATAAATAAATAAATAAATAAATAAATAAATAAATAAATAAATAAATAAATAAATAAATAAATAAGTTACGGTGAGCTTTTGAGCTGCTTGATGTCTGTGGACAGGACCATTTAGGGGGTGCTCAATAGGTTTTCTCAGTTGCATTTTTTTCAAGAAAGTAATCTGTTTAAAACTATGCCCCTCTTGAGGTCTGTGCCCAAGGCGGCTGCCTAGTTGGTCTAATGGTAGCATTGGCCCTGTCTATAGTTATGGCAAACAGAAATGGGGAAAGGGGACAGCCTTGTCTAGTTCCCCTTGCTATATGGATATCTATTGAATGTACATTGTTAGTCCTAACTGTAGCTTTGAGAGAAAGATAAAGAGCATTAATGGCATTTTAGAATTGGTCGCCAAAACCCATTTTTTGAAGTAAAAGTTTTAGATATGGTATTTCCACTTAATCAAATGCCTTCTCTATATCAAAGGCCAGAAGTAATGCAGGGGTTTTGTATGCTTCACAGAAATTAATTATAGTTAAAGTGTTACGTGTATTGTCTGGTCAAGGTGAATGTAGTTGGTTATTTAAATTTAGACAATGTTTTGGCAAATATGCTTGTAAAGATCTTTTGGTCTTGATTCAGTAAGGGTATTGGTTGAGAAGATTTAGTATTTGTAATATGGTTGTCCTTTTTTGGAGTAACTACTATTTCAGCCTCTGACCAAGATAGAGGGATTCTACCTCCTAACATAACAGAGTTGCATGTGGCAGTTAGTGGAGTTGAAAGTAGGTGAATGTATTTTTTTGTAAAAATTTGGCAGGGAATCCATCCCTGTCTGAAGCTTTGTTATTTTTTTCAAGGATTTGATAGTGACTGTAACATCTTCTGTTGTGACTGGTTGGTCCAGATATTGTTTATGTTCTTGTGAGTTTTTTTCCCCCAAATTTCCTGTGATGATAAATAATTTAAAATATGATTAGTGTCAGGATTGTCTGATGTACAAATGGTTTGGTAGTATTCAGCAAATACATCGGCTAATTTTACAGAATTAGTTTGAGTTTTTCCTGGGTGCCTTTAATAGCTTGTATAGAATGTGAGGAGGTTTTTTCCTCTAATTTTCATGCAAGCAAGTTCATAGATTGGGTGGCCTTTTTTGTGTTCATCTTCTAGTTTTCTTATTCTAGATATCATCTCATTTCTAATGTTTTCTTTTTGTTCTTCATGACAGGAGGCAACGGAGATTAATTTCCCTCTAAGTACCACTTCCATAGCATCCTACACGTGGATTTGAGGAATGCCACATAGTTTGTTTCTATTGTTTAATTTCTAAAGAGACTTCAGAAGAAATTTATTTGTTAAATAAAAGTGATTTATTTAGTTTCCAATTTGTTTGATGTCATTTATTCTCAGTGTACATTCTGTCCAAGCATAGTCTGTCCACAACTTGTCACCAATCCTTGATGTAAGAGTTTGACTAATTAATTTAGGAGATAAGAATATGTCATTTAAATATATAATGTAGAAGATAAGAATATGTAATCAATCCTTGTGTATATATTGTGGATAGAAGAGAAGTATGTATAGTCTGTTACCAGTGGGTTTTGAAGATGTCACTAGATCAATAGATAAAGCCTAAGAGCCATTAATTGATCTTAGCAGCTTAGTAACTGTATTGTTGATTTTAATTGCTTTGACACGATAGGCAGTAAAATTTAAAAGATCATTCAGAGAGGAGTGATACAAATGTTTACTGCTGACACATTGATTTACCCATGCTGAACGAAAGCAGAATTGAAAGCCAAGAGAATCAAGTGTACGCTGCATGAAGACAGCTCGTCAGGTTGTTTTGATCTACAAGCAGCTCTCCACACTGAAAGCAGTGAAAGCAGCTTTCTCAGTAATCATGCTTTGTGGTATTATCCAATACAATTTTTAAAGTTTGTATATGTACACTCACACATTATGCAATGCATTTATATTTTGTATCACTTTCATATTTATCAAAATACTTAATTTCACAGGTCAAGGGATGGTGTCATGGAAATATAAATAATAATAATAACTGTGCTTATATACTGCTCTTCTACACATATTAGTGCCTCACCCAGAGCAGTGAACAAGTTAGTGTTATTCTTATCCCCACAATGGAGCTGGGGCTGAGAGGAGTGGCTGACCCAAGGCCACCTACTGAGCTCATTTCAGTAGTGGGATTCAAACCAGTAGACTGCTGATTATGGTTTAGGACACATACTTCGTGAAACATATGCATTCTAAATAACGCTGTATGAACATCACTGTAGTTCTTTTTCTAGTATGGTGTATAACTGGTGCTTTATCTTTGACAGCCGATTAAAAATAGTGAACTGTATCAGATACATGTTCTGTAATTGTTAGCAGAGACCAAGGATGATCTGGTCATGTAACTTTTCTTGTCATTTTTACTATCCATATCTCTTATCTTGCAGCTCAGCATAGTGGTACTTTTGGCTAGGTAGAATGTCACATGATTGGAAATAGTAAAAAAGAATTAAATTATGATTGGTTTGATATTTATCTTTGTTATCGTATGAAAAGATCTTAGATTTCTGCATAAGATAATATATAAAAATGGTAATCCAAATAGCAGATCAGGGTTTTGGCCAAAAGAAATCTCATGAAGATCTAGGCAGGAAACTTACCCTTGTAATATGTGCTACGGTAACTTGAATGCAGTTCATCGTTAATCTGACTGAGTTAGATTTCATTAAGAAATGTTAGGAAACTTAATTCTTGTTGTGTTCATCTGTTCTATTTTTCTATGTTTTATTTAAATAAACATTTATATTTTGATACCTCACGTAATGAAAACGATTAGCGTTTGTTAATGAAAGAAGCCATTAAACTCTTAGGAGGAGTCTGTCTCCTGGTTGGGAGAGTGCAACAAAAACATACATCCCGTTTATTTTGTACTGAAAAGCAGTTTCTCTAAAACAGAGAACCGTGTTTTCAGTTCTCACTTGAAGGTTTCAAGCTGCTCAGGATTTAAGATAAAACCTTCAACCCATCCCTTCCGAATATGTAATACTTTTTACTTAATGTTTAAAAGTTATGTTTTATATTTATACCTAATATGATTATAGAAGCAATACTGTTTGAATTATCTATAAACTTATTTGAGTTGGATTGTTAGTAAAATTACAGTTTTATGAAATTTTTACCATTTTATAACAGTACAACTTTGTACCAAAAAAGTTTTGCATGTAGAAGAGGTTGCCAAAAATAAAATTCCCCACCCCACCCCCACCCCCACCCCCACCCGAAGAGGAAGACGAAGACGAAGACGAAGATGAAGATCAGGGTTTTGGCCAAAAGAAATCTCATGAAGATCTAGGCAGGAAACTTACCTTTGTAATATGTGCTACGGTAACTTGAATGCAGTTCATCGTTAATCTGACTGAGTTAGATTTCATTAAGAAATGTTAGGAAACTTAATTCTTGTTGTGTTCATCTGTTCTATTTTTCTATGTTTTATTTAAATAAACATTTATATTTTGATACCTCACGTAATGAAAACGACTAGCGTTTGTTAATGAAAGAAGCCATTAAACTCTTAGGAGGAGTCTGTCTCCTGGTTGGGAGAGTGCAACAAAAACATACATCCCGTTTATTTTGTACTGAAAAGCAGTTTCTCTAAAACAGAGAACCGTGTTTTCAGTTCTCACTTGAAGGTTTCAAGCTGCTCAGGATTTAAGATAAAACCTTCAACCCATCCCTACCGAGTATTTAATACTTTTTACTTAATGTTTAAAAGTTATGTTTTATATTTATGCCTAATATGATTATTGAAGCAATACTGTTTGAATTATCTATAAACTTATTTGAGTTGGATTGTTAGTAAAATTACAGTTTTATGAAATTTTTACCATTTTATAACATTACAACTTTGTACCAAAAAAGTTTTGCATGTAGAAGAGGTTGCCAAAAATAAAATCCCCCACCCCCACCCCCACCCCCACCCCACCCGAAGACGAAGACGAAGACGAAGACGAAGACGAAGACGAAGACGAAGACGAAGACGAAGACAGCCGGGCCTCTGGGGGTCGCGGCTGCGCCGCTCCCCCCGATGCCCCCCGCCCCGCCACTGTGACAGGGGGAGGTAAACCCCCCCCCACCAATCCTTGCCTTTTGAGTGCTGACATCTACAATGGATGCCCTGGCTCCATTTTTTGGGGTTCACCAACCCACACTTTACAAACCAGTGGGTGAAGAAGACATCATTTGTGCATGTTATCTACCTATCTCTTTGTGGCTGCATGGCAGACAGACGTTTGGGATATAAACTTCCCTGTGTCCCAAATACCTGGTTCCAGGTCACAGCGTTAGCAAATATGAATACTGTGCTGTCACAGGATGGCATTGTCAACGATATCAAAAGGCACTTAGAAGTACAGGAAAACAAACAAGGATGCAGTTTCCAAATAAGAGGATCAGTGTAGGGCATTCATCAGGGCAACAAATGATCTTAGTCTGCCATGATGAGGGCAACAATCAGACTGAAATGGATCATCTTTATGACGTGGCAACGGGGGTGGACAGGGTTCCCAAAGAAGCCATGGAAAATGGTTCTTCACCATTGGTCCCATCCCTCTTCCATCAACACTGCCTCATCTGGAGGAGATCCAACAGATAATGGGCTAATATGCAAGTACAAGCCAGCAGCAGGAGGCAGCACCACAGTGAAGCCAAGGACTATTGCTGCCTGTCTCCCTCGGCTCGTCTTTGCCTCACTTGCCTCATCATTGGTCGTCTGTGGCTGGTGTCTCTGATCAAGAGGGATCACTGATGGGGCAACTGAGGCAAAGGCAAGCCAAGTGAGGAGGATAGGCAGCAGCTGCAGCACCAGGCTTTTCTGCACCACTAGACCACTGGCTGATTCTTGCCTAGCCAGCCTTATTGGCCCTCCTGGCTGCCTGGGCACTGACGTGTGTGTGTGTTGTGTGCAGACAAGTGGTGCCCCAGACCACCATCCCATAGGAAATTTTCTCCTAGAGGCCATAATGGCAAACCTGATCTTGCTTAGAAGCCCTTTATCTGTTACATTCTAGAGTATGATATTTGCTGCTTCACCATCCTCAGCCTCCCCAGTCTTACAGTTGCTGACTCCTGCTTGTGCCAGCAGATTTAGGGGTAATATCAGAGGATGGTGTGGTTTAGGAAGGAAAGGAACCTCGGTGGCATATAATGTCATAGAGTCCTCCCTCCAAAGCAGCTATTCCAGGGGAGTTGATCTCTCTTATCTGGAGATCAGCTGTAATTCCAGGAGAACTCCAGACTCTATCTGGAGGTTGCAACCTTACCCAGTCTCCTTCTCTTCAAATCAGCTCTGCTGTTCCCTCCTGTATGCTTGAACCGTCTCTCCAAGCACCTGCTGACACTTTAGTCAAAACCCTCTTCAGATACCAGTACTTCATGCAGCTTTCCAACCAAGCTGTCACGAATTTTTGCATCACTGATTTTGTTCACATTAATCCACTGTTCACTGTACAAACACACACACCCTTCGCATCATTTTTGCACTCACCTTCATTTTGACCCTCTAACTGAATTGGTCTATGGGAAGCAATCCTTAAAGTGGATTCCTTTTTTTGGTTTATTATATATATTAATCGGACATCTCTTAATTTTTTTTTCAAATAAATAAACAAATAAATAACTGAAAAAATAGGACATATTTTTTTATTGTTACTTGGAGCATCCAGCCAGGTAACTCCTCTTCGCCTGAGGCTAAGTCCCAGGCTACCAACAGATAATTGTTGGGGTGGAGGGAAGCGAAAAACATGGTCTGGGTGTGCTTTCAGTCCCGAGTCTGCAGAAAACTGCAGTCTGTTTTGTGCTGTTCTGTGAGCATATTGACATAGAAAGGGTTAATTGAAGGGTGCCAGTCCAGAGTTTTCATTTCTAAAATATTGTTCTGGAGTGTCTCTAACACATCCCACTGTTTTTTGTGGCACTGGCCTTTCTTTAGTGCCCGTTCCGGGCTGTTTTGTGCTGTTCCGGGAGCTTTTTGGCATGGAACGGGTTAATAAAAGCGGGGCAGTCCAGAGTTTTCATTTCTAAAATATTGTTCTGGAGTGTCTCTAACACATCCCACTGTTTTTTGTGCCACTGGCCTTTCTTTAGTGCCCATTCCGGGCTGTTTTGTGCTGTTCCGGGAGCTTTTTGGCATGGAACAGGTTAATAAAAGCAGGGCAGTCCAGTGTTTTCATTTCTAAAATATTGTTCTGGAGTGTCTCTAACACATCCCACTGTTTTTTGTGGCACTGGCCTTTCTTTAGTGCCCGTTCCGGGCTGTTTTGTGCTGTTCCGGGAGCTTTTTGGCATGGAACGGGTTAATAAAAGTGGGGCAGTCCAGAGTTTTCATTTCTAAAATATTGTTCCAGAGTGTCTCTAACACATGCCACTGTTTTTTGTAGCACTGGCCTTTCTTTAGTGCCCGTTCCGGGCTGTTTTGTGCTGTTCCGGGAGCTTTTTGGCATGGAACGGGTTAATAAAAGCGGGGCAGTCCAGAGTTTTCATTTCTAAAATATTGTTCTGGAGTGTCTCTAACACATCCCACTTTTTTTTGTGGCACTGGCATTTCTTTAGTGCCCGTTCCGGCCTGTTTCGTCTCGTTCCGGCTTTTACCCTGTCCCGATCAGAACTGCCTGTTGGAAGGCAGCTACTTTGAGGGGTTACAAACTGACCTTCCCAATGTCCAATACCCACCAAATTTTCAGGGGACATAGTCCTCACTGTCCTCCAAACACCCCCCAAGTTTCAGAGAGATTGCACCCTGGGAAAGGCATGATCCATGCGTTCCCTCCTTTGCTGTCATTTTCTCTTCACAGTGGCAAAAATGGGACTCTCTGCTGGAAAGGTTAAAGCCAGAAGGAAAGCCAGAAGGAGTTCAGACAGAATTCAGTCCCTGCAGTTGCCAGGGAAATTGATTGAAAGGCGCCAGACTGTCTGGTTTGACAAATGGCTGACGAAGGTAACGAATGAACAGGTTCTTCCAATACATGGATATTATTTATAGGGCCCATACAGAATTTGCCGGAGCAGCCTGGATGCAATATGATGAAGAGTTCCGCATGCGGGCTGCACTTAATCCTTCTTTACCCTGGGATCAGGTACATCAGCCTTTATGGTTGCAGCTGATGACCCCGGCAAAATCCTCAGTCGGTGACAAATCAGATAGTGGTCACAACGTACAGTGCTCATCGCCGGCTTCTTGGGTGTCTCCGCAGGGTACTTACGGCTCCCACGCCTCTGCAGGGCAGTCGGTTCAGCCCCGAATGCTTTGTTTTGAGTTCACCTCAAAAGGGGTTTGCAGCCATAAAAACTGCCGCTTTGGCCATGAGTGCCCAACCTGTAGAGGTCCACACGCCCTTAATGCCTGTAAAAGACAGTGGCCATTTGGAAAGAAAGGGGGTGGCCCCCCTGGGCAACAGGGGCCTGGTAAAGGGCTCCAGCCCAATAAAAGTGAGGGTATTTGAGGCCATGCTGGCCAGTTACCCTAACAGGGCTGATGCCCAGTTTTTGTTGCATGGTTTTTTGTTTGGCTTTAGGATACATTTTCAGGGTCCCAGGACACCTTTCATGTCACCAAATTTGCGTTCCGTGGTTTGCATGGAGGAAGTTGTAAGGGCAAAAATTCAGAAGGAATGCGCGGAGGGCAGGGTTTTAGGCCCTTTCCCCTTCCCTCCTGTTCCTTGTTTGCAGGTCTCTCCCCTTGGAGTAGTACCTAAAAAGGCAGCTGGTGAATTCTGCTTGATTCACCATCTATCCTACCCCAGGGGTGGTTCAGTCAATGACGCAATACCTGAGCATTTATGCTCAGTGCGCTATACGTCCTTTGACCAAGCGGTCAAAGTTGTAAGGCATTGTGGGCGGGGCGCAGAGATGGCAAAATGCGACATTAAGTCGGCCTTTCGCCTTCTCCCTGTTCACCCGGAGGACTTTGAACTCCTGGGGTTCGCCTTTGAAGGCAAATATTATATGGACCGAGCATTCCCGATGGGTTGCTCCGTTTCCTGTGCCGTGTTCGAACATTTCAGTACGTTCTTGGAGTGGGCCCTTCGTCAGAGGCAGCGCTGCCGTGACTCCACCCACTATTTAGATGATTTTATCCTGGTTGGGCCCTTGGGTTCAGGTCAGTGTGCCCGGCTCTTGAGTGGTTTTATAGCTCTAGCTGAAGAGTTAGGTGTCCCCCTGGCACACGAGAAGACGGAAGGTCCCACAACGGTCCTGACCTTCCTTGGTATTGAGTTGGATACAGAGCAACAAACTTCCAGGTTGCCCCTCGCAAAGCTCCAAGATTTAAGGGCGCGATTAGTGATCCTCTTAAGTAAGCGGAAGGTTTCACTATTGGAACTCCAGCAGGTTGTAGGCCACCTTAACTTTGCGTGCAAAGTGGTGGTGCCCGGCAGAGCCTTTTTGAGGCGCCTCTGCGGGACGATGGGGACGCTCAGGCTCCCACATCACAGGATACGGATTTCTCTAGGGATGAGACAGGACCTGGAAGTCTGGAGCCAGTTTTTGAGCTGCTTCAATGGCGTTTCTTTTTGGAGGCAGGAATTGTTGTTGGAAGGTGACCTGCAGGTTTCCTCCGATGCAGCTGGCTCTATAGGTTTGGGAATTTATTTTAGGGGGCACTGGTGTGCCGCGCAGTGGCCTGCTGACTGGGTGGAGGCGGGCCTGTGTAGGGACCTAATATTTCTCGAATTCTTCCCAATATTAGTGGCTGTTTACCTATGGGGAGAGGAAATGGCCAACCACTCGGTGCACTTTTGGTGCGATAATATGGCAATGGTGCAGGTCGTGAATTCCCTCTCTTCTAGATCTCTCAAGGTAATGAAGCTGGTCCAAGCCTTCACGTTGAGGTGCCTTCACCTTAATATTTTGTTTTTAGCCAAGCATGTACCTGGGGTAAATAATGAGGTGGCAGACGCTTTGTCTCGTCTGCAGATGGACCGGTTTCGTCAGCTTGCCCCAGAGGCGGATTTGCTGCCCGCCCAGGTTCCTCTGGAGCTATGGAGGATTGGGAATCCGAGGCCTTCAGAGCTATTCAGTCAGCTCTGGCCCCTAGTACCAGGAGAGCCTACGACAGGGCGGTAAGGCACTTTGGGGGTTTCAGGCAGGAGGTGGGTCTACCTCAGTTTTGGCCAATCCTGGTCAAGCATGTAGCTCGTTTTTGTGTCTCTCAGAAAGGTAGGGGGCACAGGGTTAAATATATTTGTAGCCAGCTGGCAGCTTTGGGTTTTGCCTCAAAGGCCCGCGGCCTTGTTGACCCCACAGGTGACTTCCGCATAAGGAAGATGTTGGAGGGTTGGTCCAGGGAGACTGCCGTTGCGAAGGACGTCAGGCAGCCTATTTCCCCCAGTATCCTCCAGGGCTTGAGGGCCATGTGGCCCTTAGTTTGTAGTTCACCTTTTGAGGAGCTTTTATTCCACTCCGCTTCCTTGATCGTGTTTTTCGGAGCTCTTAGAGTTAGTGAGCTCGTCCCCCAGTCCCTTAAGGACGATTCCGGTCGTGCTATTTCAGCAGCTGATGTTAAGCTGCAGGGGGATCATGTGGTGATTCGCATTAGGCGTTCCAAGACCAACCAGCGTCAAAAAGGGGTAGATTTGACTATCGGCCAATGTGCAATTAAAGATTTGTGCCCAGTCAAGGCCTTGAGCAAGTATCTCAGAGCTCGGGGCACAGCGCCTGGGACATTGTTTTGCCATGACAACGGTTCCCCGCTGACAAAGTACCAGTTTTGGACCGTCATGGGTAGGGCCCTCTCGAAGTTGGGGCTAGATGGGGTCAAATTTGGGACCCACTCTTTTTGCATAGGTGTGGCTTCTACAGCCGCAGCTATGGGTTACTCTGGAGCTGAGATCCAAAGGGTGGGGCGGTGGCGTTCTGCCACCTATAAGTCTTATGTGAGGCCCCTGATCGGGGGCCAATCAAGCTGATATTGTCTTTCTTTCAGGTGCTGTGGCGTGGCATGAGAGGGTACGCATCCTCATATGTGGCCACAGCATGGTCTTTTGGGCAGCGCACCAAGCGAAGAGGACGCAGATGGGGTCCCAGCTTGGACTCAGCCGTTGGGCCATGGTGGAGTGGCAGGGCAGAAGAGGCCTGCGTTGGGCTGGTTTACTGCCATTGTTGTTCAAGGGAAGGAGTTCCCCTCCCCCACACATCCTTGTTGTCCATTTAGGTGGCAACGATTTGGGTCTTATGAAGGGCGTGGCCCTTTCTTGGTAGGCACGGGATGACTTCATGGAGATTCAGAAGAGATGGCCCGGTGTCCTGATCTTTTGGTTGGCAATGCTTCCACGCCGGGTGTGGTGGGAAGCATTGGACCACAATGCTATTGAAAGGGTTAGGCGGATGGCCAATAGAGCCCTCTTTAAAACAATGACAGGTGGGTTGGGGATCTATTTACCCCATCCGCAGATCCGGGCCGAGTCTGCAGACCTCTACAGAGGGGATGGTGTTCACTTCTCTGGCAGAGGTAATAATATTTTCTTGAATGACCTGCGGCAAGGGCTGCGTTTGGCCTTAAGCCATTTGTGAGGCGCGGAGGCCTAAGCAGAGGCTTGGCCTCTGCAGTGGCAGGATGTTAGTTAGGGAACAATCTGTAGCGGGCTGGTGAGCACCCTTGGCACCTCCCCATTGGTGGGGAATTGGGGTCTGCCAGAAGTGGCTGGCTGCCGTACGGCCCAGTTGCGTGGTTGGACGCCCTGGGTGGGGAACCCCTGTACAAGCCAGTCTCCCCCCGCTGCTGTACGGCCAGGTGGGGGAGCTTTGCAAGGGTGAACCACTTTGCCTGGCCAGGCCGGGTCCCAGTCACTTGATGATGGCTTGCACCTGGGGCAGCGGGTGTCTCACCCAGACAGGTCAGGGCAGAGTACGGAGTGACCCCAGGGCCTGACCTGTACCGCTAGTTAGGCCCTTGCCGTAGTTGAAGTTTGCTTGTTGTTTATTTGAATAAAGCAGCCCATTTTATTACCCAAGATACTGTCTCTGTCTCTTATTCCCAGTAGTGGGGCAAAAAATTCCCTACACATTTTTCCAAGAAGTCTTCTTCAGAGGAATCTCATCAACTTTGCTGTTCTTCAAGTTCTTCTATTGCTCTTGTATTCTCTTTGGAAGAAGATTGAAAGATGATTAGACTCCTCTGAAAAAGCCTTCTTGACAACTTGGATACAAATTTTACTCTAAATGGACATTTTTTCCTGCTTGCACCATTGACTTTTTTGCCTGCTTTTTTATCCCATGAAATATGGAAACAATGTATAACACAGGGGTATTTTTGTTTTTTACACTTGGGCAATTCATAATTCAGGACACTGAAATTCCTTGTGACAGCACACAGTAAAATGCCATGGTATGTTCTGTAACTGCTTTCCATTTATTTATTTCATGCTATCCTTCCTCAAAGGAATAAAACAGTAGTAACACCTTAATGGCTAACACAATTTATTCCATCATAAATCAATCCTTTCTGCCTCAGATACACATGGATACCTCAGATACATCATCATTTTACAGATACCTTTTAGTTCCATTTAAAAGAGATAGGGAAAAAATGTGAAGTTTGCATCTTGTTTGTCAATCATTCAGGAGCAAGTCCTTATGAAAAGGACTGGAATGGATGTGGTTACTGCTCATGATGATGTTTTGGATTCAGAGACCTTCCATGGGTGCAAGGATTTCTGCCCAGAGAGTGTGATTTTCTTGCTTCCCCACTCCCAAAGAAGCATGAAATGCCCCCTGAACCCCTGCTATTGGGGAGAGGAGAACTGCAGAATTAGAATTTCAGGGTGCTGCTGTGGAAGGTTGAGGTTAGGAAATTGTGTTCCATGGGTGGAAATGTTAGTCTGGTTCCTACCCAATGAATGGAGAGAGAATTAAGAAGATCCAGCCTATAATGAGTGCAGATACAGAGAGATCAATTCAAAACAATAATAAATCCATTAAGAGTAGGTATAGAATAGGCAAAGAAGAGTAAAATAAGGACTAAACAGGGAAGGTGCAGTGTAAAACTAAACATCTGTAGAAGATTACAATGTAAAAAATAACCATTTAACATCTTGAAAATGTGGGGCTTGTTGAGCTATTAACAATTATAATAAGCAAGGAAAACCAGACATAGGCCACTATGCAATCTCTCGAGGAATCATAATTCAGTTCTTTCATACTGAATTCTTCCTTTGAAGGTTTGTTTGCTGAGACAGGGAAGGAGAACAGAGACTTTTAGATCTTCAAGTCTTGGAAGATTAAAATGTTGCTTCACTGATTTCTGAATGTTGCAGCTTTTAATGTCAGATTTGTGTCCATTTTTTATATTGTGAAGGGACTAACGTGGACTCAAAAGAATTCAAGGTGGCATACATGGGAATTATTCAATTTCATACAATAACTCTGATAAGTCTATTAACCTGAATGACAGTGACTGGCTTTAGGCCACACAATGAGGGTGTTCCCCCTCCCCCAAATGAAGATTTGAAACAAGGCCTCTGCTGCTCTAATATTCTGTCCAATACACTATATTGACTTGACATATAGCCAAGGGCTGATGATTTATGATACAGTACAGAATACAAATCCTCATTTGCAGACCCTCATAAGCTTCTGAATAGGTAAGGAATAACATGGAGTTATACTCTGCAGTTGTTGCTTCTGTTATCAGAAACATCTTAGCCTTACTGCAATAAACATCTCTCAAAAGTGTCTTTTGGCCTTCTCCAGTAGTGTTTCTTTTTGCCTCTTTTTGAAAGAAAGCTTTAGCCAGATGTTCTCATTCCATTAGAGAGAAACATACTGGCTTTGGAAGAAAAATACAGATCTGCAATGCAGAAGTGATGGTGTTTAAAGGTACAGCCCACATTTGTCACTTACCATTAATTTAAATTCCCTTTATGCATCTGTTCCAAAAATAATTAGGATTTTATGCTGCAGTAAATATGCCTGTTCATCCATTAGTGCAGAGCAGAAAATTAATTGTATTACAATGGGAGTCAAGGCTATAGCATTCAGACCTACAGAGATAGCAGTGACAGCTGGGCTGCCCACAGTACTTTGATAAGCTTTGAAAACAAGCGTAGATGAGAAAATAATTACCTTGCTGATTAGGCAATGGTAGTCCTGTTCTATTTGCTGGAACTGTCAGCAATAAAACTGACATATTTAGAGACATAAGGTCATGGCTGCTTTAAAGTTGCCATGTTAAGGTGTGGCAAAGATTATTGCTACTATTAAACAGGCCAGTATCCTGAATAGAACTGGAGCATTCTCATTGTTTGAATAATGTTTAATATTCACAGTTCATGTTGCCTTCTCTTATGTTCTGTTTAGTTATTGGTTGGGGGGGGGCAATAATCAGCAGCCATCTGTGGGCGTTCATGATATGAATGTAGATCTGCATCTTTAGCCACAAAATCACAGTGCTCATCTGGGTTTTGTTGAACTGGTGGATATTGCATCTAATGCAGACGGAAATATGGGTCCCCATGTGAGCTTACAAGTAGCTGCATATGCTTAGTTGCATGGATAGGGACTAAATGCTTGATACCTTTTATTTCCAGCATTTATAGACTAACCATTTATAAAAAGGCTCAATGTAGTCCTTAGATAGTTTACAGTTGTTAGTCTACCTTAAACTATCTCCAGATTTATGAAGTGTTAGCAATATACTGTCAATTAAAATTCAATCTTAAGAATCCCATTGAATAGACCTGAAAAGAATTCTGAGTAGACCTGCTTTGAATAGTACTGAGAGTATTCTTTGGAAGAACAATTCTGGTATACTCCAAGATGGGAACTTCTACTTCCTGTCAGGGTGTTGGACTAGGGGACTTCAAGGTCCTATTAGAAAACATCAAACATCAGTGGTTCAGCTCACATTCTGTTTATTGACCAGTTCATGACTGGTTGACAGGTTGCTTCACTGTATTCCTTCCTAATAATGCAGTAGAGTGTAACTGTCTTTTTCTGCAGCCATAGCCATCATTTCCCCCACCCTATCACTGGAGGGCTTTTTGAGGACTTTAAACAAAAAAACAGTAATTGCCATGATCTCTGAAGTCCCAGCATTCATATGAAATGGGCTAGAGACTTACCTTCAGAAATCATAGCTACAGATTTTTAGAAGCTTAGTGCACACTTTCACAAAACCAATTACTGATTTTAAAAAAGATTCCTTCTGGTGGCCATTACAGGGGAGGGGAAATACAGGGAAAATGGAAGTTTGCTGTTTTGGATGCAGCTACAGATGATTAAATCAGTCAAAATTATCATATATATCAGTCATAAACAAAGCTCCTACCCTACCGTTGATTTTGTTAGTCTTATAGGTGCAGATTCAATAAAAGCTCGCATTCCTACACTCAGGGCTTTTTTTCTGGGAAAAGAGGTGGTGGAATTCAGTGGGTTGCCCTCAGAGAAAATGGTCACATGGCTGGTGGCCCCGCCCCCTGATCTCCAGACAGAGGGGAGTTTAGATTGCCCGCATGGAGGTCAATCTAAACTCCCCTCTGTCTGGAGATCAGGGGGCGGGGCCACCAGCCATGTGACCATTTTCAAGAGGTTCCGGAACTCCATTCCCCTGTGTTCCCCCTGAAAAAAAGCCCTGCCTACACTGTTAACTTTCCAGTAGGTTTACTGCAATTTAAAGTGCTCTGTGCTCAAAGTGCATTCAATATTACAAATATTACAAAAGTTAATGCACAGTAATACACTTAATCAATCCACAATACATCTTTACATCAATAATATCAAGAGTAATTTCATTCAAGCAATCCGTTAATATTTCCACCTATAGTTCCGTGATTCATACAATGAATGGGAGTCCACGAACACAGACAGTGGTTCAGCCAAATTATGATTCTTTCTTGAAGTTTGGCGCAAAGCCCAACAACATATACAGCTCGACAAACTGCTAGCTTGGATTTGTTTCTCATGTAATTGCTTCCTCAGGAGCAAAAGGCTGAAAATATTTGTAAGAACATGTGACACTACATTTGTACATTCCCACTTCGTTTATATCTCCACAAATTATATCCTACAATGGTTTAATAATTGTGAGTTGGGCTCACAATGTGTGTGCATTGTCTGTGAATATTAATACTATCAAACATCCTGGAATAGGTAGACCTTTGTATACCAAGTATTTTTCCACATGCGTTACATCATGTATTATTTATGTGACAGCATGTTTTTGTGGGAAGCACTTTACACCCTGTAAAGATCAGAATTCAGGAACATCTTTCTAAAATCAGGAATTGTGTCAGTGATGCCCTCAGTGATGCCCTCCTTGTTCAATATTTTTGTCAATATCACCAACAGGAACCTGAGCTTAGATATTCTCTCTTACAAGTTTTGGATTCTAGACGTCATGTACAGACACATAAACTATTATTACAAAGTGAAGCAGAATGGATATTCAGACTTGATAGTCTTGCTCCTAGAGGTCTAAACCAAGAGAATGATTTTTCTGTATTTTTGTGAAACAGGACATGTTCCTTTTAAGACCTAGATATTTTACTGTGTGTATTGCTTTAAGCCTCCATTTCTTGTTAAATAATTAACTTGCTGTATATATATTCCATCCGACCTTATACCAGTATGAAAGACACTGGACACATGACCAATGTATGGAGAGGTAAGTATTTTAAATATTTCTTTGCGAAACGAGATGTTTCAGTTGCTAGTGCACCCGTTGCCAACTCTCCCAGATCACTGCTTCCCATCAGATGAAACTTCTGTCCTTCACGACTGTCATCTGCCTACAAAAGAAAGAGAAGGAGTACAATGAAATATGGACTTGAGTGAAATGAATTGTGATACTTACCTACTTTGGAGCATTGGTTGATTTGGACAATTAATTCTTTGGGGTGTCTATATTCTGGACTAAAATAGTTTACAGTATTTGATATATATATCAGGATTGCATTTATTGCACTTGCACTTTACAAAATTTTATTAAAAATTTAAAAAATATTAAAACCCAAAATAAATTATAAATAATTTATAATTTAATAATAATAAATAATAAATTATTGTATTATCAGCTTTTGTAATTGTTAGGTCTCTTAGAACTGTGGTCTCCTTTTTGTGGCATTTGGTTTTCAGAGATCTTCCCATTTTTTTGTTGTGGGCCCCCTTGAATAAACCAGATAGTTACTGAAATCCAACAAATACTCCAGTAGGTTCCTGGGTCATACTAGGCTGGATTTGCACCTGATAGGCTGGATTATTTGAGTCATGATTCATTGGTTGTTGTGGATTTTCTGGGCTGTATAGCCATGGTCTTGGCATTATAGTTCCTAACTTATAGCAAACTTCTACATGGAACATTTTGAAAAAACAGCTCTAGAATCAGCACCCCACAAACCTACAGTCTGGTTCCAGTTTGTGGATGATGCCTTTATCATTTGGAGCCATGGTGAGGAAGAATTGATGGAGTTTTTAAACCACCTCAACAATATCCACCTGAACATACAATTCACCATGGAGAGAGAAACCAAGGGTGAACTTCCATTTCTAGATACCTTGGTCATCCGCAAAGCAAACTTGCAGTTAGGTCACAAGGTCTACAGGAAACCAACTCACACGGATCGGTACTTACACAAAAACTCCAATCACCACTCTCGACAGAAAAGAGGCACAATAAAAAACATCAGTAGACCGTGCAAGATGGATATGTGAGCCGCACTTTCTCAATGAGGAAATTAATCATCTAAACCACACACTTCAAGCAAATGGCTACTCCAGAAATGAAATCAGAAGAGCGAGTAAACCAAGGATAAATCAAACAACTAAGGAAAAACAGTCTCCCACAGGAAAAGTGTTTTTGCCATATATCAAAGGAATTTTGCCATATATCAAAGGATCAAAGGTTTTTGCCATATATCAAAGGATCAGATGGGAAAGCTTATGAAAAAGCACAGCTTACAAATGGTATTCAGACCCACCAGAAAAATACAACAGATGCTACATTCAGCAAAAGACAGTAGAGACTCCCTCACCTCTGCAGGAGTATACCGTATACCCTGCAGCTGTGGACAAGTTTATATCGGGACCACAAAGCGTAGCATCCAGACAAAAATAAAAGAACATGAAAGACACTGCAGACTTGGCCATCCTGAAAAATCAGCAGTGGCTGAACATAGCCTAACTCAAACAGGACACAGTATCCTATTCCAGGACACTAAAATACTTGACAACACTTCCAACTACTTTGTCAGACTGCACAGGGAAGCCATTGAAATTCACAAGCATAAGCACAATTTCAACAGGAAAGAAGAGACTTTAAGAATGAATAGAGCATGGTTTCCAGTCCTGAAAAACACCAGGCTAACAAAACACTCTATACCCGACAATAGCCCTGCAGAGGAGATTAGCACATCAAGCACCAATCCATATGCAAAAGAACCTCCTCAGGATACAGTGAAGCCTCCCGCCATTAGCATTCCACACCCTGGGAAACTCTTACAGGATGACTCAGCCGAACCCCAACCCTCCTGAGTAGATATAAATGACCTGCCGACATCTTTTTCACACTGTGACACTGAGAGATCTCTGTCTTTTGGTGCTACACCTCTGAAGATGCCAGCCACAGCTGCTGGCGAAACGTCAGGAACTACAATGCCAAGACCACTGCTATACAGCCTGGAAAATCCACAACCACCATCGTTCTCCGGCCGTGAAAGCCTTCGACAATATCATGACTCATTATTTGTATCATGACCAAGTATGTGAATGGCTGCCAGAGCCACAGTTCACTGGGTAATATGCCAAATTCCTCCTTGAACAACTGGAGGGACCAGAATAGTCAAGACATAGATGTCGACTATGTTATTCCTAACAATGCAAAAATTGATTGTGGAATATACTCCAGATAGCTGAATCCATACTGGAGTTTTTCATGGACCAGGATTTTTTATTTCAGAATCTATCTACTTATCCCTACTTATTACACATAATACATTAAGCAATTAGTTAGTGATTACATTTATTTTTAAAATGTGGAAAATTGAATGAAATGTATAATAAAAAAAGACTTATTAGGGATGTACTTACATGAGTCATCAGCTGAATTACTATCATGATATATGCAAATAAAAATTATTGGGCCAAAAAGTTCAATAATGATGACAGACATGCACTGTTGTCTCAGTTTTTACAACACTACACACATATTGTGTAAAGTTTACCTGCTGCAGTCCAATCAACATTAATGAGGCTGCAAAAACATATTAACATATTTATCAGACCAGAGGGCAGCAAAAATGCTATGGTTAGTTTCATTACATGTCCTTGTAGCACAGCATGCCAATTTAAGTTGGAGCTATTTCTTTTTAATTATAGAAACCATACTTGAAATATATCTATATTAACTTTCCTATTTTTCTCCTAAAATGTAACTTTAAGAACACACGGAATAGCTCAATATCCTGTTTCCTACAATAACCAACCAGATGACTTCCAGATATTCTATTCTATTCTATTCTATTCTATTCTATTCTATTCTATTCTATTCTATTTGCTAAATTTATATGTCATCTCTCCAGGGAACCTGCACAAGGCAAGTTACAAAATAAACATAATAAAAATATAAAACATTCTAAATGTTATTAAAACCCACCATTCAACAGAGCATAAAATGACATAAACACGAGGCAGCTTAAAATGGGTCTTAAATAGAGACGGGCACAAACCAAAATATGAACTGAAGTTCATCACAAATTGGGCGGGTTCATGGTTTGCGAACCAGCAATTTGTGGAAGTTCACTTCTCATGAACTGTGATTAATTTTAGCCTGGTTAATTTGGTTCATATTTCAGTTCATCACTGCAGACAGCCTAGCGCCGATCAATCAGTTTTCTAGGCAAGGGGGTGGGTGGGCTCTCTGCAGACCTTTTGCTAACTCGGAAGTGACTTTTTCATGAACCAAATGAACCGGTTCGCAAACCAGGGCAAGTTCATGAAAGTTCATGGTTCATTCTTTGTGAAATGTGATGAACCATGAACTGCACAGTTCAGAATTTTCCAGGTCCATGCCCATCTTTAGTCTTAAATAAAATGATGTCAAAATCTTAAATGATGTTAAATGTAAAATGATGTTAAAAAGATCAGTCCCTTATTAAAAGTCTAGGTAAACAGAAGATTTTTTGACCTGGTACCTAAGATAAAGTAGTGTTCATACCAGGTGGACTTCAAATGGAAGGGCATTCCACAAATGAGGTGCCATCACTTAAAAAGCCTTGTTTCTCTTTGCCACCTGCCTCACCTCCAATGGATGACACATAGAGTAGAGCTTGTATGGAAGATTTTAGCTAGTGGGATGGATAATATGGTGGTCCTTCAAGTACCATAGCCTCTCAAGCTATTTAGGACTTTAAAGGTAAGGACCAGCACTTTGATTTTGCTCAGAAACAAATGGGCAGTCAGTGCAGGTCTTTCAGCCCAGGGATGATATGATCCCTACATCCTTACTCTAACAGTAGACTGGCTATTAGTTAAGGGAGTAGTAGAGAGCCCAGCAACATGCTGGTGTCATGAGTCATCCAGGGCTCAGCAATAGTGATGACTCCTCAGGGGAAGAGGAGCCCTGTGCAGCCAGCCTGGAACTACCACAAACTAAGGATTCCTCAGGAGAAGGGGAGCTAACAGAAGCTGACCAGCAGGGTGCTGATCAGCAGAGAGAACCAACACCTGAAGCAGAGCCAACACCATCTAGCTCTAATCCAGCAGGTGAAACTCAGCTGGCCCCAGCCCTCCAGTTTCACCTCCACCCTTAGATTGCCATAGACAGAAGCTGAGAAGAGAACTGCAGGCAAGGAGGCAAAGTGCATGCCTCCTGAGATGGTGCCAGCTGGCTCCTGATGATGAGAAAGAGTAGGTGCAGGATCCTTGCCCAAGCAATTGGCTGCACTCATGGCCGTTAGCCCTGGGGCTATAAAACCAATCAAGAGAGGCTGCTGAGTGTGGATGTAATGTGTACAATTGCTGTGAAGCCATTCACTTTGCCTTACCTTGCCTGAAAGCCTGACTACCGGACCCTTGACCTTGGACTGCCTGACTTTGCCTAGCCTGCCTGCTGGAACCTCAATCTTGGACTGAATAACCATGCCTTGCCTAGCCCCTGGAGTCTTAGCCTTGGACTGGGTGTTGGAGCCCAGTCTGCTTCCCAGCCCAAGTACTGGGAGCCTGCAGGCAAGTACAGCTGTTCAGTTAGGGAAGGAGTATGTGTGTCATTGGTGGATAATAATATCAAGATCTAAGATCTGGAAGAAATGGTTATTTCAGTAATAATAGGAGTGCTAAGGGCAATCCTGAAAGGACTAACTGAACATCTTGGTGATATTAGCAAACTGGACAGTTGCAACTGGACAGTTGCAATTAGCCACCCTACTTGAAATATGCCACATACTAAGATGATAAATCCCTGACTTTTAGATTCTTGGATAAAATCCAAATCCATGAGGGACAAAAAAATTCCAGTGCAAACATCTGGAGAACTGTGATAACATAAAAATAAATATTAATCAGAAATGGGTGAGCTCTCCCCTGTTCACTAGGGGTGCACTCCAAAACCTGTTGTTATGATTTCAGATCTGAGTTTCAGTGAGGATACTTTTACTATTTATTCCTGATTTGGGGTAGAACAGTATCTGTTTGGGATCCAAATCTGTTTTGGGGGAAGGGGTCTGGAACCAGTTCGATGGTCTGATACAGCTGTTTTTAAAGATAATGGCACCATATTTGCACAGATCTTAATCATGTCTTTGATCTAAAGATACCCTAAAATTCAAGAATGAACAAAAGGGTTCAGTTTTGCAGACCTCTGAATTACATTCCCCTTGTTGCTCTTCTCTCCACTATTTCCTTTATGGGAGATAGCAGCAGCCTGGCAAGAAAGTGCTGGCCACCAGCATGTAAAAAAAAAAAACCCCTAAAAACTTCCAGCTTTATATAATTTTACAGAAACAATCTTTTTTCTTTTCTTTTAGTTTTTCCGCAGAAAACTCTTCATTTGTCATTCTCCTTTATTGTGCTCCATTGTCTCTTTTAATAAAATATGGAAGGCTTCCTTTGCAGAAAACTGCCGCCTCCTCTGCCTTGTTGTTGCAATTTTTGAAAATAGTTTTTTTAAAATAGAGTGTGTGTGTGTGTGTGATTGCATGTGATAAATCAATTATCCAATTGCTGTGAGACACGTCTTCACACTAGGAGTCCACTGTAGGGGTACTTTAATAATTACTACTGTTTAAATAGTTTCTTGTTCTCATTCCTCTGAAAACGTCATCCAGCTCGAAGTCGCAGCTATAGCTTTAAAAATCCCTTCTCTGGATCTTGTCTGCTTGACTAGGAGTACTCTCCTGATCCCACAGTGCAATGCTAAACGGATTTGCTCCAGTCTAAGCCCACTGTGCTTCTTAATGGCTGGAGATCTCCTGGAATTACAACTGATCTCCAGCCCTGGAGAAAATGGCTGATTTGGAGGGGGAAACTCTGTGGCATTATACCCTGCTGAGATCCCCCTCCTCCCCAAACCGTACCTTCCCCAGACTCCTACCCCCAAATCTCCAGGAATGTCCCAACTCAGATCTGGCAACCTTACTTAGAATGCACTGCCAAGGACCCAATTAGAAGGAAGTACTGATCCCATTCCTCCGGTGGGAGCAGGGGATCCCTCACTTCCACCTCCCCGCCCCCCACACTGCTTACCTGGTAAGTGGGGGGGGGGAGACAGAAAAGGCCTCCCAAACGTGCTCGCAGGGCCAGTGTGACGACATCACTGACATCATTGCACCACCCCAAGAGTGCGTTTGGGGCCCAAATTGGCCTGCTGAGAATCGTGCATATGCTCTTCAGCCTTGCATGATGACTTCATTTTGCATATGATCATAGGAGCACCAGGAAGGTAAGCACTGTCTCTCCACCTTCCCACCAGGAGGAGAAGGGGACCTGGCAACCCTAGAAGGAAGAAATGCCATTACTCAGGAAACCATGGGAATCAAAGAAAAATAAATTACCTCCTGCTACTGACAAAGACAAGGAACACACACACATTTTTTAAGGGAGGGGATTCATAATGCCTAATAATCCTAGATTTGAGCTTACTGTTTAGGAAATCATAACAACAACTCAAGACATTCTTTTTCATGGCTGTTGTGGGTTTTCCGGGCTGTATTGCCGTGGAATAAGATACTGTGCCCTGTTTGAGTTAGGCTATGTTCAGCCACTGCTGATTTTTCAGGATGGCCAAGTCTGCAGTGTCTTTCATGTTCTTTTATTCTTGTCTGGATGCTACGCTTTGTGGTCCCGATGTAAACTTGTCCACAGCTGCAGGGTATACGGTATACTCCTGCAGAGGTGAGGGGGTCTCTACTGTCTTTTGCTGATCGTAGCATCTGTTGTATTTTTCGGGTGGGTCTGAATACTGCTTGAAGGTTATGCTTTTTCATAAGCTTTCCCATCTGATCAGTAATTCCTTTGATATATGGCAAAAACACTTTTCCTGTAGGAGACTGTTTTTCCTTGGTTGTTTGATTCATCCTGGGTTTGATTGCTCTTCGGATTTCATTTCTGGAGTAGCCATTTGCCTGAAGTGCGTGGTTTAGATGATTAAACAGGGCACAGTATCTTATTCCAGGACACCAAAATACTGGATAACACTTCCAACTACTTTGTCAGACTGCACAGGGAAGCCATTGAAATTCACAAGCATAAGCAAAACTTCAACAGGAAAGAAGAAACCTTAAGAATGAACAGAGCATGGTTTCCAGTTCTGAAAAACACCAGGCTAACAAAACATTCTATCCCCGACAATAGCCCTGCAGAGAAGATTAGCACATCAAGCACCAATCCATATGCAAAAGAACCTCCTCAGGATACAGTGAAGCCTCCTGCCATTAGCATTCCACACCCTGGGAAACTCTTACAGGATGACTCAGCTCAACCCCACCCCTCCTGAGTAGATACAAATGACCTACATCTTTTCCACACTGTGACACTGAGAGATCTCTGTCTTTTGGTGCTACACCTCTGAAGATGCCAGCCACAGCTGCTGGCGAAACGTCAGGAACTACAATGCCAAGACCACGGCAATACAGCCCGGAAAACCCACAACAGCCATCGTTCTCCGGCCGTGAAAGCCTTCGACAATACATTCTTTTTCATGTTTATTTTGGGTTCAGGATTTTCAGAATGCACACTCCTCCTGTTCACAACAAATTTTTCCAAGCATTTCATGCAAGAACCCAATGCTTTCTCCCCAGTGATCCCACTGGGAGAGCCAGTCTGGTGTAGTGGTTAAGAGCGCGGGACTCTAACTTGGAGAGCTGGGTTTGATTCCCCACTTCTCCATGTGAAGCCAGCTGGGTGACCTTGGGTGACCTTGACCAGTTTCTAGCTCTCTCAGCCCCACCCACCTCACAGGGTGCTTTGTTGTGGGGATAATAATGGCATAGTTTGTAAACCACTCTGAGTGGCTGTTAAGTCATCCTGAAGGGCGATATATAAATCAAATGTTGTTGTTGTTACTGTCAAGCCTTTGAATGCAATCCTTCCTATGTACCTGGCAGCAAAATCTCAAGCAATGTCACTCTTCCTTTCTTCTAGACACTTTCATTTAAGCCCTAGGTACATGGAACCTAGGGTTGCCAGGTCCCTACACCCAGTGGTTGTGGGGAACCTGGCAGCATGGTGTGTCCCAGGGTTCCCATATTCCCAGGAGTTTGCAACCTTGCCCATCGATCCACCAGTGATTGGCGGAAGGTGGCAAGTCCCCCAGAGGTCACCTGTCACTCACAGGAACCCCAGGAAGTCATGCAGTGACATCATCACACCACCATGTGAATGCTCCTGTGCTCCGTGCAAGGGTGACTCAGCCCATTTGGGACCAAAATCAGCCCCAAACGAAGCACAGGAGTGGTCCTGTTGCTGGCATGATGATGTCACTTCTTTCCCCCCAAAATGCAGCAGTTTATTTTTAAAAAAATAAATTTTAATTTTATTAAAACCAACCATAAACATTGAACATTAAACAAGTACAAAAAGTAACAATATGGTTAAACAAGAAAGATGTTTACAAATACATCATTAGCAGTAAGATGCTAATATCTAGTACAATTAAAACAAGAGATAATGTGTGAGATGCTTTGAAACATTGTTTAACTTATAAAACTAGCTATCTAAAATATTTTGGTACAGATGATTTGGAGGATGTGCTTCTGTCCTGTCAATAAAATCCCAAAAAGGCCACCATTTCTCATAAAAGTGAGATGAGGATGAGGTGCTGGTTATGATGTCCCTTCTGAGAGTGATGTCATTGTGCCCCCTAAGAACATGCACATCGCACATGCTGGTGAATCAGCGGGCAAAGGTGCAAACTTCCAGGATCTTGCCTACCACTAGCAGGTACCTGGGAAGTCTAATGGAACCCCTGGGAAATGTAGGCCTCTAGGGCCTCAGAATCAAAGAACTCTAGACAGTTGCATTCATGCCTCCTAATGTGCTTTGCAGAAAGAAGAGAAATGGAGTTAGTGATTTTGTTGCCACTACTGTTGCCAGATGGTTTCCTGGCCAACCAGTTGACCTGATGTGAACTCTATTATGAGCTGATGCAGCCAGAGTCAGTCTAAAATGGGCCTGGCTTGTCTTGAACTGGGACAAAAATTTATGAGTGTGTGAGCTCTTCCACTAAAATCCTGCAAATATCACTAATGGTTAACAGAAAAGGGAGGAGGGAGAATAATAAAAAATGGAGGATGGGCCGATCAGGGTGGTATCTCTCAACTGTTATATTTTTTAAAAAAAAATTATTAAAAAACATAACCAAGAAGAAATAATGAGATGAACCATAACATTAACATCATGAAGTAACAACAAGAAAGATAAGATACAGTTTGAACAGCTTGTACTATATATGCTAAGAGATAGAGTAATTAACTATCAAGAATTGTTTGGTATAAATCATTAGGAGGAGACATATCTTTGCTAGCAATAAATTCAAAGAAGGGCAACCATTTTTCAAAGAAAGATGATTTAAGTGAGAGGTTCTCATTTTTACGTATGACATATGTTAATTTCTCCAGTATGAATTGATCCCAGACTTTAATGTACCATTGATCTATATTTGGGATAGTTTTCTGGTTCCATCTTGACACTATCAACATGTTAGCTACCACCAGTAAACTACCAATTAATTCACGCCTGATTGATGGTACTTTTGAATTCTGCCAGGAGTCAAGGAAGATAATTTGAGGATCAAATTGAAGGTCATAACTTGTGATCTCTTTTATTTGGGCAAGAACTTCATTCCACTGATGAACATTGCCACCAGCAATGTGTAAATGTACCAACAGCTCCACAGCCTTTCCAACAGGTAGGTGAACAATTTGGGTATATTTTGAATATTTTTTGAGGTGTAAGATACCTGTGTGTTAAAATTTTGAAGGTTTGGAGTCTTGTACTGATTACTTGGGAAGTCATATTCTGAGATGCCCATATTCGCTGCCATTGTTCCGGAGTGATAACAACTTTACAATCTTGTTGCCAACTCTTTTGCTATGTAAAGTTCTTTGGTTTAGTGGAATTAAGGATTATTCTATATATCTTCGATATATTACTTTATTTTTTATTCCTGTTATTTAAAAGTACTTCAAAGCTGGTCAGTTGAGTTTGCATGATCTGTTTTAAATTGATTGACTGGCCATATATTGTAGCTGTAGGTACAGAAACCAAGGAATGGGACTTTGCAGGTGGTTTTCTAGCTCCAGTTTAGATAACAATCCTCCTGGGGAAGCAATGTCCATTAATCTTACATTAATTAGTTTTGAGTGTTGATGAATGAAAACCTGTTTCCTTGAAATACTCTAGGAGAGATTGAATAGTGGAGAATCTAAAGGATTTTGGCAATAATTTGGGTCTATATTTATCCCATGTGGAGAGGAGATTCATTAACATTATATTGTCTTGAATACTTATTGAACATGATTTACGTGTGCACCAAAGTACGTCTTGAAGTGTTAGCTTGCAAATTGGGTTTAAAATGTTTGACAATGCATAGTCAGCTTTGATTCCCAAAATATGGGTTATTTTAGCTAATTGAATAGCATCTAAATATGTTGTGATATCAGGATATCCAAAGCCTCCATTTTTAATTGTTTGTCTGAGCGTTGTGAAAGCAATCCTTGGCTTTTTAAAGTTCCAAAGAAAGTTGTTAAGGGGGGTCTGCCATTGCCTTAGTAGAGTACGAGGGAGTGCTACTAATAGAGTATGAAAGAGAAAAATTAGTTTTGGAAGCATGAAGGCCTTAATTAAGTGATACCTGTCGTACCAAAAGTGAGATTGTTTGTTCCAGATTAATATATCTTTTTTAATATCCTTAATCTTTACTGAGTGATTGACTTTTATGAGATGATCCAAATTTGAGGGGATGTTTACCCCCAGATAAGGTAAGTATTTATTTGCCCATTGATAATTGTAGTTTGATTGCAATCTATTTTTTGTAATTTGAGGGATATTAACAGGAAGTATTACTGACTTTGTAGGATTAATTTTCAATCCTGCTATTGTTGCAAAGGAATCAAGAGTTACTTGTAGTTCTGATAATGTTTCATCAGGTTTGGTAACATAGAGGAGCATGTTATCTGCAAAAAGACTTATTTTATACATTTGAGAGTTTGAGCATATACCATGGATGGAATCATTATTTCGAATGAGTTCTGCTAAAGGTTCTAGGGCTAAAGTGAAAAGTAAAGGGGAGAGGGGGCAGCCTTGCCTGGTGCCTCTGGTTAATTTTATTTCCCTTGAGGAAATATTGTTAACCTCTATTTTAGCTTTTGCCAGATTGTAAATAGTAGATAGTGCTGAAAGGATATGTCCAAAGTCCATATTCTCCCTAATATAATTAAGATATTTAGTCTCAAGGGAGTCAAAAGCCTTTTCCACATCCAATGAAAGTAGTAATGATTGTTTTTCTGCTTGTTTTTCTGCTTGCAGGTTGCCAGGATGTTTTAGAGTTTTTTGGATATTGTCAGCTATATCCCTATTGGTCCTGATTTATATATTGGTCAATAAAGGTATTAAGTCTTTTTGTGATAATTGAGGTGAATAATTTGTAATCATGATTTAAAAGCAATATGAGTCTGTATGAAGATGGAATAAGGGATTTTTTATTGGCCTTAGGGATTACTATTATAATTGCTTCACTCCATGTTGGGGGTTGGTGACCTGTTTCTAATAAGTAATTACAAACAGCCTTTAATGGAGATGTGATTAATGAAGCAAATTTTCTATAAAACTTAGATGGAAAACCATTCGGGCCTGTTTTGTTGTTTTTTATATTGTGAATAGCATCTTGATTTTCACTGACTGTAACTGGACTATTTAATAATTGCTTATGCTCTTCTTTCAGTTTTTTAATATTATTTTTACTTAAAAATTTCTGAAACTGCTCCACAAATGGATTTTTAGTTGTATATAAATTTTCATAATAGTCTCTAAAGATACTACTTATGTCATTTGGATTGTTGTAGATTTTACCCTTGGAATCCTGTATTGCGATTACCCCTCTAGAAGCCCTTTTTTCTTTCACACACCAAGCTAATAATTTAAGCTGTTTTGGTGATATAAAGGCATGTTTCTGTTTTAAAAATAATTTCTTTTGAATATGGTTAATTTCCAGTGTTTCTAATAATTTACATTCCGTCATTAATTTACAATATATTGTCGAAGGCTTTCACGGCCGGAGAACGATGGTTGTTGGGGGTTTTCCGGGCTGTATTGCCGTGGTCTTGGCATTGTAGTTCCTGACGTTTCACCAGCAGCTGTGGCTGGCATCTTCAGAGGTGTAGCACCAAAAGACAGAGATCTCTCAGTGTCACAGTGTGGAAAAGATGTAGGTCATTTGTATCTACTCAGGAGGGGTGGGGTTGAGCTGAGTCATTCTGTAAGAGTTTCCCAGGGTGTGGAATGCTAATGGCAGGAGGCTTCACTGTATCCTGAGGGGGTTCTTTTGCATATGGATTGGTGCTTGATGTGCTAATCTTCTCTGCAGGGCTATTGTCGGGTGTGGAGTGTTTTGTTGGCCTGGTGTTTTTCAGAACTGGAGCCCATGCTCTGTTCATTCTTAAGGTTTCTTCTTTCCTGTTGAAGTTTTGCTTATGCTTGTGAATTTCAATGGCTTCCCTGTGCAGTCTGACAAAGTAGTTGGAAGTGTTGTCCAGTATTTTGGTGTCCTGGAATAAGATACTGTGCCCTGTTTGAGTTAGGCTATGTTCAGCCACTGCTGATTTTTCAGGCTGTCCAAGTCTGCAGTGTCTTTCATGTTCTTTTATTCTTGTCTGGATGCTACGCTTTGTGGTCCCGATGTAAACTTGTCCACAGCTGCAGGGTATACGGTATACTCCTGCAGAGGTGAGGGGGTCTCTGCTGTCTTTTGCTGATTGTAGCATCTGTTGTATTTTTCGGGTGGGTCTGAATACTGCTTGAAGGTTATGCTTTTTCATAAGCTTTCCCATCTGATCAGTAATTCCTTTGATATATGGCAAAAACACTTTTCCTGTGGGAGACTGTTCTACATGGAACATTTTGAAAAAACAGCTCTAGAATCAGCACCCCACAAACCCAGTGTATGGTTCCGGTTTGTGGATGATACATTCATCATTTGGAGCCATGGGGAGGAAGAATTGATGGAGTTTTTGAATCATCTCAACAACATCCACCTGAACATACAATTCGCAATGGAGAAAGAAAGTGAGGGAAAACTCTCATTCCTGGATACCTTGGTCATCCGCAAAGCAAACTTTCAGTTAGGTCACAAGGTCTACAGGAAACCAACTCACACTGATCGGTACTTACACAAAAACTCCAATCACCACCCCCGACAGAAAAGAGGCATAATGAAAACATTAGTGGATCGTGCAAGACGGATATGTGAGCCGCGCTTTCTCAATGAGGAAATTAATCATCTAAACCACGCACTTCAGGCAAATGGCTACTCCAGAAATGAAATCCGAAGAGCAATCAAACCCAGGATGAATCAAACAACCAAAGAAAAACAGTCTCCCACAGGAAAAGTGTTTTTGCCATATATCAAAGGAATTACTGATCAGATGGGAAAGCTTATGAAAAAGCATAACCTTCAAGCAGTATTCAGACCCACCCGAAAAATACAACAGATGCTACGATCAGCAAAAGACAGCAGAGACCCCCTCACCTCTGCAGGAGTATACCGTATACCCTGCAGCTGTGGACAAGTTTACATCGGGACCACAAAGCGTAGCATCCAGACAAGAATAAAAGAACATGAAAGACACTGCAGACTTGGACAGCCTGAAAAATCAGCAGTGGCTGAACATAGCCTAACTCAAACAGGGCACAGTATCTTATTCCAGGACACCAAAATACTGGACAACACTTCCAACTACTTTGTCAGACTGCACAGGGAAGCCATTGAAATTCACAAGCATAAGCAAAACTTCAACAGGAAAGAAGAAACCTTAAGAATGAACAGAGCATGGGCTCCAGTTCTGAAAAACACCAGGCCAACAAAACACTCCACACCCGACAATAGCCCTGCAGAGAAGATTAGCACATCAAGCACCAATCCATATGCAAAAGAACCCCCTCAGGATACAGTGAAGCCTCCCGCCATTAGCATTCCACACCCTGGGAAACTCTTACAGAATGACTCAGCTCAACCCCACCCCTCCTGAGTAGATACAAATGACCTACATCTTTTCCACACTGTGACACTGAGAGATCTCTGTCTTTTGGTGCTACACCTCTGAAGATGCCAGCCACAGCTGCTGGTGAAACGTCAGGAACTACAATGCCAAGACCACGGCAATACAGCCCGGAAAACCCCCAACAACCATCAATTTACAATATACTTTCTTGCTACCTTTTTCTTTGTTGTTGCTGTAAAACTTTGATATTATCCAACAACTTTTGTTTGTGTAACATCTTTTTTTCCCCTATAGGCTGCAAGTGAAATGCGTTGTCCTCATATCACAGCCTTAAAGGTGTCCCAGATCATATGTGGAGCAGTCTATGGCATATTGTTCTCCTTTAGGTAATTTGTTATGGCAAGTTCTATGTGTTTGGAAATGTACACATTATGTAATAATGCTTTATTTAGTGTCCAGAGTGTCTCAGTATTAATGTTCAAATTCAAAGAGTATGTGCATGTTAACCATGCATGATCAGAACAAGTTATGTTACCAATTGTTGTACTGGTAGTTATGTCCTTAAATCCTTCTGTGGACAGAATATAATCTATTCTGGTGTGTGTGTTGTGTCTTGCAGAATAGTAAGTAAAATCCTTCTCATTTCCATGCATAACACGCCAGATATCTATCAAACTGTGTTTTTTCAAAAGTGGTCCTAATTTAGTATATTGTGTTTTAAGTAACTTATTATGGTTATGGTAAGATTTATCTAGATTGTTTACAATATAGTTTAAGTCACATCCAATTATTGTCTCTCCTTCCTGAAAACTCTCAAGCTTGCACAAGATTTCTTCTATGCATTTTATTTGGTTAGAGTTTGGGACATAAATAGCTGCAATAGTGACTTGTTTATTTTCCAAGATGCCCTGGATAAATAGGTATCTTCCATTGGGATCCTTACAGGTGGCTTTATGCTGAAATTGAACTGTTTTGGAGATCAGAATAGAGACTCCTCTCAATTTGGAAGTACCCTTCAAGTGAAACTGTGTTTGGATCCATTTTGTTTTAAGCACTGGATCTTCTTTGTCATGAAGATGTGTTTCTTGTAAAATTGCTATGTCAGCTTTATTATATGCTAGATTGTCTAAGATACGTCTCCTCTTGACAACATTGTTAAGACCTCTTACATTGTACGAAATTAATGTAATTTTGGATAGCATTCTATTTTGACAACAATAAAAGTTTATATTAGACTATATAAAGACTAAGTGTTTTCATTTATACCTATAGCAAAAGGAATTTATATATATATATATATATATATATATATATATATATATATATATATATATATATTCTTTAGTTATATAACTATTTATGCAGTTAAGATCCTTGTAAGAATATAATTAAATGAGCTGTGACTTTATAACCATAACCAGTAACACCTATGGACTACAATAACCAACTGTAAACTATTAAGGTTCTTCTTCTGTTTAAATGGAATTGAGCAATGTTTATGTTTTAACCAAATATATATTAACTAGTACTTCGTAATTTATGCCACACAATGTAGATTTAACAACTATTGACCGTAAATGCACAACTATGAATTGGATTAACTATTAATTATTCACTAGTAAAGAATATACTAAATAGCCTTAAACAAAACCCCACACTTTTATCCCCACCACCCACTCTTACACAATTTAAACCCCTCCCTTCTTACCCAGCCTTATAAACTATTTATATATTTACTATTAAATTCTACTAATAACTAACCCCCTCCCTTTAAATATGGTAATATACTGAAGCCACCAAACAAAGTATTTATAAATGCAATCCCTCTTAAAATGTATTGATATTAAGTGAAACCAAACTAGTATACTATGAGTCTAATTCAAGTCTTATTTAAACTTGAGTCTTAAGTCGTAACTACTGTATATAAATCTAATCAATATACCAAACTGTATACATTTTAACACACACTATAACCATGGTAGTAACAACTCCTACAGTTAATAAGCACTAAACCATTTGAGAAGAACAGGACAAAAGAACACTAAGAAGAAAATAGTGGGCCTATCTCAGAGATCCCACTCTCTCTCCCCCCACCCCAAAAAAAACTCCTAGGTAATGAATAGAACAATAAACTATTGATCACAGTTCCCTCAGAAGTGTGATGATTAGTGAGATGAATTCAGGAAAAACAAACTGGGATTTTGCTTCCCTTGCAGGGAGACAATTCTTGAAGCATTTTCCTCTTCTGTGAGAGTTTGTCCAAGTCCATTGGAGTTTCAAGGCTGATATTCTGTAGTAGAACATGGCCAGATTCAACATCTGAGACAGATTCAACATCTGAGTCAGCAAATTCTACAAGAATGTCTCTAGGAGTACTGCATTTATTTTTGGCTCCAACGCGGTGTGCCTTCAAGATTAATGGGGCAATACAGTCTTCTAAGTTTATTTTAGTAATCCACGTTGCCATAAAGATAGAAAGGTCTTCTTTATTGGTTAATTCTTCATATATACCCTGAAATTTTAAATTACGCTGGTGAGACATTATTTCTAACTGTAAGATACGCTCTTGTAAGCCATTATTTTGGGCTTGTAATTCAATAATTCCACAGTGCACTGATTTGCTCAAATCAAGTGCTTCGTTTACTTTTTTGTTAGTCTCAGACAACTCTGCTTTTATTTCGGATAGTTGCAGATTGATTGGTTGAAGCATTGAAGCTATGCTTCTTTCAAGTTCTTTAAACTGGGCTGACAATGTCGGGTCAGGAGCGATTGCTGGGGCAACAGGGCCATCGGCCATTTTGTGTTGCTCCTCATTCTTCCCCTTCCCCATTTGTGCCTCAGTATGAGGTGAAAAATCTTGTAATTTTTTAGTAGCTTTGGGTATAGCTTTCTTGTCAGATTCTAGCTTTCCCATACTGAAGTTTTTAACTTCTGAAGGGAGTTTGATTGTGCTTATCAGCAGGGAATTGGAGAGGGGAGAGACGGAGCTCTTCAAAATGCATCCAAAGCCATCGGCCCCCCTCTCAACAGATATTTTATTAAATGCTTTAAAAAAACTCCATCTGCTTTAATAAAACAAAGTCCAGTGTCACCTTAAAGACTAACAAGATTTATTCCAGCATAAACTTTCATGAACCAGAGTTAATTTCATCAGATGCATCACCTGGAAATATTTTGATAAACTCATACTTAAGACTCCAAAGGAATCCATGAACCTAGGGAAGAAGCTCATTTTGTGACGTTATTACATTGTTTGCTTGTTTGTTATTCATAGTCACCTTTCTCACGAAGACCTGAGGCAGATTATATAGTATTAATGTTAAGTAGCTTTTAGGTTGGTCATGGCTAGATGTGCGATCATTCTGAAGTACCGTGTAAGTCACTCTGAGGGTTCTCTTAAATGTCAGTGAGGTTACTGATCCCATGCAAAGGCTGTTGTCTAGTTGCTTCTCATTATGTGGGTAGCAGTCACATAGTTAAGATGGCTCTGGTCTAATTACCACTGGAAATTTAGGAATGATGGATTATTAGATGGAACAGAAACATTATGCTTCAAAATCTTGGTTTTTATTTACCTGCTTTTGAAGCAATTAATGAATGATTTATGGCCCTGATTTGATTTATGATCCCTGGCTTCTTTTACTACCATCAACTGCTATTCAAAACAATATTCCCTAGATATATTTTGTTCTCTAATACTTTGTTGATGCTCAGGTTCATGTATCTTGCACTTAATGGAAAATATTTTACAGAGTTAAATATCTTCATATCTGAATTAATATCAGAATTGTTTTTTAATAGGGGTGTGCATTCAGACAAATAAACAAATAAAAATCTACATTCTAGATACCCTGTATTTTAATATTATTATAATAACCAATCAGTAACAATTGGTACTATTTAGAATTATTTGGCTCTCACTGCTATTCTCATGCTTGGTTGGCTATAGGGATGTAGACCTAGAAAAAATATTTTTTTTGTATTTGATTTCAAGAAGGGCATAAATACCAGTCTTCACTGATATTCAGGTCGTCCAATACTATATCAGGATTTGAGCTTTGGTTTCTCTGGGATTCCAGAATTATTTTGGTTCCATTATTCCCTATGGAAGAGTTCTTTTCCAGAGAGGTTGAAGTATCTGGTTTATAATTCAGCAAATTCAGAGTGGGGGAAACTGAAAAAAGAGTAATTCCATATGTAATTTACAACAACATTTAGCAAGCTTCAGAATGGCACATTGATGTGAATCAGGTCATAGGATTTTCTTACATTACATATGCTAATTTTATATGCTAATATGCTAATTGCACCTATGTTTTATTAAGCTAATTATAATATGTATTATAGCCAGCTTTTGGACACTAACTTGCAATACTCCTCCCACTTTCTGCTTGGATTTTAAAGACTCCTACCTTTTTCTATTCCATGTGTCTTATGAAGGGAGATTTGACTCTCAAAAACACATACCTGGGAAACCTACTTTGTCTGTAAGGTGCTATTGAACTTGAATCTTGCTCTTCTACTACAGACCAATATGGCTACCCACCTGAAGCCACCAAATATTATTATGCTGAGGTCTATTGGGAGAGAAGGCTTTGATATGATGTTTGATTGCTGTTCTATGATTAGTTGTTGTTGTTTGGTCTGCAAACATTTTCTTGCACTCACGATGTACAGTCAGGCAGCACTGCAGACTAGACAGGATAGCAAGGCAGTTATCATGCTTGTCTCCTCTCCCTAGTTATAGGTAGTGTCTATCAAGTCATCTTAATTTGTATGTTCTATAATAAATAGCCCAGAAAGAATAGGCAGACTACAGCTGAATTAAAGAAAGTCTTTATATTAACAGTGATGATAAATATATAAGCCACAGCACACAGACTTATTCGGTGTGCCCCTACCACAAAACAGAAAATTAGACTATAGTGAGAGCCAGTTTAGTGTAGTGGTTAAGAGCAGCAGGACTCTAATCTGGAGAACCGGGTTTGATTCCCCACTCCTCTGCTTGAAATCAGCTGAGTGACCTTGGGTCAGTCATAGTTCTTCCAGAACTTTCTCAGCCTCACCCACCTCCCAGGATTATTGTTGTGGAGATAATAACATACTGTGTAAGCCACTCTGAGTGGGTGTTAAGTTGTCCTGAAGGGCGGTACATAAATTGAATGTTGTTATTATGATTCGAAATTTTCAGGCAGAAAAAATATCTGCAAATGTGTGATGCCATCAAAGCAAGCTAAATGTTTTAGAAGACAAAAGTACTATTTAAAAGTTCCTAGCTAGCAGTCTGGCCTCCCTTGGGTAGTATTTCTTCTTGATTCTCCACATGATCATCACTTTAACCTTAGCTATGAGGAAAGGATTGTATGCTCTGTCCTAAATATTTTGATGCTGCTGCAATAAGGTTGAATACAATTCCTCACCTTTGTCCTTCCTTCCCCTCCCACCATATATATTTCTCTTAATTTTCCAACTTGATCTCATTTTGGTCTTTTGCCCCAGCTTATCTCTGGTCATTCATGCTGCATAATATTTTCATCCACCCTAGCAATTATATACAGCTCTGTACTAGCCAGAAGGTTGGAAACCCTGTTGTACATGGAGAACAATATGCTAGCCCAGCAGTTTAAGGGCATGTGGAAACAAATAGTATAATGTAGTTTTAATTTATGAAGGTGCAATAACACAAGAAAAGGTGATGAGACAGAAAGTAGAAAAAACTGTAATTCCATATTTTAGGGAAATACAATCTGATAGAAAATCAATAATACATTGAAGCCCATTTGGACAAACGTCTTGTAATAATAAACCTGTTCAAAGAATAAATGCAATGTATGCCAGTAATTTTCTCCTTTTTTAATTTGCACTTTGAAGCAAAATTTCTTTTAAATGAATATTATTACGCTAGCAAATATTATTCCCCCCATTGTGGGGGGGGGAAAATACAACGGGCTCTAGAAAAGGGAGGGCTTGCGGGCTGGCATTCGCTTCTAATTCATCACTGATTCCAGCTGGTGAAGGAGGGGGGTGGACATTGTCATTTGCTCTAAGCCTGATCTGCCTTATCTTGGCCATGTGAAGAGGTGGTGGGCATTGCTGCCTACTCTGAGCCTGATCCCAACTGGATGAAGGGGTGTGGGCATTGCCACTATTCCCCGCTGGGTGAAGGGGGAAACAGGCATTGCCTCCTGCTCCGTGCCTGATTCTGAGAGGTGAAGGTGGGCTGCAGGCTTTATGACCTGCTCTGCTCCTGATCCCAGCTGGGTGAATGGGGTATAGGCATAGCCACCTGCTCTGCTCCTTATTCCTATAATGGAGTAAAAAAAACTCAAGTACAATGAAAAGAATCAACATCAATCAAATAACACCCAGTGCACGTACAGTCTAGAAACAACTGCATCTGTGTTGACATGAAACCAATTAATCAACAAGGAAGACGTCCCAAATGAGTCCAAAGAAGGTAAGTCCAAGGAAAAAATCAATGTAAAATGTACAAAAAAGTTCAGTAAAGTTGTCTTTTGTTTCCGGGTGGAGTACAATCCAAAGGGTTGCACAAGAGCAGCCCGCTGTGCCCAACAGTCAGTGCCGGCTGGATTCTGCTGTTTTGTAATAATCACGTCCTTGGGGGAGATATCCAACCACCAACAACTTCAAAAGAACATACAACAATGTACATGTATTATTTTAAATTAATTAAACAGCAAAGTCATATGATAAGTATAGAAAGACTTACCAAGAATCAAGTACAAAATCTCAAGGCATACCAATAAAGTCAGTCAATGTTGTAAACGATCTCAATGAGTATCACATGGCATATTTGCATGCTACAGAGGGACCCGGGCAGATATATAGTTGCACTAATTAACCAAGGGATGCTCCTGACAAGACTGCACTCCTGGTATGAACACAAATAAAACTTACAGAAAACATGAGAGATCCAGATCGCTGTTAAGACCCATAGGTTTGAGGCTTTTTTAGGTAAAAATCCATTGTGCCTCCTTCCTAAGTAGCACTTGCTGTAGATCACGTTTAGGCACAGCAGGGTCAGAGAAAAGAGCTGTAAGCTTAAAGTCAGGATTAGACTCAGAGTTATGGACGTTCCCATGGTGGAACATTTTGTGAACAGTGGACATAGATACGATGACTTTAAGTTTACAGTTCTTTTCTCTGACTTTATTGGTACGCCTTGAGATTTTGTACTTCATTCTTGGTAAGTCTTTCTATACTTATCATATGACTTTGCTGTTCTCTTTTTTCTTTCTTTCCTTACTATTCAGGCAGCTATTTCTCTTTCCTCCTCCTTATCTAGCTCTCTGCTTTTTTAACCTTGGTTTTTCTCATTTTCTACAATCCATCTAAAGCATCACTCAAAAATCTCTCAGAGTTCGTCTCCATAGCAGTGTAGTTACAAGCTCTCTCTGTCAGTACAGAACTGCAGTTTGGGGAAAAGGAGAGCTTCTGTCAGCCTTGCATGTATGGATATCTGATACATTTCTCTTTAAGTCTCACCTCACTGTTTCTCATTATGGCTCCCGAATTCTGCTGATTTGAGGCACCAAGGAGAAATTCCAAGACATTAAAGAAGATCTATTTCAGCAATAAAGGAGAAGCGATCTGTTCCATTTCTCTGAGAGCTAAAGAAGGAAAGGATGAGACAGAATATTTCCTTACGGGGTTGATGAAAAAGGAAACCTAATTAAACATTTTTATGAGGACTCCAGCAGCCAGACTTTGCATTTACTAGTCCAGAATGTATTTACCTGGGGTAAAATGGCATACAATAAAACAGTGGATGTAACTCATTAAAATGACTACTTAGACAAGAAGACTTGCATTTTCACCTTGCCATTTTAGTTATGTATTTTGATTTTCATACAGTTCAAAATACACTGCAGTATACACAAGTGAAATAGTATAAAATTAAACTATGGAGAAATTTACTTATATAATATCTGATAAACTCCAGAAAACTCTTATGTTACTATACAGCTCACACCCAGGAAATCTTGTTGGTCTCTAAGGTGCTACTGGACCAGAATCTTGCTCTTATTCAGGTCTCAGGTACAGCATTGGTATCCCATTGGTACAAGAACTGAATATTCAACAGAGCATTTATTGACATCCATATTGTCATAAAGAACAATTCAATAACTTACGGTGGAATTCTATTCATTTATTTATTTATTCATTCATTCATTCACAGCCCATCTTTCTTACTGACACTGAAAGTAGATTACATTGTGTAAGACAATGCAATTGAATACCATGAAACAATCAACAAACAGTGAAATAGAACTGGGACAAAAAAAAATAAAAACAATGCAAAAAACAACAGACATATGTCATAAAGAGACAAAAAAAATTGAAAAATGGAATTACAGAAGTAGGAAAACAATGCAATTAGAGGAAATTAATAATACAATAAACAGTAGAATAGACTGCAGTCTTATTCCCTTTATAAAACAACTAGCAACAAAGCCTGTTGCAGGAAAAAAAATACAATGGGCTCTAGAAAGGGGAGGGCAGGCAGGCTGGCATTCACTTGTTCTCCGTCACTGAATCCAGCTGGTGAAGGAGGGGGGTGGGCATTGTTATCTCCTCCACACCTGATCTGCCTGATCTCGGCCATGTGAAGGAGTGGTGGGCATTGCCGCCTGCTCTGAGCCTGATCCCAGCTGGATGAAGGGGGGTGGGCATTTCCACCTGCTCCCCACGGGATGAAGGGGGGGACAGGCATTGCCTCCAGCTCTGCACTTGATTCTGACAGGTGAAGGTGGGCTGCAGGCTTTACAACCTGGTCTGCTCCTGATCCCAGCTGAGTGAAGGGGGTATGGGCATTGCCACCAGATCTGCTCCTGACTCTGGCAGGTTGAAGTGGGAGCACGCATTGCTGCATGTTTGGCTCCTGACTCTGGCAGGGTGAAGACAGGGTGGGCATTGCAGCCTGCTCTGCTCCTTATTCTGGCTGGGTGAAGGAAAGAAAGGCATTGCCACCTGCTCATCAACTAATACCAGCTGGGTTAAGGCAGGGGAGGGCATTGCCAGTGCCCCACTCCTAATACCAGCTGAGTTAAGGTGGGGGATGGGCATTGCCACCAGGGCCGTTTCCAGATGGCTTACCTGCCTCCGGAACATTGCGCCATCTTGTGGGGAAAACACGAAATATCGCGTTTTCTCGTGCGAGTTTTGCGCGACGTCGCGCAAAACTTGCACGAGAAAACGTGATATTTTGCGTTTTCCCCGCAAGATGGCGCAATGTTCCGGAGGCAGGTAAGCCATCTGGAAATGGCCCTGCTCCACTTCTAATACCAACAGGGTTAAGGCAGGGGGCATTGTCACCTGCTCCACTCCTGATCCCAGTCAGGTGAAGGAGGGTAGGCATTGCCATCTGATCTGCTCCTGTTCCCAACTGGGTGAAGGGGGTGAGTATTGTCACCTGCTCCGCTCCTGCTCCCAGCTGGGTTAAGGTGGGGGGTGGGCATTGCCAACTGCTCTGCTCCTAATACCTACTGGGTTAAGGAAGTGGGTGGGCAAAACTACCTGCTCTCCTTCTGATCACAGCTGGGTAAAGGAGGGGTGGGCATTGCCAATTGCTCCACTCCTAATACCAGCTGGGTTAAGGTCGGAGTGGCATTGCCACCTGCTCTGCTCCTATTAAGAGCTGTGTTATGGTGGGAGGGAAAATTGCACCTGCTCCGCTCTTAATACCATCTGGGTTAAGACAAGGGGAGGGCATTGCCATCTATTCCGCTCATAATACCAGCTAAGGCAGGGTGAGAGCATTACCACCTACTCTACTCCTAATACCAGCTGGGTTAAGGCAGGGTTGGGAATTGCCACCTGTTCCACTCCTTATACCAGCTGGGTTAAGGCAGGGGTTAGGCATTGCCACCTCCTTCACTCCTAATACTTGCTAGATTAAGGCAGGGGGTGGGTATTGCCACCTGCTCTGCTCGTATTACCATCTGGGTTAAGGCAGGGGTGGGCATTGCCACCTGCTCTGCTCCTAATACCAGCTGGTTAAGGCAGGGGCAGGCATTGCCAAGTGCTCTGCTTCTGATCACAACTGTTTCAAAGGGGGGCGGGTATTGCCATGTGCTTTGTGCCTAATACCAGCCAGGTTAAGGCGGGGGATGGGCATTGCCATCGCTCCACCCCTGATCCCAGCTGGCTGAATGGGGGTGGGTATTGTCACCTGCTCTGATCCTAATACAATCTGGGTTAAGGCAAGGGGTGGGTATTGCCACCTGCAGCGCCCTCTGTTGCAGCACCCTCTGTTGTTGTTGCACCAGGGTATAAAATGAGTTGTCTGAAATACGCTTACTCAGTTATATAGTAAGATTCTGTTTTATACAATGTGCAAAATGATAGAAGTGTGAGATCTTTCTTGGCCTACTCAGGAAGGCCATTCTACAAGGCTGGAGTCACAAGAAGAATGAACATATTGGGTGGCTGTTGACCTTACTATCTGAGGGGGGCAACTTATGTAGTTTTTGCTTAGGTGAGCAAAGCTGGCCTAGTGAAGCAATAGATTTTGTCTAAATTAACTGGGCATTGGATTACATTGACTGACATTTACTTAGCCTGTCTGTTTCCTCCATACTTCATGGACTAATAAGTGATTGTCATTGAACCTGTCTCATGTGCAGCACAGTTTTGTAGCAGGAAATGAACAACAAATCCAATCAAAGACTGAGAATGGTTAGATTATAGGACTTCAATTAAACTGGTTTTGAGTGTGAGCACCATAAAATTTCCTCACAAATCTGTGAACTTTGAGCATTCAAACAAGACTGTCAGACTTTTAATGTTTGGTCAATATGTCCATGATATACTCATCATGGTAGGGTTGGGGTGTGAGTATAATATAGATTATCATGATTTCTAAAAATATGCCTTGCATCCAAAGGCCATCAGATACATGCATATGATGAAAATCAATATATATATCATTATCTGCAGGTAATTGAGTCTGGACTTGGCCAGAGATGCAAACTAAAAGACTACAGCAAAAGGGTTCTTTACCCTTGGTTTTAAACTTGTGGTACTGTAAGAGGAATGCCAGCTGAGACATACTTGTAGTTCATAACCTACATGAAGTTTCAAACTGGGGAGCCTGCTGGGGTATACTTTTTAATTATTTTGTTTAGGTTTTGTTCAGTTTGTAAGCCACTATAATGTTCTAAAATAATGAAACATTCTAAATAGGTATGAAATCCTAACTCACTGGAGACTGTGTATATTACATTATGTTTTAATATTCCACCATATCCTTGCAAAAATGGGTCTTCAGAAAAGATATGAAGAACAACGAAGGTATTCACTAATCTTTAAATTTAAGGTTTGACAAAATATATATAATTGTCAATGATGGTTGCAGACCTTTTCTGTATTCTTCTCACAGCAGTCCCTTCTGAATCCAGGGAAATTGATTTCAGGCATTATTGGACCCATGTGGACTAAGGTCAAGGAGCTGAATTGAAGAGTGGAAGTGAGCAAAATTGCCCTTTTTTCTTTTGTGATGGTGAAGCTGTGCTTGTGGAAGCAGTAGGATAGAGTGATTTTGCTCTCAACTTCCTCCTCAGTATAGTCCTTTGAGTTACATGGCTATAAGTCCATGTGAGTCCAATGACCACTGAAATCAACTTTTAGGGTCAGAGGGGACTTCAGAACAGAGGGGAATGTGGAAAAGCCAATCATGAGATCCAATCTATTCTCACATGTGCAATGCAAGATATTCAGCTGTTCTAAAGTTATGATTATGTCAGATTACAGGATTAAGCAGGAATATTTACCATAATAACTGTAAAAAGATGGTAATCACTACAACCATACCAATAAGATGTGCATTTGAACTTTATCCAAATGTAAATTCCATAATGATTCTTCTGTCTCTGCTTGCTCACATAAGTGTTTGTGAATTCCATCATTTTTCATCTAAAACTTGCTTGTGTAAGAATTTGCACATGCGTTCAAGAGAAAGAAAGGAAATCAGAAACAGACATAAAACGTTTAAGGATACCTGCCTGCACCAGTGGATCCAGAACAGCAAAGTTAGAAAACTAACCTACCTGGTTAGTATGGCATCTCTAAAGTATCTACTAGTTCACTGAATTCTCTAATATTCATTACTGAATAATGATAATGATAATGATAATGATAATGATAATGATAATGATAATGATAATGATAATAACTGCACTTATACGCTGCTTTTCTAGACAGATTAGAGCCTCACCCAGAGCAGTGAACAAGTTAGTGTTATTATTATCCCCACAATACAGCCGGGGCTGAGAGGAATGGCTTACCCAATGCTAGCTACTGAGCTGATGGCAGTAGTGGTATTCAAACCAGTAGAGTGCTGATTCACAGCCGAACCACTTAACTGGTGAAATCTGCACTGTTCTGTAAAATCTCATCATTTCTTGTCTGGCTGTCAGACCATAAATTCTGGCTGCAGGCCAGATATGAGCCTACAAGAGGAAATAAGGGAACTTACTGTGATAAGAGTCTACATTTAATCAATTCAGAAAACATTTGTGTTGAACTGATTAAAGCTGGATTGAGGCAAACCTCCACTGTCATTGCTCAAAAGTACATTAGCCCAATATTTCTCCAGAGTTCTCTCCAGGGTCATTTAAGAATGGTGGGTAATGGTTAAAGCTAACATGAAATATTGGCCGTTTTCATGTCTTTAAATAGCGCAATACAAAAGGCTGCCAGCTTCCTTGCGTGATTTTTGACATCATCCATGATGATGGCGCTTTCGTGGCTGCCTGCCTCCGATTTGTAAATGGATGGCATTAAAAATCACATGAGGAAGCCAGCAGCCTTCCGTGAATATTGAGTATCACACTGTTTTAAAGATGTGTGAAAACAGCCATTGTTTTACTTTTAGTTGGTAATTTAATGATATGAGACTTTGAAGGGTAAGTTAGAAGATCATAAATGATTAAAGGTTTCCCCCCCCTGAAGCAAGAACCCTCCAGTTCAGTTGATGCCATGACTGGCTGAGTATACTCAATATCCTGCATTCAAGCTCTCAGTACAAACTTGTCAATTATACATAATCAGAAAGCACTATAATATCTTAAGGACAGGGCATTTCCCTTTGCATGTTTCCTGTACTTGCTCTCTCTTTCTCACTGATAACAGCATTCATTTAAAGGTGATCAAACAAGATTATCGTCTCTCACCTCAGAAGCCACTCAAAGACATTAGACTTGGCTAACTTCCTTTTAAATCCGTTTCCTCTCACTTTTGAAAATTCATGTAATCCCACTATTTTTCACTCCCCACCCCCGAAAATATTATACATGGGGGATGTCACATCCGTTACTTACAGAGAATAGACTGCTGGTTAGAGAGTTGCAATAGAAATTGAGAGACCCTGTTATGGAAGGGATGACAGAAGCCCTGACAGCCTGTTTTATGAAGAGGGCCATACAAAACTTAACTTACTCCAAGCAGGGGAAAACACTATTAGTTTGACAAATGGGGTAGTACCTAAGATGAGCCCCAGAGTTGGCTTCACCCATTTAGTGACTGTCAAAGAGCAATGGGTGGGTGATTTTCAATATACGGTCCCAAAATCATGAAAGTCATTGAACTGAGACTTTGAGGGACTGGAGAAAACTAGTTTTAGAGGGAAGGATTCTTTGAGCCCTCACTGGTCTCAAGCAGATACTTGCAAGGAGGGAGTTAATAGCAAGAGCTATTTTTCACAATTTTAGTTTATTTATTTGAGCATTCACTGGAAGACTTAAAATTGAGGATCCCCATATGGGTAAATGTTGTACCACTGAACTAATTCACCTTCTGGATTTTCCCGTACACACAAGAGATGATTCTGTTCTGATCCTGACTTGTCCCTTCCTACTGTTCACTTGCACCAGCCTTAGTCTCAATTCCACAGGTGACACTATGCACCTCAGTGGTTAAGCCCAGTAAGGCTACCTTACAAAGTAAGATGCAAGATCCCAAAACAGCACTGAGTTTGGAGCTGCAAGCCACACCATTGAAGGAACAGCATAGCTGAGCCATATTGAGGCAGTGCGAGATAGGGACAAAGAAGGAAGCATCCTTATTGGTTCTCTGCTTTTTACTGTTGCTCAATTTTAAAGAACCAGTCCCTCATCAGAGCCCAAGCCAATGGGCTGGAGCAGAAAGGCTCTTGACCCGTGGCTCTTAGCCTGGGGCTCACAACCAGGGCATAGCCAACAGCTACAAGAAGGTCTTGCAATAGAAGAGGGAGACAAGCTCCACTAGTACAGACCAGGAACCATAGAAACACTACCTGTCAGACAACAATAACATCAGTACATCATGACTGTAGGCCTGGATTGTTGTATTCACCACAGGCACCAGGGTTTCGGGCACCTGTGGCCACACCCATGTGTGTGTGCACACAGTGTGCGTGTGTGCCCAGGACTGCATGATGATATCACCACGCGATGATGTCATCACGCAGCAAAGCTGTGTCCATTGGCCGGCAGGTGGCTAGGGTGGCACGCGGAGGCTGCCCATGCTCTGCATGCTGCCCTGGCCGCCTGCCATGCCTGGCCCGTGGCTGCAGCACCAGGCTGGGGACGTGTGGCGGCGGCGGCGCGGGGCTGGCCGGCTGCAACAGCTGCAGGCCAGGCACACCAGCTCTGTGGCACACGCCTCCACCCCCGGCACCCCCTCCGGCACCCCCTCTGGTGCCCCAGCGCACACAGCACCCACCTCACCGCCGCAGTGGTGGTGCCGGCCCTGGTTTGTGGTTATGAGGGTAATTTCTACTTGAAGTAGGCTGTATGATAAATTCACTATTCCAGAGAAGATGGGAGTTAGTAGATATAGAGGTGGGATTTATCAAAAATGGCCAATGTCAGGTAAGTTTGCTCGTTGCCTACCCAAATTCTGTAGCATCATGATAATGTAGGAACCCCTATTTTCCCCTTATCTTTGCTATTACTATCCAATGCCAGATTGGAGACGCAGAACACACTTTGCTAGGTTGCTACAGGAAGAAAGGATTGACCTGGGTTGCCTAATGTAGATGTGGTTTGAAGAACATGCTGTGGTGTGTCTGCCCCAACTAACTCTACCTGGTTATGTTTCACTCATCTGAACAGGGCCTTCTGAGGGTGCCACCCTGAAAATGGCCTAAATCAACAGCTACCTGTACATGTGTATTCTCTGTGATGGCCCCCACACTGTGAAATGGCCTATCTGAAGAACTTGAGAAAGCTTCCAGTCTATTGGCTTTTCATAAATTATGCAAAACTGAATCATTCATGTGGGTAGGATACACATCTTCCTATTTCATCTTGTGGGAAACTGTATTAGGGAAGGAATTTAGCGTGGGTAAATGACACAGACAAATTGCATAAACCCACCCTCTCCTAGAGCCATGGCCCCAACCTATTTCACAAACACAGAGACAATGTTGATTTTAATGTGCAAAAATATGGGAGATCTGATCATGGATGTCATGGGCTGGGCCAGCCCAAGCAGAGTGGTCAAATTCTAAGCACCAACACGAAGCCAAAGGGCACTTCAAGATTCAAAAGCCAAGTCCAATCCATAGTCAGAACTCAAAGTAAAATGCCAGGAGTCTGTCCAGAATCCAAAATCCAGGTCAAGTCCAGTCAGTTACTGATAGCATCAGGTCTAGGAGTGGGCACAAACACAATGCAAGAGACACAGAGTGGTTACAGATCAGTAACACTTTGCTTCCATGCCTGGCCGTTCAGACTGGCTTTTATAGCCCGGTGTGGTTTGCAGCCAGCTGCTGGGGCTCACTCCTGATGCTACTCATCCTTGCTCTCCAGCAGCTGGTGTCAGCTCAGAAGGTGAGCACTGCACTGTCTCTCCTACAGCTCTAGCCTCTGCTTCTGTCTGTGGCACTGTTTGGGTGTGAGTGAACCTGGGGGGTGGGGGGTGGGGGGTGGAAGCCCCTGGCTGGGCTTCACCTGTGGCATTGGATATACCTGGCTGACCTTCCCTTGTGGTATTGAGGCTGGAGGGTGCTGGTGCCTCTGCCTCAGCTGTTGGCTGAAAACTCTGATCAGCCAGCAGCTGCTGCTCCTGATTGCCGGCTTCTGCTGAGTCAGGGCTAGGGCTGGCTACACAGAGGAGTCCCGGCTGGTTACATGAGGCTCCTCTCCTCCAGAGGAGCCCTCAGACTCATCGATTCCAAACTGGGCCATGACAATGGACCTCCCACCATCTCTCCTAGTTTGGCTTTCAGCCTATCTTACTGTAGAGGTTTGTGAGGAATAGAAAAGTGGAGAGAATTATATATGCCATTGTGATCTTGTGAATGGTCCTGCCTTCGAGCAAGCAGCTGAGCTAGATGATCTTTCAGTATTTCTTTTACTAATTAGAAAAATATTTTTTCTATCCTCAAGAATGCCTGCAAGGTGGTTATCAGCACTCTTCTAGTTATCTTGACTAATTAATCTCTTAACCAGTTGATGATGATCATTAAGTGTTGACTTGGGTGAATGAGCCCCCAGAGTTCAGTTATGCTCAGGAAGTGCAGTTATAGAGCTTAGGGTTCAGATCTGAGCAATGATGAGCAGCTAGATCTTCTCAGAAAAACCATGGATTTGGCAAGCCATGGCAGTGTGCGTAGGATATTTAGAATAGCAATGCCATGCTTGGTATGGTGGCAGTTTGCCAGAAGAGAAGAAGGTTATAATAGAGCTTTGAGAGTCACTACACACCCTTATTTATTTATTTATTTATTTATTTATTTATTTATTTATTTATTTATAGTCTGCCTTTCTCACTGAGACTCAAGGTGGATTACATAGATTAGTACAGTTAATATCGAGGATACCTCAACAAACAATGTCATAGAGTAAATAAATGCAAGTTTACAAAGACATAATATTAGCAAAAATCCAATACAGAGATGAAGAAATACTAAACCAGCACAAGCAGTTCCAGGACTGATATTCGACACCACAGAACTACCCAATAGGATCATACCTAGAACACAGGTAGTACATAGGAACACATACTTAAAGCAACAGATAGGACATAAGGCAACATAATGGTGAAGTATATGGTCCCTAACTCATTGATGAAGCATCTCACTGAGATTCCATCCCTACAATACAGGCCTCCTAGCTGACTAAAAATGCCTTTTTGAATAATTCAGTTTTGCATCGTTTGAGGAAAGCCAACAGAATGGGGCTTTCCTCTTGCCCTGAGGAGGTCAGGGCAGGCTGTTTTATAGGGCAGGGGCCACTACAGAGATTACACATATACGGGCAGCTGTTGATTTCACCCATGTGCAGGGTGGCACCTGCAGGAGATCCTGTTCAGATGACCAAAGCTTCTGTGGAGGAAGACAGGCGGCCCCATAAGTATGCTGGCCCAAGGCTATGAAGAGCTTTGTACTTGACAGCCAATGCCTTGAACTGAGCATGGTAACTGATAGGTAACCCATGGAGTAACTGCAGAATGGAAGTGATATTCATGCTTCTTCTTGTTCCTGATAACAGCTGAGCCACAGCATTTTGCACCAACATAGATGGGAGACCTATGTATAGTGCATTAGAAAATCAAATCTTGCTGTTACCATAGCATGTATCCAGGTGGCCAGTTCGGACATGTAGAGGTAGGAAGCCATCTTCCAGACTAGAAGGAGGTTGTAGAATACGTTTTTTTGTAGATGCCTTAATTTGCTTTTCTGGTACTAGTGCTAGATCCAGTATAACTCCTAGGCTCTGAGTCTGCAAAGGTCAGACAAACTCCATCGAAAGTGGAGATTACAACGTCCTTCAAGATCTCTGCCTTCCTAAGGAGCATCACTTCTGTCTTGTCTAGGTTCAATTTCAATTTGTTCATTTTCAGCCATTTGACCACAGCTGTCAGGCAGCAATCCAAGATTTCTACTGCATCCTATGGGGACCTGGATAGTGAGATATAGAGTTTACCCTATCTTCTTCATACCAGCAGAATCCCATGTACATTCATTACAGAAAGGTTTAGGTGAGTGCCGTTAGACATGTGGATTCCATTTTTACAATTAACTTCTACTAGATGAAGAGTACTGCAAGTTAAAGACTATTAGATTGGTTGTCTTGCAGCCTAGGTTGGCCAAATTAAAATACACGAAGGAAAATTTGTGTTCTTTGTCTTAATTTGAAACGTTGTTTTAATACATGTGAATCACAAGCTTTGTGACATGTAAAATCTGTCAGGATTATCAAAGTCTGAACTGCTGCCATGACAACTTGTGTTCTCTATCTGAGTATTTTGGATGACAGCATATGGGTTTATTAATTACAATGGGTGGATTAAGTATGAAGGTCAATGGGGTTTAACTGGCTGTTGCTGTTGAACAAGTTCTGTAGATCTGACAGTTGCATTGATTGAACATTTGAATATCTGTCCACATGGCTAGCTAGAATTATAAGCTCAGAACTTCAGCTGACAAGGCTTAGCATAAACAATTTTCTGAGACTGAAATGAGAGAGGAACTATTAAGCCAAGATGCTGCAGAGAGAAGAATGAGTGGTATGCTGTAAGAGCTTCAGTATAACAAAAGTGATTCCCATTTTAGGAAGGTGACCTGCCTTAGTATTGCAAGACAGGCACGCATACACACTCCATTCCAGCTAAATCCAGCAACTGTATCATTCATGAAACTTTGAGGGGAAACAAAGCACATGACAAAGAAAATTGTATTACTTTCTTTGTTAAAGACAACCACAGAGGGACCTATAAGAGAAGAGAAGAGAAGAGAAGAGAAGAGAAGAGAAGAGAAGAGAAGAGAAGAGGAAAGTCTTAAAGATATCTTAGTTCCATATGCCCATTTTTACCAAAACAAAGGAGCCTACCAATTTACCGGCAGGCAGAGGGAGGAGTGCAGTCATGGATGGGCTTCTTCCCTGCAGCCTGCATGGACGTTGCCATTGTCAGGGCATCAGTGGAGGCATTTTCACCAAAACAAAAAGAATTACACATAACTGTAAACCTTCCATTCAAATCTGTGGCTGCTCTTGTTCATATCTTAAAGCCAAGGGCTCTCATACATTCTTTGTGGGCCTCAATAAGCGGACCACACCGTTCTTCTCCTTTTTCAATGATGCAAGCGTCACATGCCCCCTTTGTCTCCAGGCAGGCTCAGCAAGGTTTGAGGGAAGGTGGTGGCTTCTGCTCGACCGGAGCAGTGGCGGGAAGGCCCAAAAATCATAGGAAGCCAGGCTCGACATCTCTCCCCACTTGTAAACTTGAGCAGCAGCATTCTCTAAACCCATAAGAGCCTTATCTGATACAGACCAGTTTTATTCAGTTGTTTGTGAATATGTGGTATCAGAAAGTCTGTAAATCCATATTTGTTTATTTGATGTGTTATGTCCCACTATCCCACAAAACTTATTGTGGTCCACTCCATATACAACATAACTTAGACATGTACCTAGTGCTTTTTCATTCTTATTTCATTTTGATCATTATTACTTGCATTATTTTCATTATTTTCTTTCACACTCTCATTCATTTGTGCTTTCCTTTCATTTCATTGATACCATTAGGAAACATGTTTACAGCTGTATTTTTTGTTTTCAGTCAGTTCCGCCGCTGCAAGCCTTAGTTCTCTCCCTGTGCACTCCCCCCCCCCCTGCCTTAGGATTCAGCTGTTAGTATAGCAGGAAGCAATTGTTAAAAGAAAGCAAGTTACAGAAGAGGAACTTTTAACCACCCAGTCACAAAGGCAGATCTATACTTCTATGGAAAGGAAATGTGCCATCTTACTAACTTAAAGACTGGTTTTATTTGATGTTAATAGTTTTAAATGGAACAAGTTGTAAGCCACCATGATCCACAGAAGGTAATGCAGGATATCACATAGTCATAATAAAAGCAGTGGAATATGCAGATCAATCCTATGCATGCCTACTTAGAAGTAAGTCTTAATGGAACTTCCATTTGTGTAGAGGATGTACCTGTTTTAGTGCTATTTCCTACTCATTCAAGAAATGCCACCTGTACCAATACTCCCAAATAAGCACAAAAGATGTCAGTAACACCCAAGTTATTTATGGTTGATCCATTTCAATTAAACATTCCTTAATTAGTGTGAATTGGTGCTAATAAGCAACCTACCATGGCTAGCAGCATTTAGGGCAAATCCATCATCTCTCTAAACTTAGCCAGCTTTACTGTGGTTTCATTTGTCCTCACCTGCACGTATAATGGTGCTGTGAGGTATTAAGCCTCCTCCATGTTCTGATCCAGCAACTAAGGGCTCTGTTGATGCTGCTTAACCACCAAAGGAGTTGCCTTCCCAGTCTACCAGGCTGCTCAAGCCAATAATAGGCTAACTTGGGAACAGACCCCCCCATCCTTAGATGACACAGGGGGTTTGCCAATTGCCCCTACCTATTTTTTAAGCAACTCACAGAATTCCTGCCAAAGCTTGTGAAGGAATAGGCCTGCAAGTCCTTCTTTTTCCTTGGTGTCTGTCTCTGGGAGGTTGGGAAAACCACAGCTGGCTGCTTGGCAATGCCATCCCTTCCACACACTAAACAGGGTGCCAAAAAACCCCCCTAGGTAACTCTCACTACCTCCGGAGACTCTGAATATATCTCTGGATCAAGGGAGGATCCTGTTTAGCACTCAGTACTTGTTGCCATTTATTTGTTTGTTTATTTGTTACTGTTATTTGCAGTCTGCCTTTTTCACTGAGACTCATGGTGGATTACACAGTAAAAATCACCATGATGGATGTCTGGGACATTCAAATAGATTTATAGCCTATGCCTAGTTGCCAAGCCTCCCACTTCACTTCTACAAGCTATTGCAGGTAGAAATGGGCACGAACAGAAAAAAAAATGAACATGATGTTCATTGTTCATTGCCATACACGAACAGGGACTCACGAACAACCACAAACATGGCCCTGTTCATGAACATGTTTGTGTTTGGCTGTTTGTAGGGGCCAGCAGATTCTCCTCCAGCCATCATCCAAGTTTAGTTAAGATCCCTGCTGTACCACTCCCAGAAACCTGACCTGAGCAAGGCACCAGGAAATGTACCGATAATAAATAATAGCTTGGCCCCAGAGCCTGACAGCAGTCCTGGAACCTGAGGGTGGGTAGATCCCTACCGCACCACTCCCATCAACCCTATCTGAGCAGGCACCAGGAAAGGTACCAATAGTAAATAATAGCTTGGCCCTAGAGCCTGGGAGCAGCCCTGGAACCTGAAGGGGTAGATTCATATCCCACCACACACAAAAGAAATTCAAGCTCCAATGCACTCTCCCTGTCTCTCTATCAGCAGCTATCTCTCCCTCTCCACTGTCTGCAAAAACTAGCCAGAGCTGGGAGCCCCCCCCTTCCCCCAGGGTCTTTGCTCTCCTGTAACAAATTTGGAGCTCCACACTTGGAAGGAAGACCTCCCTATCAAGCTAAATTGGGCTTAGATTGGGGTTTCCAGGGAAACAGCAGGAGTTCAGACAGAGTTCAGACAAACCCTGCTGTCAGACTATGGAATCCCAGTTATCTAGAATTCGTCTCCCCCCTTCTGCAAGAAGCACAACGTTTCTTGATTCCAGAAGATTTATTGAAAGACAATGCTCAGGATACAGTTATCCATATTCCAAGGACTAGGAAAGTCTTGGTTGAACAAAAGCTTTGTTGAGAATGACACACAAAGTGAAAGTAACAAAACTTCAAACACCCATTCCCAGCCTCCCCCCTTAGTCCTGTCTAGAAGGCCTGGGAAGGCGAGGACATCAAGGTCGGCTGGAACGGAGTGATAAGAATTCTTCACTCCCATGGATATATGCGGCTTGGGCAACACCTGGGCCTGGAGGGAGAGAACTAAACAACTACAGATTATAACATAAGAACATGGCGTAGCTTTGGCTTGAGAACTGACTAGTAAACTGACACTCTGACACCTGCCTATGTTGCTAAGGGAATTGATTGCAGGTGCCAGACAGTCTTGCTTGACGAACAGCAAGGAACGAGGCTTGCAACGACCACCTGTTCATTTAGAATGGGGCCTCACAACAGCTTGTTCTCGAAGAGCAGATTGGGCTATTTGTGGCTTTTTTTTGTTCATATTGCTGTTCATGCCCATCTCTAATTGCAGGGCATGGTTTCACAATTTCAAGCTCTCATACTCCAGGGATAGTAAGCTTACTTTTCATGCTTCCAAAACCAAGGCTGAATAAGCACCGTATATTTCCAGAGATCAGACTTAAGACATTCAAAATGTATTACGTGAATAAAAAGAATTCACATTATCTGTTCAAGCATTCAGGCTGGGCAAAGGAACAAAGCAAACGCGGAGTCCCAACTCACTCACATACTTATCCTAAACAATGTTTAAATAGGACAGTCTTGAAGTTGCAATAGTTTAAAGTTCATCATTGCCTTAGTTCACATAGTTGGACCTTCTCTGCATTGTCTCTTCTTGTATGGACAAGATGGAGTCCCTAGGAAAAAGCTTAGTCCTTCATGCTTTGTGTAAAACCATGGAATTGCTCCAGGAGGAAGAGAAGATGGAAGAGAGCTTCTCAGAAGTGTCCAGCAAATTTGTAATCTCTGTCTTTCTCCCTCCCTCCTTGGGATGACGTTCCAATCTCAAAGGAAGGATTTTCATTATTGCTTTACTCTTCCCAGCTTTAAGGTTGTGGGTGTGATTGGAGTTGTGAATGAGACTCTGGTCTGTCTTTCTTTACCTCTTTGGAGTCCTTCTGCATTGCTATAGTGTTGGCTTGCTCTTGTGCTAGGGTGCTACTCTCTTACCCACATTTCTTCTGTGTACTTGTTTCAAAAGGCAAAAGGGCAGTTTTTCTCTTTGGCCCTGAGATGAATGCAGACTCAAAGTAATCCTTAATATGAAGTCTGAGTGAAAGGTATTTCATCACATGGTCTAACAATGCCAAAGGATCAGACCTAGGTAGAGAAAACAGTATTCCAGCCCTATAGGCTGGGGATTAGAGGTGGGCACGGTCCGCATAACGGACCTAATTTCGTCATGAACTTACCCAGTTCGTCCTTCATGAACACACGGGCCATGGGCTTGTGTTTTTCTCACGAAAGCGCCAAACATTGGGGCTTTCTGTCCCTGTGTCCGTTGGCCTGTCATGCTAGGATTCCCGCTCAAACAATTTCCTAGGCAATGGTGGAGCCACCTTCCCCGTTTGGAACACACCAATCTTAGCCCAGGAAACCTTGATTGGCAGCTCTGTCAGCCAAACAGAGATCACCAGCCTTTCTGCATAAAAGACAAAGCGCGCGAAGCCCCGCTGCATTTTGCTGGCGTGGGGACGCGAGTTAGCTTCTAAGCTTAGCAACTGCTTGCTGTGGTGAAGTTTTTTTTTTGTGTGTGAGAGAGCGCGGCTTGTGCCTTAGGACTTTGGGGCTTCTGGTGAAAGAGAGCTTTCTCTTTTCTCCATTCCTGTTTAATTTTTTTCTCCTCCTTTCTATTCTAGTTTTCTTGAGAGCACTTTTAAAAAAATCATTTTACCGCACTATCGGGTTACTCTGATTTCTTTCTGTGTTTTGAGTCCTTGGGTGCTTCTCGGGCTTAATCCCCCCTCCCCCTGCCAAATCTCTTCCTTTTTTCTGGGTTGCCAGTGGGTTCTATTGTGCTCTGACACCACCCCACTCACAGACTCACAGTGGGTGCAAGGCAGCTTTGGGCATTGTCTGCTTGAGTTCTTGCCTTCATTCCCCCACGTGTTTTTTTTTTTTTTTGGCTGCTGATGAGATGCAAGGGGAGGAAGATTGCTATTAGGCTCTGTGAAACACCCACTCTCTGATGACTGGCAGCACGTTTTGGGGGTCTCTCTCTGCTTCACTCCTTTCAAAGCCTTTTTAGTGGGTGACTTGGGGGGACATTTCCAGCCTGGCTTTTGAGGTGCAGGGGGAAGACTGCTGCTGGCCTTTGTGAAACACCTACTCTCTGGTGACGGGCAGCTCGCTTTGTGGGGGCTCTCTGCTTCACTCCTTTCAAAGCCTTTTTCACTCCACATTGCTTTCAATTAAGCCCACCCTTTGATCTGTTTCATTCAGCTTGTCAACAAAGGGTTTTATGGCCTCAGTAACCGATCTTTTCACCAGTTCCTCCAGCGACTCCGCTTTCCCCTGCAGGGCAGCCAAAACTGACTTGCCCAAAGCAGGACTCTGTTTTTTTGCTGCCATTTTAGGGGGGGGGGACCGCAAATCTTCCGAGACTCTGCAAGGGGGGAAAAAATCCAAATCTTCTAAGCTTCAGATCCCACCACTCCTTCACATGCGCTTGTAGTAACAGAAGGGATTCGCTTACTTACAGGCTTCTGCCTAATCCTGTTCTTTGCCGTTTTCCATAGCCCGGCAGCACACAAGGTGCTGCGCACGTCTGCCGGCCTCCATAGGGACAAACGGGCAATTTACCCTCTGCCTCGATCTGCCAGAGGGCTCTTCCCATCGCGTCCCGGACCCAAGCTCCCTCCCTGGGAGCCCTGGGGGCTAACCTTTGCAGATCAGCCGCCCGGTCAGGGTGCTCGGCCGCTTCTTCTCGGACCTGCCGAGAGGAGCGTCCGACATGGCTGCGAAAACGAAAACGAATCCCTAAAGCTAAAGTTGGTGGAAAATCAGCTGATTGGGCTGCAAGTGGAACGAACACAGACCATTTTGCGTCTCCAGAATGTTAAAGAGGAGGAAAACGAGGATTTGTGGGATCTTGCCTCGGAACTTTTAGTGTCACCCGCGAGGGCAACTAAAGAAGAAGTAAGAAGCGCCATTTTGGGAGTCCGTCGGGCATCTTCAAAATATGCAATGAAGCGGCAGCTGCCTCGCGAAATCGTTATTGAGTTCTCATCCAGGAGGGTCCGGGACAATATCCTATATAACTCATATAATGCGGAGCTGGACTTTCTGGGAAATAAAGTCAAAATACTGAAGGACGTTCCATTTTTAGTTCGGAAGAGAAGATTTAAATATAAAAAGCTGGCTGCTCTTTTGAGGGAACGTGACATAAAGTACAAATGGCTACTTCCGGAAGGAATCGGGTTTAGTTATAAAGATCAAGCTTACAAGATTAATTCGGAAGATGAGCTAAGGGATTTTGTGGACAAAAATCCAGAATTTGGGCCAGACATCAAGCAAAAAGAAGAAGATTCGAAGCCTGAAGGGAGGGGGGAGGAAACGAGCGCTGCAGATGTAGCTGCTCAGAGAGAATTGCGTCCGAGGCCCAGAGGGGGGAGAAAGATTTAATTTGAATTGTAATTTGTATTTTGTAAGATCAACCATTCCATCATTACTTTATTAAGCTATTTTTTTAATTATGGCAGTATGAAGGGAAAGCATTGAAGTGTAGTGTTTAGTGTTTGTAAGTTGCCTTCCCCTTTTTTCCACCCCCTCCTTCCCCCCTTTCTTATTCTCCCTTCTTTCCCTTTCCTTGTATTATTGTAGTTCTTTGTAGTCTATTGTTTTTAGATGTTAAAAAGAATAAATATATATATATATATAAAAAGCCTTTTTCACTCCATAAATAATGGGTGACTTGGGGGGGGGCATTTCCAGCCATGTCCTGTCCCTGTTATCCTCCTCCTGATGACACGTCCTGTCCCTGGTATCCTCCTCATGACGACTAGCCCTGTCCCTGGCATCCTCCTCCTGACGACACGTCCTGTCCTTGGTATCCTCCTCCTGACAACACGTCCTGTCCCTGGTATCCTCCTCCTGATGACAAGCCCTGTCCCTGGTGTCCTCCTCCTGATGACAAGTTCTATCCCTGGTATCCTCCTCCTGACAACACGTCCTGTCCCTGGTATCCTCCTCTTTTTTTTAAAAAAAAATTTTTTTTTATTGGGTTAGGATCATATATTTACACATTACAGTCAATTTTCCCATTTCTCAGTTTCTAACCCCCTCCCTTTCCCCCCCTTTTTTGTTGACTTCCAACAGTTTTCCAACCCTTTGTCCCTTTTCCCTTACTCTTTATTTATTCCTCTATCTAACAAATATATATTCTCCCTTTATTCTAAGCAATACTTCTTTAACTATTTTTAATACTTTGTACCCTAACTATGAGTCCCTTTTTCCATAATGGATAAACAATTTATCCCATAATTCCATTTTCAAATATTTCTGTATAACGTAAACTATGTAAACCATACATTCATATAAATCAACCAGCTTAACTTATACTCTATATATTATTCATTCTATCTTCTTCTTTCTGTTTTAGTTATATTTGTTTACATTAATATTTCTATTCCCTTCAATCATAAATCTATATATGATATCAATCAATTTGACTCATATATACCTTCAGATAAACATATTCAATTTGGTACATTGTACAAAATCAGAAAGAAAATGTTATTAGTTAATCAATCCCTATATTTAACCCTTATGATTAGTTGTTTTCTCTCAATATTCTATTTATTATTCTATATATATCAATCTAGTAACATAACCGCTTAGAGATTTACTTATACCTCTTCTCCCCCCCGGCAAGATCACCCCCCTCTGCGTTTTAATGTACTTCAATAGTTCTCAAACTGCCACAGTTCTCCTCCCACCTCCCATTTCTTCTCCAAATATTGTTTCAGCTTCTCCCAGTCTGTGTTAAACTGTCCTGAGTCCAGATTTCTCAGTTTTCTTGTCATTTTATCCATTTCTGCCATATACAGCAATTTGTAAATCCAATCTTCGATAGTTGGCACTTCTTGTACTTTCCATTTTTGCGCGTACAAAAGTCTAGCTGCTGCCGTCATGTAAAATATCAACGTCCTATGATGGGCTGGAATTCCCTCCATTCCCAAGTTTAGTAGCAGGAGTTCTGGGTTCTTATTTACTTGAAATTGTAAAATCTCACTCATTTCTCTTATTATTTCCCCCCAGTACTGCCTGGCTACCTCACACGTCCACCACATATGGTAGAGGGAGCCCTCATGCTTCCTGCATTTCCAGCATTTATTAGAAGTGTTCAAATTCCCTAGCGCAATCTTCTTTGGTGTCATGTACCAACGATAAATCATTTTGTAAATGTTCTCTTTAATGTTGGTGCATGTCGTTGTCTTCATTGTAATCTTCCACAAGTATTCCCATGCCTCCATTGTTATTTCTTTGTTGAAGTTTATGGCCCATTTCACCATTTGTACTTTAACTATTTCATCCTCAGTATACCATTTCAACAGTACTTGGTATACCTTGGATATTCTTTTCTTGTCCTCTTTAAGAAGGGTCTGCTCTAGTTCCGAATTCTCTGTTCGTATACCTCCCTTTACAGAGTCCGAGTTATATAAATCTCTGATCTGTCTATACTGGAACCAATCATAGTAAGGTAATAGTTCCTCCTGAGTCTTTATTCTGAGTTTAGATGCTTCAATTCTAGTTATTTCTTTATAAGTTAAGCATTGTTGCTCATTATCAACAGCTCTCGGATCTATCACCTCATATGGAACTACCCACAAAGGGGTTCCTTCTTGTAAGTAGATTCTGTACTTCTTCCAGATTGTATATAAACTTCTCCGTATATAGTGATGCAGAAACATCGAGTCCGCCTTTACTTTATCATGCCATAGGTATGCATGCCATCCAAATATTTTTTTGTATCCCTCTAGGGCTAGTAGTTTCTTGTTCTTTAACGTCATCCACTCTTTCAACCACACTAGGCAGATTGCGTCATGGTAAAGTCTTAAATTGGGCAGTTGCATTCCGCCTCTTTCTTTTGCATCTTGTAAAACTTTCATTTTCACTCGAGGCTTCTTGCCTGCCCATACAAAGTCTGATATTTTCCTCTGCCATTTTTCGAATTGCTTGGAGTCTCTGATGATTGGTATTGTCTGTAGCAAAAACATTACTCTTGGTAACACATTCATCTTAACTGCTGCAATCCTTCCCAACCATGACAAATTCAATCTATTCCATTTGATCAGATCTCTCTCTGTCTGAATCCATAATTTTTCATAGTTGTTTTTAAATAAGTCTATGTTCTTTGCAGTCAGTTCAATTCCCAAATATTTCACCTTATTTGTTACTTCACATTCTGTTATTTCCATTAACAATTGTTGTTTTTGCTTAGTCATGTTTTTGCATAATACCTTTGATTTCTTTTTATTGATATAAAAACCTGCCAAATCTCCGAACTCCTTAATCTTATCTATCACTTTTGGCATGTTCTCCATTGGGTCTTCTACAATTAGCATTATATCGTCCGCAAATGCTCTGACCTTATAAGAATAGTCCTTTATTTTTATTCCACGGATTTCTTCATCTTGTCGTATTTGTATCATCAGGATCTCCAATACCAAAATGAACAACAGCGGAGACAACGGGCAACCTTGTCTTGTTCCTTTACTTATAGCTAATTTCTTAGTCACTTCATCATTTACCACAATTGCTGCATTCTGGTCTCTGTAAATTTCCTTAATTGCTCTAATGAATCTTTCTCCCATTTGTAGCTTTTCCATAGTGGCAAACATAAAGTCCCAGTTTAAATTATCAAACGCCTTTTCAGCATCAACAAAGAAGAAACCAACCTCTTTATCACAACGCTTATCATAATATTCAATAGCATTTATCACTGTCCTCAAATTGTCTCTGATTTGTCTGTCTGGCAAAAAGCCTGCTTGTTCCTCCTCAATAACTTCCGAAAGCCACCCCTTCAGTCTCTCCGCCAATATCTTCGCAAAGATTTTATAGTCATTATTGAGTAACGATATAGGTCTGTAATTTTTCACGTTTGTCAAGTCTTGGCCTTCTTTAGGTATCAGTGATATATTCGCTTCATTCCAGGTACCTGGAATCCGTTGATCCTTTAAAACTCCATTAATCACTTCTTTTAGGAATGGTGCCAGTTCATTGGCCATTGTCTTGTAGAATTTAGCCGTAAGTCCATCTGGCCCTGGCGCCTTTCCTAAATTTGCAGATTGTATTGCCTTACTTATTTCCTCATCTGTTACTTCATTATTCAGTCTATTCCTCCAGGCTTCCGAAATTACTGGGAGTTTCATTTTCTCCAAATATGTCGCTATTGATTCTTTATTCACCTCTTTCTTATTGTATAACTTAGCGTAAAATTTGTAAAAGGCTCTACTAATGGTAGTCTGTTCCAAATACGTTTTATTGTCCTCACATATTTTGTTTATTGTTTTCTTTTCCCTTCTCTTTTTTAATTGCCATGCCAAATACTTCCCAGGTTTATTTGCTCCTTCAAACACTTTCTGATTCAGTCTTTTAAGGTTCCACTCCAATTCTTTATTATTCATTGCTGTCAGCTGTTCTTGAAGTATTTTAATTTCCTGGTACAATTTCTTTTTCCCTGGTCTCTTTTTTAACTGTATTTCTTTGGCTTTTATTTTCTCCTCAATCTCTTGTCTCTTCTCCTCTTTCTTTTTTCTCACTCTGCCATTTAAGTCCATTAGTATGCCCCTTATTACCGCCTTGTAGGCATCCCAAACTTTGTCAGTTGGTACTTCTTTATTCACGTTATATTGTATGAAGAACTTTGTCTCTCTTCTCAACATCTCCATGTTCTCTGTAACAAGTCCTCATTTATTCTCCATGCTTTCCTTTTTCTCCTCCTCCCTAGTTTCCACATGATTGGATTATGATCTGAGCCTACCCTCAGCATTATTTCTACCTCCTTAGTCCATAACGCTAAGTCTTTTGAGGCCCAGATCATATCAATTCTTGATAGTGTACAATGCCTTGTAGAGTAAAAGGTAAATTGTCTACTTTTAGGATTTTCTCTTCTCCATACATCTTCTAACGTCTCCTGTTGTATCAGCTCAAAAAAAAGCTTTGGTAACAATCCTCTTTTCTTTTGTACAGTTGATGTCTTTTTATCTAATTCCAAGTTAGTCACTCCATTGAAGTCTCCAGCAAGAATTATCTGGTCATATGAAAGATCATCTAATTGCTTCCTCAAATCCTCAAAGAAGCTCTCTTTTGCACCGTTAGGTGCATAAATTCCGACTACCAACACTTTTTTTAAGTTCCATGTACATTCCACTGCTATAAATCTGGCTTCCACATCTTTTATTACATATTTTGGCTGTAGCTCCTCTTTTATGTACAACACCACTCAACAACCTGGTATCCTCCTCATGATGACAAGCCCTGTCCCTGGCATCCTCCTCCTGACAACAAGGCTTGTCCCTCGTCTCCTCCTTCTGATGTGGTTGATGTCTGATAGTGGTGGTTTTGGCCATGAGCGGGGCAGCTCAGGAGCTGTGGTGTGTATGGTTTTGTGGCAAGGAAACCCCTCTTTTCTGGGGCACCTGGTGTCCGCGAGGGAAAGAAGGTCATTGAGGTCTGCCACTGCTGCTTTGGGGCAAGCGAGACATCTCGGAGAGGTTGCCGAAGTGAGAGTGGGATGGCGCGTTGTTTCCCCCTTTCTCATGGGCACCAGCTGACCCCCTGACTCATGTCATGTCCACCCCGTGAAGGCAGGAAGGTGGTTGAATTCTGTTGCTAATGCTGCAGTTATGTTTCACCCCCCCTCAGGATTGGAACCACACTGATCCATCCGGCCAATGTGTCCTGTCCGACTCCTGCCCATCACCCACATTCCGCACAGGCAGGACGGCAGATCTGGTCTCCCCCCCCCGCTTCACGAGGGACTCTCCTGTGACTGCCCCCTCCTTGGTTACATACACAGCCCGGTTGCAATTGAGCTGCCAATTGTACCATATAGGGGTGGAGTTGGTTGTCGATGTGGAGGCTCCCCTGTCGATGGGACCAAGGGGACCTCTTTCAGCTGGGTGGGATGGTGTCATGCTGCAACTGACAAATCTGGCTGCAAGGCAGGAAGGTGGGTGGTTGCAGTCGGGGGATGTTGGCCGCTGTGCTGCTCTCTCTTGGGTTTGCCAGGTTGTGTGATCCCGCATCTGAAGGATATAGTCAGTTGACCATGTGGAGGATCCAGGACGGGACCTCTTTCGGCTGGGTGGGGGGATTGTGTCATGCTGCAACTGTGAGTGGACCTTTCCGGTGAGGGAGGAAGGTGTGTGGGTGTGGTCGGCTGCTTTTGGATATTGTGCTGCTCTCTTTGGTTTTACAGCAGCCAGCTGCATTGTGTGAGGATACATTTGGTTGACAATGTGGACGGGACCTCTTTCAGTTGGGTGGGGATGTGTCCTGCAACTCTGGTCCTTTCTGGCGAGGCAGGAAGGTTGGTTATGCCGCCAGCCGTCAACTGTCTCCGAAGCTGGAGCCTTAGGTGAGGACACCCGGTAGCTGGGGGATCAGGCTGCCGTGGGGCAAATCTCGCCTCCTCCCCCACCCCCACCCGCACAGGGCTTAACCATGTGATGGAATTTGGCCTGCCGGTTGTAGGGGAGCTTCCCCCGCCTCCCCCCCCCCGATGACACGTCTTGTGCCAGAAATCCTTTTCCGGCCAGGCAGGAAGGTGGGTGCTGCCAGCGAACGTCACAGACTCTGGTTCTCGGTAGGAGCCTCAGCTGAGGACATGCAGTTGCTGGGGGACCTTCCCCCTCCCCCTGCCCCCCTCATGATGACATGCTGTGTCCCAACAATCCTTTCAGGCAGGGCAGGAAGGTGGATCTGCTGCTGCTGCCACACTGTTCCAAGGTGGGACCCCCAGCTAAGGAAAGGAAGACACTCAGTACAGTAGCTGTGGGACTTGCCCCCTCCTCCTCAAGACGACACATATTGTCCCTCCTATCCTCCTCCTGATGACATGTCCCGTCCCTTCCAGCCTTCTCTGGTGAGGCAGGAAAGTGGGTGAGGTCGGCAGCCGCCGCCGAAATGTTCCTTGGGGGTGGGACCCTGGCTTCAGGATACTGGCCATTTGTGGTACTTCATGGTCCTCCCCCTCCTCCTGATGACACATCCAGTCCCTCCCTGTATCCTCCCTATGTTTCTTGTGTGTTCAAACCAAAGAGACTCCATTTTAATCCTGTCAGTATTTTAAGTGCTTCTTTTGCAGATGGCAAGCAGTTCAGTAGCAGTTATCTTAGAGAAGAGGAATGTTATGACTACGACCTTTCCAGCCTTGGGAAAATTTCACTTTCTCAGCCTCAAGCCATTTGTTTTGAGAACTGTGGGGGGAGGATGGGGCCTGCAGGGGTATGCTATTCTGTGCCTTAACCTTTGCCTGTCATTCGTAACAATACTCATGTACCAGCCAAGATATTGCATCTTGGATAGTGGACTATAAGAGTTGTTTATATTCAGTAAAGTCTTTTGAAACCAATGGACTCATGTCTAATTGCAAGAGATAGTCTGGATTGCAACTTTTAGTAAGCCACTGTCTGACATTTTGTTACGAATCACATCTGTTCCAATGCCTAAGCTGGAGGAGACAGATACCAAGGCCGCGTCCGACAGGGACCCTTTGTTTGATCCTTATGCTCCTAACTTGGAAGGACTGGAACCCACATATCAACCCATTCGGGGAGGAACGGAGTCAAGCCATACCACGGTGTATACCCTCGTGCCTGACAGCGCGGGAGCTCGACCAAGGGTGATGGTGGAACCCCTGATATCGCTTCCTACGCCAAGGCAGTGGGGTTCGAGGCCGAGAGAGACAAGGGAGAGAAGAGCGAGTACGGTGTTTTCCAGATCGCAAATGGATGGGAAAAGAGTTGTTGGCGCGTCTGCAGAGAGATCCAGTAGTCAACCGTGGTACTACTGGAAAAGAGAGTCCAACCAAATAGAATGGGACTTAAGAGGTTCTGAAAGTACCCAGGTGTGGGAAACTTCTTGCCATGATCTGATGAGTTGGGACTACGCGGAGGTCACCCCATGGACGGGGCAACGCGAGTCGAGTGATCAAAGTTGGCAGTAGTTACAAAGCCGAACCTTAGCGGTGGATGCTGGAATTTCGGCAATAACGGGACTAACAAAAGGAATTCTGGCGGGCATATCGGAGGAAGGAGACGGTACCAGGGCCACAGGGATGGGAGAGATTTGACCGTGGCCCCGAGCAGCCACTTCCTATCCAGAATATATAGAAACTGCACAAACAGCTGAACAGCCCCAGGAATTACCTGAGGAGGATGTTGATACCTCAACCCCAAGACACGTACAATGACTAGAAGAAAGAGTTAGCAGCATGGAGGAGAGTTTAATACATGCAGTTCACCTGCTGTCAGTATTGGTGGTGGGCAGCCCGGGAGAGGGACCTCCGCTAGAAGCTGGAGGGAACACTAGAGTTTTGATCGGCCGAGGGGTGGCAGCCCTCCAGAGGATCTTACCTGGATTACGTCCAGCAGTGGACCAGGTAGCCCCTCAGGATGAACAATCAGTCCTGCCGGCTAATGATCAACAAGAACCAGTGTTGCCACAACCGGAGCAACCCCAGAATCTCCAGGATGAGACACCAGAAAGGCCCATTCCAGAAGGTCCACCGGGAGAAGAAGATGGAGGAGGCCAGCCAGATCAACCTCCTCTTCAGCCGCAAGAGCCGGCAATCCTCCCAGCGGAACAACCTATACAACCACAAGAGATTCCTCCAGGCCTCCCACCGCCGCTCCAGCCACAGGAACAGCCGCCCCTTCAACCTCGCCCGAGGGGTCTAGCGCCGAGGCGAGTACCGCAGGGTCCTCCACCTTTGTGACCGCAAGGTCCCCCTCCACTTCCACGAGGTCCTCCGGGCCCGAGACCACAAGGACCACCACCGAGACCACAAGGTCCTCCACCTCTGAGACCGCAGAGACCCCCGCAGCCGAGACCCCAACTGCTCCCAATGCAACCCATCCCACACCGACCTGATCTTCAGACAAGACAGGAGCCAGCACTTGTACCGTACTATCCACTTCCGGCACCTGTAGCCCGACCTCAAGAGTTACCGATGGGATGGGTAAAGCTAGAAGCTACGTTCGATGGGGATCCTACGAAGTTGGGATTTTTTCTTGTACAAGCGCTGCAATTCTTCAATCGTTGGGGACATTTGTTTGAGGATGAAGCTAGTCAAATTGAACATCTGGGATCCCGGTTGCAAGGAAAGGCGGCAGAATGGTATGTAGCGTTGTATGAATTGGGGGCCCCGGAATTAGAATCCCTACAAGGATTAGTAGCGGCACTCCGAGCCCAATATGAAGATCCTTTAGAGGAGAGTAGAGCCCGAACAGAGTTACAAACCATCAGACAAGGCAGTATGTCGGCCAGAGACTATGTTACTAAATTCCGACAACTAGCCGCCAAATGTCCAAGATGTGAGGAATCCACAAAAATCATCTTGTTTAAACAAGGCATGAATCCCAGATTGCTGGACCGAGCCCTTATGCAAGATAATCCCCCCACGCTCTTGGGTTGGATTCAATTGGCATGCGAAGTAGAAAACCGCATGCAAGAAGTACGGCTTGTGGAGCAACAGCAAGCAACAGGGCACCGGCAAACCTCAATAATTACAAAAGGGGGAAGGGGAACAGGATACGCAGCCAGAGGAGCGAGAGATGCTAGATGGCAACAAGGACTATGCCTACAATGTGGCCAAAGTGGTCACTTCGTGGCACAATGTCCATTCAGGCCTGTGCAAAGAACTCCGTTCCCACCATGGCGAACAATCTCTACCACCCCTCCCCCACCATACCACCCAACGCCCACTCCACGAACAGCAAGGGGGTGAGGGGCTACCCGATGAAATCCTCCCGAGAAAGGGTTAGAGTTAGAAGAAATTATGGACCTTGATCCAACCGCCCTAACCAGCGAAGAGGGACCCGAAAGCCCCAACTCGGGAAACGAGATGGATCTGTCGTAAAGGGACCCAAACGGCAGATCAAGCCCCTGTCGACTCCCATAGTGGAGAGACCTCGAGGGTCCATATTATTCATGCTGGTTACATTAGTTAATCCTGAAAGAAAAACTCATATCCGTGTCCAAGCCCTTATCGATTCCGGCTGCTCCCGAGACATTATTGCACCCGCTCTTGTAAATGGACTAGTACTCCCAATGAAAGAACTCGAAACTCCAGTTATTTTTGAACAAATGGATGGTACAAATATGAACCCAGTTACCACTGAAACAATACCTGTGATCACAGGCATGGGACAACACTGGGAAACAAGATCATTTGTAATTAGCTCCACAGCTAAATACCCTCTGATTTTGGGGAGCAGATTGTTGTGGGACCACAACCCAGACATAGACTGGACAGTTGGAAGCATTAGCTTTAAACACGATAGCTGCAAAAACCATCGTTGGAACCAAAATTGGGGTAGCAATCCTACCCTTACAGAACAAGCATTATTAACCCAAGAAGAAATTAATCAAATACCTAAGGAATACAGAGCTTATTTGCAAGCCTTCACAGAAGAGGAAGCTAACACTTTACCTCTACATAGGAGAACAGATTGTGCTGTGGAAATCATCCCAGGAGCTACCTTACCCAAAGGCAGATTGTATCCCATGAGCCCAAACGAAAGAGAAGAGCTCCGCAAATTCATTGACACTAATCTTCAAAGGGGATTCATAGGGCCAGCAAACAGTCCTCATGCTGCTCCCGTATTGTTTGTAAAAAAGAAAGATGGAGGATTAAGACTGTGCACTGACTTCAGAGGACTTAATGCAGTCTCATCCACAAATGCCTATCCCATACCCCTCATCAGAGATCTCCTCAACGTCATGGCACAAGGTAAGATCTTCACAAAGCTGGACTTAAAAGATGCTTACTTCCACGTTTGTATAAGGGAGGGGGATGAATGGAAAACCTCGTTCAATACACCCTTAGGGCAGTATGAATATTTGGTTATGCCTTTTGGCCTGTCTGGAGCCCCTTCGGTTTTCATGTCCATGATCAATGAAGTATTGCACAAATTTTTATATAAAGGAGTAGTTGTTTACCTAGATGATGTCCTCATTTACTCAGAAACTGAGGAAGAACACATAGACTTAATACAAAAAGTCTTAACTACTCTAATGTGCAACAAATTGCCCATCAAATTATCCAAATGTGAATTCCACAAGACTGAACTCAGTTATTTAGGATACTGCATTTCCAAAAATGGACTCAAAATGGATCCAGGCAAAGTAAAAGCAGTCCATGAGTGGCAAACTCCCACAACCCGTAAAGAACTACAGTCCTTTCTGGGGTTTGCTAACTTCTACAGGGAATTTATACAAGACTTTGCCCAAATAACTCTTCCCCTCACTGAACTATTAAAAACCAAAAACAAAGGGGAACAAGCCAAAAAACCAACTGCTAAACTATTGTGGACTCCACAATGCCAATTGGCTTTTAATCTTCTTAAGCAGCAATTCATATCCGAACCAGTGCTGCAACACCCCGATGAAAACCGCCCATTCATAGTACAGGTGAACACCAGCGATACTGCGATTGGGGGTGTTCTTCTACAGCGGGGGGAGGACAATATTCTCAAACCTTGCGCTTATCTTTCTCACAAATTTTCTGAACCGGAGAGAAATTGGAATGTTTGGGAAAAGGAAGCTTTTGCTGTAAAAGCGGCACTCTCCTCTTGGAGGCATTGGTTAGAAGGGGCCCGCCATCCGTTTGAAGTATGGACAGATCACAAAAATTTAGAAGCATTACGTAGTCCCAGGAGACTAAATGCCAAGCAGTTGAGATGGGTGGAATACTTTTCAAAATTCAATTTCACTCTCAAATTCTTGCCCGGCAAAACAAACTTTCTTGCGGATGCCCTATCGTGCATGCCCCAACACAAAAGCAGGAGGGAGGAGACAGTGGATACAGTGTTTTCACCTACGCAATTAGGAGGAGTGGTCACAACGCGCAGCCGCACAAAGCGACCTCCTCCGTCAGATCAGGGGTGGAGATAAAAACTGAAAAGCAAAGTGGAAAAGGAGGGGGAGAATGTGCCCAAAGAGAAATTAATTCAATCTGAACAAGGGGAATGGCTTTGGGGTGATCGATTTTATGTACCAGATAGTTTAAGAAAAGAAGTACTGCAACGCTGTCACGATGCCCCAACAGCTGGCCATTACGGATACTTAAAAACACTTCATCTGGTCCAAAGGCAATTGGGGGGGGGGCGTGGCATGCTTGGCTGAGAGGAAAGACGTGTTGCGGCTGAGCTCCCGGTGAAAGACTAACAAAGTGTAAAGAAACTCCTTCTTCTGAGATAAAAATGTTAAAACCAAGCCCTGAAGACCCTTAATCTTGTTTGCTGTGAAGTGATAGGGAAAAAGAGTCTGGAATTTGGCAGTGTCTGGAATTTGGCAGAGTTGAAGAACGAGCTGATAATTAATTAGCAAGCTGAGAGTAATAGATATGGCGTCCTCAGAATCATAAGTGGAATGCAAAACTAAGGTAACGAAGCCTAAAGACTTTCAGTTAGAAGTTAAAAAGGCTGTGGAGGGGGCAAAACATAGCATTATCAAAGCTGTAACAGAAATTGTGGTGGAAAAAATATCTAAGTTAGCAGACGCCGTGGAAGAAATGGCAGGAACGGTGAGCTCTGCATGGGAATTGGCTCAGAAAAATGAGAAGAAAATTGTTATATTGCAAAAACAGTCCAGACAGTTGATAAAGTATAACAAGTATATGAAGGATAAAATAATGGACCTGGAAAACCGGGCCAGGAGGTCAAATTTACGGTTGAAAAATATTCCAGAAACAGAGGATATGGAGAAGGTGGTGGAATGGATGGCTAAAATGCTCCCGGAGTTAGGAATCTCAAAGGAAGTTTTTGATCGTATTCATCGTGTGGGGAAGCAGATGGCTGAGTGGATGAGGCCTAGAGATGTGGTAATGTGTTTTGGAAAATATGCATTAAAGGAGCAAGTGCTTAAGGACATGAAAGCCTTGGATAGGCTTGATAAATTACTGTATGAGGACAAGAAAGTGATGGTGTTTGAGGACTTATCACAGGAAACAATTGCAAGGAAGAAGAACTTAAGGATGTTTACTAGGGTGCTGCAGGAGAAGGAAATGAAATACAGTTGGAGAATAGCACCCTTTGCCTTAAGGCTGTTACATAAAGGAGAAACTTTAGTTGCAGAAGATCAGAAGCAAATGGTGGCTCTATTCAAGCATGTGGGACTGCAGCTGCCTAAGGACTATAAGCAATTTCCTGATGGGAAGTCAGAAGACGATGGTGATTTGGAAGAGGAGATGGAGAGCACTCAGAAACACAAGAAAAAGAGAAATAAAGATGAAAAAAAGACTTGGGATTTCAGAGAAAGGGCTAAGGCTAAGAAATGAATAAGAAATGAAGGATTAATGAAGAAGGAAGGAAAAATAAAGAACCGGATAGCTCAGCATGGACAGCTTTCTGTTTATATTTAGTGGGGCTGGTGCCTTGGTTCCTCCCCCCAATATGGTTGCATGGGGTCGCTGGATGATTGGCGTGGGAAGGGTGATGATTGGAAAGGGGAGGGGGGAATGGAGAGTGGTTGGGATAATGTTGGTATGGTTGGAGTGTGTGATTGTGGAATGGTTGGTAGTCTGGGGTAAATGGGGTGGATGGGTAGACTATGAATGGAGTAAGAAAGGGTATGATTGCATATTGGGAAGAACTTCATATACAAGAGATATGCCAAGAATTCTGGCATATAAACCTTCTCTTGGCTGGGCAGAGGGGGATTGGGTGATTAGGTGTGGGGTAGATTGGCACTGTCAGGGGGGGTTGGTTATGGAATGTGGGGGACAAGGATGCCAGGCTGGTAGAGAACAGAAGAGGAATGGGAAAGAGCAATGGTTAATAGTAATATGACAAAGAATGTAAATATTATATGTACAACTCTTAATGTGAGAGGGCTGGGGAATTCGGTGAAACGTGCGAGAATTGGAAGATATATTTTGGACTTAAAATCTGATGTGGTGTTTCTGCAAGAGTTACACAAGGGGGGGGGAGAGGTGAACTTTCCTGGGTTTGGGAAAGGAAAGAAATTTATTGCTCCAGGCTCCTTGAAAAGTAGAGGGGTGGGAATAGTAATAAATTCCAAGGTTGATTTTGTTGAGGATAAAGTATTGAGAGACAAGAATGGAAGGTTTATTTTTGTTCAAGGTCACCTTGAGGGAGAGCCAGTGGTCTTAGCTTCTATTTACCTCCCTAATGTGCACCAGCTGAATGTATTTTATAAGTACTTGCAGAAGCTTGATAATTTCTCACCTCATATTAAGATAGTAGGGGGTGACTTTAATATTAATTTGCAAGGGAAAAGTAGTGTTAAAAAAGGACAGGTAGTGAAATTTAAAAGAATGTGTGGGAAATTTGGTTTATTGGAACTTTGGATGGAAAGGTATCCTAATGATGATTCATATACATTCTACTCTGGTGTACATGGAACTTATTCAAGACTGGATGGTATTTTAATTTCTCAGGAAGTAAGGAATTGGGTAAAAGATATGGATATTGGAATGATTAAGATTACAGACCATGCCCCTGTCTCAGTGTTTTTGCAAGTAGGTCATTTTAATAGGCCTTTTTTTTGGAAGTTTAACCCATGGTTAGTTGCAGATGAAGTAAGCAAGAGTAACATTAAAAAAGCAATAGAATGCTATTTTGTGGAGAATAAAAAATCAGATACGTCATTGACAATAAGATGGGAAGCAGTGAAAGCTACTGTAAGAGGAGTATGTATGCAGAATTTGGTGAGATTGAAGAAAGGTAAAGATAGGAAGATTAAAGAAGTAGAAGAAGAAGTTAGGGTATTGGAGGAGAAATTTAGGAAATCTAAGAAGAAGAAGGATAGGGAACAAGTAAATAGGAAAAGAGAAGAGCTGAATGTATTAGATGTTAACAGGACCACCTTAAAACTATGGTATAGTAAACAGAAGTATTATGAGTTTGAAGGGAAAGGAGGGAAAATATTAGCAAATAAAGTTAAGAATCTCCAGGTAAGAAAAAACATAAGAGCAATTAGGGATGATAAAGGGGAGTTGGAAACTGAACCTAAAAAGATACTGGAGAACTTTTTAGATTTTTATAATAAACTGTATGCAAATAAAGGAATTAAAAATTGTGATATAGAACAATTTTGTGAGGGAGTGGAATTCCCAGAATTAAGTGAGGAAAGTAGATGGGAATTAGATAAGAATATAATGGAAGAAGAAGTTAAGATGGTTATAGACTCTATGAACGTGCAATCGGCACCTGGATTAGATGGGTTCAATGCGGTGTTTTATAAGCATTTTAAGGACATATTGGTGCCACATGTGACTGAAGTGTTTCAGGGAATTCTGGACGGATCCGCTACCCCACCTACATGGTTAGAGTCGAGGTTGGTGTTAATCCCTAAATCGGGAAAGGATCAGACTCTAAGGGATTCATATAGGCCAGTCTCTATCACCAATATGGATTATCGAATATTTGCAAAAGTTATGGCAATGAGGCTTAAAAAATGTATAACACAATTGATAGGGAAAGATCAATTTGAGTTTATGCCTCGGAAGTATTTGGTAGAAGTGGTTAGGAAGGTGATAGGTATGATCTATTTAGCTAAAAATAAGGAATTGCATCTTACGCTTATGGCGTTGGATATTTATAAAGCGTTTGATTCGGTGGATTGGACGTATATGGAAAATATATTTCAAAAGTATAAATTTGGGGTGAAATTTCAAAACATGATTAAGGCAATATATACCAAGTCCAAGGCGATGGTAGGAGTTAGTGGATCAGCAGTGGGGTATGTTCAAGTATTGAGTGGTACGAAACAGGGATGCCCTCTATCTCCTATGTTATTTATTTTAGCACTGGAGCTGTTGGTGCTTAAATTAAAAAAGAATAAAGGAATAGTAGGTTTTGAAGTCCCAGGGAAAGGGAAAGTAGATGGGAATCTGTTAACATTGTATGCAGATGACATGATGGTGACAATTAAGGATTTGGAGTCCGCAACGGTCCCGTTAAAAAAGGTATTACAGGAATTTGAAGAGGTATCAGGGTTGAAAGTGAACTTTTCAAAATCTTCAATGATGTGTTTTAATGTTAAACAGAAAATACAATTAGCAGCTTCCAAAACCTTGGGGATTCCTATAGCAAACAAAATGGTGAAGTATTTAGGGGTTAATATTCCTAGGAACGATAAAAAAATATTTGAATATAATTTTAAAAGAATTTGGAGTGGAATTCAAGATAAAATGAGAGTTTGGGGGAGGAGAAAAGATTCAATTAGTACAAGGAATGCTATGGTTAAAATGTTTTTAGTTCCTAGGTTGACTTACCTTTTCTATGTACTACCTTGGCATATTCCAGGATATATATTGAAGAAGTGGCAAGGAGCTATAGATAGATTTGTTTTTGCATCTAAGAAACCAAGGACGGCGGGTAGGTATAGATATTATGGAATAAAAGAAAGGGGATGGGGGATTCCCAATATTAGTTTGTATTACGATGCATATCAATTAAGGCATCTAATGACTTGGTTGGAGGGTGAGTTAGGAGAAGACATTGGTTGGATAGAACGGGAAAATTTTGAGGTAGTAGGGGGAAAGGAAAGCTTGTTTGATAGGAGGAAAAGGAGGAAGAAGATGGGCGACAAATTATCAACTTTTCAGGGACCCTGTTGGGTATGGGAGAAGTGGAAAAAAGAGCTCACCCCAGGGATATCACCTCTTACCAAAATGTGGTATTATGATAAATTTGCCCTGTTGAGGGGATCAATGTCAAAGGAGGTAGGAGATAAATTAAAGAAGATGACGATTACAGAGTTGAAAAAGGTGTGGGGAACAGAAAGGATGGTGGAAGAGGAGAATAATATTTTGAGTAGGATTAATTGGCTGCAAAAAAACCAAATTTCCTCCTTGTTGAAGGAGGAAGAAATTAATGATATTGGTAAAAGATTAATTACTCCCTTTGAAAAATTGGTGAAAGAGTATGGAGAAGATAAAAGAAAAATAGTTTCAAAATTGTATAAGGTTTTATTAGGCACAGGGGAGTCACTGAGAGAATTCTTGAAGGAATATTGGGAAATAGATATTCAAGGTAAAATTAGGGATGAAGAGTGGGAAATGATGATTAGGTTACCTCCCTTAGTTACTACATCTAGGTTAATGCAGGAGCAAGGTCTGAAGATGATACAGAAATGGTACTATACACCGGTTAAGTTATATTATATTTCAAAATTGGGGTGTAAAAATTGTTGGAGGAAATGTGGAGAATTGGGAACGTTCAGTCACATGTGTTGGGACTGTCCTTTAGTAAAAAAGTTTTGGGATCAAATTGGTATGGAAATGTCGAGGATAGTGAGAAGAAGGGTAAGCATATCTAAAGCAATGGCACTTGTTAATTTGGATGGAATAGGGCTAAGGTTAAGAGAGGAATCTAAGTGGATAAATTTGATGTTAGTAGCAGCAAGACAGGTTATAGCAAGGAATTGGAAAGAAGCTGAGGAATTGACGATTAATCACTGGAGGTGAAATATGAATAATATAATAGTTTTAGAGTACTTTACGATGAAGATACGTAGAATGAATGGGTTAAAGGTTAGAGAACAAGAGGAGAATTGGTTTAGAAGGATGGTGGGGTACTTAGAAACGTTTAAACAATTTGAGATGATTAGTCGGTTAATAGGAAATTAAGAGGTTAATTTAATTATAAGGCTAAGTGGAATGAGTTGTACAGGGAGTAATTGTGAACATGAAATAATATTGTATGGAATAATATTTATGTATCTACCGCCTGGAGGTCCCTACACGGGTGATGTCGTTGATGGGTTGTTATATTCGGAATAAAACAATAAAGTATTTTATTTTTTTAAAAAAGGCAATTTTGGTGGCCAGGCATGCGCAAAGATGTTTCGCAATATGTAGCTTCATGTCCCATTTGCCTCAGCGCCAAAACGCGAAAAGGCAAGCCTCCTGGACCCTTACAGCCCCTTGAAACCCCAAGTAGACCGTTGGAAATTATTTCTATGGATTCCATCACCGATCTACCCCCCTCCAAAAATCACACCTGCATTTTGGTCGTAGTGGATCTATTTTCAAAACAAGCCCACTTCATTCCCTGCACCACTATGCCTTCAGCAAAAAAGTTGGCGGATATTTTTCTGAAATATATTGTAAAACTCCATTCTTTTCCATCAAAGGTGATATCCAAACGCGGCGGACAATTCGTTGCCAACTTCTGACGGGAGCTTATGCAACTTATGGGCATTGAACAAGGTTTAAGCTCCGCCCATCATCCGCAAACCGACGGACAGTCAGAAAAAACTAATCAAATATTAGAACAATTTCTCCGTTGCTACATCAATTTCCAACAGGACAATTGGGTTGATTTATTGCCTTTAGCAGAATTTTCTTACAACAACAGTGTGCATGCTTCTACCGGAGAAACACCATTCAAAGTAGTTTATGGCTATCACTTCAAACCATTTCCTTTTGAAGCTCTTCCCCCCGCAACAACTTCTAAAGATGTTTCAGAATGGTGGGGGGAGGCAGCTCAACAATGGACTCTTATTCAAAAACACCTTAACAAAGCTAAACGAGACTATAAAAAGTACGCTGATCGCCATCGTGTGGCCGAGTGGGAATTGCATCCAGGAGACCTCGTTTATTTGTCCACAAAAAATTTGAAAGTTGCTCAAACCAGCCGAAAATTGGCACTAAAGTTTTTGGGACCTTTTCCAGTTCGTAAAATCATCAACAAAGTGACTGTAGCACTTGATTTACCAAAGAATCTCCGTCACGTCCATCCTACTTTTCACATCAGCTTATTGAAGAAGGTCCCCCCAACAGATCAATGGCACACCCGTGCTCCTCCCATACCAACCTTGATTGATGATCAAGTCCATTACGAAGTACAGCAAATTTTGGACTCTAAAATCAAACGTAATAAGCTGTTTTACCTCATCAGATGGAAGGACTTTGACTCTGGGTTTGATGAGTGGGTGGAAGCTATTCATGTTCATGCTCCTAGATTGTTAAAATCTTTTCACACTCTCTACCCTCTCAAACCTGGGGGAAGAGCATTCTAGAGGGGGCAGAATGTCAGGTTCTGACTATGTTTCTTGTGTGTTCAAACCAAAGAGACTCCATTTTAATCCTGTCAGTATTTTAAGTGCTTCTTAAAAGCACTGGCATGCAGTTCAGTAGCAGTTATCTTAGAGAAGAGGAATGTTATGACTACCACCTTTCCAGCCTTGGGAAACTTTCACTTTCTCAGCCTCAAGCCGTTTGTTTTGAGAACTGTGGGGGGAGGATGGGGCCTGCAAGGGTATGCTATTCTGTACCTTAACCTTTGCCTGTCATTCGTAACAATACTCATGTACCAGCCAAGATATTGCATCTTGGATAGTGGACTGTAAGAGTTGTTTATATTCAGTAAAGTCTTTTGAAACCAATGGACTCATGTCTAATTGCAAGAGATAGTCTGGATTGCAACTTTTAGTAAGCCACTGCCTGCCCCTTTCTGGCGAGGCAGGAAGGTGGGTGAGGTCGGCAGCCACCACCGAAATGTTGTGGGACCGTCGGTTAAGGATACTAAGCATCTGTGGGACTTCATGGTTCTCCACCTCCTCCCGACGACACCCCACTAACAGTCTAAGGCACATGATGAGCTTCCTTGATTGACTGCATCATATTCGGTGAAGTGGGTTTCGTCGGCGACCGACCATCCTGCTCTTGCGAGCGCAAGGGCCCCTCTGAGGGTCAATCCCCAATGTCCAGTGAGAAGGAGGACAGTAGCCCAGGTAAGAGCTCTGCCCCTAACCCAAGCAAGCAGACACACAAGTCCTGTCCCTGGCACCTTCTAAGTACTTTGTCTTTTTCTTGATATGATTTGTGTGTTAACAAACCAGTGTAAGGTACATGATGACAGAGCTTTACAGAGCTTTACAAACATATATTATCCTCTTCCCGACGACAAGGCCTTTCTGTGGCACCTTCTAAGTACTTTGTCTTTTTCTTGATATGATTTGTGTTTTAACAAACCAGTGTAAGGCACATGATGGCTGACTGAGCTTATACAAACATATATTATCCTCTTCCCGACGACAAGGCCTTTCCGTGCCACCTACTAAGTACTTTGTCTTTTTCTTGATATGATTGATTTGTGTATTAACATACAAACCAGTGTAAGGCACATGATGACTGAGCTTTACAAACATATATTATCCTCCTCCCGAGGACAAGACCTGTCCCTGGCACCTTCTAAGTATCTCCTCTTATTCTTTATAAACTCAATCATTTCCAGTATAATTTGTTTGACAGAACAGGCTAAGACATGACTGTTGTCCATCTCATCGTTTCTGCTGGGGAAGGAAGGTGGGTGAGGTCAGCAGCCGCCGCAGAAATGTTCCTTGGGGGTGGGACCCTGGCTTCAGGATACTGGCCATTTGTGGTACTTCATGGTCCTCATTCTCCTCCCGATGACACATCCAGTCCCTCCCTGTATCCTCCCAAGGGTGACACTCCCTGCCCCTTTCTGGCAAGGCAAGAAGGTGGGTGAGGTCAGCTGCCGCCATAAGCATGCTAAGTTGGCAGTTGGCACTTCAGGTGCGGTCCCCTGATAGCAGGGGGGAATCAGGCCGCACACCGGGCAAATGTCAACTCTCCCCCAGTGACAGTACTGGCACACTTCCGTGGGGCCAGACCTCCTCACCCCCTGAGGGGAGGCAGGTTGGTGCCACCTCCCCAGGCCTGCTGGGCCCGGCGGCCTACATCATGACCCACCTCCCTTACTTTGCGGGGATTCCGCCCCACTCTCCTTTGGCCTGGTGGCCAGGCACATGGGGGGTGCTGCCGGCAAGCGGCCAGACCCCCCACCTCCTCAGGGGAGGCAGCTCGGTGCCACCTCCCCGGGCCTGCTGGGCCCGGCGGCCGCCGTCCCCACCCACCTCCCTTCCTTTGCGGGGATTCCGCCCCGCTCTCCTTTGGCCCAGTGGCTGGGCACATGGGGGGTGCTGCCGGCGAGCAGCCAGACCCCCTGCCCCCTCAGGGGAGGTGGCTTGGTGCTGCGTCCCCAGGCCTGCCGGGCCCGGCAGCCGCCGTCCTCACCCACCTCCCTTCCTTTGCGGGGATTCCGCCCCGCTCTCCTTTGGCCTGGCGGCCGGGCACATGGCAGGTGCCGCAGGCGAGTGGACAGACCCCCCGCCCCCTCAAGGGAGGCGGCTCAGCACCACCTCCCCGGGCCTGCTGGGCCCAGCGGCCACCGTCCTCACCCACCTCCCTTCTTTTGTGGGGATTCCACCCCACTCTCCTTTGGCCTGGCAGCCAGGCACATGGGGCGTGATGCCGGTGAGTGGCCAGACCCCCTGCCTCCTCAGGGGAGGCAGCTCAGCGCCGCCTCCCTGGGCCTGCCAGGCCCAGCGGCCGCCATCCTCACCCACCTCCCTTCCTTTGCGGGGATTCCGCCCCGCTCTCCTTTGGCCCGGCGGCCGGGCACATGGCGGGTGCCGCTGGTGAGCGGCAAGACCCCCCGCCCCCTCAGGGGAGGCGGCTCAGTGCCGCCTCCCTGGTCCTACCGGGCCCAGCAGCCGCCGCCAGCAGATACCTTCCTTCCTGGCGGGGAATACCGCCTTGCTCCCCTCTCACCAGCCACTCAAAGCCCAACCAGGGCCAGTGAAGGGCGCCCCCGCAGGGAGGGGGCAGCTGCTGTCAAAACCCACCTCTCCCACATGGTGGCCGCCCTCTCACCAGCCACTTGAACCCCAACCAGCATATCCTTCCTTTGCCAACGCCGCCACGTTCGGTGAAGTGGGTTTTGTCAGCGACCAACCATCCTGCTCCCGCGAGTGCAAGGGCCTCTCTGAGGGTCAATCCCCAAAGTTCGGTGACAAGGAGCACAGTGGCCCAGGTCAGCTTGCTTGATAGCAAGCAAGCTGACACACCACATCACTGAAAGGGGACTCGTTGTCCACTGCCCAAAGAGGCTCCTTCTGAACAGGGTAGAATGAGTTTCCTTCCCTCAAGGTGTGGAAGACATCCTTTCCCTCCCTCTTGTGCCTTCCATTCCAGCAAGGGGCCGTTGAATTGCTGCATGATCTCCTGTTGCGGAGTTGGCTTTCACTCAAGTACATCCATTCATTTCCCATCATGGAGAGTTGGTCTCCCCACCCCCGGGGAGGGCATCTATTGTTGATGCAGCCCCATGTAGGTGGGTTTTGTGGGCAGCCACCTCTCCTGGACAGGAGCACAAGTCTCCCTCCTTCCCCCAAGGGCGGGTAAGGGTCAGTCAGAATAGGGGAGGGGAAGTTGTTGTTTGTCTCTTTGGAAAAGTGATAATCAAGGAGCGTTACATGAGAACCTTTGGTGGGGAAAGTCAACTCAAGTGAAAATCTGTGGGAAAACCAAGGCTTTTCTGAATCGAAACGGTTCTTGAACCAGTTCTCAAACCGGGCCCAGTCCATTAAAAGTTTGTGGTCCGTGGTCCATGAAAGCCCACGAACCCCAAACCGGCAGTCCGTGGACGAATGCCGGTCCATGCCCATCTCTACTGGGGATTCAATCATCTGAAGAACCACTGTGAACATTTCAAAGGCATTCATCTCCTCTTACTCCTTTGCCCTCATCAAAGTATGCAAGTTTTACTGAGAGCTGGTAGGTCTCTTTCTGCAAAAGTGGTTAAAAGCTCTTTTTCGCATGTTTAGTTTTGTGCTGATTCTTTAATTACAAATTAATTATGTCCATCTGGTCAGCAGTTTTCTAGTGAATAGTTTCTGCAAATCAGTTTATTTCTAACCAAGGTCAAGCTGTATTAAAGGTGTCAACAGCTGTATTACAAAGCGGGCTCCTCTGATCCGTGTATATTCCAGGACAAGCATTCTCTAAACCAACAATTAGGTGTCCTAGTTTGCATTTAGTATTCTCACTGTTATGCCTGCAGTTGATTAATGGGAGCATTTTTTAAAACTAGAGGTGTTTTATTCTTTTATTTTTATTTTAAAATGACTAGCTGACTGACTGACTGACTAAGCTTCCTCCTGCTCAGTCTTCATATTGATGAAGTATCTTACTACACTATTACACTACTCACTGTAACTGGATAAGTGGGTGGGGGAATCTAAATTGCCTGGACACAAATACTTGGCAATATAAAAGCATACAAGCACCACCAATAAGAAGGGCTCTGTAAAAGCAGTGTCCGGTGCCACTGGACTTGGCGCCGGGGCCGGGGCTGTCACCCTCCCGCTGGGGGCCCCGGCCCCCCGGCAGCCCCGCCAATGCCCACCCCATTACCGGGTTGACGGCGGGGGTAAAGAGGCTGTGAAGCCCCCCCTGCAGGCCAGCCGGGGCTGTGGAGTGCAGTCGTGGCAGCCCCGAAGACGGCGGCGGCGGCCAGGCTGGAGGAGGCTGCGTGGCCCACGCTGGAGGCCCCGCCCGCCACAGCACAGCTGAGCCATGGCCCAACGAGACCAGGGCTGCCAGGGAGGAGGCAGCCCACAGGAGCAGCACCAGCAGCGGCTCCGTGAGCAGCCTCGACGCCCAGGCCACCAGAAGCGGCGTCTTACCTGGCAGCCAGAGCTAGGGCAGAGCCGGGATGAGCGGAGGCGCCGCTGGTCTCAACCGACGAGGGGCAGGGTAAGTGGCCACTGAGGGGAGGCGGGGAGGAAGGGCGGGGGAAGGAGTATGGGAGAGCCCGGCAACGCCAGGATTGGCCCAATGGCCGGAGGGGCAGGGTGGAGGGCAAACCAGACTAGGCGGAACGATCACGGAAGGGTGGGGGATGGCAGGATTGGCTATGGTGGTGGGGAAGAGGCAATAAGAAGGGGACTCCCAAGGACGCTGGGGAGGAGAAGGCTGGAGTGACTGGAGGCAGGATGAGAGAGAGGGCAGCAGAGCCAGAGCCTAGCAGGGTAGAGGGAGGAAGAGGGGTGTCTTCAACCCCCTCCCCTACCCACATCCGAGGCAGAGGGAGGACCCTTCCACAGGACCCGTCACGGTGGAGGGCAGGAGTGGTGTGGGGGGCGGAGCCGGCGTTCACAAGCAGAAATGAGGTTTTTTTATACTAGTTCAGCTTACGTCCTGTTTACCTGTTGTAAACAAGCAGCTTTTGATGATGGGTTCAACTATTCATTGACCCATTCATGGCTGCTTTACTGTATTCATTCCTAGCTAATGGGTGATTTGCTCACACAGTAAGTTCAACTGCTGGATACCTTCCATGCAAGATTTGTAGCATTCTTAATTAAGGACGTCCAAGTTAACCAGGCAACAACACAGTGACCGGGGTTGAAGAAAGGTAATCTCTGTAACCTGAAGTAAAATAGTCTTGGGGCTCTCCTCCTATATTCCTCCAAATACTGTTAGTAGAAAACATACAGTGCAATCCTAAGTAGAGTTACACCAATCTAAGCAAACTGAAATCAGTGGGCTTAGACTGGAGAAACTTTGCTTAGGATTGCACTGATAGTGAATTTTAACTGTGATATATTAGCATAAACATATTATATAATTTGGTATGCATTATTTAATGATGATTAATTCATTAATACCAATTCATGAATGCCAATTCTCTAGCAAGTCAAACAGGCTTCCTATTTGATTCTGAAAGTCATCACCCTGAAGATAAAAGGACAAACAGGTGAAATCAGTTAACCTTAGACATTATTAATTAGTTAGTTTAACCAGTTTTCTTGTTATTCAGTCAACACGTTCCCTATACCCTGGAAGATATCTGGTAATTATTAATCTATAGGATGTAATACTTGCTGCTGAATATCATATACTACTGGAATTAAACTGCATGCTCTTCATTCAATAATAGGCACTTATTTTCCTGGAACAATTATAAACTGAATCATTACAATATTTCCCTTGTGTGTAGTTTCCAGTTCACAAACACCTACAGCTGGAATGAGATCCCTGTTATGTGCTTGGAGCTTTATTTTCATATTCTCTAAGCACACATGCTTAATTTTCATTTTGGCAACAATGAATTCAGGAATAATATTAACTTGTTCATGAGTCCTTATTTTTAAATCATTGTTTATTCTATTGGTTTCTAGAGAAAATGTCTCTTCTAGTCTTTTAGTTGTGTTTCTACCTGCATCATTCCTCTGAATTTTTTTAAAATCTTTCTCATCTTCATCACCTCTGTAAACATGCACAGGTAGCACAATCCTGAGGGCTGCAGAGGTGGAGGTAGCTGGCCACCAGTGCAAAGTAGTACTACTGGTCCATTCCCTAAATGGGATGCACATAGGCCAGGGATAAGACAAACAACATTGCGGGGGGGGGGGGCGAGGGCTGCAACTATGCCTAGCAACTGTGTCATCACACCCACAAGACATTACAGTGGCCCTGTTGGGTGGCTGGGATGGATGGGGGGGGGGCAACTAAGCACAGGGACCTGGCCCTGTAGATGTTGCATACTAATGCCCATCACCTCCTTAAAAGCACAGGTCCCTGACAAACAGAAAAGAGACAGCAGAGGAGGGTATGGAAGGAAGAGGGGAAGGGGACCACACCACATCACACTCCAGGCTGGCCTACCCAGAAGTATGCTCCATGTGGAACAATGGGGCAACTCCCAGGACAGAAGGCACCTCCTGGGCTGGCACCATGTCTATGATGCCAAGGCTAGCCCTGCAGCATTCCCTGGGTCACCTCCTGTTGTGGGTAGAGCCAGGGAGCTACAGTGTGAGGCCATGGACTGAGTGGTCCCCAAGCAGCATTTCGGTAAGCATCTGCCTGCCATCCATCTCCCCAGCAAGAAGCATTAGTCTATCCAGGTGTCCAGTGACTCCCCTTTCCACAAGCTGCCACAAGCCCCTCCAAGTAATGCTGACCCAGGACACAGCATCTCTACATTTGTGGCAGGTGCCCAGCCATTCCCTCTCCTTGGGCACCCTCATGGACAAGATGATGGGGGATGTCCGGGCAGTAGCTCTGATTCTCCAGCCCCACTGGGGAACACAGCACCCAAGAATGGCACAGGGCACTCCATGACCCTGATAGCCTCCCCAGATCGAAGAACATGGAATCTTTCCACTGCAATGCCTCATCTACAATGGCTTACCCTGGGGAGTTCCAGATGCCCAAGGTCCAGAGGATGACCAACCCAGTTTCTATGGCCCACTTCAAAAGGCTGAAGGCCTGAAGATGCTCCACAACATTAATAGAAAGGTCAAGCAAAGGAGTCTGGAGAGGAACAGAGAGCAACATATCAGTCATTGGGTCTCCCTCATGCTATGCTGGCCCACTGCCAAGTCCAGTGGCCATTGCTACCTCATTTCCATCCCTGTCTTCCTCGGCAGCTCCCATGCTGGTGATGGCCACACCATCACTGATCTCCATCTCATTTTGGCTCACCCTCACAGAACAGGTGGCAGGGGCACAGCCTGCTGGAGGCCCAATGGAATGGTCATCTGGGACAGCATATGGGAATGTGATGGCACCAACATCCTCTTCACCTGGGTCCAGAGATCTCTGGGCCAGCAGGTAGCCCAGTGCCCTCCTCAGCTGAGGCACCCAATGGTCCAACAATTACATTCCTGCCCAACAACTCACCTCTAGGAGGGAAAGGCAGGAGTGAGTGAGCACTGTGGGCTACCCGTCCATCTCCCTAGAGGTGCACTGTGCCCATGAGGCCACATAAACACCAGAAAGGGATTCTATGTCATGACCATCCATCACAGTAGGTAGGATCACCACAGCACAGTACGGCTTCAGCACCAGGCACTTCATTTCTTCCTGTATTTTCTCCTCCACACTATTTTCTTTTTCCAGACTTCTGGTAAACCCCTATATCCTCACTAGAGATGGGCCCGATCTGAATTACGATTTCAACCCCCCCCCCCAATTTTGGTGTTTTCGCCATTGTGACTCAGCTAATCAGTTCTGTCCATGCCAACCGATCCAGCAGTCGGGAGTTTGCTTGTTCGGGACTTGATCGGATGGGTCAGTTTCTGTTCAGAATTGCAGATACTCTTGCGCTAGTAATTTATTCTTGGGGCAACGGAGTCAGGGAAATGAGCTCTGTTTGCCCCCCTTCTGTCTCCCTCGAAACACGAATGGAAGCCCAGCTTTCCTTGATTAGCAGGCTTCCTTCCAAACACGGAGCAGCAACCCAAGGGAGGGAGGGGGAAGGGGGTGGGAACAAAGGAAAGGCAAAAGGCAGCGCGGGAGGCTGGGAGGCCACCCGTGCCATTCACCTTTCCCCAGGACAAGGGGTGTGTGGGCAAGCCAGCCGCCCCTTGTCCTGGGGAAAGGCAAAAGGCAGCGCGGGAGGCTGGGAGGCCACCTGCGCCGTTTGTCTTTCCCCAGGACAACGGGCGCGTGGGAAAGCCAGCTGCCCCTTGTCCTTGGAAAAGGCAAAAGGCAGCGTGGGAGGTTGGGAGGCCGCCTGCACCGTTTGCCTTTCCCCAGGACAAGGGGCGTGCAGACAAGCCGGCCGCCCCTTGTCTTGCGGGGCAGGTGAACGGCGCGGGCAGCCTCCGAGCCACTCGCGCTGCTGCCAGCTCCACAGCGCACCAGGACAGCCGGCTTGCTGCGTGGGCAGGGGCGAATCAGGAGTGCGCACATGTGCAACAGCCTGACTATGGTTGCCCTGGGCGCTGGCCTCCCCGATTCCCGATTTCAGACCGGAAACAAGACTTGATCGGTTAGAATCGGGAACCTGCATTCGGCGGCAGCCCAGATCCACGATCGGCTTAATCGGGATTTATTTTTGGATTGTGCCCATGTCTAATCCTCACCCATCACTGCTTCCTTCTCTCCTTGTGGTGCTGGAAAGGCAACACTGTTTGAAAAGCACATAGCCCCTTACCCATTGCCAGTAAAGCATAACCGTACATCTACTTTAGCCCCCTTTTTTTCTTCCCAAAGCTAAATGATATAATTGTATCCTATTTCTCCCTACCTCCCCACCCCACCCCACCCCATTCTAAAGGCAGTTCAGCATATATGTTTCTTTGGAGTCATAAGAGCCATAGCTTTTTCTTGGAGTTATCCTTAGAACTACTGAAAAATGGGACCTAATATGAGTCAATGATTAGTAATATGCTTTTTTTACCTGAAAATGCAATACATTTCCTTGGCTTATCTAAGAACATGGTGTCTTCCATTTTCTTTTGTGCTTTCCTGCTAAATATAACTCATATAAGGAGAAGAGGAAAATAAAAATTGTAATAGAAAACATAGCAATAGGCAGAGAACCCATTCCAATCAGGTACTCTCTATGGCTGAAGATCTCTTTTCATGCACTATTTAAATTCAGAATGTATTATTTAGCATTTATATTTTTAACAAAAGGCTAATGGAAGATGTTTTCACTAAATGAGGCCTTCTGTGTTGTTCTTCTTTGCTGCCAGATATATTCAAGGGGCTGACAAAAACACATTTTCAAGGGAGCTCAAATATGCCTGAGCTTCTGATGCTATCTCTTCAGTGATAACAAAACCTCTAAAAAAAAAAAAAAAACCAGTCCCTGCAAAGCCCAGGAGGCACAGAAATGAAGTTATGATAAAAGAAGCAAAATGTTACCTGGAGATTTGAAATAGAGATACAGATTAAAACTAAAAAAAAAATAATAATAAAGGAGGGGGGATCCTTCACATAAACAACTTCAGTGGAAACTTCAATAAAACTTTGAACTCCTCTTTTAGAGCTGAAGCTTTGTCGCTGTCACTCGTTAAGCACATCCTGGCCTTCTATCCATACACAGAGAGAATAACACTGACAATTGGGCAGGAATATCTTTGTATGATCTTTTATGTCTGTTCACATCCTTAACTGCACTAGAACCATGAAAAGGCTACCATTTAAAAGTGTACTTCTGAAAACTATATTTAAATAAAGAAAACCTTGGGTATAGAATATGTGTGATTTGAGAAGTTTATCCCACTATTTACTACTAGTAGTAGTAGAAATAGTAGTAGTAGTAGCAGCAGCAGCAGCAGCAGCAAACATAGCAAGTAAGTTTGCACACATCTCCAGCTTGTACTCATAAACTACATTTTTATCCTGTCCTTCCTTCAAGGAACTTAGGGCTATTTACATGTAGTAGGGATAAGAAGTCGGACTTTGGTTCACATACCCTCTGCCACTGTGCATAGTCCTTTTATTATTAGCCACAGCCTGAACAGGCACATACCATTCATATTGTTTGCCCACTTCCACACTTGTTTATTAAGAAGGTGCTACACGCTGTGCATCCCTGACCTGGATAGCCCAGGTGAGCCTGATCTCATCAGCTCTCCAAAGCTAAGCAGTGTCAGTCTTAGTTAGTAATTGGATGGGAGACCTCCAACAAAGACTATGGTTGCAGAGGCAGGCAATGGCAACCCAACTCTGTTAGTCTCTTGCCATGAAAACTCCACTAGGAGTCACCATAAGTCAGTTATGACTTGATGGCAGTCTCCTCTACCACATGCTGTGGGAGGCTCTGATCTGGATAGCCCAGGCTAGCCTGATCTCATCAGATCTCAGAAACTAAATAGGTCTGCTGTGATTAGTACTTGGATGGGAGACCACTAGGGAAATCCAGGGTTGCTACACAGAGGCACAGAGACAAGCAATGGCAAACCACCCTATAGAATCACAAACACCCTTTCCCACAGCACATAAAACTTTCACAGTAGGGCCACATGAGAACATTTAGACATCCCTAAGATATGTTTGTATGACAGCATCTTTGGATCTCTGAACCTGTTTTTTTGTATTACTGTGCTGCAAATTGCCAGCAGACTTGCTGAAGCAAAGCAAGTCAGGGTCTATATGGGAGGGGGGAATGTGCACATGGAAATGTTTGCAATGGGCTATAAGTGCAGTCTAAACAATATTTCTACATGTTTGGGGACCTGTATATACAAGTAAATGTTACCCTTCAGGCTGAACTAGCAGCCAGGGCAAAGAGCCTTGTCAGATATGTGGCAATAGCACCAACTGAACATTGTTTAGAAAAAGAACAGGAATTTGGATTCTTCCCCTTTCATATATGGCAATAATATGGCCCTCCCAGCCGGCAGTAGAAGGCTGCTAAGGATGGGGGCCGCTTTTGCAGCCCCGGAAGGAGAAAGCAGCTTCCTTGCTCCTTCTCAAGTGCGGGCTTTTAGGGGGTGGGGCTAAGCCTCCACAAGGTGCCGCTGCCCTCCCCCCCTTTAGCCCTTGCAGTTAGCTTTGCACGCTTGGAAGGAAGATAGCAAGCTCTGAGCTTCTCCCCTCCGAGCGGCAAAGGGCCTCGGCGGCTGCGGCAGAGGAAGCAGCAACAGCAGTGGCGAAGCAGCAACAGCAGCAGTGTTGGGGAGCCGACGCGAGGAGCTTAGCTGCGAGGCGCGCCACAGCAGAGCGAGCACCCAGAGCCTAGCAGGCGTGGCGCAGCCCGGCAAAGCGCGGCATGGCCCATGTGTGATAAACGGTGCCAAGGCACCTAGTGGGAAACCGGCGTGGGCCTTTGCTGAGGACGGCAGCGTCCCGAGCCAGGTCTTGTGGGCACTCTTTGTGAAGCATGGGAGGGCTCCCTGTGGAGCTGCTGCAAGAGCAATGGTTTTGAGCGCTATGGCCCCTGGGCTGGAGAGGTTTGGGTGTTTGTGGTGCATTTAAAGGGAGGTCCTCCCCCTTTTTTTATTTCTTTGCTGGCTGAGTGCCTATCGCGGCCTTTTGCTGCGTGTGATGGCCACAGCTGGTTTTACTGCTATTGGGCACCAAGTTCCTTCTTGAGCTGCAGTAGCTGTAATAGCCACTTTACACAGGGAGAGCCATTTTGCCAAGGAAACTTGGGCTTGGTATTGGGCTTGGTTCCCCTGAGTTTTGGCATAGGTACGTTTCTGCAACTTGTTACTTATCAAGGGGCACTTTAGGGGCCAATTTGAGAAAGGCTTTCTTCATGGTGGCCATTTTGTTTGGTCTTATTTCGGTGGCCATTTTGGGGGTAGCTGCATACAGCGGCCATTTTGGATTCCACAATGCCCAAAGGGAAAGCCAAGGGCCCATCTATGGGCAAGCAGCCTGTTAAGAGGTCTGCTCCAAAATGCGTTGCCCCAGCATTGTCTTCATCGGATGATGAGGAAGGGGTGTGTGTGTCCACTTCTGACATTTTGGCGCGCATTACCGCACTTGAAAAGGCAAAAGGTGTTACCCCTGTGACATCTGGGGGGGTCAGTGCGGCAGAAATCAGGAAAATTGGCTGCAAAGTCAGCCTTTCATTGTGACATTCTAATGTGTCTTTCTGCTTTGGAGGAGTCAGCAGGTGCGACAACAGGCATGGGGACTGGCGGTGTCCAGGCGACTGGAGGTGCATTGGAGATTCAGGAACCCGGGGATGCCGAGCAGGTTTGGGCTGAGGAAGTCGAGCCCATTGCATTGGCTGTGGAACCACCTGCGATGGAGCTGGCCGATGATGCGGGTAAGAGCACTTATGCACCACAGAACTACACATAGCCTTGGAGGCCTTTGCCCCCAGCGGCTCCCCCTACATTGCCAAGTCAGATGCAGGCTCCAGGCGCACAGGCTGGTTCCTCTCAAGCCATGGCCACGGCTGCAGTCACTTCACCTTGGAGCCAGCCTAATGCTTGGGGGCAATATGGGGCTAATGCACCAGCTGTGCAGGGGCAAACAGGGGGCGCTCCCATCAGCTGGTATAGGGGCGTTAATCAGGGGACACCTGGGTATGCTGCGGTGTGGCAAATTTATTCACCTGGCTACTGGAATCCACTCCAGGGCGCAGTTGGTTATGGGATGGTCCCTTTCAGTGTGCTACCATTTGGCGACACGGCACTCCCCCTCGAGGATCACTTGACGCAGGCCACCAGGGATAAAATCCTGCGCAGTGAATATGTCGATGTCTTTACCCTTCTCTTTAGGGAACTAGAGAAGAAGGATAAAGAGGATTTAGATGAGAGGGAGAAGGATAAGCTTAAGTGTAGGAAGGTGGACAGGAACTGGTCCAATTGGTTGCCAGGGATGTTCATTTATGCAGGGGTCATTGCTTGAGCACAGCCCTGGCGTGCAGCCCCTCTCTTTCAATATATGGATATTATTTACAAGGGCTATACGGATTTCTCAGGTGCAGCCTGGCTGCAATACGATGAGGAATTTCGTATGAGGGCAGCCCTCAATCCAACTATGCAATGGGACTGTATTCACCAGCAGCTGTGGCTGCAGGTTATGTCCCCTGCTAAACCAAACCTTGGAGACCGGTCAGACAGCAGTCATTTTCTGCACAAGTCCCAACCCCTTCAGGCTCCTGCACTGCTGTGGGGCAGGCGGTTCAACCCCAGCTGCTCTTGGGAGTTTGGGTCTCAAGGGGTGTGTTCAAGGAAATCTTGCTCTTTCTGTCATCAATGTCCCTTCTGTGGGGGTCCCCATCCCTTCATGGCATGCCCCCGGTAACCCAAAAAAGGGGGTAGGCATGGTGGAGGTGGGGGCGGGGGTTCCCAGCAGCCTTTTAAGACCCAGTCCAATAAAACTGAGGGTCCTTAGACAGCTGCTGGAACGTTATCCTAGACGAAGGAACGCCTTGTTTCTGTTATGGGGTTTTCAGTTTGGTTTTCGAATTCCATTTCAGGGTATCAGAACCCCCTTCATGTCATCCAACCTGAGGTCTGTGGTAGGCATGGATGGGGTTGTGCAGGCGAAAATTGCCAAAGAATGTGTGGAGGGCCGGGTATTAGGCCCCTTTTCTTCCCCTCCAGTCCCTTTTTTGTGGGATTCTCCCCTAGGAGTTGTGCCCAAAAAGACGGCTGGTGCATTCTGATTGATCCACCACTTGTCTTATCCCAAAAGTAGCTCTGTGAATAACACCATTTCAGAGCGTTTATGTTCAGTGCGATACACTTCATTTGACCAGGCGGTCCGGGTTGTGAGGCGATGCGGGGTAGGTGTGGAGATGGCCAAATGCGACATTAAGTCGGCATTTTGCCTACTTCCTGTTCATCCGGAGGATTTCGAGCTGTTGGGATTTCCGTTTGAGGGTCAGTATTACATGGATAGGGCACTCCCTATGGGCTGCTCTATTTCTTGTACTTCCTTTGAATGGTTTAGCTCATTCCTCGAGTGGGCATTGAGGCACAGGTTACGATGCCATGATACCTGCCATTATTTGGATGATTCCCTTTTCGTTGGGCCTGAGGGGACGGGGCAGTGTGCCTGCCTCTTAGCGAGCTTTATTAGCCTAGCAGGTGAGCTGGGGGTCCCCTTGGCACATGAAAAGATGGAGGGTCCAACTTCGGTGTTGACCTTCCTGGGCATTGAGTTGGACACCAGATGGCAAACCTCGTGTTTGCCCTTGGAAAAACTACATGACTTACACATTTGTTTGGCGTCATTTAGAGGGAAGTGTACGGTTTCCCTCTTGGACCTTCAACAATTAGTGGGGCATTTGAACTTTGCCTGTCGGGTGGTGGCTCCTGGTAGGGCATTTCTTAGGCATCTATGTGACACAGTGAGTAACGTCCGTATGCATTGGGGGCTACCGGTTTTGGTATATATTTTCATGGGCATTGGTGTGCGGAACAGTGGCCTGCCAATTGGGCAGCTCAAGGGCTCACCAGGGACCTTACGTTCTTGGAGTTCTTTCCCATCCTTGTAGCGGTTTGTTTGTGGGGGAGGGACCTTGCTAACCACTCCATGCACTTCTGGTGCAATAATATGGCAGCGGTGCAAGTTGTTAACTCCCTTTCATCTAAGTTGTGCAGGGTGATGAGGTTGGTCAGGGTTTTTACCCTGCAGTGCTTACGATTAAATATACTGTTTCTGACTAAACATATTCCGGGGGTGACCAACTGCATTGCGGACACTTTGTCTCGCTTGCAGATGGAACGATTTTGACAGCTTGCCCCCAAGGCCGACTTGCAGCCAGCTCGGATGCCGCAGTTTCTATGGCAGATTGGAGAACAGAGGCTTGCAGGGCAATTCATTTTGCAATCACCCCCAGTACACAGAGGGCTTATGACCAGGCAGTGCAACAGTGCAACAGTGCGACCAGGAAGTGCGACTTTTAGGCAGGAGGCAGGACTGCGACAAGTATAGCCAATTCTGGCTGTTCACCTTATGCAGTTCTGTGTCAACCACAAAGGTAAGGGACTGGCAGTTAAGTCGATCCGGAGCCAGCTGGCGGCACTAGCTTTTGCCAGTAAGTCTCGGGGCCTGTCTGAAGTCACGGAGGGGTGGTCCCGGGAAAGGGGGGCCCGGAGGGACGATAGATAACCCATTTCTCCCTCTGTTCTCTGGGGCCTGAGTTCTGTCTGGGGGGAAGTTTGCCACTCTCGTTTTGAGGCGCTTTTCTTTCATGCGGCCACCTTAACGGCATTCTTTGGAGCTCTAAGGGTGAGCGAATTGGTCCCCCTTTCTGCCAGGGATGTTTCTGGGAGAGCGTTATTGGCTCAGGACCTTAAATTTAAAGGGGAGGCGACCATACTCAAGGTTCACCATTCCAAAACAGATCAAAGAGGTCGTGGGATTGAGATAACGCTTGGTCCTTGCGCTGATCTGGAGTTGTGCCTGGTACGGGCCCTGCGTCAGTATGTGCGAGCTCAGGGGCGGGGGGAACCAGGGGTTCTCTTCTGTCATATTAATGGGGCACCCCTTATGAAATATCAGTTTTGGACTGTGACGGGGGCACTTGGCAAATTAGGTTTTTCAGGCGTTAGATTTGCAACCCGTTCCTTTAGGATTCATGCTGCCTCCACGGCGGTGGCCATAGGTTACCTGGGACCTGTCATTCAGAAGGTCGGGCGGAGATCTGTGGCGTACCAATCCTACATTCGCCCATTATCAGAGTTGTGAACATTTTGTTAATGCTGTTTTCTTTTTAGGTGCTGTGTCTTGCTGCAGAATACTGCGGATCCTTGTCTGCAGGCACAGCATGGTGTTCTGGGTGGCCCACCAAGCCAAGAGGACGCAGATTGGGTCCCAACTTGGTCTCAGTGAGTGGGCCACAGTGGAGTGGCAGGGTCGTCATGGCCTTCGGTGGCCAGGGCTAATGCCACCATTGTTTAAAGAATGGAAGGGTCCTCCTCCTCATATTCTAGTCATCCACCTTGGTGGCAATGACCTTTGTTTAGTTAAGGGCGAGGCTCTCTCATTGCAGGAGCAGGTGGATTTGCAGCAGATTTCCAAGCTGTGGCCTGGCATTCTGATATTGTGGTTGGCAATTTTTCCATGGCAGAAATGGCATGAGGGCCTTGATGCTTGGGGTATGAATGAGGCTAGATGCAGAGCTAATAGCGCCCTTTTGAAAGCCCTGGGATCTGGCATGGGGATATACCTGTCTCATCCAAAAATTTGTGCCTCAGCTGCCCACCTCTGTAGGGGTGATGGGTTTCACCTCTCAGTGGCAGGGAACGATATCTTTTTGGAGGACATACGGCAAGGGCTCAGGTTGGCCATAAGCCACCTGTGGGGAGCAAGGGCCTAAGGAGAGGCTTGGCCCTGTCTGTGGCAGGATAGAGTTGGGAAAAGGGAGAGGGCTGGCGAGCACCCTTGGCATATCCCCACTAGGGGGATTGGGGTCTGTCATGATCGGCTGGTGGGCTTCGTGGTGACCAGCTGAGAGGGCAGACTTCTGCTGGGACCCCCTGTAAAAGTCCTTCACTCGGGCTGTATGGCAGAGTGGTTGGAACTTCAAGGGGGGAATCATTTGCCTGGCCGACCGGGTTGCAGCCATGCACATGGATGGCTCGCACCTGGTGGGACTCGCCCAGATGGGTCAAGGCGGTAGTTCTGGCACGGACGCCGGCCCTGACCTGTACCGCAGATAGATCCCTTGCCGTATTTACAGTTTGTTAATTGTTTAATAAAAGTGGCCCTTTAATACCCAAATGCCTTGTGTCTGCCTCTTTATTCCTGACTTGGGGGGGGGGGGGCGGCAATAATCTGTGCACTGCCTTTTCAGCTGTAGATAGCCCTGCAGTAGAAATAAAGCAATTGTTACATTTAGTCTTTTTACCACTCCCCCACTTTGACTGGGGATACCAGCCAAAGGGGGGAAAGCCTTTAGTATTTGATGATACTTTTTAGAGTTCTATGTGATCTACACTGTTGCTCATATTTTTATTAGACTGGGATACCACTTAAAAATACCCACCAGTCATGTGGGTATTTTTAAGAGGTGCCAGAATGCCGTTCTGGGGTGTTCTGGCTCAAAAAAAGCCCTGGGGGCTGTATTTAACTTGAATTGTTTTGGTGGTGTTTTTATTCCAGTGTTTGAAACAGTTATATGAGAGCTGTTTCTTTCATGTTTTTGAACTGGTGCCTTGAACATTCTATTTTAAAACATGATTTCTGTTCATGAGTTTATGGTTTTACTTTTACCGTAACTGTGGTAAGCCACTTGCTGAAGCCAGTTGGTAGAAGGCCATGTACACTGCCTAACAGCTGCCCATACATCTGCATTATCTATGGTGGCCCCGTTTTATGGAGCTCCTACCTGAAGAGGTCAGGAAAGCTCCCACTCTCCTGGCTTTCCGCAAACTGCAAAACCAAATAATTCATGAGGACTTTTTTACATAGGTAATAGGGCTGTACTGTGAGCAAATGGTTCAGAGAGATGGTGTGATAAAAGGATAGGGACTGTAGATTACACTGTGCTGTAAGTATGCTCCTACTTGGTAGTTTTCTTTTTTTTTTTATAAAATTTTTTATTGGATTAGACACATATAAAATTTATTACAATCACATTCCCTTAAATTTTCCAATTCTAACCCCCTCCCTTTCCCCCCCTTTTATTGACTTCCAACAGTTTTCCAACCCCTTATCTATTCTCCCTCTACTCATTTCAAACTTATTATGCTTATTATAATATACTTTCAAACTCTTCTAAGCCTATCTGTAACATAGTGCTATCTCTAATTCCCTTCCCAAATGGGTAAAAGTATAACACTCTTAACTTAATAATCATCATCATCATCATCATCATCATCATCATTTTGATAATCTGTACTCTATCATACGCTTTCTAATTACTTCAAAATGGGACAAACAATTTGTCCCTCCTTATGCATAACTTCAAATACTTCTATAAACATTGCATACATTTATTATAAATCAATCAGTTTGGCTTATACTCTGTATGTTGCTCTTTACTTTCTTTTACATATCTTGTCCATTTTAATTAACTAATTTCTCCATTATAAAACTATCCAACATAAATAGACAATTCATGTACACGTTCAGCATAAGTCTATCAATTAGACCCACATTCTGTATGCTAATGTATATTCATTCTCCATTGTACAGTTATCTACTAGCGTAAAAAATTAATTAAATTCTATCCTTGTAATCCTTACGATAATAACACTATTAATACCCAACTATTCATACTAATCAAATAAAATAATTGCTTAGAATTTTTTCACTTAACTCTCTCCCCCTGGTATAGTCACTCCCCTCTCCTTTTGTTATATTTCAGTAATATTCGAGCTGCCACAGTCCTCCCACCTCCCATTTTTTCACCAACTATCGTTTCAGCTTCTCCCAGTCCGTGTTAAACTGTCCTGGGTCAAGGTCTCAATTTTCTTGTCATTTTATCCATCTCCGCCATGTACAGCAACTTATAAATCCAGTCCTCAATAGTTGGCACTTCTTGTACTTTCCATTTCTGCGCATACAAAAGTCTAGCTGCTGCTGTCATGTAAAATAACAATGTCCTGTATTGTGCTGGAATGTCTTCCATTCCCAAGTTCAGTAGCAAGAGTTCTGGGTTCTTATTAACTTGAAATTGTAAAATCTCACTCATTACTCTTATTATTTCCCCCCAGTACTGCCTGGCTACCTCACAAGTCCACCACATGTGATACAGAGATCCCTCATGCTTTTTACATTTCCAGCATTTATTAGATGTATTCAAATTCCCTAGCGCAATTTTCTTTGGTGTCAAATACCAACGGTAAATCATTTTGTAGAGATTCTCTTTGATACTGGTGCATGTCGTAATCTTCAATGTATTTTTCCACAAATATTCCCACGCCTCCATTGTTATTTCTTTATTAAAGTTTATAGCCCACTTCACCATTTGCACTTTAACTACTTCATCTTCCGTGTACCATTTTAACAGCACTTTGTAAATCTTAGAGATTTCCTTTTTATCTTCTTGTAGAATTACTTTCTCTAAGTCTGAATTCTCCATTCTTATCCCTCCCTTCACACAGTCCGAGTAGTAAAGATCTCTAACTTGTCTACATTGAAACCAGTCATAATTTGGAGACAGCTCTTGCTGCGTCTTTATTCTTATTTTAGAAGATTCTATTCGCGTTATCTCCTTACACGTTAAGCACTGTTGTTCATTGTCAACCGTTCTCGGATCTATTACTTCATATGGAACCACCCAGGAGGGAATTCCTTCTTGTAGGTAGTCTTTGTACTTCTTCCAAATTGTGAAGAGGCTTCTCCAAATGTAGTGGTGCAAGAACATAGAGTCTGCTTTTACTTTGTCGTACCATAGGTATGCATGCCATCCAAATAATTTTTTATATCCCTCTAAGGCCAGCAATTTGCATTTTTTCAGCGTCATCCAATCTTTCAACCATACCAAACAAATTGCATCATAATAAAGTCTCAGGTTGGGCAGCTGCATTCCACCTCTTTCTTTTGCATCCTGTAATACTTTCATTTTCACTCGAGGCTTCCTGCCTGCCCACACAAACTCCGATATTTTCCTCTGCCATTTGTCAAACTGCTTAGAGTCCTTAATAATTGGTATTGTCTGTAACAGAAACATCACTCTTGGCCTACTTGGTAGTTTTCAATGTTATTCAATATACAGTGTTAAATTGCTTAAGCTGAATTGTTAAATGTTAAATTGCTTAAGTTGCTTAAGCATTTTTTCATCCTTGTATTGGATTTCAGCTTGTTTTTACAAATTTCTGCAATTCACACCCTATTGTATTTTTATTTTTATTGAATGCCCAATCCATTGATCGTATTGACTTCCAGTGTGTAATGTGCCTTGAATCTCAGTGAAAACAGCTGAATATAAATAGCATAAATGCATACATTGACAAAGCATCTGGAAAGGCATTTCATGGCAATATAGCCATGGATCTAGTGGCCATGGCCTCCTTTTAGTTCACTTGAGGTATGGGATCAGATTGACAGGGCTTGCAAAATTCCAGTCAGTTGGAAGCTAGCTACAGAGAGCTACTTGAGCTACTTTACTCTTTCCATACAGGCATTTGCCATATGCTGCTCAACTGCCTATAAATTAGAGTGCTGGAAGCGGTGTGTTTTTTAAACTAAATTGTGGGACCGGCACTGTTTCCTATGGGAATTGGAAACTAGTTTGTGAGATTAGTACTATTCCCTGTGTATTAGAATTTTTCCCTATGTGAATTGGAAATTAAATTATGAGATTAGTACTGCTCCCTATGTATTAGAACTGGCACTGCTTTATGGTTTTGTTGCTGAGGATGTTTGTATGCTGTGATAGGGGGGTGGATATGAAGAAGGCATCTGAGATAGGGCCAGGGATACCAGTCCTCTGGGGACGGGGGAGGTATGGCGGTGGGGCCTGGTTTAAAGGGAGAAGGTCACGGAGATGTGGAAAGGCTCGGTGCCCTTCTAATCTATGCCCCATCCCAAGGCATGCCGGTGTTGGAGCTAGGAAAAATCCTCCTTCGACACTGATGTTGTGCAATGCCAGGTCCATAAATAATAAGACCAGTATGCTGCGTGATACTTTCATGGCAGCTAATATGGACCTGGTATGTGTGACCGAGACTTGGGTGAGGGAAGGAGAAACAGTTACTCTTGGTGAGCTGACACCCCCCCCCCCGGGTTATACGGTCCTTCATCAGTCGCAAACTGAGGGTCGGGGGGGAGGGGTGGCAATCCTTGTCTGGGAGGATTTCTCCTTCAAGCCGCTTCCTGCCCCGACGATCTCTGGCATTGTGTGGGTCTGGTGTGGAATGCCAAGGAGAGTTTGGCTGTCTGCTTGGTGTACTGACCGCCCAGCACACCGGCAGACGCCTTACCGCGCCTGCTAGAGGTGGTTGCTGGGTGGGCCTTGGAATATCCCAGGCTGGTGGTGCTGGGAGATTTCAATGACCATGTAGATGATGCCACCTTGATACAGGCTATGGACCTGGCAACACCTGGCCATGGCAACACTGGGACTCTCCCAGTTTGTATCGGCACCCACTCATGAAGCAGACCACACCCTAGATCTGATCTTCGGGATGGGATTGGATGTGGTTCTGGATAGAGTAGAATTGGTGCCATGGTCAGACCACGCAGTTGTGAAGGCCCAGCTGGGGGTGTCCCCCGCCCCCCGCAAAGGCAGTGAGCAAATTTATGCTCGCCCACGGAGACTCATGGACCCAATTGGGTTCCAGAATGCTCTGCGGGAACCAATGCTCCATGGTGGTTTATTAGATGAGCTAGTGGAGGGCTGGCAAGTCTGGCTCTCTGAAGCCATTGATGAAATTGCTCCCTGTCATCCTCTTCGCTGCCGGGGTCGCCAGACTCCTTGGTATACAGAGGAGCCATGGCGACAGAAACGGGAGCTAAGACGACTTGAGAGCGTGTGGCGGCGATCTTGTGACAAGGAAGCAAGAACATCTTATAGGCTGTTTATGAGGTCCTATGAGATGGCAGTGAAAGCTGTGAAGAAAGAGTATTATGCAGCTTCCATCGCATCAGCTAGCTCACGCCCGGCTAAATTATTTAATGTGGTCCATTCACTGGTCTCCCAATTAGATGGAGATCATCAAAAGTTGAATTCGGAGATAAGCTGTGAGGCTTTTGCGAGCTTTTTTACTGATAAGATCTTTCGTCTCCGCCACGCCTTACCAGAGGTTTGGGGCTAGCAGGCATTGTCATGGCTGTCAGAGACTGTTTAACCTGAGTAAAGCCATATTTAATTCTGTAGTATTTAGTCTATCTTTCCCTCCAGGCCTCAACACCTGCAAGGAGCCGAACCCATGGGAAAGGAAACTCTCTTATCTGTCTGCTCGACCTTGGCCAACACATCATGCCACTGAGAAGTTTTGCTATGTGATCTCAGGGGGGAGGCTGGGCTGAAGAGTGTGAAATGTAACCATTTTCTGTTCATGAGTTATTCTTGTCAATCCTTTGGTCGGCCAGGATATCTATCCTGGATTATGCATACTTGGAGATGAATGCTGTCTTTCACAATAAACTTGAAACCAAAAAGACTTTGTCTTCTTGCAGAAGGGAGTGAGGCAGACTATCAAATCTGGAGTAGCATAGTCTGACAATGGCAGCCATGAGTGGGGATCCTGCTCGCTCCTGCAGCTCCAGTGTCAGGAGTGTCTGGCAATACTGTTAGTGGTCAGCCTTTAGGTCATCCTCAATTGGTTTCATCCTCATTCTCCCTGGGGCCTTATTACCAGGCTCCTACTTTGGGGGCTGTGCCTTATAGGGCTATGCCTTTTGGGGATACTGCACTCCCCTTGGGGGATCACTTAACACCTGCTATAAGGGATAAAATTCTCCACAGTGAATTTGTAGATGTCTTTACCCTTCTCTTCAGAGAGCTGGAGAAGAAGGATAAAGAGGAATTGGATGACCAGGACAAGGAGAGGCTTAAGCGCCAGAAGGTGGACCGCACCTGGGCGAATTGGTTGCCCGACATGCTAATTTATACTGGGGTCATTGCACGTGCCCAACCCCACAGGGTTGCCCCTTTATTTCAGTACATAGACATCATTTATAGGGGGTACGTGGACTTCGTTAGTGCAGCCTGGCTGCAATATGATGAAGAGTTCCATATGTGTGCAGCGGTCAACCCTACTTTGCCGTGGGATCAAATTCATCAGCAGCTTTGGCTGCAACTTATGGACCCGGCAAAGCCCAACCCAGGTAACAGGTCTGACAGTGGGCATTTAGTGCAGCGACTATCCACACCTTCTGGTACCCATGCCTCCGCGGGGCAGCCAGTTCAGCCTTGGTTGCTTTGCTGGGAGTTTGCCTACCAGGGGGTGTGCTCCAGAAAGGGGTGTAGGTTCAAGCACGAATGCCCATGGTGCATGGGCTCCCACTCATTCTCAGCTTGTCCTATGCCTCAGCTGCAGGGAGGTGGCAAGAGGCCAAGAGGTGGATCTGGCCAGCCGTTGGCTGACAAGGAGTCCCACACCCATAAAACTGAGGGCACTTGAAGGTTTATTACAGGGATGCCCTGATCATGCTGCGGCTAAGTTTTTGTTAGAGGGGTTTACAGTTGGGTTTTGTAATCTGTTTCAATGGCCACAGGCAGAGCACTCCCTATGGGCTGCTCTGTTTCTTGTTCTGCCTTCGAGAAGTTTAGTAATTTTTTGGAATGGGCTTTACATCAGCAGCAGCGGTGCCATGACTCTACCCACTACCTGGACAATTTCCTCTTTGCGGGGCCTAAGGGAATCATCAATGTGCCAGGCTATTGGCCGGGTTTACTGCCTTGGCTGAGGAATTGAGGGTCCCCCTGGCCTGAGAGAAGACAGAGGGCCCGTCCCAGGTCTTAACATTATTGGGTATCGAGGTAGATACCTTATGGCAAAAGTTCCGTTTGCCAGAGGCCAAAGTTGTGGATCTTAGGGACTGCTTGGCTTCCTTTAGGGATACGCTGAAATTTTCACTACTTGAGTTGCAGCAGTTGGTTGGGCACCTCAATTTCGCCTGCAAGGCGGTTGCTCCTGGGCATGCCTTTTTGCAGTGTTTGTTTGATGTTATGGCCACCTTGCGGTTGCCACATCACAGGTTGATGCAGGGGATCAGAGAGGACCTGGCAGTCTGGGAGAACTTCCTCGCATCTTTTAATGGGGTCACTTTTTGGTGGGAGGAGCTTCTACTTGAGGCCAAGATGTGAGTTTCCTCAGATGCTTCAGGGTCCACAGTCTTTGAGGTTTACTTCCGGGGGCATTGGTGTGCGAAGCTCTGGTTGGCTAATTGGCATGATGGTGTTCTTACCAAAGACTTGACTTTTCTGGAATTTTTTCCAATCCTGGTGGCGGTTTGGTTGTAAGGAGATGGGCTGGTCAACCACACGGTCCACTTATGGTGTGACAATTTGGCAGTTGTGCAGGTAATTAATACCCTCTCATCCAGATCTCCCAGGGTTATGAGATTGTTCAGGGCTTTCACACTCTGGTGCCTCAGGCTGAACATTTTGTCCAGGGTGAAACACATTCCTGGAACCGACAATGGGGTGGCAGATGCTTTGTCTCACCAGCAGATGGAACAGTTTCATCAGCTTGCCCCCGAAGCCAATCTTCAGCCAGTTCAGATGCCCATGGAGTTGTGGAATCTTGGAGGGCAGAGGCGCACAGAGCTATCTGACTAGCCATCGCCCCCAGCAAATGGAGGTTGTATGATTTCACAGTGCAGCAGTTTGTATGCTTCTGGCTCCAGGCAAACTTGGAACAAGTTTGGCCTATCCTGGCAGAACATCTTATGCAGTTCTGTGTGGATAGGAGGGTTAAGGGATTGTCGGTGAAGTCCACTGGGGGCTTCTGGCAGCCTTGGCCTTTGCCAGCAAGGCCCGTGGCTTGATTGAGGCTACTGGGGACTTTAGAGTACGTAAAATGTTGGAGGGATGGTCTCGGAAGGCTGGTACCCAGCAGGATGCGAGGCAACCTATCTCCCCCTCCATTCTTTGGGGTTTGGGGGCAGTGTGGAGTCAGGTGTGCCTGTCAGATTACGAGGCTGCTCTATTTAATGCAGCATCTCTCATGTTTTTTCCCGGAGCTCTCAGAGTGAGCGAGCTGGTAGCCCAATCCCACACTGACCCATCTAATCATGAGCTTGTGGTATAGGACGTTAAATTTGAAGGGGATAATGTCACCCTCCAGATCCGAAGATCCAAGAAGGATCACCATCAATGGGGGGGGAGTGGTACAGCTTGGCCCGTGTAGGGAGGCTGAGCTTTGTTCGGTCTGGGCCCTTCGCTCATACCCTGAGAAGAGGGGCAATGGCAACAGAATTTTGTTTCAGCTCTGTGACAGGACCCCCCCCCCTTACTTGGTACCAGTTCTGGTCAGTGACTGAGAAGTCTTTAGCCAACTTGGGGCTGGCAGGGGTCAAATTTTGTACCCACTCCTTCAGGATTAGGGTGGCTTCCACGGTAGCTGTGACGGGCTATCCTGAGATGACCATTTGGAGCACTGGACGGTGGCGGTTGGTGGTGTACCGGGGGTATGTTGGCTCTCTGCTGACACCTCTGTGAACATATTTCTAATTGTTTCTTTCCTTAGGTGCTGTTGTTCGCTGTGGGAGATGTCAGATCCTCATTTGTGGACACAGCATGGTTTTTTGGATGACCCATCAGGCCAAGACGATTTTGATGGGGTCCCAGCTTGGCCTCAGTCATTGGGCCATGGTTGAGTGGCAGGGTCATCAGGGCCTCATGGCTGGGCCTGCTGCTGCTCCTGTTCAAGGGGAGGAGTGCCCCTCCACTTCACTTTCTTGTCATTCACCTCGGTGGTAATGATTTGGGTTTAGTTAAAGGTAAGGCTCTTTCCTTGCAGGTGCAAGCTGATTTGTGTTTTATATTGCGGCAGTGGCCTGGGTTTTTGATTTTTTGGTCAGTGATATTTCCACGCCGGGTTTTGTGGGAAGCATTGGATCATGAGGGGATTGAATGTGCTAGGAGGAAGGCCAATAAGGCTATGTGGAAGGCTCTGGGTGCTGGGTTGGGGATTTACCTACCCCACCCGCAGATTAGGGACATGTTTGCCAACCTCTACTGGGGTGATGGCGTCCATTTGTCAGTTAAGGGCAATGATGTATTTTTGACCAATTTGCGACAAGGGTTGTGGCTGGCTTTTCAGCAAAGGTGGGGCCCAAGGACCTAAACAGAGGCTTGGCTCTTGCATTGGCAGGTTAGTTTGAGTAGGCAGAGCAGGCCTTTGAGCACCCGGTGGCACTTCCCCATTGGTGGGGAAGGGGGGTCTGTCTCAGATTGGCTGGTGGACTGTACAGCTGCCAGCTGAGAGGGCAGACTGCTTATGGGACCCCCTGTAAAAGTCCTGCCCTTGGGCTTCATGGATGGGGTAGATGAAGCTTTAAGGGGGGGAACCATTTGCCTGGCCGGCTGGGTTACAGCCATGCACTCGGATGGCTCGTACCTGCGGCAGGGGGTGCTCGCCCAGGCAGGTTGAGGAGGAGGTCCAGTTGACCCCTTGGCTCAACCTGTACCACTAGTTATACCCCTTGCCGTTATTAAGTTATTGTTAGTCAATAAATGGCCCTGTTTCACCCAAGCCTTCTCACCGTCTCTTCATTCCAAAAGGGGAGGGGGGCAAATGTTGGCCAAATTTTAAGCAATTTGGGCTGCCACCTAGAGTTCTGTGTTTACTGAATTTTATGTTTTTTTCTTTTAATGTGATTTTACTGTGATTATATTACATGTGATGTTGTCTGCTCTGAGCCTGCTTGCAGGGAGAGCAGACTATAAATAAATAAATACATTTTTCAGGTGTGTAGAAAGATCTGTCTTATCCTTTCACAGCTCCAATCTTCATATTTAAGCATCCTCAGATCAGGGCCTCTTGGCTATTAGTATATAAGATGTTGTCCCTGTAGCTGTCCCTTTCTGCAGCATAGTTATGCAGGAACAAGCAAAGAACCAGGAGCACAGCTGAAAAGGAACCAGGTAGGACTGTGGCTCAATATACTTTTCCACTGATCCATACTCAGCTTCTGTTAAAATCATCCCAACTTCTGTTAAAATTATCTCTGGAAAAGAACACTGCCTCAAACCTTGGAGGGCCACTGCTAGTCAGAATATATTACACTGGATCAGATAAATTAATGCTCCAACTTGGTATACTAGAGGTCCATATGCTATTTATATTGTGAGCTGGGAGTGGGACAGATAAACTCTCCCACCTGTTGACCAAGTAAAGGAAGAAGTCCTGAGACCATGAAGAAGAATGATCAGAATGTACTGCTCTGCTGACCAAAAAAAGGAAGATTGCCCAGTAAGCAATACTAACAGTACCAATATACAGAGCAGTATAGAGACTTCATAGAATATATGGTTCAAGTTTGGAATTCAAGTCTTGAAGTTTCTGGCAAACTGCCTGAATGCTCTGGTTGCCAACCTCCAGGTGGGGCCTATAGTTCTCTCAGAATCACAATTGATTTTTAGATTACATAGATCAGTTCCCCTGGAAGAAAGGAAGCTTCAGAGTCTGGATTCTGTGGCATCATATTCCCAATGAGCTCCCTCCTCTCCACAAATTCTGCCATCCTCAAGCATGATCCCCAAATTTCCAGGATTTTACCAAGCCATAGTAGGCAACCCTACTTGAGAGATACAAAAGCTGTGTACTCTAGTTTTCTATTACAATAACAAGCAATGCTTATATCTGCTTAAAAACATAAGAAGAGCCCTGCTAAATCAGACAAGTGCACCCAGTTCAGCATCCTCTTTCACACAGTGGTCATTGATGGACCTAACCTCCATGAATCGGTCTTGCCTACTTTTGAAGCTGTCTATATGTGACTATCACTACATCCACATCAGTGAACTTCACAGCTTAATAATTAAGTTTTTCTCTTTGTCAGTCCTGAACCTATTGCCCACCAACTTCACTGAGTGACCCAAAGTGCTAGTATTATGACACAGGGAACAACCTTTTTCATCCCATGCTTAATTTTGTAAACCTCTGTCATGTCTACCCTCATTTTCTTTCTAAACTGAAAAGTCCAAGAGTCTTAAGCCTCTCTCAGGAGAAAGTTGCTTCAGCCCCTTAATCATCTTGATTTCCCTCTTTTGTACTTTTTCCAGCTCTGCAATATCCTTTTTGAGATATAGTGATGGAACTGCACACAGTACTCCAAATGAGATCTCACCATAGATCTATACAGAGATATTATCTGGCTGTTTTATTTTCAGTCTCTTTCCCAATAATTCTTAGCATGGAATTTGCCTTTTGATTGCTGTTGCACACTTTTACCAGGCCAATGGCATTAATTCTAAAGTAGATCCAAGGCATGGTTGAAAGGCACATGCCACAGCAACTTTGAAGAAACTGAAGAAGATCTGGTCCATTTTTAGGTGGGAGATTGCCAGAGAACTTCATCTTGTGAACAAGAGAGATACAAATAAGCTCTAATTGCACCCTAGGAAATCAGATCCTGAGGAAGACTCTCTTTCTCTAGAAAGCAGGGGGGAGGGGGGGAGATATAGCTCTCACATTGCCAGCTGAGCAAAGATGAAGTTTCAACTGTTTGATTAACTGTCAAAGTGGGCCAGAAGGATGACTGTATGTATAACTGATGTGAAGCAATAAAACCAGAGGCTAAGAACTATTCATGGTCCCCGACAGCATTGGTGGGAGGCTTACCTAGTAAGGCCACAAGAGATGCATTTCCAAACTTGGGATAGGAGTTGGGAAATCTGTTCAAATGGGGAGATGGGCTAAAAACACTGAGCATCCTTTGTTCTGTGTGTAGAGTGTTCTCTGCGTAATATCATGCAGCATCATATGGCAGGGAGCAAGCTTGCAAGCCATGTCCCACTGGGACCAAGAGCAGGAGAAATAGAGGTGAACACCTCTCTATTTCTCCTGCTCTTGGTCCCAGTGGGACATGGCTTGCAAGCTTGCTCCCTGCCATATGATGCTATTGGCTATGTCCTGGGGAAGTTCTGCACCCATCCCAATGAAGAGATGTGAGGTAATAACTGTAACACTCTAATACAGGGGTGGCCTGCAGCTTTGGAGCCACGTGTGGCTCTTCTAGACATATTCTGTGGCTCCCGGAGGTCTCTGAGTATTGCCATGGCCATACATTTTATTTTATTTCAGTTTATTTCCCTCCCTCCCTTCTTTCCATGTCTTTCCCTCCCTTTCTGTCTTTCTTTCCATATCTTTCATATTTTCAATAAAAAATTTGGGGTTGCTGGGTCTGACTCAGAAAATACCTGGGGACTTTGGAGGTGAAGCCTAGCAAGGATGTGATATCACTTTTGTGATGTCACTTCCAAGTCAAAGGTCAGGTGATAGCTCTTCCCATGCTCCACCCCTTCCGATGATGTCACTTCCAGCATACTGCACCAAAATCCCACCCCTTCCTATGTTGTCACTTTCTGGACACTCCCCCAAACCCAACTCTTCATCTGAAGTCACTTCAATGCATCATGTCTTGCGGCTCTCAAACATCTGACATTTATTCTATGTGGCTCTTACATTAAGCAGGTTAGGCCACCTCTGCTCTAATAGCATACCAGAATGTCTTTATATTCTTCTTCCTTAGACACGGACGTGTCTATTACTTTCTCTGTGTTTCTACGCTCTCTAGAATAGCTAAGTAGAAAATAATAATGATCTTTCTCTGTTTAAGAAAGCAGACTGTGTCAAAATTCCTCCCCACGTGCCTAGATGTTTGTTTATGCTCAGTACTCTGCACATGCTCAGATCCTCACTAGGAGGTGAGGATCTGAGGTGCTGGTGGTGAAAGGGAAGCTTGAAAATCAGTTTGGTGGTGGCAGAACTGAAAGACAACTGACGAAGGTGAAGGAAAATGTGGGGAATTGCCCTCTGATACACATGGAAGCACACATTTCCTCTGGGGCTCTGCACTCCATGCATGCCACTTCAATGACAGAAGAAAAGGATGTGATAAATATAATAAATAAGGACTGCAAATAGTTTACCTGAATCCAATAAAGAGTACTTCATTTGCCTACATAAAATCTTGCATGGCTTCAGTTAGAGTGATATGAAAATGTATGTTCTTTAAATGGAATACTATTCAGCCTAAAAGTGTTATACAATTTTGCGGTTTAAATCTTGTATCAGTAAACAGAAATTCCATCTATTTGAAATGTATTACGGATGAGCACCATGGAGGTTAGCAGAGGAAGTGGTCACAGTAATCAAAACTGGAGATGATACAGCTCTGCCAAGATAATGTTACATATCTATAGTCACACATGCCTCCAGCTGTTAAATATCCCCAGCAGACTACTTCTTAGATGGCACTGAATGTCATTCCTTCAATTTTCTCTTCTGTGATTTTGGGTGCCTGAAAATTGCGTAAATAAAAATGTCTTGGCCAGTAACTTTGATTGTACAGTTAAAGGCAGTATCTCAATATCTATTCAGCTGTTTTTGAACAGAGTAGTTTTAAATTGCTGTTAAAGCATTTTGTTTTTCATACTACGTAGGCAGTATATAAATAATAAAATATGTAGAGGATGACTGCTCGCTGAATGGTGTGTGTGTGTGTGTGTGTATGAGAGAGAGAGAGAGAGAGAGAGAGATTTCTTTTTGATATACTGATTTGGAATCTACTCCTCTATTCCTACGTCAAAATTTGATGGAAGAAAAATTGACACATTTTTGTTTGCATAAAGTTTGAAGGGTTTTGCCATGGTGTGATGCTATGAACAAGCTATTTCTGGGTGGTCTAGTGATATGATGTACTGCAGAAGACCTGAAAAAAGAAGTCTGAAAGGCTGGTAGATGTTCCTCTGTATCCCACAAAGCCCTAACTCACTTTTTAAATTCCACACATCTGGACACTCCCCCCCCCTCCATATTCCCCTACCCTGAACAATCATTTTCAACACCAAGGAAGTTTGTTCCTTACTGGATCACAGGAGCTACATGGATTAATGGCCATACTGGTTAAGCTGAAAGGGATGGGAGAGAGAAAAATGGTTCCTTTCTTCCTCTTCTGTCAGCAGAACATGCCCTTATAAGTGCACATTCCCATCCATGTGACAATGCTCATTTAAGCCCCAAACAGGCTGAATGAGTGAGGATACACATCCACATTCAGTACCACCAGTTTTTTTCAAGTAACTTACTGCCCTTGAATACTGCTGGATAGGAACCATAGGTGGCCAGGCTATTGTCAGGAGTTAGTTACAGGAATTTTATCACCCCTGTGCTGAAAGAATTGGGCTGGTTATTCATCTACCCCCAGGCACAATTCAAACTGCTGGCTTTTACCTTTAAAGCCATAAATGGATTGGGGCCAAGGTACCTGAAGGGCAATCTTCTCCCATACTATCCAGAACATCAGTTAAGATCCACTTCTGCATCCCTGCTCTCTGTGCCCCCTTTTTTTCAGAGGTGAGGAAGGTGGCTACTAAAAAGAGGGCACTTTCCGTGGTGGCACCTCACCATTGGAACACCCTCCCTCTTGAGGCTTGTGTCTACATTACTTTTTTTTATGCTCCAGGCTAAACTGCCTCTTTTTACCCAGGGTTTTAATTTGAGCTTTTTATCTTATCAGCCTTTCAATAGTCTGTTACGTTTTATGGATAGCTTTTATGCTGCTTATGTCTAATGGCTTGTGTTTTAATATTGTGCTTTTTAGTTGTAAGCTGCCTTGAACAGGTCTCTGAAAGGTGGCATAAAAATATTCTAAATAAATAAATATGCAGTAGCCTATTTGCAATGCTAGGGATGCCTCCTCTCATATAACCTACTTTTGACCTTGGCTCATTCTCTGGATGCCTTCTCCATCTGAGGTTCACTAAGATAGAAGGACTTATCTCTTGTGGACTTTCATTCCTGTAAACCCAGGTACATTATTTATAGTTGTGAGTCCCAGATTATGGAACATCCTCCTGTGACAGATTTTTGAAGTGCCTATATTAATTTCATTTAGTTGTCAAATGACTGTCCAGGGCTTTGATCAATTGATTTATGTTTGTTGCTGTGTATAGGTTTTGTTTTCTTCTTGCTTTCTCTGCTCTATAACTCTTTCAATTTGTTGGATTGCTTCTGCTTATCTTTCACCTATAGCTTTACTTGTTTCTAACCTCAATTTTGTTGTGAATTGCATTGTGAACTTTTTAAACAGAAAAACCAACTCATACTTTTTTCTAACCAAATAAAATAAGTATTCTTGCCTTCAAAAAACAAGTTAACGATTTTTTTATTCTACCATGTTTCTTTTTAATTTGATGGTTTAACATCATTTTAATGCTGCTTTTAGTATTCTGTTACTGTTATTATTTTTTAATATTGGTAAACGTATTTTTGTGCTTTAATTTAAAAAAAAGCATCTCGTGAGACAAAAGTAGTTTATCATTTTTAGCTGCTTTGGAGGCCTGCTGCTGAAAACCAGGATTAAAAAAAATATAAGAAAAGAAAAAAAAGTTTGTGGGCATGGTCTTTCTTTTGTTTTTCAGTCCAGTACAATAGAGTCTATTTCAGTGGCTAGTGCTTTAAAATCTCTGCATTTTTTTACCATCCTAAAGATAAAGGAAAGAACATGACACCTGGAGAAGATAAAGGTTTACTGAGGTCATTGTCAGAAATCATAATAATAAGTTGCCTGGCGCAGGTTTGGCACTGCTGCTTATTCATCTGCTGGAAGAGCCACTTCTGTCAGAGAAAGTCTTCTTAGGCTGAAGGAAGGTTTCAAACTTTGCTGACTAGAGAGGTAGGATACCAGCCATTACCTGCTTGAAGGTTCAGGAAAGGGCAAGGAAGCATCCAGATGTCACTCAAAGGGTGATGAAGATGACATATCTATGTGGCTTCTTCTGTTTCTTTCTCAGCCAGATAAGTAGGAGCAAACCATTAAGGGCTGCACTGCATCAACTTTCCCCAATGGCAAAGAGGACAGGAAAGGGAATGAAGGGGGGAAAAAACCAAGGAAGGCAGTTGTAATTCAAGAAAAACTGGGTCATGTCAAGGTCATGAAGATGACCTTTTAAAAGGCACCTTGTGTCCTGCTGTGCTATTCACAGCACATATAAAGAACAAAAAAGACTCACTCCTGTCATTAGTAATCAATCTCCTAAGTTTTAACCTCAATGTAGGAAAACTTCATACTCTTTAGTAGTCCAAGTGCAGTACCTACAAGACTCACATGGTGGAGAGAATCCTTTTAACTCCATCCCCTCCATCCAGCAGCCCTCTTGCTCCCTTTTTTGCACCCTCTGCAGTTATCCAAAAGGGGTGTAGATGTAGGGCCCTTTACTACAGAGCATCTTTATTGTATCTTGGGTAGAACACATGTACTTCAGGTCAATCTATATTGAGGACCACTGTTTGGTGTATACCAGGGTCCCATTTTGAGCAGTGCTTCATTAACAAATAGAGAGGAATTAATAAAGAACAGGCAGGATAATAGAACAAATTGGTTTTTATTGAAAAAATAGAGAATAGAAATAAAGGTTGCAATAGACACAATAAATGCCAAATACAGTGCGTGCACATACACATAGCTGATATGTAGTCAAAAACCTATGGCCTGGACAGCTAAAGAGATATGCAACAATACTAAGAATATCACTGTGCTTTAATATGATTGATCTTATTGTTGTATCGCTTATTGTTAAAATTGATAAATAAAGTGTATATATATATATGAAAAATAAACCTAAAATAAACCATATATATAAAATAAACCTATATATATATATATATATATATATATATATATATATATATATATATATATATATATATATATATATATATAATAAACCCTAAGATAAGATACTTGCAATCTGGAAGGGGTTTGCTAAGGGAAGGGGGAAGAGACAGAGAAATACAAGCTTGATCCTGACAGAAGGAGTAGTCCAGGAGGGTCCATGGAGGGAAATAAAAGACACACAATAATGCTGTGCATCAGTTATCCCAGGAGTTTAGAAGCAAAAGAACAAAAAATAGTGCTGTGCCCAAGGCCTGCTCAAAGTCTCCGTAGAAGATCTTATGTAGCATCACAGGGGAAGTAGGTACTGTGATCCTGCTACGAGGTTATTGGGGGGAATTGAGCTTACTTTAATGGACAGATAATCATATTATCTGGGTTTTTTGAATCCCATAGATCAGAATTGGAATGTGCGGGAGGGGAATTTGGATCTTACTGGATAGTTTGAAACTAACAGCTTTCAAATTCAGGTGGGAAGGATTGAGAAATATTACAGAAGAAATTTCACAAGTTATGTTACCTGAATGGCTACATGTGTTTGCACCCCCTTCTCTAATGACAGTACTCTGACCATGTTTTAGATTACACATTAGTACCCACAGGTATATTAACATGCAGGAATCTTTTCCTATGTATATCAGGGTCCTATAGCTGGTGCTACTTCTGACTACTAGGAAATGATTGTGGGAGTGGGGTTGAGGGGAAGGATTTCCTGGACCTGCTCTCTTCCAGTGACTTGACAAATACACTGGAGAACTAACCAGCTAAAACACTTACAGTGGGGAATTACCAAGGCATGACACTTATGGACTATAATGAGGTCTTACTACAAACAGATAAATAATGGAATAGCAATGAAAACACACAACAGGAAAAATACTAAGAACGTGACAGAGCAACACTGTAAGACATTTGATTTACCACTTCCTATAGCATAAACAACTATATACTGAAACCAGAAAGCTTAAGGACTAGAATGGAGTTTAACTACAAGTATATAAATGAACAGAGGAACTAAAATCAGGGCACAGGCTAGAAAGAATAAAACAAAGAACATATCAGCAAATAATGGAATATTCACTTGCACACATTCCATGTCTCAAGCAGTTTTAGATCTAAGTCTACCATAAATCAGAAGTTTCAAAGTTTAATGAGGACTTAATGTGTGGACCTCCTGAGTGTTCTAGTGTATGTTTAAGTGAGGGTGTGATAATGAAATTATACAACCTTTTCTGTAACATGTTCTGGTTGAGATGCACTCCACTTGAACTCCAACAGGGTGGATTATTCAAGCAGATTTTAAAGGGATCAATCTGTAAGCATCTGAAGGACCACTCAGTGATCCAGGGAAGTCAGCATGGTTTTGTCCCTAACAGATCTTGCCAGACCAACCTGGTTTCCTTCTTTGATCGAGTGACCAAGTTACTGGATTGGGGGAACTCTGTTGATGTGATTTATCTGGATTGGTCCCCCATAAGGTCCCCCATGACATTCTGATGGGCAAACTGGAAGACTGTGGACTGGACTATAGGACAGTTCTGTGGATAGGGAACTGGTTAGAGGACTGCACCCAAAGAGTGGTGGTCAACGGCATTTCATCAGATTGGAGGGAGGTGTCCAGTGGGGTGCCGCAGGGCTCGGTTTTGGGCCCGGTACTTTTCAATATTTTTATCAATGAAGGGCTGAAAGGGCATAAACCAATCTAAAAGTTTGCACAAGCAAACTTTTTAAACAGCCTTATTTGCATTTTGTACAGGTAACCCCAAAATAAGATTTTCTTTGCCTTTTTTGGGGACACTTTTTATCCCTAGGTCACAGTTGCCTTCTTTATTGTACTTACTCTCAGGTTGTGATTGTTTCTTCTATGTCTCTTTAGTTCCTTTTCTTTGTGCCATTTTCACGTTTTTCTTTGGGCTCTGTTCTACACAATTGCAGCCAAAGATTCTTTTTAACTGCTGGCTCCCTTTTTGCTCCCTACCTTTTATTGTTCCGCAGCATCCCTTTGCTTTTTCTGGGAGAAGCCTAATCATAGAATCATAGAGTTGGAAGGGGCCATACAGACTATCTAGTCCAACCCCCTGCCCAGTGCAGGATCAGCCTAAAGCATCTCTGACAAATATTCATCCAGCCTCTTCTTGAAAACTTTCAGTGAAGGGGAGCTCACTTTTGAACTACTATGACTGTGAAAAAGTTCTTCCTAATACCCAGCCGGTACCTTTGTGCATGTAATTTAAGCCCATTGTTTCGAGTCCTACCCTTTCATTCTGGCTATGATTAGAGAGTGCAGTACTTGGCTATGCAGCAGGAAAATAGCAGCTAAGTGAGTGATTAATCTCACTTGTCCTGGTATCTTTATTATTGGGGTGAAAGACTTCCTTGAAGAAGATCCTTAACAAGTCTTACTATGGTTACTCTAATATCTCTATGTTTGGAATGAATATTGGGGTGCATACTGTGAATATTGTAGATGAGAAACACTTCTGTTCTCTTGATTAATCAAATGGATGAATGGGTTGTTGGACAATTTATAGGAAAGATATAAAGAAAAGTAACCCTCCTGTGTTAAAGTGGTTCTTACCAGTTTATTCAGGGTGTGGCATGGGAATCATTATATCTATATGATTTTAATTAACTATTTTATCTAGCAATGCCTGAAAGGCTTGCTCTTGTGCCTATAGGCAGAAAGCAGAAAGGAGAAATATGGGGAGGGGAGCAGCAACATCTTTTTGATCACAAGCCTTTCTTCTCTGTATATGCAAAAGGGGAGCAGAAGTCCTTGCCTTGCTTCTAGAGAGCTGAATTTTACTGTGGATGCTATGGGTCTTTTGGGGAGGGTCAGACAACCCAGAACATGCAATCCAGAGGGTGAAGGTGACACTGTGTGTGTGCTATCTACATGCACCCTGTGTCTGTGTTGTGGGCAGGGCTATTTTTGGGGTAGCAGCTTCCCTAAGGTGCAACTAACTAGCTTCTAGTTACGATATCTTTGTACATTTCAGCAGCATGGATGTTGTGCCATCACAGTTATATTTGGGGGATAAAAGATTGGGTGGGATGAATGACTTGATATGGGATAGATGATAAGATTGTGTCCTGGATGTATGCCTTTCATATCATTTCATGAATAAGGGCTGTTATTATTGTCAAACTTAGAGATGCCTCTGAGGTTCTGGATGGGGAAGTGGATGATGAGATTGTCTTCTGTATGTATCTTTTCCACAGGAGGCCCTATTCATATGTGGGAGTGCTCAGCAGACGTTTCAGATTTTCCAGGGAGCCCATCATGCATGATTGTGCTTTATTTCACATGTACTTCTGGTCTCAGGAGAACCTGATATAAGGAAACAGATGATTAGCCCGTGTATTCAATGCAGGGAGGGAGGGTGTCCAATGACTGGCTCACTTGGTGGGCTCTACTGCCTTTGCTTGTTTCCCCTGCTCTTGCCTGTAGGAAGTTTTCCTTCCTTTTTGTCCTTCAATTCTCTCACTTTCTCTGCCCTTACTTCCCTTGCCAACCCTTTCCATCCCTTTTCCAGCCCCTCCTCTTTTCTTCCTTTTCTTCCTGCTGCCTCTGCCTTCTCTGTCTCTTCCTCCTGGGCTCACACATCTATATCAGTTCTCACTTTCTCCACCACCTCACTGACCCACTTGCTCTCTTACTCACTAACCTTGCTGCCTGTCTTCCTGTAGTGCCATTGCCACTTATGCCTGCCTGGCTCACAGGGGCACCTCTCCCCCACTGGTTTCTTCTTTCTCCTCTTGCTGCTTGGTGCCTTTCCCCTCTTGCTCTTCTGCTGCTGCCTCAGACTTCTCCTCCACCTTTCCTTCCTTGCCTTTGTCTCTCTTCTCTGCCTCATCCATCAACAACACTGCTGTCTGCTCCCTTCCCCATTACCTGTGGTGTCATCACTGTCCCCCTCCCGCTGGCCCACTGCCCACCCTTCCTTTCCCTGATACCTCTACAGCAGCCAGTTTCCTTCATGCAGCCTTTTCTCTCCATTACTGAGTCGCTGGGCTCCCCATTTCCCTGCCTCAAAGCTTCCCTCCCTCCCTCAACCACCAGCCAGCTGATTCAGTGACAGTGGCTATGCTGCTTCTGCTTAAGAACAAATATTGCTTCTTCAGTTGGTAGATTTTTTTAGAAGTCCCTGTTGTTTGTTTACATTTTTGAATTTTTCTGCAACCTGCAGACGTCCCCAAGTTTATAGAAATCTCTCCTTTCTCTGTACATGACCTCAATCCACAGATTAAAACATCAGAAGATGGGGCCATGTTAAGGGTTAGATATATTGTTTTTTGTTAGAATTAAACCAAGAAATATACAGAACAAATGAAAGAGATTGGAAAAGTTACACTTCATCTCCTGAACAATGGATGTCCAACATTGGGGGGAACTGCAACTACCACCCCCCCAAACTGGTTAGCTATGCAAAACTAGTTAGCTGTATGAAACTACCTCCACCCCCCATCATTAAATACATCATTGGTTAAGGATTCACAGCAGATTCCTTAGTTTAAGCAAATGACCTGCATTATTCCTGCACACCCAATTGGTTCCTAACCAACCCTATGATGAGGTCTATTTAAATAACATCTGAAGAACAACAGTGTGAAGCAGGGAGCAAAAAAAAAATCCTGGCCAATGTGGTATAAGGCAGTACAAGTGTACTGTAGTCATTAGTGTATTGGACTGGGATCTCAGAGACCCAGATCTGAATCCCCACTGAGCCATGGATGCTTGCTGCATGACCCTGGACCAGTCACACTCAGCTTAACCTATGTCACAGTGTTGGTTGCCCATCAGTTACTAGGCTCAATTCAAGGTTTTGCCTATCACATACAAAGCCTTCCATGGCCTTGGTCCCTCATATCTATGGGACTGCCTTTCTCCCTATACTCCATCACAGCAGCTTCATTCATCTGAACAGGGCCTTTTGGAGTTCCCGCCCAGCTTATGGGAAAAATCAACAACTGTCTGTACACATGCATTCTCTGTGGTGCACCCCTCCCCCACAAACCTTATTGAATGGCATGCCCTAAGAAGTCAGGAAAACTTTCACTGCTTCCCCCAAACTATGTGAAACCAAATTATTCAAGAGGGCTTTTTTGCACAGATAACAAGGCTGTGCTGTAAGGAAATGTTTTTATAAAAGGATAGGGACTGTGAACTATACTATGGGGTGCTGTATGTTGCTGTATGTTCCTACTGATCAATTTCTATGTCACTTAATATGTCGTGTCAAATTGCTTATGTTTTGTTTCAGCATTGTATAAACTCTGTATTGGATTTTCTGCTTATTTTCATTTTCTGTAATCTATACCACATTGTATTGTCCGTTTGAATATCCCAGCCATTGATTTACACTGTGTAATCTGCCTTGAGTTTTAGTGAGAACGGCAAACTATAAATAATAATCATAACTAGGGTAAAATGGAAGAGAAAAATGAAAGCTGCTTTGGGAGCTGTGAAGCCCCAAGGCCAGAGGCCATGTCTCCCTGGATTGGGGCCATTGTTATTCCACATGGTCAGAGATGAGACAATACACCAGAACTATGAAGCTTGTACTGTAATGGTGTAGTTCTTGTACACTGCCAACTTCCAAGATCCACCACCATCCTGTGGCCTAGTGTAAGGTTCTGCCAAGTAACTCTCAAAGACTTCACTGCATGAGTCCAGGAACTGCATGCATTAAAGTATTTTATTTAATAAGCTACTAGTTCATTCACTGTTACATTCTTTGCCAGGAAGCCCCCGGCCCCCAAACTTACTGGGGCCGGCATTTGCGGGGCACGCTGCACTGGGAGGAGGCAGGAATGTCCTTCCCTGGGACGGCTCCGCAGCAAAGTGTGAGGCTGCAAAGCCGTGCACTTTGCACGCTTCAAACTACCCAGCTGGCCAATCAGGGGAGCCAGCTGGGTTTTAGGAAGGTGGGAGCCATTACTGGACCTGAGAAGCAGAGGCTTCTATCAGGTGCTCCCACCTCCTATATATCGGAGCTGGCCCCGGGATCCCTGCAGTTGGCTCCAGTGCAGCGATCCCCTCCCTCCCGTTAGTTTAGTTTAGTTGTTGGTGGGGACTGGGGGGACTGGCAGGCCAGTTGTGAGAATTGTATTAGGGTTAGGATTTGTTTCAGCTGAAAACGTTGGCTTATGTGCACTCAACTGGGTTTATGGAAGTATTTCGGGCAATGTTCTGCGGTTCTGTCACAACTTTAAGGTCTGGCGGTTTGGGCGTTGGGCACCAATCCCTTGGGGAAAACAGCCCCTGCGTGGCACTGTTTTCCCCATAGATGGCAATCCCCATAAGGGATCCTGGACCAGGCATGGTAGTGGTAAGGCCAGCTCGGGGGCAGACGGAGCATGCCTGTGCCCAGGTGACGGGGAGCTACGCAGTGGCTACCGCCCAGTGTGGCTCCATTAACGTCATCCCACAGTTTCCCCTTTCAGCAGGCGGGCTGAAAGGGTGAGGGGTCATCGACTGGCAGGCAGGTCAGTCAATGCTGGGATCCATGCCCTACGTGGCCATCGCTCCTTTCTGTTATGTAACCAATAAAGTTGTGGCCTGTTTCATCCATCATCAAGCGTCAGCGTGTCTTTCTTGCACAAGTGACCCAGGCCCATAGAGCTGTCACCACAATGGCATTTCTCTACAAGCACATAACATATATAGGATTCTAAGCCCAGCCCCAGAGTTCCCACCCCCCTTCAGGAAATAGTTAGCTAATTTTAATAGATGGGCAGCAAGATACAGCAGAGGTGATGTGAGAGAAACTCCAAGGCCATGAGGCCCAGGTGAAAGAGAAACTACAGGCTGAGAAAGAGATAACAGCAGGCTGTTACATTCCAAGCAGAGAATAGTTTTTAACATCAGAGACACCCAGAATCAAGCACGCCTTGCAGAATGCACAGTATGATAGGAGACCTCTTCCTGACACCTAGCCAACTCACAATTCCTTATCTCCATTTGGACACGTTTGGTTGCTTTCCTCATCTGGGTTCTCCCCCAGGTCCTGAAGCTGCTGCCTCATTCTAGAGTTGCTATGAGAAGAGGCATTTATTTTTCTAAAATTTTCTTTTATATAGCAAGCAATTAGTTCCTCTTATTCTCTTTTCCTCCTTCAAAAGAGGAATTCTCTTTGATTTCTCATTCATTTATCTTTAAGATTTTTTAAAAAAAATACCATATGATAGTGTAGATTTTCTCATCTGTGGATTTCTGTCTGTTGTTGGGCCATATGATACAAAGGGTAAAAGCTGTCTGATACAGCAAGGATGCATTCAGACAATTCCTGGCTTGTGTTTGTTTGTTGTTGTTGTTTTGTTTGTTTAATGGCTCACCTTGTTCTTAACTTTTTCATCCATGCTCAAAGTATATAAATATCTGGACTGTGACAGGCGCCCATTGGGAAGACAAGTGGAGGTATAAATAAATAAATTCAAGAAGGACCCTCAAAATTTCTACCTGGCCCCAAAGTAAATGACTAATCCTCCGCTATGTTACCCAAAATGGGTGGGGAGCGCTCTTAAATATGCAATTTGCTAATTCTCTTACTTGATCAGGATGTATAACTTACTATGCCATCTTCTCAGCATTGTTTTTCAGAAAGTAGGGAATGGTCAAAAGTGTTCCCAGTACAATTGTATATCAGGACCTGAACTCCATAATCCAATATTATCCCTAGCTACCAAACACTAACTTGAATAAATATTTCTTTTATTATATTAAAAATGAATATTTTATTTTATGAAAAATAAATATTTCTTTTATAGCCCAGAAAACCCACAACAACCATTTCTTTTATTGTTTCCAGAAAATGTCCAGTCCTGGGCTTTGATAAATCTCTATGGAAAGATATTCCACAATAACTTTGTGCATTCATCGTACGATCCTGAAGTTCTAACGAGACAGATATATGGTAAATTTGAGGGGATTCTGAGTAGATATTAGAGATCAGAAAGGAGGGATTATAGAAATAAGCTTTTAGAGATTGTGGAACTAGGTCATTTAATTTTTATAAATCATCAGCAATGCACTGGAATAAATATAACAGGAAACCTGTGAAGACATGGAAGGACTGCTACAGTACGCCATGATGTTCCACAACCACTAGAAGATAAAGTGTATCATTTTGAACCCGTGTAAATTTTCTATCAAGGTCAGTCCTAGTTATAATACAAGAAAGTCTATCCTCAGAGTTAAAATGTATAATTGCTATTTTCTAATAACCATGTCTGAATCTTAAAAGTTCATTGAGAGGGACACAAATGTTATCTGAGCCCAGGAGGAAGTTGTGGTGAAGAAGAAAAATAAACTTGCATGCTAATATTCTAAGATAGGCAAGGAGGGATCTCTGTAATAGCTAACTTCCCTGAAGTTAAATAATATAATTTATGCACATATTAAATTATACAACTGATCAGACTCCAGTTTTCCTCAACTGCTGCCTACTTTGGCCAGCTACCTTAATTAGAAATGATCCCAGGCAGATCTCTAATGATTTTGATAATTGCTAGTCATATATGTGCTTTATGCTGTTTCACTCTCTTGGGTTGCAATCCTAATTTCACTTATTCTGTAGCAATTTAATTTAAATTTAATGAGCTTATTTCAATATCAGTGGCTTGAGGATTGTCTTCTTTCCCTTACTACTCAATTGACGCCTATATGGCAAATATACAACAAGCATACCTATATATATATATATGTTTGTGTGTGTGTGTGTGTGTGCCATGATGGGGACCGCAGGCCGGAAGCAGGATGGGACCAGGTGGCAATGCTTGCCCCCCACCTTCACCCAGCTGGTATTAGGAGTGAGGTAGCTGGCAATGCCCACCACTCAACCTAACCCAGCTGATAGTAGTAGTGGAGGAGGTGGCAATGCCCACCGCCTGCTTTCACCCAGTTGATATTAGGAGCAGAGCAGGTGGCAATGGCCACCCCCACCTTAACACAGCTGGTACTAGGAGCGGAGCAGGTGGCAATGCCCTCTCATCGCCTTAACACAGCTGGTATTAGGAGCAGAGCAGGTGGCAATGACTACTGCCTGCCTTAAACCAGTTCATATTAGAAGCAGAGCAGGTGGCAATGCCCTCTCCCCACCTTAACCCAGCTGGTATTTAGAGCAGAGCAGGTGGCAATGCCCACCCCCTTTAAGTCAGCTGTGATCAGGAGCAGAGCAGATGGCAATGCCCACTGCCCACCTTAATGTTGCTGGTATTAGGTGCAGAGCAGGTGGCAATGCCCACCCCCCTTTGAACCAGTTGGGATCAAGAGCGGAGCAGTTGGCAATGCCCGCCCTCACGTTAACCCAGCTGGTATTAGGAGCGGAGCAGGTGGAATTTCCCCTCCCACCTTAACACAGCTGTGATTAGGAGCAGAGCAGGTGGAAATGCCACCCAGACCTTAACCCAGCTGGTATTAGGAGCGGAGAACTTGGTAATGCCCACCCTCTGCCTTCACCCAGCTGGTATTAGGAGCAGAGCAGGTGGCAATGCCCACCCCCCTCTTAACACAGCTGGGATCAGGAGCAAAGTAGATGGCAATGCCCCCCCCCTACCTTAACCTAGCTGGTATTAGGCTCAGAGCAGGTGGCAATGACCATCCTCCTTTGAACCAGTTGGGATCAGTAGTGGAACAGATGGCAGTGCCCACCCCCATCTTAACCCAGCTGGTATTAGGAGCGGAGCAGGTGGAATTTCCCCTCCCACCTTAACACAGCTGGTATTAGGAGTGGAGCACTTGGCAATGCCCACCCCTCCTTCACCCAGCTGGGATCAGAAGCAGATCAGGTAGCTTTGCCCACCCACTGCCTTAACACAGCAGGTATTAGGAGCAGAGCAGGTGGCAATGCCCACCCTCCACTTTAACCCAGCTGGAATCAAAAGCAGAGCAGGTGACAATATTCATCTCCCTTCACTCAGCTGGGATTGGGAGCAGATCAGATGGCAATGCTCGCCCTCCTTCACCTGACTGGGATCAGAAGTGGAGCAGGTGACAATGCCCCCCTTAATCCAGCTGGTATTAGGAGTGGAGCAGTGGCAATGCCCACCGCCCGCCTTAACGCACCTGGTATTAATGGTGGAGCGGGTTGCAATGACCACCCCCCACCATCATCCATTCGGGATGAGGAGTGGAGCAGGTGGCAATGTCCACCTCGCACCTTCACCTGGCTGGGATCAGGCAAAGAGCAAGAGGCAATGCCCTTCTTCCCTTCACCCAGCCAGAATAAGGAGCAGAGGAAGTTGGTATGCCCACCCTCTTCAACCCACTAGAATAAGCCACTGAGCAGGTGGCAATGCCCACCCTTTCTTGACCCTGCCAGAGTCAGAAGCCAAACATGCAGCAATGCCCGCCCCCCCTTCAACCTGCAAGAATCAGGAACAGAGCAGGTGGCAATGCCCGTACCCCCTTCACCCAGCTGGGATCAGGAGCAGAGCAGGTAGTAAAGCCTGCAGCCCACCTTCACCTGTCAGAATCAGGCAAGGAGCAGAAGGCAATGCCTGATCCCCCCTTCACCCCATCGGGAGCAGGTGGCAATGCTCACCCCCCCTTCATCCAGTTGGTATCAGGCTCGGAGCAGGCAGCAATGCCCACCACCCTTTCACATAGCCAAGATCAGACAGATCAGGCACGAAACAGATGACAATGCCCACTCTCTTCCTTCATCAGCTGGAATCAGTGACAGAGGAGAACTGAATGCCAGCCTGCCCGCCCTCCCCTTTCTAGAGCCCGTTCTATTTTTTTCCCACAATGGGCTTTGTTGCTAGTATGAAATATTGCCAGTTCAAGCTTGGAAAAAGTGCCTGCACATGAGAAAGAGAAGAGGAGACAGAATGCTGATACACTTTACCAGGCCAGATCCATTCCATCCAAAGGTGATGCATGGCTGCATATGGGAAAACTAATCAACAGTCTTAACTTTTGGTTGTTGTGGATTTTCCGGGCTGTATATCCGTGGTCTTGGCATTGTAGTTCCTGACGTTTCACCAGCAGCTGTGACTGGCATCTTCAGAGGTGTAGCACCAAAAGACAGAGATCTCTCAGTGTCACAGTGTGGAAAAGATGTAGGTCATTTGTATCTACTCAGGAGGGGTGGGTTTGAGCTGAGTCATCCTGTAAGAGTTTCCCAGGGTGTGGAATGCTAATGGCGGGAGGCTTCACTGTATCCTGAGGAGGTTCTTTTGCATATGGATTGGTACTTGATGTGCTAATCTTCTCTGCAGGGCTATTGTCGGGGATAGAATGTTTTGTTAGCCTGGTGTTTTTCAGAACTGGAAACCATGCTCTGTTCATTCTTAAGGTTTCTTCTTTCCTGTTGAAGTTTTGCTTATGCTTGTGAATTTCAATGGCCTCCCTGTGCAGTCTGACAAAGTAGTTGGAAGTGTTGTCCAGTATTTTGGTGTCCTGGAATAAGATACTGTGCCCTGTTTGCGTTAGGCTATGTTCAGCCACTGCTGATTTTTCAGGTTGTCCAAGTCTGCAGTGTCTTTCATGTTCTTTTATTCTTGTCTGGATGCTACGCTTTGTGGTCCCGATGTAAACTTGTCCACAGCTGCAGGGTATACGGTATACTCCTGCAGAGGTGAGGGGGTCTCTACTGTCTTTTGCTGATCGTAGCATCTGTTGTATTTTTCGGGTGGGTCTGAACACTGCTTGAAGGTTATGCTTTTTCATAAGCTTTCCCATCTGATCAGTAATTCCTTTGATATATGGCAAAAACACTTTTCCTGTAGGAGACTGTTTTTCCTTGGTTGTTTGATTCATCCTGGGTTTGATTGCTCTTCGGATTTCATTTCTGGAGTAGCCATTTGCCTGAAGTGCATGGTTTAGATGATTAATTTCCTCACTGAGAAAGTGCAGCTCACATATCCGTCTTGCACGATCCACTAATGTTTTCATTATGCCTCTTTTCTGTCGGGGGTGGTGATTGGAGTTTTTGTGTAAGTACCGATCAGTGTGAGTTGGTTCCCTGTAGACCTTGTGACCTAACTGAAAGTTTGCTTTGCGGATGACCAAGGTATCCAGGAATGGGAGTTTTCCCTCGATTTCTTTCTCCATTGTGAATTGTATGTTCAGGTGGATGTTGTTGAGATGATTCAAAAACCCCATCAATTCTTCGTCCCCATGGCTCCAAATGATAAATGTATCATCCACAAACCGGAACCATACACTAGGTTTGTGGGGTGCTGATTCTAGAGCTGTTTTTTCAAAATGTTCCATATAGAAGTTTGCTATAACTGGGCTGAGCGGGCTCCCCATGGCCACCCCATCCATCTGTTCATAGAATTCGTTGTCCCATTGGAAGTAACTGGTTGTCAGACAATGGTGGAATAAGGCTGTTACATCCTCTGGGAAAATCTGATTAATAAGTGCAATAGTGTCTTTTACTGGAACCTTGGCAAATAGGGATACAACATCAAAACTGACAAGTATGTCTTGTGGATTGAGTTTCAGAGAACTGATTTTGTTGATGAAATCTGCTGAATCTTTGATGTAAGATGAGGTTTTCCCGATGTGGTCCTGCAGGAGATCTGCCAGATGTCTAGCTAATTCATATGTCAGTGAACCAATGGCACTCACAATGGGTCGGAGTGGGACTGAATCCTTATGTATTTTGGGGAGTCCATATAGTATAGGTGGCTGTGCTTCAGTCTTGCATAGTTTTCTGTGCGTGTCGGGATGTAGTGAGGAATTCTTGATCAGCGCATTTGTTAGCCTGGTGATTTTGCAAGTGGGATCTCGTTTTAGTTTTTTGTAGGTGGAGGGGTCCAGGAGTTCCTTAATCTTCTTTTTGTATTCCTCTGTTTTCATGATCACTGTAGCATTGCCTTTATCAGCTGGTAGAATGATGATGTCTGGATCTGCATTGAGGGTCTTGATGGCATTTCTCTCTTTGCGTGTTATATTGCTGGTGGGAAGCTTTGCCTTTCGTAGAATCCTGGCTGTCTCTCCTCTTATTTCCTCAGCTTCCTCTTCAGGTAGATGACGAATGGCAGCTTCTACATTTGCAATGATGTCTTCCACAGGAATTCTGGTGGGGGTGACTGCAAAGTTTCCTCCCTTTGCCAAGACGGAGGTTTCTTCTGGTGAGAGTTGACGGTCTGTCAGATTGATGACAATGCGTGCATTGTCGAGCATTGGGCTTGTCTGGGAGGAAGAATTGATGGGGTTTTTGAATCATCTCAACAACATTCACCATTCATACTATATGGACTCCCCAAAATACATAAGGATTCAGTCCCACTCCGACCCATTGTGAGTGCCATTGGTTCACTGACATATGAATTAGCTAGACATCTGGCAGATCTCCTGCAGGACCACATCGGGAAAACCTCATCTTACATCAAAGATTCAGCAGATTTCATCAACAAAATCAGTTCTCTGAAACTCAATCCACAAGACATACTTGTCAGTTTTGATGTTGTATCCCTGTTTGCCAAGGTTCCAGTAAAAGACACTATTGCACTTATTAATCAGATTTTCCCAGAGGATGTAACAGCCTTATTCCACCATTGTCTGACAACCAGTTACTTCCAATGGGACAACGAATTCTATGAACAGATGGATGGGGTGGCCATGGGGAGCCCGCTCAGCCCAGTTATAGCAAACTTCTATATGGAACATTTTGAAAAAACAGCTCTAGAATCAGCACCCCACAAACCTAGTGTATGGTTCCGGTTTGTGGATGATACATTTATCATTTGGAGCCATGGGGACGAAGAATTGATGGGGTTTTTGAATCATCTCAACAACATCCACCTGAACATACAATTCACAATGGAGAAAGAAATCGAGGGAAAACTCCCATTCCTGGATACCTTGGTCATCCGCAAAGCAAACTTTCAGTTAGGTCACAAGGTCTACAGGGAACCAACTCACACTGATCGGTACTTACACAAAAACTCCAATCACCACCCCCGACAGAAAAGAGGCATAATGAAAACATTAGTGGATCGTGCAAGACGGATATGTGAGCTGCACTTTCTCAGTGAGGAAATTAATCATCTAAACCATGCACTTCAGGCAAATGGCTACTCCAGAAATGAAATCCGAAGAGCAATCAAACCCAGGATGAATCAAACAACCAAGGAAAAACAGTCTCCTACAGGAAAAGTGTTTTTGCCATATATCAAAGGAATTACTGATCAGATGGGAAAGCTTATGAAAAAGCATAACCTTCAAGCAGTGTTCAGACCCACCCGAAAAATACAACAGATGCTACGATCAGCAAAAGACAGTAGAGACCCCCTCACCTCTGCAGGAGTATACCGTATACCCTGCAGCTGTGGACAAGTTTACATCGGGACCACAAAGCGTAGCATCCAGACAAGAATAAAAGAACATGAAAGACACTGCAGACTTGGACAACCTGAAAAATCAGCAGTGGCTGAACATAGCCTAACGCAAACAGGGCACAGTATCTTATTCCAGGACACCAAAATACTGGACAACACTTCCAACTACTTTGTCAGACTGCACAGGGAGGCCATTGAAATTCACAAGCATAAGCAAAACTTCAACAGGAAAGAAGAAACCTTAAGAATGAACAGAGCATGGTTTCCAGTTCTGAAAAACACCAGGCTAACAAAACATTCTATCCCCGACAATAGCCCTGCAGAGAAGATTAGCACATCAAGTACCAATCCATATGCAAAAGAACCTCCTCAGGATACAGTGAAGCCATTAGCATTCCACACCCTGGGAAACTCTTACAGGATGACTCAGCTCAACCCCACCCCTCCTGAGTAGATACAAATGACCTACATCTTTTCCACACTGTGACACTGAGAGATCTCTGTCTTTTGGTGCTACACCTCTGAAGATGCCAGCCACAGCTGCTGGCGAAACGTCAGGAACTACAATGCCAAGACCACGGCAATACAGCCCGGAAAACCCACAACAACCATCAGGAGGGTGGGTTTGGGCTGAGTCATCCTGTAAGAGTTTCCCAGGGTGTGGAATGCTAATGGAGGGAGGCTTCACTGTATCCTGAGGAGGTTCTTTTGCATATGGATTGGTGCTTGATATGCTAATCTTCTCTGCAGGGCTATTGTAGGATGTAGAGTATTTTGTTAGCCTGGTGTTTTTCAGGACTGGAAACTATGCTCTATTCATTCTTAAAGTCTCTTCTTTCCTGTTGAAGTTGTGTTTATGCTTATGAATTTCAATGGCTTCCCTGTGCAATCTGACGAAGTAGTTGGAAGTGTTGTCCTGTATTTTAGTGTCCTGGAATAGGATACTGTGTCCTGTTTGAGTTAGGTTATGTTCAGCCACTGCTGATTTTTCCGGATGGCCAAGTCTGCAGTGTCCTTGAATCTGAAGTTTTCCTTGAATCTGAAGTTTTTATCTAAGAAGTAATTTTCAATCAAGAAGGAGGAAGATAACATCTTTTAATCTTGCAGTGCTTCCTTTAGAAAGCTGGTTTTGGTGTCCCAAATACATTGAACAATTTTCTAAACAGCAAAATAATTTTAAATTAATACCTCCTATTTATATACATAGCCCTTTTCATCATGATGGAAAGCCACTGCACATTTAGGATTATGTTGTAGTGGATAATGCTGCAAACATTCTCAGTAAAATCACTTTATCTGCTTGGAACTGTAACTATCTATGTAATGGAAAGAGGAATGGTTTAAAGACTACAGTGTTGCACAACAATTTAAGAAAAGTCACTGCTAAACAAAACTCAGAGGATATTTTGTCCAAGCAGAAGATGCAATAAGCAAAACCAAAGTCAATGAGGTCCTGCTACAGGTTTGATCTCATGTGGTTGCCATGTACCAAGAAAAGAGTTATTTTTATAGAAGTCCTGATACTATGGTTCTCTGCTTGTCCTCCTCTCTTGGCTGTTGCTGCTGAATGTTTTCTACATAAGACTATGATAGCCTGTTGCAGGGGAATACCCCCTCCCCCCAATCAAAACAAGAACAGCCCATATAAAAGCTTTTGCATCAATGGCAATGCAAGTCTATATTCCCCACTCCTTCTCTCTGTAATCTATTCTAGACATCAGCCCCAAGTGTTATGCCTTAACTTCCTTGCTATGCTAACATGCTGAATTTTTCCCTATGTCTCCCACTGGTGAGAATTCAAACATGATCTCTTAACTGCTGTCTGAAGTGGTACAATCCAGGCACAGTTAATAATCAATCAGCTATTTCTTTCAACTAGGTCTGAGACAGGCACAGGCTGTCTAAAGTTAGCATCTGGCTTTAATGAGCATGGTGGGTGTAAGAGGAAAAAATGTACCCACTTCTTCCCAGGACAATTTCTAAGCATTGTGGTAGAACCTAAATATATGATGCTGCTGTCTGCACTATCCCCTAAATTTTCCATTGTACTGTTGCATTTTATTAATCCTACTTAGGCCTGCTGAGATCAAACCATCATTCATTGTTTTCTGACATATTTATATCTTGTAATACTTGTAGGCAGTCATTCCATGCCACATAAACATCTAATTCATTAAACCCTTGCATCTTCCAGACAGATTGTTAAAAATAAAGCACTCCAAAACAAAATAGGAATTATACAGATTTAACCTAACCACAGGTACACAAAAGATTCTGTTTTACAAGATAATTTCTGAACAAAAATAACATCTACCTTCTGTATTCTTTCTAAAAGTATTTTGTCATTAACTAAAGATGACAGCATTTAAGCAAACACACCTGAGACAGCAGGATGAGAAACCACTGGCTGAAAGAAACAGAAGGAGGATGTCAGAAATGAAAAAGAGAGAACATCTGGGAATATCCTTATAGATGAGACAAATTTTCAAGCAACATAAGGCATTTAGCTTGGTGTTCATATTCACCATAGATACATTTTTCAGGGAGATCAGATTAGGCTACTATTTTGAAGTATAGTTCAACTTGATTTTTTGCAGCTTCTTTCTTTACCCAAACAGTATCTTAACAAATAATATCCATAGTAGTTTTTTATTGCAGTTTTAAAAGACTATACCATTCAGTTCTACAACATGGATTTAGGGGAGGAAGAAGTGTGAGAAGGCATTACTTCCCAAATCCGAAGTTACTTCACTTCATTCAAATATGTTAGACAACCATGATAACAATAAATTAGCCAGAGTGTATCCACATGGCAACTTTCTGTGCTCTTGGTTTGACCCATTTACTTCAGGGGTCCCCAGCATGGTGCCTATGGGTGCCATGATGTCTTTTAACACCATTCTGGCAGCTAGGGGTGTGCAAGGAAAAAACTTTCGGCTTTCTTGTTTCGGGATTACCCGAAACAAGATTCTCTACCGTCATTAGCCGAAAGCCGAAACAAGAATCTCTTTCGGGATTCGGGATTCGGCATTATTTCGGCATTCTTTCGGGATTCTTTCGGGTTTTTTTGCTGGGAAAATGCCTCCGTCTTTCAGGACGCCTGGAGGAGGCATTTTCCCACCAAATAAGCCCAAAATTGGTGGGGACCTTCTTCTAACCCTTCTCTAACAACTACCCAAGTTTCAGACAGATTGGACTTTGGGGGGCCATGTTATGGCCCCCCAAAGCAGGTCCCCCCATCCTCCCCATAAGAAAGCAAAGGAGCAGCATATTGTTAGCATGCTGCTGCTGATCTCTCTTCATTATTTCCTATGGGGAAAAAATGAAGAGGCAGGCTTCCTTTGCCAGGGGTGGCATTTTGCATGCAAAATGCCCCCCAGCCCTCAGGGGCCCTTCTACCACCCCTCCTCCCACCCCCCACCAAGGCTCAGCCTGCTCCCACTTGGGGGGGGCATTTCATGGCCTCCCCAAGTAGGTGCTCTAATCTCTACCACTGACAGCTGGGGGAGGCTTGTGTTGCCAGGGGTGGCATTTTGCATGCAAAATGCCCCCCAACCCTCTGGGGCCCTTCTCCCACCCCTCCTCCCACCCCCCACCAAGGCTCAGCCTGCTCCCACTTGGGGGGGCCATTTCATGGCCTCCCCAAGTAGGTGCTCTCAGCCCCTAAAGTCCACCCCTCACAGCCCCACACAAACCCAGTTCCCCCACCCCAGCTGCCACACACAGACCCAAATCCCCCCAGTAGCCCCTCACAGACCCAAATCCACCCCCACCTGCCCCACACCCACCATAACCCCAGGAACAGGCTGGCCTGCCCTCCCCTTTTGGGAACCCCTAAACTCTCTTTCCCAGGGCAGTTCTGCACAGACAAGGGGTGCCACAATGGTGGCAGTGCCAAATCGTCCCTGGGAAAGAGCACCTGCCCTGGCACACAGACAACCACCCCCCTGACCCCCCCACCACCCGCAGAGAAGGCTGGCCAGCCTGCCCCATTGTTCCCTATGCTGGGAACCAACCTCCCATCAAAGAAGGGAACACAGACACACAATCATTAAGTTTAAAAAACCTTTATTTTCTCATTTTCAAATTACAAGTGGTCAACAAATCACAACATATTACACTTATTGTCCCTCATAGCACAACACAACACAATTAACTACACATCAGAGAATCTTAAACACAATTTTTTTTTTGAAATGGACAAACAGTAAAGTTTTGAACATTACAACAGGTCACATAGTGAGCGGGCACAACAGGGCATGGAAACAGAAGATGATCATAATAACTACCAGCCTAATACAACTCTCCCTCCATAACATGACTTAATGGGGGGGAACCACAGCAACAAAATCCCCCCCCCAACCCTCTGGGGCCCTTCTCCCACCCTTCCTCCCATCCCCCCACCAAGGCTCAGCCTGCTCCCACTTGGGGGGGCCATTTCATGGCCTCCCCAAGTGGGTGCTCTGCTCTCATCTCTACCACTGACAGCTGGGAGAGGCTTGTCTTGCCAGGGGTGGCATTTTGCATGCCAAATGCCACCCTCACCCTCAGGTGCCCTTCTCCCACCCTTCCCCCCACCCCCCACCACATGCATTCCTTGACAATCAAGAAATCTGGAGTTAAATATAATGTGCATGTAAGTCCCTCAAAGACAGAAGCAATATGGAGGTAATGACCCATTTGATTTCCACAACCTCAGACACAATTAGGGATCCGTTTCCCCTTGGTGGGGGATCCCCCACTCTCACCTATCACCCCGAAGGGGGAAAGTCAGTGAATGAGCCTTCAAGGTACGCTCCAGGGGCTGCTGCCGTGATGTCACTGATGTCATCTGGCTGCCCTGAGAGTATGCCTGTGCTTTGCAGTGGGCTGATTTGGGCCCTACAGGCCAAAGCAGGATCCCTTGTGGCCCAAATCTGCCTGCTGTGAATTGTGCGTGCTCCCCAGCCTTGTGTGATGATCACATCACCTCCTAGAACAGACATCATCATGCCAGAGCATTGCCATTAAATGATCATGCGTGTGTGAACAGACCCTAAGTATCCTGTAGGCTTCAGTGATGGTATAGTAATGTTTTCACTCACATTATAGAGAGAGAGAGAGACAGAGAAGGGGGGGAGGCACTGAAGCTAGATTATTTCTTCTATTTTACTGTCCCCTTCCAAAGCCAGGGTGGCATTGGCACAATGCCCCCCTCCCCCCGGCCAGAGCCTTAGTACCAGTATGCATTGACAGGCCCATGCATCATAGTCCTTTTTGAGACCCAGCCAAGTTGTGCCTTTTGGAGAAAAATGTTCAAGTTGCTGGTGGGGGTATGAACAATTTTTAGATATCCACTGTAGTGCAATGGCTAGAGAGTTGGTCTAGAATCTGGCAGACTCTGATTCTGTGCCTTGTAGGCTTGATGGATGTTCTTGGCTCAGCCTAAGTAAACAATTGTGTTGTGTTTTCCAGAGGCAGTCTACGTGATTTTGGGGCCCTGGACAAATGTTCTGGACGGGGCCCCAGAACCAGTGCCGCCCCACCACTGGCTCCTTGCCAAGGCCAAGCAATTTGGTCACCTAGGCCCCAGATAGAGTGGGCAGGAGTGCGTTGTTTCCTTCCTCCCCCCCCTCCACCCCCTCCAACAACTAAGAAGGCCATCGGTGGAGTCACTCCAATGTGAGGCATGGAGCAGCTGTCTATTGTTAGCCTGGTTGTGATGAGGGTGAAACAAATCAAGGGAGAACAGCAATGTGTAAACCACTCTAGGTTCCCATGGGGGAGAAAACCGGGGCATAAGATAAACCTTTAATTTGGTGGGGAGGGGGTATATACATTTTATGTGTATGTGTCTGTATGTTTTATGCATTCAAATCACTTGTGGTGTACTTTAGAATTATATTGAGCTCCACAGTATCCCAAAAACCTTGTCCATGTATTGCAAACCGAAGTCAATCTACCACATCTAGGGTATTCTTCTTTTCCCTACTGCCTTCAATTTTTCTTAGCATTATTGTCTTTTCTAGTGAACCTTGTCTTCTCATGATGTGACATAAGCACTATCATCAATTGATATCTTCAAGGGAGAAAGCAGGCCTGATTTGGTCTGGATGCCACTTACATGTCTTTTTCGGAGTCCATGGTACATGTAAATTGAAACTTTCTTCCCACTTCACAGTGTGAATGCTTTTTCCTCCTATGAGCTTTGTCTAAATTTTACTGTACTGATACTGCTCATTTGGCCAAAAGGCCTGCCCTTGATCAATGCCACATTAAATACTTCATAATAAAAAAATGTTTTTAGAACCATTTAAAAGTGTCCTTAAGTGCCATACGCTGATTTAAAAAAACATAAGCTAAATGTTTGGGAACACAACCAGATATGTGAATGACTGAAATGCAGCCCAATCCCACTGCTACTTAAAATCCATTTTTGATGGAGGTCTGGATTGTCTTACATTGGTGTCATTGGGCTTGGAATCAGGAACCTGGAAGCGTTCCATGGGGGCTACAACTTTCATGCCAAGGCTAAGAGGGTGGGAACGGGATCTCTCTGGGGTGGCAAACTCTGGCCTTGGAAGTTACTGGCAATTTGGGGGTGGGACTTGTGGAAAGGAAAATCTGAGTAGGGATCTCCCCCAGAATCCATGGTCCGCATTTGCCCTCTAAAGAGATTGCCCTTGGAAGCAGCCAGTTTCTCTGTAGGGAACTACTCTCTCTAACCTGAACTCAAGCCCAACCAGGAGTTTGGCAGCCCTAGGAAAATTTCAGAAAAAGATGGCAAAGGAGGGCCAGCAACCGATAGAGGCATGGAAGCCCACACCAGGACAGTAGCAGGGGCCTACTTGGGCACAAGGGACAACCAGTGCTCTCATCCCCCATAGTCCACTCCTTACAGCCCCACACAAACCCAGTTCCCCCACCCCAGCTGCCACACACAGACCCAAATCCTCCACTCAGCCCCTCTCAGAACCAAAACCACCCTCAGCTGCCCCACACCCAGTACCCCAGGAACAGGCTGGCCAGCCTGCCCCATTGTTCCCTATGCTGGGAACCAACCTCCCATCAAAGAAGGGAACACAGACACACAATCATTAAGTTTAAAAAACCTTTATTTTCTCATTTTCAAATTACAAGTGGTCAACAAATCACAACATATTACACTTATTGTCCCTCATAGCACAACACAACACAATTAACTACACATCAGAGAATCTTAAACACAATTTTTCTTTTGAAATGGACAAACAGTAAAGTTTTGAACATTACAGCAGGTTACATAGTGAGCGGGCACAACAGGGCATGGAAACAGAAGATGATCATAACTACCAGCCTAATACAACTCTCCCTCCATAACATGACTAAATGGGTGGGGGAACCACTGCAACAGGGTCCAGCAGAACCTATGTCATTTCCTGTGGCTGTGCTTTCAGTTCAGACACACAAAGCTGAACTGGGCACTTCCAAGGCACTGGACAATGGTATTTCTGGAGCAGTTCTGCAGAGGTCTCCCCCCACCCCCACACCAGCCTCAGAATTTACCTGGGAACATCTGTGAGAGATCATCATTGGCCGGTGCCCATCCACCACTCTACCCGCATCCCCCAACCATGCAAACCCAACATTAACATCAAATTTTTTTTTTTTTAAACATGAACATTCAATCAACTTTTAAAAAACATAATCACAACATTTTTTTTTGGTTTTTTTTCCTTTTTTTTACATGAACAGAACATCAACTTTTAAAAAACATAATCACAACATTTTTTTGGGTTTTTTTTTTTTCATGAACATTCAATCAACTTTTAAAAAACATAATCACAACATTTTTTTTTGGTTTTTTTTCCTTTTTTTTACATGAACGGAACATCAACTTTCAAAAAACAGTACAACAATTCTTCTACAATTTTTTTTTACAAGGAGTTCATCTGATAAAAACACCTAAGCAATCCCTATCTAACCTGTTTCTCCCTCCAGTAGCAATCCATGTTTCTGGGGCATTATTTCTCATAATAAATTTGGTCCCACAGGGTATGTCTCAGTGATGGGAGATGTTTTGAATACCCTGGGGGGGGGGGCTTTCAAATTGCTGGGTGTTTTCCCTTTGCCACTGGTTCCTAACCACCCTCCCTCTACTGGCCGGTTTTAACTGTATATACAGGGTTTTATACAGGGGAGAGCGCGATTCCAAAGGATTGGACTCATAGAGGATGCAGGCCACAAGTTGGGCTCACCTCAGTCACTCTGGAAGTCCAGTCCTGAGAAATCGAAGAGGCGAGAGTTGACCTTCAGGAAGGTCAACTGCTCGACTCTCCATGGGAGAAGGCGAGTGCGATGTGGGCCGACAATGTCGCCCGCATGTGAAAAGACGCGCTCGCTCTCCACGCTCGTCGGAGGGCATGAGAGCAGCCGCTGCGCCTCGAGGGAGAGGTCCGGCCAGACCGACTCCTTCCTGGCCCAGTAGCTGAGCGGATCGGTGGAGAGCGACTCGCAGGGCTCCGCGAGGTAGTCCCTGACCATCGCCTCCGCCGGATCCTCTCTCACGGTCCTCACGACCCCAGAGGGGACGAGGGCCCACCGGAGCATCTCCATCTCCATCGGCACTCTGGTGGTGGCCTCGGGGGGGGCCTGCGCAGAGGGGGCGTCAGAGGGACCCGCACGGCAGGGCCCCTCTTGCGTCCCCCCTGTCGACAGGCGTCCCCTCTTGGCCTGCCTGCGCCTCACCCAAGAGCAGAGCCCGTCTCTGGCTTGGGTGAGGTTCCCGTCCCGCTCGGCGAAAGTGCCCTTTATGCGCGGGTCACACATGGTCGCCAACATGTATGACTCTTCCTTAGTGAGAGGAGTTAGCCTGGCAGCTATGCCCTGCTGCAGCCTTCTCACTAATGCGCGCACCGCTGGAACAAGGTCAGCACGGGGCGCGACCCGGTCTGCAAGGGTGGCCAGATTCCTCTGGAGCGTGTGCACCAGGGGAATGACCAGACCGAGGGTCGCCGTGTCTGACGAGACCGCCACAGTGAAGTCCTTGAAGGGCTTCAGGACCTCCACTGTCTGGGTGATGGTGAGCCAATCCTCCCGGTTGAACTCACCCACCTGACTCGCACCGCGGTGCTCGGAGAGCCACGCGTGGAGTGCGGCCTGCTGCTCCACCAAGCGCTCAAGCATGGCGCAGGTGGAGTTCCAGCGAGTGCTGACGTCAGTGATCAGAGCGTGCTCTGGCACACCTGTCCTGACCTGTGTCTGGCGCAGTTCGTGCGTGGCCTTCACGCTGCGCGAGAAGTGACCCGTGAGCCTCCGACATTTCTGGACAAGTAACTGGAGTTCACGGGTCCGGGTATCCACGGGTTCCTTCGAGGAGCCCAACCCCAGCGCATCTCTCACCACTAGGTGAAGCTTGTGAGCGGCACAGTAGACGCTCTCTCGGCTCACTAGATGCGCCGCTGCCCTCATGTTCTTGCCACCGTCCGTCACCATGCATCCCACGGTGGCGGGTCCCTGGCCTATCCACTCGTCCAACTGTCTCCTTAAGGTGGCAGCGATGTTCTCCGCCGTGTGGGACACGTCGAGCACCTCGGCGTGAAGCAAGGCCTTGCAGTAGCCGGCCTGGCGGTCTCGCATCCTTCCCTGTCTAGCTGTGCTAGGCACCTCCCCCCGGCCCCCACCCAGAACCGACTCGGGTTCCCACCAGTGAGCAGTAAGCGAGAGGTACGCTTGCTGCACACTTGGGCAGGTCCAGATGTCCGATGTGAAGTGCACAGTTCTCCCGGCAACCCGGGACAGCTGTGCCTTCACATGATCCCTGGCAGCCCTGTAAAACGAGGGCACCACCGATCTGCTCAACGACGTGCGAGCAGGGACGGCGTACCAGGGAAAGCAATCTTGGAGCAGCCCTGAGAAGCCGAAGTCTTCAACTACGGAATACGGTTGCCCATCCACTGCTATCATGTTGACGATGTGGCGCGTGATGCGCCTGCTCGCCCTCCGGATCCCCTCTCTGGGCACACTAGCGCCCTGCATACCAAGCATCTCCGGGAGAGAGGCTTGGCGTCCCTTTCCTGCAGGTACCCTTGGGGGGAGAGCACCAGAGGAGCCTGCCTCCTTCTGGCTAGCTGGCGGCCGTGCGGCGCCACTCGAACCCTCCTCCCGAAGAAGCACCGCCTGGTGGTGCCTCTTCATATGGTACCTCATCCCAGACGTGGAGAGATGCCACACATCTTTGCCACGGCTGACGCGCTGCCTACAATGCAGGCACAGGGCTGCTCGGGGATCCTCCGTTGCCTGGAAGTGCTTCCAGATTTCGGAGGAAAAGGGCATCCCACGCTTCCCAGGAGAAGCGCTTTCGGGACCACCCTGCGGCACCTCCTGTGAGGTGCTCTGGCCGGACACACCGTGTCCCACTCTCGGCCGGGCAGGTGGGGATGGACGAGGCTGAAGGGGCAGAGATGTGGGCTCTTCCACCACAGTCTCTGCCTCTTCCTCCCGCGTCCTCTCCTCCTGCACAGCCGCGAGAGGCCTGCTGCTGGCCTCAGAGGAAACTGGGGTGGACCGCCCCAGGGGGGGTCTCACGGGCAGTTCCTCCAACATCCTCTGGGTTCCTGGGGTGAGCGGGAGCGCAGGGAAAGTCATGTGCTCCGCGCCCATCCCAGGAGACACCACATGCTGCCCCTCCTCCAGCAGCTGGCTCGCAACCACTGGAGGAGGAGGAGCCTCAGCAGCAGGCCCCTGCCCAGTGCCAGCCCCTGCCTCACGCACCCGGGTTGGGGGTGGCCCTCCAGCAGCTGCCTCAGGAAAGAGAGTCTTGCGAACCCTCTTCCTGTCACCAGAAGCCAGGCTGGTGAACGGCAGCAGCGCAGGGGAGGGCCTCCTCCGCTCAGATGGAGGGGCTGCCGCAGCAGTCCCCCTCCCCCTCCCCTCCTCCCCTCTAGATTTCTCCCTAGCCTTTCCCCCGGGGCCCCTCTCTGCTTTCCTCTCCGACATACTTTCCCCTCCCAAATTCAACCCTAACTAATCAGAAAAGATTTAGAAAACAAAGGTCAACTTTGTTTTCAAGACCTAACTAACCTGCTCTAAATCTGTGCTTCTAGTGGCTCTGTGACTTGGAGATGAACAATCAAGTGCCTTTTTAAGCAACCCTATTTATGTCAGGGAACCTGAGCCTGCCAATCAGCTGAATTCCTCTGGAATTGAGCTGGCCCTAAACCCCAATAACAGGTGACAAAGCCTTAAACACTCACACACTAGTATGCCCGGGCCGGCCTGGCACCACCACGGGTGCCAGAGATGGGCGGTGGAACCCTAGTTATGGGGGCACTAATGGGAAGCCTATTGACAGCTATTACAAATTTTTATATATATATATATATATATGGAATTCAAACCTAACACTCACTCACTAATGCTTTCCCTGCTGAGTCCCTATTTAGTTTTTTAAAAAAAACTAGGCTCGGTTTCCCTAATAATTATGTTGAGGGCAATTATCCACTGATCACCTACCAACTGGCCTACCTACCTAAGAGACACTATTTAGCGGGACCGATGTATCTGTGGTATGTCGGTGTGGGGTGTGGATGTGGTGTTTTGAAGATGAGCCTCCCCCCTCCCAAGCTAGCAAGAACCCACCCCCAAGGCCACCCAAATGTGAACCCGGACTCGCTCACAGTAACACCAGTCCTGCAGTCCAGCGATGTTCAGGCGGTCTTGCAGCTGGTCCTCCTCTCCTCCACGATGCTGTCAAGAAAATTGGAAATGTTAGCAGAGTCAACACCACACGCCGCACACGCAACCCCAAAATTCAAGGCCCCGTTGCACAAGCCAAGTCAGCCCCCCCCCCTTAAAGGCTAGGGCCAACCAGCAGCAAAACAAAACACATCCACCCAGCAGAGCTTCTGGCCTGTGCAGGCCAGAAGCTGGCACACTCATTTTTTAGTCCTGTGAAACAGCAGTTCATGCCCACCCCACACTCAAACTTGAAAAATGAAACATGAAAGAAAGCAGGCACTGCGATCAATGCTGGCCCCCCTAACCCCCAAACAATATCCTCTTGCCCAACCAGAAAATGCCCCCCCCCCCCGGCCCAAGCCATAAAGACAGAGCCAAAGCATATGCTCGCAGGTAGGCACAGCAGCAGACATAAGCTCAAAAACCAAATTTAACAACAACCCTACCAGTCCACCAGTGCAGATGTCCAGCAATGTTGATCCTCCACGCAGAGATCTGCAGGCCGATGTCCACCAAGTGCAGTCCAGTCCAGAAGAGGTCCACCAACGATAAACAACCTGAATGTGAAGCAAAACAGTGAGTGCCAGGCCAGCAAACGGGAAGGGTTACCAAAGCCGGAGCAGCAGGCCTGTGTGTGGGCCGAAGGCTGGCACAGTTGATCAGGACGGAGCCTGTTGGGAATCCTTGCAAGCAGGGGACCAGACACAGAAAAGCAAGCCACACCATTCCAGATTGTGAAGCACAACTGTGAGTGCCAGGCCAGCAACCAAAAAGGGTTACCTTGGCCAAAGCAGCATACCTGTGTGTGGCCCACAGGCTGGCACAGTTGATCAGGACGGAGCCTGTTGGGAATCCTTGCAAGCAGGGGACCAGACACAGAAAAGCAAGCCACACCATTCCAGATTGTGAAGCACAACTGTGAGTGCCAGGCCAGCAACCAAAAAGGGTTACCTTGGCCAAAGCAGCATACCTGTGTGTGGCCCACAGGCTGGCACAGTTGATCAGGACGGAGCCTGTTGGGAATCCTTGCAAGCAGGGGACCAGACACAGAAAGGCAAGCCACACCATTCCAGATTGTGAAGCACAACTGTGAGAGCCAGCCAGAAGAAAGGCTTCTGGCCTGTGTAGGCCCAAAGCTGGCACAATCTTTTTTTAATCTTAAAACAGTGGATCAAGCTTAAAGAAGGCAAGCACAACAACCAATGCTGAACCCCCCCCCCCCACCATCAAACATTGTCTGCCCAACCTGTCCCCCAGGCCATACCTGTGTGTGGCCCACAGGCTGGCACAGTTGATCAGGACGGAGCCTGTTGGGAATCCTTGCAAGCAGGGGACCAGACACAGAAAGGCAAGCCACACCATTCCAGATCGTGAAGCACAACTGTGAGAGCCAGCCAGAAGAAAGGCTTCTGGCCTGTGTAGGCCCAAAGCTGGCACACTCTTGTTTTAATCTTAAAACAGTGGATCGAGCTTAAAGAAGGCAAGCACAACAACCAATGCTGAACCCCCCCCCCCCACCATCAAACATTGTCTGCCCAACCTGTCCCCCAGGCCATACCTGTGTGTGGCCCACAGGCTGGCACAGTTGATCAGGACGGAGCCTGTTGGGAATCCTTGCAAGCAGGGGACCAGACACAGAAAAGCAAGCCACACCATTCCAGATTGTGAAGCACAACTGTGAGAGCCAGCCAGAAGAAAGGCTTCTGGCCTGTGTAGGCCCAAAGCTGGCACACTCTTGTTTTAATCTTAAAACAGTGGATCAAGCTTAAAGAAGGCAAGCACAACAACCAATGCTGAACCCCCCCCCCCCCACCATCAAACATTGTCTGCCCAACCTGTCCCCCAGGCCATACCTGTGTGTGGCCCACAGGCTGGCACAGTTGATCAGGACGGAGCCTGTTGGGAATCCTTGCAAGCAGGGGACCAGACACAGAAAAGCAAGCCACACCATTCCAGATTGTGAAGCACAACTGTGAGAGCCAGCCAGAAGAAAGGCTTCTGGCCTGTGTAGGCCCAAAGCTGGCACACTCTTGTTTTAATCTTAAAACAGTGGATCAAGCTTAAAGAAGGCAAGCACAACAACCAATGCTGAACCCCCCCCCCCCACCATCAAACATTGTCTGCCCAACCTGTCCCCCAGGCCATACCTGTGTGTGGCCCACAGGCTGGCACAGTTGATCAGGACGGAGCCTGTTGGGAATCCTTGCAAGCAGGGGACCAGACACAGAAAAGCAAGCCACACCATTCCAGATTGTGAAGCACAACTGTGAGAGCCAGCCAGAAGAAAGGCTTCTGGCCTGTGTAGGCCCAAAGCTGGCACACTCTTGTTTTAATCTTAAAACAGTGGATCAAGCTTAAAGAAGGCAAGCACAACAACCAATGCTGAACCCCCCCCCCCCCACCATCAAACATTGTCTGCCCAACCTGTCCCCCAGGCCATACCTGTGTGTGGCCCACAGGCTGGCACAGTTGATCAGGACGGAGCCTGTTGGGAATCCTTGCAAGCAGGGGACCAGACACAGAAAAGCAAGCCACACCATTCCAGATTGTGGAGCACAACTGTGAGAGCCAGCCAGAAGAAAGGCTTCTGGCCTGTGTAGGCCCAAAGCTGGCACACTCTTGTTTTAATCTTAAAACAGTGGATCAAGCTTAAAGAAGGCAAGCACAACAACCAATGCTGAAACCCCCACCCCACCATCAAACATTGTCTGCCCAACCTGTCCCCCAGGCCATGCCAAGAATAAACTGCAACACCTTTTTGCAGAGGCAGGCCACAGCAGCACATTGCCCAGCATCAAAAAAATTTACAAAAATTTTAAAAAGGCCTACCAGGTGTCCTCTCAGGATGTCCAGCACAGTTGATCCTCCAGGCAGATGTCCTCCAGGCTCCAGGTGCAGTCTCTCTTCTTCTCCTCTCTCGGTCACAGCTCAGCAGCAGCAGCAACAGAAGTGTTCCAGACAGTCTTGCTCCAAATTTAAATCCCCTGCTGCAGCCTCAGCCAAAGATTTAAATCTATTGGCTGGCATGAGAATGCAGCAGTGGGATTGGTGACTCCTAAAGTCCCCAGTCCCCTGCCTTTCCCCACCCACACTCCAAGAGCCACCCTCCTCCTGCTCCCCCTCCCCTACCTGTTAGTTTTGGCGGGAATCTCTGCTGCTTTGCAAATGCAAAGTGCAATGCAATGCTTGCACCTTGCATTTGCAAGGCAAAGCAGGATTCCCTATCCTCCTTTGCAAGAGGGGTGGGGGGTGACAGAAGGAGTGAGTGATTCACTCCTTCTCCCCCCCTCCCCTCTGCTAAGAGCCTGCAGGAAGCCTTTGCTTCCAGCAGGATTTTGCTAGCCGCTTGCTAAGGCAAACGGCTAGCAAAATCAAAATGGCGATTCTCGAATGCCGAAAGAATGCCAAAAGAATCCCGAAACGTTTCGGGTTTTTCTTTCGGCAATCCCGAAACGTTTCGGCATTCCCCGAAACGTTTCGGGATTCTTGAAGAATGCCGAAACACTTTTGTTTCGGCATTCTTTCGGCATTCTGAATGCCGAAACGCACATCCCTACTGGCAGCTGCCAAGTGTTATTAGAAAGTGGATGGGGCCAGGTGGGGCTCCTGCCTAGCAGGGCTTCTGATTGGCTGCTGGAAATCTAATTGGTTGTACAGATAAAAATAACATTGTTTTGGCAGCCGCCCCCACCACAGAGCTGGTTTTATATGCTCTCACTCCTCTTTTCCACAGTATTTTAAAGAAATTACTTCTCTTTTTTACTTCAAGTAAATTACTTCAAGTAGTTTTTAGAAATTACGTCTCTGCAATTGGGCTTCATTTGTATGTATGCATGCAGTTCTGCAATGGCCATTTTGTACTTAGCGCCTCCTCACATGGTGGCCATTTTGTGGTTGCACTCACTGTCCCATGTCAGAATTCCAAAGGTGCCCACAGACTCAAAAAGGTTGGGGACCCCTGTTTTACTTCATGATTCAGCAAATAACCATAAAATACACTTACTGGAAAGATATTAGCCGGGAACTCAAGCAGGTTACTCCTTGTCTCTCAAATCTACATTACTGATCTACTGCGTGTGGTAAAGCCTCAGTTTCATTCATTCGTCACCGTTCCTCTAAGGAGTCTATACACAGGAGCAGATAGGGAAGTAGAAGCTACCTTGGAACAAACCAAGTTGAGTGGTCCCTATGGTGCTACAAACCAGTGTTTCAAGGGTCACTCAGCTCATGTGCTTCAAGAAGTGTGCATTAGCTCACCAATTGTCCCCTCATGAAAACTGGTAGCAGTATGGGAAAAGACAGTTGATGAACTGACACCAGTTACTGTTGCCAGTGAAGGCTCTGAGCCAAGAGGCTCCTCATCCCTGAGGCTCTAACAGTGTCACTGGAGCTTAGTTATGCTTCTTTGTAGAAACCAGAGGCCCTCTAGGGCAGTGGCCCACAACAAAATTATACTTTAAGTTAAATAGTCACTTTGTATGGATGGAATGGTCCCATTTTTTTCTCTTCAACTATCCTGGGGTAGATTAGGCCAAGAAAAAGTAATTGGTTATTCAATGAACTTCATGATGTTGGTGTCCCCAGTTCATCACTATAACCACTACATCACAATGTTTCCCAGCCTCCTTCAGACACAGCAGGGAGTAAGGATACACAGTACTGAAATGGACAGGCAGCATGAAGCCTCTGCATTTGTGAAGTCTGCTGTAAATACTGCAGCCTTGTTCTCTGACTTTATCTGAGCAGTCCTTTTTTACACGTCAGAATCCAGTTTCTCTAGTTCACAGAGAACTACTGACTTCGGGGACATTGACCTGGAGAGCACACTCTCTAGGTCTAGTTTCAGAAAAATTCACCAACAGCCTTGACTATGAAGCCTATATCAGCCATGCTGATTTCACAGTGGTCTCCTTCTACAGTGTTATCAGGCCACACGTGAGAAACTAGAGTAGGCAAACATCAGACAAGAGAACTGCAATAATTGGCAATATCTGTATATATGAATCAAAAGTACTGTAGAGCTGAGCCCTTAAGCATGTTTTTAAAGAACAGAATATTTTTCATGACAACCAAGGGTGCCATTCTCATTCTAAGTGCTTGTATACCTGGAGTGCCAGACCATTTGGGAAGTTTTTACTGGCAAAGTGTCATGATGTGACACCACAATGTCACTTCAAGCTAAGAACCTGGAGGTGGCATCACCATGTCACACAATGATCTAGAATTTCCCAAAATGTTGCATAATGCAGTGATGTCACTTCTAGATTCCATCTGGAAGCAATGTTGCATGTCTCTGTTCCATCCCCACTTTCCCCTCACTGCTCCATCGAGCACCAGCAGGGATTGGGTATGAGAGTGTGGCCCCTTCCCAGTCGGCAGCTAAAGCTGCTAAGACTGGGGGCCAGGTTTGCCTCTCCGGATGGAGAAAAGGCAGTTACTTTTCTGGCCATCCGGGTATCACCTGGGGGGGTGGGGGAGCTGGAGGCTTATAAGCCTGCTCCGCCCTTCCTCCCTCTCAGCAGTCGCCTCATGCTCGGCAGAGTGAGGAGTGCAACTGCGTTCCCCTCTCTGCATGACGAAGTGGTGGCATAGGGCTTCCTTTGAAGCTTCTGGGAAGGAGAAAGCTGCGTTTCGTGGTGGAGCAGCATGAAGAAGTGGGCATCGTGGAGAGGAGCAGCCTCGGCCAAGCCATGTCGCTTTCACAGCCGGCTTGTCCTCTCCGCATGGTCCTTGCCAGGTGCGGCTTGCGCTCAGCCGGCTCACTATTTGGAGCATGCGGCTGCTGCTGCAGCGCCGCACCTAGTGCAGAGGCGTACTTGCAAGCATAGCTGGACAGAGGCCTCCTGCACACCGCTCTCCCTTGGGCAGTGTGCAGGAGGCCTCTGTCCGGCTATGCTTGCAAGTGCAGGGGTGGTGGCTTAGCCACCCTCATCCCCCCCCCTTACGAGCATTGGGTTTGCACACCTTGGCTTTAGGGCCTGGCGTTAAGGGGCGGGAGCCTTCCCCTTGTCTTCTGGCCCATGCGGCTGTGGGGGTTAACTGGGTGGACATTCTTGGAGATAGGGTGGGCTTATCGAAACCAATCACCCTTCCCCCACTGGAGTTCAGGCAACCTCTTGGCCATTGCTCCTGTAGGGGTGCCCTTCCTACCCTCCCTCGCCTTTGCTGTGGAGTGGGGGTTAGCCGGCATAGTACCCCGTCCCCAGTCATGGGACAGCCTTGTGGGGCTTGGCATACCCCCTTTTGTTTTGGGGTGTGGATATTAATAAGTGGGGCCTGCCTTGGTTAGTAATTGGAGGGGAGTCCTCCTGAGAAGGCCAGGGTTAAGGCACGGTGGTTGGCTTGCTAATACACCACGGTGGGCAGTGCTGTCCTCCTCCCCCCCACCCCACCCCATTTTTGGTGTTTGCTAGACTGCAGGCAGAGTATCAAGCATCAAGGGAATTGAGGCAACTGCAGGCGAGGGGTGGATATTTGGTTTGGTGTCAGCCATTTTGAGTAGACCAGTGATGCCGGGAAAAGGGAAAGGGCCCTCTAAGGGCAAGCAACCTGCAAAGCGCCCTCCAGCAAAAAGGTCAGCTTCTGCGTTATCATCATCGGAGGATGAGGATGAAGCCCAGAGCAGACAGGAGATATTGGATTGCTTAGTAGCCATAGAACAGGCCAGGGGTGGCCAGAGTGCCTCCTCTGCTAGGGCGAAGCGGGTTCGGTCAGTTAGATCGGCATCAGCGGCTACTTTTCAAAGAGAGGTTCTAAAAAGGTTGTCTGCTCTTGAAGGGTCAGGTGGAGCAGAAGCAGGTGATCTGAATGGCAGCGCACATGCAGCTGAGGATGTGATATTGGAGCTTGAGGGCCTGGCGGAGCCAAACTGGTCAGCGGATAAAGGACAGGTGGCATTGGTGGTGCAGCAGTCAGAGGGAGATGGTAAGTCTGCCGTGCCTTTGCCTGCTGGTGCTTGGCCTTGGGGGCAGTGGGGACAGGTGTCTGCCCCCTCTCCCACAACTCCAGGGCACTCATCACATACACCAGGGGTTGCTCCACAACCACAGGGCCCCAATTTTGCTTGGTCCAACTGGGGGGGGGGGCAATGCGGCCCCTTCCTAGTCGGCAGCTAAAGCTGCTAAGACTGGAGGCTGGGTTTGCCTCTCCGGATGGAGAAAAGGCTGTTGCTTTCCCGGCCATCTGGGTATCGCCTGGGGGGGCGTAGCCGGAGGCTTATAAGCCTGCCCTGCCCTTCTTCCCTCTCAGAAGTAGCCTCATGCTCAGCCCACCCACCTCTCCCTTTATGCAGTGTAGGATTAGCTGGGTGCTGTTTATCAGGGCCAGGTAGGAATTTTTTCTTCTTCCCTAATTGGCACAACAGGGGAGTTGTTTTTCGCCTACCTTGCACTGTGGGACTTGTCAATGAGGATGGTGTGGAGGTTGTAAATAGTTGGCCACTGGCAGGATAGGATAAATGAGAGGGCTGGTGACCCCCTTGGCACATTCCCATTAGTCGGGATGGGGGGTCTGTCAGGAGCGGCTGGTGAGGCTGTACGGCTGACAGCTTCGAGGGCAGACTCCTGGTGGGGAACCCTGGACAAGGCCACCCCCAAGCTCCCAAGCTCCACGGTCGTGGGGGACGGAGCTTCAAAGGGGAACCCCTTGACTGGCTGCCAAGTCCCAGCCATCCTATGGATGGAACACTCCTGGGGCAGCGGGGGCTCACCCAGACAGGTCAAGGCGGAGGTCCAGGGTGACCCCAGGGCTTGACCTGTACCACAGTTAGATCCCTTGCTGCAATGACAGGTTATGTTATGTTGAAGTTAATAAAGTGGCCCTTATTTTATCCCAACACAGTTTCTGTCTTTTATTCCAACTGGGGGGGGGCAATGAGGCCACTTCCCGGTCGGCAGCTAAAGCTGCTAAGACTGGAGGCTGGATTTGCCTCTCCGGATGGAGAAAAGACTGTTGCTTTCCCGGCCATCCGGGTATCGCCTGGGGGGCTGGAGCCGGAGTCTAATAAGTCTGCCCCACCCTTCCTCCCTCTCAGCAGTCGCCTCATGCTCAGCCCACCCACCTCTCCCTTTATGCAGTGTAGGATTAGCTGGGCGCTGTTTATCAGGGCCAGGTAGGAATTTTTTCTTCTTCCCTAATTGGCATAACAGGGGAGTTGTTTTTCACCTACCTTGCACTGTGGGAATTGTTAATGAGGATGGTGTGCAGGTTGTAAATAATTGGCCACTGGCAGGATAGGAGAAATGAGTGGGCCGGTGACCCCCTTGGCACATTCCCATTAGTTGGGAATTGGGGGTCTGTCAGGAGTGGACAAGGCCACCCACAGGCTCCACGGTTGTGGGGGATGGAGCTTCAAAGGGGAACCCCTTGCCTGGCCGCCGAGTCCCAGCCATCCTATGGATGGAACACTCCTGGGGCAGCGGAGGCTCACTCAGACAGGTCAAGGCGGAGGTCCAGGGTGACCCCAGGGCTTGACCTGTACTGCAGTTAGATCTCTTGCCTCAATGACAGGTTATGTTATGTTGAAGTTAATAAAGTGGTCCTTATTTTATCCCAACACAGTCTCTGTCTTTTATTCCGACTGGGGGGGGGGGCAATGGGTTTCTTCCCACTATAATTGGACAAATGGCAGCCCTACATATATCATCAGCTTTGGTGAGACTAATGTTCAAGATGATATGTCTCCTCCTATGGAGGCCGCCAAAATGATTTTGTATAGTAGTATATTTATGTGGGTGCTAAAATACCAACTTTATGGATTATCTGAATTCTGTGATTTGTTAAATGGACATTTGAGGATTATCTCAGTTCTGTGATTTGTTATATGTCCATTATATGGACATTATATGGACATTATATGGAAATGTTTACATAATGTGGAAGAGTTAATTTATAATCTCCACTATTTATATAGTTTATTGAGCTCTCTACTGAAGATTTCTCTGTCTATAGCTAAATAGCTATATGTACCTGCCTGACTTTGCCTCAGCACTGTAGTAGAACAAGCAATAATCTAGGAGCAACCCCCACAAACTATTACTACCCTTTAGAATACAGCCAAAGCTGTATTAATGGGGAATGGGGAGGGTGGCAGTAAAACGCCGCAGTAGCTCTTTATGATGCACTAAATTCATGTTGAGTAAAATGAGCTCAAGGAGTCACTGCTAAAGTTCATTTATGCTAAACAAGGACATACACTGTCTTGCTCTAAACTTCCAACTGTGAATAAGCCTCTTGTTTTGCCACAAAAAATCCTGTGTGACTTCAAAAGTCATGGCAGGTATTAGGAGATTTTGAGGCCCCCTCCCTTTTTCCTAATGCTCCATTAACCTCCAACATATGTTCTTTCTCTGTCCAGTCAGCAGATTGGCTAATCTCTCCCTGTTCTCTCTTCCTTCCTCACTGAAACAGTCATCTTTAATAAAACAGTGCTCCTATCTATGACTCCCCCTTGCTTTACTCTGCCCAGCCACAGGGAATCCATAGTGCTGTATAGGCAGAGGTTTTCCTTTGTCTAAGCACTTTATGAGCCAAAAATTGTCCATGTACTCACAAGTCCATTAGAAACTAGTGTTCCAACCGATGCATTGCACTGTAGCATAGTAAATGCCTTTGTTTCTATAAGAGAGACTGTTTTATGAGTTTGTGGCCTGAGCTCCTGTGTTACTTGCAAATCAGAATCGGTCACCTCAGATTTTTTCTGTTCTGGTAGCGTTGTATGTCATTTATGCTGAAAAATATTTAAAAAGTGAAAAAGGGCTAGACTGCCAGGCTGGTGTAAAGAATGAATGTGTATAATTTTACCACACATATATCATGCCTACATATGTAGTCTTTGCTTCAGTAGAACACTTGGACTTTTCCATACAGGGGCCGTTTTCACACGGGCCTTGGGACATCACGCAAACTCACAGAATCAAGTGTCTTCCTAGCACGATCTCCCGGCAAGGGCCATTAAATTGGATCGTGCTGAGAAATCACGCTAGGAAGATGCTTTTATGCTGTGAGTTTTGTGCGATCTTCTGGGCATGTGGCCATGTGAAAACAGCCAGGGTTTTTCTTTGGTTTTGGCCCCATGCTGCTTTATTGTATCACCTGTTTTCTGCACACATTTTTGTGCCTTTAGTTTTCATTTCGGGTTCTCCCTCCCCAGTTTTTTTCTGGTTCTTGTGAGACCACTTGACCCCAATCTTTTTCTTGAAGCTGATTTTGAGTTGGCCTTTTTGTCATGCATAAGATTTCTTTTCATTTTCTTTCTCCCACCCATTCCTGTCCATCTCCAACCCACTGTGTTGTTTGGACAGTCTCAATCATCAACCCACTCCTTTTCCTTACAATCCTCTTCCTTGATGATGAGGGGTTTTGTTTTTCACTTTTTTTAAAAAAAATCAACCCTTACATCTATACAATTAGAGCTGCTATAGCATAGTGGTTAAGTGGTTGAACTGTGAATCAGCACTTTGCTGTTTTGAATCCCACCACTGCCATGAGCTCAGTAGGTAGCCTTGGAAAGCTATTCTTCTTGTCCCCAGCTCCCCAGCTGTACTGTGGGGATAACGACACTGCCTTTGTTCACCACTCTCAGTGGGGCACTACTCTATCTAGAAGAGCAGTATATAAATGCACAAGAATTTTTTCTCAAAAAGCTTTTTTAAGCAGTTCAACAAAGCATGATGGGGGTGCACAAAGGGGATAGTCCCTGTCACTTTGCAGAGCTGCAACAGGGAGCATCCCCTTTATGCCCCCTGACATACTTTTTTAAATTGATGAAAAAAAGGCTTTTTTAAATTTCTTGTGCATGTTTCTATAACTATATCAATGTAAGGGTTGAAGTTTAAAGGGAAAAGTCTGTGTGCCTGTTTGGGAGAGAAGGGATAATATAAGCATGCACAAAAAATAGAAAGGTGGTGCTGTGACACCACTGATGATGCCACAGATAATGACAGCACCCTCCCTTGAAAATCCTGACTATTTAAGCCACACAAGAAAGAAAATGAACCAACTCCACAACCGTAAGAATGGACAGGAAGGGCAGACATGGAAAAACCATACCCAAACTAATTCTAATGATCGGGGATCAACTGCCAAGAAAATCAGGATTGACCATGCAAAAAAGTCGCTTGAAACAAGAAGCAGAAAATGAAAGCAATTTACAGATGAACCATCTTTGATAAAATGTGTAATTGTAGTTAACATTTAAAGGGAAAATAGTGCTTCTTTTATGTGTTATATAGCATTACTAAGGGTCTATGCTGGGGTGACAGATGCCTCTAATCCAAGGGTACAACCTGAAGATGGGTGCAGAAGATGGGTGCAGAAGGATCTCAAAGATCATAAAATATCATTGCAGTCATTAAAATAATGTTTAACTATGTTATGATTTTTTTAATGTTTACAATAATTAGATATGTTTTCAAGGTAATCAGTTATAATTTGGATATCCAACAAACCAAAGGTGGGAACGGTCACAATTGAAAACCAAGCTGAAGTGAAAACGGACCGTGAAAGGACGCAAATTCGTTTCCAAAGTTCTTTTATTGGTTCATCTCAGGCAACGTGTTGTATATCCAGTTTAGTAATAATCATACAGGGAGCAACCCCCACGAACAGTTGGGGGTTTCTTCCGGCGGGAGAGTGGCAACCGGTGTGCCTGGCTAAGTATCCCGTTTCGCTATATACACGCTTCTTCAAAAGCCTCCATACATTTGCCTGGGAACATAAATTAAATGGATACAATTCAATGTATGTCCAAATACATGAAACTTAACAATTGCACTGGAGTTATAATGTAAAATGCAAAAGAAACCCACCAGTTCTATGTACTCACCAATGAAACCTATTTTTTATTTTTTATATGAAGCAGGAGTCGAATAACATGTGAATTTCCTTATTTTAATCCTGGGCAAAACCTCTATCCTTTCTCGATCTCCTCTCCTGTATAGGTATAATTCTGGGTGGAGTTTATAAGAGTATCGCCCCGTTGAGGGTTGCTACTTGCTGTTAACTATTTAAAGTGCACACACGCATTTACCCATTCTCCTTGACCACACAAAACAGACTCTAACAACGCCATTCTTTGAAATACAGTACCGGTATCTTATCATCTGAAACATACCTCCTTATTGAGAACACTTCAAACTACAAGAAAGGTGTAAAATCTGCCTCCAAATTAAGACCATTTGGGGCCAAGGTGCGTAGTCTAATGATCAATTCTGTCTCCAATCTTAGTAAAGACCGCCGCATATTTATGCCTGCCCCCTCCTGCAAAACCTTCAGAACTGTAAATACCAATTCCCGTTCGTTTGTGTGATGCTGAATGAAGTGTTGGGTGAGGGGCGCCTCCAAAACTTTATTTCTGATTTTTGACATATGCTCCTGAACGCGGAGCCTAACTGAGCGGGTCGTGCTTCCTATATACAACAGCCCACAAGAACATCTTATTGTATAGACTACATTACAGGTACTGCACGTGGAAAAATCTTTCGAAAATAAATTCCTCTTGGACACAGGATTCATTATAGTGCTTGTATTCACAGACAAGGGACAAACATTGCAGTGGCAGTGGTATGTTTCAGATGATAAGATACCGGTACTGTATTTCAAAGAATGGCGTTGTTAGAGTCTGTTTTGTGTGGTCAAGGAGAATGGGTAAATGCGTGTGTGCACTTTAAATAGTTAACAGCAAGTAGCAACCCTCAACGGGGCGATACTCTTATAAACTCCACCCAGAATTATACCTATACAGGAGAGGAGATCGAGAAAGGATAGAGGTTTTGCCCAGGATTAAAATAAGGAAATTCACATGTTATTCGACTCCTGCTTCATATAAAAAATAAAAAATAGGTTTCATTGGTGAGTACATAGAACTGGTGGGTTTCTTTTGCATTTTACATTATAACTCCAGTGCAATTGTTAAGTTTCATGTATTTGGACATACATTGAATTGTATCCATTTAATTTATGTTCCCAGGCAAATGTATGGAGGCTTTTGAAGAAGCGTGTATATAGCGAAACGGGATACTTAGCCAGGCACACCGGTTGCCACTCTCCCGCCGGGAGAAACCCCCAACTGTTTGTGGGGGTTGCTCCCTGTATGATTATTACTTAACTGGATATACAACATAATTTGGATATCACCTTCTCTGGTAATGCTTATTGAGTTAAGTGAGGCCATGTAGAATCCTTGTATTTTATATTTTATATTTTAACATAATAATCACTTAGGCTTGTTTGTCCTGGCTTGAATGTTTATTAATTTCTCAGAATTTTCAGCTTTCATTTAAAAATGTATGAAAATACACCAAAATATTATGAAGATATCCATTTTGCCTTATAGCCTCCTTTCTAAAAAGGAAGCTTGGAATTCAGAGAACTCAACAGACACATTGTTAAACCATTATATCACTGTAAGGTGTCATTTAAAAAATTAAAATACCCCAGTGCTCAAGGATTGAATGGCCTCAGCTGGGGGTCTGTGGTAGGGAAAATGCAGGAAAATCTGCCATGTGGAAGTTGCATTGCTACTGTGGTGTACTGGCAGCCTCAGAGGCTACAGGGAAACCACAAATGCCTGTCTCCATATGAAAAAACACCAGTAAAACTGGCTCTAGCGGGACAGTGGGTGTCTACATCTGGTGTCTGGAGTGTAATAGGCCAGATGATGACCCAGTTATGACTGGGTGGTGCTAGCTGATAATAAGGACAGTTGATGAGTGTGGAGTCTTCCTGTTCTGGATGTAGCAACATTTCCTATTAAAAAACAGGTATGCGGCCAGGGGTGCTTTTAAATCTGAACCTACCACCAAAGTAGGGAGCATGAAACACTTTTAGCTAGCTTAGGAGGATCATCAGCTGTAGACCTCCTTTGAGAGGCATGATTTTATACTTTTATATTGTGATTGCTGCTATTTTTATAGTATTTCATGATTTATTGTGATCGATGCTTTATTGTTATTTACTATGCTGTTAACCACAGTAATCTATTCTTTGGTTAAGCTGAGGTTAGATTACTGACTTGCTCTCTATATAGGACTACCCACAAAGATTGTTTAGAACCTTCAGTTGGTTTAAAATGTGATGGTGAGGGCTTCAGGCAGTTTGGTGTAGTGGTTAAGAGTGTGGGACTCTATCTGGGGAACTGAGTTTGATTCCCCACTCCTCCACTTGAAATCAGCTGGGCGACCTTGGGTCACTCACAGCTTCTAGGAGCTCTCTCAGCCCCACCTACCTCACAGGATGTTTGTTGTGGAAATAATAATAACATACTTTGTAAACCGCTCTGAGTGGGCATTAAGTTGTCCTGAAGGGTGGTATATAAATCGAATGTTGTTGTTGTTATTCTGGTATGACTTATAGGTACCATGTATTGCCAGCTTCAAAAGATGTTCACTGGCTGCTGGTTTGTTTCTGGGCAAATTTAAAGAGATGATTATTACCTACAATGAACCACACAGTCTCTCACCCTTAGAGGCTAGTTGGGGGAGTATCAGACACCTTTTCAATAATGGTGCACCTTGGAACTCTTCCTACAGAGGCTGGCCTGGCTATGAAATTACTCTTAGGCACCAGGCAAAGACACTGTCATTTTCTCAAACTTTAGATCCTTGTCGTTGATTTTCATCGGCTTTTATGACATCCATATTTTTAGAGGTTTCCACAGGGTGTTTTTCAATATTAATCTGATTTTATTGCTTTTATATTTTGGTTGCTATAATATTATATTATATTATATTATATTATATTATATTATATTATATTATATTATATTATATTATATTATATTATATTATATTATATTATATTATATTATATTATATTATATATCAATACATAGTTAGCCACCTTGCTGATATTTGTATGGAGAGTTGAGAGAAGGAAGGAATGAAGGAAACACAGAAAGAAAGAAAAAAGAAAAGAAAAAAGGCAGACTTTGAAATTGATTTTTTTCACAGTTTTTCACTCATGCAAAATTGCAAGGAGATTTTGAAAGACCAATCACGTAACATGGCAAGCAGATCTATAAAGCCGCCTTTGAAAGTATCTCAGAAACTTCAGCTGGTGAAAAACATGCTGGCATGCCTATTAGTGGGATGTCAAACCATGGCCGTTTCCACATGCTGTTAAAGAGACGGTCTACTTACTGAAGACTGGCGTCTTTTTTCACAGATTCCAGATGCCTCCAATTTCAAAGTGGAAGCAGGCAGTTTGTCTTGCGTCTAATCAGCGTATTTTCTGAGACAGGGATTTCCCGCTCTTTTCTGTGCCGGGTCAAGGACACTGATTAGACGCAAGACAAACTGCCTGCTTCCGTTTTGAAATCGGAGGCATCTAGAATCTGTGGGAAAAGATGCCAGCCTTCAGTAAGTAGACCGTCTCTTTAACAGCATGTGGAAACGGCCCATGAGTACATCATGCCAGTCTTAGTGTTTCCTTCCGAGATATGGCTGCAGTTTCCAGAATTATTGTGGACTCTAAATGTTGTGATCACCTTCCTGCCAGGTCGCCGTTGTCAGATGGATGGATAAGGTTTAGCCGGAATAAAAGGTTTGTCCCCATCATCCCCTTGTGAAAAAGAGCACATGACAAACAGTTGGCTTTGGGATTTGGAATGGTGCTGCTTTGGATGCGAATATGCAAATAGTTGCACAGAAGAAAACCGAAACCAGCAGTGAAGACAAGCACCAAAAATGCAGGAAAATATTCAGGAGTTAAAAGACGTCATGATGGCAAAAAAGGGGTTAATATCAGCAGTTACTAATGGATTGGATTCCTTTCCAGAATATGATCCAGATATAGGAGACTGTGAGGAGGATGTTTGGGTGTGACATTACCCAGGATGTGTGTGCAGCACATGCTGAGACAGTATTAAATGAATTAGACATAACAGAGGCTGAAGATGAAAGGGAATCCCATAGTTAGGAAGTCTGTATGCATACTTTGAAATGGTGGGCCTCGCATGACAGACCAGATAGAGGAAATTACCCTGATGAAATTTCCTGAATTACAGGCAGCAGCAAAGAAATTTGGACCGTTAAACTCAGACACTGCCCTATCTTGGATCTTTGAGGTATCTAGGCATGCAGAATTTAGCTTGGATGATCTCAAGTGTCTGGCAAGGCAATGTAAAGACCCTGAGACATAGGCTACGATCCAGCTGCATGTAGCAAATGATGCTGCTGGTATTGGGGGTTTGGGGGCAAGCTGCATGCGTGCACTTTTACACTTTTGCTTTTTATCAGGAGGAGCAAAAGCCATGTGAATCTCCAGAGATTTATATGAAAAGGAAGGAATTGCAGCAGAACTAGTGAGGTTACCCCAAGGGATGCCAGACTTTAATACAGTAGAGTTTAAGCGAGAACTGGTGGATGGTTTGAATGTTCAAACAAAAATTATTTGGGGCCCAATTTATGTGGGACCAATAACATACCCACAGCTCCAAGATGGGATTAGAGAGGCATGATCTTTGTTTAGAGAAAGCAAGAAGAGTGAATCAAAAAAGGGAAAAGAAAAGGAAGGAATCCTGCATAATGTAACGTTTTCTAATAATGGGCCACGGAATCAGAACCCACCAGATGTAAGGCCACACAATCCTAGACCTAACCTATATGTAAAGGTAAAGGTATTCCCCTGTGCAAGTCATTACTGACCCATGGGGGGATGTCACATCATGACATTTTCTTGGCAGACTTTTTATGGGGTGGATTGCCATTGCCTTCCCCAGTCATCTACACTTTACTCCCAGGAACTGGGTACTCATTTTACTCATTTTACCTCGGAAGGATGGAAGGCTGAGTCAACCTTGAGCTGGCTACCTGACCCCAGCTTCCACCAGGATCGAACTCAGGTCATGAGCAGAGCTTGGGATGCTGTACTGCCACTTACCACTCTGTGCCATGTGGCTCTAGACCTAATCTACCCTGGAACAATCCCAAACCAAACACCACATGGAATAATTACAACAAGATAAGTGGAGCGGATGGTCAGACCAGGAGAACTCAGGATACTCCTGGAGCGGCAAATTGGGATTCTCCCCTTAGACCAGTCAAGCAGGATTGGAATGAGGGAATCAGGCAAGGGATATGGGAAAAATTGATGAACGCAGAAGAACCAAAAGAAAAATGGGATAGAAAACCCACTAATGAGCTGATCAAAGGTCTTGAAGGAATAATAAAACAACTGGAGCTTGCAGCTTGGCCTGTAGTACAAGTGCAGACTGCAGCATCACAGACGTGCACAAAAGGACTGGCTGGCTGGGATTCTTTTGAGATGGAGTCCTCTGGATAGGGATGCCCCTCCCAGGGATTACCCAGACGAATTGCAGATTTGACATATCTCTTGGGGAAGACCAGTGATTGAGGCTCACTTGGGAAAAAGGGACAAAAGGCCTCTTATTTTAGTAGATTCAGGGGCATTAGTAAATATTTTAAGTCTTAATGGGTGCCTGAAGGCCTTAATCCCACAGGAGAAGCTAAACTAGTTCATTTGGTGGGGTTTGCAGGGAATGATTCTTCAGCCAGGGTGATGAATCCCTGTCCTATTCAGATAGGATCTTTGAAAACTGAAATAGAATGTTGTGCAGCTAGCAGTCAAAATCAAGAATCAAGGCTCATAGACAGCCCGTTCCTTAAAAAGCACCAGTTAGTGATAGACTTATCCAATGACTGTCTGTGGCAAACTGGAGGGAACATTTCTTTCCCAATTTATTCTGTGCAGAAAGCCCTTTCATTGAAAGGGCCCCAGGAGGCGATATCTCAGGGGAAAGAGGAATGGATCAAAGAATCCCCGTATATAGGGATTAAAACTAGGAATGGGTGTGGGAAAATAGATGCAGAAGTCCTAATCACTGGGCCTGATCCCAAACCACAAAAACAATTCAAATATTCAATTAAAGCTGAGAAAGTCATCACAGAAATCATTGATTCCCTAGTGGAACAAGGAGTTTTGATACAGATGGAAAGGATTAACAGTGCTCCCATCTGGCCTGTGAAGAAAAAAGATAATTCTTACAGGATAGTGTTAGATTTTAGAGCTCTGAACAATACCTTTCCAAACATAGCCCCATTAGTGGACAGTTACGCAGAGGTTATTGCCGCCATATTGAGGGGGGAGGTAAATACTTCAGTGTGATTGACCTAGCAAATTGCTTCCACTCCATTCCCTTGGCAGAGTCCTGTTGGTATAAATTTGCATTCACATTTTGTTGCAGGCAATACTGTTACAAAAGATTACCAAAGGGTTTACATTTGTCACCAAGTGCATGTCACAAACATGTTTGCAGATGTTGGATAAGCTCCCACAGTGTATAGGGAGGCTACTAAGTCCTATGTTGATGACGTAATTGTATTTGGAAAAGACCCAGAGTTTGTGCATGAAGCAACCAGAGCAGTTTTAAAGTTCACGCAGGAAACTGGGTTTAACATCAATTGGGACAAAGCACAGTTGGTACAGAAAGAGGTTAAATACTTAAGAGTGTGCCTTGGTCAGGAAGGAAGAACCCCTGATGCACAGAGAGCAGAGGTAATAGGAAAATTACCAGTTCCTACTGATGCACACACCTTACGAACAGTTCTGGGGATCTTAAATTTTTCTCGGGAGTTCATAGGGTTTGCTGAAAAAACTCGTCTCTTATGGACACTTTTTTAAAAAAACAGGAACTGGCAATGGGGCCAAGAGCACACAGAGGTTCTTTCTCAACTAAAGTAATATTTGGCTCAAGCCCCAGCCTTGGCATACCCCCAGGTGGGGGAACTATTTATAATTCAGTTGGTATTTACTGATGTGGCTATTGGAGCTACTTTGATTCAGAAACAGGATGGGAAACAAAGAATGGTCACTTATGTTTCCAGGGCTCTCAGTGGGGTGGAGCAGATTTTCACTCCATGTGTGAGAGAGTGTCTGGAACTGTTTTGGTGTTTATAGCAATGGGAATATATAGTGGGAGAAAGCAAGATGATTGTTCAAACCACTCACAGCCCATTACAGTATATATTTTCTGGAAAGATTCAGGATGTGAGTAATCCAAGAATTGCACAGTGGACTTTGGAAATCACATAACATGTGTCCGTCGGATGAGAAGCAGTGGCACATGCAAATTTATAGGCAGAGATTTCTGAGCATATAGAGAAATGGCAAGGAGATATGTATTTATTTATTTATTTATTACATTTCTAGACTGCCCTCCCCATCGGACGGGCTCAGGGCAGTGTAACAACATACAATTTATAATGTACAGTTTAAAACAATAAAAACATTATAAATAAACATTTAAAAACATTATTCCATGTGCATTAAAATTTCTCAAATGGCAGTATAAATATTAAAATTCAACATTTTAGGTGCAGGGTTTGGCTCTTACATAATGACCTGCGTCACACTTTAAGAGCTCCTGCATTGGTGGTGGACAGTCTTCAGTGGTATGGCTGGCAAGAGGACAGCCTAGCCCCCACCAAATGCCTGGTGGAACATCTCCATCTTGCAGGCCCAGTGGAAAGATAACAAATCCCGCCGGGCCCTAGTCTCCTCAAACAGAGAGCTCCACCAGGTCGGAGCCAGGACTGAAAAGGCCCTGGCTCTGGTAGAGGCCAAATGGACCTCCCTGGGGCCAGCGACCATCAGCAACTGCTTACTAGCTGATTGAAGTGACCTCCGGGGAACATATGGGGAGAGGCGGTCCTGAAAGTATGCTGGACCCAGTCCACATAGGGCTTTATAGGTCAACAACAAAACTTTGAACCGGACCCAGTACTCAACTGGTAACCAGTGCAGTTGATGGAGGATGGGTGTTATATGTGCCATGATTGGCGCTCTGGTAACCACTTGTGCAGCTGCATTCTGAAACAGCTGCAGTTTCCAGATCAAGCCCAATGGAAGCCCCGTGTTGAGCGAGTTACAGTAGTCTAATCTGGAGGTGATTGTTGCCTGGATCACTGTCGTAAGGTCATGGGTCGACAAGTAAGGGACAAGTTGCCGAGCCTGTCTTAAGTAGAAAATTGAGGATCGAACAACCGCTGTGACTTGTGCCTCCATAGACAGGAAAGCATCCAGGACCACCCCCAGGCTCCTAATTGTTGACACAGTCATAAGCGGCACTCCATCGAGAGAAGGGAGCCGGAGTGCTGCACCCATGGACCCTAGATCCACATGCAGGACCTCCATCTTCATGGGATTCAATCTCAGCCGGTTCTGCTTCAACCATCCAGTCACAGCTTCAAAGGCACGTTCCAAGACATCTGGGGCAGAGTCAGGCCGGCTGTCCATCATCAGATACAATTCAGTGTCATCTGCCTGTTAATGGCACCCAAGTCTGAAACTCCGTACCAGCTGGGCGAGAGGGCGCATATATGCATTAAATAGCAAAGGGGAGAGTATTACCCCTTCAGGGACACCACACACCAATGGGTGGCGGGATGACAACTTCTCCCCCAGTGCCACCCTCTGTCCCCGACCATGGAGAAAAGAGACAAACCACTGCAAGGCCGTCCCTCATATCCCCACATCAGCAAGGCAGTGGATCAACAGGTCATGATCAACTGTATCAAATGCTGCTGATAGATCTAACCATATCAGCAGCGCCGACCCGCCTTGATTCAGCTGTCTATGGAGATCGTCCATCAAGGTGACCAGTAATGTCTCCATCCCATGTCCCGGATGGAAGCCAGACTGGAAGGGATCTAGGGATGAGGAATCGTTCAGGAAGACCTGCAGCTGCTCTACCACCACCCACTCAATCACCTTACCCAGGAATGGGAGGTTCAAAACTGGGAGGTAATTGACCGGGTCAGCAGGGTCCAAAGATGTTTTTTTCAAGAGAGGCCTAACCACAGCTTCCTTCAACGCTTCAGGAAAAATCCCAGAGCTCAGAGACATGTTGACAATGGCCTCCAGGGCATCCCATAGCCCATCTATGCTGGCCTTCAACTTGTATAATACTTACCAAATAAGGGAATGTCTTATTTTATTAGTTCAAAGCTGGTTGTGCACCGAAATAAATTCAATTCAATTCACTAGCCACGAAGGGCATGGGTCCAAGAAGCATGTGGTAGGTCTAACTGCTCACAAGATCCTGTCAATCTCATCCCCAGCGAGTGGGCTGAAATGATCTAATATTATCCCAGAAAGCGGCCAAGGAGCCTCCAGTTTGCATACTGTATCAACTGTGGCTGGGAGATTTGTGGGAATTTAGCAAGTGTTTTCATTTCAGTCATGAAAGAGTTAAACTGTTTGTGTTACCTACTTAATTAGTAAACATACTTTGAATGTAACCATTAGAGCTTCGAATAAGATTCCCGCCATTAGAAAGCATAATGAAGTAGGATTAGGATTTTCTATTGGGCAGTTTGTTTATTGGGGGCAATTAATTGATGCTATATACTGAAGTTTTTATTAGAAAATTTTTTATTGGATTAGATTATAATATCATTCAACACATACATTACCCCCTTGTAAGTCTATTTCTAACCCCCTCCCTTTCCTCCCCCCTTTTTAGTTGACTTCCAACAGTTTTCCAACCCTTACAGCCCAATCCTAAGAAGGGCGTGGAAAGTGAATAGGAACCGAACTAAGGCTTGCGACCGCGTATCTGGGCTTTACGCCTGCGTAAGTCGCCCTCCGCCCGCGCTGGGACACGGCGCTGGCCCGCCGGCGGGCTTGCACTGGCGGAAGCCTCAGGCGCCCAGGCGGTGGCGTAGGAGTGGCGTAGAGCCCTGCGCCGGCGTGGGGGGAGGGTGGGGCCGGAGTTAGTCTGCTCCCTAAGCCCCTCCAGAAGCGGGAACGCCCACAGCGGAGCAAAAAAGCTACGCCACGGAAAAAGAAGGCGTAGCCCATAGGCGTCCATGGAACGGCGAAAAATCAGCCCCCTCTCTGAGCGCCCAGCCCCGCCCCTATGGCCCGAAGGAGCATAGGATGAGAACTATCCCGGGGACCAATCAGCGTGCGCGCCTGGCGTGGACGAGCCCCCCTCTCTGCACCCAATCATCTGAGAACCCACCCTACAAAACATCCGGCCAGCGCTGCCCAAACCCCCAGGTAAGTGAGCACTCTGCCGGAGGCTCTGCCCGTGTGCTGAGTGGCATTGCCCCTTTGAAAACCGAAACGGGCTGAGGGCATTCACGTTGGCAGGCGCAGAATGCACTCGGGGGACTTTGCGAAAAAGTGGGGGAACTTCTCGTAAAGGGGAAGAGGTGCAAATGTCTGCCGAACTCCCTTTCTACCGTGATAGAAAGAATGACTCAACATCTAACTGGACTCATGCACGCTACTTGCTTCTAACTAAGCACAAACAAACTAACCCTTCTGTGACAGAAGGGAATGACACTTTGCAAATTAACCGCATGCTCTCCCGTTTCCTTGCAGGTGCCCTGACTCTGGTGCTCCCACCTGGTGACCAACGGAGCGCTGACAGGTGAGGAGGAGGTGGGGGGGGGGCGTTCCGCAGATTAGTGCAAACCGCCCATTCACCTGAACCCACCTGCTCACTTGCCGCTTTGGGTGAGGCCCAGCAGGGGTGGGGGGCAACCATGGCCGCCCCTGGCTGCCTCAGAGGCAGGCGCCTCGAAAACCACATGTGACCAGGTGTTTGTTGTGACCAGCTCATTCCCTCCCATAAAGGTAAAGGCTTCCCAAGGCCGAGTGCATCCTCGCCAGACTGTCAGGCATCAGCTGCTGCCCTCGACCATGTGCAACCCCCCCCGGATGGCGGAGTGTGGGGCTTGCCTCAGCAGTAGAATGAGGTAAAGCCCACATGTGTCTTTTTCTCCCGCAGGCACGTCCAGGGCATGGCTGCTCCCCTGCGCCCCGCCCTCCCCAAACATCTCTGACGGATGGTTGGCTGCAGCCCAGGAAGCACCGTTGCGCCGCGGTCTGCATCCCAGCCCCGCCCCTCCGAGCGGGAAGGAGGGCTGTGTGGAATGCTCCGGCTCCCTCGCCAGCCTGAACGCAAGCCCGCTCTTTCCAGTGCAATAAAACGAGATGTACAACAACTGCCTTCTGTGTCTGCGAGTCTGACTTCGTCCTCTGCCCCTCCCCCAACACTCCCGTCACATATCTCCACCTGCACATTGCCACAAATGTATCCGACACACCCCGTCTTGCCTCCCCGCCCCCTCCCTCCCCTCACAGTAACACCCCCTCCCTCCCTCCTCCTCCCCCCCTCCTCCTCTGTATTTGACCAGTGTCTGTACCACCCATCTGCCGAAGAGAACTTGATTCTCAGAAGCCTATGCCACAATAAAATTGGTTAGTTTTAAAGGTGCTACGGGACCCTTTTTGAATTCGCTACCACAGGCTAACACGGCTAACCCCCCTGCATCTATGGCCAGGTAGAGGGTTGGGGCGGGGCATGTGAGTGGGGAGGGGGATCAATCCCTGGTGGGGAGAGTAGCTGGCACCCGATAAGCCAGGGAGAGGGTGGTGCGAGCTGCCGCTGCAAGGGGGCGGGAGATGGCAGGGAAAACGGTCCGCTTGCTGGAACCCTAGCCCCACCAGGGGAGAATCCAGGGTGGTGGCAGGCGGATGCCATATCCCGGGCAGGAGGTCCCGCGCGCCTGGGGAGGGTCGCCCCCATCGCAGCCGCAGCCCCAGCAACAAAGTCCCATGAGCGGCCGCCTCCCAGAGTGGGTCCAGCCCCTCGGGCGTCTGCAGCAGCCCCATTGGTCATTCCAACACCTTCCACCCCAGGGCGTCCTGCCTCGCATCCAATCCCGTGGGGCAGTCGCCAGCCTCCCACGCCAACATGCCATGGTTGTTGGGAGGGGTGGGGTGTGTCCGAGGCTGCGTGTGGCTCCGCCCTGGCTCGGCGCCGTCTCCTGCATTCAGCAATTGTGGCCGCTCGCGTTGCCCTTCCGGGGGGGGGAACCACTCCTAGGCTGCCAGCCCCGCCAATCCTGCAGGGAAGGCCGCTGGCCCCGCCCACAGGGGCAGTGGAAGAGCGCACCAGCTGCGCAAAGTGGCCAAAATGCGGGAGCCCGAGGCCCCCCGGCTGGCTGCCACAGCGTGCCCCTCCCCCGGCCGGGCCATGCAGGCTGGGTGGCCACCCCAGGCCCCGGGAGGGCCCCCCGATGGCAGGTTGCGTGAGTGCCCCAGCTCAGGGCGGCATGCCAGGCAGGGCAGGTGCGTTAGGGCAATATGGAAGACATGCCAGAGCGGCCCCTGGCCAATCCTTGTGCGTCCTTCTCTTCCCCCCCTCCCTTTTGGAAGGGATGCGCTGTCAGCGCGGGCCTGGTCATGGGTCCATGGTGCCAGAACAGGATATGGCTGGCAGGTCTCCGAATTATTGCAGGCAGACACGGGTCCATGGGCAGATAAGCTTTATTCCCAGACCTGCAGCGTGCCATAGGGCGAGGCCCAAGGGTTGGCACGTGGCAAGGATGCACCTGAGCAGCGCAGCATCCTCGAAAGGCACGAGGGCCCTGGGGCTATTGGAAGCCAACCGCCGCAGCCCCCTCCCCTCCAACCCACAGGTACGAGCCGGGAGGCCTCTGATGAGCCTATCCCTGGCCTATGTAGCTGCCAGACAGAAGATAAGGAATTGTTACATCTCAGACCCTCCAAGGTCATGCCGGCGAGCGGTGTAGTTCGGTGGGCAGCACAGAAACACAATACCCACAGCGGTTCCGGCAGCATGGAGGGCGACGGGTGGCGGGAGCAGTGGGCAGCCAGGCTCGGGGCCCAGCTCATTGCCAAGGCAGCCGGGAATGACCTCCTGGCAGATGAGGGTGCGATGACTGCGCGGCCAGTTTACCTGGAGGAGCTCTTCCCTGGCCGTGCGGAGGAGGCCCACCTCATACGAGCATGGCTAGACGCGGCGCTGTGCGAGGTGGAGCATGACCTCCTGGGAGGTGGCTGCGGGCCCCGCGCGCAGTAAGTCGGGGTCCTCGGCGCCATCCGGGGGGCCTCCTCCGCTGCCACAGAGGGCAGGCCGTAAGGGCCTGGAGGCGTCCCAGCCACTTCCGTCGAGGCGCAGGTTGCAGGTGCTTGCAGCACATGCCGGGCTGCCACCAACGGGTGCCCCCCCTCCCTCTCTCCCCCCTCTGCAGGGACCATCAATGACAGGTGGATGGCTGCCATGGACCGGGTTCACGGGGCATTCCAGCAGGCGCGGGCAGCGGCACCATGTGAGTCTCGACAACAGGAGGGGCACGGGCATGTGGGGTGGGGCGGCCTGCGGCTGCGACGACAACCCCAGAGCCCACAGGGGCCCTGACGCTCCCATCCCCCACCTCTTGCCCCCACAGCGGCGCCCGCCCGGAGCCCCTCGCCAGATGAGGAGGAACTTGGGAGGGGCTTCACCGCCTGGTCTCCACCCCGCTACCCGCCACCTGCTGAAGACCCAGAGGGTGACCCAGTGGAGGGGCCTGGCAGGAAGCGGCCGAAGCTGGAGCCCGTCCCCGCAGACGGCCGGGCAGCTGCCGATATGCCATCCCAGGCACAGGCATCTGGGACCCCAGCCGGGCCCCTGCTCTGTAACGGGGATGCCGTGGCGGGGCCGCTGGCCTCCCCCTGCTCCGACGCGCTACCTAGCCCTCACCCTCCTGGCTGCTGAGGCCAGGGTTCTGGGTTGGAAAGCTGCTCTCTGGGCGCCTGATGCGGCCCTGGAATCGATTGGGAATAAAGCCAAGTTCGTTAACCGCTCTTCCAGTGCAGCCCGTCCATGGGGGGCGGTGGCTGCTGGCTGGGGCGGCTTTCCCATGCTCTCTACATGCAGGGGTCGAGGGAGCGGGGACTCGGAGGGGCCGCCTGAGACACCATAGGGGCGTAAAGGGCGAGTGTTTGGCCGGCCGAGCCCCCCATGGCCAGGCATGGCCCTCAGCGCGCAGCATGCCACAGGTGCTCCGCGACCCTGTCTCGCACAGCTCGGTCATGCTCCTGGGGCTCTGCAGGGGTGTCAGGAGAAAGGCGACCGGCGGGCGGCAGCCAGGGGTCCTCACCTGGGCCCTCTGTGGCTGGCAAGGGGAGCTGCTGGCGCACGGCAATATTGTGCAGCATGACACAGGCAGCCACGAGCTTGGCGACGGTGAACGGCTGCATGGCCAGGCGGCCGCCCGTGTGATGGAGGCATCTGAAGCGCATTTTCAGCTGACCGAAAGCACGTTCGATCACCATCCTCGTGCGCCGGTGGGCCTGGTTGTAGTTGGCTCTGTCGGCGGGCTCATCCGCAGGGTATGGCGTCAGGAGGTAAGGCAGCAATGGATAGCCACGGTCACCTGCAAGGGGAGGCGGTGTTAGGATCTCCCTTCCCATCCCCGTCCCCTCACAGCTCCCCCACCAACTCCTGACCTAGGAGCCAGCCTCTCCCCTCAGGCCATGATGACAGGAGCCTGTTCAGGCCGGAGGTGGTGAAGATCTGTGCGTCGTGGACGCTTCCCGGGAACTTGGCAACGAGGTCCGTGAAGATCCCCTGGTGGTCACAGGCTGCCTGCACGTTGATACTGTAGAACCGGTGCCGATTCCTGTAGACCTGCGGCTCCTCTCTGGGAGCGCATATGGCCACATGCGTGCAGTTGACTGCTCCAATCACATTGGGGAAGCCTGCAAGGGAGGAGAAGCCAGCCCGAATGGGTGCCAACTCTGCCTCCGAGGTGGGAAAGTGGATGTGCTCGCGGATCCAACCAACTAGGGCGTCCAGGAAGGCATGCAGGCAGCGGCTGGCGGATGACTGGGAGACCTCCAAGGCCTCAGCCATGACTCCCTGGAAGGAGCCGGTCGCAAGGTAGCGGAGGGACAGCAGGACCCTCTGGAGGATGGGGATGCCCCGGGGAGCCGCAGCTTGCCCCTGAAGGGCGGGCGCGAGCTCCTCGCACAGAGCCTGTATGGCTGCCCTGTCCAGGCGGAAGCGGTCCAGGCAAGTCATGTCGCCCAGGAGCAGGGATGGCACCCTGGCCTGGAACCGGCGGCGACGTCTGAGGCGGCGCCGCCTGAGGGCCGCTCGGACAAACACGGCTGGCAGGAGGTGGCTGGTCCGGATGGCTGGGAGCCGCGGCGGCAGTGGCGGGCACCAGGCGGGGATGATCGAGGTCCTGCCTGGAAGGAACGCAGGTTGAGTTCCAGCACCCTGAACCCCCCCCCCACGCACCTGGAAGCAGCAGGCCTACCGGTCTCAGCGGCCCGTTGCAAGTGGTGCTCAGGAGCAGGTCCTCTGTCCGCTGCATGGGCCGTCCCAGCCACCCTTCCCGGTCCTGCACCCCCGGTGCCCTCCTCCATCTTGCCGAGGGGATGGGTGGGCACATGACTAGGTGGCTGGTTCCCACCACTTATCTCGGGGACCGGACATTCCAGCGGGCACTACCCCCATGTCTGCTGAGAGCACTAGTGGCGGCGGAAGCCAGCGCCAGGCAAACTGGACAGAGGCCGAGAGAGTGCTGCTTTTTGGGCTCGTGGTGGAGAATGCGGAGGTCGCCCTGAGCACGCACAGGGGCGCCTCATCCCGGTCTCGACGACAGGCATTCTGGCAGATGGCAGCTGACAGGGTCTCGGCTGTGGGCAACGCGCCCCACACTGCTCACTCGGCAATGAAGCACTGGAATGATTCTTTCGGGCCCGCGCGCAAACGAGTGCGCCTCCTCATGTCTCAGGGGGTTCCTTATGAGCGGGCCCTTGACGAGGGGCTCCCAGGCCCAGAGGCGGTCATGCGAGCGGTCATCCCGGAGGCGGTGGTGGGCGGCCTGGGCATTGAGGTCCTGCCCGGTTAGTATTTGTGGATTCAGGGAGGCGAGGGGGGGGGGAACGCATGGATCGTGGCACATGTGTGACAGGGCCTCTCCCGTGAGTAGGCACGGCCCCTGAGGGTCCAGACCCAAGCCAGGCGGAGACAGAGGCAGCGGAGTCTGTGCCCCCCCTGGCAGAGAGCGGGGCCCAGGAACAGGCAGCCCTTCCACCGCCACAGCAAGCCCCTGCTGCCAGCGACGAGGAGCCTCAACTGGGCCCGTCGGAGGGCATGGATCCGGAGCACGGTATGTATCTGTGGCCCTGCTGCTGGTGGGGCCAGGGACCGGCTCGGCCGCCGGCCTCGGCCACACATCCAAGGCCCCTCATGGCGCCGACCGGTCTCAAGACGAGGGGCTGCGGCCGCAGCTGGAATGGGTGTGCTTGGCCCGGCTCGGTGGCCTGTGGCAGCCCATGTTGGGCCGCTGCTCTTCCCTCCCTGGGGCCTCTTCCCACCCATGTCTCGCTCCAGCAGGGACCATGCGCCTGGAGATAGGCGGGGAGGTGATTGCCCAGCTGCGTGAGCTGCCACCCTCCCGGAGGACCTCTGCTGCTGGAGCGGCTCTCCTGCAGTCGCTCGGCTTCCCTGTATCGGTGGAGGGTGAAGGTGGCCCTGGGACTCCGCCGGTTCAGGACACCTCATCGACAGAGCCGCTCGAGGAGCTGTCCCAGCCTGCAGCACCATCCCCTCCAGCCCCCCCGCCCCCGGGTGCCATGGGCCGTGTGCGGGAAGGACCTGGCTCCGCCTCTGAGGGGGAGGGGCCCATGGAGGGGGTCCTTCCAGGCGCACGGGCTCACGGCCCCCGCCCTGCCCAGCGGCTTCCCCCGACACTAGCCGCAATGTGGGCAGCGATCGAGAGAGAGCAGCTAGAGGTGCACGCTGCATGGGAGGAGGCGAACAACCGCGGCCGGGAGTTCATGGCTGCGGTACTGGAAGTGGGGGAAGGGCTCCGTACCTCTCAAGTCCGTGCCGAAGCCCTGCTCGGGCGGCTCGTCGCCATCCTCGACCCTCCGGCCCCACCCGCTGCAGCAGCTCCACCCGCCCCAGAGGCACCCCTCCCTCGGGCCCAGTTGCATGCGAGAGGCCGGCCCCGTGGACAGCCAAGGGGGTCCGGCCGCCGGCCTCGCCGGTGACCGCTGCTGCCGCCTTGGGGGTGGGGTGGGGTGTTTTGCTGCACAGGCGGCTCTCCTACACGCCTCCCCTTCCTCACGTCTGCTGGGGGAGGTGGGATGATATAATAATAAAGGCTGATTTCTGTGCAATGGGTGTCTGTGTTCTTTGCCTTGGGATGGGGACGAGGGGGCAGGCCCGCTGTGTCTGCCTCTTGGTGGCGGCCTCAGGCCAGCCCTCCCCTTCAGCGCCACTTGGGGGCTGTCCCCTGCTGCCAGAGACTGGCTGCTGCCCTGGATTCCTCATGGCAGGGCGCCTGCCAGTCCCATGCCAACCTCTCTGGACGCGGCCGCCACGGACTTGGTGCTACATTGGGCAAACAGGGGAGAGGCTCCTCAGGCCACGCCCACCCCTCTCCTTCCCGACTGCGAGCCCCGCCCGACGCACGAGCCGAGGCAGTCTGCCGGCATGGGCGCGGTTTGCCTGCTGCTCTGGGGCCTGGCCGGGATCGCGTGCTGCCCATAGGCTGCGCCTTTCCTGGCCCCTCCCCCTGCCGCTTGTCAGGAACAGCGCCCTTTGGCTGCGCCTGGCGGCGGCCGTGCATCAGACCCGCCCACAACACTTTCTGGTTCTCCGAAATTGCATCTCTGCGCCGCTGCGGGCGCCGCTGCGGCCACACTTTGCTGGCACAGGATCCGGCCCGGCGGCGCCGCCACACCACCAGTGCAGCCGCGCCGGCGTTGGGGCCGGCCATAGGATTGCGCTGTTAGTCTATCTTATTACTTAATTACTTAGTATCTCATATATTCTATTAAACACACACTTAATACTCTTTTCTCTAAGCTTGTTAAATCTCTACTAAAAATATCTCTGTAATACAAGTTTCCCTTTAAATACCTCAGTTAAACCATATATTCTACATAAGATAATGCTAGCATAATAATATATATTAGCAATCAAGATATTAAAAATATAACATTATATCCATTTTACTTTCCGTTTACTTAAACTCTTTACTTTCCACAATCATCCTGATTCTGATATTAGCCTAGACTGTAATGTTCTATTACACACCCATCTTTTACTATTTCTTATTCTAAGCTTATTTTAAGTTTATAAGGTAACTGTTATACTCAAATATCCATTATATACTCTTTACTTAAGCTATATATTGTAAATAATATCTAACTTGCTTAATCTTATATATCCATAGTAAAACATCTATTATTTAATACTCTATAATTTTTAATTTTATCATAACCCCAATGGTAGCTTAGATTTTAATAATTAAATTCCCCCTTTCCCGGTAAAGTCACTTCTCTCTTCTTCTATTACATTTCAGTAATTCTCGAACTGCCACAGTTCCCCTTTCACGTCCCATTTTTTTCCTAGATATTGTTTCAATTTCTCCCAGTCTGCATTAAATTGTCCTGGATCAAGATCTTTAAGTTTTCTTGTCATTTTGTCCATCTCAGCCATGTACAGCAATTTGTAAATCCAATCTTCTGTAGATGGTATTTCTTGTACTTTCCATTTCTGCGCATATAAAAGTCTTGCTGCTGTAATCATGTAAAATAACAATGTTCTATACTGCATTGGAACATCTTCCATTCCCAAGTTCAGTAGCAGCAATTCTGGGTTCTTATTTATTTGGGTTTGCAAAACCTCATTAATTACTTCAATTATATCTCTCCAGTATTGCTTCGCTACCTCACAAGTCCACCACATGTGGTATAGTGATCCTTCATGTTTTTTACATTTCCAGCATTTATTCGACATATTAATATTTCCTAGCGCAATTTTCTTTGGTGTCAGGTACCAACGATAAATCATTTTGTAGACATTCTCTTTAATACTTGTACATGTCGTAATCTTCAAAGTCGTTTTCCACAGGTATTCCCACACCTCCATTGTTATTTCTTTGTGAAAATTTATAGCCCACTTCACCATCCGGACTTTTACTGTCTCATCCACTGTAAACCATTTTAAAAGTACTTTATAAATCCTTGAAATTTCCTTTTTACCTTCTTGAAAGATAACATCTTCTAATTTTGAGTTCTCCATTCTTATTCCTCCTTTCAAACAATCCGAATTGTAAAGATCTCTGATCTGTCTATATTGAAACCATCCATAACATGGAGACAACTCCTCTGTTTTTATTCTCAATTTTGAAAATTCTACTTGTGTTATCTCCTTGTAAGTTAAACACTGCTGCTCATTATCGACAGTTCTCGGATATATTACTTCATACGGAACCACCCAGGAAGGAATTCCGTCTTGTAGGTAATTTTTATACTTCTCCCAAATTGTGAAGAGGCTTCTCCGAATATAGTGGTGTAAAAACATAGAGTCTGCTTTTACTTTATCATACCACAAATATGCATGCCATCCAAATATTTTTTTATATCCCTCCAAAGCCAGTAATTTGCGATTCTTCAGCGTCATCCATTCTTTTATCCATGCCAAACATATTGCTTCATGATATAGTCTTAAATTGGGCAGCTGCATTCCACCTCTCTCTTTGGTGTCCTGTAATACTTTCATTTTCACACGGGGTTTCTTGCCTGCCCACACAAAATCCGATATTTTCCTTTGCCATTTTTCAAATTGTTTGGAGTCTCGGATAATTGGAATTGTTTGTAACAAGAACATCACTCTTGGCAATACATTCATCTTTACTGCTGCAATTCTTCCCAACCATGACAAATTTAACCTATTCCATTTTATCAAGTCTCGCTCTATTTGTATCCACAATTTCTCATAATTATTCTTGAATAGATCTATATTTTTCACAGTCAGTTCAATACCCAAATATTTTACCTTATTTGTTACTTCGCAGTCCGTTATTTCCATTAGTTCTTGTTGTTTCTGTTTGGACATATTCTTACATAGTATCTTTGACTTCCTCTTATTTACAAAAAATCCAGCCAAGTCTCCAAATTCCTTTATTTTCTCCATTACCTTTGGCATATTCTCAATTGGATCATCCACAAATAACATTATATCATCCGCAAACGCTCTGACCTTGTAGGAAAACTCTTTTATTTTTATTCCTCGGATTGCATCGTCTTCCCGTATTTGAATCATCAGTATTTCCAAAACCAAAATGAACAACAATGGTGACAAAGGGCAACCCTGTCTTGTACCTTTACCTATTGTTAATTTTTTAGTCACATCGTCATTCACCACTATTGCTGCACTCTGGTCCCTATAGATTTCTTTCACTGCTCGTATGAACTTTTCTCCCATTTGCAGCTTTTCCATAGTGGCAAACATAAAGTCCCAGTTCAAGTTGTCAAATGCTTTTTCAGCGTCCACGAAGAAGAAACCAACTTCTCTATCACAACACTTGTCGTAGTATTCAATAGCATTTATAACTGTCCTTAAGTTATCTTTGATTTGTCTATTTGGCAAAAATCCAGCTTGCTCCTCCGCAATAAATTCAGATATCCATTCTTTTATTCTCTCAGCCAAAATCTTCGCAAAGATTTTGTAAACATTGTTCAGCAACGAAATTGGTCTATAATTTTTAACCTTGGTCAAATCCTGTCCCTCTTTAGGAATCAATGATATATTAGCTTCTCTCCAAGTATCAGGGGTCCTCTGATCTCGCATAACTCCATTAATCACTTCTCCCAGGAAAGGCGCCAGTTCATTAGCCATTACTTTATAAAATTTAGCTGTTAGTCCATCCGGGCCTGGTGCCTTTCCTAATTTTGTTGACTGAATTGCCTCTTTTATTTCCTCTTCCGTCACTTCCCTATTCAATTTTTCTCTCCAACCTTCAGAAATTGCAGGGAGCTTCATCTTTTCTAAGTACCTCGTTATAGAGTCTTTATTCACTTCCTTTTTTTGGTACACCTTTGTGTAAAATTTAAAAAAACTCTACTAATGGCTACCTGCTCCAAATATGTCTTATTCTCCTCACAAATTTTATTTTATTTTTTTTTATAATATTTTTTATTTTTCAATATCTAACATACAAAACTGCTACATACATAACCTACAAGACAGTAACTACAAAAGACTACAATAGCACAAGGGATGGGAAAGAAGGGAGAAAAAAGAGAAAGGGAAGGAGGGGTGGAAAAAAGGGGAAGGTGACCTACCAACACTAAACACTACATTTCAATGCTTTCCCTTCATACTGCCATAGTAAAAAATAGCTTAATAAAATAGTGACGGAGTGGTTGATCATACAAATTACAAATTACAGTTCAAATTAACTTTTTCCCTCCCCTGGGCCTCGGGCGCAATTCCCTCTGCGCAGCTATCGCCGGAGCGCTCATTGCCTCCCCCCTCCCTTCAGGCTTCGAATCCTCTTCTCTTTGCTTGGTGTCTGGTCCAAATTCTGAATTTTTATCCACAAAATCCTTTAGCTGATCTTCCGAATTAATCTTGTAAGCTTTATCTTTATAACTAAACCCGATTCCTTCCGGGAGTAGCCATTTGTACTTTATATCCCGTTCCCTCAAAAGAGCTGCCAACATCTTGTACTTAAATCTTTTCTTCCGCACTAAAAATGGAACGTCCTTCAATATCTTGACTTTATTTCCCAGAAAGTCCAATTCCGCATTGTATGAATTATATAGGATACTGTCCCGGACCCTCCTAGATGAAAACTCGATAACAATCTCGCGAGGCAGCTGCCGCTTCGTTGCATATTTTGAAGATGCCCGACGGACTCCCAAAATGGCGCTTTTCATTTCTTCTTTAGTTGCCCTCACGGGTGTCGCTAAAAGTTCCGAGGCGAGATCCCATAAATCCTCTTTTTCCTCCTCTTTAACATTCTGGAGACGCAAAATGGTTTGTGTTCGCTCCACTTGCAATCCGATCAGCTGATTTTCCACCAACTTTAATTCCCTGTTCGCTGCTCTCGTAAGTGACGCACTTTCCAGGGCAGACTTCTCTGCCCCCCCCCGCTGCTTCTTTAATGGCTTTCACATCGCTTTCAATTAAGCCCACCCTTTGATCTGTTTCATTCAGCTTGTCAACAAAGGGTTTTATGGCTTCCATAACCGCTCTTTTAACCAGTTCCTCAAGCGTCTCGCCCCTCTGCAAGGCCGCCTTAACTGACTTGCCAAGAGAAGGACTTTGCTTTTTCGCTGCCATTTTAGGGGGGGGGAAACCGCCAATCTTCCGAGACTCTATGAGGGGGGAAAAATCCGAGTCTTCTAACCTTCAGACCCCACCATTCCTCACATGCGCTTGTAGTAACAGAAGGGATTCGCTTACTTGCAGGCTTTCGCCTAATCCTGCTCCTTGCCGTTTTCCATAGCCCGGCAGCACACTGGGTGCCGCGCTCGTCTGCCGGCCTCCATAGGGACAAACGGGCGATTTACCCCCTGCCTCGATCTGTCAGAGGGCTCTTCCCGCCGCGTCCCGGACTCAGACTCCCTGCCTGAGAGTCTGGGGGCTAACCTTTGCAGATCAGCCGCCCGGCCAGGCGGCTCGGCCGCTTCCTCTCGGACCTGCCGAGAGGAGCATCCGACATGGCTGCGAAAACGAAAACGAATCCCCTCCTCACAAATTTTATTTATGATTCTCTTCTCTTTTCTTTTCTTCAGTTGCCACGCCAAATATTTCCCAGGCTTGTTTGCACCCTCAAACGACTTCTGGTTCATTCTCTTAAGATTCCATTCTAATTCTTTGTTATTCATTGCCGTCAATTGTTCTTGTAGTATTTTAATATCCTGATATATCTTCTTTTTTCCTGGTCTCTTCTTAAGTTGTGTCTCTTTGGCTTTTATTTTCTCCATAATCTCTAACCTCTTCTCCTCTTTTTTCTTTCTAGCTCTTGCATTTAAATCCATTAGTATGCCTCTAGTCACTGCTTTATAAGTGTCCCATACCTTATTAGTCGAAACTTCCTTATTCATATTATGTTGTATAAAGAATCTGGTCTCTCTTCGCAACAATTCAATGTTTTCTTCTTCTTGCAAAAGATCTTCATTTATTCTCCATCCTTTTCTTTTATTTCTTTTCCCAAATCTCCACATGATTGGGTTGTGATCTGAGCCTACCATAGGCATTATTTCCACATCTTTAGTCCATAACGCTAAGTCTTTGGAGGCCCAGATCATGTCAATTCGTGATAAAGTGAAATGTCTTGCAGAATAAAATGTATATTGTCTAGTTTTGGGATTCTGTCTCCTCCACACGTCTTCTAGAGTCTCTTGTTCCTTTATTGCAAAAAAAGACTTTGGTAGTAATCCTCTTTTCTTTTGTGCAGTTCCAGATTTCTTATCTTCATCCAAGTTAATAACTCCATCGAAGTCTCCAGCTAAAATTATCTGATCGTAAGATAGTCCATCCAGTTGTTTTCCCAAGTCCTCAAAAAATTTTTCTTTTGCTCCATTAGGTGCATATATTCCAATCACCAACAGCTTCTTTAAATTCCACATAATTTCCACTGCTAAATATCTAGCTTCCACATCACTCACTACTAATTTTGGCTGTAATTCTTCTTTTATATACAACACCACACCTTTTTTCTTTTTTTTTTGAAGCAGCCACAAATTCACTTCCCAATTTTGCAAACTTTAAGTATTTTATATCTTGCTTTTTAATATGAGTTTCTTGCAAACATACAATGTCACATTTTTTGTTTTAATAGCCAGTGGAAGATATTTTTTCTCTTATTAGGCGAGTTAAGTCCATTTACATTCCAAGATATTATTTTGCACTCCATAATCATAATCTTGTTGTTGGTAAGTCCTTTTCATTGTCCCTAACGAACTTTTCCATCTCCAATTCAGATCTGATGCGCTTTTTAGCTCCTCCGAATTCGAAGGACAGTCCTTCTGGTATTTCCCATCTGTATCTTATCTTCATGTCCTTCAAAATCTGGACTAAATCTTTATATTTTTTCTGATCCAACAGCACCGATCTGGGCAATTCCTTCATAATAATCACCGCCTTGCCGTCGACCTCTAATGGATCCTGAAATTGTTTACTCACAATCATTTCTCTTATGCTTCTAGTCATGAATTGCACAATCATATCTCTTGGTAATTTCCTCTGGGTCGCAAATCTTGAATTTATTCTGTATACCAAGTCTAGGGAAGCCGCTATTTCATCTTCCTCTTTCCCCAGGTATCCAGCCAAAACTTCTGTAATCTGTTCTTGGGCAGATTTTCCCTTAATTTCCGGCAAACCACGAAATCTCAGTTGTTTCTCCATATGTTTACTTTCTGCGACAGCCATTCTGCCTCTCATCGCCCTCATCTCAGTTCGTTGCGTGTCTGCTAAGGTATCCATTGCATTTTCTACTACATTAACCCTTTGCTGTGTGGCTTGCAAGTCGTTCGTATTTTTTCCATACCTTTCGTCAGTTCTGCCAGTTCCTTCTTAAGTGTCTCTTTAAACTCTTTCGCCATCTCTTGTATCATATCTTTAGCTTCTTTGTTTCCTTCTGAAACTTTTTTATCCAAACTTTCAATTGCTGCTTGCCACTCCTTTTTCGACATCGCGGGGCTAGCTTTACCTCGCTCCCCCGAGTCCGCTCTTTTTCTTAACTCCGTGGCATTTAACTTTATATACTTTTACTTTTGAAAGTCCCGAATTTAATTTATTTCTTAAAAAAACACATTTACACAGTCCAAAATGTCGGGCGTCTTTTCTCTATGGTTATCTCAACTATACTTCTAATCCAAGATGGCCTACTTCCTCTTCCACTGAAGCCACGACCTTTCCCTTCTTCAAAATGGCGTTCTTCTACTTCCTGTCACATAGAAAAGGCCGCTTCTCTCCAGCTTCTCTATCGTTCTGACGTACTTCCTGTTCCTCTGCCACACACAGCAATTCTTGCGATGTTGAGACTTTCCCACAGTCCACTATCTCTTTCTCTCTGCAGGTATGTAAACAATAATCAACTTTCTCTACTAACTCCTTTTAAAAAAAAATTTCTTGCCGGAATTTCCCCTCCTTGTAATCAATCTGTGGCAGTTTATAAATTCGCTTTAGTACTTTATTTCTTAATGTAATCTGTCCCGTTTCAAGAGATAGTAATCTTTACCTTCTTAGTTGTTTTCACGGGTTGTAATCACTGTTTCTGTATTCAATTCACTTCAAGTCCCCTTGTCCCTGTATGAAGCTTGGGCATGCAGGTCTTATGCCAACCAAATTGGCTCCAAAACTGCTGTAGAGATCTTGGCAAAACCTTTCTTCGGGTGGGACCTCAAGGGACGGGAGAGAGTCCATTGTGCAGGACCCCCCCTCGCCCGAGATCAACACGCCCTCAGGTTTTTGAGCGTTCTATGCCTGTTCTCCGCCTGAGAACAGTTGGCTATGGGCAAATCCTTGCCCCTCTAGCCTCCAAAACAGCAGCCTGGACAGCTCAGCTCTTAGAGCTGCGTTAGACCTTCATGGATCCCAAACGGGAAGTCGCTATATACTGAAGTTTTATTGCTCTTTGTTCACTTCTTCTTCCACCACTTCCACTTCTTCACTTCTTCTTGTCTCTACTCTAAGTCACTTATCTAGCAAGATGTAGTCAGCTTAGCAATTTATCATTTTCTCCATATGTAACCCTAATTTTTATCCTTTAGTAAAGTAATTTTACAGAGCTACACTGGAGTGTGTGTGTGAATCTATTCTCATTACTTCCAATGCACAATCTTTACACAATCTCTGCTATATTTTCCTACAAGATTGCAGCAGAGAGACAAGATTTTATCAGCATAAAAGCTCCCAAAAGCCTCATAGCCAATATCAAAATTTAAATTTTGATGGTCCCCCCCTGACAAGGAGACCAAAGACCGAACCATATTAAACAGTTTTGCTGGGCGTGAGCTAGCTGATGCAATGGAGGCTGCATAAAACTCTTCCTTTGCAGCCTTCACTGTCATCTCATAGGCTTTCATAAATGTCCTATAGGATGCTTGTGCCTCTTCATTGCGAGTTCGCCACCATACTCACTCTAGCCATCTCAGCTCCTGCTTTTTCTGTCGTAGCTCCTCTGTATAACAGGGAGCTAGTTTGGTACGGGGGCAGAGAGGATGATGGCGGGTGATTTTATCGATGGCTTCAGAAAGACAGACTTGCCAATCTTCCACCAGCTCATCCAACGAACCGCCAGGGAGCATCAGATCCCACAGAGCATTCTGGAAGTCAATTGGATCCACGAGTCTCTGTGGGTGAGCATAAATAAGCTAGCTGCCCTTGCAGGATCTCCAGCCGAGCCTTCAGGACCACATGATCCGACCATGGCACCAACTCAGTTGTTTCTAGTACTGCACTCATCCCCATTCCAAAGATTAAATCCAGCGTGTTGCCTGCTTGATGTGTAGGGGCTGAAATTATCTGGGAGAGTCCAAGTGTGGCCATGGACTCTCCCAGCCCGACTAGAGGTGTCGTCGTCAGCATGGGTGTTGAAGTCACCCTACACCAATAGTTTTTAGTGCTCCAAGGCCCATCCAGCAGCTACCTCTAGCAGATGTGGCAAGGTATCTGCTGCCGCACTAGGCGGCTGGTACACCACACAGATGGCTAAACTCTCCTTGGCACCCCACACCAGACCTACACAATCAATGCCGGGGATCTCCAGGATGGAGAGCAGCCTGAAGGAGAAAGACTCTCGGAAAAGAATAGCCACCCCTCCCCCCCGGCCTCCCATTCGGGACTGATGAAGGACTGAGAACCCAGGTGGGGCCAGTTCATTCAGAGCAACCATCTCGCCCTCCCTCACCCAGGTCTTGGTCACACATACCAGTTCCACATCATTTGCCATAAAGTAATTGTGTAATGTTCTGGTCTTATTATTTATGGACCTGGCATTACACAGCATCAGTGTCAAAGGGAGGGGGTATATTTCCCAGCTCCACACCCAACATGCCTTGGGATTGGATGCAGGTTAGGATGACACCAAGCCTCACCATATCTCCGTGTCATTCTCACCCTTCCCTGGGTCCCACCACCATACCTCCCTCATCCCCAGAGGACTGGGATCCCCAGCCCCATGCTGACCATTCTCCATGTCCACCACCCTGCTGCTCACACCGCTTGTCCAAGCTACCAGTTCTCTTCCAATTGCAATGCCAGTCACAGTATACAGTCATTAATCAGTGGAGTACCCTATCAGAAGTTCAGACCAGAGCTTCTCCACCCATCAATTAATTCTCTTATGTCTGGGTTCTAAACCACAGCTACATTCAATTCTATGGGTGGAACTACAATATCCCCCCCCCAGCCAATATCCTTTCCCACCTAACAAAGATTTACATCAGTTCAAAATCCCTATTCAATCATACCCACGACTATATCATTTTTTTTCTTTTAAAACTTTCAATGTTAAGTTAAGGCCACTGTACAAAGACTATGACCTATAATTCATAGTCAATATGCATTAATTGGTGTGTGCTAGTGGCTTCCCAGCACTCAATAGTGCTTCTTATAAATGGGTCTAAGACCTTAAGCAATAACTCTCTTAGCCCTTATATCCAGCCCTCCCCACACCAGTTCTTCAATAGGTCTGATAGTAAAGTGATTTCCACAATCCCATTTACAATTTCTCAACTCTCCCACAATAACTCCTGCAACTCTATCCAGTTCTTATTTTCCCTCAGAGAGGCGCCACCAACATCTTCAGGGGTCTCCGCACACTCCCAGAAGTTCTCAGGAGTCACCGATAGGCACCAGAAATCGCCCCAGAAAACAAAGAGATCCAGGCACACTTTGCAATTTTCCAGGATTCTTTTTATACGTAACTTTGCTCTGCTATCAATGTTCTTTCAATAATAATGAAACCATTTTCAAAATCTTATGTCAATCTTCTTCTGCCCTTCATGCTCAGTGCTAATATTTTGTTGCTCTTATCCAATAAATTGGTACTTTTCACAAGACTGCCTTGGCCTTCACTTTTAGTTCCTTTTAAATGAGATCTCTGGTTTCCAGGAAAAGTAAAGTGACATTCTACAAGTCTACTGATTGTAGATGGCAACAGCTGGATCTGGCTCCAAGGTGATGTTTTCAGAAGAGACTTTGCTCAGGCACAGAGAGGGCAGGGCTGAGAGGCTAGCTTTTCTCTCACGGGCAGGCAGGTGGTTGCTCTTCTTCCTCCCTCCCTTTCTGGCAGCTCAGGCTCCTGGAGGCAACGTTCTTAAAGTACCTTAGACACAAAGAAGGGCAGGGCTGAGAGGCTGGTTTCTCTCTCACAGGCAGGCAGGTGGTTGCTCTTCTCCCTCCCTCTCTGGCAGCTCAGGCTCCTGGAGGCAATGTTAAAGTACTTTAGGCACAGAGAAGGGTGGGGCTGAAAGGCTGGCTTCTCTCTCACAGGCAGGCAGGTGGTTGCTCTTCTCCCTCCCTCCCTCCCTCCCTGGCAACACCCACATATTAGAGTTATGTGGGTGAAAGCTCATCAGAAAACCCAATCTACAGAAGCTTACTGGAATAATAAGACAGATTGATTAGCAAAGCAAGCTGCAAAATCAGAAAGTCCAAAAGAGGAGGAAAAAGTGAGAATGTTACCAAATCAAAAAGAAAATTGCCCCCCCCCCCATTTTATATTTGAGCACATTGCAAAAAAACAATGTAGAAATTCAGAAATTGTTAGAGAAAGGGAAAAGCCCTTGTGGTAAATGTACAATTCAGAAAACTGGAGAAGTAGTGTGGGCTGAGAAAGAGGACTCTAAATTGTGGATAGTCCCTGAAAAGGTTAGAAGTGATTTAATTCAATATGTCCACAATCAAGGGCATTTTTGTTGGGAAAGAACATTAGAACAAGTTAAGAGTGTAGGATGGTGGCCTCAAAAAAACAGGATGTAAAACAGTGGTGTCACAGTTGCTTAAGGTGTGCCATGGTAAATGCAGATGTGAAAATTAATAAAGGAGCTATGATGCATCAAAGATCAACTGGAGTGTGGTCAGATGTCCAGATAGATTTCATAGGCCCATTACCAAAAAAAGAGTGGGAATCAGTACTATGTAGTGCTAGTGGATAGTTTTTCAAAATGAGTTGAGGCCATTCCCACCAAAGACAATACTCTTAGGACACAGCCAAACACTTGATCAATCAGGTATTTTCAAGGCTGGGAGTTCCTAAGAGTTTAAACTCAGATTCTGGTTTGTACTTTGTGAGACACATAATGCAAGAATTGTGCCAATTGTTAGGTATAAGTAGAGGTATCATGTGACTTACCACCCAGAGTCTTCTGGTTTGGCCAAACAAACAAATAGAGTCTTTAAAGAGGCATTGAGAAAGATGGTAAAGGCAGATGGCAAAGATTGGGATCAGAAATTACCCATAATTCTAATGGCTCTTAGAGCATCCACCGCCTTTCATGATTACACACCATTTGAAGCCATGACAGGGAGATTAATGAATACTCCACAACAATAGTGGTTAGATACTGAAATCCCTGACAAATGGCAATCTAAGGTGTTAACAGATCAATGGATTCAACAGCTGAGTGAAAGACTGGGAAAGGTTCACAGAGAAATAGCTAATTAATTAGGGGCGAACATAAAAAGGATGGATAAGTATTTAGGATGGGTAAAAAATCCCATAGAATGGCCAATAGGGACTAAGGTGATGTACTGGGATTTTTAAAAGAGGAAACACTCTTTGACCCCAAATTGGAAGGGGCCATGTTACATTGTAGACAGAGCTTCGCCTACAATGTACTTGATGGAAATAAAGAAAGGATCTGATTCAGATGCAGACACAAAAAGGAAATGGTTTCATTCATCCCAACTGAAAGCCTGGAAAGGAGAATAGGATAGAGCATAATACTCCAGTTCACAATTTTCAGCTGTACAGAGGAAGTGTATATTAATATATATGTACAAGTATAAGAGTAAGATGACTTTGAGATGTTTAATATAAATGGATATAGATATAGATATAGATATAGATATAGATATAGATATAGATATAGATATAGATATAGATATAGATATAGATATAGATAGTAGCCAAGAGGCGTTATGCAATTTATTTTTAGGAGAACAGACGGAGTAACTGGACATGGTGGCAGATGAGACGTAATGTGTTTGAAGTGTGGTTGCTGTTTGTTCTGTTTTGTTGTGCTGTTTGTCTTGTTCTTCTTTTGGATCATACCATCACCAGAAATCCCAGCAGCAATGCGAACATCACAACTGATTGGCTAACTGATTCAAACAGTAGCTCCCAAGTAGAGATGGACACGATCGGCATTACGATTGGAAAAAAACCCTGATAATGGCGTTCGCGCCATTGGGACCCGGCTGATCGGTTCCGTCCACGGCAACAGATCCAGCATTCGGGGAGGGCGCATGCTCGGAGCTTGATCGGATCAATCAGTTTCTGTTCGGGATTGCAGACACTCTGGCGCCAGCCATCTATTCCCGGGGAAACGGAGCCAAGGGAATGCCTGAGCTGTGTTTGCCCTCCTTCTGTCACCCTGGAAACGCAAATGGGAGCCCAGCTTTCCTTGATCAGCAGGGCTTCCTTCCAACCACAGAGCAGCCAGCAACGCATCACCATTTTGGAGAAGAGAGCGGAGGGAGGGGGAAGGGGGTGTTCTTCTGTAGCCATGGGCACTCGAATCTCATCCCTGCAAACCCTGAGAGGCTGCTCTGACGGCCAAACACAGCCCTCCTGCGTTGCAGACCCAGGCTTATAAATAGCCACGTGCTCCGTGACTGGGTTTCACTTTCTGCTAGCGGTGGAGTGGGACAGAGCTCTCGCTTGATGCTTTTGGAGAGAGAGAGAGAGAGAGAGAGAGAGAGAGAGAGAGAGAGAGAGAGAGAGAGAGAGAGCTTTGTGCTGGGCTTTAGCGGATAGGGAATTAGGGATCTATCTCCTCTGGTTCCAGGGCTGCTGCCTGGCTCTGGGACCAAGCTCGGTGGGCACCTCGGCTGAGGGCTCACGTACATATATTAGTGCCTGGTCACTCAGGTCTGGGGGAGTGGTGGTGGGCTAGGGCTCTCGTCTCTCTCTCTGGTTCCAGGGCTGCTGCCTAGCTCTGGGGCCAAGCTCAGGGGGCACTTCGGCTGAGGGCACACACACATATATTAGTGCCTGGTCACTCAGGTCTGAGGGAGTGGTGGTGGTGGTGGGCTAGGGCTCTAGTCCCTCTCTCTCTCTGGTTCCAGGGCTGCTGCCTGGCTCTGGGGCCAAGCTCAGTGGGAACCTTGGCTGAGAGCTCACACACACACATTAATGCCTGGTTAGGTCTGGGGGAGTGTGGTGGGCTAGGGCTCTAGTCCCTCTCTCTCTCTGGTTCCAGGGCTGCTGCCTGGCTATAGGACCAAGCTCAGTGGGCACCTCAGCTGAGGGCTCACACAGTGTCATCTCCTCCTGCGTTGTTGTCTGGAACTATGAGGCTCCGGGTGGGGGGAAAGAGTGGTCATGGGGGGAAGTGCAGGGATTGTCCCGGTTGCAGCACGGAAATCAGTGCTGCGCAGGGCTCTGGAGCAGCAGGGACTCCCACTCCCCCCAAATCACCAGTTGAGGCTGTGGAGGAGGCCCAAGAGCTCTTGCCGGCAGCGGAAGAGGAACTGGTAAAATTTTTGGGGGGAGGAGGAGGAGGAGGAGGCTGAGGGATCGTTGGAGGAATGGTTGGGGTTCGAGGAAACCTCCAGCCTGTCCCCATCCCAAACTACCAGTGCTGCTGTCCTTGCCTGCACTCCACCCACCACTCCGTCTTCCGTTGCCAGCACCGTGGCACAGCCAGCAGCAACCCTTCGTCCTCCCTCCCCTGAAACCATAAGCTGGCCACGGTTCAAGAGCAATGTTAGGAGGCACTTTCGGGCCATTGGTGATGACCCTCGTGAGGTACAGTGCTGTGTGTGTGTGGGGCCCTGGTGCGCAGGGGCAACGACCTGCAGCACCTGTCATTGTCGAACCTCACTCGGCACCTGAAGAGGTACCACCCGAGCCTGTGGTCTCTGTCCTCGGGCAGTGAAACTTCTTTGGGGGGGAAACGGAGGGCCACCAGCGAGTCTGATCTGGGATCAGTGGGAGGGTCTCCGGAATGCAGCCAGAGCAAGAAGCCTTGCCCTGAGGGTGTGGCTGGTGGGAGCGGAAGGCTTAGGTAGGCCTCCCTGGAGGAAGTTGTTCCCTTGGGGTCGGGGGTGGTGCCGCTGAAAAGGGTGAGGTCAAGGGCTCAGGAGGCGGGTGTTTGTGCGGTGGCGCAGGCAATCACCCTGCAAGGCTTCCCCCTGTCGGTCGTGGATGGTGTGGGCTTCCAACTGCTGCTCGACCACTTTGCCCCATGGTTCGAAATGCTGTCACGGCGCACCATTGGGCGTCGAGTTGTGCCCACCCTGTACGAGGCGGTGCGAGACATGGTGCGCAGAGACCTGTCAGCCGCCGAGGGGAGAACAGTCCACTTCATGGCCGACCTGTGGAGCAGCTGCCATCACGGGTACCTGGCCATCACCGCCCACTGGTGACAACCGCAGGAACTCCACCTATCCAGGCCAAGATCTGGCCACTGTAAAAAGGCGCCCAAATTGAGCCCGGGCTACAGGGTGGTTCTCCTTCAGGCCTGGGGGATGGATGAGGTCCACACTGGCAAGAACATCGCCACCACCATCAAGGCAGCTCTGAGGGAGTGGATGTCCAGGGTGAAAGGGTTTGTCCATGACTACATGGTCACGGAGGCGGGAGCCAACATGTTGGCAGCCCTGAGAAAGGCATCCCTCCTGGGCCTGATGTACATGGCTCACAAGCTGCACCTCGTCATGCAGGACGTGCTCAGGCTGGGGAGCAAGCCGAGGGACAGCTGGGATGAGGGAACCTTGCGGACGCGCAGTCTGCTGGACAGCTGCCGTCGCATCGCTTCCCACTTCTCCCGCAGCATCAACTCATCCTGAGAGCTGATCCAGAGGCAGGGGGAGGAAGGGGACCCCGAGCACCAACTCTTCCAGGACCTGCCTACCTGCTGGAACTCCACCTACAACATGGTATGTTGCCTGGTGGAGCAGAAGGGTGCGTTGGAAGACATCCTGTCCTCTTTGGATGTGCTGAGGAGGGGAGAGGAGTTGACCCTCAGCTCCATGGACTGGAGATTCCTTGCCCAGATGTCCTGGATCCTGAAACCCTTCAGGGATGCCATTGAGCTCTTGTGCTCCTACCAGGACAGCCTGGGTAAGGTCCTCCCCCTGATCCACGGCCTTGACCAGTTTCTGGCCCAGGAGCTCCCGCGGCAAGAGCTGCTCCCCAGGGTCCGGGACTTTGTCCACAGGATCCAGGCCTGCGTCGCCAAATGCCTGCATCCTCTCCGCTGTGAGCCCCCCTACCAACTTGCCTCCCTCTGTGACCCCCACATCAAGGGCAGCATTGCCACACAGGCGGGGCAGATGCAGCACTGGAAGAAGGAGCTCTGCAGAGCGGTGCTCTGTTTCCAGAGATAGAGGGCAGGAGAGAAGGAACCGGGCAGCGGCGAGGGGCAGGCGGTGGAGGAGGAGGGTGAGGGTGAGGGGCAGGAGGTGGGAAGAGAGCCAGGCCAGGGAACATCCACCCCAATGTACACCTTCTATCTGTGGGCATTGTCAGTGGGCAGCGTGGTTGGCTGCAGCACGGCAGGCGGGTCCCAGCCAGTGGAGGACTTGGTGGGGGCCATGGTGCGCGAGTACCTCTCAGAGCCCCCCGAGCCCCCCCATGCAAACCCGTTGCAGTATTGGCCAAGGAAATTGGACCACTGGCCGGACCTGTCCATCATCGCCACCAACATCCTTTCCTGCCCTCCCACCAGCGTGCAGAGCGAGCGGGTGTTCTCCCACATGAGAGACCTCCTCCATCCCCGCTGCGCACATCTGCACCTGGACCTGGTGGACATGTTGATGTTCATAAAGGTGAACCTCAACCTACTGGGGCACCCTCCCGTGGACCTGGACCTCCCCGGGCTCTGAGCCACCCTCGGTGGGGTTGTGGCCGGCCCAGCTCATCCACAGCAGGCTCAAGCCTCCCTCAGTTCTCGGGGCTGCTTCCATGGATGGTGACCCTTTGCCCTTCTCTCCCAGATGACTTCCTGTTCCCTCTTCACACCACTCACTCTCTGGATCTGTTCAGATGCCTCCCAACCTCTCTTGTCTTTCCCATCCCATCCTTTCCGCGACAGCTGGAAGGTGCTGTGCTGCCTGCTGATGCCGCCTCTGGCCACGAGGAACAGCTTTGCTGCTGTTGCTGGTGTTAGCGTGGTGCCGCACGCCCCCCCTTTCCATGGGCACCTGCTGCCCCCTCTGAGCAGGGGGGAATGGGTCCCTCACCCTCACACCCTTTCTGCGAAGGCCAGATGGTGGGTGCTGTATGATGCTTCGGCTTTGGGCCACGAGGGACAGATCAACTGCTGTTGCACATAAGATTGTACGTCATGGTGGCCCCTGCCAACAGCAGCGGCTGTCCCCTCTGGGCAGGGGTGAATGGGTAATGCCGCCACAACTAGTCACTCACGTCCTTTCTGCAAAGGCAGGAAAGTGAGTGATGCTGGTGACAGCCTCCATGGTGACACGGGGGGAGTGGACAAGCTTCTCCCACAGCAGTTTGCACACTCCTTCAGGGTGGATGTGGGGTCCCTTCGTCCCGGTCCCGCTGCGCAATGCGGCCAGGAAGCCTCGGGCTCAGCACTCCTCTCCCACACAAGTCCACGGTCCCTCTTCTCAACTCGCCCTCTGCGGAACACTCAGGCCCCTCCCAACGATCTCTCCAGTCCTGTCCTATTTCATCCTTTCCGCAAAGGCAAGAAGGTGTTTGATGCTGGTTGCTGCCGCAGAGTTCCTCAGTGGGAGGAATCCTTGGAGCAGGCCCTGCGGCTGTTGGGTATCTTCCAACTTTCACAGACCCTCTTTCAACCTGTCCCTCTCTGGAGCACACTGACCCCTCCAAACGACATCTCCTCTCCCTCCCGTCCTTCCTGGCAAGGCAGATTATACCATATAGGGGTAGAGTCGGTTGTCAACGTGGCGGTTACCCTGTCTACGGGACTGATGGGACCTCTTTCAGCGGGGTGGGAATGTGTCGTGCTGCAACTGTGGTCCTCTCTGGTGAGGCAGGAAGGTGTGTGGGTGCAGTTGGCTGCTGTCGGGCAGGTCCTCAGCTGGAGCCTCAGGTGCGGTCACCCGATAGCTGGGGGATCAGGCTGCCCATGGGCAAATGTGGCCTCCTTTCCTCCCCACGCCTGGCATAACTGCATGCTGGAATTTGGCCTGCTGGTTGCGGGGGACCTTCCCCCTCCTCCCCCTCGTCATGATGACACGTCCCATCCCTCACATCCTCCTCATGATGACATGTTCTGTCCCTCGTATCCTCTTCATGATGACACGTCCTGTCCCTCCCATCCTTTCTGGCGAGGCAGGAAGGTGCATATGCTGCCGCCACTGCACTGTCCCTTAGTGGGACCCTTGGCTAAGGACACTGAGCAGCTGTTGGAATTTCCCCCTCCTCCCCCTCCTCATGATGACACGTCATGTCCCTCGTATCCTCCTCATGATGACATGTCCTGTCCCTTTCTGGCGAGGCAGGAAGGTGGTTGATGTCTGATAGTGGTGGTTTTGGCCATGAGGGGCAGCTCAAGAGCTGCTGCGTATATGGTTGTGCAGCATGGAACCCCCCTTTCCATGGGCACCTGGTGTCCACGAGGGCAGGAAGGTTGTTGAGGTCTGGCGCTGCTGCTTTGGGGCACGAGGAGCATCTCCGGAGATGTTGCCATTGTGAGATTGGGACTGTGCGTTGTCTCCCCCTTTGCATGGGCACCTGCTGTCCCCTCTGGCTAGGGGGGAATGGGTCCCCTGAATCATGTCCGCCCCATGAAGGCAGGAAGGTGGTTGAGTTCTGTTGCTGATGCTGCTGTCATGTTTCTGCCCCCCTTCTCAGGAACCACGCTGACCCATCCAAGCAATGTCTCCTGTCCTGCCCATCCCCCACATTCCGCAAAGGCAGGACAGTGGATCCAGTCTGCCCCCCGCTTCATGAGGGACTCTCCTGTTACTGCTCCCTCCTTGGTTACATACACAGCTCGGTTTCGATCGAGCAGCCGATTGTACCATATACGGGTAGAGTCAGTTGTCGACGTGGTGGCTCCCCTGTCAATGGGACTGACGGGTCCTCTTTCAGCTGGGTGGGGATGTGTCCTGCTGCAACTCTGGTTCTTTCCAGTGAGGCAGGAAGGTGGGTGGGTGCAGTCGGCTGCTGTCGGCTATCTTGCTGCTCTCTCTTTGGTTTCACAGCTTATGATCACACAGCCTATTGCATTGTGTAAGAATACAGTTGGTTGACAATGTGGAGGCTCCTTGATGGGACCTCTTTCAGTTGGGTGGGGATGTGTCCTGCAACTCTGGTCCTTTCTGGCGAGGCAGGAAGGTGTGTGCTGTCGGCAGCCGTTGAGTGTCTCCTAAGCTGGAGCCTCAGGTGAGGACACCCGGTAGCTGGGGGATCAGGCTGCCCCCAGACGAATGTGGCCTCCCCCCCCCACCCAATGCAGGGCATAACTGTGTGCTTGACTTTGGCCTGCCAGTTGCGGGGGAACTTCCCCCTCCCCTCCCCCTCCTCATGATGACACGTAGTGTCCCTTCAATTCTTTTCTGGCAAGGCAGGAAGGTGGGTGCTGCCGGCGAACGTCACAGTGGTTCTCAGTGGGAGCCTCAGCTGAGAACACGCAGTTGCTGGGGGACCTTCCCCCTCCCCCTCATGATGACACATCGTGTCCCTCCAATCCTTTCTGTCAAGGCAGGAAGGTGGGTGTTGCCAGCGAACGTCACAGACTGTGGTTCTCAGTGGGAGCCTCAGCCGAGGACACACAGTTGCTGGGGGACATTCCCCCTCCCCCTCCCCCCTCATGATGACATGTCATGTCCCTCCAATCCTTTTGGGAGAGGCAGGAAGGTGTGAGCTGCTGGCTGCCGCCGCTGCACTGTTCCTCGGTGGGACCCTCAGCTAAGGAAAGGAGGACACTCAGTAGCTGTGGGACCTTCCCCCTCCTCCCCCTCCTCATGACGACACATAGTGTCCCTCGTATCCTACCAATGATGACACATCCTGTCCCTTCCATCCTTTCTGGTGAGGCAGGAAGGTGGGTGAGGTCGGCTGCCGTCGTGTGTCGGCTAAAGAGGATTCCTTAGCTGAGGAAACCTGGTAGCTGGGGGATCAGGCTGTCCCCGGGCGAATGTTGACTCACAACAACCCCCCCTCCCAGCGGGAATACCAGCACACTCTACTTTGGCCTGTCGGGAACAGGGGGAAACTCCCCCCCTCCTCATGATGACAAGCCCTGTCCCTCGTATCCTCCTTGTGATGACATGTCCTGTCCCTGGTATCCTCCTCGTGATGACAAGCCCTGTCCCTGGTATTCTCCTTGTGACGACACATCCTGTCCCTGGTATCCTCCTCGTGACGACAAGCCCTGTCCCTGGTATCCTCCTCCTGATGACACATCCTGTCCCTGGTATCCTCCTCCTGATGACAAGGCCTGTCCCTGGTATCCTCCTTGTGACGGCACGTCCTGTCCCTGGTATCCTCCTCCTGATGACAAGCCCTGTCCCTGGTACCCTCCTCCTGATGACATGTCCAGTCCCTCGTATCCTCGTATGACTTTTGGGCCAGTCCATTGGTCTGTTGGTCCACGAAACCAGACATTCTGGCGCCAAGCAATCAATTCCCTAGACAACATAGGGGATTTGCCTGCAGACCTTCTGCTGCCTTTGGAAGATAGCAATCTTAGCCCTGAAAACCTTGATAGGCAGCTCTGGCTGCCAACTAGAGAGCTCCCATTATTCTCTATGAGAGCAAGCAGTATATATAATACCCAGCACTGAGCTACGGTTTCACTTTCCAGCTGGTTACCAAGGGAGGAACTGCTTGTTGCGGGAGTTTTTTTGGATCATGCGAGAGGGACTTGTGCTGCAGCAAGGCTCTGGGAGCAAGCTTATTGGGTTTCCTCCGCTGAGGGCTCACTCTTTGGTTTAATATTGTTTCCTTTCAATTCTTATTTGCTTGTGGGGTGGTGGGCTAGCCTAGGGCTAGCCTAGGGCTCTCAGGGTTGCAGTCAGGCTCTGGGATCAAGCTTATTGGGCTCCTTGAGGGCTCACTCTTCTGTCTCATTTTTTCCCTTTTCAATTCTTATTTGATTATGGGGTGTTGGGCTAGCCTAAAGCTCTGCCAATTGCTGCAAGCCAATGCAAGTCAATTGGCTTTTGTGGCTCCTATTCTATCTACCGGAAATTTCCTGGGGCAGCTGCTTTGGAAATCTGTAACTCAGACCTCCAAAATGCAATCTTGGCCAAACTTAGAGGGTGGCTGAAGGAGAGCCTGCTGAAGACTTGCTGCAAGTTTGGCATCACTGAGTATGAAGGGGGAGGTCCACGGGCCCCTGGAAATGATGGACCATGGACCAACAGTCCATGGGTTTTTCCTGGTCCTGTATTTGAAATAGGGTGCTGAAATGAGTCGAACTAGAAATGGTCTCTATGGGAAGAGAGCTGGAAGAGGAGAGAGCTGGAAAAGGAGAGAAGAAACAAGATTAGGTGGATGACCAGTACTAAAATGTTGGTCTTATCTGAGTATTATCCTTCAGTAATCTGTGTGGCTTTGCTCATGACAGGGCAGAGTTGGATGCAAACCTAAGTTGTTAGAAAACTCAAAAAATTAAAAAAGAATGCTTTGAATTTGTGATTTTATAAAAGAGATGACTCAGGCCCCGAGATACATAGGGCCCAAGCCATCAAAGCCCAGAATTGCTCAGGAGGCAAACAAGATACTGAGTCATTCTGAGGCTACTGAGGTGATAAGCATAAAAGAGGATTAAGGCAAAAGTAAAAGTTGCCCTTTAATACCCTGTAAAGGGTGATAAAAAGTTATCCAGCTCCAAGAAAGTGAATGTGCCAGTAAAAAAGAAAAAGAAAAGTGTCAGCTCTAGCCAGAACAGTAAAGAGCAAAAAATGTGCTGAGGTTTTGCATGGATTTTGGATCACTTTTCAAATTAGCCACAAATTACTCTCGCTGCTATGTTGCATAATTATGATACTTTAATAAATTGATGTTCTTAATACTTATTCAGTATTTACTTAACACCCAATCACTATTTTATTAGCTCGAAATGAAGTGCTATATGAAGTAGGGCACTTAATATAAAGTGCTGATCATAACTACTGGTTATTGAAACCAAACAAAGCTTCCCTTTTGTGTGAATTGGATATCTTAGCAATGTTCTCTGGCATTTTTATCAGCTCTGCAAAGATACATTGCTGTAAATCTGTAGTTCTATAGACTGTTTTGGAACTTCGTCAGAAATCCAAAGATTTTAACTACTTTGCAATATTAATTGTGATCAACATTACATCCAATTAATAATTAAGGATCAAAGGTATCTTAACAAGTTATATCATTTTATCATTTAATCATTTTAGTTCTCATCATTTGTTTTCTGATTAAGTGAATTTGTTTACTTTCTATACAAGATGACCAACTGCTTATACAAGAGAACTGCAAATCCTATGCCGTGAAACTAAAGTTTCAGCCATCTCCTGTAGCTTGTGGTTAGGGATCCCAGGTGACCACCAATGGAAGGCAATCTCCTGGTGGTATACTTGCTTGCTCGCTGGTTGCCAGCAGGAGGTTTTTGGCTGCCTGGAGATTGCCCACCACTGGCAGGCACCCTGGGAACACATGTAGCATATGCACTTCCAGTGGACGTGACTACATCACTTCCAGAAATGACATAGTTGTTGAGGTCACAGGAGTTCTCCTGCACTTCATTTGGGGACAAAATTAGTCCTGCACAGAGCGCAGGAACACTTCTGCACCCAGCATGGCAATGGCACTTCCAGAAGCACTGGTAATGTATTGGGACCTGGCACCCCTACTTGTGGTTGATCATCTTCTAAGCCTTAATTGACTGACAACCACTGAATAAAACTAATTATACAGTACTGTGATATGCTCCTATAAGTCAACGGAGGGGATCCTCATAGCCTCTTAAAATTTTGGGGAATCTGACTCATACCCTACCCAGTGTTTGGTTTCAAGGCTTTGAGCTCACTGCTGTGAGGTAAGTTTTGTGGTAAGCTAGAAGAACATGGTGATCACTGAGACAGGAGTTGTATAACAATAACAAAGATTTATTGGTGTACAGGTTGTTAAAAAAATTAGCAGCATGGGTCTCTGGACAGTCCCAGAAGAAGTCTTACTGAGGCACTTGTCTAGCCATCAGGTTGGACCTTTTCACACATACACACAGGATTCTACTCACACTAGTCTGCCCTTTCCCAAGAGTCAGACTAAATGGTATTGGGTCTACTCATCACCAAAGACAGGCCTCATGACTGGGTACTCTGTCCTCTCCCAGAGGTAGAGTTAAACCATTTTGCCATGCTATCCAGTAGAGCAACCCTTTAAACTATCTGTTCTCTTGCTGAGGTAGCTCTGAACTGAGCTGCTTCTGCGCTTTCTTCCAACATTTGATCCCCCCTCTGAAAGGTAATTGGATGCTATGATGGACTGCAGTTTTTAAAAGCTTAGAAGTGCTGTACAAAAAGCTGAAGGACTGTGGAGGGTTAATTTTTCACAGAAATAGAGAGCTTTGAGTGACAGGCTACTCTAAGGAAGAGAGAAAGAATTTTGAACTGAATGCTAGATCTAATCTGACATCTTCCATTAGTCCTCTTATACCATGAGTTTTCCAAGGTACTAAAAAAGATACCCCAAATATCTCCATTTGTTTGAGTCTTATGCCAAGGTAAGATGGGAATTGGCCTCACTCATTACTACTTTTACTACTAAGCAAATGACAGAGACCATGCACACCCACTGCAGTGTGACATATGACAGTATATGTCCCCAAATACAATTACAAAACCTGGGATGTGTGTTTAGTATAAAATTAAAGGTGCAGCTCATAAGCAGACATGGGCACCAACCAAAAAAAAATTAATGAACCAGCGGTTTGTAGTTTGGTGCCGCTGATGAACCTGAACTAACGAACTGAAACGAAATTTTTCCCACTGATGAACCGGTTCGAGGTTTGTGGTTTGTGAGGCTCAGAATGGCCCCCGTTGGACTTAGAGAGCCCATGTTCCCAGGGAGTGTTTAGCAGGATCTCCTCCAGCCAGCATCCAAGTTTGGACAAGATTGCAAAAGGGATCTTGGAGATATACCCTTTCCAATCTGAGGCCCCCAGGAAACTCCCATTCGATACAATTAGAGCCACCAGTTGACGTTGACCCAGTGTACAAAGGGTTGGCCGTCAGAACTGCCTATCAGGGTTTGCAGGGATGAGATTGGAGTGCCCATCGCTACAGAACACCCCCCTTCCTCCTGACTCCCCCCGGGTGTCTTCTCCCATGTAACCATTTTGCAGCTCCATGGTTGGAAGGAAGATCTGCCAATCAAGGTAAGCTGGGCTTCGATTCGGGTTTCCAGGGCGACAGAAGGAGTGCAGGCATTCCCCCAGCTCCGTTTCCAAGGGAATTGCTTGATGGTGCCTGACTGTTTGGCTTCACGAACCACGGGCAAATGCAATGAACCAGGCTTCCAACAAATGCTGCTTCGTTGGCCATGGACCCTCACAAACCGCCGGTTCGCAAACAGATGATCAGGTGGTTCATGGTTTTTGTTTGTTTGTAATGCGGTTCGTGCCCATGTCTACTCATAAGAACCTCCACAATCTCACATGCATCCTCTCCCTTGGTCTTTTAGTAGTAACATACTCTAGCTTATATGGAATGCTCCACAACGTCCTACTACCCTATTGCTTCAAAGACACTGTCTGGAAACAATATCTAGCACATTGCAAAAACTAGACAGTGCTGCAAAGATGCACTACTGTTTGTGTATTGTATGCCCTTATTGAAATGCTGGTGTTATATGGATGATCAGCTTCCTTTTCCTTCTCAACAAATGGAGATCTGAACTATTCAGGATTCTGGTTTGGGCTATGGCAGTCATGTAGGAGGAGGAGTTTAATTCTTCTCTGTACAGTTCTGCTGATCAAATCTCACTTCTTCCCCACCACATCCAATGTGCTAGTGTACCCCTGGGGGGAAAGAGGGGAGCAGTTACCTTCCAGGACCTAGAGCTGCAGGGGAAAGCTAGTTTAGACTGTGCAGGAAACAAGTCACATGAAAATGCATCAATGGGATACATCAATGGGATGGCAGCTTCTGCTGTTCATGCAGATGTTACACATACTTAAGCCATTCTAGGAACAGGAAATATCAAAATATCTCAGGCTTTGTCCAACATGCTCCTGGGACAAAGAAGCATTGCCTGCTGTTCCTTTGGAAATACAAAAGCCAAGAAAATTGTACTTGACTCACTAATTTGTGACAGTTTGGTGTCTGAACAAAACTCATAAATTACTGATGACTTTTGATACTGCTTTTCTTGGTAATGTATTTCCCTGAAAGAAGCCAGGAAGCTTTAGGTTTAACAATGTTCACATTCACTCCCTGTTCCTATATCAGCTATATATTAATTCTGTAATCTTTACCCTACTAAAATTAATCTGGAATAACCAATACATATGAAAGATTCGAGGCTTCTGGATACAACTATCTCTACTCCCTCCATCTTACTGTTGACTGGGGTAATACTTTCTTATTTTCAGTTTTAGCAACATAACTATTCAATAATGCATTATCCTCTAAATAATTTCTTCTGGCCTAAATTCTACTACCAGAAGCCTTGGCATTTTCACACAAGTCCTATTTTCAGAGGGTACAACTCTCTTTCTCCGAAACATGGCAGAAGCCTGCTTTATATTGGGAGATCCCCATCTCCTCTCTGCATTCAGCATGGGTTTCCTGTCAGATTCCCTGAGCAAATAATCATGGAGACTCTGATTATAATAGCAAGAAATTGGAATGTAATTTTCTCTTCAACACAACCATCAAAGGTCTTAGCCATTATGAAATATTACGCTGGAATGTCAAATGATATATTAATCTAAAAGCCAGCTTAGGCTGACACCTTAAGATCAGTGGCATCCTACTGAATTTTTTAAAAACTTCAAATTGCAACAGTGAGAGCCACGGTTCAGATTATTGAGGTCAAGGCAAGGAGAGTGGATTTAGTCAGGGAAGGGGTAGTATGCAAAATGGACCTGGAAAAGTGCCACACACTCTGACCCACATACAAGTCACTTTTCCTTTTTCCTTACACAGAAGATTATCAGTCTGACCCACTGGCCACTCCCCTGTGAGTGCTTCTAGAAAGGAGGAGGAGGTGGAACTGGAAGGCCTGCTGGTTCTGCTGCCAGTTCCTTCACACCATAGATGGATAAAAAATATTTATATGTCTGTTATTTTAACCACATTTCTCCTAGACTGTCCAATAAAAATGGACTGTCCAGGGGAAAACTGGACACCTGGTAACCTTACTTCCACTGCATTCTGCATAATAACCATTTAACATCTCTCATGAACTTCTGTCTTCTTCCTCCTCCTCACCAAATCCTCACTGCTTAAGCAACGTACTCATTTCATACAAATCCTACCATGAACATATTTCCTTATCAATTAGTGATTCATAAACATGCTCATTACATACAAAATCCCATTATGTTTCAGTGCTTTGAAGGCAGAAGGACAATATTCCCTGTTAATGTAGTGGCAATAAAGGAGATTGAATTTGAGTGTCTCATTGTAAAGCTTTTGTTTTCTTTTTTGGATACAGCATTTAAGAAAGTGAAAAATGTTATCGTCTGTTCTGCTGGCACCCCTTTATCTGAAGCGGGGGGTGGGGGTGCATTGTATGTACTTGACAAAGAAAGGCATATGGCTTAGGGAGAGCTTTAAAAAGGGAAGATTTCTTTCAAAATACACAATGGTAAAGTCTCTGTTTAGCATTTTGAAATGTAGACTATGTGATCTGTTAAATTTGCTCTAAAATCAAAATGGTTTCAGTGGGGAGGGGGGAGAACCAACTTTATAAATGGAGCTCCAATCACCATAAGTGGCAGCAGACAGTCATTAAGAATGACAAGTAGAGTACTTTTATAGTATATTTAGAAAAGTCTTGAGTGCTGATGAGACCCTTCAGCTTGTGAAACTGCTAAGCATTGCTGATGAGGCTGCATATATTACACTTTCAGCCCCATTCAAAGTATTTTTGAACCAGGAATCACAGTCTTGTTTTCCCCTGTAAGTATTGACTTTGTCATAAATGCAAAAGCAGAAAGATTTTTTAAAGTGTTCATCCTTTAGTAAGTGCTGAAGAATTATATAAATGATAAAAAAATGAGAAATGCCAGCAATAACGGATTAGGTGTGGAGCCAGGGAAGGGTTTTCCAACTGGCACAGTTTCTTCCAATGCAAAAAATAAGAGAAAATAAGAAATAGAATCTAACCATTTTCTGTTTATGATTTATTGTAATTATGATTTCTTATAAGTGATTAAGTTATTGTGATGCTGTGATATTTACGTACAAGTGTGTGTTGCTTACATATAGAATAAAGAATAAATAATTGAGGAGGGGAAGATGAGATGCACCGGCAAGTCTTTGTGGATCCCACACATACACAGTAGTACCTGGGAAACCTGCAAGAACTTATGGATCTCTCTCGTCTTCCTCTCCCCCACTATCATCCTTTGCCTTCTCTGAAAGCCCCCATAGCTTCTCCCATTTTCTTGCTTCCTTCTCTACTTCCAGTTTGGTGTAGTGGTTAAGAGTAGGGGTGTGCAAAGGCACTCTGTTTCGTGTAGGGGTGTGCAAAGGCACTCTGTTTCGTGTTTCTTGTTTCGGGTTTACCCGAAACAAGAATCTGTTTCGGAAACAGCAAAACCCGAAACGGCTAGCCGTTTCGGGTTTAGCGTTTCGGGTTTAGCGTTTCGGGTTTCTTTCGGGTTTTTTCAATGGGAAAATGCCTCCGTCTTCCCAGACGCCTGGGGGAGGCATTTTCCCACCGAATCAAGCCAAAATTGGTGGGGACCTTCCTCTAACTCCTCTCTAACAACCCCCCAAGTTTCAGACCGATTGGACTTTCAGACCGATTGGACCGATTGGACAAACCAGGTCCCCCTATCCTCGCATAAGAAAGGGAAGGGTGAGCATATTGTTAGCTTGCTGCTGCTCATCTTCTTCTTCATTATTTCCTATGGGGGAAAATGAAGAGGCAGGCTTCCTTTTGCCAGGGGTGGCATTTTGCATGCAAAATGCCCCCCAACCCTCTGGGGCCCTTCTCCCACCCTTCCTCCCACCCCCCACCCCATAGTGTTAGTTATTTTGTGTTGTTCGTATTTCCCCATAGGAAATAATGAAGAAGATGAGCAGCAGCAAGCTAACAATATGCTCACCCTTCCCTTTCTTATGCGAGGATAGGGGGACCTGGTTTGGGGGGCCATAACATGGCCCCCCAAAGTCCAATCGGTCTGAATCTTGGGGGGTTGTTAGAGAGGAGTTAGAGGAAGGTCCCCACCAATTTTGGCTTGATTTGGTGGGAAAATGCCTCCCCCAGGCATCCGGGTAGATGGAGGCATTTTCCCATTGAAAAACCCCAAACAACCCAAAACAACCCGAAACGTTTCGGGTTATTTTGTTTCGGATAACCCGAAATGTTTCGGGTTTCCCAAAACGTTTCGGATAACCCGAAACAACCTGAAACAAGTTTGTTTCGTGTTTCTTTCGGGTTTCAGAAACCCAAATTGCACACCCCTAGTTAAGAGTGCAGGACTCTAATCTGGAGAACTAGGTTTGATTCCATACTCCTCCACTTGAAGCCTGCTGGGTGACCTTGGGTCAGTCACAGCTTCTAGGAGCTTCTCAGTCCCACCCACCTCACAGGGTGTTTTGTTGTGGGGATAATAATAACACACTTTGTAAACTGCTCTGAGTGGGGATTAAGTTGTCCTGAAGGGCGGTATATAAATTGAATGCTGTTGTTGTTGCTGTTGCTGCTGCTGTTATCCACTAGCCAATTTACCTTAATCTTCAGTTTTCTTTCCTCTCCCCCTGCCCCAAACCAGCAGCCTCTACCAAGAAAAAATTATGGCCAAGGTGCATAGGGCCAGGGACTGAGCCCAGTTATGTGATGGGGAACCCAGAAGGACATGCAAGAGTCACTTCATTTCCCCCTGTATCCTCTTCCCTACACTATGTCCTCTGGAAACACTACAGAAGAGGGCAACCAAGAGGAATAGCGGTTTGGAACACCTTACTTTTCAGGAAAGACTGAAGAGTCTGGGACTTTTCAGTTTAGAAAAGAGATGCCTAAGGGGAGAACATGATAGTGGTTTATAAAATCATGCATGGGATAAAGAGTGTGAACAGAGAGGACTTTTTCTCCCTCCCATAATACTAGAACTTGAGGGCATCCAAAGAAGCTGATGGGCAGTAGATTCAGGACAGACAAAAGGAAAGACTTCTTTACACAATGAGTGATTCAGATGTGGAATTCACTGTCAGAAGATGTAGGGAAGACCATAAGTATAGACAGCTTTAAAAGGGGATTAGACAGAGTCGTAGCAGATAGGTCTACTAGTCATGGTGACTAAAGGGAGCTTCCACATACAGAGGCTGTAAATCTCTGAATACCAATGCCAGGAGTCAACGTTGGGGGGAAGGCCTGGACCTCTATGCCAGTTGTTGGCTATCCATAGAAAATGATTGGCCACTGTGTGAGATAAGATGCTGGGCTAAATGGACCATTGGTCTATCCTGTAGGGCTCTTTATATGTTTTCCTTTTCTTCTCCTGACAGTCCATTTAGCCTCTCCTCTTTCCCCATTTCCTTTCCTCCTTTCCACTCATCAACCAACCTTTCTTTTATCTGCCCCTGTCTACAGCTTTGTTTGTTATTTATTTACTTCATTTGCACCACCCCTTTGTCCCCAATTTGGACCTAAGGCAGCTTATATCATTCTCTTCTCCTCCATTTTTTCCACACAGCAATCCTGTGAGGTAAGTTAGGTTGAGAATGTGTAACTAGCCCAAAGTCACCCAGTGAACATCCATGGCAGAGTGGGGGTCTCCCAGATCCTGGTCTGAAACTCTAACCACTACACCACACAGGCTACCATGGAATGACTGCTGTTGAGCAGTAGCAAACAGCCAAGCCCTGGTGAGTTCTGCAAGTCACATGATAGTAATTTGATTCCTTGGTTGCTATCAGGCCTAGCCTCAGGGAGGCCCCCTCCCAAAAGCCAAAACAGCCCTGGAAAGTGCTTTGTCTTCTTCCTGGCTTTCACTGACAGAAACCAAGTCTTAAAGGCTAGCAATAATGTTTTGGTTACCTAGTAATGGTTATGAAGGGATTTTGTTTCTTCAAGCTACTGGTACTGCTTCAGTCACTTTGGTGGGTTTTAAAAAAATAGATTTCAGATTTTTTAGTAAACATGGGGCTTTTCTTAGTTTTGTAGAAAGATCTGTCTTGTCTGTCCAGGGTCCCAGTCTCTGGATTTAAGTAGTCAAACATGAGGCTACAATGGGAATATGGATTAGATCATATTATACCTACTTGTATATGTGTATTATAGGGAACAGTTTATAAACTTTAACGTAGTTTCTTAACAGGTTGTATAACCACACAGATGTTTCTTTCATCTTTGACAAGCAATTAAATGTAGTGAACAGTAGTAGATAAATGATTCTTTAATTATTAGAATGGACCAATGATAAGCTGCTCACTTAACTTTTCCTGTCACCTTCTAATGATTTATGCAGTTATCTTGCACCTGGACAAGGCATCACTTTTTATCTAGGTAGAATGTGACATGATTTAAAGCCTGAATAATCAGCTAAATCTAAAACTAATCATATTTTTATATTGATGTCATGTATGGAAGATTTCTTCGTAGATATCATATGCTAATTAGTATAAAAGCTGCCACCTAGATAAGGAGTTAGGGTTTTGCTGAACAAAATCTCATGAAGATCTAGATGATAAAGCCATATTTCTATGTATGCTTATTGAAAATTCAGTGCATTTTATAGTAAGTTTGATTTTAAATCAATCTTAGATTTATTTGAGAGATGTTAGGAGAGTTAATACTTGTTGAATGTGTCAGGTTCTGCCATGGGTGCTGCTAATCTGGGTGCCGGCACACCTGAGCTCAATTCTGGGAGGCTGTCAGGGACAGTGCTGGCTCTTGCTCTGTGGAAGGAGGAGGGTATACATCACCCTCACTCCCTCTCAGTCCACTTGTAGGCCTGCTCAACCTGACAGAGTCCCAGCTGCCTCCCCTTACTTCTCGCCCTCCCAAGCCTTTGCCCTCCTCAGGTCCTCCAGGCCTCCTCTCCTTCATCTCTCTTGCTCTTCCAGCTTCCCTTGCTCCTACACAACACATCACGACCTCTCTACTGAGCCTGCCTTTAAAGGGTTTCTTCCAACTTCCCCCTCCCTTCCTCCCAGGCTCTGTCCTTTCCCTGATGCCCTCCAGCTGGGTACGCTCTCAGGTGTTCCCTCTCTCGTCCCAGGCTCTCCCTGCTCTCCTATTCTTTCTTGCAGGGTGGAGCTAGATGTAGTCCAGCTGGGGATACCCTCAGGTGTTCCTCTTCTCATTCCTTCCTGCCCTCTTATCCTTTCCTGCAGGGTGGGGCTGGCAGGACCTTTCCAGGCAATGTGGCTTGGTAGCCTTTGCTCATGAGGTGCTACCCCACCCTCTTGGGTTCTGGCTAGTTCCCCTGTGGCATGGGCAGGGGCTTTTGGCTCCTCTGGCTTGGTATCAGTGTCCCTGGTAGGTGTGTGCACCTTTTGCCCCCCGTTCCTTCCTCCTGGCAAGTCTGGGGGCTGAGCCTCAGACCCTGGTCAGAATGTATTTGTTCAGTATAGTTTTTCTTTTAATAATCTTTTATATTTTAGTACCTTGCTTTATTAAAAAGTTTAGAGTCTATTTCAATAAGGAATAAACATTAAACTCTAAGAGGTGTCTTTTTGTGCCTTGAGAAGAGTTAAAACAAGAAGAACCCATATAAATTATTTGTATTAATTAACAAAAGAGAGATATCCGTTTTTCGGTCTCATATCTAAGGTTTTCGCAACTATTCAGAGTTGAGATATCTCAGCACCGGATGGTTTGGAAGCTTTAATGAGGCATGCATAAGCCATGTTTAGAATTATATCTATCTATCTATATATACACACAATCAGGGAACCTGGAAAGACTGGCAAGGGGGCATCTCATTGTGGCCTGAGCCACTGTCTCCTCTGTTCATTCCCTGAAAGCCCTCATAGCCTCTTCCATTTTCTTGCTTCCTTCTCCCCATGAAATCCAAATGTGGTGTAGTAATTAGAACATCAGACTAGGATTTGGGAAAACCCATGGTCTAATCTCATTCTGGGTGACCTTGGGTCAGTTACAGATTCTTAGCCTGACTTATCTCATTAGGCTGTTGAGAGGATTAAATAGAGGAGAGGAGAATGCTGAAGCTGCTTTGGGGCATCATTGTGGAGAGTGGAGAGTGTCCTCAAGTCACAGCTGACTTATGATGACCCCTGCTGGGGTTTTCAAGGCAAAAGACTAAGAGAGGTGGTTTGCCATTGCCTGCCTCTGCAACCCTGGTCTTCAGTGGAGGTCTTCTATCCAATTATTAACCAAGGCCGACTTTGCTTAGCTTTTGAAATCTGATGAGATCAGGCTCACCTGCACTATCCAGGTCAGGGCATTGTGGAGAATGATCGGGTATAAATAAAGTAAATAAATAATAAACATAATTGAAGATGGGAGGAGCAGTTAAAGGTGGGTGGGTGGGTGAGCAGGAGAATAGGAAGCATGAAAAGTTGAGGGTATGGGGATTGCCCGGAGAAGGAAGAGGAAATAGTATGGGGAAGGGGACCCTGAGGAAAGTGAGGTGCCCCTGCAAGTTCTTATGCGTTCTCACTGCAAAATTGGCCTTGGTTCAGTGGCCATCACCATACAACTGCCTCAATGAACTACAGGTCTGGAGTCAACCAATGAGATTAATGACTGAGTAGAAATTTGAACCTCTGTGTCTCAAATTTTACTCCAATGTTTTAACTACTATATCATCCTGGTATATATGGTAGTATATCACCTTATTTCCATTGTGCTCCCTGATCACAAATGCTGCTGCAAGATTATTCCTCCTTAAAAAAGAATTAACCTATAGACTATCTTCTGTTTATTGATTTGTTAATATATCTATTCTTGACGTTCTGTAGTAATCTTTAATTGGGAGCAATTTTGTTTTTAGACCTTTATACAGAAGTGTTAAAGAAATTTTACTTATTTCAATGAAAATTGATGACAGGTTCTTTTCAACTAAACTTTATCAAGGTAAAATAAAATCAAGGTAATGTCAGATACTATTAGATATCAGTTAGACCAGAACATTGTACATCAGTGCATCCGAAGTCCCAGGGAAACATACCGGTAAGTTTGCTGAGTGGCATTCTGGTAAGTAGGGATTTCCTGCTTTGTGCCAGGTCTTGCCAATACTAAAATACTACTATTGAATAACAAATAACAGTCTTTAACATGAAGTAGCTGTTGTTGGAACAACCTAATTTGTGATCGTGGCATCTATTGATGTGCTGTTCTATTGATTGTCATAAAGGAAAAGCAACCATTGACAGGAACGTGGAACGATTTCATAATGGAAACAATGTCAAGCCCATAAAGACTTTGTAGTGTTCTAGCTGGAAGCTCTCGGGGTGACTAAATACTTCTTGTGACATTTGCTCTTTCCACACAGTTCTCAGCTGATCTAAACATTCACAAGACAGACAGCTCACTAGAGCCTCCAGAGATCAATAACTGGCTGAATGACAGCAAATTGTCAGTGAGCAAGCACACCTTGTATTTCCCATGTCCAGGATTGATAGAAACCCATATACAGTGTGAAGCCTCCACTGTTTAAGTTTTATAAAACACAAGCCATCAAATTCATTTAAAGGGTAAGCCATTAATAACAAATCTAACATGTGTGCCTGAAATGAAACAATCTATAATACTTTTAGATTATGATTGATTTTCCACTCATAGGCAGAGGACAATTCATCCATCTATGAGCTGGTATGTGTGGTATTTCCTGACAGCTGTTGCTGATGCCAGACTGTATTTTATTTACCAACAACATGTGGTGTAGTTTTGGCCAGTCAATTCTGCTTTGCAGGCGATAGAGGGAAGTCAGTCAACATAAATAAGGAATCCTCAGGGCTTAATTAGGAAAAGCCATAAATGTCCATCTGCTTACATTATCAGAGAATGATGTTGGGTTTTCAATGACAACAAAACATGTTAAGATCCCAAGACCTGGTCATCAAAATCTTCATACAGAGCCAACTCATACGATATTTGATTTGGTCTACTTTTGCCATCCCTTTTTCCTAGTAATATCTTCTGCTTTTCCCCCAACTCTTGACTATTTCAGAAACTTTATACACTTTTTAAAAATTGAACAAGAGTAGCAGGACCATCAGCATCAGTTTTTCCCATTTTGGGAGCTGAGATATAAGACAATGACCCTTGACTGCATCAACTGATATCACTTTGCAGTTTATCAGAGGCAAAGGTACTACACTTAGCTTCTCTCTCTATTCTCAGACAGTGAGAAGACCTAAATAAGTATGTCCTTTCATACTTTCTTTCTTCCAAGAATGTGGAAGAAAGTATGAGATACTTTAAAGAATTGTGCATTGCAGGCACAGCAGAACTGCATTTATGCTACTTAGAAAGCTCACACAATGCCAGTCGTTTCTTTCTTTGTTTGTTTCTTTGTTTGTTTCTTTGTTTGTTTATATTCCGCCCTCCCCGCGAGCGGGCTCAGAGTGGATAACAACATATTAAAATACAGTTTAAAAAATCATTTACATTAAAACAACAGTGTATTAATACACATTTAAAACAGGATGGTGTTAGGAAAGATACATGAATCCTTTGTTAGAAGGAATTCCATTCAGGATAGGATAGAGGAGAGATAACATTCTAAACTAACCAGCTAAACTAGGATGGATAGAGATGCATGTCTTGTTCTCGTGATGCAAGATGGGAGAAGGGGGAGAGAGAAAATGTCAGCTGGAAGGAAGTTTCCCTGAGAATAGCAATCTTCATATCCAAAGTCATTGGAAAAGAAGGATACACGAGGTCCTGACCTATCTATCTCTTCAGCTCTATAACCCCCTCTGAAGTCTGAAACTAAGAGCTGGCATAAAATCCTTCACTTGCAACACTGCATATGCCCACTTTGTCTCTCATCCTGACTGAGAGCGTCTGTCTAGAGAGGTTGAAAGGTATTGCAGGGGAGAAGTTTATTACATTGGTACCAATAACATTGGTAAAAGTTGTCATGTGGTCCTGAAGAAAAAAATAGGTTACTAGGCAGGAAGTTAAAGAACAGGACCTGAAAGGCAGAGTTTTCACAATTGCAACCAGTTTCACATGCAAAACCAGCTAGAGAGGCATAGATTATGGGGCTTGACACATGGATGAGAAAGTGGTGCAAGGAGTAAGGGCTTGGGTTTGACAGACACTGGGGAACTTTCTAGGACAAACTAAACATGTACAAAAGTGATAGGCTTCACTTGAACCAAAAGGGAACCACACTGCTGGTGCTTAACTTCAAAAAGGTTGCAGAGCATCTTTTAAAATAATCTCAAGGAGAAAGTAGACAGACGCTGGGAAACCTCCAGTTTGGGAAAAGCGTTACTTAAAAGTGGAGGTATAATTTGGGCCACCTGATCCACCCTTGAGGCTGATCTCAAGATAGAGAAATAAATACGGGAGGTGACTAAAGCAGATAATGTGATAATGAGTGACTTCAACTACCTTCACACAGACTGGGTAAACATGTGCTCAAGTCATTTTGTAGAAATGAGATTCCTAGACATCTCAAATGACCACAGAGGGACATAGTCTGCAGAGGCCTCTGCAGAGTATGTTCCTGCAGTGCCAGAGGCCACCCTGACAAAGACTGAAAGGGAGACCTTGCCACCAGCCTCTGAAATAACCAATAGTCCTCCACCAGGCAGGATGTGAACCTGGTCTATTAGCTCCTCAGGACCTGCTCTCTCACCACAAAAGTGGTATTAACAGAAGGCCCAGACAGACATAGTGCAAAGGAAGTGAAGTGGCAGGCTGGCAGTACACAATCCCAGGCTGAATCTAGAAGAGGGCTCTGAGAGTAGTGTAGATTTGCAGGATTCTGGCCAAGGCATAGCTCAGTTTCAAGAGCCTCAGCATCCCCCAGCAAATACAGCTGAGCCAGATTAACGCTTAGCCTATTTAGGCTGAGGCTTGAGAAGCCTGCATTGCTGGGTCAATCAGTCTGCTGGCTGCAAGCTGTGTGCTCCAGGCTACCTATGTGCTTCTACATGTGTGCTCTGCCAACCCTAGCCAGCCAATCCTGTTTCATGTCCGGTCTATTCATGTTAGATACATCAGGAGCATTTTCTGTGTCCATAGCCAGGGAAGTTGGCTGTGCCACATCAACTATTTACTTTTAATCAGTCCCCTAAGGCCTGCTTATTTTCTATACCTATTTGGAACTGTTTGTTCTGCTGTGACTTTTATGGTTTTACATGCTGGTTTTATTGTTTCATAGACTTCTGTTTTATTGTGCACTTGGATAATCTATTTTCTGTTCCTCACTTAGGGAAACTTTTATTGGAAGGACATATAACAAGCCAAATGAATGAAAAAAATTACACAAATAAAAGCAATAGTAAAAGAATGTGTCAATTTCTTCTAATGATGCTTATCATTATTGCTTACAAGTATCAATACAAGCAACAATACTGATTGGGCACATTTCTAAAATTTATTTTCTTTCTAATAATTGGAAGGGCTTGCAAAATTTGATATTACATTTTTATGACCGCACTAAAATAGCTCTAATACTTAGATTGTTTGTCTGAGCCAAAAAGTAACAAGTACAGAAGGATTTTTTTCTATAGATATAAATTTCTTAGATTTTTTCAGAGGAATATTTTTGAAGTTCCCTAAGCTTAAAGGTATGCACAGGAGAGTTTTGATGTTCAACAAACCTAATCTTGAGTTCTTCTGCACTTTAAAATATTATATCGTGCCTTTTCAGGTCCTGACCAGTTTATATATTGTGGCCTTCAGGATTTATTCATTTTACAAAAAGGGAATGGAGAGTATTATAAAAAACATCTTCAAGAAATGCCTTGCTGAATTAGTCAATGCTTTATAATTTCCATTTTATTTTTGCTCAGTTACTTCAAACTTCTCAGAAAACTGTATGACATGCAAGTAGTGACTGACGGACTGCTCCGCTTGCTTAAGAGCAAACAAATAAGAAAGTAAATCTGACCATTCCAAAATTTGGACTGCTTATGAGTATAAATTGTGCCCTGCTGGATCAGACCAGTGAACCATCTAGTCCAGCAATCATTCTGGAAGGCCAACGAACAGAAAATAAAGGCCAAGTCCTTCCCTTGATTTTTCTTCCTAGCACTGATATTCAGAAGTTTACTGCCTCTGGAAATGGAAGTTCTCTTTTTGTCCTTATGGCTAGCAGCCTATCCTCCATAACTCTGTCTAATTTCCTTTTAAAGTCATCTATGCTAGTGGTCATCACTATTTTCTCTAGTATGAATTCCACAATTTAATTAATGTATTTCCTCCAGTGCAATACCACAGAAAAGGCATTTCATCCTCTTTCTCATCTTGGCTGCCCTCCTCTGCTCTTTCTTCAGCTCAGCAATATCTTTATCAGGATATGGTGATGAGAACTGTACACAGTATTCCATGAGACCACTCTATATAATATATATAAGAAAATATATATAAGAAATGTGTTATATAATATATACAACAAAATTACAGTTTGTTTTCAGTCCCTTTCTTAATAATCGCCAGAATGGAGTTTGCCTTTTTCACTGAGCTATTCCTTATAACCCCAAGGTTTCTTTGTTTCTCAGTCACTGTCAATTCATAGTCCCTCAGCATACATTCAAAATTGCCAATTTTGTTGCTTCATTATCCATCACCTTGTACTTGTTTACATTAAATTTCATTTGCCCTATTGTTGCCAGTTCAGAGGGATCCTCTTGGAGCAATCCAAAATCCACTTTGATTTTCAGTATCATGAATAATCTACAAATTTGGTTACAGCTTACCCCACCCCCCCACCCCAAAAAAACCCTGATCGTTTATGAACAAATTAAATAGTATCATTCCCAATACAAATCTTTGTGCTTACTGTCCTTCATTGTCATAACTGTCCATTTACCTCTACTCTCAGCTTCCAAGACCAGGAAGTTGTAGTTTTGCCCTAGAAGCTTTCACTGCTGGGGAAGTGGCAAGTGCCATCATCCCATTGACCAAAGGTTTGACCAAATGGCTGACTGAACAATTTTTTAAAAAAAAAATCAGTTTCAATGACCAAAATATTTTAGAGTTGCAATATACTGTATATAAGAAGTTTTATTGTTTATTTAACCTGTCATTAAAAAAAAAAAGCATTGTTGCTATATATCAGTATATCTAATACTAAACTTTAGAAGTGTGCCCTTTGAAAATTACCTTTCCATTTTCAAATCCATGACTGTTCAGTAAAATGTCTACCATGACTGGGAGGTTTCCTGGTGAGGTGCTTCTGAGTTGGATGTGAAATTCGTTATTTTTTATAGTTCTCATGGTTTTTATTTTCAGTGGGGAAGGGAGGAACCAATTGGAGGTTGTTAATGAGGAGGGGGGGTCAGTATTAATGGAGCCTGAAGTAGGCAAGTGACAGCAGTGCAGTCATCATTTCACTGACTTCTATGGTGGGAAACTGCAAGTAAACCATTAACCAAGCAGGAGAACAGCACCATCAGCTTTTGCATAATTTTTTTGCATACAATAATCTTACCATCTGACTATCATCAATCATGTGTGCACCAACAAAGGGCAAAATGTTTTGTGCCTGCATCAGCCAAAAATATGCAAATCCCCTTCCCTCCCCCATTTGCAGTAGATAGAGAAATGTTTGCTGGAGAATCTGATAATGGTTTGGGGGAGGCTGATGGATTGTTCTCCATCATTTTTCTATTCTTGATCAATACCGTTGAGAGATTGGCAGGCCCTGTCTCCCTTTCTGATAAAAAACTAACCAAAAAAATGAAAGAAAAAGAAGAGGAGTCAAAGTCTCACTGGTCATTCACTGTAACCAAATTGCTAGTTCACATGGAAAAGTGATCTGAGAATAGGGATGTATACAAAAAAAAAAAATCAGCTCAGTCTGGATCCAGGTATCAGAGATACAATAAAAATTCAGTATCTATGACATATGGGTCAGATTCTCCAATCCAGTTCAGTAAGGTTAGAGAATCCCAAATGTATCTGGCCACTATTTCCTATGGGGGAAATTACCCAGGCAGCTAAGAGGGACATTTTCCAAGCAAACTCCAATGAATTTGCAGGGAACCTACTCCTCCTTGTTCACTAAAGATCTCCTCCCAAGTTTCTGGAAGATTGAACTGCAGGGTCCAATTCAATGAGCCCCTGAACAAAGTGCTCCCCGTTGTCTCCATTGTTTCCAAAGGGGGAAATATTTCAAAGGCTTTTTCAGGCAAAGAGAAACTTGAAGCTGCAAATCACCAAATCAAGCTCAAAGTGAGATTCCTTGTTCTTCAGTTGGGAGACCACATCAGTAACTCCCCTGGTTTATTCAACAATGCCTCCTGGCTTTGGGCTCTCGGCACTGACTATCAGGAAAAAAACAGTCCAGGGGAAGTAAAAGATGCTCTGAAGTTCACCGTGAGAGCATTTTTGAGAGTGCTAAATTCAAGCTAACTGTAACTTATTAAAGCTCAGCACAGACATTTATCTTAAAGCTGAGTAAAAACAGGAGCAATGCACTGGTGTGTCTGCTCAGGATGCCATCTTGGATCCAAATCCCCGAGAAACTTCAAGCAAAGGTCACACATGGCTGAAAGCCAGTCCCAGTTCAAGTCCCACTCCCAAGGCAAGCTGAATCAATAAAGGCCCACAGAACAAAACTACAGCAAGGGAACAAATGTCAAACCATAGAATCTCAGTCAGGGCTTTGCACTGAGAATATTTCCATTAAAATTTTTGATCCAGACTTGGGAGGGGGAATGGTCACTGTTATTTCTTATTACTGGGCAGAATATTACTGGTTTGGAAGTAAACCCCCCCCCCCCCGGCCAGGGCCCATTACTTTCAATGGAAAATATATTCAAGGGTCTGGGGCAACTGTTTATAAAGATAATGGCACCAAATTTGTGCAGAGCACAGTTCTCCCTTTTATTGAAATACCTCCTAAATTTCAAGCAGATTGAACAAAGGGGTTTAATTGTACAGACCCTCAAAGTAGGCCCATCTCTGCTCAGCCACACTTCTTACTTTCACAATGGGGAAAAAAAACCCTCTCTCCAGCCCACGAGGAAGGAAGGGAAGGAGAATGGCAGCTTTGGATTGGCTGAGAGTGCCCTTTGCTCCTCCCTTGCAATGATCTGATTGGAAAGGAGATAGATTAGAAGTGGAAAAAGCACACCACTTTGAGATCTTAATGGAAAAGAAGTGGTGTGAAAATCAAATCAAATAAATAAATAAAATAAATAAGAGAGGAGAGGGGGCAGAGGAGGAGCATGACTATAGAAGAAAGATAGTTTACAAAGACTTGATCAGTTGCAGACCTAACCAAGTGGGGGAAAAGTAATTTACAAGCTCCAGAGCAGTTGTTAAGTGACCAACTCTGCAATGAACCAACCTTCTCCCAAACATACCTCAGCTTCTGCATAGCACAGCTCAGCCAGTGCAAAGTGTAGCTCAGCTCAGCAAGCTTAATTACAATTCGCACAATCAAGGGCTCATGGCTGCAAGAGAGGCCAGTGCAGAAGGAGAGTTTGAATTCTACAGGCATCTTAGCCAGCCAAGGCTTTTCTACTTAACAAGAAAAAAAATCTCCTGTCTACAAGGAGGGGGTAAGGAGGAAGGAGGGGGGGGGGAGAATGACAGTTCTCTGTAGTTTGGATTGGCTAGGAGTGCTAATCACTCCTTCCTTGCAAGGGTTTGATGGGAAAGACGAAATGCCATTTCCAGGAAATCAATATAGAGAAAAAAATTGCTCATGTTGCATGGTTGTTAAGCATCAAAACTTGAAGAAAAAAGAGATTTTTTCAAGGAGGGGCTTTCATTATCCCAAGCATCTTGAATTTGTGTTACCATTCCAGATAATCGAGGTAATGATTTGAAACAGCAATTTCCATGTATATCTTGGGGTTGGCTGTTTCATCTTGCACACCCCTAATCTCAACATCAAGCCAGAGAACCGGAATGCAAAACAAAAGAATCCCAAACTGAAGCAGGGGGAGGGGTGAGTCTTGCCAGACAAGCCACGGAGTTTAAAGAGCAGTCATTGGTGATTTGAAGGGCTCTTTTGGAGCTCAGGTGGGGAGGCAGCATAAGAATCCATGCCCTCTGGGAGAAAAGCAGGCAACAGAGGCAGAGTAGCAGCAGTGAGAGAGAGAGAGAGAGAGAGAGAGAGAGAGAAGCAATGCAAAGTGGCGTGAAGCACCTAGGCAAGTTTTGCTGCAGGAGAGCAATATGAGGCTGGTGGGGGAGAGGAGGCAGCAAGGAGAGAGGCTGGAAGAAAAGCCAACTGGAAACATGGGGAACTGTGAAGACATGGCCGAGGGAGATGGTCTTGTCTTCCCCCCATGCCTCGAAAGGAAATGAAAAGAAAAGAAAGCTTGGAGAAGCCAGCCTGCAGCATTTGCTGGATAAACAAACTATGCTTAATTCAATGGTTGTTGCGGATTTTCCAGGCTGAAACGCTGTGGTCTTGGCCAAGACCACGGCTTAGCCAAGACCACGGCTATACAGCCCGGAAAATCCACAACAACCATTGTTTTCCGGCCGTGAAAACCAACAATATGTTTAATTCAACCCTTCAATATCTGGTTTCCTAGATCTTATCTGGGATTCTCTATTTTGAACCATCATAGCCAGATTTTGCCAGATTGGCATAAATCTGGTTAATTAACTGGCATACAAATGCTGGCTCGTACATCCCTATCTGGAAAGACAAGTACTTGACCAGCATGAACGGAGAAATTATTTTCCCGCATTAACTGGGTTAACATGGTTAATCAGACTGAGCCCCAACTCACTGCAGTATTTGAGGTGGATATACAGCTCTTCTCGATGTTGCTCCACTTTACTTCTGCATGATTCTACAGCCATAATTGGCAATCAGAAAAATTCCAAGCAAGTACACCAGCAGAAGGCCACTAAATGGTACACTTAATCCAATGGTTCAGGCCATCACTGTGGCTCTCTCCATTTTAATAGCCAGTCATTTATTTTCAAATTTAACCTCATTTGCATTACATGATCCTTTCCTGCTTTGCAGGGAGCAGAGGCGCCCTCCTATGGCACCTCTCCTTTCTGTGCATAAAAGTGCCAAGAAAGAGTCTGCTGGCTCAAATGGTCAATGGGTTTGGTCTGGTGGCCCAGCACAAGGGGATCTTTTGCCATCCTAAGGAGTTCATTGAACTCAGCTTCTAACCAGGGCAGGTGTGTGTGTGTGTGTGGCCTTTCTGCCAGCATACCAGGGGTACATTTAGCAGAGGGGTGACAGTTGGGGATGAGTATTCGTTTTTTCTTCAGTGGCAATGCCACTTTCAATCTGATGCTGAATGTGAAAGACAAGGTGCATCCTTTATTTATTTTTACCTTTACAACACTAGCTGGGAGAAGGTACTGGTCGACACTTTCTCCCAACATGCCAATGTGAGTGAAAGCTGGAGACTTGGTTTTGTCTAAACCAAGTTATCTGATCTCTTAACACAAGTTATCTGAGCTGCTTATGGGTGTATTGAAATTGTCAAGGGTATTTTTTTCCTGTGTACAAGCTCTTTTTAGAGAAATACTTTTTCTACTGTTATGGTTGGCACTGGCTGCCTGTTATCTTGTAGACAGGATGGACAGAATCTCGTGAGTTTACTTTCTTTGCTCCCTCTTGGGCCAGATGTATACCAATCTTTGCCCAATTTTCCTCCCCATAGTGCAAGGCTGCAGAAACAATGCTCCCTCCCCCACATGTTAATCATGCTGTAAGGCCATATGAAGATACAATCATCATGTTGTCCAATAATGTGTTCCACTGTGCTGTATGCCTCTGACTCCTGAGTAATGCGCAAAGATTTGGGGATAGAGTCCACGCAGCTGCACCCTGCATTAAGTCTTTCTTCCTACAGTGCACTACAGTCAGTTTGCACTTACAGATGGGGGAGATAGTTGGCTGATCAACCCAGCAACATAAGATCGATGCATCTTTGTTGGGAAGGTTGTCAGGCACTGTGTGTGTTTGATTTAAAAATGAAAGGAGACAGTGAGAAGCTTTTACTAAGAGTTGTTAGGTAGTCATTGAAAGTTACGCTCCCTGATTGACTACGTTAACCCTGTCTTGAACCAGTGAAGAATTTGCAGTTCACGCTGTTGTATAAGTCCATGGTCAGTCAGACTGATTCCCCACATGGAACACTGATCTGTTTTAATGGCATATTTTTCCCTGATGGAGAGCAAACAGCAACCAAGGAGTTGCTTCACAGCAGCAGTCATCTCAGGATGACACCTCAGCAGTGTACCTGAAGAGCATGTTATATTGACCAGCTTGCAGAGGCACAAACCCCTGGCTTCCCTGTCAGCCCTAGATGCTTTCTTTCTTTGATAAAATGTCCTATTTTCATTTCTCCCACCAGCCTCCCTCTGCATGCTGCCAGGAACCTTTGCAGTGTCAGTCCCATCCCATCACTCAAGTGGAGACAGAACGCAGATCCATATGACCACTGACTGCATGCCACCCTACTCTCCTTCCCTGTGTCTCAAGAAGGAATAAAATAAAGAAGGTTGCCTGGGGGGAAAGATTTGTGGAAAAAACTGAGAAGTGTCTGCATGCTGCTGTGAGGCTCCACAGTTGAAAATACTCGAAACCGAAAAAATATAATGGAATGTTTAGGTAGAAGATCTCTTGACTACCAAGCAGCACAGCCCAGTGCCTCTTTTTCAGAGACAAAAGTAAGATTCAAAAAAATCTTTTTCGTGTAATTTTTACAGCATGGGATTTTCGTTATACCCCACATGGCCCCATCTGTGGATACTTATATCTGTGGATCAAGGCCATGTATAGACTATGGACATTTTTCTGCAAATGTAAGCCACTTCCCCAGGTTTGCAGAAAAACTGGTACGTTAGTGGAAATGGAGGGGGAGTGAAAGGAGTGTTTCCCTGCATTTTTGCATACAATGCACCTTTGTTGAAGCCATTTAGTGTTGTTAATAGATATTCTCTTAATTTCTCTTTATCCAGTTTTTCCCTAGAATCCCTCCCTGGAACAATCCTTTTCTTTTCTTCTTTTTAGGAATTTTAAGTATGTTTAATCAATTCATTTTCAAACAAAGAGAAATTTGAAGAGAAGAGCAGCAGGAAGGGAGGGACTGCAAAATTTCACTCTGTAGATGCTTTGAGTCAGGCGATGACTTCCCAAGCCTTCCTGTCTTTCTGCTAGAGCACCATCCTGGGGTGTAAAACATGAAACAACTGCAAGGGCTGAAGTTACAAAAGGGTACCCTAATTTCTCTTTGAAGGGAAATGAAAGAAAATTCCTGCTACTAAAAGAGAAAAGAGAGAATAAGAGGAATCAAAAGCTGTATCTAAACAAAATAATTTCAGAAAAAGAAATTCCCATCTGATAGCACTGCTGCCACCACCTCCTTCTCTCTCTCCCTCTCTCCCTTTCTCTGAGAGCCAAAACACACGTTAAGAAATACCTAGGTTCAGCACGTGTTCTCTTACCTCAAGGTTTGCCGGGATCTGTAGGCGTCCTGGAAGCTTAAAGTTTAGCATTTACAGAGCAGCAAAAAGGGGAAGGGAAATACAGGAGCCTGTATTTTAAGCTTTAAGCTTCCAGGACACCTTTAAGCTTCCAGGACGCTTACAGATCCTTTAAGCTTCCAGGACTTTAAGCTTCCAGGACCCCTACAGATCTTTAAGCTTCCAGGACGCCTACTTTAAGCTTCCAGGACGCCTACAGATCCCGGCAAACCTTGAGGTAAGAGAACACGTGCTGAACCTAGGTATTTCTTAACGTGTGTTTTGGCTCTGAGTGGCAGAAAATTCTACTCACCACAATGGCAGAGTCAGAGGCCAAGAGCCAAACATCAGCTGAAGGAGGCGCAGAAGAGGCAGCTTCATCAATTCTACTTCTCCTCGCCCAGCAGGCCTATGGGTGATTGACCTCACCACCAAAATGATACACTACCAGCAGTGGCAACAAAAGCGTCCTCCTTGAGGAGGGCAGTAGGCAGAATGGTGAGGAGGAGGTGGGCAGGCATAGCAGCAAGGAGAGGAGTGGGCAGCTGGGCAGAATAGTGAGAAGGGATGGGTAGCAGTGAGGTCACAATGAGGGAAGAGGGAGTAAGAGAGGGTATAAAGGAGGTGGAGATGAGTGTTGGGGGTAAGGAGGGAGAAGAAGTAGGGTATCAAAGGAAAAAGAAGGGAGAAAGAGGGGGGACAAGGAGGAAAAAGGTGGGGAAGGTAGCTCTCTTTGTGCATATGAGTGTGTGTGAGAGAGAGAGAGAGAGAGAGAGAAAGAGAAGATAGCAGGGAGTAGTGACGGGATTTCCCCATGAGTTTCTCACAGTTCCCTGCTTTTAATGTATATTGTAGACAGCTGCTTTTTTATTATTTAAAAATCACTAGGCTAGAAACCACAAAAAGAAAGAAATGTTAAAGGAGACTGAAAGTAAAAATAGATACACACAAAGACTTTAAATGCAAAATGCCTGCAAGACATGCCCAGATATGCACCAATAAACCCAAATTGGTGTCCCCTACTATTATATATATTTAGCAACCAATCACCATCTAAAAAGGAATACCAATAATTTATAAGTTAAGAGCTGCCAAATTCACGTGGATCTAAACTGGTGAAACTTGCCCCCATTTTCTTCTGGAATCTGATGACAATAGCCAAAAAATCAATTACCAGCTTGTCAGTCACAATAAGATGCATTATGCTGACACAATTTCTCTAAAATAAAAGAAAACATGAATGAAAAATGCAACAAGGGCAAATGTCTATGGTCTGCATGGGGCCCCTTTTCTTGCCTTGCCAATATCTGTATTAATGAAAATAGATCTGTGAGGAGGGAAATTTATGATGGCAGCAAGTTAACAAAAAAAGACTTGTCAGTGTGATGGAAGAGGTTATTTGTGCAACAAAACCAGAGCATGAGGTAATTTTCCAGCAAACTCAGACTGCCCACCATTTTCCTTTTTAGTCAGCAGAGGACATTGGATTTCACAAGTCAACCAACTGCCTCTAACATTATTCATATTGTGACAATGTGCTGAGGCCTCATACAAAGGTGCCTTGCCGGGCTCAAAGGGCCCCTTGCAGGTTCCTCACTGGCCTCTTAACACATGCCACACCCCGGCTTCTCTTGTGCTACCTTTCTGATGCTGACTGGAACTATCTAGTGTCTCTCCAGGAATCTCTTCAGTTGTTCAGGTTCTCTGGGAGAGGCGAATTCCCCATCCCATCTTAGAAGCCACTCCTTTTCCTTCAGGGCACCTAGTCAGCTCTTCCTCCAACCCTAGCATCTCCCTTCAGAGCCTGCCCTGCCCCTTGCCTCTTCTTCATGCTGGCCACTTGCTCTCCACAGCTTTACCACATCTGGGAGGTTCTGGCATCCATTGTTCCTGGGAGGCTGTCTTCTCTCTTAAGCCAGGACCATGGATCTCTTCTCCCAGCCCACTCTGCACTGCCCCTGGACAGCCCAACAGGCCCTGCCCTCCAGGGCTGCAAAGGAAGGAAGGCACCAGCCCACCGGAGGGTAACAACTATGAACAATTATAATACAATTCAGAATTATCAATCCACTTTTTAAAAAAGTGCTAGAAGTGCTCTATTTTGTAAACAATGAATATAATAAATACAGTTTTATGCATACAATATATAACAGTAGGATTTCAAGGAAGAGTACAAAAGCAGCTTAACATTGAACACCAATCTCCAATAAACACACTATACATAGTATTATAAATCTAAACAGCTTGACGCAATAAATGCTAGTTCTTGTACATGAATAATCAAATGCTAGACATAATTTTTGCAGGTACGTAACACTTTTTTCAGTCCATGAATATGTTGTTATTGTTTTTTCTTTCTCTATGAGAACATATAGGAAAAGCTGTGATGCCTGACTTCTTCTGGAGGAATTACTTGTACAGAGTCTTGAGGAAGAAACTGCCAAGATGGAGCCTAACAGGCATTTGCCAGCATTTTATTTTTCCCATTTTGTGACACCCACTTTCTCAAAGGCTCAACATTATCTAGACCATCAGATCATCATATTGCCAAACAATTTCAGTGTCCAAATGGTGTGTGTTCTAGATGGAGAATCCCTGCCCTCCAGGAAGCATCATGCACTCACCTCCAGCTAGACCTTGTTTATCTTCAGCAAGGCATATGAAAGGGTGGAGAGACCAGGTGGGCCCTGTACAACTGTTGCAGCTATTTATTTATTTATTTAATTCGATTTGTATTCTGCCCTCCCCACACTAGCAGGCTGAGGGTAGATTCCAATTAATAGAATAATAAATACAATATCTTTAAAACCAATAAAACATCTTAAATATTTAAAAAAGAACACACAGAGCAAGCAATACAGCAGCAGGTTTTGAATTACATATGGCAGCAGATTTCACCAGCAACCACCTCCAGAAATATATGGCAAAGGCTAGGTGGTAGATATCCCTTTTTAGTGGCACAGCTTACTCTAGGTGGCCAGCAGGGAGGCCCAGAGCATCAACCATATGCCTGGTGGCACAGCTCTTACAGGCCCAGTGGAAGGATAGCAAATCTGGCTGAGCCCTGATCTCTTTAGGCAGAGTGTTCCACCAGGTTGGAGCCAGGACAAAAAAGGCTAAACGGGCCTCCCTGGGGCCAGGGGCCAGTAGCAGCAGTTTATCATTGGATTGAAGCATCCTCTGGGGCTCATATGGGGAGAGGCGGTCCTGTAGATATGTCGGTCCCAGTCCACATAGGGCTTTATATGTTAGTACCAAAACCTTGAATCTGATCCGGTACTCCACTGGTAACCAATGCAGCTGGCACAATACTGGTGTTATATGTGCAGTGCAAGGCACTCCAGTGATGACCCACACTACCACATTTTGGACCAGTTATAACCGCCGGATCAGGTTCAGGGAAAGCCCTGCATAGAGCATGTTACAGTAGTTTAACCTAGAGATGACCGTTGCTTGGAGCACTGTAGTTAAGTCACGAGTCGAAAGATAGGGGGCAAGCTGGCAACTGCCATGATCTGGGCCTCCATTTTCAAGGAGGCATCCAGAATCACCCCCAGGCTCCTAACTCTTGGGGTCAGTGTAAACACCACCCCACAAGGAGCTGGAGTCCTGAATCCACATTCCTGCATCTCAAGTACAGGATCTCCCATCTTTGAGGGGTTTAACTTCAGCCGACTCTGCCACAGCCATCCAGCCATGGCTTCAAAAGCATGCTCCAGGGTGTCTGGGGCTGATCCAGGCTGGCCGTCCATCAGCAGATATAGCTGGGTGTCATCAGCATACTGATGACACCCAAGCCTGAAACCTCACACCAGTTGGGCACATATAGATGTTGAAAAATAGCAGGGTGAGTAGTACCCCCTGCGGTACACCACATACTAGTGGGTGGCAGGATGACAACTCCTCCCCAAGCACCACCCTCTGTCCCTGACCATGGAGAAAGGAGACAAGCCACTGTAGTGCCGTCCCCTGTATTCCCGTGTCGGCGAGGCGGTAGGGCAAAAGGTCATAATCAACTGTATCGAACACTGCCGAGAGTAGTAGCAGATAAAGAGCTGAAGCTTAAACCAAATGAGGAGTTGCCTTTTAAGTATGATTGGTTACAATACAGACAGATAAAAGATTTATTTGACTCAGACCAAAGGAAAACAGGTTTTAGAATTAAAAACTCAGAATTTGAAGAACTTTTGTTAGGAGATAATACTAAAGCAATTTCAAAAATGTATAAATTGTTATTGAAGTGGTTCACAGAAGATGAAACAGTCAAGGTACAGATGGTAAAGTGGGCAATAAATTGTAATAATGAAATAACGATGGAAGCATGGGAACAATTGTGGAAAAATACGTTAAAAATATCAACATGTACCAGTATAAGAGAGAATGGCTATAAAATGCTATATACATGGTATTTAACACAGAAAAAATTAGCCATAGCCAATAAACAGCTATCCAATAAGTGTTGGAAATGTAAGGAGCATGAGGGCTCTCTATTTCATATGTGGTGGACTTGCCAAAAGGCTAGAGACTTTTGGACTAAAAGTTGTGTTGAGATGCCTTTGATACTCCAGTATAATGTTGTTAAAAATCCAGAAATGTTGTTATTATCTTTGCATTTAGAAGATGTTAATAGAAATGATAAGACATTGTTATATTATATGATAACAGCAGCAAGAATGTTATATGCTCAATACTGGAAGAAAGAAGAAATACCTGAAATTGGTGAATGGACAAGGAAATTGTTGTACATGGCTGAAATGGACAAGTTAACAAGAAATTTGGAAGATCAAGATCCAAAAAGGTTTTTGGAAGATTGGAAAAAACTTTTAAAAAATGTGGAAAAGAGATGGGATGTTAAGGGACAATTATGGTCTTTTGAAGGGTTTTAAAGTAATTAAGTAAGATAAGATATAGTTAAGATCTTTACCAATAACGAAACAAGAACAACTATAGTATAAAAATAATGTGATAATAATAATGGGGGTTGGAGTGCTGTTGGAAGTCAACATGGAAAAGGGGGAGAGGAGGGGGTGGGGAAATATAGCTGTGGGAAATTAAATGAATTATACATGTATTTTAATCTGATTGTATTGACCCATCCAATAAAAAAATATTAATTAAAAAAAAAGAACACTGCCGAGAGATCTAGTAAAATCAGCAGCGCCGATCCACCTCGATCCAGATGTCTGTGAAGATCAGCCATGAGGGCAACCAGCAATGTCTTGGCCCCATGGCCTGGGTGCAAGCCGGACTGGAAGGGATCCAAGGCCGAGGTCTCCTTCAGGAAGCTCTGCAGCAGTTTCTCCACCGCCTGCTCAATCACCTTGCCCAGAAATGGAAGATTCGAGACTGGGCAGTAACTGAGCGGGTTGGCGGAATCCAAAGATGGCGTCTTTAAAAGGGGCCTCACCACTGCCTCCTTATGCACCCCAGGAAAAATCCCAGAGCCCAAGGACTTGTTAATGATAGCCTCCAAAGAATCCCATAGTCCATTGACACTGGCTTTCACAAGCCACGATGAACACAGGTCCAGGAGAAAAGCGGTAGGCCTCACCACTTGCAGAATCCTGTCCACCTCCTCCCCTGAGAGAGGGCTGAAGCGAACGAATATTAACCCTGAAGATGGCCAAGGGGCCTCTAGTTCACATACTGTATCAACTGTGGCTGACAAATAGTGGTGGAGAGACAGGACTTTGTCAGCAAAATAGCTCACAAAAGCCTCACAGCTAATGGCCAAATTCAAATTTTCACAGTCTCCATCAGATAAGGAGACCAGTGAGCATACCACATTAAATAATTTGGCTGGGCATGAGCTAGCTTACGCAATGGAAGCTGCATAGAATTCCTTCTTCACAGCTTTTACTACCACCTCATAAGATTTCATAAGCAACCTATAAGATGTTCTTGCCTCTTCATCACGGGATCGCTACCACATGCGCTCCAGCCATCTCAGCTCCCCCTTCTTCCACCGAAGCTCCTCTGTATACCAAGGAGCTCGGCAGCTGTGGAGATGAAGAGGGCGATGGGGTCGATGGCTTCGGAGAGCCGGCTGTGCCAGTCCTCCACCAGCTCATCCAATGAACCACCCTCCCGCAGAGCATTCTGGAAACCAATCAGATCCATGAGTCTCCGTGGGCGAACATAAAACAGCTCCCCATGCTTGCAGGGAGGGTGCGGCATCCCCAGCCAAGCCTTCAATACCGTATGGTCTGACCATGGCACAAAATCTCTTATCCAGAAGCACATCCAACCCCACCCCGAAGATCAAATCTAGTGTACCACATTTTCACACATGCCTGTCAATTTTTGAAATTCCAAAAAAAGTTGGTGCTTCCCAGCCTCTTGATACTGTTATTGTTGTCTCACCTCCATAGCAGATACAAATAAAGCAGATACAAATAAAGCATCCTTCCACCCACATGAAGGCTCAGCTCAAAATATCCATCAAATTATGACAGGGAGGAAGAAAGGAGACACACACACACACACACACACACACACACGTATGTATGTATGTATGTATGTATGTATGTATGTATGTATGTATGTATGTATGTATGTATGTATGTATGTATGTATGTATGTATACACCTTCCCACTTTATCTACAATTTTGGTGCCTCATCCCAAAGCCACAGTAAATGCTTACCTACTGAATCCTTTTTAGGTAAAATATAGTTATTTAAAAAAATTATATCCTTCTTCATCTACTACAAAAACTATAACAAATACAATAAATAACCACAGCCACAGAGTAAAAAAGAGAGCACATCAAAATACACGAGTTCAAACTCATTGGGTTGAATCCTGGTGGATGCAAATTTTTGCTACATTCCTTTCCCTGCTGCTGGGAAGGTTGATTCCCCGAGCTACAGGACCCATATGTACTAATAGCCATGGAGATTTGGAACACAGCAAGACTTGGTGATTGCTTGGAGAGACAGAGTAATTACTACTTTCAGGGGCACCAAGAAGCCACACCAAGAGGTCACCAGGGCTTGCAGCTGGGAACTGCAGGCAACCTATGTTTAGAGTGCCACGTCATGGTTGGGGGGGGGATTAACCAGGTTTTGAGAGAAGGCTTGCCAATGATATTATGTCACTGGTGACATGCTGACCACTTCCTGTACATCTGGAAGTGACATCAGCATATTGCCAGGAGATGTTGGGGATGCTCTGGTATTTGAGCAAAACTCTGTTTTAACCATAGAGTTTTGCCCAGTGACACAGTGACATCTCTTTTAGGGTACACAAAGAGTGATATCAGCACATCAGAATGCTGCTAATTTCCCCTCCATTTCCTCCCATTCTCCTGACTAGCTGAGTGGCAGCAGCGTCTGTTGATTGGGGCGGGAGGAATGGTAAGCCTGCCTATGCTTATCATAACTGAGGGTCAAACTGGGACTGCAAAATAGCCTTAGAAGAGAGCCCACTCCCAAGACGGACAGTTAGCCTCCCTGCCCTGCCCCACCACAGCTCCATTCCTCAAAGGAGCAAGAGAGAGAGAGAGAGAGAGAGAGAGAGAGAGAGAGACAGCCTGCTTGCCAAATAGGGTTGCCCGTTCTCCCGGAGCTCAAACTGGGGGAACTTACCTTGAAGCACTTCCTTGTCATGACAGGAGTGATGTCATTTCCCATGGGGCTGATTTGGGGCTGCTTTTCATCAAATTGGCTGACTTGGAAGCTGATTTTCATCAAATCAGCCCAGCATGAGGCCTTCACTTCCTTGTCACACTGGGAATGACGTCTTTCTCAGCCTGACAAGGAAATGCAATGGAATGCACTCTCGAGCTCATGGGCCCATTCCCCCCACTTTCCACCCTTCAGCCAGGTGAGTGGTGCCAGGGGGCAGAGGCTGGGAGTGGGATATCTCAGGGGACTGGTAAACCTATTGCTGAACCAGCCACTTCTTTGAAAGCCCCATATGGGGCTCAGATAGGTTGGGGCTTTCCCCTGTGTATGCTTTCGCTGCTGCCTCCTCTGGCCTTGTGGGCCTCCCCTTGGACTTATGGACTTTGGGTATGGTGGATGCTGCCTCCTTTGGGCTGCATAGACCTTGGGAGGCACCTCATCAAAGGGCCTTGTGCAAGCTAGCTGCCACCTACCCTGGGCTGTATGAGCATCTCCAAGTCAGTGCAGGCCTCCAACAGGGTGGGAGCTGCCTCCTCCAGAGGCAAGCTGGGTGTTTCATGTGGGTAAGCCAGGTGCTTCATTCCTGCACAGCCCCTTTTGCCTCTCTGCTGGCCTGGTTTTGGGGGAAGCCATCAGATCACTTGGAAAAGTCCTAGTGACTATAATAGCTAATCCACCACCACCCCTGTCTCCACTTATGATGACACAAAAGCAGGCAGTGAAAGGGTTACACAGACACAAGAAATGTGATCAGTGGAAGCATGAGGGTGAGCAATCACCTTTTTATTACTCTCTCAAACTTCAGCATGAAGATTGCAACAGGAGATGTGGGGTATTTGTCTGCTTTTCCAGCTCTGTCACCCCCTGTCACCTGCCTGTTTCACTGCAGTCACAACCCACCCCCCCTACTTTTTGAAAAAAATGTAAATGGACTTGATAGTGTTTGTAGAATGCCAATAAATGTCTTTTCTGTAAAGCAGTATCATCCAGTTTAGAAATTCTTCTGCCTTAATGGAGGGCGGGGGGCTTTGACTGAGTGTTAAAACATCTCTGATGCTGCAGTCGTAAACACATGGGAGTGAACTGAACATAATGGGGCTTACTCTGAGTAGACATGCTTAAGGTTGCTCTGTAAGATGGAAGTGGAGTATAAGGAGAGCCTCCACGCTCCTGGCTTTCTGCAAACAATGCAAAACTGAATTATTCAAAAAGGCCTTCTTCTCAGCTAAGAGGGTGGTATTGTAGGAAAGGGATCCCAGATGTTTCGCTAATGAGTTAGAAACCATAGATTTCACCATTATGTTGCCTTACATATCTGTTGCTTTAAATATATACTTCTATATCCTACCTGTGCTTTATGTTTTTCAATGTAAGTCCTAGAATTGATGATGTTCTGTTTCAGCAATTCCTCAACCCCATATTGGATCCTTGCTAATACTATGTCTTTGTAAACTTATATTCATTTACCCCATGACATTGCTTATGGAAATGTTCTTGACACTGTATGGAAATGCCTACCCTTGTACTTGCCACTGATTGTGCTAATCTCACACTATGTAATACGCCTTGAGTCTCAGTGAGAAAGGCGGAATATAAATGAAATAAATAAATAAATAAGGATGTCATTGGGACACTTGTTGGATTTTCAGTCTATCCCTGAAGTGCTGGCAGGGACTGAAAGAACATGCTTCACAGCTGTTCTTCACATACACCCTGCCAGTGTGAGGCATCCAAGGTGAATGTACTCATGCAGTTCTGGGTCAAGGTTGGGGGGTGCTCAAGCTTCTCTGGAGCTCCAGAGGGCTTTCTTTCAACCAGTGCTTGCATTCCTGGAACATGGGATGGGCAGAGTTGGAGTCCTTTGCATTTCTTGCTCTGCCCAGGATTATATTAAGATTAATGAACATCTACAAAATCAGTAAAATATCTTCACTTGTACTTTGTTCATATCAAATGCCAAGTAAATAAAAATAATTCATTCTAGAGATCACTTTGCTCTCTATTGAATGAGGAGGCATCAAAGCCATAGTTCATGTAGGGCACCAAAAGAAACCTTGCATCAACCGTTATTGGAGGGCTGCAATGAATAGAGGGAATGGGGGGGAAATCATCCCTCCTTCTTCTTCTGCAATTACGGCTCCATTGACAGAAAAGGAAGACTGGGCTATGACCCCTCACCTCAGTGCAGCCCTCTGACTCACATTGCTGTTAGTGCACATGGGTTCCTCTGGGGCTGGAAATGAGCGCTAAGGGAGAGAGGAATGCAGAAAAGACTTGAGTTCCTTGCTTCATTTGATTGTTTGATCCAACACAGTACTAATAATTATATTACTAGCCAGCAAATTAAGAACCATAATAATGTCCATCGGGGTCAAATTCCACAATGGTGCATTCCAAAAACTTCAGAACTCAGGAGTCAGAGGGTTAACTTCCAAAGTCTTATTGGCATAACATAGCCTCACAACTTTCTGAACATTGCCAGAGACTATGCCTACACCTCCTCTGGCAGTAGGGTTACCAGCCTCCAGGTAGTAGCTGGAGATCCCCCAGAATTACAACTGATCTCCAGGCCACAGAGATCAGTTCACCTGGAGAAAATGGCTACTTTGGGGGATGGACTCTATGGAATTATGCCATGCCAAGGTCCTTTCCCTCCCTAAACCCCTCTTTCTCCAGGTTTCTCCAGGTTTAACCCCCTTGATCTCCAGGAATTTCCCAACTTGCAGCTGGCAACCCTATCTGGCAGGCTATTCCAAAAGATGAGAGGTGTCACTGAAAAGGCCATCAGTCTCATGGAGGCCAAGAGCACATCCTGGAAAGAAGGTACCTGAGGGATACTGGATGAAGAGGGGCCACATAGGGAGATGTGGTCCTTCATATAATCATACCCATTCTGATTCTCACATGACATTTTTATATTTTTGCATATTTTCATACACACATAATTGGGAAAAATTAGTTTCAACATATGTCCTCAAAGAAACAGCCCTAAATTTAATGAATCAGAAACAGCAAGTGTGACTCACAATTTCTTTCTCTGGTAAAAGCTTTATTCAAGAGAGAAAGGCAAGGTATTTTAACAAGCTGTCAAAATCGCTGTCACATTTTTCTACGTGTGGAAAGCTACCCTACCCGCTACCACACCCTGCAATTGAACAAACCAAGTTAGCTGTAATGGAAGATGTCTGTGTCCCATTTCTCCTTCTACATTAACAAGTGCAAGGGCAATCTTCTCAGTTCCACCTGAAATACCTTCTTCAGAAGGCTCAGTGAGACAAATGGGACTTCTAAATAGCACAGATGTGTACATGTATACTTTGTCTTCATTTCAATGGGGCTTATGCAGCACTAGTTTCTGTTAGATTCAGCCATATGTATTTGAAAGATGCTTTGAAACCAGCAGAATTAATGATCATGCACTTCTCCTAACTTTAGGAAGTAAGAACCAAAAACATCATCATTAGGGATGTGTGCTGAGAAAAAAATTCATTATAATTTCAGATCTGAGTTTCTGGGGCAGGGAGGTTACCATGATTGCTTATTTCCACTTAAGATATAACTAACTCAGGATTCAAATCTGTGTGGGTTTTTTGGGTTCCAAAGTTCTAAGCCAGTATTTTCAATGGGGAATGTATACGAGGTCTGAAGCAGCTTTTTATAAAGACAATGGAATCAAATTTGTGCAGAACACAGTCCTCCCTCTAAACTGAACCCCTTCTCCCAATTTAAGAATTTTACAGACCCCTGAGGTAGGTGCCTCTCTGTGCAGGTATGCTTATCTCTACTGCTTGTCAAAATAGTAGTCACTCACAACACAACCTAGCAGGAGACCACTGGCCATCAACCAGCATTAAAAAAAACTCTCTGCATTAATTTCATTTTCTTACTATTACAGTGACTGACTGGCAATAAAACATTATTACCTTTCTGCTTAAAACTCAGCATCCTTCCTTGTTGTGCTCTCTTGTTTGTTTACTTTCACAAGATGAGGAAGACTTCTTTTGAACCCCCTCCCTTCCCACCCTGCCCCATCCTATCCCACAGGTCTGCCTTTATTCCTTATAGTGGACTACAGATTGACTGTTTTTCAACTGAATGACACCAAAGCTGCAGGGGAGCTAGTGCTGCCTGTCCACTAAAGGCTCCTATGTTTTAAGTAAATTGGACCAATTTGCTTGAAACAAGGTGCCCTCAACCACTCAAAAAAAGGGCTCCACCCCCACAAAGGAGGGAGGAAAGAAAACTATGGCTCTCTGACATTTGTCTCCAAAGATGATCAGCTGGGAGTGCTCTATGCTACTCTTTTACAATGATCCAGTTGAAACGGAGAAATACCATTGCTGGGGAAATCAGTAGAATCGAAGAAAAACACTAGCAGATGCTGCAGTGTAAGTAAGGACCCAAATCTGGGGAAAAAAATAGACTGTTTGGGAGAGGTTTTTTGTATTTCTCATGCATCTTGGGTTTTTGTTACCATTCTGAAAAATTGCGGTAAGAACCTGAAACAGTAATTTCCATATATATCCTTGGCTCAGGAGAGTTGTGATGGACACCCTAATTATCATTGGAGGATGTGTGTGTACTGAATCACAAATGTATATAATCTCTCTTTATATTAAAAGATATAATTTAGAAAAAGCTTTGGATTCAGAAATTATGTTGGTTTAATTAAATTATACTCAGTGAATCTAAGCATTCTTACAGAGAGAGACAGTTTATGCTTCATTTAGAAGATCTGAATGTCAACGTTAAATGTACATTCTGTGCAATAGATTGTGGAAAGCTGTGATTCATGTTCAAGATAAGCTTTTGTTAAGTGATAAGTGTTTGTTTCAAACAAGAACTATAAGTGTTTTGCTTTAGGAAGAAAATTTAAATGGATGTGAAACAGGAAAGTGCTCTTGTGGAAAATGTAGTGCATTTTATAATCATTTTTCTATGCCAGGCCAAGAATACCTAAGAAATAGAATCATAGAACTGTAAGGTTGGAAAGGACCTCTAGGGTAATCTAGTTCAACCCCATGCACAATGCAGGAAATTAACTAATACCCCCTCCCCAACTGCCCCAGTGACCCTTGCTCCATGCCCAGAAGATGGCAGCCAAGAACCAAAAGACAACCCACCAAATACAAGACTTCAAATGCAATACTACTAATGTTGTTAGTCCTGAAGAGAAATTAAGAATTAGAATCATAAACCCAATACATCATCTTACTATATAATTTAGTAAGTGTATTTCAGACAACTCACTTTACACCCTGGTGCACCACCAGAGGGCGCTGCCACAGAGGGAAACCTAGGCAAGGCACCATGTCGCTCCAGAAAATATGCCATAATGCGAGTAGGTGGCAATGTCTGCCCCTGCCTTTATCCAGCTGGTATTAGGAGTGAGGTAGGTGGCAATGCCCACCACCCAACTTAACCCAGGTGATATTAGGAGTGGAGGAGGTGGCAATGCCCACCCCCTGCCTTCACCCAGCTGGTATTAGGAGTGGAGCAGGTGACAATGCCCACCCCCACCTTACAGCTGGTATTAGGAGTGGAGCAGGTGGAAATGCCCACCCCCTGCCTTAACCCAGTTGGTATTAGGAGTGGAGCAGTTGGCAATGCCCTCTCCTCACCAGTTCATATTAGGAGCAGAGCAGGTGGCAATTCCCTCTCCCCGCCTTAACCCAACTGGTATTAGGAGCGGAGAAGGTGGCAATGCCTAACCCCAGCCTTAACCCAGCTGGTATCAGCAGCAGAGCAGTTGGCAATGCCACCTGGAAAGTGGCACTCGTATCTTCAGTCGTGCGCACTTGTTGGAAGTACCATCAGACCCCTTCGCACTCGTATCCTAGAGAATTTGTCCAGGAAATGTAATAAGGTTTTAGAGGCTCCCCTCACAGAACATTTCCTGGCATGTAATCATAACAACAATGAGATCAGGGCTGTGGTCCTATTTGTGGCTAAAAAAACAATGTCACAAAACTTACAGAGACTGTTATTACATAAGGAAGCCCAGTGGATCCACCATTTGGACAGCTTGAGACCACGTGACTTGAACAATGAAATAGTCTTGTTTCCTGTGCATGGTTGCACGTTTGATACTAGTGTTGTGGCCTCTGTAAATGCAATAGATAGGCTAATTGAGGTCGAGTTAAGAGAGGCAAAATACTGATGGAAGTGCACGTGACTAAAGATACAAGCACTGCTTTCCAGGTTGTAGGAATGAGTTCCTAATGAAATAGGTATGTCTGTGTAAAGGAAATAGCTGAGACAGAAGGTCTTTGCAGTCGGAGATCCACGCATGCGCTAGCTACGAGAAGACGTGCCTCTGACCTGCTCCACCAAGTTAAAAGATTTATGGCCCTAAAGGGATACTAAAAGGTAATAAATCGCTCGGGAGAGTTAAAAGGGTGTCTCTGATAAAGAAAGATAGCTGGAACGCTAAAGTGAAAGGAAAAATAACTTAGAGAAAACAGCAGCTGGGCGTGCGACCAGAGTTTCCTGTTGCAAGCTAATTATAGCTATATACAGACTAAACAACCAAATCATGGCCCAAAACATCCGAGAACTGTCAGAACAGCTAACTAAATTTGAAGACAGAGTGACAAAAGACCTAGAAACCTTGAAAAAGGATACTGAACGGATAACACAGGAGATGGGCGTAGTGAAAGAGATGGCTGAAGAGGCAAAGAAAAAAGCCGACACTAATGAGAGAAGGATAAATGAGTTGGCAAAGAACTTAGCAAGACAGTCAGATCGTCAAAGGTGGAGGAACGTGATTATATCTGGTATTAGTGAAGAGATAACACCAAGGCAATTAGAAGAAGTACTTTGTCAGTGGTTCAAAGAAAACGGCGCCCAGGTGGAGCGGGAGGAGATTGAAAGAGCTCATAGGCTGTTTAGAAAACAAAGAGGAGGAGAACCCAGACAGGTGATAATTGCTTTTGCAAGAGAAAAATTAAAAGATGAAGTCTTTAAAGTCCTTAGGAGGGTTAAGGACCTGAAGTTCAGAGGAAATAAAGTCTTTGTGAGCCATGACTTCAGCCAGGGTACATTGCAGGAAAAAAGGTTGCTGAAGCCTTATGCACAAAGACTTCATAATGAAGGAATTGACTTTACATGGGGTTACCCAATAACCCTGATTGTGTTCTGAGATGGTAAGAGATATAGAGCCAGGAATCCAACAGAGGCGATTAAAATGCTTAATGAACTGGGATTGGACGCCAGCAATTTGGAAGAGGATGATATGGACCAGGAGAGTAATGCAGATGCTGGGGATGGATCATCAAGGTCAAGCAGCTCCAAGCGGCCAAGAATTAACTCCCGAGATGAAAGAAGTTAAAGGGAAGTAACCACCCTATTTGGGCCAAAACTAACTAATGCTATAGAAGAATGAGGTGGGGGAGGGGGGAGGATGCGGGATCTCCAGAATGTGGAGAGAAGGGGTGGAAAACTGCAGAAGAATTTCTCTTTCACAAGGGAGGGGGGGATGGGATTGGGGAAATAACAGAATAAAGGCTAATAAACTTCGGCTACGGGGGCGGGGGATGAAGTCATCCAAGGATCATGGCTAGATTAATTAAAATACTTTCACTGAATGTGAATGGCTTATCCTCAAATCTTAAGCGATATAGGCAAGGTAAGATGGCAAGAGAAGAAGCTATTAACCTAATGTGTATCCAGGAAACACACAAAGCTAAAAGGGATTCCAGATCACTTCTTAATAACCCAGGGTGGATAACCCTTGCTGAATCTAGAGGGACCAATAAAGCAAGGGGGGTGGCAATATTAGCTACTAAAAATTTGAATGTAGAGGTAGTAGATAAGCTGGAAGATAAAGATGGTAGATATGCATTAGTTAGAGGTAAAATAAATAAAACATACTTTACAATCCTAAACTTATACGCACCCAATAGAGGTCAAATGGGTTTTTTAAATAAAGTAATTAAAAAGGCTAAAAAATTTGCTCAAGAAGACTTAATAGTAACAGGAGACTTTAATATGGACATATAAGGAAAGTACCGTAGATAAATGGGGATTAAAGGAAGTATATGATGCATGTGGTCAAAAACCCACTCCAACCTTCTTCTCAAATAGGTTAAGAACCTATTCCTGTATAGATTTCATTCTAGTTAAGAAATCAAGAACACTCTCTGTTGAAGCGGTTTGGACTTACCCAATTTGGATTTCGGACCATGCCCCAATAAGGGTGGAGGTGGACTTGAAGATGGATCGGAGTATGAGACCTTGGAGATATAATAACTTAGTAATGGGGAAAAAAGAGGACAAGGATTATATAGGAAAACAGATTAAATTATACTTTAAGGAAACCCGGAATACAGTAGCTACCAACACCCTGTGGGATGCAGCGAAACCAGTAATAAGAGGTTATTGTATAAGGAAAGAAATAGATATTAAAAGGGAGTGGTACCAAAACAGACAAAGGAAGATTCAGGAATTGGAAATGCTTCAACAACAACAAATGAGGAGGTATAACCCACAGGTGCAGATCCAAATAAAAGAAGTACAAAAGGAATTAGATAAGTTAGATGCCATAACATTATGGAAAAAGGAAACATTAATTAAAAATGAATATTGGAGAAGTAGTATAAAATCAACCCAAAGACTAGTCAAATATCTAAGGAATAGAAAAGAGAAACAAAGTGTGAAGAAAATAAGAGAAGGACCCAACATACTGAGGGACCCGAAAGAAATTAGGGAGGTTTTCGCAAGATTTTATCAAAATTTATACGCAGGAAAGAGAATGGCAAAGTTCGAGGAAAAAATACAGTCTATAGTTACACAGGAAGATAGACTAAAGTTAGAAAAGGATATAACAGTACAGGAAATAGTTGAGGTAATTAAAGAACTAAAAAGGGGGAACTCTCCGGGGCAAGATGGTTTCACTGCAGAGTTTTATAAGGAGATGGTAGGAGTATTAGCACCTGAACTTCAGATACTTTTTAATGCTATAATGAAGGGGGAACAAGCCCCAAACTCGTGGAGAAAGGTGGAAATAGTGGTGATCCCTAAGCCTCAAAAAGACCCAGAAGTAATTACGTCATATAGGCCAATTAGCCTATTGAATCAGGACTACAAGATTTTTGTTAAAATACAAGCAAATAGATTAAAAGAGGTGATACCAAAAATAGTGAAGGGAGACCAATATGGGTTTATTAAGGGAAGGAATATAGGCCATCCAATTAGAAATATCCTCAATATAATAGAACATGGCCAGAGAAAAAAGCTTGGCCTTCTTAAGCTAGATGTGTATAAGGCCTATGACACGCTCTCACATGAATATATTTGGAAGATTATGGACGGATATGGGATAGGTGAAAACTTTAAGTATGTTATACAAGAAGTATATAAAGGAGGGAAGGCAGTAGTAAGAGTGAATGGAGAGCATTCAAAGGAGTTTAGTATACAGAGAGGAGTAAGGCAGGGATGCCCCCTTTCCCCATATCTTTTTGTAATGGGTATGGAGATACTAGCGGATAGGATAAGAAACAATGGTAGAATAGATGGATATTGTATTGGAAAAGAGGAGCTAAAGATTAATCTTTTCGCTGATGACATAATGGTAACACTGACAAACCCTAAAGAGGGAATTAGAGAAATAAGAACCATATTGGATGACTTTGAAGCATATTCAGGACTGAAGGTGAATATGGATAAATCCGAAATTATGTACTTCAATGTTGATAAGGCATAGAGGAGAGAAATAGCAAGGATGACAGGAATGGGACTAGGAGTAAAGAAAATAAAATATTTAGGGATCGAGATTTGGAAAAATTTGAGTAAAACAGGAGAAGGGAATTTTAAAAAGGTTTGGAAGAAGATTAGCAAGGACATGATAAGATGGGCCAATAAGAACTTGAGTATTTCAAATAAAATTAGAGTGGTTAAGATGTTTTTAATCTCGAAAATGATGTACTTATTCCAAACACTCCCAATAGAGTTGAATATAAAACAGCTAGAAAAATGGAATGGGGCAATTAGAGAGTGGATTTTTGGAAGTAAAAAATCTAGAGTTCAACAGAAGTTCATATATAACCCGCAGAACGTAATGGGGTGGGGTATACCTAACATAATAAATTATTATGAAGCCTTCAAAATTAAAGCACTTATAGATATAGAACAGGATGTAGACCAGAAATGGGTTAGATTGGAAAATGAGCTAAACCAGGGAGTAGGGAGGTTTGGTATTTTTACAAGAGAGGTGAACAAGGAATATGTCAAAGCAAGGGGGCCTAGGAAAACGGTACTGAAGGTTTAGAAGAAATGGCAACCGATTTCGTTAAGTAAACCTTCTGATTGGGCCCCAATAGAAAGTATATACGAGGAAGCCAATGACCCGCATTGGTGGGAAGTACTTAAAGAAAAAGGCTTTACTAGAGTAAGGGACATGTATGACGAAGGAGGTCAACTTAAACCTCTGCAAACGATAATAGAGACAATAGGAAAACAATATTGGTTGAAATTGACGGGATTATATAGTGTAATAAGAAAGCAACAGCGAAAGGGGGAAAGGTGCTTGGAGGAAATTGCAGAAGTACTGTATAAAGAGAAGAGGAAGACAAGTAAAGGGCTAGTTGGTAAGATATATAAAATAATGATCACCAACGAGGACTCAATAATTAAAAGCCTTCAGGAGAAACGGCATAGAGAAGGGCTGACCTCAGAAATAACTTTTAAAAAATTAATGGCAGGGGTGAAAAAGATTAAAATGGATAAGTTTAGAGAAATGGAGCTGAAATATTTTACGAAATGGTACAGGACACCAGCCCAATTAGCCAATATGGTACAGGGGATGAGTTCGAACTGTTGGCACTGTAACCAGGCTAAAGGCTGGTATTCGCATATGTGGTGGGAATTTGCTAGAGTGCAGACATTTTGGAAGAAAGTATTGGATAGGATAAAAGATAAGACAGGGGTATCAATACCAATAGATAACAATCTAATGACACTGGGTACCCTAAAGACTGAGAAAATAGAGAGTAAATATCAAGAGGTTCTCAAAACTATGGTATTAGCCGAGAAAGCTGTGATAGTATTGGGATGGAAAAATGAGAACAAATGGACTATGGAGAATTGGAACAATTATCTCTTTGAATTTGTACAATAAGATATTGTGGCTTTATTTACTGAAGAGAAGACCTGGGAGGAAAAGAAGAGTTTGATTAATAAGAAGTGGTCACCTTATTTTGACTTGATCATGGAGGAAGAAGCCAAGAAGGATATTAACTGGAAACTTTGGACCTTGTGCCCTGGCTGAAGCAATGACAGAAGAAGATTAGGGGAGGGAAGGGAGGGAGGGGAGGGTAAGGAAAAAGGAAACCTGTATAACAATACCGGGAAGTTTACTTTGTAAAAATTTGTGTTAAAGTAAAAGGAACAGGTATCACTAAAAAAAAAAGAAGGTCTTTGCAGTCGATAATATTTATTACTGTTCAGTTGTATTATCTTTTCAGTAACTGATACTGTGGACTAGACCCATGCCCCTGAGGAAGTCCGTTGTTGGACGAAATCTGTATGATCTAACAGCCAGCCCCAGTTTGGGCTTGGAAGATTTTGCCATCGTCCACTGGAACATCTGTGAAAAGAATTAAAGAGACAGCATTTAAGAATTGGATACAAGATTTTCTACATTTATAAAGGACTTACCTGCTGAATAACTTTTGGACCCTCTTGGAATTGTCAAATACTGGGATGAACTGTGTGTTGTTCATTCCTTGTTGAATCTACTGAGATTGTATGCTTGTACTATGATGTATATGAACAGTTCTAGAAAATTAGCACTTGGGCACTTTGATAAATGATTCTCTTTGTTAACATTGTTGAGTAGTGCAATTATATTCCTCCTGGTAATAGGAGCAGAGCAGATGGCAATGTCCATCCCCTGTCTTAACATAGCAGGCATTAGGAGAGGAGCAGGTGGCAATGCCCACTTCCTGCCTTCACCCACCTGGTATTAGGAGTGGAGCAGGTGGCAACACCCACCCTCCACCTTAACACAGCTGGTATAAGGAGCAGAGCAGGTGGCAATGCCCACCCCCTGCTTTAACCCAGCTGGTATTAGGAGCGGAGTAGGTGGCAATGCCCTCACCCTGCTTTAACCCAGTTGGTATTATGAGCGGAACAGATGGCAATGCCGATTCCCTGACTTAACTCAGCTGGTATTAAGAGCGGAGCAGGTGGAATTTCCCTTCCCACCATAACACAGCTGTTATTAGGAGCTGAGCAGGTGGCAATGCCACCCCGACCTTAACCCAGCTGGTATTAGGAGCAGAGCAATTGGCAATGCGCACTCCTTCACCCAGCTGGGATCAGAAGCAGAGAAGGTAGCTTTGCCCACACACTACCTTAACCCAGCAGGTATTAGGAGCAGAACAGGTGGCAATGCCCACGCCATCATCTTAACCCAGGTGGTATTAAGAGTGGAGCAGGTGGAATTTCCCCTCCCACCATAACACAGCTGTTATTAGGAGCTGAACAGGTGGCAATGCCACCCCAACCTTAACCCAGCTGGTATTAGGAGCAGAGCAATTGGCAATGTCCACCCCTCCTTCACCCAGCTGGGATCAGAAGCACAGTAGGTAGTTTTGCCCACCCACTTCCTTAACCCAGCAGCTATTAGGAGCAGAGCAGGGGGCAATGCCCACCCCCACCTTAAGCCAGCTGGGATCAGGAGCAGAGCAGGTGACACTACCCACCCCCCTTCATCCAGCTGGGAACAGGAGCAGATCAGATGGCAGTGCCTGCCCTCCTTTACCTGAGTGGGATCAGGAGCAGAGCAGGTGACAGTGCCCCCTTGCCTTAACCCAGCTGGTATTAGAAGTGAAGAAGGTGGCAATGCCCATCCTCCACCTTAACCCAGCTGGTATTAGGCATGGAGCAGTGGAAATGCTCTCCCCTGCCTTAACCCAGCTTTTATTAGTGGCAGAGCAGGTGGCAATGCCTACCCCCCTGCCATCACCCATTTGGGATGAGGAGTGGAGCAGGTGGCAATGCCCACCTCACACCTTCACCTGGCTGGAATCAGGCACAGAGCAGGAGGCAATGCCCTTCTTCCCTTCACCCAGCCGGAATAAGGAGCAGAGCAGGTAGCAATGCCCACCCTCTTCAACCTACCGGAATAAGCCACTGAGCAGGTGGCAATGCCCACCCTGTCTTCACCCTGCCAGAGTCAGGAGCCCAGCATGCAGCAATGCCTGCCTCCCCTTCAATCTGCCAGAGTCAGGAGCAGAGCAGGTGGCAATGCCCATACCCCCTTCACCCAGCTGGGATCAGTAGCAGAGCAGGTCATAAAGCCTGCATCCCACCTTCACCTGTTAGAATCAGGCGCGGAGCAGGAGGCAATGCCTGTTCCCCCCTTCACCCTGCGGGAAGCAGGTGGTAATGCCCACCCCCCTTCATCCAGCTGGGATCAGGCTCAGAGCAGGCAGCAATCCCCACCACTCCTTCACATAGCCGAGATCAGGCAGATCAGATGTGGAGGAGATGACAATGCCCACCCCCCTCCTTCACCAGCTGGAATCAGTGATGGAGGAGAAGCAAATGCCAGCCTGCTCGCCCTCCCCTTTCTAGAGCCCGTTGTATTTTTTCCCCATAATGGGCTTTGTTGCTAGTACTCTATGATGGTCCATTTCCAGAACAGCTAAACTCAGTAGTTAGATGGCTCAACTTCAAAGGTTCATTGGAATAAATTAGCTTGACATTACTAAACCTTGTCAGACAAGCAATCATATGCCCCTTTTGTGGCAGACTATTCAAGGGTTGCCACGAGCCCAAGGGATCAAAACAGCATTGCGAGGCCGGGGGGCAGCCAAGTACTTACCTTCTACAAGTCCTGTTCAGCTGGCTTTAGTGCTCCTGGCATTTCCTCCCTTTTGCTGGAAAATGATATTGTTTTCCAGCACAAAGGAAGAACTACATGGCTCACTGAAGCCAAAAATCTCCCATTTGGAGGCTTCAGCACGCTCTGCGTTTCTGCAGAAGACTCCAAACAGGTGATTTTGGGCTTCAGTGTGCCCCATGGCTCTTCCTATATGCTGGAAAATCACATCATCTTCCAGCACAAGGGATGAAATACTGGGCACACTAAAGCCAGTTCAACAGGATGGGGGAGCAATCACATATGCTTCTCCCCCATTGGCCAGGTGAATGGGGCTGGGGGGGGGAGGTGGGGTAGGATTTTCAATGCCCACAGTGGGGGGGGGGAATAACCTAGGCTATTCCAGTAGATTCCACATTAGCCATTTACTCTAGTATAGACAATATTAGTTTTTTTGTTACAGAGAATATAAATCAGAGCATTGTTGAACTGATGCATTCCAGCATTTTCTGTGTTGACATTTTAGGGCTGATTTATGGCTATTTTACTTTTTTAAAGTCCAATCACAAGGGCACCATCCTCACATGGACTAATTTGGTGCTTTGGGGCTTTTCAGGGCTACAGTCTCTTGCTTTCTTTTACGAGTTTAATGAAGCTTCTGCTTTTCTGTCTAATTTTTATTCATTGATACAGCTTTCCTGAATGGATCCTTAATCAGTTCTTGATCCTTTGGAAATAGTGGGGGGGATCAGAGTCCCCTTTCTGAAGGGCAATGAAGATCCTCTCTCTACAAATGTTGCTATATTCATAGCAATTAGGATGCATTAATACCAGTGGTTATAAAGTTGTTGGGTTTATGATAAACATACTACCTTGAAGACTATAATACCTTGAATGTTTTCTTTTGAAGCAATTTCATAATTGCTTCACAAGCCACAAAGGTGCTGTCATTTATTGACTTGCATCACCCCCAAGTCTCCTACTGGGAAAGATAATTTAGGAAAGGGATCTGTGTAGCTAGGCTTCTGCTGTATTTTGCAGTCACTTTGGCTGCAAAGGGAAAACGAGTAATTAAAGACTCAACTCTAACAAAAAGAAGTTAATTAAGTATGGAAAACAGGAGCTTTCCAAACAACACTTTTAAACAAATGAGGGAAGTAACAGAAGCTAAAGGAACAACTGCAGGGAGAAGTGGCACCTTTGCTGAACAGGATTTACAACAACTTGCTATTTATATACCATCCTTCAGGACAACGTAATGCCACACTCGAAGCAGTTTACAAACTGTGTTATTATTATCCTTATGACAATCACTTTATGAAGGGGGTGGGGCTCTGAAAGAGCTGTGTCTGTCCCAAGGTTACCCAGTTGGCTTCAAGTAGGGGAGTGGGGAATCAAACCCAGTTCTCCAGATTAGAGTCCTGCTGCTCTCAACCATCATTAAACCAAAACAGTTGGATCTTGGTGGTGGGGATGGGCACTGCAGCTTTTTATAGGGAATTCCATACTATATTAAGTGCTCTGCAAAACCTCCATTTCAGTTCAACTTGCCACTAATTGCAAAAGACGAATCCCCACAGCAGCACAACAGGCCCAGAGTAGAAATCAGTAGCCCTTAAAAGAAATGAAGTCTGAAACAATTTGTTCTAAGATAATGATGCCATTTAATGTACTAATATTTTCTTCATACTTGCTGTGGATATTCAAATTATGATTAATGGTTCTTTTTCTTCTCACACTGCTTAGAAAAAGGAAATAATTTCTTTTTGTTAGAAGAAAAGCAAAGGATCCCCATTCTGTCTCATGTCAGCTACAAAGTAAGCTAGACGAGGGCATTACTAATGGAAGGGGTAAATACTATTTAAAAAAAACAAACAAACCCTTCTCTTAGAGGAAGCCAGCACATGGCACTTCAGTTCCTATAACTATTTCAGAACAGCAGTTTGGGAAGATTAACCTAACAAAATCTATCACTGAGCATCTGTGTAAGTAAATTACATCCAAGTGCAATCCTAGTCTAAGAGACTGCAACTGTTTCAATATTTCAAAACTGATTGTTTATATTTCTGTAAAGATACTTACTAAGTCTATTGCCATCTTTGGAAAATTTCTCAGAGGCACACCAACAACATAACATACTGGTAAAGACTTACCCACGCGGCAAATAGGAATAGCAGAAAATAGTAAGAAAAGTATTATTACTCATTTCTTGTGCCCTTAAATGAAGTATGTGCTGAGTGTTGGGTTACCAGATTATTTCAGAGAAAAATAAAGGAATATTTCCACACTATTCACTACCTTTAGTCATAATGATCAACATTCATTTATTCAGGGAAACATGGCCTAACTACACATTAAAAATACTCTTCATGACTTCCGGTTTGGTGTTATGGCGAGCTGAAGTGGTCCAAGGAGCTGGACCATCCGAGTTGCTGTTTTTCTGGCTGGAGAGGTGCCTCGACCACCCACAGCCCCCCGCTTTCAGGCAGAGAGCAGGCAGGAATGCTTTGTGACCCCAAGAGTGAGTGATCTTGGCAGAGGGGGGGTTCTGAATCAAAGACTCTCCCCCTGCCTTGAGGTCCCCTCGAAGAAGGGCAGCTTCTAACTCTGCAGCAGCTTTGGAGTCAACGAATTGGCATAAGATCATCGTACCCAAGCCTCAGGAACAAATTTGAACAGCATTAGCAAAAGAAACAGTGATTACAACCCGGAGAAGAAATTAAGAGGTAAAGATTACTATCTCCCCCTATGGACGTGAATTTGGCTTAAGAACTAAAGTTTAAACGTGGAAAAATAGGGCCAGACAAAGTAGAAGTTTTATGAAAGCCATCCGGAAAATTTTTTTGAGACTTTAAAAATTGTTAAGGCATAAAAGAACTGAAAAAGGATTTTGTTTACATACCTGTGGTCTGGGGAGATAGTGACGTGGAGGGAAAGAGTGTGGGAACAGCGGAAGTATCGCGAGAGGACAGCTTGTTTAGGTGTGAGAGCAGTGAGACGTGTGAAGAGAGACAGGAAATGCGTCAGAGAACCAGCGAGTAAAGCACTAGAAGGATCGGTGGACCAGAAGAGGAAGTGGAAGGACACCATTTTGAACAAGGGAAAGGTTAAAGTTTCACCATAGAGTATACCATTGAGAAAAAATGCCCAACATTTTGATTGGTGCAGCAGAAAAAGCTTGGAACTGTGTTGAACTATAAAAGACATCTACAAAACAAAATTAGTAAATGGAAAAAAATGGAGCTTAGAAAGAGATCAGACTCCTGGGCAGGAAGTAAATCAAGCCCAACCATGTCGAAAAATTGGCAGACAGCAATTGAAAATTTGGACAAAAAAGTAACAGAGGGCAACAAGGAGCTTAATGAGTCCATACAAAAATCACAACGGACTTTACAAGAAGCACAACAGACTTTGCTAAGTGACATCAAAGAAGCAATAAAGTCTGAAGTGGCAGAGTTGGCAAAAAATATTGATGAGATTAAAAAGGAGCTCCAAGTTACCCAACAGAAAGTTAGAGAAAAAAAGGTAGAGAAAAAAACAGAAAGTTTAGCTACAAGCCTTAAAGTGGAGACTTCAGTGTTAAATGACAGGATGGCTATTGTGGAATGTAAAGGTATGGAAAAACAACTGAGATTTAGAGGCGTTCCTGAAACAAAGACGAAATCAACCGAGGAGCAAATTACTGATATACTAGCAGAATTTTTAAACAGACAACCAGAGGAAATTGCAGCTAACCTAGATATAGCCTACATAATTAACTCAAGCTATGCACTGGAAAAGGATCTGCCAAGGGACATTATTGTCCAGTTAAACACAAAAAGAATGAAAGAAGAAATTATCAGCAAGCAGTTTCAAAGCCCACTAGCGATGGAGGGGAAGCGAGTGAGAATCATGAAAGAATTACCAAAGAGGATTTTGTTGGAGAGGAAGAAATATAGGGATCTCACTTAGATTCTAAAAACCCTGAATATAAGGTATAGATGGGAAATACCGGAAGGTCTGAGCTTTGAATTTCAAACCTTGAGAAGAGTCATCAAATCATGGCATGATTTGGAGGTTTTTATGGCAGAAAACAAAAAAGACTTACCAAAACCAGCCAGATCTTGAACATGGAATGTAAATTAATATCGTCGAATGTAAATGGACTTAATTCACCTTAAAAATGGAAGGCTTTATTTCATTGGCTGGCAAAACAACATTGTAATATACTTTGTTTGCAAGAGACCCATATAAAAAATCAGGATGCTAAATATTTAAAAAATAAGAAATTGGGGAAGGAATTTGTGGTGTTAGCAAAGCCAAAGAAGAGGGGAGTCGTAATTTACATAAAAGAAGACTTACAACCAAAAGAGGTTATTTGTGACTCTGATGGCAGATATTTGGCTGTAGAATTTATTTGGAACTCCAAAAAAAACTTTAATTGTGGGGATTTATGCACCGAATGGATCAAAAGAACAATTTTTTAACAAAATAGTGGCACAATTAGACCAAATGACTTATGAACAGGTGATACTAGCTGGAGATTTTAATGGTGTTGTGGATTTACAATGGGATAAAAAAATGAAGGCTACTAAAAATAAAATGGGAAGATTGCCTAAATCCTTTTTTCAATTGGAAAAACAGGAAAACTTGGAAGATATTTGGAGGAAATACAACGTAAAAGTGAAGCAATATACCTACTATTCAGCAAGTCACCAATCTCTATCAAGAATAGATATGATCTGGGTGTCTAAAGAATTCGCTATACAGACAAAAGATGTGGAAATAATGCCAAGAATAAGCTCAGACCATAATCCTATTTTATGGAGGTTTGGAATGAGACCCAAGAAGTTAAGATGGAGACTGAATGAAGACCTTCTTCAAAACAGAATTAATCTGGATGTTCTTCAAAAAGAGACCAAATATTTTATTCAGTTTAATGTGGACCAAGGTGTGCCAATCCAGAAGGTATGGGATGCATACAAAGCAGTTATCCGGGGAGTATTGATTGACTTAAATATTAGAGATTAAAAAATAAAGAATTGAAATTAAAGGAGATACAAGAAAAGATAAATAAAAAAGAACAACAATTAAGGAAAAGACCAGGGGAAAAGAAACTGCAACAGGAGATAAAAATTTTACAAGAACAAATAAAATCAACGGAAAACAAAGAGCTGGAATGGGAATTGAAAAGATTAAGACAAAAGACTTTTGAAGGAGCCAACAAACCTGGAAAATATTTAGCATGGCAATTGAAAAAAGAGAGAGAGAGAAAATCAATAAGTAGAATTGTGGACGATAGTAAGGAACTAATTGATCAACAAGCAATAAGTAGGGCATTTTATAAATTCTATGCTAATTTATACCAGAAGAAACCTATAGACATTAACCAGATTGATCAATATCTGCAAAAGATAAATTTACCAGATGTACCTAATAAATTGAAGGAAAGACTAAACGCTAAAATTTCAGATGTGGAAATTACCGAAGCAATACAAGCAACAAAACTGGGAAAAGCACAAGGACCTGACAGAATATCAGCGAAATTTTACAAGATAATGGCCAAAGACATTGCACCATTTTTGCAAAAGGTAATGAATGGAGTATTGGAAGGAAAAGAACTGCCAGAAACGTGGAATGAAGCGAATATAACACTGATACCAAAGGAGGAGCAAGACTTAGCTAATGTGAAAAACTATCAACTAATATCTTTGATAAATAATGATTATAAAATTTTTGCTAAGATTTTAGCAGAGAGATTAAAAGACTGGTTGATAGAATTTGTTGCAGATGAACAAGTAGGCTTCTTGCCAGATAGACAAATTAAAGATAATTTGAGAGTGGTAATTAATGCAGTAGAGTATTATGAAAAACATCCAGAGAAGGAGGCTGGCTTTTTTTTGTGGACGCAGAAAAGGCACTTGATAATTTGAACTGGGACTTTATGTTTGCAATTATGGAAAAAATGCAGATGGGCAAGGAATTTATTTATGCAGTGAAAGCAATATATAAAGATCAATGTGCAGCAATTGTGGTAAATAACGAATTAACAAAAAAAATGGAGATAAGAAAAGGCACGAGACAAGGATGTCCACTATCGCCATTGTTGTTTGTAATGGTATTAGAAATTCTATTAAGGCAAATACAGGACGATGACAATATAAGAGGCATGAAAATTAAAGGTTTCTAATATAAAGTAAGAGCATTTGCTGATGACGTGATGGTCATAATTGAAGATCCAATTCAAAATATGCCGAAGTTGCTAAACAAGATAAAAGAATTTGGAGATCTTGCTGGGTTCTACATTAATAGAAACAAATCTAAGTTGCTATGTAAAAATATGACTAAGCAAAAACAACAAGAATTAATGGAAATTACAAATTGTGAGGTAGTACACAAAGTAAAGTATTTGGGGATTGAGCTCACGGTGAAGAATATTTATTTGTTTAAGAATAACTATGACAAGTTGTGGCAGCAGATAGATCGTGATATGATTAAATGGAACAAATTAAACTTGTCATGGTTAGGTCAAATTGCAGTGATTAAAATGAATGTGCTGCCAAGGATGATGTTTTTGCTGCAAACAATGCCAATAGTAAAAGATAAAAAGCAATTTGAAAAATGGCAGAGGAAGATATTAAATTTTGTGTGGGCAGGCAAGAAACCAAGAGTGAAAATGAAGATCTTGTATGATGCCAAGGAAAGAGGTGGATTACAATTGCCTAACTTGAGACTATATCATGAAGCAATTTGTTTAGTTTGGTTGAAGGAGTGGATGACATTAAAGAATCATAAACTACTGGCGTTGGAAGGTTATAAAAAATATTTGGATGGCATGCGTATTTATGGTATGACAAAGTCAAGGCAGATGCTATGTTTTTACATCATTATGTGAGACGGAATTTATTCATTGTTTGGCAAAAATATAAGAGATACTTAAATGAAGAAACCCCACTGTGGATTGTACCGGCTGAAGTTGTTAACCCGAAAACGGAATATAATGGCGAGGAGTGGTTGACTTATAAAGAAATCTTGAAATTGGAGCAAAAAGCAGTTATAATTAAAGCAAATGAGGAACTACCATTTCATTATGGGTGGTTCCAATATAGACAAATTAAAGATTTGTATGACTCTGATCGCAGGAAATCAGGATTCAGAACAAAAAACTCGGAACTAGAAGGATGTTTATTACAAGAGGGGAAAAAATGATATCTAAAATGTATAAAATTTTGTTAAACTGGTTTACTGAGGATGAAACAGTTAAAAGTGCAAATGGTAAAGTGGGCTATAAATTGTAATAGAGACATCACAATGGATGCATGGGAGTACTTGTGGGAAAATACATTAAAAATATCAACATGTACTAATATAAAGGAGAATGTATATAAAATGATATATAGATGGTATTTAACGCCTAAGAAATTAGCTTATGGGAATAGTCAAATGTCAGACAAATGTAGGAAATGTAAAAAACAAGAAGGTTCGTTTTATCATATGTGGTGGACTTGTGAACTGGCTAAACAATTCTGGGGGAATATTGTTGAGGTTATTTCAGAAATATTGCAGAAAAAAGTGAACAAAAACCCAGAGTTGTTGTTGCTAAGCATAAGTTTAGAAGAGTTTGCGATCCAAGATAGAATGCTAATGTTTTACATGACGACGGCGGCAAGGATGGTATATGCACAATTATGGAAGACTCAAGAAATACCGACAATAGAAAATTGGATCCAAAAATTGTTGTATATGGCTGTGATGGACAAGCTGACAAAGAAAATGAGAGAACAAGAGTCTGAAGAATTCTTTATTAACTGGGGGAAATTTAAATTGTATTTGGAAAAGAAGTGGGATGTCAAAGGGAAATTATGTATATTGGAGAATTTTTAAAGGGGGGGTAAAGTGATCTTTACGGAGGGAATATATATCTGTGAGTTTAAGATAAGAGAATGGTATTAAGAAATAACATTTTATTTTAAATAATATAACAATATATAGTAGATATAATTAGATAAGGGATTGGAAAACTGTTGGAAGTCTACAAAGAAAAAGGGGGAGGAGTGGGTGGGGGAAACTAGGATATGGGGGATAATAGATAATGTATGAAATAACTTATGTATTAACTCACCCAATAAAAATTTATTAAAAAAAATACTCTTCACAAGAAGACAATCAGATGTGTATTGGAAGGTCTGTGCTCAAAACTCAGTTCCTAGGGATGTGGGGCTGTAGTTTGGCTCAGGACCTCAGCACATGTGAAGAGGAAGCTTAAGTAATGTTCCCAGCTCCAAGATGTGGCATAAGTAAAGGGCACCACGGAACCAGGATTCTTACTTAAAGATACAAGATCTTCCATGGATCAAAGTACTTATTTAAAATTCCTTAATTTAATAATGAAAGTGCACAGTGCTCAAAGTGAATAAATACATACAATCTTTACTCATCACTACATATCCTATAAATACTACATTAAATACTAATAAATATATTCATAAATATGTTCACATCCTATAAAAAAGTCCCAGACTGCTGCTCTCAAAAGACTATAATGACTAAAGAAGCTCTTCATATCTCTACTTTCAATGTGCTTATAAACAAGCGGCTGGAAGCACATCCCAATAGTTGATTTTGATATACTACTTCGGATTCAGAGGTAAGTCCAGGAATTTCCCAACATGGAGTTGGAAACCCTATATTTAAGCCTTTCTCCTGTGCTATTCCCCAGCCTGAAGCAGCCTTTGGAGGTCCAACTTATCCCTTTGGAGAAAATCATGTATCAGTACATGTGGAGCCTCCTATGGGTCTGTTTCAGTTTGGGAAAATGGCACACCAGGGAGGCATAAGCCCCCTCTCCTTGAAACATTGTCTTGATCCATACATGGCCTGAACACACCTGGGAGCTCCAGAGGGGAACTCACAGTACACATCTGATTGCCAATATTCATCATGGACCTGAGGACTGTAGTTAGGGCCTAACATGTAGTTAGGATCATCTGAAGGTATTGCCATTTTATTCTTGTTTTTGATGTTATTTGTAGTGGGAAGAACATCACTGATAACAAAACTCCACAAGCAACAATATGGCAAACAGTCATCCGAAGCTGTTATGAAAGATAATTCAGCTTGCAGAACAATGAACTTGAAATATAGTGGCTTAAATTTTCATCACAACTCAGCCCTCGGCTAGAATATATGTTTTGTCTAAGCTGTGCTGCATATTCCTGTGGAATAAACATACCTGAATAATTCCACTTTTTTCCTTCAGGAATTTAAAGAGCTAGTTCATACACCTCATATGGAGACAAGGCAGCTCACTCTGTAAATAATGTATACGGTTATTTTCTATATCCCAACAAATGAGTGTGTATGTGTATGTTTAGGTTTTTTTTCCCCCTTTTCTGTGAGATGTCCAAGCATATCTTATGTGCCATGTGATGTCTGGTGATCTGTAGTTATGCCAAAAGAACATAAAACAGGGAATGACTGTTTGCTAGTTTTGATAATCCTGGAAGTACAATTTGTATGAAATTAAGGTTTAGATGTCTTTGGGCATCCTGGCATATTCTGCAATACTGCTGAATGGGTTGAAGTGTTCTGGGCTTCAATCCCATAATGTACTGAGAGCCTCTGATGCTTCAAGAAAGTTTGAAACTGCTCATTACTGGAAGAGATCATGTTGTGAGTTTCTGGATGCCAGTTTTTCATGGTGAGATCTCATGGGATATTCTCTGTTGTTTGTTGCATTTCTACATAGCACATTCAGCCATAAAGTCACTAACTGAGCCAAGGGAAATGCAAAACACTTGGAAAAGTTGTTATACTACAGAGTCTTTCTTTCTTTCTTTCTTTCTTTCTTTCTTTCTTTCTTTCTTTCTTTCTTTCTTTCTTTCTTTCTTTCTTTCTTTCTTTCTTTCTTTCTTTCTTTTTCTTTTTCTTTCTTTTGCATTTTAGATACAGCCACTTAAGAGTCACAGATTAATCATTCTCAGATTGGAGCAGAAAACTGATAACCTTCATTACAGTCTGCTTAAAGACAATACTGATGGATGGCATTAAGTATTTCAGTATATAACAAAGTCGGGGAAAGAAAGAAATGGTGGTAGAACATTATCACATGCAAAAGCAGGTTACCATTACTACACATAAATAAAGGTCTTGCTAAATGTGAGAATCATTTCTTCAAAATAGCACTTCATACTCTTTGCACTTGTAGGAAGAAATATAAAAGTGGAGACCGATAACAAGGATTAGACAAACTACATTAAATGGTATACCTCCATAGTTATTAAGACCAAGAGAGAAAGGATGTTTGTATTCTTTCTTGTCAAAAGGAAATTGGCACAGAAAACCAAGTAAGCTGTTTCCCCTGACAACTCAACAAGGATCCACACATTCCAGCTTGTAAGGACAGGTATGTAAGATATAGATTTTGAGTTGAAACCAGCTGTAAGCATGTTGGCTGTACCAAACTTTCACTACTATAGACATTTCTCCCACTCACAAGCTGTTTGGGCCTTGAGAGTGCCATTTGTATCTCATCCTTGTGCCATTTTTGATCTCAGTCAACATGGCTTTCTTATACTCTTTCCCATATATCCCTTTGCCATGCAAAACCTGAGGCTGACATGGTTAGGCACTCACACAATTTTGTATCCTGGCAGTTCTAGGCATTGTGTTAGGCCTGTGTAAACACTGCCTTGCTCTGGCATGACCCTTCCCAAAAGGGGATGGAAAGATATACACCTATACTAAGCAAGAATAAATTTTGTTGACTATTAAGCAGATAGATCAAAGAAGAAAAGTAAAGATATTGTTTAATCAATGGCAATTCATAAAAGCAATAAATGACAACCTTAACCCTAGTATAATGATTCCATACCACTGAAGACTGTCCACCACCCATGCAGGAGCTCATAAGTGTGATGCAGGGCTTCATGTAAGAGCCAAGCCCTGTGCCTAAAATGTTGTATTTTAATATTTATATCCACCAATTGAGAAATTTTTATTGTATATGGAATAGTGTTTTAATGTTTAGTTATAATGTTTTTATTGTTTTTAAACTGTATGTTATTAATTGTATGTTGTCACACTGCTAGCTCTTAGAGTGTATTTACAGAAACAGAGACAATGAAATAGCATATGGGTCTTGAGAATGTAATATAAATGAGCATTCTGGCCAGAATAGGTGTTATACTTATAGTGCAGAATGCAGAATAGTCTCATTCCCATCAAATGAGAGAATCCCCAAATTGACATTGTTTTATCTCACCCCAGTAGTCACTATAGCAGCCATTATTTATTGCAACTTTTATTGGCTGCCAATTTACCCTGCCAATTAACCTGCTGAGGCCTTTAATGATGGTGGTGTATGATGGTACATAAACCTCAGAGTGTGATTAGCTAGTTTATTCAAATCCCTCAAGGAAAGAAGAAGGATGCCATTTTTAAACTTGTTCCTCGATGGCTCAGTTTTTCTTCCTGCCAGGAGAGTTACAACTAGGATTTGGAAGATACTGACTCCTCTATTTTTCAAAAAAATGTCTTGGCTGAAAGCGCTCTGATGACAGGCAAGTTAGAATAATCCACCAGCAGGTGGCACATGGTGTCTTTTCCCATGTTATGAGCATCGGTTTCTGTTCCAGTGGCTTTTGTGTCTCTCTTGGCTGGGACTAAATTACTCTGATGAATCATACTTCCCATCCTTTCCTGCTACTTGTGTTTCTCTGTTTTTCTGTGATAATGCAATCACGTATGGTTTCAACATAGTGACAAAGGCTTTTGCACAGTACGCTTGCCTTTAAACCAAGGAACAAAGAATCCCTGATAGTAATTTTAAATTTTCATAGATAAATCATTGCCCAACTCTTTGAAATGTTTAGGTTCAAGAAAATTATGCACAGAAGTGATGTTCCTGTCCTCATTTCATACCTCCAGAATAAAACATGCACATTTTCCACTTTATTGGATATTAATTTGTATGTTTTCATTGTTAATTCTATTAAATTTTGTTATTATATTCATTTCATCATCCTCTATTTCATCTTCTTTCTCTTCCCCTGCCCCTTCCCCAGGCAAGAATCTTCCCCTTTTTTCTAGTTCATTGTTTACCTGTTCTGAAACCCATTTCTCTTCCTATTGATCCATCCTAGCTTAAAAGAAAAGTAAGGAATTGCTGTTTGTGTACCTCTACATTGTGACAATATCCAGTGCCTTCTCCTAATTTTCATGAGCCCATGAAGGGTGTTCTGTTCCATGATGCAGTGAGAAGTAGGCAGAAAAACCTTCACTGTGCTGTATTAGAATGAAATAGGATAAGTGATTTTATCATGCCTCTTTGGCTGCAGCAACCCTCCCTGTATATCAGGGCTGGGTTTTTACCTGTTTACTGAATCAGACATGCAAATCTTGTATGCATTTGTACATGCATGTTCTCATGCTGACTCATGAGTATTGTAGTTTCTCCCCCCCCCCAGATGTCTGCAAAGACTATGTTGTTTAGACTAGATTAATATAAAATTATGTCTCATGACCTTTTCAATACAGTGTCCACATTGAAAATAAAAGGGGAAAATGTCCAGATTAGTTTGGGCATTCTGACAGTGAATCCATTGTAGGTTATCGAAATGAAGCATCCACCTGCACAGATGTGAAAAGAGGGAGAACTACAGGGATTTTGTGCTTGAAAAATAAACAATTTATGACTCACCTGTGATCCTAGGGGATACTTGGCTTCATCAGTCCTCAGCCATTGTCTCGTAGCCTTGAAATGTCATAAGTAGTAACTGGGTTTTTTAAAAAAAAAATGAGCACAGGAAGATACATTTTGTCTTTTTATTGCTCTAAGCATTTTATCTAGTAGCTGAAAGTTGAGACAAAAGTCCTACCTGCACCACACTGGTACTTCATTCTTTACAGGGAACACAGATAATTATAGCTCAGAATGTAGAACAGTTCAAAGAGACTTGGTATGTCATGAATGACAAATCCTAGAATTTCTTGGGGAAGCCCAAACTTTTAATAATATATGCTGGTGTGTGTGTGTGTGTTTGTGTGTGTGTGTGTGTAAAAATGTCCACATTTTTAAATGAAAAGCATCATTTCACTTTAAATGACTCTTCGGTCAAATTTCACCTAAAGAAAAAAATTGAAATAAATGGGAATTTCCCCATAAACTTCCAGTGATCAATTCCTTACCCAGTTGGTACAGGAATAAGTACTGCCACTCTAGCTGTTATAAAAAAAATTACTTCAGTGAAGCTTCCATGTGAGGATTTTTCCCTGCATAGGCAGCAGGAAGCCCCCGGGGTATTTGGGAGTATCTACATGACATTGTACCCAATGTGGACACAACTCATTAGGCTCCCATATTTCCCCCATGAGCTGTATTAAAAAGGAAACGTAATTTAATCCAGTTTAATGGAGAAACTGCAGAGTGGCTGTGGATGGTGTGCTTATTTCATACTACACATGCAGCTCCTGTGCTTCCTCCCACCCCCTTTCAGTCCTTTAAATGACTTGTTCCCCCTCCCCAGCTGAGCCCCTATACTGTGGCATTACAGCACCACTTTCAAAGGAGATGAAAAGAGAAGAGAAAGAGTGATCTCTACGCTGTGTGGGCACCAAAATCTCTTCTATGTCTGCGTTTTTACAGAGGCAATACAGAAAAGGAAGAGGACTGAGAGTATGAGTCTCAGGAGCAGTACGTGCAGCACAGTTGAGTGTGGACACCATTCCTGCCCACTGGTGACCTGATTGCTGCTGGTGCCAGGGTGGGGACTCGTTTTCATGTTCTCTGTATGTACGCAGCCTAAGTTGCTTGAAAACAGCAATAAGGGGGTGGTGGAGAGACAGAAATTTTCCTATTGGCTGGGAAGGTTTTGTCATCACTGAAGACAGAATGAATTTCTTGGATCTGCAGATGGTCTAGACATTCTCCTTGGATTTTCAGTCCTATAATGGAATATTGAGGAAGGCCACAGATGAGCTGCTGAGGCCAGGAAGGATTTATCAAAAAGGTTTTGATAGCAGGTTATTATCTCATCCTCCCAAAGCTGTTTTTTTTTGCCGTACTGGTTTTAATAGCTGCTTGGGAGAGGGTAGTTTCTCTTAGGCAAATGGCACAGGGTCAAGGGTTAACCCCCTGTCCCAGTGTCATGGCCCCATCCAAACTGCATCCAACAGTTGCTTTAATAAAATTAATTAATGATGTCTGGAGATTAGAAACTCATCACTAGTTGTGCCCTCGGGCTTCTTTCATTCCTATGTAAGCAATTGCTAGCAAGCAAATCATCCCCAAACTTTGTTGAGAAAGCAGATCATAGGCTACTCATCTTCCCTTACTTTTTCTTTGTGCTGATCTTTCTGTTCTGTGTAATAAGAATGTAATTCTTCTTTGCATTTGCCAAGGGAGTCATGTGGCAATTTTTTGTTGAGATTTTGTTTTTTGTTGAAGCAGCAAATAGCCTTCTAATTAAAACTAAGTGTGCATATACCTGAGATTCTCATCAGTACTTTGTTTACCTCAGTACAGCTTTTGTGCACCTCTCTTCTGGTTGTCATTAAAGTGGGAAAATATTTTGCTTTTCCTGTCACATATTATGTAGTGATTTTAGTATCAACTGAACTAGTTTAATCCCAATCTACTCTTTTTTCTGAGCAAATTTTACCAGGAATACAGCGCTGAGTACATTTTTCATCTGATGCATAGATTGGAAGGCTACATAGATCTGTGATTTGCTATAATTGTTTTAGACTAGTGGATTTAATTTATTTAGAATGTTTCTAACTTTATTTTCTCCAAAAGGATTCAAGGCAGCATACAACTAGAGATGGGCACGAACCTAAATACGACCCCCACAAAAACATGAATCAGGCCGGTTTGGGGTTCGCGAACCAGGGTTCGTGGAAGTTCCACTTCATGGAACTTCTACGAACTGTATACTGGTTTGTTGGGTCATATTTACCAGGAATACAACGCTGGGGAAATGGCCATTTAAACTGCCCCTTTAAGGGACTTGCAAGGGCAGGTCCCTTTAAACTATCAGCTGGCAGGCAGCAGGGGGGATCCTGCTGGCCATGGCAGGTCCTTTTAAACTGCCCATACCCCAGCCCCCCTACCCCCTACCCTCCCACTACATCAGCTATATGAAGTCTGTGATATGAAATCAGAAAAACAGATGCATGGCTGTAGAGAGAAATACTGAGAGGCCCAGGCTGTTCAAATGGAGTAGGTGACATAAGAATAGGGTAAGATTGTGAAGCTTCAACAGACAGAAGAAAGAAGCAGTTTGTCAAGCACAGGTTGGCCCACGGGTAAAGAAAGCTGCACCTCCTAAAATGCCTTCTCCTTCACAATTATGAAGGTTTATAAATTATAATTTATAGAGGTTTTTAAAATAATACATGATAAGGAGAAAATGAAAATAGAGAATACTTGTTTACCTCAGCTTCTTAAACTTTGGATTATACAATAAAATTGATTTGGCAGTAAGATCAGGACAGGTAAAGGAAAGTATAAATACAGGCACTGCACAATCAGTTTATGGAACTTACAGTGAAATCCTAAACAGAGTTACTCCAGTGTTCAATGGGTTTAGACTGGAGGAACTCAGATTAGGATTTCACTGTTAGTATAAAATGTGATGGCCACTGATTTAACTGATTTTTAAAGCTGATTAGGCAGATCCATGGAGGGCAGAGCTATCAGTGGCTATTAGCCATGATGACTAAATATAACCTCCTTTATGAGGCAAAGATCCAGAGGAGTTAGTGGTCGTGTTAGTCTGTAGTTGCAAAATAGTAAAGAATCCAGTAGCACCTTTAAGACTAACCAACTTTTTTGTGGCATAAGCTTTCGAGAACCACAGCTCTCTTCGTCAGCTGTATCTGATGAAGAGAGCTGTGGTTTACTATTTACTATTTTATGAAGCAAAGAATCTTTGCATATCAGTTTTGTTGCTCCCTTGATACTCTTACTCCCACCCAAGACAAGTGGCATTTACAGTTCAAGATCCTTTGGTCCCCAGATACCAAAAGTTCAAGGAAAAATTAAATATTAATATTAAAGTTGGATCTCTTTAAGGCAGGAATTCCCCTAGGCACTCTCAAAAGGAAGTAGCCTGACTGCTTGAATACTCCAGGAGAACAATAACCAAGGGTCCTTTGTTTGACTTTCCACAGCACCTCACTTCCATGACCATAAGTAACAACAACCCAAGTTTGCAGGATAATACTGAAAGATCACAGAATTTCCACCACAATGACAACTTCCTTATTGATTCAATCATGAATCCAAACAGGCTCTAATAGGCATGCCACTAAGGTAATTCAACCATCCAACACAGATCATCCTGCTGTTCCTGTTGCTTCCTCTTCCTTTTCTTCCGTATGACTATATTTGGAAAACAGAAAAAAAAGAAAAAGAAAACAGTGCTGGCTACAAAAACACTATTGACAAATCTATACATAAGTATCTATTAAAGGTTTCCAACTATCTAAAAATAAGTCCATACACAATTGACTATCTAGCTATATGTGATATGTTCAACTGTTGAGTTTATATGGTCCTCAATCCAGTGAATTACAAGAAGTGGACTTTTGTCTTTCTAGTGTTGTATTATAAGTTTTTTAGCAACTGGAAGGGCATGGAGGGTCTATTTCCATTGACCATCAGTTAGATTCCAAGAGACAGGCAAATAGTTTAACAATACATTAACATCCTCAAAAATAAATGAATATTATAATACAAAATGAATATGACTAATGACTTCCTCCCAAGAGAGCTGAAAGAATAGCAACTTGATCAGATCTCTTTCTATTTAATGAAGTAGCATCAGCAACCAATCTAAGATTATCAGAATCTTACTTGTGTTATATAAATCCTACATGTGCCAAAGTTCTAATAACCTTTTGAAGTCTGTTAGCATGTTAGCATCTACATTCATCAAAGAAATAGGCTGAAAATTTGCACATTGAGTATGGTCTTTGCTTGGCTTTGGAATGAGAGTAATGTAAGCATCCTGTAGTGATGCTGGCAATGTGTGGAATTAATATATCTCCTTGTACAATTGATATAATTTTGGAATTAAACTATCTGAAAAGGTTTTATACCTGGAGATGCTCATATTCATTATCACTGCCTTAATATCATCCATATGGAAAGTTTCAGCAAGAAGCTGTTGCTGAATAATATCTAAACATGGAAGATCAAGATGAAAGAAAAATGCTTCCAAGTGTTTTCCTGAAGATTCTTTGCTCTATACAATTTAAAGTAAAACTTTTGAAACTGGAAATTTATCTTGGTAGAGGTAATATGCATTACATTCTCTTCATCCTTAATCAAAGGCATCTATTTCTTGTTCTTTTGCTTCCATAAATGATGAGCCAATAATCTGTCTTCTTGCTATCCCCATTCCCAGTATGATTGGCGCAAGCACATCAAAGCATGTTCTGCTTTCGTTGGCAATATATTATTCAACTCATATTTAATATTTTGCAACTCTCAATAGAGATCTGGATTGGGCGATGTAGCAAATTGGGTTAACAAATATTTTGACTTATTTTTCATATTTGTTTCTTTACTTTTTTCTAAGCTTCTTCTTGTAAAACACATATGTAATAATCCTTCCTCTGATGAAAGCTTTACAAGCTTCCTATTCAATAGCATGAATATTCATAGTTCCTTGGTTAATATTAAAATACTGTGCAAGCTCAGCTATCATTTTTAAAAGTTTCGCCATTGAGCAGAGAAATGTTAAGACACAATAGACTGAGTGTTCTAACCCAATCTGGAAACTGGAGAACTAATGAAATAGGGGCATGATCAGAAATAACAATTACATCTGTATCACATGCTTTAATCTGGAGCATCAACACAGCTGAAACAAGGACATAATCTAGTTGAAAACAGTTATGATGTAAAGAAGAAATAAAGGTATAGTCCCTGTCCTTTGAGTGTAACATGCACCAAGGGAAAAATCAAACCTAGTTCAGCCATACAAGATTTAAGTGTAGATCTTATCAATGAATGTTCTTTATGTGGGGTTGTGCTTCACTCTAAAGCTGTATTTAATATTTCATTAAAATCTCCTCCCACTAGCATATAATCATATCTAAGATTTACCAAGTTACTGAAACATTGATGAAACGTATCTGGAGTATCCACATTTGGGCCATGTACATAACCAACAGAATCAAAGTTTTTCATTACCAAAATAATAAAGCAAACATTTGGGTCTGTTAGTACTTCTTGAACCTGAAAAGAGATATGTTTATGTAGTAATATAGCCACACCCTTGAGTAGATGTATTGAGTAGGTGTATCTGTAAGCAAGCAAGCCTTTATTGGCATATATATAATATAAAATTTCAAATACAGAAACAAGTCCATACAGAGTAAGATAAAATTACAGATAGGAACAGGGCAGCAGTGTAGAAAAACCAATATAGCATGTTTCTGTAACATATTCCTCTCCAACCTAGTCTCTACACAATTTATTTTTATTATTTGTCATTATATTAGTTTCTAGTAAAAACAATGCATCAGAATTAAGATTTTTTTCAATTTTGAGATAACCTTTTTACATTTATTAGTGTCTTTCACGCCCTTAACATTTCATGATATCACATTGAACATAAACCCAGGAAACAGGAGAGCCAACCAACACAGCTCTCTTCCCTTTTCACTGAATAAATGAAGGGTATAGCATATAGAACCTTATTATAAGTAAAATACTTATCTTATGGTTATCTTATGGTGACCACATATATTATAGAGGCACAGAAAGAAATGGACATAAAATAATCTTTTTTATGAATTAACCAATTTTCTCTTCTGAACTTTCTTCACAGAAGCTTAAATGTTCGATCTTCATCCCACTTACAGCTAAAGTAGACTATATGTGTGACATACACCAGTGATTGTGGAGCCACACATCTGAAGCTGAAGCTCCCCCCACCCCCAATGCCATGCTTCTGATCTGATTTGGAACAGGTAGTATTGGGAACACTAATTCTCTGAATTCATGTATGACTGCAAGTTAAATTAGGACCCCTTGATCAAATGCATGTGACATGTATTGTCTAGTATAGCACTCACATTGAGCCAGGAGCTGCAACTCAAACTTCTAGGGATGGGAAGAGGGGCTGTTGTATGGATTCCATGCACATATTTTAGTTTTGTGGACTGAAGACAATCATGTGTAGAGGGGATTTTTGCTGAAATAAAGTGATTGTGAGTTCAGCTCTTATATTTGAAAATACTGATTAAATCTGCTTCTGAGTTGTTAAGTGTGTGGGGAGGCAGGAGACCAGTTATTCACTGCTGAAGGAAAATCTATGTGTGCTGAGAATTTTCCTTCCAGAACTCCATCTTAGAAATGGAAACAAATTCCTGGGCCAAGATCTCGCGAAATCTTGACTTGAATTAAATAATTAATTCAAAGATAAATTCTAGAGGGATGACCATCCTACTGTATAAAAGGCAAACTGTAATCCTGACAATTCACCTCCTACCCTGGTGCACCTCCAGAGGGTGCTGACATAGAGGGAAGCCCAGACAAGGCAGCCTGTCCCTCCAGAGAGTGTGCTGTGGCCAGAAGCTCAGGCTGGGATCAGGAGGGGGCAGTGCCTACCCCCACATTCTCCTAGCTGGGATCAGAAGCAGAGCAGAGAGCAATGCCTGCCCCCACCATCACCCAGCTGAGATAAGAAATGGTGCAGGTGACAATGCCACCCACCACCTTCACCCAGCTGGGATCAGGCACAGAGCAGGAGGCAATGCCCGCTCCCCCCTTCACCCAGCTGGGATCAGAGACTGACAGCATTCTAAACGTGAGTGTTAACCCCTTCTACTCCTACATTAGCTTGTTCAAAAGGTATATTGATGACGTGTACTGTCTATATCTTGACTGTACATCCACCAATTTATTTGTTGAATGGATGAATAGTGTGTATCCCAACATTAGGTTCACATCCAACAGCAGCAATAATTGCATTAACTTTTTGGACGTGGTGTCATTCAGGACTGACTCTGATTCTATAGGCATCCGTCCCTTTAAAAAGGGAACAGATCGCAATTCTTATCTGCACTTCTCTTCTCACCATCCCCATCACTTAAGATATAATCTCCCATATGGGCAGTATTTAAGATTAAAACAAAATGTGACCAAACTAGAAGATTACTGCATGGCAAAAGAATCCTTGAGCCGGGACTTGTCGAGGAGGGGTTACCCAAAGGAGGTGATCAGAAAGGCAGTTTATAGGGCAGCCCACAAGCAGAGATTAGATCTGTTCAAAGAAAAAAACTGCGGAGACAGATTCTTCTCTTATGGGCATTGGATTACACCCATCTGTCATAGTACAGCCTGAGCTTGACGAGTCCTCAGAGGAGGAGGAGCTGGAACAGCTGACACTTGCTGACAGCCTTGCTCCTCCTGAGGAGGAGCAGCCTGCCCCCCAGCAGCCGACCATAGCTGAACGGTCAGATGCTGAATCCCAGCCAGAAGCTCCCCTTCCCCACCCAGAGCTACCAGCCCAGACGCAGCCAGCTTCCTTATCCCCTCCAACATCTCCAGACTATCGAGAGCAACGTCGGCGTAGCAGGGACAGAAGAGACTTACAGACCCGACGTCAATCTGCACGCCTCCGGGCTCTGAACAGGCCAGCCTTCTCAGAGGAAGGAGGGGCTTCAGAGGAGGAGACTTGAAGCAGCTGTGCGAGCTGACCGAATGCTCTCCAAGTATAAAAGCCAAAGGGAGGGGTCCTTTCAGCGTGGCTTCAACGAGTTCTCTAAGCTGCTACTGTACTGCCTGTGTTTGCTCCTTGGAACTGTCTCTCTGACCTCCGACCCGGCCTGTCCTCGACTACTCCCTTGATTTACGGACTTTCCACATTCCTCGCCTTGCCAGCTGGACCTTGTTACCTGTCAGCAGCACTCTGCAGACTCAGCAGCCACTGGAAGCAGGACACCATCTTGCAAGGGACATCAGCAAAATTGTTAAAAGGCACTGGCACTTAGTATGCCATATACCGGGGTGCGCACAATCACCTATTATTGGCTACCGCCGTACTGCTAGCCTAAAGGATAGGTTGGCTCATTCACGTTTTCATAGCACTGACATTCCGGATTTGAGACCCACCAGAAACTTTAAATGTGGAAAGTGCAATGTTTGTAATTTGGCAGCCACAGGATGACTTTTTAGGGTGTCTACATCTGGCCGCGAGATACCTTTAAATCATTTTTCCATGTGCAGTACAAGTGAGGTGGTGTACATCATTGAATGCAGCTGCCCGCGTGTTTATGTGGGAAGCACGATCTGACCCATTAAAGTGAGCATTCAAGAGCATGTCTCTAGAATTAAAAATAAATGTTGTGATGTGCTCCTCACCGAACATTTTCTGGACCACCATAACAGTGAAAGAGAATTTAGATTCTCAGTTCTCCAAGTTCTCAAACGAGACAGATCCTTGGAGATGAGTAAAGAGTTACTGAGAAGAGAGGCATTCTGGACATTTGAGTTAGACTGTTTAGGGCCAAATGGGATCAACAATCTCATTGATTATTCTGGCTTTGTATAACCATTACTATATTGCAAAAATTATGGGTTCATGTAACTACAGAAAAGTTATATAGGGACACTATAGCTGTCAGGTCTGTTGCTCACAGTCCTTCCATATTGCTTTCTTGCTGTATTTTTCCCAGTAATGTTTCTGTGTGTGTATTAGCAGGAGCAGCTTGGTTCCCGAGACAGCCTTATCTGAGATGGCTCACCACAGTGGCCTTGGGACAGCTCCTTCCTTTCACTTTCCCATCTTCTGTACTAGCTGGGTAGACACCGAGGGTGGGGGATGGTTTAGAGGGTTTGATATACTGTAGCAAGCTCTTAACACATCATTCTCAACAAGAGATCTATGTACAGCCAGAAGCTTACTTAGGCCTTTGGATAACCTATGGACACTTGTACTTTCTGAATATATAATCTCTCAATAAAGAACCTTTGACTCAAGAGACCTTGGATTTCTTGCTACAAGGGGTGGGAGACTAAATCAGAGTATCCTGCTTTCCATAGACTGACATATTGTTGAGAATCCTTCTTTTCCCTCCTAATCCCGCACCCTGGAGAGATGGCTACCAGATATAACCCAATGGAACCGTTGGAACCGGGAGAAGTGGTAGAGGGACATTCTATCCAACCACCTGGGACCTACCACCCAGCACCACCTGGAGACAGGTTGTGGGCCGACCTGGGAGCAATTCCCCGGAGTGGAGCTTCCCATCTGACGTGGACTTCCATACCGACACCAAGACAGTGGGCCCCCTGGCCAAGAGAGGAGAAAGAGCGACTCAGAGGAACTCTGTTTATGCTCTACTTGGCCGGGATGGGACTCAGCAGCAGCATCGAACCTCACCTATCTCCTATACCCGAGACTCAGGGAAGGAGTACCGGAGGAGATTATGTTTGAGAGATGCTGCAAACTTCCACGGTGGCAATTCCCCTGGCAATGCTCAGTGTGGCCCCAGGTTACCACTGGGACGCATCTGCCGGATGCTATGTGGAGGAGCAGGGACTGCTCGAAAGTGAGATGGGGAGGGAGCCCCCTTCTCGCGATTTACAGTGGGTCTCTCCGCAAGAACTCTAACATGGGGAACATGTGGAGACAGGACTTACAGAAACCACTGCTCTGGAAGCGGGTCAACACCCGTCAGAGGACCGTTTGGATATCCTCATGGAGCAAGTCCAAGTTATGTGCTACGATCTGTTAGCAGTGTCAGGCCTCACCAAGGGTTGGGTGAACAGTGTTTCAGGAATTCAGTGCTCCTTTATACCCCTGGAGGCAGGTGGAGCTAGACAAGACATCCAAGCCAGACGCCTAATTGCGGCAGGAGCGGCGCAATCGGCACCCCGGGATGTACAAATTGGAGGAAGTCTTACAGAAAGCTCCCTCGAGTCTACTTCATTGAGCTCCAGCGACTATCAAGATGCTTCAGGAACTCCTGTCAGAGCGGGCACCCTTCAGGATTCTGGGGTCCCAACCGACCCTGCGAGAACTACACAAGATTCGGGAGCAGGAATGGAGCCTGATTTCTCAACGGAGGAATGGAATCGCACATGGATAATGCAACAAGCATGGGAGGAGAGACTCCGCTGGGCTGCTATGCAAGCACCTGGAAACCCAGGCGATGGGAGGCAGGTGGGCACCCCTGATGAGGCAGCTCGCTATGCCGATCTGAAAGCCCAAGTAGAGGCCATGAGAGGGGAGTTAGCTCAAGCGGCCCAGCTGATAGAGATCATGCTGCGGGACCTCATCAGCCGGAACCACCAGCAGTCTTACTGCCACCGCCACTGCTCGTGCTGGCGGGCACCCAAGCAGTGGCGGCTGGCCCACGGGCTCTGATTGCAAAGGCACTGTCCAGCCGGAGGAGAGTAGAAGGGCCCAGACAGAGACAACCGGCAGCGCCACCGGTGCCTTACCCTGGCCCACCGAGAGATTGGCAAGGTGGAGCGGCTGCGCCTCCTGTACCACCACCCATCTACCCGGCTTATGGCATCCCACCAGAACCATGAATCCAGTCTACATCTCATCGCGCACCACCCGTACAGGCCCCTCATGATCGCATGGACCGCATACCTCCCCCTCAACCAATGCCGCCCCTGTACCCAGATGTCAGAGGCAGGGGGGTGGAATTGCCCATGGGATGGATCAAGTTGGAAGCTACATTTGATGGCAACCCATGAAAGCTGGGATTCTTCATTGTGTAAGCCTTGCAATTTTTTAATGAGTGGGGGCATCTTTTCCCCTCGGAGCAAAGCCATGTCATCCATTTGGTATCCCGACTGAATGGAGTGGTGGCGGAATGGTATGTAACCCTGCATGATACAGGGGCACCTGAACGTTTAGATTTACAAGCCTTTATATCAGTGTTGAGAGCCCAATATGAGGACCCAATGGAAAGTGAGAGGGCTCTCACTGAACTAAGAGCCATTAGACAAGGCTCTAGACCCATAAGGGAATATGCAGCTAAATTCTGCCAGTTGGCAACCAAGTGTCCAACCTATCATGAGGAAGTTAAAATTGAACTATTCCAAAATGGATTAAATCCCGAGCTCCTGGATAGAGCCTTGATGCAAGATGACCTGGCCACTCTCTTAGGATGGATCCAACTAGTGTGTGAAGTGGAAAACTGCACCCAGGTAGTCCGTCTAGTTAAACAACACCAACTCACCAGCACAAGGAGAGCGCCGAGCGCCCCGGGAAGAGGCAGAGGAAACCCTGTGGGAACGGGGTTAGGCAGAGGAACAAGAGACACCCACTGGCGACAAGACCTCTGCATACAGTGTGGGAGTAGGGGGCACTTCGCAGCCCAATGTCCTCTTAGAGCCCCTTTGGAACAAGCTGCACCGCAGCCAACACCTGCTCCTCATACCGCCAAGAGTGAGCGCAAGTCCCTTCTGTGCCAAGGAAAACAAGATACCGGGTTGGAAGCCGAGGAGCTACCAGGCGAGAATGTTCCCCAGTCACAAGAAGGTGAGATGTCCGTGCAGTTGGGAAATGAGGAAGATCTGCCATAAAAGGGCCCCAACGGCAGGTCAAAGACCCCCCCATCACATGGGAGGGAAAAGGGGGCCATACTATTTATGCCAGTTACCCTGGTTAATCCCAAGAAAGGAACTCACTTGCGAGTGCAAGCACTTATTGATTCAGGGTGCTCCCGTGATATTATATCCCCTGCATTAATCCATGGGCTCGAGATAGAAACGCATGAGTTGGCAGACCCGATAGTTTTTGAGCAATTGGATGGGTCCAGCATGAGCCCTGCCCCATATGAAACGGAACCCGTGCCGACAGGAATGGGGAACCATTGGGAAGCCCGCCCCTACTTTGTCAGCCATGTGGCCAAATATCCATTAATTCTCAGCAGTTGCTGGCTCTGGGATCACAACTCCTACATCAAATGATCGGAGGGGATGACAGTCTTCAGCAGGGACCAATGCAACAAGCATGCATGGGCTGAAGAGTGGGGAAGGACAGCGCCGTCCCCCTTAGAGGTCATCCTACTGATGGAAGAGGAGTTGGTGGGCATTCCCTGAGAGTATAGAGATCTGGCACAAGCGTTTAGTGAACAGGAGGTGGATGAACTTCCCCTCCACCGCAATACAGACTGTGCCATTGAGCTGGTGCCAGGAGAAAAACTGCCCAAAGGCAAATTATATTCCATGAGCCCAGCTGAATGCCAAGAATTAAGGAAATTCATTGATAAAAATTTGGAGAGAGGCTTCATCCGACCGGCTAGTTCGCCACATGCTGCCCCAGTGCTATTTGTATAGAAAAAAGACGGAGGACTGAGATTGTGCATGGACTTCAGAGGCATTAATGCAGTGTCCATGTCCAATGCCTATCAGATCCCGCTAATTCGAGATTTGCTTAGTGCAAGGCAAAGTGTTTTCAAAATTGGACTTGAAAGATGCCTACTTCCATGTGAGAATACAGGAGGGGGACGAATGGAAAACCGCATTCAACACGCCTTTGGGACAATACGAATATTTGGTAATGCCTTTTGGTCTCAAAGGAGCCCCGAGTGTGTACATGACCCTCATCAATGAAGTGTTACATGAATACTTGTACAAAGGGGTGGCCGTTTACCTTGATGACATGTTAATTTACACGCAGGATAAAAAATCACACGTGGAATTAGTTCGCAAAGTTCTGAAGGCTCTAATCCAGCACAAATTGCCTGTAAAACTGTCTAAGTGTGAGTTCCACAAGGAGGAACTAGATTACTTGGGATATCGTATTTCCAGTCAAGGGCTGAAAATGGATCCAGCTAAGATCCAAGCCATAGAAGGGTGGATGGCCCCTAAAACTAGGAAGCAGTTACAATCGTTCCTAGGGTTTGCTAACTTCTATAGACCATTCATAGAAAATATTGCACAAATTGCCCTGCCCCTAACGGACCTATTAAAAACCAAGGGCAAGGGCATAACCATTAACCAACCACACTCCAAATTAAACTGGTAATTGGACTGTCAACAGGCATTTGAACAACTAAAAAGTAAATTTACATCAGAACCTGAGCTGCAGCAGCCAGATGAGAACCGTAAATTTATTGTACAGGTTGATGCGAGCGACACAGCAATAGGAGGGGTGCTACTGCAGCAGGGGGGGGATGGAAAACTCTACCCGTGTGCCCATCTATCAAAAAAAATTTCAGATACTGAGAGAAATTGGAGTGTGTGGGAGAAAGATGTGTTTGCAGTTAAACTTGCTCTCACTACCTGGAGACAATGGTTGGAGGGAGCCTATCATCCATTCGAAGTCTGGACAGATCACAAAAACTTAGAAGCCCTACACACACACCCCTCCACTGGAGACTAAATGCCAAGCAACTCCAATGGGCAGAATTCTTCTCTAAATTTGATTTCACTCTGAATTATCTCCCGGGTAGGGCCAATTTCAGGGCGGACACCTTTTCGCACATGCCCCAGCATGACAGCCAAAAAAAGGAAGTCATCGACACAGTATTTTCGCCCTCCCAATTGGGAGGGGCGGTGACAACGCACAGTAAGGCTGCAAAAATGCAAAGCAGCTTGAAACCTGAGCTGACGGAATGGAAGGGGAGAGTGAAAAGCGAAGTGGAAAAGGAGGGGGAGGAAGCGCCCAAAGCCAAGCTCACGCAAACAGAAGCAGGAGAGTGGTGCCGGGGCTCCAAACTCTACATACTAGTTAGCTTAAGAAAAGAAATTCTCCAGCAATGCCATGACTCCAAATTAGCTGGACACTTTGGCTACCTTAAAACCCTCCATTTAGTCCAACGTCAGTTCTGGTGGCCAAACATGAGACAGGACATCTCCCAATATGTTTCCTCCTGTCCCATTTGCATTATGGCCAAACCGAGAAGGGGAAAATCCCCTGAACTGTTGCAACCATTAGAAACTCCTCCTCGACCATGGGCCGTAATTTCGATGGAATTTATAACAGATCTACCACCCTCAAAAGGGTGCACATGTATTTTAGTAGTGGTGGACTTGTTTTCTAAACAAGCACATTTCATTCCGTGTACTACTATTCCCACTGCAAAAAAGCTGGCAACCTTGTTCATGAAACACATAGTCAGGCTACATTCATTTCCATTCAAAGTGATCTCAGACAGAGGCATACAATTCGTTGCCAACTTCTGACGGGAGCTTCTACAAGTTGCGGGGATTGAACAGGGAATAGGCTCTGCTCACCATCCACAAACCGATGGACAAATGGAAAGAACTAATCAAGTTCTAGAACAGTTTCTCAGATGCTATATCAATTATCAACAAGACAACTGGACAGACTTTATCCATTATGCCGAATATGCGTATAACAACACAATACACAGCTCCACAGGAGCCTCCCCCTTCAAAATAGCACAAGGTTATGAGGGAAAAGCCCTACCATTTGACTCAACTCCAGAGTCAAAGAAACCAGGAGACCTGGGAGAATGGTGGTCCTCTCTTACAGAGCAATGGGAAATTATCCAAAAAACTTTTTAAAAGGCCAAGGAAGACTATAAAAAATATGCCGACCGCCACTGTACAGAGCAACGGAAACTACAACCAGGAGATAGAGTATATGTTTTCGCCAAACATTTCAAAAGTGAACAACCATGTAAAAAGTTGGGACTTAAATACATGGGACCTTTCCCCGTCAAAAGAGTAATTAACAATGTGACAGTGGAACTTGAACTACCAAAAAACCTACGCCAAATGCACTCAACATTCCACTTCAGCCTATTAAAAAAAGCACCTCAACCTGATGAGTGGCACCCAGAAAAAGAAGTCCCACATCCTACCCTCATCGATGGACAAGTCCATTATGAGATAGAAGAAATCTTGGACTCCAAGATAAAAACAAAAAACTTTATTACCTTATCAGATGGAAAGACTTTGATGAAAGCTTTAGGGAGTGGGTAGCAGCCTCCCACATGAATGCCCCTAGACTCACTGCCAAATTCCACAAAAAATACCCGGACAAGGCGGGGTCTGGTGGGTGAGGGGAGGTCTTTGGAGGGGCAGAAATGTCAGGTCTGTTGCCCACAGTCCTTCCATATTGCTTTCTTGCTGTATTTTTCCCAGTAATGTTTCTGTGTGTGTATTAGCAGGAGCAGCTTGGTTCCCGAGACAGCCTTATCTGAGATGGCTCACCACAACAGCCTTGGGACAGCTCCTTCCTTTCACTTTCCCACCTTCTGTACTAGCTGGGTAGACACCGAGGGTGGGGGATGGTTTAGAGGGTTTGATATACTGTAGCAAGCTCTTAACACGTCATTCTCAACAAGAGATCTATGTACAGCCAGAAGCTTACTTAGGCCTTTGGATAACCTATGGACACTTATACTCTCTGAATATATAATCTCTCAGTAAAGAACCTTTGACTCAAGAGACCTTGGATTTCTTGCTACAAGGGGTGGGAGACTAAATCAGAGTATCCTGCTTTCCATAGACTAACAATAGCTTTAAGACTTGATGACATCATCTCTTTATATACTCAGCAACATAGCAGGTTAATTACCAGCTGTTGACTAAGCATGGATGCGGCCGTAAATTTTGTAAAGCTGGATCGTAGTGAGTATTATTACACTTGGTTCTGTACTGTTGCTTTTTAAGAAACTTGGAGGTCAGGGTATTATGTATTTGATATTTCTTACAGTAAATTGTTTCCTGTGATCAAGAGGATTGTGAAACAGGAAGGTATCTGGAATCCTGTCGGGACATCATTGTTGCTCAGCTTCATCCTGCTGTTGTGGGGATCATCAATCATTGTTATATTCACCCCCTGAGGATTAAGGGGACATTATTTACGTTCAGTTCATCCTGCAGTCGTGGGGAGCTTCCTTTATTTTCATCCTTACGTATAATAGGATACTGAACTGTCACGGATGTTTCTGTCGTTTATACACTGGACCTTTGAGTTCTATTCCATACTGAATGTACTAATTGCTTAAGCTCTATTACATCCCATGCCGATTACAGGCATTTATTGTAAATGATTTTGTGTAAAAGACATTTCGTAAAAGACATTTTGTAAAATTTAGTGTGTAGCACTAATTTATTGACTGCTCTCTGAGTAGAGCTTGGGTAAATGTGTCTTTAACTTGCCTGTTCTTCACACTTACCATACGGGGATGTTCATCTGTTTTTGTGAGGATCAGGAGTGGAGCAAGTGGCAATGCCCACCCACCTCCTTTCACCCAGCCTGGATCAGTAGCGGATAAGGAATTTGGAGTCAGTTTCTAATCAATTACTTTTTTATCAAAGAGAAGTATGGAGAAAAGAGGGGCAGGAAGGGAGGTTCTGCATAATTTCACTCTGTAAATTCTCAGAGGCAGGCTGGGTGAAGGGGGGTGGGCATTGCCACCTGTTCCACTCCTGATCCTGGTTGGGTGAAGGAGAGAGTAGGCATTGCCTCCTGCTCCACTCCTGATCCCAGCTGGGTGAAGGGGGGTGGGCATTGCCACCTGCTCTATTCCTGATCTCGACAAAAAAGAATCCCCCTCCCCGAACAATGAGCTGTGCCAAAAGTAGATACCCACAACTCGAGGGAAATACAGGAAAGTCTATATAAAATAAATATTGAATAGATATTTATATATAGAATGTAAAGTGCAATGTGTCCAGGTGCTATAATACATAATAAATACAATCTTGTCTATTAAATACAGTTAATACATTCCAGAAGATATCCACATATAACAAAAAATATCCTTATGCAAAATTAATGTCCATATACAAAATTATCTAACACAAGTTTAGAGTGACAGCCTGAAAGTCCATAAAAGTCAAAAAGACATAAATCCAGCCACACATTTCAGAGTAATGCTTTTTTGTGTTCTCCTCTAGGTGTGTGAACAAGAGGTGCTCCCGAAAGATATGTGCAAATTCAATAGGTAAGTATGTGAGAACGTTATTCTGAATTATCTTTCTATTCTCTCTACAAGTGGATCCAAATTACACAGGAAAGATTTCACTAGAGCTTGGCCTAGGAGTTTGTTTCCATCTCTAAGACTGAGTGCTAGAAGGAAAAAATCTCAGCACACATAGACTTTGTAGCCAAACGCACATGTTAGATATTAGTGGGACAAACTTTAATAAACTTAGAGATATGGTGTGAGATATTCCATGGGCAAAAATGCTGGGAGGGAAAGGAAGAAGTGAAGTGTGGGCTCTCCTAAAAGAAGAGCTTTTGCAGGCTCAAGCTATCACCATTCCAGTAAGACGGAAATGCAATAGAGGATCTATGAAGCCAATGTGGATGAACAGAGAGCTCTGTGATGAGCTAAGGAGGAAAATGGAGACGTTCAAGAAATGGCAGAAAGGAAATGCATCTAAAGAATAGTAGCTAGGGGAAGCTAGGCACTGTAGGGCAGGTGTCAGAGAGGCCAAAGCTCAGATTGAACTGAGTCAGACCAGGGCAGCTTGGTGGAACAAAAAGATGTTCTTCAGATACGTGAGGTGCAAGCAGAAGGTAAAGGGGGCAATACCCCTATTGCTGAGTGAAAACTGAGTAACGTTGACAGAGGACAGACAGAAGGCACAAAGTCGCAATGCCTATTTTGCCTCAGTTTTCTCCCTGAAGGAGAGAACAGGCCCACCTAGAGATAGTAGTAGGCAAGGCATGATTTTGGGGCTGCTGGTTGACATGGGCAGAGAAATTGTGGAGAAGCATCTTGCTGCATGGGATGAGTTCAATCCCCTGAGCCAGATAGGGTGCACCTGAGAGTGCTTAAAGAACTTTCAGAAACACTTGCAGACCCTTTCTTGATCATCTTCCTGTCCTTGTGGAGGACAAGTGATGTGCTGGAAGACTGGAAGAGGGCAAATGTCAAGCCAATCTTCAAGAAAGGGGAAAAAGACAATCTTGGGAACTACAGGCCAGTCAGCCTGACCTGTGACCCACGGAAGATATTGAGGCAGATATTACAGACATCTGCAAGCATCTGATGGACAACATGATGATGGGGAAAGCAGAGCGGATTTGTCTCCAACAAATCTTGCCAGACCATCTCCTTCCATTACTGAGTATCAGGCTTACTGGATTGTGGGGATGCTGTCGATGTAGTTATCTGGATTTCAGTAAAGCTTTTGACAAGGTTCATCTTGCAGTTCTGATGGGTAAACTGGAGGACTGTGAACTGGACTATGGGATAGTTAGATGGATATGGAACTGGCTGGAGAACTGCACCCAAAAAGTAGTTGTTAACGGCATCACATCTGATTGGAAGGAGGTGTCCAATGAAATGCCAGGGCTCAATTCTGGGCCCAGTGCTTTTCAATATTTTTATAAAGGGATGAGGGTGTGAAGGGATTCTTCATTAAATTTGCAGATGACAGAAAACTGGGAGGAGTAACAAACACTCTTGAAGATAGAGATAGAATTTAACAAGATCTGAACATACTGGGAAAGTGGACAGATTCGAATAAGATGCGATTTAACATGTATAAGTGCTGGGTTTTCCACATACGTAACAAAAATGCAAAGCTTGCATACTGGATGAGGGATACACTTCTGGCTAGCATTGTGTGTGAACAAGATTTGGGGATATGAGTGGATAGGAAGTTAAACATGAGCAGTCAGTGTGATGCAGCAGCAAAAAAGACAAATGCAATCTAGGGATGTATCCACAAAAATATAACATCCAAATCACTGGATGTCATTGTCCCACTATATACAACATTGGTCAGGTGAGGTCTCACCTGGAGTACTGATTGCAGTTCAGGAAGTCTCATTTCAAAAAGGTTGAGGACTAATTGGAACAGATACAGAGGAGAGCAACCAGGATGACCAGGGGCTTGGAGACCAAGTCCTATGAGGAAAGACTAATAGATGTGGAAATTTTCCACTTGGAGAAGAGGAGGTTGAAGTGAGACATGATTGCTCTTTAAGTCACGTAGGGGAGGGGAGGGAGCTCTTCCTGTTGGCAACAGAGGACAGGTCTAAAAAACTAACAGGAGGGAAGGTACTCGCTGGACATTAGATAAACTTCTTCACGTTGAGAGTAATTCATCCACCTAGGGATGTGGTGAGTTCCCCCTCATTGGCAGTCTTCCAATGCTGCTGGCTTGTTGGCAGGGGTCAATTCCTAGAAAAAGAACTGCAGGAACTCATCAGCATATCTCATTAGCATATGCCACACACCCTGACATCACCGGAAGTGTGTCAGAAGGCACCATCCACCCCTCAGGCCCCTTTCCCCAAAAATCTCCAGGTATTTCCTTAAAGCAGAATGAACTCAAATCAGTTTACCCTCCTGTGGAGAGCCAGCCCTGCTTGCTTGCACGCACGCATGCACTCACTCTCTCTCACAAGTCACAAATGAAAATAAAGCAGCAGAATGAATTCAAAGCAGCTTACCGTCCTTTGGAACCCAGCCCCACCCAGCTTGCACTCACTCATTTTCTCTCTCCCTCTCTCCCACGAGTCACAAATGGAAATAAATCAAACAGCAGAGCAGAATTAATTCTAAGCAGCTTATGTTCCTTTGAAGCCCAGTCCCACTTAGCTTGCACTCATTTACTCATTTTCTTCTCTCTCCCGCCCCCTCATGAGTCAAAAATGAAAATAAAGCAAGCAGCAGAGCAGAATGAATTTTATGTAGTTTACATTCCTTTGAAGCCCAGCCCCACTTGGTTTGCACTCACTCACTCATTTTCTTTCTCTCTCTCTCCCTCGAGTCACAAATAAAAAAAAAAGCAGCAGAGCCTGCTGCTAAAGATGAGGACAGCCAGGAAGAAAAGGAATCATGTGGGCGGGGCCAAAACCCACGTGACCTCTTTTCAGAGCTACCGGAACACCGTTCCAGCGCGTTCCGCCTCCAAATGAGCCCTGCTTGTTGGGGATGCTTTAGGCTGTTCCTGCATTGGTCAAAAGGTTGGACTAGATGGTCTGGAAGTCCCCTTCCAACTCTATGATTCCATTAATCTACTAGCCTACCTTGCAGGGATGCTGAAAGCACTGCTGAGTTTATACCCTCTGAACATTCAAAAAGTTGCACGAGGAAAAGAAGGAATGACACTAATGAGGCTACATATCGGTAATGAGAAGGCCACATATTGTATATGCGTTGGGTTAGCATGAGAGCAGGGTATCATTCAGACAAGTGCACCTTAATATTGCTTGAACGTCAGAGAGGAAAGGGGGCAGGAAATGAGAGTTCCAAAATGCTGGTAAAATGTGATGGAGTGACAGAAAAATCTTTCACACATTCATCACTAATCTCAAAGTACCAGAACATTATGGAGGTTTCAGGAAAAAAAAAACATGTTATCCACTTTTCATTCGGTTGAATATCCTCTTGTTTCTAGTACAAATTATGACAGGTTTTTCTGTCTTGGTGCCAGAAGGAGAATAAAATTTAGTAGTAGAGAAAAATGAATCAATTCACTTAATCTGCCTTTAATTATTTCTGTAATGAGTGTGTAATTTCATCCTTCTCCAGTGCAGAACATGGTATTAATTATGGGAACAAAAACAATGGAATGGAAGCAATATTGTTATAACTGTAATTCCCTCTGCACCCCCCCCTGATTTTTCTCTGCATCAGATGTTCAACAAGAAAAGCAAAACAAGATAGCAATGAGCAGCTTTTCAACCAGCACTTTGCTAAACAACAACCAAATAAGAAAAAAATACATAATTAAAAATACACAGAATACATTACATTTTCTAATTTAATCCTTTTCTTATAGCTTTGCTTTGTGTGAGGTTTTTTTCCTGTACTCTAACTATTTTTTATCTCAATCATGTATTTCTGCCCTTGTAAAAATGTTATTCTTCCCTTGGGGGAAGCAATGAGATAAGAACCTAAGGATGCACAATTCTGGGGGTGGGGGAGGGCTTGGAACAGTCATATTATAGTTCTTGGAGGAGGGAGGTCAATCTGCTAGTTCCATCTAGTCCAACACATTTCAGAAATGCATGCAATTGCAGCTTGTAAGGAAGCTCTCAACTGTTGCATGAAGGTCTACATGTTAAACCACTAAGTTAGACTTTGAAGAAACAGCTTTGCTTCTGTATATACTTAACTGTGAAAACTGTGAAATAGCATGCAGGAATTAAGGCAGATTCTTCATTACAGAACTCATTTGGCCTCAGTCCAAATGTGTTTGTACATAGCGGCTTATACTCCACTTTGACATAATCCTTTTAAACTCAATGCAATTGTGCTGATCAGCAATTTGGCAGGGAGAGGGGAAGAAAACGGGTTGTAATCCAACCCCTCAACTATTAGTTCCTTGTCAAATTTTCTAATTGGGCTATGTCTGAACACTGGGTACCAAAGGACCAAACTAGAAGTGATCTTGATTGTGCCCACAGCATGGCAGGCTGAGGTGCTCTCCCCCCTCCCAATTTCAAGTGCCAAAACAGCTGCATGGGTAGGATGATGTCATTTCAGTCCTTGAACAGGTGCAGGGGGAGGGAACAAGAGTGCCTCAGCCTGCAGCACTATAGTACCAATTGGAAGAAGGCCCACATAGCATTTTTAAATCACTTTGAAATGGAAGTGGCACCCAGGGATGCTGGAACATTTTAATTTGGCTCACAGGCTGCAATCCTAAGGATGCTTTCTTGTTAAATATTCTATCCAACTTGATATTGTTTCATCATAGGATTTTCATTTGGAATGTGGTGCTGGAGGAGAATTTTGCAGATATCATGGATGGCTAAAAAGACAAATAAGTGGGTACTGGGTAAAATCAAGCCTGAATTCTCCTTAGAAGCTAAAATGACAAAACTGAGGCTATTGTACTTCAATGTCACTACTGTCTACTCTGAGTGGCAGCAGATGTCCAGAGTCTCATATAGAAGTCTTGTACATTACCCGCTACCTAGTACTTTTAAGTAGAGATGGGCATGAAACGCATTATGAACTTCAAAAACCCACGAAATTGGTGATTGCTCGATTGCAATCTGGAGGTTCGTGATTGTCCACAGCCAATGAACCAGCGTTCGGAAGAAGCCTGGTTCGGTGTGTTCGGCCACGGTTTGGGAAGCCAGACAGTCAGGTGCCAGCAATCAATTCCCCTGGAAACAGAGCAGGGGGGATGCCTGAACTCTGTCTGCACTCCTTCTGTCACCCTGGAAACCCAAATGGAAGCCCAGCTTACCTTGATCGGCAGGTCTTCCTTCCAACCACGGAGCTGCAAAGTGGTTACAAGTTGGGAGAAGACACCCAGGGGAGGGAGGGGGGAGGGAGTGTCCTGTAGCCACGGGCACTCCAATCTCACCCCTGCAAACCCTGATAGGCAGCTCTGACGGCCAAACACAGACCTCCTGCGTTGCTCAATGGGACCTGTGCTTATAAATAGCCGTGGGCTCCCAGGCTGGGTTTCACTTTCAGCGAGCAGTGGAGTGGGACAGAGCTCTTGCTTCCCACTTGCTAGCCTTTGGGGAGAGAGACAGAGTATAATTCAGCTTGGATTTGGGGGATAGGGATCTATCTCCTCTGGTTCCAGGGCTGCTGCCTCACTCTGGGGCCAAGCTCAGTGGGCACCTTGGCTGAGGGCTCACATTGATTATTGATCAGTGCCTGATCGGGTCAGGTCTGTGGGAGTGGTGAGCTAGGGCTCTAGTCCCTCCTTCCCTCTGGTGCCAGGGCTGCTGCCAGTTCCCCCACCACTTAAGAGAAAACATCCCATATGGCCAGCTATTGAGGATAAAGCGTAATTCCTCATCAGCAGAGGATTTTGAGACAGACTGCAATTATGTGTAGTGAATTTGCACGCAGAGGTTATCCTCAGCGGGTGATACTATCTGCGCTATCAAGAGCCAGACAGGCTACTAGGGAATTGCTGTTTGAGTAAAAGAGCGTCAAACAGGGGAGAGGATCATATGGGCTCTAGAGTATACCCCTTTATCTAATCATATTAAGAAAATAGTAGACCGTCATTGGCAGCTTGTTCAGGACATCGAGGGGTGCCAACAACCCCTGCTGGTTGTGTTTCGCAGGACCAGGAGTCTTCGAGACGATTTGGTCCATATTGACTCTCAAGTTCCAAACAGGAGACAGACGTTGCCTGAAGGCAACTTTAGATGTGGCCATTGCAACGTTTGCAATTTGATCTGGGAAGGCAGTACTGTGGTAGTAAAAAGCAGGAATCTAACGTTTCATCATTTTGCCACTTGTCAAACATTGGGTTTAGTGTACTTGATCAAATGCCCATGTCCTTTGCTGTATGTGGGCTGCACTATCAGACCCCTTAGAACTCGCATGCTTGAACACATATCAAGGATCAAAAATGGGGTTATTGAGGCACCTTTAACTCAACATTTCCTAGAAAAACAACATCGTTAGAATGAGTTTCGGGTAGCAATACTTAGTGTGATAGTCAGAAATAATCAGAAATAATTCAGAATGCACTCCTCCGTAAGGAGGCACAGTGGATTCACTTGCTGCAGACCATGAAACACACGGGTCTAAATAATGAATTGTGTCTAAGTTGTTTCCTTTAATGAACGTTGCCCCTTTAAGATAGATGCAACGTCCAGGGTAAAGGGGATGAAAGCAATTTGTAATTGGTCATCGGGGCGCGCAAGAGAATGCATAGCTGCCACTATCCGGGTCTTATGAAGTATGAGTGTCTCCATTAGGACTACAGGTCTGTAATTGAGATTGTACATTTGTGTTATATGGTTAATTATACTGTATGTGATAATTTGTGCTATGTTAAGTATTATGATCTCACATTATAGCGGAGAACAACGCCCCTGAGGAAGTGAGAGACGAAATCTGAGCTTACGAGCCAGCCCCAGATAGGGCGTGGAACTGAATTTCATCTGTTCTGCTTTCTGCTGCTAGCAAGGAGAACAAAAAGATAAAAGAAGACACAATACCGTTTACATGCTTGTGAAGAGAGAATTTATTTTGGGACTCTGTTTTTTCCTGGTTTGGTCATACATACATGTGTGAAAATGTATATACTTATGTTGACTGTAATTTTGTCACAAACCTGTAGCACATTGCACTTTGAAAATACTTTTGATACTTTGTAAGAGTGTAACCTTTTTTCTCCCGTGTGTTTCTACTCTATTTGCACTGGAGGCCCTGGGGCCAAGCTTGGTGGGCACCTCGGCTGAGGGCTCACATTAGTGCCTGATCTGTTCAGGTCTGTGGGAGTGGTGGGCTAGGGCTCTAGTCCCTCCCTCCCTCTGGTGCCAGGGCTGCTGCCAGGCCCTGGGGCCAAGCTTGGTGGGCACCTTGGCAGAGGGTTCACTGTATCATCTCCGTTCTTCTTCTCAATTGTTGTTTGCTGTCACGATGAGCTTTCAGGTGGGGGACAAGAGTGGTCGTGTGGAGAAGTGCAGAGATTGTCCCAGTTTCAGCACAGGAATCAGTGCTGTGCAGGACTCTGGAGCAGCAGAGACTCCTGCTCCCCCAAAATCACCAGTTGAGGTTGTGGAGGAGGCTGAAGAGGTCTTGCTGGCAGCAGAAGAGGAACTCCTGAAAATTTGGGGGGAGGAGGAGGCTGAGGGATCCTTGGAGGAATGGTTGGGGTTTGAGGAAACATCCAGCCTGTCCCCATCCCAAACTACCGGTGGTGCTGTCCCTGCCTGCAGTCCACCCATCACTCCATCTTCCATTGCCAGCTTCATGGCACATCCAGCAGCAACACTTCGTCCTCCATCCCCTGGAACCATTAGTGGGCCCCAGTTCAACCTCAATGTTTGGAGGCACTTTCGGTCCCTTCCTACTGAACCCCGCGTGGAGCAGTGCTGTGTGTGTGAGAGCCTGGCGTGCAGGGGCAATGACCTGAAACACCTATCATCGACGGCCCTGACTCGGCACCTGAAGAGGCACCACCCAAGCCTGTCGTCTCCATCCTCGGCCAGCGTAACATCTGTCGGGGGGAGACTGAGGGCCACCAGCTCATCTGATCCAGGATCAATGGGAGGGTCTCTGGAATGCATCCCGAGCAAGAAGCCTTGCTTCGAGGGTGCAGCTGGTAGGAGCAGAAGGGTCAAGCAGGCCGCCCTGGGGGAAGTTGTTCCATCGGGGTTGGGGGTGGCTCTGCTGAAAAGGGTGAGGTCAAGTGCTCAGGAGGTGGGCGTTCGTGTGGTGGCACAGACGGTTGCCATGGAAGGCTTCCCCCTATCTGTCATGGAGGGTGTGGGCTTCCAACTGCTGCTCCAGCATTTTGCCCCATAGTTCTCCATGCCATCATGGCACACCGTTGGGCGTCAAGTCATGCCCACCCTGTACGAGGCAGTGCGAGACATGGTGCACAGAGACCTGTTGGCCACCCAAGGCAGAACAGTGCACTTCATGGCCGACCTGTGGAGGGGCTGCCATCACAGGTACCTTTCCATCACCGCCCTCTAGTGGCAACCAGAGGACCTCCGCCTCCCCAGGCCAAGATCTGTCAGCCGTAAAATGGTGCCCAGCTTGACACCAGGCTACAGGGCAGTTCTTCTTCAGGCCCAGGGGATAGATGAGGTCCACAATGGGAAGAACATTGCCGCCACCGTCAAGGCGGCTCTGAGTGAGTGGACGTCCGAGGTGGAAGGGCTTCATGGTGACGGACGCAGGATCCAAAATGTCGGCAGCCCTGAAAGAGGCATCCCTCCCAGGCCTGGTGTGCATGGCGCACAAGCTGCACCTCGTGATGCAGGATGTGCTTAGGCTGGGGACCAAGCCGAGGGACAGCTGGGACAAGGGAACATTGCGGACGCGCAATCTGCTGGACAGCTGCCGTCACATCACTTCCCACTTCTCCCGCAGCATATACTCTTCTCGCGAGCTGTTCCAGAGGCAGGGGGGAAGCAGGGGTCCCCGAGCACCAACTCTTCCAGGACCTGCCTACCCGCTGGAACTCCACCTACAACATGGTATGTTGCCTGGTGGAGCAGAAGGGTGCGTTGGAAGACATCCTGTCCTCTTTGGATGTGCTGAGGAGGGGAGAGGAGTTGACCCTCAGCTCCATGGACTGGAGATTCCTTGCCCAGATGTCCTGGATCCTGAAACCCTTCAGGGATGCCACTGAGCTCTTGTGCTCCTACCAGGCCAGCCTGGGTCAGGTCCTCCCTCTGATCCACGGCCTCGACCAGTTTGTGGCCCAGGAGCTCCAGCAAGGGGAAAAGCTGCTCCCCAGGGTCTGCGACTTTGTCTGGAGGATCCAGGCCTGCATCGCTGAAAGCCTGCATCCTCTATGCTGTGAGGCACTGTATCAAGTGCCCTCCCTCCATGACCCCCGCACCAAGGGCGGCATCACCACGCAGGTAGGTCAGATGCAGCACTGGAAAAAGGAGCTCTGCAGAGCGGTAGTCCATTTCCAGAGACAGAGGGCAGGAGACAAGGAACCGGGCAGCGGCGAGGGGCAGGCAGTGGAGGAGGAAGAGGGGTGGAGGAGGGGGGAAGAGAGCCATGCCAGGGAAGAGCCACCCCAACGGCCATATTCAATCTCATGGTCTCGTCGGTGGGCTACGCGGTAGTCTGCTGCACAGCGGGCGTGTCCCTCTCAGTGGAGGACTTGGCAGGGGCCATGGTGCGCGAGTACCTTTCTGAGCCCACCGAGCCCCCCCATGCCAACCCGTTGCAGTATTGGGCAAGGAAATCTAACCGATGGCCGGACCTGTTGATAATCGCCACCAACATCCTTTCCTGCCCTCCCACCAGCGTGCAGAGCGAGCGGGTGCTCTCCCACCTGGGAGACCTCCTCCGTCCCCACCGTGCACGTCTGCACCTGGACCTGGTGGACATGTTGACGTTCATCAAGGTGAACCTCAACCTACTAGGGCATCCTCCTGTGGACCTGGACCTACCCGGGCTCTGAGCCACCCTGGGGTTGTAGCTGGCCTAGCTCGTCCACAGCGGGGTCCTTCAGTTCTCGGGGCTGCTTCCATGGCTGGTGACCCTTTGCCTTCCTCTCCCAGACAAGTTCCAGTTCCCTCTTCACACCTCTCCCTCTCTGGATCTCCTCAGATGCCTCCCAACCTCTCCTGTCTTTCCCATCCCATCCTTTCTGCAAAGTCAGGAAGGTGTGGTGCTGCCAGCTGATGCTGCTTTTGGCCATGAGGAACAGCTCTGCTGCTGTTGCCAATGTGAGAGTAGCACACTATGATACCCCCTTCTATAGCACCCGGTGTCCCCTCTGAGCAGTGGGGAATGGATCCCTCCCACCCTTTTCACAAAGGCAGCAAGTTGGGTGCTGTCTGCTGCTGCCACTTTGGACTCTGAGGGGCAGCTCAGAAGCTTTTGCTGAGCTTGACAGGTTTGAGCTGCTCGGTGCACCCCTGTCCATATGCACCTGCTGTCCTCTCTGTGCATGAGGAGAATGGGACCCACAACCAGTCACGTGTCCTTTCTGCAAGGCAGGAAGGTGGTTGAGGTCTGCCGCTGCTGCTTTTGGGCATGAGGGGCAGCTCAGGAGCTGTTGCTGGTGTTAGTAAGGCGATGCACGGTACCCTCCCCCCTTTCCATGGGCACCTGCTGTCCCCTCTGAGCAGGGGGGAATGGGTCCCTCGCCCTCACACCCTTTCCATGAAGGCCAGATGGTGGGTGCTGTATGACGTTTCGGCTTTGAGCCATGAGGGACAGATCAACTACTGTTGCACATAAGATTGTATGTCACGGTGGCCCCTGCCAACAGCAGTGGCTGTCCCCTCTGGGCAGGGGTGAATGGGTAATGCTGCTACGACCAGTCATGTCCTTGCCACAAAGGCAGGAAGGTGTGGTGCTGCGAGCTGATGCCGCTTTCTGCCACGAGGAGCAGCTCTGCTGCTGTTGCTGGTGTTAGCGTGGCACCACATGGTACCCCCCCTTTCCATGGGCACCTGCTGCCCCCTCTGAGCAGGGGGGAATGGGTAATGCTGCCGTGACCAGTCACGTCCTTTCCGCGAAGGCAGGAAGGTGAGTGATGCTGGTGACAGCCTCCACTGTGACACGGGGAGTGGACAATCCTCTGCCACAGCAGTCTGCACACTCCTTCAGGGTGGGTGTGGGGTCCCTCCGTCCCGGTCCTGCTATGCAATGCGGCCAGGAAGCCTTGGGTTCGGCCCTCCTCTCCCACACAAGTACATGGTCCCTCTTCTCACCTCGCCATCTCCAGAACACTCAGTCCCCTCCCAACGACCTCTCCAGTCCTATTCCATCCTTTCTGCAAAGGCAAGAAGGTGGTTGATGCTGGCTGCTGCCGCAGAGTTCCTCAGTGGGATCCTCGGAGGAGGCCTTGTGGCTGTTGGGATCTTTCAACTTCACAGACCCTCTTTCGACCTGTCCCTCTCTGGAGCACTGAGACCCCTCCAAACGACAGCTCCGCTCCCTCCCGTCCTTTCTGACAAGGCAGGAAGGTGGGTACTGTTGGCTGCTGCCACAGAGTAGCTCAGTGGGAGCTTCGGAGGAGGCCTTGCAGCTGTTGGTGGATCTTCCCACTTCCACTCCAAATGACATGTCATCTCCCTCCCATCCTTTCTGGCGAGGCAGGAAGATGGGTGCTGTTGGCTGCCGCCGCACTGTTCCTCAGTGGGACCCTTGGGTGAGGACCCTCACTTGCTGGGGGATCAGGCCCCCATCTGAATGACATTTCCTCTCCCACCCATGCTGGGAATGCTAGTGTGCTCCTCTTTGGCCTGGCAGATGGGCACATGGGGAGTGCTGCCGGTGAGCGGCCAGACCCCCCACCCACTAAAGGGGAGGTGGCTCATTGGTGTTTGCCCATGGCCACTAGGCCCGGTGGCCGCCGTCAACACCCACCTTCTGTACACTGGGCCAATGTCAATCAGTGGCTCTAATTGTGTTGAGTGGGAGTTTCCTGGGGGCCTTGGATTGGAGAGGGTATAACTCCAAGATCCCTTTTGCAACCTTGTCCAAACTTGGGTGATGGCTGTAGGAGAGCCTGCAAAAGACTCCCAGCGAATATGGGCTCTGTAAGTGCCACGGGGGCCATTCCGTGCCCAACAAACCGTGAACCGGTTCGGCAACGGAAAATGTTTGCTGCAGTTCGTGATCTCTGGATCGTCGTCGACACTGAACCATGAACTGCTGGTTCATTAAATTTTTTGGGTTCACGCCCATGTCTATTCCAAAAGCCTTCTCTCCCCTCCAACGGATACTAACTCTCATTGTCCCAGCATTCCACTCTCTTTCATTGGCTGCCTCTCAGGAGAGGCAGAGCTGGAACTGGTCCTGTCTGTCACAGTGATGTTTTCCCTTACTGGAAGAGATGGTCTCTAGTCCACCTCAGCTATATATATATATATGAATGAGTGAGAGAGGAGATGTCAAGTTCAACCCTTCCTGGCCTGTGGCTTCCTTTTCCTCTTCACAACTACCAAGCTTGTTGCATAAACTCCAAGCAGTGTCCAGATTTTTGTGAACTGGAATCAGCTGTAGGCTTGTTAAATGAAATTCTCTTAATTCCTTTTTACCCAGTTTCTCCCTGAAATCCAACAATCCTTTTCTTTTCCTCTTTTTAGGAATTTGGAGTCAGTTTCTTTTCTTTTCTTTTTTAATTTTTTTTTTGTTGGGGCCATGCTAATCTTCTCTATATTGTTCTAATTTTAGTATATGTGCTGCCGAAGCGAGCACAAGGAATTTGGAGTCAGTTTGTAATCAATTCTCTTTTGATCAAAGAGAAGTTTGGAGAGAGAAGGAACAGGAACAGAAGTTCTGCAAAATTTCACAATTTCACTCTGTAGATGCTCAGAGGTAGGGGAACCGCAATAAATTACCAATCAATTGGAAGTTAATTTTTTATATATATTTTTTTGCTTGTGCAAAGTGCTGAAATGCAAATGCATATATATCAATTCAAAGTGCAGTTATGAACAAAGTTCCCTTTGTTTTTGATGCTCAGAGGTAGTCAAAGTCATCCCAAGCATTCCTATCTTCCTGCTAGAGTACCACCCTGGAGTATTTAACATAAAACAACTGCAAGAGCTGAAGTTACAAAAGAGCCCCTTGATTTCTTTTCAAAGATAAATGGAAATGAAACCCTTCTCTTGAAAGAGAAAAAAAAGAAAATAAGATGAATCAATGGCTATATCTAAAAGAGTAAACTTTGGAAAAATACATTTCCCACCCCATACCAACTCTAGTCAGCCATGTATGGAAATCCCTTTCTTCCTCCCCCCTTTGAGTTATCAGACTCCTTGGGCTTTCAAAAAGCTTTATTCTGCACAATTAATTTAAGCAGGAAGCATAACTTACAGAAACATGGGGGGGGGGGAAACATAGCAGGAAACAAGAATCAATACTAGCTTAATAGTTTAGGCAGGTACAAGTTGAAGAGAACTTACACTCTGTAGAACATCTGTTTTCCTTCCTTGAACTGTGGGCTGAGTCAGCCCTTATCTTCCAAGACTGAATTAGGGCCAAAGGTTGGACAACGGTATATGTTGTTGGATATCTCTATTTCTGAAATTGAAGAGGAGACCCCTGTTCTCCGGACCAATGACAGCTCTGGGGCACATCTTCCCTTTTCCTGCCACAACCAGTTTGCAATAATATCACCAGTTAGAGATCAGAGGCTAGCTGACCACATCCCACCAATTTGGGTTTATAACCATTTGCTATAGCACTTCCAAGGCTAGAGCATCAGAAAAAGGTGATAGTCCAGGAGACATACCACTGCTTGTTCTGAGCTTTTCCAAGAGATGCATCTCACACCATCCTTCTTCAGCACAATTTGACTGTATTTTCTTCCAGCAAATAAATTCATATTACTGAAACAGAGTAACCCCCATCCAGAGTAACTACCAGGAAGGGCTCCTGAAATTCTAGCAGTGGAAGAGATTCAGGGGCAAGAACCTGCCACAAAGGATGGAGGGAGGGCTTGAGATGGTCTTTGTATGTGTTTAGAGTTGCCCAGTCTTCAGTAGGAGAATTCTATTATTGGCAAATTTCTGTGCAAAGTTAGGGTCTGCAGCACAATTGAGTCCTATTAGTGGGTTTGAATTTTAATGATTTGTACCTAAGGTAAAGTAGAAGTCTAAATATGGGCGTGCCAGGTGAGGTGATGGGATGGCAGAATGATGTAGGTAAGATGGTGATTTACCTAACTGACAAGCCAGCTACAGACTGTATGACAAAGGCTGAGCAGTGGCTTGATGGTTGTCCCTGGGTCTGTGAGCGAGTTACTGGATAGGGTTCTGAGGCCTTAAGTTACTGTCCTGCTGATTGTAGTGGGTGTGAGGGAGCCCTGAAGACTAAACAAAAGGAGTCTGGTTACTGTTCTCTTAACATCCAGGCAGTTAAGCCTTCTGGAGCGCCTGAGGAGAATCCTGCTTAACTGAAACTCCCACTGTTAATATTTATTGTTCACTTAATAAATGAAACTAAAATGGAGGAAATGTTTTTATATGATTACCATTACATTATGTGTTGCAGGACTTTTTCTTCTTTGAAATATGTCAGTGAAATCACATGCATGAGGAAACCCTCCATTCCTGGTTGCTACAAATGCTGTTTTCACTGGCACTAGTGCATACAAAAATACAATAAAAATGCTGTGATTAGTTCAGGATACTGTTACATAATCATTCATTGCAAGTTTTCATTTGTTGAAAGTGACAGATTTCTTCTGGACCATTATCTGTGGCATTTGGGAAATGGAGGAGAAAAATACATCCAACAATGTTCAGATGGCTTAGCTTTTGACTTAAAAGGAGCTTGTTGTCAAGAATTATTGATGATCTTGATAGCTTTCTGTTTTCATGTATTGAAGCTAGAACTAAGGAGGAAACAAGAATGTAAAAGAAGTGGGGGAAATGACAGTGACCTCTAAAGAGAGCAAAACTGAAAAATCAGGTGATAAACAAGATGAATGGCTTAATGGATCTGCTAGATAGTTCTGGGCATGTGCAAGGACTCTGATTTTTGTGTGACACAAAGGTAAAGGGACATCTTTTTTTAGGATAGTCAGACTGACAATAGCAGACACTACTGTCATCTTGTACCAAGATGTATTGAATCCAAGTGACAAAGCTGACAAAAAGACTTATGTGGTTTCAGTTCTTGTGTACTTTATTACTCACATTAGTTTCCAAGCAGGGAAAAAATGGGGAGCTCAATGGGCCATAAATCTTCACTGACACTCCTCATGATATTGTCTCCTTGTATTAGGAAAACTGAAGGTGACATACTGTACCCATCTTTGATATGGTGTGAGATGTCTCCTACATGGAGAGGCCATTATACTTAATTACAAGTTCCCAGGAGTATAAAAGATAATAAAGCATCCTGTTAAAACAGAGTTGATTCTTTATAGTCTCATTTTTAAAATACATCTTTATTTTAATTGCAAGGAGATAGGTCAGGTAAAATGAAGAGTTATTACCCTGTGAGTATAACTGAATTGAGGAGATGGTAGGCCACATTACTTATTTATCTATAGTGTTTTCCTTCATATAAAGATATCATGGACTATAGTGTATACTTCTCTCTCCTTTCCTCTAATTTTCCACATTATGTTGACACAGGATGCTGTAAGGAGGGTCTTAGATGAACATTCAGTCCCTGAGGTGTATCAGAATTTCAGGACTGTAACCCCTAAAAGCTTTTGCCATAATAAGCTGGTTAGTATTTAAGGTGCTACAAAACTCTCTTTGATCATAAAAATATCCAACAGAGTCCCTTTGAAACTTTTCAGTGAATCTTCCTTCTTTGATGAAATCTTGTCCTTGCTCCCAGGAGCTAGGAGGGAACAACAACCTAGTAGGAAACTCTTCATATTCTGTCCTGGTGAAAACATAAAACCAAAATGAAGGCAAAAGAGAGGAATTGCAAGAAAGGCAATTCCTAATTCAAGGATTACAGCAGGGTCAAGATTTGTTTCTCATTGATCATCTCTCTCATTGGTCAACTTTGACACTATTTCAAGCTAACAACACTTTCCAAGTCCTTCCTTTATTACTATAGATGAAAAAATAATCACAAACAACATTGTCATATGTTCAATATGATTTTGCCACTCAGCTACAGCTTGGGTTTTTTTTTAGGGAACTACTTGTTGTGAGATCCATAGAGTCAAATATATATTATGCTTAATCTGAGGATTGGGATACTGCAAAACATATTCTAGACATTCTTTCATAGATTTACCCAGGCATTGCTTTGTAGATTTACTACATGTATATTTTATGTGCCCATACACACACACACACACAGTGGTGAATAATTCAAGGCACTGGATATGCTTACTACAACAGGATGCAATGTTCTTATTTGATCTGCTCTGGTTACAAAAAAAATCTGTCTGGAAATTTGCAGCACTGATGTGCTAATTAAATATTTAATAATATTGGAAGCATCAGAATCTGTTTTCCTTTGAACAGTGCTTAATTATGTCAGTTTAAAACCATGTGGCTCTAGACCCAGAATTATTTAAATTAGATTTAACTTGGCCTAGGAAGTTAGAATGGAATTTAATGCTTTCAAGTATTTTATGTACTGTATGCTCTATGTACTTCAAAGAACTTCTCCAGTCAAAAGCAAGTCATTTCATAAAAGAATATCCCAACATTCTTCTGTTTTTGCTCCCCAATCAAGGATTCTCATAATTTAAATCATAAGAATACTTTTCTAAAGTATCTTTCAAACCCTTCATCAACCCTTGATCCGCCCTGAGCCCATTTGGTTGGGGAGGGCGGACTATAAATTTAAGTAAATAAATAAATAATCTGTCATTTAGAACAATTTCTGAAGATCAGGGTAGATGATATTCTGAAAGATCACAAATAGCTATCCTAAGTTGTTTTATTGATAAATAACCACTATGGTAGGGAAGTGTGATATGGAAAAAGGACTGCAGAGTAGAAAAATGGAGCTTAACCCTGGAGCTATTACTAACTGTGGAACAGCTACTGTAGGAAAAAATTATATGCTGCTTCTACACTTCCTGTATGCTTTGTTAAAGAAGAGAAAGGAATAACCCTCCCACCATACTACAGCCTGGTAAAGACACCTTGTGGGAGGAAGAACAGGCATGAGCATGTTGACCCTACCCCTGCCTCCGCATGATTGGTTGTCTGCAGAGTGCAGCCACATGGAGGAAGTGGCCACATTCACACCTCCCACCTGTGATCAGCCATGTTCTGAAAGCAATGTTGATGATCTCAAGGAGAGGATGTACATGTCGCCGCATCCTCCACATATCCACACTATACAAATGACCAGAGAATCGTGCAAAGGCAGAGGATGGAGCCAACATGCTTGCAAAGTGAGTCAGCATGCAAGGGGTCAACTGAACTGGGTTATTTCTAAACCAAATGAAGACCCCCAACACAGAACTGTTATTTACCATCACATTATTGTTTTTCCACATCCAAATCGAATGTCATCATGTAGAGAAGATGAGCAAGTAACAGTTTATCTCGTTCCACATACACCAAAATTATATTCATGAGTCAGGTACTGATGAGTATGTTTATATAATGTTAAAAAGATAACACTTTTTCATTCCTTCCTTAGATTATTTTTCATGGTTTTTATTATGTCTGGGTATACTTTGACCTAGTTAACAAATACATTAGTATATAAACTTTAAGTTCTCTGCTTTTGATAACTCACTGTGGAACAGACTAGAAAGCTTGTGGTTGGTGCAATATGAAAAATATGTTTGTAGGGACTAGATATATTGTGTATCATTCACACATTAAGATAATCTTCAGGTAAAACATTCATCAAGTGTTAGATAATAATAATAACAACAATTCATTTGTATACCGCTCTTCTGAGCAAATTAGTGCCCACCCAGAGCAATGAACAAAGTCAGTGTTATTATCCTCACAACACAGTTAGGTTGCTGGGCCTGAGAGGACTGGCTTATTGCAGGCCACATAATAAGTTCATGGCCATAGTGAGATTCAGTGCTGAAGTGCTGCATTGCAGCTCAGTTACTTAATCACCACACCATACCACAGGGGTATGCACTTCAACAATTATCATTTGAATTATGTATCAGAAAGACTGGAAAGGCTCAATGATCATTGACATTAAATATCAGGAGTATTGATAATCATAATTGCAAGTTGTGTCAAGAAAAAAATCAATTTTAATCAATATTGGAAAATATCAATACTCCCAAAATTGAGAGAAAACAATAATGATGCCTTTCCCAACATTACAGAACAAACTGAAATATTATTTTGAGGAAGTGCTCTCCAAGTGGTCCATGGTACATTGACCCTTTAAACCGTGAATGGATTCAATAGGCAGTAAACCTGGCCTCCAGACTCCAGAGGCCATGTTTACCACCCTTGGAGGAGGTATGCTAAAAATGAATTGCCAGTAGACCTGAACTAAGAATCCAGAAGCCACATCTACTGCCCATTATTTTCTGTGTGCCCTCGCTGGGCCTCAGCACACCAGTCCTTCAAACTTTAAAGGAACATTATTTTCATTGGGCAGTAGACCTGAAGTCTGGAAGGCAGGTTTATCACTCTTTGAAAATAATGGCTGGTAGACATGTCTGCCAGAGGCCAGATGACAAGTCTATGTCCATTGAAATACTAGCCTTTTAAAGTTTAGAAGGATTATGCTGTCTGAAGAACAGAAAAACCCTTCCAACCTAATTCTGGATATTTATGATATCACAATCAGGAAGTATTAGGAATGCTTTTGCTGTATCAGATATCGCCAATCCAGTCCAATACTAGAAATATCAGGTATTTTATCAGGTCAGCAATATCTGATTGCATAGTCCTAGTTTTGATCATGCTATGAGAATAAGCCCTTGGATTCTGGCAAATCCTATAAGGAGAACAGACCATTAAACATCAGTTCATAGGGTTGCCAGGTCCCCTTACCCTCCAGGAGGGAGGTGGGAGACCTGGCACTCACCTTTTTAGAAATCTTCACACGTGCGCAAAGTGCTCATGTGCTCCTGGAAAGTTATGTCATTATGCAGGCAACATGCCACCCCTGGAAGTGCTCTCATGTTCCACAGCAAGCCGATTTCAGCCCATTTGGGGCTGAATGTGGCTTCTTTAGGGCAAAAATCGGCCTGCTGTGGAGCACTGGAGCACTGGCAGGGTGGCAAAATGGGCCCTGGAATGCTTCTGCACTCCACAGCAGGCCAATTTCAGCCCCAAATGAGCCTGATTTGGCCCACTGCAGAGCATGGGAATGCTGCCAGGAGGACCCTGGCAACCTCCTGTGCTTCATAGTGGACCAATTTAGGCTCCAAATGGGCCCAATTCTGCATGTTTGGGGCCCAAATTGGCCTACTGCACTGGCAGAAGCATGACACTGCCTAGGAGCATGCCCCCGGGAGGCACGTTCCCCTGCCTTTTCCCCCACCAGCCAGGTAAGTGAGGGTGGGGGGTAGAAGGTGGACGATCAACTCTATCAGTTCACAATTATAGCTAATGCAGGTAGTTCTGCTGAATTTGAAATGTATATTGATAAAAGAAATGTGGGGAAGCCAGAAGTTGTATGCGTCCTTTTGCAACATATGCAGTTGCACAATATGATACCATAGGGGTTCCCAACCTTTTTGGTATGGTGACCCACAAGTCTAAATTTACTTTGTATATTGACCAATCCAGGGATGGCTCACGAGGCTCAGAAGCTGCTGGGGTGGGGCGGAATTGGGTTGAGGAGATGAGGAAAGATGGCAGATGGCAGCAAAGAGGTGATTGGAAAGTGGCTTAGTGCAGTACATCCCCCACAGCAGGTAGAGGGCAGTGAGGCACTGCAGGGAGCTGGGCAGGAGGCTGGGCTGCTGAAGGAGCAACACCAAGACAGAGCCTATGTTCATATATGACACTTTCTCACCTCCTCTCACTTTTTCATGTGTTGAATGTCTCCTGTCCACTCTCCAGCTTTTTCTCCCCTTCTTCCACCTATTGTTGTTAAGTTACTAGTTGCCAGGGAGCTCCCCCCCCCCCATTATTGTTGCAAAGGGAGAGGGCAAAGGAGGATATGAAAAGTTAGAAAGGAAGGAGAGGAGAGAAAAAGAACAGTACACAAACGGTAGAAGCTGCCATTAGGGATGGCTGGCCTGAGAACCACTTTCAGAGTCTTTTGGGTTCCAACCTACAAGTTTGGAAACACTGTATTAGATGACAAGTCTATGACCAGGGTAGGAAGGGACAGAATTTAATAGTTGCTAGACAATGAAATAATTAGTTCATCTGAAGGCTTGCCAATAAGAAGAGATCACTACAAATGCTTGAGAGGCATGGAAGGCATGTCATTTTTGTAATAAATTCAGACTAGATCATCTTTTTTTCTAGTGCCCCCTACAAGTATATGCAAGGATACCTTTCCAAATAACTCCAGATACTGTATCTGAGATGATTGGGTAAAGTTAAAACATTTCATGACAATTATAAGAAGTGACTGAGCTGGATAAGTATTAAGAAGATTAAAATTTAAAGAACAGATTGATCATAAAAGCTAGAAGTGGACTTTAAGTGGGCAGGGTACAAGGGTGTGCATCCAACTATCAAAAGAAATAGTTCACTTTGCCAGCTGCTACAAGCAGTGAAGTAGCATTTAAACAAATTCCAATAGTTTATATTAATGTGTTTGGCAGAATGTAGATTTTCTTGTTCTAAAATGGAATTATCCTCATTGAAAGCTAATAAAAATGATCTGGTGGGAGGGGGAGTAATTTCCATTACCTGCTAAAGAAACACAAAAAACAAATTTCTGAATGCATAAACTGTGGACATAGTGTACTTTATTTCTGATCTTCAGCATAAATGCTTTCTTCAAACATCTCTCACTAAGCACAAACTCTTTTGGCTCCATAAAGAATAGTGTAATAATACAATTGTACCATTCACTGCCTTTTCAGGGAAATTATTCAAAATTATACAGATCACCTAACTTGTACTGAGAATTTTAAAGTATATTGAACTGCAAATGAAATTGTCCATATAACTAATGTTAAAGATCTGTTTGAAGAACAGCATTTTGTAAATACTGATCTATTATTCTAGAGGTTAAGGATAAAATAAAGGCTTATTCAACCATAACTAAAAGAGTGAGGTTATTTTCATAATGTGTGTTAATAGTACAGTGGGGAGATCTACATGAATTGTATTTGTGTGTGGTGGGGGGTTGTTGACCCTTAAAACATATTTTCCATCTGTCTAATTCAAGTTGTGCCTGATTTCTGTTTGTATCTATTAAATATTATCAACTGTTCTCTCTAATTAAAAGTGCCAGATGTTTTTACCTCCAGAAGTGCATTCAAGGTGTAGCACACTGATTGGTAGTTTTAGAATAAAAGACAGTAACACATAGTACCACAGTCACGGCATTAATCATCAGTATGATGGGAAAATGTGAACCTGGTGAACTACTCTATGTTACATATTAATTATGAACACTTGAAATAAAAAATTCTGTTTCCTAGGTAGAATGGGGTAAAGCCACACCAGCAAAGCCCACAAAAACTGTTGTTTCCCCCCCCCCAAGGTATACAGCTGCTTACTGTGCTTCCAATGTCTGTGCCACCAAGCAATGCCATCCACACATGATATTAGGCCACTGAAGAATAGCCTTATATAATTCAAACTACTATTGTTTCATAAGCACAAAGCAAGAACTATAAAAGATAAACAGATTAGATAAATCAAGCAAATAAGCCTAACTCACAATGATAATTTGTGAATCCATGAAAGAGAACTCAAAACAGTGACAGAACAGATCATTCAAAAAGAAAGAAATGCTACAGAGGTCAAGGCACAATATATATACATCTAAGGATTTATGCATGTTGGAAACATTTACCCATTGACATAGCCTGTACACAGATACTGTACACACCAAGAGAAATCCTTTTTCATATTGCAAAATGTTATAGGTTATAAATAGAAATGGGCACAAAACGAGAAAGAAAACAAACCCTGAGTTTCATGGTCCATCGCATTCCACGAACCATGAACTTTCATGAAACTGTCCCGTTCCGTGAAACGATTCATTAGGTTCATGATCCGTCAGATCCTGGGGCCCTACAACAGCCCCCTTCGTACCCAGAGATGCCAAACTCATAGGGAGACTTCAGCCACCCTCCAAGTTTGGTGAAGATTGCAATATACTGACTGGGAGACCACCTCCCTTCTGTCCCCCTCAGGTGCCACAGGCTCGGGGGTGGCCTCTGTCAAGCTAGTCCCCAGAGCCAGGCAATGCCCTGAGACTGGGGTGGGGTGGAAGAAAAAAGACACCCTCACACAACAGCCTTCCCAGCAAGGGCGAGAGCAGAAAATAAGAAAGAGGATTTTTAGTTTCTTTTGAAGCAGCAGCAAATCTAGCCCAAAGCTCCCAAATCCACTCTCTCTCACTCCAAACCCCAGCAACAGCTCCTCCCTCTCCCTTTGTCTACTGGAACTGAAAGCAGGAGCACAGAGTTGTGTCTTATATAAGAAACACTCACAGAGCAGAACAGGAGCTCTCTGGTTGGCAGACAGACCTGCCTGACAGGGTTTGGAGGCATGAGATCGTTGTTCCCATGGCTACAGAAGAGCCATCTCCCCCCTGCATGTTGCTCTCATAGAACAGAATGGGAGCTCTCAGGTTGGCAAGGAGAGCTGCCTATCAAGGTTATGTGGGCTAAGATTGGGGCTTCCATGGCAACAAAAGGTCTGCAGACATTCCAAGCTTATGTTGCCTAGGGAATCAATGGATCAGCACCAGGCTGTCTGGCATCATGAGACAAATTGGCCCCGAAAGTTGTGGATTTCATGACAAATTTGGCCCTATGAAACACATTTTCACAATATACGAATCAGCCTGATTCATCACAAAATTTGATTCGTATTTCGATTCTTGCCCATGTCTAGTTATAAATACAGATATGCACTCACATGGGATGATAACTTTTCCTTTGCCATTTAGGTTGGATTTCTAACACCCTTGGGTTGATAGATTGGTCATTATGAAACTTTCAAGTCTGCTGCCCCAGATGTTGTTGTTTTTAGATGATGATGATGATGATGATGATGATGATGATGTCATCACTGTCCACCAGATGACTGGGCTGGATTTTTTTTCTCTATTACCAACTTAGATTTTATCAGGAATCTAGGAGTCTGTGAGATGTTGCCTTAGTATGTGGCATGTTCCAAACAATGTGTCTGTCTCAAACTGTTCAATTGTTATCCTGTCTATGCCAGTATCACTTAAATGTTTAGTTAGTTCTTCTGGAAACATGCCTAGCACTCTTATCACTACTGACTAACTGTTGTATGTTTCTTTCAGAGACAAACTTCAAATCTTAAATTTTGATATTGTTATATTTTTTCTCTCTTTTTGTACTGTCATTTTCAACTACACTAACATCCTGAGTATTATGTTCTAATTTCTTATCCATATGGATTTTGAAATCCCACAAGATCTTAAATTTTTCATTTTCAACATCTTTCTCAGGCTTATGTTCCCACTAATATTTTGCAGATGGTAGCTTGTACTTTTTGCATGAATTCCAATGCAGCATTGCAGCTACTTTATTACTGTGCTTTGCCAGGGTCGCCATAAATCAGCTATGACTTGAGGGCATTCTCTTTTTTAACATTTTATTTAAAGAAATGAAAGTAAGACAAAAACAGAGTAAAGTAAGTGCATAATTTAAAAGTTATGCAAAATTTAGACAGTAAATTGAAAATTATACAATCTTATACTACCAATAAGTATATAAACAGAGCAGATATAAAAACCTTAGGAATAAAACAAGCAGAACATTTAAGTTTCTTTAAACTAAAAAGGTAATTAATAAGTATTTTGCTTCCTTGAACATAGCTACATGACATTTCTCCTTATCTCTTCTTCCCTCTCTCCCTCTAAGCTACTATATCAATTAGTTTAACCTAAATAATCAAAGAAACCCTTCCATTTTTTCCAGAAGTCAGTTAACAACCTATTTTGTAAGTAGGTAGTCAGTTTGGCCATTGAAGCATATTCGTGAACCTTATCTCTCCACTCTGGGAGACTAGGACAAGCATCAGTTTTCCATTTTCCTGCAAATAATACTCTTGCTGCTGTCACCATATAACAGAAGATATCTCCTTGTTCTTTTCTCAGATTTGTTGGTAAAATATTTAAGAGCATGTTTTTCATATTTAATTCAAATTTGAGTTTGAGGATCTTTTGCATCTCTTCATGTATTTTTATCCAATACTTTTGTGCTTTCTTACAAGTCCACCACATATGGTAAAATGTTGCATCCATATTCTGACACTTCCAGCAATTTCCACTGTAATTGTTACTAATCCTTGCAATATCTTTGAGAGTAATGTACCATCTAAAAAACATTTTATACCAGTTTTCTTTCACTACCTGGCAGCCTGTAAATTTTGTGTGTGTAGTCCATAAATTTTCCCATAAATCCATTGGAATAGATTCCCTGAAATTTTGCATCCATTTTATCATACAAGTTTTTACTTTTTCCGTCTCTGTGTGGTGTTGCAGTAACATTTTGTAAATCTTCCCCAAGAGATGCGACAAGTCTCCAGATATTACTAGTTCATATTTTGTTTTTTCTCTCAGCCTGCCACCTTCTTTGATAATTTGATCCTTTAATCTTGATAGTATTTGGTGATAAGTCAGCAACAGAATATTTTTGCCATGGGCCTGGATTTCTTGCAAAGTTTTTATGTTTCCTTCTTTATCTATCAGTGATTCATAGCTTGGTTGATGAATTTTGTTCCTGACTGCTACATCATAATAGGCGTTAATGGGTGACATCACTGGGGAAATTGGTGGGCTCAGTCTATTTCTGCATTGAAACCATATTTTAAGCATACCATCTCTTACAATGTGAGTTGCATCCTGTTTACGAATAGATTTCCATGATTTCTTAATCCATAAATAATTATGGATACCTTCCTTAGCATCTGCTGTTTCCAATTTAATCAGTCTGTTGCTAGGATTCATAATCCAATCTGTTATCCAAACCAGAGCTGCTGCTTGATGATACAATTTGATATTCTGTACAGCCAGTACTCCCCTGTTTTTATCATCTTGAAATAATTTAAATCTTATCCTTGGCTTCTTCCTTTTCCATATAAAGTCATCTATAGCTTTCTGCCATCTGTTGAGAATATTTTGTTCAATGTAAATTGGAATCATTTGAAAAAGGAAATTTAATTTAGGTAAAATATTTATTTTAATAGCCGCAATTCTTCCTAACCATGAAATATCTAAATTTTGCCATCTCTGCATGTCTTCAGTTTTCTTCTTATTCAGTTTATATCCAGAATGCTGCCCGAATCTTGATATTTGCTCCATTACATAAACCAGGGAGGTATGTGGATTTGTCACTGATATAACCACTTCACCTGCATAACTTTTTATCTTATACATCTTTCCCCTCCTTTATTCCAATAATTCTACTATCTTCTCTGATTCTCACTGCCAAAACTTCAAGAGCAAGTATAAACAATACTGGTGAAATTGGACAACCTTGCCGTGTTCCTTTTGTTATTTCAATCTTCTTCATAAACAAACTGTTAACTAAGATTGCAGCTTGCTGTTTGGTGTAAATACTTTGAATCCAATTCAAAAACTCAACCTCACAATTCAGTCTATGCAACGTCTTCATAAAAAACTTCCAAGAGACGTTGTCAAAGGCTTTCTCTACATCAACAAACATAAATGCAGTTTTCCACCTTTTCGTCTTGAATGTTCAATTGCACTAAGGAGGTATCTGATATTATCTTTCATATACCTCTTTGAGCCATTATTATTGTAAATATCTTGTAATCCACATTCAATCAAGATATATGCCTGTATGATTGCAGAGTAAATGGATCATTCCCCTCTTTATGTATCAAAGTTATATTTGCTTCTTGCCACGTTGGAGGTAAGATCTTCTTAGTTTGTATCTCATTCATAACCTTTTGCAACGGTATAGCCAATATATTCTCAAAAGATTTGTAATAAGCAGCCGTGAATCCATCCAGACCTGAAGCTTTTGCAATCTTCAAAGTTTTAATTGCAGAATTTATCTCTTGTATTGTTATTGCTTGATTTAAAATAATTCTACGCTCATTAGTAAATTCTTTAATCGGTGTCTCCAATAAATATTTCTCCATTTCTTCTTCATTTATTGATTCTTCTTTGTAGAAACTTGAGAAAAAAGCTCTAATTTGTTCTTCCATTTTCTGATCTCTGTAAATCAGTTGGTTGACTTCCCTAATTCCTGGTATCCTTCTCTTCTCTGACTCCTTCTTCAGACAATAAGCTAAGCACTTTCCAGGCTTGTTTGCAGCTTTAAAATGTCTGTGCTTTAAATCAACTTTTTCTGAATTTCTTCTGTCTCCAGTAGATCCAATTTGTTCTTCAGCTGCTTAATTTCATCCCATATTCTTCTATCCCTTGTTCTTTTATGATCATGTTCTATTTTTTTCAATTTTAGGGTTAGATTATTTCTGTCTTCAAACTTAATTTTCTTCTTTTTGGATGCTATTACAAGTAAAGATAGGCTTTACTTGATTCCCAAATTGTTATAGGCTTGGCATCATTTGTCGTGTTTATTCTAAAATAATCAGTTAATTCTTGCTTGCATTTTTGCAATACATCCTCATTTGAAAATAAAATATCGTCCAATCTCTATCTTTCTCACTTATTGCCTGTTTGACATACTATCTCTATTGGATTGTGATCTGCTTGATCCTTGGGTGGATTTCTGCATTGTCTACCTGCGTCAAAAGAGTCTTAGATATCCAACACATATCTATTCTGGAGTATGTTTGATGTCTATCTGAGAAGAATGTATAATCTCTATCCTTTTTATGCAGCGATCTCCAGGCGTCCTCTATTTCCAAAATTGACATATGATTGAATACACATTTAGGCAGATTTTGTCCTGTCCTTCTAGATCTATCAATTTTACAGTTCAAGACACCATCCATGTCTCCACAAATTAGAGTATCTCCTTCTTGAAAATCTAAAAATGTCTTGAAAAATCTCTCATAAAATTTCTTCTGGCCATCATTTGGTGAATATAAAGATACCAAAGTCCATGTTTGTCCATGAGACAATCCTATTTTCAAGGCCACATATCTCCCATCAGCATCTTTTAATTCTTGCAAAATTTCAAAGTTTGAATTATTGATATATATAGCTACACCATTTTTCTTCAATTGCAGTTGAAGAATTGCAATTCTTCATGGGCACGAACAGCATTACGAACAGAAAAAACCCATGAACAGCCTAATCTGCTGTTCTCGAACGAGCTGTTCATGAGGCCCCATCCTAAATGAACAGATGCTTGTTAAAAGCCTCGTTTGTTGCCTTTGGCAGCCATTCGGCAAACCAGACAGTCTGGCACCTGCTGCAATCAATCCCCTTGGCAACCGGAGGCAAGGAGGGACTGAACTCTGTCTGAACTCCTTCTGGCTTTCCTTCTGGCTGTAACCCTTCGAAGTACTTCCAGCAGAGAGTCCTGTTTTTGCCACTGTGAAGAGAAAATGACAGCCAACAGGAAGACCCGTGGATCATGCCTTTCCCAGGGTGCAATCTCTCTGAAACTTGTCGGGGGGGGGGGGTCTTCAGAGGACAGTGAGGTTTATGCCCCCTGCAAATTTGGTAGGTATTGGACATTGGGAAGGTTAGTTTGTGGGGTGTTTGAAGGGCCCTGCCCCTTGCATGTGGCCCTTTAAACTATCAGCTGGCAGGCGGCATGGGGGAAATCCCCCCCGCCTGCCAACTGGTAGTTTAAAGAGATCTTTAAAGGACCAGGTAAGTGGGTTTGAGGGGAGGGGGCTAAGTGGGGGGGTTGTGGTTGGGGGCGGGTTCTGGCCCCCACAAATAACGAACAACAAACATGTCCGGGAACAGTTCATGTTTGTCCATGTTCGTTGTTCATTGTTCATGGATGGCACCAAACAACGAACAGGGTGTTCGGGGGGGGGGGGTCCGTTCATGCCCATGTCTAAAGATGAGTAAAACCTTACCTAATTTTTTACCTAGACAAAACTTTACCTAATTTTGATCTTTTTTAATGTGGGTTTCTTGAATGCATATAATATCTGCCCTTAATTTCTTCAATTGATTAAATGGTCTCGATCATCTAGTGGGAGAATTCAGTCCATTTACATTAACTGAAATTATCTTTATCTCAATCATTTTTCTTCCTTCTTCTTTTTCTTCTTCTGGTTTTTTTACTTGTTGCTCCTATCTCTTTATCTGAGGAGTTTGTGTCACCTCTACCCAATGATCGGTCTGTTTTTCCTAATTGCAGTTCTTGTAATAGGTCCTCGGCTTCCATAACTGATGCTACTGTTCTCTTGCCTTGACTTAAATATATTTCCAATCCAGTGGGAATTTTCCAGCAGTACCTTGTTTTGTTCTGCTGAAGAAATTTTGTCAGGTTCCCAAATTCTTTACATTTTTTGTTATTGATGTTATTGATCTTGAAATATCTATATCTCTTTCCCTTCTACTTCCAGAGGTTCTTTCCTGTGCTTCTGAAGAATAGTATTCTTTGTTTTCTTATGTGAAAAGGTAACTAATATATCTCTTGTAAGCTTATGACGAATTGCATATTTTGAGTTGTTCCCGAAAATTTGTTCAGTTTCTGAGAAATCTCCTTGGACTTTTACATAATTCTGGATCAACTTTCAAAATACATTCTCGAGATCTTGAAACCCAATTGATTCTGGAATGCTGCAAAATCTGAAATTCTTACTCCTGAGTTGAGTTTCTAATGATTCTATTCTTTGTTCTGCTTCTTTTATTGCCACTACCTGCTGTATTTGCAGCATTTCCATACGATCATGTGATTCTTACAATTCCTTATGTTGTTCTTTTATTTCTTGAATGCTTTGTTTATTTTCTTCAATTTTTTTTGTTATTCCTTGTAATCCAGTTGAAACTTCAGTCTTTACATTTTGTATATCCTGTCTAATTCCAGAGAATGATTCCTCAGCCTTTTTAATTTGGTTTGACAGATATTGTACCTCTTTATGGATCTCTCCTATTACCTCTTTTGTATTTCGGGTCAACTCCAAAGTTAGAGCTTTGAATTGCTGTGAGATAGAGGATAAAACTTTCTCAGCAATCAGGTCAATTTCATCTTCTGAGCAGAGTTCAAGTTTGCCTTTTTGTAGTACCTTTTGCCATTCTCTTGACTTTAGCTAGTCTCCTTCATCTTCTGACTTGAGGGCATTCTCCACCACCACCGTGGTCATTTTGTGTAATCTTATTGCACCAGCTGATGAGATGGTCAGCTGTTTCATCTGCTTCATTACATAATCTACATTTGCTGTCATTTGTATTCTTTTCAATTTTTGCTTTCATACAGTTTGTTCTTAATGCCTGTTCTTGTGCAGCTAATGTAAGTTATTTTTTAAGACTCTGCATAAAGGGAAAAAATGAGCCAAAATTACACACAGAACTCGATGGTTTGGCTTGTTAAAGCAGCTTCCAAATGTTGAACCAAAGCAGAGAAACAAGGCTGTAATGCCCCCTCCCCGCCCACACACACACCAAAAAGATTGTGTGAGAGCCAGTTTGGTGTGGTGGTTAAGAGTAGAGATGGGCACAAATTAAATTACGACCCAAAAAAAACGCACAGACCAGGCTGGTTCATGGTTCGTGAACCAATTGTTCGTGGCACGCAGGGCAGTGGAGGAGGCCAAAAATGGCCTCACCCCTCAAATGGCCCATATGGACCTGCAAAGTGGCAGAGGAAGCCAAAAATGGCCTTCCTGCCCCTCAAATGGCTGCTGTGGCATGGGCATGGGCTCTTCTGCCACTGCGTAGGCCCGCAGGGTGGAGGAGGAGGAGACCAAAACTGGCCTCCCTGCCTCTCAAACGGCCACCACCGTGGTGGCCGTTTGAAGGGTGAGAAGGCCATTTTTTGCTTCCTCTGCCACAGCGGCCATTTGAGGAGTGGAAAGGCCATTTTCAGCCTCTTCCGCCACCCTGCAGGCCCACACGGTGGTGGAAGAGGCTGAAAACGGCATTCCTGTTCCTCATGGGAGGAGGGGGTGGATGCCACGGGCCCACAGGGCAAGGTAAGTTTGGAGCTGGGGCTGGGATCCCCCCTGCCAGCTGATAGTTTAAAAGGACCTGCCACTTACAAGGCAGGAAAGGTCCCTTTAAACTGTCAAATACCCTTCCCTGCCATTGCTAAGTGGCCGGAAAGGGGCATTTAAACCCCATGAACCATGAACCACAAACTGGTTCATAAACTGGCCCCAGTTCATGCCAGTTCCTGGTTCCTGGTTCATGAAAACCCATGAACCATGAACCTCATGGTTTGGTTTTTTTGTGGTTTGTGCTCATCTCTAGTTAAGAGCAGCGGGACTCAGATCTGAAGAACCAGGTTTGATTCCCCTCTTCTCTGCTTGAAGCCAGCTGGGTGAGTCACAGCTTTCTGGAGCTCTCTCAGCCCCACCCACCTCACAGGGTGATTGTTGTGGGGTAATAATAACATACTTTATAAACCGCTCTGAGTAAGTGTTAAGTTGTATATAAATTGAATATTCTTGTTCTTGTTGTTTTTGTTATTTGTTTCAGTACTTACCATGCAGAGCCATGCAGGCAGTAAAGGCAGTTGGGGGCATCTTGAAGCATATTGTTTTCTTTAATAGCAAGTCTGTCTTCATATGCAACCAGTTGGCTCCAAAGGGAAGAGACTGAGCCCTTAGCATTAACTTCATTGGAGGAAAGGGGATATGTGTGTGTTTTTTCCCCCAGTGCTTCCTGGGCATTGGCATTGAGTGGTTGATAATGAAGTGCTCTGTTGCTTGCATACCCTGCCGCTGCTGCTGATTTCCCATGATTGTGTGTACCTGGCTACTGCCAACACACACCTTCTTTGGAGTCCATTGGGGTGTGAATTTTCATGTTCTTGAGAAACTCATTTGATTGATGGGTTTTTGGACAACTCAAAACACTCATCTTGATGTGTGCCTTACCCAAGCATTCCTGAGGGTCCATAAACACAGAACTCCATTGCTACATGCTCTCAAACTCAGTGGGTCAATAGGACCAGATGGGTTCCCTATTGAATAGCGTAGAACCTTTTCAGATTTTTTCATTCCAAAATTATATCATTTCTACAGTGAGATTTTTAAATATGGTACATTGCCAGCATTACTGCAGGATGTTTATATCACTGTCATTCCAAATTCAGGCAAAGACCACACTCAATGTGAAAAAGTTTGACCTATTTTTTTGATGAATGTGGACACTATGTAACAATAAATCCTCCAGTCTTTAAAGATACAAGACAACACTACAGAACTTTTTTTTTTTTTTTACTAAAGGTAGCCTTTATTCATCCCCTAGATCTAGGATATAGATTTTTTGTGACTAATTCTGTCTAATTGTTGGCAGTGTAATTCAAAAGATGCATCTCTTAAGCATATGCTTTGGACATTTCCAGTCATTCAGCTCTTTTGGAAGGAAGTTATTACTCACATTAATTTTGTATTAGAATACTCATTTATTTTTGAGGACGTTCAAGTATTGGTAAGCAATTTGCCTGGGTTTTTTTGTAATCTAACAGGTGATCAATGGAAATGAACCCTACATGCTCTTATAGTTGCTAAAAGACTCATATAACAGCACTGGAGAGACAAAAGTTCATTTCCTATCATGTATTGGCTTGAAGACCTTATAAACTTGAATCAACACTTGAATGTATCACATACCGATGGCAATTGTGTATTGTTACGCTAAATAGGAGGATCTCCTTGTGAGTTGGGGGAATTAGCATAGAAGGAGAAGCAGTGAAAGGGAATAACTGGGAACTCCACTAATATATACCAGGATTGTTCTCTTAGAGAACTCACAAATAAGCAGACAGTTGTTCTATCAGAAAAGTTGCTTTATTAACAGAGAGGTAAAAGGCAACCATACAGGAAAGCACACACAGCATACATACAAAACTAACAAGAAAATAGGGAGGAAAGTGGGGGAGAGTAGTTGGTATGGGGTGACATCTACCAGTCTAGGAGAGAGATGTCTGTAGAAACAGCAGTTTGAGTGACCAGTGCTTCACAGCAGAGAGGAGAAGGCTCAGACACACATCTGAGGATGTTTGAGTGGATTCAAGCATACACACACACACACACACTGAACACATGGTAGGGCAGCCCAATTATAGAGCAAAATATATCTTGTGGCAAAACTGACGTCCTGCTCCTACAGACAATGACTTGATGGTTGTTTCTGGAGGTAGACATTGGAGTTGGAAGAGGCTTCCTAAGGTGGACTATAGGTGTGAAAAGTGCTTGATGACATGTGATTGCTGAATGGGAGGGGCTATCAAGTCCCTGAATATCCCTGATTAGGAAGATGGGTGAGGGAAGGATAGAAGGGTGTGGAAGGTCTCTTTGTTTCACTTAAGTGTTTCTCCTGGATGTGGAGGGGCAGCTAGTCAGTCTCACACACTTGGTAATTTTCCAGCTCCAACCAAGATTGGAATCTATTCTACTTTGCTAGGCAATATTTTGTGCTTAAGGCACATGAGAAAAAGGGGTTTATGATGTTCCATATTCATAAACTGTCCTTTCAGTGTGTGAAAGGGGTCTGACTGCTAACAGTATGGACTCATTTTTAGAGATTTGGAAACCTTTTATAGAAGCCTATGTATAGATTTGCTCATAGTGTTTTTACAACAAGCATTTTTAATCTGTTTTTTATATTTTTTTTTAGCACTAACAAATTTAAAAAAAACCCAGTGGGTTGATGCTTTAGAGGGAGGATTGTGTTGTCTTTGCCATTGCATGCAAAAATAGCTGCCCCAGAGCCTTGCCTTCTTGAAAAGAAGAGTGTGCATTTGCACATGCATGGCCAACAGGGGCCAAAACTCATGAAACAAACAAACAAACAACCCCCACCCCCGATCAGTTCCAAGCCGGCACTGTCCCAGCCAGAACAAACCATTAATGAAACAGGATTCTTCTATAATCCCCAGAACTGAAACTGAACCTGAAACCTTCTAGTTGCACTTCCCTAGTCCTTCTGCCTCTTTTTTCAATATCCCTTGCATTAGCCAATTCCAGTTGTTACTCTTGTAACAACTGGTGGTCCTGCAGGTACCCGAGTCCACTATTATTAAGTGCTTTGTAGGTGATAGCCAATCTTCAGTTGAACCTGGTGAGAATACTTAAGGGAAATACTAAGAGAATACTTAGGGAGAAAATTATTCTTGTCTCTCTCTGGATGCTTAATGTTCTATTCCCTATTCAACATTTATTTTTGTAAATATACAGAATATATTTATACAATATATACAAGATAAACTTCCATAAGTAACTCACCTTTTTAATGGTCACTCCTAAAATTTCCAAAGTGAGTTAGGGGAATGGTGAGCCAAACATACAAAACAGTTGGTCAGACTGTCTCTATGCTTCTCAGTTGTCAAACAGCATTCTCTATATACAGATGTTTTAAGGAGAATGGACAGAGGTTAGCATGGAAGTGAAATGGAAGATTTCCCCCCTAGCAGCTTCTCATTTATCCTTCTTTAATTCATTGTTAAAACCATGGTAAGTGTTTGAATGGGAGACCACCAAAGGATGACTGCAGAGGAAGGCAATGGCAAGCCACCTCTACTCATCTCTTGCCTTAAAAATCCCATGATGGATTGCCACTTGACTGCTCTTAATTACTTGTGTGTATACACACTAGGGGTGTGCAAAAGGGGGAAAATGAGCCAAAAGACACCCCAAAATCACTGTTTCTTTTTTGTTAAAGCAGCTTCTGGAATGGTGAACCAAATCCAGGAAACCAAGTTATAATGGCACACTCCCACCGAAAAGTTTGTGAGATTCGTTTTGTACCTCGTTTTGCACTAGGCATTGAGTCTGCAAGGCAGCTGTAATAATTTAAGTGTGTGTGTGTTTCTTTAAATGCTTGGTGTGTTACAGATGAAGAATGGGGGTGAAAGAGAGGGATGAGTGAGTGAGGCAATTGGTTGATGACTGAGAATATGGGAGGAGCTTAGAAGTGTGACTGAAGTGAAATCTGATCGTACAGTAGCAGCATCCTGGGGCAGAGTTGTTAACTGGCCTTCTATGGCCTAGTTAAGCCCTTGCCTGCGAGAGAAGATCTTTTACTAGTTTGGTCTGGGAAGATACCTCCAATGGAGAAGAAAATAAACCAAACAGCCAATTCGTAAGGTTATAACATTTATTCAGATCAAATCTCTTCAAAAATCATAATACAGAGCTCTAATAAAGCAAGTTGTAACATGTGGGAAAGTGTGAATTACATAGAGTAGAAATTTAGGACTCAGTTTATTTCTTTTAATAAAAGGCCAGCAGAAGCAAATGTAGCAGTATTTAAAATATATATTGTCATAGCATAGCATAGCAGCAGTACATATAGCAATATTGTCATAGCATAGCAGAGTATCTCACCAATCCAAGATGTCTGTATTCAGGAGGGAGAGCATCACCTTTCCTTCTGGACAGTGTACCTGCAAAATAGAGGTGAAGTGGAAAGTAGTTTATTTCCTTCCCCCCCCCTTCTTACCTCCATCATGCTTCACATGTCCATCTTTATACTCTTTTGGGCACATCTGCCCAACTCTCTCAACCAATCAGATCTCTTAGACTCTATCTCATCTTTGGCAGAAAAAGTCCCGTACTTTGCAAAAATCTGCAAAATAACTGGGTCACTTTAAGCTATTTCAGAACTTGCTGTTGTTGCTCAAATTATGACAACTCATTTCAAATACATCAACATAAATTCTCTGGGTGTATTTGACCTGTTCCTTAAGTCAACTATGTTCCATTGCAATGTCCACTGCAACTTGTGACTGTGTAAATATCCCATCATGACCCTGTTTACTTATATAACTACTATCTTGGTAGCTTATAAGACTAAGTATGAATATAACTTATATAGATATATTATTATTTTAATTTCAATTTATAAACCACCCATCCTCAGGGGCTCTGGGCGGTGAACAACAGTTAAAATCAATAAAAACAACAAGGGGCGTGGCGTCGCGGCGGAGAGGAATGGACGCATGTTAGGAGTGCTCCGACTCTCCCGACTCTAAAACCTCACTAAATAACACTACGAGGGGAAATAAATCAAGAAAAATAATGCTCACAAACTCTAACAAGAAAAAGAAGAACAATCCGATGGCGGTGAAAAACCTACAATCTTTCTTTGCGGCCTCAGGAGAAATGACGGGGAAGGAATGCGGCAGAACAGAGGGAAAAAAAATGGCGTAACTCGTCGCAACAGAAGGCGCTATTGAGGTAATCCACCCAGAAAACTATTTGGATCCCCAACTAGCGCAATTAAAACATGATATTATAGACCAAATGGCCAAACTTATTAGCCCGATCACAGCTCAACTTACAGAGATAAAACGAGATTTACAATCAGTTAATTGTACAGCTGAAAAAGCTATGGAAGTGAGTGTGCAGGCTCAACAGGACGTCACCGACATGCAGAAAGTAATTACAGAACAACAGGACAGACTAATGAAACTTGAACTTAATGCCAGACAAAATCAGATTAAGATACGGGGGATGGAAGAAATGCACACGTATAACACAGATCTCACAAGCTTCATTGCCAACTGGATAGCTAAACAACTACAGCTTTAGGAAGGAGTCTACCCCTACATCACAAAAGCCTACCGAGTGGGACCCTATCACCAAAGTAAAAATAAAGATCGTCCGAGAGATATAATCATCGAAATACCAGATCAAAGAACAAGAAGGAAGATAATGGAAGAAGCCAGAGTAAGGGGATCATTCAAATATGAAAGCAAAATGATATATATTTTCGCTGATCTGCCAAAGGAAGTGCTTGCCAAAAGAAGAGAACTCAAACCAATTTCTGAGACTCTGCAAAGAGCGAACAGAAGATATAAATGGCTGGATCAATGCAAACTTATGGTCTTGCACCAAGGCAAAAGGTATATAGCAACGAATGTTGACACAGGACTAGATCTACTGAATGCAGTTGGACTGGAAACCCCAATGGAGACGACCAAGCAAAACCAGAAGAGAAAATCCTCTGATCTACTATCTCCTCAGAAAGGGAGCAAGATCCCAATCAGAGACGCTTAAGGGTTTTTTTTTATTTCTATTGCTGTCTCTCAACGTGCTGGTAAATGATCGTTAGTATAACAGCCTGATTGAAGGAAAAGTAGTGTATTTGTAAATGGAGGTAGAAATTCAGAGGTTTGTGGGGGAGGGAGGGGGGCTCTTAACTTAGCTCACATAACTTTACTTAGCTCTCATAAGTGGACAAGGAGGGAGGTTGACTTCCACAAACGGTGAGTGTAGCTAACTCACCAGTTTGAGAGAGTTAAAATTGAATAAATCTTAAGGGAAAAACAAAATAGAACATTGACCTTATAACCCACTAAGTGGTATTACTCAATTCATTATAGCACAAGTGGTCTTAGGAAGGGTGGGAGGGAGGAAAAGGGGAAGGGGGAGGATTTGGGGAAAGTTAATTAACGGCATATAGTAGCCAAATAGATTTATATAGTTAGTAATTTCAACAATAAGAATAAGGAATAATAATAATAATAATAAAAAACTTAAAAAACAAAAAATTAATAAAAGGGAAAGAATAAAGAAAAATCATATAAGCATATAGATATATACATCTATACAAAAAAAAAGCCTTTAAAGTTTACATTTTATAGGTTGTTGTTAAAACTCACTATCATAAAAGGGGAGGGAGGAGAGTAAAATAAAAAGGGGGGAAGGGGGGTTAGGGTGGCGGTAGGGAGGGGGAGGGGAAAAGGTTAAACTCAAAGCAGATTGTAGATAGCAACAAAGAAAGAAAGTCAAAAGAAGGAGGGAAGGAAAAAAGAAAAAAAAGAGATAATAATAGGAAAGACCATAAAGGGGGAAAGAATAATTGCTCAAGGTGTATATACAGCAAGGAACCGATTCGGGATTAGGAGCGGGAGGGGTATAATTGGTGCAACTGGACTAGACTCTAAAGATCAGAACGGTCCATAGTACAAGAAGAAAGGAAAGTTTGTAATGTATAATAGCTATAAATTAAATTGAAGTGGGTGGTTTAGACATAATATTTTTGAAATAGCATATTAGGGAAAACATTGTGATATCAGTAACACCTTGTTAATAACTATAATATAACGATTTATTAAGAAAGTATAAGTTGAGTTACAACTTTAAACTATTGATTGTTCCTTTAAGGTCATTATTGTTAGTCTTTATACTGCTTAAAAAAAAACAAACAAAAAAACAGTACAAAAGACCTAGATATTGCATCTATTATTGAAGAAGGATTGTTCAAAAAAACCGGTATTATAAAGAACAACTGCATATAATTGGGAAAACTCAAATTACAATAGGGATTATAAAATTAAAAAGCCAAGTCGAAACCTATAGAGTGATACATCAATACTAGTAAAAAAGTAATAATAAAATAACGATAATAATAATAATAATAAAAATAAACAAAGAATAAGACACAAGTATTTTTTTTTTCACCCCAACTCAAAAATGTGTTCTAAAATCAAGGCTTTAACTTTTAATGTTAGAGGGTTGGGGAACCCAATAAAAAGAAGGAGAGTAATCTCGAATCTAGCCCATACTAAGGCACAAATTATTTTTTTACAAGAGACCCATTTGCGGCACAACAATATCGACTCATTAAAAGCTAGATGGATACAAACACAATATCACGCGGCTGGCAACTCCAAATCAAGGGGTGTAGCCATTCTAATTACAAAGCATATACAATTTCATCATACTAAAACTCTTAAAGACAAAAAAGGCAGATACATCTTTGTTAAAGGGACAATAGGGGAACATAAAATCACGCTAGCCTCGTTGTATGCTCCAAACATAAATCAATTAGACTTTATAGAGGAAACTTTACAAAAACTAACTACATTCCAGGAAGGAGACTTGATAATAGGAGGTGACTTGAACTACATAATAAAACACCACCTAGACAAGTCGAACTTCAACAAACCACACACAAAACACATTCATAAAACAACAAAACTAGCAGCTATTCTACAGAAATATCACCTAATAGACACATGGAGGCATTACCATGAAGGAGAAAAAGATTTCACATATTATTCACAAAGACATAACACATATACAAGAATCGACTACATGTTGAGCTCCAATACCATGATAGATAAAGTAGAGGAAATTGAAATAGGAAGCAATACGATCTCAGACCACGCATGGGTAACAATGATAATTAACCTAGACGACAAATCTCAGTATAATAAACAATGGTGCCTACCAAAACATTTATTATTCAACCAATACGCAACCAAAGAAGTTGGGAAAATAATAGAAACAGCTATCACAGAAAACTTATCTGAAGAAATTGGAACGCACATACTTTGGGACACAATTAAAACAGTAGCTAGAGGTCACATAATAGCCCTTACAGCTAAAATAAATAGAGAAAAACTGAAACAAAAGCAAGAGTTAATAAGCAAGATTAAGACTTTAGAAATCAAACATAAACTAACAGGTAGCAAAAAAACATATAAAGACCTTTTAACACAAAGGAAAATCTTAGAAACCTCGGAAAGTCACGCGATATATAAACAGTTGCTAGCGGTTAAGCAGTCACACTGGTCCAATTCACCAAAAACTCTTCGCTTATTAGCATACAAAGTAAAACAAAGAAGATCACAAAACCATATCAACAGAATCTATAACAGTAAAAATGTACTACAGAATAAATCAGAATCAATTCTTAAGGTCTTCAAAGACTACTACACGCAATTATACTCTTCAAAAAACCCTGATCAAACTAAAATAACTCACTTTCTAAATTCCCTAAAAAGTCTAAAGAAATTAGAGGACATACACAGAAAACTTCTAGAAAAACCTATTACCGTTCAGGAAACAACAAATGCAATAAAAAATGCTAAAAATAACAAAGCTACAGGACCGGATGGCTATCCGGCAGAATTTTATAAAAAATACACAAATTTATTGGCAACGCACCTAACTAATTTAGCCAACTCAATTCTAGACAAAGGTAAAATGCCACCTACTTGGGAAAGAGCTGACATCATTGTTATACATAAGCAAGGGAAGGACCCTCTGAAAGCTGCATCCTATCGACCCATATCACTACTCAACCACGATTATAAAATCTTCACCTCTATCATAGTGAATCGTTTAAATACATTTATATCCAACTACATACACACAGACCAATCTGGATTTATTCCCAACAGAGACATTACAGATAATATTTATAAATCATTAAACCTTATAGATCACTGTAATCATAATAACAGGGAAGCTATTTTGCTATCACTAGACGTCAAAAAAGCTTTTGACTCGGTAGAACTACCATATCTCATACAAACACTGTCACACATGGAATTTGGAGAAAAATTTCTAAATATAATTAATGCGATTTATCATCAACCAATAGCAAACATCAAGATGAACGCTAGGTACTCAGAAAACATATACATTAAAAGAGGCACAAGACAAGGTTGCCCCTTATCACCCTTATTATTTGCGCTTGCCCTAGAACCCTTCGCAGCTGCTTTGAGAGAAAATAATCATATAAAGGGAATAAAGGTTGGCCCCACAAAATACAAAATCAGTTTGTTTGTGGATGACATGTTGCTCTACTTGACTGAACCATTAATCTCGTTGTCCCACCTTGCATCTCTACTTGTAAATTTTGGAGCAATATCAGGATTAATAATCAATCAAACAAAATCCTACTATCTCACTATTAACACCCACAACAAAATGACCCAACAAATAAATAAATTGTATAGTTTCCAGTGGTCCCCGTCACACCTAACCTACTTGGGTGTTAATGTCTCTCCGAATTTGAATGAATTGGTAAAATTAAATCACCTCAAATTAACGAACCAAATTAAATCAGACATTGCAAATTGGAATAAATTAAAACTCACGTGGTACGAAAGATTTCATTTAATAAAGGCTTTTATTTTACCAAAATTTCTCTATATGTTCAGAGCGATCCCTCTCACTATAAACAGATCATTAATAGCACAATGGCAAATACTGCTTAATAAATTCTTATGGCAAAACAAGCACCCGAGAATTGCCTTTAAAACCATGAGAAGGAAAGCAACAAGTGGAGGTTTCAATTACCCGGATTTATTTTTATATCAATCAGCAGCAAGACTGGTCAATCTCCTACAAATAACATCCAACTCCGTTTCGCCGGATTGGATTAAGATATCACAATCCCATCTACAACACTGGGACCTCACAGACACAATTTGGAATAAAACAAATAATAGACCACAAGGTACCAAAAATAGTTTTATGATATCGTCTATATTGAAGACGTGGGACCAATTTAAAATCAAAATTATTCCAAAACTGTCCAGATTTTCGACATTTATAAATCAAGAATGGTTCTCGCCGGGGTGGAATCAGTCACTCATCCTAAGTCTGCGACAAGCAAAGGTTACTAGGCTAATTGATATCGCCACACAGTCAGGGCTAATAGAGAAGATAGAAATAGAGAAAAAACTAGGACAAAAATTACAATGGTTTAGTTACCTACAACTCTCACACATGACAGAAATAATAAAACTAAGAAACATCATGAAAGAACCTCTGACAGACTTTGAACATATACTAAACTCACCTTCATATCAAAAAAAAGGGATGATAGCTAAATTGTACAAAATATTGTTAAACACAGTGGAGAATAAACATCTTAGCTGCCAAAACAGCTGGAGCAAGGACTGTTCCATTGAAAAGTCCGCAGAGGTTTGGAAGGATATATGGTCATCCGGCATATTTAATTCAAAAGTCATTGTTTATTTAATAAATAAAAAAAATCAATAAAAACAAGAAAACAATAATTCTAAAATGAACATGCAATAAACAATAATGAAATAAATTAACCAAATACATTAAGGTGCAATGGTGGAGAGACCCCCCCACCCCAAAGGTGGGAGGCCAACATGGCACCGCCCCCTTCAACCACTGAACATCTGGCAGAACAGCTGTGTCTTACAGGCCCAGCGGAACGATAATATGTCCTGCTGGGCCCAGGTCTCCATTGACAGAGTGTTCCACCAGGCTGGGGCCAGGACTGAAAAGGCTCTGGCCCTGGTTGAAGCGAGGTGGGCTTCCTTAGGGCAGGGGACCACCATATATGATTATGAATATATGATTACTGTATGATTCTGTATTAATAGGTTTATGTATATGTATATGTGTAATGTGTAAATGAATGGTAGCACTTATAACTTGTATTAATGAACATGACTACATAACTAACTGTAAATGAAGTTTAGCAACCTGCAAAAAGGAACTGGACTCTCTCTATTATGTGTTCAGACTAAAGGAGTTTGTGTTGTTTTAAAGAAAGGACCTTAAATTGTTTCTATCAGAATGAGATACTCACTATAATTTTGAGGCTTTCCTAACAATAATAAATAGCCTTTTAACTATTCCACTCCTTTCCTGTGTGCGTGTGTCAACAAACAAATTGGGGATTTCCAGGGGAATAGATTGTATTGAATATGCAACTTAAATAAGTGTAAATCCTAAAAACTGCAGAGAGGGAAAAAGCAGACGGTTAAAATTGTCTTCAACTTCTTCTCGATCTAATCCCCTCAGCCACCATTTGAGGTCTCTCCATAACTATTAAAGTAAGGTCTGTTTTCCAGAAATCATTAACTCAATTTGGAGGTTTAAGCCATCAAAATTCTCCCAAGCCATTCGCCAAAGCAAATTCAAGCTACTTCACATTTCAACTGTGACCATGGTTCTCTGCCAGGTTACCATAACTTTTCTGGCTGGGTCTTCTGTCAATAACATTTGCAACTATTTGCACAGCCTTTTTTCCAGAGCAAAGGTAGCCTACAGAGTGAAAATTGTTCCTTGAGCACCAAAAAATCAGCCCTAGAACAGCATCAAAATCTATAGGCTTTGAGCGTTAAGCCTCATCCATTGGGTCTAACAGAGTGAACTGTGTGTCTGAGAGAGAACATTCAATCTGGGCAAAGTGAGCAATCTGTGTGGAAGCCTGAGGGGATTTTCATTCTAGTTCAGGCAACCTGTATGGAAGCCTGAACTGTCTGTGTCTGAGAGAAAACATTCATTCTGCCTAAAGCAGGCAAACTATGTGTGTGCCTGAGACAGAAAGTCTATGTATATCTGAGTGAGAGATTGGTCTATCTAAATCAGGCAAGCTGTGTGGAAAGGCCTGAAGGAATCTAAGAAGACCTGTGATGAGAATTACATTATGTGACTGAGCCTATGTAAAGAAACTATAAGAACAGATAATTATCTTTGAAACCATCAAGCTTAAGAAATAGCGCTAAACCAATATGCTTCATGTAAAAATAAAAGGGTTTTTTTTTTTGTTTACCCCAGAGTATATGTGATTCCTATATATCCCATTCCTATCCTCAGGGCCACATAGTCTCACAAAGGAGCCTGATGCTTGGGCACATTATTCAGGGGGAAATTTAAATTAACTAGTCTAGAATATAATTCCTGGTGGCAGCATTATCTACTCAGAGGGTGTAAGAAGAAGAGGATTTAAGGCAAAAGCTAACTACATGACAGAAAGGGAGTTGTGACAACAGCATTTTGTTTTACTTATCAGCATCAATTGGATTCCAAGGGGAGAGAGCCCTTAATTAACACTATTGGCAGGTGTCATGGCCCAGTCTGAGAGGGAGGTCTCCTCTGGAGGAGAGGAGCCTCGTGTAGCCAGCCAGGACTTCTCAGGAGAAGAAGAGTTCTGTGTAGCCAGCCCTAGCCCTGACTCAGCAGAAGCCGGCAATCAGGAGCAGCAGCTGCTGGCTGATCAAAGCCCACAGCCAGCAGCTGAGACACCAGCACCCTCTGGCCTCCACAGGGGAAGCTCAGTCAGGGACTGGCAGCACCACAGGGGAAGCCCAGCCAGGGGCTTCCACCCCCCCAGGTTCACCCACGCCTAGAGAGCGCCGCAGACAGCGCCAAAGACTGGAACTGCAGGAGAGACGGCGCAGTGCTTGTCTCCTGAGCCGACGCCAGCTGCTGGAGAGTGATGATGAGTAGCATCAGGATGGAGCCCCAGCAGCTGGCTGAAAACCACGCCTGGCTATAAAAGCCAGTCAGGAGCAACTGCCAGGCATGGAAGCAATGTGTCTATTCCCTGTAACCATGCTGTGTTCTGTGAACCTTGCTTGTGCCTGCTTTTGGACCTAACGCCATCTGTGACTGACCTTGGACTGTGCCTGACCTCGCTCTTGGACTCACTCCTGACATTATCTCGTGCTCTGACCACCGGTTTGACTTGGCTTTTGCTCTTGGAACTCCCTTTTGACTTTGGCCTTAAGGTTTGGACTGGAACCACCTTGCTTGGGCTAGCCCAGCCTGTGACAGCAGGAATGGGGAATGGCGCAATGCACAAGAGTGCATCCCTTGCCCACCCACCCCCATCGCTACCCAGGAAGTGACATTATCTCACTGCCAATCAAGTCCTCGCAAGGGGAGACCTCTCCGTGCCTATGAGCTTAGGAAACGTTTGGAAGGGAGACTTCAATCATAGGCTTCAGTTCAAAAGAAGGGAGTGAGCACTATTGGATAACATGAGATTTACATCTGAGAAGACTGGCTGGGGTGCATCTTAGTTTGTTTTGCACCACTGCTCAGGCATTGGTCTTTCTCTTTCACCTCAATCAATCTCTGTGAGGAAAAGTATCTTGATGTGTGTGGGGGGGGAGGGGGAGAGATGGTCTTTTCAATCAAGCAGACCAATCAAAAAGCCCTGGAAGACTTCAGTCATAGGCTGCACACTTCTCTGGGACTAAGCACAAGGAAACATGGCACCAAAGGTAATAATTTATTGGCAGTACAGGAAAAGTAAAAAGTGAACAGATAGTAGGATCCTTCTTCAGGATCTGTTTTTGTGTGTGCGTGTGTGTGTAGTGTAACTGAGGAAAAACTCAGTGGACCAATTGTGTGGAGGGAGGACTGTGTTCTGTGAAATTTTGGTGCAGGTAAACTGTTCCAAAGAGCCTGGACACCCTCATTGCAAAGGACAAGTCTCAAACAAAGAATAATGAAAAAAACCCAAATGGATTAGATCCCAGCTGGCGAAGTCTCATCTGGAAAAAAACCAGTAACAGTGCACAGTTGGTTCAGAACCTCCATATCTAAAACCAAAACTGATTTTTTTTCAGTGAGTGCCTCCAATACACACACATATGTATATATAAACACAAACTTACACACAAACACATCTCTGCCTCTCTCTGAATGAAGATATTTGAACTGCAAATGCAGCATTTAATTTTATATCTTGTTCAAATGGGTTTAAATCAGGGGGGCTCACAAAATAGTACACCATCTCAGTGTCTTGAAAATTATTACAGCTGAAAAAGCCTTTTTGGCCTTAAAAAAAAAAGGTCAAAGCCCAGTACAAAGTGATAATGGATTTTTCCTCCCTCAAGAATAGATGTTGTCACAGATTTTGTACTATGATTGAACAATCTGACACCACTACCTTTATGTTAGTTTTGAAACAGATGCACCCCAGTTATAAAGAGCAGGAGCAGGAATATAATAATAAAAAAGAGCAGGAGCAAGAATCACATATAAAATGAATGCACAGCTGATTCTTTGCTCCATACAGATGGTAAGACCATTCAGCTCCCTTGCTTATTTTTAGAAGCTCATTATAATTGACTACTATTGTATAAGTGTTATCCATAATATTTAGCTCTGTGTTAGCCTAAGAAGTGTTAGTAGCCTGAACAACTTTTGATTGGTAAGGTGGAATGCAGTCAAATAGCCATGGAAGCCCACACAGTGTTCAGTAAATATTTTGATTTTGCTGCATACTTGAGGATAGAGTCAACCTGTCCACTAGGTGGCTTAGGTGATTGCCTAGGGTGCCAATGTAGGAGGGGCACCATCCAGCCCTGTTGCCCCTCTCCAACCCCTAAAAGCATTGGGATCTGCTCCAGTGGGTGCACTCAGTGCCTATGTATAACCATCAAGGTCTCTTCTTCCTTCCCTCCCTCTTTTGAGGGGGTGGGGTGGGGCTGGCTAAACCCTCTTCTCTTCCTCTTCACTATTTTCTCCCTTATCTTGGTTGTATACTTCTTACCATCTTCTTACTTGCCCCAGTGTGAAAGGAAGAAAAGCAGGCTTTGTCTTTCCAACATCCCCCAGTGCAGGGGGACAAGGAGAGCACGTGCCCTCATCTCACCACCTCTGCCTCCCTGGAATTTGGGGGTAGAGGTGGGGTGGAGAGCAGGCACAATCTTCCTGTCTTCCCTGCCTCCCCAAAGTACAGGGGGAGAAGAGACAAGGTGCCATCTTCCTGCCTCACCTGTGGGGGGATGAGGAGAGCAGGTGCCTCTTCTATCATCCTGAAGCCTACTCATATTGTGTAGGGGAGTGAAGAACAGACAATGTCTTGTTGTCTCCCATATATCTCTGACTGCAGGGGGGCAAACAGAGTGAATGCTGTTTTCCCATTTCCCAGAGCATGTGGGAGGTAAGGGAAAGCTCCTTCTTCTAGCTGCTTTATGGTAGTGCGTGTGTGGGGGGGGGGGGGTTGACTTGGGCACCCTTGCTGAGGGTACCCAAAGTGCTGGGGATGGCCCTGCCTGGGACTGCCAAAAATTAGAATTTCTTCTGCTCCTTTCAGGTTACAATACACAGCTACAATTGGCTACAATGGTCCTAGATTTTAGACAGCACATAGATAAGTTACCTTCAGCTAATGCTTTCAACATTACAGAAAAAAATGTACTCTCATGTTTTTGCCGCTTGACAGTAATGACTTTTCTGCTATTTTTGAGCAGAAAATATATAAATGAAAAATACTTGCCTGAATACTTGGCCAGTAGCAGCACCTGAGCGTGTTTTTTCAGTTTACATTGATTTGTCACATCTTCAAACGTTTCTAAAATTCATGGATACCGTATCTACTGTGGAAACATAGGCTCTTGCCTTTTTCTTTTTCTTTTGAGGTTCAAAACACAACTGAAGGTTTATTTACAGTAGGTAAAGTCAGAAGGCAGGTAGGCAGGTGTTGGAACTGAAGAAACAGAAAGGTTGGCTCTTGGCTTTTTCCATCACCAGTGATGTCAAATTTTGGCACTGAAGTCCAGAGCCATGGCTCACAGGCTCAGGGGTGGGGGAAGTTCCTTCAAGTTACACTAGGTGCATTTATCTGTGAAGATGGTGGAATGGGATGAAACGAGCTTGTTGAATATTCGTTCTGTGCTTTATATTGGAAGTCTATTATTCTCTAAACACACTCCTTTGAGTCCAGATTCTATAATTACCTAATTTCACCACTGTCTGTAACTTATATAAGTATCAAACTAAACGTTATAGTAAGTGCATCATTTTTGTCAAAATATATTTTTTGGCCATGAGAAACAGCTTTTTCTCTGCATAGAACTCTGTGGGATTAGCTACACTATAAACTTATTTCAATGTTATCCTAATATAATTGCCTTGGCTGCCACCCGAAAGACTCCTCAGAATCACAATTCAATGAGGGTGTTGAGAATTTTCTGCTGCAAATCTCTAGCCTTCCTCATGAGATTTTCCTAAGGAGATGGAATGACTATTAAACCATTTTCAATTTGTGGTGCTGAGATGTGCCTTGGGGAACAATAGTGACCAAGATAGGAAAGGGAGAGTTAAAAAGACAAGTTGAATGAGGTAAGTGCTATGGAACGACTCTCCAAGGGTTCAGTTATATTCAGGGTGAACCAAGAAACAAGAACATTGGATTCCTTTTTGTGGTAATATAATTACTCCATTTTCATTTTTTAATAAATACATCTGTGCACAAGAGAGAAACAGTGAGGACAAAACTAGAAGGAGACAAGATAGGATGCTTCATTTAAAAAGATAGATGTCTCCTGAAAACAAAAAGAGCATCCAGTAAAAGAACTCTTCATTGGAAAAGCATAGCAAAATACTAAGTATTTTTCCACTAGCAAAGGGTAATATAGAAATATAATTAAATCTCAGAGGCCCTTTTTCATCTCATACAGCTTTACTCTGAGTGGAAAACAAGCACTGAAGCTGCCCCAAAAGACACCTTCAGATTTGCCATTGCCTCAAATACAAAGATGAGAAATGAAAGCATTGCATTGATTTGTTCTTGGTTTTATGACACTTCATTGAGGAGGAAACGGGGGGGGGGGCTACCAAAGCCGTTTAAAGGAAATGTCACAGATAAGAGTAGATTTTCAAAACAAAAACCTACAATAACTCTTTTGCAGTTTTCTTTACCACCTTTTCAACTGGTCAGCATATCTGTACCTTTAACAAAAGCTATATGTGCAGATATTTGTTTGGAATAATGTTTCTTTTGTTTTTAATTTGTGTCGTTTACTTTATTTATAGTTCATCTTTCTTACTGGGATTCAAGGCAGATTACATAGTGCCAGTCAATGCAATCAAGATAATCAATAATCAATGCAATAATCAATGCAATAAAGTATAGATTGCAGGAATTTGAAATGAACAGAAATCCAATACAGAACTCAAACAATACTGAAACAAAGCATAAACAATTAAAATCACATATTAAATTATTCAGAAGTTACCCAGTAGGAGAAAACTTACAGCAACATACAGTACATAATAGCATAATCCACTGTCCCTGCCCCTTTACAAAGCATCTCTCAGAACCATTTCCTTACAGTACAGCCCTCATTCTTGTGTAAGAAAGCCCTCCTTGATTAATTTAGTTTTGCATCTTTGTGGAAAGCCAGGAGAGAGTGAGTCCTCCTGATTTAATCAGGCAAGTCATTCCATAAGGTGGGTGCCACCACAGAGGACGCATGTATACAAGCAGTTGTTCATTTGCCCATTTGCAGGGTTACACTTCCAGAAGGTCCTGTTATGATAAGAAAAGTTGCCACGGTGGAGCATAGGGAGAAAGGCAGTCCTGCAGATATTAGGGATGAAAGCCATGAAGGGCTTTGTATGTGATAGACAATACCTTGAATGAAGCCCAGTACCTGATGGTTAGCCAATGGAATAACTGCAGGATGGGAGTAATATGCATCCTCCAATTGGCTTCTGTTAATAACTGAGCTGCAGCATTCTGCACCATCTGGAATCTGTGAGCTGACTTTGAAGGGAGACCTACTTGGAGTGCATTATAGTAGTCAAGTCTTGATGTTACCATGGCATGGATCCAGGTGGCCAGATTAGCCATGTCAAGATAGGGGACCATCTTCTGGACTAGATTGAGTCGGAAGAAAACCTTTTTTGCAGCTGCATTAATTTGCTTCTTTGGCAGCAATGGTGGATCCAGTATAATCTCTAGGTTGTTAACCAAGTCAGCCAGGGTCAACGAAATCCCATTGAAGGTGGGATGCACCATGTTGTTCAAATTTGTCACCAACCACATCACTTCTGTCTTGTCTGCCTACCTCTATGTTAAGAAAAATTTTGTGTTCTAACTTCTGCATATCAAGCTGCTGTTACTTATAGATTTTAAAAAATTAATGATTAAAAATACAAGAGCAGGTCAGGTCAGTTTCTGCTCAGATGGCACAAGATGTGTACTAGCTGTGTTTGTCTGTATCAGTAGAAAACAGCAAGAGACCAGTAGCACCTATAAGACTAACAAAATTTATTGTAGGGTATGAGCTTTTGTGAGACACAGCTCACTTTGGATACAGCTAGAATGTGAGTCCATCTGTCCTTATATCTTGGAGAGTGGAGTTATTTCAGAAGACAAATGACAATAGCAGGTAAAGGACAAATTGCCAGTGAATGACAATAGCAGACACGATTGGATTAATGTACAGAAATCAGCATTGGTAATGAGACAAGACATCTAGCTCTTGATTCAGTCCAGGTGGGTGCATTGTCTTGAGCTTCATTATCAGTTGTAATTCAGCAGTCTCTCTTTCTAACCTCCCTTTGAAATTCTGTTGCAGGATAACTATTAGTTTTAGGTCATCAGCTGAGTGTCCTGGAAGGTTAAAGTGTTCACCCACTGAATTATTCAAGTGGGCTTTTTACTCAGCTAGGAGGCCTGTACTACAAGGAGTTGGCCTCATACAGATCCATCAGTAAAGGGATAGGAAGGGGCCACAGTCTTTACTACTGTTGCTGTAAATATACATGGACCATAGATGGCTTAACTCAATAAAAGAAACCACGTCCTCCAGTTTGCAAGATATGAGCAAGTCTGTTAATGATTGGACATTTTGGAGGTCTTTCATTCATAGGGTTGCCATAGGTCGGAGGCGACTCGATGTCACATAACACACACATAGACTCCACTACTATTGCTATAGGTATGATCCAATTGGGTAGATCCTGTGTTCTTTCATATGTCCATCGCAGAATTGCTTACGCTGTATTTCAGCATTTCTTCAGCTCTGTTCTGGATTTCTCTGCTTTTCTAAAAAAAATCTTTACATTACATGTTTTATTGGCATGTCTTTGATATTGACTATACTGAGTCTCAGTGAGAAAGGTAGACTACTACTAATATTAATTAATTAATTTCCTCAGAATTTCAGCAACTCAGGTTTAGCAAAGCTTATTATTATCAATGAGCAAATCGAACCAGGACTTAGGTTCTTTTGCCAGCAACCTATACAAAAGTACTTATATCAGAATTAGATTGAAATCTAGGATGATTATTTGAAACACTGCAGATTGAAACTTTCATCTGTCTTCCTTTACATTGTTGTAATCAAAGTTCAAGTTGCAAGGAGGTAGTCAGAGGAGGAGCCAAGTATTGCTTTTTTGATATTCAAAAGTTACCAAGCAAGAAGATGTGTGTTGCATATTGCTAAGGAAACAATATGGATATGGGATATTTTGCAGCAACATCATTTTCATTCCTTTGAAATGCCAAAATTAATGCTTGGCACCCTGCTTCTCATATTTGAATTCAGCAAATACGATATGCCATAATTATTAGCATTACTATTCTTTGGCATGATCCAGCACATTTAAGTACTTTTAAAGTCCCATTGCTTCAGAAGGAGTACATATTTGCTGAGCTCTTTACCACTGAGGTCAATAGTCCCTGGAAGTGCTTTTCTTTAGTTGGATCATGTCATTTTCTTTAGTGTATAAGTTTTCACTGTTCCTATGGGGCTCAGGGCCAGTGAATGCTTTATGAATGAATGCTTTATCAGCTCCATGCCCATGTGAGGTTACTATGGCCTAGATCATACTAGTTCCGTGAATTAGTAGGAAAACCTTTCAAAAAAAACAAGGCCCAGTGCAAATCCTATTTCCCCTCCCAGTCATTCTACTAGGGCTACTTCAAGGTATTTTATCCTCTGGGCCTACACCATCACCCCAAGGCAAAACTAGAGGCTTGGAAAGGGCCTACAGGGGCCTCAGAGGTATTGCCAGTCTTCTCCTATGACTGGATGAGAGCTGAGCCTCCTTACTGAGCCACACCGAGTACTTGATAGAGTGGTTTGGTCAGAGAACTGGCCCTGCTTGGGCAGCCTACAATGGGATAGCAGGGAGCACTTAAAAAGAAATAGAGTAGGATGCACCTGTGTCGATCTGGAAAAGATGGTTCAACTTTACTCCTAATTGATTTAGGAATAAAGGGATAAAGAATTGTACTGAATGGTAATAAAATAATAAAACAGTTTTCTATTGTTGAGAATAATGAGACAAGTGTCACTGAATCAAATAATTTGTGAGTTGTGACCTGAATCATAAGCATAATTCTGGCTCTTGGAAATGATTCCTTGATCATCACTCAGATGTTCTGTTATATCCTAGCCCCACAAAAACCATTGAGCTCAAATTACTCTGTATTATGTATATGGATTTTCAAGTATTACAATCTAACAAATTACCAAATCAAAATGTCTTTATGTTATAGCCTAGGAAACAGGGATCAGTACTAAAAGTAAAAAGGTTCATGAGAAATATATTTTACTGGAGGTTTGAACAGTACCAAAACCCTCATATTTAGTTTTTAAAAAGTTTATCTTAGTTGAGTACAGGCAGGAGGGGATGGGGGTGTCAAGTCAATTGCTCTCATGCCACACCCTGCCAGGCTTTGAAAAATGCTAATAAGCACAAAGAAAGGGCACCACGTAGTCAATCAAGACTGAAGAACAGCAACCTGCTGTGGTAAATTTAAAGAGACAGTACCGAATTATAATCTAAATATATAATGGCCGAATCCACACTACCTTCGTTCTCGCGGCAGTTTTTCACTTCCGCAGCACCATTCCTTAATCTGTTCACACGCATCGTCTCCGAAGCCCTCATTAAATCGGCATGGCATCGCCACAGCCGATTGCACTTTCGTTGCGGGTTATCTTGTGACGAATAACTGCCCTCCATTGATTTCCTAGCCTCTCTTGACCCGCCTCCAAATTAAGGAGCAATTCCCTGCCCTGCCTTTGTTCCCACCCCTTTTTTAAAAAATAAAAAGTACCGTGTTGATATGTCGACATCTCATCATATTACTTTCATTTCAATCTAGCGGACAGACCTCAAATATCAGAGGAACAGTTTAATATGTTTATTAAATTCAGTAATGTTTAGTAATCCTCGTGACACTGCAATCATGGCTCTTAAGATGGACGACACGGACTGTGCTGCCGAGCTAGGCATAGCTGTCAAGTTTCCAAAGACAAAATGAAGCTCTGACCTGGGATGCTGCTGCAGGTCATCGTGACCGCTCACCCATCCCCTGCTGATTTCACCCGGCAAGCAGGCTGTGAAGTTCCTCGCATTCATCGGTACCTTCTACCGTCGTTGATTCAAGATGATTACATGTCGATATAGCGTCAATTTGTCCTTTAAAAAAAAACAAAAATGCAGGGCCGTTCGGGTTTTTCCCGCCCCTTTACCCGTCTTTTTGAAAGGGGATGTGATCAACGGATTGCGCAGGAGAAGCGCTATTCAAAGGGTGATGTGGACAAACGAGCGAAGAACACACAATAACAGATGGAGCAATCATTGCACAAGAAAAGCAGGAGCTAAAGTAGTGTGGAATCGGACAATGTCTTTATAAGATAAAATGGATGACACACAACATGGGAAATAGGTGACAATAACACAATAGTCCTCAGTCCTCCAGTCAATTCAAATTAATGAGGAATCTGGGTTACCCACATGGGAGCAGAGAGGAGAAATTTGGATGAGAGTTTTTGTCTTGTGAACTAATTCTGACTATATTGCGGGTTATCAATACTCTTGACAAAGCAACATTGAAACAGGAGTCCAGCTTTTGACCTGTTGAGCTGTTAATAGCTGGGACCACCTCACAGCACAGCTGGTGCCTCCACCACTGGATATATCGTCAGGGAGTTGATTCTTCCCTTACCTGCACATGGGAATCCAACTGGAGATTTATGGAAGATTTTCCTCATTAATTTAAATTGACTGGAGGACTGAGGACTGTGTTGTGTTATTGTCACCTATTTGTTATGTTGTGTGTCATCCATTATATCTTATAAAGACATTATATATTTAGATTATAATTCGGTACTGTGTCTTTGAAAAATACTAGTCTGCCAGGCCAAAGACAATGACGCCTAGCAATGAAGAAAGCTTTGGGACATTTAAAATGTTAGAAAGGCTCTTCCTGGGGACTTCAGGAAAAGTTTTTTTGAATGTCACCCCCCCCCCCAAGCCACACCTCTTGGCACAGAGGGGAAACTTTTTTTTGCTGATTTCATCTAGGGAAAGGAGTTATTGTATCTCAGCTTCTGTAAATCCTATGGTGGGCAGCAAGCTGCAAGCATAACTCAGGTCTATAAGGTAATGGGAAGTTTCAGAAAGCTATAACCATTTAAGTTAATGAGCCTGCCTTAGAGTAATATCATGTAGGGCATGTACAGAGGAAGGGACAGAGGAATTGTGTTTACATCTTTCTTTTGAGACCCCTTGCTCAATCTCTTACTGTGCTGAGTATATATATGTGAACATTTTCTTTTTTAAAAATAAATGTTTTATAATTTTTAATGCTGATAGTTGTTCTCTGTACCACACAGACTTCCACTACTCAAACATGCTATTTGAAATGGGTGCCCAGAACATGGAGTGGCCTACTGGCAAAGTACTAACCCGCAGTGGTATGCAAGTGCAGTAAGCTCTCCCTGCAGTAATCAAACGCTGGATTGCAGGTAACTCAGGCACAAGGCAGGACCTTAAAATGGCAATCTAGCGCAAGGGAGCTAGGAACCTTGGTCCTCTCAGTGAGTAATTCCCACAAAGGCCAAGTGGTGGCAGTTGTTTACCAAAAAGGTGGAGCAAAGGTCCCTGTAAGAGCTGGGTTACCTGGGAAAGAGGCCAGTTGCTAGGTGGAGACTTGGCAGTGTCTGCTGGTGCCTAGGTGCCTCAGGGGGCAAGATGAAGTAGTGCCTGCTGGGTATATATTTCAGATACTTTGGCAGTTCATTTGACAAACAGGAATACTTTTCCATTTCCACTGAAGACACTGGGCTTAGAAGTGTGTAACTGTGTTTAGGACTGGCACTTTAAAGCAGGGACTGCTGATGCTCAGCTTGGTAATATCATTTTGTTTATCCAAATTCTTAAATTCACCATGCTCACAAAATGATATGTGAAGGAGATGCAATTCCATGTTGCATTTCAGTTTCTCCAAATGTTTATCTTAAAGTATTTGTCACATTTATTTACTTTATTTAAAAACTGATATATTTGTATTGAGATACTGCATTGATATATTGATATATTGTATTGATACATTAATATATATATTTCTCTGGAGCATTTCCTGATGCAATGCCAGAAACAAAATAAAAACAAACTGATAAAGCAATAAACATTAAAACTACAGATATACAAATACTTGAAAAACCCATCTAAAGACACCTTTCAACCCCCCCCCCAGTAAGGTATTCCCCCTCCCATTGTCCAGGCTGAGGCTGCCCCCAATGCTCTCCAAAATAACAGCTTTGCTAGAAAGCCAGGATGGTGGAAGCATTGCCTGACCTCTTTGGGAAGACCGTCTCATAGGCATGTGTCTGGAGTGACTGTTGCATTAAACAAGGGGGTAATGACAATAGACCTTGTTGTGAAAAATGAAGCTGTTGCACAGGGTCATGCATGGAGAGACAGTCCTTAAAAATGGTTGCCCCAGGTCATAAAGGGCTTGAAGAGATTCTGGGACCAGTACTAAGGAAATCTTCTCAAAAGTAAATCCCATTCTGTTAAATGAGGTTTTCTTCCAGGAAGTAGTTCTTGGGATTGCAGCCTCTGTGCATGTATGTAAGGTTCCCCATTCATTTTTATGTAGGGAAGGAGGATGTCCCTTCAGCAACAGTTAATTGGAGGCTCTTGCAGGTGGGCAAGAAAATTCCGTGCACATTAGAGACTTCATGCCCATATGAGAGTTTTAGAATAAGGTGCTTATGCATTACTTGTTTAATTCACTGTATTCCTGTATTGTTTGAATGTTGATTGACAAGCTGTGGGAGGGATTTCTGGATATGTTGCAAGTTAAACAGGCTTATAAACACATGCCCAAGGAAGATTCCTATGGGACTTCTTTTAAGATTTCTGCTGTGTCCTTCAAGCTAGTCATTCATGACTTTCTTGTAGCATAATGAACTTCATAACTGAAGATATTTTTATTGGCTTATGTTTTGGTTTGGGGGGGGTATCTTCCTCTTTTTAGTTGCTAAAGGGGTGGGGGTATCAACTTTTAGAAGCACAAAGATGGCCTTGGGGTCTCTGTCAGTCAGACACAGCCTAGACATCAAAGGACATTATCATTGTGTAAAATTGCCAGAAGGCAAATACTATTTACAGACCCTCTGGCCTGTTATCCTGAAATGATAAGAAATGTCAGCATGGCATATTGAGCTGAATAATAAACATTCCTGCCTACCTACTTATACAGCCTACAGAGCTGAAGCTGCTTGCTGTCATAATGGAGGAAAAGAACATTCTTGCCCTTTCTTGTTAAGAATTTATTGGAACCTTTCCTGTTAATTACATTCATGGTGTGGCAAAAAGGGGAAAGTTCAGAAAAGAGCTGTACTTCGCCTGTGAAATATAGGTTATCCATTTTTAATTAAATTGGGTCTAAATGTAACCCACTTTAATTCCAGAAGCTAATTAAAAATGAAATGACTTAACATCGCTGGGTGACATCATTAACCAAATTGTTCATATAAAAATGCAAAATGGAAAGCCCTACAGGAAGCAAAGTGTTTTCTAGAGCCCTCTATGATGTTGGTGACAGCTAATGTAACTTTACTGAACAAGGCAACAAACTCTACATAAAGTTTGATCTGCACAATCTTCAATGTGAGGCTTAAAGTGCGTTAGGCCACATTTGCACATTGAAGCCCATGTGATACACCAGTTTATTTATTACAATTATTTTTTCCTGCTTTTCCAAATAACATTTGTTCAATTCAGCTTACAATGAAGTAAATTGCAACATAATTAAAAATACTACAACATAAACATAGTGGACTAATAAGTAAACTCTGTTTAGGAATATACTGTAAATGCTGTCCAGAGCTTACCCCTTTCTGCTGGCACTTTTTTGCCCAGTTCTACTCATTAGAAAGACTCAATCCTGCCATGCCCCTTCCTGATAGTATCTTCCTTCCCTTAGGTACCAAATGACCAAATTTGACTTAGTGATCATACTAGGGCTGCCAGGTCTCCAGTGGGGTGGGGGATCCTCCACTCCCATTCTCCATCCCTACCAACATTCACCTGGCTGGTGAGCAGAAAAGGTGGGAGAACAGGCCTCCCAGACACATTCCTGGGGCGGCATGACAATATCACTCCCAGGAATGATGCCATCATGCAGACCCTGGGAGCACTCCCACATTTTCACACTGGGCTGATATAAAGGCACTGGCCTGTATAAAGGCAAGAAAAAAGGTGAATGTCAGATCCCCCCTCCCTCTGGGAGGGTAAGAGGACCTGGGAACCCTAGGTCATACCATACAATAATATAACCTAGATATGACCAGTACATAGAAAACCACAGAATATAATCGTTCTGAATAGCTTTCCTGCAGCTCCTCAAGCCACTTCACCAAATAAAAAAAAAATTATGACACACTACCTCAGGATCCAGATAGATAGACAAGGAGATGGACGTTATTTCCAGAAAAGATGCAAGAACTTCTGAGTTAAGTGGGCATGGAAAGTGTGAAACCTGCACCCACTCCTATAGAAAAAAGCTATATGGAACAAAGAAATACCACAGAACTTTTGTCCCAAAACAAGTATCATGAAGCCACTGGTAAGCTGCTATACATCAGCACAGTAACTAGGCCTGACATATCACAGGCAGTAGGTATATTGTGCAGAAAGACTCAGTTACTCACTGGGAAAGACTGAAATGCAGTCAAGAAACTGTTGAGATATTTAGTAGAGACTGCATACCTCAAACACAAACTACCTGACATGAGTGACTGAAGGTAATGAGATAGATGGAAGCAGACTGGGCAGGAGACATCACAGACAGAGAGTCCATCTGTGGACACACATTCTTTTAGGGAGGGTAGGCATAAGCTAGTCAAGCAAGAAGCAGAATATAGTTGCACTTTCATCTATTGAAGTGAAATATATTTCAGCTGCCCATGGCTGTCAAGAAATAGAATGGCAGTACTAACTGTTACAAGATCTAGCAAAGGAAGCAAAGCCCATACACATCATGGAAGACAATCAAAGCTGCATCAAAGTATGTGGAACTGAAAAAGTGAGTACTTGATGCTGATGTCAGGTATCATCATCTAAGAAACTTAAACGCAAAGAAGCCCATCAAAATGGTCCATCAGAAGAGATGATCACAGGTGCACTCAACAAGCCTCTTCCAGAATTCGGTGCCAGAATCTGCAAGACAAAATGAACCTTGCACCCTAGCTTATGCTTCATTGAGAAGGTGTGTTGGAAGGAATAGACTGTGCATTGTCACTTAATGCTAGCACAGACATTGCCCCACTATCAGGAATAAGAGACAGACACAGTATTTTGGATTATAAAATGGGCCGTTTTATTATTAAACAACAACCATAAAACATTAACTACGGCAAGGGCCTAACTAGCGGTACAGGTCAGGCCCTGGGGTCGCTCCCTACCCCGCCCTGACCTGTCTGGGCGAGACACCCGCTGCCCGGGGTGCGAGCCATCACCAAATGGCTGGGACCCGGCCTGGCCAGGCGAAGTGGTTCACCCCTGTAAAGCTCCCCCACCCGGCTGTACGGCAGCGGGGGGAGACTGGCTTGTCCAGGGGTTCCCCACCAGGGCGTCTAACCACGCAACTGGGCCGTATGGCAGCCAGCCACATCTGGCAGACCCCAATTCCCCACCAATGGGGAGGTGCCAAGGGTGCTCACCGGCCCGCTACAGATTCTTCCCTAGCTAACATCCTGCCACCCGTGGTATTAGCTCAGACCCACCAAGCCAATTAACCCCCCCCCCCTCAAACAGTACGAGGTAGGCGAAAAACTCCAGCCCCATGGCCAATCAGGGACTGTGAGAGAAAAATTCCTACCTGGCTCCAAATAGGCAACCGGCTAGTCCTGCACTGAAATAGGGAGAGGTGGGTGGGCCGAGCACGAGGCAAGACTGAAGGGGCGGAGAAACAGCAAACGCTGCACGACTCCACCCCCAAGGTTGAAGCCCCGGATATGAGGCTTAGCAGTCTGCCTCCATCCTTTCAGTGGAGCAAATGGCTGCCACCTGCTCAAAGGGGGCAAGCCCTAGCAGGGTTGGCAGTATTGCCCCACTATCAGGAATAAGAGACAGACACAGTATTTTGGATTATAAAATGGGCCGCTATATTATTAAACAACAACCATAAAACATTAGCTACGGCAAGGGCCTAACTAGTGGTACAGGTCAGGCCCTGGGGTCGCTCCCTACCCCGCCCTGACCTGTCTGGGCGAGACACCCGCTGCCCCGGGTGCGAGCCATCACCAAATGGCTGGGACCCGGCCTGGCCAGGCGAAGTGGTTCACCCCTGTAAAGCTCCCCCACCCGGCCGTACGGCAGCGGGGGGAGACTGGCTTGTCCAGGGGTTCCCCACCAGGGCGTCTAACCACGCAACTGGGCCGTACGGCAGCCAGCCACATCTGGCAGACCCCAATTCCCCACCAATGGGGAGGTGCCAAGGGTGCTCACTGGCCCGCTACAGATTCTTTCCTAACTAACATCCTGCCACCGCGGAGGCCAAGCCTCTGCTTAGGCCTCAGCGCCCCAGAAGTGGCTTAATGCCAGACGCAGCCCTTGCCGCAGGTCGTTCAAGAAAATAGTGTTACCACTGCTAGATAGGTGTACCCCATCCCCTCTGTAGAGGTCTGCAGACTCAGCCCGGATCTGCGGATGGGGCAAATAGATCCCGAGACCCCCTGTCATTGCTTTAAAAAGGGCTCTATTGGCCATCCGCCTAGCCCTTTCAATAGCACTGTGGTCCAATGCTTCCCGCCAGACCTGGCGCGGAAGCATCGCCAACCAAAAAATCAGGACACCGGGCCATCTTCTCATAATCTCAATGAAGTCATCCCGTGCCTGCCAAGACAGGGCCACACCCTTCATCAAACCCAGATCGTTGCCACCTAAATGGACAACAAGGATGTGTGGGGGAGGGGAACTCCGGCCCTCAAACAACAACGACAGCAAACCAGCCCAACGCAAGCCTCTTCTGCCTCGCCACTCCACTGTGGCCCAATGGCTGAGTCCAAGCTGGGACCCCATCTGCGTCCTCTTCGCTTGGTGCGCCGCCCAAAAGACCATGCTATGGCCACAAATTAGGATGCGTATCCTATCGCGCCACGCCACAGCACCTGAAAGAAAAACAGCGTCAGCATGACTGCCCACCTGCCAGGGGCCTAACATAAGACTTGCAAGCGGAGGAACGCCATCGCCCCACCTTCTGAATCTCAGCTCCTGAATACCCCATTGCTGCGGCCGTGGAAGCCGCACCTATGCGAAAAGAATGGGTCCCAAATTTGACCCCTTCTAGCCCCAACTTCGAGAGGGCCCTACCCGTGACAGTCCAGAACTGGTACTTCGTCAGCGGGGAGTTGTTCTCATGGCAAAACAATGCCCCAGGCGCTGTGCCCCGGGCTCTCAGGTACTTCCTCAAGGCCTCCACCGGGCACAAATCACTAATTGCGCATCGCCCTATCGACAAATCTACCCCTAGTCTTTGGACTTTTGTTCTTAGGCCCGTGCATGTACATAAAACTCGTTTTGGTTTAATACATTCTTTTTGACTGTTTGAGTCTCTGATCTAGGATGTTGTTTCTGGGTTCAGGTGACTAGGATTGCTGACTAGGATTGCCCAGCATGCTCTTGAATTCTCAGAACAATTTCATATTCACTTACTACTTAGGCTCTATGTGGCTACACTCTATAGTTGTGTTTTTTTCAAATTGGCATTGCTATTTCAACCATTCCTTCAAATGGGACTTTCAGTTCATTAGTTTCCACATGTAACCAACTTACTATTAAACGTTTGTACAGTATGACCCCTTGGGCAATGTTGTTTCTCCACACTGCTGAAGTGGAGAACTATGGCTAAAAGAGTAAGAGAAAGTATAGTTCAATGGAGCCTAAGTTGTAAGGGCATTACTCATATAGCATAGAAGATAAGACATCAGCCTTTACTTAGAATACCTATATTTTGTGGGAGCATGGGTAAAAATGTAAGCACTCTAATTGTTCTCTTTAACTATAAAAGAATTTTGTTGCTATTTTAATTGCAATAGTCAAAGAAGTTCTGTTTTGTTTCCCAAACATATCATCCAAAATGAAGCCCCCTCCATGGCAGAATTAAACAATATGCTTAAATGTCGCTTCAGCAACCTTGTGATCCCCAATTCCAGGGCTGTATCTGCCATATGCACTATTGTTGCTATAGAGCCTTTAGTATCCTAAAGCTAAATGATTATCGGTTCCAAGCAAGTATTCACTCTATCAGTCAGCTTTTCAGAGATTATATTATTCTCCAGTGCCTGGAGAGAGTCAGTAAGTTCTTGTTTTGTAAGCCCATTCGAGCATGAGTTCAGCTCCGCCGTTTAGATTGCTTACCAGAGGAAAAGTCCTTGTTGTTTTCCTGGCTTTCTGTTATGAAATAATTCCTCACATTTGCAAATTACAACTGGGAGGGCTTCGTCTTGCCTGCCCTTGTTTTTCCTATCTCTTTTAAGTGCAGTTGGATGATTTTTATCAGCTTGGGTGTGGTTGAGGCACATCTTCTGTGAGGCATTCCACCCCTATAACAAGCAGGCTTGTTATTCTTGTGTTATTTGCTGTAGTTCTGTCGTAGACTCATCTTGTTCTTTTTATAGTTTTAGCTGTTTTCAACACACAAGGCAAAAAGTCTGTTCTGCTAACCAAGACTCCTTCAAAATACATGATACTCCATAGGGATAAATAATCCCTATAGCATGGAACAGCCCATTGCCCCCCTAGTCAGAATGAAGAGACAGACAACGTTGTTGGATCTAAGGGCCACTTTATTAAATTAACAGCATGAACATTAACCAAAACTGCGGCAAGGGTAAAAGCGGTACAGGTCAAGCCCTTCAAAATACACGATACTCCATAGGGATAAATAATCCCTATAGCATGGAACAGCCCATTTGACTAATAAAACTACCATCAGCTGACAACTGGGAAAATAGACCTGCTAAGAAAGACGCCAATCCCATTTTTCTGGATGTCACAGTAATTAAGTAGCCAGGTCTCTAAGATCTGGCAAATCTTTCAGCATAGACCAGAATGGTTATCTTTGACCATAGAGGAATAGTGTAATGATTCATTAAGTGATATTGTTTTTGAATCTTGTCATTCCTCCTGATCAGTTCTCCTCTCTCCAGTCTGTGTGTAAGTGAGCCCATTCTCAGTCTTTCACTGGAAAAATGAGGCTCTGCAGAGAGATTGGCAGAGGAAAGTGTGCTGTGATTGATTCTATCTGTTAGAAGAAAGTAAAATTGTTTTGCTGAAGAAATGGATTTATGGATTTGATGAAGTGCAGCATGTTTTCAGGATTTATCTGATATGAACACAAATCACTGCTCCCCCTTCTTTGCTTCAAGAAAGATGGAACTGAATATGGAAGTATGATAACCACACACATGGATGTAAAGAGGGAAACACACACATTTGCTTTGTAAAAGAATAGAAAAAATGGCTTGGATTCAGACTAGCCATTTCTTGGATGCAAATATTTCTGCTACATTTTCTCCACCTCCCTCTTCTCAAAGCAGTCCAAAATGCCTCCCATTGTGTTCATGGGATAACCCTCTCCCCAAGAAGCAGAATTTTGAGTGACATTTTGGGCCTCTGTGGGAGGGGAGAAGCAGAAAAAATAATGCTCATTGGGCCCACAGAAATGTTAGTCTAGATTTTACCCAATGGTTACACTTGAGATGTGCCTGAAACAGCAGCCTGTATTGTCCAGTATTACCTGGAGCCATAAACTGAATTATAGAAGCATGTAAAAGATAGGGGGATAATTCTGGCTATATGGTAAGAATAAAGATCATACAAAGGTTTAAAATATGGTGGGAACAACAACAACAAAAACATATTGATTTCCTGTTGATGGACGCTTCAAAAGCACAGAAGCATTGCCCCTCTGGAAATCTACAACAAATACAAAGACCCCCTGAAATATTAAATATTAACAAATATAATTTATATGTAAAGGTGCAAAAGTGTTTGAAAAGCTAATATGCAAATACAATTCATTTAAATATACATATACAAATTCATTCAATACCCGGTGGTAGGACAACGAACAATATTCAAGAACAATACTCCAATCAATCAATTAGAATTCCATCCAAATGCAATAAATTTCAAACTGCTTGAGAATTGTCCATAGAGATGCAGAAGCCTGCAGCAGTTAAGTTGAATCTGATAGATTGTTCATTTTTAGAAAGCCAAGCCTACGGGTTTCGCCAGCATGAAAGGAGTCCAGTCCTGTTTCGCTCAATTGCTTCTTCACAGGCACAAATATCTATAATACAATTACTGCTAGTCATTAATAACACATATTACAATTCAATATGATTCCACACCCATAAATAATTCACTCACAGCAGTTACCATAATCAATCTCATCCCACCATTTCAGTTTGTTCCAGACAATCTAATGTCATAACTGGGTGTAACCTTCCCCACCCTTTTATTTCTTATCTAATTTAAATGGCCAGCAGCCTGAAATCCCTGAAGAGGGGAAATTACAGAAAACAGCTCAAAACTAAGGCATTGTTCAGCCCATACAGAGTTATGCTATTTAGCCTATATATCCACTGTGACTCAAGTTGCAATAGTTTGCACTGGGCATTCGGATATTTTGTTTGTAAAACTTACAAAACTGTCACCCTCAGGTCTGTTTTGGAATCACGATATTGTGCAAAATGCTCTACAAGGGGGTGCTTCCAGTACCCCACGTCATATCCATGAAAGATGTTCTTGCACACGAACCTTAAGTGGACTGATTGTACTCCCCACATACATTAAAAGGCAGCTGCACTGAATTAAGTATACAACATAAGACATTTTACAATTGGAGAAGGAATTCGAATAGAGTGGTTTATTTGTAATGGGATTGAGAATATCCGTGATTCTCATTGTAAATGGGCAAATATTACAACCCCCACAAGGGAAATGACCCTTGAGGAGATGGTCACCAGCAACAGTCTCCTTCATAGTGGAATGTACTATTATATCCTTCAAATTTCTCATCCTCCTAAAGCCTGCAGATGGCGCCAAACCACAACCCTCTATGTCAGCTACCAAATGCCAATGCCTCCGTATGATACTCGCAATTCCTGGGGCCAAATTGGTGAAGGCTATTGCCCATTTTAACCTGTCGCTATCCAATTTATTTTTTGGAATAAGTAGGGTACCACGGGAGGTGTTAGTAGCCCTTCTATTGGCTACTTCTGTAACTGCCTCTGGGTAACCCTGGACCTAAAGGTCCCATCCAAAAGTCTCCTGTTATAATCGAAATCTTCAAAGCATGATGAATTGTGTTTTAATCACAAATACTGAGAAATAGGTATATTCCTTCTCAAATGTGAGGGGTGGAATGAAGAAAAATGTAAATAGGACAGACAGTCCACAGGTTTTCTAAAAGGACGTACTCCTAATTTCCGTTGTTCTAATTTAAACACTGTAACATCTAAAAAGTTAACCCATTCCGTACTGCCTTGCCACATGAACTGTATATTCATGTCAATCCCATTTATCCACTGTCCTAATGCCTCAGCATGTGCCTGATTGTCCAAAATAAGTATGATGTCATCAATATATCTGCGGTACCACAAGATATTTTTAGAAAAAGAGTTCTCATTCTCATTCAAAATAAACTTCTCCTCCAAGTTTGACATAAAGAGATTGGCAACACTGGGGGCGATGGAGCACCCCATCGCCACCCCCTTGATCTGATAATAGTACTGATTACTAAAAGAAAAATAATTGTGTTCCAAAACAATATCCAAAAGGTATAACAGAAAAAGGGTGGAAGGATGTTGATCTGTTCTTTTATACAAATTTATCCTCCACCACCTCCCTGGCTCCTTCGTGGGGTATTGAAGTATAAAGGGAACAAACATCTAAAGTCATAAAATATGCTTCAGGAGGAATCTGCAAAGACTCTATCATATTGGTGAGAGTCATTGTGTCTTTTAAATGAGCTGTAGTTTATAGAACCAATGGCTGCAGAAAGGTATCCAGATATCGGGCTAAGGGTTCAAGGACTGAATCCGTCCCTGAAATTATTGGTCTCCCCCGGTGGGGAGGGGGGATGACCCAGTTTATGGATTTTTGGAAGAGTATAAGATACAGAGGTACAAGGAGAACTGTTAGTCAGTGCTTTGTAAGTCTGGTCGTCAATTTCATGATTTATTAATCCCTCATCCAACACTATTGTTATGACCCGCTGTATCTGTGTTAATGGATTAGAGGAAATAGGGACGTAGTCTCTCCTGTTAGGTAATTGTCTTTCTATCACTTGGGTATAATCACTCACATGCTCACATGCTAACCCACCAATAAATTCTCCCAAATAGCCCCAGTAGAAATAAATGGGTTTTGGTTATACTTTTGTATTACAGTTTTAGGTAATGTCTGTAGATCCAAGAGACTTTTTTTTTGAAAAAACTGTATTTTTCTCCATGTCTTCCTTTAGAACTTCACTACATTTGGTGTCCAAGCAACAGCAATGGTTATTGATGCTAACAGTAATAACCACTAATGGACTTTCAGGTCCATAAACTTAAATGATGTTAAATTATCTTCTTTTGATGTTGTTCTTCCAAACATAAGATTTTGTTTCCCCAAATGTTCTGGATTCTTTGCTGAAGGAACTACTAGTGAGTAGCTTGACAGGTGGCTCTTCTGCATTTATAATTTTTTGTAAGGACAAAGAAGGGCCAGACAGAAAGGAACGTATTATTATAATGAAAGCTGTTTTGGGAACTAGAAGAGAAGTATGGGTGTAATGAATGTAAACCCAGGGGCAATTCATCATTATAAAAAATGCAATGGCCTTCCCGATAAGTCTCTTTTATTAAGGCAATCTTTGGCGTAATGTTGTTTTACCTTGGCTTTCACCTCCAGTGAATTTATCCATGTTTCCCACCTCCACAAATCTTGTCCCCCAAGGACAGCTCTGTAATGAGAGTGAAGTGTTTTTATTATTGCTTTTGTTAATCATGCTTCCTGCATTCCATGAAGTGTGGCTTATTCTTCTGGCCATAAACTATGCCAGAGTTATTGGGAGATTAATCAATACCTCTTATTAATCATGATCACAACTGGTAATCACAGCTGCAATTACCTGGTGATTCATTAGTGTAGTTCTGCTCAAATGTCAGCAACCATTAAATTTTCAGAATGCTTAATTTTCACTTCAGCCCAACAGCCACACTGCTAGACAATTACATTTCACCCCACCATAATTTATTGTGTACACTGCATTCAATATTATCATTTTAAAATATATATATTTACATTTCAATTGCCCCCTTCCTAAATTTACTAATCTATTCACAGTTTGTGTGTGTGTGTGTGTGTGTGTGTGTGTGTGTGTGTGTATACACAAATTCACACAGGCACTCACTCCAACATTTTGGAATTTACTGCCACACCTAATAATAAACAACAGAAAGGTCAATGAAAAACACAACCTATGCATGTTTAGGGACCTCATTTTGAATGATTTTTTCATTGTGATAAATGTTTCAGCCAAAAGAACAACATTTGGGTCCATTCCAGGCACTGATAAACAGAAGTTATTTGCTTTCTTTTGCTGGTGGACACAATTTATATTAGCAAAGCAGAATTTCATTTTATTAACCAAGGCACTTGTTTATTTTTCTGCTGGGCTGTGCAGGCCGACTGGCAGTTCATCTAGCTTTCTGCTCTGGAAATCTGAGGTAGGGGAAGAGGATTGGAACCAAATGCTGAGCAGTTTTAACGGATGATGGAAGATAAGAAAGCCAAGCAGATTTTCATTTTTCATATTTCTTCTTGTATTCATTACTTCCTACAGAAGTAATGCCACAAACAAATGAGTGTAATCTTGCAGAACATTGGCACTATTGATTTTGCCCCCTCTATTCCCCCAATGCTTCCATCACCAAGTCTGCAATCCTAAGGGTTCTTCTCTGAGAATAAGCCCCATTGAATAAAATGGGGCTTACTTCCAAGTAGCCTTGCTAAACAAGCAGTTCTAAGAAGGTCAAGTCAGAATCCTCCTACTTGGGTCTCAGTGGGATTACTCCCAGGAAAGTGTCTTTAGGATTGCACAGCAAGTCTGTGGTTTGTCCTCCCTTATTTTCAGTTCCTTCATATTGCCTTTTTTATTGATTATACTGATTATTCTCTGCCTCTTGGCATCTAGGTGTTACAGAAATGGAAGTAATTGATATATATTTTAAAAACTATGTGGAGCAGTAAAACACAAATCAAACCTAGATCTGTATCCTGAATACATCTTTACAGTACACTGAACTGACTGAAAGAGAAATATATGAGTATAACCACACATTACAAACATCCTTGAGGCCAACATGATGACTTCGTATCATGTGGGAATTTAGACATATACCAGACACATACCAGATGCTTTTTGTTTGTGAACACAGCATGCAGGAAGAGGTGGATTTAGCCTCCCCACCCCACTGTTTTTACATCCTCAAACTGCTTCATGGATTAATCATAAAATTTATGATGCCGCATAAATAACATGATTTTTATAGCAGTACCAATAGCAGCTCCAAGTGCTGTTTGAGGGAATGAAAGCAGTGAGGGTAGAGGGTGGGGAGGCTAAAGCTGCTGCTCCTTGCATGCAGTGATGCATATGCCCAGCACACATCCGATGCTAAATTCTCACGGTGGTGGAGAGTGCCCTCAAGTCATAGGCGACTCCTGGTGGGGTTTTCATGGCAAGAGACTAACAGGAGTGGTTTGCCATTGCCTGCCTCTACAACCCTGGTCTTCCTTGGAGGTCTCCCATCCAATCACTAACCAAGGCAGACCCTACTTAGCTTCTGAGATCTGGTGAGATCAGACTCACCTGGGTTATCTAGGTCAGGGATAGTCCTGTTTAGTCCTCATATTGTCCCCTAATGAACAATAGGCTTTTCTAATGTGTTGATGGAACCTAAGTGTGTAAGATTCTAGAGGACTTCAATCTAGGAAGTTTGCAGCAGATCCAGATGTGGTACTTTCTAGACAATGGTTGTAATTTGCTAGAGAAAGGAATCAATTGGTGAAATAACTAAAATATTAGACTAGGATCTAGGACTCTAGGATTCAAATCCTCCCTCTGCCATGAGGCTTGTGGAGTGATCATGGACCAAGCACTCCCTCTCTGCCTAAACTACTTCAAAGGACTGTTGTCAGGTAAGAAAATGACTGTTGTGAGGCTGTAATGGAGAGAAGAACAATGCTATGGATGCCACTTTAAGCTTCTACTCTCTGTTCTGTTTTAGCGTAATTACCAGGACTTTGTGTAAACCAGGGACCCCCCCCAAAGTGGTACCTATGTGTGCCAGAGTGCCCACTGACACAACAACCAAGTGTTTTTAGAAATTAGGTGGGGTTGGGTGGGGCTCTTGTCTAGCAGGGCTTCTGATTTGCCAGTAAAGATCTGCTTGGCTATACAGAAAAAAATGATATAGGCCACTTCCACACATTCCAATTTATCTGGGTTTTCCCTGTCCCAAAGCTGTGTGTTGCTGATTCACTTCGAGAACTCACCTTTTACATGCATCGTCCTCATGCATATTTTGTGGGTGTTTGTTGTGGGGGGGGAAAGATCCCAAAACAGAGAATACAGTCCTTATCTGCACCTCGTCACAAATGATGTTGCTGCATTCCCACCAAACTTTCCTTTCCTTTTTTTTTTTTTGAGCACATGCTGGATTGTGCTATACCATTGTCCTGTCTTTCAGCTTCTGTAGAAACTCGGCATGCATAGTACTCCGTTCTCTAACGTTCATTTCCCACTCAAAGTTTTAAAAGCAAATATGCTAACAGTAGAGTAGCATGACTGTGTGATTCCATATCCTACTATATAAACTGCAAACCATGTTCCCCACCATTCACTCCTTATCCCCACAGAGGCGCAGTATGCAGGGATAAGAAGCAAGTAGGGGGCAAAATGGCTTTCCCTCCTGCTGCCTCCTTGGGGCCTTCAGAGGCCCTGAAGGGCCCAGCACTGCTGCAGGAAGGCATGGCATGGCAGCAAGGCCTTCCCAAGGTCTCACAGCAGTGGAGGCAGGGCTCCCCACCACCTCCGTGGGGCCATGGGAGGGCCATGCACAAGCCAAGTGGTGGCCGATGGGTTGTAGGAGGGAGCCCCTGCTTGTCTTCCCTGATCCCCCCTTGACTGATGCTGCGGGGGAGGTGCAAGGGGAAGTGCTGCTAGGGCCCATTGTATTTTCCCAAACAACAGGCCTTATTGCTAGTTTAAAATAAAATCAGAAATGGTATTCCATTCTCAGTGTTCTTCTTAGACTGATAGTGTGGTTGCTGAGTGATCCAACGTAGCAAGCACTGCAGTATGATTCCCTTTGTATACATAGATATTTTAATAGTGCAAGAACTGTTTAAAAAAGTTTTAAAAGGGGGGGAGGGAATTATATGATCGCACTTGCGAGCCAGACATATGTATAGAAGGGGTAATAGCGAGAGGAGGGGTTGGAGATTTGTGGGAGGGCACTTTGAAAGTGCAAAAAAGTTTCCACGTGCATTGATATGGTAGATAATCACATAGAAAAAAGGTATCAAAAATAAAGACAGACCAAAACAGGGCCGATTCCAGATGGCCAGAAATTGCAGTTTTTCTGCGGAAATAATTGCTTACCGGCCACGCGTTCACTTTCATCTCCATCCGCTTTGTCTCGCAGCATGCCGTGCCATCCCGCTTCCGGATGTTCGCACGGCCAACTGAGGTACCCGGGATTGGTTGTTTCCTCCCCGTCACAGTTGACGTCGGGGGCCTTCATTGGTTCGCATTTCGGGTTTTTTAAAAAAAAAATTTTACGTGTTTTGCGCAAATGCGCAAACGCGCAGGTATGCGAATATGCAGTGTCGACTTTTGTGCACTTTTGTGCATTTGTGCATTTGTGCGCATTTGCGCAGTTCGATGTGCGCAAACGTGCGACTGCGCAAATGGCACCTGGTTTTAAAAAAAAAATTAAGGGAATATTGTTGCCCGCCGGCCGGCAAAGGAAGGAGGGAAAGGGGAGGGCCTCTCCGCGGTGACGAAGCGTCCAGAATTGTGCAAACCCACAATACTGCGTTCACACCATCCGCTTATAGAGCGCAACTGAGCGCCATGGACCACAGGTAAGCCGGGATGGGAAATTGCGGGTTTTTACGAGTGAGGTTGCTGAAAAAGCGAAAGCACTCGCTCTATTTGTGCCCATCTGGAATCGGCCCAGGTCTCACAAAAAATGCTTAAAAACCAGGATAATCATGATCTGCTCATGTAATGAGTGAGATTACCCATTAGAGTTACATTGGCAGGCCATCCCATTAAGGACATGTGGAAGCAACCATAGTTTCAACAGCAGCAGACACCACAGCATTTATTTTATTTTCTCTAATTCCTTTTTCCAGTGTATTTTTAAATACCTCTCTTCTCCTCTGCATTTGGGCTTCCACATTTGTGTGGCACCACCTCCTGCAGCAGTAGGGTTGCCAATCAGAGTTTGGAAATTCCTGGAGATTTTGGTGGTGGAAATTGGGAAGGGTTCAGGAAGGGAGGGACCTTAATGCCTATGTATAATGCCAAGGATGAACTATAATGCTATGGAGTCTACCTTCCAAAGTAGCCATTCTCTCCCAAAGAATAGATTTATGTCACCTGCAGATCAGTTGTAATTTCAGGAGCTCTCCAGGCCTCACTTGGAAATTGGAAATCCTATGCAGTAGTTTTTTTGTGGCTGGCTTTGCCTCCTATGTCATCATTTTGTGGTTGTGCTCACCATGCTGTGTTAGAATTCCAAAGGTGCCCACAGGCTCAAAAAGTTTGGGGATTCCTGATGTGGCAATTTCCTTCCTACAAAGACCTTCCCACACAAAGCATAGGAAATGGGAAGGCATGGGCGAATGTTATTTTCGCACATGAGGAAATAGTGTGTTACAGTAAGGAAATATTGACAGGCCTCATCAATGGAGTCTTATTAAATCTACTGACAAAGAAGAACTCATAGAGACAATTTATGCTTTCCTACTGGATAAACTCTGCCTGGGTAGGTTTTATCTGACTAAATAGGTAATAAATCTTGCAAGACACATTAATTTAAACAAAATTTCTTTAAATCAAAACTCTCTCCCATACAGACTAATAATTTAAAAAATCCCATACGGCTGTAACTGTGAGCAATAATTTGCCATTGATAGTCTCTCAGCGTTCAATTTAAAAATAGTTCTTGTTTGAATAGCTTTGTCCAAATTCTCCTCAAATCAACTAAACATGAGTCTTCCAGTTCATGCATCTCTCAAAAAGAATCAAGATCTGTGAAGCCCTACCTCAACTGATGCCTCCTCCTCACTGCTGGTTGCCAGATTTGTGCCCCCTGCTGTCCCAAGGGAGAGGTCCCAGCCCTGAGTAAGATAGCAGGGGGCAGGTTTTAGTAAACTCAGTGCTCCCTTCTTGACTCTCTTGGTTAAGCACTGGCTCTTGGGTGCCCTGGCCAACTGCTTCCTACTCCTCCAGGGCCTGTTCTGGACTCGTCTTTTTTATCCCCTCACCAATCCAAGCCCCCTCCCACTGGGTCCAACCCCAGTAAATGGGGCAGTCATACCTGGCTAAACCTGTGAGGGCTTAGCCTCTGACCAGCTCTTCACCCTACTGGCTCTTTGACTCCACCCCCATCTTGCCTAGCCAGGGACAACCAATCCAAGCTGATCCCTTAGGTTCTGCCTCCCATCCCCTGAGCTGCCAATCAACTGGGCAAGTGGGACTTGAACTTCTCATGCCATCACCTTATCCTTGTGGCTTGCTGTGGGCCACAGGCAGCTGCTGGTGGTGGGTGACAATTCACCATCATGCTGCAACTGCCCCTGGGCTCTCCCTTTGCATCTGCCATCACCTCCTTTGCCTCCTCTTTCAGACCTCCCCTGTGTAGCCTCCATTTTGTGTAAGTGGGGGCTGCCTTGGCAGCTGTGGGTAGCCCCGTTCTCAATAGGTTAGCTTGGCTTTGAGTCCTGCAAAAGTGCCAGACAAGGTCCAACAAGCTAGACAACACATTTAATTGGCAGCTTGAAAAGCAGAATCCTGAAATTACAATATAATTGCAGCAATAAAACCAGTTATTCTATTGTATATAGTAGTTTTAATTTTACTGTAGTGTTTTATCTGTCTTAAAGTGTGTTTATGTAAACTGGAATGTTGTACTTTGCCCTGAGCCCGCTTGTGGGGAGGGCAGACTAAAAATCCAATATAATAAATAAACAAAGAAACAAACAAATAAATAACTATTTTTCTAGATACTAATGTATGAGCCCTCTGCCCTACCATCCTGAATGGGTAACAACTGCCATTGCTAAATACAGAAAGCTATTCATTGAATGATAGCTTATAGAAGTTGACATAAAGCAGCATGGGAAACCCTACAGTTGATTAGCTCCCCAACTGGTTATATAGCTGTAAGATGAGATCACTCAGGAATATGCAAGGCCTTCTCAGCTGGATGAAGTATAACTTTATTCAGAAATAAACTTAACTCGAAATAAAGAGAATAAGGCTCACCTGACTCATTCATAAGAGCTTGCCTAGAGCCAGTTTATTCAGAGAGCTATGCCTAGAACCTGGCTTGAAACTACTTCAGATTCTGGTACCCTGTAACGATAATACAACATGACATGTATCTCCAAATATAACAGCGGCTACAGTGATAAATTGCCTCTTTATAAATGCCTATCTCGATGCCAACAGCAGTTTCAAAGAAGTGTGCTTGTAGATAGCAGTTTTATGTTTTGTGAAATAAAAGCAGTCACCTATATAAGCCTAGCTTGGTGTGAAAGCCATACACCATGTTTTCTTTCATGAGATACTGATGCTCATGGAGTGATTTCAAAAGCATTCAATGTAGACTGGAGAACCTTTTTAGAAGTTTCATTCAGAAACTTATTATTCATCAGAATAATAGAGAATGTGTAGCTTTCCCCCCAAGCTTTTGTTGCAAACTCATGTGGTGTCTGTTTTTCACTTACCTTCAAAATGGATATAGCATGCTAAAAATAGAAGTGCTAAGGATGCCAAGGCTGGATAACTTTAAAAAAATAGAATATAATTCATCCCTTTGGAGGGGGAAGCAAATGGTTACAGAAAAATTAACAGGATTAATAACAAATGTCCAAAGAATTTGGAATAAGTTAAATTCATCCTTTTTCTTGAATCTCAGTTTGGCTGGCCAGAATAGGAAGTTTTGAAAAGGGATAAGACTGAATTTTGAAAGGTTCAATTTGAATCTACCCATTTTGATTTCATTTTTTTCCTGTGAGAAAGAAATGAATGAATTTTTATTTTGCAGCAGTTTCTCTTTTCTCACATAGTTTTTCTGTTAAAATTAACAAATTTTCAATGTTATTTTTGCAGTAAATGCCTAAAAATAGCGTATAAAAGGTATGAAAGAACCAAAAGAATAATCACCACCAGCAATCAAAATGAGCAAATCAAAACCATGACAACATACACATTAAAAAAGAAACAGATAAGGACATATACAATCATCCCTACTTCTGGATCTATGTTCTGCTGTTTTTTGTAGTGAGTTACTTAAATATACATATCATATTGAAAAGTTCCCAGAGCTATAATGTCTTCCCAGGCTCCAGGGTGACTCCACCTACTGAATCAGCCCTCTGGTTGCATGTGATATTAGGTCTAAAACATCTGGATTGGGTCTGGATTTAGAGAGAGTAAGCTGTTGCTCAGTTTAGTTACAGGCTTGAGTGGCAGACTTGACAGGTTGAGTGACAGAACTATGAGTTCCTGGGACTGAGCTCTGTGGAGCATCTAGTAGAAGAGTAAGCATTTCCGCAATCATTCTGATAAATCTTTTTATTATAATGTCTGTTAGCTTTCTTTTAAATGTATATTATTTTTAAAAAACATTTTTATGCCACCTTTCAACCCAAACAGGGTCTCCAAGGTGCTGGACATAAAAACATTAAAGCATTTGACCGTTATAGCTGGGTAGTGCCATAGAGTTTCACCTCTTTGTTTTCAATTGCCTTCCAAGAAAGAAGATATGTTTTTAAACTTTTATTGATTTAATGTTTGGTTATTCTTTTTTACATCTAGATTATATATTCCAGGATTGATTATTGTGTGTTTTAAAATGCCAGTCAAAATTCTATTTTTGCTTGGTTTTTAATGGTGCTTTTTTATTTTGTGGAATTTGATTTTAATGGCTGATCTAATTTCATGCTTTTATTTTGCTGTAAATTTTGGCACAATTGTGAGGAAACATCCAAGGAATAACATAAATAAATAATGCCTGGGAAATTACCATTTTCTGCCAGTGAATATGTCTGTGACAAAGCAGATTTTTCTTTTAAAGATGGAGCAGTTGATCTTCAGTGTTATAAGATGGTTAGCATGGGACCAGAGTGCAGTTGTAGTAATTACCAAAATTGTAAGCAGGTCAAGTAGTTTAGAAAAACTATAATGTAATGCTTGAGCTGGTATGACGGGTGATTGATGTAGGAGAAGGTACAGCACAAACGGATGTCCAAGATTTTGCTTCATTTTCAATAAGCAATCCCTTATATATAATGTCAGAGCCAAAATATAATCACAACTGATCAGGCCCATCTGTTTCAGTGCGTATTTAGCCAACAACATGCACTGATATATATCGGGACTGAATGTTGAAGTATATGAACCACAAGGACCAAGTTTATTGCCAACTAACAAGGTCACTGCAAAACTTAAAAATAAAATCAATGAATAAAACAGAACATAAAACTAGTTTCATTTTAAAGAGTCAGGAAAAATGTTAGTGTGAATGGATAGCTTTGGAATTGACTATAGGTATTTTAAGAAACTCCTATCTGAATGTCTGGACAGCCATAACAAATCTGACACTTTTGTAGGTGACATATTTCATCTGGTTAAATACAAAGCAGGGTATTTTAGTTAGATCATCAGGCATTAAACTATGCCACCCCCACAGTTGGTCTAACATTTTTTACACACACACACACACACACACACACACACACACACACACACACACACACACACATAAATATAATGTTAGACCAACTGTGTGTGTGTGTGTGTGTGTGTGTGTGTATACACACACACACATATATGCAAGGAGGCAAGGAGAAGGGGAAAGAGAGATGCCATGTCATCATACAATTAACTCTCTGACACATTGTAATTCCTGGAGAACTCTAGGCCCTACTTGGAGGTTGTCAACCCTAGTCACATGGGAGAAAATTAAACCAAAGTATGGTGAGAATAATTAATTCCTAATTAATTCTCTACCCTGATGGATGTGAATAACTTTTAATATGTTTTTTGCACACCTTCTCAAGACATCACTTTGTCAGAATCTGGAAATCAATTCTAAAAGACATAAATTTGATTTTCACACTAGAGCACCCAATATTGTAAAATTTACACTATTTGAAAAAAAACAACCCCTTCTGCCGCCAGCCTGGCTGTGGGGCGGGGGGTCGTCATTTGCCTCCTCGGAAGGAGGAGGAGAAGGCGCGCTTTCCCCGGACATACGGGGATTGTGAGGGGGCGGAGCTTGTCGGCCGTTAGGCTGCTCCGCTCCCCCGCCAGCGTCAGTCGCCCGGGAAAGAGCTCGGCGAGTGGGTCGCTGTGAGCTCTGCCTAGGCGGCTGTGTAGTAGCCTCACGGAGGTGTGGTGGCCTCGGCGGAGGCGCGTCTGCGGCGCGGCGGCCTTGGCAGCGGATCGGCGGCGGCTGTGGAGGCTTCTCGGCGGCGGCCTCGTCGGAGGTCCTCGCGGCGCGGCGCGGCGGAGGCCGCGGCGTTGGCATCGGCGGCGGTCCCGGCGGCAGTTTTCTCGGCGGCTGGTGGCCTTTGCCCAGAGGGATCGCGGCGAGGCCGTGTTGGTCGGCACGGGCGGCTGCCTTTTCTCGGCCAGGGCCCGCAGCTGGGTTGGCGGCTGGGAGTGGGGGTGCAGGGGTGGCTAGATACGGGCCGGCCCGGGCTTCTTTGCTCCATAGTCCCCTCCACGCCTTGCGGGTGGTGCTGTTTTGAAGGGGGTGTTGGGGTATTCGGCTTTGCCCCCCCTCTTTCTTCCCTTAGCCCCCCCGGTTGCCTGGTTACAGGGCGGCCATTTTGAGGGGCCTTTCCCGGTCTGCTGAATCGGGCGGCCATTTTGAGGCCGTGAGTCAGGGTGGCTCCCTCCTTTGGTCTTCCCTGATACCCATTGGCTATCCGGCCACAGTGCTTTTTGGCTGGCTGGGTGAGTTAGGATACTTTATAAGACTTTTGCTTGGCACACAGGGCTGGCCATGCCTCCTAAAAAAGGTAGTGGCCCTTCTAAGGGTAAACAGCGAGCTAAACGCCCGCCCCCTAAACGGCCCCCTCCAGTTATTTCATCATCTGAGGATGAGGCCGATGTTTTGGGGCAGGAGGACATCCTGCGTCGGCTGCAGGCCCTTGAGTCGGCCAAGGGGGTGCCTGCTCCTTCGGGGGATGGTGGAGGTAGAAAGAGGTCTAGGCGCCTGGCCTCCAGGGATGCGGTGAACCGAGAAATTCTGATGCATTTATCTGTTTTGGAAGGTTCAGCGACAGGCGCGGCCGGCTCTGCTCAGATGTCTTCGACTCAGGAAGTTGGGTCAGCGGCTGACGAAGCTGACCAGGGAGCTGAAGTGGTTGCGGCACCCGTGGCCTTGGCCGTGGAGCCTGAAGAGGACCTTGGTAAGGCTGCACCTACACAAACAGGATTCCCCTGGCCTTGGGGGTCCTGTGGTCAAGGGCCTATTGGTGGAGCTCAGGGTGCTAGCTCGGGGGTTCCCCCCCAGTTCTCCCCAGCTTGGCCTCCTCTAGCGCAGCCACATTGGTCAGGTCAGGGTTTTGGAGCTGCTTCGCTGTCCTCCTCTGTACCTTCGGCAAACCTGGCAGGTGGGCAGCCTTTTGGCTGGCCCGGGATGATGGCTGGTCCATGGGGGTATTACCCGTTTCCAGCGTTGGCGTATGGCAACGTTCCTTTTAGTGCCCTGCCATTTGGCGATGTAGCCCTTCCCCTGGGTGATCACCTGACACAAGCGACACGTGATAAGATATTGAAAGGTGACTATGTGGACGTCTTTTCCCTTCTCTTCAGAGAGCTGGAGAAGAAGGACAAAGACGATTTGGATGACCGTGGCAAGGAAAGGCTAAAGCGTAGGAAGGTTGATAGAACCTGGGGCAATTGGCTCCCTGGGTTCTTGATTTATGCGGGGGTGTTAGCGAGGGCACAGCCACATAAGGCGGCTCCTTTGTTCCAGTATTTAGATATTATTTACAAAGGATATACGGGATTCCTCGGAGGGGCATGGATGCAATACGACGAGGAATTCCGTATGCGTGCTGCCATGAATCCGGCCCTTCCCTGGGATCGCATTCATCAGCAATTGTGGCTTTCGGTGATGTCCCCTGCGAGGCCTAGTGTGGGTGACCGGGGTCATATTGTTCAGTGCTCTTCCTCAACTCCCAGCACCCGCGCTAGCGCGGGGCAGCAGGTTCAACCCCGGCTGCTGTGCTGGGAGTTCGCCTTTAAAGGAGGCTGCAGCCGTAAACCCTGTAGGTTTAGGCATGAGTGCCCGTCCTGTTCAGGCCCCCACTCCTACACGGCCTGTCCTAAGTCCCGACAGGGCTCTGGAGGTAGGAAGTTCGGTGGATCAGGCGGTGGTAGTCAGCAGTCTGCTGGTAAAGGGCCCCAGTCCAATAAGACTGAGGGTCCTTGAGGGACTGTTACGGGCTTATCCCAAGGCTCGTGAGGCCCGGTATCTGTTGCAGGGGTTTACTTATGGTTTTCGGATCCCAGTTGTTGGTCCTCGTTCCTCTTTTCATTCGGATAATTTGCGTTCGGTGTTAGGCAAGGAAGACATTGTTAGAGCTAAGATTCGGAAGGAGTGTGCGGAAGGGAGAGTTTTGGGCCCTTTCGATTCCCCGCCAGTTCCTAGGTTGAGGGTTTCCCCGTTAGGGGTAGTTCCCAAGAAAGCGGCAGGGGAATTTCGTTTAATTCATCACCTGTCGTTCCCTAAGGGCGAGTCAGTCAACGATGCGATCCCAGAGCATCTTTGTTCTGTCAAATATACTTCGTTTGATCAGGCGGTTAAGATGGTGTGCAAGTGTGGGGTGGGGGCGGAGCTCGCTAAATGCGACATTAAGTCTGCCTTTAGACTGCTCCCAGTGCACCCAGAGGACTTTGAGCTCCTCGGGTTTGCTTTTGACGGAAAGTTTTTCATGGATCGCGCCTTACCGATGGGGTGCTCCATCTCTTGTGCTGCCTTTGAGACTTTCAGCTCCTCTCTTGAATGGGAGGTGCGGCACCGGGCACATTGTCGCGACACGGCGCACTATTTAGATGATTTTTTGTTTTGTGGGCCGGTGGGGTCTGGACAGTGCGCCCACCTGCTGGACACTTTCATTAATATGGCTGAGGAGCTGGGGGTGCCATTGGCACATGAGAAGACGGAAGGGCCTTTGCAGGTTCTCACGTTTCTGGGAATAGAAATTGATACGGTTAGACAGTGTTTCAGGCTTCCCTTGGTAAAGGTTCAGGACCTTAGGGCTAGGCTTCAGGAGTTTAGAGGAAAGTGTAAGGTTACGCTCCTTGAGCTCCAGCAAGTAGTGGGGCATTTAAATTTTGCCTGTAAGGCGGTCGCCCCGGGCAGGCCCTTTTTAAGGCGACTTTGCGATGCAATGTCGTCCTTGAAGGCCCCTCACCATCGCTTGCGGCTTAGTACGGGCATGCAGGAGGACTTGCAGGTTTGGTCGGACTTCCTGGCCGACTTTAACGGGGTTACGTTCTGGCGGGACGATTTATTACTTGAAGCGGAGCTTCAGGTTATGTCCGACGCCTCCGGTTCTTTGGGTTTTGGGATCTATTTTAGGAAGCATTGGTGTGTGGGTCAGTGGCCTAGGGAGTGGCATAGGTGGGGTCTTCTTAGGGACCTTACGTTCTTGGAATTTTTTCCAATTCTGGTAGCCGTGTTTTTGTGGGGACGTGAGTTTTCCAACCAGACTATGCATTTCTGGTGTGATAACCAGGCTGTGGTACAAGTGGTTAATTCGTTGACCTCTAGGTCCCCTAGGGTTATGAAGCTTGTTCGAGCCTTCACCCTCCTTTGCCTCCGTTGGAACATATTGTTTAAGGCCAGACATGTTCCAGGGGTGGATAATGAGGTGGCGGACGCATTGTCTCGCCTACAGATGGATCGTTTCAGGCGGCTTGCCCCGGAGGCGGATCCCCATCCAGTGCAGATGCCGCAGGAACTTTGGCAGCTTGGGAGTCCGAGGCATTCAGGGCCATATGGCTTGCAGTGGCCCCGAGCACCAGGAGAGCCTACAACAGAGCGGTAGGACAGTTTACAGGGTTTAGAGACAGGCTAAGCTTGCAGCAGCGCTGGCCTATCCCGGTTTCGCACTTGATGCGCTTTTGTGTGCATCAGAAGTTGCGGGGTCTTGCGGTTAAGTCGATTCGGGGGCAGCTGGCAGCGTTGGCATACGTAAGCAAGGCACGGGGGTTCCCTGAGGCCACGGGGGACTTCCGTGTGAGGAAGATGTTGGAAGGTTGGTCCAGGGAAGCAGGGGCTCGAGTTGACACCAGGGAGCCTATTTCTCCCTCGGTGCTCAAGGGGCTTTTTGCGGTATGGGCCGGGGTTTGCAGTTCTGGGTATGAGACTCGGCTGTTTCACGCGGCGGCATTGACCGCGTTCTTTGGGGCGTTTCGCATTAGTGAATTAGTGGCCCGGTCCAGTTTAGACCGGTCTGACCATGCTCTTTTGGTTAGTGATTTACAATGGGACGGGGATGCAGTCGTTATTAAGTTACGTCAATCCAAGACGGATCAGTGGCGTAAAGGGGTTGTTATTCGGCTGGGGCCTTGTGCAGATGGAGAGTTGTGCCCGGTGAGGGCTCTCCGACGCTTCCTTCGGGTGCGGGGCAAAGAACAAGGGCTTTTGTTCAGGCACGGCGATGGGCGGCCTTTGACGCGCTATCAGTTCTGGGCAGTTACCCAGAGAGCCCTTGATCGGCTGGGTTTGAAGGGAGTTAAATTCGCGACACATTCTTTCAGGATTGGGGCGGCTTCTACGGCGGCCGCAATGGGTTACTCGGCTGTAGCCATCCAAAGAGTTGGCAGGTGGCGTTCTTCAGTGTATCGGGCTTATGTTCGGCCCTTGTCTAAATTTTAAGCCATTACTAATTGACTTTTCTTTAGGTGCTGTGTCCTGCCGAGAGAAGCAAAGAATTCTGATCTGCGGGCACAGTATGGTTTTCTGGGCGGCCCACCAACCACGGAGGACGAGGATTGGGTCGCAGTTGGGTCTGAGTGAATGGGCCCGGGTTGAATGGCAGGGCCGTCGGGGCCTACGGTGGCCCGGCCTGCTGCCTTTGTTATTCGGCCAGAGGAGTGGCCTCCCGCCCCACGTGTTGGTCATTCACCTAGGAGGGAATGATCTGGGGCTCATGCAAGGCAGGGCATTGTCCTTGCAAGTTAAGCAGGACCTGCAGTTCATTCTTCGGCGGTGGCCTGGTGTTCTCATTGTTTGGTCCGCCATGTTGCCTCGGCGGGTTTGGCGGGAGGCCTTGCACCGTCCGGCTATTGAAAGGGCTCGAATGAAGGCCAATAGGGCTATTCAAAAAGCTTTGGGTGAAGGGTTGGGTATTTACTTACCTCACCCTAGGATCAGGGCCACTTTTGCCGACCTCTACCGAGGAGACGGGGTACACCTGTCGGCGTCCGGCAATGAGGTGTTTTTAGATGACTTGCGGCAAGGGCTTCGGCTGGCCTTAAGCCATCTCTGGGGCGCCAGGGCCTAAGCAGAGGCTTGGCCTGGCGTTGGCAGGATAGAATTGGGAAATAGGGAGCGGGTCGGTGAGCACCCTTGGCGCTTCTCCATTTTGGGGAAGAGGGGTCTGCCTGAAGCGGATGGTACTGCTTGTGACGGCTGCCATGCTGCATGGGCAGACTGCCTTGGGGAACCCTGTGTGCAAGTCCTACCTCACTGCTGTACGGCTGAGGTGTGGGAGCTTGATTGGGGGAACCAAATTTGCCTGGCTGTCCAGGTAGCTGCCATCCGGTGGATGGCTTAAGCCTGGGGCTTCGGGGCTCGCCCAGACAGGTCGAGGCGGAGGTCCAAGGTGCGACCACGTGGCTCGTCCTGTACCGCTAGTTTGCCCTTGCCGCAGTTTGATAGTTATGGTTATAAATATTGTTATCTTAATAAAAGTGGCCCTTAGTACCAAACAGTGGCGTCTGTCTCTTCATTCCGACTGGGGTGGCAAAACGACCCCTTCTGCCGCCAGCCTGGCTGTGGGGCGGGGGTCGTCATTTGCCTCCTCGGAAGGAGGAGGAGAAGGCGCGCTTTCCCCGGACATACGGGGATTGTGAGGGGGCGGAGCTTGTCGGCCATTAGGCTGCTCCGCTCCCCCGCCGGCGTCAGTCGCCCGGGAAAGAGCTCGGCCCACCCTCCTCTCCCTGTATCGGTGCAGGATTAGCCGGTTGCTGTAGTCAGAGCCAGGTAGGAATTTTTTCCTCCGGTCACCTAATTGGCCCAGGTCCGGAGGTTTTTCGCCTACCTTGTACCGATATTGTGGTTGAGGTGATTGGCACGGTGGCGCTGTTTAGTTAAATCATTTTGGCAGGATAGAATTGGGAAATAGGGAGAGGGTCGGTGAGCACCCTTGGCTCTTCTCCATTTTGGGGAAGAGGGGTCTGCCTGAAGCGGATGGTACTGCTTGTGACGGCTGCCATGCTGCATGGGCAGACTGCCTTGGGGAACCCTGTGTGCAAGTCCTACCTCACTGCTGTACGGCTGAGGTGTGGGAGCTTGATTGGGGGAACCAAATTTGCCTGGCTGTCCAGGTAGCTGCCATCCGGTGGATGGCTTAAGCCTGGGGCTTCGGGGCTCGCCCAGACAGGTCGAGGTGGAGGTCCAAGGTGCGACCACGTGGCTCGTCCTGTACCGCTAGTTTGCCCTTGCCGCAGTTTGATAGTTATGGTTATAAATATTGTTATCTTAATAAAAGTGGCCCTTAGTACCAAACAGTGGCGTCTGTCTCTTCATTCCGACTGGGGTGGCAAAGGCCAGTTCTTCCATTCTTAACTGTTTGAAATACTAAAGACAGCTGGCTATAAAATTATGAAATGGAACAGACATTTCAGCTGTGATAATAGATTTAAAGAAGCATATTTCCTGCCCAAATGGTATCAAGGTGTGGGTGATTTTACATCCCATCCTCCTCAGATAATTGTAGGCAACAGACATTAGGGATGGGGGAGAACTTTGTGGAGTGTAGCCAATGAGATGGCTGGGAAGGGGAATCTATTTAAACCCCTCCTTCCTTATGTAGCATGCTTCTTGCTACAGAACTCCTCACCTTTCCTGCCCTGAAGCAACAATGTGGGGTTAGCCATTTGTTTTGGAGAATAGCAAGAATTGTTTGGGTCCCTATCTGATTATCCAGGCTAATGGGCTTAACATTTGTGTGGTTGGGTTATATAAATATGCCTGATCCTGAGAGGATAGTGAAGTTCTACCTGGGGTTGGTAGGTTTGTGTGGGTTAGGTGCTTGCTATTTAATTAAATTAGTGAGCACATTGAGCCATCCGGGATGGGAGTAGGCACGCAGACCAGCCAATCAAAGCTGAATTATATCCCAGAGAACTGGAGTGGGTTAATTGCTTGGTGCTGCACATCAACATTTGAACATTTATACTGTACATGTGGGGAGGATGGGGTACAGCATCCCTCTGGATAAGTTTGATACAGGCAAAGAAAAGCAAGATGTGAGATCTATAGCCACATTGCGCTTGAAGCCAAGGTGATATTGCTCAACCACTGGCATATTCAGTGGGGCAAACTTTTAGAGAGCCCGCACAATAGCAGCAATAAGTTAATTAATTTTGCAATTCAGACTGTAATGAATACATTCGAAAATTTTGTCAGATGTTTTCAGCTCTTGTTGATGTCTATAGGAATTCTGTTAGCCAGGAAACATTCCTGTTTTACAGGAAGGGTATTTTTCCTCAAACGGTTGAGATTTTCTAGTGCAGAAGTTATGATTTCTAAAACATACACAGAGAGACAAATGAACCAGGTATCAGACCATTGGAACCAGTTTCAAAAGGTGCTGCTCTGATTCTCATCCAGAAGACTGCAGAGGATCTCACCCACAATATTGGGTCAACTGAACCCCAGCAAAGTTTGGAAGTACAATGTCTTTTAAGATCTCTGCTTTGCCAACCAGTATCACTTTTGTCTTGTCAGGGTTCAATTCAATTTGTTTGCTTTCAGGCATTTCATAACAGCTGTCGTAGCAACTCAGTACCTCTATTGCATCACCAGGGGATTTGGATAACGAGATCTAGAGCTATGTACCTTTTGTATATTGATGGCAACCTATTCCATAGCTACAAATGAGTTCTCCTAAGGACATTACATAGAGGTTGAATAACATGAAGGATAAGGTTGCACTTTGTGGAACTCTGTGTGGAATTCCCACACTGAAGAAAGCTGGTTTTCAATAGCAATCCTTTGAGTTCATTCCACGAGGAATGATTTAAACCAGTCCGAGGCACATTCCTTGATACCTACTTCTGTCTCCAGATATCTCAACAAGATGATATGATCTACAGTACAGAAGACTGTGGATAGATCCAGGAGGAGTAACAATGAAGCATGCCCTTTGTCTACATTCGGGTGTAGGTCATCAACTAGAACCACCAGAGCCACCTCCATCTCATAGCCTGATATATGACAGGCATCAATGACTCCTTTATGTGGTCTTTACAAGATTTTAGCAGTCAGAATGTGCAAGAATCCAGTGTATAAGTAATGTCCTTCACAGATGCTAGAATTCTGTCAATATCCATCACTGTATTCACATCAAAATGATTCAGAAGTGGACCAGATGGTGTGTTAAGCATTACTTCTGGTTCACCTGCATTACAGCTGGCCAGATCAGATCGTATTGGAGCTATTTTATCAGCAAAAAAAGAAAAAAATGCAAAGGTGTCACAACTAATTGTTCTTGAGCCAGTGACAGTTCAGATTTTGAAGTCAAAAGATGTAGAGATACCTTAAACAGTTTGGATCGATGTGTATCAGCTGATGCAATATGTCATGCATTGGATCCACTACTAGTAAAGATTCTGGGCTTGTGGACATAACTATCAGGAGACATAGCAGCCATCTTTAGTTCAGCATAATTATCATATGACTAAAGCTTAGTGATACTATTTGTTTGTGTTCATGATGTCAAACCTGTATCTTCTGGCCATATGTAATTGAGTCTGAAGTGCATCATCAAACCTTTTTGGATATTGAGATTAACTGTGTTTTTCAAGAAGCAACTACTTTTGAGTATCATTCAAATGTTAAAGTCGGTGACTGTTAAGTAAAATAAAAATACATAGGTTGTACTTGTAATCTGGGTTGTCATGGGTATTTGATGGTATACTTGAGTAATTACTGTGTTCTCTGTAAAAGTTTAGATTCTAAAAATCTTTTTTAGCATTCACAGCAGTGCAATTCATATCCTAGGAATCAAGTGTATTTTTTTCCAAATTCTGTTTATTGTTTTCAAAATTACCAACAATACAAATAACTTTTACAAGAAGAGGTATCTATAAAAATTATTACATTCAGTATATGTTTTCTAAATTATTATACATTCATACAATCATAAATAACATATATTTACAATTCATATACAATCATATAGCAATGATTATATCTTTATAGTTTAAACTGTATGAATTGTTGAATGTAATTTTAAATTGTATGTAAATTGTAATCCGCCCTGAGCCTGCTAGTGTGGGGAGGGCGGAATATAAATCGAATATAAATAAATAAATAAATATTGAATGTTCATCATGTTATGTGCTATTGTATCTGAGCATGTGGAAGTGGATGTGTATAACTAGTAGTGGAAATACAGAGGAATTATATACTTCCAATTTACCACAGATCTGGGTCTTTAAGTCTTTTGGGGATTTCTTGTTGTTTCATTAGGTATTCTAAGATTGGGTATCAGCTAGATATAAAGTCTCTTGATGTCACCTGGGGGGGGGGTCTATTGTTTGTCTACCTAGAGATCTTCTCATACTTAAAAGCAAACCTATGGAGCTTAGATAAGTTAAATTGTAAAGCTGCAAAGGAGAGCTGGTCTGACAAGGTGTTTTGAGCCTTGATGTATAGGAACAAAATACAATTTTTATATTCTGATTTTTTTGACTTTTTAAGGTAATATATATTTTTATATCAAAAGAATGACACTCTACTCTCAATCTACTGCCTTCAGAAATTTAATAACACACAGGCAAACAACCCTGAGAACTGTACAGAAAATGCAAGTGCTTGATATAAATCATACATTCATAATTCCTATGTACTATACCTTCAAAGTGTTAGTGTTCAGTAGAAACAATATTGCAAATGCCCATTCAAATTGCTCATATTCATCAGTTACAATGTTACAATGTTGCAACTCTCCATGCAGAGAAAAGCACCATTTCATAAATCGCATAGTACAAGGCATACATCCTCAGAGCCAAGCACATTGAGCTCAAAAGTCCAAGGAAGACTGTCAGTTATGCACAGTTCATTAAAGGGTGATGTAAAAGGCACCAATTATATTACCTAACAGAAGTGACCATCTGATGGCCAAAGGCAGTGATGATTTAACTGGGAGTAAGTTTCCCATTTCCTCCATGAGAAATTTTGCTACTTACCTAGATAAGTTGGTGCGGGAGAGGGGGAGGGGGGGGGGTCAACTTCCAGCTGATCAGCTGGAAGTCACTTTCTTCCGATCTCCAATCCTGTTGTAAGCAGTCAGCCCAGCCTCCACCATTTTAACAGCAGTTTTTATATGGCTGTTTGTGATATTAACAGTGTACAGGCCTCTGGAGTTAAAATGGCTGCTGTTTGGCCACCAGAGGACCTCCAGCAGTTGCTAAATCCTGCCCGGGACAACATGACATGCCACTCAGGAATGTGGGGTGATTAAGGAATGATTGTATTTACTGCCATCCCGGTGCTGCTGGTGCCCAGAGCAATAAAGGACTCACAGAGTCACCCCCACTTAGCACATTCCTTTCCCTCCTTCCGTGATGAGATCTCCTGTCCATGATTGAGGATCTAATCAAATGACATTCATAAGTATAGACAATCATTCCTGGCACAATGTATCCCTTCCCTAAAAACACTTAACCTAGCTCCACTGTACCTCATCAGAAAACGGTCCTTTTGGTGCAGCGCTAGAACTAGTTTTGCATCTGCATTCACACACCCTGGCAGCTATCAAGCCTTTTGTCTAACCCAGGAACTGACCATTGGAGTCTTTGTCCTAACTGCTAGGAGGACTCTCCTCCACCTCAGGGCACGTTTTACCTACAAAGGTAGAGCGCTGGGCCCATTCAAAGTGTGCAAGCTTTCTGGCTTCTCCCTTAGGGTCACTTCCCTAAGCCTCTTGCTCTCTTGGCCGAGGATGTTAATGTTCGAAGCTACTCTCTTCCTCCATGGACTGGACTACTCTCCAGGATAGGTAGATATACTTATTCCCTCTCTTTCTATTCCCAATCTCTGGCTAAGTTTCTAAGGACTCTGTGTGTGTGTGTGTGTGTGTAATTATTTCCCCCAAAGTAACTTCGTGTGTATGTGCATGAAGCCTTGTTCTTAATAAAAGTTATTGTTTGATATTAAGCACCAGACTCGCTTGTTCTATTGGGGAGGGGACTTGGTTAAAGCTGGTGGTACGGTCCACACGGTTACCGCCTCTCGTATAGCTGTCTTCCTTTCTTGCTAATTCCCCCATAAATCATATTTATTGCAAGGAGACCATTTCCGGTAACACTGTCACCTCTACTGTCTACACATAGGAAGTTAAAACACCTGATAACAACTTTACTGTGTAGCTATTTTGCTGAGGAGACATGGATCAGAACCCAATCAGCTTCTGAGCCACAGGCTCTGTTCTGTAACTATTTGAGTTGCTCGATGCAATCCAGACATAGCCATGATGGGCTTACAGATATATTATGAGTGTTGAACAAAGTAAATTCAACTCCTGAACAGGATCACTGAGAAATTTGTGGCATTCCTAGCCAAGGGTGCTTGAGGTCAGCTCTTCTTGAATCCCGACACTTTCTCAGTCTGCACAACTCTCCAGCAGGAATAGAGTGTCCCCCTTTTTATTTTGTTTATCAACATACAGCCTGATGAAGAATTTTAAAAAACTTGAATCTTTGCATACTGTTTGTCTTGTGCTTAATAAAGGACATTACAGGGAGGATATTTACATCTGAATGTTAACAATTCCAGATATTTTTTTAATGTCTGGAGACTCAGGTATATTTACATTCTCTGAATTGTCATTGTTAATATTTACTGGTGTATATCTGGTAGGGAACTTATTTTCAGGAAACATATTTTCAAATATTTACATTTTTTGGAATTCTCAAGCTGTTCACATAGTACCAATATTCATCAGTTTCAGACATTCCCTGCTTGTTGACATTCCCATGATTATAATACATTGTCTTATTGTTCCAGTAATATGAAATATTGCTTCAGTGAAAACAAGTAAGAAAGTCTCCAGAGAAGGAAAAGGGGAGACAGACCCACTGATGGTAGATGTTCATCCTTATGGAAATATTCATGAGGCATTTTGACTTCTTAATAAAGAGTTGTGCAGGATCTTCTCTGACAAATTGTCAGTCTACACATAGGAAGTTAAAACACCTGATAACAAGTGGCAAACAATTATTGCTAGCTTTGTTAGTCAGTGACACACCATTAATCATGATGAAAATTTCTCTGACATGGACTATAGACTATAACTATAATGTGTAATCCTGTGGGAGGAAGCTTCTCAACACTTGTTATTGAGGTGATTACTTTTTAACCAGAGCCAGCCAGCAACCATGTTGCTTACATCTATCATCTTGGAATAGAAGGAAAGAGAGATGTTTATCTGAGTATACCTGTGATTCTGGTGCAAGTCCCAGCTGTTGTTTTTTCTTAAAAAATTAAGGAATCAAACATCTTATAATCCTTCTGCTGCTGCTGCTATCATCATCATCTATTTTTCACAGTCCACCAGATGTTTGGGCTGGAATTTTTGGTTGCTCACCAATTCAGATTTTATCCAAAAATCTAGGACTCAGTGAGGTATTGCTGTTCCAAGCAATGTGGCTGTTTACAACTGGCCAGTTGTTATGCAGTCTATGCCAATATCACCTGGGTGTTTAGCTAGTCCTGCTGGTATCGCACCTATCACTACTGAAAAACCTGTTGAATGTTTCTCCCAGAGACTATGAACTTCTGATCTTAGATCTTGATATTTTGTTATCTTTTCAGTCTCTTTTTCCTCAATTCAACTGTCACCTGGGATTGCCACATCAATCAATTTGATCTTTTTATTTTCAACCATAGTAATACTGAGATTATTGGACTTCCGGTTTGGGATTATGGTGGTCTGATGCAGCTCTAAGAGTGGAGCTGTCCGAGCCACTGTTTGTGAGGGCCAGCAGGGTGTTAGATCACCCGGGGCCCCCTGTTCTCAGGCAGAGAACAGGCGTGAATGCTCAGGATCCAGAGGGTGCGTTGATCTCGGCTGAGGGGGGAGATCTGCACAATGGCCCCCCACCCAGCCTTGAGGTCCTGCCCGAAGAAGGACAGCAAAGATCTCTGCAGCGGCTTTGGAGTCATTGAATTGGCATAGGATCACCGTACCCAAGCTTCAGTAACTAATTTGGACTGATTTGGACTAATTTGAGTACCGAAACAGCGATTACAACCCGCAAATAGAACTATTAAGGTAAAGATTGCTATCTCTCTTTTCGAGAAGAAATTTGGTAAGAAGAATTGAATTAATTTGGAAGATAAAGATTGCTAAGTGTCAAGGACATATTGGTTAAGCTCCGGTAAAGTGACTGAGTTAAAAAAGAATTTATTTAGAAGAATTAGAGCGAAGAAAGTAATTATTGTTTACATACCTGCGGTCTAAGAGAGATAGTGAACTGTGGGAAACCTGAAAAAATGCGAGAACTGCTGTGTGGTCATGACAGAGCAGGAAGTGCGTCAAAGCAATAGAGTAACAGGCTGGAAGCGGCAGTCAATGGAAACCCGGAAAAGGAAGAGCGCCATTTTGAAAAAGGGAAAGGGCAAGACCTCAATTCAAGTGGAAGTGGGACATCTTGGAGAAGGTTATGGGCAGAAGCTTCGAGTTAAAACCATAGAGAAAAGACGCCTGCCATTTTGGATACCGGAATTGTTTAAATGGAGAAGAATTTGTTCTAAATAAAGGACTTAACTTTAAAAATAATAAATTACTTTCACCACGGAGTTGCGGAAGAGAGCGGACTCGTGGGAGCGAGGTAAAGCCAGCCCCACGATGTCAAAGAAGGAGTGGCAGTCAGCGTTGGAGAGTTTGGACAAGAAAGTGGTGGATGGAAATAAGGAGATTAAAGATATGATAAGAGACATGGTGAAAGACTTTAAAGAGACACTTAAATTGGAGGTGGCGGAAGTAACCAAGAGTATTGATAAGGTCAAGAAGGAGCTACAAACAACGCAGTCAAAAGTGAAGGCAATGGAGGATGAAGTGGACAAATTGTCTGTTTCTTTCAAGACAGAAACTAAGGGTTTGCAAGGAAGAATGGCCGTGATGGAATGTAAATACATGGAAAGACAACTTAGATTTCGTGGGGTCCCAGAAGCAGAGGGAAAGTCAGCCCAAGAGCAGATATCAGAAATACTTGCAGAATTTTTGGATAAAGAAGTGGAAGAAATTGTGCTTTTACTGGATGTGGCATACAGAATCAACTCAAAATATGCAGCTCAAAAAAATCTACCAAGGGATATGATAGTGCAATTCACAACGAAAAGAACAAGAGAAGATATTGTGAATAAACAGTTTCAAAACCCTCTGGAAATTGCTGGAAAAAGAGTACGAATAATGAAAGAGCTACCTAGAGGAGTTTTGTTGGAGAGGAAGAAATACAGAGAACTGGTTCAAATGTTGAAGGATCTGAATATCAGATACAGATAGGAAATACCAGAGGGTTTGAGCTTTGAATTTCAAACAGTCAAAAAAAACAATCAGGTCTAGTCATGAGATGGAGAGGGTTTTTATGGACAATGAAAAAGACTTACCTAAAAGATCCAGAATATGACCATGGAGTGCAAAATTATATCTTGGAATGTAAATGGACTTAATTCACCTTTCAAACGTAAAACTATTTTCCATTGGCTATCTAAACAGCATTGTAATATAATTTGTTTACAAGAGACTCATATTAAAAAACAAGATGTAAAATATTTGAAAAATGCCAAATCGGGAAGGGAATTTGCAGCTTCATCGAAGCAAAAATAAAAAAGAGGAGTAGTCTTGTACATTAAAGATGAGCTGCAACCTAAAATGATATTTAACGATGTGGAAGGAAGATATATAGCTGTGGAAATTATTTGGAACACGGAAAAGATTTTGCTGATTGGAATTTATGCACCAAATGGAGCTAAGGACAACTTTTTTAAGGACTTACAGAAACAACTGGACGGGCTAACTTACTCACAAATAATTTTGACAGGTGATTTTAATGGAGTTACGGTTTTAGATGTGGACAAGAAATCAAAGGGTGCACAAAAGAAAAGAGGATTATTGCCAAAATCCTTCTTTGAAATGAAGGATCAGGAGAATCTGGAAGATACTTGGAGAAGAAATAATCCCAAAGTAAAGCAATGCACGTTCTTTTCGCCGAGACATTCGACATTATCAAGAATTGATATGATCTGGGCCTCTAAGGACTTGGTTGTATGGACAAAAGATGTGGAGATAATGCCAAAAGTAGGATCAGATCATAATCCAATCATGTGGAAGTTTGGAAAAGGCACCAAAAGACGAAGATGGAGAATAAATGAGGATCTGCTGCAACAAAAGGACAATTTAGAATTGCTACAGAGGGAGACCAAATTCTTTATACAGTATAATTTGAATAATACCGTTCCAACTCACAAAGTTTGGGACACTTATAAGGCAGTTATTAGAGGAGTATTGATGGATTTAAATGCAAGGGATAAAAAGAAAAAAGAGGAGAAAAAGAAAGAAATTGTGGAGAATATAAGAATTACGGAGATACAACTGAAGAAAAGACCAGGGAAAAAGAAATTATTTCAAGAAATTAAAATTTTGCAAGAACAATTGAAAGCAATGGAGAATAAAGAGTTGGAATGGGAACTGAAGAAATTGAATCAAAAGTCATTCGAAGGAGCAAACAAACCTGGGAAATATTTAGTGTGGCAGTTGAAAAAGAAAAAAGAGAAAAAGGTGATAACTAAGATTCAAGAAAATGGAACGACATTGACCGATCAAACAGCGATTAGTAGAGCATTCTTTAAATTTTATGCAAAATTGTATCAAAGGAAAGAAGTAAATTTGGATGCTATTGAGCAATATTTAAACAAAGTTAAATTACCATTGATATCAGAAAATTGGAAGAAAAAGGTGAATGCAGAAATTACGGAGATAGAGATAAGAGAAGCCATTCAATCGACTAAATTAGACAAGGCACCAGGTCCAGACGGAATTACGGCTAGATTCTATAAATCATTGGTAGATGAGTTGGTACCTTTTTTGAAGGTGGTAATGAATGAAATTCTAAGAGGACAAAAGGTTCCAGAGTCTTGGAATGAGGCCACCATATCATTAATACCAAAGGAGGATCAGGACCTATGCAATGTTAAAAACTATCGACCTATTTCATTGCTGAATAATGACTATAAAATTTTTGCAAAAATATTGGGGGAAAGACTGAAGGAAGGGCTTGTGGAATTTATTGCAGAAGAACAAGCAGGTTTCCTTCCAAATTGACAAATCAAAGATAATTTGAGAACTGTTTTAAATGTTGGAAAACTGTTGGAAGTCACCAGAAAAGGGGGAGGGAAAGGGTGGGGGAAAATTGATATTTAGGTTCAATATCTGAAATGTTTGTAAATTTGTACTCACCTAATAAAAAGAGATTATTATGTTCTAGCTTCTTATCCGTTTGAATTTTGAAATCCCACAAGATCTTAACTTCCTTATTTCCAACAACTTACTTGGGTTTATATTCGCACCACTATTTCGCAGATGGTAGCTCATATTTTTTGCATACATTTCAGTGCAGCATTGCAGCTACTTTATTATGGTGGTTTTTATAGTCGGTTTTTGCAATCTTACAGCACCCTCTGATGAGTTGGTCAGCAGTTTCATTCACTTCATTACATAATGTGCACTTGCTGTTTGTGGTCTTTTCAATTTTCGCTTTCATACAGTTTGTTCATAACACCTGTTCTTGTGCAGTCCTCCTGTCTCTTTTTTTCAATATCCCTTGCGTTAGCCAGTACTCTTGTCAACGTTACCATCAGTATTCTTCATGCCTCCTTTGCCATGCCTCCATACAGTTTTTCAACATTTCTTTCCTATATTTGTCTTTTGTACCCTTTACTTTAATTATTCCTTTTCTGTAATCATCAGCCAGCATGTTCCCTTTCTTGCTCTTGATGTGCCCTTTTTTCTTCTTCTACAGTTTGTTTTATTTGCACCATTGGCTTCCATTACTTTGTGGCAAATAAAGTCATTTCGAGGATATAGGGTGCGATTGGTTGTCATGAATTTTTCTCATTTTGCAATCTAATGCATCCAATTTGGCTTGTGTCCAATCAAAAATTCCATTATTATAATAATTACTATTATTATTATTTTATATAACAATATGTTGCATGGAAACAACTGCTTATGTGGGTAACTTCATAGAGATACAACTTTTTCATGTTATATATTGAGAAGGGGTTCGACAATATGTATTTAGAGAGCAATTTTACCATCATCCCACATTGTTCTAAATCCACTTCATTGTGACTCAGTCTTATTGTAATCAAAGCACATGGCATTTACAATTGATTTTGGTTCAGTCACCACTGTGTAATCTTAGCCAGGTCACTACATAGCTGGTACTCAGAGGCAGAGCTTTCAGGCTTACAGATGTAATTTGCAGGGAAGTTTGAAGCACAGGATGAGCGTTTGTTAGAAATTAACCACTGATTTCTTTTCAAGTACTATTAATATCCTCTATCTATCAATCAATATGACAAGGTAACTCAAATTTAGCAATAAGAATAAACAGTACATATTCTGCATTTCACTACTTATTGCACATCATCAGAGTACCAAGCATAATAGGATTTTTTGTCATTTAATTCTCAAATGTAAGTACTCTCTTTTTGAGCTTTTGCACCTAAGCATTTCCTTGGCTTTTAAAGCTACACTCAAACACACACACTCACACAGGTGCAGCTTGGGAAAAACCTCCAGGTGGTTTGATCCCCTAATGGTGGGGAGTGTTAGTTAGTTACTTAACTATGGGGGGAAAGCCAAGTCTTTATTATTGACACCTAGGTGGCCTCAATTAATTTAGGCTTCTCTTTCTCAGAAAAAATATATTTTTCAATTTAGTGGTCATGAATCTTTTCAAGGAATTACATAGATCTTGTAAGTTTATACTTACAAAAATTTGTCTACAGTGGCATGATGCAAGCTATCAAACTATTTTAAACAATGAGCAAAGGTATTAAAATATTACATACCCCTATTTTTGACCCCCGTATTCAGCTATGTATTTATGTACGCAGTTTGAAAATTATACATAAGAGTTTATGTCAGTGGCTAAAGAGAGTGAATACTTGTCATAAATAGGACCGTGCTATTGAACATGCAATCCTAAACAGGTACATTTAGAAAACATAGAAGTGTGTGTCTCTGTTTAAGATTTTACTGCAAGTGTTTGTGACCCACTAGCAGCTATGAGCAAAAATTTCCCCACCAAAAGCAATGAAACTTTATTAAATACTTTAAAATCTCCAGATAAGCAAATCTTCTGTCTCTGAAAGCACCGTTCCTGGCTTTCTCAGTCTTGCTAGTTTTCACACACATCCTCTTTTAAAACATTAACATTGGCTACCTTTGTTGATATTTAGTTGGATGAAGATACTGAATACTTTATGTATAGGGCTACAAACAGCATGGGGATAATTAGATGACTAAGAAAAGCGTAACAAGCACATTATCTTGGCATTATGTATGGAATAATTAGGATTCCTGGTAGTATTATACAATGTTATGGACTGTTAATTAACCTTTCCAGATAAGCCTATCAGGGTGTGCATATGTTTCTTTACACAAAACCAAAAATATGCCTAACATTTCACAAGTGGAAAGCAGTAAATGAATATTAACTAAAGCAAAGGCTATAGAATGCAACTAAGATCAGCACAATTGCCAGATATGGTGGCTATTTGCAGCCACCCTTTCCTTTTTTTGCATAAAATAAACATTGATACTCAGTTTTGTTAATACATGCATCCATGCTGTCACTGAAGTCAAAAAGTCTTTTTCTTCATTGTCCTTCACTTATATTTATAACCCTTCATATTTACCACTGTTATCTTCATATGTACAAATAGCTGTACCAGATCCAAGAACAATTTCGTATTCATCTCTGTATAAATGCAATATCAAATGATGCTTTGCATGTGTGAGAGAGCCACAGATCTAACATTATGGCTCAAAGTCACCTTAAAAAATGTTCATTAATTTAGCTTTCAAATTAAAGCAGAGAACAAATAGATTTCTTCCCCAATAGTTGTTTTGCCAAGCTGTCAGAAAGGACGAACGATAACCTCCCTAATCTAGCAGTTTCCAGTGTTAACTCTTTTCTTTGACCTTAACTTTTGGTTTCCACTAGCATGGTCACAACCATTATCTCTATCTTCTCTGTACTACACACTGCTTTATCTTTGACATCACTGGCAAATAGAATGTCATTTGACTGTAATGCTGTCTCTTAGTTTTCCATAACTTCTGCTGACTTTTGGACTCTGCAGTATCTGATGTGTATCCTACCATTTCCTTTCAGCCCCAGAAAGATCATTTCCAGGGTTACAGGACTCACACTGAAAAATCCCAAACCTTTCAGAAAATGCAGAAAGGTTACAAAAAAATTACTGAAATTGACAACAGTTGACTGCATTTGTCCTGACCACCAAGGCTGCAATGTTGCACTGGAAGGGAGAGGAGGAGGAGGAGTAGAAACTACCCCAGCCATGCCACTGAGACTGGCAGACACAGCAGTGGTGATGGGTGACATCACCGATCACCAATTAGATAGAGAGGCATGGAGGGCTGATGGGCAGAGAGGTGGAGAAGTAGAGACGTGAATGAGTGGTATTTATGGCAGCAAGCAGTCCCCCTTCATCTGTGGTGTTTGGGCCAAACATCTATTCTAGCAGCCTCTTCCCTAATGCAAATGGATTTGGGGGTAGTTGAGTACCATATGGACTGGGATGGAGCTTGTGGCTGCCTGGGCTCCTAAGAGCCAAATACTGCCGGAGCTTCAAGCCCTCTTCTTTCCCTCCTGTCACCAGTGGAGGAACTAGAAAAAGGGCTTGGGAAATTCCTGGAGAGTTGGAGGAGGTCCCTGGGGAAGGTAGAATTTGGAGAGAGCTCATCAGGGATATGATGCCATACATCCCACCCTCCAAAGATGCAATTTCTTCCACAGAAACTGATGTATGTAGTCTAGAGATCAGCTATAATTCCCAGAAAAATCAAGGCCCCACATAGGGGTTGGTAACGCTAAGATAATTGCCAGCCAGTTCATCAAACTGAGGGGAAAAGGAGAAAACAACAGCAGGAGGGCTGGAGGAAGGGAGCAAAGCCAGGGAAGAGGAGGTGAGAGAGCAGAGGGGAGAGAGTGGGGATTATGATAGCCAACACCAGTATGGGAAGAAGGGAGCAATGACAGCAATGATGATGATGGGAAGGGGAGCCGTGTGGAACTTGCCCTGGCAGCTTTTCTGACTCCAATGAAGGGGAAAGAGGCAGGGTGGATCCATGAGTCCTTTTGAGTCCTATTTTCGAGGAGGTGTGCATGCCTGCTATCCCTATTATTGAGGAGTCCAGTCCCACTATGCAAGCTATCCATGCCACAAGGATGCCTGAAAAAGGGTAGAGCAGATGCTGCTGGACTTTTGTTTCCCTTTCTAGCCATCTTTATGACTGAGAAAGTGTACCTGCTAGCATGGTCTCAGAGCCCCAGTGATGCCTGGAAAGAATGTGGAGCGAGCAGGGCTGCTGGACATTTCCAACTACTTTCCCTTTCGATAGGATACTGATAGGACGCCTCACAAACGCTCAAGCTTTCCTTGAGGCTGCCACAGTTTGCTTGCTGAGACTGCACCCAGCTGTCAGATATGGATGGAACAGGGGGAATTCATTGTTTGTAGCTTGTCTGAGGATGGTTACAAAGCCTGGACCTCTCTCACTTCTTGAAGCCATCATCTGGCAGCCAAAAAACAATCTGCAACAGTTTGTCATGTGTCCTCCACCAGTTCTGTTATAATGACTTTATTCATTCTTTTGCTTTGCCCTATGCCTGCAACTCATTCCAGTGCTCTTCCTTCAAATCCCTCTCCAGATCCAGTTTTCCATAAGTTTTTGCTTAATTCTGTAGTTCTCATACCAACTAAAATGAAGACAAATAGATGCTATTCAACTTTGCTTCTCATGTACTCTGGCCTCTTAATTATGGTTACCTTCCATTTTCCAAGTGCTTTCCTCTATGTCATGAGGACTAGACACCTACTGCTTCAAAATTTGTCTCATTACATAGGCCTACAGAGGCAGAGGGGGAGGGGGAAAATGGCCCTGAAAACGGCCTGCTCCCTGAAGGAGGGAAGGAGGGAAGGTGAGATGCTTGTCTTGGAGATGAAGCAAGGCTTGGCTAGGAACATTGTTTGCTGTGCTAGGCAACCACCCCTTGTTGGGCAGAACAAGGCTGTCCTTTACTGCACTAGGTGAGACAGCCTGGGTGGGGTGCAAGAGCACATATTCTTCACTGCAAGCACCTTGGCTGGCTACATCTTGTGCTCAACAGTCAGGGCAAAGCCAAGTATGTTCCTTGCTGTGCTGGCTCAGCAAGTCTTGGGCATGTGTTTCTCTTGCTATTCCAGGTGAGTGATCCTGGGCTTTGTGCATCCCTCACTGGGTAGTGTGAGCCTGGGTTGTGCCTGTCCAGTGCTGGATGGAGTGAGAGCAGGCTGGTCACCTCTTTCCCCATTCCTCCTGAGGTTGGGGCTGCTGGTTTGTGATGGAATGTGCCTGCCCCTCACTTAGGATTGGGGTGCCCCCATGCTGTTCACCCATCAGTACTTTCCTGTTGCCCATAATTGTAAACTTGTCCTTGCAGCCCTGTCCTAATGTTTCAGCATCTGTTACACAGTGATAGACCAATGAATTCCATGTTGTTTTTCTGTGGAGCTGAACACATAGGACTACATGAGAGAAGGCAACAGAGTCATCCATATGTAGATCTCTAGGATTCAATTTTTCGTTAAAGATGGGAAAAGAAAATAATTTTTCCATGCTCTCCCTGTTCATACACATGCTGCAAGTGTTATGAAACCCATCACAAATTGCTATTACCACATTCATATCATCTTCTATTATCTCTGTTCAGTGGCTGTGAGGAGCCCTAATCTATTCCTTGCCACACAATCAAACAGAATTTCCCATTTGGCTTCTCATATCCAGCGATAGACTCATTCATTTAGATAGACTTTTTGCATGACTTACTTAAAGCTGACATTTTGCAGTCATGGAATTTAAATTCTCTGCAAAGCTGGCACACTAACCTATGTTTTTTTTAAAGGCAGTAATACAAAAAACAAGTCAGTACTGAGTACTGATGACTTTGAAGCTTGATAATGGACTGTAGCTTTTTCCATCTTAGTTATTGATGGATGCTAAAATACTTAAGTAGGAACTGGAAATATTAATTGTAGTTACATATTTAACTTGGGACTTTAAAAATACCTAAATACACAACCTTGAACACCATTCTATGCAGGGGTGGATGGGGGGGGGCGGTCCTGAAAATGACCCATCCTCACCTACCCTGGCCCTGCAAAGGAGGGAAAGAGGGTGAGATGGAGAACAAGCCTGCCCAGCCAGCCACAGTTTGCAAAGCAAGGCAGGGGACATTGCTCACTGCACTGAGGGAGCAAGACTGGCTGCATCCGTTCCTGAATGACACAAGAATGAGAGCAACCCTTGCCAAGTGAGTGAGCAAGTCTGAGCTAGGTGTGTCCCTTGTAGCACTGGGTGAGTGAGCCCAGGTCGGGCACATCCATCACCAGATGCACTGAGGGAAGGCGTCTATCAACTTACCATGTGCATGAGCCCTGGCCAGATGTGTCTCTTGCCACACCAGGTAACTGAGCTTAGGGTGGATGCATCCCTTGCTGGGTGGCAAAAGGCTGCACTGGAGTTGTCCTCTGGCAGATTGGGCAGGGCTGAGCTGACTGCTTCCTTTCCTATGCCTTGTGCACAAGGTCCATTGGCTTGTGGCAGAACATCCCTGCCTCTCAGTTGGGGCTGGGGTGTCCCCTTTGTGTGGGGACTGCCCCCATGTTATCAGCTGAAATTCTCTTGGTGGTCTTAATGGCCCATCTGTTCCTGACTGTATGATACCAACAGGAGTTACATATATCATCAATATATCTAATTATCAACATGGCCCAATTTGTGAACACATAAATTTGGAGAATGAGGCCATAGACAAACAAAACATATCCTTCTAGAACCTTAGGAAAGCCCCAGGTTTTCAGAAAAATCTGAAATAAAAAAAAGAAAAGAAATTGGGGGAGTAAAAAGGAGCACCTGCAGCTTTAAGAAATGAGTGTCCTCAGTAGTTGTTTCTAGGCAACCACATCAGTATTGCCAGCCTTCAAGCCTTGGTTTCTGAGAGCAAAAAGCAGGGAGTGGGTTCAAGGCCTTTTCCAGGGTTGTTTTTCCCTCTGGTGAATAATGCATTGGAGCCAGGCCCAGCAGCAAATACTGGGCAACTTGCTACTATGTGCCTTGCATGACTTACCAAGACCCAGCTGCTTGGTACTTTTCAAGTGCAGCCACCCCATGAAAGCTAGTGTGGTGTAGTGGTTAGAATTTTAGACTAGAATCTGGGATACCCAGGTTTCTGGAAGCTCATTGGGTGACTTTGGATCAATCACACACTTTCAGCCTATGCAGTGGTAAGGATAAAATAGAGGAGAGGAGGAGGATGTAATGTGCTTTGGGTTCTTTGGGAAAGGCAGGGCATAAATGAAGTGAATAAATAATAAATATAGCTGAGAATGGAGGGCAGATTAAAAGTAGGTTGATGGGTGAGTGGGAAGGAGAGAAGGAAGCAGGGAAATATGAAGATATGAGAATTGCCAGGAGGAAGGAATGGGGAAATAGTGTGAGGAAGGGGAAACAGAGGAAAATGAGGCACAGCACTCTCCTAGAGAGAGAGGTGGGAAGGAGAGAAAGCTGAAGAAGATGGGGGAGGGAGGAAGAAGTAGGTTAGTTCATGGGTGGGATAGAGAGAAGAAAGTGCAGATTGGTGGGGGGAGACTATAGGGAGTGCCAGGAAAGGGAGGGAGAAAATGAGATGTCTTCCAAACGTCCTTGCGAATCTCCCCATACTTGTTTAATAATATTTCATTTGTACATTTTCCATGTTTAATATTGTTTGTAAGCAAAACATTTGGCCACACATACATTCAAGCTAACATTCATAGCTGAAATAGCCCTGTCAAGGAGTAACCCTGATGCCCAAAAATGTGAAAAGCCCACCTCTTACCAGTACTGTAATTGAAGGAAAGGAAAATATGAAGGAAAAAGCATCCCTGATGGATGACAGCACACATATGTACTAAGAAATGTGGGTTCTTGATTTTTAATTGACTACCGCCAATCAAGTATACATTATCATTGAATGTCTCCCTTCAAGTCATAAGTAAAATAAAACACAATTTTATTTAAAAAAAAACAGAGAGAAAAAACAGTAAACAGTAAAGACAGTAAACAATGCATATAATAGCATAAGTAAAATATATAACAGTACACAAAGACAATAGAAACAGAACATCTAACAGCACATTATACTGTTAGATATGTATCATATCTAAATATGATACTGGCATGCATGATGACCCTCAATCATCTTTTTAATCTTAGGTTTGATTTCTATTTTCTCTATCCCACTTTTTAAAAAAGAAGTGAGGGGGAAATCTAGCAGTAGGTCCCACCCATCTAGCTCCTCCTCACCAGCTGCCATTGGTCAGGTAGATGTCACTGCCCTCCTTCTGGGCTGTTCCTTGTGCCCTGCACCTTTCATACAATGGCTCCATCCAGGAGGCACCAGCCTGGCCTTGCTTGGGCTGTGGGCATGTTCCCCGCCCTGAGGCCTTCCTTTGCTCCAGGTGCCACCATACTTTCCCAGCCCATGCCAGCTGAAACCAGCCCCAGCCCAGACTTCTTCTCCACCCTGTGGGCAGCCCATGCAACGAAAGCAACAGCTTGGATACCCGCTGACTGCTTGGCCAGCTAGTGAGTCTCTGCCACCCCTCAGATGTTGAGCAAGGGACCACAGTTGTCCCCAGGCTTGTCTGAATTGACACCTGGGGGGGGCAGTTCTGGGCCCAGGACACACACACCCTTCTGGTTGCACCAGGAAGTGGAGAATCTTCAAAGACGCATGACATGTAGTCAGCGTTGCTGTGGTCTTGGTCAGATTGGCGATGCACAGAATAGCTGAAAGGCAAAAAGGACCCAGTGTTATGATCTTTCATTCTTGACACTCAGTCAAGGGGTGTGTGATTGGTCACCAGTGTGAAGAGGTAGTTAGCAAGATAATGCTGCAGGGTCCCCACATCCCACTTAAACACTGGGTTCTCCTTTTCTGTGATGGCATAGTGAGTCTAAGCCTACTGATGAAGAGCACTGAGTGTTCTTGGCCCTCAAACCAACATGATAGCATCACCTCAAGACATCAGTTGGAGGAAAGGAACAAGGCAGGGTTGCCCTCTGTCTCCATTGTTGTTTATTCTGGTTTTGGAAATATTGATGGTTCAAATACGAGAGGATGATACAATCCGAGGTATAAAAATAAAGGAATTTTCCTACAAGGTCAGAGCATTTGTGGATGACATAATGTTAATAGTTGAAGATCCAATTGAAAACATGCCAAAGGTAATAGAGAAAATAAAGCAGTTTGGGGATCTAGCTGGATTTTATGTGAATAAAAAGAAGTCAAAATATTATGCAAGAATATGACTAAACAGAAGCAACAAGAACTAACGGTGATAACGGACTGTGAGGTAACTAATAAAGTAAAATATCTGGGTATTGAACTGACTGCGAAAAATATAGATTTATTCAAAAACAACTATGATAAATTGTGGATACAAATAGAGAGAGACTTGATAAAATGGAATACATTGAATTTATCATGGTTGGGAAGAATAGCAGCAGTAAAGATGAATGTTTTACCACGAGTGATGTTCTTGCTGCAAACAATTCCAATTATTCGAGACTCAAAACAGTTTGATAAATGGCAAAGGAAAATTTCAGACTTTGTGTGGGCAGGCAAGAAACCACGCGTGAAAATGAAAGTATTACAGGATGCGAAGGAAAGAGGTGGCTTGCAACTGCCCAATATAAGACTATATTATGAAGCAATATGCCTGGTATGGTTAAAAGATTGGATAACGTTAAAAAATCGTAAATTGCTGGCCTTGGAGGGACATAAAAAAATATTTGGATGGCATGCATACATGTGGTATGATAAAGTAAAAGCGGACTCGATGTTTTTGCACCATTATATTCGGAGAAGCCTCTTCACAGTCTGGAAAAAATATAAGGTTTACATGGAAGATGGAATTCCTTCATGGGTGGTTCCGTATGAAGTAATAGATCCAAGAACTGTTGACAATGAGCAGCAACGTCTAACCTACAAGGAGATAACACAAATACAACATTCAATGCTAAGAATAAAAACAGAAGAAGAGTTGTCTCCTTGTTATGGATGGTTTCAATATAGACAGATCAGAGATCTTTATAATTCGGACTGCTTAAAAGGAGGTATAAGAATGGAAAATTCTGAACTAGAAGAAGTGATGCTACAAGAAGGCAAGAAAGAAATATCTAAGATTTATAAACTACTTCTGAAATGGCATACGGAGGATGAAACAGTCAAAATCCAGATGGTGAAGTGGGCAATAAACTTTCATAAAGAAATAACAATGGAGGCGTGGGAACACCTGTGGAAAAATACAGTGAAGATTTCAACTTGTACGAATATTAAAGAGAATGTATACAAAATGATCTACAGATGGTACTTAACACCAAAGAAAATTGCGCTAGGAAATACTATGTCAGACAAATGCTGGAAATGTAAAAAGCATGAAGGATCATTGTACCATATGTGGTGGACTTGTGTGAAGTAGCTAAGCAATATTGGGGAGATATAATTGAAGTAATTAATGAGATTTTACAAATTCAAATAAATAAGAACACAGAATTGTTGCTACTGAACTTGGGGATGGAAGTTGTTCCAATGCAGTACAGAACATTGTTATTTTACATGACTACAGCGGCAAGACTTTTGTATGCGCAGAAGTGGAAAGTACAAGAAATACCAACCATAGAAGACTGGATTTACAAATTGCTGTAGAATTAAGCAATAAAAGGGGGTAAGGGTTGGAAAGCTGTTGGAAGTCAATAGGGAGGGGGGAGGAAAAGGGTGGGGAACAGAACTAATTAGATATGAAGGGAACGTATGTATCAAATTTGAAAATTCAAACTCACCAATAATTTTTTTTTTAAAAAAAGACATCAGTTGGAGGCATCAGTATGCACAATAAATGGCTTTTCAAAGACTGGAGGGAATCATGATAGAGAGCTGTCCATAATTGCTCAAAGGCCCTGAACCACTCTGGGATCCATGCAATGCAGTTGGGTAGGTTCTTCTTCAAGCAGTCAGTGAGGGGGCTGGCCACCATGGCAAAGTTGGATATGAATTTACTATGGTAGCCCACCAAGTTCAGGAATCTCCACACTTGTTTCTTCATGGTGGGCTGGGGGCTGCTATCCAGAGTGGCCACTTTGTCAGGTAAGGGTTTCAGTAGCCCATGCCCTACTAAGAAGCCCAGGTATCAGAGCTCCTGGAAGCCTAGCCAGCTGTTCTGGGAATTGTCCTGCAGACCTACCTTTGTCGTGCTTGCAATAGAGACCTGTGGTGTTGCATGTGCATAGGCCAGTCTGGGCTAAAGATGATGATATCATCAACGTAGGCCAGGGCATAGCTTTAGCACGAGCCAAACATTTTATCCACCAGGTGCTGAAACGTATCTGCTGCCCAGTGCAGCCCAAACAGCATAACTTTGAATTGGTAGGGCCCTTAAGAAGTTGTGAATGCTGTCTTCTTGCAGTCCTCAACATCCATGAGCACCTGACAGTACCCTTTGGTTAGGTCCAGAGCTGTCAGATAGTGCACCGTGCCTCTGATCATACCAGATTTTTTCTGGACATGGGTGGGCAGTGGTGAGGGCTGCTTCCAAGCTTTTCTGTAACTCCCTCTTATACTAGGGTACAGGGTGATCCCTCCCTGATCAGGCGGTTGCTCACTGCCCCTCTACCACTTCCACAATTCCCCAGGGCTGGTGCATGTACAGGAGCTTAAATGAGCCAAGCCCTGTGAAGCCCGGGTCTTTTCCCTCACTGTGCCTAGCATAAGGTCAACATACAGGATCCACTGGGCTGGGGGCTTCTGTATCATCTTCTGTAGCATCTCTTTCAGAGTCAGGATGATTGTTCATCCAGGCCATCCGTTTGGGGGTAGTAGATGGCTGTGAATATCTGACGGATGTCCAGCACCTTGCATAACTGCTTAGTCACAGCAGCTGTGAACGGCATCCTGCAGTCAGAAAGAAGCTCCAGGGGTAGCCTTACTTGGGCACAGAGGCAGAGAAACCCCCAAGGCTTGCATATTCCAGAGGGGGATAGTTTCTGGGTACTGTGTGTTGTAATCTATGATGACCAGCAAGTAACGGTGTCCTCTAGGAGTACAAGGCAGAGGTCTCATGAAGTCCATCACTATCCATTAAAAGGGGGTGCTTATTAAGGGCAAATGGGAGAGAAGGGCCTAGGGTGGGGGAGTGCAAAGAAACCCTCTAGCACACCCCACATGTTCAGCAGAATGCCCTACATCCTTGGTAAACATTGGCCCAAAGAAGCAGGTGAGGACCCTGGCTAGGATATTTTTGACCATTTGGTGTCCATCCCAGCCATGGTCATGAGTCAACACCAGAACCCTCTGTCAATATGAAAGGGGTACCAGGAGCTGTAGTGTCCTGATGTCCTGCTCCCATACTAACCAGTACCATACCCCTGTTCCCTCATTACCTGAAGGTACTGTGTGGCCCTCTGACCATCCACTAGGATCCTCTAATTCATTGCAACAGCATCACACAAGGAAACCAATGTTGCATCTACTTCTTGAGCCATTGGGAATCCTAGGTCCCCACTCCAGGTTACAGCCGCAGACATCTGGAATGGCTCAACCATTGAAGGGCTTTGAACTTTGGCTGGAAGCAGTGGTTGTCAGATTGTGGAGGACATCCCAGAATCCTGGGGCATCACAACCCAGCAGTACCGGGTAGGGGAGTGTGTCCGCTGGGGCCAGTTCCATGGGTCCTTTCCCTGGTACGTCACCGGTACTTGCATCACAGGGTACTCTACCGAGAGGCGGTGAAACCACAATGTCTCAGTATGGATCACTGGCAGCTTGGACAGCAGAAATCATGATCATATCATTGATATAGAGCTATCAGATTCAAGCAGTGCAGACATGCAAAGTCCACCTACTCCCAGTACAGCAAGCAGGCTTGTGGGCTTTCTTGGGAGGGCGGAGGCAGTAAGGCCAGCATTGCATTCCATGGAAAGACAGTCTCTCATGAAGTGTCCCAGCAATAGGCAGTGTCACTGGGTTGTCACTAAGACCTGTGGCTGATCCACCCATTTGAAGGTCACGGCTCTAAATTTCTAGTGGTATGAGTCCAGCATGACCTCATACAGATCCAGCACTGCCTCTTTCAACTTTTTGTAATTGGCACTCTTGCCCTTGGATAAAGTCTTCAACATAGCTTGGGTCTCTCCGGTGAGGTAGGGTTCAATGATGAAGGCCCACTGGTCCTTGGATTATTATGCCACAGTTGCCATCCTCTCAAAGGCCTTCAGGAAGACATCAACGTCATCAACAGGCCCTAGCTTTGCTAGTTGAAACAATGGTGAGTGGTCTGATCCTAACAACCCACTGGAGAGTCCAGCACCTGTGGGGGTGGTGTGACTGCTTTCCAGGGCCTGGCACAGGTCCCACAACAAGACAGCCTGGTTCTCTTGATGCTGGGTAGACATATCTTTCAGAAGCCTTGCCTGATGCTCCACCTTCCACTGACTGAACAATTGCCAGATGCCTCCTCCACATTGATAGCAGTGGGGAGGGCGGAGGCTGCCATTTCTTACCCCTCGGAGCTTTCAGGGTTGCTGGCCAAAGCATCAGGGTTGCTGGTCCAGCCCACGGGGCAGGGATATGAGGGATGGGGAGCTCTAGGTCAGACTGTCTGCTGCATTCTCCACCATTCTCCATTCCTTTCCTGCCGGGGCCAGTTGCCAGCCCTCCACCATCCTGGCAAGTTGCTCCTTTCCCTTCCCAAGAGCTCCCTGGCCCTCAGAATGGGGGGAAGGGCAAAATTGGGTTACCTCACCAGTCCTCTCCACTCTTCCTGGTGAGGGTTGCCTTCTCTATCACAGGTCAACTCCTCTCCAGTGTTACCTTCCTGGCCCAGGGTCTCAAGCCCCATTCTATCACCTCCCCCTTCACCAGTATTACCCCTGGTATCCCACCCCCAGGACACCACTCAACACCTGGGCCACGGGCTGCCCGCTGCCTGCTTATCTGGCTCCTCCCCACCAGCCTTCATTTGTGGGAGGCTGTTACTGCCCTCCTCCTGGTCCGATCCACCCACTCTGCTTTTTTCACTCCACAGCTCCACCCAGGAGGGTGCTCACCATGGCAGAGCCTCATCTGGCCTTGCTTCCCGGGGCCAACCCAGAGGCCTTACCGCACTCTGGGAGCTGCCACACTTTCCCAGTCTTTTCCGAGACTGGCCATGCCTGACCCTCCACTGCATCCTAAACCAGTGACACCACTGCCCACCCCCAAACCTCCACCACGCTGGTGGCAGCCTGCATGACTGAAACACCAGTATTCTGGCCTAGCTTTTTTAGAATATGAAAGTCAAAGGAAACTTTATTCAGATTAGTTACTCTTCTAAGGTTATTGAAAAGGGAACATTCAGGCTGGATTTGGATTCATTATATTGTTATGTGCAGTCAAGCTGCTTATGACTTATGATGACCTTATGAATTAATGACCTCCAAAACATCCTATCATTGACAGCCTTGTTCAGATCTTGCAAATGGAGGGTTATGGCTTTTCTATTTTTTTTTGTATTAAAATTTTCTTTATTTAAACTATAAACTACACACCACAACACAATAAACAACAAACATAGAGAACAAGAAAAACACACACAATTCTAAACATAACACACTAACAATACATATATCTATAAAACTGAGAGGAAAAGAAAAAGGAAAACCAAAAAACCTCTAAATTACACTACAAGTTGAGTTCCAATTTTCTCTGCAACGAGTATATATCATTTTTAGAGTCCCACTTATTCTAAGTTAGTCACAAAACCCCTCTTTTTTCTATTGGTCATGTTTCTTAATCCATAAATCCAGATGTCATCAAATACTTGTTATCCATTTCATGCAAAAAGTCTATTAATGGTTTCCATTCAGTCAAGAAGTTAACTAATGTCCTTTCTCTAATTAATGCAGTAAGTTTTGTCATTAATGCAAACTCCAAAACTTTTGTCAACCATTCCTCCAATGTAGGCAATGTTGTAGTTTTCCACTTTTGTGCATAAAGTAACTCTTGCTGCTGCAATAAAGTATAAAAACAGTGTTCTAAAACATTTTTCCAACTGGCTGTCCATTATTTCCAACAGAAAATTCTCTGGTTTCAGCTGAAGTTTAATCTTCAAAATCTTCTGCATCGATGATTGTATCTGCAACCCAAAACTCTTTGCTTTCTTACCTGTCCACCACCTATGAAAAAATGTTCCTTCTTGTTTAGCACATTTACAACATACATTTAATGCCCCCTTATACATCCTAGCCAATTTTTCAGGAGTCATATACCAACAATACATCATTTTGTAAAAATTGTCTTTAATACTAGAGCTTAATGTAAATTTCAGCCCTCTTGTCCACATATTTTCCCATTGCTCCATTAATATATCATGTCCACAATTTTTGCCCATTTAATCATACATTATTTTGCTTGCTCTTCCTCCATCTCAAACCTCAACAGAAGTTTATACATTTTAGAAATAACATGTTCATCATTTGTACAAAGGGCTAATTCAAATTCAGTTTTAGATTTCTTTCTTTTTCTTTTTTAAAAATTATTTATTGAGAAACAAATAGCTATAACTACAGAAGAAGAAATAACTAGTTGAACAGTAACATTAACATCATGAAGTAACAACAAAGATAAAATACAGTTTGAACAGTTTTAACTATATATCAGGGGTGGCCAAACTGTGGCTCGGGAGCCACATGTGGCTGTTCTAGACATATTGTGTGGCTCCTGGAGGCCTCTGAGTATTGCTGTGGCCATACATTTTAGTTTATTTCCTTCCCTTCCCTCCTTTTTCCTTTTCCCCTTCCTTCCTTCTTTCTTTCCATGTCTTCCATATTTTCAGTAAAAATGTTGGGGTTGCTAAGTCTCTCAGAAAACACCTGGGGATGTTGGGGGTGAAGCCTAGCAAGGATGTGACATCACTTTTGTGATATCACTTCCAAGTCAAATGTCAGGTGATGGCTGACCCCTCCACCCCTTCCAATGATGTCACTTTTAGCATACTGCACCAAAAGCGCACACCTTCCTGGGATGTCACTTTCAGGACACTCCCCCAAACCTACCTCCTCATCTGAAGTCACTTCAATGCATCATGTCTTGTGGCTCTCAAACATCTGACGTTTATTCTATATGGCTCTTACATTAAGCAAGTTTGGCCACCCCTGCTATATATGCTAACAAACGGAATGATTAACTGTCAAGAATTATCTGATATAATTCATTTGGAGGAGACATATTTTTGCTAGCAATAAATTCAAAGAAGGGCCACCATTTTTCAAAGAAAGATGATTTGAAAGAGAGGTTTTCATTTTTACGTATGACATATGGTAATTTTTCAAATATGAATTGATCCCAGACTTTAACATAGGGGTGTGCAAACCCAGACCGATTTGATATTCCTGTTTTGGTGATTACCAAAACAAGAAACCGTTTCGGTAATCGCGAATACCGAAACGGCAAGCCATTTCAGTATTCGTGAGTCGGTAATCATTTCGGTATTTCGGCTTGTTTTGGCTATTGATTTCAATGGGAAAAACCTCCCCCAGGCTTCCCGGAAGCCTGGGGGAGGCATTTTCCCACCGAATCAAGCCAACCTTGGTGGGGAACTTTTCCTAACTATCCTCTAACTACCCCCTAAGTTTCAGAAAGAATGGACTTGGGGGGGCATGTTATGGCCCCCCAAACCAGGTGCCCCTATCCTCGCCTAGGAAGGGAAAACTTTTTGCTTGCTTCTGCTGATCTCCCTTATTCTCTATTATCTGCTTGATGCTGCTGATCTCCATTATTTCCTATGGGGAAAAAATGAAGAGGCTTGTGTGGCTCAGGGGCCCTTCTCCCACCTTTTCTCCCACCCCCCACCAAGGCTCAGCCTGCTCCCACTTGGGGGGGCATTTCATGGCCTCCCAAAGTAGGTGCTCTCAGCCCCCAAAGTCCACCCCCACAGCCACACACAAACCCAATTCCCCCCCAGCAGCCACACACAGACTCAAATCCCGATTCCCCACATTAGCCCCTCACAGACCGAAATCCACCCCCAGCAGCCCCACACCCATAACCCCAGGAACAGGCTGGCAAAGGCCAGCCCTCCCCCTTTGTTCCCTGTGCTGGGAACTTCTAAACTCTCTTTCCCTGGGCAATTCTGCACAGATCCCTGACCACTGCCTCCGCCGAATCCTCTCTCACGTTCCTCATGATCCCAGAAGGGCCGAGGGCCCACCGGAGCATCTCCATCTCCATCGGCACTCCGGTGGTGGCCGTGGGGGGGCGCTCAGAGGGAGCGTAAGAGGGACCCACACGGCAGGGCCCCTCTCACGTCCCCTCTGTTGACAGGTGTCCCCTCGCAGCCTGCATGCACCTCACCCAAGTACAGAGGACGTCTCTGGCTTGGGTGAGGTTCCCGTCCCGCTCGGTGAAAATGCCCTTAATGCGCGGGTTACACATGGTCGCCAACATGTATGACTCATTCTGAGTGAGAGGAGTTAGCCTGGCAACTATGCCACGCTGCAGCCTTCTCACCAGTGCGCGCACCGCTGGAACGAGGTCAGCACGAGGTGTGTCTGGGTCTACAAGGGAGGCCAGATGCGTCTGGAGCATGTGCACCAGGGGAATGACCAGACCCAGGGTCTGACGAGACCGCCACAGTGAAGTCCTTGAAGGGCTTCAGGACCTCCACTGTCTGGGTGATGGTGAGCCAATCCTCCCGGCTGAACTCACCCACCTGACTCGCACCATGGCTCTCGGAGAGCCATGCATGGAGTGCAGCCTGCTGCTCCACCAAGCACTCAAGCATGGCACAGGTGGAGTTCCAACGAGTGCTGATGTCAGCAATCAGTGCATGCTCCAGCACGCCTGTCCTGACCTGCTTCTGGTGCAGTTCGTGTGTGGCTGTCACGCTGCACGAGAAGTGACTTGTGAGCCTCCTACATTTCTGGAGCAGTATCTGGAAGTCACGAGTCCGGGGATCACGGGGTTCCTTCGAGGAGCCCTCCCCAAGCGCATCTCTCACCACTAGGTGAAGCTTGTGGGCCGCACAGTAAATGCGCTCTTGGCTCACTAGATCTGCTGCTGCCCTCACGTTGCTGCCACCATCTGTCACCATGCATCCCACGGTGGCGGGTCCCTAGCCTATCCACTCCTCCAACTGTCTCCTCAGGGTGGCAGCGATGTTCTCTGCCGTGTGCGACACGTTGAGAACCTTGGCATGAAGCAAGGCCTTGCAGTAGCTGGCCCGGTGGTCTCCCATCCTTCCCTGGCTAGCTGTAAGCACCTCCCCCCCCACCCAGAACTGCCTCGGGTTCCCACCAGTGAGCAGTAAGCGAGAGGTACGCTTGCTGCACACTTGGGCAGGTCCAGATGTCGGATGTGAAGTGCACAGTTCTCCCGGCAACCCGGGACAGCTGTGCCTTCACATGGTCCCTGGCAGCCCTGTAAAATGAGGACAACACCGATCTGCTCAATGTCGTGCAAGCAGGGACGGCATACCAGGGAAAGAAATCGTGGAGCAGCCCTGAGAAGCCAAAGTCTTCAACTATGGAGAATGGTCTTCCATCCACAGCTACTATATTGATGATGTGGCACGTGAGGCACTGGCTCACCCTCTGTATCCCCTCTCTGGGCACACTAGGGCCCTGCTTACCAAGCATCTCCATCAGAGAGGCTTGGCGTCCCTACCCTATAGGAACCCTTGGGGGGAGAGTACCAGAGGAGCCTGCCTCCTTCTGGCTAGCTGGCGGCCATGTGGTGCCACTTGAACTCTCCCCCTGAAGAAGCACCACCTGGTGGTGCCTCTTCATGTGGGTCCTCATCCCAGACGTGGAGAAATGGTTCACCTCTCTGCCACGGCTGATGCGCTGCCTACAATGCAGGCACTGGACAACTTGGGGGTCCTCCGTTCTCTGGAAGTGATTCCAGAGTTGGGAGGTGAAGGGCTGCCCACGCTTTACAGGAGAAGCGCTCACGGGCCCACCCTGAGACACCTCCTGTGAGGTGCTCTGGCAGGACAAACCGTGTCCCACTCTCGGCCGGGCAGTCGGGGATGGACGAGGCTGAAGGGGCAGAGATGTGGGCTCTTCCACCACAGTCTCTTCCTCTTCCTCCTGCACCCTCTCCTCCTGCACAGCCGCAAGAGGCCTCAGAGGCCTCCTGCACAGCCTGCTGCTGGCCTCAGAGGAAAATGGGGTGGACCTCTCCCTCCCCTCCACCCGTCTAGATTTATCTCTCGCCTTTCCCACGGGGCCCCTGTCTGTTTTCCTTTCTGCCATGCTTTCCCCTCGCGGAAGCTACTCTGACTATTCCGTAATCAAGGGAAAACAAAGGTGAACTTTGTTTTCAAGACCTATCTACCTACTTCTAAATCTGTTCTCCTTGTGGCTCTGTAACTTGTCTTGGAGATGGTCAATGTAATGTCTTTTTAAACAACCCTATTTATGTTGGGGGACCTGAGCCAGCCAAACAGCTGAATTCCTCCGGAATTGAGCTGGCCCTAAACCACAATAACAAGTGAAAGTCTTAGACACTTACAAGACTAGTATGCCCGGGCTGGCCTGGCTCCACCACGGGTGCCAGAGATGGGCAGTGAAACCCTAGTTATGGGGGCACTAACAGGAAGCCTATTAACAGCTATAACAATATGTATATATGTATGAATAGAAATCAAATATAACTTAACTCTAACTACTGCTTGTCCTACTGATCCCTATTTACTGTTTTAAACAAGCTACGCTTGGTTCTCTATCGATTAAGTTGAGGGCAATTAGCCACTGAACGCCTACAAACTGGCCTACCTTCCTAAGACACTATTCAACAGGAAAAAAATTTCTGTGGTATGTCTGTGTGGGGTGTGGATGCGATGTTCTGAAAATGTGCCTCCCCACTCCCAAGCTAGCAAAACCCCACCCCTATGCCCACCCAAATGTAAACCCACAGACTCACTTACCAGTCCTGCAGTCCAGCGATGTTCAGGCAGACAGGCGTGCAGCTAGTCCTCCTCTCCTCCTCAAGGCTGTTAAGAAAGGTGGGATGTTAACAGAGAGTCACAAACTGCACAACCCCTAAAAGTCAAGGCCCAGATCTGTTTTGGGTCTGAACAGGCATAAAGCCACTGTGGAAAGCCAGGCCAGAGAGTTGTTGTCCCCCCCGCCCCCATTAAACAAGCTCCCAGACAGTTTCGTTCCACTGCTTGCCCGGAAAGATGAAACAGGGAGCAGTAATCCAAGCCCTAAGAAAAGCGAGGCCTACCCTTCAGTCTAGAGCCTGGCCTGGTTTCGGCCTAGCCAGGCCCACAAGGTCTGAGCCACTGTGCAGAGCCATGTCAGAGATTTGAAAGGCAGGAAACATTCAAGCAAGCAAATCATCCTGTTTCTCAAGCAGAAATAGTAAGCCAAGCCATGGGAACAATGAAGGCCCACCCTGCAGAGCAGGCCTGTGGGCCTAAGGCAGCACAGTGAAGAGCCAGGGCAGAGATTTAAAAGGCAGGAAAATTCAAGCAAGCAAATCATCCTGTTTCTCAAGCAGAAATAGTAAGCCAAGCCATGGGAACAACGAAGGCCCACCCTGCAGAGCAGGCCTGTGGGCCAAAGGCAGCACAGTGAAGAGCCAGGCCAGAGATTTAAGAGGCAGGAAACATTCAAGCAAGCAGTGTTGAACCCCCTCCCCAAATTATCCTCTTTCTCAACCCGGAAAAGTAACCGAGGCCAAGCCATAAGAAAACAAGACTAAACTCAAACATTTTTTAGCAGAGGCCAGCAAATTGGCCCAGCATCAATTAATTTAAACAAAATATGTGCCTTCCCTTCCTCCCATCATTCCCCTAAAGAAAAAAAAAATCCTACCAGTCCTCCTCTCCTGATGAATGTCCAGCACAGTTAATCCTCGACAGGCAGAAGTCCAGGCAGATGTCCACCAGGTGCAGTCCAGAAGTCCACGAAGGCAGCAAAGAAGCAGTCTCTCTCTCTTCTCTCAGCAGCAAGAGGCTGACCCAGTCCTGCCTCAAATTTAAATCCCCCGATGCAGCTTTTGCCAAAGATTTGAATCTATTGGCTGGAAGAAGGATGCAGCAGTGGGATTGGTCACTCCTAAGTCCCCCCTCCCTTGCCTTACCTCCCCCACACTCCTACTCTATCACTCCTTCCTGCTACCCCTCCCGTACCTGGGAATTTTGGTGGGAATCTGCTTGCTTCCATTGCTTTTCAAATGCAAAGTGCAATGCTAGCAAGCAATCAAGCACCTTGCATTTGCAAAGCAAGGATTCTCTCCTTTGCAAGAGGGGTGAGGGAAAAGTTTCGGTTATACTAAAACAAACCGAAACAGGTTTGTTTTGGTATTTTTTCAGTTTTATGATAACCGAATTGCACACCCCTACTTTAACATACCATTCATCTATATTTGGGATATTTTCCTGGTTCCATCGTGATGCTATCAGCGTTTTAGCTACCACCAGTAAGCTATCAATTAATTCACGCCTGATTGATGGAACGTTCAAATTCTGCCAGAAACCAAGGAAGATAATTTGAGGATCAAATTGAAGATCATAAGCCGTGATCTATTTTATTTGGGTGAGAACATCATCCCAAAATTTCATGACTGATGGACATTGCCACCAGCAATCTATGAATGTGCCCACAGCCCTACAACCTTTCCAACAGGTAGTTGAGCAAGTTGGATGTATTTTGGATACTTTTTGAGGCGTAAGATACCAATGTGTTAGAATTTTGAAGGTTTGGAGTATAGTACTGATTACTTGGGAATTAATATTCTGAGATGCCCATATTCACTGCCATTGTTCCAGAGTGATAACAACATTACAATCCTGTTGCTAACCCTTTTGGTATGTAAAACATTTTGGTTTAGTGGAGTTAAGGACTACAGTTTTAGATTTCTCAAAGTCATAACGTCTCTTGTCTAGTTTGAATCTCTCCAAAATTTGCATATATGGAAACCACTGACAGGCGTGCCCTTCTGCTGCTAAGTCCTATCTTGATTTAATTTTAACTTGGTCCTGAGAGAATTCAACTAAATCCTGATAAGTTAACCATTTAGGTGGACTAACCATTTCCCTTCTAAAATGAGGTTCTTGCGATGACAGCCAGAGAGGTATTTTTGAACAAAACCTAAGTTTATATTTATTCCATACTGTAGAACCTTAAATTTAACCCTTGGCTTTTTGCCTTGCCATATAAATCTTGATATATCCTTTTGCCATTGCTTAAATGGTGTCTCTGTTGTCAATACAGGAATTGTCTGCAATAGGAATAACATTCTAGATAAGACATTCATTTTAATTGTAGCTATTCTTCCCAACAGTGATAATTGAATTTTATCCCATCTTAGCATATCCCTTTTAATTTCTTTCCAAGTCTTAATGTATTTATTTTGGAATAACACAGTTCTGATTTGACAAAGTAATACCCAAGTATTGTACTTTCTTCTCAACTTTAAACCCTGTTATGCTCTCAAGTTTCATTTGATCTTGTATTTTCATATTTTAGTTAAGACTTTGGTTTTCTGCTTATTAACCTTAAAACCAGCCACTACACCAAATTATTTCAATTTTGTCATTATAGTTTCAATTCCTTTCAAAGGGTCCTCCAAAATTAACATCAAATAATCTGCAAAGGCTCTCAGTTTGTAGTTCTCCTGTTTCACCTTAACACCTCAAATTCTCTCATCTGGGTTATGGTCTGAAAATGATTTGTTTGCAAGAAACCCATATTAGGGGGAAAAAATATAAAATTTTCAATGTATAAAATTTTGGGTGAAGAATTTATAGTGGCAGATACCAAAAGGAAGAACGGAATTGCTTTATATATTAAGCCACATTTAAAGCCTAAATTGATAATGAGTGATGAGCATGGAAGATATGTGGTGGTAGAAATTGACGTACAGGGGACAAACACATTGGTGGTGGGTAGGGATGTGCGCTTCAGGTTTCAGCAACCCGAAGGAAACACAGATCAACTCTGATTTGGGTTGATCTGTGTTTTCGGAATCAGCCCCAGCAGAGCTGCCCCGATTCAGGAAACCCGAAGGAGAGCAACCCGAAGTGATTTGGGTTGCTTCGGGTTGCTCTGTGTAGGCTTTTTCCCTTGCCTTGCCCCCTCCCTGTCTCCCCTTCCCTCTCCTGACCACAGAGGAAGGAAGAGGGAATGGAAGAGCAGGGCATCAGGGAAGGACTTGAGACTGGCTGACATAACAAGCCAATTACCACAGCAGCCAGCAGCTCTTCAATTCCTGATTGGTGATTCTCTGGGAGTACATTGTGACTCTCTGGGAAGACATTTTTTTAAAATTTTTTAAAAATCCTGTTGCAGTGAGTGACTGGTTTGAATTGGGGGCTTGTGCAACTTAAACCATAAATTGGCAAGCTTCCCCTGCTTAAGCCATGTGCTTACCTCTCTCTGGGCTGGCTGTGCAGCTGCTGAGTGACTGCTCCTGCTGCTGAGTGACCTGCTGCTTCTGCTGCTTGCTCCTGCTGCTGGACCAACTGGATTTTACTGGGCTACCCTGGTGGACCTAGACTGGACTATTGCAGCAGGTTTGAGAATCACTAACTCACATTTTTTTCTGTTTGGGGAGAGGGTGGTGGTTTATTCTCTAGTCTTGGTGGCTTGAAGGAGGGGGAGATTGTAGGTAAATCTTCTGTTTTATTATTGCTTCTTAAATATTGCTTCTGTTTAATCATTGCTGTGTGTGTGCTGGAGAGGGGGGCTTAGTTTTGGCCTTGTTCTGTGCCTTGATTCTCCCGTTGCTGCAATTTAATCCAACTTTGCTGGGCCACTGGGAGGGGAACACACTTCTTTTATGGCTGCTGTGAGGAATTTGATGCTGCCTTTGCTGTGTGCAGACTTCTTTGGTGCAGTTTTGCTTCTATGGGTCCACTGATTCATTTGCTTCCTGTATACTGAATTGCTTTGCTGGGTACTGTTGACTAGAGGGGGGTGGGTTGCATATTTGGAGAGGTTTCTGAGAGTGTTCTAAAAAAGAGGCTTTTAAAGGTTTTTGGTAGTTTTTGGATGTGACACTATGGTACAATTCCTGTTGAGCCATTTCAGTTCTGTTAGGTGAGGGTGTAATGAATGTTGTACTGATGCTGTTGTTGTATGCTGTAAGCCACCCTCAGTCCACTTGTGGGGAGGTTGGGGCAGAAATCCAAGAAGTAAAATTAAAAAAATATTTTTGATGTGTTTTTGGTTGTGTTTTTGGTGTGTTTTTGATTCTCTGGTGTGATGGTGGGGGTTGATTTAATCTAGGACTGTAGATTGTCATTAAACATTGATGTGATGTTTTTAATGAAACTTGGGAGGCCATGGGAGATGGGTTGGGAGAGGGTCTCCTGAAGGTTTTTTTGCATCCAAAATGCCACGCCCAGCCTCCCAGAACTGCCCATTTGAAGTTGGTCCTTTTAGGGAATAATGTGGATGGGGGGACCTTCTTTGGAGGGCCATAACTTGCCCCCCCCAAGTCCAATCTCCCTGAAACTTGGGAGGCCATGGGATGAGGGTAAGAAAAGGATCCCCTGAAAATTTGGTGCAATTAGGGAAGAAAATGCCCCCCAGGCCCCCGGATAGCCGGGAGCAGTGTTTCCCATTGGAAACAGTGGCTGAGACTTCCCTAATAAACCCGAATCCACTTAAATACCTGAACCTGAAGCAGCTTGCTGCTTTGGGCTTTGGGTTCACCCGAATTTTTTTTCCTGCTCTGGGTAAACCAGAAGCAGGAAACTTGAAACGTTTGGGGGTGCACACCCCTAGTGGTGGGTCTTTACACTCCAATGAGAATAAAACTGAATTTTATTTTAAAAATGGGGATTGTTTAACAGATCTAGCATATGAAAACTATTATTTTATGGGGGATTGGAATGGAGAGATCGATCCAAAGATAGATAGATGCTCTGAGAAACATATTAAGATGAATCAGCCTACCTAAAGCCCTTTTTGATCTAATGGATAATTTGGGTCTGATTGATTTGTGGAGACAGAAAAATGGTAATGCAAGAGAGTGTACTTTTTTTTCAGAAAGACATAGATCTTTCTCAAGAATAGATATTATTTTGACATCATGGACATTGCCACCAAGGTGGTTAAAATAGAGGTCCTACCTAAGACATTTTCAGAGCATGGTTTTTCTATTTTAGATAGTAGTTATCCTACTAGAAAGGATGACTCGGATAGTCCAGGCAAGCCTGATCTCATTAGAAGCTAAGCAGGGCCAGCTTTGGTTAGTAATTAGATGGGAGATCTTCAAAGAAGATGAGAGTTGCAGATGCAGGCAATTGCAAACCACGTCTGTTAGTCTCTTAACTTGAAAACTTCAGCTATGACTTGATGGCACTTTCCAGCTCCACCACACTACTAGCAGGGCTTGATAGTCAATAAAAGAAGATATGAAAGATTAGTAGATACAAGAAAATAAACGTCCTTAGAAAATGTAAAACCCCAGTAAAGATTCAAACTAGTCAGGGTGGTTTTGTACTTTAATTCTCCTTTTGCTACAAAGTTCTATGGCATATATTAGAAATGTTAAAATACCTGTGCTATAGGGGAAGGAATTTAGCAAACAAAAACAATAGTGCTGTCTATCTTGGTGACTTTTTCAGAACCAAGAATCCGAGGCTATAAGGCTTTTCATGAAAGGATTGAAATTAGCAGGATTGCATCAAAAGTTTACTTTTGTCTCACAGATTACCTGAAGTTAAAGTGTAGCCAGCTACTGTATTTCCTTCCCAAGGAGATGCATGGCCAACTATCCCACTTACCTTGCTTGCTGCATTTCTCTGACACCTCATTAGAAACACAGTAAGCACACCACTGCAAAAATTATTTGAACCAAAAGGCTGTCAGAGTTTATAGACACATGTATTGTCGAAGGCTTTCACGGCCGGAGAACGATGGTTGTTGGGGGTTTTCCGGGCTGTATTCACAAGTTGCAGTTTGTTCCACCTAGCTAACTTCTTTTAAGAATTGTCCATTTTAATAGAACATACATTAAATAGATAAGTGTCTTCACAATCATTTGGAGTCAAGGAACTCCATGCTACAATTTAATGCACTTTAAACCAATCTCAAAAAACTTGGAGTTCCCATAGCTTGTCAGCATGTTGTTCTAGGAGGCTTTGACTTCATTCTTGATAAAACAGAAAGCAACATAACTGCAGCTGAATTGTCAAAACAGAGCTCCATGGCAAAGCACCATCTGGTCAGAACAGAAAGGAGAAATACTTCAAGAAATGTTTGATGGGCTCCAAGCATTTAGCTCATTTGGGGTTACATCTTGTTAAAATATATCTGAAAATATTGGTGCAGTGCAGTAGTTAGAGATTCAGACTAGGGGTCGGGGAGATCCAGGATCAAATCCCCACTCTGTCATGGAAGCTTGCTGGGTGACCTTGGACTAGTCATTCTCTCTCTCTCAGCCTAACCTGTCTCACAGGGTTGTTGTTGTGAGTATACAATACAGGAGGGGAGAATCACATTGTAAGCCACTGTAGGTCTCCATTGAAGAGAAAAGCAGGGTATCAATAAATGAATGGTGGTAGTGGAAAGTGCCTTCAAGCCATAGCCAACTTAAGGTGATCCCTGATGGGGTTTTCAAGAAAAAGACTAACAGAAGTGGTTTGCCATTGCCTGCCTCTGCATAGCAACCCTAGTTGGAAATCTCTCATCTAATTACTATAAAAAACCAAAGAAGGGAAAAGTTGGCATCTCTATCTTATTTTTTAATCTTACATTTTCTTTAATGAGCTCAAAGCAGCATACATGTTTTTCCCCTCTTCCATTTATCTTCCCCTCTGAGATAGGTTAGGCCAAGAGTGTAACTGGACCAAGGTCACCAAGGGAACTTCATGAATGAGTGGGGATTACAAAGTAGATATTTCAGCCTGATATTCTAACTACTACATATATGGGTTCTTAAATCACTGGTACACAACAAGTTCACCCTGACAACATAACAATCATGAACTAATAAAATATTAAATTTCTTTATTAAAATACTTCTATACTGCTGTGACAGACTGCACTTGAAAGCAGGTTTCCTAAGTGCAGCAATCAGAGAGCTGGAAGGGAAAGAGTTAATTCTTGCTTGGAATGGAGAACTTATGTGATAGGCTGTTTCTTCCTCTCTGGTTGGTCAGATAGAACCTGGCTGAAGGGCTGATAGTTGGTTTTATGATAGGATTTTTCAGAGTCAGAGTTTGTGACTGGGTCTGACAGGGAAGGTCAGACAGGTTCTTCTCTGGAGTGAGAAAAGAGGAATCTTTTGCCTTAACTGTAACATCACGGTCCTGAAGAAGAATTCTGTATAAGAATTCTTAGTATTAGTGTCAGCAGAAGCTGAAACCCACTTGACAGAGACACCACAGAACTGGGAGTGTGTTTTGGCAAGAGTGATTGGATAGTAGATTAGACTCCCTTTCAAGGCAAAAGAAGAAGGGTTACAACTTCTGAGGAGAAGAACATTAATTCCTTCCCAGTTTCTATGGGAGGGGGGGTTGGCTCTGAGGAGGTCTGTTGTGAAGAGAAAACAGTTTTAAATTAACTCCATGAAACCTGAGCTGCCTTAGGAAACTCTGAGAAGAAACATTGTTGCCATAACTTAAGTATTAAGTAAAACAACTCTCACTGCTAAGAACCAATAATACAAGAAACTAAGCCTCAAGGAAACTATTTTGTCTGTTGCTCGGAGTGTATTCTGTACAACCAACAAAATTTTACCTCAGCACTTTCATTCCTTGACTACATTTACTCAATCTGTGTCTGTTAAATGTTGTTATTTCATTTCTGAACATTATACAGTCTCCAGTGCCATTTCTAACCAAAAAGAAGAGGGTTCCTGTTTCTCCCTATCAATTTCCTGGGCTGGGCTAAAAAGCCAAAATTATATCAGCCTGTCAGGGTGGGACAAATAGACTTTCAAAACCACAAAAATTAACACACTACTTAGGGGTTGCTCAGCAAAAGCAGGTAAACTGAATTTTGGTGGGAAAATCTGCCTTATAGTGGGGAAGTGAAAGGGGATCCATTAAAACTGCCTTTCTTCCTTCATGAAAACCCAAGCTGGTTTATATAAAATAGCTATCCCAACAGTTCATAATTATTATATAGCCTCCAAACACTTCAATAGCCATGTCACTTTTAAAGCTCAATGATATAAAACAGACAGTCTAACAAACACACATTTTCCAAAATTACAGCAAAAAAGTTTATAAAATAGCGAGCTCATTCCAAATCAGCAAAGACATTTTTGTGCATTGCAAGTACATAACTTATGTACAACCTTCCACATAGTATAAAATACTTTAAAAATAACTTCTTGAACAAAGTGAGGTTCATGGCTATTAGCTATGGACCAGTTTGCCTCAGTTCACATGATTTAAATGTGACATGAGGCTTGATTGGTGGGGCTGAGGTGGCTCAGCCAATCTGAGTGGGGCAGCAGGAGATGTATCTAACAACCATTTCACTCAGCCAGCATTCACCATGGATAATAAATTCTAAAACATGCATATTCTTAGTCTCTACAATGTAAGATCTCTTAAGATACATTAATTACAAATAAAGTGGCTTAGTCTGCTGTGACAGCTGCCAAAAAGTTATAGCGATTTGTACAAATTAACACAACTTGGTACAGAAATATCTCTGTATGCATATTAATTATTGGTTGCTGTGATCAGTTTTTTGCAACCAATCGCATTGGTAATTTAAAAAAAATGTCATATGGCTTGAACAATTAAAAAACAACTCATGTCTGATATATTTACATGGAAAATTAGGCAGTCATACATTTTGTGTCTAATCAAGCAATTATCAAATGATTTACCTGAGAATTTCTCTTATTACAGTTCAATACCCAGTAACAATTGATTTCCATTTCTGATATGGAGATTGCTAATTGCCAGTCATGTTCAACTGATTTAGGCTTATTGATTTTGAGAAGTGGCAGTTGGATGTTCAACAGTCAACTGTGAGAGTATTCTGGAGTATGCTTTCACACTGTTAGAGCACCTGCTTCCTCATTGGACAATTCAGCCTCCAGATTCTTCCAATATGTATACATTTTACATAAGTACATTCAGGTAGATTTGTGGTCTCACCCCTTGCACCAGCATTTACATTTCATCTAGTTCCTGGAAATACAGGAAAGAGGCAAGTGGTAAGGAAAAAGAGAAGAAACTTGCACTTCATTTAAATTATCACCTGTTAATTCCATTAATATAGATTACCAGCAGCTTATAAGAAAGCAATTTATACTAATACAATAGGCTGTACTCCAGATGCTGCAGAGAAGAAGCGAAATTTCTAGGTGGCTTGGGGTGGCATTTTGCAAGCAAAATGCACTCAATTTTCAGGGGACCTGATCCTACCTCTCCTCCCACCCTCCCCCAAGTTTCAGGGAGATTGCACTTTAGGGGGTCATTTTATAGCCTCTCAAAGATGGTGCCCCATCCTCCTCCACTCTCACTATTCCTTATGGGGAAAAACAAAGGGGCTTTCTACTTGGCTTAGGGAGGCATTTTGCAAACAAAATGCACCAAATTTTCAGGGGACCTGATCCTACTTATCCTATCATGCCCTCCCCAAGTTTCAGGGAGATAGCATTTTGGGGAGCCTTGTTATGCCCCCCCAAAGGTGGTTCTCCCACCATACCATTTTATTTCAACTGTGGGGAAGACTCTCACACAGCAGAAACACATGGATTGTGGCTGCCAATGGCCACAGCCACAGTATGGCTACACTACACAAACCCCAAGGAGCCCCTCAGAACCAAACGCCCCCCTCCACACACACACAAAACTAACCACCCCTGCAGTAACTGCCCAGACACTCTCCATTGGTTCTTGTTGTGGGAATATCCAGACTCCCACAGCAGGAACCCATGGAATGTGACATACATGGCCACAGGTGTAATCCCTCTTTCAATATATCCCCCCAGCAGCCCCACAGACCCAAAGACACACACACCCAAGTTCCCCACTACCCCCAGAGCAGGCTAGCCAGCCACTCCCCATTGTTCCCTATGATGGGGACTTTTAAACTGTCTTTCCCAGAGCAATTATGCACAGGTCAGGGGTGCCACAGCAGAGGGCACACTCCTGAGTGCAAGCTCATCCCTGGGAAAGCACACCTGAACCACAAACATGCACCCACAAGTTCCCCACCACCCCCAGAGCGGGCTGGCCAGCCACTCCCCATTGTTCCCTATGATGAGAACTAACCTTGTATTGTCGAAGGCTTTCACGGCCGGAGAACGATGGCTGTTGTGGGTTTTCCGGGCTGTATTGCTGTGGTCTTGGCATTGTAGTTCCTGACGTTTCGCCAGCAGCTGTGGCTGGCATCTTCAGAGGTGTAGCACCAAAAGACAGAGATCTCTCAGTGTCACAGTGTGGAAAAGATGTAGGTCATTTGTATCTACTCAGGAGGGGTGGGGTTGAGCTGAGTCATCCTGTAAGAGTTTCCCAGGGTGTGGAATGCTAATGGTGGGAGGCTTCACTGTATCCTGAGGAGGTTCTTTTGCATATGGATTGGTACTTGATGTGCTAATCTTCTCTGCAGGGCTATTGTCGGGGATAGAATGTTTTGTTAGCCTGGTTTTTTCAGAACTGGAAACCATGCTCTGTTCATTCTTAAGGTTTCTTCTTTCCTGTTGAAGTTTTGCTTATGCTTGTGAATTTCAATGGCTTCCCTGTGCAGTCTGACAAAGTAGTTGGAAGTGTTGTCCAGTATTTTGGTGTTCTGGAATAAGATACTGTGCCCTGTTTGAGTTAGGCTCTGTTCAGCCACTGCTGATTTTTCAGGTTGTCCAAGTCTGCAATGTCTTTCATGTTCTTTTATTCTTGTCTGGATGCTACGCTTTGTGGTCCCGATGTAAACTTGTCCACAGCTGCAGGGTATACGGTATACTCCTTCAAAGGTGAGGGGGTCTCTACTGTCTTTTACTGATCGTAGCATCTGTTGTATTTTTCGGGTGGTGCTACACCTCTGAAGATGCCAGCCACAGCTGCTGGCGAAACGTCAGGAACTACAACGCCAAGACCACTGCAATACAGCCCGGAAAACCCACAACAGCCAGAACTAACCTTCATACCAGAGAATAACACACAAACACACATTGAATCAAGTTCATTTTTTTTTATTTTTTAGCTTTCAATTACAGCATTAAAAGCACATGACACTAGTGTCACATCACAATAGTCTCCTAGACAGTAGTACCACAACTATCCTCACATCAGAGAATCACAAAACACCCACACAATCACTTGCAAAAACATTTTATTTCTTGGCTTTAAGTTACACAGCATGGAAGGCACATCACAACAGTTTCCTAGGCAGTAGTACCACACCTATCCTTACATCAGAGAATCACAAAACACACACACAATTACTTGCAAAAACACTTTATTTCTTGGAGTTCCTGGGCTGAGGATGGGAGACAGCATACAGAAACAGCAGCACAACATTTATAACATAACCATAGTGACTCCAAGGGAGCCAAACCACAGTGTCATGCATCTATTCCACCCAAACCTAACTGAACTGGGAGAAACTCTTGCAACTTATTCCAGCAGAACCATTATCATTTCCTGCACCTGGGCTCTCAGTTCAGCCAATGAGGAAACACCACAGAGCAGAACAGTACCTAGCCACAAGCACAACACAATGGCATTTGCAGAGCAAGGTTACAGAGGTCCCTCCCTCCCCACCAGCTTCAGGATGAAATGGAAAACACCTGTGAGGTAGTGTTGGGATGTAGCCTTCATCATCAGCTGGCCTTCACACCCACCATCCCTACCTGCCCCACCTCTTCAACAGGAACATTTGAACTTTAACTAAAACAACATTTTACAACATTTTACAACATTAAGCAACATTAAAGAACATTAAACAACATTAAAAGCAACAGTCTCGCAGCATAGCTAAGTTTGGCTGCTACTCTGAGTTTCTTGCTGTGAGTCCCTAACCTCACCAGTCTCTAGCTAACCTGTCTCTTCCTCCAGTGGCAATCAACATTTCTGGGGCCTGTTATCAATTATCAGAATAAATTTATACCCACAGGGTCTGTGACAGTTTTAGATTTTTTTTCCCTGTTGGGGGAGGCCAAATTTCAGGGTGCATTCCCTTTGCCACTGAGTTCCATCCTCCTCCTCTCTGGAACTCCACCTGTGCCATGCTGGAGTGCCTGGTGGAGAAGCAGACGACCCTTGAGGCATGGCTCTCAGAGAGCGATGCTTGAAGGCAGGAGGGTGAGTTCAGCCAGGAGGATTGGCTCACCATCTCCCAGAAAGTGGAGGTCCTGAAGCCATTCAAGGACTTCCTGTGCATCAGAGGAAGGCCAGGGATTGCCATGTCACGGACCCAGACAAGACCACTACAATGAAGTCCTTGAATGGCTTCAGGACCTCCACTTTCTGGGAGATGGTGATCCAATCCTCCTGGCTGAACTCACCCTCCTGCCTTCAAGCATCGCTCTCTGAGAGCCATGCCTCGAGGGTGGTCTGCTTCTCCACCAAGCACTCCAGCATGGCACAGGTGGAGTTCCAGCGAGTGACTATGTCAGAAATCAGGTGATACTCCAGCACACCTGCCCTGGCCTGCTTCTGGCACAGTTCATGACAGGACTTAACACTGCATGAGAAGTGAGTCGTGAGCCTCTGACATTTCTCCAGGAGATGCTGGAGGTCACAAGTTGTGGGGTCCTGGAGGTCCAGAGAGGAGCCCACCCCCAGCGCAGCTTTCACCACTAGATGAAGTTTGTGAACCACACAGTAAATGCGCTCGTGGCTCACCTGCTGCGCCGCTGCCCTCATATTCTGGCCACCATCCATCACCATGTATCCCATGGTGATGGTGCCCTCGCCCATCTAGCCGTCCAACTCCCTCCTCAAGGTGGCCGTGATGTTCTCCGCCGTGTGTGACACATTGAGAACCTCGGCATGGAGCAAGGCCCAGCGGTTTCCCATCCGTCCGTGCCTAACACTGGACACCTCACCTCCACCCTGAAGGTCTTCAGGTTGCCACCAGGGAGCAGTAAGTGAGAGGTACGCATGCTGCACACTAGAGCATGTCTAGATGTTGGAGAAGGCAAGAGCAATGTGAGCTGACAATGTCGCCCGCATAAGAAAATATGCTCTTCGGAGGGCATGAGAGGAGCCGCTGTGCCTCGAGGGAGAGGTCCAGCCAGACTGCCTCCTTCTTGGCCCAGTAGCTCAGTGGATCGGTGGACAGTAACTCGCAGGGCTCCACAAGGTAGTCTGTGACCACTGCCTCCGCCAAATCCTGTCTCACATGACTCATGATCCCAGAGGGGCCAAGGGCCCACCAGAGCATCTCCGTCTCCATGGACATCCTGGCAGTGACCAGGGGGGAGCCTGCTCAGAAGGGGCGCGAAAGAGAACCTCAGCACTGGGTCCCCTGCCTGTTCCCTCTGATTACAGGTGGCCCCTCTTTGCCTGCCTAGACCCCACCTGCGCACAGAGGGCATCTCTGGCTTGGCTGAGGTTCCCGTCTCGCTCGGTGAAAGTGCCCTTAATGTGCGGGTCGCGCATGGTCACCAACATGTATGTCTCCTTCTGCATGAGAGGCATTAGTCTGGCAGCTATGCCCTGCTGCAGCCTTCTCATGAATGCGAGCACCACCGGAACAGTGTCTGCACATGGTGCATCTGGGTCCACAAAGTAGGCCAGTGAACTCTGGAGCATGTGCACCAGAGGAATGACCAGACCCAGGGTCGCCGTGTCAGACGAGACTGCTACAGTGAAGTCCTTGAAAGGCTTCAGGACATCCATTGTCTGGCAGACGGTGAGCCAATCCTCCTGGCTGAACTCACCCTCCTGCCTCCAAGCATCGCTCTCTAGGAGCCATTAATCAAGGGCAGCCTGTTGCTCCACCAAGCACTCCAGCAAGGCACAGGTACTCCCTGCATACCAAGCATCTCCGTCAGAGAGGCTTGGCATCCCTGCCCTACAGGAACCCATGGGGGGAGAGCACCAGAGGAGCCTGCCTCCTTCTAGCTAGTTGGCAGCCATGTGGTGCCACTTGAACTCCCCCCCCCAAAGAAGCACCACCTGGTGATGCCTCTTCAGGTGGTTCCGCATTCCAGATATGGAGAGATGGTTCACATCCCTCCTATGACTGATCCATTGCCTGCAATGCTGGCACTGGACAAACTGGGGGTCCTCCATTCTCTGGAAGTGACTCCAGATATTGGAGGTAATGGGGGCCCCACGCAGCACAGGGGAGGTACTTACATGCCCCCCAGGAGACACCTGAGGTGCTTGGGCCAGACACACCATGTCCCACTTTCGGCTGAGCAGTTGGAGATGGATGAGGATGAAGGGGCAGAGATGTGGGCTCTTCCACCACAGTCTCTTCCTCTTCCTCCAGCACCCTCTCCTCCTGCACATCCATGAGAGGCCTTCTGCTGACCTCAGAGAAAACAGGGGTGGACTGCCCAGCAGGAGGTTCCTCCTGCAGTTCCTCCAACATCCTATGGGTCCCTGGGGTGAGCATGAGGGACGGAAAAGTCACGTGCCCCACATTCATCCCAGTAGACACCACATGCTACCCCTCCTCCAGCAGCTGGGTCTCAACTGCTGGAGGAGGGAGAGCCTCAGCAGCAGGCCCCACCCAGTGCCAGCCCTGCCTCAGACACCTGGGTTGGGGGTGGGCCTCCAGCTGCTGCCTCAGGAAAGAGGGCCTTGCCAACCCTCTTCCTGTCACCAGAAGCCAGGCTGGTGAATGGCAGCAGGGAAGGGCCTCCTCCACTCAGATGGGGGGATAGCCACAGCAGTCCCCCTCTTCCTCCCCCTCCCCTCCACCCCTCTAGACTTACCTCTGGCCTTTCCCCCGGGGCCCCTCTCAGCTTTCCTATCAGCCATTCTTTACCTCCTTGAACCTACACTAACTACCTGTTGTAAATGCAGAGGAGTTAGCCGTGTTAGTCTGTGGTCTCAAAATCAAAAAGAGTCCAGTAGCACCTTTAAGACTAACCAATTTTAATGTAGCATAAGCTTTCGAGAATCAAGTTCTCTTCGTCAGATGCATGATACAGAGACTGGTCAAATACAGAAGAGGAGGGAGGAGAAGAGGAGGAGAGAGAAGAGGCAATTAGGGGGGGGGAGGGGGAAGGAGCAACCAAAACATTCCTTTGCTAGTATATGTAAACATCTCCTTTTAGTGTGTGTATCAGTTGGCTTCAAAGGAGTTTGCCCTGTTAGTCTGTAGCAGCCAAACAGCTAGACCATCCAATTCCAATGCAGTATGAGCTGTTTGGCTGCTACAGACTAACAGGGCAAACTCCTTTGAAGCCAACTGATACACACACTAAAAGGAGATGTTTACACATACTAGCAAAGGAATGTTTTGGTTGCTCCCTCCCCCTCCCCCCCCCTAATTGCCTCTTCTCTCTCCTCCTCTTCTCCTCCCTCCTCCTCTGTATTTGACCAGTCTCTGTATCATGCATCTGACAAAGAGAACTTGATTCTCGAAAGCTTATGCTACATTAAAATTGGTTAGTCTTAAAGGTGCTACTGGACTCTTTTTGATTTTGCTACCTGTTGTAAAGTTTTTATTTAAAAAAACCCCAAATTTACAATTTAGTTTCAAAACCTATCTACATGTTCCTAAATATTGAATCTTTCTGAATTGGGCCAGATTGTTTTTTTTTCCTAATTGGATACCCAAAGCACACATCCCTAGCTTACAGCTTTATGAAGGCCTATGTAACTTCCAGAAGATCCTTCTATCAATAACTATTAGCCTTGATGACCAAGTGAAACATTCATATTCAGAGGTGCTGTTTTTCTGTGTCCTGGTTGTTGGGGAAACAACAGTGAAGGAAGGCTGTTTCCTGTATGCCCTGCTTGTGGACTTCCTGCTGGAGGCACCTGATTGCCCATTATGAGAAACATAATATGTGACTGGCAGTTCAATCCTAAAAAGTGTTACTCCAATCTAAGACCATTGATTTCAGACTGGAGTAGCTCTTTTTAGGACTACACTGTCAGTAGACCATTTGTTCTTATATTCTAATGCAAAGTTTTTTCCCCGCTTCAATATAGCAATTAATGGTACAAGAGTCCTTTCTTGTATCTGTTCGCCCAAAATATATGAACATGCCCTGATAATAATAAAGACCTGTCCTATAATGATCCAGATTTTAACTCCATTTAACTTATTTTAAATTATTCTATAACCAGAAAATAAAAAGTGAGAGGATTGGTGTAATTAACATATACATGCACATAAGCTCATTGGATTGGTTAAGGGACATTTGTAAAGTGTCTTCCAGCTAAACGCCACAATTGCAGTGAGTTGTAAATTAAACTGAATGAACACTGCCTTCCAAAAATCAGACTCCTCCCTAGCGAGGCATTGAAAGTAGGTGTAAAGGACTAAATAATAGATTCCTCTAAGTGAGATGCTTGATGCCTGAATCACTGCAGGTAATTACATGCTAAAAAGCATGTATCTGTGAATAATGGGTACCATCATACCTCCCTGGTCGGAAAACAGAGAGCTGGTAAAGTGGCTGTTTCTCATCCTTGCTCATCTTTGACAGTAAATGGATGTAAGTGGCTCAATAAAGCATATACCAAGTTCCATTAAAACACCTACATAGCTGAGTAAAAACAATTAATCCCCTTTTTCCAGCAAGACAATGTAAGGTGGTTTCTGGTAACTATGTATTTGGAGGAATACGGGCAAATCATGCAGGCTGAACAGAGAAAAGGAAGATAATGAATAGGGCTCTCAAACTGCAAAGATGCTAAAAACACCCCAAACCAAAACAACCAAAGAAGAAAGGTCACAGAATTTTTACTTACGTTTTTTTCTGAATATAGAGAAACTTCATAGTGTTGGGTAAAATAATCATCAAGAGGAATATATGATATAAACATAAGACTCATTTAATTTTAAGGACATTTAATGCAATTATGCTGTACAAACAAGTTACAGTAGGATTTAGGTTGTTTGTCATTTTAAAAACCTGAACTGGTTTCTTTAATATTATGCCATGGTTAAAGTGCTAGGCTAAGATAGGAATGATCCAGGTACAAATCCCCATTCTCTTATGAATGGGAAAAGGACAGGATTTAGAAATCAATCCAAATATTTCTGTTAGTTTTCTGCTGGTTAATGGATTTGTGCCTTACAGGCCTTTTTCAGGGTGTGCATGCTGGTACAGAGTACCAGCAACTCTTTATTGGCACCTCTTGACAGAGTTCCAGCACCCCTGGGGCATTTCGAACTTGGGCTGAGAGGGGATAACATCATGAGTACCAGCACCTCTTATAACAAAAAAAAACAAAACAAAACTGGTGCTCCCTCCCCACCAGAATGAGATATTAAAAGCTCTAATTAGTGATCACTTTTTCATGAGACTGATCACATAACTCAGCTCCAAGTTACAATTAACCTGGGAGAGGAAAAATACAACTCCTCTAATTAATGGATAAAGAAAGGTTGGAGGTAGGTGATCTATTTCAAGCAAAACCAGTGTGCACAGTTTGAGAAAGTGAAACCCTGCCTGATCTCACTCTGGTACTTTTTAAAAACTTTATCTTGGCTGACTTTCAGAATTGGAACTATTAGAAAAGTGCTGAAAATATTGGAATACAGTGAAGTAAGGGCCAAACTATATATTTTTTGGAAAGTTGGGTTGGAATTCCCTGTACCTCTCAAGCTCTCCCCACAGTCACACAGCAGCTGTGGGAAAAGGCATTTTTAGGGGAGCCATATTCTGCTTGGAACTGTAGAATGGAGGGCAGAGGGACTGTATCCTTCTCTTCCATGCCATTTTTCAAGCCAAGATGACCCCAGCAGAAAATTATTTACATGATGAGCAACCCTGTGCAACTCCAAAGGCATACAGATAAATCTCTGTTGGGGCAGTTTCAGCAGGACCCATTCCTCCTTCCATGCCAGTTCTGAGCAGAATCAGGCTCCTGGAGACTTTAAAAATGCCTTTCTCCACAGCTCCTGTGTGACTGTTGTGAACATGAGTCAGGTTGAGGAAACCCCATCTCAACTTATAAAAAAAAAATAACATAGGGTTTGGTCCTAAGACTTGGAGAAGGTCTCAGCCATTCACTGTGTTTTTGTTTACAGAACCCAATCTCCTATTTGAGAATGCCAGGAAAGACCAAAGCCATGTCATGCCTGTCAGGTGCTCAGGATCAGCTGTCATATTCAATATCCCCATGCAACTGAAGCTGATGCTGTTGGGGTGATTTTGTTATTTGAAACCGGGGTAGGAAAGTTAAAATGGAGGTGTTTGTTCCTGTTGTAATCTCTCTCGATTCTGGGAGCCTGCTTTACCTTGAGAAGTCCATGAATCACAAAGCCTATTTTCCTTTCTGCAGAGTTAGAAGACTGTTAGGAGAAAGTAGGGGGGAATTAGGAGTAGCCTTAGGGAATCTATATCTGCTTGCTTGATACTTGTCTGTAGCCATCAGTCTTAGCAAGGATAGTGTAAGTGTATAATACTGGCATCTTATCAATAAAGAACTTTTACTCATGAAGTGAAGTCTCTTGCGAGTTACCTGGCATCCTTACAATGCCTTCCCATACCCATAAGTTCCATACGTCCTCCCTGCAAGTGAGACTTTTATTTGTCCATACAACTGGATGACTTGTTACCAGAATGTGTTTCCTTGTAAGTTGGGGGAACTAGCAAGCAATGTGAAAGCTATGTGAGAGGTGGTAACAAGTGAAATCCTTCACCAATTTTTACCAGGTCTCCTCCCCCCAAAAAACTAATGAGAGACGGGTGTTTGCCAAAGCAAATAGTATTTTTATTTAAACACACAGCAAGAGGCAACTCACAAGCACACAAGATTCCTAGGAAAGCAGTGGGGAAAACGAAAGGATACAAAATAGATAAAAATAGGGGGGAAAGGCATACCTTCATACAGCTAATCCACTCACCCAACCATTGGCTGAATCTTTGAGCATAACCAGAGGAGCTCTAACTACTTTTAACAATGAAAAACATCTTGGCAATTTTGCAGGTAGAATTGTTTATGTGGGCTTTTAAATGGGCAAATCGGTGTCCCTAGTCTACTTACATACTTCATTTCCTCTCATTCAGGCTTGCCGGGAGTAGAAATTAGCAGTAGAGATTTTAATATCTTGTGTGCAAATGGAACTACTAGGAGAAGTTGTTATATATGGTTTAGTTTATGATTATTGTACTCAAGCTTATTCTAATATTTTTATGAGAGAAAATAAACAAAAGAGTGCATATTTCATGGTAAATTTGAAAAAAAAGTTTCAGCTTTCCCCCCCAGATTCAAGAGCTGGGCAGCTGCAACTGATATTTTCTTGATGATGTATTTCTCTAGAAATCAATTTCACATTGCAAAATTAAAACAACTTGCTATTCCCATCAGCCATGACCTAAAAAATGCACTAAACGATATTCTGCAAAAATATTTCTAACACAATCAAGTATATTTTGCCACACTTCCTTTGTTGCTGAGAAGAGAACAAGTCAGGGAACAGAATACAACTATGTAAGCAATATGGGCACCTTCATCAGAAAAAGAGGACCAAACTCAGCAAAGCCTGAAGTATGCACCTAATTATTAACTCATGTTCAGATCTAATTAGTTTTGCACCAGTTAAGGACCCTCTGATGATATGAGCATTGGAAATAACCTGCTTGAAAATCAATCTTACCCTGCTTACCATGCCCATTTTCTTCTTGATCTGAGCACCCATTCTCTGAATGATATATTTACAATTTAAAATGCACATTACCTCAAATGTATTTAAATACATGTAGTTTTGCAGCATTCATCATCATATCACATTTTGATTTGGTGCTTTGTTCTGGGTAGAAAGAAGGTGATCTGAATGGAGTATGTGTGTGTGTGTTATATATGGTTTCCTCATCATGGACAGATCACTGCTTGCTGGGATTTAGGCTTACAGGGATAACCAGACTCCACAGGGTGAGGTCTGATGATCCGTCCCCATAGCCTGATGAATTTGATGGTTTTTAGACAGAACTAGGGGATTTTTCTGCTGATGTGGTCCATGCTCTTGTTGATGCCCTGGTTGACCTCTGGAATGAAGAAATGATCCCAGGCAACTTTACACTGTCACACCTAGGTGCCCTCTCTGAGGTCTAAGATTCTGGCAGCCCCTTGGATTGCCAAGGGACTGTGGATAATGAAAAGACAGGGAAAATGACTAGAGTAAAAATGTAGATGGACTCGGGACAAATCCAAAATAGCATGGGCATTTTAAGGCTTACTCCATGGTGGTAATGGTGGCAATGAAACAGTATTTCTCCACCACCATTGCATCCACACAGTGTAGAGCTGCAAGACTGTTCCGGGTGGTCAAAGGCCTATTGGGCTCCAGCCTTCAGAAGGAGGTGGACTGCTCTGCAACCTGCTTCAATAATTTTGCTAAGCACTTGGACCACTAGGGGTATGCATGGGTTTCCCACTTTGAGTTTATCCGAAGTGGGAAAACAATCCAGAAGAACCAGAATCTCTAAACAGCTTTGAGATTTGGGTATTTAAACCACTTTGAGATGCTATGTAAAGATTCAGAGCACATCAAAATAAAAAAGCCAGGGGAAGCTTTGTCCTGGCCCAACCCCCTTGACTTACCTGGCCAGGAGGCAGCCGGAGCCCCACAATGACCAGATGGACAGTAGAGGCGGCTGCCACAGATGCCACTGTGATGACCAGCTGGGCAGTGGAGGAGGCCACAGCAGTCGCTGCTTGCAAGCGGTGCTTTAAATTGTAAATCCCCACCCATGATCCAGCTGACTGGCATTTTCAGCCGCTTGACAGACTAGCTTTAAGTTTATTTTAATTTCTTTGATCTCCTCCAATTGATCAGACAGAGGTTTTAAAAATGCGGAGAGTTTGTCAAAAATCCCAGTCTCAAAGCCTCTTAAAACCTCAACACTTGGTGGAAAAAAAATCTCTTGCATCCATTCTGACTTGAACTCTACATTAGCAGCAGGTTGTCCTGTGATGTCAATTTGTCTAGTTGTGTGGAATACCTTTCAGTATGAGGATGTGGATTCTAGGAAGTTTGAGACCTACCACCTGCTTGTATGAGCCTTGCCCTTCCTGGCTATTTAAATCTGCTGGGGTGGGATGGGGGTGCACTGCATCTGGGAGACAGTATACACCTTCTGAGAGAGGTGATGGTTGCCCCTGCCTTGAAGCAGGCAGTAGTGTGTCCACTCCTAAAGAAACATACTCTGAACTCAGGAGATTTGAATAAATGCTGTCCAGTCTCAAACGTACCATTGTTGATCAAGGTGATTGAACAAGTGGTGGCTGGCCAGCTCCAGAGATTCCTGAACAAAGTGGATTGTTTGGATCTGTTCCAATCTGTTTTCAGGCCTGGTCAAGGGATTGGAATGGCCTTGGTTGACCTAGTGGATGACATGCACCAGAAGATGGACAGGGGAAGTGCAACCCTATTAATTTTTCTGGGTCTCTCATTGGTTTTTGATACTATACACCTTGGTATTCTTATGCCTTTTGAAACTGGGATTGGGATACACTGGTCTGCAGTGGTTCCAGTACTACCTTGAGGCTAGGTTTCAGAGTATGGTGTTGAGACTGCTGCTTTGCCCCTCGGCCTCTGGCCTGTGAGGTGCCCTGAGGTTCCATCACCAATATGCAAATGATAGCTGTATCTCCCACTACCAGCAGATCCCAGGAAGGCTGTGGAAACTGAACAAGTGCAGCTTTGAGGCAGCTTTGAGGTGGATGAGAGCTCACAAGCTGAAACATAATCCCAACAAAACAGAGGTCCCACTGTGTCAGGCTATGGATGACAGGATATGGCAGACAGATCCCTGTTCCATTACAACAAGAAGTCCAGGTTCTTGGTTAAATGGTTTTATTCAGAAATCAAATCATTTCCATATATATGTCCATAGGATTACTCAGAAACAAGGTAAGCATCTAAGCAGCAAGAACAAAAATTGACAGGAATGAGAACCTGTGGAAAAACCTTTCTTCTTAACACATATGTTTGCTCCTTCCCCCTCCCAATAATAAACATGATTTTGGTGGGCACTCTGTGTGAGAACATCTCGCATATTTGTACTATCAAGTTGAGTCACTGGACATAGCAATGAACAGGAGTGAGTATTATGCAAGGTCATGAGGACTGAAAGTTTCTACAGGTTGCTAGATAAACACCTGCAATCATTCTGTGAAAGAAGTGGACAGAAGAAATAGTTGTTCTAGTTGGAGTTACACTTCCCCTAAAGGAGCAGATTCGTAGCCTAGGGGTGCTACTGGACCTGAGCCTCTTATTGTAAAAACAAGTTACAACAGTTGCCAGGGGTTCCTTTCACCAGCTTCAACCTTCCCTGGACAGGAAAGATTTTGCCACTTTGTTACATATCCTGGTAACATCGAGATTAGATTACTACAATGTGCTTTGTGTGAGGATGCCTTTGAAGACTGTCTGGACGTTACAGTTGGTACAGAATGCTTCAGACAGAATGCTGACTGGAGTCAGTCATAGCGACCATATCACTCCAGTCTTGTTCCATCTACTCTGGCATCCAGTTTGGTTTGGGTCCCAATTCAAGGTGCTGGTATTGCCCTTTAAAGCCCTATACAACTTAGGAAGAGCATATTTTAAGGACTGCCTTCTCCCATATGTGTCTACCTGTTCATCTTTGGAGGTTCTGCTTTGAGTCCCCCCCCCACCATATAAGGCTGGCAACCCAGCCATAGCACCAAAACTTTGGAACTCCTTCTTCCCCTCCGTTGCTGCATTCTGCCAGCAGGTGAGGAGTATTTGGTTCTGTCTGGCATACCCCCAATATTTGTTATTGGCCCTCCTCCCTGTTCTTTGTGTTGTGTAATCGTATTGCCATATTTATTGAAATATTTTAAAATGGTGTTTTAAATAATTCCTTAGTGTTTTAATGGTCCCAAATGAATAAATATCTGGAGCAGGATGTATAATGAATGCACTATTCCAGTGCAGATGGAAGCTGATAGATATAGGGGTGCAATTTATTAAAGATGGTCTGTGTCAGGCAAGGTTGCTCACTGCCTTCTTAATCTCTTGTATGATCCCTAGAGTTGATGATGCAGGGTCCCCTACTGCCCCCACTTTCTCTCTAATACTATGCAATGACATTTCCATGAGACACAAAACTGCATTCCTGATTATGTTGTTGCAGGAAGATAGACTTGGTCTGGCATGCATAATAGAGACCTGGTTGGCAAAAGAAATGACGTGGTGTGTCTGTTCCAGGTAACTTTGCTTGATTATGCTATGCTCCACTAACCCCAGACAGATGGCTGGGAGGAAGGGTTTGCTATCATCTTCTATGAGTCTTTCAGTTTCTGCAGACCTCCAATACAAACAATGGCATTGGAATTGACTATATGCTCCTTACATTGGGAGCTAAAGATAGATTGGGTATTCTGCTTGTTTACTGACCTAGTTCCCCAGCAAGCACCCTTTCTGACTTGCCAGAGGTGTTTTTTGATGTGATACTGGAAACACCTAGACAGATTGTTCTGAGTGACTTCAATATCCATGCTGAATGTTCTGCATCAGGGCCAGCACAGGAATTCACAGGTTCCTTGGCAGTCCTGGTCCTCTCTCAAACAGTGACTAGCCCCACACATGAAAGAGACCATATCTTGGACTTAGTCATTTGCATTGAGCCTTTGAGAGGTCTTCTTTCAGGATTGAAGAAGTGTGCAATTTGTCTCTCTAATAAAAGGTATGCTACCCGACATTCCATCTGTTTCAGAATTTGGTAGTGAACCCCTCAGCTATAAGAAATGGGTCATGTCCTTAGTGTGCCTAGTTTGCAGTCTGAGTTATACTGTGGCATCCCTACTAAGTCTCCCCAGCAGGAGAAAATGGGATGTGTGTGGAGAGGAAATACAAATACAGATCGCAGATACACTGACATCACTTCTAGTCATGAGGCCCATAGAGTTTTAGGAATTTCCCAGAAGTGACATTTCTGCATCAGCAATAATCTCCATTCCTATGTTGTGTACTCAAAAGATCTGTGAGGTTGCCACAGCATACAGTTGGCATCTCTAGCTGGCTTTGAGAGAGTCAAATTAAACTGGCATGCGAGAATATGTTAGCATTCAGGTTATAATCTTGTTTAGATACTTTGTGATTTTTCTTGATTGGTTATATTCTATCTCATACAGTGTGTATACGTGTGCGTACGTATGTGTGCCTGCATGCACACCTTCAGAATGAGATGGCATAAAATCCAAATAAATGAACTGATTCTCAAGCATTCCCTAATTCATCTTCATCAGCCTTCAGTTCCTTATTTAAATAGCATCACCATAATATATTTATCTGCTACTTGGAAAGAACTGCACAGCTCTTTTTTATGATGCACCATATCCACTGTATTAGATTTGTGGCAATCTTCTCGTACAGCAAGCAATCCAATTTGGTCTGTATGTTTTGATTTGTGCAAACACTCCCATACACTAATCTTCATAGTATCTTTTGTACTTATTTAAGCCATAGATCATATTCTCACCCAGTCTTGAGTTGTTCCTAGGTCTCAGTTTCATATACTTATATCGTATTGTCCTCTGATTCTGTTCTTTTTTCTTTAATCATTATCTATTTTAGATTGGCTTTATTTCTGTTTTAGCAAATGCTGTATGTTCTGCTGTGCTGTAAACATTAATTTGATGTGAAATATTCATGATGACAAGTGTTAACAGAACTATCATGGTATATATCTGATTTACTCTGTTTGGCTTTGCATCTGTTTTGAACAAATGCCATCCTCTGAAACTTTGCACTTTTTCTTTGTTCTACTAAGCATTAATGCCTGAACAGCATGCCTATTAGCAATATGATGACCATTTATTACTGAGAAGGATGAAAGCACAGACAATGTGGTCCAATAATCTCCTTCAGAATAAAGCAGCTTTTCGTATCCTGAAATAGAATAAAACCTAGATAATAAGATGAGAATTCAGGGCAATGAATATGCAAGAGTTTTTGTAAGGTGATGTCATGTGATGTAATGTAGCCAATGAAATTCCCTTAATTTCAATGGGAAAGATTAAGTATATGCTTAAACGACTGTCAGTGAAACACAAGTGACTTTGCAAGGCCAGTTGTAGGGTTATCAGCCTCCAGATGGGGCCAGGAGATCCCCCAGACCATAGAAATCAGACCTATGATCTCGAGACCATAGAAATCAGTTCCCCTGGAGAAAATGGCCTCTTTGGAATGTGGACTTTATGTCATTAAACACTGCTGAGGTCTCTCCCTTCTCCAAATCCTACCATCTCCAGTATCCACCCCCAAAACATCCAGGAATTTCCCAACTCAGAGTTAGCAACTCAAGCCAATCTTCAGTTTTCTTCCAAAATACCCAGGCAAGATGAATTTTTCTACAAACCTGAAAAGAGCCTTAGGTTTGCAGAAAAGTCTGGAATCTTAAAAAAAAAATGGGGGTTACCCTCCTCCCAAATAATAGAAACCGCCTCTGTATCTTTAAGAAATGAATACCCTCTCAGTGGCTCTTGTAGCTGCTGTTAGGTGACCATAACAGCATTGCCAGCCTTCAAGCCTTGGTTTCTGTCAACAAAAGGCAAGGTGGAAGTGCACTCTCCAGAGCTGTTTTGTCCTTTGAGAGAGGACTCAGCAGGTCTAGGCCCACCAGTATGCACTGTCTTGTTACCACCCTACTTGCATGACTCACTCAAGCCTGGCTGCTTGCTACTGTTTGATAACAGCCACCTCATGTAAGCCAGTGTGCTGTAGTTCTTAGAGTTTTAGAACAGGATTTGGAAGATCCAAAGTTTGAATCCCCAGTCTGCTTTGGATGCTCAGTGGTTGACCTTGGGCCAGTCACACATTCTTAGCCTAACCTACCTCAGAGGTTTCTTGTGAGTGTAAAATGGAGGAGAGGAGAATGATGTAAGCTGCTTTGGATCCTTATTGTGGAGGAAGGTGGGGTATAAATGAAGTAAACAATAAGTATAGGTGAATACAAGAGAGGGTTTAGATAAAGGGTTGGTGGGTACGTAGGAAGGAGAAAAGAAAGCAGGGAAAGGTGAGGATATGATGGTTGCCAGGAGGCCAAATAGAGGAAATTGTGTAAGGAGGGGAATGCAGGAGAAAGTGCAGTTACCCAAAAGTATCTGAGTGTCCCCACTGTGCAACTGGGCCTGGCTCAGTGGCTGGAATTGCACCCAGGTAGAAGTTCCAGGATGAGGGAAGGAAGGAAAGCTGAAGAAGCCACAGAGCAGATAAAGATATCTTAGCTGTTGGCTGGGAAGGAGAGAAAAAAGCAGGGAAAAGGGGAGGGGCTGTAGGGCTTTCAGTGAAGAGAAAGAGGAAATGGTGGGGGACAGGGGAATGAGATGACCCCTGCAAGTCCTTGTGGGTTCCCTGCTTGTAATGTACATTATACATTGTCATTTCTGAGCACCATTCTAAGACTTTGCCTCTCCTTTCCTCTTCTTTCTTTGTACTACTCCCATTCTTTATCTAATTTTTTTTAGGCAACAGGATTTTTCACTCATATTCTTATTCATGGCATCCATTAGCTTTTATGTCTTGTAATGTAATTGCTTGTCATCTATATACAAAATGGCTCCATTCATTTGATATTTATTTTGCAATGGCTCAGTAAGTGGGGTCTTTGGACACACAACTTTCCAAAATGGGTGCAAGAAACTTAGTGCCAGCAGAATGGCAGGTAGGCAAATTGATTTTGGCAGCTCTGCCTTTCTAATTACTCAAAGAGGGTTCCACATAACATCTCCTCCCAAAGCAGCTGTACTTTAATTTACAAAGAGGAAAATTCAATCAAGTGTAACAGCATCTTCCTTATAACTTCCTTTACTTTTTTAACATCACAATTGGATCTGGAGGCTTCAGTATTTTAAGAATATATCCTCTTCATTTTAGTGCCAAGATTTTTCTGTGTGCACATGGGTTATTTGAAGAACATGAGATCCCACAGATTTCCTTGGAAAATTTCCTCTACGAGGGGCTTTTGTTCATTGGTACAGCACCTGTTTTGCACGCAGAAAGACCCACATTCAGTCCAAGACATTTCCCATTAAAGAATATCAGGTAACAGTTGCTGGAAAAGACCTTTTTTCTTCTTGAGATCCTACAAATCAAAGTAGACAGTACTGAACCACATGAATCAGTAGTTTGATGTCCTGAGTAGAATTACCAACCTCCAGGTGGTGCCTGGAGTTCTCACAGAATTACAACTGATCTCCAAACTATAGGACTCAGTTACCCTGGAAGAAATGGCAGTAACAGAGGGATACTGTATGGCATTACATCTCTGCTTAGCTCCCTCCTCAAGCTCCATCCCTCTGACACTACCTCTACATTTCCAGGAATTTTCCAAGCCATAGTTGGCATCCCTAGTCATGACTGTTTCTGCAACAAACCAAGTACTACATATTTGAAATATTAAAAACTGGATTTCTGTAGGACTGCTGTATAGACTTCAGTCCTATACACATCCACTTTACTGGGACTTGCTTCTGAACAGGATGGGAAAATAGAAGCAATTTCAACAAGAAAAAAGGGTGGAAACTGGAATGTTAGGGATTTCTAGCTTTATCAGAGTTCATTCTCCACTCAGTGCATACATGGAATTCAATAGAGACTGAAGTCTCTGGGGCAAAAAATGTTTTCCTAAAAAACTTGGATTTTATTTATTTTGAAGCATTTTTAGTAAACATTCTACTAGTAAACCTTGGATTGTTCCACAGCAGTCAATCGTGGTGCAGTTGCCATCATTTGCACAGACAGGAATAAAGAACAGTTCCAGAAAATGCATTCTCATTCTTTTCTTGTGTACTTCTAATTTTCCAGGAGATAATTTCTTGGGTTTCCCCCTGCCAGTCATTGTGAAATATAAATACAATTTATGTGGTGTGGATGATCCTTTTGCTCCTATTTTGGGTAAATCTCCATGTTCACTGTAACTTCCTGCCTTGTTAACTCTAAGTAGTTCAGCCACAGCCAGAGGATTTTTTTTTAAAAAAGAAAATCACTAATGATATAAAAATCATTAAGAATTAGCACCATTTTTCAGTGTATGTGTTCTAAGAAAAAAAAGTAAATTTGAAAGGGAGAACATGGAGTTTCTAGTTCAATTTAGCTGAAACTGAAATACAACTTATGGGGTACACAAATTACTTCCTGGGAGCTGGATGCATGATTAGTGGATTTTCTGCTTAATATACTGTGAACAAGGAGTAGTGGTATGATGTCTTCATGTACTAGTATAAATTGGTACATTTTTTGAAAAAAATAGGATGAATTGGTATATTGATGAGAGGAGGCAAAGTCATGATCAGAACAGAACCAGGGTGGACCAGAAATCCAGCTGGCAAATGTTTTCCCCTGAGACAGAAATGTCCACCTCCATTGTAATGCCACATGCTACAAAATACCAAAACAGCATTGACTGGTTTGTAGGGAATGGCATTAATGTGCAAGGTATGTTTGAAAATTCATTTAAAAACTGTTTGCAAACAGTGAACTTTATTCAGGTTTCTCAGTGTCTTCATCCTCCATAACCGCCTGCTGAAATTACAGGGAAGGCACCCAGTGTTCCTTTGAAGGCATGTAGACACCGTGTTTCAGTCTACATCTTCTGTGAGCAGAGCAGAGAGTTTATTGTCTATAGCCATAGGCTGTCACAAATTTTCCAAACATAACATCAACTAATCAACAGTTAACTTCCAGTATCACAATTTAAAAAGGTTAATGAAAATTAATTTAAACAGTACTGTATACCAAACTATCCCAGGAGTCACAAAACAGCCTCATTCAATACTACCTTAGGTCTTATCTTCTTGGCTGCAAGTGCAAACTGAGAGACTCTGTAAGACACATGGCTTTCAGTGTCAGATAACAAGAACACAATCTTCTCGATTTCAGATTATGTGTTTGTGGCTGGTAGGATTCTGGCCAAAAATTTAGCTCTGGGCACACTGTATTGTCACCCTAGTTGGAATAAAGAGACAGACACCAAGCTTGGATCTAAGGGCCACTTTATTAACTACATACAACTATAACAGCCAAACTGTGGCAAGGGCCTAAAGTGGTACAGGTCAAGCCATGGGGTCTGCCCTGGACCACCGCCTTGACCTGTCTGGGCAAGCCCCAAAGTCCCGGGTGTGACCCATCCATGGATGGCGTGGACCCGGCCAGCCAGGCAATTTTGGTCACCCCCGTTCAAGCTCCTGAACACCTCAGCTGAAGAGCAGTGAGGGAAGGACTTGCAGCGGGGGTTCCTGAAGGCAGCCTGCCCCTGCAGCTGGCAGCCATCGAAGCAGTACCAGCCACTACTGGCAGGCCCTTCTTCCCTCAATACGGAAGCACCAAGGGTCCTCACTGGCCTGCACCCTATCTCAAACCCAAACCTGCCAACGCCAAGGCCAAGCCTCTGCATAGGCCCTGGCACCCCGCAGTTGCCTAAGGCCAACCTAAGCCCTTGCCGCAGATTTCCAGAAAAAATTTGTTGCCCACTTCAGACAGGTGCACCCCATCACCTCTGTAGAGGTTGGGAAACTCGGCCCTGATCTTAGGGTGAGGCAGATAAATGCCCAACCCACCCCCCAAGGCCTTCTGAATGGCCCTATTGGCCTTCATTCTGGCCCTCTCAATAGCCTGGTGATCTTCAGCCTCTTTCCAAACCTTCTGAGGGATCATTGCTGACCACATGATTAGCACACCTGGCCATCGCTCAGCAATAATACGAAGATCCAACTGTGCCTGCGAGGACAAGGCTCTGCCTTGCATGAGTCCCAGATTATTTCCACCCAAATGAACAAGGATATGAGGTGGAGCAACATGCCCCTCCCCAAACAACAAAGGCAACAAGCCGGACCACCTAAGGCCCTGCTGGCCCCACCACTCAACTGTGGCCCATTCACTCAACATAAGCTGGGACCCCATAGGTATCCTCCATGTTTGATGGGCCACCCAAAGGCAAAGCTGTGCCCGCATATAAGGTTCCACTGCTTACCTCCACAAGACACAGGACCTAAGAAAACAACCAATTAGTGACCACTCAGAAATGCAATAGAGGACGGACATAGGAACAGTAGGCAGAGGACCTCCACCTGCCAACCTGCTGAATCATCTGCCCAGAATACCCTATGGCCGCTGCCATTGATGCAGCCCCAATCTGAAAGGAATGGGTGCCAAAATTAACCTCGCTCAAACCCAGCTTGGTCAGAGCCCTTTTTGTAACTGTCCAAAACTGGTACCGGGTCAAGGGGGAACTATCCTGGTGTCGAAACAAACTGCCTTGCTCCTCCCCTTCACTTCCCAATACTGACGCAGCAGACCAGCAGATCCTGGGGGAAACAAAGTCATCTCCAAATTCCAGGTCACCTGCCATAAGGGCACGACCTGACGTAACCTTACCTGACCTAACCACAAGCTTGCTAACGCGCAATGCCCCCAAAAAGGCCATCAAAGCTGCAGCATGTAACAACCTGGCTTCATACTTGGAACTGCAAATATCCACCCAAGCAGCACTAAGTCCTTTAAGCACTGAAGGGGATATAGGCTCCCTAGGGTCTGCGTGCATCACACCCTCCCGGGACCAACCCTCAAGCATTTTTCAAACCCGGAAATCGCCCGTGGCCTCTGGCAATCCCCGGGCTTTGCTCATGAAAGACAAGGCAACTAGTTGTCCCCTGATAGATTTCAATGCCATTCCCTGGCCCTTCTGCCAAACACAAAATTGCAGAATGGGTGTAGCTGGAATGGGCCAAATCTCACCAAGACCCACTTCCCTCCTGAACTCCGCCAACTGGCCTACCACTCTCTGATAAGCTCTCCTTGTGCTGGGCGTGATGGCTAGCTGGATGGCCTGCTGAACTTCGGCCTCCCAAGCTGCCACAGCTCCAGAGGCATCTGAGTCAGCTGCTGACCGGCCTCCAGGGCAAGTTGCCAAAAACGTTCTATCTGTAGGCGAGACAAAGCGTCTGCCACACCGTTGTTAATGCCAGGAATGTGTTTGGCCTTAAACAAGATGTTCCACCGGAGGCACAGCAATGTAAATGCTCTCACCAGCCGCATAACCCTGGGAGTTCTGGAGGTCAAGGAATTGACCACGTGCACCACTACCTGGTTATCGCACCAGAAGTGGACAGAGTGGTTGGCCAACTCCCTGCCCCACAGGTGAACAGCCACTAAAATAGGGAAGAACTCCAAAAAGGTGGGATCTCTAGTGATGTCAGATGTCCGCCACTCAGGCGGCCACTGTTCCGCACACCAGTGTTTCCTAAAATACACCCCAAAACCAGTGGAACCTGAGGCATCAGACATGACTTGCAGCTCAGCCTTGAGCAGCAACTTGTCTCGCCAGAATGTAATTCCATTAAAATCACGGAGGAACTCAACCCAGACATGCAGGTCCTCCCGAATGCCCCTAGTAATCCACATCCAGTGATGGGGTGCACGCAAAGGGGCCATAGCATCACAAAGACAACGCGAAAAGGCCCTGCCAGGTGCAGTTGCCTTGCAGGCAAAGTTAAGGTACCCAGCCAACTGCTATATCTCCACAAGAGATACCTTCCACTTGGCTCTGAACTCCCAAAGCCGAGCCTTAAGGTCGACAACCTTGTCTGAGGGCAACTTTAATAACTAATGAATCGTATCTAACTCAATGCCCAAAAAGGTGAGCACTGAAGAGGGGCCCTCCGTCTTCTCATGTACCAATGGAACCCCCAGCTCCTCGGCCAATGCCATGAAAGTGCCCAGAAGTCTGGCACACTGCCCAGACAATGCTTGCCCCACGAACAAAAAATCATCTAAATAATGGGCCGTGTCATAACAACCTTCCCGGCGCCGCACTTGCCATTCGAGAAAGGAGCTGAAGCGCTCAAAAACCACACAAGAAATGGAACAACCCATCGGTAGGGCCCGATCCATGTAATACCTGCCCTCAAACACAAAACCCAGGAGCTCAAAATCATCACGGTGGACAGGGAGAAACCAAAAGGCAGACTTAATGTCGCATTTTGCCATCTCTGCCTCTACCCCACATCTGTGAAACCCCCTTGACCGCTTGGTCAAAGGAGGTGTACCTCACTGAGCATAGATGCTCTGGTATGGCATCGTTCACAGAGCTCCCTTGCAGAAAAGATAGATGATGGATCAGGTGGAAGATGGTTGTTGTGGGTTTCCGGGCTGTATTGCCGTGGTATTGGCATTGTAGTTCCTGGCGTTTCACCAGCAGCTGTGGCTGGCATCTTCAGAGGTGTAGCACCAAAAGACAGAGATCTCTCAGCGTCACAGTGTGGAAAAGATGTTGGCAGGTCATTTATATCTACTCAGGAGGGGTGGGGTTGAGCTGAGTCATCCTGTAAGAGTTTCCCAGGGTGTGGAATGCTAATGGCGGGAGGCTTCACTGTATCCTGAGGAGGTTCTTTTGCATATGGATTGGTGCTTGATGTGCTAATCTTCTCTGCAGGGCTATTGTTGGGTATAGAGTGTTTTGTTAGCCTGGTGTTTTTCAGAACTGGAAACCATGCTCTGTTCATTCTTAAGGTTTCTTCTTTCCTGTTGAAGTTTTGCTTATGCTTGTGAATTTCTTTTCTTTTCTTTTTTTTTAATAAAATTTTTATTGGATTAGAATCATTTAATTTCACATTACAATCAATTCCCCCATTTCCCAATTTCTAACCCCCTCCCTTTCCCCCCTTTTTATAGACTTCCAACAGTTTTCCAACCCTTTGTCCCTTTTCCCTTAGTCATTTTAAATTCCTCTATCTAACAAACATATACTTTCCCTTTATCCTAAGCAATAATTCTTTAACTATTTTTAATACTCTATACCCTATCTTTAAGTCCCTTCTTCCATATTAGACAAACAATTTGTCCCATTTTTCATAATTTCAAATATTTCTATAAACCTTAAACCATATAAACCATACATTCATATAAGTCAACCAATTTAACTTATACTCTATATGTTACTTTTTCTGCATACCTTATCTTCATTCTACTTTAGTTATATTTAATTATATTATTATTTTTATTCTACTTATACATCTATATAACTATCATCAAAAATTATCAATCCATTTGACCGATATATATCTTATATATCGGTATACTTATACCGATATATAGGTATACTAAGGTATACTTATTCAAATTAGTACCTTATACAATTTTTACCAAAAGTAATATTAGTTAGTCAGTCCTTATAATTAGTTATTTTCTGTCAATATTCTATGTATTATTCTATATATAATAATCTAACAAAATAACTGCTTAGAAATTCTCATTTGCCTCTCCACCCCCCGGTAAAGTCACCCCCCTCTGCATTTTATTATGTTTCAATAGTTCTCAAACTGCCACAGTTCTCCTCCCACCTCCCATTTCTTCACCAAATATTGTTTCAGCTTCTCCCAGTCTGTGTTGAACTGTCCTGGGTCAAGTTTTCTCAATTTTCTTGTCATTTTGTCCATTTCCGCCATATACAGCAATTTGTAAATCCAATCCTCAATAGTTGGCACTTCTTGTACTTTCCATTTTTGCGCATACAAAAGTCTAGCCGCTGCTGTCATGTAAAATAACAATGTCCTGTGTTGAGCTGGAATGTCCTCCATTCCCAAGTTCAGTAGCAGGAGTTCTGGGTTCTTATTAATTTGAAATTGTAAAATCTCACTTATTACTCTTATTATTTCCCCCCAGTACTGCCTAGCTACCTCACACGTCCACCACATATGATACAGGGAACCCTCATGTTTTTTACATTTCCAGCATTTGTTAGAAGTGTTCAGATTCCCTAGCGCAATCTTCTTTGGTGTCATGTACCAACGATAAATCATTTTGTAAATGTTCTCTTTAATATTAGTACACGTCGTAGTCTTCATTGTATTCTTCCACAAGTATTCCCATGCCTCCATTGTTATTTCTTTGTTGAAATTTATGGCCCACTTCACCATTTGTACTTTAACTATTTCATCTTCAGTATACCATTTCAGCAGTACTTGGTATACCTTGGAAATTTCCTTCTTGTCCTCTTTTAAAAGTGTCTGCTCTAGTTCCGAATTCTCTGTTCTTATGCCTCCCTTTGCACAGTCCGAATTGTAGAGATCTCTGATCTGTCTGTACTGAAACCAATCATAGTTTGGTGATAACTCGTCCTGTGTCTTTATTTTAAGTTTAGAAGATTCTATTCGGGTTATCTCCTTATACGTTAAACACTGTTGCTCAGTATCGACAGCTCTCGGATCTATTACCTCATATGGAACCACCCATAGGGGGGTTCCTTCTTGTAAATAGTCTCTGTACTTCCTCCAAGTTGCATATAGGCTTCTCCGTATGTAATGATGCAAGAACATAGAGTTCACTTTTGCTTTATCATACCATAGGTATGCATGCCATCCAAATATTTTTTTATATCCCTCTAGGGCCAGTAATTTCTTATTCTTCAGCATCATCCAGTCCTTCAACCACACTAGGCAGATTGCATCGTAGTAAAGTCTTAGATTGCGCAGTTGCATTCCGCCTCTTTCTTTTGCATCTTGTAAAACTTTCATTTTCACTCGAGGCTTCTTGCCTGCCCAAACAAAATCTGATATTTTCCTCTGCCATTTTTCAAACTGCTTAGAGTCTCGAATAATTGGTATTGTCTGTAGCAAAAACATTACTCTTGGTAACACATTCATCTTAACTGCTGCAATCCTTCCCAACCATGACAAATTCAGTCTATTCCATTTAATCAGATCTTGCTCTATCTGAGTCCATAATTTTTCATAATTATTTTTGAATAGATCTATGTTCTTTGCAGTCAGTTCAATTCCCAAATATTTCACCTTACTTGTTACTTCACAGTCTGTTATTTCCATTAACAATTGTTGTTTTTGCTTAGTCATATTTTTACATAATATCTTTGACTTCTTTTTGTTAATATAAAACCCTGCCAAGTCTCCAAACTCCTTGGTCTTCTCTATCACTTTTGGCATGTTCTCCGTTGGGTCTTCTACAATTAACATTATATCGTCCGCAAATGCTCTGACCTTATAAGAAAAGTCCTTTATCTTTATTCCACGAATTTCTTCATCTTGTATTTGTATCATCAGAATCTCTAATACCAGAATAAATAACAGCGGAGACAACGGGCAACCTTGTCTTGTTCCTTTACTTATAGTCAGTTTCTTAGTAGCCTCATCATTCACCACAATTGCTGCATTCTGGTCTCTATAGATTTCTTTAATTGCTCTTATGAATCTTTCTCCCATTTGTAGCTTTTCCATAGTGGCAAACATAAAGTGCCAGTTCAGGTTGTCAAACGCTTTTTCAGCATCAACAAAGAAGAAACCAACCTCTTTATCACAACGCTTATCATAATATTCAATAGCATTAATCACTGTCCTTAGGTTGTCTCTGATTTGTCTATCTGGCAAAAAGCCTGCTTGTTCCTCCTCAATGACTTCCGAAAGCCATCCCTTCACTCTCTCCGCCAGTATCTTCGCAAAGATTTTATAATCATTATTAAGTAACAATATAGGTCTGTCGTTTTTCACATTAGTCAGATCTTGGCCCTCTTTGGGGATCAATGATATGTTAGCTTCATTCCAGGTGTCTGGAATCCGTTGATCCTTTAAGACTCCATTGATCACCTCTTTTAGGAATGGTGCCAGTTCATTGGCCATTACCTTATAGAATTTAGCCGTAAGTCCATCTGGCCCTGGCGCCTTTCCCAGATTTATTGACTGTATTGCCTTTCTTATTTCCTCATCCGTTACTTCATTATTCAATCAAATTTCCCAGATTTATTGACTGTATTGCCTTTCTTATTTCCTCATCCGTTACTTCATTATTCAATCTATCTCTCCAAGCTTCCGAAATTACTGGGAGCTTCATTTTCTCCAAATATGTCGCTATTGATTCTTTGTTCACCTCTTTCTTATTATACAATTTAGCATAAAATTTATAGAAGGCTCTACTAATGGCTGTATGTTCCAAATACGTTTTGTTATCTTCACAAATTTTATTTATTGTTTTCTTTTCCTTTCTCTTTTTCATTTGCCATGCCAAATATTTCCCAGGTTTGTTTGCACCTTCAAACGCTTTTTGGTTCAATCTTTTAAGATTCCACTCCAATTCTTTGTTATTCATTGCTGTCAGCTGTTCTTGAAGTATTTTAATGTCCTGATAAATTTTCTTTTTCCCTGGTCTCTTCTTTAACTATATTTCTTTGGCTTTTATTTTCTCCATAATCTCCTGTCTCTTCTCCTCTTTCTTTTTTCTGGCTCTTCCATTTAAGTCCATTAGTATGCCCCTAATTACCGCCTTGTAGGTGTCCCAAACCTTGTTGGTTGGTACTTCTTTGTTCATGTTGTATTGTATGAAGAACTTTGTCTCTCTTCTCAGCATCTCCATATTCTCTCCCTCTTGAAGTAAGTCCTCATTTATTCTCCATCCTTTCCTTTTGCTCCTTCTCCCCAATTTCCACATAATTGGATTATGATCCGAGCCTACCATCGGCATTATTTCCACTTCCTTAGTCCATAACGCTAAGTCTTTTGAGGCCCAGATCATATCAATTCTCGATAGTGTAAAGTGTCTTGCGGAGTAGAACGTAAATTGTCTGCTTTTCGGGTTTTGTCTTCTCCATACATCTTCTAAGGTTTCCTGTTGTATCAGTTCAAAAAACAACTTTGGTAGCAATCCTCTTTTCTTTTGTGCAGTTGATGATTTTTTGTCTAAATCCAGATTTGTCACTCCATTGAAGTCTCCAGCAAGTATTATCTGATCATATGAAAGTTCATCTAATTGCTTCCTTAAGTCCTCAAAGAAGCTTTCTTTTGCTCCATTAGGTGCATAAATTCTGACTACCAGCACTCTCTTTAAATTCCATATACATTCCACTGCTATGAATCTGGCTTCCACATCCTTCATTACAAACTTTGGCTGCAGCTCCTCTTTTATATACAACACCACTCCCCTTTTTTTCTTATTAGAGGCCGCTACAAAATCACTGCCCAATTTTTTCGATTTTAAATATTTTACGTCCTGTTTTCGAATATGGGTCTCTTGCAAACATACAATATCACATTTTTGTTTTAATAGCCAGTGGAAAATGCTTTTTCTCTTGTTTGGTGAATTAAGTCCATTTACATTCCAAGATAAGACTTTACACTCCATAATCATAATCTTGTTGCTGGTAAGTCCTTTTCATTGTCCCTTAAAAATCACTCCATCTCTCGTTCAGATCTGATACGCCTTTTGGCCCCTCCAAATTCAAAGGACACTCCTTCTGGTAATTCCCATCTATACCTGATTTTCATGTCCTTCAGAATCTGAATTAGCGCTTTATATTTTTTCCGATCTAGTAACACCGATCTGGGTAATTTCTTCATAATAATAATCGTCTTGCCATCAATCTCCAATGGATCTTGAAACTGTTTGGTCACAATCTTCTCTTTCATATTTCGAGTCGTGAACTGCACAATCACGTCTCTTGGTAATTTCCTCTGGGTCGCAATTCTTGAATTTACGCGATATACCACGTCCAGGATAGCCACAACTTCCTCCTCCTCCTTTCCCAGGTATTCAGCTAACACCTCAGTAATCTGTTCTTGTGCTGTCTTTCCTTCCACTTCCGGCAAGCCGCGAAATCTCAGCTGCTTCTCCATGTGTTTACTTTCCGCAACCGCCATTCTTCCCCTCATCAGTCTCATCTCTGTTTGTTGTGTATCAGCTAAATTCTCCACCGCGCCTTCCACTACTTTGACTCTCTGCTGTGTTCCTTGCAATTCATTTTGCATTGTTTCCATACCTTTCTTCACTTCTGACAGCTCACTTTTCACTGTCTGTTTAACCTCTTTGATCAGCTCCGGTTTCATGTCCTTAAGTTCTTTAATCACTTCTAAGAGTTTTTTGTCTAGATTTTCTATTGCCGATTGCCACTCTTTTTTCGACATCGTGGGGCTTGCTTTGGCTCGCTCCCACGAGTCCACTCTCTTCCTTAACTCCGTGGCATAAAATTTAATGTCCTTTTAATTTAAATGTCCCGGTCTTCTTGCAAAAAAAACTTTTAGAAAATCCAAAATGTCGGGCGTCTTTTCTCTATGGTTCTTCTATGATTTTTGTAATCCAAAATGGCTTGCTTCCTCTTCCGCTGAAGCCGCGACTCTTCCCCTTTCAAAGATGGCGATTCCCCACTTCCTGCCCTCCGGCAGGGGCCGCTTCTCTCCAGCAACTCTATTGTTATTACGTACTTCCTGTTTCCCGACTTCCCACAGTAGCTCTCGCGATGGTAAAATTTTCTCACAGCTCCATAACCGCAAGTATTCAAAACAATAGTCCAATTTCTTTAATAACTTCTTTAAACTTAGTCTTTTTTCTAATACAACTCTTGCCGAGTCTTCCCCTCCTTATAATTAGCCTGTTGCAGCTTGAAAATCTACTTTTATTCTTCTTTACTTTTAACAATCTGTCCCGTATCAGAAGATAGTGATCTTTACCTTCTCATTCACTTTCCTTGGGTTGTAATCACTGTTTTAATCTTAGTTTCTCCTCTACTCTTCTTTCCCCTATTGAAGCTTGGGTACGTAGGTCTTATGCCAACCGCATTGGCCCCGAAACTGCCGCAGAGATCGTAGCCGACCTGTCACAGGGTGGGACCTCAAGGGTCGGGAGAGGGTCCGTTACGCAGAACCCCCCCTCGCCCAAGATCGACGCGCCCTGAGGTCTTGAGCGTTCTTTGCCTGCTCTCCGCCTGAGAGCAGTCGGCCGCGGGCTAAATTGCCCCCGCCGGCCGCTTAAAATGGCAGTCCGGTCAGCTCCGCAAGTGGAGCTGCGTCAGACCTCCATAAATCCCAAACCGGAAGTCGCTTATGCTTGTGAATTTCAATGGCTTCCCTGTGCAGTCTGACAAAGTAGTTGGAAGTGTTGTCCAGTATTTTGGTGTCCTGGAATAAGATACTGTGCCCTGTTTGAGTTAGGCTATGTTCAGCCACTGCTGATTTTTCAGGTTGTCTACATCTGCAGTGTCTTTCATGTTCTTTTATTCTTGACTGGATGCTACGCTTTGTGGTCCCGATGTAAACTTGTCCACAGCTGCAGGGTATACGGTATAATCCTGCAGAAGTGAGGGGGTCTCTACTGTCTTTTGCTGATCGTAGCATCTGTTGTATTTTTCTGGTGGGTCTGAATACTGCTTGAAGGTTATCCTTTTTCATAAGCTTTCCCATCTGATCAGTAATTCCTTTGATATATGGCAAAAACACTTTTCCTGTAGGAGACTGTTTTCCCTTGGTTGTTTGATTCATCCTGGGTTTGATTGCTCTTCGGATTTCATTTCTGGAGTAGCCATTTGCCTGAATTGAGTGGTTTAGATGATTAATTTCCTCATTGAGAAAGTGCGGCTCACATATCCGTCTTGCACGATCCGCTAATGTTTTCATTATGCCTCTTTTCTGTCGGGGGTGGTGATTGGAGTTTTTGTGTAAGTACCGATCAGTGTGAGTTGGTTTCCTGTAGACCTTGTGACCTAACTGAAAGTTTGCTTTGTGGATGACCATGGTATCCAGAAATGGGAGTTTTCCCTCGATTTCTTTCTCCATTGTAAATTGTATGTTCAGGTGGATGTTGTTGAGATGATTCAAAAACCCCATCAATTCTTCCTCCCCATGGCTCCAAATGATAAATATATCATACACACACCGGAACCATACACTAGGTTTGTGGGGTGCTGATTCTAGAGCTGTTTTTTCAAAATGTTCCATGTAGAAGTTTGCTATAACTGGGCTGAGAGGGCTCGCCATGGGCACCCTGTCCATCTGTTCATAGAATTCGTTATCCCGTTGGAAGTAACTGGTTGTCAGACAATGATGGAATAAGGCTGTTACATCCTCTGGGAAAATCTGATTGATAAGTGCAATAGTGTCTTTTACTGGAACCTTGGTAAACAGGGATGCAACATCAAAACTGACAAGTATATCTTGTGGATTGAGTTTCAGAGAACTGATTTTGTTGATGAAATCTGCTGAATCTTTGATGTAAGACGAGGTTTTCCCGATGTGGTCCTGCAGGAGATCGGCCAGATGTCTAGCTAATTCATATGTCGGTGAACCAATGGCACTCACAATGGGTCGGAGTGGGACTGAATCCTTATGTATTTTAGGGAGTCCGTATAGTCTAGGTGGCTGTGCTTCTGTCTTGCATAGTTTTCTGTGCGTGTCGAGATGTAGTGAGGAATTCTTGATCAGCGCATTTGTTAGCCTGGTGATTTTGCAGGTGGGATCTTGTTTTAGTTTTTTGTAGGTAGAGGGGTCCAGGAGTTCCTTAATCTTCTTTTTGTATTCCTCTGTTTTTATGATCACTGTAGCATTGCCTTTATCAGCTGGTTGAACCAACTCACACTGATCGGTACTTACACAAAAACTCCAATCACCACCCCCGACAGAAAAGAGGCATAATGAAAACATTAGTGGATCATGCAAGACGGATATGTGAGCCGCACTTTCTCAATGGGGAAATTAATCATCTAAACCATGCACTTCAGGCAAATGGCTACTCCAGAAATGAAATCCGAAGAGCAATCAAACCCAGGATGAATCAAACAACCAAGGGAAAACAGTCTCCTACAGGAAAAGTGTTTTTGCCATATATCAAAGGAATTACTGATCAGATGGGAAAGCTTATGAAAAAGCATAACCTTCAAGCAGTATTCAGACCCACCCGAAAAATACAACAGATGCTACGATCAGCAAAAGACAGTAGAGACCCCCTCACCTCTGCAGGAGTATACCGTATACCCTGCAGCTGTGGACAAGTTTAAATCGGGACCACAAAGCGTAGCATCCAGACAAGAATAAAAGAACATGAAAGACACTGCAGACTTGGACAACCTGAAAAATCAGCAGTGGCTGAACATAGCCTAACTCAAACAGGGCACAGTATCTTATTCCAGGACACCAAAATACTGGACAACACTTCCAACTACTTTGTCAGACTGCACAGGGAAGCCATTGAAATTCACAAGCATAAACAAAACTTCAACAGGAAAGAAGAAACCTTAAGAATGAACAGAGCATGTTTTCCAGTTCTGAAAAACACCAGGCTAACAAAACACTCTATAGCCCTGCAGAGAAGATTAGCACATCAAGCACCAATCCATATGCAAAAGAACCTCCTCAGGATACAGTGAAGCCTCCCGCCATTAGCATTCCACACCCTGGGAAACTCTTACAGGATGACTCAGCTCAACCCCACCTCTCCTGAGTAGATATAAATGACCTGCCAACATCTTTTCCACACTGTGACACTGAGAGATCTCTGTCTTTTGGTGCTACACCTCTGAAGATGCCAGCCACAGCTGCTGGTGAAACGTCAGGAACTACAATGCCAAGACCACGGCAATACAGCCCGGAAAACCCACAACAACCATCGTTCTCTGGCTGTGAAAGCCTTCGACAATATATCGATCAGGTGGAACTTGCCCGCCACCTTTTTTGGGACCACTCCCATAGGAGAGACCTAAAATTGGGAGTTGGAGGGGCCGCAAATTGTTCCAAAACCCTACCCTCAGCACATTCTTTCGTAATTTTTTGCCTCACAGTGTCCTCCTTACCATAAACTGAGCTCAAATTATCTGCCATAAATGGGGCCCGGGGGCCCTGAACTGGTATTCTAAAACCATATTTGGACCCTTTTAACAAATAAACTGCATCCTTAACATTTGGATAATCTTTCAACAGGCACTCAAGGACCTTTAGCCTTACCGGGCTGGGCCCCTTTACCAGGAGCCTGATGGTCCCCCTGCGCTACTTCCTCCTGGTTTCTTGCCACACCAACCTTACTTGAGCTTAGTACATGCAGTATATGAGTGTGAGCCTGCACATGAGGGGCACTCGTGCTTGAATTGGCAGGGCTTTTGGTTACAGGTGCCCTTGTATGCAAAATCCCAACACAGCAGCCAGGGTTGAACCTGCTGCCTCGCAAAATTGTGGGTGCTGGGAGCATGTAAATTACACTGCACCAGATGGCCCCTATCTGAATGGTCACCCAGATTTGGCTTAGCTGGGGACATTACCTGAAGCCATAATTGTTGATGTATACGGTCCCACAGCAAATTTGGGTGCATAGCCACCCGCATCCGGAATTCCTCATCGTACTGCATCCATGCAGCACCCGAGAAGCCCATATACCCTTTGAAACTAATATCTAAATACTGGAACAGTGACGCAGCCTTATGAGGCTGCGCCCTGGCCAATACATCCGTGTAAATTAAGAAGCCAGGTAACCAGTTATTCCACCTTCTGTCAACACGCCTCGTCTTCAAACACTCCTTGTCTCTATCATCCATTTCATCCTTATCCTTCTTTTCCAGTTCACGGAAAAGAAGGGAAAAACATCCACATTATCCCCTCACAGGATTTTGTCCCTTGTTGCCTGGGTCAGGTGATCCCCACGGGGTAAAGCCGTGTCCCAAATGGCAAAGCGTTAAAAGGGACTTGGCAATAGGCCAGCGTGGAATAAGGATAAACTCCCCAAGGGGCACCTGTGCACCCAAACCAGCCCACAGGCATTCCTGGATATGCGGAACTCCCACCCACCCAACCAGCAAATGTAGAGGGAGGTGACATTGGCTGCTGCAAAGAAACTGGCCCAGCACCCTGACCTGACCAGGCCATATTACCACCCGTAATAGCTGCCTTTGGATATTGTGCATAAGTCCCCAGGCCTGCCCCTGATGCAGCATAAGCTGCTCCCTGTCCCCAAGGGCCCCAAGGCCAGGAGGAGCTAAATTGCTGTGAAGACAGCTTACCCTCAGGTTTAACAGGATCTACAGCCACAGCTACCGGCAGCAATTCCTCAGGCCATTCTTGCACCAAATCCACCACAGGCTCCTGTGGTTCCAGCTCCACCATCCCTTGAGCACCACTACCCTCGCCGGCTGTTGCTCCTGAGGCACCTTCAAAGACAGAAAGACATCTCAATATGTCCCTGTTCACAGCATTCCTGGAAGCCTGCCGGACAGGCTGTGCCATGGCTGACCCCCACTTTGCTACCCCGCTAATAAAAATAACAACAACAACAACAACAACATTTGATTTATATACCACCCTTCAGGACAACTTAATGCCCACTCAGAGCGGTTTACAAAGTGTTATTATTACCCCACCACAGTCACCCTAACTCCCTTGGCCTGTTCCAATGCAGCTAAGTGCCTCAAAATTTCCAGCTGATTGATACTAGAGTCCTCCTCATCAGATGAAGATACTGTTGGAGAGGGCCTTTCAGCAGGCGCCCTCCTTGCTGGTTGCTTCCCCTTATGGGTACCACCGCCTTTTTTAGGAGGCATAATCAGTAATGAATAATCAGTTAGGCATAATCAGTAATGAATAAGGGTCTGTAGCAAAATGATTGCCCACTCCAGAATGGCCATCCTCCTTGCACTTACTCAAAATGGCCATCCTATGATGCAGGCAGATTTACATGCAAAATGGCCACCCGCACACCAGCAAAGCCACAGCAGGCTATCCAATTGCCCAGGCCTAATTCCCCCCAAGCCGGCCAAGAGGCTCACAGACAGCCGAACAGGCAACCACTAATTAGTCACCCAAATGGGCCCTAAAATGCCTGCCTTTTCCCCATGCGCCCTATGGCACGCCAGGCTGCCCATGCACACCCATCTGAAAAGTCCCCCCTTGAAAAGGGGTGAAAAGCCCACGGCTGCCCAGAGGTCCAATGGCCTTCCTCCCCAACCGCTCCCCCCTCAAGGCAGGAGAGAGCAGCCTATGTAACAGGCTGCAGGACCACACAACCCCGACGCTGGCCTGTGCACTGCTGCCCAGCCAAGCCCAGCCACCACTGCCCTGACACTCCCTGCGAAGCTGGGCATGAAGTGGCAAACCAGAGGCATCCGCTGTGTCCCCTTCCCCTGCCGCTCTTGCCCCGAGAAAAGGGGCAAAGTGAAAAAGGGAAAGCCACGCTGCTAGAATGCCAGCAAAAGCACTGCCACCCAGCCTCGCACGTCTGCACCTTCGCTCCGCAGCACAGCCTCCAAGAGACATGCACCGCCAATGCAGGTGCCGTCGCTGCAGCTCCCTCGGCTGTAAAAGCCGAAATGCCACTGCCGCCGCCACCTTGCCCAGTCACTCGGATGGAGCACATCCTCCTCCACTGAACGACTCTTCACAACTGCAACGGGGTAGGGTGGAGCAGCCTTCTACTGCTCTTGTCTCCACCCACCCAGCCAACGCCATCATTGAAGGAAGGGGGACGTGCTGCCTCCTTCCTTCCAAGCTGGCAAAAAATGGCCCTCAGCTCTAGCAGCGAAGCTGCATGCTGGGAAGGGGCCAAATAATGGACAGTAAAGTAGGTAGCGGGGAAGGTTCTCCATTGTAGATGATCCACAAATGCAACTGCGGTGTTCCATAGTGATCACTCATGCCACCTGCCAAAAGAGCTGATTGCATTGTCTGAAAGCGCAGAGTGGTGAAAGACACTGAGATTATAATGAGAAATGCTGGCTAGGTAGGTAGATCTTAAGTGATCAAATTTAATTAATGTATAGCAAGGAGCTGCCTTGGATTTTAATATTGATAGCCAGTCCATCACTGCATCTGACTTGTAAATCCACTCCCTAAGTGGGAAGTTGTTGGCTGAGACCCCTAACAGGTCGTCAGGGATGGTGTACATTTGGCAAATGGTGGAAAGAAAGCCAGGGCATGTGGGGTCTTTAGATAGTAATAAATTTGCTGATTGGCAACTTAGGGAGTCAGAACTGGAAAATTTGATCCTTTTCCAGTACTTTAAAACTGCAAGGTGTACCCGTGCCCTAAGGGAGGGGAGTCCTGTTTTGGCTCTCATCAGGGCAGCAGGAGCACCTTTTGGTAAAGCCAAAATCCATCTCAAAAATCGATTTTGGATTACCTCAAGACTGGTTAGAATATCCTCTTTCCAACCCCACACTTCAGCTCCATATAGGAGGTGTGGGACAACCTTGCCCTTAAATAATTTCAGTGCTGGATCTAGCAGTCAACCTCCTTTGTATGAAAAAAATATATGATTGTCCCTACAGTCCTTAACGCTGAGGATTTAACCATCACCAGGTGTGTCTTCCAATTCAGAGTCTCTTTTAAGTTTACCCCAAGATGTTTAAAGGAGCTGTGTTATTGGATTGGGTTGCCAAGGATGCTCCAGCAGGAGATTTTGGGCTTTCTCCTGAAAACCATTACTTTTGTCTTTGTGTAGTTGACATTGAGAGCTTCTTCATTACAATAATGACCTAATTGATCTAAGAGTCCCCTCAAGCCAATCTTAGTCAGGGAAGTTAGGACCATGTCATCCGTGTAAAGGAGAACTGAAAATTTCTGTTGTCCCAGAGAGGGCAGCATAAATTGGGGACCGGACAGAGTCTCATTGATATCAATGGGTGTGAGGGCAATCTGGCTGTGACATCTGTCACCCCATTGATCACTGGGGTTGATTCGGCTGATCTGGCAGGCTAGGCAGGTGTCCACTTCCTCCTCACCGCTCCATGTGCGTCCCTCCCGAAGCTGCATGTTTGGTGGAAGAGGACGACCATCCCAGATAGAAGTATACAACTTCTGCACCTATGTTCTAGCTGTGGAATTGCCCAGATCATATGATAACTAAGTCCATTGTATGACTTTCAGAGAACTATTTTATCAATATGGCTCATTCTCAACATGCCCCCACCTGTAGAGATAAATCCATGGATTGGGGTCATGCAGAAATAAAGGAAATTTTCCTACAAACTTGGAGATTCCCCACCCCACCCCCAACTTGCAGAAAAACCTGAAAAGGTTTTTTTTAAAATGGATCATGAGATGAAATCCCCCCCCCCCGAATAGAGGAATATGTTGTCTGTAAAACATAAATTTACCATCAGAGGGAAGGAGGAGCCCACATGCCCTGAGGCAGCCCACCACCACCTCTACTATGAAGGCTGGTAGATGAGGAAGGAAGCAGGAATCAACCCTAGCGGCTACACTGTGGACAAAAAGGAGCAGGAGTCGCCATTGCCCTCCCCCCCACTTCAGCCAACCTGGCAGTAAACGGGCAGGTGAGTAGGGGGCAAGAGCTGCTGCTGCCCACTCACCACTATGCAGCAGAGAGGAAGAGATGGATGAATGCATGTGAGCTGCCAATCCAACCACCTCCACACAAACCACTACTTTATACGCTGTAGAGAGGCAGCAGAGGAAGGATCAGCCAATGCTGCCACTAAGCAAGGTGTGGAGGAGCTATAATGAGGGCAGACAGGCTAGGAAGAAGCCACCAGTTCTGCTGCTCTCCCTTAAAGAAGCTAGTGAGTGGGTGTGTAAGCTGGACAAGCAGAGTGGCAGTGTTGACAACGGGTGGCTGCCCAGCAAGTGACTGGTGTGGAGGGCAAGTGGGAAGAGGAGATGGGCTTCTGCCCCATGAATCATGCAGGTTCCCATATGTGTGTGTGTGTGTGTGTGTGTGTGTGTGTGTGTGTGTGTGTGTGTGTGCGCGCACATATCTGTCAGTGTGGCCATATCTGTAGATATTTGAATTCAGTGACTGGAGCCATTCACAATCAAGACAATTATTTCTACAATCCTGAAAAATAGCTCTGGTGTGCAGGAAAATATGAAATACCTCAAAAAGAAAAGAAAAAAACACACACACAGCTGCCCCCAGATAACAGAAGCTGCACCTGTTACTATATGAAACCTAAGTTAGGGACCATAGACTTCACCATGTTGCCTTACATACTATCTGCTGCTTTAAATATGTACACCTATGCACTACTGTACGTCATGTTGTCAAATGTTAGTCCTAGAATTGATTATGTTCAGTTTCATTATATCTATTGTCAGTCCAAGAATTCATTATGTTTTGTTTCAGCATTTCTTTTACTCTGTATTGGATCCTTGCTAATGGTATGTCTTTGTAAACTTGTTTATATTTACCCTATGGCATTGTTTATGGAAATGTCCTTTACACTGTATGGAAATTTACTGAATACTGTATGGAAATACTGATTGTACTAAGTTCATACTGTGTAATCCGACTTGAGTCTCAGTGAGAAAGGCAGACCATAAATGACACAAACAAACAAACGAACAAAACCCACAACAGTGTTACCCAACTTCAAACCTTGATTTCTATCACTAAAAGGCAGGGGGGGGGGAGGGCACAGCGCTTTCCAGGGTTGTTTTGGCTTTAGAGGTAGGACTCATTGGGGCCAGGGCCGGCAGCAACCACCAGGCAACTTAATATCACTTGACTTGCATGACACACCTACGGCTGGCTGCTTGCTACTGTTCAACAGAGGACCCCCTCCCCACAAAAGGAAGTGTTCTGGGAAATCCAGTTTTGAATCACCACTCTAATGTGAAAACTCACTGGGTGACTTTAAACCAGTTACAGATTTTTGGCCTAACTCACCTTACAGGGTTACTGTGAGGATAAAATGGAGGAGAGGAGAATGCTGTAAGCTCCTTCGTGGAGAAAGGTGGATATAAATGAAAGTTGGTATTATGGGGAAAGGTAGAATATAGTTGAAATGGTGGTGGAGAGTGCTGTCAAGTCATATCTAAGTTATGGTGATCCTGGTGGGGTTTTCATGGCAAGAGACTAACAGAAGTGGTTTGCCATTGTCTGTATCTGCAACCCTGGTCTTTGTTGGAGGCCTCCCAACCAATTACTAACCAAGGCTGACCTTGCTTAGCTTACAAGATCTGATGAGATCAGGCTTGAGTAAGCTATCCAGGTCAAGGTATAACCAAAGTAAATAAATAATAAATAGAGCAGAAAACAGAGCCAAATAAAAGATAAGTTGGTTCGTGGGTGGGGAGGGGAGAGGAAAGCAAGGTAAGATGAGGCTATCAGAGTTGCCAGGAGGAGGTAGGAAAGGAAATAGTGTGGGGAAGGAGATACAGGGGGGGATTAGGTGCCCCTCCTGTAAATTCTGACAGGTCCCCCACCACGCAACCTAGCATCATGGTCAGCATTGCACAACTCAGCCCTTGCTTTACTGGAGAGAGGCTGCCAGAGAGAGTGAGGGGAGGGTAGATGAAGGTAGGGTGATTGGTAGGTGGGAAGGAGAGAAGGAAGTAGGAAAGAGGGGAAAGCTATGGCAGGCTGCCAGGGAAAGGAAAGAGGAAATGAAGGGGGGGATGAGAAATCTCCCTACAAGTCTTTGCAGATTCGCTGCTTGCGGCTAGAGATAACATATAGAAACAGAGATACGCAGAAAGAGACAGCGGAATCATCTTACTATATAATTGAGTAAACGTATTTCAGATAACTCACTTTATACCCTGGTACACCACCAGAGGGCACTGATACAGAGGGAAGGCTAGGCAAGGCACCATGTTCCTCCAGAAAATGTACCATGATGAGAACCCCAGGCCGGGAGCAGGATGGGAGCAGGTGGCAATGCTCGTCCTCCACCTTCACCCAGCTGGTATTAGGAGTGAGGTAGGTGGCAATGCCCACCACTCAACCTAACCCAGCTGATAGTAGTAGTGAAGGAGGTGGAATGCCCACTGCCTGCCTTCACCCAGTAGGTATTAGGAGCGGAGCAGGTGGCAATGCCCATCCCCTGCCTTAACTCGGTATTAGGAGCGGAGAAGGTGGCAATGCCCACTGCCTGCCTTAAACCAGTTTGTATTAGGAGCGGAGCAGGTGGCAATGCCCTCTCCCCGCCTTAACCCAGCTGGTATTAGGAGCAGAGCAGGTGGTGATGCTCACCCCCATTAATCCAGCTGCGATCAGGAGCGGAGCAGGTGGCAATGCCCACTGCCCGCCTTAACTTCGCTGGTATAAGGCGCAGAGCAGGTGGCAATGCATGCACCCCCTTTGAACCAGTTGGGATTAGGAGCAGAGCAGTTGGCAATGCCTGCCCCCGCCTTAACCCAGCTGGTATTAGAAGCAGAGCAGGTGTAATTTCCCCTCCCACCTTAACACAGCTGTTATTAGCAGCAGAGCAGGTGGCAATGCCACCCTGACCTTAACCCAGCTGGTATTAGGAGCAGAGCACTTGGCAATGCCCACCTGCCTTCACCCAGCTGGTATTAGGAGCAGAGCAGGTGACAATGCCCAGCCCCATCTTAACACAGCTGGGATCAGGAGCAAAGTAGATGGCAATGCCCACCCACCCCCTGCCTTAACCCAGCTGGTATTAGGAGCAGAGCACTTGGCAATGCCCACCTGCCTTCACCCAGCTGGTATTAGGAGCAGACCAGGTGACAATGCCCAGCCCCATCTTAACACAGCTGGGATCAGGAGCAAAGTAGATGGCAACGCCCACCCACCCCCTGCCTTAACCTAGCTGGTATTAGAAGCAGAGCAGGTGGCAATGACCGCCTCCCTTTGAACCAGTTGGGATCAGTAGTGGAACACATGGCAATGCCCACCCCCCATCTTAACCCAGCTGGTATTAGGAGCAGACCAGGTGGAATTTCCCCTCCCACCGTAACACAGCTGTTATTAGGAGCAGATCAGGTGGAAATGTCACCCCGACCTTAACCCAGCTGGTATTAGGAGCGGAGCACTTGGCAATGCCCACCCCTCCTTCACCCAGCTGGGATCAGAAGCAGAGCAGGTAGCTTTGCCCACCCACTGCCTTAACCCAGCAGGTATTAGGAGCAGAGCAAGTGGCAATGCCCACCCTCCACCTTAACCCAGCTGGAATCAGAAGCAGAGCAGGAGAAAATACCGACCTCCCTTCACTCAGCTGGGATCAGGAGCAGATCAAATGGCAATGCTTGCCATCCTTCACTCAACTGGGATCAGAAGTGGAGTGGGTGACAATGCCCCCCTTAACCCAGCTGGTATTAGGAGTGGAGCAGTGGCAATGCCCACCCCCTGCCTTAACACAGCTGGTATTAGTGGTGGAGCAGGTGGCAATTCCCCCCCCCCCCGCACACCATCACCCATTTGGGATGAGGAGTGGAGCAGGTGGCAATGTCCACCTCATGCCTTTACCTGGCTGGGATCAGGCACAAAGCAGGAGGCAATGCCCTTCTTCCCTTCACCCAGCTGGAATAAGGAGAAGAGCAAGTTGGTATGCCCGCCCTCTTCAACCTACCAAAATAAGCCACTGAGCAGGTGGCAATGCCCATGCTTTCTTGCTGGGATCAGGAGCTGGGATCAGGAGCAGAGCAAGTAGTAAAGCCTACAGCCCACCTTCACCTGTCAGAAGCAGGCGTTGAGCAGGAGGCAATGCCTGGTCCCCCCTTCACCCCACAGGGAGCAGGTGGCAATGCCCACCCCCCTTCATCCAGTTGGGATCAGGCTCGGAGCACCCTTTCACATGGCTGAGATCAGGCAGCTCAGGCGTGGAGCAGATGACAATGTCCACCCTCCTCCTTCATCAGCTGGAATCAGTGATGGAGGAGAAGTGAATGCCAGCCTGCCCTGCCCTCCCCTTTCTATTTTTTCCCACAATGGGCTTTGTTGCTAGTAAAAATTATAAAGTGAATTATCAAGCCTGCTTCTTTTGTTCTACCAATATTTGTTTCAACTCAAGGTCTGCAACACATCAACTATCTCAGTTACCCATAATCTATGGTACAAATTTCTATTGGACTACAGAGACTGTATTCAGACATCACTCTTAGCCTGGATTAACCTATGTTGCTGCCATGACTTTCCTCTCCACCATCAGCTCCTTATACAGCAAATTCTAGTGTGATTCATGACATATGAATGCTGGTTAGTGGTTTAACTAGAGATACCACCACCACCCCACACATGCACAAACTATAATGAGAATTTAAATCAATATTAAATTCCGGATATAGAATTCCTATGGGGGGCAGGATAAGTGTGAAAGAATGAAATGGGGTGAAGATTATTGGGAATATATATTTTGGTTTCAGTTTAGTTTAATAACATAGAGTAACATAGCAGAGTAACAGCAGAATTGTTTAGGCAGAAGTGTTTAAACCCTTAAAACATGCATTAATTAATCTTCTGAAAAAAATAATAGAAACAACTTACAGTTTTATTGTAGCAGATTTCTTCCATAGCAATATCTTGTAGTAGAAAGGGGAAAGATCCAATCTAAAGAGTTATATTCCCTATTCTAATACCACGGCCTGAAAAAGAAGGCAGCAAGGTTGTAGGTGTGGGTCTGTGGACAAAGGGTCCATTGAGGAACATGGAGGATTTATATCCTTCTCCTTGGAAGACCATGTGGGAAGAGAGATCTCCCAAGAGGCATAGAAACAAAAGGAGGAGTCAGTAGGTGTTCCCACCTTAGACAAGAGAGTTGCAGCTTGCTAGAGTTATACATTACATTCAAGAGAGACATGCAGCACCCCCCAGTGTCTAAGGCAGACTGAGTCACCTATTCCAACACAGATATGTGCTCAAGCCCAGCAACAAGCTGGGTTTGTGAAGACTTGGCTTAATGCCAGCTAAAAATTATATCTGAATCAATTTTTTTTTACTGTTTATGTCTCCTTCCTCAGTTTTTAAAAATACATCTTTGTCATTCCTACTTGACTATTAGGTGAACTTGATTTTATTTGCCTTTGCTCTATGATGTCACCTGTTTTTCTTCTACAAACCTTCCTTGTGTGTATGAGTTGACTCTATTGTTTCTATTTTGCTCTGTCTGATAATACACTGTCAAATACCCTTAATCTCTTTTGGAAATATTCCATGAGGTTTGCCCCCCCCCGCCCCAAATTTATTTCCATGTGATTTTATGGCAATCATTATTGGACTAAGCAGAGATGCACCATTCTGAGTCCATTTTATCAGGGTAAGAAGAATATAAGTTTGTGTTTTGTACTTAAGGTTGAGAAGAATATTGTCTCTTTGTCAGTGATTCTGTTTAATTTGTTTCTGTTGTGGGGGTGGTCTATGTGCCCACTCTTTTATGTTTGTTTTATGCTTTCACTTTAGGGGGTTTTTACTATGAATTTTATAAATTGCTATGTTTTTGTTTTCAAGTTGTTCCCCTCATAAAATGTCATTTTTTTGCATTCACAAACATATAATTCATTTTATCTTACTTAAGCGCCTACATTTTCTGTCTTCAAAACAACTACTAGTGTACGAATTTCTAGTTTTCTAACGGTCTTATAACGTTCCCTTTCTTCTTTTCTTCAATGTGCATTTTCCCCCTCATTATTCCTTTTTTTTACAATGTTGCACTCTCTCTATTTTCATCTGTTCATATTACTTTTCATTCTACATTGTGGAGCAGTAGCTGCTTATATCACTTCATGGTCATATTTTCTCACCTCCATCACTGAAAATGGTCTCTATATGTTGGTCTTACGAACGTTAACATGGTTCTGACTAGTTAGCTAAAGTTTTTGGAATCTACTGTTGCTGCAAGTGCAACCAATGGCCTCTAAACTGTCAACTCTATACTGTTCCCTCCCCTCATCACTGTCTGAGTTTTTAATCATTCTCATTTTGGTTCCTTCTGAAAGGCTTTGGGAATTTTTTGTCTCCTTTTCATTTTCTTTTACAAAAGTAATTTTTTCCCAAGTCTCTTGAGCATGCAGAAACCCTTACTTTGTCTGTTGATGGTCCCGGTTTACTGTAGTACTGTCTGGCATGGAACCATCAACTTTGCTATTAGAGAAACAAGCCCAGAGCCCTTAAGGGATTGTGGGAGGGGAAACAATTTTCAAACCCACCATCTCAAAGATTTATACTTCAAAATGTATAAATGTTTCCAAGGATGTAACCAAGAACTTTCTCTTACTTCTTTTTTAAACTTTAAGTATCTTCCAGTTGCTCTCAATGTTACATGCCCCTCATTAGACCAGTGGTAATGGTGGTGGGTTTTTCCTCCTTTTCTTTTGATTAATTTAAAAACTAATATTAACTGCATGTATTGAAGTTTCCTAGATTTGTACAAACTCCTACCAGGTCTATGGGTTTCCTGTGTCTACAGGTTGCTGCTTTAGTGATTGGTAGAGGTGTTGCACAAAATTCTGTACCTTATCTTGTTTTGGCTCAATTAGTAAAGAAGAATACGCTGGAGTCCCATGAGAGAGATAAGCATAGGCCTTTTTATTCATTGCTTATAAGCAAGGAAGAACAATACAGTTACCAGGCAAGGAAAAGCTCCTTGGGCTGATTAGTTCTTCTGGGCTCTGATGCTACAGCATAAGAATGTATACCTTTTGGTCCAGTGGCATAAGTTAGGTAAGTTGCAGCCTTGAAATTATGTTGGTCAAGCAAATGACCACACCAATGATCTGACGGTCTCACATTGGCAGAACAATTCTAAGACTTAACACAATATGCGTACTTTTTAAATTAACATTGCTCAACACTCCAAGGATGCTCAGAGAACATCTTTCTCACACTTTCCCTTTCATAAAGGTTATATTATTTCCTGTCCTTTTGGCGTCTAAATGTTGCTTCAACAAACCTTGTACTTTACAGGCAGAGATTGCTTCTCTAGGTTCCATGGGAGGGAAGTGCTCTCCCTTCCCAAGGAATGTGCTTCAAGTTGCATTTAGCACCCCATTCCCCTTGCTCTGGGGCTCCTTCTCAGCCTTGAAAGATACTGCTAATCTGATTAACTCACAGCTTGCTTCCTTCTTTCGGTGACTCACTTTGTTGGCCACTTCTTCTTCTTTGCCACTTCTTAAGCAACCACTATCCTTGGTTGCTTAAGAGTAGCTATTCAAATCCTCCCCTCTGCAGCTGGTCTGTCTTTCTATTCCCTTTTATTGTTACATTTGGCATGAACAGCTTTACAAAGAAGTTTTCCTTGTCAGCCAATAGGCAGTGTCTAGCTAATAGTGAGTACAAATGCAGGTGCAACTACCTTATAGCAAGCTTCATAGTAGTTGGTCTCAATCTTCACAGTGACTCGCACACATAACATACATTCTGCTTTGGTCATTTTTTTTCAAGTCTAATTCTCTTGCAAGTTGCATTACAACTACTACATTAGCTCCTGAGAATAATAATGCATAGCAATAGTAAAGACACATGAAATATTCTTCATTAAATCTACTTCCCACAGAGGTGGGGACAGGAAAAAAAATCATTAAATTCGGTTCGGTAGTACCAAACTTTAAAAAAATGGTATTCCACAAATACTAAATTGATTCTCTAGTTCAGTTGTATATTACACAGCAAATTTGCTAAAATGTGGACATTATTTCCTAAGGAAAACACAATTTGGGTTTTTTTCCAGTGGCATGGGGAGAGGAAAGTAATTTTTAACCAAAATTCACCAAATTTGCAGGGGACCTAATCCTAACTGTCTCTAACACACCTCCCCAAGTTTCATAAATATGGGACTTTGGGGACCATTTTATGCCCCCCTCCAAAGAAAGTGCCCCCATCCACCTTCAATCTCCATTATTTCTGTGGGTTTCCCTCTGAGACACATGGTGTGTCATTGTCTATATTCCCTAACATCCCTCTCTGACTATGGAGCCTCTTTTTTTCAATTATCTGCCGAAATTTGTGTTAAAACAGGGCGGTGGTTTCTCTCTCTGTGTGTGGGAGGTCCAAATTGCAGTGTACATTTGTAACTGAATCAACTGAGGCTGGATGAATACTTGTCAGAGATGCTTTAGGCTGATCCTGCACTGGGCAGGGGGTTGGACTAGATGGTCTGTATGGCCCCTTCCAACTCTATGATTCTATGGTTCTATGATTCTATGATACTTCTCCTGCTGGTTTTCTACCTAACTTTTAAGTCTTGAGAAGAGTATTTTTCCTCACCTCACAGACTCCCAGAGGATACAGGGCACAAGGTGGGCTCACTTCATTCACTTTTGGAAGTCCAAAGTTGGGAAATTGAAGAGCAGCATGTTGACCTTCAGGAAGACCAACTGCTCAACTTTTCAGGGGAGCAGGCAAGTGTGATGCAAGCTGACAATTTTGTCTGCATAGGAAAAGACGCACTTGCCCTCCATGCTAGTCAGAGGGCATGAAAGTAGCTTCTGAGACTCAAGAGAGAGGTTTGGCCAGACTGCTGCCTTCTTGGGCCAGTAACTAAGTTGATCAGTGGAAAGTGACTCACAGGGCTTTGCAAGATAGTCCCTGACTATTCAGTTTATTCAGCTTAACAGCTCATATACCATACACTCTAACGAAGTTTAAGAATTCAAAATAACAGAGAAACAGTTAAAGGGATGTTTGAATGACTTAGTAGCCATTTTTTAAAGAATCTCTCTCTGGCTAGTTCATGCTTTGGACAGTGAAAGAAGGTATGAGATAGTGAGTTAATTTCAGCCAAAGGGCAGTCACAGAAGCATTGATCCAATGGTATCCTGAGGAAGCAACCCTTTATCTAGGCTATCAGCAATGTGTTGCAATGTGAAACCATGTATGTCTGCCTGTTTTGGGACTGCCAGCATACTGAGGTACTGAGGCTGGTCAAACTGGGTTGGATATTTAATTCCCATGTAGAATAGGGAGCATTTTCATGCTGCATCCTTTAGAAGGGAGTCTCTGTCCTGCTTAAGCAGCTTCTCTATAAGTAGTTCTCGTCTCTTCCCAGTTAAAGAATTTAGGTCCCATGAACCTAATTTGTTTGTTTCTGTGTCCACAGTTTTGTTCCACCTTAACCAGCAGTGCTCTTGGGCTGTGGATTTAGTGAAGACTGGAAGATCTTCAGAGTTTTGCAGTCTGTATTTGAAATTGACTATGGCTTTCCAGATCAGTGTTGAGATTTTTGGAAGGCCCAATTCAAGTCGTATGACTGTGGAGGCTATACGTGGTGGTAGAGCAAGTATTTTCCGGAAGAAGGTGTCCCTAACTATTGCCTGCACTGAATCCTGCCTCATGTGCTTTACATTCACAGAGGGGCTGAGGGCACACCACAGCATTTCCATCTCCATGGGCATTACAGTGCAGGCAGTGGGGGGAATCTGCTGAGAAAGGGCAGGAAAGGGATCAGCAAAGCTGGGCCCATCCTCCATCCTCTCTGCTTTCAGGAAGTTTCTCTTTGCCTACCTATGCCACATTCTCAAAGAGAAGGCATCTCTCATGCTGGTGAGGTGCTCAGCCTGCTTGGCAAAGGTCCCTTTGATGCATGGGTCATACCAATACAGATGACTCCTTCTTAGTGAGAGGCTGGACACGATTCCCTGTTGCAGCCTTCTCATGAGTGTATAAACTTCTAGAACAAAGTCTGTACATCCTACATCTGGGTCCAGGAAGGAGGCCATAGCACTCTGAAGCATATGCACCAGAGGAATGACCAGGCCCAAGGCTGCCTTGTCAGTCGAGACCACAACAGTGAATTCCTTGAATGGCTTCAGGATCTCCACTGTCTGAGATATGGTGAGCTGAGGTTTTGGGCTGAACTTACCCTCTCCTGCCCAAGTGTTGTTCTCCAAGAACCACACTGTGAGGGTAGCCTGCTGTTCAACCAAATGCTCAAGCATGGCATAGGTGGAGTTCCAGTGAGTGACAACATCAGAGATCAGTCGATGTTCTGGCATGGCTGTCCTGTCCTGCTTCTGATGCAGTTGGTGAGTTGCTTTCACACTGTACAAGAAGTGACTCTTCAGTTGCCGGCATTTCTGGAGGAGACACTACACAAGTTGCAGGGTCCTCTGCAGGTTCCTTAAGGAACCCAAATCAAGTGCATCCTTCAAAAGGAGGTGAAGTTTGTGGGCCATACAATGGCTTGAGGACCACTCATGCCACCGCAACCTTCATGTTTGGACTACTATCAGCTGCCATATATCCTGTGGTAACACCACTGCATCACTTACCATTCCAGTAATTCCCTCTTGATAGTGGCAGCAATGTTCTCCACTGTGTGTGCCTCATCAAGAACCCTAGTGTGGAGCAAATCTTTGCAGTAGCCGTCTTGACTGCCTCCCATGTGGCTCTGCCTGACACTGGTCATCCCACCTCCACCCTCAAGGTTATTAGATTCACACTAGTGTGCAGTAAGTGAGAGGCACACATGCTATGACTGAGGACAGGTCCCTGGCAGCCCTGTAAAGGGAGGGCACCACAGTTCTACTCAGCATCGTGAGAGCAGGGGATGTGTACCAAGGACAGACTAGCTGGACCAGCCCCCAGAAGCCAAAGTCCTATCTATGGTGCCTATCTATGGTGATCATCTCCGTGATTTTCCAAGTAATGAGCCTAGATGCCCTTCGGTTGGGGGAAGAGCAGCAGAGGTGTTTGCAGAATGACCCACTTGCTGCCTTGTTGGAAGCTATGTGGGGCCAGTCTCTCCTCCGCTGCCCTGAGAAACCACCACTTGGTGGTGATTCTTCATGTGGTTCCTCAGGCTGGTCACTGAGAAATGATTCACATCCTTCCACCTTCTGGCAGTGAAGCAGTCACAGGGGTCAGGGTGGCCTAGGGCCTTGCTGAAAAAGGAAATGGCTGCATGATCCCGTTGCATGGTGCTGGGAGCCTGCCCCGACTCCCTCAGGAGATCCAGGTAGCAAAAGACCATATCCTGCAAGGTGGGCCATGAGACGGGGTCCCCCACCCTGGAGGCAAAGGCCACAAAGCACTCCAATGCCGATGAGTAGGCCCGGAGGGTTGATGGATTGATGGAACAAAGCACTTCGTGCATTACTGTTTTCTGCCAACGAGCCACAAGTCCTTGGGGAAGGCCTCTGGGGAATGATGAGCAGTTGGAGCCAGGCTGAAGAACCTCCCCATCTGGAACTGAGACAAGGCATCTGCAATGCCATTATCCACACCTGCTACATGATGGGCTGAAAATGTAATGTTACAAGAGAGGCAAGACAAGACAAAATAATGTACAAGATGCATGACCCGCTCAGAGTTAGAGTACTGCCTGTTGAGCACCCTGACTATTGCCTGGTTGTCACACCAGAAGAGGACACCCTTGTCCTTTTTTTTAAATAAGTATTTTATTAGTTTTCTCATAAGAATAGGAATAAGGGAAAGGGAATGGGAGAAGAAAAGGTAAAAGGAAAATCATATAGTCTGCTTGTATCAGCATTCTACTTATCTACATATCATATCATTTCACACTACAAATCATTCAACTGTGGTTATTAGTAGCAAGTTACAATACTGCCATCATATATTTATTACATTCAGTTCTTTATGTTTGTTTTTAATCCAATTGTAGAAGGGGATCCATGAGGCAGCAAAATCTTCTTCTATTTGTCCTTTCATTAATGACGTTAATTTTCCTTAGCAACATGCTAAGGAAGAAATGAAATATTATTTCCAGCAAAATATAAACCCTGAAACTCTCATGAATATTATTTGGGATGCTAGTAAAGTATATTTTAGAGGATTTGTGATAAGATACGCAGCCAAGCGAAGACAAGAAAAGCAACTACGATATAAAGATATGATGAAAGTCTTGGAGAAGAATGAAAAAGACTTAAAAAGAGACCCTTCAAATGTAAACTTAAAAGGTAACATTAAGCCTCTACAGAATCAAATAAATTTGTTATTGGCAGAAGAAATCGCACAGAACATTAAATTTGCCAAACAAAACTACTTTGAACATGCAAACAAGCCAGGGAGATGGCTAGCCTACAAACTTAGAAAGGAAAAAGAAAGGAGACTGATCCACTGCCTTTATGATGCTGTAAGAAGAGAAAAGATGCAAAAGGAAGAACTAAAGAAAATTGTGGAAACCTTTTATAAACAACTGTATGGCAATATATTGTCGAAGGCTTTCACGGCCGGAGAACGATGGTTGTTGTGGGTTTTCCGGGCTGTATAGCCGTGGTCTTGGCATTATAGTTCCTGATGTTTCGCCAGCAGCTGTGACTGGCATCTTCAGAGGTATAGCACCAAAAGACAGAGATCTCTCAGCGTCACAGTGTGGAAAAGATGTTGGCAGGTCATTTATATCTACTCAGGAGGGTTGGGGTTGGGCTGAGTCATCCTGTAAGAGTTACCCAGGGTGTGGAATGCTAATGGAGGGAGGCTTCACTGTATCCTGAGGAGGTTCTTTTGCATATGGATTGGGGCTTGATATGCTAATCTTCTCTGCAGGGCTATTGTCGGGTATAGAGTGTTTTGATAGCCTGGTGTTTTTCAGGACTGGAAACCATGCTCTATTCATTTTTAAAGTCTCTTCTTTCCTGTTGAAGTTTTGCTTATGCTTGTGAATTTCAATGGCTTCCCTGTGCAGTCTGACAAAGTAGTTGGAAGTGTTGTCCAGTATTTTGGTGTCCTGGAATAAGATACTGTGCCCTGTTGGCGTTAGGCTATGTTCAGCCACTGCTGATTTTTCAGGTTGTCCAAGTCTGCAGTGTCTTTCATGTTCTTTTATTCTTGTCTGGATGCTACGCTCTGTGGTCCCAATGTAAACTTGTCCACAGCTGCAAGGTATACAGTATACTCCTGCAGAGGTAAGGGGGTCTCTACTGTCTTTTGCTGAACATAGCATCTGTTGTATTTTTCTCGTGGGTCTGAATACCGTTTGTAAGCTGTGCTTTTTCATAAGCTTTCCCATCTGATCAGTGATTCCTTTGATATATGGCAAAAACACTTTTCCTGTGGGAGACTGTTTTTCCTTAGTTGTTTGATTTATCCTTGGTTTACTCGCTCTTCTGATTTCATTTCTGGAGTAGCTATTTCCTTGAAGTGCGTGGTTTAGATGATTAATTTCCTCATTGAGGAAGTGCAGTTCACATATCCGTCTTGCATGGTCTACTAATGTTTTTATTATGCCTCTTTTCTGTCGAGGGTGGTGATTGGAGTTTTTGTGTAAGTACCGATCTGTGTGAGTTGGTTTCCTGTAGACCTTGTGACCTAACTGAAAGTTTGCTTTGTGGATGACCAAGGTATCTAGAAATGGAAGTTTACCCTCGGTTTCTGTCTCCATGGTGAATTGTATGTTCAGGTGGATATTGTTGAGGTGGCTTAAAAACTCCATCAATTCTTCCTCACCATGGCTCCAAATGATAGAGGTATCATCCACGAACTGGAACTAGACTGTAGGTTTGTGGGGTGCTGATTCTAGAGCTGTTTTTTCAAAATGTTCCATGTAGAAGTTTGCTATAACTGGGCTGAGAGGGCTTCCCATGGCCACCCCATCCATCTGTTCATAGAATTCGTTATCCCATTGGAAGTAACTGGTTGTCAGACAATGGTGGAATAAGGCTCTTATATCCTCTGGAAAAATCTGATTAATAAGTGCGATTGTGTCTTTTACCGGAACCTTGGTAAATAGGGATACAACATCAAAACTGACAAGTATGTCCTGTGGATTGAGTTTCAGAGAACTGATTTTGTTGATGAAATGTGCTGAATCTTTGATGTAAGACGTGGTTTTTCCAATGTGGTCCTGTAGAAGATTGGCCAGATGTTTAGCTAATTCATATGTTGGTGAACCAATGGCACTCATGATGGGTCGGAGTGGGACTGAATCCTTATGAGTTTTAGGGAGTCCATATAGTCATTCTTTTCCACACTGTGACACTGAGAGATCTCTGTGTTTTGGTGCTACACCTCTGAAGATGCCAGCCACAGCTGCTGGTGAAATGTCAGGAACTACAATGCCAAGACCACGGCTATACATCCCAGAAAATCCACAACAACCAACTGTATGGCAAAGTTGAAATACCAGTAGAAATGCAAAAATGGTACCTACAAGAACAAGAGTTACCTAAGCTATCAGAGGAAAAAAGGAAATGACTGAATGATCCATTCATGGTGATGGAAATAATGGAGGCCATACAGAAACAAAATAATGGGAAAGCTCCTGGACCAGATGGACTTCCAGCAGAATATTATAAAGCACTAGAAGATGTTATCCTTTTACCTTACAAAAATATGATTACCATAGCACTAGAGGCAACATCCCTGCCTGAATCATGGATGGAGGCAACAATTTCATTAATACATAAAGAAGGAATGGACATGAAGAAAATTAAGAACTACCGACCTATCTCTCTACTTAACTGTGATTATAAAATATTTGATACAATACTAGCTACAAGATTTAAAAAAGGATTACCTGATATAATATATCAAGACCAGACAGGATTTCTCCCTCAAAGACAATTGAGAAACTATATTAGAATTGTCTTAAACTTACTGGAATATTATGAAGCACATCCTGAGAAGCAGATGGCCATGGTGTTCGTGGATGCTGAAAAAGCCTTCGATAACATTAATTGGCAATTTTTCATTAAGCAGATGAAAGAGATGGAATTTGGAATGGGATTCATAAAAGCTATTGAAGCCATATATAAGAAGCAGAAAGCAAAAATAGTTAGCAATGATGATTTGACCAAAGCAATATGGATCGAAAAAGGGACAAGACAGGGTTACCCCCTTTCACCTTTAATATTTATTCTGATGCTGGAAATATTGATGAGAACTGTAAGGAAGGATCCGTCAATTAAAGAGGCATCTGTTAAAGGTCATAAATACAAACTGCAAGCATTTGCAGATGGCCTGTTATTTATATTAGAGGAGCCTTTGGACTCAATAGAGCAATTAATGCACTACCTTAAGGAATATGGCTCAATGGCTGGAAAGAAGATTAACTACCAGAAAACAAAAGTGATAACTAAAAATATGACAACCCAATGGAATTAATTAGACTGACAGGATTTAAGTTAGAGAAGAAAGTAAAATACTTAGAGGTATACTTAATTTCAAAATGTAGCTCGCTGATAAAAGACAACTACATGAAATTGCTTCAAGAGATCAAGAAAGATTTAGAGAGATGGAGAGGCTTACATCTTTCATCGATGGGAAGGATTACAACCATCAAAATGAATATACTACCACGGATTATATTTCTATATCAAACCATTCCTATCTGCATTAATAAATCCTTCTTTGAAGAATTAAATAAATCAGTATCCAAATTTATTTGGCAAGGGAAAAAACCAAGAATTAAAATGAAAACACTCTGAGATTTGAAAAAAAAAAAACCGGCTTCGCCTTACTGTACTGGAATTTGTTGCTTAGTTTGGATGAGAGAGTGGATTCTTTTAGAAAATCAAAGACTTTTGACACACTTGTCATTTAGGTGCTCCCGCCAAATGACCACTGCCACCAGAATGGGAAATAGCTCCAGAAAAGTGAGTTCCCTGAGGATGCCCACCCAAGCCCAGGAAGGGGGCCACCACTGGGCACACCAGCGCCCCTTGAAATACACCCCAAAACCCAGACTGCCAGAAGCATTGGAGTGAACCTGTAAATCAGACCCCAAGTCTCAGGAACCCTGCCACAAGGAGATCCCATTGAAACCTGAGAGGAAGCTGAGCCAAACCCTGAGATCCTCTTTGATGCCCTTTGTGAGGCAGTTGTCATGATGGGGGAAGAAGACCCCCCCAGTGGCATGTGCCAGCCATGCACAAAAGGCCTATCCTGGGGGAACCATCCTGCAGGCAAAGTAAAGGTGGCCAATGATGGACTGTAGCTCCCTGAGCATGCATTTATGATGGGACAGTGTGGCTGAGAGCATATCCAGCAAGCGGTCCAATTTGTTGACAAGCACGGGGGATAGGCCAGCCACGGAGTCCAGTTCAATGCCCAAATAGACCAGGCAAGTGGAGGGACCCTCCATCTTTTCCTGTGCCAGAGGGACACCCAGGTTGCTGGCCAAGTTCTGAAAGATGTGCAAGCAGTCAGTGCAGGCAGACCCACCAGGGGCCCCACAATCAAAAAAATTGTCCAGGTAATGAATAATGTGTGGAACATCCATGCGGTCCTTCACCGCCCATTCTAAAAAGGTGCTAAATGTTTCAAATGCAGCACATGCAACTGAGCACCCCATGGGCATGGCCTTATCCACATACCACTCACCCTGGAACTTGAACCCAAGCAGGCAAAAATCTAGGGGGTGGATGGAGAGCAACTGAAAGGCTGATTGTACGTCACATTTCACCATAAGGGCACCAGAGCCGCAGGACTGGACCGACCTAACCGTGTGATCGAAGGACACATATTTGACTGAGCAAAATTCCTGCAAGATGGATTCATTGACAGAAGAGCTCCAGGGGTAAGAGAGGTGGTGGATGAGGCTGTATTCCCCAGGGGTTTTCTTTGAGACCCTCAAGTTGGGCAGGGGAGAAGGAATAGGGGGATTAATGCTGTCTCCGTGTCCAATGCTTACCCTCTCCCCTTGAGCCTAGATTTGCTAGGAGTGGTGTCCCAAGGGAAAATCTTCTCTAAACTGGATTTAAGAGATGCGTACTTTTGAGTAAGGATAAGGGAAGGAGATGAATGGAAAACTGTTTTTAACACTCCTTTGGGACAATTTGAATATAAAGTCATGCCATTTGGATTACAAGGGGTGCCGGGTTTTTAATGAATTTAATTAATGAGGTATTACACAAGTACCTGTACAAGGGCGTGGTTGTTTACTTAGATGACATGTTGATTTATTCTCAAGATTATGGGCCCCATGTAAAACTAGTACGGCGGGCATTTAAAACCCTGAGGGACAATCACCTGCTGGTAAAACTGTCCAAATGTGAATTCCATGAAGAGGAATTGGATTTTTTGGGATACAGAATATCAGGTCATGGATTAAAATGGACCCCGCCAAAATACAAGCTGTGGTGGTGTGGGACCCCCAAACCCGAAGGCAACTGCAATCATTCCTGGGCTTTGCTAACTTCTACAGACCCTTCATAAAGAACTTTGCCCAGATCTCTTTGTCACTAACTGACCTTCTAAAACCCAAAGGCCACAAAGGATGAAGCCTGGTGCTAAATTGGGTTGGACTAAGGAATGCCAAGAGGCTTTTGAGCATCTAAAAACTCTATTCATTTCCGAGCCTGTCCTGCAGCACGCAGATGAGAACCAAAAAATTATTGTACAGGTGGACGCCAGTGATGTAGCAATGGGGGGGAGGTCATTTTGCAAGCAGATGATGATGAAAAATTGCACCCCTGTACCTACGTGTCAAAAAAAAAAATTCCAAAGCTGAACTCTATTGGGCGATATGGGATAAAGAAGCTTCAGCAGTCAAGCTGGCTTTGAGCACTTGGAAACATTGGTTGGAGGGGGCTAAAGTGCCATTTGAGGTCTGGACTGATCATAACAATTTAGAAGCACTGCGGACCCCACACATACTTTGAGCCAAACAGCTACATTGGGCAGAGTTCTTCTCCAAGTTTAATTTTACATTAATGCACCTCCATGGCAAATCTACCTTCCTGGCAGACACTCTCTCGCGGATGCCCCAACATAAAAGCCAGAGAGAGGAGGTGATAGACACAATGTTTTCACCAGCTCAGTTGGGGGGGGGCAGTAAACACTTGGAGCCAAGCCAGACAATTAAAGCAAAAAGCTCCCTCCACGGACTGGGAGGAAAAGGTGAAAGAGGAAACAGAGAGGGAGGGAGACACCCTACCCAAAGACAAACTACAGAAGGGAGAGGGGGGAGGCTGGTACCAACAAGATAAATTGTATATTCCAGCCAGTTTAAGAAAGGAGGTGTTGAAATAATATCATGATTCTGGATTAGCTGGACACTTTGCATCTGATACAGAGATAATTTTGGTGGCCAAACATAAGAAGGGACATTTTTCAGTATGTATCCACTTGCCAAGTGTGTTTGATGGGGAAAAGCAGATGGAGGAAACCGCCTGGTCTTCTACAACCCTTAGAAACCCCCTCCCGCCCATGGGTTGTGATTTCAATGGACTTTATTACTGACTTCCCCCTCTCAAAGGGAAAAACTAATTTTAGTGGTGGTTGATTTGTTCTCTAAGCAAGCTCATTTCATTCCATGCTCTAAAATTCCAACTGCAAAGAGACTAGCCTCCCTCTTTATGCAACACGTGGTCAGACTGCACTCATTTCTGAATAAGGTAATATCCAATAGGGGAGTCCAGTTCATTGCCAACTTCTGGCGGGAGCTAATGCAAGTAGCAGGGATTGAACAAGGCATTAGCTCTGTCCATCACCCTGAGACCGATGGACAAACAGAAAGAGTTAATCAAGTTCTGGAACAATTCTTAACGTACTACATACATTACCAGCAAGACAACTGGACTGATTTTCTAATTTTTGCAGAATATTGTTACAACAACTCAGCACATAGCTCCCTGGGGGCCTCCCCCTTCATGATAGCCCATGGATATGAAGCAACAGCAATGCCATTTCTGAAAACCTCAGCCAACCATAAACCAGGGGATCTGGGAGAATCGTGGTCTACCTTAACCACCCAATGGGACATCATTAAAAAGACTCTGGAAAAAGCCAAAGAGGATTACAAAAAATATGCAAACAAAAAAAGGTCTGTCCCTTGGAAATTACAACTGGGAGATCAGGTGTACATCTCCATTAAACACCTCAGAGGGGAGCAACCCAGTAAAAAACTGGGGTGGAAATTCTTAGGTCCATTTCAGGTCAAGAAAATAATCAATGAAGTGACTATAGAGGTAAATCTACTCAAGAACTTAAAAAATGTCCACCCCATATTTCATTTCAGCCTCCTAAAGAAAGCTCCCCTACTTGATAAATGGCACCCAGATCGCAGAGTTCCCCCCCCCTTGTGGTGGATGGACAGCTACACCATGAAGTGAAAGAAATCGTGGTCTCAAAATGGAAGGGGGGGAAATTGTTTTACTTAATTTGTTGGGTGCATTTCGATGTAAGTCAGAGGGAATTGGTAAAAGCATCAAATGTAAATGCCCAGAGACTTGTAAACAAATTTCACAAGGCTTACCCTAACAAACCAGGGCAAGTCTAAGGGGGGGAGACCTTCTTGGGGAGGGCAATATGTCAAATATGCCTGTCTGCATATCTGCCATGAATATATTCTGTCTGTATATCTTCCATGAATGTACTGGCCCTCTGAGGGCATGAGAAGTTTCTTATTGATGTTAAGGCAGTAGGTTATCTTGCAAGTATTCATTTTCTCTTTCCCCGCTACTTCCAGAAGTGTCCTTGAAGGCTGCTTGAGGCCAGCTCAAAATGTATCTTTCTTGATGATTTCAATCTTTGTTCTAGTCTAAACCTGCCTCTTCCCTGGCAACCCCCTGGTTCTTTCACACCCAAAAACTTTAATGATCCTTATCCTGATCGTGGGAACATTCCCCATAACTAACATCACCAGCCCCAATCATGTCACTTCTGCCAATGCACTTGTCTGAGCACCTTGAACTTGCTGAATCTCTAATAACGTTACTTCAACCAATACACCTGCGTGTTTGCTGTGGAGAATTGGGGGATTCTACCTGCCAAGCACTGACACTAGGAAAAATTGAAGCAATAGGAAATGAGTAAGACCCGAAGCGAGATGGCTGGACAGTAAAAGAAGCCACATCCTCCAGTTTGCAAGACCTGAGCAAGTGTGTTAATGATAGGATGTTTTGGAGGTCTTTCATTCATACAGTTGCCATAGGTTGGAGTCACCTTGGTGGCACATAACACTAGGGGTGTGCACTTCAGGTTTCCAATTTCAGTTTTTAACCTGAATCAGGACAGATTTGGAAAGATTCGGGGTTCCTGAATCGGCCCCAGCATTGCTGAGCCAATTCAGGACCCCAAAGCAAAGCTTTCTGAAGCGATTTATATCACTTTGGGAAGTTTTGGGCAAAGAGCAATAATTTCTTGCTGCTTGCAAGCGACAGAAAAAGTGTTGCTATAAAAATGCTGGCTGCTTTAGAGATGATGGGAGGAGATTCCCTTCTGATCAGCTGAAAAAAGCCCTTTTTTCAGCCTACAGGATTGGGATTCCCCTCTCATCAAGATAAAAAGCCTTTTAAATGCCCTTCACATTTTTCAGCTGAGGGGAGATCCCCCCTCCCATCAGCTATAAAGTGGCCGGCATTTGAAAGCAACACTTTTCTTGCCATTTGCAAACTGCAAGAAAAATGCTGCTTTGAGCTTCAGTGGGCTCTGTAAACATTCCCGAATCTTTATAAAGCATACCAAAGCATTTAAACACCCAAATCCCAAAGTGGCTTGCCACTTCAAGTTTTAGGTTATCCTGAATTGTTTTCCCGCTTTGGGTAAACCAGAATATTTTTTGGGTTCACACCCCTACATAACACACACACAGAGACAGACATGCATGTGCTTTCCACTCCAAGCCTCCCTCTGCCACTGAGATCTCATAATGTCATTTCTCAAGTTTTCATTTGGCTTTTTAAAACGTCTGTTGTAATTAGGGTTTAGCCCCACCCAGTTTGGGAGGATGATATATTTTCTCTGGTTTCCTCAGATTTTCCCAAGCTTGTTGAAATACCTCCCCTTTCTGTACCAGTCTCGTTTGTGCAGATTTTTTGATCTAAACTTTGAGACCAAGTTGAGAAGTATATGTAGGATAATAAAGTGATCACAGCAGTATCTATAAATTGATGCAATTCCTCACTGTTGTAATGGCTCAATACTTTATACAAGATTTTAGTCAGTGCATCAGTCAAGGTTACATAGGTTGAGAGTGGTATAGGCATGTGAAGTAAATGCTGGATGTGTGAATGAGACTTAAGAAACATGTAGGCCTTGAGCTGTCTCCACAGCTGTGAATTTTATGCATTGCGAGTAAACCATTTTTCACATACCCTTCCCTGTCTCATTCAAATAACTTGCCAGCTAGAGAAAGATCTATATATTTCTCTCTAACCCTGAAAGAGGCTTTTTAAAAACAAGATAGAGCATAATAACCACATGGAAACATGTACTGAGTAATTGGAGCTGAAAACAACTCACAAACTAATATAAATAGACTTCTGCAGTACTGGCACCCATTAAAAGAGAACTGCACTCTAATATTAATTTCATTTCATAAAACCTGTTTTGATATCAACAAGATTATACACAATGCTCTAGAAGTTAAATGCAATTTGCTGTCATGTATTTGTATAACAAATTCTGACAAGATTCTACCATGTTGTTATTGTTATGTATTGTATGCCTGCGCAAAAGACCACTTGATGAACAACAGTTACAAGTAAGTGCAACTCTGTTTTCATCTTCGTGGCTTCTGTGAAGTCTCACATTGCGAGTTTGAGATTTAGTGCCATCTCAGGAGCTACCTCTGTTGTGTGGGGGCTTTACTAGGAAGCTGTGCCTCCAGGTGGCTCCTGGTCATCTATAAAATGACTTTTATCATACTACTACTACTTTCACCAAGTGGATTAAACATACCTTAACTTTCTTTGTCTTTTGTTTGGCTGTAAATGCTCCATGTCATTGCAATGCGTTGCAATATTTCCTCAACTAACTGGCACCAACTCCACTGTGATGGTCCATGACCTGCCCTTTTGTTTGCTCCTTTGTTGCCAAGGGCCCCCTTCATTGGGAAATGCCTTTGCTAATCCACTCGCAAGGTAAACTGTTCTTATGTTTTATCTCCTGGCTGGGTTTTTTTGCTGCAGATTTTTTTGCTAGGAGTACAAGGTTCATTGATGTTGCTTACTGTCTGTCCTTTGCTACCCTAGTTGGAAGTAAGTGGCAGACACAGGCTTAGGTACTAAGAGCCACTTTATTAAGGCAACAACATAACAGTTTACATGGCAACAGAGGCTAACTAGCAGAACAGGTCAAGCCAGCGGTCACCATGGGACCTCCTCCTTGAACCTGTCTGGACAAGACCCATTGCCCCGGGCACGAGCCATCCGTAAGGCATGGCTTGGGCCCAGTCAGCTAGGTGAATGGTTCCCCACATAAAACTCCAAGCACCCCAAGCCATAAAGCCCGAGGGAAGGACTTATCTGGAAGGTCCCATCAGGCAGTCTGCCCTCTCAGCTGGGCCATAAAGCCACAACCGCTCCTGACAGACCCCAATTCCCCACCAATGGGGGTATTCCATGGGTTCTCACTGGCCCACTCTCATTTCCCCAACTTTAACCTGCCACCGCCAAGGCCAAGCCTTTACTTAGGCCTCAGTGCCCCACAGGTGGCTCTGAGGGTAGATATAGGTCTAATTTAACTCCAGGTAACAAAGTATTGCACCTGCCCTACACAACATCTAGTTAGGGTATGAGTATAGAAAAGAGAGAGAGTAGGGGTTTCGTTTTATGTTGTGTTATTCCTTCCGTTCACTTAATACTTGCCTTAGTGTTATACGTTTAAATACTTTTTTTGGAATTAATGAAGGAATAAAGATCCTCTGTTCCATATAGTTCCCCAACCACTTGGGACCGCTAGAAAGTAGGGAGGTTAGGAGACTGCCCTGCCTAACTAGAACCCCCATACAGTAGCAGCGGTGGCAGCAACTACCTGGAGACAGAAAAGTGACACGGGCCTTTTAAGTGCCAGGCTAGGCAAGGGAGGGGTAGGCAAGGGAGGGGTCTACCAGTTGAAAAAAAAAAGAGAAAGAGAGGCCCCAATTTGCCACACACACACATCTACTGTCTGTGGCTTGTGAAGTGTTTTTTTTTAATTCGTCAGATTTTCTTTCTTCTTTTTTTTTTTAAAAGATTTTTATTGGCTGAGTAAAATTTAATATTACAATTTTTTGATTAATACCCTCATTTCCATATTCCCCCACCCTTTCCCCTCGCCCCTTTATCTCAGACTTCCAACAGTTTTCCAACCCGCTGTCTAAACCTACTGCTTATATCTTTTTCTTTTCTTATTCATTCTAATATACTACTAAAATAGATATATGTTAAACTATAAAAAACCTAAAATCAAATTAACAATTACAACATGTTTCTAACTTATCTCTTCTCCTCTTGTAAAGATCGCCCTCTCTTCCCTTCTGCCAAATTAATAGTTATCTAGCACCCACATTTCTCCCTTTACGTCCCACTTCTTTTCCAAATACTGTTTTAGTTTCCCCCAATCATTAAAGAATTCCTCTGGACTCTGTTCTCTCAGCTTTCTTGTCATTTTGTCCATTTCTGCCATGTACAGCAATTTTTGTATCCAATTTTCAATAGATGGTACTTCTTTTGTCTTCCACTTGCGGGCGTATAAAATTCTCGCTGCTGTTGTCATGTAAAATAGTAATGTTCTATATTGCCTGGGAATCCCCTCCATATTCAAATTCAACAACAGCAGTTCTGGGTTCTTATTTATTTGAATTTGTAAAATTGCAGTCATAGCTTTTATAATATCTCCCCAGAACTGCTTTGCTACCTCACAGGTCCACCACATATGATATAATGAACCTTCATGGTTTTTACATTTCCAGCACTTATCTGACATTTTGTTATTCCCATATGCTATTTTCTTCGGCGTTAAGTACCATCCATATATCATCTTGTAAACATTTTCTTTAATATTAGTACAAGTCGATATCTTCAATGTATTTTTCCATAAGTATTCCCATGCCTCCATTGTTATGTCTCTATTGCAGTTTATAGCCCACTTCACCATCTGGACTTTAACAGTTTCGTCTTCTGTATACCATTTTAACAAGATCTTATAAACTTTAGAAATCTTTTTCTTGCCTTCTTGTAGTATACGGTCTTCCAATTCCGAATTTTTCCATTTAAATCCCGATTTTATACGATCCAAATCATATAAGTCTTTAATCTGCCTATATTGGAACCATCCGTAATAAGATACTTCATCTTCTGTTTTAAGCTTAATCATATTCTGCTCCATTTTCAACACCTCTTTATATGACACGCATTGTTCCCTATTATAAATTATCCTCGGGTCAATGGCTTCCATTGGCACCACCCACGTCGGGATACCTTCATCCAAATATTTTTTATATTTTTGCCAGACCGTGAAGAGACTTCGCCTAATATAATGATGCAGAAACATAGAGTCCGCTTTAATTTTATCGTACCATAAGTACGCATGCCAACCAAAAAATTTTTTATATCCTTCGAGAGTTAAGAGCTTAAGATTCTCTAACAACATCCATTCTTTAAGCCACACCAAACATATTGCTTCATGGTATGGTCTTATATTTGGTAATTGTAATCCCCCTCTTTCTTTGGCATCACATAAGACTTTCATCTTCACTCGAGGCTTCTTCCCTGCCCATACAAAGTCCGATATTTTCCTTTGCCACTTGTCAAATTGCTTGTTGTCTCTTATTATTGGTATTGTTTGCAGTAAAAACATAATTCATGGAAGTACATTCATTTTAATTACTGCTATTCTTCCTAGCCACGACAAATTCAACTTATTCCATTTGATTAAGTCTCTATCAATTTGTTGCCACAGCTTTTCATAATTGTTCTTGAATAAGTCAATATTTTTAGCAGTAAGCTCTATTCCTAAATATTTTACTTTATGTGTTACCTCACAGTTGGTAATTTCCGTTAATTCTTGTTGTCTTTGTTTCACCATATTCTTACATAATATCTTAGATTTTCTTTTGTTAACATAAAATCCAGCCAAATCACCAAATTCTTTTATCTTATTCAACAATCTTGGCATATTTTGGATTGGATCCTCTACAATAACCATCACATCATCCGCAAAAGCTCTGACTTTGTATGTAAATCCGTTAATCTTCAAACCTCTTATGGCGTCGTCTTCTCATATCTGCATCAGTAAAATTTCCAATATCAAGACAAACAACAGTGGAGACAATGGGCAACCTTGCCTTGTACCCTTCCGTATTTCCAGTCTCTTAGTTAATTCGTCATTTACTACGATTGCAGCACACTGGTCTTTATATATAGTTCTTACCGCTTGGATGAACTCTTTTCCCATCTGTAACTTCTCCATTGTAGCGAACATAAAATTCCAATTTAAATTGTCAAAAGCCTTCTCTGCATCCACAAAAAAGAAACCAACTTCTTTTTCACAGTGTCTGTCATAGTATTCTATTGCATTTATTACAGTCCTTAGATTGTCTTTAATCTGTCTGTTTGGTAAAAATCCTGCTTGCTCTTCTGCAATAAATTCAGCCAGCCATTCCTTCAGCCTCTCCGCCAATATTTTCGCAAAAATCTTGTAATCATTATTTAACAGTGATATAGATCGATAATTTTTTACATTACACAGGTCCTGTTCTTCTTTTGGAATCAGTGATATATTAGCCTCATTCCAGGTTTCCAGAATCTTTTGTCCCTTTAAGATCCCATTCATCACTTTTTTCAGGAAAGGCACCACCTCTTTTGCCATTACTCTATAAAATTTAGCCGTTATTCCATCAAGTCCTGGTACCTTCCCCAATTTAGTCGACTGTATTGCATCCATAATTTCTGTTTCTGTTATTTCAGCATTTAATTTTCGCTTCCACTTCTCAGATAGCTTTGGTAAGTCAATTTTGCTCAAATATTGATCAATACTATCCTCCTTTACCACTTTACTCTGATATAATTTGGCATAAAATTTATAAAATGCTCTACTTATGGCTGATTGATCCATTAACGTCTTATCTTCTTCTATAATCTTAGTTATCACTCTTTTTTCCCTCCTCTTCTTTAATTGCCAAGCTAAATATTTCCCCGGCTTGTTGGCACCCTCAAATGTTTTTTTGTCTTAATTTCTTCCATTCCCATTCCAATTCTTTGTTGTCCATTGCTTTTAATTGTTCTTGCAGAATCTTTATCTCCAGGTGTAGTTTCTTTTCCCCCGGTCTTTTCTTTAATTGAGTCTCTTTGATTTTTATCTTTTCCTGAATTTCTTTCCTTTTTTCTTCTTTTCTTTTTTTGTCTCTCACATTTAAGTCCATTAAGACACCCCTCATTACAGCTTTGTACGTATCCCATACTTTTATACGTTGGTACAGATTTATCCAAATTATATTGTATAAAAAATCTGGTTTCTTTCTGTAACAAATCTAGATTGCCCTCCTGTTGCAGTAAATCTTCGTTAATTCTCCATCTAATTTTTAAAATACATTTTCCAAATCTCCACATAACTAGATTGTGATCTGAGCTTACTTTGGGCAATTCATCAGATTTCCTAGGTTCTTTCACTACCTCATTCATTGTGCCTTCACTCTGGCTCACAGTGATAAACAATTTGACAGCCTACTCACAGATCTCTCTAAATGCTGCTCTTGCAGAGCATGACATATAATAAGGTTCTCTCAAATCATTTCCCTGCCGTTGTTTGTGGCCATATATTCACTGATGCATCTTCATTGTATTCATTCTGGTTTTGTTCTTAATGCATTTCCACTTATTTGTACTCCTCTAGCAATAGTTGGTCTATTTTTTACATAGGGTGGTTGAGATATATTTTTCTTTAAATCCTGCTATATTTTGGATATAGGCCTCTTTTGCTAAACATTATTATTATTTTTCTTTATAAGGAGTGTGGAAAATACATTGCTTAGGGTTCTCAGTTCCATACAGGTGGTGAGCAATCTTCCAGCAGTTTGCTCCATTGCCCACCAATCATTGGCAATCAGTGGGAGGTGACACCCACCACTGGCAGGCAACTCAAGCAAGTGCTCAGCAGGCATGCTCCCAGTGGAGCAAAATGACATCACTTCCTGAAGTGATGTCATCATGCTGGCCACAGGAGTGCTCCTGTGCTTTGCAGGGGACAATTATTGCCCCAAATGGGCTGAATTAGCCCCATGAAAAGTGCAGGAGCATGGCTGCCACTGATGTAATGACATAACTTTCAGAAGTGTCATTATCACATTGGTGCTAGGAGCATGCATGAGTGAAGATTGTCTTCAGAAAGACTACCAGGTCCCCCTGCCCCCCCCCAGCAGGAGGGTATAGGGATCTGGCAACCCTAACACTGCTGGGTATTTAGATATTTGTACCCCACCTAGATCCCCAGTGGGGACTCAAAATGGCTTACAACAATATTATTTCCTCTTCTGTTTTATAACCACTGCAACAACCCTGTGAAATGTGTTAAGCTGAGAAAGACTGACTTGCCCATGGTCATCTTGGGAGTTTCCATGGCACATTGTGGATTTGAACCACAGTTTTCCAGATCATAGTTCATCGTTTGACCACTATTGCATGCTGGTTCATTCTGGTTCAGTTGCTGAATATGTGGCTGTATAAGAGGTAATCAAGAAAGAAAAGAAATCTGTTGAAAGAAGGAAAGCACAAAAGCCTGAAAGGATGGTGCTTCAAATAACACTTGACATGTTTCTCTAAGGGCTGGCTTACCTGTGTAGCAGAAGAGGTATTAAAATACTGAGATGATACAATAGATTGCACCACTTCAGACTAAGCACGTTCTTGTATCCTCTACTGTAAAAACTCTCTGCTAATAGAAAAGCAGCATAACAGACAAAGGTTAAAAGCATTCTCTCTAATGTGCTCACTAAGGAAATATTTTATGTGGGACCACATTTAAATTCAAATCCCCACCCCAGTCACAACTATCATTTGTTCAGAGTTGTTAATGTTGTCATAAGGAACAGTTCAGAGAGATGCCTTGGTAGGGATGAGGACTAAATACTATACTATTGGGTAGTGTCTGCTGATGTAGATATGCACCTACTAATTTCCATGGCATGTTTAGCAGTGTGGAAACCCCCTGGGGTTTCCACACTGCTAAACATGCCATGGAAATTAGTTATGCTTTGTTTCAGATAGATTTCATCTCTGTGCTCAGCTTTATGCTTGTTTAAAAAAAAATCTGCTGCCATTCCCTTTTGTATCTGTTTCCTGAATGTCCTGTCATTCATTATTGTACTTAATCAGTGAATGTCCTAGCTATCGATTATATTGTATTTTTATTCACACTTTTGTAATACATCTTGGATCCTAGTGAGAAAAGTGGACTATAAATAAATAAATAAATAATTTTAAAGGCATTACTTTAGTTTTAAAGAATTGCAACATCATATCTTTTTCCTTCACCAAGATTTATCATGATACAAGGGTAGACAAGCTTCCTCCATTAGACAGCCAAAACAAGGGACAATTTAAAACACAAAAACCCTGTGAAAACTAGGGTTACCAAGACTCACAGGGCCCAAACCTGGGAACAGAAGATTGTAGAGGAGCACATGTAGGGAAAACTTACCTGGCAACAAGCCTGCATGCTCCAGATAACTTTCTTGTCACACTGGGAATAATGTCATTCCCAGCACAACAATGAAGTCCTCCACAGCACTCAGGAGCTCCCAGGCCCTTTCCCTGCACCTTTCCCACTCCCCCCCACACACACACTGGTCAGGTAAGAGGTAGCAGGGGATGAAGGGTGGGAATGGGGGATCCCCTGCCCTCACTGGGGGAATGGGATCGCTAGTAAAAACTCATTCACATTTCAGATAGATAATATGCAACTTGCCTACATAAAATAAGAAGAGATCAGTAAGTGGAAGGTTATTTAGTGTAAAAATTTCTTTCACAACATACATATAAATAAATTGTAGGACATAGGACCTTCTCTGAAAATCTCTACCGACATGAATTGTATGAAGATTCAGAAATTGGCTTAGGCAGGCTTTAGGAACAACAGCTATATGGTCATCTGGGCCCCCTATGTGTTACAGCTGAATTGAAAGGCCTACTACCCCCCTTTTTTCTGCCCATCCTTTTATGTATTACTGGCAGGGGTAGTTGTAAGGTCACTGTCTGGGGGTGATGTTATGGACATTTTCCGGTTTTAGCAAAGTTTTAATGTAACTTATTATGTTTTATTGTTGTAACCTGCCCTGAGTCCACTTGCGGAGAGGGCAGGATAGAAGTCTAATGAATAAATAAACAGCAAAGAAAAAATAAAGATAGAAAATAAAAAATAGTTAATTTATACTATACTGTCTGGGAAGATATTTATTGGGACTTCAGGGGCTATACAAAAGTTCACTACAATTTGAGGAAAGACTCCCAGTGACTTCAGTGAACTGGTCTTTCAGGGTTCCTGTAAATTATCATAATGGCTATCATTCATTTCAATGGAAGCTGTGTAGGAGAATCTCACAGTACACTGTGCCCTAAATTAACAGTTTTTCATTTCACTGCTGTTAAACAACCCTTTTTTACTTACAAAAATCTGCTTGACTGAAAATTATTCAAGGGCCTGCATAGTTTTGCACATTGCTGAAACTCATTTTTCATTGAAATAAATGAATTTTATACCTCCATTTACTGCACAAATGACCTTGGTAAAATGGACAGAAGTATTACTTCCTTTTCATCTTTGAGGAGAAAGTAAACAAAATAAATAATTAAAAACATTATCAACTTTTCCCCCTCTTGTCATTGGTTTAGTGGAGGTGTAAAAACTGATGCTAATGAAGTTATTTAAAGACCAGCATCCTTACATGGTTCACTGTTCATCACTATATCAGATGCATCTAGCTAATGTGTTTACATGTGGGTGGGTAGGTGGGTGGGTATATCAACTTTTTCTGACATTATCTGAGGCTGCACTGAATGAATATTATACAATGCCAAATCTGAAATCTGGCATGGAGTTTACTGCTAAGTAAGGTGTGGTTTAGGAGATAGATACAATTCTGGAAGTTTAAGATTTACAGACTGGCATATTAAAAACTGTCATTTAAATATTTAAGTTCCATGTAAGCTGATGCAGAAAGCAAACCAGCTTGTAGGATCAGACCCAAACTCTGCCACATGAGTTCAATGTTACACCGTTGGAAATAATTTATTTCAGTTAGTAACCACTGATTCATCTGATCACATGTTGGCAGTTGGGTAAGATTGTGAGGTGTCATCTATACAGGCAACTGGGGATTCTATGCATAGAACTCCCAGTGCTTTTTCTATAAAAATCAGTCTTGCAGGAGCCTGATTTTTACTGATGCCATGGCATAAGGAGGAGTTTAAGCTTTCCATCCCACACCATTTTCCTAACTCAAAATTGCCCTTGGGAGTGGCTAAGTACCCTTCTGGGGCAACTGTACAGGTGCTGGTACTGGTATAGATGAGTGCTTTTATGGTTGCCCTAACAGGGCAAACAGAGGAGCTCCATGGGGCCATTTCAACTCTAGAAAATGGCATAAAGGCACACTTAAATTCTTTTTGCACCACAGTCCCACTGGGAATTAGGCTGTCTCTGTGCCGGATTTGGGGAGAAAAACACTGGAAGCTTCATGTAGTTGAGCCCTGAGAGAGACAAAATACCGGTTAAAAGTTCAGATTGAATAAGTATAGCAGAAATTGTCTTTGGGTCAGTATTACTCCATTTATTCAAAAAGAATTCTGTCTACATGATCAGGACTGAAGTGTATACAATGTATCTAGATACATAGTAAGTTCCCTCACAAAAAATGTTCTGTAAGTACAGCTTCAGGTTACATAGACTGAAAATAAGGATGTTCTTCATAAATAGGGGCAGTTGGATTATATGATATAGGTAACTGACACAGATTGATGCCTCGTCCAGGACTCTTCTGCTTATGAGAATGTCTACCAGGAGTGATTCCGCACACGTTGGATAATGCACTTCCAATCCTCTTTATAGATCATTTGGAATGGATTTTTCCCTGTGCGGAACAAAAAATCCTCCTCAAACGATTGATAAAGTGCATTTAAAGTGCCATTATCCAACGTGTGTGGAATCAGTCCTAGTGTTGGGACTGTGAGACAGGACTGGAATTGTATTGGTGTACCACACACACTCCTGCCCAACTGTCTCCCTGCCTGAGATGATGGAGATAGTCTTAGAGGCAGTGTTGAAGATTCTTAGGCTGGTTATTTTGGGAACTTCAATATCTGTGCTGAGGATGTGTTGTCAGGAGCAGCTGAGGATTTCATGGTTTCCATGACAACTGTGGATCTGTCTTAGGCAATAACAGCTCCCCCCCCCCCCCCACACACACACTGCTCAGGTTACTTTCTTGATAGCTACTGCCAGCCAAAGTATCCTTTTAAGTCTAAACCTGGCAGGTAGTGATCAGTCCATGACAAGCAGATCATCTTCAGTCTCCCCACCTTCAGATCACCTTCTTTCTTCTAAGACTGAAGGAGTGGGAGTTAAGTTAAGATGTTCTGCCCCCACAGCCTGATAGATCCAACTTGTTTTCAGATGGCATGAGGGGATTTTCTTCTTGGTATGGGAGATAGTCCTGTCGATGCCCTGGTTGACCTCTGGAAAAAGGAAATTACTCAAGCAATTGACATGATCACCCCTAGGCACTCTCTCAGGTCTAAAAACCCAAACAGATCTAAGAGCCCAAACAGCCCCTTGGTTTACCAGAGAGCTACAGATAATGAAAAGAAAAGGAGGACAGCTACAGTGACTGTGGAGAAAGACTCATGACAAATCCAACATGGTACAAGCAAGAGCTCATTTTAATGCCTATTCTGTGGTGGAGATGGCAGTGAAGAAACAATATATCTCTACCACATTCGGATCCACACAGTGCAGACCTCTTGAACTCTATCCACTATTCTTGGCTGGAAAGTTGTATTCAGTTTAAGTAGATGGAGTCAAAAGTTTGTCTAGTGTATTTGCATCCTGCCAACAATTGTTTCCCGAAGTGGCTCATATCACTCAAGAGAGGCCAGGATATCCTTCCTTTCACTTCTGCAGTTCCCTGTGCAGGCCTCCCCTACAATAAGCACACAATGAAGTATGTCACATTTATTTATAGCTCTCTTCTGCTGTTTCACCACCCCCAAATGCAATGTTGAGAATCTTCAGCAAATATTCTTCATATAACTTTTTTTTTTTTTACTATAGTTAGGGCTAAGAGAGCAGGGGAGGGGGACCTTTCCCCATCTGACAGCTGTGCAGGACACAATTGATCTAACATTCATTTCCCTGTCTTGTCCCTGTGAGAATTATTGTCCAACATTTTGATGACACTACAGCTTAATGAATCTGTTAATGGGAAGTATGAGCCTTCTTAGTGAAAAACTATTGACCGATATGTGCTTAGGCAACTCAATTTTCTTTGCACTGTCAGACAAAGATCCTTGCTGAAGATTAAATGGTGACCAGAAACTTGGGATTTATAGTTCCATATAGGATTCTTTATCATTCTCTGCTTAAGATGAGAACCTAGGATGCTGTGTTTTATTACAGCTGTGTCCTAGAAACTTGCCTGACCGAGCTCCTCTGGTGGCAGAAACACTCTGAGGTTGATTAGTGAATGGAAAACTTTTTTCCCCTTGTGGAGCAAACAGGAATCTCCATTTCTGTTTTCAACTTAGTTGTGCTTGAGTTGGGCCTTATAATCACAAGGGGTATTGCCCTAATTGGCTCATAGCCATTGTTAGGTAGAGAGTCTGTGCCAAATAAACAGTTCTGGCCAAAAGAAATACACTTGGGAATCAGACTATGCAAACTGCCTATGGCACTCCTCTCCTTGGTAAGCTTGCTCCTTGCCAGTGCCCTGTATGTTCTCTAAGCATCAGCTATGATAAACATTTGCATTTTTGTCACTGATCTTTGCTTTTTTTTCTCTTCCAGTTTCCCTCTGTGCAAAAAGTAAATGGAACTGCTTTCACATGTTTCACATATATTACAGATCTGCACAATTTGTGACTCATTGCCAAGGCATGTTTTGATATTGATTCTGAAAATACAAACTTTATAAACTTTCTGTTTCTTCAGCCTGCTTGTGGCTTATAATCACCCCTTGTGATTATAAGGCCCAACTCAAGCGTTGTTAAGAGAAACCCAGTTTCTTTACACAGTTTCTCCCTGAAATCCAACAATCCTTTTCTTTTCCTCTTTTTAGGAACTTGGAGTCTATTTCTTATCAATTCCATTTTGATCAAAGATAAATTTGAAGAGAGGAGGGGGCAAGAAGGGAGGTTCGCAACACTTCAGAATTTCACTCTGTAGATTTATTTATTTATTTATTTATTTATTTGACTTATATCAAATCCTTTTTCAAAAGGTGGAGGAAGCTACAAGGGGATCAGCCATACTAGACTTGATATTAACCAACAGGGAAGAATTGGTAGATGAGATGAAGGTGGTGGGGCCCTTAGGGAGAAGTGGCCATGTCCTTCTTGAATTCCAGTTGCTGTGGGGGGCCAAGGAAGTTCGTAGCCAGACTCGTAGGTTAGATTTTCGTAGGGCCAACTTCGATGAAGTCAGAGGCTTGATGAGAGTCATTCCATGGGGGAGTGTGCTGGAAGGAAAAGGAGCAAGTGAAGGGTGGGCCATTCTCAAACACGAGCTTTTGCAAGCTCAGGCCCTCACTATCTCAGCAAGACGGAAACATGGTAAGGGCTCCAAGAAACTGATGTGGATGCACAGAGAGCTCCAGAATAAGCTAAGGGAGAAAAAGGAAATGTTCAGGAAATGGAGAGAAGGACAGACCTCTAAAGAGGAGTATATGAGGGTTACTAGGTACTGCAGATCAGCCATCAGAGAGGCCAAAGCTCAGTACGAGCTGGGTCTGGCCAGGAGGGCTTGCTACAATAAGAAAAACTTCTACAGATATGTGAGAAGCAAATGCAAGGTAAAAGAGGCAGTTGGACCGCTGTTGGGAGTAGATGGAGAAACTCTGATGCAGGACAGAGAAAAAGCAGACAGGCTTAATGACTTTTTTGCCTCTGTTTTCTCCCTGAAGAACTCAGGCACATCTAGAGATAGTAGAAAATGTGGCAGGACACCTGAGTGGCTAATTGACATTGACAGAGAGGTAGTAGAGAGGCATCTGGCTGCACTGGATGAATACAAATCCCCTGGGCTGGATGGGGTGCACCCAAGAGTGCTGAAAGAATTTTCCAGAGAACTTGCAGAACCCCTGTCCATCATCTTCAAGGCCTCCTGGAGGACTGGGGATGTGCCACAAGATTGGAGAAGAGCGAATGTTATCCCAATCTTTAAGAAAGGGAGGAAGGATGACCCGGGAAACTACAGGCCGGTCAGTCTGACTTCTGTTGCTGGGAAGATATTAGAGCAGATTTTAAAGGGATCAATCTGTAAGCATCTGAAGGACCACTCAGTGATCTGGGGAAGTCAGCATGGTTTTGTTCCTAACAGATCTTGCCAGACCAACCTGGTTTCCTTCTTTGATCAAGTGACCAGCTTACTGGATCGGGGGAACTCTGTTGACGTGATTTATCTGGATTTCAGTAAAGCTTTTGATAAGGTTCCCCATGACATTCTGATGGGCAAACTGGAAGACTGTGGAGTAGACTATAGGACAGTTCGGTGGATAGGGAACTGGTTGGAGGACCGCACTCAAAGAGTGGTGGTCAACGGCGTTTCATCAGATTGGAGGGAGGTGTCCAGTGGGGTGCCGCAGGGCTCGGTTTTGGGCCCGGTACTTTTCAATATTTTTATCAATGATCTGGATGAAGGAGTGGAAGGGCTGCTCATTAAATTTGCTGATGATACCAAATTGGGAGCGGTAGCAAACACCCAAGAAGATAGAATTAACATTCAACAAGACCTGAATACTCTGGAGAAGTGGGCAGCTGTGAACAGGATGCAATTCAACAAAGACAAGTGCACAGTATTACATCTGGGCCACAAAAATGAGAAGCACAAGTACTGGATGGAGGATACACTTCTGGGCAGTAGTATATGTGAAAGGGATCTTGGGGTAAGAGTGGACTGTAAACTGAATATGAGCAGTCAGTGTGATGCGGTGGCAAAAAAGGCTAATTCAATCCTGGGTTGTATCAAAGGGGCCATAGCATCGAAATCGCAGGTGGTCAAAGCCCCTCTCTATACTGCCTTGGTCAGGCCGCACCTGGAGTATTGTGTGCAGTTCTGGAGGCCTCACTTCAAAAAGGATGTGGACAAAAACGAGAGGGTGCAGAGGAGAGCGACAAGAATGATCAGGGGTCTGGAGACTGAACCCTACGAGGAAAGGCTGAGGGCCTTGGGAATGTTTAGTTTGGAGAATAGGAGGTTGAGGGGGGACATGATTGCTCTCTTTAAATATTTGAAAGGCTGTCATTTGGAGGAGGGCAAAGAGCTGTTCCAGTTGGCAGCAGAGGGTAGGACGCGAAGCAATGGGCTAAAACTACATGCACAAAGGTACCGGCTGGATATTAGGAAAAACTTTTTCACGGTCAGAGTAGTTCAAATGTGGAATCAGCTGCCTAGGGAGGTGGTGAGCTCCCCTTCACTGGCAGTTTTCAAGAAAAGGCTGGATGAATACTTGTCAGAGATGCTTTAGGCTGATCCTGCACTGGGCAGGGTGTTGGACTAGATGGTCTGTATGGCCCCTTCCAACTCTATGATTCTATGATTCTATGATTCTATGATTCTATATCCCGCCCTCCCCACGAATAGGCTCAGGGCAGCTCACATCATAATTAAAACACAATAAATTAATAGTCAATTTTAAAAACAGATGTAAAAACTTATATTAAAATACTCTGGCGCCATATAGGCTACTTTGGATACTAATAAAAGACCTGCATAGGCCATAGCTGTGGGTAAAACGCATAGCAAGGGCAGTCATAGAAGAGGTAGCCATCTTAGATAGGATAAGGGGGGATACCCACTGGTCCTCAACCAAAGGCCTGGCGGAACATCTCCATTTTACAGGCCCTGCAGAACTGTAATTGGTCTTGCAGGGCCCGGATCTCCAGCGGGAGAGTGTTCTACCAGGCTAGGGCCAGGACAGAAAAAGCCCTGGCCCTGGTGGAGGCCAGCCGGATGTCCCTCGGGCTGGGGACCACCAGGAGTTCAGGATGTTCAGAGACAGGCAATTTCTTCCAAAACCTTCCTGTCCTCCTGTTAGAACACCACCCTGGATGTATAATATAAAACTGCAAGGGCTGAAGTTACAAAAAGGCACCTTTATTTGTCTTTGAAGAGAAATGGAAGAGAAATCCTACTTTTGAAAGAAAAAAGGAGAATAAGAGGAATCAATGGCTATATCTAAAAAAGTAATTTTGGAAAAAGAAATTTCCCGCCACAAAACGACACTATAACAAAAGCACTGGGGATTTCAGGAACCTGGCAGATAACAATGCATGGCTATGCAACTATGTTCTGCTTGGTAGGTAACACAAGTTGTACAGGGCTATAGAAATGTTTACTACTTTCTTGTCTTGCCCAGTTTTGTTTTTATACATACACATTCTGATGTCCCTTCTTTATACTTCTGTGCCTGTATCTTCCCTGTCTTTGCATATCTATGTGAAGTGCTGAACGTCAACTGAGTCTTGGTGCATGCCACATTTTCAGTACAACTGGTGGCTCATCCTTGTATACAGTTCTCCTGAAGATAGCTTTTTATCATTTTCTGGAGTCAATTTGAAGCAACTTCCGTTAAGAAAATCTATAACTTTATCAAGCCAAAAGATCTCAGTTTTAGAAATTTAAGTGATTTGTTGATACAGAAAACTATTTGGTTATTAAGACAGCTCTATTTTAAATCTAAACTGATACAATATTTAGAGAAGCCTATTTAAACTGAAATCAGAATGTATAGAGCCTCCAGGGACAACTAAGTTTTACATCAAATTAGAATGAGAATAGACAACACTGTGGAAGATGTGGCCTCATCTTCCCAATGTCTTTTAAGCCCAGTTATAGAAATAATAGGCCAGGATTCAGATCAAGGCCATATAGAGAGGGGGGAGGACATACAGGCTTTCCACTCTCACACAATTTTGCAAATAGAAATTGGGCCTCCCATGCCATTACAGCACTTATCCATCCTCTTTTATTTCAAAGGGCTAATAACAATCTTTCTTTTTACCGTACAGTAAAACCATAGAGTTTCTGGTGGTTCCTAGACCCTTCCTTTGCCACTTCCGGGTTTTAAGAAGAAGTGACATAGTGCCTTTGGTGACTTTGACAATATCACCAACATCATACACACAAACCCTTGTCCACTCCATTTGCCAGACTTGGTCTGGCAACCCCTGCTAAGCCCCACTATAAGTGAGAAACCTTCCAGTAGTAACTAAGTATGTGTGATTTGGCTCAGGAATACCAAATATATACACCCCAAATAGATATGCCGTATTATTTGGGTATATTTGGATGTATCCGGATAAATCAGTATTTACATTATTTAATTATCTTACTATATAATTGAGTAAACGTATTTCAGACAACTCACTTTATACCCTGGTGCACCACCAGAGGGCTCTGCCATGGAGGGAAACCTAGGCAAGGCACCATGTCCCTCTAGAAAACATGCCATGGTGAGAAGGCCAAGCTGGGAGCACGATGGGAAAAGGTGGCAATGCCCACCTCCTGCTTTCAACCAGCTGGTATTAGGAGCGGAGCAGGTGGCAATGCCCACCCCCACCTTAACACAGCTGGTATTAGGAGCAGAGCAGTTGACAATGCCTCCCCCCTGCCTTAACCCACCTGGTATTAGGAGCAGTGCAGGTGGAAATGCCCACCCCCACCTTAACTGAGATGGTAATAGGAGCAGAGCAGATGGCAATGCTCCCCCCCCCCCCGGTCTTAACACAACTGGTATTAGGAACAGAGCAAATGCCTTAACCCAGCTGGGATCAGGAGCAGAGCAGGTGGCAATGCCTGCCCCCTGCCTTAACCTAGCTGGTATTAGGAGTGGAGAAGGTGACAATGCCCACCCCCCCTTAACCAAGCCGGTATTAGGAGTGGAGTAGGTGGCAATGCCCACCCCCCCCTTCACCCAGCTGGAATCAGAAGCATTGTCCCGTCATCTCTCACCAACTGAGTGATGTGAGTAGGTGTGGTTGAAAATGATGCATAAAGAAATAATGTATTGCCCATGCGGAAGTTCGATGAATGAAATGGGGATTGAAAAAACTGCTGGTTTAGACCTGTAGGCTGTTCTTGGATCAAGAGTTTGGCTTCAGGTCGTTCCCACCTGACCGATTATTGGGCTGTTCCTGGAAAAAGGGATACAGTTCCGGGTTGTTTTCTATTCAGTATCACACTTGGAAATTTGGAATATTGGACTCTTCACCGGTTGGATTATTGATATGATAGACTTTATATGAATTGTTTGGACTGTTGTTCTGTGTATAGATTGGTACAGAGGAATTGTTATTTATGTGACATTTATGAACATATTTATGTATTTATGACATTGTTGCACACAAATTGTTTTTGGCACTTAGCACTTTATTAAATTTATTCATTTCATATATACAGATTAGTACCTCCGACTCTTGTTAGGTTGTTACAGGAATCAGAAGCAGAGCAAGTGGCTTTGCCCACCCACTGCCTTAACATAGCAGGTATTAGGAGCAGAGCAGGTGGCAATGCCCCCCCAACCTTAACCCAGCTGGGATCAGGAGCAGAGCAGATAACAATGCCTGCCCCCACCTTAACCCAGCTGGTATTAGGAGTGGAGCAGGAGGCAATGCCCTCACCCCACCTTAACCCAGCTGGTATTAGGAGCGGAGCAGGTGGAATTTCCCCTCCCACCTTAACACAGCTGTTATTAGGAGCAGAGCATGTGGCAATGCCAACCTTGACCTTAACCTAGCTGGTATTAGGAGTGGAGCACTTGTCAATGCCCATCCCCTTTCATCCAGCTGGGATCAGGAGCAGAGCAGGTCACAACGCCCACCCTCCTTCATCTGACTAGGATCAGGAGTGGATCGGGTAACAATACTCCCCCCTGCCTTAACCCAGCTTTTATTAGGAGGGGAGCCGGTGGCAATGGCCATCCCCCACCTTAACCCAGCTGGTATTAGGAATGGAGCAGGTGGCAATGCCCACCTCCCACCATCACCTGGCTGGGATCAGGCACAGAGCAGGAGGCAATGCCCTTCTTCCCTTCACCCAGCCTGGATAAGGAGCAGAGCAGGTGGCAATGCCCACCCTCTTCAACCTACCGGATTAAGCCACTGAGCAGGCGGCAATGCCCACCCTGTCTTCACTCTGCCGAAGTCAGGAGCCAAGCATGCAGCAATGGCTCCCTCCCTTCAACCTTCCGGAATCAGGAGCAGAGCAGGTGGCAATGCCTGCACCCCCTTCACCCAGCTGAGATCAGGAGCAGAGCAGGTAGTAAAGCTTGCCACCCACCTTCACCTGTCAGGATCAGGCGCGGAGCAGGAGGCAATGCCTGTTCCTCCCTTCACTCAGTGGGGAGAAGGTGGCAATACTCATCCCCCTTCACCCAGCTGGGATCAGGCTTGGAGCAGGTGGCAATACCTGCCCCCCTTCACCCAGCCACAGTCAGGTGTAGAACAGGAGGCAATGCCCCCCTTTACCCAGCATGGAGCAGGAATGGAGCAGGTAGCAAAGCCCACCACTCCTTCACATGGCCAAGATCAGGCATGGAGCAGATGAACATGTCCACCCCCTCCTTCACCAGCTGGAAACAGTGATGGATGATGAGTGGATGACTACCTGCCTGTCCTCCCTTTTCTAGAGCCCATTGTATTTTTTCCCCACAACGGGCTTTGTTGCTAGTGTGGATATATTTGGGAATACTCAGAAATCACATTTTAAAAGTCACAGCAACTTCTCCCCCCACCCCTGCCCTGATGCACCTTGGCAGGTTTCTCAAGCTTTCCAGGTAACAAGAGGAGGGAGGAAGCAGACAGCATTACTGTGTGTGTGTTTGTGTCAGTGTTGCTTGCTTGCAATATGCCATTACCAGGTCTGGCTGCTGCCTTGATATTACTGGCTTTCTAACTTGATTGCTGGGATTCTCTGGTCTGGTTGGTTTTGTTTGCTTTGTAACAGTAAGCTGAGGGAAGAGACCTTTGAGATGAAAGGCCTTCTGGACTGAATGATATCAGATGACCCCTACACTCTGGCTTCTCCTTGCCTTCTGGTTAAACTTTATCCACTACACTAACAATATAAAGGGGAGACATACGCCTTTATTCCTTGAATGGTAGTGTGTAGCTTTGTGTTCCTTAAAGGGCTTTGATTTGTGCCTATAATGTGGTTCTTGAGGTGATTGAAAACCCCTTTTCCACATGATTTTTTTAATTTGATTTGATAGACAGCACACAGATGGAACAGAACAATAAAAAAATTATTTACAGAAAAGTTGATGTAACAGTTTAACATTTGTGTGGAACAAATATTAAGACAAATGGATAACTGGCGTGCAACCCCACTCCCCAGAGGTTATCTCTTTCCTCCACTGGGAGTTAACTGGTTGAATCTGAGCCTAAGTTAACACAAACACACAAAAGCTTTGGGGAGAAAATAATTCCTTTTCCTCCAGCATTTAAGGTTCACAGCTGACAGGCTGACAGGCTTCTAGTCTGTATTAAGCCGCTGTTTTTAACTTTCAGAGAACCTGACCTCAGAAACTGTACCAGAATAGTTAGATTTTGGATGCTTATTTACTTCAGTACACAAAGTTCCTACCCTACCCATACCCAAAATCCTAACTAAAAGCCCAAAATAAAAGCTAGGATTGGTCCAGAGCCCTGGAGACAGGAAAATTTGGGGATGATTGCCACATTAGGTTAGGCTAAGGTTGTGTGAAGAGCTCAAGGTCACCAAACAAGCTTCCATGGCAGTGAGAATTTGAACCTTAGTTTCCCAGATCCTAGTCCAATAAGATGTCTATAAACTTCTACAGATTCTGTTACACTGTCTTTTTCATCAGGATGGAGATTCATTGTAACTGACAAACATTCCATCAAGCCAACTATGGTTGTTGGTATAATTACTGTATGTATGAATCAAGGAGTGCTTATGATCAGAAGAAGCTCAAATGGAAGCAATTGTCCAAAAAGGCAGCAAATGATTCAATACCTACTGTATGAACAAATGCATCATGAATGGGCTAACAGCTGAAATTTGTATAATTCTTAGTTTAAAGCACAATGAAATCAATACAATCGCTGATTGCCTAACCTAACATCTTTTACTGTGACATTTTTTTGATTTCCCACTGCACTGAACATTAACCTGTCAATTGGTTTATTTCTTTCTCATGTATATTGGCAATCTATAACATTAAGTAAGGATGACTCGATGGCACAGCATTTCCTTACATTTTCACAGAAGTTTCTAAATGCATAAGGCCAGGACCTGTACTCTGTAAATTCAGGTTACAGATAACATATACAGAGTATGTGTGTACATTTTGTATATACACATACATGCTGTGAAAGGGATTTGTAGCCTACATTTTTGTAAGATATAGACTGCATAGAGAAAGCAGCCTGTTCTTTCACACATCTCTGTGCAGTGAGTCAGGAAATTCCTAGAGACTTGAGGGTGGAAGGCAGGGTTTGAGAAGGGAGGGGCTGTCAAGCTAAGAGGAAATCAGACTGGCCTTTAGATATCAGCAGGGTTTTTTTTCAGCCAGAACGCAGTGGAACAGAGTTCCAGCACCTCTTGTGTCCAGTGGCCCTGCCCCCTGATCTCCAGACAGAGATCAGTTCCCTTGGAGGAAATGGACATTTTGTAAAGGGGCCCGTGTGTTTCTCTTTCATTTCCCTCTTGAGAGTTCCACCACCTCTTTTCCCAGAAAAAAAGCCCTGGATATCAGGCTAGACTTTAATTCACCTATGATTCAGGCTCTGGGAAAGCGGATCTCTTCTCAGGAAGGGGAAGCCATAGGGAGGCATAGCCATTTGCTCTGTCACCCTGGGGTGTTTGCTCAAACTGTCATCCTGTGATGGAGAAATTGATGTTTTCTTAGCTTTTTGGTGCTACCATAAAACAAGCTGTATGTGCAACGTGTCTAGAGTTCAGCTTGGTTATGGAGTCTGAGGGCCAAGCTACAAGTGACGAATGACACTTGAACGGCAAGTGTATTTCTCCCTGTTCACTTGCCCTCCACTTGTGCTCCACTCAATCCACTTGCCGTTCAAGTGTCATTCATCACTTGTAGCTTGGCCCAGAGAAGCCTGCTCCTAACTCACAAGGAGGGAGGGGGGAACAATGTCTAAAAACCTCTGCAGTCTTTTACGCTGTGTGGTTCATCTCTGATGAAGAAAGGGGGGAACATAGAGGAAGCTTGTTCCTACTCCTGAGGGCCAAACTACAAGTGACGAATGACACTTGAATGGCAAGTGGATTGAGTGGAGGGCAAGTGAACAGGGAGAAATACACTTGCCGTTCAAGTGTCATTCGTCACTTGTAGCTTGGCCCTGTGTCTCAAACAAGATGTGCACCAATCCTGAAGGGATGCTAATGTATTTTTTGTAACTCTCAAATGCTGTAGCTAGATATCAGTAATTTTCTTTTCTATTTAGCTGCTAGCTTAGTGTAATATACCCTCCTACATATTGTGTGCTTTTTGTATTTTATATTCCACTATAGTACAATAAGGATCCTTTAGTTAAGAACAAGCTGCATCAAAAGGTGCCCCCACCAGCTCACCTATCACTCAGCAATTTACTAGTACTTTGCTCATGTTCAGAGGTTCATCAATGTCCAAATGGCTGAATATGTTTGGGGGGGGGGGGAATTAAGGGACTACAGTCAGAGGGGAATGAGAAGTCTCCCCCCACAGTCATAATAGGATCTCATCAGGGTTTAATGTCATTCAGTTTACTCTCCAAAGCTGTCATTTTCTCCAGGGGAGCTGATCCGTGTAATCTGAATATCAATTGTAATTCCAGGAGATCCCCAGGTCCTGTTACCCAAATGGCCTATGGGTGTATGCTCTGGTATCAGCAGCATCCTCATGGACATGTTCAGAGTGCAAATAGGATAACCTGTTATAAAGATTGCCACCTCTTATCTGCCAGGGTCCCAGATTTGGGACAACAGTGCTTGGAATAGGAGTAAAAATTTCTCAAAAATAATAGGTGAGAATTAAATACAAAATGGAGGTTTTACCAGGGCTAGATAGATGAATAGCAATAAGTACACAGACTAAGAAACAGAGGTCTATAAAGATATAACAGAACAGTGGGGCACTGACAGAAGCAAACTCCATAGTAAAGAATGAAGCAAATATAAACAACGTTGCTAACATCCTAGGTAGTCCTAGTTCTAATATGACATATTAAGGTAAGAGAGGGCAAGCAAAATCATACGAGCTTGTCCTGAAGAATGTATTCCAAAAGATGCAATAGATATAGTGTGAAGGTGGACATCATGGTTGATGAAAGGAAATGACTTTGTTTGAGAAAGGAAGCATAGAAGAGGGGACATCAGTGTTAGGTTTATATCCTAAGAAGTATGTATGTGCATATAAAAGGGAAGGCAGATCCTGTTCATGTATTTAGGACCATGGTAAGATCAAACAACCAGAAATGATGCTTAAGGCTGCAGGGGAGGGGAGATGAGTAGGTAGATAATTCCATTCCCAGGCAGGATTCTTTGATGTACCTATAGTTCTTTAGTATGGAAGGAAGTCTCTTTTGGAGTATAGATTTCCCTATAGCATCTCATGGTACATGATTTTCTGTCTTAATTTCTAGCTTTGGTAAAGAAAAACTAAGGAAGTAAATCAATAGGCATACCCATTCTGGGGGCTACATTAGGGGTCTCAGCTTCTCTGGTGCTGAAAAATTATTTTGAAGTTGACACTGTTGCAGTGTTTCAAATATGTTGATCCAGAGCAATAGTGACACTGTGATGACACATCATCATCTGGAAGGTGGTAACCCTAATAGGACCAGCATTCATAATTAGGGGTGCTCAAACACTTTCAAATTCAGTTTGCATCCTGATTGCCAGATCTTACCATCAATTATTAAACAACTTGTTACAAAAAATATCTTTTAAAATTATCTTTGAAACGATTGGTTGGTTAAATGCAATCTATAGCTATGAAAGTACAAAAACATGCAATATATTGATGTATATAGAAATCATAGCAGTATAGTACTGTGCATATACAAAATAAGGCTCCAGGACATGCTAATACAATTATCAAGCAACCGAGCTACTGCACTGCTGCAAACTGGTGTGCAAGTAGATTGAGATATTTGCTGAGAAAATATTCATGTTTGTTTGTTTGTTTATAGTCCATCTTTCTCGCCGGAACCCAAGGTGGATTACAGAAAAAGTAATCAACACATGGGACGCTGCAATAAGCAATGCCATAGAATTTGATTTATAGAAATCTGAAAGCAATCAGAGATTAGAAGTTGGGACTGACTTTCTGCAATTCATAATGATCAAACACAGTAAGTTCAACTGTCTAACTTGTTCACAGTGAAAACCTTGGCAATCATATTCATAATGCATTGCTAACCACTCCCACAATCATGGAATTTAGTTGACTAGAGTAGAAATACATGTTACTAAGTACCTAGAGACACTCAAGTGCAGTATTGTATATGTAGTCCTCCATTCACATGCAGGCTGTTCTTGCTTGGCGCACGTGAAGGCTGCTTTCACAGGAGCTCCCTTTGTGTGATTGCATCTGCAAATGATTTTGGAGGGCAAAGCACCAATTCAGCTCTGTTTTCACAGTGAGAACAAGTACTGCAGGCTCCTTTGACTTGCCAATTTGCATTTCCTTAAGGTGTGAGAAAGTGTCAAGATCTGCATTTCAATGAATGGATGTGGGGGAAACTGGGATACTTTTGGTAGTTGAGCAGGAACTGATATTGAACGTGTGAACGTATTTTTTTTTAATGTATTCATGTGGGGCAAATTGAAGTGTGACTATGCAAGTGAATGCATGGAAAGTTAGAGGGGGGGACACATGAAATGAGGTTCACTTGAGCATCCTTAGGTATTTCCACCCTAAGTAGAGATTGTGTTAGAGGGATACCGGAAGGGTTCCCAAACTCTTCCTTCAGCACCCTGATACAGTAATTCAGGAGAAATTTTCATACTGTCCTCTAGATAGAGTTCTTTATTGTTCCTTCTTAATAGTAAACCAAAGTCCAAGTCAATCTGGGGAACACTTGAAAACTGCTGACAAAGGATGCAGGGTAGATCAGGCTAAGCCCTGAAATAGTTGTGTTACTTCTTTCCTCTTAACTATACTTTGCACCATGCTGTCTAATTTTGAAGTTCCCCTTCTCCAGCATTTAAAGGCAATATTTCCTGTTTCAAAACTATAATGATATACAGTAAGGTATGGATATAGATTCCAGGCCAGCTGATTGTGTGAGTGCATGCATGGTCATGTGATTTGTGCATTAAGTAAATTAATAATGATTTGTGTGTATTTCATCTTATAACTAGAGATGGGCACAAACAGCAATACGAACTAAAAAAAATCCACGAACAGCCCAATCAGCTGTTTGCGAACAAGTTGTTCGTGAGGCCCCATTCTAAACGAACAGGTGGTCTTTGCAAGACTTGTTTGTTGCTGTTCCTTGCTGTTCATCAAGCCAGACAATCTGGCACCTGCAATCAATTCCCTTGGCAACCGGAGGCAGGGACTGCCTGAACTCTGTCTGAACTCCCTGGAAACCCCAATCTAAGCCCAATTTAGCTTGATAGGCAGGTCTTCCTTTCAAGTGTGGAGCTCCAAATTTGTTACAAGGAAGCAAAGAGCAAGGGGGAGGGAGGCTCCCACTCTGGTTTTGCAGACAATGAGGAAGAGACAGTTGCTGTTGGCATTTTGAGAGAGAGAGAGGGAGAGTGCATTGGAGCTTGAATTTTCTTTGTGTGTGGTGGGATACGGATCTACCCCTTCAAGTTTCAGGGCTGCTGCCATGCTCTGGGGCCAAGCTATTATTTATGATTGGTACATTTCCTGCTGCCTGCTCAGGTAGGGTTTCTGGGAGTGGTGTGGTAGGGATCTTGATGGCTGGAGGAGAGCCTGATGGCCCTCACAAACAACCAACAATGAACATGTTTGTGAACTGGTCATGTTTGTCAATGTTCATTGTTTGTTGTTCATGGATGGCAATGATCAACGAACACTATGTTCATTTTTTTTCCATTCGTGCCCATGTCTACTTATAACCATCCCTAACTATCTATCTGCTTCTAATATTTTTTCACATAAACATTACAATTTTGTTAAACAGATTATTGTCCTTTCCTTCTTATCTCTTATTTTATACACAAATATTTCATTATGGCCTTCATTCCTGCCCATTTTACTGCTTGTCTCTTTTTAAATCATCAGATTGTTTTGTTTCCTTTTTTAAAAGTTAATTTGGTGCACTGATTCACCACAGATAGCTGTTACTGTCATAATTATTCACCTCCTGGATTTTTCTGTGTGCACAAAAACAATCTTGAGGTGAATGATTACAATGGGGGGGGGCACTAGAATAATGTTGAAAAGTGTGGATCCAAACTGAAGCAAAGCATCTACAGTGCACACAAAATTACACAAAATTAACTTTAAAAAGAAAACTATTTTGATTTGATGCATAAAAAGCAAACTATTTTGATCTAATGATAACCTTGGGCCAAACTAATTGAGTGCAGTTTTCTTTATATAGTACCAAAGTTTGCAGGGAAGGCATGGATAAGGTTATCTCTTTTGTGTTTTCCAGACTCCTTTAAGTGTCTAATACATTAATATATAGCTATGACAGTCAAAAGATGTTTCTGCTAAGAACTATACAGCAGCAACAAAAATGAAGAAAATTGCTCCATTTGGACACATTTTGCTTTATGAGATTTTAAATAAAACTGAATCTACTAAGAAGTTTTGCATGGACCAAAATCAGGAAACTATGCCTTCATGAATTTAGATAAGAGACTTGTTCAAAGGATTAGTCTCTGCAACCATTATATGGATGAAGAACCACAAAACCAAAGTCTTGTTTCTTTTAACCATCTTCTCTGACTCTGTAAAGCTTCCTGGATAGACTTTACTACCAACTCCCAACTATTATTTTCCTTATTCAAAATTAAGTTTTTAAATTTTTGATTATAGTTGAAGGATCATTACATATTGTTGCAAATAAGGCTGCCCCTCCACAAGGGAACCATGTATTTGCCAGGATAAATAATTCAGTTTTATATAAAAAATCGGGGCTCCTCAACTAGCAAGTATTTCCCCTGAACATTTTCACATGGGAGGTAGCCCACCTGCTGGAATGGTTAAAAGCCTTTTGCACTCAGCTTCCAGCAACAACTTCACAGCCAAGACTGATAAATTCAGATTTGCTGATTAATAACATAAGGCTATAGAACTTCATTCAGCCTATCCAAATAATTCAACCTCATACCTAGGAAACTTTCACTGGACCAACTTTAGCTGGTCCACTACATCAGTAACTCAATCACTCCTCCTAAAATCACCCTGTTGTCCCCTTTTTCACTTCCTACATCTCCTCACTACCCGTTACTCTTAATTTAATTCTGCTGTGGATTTTAAACTCTACTGCTCCAAATTTTATAAAAGAGGCATCTCAAGCCCCTCCAACTTTGAATCTGGTTTTCTTTTTTTTTCTTTTTTCTTTTAAATTTTATTGGATGGGTTCACAAACATACACAGAAATCATTAACATTATCTACCCCATAACAATTTCCCCATCCTTCCCCCTCTTTTCTAGTGACTCCCAGCAGTTTTCCATACCCAACTTAATCTAAAAAGTATATCATATAGATTCTTAAAGTCTATACTGTATATCTATATTATGCATACTAATCAAATCTCTTTATTCATCTTAACTATCTACACTTACTATATTACTTATCTTAATTAAAAATATAAAAATTATATAAGTATATAATAAGTACTACTAAATATACTAACTAAAAAAAGCTACATATATATGTGTAACATACTATTAGAAATTATTTTCTTCCCCCCCTGAAGCAAACAGTTCTCAATCGCAGAATTTTGTATTCTAAAACCATTTTTCCTTTTGTCTTTCTCATATAAGTCTTTTATCTGCATATATTGAAACCATCCATATTGGAATGGCAATTCATCATTGCCTTTAAGCAAATAATTGTTCTGCTTTATCTCAAGAATCTCTTTATATGTCAACCAGTCTTCCCCTGCATATTCTGTTCTTGGATTTACTACTTCCGCAGGGATAATTCACATTGGTATAGACTCTTCCATATATTTCTTATATTTGTTCCATACAACAAACAAACTTCTTCTTACGTAATGATGTAAAAACATAGAGTCTGCTTTTACTTTGTCATATCATAGATATGCATGCCATCCGAATAGTTTATTGTATCCTTCCAGTGCTAATAACTTCAAATGCTTCAATGACAACCATTCCCTTAACCAGTCCAAACATACCGCATCATGATATAATTTAAAATTTGGTAATTGTAGATCTCCTCTTTCTTTTGCTTCATAAAGTACTTTCATTTTAACTGTGGGTTTTTTTCCAGCCCAAACAAAATTTAAAATCATTCTCTGCCACTTTTCAAATTGTTTGCTATCCTTAACAACAGGTATTGTCTGTAATAAAAACATCATTCTTGGAAGGACATTCATCTTAATTACTGCAATGCGACCTAACCATGACAAGTTCATTTTGTTCCATCTGATCATATCTTTATCTATTTGTTGCCATAACTTGTCATAATTATTCTTATATAAATCAATATTTTTCGCAGTAACTTCCACTCCCGAGTATTTGACTTTGTTCACTACTTCACATTCCACCTTATCCATCAACTCCTTTTGTTGTTGTTTAGTCATATTTTTACACAGTATTTTGGACTTCACCTTATTTATTACAAATCCCGCTAAATCTCCAAAGTCTTTCATTTTCTTCATCAATTTTGGCATGCACTCTATTGGATCCTCACTATCACCATTATATCATCAGCAAAAGCTCTCACTTTATATTCAAATCCTTTTGTCCTCAATCCTCTTATTGAATTATCTTCTCTTATTTGCCTAAGTAAGATCTCCAATACCATTACAAACAGAAGTGGGGAAAGCGGACACCCTTGTCTTGTTCCTTTTCTTATGTCCAAATTTTTTGTCGCATCTGAGTTAACAACTATATTTGCAGATTGGTTTTTATATATTGCCTTTATTGCTTGTATAAACTTCTCTCCCATCTGCATCTTCTCCATTGTTGCAAACATAAAATCCCAGTTCAAATTGTCAAATGCTTTCTCCGCATCCACAAAGAAAAAGCCAACCTGCTTCCCTGGATTTTTATCATAATACTCAATGGCATTCAGCAACACTTGTACATTATTTTTTATTTGCCTTTCCGGTAAAAAGCCAGCTTGGTCTTCATCTATGAATTCCACTAACCAAGCCTTAAGTCTTTCCGCTAATATCTTTGCAAATATTTTATAGTCATTATTAGTTAGAGATATTGGTCTGTAATTCTTAACGTTACTTAAGTCTAATGTCTCCTTCGGTATCAATGTAATATTAGCCTCATTCCATGTATCTGGTATCTCAACCCCTTCCAATATCTTATTCATTACTTTTTGCATCATTTGTTCCAGATCCTCCGCGATCACTTTATAAAATTTTGCTGTAATTCCATCTGGTCCCGGAGCTTTGCCAACTGTAGTAGCTTGTATTGCTTGTAGCACTTCCATTATTGTTATCTCAGCACTAAGCTTCTCTTTCAGCTTCTCCGGCACCTTTGGTAAATCAATCATATCAAAGTAGTCTCTTATCTTTTCATAATCCACTATTTTTTTCTGATATAGCTTGGCATAGTATTTATAGAATGCTCTCTCAATCAACCCTTGATCATATAATTCCTTCCCCTCTTCTATAATTCTGCTTATTGTCCTTTTCTCTCTCTTTTTCTTTAATTGCCACGCCAAATATCTCCCTGGTTTATTAGCTCCTTCAAATGTTCTTTACTTCATTTTCTTCAACTCCCACTCCACTTCTTTATTTTCCATAGCTCTAATCTGTTCTTGCAGTAACTTTATTTAATACAACAATTTCTTTTTACCTGTACTCTTTTTCAGTTGTTGTTCTACTTGAATAATTTTTTCCTGGATCTCTTTTAATTTCACTTCTTTTTTCCTCTTCTCTCTACCATTTAAGTCCATCAACACACCTCTAATTACAGCTTTATAAGTGTCCCAGACCATGTGCATTGACACCCCTTTATCCACATTACACTGAATAAAAAACTTCGTTTCTTTTCTAAGCACCTCAACACATTCTGGGTCACTCAAAAGATCCTCATTAATTCTCCATCTCCATTTCTTATGTCTCATTCCAAATCTCCACATCACAGGATTATGATCCGAGCTAACTTTCGGTAATATATCAGTCTCTTTTGTAAACACTACCAGTTCTTTAGATGCCCAGATCATATCTATTCTGGAAAAAGATTGGTGACTAGTTGAAAAAAACGTATACTGCTTCGCTTTAGGATTATATTTTCTCCAAACATCTTCTAAGTTTTCTTGTTCCTGAATTTCAAAAAAGGACTTCGGTAATTTCCCCGTCCTCACTTTACTTGTTGATGAACTTTTATCCAATTGCAAATCTAACACTCCATTAACATCTCCAGCTATAATTACCTGATCATAAGTCCATTGCTCCATTTGTTCTCGTAAATCTTTAAAGAATATATCCTTGGAGCCATTTGGCGCATATAGCCCAAGTACCAAAGTTTTTTTTGCATTACAGGAAAATTCCACAGCCAGGTATCTTCCATTTTTATCAGACACTATTAATTTAGGTTGCAATTCTTCTTTTATATATATAACAATTCCCCTCTTTTTTGCTTTGTTGCCGAAACAAATTGCTTTCCTAACTTTTTGTTAATTAAATATTTAACATCTTGATCCCTGATATGAGTCTCTTGTAGACAAATCAAATTACTTTTTGTTTAGATAGCCAATATAACACAGCTTTTCGTTTAGAGGGTGAATTAAGTCCATTAACATTCCATGAAATTAATTTGTACTCCATAATTATAATCTAGATGAGCTAGGAAAGTCTTTTCCATTCTCCATCAGAAATACATCCATTGCATATTTCGATTTAATCACTTGTCTCCCTTATTGGAATTCAAAAGTCACTCCTTCTGGCAGCTCCCATCTATATCTAATTTCAGCTGCCCTCAGCTTCTGTGTCAAATCTCTATACTTTTTCCGATCCTGGAGCACTTTATGTGGTACTTCTTTCATGATTCGAATCCGAGTCCCGGCTATTTCCAGTGGAGTTTCAAAGCGTCTTCTAATAATTTCCTCCTTCATTCTCCTTGTGGTCAATTGGACAATAATATCTCTTGGTAGGTTCTTTTGTTCAGCATATTTTGAATTGACTCTATACACGATATCCAAATGGGTCATCATTTCCTCCTCTGTTTGTCCCCAAAATTTTGCCAATATTTCAGCTACTTGTTTAAGAGCAGATCCATCCATTTTTTCCGGGACCGACCTCATACGAATTTGTCTGTCCATTGCTTTGCATTCCATCATCACCATTCTTTCGCCCATAGCCACAGTATCTGTCTGTATAGCCTCCGTTTTTTTCTCCCCATCCTGCACCATCTGTTGTGTTTCTTGCACCTTTTGTTGGGTATTCTGTAAATCTGTTTTTATTGCCTCCATCTCTTTTTTAACTTCAGTAATCTCTGACTTAATCGCTTCTTTCATTTCCGTCATTAAGTTTTGCTGTAATTATTGTATCATCTCCCAAATCTCTTTATTTCCCTGTTATTTTCTATCCAAATTCTCAATGGCAACCTGCCAGTCCTTTTCTTTTTTGGAGGCCATCGGACTTGCCTTGGGTCCCCACGAATCAGCTCTCTTTCTTAACTCCGTCTTCTTTTTAATTCAAGTCTCTATTTTTATATATCAAAATTTTTAAATGTTTGCCCTCAGTTAAAATGGCGATTGAGGCTTCCCTTACCCTTAAAATGTCGGGTGATGTTTCTCTATGATATAAAATGTCGGGTGATCTTTCTCTATGGTAATACTGTCACATCGATGGTCTTCCCTTACTTTCAATGGTGAATCCTTTGCTTCCGTTTCCTTTCCCTTAGTTCCAATGGTGGGTACTTCACTTCCTCTTCCAACTTTATTTTTCTTCCGGGTCTTCCTGGTCTTCCTGACCTCCCTTGCCACACTTTATCTCCTCTCCTCTACTTCCTGTCTCGCGTCCCGCCTTCTGATTCCCACAATCCACCCACCGCGTCGCTATCTCCCCAACCACAGGTATGCAAAACAATATTCTTCTTAGCTCTTTTTAACTTTTTCTCACTGTCACAACTCAAATTAAACTGCTCAGTCTTTTAGTATAGTTTTTCAGCTTGGTAACTCAGTCTTTTGTTCTTTTAAAAGTTTGGTCTTTATTCAGTAAAACAGTCCGTTGGGGGAGATGGTAATCTTAACTTAGCATAAACTTCTTGGGATGTACTCACTGCTTCAAACGTCCAATTCTGTTCAATTCCATTCCCAAGGCTTGGGGAACAACGAGCCTATGTCAATTTAATGACTCCCAAAGCTGCTGCAGAGATTTTGGCCGCCCTTCTCCGAGGAAGATCTCAAGGCTTGGGAGGAAAGCCCTTAATTCAGAGCCTCCCACCCGCCAAGACCCTTCACTCTCAGGGCAACAAGCATTCCTGCCGGATTTCTGACTGAAATTCGGAGGCTGTGGGTGATCTGGGTGCCCCACCAGCCCAAAAAAACAGCACCTCGGTTGATCTGGAGTTCCGAATCACATCGGTCTCGCCATTACCCCAACCAGAAGTCTCTGGTTTTCTACCTTAACCTCCTTTGCCAATGTTGTATTGGCTTGCTTTTCTGATCTTTGCCTTTTGGGGTGTTTTTGGTTTTAGAATTTTTCCTTCATCCTGGACCAGTCTTTCTTTTTCCTTCCCAAGATCTCAACTCAACAGACTCTTCTCTTCCTTTCACTCTTTATTTCCACTTAGCTTTCCCATTCATCCCCAATTAGGCAACAACAGAGGATAGTATAGCTGGGACTTGGGTAAGGTAGTCTGACCCTACACAGGAAGAAGATGATTGCCTAACTCATTGGGTAAAAATATGGTGTAGAATATCCTCTAGTGGTGTATCTTCATGGACATAGCCTTTCAGACAGAGTAATTTATGATCTGATAGACCTAGAATTATGGATTTCCATTCTTCATCATGGTATGTATTAGCCTTGTGGCTGAGAAAATGTGCAGCTGCACTCAAATGAGTAATTGACAGAAAACAGCACATAAGATAAACATAAACCTGCTGTATCAGATATGTCCTCCTCTTCAGAGAAGCATCAGCATAGATACTCTATTTCTGAACCAGTTCTAATAGTGGAGTACTTTTTGATGTGGTTGCCATGTTTCTCATTTCTTGGTGAATTGTCCTTCCTTTCTCCTGAAAGATCATATATGTACTATCCAATTGTTCAAACTTCTGGCTTCCTCACACATTTCCAAAAATAGAGACAATTTGATTTCTTTTGTTCCCTTCTCCCTTTGTTCCAGAATTTCTCTTTGCCCTCTGTTCTACTCTCTCTGAAAAGATTTCTGGAATTATATCATGTACAGCTTATTGTAACATTCAGGCCATTTAGTTCAATTGCATCTTTCCCTCTCTCTAAGGGTTAAGCAAGACATGCAGGTTTTTAAAGAGCTGGGTCTGAGTTCCCCAGAACCAACTCGAGTTTCCTGCAGCCACACAGCAGCTTTGGGGAATGGCTATTAAAAATAAAGGAGAACCCAAACGGCCTCAGAATGCCTCCGAAGGGGGAGGAGGGGCTCCTCCTGCTCCCCTCAAGCCATTTCCCTGTGTCACAACAGCAGGGGGGGATTTTTTTTCTCCATTTGTACTGCTCAACATGCACAGAATACTCCACATGGAGAAGAAAAAAGGAGGAAACTTCCCTCTATGTTATTTTGACTGAGAGAAATAGCTTGAGGGGGTGGGAAGAGCCCCTGTTCTCGCCACAAAGGCATTCTGAGGCTGTTTGGGCTCTCCTTTATTTTTTGACAGCCAATCCCCAAAGCAGCTTGTGTGACTTCAGGGAACTCAAGTTGGGTCTGGAGAACTCAAGCTCAGCTCTTTAAAAACCTGCACATCTAGCTTGATCCTGAGTTACTGATGCACACGAACACTGCTAAAACACTTCAAAACTCCTTGCTGGTGTGATTATTTGTGCAGTATTTTATCAGTGTGCACATGTACTCCTGTCTTTTGGTCAACATCACACATAAAGGATCATGTATTAGTGTTTTTCCCCCAAGATGCACATGTGCATTAGTAATGTACAGAGGGAAAAGATCCAGATGAACTCAAGGAGCAGAAAGCTGCTATGAACTATACATGCATAGTGCTCTGTACTTAATTCAGAAATAAAAAGAAAAGGTGAATTGTTAATGCATTCATTCCCTCTCAAAATGAAGATCAAGTAATGTAAAACACCAAAACCCAGAGAGAAATTCTGATGAAGAGATTTTGGTAAATATCTCTACCCATTTGCTCTTCTTTTTATGTTTCTCACTAGGCTTTAAGATTTTTTTTTTTACTTTTTAAACTATTTGGCTTATCTTCTCACAATAAATATCATTAAAACCACACAGTACACTTCAAATATTACTTCATATTTCTTTGGAAAGAAGATGAATGCCCAAACAAGGAAATTTGGAAAGATAAGATGGTAGAATATGCAGTGATGGCAAAACTGACGAGTTATATAAATAGAAGACCAATAAGTGAATTTGAAGAGAAATGGGGGAATTATTTTGCTTATAAAGAATGAAATAAACAAGAGGTTGCAGTTCTATAAAGTACCGATTTATTGTATATAGCTTATTAGTGCTTATAGTCTAACAAGGGGAGAAAGGTATGAATATATAATTAAATATTTTATTGCTAACTGCTAAAATAGTTTGAAGATCTGGAAGCATTGATAATGTTAGGGACAAGTAGAGAAGATGACGATCCCTATATTAATCAGTTACGTAAAGAGTTAAGATGAAATAGTGCAGCAATTACGGAATGAAGTTTATATATTGATAAATACTGAATATAAAGCTATGGTAAGATGGAAATGGTCAAATATTAGGGATGAGGTAGACTGCATAATGTATTTAGTTTGTGAAGATAAAGGAGAAAATAGTAGCTGGAATAGTATATGTATTCTTTATTTTAATACTGATTAACTCTGATTAAGATATGTTTTGCATACTCTGTATTTTAATAACTCTTGTAGTGCAAAATCTTACCCCTCCTTTGATCCTGTAACTCCCCCTGTTTTTTCTGTACCCTTTTTATTTTGGAAATATTAAAATTTCAAACAAAAAAAAATTACTTCACATTTCTCTATATTAGTTCTTGGTGTCAGGAATATCACTTAATTACTGTAAAACAGCTGACACAAATTTAGTGACTCATAAGTAAACATTAATAGTCTAATTTCATGGCTTTCAGAGAAGGCAGAAAGATTTAGTAACTCTGCAACCTTGAACAAACAACTGTGGCAGCAGCATTAAGAATCCTATTTCTTGAAAGGGAGGCAGAGCCATCCAGTATAGGCTCACTTGTCATGACAAGCTTTCTCTGAAATTCTGGTTGGAGACTGAGGCAGGGACAGATTCAGGTTGGTTTTAGTATAATATCAAAGATGCTATGCCACTTATGATGTAAGAATACAAGAAGAGCCCTGATGGATAAGACCAGAAAGCCATCTAGTACAGCATCCCGGCCAACCTGCTGCCCTAGAGGGCCAACAAACAGGCATGGAGGCCAAGTACTGGTATTCAAATGTTTGTTGCCTCTGTTTATGGACATTCCCTTTAGTCACTTCGTGCAATAGCCATTGATGGACCCTCTCTTCCATGAATTTTTCTAATCACTTTTTAATGTCATCTCTGCTAGCAGCCACCATTATGCTCACTAGCATCGAATTCTTCAATTTAGTAGAGAGGTTACCAAGGGTAGTAGCCGTTGGAAGATATTGTTTATATAGCAGAGCTGTGCAGCATTGAAGTAGGGATAACATGTCCCTTGGTGGGGGCAGGATCCTCCGCCCCCAGGCTCTGCCCCCTGCCACCACTCACCTGGTCAATGGAGGAGAAAGGCCCAGGGAACAGGCCCGTGATGTAAAAAAACTCCCAAACCAACACACAGCAGGCACACTGCAGTTGGGAACAATGACATTCTTCTTTAAGTGATACCTGGCAGTGGGCATGCCCAGCGGGCAAGTTTCACAGGGGCCCTAGTACTATTAGACATGACTACCAAAGCAATTCTCTTTGGACTGATGACAGTATGGTTGCAGATTTATTTTATTTATTTCATGAATAGCCAACCCTTATCATTGAGACTCAAGACAAATTCTAAAATTTAAAAAATAGTTCAATCAAACAGCAAGAAAGAACCTCCAATAAACAATGCAGTAGGAGTGTATGGATGTGAAAGTTGGACAGTGAAGAAAGCTGACAGGAAGAAAATTGATTCATTTGAAATGTGGTGCAGGAAGAGAGTTTTGCAGATACCTTGGATAGCCAAAAAGATAAATAAGTGGGTATTAGATCAAATCAAGGCTGAATTCTTCCTAGAAGCTAAAATGACAAAACTGAGGCTATTGTACATTGGTCACATTATGAGAAGACAAGATTCTCTGGAAAAGTCAATAATGCCAGGAAAATTAGAAGGTAGTAGGAAAAGAGGAAGGCCTAAAATGAGATGGCTTGACACAATAAGAGAAGCCACATCCTCCAGTTTGCAGGATCTGAGCAAGTCTGTTAATGATAGGACATTTTGGAGGACTTTCATTCATAGGGTCACCATAGATCAGAGGCAACTTGAAGGCACATAACACACACATAGAACTGGGAAATAGTGCAAACAACAACAGAAATAAGAATGAAAAGAAAAACTATTGTCTTGACATTACAGGCCATAATGCAGAAAGTGAATCACAGCAGTAAAATACAATTCTGTAAAAGGAAGATGATTTATACAATAAACTTTGCATTAGACTATTTTCTTATTTCTCCTGAATTGATTGATTTGGTAAATTATCTTGGAGTGAGGAAAACTATTGCTAATGATCATCTGCTCTTGCCTAATAATGTCTGTGTTCAAAATAGTCGCTTGATACCCATTTGTAAAAATCATAAATTGGACCAGTAAAACAGAGATTTGAAAACTAAACTTTGGACATTTTCACACTACTTACTTGCTTTTGGAACATCACGAAATGTAGCGCAAAAAACGCGGAAGATAGCATCTTCTCACGAGAGTTTTGCACGACATTGTGCAAAACTCTCGCGAGAAGGCGCTATCTTCCACAGTTTTTGTGCTATGTTTCACGATGTTCCAGAAGCAAGTAAGTAGTGTGAAAATGCCCTTTGTATAGATCTCTGATGTTCTCATATAAATGTCGTACCCTTAAGAGAGAAATTATCTCAGGACCTTGTGTAAAGGACAATTGCTATAAGTTAGAGCAAATTTATTCTCACTTGCTGTCTGCTTATTCTAAACTGATTTACCAAGATAAGGCCTCAAAAATTATAAAAAATAGCTGGTTTAACCTTGAGTGTAAGTGTTTTAAAAAAGATTGTGATTAGGCACTTATGAAATATAGACGTGCTAGCTCTTCAACTACATTACAAGCTTTTCTGGTTCTGGAAAAAAACATAGAGACAAGGTATTTGCAGAAGTAAAGAAGAAGCCTGCCTTAACAATTGGCAAAAGCTAAGCAGAGCAGCTAGAAATAATGGAAATCGGAGTGAATTCTGGAAGTTTGTTAGTTCTGTTTTACATTCCAGGAGTCCATTCTTATTCCATTTTTCTTTGTATATATCTGGGAGGAACATTTTGCTAATATTTTTACTAGTTCTTATAGTAACTCTGATTACCAGAACAGTTAGAATCTAGTGGAACTACTGGAGTGGCCCCCTGTTTGACCACCTGAAATCAATTTCTTAATTTCTCAAATGAAGACTTGGAAGGTCCCTGGTGCAGATCGAATTCCCCCCAGAACTTTTTAAAGCCAATATTTCTTGGTAGAAGGATATACTGGCAACTTGCTTTACTCAGATAAATGTGACAGGAGTTACGCCACCATTGTAATACCAGTCTATAAGAAGAGGGACAGAGCAGACCATCTAATTACAGGCCAATTAGCCTTCTATCAGGCAGAGAAGTTCTATGCCCTGTAGACATAGGCACAAATTGAAATACGAAATCCCAATCTTAGCCCACATAACCTTGATAGGCAGCTCTCCCTGCCAACTGGAGAGCTTCCATTCTGCTCTATACAGCAAAAATCAGCAAGGAGCAGGGGGTTAATCCCCTAGGCAACTGAGGAGATGGGCCTTTTGTAGCCATGGGAACACCAATCTCATCCCTCCAAACCCTGTTAGGCAGATCTGTCTGCCAACCAGAGACCTCCTGTTCTGCTTTATGTGAGCATTTCTTATATAAGGCCTTGTGCTTCTACCTCGTGCTTTTCAGTTCCAGTAGACAGAGGGAGAGGGAGGACCTGTTGCTGTGATTTGGAGTGAGAGAGTGGAATTGGAAGCTTTTGGCTGGATTTGCTGCTGCTTTAAGAGACTGAAAAGCCTCTTATTTTCAGTTCTTGGCCTTGCTGGGAAGGTTGTTGGGTGAGAGTGCCTTCTTTCCTCCATGACACTCAACCCCAGTCTCAGGGCATTGCCTGGCTCTGGGGCCTAACTTAACTGAAGCCTACCTTTTTTCCCTTTATTTTTCTTTGCTTATATTCTTATTTAGAGCATTTGTTCTTGCTGGCTTGTTGGGTGGGGGTGGGTGGAGAAGAGCTTGCTGAAGTCTCCGTGTGAGTTTGGTATCTCTGGGTATGAAGGGGGTGATTGAAGTGCCCTGATGTCTCATGAAACGAATGAATTATTTCACAAAACAGGACAATTTCGTGAAAGTTCATGATTCGTGGAATGTGACGAAACACAAAATGCTCGTTTTGTTTTTTTCCCCATTTTGTGCTCATCTCTAATGCCCTGTCTCTCTGTTACTGACTTGTGGATTGGCTGGAAACTAATAAAATCCTGGGGATGGAACAGACTTGTTTCAGGTGAGGGGCTGGTACAGATGGTCATCTTTCAATATTATAGTTCTTAATAAATATAGAACCAAGAGCTGGGGGGTTCTCACTGCTGCTTTCATGGATTTGAAAGTGACTTTTGATCCTGTACTCCATGCTAGATTGTGGTACAAGTTAAAATTAACGTTTTTTGGCTTTGATTGTAATTCTGTATTCTAATCCCACTGCACAAATCCACAATGGGGCAGATGAACAACTTTCCAACGTAATCTTATTAAAGCAAGCATGTGTCAGGAGCATGTGCTGGCCCCTTTATTGTTTAATGTATATATTAATTATATGATTTCAACTGTTTTCACCCAAGATTGTTGCTCTCCATCTACTGCTAATGTAAATGTTCCTATTTCATTTTTTGCTGATGATGCTGTTCTCCTATCAAGAGCGACAGCAGGACTGTCCTCTTCATGTCTAGAAGAAAGCCTGATAGTTAACTATGAAAAATCCAAGGTCATTGATTCAATTGCCCTTAATTGAAGTCTCCTTAAATTCCTACATCCCGTATCTGGAATTCTGAACAGCGTAGTGGGAGTGGCTCTCTGAGCCAAATTGCGACAATCACCTCTTGAAGCTCAAGCTTGGCTGAAGGCTTTTTCCCTTAAAGACATAATTTTACACCCTAACATCCAAGAGAGATTCCTCAGTTTCATCAGAGAGGACCCTTATGCTTCTCATTGATATAAACTTGTAGAGCAATAACTTTACTTCCTTAACCTTCCCTTATACTCCTTTCATTCAATCTTTAGTCAGGAAGCGATGAGAACGATTAAGAAACATTTAAGTATGAGTGTCATAGAATTTACTTGAAACTGTGTGTGTGTGTGTGTGTGTGTGTGTGTGTGTGTGAGAGAGAGAGAGAGAGAGAGAGAGAGAGAGAGAGAGAGAGAGAGAGAGAGAGAGAGAGAGATCTTTAGTGGACTGGTAGCACTAGCACTGTGGCAATTTTGGTGTCATTTGGTTGGGGGGGAAAACAGCAACTCACACACACCCCCTGATAGTTTCCCACAGCAGACATGGGACAAGGGACATTACTTTGTGAACAGAAAAAAAACAACATATGACAACAAGGATATATGGCAGATATACAGTTTTCAGCAGAAAGTTGTGTGTGTTGTCAGTCACTGTAAGTGTAGGAAAATAAAATGAGAGCAGACAGGTTTGTCTGTTTTTTAACGTTGGTGGCTGGCTGATACTCTCTTGCTAGGTTACTGCTTAACTGCCAATTTAGGAATCATTAGAGAGAAATAAATCTGTGCAGTGAGGCACCTGCTTTGTGGGTCTGTATTAAATCAAACCAATTTGTTTGATCTGATTGAAACTTAGGGAGTCTTTAGATTAGAGGAAGGACTATGTTCTGTGCAAATTGGGTGCTATTATCTTAATAATAACAATAACAACAACAACATTCGATTTACATACCACCCTTCAGGACAACTTAATGCCCATTCAGAGTAGTTTACAAAGTGTGTTATCCTCATGACAATCACCTTGTGAGGTGGGTAGGGCTGAGAGAGCTCCTAGAAGCTGTGATTGACCCAAGGTCCCCCAGCTGGCTTCAAGTGGAGGAGTGGGGAATCAAACCCAGTTCTCTAGATTAAAGTTCCATGCTCTTAACCACTACACTAAACTGACTCTATAAAATCTTTATAAACAGTTGCCCCAGACCCTCATAGACATTCCTGAAAAACCTGATTTGAAACCCAAACTGGTAACATCCTGCCTGGAATTAAGCAATCATACATTGCTTCATTGAACATATAGTCAAGAACGATATACAACCAAAAAATCAAGTATACCAAACCATGATGTTATGAAAATTTGATACGAACACTCTTGACTATACAACCTTAGTCGGATCTCACACAACAACAAATGATGTGCGCAAACAACTTATTCAATAGTTTGGTTCACCACGATACATCTTATCCTCCTGAACAATCAACAACAAAATAAAGCTTTCAATCTCTTGTAATATTGAAAAAATCCACGCAGATAACCTAACTGAGTTACTGACGCAACAGACATATAATTAGAGGTGGGCATGAACAGGGAAAAAAAACAAACACAGTTGTTCATTGCCATCCACGAACAGGGAATCACAAACAACCACAAACATGACCCTGTTCATGAACATGTTCATGGTTGGCTGTTCATGGGAGGGAGGGGGGAGACTTGGAAGGGATGAAAGTTATCTGTGCCATTTGCAAGTGGTGTGGAGAAACTCCTTCCCTTCAAAGTCTCCCTCCTTCCAGCTGGCTAGAAGGAGGGGGGAGACTCTGAAGGGAAGAAGGTTCTCCATGATTGTTTCCCTCTTTCCAGCCGGCTGGAGGGAGGGGAGACTCTGAAGGGAAGAAGGTTCACCATGATTGTTTCCCTCCTTCTAGCTGGCTGGAGGGAGGGGGGGAGACTTTGTCAGGAAACCCCTGACAAGCGGCTGAGTTGGGGGTGAAGTGCCCCTCTCCCTGTTGCTGTGCAGCAACAGGGAGAAGGGCATTTCACCCTGGCAGGCTGCATTCAGCTGCTTGTCAGGGGTTTCCCTGACCAGCAGCTGAGTGGGGGATTTAAATGTCCCTCTTCCTGCGCTGTGCAGCAGCAGGGAGAGGGAAATTTAAACCCCGGCAGCCTGCAATCAGCCCTTGTCAGGGTTTTTCCTGACAAGCGGCTGAGTCAAGGGTAAAATATCCCTGGGCTTATCCAGGGCAACAGGAGTTCAGACAGAGTTCAGAAGGTCCATGCCTACTGTTGCCAAGGGAATTGATTGAAAGGTGCCAGACTGTCTGGCTTGACAAACGGCTGATGAACACCATGAACAGGGCTTGGAACGAACACATGTTCTTCTGGAATGGGGCCTCATGAACAGCTTGCTCGTGAACAGCTGATTGGGCTGTTTGTGGCTTTTTTTGTCCGTATTGCTGTTCATGCCCACCTCTACATATAACACAGGAATGTCAATTTTGTACCTTGTAGCAGCTTGTTTTATTATTATCTTTTTATTATTTTTGTTTTTCTTTAATGTTATCATTGTTTATAAGAAGTTAATATCAATTAAAATAAATTTTAATAAATGCTTTAATTTTTTTTTAAAAAAGAATTAAACGATCATGGTAAAATCTCCCTGTCTCCAAATCCCAGATCCAAAATTATAATGATTTTTTTTTTCCTCAGCTGTAGTGGGAACAGAGATGTCGTCTTATGATATCCAAATTTCTATAATGAGAATTTGCAGTGTTTTCCCTTTATAATTACAACTACACCTGCATTTGACATAAACCCAAAAGGAAGAAAGTGCAACAGTGGATGAAGACTCGGGACGAATCTAACAAGACATCTGCTAAAAGCTCATTTTAAAGTTTACCCCATAGGAGTGATGGTGGTGAAGAAACTATACTGTTCAGCCACCATTGCATCTGCACAGTGTACATCAGTAAAGCTATTCCAGGTGGTCCAGAATTTCAATTGGTGCAGATTGCTGGAGTGAAGATGTTGACTGGAGATGGCCATAGGGACCATATCACTCCAGTCTTGGTCCATCTACACTGACTCCAGATTTGTTTCCATGCCCAATTTGAGGTGTCGGTGTTGAGTTTTAGAGCCCTATACAGTTTGGAACCAGCAGCATACTTTAAGAAATAACTACTACTCACATATGATCATACCTCCTCAAGTTGGTCAATCTACAAAGTGAGAGCCACCACAGAAAATGCAAGTGAATGGGCAGTTGCCAATCTTACCCATTCACAAGAAGAAACTTTTCAAAGGTTTTGCTCTGAATTTTTTTGTTTATTTAAAACATTCCTATGCCACCTTTCCACCCAGATAGGTTCTCCAAGGTGGCAAACAACCAAACATTAAAACATTTTAAAAATTAAAATAACAATTAAAATACTTAGGAGCAAAGCTGTCATGGTGCAATTCTGCAGGTATGTGGGTCTCAAATGATGAAGAACTTTGTAGGTGATAACAAGTGCCTTGAATTGAACCAGGTAGCCAATGAAGTGACTGAAAGATCTGGAGTTTCCAAGTTGACTTTAAGGCAGACTTATGTACATTAAAGTAGTCAGGCCTTCAGGTAACCATAGCAGGACTCCACATGTCTAGAATGGCTGAGTCAGGTGGAGACCCATCTTCTGGGCTAAATGAAGTTGATGGATTTTTTTGGGGCAGTTCCGTTAGCTTGCTTCTCCAACACTAATACTGGGACTAGTATAAACCCTAGGCTCTTAACTCAGTCAGAAAGTGTAAGCTGGATCCCATCCAATGTGTCAGTCAAGACCTCAGCCCTTTCAAATAGCATTACCTCCATCTTGTCATGATTCATTTTCAACTTGTTCACCCTTAACCAATTAACCATAGCAGTAAGCTACTGCTTCAAGACCTCTACATAATCACAAGGTGAATTCTATAAAGAGATATAAAGATGTCATCAGCATATTGGTGACAGCCTGCTCTAAAACCATGAATAATATATTCTAAAGGCTTTACAGAGAAATTTAATATCAGGGGGTATAAGGCCTAGGAATTGCCTACTTCCCTAAGAAAATACCCAGCCACTCCAGTCACCTTTGGAGGCCCTGTTTCAGGTGATTCCACCATCTGAGACTAGATAGGTGACAACTAGAGGGGAACATGAATCGGGAAAAATCTGAACCATGTGGTTCATGATTTGTCATGTTTCACGAACCACAAACTGTCATGAACTAGCCCTGGTTTGCGAACCAGTTCCTTTGGTTCATAGTTTGTCACTTCCCGAGGCCCTGGAACAGCCCCCTTCACAGTCAGAGATGCCAAACTTTCAGAAAATCTTCAGCAGGCTCTCCTCTGGCCACCCTACATGTTTGGCAAAGATTGCATTTCAGATGTCCAAGTTATATACCCCCCCAAGTGGGTGCCCCCAAGAAAGTACCATTAGATATAATGGGAGCCAGCCATGAATGCCAATTGACTTGTGTCAGGCTCCTGGCCAGGTTCATTGGATTCTGGGGGTGGCACACCCTCCAGGTTGGCCAGGGCAGTGGCTAGGGCTCAAGGAAAGCTTCAGATATGGAGGGAGGAGGGGGGTTGGAGACACCCTGGATTCCTCTCTCCCTCCATTGGGACATTTGTCACACACTCATCACTCACTCACTTCATACTACCCATCACCAGCTCCTTGTCCTTGCCCACCTTTATATGCCCCCCTTGACACCCTCTCCCAGTCAAGGAGATGTTCTTGGAGACAGGAATATTATTTTCAAGGAGAGAAGGACAGAGACAATCTATGAGAGGAGATTAATCTTGGGGGGAAGGAGACCTTGAGGAAACAGCATTGCATTCCATAGTGAGGAGCATATGAGCCTGGCAGTGGCTCAGACTCTGGGGTGGGGTCAGAGCCATGAAACCCTCAGATAGCTGTTGATGGGGGGGTGCAAAGTTAACTTCCAATTTGGGGAAACCTGGATCTTCACTCCCCAAGGTCCTCAAGGTCAATCAGCATGGGGAAGTTGATCCACCAGGGCTGGGTCCAGGTATGAGCAGCGGGCACAGAGCAGATCTCCCAGGTGGGAGAATACCTGCTCACTCTGGACACTGGTAGGGGGGCAGGAGAGGAATTTCATAGCCACAGAGGACAAGTTTGGCCAGATGACATCTTTGTGCGCCCAGTTCTCTAGGGGATTGGAGTCCATAGCTGGAGCTCAGCATTGTGTATGGCAATGCTGCCCTTTATATGGAGGTTGTAGATGCAGGCCAGTCTGTACAGCCTCGCTTGGCAGAGAGGATGCAAGCAGGTTGCCACACCTGCCTGCAACTCCTCAACAAGTCCCCAATCCTGGGAAGAAGGGCTTTCCCCTGCTCCAGTTCTTTGGCTAGTACCTGGTCCAGCCCGTGGATCTGGGGGATGGCATGTAGAAGCAGAGGAGGTAGGTGGTTTCCTGAAACAACTTCAGGGCATGGACCATTTGGGAGAGGGCTAGCCAGTTCGTGGAGCTAATGCTGAGCTCCTCTCCCTCCTGCAAAACGGACACAGAGGACATGATATCCTGCACCACATTTCTTTGCTCCAACAGACGAGCTATAATTACTTAGGTGGAGTTCCAATGGGTGGGCATGTCTTCGAAGAGCTGGTGCTCAGGATGTTCCTCCTCCCCCTGCCTCTTGTGCAGCTGGCAGGAAGAATGAATGCTGCAGGAAAAGTAGGCTGCCAGATGCTGGCAGCAGTCCAACAAGGCATGCATTTCCAATGTTCCCTGGTCCCAGGTGGCCTTAATGATCCTACTCAGCATCCCTCATGACCAGGTGCAGCTTGTGCACCAAGCAGACAATGTCCTGAAGGGATGCATCTTTCAGGGCTGCCACCATGTTTCTACCAGTGTATGTGACCATGTAGCCATGGACAACATTGTCCATGGGCACCCACTCCCTCAGTCCAGTTTTGATCATGGCAGCAATGTTCCTCCCCCCATGTAGTCCTCATCCATCACCCATGCCGGGAGCAGAACAACTCTGTAGCCTGGCAACAGGGTTGTCCCCTCCTCCTGGGGCCCTGATTTTACCCTGGTGATCTGGAGGCCCTCCAGTTGCCACCAGTGGGCAGTTAGGGTGAGGTAGCTGTGCTGAAGGCTGATCCACAGGTTTGCTGTGAAGTTCATGATTTGCCCTTGTGTTCTAGACAGCTCATTATGGACCAGCTCTACCACAGAACGGTAGACAGATGGCAAGACTCACTGGCCAATGGTCCACTGTGAGGGCATGGCATACTGGGGGTGAAATTATGCAGCACCCACCAAAAGCCCACACCCTCCACAATGGACAAAGGTAGTCTGTACATGGTAATCATCTCTGCCATGACATGAGTGTCCACCTCCTATTTCTTTTACTTAGCAGTGCCACTGACCCTTAGGGAACAACTTCCTGAAGGGTAGCCTGGCTGGAAGTTCCACTCCCACCCACAGCACCCTTGATGCAAGTGTGAGACTTCTTCCTCAGGGTGGACTTCCATTCCATTCCCCTCCCCATTCTCCCTGCTTAGAAGCCCTCTTCATCCCTCTACTGGATGTTTCTTCTTGCTCTGGAGGCAACAGACTTGGGTGGTGCTTTTGCAGATGCCTGTGGAGGGTGGTAGACAACAGGTGCTTGGGGACTGAGCCCCTATGCACCAGGACATCACAGGCCCAGCAATGCACCACATAGGGGTCACTGGGGAAGGTTAGGAAGTAGGGGTGTGCTCTTTGGCTTTCTGATTTGGAAAGATTCGTCATTCCTGAATTGTCCATAGCATTGCTGAGCTGATTCGGGAATCCTGAAGCAAAGCCTCCCAAAGTGATTTGTATCACTTTGAGAAGTTTTGGGCAAAGAGCAACACTTTTCTTGCCGCTTGCAAGCAGCAAGAAAAGTGTTGCTTTCAAAACACCAGCTGCTTTACAGCTGATGGGAGAGGATTCCCATCTCATCAGCTGAAAAAAGCCTTTTAAATTCCAGCTGCTTTTTTTCAGCTGACAGGAGGGGGATTTCCCTCTCATCAGCTGAAAAAAGCCTTTTAAATGCCCTTTGCTTTTTTCAGTTGATAAGGGATCTCCCTCCCATCAGCTGTAAAGTGGCCAACATTTGAAAGCAACACCATTTGCAAATGGCAAGAAAAGTGCTGTTTTGAGCTTTGATGTGTTCTGTAAAGATTCCTGAATCTTTGCAGAGCATACCAAAGCATTTAAACACCCAAATCCTGAATTGTTTTCCTGCCTCAGGTAAACTCAACATGGGAAAACTGAATTTTTTTCAGGAGTACACCCTTATTAGGTGGTGCTGCCAAAATGTGGGCCTGTAACGGGGTCTGGGACGGTTGGCATGTGGAAGAGCTGGATGTTTCTCCAAGATCTCCCAATGTACCAAGAGATCTCTCCTCCTACTACTCAAAAAATGTTAGGAGCTGCTGTTCCTCTAGCAACGCTGATATCTCTTATGTCTCCTCCTCCACCCCCACAAACAGATCTTGAAAAAGAGGCTCGGACTCTGAGACCATCCTACTATTGCTGGGCACTAGTGGGCCAGCAGGACAAGCTTGAGACTTCTTCCCCCCATGACCACCCTTGTCCCCCTCTCTAACCCTCATGGAGCTAATAAGAAGAGCCCTCAGCCAAGGGAACCACTAAGCTTGGCCCCAGAGCCTAGCAGTAGTCCTGGGACTGGAATGGGAGAAAAGGCCCCTAATCCATCACACAGACAGCTTCCCAGGTGGGATAGGTGCACAAAATAAGAATTATTAACAAACAAAAAGAAGAGTTTGATCCCTCAGCAGAGAAACCCACTAAACTTGGCCCCAGAGCCTAGCAGTAGTCCTGGGACTGGAGTGGAGGAAAATGCCCCTAACCCACCACACAACCACCTTGCCAGGTGGGATAGATGCACAAAATAAGAATTAATAACAAAGAAAAATCAAAAAAGGAGAGTTTGAGCCCTCAGCAGTGGAACCCACTAAGCTTGGCCCCAGAGCCAGGCAGTGGCTCTGAGACTGGGGTAAGGTGGTGGGGAAAGCACCATAACCCAGCACCCAGACACCTTCCCAGCAGGGACAGGTGCTCTAAATAAGAAAGTGACTGTTTATCAGTCCCTTTTAAAGCAGCAACTCCACCCAAACCCTCCAAAATCCACCCTTTCTCACTCCAACTCCCAACAGCAGTTCCTCCTTGTCTATCTGCCTGCTGGAAAGTGAAACCAAGTCAGCTGAGAGCAGGGTGTTATATACTCCCCTTGCTTTCATAGAGCAGAATGGGAGCTCTCTGGTTGGCAAGGAGAGCTACCTATCATGATTTTGAGGGCTAAGATTGGTGTTTCCACAGCTGCAGAAGGTCTGCAGATGTCCATCCCCTCTGTTGCCTAGGGAATTAATGGATCAGTACCAGGCTGTCTAGCTTCATGGACTGATTATGAACTGAACAAACTGGCCTAAAAAGTCATGGTGATTCATGAAAAGGGGTCCCATGAACGGCTGGTTCACAACTGTTGAACTGGCCTGATTTGTGCCGAACTTTGTTTCATAATTCGGTTTGTGCCTGCCTCTAGTAGCAACCCCAGAAAGAAGCTTCTCAGTCATGGAATGAAACTTTAGAACTCCCCACGAATTTCCGTCTGTCTCCCTCTGTTGTTGTCTTCTGCCAGAGAGTAAAGACTTCTTTGTTTTGTTTGGCATTCCCTCACTAATTCTTAGTAGCCCTACTTCTTTTCTGTGTGTTTTTCTGTGTTTATATTTTGTTTTATTTAAGTGTTTTAAATATTTTTTTGTGTTTTCAATGTTTTTTAATATCTGAATTTTTTAAATGTTTTGTTTCAATGCTGTAATGTTCACCACTTTGCGGACTGTGAATTCAGTGAAAGGGCAGCATAGAAAGGTTTTTAATAAATAAATAGTACTGAACCTTGTGGTACTCTGCAAGACACATCACGGATTGTTGGTCTCCAAATGGTCTCACATCATGGATTGTTGGTCTCCAATGGTAACCCTCAGAGTCCTACCTGAAAAGAATGATTTTAAACTGTTCCAGGGCACATTCCTTAATCCCTTCCTCTGCCTCCAAGTTCCTCAGTTAAGATGGTATGGTCCACAGTGTCAAAGGCTGCTGACAGATTCAGTGAGAACAATAGAGGCACAACCTTTATCTGCATTCAAACAGATAATTATCAGTAAAGTCTCCCACACCAACTCTGTCCCATAGCTGGCCTGCATCCAGACTGAAACGGATCTGGGGCAGATGAATTATCCAGGAAGACATAGTTATTCTCCTACTACAGTCTTAGTCATCTTGCCTAGGAAAGTTAAGTTGAAAACTAGGTGACAGTTGGCCACATCATTCTTCTCTGCTGATCATCTTTAAAGTAGGGGAGGGATTGTTTTAATAAATATATATGTGTGTATGTGCTCATGTGTGTAAGAAAGAGTGTCTGTGTGTTTTGGTTTTAATTTGTTATATGATATACTTTTATAATGCTCTGTTTTTTATTGGTAGCCACCATGGTGGCCCTGATTGGGCAGAAAGGTGGGGGATAAATTTTGTAAATAATATATCAAATTGAGCTGGTAACAATCTTTTTTAGGGCACACAAAACCATTTTTGACATCTGTCAAAGTGAATGCTGGAGGGTATGTATATGTATGATTTTAAGACACTTCCTTTTGTCCTTTGTCAAAGTTAACAAGCCTTACACTATAGGAATTTGTGGAGATCTGTAAAAATATCTGTGTCAAATAAGTGACTTCTCTATTTTTGCTTCACAGTCCCAGAGAGCTGATTTCACAAGATTCATGGATTTGACCTGTTCTCTTAGCACTGTTTGTTGCTTAGAGCTATGGAGTTATAAAACTGCTGTACAAAATGTGTTGACTCGGCTCCCTTGGACCTGTGGACACACACAGTGATTAAACTATTTGGCCCCAAAGACTGAAGTATCCTTTTAGCTTTTTTATCAACTGAAAAAATATCCATTCTCTGTGGTATCTATAGACAAAGGAAAACCTTGAAGATGATAAATGGTTTTAAAAATTGTGAAGATCCTTTTAACAAATTGCTTACACTTAAGAAAAATTTCAGCACAAAAAATAAAAACATTTGCCTATAGCAATATAATTTTAACTTGGTTTACGAGATATGGCTCTTCACGGCTAAAGATGTGAAGCAATGAAGATAATTAATTGTGTGAAACAGAAGGAGTAAATGCAATCCCTACAGCTATGGCGATATGAACCATGTAATAGCATCTTTGTTCTCCATTTTAAGAAAAAGAAAAATAACACCCAAGTCCCTGAGTTTTAGAGAATGAAACTTCCTGGCATTTCCCCCCCTTTTTTTGAAGAAGTGGTTGGCCTCTGCGATCGGGTATACTTAGAAAGGGTTTGTTCTCAGTTCTCTGTGATAAAGCTGGGCTCACTCTTTCAAATTAATTTAAAAGTCTCCTATTCCTTATCCTCCCACACACTTTTTCAAACTATATTAATGCTCTTGTTATGTGATGAAATAAATGCTGCCCATGGGCATAGCAGCTGTCTATCTCCTAGGAGTGCATATAACAAAAATCACATGCCTTAAAAATCACAAAAATAACTGTTTCTGGTTCTTACTAGCTGTGACCTTCCAGAATGGAAACACTACTGCTGACTACTTGGTAATCACAAAACCTGTCCCAGAAAAATCTATGTTGTTTCCCCACCACCACCATCCCGATTCCGGCATTTACCAGAAATACAGCATAAGCGTGCATTTCACTTTGAATCTATACTGATTTCCAGGAGAATTTCTCCCTTCAAATCAAAATGTTGTAAAGGAAGAGCAAAGAGCACTCCCAACCAGTCTCTAGCTGCAGAGAGCTGCCATTCTCCCTCCCTCCTGCCCACCTCCTTCCCACTTTACCCCTCCTTGTGGGCTGGAGAGAGACTTGTGAAAGCAGAAAAGCCTTGGTTTGTTCTGGGGCCTATAGAATTCACTTTGCTCAATTTTCTTGAAACTAGGGGTTCTTTGAAGGATAGTCAGAAGACACTGTACTGCAATTTTGCTGACATTTGATTGAAAAATAACAACTCCATCCTCCCTCCAAAGTCCCCCATAGAGAAAAATGGAAATACAATGATGGCTTGGAGGGGTGCACTTACTCAGAGACCCATAGAATTAAAATGCTTTCCCCAATTTGCTTGAAACCTGGGGGATTCTTTGAAGGACAGGCAGTAGTCACTCCACTGCTCTGACTCTCAAAAGCTCATACACTGAAAATTTTGGTGGTCTCTAAGGTGCCACTGGACTAAAATCCTGCTGCTCATCAATGCAGTAAATAGTGTAGTTAGGATTTGAAAACACTCTTTTTTCTATAATTTGATTTATAATTATCACTGTGTCCAAAACACAGTTTCAGAGAGTTTACAGTCTGTGAAGTACACAGAACTTCTTGAGAAGCAATATTTGTGGGAAAACAGATTTACAGATATGATATGCCTGCATTTTGGATCAAGGTTTGGCATTTTATTATACAACACTTGCTTAATGGCATCTCTGTAGAATCTGGCTTAGCAGTTTTGTAGTGTCATCCTAAGCAGAGTCACATTCATCTAAGTCTATCAAAGTCAATGTGTTTAGAAGATGTAACTCAGAATTGCACTGTAAATATCTTCCCAGATTTCAGTGCTTGTCACAGAAGACATTTATTTAATTCTGCTCTGTTCTCCATTCTTCCACAATGTCACGGCTCTCTCAAAAGTGCACTACAACCAAACTCCACGTTATATTTTTTAGAAGTCCATGGACCCCTACTCACTTTCCTGCAGTTTTGTGGCTGCTGTGGGGAAAGACATTTATAAAGTTTCCTGAAAATTAACTGAGCTTGGGATAATGGCATGGGGCACTTCCCCACCCCATACTCCATGATCCCAAGCTGAAATGGGGGGGGGGTGTCGTAATTTTTCCATATTTGGAGCACACATACGTTTCAATGGACTTAGAAGGGCATCATTCTGCTTAGGGTTGCACTGCTAGTGTGTGAAATGTAACATAAGCATCTGTCAAAAAATTCAAGACAGACTGAAAAACAATTGCAAATATAACCAGCTTGGATAAGAGCAAAAATTTTACTGGAAGCACTTTCATCTCAGCTTTGATTTTTATTCCATTTTGACCTTTAGTGTTGGATGAATTAGTGCATCTTCTTTGACATTGGCTGTTAAAGGGGGGGTTGCATCTCTGCCCAGATAGATTTGTTTTTTCTTCTCAGTCCATGAACCCTTCCTGTGAAGTGCTTGCATCTGCCTCCCTTGCATACACATCCATAAACAAATACAGAATACAAATTCCAGACTACAGTCTCTGTAGCTAAGCTGTTTCAAGGCCAGTCAAGTGGATGCACTGGAAAATGTGTCTCTTCTGCTCGATGTTAAGCCAAATTGTCCTGAACTCCCTAAGTGATTCTATGAAGCCACTGAAGTGGAGCATTCCAATTGTGCTGTTTGAAAACAGTAACCACCGGCTTCTCTGGATGTAGCAGGAGAGGGTGAATCTATTACTAAATGTGCTGCTTGTAATTGTCATGCTATAATACGGCCCTCTGTTTTGTTGACCAAATGGTTCAGCAAGTTGTAGGAGAACATCAATAGCAGCAAACATGTTTGATCACCTCAGCTGGCTTGCATCTACAGCATTTAATCAAGGCATTGATCCATTCAATATAGGATAGTCTGTCTATTACTGTGAGATATTGAACTCCTGTCAGCTATCACCTTGCTGAACTAAACTGCTAGAGCATAAATGCAGAAAGGCATTCAAAGCAACTGGCTCTGGCTGCCTTTCTGCACAAACATTTTGGGTGGCAGACTGTTTCTACTTCTGTTTCTTCCTGGGGGATCAATGTTATTCTCTGTCTATCATGTATACATCCCACCTGAGCTCAGGGCAGTGGACATGGGAATTATCCCATTTTACCTTCCAAACCATCTGTTCAGATAAATTAGGCTGAAAGATAGCCACTTCTCTGGCATTAATGCATAAGCACTGCTGCCACTAGGGAGCTGTTTGTCTGTGCAAGAGGTCCATAAGAACTAGAAGGAATACAAAAGTTAATTTCTGCTTTATCTCAACATGTACTCTCTCTTTCAACTTATGTAAGACTCACTAGGAATCTGAACCCAGATCTTTCTACTCCAACTCTTTAACCAATTAGCATTGATAGAACAGTCTTAGCATTCAATTCTTTAACCAACCTAGACATTTTCCATATTTAAAATATTAGATGTAAAGTCATAAATGAACAATTACTAAGTGTCTTTCCAGATTATTCTTGTATCACAAATGCTCAGATGACACTAAAATGTGAGAAATCCAAATCTTTTTTTCTCCAGCACATGCATTTCTTGCAATAATAATAAGAAAAGTCCTAGTGGAAAATTCATTTAGTCCAGCATCTTGTTTCCCATACTGGGTAAACAATGCTCTGGAAAGCCCACAATCAGGGCATTAAGGCAATAGCCCTCCCCAGATGTTGCCCCAACAAACTCAAAGCACTCTATCACTGAACAAGAAGGCTCCTTTGGTTAATAGCCATTGATAGAACAGTCTTAGCATTCAAATGCTAATATTTTACTGTGAGAGAAATGCAACCCTCTCATTTACCCACATATATACATTCTGGTATACCTCATGCAATAACTGCTGTTGTATGGAATATGATGCAGTGAGGCACATAGCAGTTCTCCAGAGCCATTTCAGTTGAGGAATATACACTCAAGCCACATTCCCAATCTAATTCCCAAGCTGTGTCAAATATACAGGTACTGATAGGTTTGCTCTAATGGGAAAACAGCAGCATAGGCTTAACAGCAGCCTAACAGTGGGCCCTACATACTGTGTTCATGGAACTCCCATATTCTTGAAGTGTCTGAAATTCTCACATAATGAGCCCTTACAGTTGTAGGAATGCACACAGTATCTTATGTTCTAAAGTTCAAGCAATGCAATCTTATGAAGAGTTACTCTACTCTAAGCCCATTGATTTCAATGGGCTCAGACTGAAGTAACTCTCTTTAGGATTGCACTGAAAGACTCCTAGAATTGTTTGAATCAATAATTCATGGGTTAACCACAATGATCCCAATTTGTATTTGGCTGCTTTGTGCCTGCAACTACATAGAAGGTTAATGGTCCATGAAATATTGAAGTGTCTCATATATGTCTACTGAGATTTTAGTTTTTAAAGGAAATTGCCACACATGCATGAACTCAAAACATTAACAGTAGGAACAGAGGAAATTATCTTTTCAGTATCATGCTCAATTACCCTTTTGGGTCTCTAAAGCTGCCTCTCTCATATGCAGTCTTTTTTGACCCACCTCAGAATTTTAAAATCCCTGGCGTAGACGAACGAAAAAAATAGAACAAGCAGAAATCTCTGTGGATTTAGAAAGTAATATGCCAAGATCAGTATCATTGTGATGCTTAAGATATGTTTAAATATGTTACTCATTTCAAATAAGATTAAGAAATATGGGGAGAGATGAAATATATACTTTTGCCATTACCTGGCTTATTGACTTCAGGTTTGATCTAGTTATTTCCTCACACATGATACAAGGTGCATGGACTTCTCCACTTATAGGAAGGCTACCTGTGGGAGTTGGTGGCATGATACTGCTATACATGGAATCAGTGTTGGCTTCAGGAGATGAAGAGGATGGAAAGGTCTTTATTCTTTCACTTTTTTGATCCTTTAATTGGTTAAAATAGATTGGATTGTGCAGAGCAAATAATGGCTAGGGGAAGGATAAAGTACCTTTTCTCCATTCTCCACCCCCCCCCTTAAAACCACATGTCCCACTATGAATACTTTTAAGATGTTTGTCAGATACCGGCTTCCCAGACCAAAGTCCAAAGCAAATGTCTTATTTGGACCTAATGGAGAGAATAAAGCCTCTACAGAATTAATAACAGGAACCAGCCCAGAAGCCCATGAAAAACATGAAAATAGGGCATGCATAGATATTTCATCTCAAATTCATAAAAGGAACTAGGATGTAATAAAAAGCTCCAGATTCTCTAATGGTGATCACATGTTCCACAGCATAGATTTCTTGAGATTCCACTCAGGAAACCTTCAACATATCTGTATTCATACAGTACTTGATCATTGAAATAGTACTTACCTATTTAAACTATACTTTGCTTCCCCAAAGACAGATTGAAATATTAAAATGGCCAGGAAACAAGCAGAGCCATCCAGTAGCAATGATAATGACTAGAGGCATGCAACAGGAAATTCCCAAGTCGAAGATATACGTGGAAACCACTGCTGTGAGTTGCACTAGGGGTATGCACTGAAAAAAATTCCATTTCAGTTTCTGATCCAGGGGTTCCAAACCAGCTATACACTGGAATATTCTCAAATAAGGAAATGGACTAGAGTCTCTGGGTAGGGAGGAAATGTATGGGAGGCAGTCAGAGAGTGCAAAACAAATCCAAGATGCACATTTCTCCCTAAACCGGTCTTCTCAGTTGTAAGTCCCATGCAATTCAAAACTGCTTGCTCCTAGGCAAAAATCTTTATAATTGCAATCTGTGATTGAAGTCTGTACATCCCTCCTTCCAAATGTTTCCAAAACTGATAGGTGGGGGGGGTCTTCCCTTGCAAGGACTCAATTGGCAGGGAGACAATGTCATTGCCCTGGTAGCAACGGGGTTGGGGGGGAGAGATACACTTGTGCACATTGCATTCATTTCCATTTCCTGCCAACATAGTTAATTAATGATGTAAGGGATCTCTCCTCTTGGGATCTGATTGGTGAATGCTGTTCAGGAAAACAATATACTCCCCCATGAAAGCTGCTCCTGCATGGTATGTACTGAAACAAAACACACAAACTTTTTAGTGTGAATGTGCTGTCATAGCTTTGTTTCCTAGATTTGGTTCACTGTTCTATAAGGTACTTTAACAGAATGAAACAGCAATCTCTGAGTGTATTTCAGGCTATTTTTAATGTTTTGCGCACCCGTAGTCATTACAGAGATTTCCCAGAAAGGTATCACAAATCCAGGATTCTTAGGTATTACAATCAATCTCTGAACAATCCAGGCTTGTGTTTGCTTTGATTCTACTGATTTCCCAGATAATGGTATTTCTTCTTTCTGATTGGATCCTTGCAAGGGAAGAGCACAGAGATCTCCTAGCCAATCACCTTTGGAGACAAGCCATAGAAAACTACAGTTCTCCTTTCCTTCCTCCTTGTGGGGAAGGAGCCCTTTTTTCAGCTTGGGGCACTCTGTTTAGAGGTCCATAGAATTGAACCCCTTGGTCCAATTTGGTTGAAACTTGAGGGGGAGGAGTCTTTAGTGAACAGGGAGACACTAGCTCCACTACTATTTTGGTGTTATTTGGGAGAAAAAGAGCCACTCCATCTCCCTCCCATCCAAGTTCTCCATTGAGTATAATGGAAGCCCTGCAGAATGGGAATTGATGGAATAGAGGGGTCTGCAAAGGAAGCCTTCCTCACTTTGAGAAAGTAAACATACAGCAGCCTACAATAAGGAAGGATGGCAAATGTAGAATTTTCAGCAGAAAGGTTAGAGTAAATTACTGTAAGTGTAGGAAAAGGAAATTAATGCAGTTTTTTAAAGAAAAATCTAGTAGCTAGACAGCGTTTTCCTGCTAGACTATAACTTGACTGCCATTTTAGGAATCATTAGCCCAAATTTAAAATTATAATAGCATTTTTCTTGGCACCCACCCTTAATGATGACTGTTGTAGAAATGCAGATTGCCTCTTCTCATGATGGTACTAGCTGGCCTTCAACCTACTAGCAAAATTTCTCCATTTCAAACATAGCTGGTGGTGGCCCAAAAAAAAAGGATGAGCAAGCCTACTCTGTCATTAAAGAAATAATTTTAAACTAACATTGGTTATATACCTTTCAAGAAAATACAGGAAAATTATTCTTGAATTTATCAAACAGTGTAATTTTTCCCATTTAGGGTGCAGCTTAAAAAGAAACAGGAAATGTGCCATTTCTTTTCTTTTTTTTAGGAATTAGAGTCAGCTTCAAATCAAGTCCTATTTCATGTAGAAAATTCAGTTTAGATCTCTAAGAAGTAATATATTTGTTTATTTGTCAATACACTGTTGTGTTAATGTTTTAATGTAGATGAATTTTAAATTGCATTTTAATATGTCGTTATCTGCCCTGAGCCCACTTGCGGTGAGAGCAGAATAGAAATTTGAAATAAATAAATAAATAAATAGATAGATAGATAAATAGATAAATAAATAAATATTTATATACTACAAGTATAGCTGAAAAATTAAGAAAAAGGTGAGACATTAAACAAACAATTAAACCCAAGCCATATCCTTGCTGCATCAGGCTGCTTTTACCCTTTGCGGTGTATTACAGTGGCACAACAAGGAAATTTGCACTATCACATGGTTTAAAAACCCCTCAAAGATAAATTAACAAAAAATCAAAGAGAATTCCTGTTTTGAAAAAGGAAAAGAGAATAAGAGGAACCAACTGCTTTATCTAAAAAAAAAAAATTCAGAAAAAGGAATTCCATCCATCATAGGAACCCTATCATTTATCCATCTAGCCCAGTACAGTCTACTGTGACAGGCAAAAAGTTTTCCAAGGTTTTCATGTTTTTTACTCACATTCTTTAAGTAAGAAGATAGACAATGAACTCTGACTCTTATACATTGAAAGCATGAGATCTGTGTTCTCTTCCTTATCAGAATATTCCTAAAACTAGCAACAAAGCCCGTTGTGGGGGGAAAAATATAATGGGCTCTAGAAAGGGGAGGGCAGGCAGGCTGGCATTTGCTTCTCCTCCGTCACTGATTCCAGCTGGTGAAGGAGGGGGGGAGGCATTGTCATCTGCTCCATGCCTGATCTGCCAGATCTTGGCCATGTGAAGGAGTGGTGGACATTGCCGCCTGCTCTGAGCCTGATCCCAGCTGGATGAAGGGGGTGGGCATTGCCACCTACTCCCCGCTGGGTGAAGGGGCGAACAGGCATTGCATCCTGCTCCATGCTTGATTCTGACAGGTGAAGGTGGGCTACATACAGGCTTTACTACCTGCTCTGCTCCTGATCCCAGCTGGGTGAAGGGGGTATGGGCATTGCCACCCGCTCTGCTCCTGATTCTGGAAAGTAGACTCAGTCCCCCATATTGAAGTTATAACATTACCAATCAACCTTCATAGATCTGTATTTAAGGTTCAACTATGCCAAATGCCAAAATCAATGGGTACATGTCATATATTCAACAATCCCTAAACAATATGCAATGATCTATACTTTACAAGTTCCGGAACGCATACATATACATTTCATCAATTTCTTTTACAAAAATATCATTTGTGGTCATCTTCCAAAGCTGACTCCTAGGTAAGGCAAATAGTCAACAAGCTGTAAACATTGGAAATAAAGTGCAAATTGTGCTGTGCAAGGCAGAATTCAATCCCTGTTTCCGGCGTCTGTCTTACCAGACGTCCCTGTCCTATGGACAATCGGCCGCTTCCATTTCACACGTTGTGCAGTCACACGGTGCTTCCTCAGGGGCAAGTTGTTTCACTCAAGCTACAAAACTGTGCCTTTAGGGGGAGTGTAACCCCTTCCAGAACAGGAGATATTCCAATTCCTGGGCCAAACATTCTCCCCACCCTCACCCCCAGTAGCACCTTGGTTTTTTCAGGATTAAGTTTCAGTTTATTAGCACTCATCCATCCCAATCCTACCTCCAGGCACTTGTTCGTGGTTTCCACAGACTCGCTGGGATTTGCTGGAAGTGTGAGATAAAACTCAGTGTCATTCACATATCGTTGACAACTCAGGCCAAATCTCTGGATGACCTCTTCTAGCTGTTTTACATTGGTTAAAAAGCATGAGTGAGAAGATAGAACCTCATGGAACCCCATAGGAAAGAAGCCAAGGGGCAGACCAGTAGTCCCCCATCATGACAGAACCTACCTTCAAAGTGAGATCAAGACCACCACAAAACAGTGCTTCCCAGTTCCAACCCCAAAAAGTGGTCCAGAAGGATATCACAATCAATTGGTATCAAAAGCCACCCAAGAGGGCCAGGAGAATTAACAGGGTCACACTCCCTCTGTCCATCTCACAGCACAGGTCAACCACCAGGGTGGCCAAAGCACCCTGAAACCAGATTGGAATGGATCCAAACAATCCACTTCACCCAGGAATCCCTGAAGTTTCCCAGCCATCACTTGTTTAGTTACCTTGCTTAGGAATGGTACCTTTTTAAAATACTAGACAAACAATTTGACACTGGACACCCAAAAATTTGACACCGGAACTCTATGGAAGAAATGTCACATGCATGTTTTGTAATAAACAAATAAAAAAACATAAATCTTAGGCTAGTACTAGCAATCATAAAACATTATGGAGTTTTCCCAAATAATGTGCATCAACAGAATGGGCCAAAGAGGATATAGTGGAGAGGGCATATGGTTCAAAGCCACACTGTAAGCACTACCATTTGTATAGTCTTGAGAATTATGTGAGAAGATGTGTCAAATATAGTAAAAGGAAAAGAAAACAATCTCATAACTAAATTATAAATACTGATTAAAAAGGATATGATTCTTTTTTCATGCTTTCCAAAATCATTTTCATATAATGTGATGCTGATGAAGACAAGCTATACTACTAAAAATTTGTGCGTGTTATATTTCAGATCCTATGCAATGTAAAATGTATTTTAGTTCAGTTTATTTCAAGTGTTATAGTCAGAGTTTCTTTGTTAGAAAACACATATACACCCTCCCTAAGTAAGGACATTGCCAAAAATGAGCTTGTTCTATAATTGCCCCTGGCCATTCTTGCAGATGTTTCACACTAAATTAAAAGTAGCCAGCCACAAAGGGCAAAGCGCAAAGGGAGCTGGGGACATTAGTAATCTGCAATGAAGATTAGTGAGGGTGGCAGAGGAGATGTTAACCTGAGCTAAATAGTGACAGGGAGCATGTCAGGTTCTGAGATACGAAGAAGAGAGTAAAGCCCCAAGGAAATCTCAGCTAAGAATGGAAACATTTCTCCTTTCTTATATAAATATGCAGGGACATTTTTGAGAGTGTGACTTTTCATTAGTAACCAAGCAACACACTGAGAAAGAGAATCCTTTTCGTCAGGTCTTCTCTATCCAGTCCCCATTTTTTAATTTGGAGATCAAATTGTTGTTTATTGAACTAGTTAAGTGGAGGTAATGTTGAAAATGCCTAGGTCCTCATGAAATTCTAGAAATAAATTGAGGTAGAGATGAGAAAGTTTTCTTGAGCTCAAGGGATGGTTATTACTTGTTGTTTATCTCTTATGGGACCCAGAATTTATCTTTTATGGTACAGTTTTTTTAAAAAAAACAAGGAATATTATGAAACTCAAATAGTATGAAACTCAAAGACAATGTGTGTGAGAGAAAGGGAGAGAGAGAGAAAAACAGACAGACAATATAATTGACATCTTTCATTCTTCAACACTGGGCTTTGTTTTCCTGAAGCAGCTCCCAGTGTAACACGTTAAATACAGGGGATCCATATAAGAGGTCTTCTGTGTCTGTTTGCTTTTTTCCTGTATATAATTCTCTGACTCAACACACGTTGTATGTGCATGCTCTGTAGTGCTATTTCACTAGAATGCTTTAAAAAAATTGCCCGCTGGTTACGCCAGAATACTTCTCCCTTTCCATTAATATTTGACTAGCACTGGGATAAGGAGGAGGCAACATGATTGAGCATCTGAAAAAAAGTTCAGAAACACATGAACCTGAAAAGGATGTGGTGCATCCTTTTATTCAGTTTGGCTTGGCAATACTGAGCAAATTGGGAAAATTTGGCCATTGTTTCCAAAGGGAAATGAAATTTGGGAATTTCTGGGGGTCTATGGGATGCATTTCAGGGCCAAATTTTACCATATTTGCAGGGGACCTACTCCTAGCTGCTCTCTAAATACCCACAAGTTTCATGAAGATTGGACTTAAGGGGGGCATTTTATAGGCCCCCTATAAAGGTGACCCCACCATCTCTAATCTGCATTGTTTCCTATGCGGAAAACTAGGGGAGCTATCTAGGGGGCTAGAGTGACATTTTGCAAGCAAAATCTACAGAATTTGCACAGGACCTACTTCTAACTGTCCTCTAAAGACTTTCCAAGTTTCAGAGAGATTGGATACTGAGGAAGGCATGGTCTATGGGTTTCTACAGTTGCTGTCAGTTTCTCTCCACAATAGGAAAACATGAGGTGGCTGGGGGCACCTTCTTTTGGGGGCCATAAAATGGCTCCCCAAGGTCCAAAATCCACCAAATTTGCAGCAGACCTTCTCCAGCTGTCCTAAAAAAACTCCCAAATGTCAGGGAGATTGGATCCTGGGGAAGGCATGATCTATGGGTTTCTGCAGTTGCTGTTAGTTTCTCTCCACAATTATAAAAAATGGGGTGGCTGGGGGCACTATATTTGGGGGCCATTAAATGGCTCCCCAAGGTCCAAAATCCACCAAATTTGCAGGTGACCTTCTTCTAAGTGTTCTCTACCCCCCCCCCAAGTTTCAGGGAAATTGGACCTTATTTTATGGCCCCCCAAAGACGGTGCCTCCAGACACCCCATTTTTTCATGCTTCCCCCATGGTCCAATCTCCCTGAAACTAGGGGGGTGGTTCTTTAGAGGACAGTTATCAGTAGATCCCCTGAAAATTTTGTAGATTTATTTTGCAAAATGCCACTCCTATCCCCCTGGATAGCCCCCATAGTTTTCCTCATAAGGAATAATGGAGATCGGAGATGGCTGGGGACAAACAGGTATGGAAGAGTTGATTTTTGCTGACAGCAAGAAATGCTGCTGTGGCTCCTCAAGTGGGAATTGCCCACCCCCTCTGCATAGAGGCTCCCCTTCCTGGCAGGTTGAGCTGCAAGATCTCAGCAAAGGTGTAGAACCCCCATTTTTAGCACACACATACCCAGAAACCTGGTGGGTTTTTTCCCCTTGATATATCCAATTGAGTAAACAAGTGTCCCTCTCAGAAAAGCTACAGAGGAAGGTTTTAGTATGTGTGAAGAGAAGGTGCATCATGGGATATCATCTCTCATCTGGGAGGTGTCAGACTATGGAATCCCAGTTATCCAAACTTCGTCTCCCCCCTCTGCAAGAAGCACAAGGTTTCTTGATTTCAAAAGGTTTATTGGAAGATTATGCTCAGGATACAGGTGTCCACATTCCAAGGGTTTGCAACTCTTGGCTGAACGAAAGCTTTGTTGAGAATGACACATGAAATGAAAGTAACAACACTTCAAACACCCATTCCCAGCCTCCCCCCTTAGTCCTGTCTGTGAAGGCATGGGAAGATGAGGACGTCAAGGTCTTTGGCCGGAACGGGCTGATAAGAATTCTTCGCTCCCATGGGTATATGTGGCCTGGACACCAGCTGGGCCTAGAGGGAGGAAAACTAAACAACTATAGATTATAGCAAAGTAATATGGCGTAACTCTGGCTAGAGAACTGACAAGCAAACTGACACTCTGACAGGAGGAATGGGGAAGAAATATGTGCCAGTCTAAGCACAGGATTGAGTGCAGTGTGGCTACAATGTGCAAGTAAACAGGAAAACAACAAGGAAACGTGTAAGTGCTTACATGTGTCGTATGCATGTAATTCATCTCATGTACTTTGGCTCTCAGTCTACTGGCCATATATTGAGATCTACCAGGTGTTTGACAGCCCTCTGTAGTTGCAGATCCAATAAGGAAGAAAATCAGTTGTTTTTTCAGCTCCTGACAACCAACAACATATGCCATTCAGTTTGATGGTTTACCAGTTGTACAAGCCTGACTCATGAAATGGTTGTCATAATCACAACACTTGTAGGAGAGAAAGTGGAGCTTAGCAATTGACTGAGGATGTACAATAAAGAAGGAGAAAAGGTCAACAATGAGATTGCCAGAGAATGTATAAGACACGATACACTAGCTATTGAATTAAATAGGACAGATATGTATGATGAAGAAAAAGGAGAAGAAAGGTTTAACAAGCTGAGGCATGAGATAGGGAAACAAAGAACACTATAGGCCTATAGTCAGTTGTGGACTTTTCACTTCAATAGCTGTTACACTCATAAGATTGGTTTATTCTTTATTTCTCCAGGCAGGAAAATCCATAGTAGGAAATCCTAGTTATAGATTACGAACACTGTTAACATCTAAATTAAGCATTAAAATGTCAGTTAATAAAAATGGCATTGCCGTTTGATTTGTAGAAGTTTATTGCACACATAAATTTTTAACTTAAGATGAGTTGGATCCTTATGATAATTTCTGATAAATATTGGAATTTCTCTAGTTGTCCAATCCAGCTGCTGCCCACTGATCCCCCCCCCCCTGAATGCAACTGGAGGAATGGTCAGGGTGAAAAATGAAACATAGGTCTGCAGCAGGAGGAGACAATCAGAAAAAAACCCTCCCTTGTGACAGCAGAAATTACTGGAGCTACATAGCATATGCATTGCTGGATTTTGGAGAGAAATTCAGCAAAGAGGAATTAAGAGAATTCTACTTAACTCTATGAGGGAATAGAAATGGGCTCCAGGCCACCCAGACCCAGCTCATTTAAAACATGGCCCATAGAATATTCTTTTATATTGTAGGTTTCAGAACTTAGATTCCACCAAATGCAAATTCTTCCATGTGAATGAAATCTATTTTTGTATCATTCCTATCAATACATATATGAACCCAAGTTTCTGCATGATTTAACGAAATAATTTGAGTAAATTTAATATCTGAAATTCTTTTTCCATTTCATTTGTAAGGTTCAAAAAACATGCTGTTTAGCAATCTTATTTTTTATTATGACTAGATGCGGGCACGAACCAAAAAAAATTAACAAACCAGTGGATCGTGGTTCGGTGCAGACGACGATCCCGAATTAGTGAACTGCAACAAACATCCACCGTTGCCGACCCGGTTCCTGGTTCATGGTTTGTGGAAACCAAAGTGGGGCATGCCGGTGTTCCCAGCGATACAGGAATGGTGGGTGATGCCGGTGGCCACAGGGCCTGGTGAGCACAGGGAGGAGGCGGGGGTCTTGCTGCTCACTGGCGGCACCCCCTATGTGCCCGCCCACCAGGCCAAAGTGGAGCGCCTTGGTATTCCCAGTGAGGGCAGGAACATGGTTGAGGTTGGCAGCCTCTGAGCCTGGCAGGCACGGGGAGGCAGTGATGAGCCACCTCCCCTTTAGGGGGTGGGGGGTCTGGCCACTCACCAGCAGCACTCCCCATGTGCCCGCCCACCAAGACAAAGAGAAGCGCGCTGGTATTCCCGCCGTGGGTGTGAGAGGTCATGTCATTCGAATGGGGGCTGGATCCCCCAGCAAGGGTCCTCAACTGAGGGTCCCACTGAAGAACAGTGTGGCAGCAGCCGACAGCACCCACCTTCCTGCCTTGCCGGAAAGGACGGGAGAGAGAGGAGATGTCATTTAGAGTGGAAGTGGAAGATCCACCAACAGCCACAAGGCCTCCTCAGAAGCTCCCACTGAGCTACTCTGTGGTGACAGCCAACAGTACCCACCTTCCTGCCTTGCCAGAAAGGATGGGAGGGAGAGGACCTGTCATGTGGGGGGTAAGTGGGAAGATCCCCCTGAAACCACCAGTCCGAAGTGGAGTGCTCTGGCATTCCCGGCGCAGGCCAGAAGGATGGTGATGATGGTGGCCGCTGGGCCTGGCAGGCACGGGGAGGTGGTGATGAGCCAACTCCCCTTTAGGGGGAAGGGGGTCTGGCCGCTTGTCAGCAGCACCCCTCATTTGCCCGCCCACCAGGACAAAGAGGAGTGCGCTGATATTCCCGGTGTGGGTGGGAGAGGACATGTCATTTGGACGGGGGCTTGATCCCCCAGCAAGTGAGGGTCCTCACCCGAGGGTCACACTGAGGAACAGTGTGGCAGCAGCTGACAGCACCCACCTTCCTGCCTTGCCAGAAAGGACGGGAGGGAGAGGAGATGTCATTTGGAGGGGAAGTGGGAAGATCCACCAACAGCCTCGAGGCCTCCTCTGAAGCTCCCACAGAGTTACTCTGTGGCGGCAGCCAACAGTACCCACCTTCTTGCCTTGCCAGAAAGGACGGGAGGGAGAGGAGATGTCATTTCAAGGGGTTGGAGTGCTCCAGAGAGGGACTGGTCAAAAGAGGGTCTGTGAAGTCAGAAGATCCCAACAGCTGCGAGGTCTCCTCCAAGGATCCCACTGAGGAACTCTGTGGCAGCAGCCAGCATCAACCACTTTCTTGCCTTTGCAGAAAAGATGGAATAGGACAGGACCGGAGAGGTCATTGGGAGGGGACTTAGTGTTCTGCAGAGGGCGAGGTGAGAAGAGGGACCGTGTAATTGTGTGGGAGAGGAGGGCCGAGCCCGAGGCTTCCTGGCTGCTTTGTGCAGCAGGACCGGGATGGAGGGATCCCACATCCACCCTGAAGGAGTGCACAGACTGCTGTGGCAGAGGCTTGCCCACTCTCCCTGTGTTACAGTGGAGGCTGTCGCCAGCATCACTCACCTTCCTGCCCTCACGGAAAGGACGTGACTCGTCGTAATGGCATTACCCATTCACCCCTGCCCAGAGGGGACCGCTGCTGCTGTTGGCAGGGGCCACCGTGACGTGCAATTTTATGCGCAACAGCAGTTGATCTGTCCCTCGTCGCCCAAAGCTGAAGCATCATACAGCACCCACCGTCCAGCCTTCACGGAAAGGGTATGAGGATGAGGGACCCATCCCCCCCTGCTCAGAGGGGGCAGCAGGTGCCCATGGAAAGGGGGGGTACCGTGTGGTGCCATGCTAACACCAACAACAGCAGCAGAGCTGCTCCTTGTGGCAGAAAGTGACATCAGCTCACAGCATCACACCTTCCTGCCTTTGTGGAAAGAACATGACTGGTCGTAGTGGCATTACCCATCCACCTCTGCCCAGAGGGGACAGTCGCTGCTGTTGGCAGGGGCCAGCCACCATGATGTACAATCTTATGTGCAACAGTAGTTGATCTGTCCCTCGTGGCCCAAAGCCGAAGCATCATACAGCATGCACCATCCGGCCTTCACGGAAAGGGTGTGAGGGCGAGGGACCCATTCCCGCCTGCTCAGAGGGGGCAGCAGGTGCCCATGGAAAGGGGGGGTACTGTGCAGCACCACACTAACACCAGCAACAGCTCCTGAGCTGCCCCTCATGCCCAAAAGCAGCAGTGGCAGACCTCAAACCACCTTCCTGACTTCACGGAAAGGACACGTGACTGGTTGTGGGTCCCATTTCCCCCATGTACAGAGAGGACAGTAGGTACACATGGATAGGGGTGCACCATGCAGCTCAAACCTGTCAAGCTCAGTGCGAGCTGCTGAGCAGCCTCTGGTGGTCCAAAGTGACAGCAGCAGACAACACCCACCTTGTTGCCCTCATGGAAAGGGTGGAAGAGACACACTCCCCCCTGCTCAGAGGGGACACCAGGTGCCCATGGAAAGGGGGGGAGTTCCGCACAGTGCCACTGTTATGATCTTCACTTTCTTTAGGGTGGAATTTCCTTTAATCTTTCCCTTCACACCCTCTAGGTAGTTAGCTGCCACCAGGAATATTAAATTCCAATATATTTTATTTAAGTTTTCCCTTTGGTAACGTGTTTATGCATCAGGCTCCTTCATGGTTCTATGTGGCCCTGAGGATAGGAATGGGAGATAACAATGACTGCTACTCTGGGATGTAACAAAACAAAATAAAAGTTTACTTTTTAAGAAGCGTATTGGTTACATAAAAGTAGTTCTTAGTTCTTCTAGTTGCTTCATCCAAACTCATTCACACAGATCTCTTGTAAGGCTTCACACACAGTTAGCCTCTTTCTCTAGGCTCTATATTTCTCTCACAGAGAAGTCCTCAGACAGCACACAGCTAGCCTGTTTTCTTTTCACTCTCAATCCTTTCTCTCTCAGGCACACACACAGTTTGCCTGCTTCAAATAGAATGAATATATAGTCTCACAGACACACTCAGTTCAGGCTTCCACTCAGGTTGCCTTTCCCTCACAAATACATGAACACACTCAGGCTGACCACAGCTCGCCTCTCTTGCCCTAACTGAACTTTTTCTTTCCCTCAATAACTGAAAACTGCCTTCACTCCGCCCACTCTCTGTCATCAACCAATCATATCACTCACTCATCTCTCTCTTTCACCCCCCACTCTTCACCTATCTCACCAAACATTTAAAGACACATGCACCCATTTCTTGAAATCATTACAGCCACTCTCACATTGGCAACAGTGGCCGAGCTGTTCCTCTTGGCCAGAAGCAGCATCAGCTGGCAGCACGGCACCTTCCTGCCCTCGCAGAAAGGACAACAACTGAGGAGAAGGAGATGACACTGAGAGCCCTCAGCCAAGCTGCCCACAAAACTTGGCCCCAGGGCCTGGCAGCAGCCCTGGAACCAGAGGGAGGGAGGGACTAGAGCCCTAGCCCACTGCTCCCACAGACCTGACCAGATCAGGCACTGTTTAATAATAATCAATGTGATCCCTCAGCCGAGGTACCCACCAAGCTTGGCCCCAGGGCCAGGCAGCAGCCTTGACACCAGAGGGAGGGAGGGACTAGAGCCCTAGCCCACTGCTCCCACAGACCTGACCAGCTGGCAGCATGGCACCTTCCTGCCCTCGTGGAAAGGACGGGATGGAAAGAAAGGAGAGGTTGGGAGGAATCTGAACAGATTCAGAGATGGAGAGGTGTGAAGAGGGAATGGGAACTTGACAGGGAGAGGAGGGCAAAGGGTCACCATCCATAGAAGCAGCCCCAAGAACTGAGGGAGGCTTGAGCCCACTGTGGACGAGCAGGGCTGGCTACCACCCCAGGGTGGTTCAGACCCTGGGTAGGTCCAGGTCCACAGAAGGGTGCCCCAGTAGGTTGAGGTTGACCTTGATGAACGTCAACATGTCCACCAGATCCAGGTGCAGACATGTGCGGCAGGGACGGAGGAGGTCTCCCCAGTGGGAGAACTCCCGATTGCTTTGCATGCTGGTGGGAGGGCAGGAAAGGATGTTGGTGGCGACGATTGACAGTTCCGGCCATTGGTCCGATTTCCTCACCCAATACTGCAACGGGTTGGCATGGGGGGGCTCAGTGGGCTCCAAAAGGTACTCGCGCACCATGCCCCCCGCAAAGTCCTCCACTGGGAGGGACGTGCCCGCCGTGCAGCGACCAATCACGCTGCCCGCTGACGAGGCCCAGAGATTGAATGTGTCCATTAGGGTGGCTCTTCCCTGTCGTGGCTCTCTTCCCACCTCCTGCCCCTCACCCTCACCCTCCTCCTCCACTGCCTGCCCCTTGCCGCTGCCCGGTTCATTCTCTCCTGCCCTCTGTCTCTGGAAAGGGAGCACTGCTCTGCGGAGCTCTTTTTTCCAGTGCTGCATCTGACCCGCCTGCGTGGCGATGCTGCCCTTGATGTGGGGGTCACAGAGGGAGGCAAGTTGGTAGGGTGCCTAGCAGCATAGAGAATGCAGGCATTCAGCGACGCAGGCCTGGATTCTCCAGACAAAGTCCCGGACCCTGGGGAGCAGCTTTTGCCCTTGCTGGAGCTCCTGGCCCAGAAACTGGTCGAGGCCATGGATCAGAGGGAGGATCTGACCCAGGCTGGCCTGGTAGGAGCACAAGAGCTCAGTGGCATCCTTGAATGGTTTCAGGTTCCAGGACATCTGTGCAAGGACTCTCCAGTTCATGGAGCTGAGGCTCAACTCCTCTCCCCTCCTCAGCACATCTGAAGAGGACAGGATGTCTTGCACCACGCACCTCTGCTCCACCAGACAACATATCATGTCGTAGGTGGAGTTCCAGCAGGTGGGCAGGTCCTGGAAGAGTTGGTGCTTGGGGTCTCTTTCCTCCCCCTGCCTCTGTAGCAGCTTGCGGGATGAGTTGATGCTGCGGGAGAAGTGGGAAGCAATGCGATGGCAGCTGTCCAACAGACTGCTTGTCTGCAAGGTTCCCTCACCCCAGCTATCCCTCAGCTTGCTCCCCGGCCCGAACACGTCCCGCACCAGGCCCAGGATGAATTCAGAGCTGCCAACATGTTGGCTCCCGCGTCCATGGCCATGAAACCACGGACAAACTCTTCCACCCTGGACGTCCACTCCCTCAGAGCCACCTTGATGGTGGTGGCGATGTTCTTCCCTGTGTGGACCTCATCCATTTCTCAGACCTGAAGGAGAACCGCCCTGTAGCCCGGGCTCAAGCTGAGCACCTTTTTACAGCTGCCAGATCTTGGCCTGAGGAGGCGGAGGTCCTCTGGTTGCCACCAGTGGGCAGTGATGGCAAGGTACCTGTGATGGCAGCCATTCCACAGGTCGGCCATGAAGTGCACTGTTCTGCCTTGGGCGGCTGACAGGTCTCTGCACACCATGTCTCGCACTGCCTCGTACAGGGTGGGCACAGCTCGATGCCCAACGGTGCGCCGTGACGGCATGGAGAACCATGGGGCAAAGTGCTGTAGCAGCAGTTGGAAGCCCACGCCCTCCATGACCAATAGGGGGAAGCCTTGCAGGGTGATCTCTTGTGCCACCACATGAACACTTGCCTCCTGAGCCCTTGACCTCACCCTTTTCAGTGGCACCACCCCCGACCCCGATGGAACAACTTCCCCCAGGGAGGCCTGCCTGACCCTTCCGCTCCCCAAAGCTGCACCCTCGGGGCAAGGCTTCTTGCTCGGGGTGCATTCCGGACACCCTCCCACTGATCCCGGATCAGATGAGCTGGCAGCCCCTCGGTCTCCCCTCGACAGATGTTTCGCTGCCTGAGGACAGAGAACAAAGGCTCGGGTGGTGCCTCTTCAGGTGCCAAGTCAGGGCCGAAGGTGACAGGTGCCCCGGGTCATTGCACCTGCGCACCAGGCCCTCACACACACAGCACCGCACCATGCGGGGGTCATTAGGAAGGGCCTGAAAGTGCCTCCAAACATTGAGGTTGAACCGTGGCCCACTTACGGTTCCAGGGGAGGGAGGACGAAGGGTTGCTGCTGGCTGTGCCACGGTGCTGGCAATGGAAGATGGAGTGGTGGGTGGACTGCAGGCAGGGACAGCACCACTGGTAGTTTGGGATGGGGACAGGCTGGACGTTTCCTCAAACCCAAACCATTCCTCCAAGGATCCGTCGGCATCCTCCTCCCCAAAATTTTTCAGGAGTTCCTCTTCTGCCGCTGGCAAGACCTCTTCGGCCTCCTCCACAGCCTCAACTGGTGATTTTGGGGGAGTGGGACTCTCTGCTGCTCCAGAGCCCTGCACAGCACTGCTTCCCATGCTGCAACTGGGACAATCTCTGCACTTCCCCCCCACGACCACTCTTGTCCCCCACCCAGAGCCTCATAGTGCCAGCAAACAACAACTGAGGAGAAGGAGATAACACTGAGAGCCCTCAGCCGAGCTGCCCACAAAGCTTGGCCCCAGGGCCTGGCAGCAGCCCTGGCACCAGAGGGAGGGAGGGACTAGAGTCCTAGCCCACTGCTTCCACAGACCTGACCAGATCAGGCACTGATTAATAATAATCAATGTGATCTCACAGCCAAGGTACCCACCAAGCTTGGCCCCAGGGCCAGGCAGCAGCCCTGGAACGAGAGAGAGGGAGGGACTAGAGCCCTAGCCTACTGCTCCCACAGACCTGACCAGATCAGGCACTGTTTAATAATAATCAATGTGATCCCTCAGCCAAGGTACCCACTGAGCTTGGCCCCAGGGCCTGGCAGCAGCCCTGACACCAGAGGGAGGGAGGGACTAGAGCCCTAGCCACTGCTCCCACAGACCTGACCAGATCAGGCACTGATTAATAATAATGTGAGCCTTCAGCCGAGATACCCACCGAGCTTGGCCCCAGGGCCTGGTAGCAGCCCTGGCACCGGAGGGAAGGAGGGACTGGAGCCCTAGCCCACCACTCCCACAGACCTGAACAGATCAGGCCCTGATCAATAATCAATGTGAGCCCTCAGCCGAGGTGCCCACTGAGCTTGGCCCCAGAGCCAAGCAGCAGCCCTGGAACCAGGGGAGATAGATCCCTGTCCCCCAAAGCCAAGCTTAATTGTACTCTCAGTCTCTCTCCCCAAAGGCTAGCAAGTGGCAAGCAAGAGCTCTGTCCCACTCCAATGCTCGCAGAAAGTGAAACCCAGCCTGGGAGACCATGGCTATTTATAAGCATGGGTCCCATTCAGCAACACAAGAGGTCTGTGTTTGGCCATCAGAGCTGCCTATCAGGGTTTGCAGGGATGAGATTGGAGTGCCCACGGCTACAGGACACCCCCTTCTCCCTCCCTCCCCTGGGTGTCTTCTCCCAACTTGTAACTGCTTTGCAGCTCCGTGGTTGGAAGGAAGCCCTGCTGATCAAGGAAAGCTGGGCTTCCTTTTGGGTTTTCTGGGCAACAGAAGGAGGGCAGACAGAGCTCAGGCATTCCCCTGGCTCCGTTGCCAGGGGAATAGATTGCTGGCGCTTGAGTGTCTGGCTTCCCGAACCGCACCCGAATGCAACGAACCAGGCCTCTCCCGACCACTGGTTCATTGGCCGTGGCCAAGCACGAACTGCCAGGTCATGATCGCGCAAACGCCATTTTTGTGGGTTTTTGAGGTTCGTAATGCAGTTCGTGCCCATCTCTAATTATGACCTCCACTGTGCTTCGAACTATTTCAATAATTTTCTTTTTGTGCTAGAATTGAAAGATGATTGTTGTCGTTTTTCTAAAAAGAAAGACAAGTCATCAATACAGCTTGACTTTTATATAGTAGGATTCTCCATTGGAATTTGGCTTGGGGCAATGATTATACACTTATTGCTTTTTGACAACTGTATGGTTGCTGAAGTGTTTTCTGCTACCTGCTTTTGAGCTCTGGACCTGTTCACCTGGATTGGTGCCAGCCAGGATTTCTGCCTCTGGATTTTGAGACTTTGTTTGGACTCTTTTGGTTTATCTTGAAAGGTAACCTTGGGCAAAAGCTACTACTGTTGGCTGATGCTGCGTTCTCAAAATCACCTCACCCTCTCCCAGATATGCCCCCATCATGCTGTACATTCTTCCCACTAAATCCAGAAGATCCCCTGCAGACATGATGTGCTTTTTTTATGGGAACAAAATAGAGGGGTTAAGTAACAACCTAAAATATATATATTAGAAAGTATTTATTGTAAATGTGCACAAATGTAGATTAAAAACAAGTTTAAATCATAAGGCCTGAATGGCAGGCTACATGTATATGATAAAACTTGCTAAAACATCTCAAGGTACAGATGATGGTACAGTGCAATGACCAACACAAATAGACCAAAGTACAGTAAAAAAACCCAACCAGATGCGTTTCGGCCCTAAGACCTTCCTCAGTGGTCAATTGTAAACAATTTATTATTAAACACACCCACACATATAGAAACCAATCATGAAATGCTCCCAGTGTTTTATCTAGAGCTCTAGTATTGTTTGATAAAATACAAATGTTGCTGTAGACCCAGGACTGCATTCACACAATTCTCTTCATTTATTGTTGTACTCTGAGGTTTGGTTTCCAATGTATAAAGCCATTCTATCTTTACTGCAGATTGATGTAACATACCCTTATACATGATTGGTTTCTATATGTGTGGGTGTGTTTGATTATAAATTGTTTACAATTGACCACTGAGGAAGGTCTTAGGGCCGATGCGTCTGGTCGGGTTTTTTTACTGTACCTTGGTCTATTTGTGTTGGTCATTGCACTATACTTAATTTCAGTCATTGAACATTCAAATTAGGCATGAAATATTGCACACAGACATGTAGCCTGCCATTCAGGCCTTATATTTTAAACTTGTTTTTAATCTACATTTGTGCACATTTATAATAAATACTTTCTAATATATATTTTTACGTTGTTACTTAACCCCTCTATTTTGTTCTCCTGCTTGTTTGGGCTGAGTTTGTGGGGACTTTCCCTCACACCCCCTTTTTTCCTCCTTGTTATTACTGGAGCTATGCCTCAAGCTTTTTGTTTTTTTAAATGGAAGTTTATGGTGCACATTAGATTATATGTAGGCCATAAATGTGGATGACTATCATCCACATTTGGATGGATTTTATTGCACCTGTACTTTTATAAAAAAAATTTGAAAAAGATTTCAAGGAATACACTTTTCCAATTGCTCGTACTTTTTGCATGGTGGTGCCACTTCACTGCAAGAATTTGCAGCTTTTCATGCAATGTGGGAGTTGTAAGGAAGAAGTTTTTTAGTGCTTACATGGGGCCATGATGTTTAAACTGGCCCAGGGTCAAGAGAAGATATGAGGGAAACTTTAGCTAAAAGAAGAAATTTGAAGCTGAAACAAGTCTCCTCCCATATATAATAGATAGTTGTTGGCATCCTGTAGTTAGTGCTTCCAGACACTAACAGAGAATTTAAGCTTTATTTCTCAGGTTAGGATGCCACCTTTCTCCTGTGCTTTCCAAAAATAGCATCTATATACTTTGGGACCTGCCTAAACAGGCCTGTCTCGCTTGACACAGAATGCTCAAATCACCACCTGTCGTCCTAGGCAAGATGATTAGATGCAAAGCTATGCGCCATTTAAAATCATTAGCGTAAAATCAATAGCTCTAGGAAATAATTACAGTTTTCACCATGACTTTGCCCCCTATGTACTTCATCCTCCAAGGCTATTTAATTAAGACCCAAGATGAATGGTTTTGATCACTAATTCTAGTTGAAGCTCAGTTGACACAAGTACACTGAGAGACTGTCTTCACACATTTCAGAATAAACACACACACACACATTCACTAATGCTTTCGTATTTGATTCAGCCAGTGGGTATTTCTGTCTTTTTTGTATAGCAATAGACATATTGTTGCTATATAAAACTCCACCCTGGGTTTCTGTGTAAGTTGCTCCCTTGATTTCATATTAACAATGTTTATAAGAATCTATTTAGATTACTGGATCTGTGCCTAGGGAGAATCTCAAAATTCTTTCCAAGTGTTGCTTAAGGCAAAATGCTGATGTGAACACTATGGGAGGTAGTATCCTTGGAGAGACAGGTACTTTCATTTTTGCAACAACGGATATCATTGCTAAAATCCCCTGAATTTGATTGTTTGATGCAATCTACTCCCTCAGTTCTATGACTGCTAACTCTACACTGAGGGTAAAATTCCAGATCCTAGATTTGAAATGACCATTCATATGGACATGAGGCCACTCAGCTTACTGAGTATTGTCAAGTATACCATTAAGTGTAACCTACTTTGCAAGGTTTCTATGAACATTGTAAAATGGGTTAACTGTAAGTTTACTGAAGGGAGGAAAATTGGATACAAATACCAATAAACTGCTATACTGCTAAAGCAAAAATTTTAAAGGGACAAATTCAATACCCACTGAAATCAATAGCCATTTTGTGGCATAGGTTTCAAAGCAGTATAGCTTGCATCTAGCAGGATTCTCCCCCCTCCCCCCTTTGGCCAATACATAGGGACATTACATTTTTACCGCATCAGCTTCCTTATAACTGCTTGAGCAGCCATCGTCCTGGCCATATTTGCAAAACTATTCCAATAGTACATGCAAGTCATGTCAATGTACTTCCATAATGGAGAATTATGAAGGTAATGGACCATTTTCACTCGTAATTATATGATCTACTTAATTTCAGTCATTGAACATTCAAATTAGGCATGAAATCGTGCACTCAGACATCTGAGGAACATATTCTTTCTGTGTCTTTAATTTCAGCCCTCCTCTGCATTGTCTTTAACATTTTTGTATCATTCACTTCAGAACTCTACCCATGTAGGTTGGGTGAAAAATAAAACTAACACAAACTGAAGGCATCTAACTAAAATTCTTCTAAGAACTACGTCACAGAAGACAATTTTCCTTTATTGATATCATTCTTATGTAGAAAAGATGTAGTTCTGCAACATGAGCCTCTGTTTAGGTTCACATACACAGTAGGAACTCTGATTTCCATTAAAATATATAAAGCAACTGTGTTCCATGTTGGAGACAAACTCCAAGCTAGGACTCTCTTCCAAAGTGTTCACTAGTACAGATCAAATAAATCATTTTTCTAGCACAATTTCTTTCCTGTGCTATCTCCTTTGGGTACACATCCTCCCCCAAAAGAAATACAATATGTCTGACTTTTAGCTATTTGTGTTATTGTTGTCCTTCTGGCTCCCTTCCCTTGTTACTTTTTTGAGTGTAGATTTCTTGCTGTTCACCCCTTGTGGATGATGAAACCAGGCACAGACCAACAGATGTGCCTAGGTTAGTCATGGTTCACCCTAATTTCTTATGGTTTACGCATGCCACAGAAGATGCCCCAAGAGAGGAGAGAAATATGTTAAACCTTTAATACAAGCTGAATGCTGTGTCAGCATTGATTCTAGTTACTCTCCTTGGTATTATTAGATACACATGGTGAGACTTCATTCCTATCATGTTTATAGCTCCTGCATTTCCTAAGGGGGTTATAAAAAACTAGTAGTGCCTGGGTAATTTTTCCTGGCATGGCTAAGAGAATAGCCTTGAACTCAGAGAATGATCTTTGGGCATAAAGTGGTAATGGGCTATCATTCACTCCTTTCTTTGCAAGCTGCATTAAATAACACTTTGGTATTTAGCTATAATTCACCATCTTCAGAGCCTGTGTCAAAGAGAAAGAGGGAAGAGCATTCTGTGTGATTCAAATTCAAACACAGATCAAGGAAAGAAAAAACACAAGTTATCCTATACAAATTTATTACACCACACAGGGCCTTGAAACTTGATCTGCTCTTTGAACCTGTGTATTTTTAAAAAGGTTATTCATGACATTATAGTGGGGAGATAAAGAGAGGAATTATTCATAAACATGATAATACATACAAGAATGTAACAGAATTCAAATAAACATATTCAAAGATCTCTCTGTGTATGTACCAGTGTACATCCCTGACACTTAAGCTGGAATCCTTGCACACAACTGAGCTTTAGCCCATTGAAATCAATTAGACAAAGGGTCACTTCTCTTTCCCTATTTCAAAATATTCCCAGGATTCCACACTGCTGTTTTCCTCCTCCTTTTATTAATCTTAAAGAAAAGCTGTTAGATTACCTTGCCCTCATCCCTCTTCCCTTTTCACTGGGAAATAAAAGCATCTTTGATTTTTAATTTAAGTTTCTTGTCCTACAATTGGAAACAATTTTTTATAGGACAGTTCGGTGGATAGGGAACTGGTTAGAGGACTGCACCCAAAGAGTGGTGGTCAATGGTGTTTCATCAGATTGGAGGGAGGTGTCCAGTGGGGTGCCGCAGGGCTCGGTTTTAGGCCTGGTACTTTTCAATATTTTTATCAATGATCTGGATGAAGGGGTAAACAGGCTACTCATTAAATTTGCTAATGATTAGGCAGAGTGGCAAACACTCAAGAAGATAGAGTTAAAATTCAACAAGACCTGAATACTCTGGAGAAGTGGGTGGTTGTGAACTGAATGCAATTCAACATAGATAAGTGCACAGTATTACATCTGAGCCACAAAAATGAGAAGCACGAATACTGGATGGGGGATACTCTTCTGGGTAGTAGTGTAAGAAAAGAGATCTTGGGGTAAGAGTGGACTGTAAACTATATATTAGCAGTCAGTGTGATTAGGGGTGAGCAAAGGCACACTTTTCGTTATTCTTGTTTCGGGTTTACCCGAAACAAGAATCTGTTTCGGATACAGGCAAAAGCCGAAACGGCTAGCCGTTTTGGCTTTCGGCTTTCGGGTTTGTTTCTGCTTGTTTCGGCTTTCTTTCAGACTTTTCAATGGGAAAATGCCTCCGCAAAATGCCCCCCAACCCTCTGGGGCCCTTCTCCCACCCTTCCTCCCACCCCCCACCAAGCCTCAGCCTGCTCCCACTTGGGGGGGCATTTCATGGCCTCCCCAAGTAGGTGCTCTTTTCTCTACTACTTACAGCTGGGGGAGGCTTGTCTTGCCAGGGGTGGCATTTTGCATGCAAAATGCCCCCCAACCCTCAAGGGCCCTTCTCCCACCTTTCCTCCCACCCCCCACCAAGGCACAGCCTGCTCCCACTTGGGGGGGGGCATTTCATGGCCTCCCCAAGTAGGTGCTCTTTTCTCTACTACAGCTGGGGGAGGCTTGTCTTGCCAGGGGTGGCATTTTGCATGCAAAATGCCCCCCAACCCTCAGGGGCCCTTCTCCCACCTTACCTCCCACCCCCCACCAAGGCTCAGCCTGCTCCCACTTGGGGGGGCCATTTCATGGCCTCCCCAAGTAGGTGCTCTCAGCCCCCAAAGTCCACCCCTTACAGCCCCACACAAACCCAATTCCCCCCCAGCTGCCACACACAGACCCAAATCCCCACATTAGCCCCTCACAGACCCAAATCCACCCCCAGCAGCCCCACACCCATAACCCCAGGAACAGGCTGGCAAAGGCCAGCCCTCTCCCTTTGTTCCCTATGCTGGGAACTTCTAAACTCTCTTTCCCCGGGCAATTCTGCACAGCCCAGGGGTGCCACAATGGTGGGCACACTTCTGAGCGCCAGCTGGTCCCTGTGAAAGAGCACCTGAACCACAGACACCCTCCCTCAAATTCCCCCACCACCTACAGAGATGCCCCATTGTTCCCTATGATGGGAACCAACTGCACAACAAAGAATAAAACACGAACAACACAAAATAAAGTTTTTTAAAAATTATTTTCTCCCTTTCAAAGTACAAGTAGGCAAAGCATTATGACACATTACACCAGCAGTCCCCCACACAGAAAAATAACACAACTCACTTAACATCAGAGAATCACAAAGCACAATTCCTGTCAAAAACACTTTATTTCTTGAACAGCTTTAGGTTACACGGTCTGAAACTTGGTGGTTTGTTAGAGAGGGGTTAGAGGAAGGTCCCCACCAATTTTGGGATGATTCGGTGGGAAAATGCCTCCCCCAGGCGTCCGGGAAGACGGAGGCATTTTCCCATTGAAAAACCCAAAACAACCCGAAACAACCCGAAACGTTTCGGGTTATTTTCTTTTGGATAACCCGAAGCGTTTCGGGTTTCCCAAAACGTTTCGGATAACCCGAAACAACCCGAAACAAGTTTGTTTCGGGTTTCTTTCGGGTTTCAGAAACCCGAATTGCACACCCCTAAGTGTGATGTGGTGGCCAAAAAGGCAAACTCAGTCTTGAGTTGTATCAAAAGGGCCATTGCATTGAAATCACAGGAGGTCATAGTCCCTCTGTATACTGCCCTGGTCAAGCCGCACCTGGAGTGTTGTGTGCAGTTCTAAAGGCCTCACTTCAAAAAGGATGTGGACAAAATTGAGAGGGTGCAGAAGAGAGTGCCAAGAATGATCAGGGATCTGGAGACTGAGCCCTACAAGGAAAGGCTGAGGGCCTTGGGAATGTTTAGTTTGGAGAAGAGATTGAGGGTGGACATGATTGCTCTCTTTAAATATTTGAAAGGCTGTTATTTGGAGGAGGTTAAGGAGCTGTTCCAGTTGGCAGCAGAGGATAGGACTTGAAGCAAGAGGCTTAAATTACATGCAGAAAGGTACCAGCTGGATATTAGGAAAAACTTTTTCATGGTCAGAGTAGTTCAAAGGTGGAATTAGCTGCCTAGAGAGGTGGTGAGCTCCCCTTCACTGGCAGTTTCCAAGAAGAGGCTGGATGAATATTTGTCAGGGATGTTTTAGGCTCATCCTGCATTGGGCAGGGGGTTGGACTCGAAGGTCTGTATGGTCCCTTCCAACTCTGTGATTCTGTGAATAAGCAATCTAAGGATAAAGTCAATCATCATCATCATCATTTGTTTTCTTTTCCATTGCTCTTCCACTGGGCTAGTTTTCCCACAGCCTGCAAACAGAACCCAGCCACCTCCTCATTAGAGTTGCCAGATGGTTTCAACAGAAATACTAGACTCATTTGATAAAAACATGTTAACCAATATATGTTTTATTTATTTACTTAATTTATATCTTACTTTTCTCCCCAGTGAGTACCCACAGCAGATTACATCATTCTCTATTCCTCCATTTAATCCTCACAACCACCCTCTGAGTTATGTTAGGTTGAGAAGGTGTTACTGTCCCAAGATCTCCCATCAAGTTTCCATGGCAAAAGGAGGATTCAAATCTGGGTCTCCCAGATCCTAGCCCTGCACTCCAATCACTAAACCACACTGGCCCTCTCTATTTGTTGTTTCTTTTTGAATATGAGTGTTCTATTTGGAATCTAAAGTGATACAGTCCTAGCCCAGGTTTACCATATCTGTGAGAACTAGGCCAGAGAGTTCTGTGGCACATTAAAACCTAACAAATCTATTGTAGCTTTGTAGTTACACATTTCTAAATTTAAAAAATCTTACATTTCTAACAATTATATTTATCATAATATACAGTTTACTCCTATGCAGTTACTTTCATTCTAAGATTTCTGATCACTTTCTAATTACCTTCAATGAAATAATTAGAAAAAGTAAATCTCCATAGGACTACAGAGAAAGTCTAGCAAATTATATTTTATAAAGTATAAAAAGGGGCATAATAAGAGACACAATCCATCCAATGCTAAACATTTTAAAATCGCCATTGTCCAGAAAAAGAAACAGCATACTCTTGACTCTTCCAAGGAGCAAAATGGTGCTTACTTGTGGGCAGGGGTCATTTCCTAGAAAAAGAACTGCAGGAACTCATTAGCATAACTCATTAGCATAACTCATTAGCATATGCTACACCCCCTGACATCACTGGAAGTGTGTAAGAAGGCAACATCCACCCCTCAGGCCCCTTTCCACAAAAATCTCCAGGTATTTCCTTAAAGCAGAATGAACTCAAAGCAGCTTACCCTCCTCTGGAGAGCCAGCCCTGCTTGCACTTACTCACTCTCTTTCACAAGTAAAGCAGCAGAGCAGAATGAATCCAAGCAGCTTATGTTCCTTTGGAGCCCAGCACCACTTGGCTTGCACTCATTCACTCATTTTCTCTCTCTCCCCCACCCTCTCTCAAGTCACAAATGAAAGTAAAGCAGCAGAGCAGAATAAATCCAAGCAATTTACATTCCTTTGGAGCCCAGCACCACTCGGCTTGCACTCATTCACTCATTTTCTCTCCCCCCCCACCTCACAAATCACAAATGAAAGTAAAACAGCAGAGCAGAATGAATCCAAGCAGTTTACGTTCCTTTGGAGCCCAGCACTACTCAGCTTGCACTCGGAAGAAAAGGAATCACGTGGGCAAATTCAAAACCAATGTGACCTCTTTTTAGATCTACCGGAACGCTGTTCCTGTGTGTTCCGCCTCCAAATGAGCCCTGCTTGTGGGTAAATGAGCATAGCCTTAAAGTATGTAATAGTAGGGGTGTGTATAACAGAGAAAAATACATAACAGAGCAGAAATACACACAGAACTTACTGGTTTAGCTCATTAAAGCAGCTTCCAGAATGTTGAATTAAATCCAGGAAATGTTTTCTGGAGCAGCGCTAATCAGATCCCAGGGAGAGAGCACCCTTACATTGTTAATTAACTTTATTGGTGGGAAGGGGAAAGAGACAAATGCGTGTGAGTGCATCTTCCCATCCCCACCCATAGCTGTCCAGGAAATGGCATTCTCTGCCTCCCTGCCAATCAGGTCCTTGCAAGGGGAGACTCCTCTTCTCTTATCAGCTTTGGAAATGTTTGGAAGAGATACTTCAATCATAGGCTACAACTCCAATGACTCTTCCATGGGAGTAAGCAGCACTACTGAATAACATGGGGCTTATATCTGAGTAGAGCTGTTTAGGATTGCTTCCATAGACTAGAGATGGGCAAGATCAGCATTATGATCGGAAAAAACCCAGGATAATGGCGATCGCGCAATCGGGACCTGGCAGATCGTGCTCGGCCACGGCCAACGATGCAGCGATTGGGGGGGGGGGGCTTGATCGGGGCGATCGTGCTTGGATCGGGAAGCCAGACACTCAGGCACCAGCAATCTATTCCCCTGGCAACAGAGCCAGGGGAATGCCTGAGCTGTGTTTGCCCTCCTTCTGTCGCCCTGGAAACCCGAATGGAAGCCCAGCTTTCCTTGATTAGCAGAGCTTCCTTCCAACCATGGAGCAGCAAAGCAGTCACCAGTTGGGAGAAGACAGCCAGGGGAGGGAGGGGAAGGGGGTGTTTTGTAGCCATGGGCACTCCAATCTCATCCCTGCAAACCCTGATAGGCAGCTCTGACAGCCAAACACAGGCCAGACCCCCTGTGCCCTGGGGGGAGGCGGCTCATCGCCGTCTCCCCATGCCTGCCGGACCCGGCGGCCGCTGTCAGCACCCACCTTCCCACATAGCTGGGAATAGCAGCGTGCCCCGCTTTGGCCTCCACGATCCATGATCCACGATCCATGGATTGGGAACGGGAGATGATCGGTGTGGATCGTTTATTGGGGATCGTCGCCAGCACCGATCCATGAGCGGCTGGATCGTTAATTTATTTTGGATCGTGCCCATCTCTACCATAGACTTTCAGGGCTCTCTCTTTTTCTAAGTCGAATAGCAACTCCCTTTCAAAAATAATCCAGCCTGCTCCCACAGCAAACAAAAAACTCATGGGGAAAATATAGGCATGTTTGGGTTGGAGGTAGAGATTCAGCCAGTCACTCTGTCTGCATCATTTGGACTCAGGCAATGCAAAAGATTGGCAGTGAGCATGCCCTGTTTTGCTGCAGAACGCTGAACAACAAAAGGAAAGATTTAGAGGGAGGTACTAAAACAAATGACTAGAATGCCCACTGAAAACAATTTCGCCCTCCCAGCATGCAGACCAGGCTGTTGGGGATGGGGGCTGCTTTTGCCATCCAGGTCCGGGCCCTGCCATTTGGCAACACTGCTATGCCCCTTGGGGATCACTTAACCCCAGCTGCTAGGGATAAGATCATTCATGGGGAGTACTTTGACATGTTCACTCTCCTCTTCAGGGAACTGGAGAAAAATGAGAAGGAGGACCTCGACAATCATGACAAGGAGAGTTTAAAAAGGAGGAAGGTTGATTGTAATTGGCACAATTGGCTCCCTGGCATATTAATCTATGCAGGGGTTATTGCTACGGTTCAACCTTGGAGGGCTGCCCCATTATTCCAATACATAGATTTAATATATAGGGGCTATACGGACTTCACCAGGGGAGCATGGCTCCAGTACGATGAGGAATTCTGTATGAGGGTGGCCCTTAATCCAGCGATGCAGTGGGATAAGATACATCAACAGCTGTGGTTGCAGGTCATGTCCCTTGCTAAGCCCAACTTGACGGACCACTTGGACTGCGGCCACTTGGTTCAGAAAAACCAGGCTGCGCAGGGTATCTGCGGGACCATGGGCCAGCCAGTTCAACCCCAGCTTCTCTGTTGGGATTACAGTTCGCAGGGCGTTTGTTCTAAAAAGTCTCGCAGTTTCAAGCATCAATGCCCCATCTGTGGGGGTCCACACCCATTTACAACCTGCCCCCGGCAGTCAAGGCAGGAGGACAGGCAGGGCAGTGGGGGTGGGGGCTCCCAGCCTGCAGCTGGAAAAGGGGCCCATCCCCATAAACTTGAAGGTTCTTAAACCATTGCTGTCTGCTAACCCCAGGCACCATGATGTGCAGTTTTTGTTACAGGGCTTCATGTTTGGTTTTAGGATCCCGTTCCAGGGCCCTCAGGCCCCCTTCATGTCTGCCAATGTACGTTCTGTTGTGGGCATGGAGGAGGTGGTTCAGTATGTTGATGGGCAGGAATCTGGAATTGACTCCATCTTTGGACAGTTATTATCTGTTTGTTGAATTTATGATGAACTGTTGTTTTATGGTTTTAATATTTGTATTATATTTTTATAATCTGTTGTACCTCGCCCTGAGCCTGCTTGTGGGAAGGGCAAGTTAGAAATGTAATAAATAATAATAATAATAAATAATAATAAAATAGCTAAGGAGTGTGCGGAGGGCCGAGTTTTGGGCCCTTTCACGGCTCCTCCGGTCCCATGCTTGCAGGTTTCACTGTAAGGTGTGGTCCCTAAAAAGGCAGCAGGTGAATTCCGGCTCATTCATCATTTGTCCTACCCCAAAGGCGGATCGGTTAATGATGCCATCTCTGATCACTTATACTTGGTAAGGTACACGTCCTTTGACCAAGCGGTCAAAGTCGTGAGGTGTTGCGGAGTTGGTACTGAGGTGGCTAAATATGACATTAAGTCAGCATTTCGCCTTCTGCCAGTTCACCCTGAGGATTTTGAGCTGCTTAGTTTCTCGTTTGAGGGCCATTATTACATGGACAGGGCTTTGCCCATGGGGTGCTCTATTTCATGTGCGGCCTTTGAGCATTTCAGCTCCTTTTTCAAATGGGCCTTATGATCTAGGCTGCGATGCCAGGACACGACCCATTATTTTGATGATTTCCTTTTAGTGGCTCCCCCTGGTGGCAGGCATTGTGACCACTTGTTATAGGGATGTATCAGATTAACGGAAGAGTTGGGAGTCCCGCTTGCCCATGAGAAGACGGAGGGTCCCGCCCCAGTCCTTACCTTTTTGGGTATAGTGTCGGATACAGTATGGAAGACCTCACGGTTGCTGGCTAATAAGTTGGAGGACCTCTGGGCCCGGCTAGCTTCTTTTGGGGCTAAACGGACGGTTACCTTGGTTGAACTGCAGCAGCTGATCAGGCATTTGAATTTTGCTTGTAGGGTGGAGGCACCAGGCAGGGCGTTTCTCAGGAGTCTTTGTGACGCAATGAGGGGGGGTCTCAGGTTGCCCCACCATCAGCTTAAGGTTGGAGAAGGCATGAGAGCAGACCTTGGGGTCTGGGAGGAATTCCTTGGGGATTTGGAGGGAGGACCTTTTGTTGGAGGACCTTGCCTATAAGCTAAAGATCACCTGTTGTTTACAGTTAAAAGCAACAAATATTTGCATTTCTCATTATGTTGCTTGGCTTTCCCTCTTGAATATTCTTGTCCAATTTTCAGACTCAAGTGTTATTCTATGCTTATTGACTCATAAGTTAGTTCCCATAATCTCAATTGCACTTACTTTCAAGTAAGTGTGCATAGACTTGCAGGCTATAAATGTTCAGTCAGTTAGTGGCTGGATAGTGCCCTGGGAGGGAAGGGGGGGCATATGACCATGAAGTCCAGAGGCTAAAATGATCTGACAGCTGCTGTAGCAAGCATGGTGCTCTGGACCTATAGTTTCTATCTGAGGACTTCAGAAATTTTCTTGGCGCACATCCTACTTAATAGCAATAAAGCCCCTGCAATCACCAAGGCTGCATAAAAGATAAAAATACAAGGCAGACACCCTGCTCACATACTGTCCTTTGAGGAATTCACTAACTCTAAATTCTCCAGCCTCCCCCCCCAACTATGACCTCCCAAAGATCCCATCTGCACTTTTTCTGTAGATAATTCAATCCTGCCACCATCTACCCCCACAGTCAGCTGGAGGGAGAGAATCCAGTGAGAATCCAATTTGTTGATCATGAAAGTCTCCCCCTCCCCCCCAAAATGAAAATCTTTTCCTTTCCAGCTTTCTTCAGCTGAACCAATATGCTCTCTCCTGGAGCATTTTGCTTGGCCACTGAGTAGTGGCTTTGGCTCTTTTCAAACCTTGTTGGCTGCATGGGAGCACAAGTGAATAGTTGGAGAAAGCTGCAGGAGAAAGAAAGAGTGTGTGCATTAATTTTGGCCATGGGGGTTGCATGCTTACTGAATTAGAAAATACTGGACTGTCCAGTTCAAAACTGGAAACCTGGCAACCCTATTTCTCATTAGTCTATTTCTAAGCTGCATATATTGTGTTACTGCAGTTGCAACATTTCTGTCTCTTGCCCTGATGGGCTTCTCTGTTGCTGGCACAATGGAGTCCCAAGGGAACACCCTGCAGCTCCGCTCCTGGGTATGTCTGGAGGCAGCTTTGGCAATGGTGGTGGGCCTGCTCGTCTCTTAGCATCTCAATTTTTCATACATATTGCTTGATATCATACAGTTCTTATGTCATAACTGTTCTCCTGCAGAAGAAAACCTGTTTCTGTAGAAACACTTCTAATGCTACTGTTTGTAATCCTAAAACATAGATAGTGAAACAGCAAGTAAATAGATAAATATACGCATATTAGCCAGATGCAGCTCTCACATCTGTAACTCAGGTATGCTAAAATTCCTCATAACAGGTATACCAAGTGCATATTACAAAGACATTACCTTTTTTGCCACTTCTCTACCTGCACTTCAAGAATGTGACCAAAGGAAAGGGAAGGCAGCCTATGCGGAACTCAGGGGAGTTCAGTTATTTTTACTAGCAGATTGTGAGGATTTCAGTTCTCTTTCAAAGGATGCCACACTGCCTATTTCACTGCACAAAATGAAAAGGTCTATAACACACTGAGCAGATGCAAAAGCAATCGATGAATTCTCCATTCTCCACTGATATCTCTCGTTACACCCCTTCTACTCAATCCCTTAGTGGATAATAACTGGACCGCATGATTGTCAATACAAATCCTCTCTTTAAGCAGCAATAGAAGGCAATTGAAAGAGATGCACTGTGTTGACATCAGAGATAGTTTTCTCACAGTCAACACAAATTCATCAGCCCTGTCAATTGTTCACTGTATATACACACACCAAATTTGCCCTCAAGAAAACATGCCAATTGCAATTGGGAAGCGTATGGGTTAGTGAGCTTTAAACTAAAGCCATTAATGGCAAATAGCTTTTAATTCCCAGCTGCAGACAAAGTGGCAGCATCTTACACTTATGGTCACTGTGGTTAGGCACCTCTTAGCATGGCTTGATGTTTTGCCAAGCAAAGCAGGGCTTTGATTTTGCTTACTAGGTGTCTCTTAAGTCATCAGCCAGATACTTCCTGGCACTGTTCCTTCAGCAGAGCTAATATTTTATGACAGCTCATCTCTTCTTGCCCAGCTTAGACATTTAAACGTCCACCACAATCTACCAATGAACCCATCTGACTGCCACTGGGGATCAGTAGGAGAAACTTATTAATACACATAAGTTTGGCAGCATGTCAGAGTTAATTTATCAAAACAATTGGGATAATGCACCAGCAACTTTTCTCTCCTTCCTTGTGGGAGTGATGGCAGAGGTGTCATCTCTCTTTCCTCTCTCTTGTTTGTTATAAATATATACCTTAAAAGATCTCCATGAAAATGCTGTATGAGATGTACTGCATGCATGTAAAGGATAGAGACTTACGGCTCTCATTTAATATTGTTTAATGAATCGTTGAAGATCCAGAGAATTATATTGGATTGAATTGTTGAAGGAAGACATACTGTTTGAATACAAGACCTTTGTGGTGCAGTTTCATCTTCCAAATTCCTCCTCAAAAACTTCTTTTATGTTAAGTGTTTAGTACAATGCCTTAATTATGATCTCCTATTGAAACTATTGCATATGCTTTCCCTGTTTATCTCCACCTTTCTCCTCTGTGGTATGTTTTGAACTGTACATTTCTTGCAGGGGGGTGGTGGATTTTATGACTTTATAATACTTCAGATTTAATGAAGCAGAGGAAATACCTAATAAAGAAGAATATTTACTAATGCACCATAGGTTTTCTATAAGAATGTCACCTACATGTCCTGCAACATATCTAAAAATATACACCTGCTGGACACACCATGATATAAACACATTGTCCTGCCTGAAGTGGTCCTTAGTAAATTATGACTGCAGACAGGTCTGCTTCCCTAAAAACAGTATTTACCACTAGATGGTAGATTTTTGCACTGCAGTTAAGAGCAGTGAGTAACGCTTTTTCAAATAAAGAACTATGTGTTTTGTTTTTTGTCATTTAACCTTCTGTCAACATTCTGAAAAAATGGTTGTTGGGGGTTTTCCGGGCTGTATTGCCGTGGTCTTGGCATTGTAGTTCCTGACGTTTCGCCAGCAGCTGTGGCTGGCATCTTCAGAGGTGTAGCACCAAAAGACAGAGATCTCTCAGTGTCACAGTGTGGAAAAGATGTAGGTCATTTGTATCTACTCAGGAGGGGTGGGGTTGAGCTGAGTCATTCTGTAAGAGTTTCCCAGGGTGTGGAATGCTAATGGCGGGAGGCTTCACTGAGTCATTCTGTAAGAGTTTCCCAGGGTGTGGAATGCTAATGGCGGGAGGCTTCACTGTATCCTGAGGCGGTTCTTTTGCATATGGATTGGTGCTTGATGTGCTAATCTTCTCTGCAGGGCTATTGTCGGGTGTGGAGTGTTTTGTTGGCCTGGTGTTTTTCAGAACTGGAGCCCATGCTCTGTTCATTCTTAAGGTTTCTTCTTTCCTGTTGAAGTTTTGCTTATGCTTGTGAATTTCAATGGCTTCCCTGTGCAGTCTGACAAAGTAGTTGGAAGTGTTGTCCAGTATTTTGGTGTCCTGGAATAAGATACTGTGCCCTGTTTGAGTTAGGCTATGTTCAGCCACTGCTGATTTTTCAGGCTGTCCAAGTCTGCAGTGTCTTTCATGTTCTTTTATTCTTGTCTGGATGCTACGCTTTGTGGTCCCGATGTAAACTTGTCCACAGCTGCAGGGTATACGGTATACTCCTGCAGAGGTGAGGGGGTCTCTGCTGTCTTTTGCTGATCGTAGCATCTGTTGTATTTTTCGGGTGGGTCTGAATACTGCTTGAAGGTTATGCTTTTTCATAAGCTTTCCCATCTGATCAGTAATTCCTTTGATATATGGCAAAAACACTTTTCCTGTAGGTGACTGTTTTTCCTTGGTTGTTTGATTCATCCTGGGTTTGATTGCTCTTCGGATTTCATTTCTGGAGTAGCCATTTGCCTGAAGTGCGTGGTTTAGATGATTAATTTCCTCATTGAGAAAGCGCGGCTCACATATCCGTCTTGCACGATCCACTAATGTTTTCATTATGCCTCTTTTCTGTCGGGGGTGGTGATTGGAGTTTTTGTGTAAGTACCGATCAGTGTGAGTTGGTTTCCTGTAGACCTTGTGACCTAACTGAGAGTTTGCTTTGCGGATGACCAAGGTATCCAGGAATGAGAGTTTTCCCTCACTTTCTTTCTCCATTGTGAATTGTATGTTCAGGTGGATGTTGTTGAGATGATTCAAAAACTCCATCAATTCTTCCTCCCCATGGCTCCAAATGATGAATGTATCATCCACAAACCGGAACCATACACTGGGTTTGTGGGGTGCTGATTCTAGAGCTGTTTTTTCAAAATGTTCCATGTAGAAGTTTGCTATAGCAAACTTCTATATAACTTTGTTATAGCAAACTTCTACATGGAACATTTTGAAAAAACAGCTCTAGAATCAGCACCCCACAAACCCAGTGTATGGTTCCGGTTTGTGGATGATACATTCATCATTTGGAGCCATGGGGAGGAAGAATTGATGGAGTTTTTGAATCATCTCAACAACATCCACCTGAACATACAATTCACAATGGAGAAAGAAAGTGAGGGAAAACTCTCATTCCTGGATACCTTGGTCATCCGCAAAGCAAACTCTCAGTTAGGTCACAAGGTCTACAGGAAACCAACTCACACTGATCGGTACTTACACAAAAACTCCAATCACCACCCCCGACAGAAAAGAGGCATAATGAAAACATTAGTGGATCGTGCAAGATGGATATGTGAGCCGCGCTTTCTCAATGAGGAAATTAATCATCTAAACCACGCACTTCAGGCAAATGGCTACTCCAGAAATGAAATCCGAAGAGCAATCAAACCCAGGATGAATCAAACAACCAAGGAAAAACAGTCACCTACAGGAAAAGTGTTTTTGCCATATATCAAAGGAATTACTGATCAGATGGGAAAGCTTATGAAAAAGCATAACCTTCAAGCAGTATTCAGACCCACCCGAAAAATACAACAGATGCTATGATCAGCAAAAGACAGCAGAGACCCCCTCACCTCTGCAGGAGTATACCGTATACCCTGCAGCTGTGGACAAGTTTACATCGGGACCACAAAGCGTAGCATCCAGACAAGAATAAAAGAACATGAAAGACACTGCAGACTTGGACAGCCTGAAAAATCAGCAGTGGCTGAACATAGCCTAACTCAAACAGGGCACAGTATCTTATTCCAGGACACCAAAATACTGGACAACACTTCCAACTACTTTGTCAGACTGCACAGGGAAGCCATTGAAATTCACAAGCATAAGCAAAACTTCAACAGGAAAGAAGAAACCTTAAGAATGAACAGAGCATGGGCTCCAGTTCTGAAAAACACCAGGCCAACAAAACACTCCACACCCGACAATAGCCCTGCAGAGAAGATTAGCACATCAAGCACCAATCCATATGCAAAAGAACCGCCTCAGGATACAGTGAAGCCTCCCGCCATTAGCATTCCACACCCTGGGAAACTCTTACAGAATGACTCAGTGAAGCCTCCCGCCATTAGCATTCCACACCCTGGGAAACTCTTACAGAATGACTCAGCTCAACCCCACCCCTCCTGAGTAGATACAAATGACCTACATCTTTTCCACACTGTGACACTGAGAGATCTCTGTCTTTTGGTGCTACACCTCTGAAGATGCCAGCCACAGCTGCTGGCGAAACGTCAGGAACTACAATGCCAAGACCACGGCAATACAGCCCGGAAAACCCCCAACAACCATCGTTCTCCGGCCGTGAAAGCCTTCGACAATACATTCTGAAAAAACCTTACTTTATTTGTATTGAGGGGTGTTTTCTACCTCAAACCAAGTTCTGATGTACTTTGAGTAGAAAAATGTCCCACAAAGGGGGAAAAAGATTTTGTGTTGGCAGAAAATGTATTTTTTTAACTCTTTATTTTTGACTCTTTCATTTTTGAAAAAAATGAATGCATTAATAACATTAAAAACTGTAAATTTTATTGTTTGTCTGCAGCATATTTCTTTTCTTTTCTTTTTTTTTCACACACAGAAAAACATATCCAACAGAGAAACAGAGTTCAATGACAATTGAATGTATTGTAAAGATAATATGTTAACTCACAATTCAGTGAGACAAGTAGAGTGTAAATAATTAGCTTAAGCAGTTGGGAGTATTTTTCTGATGTGAGGTAGATTTCCAGGACTCATCAGTTTTCTGGGTGGAGAGGTTAGTTTAGGCGGGTAGCTGTGTTGGTCTGCAGTAGAACAGCAGGATTTTTCATATAGTGGCACTTTAGAGATCAACAAGATTTTCAGGGTTTAAGCTTTTGAGAGTCAAAGCTCTCTTCTTCAAATGTTATCTTGAAAACCTTATTGGTATCTAAAGTACCATCATACTCAAATTCTGCTGTAGAGAGGTAAGAATCCAATGTCTCTATTCAGCCCTGGGAGTTTAATTGTTCTGAATGTGTAAATGAATGCAAGTTCAGCAATTTCACATTATAATCCCCCCTTGAAGCCTCTCTGAGAAATACCACTCTTAGGTCAGCAATGGAACATCCTGGATTAATATATTCTCTTCCTAGTTTTTGAGTGGTGTGATTTTTAATTTTAGATTTATGTCCATTTCTTCTTTTGCACAGAGACTGACCTCTTTGTCCAATGCAGAGAGTGTAAGGGCATCGCAGACACCTGATAGCATATATCACATTGGAAGATGAACAAGTGAATGAACCTGAGATGGTGTAGCTGGTTTGTTAGGTCCAGTGATCATGATGTTGGAGTAAATATGGGGACAGAGGTGGCACCTTGGTTTATTGCAGGCTCTTGTCCTAGAGACGCCCCCCCCCCTAATCTTAAACAACTTCTCACTCACAATAATGTAGTTCCTAACACTGGTATGGATTCCTCCTGCAGAAAAATACACTTATCAAAAATGGAGGAGGAAATTCTCTCCCCAAAGAGAAATAATTTTGTCCTTGTGCAGATAGAATTCACTAGTGAGGGGAGAGGGAGGAACCAATAGGATCCAACAGTGTGCCTGCCCCCCACTGCTGCTGATGCCAGCTTAGCAACCACCATCCCTCCTCAACCAGGGGGCAGACAGGCAAGTAGAGGAGGGGGACTACGATCTGCCACTGCCCCACTGCTGCCACCACAGAAAACCCAGTCACTGCTACCTCTCCTTGGAAGCAATATAAGCAGCAGGGGAAGAAGAGCAGAAGACATTGCTGCTCACTGACTCCATGTGAGCTGGGAGAAGGGATGGGGGTGGACAGTTAGAGAAGCAGGAAAGGGGATGGATGAGTGGCCACAGCAGTGGATAGGTGTACTATTGATTTATTGATTTATTTAGACTTATACCCTGCCCTTCCCGCAAGCGGGCTCAGGGAGGCTTCCAACAAAATATATTATTAAAATACAATAAAACATTATTACAAGTAGCATAAAAATCAATATTAATACATAATTATACCAACAGCATAAAAATCCAGGAACCACCAAACAAATACGGCTACTACTGAATCCCCATAACCACGGGCACTGCCTTGATGTAACTCCCAGTCAGCCACAAAAGGAGGGTGTGGTGGTCAGAAGATGGGACAAAAAGCTGGCCCCAGTCAAAGGATCAGTAGAACAGCTCCATCTTGCAGGCTCTGTGGAACTGTAAAAGGTCCCACAGGGCCTGGATCGCTATTGGGAGAGCATTTCACTAGGACTGGGCCAGGGCTCTGGCCCTGCTTGAGGCCAGCTGAATATCCCTCGGTCCCAGGACCACCAGAAGCTGTTTATCCACTGAGCACAAGGCCCTGCAGGGGTCATAATGGAAGAGGTGGCCCTGTGGGTATGCAGGTTCCAGTCCATGAAGGGCTTTAAATACTAAGACTAATACCTTGAACTGGACTCGGAACTCAACTGGGAGCCAGTGCAGCTGGCATTACACATGGTGAATGTGAGCTCTAAACTCATAAGGATGCATACCACTGCATTCTGGACCAGCTGAAATTTCTGGGTCAAGACCACAGGCAGCCCAGCATAGAGCAAGATGCAGTAGTCCAATCTAGAGGTGACCGTTGCATGGATTACAGAAACTAGGTCCTGGGACAAGAGTTAGGGCATCAATTGCCTGACTTGCTGAAGATGAAAAAAATGCAGATCTGGCAATGGCTGCAACCTAGGCCTCCATAGAAAGTTTGGCATCCAGGAGCACACCCAGGCTCTTCACCATCGATGAAGGCTGTAACTGCACTCCGTTGAAGGCTGGGAGCTGGGTTCCCAATTCTGTCGCCCCACGACCCAGATACAGAGCATCCGTCTTCTGGGAATTCAACTTCAGGCGACACAACCATTCTGCCACTGCATCCAAACACCGGGCCAAAGATTCCGGGGCAGCATCTAACTGGTCTTCCATTAACAGGTAGAGCTGGGTGTCATCAGCATACTGGTGACAACACAGCCCATGAAGACAGGAGCTCAGCCATTGCAGGAGTGTCCCAGGATCCCCACAGCAGTGAGGCGACGAGTCAAAAGCAGGCAGACTGCACTGAAAGGAGCAGGAAAGATTACCCCTCCTGTGAGAGTGGTTCCTTGAGGTGGGTAAAATGGGACATTGAGAGCGGATGGGTAAATGGGTGAAGGGGGGGGGAGGATGGGATCCTTCCTACAAGGCTCACAGATCCTTTTTCATTATTTACTAGGATGGAAATTTTGTCCTAAGTGGCAAGTTTTGTAAATCCATATCTCTCTGCATTTTCCCCAAAAAGTACAACTGTGGTCATAAGTTGCCCCAAGCTATTAAAACATGGATTAATGTGCTGGTCCTCATGAGACAGGAGTAACAGTATATCAAGCATTAATAAAAATATATTGGGGGACTCAGCTTTTGACCATGGCCTGACACCATTGTGATGGTGGTGGTGGGGAGTAGGATCTAAAATCTGAATTGTTTTGCTTAAAGAAAGTGTCATTCTATAAAGGCATGCAAATATTAATGCAAATGATGCTGGTTTTAATATACTTGTTCTGAGAAAAAAAGCCAGTTAAAAAAAAGTTGGTAAACTGCTTTCTTCATACTGAACTAGACATTTGTCTCCTGCCGTTCCTCCAAGTAGTTCACATGATGTACATGGATAAAATGGTGATCCCATTTGATCCTCACAACAAGGTCACCCAATGAGCTGCATGGCTGAGCAGGGATTTGAACCTATTCTCTCAAATCTATATCCAACTTGAGATTAGAATTTTACAGGAGCAGATAAGAGCAATGGAAAATAAAGAAATAGAATGGGAATTGAAAAGATTGAAGCAAAAATCTTTGAAGGAGCCAATAAACCTGGGAAATACTTAGCATGGCAATTGAAAAAAAAGAGAGAGAAGAAATTAATAAGTAAAATTATGGAAGATGGCAAGGAGTTGTTTGATCAAGATGCAATTGGGAGAGCATTCTATAAATACTATGTGAAATTGTACCAGAAAAAAACTATTGATATTAGACTAATTAATGAGTATTTTCTAAAGATAACCTTACCAACGTTACCTGATAAACTGAAAGATAGATTGAACGCCAAAATTAAAATAACAGAAATAATGGAAGCGATACAGGCAACAAAAACAGGTAAGGCACCTGGACCAGATGGAATATCGGCTAAATTTTATAAAGTAATGGCTGATGAATTGATGCAATTGTTGCAGAGAGTAATGAATGGAATATTAGAAGGAGAGGGAGTACCGGAAACATGGAATGAGGCAAATATTACATTGATACCAAAAGAAACCCAAGATTTAACGAATGTTAAAAAATATAGACCGATATCTCTAACAAACAATGACTATAAGATATTTGCTAAAGTATTGGCGGAAAGACTTAAAACTTGGTTGACGGAGTTTATTGCAGAAGAACAGGAAGGTTTTTTGCCGGAGAGACAGATAAAAGACAATTTAAGAGTAGTACTGAATGCCATTGAATACTATGATAAACATCCAGGGAAGGAGGTTGGCTTTTTTTTTGTTGATGCAGAAAAGGCTTTTGACAATTTAAATTGGGACTTTATGTTTTCTACAATGGAAAAGATGCAGATGGGTAAGATGTTTATCCAAGCAGTAAGGGCAATATATAAAGACCAATGTGCAGCTATTGTGGTAAATAGTGACTTAACAAAAAAACTGGAAATAAGGAAGGGGACGAGACAAGGGTGTCCACTCTCTCCACTGTTATTTGTGATGGTATTAGAAATTCTACTTAGACAGATACGTGAAGACGATATGATAAGAGGACTGAAAATAAAAGGTCATTCCTATAAAGTGAGAGCCTTTGCCAATGATGTGATGGTAATAGTTGAAGATCCAATTCAAAATATGCCAAGATTAATGGGAAAAATAAAAGGATTTAGTGACCTTGCAGGATTTTATATTAATAAGAATAAATCAAAGCTACTATGTAAAAATATGACTAAACAAAAACAACAAGAAATGATGGAGGTAACAAACTGTGAGGTGGTGCATAAAACAAAATATCTAGGCATTGAATTAACTGTGAAGAACATTGATTTATTTAAAAACAATTACGACAAGCTATGGCAACAGATAGATAAAGATATGTTGAAATGGAACAAATTGAATTTATCATGGCTGGGTCGTATTGCTGCGATTAAGATGAATGTACTTCCAAGGATAATGTTTTTGATGCAAACAATACCAATTGTGAAAGATAATAAGCAGTTTGATAAATGGCAAAGGAAGATTTTGAGCTTCGTTTGGGCAGGGAAGAAGCCTAGAGTGAAAATGAAAGTGTTATATGACACCAAGGAAAGAGGTGGATTACAATTACCAAATTTACAACTTTATCATGAAGCCATTTGCCTAGTTTGGCTGAAGGAATGGATTTTACTGAAAAACCACAAATTATTGGCTTTGGAAGAATATAAAAATTTTTTTGGATGGCATGCATATTTGTGGTATGATAAGATTAAAATGGATGCTATGTTTTTGCATCATTTTGTGAGACGGAGTTTATTTAGAGTGTGGCAAAAATATAAAAGATATTTCGAGGAAGAGACTCCATTGTGGATTATACCAGCTGAAGTCGTAAACCCGAATGTGGAACATGGTGGAGAGGAGTGGATGACGTATAAAGAAATTTTAAGAGTGGAACAAAATACATATATTATGAGAACTAAGGAAGATTTATCATTTCAGTATGGTTGGTTTCAGTATAGACAAATTAAAGACTTTTATGATGCAGATCGTAGGAAAGTAGGATTTAGGGTTAGAAATTCAGAGTTAGAGGAGTGTTTACTTCAAGAAGGGAAAAAGTTGATATCTAAAATATATAAGATTTTGTTGAGATGGTATACAGAAGATGAGGTGGTTAAAGTTCAAATGGTTAAATGGGCAATAAATTGTAATAAAGATATTACGATGGAAGCTTGGGAACGATTGTGGAAAAATACAGTAAAAATTTCAACATGTACCACTATAACAGAAAATGTTTATAAAATGATTTACAGATGGTATCTTACACCAAAAAAGCTAGCTAATGGTAATAGCCAAATGTCAGATAAATGTTGGAAATGCAAGAAACATGAAGGTTCCTTCTATCATATGTGGTGGACGTGTGAAAAGGCAAAGCAGTTTTGGGGGAATATTGTGGATGTTATGTCAGATATCTTGCAGAAAAATGTTGTTAAAAACCCAGAACTGTTACTGTTATGTATGAACTTAGAAGAATTTGATAGTATGGACAGAACAATGGTGTTTTATATGGTGACGGCAGCTAGGATGTTATATGCACAACTTTGGAAGACACAAGAGATACCATCGGTGGAAGATTGGATCCAGAAGTTATTGAACATGGCAGAAATTGACAAATTAACAAGGAAACTTAAAGAACAAGATATAGAATTTATGATGAACTGGGTGAAACAAGAACTATATGGAAAGAAAGGGGGACATGAAGGGGAAAATCTGGTCTTTGGATAACTTGTAAAGGGGGAAGGTAGTTCTTTGCCGGTAGTTGAAATATTTAAACAATAGATAGGGATTTTTATTGTTAATTATAGTTTAATAGAAGAGATAGCAGATAGACTGCAATTTAAATAGGGGGGGTTGGAAAACTGGAAAACTGTTGGAAGTCTATTATAAAAAAGGGGGGATGGGTGGGGGAACCGAAATGGGATGGAGATGTTAATTGAATGTTATGAGTGATATATGTTAACCCATCCAATAATTAAAAAAAAATCAAATCTATATCCAACTCTCAGTAAAGTATACAGGAAATCATACCTCATATTTAGAACAATACCATTGACTTCAGCTCAGACTATCCAGAGACTTTTTGAGATCTTGAGTCAGTGTGTCCATGGGCCCCTCTGTCACATATCCCTTCTACCCCTGCATTGTAGTTCCCTCACCCCTATTGTGATTCCTTTAGTTCCCCTTGCCCATTTCTGATTCTACTTTCCTCCTCATGGCTCCCTATTTATTTATTTAAAACATTTATATGCTGCCTTTCCACCAAAAACAAGATCCCCAAGGACCAAATATTAAGCATTTTAAAAATTAAAATAACATTTTAAATGTATATATAAATACAATAAAACATATAGACATATAAACATAACCAGAGAGGACACCAATAAGAGTTTACTGAGGGTACACCAAAAGCAACAAAGAAGCCTTCACAAGCTGGCAGAAAACAACCACAAAGGCAGAAAGATGAATCTCCCTGGGGAGGGAGGTCCACAGTTTTGGCACCATGACTGAGAAGGCACTTTCTTGGGTTGGCTCAGATGGCAGGGGTACCCCAGGCAAAGGATCCAGATGACCGGAACTGATGGGTAGGTTCATGTGGTAGAAGGTAGTCCTTAAGGAATGCTGGTTCCAAGCTGCATGGCACTTTAAAGGTTGATGCTAGCACTTTGAATTGGGTCCAGAAGCAAATGGAGAGCCTGTGTGTACGGAACAAAACTGGTGTGATATTGTCCCTGTGACCCACTTCAGCCAGCGCTCTGGCCACTTCATTCTGTACCAATTACAGCTACTCAACAGCCTCCACAGCAGGTCCACATAAAGCACATTGCAGTAATTTAATCGAGTTGTTACCAGGGCATGCTCCACAGTTTAAAAATTTTTCCTGTCTGGAAGGGCCACAGCTGGCTTACTTGCCAGAGCTGGTGAAAGGGCCACCTCTGCAACTTGTTTATCCAACAGGAACCCTGGGTTCTGCAGCACCCGCAAGCTATGCACCTGCTCTAAGGAGAGTGCAACTCCATCCAGAAGAGGGTATATCCCCATTCCTGATTCAAACTTCCCCCCGCCCCCACAAAAGCACCTCTGTTTTGTCAAGATTGTCTCAACTTGTTAGCCCTCATTCATCCCAAAACAGCCTCTCTGGGATCTGCTGGAAGCATAAGATAGAGCTGAGTGTCATGCACATATTGGTGACAAATCAACCCAGATCTCTGGATTGGCTTTGCATAGATGTTGAAAAGCATGGGGGACATGACAGAATCTTGCAGAACCCATAGGAAAGAGACATTTTATTTCTAATCACACTCACCCCCATTCTTTCCCCTGTCAAAGCTTTATTGAAGGAATGGGATACAACTCTCTTGCATTTCTTTTAGCTCCATTGAAGCCATCAAGTCCAAAAGGTGATGTCTTCCAATCAGGAAACGAGTTGAAGACTTGTGATATCACAGGGAAAGGCTTCTGGAGAGATCTGGATGTCTTCTGGGAGGAATGGACTGTGTCTCCCTCATACTTCAAAGAGGCAGATGGTTTAAAGGAAGCATGGGAGAATGACTGCTCCACTCCTACTCATACTGCTCCCACTAGGAAGTAGAAAATTACACCAAAAGTCCCTGGACCAATTAGGAAGGAAGGGTGCTTACATTCTATGGTTTATTTATTTATTAGATTTTTAGACCAAAATGAGGCCCAAAGCAGTTTACAACATTAAAAAAAACCTTTAAAAACATATCAACAAGATAAAGGGAGGTCCTACAAGTACATTGTACTCTCTTTATTCCACTGCCACCAGGTACTTCTTCCATTGGGAAATGGAAGGCTGACCCAGTAACTCCAGTGTCTGTGATCCTTCTGCCAATTGATCAGTTTTGACGAAGGCCTAACCATGGCAAAATCCTGATACTGACTCTGCCTCAACTTGCATCCAGATTTTTAAAGTAATGGTTCTTCACTGAACAAATGAGTGTGCTGTACATATATAGCAGAATAAGGCAAAAGGGGAAGGGGTAGGATGGACTGAACTGCTTCAATCTGCAGTGGGACACCATATTTACATAGCTCTTTGTCTTCAAGAAAATCTTCCACGCAGGCAGAAAACAAGCACAGCAAGGAGGGAACTAGACTAGAACTAACATGATGTGCAATTTTGTTTTTTAATTGCAGGGATTTTTTTTTCTTTGCACTGAAAAGTATTAAAATAGTACCTGCACATGCACTACAAAGTCACACTGTTCACGTTACTAATTTAGGATTTTACTACCTCATTCTTTTGCATGTATGTGTGTGTGTGAATGTGTTAAGTGCCATTGAGTCGCCTCCAACCTATGGCGATCCTACGAATGAGTGACCTCCAATGTCCTATCATTAACACACTTGCTCAGATCCTGCAAAGTGGAGGACATGGCTTCTTTTATTAAGCCATCTCTTCTTGGGTCTTCCTCTTTTCCTACTGCCTTCCACTTTTCCTAGAATTATTGACTTTTCCAGATAATCTTGTTTTCTTATGATGAGACCAATGTACGATAACCTCAGTTTTGTCATTTTAGCTTCTAGGGAGAATTCTGGCTTGATTTTGTATGTATAGATTAGATCAAAGCTGTACAAAACTATTTGATGGCACAAATCAGGTATTACATTTATTTATTTATATTTATTGTCCCTTTTTATCAACTACCAATTCCCTGTATGCCTATTTGGTGTGTATGCAGAGCAACTAATCCCAATCAGCACCTGTGGAATGCTGGAGGAGCAAGATAGGAGAAGGGAATGGAATCCATTTAAGTCAGGGAAGATTTGTGCCTCCAGAGGATCAGGCGGGGAGGGGGGAATCCATGCTCAGGAGACTTATATAGGTCTCAGACACTAGATTTTAGGGAAAGCAGATTATTGAATGTTTCAGGAGGAGAATGTATCTGTTCCAGTAGCTTTTGGGAAAAGCTGGCTAAAGATTTAGAGTTTGTAGGAGGAGCTCACTTATACTGTGGGATTCCTGAAGTTGTGGAAAGGCCAATGACTAAAAAGTGTTAAAAGCTTGACTGATAACTGCTTCCTGTATCCAATAATTGTCAAATGAAATGTTATATCTGAAGTAGCACAGAAAATGCTTTGTGGAACACTAAAAGAATTTCAAGCCTCTTTTCTGAATGTTCTTACTCTCTTACCGCACTATGTGAATAAAAGTTACTGCCCCCCCGCCTCATTTTCCTCAGGCCTCATATGAAATCTTAGGGAGGGCAAGGCCTCTTTAGAACATATGCCATACATTACCATAAGGAAGAAGAATGCTAATGCCAGGCATCAGCACTAATTGAGCTGTGGTAAATTCCCTCATGTGTACTTTAATAACTACATTTAGAAGCTGCTTGGGTTCAGTCTGTCAAGCGGAGGTTGGAATATAGATCACACCGGTCAAACTTCATACACACTACCTCTAATATTAATTTGAAATCCCAGTCTCATGGCTGTCTCTCTCTGAATGTCTCCATATGCTAACTATATACTTCAGACTGCCACCTTCAGGCTGTTTGCTCACCTGAATGGCATCAACTAGGGTCCTTGCTTTTTCTGTGATTGCTTCCCAAAGGAGATGAGGTGGGAGCCATCTTTGAAAACTTTCAGGAAGAGCTGTAAGACTATTTTATTCACCCGAGCTATGTTTAGCCAATGACAAATCTAGAAAAAACTAGTTTGGGAAAATAAAGAGGTAGCAAAGAACATCATTAGGAGACTGATGTTTGTGCTATTACACATTAAATACATATTGTATAGCAAAATCATATTGTTAAAAAAATTACCTTCTTAATAAGAGTCCAGTAGCACCTTTAAGACTAACCAACTCTATTGTAGCATAAGCTTTCGAGAATCACAGTTCTCTTCATCAGATGCATCTGACGAAGAGAACTGTGATTCTTGAAAGCTTATGCTACAATAAAGTTGGTTAGTCTTAAAGGTGCTACTGGACTCTTTTTGATTTTGCTACTACAGACTAACACGCCTAACTCCTCTGCTTCTTAATAAGCAGACTGTTTTTGCCAAGAGAACCAGTAAATCTGCATGCAACTCTCTGTTTTTAAATGAAAGCTGAGAATACAGAGGTAGAGCATGACATATGGCGGTGAGCGGATTTACGCTCGCCCGCGGAGGCTTATGGATCCAATTGGTTTCCAGGCGGCTCTGCGGGATCCGATGCCCCCTGGCAGTACGTTAGATGAGCTGGTGGATGATTGGCATGGCCGTCTTTCCGAAGCCATCGACGCTATTGCCCCCTGCCGTCCTCTCTGAGCCCGCAAACGGGTAGCTCCTTGGTTTACCGAGGAGCTTCGCCAGATGAAGCGGTCTCTGAGACGACTAGAGCGAGTGTGGAGGCGGGGGCGCGATGAAGAGGCAAGAACATCTTATAGGACGTTTATGAAAGCCTATGAGGTGGCAGTGAAAGCAGCAAAGAGGGATTTCTTTGCTGCTTCCATTGCATCCGCTAGCTCACGCCCGGCTCAATTATTTCAAACAGTTCGGTCCTTGGTCTCCCTCTCTCAGGGAGACCACCAAATTCTTAATTCAACTATTGGCTGCGAGGCTTTTGCGAGCTATTTTGCGGGTAAAATCTTGTCCCTTCGCCGTGGCCTGCCACCCACTGTTGATACAGTAAGGGAACTGGAGACCCCTTGGCCCTCTTCTGGGTCCGTATTAGACCATTTCAGCCTGCTCTCTCAGGACGATGTTGACAGGATCCTGCAGGGGATGAGGCCAACCACCTGTCCTCTGGACCCCTGCCCATCCTGGCTGGTGAAGGCCAGCTCGGAGGGGCTACGGGACCATCTGGAGGCCATTGTTAACATCTCCCTGAGCTCTGGGGTTTTTCCAGGAGTGTTAAAGGAGGCGGTAGTGCGGCCCCTCCTGAAAAAAACATCTTTGGATCCCACCGACCCGTCCAGTTACTGCCCAGTGTCGAACCTCCCATTCCTGGGCAAGGTGATTGAGCGGGCGGTGGCGGTACAACTGCAGGAATTCCTGAATGATGCTCTAGTCCTGGACCCATTCCAGTCTGGCTTCCGTCCTGGCCATGGGACGGAGACAGCCTTGGTTGCCCTCACAGACGACCTTCGCAGGCATCTGGATCGAGGCGGGTCAGCGCTGCTGGTGTTACTTGATCTCACAGCAGCGTTTGACACGATTGACTATGATTTGTTGGCCAGCCGCCTTGCCGACGTGGGGATTAGGGGGACAGTCTTACAGTGGCTGGTCTCCTTTCTCCAGGGTCGGGGACAGAGGGTGGCGCTCGGGGGAGATCTATCGGCCCGTCACCCTTTGGTGTGCGGGGTTCCCCAAGGGGCGATACTCTCCCCAATGTTATTTAACATCTATATGCGCCCCCTCGCCCAGTTGGTGCGGAGGTTTGGGCTGGGTTGTCATCAATACGAGGATGACACCCAACTTTTTCTGTTGATGGACGGCCGGCCAGACACGGCCCCAGACAATCTGGCCAGAGCTTTGGAGGCTGTGACGGCATGGTTGAAACAGAGCAGACTGAAATTGAACCCAGTGAAGACGGAGGTCCTGCAGCTGGGACGGGGGCTGCCAGATGTTGGGATCCAGCTCCCTGCCCTGGATGGGACACCACTGGCAACTTTGCCAGTGGTAAAGAGTCTGGGTGTGTTCCTGGATGCCTCCCTATCGATGGAGGCCCAGGTCACGGCGGTTGCCAAGTCTGCATTTTTCCATCTTCGTCAGATCAGGCAACTTGCCCCCTACCTGACGCCCCAGGACCTGGCTACAGTGATCCATGCAACGGTCACCTCCAGGCTAGATTACTGTAACTCACTCTATGCTGGGCTACCCCTGGGCCTGATCCGGAAACTACAACTGGTCCAGAATGCGGCGGCACGGGTCCTGACTGGTATACCTTACCAGTCACACATCACACCTGTCCTGCGCCAGCTGCACTGGCTTCCAGTTGAATTCCAAATCAGGTTCAAAGTGTTGGTTCTTACCTTTAAAGCCCTGAGTGGGTTGGGACCGGCATATCTTCGGGACCGCCTCTCCCTGTACGTTCCCCGGAGATCGCTCCGATCAGCGAATAAATATTTACTTGTGGTCCCCGGCCCTAAGGAAGCCCGCCTCGCTTCAACCAGGGCCAGGGCTTTTTCAGTCCTGGCCCCAGCCTGGTGGAACGCTCTGTCAATGGAAACCCGGGCCCAGCGGGACATATTATCGTTCCGCCGGGCCTGTAAGACAGAGCTGTTCCGCCAGGCGTTTGGTGATTGAAGGGGGCGGTGCCATGTCGGCCTGCCACCTTTGGGGTGGGGAAGGTTCTCCCCACCACTGCACCTTGTTAATTTGTTTTATTATTTGTATATTGATTTTAGTTTTTGTTTTTATCAATTTTAACTGTTCACCGCCCAGAGCCCCTGGGATGGGCGGTATATAAATTGAATAAATAAATAAATAAATAAATAAATAAATATTTCTTTGGGGAACTGGCCAAAGATGCTTTTCCATAGCTAAAAGCCTGCTGTTGGGCCTAGAAAATGAGATATAGTATACTTACATCTGTCCTTTATCAAGCTCAGCAGCACTCTTTTTTCATGATGATTCTAGGTGGTGCCAGTCTCCCCTCAGCTAGTCTTGGGGTGACTCTTGCTAGGTAAAATGATGCAGGGATGATCAGTGGGGCTAAATCACCACCAACTTCAGGCTGGGGGCTTGATCTTCCTCAGCTATGACATCACTTCTTCCCCTGCAAAGTGCTGTGTCTGTACAGACCTAGACATGTTGCAGCCCTGCTAGTGATGCCTGAAACACTGGCTCATTAGAGGTTTGGCTTGTACTGGCTGGGAAAAGAATGACTTCCAGATGCAGCTAGTGTGGAGGATGGAAGAGAGTATATGAAGCATCTTTAACCACCAGCGAATTTTCTAAAATTCAGATTCATGCTACATGACTTAGATTATTTATTTATTTAAAACATTTGTATGCTACCTTTCACCCAACATAGGGTTCCCAAGGTAGTGAATATAAAAAGAGCAAAGAGAGCCAATTAAAGTTAGTGAGGTAACATTAAGCAAAACTAAAAAAATCTTCACCCATTGGCAGAAGACAATGATAGAGGGGGACAGAGAAATATCACTGCAGAGGCAGAGTTTTGGCATCACACCCATGGAGACCATTTCTCAGGTTGCCACCTGTCTGATCACAGATGGCAGGGGCACCTAACACAGGGCCTCTGAAAACAAGTGGAGTGGTTGGGTAGGTTCATTTGGAGCAGGCAGTCCTTAAATTATGATGGCCACAAGCCATATAGGGCTTCAAAGCATCATGGATTGATCCCAGAAGCAAATAAGGAGCCAGTGTAGATGGAAGGAGACTTGAATGATATGGTCCCTACAGCCCACCCCAGCCAGCATTCAGGCCTCAGCATTCTGTATCAACTGTAGCTTCCTAACATTCTTTAAGGGCAGCTCCACACGGAATTCATTGAAATATCTAAACTAGAAATTTATTAGGGCATGCACCACAGTGGCAAGAACTTTTCTGCCCAGGAAAGGCAACTTCTGGCTCACAAGCCAGAGCTTGTGAAAGTTACCCCTAGCCACTGCTGCCACTGGTTTATCCAACAAGTGGCCTGAGTCCAGCAGCACTCCCAGCTATGAATCTGCTCATTTAGGGGGAATGCAACTCCAACCAGAACAAGAGGCATCCCAATTATTGGGTCAAAACCAGGAATATACTGAGAATGAAAGCTAGAGTAGTGGGAAACGTGGAGAGGGGTATTAGTCCTTGCTACATCTTGGTGTCATCCCTGATCTTAGGCCTACATGTATGCTTTTAAAACTTATTTTATCATTCAATTTCTTAAAATACTTCTTTTGAAGCACAATAAACTTTCTTCTAGCTTCTGAATTCATTTTTATTCCATTTATTTTAGTCCCTTTCTCATTTTTTAAAATTACCTCTAAACAAAGATTCCTTGAAGATATATATCCTCAAGAATGTTTATCCTTGTTGGGAAAGATATATTTTTCACATTATTCCACAGCTCACTTTTAAATCTAGAGGGCTCCTATTACAAGTCAGTTAAAGAACTTCCTGAAATATTTATATTTTGCTTTGAGGCACCAGCGATCTTCTATCAATTATTGCCCTTAACGGACTTGCAGTGACAGTATGTTATTGGCTGTGTGTTAATGTTATCAAATTCTATTATTGTAACAACTGTGACCTGAACTCCCATCTTACTAACACTCAAAGTCATTTGGAGATGGCCCTGAGGTAATACATTTAACTTCAGGGTTAGCAATTATTGGCAGATAGAATATTCTTCATTTAATTTAGAATAAATTCAACCCTGGCAGATGGTGTTGGATCTGTCGTAGAACAGTTCTTTGATTTATTAAAATGAAAAAGCTACAACAAGAAAACTCAGCAATAATTTTTTTATATAGTTGGAGTACTGGAGCAGTAGAGTAATTAGAGAACTGGACTAGGATAAGTATGCCTAGATTCAAATCCCTAGTCAGCATGAAGCTTGCTAGGTGACCTTGGGCCAGTGACACACACCCAAGCTCACTCAGCCTATATCTGATAGAACTGTTGAGAGGATAAAATGGAGACAGGGAGAATCATGTATAAAAAAAACTGTGAAAAACTTTTTCTTTATTATCTAGCAAAATATTTTATTACTGTAAGATTACTATTTGTGATTTTTTTTGTATTTCATTTTCCCACCTTCCTCCAATGAAGTATATGGTTCTCCCCTCCTAACCAGTGAGGTTCATAAAGGAATGGGGATTGGAATACATGTCTTTCCAATCCTAGTCGGACACTCTAACCACTACATTTCAATGGTCAAATTCTACCTAAAACTATGACAGGATGGAGATTCCATTGTCACAGGAAGGTGATCAAGTTTATCAGACATAGATAGGATCAAACCCTGACAAACCCAGGTCTCCAACCTGGTGGAACAGTCTGTCTAAAGAGACTAGGGCCCGGCCTGATTTGTTATCCAACCGCCAGGCTGGTTGGGCCTCCCCACTGGCCAACTACAGGAAAACATACCCCCGCTACCCACCCAGCCTGTTAAATACTTTGGAGATGGTTGGGTGGTGGTTATTGAAGTCTGCTGCTGTGTGTTTTAAATATTTATGTGGTGTTATTGGTTTTAAAGTTATATGTATTTTAAATTACTATACTGATTGTAATCTGCCCAGAGCCTGCTGATGCCTCCTCCCCAAGCACTGCCAGGTGAATGGAGGGGCAGGGATCACAGGCTTAAGCCTTCAACCCCCCCCCTCTCCCTGCCGCCTCCATTCGCCCACAGGTGTCAGGGATGTCCCTGACACCTGCGGGCGAATGGAGGCGGTGGGGATCGCAGGCTTCAGCCTGCAACCCCCCACCCCCCACTCTCCGGATGCTCTCCTTGCCACCTCCATTCGCCCACAGGTGTCAGGGACGCCCCTGACACCTGCGGGCGAATGGAGGCAGCAGGGATCGCAGGCTGAAGCCTGCAACCACCACTCCACTCTCTGGGTGCTCTCCTCACTGCCTCCATTTGCCCGCAGATGTCAGGGACATCCCTGACACCTGCGGGCGAATGGATGTGGCGGGGATTGCAGGCTTCAGTCTGCAACTGCCTCCCTCTCTCCGGGCGCTCTCCCCGCCACCTCTGTTCACCTGCTAGTAACAGGGATGAGGAGCTACTCAGGAGGAGTGCGGTGGCAGAGGGCTCCAGGCTGCTGCTGCTGCAGCAGCAGTGGTAAGCCCACCACCCAGCTGATGTCTCTCCCGCTCTCCCTCCAACCAGGTAAGTGGGTGGGGGGTGGGGGGTTGCCCCGGGAGGGGGTTCCCCAGTGGAGGTGGGAGGTGGGGGTGAGGGAATTGCCGCCCTCACTTCTGTATGCTCTGAATATTTACGGAGCATACTGAAGCGAGTAAAATAGCATAATTCCAAAGTGGCTTGCCACTTCAGAATGATGCTATTTCCGATTCGGTTTTGTTTTCTCAGCCATGTCGGATGCTCCTCTCCGCAGGTCCGGGAGGAAGCGCCCGAGCAGCCTGACCGGGCGGCTGATCTGCGAAGATTAGCCCCCAGGACTCCCAGTGAGGGAGGCAGGGTCCGGAACGCAGCGGGAAGAGCCCCCTGAAATCGATGCAGGGGGTAAATTGCCCGTTTGTTCCTATGGAGGCTGGCAGACGTGTGCAGCACCTCGAGTGCTGCCGGGCCATGGAAAACGGCAAAGAGCAGAACTAGGCAGAAGCCTGTAAGTAAGCGAATCCCTTCTGTTATTACAAGCGCACGCGAAGGAGTGGTGGGATCTGAAGCTAAGAAGGCTCGGGTTTCTTCCCCCTCGCTGAGTTTCAGAACTTGGTCGGCGGTGCCCCCCCCCCCTAAAATGGCAGCGAAAAAGCAGAGTCCCACTTTGGGCAAGTCAATCTCGGCTGCCCTGCAGGGGAAAGGAGAGTCGCTCGAGGACTTGGTGAAGAGGTCGGTTATCGAAGCCATAAAGCCCTTTGTTGACAAGCTGAATGAAACAGATCAAAGGGTGGACTTAATTGAGAGCGAAGTGAAAACCATTAAGGAAGTAGTGGGGGGGGCAGAGAAGTCTGCTCGGGAAAATGCGTCACTCGTGAGGGCAACGAACAAAGAGTTAAAGCTGGTGGAGAACCAGCCGATCGGGCTACAAGTGGAACGAACACAGACAATTTTGCGCCTCCAGAACGTGAAAGAGGAGGAAAATGAGGATTTAAGGGATTTGGCCTCGGAACTATTGGCGACACCCACAAGGGCAACTAAAGAAGAGGTAAAAAGCGCCATTTTGGAAGTCCATCGGGCTTCTTCAAAATATGCAACGAAGCGTCAGCTGCCTCGCAAGATCATTATCGATTTTTCATCTAAGAGGATCCGAGACACTACCCTATATAACTCATACAATGCGGATCTGGACTTTCTGGGTAATAAGGTTAAGATACTGAAGGACGTTCCATTCCTAGTTTGGAAAAGAAGATTTAAGTATAAAAGGTTTGCAGCTCTTCTGAGGGAACGTGGAATAAAGTATAAATGGCTATTTCCGGAAGGTATCTGGTTTAGTTACAAAGATCAAGCTTACAAGATAACATCAGAAGATCAACTAAGGGATTTTGAGGAAAAAAAAAAAGAATGATGCTATTTCCAAAAAAAATTTCCCGCTTGGGGTAAACCCGAAGCTGGAAACCCAAATATTTTTAGGCTGCACACCCCTACTCACCAGACACCCATAAGGAAGACTGGAGTCATCTGATGATATACTTGAGGCAAGCAAATGTTTTTACAAAAACACCTCTTCCAAGGAAAGAAGATCAGCCCATGGTCCAGCATAACTAAAGCAATCAAAAGTGCATCTCTGTGTTTTTTCCAAATAGCATGGGGTGGGGGGAGTACAATTTTATGCATTGAAAATGGATCCATTCTTCATCTTTTATAGGAAGAGATTCACAAGTTTTTCTTAAGGTAGTTGGAAATCAAGATTTTATTAAAGACATTTCATTGTTGATTGTAAACCATAACATAAGGCCTCAAATCCACCTGAGGAGACCATTCCTGATACTGGCCTCTCAGAATCATTCAGGTTTTCCTTGAAACAGAACTTGCCCATGCTGGCAAATTATTTACAGAAAGTAACACCTGAACCTACATATCCCTTCACACCTCCCAATGCAGAATGAGTATGCTCACATGCCCCCCATAATTCTAGGATGGAAGCTGACATTGACATGCAAGCCTGCACAAAATTCAAACAAAGCAAATATGAGAAGAGTTCAAATGTTACTATTCACATAGAAATGACATATTGACAAGGACAAGAGGATTTTAGCAGCAGCCCTGGGTAGATGTCTGTTTTAACACACTTTCAAGGATGCCTGGTCTGTACTATATTGAGACATGTATGTTTAATGTGTCCCAGAATATAAGAAAAAGGAGTAATTTTAATAATGATTCATATACTGCTGAAAGCATTCCTCTTACATTATCTCAGTAATATTTACAATAGCCATTCAACACATTGTTACTCTCCCCATATTATCTCTCTGTGGCTTTATCCTACATGTCCTCCAGGGAACATAGGACAGTGTACATTTTATCATCACAACAGTCCTTTAAGGAAGGTTAGAGCTGAAAGAGAATTCTAGCTGAAAGTCAGGCTCTGATTTTCATGGCAAAATGGCATTTGAACTTAGGTTTTACCAATCCTAGCCTCATAGTCTGTTAGTCTCATAGTCAGAGGGAAGGCTCTGTCTGCTGAAATCAGGGTCCGGCAGGACTTACTATCTTTTCGATGGGCCTACAAGACAGAGTTGTTCTGCCAGGCATATGGCTGAGGCTGGGCCTCCGCCGGCCTGGGAAAAAGGGGTGTATAAAACCGTCCCTGCGAAGGCTGTCCACCATCTTGTTTTAAATGTGTTGTTTTTAATGAATATTAATTTTTAACTGTATTTTAATTGTATTTTAATATGTTGTTATCCGCCCTGAGCCTGCTTGTGGGGAGGGTGGAATACAAATTTGAAATAAATAAAATAAATAAATAAAATAGTCTAGATGCTGCACAAAACTGACTCTTAATATTGTATGGGAGAGGAAAAAACTAAGTGAGAAAGAAGTGGTTGGTTTAAGGGTGTGCAACAGAATATTTCTGATCAGATAAAATCATATTGCCAGCAGAAGACCAACAATACACAATACTGCGATAGACAACCCAGTATTCATGATTCTGATAATTCACACCTGATAAATATTGGAATCAGGAATTGTGTTGGGGAGGCAGCAGGAACTGCTAGAGAGGACCCAGTGCATCTCAACTATCTGTACTACATTGTCCCTTTAAACTTTAAAGGGTCATTATTTTCTATGGAACTTCAAAGAGCAGGGTCACTGACCATTGACACATTGAACCAATAAAATTTAAAGAGCTGGTGCACAGTGTGCCAGCTAGGGGCCTGGGCATGTGCCCTCTCTCTCTTCTCCTTCCCCAATTTTGCTAACTCTTGGGTGGGTGGGGGAGAGGGAGAGAGGGAGAGAGACTCTTCAAAATTATCTGGTTAATTTCTCCAATTTGTAATTGGAGAAAGGGCATGATTACCTTTTCAATCAGTTGGGAATATTGTTTTGATGTTAATTTAATAGGATTCTTCCTTCTGTTCAAAACAAGTGATCCACCAAATCCGGACTGCCATTTTCAAACCTGAATCAAAATGGTGTTCTGTTTTGTTTTCACACAGTAGTGAGTAGCTAACAGTGCAATACCAGGCACAGTGATTGTGATCGTGGTGGTCTTTGTGCCCTGAGCACTCACTCTGTGGAGGAGAGAGAGGTATCATTAACAGAAGAGAGTGAGAGCAATCACAGCCAGTGGATTGGCTGTGCCTTTCCCTGCCCCTCAGGGTGGGGGCCTGTCACCTACAGCCACTCTATGATTGGTGGATGCTGCTGGGGTTGCCAGGATGTTCTCTCCTGCCCATGCCTTGCCATGCCTAGCCAGGCTTGCAATGCCAGCATGGCTTGCTCCTGAAAGTCCTTAGGGAGTGAATGAGGGCAGCTGAGAATCTGCAGGTGGCTGGCTGCGTCGGCGGAAGTGAGGGTTGCACTTTAAGGGACATCAGGCTGCAATCCCCCATATAGCTTTGTAAAAGAGGAAACTGTAAATTCTGCTGAGAATAATGGAACTTTCCATCAAACAGAAAACTGAAGTCACTGTTAACATTTTTACACTCTGTACATAACCACGTTGCTATACCCCAGTTCAAAAAACAAAAATCATATAGGACCACTCAAAATATAATCAAGAGTACATCACAAAACAATGTGCAAACTTTTATATTCACCAGAACTCTTAACCAGGCTGGATTAAGAGGGGAAGAAACATTTTCGAATTACATCAAACCCTGCTAGAACTAAGCGTTGAGAAATAATGTAATTAAATATTGTCATGACACATACCTGAAATTATTATTGTGTTTGGTTGACATTTCCATTGGTTTTAATGGGAAACTTATTTCTGCCTGTAACTCTTGTTGTCATCCAGTCAGCTAGATAAAACTTTCTAGAAATTCTCATGTAAGAAATCATCCCTCCCTTTTTTCAGGCAGGAGAAGAAAGATTTCATTGTAAAAGTAATTAAATTTTAAAATTTCCACCTGCAAACTAGGATAAAAGTGTATGTGTTGTGTGTGTGTATGGGGGGGAGCGATGTCAAACATAGTGTTTCCAACTCTTGGTCAAGTAATTCCTAGAGATTTGGAGGTAGAGCCTGGGGAGGTCAGAGTCTGAGGAGGGGGAGGACCTCAGCAGGGCATAATACCACAGAGTCCATACTTCAAAGTAGGGGTGTGCAATTTGGGTATATGATACCCGAAAAAACCCCGAAACAACCTGTTTCAGGTTGTTTCAGGTTTTCCCGAAACATTTCAGAAAACCTGAAACGTTTCGGGTAATCCGAAACAGCGATTTCCGAAACGTATCGGGTGTTTCGGGTTTCTTTTCGATGGGAAAATGCCTCCGTCTTCCCGGATGCCTGGGGGGGCATTTTCCCACCGAATCAAGCCATAATTGGTGGGGACCTTCCTCTAACTCTCCTCTAAGAAGCCCCCACGTTTCAGACCTATTGGACTTTGGGGGGCCATGTTATGGCCCCCCAAACCAGGTCCCCCTATCCTCGCCTAAAAAGGGAAACGTGAACGTATTTTTAGCTTGCTGCTGCTAATCTTCTTCATTATTTCCTATGGGGAAAAATGAAGAGGCAGGCTTGTCTTGCCAGGGGTGGCACTTTGCATGCAAAATGCCCCCCAACCCTCAAGGGCCCTTCTCCCACCTTTCCTCCCACCCCCACCGAGGCTAAGCCTGCTCCCACTTGGGGGGGCCATTTCATGGCCTCCCCAAGTAGGTGCTCTTTTCTCCACCAATTCCACCTGGGGGAGGCTTGTCTTGCCAGGGGTGGCATTTTGCATGCAAAATGCCCCCCAACCCTCTGGGGCCCTTCTCCCACCTCTACTCCCACTCCCCACCAAGGCTCAACCTGCTGCCACTTGGGGGGGCATTTCATGGCCTCCCCAAGTAGGTGCTCTCAGCCCCCAAAGTCCACCCCCCACAGCCCCACACAAACCCAATTCCCCCCAGCTGCCACACACAGACTCAAATCCCAATTCCCCACATTAGCCCCTCCCAGACCCAAATCCACCCCCAGCAGCCCCACACCCATAACCCCAGGAACAGGCTGGCAAAGGCCAGCCCTCCCCCTTTGTTCCCTATGCTGAGAACTTCTAAACTCTCTTTCCCAGGGCAATTCCGCACAGCCCAGGGGTGCCACAATGGTGGGCAAACTTCTGAGAGCCAACTTGTCCCTGGGAAAGAGCACCTGACCTGACACACAGACAACCACCCCCTGACACCCCCACCACCTACAGAGAAGCCTGGCCAGCCTGCCGTACTGTTTCCTATGATGGGAACCAACTGCACATCAAAGAATAAAACACGAACAACACAAAATATTTTTTTTAAAAAATTATTTCCTCACTTTCAAGGTACAAGTAGGCAAAGCATTATGACTCCTCTCTAACAACCCCCCAAGTTTCAGACCTATTGGACTTTGGGCATGTTATGGCCCCTATCCTCGCCTAAAAGGGAAAGGTTTTTGCTTGCTGCTGCTGATCTCTTACGTTGTGGATGCTGCTGCTGATCTCCATGTTTCCTATGGGGGAAAAATGAAGAGGCAGGCTTGTCTTTCTAGGGGTGGCATTTTGCATGCAAAATGCCCCCCAACCCTCAAGGGCCCTTCTCCCACCTTTCCTCCCACCCCCCACCAAAGCTCAGCCTGCTCCCACTTGAGGGGGGCATTTCATGGCCTCCCAAAATAGTTGCTCTCCCCCCCCCCCTTTCTGCACTATTTCTAGCTGGGAAATAACAGAGGCTTGTCTTGCTAGGGGTGGCATTTTGCATGCAAAATGCCCCCAACCCTCAGGGGCCCTTCTCCTACCTTTCCTCCCACCCCCCACCAAGGCTCAGCCTGCTCCCACTTGGGGGGCCTCCCAAAGTAGGTGCTCTTCCTCCCCTTTCTCCACTATTTGCAGCTGGGAAATAACAGAGGCTTGTCTTGCCAGGGGTGGAATTTTGCATGCAAAATGCCTCCAACCCTCAGGGGCCCTTCTCCTACCTTTCCTCCCACCCCCCACCAAGGCTCAGCCCCAAAGCTCAGCCTGCTCCCACTGGGGGGGCATTTCATGGCCTCTCAAAGTAGGTGCTCTCAGCCCCCAAAGTCCACCCCCTACAGCCCCACACATACCCAATTCTCCCCCAGCTGCCACACACAGATCCAAATCCCCACAGTAGCTCCTCACAGGCCCAAATCCAGCACCAGCAGCCCCACACAATCCCAGGAACAGGCTGGCCAGCCTTCTCCCTTTGTTTCCTATGCTGTGAACTATAACACTCTGTTTTCCAGAGCAAATGTGCACAGCCCAGGGATGCCACAATGGTGGACACACTTCTGAGTGCCAGCTTGTCCCTGTGAAAGAGCACCTGAACCACAGACACCCTCCCTCAAATTCCCCCACCACCTACAGAAATGGCTGGCCAGCCAGCCCCATTTTTCTCTATGATGGGAACCAACTGGACAACAAAGAATAAAACACGAACAACACAAAGTTTTTTAAAAAACATTTCTCACTTTCAAAGTACAAGTAGGCAAAGCATTATGACACATTACACCAGCAGTACCCCACACAGAAAAAAAACATGACTCACTTAAGATCAGAGAATCACAAAAACACAATTCCTGTCAAAAACACTTTATTTCTTGAACAGCTTTACGTTACACAGCAGGGGGCACACCAAAGGGCATTCCAGCATTCCACCTCACAAAAATAACACAACTCACTTAACATCAGAGAATCACAAAAACACAATTCCTGTCAAAAACACTATTTCTTGAACAGCTTTAGGTTACACAGCAGGGGGGCACACCAAAGGGCATGGCAGCAGTATCTTACACAAAAATAACACAACTCACTTCACATTAAAGAATCACCCCAAAAAATTGCTGTCAAAAGCACTTTATTTCTTTAACTGCTTTAGGTTACACAGTAGGAAGGCACAACAGGGCATAAAAGCAGTCTACTACACAAAAATAACACAACTCACTTCACATCAGAGAATCACTCAAACACAATTGCTGTCAAAAACGGTGAAGTGGGCTGTATTATTTTGTGTAGTACGCTGCTTTCATGCCCTGTTGTGCCCTCCTACTGTGTAACCTAAAACAGTTAAAGAAATAAAGTGTTTTTGAAAGCAATTGTGTTTTCAGGTGATTCTTTAATGTGAAGTGAGTTGTGTTATTTTTGTGTAAGATACTTCTGGCATACCCTTTGGTGTGCCCCCCTGCTGTGTAACCTAAAGCTGTTCAAGAAATAAAGTGTTTTTGACAGGAATTGTGTTTTTGTGATTCTCTGATTTTAAGTGAGTCATGTTATTTTTCTGTGTGGGGGACTGCTGGTGTAATGTGTCATAATGCTTTGCCTACTTGTACCTTGAAAGTGAGGAAATAATTTTTTTAAAAAAATATTTTGTGTTGTTCGTGTTTTATTCTTTGATGTGCAGTTGGTCCCCATCATAGGAAACAGTATGGCAGGCTGGCCAGGCTTCTCTGTAGGTGGTGGGGGTGTCAGGGGGTGGTTGTCTGTGTGTCAGGTCAGGTGCTCTTTCCCAGGGACAAGTTGGCTCTCAGAAGTTTGCCCACCATTGTGGCACCCCTGGGCTGTGCGGAATTGCCCTGGGAAAGAGAGTTTAGAAGTTCTCAGCATAGGGAACAAAGGGGGAGGGCTGGCCTTTGCCAGCCTGTTCCTGGGGTTATGGGTGTGGGGCTGCTGGGGGTGGATTTGGGTCTGGGAGGGGCTAATGTGGGGAATTGGGATTTGAGTCTGTGTGTGGCAGCTGGGGGGAATTGGGTTTGTGTGGGGCTGTGGGGGGTGGACTTTGGGGGCTGAGAGCACCTACTTGGGGAGGCCATGAAATGCCCCCCCAAGTGGCAGCAGGTTGAGCCTTGGTGGGGAGTGGGAGTAGAGGTGGGAGAAGGGCCCCAGAGGGTTGGGGGGCATTTTGCATGCAAAATGCCACCCCTGGCAAGACAAGCCTCCCCCAGGTGGAATTGGTGGAGAAAAGAGCACCTACTTGGGGAGGCCATGAAATGGCCCCCCCAAGTGGGAGCAGGCTTAGCCTCGGTGGGGGTGGGAGGAAAGGTGGGAGAAGGGCCCTTGAGGGTTGGGGGGCATTTTGCATGCAAAATGCCACCCCTGGCAAGACAAGCCTGCCTCTTCATTTTTCCCCATAGGAAATAATGAAGAAGATTAGCAGCAGCAAGCTAAAAATACGTTCACGTTTCCCTTTTTAGGCGAGGATAGGGGGACCTGGTTTGGGGGGCCATAACATGGCCCCCCAAAGTCCAATAGGTCTGAAACGTGGGGGCTTCTTAGAGGGGAGTTAGAGGAAGGTCCCCACCAATTATGGCTTGATTCGGTGGGAAAATGCCCCCCCAGGCGTCCGGGAAGACGGAGGCATTTTCCCATCGAAAAGAAACCCGAAACAACCCGAAACAACCCGAAACGATACCCGAACCACTAAACCCGAAATGGCTTGCCATTTCAGATTTAGCTGTTGCCGAAACAGATTCTCGTTTCGGGTATACCCAAAATGAGAATCCCGAAACAGTGTGCCTTTGCACACCCCTACTTCAAAGCGGCAATTTTCTCCAAACAAACTGACCTTTGCAATCTGGCCATCTGTTGAGATCTCCAGGCCCATCCTAGACATTGGCAATCAAACAATGGGAGTGGGGTGAGGCAAGTTAGCAGAGTAGTAGGGTTTGCCTTCCTTCACCTGCATGAACCATACAAAACAGGTTCATACATATCACTTGCTTTAACTTATTTGCATCTGAGAGATCTCAGGTCCTGAATCAATATGAAAGGGGTGAGTTAGATACAATCAATTTTTCGAATGGTGAAAAAGAGAGAATGGAACACCTCTAAGCAACCAAAAACACTCTGCTGGGGTCAAAGGACCAAGCCAAACAATGGCACTCCTCGCCATTCTATCTTTACTGCAGATTGATGTAACACACCCTTATACATTGGAAACCAAGCCCCAGAGTACAACAATAAATGAAGAGCATTGTGTGAATGCAGTCCTGGGTCTACTGCAATAATTGTATTTTATCACACAATACTAGAGCTCTAGATAAAACACCGGGAGCATTTCATGATTGGTTTCTATATGTGTGGGTGTGTTTGATTATAAATTGTTTACAATTGACCACTGAGGAAGGCCTTAGGGCTGAAACGCATCTGGTCATTTTTTTTTTTTACTGTACCTTGGTCTATTTGTGTTGGTCATTGCACTGCACCATCACTTGTACCTTGAGATGTTTTAGCAAGTTTTAGCATATACATGTAGCCTGCCATTCAGGCTTTATGTTTTAAACTTGTTTTTAATCTACATTTGTGCACATTTATAATAAATATTTTCTAATACATATATTTTAGGTTGTTACTTAACCCCTCTATTTTGTTCCCCTGACTCAGCCCAAACCCACCTTCCTGAGTAGATATAAATTACCTGCTAACATCTTCTCCACACATTGACTCTGCGAGATCTCTGTCTTTCGGTGCTACACCTCTGAAGATACCAGTTACAGCTGCTGGCAAAATGTCAGGAACTACAATGCCAAGACCACGGCCATACAGCCCAGAAAATCTACAACAGCTAATGTTCTCCGGCCATGAAAGCCTTCGACAATATATTAAATTTGCATGAGCTTTGTCACTTTGCCCCTTGTCTCATTGTTGGTGTGTTGTTTGTCCTTGCCCATACTACTTGCATTTTCTTGAACTAAGTGTAAAATCTAAGTTAGGTGTTCCTTTAATTTAGGAGTGAAAGATTGCAGAAGGAAATTTTTCTTGTTCAAACTAAGGATACTCAAGTGTGACTTTGGGCTATGTTCCCATTAACCCTTGTGTTGATAGGCATGTTCCCCTTACTACACTCAGTAACACTCAAGGAAAATGACTTCCTATCCTTAGTAATGTCTTTCTGCCCAACACAAATTACAAGGAGGAAGGAACAAACATGGCTCAGTTGATCCCTTTGCATATAGCTCTATACTTTAAAGCAATTTATTTAGACCAGCATGAGCTACAATCAATGTAAACAGCACCAGAAATGAAATAATCTTTTGAATGATATTTCTAGTGTTGAATCCTTTAATAAATGTAAGTGTTATTTTTACTTTTCTATGGAATATTGCATGAACATCAAATATTCATAGAGAATAGATAATATTTAAATGACATCCCTAAATGATTAAAATTTGTTACTCTCTGTTGAGACTTAGGCAGCATAAAGACTTGAAATACATTTTCATTAAGCACTATCTATCTTGGAGAGGATATCATAATGAAAAAGGACTTCTTGAGTAATATCTGTATGCTATTAATAGAGGAGTGCAAATTCAAATCTCTCATGACATTAACAAAGGTTTCCTACCCATTTGCACTGCAATTTATGGAAGTGGACAAGCTGTTTAAAGAGTTATGCCTTGCCACCTCTCAGTTTGACCTTTGCCCATCTTACCTTATCAAAGCTTGCCAGGGAAGAGTGAAGAGTTGGGTCCAGATTTTACTTCATGCTTCTTTGACAAAAAAGGTGTGCATGATGAAAATCACAAGCGGTTAAAATCATGAAAATAACTATTTGTTGGTCTTACTTGTACCAGAATGGAAAATCTAGTCCTGGCTGCTTGATATTTATGAAATCCTTCTCTGAAAAAAAATCTGTGGATTTTTTTTTTGAGTTCTGGTGTTTACCAGCAAGAAAGCATGAGCTTGCATTTCACTTTGATTTTCTGGAGAATTTCTCCCTTCCAATCAGATCATTGCAAGGGAGGATCAGTCAATCCAAGTCTGCAGAGAGATGCCATTCTCCTTTCTCCCTCTTTCCCTCTCCCACTCTCTACACCTTCCTGTGAGCTGGAGAGTTTTCTTGTGGAAGTAGAAAAGCCTTGGCTTATTCAGGAGCCCATAGAATTCAAATGCTTGGCCCAATTTGTTTGAAACTTGGGAGTTCTTTGAAGGACAGGCAGAAGCCCCCTGACTGAAATTTTGGTGAAGTTTGGTTGAAAAATAACAACTTCAGGCTCTCCCAGAAGTCTCCCATTGGGCATAAGGGAAGGGCAATGAGGCTGGGGGGAGGGCAGGGTCTGCAACACAACCACTTATCTTGCAGGTGGTTACTTTCACTTAATCAACTGGCATGGGAAAGTGTCTTTGAAGTGCCTGTCAGAGCCATATCTCCCTGAGACATGAAATGAGCTCATCCTTGTCTTCCCCTCCCCTACCCCATCCAACCTTCTAGGCCCTGCACGCATAAATTCTAATGGTCCTTATCCCAGGGTGGGAACCTTGCCCTATAACTAATATTGCTTTTCCCCTTTACATCACTTCTGCCAATGCTATTGTCTGAGTGATGGATCTCTAACAAAGAAAGTTTAACTGGACTCTTGAAGTGTTTGCAGTGAAGTAACTGGGGATCTAACTGGCAGAGCCTGACAATGTGGTTGCACACTCAGTTATCTCCGAGTGCCAAGATTTTCTGAAATTATATGAACTGAAATGGGCAACTTTTGCACCCTGTCCCCCTTCCAACTGTGCTACATGCTTTTGGGGAAACAGATGGGTTGTTGTTTGTTTGTTTTGAAAGGAGGGGTCTCAGAAATGGTTCCGGCTGTTTAAAAAAACAGAAGTTGAAATAATGATAAAGATGCTCTGTGACAGCCAGAGTACTGAAAGTTTAGAGCCAGAGGGAAAGATATGAAGGAGGGAAATTTACTGTTAAGCTCTTCCTATAAATAACACTTGGGTACTAGGGTAATAATGCTTCATCCAGCCAGATTGAAACATTTATATGTTTCTGGTAGACACTAGAAAGACCTTTGTCCCCAAGTGCCAGAAGCAGTATTATAGTTTTACTATTAACCTTTATAGAAGTAGCTGGAGAGCCTCCAGCTCTAGTGAATGTCTTTCCCAATGAGTTTTTTTAAAAAAAAAACAATGGCTGAACTGAATTCTATCAAACACAGAAACAATAATAATCTCATAAACATTATTAAGAATATACTTAGTGCAAATGGTGTGTGTTCAAGGGTCCAGAGAGAGCAGGAAATGGAAGCAAACTATCCCACAGCCTCACAAGGCTGATTCCAACCTCACATACCAGTTTATATTGCCTAAGCTTATTAGACAAACAAGATTTCACCCATGTGACCCTTCACCTATTTGCCTATCTGGAGAATGATTAATTTAGCACTATTAAATACAACATAAAACAGTAATGTAATAAATAATGTTAACATGCCATGTATTTCAACATACTATATTGACAGCATTTACGGAGAAGCAGCAGCAGGGCCCCAAGGCTATATTTTTCTTCTGGATTGCCTCTCTGGATCCTTGCATATAATTGCTTTAATTTAGATAATTCCTTCCAGTCACAAAATGATAATCTCAGACATAGCTGCTGGGATATTTTTTTAAATAGATGCTGGCATTTTTTTTCTTTTTTTGCCAGCACTGACAGAATCTAGATCCTCTTTTAAAAAACTCTTCATTTAAGCTGTAAGAAAAATTTTATTCCAATGGGAATTCTAGTTTCCATCAGGAATTGTTACCATGGATTCAAAATAAAACATATGGCTGGTCGCACCTTAAAGACTAACAATGTTTATTCCAGCATGAGTTTCTATAAGTCAGAGCTCACTTCCTCAGATGCAAGCATGGGTCCTGCATATTATGGATTCATAAGGAATATGAAGACATGATCTAGTATAGATAGTCTGTAGGGAGTGGAAAGTGGAGTAACGTTATTACAATGATGATGTTCTGCTTGGGGCTCAAACTAGGCAAAAATGCAGTAGATCTGTGAGATCTGAATTAAAAAAAAACCTTAAAGCAACCAAATGGAACTGCTAATTTGATTGCCAAAGTGGTGCTGGGGGAGGGGGCTTTAAATCCTTCCTCCTGTACTATTTTCCCAAACTAAATTTTGCATCCTGGTTCTGGTGCTAGTTCTGTAAGGGAAAAATCAGACAGGTACAGCATTGGGGAAAGATTACACACATCCACACTGGAACTAGCACAGGACTTGCCATATTTTTAAAGTAATAACAAAAGTAAACCATGATCATAGGACTCTTAATCTCATTTGGCTCTTTGTTGTGCTAGGGTAAGCAGGCAGTTCGCTTGCTTACCCTCTTAAGACATTTAAACAGCAGATTCTTGGATGCTCTGGGATGATGTACACAGTGAGTGGCAAAAAAGTGAGGTTTCTCCAATCTTATAAAGTACTGAAAAATTTAGTGCCTGACAGCTAAACCTATAGAACATCATTGGCCACTAGAGGTGGGCATGAACCGAAATACGAACTGAAGTTTGTCACAAACTGGGTCAGTTCATGGTTCGTGAACCAGCAGTTCGTGGGAGCTAATTTCTCACAAATCATGATGAATTTTAGTCCAATTCATTTGGTTCACTGCAGACAGCCTGGTATTGGTCAATCAGTTTCCTAGGCGACAAGGAGATGGACTCTCTGCAGACCTTCTGCTGACTCAGAAGTGATGTTTTCATGAACCGAACGAACCTGTTCGTGAACCAGGGCAAGTTCATGAATGTTTGTGGTTCATGAAACATGACGAACCATGAACTGCACGGTATGGAATTTTCCCACTTCATGCCCATCTTTATTGGCCACTCATTGTGTCAGGTTGTGCCTTTTGGTCGTCCCAGTCCTGAAGAGAGTAGGATAATATTACCCAGAATTGAAGGTCCTCTTCTGCCTCATGTCTACCTCTTGAATCATCAACTCCAGCCATGAAGGCTGGCTTTATATCCTTAAGTTCTTCAGTTTGACTTGAACACAAAGTTTCCAGTGATTTCTTTTTTCAATCTGTTTTTTGTTACTCTTTTAAATTATTCCTTCACTGGCTTTATACCTTTCTATTTAGACATGGTATGTCATTCTGCACTCCCCCAATAAATGTGATATTCTTTCAGAGACTTATGCCAACTGTTCCATTATTACCTGTAACATTGATTTGTATCCTACTTGTCTATTCAGCAAAGTTTGAAACTTCCCTCCAAGTCAAAGGAACTTTCCTCTAATTGAAGTAACTTTTATGCTGGAACACAGAGATTACTAGTTTAGCATGCCTTTGCCAGGTCAATACCTCAGAACGTTTGGGTGATGTTATCTCAGTGGGTCTTAATTGTTCATAGATAGCCCCATGATGTCTCTGTTAAGTATCTGTGGCAGAGGAGATGTCCCCTTCCAGCTGAGAGGAAAGAGAAGGTGCATGTCTGTATATGCATGAAAAAAGAGAAACAGCAATCATTCGTGCTTGAATTAACCGGTTGCATTGATTAATTAAAAATCATTGTGAAATGAAAGTAAATGAGTAGATTTCTGAAAAGAGAAAAATTAATAGAAATATTCATTCTGGGCTGTCTAATTCTCTGGTAATATTCGCCTAGGAACGAATTATCCCATTAAGCCCCAATGATTTCCAAACAAGAGTTTAGTATATTTTCTTCTAGCTTACCATAGGGAAAGAAAGGAAAACAATAGATAATAATGCCAACCCATTCACAATTCTAGAGAGAAGATTAATAGGTTTTTTAAATCAATTAAAAGCAGGTGTCTTATACCAGAGACCTAAAAGACTTTTTTTTAAGAGGAAGCATGTCATTAATATAATATTAACACAGAAGAATCATTTGAATTTGAATTTTTAGAAAGAGAAGCCAAGGAGGGTATGATGTTCGCTTGTACTTTAACAGCAGAAATGGCACAAGAGGCATTTTTAAAATTCAAAAATAACTATTTATTTACTATAGAGGGGAAAGGTCAGCTGAAATCAGGGGTTCAACATATATATCTTTGAGGTAAAGTCAAAACATGCACAGACTTCAGTTCTTATGCTCTTTGCAGATACTTAAAAGGCTTCTGTTTTGAGGCTTTTGTTTCCTTGTCTCCCCCCAAGCATTCTAGTATACTTTCTTTTAATATTCTCTTTCACTTCTGGAGTTAGGAATGTTGGTACCCACTTTCAAGTACCCAGTCTCCTTCCCTCCAAATACCAGTACTTTCCTTCAGTTGTTAACTGAATCTGAGGGTCTTCACAGGCAGTTTCCAACCACACCCAACCAAGGATCTCTTCACTCTTCAGAGCTACTTCCCTGTTTGACTGGCATAACTCTGCATAAAATTGCACTGCCATTGTTTTTTTTTTGGCAATGTAGAGAAAAAAAGCTCTAGCACTTTCTCCATGTATGACATTGTCACCAGTACAGTGGTGAACTATGTTCAGCCATTCACCACTGGGGGTGGGGACATGAGAGGAGGCGTAACATCAGCGAAGTCACTTCCAGGTACAATCTGGAAGTGAGCATGGATAGCTCTAGTAATCAATTGAAACACTATGGTAAACTGTATGTAGGTTCCAGAAATTCTATACAGTTTCCTGTGATTTCTAAAGCTACCGTTGTCATTCCAGATTGTACCCAGAAGTGACATACTGGCGCAGAGGCTGGCAACATTTTTTATTTGTTTTTTTCTCACTGCTGCTCTGAGCAGAGGTGGCAACAGAGATAATCACCTGGGAAATTGCCCACCATAAGCAGATGCATGGTAAGTCTACATACTGGGGTTGAGGGGGGGAAAAACCCTGTGATTCAGAAGCCATTTTAAATGCTCTGTAGATATATAGCCCTTCCTGACAAGCTGAAGACCCTTCCTGACAACCTGAAAAACATTTACCTCTTGCCAAAGAAACATATTTGTGTCATAAAAAAATACCCTAAATTTCCAAAACATTAGAAATTAATTTTAGATGTTTTTCAAAGTTTTCCTTTAAAAGTCATGAAACTTAAAGCAAGTTGTCTAATGTCTTAGGTTCAAACTATTGTCTTTTTTTCAAAGAAAAAATAGCTTTGTAAAGGAACCATACTGGTTTGAATTATTCGATATGCAAAAGGGAGGGATGAATATATGCCAAAGGAACATTCTTCCTCATGTTAAAAGTGTGTTTTCAAGTTCTGGGTGTTTTAGTACTGTGAAACACAATGATTTCTGCCACCCACTGCAAACAAAAACAGCTTTCTCTTCCCCAATACATACTGCAATTTTGTTTGGGATAGAAATATACCCTGAATGCAATACGTGCATTTTAAAAACAATATTGTTAGAGCTGAAGGCAATGAGGATTTGTTTGTGTGTTGTTATTCTGGTTGGTATTCTAAGCATTCCAGAATTTACTTCTTCATAGATTTCCAATGTACTGCTTATTTCTGTATATTACTTCTGTTCTTGTGTAAACTAGATTACCTTTCTCTAGCTCTATACAACCCCCCTCATGGATCTGTAGAATGATTTTACATATCAGCTAACACTTGTTCAGCCAAGGGTACCCATAGAATAGCCTTGGTTGCCTTTGGAATTTCTTGTACTCAGAATGATGCATTTTCTTCTATTAAGTTTCAAAGGTTATTAGAAGCTTCAGGCAGATGCTGCAAGAACACTCCCTCACTCTGCACATTGAAGCCACTCAGAACACAAATCACAGAAAAGAAGGCTGCACCAGCAAATACAAATGACAAAAAACTAGATTTTTTCTGTTGCCATGTTTTTCTTTTCCTCCCAATATCACATCTTGTGGGATATTATGACTAGAATTGTCCCATGGCTTGCAGCATACTGTGCCACTAAAGAAAGCATTGCCTGAAATGCTAGGATAACCTTTGAACATAACAAACCTGAGCAGAGGATTTCTCTAAGCCTTTATGATATACCCATGGGACTGGATGAATCATGTGAACAGCATCCCCTGGCATCAGAGGCAGGATAATGCTTATCCTTCACATTGTCAGGTTCAGAATGCTCTCATGTATGTTCTTGCCTAACAGACTCCATCTTTAATCCTTTCAGTGTTTAAGTGCTTTCTTCACAGGTGCCAAGGTTCCCAGGCAGCTATCTCACAGAGAAGGATTGTTTTGGCTACCGCTGTTCCACCAAGAACCGGCCTTGAGAGACTTTCGCTTTCCTAGCTTCAAAAGGATTGTTTTGAGAAATATGGAGGGAGGTTGGGCCTGCTGGGATCTGTTACTTTGTACCTCATGCTTTGCCTGTCATTGGTAACAATGCATATGTACCATCCTGAATATTGTATTCAGGCCAGTGGACTATAATGAACTAATTCTCCAGTAAAAACCTTTTGGAAACAATGGACTGTTGTCTGATTGCAGAGGGTAGTCTGGAATAAGGACATTATCTAGCCACAGCTCTGACACACATCTCCTACCCCTCACAGCCTGCTGGGCCTCTGTTCTGAACTTAAACCAGCAACACTGCAGCCAGAGATATTTCACAAGACACCCAAGGATCCAGATTCTCTGACACAGCCATTGCAGCCCTCTGTGATATAATACAGATACTGAAGACTTTCAACACTTTCCACAGCAGGTCACGGAGTGCAGACATTAATGCATAGCATCCAGCCGATTATTGTCAAATGCAGCCTCCAGGCATGTGAGGATCAGGATGGCTCAGCAACATTTACATCAGGCAGTTTTGTCAGGACTTTTTGTGTTTGTGTCCCCAGGCTATGCAGGGTATTAAGTGGGTCTGAAGGTCTGGCACATATAGGATTTTTTTAAAAAAAGGAGCTCAAAGTATTCTATCTCACTATGTTTTCAGAGGCTTTTTTTTTTTTGGTATATGAAATAAAGCTCTCCAGCATAGATCTGCATTTGATTTTAGAACATCTATGAAATTCCCCTCCACAATCTCCTTTTTTCCCTTCTTTACAGACCAATTTTATATTTTCAGCTATGCCAAACATGGTAGCTTTATTTTTCAACTTTCACACTTTGGTTCTAAATACAGTTAGTAATGCATTGCATTGATTTCAATGGAATGTATTTCCAAGGCTCATAGGAACTTAAGAGCATAAGAAGAGCCCAGTTGGATCAGACTAGTGGTCCATCTATGTTACCACATCCCTGCAAAGATGCATGTTCAGACTGATATGGGGAATTGGCTTGCTTGTTTGTGCAGGGAATGGGATCAGGGATCTTTAGCTAATGAGGTGGCAATGAGGAGCTGTGAGGAACTTGATTCAGCAGAAAAAGGACAACAGAAAGAGATTTAAAGATAAACATGGAGTTTATTGAGGGATTTGGGTACAATGTTAGGAAGAGAGGAGAAAGAACTTATCCCGAGCAAATACTAGCAAGCAGAGATGGGCGTGAACTGAAATATGAACCAAAGTCAAGTCAAGTCAAGTTTATTATTACAGTCTGTGACCGGTACATATAAAACCATTTGCAAATCAGTTTAAAAACAGTTGAGACTGGATACAGGGGAAGAACAATGAATAAATATAAGAGTAAAAAAATAAGATCATCATAAATTAGTTGTTTTAAAGTTTAAAATACATTCAGTCTGCCTTATGCGATTTACGTTGCTTGTAGACCTGGGCACAGAATCTTGCTACTTGACGTGTTGTCTGGTGATTCCGATCAGACAAAAGATAATCAAGTTTTATTTTATTTGAACTTCCAAGGAATCTTTCTACTGATGGACTGATGGTTTCCGCTCTAATTTTACTATGACTTGGGCAGTTAAAGAAGATGTGCTCCATTGAGTCAATTTCTCTTAGGGAACAGGAGCAAAGCCTAAGAGAGTAATGGACAGCTTTAAACTTTCCTTCCAGAACAGCAGAGGGTAGAGTTGAACTTCTAGCTAAAGCAAATGCCCTTCTGGAGTTACTGGATTCAAGAAAGTAAAAATAGGCTGCAGAAGCAGCAATATATTTAGTAGTATCTGAAGAAATAAAACCTGGTGCTCTAAGTAAATCTGTTTGTCTCTCAATGTCTGTCACTCTCTGCTTAATGAGTTATTTTGCCCGGTCTAACCCCATGACTAGCAAACTTTGAGGGGAAAGACCCAATTTTCCCAGGGATTCCAGAGTCCCTTTTGCCAATTAGATTGAAATTTGTCTTGGAATAACAGAGGGAGCAGACCTTGCAGGTTTAGACTTCCTGACATCCATTTGAAAATTGAAAGGATGGTGATTCTGGCCTCTACCCTTAACATTCCTGTTTCCAGTCTAACCCATGAGTTAGGCATGCATCTGGGCACTTGTAATAGGGCTCTAAGGAATTTGGACTGCACTCTCTCAAGTTGAGAGAAAGAGGAGGATGGCAGCCCCAAGAAAGATCCGTATACTAATTGGGCCAATGGTTTGGCTTTAAACAATCTGAGTGCAGCCAGTACATAATGCCCCCATTGTGATTGATAGAATTTCAGTATACTGTTTGCTGTTTTTTCTCCCACATCAGCAACAAAGCTGCAATGTGTTGTTTCGGTACCTGAGGCTTGCAAAACTACACCCAAATATTTGAAGCTGGTAACTTGTTCTAACTGATGCTCCTGAAGCTCCCATCGTCTGATCTTTGGATTTTTACCGAAAGCCAGGATCTTAGTTTTTTGGTAATTAATTAGAAGGTGTTCAGTATCACAGAATTGGGAGAATTTTTTAGGGCTCGTTTCAGCCCTATGGGGGTCCTAGAAAGTAATACAGAATCATCTGCATAGAGCTGTACATGAATGTGCCTATTTGCTAATTTGGGAGGGTGCAATCCAGGGTCATTCAAAAGGTTTACCAAATTGTTGATGTAGAAGATAAACAGAAAGGGGGCTAGAAGGCACCCCTGCCTGACTCCCTTGTAAGTTTGAATGGGGTCAGTCAAATGCCCAGTTCGGCTGCACCTCACTCTAAGGGCAGTTTGCTTGTGCATGGCCCAAATAAGGAACAGCAGTCGCCTATCAATAGAGGAGCCTGCAGATTGTTCCAAAGTCTATTTATAGAGACTGTGTCAAAAGCTGCTTTTAAAGTGATGCTTGGCCTCCTGTAGCATATTTCTCTACAAGGTGTTGCATTACTAGGGAGTGATCTATTGTTGACCTGCCGGCTCTAAACCCAGGTTGCTCATCAGCAATTATATCCTTCTGTTAAGAACATAAGAACATAAGAACATAAGCAAAGCCATGTTGGATCAGGCCAGTGGCCCATCCAGTCCAACATTCTGTCACACACAGTGGCTAGAAATCCAGTGCCATCTAAAGGACTGTCAGTGAGGCCAGGACACCAGAAGCCCTCCCACTGCCTTCCTTCCAGCACCAAGACAACAGAGCACCACCTCCCCACAAAGAGAATACCATCTATCTCCTGTGGCTAATAGCCACTGATGGACCTCTGCTCCATATATTTGTCCAGTCCCCTCTTGAAGCTGGCAATGCTTGTAGCTGCCACCACCTCCTGTGGCAACGAATTCCATGTGTTTATCACCCTTTGTGTAAAGTAGTATTTTCTTCTATCTGTTCTAACCCGACTGCTCAATAATTTCATAGAGTGCCCACGAGTTCTTGTATTGTGAGAAAGGGAGAAAAACACATCTTTCTCGACCTTCTCTAACCCGTGCATTATCTTGTAAACCTCTATCATGTCTCCCCTCAGTCGTCTTTTCTCCAGGCTAAAGAGCCCCAAGCGCCTCAATCTTTCCTCATAGGGAAAGTGTTCCAACCCTTTAATCATTTTAGTTGCCCTTCTCTGTACTTTTTCCAGTGCTATGATATCTTTTTTAAGGTGTGGCGACCAGAACTGTACACAGTACTCCAAATGAGGCCTCACCATCGATTTATACAGAGGCATTATGATACCGGCTGATTTGTTTTCAATCCCTTTCCTAATAACCCCTAGCATAGCATTAGCTTTTTTTATGGCAGTCGCACACTGTGCTGACGTTTTTAGTGAGTTATCTATCATGACTCCAAGATCTCTCTCTTGGTCAGTCTCCGCCAGTTCAGACCCCATCAACTTGTATTTATATTTTGGATTTTTGGTTCCAATGTGCATTACTTTGCACTTGGCTACATTGAACCTCATTTGCCACATGGATGCCCACTCTTCTAGCCTCGACAGATCCCTTTGGAGTGCCTCACAATCCTCTCTGGCTTTCACCACCCTGAACAATTTCGTGTCATCTGCAAATTTAGCCACTTCACTGCTTAATCCCAATTCCAAATCATTAATAAACAAGTTAAAAAGCATTGGACCCAATACCGACCCCTGTGGCACCCCACTGCTCACCACCCTCCACTGTGAGAAGTGCCCGTTTATGCTCACTCTCTGTTTCCTATTAATTAGCCAGTTTTCGATCCACAAGAGGACTTGGCCCTTTATCCCATAGCTACTGAGCTTACTTAGGAGCCTTTGATGAGGAACTTTGTCAAAAGCTTTCTGGAAGTCAAGATAAACAATATCTATCGGGTCTCCCTTGTCCACTTGTTTGTTCACTCCCTCAAAGAACTCTAACAGATTGGTGAGACAAGATCTTCCCTTACAGAACCCATGCTGAGTTTTCCTCATCAGCTTTTGGTCATCAATGTGCCCACTAATTTTATTTTTGATAATAGTTTCCACCAACTTACCCGGTATTGACGTCAGGCTGACTGGCCTGTAATTTCCCGGATCTCCCCTGGAACCTTTTTTAAAGATGGGGACAACATTAGCTACCTTCCAGTCCTCAGGAACAGATGCAGAGTTTAATGACAGATTACATATTTTTGTGAGGAGATCTACAAGTTCACACTTGAGTTCTTTCAGAACTCTTGGATGTATGCCATCTGGGCCCGGTGATTTATCAGTTTTTAAATTATCTAGCAGTCGCATAACCTCCTCTCTCGTCACCTCAATGTGACTCAGGTCTTTCAAAACCCCTCCCAAAGTCAGTGCTTCCGGAGTGGGCATGCACTTCTTATCTTCCACAGTGAAGACAGAAGCAAAGAACGCATTCAGCTTCTCGGCCATTTCCCTATCACCCTTTAGTAATCCTTTTACGCCTTGGTCATCCAAGGGCCCCACGGCCTCCCTAGCTGGTTTCCTACTTCTAATATATTTAAAGAATTGTTTATTGTTTTTCTTTATGTTCTTTGCAATATGCTCCTCATATTCCCTTTTTGCCTGTCTGATCACAGACTTGCACTTTTTTTGCCACAGCTTATGCTCCTTTTTATCAACCTCACTCCGACTAGTTTTCCACTGCCTAAAAGAATCCTTTTTACCTTTTACAGCTTCTATTACATTGCTTGTTAACCATGCTGGCCTTTTCCTAAACCTATTTGTGCCTTTCCTAACCAGCGGTATATATTTAATTTGAGCTTCCAGGATTGTAGTTTTAAATAGTCTCCAAGATTCCCCAAGTGTTTTGACCTTTTTTACTTTCCCTTTCAGTTTCTTCTTCACGTACCCCCTCATCTCAGAAAAGTTACCCCTTTTGAAGTTAAACATGGCTGTGTTGGTCTTATTTGGCAATTTCCTATTTATACATATGTTGTACTCAATAACATTATGGTCACTGTTCCCAAGTGGTGCAATCACATTTACATCTCTCACCAGGTCTTCAGCATTACTGAGGACCAAATCCAGGATCACCTCTCCCCTAGTAGGTTCTGTAACCATCTGTTCCATAGCACAGTCATTGAGACAGTCTAGAAACTCACTTTCTCTCCCCCGATTCGAACACCCATTGGCCCAGTCAATGTGTGGGTAGTTAAAATCACCCATTACAACACAGTTTTTTTGTTTAGCAGCCATCTTTAATCCTGTCATCATTTTATAATCCTCCTCTATTTTCTGATCTGGAGGGCGATAACAAACTCCCACAGTTAAGTTTCCATTTGGGCCCGTAATTTCAACCCATAGCATTTCCAGAAGCGAATCTAATTCAGTTACCTTCTCAATCTTACTGGAATGTATACCTTCTCTGACATATAGAGCCACCCCACCACCAACCCTTCCCTCCCTATCCTTCCGATATAATTTATATCCAGGAATCACCGTGTCCCACTGATTTTCCTCATCCCACCAAGTTTCTGATATGCCCACAATGTCTATGGATTCGCCCAACACTAAACATTCCAGCTCCCCAATTTTACCTCGGACACTTCTAGCATTTGTATATAAACACCTGTAACTTCCCCGGCACACTTTGCCTCGAGACGTAGTTAGGTCATCTGCACTGTTTGTCTCCATCTCAGTTGACAACTCTAATCTATCTCCCTGTAGAAGTGTTATACCTAGCCCTTCATCTCTCTGAGATGAACCATCCTGAACCAGAGACACTTTATCTCTTGTCGGCTTTCCCCTAGCATTTAGTTTAAAAACTGCTCTGCCACCTTTTTGATTTTAAGTGCCAGCAGCCGGGTTCCTTCTCGGGACAAGTGGAGACCGTCTCTCTTGTACAGCTCCCGCTTGTCCCAAAAAGAATCCCAGTGCCTAACAAACTTGAACCCTTCCTCCCTACACCATCGTCTCATCCACGCATTGAGACTCCTGATCTGCGTTTGTCCCTCTGGCCCTGCGCGTGGAACAGGTAGCACTTCTGAGAAGGCTACCTTGGAGGTCCTGGCCTTGAGTCTCCTGCCTAACAGCCTAAATTTTTGTTCCAAGACCTCACGACTGCATTTCCCAACATCGTTGGTTCCAACATGGACCACGACCGCTGACTCCTCCCCAGCACTATCTACCAGCCTATCTATAACACGCGTAATGTCTGCTACCTTCGCACCAGGCAGGCAAGTCACCATACGGTCAGAACGCGGTTGTGCCACCCAGCTATCTACTTGTCTAAGGATCGAATCACCAACTACCAAGAGCCTCCCTCCCGCCCCACCCAGGGATGGTTCCTTGATGCGAAAGGAAACCTGCTCACCAACTGAAGAATAGGTCCCTTCTGAGGGCATGTTCCCCTTATCCTCAGTACGGTGCCCTGATTCCACAAGATCCTCATTCTCCTTGACAACAAGAACGCTGCCATTTTTAGAGTGGGACACATCTATCCTGTCCCTGAGAATCTTGTCCTCGTGCCTATCTAACTGTCTCCGCTTCTCCAGGTCAGCCACCTTGGCCTCAAGGGTACGTACTCGTTCCCTGAGAACCAGGAGCTCCTTGCAGCGAGCACACATCCAGGACTTCTGACCAGAAGGCAGATAGTCATACATGTGACACTCAGTGCAATACACTGGAAAGCCCCCAACCCCCTGCTGGCATTCTGACTTCATTATTCTGTTTTAGGAATAACACACTAAGAGGAAAGAAAACGGCTATGATCCCCCGGCTAAGAGCCACAGGCCAAGAGCCCTTTAGCTCTCGCCCTTCGGCTCGCGCCAAGGGCTCGCGCCCCTGCCAAGCAGTTGCCTTTTCAATGCAAAAGGTCACTTCCTGCTAAGCACAGGAGGTGAGCACAAAGGGGGTGTGTGGCTTGTACTCCAGCAACCCCCAGCATCCTTACAAACACACTCACCCTCAAACACAATCAAGCCCAAACACACTCAGCCTCAAAACTACACTCAAATCAACACAAAACTACACACAAAAAGCCCCAAAGCTAGAGAGGACCACCCTTAGCTTCTCAGCTTAACCCACCACAGCCAAGAAAGGCAAAAAGCCCTTACCTCCTCTAGCAGCTGCAGACCATGTGCTCCTGAGCCCAGGTGACTCTGCTCTGCCCAGTTTAAAAATTTCTCCAGCAGATGTTTTGTATACAACTTGCTTACAGTGCTTAGTAAGCTGATTGGTCTATAATTGGATGGATCCTCCTTCTTTCCCTTCTTATGGAAGGGGACTACTATAGCCATTCCCCAATCTTTGGGGATGTGGCCGGTTTCATCAATATAAGTAAATAGGGAAGCTAGGAAAGTTGCCCACCAGTCCTTATTTGCTTTTAGTAATTCTGGAGATATTCCATCAAGCCCAGGGGCTTTTGCGTTCTTTAACTGGCTAATATAAGCTTTTACCTCTTTGGCATGAACTGGGGGCCATTTGGCCAGATATTCTATTGTTAGGGTGGGGGAGGGTTGAATAGGATCATCATACATTTTTGGAAAAAAGAAGTCCATTTATCTGGGGGGATACAGGAAGCCGGGGGGGGGGCAGCTGTGGAGGCACGGTTTGACACTAGTTTCCAGAACACAGCTGAGTTTTTGCTCTTAGCTGCTTCAATTATATTGGCCCACAATTTTCTGGTATGTTCTTTCTTACAGCGGGCAACCAGTGATTTATATTCCTTTTTTAAAAATGAAAGAGAACGATATGCATCCTGTCTGGTCTTTTCATCAGCTCTCAGTGCTAACTTACAGGCATAGATTAAAGCATTTTTAGCACAAATACAGTTTTGATCAAACCAAGGTTTAGATGACAAATTGGTCTTGACCGGTTTTCCCTCTCGAGCACCTACCAAAAGTGGCCTTAAGGATTGGACGAGGTCATCATAACTCTTTAAAAGATTTTCAGATTTTGAGGAAACCTTAAAAGCTTGACTATATAGCTGTAGGTTCTCAGCTGTTAGGACTTCCTTCACCTTGAGATCTAACTTAGGGAACCATTTAATACGACAGCCTTGGCATTCTAATGGCAGAATATCTATAGGGTACACAGATTGTAATACCCTGATGTCTAGGCATACTTGAAGACATAGTGGGAAATGGTCACCCTGTAGGTAAGGGAGAATTTGGAAATTTTCTACCTGTGGTAGCAAAGCTTTGTCCACCAGCATGTAATCAACTGTGCTAGTTCTTGACCCTGCCATAAATATGTATTCACCTGGGATGTCTCCACTGATAGAGCCGTTTAAGATGTTCAGGCTTAACCTGAACATAAATTTTGACAGACAAGCCCCTGCATAATTTGAGGACTGATCCTTAAAGCTCCGTGATTTGCATGGAGGTTCAGGGGCCATTTCCATTAAGTCCAGGAGTGTCTTGTATTTAGATGCCAAAGAGGAGTTATTGGGCCCTAATCAAGCTTTTAAGTCTCCTGCCACCAGAACTTTGGCCCCTGGATGTTCAATAATAAGAGACCTAACATATTGTTCCAGCCACCACCAATTTCCTTTGATCTCTGCTCTTTTGCTTGTGGGTGGAAGATAAGAGTTTATAATTAGAAAACTATCTTTGGGCCAGGTAAGAATGACGGCCATTGCTAATTGTTTCAGAGGTGGTAACTCCATACAATCTGCTTTAAGGGAGGTAGAGACAAGAATACCCAACCCCCAACCCCCCTTAAGCCTACTTGGACCCTGACCTGGAACTGCCTTGACCACATATGTGTGATACCCATCTAATTCTAGGGCAGCTGCGGTCCAGGTCTCCTGAAGCACAATAGCATCAAAGTTTTGGTGAAAAAAGGGTATGTCTGAGGAGTGAGACTGGCATCTAATCCAGCTTGCTACATTCCAGGAGAGGATATTAACAGCACCTGATGCACCTGTTGTCTTTAGTTGTCAATCCTCCTTTGTGATTATATCTAGATCACCCTTTGGATCTAAGACTACACATCCATTTTTAGATACAGGAACAGGAGCAGGTTGCTTGTTTCTGCTGGGCTGATGGTATATGGCCTCCTCTTTTTGCAGGGAGGTGAGTTGCTCATCTCTCTTCCTGTTGTTTGCTGGGGGTGAAGAGGGAAGGATTGGAACAATTGGCTGGAATATGTGGGCCAGAGGCTCATTCTTACTTAAGGAATCAGCTCTTTCTTAAGGTTGTGAGTGTTTATTAGTACTTAAGAGCTTAAGCCGCAGCTGCTCAAATCTAGTGGTAATTTTCTCTTGTTCCACAGAGAGGAGGTCCACGAAGGAATTTAGCAGGTCCTCTTCAATAGTATTCTCTGGGGTGAATTTTTCTAAATCCTGGGCAGGAATAGTGGGCAGGTTGTTCCTCTGTGATAATTCCTGTTGGAATTCTTCAGATGGATGGTCTTTGTTGGCTCTTGGCGTTACGCAGTTTTGCCGTTATTTTTTTATCATTAGGGAAGATAAAATTAAATTTTTGAAAACATGGAGTGGAAAAATCATTTTGGTCTGCAAGAAGGATTTATGGTGGAGCAGTATAGTTGGAATTCTTGGGCTTTCAAATGTAAGCATGATTCTCTGTGTTTGTTTCAGACTAAAGAGTGGCTCTACATGAGTCAAATCTAGAGAAGAAGATCTTATCTTGAGGAGAGCACTTAAGTGTTGTAGAGCCTGGTGTTTGGATTTCCAAGCTGGGATCTGGCCCCTGAATCTACCTACCACAAGGCAGACTTTGCAGGGTTGTAGTTTGAGTTGGTATGATGGGCTCTTGTCCTCAGAGTGTTGCTGCATATTTATACTTTCATTTTCTCCTTTACAATCATTTGGGGTCTGTTTGTGTGTGTTACAAGAGTTAAATACATTGGATGTACGTTCACATTTATTGTTATCACACTTATTGTTACACCTTGGATCACCCCAGTTGTTATTATTATTGTTTGTAAGGAGATGGAACAATTTATCTATCTTGGTATTTAAATAGTCAATTTTATCTAGTATAACACTGACCATTTTAGCAGTCAAGAAGGAAAGTTCTTTTAAAGTATCATCATCAGCGTTTTCTTTAACTTGATAGTCTCTTTCTTGTAACCTTGTAGTAGAAACTCCTCCCTCTTCTATTTCCCCTTCTCTACATTGTTCAACAATATTTTCTTCTAGCACCTGCTCAGCCAATAGGGCAAATCAGTTTGAGGTTCGGATCTCAGACAGAATATTGTCTTTGGAGATAAGGACATCATCTAGCTTGGTCTGTTTGCAAGCTGGTGATGGGGTGCCATCTACTACCCCGTGTTCCCTTTTACCTTTCCTCATTTGCTTTTTGCCTTTCCCCATTGCAAAATTTGCCACAGCTTACTGGGTAGTCTCGTCCTTTGCAGGGAAGGAAGGTGATTAGCAGTATTTACAGCCGGCTCTGTCTTTAGCAGCTGAGGGGAGTAGCAGTGGGGAAAAAAGGGAGTTCCTGTTATCGTTTGAGGTAATAGATAAAACTAGAAGAAAAAAGATCCAAAAACAATCTCTGCTGCTTTGATAAAAAGCAGAGTTTGAGAGAACGTAGGAGAGCCACAGAGGAACGCTACAGCTCCGCTGCCATCTTTAGGTCAATGGACCAAAGTCCATTCATGAACTGGTGGTTTGTCAGAGCCCATTTCTTTCTTTCTTTCTTTTTTTAAATAATAAATTTTATTCAACTTAGTTAAACAGGTAACAATTAACAACATAACAATGCAACAATACTATACAAATCAACCAGCAGATATGACAAGGTCATCTCATAAGTCTAAAACATTGATATATTTATAAAATTATTGAGAAATAACAAGTCTTTTAGTACCAAATACATCTTGCATTGATTTAGGGAAACCAAAAAAAGGATAGGTGTTTAGGAGGATGAATGTCATTAACAATTAAAAATTCAAAAAATGGGAACCATTTAGACACAAAGTTAGTTTCTTTTGGGCAGAGGAGTGCTTGATTAATAGTTTCTGAAATCTTTTCTTGAATGTAAAAATCCCATAACTTAATTATCCAACTACCAGTGGAGGGAATTTTGGGTGATTTCCAGTTAGAAGCCAGCAATAACTTGGCTGCCATCAAAAAATTACAGATCAACTCTTTCCGTATATTAGGGATGTCTACAGTCTCCCATTGGTTTAAAAAAAATAGTTTGGGGTCAAGGGGGATTAAATATCCAGTGATCTCTTGTATGGTTGTTGTGGGTTTTCCGGGCTGTATTGCCGTGGTCTTGGCATTGTAGTTCCTGACGTTTCGCCAGAAGCTGTGGCTGGCATCTTCAGAGGTGTAGCACCAAAAGATAGAGATCTCTCAGTGTCACAGTGACACTGAGAGATCTCTGTCTTTTGGTGCTACACCTCTGAAGATGCCAGCCACAGCTGCTGGCGAAACGTCAGGAACTACAATGCCAAGACCACGGCAATACAGCCCGGAAAACCCACAACAATCATCGTTCTCCAGCCGTGAAAGCCTTTGACAATACATCGATCTCTTGTATGTTCCTAAGGATTTCCTTCCCAAAATTCTCAATGTAGGGACAAGCCCATCAGAAATGTACAAAAGTACCCACTCCAGCAAAGTGGAGAATGTTTTAGAGCCCATTTCTGACAAACTGTTCATTTGGTTTGTTATTTGGTTCGGTTCGCATTTGAAAGCAGTAACACTTTTCTTGCATGAAGCCTCATTGCAGTTTCAGGCTTTTAGGGCTTTGCAATTCATGTTACACTTCTTAAAAAAACCTTTGAGCAGGTATAATAACGTTACAATGTTGGAACCCTCCCCCCCCCTATTTGCTGATTGGGCTGTCTCCTGCCCACTGGAGAGGCAATTGGTGGAGGTGTTCTGGGGGAAAACATGTACTTTTCATGTGTGTTCCACTCTCATTTATTTTTTTTTAAAGCCAAGCCAGGAAAGGGTTAAAATGCTACTGCTTCATCTCCTCCTGGCAGTTTCCCTGCCACTTCATTTCCAAAGGGCTTGGTTTTTTTTCCTCTTTGACAAAGCCAGAAACATGCCTGGAAGGGAGAGAAAAGCAGCCATTTACTCCTTTCCTGGCTTTTAAAGCCAGGAGGAATGTGCAGTAATGTTACAATGTTACTATGTTAGAATGTTACAACATTACAACCCATTTTTTTCTTTGGAAAAAAAAGAGTGTGCATATACCCCAAAGGAGGAAGGGAAAAGCAGCCATTTAACCCTTTCCTGGCTTTTAAAGCCAGCAGGGTACAAGCAGCAACATTAGGAATCATTCCTGGCTTTGAAAAAAAATAAGAGAGTGCTTGCATACCCAGGAGGAAGGAAGCCAACAGAGAAATAGCCTTATGACACTTACCTTGCTTTAGCTCCTGGGGAAAAGGAGAGTGGCAGGCATTTGAAAGTAGCAACACTTTTCTTGCCATCCAAGAAAAGAAATTAACACAGTAATTCACTATATGCATACAAAATAATTTTAACACTTCAAATTTTAAAGTGCAAATGCAAAACTCATAAGTGCAAATTTACAAATTGATTTAGATGCCAGCAACTGGCTCAACGGTTCCTGCCAAAGCTATTTAAAGCGATAGTACAAAATAATTATACATACAGATATTCAATGACTATAATGAATACTTTTACAATGAATTGCAATAAAGAGTCATACATAAATGGAAGAATAACTTAGGGTATACAAAATTTCTTCTTTAAATACACAATGGTACATAAAAAAGTAGAAACATTAAGTTAATTATATGAAACAGTTCCTGAAAGGGGTGGTGGAGGTGAATGGTACCATGGTGTATTTAAAGAAGGGGAGGGTGGGCAGGTGGGCATTCCCTCCTCCTCTGTCACTGATCCCAGCCAGATGAAGGTGGGGGGCAGGCATGGCCACATTCTCTGTACCTGATCCTGGCCAAGTGAAGGAGGGAGGACATTGCCACCCATTCTGCTCCTGATCCAAGCTAGGTGAGGCGGGCAGCAGGCATTGCCACCTGGTCTGTTCCTGATCCCAGCTGGGTGAAGGTGGGGGCATGCATTGCCTCCTGCTCTGTGCCTGATCCTGGCCTGGGCTTCCTGCTGTGGCCTTCTCTCTGGAGGTCTGGCTGCCTCATCTGGGCTTCCCTCTACATCAGCACCCTCTGGTGGCAAACCAGGGTACGAAGTGAGTTGTCTTGAATACGCTTAGCCTTTTATATGTATAGGATTTAACATAATAGCTGAATGACTGAATTGTAAAACAGAATAGGTTGAGGAAAACTCAAGAAGAATCCTAATATACTCGGTATATAAAGGGAAAAGCGACCTGATTTTGACATAAATACCCATATGAAGTATATAAACAATGCATAAACACAATTTCTCGGAATCACCAGAAATGCTGTGGTAAAACCATTAAACTTTTGGCAATGTAGCTTCTTGGAAAAACCTGGAAGTGATGCCAGTCCTCTCTAGAAATTGCCAAAAACTCTATGGTTTTACTGTATCTCAGCTTTCTTCATTTTCCTTGCTACCATTTACAATAGTAGAGATGTAGCTTTTATGGTCTATAAAGAATAATAGGGTTTTATATGTGTGTGTGTGTGTGTGTGTGTGTGTGTGTGTGTGTGAATCACTTGACATGCTATGCAATACTGTTTAACTGTCTCTTTGTTACACTACTCTGGTGTCTGCCTTAGCCTTTGAAACTGTGTGATTGCTACTGGACTTGAATCTGAATTTCAGTTATTAAGTACAGTGAATAATGAGTGATCAGACATAGCCAACTTGTGATTGTCTGCAACTGAATGTTGATTGCAAAGAGAAACTTTGCATCTGCATACCAGTCACTTGTGCTCCAAGGCCAGTTGATTCCTTGTTAATAAGTAACAATTTCATACTGCAGCCTGGAGGCACTTTTGTACTTGCACAGTCTGCAAACTAAATCTTATCAGTTACAAGAGAAAAGGCACTTATCTTCCAGAAGCATGATCAGGTCAGTAAAGTGACCCTCTTGCTGTCTGTCACATCTTTGTACCTGCATAGTTGGATGCATCCTCCAAATTAACCCTATAGGGACTACATTACCTGCTTTTGTTGTCTGTACAGTCAGCAGCAGCCATCTTGAAGTCACTGAGGAACCAATTGCAAGATTAACTAGGTTGTTTGACAAAAAGATGTGAGGGTAGTTGTGAGGAAAAAAGGGGATCTTTCTTGCTTAAACAAAAGTAGAATTTATTTATAAGAACATAAATGTGATAGTCGCAGACTGTGGATATGCATATTGGTATCAGAATAGTTCTTAAGCTTGGTGGTTTCAAAAATAATTATATCTTCTTAAAGGTATATTTACAGTTTCAGTCACACGGTTTTCCACACAGATCTTCACTAGGAGACTAAACTCATCCAAACAGACATAAGTTCATTCAGGCCTTTAAGAACATAAGAACATAAGCAAAGCCATGTTGGATCAGGCCAGTGGCCCATCCAGTCCAACATTCTGTCACACACAGTGGCTAGAAATCCAGTGCCATCTAAAGGACTGTCAGTGAGGCCAGGACACCAGAAGCCCTCCCACTGCCTTCCTTCCAGCACCAAGACAACAGAGCACCACCTCCCCACAAAGAGAATACCATCTATCTCCTGTGGCTAATAGCCACTGATGGACCTCTGCTCCATATATTTGTCCAGTCCCCTCTTGAAGCTGGCAATGCTTGTAGCTGCCACCACCTCCTGTGGCAACGAATTCCATGTGTTTATCACCCTTTGTGTAAAGTAGTATTTTCTTCTATCTGTTCTAACCCGACTGCTCAATAATTTCATAGAGTGCCCACGAGTTCTTGTATTGTGAGAAAGGGAGAAAAACACATCTTTCTCGACCTTCTCTAACCCGTGCATTATCTTGTAAACCTCTATCATGTCTCCCCTCAGTCGTCTTTTCTCCAGGCTAAAGAGCCCCAAGCGCCTCAATCTTTCCTCATAGGGAAAGTGTTCCAACCCTTTAATCATTTTAGTTGCCCTTCTCTGTACTTTTTCCAGTGCTATGATATCTTTTTTAAGGTGTGGCGACCAGAACTGTACACAGTACTCCAAATGAGGCCTCACCATCGATTTATACAGAGGCATTATGATACCGGCTGATTTGTTTTCAATCCCTTTCCTAATAACCCCTAGCATAGCATTAGCTTTTTTTATGGCAGTCGCACACTGTGCTGACGTTTTTAGTGAGTTATCTATCATGACTCCAAGATCTCTCTCTTGGTCAGTCTCCGCCAGTTCAGACCCCATCAACTTGTATTTATATTTTGGATTTTTGGTTCCAATGTGCATTACTTTGCACTTGGCTACATTGAACCTCATTTGCCACATGGATGCCCACTCTTCTAGCCTCGACAGATCCCTTTGGAGTGCCTCACAATCCTCTCTGGCTTTCACCACCCTGAACAATTTCGTGTCATCTGCAAATTTAGCCACTTCACTGCTTAATCCCAATTCCAAATCATTAATAAACAAGTTAAAAAGCATTGGACCCAATACCGACCCCTGTGGCACCCCACTGCTCACCACCCTCCACTGTGAGAAGTGCCCGTTTATGCTCACTCTCTGTTTCCTATTAATTAGCCAGTTTTCGATCCACAAGAGGACTTGGCCCTTTATCCCATAGCTACTGAGCTTACTTAGGAGCCTTTGATGAGGAACTTTGTCAAAAGCTTTCTGGAAGTCAAGATAAACAATATCTATCGGGTCTCCCTTGTCCACTTGTTTGTTCACTCCCTCAAAGAACTCTAACAGATTGGTGAGACAAGATCTTCCCTTACAGAACCCATGCTGAGTTTTCCTCATCAGCTTTTGGTCATCAATGTGCCCACTAATTTTATTTTTGATAATAGTTTCCACCAACTTACCCGGTATTGACGTCAGGCTGACTGGCCTGTAATTTCCCGGATCTCCCCTGGAACCTTTTTTAAAGATGGGGACAACATTAGCTACCTTCCAGTCCTCAGGAACAGATGCAGAGTTTAATGACAGATTACATATTTTTGTGAGGAGATCTACAAGTTCACACTTGAGTTCTTTCAGAACTCTTGGATGTATGCCATCTGGGCCCGGTGATTTATCAGTTTTTAAATTATCTAGCAGTCGCATAACCTCCTCTCTCGTCACCTCAATGTGACTCAGGTCTTTCAAAACCCCTCCCAAAGTCAGTGCTTCCGGAGTGGGCATGCACTTCTTATCTTCCACAGTGAAGACAGAAGCAAAGAACGCATTCAGCTTCTCGGCCATTTCCCTATCACCCTTTAGTAATCCTTTTACGCCTTGGTCATCCAAGGGCCCCACGGCCTCCCTAGCTGGTTTCCTACTTCTAATATATTTAAAGAATTGTTTATTGTTTTTCTTTATGTTCTTTGCAATATGCTCCTCATATTCCCTTTTTGCCTGTCTGATCACAGACTTGCACTTTTTTTGCCACAGCTTATGCTCCTTTTTATCAACCTCACTCCGACTAGTTTTCCACTGCCTAAAAGAATCCTTTTTACCTTTTACAGCTTCTATTACATTGCTTGTTAACCATGCTGGCCTTTTCCTAAACCTATTTGTGCCTTTCCTAACCAGCGGTATATATTTAATTTGAGCTTCCAGGATTGTAGTTTTAAATAGTCTCCAAGATTCCCCAAGTGTTTTGACCTTTTTTACTTTCCCTTTCAGTTTCTTCTTCACGTACCCCCTCATCTCAGAAAAGTTACCCCTTTTGAAGTTAAACATGGCTGTGTTGGTCTTATTTGGCAATTTCCTATTTATACATATGTTGTACTCAATAACATTATGGTCACTGTTCCCAAGTGGTGCAATCACATTTACATCTCTCACCAGGTCTTCAGCATTACTGAGGACCAAATCCAGGATCACCTCTCCCCTAGTAGGTTCTGTAACCATCTGTTCCATAGCACAGTCATTGAGACAGTCTAGAAACTCACTTTCTCTCCCCCGATTCGAACACCCATTGGCCCAGTCAATGTGTGGGTAGTTAAAATCACCCATTACAACACAGTTTTTTTGTTTAGCAGCCATCTTTAATCCTGTCATCATTTTATAATCCTCCTCTATTTTCTGATCTGGAGGGCGATAACAAACTCCCACAGTTAAGTTTCCATTTGGGCCCGTAATTTCAACCCATAGCATTTCCAGAAGCGAATCTAATTCAGTTACCTTCTCAATCTTACTGGAATGTATACCTTCTCTGACATATAGAGCCACCCCACCACCAACCCTTCCCTCCCTATCCTTCCGATATAATTTATATCCAGGAATCACCGTGTCCCACTGATTTTCCTCATCCCACCAAGTTTCTGATATGCCCACAATGTCTATGGATTCGCCCAACACTAAACATTCCAGCTCCCCAATTTTACCTCGGACACTTCTAGCATTTGTATATAAACACCTGTAACTTCCCCGGCACACTTTGCCTCGAGACGTAGTTAGGTCATCTGCACTGTTTGTCTCCATCTCAGTTGACAACTCTAATCTATCTCCCTGTAGAAGTGTTATACCTAGCCCTTCATCTCTCTGAGATGAACCATCCTGAACCAGAGACACTTTATCTCTTGTCGGCTTTCCCCTAGCATTTAGTTTAAAAACTGCTCTGCCACCTTTTTGATTTTAAGTGCCAGCAGCCGGGTTCCTTCTCGGGACAAGTGGAGACCGTCTCTCTTGTACAGCTCCCGCTTGTCCCAAAAAGAATCCCAGTGCCTAACAAACTTGAACCCTTCCTCCCTACACCATCGTCTCATCCACGCATTGAGACTCCTGATCTGCGTTTGTCCCTCTGGCCCTGCGCGTGGAACAGGTAGCACTTCTGAGAAGGCTACCTTGGAGGTCCTGGCCTTGAGTCTCCTGCCTAACAGCCTAAATTTTTGTTCCAAGACCTCACGACTGCATTTCCCAACATCGTTGGTTCCAACATGGACCACGACCGCTGACTCTTCCCCAGCACTATCTACCAGCCTATCTATAACACGCGTAATGTCCGCTACCTTCGCACCAGGCAGGCAAGTCACCATACGGTCAGAACGCGGTTGTGCCACCCAGCTATCTACTTGTCTAAGGATCGAATCACCAACTTTCCACATAGCTTGGCTGACCTAGATAGAATAATCTCTCTCACAGATATACACAGACTGACACTGAGGCACTCACAGTTTGTCTGATTTAGCCAGAACCCTTACTTTGAGACACTAAAGACTTACTTAACTAGAATCTCTTGGCTGGTTAACTTTCTTTCAGAAACACACCAATATAGACTCCCTTTCAGGCTCCACACAGTTTGCCTGACTCAACTAGAATGAACACTCCCCACCCCCCTCCAGTCAGAAGAATGAGACAGACACAAGGCTTTGGAAATAAGGGCCACTTTATTAAATACAACATCAACTCTAAACTCCGGCAAAGGCAAACTAGTGGTACAGGTCAAGCCACGGGGCAGTAGGGCTCACCTTGACCTATCTAGGTGACCCTCACTGCCCCGAGCATGAGCCCTTCTTGGAATGGCCTCAGCTCAGCTGGCCAGGCAAAGGCCCCCCCTCCAAGCTCCTAAAGCCTCAGCTGTACAGCATGAGGGAAGGACTTGCACCTGGGGTTCCCTGGAGGCGGTTTGCACAGGTGGTGGTAGCCATGAAGCATACCATCATTCCTGACAGACCCCATTTCCCCACCTATGGGGAATTGCCAAAGGGGTGCTCACCAGCCTGCTCCCTATTCCCCAACTTCCTCCTGCCAACACAAAAGACCAAGCCTCTGCCTAGGCCCTCGCACCCCATAGGAGGCATAGTGCTAACCTGAGCCCTTGCTGCAGATCATCTAAGAAGATGTTGTTGCCAGCAACTGACAGACAAACCCCGTCGTCCCAGTAGAGGGTGGCAAAATACGACCCTGATCCTAGGGTGAGGAAGGTAAATTCCTAATCCTCCCCCCAATTCCTTCTGTATGGCCCTAACATGCCCCTAGGGTCCCATGTCTCCCTTCATACAGGCTGAGGGAGCATTTCAGACCAGAAAATGTGTATGCCACCTGTAAAGACAGGGCCCTGCCTTTCATTACTCCCAGGTCATTATCACATAAGTGGATGACCACAATATGCTGGGGAGGACCCGTCCTATCTCCAAAAAGGAGAGGCAATCCAGACCTCATCTTCTCATAAGAGGCTGGCAAGGTTAGTCCGGGTCCTAGGATGAAACAATGGGTTCCTGTCCCCCAACCAATGCACACTGCATGGCCTATGTGGAGATGCAAGGAATGACCAGCCTTCCCTATAGACTATTCCCAACCATGTGTGTGGGGAAACCGTTCCTCCCCCAATTAATGTGTGTGAGGGTTCCCTGCTGCCAACTGGGTGCACGATGCACCCGAAGCCTGACCTGGCCACCCTATTTGCCTGAGTACCTGCCAAGATGAAGTGTTAAAGGGATAAGAAGGTGTTGTGTGACCCAAGGATCTGAAGGCAGCGGCCTGACCCCCAGGGTCCTCATGGCCAGGTGCATGCCTGCTGAGGCAGGGCAGACATCCTCTGGCATGCTGGGTTCAACTGCTACTGTGACTTGACTGCCTTCCACCTGTCCCTCTGGTTCCACTTCACACACTACATCCTCCCATCATCCTGGCAAAAAAGCGCTGTTGAGCTCCATTTTAGACGCAATCTGCCCAAGCACTGCTGCTGCTACCTAGCTCCTAAAACAGGTGAGGAGCCAGCTAACAAAGCCTCTGCTCCTCTACGGTGCTGTCTCTGCCCCCAAGGCAAAGGCCCAGATGGCCGGGATGGCCATCTGTCTCCTCCTCCTTCTGAGGAAGCAAACCTCGGCCCCACGGCTCAGGCTGCTATGCGGCTGCCATGCATGGCCGCATTCTCTCAGCACACTGACTAAAAATTGTAGTTCACTCTGCCTCTAGGGTACAGTTGCCATCCAATCAGAGGACACTCCATTCACCCAGCATCCTCCCCTCCTTCCTTCCTTAGAGGTCTGCATTTAAACTCACAGTAACAAATATTAAGAAAGCCCACATTAACAAGCAGAAATAAAATCTAAACTATTTAGTTGCAAAACATTACAGGTCTCTTCTTTTTGCCAGGTGTTGGGCCATATTCATTGTTGCCTTCAGTAGATAATGGTTAGACCAAATTTCGGGTTGAATCTCCAATCCTGAAAGAAGGTCTTCCTTCCAAGACTCAGTGCAAGAGTGCTGCCTCTTTCATGTATTGGCCCTGTTATGAAATGCCCAGGGTAGCCAAAGAGTATATAAAATATTGGGCCAGCCCTGAAAGGAGAATTCAGTATGAATGTTGGACACTCAAAATGTCTTAGGTGTTTCCAGCACATGTCTGATAACACCACTGCCAACTTCAAGAGGATGTTTACTGGAAACTACGTGTCCAGTGAATGCCTAATCTATCCTTAGTTCCCAACATAAGGAGCATAAAGTCAGTATCAGTACTCAGCAAAACTAGCACATTATTGAAGACTAGCGACCAAGCCCATTTTTTAAAAAAATGGGGCTCTACAAATGGCTCTGGAACTCCACAGTGGGCTGATTTCAGCCCATTTGGGGCTCAATTGGAACCATTTGGAGCCAAAATCAGCCTGCTGTGGAGTGCAGGAACACTGCCTGGGCAGCATGACAGGTCCTGGAGTGCTCCTGTGCTCCACAGCAGGCCAATTTTGGCCCCAAATGGGCCCAATTCAGCCTCAAATGAGCCCAAATCAGCCAGTTGCGGAGTGCAGAAGCTCTCCAGGGCTCATTACACTGTCCCAGGCAGCTTGGGGCCACCACCATGCCAGGCCTTCCTGCCGCTGTAGCTGCTGCGGGGCCTTGAGAGCGCTGCACTGGCATGCTGCTGCCTCCATAGTCACAGCAGCACAACCTTCCAGAGGCCCCAAGGAGGCCACTGCAGCAATGGAGAAGGCTGGCGCAGCAGTGTGGCACTCCCCCACCATGGCGTCAGGCCTTTCCACGGCCACTCTCAACCTTCCTGGGCCTCCAGAGGCCCTGAGGATGCAGAGGGAATGCAAACCATGTTGCCACTGATCAAATCTTATTCCTGCAAAGTGCGCCTGCACAGAGATAAAAAGTGAGTTGTCAGCAGTACGGTTTGCCCTTCATGTCTAGGATCAGGAAAGTGCAAAAATACAGGTTTCAATGTGCCATGCTGGGGGTGGGGGGCATGGGCTTGGGAGCAATGGATGAGTGATCACATTGACACATTGACCAAGAAACCCCCTTTTCACTGCTTATAGTAGCACATTAAATAGTAAAGTCTGGCATAACCTTCTTCCTGTTGGGATAATATCTCATGGCTGCAACGACAGTAGGACAGTCCTACAGAAATTCTGTCACCTCATTCTATATAATTTGTAGACCAAGTTTCAGAACATAAAATCTTGATTTCAGTTAAGAATGATGTATGACATTGAGGTAATGGCTAAGTTAGCCTGCTGCTCTTTAGCAATGGAAAATTCTCCAAGGGTTCCCCGCCACCACCACCACCCAAGGATTAGACTACTGATTAAGTGTTTTCATTTGATTAACCATTGTCCTTTTAACTGATTAACTAGGAGACTCAAATACACTTTAGAGAGTCAGAACACAGATGAAACTGAGAGCATATTTAATTAAGAAGGGGTTGTTTCATCTAAATGACACCAATATAGTATTATGCAGAACATCACCATAACCACTGAAACATGCCCTCAGGGGCCAGCTACAATTAAAATATCGTATTTTTGATATCTTATTAATGAATTAATCATACTAATTAACTGGTTACTGCTTCATAGTAGCCTAACTGAAACTGATTTTCTTAGGCTATGCTTGCACCAGTTTTTTTTTTAACAATACGTCCCAGGACATCTAGTGTTATTTGCACCAAATCTTAGTTGGGGTCATAGATTAATATTCCACTTCTAGGTTCTATTATTATTTATTTATTCATTCACTTCATTTATACCATGCCTTCCTCCCCAGTGGAGAACTGGATATCTCGTTCCCTTCCCCATTGAAAAAAAAAAAGCAGCCACAAAAATCATAAAAATAGAAAAATCTAACTAATTTTGACCCAGCAATGAGCCACAGGAAAACTACCCAATCACAGTAGACATTTCAGTCAATAGCCCCAGATCCAAAACCACAACAAAAAAATTCTAGATGTACACCCCTAGTACTTATATATCCCACCCCCAGGAACCCAAGGTGACTTGCAAACATATGCAGATCTATATAGAAAACATAGCACTCATTAAACATACAGCATATCTGTCTGCTACTACCTCTCCTTTTGAATGCTGATGGGCAGGAGTGCAGGACTGCCCTGTCTTGGAATGGTTTTATTGATTGCTGTTTTTATGCTGTGATTACTGTTTTTATGTTGTATTTTAATCAATGTTGTACCTCACCCTGAGCCCGCTTGTGGGGAGGGTGGGTTAAAATATAATTAATAAATAATAATAATAATAATTAATAACCAAAACTGCTGCTTACCAAAACAATGGGGAAAATACCCTAATAGCCAAGCTCAACAACCACAACCCCCCCCCATTTTAAAAAAAACAGTAAAAAAGGTTCCCTCTTCCCTTCATTTGAGAGGCCTTTCCCAGAGGGCCATGATTGAAAATGCCCATGCCTGGGCCAAGGTGAATTGCATGATCGCGTGGATAAGTAAAAACTGATGAGAGGAGCAAAACAGGTCAAAACCATTCTTCAAATGTCCACATTTTTCAACGATGCCTTGGATCCTGCATAGATTTCCATGGATGCAAAGGGGGGGGGGATGATTGTCACTGATTTCTTCCTTCCACATCTGCCTAAAACACCCCCCCCCCCCCCCATTTTGCTCCTAGAAGTGAAATCCCCTCAGAAATTGGTTAGGGGGATTGGAGGTTAGGGGGATATGGGAGGAGGGATCAATGAAAATCACTTCCTTTTGAATCCCAGAAATCTAGGCATGATATAAGCTAATATGTACATCAACAGATCAGTATTATACATTGTCATACAAATAAATAATGTATATTATACATATAAATAAACTGCTTATACATGCTATAGAACATACAGAAATACAAATAAATCTGCAGAACCCACAACAAAGAGCTGGGAAATTAATACAAAAAGAAACAAAACAAGGAACAGTCACTCATCACTAATGAACAGATGCTTCTGCAAGTTAGGAAACTTCCCTCACATTTTGTGCAAACTCTTCTGTAGGAATTCTTGCACTACATCCTGCTGTTTCCAAAGGTACTCTGACTTTCAGGAAAGCAAGATTTGAATCAGTAGCACTTTACAAACCAAAAAGATTTCCAGGGTATAAGCTTTTGAGAGTCAAAGCTGCCTTCGTCAGATACTTGACCTCTAGGAGCAGTTGCAGGAGGTACACAGAAGTTTGCATGTAGAGGGAGAACTGTTCTGTAGAATTTGTTCTGTTCATGGTTCATGGATAGTAATTAGGTTTTTGCTTCTGCTTGTGTAGTAATTTGTGCTTTAACAAAAGGCTTAGGGTCTGGCTTGATTTCCTCATTCCCAATTTAGCTTTGATTACTTTAATGTTATTACTAGAAGTGTGTACTGAAAAAGCAGTCTCTTTCCGTTTTGGATCCAGGGTTTTCAAATGAACTATGAACCATTAATGATTTTTTTTTTCTGGATGGGACATTGCCAGCTTGAATCTGATCCATTTGGATTTTTTCATTATCATGAGTTTTAGCCCTGTTCTTTACAATGAGGGCTTCCAGGCTCTCTGGAGCAGCTGTTTTGTACACTTAACAGCACCAGAATCACACAGGACACAGTCCTCCCTCTAAAACATACTTAGTTACACTACACTTATGTACAACAATGGACCCTGAAGGAGGTGAGTGTTGGTGGGTGCTGTCCGGGGTCAGCAGCCCAGCCCCCAGACTTGCCAGGAGGCAGCGGCGGGGGGCAGCCGGGAGACAGCAGTTCAACCACTCTGACTGGCAAACAGAGCCAGAACCTGCCTGTGCCAGGGGGAAGGGGCGAGGCCCCAAGGCCTCAGAAGGCAAGAGGAGACAAAGGGAGCCTAGCTAGTCCCACCCCCCTGGGGGAGGAAAGGGGGCTAAGCAGAGCAGAGGAAGGGGGCAAGGACAGCGGGTTCAAGGACCCAGCAGTCGCCCACACAGAGCCCTTACCTGAAAAGAAGGAGCAACAGCCCAGAGCCACACCCCAGCTAGAGAATAGTAGCCTGGCCCAGGAGATGCCAAGAGCTAAGCCCCTCCAGGTGGAGCTGCTGGAGGGACTCTGCTGGAGGAGCTGGGCAGCCAGCCAAGGGGCCACAGCTGGGCCTGCCTTCAGCAATCAGCTCAGCCAGGGAGGCCTGGCAGCCAGCCAGGGGGCTGCAGCTGGACCTGCCTTCAGCAATCAGCAGAGGCAGGGAGGCTTGGCAGCCAGAGAACAAGGCACAGCTGGTGCTGGTCAGTGGAGCCAGATCAGCTACCCCAGCTGCAACTACTTGGGGCAGCCCAAGACCAGGCTGGAAGGAGGGTGGAGCAGAGAAAGGAAGCCCTATAAAGGATGGCTGGGAAGAGCTCTGGGGTGGTGGGTTTGAAGAGCAGAGGCCAGAGGGGGTGAGTGGCACATGTTGAGCAGACCAGTGAGTGGATTGAGAGGGAGTCTGGGTGATGTATACTGCCCCTCCTTTCACAGAGCAGGGTCCTGCAGCATTCCTGGCACCCCTCTGATGTCAGGAGCAGACTGCCTGGTGCTCTGCCCAGCGGCAGCTGTAGCAAGCCCTGACAGGTGCACACTATGATATAAAACTGGCTGGCAAAGGAATATCAGGATAGCAGCAGTATTAAAAACAATCCTGCTTTATATTCACTTTTTTCTTTTTCTATAGTGCCAACAAATTATGACCTTTGCATCCTGTTGTTGCTTGTTGGTGCCATGTTTCCTTGTCCTCTGTAGTTTTGTTCCCACAATGAGGGGGTGTTCTCACATTAATCACTGCCAATCTTCATTATCCAAGTGCAGACAGGCAGCATGATTTTCTGACCATCACCACCCTCGTGCCTAAGAAGGCCTTTCCCCATGACTTTTCTTTTTACTGTGGGCAGGCAGGATTGTTTTAGAAAAGTCAGAGTAGTCAAATGGCTGGCAGGGTGGGGGAAGCAATTTTAAGCAGGTTTACTCAGATGTAAGTTCCATGTAATTCAATAGTGCTTACTCCCAGGGAAGTGTCTTTATAACTGCAAACTATGATTGAAGTCTGCATATTCACCCTTCCAAACATTTCCAAAGCTGACAAGAAGGAATGGAGTCTCCCCCTGTGAAGACCCAATTGACAGGGTGATGATGCCGTTTCCCAGGTAGCAACAGAAAACTGCATTCATGCACATTTTGTATATTCCCCCTTCCCACTAACTGAGGGCCAAGCTACAAGTGACAAATGACACTTGAATGGCAAGTGTATTTCTCCCTGTTCACTTGCCCTCCACTCAATCCACTTGCCAGGCAAGTGTATTTCGTCATGTGTAGCTTGGCCCTATGTTAATTATAACATAAAGAATCTGATTGGTGAATGCTGTTAAAGAAATCAACATTCTGCTGCCGCTGAGAGGTAAGAACCAAAATGAAACACTCAAAACTTTTGGGTGGGACTATGTCAGTATAATTTAGTTTCCAGGTTTTGGTTCACTGTTACAGAAGCTGCTTTAATAAAATAAAACAGCCATTTCAGGGGGTATTTGTAGCCCATTTGCTTTGTTTTGCATGAAACTGTAGTTACTATGAAACTGTAATTTGAGACACCATGCATCAGAAAGGTCTGCTCCTACACTGCTCCTACACTGTACTACTATACCTGTTAATTTATTAAATTGCCTCATGTAATTTTTTTAAGGAAAAGAAAGAAGCCATGTCCAAAGTTTTTGAGCTTTCTAAAAAGAACAAAGCTCTAGGCTATCAGTAAATTTCACTTTGCAAACGCCCTGCAAACGGATGTACATATGGACAAGGGCTGCTGTGTGGATCCTTTTGCCACCCGTGGGTTTAGTTGGAAGCAAGCACCTTTGTGGAACTCTTTCTCATAAGTAATTCCTTGTTCATATTAACTGCACATGACAAAACAGCAAGATGGGAACACAGTGTGAAATATGAAGACATTGTGGGATAGGGTATGGAAGACAGCATCTCTGGTTCTTAAGGTTGTTTATCATTATATGTTTCATGAAAAACACAAAAGGCAAAATTATCAATAAAATGGAGCCAAGCATACTTTCAGCATTTTAAAACATCCTAGACAGTTCTTTCCATCAGAGCATTTAATATCATGAAATTTTATACCTATAGCTTCGTACTTTACAAGAAATCTCTTCAAGAAATCTACAAATATATTCTATTTACTTTCCAACACCAATATGTATGTGCTATACAAAAAGATTTATACAGTGACTCATTTTCAAATGTAGGCGTTGAAGAATGGAAATTCACTGTTTGAGTGATTAGAAACAAACATGTCAGCTGCATTTCTGAAGAATGATGCCTTTTCTGAGATTTTATGAAGGCAAGGGACAGAAAGCAGCCCTCTATCCCCATTTTATTAAGTCTGCAGGGCAAATTCAAATAGCCCAAGGCCTCCTTCTCCTTTGCTTTCCTTCAGTCCCCTTTAATATTTAATTGCTTTGAACCTCCAATTTTTCCCCAGTGCATGTAATTGCAGATCTGTTGAATGTCAGACTCCCAGCTGGTAATTACTGACTTTCCCAGTAGACTTTGACATAGGTCTCAAATATTAAGAGTGAAGGAGTCCTGTGTGCATGCTTCTGTATTCAGCCTAGAGAAGTTGTAAATCATGTTCTGGCTTTTATTTCCCACCTCCGGCCCTTCTGTCTTTCTCCTCACCTGAGTTCGCAGCCTGACACTATCAACAAAAAAAGGGGGCAGGTGGATTTCATGTTTCATAAATCTTGTTATCCCATGATACACATCTTTTGCCCTTTTTGATTACTTAGTCAAAAGGTACTCTATAAATCAAAAAGTGACAGAATCTTGCCTAGTTCTCTGGGGGCTATAAAAACCAACGTGTTTTCTCTTCAGAAATAGCAAGTTCTGAGGCAAGCTACAAACAACCTTGGCCTGCATTCTTTACCTTATATGTGAGGCCAAGACAAGGCTGTGAGGCAATTTGGAAATGGTACAACAGCGAAGAAAGACTAGGCCTTATTCTCTGGGTATTTGAACTAGAACAGCATCATTGAAACCTTGGATGCTGCTCTGACCCTGTATTCTATGTACAGCTATAATAATGAAGTACTTTTATCTTATTAAAGAATAATCATATTTAGTGCTCACATAGTTGATATTAATGGTAGGGTTGAAAAACTGAAATAAAAAGAAAATACCTTCCCTGACCCAAGGCTCAAAGAAGGAATTTGGTAGAGCCCTCAGAGAAAGCTCTTGTTCTCTTCTTCTAACATGGAAGAAGTAATTTCCACACAATGTATTAGATTCCCAAAGATCACTACTGAGTTAGGCTATATGTATATGTTAACTCCACCTTTCTTACAAGGAGCTGAGGGCAGCATGGTTCTCTGCCTTGTTTTGTCTGTACAACTCTATAAGGTAGGTGAGGCTGAGAGAAAAAGGCACTCCCGGTGCGCGCCTGCGCGCTTACGCGGGTGCCTCCATTTGCCCTCATGCACGGAGGGGAGCGGGCAGCTTTCCCGGGCATCCGGGTGCCTGTCGGGGGCGGGGCTTGTAGCCGTTATACGCTTCCCCGCCTTCCTTCCTCCATGCAGTCCTCGGGCAAGCTCGTCACTGTAGGACGTGCGGCCGCGACTGCTCGCGTCGGGCCTGCACTCCTGGCCGGCAGCGTTCGTTCGCCGCTTGTCGGCAACTCGGCTGCTCTGGCTTTTGGGCCAACGGGCCTGCGAGCTCCTTTGCCGGGCGTTGGCGCTTCAGCCTGTTAGCGACGGCTGGGTTCCCCTGCGGGCTTTCCCTGTCGGCGGCGGCGGCGGCTGTATTTCCCGGCGGAGCTTTTACCGGCGGGGCAGCGTCGCGGCAGGAGCTTCCTTTGGGGCAGCGCTGCTTTCCCGTTCGGCCTCGCCGCCTGGACTTCCTGCCATCGCGTCAGACCTTCCCCTGGCCTGTTGGAGGCTTACGAAGTCCGGATAAGTTGGGCCGTTTGAGGGAGGGGGTGTTAGAGTTCCTCGTTGGTGCCTTCGGCAACGGTCTGCTCTTGCAGGGAAGTTCAATTGGGGGTCCGTTTTTGCCTGGTGCCCCCCCCCATCCCCAAGCCTGGTACTGGTCCCAGGGGTTGCTTGGTGGTTTACCGCCCCCCTCCTTTTGGTGGGGTGTTGGTACAGGCGTGGTGGCTGTTATTTAGGGGGTAGTTCATTGATTTTCAGTGGCCTTGAGCATTTGGGGCGTGCCTTAAGGGTACTAGTTCCTCTGCAGCCTCAGTGGTAGGCTTGGGGCAATTGGTTTGCTGGTGCTCCTTGGGGGCTTCCCTGTAAGTATGCCTCCCAAGAAGGGTGTGGGGACTAGCAAGGGTAAGCAGCCTGCTAGGCGCCCTATTGCTAAGCGGCCATTGCCTGCGCCTTCCTCGGACGAGGAGGATGTGGAGGCTGCTAGGCAGGAGATCTTGGCCAAGTTGGCCACTCTTGAAAATGCTGGAGGTGGCTCGTCTAGGCAAATGGCTGGGTATCGAGCTGGCCGGGCATCTAAAAGAGTTTCCCAGGCCACTTTTCAACGGGAGGTCCTCACTCGTCTATCTGCTTTGGAAGGCTCGGCAGGTGGCGACGTTGGTGAAGGAAGGAAGCAGCGTGTAGACCTGGAGGCCGTTGGGACCACTGCGCAAGTGGAGGAGGAGGAGGTCGTTGAGGTTGCTGAGATGCCTCCAATAGCGGTTGCAGTGGATCCGGCTGATCAGGAGGGTAAGTCTCCCGCACCACATGCATCACACTCTTGGCCCTGGGGGCCTCTTGGTTCAGCTGCCAATCCAGTTGGTTGGGGATCCCAGTTTGTGCACGCCCCGGCTGCTGGGTCGGCTATTTGGCCTGGACACTCCTACCAGCAGCAGCCGGTTGGGATGGGGCAATTGCAGCCCTGGGGTCAACAGACCCTATCAGCGCAGCAGGGGTTTTCTCCTTGTTCAGCTCCGGCCACAGCCGCACCCTCGGCTAATGCTGTTTGCGGCGTTCAACCCTTTGGGCAACCCCAAGGCTTTTGGCCTCCCTATCAAGTGGGGCCTTACTATCAACCTACTCCCCTGGGGGTTTTGCCATACAGGGCTACGCCGTTTGGGGATGCAGCGCTCCCCTTAGGAGACCATCTGACACCGGCTACCAGGGATAAGATCCTGCGTGGCGAATTTGTTGATGTCTTTACCCTTCTTTTCCGGGAATTGGAAAGGAAGGATAAGGAGGAGATGGATGAACGCGACAAGGAGAGGCTTAAAAGGCGCAAAGTTGACCGTACCTGGGCTAATTGGCTTCCTGGTATGCTGATTTATGCCGGGGTTATTGCCCGGGCTCAGCCTCAGAGGGCTTCCTCCTTGTTCCAATATATTGATATTGTGTACAGGGGATATACGGACTTCGTCGGTGCTGCTTGGATGCAGTACGACGAAGAATTCCGTATGCGGGCCGCTGCCGATCCCACGCTACCCTGGGACCGGATCCATCAGCAGCTCTGGCTTCAGTTGATGGCCCCAGCCAAGCCCAATTTGGGTGATAGGGCAGATAGTGGTCATTTGTTGCAGAGACTTAGCACCCCTTCTGGTACCCGCGCCTCAGCGGGGCAGTCGGTTCAGCCCCGGCTGCTTTGTTGGAAGTTTGCATACCAAGGCGTGTGTGCTAGGAAGGGGTGTGGGTTCAAGCACGAGTGCCCGCGTTGCAGGGGTTCCCATTCCTTCTCTGCCTGCCCCCGCCCCAAGCCTTGGGGGGGGAGGCAGGCGCCCCGGGGGTGGGTCAGGTCAGTCCACTGCTGACAAAGGGTCCTACCCCCATAAATCTGAGAGCACTGGCTAATCTTTTGCGGGGGTACCCCGACCGCGCAGCGGCGCAGTACTTGTTAGATGGTTTTACACATGGCTTCCGCATTCCCTGTCAGGGCCCTCGGGCCCCTTTCATGTCGTCAAATTTACGTTCAGTGAGTGGCATGGAAGATATTGTTAGTCATAAGATCGCCAAAGAATGTGCTGAAGGGCGGGTTTTAGGCCCTTTCGCGGCTCCTCCGGTGCCTAACTTGAGGGTGTCCCCTCTGGGTGTCGTACCTAAGAAGGCAGCGGGTGAGTATCGTTTGATACATCACCTGTCCTTTCCCAGGGGGGACTCCGTCAATGATGCCATTCCGGAGCATTTGTGTACCATGCGGTACACGTCTTTTGACGAGGCAGTTAGGATGGTTCAGCGCAATGGTCAGGGTGCGGAGATGGCAAAATGCGACATTAAGTCTGCCTTTCGCCTTCTTCCAGTTCACCCTTGGGACTTTGAGCTGTTAGGTTTTTCCTTCAATGGCCAATTTTATATGGATAGGGCACTCCCTATGGGGTGCTCGGTTTCCTGCTCGGCCTTTGAAAAATTTAGTTCCTTTTTGGAGTGGGCCTTCCGTCAGAGGCTGCGATGCCGTGACTCCGCCCACTACCTTGATGATTTTATTTTTTGTGGTCCCCGTGGAACGGGCCAATGCGCCCGGTTATTGGTGGGTTTTATGGCCTTAGCTGAAGAGCTGGGAGACCCCCTGGCCCACGAAAAAACTGAGGGTCCATCTCAGGTCCTTACGTACCTGGGGATTGAGATAGATACTGTGGCGCAGACGTTTCGTCTGCCGTTGGCTAAGGTGGCTGATTTACGTACGCGCTTGGTGGCGCTCTTGGGCAAGCAGAAGGCTTGTCTCCGCGAGCTGCAGCAGCTTGTGGGCCACCTGAACTTCGCATGTAAGGCCGTTGCGCCAGGACGTGCCTTTTTGAGGCGCCTGTGCGAGGCTATGTCTGGTCTACGTCTGCCCCATCATAGGGTTAGGCTGTCGCATGGGGTCAGGGAGGACCTCAAAGTTTGGGATGATTTTCTCTCGTCATTTAATGGCGTTACAATGTGGCGGGAGGAGTTGCTGTTAGAGGCCGAGTTGCGGGTGGCATCGGATGCCTCTGGGGCTACGGGCTTCGGTGTCTTTTTCCGGGGTCACTGGTGCACTGAATCCTGGCCGGCTGTTTGGCACACTGAAGGTATTACCAAGGATTTGACATTTTTGGAATTTTTTCCAATCTTGGTAGCGCTCTGGCTGTGGGGGGAGGAGCTTGCCAATCAGGCGGTCCACTTTTGGTGCGACAACATGGCTGTTGTGCATGTGATCAATTCCCTCTCAGCCCGATCGCCCAGGGTTATGAGACTGGTCAGGCCATTCACGCTCCGGTGCCTTCGGCTGAACATTATGTTCAGGGCGAGACATGTCCCCGGTATTGATAATGGTGTGGCAGATGCTCTGTCTCGCCAGCAGATGGAGCGGTTTCGTCAGCTCGCCCCCGGGGCCGATGCCTTGCCATCCCCGATGCCACAGGAGTTGTGGAGTCTTGGAGGGACGAAGTCCGCAGAGCCATCCGTTTAGCCATTGCCCCTAGCACAAGAAGGTCGTATGATCGCGCTGTGCGGCAGTTTGCGAGCTTCCGAATGGAGGCTGGGTTGGAGCAGAGTTGGCCCATTCCAGCTGAACATCTCATGCAATTTTGTGTTAACAGGAAGTTAGGCGGCCTGTCTGTAAAGACCATTAGGGGGCTTTTGGCTGCCCTAGCCTTTGTTAGCAAGGCACGGGGATTTCAGGATGTGACTGGGGATTTCAGAGTGCGAAAGATGTTGGAGGGTTGGTCTCGGGAGGCTGGCTCTCGGTCTGACACCAGGCAACCTATTTCTCTGTCCATCCTTAAGGGTTTGGGTGGCACCTGGCAGTCAGTATGCTCTTCGGACTACGAAGCAGTGCTTTTCCACGCTGCTGCGCTTACGGCCTTCTTTGGAGCCCTTAGAATTGGGGAGTTGGTGGCTCAGTCTCGCACTGATTTGTCGCATCCAGAGCTCCGGCACAAACTAAGCTCTGATCTTATGTGCCCTAAGAACTAAGCATTTGGTAGCAAGACTGGGTTCTTTTGCTTTTCAGAAAATTATTAAATTGCACTGCTTGTTCAGGACGTGCAGTTTGCAGGGGACGGAGTTTCGCTACGGATTAGGGGGTCCAAAACTGATCAGCGCCACAAGGGAGCATTTGTTCGGCTTGGCTCCTGCGCTGATGCTGAGTTATGCCCGGTACGCGGGTTGCGTTTGTATCTCAAGAAGAGGGGCTCTGGCGAGGGTCTCTTATTTCGCCATTGTGATGAGTCCCCGCTAACTCGGTACCAGTTCTGGTCGGTTACCGGGAGGGCCTTGGCCAAGCTTGGTCTTGTGGGTTTCAAGTTTGGCACCCACTCATTTAAAATAGGGGCGGCTTCCACGGCTGCTGCAATGGGATATCCAGAAGCCGCCATTCGTAGTGTGGGGCGGTGGCGATCGGCGGCTTACCGGGGGTATGTCCGTCCTCTGCCGGCCCCGTTATGAGCTGTGGCTGATTGTTTTTTCTTCTTCAGGTGCTGTCGTTCGCCGTGGGAGGTGTCGGATCCTCATCTGCGGACACAGCATGATCTTCTGGGCCGCTCATCAAGCCAAGAGGACCCATCTGGGGTCCCAGCTTGGCCTCAGTCGTTGGGCTCAGATCGAGTGGCAGGGCCGTCGGGGCCTACGTTGGCCGGGCCTGTTGCCTCTCTTGTTTGAGGGAAGGTGTGCCCCTCCTCCGCATTTTTTGTTGTTACATTTAGGTGGAAATGATTTAGGTTGGATCAAGGGCAAGGCCCTCACGCTGCAGGCGCAGGCTGATTTGAAGCTTATCGCTCAGCGTTGGCCGGGGGTCCTAATAATGTGGTCTGCCATCCTCCCACGTCGTGTTTGGAGGGAGGCTTTGGATCACGAGGGAGTTGAACGGGCGAGGCATAAGGCCAATAAGGCCATGTTCAAGGCTTTGGGTGCCGGGCTGGGGGTTTACTTACCCCATCCCCAGATTAGGGACACGTACGCTGACCTCTACAGAGGTGATGGCGTCCACCTGTCCTTTAAGGGCAATGAGATCTTTTTGACGGATTTGCGGCAAGGGTTGTGGTTGGCCCTGCAGGAGATGTGGGGCGTTAGGGCCTAAACAGAGGTTTGGCCCTAACGGTGGCAGGTTAGCTGGGGTAGGCAGAGCGGGCTGGTGAGCACCCGGTGGCACATCCCCATTGGTGGGGAATGGGGGTCTGTCTCGGATCGGCTGGCGGGCTTTACGGCTGCCAGCTGAGAGGGCAGACTGCCCTGGGACCCCCTGGAAAAGGCCTTCCCTTGGGCTTTACGGCTGGGGTGTATGGTGCTTTAAAGGGGGGAACCATTCGCCTGGCCGGCTGGGTTACAACCATGCACTGTATGGCTCGTGCCTAGGGCAGGGGGTTGCTCGCCCATGCAGTACGAGGAGCTGGTCAGAGTGACCCCCTCGCTCGAACTGTACCGCTAGTTACACCCTTGCCGTGTTTAGGTTCCTAGTTCAAGCTTTGAGGTTATTTGGTCAATAAATGGCCCTATTTTTCCCAAGCCTTGTGTCCGTCTCTTCTTTCCGAATATGGGGGCAAAAAGGCACTCCCGGTGCGCGCCTGCGCGCTTACCCGGGTGCCTCCATTTGCCCTCATGCACGGAGGGGAGCGGGCAGCTTTCCCGGGCATCCGGGTGCCTGTCGGGGGCGGGGCTTGTAGCTGTTATAGGCTTCCCCGCCTTCCTTCCTCCGTGCAGTCCTCGGGCAAGCTCGTTCCGCCCTCCACGCCCTTGTTATGGCAGTACAGGTATAGCCGGTCGCTGGTTACAGGGCCAGGTAGGAATTTTTTCACCTCTCACCAGATTGGCTTGGGTGAGTGGTGTTTTTCGCCTACCTTGTACTGCCAAGTTTGTGGGAGGTTGTTGTTTATTGTTGAGTTGGCAGGTTAGCTGGGGTAGGCAGAGCGGGCTGGTGAGCACCCGGTGGCACATCCCCATTGGTGGGGAATGGGGGTCTGTCTCGGATCAGCTGGCGGGCTTTACGGCTGCCAGCTGAGAGGGCAGACTGCCCTGGGACCCCCTGGAAAAGGCCTTCCCTCGGGCTTTACGGCTGGGGTTTATGGTGCTTTAAAGGGGGGAACCATTCGCCTGGCCGGCTGGGTTACAGCCATGCACTGTATGGCTCGCGCCTAGGGCAGGGGGTTGCTCGCCCATGCAGTACGAGGAGCTGGTCAGAGTGACCCCCTCGCTCGAACTGTACCGCTAGTTACACCCTTGCCGTGTTTAGGTTCCTAGTTCAAGCTTTGAGGTTATTTGGTCAATAAATGGCCCTATTTTTCCCAAGCCTTGTGTCCGTCTCTTCTTTCCGAATATGGGGGCAAAATTACTGACCCAAAGTTATCCAATGAATTTTATATGAACATGGCTGTCAAGAGCCACCATGGGCTCCCGGACAAAAAAATCCATATGAACCCACCATATGAAGAAGAAGAACGTGCTGTCCAGTCGCAGCTGACCCATGGGGTGTTCAAGGCAAGAGATGAGCAAAAGTGGTTTACCTTTGCCTTCCTCAGTGTAGCAGCCCCCCTCATCTAAAGCAAATATCATAAAACCAATCACTTGTATTTCTGTTACTGAGAACAGAATAATAATTGCAATATGATATGGTGCAACATCCCCCCGCCCCCAAACAACAAAGTAGGAGCAAGCAGAATCAGGACTCTCTAGCCAAAGAGCTAGCCAGAATATTCAAGTATACTAGCAATTAAATATAGGTGAGAAACAATTACCTGGGAATGAGCCCCATTGAATAACGTGAGGCATCAGTCTCTCAAAAAGTACTAAATTGAAAAAATACTTTAAAAAAAATTCTACTAACCCAAAACAAAAAGCAAACTCACAGCTACATGAAGATGCTTGGAGGGGGAAGGAAAATTGGGGAGATGTGAAAAGTCAGTTTTATCCTGCAGGGAGAGGAGGCAGGTGAACCAAGTCTCCATTTGCTGTTTTCTTCCTGTACCTGCCCTAAATTTAGAAAAAGATTCTAGTCCCCAATGCCAAAATCCAACTAGCTCCAGCTCTCCTCCCCAGCCTTTCCCTCCTGCTGCAGCTGCTGCCATAAAGAGGAAAAAAGAAAACATAAGGAGGGGCATAGAAGGCAACTTAAATGACCCTGTAGCCCAATCCATGCTCCTGATCAAGTTGAGACACAGATCAAGAGAACTGATGAGATCTTTGGGGAACAATGCTAAGTAGATCTCCTTAAAAGTAAGACTTGTTTTATGCAATGGGGCTTATTTCTATTTACTTGCATGTGAGTCTTACTGAATTGCCTAGCTTTTGATCATATTAACTTACACTGTAAAATCCGTTTTGAGTATCAATGAGAAAAAGGCAGACTATAATTAACATAAATAATAAATAAAATAAATACCAATAAAATAAGAAGCTTGCTAGATCATACCACAAGTCTCTGTAGTGTTGTGTTTTCCATGCTGGCTAGTGAGTTGCTTCTTGGAATCCCACCAGCAGAGAACAAAGGCAACAGCTACACCACAATTGCCCTCTAAAATTGGCATACAAGAGTATACTGCCTCTGAACGTGGAGGTTCTATTTGCCCATCATAACCAATGGCCCCTCAGGGACCTGACCACCTCCACAAATCCTTCTAATGGCCTTTTAAAGTCTTCTAAACCATTGAGTGTCATCTCTTATAGTAGTTTATTCAATGAATTGACCATGCAGTATATGATACAATAGTTCCTTTTGGCTATCCTAAGTACCAGGTTAATTATGGGTGAACTCTGACAGTGAGGCAGAAAAAATCCTCACTTTTTATTTTCTTCCCATCATTCAGTAGATTATATGTCTCTATTTTTACATGGCTTATCTGTTATATATAGGCAAACCATATTGGTGAAGACTCACTTTATATCCTCTCACAGGCACAGTCTGGCCTGTGAGATGCTGCTGCAAAATACCCGCTTGCCACCAGGAAGAGGTATGTCAAATCGATGGCCTTAGTATCCTCCCCTCACCTCTGCTCAGTGCCCTCCCACTCTGTCTTGGGGGCCACCACAAAGTGCCCACTTGCCACCATAAGGCAGGCTGGTGAATCAACAGCCTGGGCACTCCTGTCGGTGACAAGTGGGTGCATCACAGAGGCCTGGAGGCCAGAGTGGGAAGGCATAGAGGGGAGGCACTGAAGGGAGGTGCAGGCACATTACTGGGAAGGGGCCTGCTGAACCACTGGCCTGAGCACTCCTCCCCGCACCTCCTCTCAGAGCCCTCCCACTCTGGCCTCCTGGCCACTGCAAATCACCCGCATGCTGCCGGGAGGGGGGCTGCCATATCACTTTTCTAGAGCCCATTGTATTTTGCCCCACAATGGGTGTTGTTGCTAGTCTATGCAATTAAAATCACTTCTGTTTATTTGGGAGTGGGATCAGTTCTAACTTCTAATCTCAGACTTCATATGTGCTTTAACAACATGCATTTTAAAACCACAAATGCAAATTATATACACACATTTAAGCTAGAATACTATTTGCTTGGGTATAAATTGGAACAAAGGCATTTACCACTCCACATTTATACCATTACAACAGATAACAATGCATGCAATATGTGTGTGTGGGGTGTGTGTGTGTGGACATCACCCTTTTTCTAATTTAATAGATTCTAGGGAAATACAGACAACCATTTCTGAACAAAATATGAAGGAAGGTTTTCTGATCTGTAGGTAAATGTTTTAACTCCCCAGCCAGGGTAGGGGTAATAGGAGAAACAGATGCAGGTAGAATTGGTGGGGGGAGAGGAATTAGGGCATACCAGGTAGGTTGATTGGCCCATATTTGCTTCAGCCTCACACTCATGGAGAGCTTTTTAATATATATACATATATATATATATATATATATATATATATATATATATATATATATATATATATATATATATATATAATGTCAAAGACACCTTATATATATATATATATATATATAAGGTGTCTTTGACATAAAAGGTGTCAAAGACACTGACTACCAGGAATGTTTGCTTCCTGTGCTCTGCACCCCCTTGTAGTTTCAAGCAGAACCACACTGAAAATAAATTAAAAGCATTCTCTGAGTGCATGGTTTATCTAGGTTCTGGGGCCCTCAAAAACTGATAGGCCCCAGGAATTTTATCCTCCTTGTCCCTCTCTCAGCAGTCCTGTATGAGAGTGACAATGTGAATCAGGGTCTCCCAGATCCAACAGTCTAACCATTATATCACATGGGCGTTCAACACAACAATTATGACACAACCAGAAAGGAGAAATAGATTATATGTTGGTCTGATGACATAAGAAAGAAAGCTAAGCCACAGACTACTGGTCACACATGTAAGGGATAAAATATGATGCAGTAAAAACACATTCTCACCAAATTAAACATGTAGAAAATGCAAACATTTTGCTCATGTTATCATGTATGTTTCCCAAATGTGCAGAGCAAACTGGACTTGACCAGACCCACACTCTCTGTCTCCTATCTGAATAGCTTCAAATAAGGAACACGTTGTGAGACTGTTAGAAAATAAAGTAACATCAGAACATTAACAGCATTTTATTCAACTTCATCTATATTGTCCTTTATTTGCATTGAAGTTGTTTGTTGAATTGTGATATATTAATATTTTTAATAACAAATAAGAAGCAATTCTTTGAAATAAGTAACAGGTGCTGCCACCATCCCCCAAGACAGAGGACATTGGTCATGACTAGACATGGGCACGTTCCAAAAAAAAATACCGATCAAGCTAATTGTGGATCTGCGCTGGTGATGACCCCAGATCTCCGATTCACTCCGATCAAGTCCCGTTTCCGATCTGGGATCGGGGAGGCCAAAGCGGAGGGGCGCCCCCCCCCACACACTTAGAGCAGAGGGGGGGAAGTTTTTAACCCGGCGATGAGCCGCCTCCCCTCAGGGAGGGGACGTTTTCTCACACACACACTTAGAGCAGAGGGGGGGAAAGTTTTTAACCCATCCCTGCCTCTCCAAATAGAGAGAGAGAGACACCCCGTCAACAAGTTTCAGCCAGCTTTTTAAAAAAAAAACAGGGATAGAATCCTCCCCACCCGATTTTAAAAGCAAGCAGTCAGTCTTCCAAAATGCACTGAATGAACTCAGTCAGGAGGAGAGTTCTCTTCTCAGTGTTGTTAACTCTTTCAACACACTGAATGAACTCAGGAGAGGAGCGCAAAACAGCTTCTGCTGATAGCCGCGCTCAAAGCTGCTCTCTTGTTTTCTTTCTCTCTTAAGTCTTAACCCCTTCCTCTCCAAATCACTTTGCTTATATTTTTCTCAGGAAGCCACCTTTTCACTCACAACTGTTTGCTTTTCCTCGCTAGGGGAAATATTAACAAGTTTCAAACAGAGCTTAGGCATTCCCCTGCCTCCGTTGCCAGGGGAATAGATTGTTGGCGCCTGAATGTCTAGCTTCCCAATCCTATCACGATCACCCCATCCAGCCCCGGTCCAGCCCCCTCCCGACCGCTGGACCATTTCCCATGGAAGACAACGATCCACCAGGTCCCGATTGCGCAAACGCCATTATTGTGGGGGGTTTTTTTATCATAATGCAGATCATGCCCATCTCTAGTCATGACTAGAGATGGACACGAACAGCAATACGAACCAAAAAAAAAGCCACGAACTGCCCAATCTTCTGTTCACAAACAAGCTGTTCATGAGGCCCCATTCTAAACAAACAGGTGTTCATTGCAAGCCTTGTTCATTGCTGTTCATTGCTGTTTGTCAAGCCAGACAGTCTGGCACCTGCAATCAATTCCCTTGGCAACTTAGGCAGGGATTGTCTGAACTCTGTTTGAACTCCTGCTGTTGCCCTGGAAACCCCAATCTAAGCCCAATTTAGCTTGATAGGCAGGTCTTCCTTTCAAGTGTGGAGCTCCAAATTTGCTACAAGGAAGCAAAGACCAGGGGGGAGGGGGGCTCCCATCTCTGACTTTGCAGACAGTGGAGAGACAGTTGCTGTTGGCATTTTGATAGAGTGCACTGGAGCTTGAATTTTCTTTGTGTGTGGTGGGATAGGGATCTACCCCTTTAAGTTCCAGGGCTGCTACCAGGCTCTGGGGCCAAGCTATTATTTATTATTGGTAACTTTCCTGGTGCCTGCTCAGGTCAGGTTTCTGGGAGTGCTGCAGTAGGGATCTTGACTTGGATAATAGCTGGAGGAGAACCTGCTGGCCCCCATGAACAGCCAACCACGAACATGTTCGTGCACAGGGCCATGTTCGTGGTTGTTTGAGTCCCTGTTCATAGATGGCAATGAACAACAAACATCATGTTTGATTTTTTTTCTGTTCGTGCCCATCTCTAATTATGACCTGGAGTGGCAGCATTTTGACTGCTTTTCTGTTGGCTACTGCAGCCTCTTCTCTTTCCCTGTTAGGTGGGCACACAAGCAGGCATTTTGGCAATGACTTGACAGTGAGTTTGCCTTGGACTTTCTACAGTAGCAGGCTGAAGTTATTTTGTGTAGAATACTGGTAGTCAGTTATGGGGGGTGAGCATAATGGAATTCCTGAGCTAAAGATATATACAGAAATTGCTGTTTCAAATCATTACCTTGATTTCTCAGAATGGTAACACAAATCCAAGATGCTCGGAAATAATGAAACCCACTCACTGAAAAAATGTAGTGTTTTTTTTTTAAGTTCCGATATTTATTAGCCATGCACTTTTTTCTTTGATTCTACTGATTCCTGAACAATGGCATCTCTCCCCTCCAATCAAACCTTTGTAAGGCAGGAGCTCAAGTTAAGGCAGGAGACAATCCCAGCCAATCACAAACTGCAGACATCTGCCTTCTTGCCCTCCTCATTTGTGCGGATTTCCTTCTGAAAGTATAAATTCTAGAGGAACCAGTGGATGCAGAATTGGAATGCTTGGTTGAATTTGCTTGAAACTTGAGTGGACAGGCAGTCCTTTGCAATTTTGGTATCATTTTGGTTGAGAAATGCTCTCCCCACCCTTCCCCCCACAAGGACCCCATAGGGAATAATGGAAAAGCTGCTGACTTCCTTCCTTGCTTTGTTAAACAAACCACAACAAGGAAGCATAGCAAATGGAGAGTTTTCAGTGGAAAGGTAAAAGTTTTTTTATTATTATGATCAATCACTCTAAGAGCAGGAAAAATGAAATGCCAATGCTCACCTGTAGCAATCCTGCTAGGCAGCAGGTATCCATAGAGAGAGAAGTGCAGCTACACAAAAAGAGACCTACTTTGGTCTGTAAAATAGACCCCATTTGTTAAATCTGCTTGAAGTTTAGGAAGTCTTTAGATGAGAGGAAGAACTGTGTTCTGTGGAAATTTGATGCCATTATCTTTATAAACAATTGCCTCAGACCCTTGAATAGATTTCTCATTGAAAATGAGGGGAAGAAAAAAAATCACAGATTGGACTCCCAAACTAAGAATATCCTCCCTGGAAATAAACAGTCATGATAAAAATCACACACCCTGAAATTGGAATCAGAAATTATAACAAAAGTTTCATGACGTGCCCCCCTGGGACTTACTCTGGCTGAAGAGCACAGTGCACCACAGGACTTCATGTGAGCTGGAACACATTTTTATATAGGCTACCTGAAAGTACAGTCACTCCCTCAAAGATGGTAGGTACCTAAAATCAACAATTTTATACTTGTCCATTGGTGTATCTTGCCTCAAATCCTTAGCCCACTGAGTTGCCTTCTGTCTCTTGTCACAACTTTAGATTGACATTTTACATATTTGGGTCACACTAGTACATAATTTGGTCTGAAGATATTGTAGAATACACACAGCAATGAGTATAAGCCCATGAATATTCAGAAAGCTTGCAAAGGGCCACCCCTCCTCACATACTGGAGTTGTAGCGATATGCATTGTAATAATCATCATCCTATCTTGTATGGGCAATTAATAAAGATCTATATTGAAATAAACTATTTTGATTCGGTTTCGTTTTCCCGGCCATGTCGGATGCTCCTCTCTGCAGGTCCGGGAGGAAGCGCCTGAGCAGCCTGACTGGGCGGTTGACCTGCGAAGGTTAACCCCCAGGACTCCCAGTGAGGGGGTCAGGGTCCGGAGTGTGCCGGGAAGAGCCCCCTGAAGTTGATGCAGGGGGTAAATTGCCCATTTGCTCCTATGGAGGCCAGCAGACTTATGCAGCACATCGCGTGCTGCCGGGCCATGGAGAATGGCAAAAGAAGCTTTAAGGTGAAAACCTGTAAGTGGCGAATCCCTTCTGTCATTTCAAGCGTATGCGAAGGATTGGTGGGAGTTGAAGCTAAGAAGGTTTGGATGTCTTCCCCGTCATTGAGTCTCGGAACTTAGTTGGCGGATTCCCCCCCCCAAGATGGCGACGAAAAAGCAGAGCCCTGCTATGTGCAAATCTGTTTCAGCTGCCTTGCAGGGGAAAGAAGAGTCTCTTGAAGAGCTGGTTAAGCAGTCGGTCGTTGAAGCTATAAAGCCCTTTGTTGATAAGCTGAATGAAATCGGTCAAAGGGTTGGCTCAATTGAGAGCGAAGTGAAAACCATTAAGGAAGCAGCCTCAGGGGCAGAGCAGTCTACTCGGGAAAACGCAGAACTCATGAAGGCAACAAACAAAGAAGTAAAGCTTTTGGAGAATCAACTGATAGGGCTACAAGTGGGTCGTGCTCAGATGGTACTGCGTCTCCAGAATGTGAAGGAGGAGGAAAGTGAAAACTTAAAGGACTTGGTGTCGGAACATTTGGCAACATCCACAAAGGCAACTAAAGAGTTAAAAAGTGACATTTTGGAAGTCCGTCGGACACCTTCAAAATATGCAACGAAGTGTCAGCTGCCTCGCGAGATTATTATCGACTTTTCATCTAAGAAGACTCGGGACACCATCTTATATAATTTGTACAATGTGGATTTGGACTTTCTGGGTAACAAGGTTAAGATATTGAAGGACGTTCCATTTTTAGCTCGGAAAAGAAGATTCAAATACAAAAGGTTTGCAGCTCTTCTGAGGAAGTGTGAAATAAAATACAAATTGTTATTTCCGGAAGGTATCTGGTTTAGTTATAAAGACTAAGCCTACAAGATAACGTCGGAAGCACAGCTAAGGGACTTTGTGTCTAACTATCAAGAGTTCCAACAAGAAGAGGACTTAGAAGCTGAAGGGGGGGGGAGGAGGGAGCGAGCACAGCTACTGTAGCTGTTCAGAGAGAGCTGCGACCAAGACGCGGGGGGGGGGGGGGAAGAAGACCTGATCCTGATTGTAGTTTGTATTTTATAAGATCTACTGATCTAATAGCATATTATAAAGTTTTAACTTTAAACAATTGTAGTATGAAGGGAAAGCAATACCTGTAGATGTAGTGTGTGTGTTTTTATATGTTGTTTTTTCCCTTTCCCCCTGTTCCCATTTTTCCCTTTTTGTAGTGTTAGTAATTAAAAAATAAAAAAATATTTAAAAAAAAGAAAAGAAAAGAAATAAACTATTTTTATTCAAAATGATTCAGCAAAAAAGGGGGGCAGAGATGCAGAGACTGCAAACTCTGAGGAGGAAAACAATTTAGAACAGCAATTATGATCTAATTAAATCTGAAGTTTGGAACCATTATAAGAAGTGAGGCCTTAGCTAATTATGTTGAAAACAACTTTCACTTGGGCTACGGTCATTCAATAAAGACACTTTTTTCTTTCTTGCACAACACACACAATTTTTCTTTTAAAAATGGCTGAGTAGATTCCCAATAATGGATCTCTCCCTCCTAATCTCTTTATCCATAATGCCTGTGTGGTATTTAGTCTTTGTATTTGGATCAACAGTAATTGTTTGTAGTAGCATGAGAATTTTTTTGCCCCATTGATTTCCCATAGCACTGAAATGTCATATGAGCTCAAGGTGAAGAAACTAATAGGACGTGAATAATAATAATATCAGAATAATAATGGAGAGAATTATGCAGCCAATTGCTCATTTTTTAAAAAAAAAATCTTGCAATAGCATCTCGGGGCTTTGGTCACATTATAAACTCAGGTCAGCAATGTAAAAAGGGTTTGTTAATAATATCACTCGTGCTGTTATATCAGATTGGCCCCTGATTTTGCACAATTTGGATGTGTGTAACTGATGGCATTTCTTTACATTGGAAAAACTAATAATTATTACTGATCACCTGCCTCATTTATTAGTTCCCACCATGTAAACACCAAACCCATTGTGTGTGCTCAAACTCAGTGGGCCGATAGTTTAGAGGGAGGACTGTGTTCTATACAATTTTGGTGCTATTAATTGTAAAACCAGCTGCCCCTACAATTTAGCATAAATTATTGAATCCTTTCTTTGTAACACAGCTGACAAGTACTGCTTCTGACATTCCTTTATGGGCTAGATTGATATAAATGTGATTGCTTAATCTAATTCTGATTCCAATCCAGACATACAAACAAACATTGTGAACATATCACTATTAATTTCACTGCATTTTATCTCTTTTCAAATCTCTTTTGGATGCATGGGGAAAGTCTGGGGAACAGAAGAATCCTGATGGTAATTTCTTCCTTTTCAAAAATGTGAAGAATGGACTGTTACAGCCAGCCATAACCTCTCCTCACTATTGTACTAAAGTAAAGAAGGTGTTGAGGATACAGAAAGGTGTGTTGCTCTGTGTGATCAGTCACTACAGGAGATCAGCATCCTTTGCAGCTGCAGCTGCTATGCAGTGAGGTTATATGCAATCATCATGCAGTGCTGTTATTTGAATGTGCCCATAATCAAAGAAAAAGAAAATGCATATGCTAAACATAGCTCTGAAATGAACTTCAGTGACACAAACAGTAATAGTTGTGACTGAGAATACAGAGCAGGATGGCCAGAAAAATTCACAATGCCAAAAAGCAATTAAAGCTACTAATTACCAAATAATTTATGCAAATACTCAAAAGGCATGCAAGTGCACTGATGGATGCACTAATGAAATCTATCTTGTAATGAGAACATCTTCCTCCCCTTGCATGGTGCCTATATTCAGCAGATGTATATTCATAAAGGACAAGCTTAAGCCAAACTGATTTCACATTAAATAACTATTTTTAAGTGTTCATCTTCCAGTCAGATGTGGCAGGTAAGTACTACAAAAAGTCTAGTTTGGTAAGCAGAAGCTGTATAAGTACTATAGGAGCAGAAATATAGAAATACCTTTAGTGGCTCTAGATAAGTTTGATCACATGGTGATGTTGAGTCATTCACTTTGGATGGAACTTTCTGTGCTACCATGATGACCGTGGATCATAGGAAATTGGTTAGATTCCAAAGAAGGAGCCTCCAAACAAGACGGCCACCCATGGCAGCCACGAGTGGCTTTGGCCGTGGGGCCAGATTTTGCCTCCTTGGATGGAGGAGGCTAGACGTTTTCCTGGCCATCTGGGTATTCAGGGGGCGGGGCGGAGCAGGAGCCGTTGCGCATCTCCGCCCCCTCCTTGCTCAGTGGCTCTGAGCGATTGCTCGGAGCAGGATGTGTATTTCGCGCCTGCTCTGCCGACGCTCGGAGGTTCCAGCAGGGACCCGTCGGAGCTTTCCCGGGTTGTAGCAGGCATTTTGCCGGCTGCTACAGTTTGGCTCCAACACGCCGCATCCTTTCGAGGGGAAGCGGCGGGGTTGTGAGCAGAGCCTCCCGGGGCAATTGGCTTTCAACTCGCTGCTCTCGTGTGGCCCGGGTGCGCTGTGCGGCCGCGTTTTGGAGGCAGCAACTCCGTCTTTCCTGGGCCGTTTCTGGGCCCTTTCATCGGCACGCCGTGGGGCATTACGGAGGAGGGCTTGCAGCCCATTGAGTGCTTCGTTTCGGCGGACTTCAAACGGTTTGGGCGCTCAGCACCACCCTCCCACTGGGGCGGGTTGGTGGGGGGGAATAGGGGCTTCCCCCTCCTTATTTCTCTCAGCGGAGAGGCATTTTGTCCATTCTCCCCAGGGTGGGTGTGTTCAGGGCAGTGTTCTGGCCTGGCAGTAACGGGCTTTCTGCGCTGCTTTTCGGCCGCCATTTTAGGCATGCCTGCCGGGCGCCATTTTGCCAGCGGGGGTTTTGGCTGCTGTGGTCAGGAGTCAGGACCGCGTGGTTTGTTTTTTGGCTGCTGTGGTCCCCTATTGAGCATTCTGTCCCTGGGTGGATAGCAGCGTAGTATAGTGGTTAAGGGTGTAAGACTCTTAACTGGTGGTACAGGCCTGGTTCCTTAATCCTCTGCCCGAGGCCTGCTGGGTGGCCTTTGGATTAGTCCCAGACCCAAGGCTTTATTAGGGTCTGTTCAGGATGGCTTCCAGGAAAGGCAAGGGAATGGTCAAGGGCAAGCAGCCTGCAAAAAAACAGCCCCCTAAATGGCCTCCCCCTGCAGTGTCTTCTTCAGATGAGGAGGAAGATAGTAGTTTTAATGTGGCAATTTTGAAACGCCTGGAGGCTTTGGAATGGAGTAAGGGAACTTCTGCCCTGGCTGTAGGAACCAGTGGGCGCAGCAGACCAGTTAGAGTTGCCTCTAAAGCAGCATTCAGGCAGGAGTTATTAACACGTTTATCTGCCCTTGAGTCTGCTCCAGGATCAATGGAGGCCAGTCCCGCACCTGCGAGGGAGCCCCCTGTGGAGGAAGAAGGTGTGACCTGCGATCCTGAACCAGAAGGACAGGTGGATTGGTTGCCAAGTGGCGGCGGCGGTGGAGCCTAGCGGGAATGATGGTAAGTCGGCCTTGCCGCAGCAGGCATGCACCTGACCATGGGGACCCTGGGGTCAGGCCGCTGCCTCCGGGTCCTCAGGCCCCGCCACACCATCTACTTCATTTAACACACCTTGGCAATTGCCTGGACACATTGATCTGGCTAACATACCCCCTGGTGCCCCCAGTGCCTCGCCTGTTATGGGGGCCACTTCTGGTTCCTGGGGGGCTTCTGACACTCAAGCTTCAGGTATGCCTTCTTTTGGTTGGCAATATGGTGGGTACTCACCTTGGGGCTTTATGCCTTATGGGGTGTATGGGCAGGTCCCTTATAGGGCACTTCCATTTGGGGACACAGCTCTTCCCCTTGGGGATCACCTTACTCAGGCTATAAGGGACAAGATAGTTAAGGGCGAGTATGTGGATGTTTTCACCCTTCTTTTCCGCGAATTGGAAAAGAAGGACAAGGAGGACCTTGATGAGTGCAATAAGGAGAAGATTAAATGGCGTAAGGTGGATTGTACGTGGCATAATTGGCTCCCTGGGTTTCTTATATATGTGGGTGTTTTGGGTAGGGCTCAGCCTTTAAGGGCAGTGTCCCTATTTCAATATCTTAATATCATCTATAGGGGATACACCAACTTCGTTGGCACTGCATGGTTGCAGTATGACGAAGAGTTTAGGATGAGAGTGGCATTGAACCCTCAGATTCCTTGGGACCAGATTCACCAGCAGCTGTGGCTGCAGGTGATGTCCCCTGCGAAGCCTAACACTGGTGATAGGGCTGATAGTGGCCATTTGATTCACCGCCCGCAGGCGGCCGTCTCCACCCACTCCCAGGCGGGGCAGCAGGTTCAATCCCGGCTGCTTTGTTGGGATTTTACCTCAAAAGGGGTCTGCAATAGGCGGGCTTGTAAATACAAGCATGAATGTCCGTCCTGTGCAGGACCACACTCATATTCGGCCTGCCCTAGGTCCAAGTCAGGTGGGGGCGGTAGGCACCCAGGTGGGGGCGGTGGTCAGCAATTGGCTGGAAAAGGGCCCCAGCCCAGTAAGTCTGAAAGCGCTTGAGCGCTTGCTGCCTTACTATCCAAAGTGGCACAACGCATTGTTCCTGTTGAATGGTTTTAAGTTTGGTTTTCGGATACCATTCCAGGGCCCGCGGGTTTCTTTCATGTCTAAAAATTTGTGTTCTGTTGTTGGCATGGAAGCTGTTGTGAGGGATAAGATTTTGAAGGAGTGTTCAGAAGGTAGGGTGCTGGGTCTGTTTCCTAGGCCTCCTGTCCCATATCTACGTGTTTCCCCCTTGGGGGTTGTTCCTAAGAAGGCCCCTGGTGAATATCGTTTGATTCACCACCTTTCTTTTCCAAAAGGGGCATCGGTTGACGATGCCATCTCTGAGGAACTCTATTCGGTGTGTTATACTTCCTTTGACCAGGCGGTCAAGGTAGTGCGCAGATGTAGCATTGGGGCCTTGATGGCTAAGTGCGACATTAAGTAGCCTTTCGCCTGCTCCTGGTGCATCCGGACGATGTTGATCTCCTGGGCTTCTTTTTTGAAGGTCAATACTACGTTGATAAGGCCCTCCCTATGGGGTGCTCAATATCATGTGCTGCCTTCAAGCGTTTTAGCTCCTTTTTAGAATGGGAGCTGAGGCGAAGGCTTAAATGTCGGGACACCTGTCATTACCTTGATGATTTTATGTTCGTTGGGCCCGTGGGCTCGGAGCAATGTGCCAGCCTGCTAGTTGGCTTTGTGTCCTTAGCAGGGGAACTGGGGGTTCCCCTGGCACATGAGAAAACCGAAGGCCCATCTCAGGTCTTGACATTTTGGGGCATCGAGCTTGACATGGTGCACCAGTCTTTACGTCTCCCGGCTGATAAGATGAGCAAGCTTAGGGGCCTGTTGTATGCGTTTAGGGGAAAGCATAAAGTTTCTCTACTTGAATTGCAGCAGCTAGTGGGTTCTCTTAACTTTGCATGCAAGGCGGTTGCCCCTGGCAGGCCGTTCTTGCGCCGGCTGTGTGATGCAATGTCAGCTCTTCGTGCCCTCCACCATAAAATTCGTATTGACAGGGGCATGCGCGCTGACATCGAGGTTTGGGAAGAATTCCTGAGTTCTTTCAATGGGGTTACCTTTTGGCGTGAGGAATTGCTGGTCAGTGCCCAGTGGCAAGTAGCCCCTGATGCATCTGGGTCCACTGGTTTTGTGGTGTTTTTCCATGGGCACTGGTGTGCCGAGCAGTGGCCTTCGGAATGGACCCAGAGCGATGTGGTCAGGGATTTGACCTTTTTGGAGTTTTTTCCCATTCTGGTGTCGGTTTTTGTTTGGGGCCATGAGCTCGCTAACCATGTTGTGCACTTCTGGTGCGACAACATGGCAGTAGTGCAGGTAGTTAATTCCCTTACATCTAAGTCTGTCAGGGTCATGGCACTAGTTCGGGCATTCACCTTGGAAGTGCCTTCAGCTTAATATATTATTCAAGGCCAGACACGTGCCGGGAGTCGACAATAGGGTGGCGGATGCTTTGTCTCACCGACAGATGGATCGCTTCTGATGTCTTGCTCCCGGGGCTGACAGCCTTCCCTCCAGAATGCCCCCGGAACTGTGGCAGCTTGGCAAGTGGAAGTGAACAGGGCGATTCGGATGTCCATTGCTCCCAGCACTCATCGAGCGTATGAGCGAGTGGTAGGACTGTTTCAGGATTTTAGGGATGGGGTTGGGCTGAATCAGCTGTGGCCCATCCCCACTGAGCACCTCCTGCAGTTCTGCGTGGCTCAGAGGGCTCATGGTTTGGCGGTTAAGACTATTAGAGGCCAAATGGCTGCATTGGCATTCGCCAGCAAGGCGCGTGGCTTGCCAGAATCTACAGGTGATTTTCGGCTCCGAAAGATGTTTGAGGGATGGTCCCGGGAATCGGGGGTTGTTAAGGATGCGAGACAGCCAATTTCCCCTGCTATCCTTAGAGGCCTAGGAGTATTATGGGGGGAGATCTGCAGTTCCAGTTTTGAATGCTGACTGTTCCATGCAGCATCTCTTACAGCGTTTTTTGGTGCCCTGTGGGTAAGTGAACTGGTGGTTCAATCGCAGAGGGATGATTCTGGGCGGGCTCTATCAGCATGTGACGTTCAGTTCACGGGGGACAAGGTTTCGATTAAGATTAGGAGGTCTAAAACTGATCAGAAGCGAGCTGGGTCTGTATTAACTCTGGGCCCCTGCGACGATGAAGCTTTGTGCCCAGTTAGAGCTCTTCGTTCTTATCTGACGGTTAGGGGTCAGGATGAGGGAGTTTTGTTTCGCCACTGTGATCGCTCTCCCTTAACCCGCTACCAGTTTTGGGCGGTAACTGATAGAGCATTACGCCAGCTTAGCTTGGTGGGTGTCAAATTTGGCACTCATTCATTCCGAATTGGGGCTGCATCTACTGCGGCAGCCATGGGGTATGCTGACATGACCATTCAGACGGTGGGCAGATGGAGGTCATCTGCTTACAGGTCTTACATTCGTCCTCTTCTGTGATTTAGTCTCACTCAGTTTCATTTTTCCAGGTGCAGTGGGCAACTTTGAGAGGAAGCGGATCCTCATAGCTGGCCACAATATGGTGTTCTGGGCTGCAGTGCAAGCCAGACGGACGCCGATTGGAGCTCAGCTTGGGTTGAGCGAAGATGCCTCGATAGAATGGTTGGGCCAGCGTGGCCTTCAGTGGGCTGGGTTGTTGCCTCTCCTGTTTGGAGGAAGGACGGGTCCTCCTCCCCATATTCTGGTCTTACAAGTGGGTGGTAACGACCTGGGTTTATTGAAAGGCAGAGCCCTCTCCTTACAAGTGATCGCCGATTTCAGGGTGATTAAGAGCCGGTGGCCCAATGTTTATATATTTTGGTCAGAGATGCTCCCCCAATGCAAGTGGAGGGAGTCTCTGGACCCGAGGGGTATGGCCCGTGCTAGGCGCAGGGCCAATAGGGCCATTCAGAAAGACTTAGCCACGGGATTGGGCATTTACCTCCCTCACCCTCTCATTAAGGCCGCAAATGCCACCCTTTACAGGGATGATGGGGTTCATTTGTCCCCATCCGGCAATGACATCTTCTTAGACGACCTGCGGCTTGGGCTCAGGTTAGCACTAGGCCACCTGTGGGGCACGAGGGCCTAAGCTGAGGCTTGGCCTATTGCATTGGCAGGAGAAAGTTGGGAAATAGGGAGCGGGCTGGTGAGCACCCCTTTGGCAATTCCCCATCGGTGGGGAAATGGGGTCTCTCAGGAGGGATGGTAATGCTTCATGGCTACCACCACCTGGGCAGACTGCCTCCAGGGAACCCCAGGTGCAAGTCCTTCCCTCATGCTGTATGGCTGAGGCTTTAGGAGCTTGAGGGGGAACCCTTTGCCTAGCCGGCCGGGCTGAGACCATTCTACGAATGGATTACGCCCGGGGCAGCGGGGCTCGCCCATACAGGTCAAGGCGGTGGTCAGATGTGACCACGTGGCTTGACCTGTACCGCATAGTTTGCCCTTGCTGCAGTTTAGTGTTGATGTTATGTTTAATAAAGCGGCCATTTATACCAATAAGCTTTGTCTGTCTGATTCTTCCAACTGAGGGGCCAAAGTAGTACAATTGTTTTAGTGGTAGCATTCACCAGGTTGTTAATAAAGTTCAAATTCTTTTTTGTTTGTTTTTGCGCCACTGACGTCCTGATGTTTTGAGACCACTATGGGAAACGTTTATTGCCAGTTTGTGGAGAGTATTTGTTTAGACAGCAGCAGCTAGGTTAGATTGACCTCTAATCTTAATCAGAGACAATGGATGGTCTTAAAGAACTAAATCAAGGGCATGGATCAATGTATTTACTCTTACATATATAAGTAGGAGATAAGAAGAGCAGATACATATGTATTTATTGTGTTATTAAGTGGTTTCCAGAAAAAATATGTAATAAGCTAATGTATTTTTTTACTTTAAACATGATCTTTAAATAATCTTTACATGGTTTAAAAATGTAAAAACACACAAATAAAGGAGTTCCTTTTAGTCCTCATGTTGTTAAAAGCAAATCCACAAAACACTAACATTATGTGCTAGAAATCTAACCAAAGATTTGCCCTTCAGTTTGTGTTTTCACATACTATGATTCAATTCAAAATCATGTATCTGCTGGAAAATTCTTCTTTTTGGAAAGAAATATAACTAATGATGTCACATGTTCAGTGTACATTTCGGCCACAATGATGGCTTTAATGCTGACATATTTCAATCTACTTCATATATCAGCCTTTTTAGAAGTAGTAGTTTCCATTTTTCCCAAACTAACATCTTCCATCTCATTTGTCATCACCACGTATCTGATTAATGCCATCCTCAAAAGTTGCTTTGATATACTAAACAGGGACTTTTGCAGATACACTATAGGAAGAATTTCCTGATAACAAAGAGCTGCAATCGACATTATATTTGAGGTATTTAATGCTGTAAACTTTAATTGTGTGGCTCTTCCAGAATAGCATATCCAACAAGGAAGAAATATATTGGTGATGACAGTATGTATAACTATTAATGCACCAGTGTGTAACAGACCAGTGATCCACATTCGTCATTGCAGCCATACTGGACCTAGCCTTTTTCAAAGGTTGGGGTTGTTTCTTGGGGACTGAGCTGCTGAAATGTTAATGACTTCAATTTAGGTTCCCAAACACTGACTGCTGCTAACATTTTAAATACTACTGAGTAGAAACAAAGTGAAAGAACCCTGAAGTGCCATTTTGCAGTAGTGTTAATGTTGTACAGGTTTGATTTCCCTCAAAAGTAGTATTTCAGTGGCGGGACACTTCCCCCAAACCCCCACATCCCACTTTTCTTTTGAATTCTCAAATCTTTCCCCTTGCAAACAAAATGTTCCTGTCCACTGGTCCCTTATAGATAGTAGCATTAATTGGACCTTAATTAGGAGCAACTAATGATAAAGTTTTCACTGAAGAAGAGTTGTAATTCTACAGGGAAGGGGAGAAAAGGAGAGAAAAAGATGCTGCTGGACAGGATGACACACCTAGATCTGCACTTTGAAATAGGTATGGATTTCAGGTGGTAATAAGCAGACTTAGTTTAGGCTATGCCTGGTGAAAAGGATTGCAAAATGCAGCATATGTATAAGTGTTTTCATTTTATTATTTTAAAATCCCATAAATATTATACAAAATGGTACTCCCGGTGCACGTGCAGTGCGCTCACCCGGGTGCCACCATTTGCCCTTCACGGAGGAGGAGAGAAGCCTGCTTCCGGGGCATCCGGGTGTTTGTGGAGGTGTGGCTTGGCAAATATATGCCAGCCACGCTTCCACCCTCTGTGCAGTTGCTTTTGCAAGCTTGACCCTCCCTCCGCGCCCTAGTTGGCGGCAATACAGGTATTGCCGATTGCTGGTTTTCAGGGACAGGTAGGAATTTTTTGCTCCTCACTGGATTGGCCATTGTTTTTCGCCTACCTTGTACTGCCAGTTAGGTTTTTTAGGGGTATGTTGTTCAGCACATGGCAGGTTAGTTTGGATAGGTAGAGCGGGCTGGTGAGCACCCAGTGGCACCTCCTCGTTGGTGGGGAATGGAGGTCTGTCTCGGATCGGCTGGCAGGCTTTATGGCTGCCAGCTGAGAGGGCAGACTGCCCTGGAACCCTGGAAAAAGGCCTTCCCTCGGGCTTTACGGCTGGGGTGTATGGCGCTTTAAAGGGGGAACCATTCACCTGGCTGGCCAGGTTACAGCCATGCAGTGGATGGCTCGCGCCTGGGGCATGGGGTGCTCACCCTTGCAGGTCGAGGAGTAGGTCCAGTTGACCCCTTGCTCGACTTGTACCACTAGTTATACCCTTGCCGTTATTAGTTCCTGGTTAAGTTCTATTTACTGTTGGTCAATAAAATGGCCCTGTTTTTACCCAAGCCTTGTGTCTTGTCTCTTCATTCCGTATAGGGGGGCAAAACTATTCACAAATGACTACAGAATTACATGAGAGTGTTTTCCTGAGCCCATTTTGCTCCTTAAAACACAGGAAAAGTTGAAGGAAATTCATTCTCCTGCATCTGTCTTTGATGCGTCCAAGATACGTAACATTGTATTACTCTTATCAGTATACGTCACTGGACCCCTGAGACAAGACTACAAAGATTAGAGGCTTAGTTTATGAGAACTGCAGCATGTACTTTACCCCTTTCTCATCATTCTGGGTTAGTAGGAGGTGATGACAAAACACATTTTGTATACCTCAGTAGAATATTTCAAAGCTTTGTGATAAAGTTTTCGTACTAGAAATTTATAAACAAATCAGCAGGCTGTAAATGTGCCAGATTTCTTTTGCTGCTTGATCAAATACAATCTTCCTCATCCTAGATCTAAATAACTGTGCTTCCTGGTCTATGTAGGCAATTGCACTATCACCCAAAAGGTTAGTTTCTAAGGTACAACATGAATGTTTCTGATGCTGGACATATTGCCTGACAAGACAAAAGTAATGCTGGCAGAGAAGGCAGAGACCTTAATGGACATTACGCTTCCCACTTTCAGTGGGGTTCGGCTGACCTTTGCTGACTAGGAGCAGAACTAGACGAGACAAATTACATGAGACTATGCAAGTAGCCAGATTCATTTTCCCCCTCACCTTCCTGTGTTTCTTTTACCCCGATGAACTCGTGTCTGTGGCTCTGCTCTGTGCACATGTCAGCAAAAAAGCGGTTTAAGTTGGCGAATGTCCACAGACCATATCATCACCGTTGCAGAGTGGTGATTCTGTTTTGCTTCCACTTCCCTCTTCTTGCAGAGAAAGGCAATAGGGGACAGGGGATGGTTACAGGGGACAGTTTAAGCATGCGCAAACTGGCGGTGCATGATGGGGTACTATTTCTTCATCTTGGAGGAGCACAGAGGAAACCAGTGCCAGCATGGACATGGGATCAAGTGCAGTCTGGCTGCACTGGCAAGTGTACAGGAAAGCAACGGGAAGACACATGTAAGTCCGTTCACGTGTCATTTATGTGTCATTCGTCTCGTGTAGTTCAGCTCTAGGTTAAGAGCTTTGGGATTATACTGGATCAAACATTACTGCTGGGGAAGAACTAAGTACAGCTGCAAAAATGTGTTCTTCCACCTCAATTTATCATGGCAGATGATCCCCTACCTTGACATGGCTGATCCAGCCATCTGGATCAACACCATGGTAACATCAAGACTGGACTACTATAATGCACTCTATATGGATCTCCCCTCAAAATCAACTCAGAGACTCCAGTTGGTACAGAAAGCCACAGCTCAGTTATTATCAGGAGCTAGGCAGTGCATGAATCTTACTCCCATTCTGCTGTCAGTCCATTGGCTACCCATCAGTTACCGAGCTCAATTCAAGGTATTGGCTATCAAATACAAAGGCCTTAATTGCCCTGGTCCCTCACATCTGCAGGACAACTTCCATGCCCTATCACATCAGTTGCACTCAACTGAGCAGGGGCTCCTGTAGATACCACCCTGCAAAAGGTTAAAATCAACAACTGCCCATACTCATGTATTCTGTGTTCCATAAGACCTCCGCCTTATGGATTGCTCTGCCTGATGATGTTAGGAAGGCTCCCAATCTCTTGGCATTCTGCAAAGTATGCAAAACTGAATTATTTAGGAAGGCTTTTTTTACACAAGTAATAGTTCTGTACAGTAACAAAATGGTTCAGAAAGGGATAAGTACTATGGAGTTAGGTAGTAGGTGATCTAAAAGAGCACTACCTGAGATCTTGGAGAGCTGCTGCCAGTCAGAGTAGACAGTACTGACCATGATAGATCAATGGTCTGACTCAGTTTATGCAGCTTTTTACTTGTATACACTGAATCATCCTTTTTTAATGCTCAGCCAGGTTGTATTTATCAGCTCCCAGAAAACACACACTAGCCTAAAGATAGTTAAGAGATTTCCTGTGATTCCCTAAAAACTCTGAAGAGTTTATTTCCCTCACCTCATACCTGACAAGTCCGTGACTGGCCATTAGGGAGTCTTCTTGACTCAGAGGCACAAGACAGGGTTGGCTTTGGGGCTAATTGCCTAGCTTATGGGGTGAAGGCTTGGGAGGGCCATAAAAAGCATTTTTATTTCATCTCATGCAGATTTGCTGTGTACAACTGATTAACCCATCCTCCCTAGCGAGAGTGTGATATTAGCCAGTTCCTTTACGACTGGGCAGGAATTTTGGGGATTCCTGTGATTAGGACTTCAGGGAATTATTTTTCTCCTGTTTCATGTTGTATTCTGAGTGGTTGAGATTTATAGGCCTGGGTATTTGGCTGGATGAGTCATAACTAGGGATGGCAGGAATATGGTGGCTTGATCAATGTAGACAGAGCACACCAATTTGTTGTATGATTGGGTGGATTGTGAGGCAATGTCCTGTGTGCTCAGCAGTATCAGTCAAACCCTTGAGTTGTCTCTGTGGCACAACGAGGGACAGTGATGAATCTTGTCACCTCTCAGCACAGTTCATGTGCAGGCAAGAATATACAAAGCTGGCAATACATTTTTGGCTGTGTTTGGAGCCAAGATGGTGTTGCCCAAGTGATAGTAGCCATGAAAAGCTACCTTCCTCATCCCACCATTAAATTTGAGAAATAGATTATGACATAGATCAACCATTGATATAAAGTAGTTAAACCCAAGTATAGGTATTTTATGTCTTCATTTTGGGAAGGGGCCTCAGGCAAAATTGAGGTTCAGAAATAGAGTAAGAAAGCTGAGAGGAAGGAAAAGCCACAGAATAGGTAAGTGCAGAGTCTCCTATTCATTGAGGGTGCCTATAAAGTCTAACATGTTTAACCTACTGAGGATTTTTTGAACATGATACCATAAGGAGCCATATTACATAATTTGTCCTGAAATTGTCTTTGAATCCTGATTTTATAGGCTGTATGTGGAAGATGTCATTTAAACATTCATTTCCAAAGAGAGTCATGAAATGTTCACCAAGATTTATCACTTGCCATTTGAGATGTATCCTACCAATGAAATTGTTGGCTAGGAAGCATATTGTATGAATAACCATTTAATGAGGTTTTGGAGACTCAATGGTCTCCCAAGAACACTTTATTATAAATTTCTTCATTATGGAATATTTTATGGGTAAGTCCTGTCACGAGTCCTGATGAAGATCATATGGATATTTTGGCAGGAACATCTAGTGAAACTGCAGGGAATTGCTATGTATGTCCAGTATTTTTGATATCTATAACAAATTCCTCCTATAATGGTGAAATAGTTAAAAAAAAATACCCAGAGAGCTATGAAAGAAGAAAATAGACTGAACACAAATGAGACACAACATGGTCTTTTAAACTCCAGAGTAATGTAAGCGCCTACAGAATTCTCTTCAAACTGCAGTGATCTTTCAGAATCTATGCGAGTTTCTGCCCTCTTCACTGTCCAAGTACTTCCCAGATAGGAAATAGATGTCTCAGTTTACTCAGGAATGCCTTCAGTATGTCCTATTAGGGTCAAACCTGGTTACTTTGAAGGACGAGCCTCCAAATTCTAACAGTTAATTGTCTTGGAAAGACAGAAGGGTAGGTTAATGTTAACAGGAAATGAGTTAAACCCAGGTGAGTTCTGAGCCTTATAAATGCTGACAGCTCTTCTCTTCTGAGGAAGGGATAGAAAAGAAAGAAGTGTAACCTGCCTGACGTAATTGTTAATAGCACAAATAATGCTTTCAAAAGTAGAACATTTCCATGTTGCCTAAAGATGTGACTACTTTATGGGACTCCAGTCTTAGATCAACTTGGCAGGCAGAGAAAAAAATATTCTTTGGATGGTAGATTGTAAAGAAATTCCCATGAGAATATCTGTTTTCCTTACAGGAGTTTCCCCATTTACAGCCTCAAAGCTACTAGCTGTACCCAAGGGGATTTTTACTCCTTTTTGTTTGAAATTTTGTCATGAATAGCCTCCTGGTTTTTTTCAGAAACTGATATTTGTGTCACCCAGTATGCAAGCCTAAAGAAGAGGTTTGTTTTTAATACATATATAAACTATGCCCCCCAAACTTACCTGGGCAGCCAGGTTGCAGCCTGTGGGATGGTTGAGGGCCATGGGCCATGGCAGCCAAAATGATTGCAAGCTTTCCTGGGCAAGCCCACAGCCAATTAATTCAATTGTCCAAACCACCCAATCAGGGTGACCAGTGGAGTGGGAGCAGGTGAGGCCAGGCACCGACCAGAGGGAAGCAGCCAAGGCAGCCCCTCAAGAAGAGGAAGACCTCCCACTGGAGATCATGGTGGTACGAGTGGCACCAAGAAGACTCAGATAGTGGGGAAAATTCAGGTGAGTCCTCTTCATCCAGTGAGCCCCCCTGCCCCTGGGACATAGTAGTCCAGGTTCCTGGGCTCCCCTCCCAGGTCCTTATGTTGCAGAATCGGCAGGGGGAAAGGGGGCTCTGACCCCAGGAAGGTCTGAGAGACAGGTCAGGCAAAGGGCTCCCCCATCTCTTTCATCTTTCAAGGATGATGAGGATCCCCCAGGGATTCACCTTTCACGTTGGGTGCAGGAGTGGATTCTTGACAGCTATTATGTAGACGTCTTCACACTGATCAGGTCTAAGGCAGAGAATGGGAAGACACCCCCCCCCCCCGAAGCAGGATAAGAAGGGGTCCAAGAGAGAGGCTGTGGAGCGCATGTTCAGCAATTGGCTGGTAGGTTTCACAGTCTACATGGGGGTTGTGCAGTCTGCTTATCCTGAGTGGGGCTGGCACTTCATGAACCACCAGGGGAATGTACTCTATGCTTGAGCCCTCGCTGGTGACAGCACAGCCATTGAGTATGATGAGGCTTTCCATAAATGGGCCTTGCACAATCCAAGGGCCAGGTGGGACCTCATCAGCCAGAAGCTGTGGCTCTGGTTGGTGGGGCCTCACATGAAAGGGAAGAGTGAGGACTTCTGGGGGGAAGGTGGCTTGGCCAAAGGGATGGAGGCACAGGGATTTGCTGAGAATACAACCGGGGCGGTGCCAGCTGCCAAAGTGCTGGTTTGAGCACAGCTGCAATGCTTGTGCAGGCCCACATCCTCGTCCCTCCTGCCTCCACATGTCTTCCACTCTCCAGCCCTTTCAGATGGGCCAGTCCTCTGTCAGCAGCTCCCACATGGAGAGAGGGTCAGGCACCACCACTGCCCAATCCACAGGGGGCATAAATTAGTCCAGAACCCATAGTTCTGGGTCAAGCCTGTACCCACATCAAGCTAGTGGCCCTCTGCCCTCTCCTCTCCCACTATCCAACTGGCGTGCTGCTCTCTACCTGTTGCAGGGGTTTTCTGCTGGCTTCCCCATCCCATTCATGGGCCCTCATGTTGTTGCCACCTTTGGCAACCTTAGATTCACCAAGGAGATGCTGGAGATCATGGCCACCAAGATCACCGAGGATGTGTCCGCTGGCCACATTGCTGGCCCCTTTTTCATCCCCCTGGCCCAACCTAAGGGTCTCCCCACTGGGTGTGGTCCCCAAAAAGACTCCCAAGGAGTACTGGCTCATCCATCACCTCTCTTACCCCCAGGGTTCTTCTGTCAATAAGGCCATACTTCCTGAACTATGTTCTGCCAAATATGCCTCCTTCAACCATGCAGCACAACTTGTCTGCTTGTATGGTCCAGAGGCCCTAATGGACAAATGTGATGTGCAGTCTGCCTTCCGGCTGCTGCCTGTTCACCCTGCTTGCTGGGGTTCAAATTCCAGGACAAGTGTTATGTGGACAAGGCCATGCCTTATATGTTTTTAATACATATATAAAGACATTATTTCTGACACAATTCTCCTCACCACAAACCTTTTGTCAATTCTATCCATCTGTGGCATTTTTTACCCCATCCTTCCTCAAAGTAGTTCAGGGTGGTGTAGTTTGTTCTCCTGTCATCCATTTTACACTTATACTAGCCCAGTCCCCTTCAGGGGGAATGGGTATTTGAACCCTGGTCTCCTCCAGTTTTATCCAAACTCAGCAACCTCTGCAGTACCTGTCTCTTATTAGTCCAATTCACATGAAGATTCAGAGTACATTTGAAACTGTCATTATCTATTTCTGTCTTGGAGTACTAGGGATTAGAGAAAGAAGAGTTTTGTTTTGCTTCATTCAAAACAGAAGTAATCTAATAGCAGCCCTTTCTGTTTTAGAAATACTTGATTCATATCTTTGTTAAGCAAGGTTCTTTGAACAGTTTACACATACACTAGATGTTAGAAAAATATTCTCTGATATTTTTTCACATATCAGGAAACAGTATTTAATTGTTTATTTACACTATTTATAGTCCATCCTTCTCACTGAGACTCCAGGTAGATCACAAAGCATGAGGGAGTACAGTCAATTTCAAAGAAATTTCAAGAAACAATGTAATAGGATAAATGATGCAAATTTGCAAAGCTTTAAAACTAGCAGGAATCTAATACGGAATTAAAAATGCTAGACAGAGCATAAGCTATTCTAAGACTGACATTTTAAACAACAAATAAACTGTCTAGTAGGATTATACAGTACACAGTAGTGAAGTCTATAGTCCCTATCCCTTTACTGATGCATCTTTTTGAGACCACTTCCTTATAGTACAGGCCTCCTGAGTAAAAATTAATTTTGAATAATTCAGTTCTGCATCATTTGCAGAAAGCTAGGAGAGTGGGAGCTTTTCTAAACTTCTTAGGTAGCCCATTCCACATGGTGGGGGCCACTATAGAGAGTGCACATGTACGGGCGGCTGTTGATTTTACCCATGTGCCAGGTGGCACCCGCAGAAGGCCCTGTTCAGATGAGCCAAGCTGCTGTGGCAAAACATAGGGAGAGAGGTAGTCACTGTTTCAATTACCAATATATTATCAATTTAGTTTTTAAAAATTCAGTCATACAACATACACAGGACTTTCTCCTCTGTATGTCCCTTGTATCTAATCTGCTATTGACTTTCCTACTCAACATCTATCAAGGAGGCCATCTGCCCTCCCCCTATGAGTTGCAACATAAACTGAATGGCCAGTTTCCTCCCTCCTTTTTCCCTCCTCTGTGTATTACTGGCAGGGGAGGGTTGTAGGGTTGCTGTCTGGGGGTGGTGTTTTTATGGAAAATTATATGTTTTATTGCTGTAACCCATCCTGAGCCTACTTGTGGGGATGGCAGGATAGAAGCCTAATAAATAAATAAATAAATAAATAAATAAATAAATAAATAAATAAATAAATAAATAAATAAATAAATAAATAAATAAATAAATAAATAAATAAATAAATAAATAGAAATGGACCAGTGCAGCAATACTGCTACAGTGACACAAGTGTCCAGGTTCCTTAAATATACCAGACTAGAGATCTCCTGCTCATAATCCAATCCACCATGCATATAACATGTGCAGTAGATGCTTCAAAAGCAATTTATTGAGAGGCCTCATTCTTTCAATTCTTTCTCCTCAAAAAAGCAAGGAAGTTCACACAAACTGGGCTTACAAACATAAAATCCTCTTTTGCATGTCACATATTATGTGTAAGGAGTGCATACTTTATTATCTTCTGCTCTTCCAGCATAAAAAACCCTAGTCAATATAGAATGTTGGACTATGCTGCAGTATTGATATGTGAATGAAATGTGCATTGATGCCAGCACTAGGGCCTATATATTGGGTTCTATGTGTTCTCGAGGTGAATAATTGGAATACAGGATTAGTATATTGGCTGTGGTCTCTGAGAGATACTCTGCTCAAGTTTTATTTGATTCAAGAGATTTGTTATATTGTTCTGAAAATCTGTCTTTGCCTATGTCTAGAGAAGATCAGAGTGGGCAGACTAAGACAATCCTTTCTCTCACATCTTGTAGGATATTGCTGTAATTGGATCATTATGTCCAAGTTTATTATAATGATTCATCTCAAGATGGCATTAAATACCAATTGTTCCATGCAATTTTTGCATCTTAGAATCTAAAGTGTGCTTTTATGAGTATGTATGAATCTCCTGGCAGGGGAATTGCTGCACAAAACACAAGCATAACTCCTCTTGCATACGAGCCCACAAAACTATTCAGTAAACTAGTTCTATTTGTCTCTCTTGAAAAGAAAACAAAACAGGAGGTTAACACTCATTCATAAAACCACATTTCAGATTCTGAGATGCAAAAAAGGAGGAGGAGGAAGAAAACGAGGAAGTTTTGACTATGGCATTATACCTGAGATATCTTCATAACAGATGTAACACGTGGTCCACATGTACATTTGAACCAGGCTCAAGTAAAACACACAACTGAACACATCACAAAAGTGGTCACATTTTTTCATCACAAGGATGTAGACAGAAATATACAAAACATATAGTGTAACAACACAGCATTCTTATGGCAAAACCATTATGGTGCATTGAAAAAAAGTCATGGTGTGTTAGCAATCCCTTATTAATTGCTAAGATGCAGAAATTCTATCTCCATCCCCTGCTGGCTTTGGCTTGCCTGATTGCCTCCTTCTCATGCTAGTCATCATCACCTACTTCTCTTCCTGGGACTTGCCATTGCTACCTGACCAGTGTGAGTTTTTGCATACCATTTTAAGTTACTATCTAACATGCTACCTGAACTCTGGCAATTTGTTTTTTGCAATGTCCATGCATGTGTACACATCACAGGAAAGGTTGGGGGGGGGGCGTTTCACCCCATCATTAGTCTTTAAAATGAAATTAGACATTTTTTTGCAAACCTACTAGTAGATTGGGAGTTACAGACAGAGATGGGCATGATCCGCATTACGATCAAAGAAAACCCATGATAATGGTGATCACGCGATGGGGACCTAGTGGATCGTGCTCGGGCACGGCCAACGATCCAGCAGTCGGGAGGGGGGCTGGATCGGGGCTTGATCTGGGCGATCGTGCTCGGATCGGGAAGCCAGACACTCAGGTGCTAGCAATCTATTCCCCTGGCAATGGAGCCAGGGGAATGCCTGAGCTGTGTTTGCCCTCCTTCTGTCGCCCTGGAAACCCGAATGGAAGCCCAGCTTGCCTTGATCTGCAGGGCTTCCTTCCAACCACGGAGCAGCAAAGCAGTCACCAGCTGGGAGAAGACACCCAAGGGAGGGAGGGGGAAGGGGGTGTTCTGTAGCCATGGGCACTCCAATCTCATCCCTGCAAACCCTGATAGGCAGCTCTGATGGCCAAACACAGAGAGCCAAACACAAACACAGATGCCACCAGCATCAGTGACCGTTCCTGTATCGCTGGGAACAGCGGGGCGTCCCTCCGCTTTTGCCTCCACAATCCACGGCTCAGGAACGGGAGATGATCGGCGCGGATCGTTAATTCGAGATCGTTGCCGGCGCTGATCCACAATCAGCTTAATTGGTATTTTTTTTTTTTATCGTGCCCACCTCTAGTTACAGACTACATTGAATTTTCAGCTGGCCCAAAGTGTTGGTTTGGGTATCAGCATGAGAGACAATCCTTTGCTGTAGATAGTGATGGTAGCTGGGTATACACTGCTGTCTCTGAAAAAAAGACTGTGGTTTTATTTCAGGATCATACGAATCCTTCAAAAGTTGTTTTCACTTGTGGTCATCACAAGAGTTCCACAACTATACATTGATAAAAATATTCCCCACTTTAAGCCTGTTGTTTATATATTATACATTTGTATTCTAAGAATTGCTGTGACCTGGATAGCTCAGGCAAGCCTAATCTCATTAGATCTTGGAAGCTAAGTAGGGTTGGCCTTGGTTAGTAAATGGATAGGAGACCTCCAAATAAGACCAGGATTGTAGAGGCAGGCAATGACAAACCATTTCTGTTAGTCTCTTGTCTTGAAGACCGCAGCGGGGGGGGGGGCTATAAATCAGCTATGACTTGATGGCACTTTCCACCACCATTCTAAGAACTCACCAGGAAGCAGAAGCAGCCAGCCCTGGGCTCTGCAACACGACTGGCTCCAGGGGGACAGGGTGGGCCAGAAAAGGAACTCTGCCCTGTCTGACATCCAAGGAAACCCCACCCCAGCTCATCAAGACAGCCCAAGATTGGGTATCCTAGCAGCAGCTGTGGGAGCTTGCCAGCCTCTGGGACTCCAGCATAGCACTGCGTAGAGAAGGCATGGAGGGGGGAGGAGCCCACCAGAGTCACTCACAATGCTGGATAAGTCCAGAAGCCTTGCATACTAAACCTGAAAAAAGGAGGTGAAATCAAGCCTGTTCAATTCCCCCCCCCAACTTTTCTTCAGTCCTAACAAGGTATTCTTTTTATTTTCTATAAATCTGTCTTATATAACACGACTCAGTTGAAGAGGTAAATAAATAGCAGGAGCTGTAAAAGGGTTTTATAAAGTGAAAGGCCCAAATCTATTTCCTTTAAAAGACCAACTATATTTACATAGTCTATTGGAGGGAAATATAAAATGTTTGCTTGTTTGCTTATGCAATGAATATATTCAGACATTGCTAGTTAATCAGAGATTCTGCAAACTACATTCGCAACTTACAACAGGAGACAAGAAAGCAGGGAAGGGAAATGAATATATATTATGAAAATGCTGAAAGACAATTTTGTTCATGTGGCATCAATGGCATCTATTTTATCAGCCATAACTTTGTCCATTTCAAGTTGTTATTAGGTTGTCAGATTGGCGGGCTGAGGGTGAACGGCAAGGCTGGTCCTACTGTTCTAATCAATATAACACAAAAAAACAAGTGAGAAGCCCAGCACATCTTTCATCAACTGAAAAACCATCTATCCTCCCTCAGGCCCTAGTATGGAAACAAAATAAAGTCACTCAGACTATCTGAGCTGTTGTAGCTTTGGAAGGGTAATACAAAAACTTCCCTTGTGACCCTTAACCGCTGAGCTCCAGGGTTTAATTAGAAGCATCTCATCCTTTGGAGAGGAAACAACTCTGCAACATTAAACAAAGTAGAGACAACTGAATGTCAGGTGCGCACATGCACACGCACGTGCACGTGCGCACACACACACACACACTCATGTACACTAGATCATGAATGATGCAGACATTCAGAGGAGAAAAAGAAAACATTTTGCTCTAGCTTTAGTTGACAGTTATATAAGTTTTGCAACATTTGTGAATACAGGTATGTACTCAGAAATTTACTAACCCAGCATGAACCCAATTGATAATTGCTCCAAATCTAAGTAAATTAATTTCAAACATTTGTGAGTGATAGGAAATCTTTTGACATGGCAATTATTCTGACACTTTACAGTCTGATTTCATTTTCTTGAGCACAGGAGTTGGGAAGGGCAGTAAAAAAGAGATAGCAGAACTGTGCTTGACAGGAACATCATCCAACTGGAACAGTTAGTTGAACTTTCAACTAAACAGAGTTGTCCTGATGGTTGTTTCTATGCATAGAGTTTTCACTTTTCATTAATCATTTCAAAATCTCAGTGGCCTTAGTAGGAATTTGAGACGATATGTGAACATGAGCCCTCTGACTGCTTGAACTGTTTTGATGAAGGCTAAGCAGAGGAAAGGTGTTGCTTATACCTGCTTGCAGGAAGGCTGAGCAGACTATGCAATTATGGGTTTCCCTCTCCTTTTGATAGGAAAATGTGGAGGGAAAGATGAAGGCTGTGATATGCAGCCAGTCACCAGTCTTGGACATAGACAAAGACTTGGCTCGCATACACTGGCAGAAAGGCAATTTACAGGCACTGGGGAAGGTGATGGAGGTCCAGTCAATGACTGTAAAGAACAAATGCCATGAAAGATGGACTGCAGTCATGAATTATCAGGTATCTCTCTGTAAGAGAAATAATTGCTTATTTAGGATTTGGGATCTTTCAGTTATCTTTGGGCCAAGCTACAAGTGACGAATGACACTTGAACGGCAAGTGGATTGAGTGGAATGCAAGTGAACAGGGAGAAATACACTTGCCGTTCAAGTGTCATTCGTCACTTGTAGCTTCACCCTTTGTTGAATTTAGGAAGAACTGCAGCTATGGGAAACCTGATATGGACCAGTTGACCCATTTACATTTAAACAGAGGGAGGCCTATTTTAAAACAAAATAGAAGGCAAGGAGTACTAATGCTGTTCCTTTTCACTTGGCTTAGCTGACTGAGGGATATTGTCTCCCAGTTAGGCTCCGATATTAGCTGAGTGAGCAGAAAAATGATGAAATCAACTGAACACAACAAGATATGATGAGAGGGAACCAAATTTAGTTCCTGTTGTTCACATACTTCATTTTTGTTGATAGTTTGCCCATGGAACAAAATGTGAAACCATGGGCATATATTACAACATACTCAAAGCCTGTCTTGTTCTATTCCAGTGGTTTCAAAACTTTATTCCTGTGAGATACAGGGGGCCTTTGGAGTTTTCCATGTATTTCTAATTAAGAAGATAAGAAATCCAAGACAAGAACAGCAATCCTAGACAAGTGCACCCTTAAAAATATCTCACCTCTGTGCCTTTTGTAAACCCTAGGAGTTCTTCAACAAACAATTCTATATAGAAAGGGTTCCATTGGGTACAGAATTTGAAATTCAGTGTCCTATCCTGTCAGAATATGTAAAATTGTAGGAAATGCTCCCTATACATTCTGTAGACAACCACTGATTATATATCCTTCTAAGGCTGCAAACAGACTTTAGTTTATGAGAAAGTTGAAAACAGCAAGAGAGACCCATCAGTGGCCATGATTTATGCTAATTTTCATTTCTTGCATCATCATCTCTGAAGTTACACAAGGGTTTTGAAATACAATGATCCCTATCATGGCCTGATGGCTTGTCCCTCATTCACTAGAGCCTTGCCCCATCTGGACCTATTGCACTGCTCAATGGAAACAATGTGTGTGATAGCCTTGGCATTGTACAGCTATGACTCACTGACAGACGGGGGTGGGGTTTAACAGTTGCACTACACCTAGAGTGTGGATTGATAGATATACATTCAGCTGATCTTGAATAGATCTTCATGCATTTGAACTTGTACAGAACCTATGTAACATTTTCTCTGCATCTTTCTCCACTTCTTGTGCACATTGATAAAACATTGCAACCTCTCCTACATGGATTTCTTTGTATCAAGATTTGTTTTTCTGATATTTATAATGTATACAAGTAATCTTATACATTGTAAAAAAGAATCTTGATACATCAATGCATACACAGTGAGTTTGCTTTTCTGTAGGTTTGTTTGCACAAGCATACATTCATATTCATAAAACAACACAGAAATTTTGGAACAGATAAATGCATGGTTATATCGAAACTAATCTTTTCACTGGGTTCGGTTTCGTTTTCGCGGCCATGTCGGACGCTTCTCTCCACAGGTCCGAGAGGAAGCGCCCGAGCAGCCTGACCGGGCGGCTGATCTGCAAAGATTAGCCCCCAGGACTCCCAGGGAGGGAGTCAGGGTCCGGGACGCGGCGGGAAGAGCCCCCTGGAAATTGATGCAGGGGGTAAATTGCCCGTTTGTCCCCATGGAGGCCGGCAGACGTGCGCGGCACCTTGCATGCTGCCGGGCCATGGAAAATGGCAAAGAACACGACTAGGCGGAAGCCTGTAAGTAAGCGAATCCCTTCTGTTATTACAAGTGCATGTGAAGGAGTGGTGGGATCTGAAGTTAAGAAGACTCGGATTTCTTCCCCCTCGCTGAGTTTCAGAAGGTTGGCGGTCCCCCCCAGCCCTAAAATGGCAGCGAAAAAGCAGAGTCCTGCTTTGGGCAAGTCAATTTCGGCTGCCCTGCAGGGAAGAGGGGAGTCGCTTGAAGATCTGGTAAAAAGGTCGGTTATCGAAGCCATAAAACCCTTTGTTGACAAGCTGAATGAAACAGATCAAAGGGTGGGCTTAATTGAGAGCAATGTGAAAGTCATCAAGGAAGGAGCGGGGGGGGGCAGAGAAGTCTGCTCGGGAAAATGCGTCACTCATGAGAGCAACGAACAAGGAGCTAAAGTTGGTGGAAAACCAGCTGATCAGGCTGCAAGTGGAACGAACACAGACTATTTTGCGCCTCCAGAATGTTAAAGAGGAGGAAAACGAGGATCTAAGGGATCTTGCCTCGGAACTATTGGCGACACCCACGAGGGCAACTAAAGAAGAAGTAAAAAGCGCCATTTTGGAAGTCCGTCGGGCTTCTTCAAAATATGCAACGAAGCGGCAGCTGCCTCGCGAGATCTTTATTGAGTTTTCATCTAGGAGGGTCCGGGACACTATCCTATACAACTCATATAATGTGGACTTGGACTTTCTGGGAAATAAAGTCAAGATATTGAAGGACGTTCCATTTCTAGTTCGGAAAAGAAGATTTAAGTATAAAAGGCTGGCAGCTCTCCTGAGGGAACGTGGGATAAAGTATAAATGGCTATTTCCGGAAGGAATTTGGTTCAGTTACAAAGATCAAGCTTACAAGATAAATTCAGAAGATCAGCTAAGGGATTTTGTGGACAAAAATCAAGAATTTGGGCAAGACACCAAGCAAAAAGAAGAAGATCCGAAGCCTGAAGGGAGGGGGGGGGCAACAAGCGCTGTGGCTGTAGCTGCTCAGAAAGAACTGCGTCCGAGGCCTAGGGGGGGGGGGAAGAAGACTTAATTTGGACTGTAATTTGTATTTTGTAAGGTCAACCACTCCATCATTACTTTATTAAGGTTTAATCTTTAATTATGGCAGTATGAAGGGAAAGCATTGTAGTGTAGTGTTTATTGTTTGTATGTTGCCTTCCCCCTTTTTCCACCCCCCCTTCCCTTTTTCTTTTTTTCTCCCCTTTTTCCTTCCCTTATACTTTTGTAGTTTTTTGTAGTTTTCTGTTTTAGATATTAAAAAAAAAACTAATCTTTTCACTGACAATGTTTTATCGATGCACACAGATACATCAGTGATGTAAAGGGGAAGAAGAGAGCTAAAGTAAGCCAACTAAAAGCAAATGGTACCTGCATTCACTCCACTTCAGAAATTAGACCAGGTGTTGCCGCCTATGATTTAATTGCAGGAAGTATTGACAGCTACATCTCTTCAAAGTTTTCCCCTCTACCCAGCAGCCATTTCCAACCCTGAGAAAGTTTATTCCTGGGTTTATGCGACCCATGTAGAGTTGAGATGCTGCACCAAGAGGAAGAAGTGTCAAAAATCACTCTCTCCTACCACTTGTGCTTTACGAGTAGAGATGGGCCCGATCTGAATTACGATTTCAAACCCCTCCCAATTTTGGCATTTGCGCCATCGTGACTCAGCTAATCGGTTCTGCCCACGGCAACCGATCCAGCAGTCGGGAGTTTGCTTGTTCAGGACTTGATTGGATGGGTCAGTTTCTGTTCGGAATTGCAGACACTCTGGTGCCAGTAATTTATTCCTGGGGCAACGGAGTCAGGGGAATGAGCTGTGTTTGCCCTCCTTCTGTTGCCCTTGAAACACGAATGGAAGCCCAGCTTTCCTTGATTAGCAGGCTTCTTTCCAACCACAGAGCAGCAACCCAGGGGAGGGAGGGGGAAGGGGGTGTTCTGAAGCCATGGGCACAAAGGAAAGGCAAAAGGCAGCGCAGGAGGCTGGGAAGCTGCCCGCGCCGTTCGCCTTTCCCCAGGACAAGGGGCATGTCGGCAAGCCAGCCGCCCCTTGTCCTGGGGAAAGGCAAAAGGCAGCGCAGGAGGCTGGGAGGCCACCTGTGCCATTCGCCTTTCCCCAGGACAAGGGGCGGGTGGGCAAGCCGGCTGCCCCTTGTCTTGCGGGGCAGGTGAACAGCGCAGGCAGCCTCTGAGCCACTTGCGCTGCCGCCAGCTCCACAGTGCACCAGGACAGCTGGCTTGCTGCATGGGCGTGGGCGACTCAGGTGCACGCACACGTGCGGGTGCATGCGCGCAAGAGCCTGACTACAGCTGCCCTGGGCGCTGGCCTCCCCGATTCCCAATTCCAGACCAGAAATGAGACTTGATCGGTTAGAATCGGTGACCTGCGTTCGGCGGCAGCCCACATCCACAAATGGCTTAATCGGAATTTTTTTTGGATCGTGCCCATGTCTATTTGCGAGTAGAAGAAAATGTTCCCATTTAAAGTTACATTAGAGTGCATAAGAGATATTAAGCCTAAAGTGACCTTTAAATCCACCAATTCTTAGATACAGATGGTACTAAATTCTACAGTCTGACAATTGCATCCCAAAAATCCCTGTTTCATTTTTGTTTCTCCTTGAACCCAAGAGTCTTTACTATTGTGCCATTTTTCATTTGAGTCACATTTTTCCAGTAAAATCTATACTTTAAAAAAAAATTACCAAAAATGCCAAAGAAATTGTGTTTAAAAAACCCAACAAATTAGTTAGACACACAAACACCAAAATGGGCAGATCTCAAAGGTTCACAATGACACCATATGAACAAAAATGAAAAGAAATAGAAAAGAGCAAATTCATGGATCTCGATGCTCAGAAAGAACTGCTATTCAATACTTGTCTCTCTTTCCTGAAGTGATTCTTACGTTGAATTGAAGGAGGAAAAGCTCTTGATACCCTAATCCAGCAGGTTTCCATATGTTCAAGTGCTGGCCTGAATGTGCACCCAAAGGTACATCAGAATGTATTCTCAGTGTGGATGCCATTTATTTACATCACATTATTTCTGATGGGTATGTTTGCAAATGCACATTACACAGTAGCATTCCCATTCATACCCTAGCATTCATCAATGCCTTTTTAAAACTGAACAAGAGCTGAATCACAAAATGTCTTTTTGGAGGGAGGTGTCTTAAATTACCAATATTATTTATGTTGTAAGAGCTTTAGTTTCTTCTCTGTAATTACAACTAATTCATGAAACAAGAAGGTTAACTAAATGAGAGAATTGCTTATAATTACCCCTGTAGTGTCATACTTAATACATAAACTTGTAATTACTCTGAATTGGTACGTGGCACATGTAACTACTGCAAAATCCTAAACAGAAGGTTAATTCTATGAATTGCACTTTAGAATGACACTATAACTGTAATTTAACTACAGTGTTATTACCATCCCTGCATCGTGAAGTGTAGCTATTTCATTTTACAACCAGTAAAGAAAAACAATTCATGGGAATGGCAATCTTGTAATATATGCCAATTTACAGAAAGCGCTGCATTTCTGGAATTAAACTAAATGTGACAAAGTATAATTCTAAACCACGGAATCACTATTGGCCATCTCTAATGCTTGCGAGGAGACATTTGTGAGGGCCAGATGGATGCCTGCAGTACTTCCCTTTGATTTGCAGTTGCTGACCATTTGGGTCCCAGGCCCAAGGTCCCACCTCCACCCCCCTCTGTCTCTTCACAGGTGATGCTGCTTTCTAGCCTGGCTAATTCACTGGGGCAAACCAACCCAAACAGGAAAAATCTCCCAGAACCCCGACAAAACACACTGCCAGGTGTATCAAATGATTTCTTCAATACATATGTACAATACTTGCAATAAATAACATCAACACAATAAATATTGTAGTCTGTGTCTTTCTTCAATCCATTAGTTTATGCAGTCCTTTTCTATATAATGCAGTAACTAATGAGAGCTATATTTGAAAGCCCAATGGCTGCTGTGGCACTCAGTCAGAAGGCCAATCCGGTGCTTCCTTCTGACCCCCAAATTGATCCAATGTGCAATAATTCCTTCGGCTGAAACTCGCCCAACAAGCGGCCAAGAAATGACCGGGAGATTGGCAACGAGCCTGCCAGCTTCTTAATGTGCTCGTTTCGGCAATTCTTCTTCATGGCCAATTACTAGTCCAGCCTCAGTGATAACTGTAATAAACAAAAATCCAAAGAGCCACTATATATTCACTTTTCACTTTACCCATGTTACAGCGCCAAAATTCTTCCATACAATATGTCTACTCACTGTCACAAATCCATGTCCAAAATAGCTCCTGCCCATTGCAAGTGCTACTGCTGTTTAGCGTGGGTCCCACCTGTTGGAGTCATATGAATTAAATACTGTCAACGCTAATTAAACAAGGTTCATTGAACATGTTTGAACCTTAAAGAAACACCGCCCAATTGATTTCACTATTGAGACCTCTCGGAGATAGGCTGTCCATCCTATATATCCACCTAGCTTCAGCCCTTAACAAATCTGCTTGATTGCTATTATGAGATTTGATGACTTCCAAAACAGAATAACTTAATTCTCGTTCACTGGTATGAGAGATATGAAAATGCTCGGACAATGGAGATGTCATATTGATGTAGAGCTCAGAACATAGATCTTCCTCTCTATGAACACCTCAGGGTCCGGCATTTGAATGAAAGACCTTTTTACTTCTCAGTTCTGGAAGTCGTTCTGAAACCGGGATCTAAGAACCGGTTCCTTTTGCAGGCTGAGTCCAAGTGGATTCTTAGACTTCGCTCCTTGATCCCAGAGGGTCTCAACCATCATATAGACTTCTCCTCCTTCTTATGAATTCTGATTTAGCCTTTGTGACTTACGCTTCTTCTCTTTCCTTCCCTCCTTCCCCCCCCCCCATTTTTCCCTTTCAGTGGGGTTTGATCATTTTGTACAGATTGGCTATAGCATAACTGGGTTTGAATTATTGATTGTAATTATATTCATTTAGTCATGTCATAAGTGCCTGTCTCTTGGTTGGGTTATTTGAGTTCACAATTATACCACTGTACCTTTAAATTGCTTCGTTTCTTACGGCATGATTGGTTCATCATTAGGTATAAATTGCGTAATATGACACACCTTTCTCACCTCGGCAATTATGGATATGGCTTTTGGAAAATGAGTTGTTAACTTGATTCTGTGATGTAAGTAATGATTAATTTGTTGGGGTATTTTGGTATGTATAGCTGGGATACTATTGTCCGCTATTAATTTTTAGATATGGTGGCCTGAAGAAGGATGTTATCAGTCTGAAACGAGAAAAAAGAAATTTTTGGCCGGCTCACGCTCGTTGCCTTCTGTCTCGCAGCGGCTCTACAAGCGCCTTTACCCCATCTTGTTACACGGATTTGTGTAGAACCGCAGGCAAAGCAATGACGGACACGCAGTGCAGTTTCCTCGCTGGAAGCTTTCTCCGGCAGGTGCTGGGACACTCCTCCGCATTGTTTGTTGATTGCACAGCTCTTTAAGGTCGTAGCAGTTTTCGCTTCTTGCTGCCTTGATTCCTCCTCAAGCAGCAACCCAGAGATGAGGCCCATCGTTAAACTGTCCACGTCTCTTGCCTCCAAGGCTGTAATGAGGCTATCAAACCTGTCATCCAGAGAGCTGAGCAGGGCGAAGACTTTGTCCTGTTCAGGCAAGATTTTTCCTCTCTGAGCCAGCTGTTGGAAAAAAGCCCTCCATCCGGGTCAAGTGAAAAGACATCGACTCCCCCGGCTGTAGATAGCACCGGTAAAGCCTTCTTGTTAGAGTAATGAGTGAGCCCGCTCCTTGCCTCACATGTAGCCTTTTCAAAGCGTCCCATGCAGCTTTGGCAGAAGCAGCACCCATCACATGGACAAGCTGAGTCTTATCCACACTCAAAACGATGGTGGCCAGGGCTTTTTCAATGTTAGTCTGATCTGCAGGCGTGGGAGCAGCGGGAGGGTTGCTTACAGCAGTCCACAGCCCTTCCCTTTTTAGATAATGTTCCATCCATACTGCCCACATAAAATAGTTATCGGCTCCCAGCCTTTCAGCCAGCATGAGAGCCATTTGTGCCATGGTTGTTATCTTGCACTCTGCAGGACTCCCACGCACTCACTGCACTCACAACTGCCTTAACGGGTCCAGGCACCGGCTTGTAACCAGTCAGCGTCTGTTCCAACCCTTGAGCTGCCACACAACGATCCAAACGACGCTCCAGCAAACCAACAGGTTCAGTTGCAGGCGGCGGGTACACTGGCGCAGCGGAAGCGTGCTGGGCCCATAACCCTGACGGAATAGCTGTCTGTAATTAGTGCTGCCAAGCGACCCGCTTTGCCCAACAACAAAAACACTGGAGCCAAGACGTTGTGATAAAGTGCAGATGGTGTATTTATAAGTCCATATATTACAGGTGCAAAAAAGTGCTCAGCATACATACAGACAGAGAGAGCAAAAACCAGAGTCCAGTCCTTAGGTCAGTATCCAGAGATATCCGAGTTCGTAGAGAGCGACAAAGGTTTGCACCAGGCACCAAGCTGAGCAGATCAGCCCAGTACAAACCTTTGGCTGGACCTTTAAGTGTCCACTAGCCTATAGGGTGAAGTGGAGTCAGCCAACCAGCACAAGGCTGATGCAACCTCGCTGCGACACCATCTTAATTGATCAGGTGTGAACCTGTCAAAAAACTGCTGACTCACCCTATGTTAAAGGGGACAACAGCCTTTACACATGTGCAAGTGAGTTTATATTCTGACAGTTACTGCATTATATAGGAAAGGACTGCATAAACTAATGGATTGAAGAAAGACACGGACTACAATATTTATTGTGTTGATGTTATTTATTGCATGTATTGTACATATGTATTGAAGAAATCATTTGATACACCTGGTAGTGTGTTTTGTCGGGGTTCTGGGAGATTTTTCCTGTTTGGGTTGGTTTGTTCTGAACCCCTCCGCTTCTTTGTTGGTTCCATAATTCACTGGGGCACCATGCAGGGAGGTGTGAAGGCTGCACACACAAAGGCACGCAAAGAGCACACAAGGGCTCTTGCTCTGTGGCTCTTACCCCAGGGCGCACATCTGGGGAGCAGTCATCAGCTACATGATTTAGAGGACATGAGAGGATAGGAGGAACATCACTATGTTATGAATCGCTTCTAGGATGGGTGCAACACCTGTTCGACATTGCTTGCTCAACTATACCATGATTGTAGCCCTAGTCTGTTGCCTGCATTGAGACCACTAGTAGGTTTAATATTTATTATTTATTTATTTATTTATTATATTATATATATAATTCTATGAATTCTATGAAGTATATCTATATCTATATCTATACACACTTCAATACATGTTTGTGGGGTCCAATCCTGAGCTTCTTACTTCCTACTTACTTGTGTGGTGAAAATGCCTGGCAAATGTCCTATTCAAATGCAATTGGGAGCTGGTAAATATGGGAGTGGAACTTACCAAAGGAGCTCACCATCAAGCAGTAATGCTCGTTGCTTATCCAACCTCTCTAGTATTCCACTTGCTAACAATTGAGTCACTTCCACCGCACCCCCACTACACTAATACTATGCAATACCAGATCTGTTAGGAACAAGGTTACATGCATTGCTGGGATGTTGCAGGCTTGCCTAACAGAGATATGGCTGCAGGAAAATGGCAAGGTGTGTCTAGCTCAACGAACTCTTCCTGGCTATGCAGTTCTACACCAACCTTGCTGTGGTAGCCAGGGTGGAGAGGTTGCTATTATTTTTTGCAAGTCCTTCAACTTCCACAGATCTCCAGTACAAGCTATCCCTGGTATTGACTGTATGTTCCTGTCTCTTGGAATTAAAGATAGACTGGGTATCCTGCTTGTTTACAGACCACCCAGCTCCCCAATAAGCATCCTTCTTGAGCTGGCAGAGCTGCTAGCAGACATGTTGGAGAAACCTAGACTTATTGTTCTGGGAGACTTCAACATCCATGCTGAGTGTTCCAAGTCAGGCCTGGCTCAGGAATTTATAGCTTCCCTGGCAACGCTGGGCCACTCTCAAATAGTGTCAGGCCCTACACATGAAAGAGGCCACACACTAGACTTAATATTTTGCACTGAGCCTTTGAGGGAAAACCTTCACTCAACATAGGAAATCCGGCCTGAACCATGGTCAGACCATCATCTGCTGAAGGCAAAATTGAATATAGCTCCAACTCTCCTCAAAATGGGAGGGGTGTTGGGGCTATATTCACCCACAAAGGCTCATAGACCCTTCTGGATTCCAAAATGCCTTGTGGGATTTTATAATTGCAGGCACATGCTCCACAGAAGCTGCTGTAGGAGCGTGGAACACAAAGCTCCTTGAAGCTATTGACACCATTGCTCCTTGTCAACTCCTTTGGCACTTGGGATGGAAGCTGACACCATGGTTTATGCTGGCAAAAAACTCACATGGTATCTGATAGAGCTTGCCACAGAACACACTGGAGGATCTATGAAGAAGAAATGAAAGCAACAAAGAAACATTATTTCTCAGCAACCATTGCACCGTCTAGTTCATGATGACCATCCCAATTGTTCAGATATCCAGACTAACACCTAAATCTGAACCTTTACAGTCCAAAGAACAGACAACTATCTGTGAGGCCTTTGCTAAGTTTTTTGCAGATAAAATAGCACAAATACGCTCTGAACTAGATGCTGGCTGAAATGCAAATGAGATAGGAGAATTGCTTAATACACCATCTGGCCTACACTTGCACTGCTTTGAACCAAATACAATGACAGACTTTAACAGGATCATGGCATCTATGAAAGCCACTACTTGTATGCCCATCTTGGGTGTTAAAATCAAGTAAAGATCTCATTAATGAACCACTGAGATCTATTGTAAATCAGTCACTAACTCAGGGCTCCTTCTCCCGGCCACTCAAACAGGCAGCCATCCATACACTAATTTAAAAAACACCCCTAGACAAAAATGATGTGACTAGTTATCACCCAGCCTCTAATCTGCCCTTTCTGGACAAAGTGATTGAGAGAGCAGCAGCTGACCAACTCCAGATCTTTTTGGAAAACTCTAGTGCTCTAGACTCTTTCCAGTCTGGATTCAGACCAGGGCATGGGACAGAGACAGCACTAGTAGCACTAGTGGATGATCTCCATCTGAATATAAACAAAGGCCATGTCTCCTTATTGCTTCTATTAGATCTATTTGCAGCCTTTGACATGTAAACCATGCCATCCTGTTGAGGCATTTAGAAACAGAAGTGGGCATCAAAAGATGTGCTCTGGACTGTTTTAAATTGTTTCTCATGGAACAGACTCAAAGAGTTTCTGTCCGAGATCAGCTATCTCCAGAATGGGAACTATTTTGTGGGTTTCCTCAGGGCGTAATCTTACCTCCCGTGTTATTCAGCCTCTACATAAAACCTTTAGGAGAACTCATTTGCTGCTATGGAGTGCGATGTCATCAATATGCAGATGACACCCAACTCTGTAACTCGCTATCCAGGTCCCCACAGGATGCAGTAGAAATCTTAGATCGTTGCCTGACAGCCACAGTGAAATGGCTGAAAAATAACAAATTAAAATTGAACCCAGAGAAGACTGAAGTGATGCTTGTTGGGAAGTCAGAGATCTTGAAAAACGTTGTACTCCCCACGTTTGATGGAGTTCGTTTGACTCCTGCAGCCTTTGTTAAGAGCCTAGGGGTTATACTGGATCCAGCACTACTACTAGGAAAACAAGTTAAGGCAGCCACAAAAAATGCTTACTACAATCTCATTCTAGCCTGGAAGATGGCTTCTTACCTCAACACAGCTGACCTGGCTACTTGGATCCGTGCTATGGTGACATCAAAACTTCACTATTGTAATGCACTATTCATTGGTCTCCCATCTAAGTTAACTAGGAGGCTAAAATTGGTGCAAAATGCTGCAGCTCGACTGTTAGCAGGAGCAAGCAAGAACATGAACATCATTCCCATCCTACAGTCACTCCATTGGCTACCTATCAGACTGTGCTTAATTCAAAGCATTGGTTATTTCATACAAAGCTCTTCATAGCCTTGGTCCAGCATACCTATGGGACTGCCTCCCTCCTTATGTCCTTCCATGGCAGCTTTGCTCATCTCAACAGAGTCTTTTGAAGGTGCCAGTGTGCAGATGGATGAAATCAACAGCAGCCCACACACAGGCTTTCTCTGTGGTGGCCCCTATTCTGTGGAATGGCCTACCTGAGGAGGTTAGGAGAGCCCCCACTCTCCTGGCTTTCCACAAATGAGGCAAAACCAAATTATTCAAAAAGGCTTTTTAGATAGGAAGGAAATATTGTAGGGGGGGGGGTCTATATGTTTCACTAATGAGTTAGGGACCATAGACTTCACCACTATGTTGACTTGCATATTATATGTTGCTTTGACTATGTACTCCTATATACTACCTATGCTTCATGTTGTCTAATGTCATTCCTAGAACTGATTATGTTCTGTTTCAGCAATTCTTCCACTCTGTATTGAATCCTTACTAATGCTGTCTTTGTAAAATCCTATAACATCATTTATGGAAATGTCCTTGACACAGTATGGAAATGTCCTCAATACTGGTTGTACTAATGTAATCCGCCTTGAGTCTCAGGGAGAAAGGTGGACTATAAATGACATACATACATACATACATACATACATACAGTTCTTAACCCATTTGCAAAATTAGTGGCCAGTGAAATATCACAGGTTAAACTGAACCAGGTGTGAACCCAATGAATGAGGTTGTGGCAGGGCTGGGGTCATAAAGATGAAGGCTAAGGATGGGCTGTCACAGGAGAGGCACATTATCCAGCCATAGAAGTTCCAGTAACATGATTTGTAGCTTTATACAAATCCTCTGATGGAATGGTATTTTCACTTGAAGAAGAGGGGGTGGCAATTTTCACCTACTTTCCCACCTGAACGATCCTATTGCAGACGCCCCACTTTGCCCACTGTGCTGTTCCTGAGCATACATTGAACACCAGGAACAAAATTTCAGAGGACTCAGTGGGCTGCAGGAAGAAAGTACCCTCTATGAAGTGAACAAATGGATGTACCCTATTATCTCTCATTTCAAAGTCCTCCATCTCTTCTCTGTGAAGTATGTCTATTCTTAACTCTCAGCTTTTAAAGTTGGATAGGTATAACTTGGTTAAGCACACTTAGGAAGAATAACTCTAGTAGCCACTTAGAAATATTTTTTTTTTAGATGCTAGTGAATGATATGGTGATGACTGCCTGCCTATATGACCTGGGCTGGAAATACTATGGATTTGCACTAGAGCCTGTAAAACTGTAGAAAATTTGTTTACTATTACTTAATTTATATCCCACGCTTCTCCCCAATGGGTAGCCAAAGTGGTTTATATGATTCTCCTCTCCTCCATTTTATCCATATAACAACCCTGTGAGGTAGGCTAGGCTAAGATTGTGCAACTGGCCCAAGGTCATCCAGTGAAATACCATGGCAGAATTGAGATTTGAACGACGTGGTGACATCACTTCCAGAAGTGACATCATAACTAGAGATAGGCACGAACCGCATTATGAACTTCAAAACCCCACGAAAATGGTGATCGCGCGATCGTGATCCGGCAGTTCATGATCAGCCACAGCCAATGAACCAGCATTCGGAAGAGGCCTGGTTCGGTGCGTTTGGCCACGGTTCGGGAAGCCAGACAGCCAAACACAGACGTCCTGTGTTGCTCAATGGGATCTGTGCTTATAAATAGCTGTGGGCTGCCAGGCTGAGCTTCACTTTCAGCGAGCCTTTGGGGAGAGAGACTGAGGGCCAAGCTATAAGTGACGAATGGCACTTGAACGGCAAGTGTATTTCTCCCTGTTCACTTGCCCTCCACTCAATCCACTTGCCGTTCAAGTGTCATTCGTCACTTGTAGCTTAGCCCACAGAGTATAATTCAGCTTGGATTTTTGTGGTAGTTTCCAGGGGGCCTTAGATTGGAGAGGGTATAACTCCAAGATCCCTTTTGCAATTTTGTCCAAACTTGGATGATGGCTGTAGGAGACCTTGCAAAACACTCCCCGGGAATATGGGCTTTCTAAGTGCCACGGGGGCCATTCTGTGCCCCATGAACCATGAACTGGTTCAGCAATGGAAAATGTTCATTGCGGTTTTCCAATCTCGGGATCGTCATTGGCACCGAACTGTGAACCACTGGTTCATTAATTTTTTTGGGTTCGCGCCCATGTCTAGTCATAACACCACTGCCAGAGCATGAAGATTGAAAACTGCACTGCAAAAGGTAAGTGTCAGATCCCAACGCTCCCGCTAGGAGGATAGAGGGACCTGGCAACCCTAGCTACTACTAAACTGAGTACCAGTAAGTACATAACTTTTCTAAGTCAAAAGCTGTTAGTTCCAAAGTGGATTTCAGGAGCTATGTAATGTAGATGGATCTTTACTGAGGATATGATTCAGGTTAAAATTTCATGAACACATATTGTAGGAGTGTGTATGAAACACCAGAGCAAAGATGGCGTAGATAGGTGGCTACAGAAGACAAGTGACCAAAGAATGGGATGGAATTTTGTCTGGGGCAAGGAAATGCAATTAAAATACAGTTTTACTGCCTCCAAGGCATCTTGCTAGAGTATATCCCATCTTAGTCATCTGGTATCTGGGCAGAGGAATTTGGGAGGAAATAGTTCACTTGCTTGTGTGGATTTGGTAGTTTGATAGGGTTAAAGTAGTTAAGCCAGTTTCAGCAAGGGTGGCAGGTGCCAACCAATGCTCGCAAGTGGTTGTGAGTGAAGCAGCAGTGTAGGTGACCAAGTGAGACAGGAATGAGAAGGTGAGGGAGGGACACCCATCACCATGCTGTTTCCAAATAAAAGAGGAGTAAGGAAGGGTATCAAAAACAGCATGGAAAGAAGGATATTTTTACACAGAACAACAAGCAAGTGAAGCAGCAACTTTCCTTGCGTCAACTTTGCCACAGGGTTACCACCCCTAGAGTTCAGCTACAGGATGTCTTTAACATTCATCTTACTTTTGCACAGCCATAAATGCAAAGCACTCATTTGTTGCCATTTCTTCTAATTAAATGGAATAACATTTTGCAACAAAGACATCATCATCATCAACAACAACAAAAGCTCTTTTCTATGCTATTGATCCTTAGCCCTGCAGATGAGTTGCCATACCTGCAGAATCATTTGGCCGAATATTTATTTGTTACAAGCCCATTTGTGACTGTCTGGCAGGTGCTAAATGCACTTGGCACTTTTATGTAGATATGCCAGAGTAAAGTTGAACCTTCGGCTAATGAATGTGTTGACAATTTCATGCAGGCATTGCTTCTGTAATGCAAATGGACAGGATGATGTAAAGGACCATTAAAACCCTTACTCCACTCCCCACCATTGCCATGGTAGTCATCATTTCAATATTACATTGTCATTGACTACTGTGTTCTACACAGAAACAGAAGAAGGAGTATTGAGATAAAGGAAAGGGATGGTTACTGCAAACTTCATTAGCAGTAAAATGCCCTCTCCCATTCTTTGGCACCCTTTCAAGAACTGCTGTAAATCAAGATTAAAGTGTTCAGATGTTCACAGTAAGGGCAATATTGACCACAAAGTATTGCACCAAGTCTAGATTTGCTTTGTTTGCATTCAACGACATTGCTATGTAATCAAATGAGATGGGCCACTTAGTTTTGTAATGAGCCCCTATTCACTATGTTCCCAGACTGTGAAAGGATCACCCTGAGGGCCACTTGATAAAGTGGAGAGTAAGTGGAGTGCAAGTGAACAGGGAGGAATACACGTGAGTCTGTTCACTTGCCGTTCAAGTGTCATTCATCTCTTGTAGCTTGGCCCTAGGATTAACCTAGAAAGAAAATGCAAAGTCAAATGGGGGACAAGCAGAAATCCTAGAGAGAGAAATAATAACCACGAATAGGGGTTCAGGAACCATCTTGACTCCCTGGAAACAGTAACAGTAACTTTTATTTGGCTTGTAATTAACATGGCCAAACAGACAGCACAACCATAGTTTTAACTGAAAGTACAAGAATTGTACAAGAAACTACTGACAACTGGATCCTTGTTCTATGGATAAAATTGCATCAAGTAAAATGGTTGGCCATCCTTCATTAATTAATTGTACTGCACTAACAATATACTAACTACCAAATACATTACCCAAGCTAGATCAAATTTTGATTGATTGATTGATTGATTGATTGATTGATTGATTGATTGATTGATTGATTGATTGATTGATTGATTGATTGATTGATTGATTGATACTTTGTTGGCATTGTATAACTATGAAAAAGCTCTCTAGCTGAACCAGATTAAATTCTCATTAAGGTTCTAATTCAGAAAGAAAAGAAGGTTGATTTCATCCATTATTGCACAATTTTTCTTATTTCAAGTCAATTGCAGATCTAGGGATGTGAAACTGTGTCAGTTTTGAGTCCTGAGGTAAATTTAGCTGCCTCATAGAATTCATTCTCAAATGCCTACCCATACTTGTCTTGACTTAGTCAGAGTTTCTGAGCAGTACCAAAGGGAAATGTATAAACCACCTCATCACTGCCCTTTATACTAACTAGACTTTATTTTCACTCAAATTACATTACTACAAAATAATATGCCCAAGATTGTCACTGTTGACAATTCAATTCAGCATTACATTGCCCCACCCACCTCCACCTTGACAAAGTTAAGCTAATACAAATTAAATTTCTGAATGCCTGGACATTAACATGTCAGGGATGCAATTTTACCTGAGAACTGTAGTTTTCAAAGACAGAGCCATGCCGGATTGCTGGGGGAGAGGAACTTTGCAGGGGAGGGGAGAGGAAGGGAGAGCTGGTAGTTCTTCTCTCTGCTGAGATTTCAAGAAAACAATTGTAAAGTTCCTCTCCCCCAGCAATCCTGCACAGCTCTGTCTTTGAAAACTGTCTTTGAAAACTACACTTCTCAGGCTGGTAGTTCTGCTCTCTGTTGAGATTTCAAGAAAACAATTGCAAATTTCCTCCTCCCAGTGATACCACATGAATCTGTCTTTGAAAACTGTCTTTGAAAACTATATTTCCCAAGTAAAATTACATCCCTAACACATTACAAAACATGTGTCTGGCATCATTTGTAGCTTAGCTCATAGGCTCAGATCCTCTTTACACATTACACAAATGCGAGCAAATGTGAGTTTGGTTGGAGGGAAACACCAACCCAACTCTCATTTCATGTGTGACCCGATGCTTACTTTTAAAATGGGGGGGCCTTCAAACTGGACACCCAGTTTGGTGTAGTGGTTAAGAGCGCGGGACTCTAATCTGGAGAATCAGGGTTTGATTCCCCACTCCTCCACTTGAATCCAGCTGGGTGACCTTGGGCTAGTCACAGTTCTCTGGAGCTCTCTCAGCCCCACCCACCTCACAGGGTGTTTTGTTGTGGGGAGAATAATGACATACTTTGTAAACTGCTCTGAGTGGGCATTAAGCTGTCCTGAAGGGTGGTATATAAATCGAATGCTGCTGCTGCTGCTGCTGCTGCTGTTGTTATTTGTACCCCAAATGCATTAATTAGCAGAGGAGGGCTGGGAGTAGGGGAGGCTATTTTTTTCACAGTCAGTTTCATACATCTTCTAAAGCTCTGCCCCTATTGTCTAATCACTCCTGGTCATTCTCATAGGACAGGCTAAAAGTCAAAGCCCTCCCTAGCCTTTCTCTGCTAGATAAACCCACAGGATGCAAAGGAAGGAATGCTCCTTCTGCCTTCATAAGTGCATAGAAGCCAATTTACACCTCCTCCCCATCACACACACACTGTTTAAAGGTACGCATTTGGTTACATGTTAAACTTGAGTTAGATTGGTGTTTCCCCCAACCAAACTGACATTTGCTTGCATTTTTTATAATGTGTAAAGAAGCCCACAGACAAGCTGTTATACCCTGGCATACTTTTTGGGGAGGGGAAAGTTGTGCTTTAAAGAAGTAAAAGCCTTTCTCTGCATTCTTCCCTGTCCACATTCACCTTTCTAGACAGAACCAAAAACAGAGAATCAACCACAGACCTCAACAAAAAGGGATATTCTTATAAATAATTTCCCCTGAAGTATGGTGGGCCAAGGCTATGTAGAGTTTTCAACTTCGTCACCAGCATGTTAAATTGTGCATAGAACCAAAGCAGTTAACATGGGAACTGACTTAAAAACTGATGCAATATGCTCCTTTAATAAATCAGGACTTCCTTTTCTCAGGATACGCCCATCCATAAACATGGTTACTACATCAGCTGACTTTCTGTGGGGTAGGGTTGTGTGTTAATCTGGTCCTGCTGGAGTCAGAGGGACTATTTAAATTCACTTTAGCAAGGTAAATAAAGAATTTATGTTAAAGAGAAATGTAATCTGTGAGTAAGGTATTTATCTCCTAAGAATGGATGAAGTAAGTATATTAGATATAAATATGATAAATTCTCTTGGCCACCAACCAGTATTCACAAGAAAATCTGGGTGCAGAACCCTAGATAATTTAGTGAGGGGAATGCAGAGAAGAAGAAAAAGACTTTCTTATGATGGGCAACAAGATTAGTTGCCAGCAGAATTTGTTTAGCAATGAAAATAAACAGGATAAGCCTTTTGGATAAATTTAAAGCTGAGAAGGATGATAGCTTGTGCCTTGGCTAGATCTGCTTTGCTTCTGTAGACATTTCTCTCACATACACCCTGTTAGTAAAGCAAGATGATGCTTATTTCTCATCTTCTTTCCTGGAATTCTGGAAAGTGCTCTTCAGTTTTGTACAATCAATTGAGCACTTTCTAGTCATAGCCTTCATACACATGATGTGTTTTCTCATTTAGCTGTCTATCCAGCATGTCTTGTCCATTGCTGCACAAAGGTTTAGTGATGTGCACATTGCAGACTGATCTTGGTGCTCACTAGAAGTATCATCTCTCTAATTTTACTAGCTCTGAAATGGTAACTCAAAAAAAATCTATTATGTTTTCCCTGAGCCAGCCATAACTCATTATAGGATCAAGATAGATTGAGATGTCATGCCTTGACCATTTCCACAAAATGCCTGCATAATGCTTCTGATTACACAATTTGTGTTTAGTTTTGTGGCTGATTTATCAGAACTATTGCTCAAAGTTTCAAACATCAAAACAAAACCATCAAAATAAAACCACTTTCTCTAATCAGAGAACAAAAACCTTCCAACAACCAGGATGTAGTTTCTCTGAAATCCTAATTATAGTGAATTAAATTACTAAAATGCTACTAATTACTTTTTAATTTCAAGAGAGATGTTTACAAAGCACTGTATAATGAGTAATACAGTACTTCAAATGATTACTAATGTTGCCATTTTGTCTGACTTAATCTCAATTAGTATAAATCACATTGTCATCGTTGCTAATTGCCATTCTATTGGAGTAAAATGCTAATTTCTCCTCACAATTGTGCAATTGCTATTTGTTTCCCTTGAAATTATTCCATTTGGAAAGCACCCCCAATCAACAGAAGGTTTAGAGACTGTGTATTTACTGCAATTCATGAGGAGGCTTCTGTGGATTTTTTTAATGTTTTAAAACTTGATTAAGGGAGATTTTTTAAAAATAAAAGAATATGCATTCATCTTTTAATGTTCTGTCAAGCAAAATGTAAATTCCTCTCAAGCTGCACTTTCAAGGGATACTGCTTGTTTTACTGACTTTCAGAAGCAATTTTCATTATTCAGATCAAAAAGTGTATGATTTCCCTTTGTTGGTGTCCCTGAAAGAGAAGTAATAATGTATGGTGATTGTGTAGTAGCTTTTTTTAAAAAAAACAATACCTCAAATTACCTAGAAATGATTTTTTTAATGTTCTTGAAGATGTTAAGTGACAAGAACAAGGTCACTATGAGTCACATGACCTAAGAAAGCATTAGCATGGGAAACTATGGCTGAGCCTCAATGATAGAGCATCTGCTTTGCATGCATACAATCTGCAGCATCTTCATTTAAAAGGATCAGGTTGTAGGTGATGTGAAAGACCTTTATCTACAACCCTGGAGAGCTGACTTTGAGTGATCTAGGAAGGGGGTTTCCCAGAAAGGTAACAAAAGGTGATTGGCCCTAGACAGAGTGACAAAAAGGGCTGAAAGGGTGGAGGCTTTACTAATGCCTGTGGTAAGTTGGTAGAAGAGATTCAGATAAGGTTAATACAAGTAATCAAGCCCATCTTGATTACTTGATAGTAATCAGATTTGTGCTCAGGTAGACTTGTCCTTGTAGATGAGATTACACTGATAGGTCTAGGTGAGTACAAGCCCCTGTGGCAAAATCAGAGGAATGCAGATGTCCCATTAATGACACAGTCTCCCAGCAAAAGGTATGGCCACACATTAGCATAGTCTAAGGAGAGCCTTGGCCTTGCTTTCTCAAAAGTATGGCATTGCTAGCTCTTAAATGAGTACCAAAACCAATTTAGCCAAGATGGAGTCAGAGCAGTAACAATGCCCCAAACATCTCTGGCTCTCCTCATCCCCTCCCCTCCACTACAGTCTCCTGTAGTGAAGGGATCCAAGGCATCTCTGAAGATGTTTGGTGGGGGTGGCACTAGTGTGTCAAGAAGGGGAGATCCAGTGGGCAAGAAAGAGGTTCGCTCAGAAAATCACCAAGATGATCACCATAGATGGGTACCCCTTTTCTATGGTCAAGGGTGTCAGCTTCTGCAGACTGCTCCAAGAAATCTGTCCTTGGTACCCACCCCCTGTTTTACCACACTAAGTAGGACCATGGTGCTGTCCCTTTACAGAGCTGCCAAGGAGTATATGAGGGCACAGGTGTCTCATGCTGTTGGGAGAAATGTGCACTTCATATCAGACATCTGGACCTGCCCTCAGTTACCATACATGTACCTCTCACTGACTGCACATCAGTGGTAACTCAATGACGTTCTGGGTGGGGGTGAGACAACCAGGATCAGGCAGGTTCATATGGAGGGCCACTGGGCAGGCTGCAAGGCTTTGCTCAAGACCAAGGTTATTAAAAGGGCACATAGAGCAGACAACATCACGGCCAACATACAGAGACAATTACTGGGGTGAGTAAGCAAGAACATCACCACAGGATACATGGTGACCAATGGTGGCACAAATATCAAGGCAGTAGCAGCTCAAGTGGGCCTCAATCATATTTACTGCACAGCCCACAAACTTTAACTTGTGGTGCTCCTCTCCTTGTGAAAAACTGATTGGCAGAGAGACATGTTGTTGCCCAGGTAGTTCCAAAAAGAAAAAAAAATTACATGCATGTTCCCTCCCATCCAATGGAGTTAAATTAACATTTCCAAAGCATATAGGTGTGGAGGGGACTCCCCTTTCAAGAACCCAATTGGCAAGGATACAATGCCATTTCCTGGGTAGTGTTGAGAAAAAAGAAGTACTCATGCACATTGGGTACATTTCCCCTTCCTGCCAATGCAGTTAATTAGGCTCTCTCCCTTTGGAATCCAATTGATAGAATGCCTATAAGGAGAACAAGATTCTGCAGAGCAAGTAACTGCCTGTCTACTGCTGCATGGTAAGAACTGAACTGAAATACACAAAATTTTCAGTGGGAGAGTGTCATTATAACTTGGTTTCCTGGATTTGGGCCACCGTTCTGGAAGCCACTTTAACGAAACAAAATAGTGATTTCTGTGTGTATTTCCAGCTTGTTTGTTTTATTTTGCACACCCCTGTTGGCATCCTCCTTTGTTGCAGTTTGTTGTGTGTTTCCTTTCACAAAACTTGAAGAAAACCATCCCATCCTAACCTACCCCATCCTGCTGTTCTTCCATTATTCCCTGTTTGGCGGGGTGGGTGGGGATGGAGTAGCTGTTTTCAACCAAATGACACTAAAATTGCAGAGGAACTAGAGCTGCTGTAGGTTTCAAGCAGATTGGACCAAGGGGTCCTATTCTACAGGACCTTAAACAAGGTACCCTCAGCCATCCTACTTGTAGAGAGAAAAAAGGGCCTCACTCCCACAAAAGAGGTAGGGAAGAAGGAGTGCATTTCTGCCAGGCTCTATGCCTGGCTTGCATGGCCTGGGAGCCTCCTCCTCTGGTCGCTGTCTGGGAAATCAGTAGAATAAAAAAAAATACAATCTCTTTCTACATTGCTAGTAAACACCTGAAGTAACAAGTTTGATAATTCCCAGGAACCCAGGATTTGTATTACCATGCCAGAAAATCATGTTAATGCCCTGAACCAGAGATTTGCATGCATATTTTTAGGCTAAGGAATTCCATAATGCACACCCTTACCTCTTACTTTACATTCACAATGATCCTGGGGAGATTTTGCACCATTACAAATACATGAAATTGTACAACAAATATCCAAGAAAGGAATGTAGAGATGTGAGAAACTAGCTGCTGTCCAAGATATCTGGACTATCCTCTCAAAGGAGAAGTTTTCCAGGCAGCTTGGAACACCCTGTGAATCCCAGCTGTCATGCTATATGGTGACAGCACTTGTCAAACTTTGGAATCATAGTGGGAGAAATGTAGTGGAGGATAACGTTTTCATAAATATAAAGCAGCAGATTTTTTTAAAAAAATAGCTGCTGGGAGGGCCCAGCTGCATCATGGGACTTCTCCATAGTGGTGAGTCTGTGTGCTGCTACCCCCTCAGCATCTCCTGCCTTGCTATGGCATCTGTTGTTCCCAGGAAACTCACCTGCCTCCACAAGGGTCCCAACTTCTCTTCCTCAGGAGATTTTGCTTGCTGCTTTATTCCAAGGTAACCTGGCCAGCACATGTCATCCACTATCTCCTCCAGCTTCCCCACAATTGTTGCTGCTGGCTGAGGCCATGCCTAGCCGGGGGCTTGCCATGTTGCTCTCCTTCCACTGCACCACTGCATCAAGGTTTAGTCAATCCAGTGGCTGACTTTATGGTGCGTAAGGGGAAAGAGAAGCTACCCCCAAACAGTTTGTTTGTATATCATATATATAGTTTGTGTTAGATTTCTAATATCTTAGGTTCAAAACATTGTTTTTGTTTGTTCAAACTGAAAATAAAAATTAAAGTTTTATAAAGGAGCAAAGCTGGTGTGATTTATTCAGTATGCCAGAGGGGAGAGGTGCATATACTCGAAGGAAAAATTCTGCCTCAAGTGAAAGTGTGTTTTCGAGCTCTGAATGTTTGAGTATTGTCAAGCTCAATGACTTCTGCCATCACAAACATTATTGGTTGCGGGGGGGTGGGGGCGGGATCTTCCACCTCAAGATACTTTGGAATTTGGCTTGGGGTAGAAATTATACCCCACATGCAATCTGTGTAAAATTTTTAATGAAATCATTTGCAAGTTAAAACTTGTGGTACCTGTTGGGTTTTTAAAAATCACATTGGTCATTAATACAATGGATTAGATTAGATTAGACTAGATTTGTGTGACATGGGAACTTGTATACTACAAGAACCCATGGGTGGTGCTTACGTCTCTCTTTATCTTACACACTTTGTCTTTCACTTTGTCATTTAAGGCAAGAGTTTCCAGTATCAGGGATGGAAGCTGATTTTGTTTTCAGTATTTACATTGTCTTACTTGTTCTCGTAGGAGTGAGTAGAACCATATATGAGAGAAGCTAAATGAACACAGCCCTTTTTGGTGTTGTGGGAAATGGATTTAATGAAAGAGATTTTATGTAACCTTATGTGCCTTCTATCACTGTTATGCACTTTTACTATTCTCAGGAGCTAATGTAGTAACTGTAACACAACTTGCAAGAAAATGAAACTTGAAACAAAAGACCAAAGCAGAATGTTTGCTACAAATGTAAATCACTGCTTTGCTATCAGGTAGATGGCACTTAATAAGTTTAATGAGCACCTGTTTGATTTCTGACACCTGTTCCTTACTTGATACAGAAATCCCCTTTGTGAAACTGTCCATGCAAAACGTTGCAATGAAAGCAAGCTAAGATTAGAAACATCCCTCAAGGCTGAGAGAGAAAACTACAAAAAGGAGAAGGGGACTTAATGTAATTACAAGCGCATTCCAGGAGAGGAGAGCAGCTCTCCTTCCAGAACCCAGAGAAATATTCCTCACTTGAAGCCCCCAAGGTTGCCAGAAAGCGACATCAGGGCGCTGTTATTAAATTTTTCAAAGACCAAAGGATTCGGCATGAATGAGAAGCCTATGAAAGAGATGGGTGAGAATGGAAGGAAGATGTTCCTTCCAGAGATAACACCAAGGACAGATAAGATAAGAAATTGCAATCGGGTAATGCTGTAACTATGCTGTTGACCTAAGTTGTTTCTTCCAATCAGAATACCCCTAGACATTTGTATCATGACAGGTGGTCACCTTCTTGAGCCACTTTATTTTCTCAGTCAATGGAATGACAAATACTATAATTAACCAAAACGTATTAATTGCTTTGTACTGCTATTGTAACTTTCATGAACATTGAGCACGAGGGTACCTTGTGCTTCTGGTGTAACCATTGTCCCTCCATTGTTTAATAAACAATTATAGATTGCTTCATCTACAAGACTCCACGTTTGTCTGTCATTATGATTGGCTAAAGGGACATTCGAGGTACCAGTTGCGTACTATAGTGTCTTGCCTATAGAGTTTAATAAATATCAATAATAAACACGTAATCTAAATGACAAGGATATTTCAGCTAGTCTGATGCAGTTCTTAGAGTGTCAGCCAGATTCAAATCCCCACTCTGCCATGGAAGCTCACTGGATGAACTTGGGCCAGTTACCCACACTCTCAGCCTAACCTACCTCACAGTGTTGTTGTGAGGATAAAATGGAGGAGAAGAGAATGACGTAAGCTGATTTGGAACTCCTCTGGGGGAAAAGGTGAGGTATAAATTAAGAAAATAAAATACAATACAATGAGATAAATAAAAATAAAATAAAGAGATACACCTGTTTCTAAATATTGTTGATGAATGCTCACATGTTTTAATGCTACTCAGTGAAAAAATCCCTTTACAGAAGACAGTCAGAGTGATTGTGTTGGGTGTGGATATTAAAATAGTAATCATCCATTTAAATATTTTGTTCACATACTTTTTAAAAAGCCTTTCATATGAAAAGGGAAATTGATACTAAATATTAACCTTATTTTTGTTTTGCATGCTTCATTTAACTGCTATTCTTATTTTGAATACTGTGATACGTGTTGTGATCTGAATTTTATGTATATTTGACAGTGAAAACCAACACATAAATTGTCTTTGAATTATCATGGGTTAAGTCTCTGTCTCTCATGCTCAGTTCTCCATTTTAAACTGGGAATACTAACAGCTTTCTTCAGAAAGCTAATAAGAGGATTTGGGGATCCGGCTCCCAACCTTTGATGGGGCACCACTTGTACCTGTTCCAACAGTCAGGAGTTTGGAAGTGGCACTGGATGCCTCCTTGTCCATGGAGGCCCAGGTTGCAGCATTGGCCCAGTCTGCTTTTTTCCATCTTCGGCAAGTCAGGCATCTTGCCCCCTATCTCGTCTTGACCCAGAACCTAATGGCAGTGATCCATGCAATGGTCACCTCTAGATTGGACTACTGTAACTCACTCTATGAAGGGCTTCCCTTGGGTCTGGCCCAGAAATTATAGTGGGTCTGGAATGCTGCTGCACACGTCCTTCCCTTGGGTCTGGCCCAGAAATTATAGTGGGTCTGGAATGCTGCTGCACACGTCCTTACTGGAGCTCTGTATATGGTGCATATTACTCCCATCTTGCAGAAGCTGCACTGGCTCCCCATGGAGTTCTGGATAAAATTCAAGGTGTTGGTTTTGACCTTTAAAGCCCTTAGAGGACAGAGGCTGGCATACCTGCAGGACTGCCTCTTACCATATGTGCCCCGGAGAGCACTGAGATCAGCTGACAAGCATCTACTGGTGGTCCCGGGCCCCAGGGAGGCTAGACTGGCCTTGATCAGAGGCAGACTGTCTCTGACCTTATAGACCTCTCTGTCAATGGATATGCAGGCCCTCCAGGATCATCTATCATTTTGGTGGGCCTGCAAGACTGAGGACCAAGCTACAAGTGCCGAATGACACAGGTTGCACACTTGTCAGCTTCCCTCAAGTTTTGATGGGAAATGTAGGCGTCCTGGTCTTTGCAGCTTTGCTCTCTGACAGCTGTCCAATGGACTTTTCAACTGTCACTTGTCAAACATTCTGCCAAGCTGCCTACATTTCCCATCAAAACTTGAGGGAAGCTGACAAGTGTCCAACCTGTGCCATTTGTCACTTGTAGTTTGGCCCTGAGATGTTCCACCAGGCAAATGGTTGAGGCCTGTCCAGCAGTTATTCAGAGGGCCTCTCAACTGGCTTCTTGTCGGGGGGGGGGGGATCTGACCATCTGAGTCCCCCCATATGAGTTACAGCTTGAACTGAATAACCTGTTCCTCTCTCCTTTTGCCTACTCCCTCTGTGTATTTCTGACAGGGATGGGTTGTAAGGTTGCTGTCTAGAGGTAGTGTTTTATGGAAACTGTGTGGTTTTATTGTACATTTTAATATAAATTATATGTTTTTTTTTGCTGTAACCCACCTTGAGTCCACTTGCTGGGAGGGTGGGATAGAAGCCCAATAAATAAATAAATAAATGAGCAAGATATCCCAGTATTCTTGCAGGAATGCCATGACAGTTAAACTGATATAAAACCAATATTTTCATACTGTAGATATGTTTAGAGTGATGAACTTAGAGAGAACTATATAAATTCCTCCCCTTCACTGACAGTTTTCAAGAAGAGGCTGGATGAATATTTGTCAGGGATGCTTTAGGCTTACCCTGCATTGGGCAGGGGATTGGACTAAAAAGGTCTGTATGGCCCCTTCCAACTCTGTGATTCTGTGTGAAATTCTCTGAAATTGAGTATTTTGAATAGTAGCACAAGACATTTCCATCAGGCCTGAATGGGCTATATACTACCATATTTGGATTAAGGGAACAGAACTAGACATATTTCTGTCTAGTCACATGGACATCTATCACAAGTACAGAAATAAGGAAAGCAGATCTGATAGCAGACATGGGAGTACCTCGCTATGGAGAGGTATCAGGAGGGCTTGATTAGCTATATTTTGAGCACTGAGACTTGATGCTTCTGCCATATTGATTTGTTTCGTTAAAGAAAAGTTTGTGTGTCATGTTGAAGTTGGAGTGTTTTAAGGTGCTCCCAGCCCTCATTATAATGCAGTTAAGTTGCCCTTCAAGATTGTTTTTCAGTGCTGATGGCTAAATGTGACCTTTCCGTGCAAGTACATGCAAAGCCGGCAGGACTGTGTTACTGTTGACTAAGAGAGTGACAGAGATGGGATTAAGCAGTGGCTGTACATCTAATCACTTTGTATTTTACAAGCTTGCACAATAAATAGCATAATCAATCTTCAAAGCAAGTGCACGCCCTGGAAAGAGGAACAGCATTACGGAGTAAATATCACTGGTTTTATTAGCCTTGTATTCTGGTTACCTATTTCCAATCTGAAGAGACTGCCAGAGTGACACTTGTGTTGTGCATTCTTTAATAGAACATAAAGAGCTGTCTTACAGTGATCCAGACCAATAGTCCCTGTACTCTGAAGGGCAGCAACCATCCATGGTTATGGGTGGAAGTCTTTCCCAGACTTTTAATGGTAGATACATGTTTAAGCTTTTTGCATGATAGCCTCTACTCTGGCTACATTACACTAGGGATTTCTACTGTGCAAGGGCCACTGAATGAAAGGAAATTGTTGTAAGTCTGGAGGATATTAACCTGTGGCTTTCTCATTGCTTATGCATTCCTGCCTGACCTTTGGGCACAAAGGCAAAAATGAAGGCCTAAGCCATTCATTGTTTCCATCAGTGTTTTGCCAGTTTGATGTAGTGGTTAGGAGTGTGGGACTCTAATCTGGAAACCAGGTTTGATTCACCACTCCTCTGCTTGAAGCTAGCTGGGTGACCTTGGGTCAGTCACAGTTTCTAGGAGCTCTCTCAGCCCCTCCCACCTTACAGAGTGATTATTGTGGGGATAATAATAACATACTTTGTAAACTGCTCTGAGTGGGCATTAAGTTGTACTGAAGGGTGGTATATAAATCAAATGTTGTTGTTATTTCCTCACTCAGACACATGGGATTATTACAGGTGGATTGAAATAGCTTAGTTCCTGCCTGGCTTCTAAAACAAACTCCTGAGATTTATTTAAGAAATTATATTTTTATCCTAGCCACCCACCAACAGCACTCAAGAATTTCAGGGGAAATAACCTTCAAGTAGGTGGTTGACAACTGAGAGGCAGTTAAAGGATCACGGGTGATTTCCAAGAATTGGGCCTTCTTTGTCATGGAACTCTCCCCTCAAAGGTTTGCCTAGCTTATTTTGTTTTAGATGCAAAATGATAGTAATTTTCTTTGACCAGGTTTTTTTGTTGATCTGTTGATTTGGTTGGTTGGAAGGATGAACACATTATGCGAGCCCTTGCTTTGCCACCCTAGTCGGAATAATGAGATAGACACAAGGCTTGGAACTAAAGGGCCACTTTATTAAACATAACATCAACCATTAATATGGCAAGGGCCAACTAGCGGTACAGGTCAAGCCTCCGTCTTGACCTGTCTGGGTGAGCCCCGATGCCCCGGGTGCGAGCCATCCATGTGTATGGCTGGGACCCGGCCGGCCAGGCAAATCTGGGTCCCCCCTTTCAAGCTCCTAATGCCTCAGCCATACAGCAGTGAGGGAAGGACTTACATGTGGGGTTCCCCAGGGCAGTCCGCCTATGCAGCTGGCAGCCATCACAAGCAGTACCAGCAGCTCCTGGCAGACCTGAAACACCAAGGGTGCTCACTGGCCCGCTCCCTATCCCCAAACTCTATCCTGCCAGTGACCATCCTAAGGTGACTCCACCTTGTCAATTACCTCAACCTCCGCAAGCAGTACAAGGTAGGCAAAAAACCACCTCTTCCCCATGCCAATTAGGGGAAAGGGGGAAAAAATCCTACCTGGCTCTGTCAACAGCAGCCAGCTAATCCTGCACTACTACAGGGTGAGGTGGGTGGGCCAAGCATGCAGAGCAACTGTCAACCGGCTGGGTGGAGCTGCCTCATAAGGCTCCTGTCTCTGCCCCCTGGCCTGAGACCCAGATACCATGGAGATGCTCTGTCTCCTCCTCCTTCCAGGGAGGCAAAGAGCGGCCCCCAGCCTTATCAGTGGAAACTGCTGGCTGGGAGGGCCGTATTCTGCATGCAATCCTCCTAGTGAAAAGGAGAGGTTGGAAAAACAAGTGTCAGTGCAATCACATCTGGCCAATCTGCGTCCAATTATAGCCTGATTTGACAATGAAGTTTCTTCATAGTTTCTCCCATATTTTGGAGTGATTGCTTGAAAACATCAGAGAGTGGGACATAAGACCCAAGAATGCCTTCTATCACCTGAATCTGGTTCACTAACTCTGTCCTTTCTTAGACACATGTAATGTGACTACATTGATCCAAGCTTCTGTAACTTCGCAGTTGGATTACTGTAACATGCTCTGTAATGTTTTGCATGTAGATAAGTTTGGGTGTTTCATTTCTGCTGATTAATATGGGGGGTTTGCTGGTTAATGTGGGATTCAAATCCCAAAGCGATGGTGTTCTCAAGGTAAAAAAGCCTGGGTAAAGTAGAGAAGTCCTGAAACTTTGGGGGGGGGGAGGATAAAAAGGGGTGTTGGTTGTGATCAGGGACCTCCTGAAGTAAAAGTTTAACATAATGTAAGGAGGACAGGAAATAAAGGTTCAAGGCAGGGTTAAAATGAACAGAACTGTTATATGTGTTGGACTACCCTTGAAGACAACCCTAAAACTGTAGCCAGTCCAGAATGTAGCAGCCCAAGTATTGTCAGGGACTAGTCAATGAGAACATACGTTGTTCATTTTGAAACAACTATGATGGCTGCCAGTGTGTTTCTGTGTTCAGTTCAAGGAGCTGATTATGACCTTTAAAGTCTTTCATGGCCTGGGTCTCTCGTATCTGAAGGACTGTCTTCTTCCAAATGTTCCTAAGCACCAATTATGGTCTCCAGGCTGCCACTTTCTGGCTGTTCCCACACTTAAAGTGATGTGCATAGCGTTGACCAGAACCTGAGCCATTTCCATCATGGTTCCTACTTGGAAGAATGAGTGGTGCCATCTCATGAGAGATCTTTAGAAGGTGTTGAAAGGCCTGTTTGCTTGCCAGGACTTTTGATGGACTATGAATAGTAGGCATCAGGGGTAGGGTTTATTATTTTATTTTTGTTCCTTGCTTTTTTGGTGCCTATGTCATTGGTTGCACAGTTCAAGCAATGGTCTTTTGAAACATTTAGATGAAGACTTATACATGGAAGCTTTTTTTCCATTGGAAAGTCAATAAATGCATTTGTGATGGAATTTTTGTCATGTAGAAAACTGGAAGAAGAATGAAGATACAGAAATAAATAACAAAGGCATTATTGGATTTTTTGTTTGGTTTTGTTTTTGAAAGGGCATGTGGCAATTTATGATGCTTCATTATAGTGCTCGTTATCAGAATTTATTTATTTACATTATTTATAGTTTGTCTTTCTCACTGAGAATCAAGATGGATTACTCAGTGTGAGTTAGTGCAGTCAATTTCAAGGGAATGTCAATAAACAATGTAATAGGGTATATAAATGCAAGTTTGCAAGATTAAATACAGCAGAGATCCTATACAGACAGAGTTGAAGAAATGCTGAAACAGAGCATAAGCAATTCTAAGACTGATACATTAAACATCATAGAACAACTCAGTAAAATCATATTTAAAGCAACAGATAATAGCATATTATTTTTATTTTATTTATGTTGTTTGTTGTCACCTTTCTCATTGAGACTCAAGGTGGATTACTTAGTTTGTGATTAGTACAGTTAGTATCAAAGACATTTGAATTAACAATGCCATAGGGTATATAAATGCAAATCTGCAAAGTCATAACATCAGTAAAAATCAAATATAGAGCTGAAAAAATGCTGAAACAACCAGTTCTAAAACTGATGTTAAACAACATAGAACTACCCTGTAGGATCATATTTAAAGCAATAGATAGTACATAGCACATACCTGAAGCAACAAACAGAACATAAGGCAACGGATCTCTTTAGTGAAGCATCTCTTTGAGACCACTTCCTTACTGTACAGCCTTCCTATCTGAGTAAAAAGCCCTCTTGAATAATGCAGTTTTTAAGTGCTTGTGGAAATCCAAGAGAGTGTGGGTTTTCCTGACCACTTCAGGTAGGCCATTCCATAGGATGGGGGCCACTACAGAGAATGCACATTTATGGGCAGCTGTTGATTTTGTCCATTTGCAGGGTGGAACCAACAGAAGGCCCTGCTCAGATGAGCAAAGCTGTCATAGAGAAACACAGGGAGAGAGATGGTCCTGTAGATATGAGAGACAAAGCCATGGAGGCTTTGTATGTGATAGCCAAAACCTTGAAATGAGCCATATAACTGATGGACAGGCAATGTTAACAGCAGAATGGGAGTGATAGGCATGGTCTGTCTGGCCCCTGAGAATAATTGAACTGTGGCATTCTCACCAGGTAGAGTCTCCAAGCTGACTAAGAGGGGAGAGCTATGTGTAATGTATTACAACAGTCAAGTTTGGGTGTTATCATAGCTTAGATCCAGGTGGCCAGATTTGCTGTGTCAAGGTAAGAAGTCATCTTCCAGACTAGAGTGAGGTTGTAGAAAGCATTTTTTGCAGCTGTCTCAACTTGCTTTTCTAGCTGTAGTACCAGATCCAGTATAACCCGTTGTCTATCAGAGCCCCTTTAAGTTCATTGCCTACATTGGTTCAGGCTTCTAAGTTTCCACAGGCCCAGTTCTGGCTTAACACCCTGGGAGCGGAATGTGCAGCTCCACTAATTAATTGCACCTGTGAGCTGTTGCCTAGGGAAAGGGCCTTGAGAGACAAGGGAGTATCAGCTCTGCAAGTACTCCTCTCAGTTCTCAGGCTAGTAATGCTGATTGCAAGTGTACCTCTGATTGGCTACCAATCATAGAAAAGATGGCTCCTCTCAGCCGTCAGTAACGATGGAGGAACTGAGAATCTAACTGAGGAACAACACACTCACTTGAGACCTCGTTGGACGCCATGCTAACCTTTCCAGCAGCATGTGAGAGACTTTGCTCTATGCCAGGCCTGATAACTAGACCTGCCTGGTATAGTTATGGACTATGTTTGTGAGTATGAGCCTCAAGATTTCTTCAAAGAAATGCTAGTTAGCCAGCTTATGTTTTTAGTCAGTTAGCTATAGTTAGAATAGCCAAGCTTTTATTGTTTTAATGCCATTGCTTGTGCCTTAATAGAGTGGTTCCTGCTCCCTACATACACTCTTCTGAATTAATAAACATCTTTATATATAAGTCTTGTGTCTGTGAGTGACTGACCAAGCGTGTGCAGAGTCCTCCAGGTTGGAAAAGAACCTGGAGACCGGTGAGTCTCAACAGAGGGGTAAGCTATTCTTCAGGAGGCCTGCTAGGGGTCTGAGTGGCTGTAATCAGCGCTTGAAATGGCAGGCAGGAGGAAGCTTTAACCATTCCGGACACCCATAGGCTCTTAACTGAGGCTGCAAGAAATCTTAGAATCATAGAGTTAGAAGGGACTTTTTAAGACCATCTAGTCCAACCTCCTGCCCAATGCAGGAACAGTCTAAAGCGTCTTCAACAAGTATTCATCCAGCCACCCCTTGAAGACTGCCAATGAGGGGGAATCCACTACATCCCTAGGCAGCCAATTCCACTGCTGAATTATGTGAAGAAGTATCTCCTAATATCCAGCTGGAACCTTCCCTCCAGTAGTTTAAACCCATTATTTTGAGTCCTGTCTTCTGTTTCCAATAGAAAAAGCTTCCTTCCCTCTCCTGACATCCTTTTAAATACTTAGACAGAAATCATGTCTCCCTTTTCTCCAAACTGAACAAGTCCCTCAGTCTTTCCTCATAGGACTTGGTTTCCAGAGTCAGATGAACTCCAGCAAAAGTGGGGAGAGAAATGTCCTTCAAGACTTCTGCTTCTCCAGCCAGCATCACTTCATTTCAATTTGTTTTCAGCCATTTGACCACTGCTGCCAAGCAACGATCTAAGATTCTACTGCATCCTGTGGGGATTTGGATAATGAAATATAGAGCAGGATATAGTAGTAAAGTCTATCGTCCCTATATCTTTACTGATGCATCTCTTTAAGACCATTTACCCAATGGTTCTGTTCTGGTTTCCTCAGAAGGTTGCCTCTAGTGTTACCAGAACTGCTCTTTTGAATGGGGAATTAGCTTGCAGTCTGGATTTAATGCGGATCTTAACCAATTTATACCAGGGTCCCTCTCCAGACACTCATGTAATAAAGAGGCAGACTAAATAACAATAAAACATGTCTTTACTAAATAGTGTTGCGTATGCCTAAGTTAGCACACACATACAAGATATAGGAAATACAGAGTAGGAAAAGTAGAGACGGTTGCATGAGCAGGAGTGCCCACTTGAGAGCGACGGAACTGACTGGGAATACTCACCTAGTCACGGTGTGGAGCAAAGATGTAGCAGCGAGATGAGGTGGTCTAATGCCTGCACTAGATCCAATAGAGAGAGTGACGGCAAGGAATCTGGATAGGAATGGCACGCGCACCATGCAGCCTGGGAGGCCGGCTTAAATACCCCAAAATGTACCCTGGGGCTGGTGCCTTACCCTGTGGTTCTCATGGGTGAAACAAAGGTTTTAATGGCTCTACAACTACCCTAGATGGGCCATTTTCGAATCTGATTGTTATTGTGACACCTCGGGGAGAGGGGCCAAAGAGGGAGGGGGAATGCCTGGCGGGCTGAATGGATGTTCCAGGACACTGGGCTTGGTTGCGATGTCATCATCTCTGGCTGCTTTGAGATGAGTCCATTAAGTGCTTAGGATGGCCGGCACTCAGTTTCCATTCCGGGGTGGCCATCAAGATATGCAGAGCAGGGCGGGGTTGGCAGCTGCAGACGTGGTCTGCTCGCTTCGCCGAAGTGGCTTCTCTAAGCAGGCTGTTCAGGCTGGTCTTCTGGCTGCCTGGGAACATGGCTGCCGGCTAGGCATGACTGGGGCTAGCAGGCTGCCCGGTAGCAAGGACAAGCTTGGTGACTGGCCTGCGGGAGGCTCCCAGCAGGAACTGGCCAGGGGGTGCCTGGCCAGGCTCGTTGAGGGCTTTCCCTGGCTGGCACCGTGCTGCTAACAGCATGGCTCTGGGCCCAGGTGAGGCAGACATCCATTGAGGCAGGAAACAGTATAAACAACATAGTCCATAGCAGAGACAGGAACAGCCCGGTGTAGGTAATCCGTAGCAAAGAGTGCAGGCAGGAAACAGACACGTGTAGTAGAGTCCAGACATGCAGGAAAGTCAGGATACAGGCATGGGCAATGCTGCCCAGAAAGAGAGTCTTTAGTGTAGCTTTAAACAGCAACGCAGGAAACGGACACAGTTCATTGCAGGCCTCAGAACAGGAGAGGGGGGGCTCCTTGGCAACACTAGAGCCCAGGGGACAAATTTGAAGAGCCATTCAGGTAACAGTTGGGGGAAAATAGGATTGTAGTGGCAAGTTACACCCAACCTATCCATGTATATAGTTGATACAGATATCCATGTATGTAGCTGATGCAGATAAAAATGTATGAGCATAGGCCTCTTTCCACATGATTAGACCCACAAATAACAACTATGCTTATATACCTCTCTCTAGACAGATTAATGCCCCACTCAGAGCGGTGACCAAGTTACAATGCAATTCTAAGCAGAGTTACTCCACTCTAATCCTAACTCTGTTTAGGATTGCAATATTTGTGTTATTATAATCCTTACAATACAGCTGGGGAGCTGGGGCTGAGAGGAGTAGCTTACCCAAGGCTGTCTACTGAGCCCATGGCAATGGTGATTTAAACCAGCAGAGTGTTCATTAGCAGTCCAACCACTTAACCACTATGCTACAGCAAATATGCTCTCTGCATGTGCCCTAGTGATTCACATAGGCTGAAGTGGGGTTTGCAGCCACGATAACAATACCACTTTCTGCCCACTCCAAACAAGGGCTTCTGGGCCGGCACAATATCATCTTCTTGTTGTTGTTCTTTAATCTCCTTTCATACATATATGCTCATCTATACTCGTTCCTTCTTTCTTCTATCCTCGCCCTCCAGTTTGCAAGCTAGGACATCATTTTAGATTTCTGATAGTGGGAATTACTCTCCGCTAACTGTTCCTGATAAATTACTTTTCCTGTTTTGACTTTTGAAAGAGAGAGCATTTCAAATTATTTTAGTGTGTGCTGATGTACATTCCAGTGCTTTCCTTTCCATACCTACATAACTGCATGTCCAGAATGCTGCCGAATGTGTTTGAGTGAAGCTATATAATCAAGATTAAATATTCTTTTATGTTTTCTTAAGTTATCCATGTTGTTCTATATACCTAGAACAATCTTCTCTTTCTAGAGCATCTCCTACCATCTTTTATAGCTCCCATCAAATACCATATCCCAGTACCACATAGATCCCTCCCATTGTGCAGCTTCATTTCTTTGTGCTTTCATTAAACCCACCCCACCACCTCCTATCCTTGCTAATCTTTTGACAACTCCTTCACATTTCTCTTATCCGTATTAGGTAGATTGTAAATCCCATTGGGTAGAAAATGTGGTTTTATGTACTGTACCTAACTCACCCTTAGTTTAAAATTAAACCATCCAGTTCCAATGTACTGCAGAGTGATTAACCACTAAATGCTAATGGAAAGTGGAACAGCAAAAAAAAATCTTTAATTACTAGTCAAGTGAAACTGAGCTCACTATGTTTTAATCAAATGCAATTATCTTGTAAATCCTTAATTAAGAATGCATTCTCGATCTGCAGCAATAGACACCAAATTCAGATTTCCCTTAATCCAACAAGTACAGCAACCACAAGGAGTCTTAGAAAGGAAATAAAACTTCCCATGAACTGTGCTCTCATCTCAGTAATCCCAAAGACCTCAATTTTATGTCATTGGGAGCTCAGTCAAGAAGGCAATCTTTTCGTAAAGGTGGAAAACAGCTAAAGCATATGTATTTGGGTTTCCATTTCACTAATTCTCTCTCTTGTAACACTGAGATTTAAGTAGAATAACAGGGGTTTTTTTTCAGAAAGCACTGCGGATTACTGGACCCCCATACTAAATAAGTGCAACAGCTTCGATTTTCATTAAGTCAGTTTTAAAAACCTCCAACTGGTCAGGCAAAATGGTATGGGCACAAACCATACACTTCCCACTCAGGGGTAGCACCTCTTCTCTCTTCCCTACTAAGCAGATGGTACTTGTGCATGCATCAACCTCTCCTCAGGAGGACTATGCAGTATGCACATCTCTCATACACTCATCCAGCCATTTCAGTCCTTCCCAGTACATAATTTCTTCATACTTCAGGCCACAAGGCCTGCTGTGGAGATAGGGAGATAAGATGGCTTCTTTAAACTCAATGCCAAACCTCTCTGACATGCACACGTTATTACCTCAAACCCCTTCTTGGTGCTGTCAGTTTCTTCCTCCTAAGATTATTGGTTATTAAACTATTATTAGCATTCCTGTTATCTCAACCAGAGGCCATGCTCATTTCCCACCTTCTAGTCTACTTGTTTCTAAGCCCAGAAAGGAAAAGATAATGTGCCCTGGCCAGATATCCTATATCTGGAGACAGAGTTGTCCCCAACTCCCAAAGTATGCTCAGCCTTCTGTGAGATCACATGTTTCTTGATAGCTGCTGAAGGCTTTCTTTGGTGTATGAGACAGCCTCCTTTCCCCCTCTGCTAGATTTATAACTTGACTACTTATATGGATCTTTTTCATCAGTGCTGGACTTTCTTCTGGATCCTGGGACTGGTAGACTATTTCTCCATCTCGCTCTCTCCTCCTCACATTGCTTTCCCCCACATTCCCCCTCTTCTGCCTGAATTGTGTCATGCATAACCAACCTCATCCTCATGCATAACCAACCTCACAGGTTGGTTAAGAAGACAAAATGGAGGAGAGGGTAAGTATGTAGGCTTGTTCTGATGAATTTTTGTGCTCATTTTTTAATAAAATGTAGATTCTTTTTCTCTCAAATTCATAGTCTATTCATAAGTAGTAGTAATATGTGAAGCATTTTGATGCTTAGAACTCATTTCATGAGAAACAATCCTTCCTTCCTGGTAGTTGTAACTGAGGTCTTAAAAAGGCACTGCAATTTACAGAACAATGGCTGTTTCATCTGTTTCTAGCATTCTAATCAGGAAGCCCAGGAAAGTCACATGGGGCCCAAAGGCAAGCCAAGCCACATATAAATAGGACCTTTACAGAAGGGGGAAGTTTTTTATTTGACTTTTTAAAAGTTACACTTGAATGAGTCAATTGATTAATTTAAAGCCTGGTCCAACACACCAATAATGTTTGAAAATTTTCACTCCTTTCAAGGCAACTACCAATCATCTGTGAAGGGTGTATTGCAATGGCTTAGGCAACTGATCTCCTATACACTAATGCTTCCAAACAACAAATGCACACACACCAAACCACTGAGCCAGTCTCGGTATAGTTTTAAAAGGATAGTTTTAAAAAGATGAGTGTTTGCAAATGAAGCTGCAAAGGAAGGCAAGGTGCTTGCATTCATTCTGCTCTGCTCTTTTACGCTCATTTGTTCATGGGGGGGGGAGAGAAAAAGCATGAATGCCGAGTGCTGCTGGGCTGCAAAGGAACCAACACAAATATAGAGCAACACGGTAATAATGAGCATCAACAAAACAATTGCCCGTGTAACAAAGATGTCTTATTATTTATTCTACACAATTATACAATCTAATAAAGAACGACACCAATTTAACAGACATGGAAATTATTTTTACAGGCATCATATATGTTCACAATTGATTATATTGATTTTATATATTGATTGTGAACATATATGACGCCTGTAAAAATAATTTCCATGTCTGTTAAATTGGTGTCGTTCTTTATTAGATTGTATAATTGTGTAGAATAAATAATAAGACATCTTTGTTACACGGGCTGCAAAGGAAGGCAAGGTGCTTGCATTCATTCTGCTCTGCTCTTTTATGTTCATTTCTGACTGGGCAGGGGTGAGGGGGATGGAGAGAGAGAAAGCGTGAATGCTGAGTGGTGCTGAGCTCCAAAGGAAGGCAAGGTGCTTGCATTCATTCTGCTCTGCTCCTTTAGTTTCATTTGTGACTGGGGCGGGGAGAGAAAATGAGTGAGTGAGTGCAAGCCAAGTGGTGCTGAGCTTCAATGGAACACAAGCTGCTTGGAATTCATGCGGCTTTATTTTCATTTGTGACTTGAGATCGAGTGAGTGAGTGGCTGCAAGCAGGGCTGGCTCTCCAGAGGAGGGTAGGCTGCTTTGAGTTAATTTTCCTTTAAAGAAATACCTGGAGACTTTTGCTGAAAGGGGCCTGAGGGGTGGATGTTGCCTTCTGACACACTTCCAGTGATGTCAGGGGGTGTGGCATATGCTAATGAGTTATGCTAATGAGTTCCTGCAGTTCTTTTTCTAGGAAATGACCCCTGGGGATTGATATATGTGTTCTACATAGCTTTTGATCAAGCCTGCAGCATTCTGTGCCAGCTGGAGTCTCGGTTGACACAGTCTTAAAGTTACCACGCTGTGGATCCAGGTGGCAAGATCAACCATGTCAAGATAAGAGGCCATCTTGTCTCCAACAGCAACTTTTTGAGTCTGTTCCATGAAGAATGACTCAATCCAAGTTACAACTCCTGATACCCACTTCTGTTTGCCTCAGTTGAATGCCATGATCCTCTCTATCAAAGGCTGCAGATAGATCCAGGAGGAACAACAAGGGAGACTTTTTTTTTTTGAAAAAAATTTTTATTGGGTTAGAATCCATTATTTTTTACATTACATTCAATTTTCCCCAAATTTTTTCACTTCTAACCCCCTCCCTTTCCCCCCCTTTTGTTGACTTCCAACAGCTTTCCCACCCTTTGTCCCTTTTCCCTTACTTCTATTAAATTCCTCTATCTAAAACAAGTATACATTCTCCATTATACTAAGCAGTACATCCTTAACTACTTTTCTTGTTATATACCCAAACTGTAAGTCTTTGGTTCTATCTTGGATAAACAATTTATCCCATTTCCAGTTTTAAATATTTCTATATATCATAAACCATAAAAATCTTACATTTAAGATCTTACATTTAAATCAAACAATTTAACTTATTCTCTATATATTACTCATTGTATCTTTTTATGGTAATTCTATATAACTCATATCATAGTCAATCAATTTGACTCTTCTGTACATTCAGTTTGGTGCATACAAATCTTATCAAAGAAAGAAAATATTGTTGGTTACCCAATACTTATATTTAAACCTTATCATTAATTATTTTCTATCAATATTCTATCTATTAACCTATATATATCTATATATATATCAATCTGTTATTCTAACTGCTTATAAATTCACATTTATCTCTTCCCCCCCCCCCGGTAAAGTCACCCCCCTCTACATTTTATTATACTTCAGTAGTTCTCAAACTGCCACAGTTTTCCTCCCACCTCCCATTTCTTCTCCAGATATTGTTTCAGCTTCTCCCAATCTGTGTTAAACTGCCCTGAGTCCAGATTTCTCAGTTTTCTTGTCATCTTGTCCATTTCTGCCATGTACAGCAATTTGTAAATCCAATCTTCAATAGTTGGCACTTCTTGTACTTTCCATTTTTGCGCATACAAAAGTCTGGCTGCTGCTGTCATATAAAATATCAACATCCTATGATGGGCTGGAATTCCCTCCATTCCCAAGTTTAGTAGCAGGTGTTCTGGGTTCTTATTTATTTGAAATTGTAAAATTTCGCTCATTTCTCTTATTATTTCCCCCCAGTACTGCCTAGCTACATCACATGACCACCACATATGATAGAGGGAGCCCTCATGCTTCCTACATTTCCAGCATTTATTAGAAGTGTTCAAGTTCCCTAGCGCAATCTTCTTTGGTGTCATGTACCAACGATAGATCATTTTGTAAATATTCTCTTTAATATTTGTACATGTCGTTGTCTTCATTGTAGTCTTCCACAAGTATTCCCATGCCTCCATTGTTATCTCTTTATTAAAATTTATAGCCCATTTCACCATTTGTGTTTTAACTGTCTCATCCTCAGTATACCATTTCAACAGTACTTGGTATACCTTGGATATTCTTTTCTTGTCCTCTTTAAAAAGGGTCTGCTCTAGTTCCGAATTCTCTATTCGTATACCTCCCTTTACAGAGTCCGAGTTATACAAATCTCTGATCTGTCTATACTGGAACCAATCGTAGTTCGGTGATAGTTCCTCTTGCGTCTTTATTCTAAGTTTAGATGCTTCTATTTTAGTTATTTCTTTATATGTCAAACATTGTCGTTCGTTGTCAACAGCTCTCGGGTCTATCACCTCATATGGAACCACCCACCAAGGAGTTCCTTCTTGTAGGTAAATTCTGTACTTCTTCCAGATTGTGTATAGACTTCTCCGTACAAAATGGTGCAGGAACATCGAGTTGACCTTTACTTTGTCATGCCATAGGTATGCATGCCATCCAAATATTTTTTTATATCCCTCTAGGGCTAATAGTTTCTTGTTCTTTAATGTCATCCACTCTTTCAGCCAAACTAGGCAGATTGCATCGTGATAAAGTCTCAGATTGGGCAGTTGCATTCCGCCTCTTTCTTTTGCATCTTGTAAAACTTTCATTTTCACTCGAGGCTTCTTGCCTGCCCATACAAAATCTGATATTTTCCTCTGCCACTTTTCAAATTGTTTAGAGTCTCTGATGATTGGTATTGTCTGTAGCAAAAACATCACTCTTGGTAACACATTCATCTTAACCGCTGCAATCCTACCCAACCATGACAGATTGAGCCTATTCCATTTAATCAAGTCTCTCTCAATCTGAATCCACAATTTTTCATAATTATTCTTGAACAAATCTATATTCTTTGCAGTCAGTTCAATTCCCAAATATTTCACCTTACTTGTTACTTCACAATCCGTTGTTTCCATTAACAATTGTTGTTTCTGCTTAGTCATGTTTTTACATATTATCTTTGACTTCTTTTTGTTAATGAAGAAACCTGCCAAATCCCCAAACTCCTTGATCTTATCTATCACTTTTGGCATGTTCTCCAGTGGGTCCTCTACAATTAACATTATGTCATCCGCAAATGCTCTGACCTTGTATGAATAGTCCTTTATTTTTATTCCTCGAATTTCCTCATCTTGTCGTATTTGTATCATCAGAATCTCCAATACTAAAATGAACAACAGTGGAGACAACGGGCAACCTTGTCTTGTTCCTTTGCTTATAGTCAATTTCTTGGTCAGTTCATCATTTACCACAATTGCTGCAGTCTGGTCTCTATAAATTTCCTTAATTGCTCTGTGGCAAACATAAAGTCCCAGTTTAAATTGTCAAATGCCTTTTCAGCGTCAACAAAGAAGAAACCAACCTCTTTATCACAACGCTTATCATAATATTCAATAGCATCAATCACTGTCCTTAAATTGTCTCTTATTTGTCTGTCTGGCAGAAAGCCTGCTTGCTCCTCCTCTATAACTTCCGAAAGCCACCCCTTCAGTCTCTCCGCCAGTATCTTCGCAAAGATTTTATAGTCATTGTTGAGTAACGATATAGGTCTGTAGTTTTTCACACTAGTCAAGTCTTGGCCCTCTTTTGGGATCAATGATATGTTCGCTTCAGACCAAGTGTCTGGAATCCTTTGATCCCTTAAAACTCCATTGATCACCTCCTTTAGGAATGGTGCCAGCTCATTGGCCATAGTCTTATAAAATTTAGCTGTAAGTCCGTCTGGCCCTGGCGCCTTTCCTAGATTTGCAGATTGTATTGCCTTACTTATTTCCTCATCCGTTACTTCACTGTTCAATTTATTTCTCCAAGCGTCCGAGATTTCTGGAAGTGTCATTTTCTCCAAGTATGACGCTATTGAGTCTTTATTTACTTCTTTCTTATTATACAATTTAGCGTAGAATTTATAAAAGGCTCTACTAATGGTATTCTGTTCCAAATACGTTTTGTCATCTTCACAAATTTTATTTATTGTTTTCTTTTCCCTTCTTTTCTTCAGTTGCCATGCCAGGTACTTCCCAGGTTTATTTGCACCCTCAAACACTTTCTGATTCAGCCTTTTAAGATTCCACTCCAATTCTTTATTACTCATTGCTGTTAGCTGTTCTTGCAATATCTTAATTTCCTGGTATAATTTCTTTTTCCCTGGTCTCTTTTTTAGCTGTATTTCCTTAGTTTTAATTTTCTCCTCAATCTCTTGTCTCTTCTCCTCTTTCTTCTTTCTTGCTCTACCATTTAAGTCCATTAGTATGCCCCTTATAACCGCCTTATAAGCATCCCAAACTTTATCAGTTGGTACTTCTTTATTCACGTTGTATTGAATGAAAAACTTTGTCTCTCTTCTCAATATTTCCATATTCTCTTTTTCCTGTAACAAATCCTCATTTATTCTCCATGCTTTCCTTTTCCTCCTTTTCCCCAGCTTCCACATAATTGGGTTGTGATCTGAGCCTACCATCGGCATTATTTCTACATCTTTAGTCCATAACGCCAAATCTTTTGAGGCCCAGATCATGTCAATTCTTGATAACGTGGAATGCCTTGCAGAATAAAAAGTAAACTGCCTACTTTTAGGATATTCTCTCCTCCATACATCTTCAAGAGTCTCTTGTTGAATCAACTCAAAAAAGAGCTTTGGTAATAGTCCTCTTTTCTTTTGTGTCATTGTAGTCTTTTTATCCAGTTCCAAGTCTGTCACTCCATTGAAGTCTCCAGCAAGAATTATTTGGTCATATGAAAGATCATCTAAATGCTTCCTCAAATCCTCAAAGAAGCTCTCTTTTGCACCGTTGGGTGCATAGATTCCGACTACCAACACTCTCTTTAAATTCCAAGTACATTCCACTGCTACAAATCTGGCTTCCACATCTTTCATTATAAATTTTGGTTGTAGCTCCTCTTTTACATACAACACCACTCCTCTTTTTTTTTTACTTGAGGCCGCTACAAAGTCTTTGCCCAATTTTCCCAGTTTTAGATATTTTACATCCTGTTTTCGAATATGAGTCTCTTGCAAACAAACAATATCACATTTTTGTTTTAATAGCCAGTGAAAAATATTTTTTCTCTTATTCGGTGAATTTAGTCCATTTACATTCCAAGATAATACTTTACACTCCATATTCATAATCTTGTTGGTAAGTCTTTTTCATTGTCCCTTATAAATCGCTCCATCTCCCGCTCAGATCTGATACGCTTTTTAGCGCCTCCAAATTCGAAGGACAAACCCTCTGGGAGCTCCCATCTGTACCTGATTTTCATGTCCTTCAGCATCTGGATTAGCCCTTTATATTTTTTCCGATCTAGTAGCACTGATCTGGGTAGTTCCTTCATTATGATAATTGTCTTGCCATCGATCTCCAATGGATCTTGAAACTGTTTAGTCACAATCTTCTCTTTCATGTTTCTTGTTGTAAATTGTACAATCACGTCTCTTGGTAGTTTCCTCTGGGTTGCAATTCTCGAATTCACACGATATGCCACATCTAGGATAGCCACAACATCCTCCTCCTCCTTCCCCAGGTATTCAGCTAACACCTCCGTCATCTGTTCTTGCGCTGTCTTTCCTTCCACTTCCGGCAGGCCGCGAAATCTGAGCTGCTTCTCCATATGTCTGCTTTCCGCAACCGCCGTCCTTCCCCTCATCAGCCTCATCTCTGTTTGTTGCGTATCTGCTAAGTTCTCCATCGCTCCTTCTACTGTTTTAACTCTCTGCTGCGTCCCTTGTAATTCACTTTGTATTGTTTCCATACCTTTCTTCACTTCTGACAGCTCCGATTTTACTTCTGACAGCTCCGATTTTACTGTCTGTTTAACCTCTTTAATCAGCTCCAATTTCATGTCTTTAAATTCTTTAATCACCTCCAAAAGTTTTTTATCCAGGTTTTCTATTGCCGATTGCCACTCTTTCTTCGACATCGTGGGGCTTGCTTTAGCTCGCTCCCACGAGTCCGCTCTCTTCCTTAACTCCGTGGCGTTAAATTTAGTACCTTTTTTATTTCAAATGTCCCGGTCTTCTTGCATAAATTAATTTTAAAGGGTCCAAAATGTCGGGCGTCTTTTCTCTATGGTCTCTCTATGATTTTATAATCCAATATGGCCTACTTCCTTTTCCGCTGAGGCCGCGGCCCTTCCCCTCTCAAAGATGGCGATTCCCTTCTTCCTGCCCTCCAGCCAGGGCCGCTTCTCTCCAGCCGCTCTATTGTTGTTACGCACTTCCTGTCTCCCGTCTTCCCACAGCAGATCTCGCGATGGTGTCTTTTTCTCACAGCTCCAAAGCCACAGGTATTCAAAACAATAGTCCGATTTCTTTAATAACTTCTTTAAACTTAGTCTCTTTTCTAATACAACTCCTGCCGAAGCTTCCCCTCCTTTTCACTAGTCTGTTGCAGTTTAAAAGTCTACTTTTTTTCCTCTCTGTTTTTATCAATCTGTCCCGTATCGGAAGATAGTGATCTTTACCTTCCCTTCACTTTTCTCGGGTTGTAATCGCTGTTTCGATTTCAGATTCTCCTTTCCACTTCTTTCCTCCAATCGAAGCTTGGGTATGTAGGTCTTATGCCAGCCGAGTTGGCCCCAAAACTGCCGCAGAGATTGTAGCCGACCCGTCTCAGGGTGGGACCTCAAGGATCGGGAGGGGACCCGTTGTGTAGAGCCCCCCCTCGTCCGAGATCAACGCGCCCTAGGGTCTCGAGCGTTCTTTGCCTGCTCTCCGCCTGAGAGCAGTCGGCCGCGGGCTATTTTCACCCCGCCGGCCGCTTAAAACGGCAGTCCGGTCAGCTCCGCAAATGGAGCTGCGTTAGACCTCCATAAATCCCAAACCGGAAGTCACAACAAGGGAGTCTTTATAGCCTTTGTCTATATTCAGATGGAGGTCATCAACTAATGCCACCAGAGTTCAGCCTGAAACCAGACTGAAAAGGGTGCAGAGCACAAATGTTATCTAAGAAGACCTGGAGTTGATCAGCTACTGCTTTCTCAATCATTTTTCCTAGAAAGGGCAGATTAGAGACTGTGTGATAATTGACCACATCATCTTTGTCTAGGGATTGATTTTTAAGAGTTAGGCAGATAACCATCTCTTTGAGTTGCCAAGGGAAGTTGCCCTGAGTTAGTGACTGATTTATTATAGACATCAAGGGCTAATTTATGTGGGTTTTACATGATTTTAGCAGACAAAATGAACAAGGATCCAGCATACAAGTAGAAGACACGATCTTATCAATATCCATCACGGTCAAAATGGTTAATACATAGCCCAGATGATGTGTTAAGTAGGTGCCATCTGCTGACATTTCATACCATATGCTGGCAATCTTAACAACACAACCTGGAAAAATCTGCTTGCTTTCTTCCCCTCATTCTTATTTTTGTAACATCTCACCTGTTATAGTAATTTCAGGTCTGGGATATGACCCTTCTGTTTATTCTTGATTTGGGGGGACAGTACCAGTTCTGGATTCAAATCTGTGATGTCCCTGCCCCCAAGTTCTTGAAATTGGGGACAATTATTTTCGAGGGGAACCAGCTGTTTTTAAAGATAATGACACCAAATTTTCACAGAACATACCCCTTCTTCTAATGTAAAGACCCCCAAGTGTCAAGCAGAGTTGCCTAAGTAGCAGCTGTCTGCACTTTCAGAGAACTCTGTACATTTTTTCTCCTTGGATCAGGGCTGAAGAATCATTTTTCTGAAACTGGTACAAATTTGTAGCAGGGGTTGCCTCCCTGTTTCTATCACATACATAGAATCATATGAATCATGACAGGAAAATATTTTATTTCTCAAATATCATAAGCACACCATAATATGTAGATCATAATATGTCCATGGGCTAAAGATCAACAGAGCCCCTCCCCTCCACATACACATACACTGGAGTAATGCTTGGGACCTCCTGTAGGGACCTCCTGCATTTGCAATGCCTGTTGCTCTCCAGGGACAGCACAGCTCTGTTTCTTGAGGAAGGGTTCTTTGACGACAATTCAGCATTTCTGGAATGTGATCATTGACAGTGCTGCGGTAAAAGGACACGAACTTCACAAGGTTCTAAAGGACTACATTTGCTAACTTTCCCCCCTTTCTAACCATAACAATCACATAAGCCCCATTGATGGACTATGCCATATATAAAAACTGTAAAATTAAACTTTCATTGACTCTAAATTAGCTTGTGCAGCTAACTCTTTGAAGAATCATCTTTTGCATATCATATCCGACAATTTTGCAATCCACTGCATTTCATCAACCAGGGGAGGGGAAAATCCTCTTCTCAATAAAAATGTGTATGCATGACATACCACATCAATGCAGGGTAATTGAAAATCCACACTGAGGAAAGAATGCTCCGATTAAGTTATTTTTGGGGGGGGGGGGATCCTGACACAGCCTTTGTAATCGCAGCATCTTATTATCGTGGGTATATCTGACTGACTGATTCATTTCCATTAAATGAGGCATTAAAAATAATTTTTCTCTTTTAATAGCAGAAACATGTCATGGAATTTAAATATGAACATCCCCAATATATATTCAGATATATTTATACTACTGCAATGTATTTATGTGAGACTGTGCTTAAAAAGTGTTTGGTAACTTCAATTAGTGCAGAATGCTGCAGCCGGGATGTTGACCGGAGTGAGCCATAGAAAACATATCACTCCAGTCTTGGTCCATCTATAGTGGCTCCCAGTCTATTAATGGACACAATTAGAGGTGCAGGCATTGATCTTTAAAGCCCTACATGGTTTGGGACCAACATCCTGAAGGGCCACCTACTCTATTATGAATCTACCTGACCACTACAGTCATCTTTCCAAGTCCTGGTCAGGGTACCCCACCTTCTGAGACTAGGTATGTAAAAACCCACCTAATGGTCTTCTCGGTCATGGCACCAAACTCTGGAATTCTACCCCAAGGAATACTCATCTATCCCTTTCTGTTGCCATCTTCCACCATCAAGTGAAGATTTTTTGTTTGGTTAGTGTTCTCTCAGTCATCCTTCCTTCTTGCTCAATGTTTTAGTTTTTTTATCATGTTGTATTTATTTAGCTCTGTTTTTAATTGTTTTAAGTAAGTGTTTTTGTTGATTTAAGATATGATTTTATTAATGTTTTAATATTTTATTAATATGATGTTTTTAATTCGTTAGCCACCTTCGTGGCCCTTATAAGAGAAGAAAATAGGGTATAGTGTTACCAGAACTGCTCTTTATTATAATGGGGAAATTAGCTTTAGCAGTCTGTAACTTAAATTTAGCGCGGATCTTAACCTATGTTTATGGAGGTCCCGATCCCAGACACTCTAGTGAAAAAGAGGCAGACAACGAATAAGTTCCAAACACGTGTATTGAGTGTAGCGTAAGCCTAGCTTGCACAATCATACAAGAAACACACAAGGTCTAAGAAATACAGAGTAGGAAATACAGAGACATTCGCATTAGCGGGTTCCCAACGATGGTAAGGGAAATACTCACAATCCTGGAGCGAAGCAGAGACACGGCAGCGAGGGTGGCCCAATGCCAGCACTGGAACCACAGACGGACAGCAAGGAGGTCTGGATAGGGAATGGCCGAGGCACCGAGTGGTCTGGGAGACCAGCTTAAATACCCCAAAACGTACCCTGGGGCTGGTGCTGTACTTGGTGGTTCTCACAGATTAAAACAAAGGGTCTAATGGGTCACTGAATGGCTTGGATGGGCCACTTTGGTAATCAGATTGGGATAAGTGACACCTCAGGAAGAGGGGACAAAAGAGGGAGGGGGAAATCCAAGTGGGCTGAAAGGATGTTCCAGCGGACAGGGCTTGTCCTGATGTCATCAGCTCTGGAATGCGGAGGTTTCTTTGAGATGCATTCTCTAAGTGCCTGGGATGGTCAGCACTTAGCTCTTCTCCGGGGCGGCTCCTAAGATATGCAGAGCGGGGCGAGGGGCTCTCGCTGCGGACGTGGTGTGCCCGCTTCGCCGAAATGGCTTCTCAAAGCAGTCTTCTTCCCAGGGTCTTCTGGCTGCCTGAGAACATGGATGCCGGCTGGGCAAGGCTGGGGCTGGATAGCAGGCTGCCCGATAGCGAGGGCAAGCTTGGCGACCGGCCCGCGGGAGGCTCCAGGCGGGAACTGACCAGGGAGCGCCTAGCCAGGCTCGCTAGAGGTTTCCCCGGCTGGCGCCCGGCTGCTAGCAGCGGCGTGGGCCCATATGAGGCAGGCTTCCATAGAGGCAGCGGGAACAACACTTTAAAACACAGTCCAGAGCAGGGAACAGGCACGGTCCGTGGCAGATGGCAATGCAGGCACGGGGCACACTTGTAACAGAGTCCAAACACACACTGGGAATTCCAGATACAGGTCAGGGCAGGGCTGCCCAGAAAGAGAGTCCTTTGTGCAGTTATCCAAACATGGAGTCAGTAAACTACACAGTCTATTGCAGCAGCAAGGTAATTGACACGCAGGCAGGAAACTGACACGTGTATCAGAGCACACACGTGTAAAGCAATCTTTGTGCAGTAGTGAAACAGTAACGCAGGAAACTTTAACACAGTTCATGGCAGGCCTTTAAAGCAGGAGAGGGGGCCTACTTGGCAACAATAGATTTTGTAAAATTAAAACAATATGAATAAATAAGTAAATAATATTAACAACTTTTGCTGGCTACAACACCAGCCACTAACCAAATAGTTACTAGTTGAGAAATAGCCATCTAAATGCATTTGGTGTAATTACATTACATAGCAAATGTCCATCTTCTGCAATCCATATTTGCCTGTGGTCTACATGAGTTTTTTCTCAGCAATATGCTGCTCAACATCAGATGCCTCAAAGTTGAATGCATGAACTGGTTCTGTTGAAAACCACTGTGTCTGAGACAATGTTAAATGATATGAAAGTTGTATATTTAGCATTTGATCTCTGATAGCTCATTTGCATATTCATCATTAAATATAGTTATCAAGTGATGACTATATAAATAAAAACTAACTCCTTGTAGAATTCAATCTCAGTTACTTTTTTTTAAAAAAAGCATTACTCCTTAAGAGTCACCATATTGTGATCACCGCACCAAATTCACCACATTGTGATTCCAGTTCACATTGCGAGATGATAAGGTCCATGGGTATAAACATGTATCGAATGAAATAAGGTAATTGCAGAAAATAGGTTACAGTAAGATATATATGTGTATTTAAACATACATGGGGCATAATTCTGCACATATTTTTAAGTATAAAGTAAATATGCTGGGCGCATTACTGTGGAGAAGCACCTGGCGCAGAACTTACCAGTGCCGGCGTTTGCAGGGCTCTCACGGCAGGGAGGAAAGGGGCTGAACGTCGTCCCGGCCGGCCCAGCCTGGACGTGCTCCTCCTGTTGCACGCTGGGCAATGTAGTTTTGAAAGCGCAGCCGGCCAATGGGGGCAGCCGTCCGGGTAGGGGATCCAATCAGGAAGAGGGAGGTTGTACGACCTGAGAAGGGAAGTTTTCCCTCAGGTCCTCCCCAAAAATATATCTTCCTGGGCCGGCCGTTTGCACCCCTGTCAGCATCGGACAGCGATCGGGGAGGTTGCACCGATCGCTGCTCCGACAGTCGCCACGAGGCCGGACGCGGCCGGCTGCTGATTGTGCACTGTTTTTTGCGCACCTGGAAGGGGCAGGGGGTTTCCCCGGGAGCGGGGATTGCATCACGGCGGGCCCGGGCTGCTGGCAGGGCCGACACTGGGAGGCCGAGTGTGGAGTGGGGCCCTTGGCCGCGGGCGTGGCCATTTTATATCCCAGATGGGCCTTAGTTATTAATAAATAAATAAATAAACAGGCCCTCAGCCGTGGCTGCCATAGGCGGCGGGCATTTTACGTCCTATAGGCGGCAGCCTTTTCAGCTCCCGGAGACAGCGTGGGTTTTTTGCGTGGTATATTGAGACATATACGGGAGTAAATAGGGAGCTTCGCTATGCCTCCCAAGCGATCAAGTGTGGGGCATAAGGCCAAGGCCAAGGCCAGGAGCCACTCTTGGCATGGTGCCAGCAAGGCCAACAGGACGCCCCGGCAGGCAACCTGGGCCTGCGGCTAGGCAGGAGGCAGGACAAGCAGTGGCACAAGGGGCAGCCCTCGGAGCCAGGGAGGGCCAAGGTGATGGCGGCCTGAGTAGCAGGCCGGCCACTAGGCTGGCTTCTGGGGTAATAAGGCGAGCCATCACTCCGGGTACGGAATTGGCCAGGAGGCACAGGCCAAGGACGGGGGTTCCAGTTAGTGAGACTCGATCGGGTCATTCACCTACCGGGAGTCTAAGGGACCCAACTGGCGGGGATGGCAGGCGGAGCACGCGCGCTGCACGAGGCCCTTCTCTGCAGGGCCTGTCTCAAGCACTACAAAGGCTATCTGACTGGGTGGACAGGATAGGGGTTCCTGGGAGTGAGTCGGGGGATGACACTCCTTCCCCTGAAAGGGGAGGGTCCCCAGAAGGGGGCATGGCCAGGCAGTCCAAGCAGAAGAGTGCAAGAAAAAGGCGGCGGCGGCCGCTGTCTCCTTCTAGCGGCGGATCAGCTAGCCCAGAGGTGAGACGGTGCCCAGCAGCTAGGAAAAGGCACAGATGACGTCGAACGCGGCGGGTATCGAGGCGCAGGGACGACACCGAGTCCAGCACGTCGAGTGAGTCTTCCTCTGGTGAGGAAGGGAGAGGTTCAGATGGGGACTATTGGGAGGCCACTGCCCAAGTGCCGCCTATTCCAGCCTGGGCCGCTAGGAGGCATTCTAGGAGGGGTGTGGGAGCGTCTGGTCCAGGGGCGGTTTGGGGCGAGGAAGCTGGGGATGATACTTGCTGCCCTGCGGTGAGCTATGGGGACGATGAGGACACACCGGGGGCACATGTGTCGCGGAAAATGAGACAGCGAATATTGGACGGGTATTATATTGATGTCTTTGCATTACTTCGTCCTGAGGCGGAAGATGGCCTATCACGTCCCTCATCACGTGGGCGGAGGGAAAAAGACAAGAAAGTTGAAGCAGAGAGGACTTTTGCCAATTGGATGGAGGGTTACACGGTTTTCATGGGGGTTGTTCAGCTAGCGTACCCTGATAGAGGCTGGCACATTTCCAACCATTTGGCCAATGTCCTCAGGGCCCGATCATTGGCCGGGGAGGCAGCGGCCATGGATTATGATGAGGCCTTTAGGAAACGGGTGTCCCATAGTGCCAGGAGGAGATGGGACTTAATAAGTCAAAAATTATGGTTGTGGCCCCCATATGTGGGGAAGGAGCGACTTTACTCGACAATGTAGGTGGGGCTCCAGGAAGGGCAGAAAAATGGTGTGCTGGGAATATAACCAGGGTAGATGCCAGCGGACCCGCTGCAAGTTCGATCACTTTTGTGAGTCATGCTCGGGGCCCCACCCTCGTGTGTCTTGCCCTCGTCAAGGGGCCTCGCAGCAGCCCTTTCGAGGGGGCCGGACATCCAATGCAGGTGCCCATAAAGAGGGTGGCACTGCCAGCTCTGGCCAGCTTGCATCTGGAGGGAAGTAAGGAGGGTCCTTTGAGCAGGGCCCTCGCCCCTTCCCCTATTCGATTGGAGGTGCTCCAGCGCCTCTTGGCTAATTATCCCAACAGTCCTGCAGCAGAATACTTGTGGCAGGGGTTCTCTGCAGGTTTTCGGATCCCTTACACAGGCCCCAGAGTCTCTACAACGTCGGGCAATCTCAAGTCTGCTAGGGATATGCCTGAGGTGGTGTCTAAAAAGTTGGACAAAGAGGTTAGGGCCGGGCGGGTTGCGGGCCCCTTTGCTTTGCCCCCGCTGCCTAATCTCCGCGTTTCCCCTATGGGGGTAGTCCCAAAGAAGATGCCTGGTGAATACCGCCTTATTCATCATTTGTCTTATCTGAAGGGCTTTTCAGTTAATGATTCCATACCGCCAGAATTGTTCTTGGTTCGATATGCCTCGCTTGACCAGGCAGTACAATTAGTACATTCCTGCGGCCTGGGGGCCCTTATGGCCACGTGCGACATCCAGGCGGCCTTCAGGCTCCTGCCAGTGTATCCTGATGATTTCTGCCTCCTGGGCTTCAAGTTCGGGGATGCATGGTACGTTGACAAGGCTATGCCAATGGGTTGCTCGGTGGCTTGTGCGGCATTCGAAACGTTCAGTACATTTATGGAGTGGGCTGCTAAGGGCCGCTTGGAATGCCCCCAGGTCACGCACCACCTGGACGATTTCCTCCTCATTGGGCCCCCGGGGGGGGGGGACATCTGTGCACAAAGGCTGGCAAGTTTCCAAGCCTTAGCCAACGAGCTGGGGGTTCCCCTTGCAGCGGAAAAAACGGAGGGTCCAGCAGCCCGGCTCACTTATCTGGGGATTGAACTGGACTCCGTTGCGGGGTGTTCCAGGCTTCCCCAGATTAAGCTCCATGCATTACAAGAACTGATTCAGGCCTTGCTGGGACGCCAAAAGGTCACCTTGAAGGAGATGCAGTCCTTATTGAGGCATCTCAATTTTGCGTGCAGGGTCGTTTCCCAGGTCGCCCCTTTTGTGCTCGGGTGGCTCGCTCCATGTCCGGGGTCGCTTCACCACGGCACCATATTAGACTTACCAAGGGCATAAAGGAGGACCTTCGGGTTTGGCTGGCATTTTTGTCATGATATAATGGGGTGTCATTCTGGCAGGATAGTTGGGAGGTCTCCTCCGAGTTGCAGGTGCATTCTGATGCAGCGGGTAGCGCTGGCTTTGGGGTTTATCTTCGGGGCCAGTGGTGCGCCCAACCTTGGCCCAGCAGCTGGAGTGAATCGGGTTTGGTAAGGGATATCACTTTCTTGGAACTGTTCCCTATACTGGTGGCAGTCATCATTTGGAAGGAACAGTTCAGGAATAGGAGAGTGGGGTTCTGGTGTGACAACATGGCGGTTGTCAAGGTCTTGAACAGACAGTCATCGCGCTCTGAGTGGGTTATGCGTTTGGTAAGACGTTTTGTCTTAGAGTGTCTGGTCAATAACACTTCTTTTTCTGTGAAGCATGTAGCAGGCACTGATAACAGCATCGCCGACGCATTATCTCGCTTCCAGACAGAGCGGTTCTTGACCTTGGCACCGGAAGCACGCCGGGACCTGGACCCCTTCCCGGAGGACCTCTGGAACCTTGGGAATGCTCCATAGTCCAGGGAGTATTGTCATCACTAGCTCCTTCTTCTCTACGGGCATATCGCAGGGCTCTGGCTAATTTTCTTTCTGTTTCCCGGCGCTGGGGTGGTTCTGGTTGCCTGCCGACCTCTGGGGGGCTGGTTCTTCGTTATTTAGCCCATCTCCGGGAGCTGGGCTTGGCTAACAGGACTATGAAGTGTCATCTGGCTGCCATCTCCTTTTTTAGTAAAGCGAGGGGCTTTCCCGACCCCTGCGCCTTGTTTGCAGCCAGGAGGGCCATTGAGGGGTGGAGGCGATTGTCCCCACCATCTCCGGATTGGCGATGTCCAATAACTTATCAGGTCTTGATTCTACTTCTAGAACGGCTAGGCAGGGTATGTTTTTCGGCCTTTGAAGCACGGCTATTTGAAGCTGCATTTACTTTGGCCTTTTTCGGGGCCTTTCGGGTGGGAGAGTTAGTTGCCAATTCCACGAGGGAGACTAGAGGTATGGCTCTGGGTATTAGGGATGTTACATTGACTGGTTCTGGCGTGGTTATTTATCTCCGCAGGTCTAAAACCGACCAGTGAGGGAGGGGGGTTGAGATTCCTCTGGCCACTTCGAGTTCTGGCCCTTGCCCACGGCGTGCCTTGGCCAGCTACCTGCCGGTACGGCCGGCTGGAGGGGGCTTTCTCTTTGTTCATCAGGACGGGGGCCCCCTTTCACGTTACCAATTTGTCAGGGTACTCAGGGCAGCACTAGCCAGCGGAGAACTCCCGGTGTGGGAGTTCGGTGCCCATTCTTTCAGAATTGGGGCTGCCACAGCAGCATCGCAGTTGGGCCTCTCCCTGTCAGACTGTGGCTAAATAAGGCACTCACTACAGGGTTCCCTTTAGAAGCAAACACAAGTCCATTGTTTGGAAAAGGAAACTTTACTGCAGAAAAGGTCCATTATAGTCCACTGTCCTGAATAGGAGAATCAGGATGGTACATGATCATTGTTACCAATGAAGAGCAAGCATAAGATACAGAGTAACAATACCCATCTGGATCAGCCTCCCCCCACAGTTCTCAAAACAACATCTCTCAGTCCTGGGAAGCTGCTCTCCTTCAAGGCCAATGCTTGGTGGAACGGTGTTAGACAAAACAGTCTCCTCCGGTGGGAATGCTGCCTGGGAACTGGTGCACCTGGGAAGAGAATACTCAAACACTAGAAGCATTAGAAAATGGAGTCAGTACAGTTTAGATATACACTGGACCTGACATTCTGCCCCCCTTAAAACAGATCCCCCCCTGGCTTATATGGGTAGCGAGTATGAAAAGCCTTGGTTAATCTAGGAGCATGAACATGTGCAGAGTTCACCCATTCATCGTAACCAGAATCAAAGTCCTTCCATCTAATGAGGTAAAAAAGCTGATTTCGTTTGAGTTTAGAGTCCAAGATTTGTTGTACCTCATAGTGTGTTTGGTCGTCAATCAAAGTTGGAATGGGTGGAGCTTTGACGTGCCATTTGTTGTCGGTGGGAGCTTTCTTTAGAAGACTGACATGGAACGTATCATGCACATGGCGCAGGTTCTTGGGCAGAGTTACAGCAACAGTCACTTTATTTATAATCTTGCGCACAGGAAAAGGTCCTAGGAATTTCAGAGCGAGTTTGCGGCTGGTCTGAGCAAGTTTTAGATTTTTTGTGGAAATATACACATGATCTCCGGGTTGTAATTCCCATTCGGCCGCACGATGGCGGTCTGCGTATTTTTTGTAATCCAGTTTGGCTTTGTCAAGGTGCTTCTTAATGAGAGTCCATTGCTGCGCCGCCTCCCCCCACCACGAAGATACATCTGGCAATTTAGAGGAATGGAGGGGGGGGGCATCCAACGGGAAGGGATTGAAGTGAGTCCCGTAGACAACTTTGAAGGGGGCCTCTCCCGTTGAAGCGTGTACACTGTTGTTATATGAGAACTCGGCCAGAGGGAGAAGGTCCACCCAATTATCTTGTTGAAAATTAATGTAGCAACGAAGAAACTGTTCTAATATTTGGTTTGTTTTTTCGGATTGCCCGTCGGTTTGTGGGTGGTGGCTTGAACTGATGCCTTGTTCAATATTCAACATTTTCAAAAGCTCCCGCCAGAAGTTGGCAACGAACTGTCCGCCGCGATCCGAAATCACCTTGGACGGAAAAGAATGTAATTTTACGATGTGTTTTAGAAACAAATCTGCTAGTTTTCGAGCGGAGGGTATAGCAGTACAGGGGATAAAATGAGCTTGTTTGGAGAACAGATCTACCACCACTAAAATGCAATTATGTCCTTTTGAGATAGGTAGATCAGTGATAAAGTCCATAGATATTATTTCCCAGGGTCTGTTTGGCGTTTCCAATGGTTGCAGGAGACCCGGAGGCTTCCCTTTTCTGGTTTTGGCGCTGAGGCAAATAGGACAGGAACTAATGTATTGGGAAATGTCTTTGCGCATGCCCGGCCACCAGAATTGTCTTTGGATTAGGTGCAAAGTTTTCAGATACCCATAATGTCCAGCAGTGGGAGCGTCATGACAGCGTTGCAAAACTTCCAGTTTGAGGCTGTCTGGGACATAAAACTTGCTCCCGGCTAACCAATCCCCTTGTGGGGATTGGGTCAGTTTGCTTCGCGGAGCCTTATCCCCCTCCTTCTCCACCTCAGTTTTAAGTTTCGATTTCCACTCTTGGTTGGCCGGGAGGGGCTGCTTGGCACGGCTGCGAGTAGTCACCACGCCCCCAAGTTGCGTAGGCGAGAAGACAGTGTCGACAGTCTCCTCCCGTTTGCTCTTATGTTGGGGCATGCGTGATAGGGCGTCTGCCAAAAAGTTAGTTTTGCCCGGGAGATAATTTAGAGTGAAGTTGAATTTGGAAAAGAATTCCGCCCATCGCAATTGCTTGGCATTCAGTCTGCGTGGGCTTCGGAGGGCCTCCAGATTTTTATGATCCGTCCAGACCTCGAAAGGGTATCGCGCCCCCTCCAGCCAATGTCTCCAGTTAGTAAGGGCCGCCTTTACTGCAAAAGCCTCCTTCTCCCACACATTCCAATTCCTTTCCGCCTCCGAAAATTTTCTAGACAAGAAAGCACACGGCCGCAGCCTACCATCCTCCCCCTTCTGCAGTAAAACCCCCCCTATCGCCGTATCGCTGGCGTCAACCTGTACTATGAAAGGGGATTGTTCGTTGGGGTGGGAGAGGATGGGTTCTGTTACAAATTGCTTTTTTAGACAATCGAAGGCCGTTTGGCAATCGGGGGTCCATTGCAGTTTGGCAGAGGGTTTTTTAGCTTGGTCCCCTTTATCTTTGGTTTTCAGCAAGTCTGTTAAAGGGAGCGTGATTTGGGCGAAATTTGCTATGAAGTCTCTATAGAAGTTGGCAAAACCCAGGAAGGATTGCAGTTCTTTACGGGTGGTGGGTTTCTGCCAGTCCTGGATCGCCTGTATTTTGGTTGGATCCATTTTCAGACCTTCTTGGGAGATACAATACCCGAGGTAAGTGAGTTCGGTTTTATGGAATTCACATTTGGACAGTTTGATGGGCAGCTTATTCTTCATCAGGGTGGCTAAAACTTTTCGTACCGTTTGAATATGTTCTTCCTCGGTGTCCGAGTAAATTAACACATCATCAAGGTACACTACCACCCCTTTGTACAGAAATTCGTGTAGAACTTCGTTTATCATGGACATGAATACGGACGGGGCTCCCGTCAAACCAAAGGGCATAACTAAGTATTCATATTGTCCGAGGGGCGTATTGAAAGCGGTTTTCCACTCATCCCCTGCCTTGATACGAACATGGAAGTAAGCATCTTTTAGATCTAATTTCGTAAAGATCTTACCTTGGGCCACGACGTTGAGAAGGTCTCGGATGAGCGGTATAGGATAGGCGTTGTTGGTGGACACTGCATTCAGGCCTCGGAAATCTGTGCACAGTCGAAGTCCCCCATCCTTCTTTTTCACGAAGAGGACTGGAGCGGCGTGGGGGCTAGCGGCTGGGCGGATGAACCCTCGTTGGAGGTTGGTGTCGATGAATTTCCGGAGCTCTTCGCGTTCATGGAGACTCATGGGATAAAGTCGTCCTTTGGGCAGTGAGGCTCCGGGTAAAATTTCTACCGCACAGTCCGTTCGTCGGTGCGGGGGTAGAGTATCTGCTTCCTCTTCAGAGAAAGCATTTAGAAAAGGCCAGTACGGTTCGGGTATTTGGTTGACTTCTTCTTGGGTGAGAAGGGCCTTTTCTTTATGAGTCGGATCTTCGCCCCAGTTTTGATTCCAACGGTGATTTTTGCAGTTGGTATGACTGAAGGTAATACATCCTTGTGCCCAGTCAATGTAGGGATTGTGATCACATAGCCATTTGCTGCCTAGAATTAACGGGTACTTGGCAGTCGAGCTGATGACAAAGGACCTCTTTTCCCAATGTTGTCCCATGCCTGTGATCACTGGGATGGTTTCAGTTGTTACAGGATTCATGTTGGTACCATCCATTTGCTCAAAGATTACTGGATTTTGTAGATCCCGAGTTGGTAGGACTAGTCCATTGACTAGAGCAGGGGCAATGATGTCTCTTGAGCAGCCCGAGTCAATAAGAGCTTGCACCCGAATATGCATCTTCCTCTCTGGGTTGATTAGAGTCACTGGCATGAATAAGATGGACCCAGGCGGCCGGTTCCGTGCAGGGACGGGCTTAGGGCGGATCTGTCGTTTGGGTCCTTTCACGACAGATCCATTTCGTTTCCCGACTGGGGACTTTCTGGATTAGCTTCTGCGGTTGGGGAAGCGGGATCGTATTCCATGACTTCTTCCGCTTCCAGCCCTCTCTCCGAGGCTGGCCTTTGGGAAGCGCCGCGGCCTCTATTTGCTCGTGGTGCTGGAGTCGGGCGTTGGAGCGTAGGGAACGGAGCAAGGGTTGGACGCCGTAATTGGAGCGGAGGTCTTTGCACAGGCCGGTAAGGGCATTGTGCTGCAAAGTGACCAGCCTGTCCGCATTGCAAACACAGCCCTTGTTGCCATCTAGCATCTCTCGCTCCACGGGTGGCGTAGCTAGCTCCCCGTGTTCCCCTCTGTAAGGTCAATGATCTTCTTTGTCCCGTTTGTTGTTGTTGTTCAACCAAACGGACTTCCAAAATACGATTTTCTACTTCGCAAACAAGTTGGATCCACCCTAACAATGTGGGGGGATTGTCTTGCATGAGAGCTCTGTCCAAAAGTTTCGGGTTAAGGCCTTGTTTGAACAAAATAATCTTGGTGGACTCCTCACACCTAGGGCACTTGGCTGCTAATTGCCGGAATTTTGTGACATAGTCTCTTGCTGACATGCTGCCTTGTTTGATGGCTTGCAATTCTGTTCGGGCCCGGGTTTCTTCTAAGGGGTCTTCATATTGCGCTCGGATAGCATCCACTAACCCCTGAAGAGTATCGAGTTCTGGGGCCCCGACATTGTATAGTCCTACATACCAGTCTGCTGCTTTGCCCTGTAAACGAGATCCAAGATGTTCGATTTGACTGGCCTCACTGCCGAAGAGGTGCCCCCACCGGTTGAAAAACTGTACCACTTGGACTAGGAAAAATCCCAATTTGGATGGATCCCCATCGAAGGTGGCTTCCAGCTTCACCCAACCCATCGGGAGTTCCTGTCTCGGAGCAGGCGCTGGGTAAAAGTCCATCGGCAGTCTTAGTTGCGCCTGAGGCACGGGAGGAGGTAACTGGAGTCTCGGTCGGGGCAACGGTGCCGGCTGTACGGGTGGCGGTTGAACCGGCGGTGCCGGCTGGGGTTGGGCTGGTTGTGCGGGCGGAGGTTGCCGTGGTTGCTGTGTCGGGGTTGGTCTTGGTTGGGCCGGAGGCTGTAGTGGCAGGCGAGCAGGAGGCGGCAGTCTCGGTCTGGCCGGTAACACGGGAGGCGTTAGTGGCAGCTGTCGAGGTGGAGGAGGTTGGTGTGGGAGAGTGGAAATCGGCCGCTGAGGAGGGGGTTGAAGGTGTCGTAGTGGTGCAGGCCGTCCCGGTTGGTTCGGGGGTGGTAAAACGGGCTGGTCCTGGGGCTGCTGCAGTATGAGCTGCGGTCGAGGTGAGAGAGGCCGCAGCGGCGAGGGTTGAACCGGTGGAAGGCCGCGCGGGCTTGCCCCTCCGGGTGTTGTTAATCTGGGAAGCAGCGGCTGGCCTCTTGGCGCTGTTAGACCGTCCCCCGTAGGTTGCCCGGCGGGGACAATGTCTCGCGGTTGACGAGGGGCTCCCTCCTCGGATGGAGCCGCGTGTGCTCCCGCTTGGTCCGGCCGGACCGTTATAGGGGAAGTAAGAGGGGGTCTCGCCGGTGTATCACTGGGCTTTTCTTCCCCTTCCGTAGGCTTCTCAACGGGAGTCTCGTCTGGCGGCGCATCCCCTGCCTGGTTAGGAAGTTCAGTGGGGGTCTCTCCGGGTGGCTCAACCGGGTCTCCCTTGCTCGGTGGAATTTCCTGCTGTGCTGGAAGTTCCTTGGGTTGCTCTCCCGTTTCGCCCGGATGGGTGTCCCCTTCGCCGGTAGGTGACGGCCGCTGCTGGACATCCTCCATCGGATAGGAGATAACACTTTGAAGGGTAGCTATCTGTATCGCCATCTCTTCAGGGGACAGTCTTTCCCCTGCTCCCATTGCCGAAATTAAATGGATGGCATGAGCCAAACTTTCTTCCATATCCATCAGTTTAGCTTCTAACTGTTGCATTCGACTTGTCCCCGGTTGCTCGCTTATGGAAGCTTCATTCGTTGCACTCACCGGGGACAAGGGGCCCCAAGGAGGAGGGTCCCCTTGGACGACTCTCGATCTCGCAGCTAGGATTCCCTTGGCCATGCCCGTCACGGCCGAGATGCTGGTATCCACCGCATAGGTGCGACCTTGTATCTGCTCCCAACTTTGTTCAGGGACCTCCGTTGGCTCTTTCCACGGAACAAGTTTGGAGTAATCCCAACTCAGGGCGCCGCGGCGAGACGTGTCCCCCTCCGCCTGCTCGGACGTCCTGTTCCAATATCGCCATGGTTGGCTGCTGTCTAGCTCCGGGATGGTTCCTAGGCTTCGGCGCCCTTCCATCGAAACTAGTGGATGGAGTCCACCTGCCCGACGCTCTCTGGTTTCTCGGGGTCTGGCTCCCCACTCCGACGGGGTGGGTACCGAAATCAAAGGGAGAGCGGTCGCTTTCGGCCTTGCCCCGAGGTTGGCTTCGGTCTCGTCCCGAGTACTGAGGTCGATGAGAGGCGGGGTGGAAGTGGAGGCTCCGGTTCCGTTCCCGGCTGCTCCCAGCTCCTGGGAGTCTTGGGCTTGCACGGGTAGTACAGGTTGATTGTCGGGAGACGCATACGGATCAAACAAAGGATCCCTATCCGGGACAACCTTGGATTCCGCTGGGCCCGACTCAGACATGATTGGTAACAAAATGTCAGACTGTGGCTAAATAAGGCACTCACTACAGGGTTCCCTTTAGAAGCAAACACAAGTCCATTGTTTGGAAAAGGAAACTTTACTGCAGAAAAGGTCCATTATAGTCCACTGTCCTGAATAGGAGAATCAGGATGGTACATGATCATTGTTACCAATGAAGAGCAAGCATAAGATACAGAGTAACAATACCCATCTGGATCAGCCTCCCCCCACAGTTCTCAAAACAACATCTCTCAGTCCTGGGAAGCTGCTCTCCTTCAAGGCCAATGCTTGGTGGAACGGTGTTAGACAAAACAGTCTCCTCCGGTGGGAATGCTGCCTGGGAACTGGTGCACCTGGGAAGAGAATACTCAAACACTAGAAGCATTAGAAAATGGAGTCAGTACAGTTTAGATATACACTGGACCTGACACTCCCCAGGCCGGGTGAAGACGATTGGCAGTTGGAAATCGTGCAGCTTCAGATCATATGTACGTCCTGAACGGGTCATTAATCCTTCTTCTTTGTAGTTTTTTCAGATCAGAGGACACACGTGTGGATCGTGGGCCACAGCGTTGTGCACTGGGCGGCAAGTTATGCGAGGGCGTCTGGCTGGGGACGTGGTCTGGGCCTGGGAGAATCCATTGCGGTGTCATGGTTCGGTTCAAGGGGAATGACCTGGAAGGAGTTGCTGCCTCTGTTCCTGCAGCTAGTTCGGCGTGTGGGACCTCCGGATGTGGTTGTATTACAGCTCGGGGAAAATGACCTCCCGAAGAGGATGAAGCTGGACATGCAGCAGGACATTTTGAGGGACTTGGGGGTGTTGCAAGAGAGTTATCCCCATATGGTGGTGTTTTGGTCAGCTCTGCTACAACGGAGGGTTTGGCGGGGGGCGCGTGCCAATGAGAAAGTAGATTTGGCTAGGCGGCGGTTATCCAAGACAGTGGGTCGATTTGTTTTGGCAGCAGGTGGGGTGGTGATTGATCACCCAGATATCTCTTTTAGGATGGAGGCATTGTATCAGCCAGATGGAGTGCACCTGTCCAGCTGAGGTCAGGATATATGGTTACAAGACATCAGGGATGCCTTGCTTTGTTGGTTGCGGCATTAGGAGCTTTGGCGGGGAGCCATTTCATGCCTCCAGTGGCGGTTTGGGCATGGGGCACCGATCCCGTTGGGGAAAGACAGGGCCGGATGGCACTGTTTTCCCATAGATGGAGGTCCCCATAAGGGATCTTGGACCAGGCTTGGCAGTGGTAAGCCCAGCTCGGGAGGCTGACAGAGCAGGCCTGTGTCCAGGTGATGGGGGAGCCACGCAGAGGCCACCGCCCAGTGTGACTCCCTTAACCGTCATTCCAGGTTTTCCCCCTGCAGCAGGCATGCTGGAGGGGTGAGGGGTCATCGGTGGGCAGGCGGGCCAGCCGATGCTGGGATCCGTGCCCCTACGCAGCCATAGCTCCTTAGTGCTGTAACCAATAAAGTTGTGGCCAATTTTCTCCAAAACAAGCGTCAGTGTGGTTTTCTTGCCCTATGTATCCCTGCCTTTTAGGCTGGCACTGCAAAGGGAGAGACCTAGAACTGCAGTTCTTAATCATTGACTGCCAGGCATTCATTCCTAGTAAAGGACAAGCAGGAAAGGGAAGAAAGGGTATACGGTTCATCTGAACCCCTTGTGAATCCTGTGCTCATAATTGTATACGCAGGATGAACTGTGGCCAATTTTTACATTTGATTTTTGCAATTTTCTCATAGTGGCATGTAAATACACATTGGTGACAATAAGTTGGGTGCTTCCGTTAATCTTTAATATTGTCACTGTAGAGGTGTATCACTGTCAATATGCAGCCTTGGAGAGATAATTTTGCATGAATCAGTAAAATTCCTCCTAGCCCATTTGGCGCTAAGGAAGGGAAATGAGCTTCAATTTTCAAAAACTGATAATCAATTATATTACAATGAATGGATCCCACCCTCTAGAACAACAGATCTGAAATGTGCAACTTGCTTCTGCCACTGAAAGCAAACATTTTTAGCGGAGCTGCAGAAAATAATTTATGAACATCCTGATGAAGAACTTGCAATTGGACCCTCATTAGTATCCCTGTGAACACACCTGTCAGCCCAAGAGAACAGCAGAAAATGTGAACCTTGATTAATAAATCTACTGATTAAGGGTTATGAATAACATGAAATATTCATGCTTCTCCCCCTCCCCCGGCCCATCTTTCAAAACCTGCTTCTGAAATGTGCATCAATATCAAGCTGTGGCCAAAAGAAGTCTACACTCTAGAGTTATTTGAGAAGAAAAAACATATTAGAGGTATAACTTCATCTTGCAAAAAAAATTAGGCATCATGCATATTCAGAGAGGCTATGGGCTCAACAGCAGAGTATCTGGTAGTGATGCAGAAGAACCTGAGCTCAATTTCTGCCTTCTCCGATTCAAGGGTACTAGGAGAGAGAGAGAACTTTCCACATCACCAGCAAAAGGAAGAGCTGTGGCTTAGTGGAAAAGTTTTTGCTTTGCATACAGAAGGTCCCAGGTTCAATCCGTGGCAAGCACCAGATAAAAAAATCAGGTGGCTCTGATTCAATATAAGGCAGCTTTGTGTTGTTCAGCAGCAAGTAGAGATGCTCATCCTTTTGTGTGTTCAGAGCATATCACAATAGTATTTTGCAAATATGCTCCGATTTATTGATGAACAGATCGAGTAATCACCAAGCCATTCAACCGAGTTCACTGGGCAGCTGCACATTTAGCACAACAGCTTGCATGATTGTGCACTGTTTAACATAGGCATGGCTTAGCAAAAGGCTGTAGAGATCATATTTTCCCTATGCAAGTAGTTAGAAGAATCTGTTCCCCACCCCAGTCACTCACGTGCCCTATGTCATGCACACAACAGTACTCAGTAATTTTTGTTCCAGAAATTTATCTGGGGTCATCATCACCTTGGGTTTCTTTAAAGAAGCTGTAACTCTCAATTAATGAAGGAGGATTTAGTTTTCCTGATCTTAGTTCAGGCGTATTTGTTAATTTGTAGAAATTATTAGTATCAGTCCTCTCAGATTATCAATCTTGGGCTCTCTTGGAGGCTTCTTGTTTGAAGCTACTCTTTTTTTTTTTAATAAACAACTTTTATTAATTATAAAACAGAAACAATAACAATAAACATTAAATAGCAAATACATGGAGTAATATATTGGTTATACAAGATTGCAGGTTTAGAAGAAAAACATTTAAAACACTTGCTTACTATAATTTGTAGTTCATATACCACAAGAATAAGTCACAGTATATTGGTATAGTTGGTTTAGTTCATAGTGCTAGACTTTCAATATATCTTGGTATAGATAGTTGGGAGGAAGTGTTTCAGTTTCGTCAATGAAATTTAAGAAAGACCACCATTTTTCATAATAGTTAGATGTTGAGGAATTAGCCGATAAATTGTCTGTTATTTTATCTATAATGAGCTGGCCCCACACTCTGGAGTACCAATGGTTCAAGGATGGTGGAGACTGGTTTTTCCAAAAATATGCTATTGATGATTTTGCTATGGCAAGTAGATTAGTAATTAAATCTCGTTGAGGCGTTGGCACGTTTACCCCTTGCCATAGATTCAAAAAAATTAATTGGGGCTCCAGGGGCATGTTGTAGTTCGTTATTAATTTTATTTGCTTTAGTATCTCCTCCCAGAATGTTTTGATTTGGGGGCACTGCCACCAAAGGTGGGCAAATGTGCCTATACTTCCGCATTTTTTCCAACACATGGGTGAGTATTTTGATGTGATGACAGATAGCTTTTTAGGGGTTAGGTACCAACGTGTTAGAATTTTAAATGATGGTAATTTTATATTTATTGCTTTTGAGTTTAGAGTGGGAGATGACCAGATTTCTTTCCATTGATCTCGAGAGATTTGCAAATCACAATCCTGTTGCCAATTTTTTTGATATGCATATTGTTTTGGCTTGTGAAGCTGTATAATGAATGATTGTATATATTTTTGAGATCAGCCCTCTTTTACAGTGAGTATTCATGTCTAAAAGTTCTTCAAAGTGCGTTTTTGGAGCCAGTGTTATGTCTTTTAGGTGTATTTTGTTTATCATGTTGGTTAGTTGTAGGTATGTAAACCAGGGGATAGAAGTGTTCGGTTTCTTTTCTAGGTCAGTTTTTGTTACAAGGTCCATGGTTGTTGTTATGTCTAAAAGGCGTATATTTCTTAAGAATGCCCATTGCTTACTATTTAGAAAGTTTTATCCTGGTGGAAACCATTCTTGGAAGAGAATAGCCGAGTACCGTGACATTGGTGGGAACAGTTTGTCTTTGTAATGATCCCATAATTTTAATAGGCCTGTCCAAAATGTGTTATTGTCAGTTTGAATAGGTCTGAGGCGCTTTTTGCACCATAATATTTCGTGGGTCAGCAAAGGGGAGTGTACTGTTTCTAATACTTGTGACCAGATTGTTTCCTCCTTAGATCTTAGAATTTGTAGTATGATGGAAAGGTGGATTGAGTGTGCATACAATTCAATGTCTGGATATTTAAAACCCCCATTATGAGGGCATTGTTGCAGTATATGAAAAGCGATTCTGGGTCGCTTGTGATTCCATAAAAAATTATTAAAGGTTGTTTGCCATTGTCTCAGCGTTTTTTGTGGTATCGATACAGGGATGGTGCGAAATAGAAAAATCATTTTGGGAAGTAAAAAAGATTTGATCAAGTGATATCTGGAGTACCAACTATGCTGTTGTTTACTCCATGTCTGTATTAGTTTCTTTATTTCTTGAATTGTTTGCATATGGTTATATTTCGGTAGGTGGTCCAAATTAGCTGGGATGTTAGTTCCCAAATAAGGAAGAAATTTAGTGTTCCATTGGAATTTGAAGTTTGAAGAGAGCTTGATTTTATTTGCTTGCGAGAGATTGATTGGCATAAGTATTGATTTTTGTATGTTGACTCTCAGGCCTGAGATATGTGAAAATGCATCAAGAGTTTTTTGTAGCTGTGGTAATGAAGTATCTGGTTGTGTGATGTAGAGAAGCATATCATCTGCAAACATGCTTAGTTTGTATGATTTAGATGCAATTTTGACACCATGAATTAGTGGATCATTTCGTATTTCGTTAGCCAAAGGCTCTAGTGCTATCACAAATAAAAGTGGTGACAGTGGGCACCCTTGTCTAGTTCCCCTTGTAAGATTTATTTCCAACGATGATGTATTATTTACCTGTACTTTAGCTGTAGCTTGTGAATAAATGACTTGAAGGGCTTGGCAGAATCTGGGACCGAAGTTCATATGTTGCAGCAAGTAGCGTAGGTATATTGTTTCCAGGGTATCGAAGGCTTTTTGTATGTCCAATGATGCTAGTATTAAATCTGATTTTTTGTTTTTATAAGTGGAAATTATGTTTAGGGTTTTGTGGATATTGTCCGTTATGTCTCTCTCAGCGATAAAACCGGACTGATCTGGATGAATATAATCTTTTATTATTGAGCTGAGACGTTGGGTCATAATGGCTGTTAAAATTTTATAATCTTGATTGAGAAGTGAAATGGGACGGTATGAAGCTGGATTAAGGTGGTTCCTACCTGGTTTCGGAATAACGATTATATTTGCTTCTTTCCATGAGGGAGATTGATTGTTGGTATTTAATAGATAATTGCATGCTTCAGTTAGTGGTTGGATTATGGTTGTGCAAAATTTTTTATAAAATTCCAGGGGGAAACCATCGGGACCTGCTGATTTGTTGTTTTTTAAACCCTTAATTGTTGATTGTAATTCCATGTGAGAAATTGGGTTATTTAACAGATGACGGTGTTCCTCTTTTAGTTGTTTGATGAGCTTTGAGTTAGCTAAGAATTTTTGTATTTCATTAATAGGGGGGTTAGATGAGGTATACAGTTTAGTGTAGAAATCCTTAAAGCAACATGTAATATCTGTTGATTTGTGAAATATGTTTCCTTTTTTGTCTTGAATTGCTTTAATGATGTTAGATGCCTTTTTATCTTTTACTTTCCATGCTAGTAGTTTTAGCTGTTTAGGAGAGTGAAACCAAAATTTTTGTTTTAGGTACAATAAGTTTTTTTGGATTTGGTTAGTTTCTATGGTCTCTAGAAGTTTGCGTTCGTGTAATAGTTTGCGGTAAATCTTGTTGCTTCCTGTTTTTTGTGTTGTTTTTCCAGAGAAGAGATATTGTCCAATATTGACTTTTTTTGTAGTTGTTTTGCTTTGTTTACATGGGCTGAGATTGATATCAATTGCCTTCTTAGGACTGCTTTGAGAGTGTCCCATCTAATGTGGGAGAGTATCTCCGGTGAGTTGTTAATTTGTAGGTAGTCTGTAATAGACTTTTCAATTTTTTGGAGCTACTCTTTGAATGGAGTGTATTAGGGTCTATTTACATTAAAATGGATGCCGTCCCTCCTGCAATTTCTGCAGTTAGAGAAGTATGGCACATAGTATCACAATAATATCAATTTTACCCATTCTTACATGCTAAATTAACATTATGGGCCAATCCACATCTAAAAATTGGGAGGAAATCTATTTTATGGGAGGTTTGACAGATAGGGGGAGTTTTACTTCAGATCAATTGATAGGCTATAATTTTTGTCATTTTCTCGACTGAGGTCTACGTAGGTATGATTTGCCACTTTTTGCTGAATGGTGATATTTACAATTTCAACATTTGTTGGTATTCAGATATGGACCTGCAGCTTGGGGTGTTTCAGAATCTCCCTCCCTCTTGGGAACCCTTATTGGATCATCACAGAAAATAAAACCTACAATATTTGTTAATAAATACTTGATGTTGGTTAATAGGTATGATATGCAGAGACTCAGACATGACTGGAATAGTGAGTTAGATATGCCAGTTCTTCCAAAACAAGTGGACATGGCTTTAGGCCTTATACCTGTTCTTCTCTGATCTTAACCTGCAAATTATTCAGCCAAAAATTATGTTTAGGGCACATTGAACACCATAGCACTTTTTAAGTAAGAAATTAAGTACAGTGGTTGATTGTTGGTGTTGTAACTTACAAGATATGTCTCTTAAACATATGCTTTGGACACATCAGTTATTTGATCCTTTGGGGATGAAGTCATTAGTCACCTTAATTTTGTATTATAACAGTCATTTATGTTTGAGGATGTTTACATACTTGTAAACTATTTGCCTGTCCCTTGGAACTAACTAATGGGCAACAGAAATGGACCCTCCATGCCCTCACAGTTGCTAAAATACTTATACTATAGCATCGGAAGGACAAAAACTCATTTTCCATAACTCATTGGATTGGGGACCTTATAAACTTATCACCATTTGAATGTATAACACAGAGATGGCAATTGCGTATGGACTTATTTTTAGATATTTAGAGACCTTTATGGAAGCTTAATGCACACATGGGTAAGGTTTTGCAAAGTTGTTTGCATGGTAACCACAATAACACTTTAATCAGTTCAATGACGAATGGTTGGAAGTAGCACAGAGAAAGTGCACTGTTATCTTGCCAATGCCACTGGATGCAGCTGAAAACTTTTTTACTGCTTCCACTCAGTGCAGCACCTCATTTGCATAGCATGTTTCTACAGGGCTCCTCTCCACATATTCTGCCTCCTGAATCTGTTTCACCAAGATATCATGCCCATCTGTTTATTAGGCCTGGAGATCAGCCAACTTAGTACAACTAGCAAAAAAGTTACTAAGTATCCATCAAACAGACCATAAGGAGTTCAGGACATTTTTGCAACACTAACTAATTCTGAGATAGGCTCACTACAACCAATGCCATTGCGTATAATAACATCATTTGGCAAACTTATTTGTGACAAAGATCGTGGATCATGACATCTCTAGCAGCAAGCAGTATGAGATCTGGCAGGAATAGTGTTCTTGTGCCCAGTTCACCTGCTGCTCACTCTTAAAGCACAGGAATGACAGTGACTGCACTAGCTTCTCCATGACTTGTACCCTTCATATCCCATTCTTTTTCCTAGATTAGCTGCTCAGTAAAACTGCAGCAAGGTTCTGGAGGGAAAGCAAAAAAATCCTTTAAAGGGACAGAATGGGGGAGCTTAAACTCCACTTTTTCTCCATAATGGCTACAGGTAGAGCATGGATACTATGCCCGTATCCATCCCACAGTTCCTCCTTTTAATTGGATCATGGGAGGTTTTCCGCTGATCCAGTTTAAAGGGGAAAGCCCCAGGAAGCCTAAGAGTCATGCTCAGAATGAGCACAAATTGTCATGTCAGTGCTCCTATTTAATTTGGGGACTGTTTTGTATTCCACGCTTCCCAAATTTCTCCTAATGAATATGTATGCTCACAGGTACCCACTTCCTTTTTGTAACATAATAAATGCAATACTGTAATACTGTACTTGACATATAAATAAATACTCCAACTCTATTAAATCAGATAGCAATTTTCCCCAGGCCAATTTAGCTAGGGATCCTGATGGTGTTTTGCCATTTTCTCAGCATGGAAGTATCACTCGGCGTGTGTGGGGGAGATATTTGTGAATTTCTTGCATTGTGCTGGGGGTTGGACTAGATGACCCTAGAGGTTCCTTCCAACCCTGTGATTCTATGATTCTATTATTCTAATTACCTATTACATACAACTCCCATTACATATTACTAAGAAAAATGAAAGACTTGATGGGAAGAAGAAAAGAAAATGTTTTTATGTTCTGTATATTATATGTTATGTTCCATATATCCAAATGTTTTTATGTTTCATTTGTTGTATGTTATATTCCATATATCTCCAATGTTATTGCCACAAATTAAGGAAAAGAGTATTTTCTCTTTATATTTCCATTTAACATTAATACCTTTCGGACCCTAATTTTGCCCTTATTTCAAAGATGATGGCTATTATCCCTTTTCCTGGCCAGAGAGAGACAAAACAAAATTGTTCAGGAGGCCATTTTTAATATCATGAGGTACAACAGAATGGTTCAGAAAGGGGCTTTTATAAAAGGAACAGGGTTTTATTCTATTTATTATATGTATTATCTTTCTTGCAGAAGACTGCATTGTCTTCCATTTGTAATTCCATTTTCTGTATTATTTATGTTATATTATGTCTGATACTTTTTTGCATATTTTCTCTTTTTTTAACCCTAGTCCTATTGCAGTGTTTATTTGATGTCTCATGGTATCTGATTTTATTGCTTTATATTGTCTGATGAGTCTCAGTGAAAAAGGGGAGCTATAAATGAAGCAAATAAATTAATTACTACTTGGGCAAGGCTAGAGATTAACAATTTGAAGGTTGGAATATAACCAAAGATAGGTCTAAGGTTTCCTGTAACTACCATTTGCGATTTTATTTGCAAGATGGTCCAATACAGCTTTCAGGATTAGGACTGTTCTATTTTCAACTATTCTTATATGAGTAATTAAACAGATGTTACAAAAATATCATAAGCATCCAGTATTCTCCCTCACTCCCTGAAATGACTGCATAAAAACTGATTTTCAAACTTTTTTCCACTGTTAAGATTTGCACAAGATAGTAAAAAATTGGTTTCAGGCTTCAATTACACTTTTGACCAGGATCCAAAGTAACTTGCACATGCAATCAAAAGACATACACTGAGAGCCAAACTAAAGTGATGTTACAGATCTATGATTGGTATTGTAACAAGCAATTTGACACGTAAAAAGCAGGGGGCCCAAGCTGAAATTGGGCCATGGCATTAAAGAAGGGAGAACTTTCCTTCTCTCCCAGGCTGTTTACTCAATTAAAAACAATTAGGGCTGGTGATGTTAGTTATAGGGAATGTTCCTGCCATAAGGATAAGGGCCGTTAAAGTTTTGGGTGCAAAAGAGCCAGGGGGGTGTCAGGGAGAAGCTAGGTTTAGCTAGACAGAAGAAAGAATGAAATCATCTCAGTTCCCAAGAAAGATACATTTCAAGCTGGCCGCAGCTAGCCTTCAAGGACACTTCTGGAGGAGGTGGGGAAAGAGAAAGTAAATATTTGTAAGATAACCTACTGCCTTAACATCAATAAGAAACTTCTCATGCCCTCATAGGGCCAGTACATAACACATAATACATTCATGGCAGATAAGAACACAGAATATATTCATGGCAGATAAGCAGACAGGCATAGTATCCTTCATCCAGCATGTCCAGATTCTTTCATAACTAAAATAAAAAAATGGACTCCCCCCATCATTACCTGTAGCCAATGAAAAGCAGCTGGCATTTACAAATGCCTTCAAAGCTTCTACTGTTTTTGAAGTTGAAGAAGCTGCCCTTTTTATTGTAGTCCTTAGAAACTTTTTTCTACATATCCCAAAGGAAATAGAAGGTTTTACTGTTAACATAAGTTCAGCATACATGACACAGACTTGTCAGACAGAAAAAAGATCTTGCTAATGGAGAAAAACATCCATCAGGTTTGAGCAGCTTGCTTCTGCACTTTGATGGTTAAATGGAGAAATATCCATGTTGTTAGACTCTCATCTTTTTTCTAAATTTTTAACTATGAGATTAAATATTAATCATGATATAGGGGAGGTTCTTTCTTTCAGACATTCCAGACTGCATCTCATATCCATATAGCAGTTCTCCCACACAGATGAAAAGGTTCAGGGGAACACAGCCTCTAGGGTGTTGATTAGTAATGAAATACATTCTTTGCCTTACTGCTTTCAACATTTTGTTCCCAATTAGAGCACTTGCTTTCCTGGGAAAAACAATAAAGTGGAGGGGACCCCTGTTTTCTATTACCTGGTGAGATAAACTAAAATGTTTTGAGATTTCTTAATAAAAATGTGAAATATTAGACAATTAACAAAATGGGTTGTGAAAGTGCTGATGAATGACAATGAAATTATAATTGAGAAAAGTCCTGATTTAACCTGGTCACATATTAGAAGTAGAGACATTAAAGAGACACAAACTTTGTGGGTCTTTCTTGCAGATCCTGCATTCAGACAATAGCATGGAATACTCGTCACACTCTATGGAGCAACTGTGGAGAGAGGAAGGCATCCAGCACCAGACCACCATTGCCTACAAACATTGCCTACAACCCAGAGCAAAATAGAGTGGCTGAAAGAAAAAAAAATAGGAAGCTACACCATTTTTAGGCATGGTAAGATGCATGTTGCATGATTCACAGCTACTTAACCAATTTGAGGAAGAAAGGACCCCAAACGGAGGCACAGCATAGCACAATAATGGCGGACTCCTAGGAACGGAGCTCTGACCCCTGATTCCCTGCTGAAGCTAAAAGAAAGCATCCAGTGATGAGCCAACTTAAAAGTAAAGATGGGGAAAGTTGGTGGAGGAGAGAGCAAGGCCTCTAACCCACCTACCTCATTGCTGAAGTAATTTCTAGCACCAGTAGAAGCTTTAAATAGCAAAGCAGCAGAGCAGTCGGTGCAACCTAAAATGGCCACCACAAAAACTGCAGATGACACAGAAGAATTGCAAGCCTTGGAGAATGAGCTTAAAGAAGCTTTGGAGAAAATGGAAGAAAAAATAGTTTCCAGAATTGAGAACCTGTTTAAGCCAGTGACTGAGCAACTTAAATAGATCAAGGATTCCCTCCAACAAGTGCACAAATGGCTGAAACTTCTATGGAGCTGGAGGTTACACTCCAGGAAGAGTTACGTACTCTACAATCTAGCGACAAAAAAATAAAAAACAAAGTAAGAGATCTGGAAAATAAAACTAGATATAATAATATTAAACTGAGAGGGTTTGATTAAGCTGAGGAAGGCACTATGGACTTCCTGGCAGGGAGGTTGGCCCATGAGCTAAATTTGGAAGAAGGAGTTACTCCTTTAATTGAAAGAGTCAACAGAGAGGGCTTTGTGAAAAACCCAAATTCCAAGCAACAAAGAGATATAGTGATGAGTAGGGGTGTGCAAAGGCACCTAGGTTCGGCTTTCCCAATTCGGGTATACCCGAAACAAGAAGCCGATTCGGGAATGGCGATTTGGGATGATTTGGGGTGATTCGGGACAGCTTTTTCAATGGGAAAAAGCCTCCCCAGGCTTCTCTGAAGCCCGGGGGAGGCATTTTCCCACCGAATCAACCCAAAATTGGTGGGGGCCTTCCTCTAACTCCCCTCTAACACCCCCCTACGTTTCAGACCGATTGGACTTTGGGGGGCAATGTTATGGCCCCCCTAACCAGGTCCCCCTATCCTCGCCTAAATAAAGGGCATAGCTTTAAGTTGCTGCTGCTGATCTTCATTCATTTTTTCCTATGGGGAAAAAATGAAGAGGCAGGCTTCCTTTGCCAGGGGTGGCATTTTGCATGCAAAATGCACCCCTACCCTCAGGGGCCCTTCTCCCACCTTTCCTGCCACCCCCCACCAAGGCTCAGCCTGCTCCCACTTGTGGGGGGGGGGCATTTCATGGCCTCCCCAAGTAGGTGCTCTTTTCTCTACTACTTACAGCTGGGGGAGGCTTGTCTTGCCAGGGGTGGCATTTTGCATGCAAAATGCCCCCCCAACCCTCAGGGGCCCTTCTCCCACCTTTCCTCCCTCCCCCCATCAAGGCACAGCCAGCTCCCACTTGGGGGGGGCATTTCATGGCCTCCCCAAGTAGGTGCTCTCAGCCCCCAAAGTCCACCCCCTACAGCCCCACACATACCCAATACCCCCAGCTGCCACACAGACCCAAATTCCCACATTAGCTCCTCACAGACCCAAATCCACCCCCAGCAGCCCCACACCCATAACCCCAGGAACAGGCTGGCCAGCCCTCTCCCTTTGTTCCCTATGCTGGGAACTTCTAAACTCTCTTTCCCAGGGCAATTCCACACAGCCCAGGGGTGCCACAATGGTGGGCACACTTCTGAGTGCCAGCTTGTCCCTGGGAAAGAGCACCTGAACCACAGACACCCTCCCTCAAATTCCCCCACCACCTACAGAGATGGCTGTCCAGCCAGCCCCATTGTTCCCTATGATGGGAACCAACTGCACAACAAAGAATAAAACAAGAACAACACAAAATAAAGTTTTTAAAAAATTATTTTCTCCCTTTCAAAGTACAAGTAGGCAAAGCATTATGACACATTACACCAGCAGTCCCCCAAACAGAAAAATTAACACAACTCACTTAACATCAGAGAATCACAAAAACACAATTCCTGTCAAAAACACTTTATTTCTTGAACAGCTTTAGGTTACACAGCAGGGGGGGGGACACACACCAAAAGGCATTCCAGCATTCCACCTCACAAAAATAACACAACTCACTTAACATCAGAGAATCACAAAAACAATTCCTGTCAAAAACACTTTATTTCTTGAACAGCTTTAGGTTACACAGCAGGGGGGGGGCACACCAAAGGGCATGGCAGCAGTATCTTACACAAAAATAACACAACTCACTTCACATTAAAGAATCACCCCAAAAATTGCTGTCAAAAGCACTTTATTTCTTTAACTGCTTTAGGTTACACAGTAGGAAGGCACAACAGGGCATGAAAGCAGTGTACTACACAAAAATAACAACTCACTTCACATCAGAGAATCACCCAAACACAATTGCTGTCAAAAACGGTGAAGTGGGTTGTATTATTTTGTGTAGTACACTGCTATCATGCCCTGTTATGCCCTCCTACTGTGTAACCTAAAGCAGTTAAAGAAATAAAGTGTTTTTGACAGGAATTTTGTTTTTGTGATTCTCTGATGTTAAGTGAGAGTTGTGTTATTTTTCTGTGTGGGGGACTGCGGGTGTAATGTGTCATAATGCTTTGCCTACTTGTACTTTGAAAGGGAGAAAATAATTTTTTAAAAACTGTATTTTGTATTGTTCATGTTTTATTCTTTGTTGTGCAGTTGGTTCCCATCATAGGGAACAATGGGGAGGATGGCCAGCCATCTCTGTAGGTGGTGGGGGTCCAGGGGGTGGTTGTCTGTGTGTCAGGTCAGGTGCTCTTTCCCAAGGACAAGTTGGCACTCAGAAGTTTGCCCACCATTGTGGCACCCCTGGGCTGTGTGGAATTGCCCTGGGAAAGAGAGTTTAGAAGTTCCCATCATAGGGAACAAAGGGAGAGGGCTGGCCAGCCTGTTCCTGGGGTTATGGGTGTAGGGCTGCTGGGGGTGGATTTTGGTCCGTGAGGGGCTAATGTGGGGATTTGGGTCTGTGTGTGGCAGCTGGGGGGGAATTGGGTTTGTGTGGGGCTGTAGGGGGTGGACTTTGGGGGCTGAGAGCACCTACTTGGGGAGGCCATGAAATGCCCCCCCAAGTGGGAGCTGGATGAGCCTTGGTGGGTGTGGGAGGAAAGGTGGGAGAAGGGCCCCTGAGGGTTGGGGGGCATTTTGCATGCAAAATGCCACCCCTGGCAAGACAAGCCTCCCCCAGCTGTAAGTAGTAGAGAAAAGAGCACCTACTTAGGGAGGCCATGAAATGCCCCCCCAAGTGGGAGCAGGCTGAGCCTTGGTGGGGGTGGGAGGAAAGGTGGGAGAACGGCCCCTGAGAGTTGGGGGGCATTTTGCATGCAAAATGCCACCCCTGGCAAAGGAAGCCTGCCTCTTTATTTTTTCCCCATAGGAAATAATGGAGATCAGCAGCAGCAAGCACAAAATAGGAGATTAGCAGCAGCAACCTAAAGCTATGCCCTTTTATAGGCGAGGATAGGGGGACTTGGTTTGGGGGGCCATAACATGGCCCCCAAAGTCCGATCTGTCTGAAACTTGGGTCGTTGTTAGAGGGGAGTTAGAGGAAGGCCCCCATCAATTTTGGGTTGATTCGGTGGGAAAATGCCTCCCCCAGGCTTCAGAGAAGCCTGGGGGAGGCTTTTTCCCATTGAAAAAGCTTTCCCGATTCGCCCCAAATCGCCCCGAATCGATTCAGGGCATGCCGATTCGGGATTCCACGAATCGATTCGGGATTCCCTGAATCACCCTGAATCAGGGTGATTCGGGATTTTTTCAGGATTCGGATTCCCGAACTGCATACCCCTAGTGATGAGATTTCTGGACTCCAGAAGTAAAGAGAAAATAATGAAGATAGCATGGTCAAGAGGCTTCCTTTTATATAAAAGCAAAATAATCCTGGTGTTTCAAGACCTCTCCAATGATAATCAAAATCAAGAGGGATGGCCAATTATTATTTAAGAATTTAAGCTTTGAGTTTAAGGACATAGATCCCAAAAGTAGATACATATTTCTTAAAGGGAATATTGAATCAATAAAACTCACAATAGCCTCCTTATACGCTCCTAACAACAACCAAAAACTATTTATGAGAGAAATCCTAACCAAATTAAAGTGATTTCAAGAAAGAGAGCTATCAATTAGCGGTGATTTGAATTTAATTGTAAACCAAGACCTAGATTGAACAACTAATTCTAAAACTACTCACAAAAATCCTCCAAAAATAAGACAATCAAATTTGGGGAAAACTGCTGAAGAATTTGATCTTGTGCATGTGTGGAGGCATTACCACCCAGAAGAGAGAGATTACACATACTTCTCTTCCCGAATTGAGATATATACTAGAATAGATAATATGTTTTCATCCAAAAGCTCTATTAAAACAAATTTCTTCCTCTGAGATAGGGATAAAAATGTGAACTGATCACTCGTGGGTTGACTGCCACTTATATTTATCAGACCAAAGAGAAAAGAGAAGACCAAATTGGACTTTGAACAAAACCCTTTTATTGGATAACCAAACATATAAGGAGTTGAATTAGAAATAAATTTTATTAGAGACACTCAAGTCCAAATTCAATGAAACTCAAAAACGATATTGGATAACCTTACTAAATTTTACTAAAATGTATATTTATCAGATGAACCAAAACAGGAAGATTTATATGAATAGCTAAAATGTGCAGGTATCAAGAACAAACTGACCAAAGTATACGAGGATTTATGAACCAACCAATCAGAGTTCAAGAGGTTATAGATATTATCAAAACTTTTAAAAATAATAAAACTCCAGGCATAGATGCATAAACGGCAGAATACTATAAAAATATGCACATTTAATAGGTGGACCACTAACTGAAATGTGCAATCAGATAATGGAAAAAAGGAACTATTCCCCCTTCCTGGACAGAATCATACATGATTGTAATACCTAAGCCAGGCAAGGATGCAACCAACCCAACTTCTTATTGTCCCATCACACTGCTAAATCGATACCAAAATGTTCATATCTATATTAACCACAAGATTGAATAAAATTATTATCAATTAAATACATACAGATCAGGCTGGATTTATTCCCAATAGATAAATGACTGACAATATTAGCAAACCATTGGACATCATAAATTTTGGCAAAAAATCTAATCTAACATCTCTAATATTAGCACTTGACATCAAAAAGGCCTTTGACTAGATGGAAATAAATTATTTAAAAATTATATTACAAGAAATGGGATTTGGAATTAATTTTCTAAGATCAATACACTCACTATATGCCTCCCCAACTTCCCAAATAAAAATGAATGGAGTAATAGCAGAAAAAAATAATCTTTTAAGAGGCATGAGGCAAGAGTTCCCACTTTCCCCATTATTATTTGCAATTGTGATTGAACCCCTGGCTGAACATATCAGAAATTACCCACATATCATAGGAATTGGCATAGGAAATAAGGAATTTAAAATCTTGTTGTTTGCAGATGACATGATATCATACCTGTCAGAACCACGAATTTCCCTTAGAGCATTGGATGAAACAACCATGGAATTTGCTAAGGTCTCGGATTTGTCTATCTACCAGAATACAAGTGAATTATTCCCTATAAATTTAACAGAAGAACAAGAAAATCTAATTAAGAGTCAGTACCAATTTAAAGGGGGGCAAAACAAGTGGAAATATCTGGAATCAATGTCACTATTGACCTACAGGACATAATGAAAAGTAATTATATAGAGCTAAATCAAATGCTATCTTCACTATTTAAAAACTGGAACATAGCAAATTTGACATTATTAGAAAGAATTAATATTATTAAATCACAAGTGTTCCCTACATTTTTATTTTTATTCATGGCTTTACTACTATCAACTCCCCAAAAAAAACTTATAAAAATTAGCAAATCCTAAAAATAACAAAATTTATATGGAATAATAAAAAAAAACAATAATTTCTTTTGCAACTCTCAAAAGACCATCCCATCTGGGTGGCATGGATATACCAGACTTTAAGCTATATTATGAAGCAGCCCACTTGATGTTAATGAACACCTCCATAGTAACAGATTGGAAAGAAATATAACAAATCTATATAGAAAACAAGTGTTTTCATGAAAGCATATGGAACAAATATTTAGAAAGGCCAAATTCTAAAGCAGAAAACCAGTTCCTTAGCACCAACTTGAAAGTTTGGGGTGCCAATAGAACCAGATTAGCACCAAGTCTCATTCTTTGTGGGCCAGACCTGATTTAAATTGGCAGAGAATAAACACTCATTTAAATGGTGGAAACAAAACAATAAAATAAGATTAATTGATATAATTTGTAAAGGCAGGTTTTGGGAGGAAAAGCAAATAGAAAAAGACTCCCAATTAAAAATACCTTGGTTTGAATATTTACAAATTAAACACCTAATAGAAGACAGACAAATCAGTGACAGTATGAAACACGTCATTACAATCTTTGAAAGATTAATAAAAATGAATACAGAAGTCAAAAAAGATTAATATCTAAATTATACAATTTATTGATAGCGCTCAAACAAAAAAAACAAGCTATTATTTTATCAGTAAATTTGGCAGAAAGAGTACAATTTTAACACCTCTAAGGAAAATTGGAAAGAAATCTGACAGTCACATACTTTACACCCAATATTCTTAAGGTCAAGCTGCTAACAATAAAGATTTTAACCCACTGGTATATGACATCTCTTAAAATACACCACATAAATCATATATATTCACCTGAATTCTGGAAGAACTGTGGGGAAATAGGAAGTTTCATGCATTGTTGGTGGGATTGTAGGCATATATAAAACTTTTGGAATTCAGCAATAAAGGCTATAAAATATTATGGGATATGAGGTACCTGTGAGACCAGAAACAGTGCTATTGAACTATTGGAATGACTTGTCAATTCCAAAGATTAGGAAAAATCCAATTTCAATGCTGCTGTCAATAGCTATGTCTGTTATAACTTCTAACTGGAAATCCAACAATCCGCCATCAATTACAACTTGACATAGCTATTTATGGGATTATTTCATAATGGAAAAGCTAGCTAATCATATCACACAATTAGAAACTTCAAGATATAATGACAATTTCTTTAATCAATGGTTACCGGTCCTTGAATTCCTTGAACCAATGAATTTAACAATCTCAAATGTATTATTATAAAGCACTAATATTGTACTGAAGTCACTAAATGGCAAATGTAGATAACCTTCAAAATGTTATATCAAAATGTATATTATGTTAGTCTACTCCGTATACTTATTTATTGTTTAATGTTAAAATTGCAAGTTGTAGTTAAAGATTGTTCATTTGTATTATAAAAGTATTTTGAAAAAAATAAAAAATAAAAAATGTAAATAAAATACTTAACCAATTTTGGGGAGAAGCTGTAATAGCTGTGTACATATACACAGATTAGGCTACTAACAAAAGCCATTCACACTACAGCATATGAACTCTGGCATAGTCATAAACCAAGTGTGCAACACTTTAGAGTGTTTGGTAGCAACACACACATCCAAAAAAAGAAAAGGTCCAAGCTAGACGACAGGGCCTCAGAAGGAATGCTTGTAGGTTACTCAGCACAAAGCAAAGGTTATAGAATCATTGATCCATGCACCAACAAGACCATCATGTGCAGAGCCGTATACTTCAACAAAAGAGAGAAGGCTATACCTGCAGAGGGGGCCACCTCTGAAGTGAAGGTCCAGATCATGTTTCCAGAGGATATCTTGGTTGGCATCCCAGTAATGCCTAGTGCTTCACCTGACCATGAAGAACCACAGACTGCAAAGGGGGAGATCAACAACACACTCAACCTAGGTAATCAACTCACTCAACCAAAGGTATTTCAGCCCAGCTACTGTCCTACCTCACAAAAATGGCAGAAGTATCAGAACCAACATCATGGGATAAACTATCTTAGCACCCACCAGAGGAAACAGAGAAATGGAGACAAGTTGCACAGGAGGAAGCCCTGCACAGGAACAACACATGGACACTCACACAGCTACCTTGAAAGAGGAAGGCTGAGATGTGCAAGTGGGTCTTCAAGATAATCATAATGTTGTGCTCTGCTCTGAGCCCGCTTGGTGGGGGGGGGGGGGTGGACTAAAAATCTAATCTAATAAATAAATAATGCAGTAGGCAAAGATCAGCTGTACAAAGCCAGATTAGTTGCAAAAGGATACTCCCAGAAACATGGAGAGCACTTTGATTGAACACTTCTAGGGGAGATTTCCTATCTTGACTAGGGTTGTTATGGGGTGGTGAATTTCTTTTTCCAAAGTTCATTTTTGGTCTAACCATTGATTCCTCTTATTGTCTTCTTTCTCTTTTAAGGACGTGATTTCTCTTCCATTTCTCTTTGATTTTTCTTTGGTAACTTTAGCCCATGGAATTGTTATATGTTGCACATCACAATATGGTGCTCTAGCAGGGAGATAGGAAGGGTTAGGAAGACATTTCCTGCCTTTGAGCATCTATAGAGTGGAATTCTGAAATTTTGCATAACCGACCTTTCTGCTCCTCCTCTCTTCTAATTTTTCTTTGAGGAAAAGAATTACTGGATTTCAGGGAGAAACTGGGTAAAGAAGAATTAAGAGATTTTCTCTTAACAGCTCTAGATAAGTAATTACTCTGCCATATGTTCCAGGTGAGTTAGGTGCGGACTGTTCCAAGTGAAATTATAATCTGAGAAGCAGTTATTCACCACAAGATAGCTGCCCTCAGAAAAGTCAGTCAAAACCTTGCATTGACAGCATATGTCAATGGGAGTTGTCAAGTTTAGAAGAGGAGACAATCCAGTGATTAGCTGTAGCAAAGCAGAGAAAATATCTTTTTTCTGCTTTCTGCTGTCTTAGCATCACATACTTGTCATAGCTTAGCTACTTTTAGAAGCATGTAGTGTGCACTATAAAACAAGCACCCATTGAATGCTTTGCTTTTTAAATGCACTCACTTGTGTTGCTTTTGCAGTAGTTCTACACTTGCTTCATGTCAAAGATGCTGCATAAATTGAAGGACGCTCTCTGTTGACAATTAAAGGATGAGACATGACAAGCAGTGCTGTGGTGGCAGTTGTGTTCTGGGAGCATCAGTCCAAAATAGCAAAGAGTAAGGAATTACAAGAGCAGCTGTTATTGAGCTGTCTGTTAATCCTGAAGGAATTCATAGGACATTACTTGTTCTCACAGCTTGTTCTAAAACTGATGAGCAAACGTTACCATTTTTGTTGCTATTTTCTATTGTTTATATTTTGTCAGATTTGTTTATAATACATATGCATGCTGTCTGCATTTTATATGGTATAAGTTGGATCCCATGCAGTCTCTGTAAATGGAAGGGATTTCCATCAGCGGAGGAGGACTTCCTTTCCTCCCCCCTGTTCCACCGCAGCCCAAAATTCTCCCCCAATGCTCCTCCTGGAGTACACTGGAGTCCCCTCCAGAAACAGCACAAAATGGGAGTTGGAGATGTGCTGCAGAAGGGATGGTGATGAAACTTACCCCCTCCCTGTCCAGCCTTTCTCCTGGACTCACTAGTTCACCAGATACTGCCACCACCAAGTCATGGAACATCGTCAACATGCTTGCTGGCCTTTCTGTCCAAGAGGGCACAGCCTAGGCCTCCATGTGGCCAACAGAGCAGCTTTGAGAGTCCTGCATCACTGCTGACCAGACACAGGGGAAGTAACCACTAATTAGCTGGGGGAATAACAGGTGAGGAGAGGGACCAATTGGGTTGCAAGAACAAGCATGAGTACTAGTGGGAGGATTGGGGGGCAGGGCCATGGGGGACATGTGACCTCAGTGATGACAGCAACGTCATTACATCACTTCTGAGTACAACACAAAAATGAACATGGGTAGCTCTAAGAATCGTCAGAGACTCTATCGTTTTATCACAGAGTTTCTGGAGATTCCTGGAGCTACCTATTGTCATTTCCAATGACATGCTAGCATTTTTTTTTTCTTTATGGTAATTACTGGAAGATTGCCCACCATAAGGAAGCAGGGAAGTTTCAACACAATCTGGAAAAAGGAGGAGTGAGGCGAAAACATAGAAGGCTAGAGACATATATAATGATAATCAATATATCTATTTCTCAAATTGTCCCAATCAGGGGATACTTAAACCCAAAGATTTGGGCCGTGGACAGACAAGAGAAAAGCCTAAGGTTTGCAGAAAAATCTGAAAAGGGGAGGGGGGAGATTACTCCCTCCAAATGTAAAAGGTATGCCTGCAGCTTTATGAAATTGATGCCCTTAGTGGCTGTTGCTAGGCATCTACAACAGTATTCATGCCTTGGTTTCTGTCAGGAAAAGGATGGGGGAGGGTAAGAGACCTTTCATTTCTGGTGCTGCTTCTATCATTCTGAGGTTTTCTAATCCCCTAATTTTTTATTTTTTTTAGACTTAAGATTTTTCTGCTAACATGGAGTTTGCTCAGGTTTGTAGAAAGACATGTCTTGTCTGTTCATGACCCCAGTTTCTAGATGTAAGTTTCCACAAATGGGGCTACATTAAGAAGTAGTTATATTGATGGAGTTTGCAAATCAATTGAGAGTCTTGCTCTTCAATTGTCCTGATAGGGTCAAAGATATTGATCACAAGTAAATTTGCATAGTTGCATGCTATTAAATGTGAGATAATAATCAAATCTATTGTTCTGGCAAAGCTTACAGTATAAACTATATACAGATAATGTTACTGGTGTCATTATTTTCACAGGTGTTATGGATGGGCATGGGCACTGTAGAGATCCCATTCAAATGTAGAAGAAACTCAGTGATCTTCATCATCTCAAAAGCCTGGAATGAATGCAATGTTGTTCTTTCAGATAGGTTTAGTTTTCAAATTCAAGCCCCTGGAAACAACCACCTGGTTGGAAACAACCACCTAAATCACCTGGGCTGAGGCAAGAGCACATGGTGGTTAGCTGCTGTTTTTGTCTTTCTGCCTTTTGCCTTTCCTAGCTACTGTGTGAGAGGCTGAGGGTGAGTGGGCTCTGTGTGGCTTGCTGGGGAGTGGTTCTGGTTGGGTTCTGTGTGGGGCTGTTGGGGCATGAGTTAATTGCTGTTGTTTGCTGCTAGTTGCTGTTGCTCTTGGTTCCAAGCCCCGCCCCCTAATGTCCTGGGGCTCTGCTGGGCTAGGCATCAGAACCTTGTAATTATGGGTGACTTCAACTTCCCTGATGTGTGCTGGGAGACAGGGTCAGCAAAGCGTCATGAATCACGCAATTTCCTGACCTGCCTGGCCAATAACTTCCTTTTTCAAAAGGTGGAGGAAGCTACAAGGGGCTCGGCCATACTTGACTTGATATTAACCAACAGGGAAGAATTGATAGATGAGGTAAAGGTGGTGGGGAAGTGACCATGTCCTCCTTGAATTCCGGTTGCTGTGGGCGGCCAAGGAAGTTCGTAGCCAGACTCATAGGTTAGATTTTCGTAGGGCCAACTTCGATGAACTCAGAGGCTTGATGAGAGTCATTCCATGGGGGAGTGTGCTGGAAGGGAAAGGAGTGAGTGAAGGGTGGGCTCTTCTCGAACATAAGCTTTTGCAAGCTCAAGCCGTCACTATCCCAGCAAGACAGAAACATGGCAAGGGCTCCAAGAAACCGATGTGGATGTACAGAGAGCTCCGGAATAAGCTAAGGGAGAAAAAGGAAATGTTCAGGAAATGGAGAGAAGGACAGACGTCTAAAGAGGAATATATGAGGGTTACTAGGTACTGCAGATCAGCCATCAGAGAGGCCAAAGCTCAGTACGAGCTGGGTCTGGCCAGGAAGGCTTGCTACAATAAGAAAAACTTCTACAGATATGTGAGGAGCAAAGGCAAGGTAAAAGGCAATTGGACCACTGTTGGGAGTAGATGGAGAAACTCTGATGCAGGACAGAGAAAAAGCAGACAGGCTTAATGACTTTTTTGCCTCTGTTTTCTCCCTGAAGAACTCAGGCACATCTAGAGATAGTAGAAAATGTGACGGGACACCTGAGTGGCTAGTTAAGATTGACAGAGAGGTAGTGGAGAGGCATCTGGCTGCACTGCATGAATATAAATCCCCTGGGCCGGATGGGGTACACCCAAGACTGCTGAAAGAACTTTCTAGAGAACTTGCAGAACACCTGTCCACCATCTTCAAGGCCTCCTGGAGGACTGGGGATGTGCCACAAGATTGGAGAAGAGCAAATGTTATCCCAATCTTTAAGAAAGGGAAGAAGGATGACCCGGGAAACTACAGGCTGGTCAGTCTGACTTCTGTTGCTGGGAAGATATTAGAACAGATTTTAAAGGGATCAATCTGTAAGCATCTGATGGACTGCTCAGTGATCCGGTGAAGTCAGCATGGTTTTGTCCCTAACAGATCTTGCCAGACCAACCTGGTTTCCTTCTTTGATCGAGTGACCAGCTTACTGGATCAGGGGAACTCTGTTGACGTGATTTATTTGAATTTCAGTAAAGCTTTTGATAAGGTCCCTCATGACATTCTGATGGGCAAACTGGAAGACTGTGGAGTGTCCTATAGGACAGTTCGGTGGATAGGGAACTGGTTAGAGGACTGCACCCATAGAGTGGTGGTCAACAGTGTTTCATCAGATTGGAGGGAGGTGTCCAGTGGGGTGCTGCAGAGCTCGGCTTTGGGCTCAGTACTTTTCAATTTTTTTATCAATGATCTGGATGAAGGAGTGGAAAAGCTACTTATTAAATTTGCTGATGATACGAAATTGGGAGGAGTAGCAAACACCCAAGAAGATAGAATTAAAATTCAACAAGACCTGAATACTCTGGAGAAGTGGGCAGCTGTGAAGAGGATGCAAATCAACAAAGACACATGCACAGTATTACATCTGGGCCACAAAAATGGGAAGCACAAATATTGGATGGGGGATACACTTCTGGGTAGTAGTGTATGCAAAAGAGATCCTGGGGTAAAAGTGGACTGTAAATTAAATATGAGCAGTCAGTGTGATGCAGTGGCAAAAAAGGCCAATTCAATCCTGGGTTGTATCAAAGGGGCTATAGTGTCGAAATCGCAGGAGGTCATAGCCCCTCTCTATACTGCCTTGGTCAGGCTGCACCTGGAGTATTGTGTGCAGTTCTGGAAGCCTCACTTCAAAATGGATGTGGACAAAATCGAGAGGGTGCAGAGGAGAGCGACGAGGATGATCAGGGGTCTGGAGACAGAGCCCTACAAGGAAAGGCTGAAGGCCTTGAGAATGTTTAGTTTGGAGAAGAGGAGATTGAGGGGGGACATGATTTCTCTCTTTAAGTATTTGAAAGGCTGTCATTTGGAGGAGGGCAGGGAGCTGCTCCAGTTGGCAGCAGAGGGTAGGGCCCGAAACAATGGGCTTAAATTACATGCACAAAGGTACCGGCTGGATATTAGGAAGAACTTTCTCACGGTCAGAGTAGTTCAAAAGTGGAATCAGCTGCCTAGGGAGGTGGTGAGCTCCCCCTCACTGGCAGTTTTCAAGAAGAGGCTGGATGAATATTTGTCAGGAATGCTTTAGTCTGATCCTGCACTGGGCAGGGGATTGGACTAGATGGTCTGTATGGCCCCTTCCAACTCTATGATTCTATGAACCATAAGCAAACTTGACAAAATATGATAAGCTGAAGATAGATTATCAGGCCATAGATCCACATGACCAGCATTTAGAGCACCAACTCAATCAGAGGTGCCCCATATGCAGTTTGAGAAAAATGGTTCTTTGGGTTGAATTTTGACCTCCTTTTCCCTTTCACTTTTGTAAATAACAACCCCCCCAAAAAACACATAACTGGAAGTCTAGCTCTAAAAGTCCAAAGCCAATAAAGTGCTGACACTGTGGAGCTGTGATAGACTCCAGTGACAACTATTATGTTCTCAGCATTTTGTTAAGGGTCACACATTTCCTTCCAGCAGAACAGATGTAGGATACCAACTAGTTGGCAGTTGGATGGCACCACACTGACATTGGTGATGCACAATGGTAAGGTTCTTAGGACTGAACTAAAAGTCAACCAGCTCTATAAAGTATAGATTTCACCCCCCCCCCTCTTCTTAATGCCACTGCATGTTTGTATATAATAAACCAAGTGTTGGCAGACAGACTAGCATTTCCTTGCTGAATCCCTTCTCACAGAAACTAGATTTGGAGACAATAATCTGAAATGCACTGAACTGGATGTCCATCCATTCCCCAATCCCAATTGCACTGATCACTAGCTCACTGTATCAAAAGTCATTCCAAAGCTGTTTGAGCCAGGTATAGATAAGGCACATGGCTTTGATGCTCTAATATATATGGTAAACCATCTGCCTCCATCATCCTTTGAGTTTCTTGTTGCAGCTAGGTGGTGTGGCATAATTTTAAACACCCATAACATTCAAGGATGGCACTTTCCCATCTACTTAACAAGCACACATATGAGCATACAGATTTTCCTGGATAAGAAGCTGTCAATTAGAGAACCCTGAAAAACATGCAGAAAGATATAATGGAGATTAACATTCCTCTGTTACCTTCCAACTAAATAATGTTGTTAATTGGAAAGATATGCATCTGAATATGAATGCTCCATTGATATACCTGGAGGGATAGTATTATGTTTGGGGTAATATGGGTTGCTATAAAAGCACTGTTTTCTTTTTATCTGAGGTGGATGTTTCACACATGCAAGTCATTATTTTTCAGGAAAAAAATCAGAGTGCTTGATGAACGTGCTGTGAGTTCAACAGAAGCATGTAGATTCTATAAATTTGTCAGCAGTTCTAAAGACTTTTCCACTTTAATTGCATTGTGTATTTTTTTTAAAAAAGCACATACAATTTTTTTTGAAATACCATGTAGTGGTAGTAGAGTGGATTGCACCCTGTAGGCGATGTAGCCAGCAACCCAATGTATGAGATTTTAAAATAATTTTATATGAGAATCCATGCAGCCTGTAAAATGAGTCTCCTCAAAGGGTGCATATTTCACATATTTTACATTTACTCCCATTTTATTCAAAAAGTCAAATGTTTAGAGCAAAGCAAGCATTTCAGAAAAGGATCTCTGAGGAAATTAGAGTTTGAGTGTGTTTTGTTCTCTCCGTGTTTGTGTGTGGGTGAGAGAGAGAGAGAGAGAGAGAGAGAGAGAGAGAGAGAGAGAGAGAATCATTCACTGCAGGACACAAAAGATAAGGAGGATTACTCAGCTCAATGATTTGTAGTGCTGGGAATTGTGAAAGAGAATCCTTCATACATGTTGGAAAACTGGAACAAGCCATCTTTGGGGACACTACAAAACTGAACTCTCTCACTATGATTCTGTCTAATTCAAAAGGTTCTGTCTATTTCAAAAGAAAAACTTGCCTTCAGTACTTTCTTGTGGAGAATAATGGTCAATTTTACAAATAGATGAAACGACATGAGAGAAGATTGAATTGACTGAAATATGAAGTTAATATTGTAACGTATTTTACTTTATGATAATGTACAGATACTTTATATGCTAGTATATTAAATAAAATGTGACAAATTCTGAAATTCAAAAGTATCAAAATTCAATATAATTTGCTTTCATCAGGACTTAAATTTTAAGAACTGCAAGTTCTACTAACAAAGCTCAGCTGGATACCTGGTATTGAAAATGGGTCGAATTTATAGTTCACCTATCAAGATTCAACAGTATGGATGATAACAAATTCTTCTACTCTCAAGAGTAAATCAGCTGTTCCCCAAAATTCACATAAGCATGTGATCTCAAACTTGTATCAGACATTTATGGCTCCAATGTTCTTCTCGTGCTAAAAGGAAAATAAATATTTCTGCAATGATTTGAAAGAGAAATAGCAACCTTTAGTGCAATTATGTGTGAACAATTCACCTCTTACCCTTGCCAGAAAAGAATGGAAGTCAAAGCCAAGTCTTCTGAACTGGGCTGAGCTCCAGGATTTGAAAGTAAGCACAACTCTTCTAAAATCATTTGACATTACTGATACTTGAGTACAACAGAGGAAGTGTAAATTACCATATCACTTTTCACCCACATATTTGCTGATATGAAACAAACTGCCAAACTTAGAGAAAGCAAGATAAATGCATGCTCTTCGGAAAAATCAATTATGTTGGCAGGCCTCAGAACACTTATTAGGAAGTAGCCAATGTACTTAATTTTGAGTAATGTGATCAGAAGAATGTGTACATGAGATTAGCACGTAATATGTCCATCCCTGTTAAATTTTGCTAGTGTTATTGAAACTTACATTTTTTTTTTTTTTTAGTTCTCAAAATGATGCCAACAAGTGGTGGGAAGAAATGTGGGCTAGTCGTCAATGTTTGCTAGTCACCATGAACAAGTGTTCATGATATTTGTATAACCATAGATTACAAAGAATTTTAATCAGTTCAGCAATGGAAATGCTTGCTGGAGGAAAACTGTGTTTTTCCACTAGCAAAATGTTGTGGTTTATTACTTTGAGTCTGTAATTTCCTCACAACAGATGCACTAGCCAGAGGAACTATGAATGATCCCCAGCAACAGCTTTGCACATTTATTGTGTAATAAAAACAAGACTCAGAGAAAAACAAAGTCCAGTTGGCCACACTTGCTACCTTAGGAGTGATATGGGGGACGGGGTGGAATTTCTTTTTCAAAAAATTCACTTTTTGGATATGGCAATTGGCTCATCTTAATCTCCTTTCCTCTTTCAAAAAGGGAACCTTCTTTGACTTCTCATTAATTTATCATGAGGGCTTGTGGGGGGGAATGTAATAATGTACTCTTTGTTTCTGCCACATGATGGTGCTTTATGCACCCTTTTGTAATTTCAGCACTTTCAACTGTCCCTACCTCAAAGGGCTGTTGTGAGCATAAAAACAGAGCCAGTGTGGTATAGTGATTAGGATGTTGCACTGGGCAGGGGGTTGGACTAAATGGTCTGTATGGCCCCTTCCAACTCTATGATTCTATGATTCTATCTTGAACTGGATTGACTCCCAGCTTTGCCACAGAAGCTTCCTGGGTGACCTTGGGCCAGTCACACACTTTCAGCCTAATTGACCTCACAGGGTTTCTGTGAGGATAAAATGGAGGTGAATAGATTGATATAAGTTGCTGAGAGGAAAGGCAACAGTGAGAAGGAGGGTGGAAAATATCTCGTACGTTACATAATTCGGTAGGGTGGGGGTGGGATTAAGAAGCTTCTGAGCTATCAGAGAGATAGTATACATGACTTGTAATCAAATCTTTTTTTTCACAGTAGCCCCAAGGATTCAGTACTCAGGGGCACCTGCATTTTGATCCTCATCTTGTCTCATCATAGTCCTAGAAATAAAAGATGGAGTCTGTATTAAACCAATATCAAACAGCAGTGAGTCATACCAAGGGTGCAATGGAATGCAAGGGTGCTCATTCATCAGTCATGCAAACCCGATCCTAAGAGGGATTATACTGGATGGCCATCTCTTTTTTCAGGAGGGCCCACCCGTCACTTCCTCCTTTCCCTTACAGGATTCTTGTCCATGGAATAACTCTCATATCTCTAAGTTTGTTAAAGTTTGTCTTACTAAAATCTAACATGAATGTTTAGCTATAAACTCCCTTGGTCCCCCACAGAAAAAGGAATTCTAGCAGGGTGTGACCACTTCTCCCTAAGGTTCCCACCACCTTTACCCTATCAACCAATTCTTTCTTGTTGGTTAATATCAAGTCCAGTATGGCTGAGCCCTTTGTTACTTCCTTCACATTTGAGAAAGGAAGTTGTTGGCCAAGCAAGTCAGAAAGTTTGCTGGTCTCCCTGCAAACAACAGGGAAGTTGAAGTCTCCTATAACTACAAGGGCCGAATGCACACTTCCTTTTTGTTTCTGCACCTTTTTCACAAGCGGTGCGCTGTTCATGCAGATACTCACACGCTTTCCCATTCCACATGTTCCCTGCCATCACCACGCCACAATTGCACCTTCCTTCCAAACCACGTGATAGTGGCAGAAATCCATTTTCTCCCCGCCTTTTTTTTTTTTTTTTGCACAGTGCAGAAAGGTTGGTATACCGGTAAACCAACTGTAGTGAGCAGCAGTTTGTGCAGGAAAAGAAACAGTCACCGGAGCATGCACATGTCACACAGGGACCGTTTCCCTACTGTGTCCCACCATTTTTAAGAGTGCGAGGAGCCAAGCCGAGCAATCCTGCATTTCCCACCACGATCGTCTCCAGTAAACGGCAGGTGCAGAAAACAAATATATTCCTAAAAGCTTAGGATGCAGGTGGGAGATTCTACCATGTGCGAAAGACAGAATGCATCATCTCGTGGTGTAGCGTGGCTGTGCTGCGAAGCATGCCAACCACAATCTGAGCCATCATCACAAATATCACACTCTGAGCATCCATGCTGTTAACTACTAAAAGCAGAAAACCACTCTGAGCAGCAGAATTTCCGGACAATGCTTTTAATGTGACAATCTAATTTCAAATTTGCCCGCCATACCAACCAGCCAATTGTTAGAAAGTGGTCTGTGATGAGCAAAAAATGAGCCAATCAAAGATGAGGGGGAGGGTACATTGCCATTTCTTAAAAGTCGGAATATCGGTATATTGGAAAATTGACCTTAAAAAAAACAAAAAAAAGGAAGTGACGTGCACCGTCAATTCTGACAGCGGAGGATGGAACCGCCCACTGTAACGCTTTACTCAGTGGCATGTGGAGAAATGATTGCGCCATGAAGACGCACTGGAAGGGTGAATGTGATGATGCACAGCATGGTAGCAGAATGAACCCAATTGCCACGACTGCGCAAGATAAGTGGATGGTGAGTGAGTGTGGATTCAGCCAACATCATGTTTCTTGGATACCCTACTAAGCTGTGCATGGAGGGCAGAATCCACTTCTTCTCCTTGGTCAGGAAGTCTGTAGCAGACCCCAGCACAATTCTGCTCAGCCTTCCCTCCCTTATTTTCACCCAGACACTTCCACTGGGTTGTCATTCTACTCTTCCAGCATTTCCTGACAATTAAGCCCTTTCCACACATACAATTCCACTCCACTTCCTCTACAACTCTTCCTGTACTTCTTGAATAACTCATACCCATGCATGACTGTTTTCCAGTCATGGGAATCAACTCACCAAATCTTTGTAATGTCTACTAAGTCATATATTTCCATCTGCATTGATTTGAAACTGACTCAAATTCCTAAAAAAAAAAGAATAGACATGGATTGCTGGATTTCAGGGAGACATTTGGCAAATAATAATTAAAAGAATTTCACTTAACAACCCTACAAGGTATCAACTATGGGTCACAGCTCAAGTTTCTTGGAGAAGTTTCATGATAAACCATTATGTTTTAAACAGGCAGTAGCAATGTTGCTCCAGATTGGCTATATACTACAGACAGTTACATCTGGTCAGCACCGACTGTTATCCCCACACTATAATTCTAATAAATACTTGGCTACTTACAATATCTTTATGTCTCCCATTTATGTAGAAGCCAAGCCCTTGCTAAATCTTCCTGATTTGGAAAACTGAAAATAAACAATAGGTAGCTTAATCTTGTAAACCACTCGAAAAGCACTAAGTTCTGGAAATAAACAATCAGCCTTCTTCCAAAGGAGAACAAAACTGTTGAAACAAATATGCAAGTTATTTCACACACTGTGATGGTGGTGGCAGAAAGTGTTGTCAAGTTATGGTTAACATAGTATGAATGTGGTACAATTTTAGAGTTTAGTGATTTAGGCCTCTAAGATATCTAATGTTAAATAAGCAGCTTGATGTTGTTACAGAAGTCAAGATGGGGGCAGTGTGTGAAGAGTCTGTTTCTGAAGTAAATTTGCTTCCTTTGGGATCAGTAGCCTTTTAGAGGAGTAAAAAGATTATTCTTCATTAGTATTACATGTAGTCAAAGTGAGAAATATGTGGTGTAAAGGGGCTGTGGCACTTTGAATTGATGTTGAAATAAAGAGATTTTGATAGATATCATTTCATGCTTCAGCAAATATTTGGTTTTGACATCTTGGCTGTCAATGATCACTATCATTTATCACCCTAGAACTGGTCATCACCTTCCATTTTCTTTCATATTTATTGCACTAAATGTTAAACAAAAGAGAAGAAGAAGACACACACTGTTGGCCTGGACTGCAATACACAAAGCAGAAAAACGGATGATACTCGTATGAAAAAGACATGTCAGTTTGATAGACTCACTATATTTGGGTTTGATAGTATAGTATAGTATACTATAGTATACTGTAGTATACTATACTATAATTTCTTTCTCTTCCAAATCCTAATTAGTTCAAGATGAGACTTAAAGTCTAATTGGGAGACAACGGAAGACTGTGCCAAAGTCTCTGCTCATCGGCAAAAACACCGTGTTGCCTTAGACAAGCCTCTGACACATAGAACTGTTGTATGAGAACACAAAATAAGCTAAGCATATAATGTAGATAGGCCTGAGTGATTTGAATTAGGTGAGAAAGAAATGCAGAAACAATAATGCATATTTCTAGTGAATTAAATGACTGAGTCAATGAGACAAGAAATGCTCCAGGCTTCTTTGGCTGACCAGCCATCTGGGTTCTACAGGAATTTTTAGAAATAGAGGTAAAGGTTTACAGTTTTGAAAGGAGGAATATATCATTTGCAACTGTAGTCCTTGAATGAATAGATGGAACAACCTGTTTTCCTTTTCTACCAGATTAGGTCATGTGCATGATCCACAAGTCACACACTGGATTCTATTTCTTTTCCTAATAGAACTTCAAGTGGTTTCCATTCATAACATCTGTGTCATTCATCCAAGAGCTCTTTAGCCCTGCTCATGGGACATAACTAAAGTAATCCGTGTGTGAATGGAAAAGGTGAAACCATGACTGTTGGCTCCCAGCCTCCACAAATTGTATCTAAACCTGTGCAGAGCCAATACAGGTAGGCTTTCTCTGTGCAATCCATAGTCTGAATTTTGTGCATGACAGAGATTGTGTCACATCTGCAGAGTATTTATATATCCTGTTTATATCTGTGAAGATTCTACGCACAAGTTAAAATCAATATATGAAACTCAAGATGTGACCGTTTTTTCCTCCATCTGTAAGTAGTCAGCCCTGGCCTCCACCATATTTAATATAGGACTGTGATATAAAAATCACAGGGCCCCTGGATTAATACTGCCAGATCTGTAGTAGGGTAATTCCAGCCATCTGGGTAGAGCATTGTTGAGTTCCGCCCGGGAGATTAAGGCATGAAATGAATGTTCATGCAAAATGCAGAGGACTGAGGTTATTGATTTACAGCTCCACCAGCTGCAGACATGAGCCATAATAAGAAAGGGTCTCGCTGAGTCACCCCACTTAACACATTATGATGCCCTCCTTCCATAATTAAATTCCCACTCTAAGATCGAGGAGCAATCAATTAGCACTGATAAGTTTATAATTTGTCTCTGGTAACATGCATTTTCATATCTAACCTCATCAACCCAGCTCCAGGGAGGTTTATTAGCAAACTGCCCCTTTGTGAGGCAGCAGGAGAGACTTTGCACTTCCTTTTACACACCTTGGCAGTAGTAATCAAAGGTAATCAAACCTTAGTCATTCCCAAGAGCTGACCTTTAAGGTCTTTGTCCGAACAACTGAGGGGCTCCCCAGCGTCAGGACACATTTTGCCCTATAAAAATCCTGGCTTCGCCCCATTCAAATTGTACACGCTTACCCAGCGTAGTGCCCTCAGAGTGTCTCTCTCCCTGAGCTCTCTTCCCTGTCCAAGAACGCAGGACATTTGAAGCTCTTTTCCTTTGTGGACTCTCTGCTCTTCTAGATAGGTAAATATACTCCCCCCTCCCTCCCTCTATTCCAGTTTCTGGCTAGCTTCCTAGGACTCTCTCTCTCTCTCTCTCTCTCTCTCTCTCTCTCTGTGTGTGTGTATATACCAACAATTTTTAATTGCCTCTTGTGTGTATGTTGGTTTTTCCTCTTTAAATAAAAATACTCCTTTATTTAAGCACCAAGTCCTCGTCTGCTACCTTGGAGAAAGGACCCCATAAATATTGGTAGAGTTATCCCGCAGTTACCCCTCTCATATAGCCCTCCTCCTTGCCACTAATTCCCCCTGCTCACAAGGAGAACAATTTTGGTAATGCATCTACACATTGATTATACCCAAATATATTGAGTGAATAGGGCTTCTGTTGCAGGTTGAAGGCCACAGTAATATCACCTAGGAACAGCATGAATTGCTACAGGGTTACAGAAATATTGGATATTCCTTTTAAATGAACATGGCATTCAGTTGTCATTGGTTTGCTCACGCATGTTTCAAACAACATATTCAATTTACTTGTGTGACTTAAGTTGCAATCTGATACATATTACCACCAGTATAGAGTAGGTTAGTTGTGCTTAAATCCAAGACAAACTAGTTGGAGTAACTTATGTCCCATTAATTTCAATGAAGCTTAAGTGCAAATAACTTTTTGGGACTGGGGCCATGTACTAAACAGTAATTCTGACAAAATTCAATGTGACTTCCTTCTAAATAAATATCCTTAGGCTCACATGGTAAATCAATAAAGCAATGGCTATCCAATCTTATAAAAGAGCCCCGTGGCGCAGAGTGGTAAACTGCAGTACTGCAGCCCAAGCTCTGCTCACGACATGAGTTCAGGTAGCCGGCTCAAGGTTGACTCAGCCTTCCATCCTTCCAAGGTCAGTAAAATGAGTACCCAGTTTCCTGGGGGTAAAATGTAGATGACTGGGAAAGGCAATGGCTAACTACCCAGTAAAAAGTCTGCCCAGAAAACATCATGATGTGACGTCCCCCCATGGGTCAGTAATGACTCAGTGCTTGCATAGGGGATTACCTTTACCTTTTACCTATCCAATCTTATATGAAAATCGTGGAAGAGCTAGTGACTTGCTTTTTAATAACCCTTAACAATTTGATTTTAACAAGGCATGTTCTTTTCAGACTTTAAAATGGAGAGCTTACGTTTAAGCTGCTTTGGGAGTGGTGTTATGATTTTTCTAAGGTAAATGTCTGCATTTATTTAGTTAGAAAATATAAATGCTACTTCTGCAGAAAATCTGCTCAAACATTAAACAGCATAAAAACCATTAAAATTAACAAACTATTAAAAACCCAGCATTAAAATGAAAAACTTTTAAAAAAAGAATAAATCCTATTCAGCTTCATCTCAACTGCCATCACCTCCCTAGTTTGATTAACAGAGAACAATGAAAAACAGTGCTGGAGGACAAGCTGAGTGATGAAGGATTGTAACTGACAATTTGCTGTTAAAATACATGGTACTCTGCAAAGCCTATTGATTAATGGATTCTTTCTAGCAGTGCAAAAACACACGCATCCAGGGAAACCAATTCAGGAACATGCTCCCACTGGTAAGAGTCAGCACCATGCAGCATTTAATCAGTCTGTTGTGAAATTACAGGAATACAGCCAAATAACTTTTCCCCCTTTATTTATTATATGGGCAGTGCTATTAATCAACAGAAACTAACATCAACAAAGACAAACAATTGCATGAAAGAATATGCAGGGGAGAAAAGAAGCGTTATGAAGATCACTCTGTTACCTCCATGATATTCTGAAAGCATTGAGGAGAGGACACTTGATGCAGGATTATCAAAACATGAGAAGGTGGGGGAGGGGACCCAGGGCCTTCCTTCTACAGGAAGAAGCTACAAAATTGCCATTAACCAAGACTTGCTAAGTATGTCTGTCACCTCTTCATTGGCGTCAGAAGTTTTTAATGCAATGCTGCCATCTACAGTCATTTAAGATGCTCACTTTCAAGACAGTGATGATATTATCTCATATAGTCTGTGACGGTGAGAGCCTAACTAGCCATTACAAACAGCACAAGTTTACTATGGAGACTTACAACTATACTGTAGCTGCTAGTTCCTGGTGGCAATTCATGAGTAAATGAATTGCCACCAGGCATTTCCCACTCCTCCACTTGTAGCCAGCTGGGTGACCTTGGGCTAGTCACAGTTCTCTGGAGCTCTCTCAGCCCCACCCACCTCACAGGGTGTTTGTTGTGGGGATAATAATAACATACTTTGTAAACCACTCTGAGTGGGCATTAAGTTGTCCTGAAAGGCGGTATATAAATCAAATGTTATTATTATTATTAAATACCCAATTCAGATTGAGACCACTGTGTTGGAGCAGGTGGAATTCCTGCCTTCTCTCCTGTACTGTTTTTGGTGGCTGAAAAACCCCAGGGGCTAGAGGTGGGTGGGTGGGAGTTATTTGCTGTGTAGGGAGCCAGCTTGTGCAAGACAGTCAGTCAGTCTTTGTTGCACCAGCAAATAAGACATAGCAACAACACAATTATTCCATCAAAGTAAAACCAAGAAAGACATTTCTGCACATGTTCATAGAAGGAATTACAATTCATAATAATCATTTAAATATCTCCCCCCCAAAACCACACAGTGATAATACTCCTTAAAATCCAAGCATTCACTGCTTCTCATGCACAGTGGGCCCAATCCAAATCAGGGTCTTTGACTCATGAACTGCTACTGAGAACTCATCTCCTCAGTGAACTCATGCAGTTTGTAATGTCTAGTTGGTTCAGAGATGCTCCCAGATCTGATCTCTCACTGGATGCAGAGTGGCCAGGTTTCTATGACCAGATTGTCTGTAGCAGTCAGGTCTAAGCATTTTTTTTATGTTGATTGGTGTCATAACTTAAGCAATTTGTTGACATGAACAGCTCAGGCCCAATGAGAACTAATAAAACTACAATAATTTGTAGTCATTCCAGGCCCCAATCCAAAGTGAGGCTGTAGTGTGGTAGTAGGTTAGATTTAACCCCTTATTTTCAAGCTGTTTTCTTGCTCTGAATTGTCCTCTCCCTTGAGCTGCTATTTATCTGGTGGGTGGGATACAGGTACTATATGAGTGTCTGTACTTGTCCCCATTCATAGCAAATTATCCAGTTGGAAGTAATTTTAGACTGCAAAAATAACACAGGTGAGAAATTTCTCACACTTAGGCTGTGGTCCTAAGACAAATTTAAAATTAAAAAGAGCTAAAAAATCTATTCACAGATCTCCCCCCAACATCACATTACTTTGAATTGAATTCAGTAGATGCTTGAATTTTATTCACTAGATGAAAATCACAGTCCCTGCCTACAACATACAGATCATAATTTTTACTTATCTTATAGAGCTCTAATAAGGGAAAACACAATGAATACTAAAGAAAAAAATTGCTGTGTAAATTTCATTAAGTACCGAATAATGCTGCAGATATGTGTTGGTTTTACCTTCATTCATGGAGGCTAAGCTTTATGTAGAAAATTAGTACATTATTGAGAAAAATTCTGCCCCAGATTTTTCCCTTTTGTGCTAGTTTTCTTCTTGTAGCTTTTTTTTAATATGGGGAAGCCTTCAAAAACTGAATCCGTTGTCTGCCATCTGAGATCCATTAAGCCACCTCAGAACTCATTCTCATTCTCCTGCACGTAAAATCCATTGTTAGGAAATAATAGGAAATGTACATTTTTCTGAATCATTTCAGGAAATGGTGACAGCATATGGCATGTATGACCATTCAGGAGGGGGGGGGTCTAGGGGTGTGCAATTCGGGTTTCTGAAACCCGAAAGAAACCCGAAACAAACTTGTTTCGGGTTGTTTCGGGTTATCCGAAACGTTTTGGGAAACCCGAAACGTTTCGGGTTATCCAAAAGAAAATAACCCGAAACATTTCAGGTTGTTTCGGGTTGTTTCGGGTTTTTCAATGGGAAAATGCCTCCGTCTTCCCGGACGCCTGGGGGAGGCATTTTCCCACCGAATCATCCCAATTGGTGGGGACCTTCCTCTCTAACAACCCCCCAAGTTTCAGACCAATTGGACTTTGGGGGGCCATGTTATGGCCCCCCAAACCAGGTCCCCCTATCCTCGCATAAGAAAGGGAAGGGTGAGCATATTGTTAGCTTGCTGCTGCTCATCTTCTTCTTCATTATTTCCTATGGGGAAAAAATGAAGAGGCAGGCTTCCTTTGCCAGGGGTGGCATTTTGCATGCAAAATGCCCCCCAACCCTCTGGGGCCCTTCTCCCACCCTTCCTCCCACCCCCCACCAAGGCTCAGCCTGCTCCCACTTGGGGGGGCATTTCATGGCCTCCCCAAGTAGGTGCTCTTTTCTCTACTACTTACAGCTGGGGGGGGGCTTGTCTTGCCAGGGGTGGCATTTTGCATGCAAAATGCCCCCCAACCCTCAGGGGCCCTTCTCCCACCTTACCTCCCACCCCCCACCAAGGCTCAGCCTGCTCCCACTTGGGGGGGGCCATTTCATGGCCTCCCCAAGTAGGTGCTCTCAGCCCCCAAAGTCCACCCCTTACAGCCCCACACAAACCCAATTCCCCCCCAGCTGCCACACACAGACCCAAATCCCCACATTAGCCCCTCACAGACCCAAATCCACCCCCAGCAGCCCCACACCCATAACCCCAGGAACAGGCTGGCAAAGGCCAGCCCTCTCCCTTTGTTCCCTATGCTGGGAACTTCTAAACTCTCTTTCCCTGGGCAATTCTGCACAGCCCAGGGGTGCCACAATGGTGGGAACACTTCTGAGCGCCAGCTGGTCCCTGTGAAAGAGCACCTGAACCACAGACACCCTCCCTCAAATTCCCCCACCACCTACAGAGATGCCCCATTCTTCCCTATGATGGGAACCAACTGCACAACAAAGAATAAAACACGAACAACACAAAATAAAGTTTTTTAAAAATTATTTTCTCCCTTTCAAAGTAGAAGTAGGCAAAGCATTATGACACATTACACCAGCAGTCCCCCCACACAGAAAAATAACACAACTCACTTAACATCAGAGAATCACAAAAACAATTCCTGTCAAAAACACTTTATTTCTTGAACAGCTTTAGGTTACACAGCAGGGGGGCACACCAAAGGGCATGGCAGCAGTATCTTACACAAAAATAACACAACTCACTTCACATCAGAGAATCACAAAAGCACAATTCCTGTCAAAAACACTTTATTTCTTGAACAGCTTTAGGATACACAGCAGGGGGGGCACACCAAAGGACATTCCAGCATTCCACCTCACAAAAATAACACAACTCACTTAACATCAGAGAATCACAAAAACACAATTCCTGTCAAAAACATTTTATTTCTTGAACAGCTTTGGGTTACACAGTAGGAGGGCACAACAGGGCATGACAGCAGTGTACTACACAAAATAATACAACCCACTTCACCGTTTTTGACAGCAATTGTGTTTGGGTGATTCTCTGATGTGAAGTGAGTTGTGTTATTTTTGTGTAAGATATTGCTGCCATGCCCTTTGGTGTGCCCCCCCTGCTGTGTAACCTAAAGCTGTTCAAGAAATAAAAGTGTTTTTGACAGGAATTGTGTTTTTGTGATTCTCTGATGTTAAGTGAGTTGTGTTGTTTTTCTGAGGTGGAATGCTGGAATGCCCTTTGGTGTGCTCCCCTGCTGTGTAACCTAAAGCTGTTCAAGAAATATTTTTCTGTGTGGGGGACTGCTGGTGTAATGTGTCATAATGCTTTGCCTACTTGTACTTTGAAAGGGAGAAAATAATTTTTAAAAAACTTTATTTTGTGTTGTTCGTGTTTTATTCTTTGTTGTGCAGTTGGTTCCCATCATAGGGAAGAATGGGGCATCTCTGTAGGTGGTGGGGGAATTTGAGGGAGGGTGTCTGTGGTTCAGGTGCTCTTTCACAGGGACCAGCTGGCGCTCAGAAGTGTGCCCACCATTGTGGCACCCCTGGGCTGTGCAGAATTGCCCAGGGAAAGAGAGTTTAGAAGTTCCCAGCATAGGGAACAAAGGGAGAGGGCTGGCCTTTGCCAGCCTGTTCCTGGGGTTATGGGTGTGGGGCTGCTGGGGGTGGATTTGGGTCTGTGAGGGGCTAATGTGGGGATTTGGGTCTGTGTGTGGCAGCTGGGGGGAATTGGGTTTGTGTGGGGCTGTAAGGGGTGGACTTTGGGGGCTGAGAGCACCTACTTGGGGAGGCCATGAAATGGCCCCCCCAAGTGGGAGCAGGCTGAGCCTTGGTGGGGGGTGGGAGGTAAGGTGGGGAGAAGGGCCCCTGAGGGTTGGGGGGCATTTTGCATGCAAAATGCCACCCCTGGCAAGACAAGCCTCCCCCAGTTGTAAGTAGTAGAGAAAAGAGCACCTACTTGGGGAGGCCATGAAATGCCCCCCCCAAGTGGGAGCAGGCTGAGCCTTGGTGGGAGAAGGGCCCCAGAGGGTTAGGGGGCATTTTGCATGCAAAATGCCACCCCTGGCAAAGGAAGCCTGCCTCTTCATTTTTTCCCCATAGGAAATAATGAAGAAGAAGATGAGCAGCAGCAAGCTAACAATATGTTCACCCTTCCCTTTCTTATGCGAGGATAGGGGGACCTGGTTTGGGGGGCCATAACATGGCCCCCCAAAGTCCAATCGGTCTGAAACTTGGGGGATTGTTAGAGAGGGGTTAGAGGAAGGTCCCCACCAATTGTGGGATGATTTGGTGGGAAAATGCCTCCCCCAAGCGTCCGGGAAGACGGAGGCATTTTCCATTGAAAAAGCCGAAAGAAAGCCGAAACAAGCAGAAACAAACCCGAAATGCCTGTATCCGAAACAGATTCTTGTTTCGGGTAAACCCGAAATAAGAATAACGAAACAGTGTGCCTTTGCACACCCCTAGGGGGGGTCATATTTGTTATTTTTAATTTATTTACTGTATGTATGTACTATTTTTCAACACACATTCTCCAGGTAGTGTACATAATTAACTATGCAATCCTGTGCAGTTATTTCAGTCTAAGCTAAGATTTGGAAGGAAAAAAAGAAAAGGCAAGCAGGGAAAGAATTAATCAACCCTTCCTCACCACTTTTTCATTCAAAATTATCTGTCTTAGTGCTGCTTTTCATTTAAAAGGATCTCACTCTCCTGAGTGTAGCTACATAGGGAGTCAATAATTTGGTGTTTCCTACTACCAAGATAAGCCTAGTTTTCTCAACAGTTGTAAAATTTTGCTAATACTGGACTTAAACCAAATGCTAGTACAGAGCTCTGTATCTGCTATGTGGTGCCTGTCCTCTGTGTGGTCTCCTGTAGTTTCCAATCATGTGGTTTAGCTCAGCATTACCCACCTTCATAGCTGCTGAGAAATTGTCAGTGGCCATCTGAATAAAAGAATAACTCACAACAAAGTCAGTTCTATCCTTCTTGCTTTCTAAGAACAAAATAGACAGATGATTTCACAGTTTCATCTTGCAACTGGTGTGCACACATAATCATCTGCCCATCGAGTCCTTAGAAAACATACTTTATTTCTTCACTTAACATAGCAAGGCACCTGTGTTTGAGAGAGAGAGAGAGAGAGAGAGAGAGAGAGAGAGAGAGAGAGAGAGAGAGAGAGAGAGGAGAGAGAGAGAGAGAGAGAGAGAGGAGAGAGAGAGAGAGAGAGAGAGAGAGAGAGAGAGAGAGAGAGAAAGAAAGAAAGAAGAAGAAAGAAAGAAAAGAAAGAAAGAAAAGAAAGAAAGAAAGAAAGAAAGAAAAGAAAAGAAAGAAAGAAAGAAAGAAAGAAAGAAAGAAGAAAGAAAGAAAGAAAGAAAGAAAATCTAATTCAATGCATTGGTTGCCAACGTGCTGTTTTGGACTTTTTGAAGCCCTAAACAGTCTGGATTTCAATTAATGTACAGAGCAATCCTAAACAGGGTTACATCCTCCCAAGTCATTTTAAGTTGATCACCTTAGAACTGTGCTTTCGATTGAACTCTATCTGTGTGTGTGTGTTTGGTGAGCCTCTCAGGGTCCTTCTTGGGAAGAAACCTACAAATAAATAAATAAACGTTCCAATGAAGACTTATATGGCCACCTCTTGACGTCAGTCAGGTAAAGCCTAGTATCAGCAGGATTTTACATTTGGATTTTGTTATGGTTTTTTTGGGGGGAGGGGGTTGGGTAACTGCTGTGTTGTTCTTCAGTTTGTCTTTGTGTACTTGTTTTCTTGTTCTTGAAATTTAGCTTTTTATTGTATGATTAGGTAGTATTGCAAGCTTTTCTGAGGCCATGTTAGACTTTAAAGGGCTGGATAGAAATAATTTAATCAAGTCACAAGACTGTATCATATAGTGAACTAATGAGAGGATTTTCTACTCTTGTTGCTGAATCAGCAATTATAATTTAACATTTGGGATGAGTTGCTGCTCTTCTGCTAGTTCTTCTAGTCTAAATTTCATTTCTGGACTTGACAGCCAGTGCCTGTGGTTTTGCTTCATGATTTATGCCTGGAGGCTGAAGGTAAAATTCTATCATATTGATTGCTTCTTTCAGTACCTTTGACCACAAGCTGCTGCTGTCACAAAAGCTAGTCAGTGTTTTGGAACAACAAAACTAGATTTGAATTTAGGAGTCTTTGTAAAAATTGTGATCATGTTCCAAAGCTTTTCTATCTGGACAGACATTTTCCCCCTCAAGCTATTGTGATGGTTGCCACTGAAGATATTTGTGTTTAATGAGAAAAATCATTTAGGGAGAAAATAATGAACTTTGATCAAGGTATCCAACTAGTTATTGGGGTCACTAATAGAGCAAGAACCATATGATAGGCAGGATGTGGCGCTGTTTTCTTTCTGCTATGGTAACATGTGAGGATTTCTTTCTTTCAAATGACTTTAAGAAGAGATCATATGAATGTCTGACAAAAGAATCCAAAAGGTGCTAGTGAATGTAAAATAAATTAGTGTGAGATGGAGGATGCTCATGTAGCCAGAAAACAATCACTGTGTCCAACAGTATGCCAGATTTTTTTTAAAAAAGAAAAAGCTAATGATCAGATAGGAAATATACAGAACCCCTGATCATTATAACTCATTTCCCCATTTGGTACCCTTTACATCTGTTCATGTTCTGTTTTCAGACACACTTTACCTCCTTCTCTGTGTCTGCTCCTTTTCTTACTTCTAGGGCATTACTAATCATTGTCCTCTGAGATTTACTTCAACACAAGTAGCTTCAATTATTACAGTTCACATAAAATGAAAATATAATGATGAAACAACTGAACTGTCTCTAAAGCAAACCCCACCAGAAAGGAAAAGATATTTGCAAGTATAACAAGAAAAAAGAACACATTTTGTTCAATGAATTCAAATAACTACCACAACAAAAGTTTAATTTTTAAAGCTGTTAAATTTTGGGTGGGAAACCCATTTCTACATCTGCTTCATTTCAGGTATTCAATCTGTCATTCAGTGGGAAAAAAGAAAATATCTCAGTCCTTCTGTTGCAAATTCAGACAGAACAGAGAGTTTGACTTTTAATGCTTCTGAAATAGGTATATAGCCTACTTTAGAAACAAAGAATAAAGCACCATGGAAAATGACATTTTGCAGAAATACTTGAATAGTGCTGAACAGAAAAACATTTGGCAGCATCAAAAACAATTCTACTTAGGAGGATTTTTCAGGAATTCTGTCAAAAGGAGGCAAAGCTGTCATCTCACTGATAATAAAAGCAGTCAGCAATTCAGTTTGCTTGGATATAATCTATGAAGAAATTGGTGCCTCTCAGTATTGGTCTGACATCATGGACTAGCCAAGTTTGATTGGCTACATAACACCACAGCATCACCCTGTTCACTTCACAATCCTTGACTAGCTGAGATCACCTAATGAAGGACAAAGAAGCTGTGTTCAAGAAAAATTGATCCCAAACTATCAGTAGACTGAAGAAGCAATGACAAATAATAGCAATGAATTTTTTAAAAAGATGAATATTAAAAATTTCTATGGAAATATTCTGACTCATCTAAAAATTGAAATGGATGAGCATTCAGTGAAGCCCCAGAAATTACAAGCCTTCAAAAATGAGAATAAAACTGTCCAACAGATCAATATGGTTTCTTTTATTTGTTTAAGGTTAATCCAGCACAGTGGGCTATGATTTTAGCCCCAATTTTCTTTGAAAGCAACCTTTCGGGGAAGATTCCCCTAATTTGGAAACACTCTATTATTGTTCCAGTCTTTAAGAAAGGTTCCATGTCAGATCCTATTAGTCTTCGTCACTGACAAAGCTGTACACCTCATATCTATACCTCAAACTAGAGGAATGGATAACTTCAATTAATATCCCTGGGTGGGAACAAATTGGCTTCAGGAAGGGCTTTGTACTTCAAGATCATTGTTTGATCTTAGTCCTTTTAGTTGAAAAATATACCTCCTCACCAAGAGGTAGACTATATATATCGAATTTATAGATTTTAAGAGAGCTTTCAACACAATACCCAGGAACAGACTGTGGGGAAAACTGGAACGTACTTCAATTGATAAAAGGCAGTTCTGGTTAATAAAAAAATCTCTATTCTTCTTGTGTGGCTCAAGTCTGTTGTGGAGAAAATGGAGAACTTACAGAGTTTTTTTTCATCTTGATAGAGGAGTGAAGCAAGGCTGCCTCTTCACACCTCTACTTTTTAATCTGTATGTCAATGACCTTACAGCTGCACTTTCTTCAGCTGAATTCCACCCTCCATATTATCCTCAAAAGCACTAACTCTATGTGGATGACACTATTCTTATGTCCCACACTCAGAATGGACTTGCCGAGGAGCCAGAATTCAGGATATTACAGACTGACTGCCAAAACTGATCAGATTGACTGATCAGTTCCCGTTTGTGCTGGTTCACATGGGGACAAATGACATGGCCACGAATACCATCACAAGAATTAAAGAGAACTATGAAGCTCTTGGAAGGCAGTTGAAGAGGGGGCACAGGTGATATTCTCTTCTATCCTTCCAGTCAAAGGAAGAGGAATGCAAAGGGAGCAGACCATACTCTAGGTGAATTGTTGATTGAGGTGGTGGTGCCAGCAGGAGCGTTTTGGGTTCTGGGACCATGGGATAATTTTTCTTAGAGAAGGCCTTCTAGCATATGATGGGCTTTACCTCTCAAGGACAGGGAAGAAAATGTTTGAAAAGAACCTGGAAAACTTCATCAGGAGAGATTTAAACTGATGCCACAAGGAAGGGAATGATCAACATGGGGATTTCAATGAAGAAGTGATAACAGCGGGGGCCCAAAAGTACAGGACTACAAGTGCCTATATACAAATACCTGAAGTATGGGTAATAAGAAGGAACAGCTTGAGCTTCTCTTGCAAAGAGAGGGCTACAATATAGTAGGAATTACTAAGATTTGGTGGAATGATTCCCATGACTGGAATGTGGTAGTGGATGGGTACGAGTTGTTCAAGAAAAACTGGAAGGGTGGAAGAGGAGGCAGAGTGGCATTGTATGTGAGGAGAAGGCTTGATTGTCAGCATTGCTGTGGGGGGCCAAGGAAGTTCATAGCCAGACTTGTAGGTTAGATTTTTGTAGGGCTGACTTCAATGAACTCAGAGGCTTGATGAGAGTCATTCCATGGGGGAGTGTGCTGGAAGGGAAAGGAGTGAGTGAAGGGTGGGATCTTTTCAAACATAAGCTTTTGCAAGCTCAAGCCGTCACTATTCCAGCAAAATGGAAACATGATAAGGGCTCCAAGAAACCAATGTGGATGAACAGAGAGTTCCAGAATAAGCTATGGAAGAAAAAGGAAATGTTCAGGAAATAGAGAGAAGGACAGACCTCTAAAGAAGAATATATGAGGGTTACTAGGTACTGCAGATCAGCCATCAGAGAAGCCAAAGCTCAGTACGAGCTGGGTCTGGCCAGGGGGGCTCGCTACAATAAGAAAAACTTCTACAGATATGTGATAAGCAAACACAAGGTAAAAGAGGCGATTGGACTGCTGTTGGGTATGGAATGGGCAACTCTGATGGAGGACAGAGAAAAAGCAGACAGGCTTAATGATTTTTTGCCTCTGTTTTCTCCCTGAAGAACTCGAGCCCATCTAGAGATGGTAGAAGACATGACAGGACAGCTGGGTGGATAGGTGACATTGACAGAGAGCTTGTGGAGAAGCACATGGCTGCACTAGACAAATACAAATCCCCTGGGCTGGATGGGGTGCACCTAAGAGTGCTAAAAGAACTTTCTAGAGAACTTGCAGAGCCTCTGTCCATCATCTTCAAGGCCTCCTGGAGGACTGGGGATGTGCCACAAGATTGGAGAAGAGCAAATGTTATCCCAATCTTTAAGAAAGGGAAGAAGAATGACCCGGGAAACTACAGGCTGGTCAGTCTGACTTCTGTTGCTGGGAAGATATTTGGGCAGATTTAAAGGGATCAGTCTGTAAGTATCTGAAGGACCGCTTAGTGATCCGGTGAAGTCAACATGGTTTTGTCCCGAACAGATCGTGATTTACCTGGATTTCAGTAAAGCTTTTGATAAGGTTTCTCATGACATTCTAATGGGTAAACTGGAAGACTGGAAGACTGTGGACTTGACTATAGGAGAGGTTGGTGGATAGGGAACTGGTTAGAGGACCGCACCCAAAGAGTGGTGGTCAATGGTGTTGCATCAGATTGGAGGGAGGTGTCCAGTAGGGTGCCTCAGGGCTCAGTTTTAGGCCTGGTACTTTTCAATATTTTTATCAATGATCTGGATGAAGGGGTAAAATTAAATTTGCTGATGATACCAAATGGGGAGGAGTGGCAAACACCTAAGAAGACCAAGTTAAAATTCAACAAGACCTGAATGAGAAGTGGGCAGTTGTGAACTGGATGCAATTCAACATATATAAGTGCACAGTATTACATATGGGCCACAAAAAAGTGAAGCACAAATACAGGATGAGGATACACTTCTGGGTAGTAATGTATGTGAAAGAGATCTTTGAGTAAGAGTGGACTATGAACTAAATATGAGCAGTCAGTGTGATGTGGAGGCAAAAAAGGTAAACTCAGTCTTGGGTTGTATCAAAAGGGCCATTGCATCGAAATCACAGGAGGTCATAGTCCCTCTCTATTCTGCCTTGGTCAAGCTGCACCTGGAATACTGTGTGCAGTTCTGAAGGCCTCACTTTAAAAAGGATGTGGACAAAATTGAGAGCGTGCAGAAGAGAGCAACGAGAATGATCAGAGGTCTGGAGACTGAGCCCTATGAGGAAAGGCTGAGGGCCTTGGAAATGTTTCGTTTGGAGAAGAGGAGATTTGAGGGGGACATGATTGCTCTCTTTAAATATTTGACAGGTTGTCATTTGGAGGAGGGCAAGGAGCTGTTCCAGTTGGCAGCAGAGAATAAGACTTGAAGCAACCGGCTTAAATTACATACAGAAAGGTAGTAGCTGGATATTAGGAAAAACTTTTTTCACGGTCAGAGTAGTTCAAAGGTGGAATTAGCTGCCTAGAGAGGTGGTGAGCTCCCCTTCACTGGCAGTTTTCAAGAAGAGGCTAGATGAATATTTGTCAGGGATGCTTTAGGCTCATCCTGCATTGGGCAGGGGGTTGGACTAGAAGGTCTGTATGGTCCCTTCCAACTCTATGATTCTATGACTGAGAAGACTCCTACGTCGCTTTTCAAATTACTGTAAATGTGAAGAACTTAAGATCAGCTATTCAGAATCAAATGTTATGGTCTTCTCTAAAGCCCAGAAAATTACATCCTCAGTTTGGAGAACTGACAGTGTCCAATTAGAACAAGTCCCAAATTCCCATACCTGGGTGTGGTCTTCAATCCCTTCACTGGCAAGCCCATCTTAAATTTGCAATAAATAAAATCAAACCATCTGTGTCAGCGATTGAATGCATCTTCTTCTCTTAGGCAAATATATCCCAGGGGGTCTGCATGTATTCAATATGAAAATCTATGGAGTTTCAATATGGATTCTCTGAGTAAATAAGAACCTAGATCATCCACTTTGTCATTTTTTGCAACACATTACAGGAACCCCAAAATGTACCGCTGGGATAGCTTTAAGATTAGAATTGGACCAGGACTCTTGCAAAGCCAAAGCATGGCTGCATGCATTCACACATAGGTTAAAGTTCTTTCTTTCCATAAAGAAGGGCAGTCTGCTTTATGAGCTAAATCTACTCCTGTTGGATGGAAGAAATAGACAAGAAATTATCTAATCTCAGTTTAGCAAAGGATGATATACTGATACTTGGGGAAAGTGAATATTTACTATTATGAAATGCATAAAAGACCTAGATTTAGCTCAGTTATACGAGCTTTAGGCTGATCCTGCACTGGACAGGGGGTTGGACTAGATGGTCTGTATGGCCCCTTCCAACTCTATGATTCTATGAGCTCGGAAATTATGCTTCACGCAGTTTTTTGGCATCTTTCCATTCCAGCCTAACAGTTCTTGGTTCCTGTAGAGCGTTCATGCTCTCACACCTGAACTCTACCCCCTGAGCAGTCCTATATGGAAGATACTGTAATTTACCTTATTCGGATAGTCTCTGCCAACGTGATTTGGAAAAGGTTGACTCCCTGTCCCACATGATATTGGAATACCCTCATTATAACTTATCTAATGAATTATAGGCTGCTTCCACACACGTTGGATAATCCACTTTCAATGCTCTTTAGTGAACATTTGAAACTGATTTTCCATGTGTGGAACAAAAAATCCACTTCTAAAGGATTACGAAAGTGCATTATTCAACGTGTGTGGAAATGGCCATAGTGTCCCTATTTTAACTAAATTACTTTCTACCGTATTAAAAAGTAATATAGTTCCTTATCTGCTGGTGGATAGAGACCCAAGGACTACACTAGCTGTGGCCAAGTATCTCTCCACCATATTTTCCTTAAAGAAATGAAGTCTCCTTATCTGCTGTTCAAGATCATTGGATCAAAGGAGCTTGGAAAAAAAGGAAACGAAAGGCTAATTTACATCAATGGCTGCCACTTTTTCTCTTGCTCTTTCTTGCCATATAACATCAAAATGTGTTTTAGTCCTCCGGTCAGAGCCACTTGTTAGTGTGAAGTACCTGGCCCATTCCTTCTTTAAAATAGCCTGCATGAGCAATTATGCTGATCAATGAAGCAAAATATTCTTTTGAAAAATTATCTCAGGAAGATAATTACAAATGCTATAAAACATTTTGTTTTCCCAGTCAAACCTGTCTATAATGAGGAGCTAGATCATTTTCTTTGCATTCATACAGAGAGTCCCAGTTTCAACCCCTGGCACCATCAGCTGGAAAGAATCAGTGGCTGGTAATGTGACAGATCTCTTCCTAAGGTCCTGGAAAGCCACTGCCAATCTGAGTAGACACTACTAAGCTTGATAGATTAATGGTCTGATTAATATCAAGCAGCTTCACATATATATGTGAGGGCTTTCCAAAAGGAGCCCATGTCATCCTAGATTTGCAGAAACAGTTATGCCATTTGGTTACAAACTTTATCCATCAAAATGTCTGATTCAGCAATCTCCAAATTCTCCAGAATTCACTGTAAGTTTCCAGAATTGGATCCATATAGTTTTTGTGTCCTCCAAGTTTCCTAATGATTTTACCATTCCCAGATACGTTATCTCTAAACCAATAGATCACTTCTTACATATTTAATATATGCATTCAGTATTTTCAAATCAGAGCCAAGTGATCTTCATAGGGGAGGTGAAGGTGAAATTAACAAACCCTATGAGGACCAATCTGTCCTCTTTTAAAACTACACTTCCCAGCTAACGTTGTGTCTCCCTATACTTGAAAGTCCCTATGTAAGATGTCTTAGGTAGAGAGACTCTCAGTCTTACCTCATATGGCTTGGTCTCCAGGCCCCTGATCATCTTGGTTGCTGTTCTCTGCACCCATTCCAATTTGTCCACATCCTTTTTGAAATGAGACTTTCAGAACTGTACACAATACTCTAGATGGAACCAGTTAAGTAACAAAAATTCGAATAAAAAGCATTACCATAACCTTATGAAATTCCAAAGGTCAATTGAATTGCTTCTAAAGTTAAAACTAATGACAGCTTGTTTTAATGCACCCTGTCTATCATTAATACCTAAATCACACTTAGAAAGGGTTTAGAGATAAAAATCATGTTGGAACTAGCAATCTTTCTTAATCCAGAAGTCACAAAAGCACTTTCATGTAATCTAAAATAAAGATGAAAGACTGACTAGACTTCATGTCTCCTTTCAACAGTATAAATGGTAGGAAGACAAAATGGGCAGCAGCAGAGATAATTGTTTATTAGAGAGGTGGGCTGGGCAACAGTTTCATTAGAAAGAGAATATCATTTGTTGTGCCTGAGTTCAAAATGCAGCCAATGCACTGACCTGCTGAGCTGCCATTTGCTAGACAGAAGCTTTCAACCTCTATTAGAGAGGGAGGGAGAGAGAGTGTGTGTGTGTAAAAAAGAATAGAAACAGGGTCCCTGTTTAAGAAACTGAATGGTTGCTGCTAGGGACAGTGACAAAAAAGAGAGAGGATCTGTCTGACACTGCATCCTCCTAGCACCGTCTTTCCAAACCCCTTTCTGCCATTTGTTCTTCTACTTTGTGCAAGTAGGCTGTTTTGAATCATGCCCCCTTCCATTTTTAAAAAATCACCGTTTTAAATTTAAAAGGAAACAAATGATAAGTTGTGTAACATTTTCTCACAATACGTCCCATTATTTGAATTTAAATACACATTTTTCCATATCTTGAGGCTACCTCCAGTAACTCTAGATTCCAGCTTATATAGTCATGGAATTTACTATCACACACACAGAGAGATGATTTTGTACATTCATTCAGATGCTGACAATTGTAAAGAGCACACTTTCCTTAAAGCTATGAAATGATGTACTGTACCAATTGTGTAAAGGTCTGATACAGAATCAGCTTCACATTTTTCATTCAGCAACTCCCTCTGTCTTTACATGAATTTTCAACTGTGACTATTGCTGAAACGACTTTTTAAAATGTAAGCAAACTGAATTAACAACAACAACATTCGATTTATATACTGCCCCTCAGGACGACTTAACACCCACTCAGAGTGGTTTACAAAGTATGTTATTATTATCCCCACAACAAAACACCATGTGAAGTGGGTGGGGCTGAGAGAGATAGAAGCTGTGACTGACCCAAGGTCACCCAGCTGGCTTCAAGCGGAGGATCAAACCCAGTTCTCCAGATTAGAGTCCTACACTCTTAACCGCTACATCAAACTAGCTCTCCAGTGGGTCCTGCAAGATAGTTGCTCCACTCATCAGTGCCAGGAAGGAGCTGTGACAAGAAGTCTGGAGCAGCAACTTATGAAATGGAGGCAAATCAGCTATGGAGAGGGGTGCTATTAGTGTTCTCGGCTGTATGGGTGACATGGCTTGAACATAGATCCAGAGTTAGTCTGTAGTAGCAAAATAGTAAAGAGTCCAGTTGCACCTTTAAGACTAACCAACTTTATTGTAGCATAAGCTTTTGAGAGCCACAGCTGTCTTTGTCAGATGGCTTGAACAATGACTTAGCAAAGTCATAGACAATAGTCCTCTCAATGGATATTAGCCATGACAGCTAAATGGGCCCTCCAGTTCCAGAGTTATTATGTCTCTGAATACCAGAGGTTGAAGGTAGGCTTTTTCCTTCTTGTATTTACTGTAACTGTGTTGCAAAGAGAATACTGAACTAGTTGGACCATTGGTCAGATCCAGCATGGCTCTTCTTATCTATTTGAACATACAGATCTTAATTACTCTGATGGTTGCTTTCTGTTTTCAAGGTGTTTCTTCTTTGGTGATCTCTGCTTCCTTAAAGATAATTTCAGGTGGGTAGCCACATTGGTCTGTAGTAGAGCAAGATTCAGGTCCTCTGCTTCCTTGGATTCCTTAGATATATCACCATTAAACCCAATCAAAATCAGAACTTGTCCTGTACTGCACTTTGATTCACCATACTTTTATTCAGTTTGCCCAGAAAAGGGAGGAGGGCAGTGCATAAGCAAGTCACCCCCCTTCCTTAGCCTGCCACGACTCACACAGAGTGTTTCCTCTTTCTCTTTCCAGTCAGAGTAGCAATAGCCTGAGACGGGCTGATCCAATAGCAGAAGTTGCAAAGCGGTGGGAGATTAGTTCCCAACTCCAAGTTAGAACATTCCTGGAGGCTGGGGAGGTGCAGCCTGGGGAGGGCAGGATTTATGGAGGGGAGGGGCTTCAGCAAGGTTTAACACCATAGATCCCACTCTCAAAAAGAGCCATTTCTTCCAGTGCAATTGTATACTGGAGATCAGTTGTAATCTTGAGAGATCTCCAGGCTAGAAACACTATTTGAGGGGAGAAAACACTGTACTTATCAGTCATCTCTCTTTTCCACAGCTACCTTGCTGTTTCCTCTCTTCCAGGGCCATTTCCAGATGGCTTACCTGAAGCCGCTCCATGCCGCAATGTTGTGGATTGTACCGGGGAAAACGCGAAATATCGTGTTTTCTCGCGCGAGTTTTGCGAGACGTCATGCAAAACTTGCGCAAGAAAATGCGATATTTCACGTTTTCCCCGGCACAATCCACAACATTGCGGCATTGAGCAGCTTCAGGTAAGCCATCTGGAAACGGCCCAGGTTTCCAAGTAGAGCATAGCAGTGTGAGCACAAACCTTGCCGGAGGATGAATCAATTGATAACAAAAAAGGGACCAACACAGAAATTCACTGCCCTAATCTGCCAGTTCTCCATCCCTTCCTAGATCTTGAATATAAAAGCCAAAAGTTATTCCAAACACTAGACAAAGATTTTCAATATGATGACTTGAAGCACTGCAAGAGTGCAAAAGCACTTGTATGCATTTGTCCTGTCCCACAAACAGGAGGCTTAGCAGATACAAATTTTATACCAATAACAACATTAACATTACCATTTTAAGATGGTCAATTACAAAAAGATAATTGGTCATTTAGGTAAACAGTTGGTAAAATAGTGTGTATAATTTGGAAATATTGGTACAAAGGTAACACGTTTATTGAAAAGTAAAGAATCATCACAAGGTAAAGAGATGCAGAAGAGATATGAGAATTCCTTTTTGTACAAGATAAGGAAGAGAAATAAATTAACATTTTTTATAATAACCCATATCCATATTAAAGGTTATGGTAAGCAGTTATATTAAGAAATACGTAGTGATTCTGCCAATAATTGTAATTGTTAAAAAGGAAAAGACAGTAAGAAGCAGCAATGAAATAATGAGGTTTCTCTTTTTATTATTAGTATTATCAATATTAAAAATAAGCAGGAATAGGCTCAAACTATGCTTGTGTAGTATAGCTGGAAAATATATACCAGTTAAGTTTAATAATTAATTAATTTTTATCTTAATATTGTATTTTGGTAATCTTTGTAGCACAAAGTTATACATCTGTTTTAATTTTCCTTCCCCTTTCCCCCTTTTTCTTCTGTACCCCCTTCTGAATTGAAATTTTTTTAAAAAAATTTAAAAAACCATTAACATTACACTGGCACAGTAGCAAAGCGTACACTGCAGAATTGTCAAACTATACTAGAATGTTGCATCGGTCCATTGTGAGTGATAGAAATATCTATTTGTTTCTTCTGAACAAAATTGCTTCAGTCTAGCAACTAATTGCATTGGGGAGTTTTTCTAAGTGTTGGATTTATTATTTGTGGTTATATTAGTAGCTCTTTTTTGAATGCTGAACTGGAATATAATTGGACTATTTTTCAAAACAAATTGAGTGTGCCTATATGGAGAATGTCAGCCTGAATTAAGGTGTACTTTATCTTTTTAGAGCACTACTAGAGAAGATGATTCACTTGTATGTTGAAATCATTCCAGACTTTTGGACATGTATAGAAGATTATCTCAAAGATATTTTAAGAGATAAAGGTAAATATGTATTGCTGTTAAGGCAGAGGCCCACAATCTTCTTGAGCAAACACTTTTGGAATTTCCAGATATTCGTGAGTCTACCATGCAATGGCTGTCATGGAGTATTGCCGGTTTGGAGGTTCCAAGCCAAGTCTCCATCTACAATGGAGGCAGCTTCCAAATGGACACTCCCTGTAGACCAAACATAATACCTTTGGACTCTTCTGAAGTATTTTCTGTACCTAAGTGTCAGAAGAAGCAGAGTGGCTGCAGTTCAGTCGAGGAGAATCTACTTTGTACGCAGAAGGTCCCAGGTTCAGTCCCCAGCATCTTCAGTTAAAAGGACCAGGCAGTAGGAGATATGAAAGACCTGAGCCCCTGGAGAGCTGCTGGCAGTCTGAGTAGACAATATTGACCTTGATGGACTAATGGTCAGATTCTCCACCTGTTTTCAACACTGTTACGGTTATGCCAATAAAGGTTCTGTCTTGTGTGTAATGGTCACATTCAGTATGAGGCCACTTCATGCATGTTTATGTATGTTCAAGAAAGCTGATAGAAGGTCTTTACTTTGGGGAGGTGATGATGTTTGGTTTTTATTTCCAAAGCAAAGGAAATTCTGCTCTCTGCAGAACCATAGGAATAACAAGAACAAAAACATTTGATTTATATACCACCCTTCAGGACAACTTAACACCCACTCAGAGCGGTTTACAAAGTATGTTATTATTATCCTCACAACAAACACCCTGTGAGGTGAGTGGGGCTGAGAGAGCTCCTAGAAGCTGTGACTGACCCAAGGTCACCCAGCTGGCTTCAAGTGGAGGAGTATGGAATCAAACCTGGTTCTCCAGATTAGAGTCCTGCACTCTTAACCACTACACAAAGCTGGCTCTCCCTACACCAAACTGAGTCTCTACGAGGAAGTTTCCAAGGACTGAGATATTAGAAACAGTGTGTCTATTGACAAGTTGAGGGTGCACAGCTGTGACATACCTGCTTTGGATGAGTTTACTGCTTTGCTAGTCAGATAATAGAAAGCTTCCTGGGTTTTTGTCCTTGAAACTCCCATTCAAGACCCTTTGGATTTTATCCCCAAAACTCAGGAAACATTTAACTACCAGCAAACACAATGACTCCCCTGGATTCTATGATGGAGAATGCTGTTTTTAAAATGTTTGTGTGTAATATGCTGATGTTAGTTACATATACAGTATCAATTTTAGCAAAAACAGTATTTGTGGGTCCTCAGTGTGACCAACATAGAGACAAGTGAATAATCCCTGTTTGGATTCAAACCACTTCTGAATATCTCTTGCCTTGAAAACCCGATGGGGTTGCCATAAGTCAGCTAAAACTTGATGGCACTTTCCACTACCACCAGGGACCTGTGAGCAATGCATAGGGGAGGGGAAATTCCGTTTTTTTGATGGTCCATGCATCCTCTCTGTGCCATCTCCTCCCCCTCCCACTACTAGTGCTGTTGTGGCTGTTGCCTCTTCCTTTCCCCCTTCCCATCACCATCACCTCTTCCTCCTCCCCCCTCTCATTGCTATCATGACTGTAATCTTTTCTTCCAGTTGCCTCACTCACTCCCCCAGCCATTCTCTGCATCCCGTCAGCCACCCTTGATTTTTTCAAGAGCCCAGTTGTATGGAGTTGTTAGATAACCCTTAATCCTGGCTCTGGTCCTGTGAAATCTGAAACAGAATTTTTTAAAGTTGTGATGCATATGCAGGCACACATATTGTTTCTCTGGTTTGGATTTTTTAAATGACCCAAATCTCTCCCCTCCCCCATTTTTCTCAGGTTTGTAGAAAAATCTCTCCATTCTGGATCTGGCCCCACTGTGTGCTTTGGACCCAAGTACGGAAGTAGAAAGAGAATATTGAAAAACAAAGCAGAGACCAGGGCTTTTTCCTACACCAACCATGTTCTGAAATTATCCTTTGGGTAGGCACTTAGGCACTGATAGGATTCTCATCTCTTGACATCAGAGAAGAGTGACTCCAGTAGCAAAGAGATAAATTACAATGTCTTTGTAGTTCAGAAAACCCACAGCTTTGATCATATGAGTTACTCTAGAGTTTGTGCTGGTGTGCTGCACTTACAATTGATATGTTCTCTGAGCTTATAATGGGAAGGCTATCTCACAGAGATGTATGACAAACATCCCTTGCATATCCCAGCCTTTGCATTTCTCTCCTCCAGTTTTTGCTATTGCCTGTATCATACTAGTAAGATCAGCCAGCAGAATAATAAAGCACTTTAATCATGGCTAAATCAAAGTAGGCATCCAGGGCAACAAAAAAGACTTACAGTGCAATCCTGGGGTGCTCAGGGAGCTGACCAGCTGCTCTGCCAATGTATCTCCAAAATATGCTGTCATATCTCAGAGATTCAGTAATATACAGTTTGGAGTAGTGGTTAAGAGCAGCAGGACTCTAATCTGGAGAACCAGCTTTGATTCCTCCCTCCTCTACTTGAATCCAGCTGGATGACCTTGGGTCAGTCACAGCTCTCTCAAAGTTCTCTCAGCCCCAACCACTTCCCATTGTGATTGTCGTGGGGATAATGATAACACACTTTGTAAACCACTCTGGGTGGGTGTTAAGTTGTCCTGAAAGGTGGTGTATAAATCTGTTGTTGTTCTTGTTATCCCTCACTGCTGTTGTGCTGCAGCAGGACACTGGCAATGCTGAAGCTGCTCCCCTCCAAAGAACTGCCAATGCAACAATGCAATGTGCCATGGGAAGGGGTGGAGCTAGGGGTGTGGCAGGATTTAATCACCTCCCTAAGCTGCCCCAGCCTGGAAACACCCTCCAGAACCAGCATAAAGTTATGCCAGCAAAAACATCATAGCCCATAGGTGCCTATGCAATAGAAAAGGAAAAATGCCCCTCCCCAGGCACAGACTCACCTGTAAGCTCTAATGCAGCACAGGGTGCCAACTACAGCCACAGTCAATCACTCTCATTCCCGGTGGTGGCCAAACTCCCTCCCCTACACCCATTCCTAGCTTCCTCAGTATTACATAAACTTAAGCCAGGACACCTTGTAGCTCAGATGATAGGCTATAAAGCATGGGACTCAGTCTCTGATGTGCACATTTCAACCTAGGGCTGCCAGGTCTCCAATGGAGTTGGGGATCACCCACTCCCAGCCTCTGTTCCCTGCTGCTACTCACCTGCTGGCAGGGGAGAATGGGCCCAGGAGGCAAAAAACCTCCCAGACCAACCTCCCCATGGGCACAGCAATGTCACTTCCTCAAATGATGTCAATGTGCCTGGTGATGGGCATGTTTTCATACTTCAAAACTGGCCTTTCTGAAGGGTGGGAGCATGTCCACTGCAGGATGCAATCAGGGCCTGCATGCCCATTGAGGCCAGGTAGGCAGTGGCCGAGGGCCCGAGGGCACTGGAGAGGCGCTGGAGGGGGTGTTGGGGGGCAGGGGCGTGCGCAGTGGAGCTGGTGTGATTGGGCTGCAGCTGCTGCTGCAGCCAGCCAGCCCCGTGCCGCCGCTGCCACCACATGCCCCAGCCGGGTGCAGAAGCCGCGAGCCGCTGCTGGGGTGGTGCGCGGAGGCTGCTCCATGCTCCACACGCTGCCCCAGCAGCAGCCTGATGGCTTCTGCGCCCAGCTGGGGCATGTGGCGGTGGCAGCACGGGGCTGGCTGGCTGCAGCAGCAGCTGCAGCCATGCCAGCTCTGCTGTGCACTCCTCCACCCCCACACATCCCAGCCAGGCACAGAAGCTGTCAGGCTGCTGCTGGGGCGGCGTGCGGAGCATGGAGCAGCTTCCACGTGCCGCCCCAGTTATCCTGCGCTGCGTGATGACATCATCACACGATGATGTCATCACGCAGTCTGTGGTGTGCGCGCGCGCTCTGCCGCAGGCGCCAGAAACTCTGGTGCCGGCCCTGGACGCAATGACATCCCTTCCAGAAGTGTGTGTGTGCATATGAGGGGAACAAGAAGGTAAGTGCCAGGCCAACCCCCTCCCCTACAACCAGGAGGATAAGGGGATCTGGCAACCCTATTTAGACCTCACAGTGTTTCATTCTAGTGGCACAAAATACACAGAGGGGCCACTTAGCACTTACACCCTGTCTGGGGTCAACAGCCCAGCCCCTGGACTTACCTGGAGAGAAGGGTGGGAGACCCCTGGGAGTCAACTGCCCAGCTGCCTTGACAGAGAGTGTGCCAGGGTGGAACAGGTGCGGCACCTCAGCAGGTGAAGTGGAGAATCCAGAGGCTCCAGCGAAGGCAGCACAGCCTGCATCCAAGAAGGGAGGGGAAGAACCAGAGGGGAAAGCCAGCCAGGGAAGGGCAACCATGCCTAGCATCAACAGGCAGGCAGCCCAGAGGCTGGCCGTGGCAGCTCCTTAGGAGCAAGGCCAGGGAAACCTCAGCTGGGGATTGTTCGCATTTAATCACACCCTGCCAGAAAGGCAAGGAAGCCTTGGAGAAATTAGTAATGGGAGAGAAACGCCTGAGGGCAGGTGCAGCTGGGCTGCATCAGGAGAGGGAAAGAGCCTGGAAGAAGGGTGGAGCAGGGAAAGGAAGCCCTATAAAGGATGGCTCGGAAGAGCACTGAGGTGGCGGGTTGTGTAGGAGGAGTGGGAGAGTGGAGGAGGAGTGGTTGGAGCTTGAAGAGAGGGAGAGAATGGGGGAGGGAGCGAGGGAGCAAGGGAGGGAGGGAGGGAGGGAGGGAGGTGGTGAGGGAATTTGAGGAGGAAGATAGACACTGGAGCAGAGCTAGGTTGAGTGGGCTTGCTGGTGGCTTGAGAGGGTGCAAGGGTGAGGTATACTTCCCCTCCTTCCACGAAGCAGGACCCTGCATAATCCCTAGCAGGAGTCCAGGTGCCAAAGTCAGGCACCGTGGCATCTGACACCGCAGCGCCCAGGGGAAAACCTGACACACCCAAGGGGGGCTGTGAATCTCTTTGCTGTAAGCCTACTTGCATCTTGGGGTAGGGTATCAGGTCGGTAGCTATGGTCTTGCAAAAAGGGGTAGTGCTCCATCAAAAATTTGTCAATGAGCACTAGTCTTTCAAGTGTAAATTGTCTATACAAAGGGGAATGTTGGTGTAGAAAGGTGTGAGTCCTATCATAAATCTTCCAAGTGTGAATGCCCTCTGTAAGTGACTAGAATTAGTAATTAGCAGGTCTGGAAAGTGATGAGTAGTAAAATTATGTTAGAGAAAACAGAGAGAGAGAGAGAGAGAGAGAAAGAAAAGCTAACTAAGAAGAGAAGGGGTGAAAATTGTGTTGTAGCAGACTTACTGAAAAGAAAATGAGAGAGAAAAGGACAGCATTCCATGATAGTCCTGCAGACCTCTTACTGCTGAGGAAATTATTTTTGACAGGACAAGACAAATAATAAGAGGCTAAGGCCCAGAGGTATATGAGCACAATACTTCTTTTGCTAATATATACTACTCCCTAATCTTCTTTTGCTAATATATACTACTAATCATAGGGGAGAGGAGGTGGTGTTTGTTGTGAAGAGGTAAAGGTTCTGGGAAAGGATCCCTCACTTGTGAGTAGAGATGGGCACGAACAGAAGAAAAAAAAAACCGAACATGATGTTTGTTGTTCATTGCCATCCACGAACAGGAACTCACGAACAACCACGAACATGGCCCTGTTCATGAACACGTTCGTGGTTGGTTGTTCATGGGGGCCAGCAGGCTCTCCTCCAGCCATCATCTAAGTCAAGATCCATATTGCACCACTCCCAGAAACCTTACCTGAGCAGGCACCAGGAAAGATATCAATAATAAATAATAGCTTGGCCCCAGAGCCTGGCAGCAGCCCTGGAACTTGAAGGGGTAGATCTCTATCCCACCACACACAAAGAAAATTCAAGCTCCAATGCACTTTCTCTATCAAACTGCCAACAGCAACTGTCTCTCCACTTGTCTGCAAAATCAGAGCTGGGAGCCCCCCTCCCCTCTGCTCTTTGCTCCCTTGTAACAAATTTGGAGCACCACACTTGAAAGGAAGACCTGCCTATCAAGCTAAATTGGGCTTATGTTGGGGTTTCCAGGGCAACAGCAGGAAATCAGACAGAGTTCAGACAATCCCTGCCTAAGTTGCCAAGGGAACTGATTGTGGGTGCCAGACTGTCTGGCTTAACGAACAGCAACGGACAGCAATGAATGAGGCTTGCAACGACCACCTGTTCATTTAGAATGGAGCCTCATGAACAGCTTGTTCGTGAACAGCAGATTGGGCTGTTCGTGGCGCTTTTTTGTTTGTATTGCTGTTTGTGCCCATCTCTACTTGTGAGCAGCTCTAGAATTACATCACTATAGCAAGACTCTATGCATGTTCACCTGGAAAACCATCTCACAGCCTCTTCTATGCATATTTATCAACTTTATTTTCAGTCCACTGAGACTCAAGGCACAGGATGAGACATTTCATAAGCAAGGCAATGGAACTAAGATTACAGAAGTTTGAAACATAACAAAAATTCTTAAACATATGTCAAACAATACTGAAAATGGTATTATATAGAAAGCAATGCAAAAAGAGTAGGATAATACATACAGCAGAGAGATACTATATAATGTTCCTTTTATAAAAGCACCCTCCTGAACCATTCAGTTATAATATGACACTATTGCTTTTACAGATATGCTTTCCTGAACAATTCTACTTTGCGTCGTTTGCAGAATGACAGAAGTATGCGAGCCTTCCTGACTTCCCCAGGCAGGCCATTCCAAAGGTGGTGCCACATCTGAAAATGCATCTGTATGGGCAGCTACTAATCTTACTCATTTGCAGGGTGGCACCTTTAAAAGGCTTGAGTCATGACTTAGTTCTGTGTTCAATTTGTAAATCATTTAAACAGTTTTTATTGTCAGATCTGTGGTTAAATAATAGTTGTATCCAGACTACCTTCTGCAATCAGACAAGAGTCCGTTGTTTTCAAAAGATTTACTGAAAAAAGCAACCATTATAGTCCACTGGTCCAGATGCAATATCTGAACTGGTACACGTGTATTGTTACGAATGAGAGGCAAATAATACAGTACAAAGTATCAAGACTCAGTAGGCCCAGCCTCCCCCCACAGTTCTCAAAACAATCCCTTTGAAGCTGAGACAGTGAAAGTTTCCCAGGACTGGAAAGGCTGTAGCCAAAACATTCCTCTTCTGAGAGATAGCTGCTAGGGAACATCTTGGCACCTGTGGAGAAAGCACTCAGAACACTAAAAGAATTAAAATGGAGTCTCTTTGGTTACAACATATAGAGAAGCATTCTGAACCTGACATTTATAACTCTGACTTGCGTATTGGGCATCTCACTTGCCATCAGTTTAGAAACTTCTGTATTGCCTTCTCCAAAAATGGACAAGTTTGTAAGTAGAACTGGACACCAAGAATTGCTTGATTTCAAGCATAGAACTGCAACAAAGTTTACAGAGAAGTGAATCAATTTGTCCTCTAGACCCAGGTCCAGAAAATGCTTCATGACCTTGGCTTCCAAATTACCCCAAAACAAACTTTGGATGCACCAAGTAGAGTTCCAGCTATAGCTGGTATGATGGGCATTCTTGGTTGCAATACTCTATTTCAAGTGACAGAACTTTCTGTTTCCCTTGCAGAAAATTTACAAAGGACAGAGAAAAAGAGGTTGTAATTAGGATTTCCAATTTCAATAAAAGGAGCTTGCCTATCCTTCTATTCTGGGATCAATGTTGTCAGTGTTTAAGGTGCCACTGGACCTGTTTTGTTTAGCTTTGAAATATAACATATCCAGTGGCACTTTAAAAACTGATAACATGTAGTGTTACCATAAATGGAAGGTCTTCTTGTGAGTTGGGGGGATTAGCATTCAAGGAGATGCAGCGAGATAGGGTAACTGAGATCTCTACCAATGTATACAAGGATATTCCCTTAGAGAATTCTTGAGTAAACAGGCGTGTGTACAACAGGAAGAGTTTCTTTATTAACAGCACAATAAAAAGCAAACACACATGGTCCACGCAATCCGTGGTTCAAATGTCCCTCAGCCAATTCAAAGAAGAGACAGATGCAGAGTCCTGTGAAAGAAGCAAGTCTGCTATGTTTAATAAATGTGGAGGAGCATCAGTTACATGGAGAGTAAAGGAATCACTTGTGCACGCTCATCAAAGCTACAATAGCTGTGCAAAGCATTTTATACCCTTTGGTTTATTACAATATTGGGGATCCCATTGGCTCAGACATAATTATGAACCCCATTAGTCTGTGTAGGTGACTACCTCCAATGATCCAGTGGTCCCTTATTGGAAGAATAACTCTGGTCAACAGCATAATTACAATATTTCCCAATTATCATTTCTTATCACATTAGTGCATTGTTTTATCTTTTCAAGGAACATCTCTCTTCCTCTCTCATACTTTCCCATTCATAGATCTCTTATTATTTCCTTCTCCCCAGGCAATGTAACATTTTGCCAAGGGCACATTAGTGTCATTTCAGCAACCTTGTATCTTTACAGGCGGAGATTGTTCCTTTGAGTACCATGGGAGGGGAGCGCTTTCCCCTCCTTGGGAATGTGATAGAGACTACATTGGGTGCCCCTTTTCTGTTACTTGGGGCTTCTTGTAGCCTTGGAAAGTTCTGTTAATCTAATTAACTTGAAGCTAGCTCAATTCTCTTGCTGAGTGGTTTATTGCCCACTCCTTGTCCAGGACTTTCCTAGCTATTCAGTTCCTCCCGTTTGCAGCTGGCTTCCAGTGTCTATCTTTGACTATTCTATGGATAATAAGGGAAATCTCAGAGATTTCCCTTATTAGCATACAAGTATAGCATAGCGCATAGTGAATGCTGGTGCATCTTCCTAGCAGCAAGCTTGCTTGATAAGCATATCTAGTAGCCACTGCAAAACAGCAGGTACTTCACAATGATTGGTCTCAGCATTCTCAGTGCCTAATATACATTCATGTGTCTCCAGCGTTAATTCTTTTCATAATGCATTAGCATACTACAATAGTACCTGAGAATAAAGCAAAGTTGCATAGAAATAGTAAAAATGTTCTGGTTCATTAAATTCACTTCTATCAAGCCCTCCTTTTCTGTTTGTGGCACTGTGCAGTTTACTGCGCATCAGCAAAATCACTCACAAAGTCTTCCTGACAGGCTGGCACGTCCCGCTGAAGCTCTGCATCGCACAGTGGGGGAAACCATCATCATCAGGCGTTCTTCTTTTGATGGTGGTGGTAACTTACATATCAGGCTTTGAGAACAGGAAACAATGAATGGTATGCATTGGATGCAGGTGCACACAGAGACAGTTAGAATACCAAATGCCACATAAACAAGTACAGCCTTAATCCTGGATCTTAGACCTCTGAACCAGCCTCCTAGTCACCCAAACCACTCATCAAACCACCCTGTGCTCTTAGTTATTTCTGTTGCAAAGTCTTGTAGCTTTTTGATATATGATTCAACCGTGTGGGAGTGGTTGGTGAGGCTCAAACAGCACATTCCTTCGAACTCTTCACAGCCATAGTTCGATTTAAGGAGCAGAAAGTCTATGGCCATGCAATTCTGTAGCGTAGCTCTCTCAGTGGCTTGGAGGTCCTGGAGCAGTCCTGTTAAGGCTTGGGAAGTCTCGTTCATTCCTCTAGCCACTAAACAGGTGGGTCCATCAATGTTCCTGGTGTTTCGAACTGATAACCTCAGCAATCCGACCAGGAATCCGGCTAGAAGGGCTGCTTCAGTGACAGTCACGAGTGCCAGTTTGGGGTCACAATGTTCATCAATCACTAGAGTCCTTTTGTTGTGGGAGGGCTGCTTCAGCATCTCCCTCTTCCAGGGGACTAATAATGGAGTCAGTCACCCAATCGTGCAGGGTCCTCCTGTTGAGTACTCAGGAACGTAGGAAAAGGCTACAGTCCCACACAGCATAAACCCCCCAGATAGGAACTCCACATGTCCCCTCTCATATCTTAGAGGATAGGTCTCATTGCACTGTAGGGTATAGCCATGGGACACCTCGAAGCAGTGGCGTCCAGGCCTCATACAGGAAGGAAACTGGAAACCCTGGGATGCTGGTAGCACTTTAGACAATACGACAGTCATCATACGGGGCATCTGGAGCTTAACAGGCTTGTTTGCCATTGGTAAAGGTACTTGAAGGCCATTGGTTCAAGAAAGTGCTCAAACTTAGTGGCATTGTACATAGCTCATGGGGTGGCAGGAACTCCCCAGAGACAGGACGAAAACATCTCATCTCCAGACAGTCCACTATGCAGGCAAAAAGAGGTAACATTCAGATGGTTTGCCAGACTCACCCACAAATTAGTCTTAGAGCTCCAACCCAGCGGAAGTGGAGAGCTGTCACAACACGCTGCTGGAATCTGGAGCAGAAGAAGTGCCACAAGGTACCAGATCCATCCATTATTAGACTGGAATCTGTGCAGCACACGCATTGTGTTGTCGTGTTCTTCAATTTCTGGGGTATTCAGGAACTCCTGGGTACCAGTTAGGTTCTGCAGGTAGACAGTGCCTGTTATTTGAATTTTGATTTCGTCTGTCCTGTGCTCCAAAGGAGGGGTATTGGTCTCCCCAACAGTGGCAGCATTCATATCCTTTGCTTCCCCACCATGACTTCCCCTCGGGCATGGAGACATCTGCATATGGGAGCGGGCCGACCCAGTAGCCTGGATCCCAAGAACACTGATGTGAGTCCTGGTATGCAGGTGGGCAACTGGGTGGTTCCGTAGCAAAGTTGGACCTTCCATGGGCTGGAACAAGTGCACCAGACTGTCGTATGGCAGGGGTTGGACAGCAGCTGTGGCCCTATGGAGAGAAGATAGACATGACTGTAAAGCAGTTACATAGTTTGTAAGCATTTTGTCTCCAACTTCACTATCTAACTTCTCACTAAAGTTGTTTGTGAGGGGATAGGGTCTGCCATATAGCAGCTCAAAGGAGGACAAGCCTAACTTCCCCCTAGCTGATGTCCTGATTCTTGCTAGTGCAATAGGCAGCAGTTCAGTCCATTTCATGGACGTTTCCATTGAGAGCTTTGTAAGCCTAGTCTTTAGGGTCCTATTTAATCATTCGAGCCTTCCTGAGGACTGAGGCTGCCACGCTGTATGAACCTGCCACTCTATGCCAAGGGCTTGTGCCACTTTCTGGACTATCTGGCTAACAAAGTGTGTTCCACGATCGGAATCTAGGGTCATTGGTAACCCGAAATGCAGCACAATTGCATTCAAAAGAGCCATGGCTACATTCCTGGCAGTAAGCCTCCCTGCTTCTAGCCATCCTGTTAACTGGTCCGTGAACACTAGAAGGTACTTGTAGCAGTCTGCTCTTGGAAGTCCACTTGGAGAACCTCAAAGGGTCTCCTGACCTATGGTCTCGCTCGCACCAAGCCTTTTGGGATGTCCCTTCTTGGCATTCACTTGTCGACAGATGGAACACACCTGAGCCTCGTGCTCTATATCCTGAAAAAGTCCCGTCACCACAATGTGCAGGTTCAGGGTCTTCCCCATGTTGGTTCTGCTGAAATGGGTCAACTGGTGGTAATCCCGAATGATCTTCCTGAGCAGGGCACAGGGTATCCAAATCCTGCTGTCCCGATGAACCAGCCCTCTTCGTTCTTGGTATCTCCCTCCTTCTCTGCTCACCACTGCTCTTCTTCTGTATATACAGGTTTCTCAGGCAGGGCCAGGGTTGGGATAAGTGCCAGCTAGGTTGGGGGTCGCATTGACCCTTCTTTCGCCGCTAGGTCTGCTCGGTGATTACCCTGCGCCTTGGGTGAGTCCAACTTCTGCAGTCCTCAAACGTGAATAACAGCAATCTCTGTGGGCAACATAAAATTCTCTAGCACAGTTAGTACCAAGTTATCATGTACAATTGGCTTCCCGGTCATGGTCAGGAACCCCCTTTCCTTCCACATCTGGCCAAACGCATGTACAACTCCAAAGGCATATCTTGAGTCTGTGTAAATATTTGCCCTTTTCCCTTTTGTTTGCTCAAGTGCCCTTGCCGGCATGAACAATTTAGCTGCTTGGGTTGAATACGACGTTGGCAGGGGTGCAGGCTCAATGACTGCATGTTCTGTGGTAACTGTATATCCTGTATATCGCACTCTATCTCTAGTAAAGCTGCTACCATCAATGAAAAGTTCTAGTTCTACATTCTGGAGCAGTTCATCTCGCAGATCAATTCTGCTCATGGTGGCACTGTCTGTAATTTCAAGGCAGTCATGCTCCAGATCTCCTTCAGGTATTGTCAGCAAGGTAGCCGGGTTCAGTCTAGTACATGCTTCAAATGTAAGGTCATCTGGACTGAGGAGCAGTGCTTCATATCTAGCAAGGTGCGAGTTGCTTAGCCATTTCGCTCCCCATTGCTGAAGGAGTGATGCAACCAAGTGTGGGCAGAAAACATGCATCTCATGCTCCAATGTTAATTTCCTGGCTTTCTCAACTGCCATAGCTGTGGCTGCTATTGCCTTAATGCAAGTCGGCCATCCTCTAGCAGCTGGGTCTAGCTGTTTAGATAAGTAGACTACTGGTCTCAATTGGGATGCAATCCTCTGCATTACAATCCCACTCATATAGCCTCCTTTCTCATGGACAAACAACTGAAAGGGTTTTCTAAGGTCTGGCAATCCCAAAGCAGGAGCCGACATCAGGGTTTTATTTACTTCACTAAAGGCATAGATTTCTTCTGGTGTCCACACTAGCACTTCAGGTTCACCCTGGTGGCATTTTGCCACTAGGGGCTGGGTCAATGCACTAATATCTGGGATCCATGAGCGGCAATAGCCTGCCATTCCAAAAAAATTTCTGAGTGCCTTCTTGCTATGGGATAGGGGGAGCTGACAAATTGTCTCTTTCTGGTCTCTTAGCAATTCTTTCTGTCCTTGGGATATCACACAGGAAACACATACAGCATGCACACAGAGCTAACTAAAAAAACAGAGAGGAAAATGGAAGAGAGTTGGGATCAGGTGATATTTACTAGTCTTGGGGAGAAGAAGGAGAGGATCCATGGAGGAGCAGCAAAATGACCTGCGCTTCAGGACAAGAAGGAGGCTCAAGCAAATTTGAGGGTGCGTGGATGGGCACCAAGACACACACACTGAACATATGGCTGGGCAGTCCAGTTATAGTGCAAAACATACCCTTGCCTCCAAAATAATGACTTAATTGCTTGCCCCAAAGTAGAACAATAAGTTGGGAGGGGTGTGATATGATTATCTTGGGCTGGACTATAGGTAAAATATTGCTTGATGACCCAGTAACTACCGGATAGGGAGGCTATCAGATGTGTTGAATAGCCTTGATTAGGTAAATGAGAGAGAAAAGATGGAGGTGTTGATGGGATTGGGCAGGGAGGTGTCTCAGGAAGTCTTGTTAGGTCTGCTGCTCTCCAGGGTGTGGGAACTGTGAGGGCTGTTCCGTCAGTCATCCCCTGTGACTCATGTCTTGGTCATTTTCTAGTCTCCAGGCCACCTGGCAGCCATGCTGCCTTGCTGGGCAGTGTCTGGAACTGCTGGCAAAGGGGTTTGTGATATTCCATATCCTTAAACTGCCCTTCTATTAGAGAGGGGTCTGACTGCTAACAGCAGTTCCCTATGAGCTTTCATGTATCCTTTTCAGACATGAAAACAGCTGAACAAATTAACATAGCCACTCCTCTGCAGAAGTTGGTTGATTCTGATGTGACATCCCTGGGATTAGGCTGCCCTTTTGTGGGAGGGAGAAGAAAAATAGTAGGTGGGAAATAATAGCAGAGAAGAGGCTTTTCAGTTTCAGCATGATCTTCCATGTCAGTCGCTAGGTAAAGTCAGTTTCCCCATTTATACACATTTAAAAACTGGATACAAGTTTGGGTTTTTTCCCCTCAGTACATGGAAAAAAGAATCTAATGAATGTCAGTGGACTAGGTATAAAGAATCAGGCAAGAGAGGTTGTTCATTCACAATAATTAATCTGAAGAATATAGTCTTGCATAAACCCCTGCAAAAAATTTTTAAATGTCTGGATTTGTTACATTCTTGTTTCTACATGGATACTTTCGTATTCGTCTGCGTTATGAGTCAGGCAACCAGATCAAAAATTCCATCTAGAGAATTTAAATAGAAACATTAGAATAACAATTAGAACAGAAGCTATTGGTTCTGCTTGTACCTTTTTCTAAGGGTCACTCTAAACATTACTTCCTTCATGAGTTCTCCATGGAGCCAAACTAGGCTCATACAAACACACATCAGCTTTGGGGAATGGTTTGCATAAAAGAGGAGAGCCCAAATAAGAAAGCTGCTGCCCAGGAAGGGAGAGTGCATGCCTTTCTTGCAAGCACCCCCCCCCCCCGCCCCATGCAAAAAGAGAGGGGGAGAGTTTCCCATTTTGTCTGCTCTAAGTTGAGGTATTTTGTGCATGTGAAGCAGCAGAAATGGGAAAACTGTCTGCCCCCCCCCCCCTCACTGTTTCTGCATAGGAGAAAAAGCTTGTGAGAAAGGCAGAAGCTCCCCTTCCCCCGGCGGCAGCTTTCCAAACCAATTTGGGATCTCTTTTTTATGCAAGCCATTCTCCAAAATTGTTCTGTCTGCATGAACCTCGGTTGGCTTTGTGGAGAACTCATGAAGGAAGTAATGTTTACAGAGACTCTAAATAGGCCATCAACTCTACCTACTTTTTTGTCATTTATAGAATTTTTAGATGCTCATCATCTCTGTAATAAAACATGTTTATATGGTGATTCTATGATCCTAAACTGTTTCTGAGAATACTCTGACATCTATCTAATTGTTGATTTATAATTATAATCTTAAACTTTTAAAGGATAATTATTATTGTTGGAGCGAGTTAGTTATATATATAAAACAATGTGACTTTTTGAAAACGGGATCCTGATCTTTTAATGATAAACTAGAATTCTGAGATTTTGAATAGGAGTTGACATTAATAAAGTTCTCTAGAGCTAACACATTTTGAAATAAAGTTGACATCATATTAGTTTTATGAGAAGCAATTTTCCATAGGTCTATTTCATGCCACTGACACAATGTTTTAAGTCCAACAATCCCATTGGGGGCATTAGATACATTCATCTTTCATACATGACTGTAGACTTTTGAATGTTATGTCAGCACTATGGATGAACCCTCAAGTGATGGAAAAACACCTTCCTTGATGGTAAAATAAGAGCTTCTTAAGAATGTGGAGAACACCAGCCCTGGAAGAATTAATAAACGCAGAATTTGATGAATTTCTAAAAGAATTACAGTTCAAACTAGACAAGAGCCCAGCTGTAAGTCAGACATTCCTACCTATCCAGAAAAGGCTCTACCTCCTGCCAAGGACTCCATTCGGGGGGACTGCTTACAGATGGATGGCAGACAATAATTAAGTGCTGTCAAGCCACAACCAACTAGTCACAACCAACTTATGGTGATTATGGGGTTTTCAAGGCAAGAGATGAGCAGAGGTGGTTTGCCATGACCTTCCTCTGCATAGCAATCCTAGCCTTCCTTGGCAGTCTTCTATCCAAGTACTAACTATAGTTGCCCTGGGTTAGTTTCTGAGCTCTAAAAAGCTCAGTCTTGTCTGGGATATTCAGGCTGGTAGGATGGCAGACAACCCCACTGATAATTTAAGCACTACAGCAATACTGTGTACTCTGGACTCTGAAGACTAATTCATGGTCACCATATAATTGTCTTTGGGAGTTAGAGGTGCAATGATCTAGCTCATGATCTAATCAGGATGAAGGTACCAATTGCATGAGCCTTAGACAAATTGATGCTTTTATGAAAATTTATGTTCTTTCTTCAGTAGTTTTTCATTTTCTAATCACCCTCGGCTGATAACCTGTAAAAGTGCAAACTATTGGCCATCACAATATATTGTCTTACTGTTTTATAGGTTTTTCTCCTATTTATGTGTGAATTATTTCAGTGTATCACAGCTTCAATAGATTCGTGAGTGTCCTGGCTTAATTGGCATGGTGGATGGTAATAGAAAAAATAATATTACATTGAAATCAATAACACTGTTTCTTCCTGCCTTGTTAGCAATTGGATAATCCTAGTCAATTCACCATTGATTTTGAGATAATTTTCCACATTTATACTCTTTATCTATTGGAAATTGTTACAAAAGGGTCAGCATAGCAGACAAATGCTCTGCATAGCAGACATAGAATGTGACCTTGGGAACATCAGTCTGTAAAAAATCTTTTAGCCATTTACAACCTGCATTTGCTTTCCATGAGCAAATCCCAAGAAAGTTTGGTTTATATGTAACAGGCTTACAATGATAAAATAATGTTGATATATTTTAGTTGTTATTCCTCATATCAAAGCTTGTAATATGTGACTGTCTCCCTACCCACTCTCCATGGCTGAGTTTTATGTGTTATAATATAGTCAGCTTCCCTCTAACATTAGTAGCATACCACCTTAACTGCCAAACTAGTGATTAACAATGGTACAACAAATGGGCTGACAACAGAACATCCGTTTAGCCATTTGAATGTGTGAATTGGCTGTTCTGCTCTCCTTTCTCAGTATGCAAACTAGTTAAAACAGAATTGTTTAGGAGGGCATTATTATTTTCTCAGTTTTCTGCAATCTTAGTGATATTACATTGCTTATTAGATATCTCAACCTTCTGATTGCACGAACTTGTGTAATCTGCCTTTATTTCAGTGAGAAAGGCAGACAACAAACAAACAAAATGCATCTGGATGTCCATATATCTGTATGGGCTGATTTTTAAATTATTTATTCCATGCTTTCTGTCTGTGTGTCTGTCTGTGTTGAGTCTGTGTCTGTCTACTGAAGGAAAGGCAGAATAGCATCACCTGATCTCATCAGTTCCCGTAAGCTAAGGGAGACCACCAAGGAACATTCTGCAGAGGAAAGCAATAGCAAACTGCTTCTGCTTCTTACTTGCCTTAACAGCCCCTTGCTTGTGTTGATATAACTTGTTGTGACTTGACGGAATATACATCTGTGCGTGTATGTATACATACACATACAGACAGACACACACAACAGGCAGAAAGCCAACATGTCTACCCAAACCACATAAATCATGTTAAATTAAGAACTCTGTTTCTCTGACTTTGCTGCAGGACCCATGCTCTGCACACCTCTCAACCACTATGAGTCTACACTGGAAGTATTTTGTATTTTTCTAGTAGGCCATTAGTTTCACTAATGCGTAGGTCTCCTTATATATATACACACAAACATACACATATATGACTTCTTGTACCAACTTCTAGTCTGGAGTTTGCAGTGTCCCTTGTGGTTTTTGTTTGATTCCTAAAGGAGAAAAGTGTTATTTTAAATCAATGAGACTATGTTTTAGTTTTCAGTATCAATATTGCTTTGGTTCAGCCTCTCAGAAATGTCCTTGTCAGCCTCTCACTTTTTATATGCTGACACTTCATAAAATGCCTCTTGAGAAAAGTCAGTCTAAATATAAATATAGGAACATTTAATTTCCTAAGACGTTGAGATAAAATCAACTCATATCAAAAATCAATATGATTTTGCTGCTATAATTAAAAAAAAATTCATAATATGCAGCATTCATTGGGTTCGATCTTACTCCTGTCCTACCATTCCACTGAACAAAGTTTATTCATTTATTTGTTCATTTATTAAAATATTTATATTGCCCCTTTCCTTTTGGTACAACTTTGAAGTCTTCCTCCAGCTCAAGGAGTCTTCTTCTAACTTAATGGAAGAGCCACTTAAGTTGGAGAAAGGCTACTAAGAAGATTGCTGGATCCACCCCTCTGTCTAGAGAAATAAAGGCATCTTGATCCTATAGGTAAAAAATAATGATATACAAAGACTGCAGCTGCACCTTGTTAGCAGAAAGTGTTGCCTTCTTTGTGCAGTTCTGCAGATCTGAAATGTGTATGTGTGTGCACTTGAGTGCAACATGCACCCTTAGGCCAGGAATATTAGTGGTTTCTCACAACAAATAATTATGGCCAGTTCACCATATATTGTTCTCCAAGCTCTTGGAGACTACAGATCAGGGGAAACGAACAGTGGGGATATCGGATGCTCAGCTACATATTTTTCTATTTCTTGATGAGAAAGATAATATTCAAAGCATATGACTCTTCTATAGCTCTGCTTGCCATCTCCAGGTTGGGAAATACTTGAAAATTTTGGGGGATGGCTGGGTTTGGGCAGGGACCTCAGCAGTGTATAATGCCATAGAGCCCAAACACCAAAAGCAGCCATTTCTTCTAGAGTCTCTGTAGTCTGGAGTAGGCATGGGCACAAACAGTATTACGAACGAAAATAACTACCAAACAGGCCGCTTGGCTGCTCACGAATGGGCCATTCATGATGCGCCATTCCAGCCGAACAGGTGGTCGGCACAAGCCTTGATCGCTGTGCTCGGCCGCCTTTCAGGAAGCTAGACACTCAGGCGCCTTCAATCAATTGCCTCGGCAATGGAGGAGGGGGGTGCCTGAACACTGTCTGCACTCTCTCTGTTGCCCCAGACACCCCAATCAAAGCCCAACTTAGCTTGATGGACAGGTCTTCTTTCCAAGTGTGGAGCTGCAAATCGGTTACAATTAATAACGTGGGAGCAGACACCGGGGGGAGGGAGGGAGGAGGGGGGTGTTCTGTGGCCATGGGAACTCCAATCTCATACCTGCAAACCCTGTTAGGCAGTTCTGACTGCCAACCACAGGCCTCCTGCATTTCTCAATCAGTCCTCAGCTTACAAAAGGGCACTGCGCTCCCAGTTCTGCTTTCACTTTCAGCAAGCAGTGTTTTGGGAGAGAGAGAATGAGAGTGCTTTGGAGCTGGGCTTTTTTCTGTGTGTGGTGGGTGGGATAGGGAGCTATCCTCTCTGGTTCCAGGGCCGCTGCCAGGTCCTGGGGCCAAACTCAGTGGGCACCTCGGCTGAGGGCTCACCCTGATTATTAGTGCCTGATCTGGTCAGGTCTCTGGGAGTGCTGGGCTAGTGCTGTAGCCTCAACCTTTGGTTCCAGGGCTGCTGCCAGGCCCTGGGGCCAAGATCAGTGGGCACCTTGGCTGATGGCTCACATTATTATCACTGCCTGATCTGGTCAGGTCTCTGGGAGAGTTGGGCTAGGGGTCTACCCCCTCCCTCTGGTTCCAGGGCTGCTGCCAGGCCCTCGGGCCAAGCACACTGGGCACCTTGGCTAAGGGCTCACAGTGTTCTCTCCTTTTCTGTCCTCCTTAATTCTAGTTTGGTGGCACAATGAGTCTTCATGTTGTGGTGGCCGCCAAGGGTGGTTATGGGGTGAAGTGCAAAGGCAGTTCTCCTGGTTTACTTGTGGAAAGCAATACTGGGTGTGGCTTGTGGATAGCAGAGAGTCCTCCCCAGGGCTTTTTTTCTGGGAAAAGAGGTGGCGGAACTCAGTGGGTTGCCCTTGGAGAAAATGGTCACATGGCTGGTGGCCCCGCCCCCTGATCTCCAGACAGGGGGGAGTTTAGATTGCCCTCTGCGCTGCTTGGCGGCGTGTAGGGCAATCTAAACTCCCCTCTGTCTGGAGATCAGGGGGTGGGGCCACCAGCCATGTGACCATTTTCAAGAGGTTCTGGAACTCCATTCCCCCACGTTCCCCCTGAAAAAAAGCCCTGGTCCTCCCTCTCCCCCAAATTCACCTGTGGGGGCTGTGGAGGAGGCCAAAGAGGTCTTTCTGCTGGGGGGAGAGGATCTCTCTCAACATTTTGAGGAGGGGGTGGGTGACAGATCCCTGGATGAATGGTTTGTGTTTTATGAAACATCCCTCCCATCCCCGCCTACAGTCCACCCCTCACCCCATCATCCATGGCCAGCTCCGCAGCACAGCCTGTAACCATTCGCCCTCCTTCCCCTGGGACAGTTAGTGGTCCACATTTCAATGCTTCCATATGGAGGCACTTTTGGGCCCTTCCTAATGACCCCTGTGTGGTGTGTTGCCTTGCCTGTGATGTCCTGGTGCGAAGGGGCAAAAACCCAAAGCACCTGTTGTCGACAGCCCTGACTCGACACCTGAAGATGCACCACCTGAGCCTGTGGTCTCCATCCTCGCCCAGCAAAACATCAGTTGGGGGGAGAAAGGGGGCGACAAGCTCTTCTGAGCGGGGATCAGTGGGAGGGTCAACTTGCCCTGATGGTGACACTGGTGGGAGCAGAGCGCTCAGGCAGGCCGTGCTTGTGGAGGTTGTCTCCTCAGGGTCTGGGACTGCGCCACTAAGAACGTCAAGGTTGAGGACTCAGGAGACAGGCCTTCACGTCTTGGCAGAGACGATTGCCCTACGTGACTTGCCCATATCCATCGTAGAGTTTGTGGGGTTCCACTGGCTACTAAAGCATCTTTCCCCTTGGTTCTCCATGCCATCGCCGCACACCCTTGCCCGTTGAGTCCTGCAGGTATCTCGAATGAGGGCTGGCACATTTGGGTCAGGTTTAGCCAGGCCCACTCCCACTGCTAACAGGCTTCTGAGACCTTGATAAGCCTTCCTGGCACAGCCAGATCATCATGACACCTCCTTTCTGCAAAGGAAGGAAAGTGGGTGATGCTGGCGGCAGCCTCCTTTGGGCACTTGCACAACAGCCCAGGAGCTGTTGCACATGTAGTTGAGCTGTATGTTGCTCCTATCCTTTGCAAACACTGTGCCCTCTGAGCAGGGGGGAATGGGTCTCTTGACTCATGTCCTTCCCACAAAGGCAGGAAGGTGGCCAATGTCAGCTGCTGCTGGTGTCCCGTTTCTGTCTCTCCCTCTCTGGAACCACTCTGACCCATCCAAGCAATATCTCCTGTCCCATCCATCCCCTCCTTTCCATGAAGGCAGGAAGGCGGTTGGTGTCTGGTGGTGCCACCCAAACTGTTATGAGTAGTGCCCGTACTGCCTGCACAGGTGAGGTGTCTCACCTGTATGGTATTGACGTCAATACCATCCTTTCACAAGCCATAGGAGAGTGTGTCTTGAGCATGTAATGTATTTGTGTCCGGTCCGAACTGCTTTATGCCCAGGAAGAAGTGAGTTTTTACTCACGAAATGGGTTAATGATAATTGCCTGCATATTCCTGTCGGCGTTATTTGAAGTATTAATTCAAGTTTTTGGACTGTGAATGAAAGAACATCTTGCACAACTCCCTACCTATCGGCTTTCTTACTATCGTTGGCATTCTGCACTTTAAATGATTTGAATGAGTTTACAGACATTGAATATTTACTAGGATTTCATGTTTCTATATGAACGGACTCTGTATTTTTGTAATTTTGTATTTATATTGTAAAATCAATTTTGTATTTATTCACTTTGGCACTTTGGCACTTTTGCACTTCAAAAATTGATAAACAGATAAACATACAAATTAATTTTTAGTTGTGGATCCCTGGTCTCGTTGTTCTTCTCTGGTCTGTATACCAGGGCTGCCCGTTGTTTTTCTTCCCCTATAGGGATACAGCAAGGTTGCACTGCATGGTGGCTCCCTGTCAATGGGACTGACTGGACTGCATTGAGCCAGGTAGGAATATGTCCAATGACTCCCATACTTTCGGCAAAGGCAGGAAGGTGGGCAATGGCAGCTGCTGCCACTGCCCTATTTCTCCCTCTTCCTCTCTGGGACCACTCCGCCCCCTCCCTACTACCTCTCACTTGGGAGCTTACCAGTTCCCAGTTCATACCTCTCCCTCTCAGGTCCCTTCATTTCCGTGATGGCAGGGAGGTGGGTGATGCCTTCAGCCGCCAATTTGGGGTCTTCTCATTCCCCTCACAGGATCTTCCAGGTGCGGCTAATTGCCACACCTGGAACCCCTGGGTCCCCCTCTCCCACCCTGACCACTTCCTGTTCCCTCTTTCTTCCGCTACCTCTCGGGTACTGCCACGAGTCCTTTCCCCAACACTTGCACTGCCCCATCCCCTCATTTCTGAGATGGCAGAGAGAGGGGTGATGCCTGCAGCCACCGATTCCCAGTCTTTCCATCCCCCTCACAGGATCTTCCAGGTGCAGCTCATCACTGCACCCAGAACTGCTGGGTCTTCCTCTCCCTGACCGCCCGGTGGCCGTGGTCATGAACCACCTTGCTGCATAAGCGGATGCTTTGTCCACTTCCGACCTGGAGGCCTGGTGGGCAGGTAAATGGGGGGTGCTGCCAGCAAGTGGACAGACCCCCACCCCCTGAGGGAAGGTGGCACACTACCACCTCCCCGAGCCCTCCAGCCCCAGCGGCCGCAGTCTTCACCCACCTTGCTGCATAAGCAGATGTTTTGTGCACCTCCAACCCAGAGTCCTGGTGGGCCGGCACATGGGGGGTACTGCTGTTGAGTGGCCAGACCCCCTGTACTTGAGAGGGTAGGTGGCACACCTTCAGGACCACTGCACGGGGCAGAAGTGAACTGGGGAGGGTGGCACCATTTGTGTTGATTGGGAGTTTCCTTGGGGTGTCATATTTGCAAATATATAACTTTGAGATCCATACTGCAATCTTGACCAAACTTGGGTGGTGGCTGGAGTAGAGCCTTCTGCACATTCCTTGTGAATATGGGCTCTCTAAGTGCTAAGGGGCCACTCTGGCACTGATGAACACCAAACACCAAACACATTCATTAACGGGACATGTTCGGTCCCGTTCGTCTGTTCATGTTCGTCATTGGGAATGTACACCAAACAGCCTGTTCGGGTTTTCTTCCCCGTTCATACCCATGTCTAGTCTGGAGATCAGTTGCAATTCCTGGAGATCTTCAGGTCCCACCTGAAGATCTCCAGGAATTGAGAGCACAACCCCATTAATAACTAGAAATACCACAAACTACTCAATGAACAGGTTTAGCAGGCAAGCATACTGTGTTCAACACTCACAATTCCTCATGAACTAAGCCTTGTCTCACCACCATTTGCCTTGAGCAACTGCCAGACAGCTTTGTGGCTGTATAGGAGCTAGATGTTTTAGTATTTATTTCTCCCGTTCAAGCCACTGAATGTTCCTTGTACCTTTTAATAAGCTAAGACACTTATTAAACCTACTGTGAACTGACTCACAAAACATCTGGCTCTTGAACACAATTTTGCAATATTCATTTTCAATGTCATCTTTTTAATGTTTGCTTCATGACTTCTGTAATCACAGAACTGAGATTGATTCAGCAGTAAGAAAGAGAGATTCCAGAACATGGAGATGAAAACCAGCTAGGTTCTTGTCTGACCTCTGCTATAGCTGCTGTGTTAAGTCACATTATGGCCAGCATGATAGTTTTTTTCACTTTCTTCATACAGCTGATGGTGAGCTATTACCACAAAAACTTACTCCACATTATGCCAATCACGTATGTGATAAAATAACATAGACTGTAATACTTCTTGCATCTGGCTCTAAAACCCAGCCATGGGGGTGGTGGTATAGCAATGCTTGGCTCACCATGTGTTTAAAGGATACCAAGGAATGCCTCTATCACCTCTGTAGCTGTTCTTGAAGCCTGTATGGAAGCACAGCAGTGGTTCACCCTCCCCACTCCTACTGCTGCTAGACTCCAAGACTAGCTGCTAAGCCCCCCTTTTTTGTTCCACCGAAAGACTACACACTGAACCAGCCCCAAAATGTTCACACTGCTCATCTCACCACCTTGAAATCAGAGTATACCAGCAAAAATGCAAACTTCACTTGAGCCTACTCTCTGGCTCCTGCTTGCCCCTCATGAGATGGCTATCAGGTATAGCTTTAACCAGAGAAGAAGAAAATAACAATGTTGTTGAGAAGGGATGCTCCATTCAGATTACAAAAAGGATGACAAGAGCATGCTGGAGACTTGCAAGTTGTTTACACTGCTATAATACAGAGGCTGGAGACAAATGTTGTTCTTGCCACTCATCTCCTCTGGGCAGAGTCAGGAATGTGCACAGTTGGTAGCAGAACAGCTAAAGAGGAAGAGTGACAGACCACATGGCTTGCTCAGGCTCAGGGTTGGAGAACTGACCCCACCTCAGCTACAATTTTTCTGTTGCCTCCACTGCACCACTTGTCAGGGAGGATTCTAACAGAATGTACACCTAGAGGATACTTGCAGCAACAACATGTACTGACTGGCCCTATATGTTTCCACTGAGTAAATGAAGCAGAATACTAGCTACACATTTTGTCTTCTTTTTCCTGATCTAGGCCTAGTGACTTGTTTTTTAAAAGCATAACAACTGGGAATCTGAGTCACCAGATGGGTCCAATGGAAACTGGGAGGTCTGCCCAACTTCCAGGTAAAACCCACCCCAATAGGCAATGTGGCCTGTGCTCAGTTGATTTTTTAAAAAAAAATCCCAGCATTAAATGCCTATATGCCTGAGTGCCCAGGGTTTCTGATGCCCTTCACAAAGGGGATTCTTTCATCAGTGTTCAGTCAGCCCCTTTGGAGCAGAGCGCTGGCATAGAAATATTACACTGTATTTGAGAGTTGCCAAAGTTTTGTTCCTATCCAATCTTATGCATAATGAACCATTTAAAAGCGAAGCAAGCATTAATGTTTTATTACGGAGTAATTGTGAAAGGATATGAAATGAAAAAGACAATTACAGAAGTCATCAACAATTTAAATTCTGTTCTAAGTCATATTGTGAGTGTGGGAGAGGCAGAGTGAATAAGAGAAAGAGAGAGAAGGTCATTAGAATGTCTTTTTGTCATCCTTCCAGCATTGTAAAATGAAGCAAGTAAGAGACAAAAAAGATCACCTTTAATTTCAAATATAAGGCAGGTACTTTGAAAAACCGATTCCCTAGCAGCACTGAACATATGGGAGTCTGGGATATGTCGTTCACTGAGATTTACATCTGTTTAATCTCTACCCTTAAAACTTTTATACTGTGTGGTTTCATAGCATAACTGTGACAGGTATTTTTCTGTGTCTGTTTACTTGATAATTTCTGACATCATTCAAATGTTTGGAAAGCATGCTGTTGGCCACCAATTTTTATCCTTCCATCAATTCCCCCCGCCCCGCCAATGATTCCATAACAAAGGTAGAAAGGCTTTATTCCAAATAAATATTGAAGTTGCAGCTTTTGCAGACATCTGTGATACATCAGTTCTCATGCTTGTGGAATCTTTAATTTGCAGGGTGGACCATGTAAGTTCTATAGACCTTATCCAGCTTTCTGTTTGGAAAATTGTTTCCTTCCTTTTCCTCCTTGGTCATTTTCAAGATGTATGATTGCAAGAGACATGCAAGGAATTGCGGGAACAACTCATTTCCCCCTGCATCCCCTCCTTTACTATTTCCTTTTTTGCTATCCTGGCAGCCCCCATAACCTCTTGCCTTTTTAGGGTTGCCAGTTCCCTGGTGGGAGCAGGGGCTCCCCAAGCCTCAGCTCCTGTTTTAAGCCACCACTCAAAGCAAGAGTGAGAAAAAATTAAAATAGAAATAGCCACCAGACCTATAGTGTGATGTCACTTGTGGGAAAAACTTGAAAGTGATGTCAAGCTGCTCTAGAAATTTCCAGAAAAATCTATGATAAAACCATAGAATTTCCCATGTCACTTCCGAGTCCCCCTGCAAATGATGTCAGTCTTCTCCAAGAATTGCCAAAAGCTCTATGGTTTTACCATAAAAATTCCAGCAACTCCTACAGAGGTATAATATTACTCCTGGTTTTTTTCCCAGAAATGATGTTACACTGTAGACAATAACAACCTCCCCAAGTCCCCACCCCATCCAGCATTCTCCAGGTATGGCAAACCTATCCCTTTTCCTAATTTCTTCTCTCCTTCTGACGTACCAGCCAACCTACTTTTACCTGCCCCCCCATCTTCAACATTTTCAGCTTTCCCTCTTTCCTCCCCCCTGACAGTCTCTCCTCTGAAAAACAGGCCAAGTTGTGTAGTGCTGGCTGAGCCAGCTCAGTTGTGGGCCCAGGGCCCTGTACTTCTCTCCTCATGATTTGCTCTTTCCTATTTTCTGTCAGCCCCCATATCCTCACCTTTCCCTGCTTCCTTCTCTCCTTCACATCTACCTGCCTGCCTCTTATCCATCTCCTCATCTTCAGCTATATTTATTATTTCCTTTATTTATATACCTTCTTTCTCCATAATGGAGACCCACAGTAACTTACATCATTCTATGATATTGAGGACTCTGCTAGAGGTTTCCATTTTTGAAATCTTAATTGATTCTCTCTTTCTATGACCCCCAAAATATTTTCTGTTTGTGACCCAGACTAAAATTTTGTTACACAGTAAAATCCTTGTTATCAGTCAAGATGGCATATCTAATCCAAGTCAAGATCTGGATGTTGTTCTTCTGTTCAGAACTTTCTTTGTAGCTGAAAAAGACTCAAATCAAAATATAAATCAAAATAAGATTTTTTTGTTTGTATGGAATGTTTCTCTAAACCCAATAAAAAGAAAAAAATAGTTTTGAGCAGCCCTACTAAGCCTGCTGAGCCTGCTTGCTGCTATTTCTAGCCATGCTGTACAAAGCCCTTTGGCTGCAACAAAACTTTTAAAAGGCACACATTGGACTGGACCATTTTATTTATATTTGTCAGAGAATATGTTCAAGTACAACATATCTACTCTGCATGGAAAATGGGTTTAAAGATGCTCTGGTAACTGGACACAGGTAAAGTCAGGTGTCCTACCCCTGCCTGTTAAGCTTCCCCCCGCCCCTTAGGGCATTGTCTGCCACAATTCACCTCTCCTCCATATTATCCTTGTAACAGCCCTGTGAGATGGGTTCAACTAACAGAGAGTGACTGGGCCAGTCACCCAGTGAAGCTTCCATAGTGGAGTGGGGAGTTGAACCTGGGTCTCCCTGATCCGAGTATGAAACTCTAACCATTACACTATACTAGCTTTTGTGGGGTGGCTGCAGTTGAGTAGTAGCAAGCAGATGGTCCTGGGTGAGTCATGTAAGCCACATAGTAGCAAGTTGCCTGGTGGTTGCTAAAGGCCAAAAGATCCCCAGAAAGAGACCTGATCCCTCACCCTGTCTTTTATGACAGAAACCAAGACTTGAAGAATGCCAATACTATTGTGGTTGATTAGCAATGGCCATCGAGGGTATCCATTTTTTAAAGCTGCAAGTGCTCTTTTATCATTGGGAGGGGGGGGGGTTAACTACTACATCTTTTTTTAGATTCCTGAGGGTTTCTTGTAAAACTCTGGCTTTTTTTCAGGTTTGTAGAAAGATACGCCTTTTCTGTCCATGCTCCCAATTTCTGGATGTAAGCGTTTTTATAGCATTGTATGAAGGTATTTCTCCCATTTGTATTTAATGTTTTTAAAATGCCTTTATTGTTTCAGTTTGCTAATTTTACAATCATATTTTAGAGATATTTTTTCTGCTATTTGCTTTCTTATACCTTTTATATTTTTCTGAAGCTTTTAGAATCTTACCACTTTTCACTTTGCTCGTTTTAGTTGCCAGTCACTAGTCTTTATGAGTTCACAATTTGAGCATGGTTCAAACATCTATTTGGATATATAGTAATTTTTTTAAATAAAAAAGTAGTATGACATGATTTTTAAATGTATGTACTTTAATTTTAATTATTTATACTGTTTAGAATTAATTGGCTGATATGAGGTAAATGTTCCTAAGAACTAATCATGTACAACTGAAATATGAGTTGGAACCTCCCCTGAAACATGGAAGGGTGCTCCTATCCTCCTTACCCCCTCAGTCCCACATTACCACCATCACCACCCATACACATAGAGCATGTCTTTATGGACTGAACCTTGAAGCTGCTTTTTCAGTTATCCTAGCAACATCACAGCAGGTGATGCATTCTACATTCCCAACAGATATGGAACAACAATTAGGACTGATAAATTGTGTTCAATATTATTTGTTATTTCTGTAAAATAGGAACAAAACTTTCAGAAATAGATGTGTGAAGGTGCTAGGAAACACTTGAACTATACAACAATATTTCACCTTGGAGCACTGAACTTTAAGCTCAGGTGGCCACAAGTAAGTTTGAGAACTGACCTCTGGCTCAATCAGCCCTGAGACAATAATACTTTAAATTCAATACTTCCTAACTCACATTTGAAATTCAAATGTACATTTAAATACTTTTAAGTGAGCCAAGCCCTGACCTGGATAGCCCAGGCAAGCCTGATCTCAGAAAATAAGCAGAGTTGGTCTTGGTTAGTAATTAGATGGGAGACCTCCAAAGAAGACCAGGTTGCAGAGGCAAACAATGGAAAACCACCTCTTTTAGTAGTTTCCCTTGAAAACCCCAGCAGGGGTTGCCATAAGTCAGCTATGACTCGATGGCACTTTCCACCACCAAGTGCGACAAGAATCCACAATCAAATCTAGGATGAATGACATCTTTATTAGGTCATTGGGGTTGAATTGCTGGTGTTAATGTAATATACATATCCTGCTCAATTTATCTGTTCACTTTCAAAGGCAGTAATTATATATTACTCCAATAATTGATTCATAACAGCATAAATGTCTAGAACAAATAACTATTCAGTCATATGTGTTTAGAGTAGGAAATTAAATCTGAACAAAACTAAGGTTTTAGTAATAGGTTCAAAGTGTCTGTTGGGCATGACTCCAGCCTTGGCAATTTCATTTGACAATAGTGTTTTGACTCCAGTTTGAAGCATTAAGAGTCTGGCAGTAACATTAACATTGATTTTACTTATGGACCTAGATAAAGTACATCACCAAATCTGCATCTCATACTACTAGAAAGGTGCTTGCCATCTACGACCTTTGATCAGCCTAACGATTTGAAACGATTGTTGAATAATGCTCCTGAGGGGTTTCTTTAACAACACACTTTTGGTCGATACTCACAGACTAAAAGTCTGTTTATTTGGATTAATTCCAGGCAGTCTCATTCATCAATGTTGAGGATGCACTGAGTGCTATAGAAGTTGAGTCCTTGCAAACTCTGATAGGAGCTTTTGTACCATGTTCAGGAACATCAGCATGACAAATAATCTCAAGCCCATAGTCATTTTCAGGCCTCATTCAACATGGATGTTCCCTGTCTTCCCTCTTCTTTATTTTTGGTGAGTAGAGGTAATTAAACAAGTGGTTGCCCAACAGTGACACTCTGAGATAACAGTTTTCCAGACTGCTTTCAGACTGCACATTATCAACACTTTGGTTGTTGTGGATTTTTTGGGCTGTATAGCCGTAGTCTTGGCATTGTAGTTCCTGACGTTTCGCCAGCAGCTGTGACTGGCATTTTCAGAGGTGTAGCACCAAAAGACAGAGATCTCTGATTGTTACAGTGCGGAGAAGATGTTGGCAGGTAATTTATATCTACTCAGGAAGGTAGGGTTGGGCTGAGTCATCCTGTAAGAGTTTCCTAGGGTGTGGAATGCTAATGGAGGGAGGCTTCACTGTATCCTGAGGAGGTTCTTTTGAATATGGATTGGTGCTTGATATGCTAATCTTCTCTGCAGGGCTATTGTAGGATGTAGAGTATTTTGTTAGCCTGGTGCTTTTCAGGACTGGAAACCATGCTCTATTCATTCTTAAAGTCTCTTCTTTCCTGTTGAAATTGTGCTTAGGCTTATGAATTTCAATGGCTTCCCTGTGCAATCTGACGGAGTAGTTGGAAGTGTTGTCCAGTGTTTTAGTGTCCTGGATTAGGATACTGTGTCCTGTTTGAGTTAGGCTATGTTCAGCCACTGCTGATTTTTCCGGATGGCCAAGTCTGCAGTGTCTTTCATGTTCTTTTATTTTTGTCTGGATGCTACGCTGTGTGGTCCCGATGTAAACTTGTCCACAGCTGCAGGGTATGCGGTATACTCCTACACAGGTGAGGGGGTCTCTACTGTCTTTTGCTGATAGTAGCATCTGTTGTATTTTTCTGGTGGGTCTGAATACTGTTCGTAAGTTGTGCTTTTTCATAAGCTTTCCCTCTAATCAGTGATTCCTTTGATATATGGCAAAAACACTTTTCCTGTGGGAGACTGTTTTTCCTTAGTTGTTTGATTTATCCTTGGTTTAATCGCTCTTCGGATTTCATTTCTGGAGTAGCCATTTGCTTGAAGTGCATGGTTTAGATTATTAGTTTCCTCGTTGAGATAGTGTGGTTCACATATCCGTCTTGCACGGTCTACTAATGCCTACATTATGCCTCTTTTCTGTCGAGGGTGGTGATTGGAGTTTTTGTGTAAGTACCAATCCATTTGAGTTGGTTTCCTGTAGACCTTGTGACCTAACTGAAAGTTTGCTTTGCAGATGACCAAGGTATCTAGAAATGGAAGTTTACCCTCGATTTCTTTCTCCATGGTGAATTGTATGTTCAAGTGAATATTGTTGAGGTGGTTTAAAAACTCCGTCAATTCTTCCTCACCATGGCTCCAAATGATAAAGGTATCATCCACGAACTGGAACCAGACTGTAGATTTGTGGGGTGCTGATTCTAGAGCTGTTTTTTTCAAAATGTTCCATGTAGAAGTTTGCTATAACTGGGCTGAGAGAGCTTCCCATGGCCACCCCATCCATCTGTTCATAGAATTCGTTATCCCATTGGAAGTAATTGGTTGTCAGACAATGGTGGAATAAGGCTGTTACATCCTCTGGAAAAATCTGATTAATAAGTGCAATTGTGTCTTTTACCGGAACCTTAGCAAACAGGGATACAACATCAAAACTGATGAGTATGTCCTGTGGAATGAGTTTCAGAGAACTGATTTTGTTGATGAAATGTGCTGAATCTTTGATGTAAGATGTGGTTTTTCTGATGTGGTATCAACACTTTATTTGAAGCTCTGATACATAAAGAACAATATAGGGAGAGATCAACCACATCTACCAGATCTTTTTGCAACCTTTGATGTTATTGATTCTGTGGTGTCATTGATGGAACCTTCTGAGGGACCTGGCAGTCCTCCTTGAGATCACTTTTGAGTGGATTCCATTTATTCTTAGTAAAGAAGTATCAGACTGATGAGGAGCATATGCAGACCCAGAAGCTGGTTACATCAACATTAGTGAAGAAAGCATATTCTTCCTCTTTTTTTCTTTGAAACAGGCCTTGCAGCTTCCACGTCTATGCCAAGTTGATTATAATAGCACAAATATGGAAGTGACCAGTTCACAAAATAAAAATGGATACATTTATTTTCCCTGGTGATGTTGGGACACCTTGTACATTCCTGAATCCACACTAAGCCTGCTTGCGGAGAGTGCAGACAACAAATTGAATAAACAAACAAATAAATATACTTCACACTATGCCAAATGTCTACAGATTATAATATGAGTAAATAGGGAAGAAGGGTTCAAATACAGATAGCTAATAGTTTCCCTACAAATATCACTGGAGTGAGAACTTCTATTCTGATCAGTGATGGTAGGATGGGAGGTGTTCAGGGCCCCAGCTCATGGGCTTAGTATGAGCAGGCAAAAGTTGACATGAAGTACACATTAGAAAGGGAGGCCCCAATAAGACCATTAAGTTCAGAGTCAAACATTGCATAACTTGAGCATTGATTCTGCTGCTTGCTTATATTTCATGAAAGAAGGCAGCCAGCATTGCTTTAGTTTTCTGTTTTAAATATTTTTAAGCTCCCTCTCCCATATTTTAACCTTTTTTTTAATTCTGGAAAATATATTGGGAACTTTACTGAAAGGTTGTATATAAATGATGTAAATAACATCAATTAAAAACTCTTAGAAAGTTCAGGGTAGTTAATTTGCTCACAGAACCATCTTATAAAAAGAGAGTGTGCATGTTATTTATTACATTTTAATCCTGTCCTACCGCAAGTAGCTTAGGGTGGCATATATGGATCTCCCTGCTTTCATTTTACCTCACAGCAACCATATAGTCAGAGAGAGAAAGATTAGATCAAGGCTACCCAGCCATGGAGAGCAGGAACTTTAACCTAGGTTTTCTCAGCTGAAGTCCAGCATTCTGACCACTACACCACATTGGCTCCAATGTTAATGTTATGGGCAGAGTGAAGAAAGAGAGAATTTCTTCTTTTTCTTCCAAAATACTAGATTTTGGGGGCACTCAATGATGTCAATTGGCAGAAGATTCAAGCCCGGGTGGGGGATACTTCTTCAAACAACACATAATAAACTATTAGAATTCATTACTACATGATGTAATGATAGTCACTAGCTCAAATACTTTAGATGCTCTAGGTTTCCCCCCAAACTTTATAGTTTACCATATCCTGGAGGAATCCTACAGCATTGCCAGTGGAAGGTCCCCCGCCATAGTAGTGCTATAGCAAGAGACCTGGCAACCTTACCATATCACCATCCAGGGCAACTTTCTTTGCTCCAGATAAATATGATCTTTATATTTGTATGCTTGGTAATAATAGCTCAATAAGCATGATATTGACAGATCCCTCATAGACTAATTTCTAAAGATAAAAAAGGAATAAATTGATTAAAAATTATTAAAGGGTGTGTGTGTAAAGTGCCATGAAGTCACAACTGACTTATGGCGACCACAACAAGGGGCTTTCAAGGCCAGTGAGAAGCAGAGGTGGGGTGCCATTGCGTTCCTTTGCAAAGTCTTCCTTGGTGGTCTCCTATTCAAGTACTGACCTGCTTAGCTCCTGAGATCTGATAAGATTGGGCTATACCATGCTGCCTTCCCTCCATATTAAGAGTGTACTGATCTTTAAATCAATAGTGTCAAAGGCTATACAATGAAAATGAAATCTAAGCTCAATACTAGTCTAGTTTTAACTATATTGGTGTTTTCAAATCTTTTAAAACCAAGTAACAAGTATTTTTTCTGATGAGAAAAAAAATACCTGTGACACTGAGAGATCTCTGTCTCTTGGTGCTACACCTCTGAAGATGCCAGTCACAGCTGCTGGTGAAACGTCAGGAACTACAATGCCAAGACCACGGCCATACAGCCTGGAAAATCCACAACAACCATCTATGTACGTTCTCTATATTTTGAAGAATTGATGGATACAGGGCTGAGGAGGTTGAATTCATAATCATCCAGATCCATCAGATTCCTGCATACTTTACTTTTGGACCAGTAATATTTCCTCAGTGTCTCAGCAGCCGCCTGTGGCTTTTCTGAGCACTGTCCTCTATGTGGTATATTTCAGGAATATGGACAAGGCCCTTGCCTAGTGGGGCTTGTGGTTGGCAGATGGTTCCCACCTTGAAATAGCAGAATGGAATGGATGAGCTGTAAGCCTCCATGAGGTGCATGCCAGGAATGAAAGTAAATGAAGCTGCTTTGGTTAATAGTAACTGAGAATATGGCTGTCCACAAAGTGCAAAGTGCCACTGCTTTGGACTGTTCAATTTCTTCCTTAAAAATATCTTAAAATACATTTGTTTTGAATAATCTGCCCCCATCTTCTTGCTTATTTTAATTTCCCCTCTTTTTCTGTTGCGTCATTTATTTGATTCTTGCAGGTAGGAACATGTTTTTAATCATTTCACAGTGCCTATTTGTTACAAAATAAATAACATATTTATATCATTATTCTGTTCATGCAAGGATTTTCCTTGAGCAAATTGAGGCTCTGTATATATCGAAACAGAGAAGCCCATCTGGGAACTCCATAAGTCTATTGTTTCCACATTGTGTTGGTATGATTTTAGTTTACTGCCTGTGTATGTAGAACTCTGAATTAGAAGCAATGTGTGAATGGTAGAAATATACCACTGGAATGAAGAGCAATAAATGTCAGAACTGTGGCTAGATAATGTCCTTACTCCAGACTACCTTCTGCAATTAGACAACAGTCCATTGTTTCCAAAAGGTTTTTACTGAAGAATTAGTTCATTATAGTCCACTAGCCTGAATACAATATTCAGGATGGTACATATGCATTGTTACCAATGACAGGCAAAGCATGAGGTACAAAGTAACAGATCACAGCAGGCCCAACCTCCCCCCACAGTTCTCAAAACAACCCCTTTGAAGTTAGGAAAGCGAAAGTTCCTCAAGGCCGGTTCATGGTGGAACATCGGTAGCCAAAACAATCCTTTTCTGTGAGATAGCTGCCTGGGAACCTTGGCACCTGTGAAGAGAGCACTTAAACACTGAAAGGATTAAAAATGGAGTCGGTTAAGCAAAGGCATACAAGAAAGCATTCTGGACCTGACATTCTGCCCCCTCTAAGATGCTCCCCCCCCAGGTTTATGTGGGTAGCGAGAGTGGAATGCTTTAACTAATCTAGGAGCATGAACATGTACAGCATTCACCCACTCATCAAACCCAGAATCAAAGTCCTTCCATCTGATGAGGTAAAACAGCTGATTTCTTTTTATTTTAGAGTCCAATATTTGTTGAACTTCATAGTGGGTTTGATCATCAATTAAAGTTGGGATTGGAGGGGCACGGGTGTGCCACTGGTCTGCAGAGGGAGCTTTTTTCAGCAAACTGACATGGAAGGTATCATGCACGTGGCGTAAGTTCTTTGGTAAATCTAAGGCAACAGTCACTTTGTTGATTACTTTGCGAACAGGAAAAGGTCCTAGGAACTTTAATGCTAGCTTGCGGCTGGTTTGGGTTACTTTCAGATTCTTTGTAGAAAGATAGACAAGATCACCAGGTTGTAAATCCCATTCCGCCGCACGATGGCAGTCGGCGTACTTTTTGTAATCCTGTTTGGCTTTGATGAGGTGTTTTCTTATTTGAGTCCATTGTTGAGCTGCTTCCCCCCACCATTCGGAGACGTCCTTGGAAACGGCAGAAGGAGGAGGAAGCGCTTCAAACGGGAATGGTTTGAAGTGGAAGCCATAGACTACTTTGAAGGGAGTTTCTCCTGTGGAAGCGTGTACGCTGTTGTTGTACGAGAACTCTGCCAAGGGGAGTAAATCAAGCCAATTATCTTGCTGGAAATTAATGTAACAGCGCAGAAATTGTTCCAATATCTGATTAGTCTTTTCTGACTGTCCGTCGGTTTCCGGATGATGGCTTGAACTTAAACCTTGTTCAATGCCCAGTAGTTGTAAAAGCTCCCGCCAGAAGTTGGCAATGAATTGTCCGCCGCGATCCGAAATCACCTTTGATGGAAAAGAATGTATTTTTACAATGTTTTTTATAAAGATGTCGGCTAGTTTTCTAGCAGAAGGAATGGTGGTGCAAGGTATAAAATGAGCTTGCTTGGAGAACAAATCAACTACGACTAAAATGCAATTGTGCCCCTTTGAGGGGGGTAAGTCAGTGATAAAGTCCATAGAAATTATTTCCCACGGTCAACTTGGCGTTTCTAAAGGCTGCAATAGTCCTGGAGGTTTGCCCTTTCGGGATTTGGCGCTGAGACAAATGGGGCAAGACGCTACATATTGGGAAATGTCCTTGCGCATGCCCGGCCACCAAAATTGTCGTTGCACTAAGTGAAGCGTTTTTAAGTACCCATAGTGCCCTGCCATGGGAGCATCATGACAGCGTTGTAAAACTTCTTTTCTTAAACTTTTGGGTACATAGAAGCGATCTCCCCAAAGCCATTCCCCTTGATCGGATTGTTGCAGTTTGTCTTTGGGCACGTCCCCCCCCCTCCTTTTCCACTTCAGCTTTCAGTTTCTGTCTCCATCCCTGATCGGGTTGAGGGGGTTGGGTTGTGCGGCTGCGTGTGGTCACCACGCCCCCTAATTGCGTAGGCGAAAATACTGTGTCAATTGTCTCCTCCCTTTTGCTTTTGTGCTGGGGCATGCGTGATAGAGCGTTGGCCAAAAAGTTAGTTTTGCCCGGTAGAAAGTTTAATGTGAAATTGAACTTGGAGAAGTATTCCGCCCACCTCAGTTGCTTGGCGTTTAGTCTACGGGGGCTGCGTAGGGCCTCTAAATTTTTATGGTTCGTCCAAACCTCGAAAGGATGACGGGCTCCTTCTAACCAATGTCTCCATGTGGTGAGAGCAGCTTTTACGGCAAAGGCCTCCTTTTCCCAAACATTCCAATTCCTTTCCGCGTCTGAAAACTTTCTGGAAAGGAAGGCGCAGGGTTTGAGCTTCCCGTCCTCCCCCCGCTGCAGCAGTACGCCCCCAATTGCAGTGTCGCTGGTGTCGACCTGCACTATGAAGGGGCGGTTTTCATCGGGGTGTTGTAGAACGGGTTCCGAAACAAACTGCGTTTTAAGGTGATCGAATGCTGTTTGGCATTCTGGCGTCCAAGACAATCTTGCTCTTGGTTTTTTGGCTTGGTCCCCCTTGTCTTTGGTTTTTAACAGTTCGGTTAGGGGGAGTGTAATTTGAGCAAAATTTGCAATGAATTCTCTATAAAAGTTGGCAAAGCCCAAAAAAGATTGTAGTTCTTTGCGGGTCGCCGGGGTTTGCCAATTTTGAACTGCTTGAATTTTGCCGGGATCCATTTTCAAGCCCTCTTGGGAAATGCAGTAGCCTAAGTAAGTGAGTTCTGTTTTGTGGAACTCACATTTGGAGAGCTTAATGGGCAGTCTGTTATTCATGAGAGTGGTTAAGACCCTTTTTACAAGGTCCACTTGTTCTTCTTCAGTCTCCGAATAGATTAAAACATCATCTAGGTACACTACAACACCTTTGTATAGGAATTCATGCAGTACTTCATTGATCATGGACATGAAAACCGAGGGGGCCCCAGCCAGGCCAAATGGCATAACCAGATATTCATACTGGCCGAGGGGCGTGTTAAAAGCGGTTTCCATTCATCCCCCGCTCTGATACGAACATGGAAGTAAGCGTCTTTTAAATCTAATTTCATAAAGACCTTACCTTGAGCCATGACGTTGAGTAGATCTCTGATGAGCGGGATGGGGTAGGCGTTGCTGGAAGAGACAGCGTTAAGTCCCCGAAAATCTGTGCACAGTCTTAAGCCCCCGTCCTTCTTTTTGACAAAAAGGACTGGCGCAGCATGGGGGCTGTTAGCAGGTCGAATGAATCCTCTTTGAAGATTGAGGTCAATGAACTTGCGGAGCTCTTCCCTTTCGTTAGGACTCATGGGATATAGACGGCCTTTGGGCAGTGAGGCGCCCGGTAAAATTTCCACGGCACAGTCCGTCCTCCTGTGAGGAGGTAAAGTATTAGCTTCTTTCTCTGTGAAGGCTTGGGTGTACGCTCTGTATTGCTTGGGTATTTGGTTGATTTCTTCCTGGGTGAGGAGAGCAGGCTCAGTGATAGTAGGGTTGTTACCCCAATTTTGGTTCCAATGATGATTTTTGCAAGACTCCTGGGTGAACGTGATGCTTCCCTCTGCCCAGTTGATGTAGGGGTTGTGATCGCACAACCACCTGCTTCCCAGGATCAAGGGGTATTTGGCAGTAGCACTAATAACGAATGATCTTACTTCCCAATGCTGTCCCATGCCTGTTATGACCGGAGTGGTTTTAGTGGTGACAGGATTCATGTTAGTGCAATCCATTTGCTCAAAAATAACAGGTATTTCCAATTCTTTCACAGGAAGTACTAGCCCATTTACTAGGGCTGGTGCAATAATGTCTCTGGAGCAGCCCGAGTCTATTAGGGCTTGCACGTGGATGTGCATTTTCTTGTCAGGGTTCACCAAAGTTACTGGTATGAAGAGTATGGACCCGTGAGGTCGGTTCAAAACCGGAACTGACTGAGGTTTGATCTGCCGTTTGGGTCCTTTTATGACAGATCCATCTCGTTTCCCGAGGAGGGACTCTCTGGATTCTCCCCCCCCCCCTGTTAGTGCTGTTGGATCATATTCCATAACTTCTTCCAGTTCTAATCCTCTTTCGGGAGGGTTTCTCCGAGAAGCTCCTCTACCTCTCACTGTTCTGGGAGCTGGAGTAGGGCGCGGTGGCGCCGGGTAGGCTGCGGGGGCTGGGCGTCTTAGTTGGAGCAGAGGTCTTTGCACAGGCCGATATGGGCATTGCGCCGCAAAATGACCACTTTGGCCACACTGCAGACACAACCCTTGTTGCGATCTAGTGTCTCTTGCTCCACGAGTAGCATATCCAGCCCCCCGGCTTCCTCGGACGGGAGTGGAGGAGCGTCTTTGGCCCGTGGGTTGTTGGTGTTGTTCTACCAAACGAACTTCTAGCAAGCGATTTTCTACTTCGCAGGTTAATTGGATCCAACCTAACAGCGTAGGAGGGTTATCTTGCATGAGAGCTCTGTCCAACAATTTAGGGTTTAAACCCTGTTTGAATAAAATGATTTTGGTGGATTCTTCGCACCTTGGGCATTTGGCAGCGAGTTGTCGGAATTTTGTGACATAGTCTCTAGCCGACATGCTGCCTTGCCTAATAGCCTGCAATTCAGTTCGGGCTCTAGTTTCTTCCAGGGGGTCCTCATATTGGGCTCGAAGTGCATCCACTAGCCCTTGAAGTGTATCCAACTCAGGGGCCCCAATCTCATAAAGTCCTACATACCAGTCAGCTGCTTTGCCTTGGAGACGTGATCCCAGGTGCTCGATTTGACTGACTTCACTCCCGAATAGATGCCCCCATCAATTGAAAAATTGTACTACTTGAACAAGGAAGAATCCCAATTTGGAAGGATCTCCATCAAATGTAGCGCCAAGCTTGACCCAACCCATGGGAAGATCTTGCCTGGGGGCTGGTGCTGGCATTGGGTAGACATCGAGCGGGGCGAGTTGTAAAGGAGGCTGTCGCGGTGTTGGCGGTAGCTGCGGCGAAGGCTGCTGAGGGTAAGGTTGAGGTTGTTGCGGTGGGGGTGCTCCCGGAATCGGCTGGGGAGGTCCTCTAGGTGCAGGTTGTAGCGGTGCTGGCCGTAAAGGTGCCGGCCGCCCCTGTGGTGGGCCTCTAGGCGCTGGTACAAGAGGAGCGGGAGCCGGCCCTTGGGGTGCCGGCCGCAACGGAGATGGGTGAGGAGAGATGGGTTGGAGAGGAGCCATAGCCCCCCGCGGCCCCGGCGTTTGATGAGGCCTGCCCGTCCCAGGGATGACTCGTGGTGTAGTTCCTCTCAGGAGGCTTGGGGGCTGGTTCGCTTGGGTCGTGGGTGGAGGCACTATAGGGGAAGCAGGCTCCAGCGGTTGTCCTGGTTCCCCTCCTCCGATCCCACTGCCAGCGGGAGTGATTGGACGATCGGGGCAGGGGTCTCTGGGACTCGGTTCTCCACCTCCCCCACCGGCTCCGTCGTCATCTGGTATGACCGGTTGTTCGGGACGGGGTTCTCCTGGACACGGGTCTTCTGGGCAGTGTCCTTCCCCGGTGACAGAATCCGCATCTCCCGTTTCTGGTGGCTGTTGCGGCCACGGTTGGTTAGGGCCCTCCGGACGGGGCAGAAGACCTTGCAGGTTAGACAAACTTTGGCTGATGTCTGGTAGACCAGCTGGCGGTTCACGACCTCCGTCCCCCGCCACGAGTACTGAAAGCAGGTGGACAGCATTTGCTAAACTTTCTTCCATGCTTGCTAGTCTGGTCTCCAACACTTGCACTCTATCCGTGGTTTCTTCCTCCTGTTCTGTGTACCCCATAGCTCCGGTAGTCTGCGAGGTCTGCACAGTTTCGGCCTGCGGTCTCGTGGTTTCCGTCTGTCGCCACGGCAAGGGTACTTCCACTCCTTGTTCCTCTTGAGATCTCGCGGCTAAAACTCCTTTTGTCAGACCAGTGATTGCCGATATTCCTGAGTCAATTGCAATCGTTCAGCTTTGAAGCTGCACCCATTGGTGCTCACTTACGTCTTGTTGCCCCGACCACGGTGTGACTTCTGAATAATCCCAGCTCAGGGCACCACGGCGGGACGTCTCCCATTCCGTTTGTTCGGTCGTCCTGTTCCAGTACAGCCACGGTCGGCTACTGGCATGCTCGGGTATAGATTCCAAACTGCGCCGGCTATCCAGCTGCGTTTGCGTGAACATCGTGCTGGCCCTCCGTTCCCTCGTCTCCCTTGGTCTCGCGCCCCACTGCGTCAGAGTGGGCAAGGAGAACAGTGGTTCGGCCGTAGCCCTAGGCCGAGTATCAGCACTGCTGGGAGCGAGGGTATAAAGCGTTGTAACCGAGGAGCTGTTTCCTCGCGGTACAGGTTCTTGAGGTTCCAAACCTTGAGAGCCAGGAGAGGCATACGGGTCAAACAAAGGATCCCTGATTGGGACAGCTTTGGAGTCCGTCTGATCCGGCTTAGGCATTGGAAAAGTTGATTGGTAACAAAATGTCAGAACTGTGGCTAGATAATGTCCTTACTCCAGACTACCTTCTGCAATTAGACAACAGTCCATTGTTTCCAAAAGGTTTTTACTGAAGAATTAGTTCATTATAGTCCACTAGCCTGAATACAATATTCAGGATGGTACATATGCATTGTTACCAATGACAGGCAAAGCATGAGGTACAAAGTAACAGATCACAGCAGGCCCAACCTCCCCCCACAGTTCTCAAAACAACCCCTTTGAAGTTAGGAAAGCGAAAGTTCCTCAAGGCCGGTTCATGGTGGAACATCGGTAGCCAAAACAATCCTTTTCTGTGAGATAGCTGCCTGGGAACCTTGGCACCTGTGAAGAGAGCACTTAAACACTGAAAGGATTCAAAATGGAGTCGGTTAAGCAAAGGCATACAAGAAAGCATTCTGGACCTGACAATAACTAGATTTGTGCATTTCTTTTGTTATTAATTATAGTAACTACAGAAATGGAGTATTTCATAATTATAGTAACTAATATGAAACTGAAACAAATTACTTACCTAAACAGCCTATAATGAAAGAAACCCATGATTTTCTTTTGTTTTGTTTAGTAGCTTTTGTTATTGCAGGAGAGAGTTTCTGTTTCTCTCTTTCTCTGCTGTGTTTTCCTAATAAGGGCATACAAAGCTGTTTTCCTTAGTGAGAGGGGAAAGAGCGTTTTCTTGATTGCAAATTATAGCCATTAAGATTACATATATGTGTGAGGCAGTTCAATCCTGAAGCATATGGGGTAGGACTTATATAAGAATTGGTTTCATATTCTGCACCCTGCCTGTTTGTAGAATTCTTTCTGAAGCATTGTTTCGTTTTGTTTTACTTGGGGCTTGTTTCCCCATTACTTCTTCCCTCTCTTATTATTTGATTTGTGGCTTGACTTCTGGCTCCCTTCTGCCACTTCTGGATCTTTGGGGCCCATTTTTTTATCCCTCAGTCTTATCTGCTTTATTGGTTCTTTGTTTCAGTGTGCAACTTGCTGTGACTGTGTGTGACCTCAGCATCCTCCTCCTACCAAAACTTTTTTGATTTTTAATTGTGCCCCCCCCTCATGAAGCTGCTGTGGTTCTTTGAGAATTACAATTAATAAGTGCAGGAGGCATCTCATTTCCCCTCTCCCCCATAACCTCTTTTACTTCTTTGCCCTTATAGCCTCTCTTATTTTCCTGTTCCCTTCTCTCCTTCTCACCCACTTCACTCTGCCTCCATTCCCCCCACCCAGCAGCTTCTCCCCTATGGCCCAGTTGTGTGGTGCTGGCTGAGCCTGGCTCAGTTACATAGTGGAGAATCTGCAAGGACTTGTGGTGGGTACTTCACTTTTCACTTCCCTTCCCCATACTATTTCCTCTTTCCCTTCTTCTGGTAGCCTCCATATGCTCACCGTTTCCTATGTCCTTTTCGCCTTCAAACTCACTAAACAACTTATCTTTTACCTTTCCTCCATCTTCATCTATATTTATTAATTTGCTTCATTTACATACAGCCTTTCTCTACAATAGGAACACAAATCAGCTTACATCATTCTTCTTGCCTCCATATTATCCTTGCAACAACACTGAGACATAGGTTAGGCTGGGAGTATGGGACGGGATCAAAGTCACCTAGTGAATTTCCACAGTAATTCCAACCTGTGTCTCCCACACCCTACTCTAACTACTACATTAAACTGGCTTGGGTGGTGGTGGGGGAGTTGACATTGAACAGTAGAAAGCAGCTGGGCCTGGGTGAATCATACAAGTCATGTGGTATCAAGTTGTCTTCTGGTTGCTTCTGGACCTGGATCCAATAAGTCCTCCCTCAAAGACCCAAACAGCACTGGAAACAGCCCTGTCCTCTTCCCCTGCCTTTTACTGACAGAAACCCAGCCTGAAATACAGTTACAATTATCTAGAAACAGCCACTGAGGGCATCTGATTCTTAAAGTTACAGGGGCTCCTTTATCATTTTGGGTTTTTTAAAATTTTCTTTTCTTTCTTTTTAGATTTCAGATTTTTCTACAAACCTAGGGCATTTTTCAGGTGCGTAGAAAGATCATCCATTCATGATGATCCATTCATCAAATTTAAGTATTTTCAGATCAGGGCCAATTGGAAATTAGTATATAAAATTTGGGATTTGTCTGTGTTGTACAACTCCGTGTTATATGCCTGGGTTTCCCAAGTGTAACCCAAGCACAACATTTTAATTTAATTTATTTTATCACATATACTCCAATAACAAAACTTCATACATTTCATACACATATTACAGTATCTTATCTGACAGCTGTGCCTAAACAAAGCACATTATATCTGCAGGGGATCTTCTGGATTTGGTAGGAAGAATATACAGCATGATGGGGGTATATCTGGGAGAGGGTGGGGTGATTTTGATAAAGCAGCATCAACCAACAGTAGTAGCTTTTGCCCAAGGTTACCTTTCAAGATAAACCAAAAGAGTCCAAACAAAGTCTCAAAATCCAGAGGCAGAAATCCTGGCTGGCACCAATCCAGGTGAACAGGTCCAGAGCTCAAAAGCAGGTAGCAGAAAACACTTCAGCAACCATACAGTTGTCCAAAAGCAATAAGGGTGTAATCATTGCCCCAAGCCAAATTCCAATGGAGAATCCTATTATAAAAAAGGCAAGCTGTACTGGCGACGACTTGTCTTTCTTTTTAGAAAAACAACAACAATCATCTCTCAATTCTAGCACAAAAATAAAATTATTGAAATAGTTCGATGTACAGTGGAGGTCATAATAAAAAATAAGATTGCTAAACAGCATGCTTTTTGTAACCTTATAAATGAAATGGAAAAGGAATTTCAGATATTAAATTTACTCAAGTTAATTCATTAGATCATGCAGAAACTTGGGTTCATATATGTGTTGATAGGAATGATACAAAAATAGATTTCATTCACCTGGAAGAATTTGCATTTGGTGGGATCTTAAGTTCTGAAACCTACAATATAAAGGAATACATCTATGGGCCATGTTTTAAATGAGCTGGACCTGGGTGGCTTGGACTCCATTTCTATTCCCTCATAGAGTTAAGTGGAATTCTCTTAATTCCTCTTTGCTGAATTTCTCTCTGAAATCCAGCAATCTTTTTCTTATTCCTCTTTTTAGGAATCTGAGTCAGTTTCAATTCAATTACTCTTTCATGAAGAGGAAGATTCAATTCAAATCTCTAAGTGGTAATGTTTATGTGAGTAGCGTTGGTCTGCAGTAGAATAGCAGGATTTTAGAGCTGGGAGGGATTCTCTCTCTCTCTCTCTCTCTCTCTCTCTCTCTCTCTCTCTCTCTCTCTCTCTCTCTCTCTCTCTCTCAAAAAGCCTCAGCTCAGGCTTTCCTCTGGGAGCTCAGGGGTTGGCTGGGGGAACATAATAGGAGGCAGGATACCCAGGGCAGCTTTTTGCAAGACAGAGAAAGAGAAATGGAATCTCCACCTCCTCCCCAGCATTGAACCACATTGCAGATTCTCTCTCTCTCTCTTGCAAAAAGCCACCCTGTATTTCCTGGCTCCTGTTACATCCTTCCCCCACCCACTGCCCCCAAGCTCTCAGAGGAAAACCTGAGCCCAAGCTTTTTGCAAGAGATTCACCAGCAGAGAATCACATCGAGCAGCCGTTCTTTGTAAGACTACACCACCCAGGGAATCTTGCGGGACCCAACACATGCCCAAGTGCCTCATGCAGTTTCTCTTTGTCCAGTGGCAACTTAAGAGATGAACAAGATTTGTCTGAAGAAGGAAGCTCTGACTCTCAGAAGCTTACACCCTGAAAATCTTGATGGTCTCTAAAGTACCACTGGAATAAAATCCTGCTGTAAGTAGTAATGTATTTAATTATTCATAAACTACAAGCATAGTTGAAAAATTTAAGAAGGTGAGCCATTAAAGAAACAATTAAACACAAGTCAGGTCTTGTCTGAGCATATCCTTGCTGCATCAGACTGCTTTTACCCTTTGTATCATATTACAGTGGCACAACAACAAGCAGAAATCCACTGGTGAAGAAATCTAAACTATCACAGTTTTTTTTTAAAAAAAACCCTCAAAGACAAATTAATGAGAAACCAATGATTCTTCTTTTGAAAGAGGAAAAGAGAATAAGAGGAATCAATTGCTATATCAAAAGAAGAAAATTTCAGACAAAGAAATTCCACCCTTCCCATAACAACCCTATTCCCTGTAACCACATGGCAGCTGCAGAGATTGGCTTCTTTTAAAAAAGAGGAGAGCCCAAATGGGCTCAGAATGATCCTGCTGCAGGGGGAGGAAGTGCTCCTACCTCCTCCCAAGGCATTTTCCAGCACAAAAATAGTTCATGGGGAGCGGGGGGGGGACTTCTTCATTTTTGCTGTTTCATGTGCACAAATGTTGCATGAGCAGCAGCAGCAGCAGCAGCAAAAAAAAAGAGGAAATAACTCCATCCCTGCACATGTTTTTGCAAGGGAAAATGGCTTGGGAAGAAGGCAGGAGCCTTCCAACTAATTAAAAATCCAAATGTGTAGTTTGGCCCTCATAGCTGTTTGGGCAGTTTTAACCCAGGAATATAAAAACAGTGATATGTGAAAGACCTTTCAGAATAGGAGCAAGTTCAGAATAAACAAAAAATCACAGACACAGAAATACACAGAGAGATATCTAGGGATACATATATACATAAAGTTTCACAACTATGGACCTACATCTCTATCAACTGAGGAAGGTGATGAGATCTAAAGTGTCATGCACGCTGATATAAGAGCAGTGATAAATCACATGGTTTCCTTTATCTCTTGAGCTCAAATCAGAACTGTGAGTTCATCTGTTTGTCCAACTGCACTTCCTGTTTGATCTGAAACTTTGTGTCTGTTGTTTAGGACAAAACATGTATCATATGTCACAAGCATTTTACAGAACAGAGAACATGTTGCAAAAGAAGAAATACATTATAATAAACTGGCCACTTCATAGCATAACTAGACATTACAAAATGCATACGTCTGCCAGAGGGACTTGCAGCTATAGCAAAGCTGCTAATTCCTGGTGGCAATTCATGAATAAATGTACAGAAAGGCCCAGTTTAGATTGATTCTACTATATGGGAGAAGGAGGAATTTTTGCCTTCTCCCCTGTGCTGCTTTTGGTACCTGAAACAGCCAGGTGCTGTGGGTGAGGGGAGTTATTTGCTTTATGGGGAGCAGCACATGCAAGCATTCAGTGCCCGTGCTGCCTCCCAATGGTGCAAATAGCTCTCCATGCAGACCCTCTAAGGTATTTTAGCTACCAAAAACCTAACTCTGTAAGAATTTGCTGGCTATTAGCTATGTGAGTGCCAAATGCAGTGTGACATGCAGCTTTTAACAGCAGGGAACCAGATGATAGCCTTCACCAAGATCCATAGCAAGAACAGAAATTGTCATGCCAGGAAAGATTTCATAAAGAGCAAAACTGACTTCCGAATTCTTTCCACTGTTGTGAAGAATAATTTGGCATTTGAGGAAAAATTAGGCTTGGCTTCAATGAATTACAGGTGAACTAATTTTAGTGAGACGTTTTCATGCCCACACGCTCAGTTGTCTAAAACCCTGTAGGCTTGTTTATAGAGTGTAGAGTATATTTAGTTCCTCTTTAAAAAGCACCAGTTAGTTGTTTAAGATAGGAAGTGTTACACTTGAAAATGCAGGAGGAAATTAAGAACTACTTTAGACTGAAACTAAATTTCCACAAAGACCTACTTGCCATCATAAAAATGGCTTTTAAGTAATAAAAAAGTATGGAATATCAAATTTACTTCAAAACAAAAAGAAACAGCCTAAAGTAGTTTTGTTTTCTTGTAATAATAATAATAATAATATTCAATTTATATATCATCCTTCTGGACAACTTAATGCCCACTCAGAGTGGTTTACAAAGTATTATCCCCACAACAAAACACCCTGCGAGGTGGGTGGGGCTGAGAGAGCTCCAGAGAGCTGTGACTGACCCAAGGTCACCCAGCTGGCTTCAAGCGGAGGAGTGAGGAATCAAACCCGGCTCTCCAGATTAGAGTTCCACACTCTTAACCACTACACCAAGCTGGCTCTCAACACCAAACTGGCTCTCAATGTACAAGATTGTATGCAAGTAAGGGCCAGCAGAAGGCACTGATGGGTACAGATACTTTCCACATTCTCTTTCCCCCAGCAGTTCCTTTTGATCCCTGGTAAAATAATGCCTGCAGACACAGAACACTCATGGGCAAAAATACATGTAGGCTGGCAGACTACAATCAAGAATGGAAGAAAAAAGACAAATTTTTGGCAAGTGAAGGTCTATATGGAAAATTGGGAAGTGTAGTTTCTAGGGCCTTTCCACATTATACATTTTTCATCTGTTTCTACTGCACCTCTTACTGAATCCATTTCAGAAGTTGTTGATTCCATACCAGAAGATTTCCTCACAGTTTTTAAAAAAAAATTATCAAGCCAGCTTTCCTTAGTACATTGAAGCAGGTGAAAGATCATTTTTCTCCTACATCAGCACTTCTGTCACTGCTGAGTCCACAGTACACCACTCTTGTTTGTTTGAGTGCAACATCGCTGTATCAACATAGTGACCATTTGTGCAGCCCTCCATTGCCCTCCTTCCTGTTCCTTTATAACTGGCACCACCACCTGCCTCTCACCACTGTGCCCCAAACCAAGTAGCAAACAGAAAGCTCTGCTTACTCTTGATGTCAAAGAGGAGCACCAGTTCTTGCACCATTATTTTGAGAGGAGAGATGCATCCAGTTGTAAAAGACTCCCTTGTTGGATTTACAGTGCAATCCTATGCTGAGTGACTCAATTCTAGACCCACTGATTTCAATGAGCCGAGACTGGAATAACTTTTTAGGATTGCATTGATAGAGAGCTAATTTCTCTTCCACCCTCCCCCCCTTTCCCTGTTCTTCTTTGCTGCAGATGGATCCTTCCCTTTCTTTATTTTGTTGTTTGTAGTGGTGATGATGCTGACTCACCCCCCTTCCCTCCCCAGCTACCAGGTCCCACCTGTCATTGATATATTTTTCCTGGCTACCAAATGTAAGATGAAGGATGTGTATAAAAGTCAGACCTATCCAAACACCTTTGCAAACACAAACGTTGATTTTAATAATAACAACATCTGCTCAGGCAGCATTTTGCAAATTTAGAGTGATAATATTGTCAGACAGTGGCTTGCTAAAAGTTGCAATCCAGACTACCTCTTGCAATGAGACAAGAATCCATTGATTTCAAAAGATTTACTGAATATAAGCAACCATTATAGTCCACTATCCAAGATACTAGGATCTTGGCTGATACACTAGTATTGTTACGAATGACAGGCAAAGGCTAAGGTACAGAATAGCAAATCCCTGCAGGCCCCATCCTCCCCCCTTAGTTCTCAAAACAAGCGGCTCAGAGCTGAGAAAGTGAAAGTTTCCCAAGGTTGGAAGGGTTGTAGTCATAACATTCCTCTTCTCTAAGATATCTTCTACTGAACTGCTTACCACCTGCAAAAGAAGCACTTAAAACACTGACAGAATTAAAATGGAGTCTCTTTGGTTTGCACATACAAGAAACATAGTCAGAACATGACATTCTGCTCCCTCTAAAATGCTCTTCCCCCAGGCTTGCAAGGATACAGAGTGTGAAATGCATTCAACAACTTAGGAGCATTAACATGAATAGACTCCACCCACTCATCATACCCAGAGTCAAAGTCCTTCCACCTGATGAGATAAAACAGCTTATTACGTTTGATTTTAGAGTCCAAAATTTGCTGTACTTCGTAATGGATCTGGTCATCAATTAAGGTTGGTATGGGAGGAGCATGGGTGTGCCGTTGATTTGTTGGGGGAACCTTTTTTAATAGGCTGATGTGGAAAGTAGGATGCACATGACGCAGATTCCTTGGTAAATCAAGTGCTACAGTCACTTTGTTGATTACTTTACGAACAGGGAAAGGTCCCAAAAACTTCAACGCCAATTTACGGCTGGTTTGTGCAACTTTCAAATTTTTCATGGACAAATAGACGAGATCACCAGGATGCAGTTCCCATTCAGCCACATGATGGCGATCTGCGTATTTCTTATAATCCTGTTTAGCTTTGTCCAGATGTTTTTGAATAAGAGTCCATTGCTGAGCTGCCTCTCCCCACCATTCTGAAACGTCTTTAGAAGCTGTAGCAAGGGGAAGAGCTTCAAAAGGAAATGGTTTAAAGTGATAACCATAAACTATTTTGAAAGGTGTTTCTCCAGTAGAAGCATGTACACTGTTGTTGTAGGAAAATTCTGCTAGAGGCAATAAATCAATCCAATTGTCTTGTTGGAAATTAATGTAGCAGCGGAGAAATTGTTCTAATATTTGATTAGTTTTTTTTGATTGCCCGTCGGTTTGCGGATGATGAACGGAGCTTAAGCCCTGTTCAATGCCCATAAGTTGAAGAAGCTCCCGCCAGAAGTTGGCAACGAATTGTCTGCCGCGGTCGGATATCACCTTTGATGGAAAAGAATGGAGTTTTACAATGTATTTCAGAAAGATGTCTGCCAACTTTTTTGCTGAAGGCATAGTAGTACAAGGGATGAAGTGGGCTTGTTTTGAAAACAGATCTACTACAACCAAAATGCACGTGTGATTTTTGGAGGGGGGGAGATCTGTGATGAAATCCATAGAAATGATTTCCCATGGTCTACTTGGGGTTTCAAGGGGTTGTAAAAGTCCAGGAGGCTTGCCTTTTCACGCTTTGGCGCTGAGGCAAATGGGGCATGAAGCCACATATTGTGAAACATCTTTGTGCATGCCTGGCCACCAAAATTGCCTTTGGACTAGATGGAGAGTTTTTAAGCATCCGTAATGGCCAGCGGTTGGAGCATCATGACAGCGTTGCAACACTTCTTTTCTCAAACTAGCTGGTACATCGAATCGATCACCCCAAAGCCATTCCCCTTGTTCGGATTGAGTCAGCTTCTCTCTGGGCACATTCTCCCCCTCCTTTTCCACTTCGCTTTTCAGTTTTTGTCTCCACCCCTGATCTGACTGAGGAAGTCGCGTTGCGCGGCTGCGTGTTGTGACCACTCCTCCTAGTTGCATAGGCAAAAAAACTGTATCCACAGTCTCCTCCCTCCTGCTTTTAAGTTGGGGCATGCGCGATAGGGCATCCGCAAGGAAATTCGTTTTACCGGGCAGGAATTTGAGAGTGAAATTGAATTTTGAAAAGTATTCCGCCCATCTCAACTTTTTGGCATTTAGTCTTCGAGGACTACGTAAAGCTTCCAAATTTTTGTGATCTGTCCAGACTTCAAAAGGATGGCGGGCCCCTTCTAACCAATGCCTCCAAGAGGAGAGTGCCGCTTTTACAGCAAACGCTTCCTTTTCCCAAGCATTCCAATTTCTCTCTGGTTCAGAAAATTTTCGGGAGAGATAAGCGCAAGGTTTAAGAACATTGTCCTCCCCCCGCTGTAGAAGGACACAAAACTTCATTGATCATGGACATGAAAACAGAAGGGGCCCCAGCCAGGCCAAAAGGCATAACTAAATATTCGTACTATCCTAAGGGCGTATTGAACGTGGTTTTCCATTCATCCCCCTCCCTTATACGAACGTGGAAGTAAGCATCTTTTAAATCTAATTTTGTGAAGATCTTACCTTGTGCCACGACGTTGAGTAGATCTCTGATGAGAGGTATGGGATAGGTGTTTGTGGAGGAGACTGCATTGAGTCCTCTGAAGTCCATACACAGTCTTAATCCTCCATCTTTCTTTTTAACAAACAGTACTGGAGCAGCATGAGGACTGTTTGCTGGTCTGATGAATCCTCTTTGAAGATTAGTGTCAATGAATTTGCGGAGCTCCTCTCTTTCATTTGGGCTCATGGGATATAGTCTGCCTTTGGGTAAGGTGGCTCCTGGAATGATTTCCACTGCACAATCTGTCCTCCTATGTGGAGGTAGGGTGTTAGCTTCTTCTTCTGTGAAGGCTTGCAAATAAGCCCTGTATTCTTTTGGTATTTGATTAATTTCTTCTTGGGTTAAGAGTGCTTGTTCCATGAGGGCGGGGTTGTTACCCCAATTCTGGTTCCAACGATGATTTTTGCAGCTATCGTGTTTAAAGCTAATGCTTCCAGCTGACCAGTCTATGTCTGGGTTGTGGTCTCACAACCATCTACTCCCCAAAATCAGAGGATATTTAGCTGTAGAGCTAATTACAAACGATCTTGTTTCCGAGTGTTGACCCATGCCTGTGATTACAGGTATTGTTTCAGTGGTGACTGGGTTCATACTGGTACCATCCATTTGTTCAAAAATAACTGGAGTTTCGAGCTCCTTCATTGGAAGTACTAGTCCATTCACTAGAGCAGGCGCAATAATGTCTCTGGAGCAGCCGGAATCGATAAGGGCTTGTACACGAATATGAGTCTTTCTTTCAGGATTAACCAATGTAACAGGCATGAATAATATGGACCCTCTAGGTCTTTCCACTATGGGAGTCGACTGGGGCTTGATCTGCCGTTTGGGTCCCTTTACGACAGATCCATCTCGTTTCCCGAGTTGGGGCTTTCGGGTCCCTTTTCGCTGGTTAGGGCGGTTGGATCAAGGTCCATAATTTCTTCTAACTCTAACCCTTTCTCGGGAGGATTTCATCGGGTAGCCCCTCGCCCCCTTGCTGTTCGTGGAGTGGGCGTTGGGCGGTATGGTGGGGGAGGGGTGGTAGAGATTGTTCGCCATGGTGGGAACGGAGTTCTTTGCACAGGCCTGGATGGACATTGTGCCGCGAAGTGACCGCTTTGGCCACAATGTAGGCATAGTCCTTGTTGCCATCTAGCATCTCTCACTCCTCTGGCTGCGTACCCTGCTCCCCTTCCCCCTCTTGCAATTATTGAAGTCCGCCGTTGCCCTGTTGCTTGATGTTGCTCTACGAGCCGTACTTCCTGCATGCGGTTTTCTACTTCACATGCCAATTGAATCCAATCCAAGAGTGTGGGGGGATTATCTTGCATAAGGGCTCAGTCCAGCAATCTGGGATTCATGCCTTGTTTAAACAAAATTATTTTGGTGGATTCCTCACACCTTGGACATTTAGCGGCTAGTTGTTGGAATTTAGTAACATAGTCTCTGGCCGACATACTGCCTTGTCTAATGGTTTGTAACTCTGTTCGGGCTCTGCTCTCCTCCAAAGGATCTTCATATTGGGCTCGGAGTGCTGCTACTAATCCCTGTAAGGATTCTAATTCCGGGGCCCCCAATTCATACAATGCTACATACCATTCTGCTGCCTCTCCTTGCAACTGGGACCCCAGGTGTTCAATTTGGCTAGCTTCATCCTCAAATAAATTTCCCCAACGATTGAAGAATTGTAGTGCTTGCACGAGAAAAAATCCCAACTTTGTAGGATCCCCATTGAACGTAGCTTCTAGCTTTACCCATCCCATCGGTAACTCTTGAGGTCTGGCTAGTGGTGCCGGAAGTGGGTAGTACGGTAAAGGCGCTGGTCCCGTTCTCGGCTGTAGCTCAGGTCTGCGCGGTATGGGTTGCATTGGAAGCGGTTGGGGTCTCGGTTGTGGGGGCCTCTGCGGTCTCAGAGGTGGAGGACCTTGTGGTCTTGGACCCGGAGGACCTCGTGGAAGTGGAGGGGGTCCTTGGGGTCACAAAGGTGGAGGACCCTGCGGTACGGGCCCCGGCACTGGACCTCGTGGAAGAGGTTGAAGGGGCGGCTGTTCTTGTGGTTGAAGAGGTTGGAGAGGCGGTGGGAGACCCAGAGGAATCTCCCTTGGCTGCAGAGGTTGTTCTCCTGGGAGGATTGGCGGTTCCTGCAGCTGGAGAGGAGGTTGATCTGGCTGACCTCCTCCTCCTTCGTCTCCCGGTGGGCCTTCCGGAGGGGGTCTTACTGGCTCCTCTTCCCGGAGGTCCTGGGGTTGGTCAGGTGGTGGTATTACTGGTTCTTGCTGATCATCAGCTGGCAAGACCGGTTGCTCTTCCTGAAGGGGATCCGGATCTGGTACCGGACGCATTCCAGGTAAAATTCTTTGAAGAGCTTCCACCCCTCGACCAATTGAAACTCTGGTGTGCTCTTCTTGCTGGGGCTCCTCTCCTGAGCCTTTTACAACCAACACTGACAACAAATGGACCGCATGTGCTAAACTCTCTTCCATGCTACTGATTCTTTCTTCCAATCTTTGCACATGTCTTGGAGTTGAGGTGTCAACCTCCTCCTCTGGTGAATCCTGGGGTTGTTCGGTGGAAAATTGTGTAGTCTCTATATATTCCGCACAAGAAGCGGTAGCTCGGGGCCACGGCCGAATCTCTCCCATTCCTGTGGCCCCGGTACCTTCTCCTTCCTCCGATATACCTGCCAGGATTCCTTTCGCTAGCCCCGTTGTTGCTGAAATTCCAGCATCCACCACTAAAGTTCGGCTTTGTAACTGCTGCCAACTTTGATCACTCGACTCGCGTTGCCCTGTCCACGGGGTGACCTCCGCGTAGTCCCAACTCATCAGATCACGACAGGAGGTTTCCCATACCTGTGTGCTTTCAGAACCTCTTAGGTCCCACTGCATTTGGTCGGATTCTCTGTTCCAGTAATACCACGGTTGACTACTGGAGACTTCCACTGACGAACCGACCACTCGATTCCCATCCATTTGCGATCTGGAAAACACCGTACTTGCTCTCCTCTCCCTCATCTCTCTCGGCCTCGAACCCCACTGCCTCGGTGTAGGTAGCAATATTAGGGGTTCCGCTGCCGCCCTTGGTCGAGCTCCCGCTCTGTCAGGCATGAGGGTATACACCGTTGCACGGCTTGACACCATTCCCCCCGGGACGGGTTGATGTGTAGGTTCCAGTCCTTCTGAGTTGGAGGCATAAGGATCAAACAAAGGGTCCCTGTTGGACGCGGCCTTGGTATCCGTCTCCCCCGGCTTAGGCATTGGAACAGCGGTGATTCGTAACAAAATGTCAGACAGTGGCTTGCTAAAAGTTGCAATCCAGACTACCTCTTGCAATGAGACAAGAATCCATTGATTTCAAAAGATTTACTGAATATAAGCAACCATTATAGTCCACTATCCAAGATACTAGGATCTTGGCTGATACACTAGTATTGTTACGAATGACAGGCAAAGGCTAAGGTACAGAATAGCAAATCCCTGCAGGCCCCATCCTCCCCCCTTAGTTCTCAAAACAAGCGGCTCGGAGCTGAGAAAGTGAAAGTTTCCCAAGGCTGGAAGGGTTGTAGTCATAACATTCCTCTTCTCTAAGATATCTTCTACTGAACTGCTTACCACCTGCAAAAGAAGCACTTAAAACACTGACAGGATTAAAATGGAGTCTCTTTGGTTTGCACATACAAGAAACATAGTCAGAACATGACAAATATAACTGGTGGAGCAGAGGATCAAAGCAGGGAAGGGAAGAAGTACCCCATGTGATCCGGCGGGGTAGTGTGGGATGGAGGGAGAAACCAAGGAGGAGCACTCACCCCTCTTTCTTGGAAAAGGTTGAAAAGGAATAAAAATGTACAATCAGGGGATCCACAAGTTCATGTGGGGGGGATCTGATTTCTACCTCCCCACTATTTTCTCTTTGCCTTTCCTGAAAGCTCCCATAGCCTCTCCCTTTTGTTAGCTTCCCTCTCTTCTACCCACCAGCCAACTTACCTGTATCTGCCCCCCCCCACCTCCAGTCATCAGCTTTTTCTCTTTCACTCCCCTTAGCAATCTCTTCCTGGAAAACTCTGCAAGTTTCCAGCTGCTGGGCTGGGCACAGTTACACAGTAAAGAATGTGCAATGACTTGTGTGGGGTCCCTCACTTTCCCCTGTATCCCCTTCCCACATTGTTTCCTCTTTTTCGCCTCCAGGCAGCTCCCATATCTTCACCTTTTCTATACATGCGGGGCTCTTTCTCAAATTTGTAGAAAGATCTGTCCTGCCTGTTCATGGCTCCAGTCTCTGGATTTAAGTATCCACAAAAGGGTTCATGTTGACAATTGGATATATTGATGTTGAAGGGAAAGGGGGAATCTACAAAAAAGGGAGGGCAAGGTTAATTATGCTGCCCCCTGCCCCCAAAATAACTAAATCAGTAGATCTGGCACAGATATGAAGACAGGGGATCAGATGGGAGGGGGAAAACTAGCATGTAAAGGATGGGAAAATATGCCAAAACCAGTCCACGTGTACATTGGAATATCAATATTTTTGAATACTAGCAAGGCTTTTAAAAAATGGAGGGAGAACTGAGACTTCTTGTGGAAAATGGGGAAAGGGGTATGTGGCTTGAGAAAGAGCAGGACTTTAGGGAACACAGCAAACTGCATAGACTCAGCAAACGATGATCCAGATGCACTTTTCTTGGAAACTTGGGTTTAAAGGTTCTGAAAAAATTGGTTTGAAACTGGCACAGTGACGGTAGTTGTGCAACAATATGTGCAAAGGCTGTGGCAGGAGGGAACCAATGTTGTTAAGAAGCCAAGCTGGAGTAAGAAATCCGTGCATAAATGTCTGTGGTAAATACAGGCTTGTAGCCTGTTCTTTATTTAAACTGCCATCCTATAAAAAAGGTTCATTTTCTTCCTTTGTAAATATAAGGTTTTGGTGGAGAAGGGGAATTGGCCAAAAAAAAAGGCAGTTACCTGTATACGGTTGACACATTTGTGAAATTCGCAAGCATAGCATTCAAAATATTTACTAATTGCCATTGAACATCTTTGTGTATTTAACACGGATGTTCTACAAATGTGAGCATTTTGGGCTGAACGCAAAGATATCTATCCCTCATTACTTATATGAGAAGAACAAGACAACAATGAACCAAGAGCAGTCTCTTCTCCCTGTCCTTCTTTCATCTTCATATGCTCTATTTCTGAATGGTTCATAAAGACTGACAGATGGGTTTCATATTTGGATAGTTAATTATTTATAGTATCCCACAGGTTGCTTATATTGCTAACTTTTAATAATCTGTAATACCATCTGCTGATATATTTATAATCACTACTAAGGTCGAACCAGCAGCTAGGAAGTAAGAGACAAGGCTAGGTTTTGTAGTCAGGAACTGTTGGAAATAGAACTGAAACAGACCTAAAGAAGAAATAGAGATTGCTTTTTTTACATGGTTCATCCAAGCCAAATGAACAAGGAGGCTAGCACAAAGATTATTAATATAGCAAGTATGAGAATTCATTACTGAAGTTTGGAGGCAATAGTTTATGTATCTGAAAAGGTGCCATGAAATTTCTTCTTGTTTTACTGATGTAGACAGATGTTCCAACATTTTTTAATTTCATTTACACCTTGCCTTTCTCCTCCAATGGGGAACCAAAGCAACTTAAATCCTTCTCCTCTCCTCCATCATATTCTCACAAAAATCACGTGAGGTACATTAGGCTGAGAGTGTGTGATTTGCCCAAGGTCACCCAGCAAACTTCCATGGCATAACAGGAAATCAAACCCGGGTCTCCCTAGATTTAAGCAACCATTTGATATACTAATAAATATCTTCATATGATAGTAACATTCACACTTTAGTATTCCTAATTTTCAGAGTCATTATATTACATTCATATCAGAAGAAAACATTTGAATATTTGTACTAGATATATTCCCAGTGTACTCCCACTTGCTATTCATGTGGAAGCAAAAGACGTTTGCCAAACCACAATTAAGCTTGATTTTGTACCCTAGCATTTTATCTTCTTCTAGTCCTTTGATTTAATAGACTATTTTAGTCATATCAGTTGTCAAATAGCGTAATCCTAAGGGGGAGAAGAGAAAGTGCTCAGTGAGACACTAGCCCCAACACCAGTGTAAATCCGAGTTAAGTTGGTGGAACTCTTTGTCAGCGCACATCAGGGTATTACACCAGTGTGTGTTGGGGGGGGGGGGGCTGCTACATTCAGCTACCAGTGGATCTGGAGTGTAAACCCCTGTGCCAGCATGGGAGTGGGTGGGGCAGGGGGTGGCTCTCTAAGCCTCTCTGGGCTGGGGAATGCCTCAAACCAAAGCAGAAAGTTACTCCACACAACTGTGCAGCCCTAGCTACCCATGCAATGGGAAAAGTCACCCCCCCCCAATGCACAGCCCCACCCAAATGGCCCAGAGGAATATAGGATGCTGACTAAAGCCATGACCAATCCGCTTGTGCCTAGCAGTAGCCAAGCCCCTTCCTCAGCAGCCACACATTCCCCCCCCACCCTATGTAAACCCCAGCCAGGGTGCCTATGAACTCAGTTAGTAGAGAGTGCCGCACAAGGGTCTGCCGGAGAACTCTCTGCTGTGGGGACTTAGAGATAAGACTCCATGGTGGCAGGGAGAGCACAGAGTGGGCACTTCGCAAAACTGGGCGAGCATTTTGCACTCACACCCTGGGGGGTGGGGGGGTGGGGGTGGAACTATGTCCAGAATGACTGACTAACACCTCCCATTCCAGACCTCTAAGAGGTATCCAGTTTCAGAGTTTTGGATCAAACGGGAGAGGATATACTGACATGTAAGAAGGAGCTGGGGAGCTGGAGTGCTCATCCACTTCCACCTCCCCTGTTCCCCTTGGCTGGTTGCTACTCCAAAATGTTGGCTTCCTCAACCGAGGCCGGTGGCATCAAGGGGAGGATGGCCTGACTGTGGCCCCCCAGGCACCATGTCCAATGCCTAACAAAGAGAGAAGCTCCCAGGGAAGCATATTTGAAAAAGCTATCTCAGAGGGGAGAGCAGGGATGCTTGCAGCGCATAACAGGGCTGTGTGCAGACTCCCTTGATTCTGTGTGCAGACTCCAGCAGAGGACAGGGCCCATCTGTGGGTCAGAATGCCTGAGAGCCGGCTCTCTGTACTCCCTGGCATGGTGTCCAAGCAACTCTTGCACTCACTCCTTCACAGAATGAGAGCTCCAAGGAACAGCAGCAACAGGAGCAAAGCAAACTGACGTAGTTAAAGAGTACTTCCTCACTGGATGGGTAAGTGCTATCTGGATGTCAGTGGCCTCTGCTTCAATGGGTTTCTAGCTCCCCCTCCATTGGTCCATGGTCTCTCCCAAGATGCTGCAGACCTGGCCATGCCATTACTGCACTGATCTATGTTTTCCTTCAGGCAGGTGGCAATCCAAGAAGAAGACTTGGGAGCATGGCATCACAGTCCCTGGCAATCCTCTCAGAGTGCATTTCCAGCCCACCTCCAGGAGCACTCTCCCTCAGGCTGCCATGCAACCGGTGAGTGTCCCTTGCTGACAAGCAAGCAGAACAAGGGATGACTTAACCTACCCCCCCATAGCTCCTGGGAGCACCTGGCGCCCCAGCTCCAGCGCCTTCCCAGCTCTCAGCGCCTTTCCACTGAGCTATGCCCTGCCTGGCATGTCTCTTGGAAACCTCTCCTGGCTCTGAGGCTTGGGGGCCACTCCTGAGTGTCAGAGGCAGTGAATTCAAGACTGGTCTAGGAGTTTTTGGATCCTTTGCTCTTCTATTTTTACTTTTTGGGGGGAGGGGGTTGTGTATGTAGCTCAAAGTGGGTGAGTTTGTAAGTGGGTGGCACTTTCACTGCCAGTTTGGTCCTCACTGGCCCTGTCTGTCACATGGGTGTGTGTTGTCTCCAGGATGGGGAGGGGCCTCTAGAGCTTAGTGTCTCTATTGGGGTCATGGAGTGGAGTGTTTGCATCCTGTCCACCAGCCCTCTGAGGCAAAAAGGAGTTCCATTGAGAGGTGATGGCTGCACTTGTGGACAGAGATCAGCTCTGCTTTTAGCTGCCCCTCTCAGAGCTGTCAACAGCAGCTGTCATGTGATTGGTGGATGCTGTTAGAGTTCCTATGGATTAATACAAGAGAGTCACCCCAGGTATAATGAAACCAAAAGGCAAAGTGGTCAAGCCACAACCAGGAGGATACAAATGAATACTACCAGAACAATCACTCTGAAGTCAACTTTATAAATGGATACATCTAATAAAGTGACAAAGTGCTTAAATGGTATGGTAAAGTGCTCAGTGATCATTTCAAAAGACAACGTCAAAAATGTCAACAACAATAAATTGTATTTACACATAAGTAGTATACAATAAATATCAATGTAATAAATATCACATATTTAAGATCTATACAAAAATAATGCTCCATTAGTAACTGCTGCAGCAAAACAAAACACCCAGCAAAAATGCTACAAAAGTCCTTATGAATCTATCTCCAATAAGCTGGGAAAAGAAGCTCCAGGGAGATATTCAAAGATATGGTAAGTAGTATGAACAGTCATGCTGTAATCATCTTTTCTCTTTTTCTCTTAGGTGGAGATGTATCTTAAGGGAACAATGAAGATAAGTGCCCGCCTAGCCCAACCAGAGGCTGTAATAACACAGGTTTCACCCACAGACTTCATCAGGGGCACAAATACCATCCACCTTGATAAATATCTGCAGTAATAAACATTACATAACCAAATATATTGTGTGCTCTTGAACACACTCCAAACTCACCACCATTAACAAAGATCACTCCCACATCTCATAGAGTGGCACACCACAGGATATGGCCATGCACACTCCCTTCAGGATAAATTAACAATTTTAATGTTTAGCAGTTGCATGTGTACAAGCTCTTAAAGGAACCTCTTGGCATTATGAAACCTCAAAAACTCTTTTTAGAAAAATAAAATAAATGTACTGTCAGAGAATCACTACAAAAATCAAGTAAGAATCAATCCATTATTCAGCCCTGTTTGTTTCAGACTTCCTAAATTGGGGATCCATTGTGCTTCTCAGTGGAGTAAATCCCTCTGTACTACCTGTTGTGGACCCTTGGTGGCCACATAGAGAACCATGAACTGGAATTCATTTTCTCCTTGATGTTTACTGGTAAAATACTCAACTAACAGAGCTTCCAGGGCCCTATTACGTATTCTGGACATACGTTCCAGGATACATACCCTTAGTGAGTGGGTAGTGCTTCTAACATAGAGCTTCTGACAATTACAGATGATCAAATATACAACCCCAGATGTCTGACAAGTTGAGAAATGTTTTAACTGGATAGTCCTGCACTGATCTGGTAGGGTTATCTGGTCACCTATATATGCATGTGGACAGATGCAACAATGGCTGCACCTGTGGTGTCCCTTCAGTCTAGTAACAGCATCTGTGGGTGATTTATTATTGGAATGCATGATCATATCTTTTATACTGCATGTCTTCCTTAACCCAATAGTAGAAAAATTTTCACATCCCTTGATTTCACTAAGGAGGGGCCAATGTTGATACATTATCTTTTTAATACTATTAGAAAGGGGAGTGTAGTCCAAAACCCAACTCACCCTTTCAACATTGTCCTTACATTTGGGCTTTAAAAGTTCTTGCCTTACCACTGTTGTTGCCCTACATAAAGGATCTCTCTGGCCAGGTTTACCCACTCACATCTCTCCTTCCTGAGAGTCCTTGGAGAGTGGATTGATGCTACCAAAGTTACTTGGGTGTCCTTATGGCCCTGCTGCAGTGCTGTTTAGGATTGTTCTGCCCATCACCTTGGAAAGGCAGGGCAGAAATGTTGTCAATAAATATTCAAACATCAATGAACTATTAGAAATGTGGTACAGCCGTATGAGATCTAGAGGGCCACAGTTATACATGATCAAACCTTTCTCCAAAGCATGTATATTTGACTGGAATCATTTGGGGGGGGGGGCTTTGGGGGGTACTATTTGAAGTATCCAAATTTGCAGCATAATTTTCTGGAGAGTTTCAAAGTAGCCTTAAATATCAAGACACCATGCAAGGAGTTTAATGAAGTGTCAAAGATTCATAGGGGAGAAGAATCCAATGATAGAAAATGTAGAACTTGAGCAAGAGATGAAAAATGAGAAGAGGGAAGACAAGGCATCAGACATTTGCAGCATCTAAATAGTCTTGAAGGATATCCTTGAATGTATCGCATTATTGAAGCTGTATTATGATGGGGATTCTGGGAGCCTGGGTAATTGCTTATTACCATGAATGTGAGGAGCTCTGGAGGGTCAAACAAAAAATCTTTGATCAATGTTATCCTGGAGCATTACAGGAGTCAGGCTACTTCCTAATTCAAGTGCCTAGGGGGATTCCTACCTTAATCAAAAGATCCTGTCTTCATATAAAACTGGATGGATTTCATCTGTGCCTCTGACTTATAAAGGCCAAAGTAACTCGCAGTGCAAAAGACATGAGTCTCCAAGGAGGGAGGATTCCACACAACAGTAAAAAGGACAAAGCTGGCACAGGACTTGGGAGTTATTATGTTCTTATATTCAGGGAGGACAGATCAATCATTAGCTATTACCCATCACAGCTAAAGCCATATCCAGAGGCAGTAAATACCAGTAGTAGAAGTCAACATCAGGGGGAAGCCTTGGCCTCTGTGCCCTGTTTGTTGGCACTTCAGGGCAATTGGTTGGTCTCAGGATCCTGGACTAGATGGATCTCTGGTCTGATCCATTGGCATCCACTGCTTCACTTGAACCCAGCTGGGTGACCTTGAGTGACCTTGGGTCAGTCACAGCTTCTCGGAGCTCTCAGCCCCACCCACCTCACAGGGTGATTGTTGTGGGGATAATAATAACATACTTTGTAAACTGCTCTGAGTGGGCATTAAGTTGTCCTGACAGGCAGTAAATAAATAAAATGTTGTTGTTATATTCTTAGGCTACAAGAAAATGTTGTATAAGAGAAGCTTGCTGACTCACCAGCGGGCAGGATTGTCGCCAGGGCGAAGGATGCAGTGGAGGCGGGTCAACCAGGAGGGGCGGTATGCCCAGCCCACCTCAGATCCAGCCTCGTGGGTGATGCCATTCCACTCAGGAGCTTCGGCAGGAGCAGCACGTTTTGGTTCAGCTGTGGTGGGTAAGGCTCCTGCCGGGGAAGCCTCATTGATGTATTTGCTCAGGAGGCCAACTGTCGGGAATACCAACCTGCAGGAGGAGCACAAAGTAGGGGCCCCACCATCAGAATGGGAGGCAGGAACCCTGGAAGCGATAGGAAGCAGGAGAGACCAGGCCAGAGGAGACCAGGACCATGGTGGGACGGGGGCAAAGAACAAGCATGTACCACCACAGGAGGGTGAATGCGGTGCAGGTGTTCATCTGGAGGGTAACTCAGCCAGGGGAGGTGACAGTAATGCACCAAGGGCCACTGACGTGGAAAAGGGAGGCGATTCAGGAGTCACCTCATCCCAGTCCCCATCACGGCAGGTGCCCAGCTCCACAACGGGGGGATTGCCTTAGTAGACAATCAGGCTATGGTGTGGACAGTGGGTGGCTCATGGTTTGGTGTGCAGGCTGGCACTCCTTGGGTTGCAGTGCTATGGGGGGGTCTGGTGCCTGCCACTTGGCCAGGTAGCAAGTGAAAGAGATGCCCCCACTCTCTGGGGGCAAGATGACAGGATCCAGGTCCTGCCACTTGGCCAGGTAGCGAGCGAAAGTAGATGCCCCCACTCTCTGGGGGCAAGATGATAGGAGCCAGGTCCTGGTGCCGAGCTCAAAACACACCCGGAACCCTTCCAGGAGGAGCTCGGGAAGCCAGAAAAAATCAGAGCCGCCTAGGAGCGCCAACCGCACAGGCATCATCCACAGGCAGGCTCCTTGCCAAGTGGCTTGCTGGCAGAGCAGGCGGGGCAGCAGAAGACTTTCTGCAACCCCCTAGCAGGGATGGTGAGTTTGGGCACGTGCCCGAGACCACTGGGGGCGCAGGGCAGGGTGGCTGCGGTCAGAACACAAAATGAGGATGGATCAATCCGGGTGCATCCCACAGGCTTCGTACACTCAGCAGGGTTGGGTGGGTCTGGGTGGAGACCAGGACAACCCAGATGCACGGGACGGCTGGCTGGCTAGCAGCAGGGTCGGCCCATGCCAGCCAGCAGTTCTCTGGCCCGGCTGGCACCCAGGAGCACCTGACCAGGGCGGCTACCAGGGCGGCTACGTGTCCTTGAGATCATGCTGCCCAGTGTAGCCTGTTTGTCCCACAGGGCGACTGCACAAGGTCACACAGCTGAGCAAGCCAGGGCTTGGCGCTGCTGTCCAGATAACAGAATACCCCTTTCAATGGGAATATCAGGTTGCGCCAAGCAATGCAATTCGGTAATGATGAACAGCACAGGATTGGCAGCCGGCCTGGAGAGTAAGGTCCTGTCCTGCTAACACATCGAAATGGACAGTTGCAAGCTTCCAACAGACAGACAGGACAGTCAATTATATTAGCCGCCAACCCAAAGTGTTCCTACCCAAACACAGGATAACTGCCTCCTGGAGGAACAGACCTAAACTTAAGGGAAGGCAAGTCACATAGCAATACTTGGTCAAGCCCCCCGAAGGAGACACCGGGGCAGGGAGCAGTGGGGTTGCCTGCACGGCCCACGGTCTGGTCCGGGCAGCCAGAGGAGATGCCCGGTGGTGACCGGTCAACCCCTGGGCCACTCAATTGGCTGCCGGCCTCACCAGGTTCGATTTAGGGAGATTCAGAGATCCATTACTCAATCTGCACCAGGGCAGCTGTCCCAGCAGCTGGGGAGGGGTACCGGCAGACCAAAGAGGCAATTGGCCAGTGGGCTCCTGGAGTGCCTGTGTGTCATGTTGAAGAGAAGGCACTAACGTTGTTTGATTTAGTTGCAGGTGCGGCATCCCCCAGGGAATGGCAGCGAGTGATTGGCGGCAACCCCAGGAGGAGTAGCACAGCAGAAGCTCAGGCCAGGGGGATGCAGTGGGTGCCCCCTTTGGGTCCCAGCAGAGATCCCCAGGGCCAGTTGAGCTGGTCGCCTGCGGGGGCCAGGAAGGATTTTTTCCCACAAGGGGCCAGATTGGATGGGGCCTCTTGGGGTTTTTTCGCCTTCCTCTGGTCATCTAAGTTGGGACCCCTAGGGGAGGGAGGTGGCTCCAACTTTCTTGGTGGCAGCAGTTGGAGTGTTGGCGGGAATCGGGCCTTTGGCTCTCCTCCAGTGGCGGTTTTGTGGCATTGGGCTGGATCCCATCAGGGTGAATGGGGCCGCGGGTCTCTCACCCCGACGGATTGGGAAGAGAAGACCGCCTGGCATGTGCTGGCAGTGGATGACACTTGCTACAGTAGGCCAGCAGGAGGCTGGCGGAGAATGCATCGGTCGGCAGGGGGCCCGCCGATGCCAACGGGGATCCAAGCCCAGATGCCTGGCCAATGCTCCATCAAGCTGTAATCAATAAAGTTGTGGCCATTTTCTAACCCAATAAAGGTGTCGTGTGAGTCATTGAGCTGGAACGCAGATTGACGTAGCACATAGGCGACAATATCAACCTTGTTCTTTTGACTATCCTGAGTAAGCTATAGAGATTAAATCTGAGGTATTTATAGAATCCTTTGCGGGGGTATGTAATTAGTAAAAATAACAGGGAATGAAGAATTCTACCACAGCCACTACACAGCCATAATTTTAGAGACTGTAATGAATTAGGTCTCATAATCTGAATTAGAGTTGCCATCCTAGAGCTAGCACCCAACAGTGTCACACTGAAGTCATCATAATAACACTTCTGGTTCAAAGTGGAAGTGATGCCATCATGTTCTTACAGTGCTCTAGGATTCACCAAACCCCTCTGGTTTGAACATAGAGTTCTGGGTTTATCCTAAAGCATTATGCTGATGCAATGTCATTTTCTCACAAGTTGTACTGTATGTGTCTTCATTGCCTGGGCCACCAGCCTTGTGCATAACTGATACATCTACAATTCTTTCTGAAACTTATCCCTTTTATTTGGGGTAACATGCTCTATCTTTACACTTAAGTTGCCAACTCTGATGGAGTTTCTGGGTTCTGGGGGATCTGAATCTGTAAACTTTACTGTCAGCCACATCTGTTGCCCACACATGAGCCATTGTGCCACCACCTGGTGCCACTTTCCCTTGGGGAGCACTCCTGCCTTGTGACTGCAATTTAGCTCTCAAGAGCTCCCCCCTTCAGTGGCCTCTGCTGCAATGGGAGAGAAAGCGGGGCTGCAGACCCCTAAACTCTCACCCCACCTGGGAAGCTGCACTCATGTCAGGGACAGTCTTCCCAGTATCCTATTTGGCCAGGGGCTTTGTGCCCTTCTCATCACCTTCCCCCTAATAGAGTCTCTGCCCTGCTTCCCATGAACCCACTCCTAAATTAAGGCCCAACACCTGGACCATGGGTGGCCAGAGGGCTTTGCCCCACCCTTGTCCTGCAGCTAGCTAGCATTATAAGCTCCTTCCTGACTCCTCCTGCAGTCCCTTCCATTGGCCCAGGCCCAGGCTTCTTTGGGCCATGCTGCTGGGAGGACCAGAAGCAGCTCTGACCCTTTGGCTGCTGTCTGGCTGGGGCACACATTCTCTGAATTGTGCCAGGGTGGCAGCATGGAGAATGTCAGGTGGCATCTCACCAATGGGCAGCCAGGATGAGATCAGGGTGTAGCTCCCCTTAGCCCCAAGCTCCTCCAGCTCCTCCTGTCTTCTGCCACCAGGCCTCCACCAACTGCGGCACTCCTTCCTGGAGGGCTGATGCTTGGTGTGGTGCAGCTCTCCTTGGCCCTGGGGCTCATCTGCCTTCCCCTTGCTGTTGGGCCATTGGGCAAGTTAGGGTGGAGTACAGGGCTCGTCAGGGATAGTTCAGGCCATGTCATGGGGCCAGCCCCAGACAGAATCAAAAACTTTATTATCCATTTACAGAGAAAAAAAGACTTGTCAATGCAAATTCTGACCTCAAGGTAATAGGAACTTCTCACAGCTTTTCCAAGCTGCCAGGCACTTTACTGTAACAGATGAACCTGGGTGCAAGAGTGTATAGAAACTGTTTCTATGCCCATAGTGTGTTGATCAGGAGATAGGATTTGGCTCTCAAATGCTGGGAAAAGAAAACATTAGCTTTCATTCTCCCTTTGATTTACTGCTTGATTTCGATCAGACTGCTATATGAAAGTTTAAGTCTTTTGCCCTCTCATAGAAAATCTTTACCAGGAGTATAGATGAAGAGCATTTTCTGCACAAAGAAGGATCTATTTATAGATCTAGGCATGGGTACCCACACTCAGCTGCATCCATCACCCCAGTAAAACCAAGAACAATTAAAAGTCTATAAATTAATGAACATTTGAAAAATGAGAACTTAAATTACAGCACCTGCTCTAACTTCGATCAGGGAACCAGGGCATCACTGAATAACAAGGCTGGATGTTCAAGGTCACTGGAGGCTTAATTTCCAAAACACAAGTGGCTGGGGCTCAAAGATACCTGAAAGTCATTACTTTTGGAATGAAACTCTCATCTCTTCCATCCTGGATGTGTAGAGCTGGCTGTGGTTACACAGTGGTATAGGAATACACTCTGCCTAAACCCAAAGGCACCCGTTCCCCATTAGCTTTTACTGTGGTTTGTTTATATCCTAACATTATGTCAAGAATGTTATTTATTTAATTGCTCCATTTATTCCCTTCCACCCCAGGGGTACCTAAAGCAACTTACATCATTCTCCTCTACTCCATTTTATCCCCACTACATCTAAGGGGTGTTGGGTGACCTTGGGCTAGTCTCAGCCTAAGAAGTTTCCATAACAGAATAGAGATTCAAACTGGAGCACCTCAGGGCCAAGCTACAAGTGACGAATGACACTTGAACGTCAAGTGGATTGAGTGGAGCGCAAGTGGAGGGCAAGTGAACAGGGAGAAATACACTTGCCCTTCAAGTGTAATTCATCACTTGTATCTTGGCACTCAGTTCCTAATCTGCTACTCTAACCACTACACAATACCATACATATAGAAAATATGAGTAAAACTGAATTTTTTGTTGAAAGAGTTGACTTATGGCGACCCCAAGCAGGGTTTTCATGGCAAGAGACTACCATTCCCAATCCTTACATTCCCAATTACTACCAAAAGCACTGACCCTCACACTGCTTTAGTTTTATAATAACATCACACTCCATACAGCAAATGAAATTCCCATCTCTTATCCTACACTCATACCAGAGATGATTTTTTCCAACACCCCTTTCAAAGGAATGAAGAAGGTGAGGCATGAAAGGAATTTGGTGGTGAAGAGTGCCCACAATTCAGAGTTGACTTATGGTGACCCCTTGTGGGGTTTTCATGGCAAGAGACTAACACAGGTGGTTTACTATTGGCTGCCTCTGCAACCCTGGTCTTTGTTGGAGGTCTCCCATCCAATTACTAACCAAGGCCGACTCTGCTTAGCTTCTGAGATCTGATGAGATCAGGCTCACCTGGGCTATCCAGGTCAGGGCAAAACTAAAATAAAACAGTTATATAATAAAAACAATGAAATGATAAAATCAACGGTTTAAAAATAGTATGAAAATATACTATTATGATCCAATGTATTCCTTTCCATTTGCTTTCTCAAGCAAAAAATGTTTACCAGATATGCTGGGTTGGGAACAATCGAACATTGAAAAAATTGAAAACAGCTTCCAGAGTTCTGGTGACCCCAGTTGACTATACATTCATAACGAACTTGATGACAAGATGTTTTCAAAAAAGCATTGAAGAAGTAAAACTAAGAAAACAACCTACTCCATGAGACTTTGTTAGTTGTTTCACTGTATGAATTCTTCCACTCATTCTGTGTGTGCCAGCAAATAAGGCAGTAAGTAAAGTATTAGCACAATTGCCCAGATCTCTCCATCAACACAAGTACAGTCTAGTAAGAATTAGACATAACTGAGTATCCTTCTGCATGATTACCTGAACAACCTTTTTCTGAAGCCTCAAAACATTGCTCTCCATGTGAAGATCTGCAACTCCAGATGCTCGGACCGCTGAGCTCAGTGTTATGTCCTTATTTTTCATTTGAGCCACCCACTCTCTACAAGTTCTGCCTTAGAACTGAGGCTGCCAGCCCAGTGTTGCCAGCCCAGCCCAGACATAAAGGTCAAGGCCAAATAGAAGAGTCCAAAGTCAAATCAACAGTTAGGTAGCTAAAGGATCAGCAATAGACAACTAGTCCATAGTGTGCTGTAGAAGAATGGCTGGGGTTGGGCATGAAGTCAGGAATCCATAAGACAGTGCAAAGGCAAAGTTTCAATAAGGTAAAACCTGCACAGTATGAACAAGTTACTCAGACTAAAGGGTTCAGCCTGAAAGCAGCAGATTTGGGTTCTAGACCTTTTTGAACACTAGAGATGTGCACTGAAAAAATAGTTTCATTTTTGAATCCAGGGATTCTGAACCAACTATACATCATTACTGTATTTTTCCAGTATGAAGTGTTCCGATTTGGAATAGATCTAATCCGTTTGGGGTCCCCCCCCCATTATCATGAGTTTCAGCCCCATTCTTTCCAATGCAGACTTCCAGGCTCTTTGGGACAGCATTGTTTTTGCACTGAATGGCACCAAAATCACACAGAATACAGTCATCCCTCTAAACCATTGACCAGCCAAGTTTTCCCTCAGTTATACTATATGCACACCAACAACAATACATCCTGAAGAAGGTGTGTCGGTAAATGCACATAGAGAGAAATTGGCTGGATAAGGGAAAGGTGGGGAGGTGGTAGCATTAAAACAATCCTGCTTTCTGTTCATTTTTTTCTATAGTGTCATATGGTGCCATATTTCCTTGTGCTTACTTCCATGGAAATGTCTTTAGAATTATAGTGTATGATCGAAATCTTCCAGGGTTTTTATCATGCTTGATTGATTGAACAGACCATTCTTGCCCCCCGCCCTATGGCACTTTTCCTCACAGCGATCCCAAGTGCCCCAATGAGGGATGGAAACAGACCAACGCCTAGGTGGCTTTGCAAAACAAACCAAGATGTACCTCCAGCAGATCTACTCAGATTTAATCCCCATGTTATTCAATTGTGATTAGCACTGGGGAATGTTTTTCGAATTGCAGCCTATGATTGAAGTCTCCCTTCCAAACATTTCCAAACCTGATAGGTGAAGAGGAGGTCTCCTTTGCAAGGACCTAATTGGCAGGGGTGGGGGAGATGTACTCAGGCACATTGTGTTCATTCCCTCTTTCCATAAAGTCTCTCTCCCCTTGAGATCTGATTGGTGAATGCTGTTCAGGAAAACAAGAGGCTGTCCTGTGAGGCGAGCATACTGCCTGCCTGCCTGCTTGCCTGCCACAATCGCTGCTGCTGCCAGGTCCAAATCAAAACAAAACTCACAAACTTTCTGCCGAGAGGAACTTGTTATAATTTCATTTGCCAGATTTGGCTCAGTGTTCCAGAAGCTGCTTTAACAAAACAAAACAGTGATTTCTGGGTGTATTTTTCAGCTGATTTTTTTCCCCGTTATGCATGCCTCACATGGATATTTCAGTGAGCTGCTACCATCAGCTTTCACTGGGTGTGGGGTGTACTTTAGGGATCCCAGGTCCCTCAGTGGGTGTGGGGTATCCCCTGCTTCCACTCTCTGCCTCCCACCACCACTCACCTGAAAGCAGGGGTAGGAAAGGTGTGGGAAGACCTCCAAGGCGCTCTCCCAGGGCAGTGTGATGATGTCTTCCCAAGAGTGATGTCTTTGTGCCACCCTGGGAATGCTCTCATGCTTCACAGAGGGCTAATTTGGTCTCCTCCCTCCTGCCAGGAGGAGGGGGGCAACCCTAATGTACTTCCTTTGAAAACCATTTTAAGTTGAATGCCTTAGTTCAGAGGTGATTGGACCAGAAGCTGTTCCTTGAAAGCAGGCAGCTCAGACGGCCTGTAGAACAAGGCCTTAGGGCTACTGACTCCAGATTATAGGCTTAAATATCCATGACATCTGATAACTCAGGGATGCAATTATAGTAAGGTATCATGGGTCCTAATTTAAGCTGGCAAATGGTTATGGTACTTCCATTACTCTATATTATATTCTCTGTTTCCTGATAAATGGTTTTAAAAAATGAACAAACTACTGTTTAGAATACAGTGAGTACATTATCTTCCTGAAAATATCTGTTCCAAAGATAGCAAGGCCCTTTGAACTCATCACTACTGTATAAGGAGAAATACAAAAGACCATGCCTTTTTTGCAAGCACATTAAGGTTGAATAAAACTTGTAGCTTCTGACAGCACTGAAACTCTAGTATAAACAAATCTTTTTGTATCAATAACTAATTACATCCCAGTTCCAGCTCACTAACACAGATTGATAGTTCCATTATAGTGTTTAATTAGACTAGTTTTTAATTTATCAGTAAGAAATTGTCTAAATGGCAAAGGAACAGATGCCCAGAGGCCACAAGGGAGCACACCAGTCAAGGGATGTAAAATGGCAACATTTGCTCTCGCTGCCATGTGGAATTCCTCACTGAGGAGATAAGGGGAGCCTGTAGTTTCCCAACTACATTTTAGCCAGCAAATATTTAATAATTATTTGAGACCCAATTAGATCACATTTAGGCATGAGCCAAAAAACCTTTTTTTTGCCTCAAGATAAGAGCCTGTGGGAGAGACTAAAAGGTTCACATGCACATATGTAGACACATGCACACCATGGTCGCAATTCATCCATTTTGCTTCCTTTTCCTACATTCCTAAATGCTACCAAAAGCACTGAACCTCATACTGCTTAAATTTTATAACATCACACTCCATACAGCAAATGCAATTCCCGTCTCTTATCCTACACTCATACCAGAGATGCTTTTTCCAACACCTCTTTCAAAGGAATGAAGAAGGTGAGGCATGGTAGGAATTTGGTGGTGGAGAGTGCCCACAAGTCAGAGTTGACTTATGGCAACCCCTTGTGGGGTTTTCATGGCAAGAGACTACCAGAGGTGGTTTGCCATTGGTGCCTCTGTAACCCTGGTCTTCATTGGAGGTCTCCCATCCAATTACTAACCAAGGCTGATTCTGCTTATCTTCTGAGATCCAACGAGATCAGGCTTACCTGGGGTTATCCAGGTCAGGGCATGATAGGAATTTAGAGTGTACTATTTATAGTGAACCGCTGAAGTCTATTGTAAGTCAATCACTAACTCAGGGCAGCTTTTCCCAGCAGCTCAAACAGGCAGTTATCCATCTGCTACTTTAAAAAACATCCCTAGACAAATATAATGTGACCAACTATCACCCAATCTCTAATCTGCCTTTTCTGAGCAAAGTGATTGAGAGAGCAGTAGCTGACCAACTCCAGACCTTCTTGGATAACTCTAGTGCTCTGGACCCTTTCCAGTCAGGTTTCAGACCAGGGCATGGGACAGAGACAGCACTAGTAGCATTAGTGGATGATCTCTATGCCTTCTTATTGCTTCTATTAGGTCTATTTGCAGCCTTTGATACAGTAGACTATGCCATCCTGTTGAAGTGTTTATAAATAGAAGTGGGCATCAAAGGGTGTGCCCTGGACCAGTTTAAATCATTTCTCTTGGAGCAGACTCAAAGGGTTGCCGTAGGAGATCAACTATCTCCTGAATGGGAACTATCTTGTGGGGTTTCGCAGGGCACAATTTTATCTCCCAGGTTATTCAACCTCTCCATAAAGCCTTTAGGAGAACTCTTTCACAGCTATGGAGTTGGATGTCATCAATATGCAGATGACACCCAACTCTATATCTCACTATCCAGGTCCCCCAGTAGAAATCTTAGATGGTTGCCTGACAGAAGTGGTAAAACGGTTGAAAAACAACAAATTTAAATTGAACTGAGACAAGACTGAACTGATGCTTGTTGGGAAGGCAGAGATCGTGAAGGACATTTTACTCCCTACTTTCGATGGAGTTTGTCTGACCCTTGCAGACTCAGTTAAGAGCCATGGGGTTATACTGGATCCAGCATTATTACTAGAAAAACAAGTTAAGGCAGCAGCAAAAAAAATGCTTTCTACAACCTCACTCTGGCCTGGAAGATGGCTTTTTATCTTGACATGGCTGATCTGGCCACTTGAATCCATGCTATGATAACATCAAGGCTTGACTATTGTGCTCTATGCATAGGTCTCCCATCTAAGTTAAAAAGGACGCTCCAATTAGTGCAAAATGCTGCAGCTCGACTGTTATCAGGAGCAAGCAGGAGCATGAACATCACTCCCATCCTACAATCGCTCCACTGGCTACCCATCAGTTACCGTGCTCAGTTCAAGGTATTAGTTATTACTAGACATGGGCACGAACAGCATTATGAATGAAAAAAAACCCACAAACATGCTGCTCGGCTGCTCACGAATGGGCTGTTCATGATGCGCCACTCCAGCCGAACAGGCAGTCGGCGCAAGCCTTGTTTGTTGCGCTCGGCTGCCATTCGGGAAGCTAGACACTCAGGCGCCTTCCATCAATTGCCTCGGCAACAAAGGGGGGGAGTGCCTGAATTCTGTCTGCACTCCCTCTGTCTCCCCGGACACCCCAAACAAAGGCCAACTTAGCTTGATAGGCAGGTCTTCCTTTCAAGCGTAGAGCTGCAAATCGGTTACAATTGGTAACGTGGGAGCAGACACCAGGGGGGAGAGAGGGAGGAGGGGGTTGTTCTGTGGTCATGGGAATTCCAATCTCATTCCTGCAAACCCTGTTAGGTACTTCTGACTATTAACCAACAGAAGGGAACAACTTCCCAACGCGTTCCAAACCAAAACCAAAGAGCACGCAGGCTCAAGGAAGTCACAACAACATGCGTTTTATGCAGTGCAGAATCAATAACTATATCATACAGTCCCAAATTTACAATATGATAAAGCCCAAACAGTGAACTGATATACTACCAATTGAACATTCAATATAAAGTTTCCATTCAGTATAAGTTCTGCTGTTATGGGGTGAATTCACTGTTAGCTATATACATGGCATAATCCTAGGCAAAGTGTCCAAGTTTGACAGTGTTAGCAGCCGAAAAGAATGTCCACGGCAAGAGTTATAATCACGGCGACGAGCTGCACCGGTATTTCTCGCTTTTACTCGTTTCAACCAATTTTCTTCTTCAGGCCGTTAGTTAGCACCATCTATTAGCCACGAATCCGTCTATTAGCAACGAAAAATAATGTCATGTACCAAGTCATGGTTGAAACGAGTAAAAGCGAGAAATACCGGTGCAGCTCGTCGCCGTGATTATAACTCTTGCCGTGGACATTCTTTTCGGCTGCTAACACTGTCAAACTTGGACACTTTGCCTAGGATTATGCCATGTATATAGCTAACAGTGAATTCACCCCATAACAGCAGAACTTATACTGAATGGAAACTTTATATTGAATGTTCAATTGGTAGTATATCAGTTCACTGTCTGGGCTTTATCATATTGTAAATTTGGGACTGTATGATATAGTTATTGATTCTGCACTGCATAAAACGCATGTTGTTGTGACTTCCTTGAGCCTGCGTGCTCTTTGGTTTTGGTTAGGCACTTCTGACTGCCAACCACAAGCCTCCTGCATTTCTCAATCAGTCCTCAGCTTATAAAAGGGCACTGCACTCTGAGTTCTGGTTTCACTTTCAGCAAGCAGTGGAGTAGGACATAGCTCTTAATAACGTTTGGGAGGAGAGAGTGGGAGAGTGCATTGGAGCTGGGCTTTTTTCTATGTGTGGTGAGTGGGATAGGGAGCTATCCCCTCTGGTTCCAGGGCTGCTGCCAGGTCCTGGGGCCAAACTCAGTGGGCACCTCGGCTGAGGGCTCACCCTGATTATTAGTGCCTGATCTGGTCAGGTCTCTAGGAGTGCTGGGCTAGTGCTGTAGCCTCAGCCTTTGGTTCCAGGGCTGCTGCCAGGCCCTGGGGCCAAGCTCAGTGGGCACCTCGGCTGAGGGCTCACCCCTATTAGTGCCTGATCTGGTCAGGTCTCTGGGAGTGTTGGGCTGGGGCTCTACCCCCTCCCTCCAGGAATGTATAACTCTGAGATCCATACTGCAATCTTGACCAAACTTGGGTGGTGGCTGGAGAAGAGCCTTCTGCACATTCCCTGTGAATACGGGCTCTCTGAGTGCTAAGGGGGCCACTCTGGCACCGATGAACACCGAACACCAAACACGTTCGGTAACGGGACATGTTCGTGACCAGTCGGCTGTTCGTGTTCGTCGTCGTGAATGAACACCGAACAAACTGTTCGGGTTTTTTCCCCAATCATGCCCATGTCTAGTTATTACATACAAAGTTCTTCACGGCTTTGGTCCAGCATACCGATGGGACTGCCTCCCTCCCTATGTTCCCCCACAGCAGCTTCGTTCATCTGAACAGGGTCTCCTGCAGGTGCCAGGCTGCACACAGGTGAAATCAGCAGCAGGGGCTTTCTCTGTAGTGGCCCCTATCCTGTGGAATGACCTGCCCGAGGAAGTCAGAAGAGCTCCCACTCTCCTGGCTTTTCGTAAATGATGCAAAACCTAACTATTCAAAAAAGGCTTTTTATTCAAATGGGAGGGCTGTATTGTAGGGATGGGGTCTCACATGCTTCACTTATGAGTTAGGGCCCATAGACTTCATCACTATGTTGCCTTACATATCATCTGCTGCTTTAAATATGTACTCCGATGTACCACCAGTGCTCCATGATGTCTAATGTTAGTCCTAGAATTGATTATGTTCCGCTTCAGTATTTTTTCTACTCTGTATTGGATTCTTGCTATTACTATGTCTTTTAAACTTGTATCTATTTACCCTATGGCATTGTTTATGGAAATGCCCTTGATACTGATTGTACTAATCTCAAACTGTGTAATCCGCTTTGAGTCTCAGTGAGAAAGGCAGACTATAAATGACATAAATAAATAAAATAATAAATAATAAATGTAAACATTTGTACCTAATTTCTCTCCACAGGAATCTGGTGTACACATTTTATCAAATAAACTTCTGATCTCTTTAAAAGGCTATCATTTCCAGCAATGACTAACTGGTCAGGTTATTCCCTGTCTCTGTTTAAATCACTGGAAATATTTACTCTGTCATCCTTTAGGAATGAGTCATCCAGAACTGAATGTTTCTAATTCCTTTTGAATTTTTCTCAAGAATTAAATTAAAAGCTGCTCATAAACTTTTCCAATATTAAGTCCCAATAGTTTGCTACCATTCTGGTTCAAGTGGAAGCTGTCTCTGGCAGAGGACTGGCTTGTTCCAAAACATTTCCAAAATATGCCACATTTTAAACCTACTATACCACCTATGTAACTTCCCAGGGAAAAAAACCTATACCCACAGTGAAAATAAATTCAAAGACCATGAAATAATTTATACAGTAAGCATACTCCAATACAGTTTTCCAGTACAAAATATTTATCTAAACTATGCTTTAACAATTAGTCTTCAGTCACCTATAATACTATATACATACACATGAACATTTCAATGAACAACAGACCGTGATATTTCCACAGGTCTCCCAGTGTAATCCTGTCAAAATCTCTGGACTGAAATAGTTGTGAATTCTTTTTTGTCCATAACACTGGATACACTCCTCAGTCCAAAGTGATTCTCTTTCAAGCGAAAAAGGAAACCAAACTTCAGGGAAATGCCATCCTTCTCCCTACTTCCCTTGTGTAGACAAAGAGCAGGTAAGTGTGGATGTGTATTCCTAGCTGATGTTGTTTCTTATTAATAATTGAATTATTTCTTTTGTTTCTTGCAGGTGGAACAAAAAAAATATAACAAGGACCACCAGGGGTCCCCCTGCCCTACAAATGGCTGGCAAAATCAGCTTGTTTTGTGTAATGTCCACTTCCTCAGGGGCCAGTTTATAGTCCACCAGACTAACAACTTTCTACAAATAATATTTTTTTACAACAACATTAGTTTCCAAGTCTATAGCACTGTTTGTATTTGCCATTCTTTTTCATATTGATTATAAACTCACCCAGGAATCAGCGAAATAAATCTCACATGCATGTAATTCAGCGCACACCACTATGGTCAAAGTAACAAACCCCACCCCACCGAATCCTTAAATACACTGCAGCCATGGAAAATGTAAAGTGACAGTTATACAAGAAGTATATACAATCAAGAAATTACAGGGGATTACAAAAGGCTAGACAGATTCAATTCTGAGTTCAGACCATTAGGCTGTAAAGCCCCCAAGTTTATAAATCCACTCTGTTTCCCATCTCAGTAGTTCCTTTTACCCCAAGGGTTGTGATCCCTTTGATGACACATATAGAACCATAAATTTAAACTCAGTTTCTTTGGTATGGAAGATGGAAAAATGCTCTACTAACGGTGCCTCCATAACCCAATTCCTTATCCTAGATAGGTGTTCCAATATGCAAGTCTGTACGGAGTGAGTAGTGCTCCCTACGTACAATTTATTACAAGTGCAACTTATCAGGTACACTACGGACTCTGTTTGACAGGTTGAAAAATGGGAGAAATTGATATTGAAAGATTCAACTCCTACTTGTATGTCTTTACCAGGCCAAACCAAGGGGCAAAACTGACAATGGCTGCATGCGAAATGTCCCCTTGGTAGTGCACTTCTGTTATCTGATGCTGTGTATTTTGTATGTACTAAAATCTCTTTGATGTTTCTAGTACGCCTGAACCCAATTTTTGGAGGTCTCTCCCAACCGTCAATCTCTGACACAAGATGCCAGTGTTGATCAATAATTTGTCTGATCTCATATGCAAGGGATATGTATTCTAAAGAACAAAAAATAGAGTCCTGAGTTTGAGACTTCTTTGATTTGAATAACTCCCTTCTCGAGGTCTGTTCTACTCTATTTTCTGTCTCCAGTAACACTTCCAAAGGATACCCTCTATCCAAGAAAGCTCTCTTCATTTGTTTACTCTCCCTTATATAGTCCATTGTTAAGGTAGAATTGCATTTCAACCTCAACATTTGTCCAAATGGGATATTTTGTCTCAGAGCCAAGCTACAAGTGACGAATTACACTTGCCTGGCAAATGAACAGATTCATGTGTATTCCTCTCTGTTCACTTGCCATTCACCTTCTCTCCACTTAATCAAGTGGAGCGCAAGTGAATGGCAAGTGAACAGTGAGGAATACACGTGAGTCTGTTCAGGCAAGTGTAATTCATCACTTGTAGCTTGGCTCTCAGGTGCTGGGGGTGGAAGGACCGATAGTCCAAATATGAATTTCTATCAGTCACATTTCTGTATGGTCTAATCCCTATTCTATTTTGGTCATTACGGTAAGTCACAATATCCAAAATATACAAATGTTTGTATAGTAAATTTTATATTCATCCATAGTGCAAAAGGCTCAATATGATCCCACCCCTCTAATAAAATATACAAATTGTCAATGAATCTTCTGTACAATTTGGTCCGATCAAAGAAGGGGTTCTCTGATGGTGTGAAAATAAATTTAGATTTCAGGACCGCCATATACAGGTTAGCAATACTGGGGACTGCTGCGCACCCCATCACTACCCCCTTAACTTGAAAATAATATTGTGTTTTGAACTGAAAATAATTCTTTTCTAATATAAGGTCAACTAGTTGTAACAAAAAAGGTGTACTTGGGACCTGTCCCTCCCATTGGAATAACAAAATCTCGATAACTGCTCTTGCCCCCTCGTGGGGGATGGACGTGTAAAGGGAAGCGATGTCCATAGTAATAAAGATGTATTCTGATTTCATTCCCCTCCTTTCCACATCCTGAATAAAAGTTCCTGTATCTTTTATAAAGGCTGGTGTCTTAATGACAAAAAGTTATAGAAACATATCTACATAGATAACTAAAGGATCTAGGACAGATAAAATAAGTCACCCTGGAGGAGGGAAAGTCCCCTTGTGAATCTTGGGGAGAACATAGAACAAAGGGACTCTCGGTGTTTTGTTCATTAATGATCTGTAAATTTGTTCTGTAATTTCCCCCATTAATACCCCCTTGTCTAGGACCAGCTTGACTAAATCCAAAATGTGTGTACTTCGATCATAGGTAATGGGTAAATAGCTGTCTCTATCTTGCAACTGTTTTAGAACCTCTGCCTTGTATATTTCCGTATCCATTAGGACAATCCCACCCCCCTTAACTGCCAGTTTTACAATGATTGAGGGATCCTTATCCAGGTTTTTTAAGGCTAACCACTCAACCTTGGATAAGTTATGCCATGCTCTACGTGGTCTATTCTCAATATGAGAGATGTCCCTTAATACAACATGTTCAAAAGCATCAATTCTTGGATCATTGAATATAAAGGATAATTTAGATTTAAGTCTTGTGTTCTCATTGTGTTGTGCATACCCTTATAAGTTTTCATAAGTTTTCAGATGGGAAAACTTATGAAAAAGCACAGCATACAAACAGTATTCAGACCCACCAGAAAAATACAACAGATGCTACGATCAGCAAAAGACATTAGAGACCCTCTCACCTCTGCAGGAGTATACCGCACACCCTGCAGCTGTGGACAAGTTTACATCGGGACCACACAGCGTAGAATCCAGACAAGAATAAAAGAACATGAAAGACACTGAAGAAAAATCAGCAGTAGCTGAACATAGCCTAACTCAAACAGTACACAGTATCTTATTCCAGGACACTAAAATTCTGGACAACATATCCAACTACTTTGTCAGATTGCAAAGGGAAGCCATTGAAATTCATAAGCATACACACAATTTCAACAGGAAAGAAGAGAGTTTAAGAATGAATAGGGCATGGTTTCCAGTCCTGAAAAAACAAGACTAACAAAACACTCTACATCTTACAATAGCCCTGCAGATAAGATTAGCATATCAACCACCAAACCATATGCAAAAGGACCTCCTCAGGATACAGTGAAGCTTCCCCCCATTAGCATTCCACACCCTGGGAAACTCTTACAGGATGACTCAGCCCAAACCCACCTTCCTGAGTACATATAAATTACCTGCTAACATCTTTTCCACACATTGACACTGAGAGATCTCTGTCTTTCAGTGCTGCACCTCTGAAGATGCCAGTCACAGCTGCTGGCGAAACATCAGGAACTACAATGCCAAGACCACAGCCATACAACCCGGAAAATCTACAACAACTAGATGAGATCATTAGGCCCATCCTCAGGCCACTGATCCTGCCAGGAGCAGCCGCTCAATGCTGCATGGGCTGGGGTGGAAAGAAGGGAGAGGGGAAAGCGTAGCACTTCCAAATACCTTTTCCCCCTACAGAGGAGCTGCTCAAGGCAACTTTCCATGCTAAATGTGGCAGAAGTGGCCTCCTGCCACCTCTGCAGCTGCTGCAGGGTCTTGGGAGGGCAAGGGGGTCCCACAGGGGTGATGGCAGGGCCTAGCCTGGGGTGCAGCCTGGTAGGTCACTTGCTGCTGGGATGGGGCCCATCAAATCCATTTTACAGAGCTTGTTGTATTTGTTCACACAACGGGCATTGTTTCTAGTGTTATATATTCCACCACTTCCCATCAGTTCCCTTCATTGTTTTTCTTCACCATAAGATAGATCCTGTATAAGAGCATGTCAGGACACATTTGACTATTTAAAATGGACATCCAAGAACTACAAGGAGAGTATTTTAATCTGTGTCTCTGACGTTTCAGTCACTGTATTTTAATGGAATGATTTCAGAATACAATTGGAAGGACAGGAGGAGGCAGAACTGGAATTCATTAACATATCTGTTTGAGGCTCACTGAACAGTCTGAGAACACCTGATGCTAAGTGCTAAGTCTAATCCGGTATGGATTTGATCTGTCCTTTGTATGGGAGGCCACTGTGAGAAAAAGATTATAAAGAAAAAGAAAACTCCTGTACCAATGTATTCAGATGTAAGTTCCATTGAATTAAGTAGAATTTAGATCTCAGTAAATATGCTTAGGAGCAGTCTGCAAAGGTTTCAAGAAAAGAAATAGGGAACTGTCTTTCTAAAACCACATGAGTTCTGCACTGTTTTCATATCTGACAATCCAGAATTTGTTTAGTATTTCTGTTCAGTGCTCCAGCCAATATGTATGTGTTTGCAGTCCAACTCTAGCTATCAGAATGTATTTTGCATTTTATTTATCATTACCAGTCACCTTGTAAATTTGTTTTACCCTTCAAAGTGCTTCATAGGTAATGTACCTATCACCTTTTCAATTCACTTAACACATTGAAGAAGTCAGTTGCCCTATGCGAATTTGTTTGTTTGAAAAAATTATACCCAGCACTTATCAGCATAGTGCCCAGGACAGCTTCCAAACAACTATTTAAAACAATAAAACATTCTGAATCATCTAAAATTGATACTAGGAATGAATGAATCAATGACCAGGAATAAAACAAACGGCCAGAGCTAAAACAACCAGAGAAATCACAAAATCCTAGTAGGAAGGTATGAGCGGGAATAAATTGAGCAAATGTTCAGGAAAGCAAGAATGTTTTGACTTCATTCCTAACAGATCAACAAATTTGTCCACCAAGTGTCCTGCTGTGGGGAAATAATTCTATAACTGGGATGCCCCAACAGAAAAGGCCCTGCTTTTATGCTGACCCACCTTACCTTTGGAGTTGAGAGCACACACAGTAAAGCCTGTAAAGCAGATCTGTAAAGCAGGTTCATAGTGAAGCAAGCAATGAAATATTCTGGTCTAAAGCTGATTAGGGCTTTTATTTGAATTGGACCCTGAAGCAGATAGGCAGCCAGTATACATTTTCTAAAACAGGCAAGAAGCGTTCGTTATCACTCATACCTGCAAGCGATCTAACCCAAACGTATTGCACTAAGTGTTCCAAACAGTGTTCAAATGCACTGCGGTAATCTAAACTGGATGTGATCAGAGCATAGATAACTGACCAGATCATGCTCTTCTGAAAGAAGAGCAACATATCTTGAATCAGCTGAAATGGACTAGAAGCATTCTGCGCCACATAAGAGACCAGCACCTTCTCCTAAAGAAATTGATCTATAAGCACCCCAAGCTACAAACCTGCTCTTTTAAGGGGAGAGCATTTCCACCCTTGACAGCTGAATCCTCAAGGCACAGGTGGCTCAACTCATCTGAATGAAGCTCTCTTTAAGGCTCCTCATCCAGCCCATTATTGTCTCCAGGTACTTCTTTAGGTTATCTGTTGCTTCGAGAGATTACACTATAGGAGAAGTAGAGTTGAGCTGTATCTGCATACTGATGACAACTCACTTTAAAACTTTTGTGCTCACAGACAGCTATGGGTGGGGACAGAAAAGATCCCCTACTCCAACAAAGCCTTCTGCTGTCATTGCATTAGTTCCACAGGCCCTCTAGTTCAGATTTTGAAGATTGGTAGGCTAGGAAAACTTGTGATTGCACCTGACAGCTTATTAAGTTATCATGAGGAAAGGAGGCTTTAGAAACCCAGGTTACAAGATGTGGCACTGGCAGCATTTAGAGAACTAGTATAAGGAATTGTAAGGTCTGATTGTCTTAAAATAAGCAGTGAGTTGCAAGACAAGGTCAATGTTGGCATGTTGTCTAAAGCTGGGATAACAAATTGGCAGGCCATGGCCTGGATTTGCTACTCTGAAAGCTGTAAGATTTCTTGAACTGGTCATTCATCATTGGATATCAGAGTGGTGCAGGCTTGTATCATGCACCACCATTTGTTCTCTCAAGTACACGAAGACTAAGAGGAGAATTATAACCTCTTTTTCTATCATGCTCTATTAACTGAGACACCGGCTCCTGACAGTGACAAAACAATGTGGTTTTGATAGAATTTCCAGTCTGTAACTATGATCATGGAAAATAGTGGCAGAGGGATTTAAATTAAAGTTGGGCCTTGAATTGAAGTATTTTGTCTGAATATCTCCTTGAAATTTAGAATCAGAATCCAATACAGGACACTGAGCCTTGAGCCATTCTCTGATTTGTTCTAACTTCTAAATCCTTCTTATCTTTCAAACCAGAAAAATCTAACAATTCACATCTTTTAAAATCCCCAGAACATCATGTCTCTAGAGAAAGAACAATTATTGAGTCAGGGGTGGGGGTGGGGGGATGATACATGACAATGGGAGACGTTACAGTCATTTGACACTGAATTATCTTTAGTCGAAAAATGACTGAAATTAGAAATTAGTGTGAGATACAACACAATAAGAAAAAAACAGGACTGAACAGGATGTACTGCTCTGAATAACTATAATTCCATAGAACAGTGCATTGGATTTGAATAATGACCTCAAATCTTTATGAATGGAATGAAGTAAGCCTTGTGGCTATCAGAAGAACTTCACCACATATAAGATTCACCGACTTTCAGGGTGCACTGCCCTCAGCTGTTTGTGCCCATCCTGTGCAAAATGAACAAGAAACTACAGGCCACACAGTTGTGCACTTAAGCAATTAAAATTACTGTGGGCACTCGTGGTTATTCGATAATCAGGATCATCACACATGGAGCCTTTGAGTCAATGTTAGTTATGCTTGCCTTTAGCCATTTCTTAATTCACATCTCATTATGGCAGTTGTGGGCAACCAAGTCTTCTGGCATGAAATATAGAACAAATGCCCTGAGCCTTGACCATCTGTGGCTTTGTGCTCATCAGTCAAGTTCAGGGTTGCCAAATGTCTTTTTATTTCATTTAAATTACCAATCATTATTCCCAAGTAAGAAATCTATAACAGATGCTTCTTAATCTGAAACTTCAACTCTAGGAGTTAATAGAGGAATCGCTCAGTTATTTCTTTGTTTCTGAATATCTCCCCCCTCCATCCCCAAGTTTTGGGTCTGAGTACAAGTTAACATATCAAAATGTATCATTAAACATTTTTTAAAAATAGGCTAAATCTCTCGATAGATAGATATGGATTTACCATATCTGATTGAAAGCTTAGCTCTGATAATCAAAATCCAGCACAATTAAAACACATTTTAGATGAGTATCAGAAAAGATTTAAGGAAGAGATGCAGAACTGTTAGGTAACCATCAAGCATATCTCTCTAGCAGCAGAGTCAGACAGCATGAATCACTGATTTCAAGTTGTTACTTAACAGATGAATGTATAAACTGACTCCAATAAAGAACCTTTTGACTGAGCTCTGATATGTATTCATATGAAATTCACATCTCCAGTATTTGCATTATGATGCCTGGCATCATGGCATTAGTTAATGCTACAATCACCGTTTAACAAGCATGCATGTGTGAATATACTAAAAGTGGTTTTGCAACCAGAACTTGGTGCGCACTTGGAATGGTGAAGGAAGCATTCTCAGTCGATTCAAGAGTCGGATAGGAGAGTCTTTAAGGGTCATTCTAGATCACTCAAAGACCTATATTTTATTTTTAGCAGTATATTTGCACACTATGTGATATCATAAATCACTATCCTCTTTTCTTTCTAACCTTTAGTGTATTTCTTGTTAATAATTTCTCTGTGTGAGTTGCAATTTTACAGACTCCCCAAGTAGGCCCCTCTCTCTGTGGCTGCACTGAGTTCTCTCTACTAAAATGGCCCACCAAGAAGCAGCCAGCAGGAAAGTTCCACCTGGCCACCAATGTTTTAAAAAAGGTCTGCCTGTATTCATTTCATTTCCCTACACTTACAGTGATTAACAATATATGTATATTGTTTCCAATGAAATTCTGCATTTCCTTCTTTATTGGGGTGTGTTTGTTTCCTTTCAGAAATTGAGAAAGGCTTCTGTTGCAGACCCTCCCCTCCAGCCATTGTTCATTATTTCATTATTTCTTATGAGGGGAATTCTTGGGGGTCTGGAGTTATTTTTCAACCAAATGACACCAAAATTAGCATGGAGTGTTGTGACGGACTGCACTTTTAAAAAGCTTAACAGTTCTGTATAAACAGCTGAAGGACTGTGAAGGGTTAATTCTGCACAGAAACAGAGTCCGAGTGACAGGCTAACTCCAAGGAATCTGATTTGGTAGCATCAGCTGAACAGAGAAAGACTTCTAAACTATATTATTATTATTATTATTATTATTATTATTATTATTATTATTATTATTATTATTATAAATAATAATAATCTGCCCTCCCCACAAATAGGCTCAGGAAGGATTACAACATACAAATAAATACAAATAAAGCAATAAAATCACAGGTTCATACTCTAAATTCAGTGGCATAAAACAGGCTCTACGATCTCACTTCTAATGCCCCATGATGGGATTCCATTCATCCTTCCCTGTAACCCATAAAGGAGGAGATGTGATATTGATATTCCAAATCACTACTCATACATGGGGGCAATTGTTTGTATCCCCCCCTACACTGATAGGAGACCGACAGGGAGGCTAATTCAGTAGATCTAAGTGCTGGCCTCAACCATACACCTGGTGGAATATCTCTGCCTTACACGCCTGCCAAAAAGATGTAAGGTCTTAGCAGGCCTGAGTATCCTCTGACAGAGAGTTCTACCAGGTTGAGGCCAGGACTGAAAATGCCCTGGCCCTAGTCGAGGCCAGTTGAGCCTCCCTGGGGCTCAGGAGGACCACCAATAGATGTTGGGGAGAAAGGATTCTGATTTCAGACCTAACTGAGAGGGGTCAAGTACTGACAATTTTGAAATTCTGCCCTGACTAAGAGCAGTTTAGCACAGAGAGGCAAACAGGGAAGGGGGAGGGGAGAATTGGCAAGGCAGTTTGAGAAGTAGGCATAGACTCCCATTTGGGCCAAAGAAAGGGGACAGATCTTCTAGTGAGAGAAGAATTTCCCTACCCAGTCAAATATAAAGTTAGTTCTGAAGAGTGAAGAGATCCCTGTTCTGGTGTGGTTAGAAACCACTTTGGAGACCTTAAGGGTTGGTTAAAAACTCAAGATGAGTACTGGTGTTTCAAGAGAAGGAGGCTGGATACTGGAAAGAGGGTACTAACCTTCTGGAAACAAAAAAGAGTAAGAGACTGCTCAAAGAAAGTGTACTAGAGTGTTTGGGAAAACACTGGAACAAAAGCCATTCAGCATAAAGATGTAAGTAACTTTGAAGAGCTTAAGAAACTCTCATTAGTCTGAAACAACAAACCTTAAGTCTGTGCATGTACTGATTTTACTTCAGAGTTATCTATATTGAGTTACCTCAGAAATTTTCAGCCCCTGATTTCACCTGACCTTTCTCCTCTATGTTAAATAAACTATTGTGTTATTTTTGAATTTAAAAATGCCTCTAGTGTTACCCAAATAGGTGGCTATTATATATAGGTGAGTTGGGAGAATTAGCATACAACGACAAGCAGCAAGAGGGGGTAACTAAGCAAGATTTCCCCACCCGTGTATATGAGGATCATTTATCTAGAGAATGCTTAATAAAACAGGCAGATGTTCAACAGGAATAGTTTTTATTAAAGGCTTTTATTAAAAACAAACACACAGGATATCACACACAATGTACACAGAAAACAAACTAGAAAACAGGGAGGAAAATGGAGAGAGTGCAGGGTCGGATGATATTATTTACCAGTCTAGAAGGTAGGGGACATCCATGGAATAGCAGTTTGAGTGGCCAGTACTTTGTGGCAGGAAGAAATAGGCTCAAACACGCATCTGAGGATGAGTGTAGGATAGAAGAACACACACACAGCTCTGGCCAAGGGCAGTGTAATTATAGTGTAACATATCCTGAGGCAGGACTGGATGTCTCTGCCCCCAAACAATAGTTTGATGTTTGGTCCAGAGGTGAAAACAGTACCTTGGAAGAAGTTTGATGAGGAGAAACTAAAGCTGAAAAAGTGATTGATGACTTGTGATGGCTGGAAAGGAGGGGCTTATCAGGTCACTGAATAGCCCAAATTGGGATAGTGGATAAGGGAAGATTGGCAATATGTGGATGTGATTAATTCAGGAACTCCTGGAAGACCTCTTTGTCTTAAGATCTTTGCCCATCTCTGGGGTGTGGGGCTGATAGTTTGGTGTAGTGGTTAAGAGCACGGGACTCTAATCTGGAGAGCCATGTTTGATTCCCTACTCCTCCACTTGAAGCCAGCTGGGTGACCTTGGGCGAGTCACAGTTCTCTGGAGGTCTCTCAGCCCCACCCACCTCACAGGGTGATTGTTGTGGGGTAATAATAACATACTTTGTAAACCGCTCTGAGTGGACATTAAGTTGTCCTGAAGGGCGGTATATAAATCGAATGTTGTTGTTGTTATCATCATCATCATCTATGACTCACATGCTGGTAATTTTCCAGCTCCCGGCTGGGGGTTGGCAACTGTTTCCTGCCCCATCAGGCAGCATTTCTGTGTTTAAAACACATGAGGAGAGGGACTTATGATATAGCCATATTCATAAGCTCCCTTATTAGCATAAGGGTCAGAGATGACTGTTTACACTAGTGCCATTTAAGTCAAAAAGGGAGGGGGAATCATAAGGATCTTCTGCCTGTTCTTCAAAGAACAGCCAAGTTGCAAGAAAATTGGGCAAAGAGTTAGAATTCTAAAGTCCCCTGAGCAAGCTCCCCACCTAGCCATCCTTGCACTTTCGTTATTTCTTGAGGGTGAATTCCGGGGGCGGGGGGGGGGGGGGGGAGGTCTGGATCTTGTTTTTCTACCAAATATCAGAAAAATTGCCATAAAGTGTCTTCTGCCTGTCATTCAAAGAACAACAAAGTTTCAAGCAAATTGGACAAAGTATTAGAACTCTACAGTCCCCTGAGCAAACCCCACCCCCACTCCACACACGAGCCACTTTCATTATTCTTTGCAGGTGAATTCCAGGGAGACTGGAGTTGTTGTTTTTCAACCAAATGTCACCAATATTGCAGTGGAGTGTTTTCTGTCTATACTTCAAAGAACTTCCAAGTTTCAAGCAAATTGGGTCAAGTGTTCAAATTCCCTGGGCCCCTGTACAAGCCAAGACTTTTCTACTTTCACAAGAAAAAAAAGATGCTATCCAGCCCACAAGGAGGAAAGAGGAGGGAAGGAGAATGGGTGCTCTCTGCAGCTTGGGATTGAGTGTGGTTTTTTTCAGGGAGGGGTTTTGTGAATACCAAGCAGCCAGGACTAGTGTTTCCATTCTGGAGAGTCGCAACTAAGACTGGAAACAGTTATTTTCATGATTTTATGGCCTGTGGTTTTCAGTACACACTCCCCTAAATTCATGAGTTCATTCATCAAGGTAAAATATGACTGTGTTGCTGCTCTTCCATCTTTCATGTGTTTTGATGTAAATATTCTAGAAGGAGCAGCTGAGTTTGTTTCTGAAAATATAAGTAGGAATTTTGTGTCACCTTTATGAGAAGCAAGTTTTTATTCTAACCAGAGTTTTTCTAACTAAAGTCCTCTTCATCAGATGCATGTGGTGGGTCCTTAATTATGAAGAGAAAAGTTGTAAATAGCAAGGTCAAAAGGGCCATGAAATGTAGGAAGTACAGAGTGAGATCTAATTATGTACAATTCAATCAAGAAAAGTAAAAAGAAAAGAATTACAAGAGTTGTAGATTTTCCGGGCTGTATGACCATGGTCTTGAAATTGTAGTTCCTGACATTTCACCAGCAGCTGTGACTGGCATCTTCAGAGGTGTAGCACTGAAAGACAGAGATCTCTCAGTGTCAAAGTGTGGAGAAGATGTTAGCAGGTAATTTATATCTACTCAGGAAGGTGGGTTTGGGCTGAGTCATCCCGTAAGAGTTTCCCAGGGTGCAGAATGCCAATGGGTATAGAATGCCACATCCTGGGAAACTCTTACAGGATGACTCAGCCCAAAGTCACCTTCCTGAGTAGATATAAATTACCTGCTAACATCTTCTCCACTTATTGACACTGAGAGATCTCTGTCTTTTGGTGCGACACCTCTGAAGATGCCCGTCATAGCTGCTGGTAAATTGTCAGGAACTACAATGCCAAGATCACAGCCATACAGCCCAGAAAATCTACAACAACTAACATTCTCCGGCCGTGAAAGCCTTCGACAATATATAGAATTACAAGACCTTGCTAAGTCCTTGGAAGATGCTGTCAAACATCATGGTGAATTCTAATTCAGCTGTTTAATATTGGAATCTCCTTTTGAAGTTCTTTTGTTGGAGAATGGTTTCTTTTAGATCAGCAACTGAAAATCTTAGGGGAGTCAAATCCTGCCGCATGATCTAGGCAAAGTCCAGCCTTTCCTAATGCTTTCAATGAAAGCATTCACTGAAAACTTCACTGTTTGAATAAATAGGATTCTAATAATACCATCCTAAGTAGAGTTACATCTGTCTAAACATATTGACTTCAGTGGACTGAGAACAGTGTAACTCTGCTTAGGATGGCACTATAAAGTACGTAGCTTTAGCTGTGTAATGGTCATGGCTATAATCTGAAAATCATTGGGCAGGAACTTGTCTTTTTAAAATATTAATCAAATGTTCATTTTAAGCACTACTAATTGATGAAGATAAGAGTGATAACTGGTCATGAGCAACCTGCATACAGTACCCATCCCAGGGTCTCCACTAAATAAGTATTAAATCAATTGTGCTAAGTACATTTTAAAGAGGATGGAAGAACTGCAGTTGTTCTCCATCCCCCTCAGGATTACTAAATAAATGAGGGGATGAAACTTAGATATTTTGCACCTTTCATTGAAGCTCTGTTAGTAAAGGAAGTCTTTCACAAGACTGGTTCAGATTATCAACTTTCCGATTGACCCCATTTTCTTCCTTATCTAGTCCTCTGAACCTCTGCTGTTAAAGTGTTGTGTTGGCCATGTGAACGCAGTCTTGCTTCCTACCTGTAACAATTGCCTGAAAGAGTTGCCAAGCCAAATAAGCTTGGCTTTGTGCATAATTTGGGGTGTGCGGCTCTTGTACCTTAATGGCAATTGATCTTGCTGAAAACAATGCAATCTATTTAATCTCCAGAGTATCAAGAAGGTAGATTGGAGTTTAGTGAATTACACCCAAGGGCTGTCTCTAACCTTCAGTGCTGGCACTATATTATTTCACTTTTTGACAGTTTAATACAGTTCCTGATCGTTAATATGATTTTAATATCTGACAGTGCAAAAGGGTAATAATGTTGTGGAGCTGGGAAAGTAGAAAAGAATAAAATAGCCATCACAGTTAGTGATTCACTGCCAGGTATGTCATCCCTGAAAAATATATTTTATTGCACTGGTGTGGTTTCACAATGCAGGGAAGGCATCAGTCATTTCAACATGCAGACCTGTAAAAAGAATGTTAATTCCCCTCACATTGTGCCAGGCTTCTACCTGTGATTAACAGACTTTACTTGCTACAATGTGCATTTGCAGATGTTCCCTTTGTGGCTGCAAATCTTTTCTGATGGACATAAGAAAGTGCAGATGAGAGTGCAGGAGAATAGTGCATGCTAAAAGAGCCGTGTGGCACACCCATCAGTATCAGAAAACTGCCTAGCTGCAGGTTTACTGCATTACTGCATACATAATTGATTCTATACAGTATGGCTAACTGATGCCCAAAGGATTTACAGCTACAACCACAGTACAGAAAGAGGTGAAAAACTGGCAATGCCAGAGATAGCAGATGGAGAGGTCAAGGATTTCTGCTATAGCTGTACACTGCTGACATGTAAACAGAAGAACTAGTCCTCAGTTTCCCATGAGATGACTATAATTCCTTATCATAAAATTCTTATATTTATTCTTATTTTTCATTTATTTAGTTAATGAAATTATACAATTCTTCCTAAAGAATGCTCAAGGCTAACTATCATGAGCAATGGCAAGGCAGAGGGAAGGAGGGAGGGAATGGATGAAGGATAAAAGGCAAGATAAAGCCAATGAACTGTCCATCCTTATTTGAAATCTGTGTTCTTCTCACAAGAAAATTCTATGTTCTGCTGAACCCCTAAGTACCATTATGAACCCAAATGTATTCAATATTTGTTTGTTTACTTATTTATATATTTCTTTCCAATACTGGTTTCACTGTTCTCTTCTCCATTTATCCTCACAACAACCCTGTGATGTAAGTTAGGTCAAAAGTATGTGACTCTCACAAGGTCACCAGGCAAGCTTTCATGGCAGAATGAGAATTTGAACTAGGATCTCCTAGATTGTAATCCAATACAGTAACCCAGATGTCCCCCCAATTTTGAGCCTCAGGGCGCATTTAGAATTCTGACAAGAGTGGTGGGTTCAAGCAGAGAATGGCTGCCACAGGAGGCAACACCAAGCACAAAAATGTTAGGTAGTGAGATAGGGTTGCCAACTCATGCTCGTGAAACATCTGGAGTTTTGAGGTGAAGCTTGGAGATGGTGGGCTTTAGGGAGGGGAGGGACCTCAGCCAGGTATAATGCCACAGAGTTCACCCTCTAAAGTAGCCATTTTCTCCTGAGGCACTGATCTTTGTCAGCTGGAGATCAGTTGAAATAAGTATACATAATGAAATAAGTATACAAAATAAGTATACATAATGAGCTAGCTGCCCTGACCTGGGCCGTTTTCATACGCCCCCGTAACCCTCCCAAAAATTGCACAAAACTCACGTCACAAAATGTCTTCTAACATAATTTCTTGACATGATCCTGTTTAATGGTGAGGTGACGTCATCGAGCCATTAAACGGGATCATGACGGGAAATTGTGCTAGGAAGATGTTTTGTGCCTTGAGTTTTGCACAATTTATGGGCATATGAAAACGGCCCTGAATAGCCCTGGTGAGCCTGATCTTGTCAGCTCTCGGAAGCTAAGCAGGGTTGGTCTTGGTTAGTAATTGGATGGGAGACTCTAATGAAGACCAGGGTTGCAGAGGTAGGCAATGGCAAACCACCTCTGTTAGTCTCTTGCCATGAGGTCACCATAAGTCAGCTATGACTTGATGGCAGTCTCCACCACCAATGAGCTAGCTAAGATCCCCTCATCTAGTTGCATCTGCAATTTGCAGGTATTTAACACACTTATAGAAAAAGAAAATGCTTTCACTTGCTTCTTTTCTGCTTTAAATGAGCCTTCCTCACATAAGCCCAGACATTTTCAGCCTGAACTATTTCTTGTAAAAACAATAGTTGGTTGCTAAAAGGCTGGTGTGAGCTCATTGTTCATGTGATGTTTACAGTGGGAGAGAGAGATTCTGGCCTTATTTTGATAGGAATATAAATTATTTTTGAAAAGTTGCCAGCATATGATGTAGTGATTTTATTATCAACTTCCATCTGAATTATAAATATATATTAAAAATGGAAAGATCTGATAACTTCAGGTAGAAGTTCCAGTTAGATGTATTAAGCATTTTAGCCATGCTGTCATGCCATGCTTAGCCAGAAAGAATTCACATTGAGTTTTTAGAATATCACTCTGCTATTTGCACAGGTAAAATGCTTTACATAAAGACACTGTCAGCACTATACCACAAACATCAGAAAGCCCCTCTTGGCCCTGCTCATCTTCTAAAAACACTTGGTGAATGCCAAGAAAGAGGTTGGCGGGCACTACAGCTATCACAGTCAACCTGCTCTAAACACTATACCACACTAGTTCTGGTAGAAGTAACAAGACAGCAGTCACCACAGAAAAAGCCCAATTCTGACAGGGAAAGCCACCCAATCCATACAGATGTGATGCGTGAAATCCAAATATCTGAAGAACTTTTATTTTATATCCTATTGAAATGTTCACCTTTTTGCAGAAGTAGTAGTCATGGCAGCAGCGATATCCTTTTGATACACATAGTGCTAAACAGAATAAGCAAACCCATTATCTGAACTTGAGGGTTTTGCAATCTAAATTTTGCTGGGGTGAGAGGAGGAAGAAAGAAGGAAAGGAGATGTAAAGGTAAGAAACTGAGCCAATAATATGCTACCAAAGGTCATTTGAATAATATTGTCCATTCTCAAATATACCAGTCTTGAGCAAGTTGATTGAATAAATTGTGGCTAGATAACTTCAATTATTTGTGGATGAAAGGGATTGTTTGGATTAGAGATGGGCACGAACAGCAATACAAGCAAAAAAAAAAAAGCCACAAACAGCCCAATCCACTATTCACGAGCAAGCTGTTCGTGAGGCCCCATTCCCGGCGAACACGTGCTCGTTCCAAGCCCTCTTTGTGGCGATCATCAGCCGTTCGTAAAGCCAGACAGTCTGGCACCTTTCAATCAATTCCTCTGGCAACATAGGCATGGACTGTTTGAACTCTGTCTGAACTCCTTCTGGCTTTCCTTCTGGCTTGTAACCCCTCAAAGTAGCTTCCAGCAGACAGTCCAGTTTTTTTCCATTGTGAAAAAAAAATGACAGGAAAGGGAGGGACCCATGGATCATGTCTTTCCCAGGGTCTAATCTCTCTGAAACTTGGGGGGGTCTTCAGAGGACATTGAGGACTATGTCTCCTACTTATTTGGTGGGTATTGGACATTGAGAAGGTCAGTTTGTAACCCCTCAAAGTAGCTTCCAGCAGACAGTCCAGTTTTTGCCACTGAAAAGAAAATGACATGAAAGGGGGAGACCCATGGACTCTCCTTTCCCCGGCTCAAGTTCAGCTAAGTCCCAAGGGGGCTGTTCTGGCTCCCATGAACCTCCAACTACAACATGTTTGTGAACATTGTGTTCGGGTTTTTTTCTGTTTGTGCCCATCTCTAGTTTGGATCCTTTCTAATCTGGTTTCAGACCTGGTTATAGGACTGAAATAGCCTTGGTCATTTTGGTGGATGATCTCCACCAGGAGATGGATGGGGGAGTGCAACCCAATTGATCCTCCTGGAACTCTCAATGGCTTTCAGTAACATTAACCATGATGTTCTTCTGGACCACATTTTAGTGTTAGGATTGAGAGGCTGTTTAGCAGTGGCTTTAGTCCTACCTGGAAGCAGGTTTCAGACAATGGTGCTGGGAGTCTGTTACTTGACCCCTTGGAACTCTGGCCTATGGGGTCCTACAAGGCTCCATTTGGTCTCCCATGCCTTTTAACATCTACATGAAACCATGGGGGGGGAAGTCATTCAGATAACTAGTCTGTGTTGTCACCAATATATGGATGAGACTAAGCTCTATTTCACACGTCCAACAGATTTTTAGGGAGGCTGAGGAAATCATGAACAGCTGACTGAAGGCAATTTTTAAATGGATTAGGGCTAATAAAGCTGAAAGTTAATCTTAACAAAATGGAGGAGCTACTGATAGACAGAAGGATTGGCTCAGTCAGGAACTAATGTGTCTCCTGTTCTGGATATGGTTGCAAAGAGCAGATTCATTGTTTGGGGGTGCTGCTGGGCCTCCTGTCCAATAAGCAGGTGTCAGCAGTGGCCAAAGGTGCCTTTCATCAATTTTACTCAGTTGCAGCCTTTCCTGGGCAAAAAAGATACTGCCACTGTGGTAAATGCCCCGGTAACATCTAGATTAAACTACTACAATTGGTATAGAATGCTGCATCCAGAATGCTGACTGGAGTGGGTCATAAAGACCACATCATTCCTGCCTTGATCTATGTACACTGGCTTCCACTTAGCTTCCAGGTACTGATATTGACCTTTAAAACTGTATACATCTTGGGACCAACATACATTAAGGACAGCCTGTTCATTCCCACATAAACTTATTTGACCAGTGTGGTTATCTGCAGGGGTTCTTCTTTGAGTGAACTTGCCATCTGAACCTAGTTGGGTGGCAACCTGAGAAAAAGCTTTCTTTGTCATGGCATCAATAAAATATAATTCCCTCCGTAGGGAGATCTGTCTGTCCCCACTCATCATTTTCTTACATCCAGTGAAGACTTATCTGTTTCATCTGGTGTTCCTTCACTGACTCTCCTTCCTGAGAGTCTAATTGATTTAATTTTATGTATTTTAAAAACTTTGTTCGTTCATTCGTTCGTTTGTTTGTTTACTACCTTGGGCTCCTTAAACTGGGTGGAAAGGCAGAATAAAAATGTTTATATAAAGACTACAGCTGGCTTGCCAGTTGATTCCTGCACTGACTTACTGGGCTTCCTTGTTGGTAATAAATTAGATAATCATTATTAGCAAGGGTATTATGAAAATAACAATTAACAAATGAGGCAACTAAAGGATTTATCAGTCTGGCCTGATCCATGATATGTTTTCTTTGGATTCTGATCTTCATCAGTAATTAGCCTTGCCTTTATTACATTGTAAATACTGCTTCAATTACTGTACTGCTTAACTCGAGACAGAGACGGAACTTGATAGCTGGAGTTTAATAGGCTTCAAGCATTGCAACTCCTTCCTACCCTGAACTCTGAACAACAGATGCATGAACAGAATAAAAACCAACAAAGAATCCAGACATATTTTAAAGTCCTCATTAGTAAGGTTTCTCATGAGTTCCTTCTGTACTCTTTTCAACTGAAAGCCATAATGAGTTCTTAAGGTGGTTGTGTATCCTGCATTCCTTTCAGGAGACACAGGACAACAGAGAATAGATGCAATACAGAAAACACAGGCTTGATGGAGTACAGTTGAATACATAATTAAATATTCAGCACCACTAACATGACACTGGCAGAGCAATGATTAGAGTTTTTAAAAAGCATGCCAAAGGCATCTGAACTGGGGTTTGTTCTGAAGTTTGTTTGTTTTGTTTTTTTAAAAAATGAGGGAAAGATCAGGTGATAGATCTTCCAGTACCACGTTCATCTTGGTTCTTAAAAATATCTCTTTTAAAGACTAACAAAATTTATTCCAATGGAGGGGCTGTGGCTCGGGGGTAGAGCATCTGCTTTGCATACAGAAGGTTCTACATTTCACCACCCACATCTACTGTTAGAAGTCATAAGTGACAGACCTCTACCTTACATCCTGGAGAGCTGCTGCCAGTAAGACTCTATGAAAGGAAAGAGTTGGTGGACCAGAAGCAGCTGAAAGAAAATACACTAACTTGCTTTTCAAATAGCCAGGCTGGGTCCAAGACAGATCCATGTTAAAATTCCCATTCAGCCTTGAAACTTGTCAGGGCCCTGGCCTTAGATTTCCTGGCGCTGATCAATGCTAGTGTCTACTTTATGTATTTAGGCACTACTGAGATGATCCAATCAATGCATAAAGGCTTGGGACTGGAGCAGCGAGCACAATCCCACCCCTCTTCTTTCCATGAACTGATTGCTTGAAGCAATTTGGAATGCTGTGATTGAATCTAGAAAGTGGATTCAGATTCCGACTGAACCATGGAGTGATTGAATTATGGCAAATTATTACCTGAATCTTTCAGTTGTCCAAATAGGGATGCAATAATGACTTACCCCTATGGCTAAGTGTAAATTAATGCACATGCAAATATGAAATAATGAACATTCATGTGGAGCCTGCAGAGAACTCCAGAGTACATATATGGGTCTTTGTACAAATGATTCAAGCATTGCTTTATTAATGGGGATACAGAAGCACATGTGATTCTCATGTCTGCTGAACCAGATAAAAGTGACAACTGAATTAGCCCTAAGACTGTTACTGAATAGTAGTACTGCTTTATTGCGGTTAAAGAGCTAGTGTACTGTGTCCCCTCCTGGACTTTCATTTCTGTAAAGATAGAAACAACTAGTGCTTTTTTAAAACTATCTCAAGCCTTTCACAGAATCTTTGATAAAAACTGGTTGCAGGAAATTCTGTTTCTGATAGTCTTGGAAAGCAGATCATAGCTTCTGCAATATATAATGGAACAGACAGCTTTGAGCTTCTGGAAGAGGCTTGGGACGCACATTCTCTAAATTACCCCCATTATCCCATCTCTCTTCTATCAACTGCATTGACTCTTCCAGCAACAGAAGGTTGGAGGTGGATAAAAATGCGCCTGCACAGCTAGAAGTGCTTTGATACCATTGTAACGTGGGCATAAAATCAAGGAACATATGTAGAGGCATCTGCTCACAGTTGTGAAGATATATTAAAATATGGAGCTGCTGTGAAACTTTGATAGATTTTATGACAGAGAAACTATATTTTTTATTGTATAGTATATGAACCCGCAAAAAGTGCCCCCCCTTAGTTATTCATTGGTTGTTTACAGCTATAATTCCATCACACAACAAACTGGACAGTTTATGGCAGGTCTCTTTGCTGAGAGTTGTAAGTTGGCTACATTAAATCCAAATGACAATGAACCAAAAGAAGCCAACTGAGACTGTGGGTGTTTTGTGGGAAAAGCCAAATTATTTGGCAGTTACTTCCCTTCATGGGCAACATTCAAATGGAAAACTGTGGAGGGAGTCTTATGGGAGCCTTGGAAGATATTGGTTGCCTGGAGTAAAAAAAAGACTATGACACAAAGAGCTTACATAAGAACGGTTATGTGCAAAATAGAGACCACATCAACCAAAACAAAAAAAGGAACTGCTACACATAGTCTTTCTGGGCAGTCTTGATGTCAAAGTCGCAATTTTGCGGGGAGGGGGTGAGATTCTCCATTTTAAAGATTAATATATTACAGTTCAAGGTTATATTCTAAACTGTAAAGTGGTTTTCTCAGGAATTGTAAATGATCGATAAAATATTGTTGCATCAGCAGTAAAGACAAGAAACTGGAATTGATGCCAATTAACTCCTACTCATCAAATTAGCAGCTTGCTTTCTAAATGAAAGCTATAATTCTCCTTAAATAAATATTGATGTAAGCAAATAGATGCTAAAATGTTAGATATGTACCAAGAAGTACCTTTCAGATTTTCCTCCTAGAAAGTCCTTGGGTAGAGATGCAAATATCCATGTACCAATGAAGATCAGGAAGAGTAATTTACAGTTAAGAAAAATTTCTACTGAGTTCCATCGAATCAGAAAGACAATGGGTGTGTCATTACAGGAATGCTGTGTATGGTGTGAGTTGTGGTTTATACATCTGCTTTTTTCTTACATTTTTCTACTAATCAACTTGTTGCTGACCAATAGGTAAGGCTGGCCTTATTCCCAGCTTCCCACCAGTGGGATTTGAATTCATCACTCCTGTTTCCCACACTAGTGCTTTCTCCCAGTGGACTATTGGAGGGAGTCCAAGATGCTTTATATGAATATTCTGCTGTGTTTCCTTGTTGCTGTCCTAGGGACTGTGACCCCTTTGCCTCCTCCCCACAAAAAACCCTGCTTTCTGAGGCATTATAAGCCCAGCTGTAACCTGAATCTTTGTTCCTTGTGTAGGAGATGCCATGGGCTTTCTCCTTGGGGTTTTGCAGTGAAAGGTGATCTGCAAAAATAGAAGCACCTATTCCTGTTGGAGTGCTGCCTTTGTTGTGTGTTCAGCTGTCAAAAGAATAGGAGAGTTTATAAAGGGATTCAAATCCTCTTCTGGAGAGGAATGCAGTAGACATAGGGGTCCTATTAGGCACACCACAGTTCTCCCTAATGTAGAGGGTGTTGTGTTTCCTTTAGTCATTCCTTAGTTCTGTTCTGTGTATGGATGAAGGCAGTGTAGTATCAAGGAGGCACACTGGTACTTCTGTGCATGGCTGGCTGCCTCCATATATGGTTGACAGGGGACATGTCAACATGTTGCTTCATGATGGGTGGGTATCATTAGTGTAACTGCAGACTCCAGTGCATTTACAGGGCTCTTGGCTCCTTGGATTTGGGTCTTTTGGGAGGAAGGGTTTACTTTTCAATGCTGAGAGACTATAAGATATTAGCAACCTACACTGATGTTCACATATCAATGATCTCTGTGATTGAGAATTAAGCTGCACATACCCATCTTTGCAATTTTATCATCTCTCCTTTCATCAGCATCAAATCTTTCATACATGCTGTTTTTAAATCTATAGTTCTTCATCTCTCAATATTTTTATGAAGTCAGCAGCTGTTAGTAATGTCCACTTGGTTCTTGTTTGCCTGAAAATCTTGTATCCGTATTTTGCCATAGCATCCTAACACTATTACAATAAAATCAATTACATCCTCTTTTTCTAAAGAGTTAAAATTTTTTGCTTCCATTTTTATTATGCTTCTTAAGATATTGTTATTCTTATAGAATACCACGCCTTCACCAATAATCCTTAAATTATTATTGATTTCTTTAAAATCTATATTACTCATTAGCCTCTTCATACATTTCTCTATTAACCATATTGAAACTACCCTCTATAAAACTGCATTGTACATATCCTACTCTTCGCACTTTCTTAATAATCAATATTGCAGTTAGTTCCTTAAAAGTCAATATTTCACATAACCATTCATAACTCTTCTTTTCAAAGTCTACAAAGGAATGTTCATCTGATTAGAAATTGATTCAAATGTACCCAGTCCTTTCTTCTATTATTAAACTGCTGAGATCATCTGCAGCCAACTCATAACAATTTCAAGCATAAAGAGGTTACCAGCTCACCTTCTGAGCCGCTTTATTTTTTTCAATTATGCTTCCAGTCTTACCAGTTCTGTAGCTCCTTTCATTCAAACAAAGTTGCTTTTGTATTATGAAGATGGGGGCTTTTTCCATCTATTTTTTATTTTCTGAAATATGTATTGTACAAAAACTGGTAAATAAAATGTGATACATTGAAGGGAAAGTCTAAATTCAACCACAAAATGATTGGAATATAAAATATGCAAATGTAAGTAACCAGTAAATTATTCTTACACAATTGTGCAAATGTGGATCTTAAATTAAATTGAGATTATTTTGATATTAACAAAAGGTTCCAAGCAAAATGCCACAGAATTGCTGCTCTCTTAAACAGCTTGTAAACCACTCCTAATCCTTGGTTCACACAGAAGCAGTTCTTGCAAGCAGGTTCAGAGGAGGACAGAGAGAAGCAAGCAAGACAGTTCAGCCTTCTCTTTAGGATAGTTAAGCAGCATTAACAATAACAATATTGCCACTTTTCTCTCCTTCCCCACACAGCATGATTGTGTGGACTGCAGATACAGAGAGACATATACAAGATTCCAGTTGCTGCTCTTTCTGCTGCTGTTTGAAGCAGCAAAAATTTGATGTATATTATCTTTTTTATTTCAGTATGAAAAATGGATGGAATACAATAGAAATACATTTTATACTAACAATGTAAATATTGTGCATAAATGGAGTCCCTTAGCTATTTTTCCAAATCTTGATATATTAATGTTCTGTTGGAAAATCACCTTTCTTTGCAAAGTGGTTTGAAACAAATAAAATATTTAAATACGCAAAATGAATTTATAACATAATTTTTAACACCTTTTCCTATAAACCATCTTTCTTGAGAGCCAACTTTTGGACTACATATGTATGTACTTCCTTTTTAAAAAATAATATGTACATGCATGCTTAGCTCTTTAATCCCAGACTCCAGCATATTTCTGACCTCCATTTCAGCAATACTTCTACAATAACATTAGATTATTTAACCATGCTTAATGTAGAAATACCAAACACTTATATTTTTGAGAGCTTACAATATCAAGAACATGTTAAGCATTACATTTTCTGAGAGCTTTTTTAGAAAGAAAATAGTATCAAATGTTTTATAGGAGAGCATGGAGAGGAAAAGAGAGAGAGAGAGAAATATCTCAGAATTAAATCAGTAGCACCCAGTATGTGTCTTACTGTCCTTTTCCAATTCAAAACAAAAGATATCCAAGAAAGAATTGGGGAAAAGAGATCAAATTCACAGCAACTGATAAGAAATTACTTTGTCATCTCTTCAGGTTCATTTTAGATCTGAAGGATGAAGGGTAGAAAGAAAATTAATGTAATTTCCTATCACACCGGTCATAATAATTCGGCCCCTTCCTGGCAAGCAGCTACGCTGCTCAGCCAGGGGCCGTTCATTGCTGCACCGGAGGGATAGACGGCACCACCCCTCCCTCCTTATAAGGAGTGGCTGGGAGGGCTGAGCGAGCGTTGGTGACGCAGCTCTGCCCTCCCAGCTCAGTGCAGCTTAGTCGCTCGGTGGAGTCAGACGTCTCCAGCGAGCGACTGAGGCCTTGTGCACAGGCGTAGCCTGGGCTCACCTGTGGCAGGAGAGCTGCGAGGCGCGGCGGCGTGGTGCGGCGGAGCGGCTTCTGGCAGCGTTCGGAAGCGGCGTCGGTGGTCCCGCGGCCCGGGAGTGTGACGGCCGGCTGAGGCGCGGCGCGGCCGTGCGGCCTCCTCCTTTCCTGCTGCGTGGGTGCACGTTGAAGCGTGCGTCCCAGGCTCTCGGGCAGCAGCAGGAGGTTTTGTGGGCTGTGTTCCGCGGGCCGGCTAGCAGAGGCGCGGCGCGGCTGGGCTGCCTCCTTTTCTGCGTGCTGGGGCACGTGGAGGCAGGCTGGACTGAGTCTGGGTGGTTATTATCGGGGCGTGGGGTGGCAGCAGCCCTCGGGGGCCACCCATTTTCGGCTGTGCGGCCTCGTTAGTGGGGAAGAACCCCTAGTTCAGCTGTACTGACGGTCTGCGGGTATCTTGGAGGGCGGCCCTAGTGGCCTAGCCCTCTGTGAGCCGGCCGCCATTTTAACTTATTCAGCGGCCGGCGGCCATTTTGTGTTCATCAGCGGGCAGTCTGGCCTAGTGGGTGGGGCAGTACCATACCTTGGGCATTGGCCTGGGGCACGATAGGCTGCCCTGAGGGGTTGGTGCTCAGTGCTTGCCGGGTAAGGCCCCCCCCCTTCCTTTGGATTGCTCCGAGGCCAGGGCTGCCTTGCCAGTTTGGTGTAGTGGTTAAGAGCACGGGACTCTAATCTGGAGAGCCGGGTTTGATTCCCCACTCCTCCACAAAGCCAGCTGGGTGACCTTGGGCGAGTCACAGTTCTCTTGAGCTCTCTTAGCCCCACCCACCTCACAGGGTGATTGTTGTGGGGTAATAATAACACTTTGTAAACCGCTCTGAGTGGGCATTAAGTTGTACTGAAGGGCGGTATTATAAGTCGAATGTTATTATTATTATTGCCTAGTAGTTAGTGGGACAGCAGCACGGACCGCTTTGTTCCCTGTTGCCTTTTAGGTGACTGGTTCATTCTCATCGGATCTTGGAAGCTAAGCAGGGTTAGCCTTGCCTGGTGGTTTGAGGGCTGGTTGGCCTTCAGGCCTGGGGGGATTTGGTGTCGGGTGCTGTGGTAGTGTACGTCTGGGTTAGCCTTACTATGGCTCCCAAGAAAGGTCAGGGAACTTCCAAGGGGAAGCAGCCTGCTAGGAGGGCACCGTCAAAACGGCCCCCTCCCCCGGCTCCTTCATCTTCTGAGGAGGATGAATCATGGGGGGTCCAACAGAATATCTTAAGGCGCCTGGAGGCTATCGAGCAATCAAGAGGGGACGTGGGCGCTGCACAGCAAGGGGTGCGTGCAGTACGGCCTGTGCGGCGAGCAGCTAGGGACGCAACTAATCGTGATATTTTGCGTCGTTTGTCTGCTTTGGAGGGCGCTACTGGATCCCCAGCGGCTGGAGCTAGCAGTTGCCACGCAATGGCGGCGTCAGATGTCCAGGAACCGGCGACAGAAGGGGTTGACTCGCCTGAGGAGTTAACGCCTGTTGCAGTGGCTGTGGACTCGGTGGAGGCAGCTGGTAAGCATCATGCACCACACTACACTTATCCGTGGCCTTGGGGCCCGTGGGCTCAAGGCGCAGCCAGCAGGTCGATTGGGGGCGTGCAAGATGCCCCTTCCAATGCGGCGGCTGCTCTTGCGGGTGCGGTGCAGCCCGCATTTACTCAGGGCATTTTACCCGGTGCCCAGCAACAGCAGGCGGTTCCCCTTCAGGCTTGGGGGGGTGCCCCCTTTGGCTGGCCGGGCTTGTCGGCTAGCCCTTGGTGCTATTATCCTTATCCGGCACTGAACTATGGCCAAGTCCCGTTTCATGCTCTGCCTTTTGGTGATACGGCCCTTCCTTTGGGCGACCATCTGGTGCAGGCCACAAGGGATAAAATTCTTCGTGGGGAGTATGTCGACGTCTTTTCCCTTCTTTACCGTGAGTTGGAGAAGAAGGATAAAGATGAGATGGATGATAGGGACAAGGAGCGTTTGAAAAGGAGACGAGTCGATAGGACCTGGAACAATTGGCTGCCTGGCTTTTTGGTTTATGCCGGCGTGATTGCCAGGGCACAGCCCAATCGGGCTGCGTCTCTGTTTCAGTATCTTGATATTATACTGAAAGGTTATACAGGCTTCTCAGGTGCTGCATGGATGCAGTATGATGAGGAGTTCCGTATGCGGGCAGCTATGAACCCCAGCCTACCCTGGGACCGCATTCACCAACAGCTGTGGTTGTCGGTGATGTCCCCTGCTAAACCTAACTTAGGGGATCGTTCGGACAGCGGCCATGTAGTTCATCGCAACGACCAATCGACCAATACCCGTGGTGGAGTGGGGCAGCAGGTTCAACCCCGGTTGCTCTGCTGGGAGTATGCGTATAAAGGAACCTGCTCTAGGAAACCTTGTCGATTCCGACATGAATGCCCATCTTGCGCGGGCCAGCATCCCTACAGTGCGTGTGGGAAAGCCCGGCAAGGGTGGGGTGGCAGAAAGCAGGGAGGTGGCGGTTCCAGTGGCCAGCAGCCTTCTGGAAAAGGGCCCCAGCCCAGTAAGGCTGAGGGTCCTTGAACGCCTGTTACGTTCTTATCTCTTCAGGGGATGCAGTTTATTTGTTGGAAGGTTTCAGGGATGGTTTCAGAATCCCTGTTTAGGGTTCCAGGGCCTCGTTTATGGCCGAAAATTTACGTTCAGTTCAAGGCAGGGAAGATATAGTTTGGCATAAAATCCAAAAGGAATGTGCAGAGGGCAGAGTTTTGGGGCCTTTTGCGGCCCCTCCAACACCCAATTTTCTGGTGTCTCCTTTGGGGGTGGTGCCAAAGAAGGTAGCGGGCGAGTATCGCCTCATCCACCACCTTTACAATGTGCCAGGCTCTTGGCCACCTTTGTTGAGCTGGCGGATGAGCTGGGGGTTCCATTGGCTCACGGAAAGACGGTAGGTCCATCTACGGTACTCACCTTCTTGGGTATTGAGTTGGGCACTGTTCAGCAGTCTTTGCGATTGCCTCTGGATAAAGTCGAGGACCTTAGGGCCCGTCTGCGGGAATTCAGGGGTAAGCACAAGGCTTCCTTGGTTGAGCTGCAACAGCTTGTGGGACACCTTAATTTGGCGTGCAAAGCTGTTGCCCCTGGTAGGCCGTTCTTGCGTCGTTTATGCGATGCCATGGCCCGCCTGCGTGCACCCCATCACAGATTGCGCGTTATGGGTGGTATGCAGGCTGACTTAGAGGTGTGGATGGAATTTTTTGCGTGAATGATGCGATTGGTGAGGGCATTTACGTTATTGTGCCTGCGGCGGAATATATTGTTCAAGGCTAGACATGTTCCTGGCGTATGCAACGGTGTGGCGGACGCTCTGTCTCGCCAACAGATGGAGCGTTTCTGGCAGCTTGCCCTGTAGGCGGATTCTCGTCCAGCAGCGATGCCTCCAGAGCTCTGGCTGCTTGGAGGTTGAGGCGTGCCGCGCCATCCAGCTAGCCATTGCACCCAGTACTGGAGGGAGTATTGGGGGGCGGTAGGCCAGTTGGAGGTGTTCAGACGGGAAGCTGGGTTTGGGAACACCTGGCCCATTCCGGTTGAGCACGTTCTTTAGTTCTGTGTACACCAGAAGGCTCGGGGGCTGGCTGTGACGTCCGTTAAGAGGCAACTGGCCGCCCTGGCCTTTGTTAGCGAAGCCCGGGGATTTCCTGAGGCCACGGGCGATTTCCGGGTGCGGAAGATGCTCGAGGGTTGGTCCGGGGAGGGCGCGGTCTCTAAGGATCCGTGTCAACCCATTTCCCCGTCTGTGCTTAAGGGCCTTAGTGCGGTGGAAAACGGTTTGTACATCAGGCTATGAGGCGAGGCTCTTTCATGCAGCTGCATTGACTGCCTTTTTTCGGGGCCCTTTGGGTTGGAGAGCTGGTGGTTTCATCCTGTAAGGATACCTCTGGCCGTGCTCTTATGGCATGTAACCTAGCTGTTGAGGGGAATATGGTCTCTCTGACGATACGCTGGTTCAAGACTGACCAGATGCGTAAAGGGGCTTGCATTCGGTTGGGCTCTTGCTCCAAAGTGGAGCTGTGCCCAGTCCGTGCATTGAGGAGGTACTGGAATAGTTAGGGGTAGTGGGCAGGGGTGCCTTTTTTGGCACCTGGATGGCGTCCCCTTAACTCGCTACCAGTTCTGGGCAGTGACTAAGCGCGCCCTGGCGACACTGGGGCTACAAGGTGTGAGTTTTGGAACTCATTCCTTTTGAATTGGAGCGGCTTCAACGGCCGCCGCCATGGGGTATTCGGGTTAGGCTATCCAAAAAGTTGGTAGGTGGTGGTCTGCGGCATACCGCTCCTATCTGCGTCCGCTGAAGCATGTTTGAATGTCACTAATTGTGGTTTTTCCTTAGGTCCTGCGTCACGGGTTGGACGTCAACGCATCTTGGTTTGTGGGCACAGTTTTGTCTTCTGGGCTGCCCATCAAGCACGCAGGACGTCGGTTGGGTCCCAGCTCGGGCTAAGCGACTGGGCTACGGTTGTATGGCGGGGCCGGCGGGGCCTTCGGGGGCCGGGCCTCTTGCCATTGTTGTTTGGAGTCGGGAGTGACACGCCACCCCACATCCTTGTTATACATTTAAGGGGAAATGATTTGGGTTTGATGCAGGGTAAGGCATTATCTTCCCAGGCGCTATCTGACATGCGCCTTATTGCGGCGCGTTGGCCGGGGGTGCTGATCATGTGGTCAGCCATGATCCCCCGGCGAGTCTGGAAGGGGGCTGAAGATTGCCTGGCCATTGAACGGGCCAGGATGAAGGCCAATGGGGCTATCCAAAAGGGTTTAGGGGGGGTTAGGCATTATTTGCCTCACCCCAGGATTAGGGCCGAATTCCCCAACCTCTACAGGGGTGATGGGGTGCACTTGTCTCAGGCAGGCAACCGGATTTTTTCTTGACGATTTGCGGCAAGGACTTTAGTTGGCCTTGGGCTGCCAGTGGGGCGCCAGGGCCTAAGCAGAGGCTTGGTCCTGGCGTTGGCTGGTTTGTAGGAGTAGGGTGCGGGACGGTGAGCACCCTTGGCGCTTCCCTAAGGGGAAGAGGGGCCTGCCTACAGGGCTGGTACTGCTGTGACGGCTGCCAGGCCCACAGGCAGGCTGCCTTCGGAAACCCCAGCCTGCGAGTCCTTTCCCTCACTGCTATACGGCTGAGGTGTCAGGAGCTTAAAGGGGGGTGACCAAATTTGCCTGGCCGGCTGGGTCCGCCCCATCCACTGGATGGGTCCCACCTGGGGCTTCGGGGCTCGCCCAGACAGGTCAAGGCGGTGGTCCAGTGTGGGACACCGTGGCTTGACCTGTACCGCTTTAGGTCCTTGCCGCTGTTTGGATTGTTTTGCCTGTATAAAGTTAATAAAGTGGCCCTTAGATCCAGCTTGGTGTCCGTCTCTTTTCTGACTGGTGTGGCAATTCGGCCCCTTCCTGGCAAGCAGCTACGCTGCTCAGCCAGGGGCCGTTCATTGCTGCACCGGAGGGATAGACGGCACCACCCCTCCCTCCTTATAAGGAGTGGCTGGGAGGGCTGAGCGAGCGTTGGTGACGCAGCTCTGCCCTCCCAGCTCAGTGCAGCTTAGTCGCTCGGCCCACCCGCCTCTCCCTAATTTATTGGTGTAGGAGTAGCCGGCTGCCGTGACGGGGCCAGGTAGGAATTTTTTCCCCCCTTTCCAAATTGGCTTGGGTAAAGGGGGGTTTTTCGCCTACCTTGCACCGATGTTTGGGGATTGAGGAATTTGGTGCGAGGTGGTGCCTGTTAGGGGAGCATGGCTGGTTTGTAGGAGTAGGGTGCGGGACGGTGAGCACCCTTGGCGCTTCCCTAAGGGGAAGAGGGGCCTGCCTACAGGGCTGGTACTGCTGTGACGGCTGCCAGGCCCACAGGCAGGCTGCCTTCGGAAACCCCAGCCTGCGAGTCCTTTCCCTCACTGCTATACGGCTGAGGTGTCAGGAGCTTAAAGGGGGGTGACCAAATTTGCCTGGCCGGCTGGGTCCGCCCCATCCACTGGATGGGTCCCACCTGGGGCTTCGGGGCTCGCCCAGACAGGTCAAGGCGGTGGTCCAGTGTGGGACACCGTGGCTTGACCTGTACCGCTTTAGGTCCTTGCCGCTGTTTGGATTGTTTTGCCTGTATAAAGTTAATAAAGTGGCCCTTAGATCCAGCTTGGTGTCCGTCTCTTTTCTGACTGGTGTGGCAATAGGGTTTTTTAAAAAAAGATGTTAAGGGAAGTACAGTAATACTGGTATAATATACAGGAATGCAGTGCTACAAATCTTCTAGCTCTCTTCAGATCAGACATTATTTGTTACTCAGATCCCATCATATTAACACGAGCAGGGGGGAATCTTTCTCCTTCACTATATAAACAGGATGACAGAAATATCTTCATTGATTTGTGAGATCACAAAGGGTTGAATCCAGTGAAAGAAAGTCACAGAAGGAATTGGCAGAGTGGATCTCTTCCTGCCTACTCCTTCCCTAATTTTCCAAATCCACAAAGAGTTTCAGGGCAAAAGGTACACAGTTTCGGGGTGAAGGAGGTGGGGAAACTCTGTTCTGCCATAAGCTTTTCCATAGGGTCCCATACAATGTTTCCTATGGTCTCAGAACTGAACTTCCACAAATGTTACATTCCTCATTTGCAAGAAGCTAAAAAGAGCTTCTTGAAGGAAGCTATTTTTAGCTTATAAGTACATATCCTTATAACTAGAGGTGGGTACAAATCGCAATACAAACCAAAAAAACCCGCACAAAACTGGCCGATTCATGGTTCGTTAACACGGTTCGTGCGGCCAAGTGTTAACAAACCCCCATGACTTTTTAGGCCCGATACGTGTGATTCGTGAGTGGTTTGTGAGCCCAGATTTCCTAACTCCTGCTCCATTGATTTCCTAACAATGTACCACATTGCCCTCATATATATTGCTTACATGGGAGCCAAGAGCAGGGGGGAGACAGGCCTTCTGGAGCCATGGGAATTCCAATCTCACCCCTCCAAACCCTGTTAGGCAGCTCTGACTGCCAACCAGAGAGCTCCTGTTCTGCTCTATGGGACCTTTTTGCTACATAAGGGACAGCTTTTTGCCTCCTGTTTTCAGTTTCAGCAGACAGTGGGAGAGAGAGGAGTGAGCTGTTGCAGGCATTGGAGGGAGAGGGAGAGGGGATTAGTGAGCTTGGCTGCTGCTGGCTGGACAGACTGAAAAGCCTCTTCTGCCTCAGTCTTGGCTTTGCTGGGAAGGGTGCCTTCTTTCCTCCACCCCACCCAGTCCCACCCACGGCCTGGGCCACTTGGCTGTGGCCTGGGGCCTAGCTTGACAGAGGCCTACCCTTTTATCTTTTGCTGGGATTTTCTTTCTTTCTCTTTATTCCTTCTGGGGTTTATATTTTGTGCTCCAGTCCTGCCTGCTCAGGTCAGTTGTCTGTGTGGGGTGGTAGGGCTCTCTCCTCCCCCCCCCCCCAGTCACAGGGCCACTGCCAGGCACTGGGGCCAAGCTAAGTGGGTACCTCGGCCAAGGACTCACCTTCTTCTTACTCTTTAATTTGATTACTATCTCTTTATTTTTTGTGCCTGACCTGCCTGTCCAGGTCAGTTGCCTCTGTGTGTGGCGGGGTGTGTGGCACTCCCCCACCCCCAGTCTCAGGGCTACCACTGGCCTCTGGGGCCAAGCTAAGTGGGCACCTCACCTGAGGGCCCACAGAACCAAATTTTGTTTCCTGTTCTCATTACTCTTTTTTTGTGCCCCTCTCCTGTCTGGAAAGGGGAAGTGTCATGGTCAGGGCTAGGGTTCCTGCTTGGGTGCTGGGCTGAGCGGGAGGGAGAGAGCAAGAGTCCAAAGCATGCTAGGGTTGGAAGCCAGAAAGTCCGTCCATCAGGGGAGCAAGCAGAGGAGAGTCAGAAAGCCAAGCCGAGGTCTGAAAGCCAAGTTGTCAGTTCAATGCAGAGAAAAGCAAGGGGTGGTCGAAGACAAAGCCGAGGTCAGGACACAGGAGGTCTATCCAAGCGACAGCAGGGTACAGGGCAGAGGTGAAGCTCCTAGGAGCCAAGCTGCTGGGTGCAAGGAGTGGTGAACGTTGCTCTTATAAGCTCAGGATGGCATAAGAGGATGAGGGCCAGGTGTTTCTCATTCACTTGATTGCCCCACCTCATCCTTGGCATTCAGCTCCACCCGTCGCTGCGCTTGCAGGCACGCACTCTTTTGCCATTCCCCAACTGTGTCTCTTGCTTGAGCCCTCCACCTTGCTGCTGGCTCACAAGGCTTGGCTCTCAGAGGTGCCAGTTCCTCCTCCTCTTTATGTAACCCCTCTCCTTCGCTACCTTGCGCCAAGGGACCAGGTTGCTGATTGCTGGATGGCTCTTCAGGGACTGTGGGTGGGTCTCCTGCTGGCTTTTCCAGCCTCTCCTATGAGGAGGAGGAATTGTCCGCAGGTAGACAGCCCAGCTGGCATGAGTCTCCAACAGGAAGGCTTCCCTCATGGCCACCATTTTCATGACGTTTTCTTCTGGGTCTTGCAGCAGCTTCCAGTCATCTGGGGAAGGTGATGGTGGAAGGCCTCTCTTGAGGCTTCTTCGTTGGTAAGGTGGGTTATTCCCTTCCCTTAGCCACTGCTCCTCCCTAGAGGGGAACGTATCCACTTTCTTTCCCTACTTCTTTCCCACTGGTAAGGCCAGGCACTCCCCCCGCCGGCAAGGGGACTTCCAATTGGTTGACAAAGGCATCCATGGCTGCCACCTTGTCCAGCAAGTGGGGTTTTGCTGCTGAACATAACACTTTGTGAGGTAACCCCCCATGGTCCCCAAGAGTGGGACATATAGGTTTCCCTCAAGGAGGGGAGGCCTCTGGCATGGCCGTCACAGCTGGACCATGGGTTTTGTCGGTGGCTGCATCCTTCCCAGGGTGTTTCAGCAGCTCTTGCTTTGGCAAGAGAAAAGGCTTCTAACCCATTACCCAGACTCATTCCCAACACTCTTCTCAGGGTGTTTCAGCAGCTGCTCTTGCTCTGATCTGTTGCCAAGTAGCCCCCCCTCCTGCTCTAAGGCCTGCCATGAACTGTGTTTGGGTTCCTGCATTGCTGCTTTACAGCTGCACCAGAGACTGCCTTGCACGTGTGCACTTTAATACATGTGTCTGTTTCCTGCCTGTTTATTATCTACCACGGACTGTGCCTGTCTCCTATCTCTGCTATGGACTGTGTTGTATACACTGTTTCCTGCCTCCATGGAAGCCTGTCTCACCTGGGCCCAAGCTGGGCTGTTAGAGGCCAGGTGCCAGCCAGGGAAACCTCCAGCGAGCCTGACCAGGCACCGCCTGGCCAGTTCCCATCTGGAGCCTCCCGTGGGCTGGTCACCCAGCTGCCCTCGCTACCGGGCAACCTGCTAGCAAGCCCCAGCCATGCCCAGCCGGCAACCGTGTTCCCAGGCAGCCAGAAGACCAGCCTGAACAGCCTGCTGAGAGAAGCCATTTCGGAGAAGCGAGCAGACCACGTCCGCAGCGGCGAGCCTCACCTTGCTCTGCATATCTTAACAGCCGCCCCGGAGAAGAAGCTAAGTTCTGTCCATCCCAAGCACTTAGAGAATGCATCTCAAAGCAGCCTCCGCATTCCAGAGATGATGACGGCCGTTTCCACACACATTGAATAATGCAGTTTCAATGCACTTTAGTTATCCTTTAGAAGTGGATTTTTTGTTCCACACATGGAAAATCAGTTACAAATGTGCACTAAAGCGTATTGAAAGTGGATTATTTAACGTGTGTGGAAACGGCCGACGTCGGGACAAGCCCTGTCCGCTGGAACAATCATTCAACACGCCTGGATCTCCCCCTCCCTCCTTTGTCCCCTCTTCCCAAGGTGTCACAATAATATAATCAGATTCCTAAAGTGGCCCATCTAGGGTAGTTGTAGAGCCATTAAAACCTTTGTTTCACCTGTGAGAACCACTAGGAACTGCACCAGCCCCAGGGTACGTTCTGGGGTATTTAAGCTGGTCTCCCAGGCCACATGGTGCGTGTGCCATCCCTATCCAGACTCCTTGCTGTCACTCTATATCGGATCTAGTGCAGGCATTAGACCACCTCATCTTGCTGCTATGTCTTTGCTCCACGTCAGGATTGTGAGTGTACCCAAATTCATCGCTCTCAAGTGGGCTATCCCGCTAATGCAACCATCTCTATTTTCCTACTCTGTTTTCCTAGCTCTTGTATGTAACCTTGTATGCGTGTGCTAGTTCAGGCATACGCCACATTATTTAGTAAAACACGTTGTATCTTTATTTAGTCTTCCTCTTTATTGCATGAGCGTCTGGAGAGGGACCCCGGTATATATTGGTTAAAAAGATCCGCACTAAATTTAGTTCCAGACTGCTGGCTAATTCCCCATTCAAATAGAGCAGTTCTGGTAACAGGCCACAGAATAGTCTGCCATGGCCGGACCATGGGTTTTGTCAGCGGCCACATCCTTCACAGCCCCCATGCACGAGATGAGAGGGCCATGAACCCTGGTCTCCATGTGGGGCCCTTATTTTGTGAACCTGTCTTGCCTGGCCCCAGGTCCGTCACTCACTTTCCACAATGGCAGGGGGAAGGGTTTGTGTTGATGCCAGCTGCCCACCATGGCTGGACCATGGGTTTTGTCAGCAGCCACTCCCCTGAGCCCACACAGAGGGCGCGGCCACCAACAAAACCCAATGTCCTGATGTGGTGGCCACCCATATGGGCATGCGGGTGGGAACATGGGGGGGTGTGCCGCCAGCTGGCAGCCAAACCCCCCATCCCTGAGAAGGGAGGTGACTGGCAGACCACCTCCCCGAGCCCACACAGAGGGGGAGGCCACTGACAAAACCCATTGTCCTGATGCGGTGGCCGCCTGTAGGGGCATGTGGGTAGGCAGATGGAGGGTGCCACCAGCTGGTGGCCAAACCCCCTGCTTCTGAGAAAAGAGGTGGCCAACTGACTGCCTCTGTGAGCCCCAACAAAACCCATTGTCCTGACATGGTGGCCACCTATAGGGGCGTGCGGGTGGGTAAATGGGGGGGCACCAGCTGGCGGCCAATCCCCCACCCCTGAGAAGGGAGGCAGCCAGCAGACCACCTCCCCAAGCCTGAACGGAGGGGGCGGCCATCAACATTACCCACGACTGGGGGTCCATCACTTGAAATGGAGCCATAAGTCAATTGGCATTGATGGCTCCAATTATACTTAATTGGACTTACCTGGGGGTGCCAGGTTTGGGGGTCTATAACTTGTAGATTCGTATTGAAATCTTGTCCAAACTTGGAGGGTGGTTGGAGGAGAGCCTGCCAAAAACTCCCTGCAAGTTTGGGCTCTCTGAGCATGAAGGGGGCCATCCTGGACCCCCATGAACCACAAACCAGTCCATGAACCGGCTGAAGTTTGTTAAAGTTCATGGTTCGTGGTTCATGAAACTGAACGAACCTCAAACCTCATGGTTCGGGCTTTTTTTTGGTTCGTGCTCATGTCTACTTATAAACCCTGAATTGAATAAAATGCACAAGTACTGATCTGGCAGCACTAGTGGGGTGTATAGTCACTGCACATGGTTGGGCCTCATATATGTCATGAATAAGTGCTATTCAGCTATTGTTTGAAGGCTGTAACTTTTAAACGTGTGTGTGTGTGTGTGTCAAGTTTCTTCTGACTTATGGTGTCTCTATGAATAAAAGACCTCCAAAACATACTATCATCGACAACCTTGCTTAGATGTTGCAAACTGGAAACCATGGCTTCCTTTACTGAGTCAAGCCATCTGGTTTTTGGTTTTCTTCCTTTCCTACTGCCTTCCACTTTCCTAGCATTGTCGTCTTTTCCAGTGAGTCTTGTCTTCTTATGATGTGACCAAAGTGCTATAGCCTCAGTTTCATCATTTTAGCTTTTAGGAAGAATTCAGACGTGATTTGATCTAGAAACTACTTCTTTGTCTTTTTTGCCATCTATAGTATCCTAAAATTCTCCTCCAGCACCACATTTCAAATTAATCGACTTTCTTTCTGTCAGCTTTCTTCATCATCCAACTTTCTTATCCATACATAGTAATGGGAAATACTATAATGTGAATTATCTTTATCTTGGTTCCCAGAGACACATCCTTATCCTTAGGGATCTTTTCTAGTTGCTTCATGGTTGCCCTTCTAAGTCTCAATCTCCTTCCAGTTTCTTGGTTGAATTCTCCTTTTTGGTTGAAGATTGAGTTAAGGAATAGAAAACTTTATCAATTTTAATTTTTTGTTGTCAACCTTAAAGTTATATATAATTCCTTGGTAGTCATTATTTTGTCAGAGTGTGAAAGTAACTCTGGCAAGATCCAGCATGGTCTGATCATACTGATCTAAGTGACAGTTGAGTCATGTGAGCATCAAGGTTGCAAGGTTGCATCAGCCGAAAGTGCTGAGTGCACAGGTACATACTGATTGGATGTATGTATAAATGTATGACTAGTACTGTGTATTATGTGCCTGCATAGGTATCAGAGTCTGGCGAAGCACTTTGCCACTCTGAAGTGTATAGGCTATTGGACTGTACATATGTATATATCTCTGTGAATAAACCTGTTAATAGTTCACCTTACTTGGTGTGGTCTCTACTGCTTCAAGCCTGCTTCTATTGCCAGCCAGTACACCGCCAGAAAGCTTTGCGTCATATTTTTGTCTTCTTGATGTTCAACTGTAATTCCACTTGGCAGCTTCTCCTTTAAACTTTTGCCAAAAATGTATCATCTGTATAGCTCTAATTGTTAATGTTCCTTCCACTAATTTTCAGTCCACATTAATCTAAATTCTCTGGTATGCTCCCTTAACTGTCAAAAATTTGTAATAAGATATTTAGTGCCTCTTCCTTTTCTGAATCCAGCTTGAACATCTGGCATTTTTCATTCCATATATGTTATTGTAGAATCTTGAGCATCACTTTGCTTGTGTGGTAAATTAATACAATGGTCCAATAGTTGCTGCAATCTTTGGCATCTCCTTTTTCCAGAATTAGAATGTAGTTTGAGCATTGCCAGTCTGTGGACCATTGTTTTGTTTTCCATATTTGTTGACATATTTCTTGTGAAGATTTTGATGGACTCAGATTTGGTAGCTTGAAATACCTCTATTGATATCCTTCTCTAGGTGATTTGTTTCTCCCAATTGGTTTGAATGCAACTTTCACTTCACTTTTTTATTTTTGCTTCTTGCCCATCTTTAAATTTTTTGAGTTTCATCAGTCATCCATCTATCCAGCTCCTTTCATTTGGTTACAGGAATACTCTTTGCACATTCTTCCTTGATAATCGCTCTGGTTTTTGTCCACAGTTCTTCATTTAATAATACAAATCTGTTCTTTATATGGTCTTTAAATTCTTCAGGAATGTTATTTCAATTATATTTTGGCAATATGATTCTTTTAATATTTCTCTTCAGCTTCATTGTACTTTTTGAAATTAACAATTTTTGATCTCTTCTACACTCAACTCCTGTTCTTGTTTTAGCAGAAAGCTTCACCATCTTCTGCTTCCAATTATATAATCTATTTGATACCTGCATTGGCCATTAGGTGATTTTCCATATACAATTGTCTGTTTGGTTGCCTGAAGCATGTGTTTGCAATGAACAAACTGTTGGCTTCACAAAATTCTATGAATCATTTTCCTGCTTCATTTCATAATCCTAGTTCAAATGTTTGATTTTGCTGGGTCTCCTACTTTTGCATTCCATTCACCTATGATTATCAATGCATCTTGTTTAGGTGTGTGATCAGTTTCTTCCTGGTCACTTGTATAAAAGCTTTGAATTTCTTCCTCCTCAGCATCTGTAGCTGGAGCATAAACTTGGACGATGGTTATATTTTTTTTTGAAAATGTTTTTATTTTTTTAATTACTAGTACTACAAAAAGGAAAAAGTGGGAACAGGGAGAAGGGGAAGAGACAACACATAACAACACAAACACTACACCTACAAGTAATGCATTCCCTTCATACTGCAATTATTTAACATTATAACTTTGTAAAATGCTGTTAGATTGATAGATCTTATAAAATACAAACTACAATCAGGATTAGGTCTTCTTCCCCCCTCTGGGTCTCGGTCGCAATTCTCTCTGAACAGCTACAGTCACTGTGTTCGTTCCGTCCTCCCCTCCCCCTTCAGGCTTAAAGTCCTCTTCTTCTTGCTGGAACTCTTGATGTTTACACACAAAGTCCCTTAGCTGGTCTTCCGATGTTATCTTGTGAGCTTGATCTTTATAGGTAAACCAGATACCTTCCGGAAATAGCCATTTGTATTTTATTTCACATTTCCTCAGAAGAGCTGCAAACCTTTTATATTTAAATCTTCTTTTCTGAGCTAAAAATGGAACGTCCTTCAATATCTTAACCTTATTGCCCAGAAAGTCCAAGTCCGCATTGTATGAATTATATAGGATGGTGTCCCGAATCTTCTTAGATGAAAAGTCAATAATAATCTCACGAGGCAGCTGACGCTTCGTTGCATATTTTGAAGAAGCCCGACGGACTTCCAAAATGGCGCTTTTAAACTCTTCTTTAGTTGCCGTCACGGGTATCGCCAAAAGTTCCGACACCAGATCCTTTAAATTCTCATTTTCCTCCTCCTTCACATTCTGGAGACGCAATATTGTCTGAGCACGATCCACTTGCAACCCGATCAGTTGGTTCTCCAACAGCTTTAGTTCTTTGTTTGTTGCCCTCATGAGTGCTGCGTTTTCCCGAGCAGACTTTTCCGCCCCCACCGCTGCTTCCTTAATGGTTTTCACTTCACTCTCAATTAAGCCAACCCTTTGATCAGTTTCGATTAACTTGTCAACAAAGGGCTTTATGGCTTCGACGACCGACCGCTTTACTAGCTCCTCAAGAGACTCTCCTTTCCCCTGCAAAGCAGCCGAGATGGATTTGGCCATAGCGGGGCTCTGCTTCTTCATTGCCATCTTGGGGGGGGGGGCAAATCCGCCAGCCAAGTTTTGAAACTCAGTGAGGGGGAAGAAATCCAAGCCTTCTTAGCTTCAAATCCCTACAATCCTTCGCATACGCTTGTAGTAACAGAAGGGATTCGCTACTTACAGGTTTTCACCTTAAATCTGCTTTTTGCCGTTCTCCATGGCCCGGCGGCACGCGATGTGTTGCGCAAGTCTGCCGGCCTCCATAGGAGCAAACGGGTAATTTACCCCCCGCATCGACTTCGGGGGGTTCTTCCCGTCGTGCTCCGGACCCTGACACCCTCACTGGGAGTCTTGGGGGCTAACCTTCGCAGGTCAGCCGCCTGGTCAGGCTGCTCGGGCGCTTCCTCCCGGACCTGCAGAAAGGAGCGTCCGACATGGCCGAGAAAACGAAACCAAATCCTTGGACGATGGTTATATTGATAGGCCTTCCATGAAGTCTTACTGTTATTATTCAGTCAAATTTTGCGTTATTGCATCCTGATTACATGTGCTATGTCTCTCAACACTATAAAAGCAACATCATTTCTTTCAACTCTGTCATTCCAGAGTAAAACACTGAAAATATCCTAATCCAGTCCACTTTAGATCACTCACACCCAGGATTACAATGTTTAGATGTTCCATTTCACATTTTACAATTTTGAGCTTACCTGGATTCATGTGCCTCCCATTCCATGATCCTATAATGGCAATGTCTGAAACTGGATCATTGTGATTTTTGATTTATTATCTATAGTTTTATGTTTTTAGCCTGTATTTATTGATGTATTTATTGATGTTATTAGCTGCCCTGAGCCTGTATGTGGGAAGGGCGTGACATAAATCTAATAAAATAAATAAATGTCACACAGCTTTGGATGTTCCTTTTGAATCTATTCCCATCACTAACTGGATGTTCTTTTGACTAGGTACGTGCACTGAGGAAGTTTTGGTTCTAGAGTTCCAGGACCATTATTCTCAATATAATCTGGCCAGAGCTCTGAAGGTTGTGATGGCATGGTTGAAACAGAGCAGGCTGAAACTGAACCTGATGAAGACGGAGGTCCTGCAGCTGGGACGGGGGCTGCCAGATGTTGGGATCCAGCTCCCTGCCCTGGATGGTGAAGAGTCTGGGTGTGCTCCTGGATGCCTCCCTGTCGATGGAGGCCCAGGTCAGGGCGGTTGCCAAGTCTGCATTTTTCCATCTCCATCAGATCAGGCAACTTGCCCCTTACCTGATGCCCCAGGACCTGGCTACAGTGACTCATGCAACGGTCACCTCCAGGCTAGATTACTGTAACTCTCTCTATGCTGGGCTACCCCTGAGCCTGTTCTGGAAACTACAACTGGTCTAGAATGTGGTGTTGTGGGTCCTGACTGGTATATCCTACCAGTCACATATCACACCTATCCTGCGCCAGCTGCACTGGCTTTCAGTTGAATTCCGAATCAGGTTCAAGGTGTTGGTTCTTACCTTTAAAGCCCTGAGCAGGTTGGGACTGGCATATCTTCAGGACAGCCTCTCCCTGTATGTTCCCCGGAGACCGCTTCGATCAGTGGATAACTGTTTACTGGTGGTCTCCAGCCCTAAAGAAGCCTGCCTCGCTCCAACCAGTGCCAGGGCCTTTTCAGTCCTGGCCCCAGCCCGGTGGAACACTCTGTCAATGGAGACCTGGGCCCAGCAGGACATATTATCGTTCTGCTGGGCCTGTAAGACAGAGCTGTTCTGCCAGGTGTTTGGTGGTTGAAGTGGGCGGTGCCATGTCAGCCACCCACCTTTGGGGTGGGGTGTGGATTCTCCCCACCATTGCACTTTAATGTACTTGGTTAATTTATTTCATTATTGTTTATTGTATGTTGATTTTAGAATTATTGTTTTTTTTGTTTTTATTGATTTTAACTGATGTTCACCGCCCAGAGCCCCTGAGGATGGGCGGTTTAAAAATAGAAATAATAAATAAATAATAATGAAAAGGGGATGTATATGAGGGTCTAGGGCTGCTGTTTATGAAGATAATGGCACAAACAGACTGATTAAGATGATGCATAGTTGGGGCATATTCACACTTGTCCTTTACATACAATATGCAGGCCAACACAGAAACAGAAGGAAAAGGAGTGAGCACAGCAGACCAGGTCCAGCCAGGACCCAGCCATGGCTGCTGCTATCATCAGCTGCCGGGTGTCGCTGCCAGTGCGGCTCACTGGCAGCCCTGAGGCCATCATAATTGCCTCTGCTCATCTCCCCACTCAATCTGTCTCTGTTGCCTCCCTCATCACTGGACCAGCACCCTTCCTTCAGGATGGTGAGTGAGAGAGAGGGGTCTCTGACCCCCCATACATCAGACATGGGCACAGTGCCTATCATATACAAGCACGTAAAAACCAGTGCAGACTTGGAGTAAAAAAACAACTATGGAAAAGGACCCCATCCTTGGTCTACCCCATCCCTCCCTAAGGAGGGGGAGAGATGCAATCTGCCTTCCCTCTGAGCTGGGCGCCACCTCCCCCTAACTGTGTGAGGCTGAGGTGGGCCAAGTGCCTCCTCACTCTCACTGCACAAGGCATAGGCAGCCTGGGCAGCACCCTTCAGCTACTGGGCTGGGCTGAATCAGGTGGGGAAGAGGCCCCCAACCCAACCGAGCCCTGTGGCACCCCACTGGACACCATCCTCCAAACTGATGAAACGCCATTGACCCACCACTCTTTGGGCACGGTCCTCTAACCAGTTCCCTATCCAACAAACTGTCCTATAGTCCAGTCCACAGTCTTCCAGTTTGCCCATCAGAATGTCATGGGGGACCTTATCAAAAGCTTTACTGAAATCCAGATAAATCACATCAACAGAGTTCCCCCAATCCAGTAAGCTGGTCACTTGATCAAAAAAGGAAAACAGGTTGGTCTGGCAACCAGTGCAGCCAGATGCTTCTCCACAACATCTCTGTCAATGTCAATTAGTCACTCAGGTGTCCTGCCACATTTTCTACTATCTCTAGATGTGCCTGAGTTCTTCAGGGAGAAAACAGAGGCAAAGAAGTCATTAAGCCTGTCTGCTTTTTCTCTGTCCTGCATCAGAGTTTCTCCATCTGCTCCCAACAGTGGTCTAATTGCCTCTTTTACCTTGAGTTTGCTTCTCACATATCTGTAGAAGTTTTTCTTATTGTAGCAAGCCCTCCTGGCCAGACCCAGCTCATACTGAGCTTTGGCCTCTCTGATGGCTGATCTGCAGTACCTAGTAACCCTCGTATACTCCTCTTTAGAGGTCTGTCCTTCTCTCCATTTCCTGAACATTTCCTTTTTCTCCATTAGCTTATTTTGGAGTTCTCTGTACATCCACATCAGTTTCTTGGAGCCCTTACCATGTTTCCGTCTTGCTGGGATACTGAGGGCTTGAGCTTGCAAAAGCTCGTGTTTGAGAAGGGCCCACCGTTCACTCGCTCCTTTCCCTTCCAGCACACTCCCCCACGGAATGACTCTCATCAAGCCTCTGAGTTCATCGAAGTTGGCCCTACGAAAATCTAACCTACGAGTCTGGCTACAAACGTCCTTGGCCCCCCACAGCAACTGGAATTCAAGGAGGACATGGTCACTCCCCCCTAAGGTCCCCACCACCTTCATCTCATCTACCAATTCTTCCCTGTTGGTTAATATCAAGTCTAGAATGGCTGAGCCCCTTGTAGCTTCCTCCACCTTTTGAAAATGGAAGTTATCGGCCAGGCAGGTCAGGAAATTGCGTGATTCATGACACTTTGCTGAGCCTGTCTCCCAGCACACATCGGGGAAGTTGAAGTCACCCATAATTACAAGGTTCTGGTGTCTGGATACTCTACCAATTTGTTCAAAGAGGGCAGCATCTGTTTCTTCTTGCTGGTCAGGTGGTCTGTAGCAGAATCCAAGAATAATACCCTTTGTCCTTCCTCCCCTTATTTCTACCCATATGCTTTCCACTGGGCTGTCCACCCCATTCTCCATAACTTCTTGACAATCAAGCACTCTCCTCACATACAACGCCACTCCACCTCCTCTTCTGCCCTTCCAGTTTTTCTTAAACAACTCATACCCATCCACTAGCACATTCCAGTCATGGGAATCATCCCACCAAGTCTCAGTAGTTCCTACTATATCATAGCCCTCTGTTTGCAATAGAAGCTCAAGCTCTTCTTTCTTATTACCCATACTTTGGGCATTGGTATATAGACACTTGTAGCCTTGTACCTTTGTTTGACCTGTCCTACCCAGGTGGGTCCCCACTGTTTTTACTTCATCATTGAAATCGCCATGTCGATTGTCCCCTTCCCCTTGTGGCATCAGTTTAAAGCTCTTCTGATGAAGTTCTCCACATTCATTCCAAACCTTTTATTCCCTGCCCTTGAGAGGTGAAGCCCATCATGTGCTAGAAGGCCTTCTTTAAGAAAACCTATCCCATGGTCCCAGAACCCAAAGCGCTCCTGCTGGCACCACCATCTCAGCCAATGATTCACTTCAAGTATGGTCCACTCCCTGCGCATTCCTCTTTCTATGACTGGAAGGATAAAAGAAAATACCACCTGAGCCCCCAATATCTTCGACTGCCTTCCAAGAGCTTCATAATCCTCTTTAATTCTTGTTACAGTATTCGCAGCCATGTCATTCATTCCCACATGAATCAGCACAAATGGGTACTTATCAGCAGGCTTGATGAGTTTCGGCAGTCGGTCAGAAATATCCTAATTCTGGCCCCCAGCAAGCAACACATCTCTTGGAATAGGGGATCTGGCCCAGAGACATGTTGTTCCGTATCCCTGAGCAGAGAGTCCCCGACGACTACCACCTTCCGTTTTTTTCCACTTCTGTGTGGCCCCATGTCCTCTGCACACCCTCTTCCAGGTCTTTGTGGTTCTCCTTCCTCTCTCATCTCCTCTGCACAGCCTCGTCCAGGTCTTTGTGGTTCTCCTTCCACTCTCATCTCCGTCACCATCTCTAGCACTTCAAAACGATTCTTGAGCTCAAGTGGACCAGAGCGTCTTCTTCGTTGATGTCTTCAGGTTTGTACTGTAGATCTGAGAGGAGGCTCAGAAGGGAGATCGACTCTTTCTTCTTCTCGAATTTCCTCTTCTTAGCTGTACAGAGCCCCCATGCTCTTGTCAATATAATCCTCCCTTTCCTTGATCTCCTGAAAGGTGGTGATCCTCTCCTCCAGACTCTGAACTTTTTCTTCCAAAAGTCTGACCAGCTTACACTTCTGGCAAGTGAACTCCATCTTCTCTTCTGGAAGGAAAACAAACATGGCACACTCCATGCAGGTGACTGCGATATTAGATGTGTGCATAATGAAAATCACAAGCTATGAGAATCAGAAAAATCAGTGATTCTGGGTCTTACTTGTGACTCTTGGATGGGAAAAACTTGTCAAAGTATTGATGAAATCCCTCCTTCATTAAATCCTTTTTTTCGCCCAGGTTTCAACTTGCTCAGGAGCCCATATAATTAGAACACTTTGCCCAATTTACTTGAAACTTGATTATTTGAAGGATAGGCACAAGACAATGTTGTAATTTTGGTGACATTTGGTTGAAAAATGACTCATCTCCCTGGAAAAAAATAATGAAAGTGCAGCAATGTGGGTGGGGGCAATCCTGCAAGGGGAATCTTCCTTACTTTTTGAAAAAGAAACAAACAATGAACTACAACAAAGAAGGAAGACAAATGCAGACTTTTCAGTGGAAGTGTAATTTTTTTTTATTGTTAGTAAGAGTAGAGAAATGAAATGAATGCAAACAGGGCCTTGTGTTTTTAAATGTTGGTGGCTGGCTGGAGCTCTCCTGCTGGCTGGCTGGTTGCTTGACAGCCATTTTAGGAATTAATGGAGAGAACTTAGTGCAGCTGCCCAAAGAGGGGCCTACTTTGGGTGGTTGTAAAATCACACACACCCCAGTTCAAACTGCTTAAAAATTAGAGGTTCTTTAGATTCGGAGGACTATGTTCTGTGTGATTTCTGTGCCGTTAAGTGCAAAAACAGTTGTAGAGCCTCCAATCAGTCCCCCTCTTCCCCACTGAAAAAAACAGTCACAAAAATCATGAGAATAGGAAAAAACTAACAAATTTCAAGCCCAATTCAACAATGCCCCACCAGAAGACTACCCAATCACAATACATATTTCAGTCAGCAGATAAAACAGATACAACCAATACAAAAATGTGATGAAAATGTTCTACATATACACCCCTAGAAGATATCATCTCCTAAGATCAAAAGTATACACAAATAAATGGTCTTGATATGACAACAGTGCCTACATGCATATACCTTATGTGTGTTTAGGAATAACAGCCAAATTAGGACAGATATGTGCAGTAAGCCATAGCATTTGTTTACAAACAGGACACAGGACCAGTATACTCAATCTTCTTTTCACACTACATGTGTTACTATGTCAACAAATATATTGTATGCACAAGGCTATTGTAAATATAATTTGTTTGCTAGGGTAATATTTTTGGGATGAGATAAGATGGTGTAAGCAAAAGATTGGTATTACTGGTTATTTTGATTGTATTTTCTTTTCTTTTGCAGGAATGTTCTTTTGGGGGTGATGAAGAAGAATATTGAATGTTCTGCTTTTTTACATGGAGCACTACATATGTATTAGCAAATACAACCCACCATTATTTATTTCCAACCTGAGGTTGCCATGTATATGAAGGTTGCAGTTACTTGCATATTACATTTATGCCTCATCTGACTTCTGTCATAGAACTCAAGATGGTATACATGGAGTTTCCAGAAAGCCTTGACTAGATCCCAACCTGCTTATCTTCAGCAATGTAGTGGCATCATGAACCTGACAACCATACTCTGATTCAATTGAATGGTATGTATATTATCTACAAGCACATTCTGAACAGTAAGTAGGCTTCAGCATGGGAAACATTGCCTCCCCCCCCCCCACATTATCAGCAAAGGTGTCCCTTTTTCTGACTGGGAACAAGCACATGCTATTTAGAAGATGTTTGGGATGTGTGGTAACATTGCAATGTTGGAACCCATCCTCCCAGTATTTGCTGATTGGGCTGTCTCATGCCCACTGGAGAGGCAAATGGTGGTGGAGTTCTGGGGGAAAACGTACTTTTCATGCTTGTTCCACTCTCATTTTTTTTAAGTCAAGCCAGGAAAGGGTTAAAATGCTGCTGCTTTATTCCCTCCTGGCAGCAAAGCACTTGGCTTTTTACCCTCTTTGACATTAGCAGAAGCCTGAAACATGCTGAGAGGGGAAAGCAGCCATTTAATCCTTTCCTGGCTTTTAAAGCCAGCAGGGAAGAAGCAGCAATGTGAGGACTCATTCCTGGCTTTGAAGAAAAGGAAAAAAAGTACTCCTGCTGTTGCCCTGGAAACCCCAATCTAAGCCCAATTTAGCTTGATAGGCACGTCTTCCTTTCAAGTGTGGAGCTCCAAATTTGTTACAAGGAAGCAAAGAGCGGGGGGGGGGCAGCTCTGATTTTGCAGACAGTGAGGGAGAGACAGTGGCTGTTGGTATTTTGAGAGAGAGACAGGGAGAGTGCATTGGAGCTTGAATTTTCTTTGTGTGTGGTGGGATAGGGATCTACCTCTTCAAGTTCCAGGGCTGCTGCCAGGCTCTGGGGCCAAGCTATTATTTATTACTGCTACATTTCCTGCTGCCTGCTCAGGTAGGGTTTCTGGGAGTTGTGTGGTAGGGATCTTGATGGCTGGAGGAGAGCCTGCTGGCCCCCACAAACAACAAACATGTTCATGAACAGGTCATGTTCGTCAATGTTTGTTGTTCATTGTTCTTGGATGGCAACGAACAACGAACACTATGTTCGGGTTTTTTTCTGTTCGTGCCCATGTCAGGAATCACAGACATAAATCAGGTGCACTTCTGAATGTGGATATCACCTATCTTCACTGCATTGCTTCAAGGGATTTGCCATTGCTTGCACATCCAGTATGATTACAGTAAGAAAAAAATTAAAATGTGATGTATCTATATCCATTTATGTAATAAACTTTCCTGTATGCATAACTGAATATAAAAATTCCCAGCAGGACATTTTTTGCATGAGGAATCATTCAAATATTTTTTTTAAAAAACCTCCTCACCTGCAGTCAGAAGGGGTTTGGTCCAGAATTCAACCCTCTCAGTCTACATCTACGTTCTGCATTAAACATAAAATGACTCTAACTTTCATTGGATTGCACCCAGAATTCTTAACTACTAGTCTCTATTGTATTATTCAGGATTAAACTGTGGTCATATTTTTAAATATAAAAGCCTATTACAAACAGCAAAACTGGAAATAAGGGGCATTCATATTTAAATTGTTTGGAAAGCTTTAATCAATTTTTAATTAGCTCGGGCTGTGTTATACCCTCAATTTAAATTTATTCTGAAGAGTAGCTTGGGAGACTATTACACTGCTGTATTGCTTCTTTTCTATTTAAATTCAGCTAAAGGCAACTTAAAAATGTTATCTGTTTTGCAACAATCCTGAGAGCTCACTAAGGACAGGTTAAGTGTAACTTTATTTTCTCTATATACCAAAAGCACTGAAGTTGGGATGGCATTGTTACAGGATATCTAATGTCTATAAGCTCTACTTTCTTTTTCAGAAGGAGAGGTGAAATTGTTCATTTTCACTAAGGTACAGTGCTTGGAGAAATCTTCAAAATCTTTCATTCCAGTCTAACTATGTTTTGTGCCAGTGCTGTATGTCAATAAGTTGTCAGGTATTGTGCAGTGAAGGGAGCCAGAAGAACTAAATCCAGACTCATTGCTTCTTCTCTCAAATGGTGGTATGGTTTCCTAACAAGGTATGCACATGTGGCCTTAGCAGCTGAACCAGAGTATATGACCCAGGTGCAGAATCCACAAGTTTCTTCATCAAGTGTGCGATGCAGACATGGAATCCTGTTTCCACATTCCTGTGGCTTCTTGCTGGATCAGGGTGACATTATGTAGATTTGTGTGGGCACACTATGAGAAAAACTATATAAAACAGAAATTAATCTTGTTTCTAAGTTGGATGTAGCCAATTTTCTTGCATCTAACTGCATAACCTTCTGGATCTTTAAGGAATACCCTTTAATAACTCCAAATTACCGTCCAACTGAAGAAAAGGATAATGTTATCCCAAGGTGTTCTGTAAAGAAATAGTGTAGCAGCTTTTATATAACTTGAAACCAATGAGATAATTATTCACATTCATCAAATTCACAATTTGCCACATTGAGGAATACACTAGTGGCATTTGATATTCATGAAAGAGAACAAATATGTGAGTTGCTTAAATGCAAGATTATTGCTTTTTTCGGTGTTGCCTTTTTAATTTAGTCTGATTTTTAAAATATTTATTTTCATGTATGCTGAAGCAGATGCAATTTCCCAAATGTTTGTTGTACCATATTTTTTGTTTACAACAGATCATAAACTAGAGAATCAACTGTCATTTGTGTGTGTGTGTATGAAAATATGTGAATATAACTTAGTACAGAGATATTGCAAGCTCAAGAAAGCCTATTTACCATATGTTTCAGAGGGAACAGATTAACAGTGCAATCCTAAACAGAGTTACCCCAGTCTAAGCCCACTGATTTCAATGGGCTTAAACTGGAGTCACTCATTTTAGGATTGCACTGTAAGCTAACTTTTAAACTAAATAGGATGAACATTAAAAATAACCCAGGCATGTTTCCTATGATCATTTTCTGCTGACAGAAATGATCTTCCATCCTCAAAGAAGGCTGATTTCTTCCAAATCTCCCTTCCTACTACAGATCCCAATTTTGTCTTCTGTGTGAAGGTCCCTTGACACCCAGGGGCAGAATTTCAGGGGACTCAGGGTCAAACTAGATGATTTAGTGTTCATGGGGATACCCTGCAATAATACCCAGTTTGGCCCTCAGTGGGCTGCAGCCGGAAGGAGGGGGTTATATTATATGAGATTATATGTTAGAATGCTAAAGCACTTCTAAACTCAGTGACTGCAATAGACTTAGAAATTCAAAATTCAGCATTCATTTGCCATCTCTGATTCTTTATTTGTTATTCAGGCTCCAAACAGTCCTGGCTATCAAGTGATAGGATAGAACTAGTGAAAGGCACCGTGAATAGGCAAATTATTTACAGAAAAAATGGAAGAGGTAATTTTGTAGAGTTTCGTTTAAACAAATTATAACACTGTTATTCTAAGTAAAAATCTGTCTCACTCTGTACTCATACTATGAAGCAGAGTATTATTTTATTGAAACAATGACAGTAGCTTCTGCAATACCAGTACTACTCAAATAACAGCAAGCTGTAATTGAATAGCTTAACTCTGAAGACTACTGACTTTTGGAACCAAGGGGCTTGGAATCAAAGTAGGTTTCTGAACAAGAATTGATCCTGGTGTCAATTGCCAGAGAAGGAGGTATTTAGTTCCCTCCTGCCAGTATCAGTTAGTTATTGCAATTTTAAAAGCTCAACAGATCAAAAGGTTCACTGGGGTTAAGTACCTGATGGCAATAAAAGAAGAAACACTTCAATATTCCACATTCATTCATTCATTTAATAAACAAAATCAGTGGAATAGCAACTTTGCTGATCTGGCCAGCAAAGCTCAGAGGTCAAAGAAAAGAAACACCATGCTTCAAACAGGATTTGTGAGAAGCCAATATGGAATTGTCTGTACATAAGAGAAGACAGTTCTGCTGGCTATCAGAAAACCAAAGCTAACAACCACGTTGGTAACAAGCTTATAGAAGATTTTTCAGGGGGCAGAAATTGAACATGATTCTGACTATACAAATGGCATTTTATATTTTCATCCTCCCCCACTCTTTGTGTTTAGTGATGCATGACCAAAGCAGCTGAGGATAAGACTTACACAGGACCAACCGAGAGTTAATTTTGTGTCATGTTCATTCATCAAACACTCAACTAAATTTGGCAATCTGAAAACCCAGCTGCTGAAGGAATGATAGCCTAGCCCAACTGGTAGGTAGCACAGAGTGTCATATTACTGCTATTTATTTATTTATTATCTACCTTTCTCGCTAGAATCGAAGGCAGATCACACAGTGCAAGTGAAATACAACATAATCAACACTTAGGACATTCTCTGAGCAAAATACAATAATGAACTGCAGTTAAGACATTCAATGAACAGATACAATAGGGGATGGTAGCAAAAAAATTTAAAGCAAGCATAAAGTCAAACAGAGGGATAAATCTTTCTCAAACAATGTAAAACTAATCTACATGGCATGTTTAGCAACATGGAAGATCCCTAGTAGGCACATATCTGCATCAGCAGACAGTACCCAATAGCATAGCATATATCACCTGTTCCTACTAAAGGATCTCTCTGAGCTCTTTCTTATGACACAGCCCTGTAATCTGGGTAGAAAGCCTTCCTGAATAATTCAGTTTTGCATAGTTTGTGGAAAGCCAAAAGAGTAGGAGCTTTCCTGACCTCCTCAGGCAGGTTTAAGGTGAGGGCTACCACTGAGAAAGCACGTGTGGACAGCTGTTGATTTTGCCCAACTGCAGGGTGGCATCTGCAGAGGGTCCTGACCAAATTAGTGAAGCTGCCATGGAGGAACATAGTGGGAGAAGCAGTTTTGATAATATAATTCCTCAGACCTAGGTTCCACAGTAGATGGGTTTACAGATAGAAAACCCATTAACTCGTATCATGGAGCATTCCCTTTAAACATTTTAGTGCATGCTGGTCCACTTCCTCTCATCTAACCTCTAGTCCAACCAACCACAAGCTAATTGTGCAAAGGATAGGGCAACACATGAACCAAAGCAGCCAAGTTAATACCATGTGACACTAGCTTTATCCTTGAGGACTCAATTTATGCCATGTAATGATAACTGCACACAACCTTGAATAGACCATTGGAGCATTCAGGGCATTTTTGCTGGATGTGAATCTTCTTGAATATAGGCTTGTGGTTACACTAGAGGCTCCTTCACATAAATATAAAACGATAACCATGCTTTTTTCTGAAATCATATCATGTAAGCAACCACTTCCTTGTTTTTCTCAGCAACTTCACAATAGCTAAAAATGTAAGGGGCTTTATCTTTCATTTCTCATCTAGACTTATCAATTCCACATGTAACATATTTGTGCTTTTGTCTGCACTTCAAAACATAATCCTCAAACAGTTGCACTGGCACATAATCCTGTATTTTTCCTGAGGATAATAACAGTTCAGAAGTTTTAGGACAGGGGAACAGCTGCTTTGGGAATTTGCATCAATGCCATTATTGTACTAGAAATGTTTCTGGCTCATTGCTGTGCACTCATTCCATATATTGCAATTCCTTGATCAAATTGGTGACTGAAAACAGCCTCCTCCCAAAACCTTTTTTCTTCTTTATCTTACTATATAATTGAGTAAGTGTATTTCAGACAACTCACTTTATACCCTGGTGCACCACCAGAGGGCACTGCCATGGAGGGAAGCCTAGGCAAGGCACCATGACCCTCCAGAAAACATGCCATGATGGGAACCCCAGGTGGGAGCAGGATGGGAGCAGGTGGCAATGCCCACCTCCTGCCTTCAACTAGCTGATATTAGGAGTGGAGCAGGCAGCAATGCCCACCCCCCACCTTCACCCAGCTGGTATTAGGAATGGAGAAGGTGGCAATGCTCATCCCCACCTTAACACAGCTAGTATTAGGAGCAGAGCAGATGGCAATGCCTACCCCCTGCCTTAACCCAGTTGGTATTAGGAGCAGAGCAGGTGGTAATGCCCACCCCCCACCTTAACCCAGCTGGTAATAGGAGTGGAGCAGATGGCAATGCTCCTCCCCCCCCCCCGTCTTAACACAACTGGTATTAGGAACAGAGAAATGTCAAAAATTCAGACAGTTTCCATAATATCCTGGCCAACTAGCAAAACAACTTGTGAATGATTTCAATCATACCTAGAGATACTGCAAATTTTGTCACAATCATGTTCAACAGTTTGAAGATGTAAGCCAGATGTAAGCTGTTCAGTCAGCCTATTTAGTTCATGCTGAACAGCTGTGAAGCCTTCTGAACAGGTCTGCATCAGGTTTTTGCAAAACTGAGCATGTGCAAAGACACTGCTTATTCAAACCAATCAACAGCTATAAGCATCACTAGGGACCACTTAAACCAAGACCAAAGGGAAAGATTTTATTAAAACGCAGTAAATATTTATGATTGATTTATATGAATTGTGACTGATTTAATTGTCTGTTTAAACAATTGCGGGCTGAGAGGAGCAGTTCAAGGATGGGGTGGGAGTGGTAGAACTCAACTGGCCTGTGTTATAATGCAATTTGTGAAATGCCAATTGTGCTGTATTACATTGTTAGGAAGAAATACATTGAAGCAACATGCCAAACAGCCACAAATAGGTCAATTAACTGTTCAACTGATCATTGAAAAATCAGCTTCCTGTGACTGATGAACAGGATGTGAACCAAACCAATGAGTATTTGAACATCTGTAACCATACCTTTAGATTTGTCCTCAAATCTCCCACCACCAGGTGAGAGACTGGGCCAAGCTACACATGACGAATGACACTTGAACGGCAAGTGGATTGAGTGGAGGGCAAGTGAACAGGGAGAAATACACTTGCCGTTCAAGTGTCATTCGTCATGTGTAGCTTGGCCCAATGAAACTGCCCAGTTTCCTCTGGAATTAAACCAGTGAGATGAATGGGTTTCCGTTTTCAAATAAATTATAAAAGGAGACCAACCTCTCATCCTGGCTATTGCTGGAGGAGAGAGGGAGAGCTGGATCTCAGCAGTTATCCCACTGACAACAAGGTGTTCTAGATTGCTAGAGAATATAGTTGGCTGGTAATTACATTTTTGTTTTCTTTTTTTGCCTTTGAAGATTTTGTCTGATACATCAGTTAGATCTGAACTTATTTATCCCCAACCCACCAATTATTTTGCTGTATAAAACAGCAAAGAAAAGAAATAATCTTCATAAGAAAAGAAAAAATAAACACATTGGCTCTTATCCACAGATACCTACATTTAACAATGCATACATACATCTTCTGAAGAGATGACTAGTGCAGACAGATACAAAGTGCTGGTAATGCCCACCTCCCACCCTAACCAAGCTGGGATCAGGAGCAGAGCATGTGACAATACCCACCCCCCTTCACCCAGGTGGGATCGGAAGAAGATCAGATAGAAATGCCCATCCTGCTTCACCCAGCTGGGATCAGAAGCAGAGGAGGTCTTAATGTCTGCCCCCACCTTAACCCAGCTGGTATTAGGAGCAGAGCAGGAGGCAATGCCCTCACTCCGCTTTAACCCAGCTGGTATTAGGAGCGGAGCAGGTGGAATTTCCCCTCCCACCTTAACACAGCTGTTATTAGGAGCAGAGCAGGTGGCAATGGCACCCCGACATTAACCCAGCTGGTATTAGGAGCGGAGCACTTGGCAATGCCCACCCCCATCTTAACCCAGCTGAGATCAGAAGCAGAGCAGGTGACAATACGCACCCCCTTCACCCAGCTGAGATCAGGAGCAGATCAGATGGCAATGCCCACCCTCCTTCACTCAACTGGGATCAAGAGTGTATCAGGCGAGACTTCCGGCTTGGAGTTCATGGAGGGCTGAAGCAGCTCAGGGAGCTGGGCTGTCCATGCTGCTGTTTGTGAGGGCTAGTGGGGTGCCAACTGCCCGTAGCCCCCTGTTCTCAGGTGGAGAACAGGCAAGTATGCTCAAGACCCCGAGAGTGTGAGGGTCTCGGCTGTGGGGGGGGAATCTACACAACGATAACCCACCCAGCCTTGAGACCCCGCTCGTAGACGGGTGGCAAAGATCTCTGCAGTAGCTCTGGAGTCAAGTTTTTGGCTTAAGACCTCTGTACCCAAGCTTCAGCACTAAACTGGGAATACTGGACTATCATAACTACTGAAACAGTGATTACAACCCATAAAGAAGATTTAATAAGGTAAAGATTGCTATCTCTTTATGTGAGAAGAAAAATGGTAAAAGAAACTGAATCAAATTAGAAGACAAAAATTGCAAAAGACTTAATAACTTACTATGAATATTCCGGCAAAGTAACTGAGAAAAAAGAATTTTTTAGAGAGGAGCTAACGTGGAAAATAGATTATTGTTTACATACCTGCGGCTTGTAAGAGATAGCAAAGTGTGAGAAAGTTGAAACATCGCGAGAAATGCTGTGTCGAGAAGAGAAACTGGAAGTGTGTCAGTGCAATAGAAAGACTGGCTGGAAACAGCCTCTGAGGAACCGGAAGAGGATGTGCGCCATTTTGAAGAAGGGAAAGAGCTTGACCTCAAATTGGGCGGAAGTAGGACATTTTGGATAAGGGAAAGGGCAGAAACTTCAAGTAAAAACCATAGAGAAAAGACGCCCAACATTTTGGATGCTAAGATCGCAAATTTTTAAAAGACTTTGTTAAAATTTGATGCTTAAGGTGAGGAAAGTAAATCAGCCACACCACGGAGTTAAGGAAAAGAGCGGACTCGTGGGAGCGAGGTAAGGCAAGCCCTACGATGTCAAAGAAAGAATAGCAAATGGCGCTGGACAGTCTTGATAAAAAAGTCGCAGAGGGGAATAAGGAGATCAAAGATATGATGCAAGAGATTGTGAAATACATTAAGAAGCTCAAAGAGACTTTTAAATCAGAGATGGTGGAGCTGGTTAAAAATATTGATGAGGTCAAGAAAGAATTACAATCGACACAGCAGAAAGTTAAAACAGTGGAAGATGAAACTGACAAGTTGGCTGTATCACACAGGATAGAAACCAAGGGTTTGAAAGAGAGAATGGCCGTGGCGGAATGTAAGCATATGGAAAAACAACTTAGATTTTGCGGAGTCCCGGAAGTGGAAGGGAAATCAACCCAAGAGCAGATTTCAGAAGTACTAGCAGAATTTTTGAATAAGGAACCGGAGGAAGTGGCAGCCTTTCTGGATGTGACATACAGAATCAACTCAAAATATGCAGCACAAAAAAACCTACCAAGGGATATAATAGTCCAATTTACAACGAAAAGAACAAGAGAAGAGATTGTGAGTAAGCAATTTCAAAACCCTCTGGAAATTGGTGGAAAAAGAGTGAGAATAATGAAGGAACTTCCTAGGGGGGGTTGTTGGAGAGGAAGAAATACAGAGAACTAGTACAAATGTTGAAAGAATTGAACATCAGATATAGATGGGAAATACCGGAAGGATTGAGTTTTGAGTTTCGTGAGACCAGAAGAACACTCAGATCTGGACAGGAGATGGAAATGTTTATAAAGGACTATGAAAAAGACTTACCCAAAAGATTAAAAATTTGATACTGGAGTGAAAATTATATCTTGGAACGTAAACGGACTAAATTCACCTTCAAAACGTAAAGCTACTTTCCACTGGCTATCTAAACAACATTGTAATATAATTTGTTTGCAGGAGACACATATTAGGAAACAGGATGTGAAATATTTAAAATTTGCTAAATTGGGGAAAGAATTTGCAGCGGCGTCAAAGCAGAAAAAAAGAGGAGTTGTTTTATATATTAAAGATGAGCTGCAACTGAAAGTGATTTTAAATGATCCGGAAGCTAGATATATACCAGTGGAAATAATTTGGAACGCAAAGAAAATACTTTTGATTGGGATTTATGCACCGAATGGCGCTAAAGAGAACTTTTTTAAAGACTTACAGAACCAATTGGATGGACTGACATATGCTCAAATAATTCTGGCAGGTGATTTTAATGGAGTAACAAATTTGGATGATGATAAAAAAATGAAAGGCATTTTTCGGGTGGGAGGAAATTAATCATCTAAACCACGCACTTCAGGCAAATGGCTACTCCAGAAATGAAATCCGAAGAGCAATCAAACCCAGGATGAATCAAACAACCAAGGAAAAACAGTCTCCTACAGGAAAAGTGTTTTTGCCATATATCAAAGGAATTACTGATCAGATGGGAAAGCTTATGAAAAAGCATAACCTTCAAGCAGTATTCAGACCCACCCGAAAAATACAACAGATGCTACGATCAGCAAAAGACAGTAGAGACCCCCTCACCTCTGCAGGAGTATACCGTATACCCTGCAGCTGTGGACAAGTTTACATCGGGACCACAACGCGTAGCATCCAAACAAGAATAAAAGAACATGAAAGACACTGCAGACTTGGACAACCTGAAAAATCAGCAGTGGCTGAACATAGCCTAACGCAAACAGGGCACAGTATCTTATTCCAGGACACCAAAATACTGGACAACACTTCCAACTACTTTGTCAGACTGCACAGGGAAGCCATTGAAATTCACAAGCATAAGCAAAACTTCAACAGGAAAGAAGAAACCTTAAGAATGAACAGAGCATGGTTTCCAGTTCTGAAAAACACCAGGCTAACAAAACATTCTATCCCCGACAATAGCCCTGCAGAGAAGATTAGCACATCAAGTACCAATCCATATGCAAAAGAACCTCCTCAGGATACAATGAAGCCTCCCGCCATTAGCATTCCATACCCTGGGAAACCCTTACAGGATGACTCAGCTCAACCCCACCCCTCCTGAGTAGATACAAATGACCTACATCTTTTCCACACTGTGACACTGAGAGATCTCTGTCTTTTGGTGCTACACCTCTGAAGATGCCAGCCACAGCTGCTGGCGAAACGTCAGGAACTACAATGCCAAGACCACGGCAATACAGCCCGGAAAACCCACAACAACCAAAGTCTGGAAGAGATCATGGCCCCAGTCCAGAGAGATATGCTAGTTTATTTAACCCAATTAGGTTTTTTTTGACTTTTTCCACCTGTTTCACCTTTGCCTTTTTTACCTTTCAAACCCTTCTCTCTCAGCAGTTTGCCAAAACCTTCTCTCCCTCCAACAGACACTAACATTCTGCCCGCTCCCATTGGTTGTCTTTCAGGAGAGGTGGAACTGGAGCCACTCCTGTCTTTCACACACAGTTAACAAGGAGAGTCCTTTGGAGATTTGTCGAGCTGTCACCAGAAGCACAATGAGAGGAAACCGTTTAGACAAGGTGAACACTCCTTGGTTTATTGATCTTTGTATAGTACTCTCTGGTTTACTTGCTTGGTATACATTTTTAGAGATGTGGCAAAGAAAGACAAGTACATAAAAGTTCAAAACCTGATTAACCCTTTTAAAAAGCCACTATTTTAAACCCATGATATTGTTTGCACTTCTCTTGTTTCCTTAAAGATGTATTGGCATTCATGCTTTAGGCAGAACAACTACATCATAATCAACTACAAAAACCATGTCCTGCTCCTCATCCTTGATCAAGTCAGAATCAAATTGAGGACAAAGAAATAATATGGATGGCAAACATAATCAATAGGTGAATGTATTGTTTCTGACTGAGTAGAGATGGGCATGAACAGCAATATGAACTAAAAAGAGCCACGAACAGCCCAATCAGCTGTTGGCAAACAAGCTGTTCGTGAGGCCCCATTCTAAATGAACAGGTGGTCATTGCAAGCCTCATTCATTGCTTTTCATCAAGTCAGACAATCTGGCACCTACAATCAGTTCCCTTGGCAACTTAGGCAGGGATTGTCTGAACTCTGTCTGAACTCCTGCTGTTGCCCTGGAAACCCTAAGCCCAATTTAGCTTGATAGGCATGTCTTCCTTTCAAGTGTGGAGCTCCAAATTTGTTACAAGGAAGCAAAGAGCAGGGGGGAGGGGGGCTCCCAGCTCTGATTTTGCAAACAGTGAGGGAGAGACAGTGGCTGTTGGTATTTTGAGAGAGAGACAGGGAGAGTGCATTGGAGCTTGAATTTTCTTTGTGTGTGGTGGGATAGGGATCTACCTCTTCAAGTTCCAGGGCTGCTGCCAGGCTCTGGGGCCAAGCTATTATTTATTATTGCTACATTTCCTGCTGCCTGCTCAGGTAGGGTTTCTTGGAGTTGTATGGTAGGGATCTTGATGGCTGGAGGAGAGCCTGCTGGCCCCCATGAACAATGAACAACGAACATGTTCATGAACAGGTTGTGTTCGTCAATGTTCCCTGTTTGTTGTTCGTGGATGGCAACGAACAACGAACACCATGTTTGTTTGTTTGTTTTTCGTGTCCATGTCTACTTATGAGATGATCTCTTTTCCTTGTTGCCATCTGACTACAGCAGCAAGCAAACAGCTTTGCAGCTGTGCAGTAGCTGTGGCATGGAATTTCACTTCATTCCGTCTTGGGGGTGCTTTTATATTTGCACAGTAGGTGAAATCAATTCTGTCCCAGGATCATGGATGATTGGATGAACTAATTAAATGATATAGAGAAGGGGACTATGATTCCTGGAAAACTGCTTGTAAGTGTGCGTGCACAAAATAGCCTCAATAACATAGACTTAAAAGAACACCAAGTAGTAAGATTTTTGAAGTGTTTCTTTATATTCCACCAGGCATAAATTCTAGCAGTCAGAAAAACTGAATCTATCATAGCCTCCAAAATAACATAATCCTACAAGGCAGCTCTGAAGGCAGTCAGGGAAGATATCCTCCCCATCTTCTCTGCAAGATTGTTACAGAGAACTGGGGCTATTTACTCTATATTTATCAAAAACAATTATATTTCATCCCACCAACAAGCTCAGAGTATGTTTGTTATGGGGCAGGGAATTTACAGAAATTCACTTTTTTAGATATAACTATTGAATCTTCTTTTTCTCTTTTTTCTTTTTCAACAGCAAGATTTCTCTTTCATTTTTCTTCAAAGAAATATCAAGGTGCCCTTTTGTAAGTTCAGCCCGGGCAGTGTCATGTTATACACCCAGGGTGATGTTCTAACAGGAGTACAGGAAGGTTTGAGAAGACGGCCGGCCTTGTAGGGGGAGGGAGGGAATGAATGATCTAATGCTTCCCATCAGATGTTCCACCACCACCCTGTTTTAATAACTTAATTGCACCTGAAAATTACATCAATTATCGCCTATGGGTTTTATCCAAGTGAAGTTAAACTAATAGCTATACAGTGTTTGCTACTATCTTGATTTTTATTTATTTATTATCACTATAAGCCTTTTATAATTTTTTTAATGAATTTTACGAATTTTTATGGCTAACTTGTATACTTATTGCTGTTTATTGTATTTTTAAATGATGTAATCTGCCCTGAAACAGCTTGCGGGGAAGGCAGAATAGAAATCCAAATACATACATACATACATACATACATAAATGACATTGAGCATCTATGGAATTAAACTCTGAAATGTTGCAGAACTTCCCATCCTACCCCTCCTCTTTTCTCTTCTCTTTGATCAGAAAGGAATTGATTAGAGACTGATTCCAAATTCCTAAAAAGAAGAAAAGAAAAGGGTTGCTATATTTCAGGGAGAAACTGAATAAAGAGGAATTTCTCTTAAAAACCCTAGCTCAGGGCTGCTAACAACTAATGCTGAAAACAACATATCTACAGTTCAAAACAGACTTTTAGAAAACTATAAACATTCATTGCATAATCAAACAACTAAAGCATTAAAAACACTCATCACCACAGAATATCAACAATTTATAATTTTTTCAGCCACTGGGGTGGGGGGGAATCATGGAATAAGTTCACAACCAGACTTACTGGAGCATGCAACGAACACTGACCTCAAGACTTCCTGAGGGACCCGGTTGCAAATCTGTGGGGTGAGGAAGGAAGGTGCATGTCAGCTGTCATGCTCATCTGGGGTGGGGGAGGCTCTCATTGACCTCCACAGGGCAGTGGTGGTGGAAAGCAGGCCCCAAGGAGTGCATGGGGAAGCCTTTGCCACCATGCTCTCACCCTCCTCTTGTGGTAGCCACCACAAGGGTCCTTTTCTACTGGAAGAGGGCCACAGGTGCAAGCTCCAGCCATTACGGCAAGAGCAGTGGTGGCTGACTTCCTGATTTCAGAATTTGGTACCCACTCCTTTAGAATTGGGGCTGCCACAGTCGCTGATGGCCTTGGTCTCCTGTCATCTCGTGTCCAGGCCATTGGGAGGTCTAGGGCATATAGGCCTACATTTGCCCTGATTTGGGGGGGCACTCCCTAATGTATCCTTTCATGGCAGTTCCTGCAGATTGACACAAATCTATCTGGATCTGCAGGCACAGCATCATCTACTGGGCCAGTCTCTACACATCTATTCAGAGGGGATCTGCTGCTTGGCCTGGAATGTGCCATTGACATCACCTGTATTAGTGTCAGGGGAGTGCTTTGGGACTTGCTAGTGCTGATAGTTCTTCACTACACTGGGCATCGCGGCCCTCCGGATGCTCTGGTCATCCAACTGGCAGAGAATGACTTGGGCAGATGGTAGAGTGTGGACCTGCAGCATTCTATAGTGGCTGATTTAGAACTCCTTCGGAGACGTTTTCCTTAGATGCACATTCTGTGGTCTGCCTTGCTAGATTGTTGCTCATGGCATGGGGAAGCTGAGCCAGACAAGGTTGATCTGGCCAGGAGAAAGTTGGACAGGGCTGTGGGCCAGTTTGTGGACTTTGCGAGGGGCATGGGGATCTCCCATCTGGACCTTTCTTTCAGGCTGGAGGCATTGTTCCATCCCAATGAGGTGCACTTGTAGAACTGGAGACAAGACAATTTTGTTGCAGGACATCAGGGATGGCTTGCTGGGTTGGTTCCAGCTCTAGGAGCTTTGGCAGGAGCCATTTTGTAGCTCTTGTGGTGATTTGGGCGTTGAGTATGGAACCATTTCACAGGAAACAGGGCCTGCATATCCAGTTTCCCAGTCATGGATATCCCTTTAAGGGGTCTAGTGTGTGAGGCATGGCAGGCACATACCCAGTTCGGAAGCTGTCGGGACATCCTCACTCTCAGGTGCAGGGATCCACACAGCAGTGTGTGCCCTCATGGCATCCCAAGAACTCTCATCCATGGTTTCCCCCCTCAGGAGATGGTCAGAGAGGGTGGGGGGGTCATCAACTGGCAGACAGGTCAGCTGATGCTGGGGATCCATGCCCTGTGCAGCACTAATGCTCTTTTAGCTGTAATCAATGAAGTTGTGGCCTCTTTCTGCTCCATCAAGGTGTTTGTTATGTTCTGTTGCCATGCCCTTGCTACGCCTCTCCCATCAGCACTGGGCCTGCAAAGAAGCATTGCTGCAAGAAACAAAGTTGAGGATATAAATGGATTTTTAGTCTACCGCTCCCACTCCCTGCAAGCTTCATGAAAGCTTTTCTAAGCTAAGGATGAGTTGAAACTATTTCTCTCAGTTTGTGTTTGCTTCATGAATACTGAAAATGATTTTCATCAATTTCTGTTACAAATATATTCACATTGTTTGACTATTATTCTCAATTCCGTTTCCATTCTTGTTCTTTGCCCTCTTCTTTGCTCACTCATACCTATAGGCCATGGCCATCCATGTGGCTTGCCACCCGTAGTGGCATTCCCTATCATAAATTTCTGAGGATGCAAATAATTAATGGAGTAGTATTTTGTTTTCCAAGGGCAGCTTTTGGTAGCACCAGCTTCACATTTTGCAACAGATTGACTGCTAACATTTGTGCATGGTTTTTATATTTCTTTTTTTTTCTTTCATAATCAAAAAGTAGATGTGGCAGGAATAGCCAAAGGTTGGACAGCATGATAATGAGGTTCCTGATCACACCACTGGGATGAGGAAGAGAGTGCAAGTCTGCACAGTTCCTGCTTCCCACAGAGTTGTGCTCACAGAGTGTGTAATTAATTGTTACTGTTCATTTATTTGTACAAATCGATGAATTTGCAACTGAGTACCACCCGGTGACTGTCTAACAACTGACAGAAGGCAGAGAAAGAAAAGTTTCCAGGCAAATAACAAAAGCAGCTCTAGTGTTCTTTGCTGCTGTTTCCAGTTGGCCACAAAAAAAGATTTGCCACTGTCTTAGACTGTCTGTGTATTCCCATAAGCAGTCTCAGAGTCAAAACTCAGATGCATGATGCGTGGAGGATACTTGTCAGTTTCTCGCAAGTTTCTATGGGAAATGTAGTGAGAAAGAACCTCTGTCAGGGAGAAGAGGGAGAATCCCCCCTCTCCCTGGCAGAGGTTCTTTCTCATGGCATCTCATCTAGTCTGCTCAGCTCCCTTTCACTGCTGCCAGCATGCTCAGCTCCTGAATGCATTTAGGGGAGCAAGGGGAGTGCGCTGGCAGCAGCGAGAGAAAGCGTGCTCCCCTTGTTCCCCTAAATGCACTCAGTGACTGGCTGTTTATCTCAGCCAATCAGTCCCTTCCTTGACTCACCACTACTCACCAGTCACCACCCTCTCTCCCTCCCTCTCCAAAACACAGGAGAGGGAAGAAGGAAGAGCTCTTTGACTCCTTTTTCCTCTTGCTGCGGCAAGGGAAAAAAGGCTTCACAGAGCAACCCAAAGCAACCCAAATAGTTTTGGGTTGCTCTGCTTCAGGTTTCCTGAATCCTGCCAGTTCTGCTGGAGCTGATTCGGGAATCACAGATCAACCCAAATCGGAGTTGATTCAGGTTTGCTTCAGGTTTCTGAAACCCAAAGTGCACATCCCTACTTCCTTCTCAACTACTAACAGCCTTTCCTGAGGCCAGGAGAATAGGATGCAGCCAGGCATCCTTCCATTGTGTCCAGACCTAAGACTTGCTTGCCCAAGCACTCCATTTTACACTGCTGTAAACTGCTTGGTGAGTCTATTTTCTTTTTGCTGAATAACAGGGAAAAATATATTACAAAAATGTATTTGCTTTTGTGGCAAAAGGAGTCTTAGACTGTAATTAATATGCAATTGTGTGTAAATAAATAAATGGCAATTTTAAGAAGTGAATTTCAGTTTTTCTAGGGAAAAATCTTTCCAATCCCAAAACAATGTACCAGCTCTAATCTTTTTATTTTATGTTATATTGCCTTACTGAGCCTAGTGATCACACACCAATTGTTTTGGCATCACTCAGCTATTTGCACTGCCAGATGAATGTTGTGAGGATTTTGCCTGTCTTTTCCTTACTCCCAACAGGGCTCAGATTTGCACGGTTTTCCTTCCTAAAAGAAATACGAAGATTGGCTTCTCCAGCCCACCTAATGTCTTGTCTGTCAAACTGTGTTTATCCCACTTACTTGTGGTGGGATCATCCTTCCCAAAGTGACAAATACAATTTAATCCACCAGTATAAATTGTGTCTACTACAGGCCTGTCCACATGCTCTTGACCCACTCCAGCTGATAGCTTTCAAACAGTTCCTCTTTTATAAAGGAAGCTTTATGATAAACACAATCAAAGGGTGGCTTCAGAAATGTTGTGAAATAAAATGTGTAAATCATTTGGATTAGTTTGTATGTAGGGTGGGTGAATATATAATTTCAGTCTAACCAATTAAAAAAGTCCTGGTGGACAAATAGATCAATAACGTGGCCCATTGAAGTGGGTAACAGAGATTGAACTACATTCAAAATACTTTCAGATGGGAAGCAAAACGGGAAGTGCTACTCTCTGATACATTCAGCATTAGATTTCATAATGCAGAATATTTAATGATCATTTTTTTATCTCTCTTAAATAACTAGAGGTATGAGTGCTCCTTAGGAACGTGCTCTGGTTGGCTCTTTGCACTCCCTAAGTGCTGTCTGTGGTATAACTTTTCATAGTGTCCCAAACAGTCAAATTAGCTTTGAAGCACAGGATGATACAATGGCTGTAAAGAGAATTCTATTTTTGGAACTGAAAACTAGAAGAAAAAGATTCTCCAAACTGATAGTCTTATTGGTTGGAGATGACAATTATAATGTATTTATCACTTGTTCAGCTATTATTAGGGCTACCAGTCCCCTGCTGGAGACGGGGGATCCTACACTCTCACACTCTGCCCACTGCCAGCGCTTACCTGACTGGAGGGTGGAAAATGTGGAGAAATGTGCCTTCCAGGGCATACTCCTGGGTGATGCGGAGCACTCCTGTGCTCCACAGTGGGCTGATTTGGGTCCCAAATAGGCCAAATCAGGCCCATTTGGGGCCTAAATTGGCCCACTATGAAGCCCAGGAGCTCCCCAGGGCCCTTCCAGAAGCACTCCCATGCTCTGCTGTGGGCTGAATCAGGATCATTTGGGGCCAAAATTGGCCCGCTGAAAAGCACAGGAGCACTCCAGGGCCCTGCAAGATGATGTTGGTCCAGCCTGATGGAGCTCCCACACTTCACAGTGGGTCAATTTCAGTCCCAAACAGGCCTGATTAGGCCTGCTGCAGAGTGCAGGAGCATTGCCAGGAAGGCTCTGGAGAGCTCCTGCACTTCACAGCATGCCAATTTGAGCTCAAAAAGGACCAATTTGGCTCCAAACAGGCCAAAATCAGCCCGCTGTAGAGCACGGAAGCACTCCCAGGGGCAGCTCAATGCCCTGCATGATGATGCCACTTCCTTATATGCACCCCTTGTCCAGTTAGTATGAAGTTTCAGACTGGGTTGTCATCAGTATGTGGATGAAACCCAGTTGTATCTGTTGATAGATGGCTGGCCTGGCTCTGCCTCAGATGCCCTAGTTAGAGTCTTGGAGGCCGTGACTGGATGGATGAAGCAGAGTCAACTGAAGTTGAATCCCATTGAGATGGAGGTCCTGTCCTTGGATCATGGGCCATGGGGGTTGGGGATCCAAGTCCCGGGTTTTGATGGGGCACCGCTTGTGCCCGATCCAGCAGTCAGGAGTCTGAGAGAGATGTTGGATACTTCCTTATCAATGGAGGCCCAGGTCACAGCAGTTGCCTGGTCTGCTTTTTTCATCTTCAGCAGGTCAGGCAGCTGGCCCCCTACCTTTCTACCCATGATCTAATGACAGTGGTCCATGCAATGGTCACCTCCAGGTTAGACTACTGTAACTCGATCTATGCATGGCTTCCCTTTGGACTGATCCAGAACTTATAACGGGTCCAGAATGCTGCTGCACACATCCTTACAGGTATTCCATATAAGGTGCTTATCACTGCTATCTTGCAGCAGCTACACTGGCTCCCTGTGGAGTTACAGATAAGATTCAAGGTTTTGGTTTTGATCTATAAAGTCCTTAGGGGATAGGGACCAGCATACTTGTGGAACTGCCTCTCGCTGTATGTACTGCAGATGGTGATTAGATCTGCTGATAAACGCCTACTAGTGGTCCCTGACCCCAGGGAGGCTAGACTGGCCTCGACCAGAGCCAGGGACTTTTCAGTCCTGGCTCCAACCTATTGGTAGACATGTGGGCCTGCCAAGATCTTTTATCCTTTTGGTGGGCCTGCAAGACTGAGTCGTTCCTCCAGGCATATAGTTGAGGGTGGTCCTGTATCCATCTTGGAGCCTTCCTACCGGTCTCTTATCAGGGGGGCAGTATGGTTATCTTGGCTCCTCACACAAATTGTACTAGGGGCAGAAGGATGGCTCTCTCCCTCCCCCTGCTCATGCACTTTTGGCAGTGGTGGGCCTCACTAAACTTTGTTGGAGCTATATTTTTAAGGAAACTGATCTTGCTGTTGTTTTACTGTGATTTTAAAATGTATTGCAACTGTAACCCACCCTAAGTCCACTTACAGGGATAGCGGGCTAGAAGTTTTGATGAATGAATGAATGAATGAATGAATGAATGAATGAATGAATGAATGAATGAATGAATGATGCCATTGCACATCCCAGGAGCATGCCCACGTGCTTTGCAAGGGTGTGAGCACTACAGGAAAGGTGGAGGAGGGCTGATTTCTTATCCCCCACAAGTTGTTGTGGATCTCTAATTGTTTATATATAAACTACTCATTTGGACAGGTAAAAATGCACATAGTATTTCACAAGACAATCTAGCCAAAATATTTGGTTCTCAGATACATACCCTGTAAAAGCACAAGCACTATATACATGAGAGATATAGCACCATTTCACTTAGAGGTGGACTAAGGGCAGACCCAGGCCCCCTTTTGTGACCAAGTATGCCAGCCCTGCCCCCTCTTATGTATGTTTGCAATGTGCGGTGTTTTTATAGGCATTATCCCTGTCACTGAGAGTGATAGAAACTAATGGAGCTTACTTGTTCATGCTGTTGCTGTGCCTACATATGAAGGTACATGTTGGGCCATCACACTCATTCCTGATCATGCAATCTCTCTAAACATGTTGTGTATATATGTCATATATACAGGGGTTATCAATATATTTAATTCTCAGTATGGTCTGTGGACATTTAAATCTGAAGACAGAAGCCATAGACAGACTAGAAAGATCTTTCTATAAACCTGAGAAAAGCCCCATGTTTCCAGAAGAATCTGACCCCCCTCCCCCAAAAACCCCAAAACATTGACGGGTTAACCCCTCCAAAATTATAAGAGTAGTTTTAAGGAATCAATGTCACAGTCGCTGTTGCTAGGCAACCACAATGACAGTATTTCCAGTCTTTCAGCCTTGGTTTCTGTCAGTAAAAGGCAACGAGAACAAACAGGGTCCTTTCCAGGGCTAGTTTGGTCTTTGATGGAGGATCTGGGGGCAGGCTCACCAGCAATCACTAGGTGACTTGCTACCACTCAACCTCCATGATTCACTGAGGCCCCAATGCTTTCTAATCTTCAGCATGAAAACATTGTAGTGCAATGGTTAAGAGTTTCAAAATAGAATCTGGAAGAGTCAAGTTTGAATCCCCAGTCTCCCATAGAAGTTGACGAGGTAACCTTGAGCCAGTCATGCATTGTCAGTGTAATTTACCTCAGAAGGTTGTTGTGAGGATAACATGGAGGAAGGGAGAATGATGTAAGCTGTTTTGAATTGCCATTGTGGAGAAAGGTGTGGTATAAATGAAGTAAATAAATAATAAATATAGCTGAAGATGGGAGGGCTAGATAAAAGGTTAGTTGATGGAAAGGAGAGAAAGAAGCAAGAAAAGAGTTGCCAGGAGGGAGATATGAGAGTTGCCAGGAGATGGGAAAGGGGAGATGGTGTGGGGAAGGTGATATAGAGGAAAGTGAGGTGCTACCCCAACAAGTTCTTGTGGGTTCCCTACTATATCACATAGAGTTTTCCCAGTGAGAGAAGAACTGCTGCTCCATCAGTTCAACAGCCTCTATTATGAGACAGTAAAATGTCTGTGTGTGTGTGTGTGTATCTGGGTGTGTAGGTATGGGTGTGTGCACAGAGGGTCTGTGTTTTGTGGGAATGGGATGAGTAACCTTTCTCTCTCTCTCTCTCTCCCTCCACCTTCATGGCCTCTGCTGCCTCTTCTGAACCTGAAACACTCCTGAAATTTTAGGTGATTAATTTGTGTTATTTTCAGGAATATTCTGGGTCATTTCAGATATCCACAAACCAAAATCAAACAAGGAAGGACAGGAGTAATTTGACCTCAATATTATTGGAGTGAACACCCCAAATTGGCTTGGAAGTGGACCTTTTGCCTGTTTCACATAGTTCTTTGGGCGGATTATAAATAGATCTGGTTCTGATGACTGGTTAGGCTGTATCTACTGTTGGCAGGAATAGTGCGGGTTGCTGTCCCATAGGTAGGGCTATTTGGATGAAGGGCCATTCCCACCTAGCCTATAGCAGCTCAAAGGGGTGGGGAGGGGAATCCTTTGTGCTGAGAAGCTTGAGCAGCATATGGAGGGAGAAAAATGAGCCATAACAATTCACAGTACAATTTGGTTGTGAAGGCTCAGATACATTTGGAGTTAGGGTAGGGTTGCCCACCATGTTGGTATCTATTAAGAGGATAACTGTTAACAGCAACCTGTACTTAAAAGTAGGTAATTGATACTTTAGTGATGTAGATCAGCTAAGAATAAATCCAGTATGGCTCATATATTGGTGTTTCTAGTCCTCCTTTGGGAATAGGGCCGTGGGGGGTGGGGGGTGGGGATTGGATAGAGATGTCTTCATGAAAAATAAGGAACAGTTCATGTCCATGGAAGGATTCTTCCTCCAGCTGCCATTTTGGCAGACATGCATATTACTGAAAGCAACAGACATATTCATTGTTGCTCCTGTTCTAAGAAGGAATTGCCTTTCTTTTTTTTTCTTTTTTTAAAAAATATTTTTATTGTTTTTCACATATATATACAAAAGACATGAGACAGTTATCATTATGCTTGCCTATATCCATTATCTGGTTCTTCACCTCCTGTATTTCATCCTACTACATTATTAACTGTGAATTCTATTGTATCATATACTATTACCCTTAGTATTATATTACATTTAATCATTATATTTATTTGTCATCCATTTGTAGAAGGGATCCCATGGTGCGGAAAAATCTTCTTCCATTTGCCCTTTCATTAACAAAGTTAATTTGTCCATTTCCACAGTTTCCATTACTTTCACTATTAACTCTTCTTGTTGTGGAATTCTTTGTTGTTTCCAGTAAGTCACTAATAAAATTCTAGCCGGTGTTACTATATGGATTGTCAAATGTCTTTGCTCCTTGCTCATATCCAGCATACAAGGAAGGAAGGAATTGCCTTTCATAGGATCTTCTCTGGAGCTTGTTTCTTTGGTTGAATTTCCATCTCTGTAGTCCTCTTTGCCATTTGATTTTCACAGCTATTAGAGCAATGGAGGGCTTCAGATATGTAGAGAAATGCAGTGGTAGAAAATATGGGAGAAAGAAAACTTGGTAACATTTTCTGTCTCTGAATTATGAACTCATAATTCAATTATGAACTCATAATTTCATAAGATCTTCTCTGGGGCTTGTTTCTTTGGTTGAAGTTAAATCTCTGTAGTCCTCTTTGCCATTTGATTTTCACAGCTATCAGAGCAATGAAGGGCTTCAGATATGTAGAGAAATGCAGTGGTAGAAAATATGGGAGAAAGAAAACCTGGTAACATTTTCTGTCTCTGAATTATGAACTCAGCTGCCCAGCTGCTGAGATACCAAATGTGGTAACTTCATATTTTGGAAAAAGATAAGACTTTGAGAGATGATGTCATGATTTTGGTGTACCCATTGGGGCAGGAAATAAAGGACAGTACCTGTCTAATAGGTTCTGCAAAGTGTTTTCGCTCGTATGTTTAACCAAATAGTTTACACTCCAGGTTTTCCAGCTGCAAGAAATTTGGCAGCATGGAAAAGTGAAAATAGCTGGAAATGACATCTGTCTGTCAGTCGTAATTAAATCAAAATGTGCAAAGTTTCTGAGCTCTATCTGCTCTTTTTAAAATGTTGATGAGCAATAAAGCCTCTGATTAAATTTTAAGCAAAGGGAAATGGTCCAGTTTCCTGGTACAGAGAAGTTAATGAAGTGCAGTGTGTGCAATTATGTATGCAGTGTTACTGTGCTACAAGGGAAACAATTGGGCCTAGTACCAACTGTACAGCCGGCATGCACAACAAACAGCCAGTGCCGATTCATTGTCTTTCACCAACAGAAAGTGGATTTCTGGGACGAATTCCATGCTTACCTCCAGCCACAGAACATCTCTTCCAGTCACAGAAGAATGGGAACATGTGGCTTTGATTTAAGCTTGGAAGATAAAAAGCAATCACTCATGAATATAGTCCCTTTCATATTTCAAAAGCACATACAGCCTTCCCATTGTATATCAGATACACAGTATAAAGTATTCTCATCTTTGCTTCTACCTTGGTGAACTTTTTAGATTGAACACATTGCATCTTTCCTGGGCTTCTAATGATTGCCCTAGTATATATTGTAGAATAAAGAGATCAATGGCAATATCTACATCTACCTGAGTTTGTGAGGCTTTACATTGTTGTACATAAATATACTATGGTCATTGGACATGAGCAATATACACTGCTTGGTTCCAGTCATGAAAATAAATTCTCACTGGACTAAAAGATCATTGCCAATTAGCCCTCTTGCTTTTGCTGCCATTGCAAATGAGGCATTCACGTCAGTCCTAAACTATTCAATTTTCAAGTATCTTCCACTGACCAGAAAGAAGTAGCTTTCAATGACAGCTTTCCCAGCTACACACGTTTATACACTGAATCTTGTGTAAATGCATCCCAAAATGGCACATCCACATCCACAATAATAATGACTTCTCCAGAGATTACTCTCACAGAATGATTGTTATGTCATCCTGTCCTCATGGGATTGCTCCACTTGGAATAAATCTTCTCATAACAATTTCCTGCAGAAAAAAGAGAGAAAATCCATTGCATATGTCATGCCAGATATAATTTCTGTGACCAGAAGAAACAACTCTTTCTGTGGTTTTCATACAATAAATACATTAGTTTTTGCTTCTGATAATGATGTGGACTGGAAATAAATAAATGACACTAATTAGAGATGGGCATGAACCGGAAAAAAAATGAATCATGTGGTTCATGATTCGTCTCATTTCACGAACCACGAACTTTCACGAACCTGCCCTGGTTCGCGAACTGGTTCGTTTGGTTCATGAAAACGTCACATCCAGGTCAGCATATCATCACTTCTGGGTCAGAAGAAGGTAACTTCATGGTTAGCAGAAGGCCACTTCTGGGTCAGCAGAAGATCTGCAGGAAGTCCATCCTCTGTTGCCTAGGAAACTGATTGATCAGCACCAGGCTGTCTGCAGTGACAACCCAAAAAATGAACCAAATGAACCAGCCTAAAGTTCGTGGTGGTTCGTTAGAAATGGGCTCTGATGAACTGCCGGTTCACGAACCACGAACTGGCCTGGTTCGTCACAATCTTTAGTTTGTGTTTTGGTTTGTGTCCGTCTCTATCACTAATGATTACCATCTTGCCTAGTTCCTGTACTTTTCACAGAACCCTTGTCTTCTTTTGTAATTAGGGGCTCCTTTCAGGCATTTTTTTTCCTTTTTGTTATGAATGAATTGTAAACATCGTTCCCTGGCTCTTTGCAGTGCCATGGCACTTCAAGAGTAATGAATAAGCTTATTACTGCTTTACTATGCAAGAAACAGGTTAATTCTTTGTCAAATCTCTATGCATACTCCCCCTTCTTCCTTGTTCCAGTATGATGGCACTTTCTGCTCTACAGACTCACAGCCAGCCAGTGATGTATATGCAGAAGTTGGGAGATGGCCCATGTAGGCCTTCAGATCTTGTCATCTCAGAAAGAAGCTTACAACAGTGACTCATGCTCTGAACTTACATGAAACTAACAATCATAAAACAAGGACAACAATCAAAAATATCTTCAGTTTTCAAGCTCTAAAGGTGTTTTTGAAGCAAAACCATCTCATTCCAAAAACATTTGCAGCTTTCCCTTTATTAGGTAGAACTTTGTAGTGAAGGTGACATTCATATTGCGCCTTTCATCCTTTCAATCTCAGAGGACATTAAAGGACTTTGAAAGGAACTGCAGCCACTCTGGGATGTTACATGACAGCTCTTTTAATAGCATATAACACAGTGATGCAGCAATTAGAGCATACAGCAGTGAAACATACTGGATCTTATTAAAATTGCAGGAAGAATTTCACTCTGCGAGATGCAAATTATCCAAATATGGTCATAAGTCAGAACATCAGCATAAAAAGGCCATGAGGGAGACAGAAAGCTTTAATTACCTCAAATTATCAAGACTTGTTTTAGGTTAATCAGATACTACTGTTAATAATATAGTAATAAGTATCTATCTACTGTTCAGACCATTAAGCCAATCTAATCTTCTCATATAGTGAAACAGGAAAATGTTACTGAAAAGTCTAGCTACTAATTATAACTATATAAATAACAAAAACAACAACAACAGTGTGCTTATATATCGCCCTTCCAGTTAGATTAGTGCAACATTCAGAGCAGTGAACGAAGTCAGTATTATTATCCCCACAATATAGCTGGGGAGCTAGGGCTTAGAAGAGTGGATTACAGAATCACAGAATCACAGAGTTGGAAGGAGCTATACAGACCTTCTAGTCCAATCCCCTGCCCAATGCAGGAAGAGCCTAAAGCATCTCTGACAAATATTCATCCAGAATATTCATCCAGTTCAGTTTACCCAAGACCACCTGTAGAGTTCGTAGCAGTAGTGAGAGCCAAACTAGCAGAGTGCTGATTTGCATCCCAGCCACTTAACTGCTATGCTGCAGCAGCTTTCTATATATCCTAATACCCTATGTGGACCATAATATTTTCTGCTGATGAGCTGTGGTAATAACTAGGGATGTGCGCTTCGGGTTTCTGAAACCCGAATCAACCCCGAATCAACCCCAATTTGGGTTGATCTGTGATTCCTGAATCGGCCCCAGCAGAGCTTGCCCGATTCGGGAAACCCAAAGCAGAGCAATCCAAAGTGATTCGGGTTGATTTGGGTTGCTCTGTGAAGCCTTTTTCCCTTGCCGTGACAAGAGGAAAAAAGCTTCAAAGAGCTCTCTTCCCGCGGCTTTCAATTGATGGGAGGGGAAAGAGGGGAGTGAAAGAGGCAGGAGAGGGAGGGGGAGAGGGGGTGATCAGGGAAGGGAGATTGGCTGAGAGAAAGAGCCAGTCCGTCGCTGCAGCAGCAAGCAGCTCTTCCCTTCCCAATTGGGGATTCTCTGGGAGGACAATATTTTTTTTAAAAAAATGTTTCAAGGTGGGACTGTGATTTGGATGTGCTATTAATGCTGTTCCCTGAAATCCAAGAAATGAAATTTTTAAAAATTATTTTTGGATTGTGATTCTCTGGTGTGATGTTAGAATTTGTTTCAAGGTCGGGGACTGTATGTTGTGATTTGAATGTGTTATTAATGCTGTTCCCAGAAATCCAAGAAATGAAATTTAAAAAAAATATTTTTGGTGTGTTTTTAGTTCTGTTTTTAGAGTGTTTTTTATTCTCTGGTGTGATGGTGGGGGCTGATTTAATCTAGGACTGTACATTGTGATTTAACAGTGATGTGATGTTTTTAATTTATTGCTGTTACCAAGAAATATTTTTTAAATTGATTTGTGTGTGTGTGTGAATCTCTGTTGCAATGGTTGACCCCATAGGGAAGCATGGAGAGTGGCAGGGCAGCCAGCTCTAGGGGTGCTGGGGAATTTGGAGGAGTTTGTCTTTGGTTTTGTTAGGCTGTTGCGGGGGGGCAATTGAGGGGTTTCTGCCTGTGGCCATGGATGCCACATTCCATCTGTTTCTATTGTGGGAGTCTGGATTTTCCCACCATAGAAATTTGGGTGGCTGGGTTGGTGATCAACTTTTTTGAGGAATCATTACATGGCCTCTCAAAGTCCAATCTCCCTGATGCTTGGGTGATCTCCAGAGGGCAGGTAGGAGTAGGTTCCCTGCAAGTTTGGTACATTTTGCTTGTAAAATGCCACTCCCAGCCTTCTAGAACAGCCCACAAGTTTTCAACACATGGTTCAGTTTGGTTTGGGTTGAATTCAGTGGATGATTCTCTGGAGTGAAATTGATGCACTTTCATCAGTTTGGCTGCACTGAGGGAAGTTGTTCAATAGTATACTTCCAGTTGCTTACTCACTTGCTTCATATGGTTTTGTTGTGTATTTTTAGTCAATTTTTTCTTGTTGTGATTCTCTGGTGTGAAGTTAGTTCTCATAGGGAATAATGCAGCTAGGGGATCTTCTTTGGGGGGCCATAACATGGCTCCCCAAATCCAATATCTCTAAACTTGGGTAGCCATGGGAGAAGAGTTGGGAGAGGGTCCCCTGCAGGTTTGGTGCATTTTGCTTGCAAAATGCCACCCTCAGCCTCCTGGGAACCTTCCCCCCGATTTTTCCCTTAGGAAACACTGGAGATAGGCGGCTGGGGGAAACTTGGGGGGGCATAACATGGCCCCACAACGTCCAATCTCCATTAAACTTGGGAGGCCATGAGAGGAGGGTTGACAGAGGGTCCCCTGAAAATTTGGTGTTATTAGGGAAGAAAATGACCCCCAGGCCCCCGGTTAGCCCAAGCAGGGTTTCCTATTGGAAACAATGGCTGAATTTTCCCTAATATTCCCGAATCGGTTTAAATACCAAAACCTGAAGTGGCTTGCTGCTTCAGGTTTTGGGTTTACCTGAATATTTTTCCTGTTCTGGGTAAACCAGAAGTAGGAAATCCAAATCTTTTGGGGTTGCACACCCCTAGTAATAACTGTCAATCCTGGCATCCTTGCCTGTCATGTTCCTTCTTTTTCACAGATGTTCTGTTAATACTGGATTTTGCTCAGTGATGGGGTGAAAAAAGCATACCAGCAGAATCTGCAGGTGCAGCTCAAATGTCACTGGTTCAAAATGTTGGATAGCATGACAATTCTGCCATATTTTCCATTTTGGGATCCAATGTGCAGTTAGGTGGTAGTTGGCTGTAATGGGCATCAGAGACTGACAGTTTCAACAGTTATTGAGCCTTTTGGATATGGTATGATGATAAAAGATAAAAATTGAAGCAGTTCAGCATTGTCTTGTATGTGCTAAAAGAATAACAGTAATAGAAACTAAGCCCTGGCTGATCATTTGATTGGTTAAAAAATATGTGGGCAACTGACCAGTAGTATTGTCAAATAATTGTCAAACAAGTATTAATATTGTATTGTCGAAGGCTTTCACGGCCAGAGAACGATGGTTGTTGTGGGTTTTCCGGGCTGTACTGCCGTGGTCTTGGCATTGTAGTTCCTGACGTTTCGCCAGCAGCTGTGGCTGGCATCTTCAGAGGTGTAGCACCAAAAGACAGAGATCTCTCAGTGTCACAGTGTGGAAAAGATGTTGGCAGGTCATTTGTATCTACTCAGGAGGGGTGGGGTTGAGCTGAGTCATCCTGTAAGAGTTTCCCAGGGTGTGGAATGCTAATGGCGGGAGGCTTCACTGTATCCTGAGGAGGTTCTTTTGCATATGGATTGGTGCTTGATGTGCTAATCTTCTCTGCAGGGCTATTGTCAAGTATAGAGTGTTTTGTTAGCCTGGTGTTTTTCAGAACTGGAAACCATGCTCTGTTCATTCTTAAGGTTCTTCTTTCCTGTTGAAGTTTTGCTTATGCTTGTGAATTTCAATGGCGCTTCCCTGTGCAGTCTGACAAAGTAGTTGGAAGTGTTGTCCAGTATTTTGGTGTCCTGGAATAAGATACTGTGCCCTGTTTGAGTTAGGCTATGTTCAGCCACTGCTGATTTTTCAGGTTGTCCAAGTCTGCAGTGTCTTTCATGTTCTTTTATTCTTGTCTGGATGCTACGCTTTGTGGTCCCGATGTAAACTTGTCCACAGCTGCAGGAACAATGTTCTAGCTAAAACTAGAAGCTTTAAAAACATGATCAAGAAACCACTGAAAAAAACAAGCCAAAGAATGATTTAACAAATTGCTTAGGAAATTTTTTTAAAAGTCTTCATTTGGCATTTGGTAGAAGATCTTTTTTTAAAAAAAGAATTTTATTTAAAGAAAAGAAAATATAGTAAAGTGAGTACATAGTATAAAAGTCATGCAGCTTCTAAATTAAACATTAAATTGAAAGTTATACAATCTTATACAACCAATAAGTATATAAACAGTACAGTTATAAAAATCTTGGAAATAAAACAAGCAATATATTTAAGTTTCTTTAACCTAGTAAACTAATTATTACATATTTGGCTTCCCTGAGCCTAGATACATAACGTTTCTTCTCTCTCCTTCCCTCCCTCCCTCTAGGCTTCTATATCAATTAGTTTAGCCTAAGTAATCAAAGAAATCCTTCCACTTTTAGGTAGAAAATAGATCTGACACCAGGCAAATTTCTGTGGAGAAGTTTCAGTGTTTCATCAAGGCTACAGGAAAAACCCTCCTATTGCTCATCAACCACCTTGCCAAGTGGGGCCATATGGACTGGGGTGCCTGAAATTAATCTTCCTTGTCAGACAAAATAGTAAAAAGTCCAGTAGCACCTTTAAGACTAACCAACGTTATTGAGGCATAAGCTTTCGCGAACCATAGCTCTCTTCATCAGATGCATGACGAAGAGAGCTGTGGTTCTTGAAAGCTTATGCCTCAATAAAGTTGGTTAGTCTTAAAAGTGCTACTGGACTTTTTACTATTTTGCAGCTACAGAATAACATGGCTAACTTCTCTGGATCTATTGTCAGACAAGTTCATATTGGAGGAGGTGATCCTTCAAATACCTGAGTCCAGTCCATTTGAATTGTATCCATAAGTGAACTGGCACTCAGTGAACATCATGTAAAACTGTGTTTTGAATAAACAGAGTTTTTAAAGGCAGACTCATATAGAGTGCATTGCCGCAGTGTAACTTGAATTACTATTTATCTGAAACATTTGTGGCTGCCTTTCTAGATACCCACTTAAGGTGGCTTACAAGTTTTAATTTAAAGCTGTCAGACTAAAATGGGATGTAATCAGACCACAGCTTAGGGTGCTCGGGTACCTGCTGGTGGCAGGCAAACTTCTGGTGGTTTGCCCCCCCCCCCAGCAATTCACAAGAAGTTGCAAACCACCTAGTGATCACCCACCACTAGCAGGCAACCCGGGGCAAATATGTGGTGCGCCACTCTCAGCCAGGCACAAGGACATCACTTCCAGGGGTGACACAATCGCATTATCCACAGAAGTGTCCCCATGCTTCATGCAGGGCCAATTTCAGTCCCAAACACACTGATTCTTACAGAAGGAGAAAAAGACCAGTAAGTACTAGGTCCCCATCCCACCAGTTGCCAGTGGGGCCAGGAGAGTCCCAAACTATTAACCTGCTCTTTAAGGGGGAAAGAAAACCCATCTTAAACAAGTTGGATCTGAGTAGACTTACTTACTACTATCAGTCAACAGCACTTCATCCTCATCCAGCTTGAATTTCAGTTTGTTGAGCCTTATTCAAGCCATTAACACAACCTGTCACTAGTTCATAATGTCCACTGTTTTCACCTAACTCAGCTGAAAATGGCAAATAGAGTTAACAACAACAACAACAACAACAACAACAACAACAACAACAACATTAGATTTATATACTGCCGTTCAAGACAACTGAATGCCCACTCAGAGTGGTTGACAAAGTATGTTATTACTATCCCCACAACAAAACACCCTGTGAGTTGGGTGGGGCTGAGAGAACTCCTAGAAGCTGTGACTGACCCAAGGTCACCCCACTGGCTTCAAGTGGAGGAGTGGGGAATCAAACCCAGTTCTCCAGATTAGAATCCTGCTCTCTTAACCACTACACCAAACTGGCTCTCTTGGGTGTCATTAATGTTCAAAAGTAGTTTCAGGGAAGTAGCCATGCTGGTCTGTAGTAAGAGAACAAGATTTGGGTCCAGTGTCCCCTTAAAAACCAACTAGATTTCCAGGGTATGAGATCTTGAGAGTCAAAGCTCCCTTTGTCAGATCCATGTATATTAATTAATTAAATTAAAAGGCACAAGGAACAAAATGGACCACTGAGGGACCAAGCACTACTAAAATGAAATGGACCAGTCATTATCCAACACTATCTTCTAGAGCCATTCAACCAGATAGGAACTGGACCACCAGCATATGGTGCCTCCAATACCCTCTCGCTCAACTGGTCTAAAGTGATTGATGGTATCAAAACACATTAAGAGTCTTGGAGGCATGATTGCTAACCTCCAGGTGGAGCCTGGAGATCTCCCAGAATTATGACTGATCTCCAGACTGCACAGATCAGTTTCCCTGGAGAAAATGGCTGCTTTAGAGGGTGGACGGTATGGCATTATAACACACTGAGGTCCCTTCCCTCCTCAAATGCACCCTCCCTAGACTCTAACCTCAAATCTCCAGGAATTTTCTAATATGAATTTGGCGACCCTACTTGGGAAATGTCTGTTTTTCTCAGCACAAGGTCCATTAGTAATACCATCAGTATAATATTCTCAAACCACATTAGCCTGGACTACACATCAAGCAGAATCCTGAAGACTGTACCACAGCAGTTGGGCATTGCCATTCTTTAAACTATCGCATAAAAAACAAATTACACATCACATTAAAAGTTAACACATCAGGGAGAACTGTCCTAATCCATCTTGTTATCTTCTATCCAGCTTTTCTAGCTGATGGGAAGCTCAGTTAATTCAAACAACTTAGGAGGACACTATCAATTCATTTGCTTCATGCATAGACTGTGCTTCTGTTCCATGCTTGATTCCACAATATTCCACAACTCCAGAAAAAAGACACGTTCAGGAATGTAGTAGGACTATAGCTAAAGGTTCTTCAGTTCTCTTCTATCATTGGGTGTAGAACAAATGAACTAAAGCTGTGACATGATAGTATGTGACTCAATGAACATCTAATCCAATACTTATTTCCAGATTGCCTAGTGAGAACAGCCCAAAGCAATGGAAAAGCCATTTGCATATAGTTCACCATCTGCTCTCAATCAAACCGGGGGGAAAGCTGGAACTTTTTGCCTCACTTGTGGCTGCCATCTTGGCCCTCTGTTTTGGTAGGACAATGGGACAGAAATACCTTGGGTTGTAAAAACCTGGTACAAATGCATATTAATTATCTCTTCAACTGCCAAAATTGCCTTTTGGATGCCTCTTTATTTTGTTGACAGGATCAGTGCACCTGTTCACTATTGCTATTGGCTGGAGGCCACTGCCTAGGTATTCCCAGTCATTGAGCATCAGCAGCCACCATCTTACCACAGCTGGGACTCCAAATGGCACCTCATACACTGACAGCTGCTCTGCATCCAAACCAATGAGCATGTCAAAACTTTGGGACATTTTCTGGCTTCCCGCTTTGTTCCCTGAGCAGGTTGTGGTTCACATATTTGCAAACTGAGGGACAGAAATTATACTGTCACTTATGTTATAGGGTGCTGTGAACCACAGCAAAATGTCATACAGAGAATGTGAAAACAAATTCTCAGTACCAAAGTTGCAAGGACGGAGTCCCAGTACTAGGATACAGTAAGAAATCTTTGCTGTCACTAAAGCCAACAAGAACTAGGCTTCATGGATGATTAGTCGCTGAAAATCTATTATCACCAGTCCTATTGTAGCAATTTTCTCATTCAAATGAAGGTCATATATTGATTATGCTTATTGGCCTTTCCTATGAACAAAGACAGCCCTGTGCATATTTGTGACCCACCAAGCCAAACTCATATACTACATCAGTGTCAGAGGGAGGCAGCTCCACCTCTGCATTCATCTACTCCATAGGAACACCTAGCAATGGACAGCCATGCCCAGGTGCTGCTGAGGAAGGCAGCGGGACCAAGAGCTGTGAGGAAAGAAGCTTAAGCAAGGTCATGATGACCAGAGGTGCACCAGCAGTGATCTCAAAGCCTTGCAGGCCCAACACACACCTTAGAAGGGAGTAGGGTTGCCAGCTCCTGGTTGGGAAATTCCTGGAGATTTGGGGGTGGATCCTAGAGTGGGTATGGTTTGGGGAGGGGAGGAACTTCAGCTGGCTATAATGCCATAGAGTCCACCTTCCAAGGCAGCCATTTTCTCCAGGGGTACTGATATCTGTCACCTAGAGATCAGTTGTAATTCCGGGAGTTCTCCAGTCACCACCTGGAGGCTGGCAACCCTAGAAGAGAGGCAGGGCTCAAGTTGCAAGCCGCAGCTGAGAACAGGCCAGAGGAGGATGCCAGCAGCAGCTGGGACCTCCTGGGACCTGTGTAGGCAGGCACAGAAGCTTTTTAAAACCTCTGAGGAGGGTGTGGAGGGAGAAGAAAAGTTCCAGCCAGAGAGGCCATTAGCCAAATTCTCTTTATTCACCTTCATCCCACCCATGAAGAGAGATCATTGTGGAAGCCCATGGAAAGTCCTAGGGTTCCCAGTTGCCCACTGGTGGCAGGCAAACTCTTGGGGATTTGCACCCTTGCCCCCCAATCTGCCAGTAATCAGTGGGAGGTGGCAAGCCCCCCAGAAGTTGCCTGCCACTGGCAGGCACCTCAGGAACATGTGCAGTGTGCATGCTCCTAGGGGGCGTGATGATGTCACTCCAGGAAGTGACGTTGTTGTGCTGGCTGCAGGAATACTCCCACACTTCATTTGGGCTGATTTTGGCCCCGAGCAGGCTGAATCAGGCTTGCACGGAGCATGGGAGCACTACTTTGGCTGGCACGACAAGTCACTTCCAGCCAGGAGTGACATCATTGCACAGGTGTCAGAGCACGCATGTGCAAGGACAAACCATGCTGCCAGCACAATGTAAGTGCCAGGTCCCCCCTGCTCAGGCCAGGATGGTGTAGGGACCTGGCAACATTAGTAAGCCCACCTCCATACAATCCTTTATTAGGCAAGCCCAGGGTGGGGCAGGCAGGCAAGAAGTGTCAGATTATTCCCAAGGGTCTTTGAGAGGGGTAGCTGAAATACCCCCCTCCTCTCTAGATTCTAAATCATATCGCTAGCTGGACTAAGAAAAGTGGATGCATAGACCTGGCACAACCAGTCATGTGTAGTAATTTCCAGGAGATCAGTACATCTCATTTTTTTAACCTGCCTGGAGTTTGTGAGTCAAACACCCAGTAGCCTGGTAGGCTCTGTGTCAGATTCACAAACACTCCAGTTGCCATACTGAGAAGCCAGTGTACACATTACAGCTGACATGTGAATACAACTTAAAATAACTTAATGTGATTATACCTTCATAGTAAAGCTAATACAGAGTTGAGTAGGCCCCCAAGTCCACAGAACTGTATGCAATGCTGTCTTACCTCCTTCTTACTCATCTCCTTTTATATGGGAGCCTTACTATGGTTCTATGCTGTTCCAATATACCATATAAATGTATAAATATAAAATTGTATTGGCTGTAGATCAACATATTTCTGTGAAGTACCAGCTTGTTAATTAATCTTTAGAATGATAAAGGTCTTTTCAGTATTAGATTTTTCCTATGGGGAAATAGTCTTTGGGTAAGAAAAGGTGTACATTCTCTACTGTCTGAAGATCAGTGCAAGTGTTATTTTTTGCTGTTATTTTTTGCTGTTAGTTCACTGACCAGGAAGGCATTGCTGGTCTCAGTTTGGCCAGTCAATTGTGCCATCTTTTAAATAGCATGGAGGACTTTGGATTTCCTTCACACAGATAATCACTGCATAGCACATATGAAGCAACACTAAGGCAAAAAATAATTTCAGGGACACACATACCAAGATGCTTTTCAGTAGGGATGTGCAATTTGGGTTCAGTATCCAGTAAAAATTACCGAATTTTACCTAATTTAGTAAAATTCAGTATTACCAAACTTAAATCTGTATTACTGAATTAATTTGTTAATACCAAATTTTAATTTACCGTATTTATTCAGTAAAATTCGGGAAGCACGGCAGCACTGTTCCTGGCTGTTCCTTTACTAAGGGACAGCAAAGAAACACTGCTTCCCACCTTTTTTTACCAGATTGGAGAGGGGAGAAGAGAAAGGGAATAAGTCAGAGATAGAAGGAGGAAGGGGGAGGGGAGAAGGGAGAGGGGAGAGGGGAATGAGCGGCCGATCCTTGCAGCAACTCTCCTTCTCTGGCCAATAGGAGTCTCAAGAAGGAGAGTGCCTTTTTAAAACTGCTGCAAGGATCGGCCAGGTTAGGAGGCTTGCCTCAGTCAGCCTCCATTTTGTTCTGGCCTGGAGATTGAGAGACCCTGCCTACTTGCTGCTGCTAGCTGTTGGCTTTCTTTCCTGGCCTGCAATAATAATAACAACAACAACATTCAATTTATATACCACCCTTCAGGGCAACTTAAAACTTTGGACTGTGACTGGATCCTGCTGCCCTCTGAGTAGAGTGGATTCCGGCCTGCTGTCTGATTTGAAAGTTGTAGACTCACTGGTTTTTTTCTCTTTGGGGGGAGGAGGTTGGCCTGGTATCTGGAGGGATAAGGGTGGGGGAAAGGATTTTTTGTTTGCATTTTAAAAACTGCTTTTTTGCTGTTTGTATGGGAGCTTTGGTTGGGCTTTTGTGTACAGGGGCTTTAGTTTCTGGCTTTTGAAGTTGGTTATATTTACTGTTTATTTTGCTACTTGTTCTTCTGGGGGGTTGTTTTATCCAGTTGTGGGTAATTTGTTTGGAGTTTTATAATTCCTGTTAATTTTATTAAATACACTTGTTCATCTGCGGGGTGCGGGGGGAGTCCTCTGTTGTTGGACTTTCTTTACAAAAGTTTGTTCGGCCGTTTTTTTTGCTGGGTCCTGTTTTCTGTTGGCATAGAAGTTTGGTTTGGTCAGCTGTTCAATTGATGTTGGTTGTTCTTCTGGAGGGGTGTTTGTTGGGGTGCTTGGTTCACCCTAGTCTTGTTTGGGTGTACTTTTTGGGTATCCTGAGAGCGTTGTGAAGTGTGAACTTTTTAAAGGTTTTTTTAAGACAGGCTAGTTTTAGGTTTTCCCAATAGGGAATAATAGAGATTGGGGGGGGGCATAATATAGCCTCCCATAGTTCACTCTTCATGAAAGTTGGGGGGGGTGATAAAGGAAAGTTTGGTCTGCTGCAAATGTGATGAATTTTGCTTGCAAAATGCCACCCCTAGATAGCCTCCACAGTTTTCCCCATAGAGAGCAATGGAGATTGGAGGTAGCTGGGTGCCCCTTCATGGGGGGGGGCATAAAATGCCCTCCAGGGTCCAATCTTTATGAAAATTATGAAGTCATTAGAGGAGCACGTCCTCTCCTAATATGGTCAAATTTGGCTAAAACTGGGGGGGGGGGGGGGAACCAGGCCACTAGAAATTTCTGAAATGAGTTTTCAATAGGAAACAATGGCTGAATTCTACCAAATTTGCTCTGTATTGCCAAACCAAATTGGAGAATGAATTTGGTATTCCCCGAATTCTGAATTTTTTTCCAGTTCAATTGAACCAAATCAACCGAATTTTTTCCTGTCCACATCCCTAGCTTTGAGTATTTATGCTTCAGCAAATGCTATAGGAAAAAAGAAAATCTCAAAGCCAATGTAGTTCATATCCTGCTGACAGAAAATAATCTGCAGCATTTGGTTAAGACTCTATGCTAAAATGGGGCTGTTGAGGATGAAGGTAAAAGAACATCCTACAGACTTTGCATGTCTTTATGAGTACTACAGAAAATCAGCTGTAGGTCACAAAATGCAACATGGATGCTAAAAGCTGTTTCCTCCCATAATACACATTGGCAGGTCATTCTTTCCCTCTTGGTGATGTAGTGGCACACTGCAAAATGGAAGTGAAATCCCAATTAGCTTTAGGGATAGAATACAGCAGTGTGTGTATGTGTGCGTGTGTGCGCGTGCATGCATACACTCAGAGCAGGGCAGTCTTTTTTCATTTAAGACAATGCAACAGCTAGTGGCATTATCATCATCATCTTTGTCGTCGTCGTCATCATCATCATCATCATCATTATTACATAGTAGGAGAAAATAGAAATGGAACTGGAGTTCCTTGCACCAAAGACAGGAACTTAAAAGTGTACTAGACGGGACTGAGGGGAGGCATGATGTGACATGAAATGATCCTATTATCATCCGTTTATAGATAGATTATATTAGAAGAATTGCCTTTACTTTACTCTGTGTTTGGCTTTTGTAGAGGAGTATTAGCCTTTTGCAGTCCCTGAATAAATGAGAAAAGAAATGATCCCCGAGGGACAAAAGAGTAGTTTCAGAATTAATTCTTGGGAACTAGAAATGCAAATCAGCTCTTTGTTCAGAGGTCTGGATCAATGCTCTGCTAGATATTGCCAAATGTGGAAGCTTTTTTAGTTTTCAGCTGGGAAAAGAAAAGAAGGCACTAGGAGGTTGATTGGAGTTTGATACAGGATGAGTCGCTTCTGTAGGTCTGCTGCCCTTCTGCTATAATGTGCCCTCTGTTACAATTGAAACTGAGGAAGGGCCAGGATAGACATGTTCCTCCTAATAAACTTGATCCTGCAACTATGACTAATGCAAATTTTCTTTTGAATTGAAAGACACTGATCAAAAGTTTTATAAGAGTCTGCTTAGGAACCAGATGGGTGCAATATGGTTTTCATTCAAGATGAATAACGCCAGATTGTGTATATTGCTTTGATCAAGATCTAAACTTTTTCCTTTACAAAGAAGAGAAACTGGCTTTCCTTGGACAGAAAAAAAAAATGGCACGAGCCATCGAATGACTAACTTGCATTCACATAGGATGAGAGGAGGAAAAAGGCTGTGGAGTGTATATGGAGTTCTCTGCTCTATAAATTTAATGATCCAGAGGAGTTAGCCATGTTAGTCTGTAGTAGCAAAATCAAAAAGAGTCCAGTAGCACCTTTAAGACTAACCAATTTTATTGTAGCATAAGCTTTCGAGAATCACAGTTCTCTTCGTCAGATGCATCTCTGACGAAGAAAACTGTGATTCTCGAAAGCTTATGCTACAATAAAATTGGTTAGTCTTAAAGGTGCTACTGGACTCTTTTTGATAAATTTAATGATTGAACAAATGTAGTATAGGGGATAAACTACAAGACAATAAGTTCTGAGTTAAATTTTTTCATCATCTATGAACCCACTGTACACCCTTAGGAAAATTACAATCTTACTATATAATTGAGTAAGCGTGTTTCAGACAACTCACTTTATGCCCTGGTGCACCACCAGAGGGTGCTGCCACAGAGGAAAACCCAGGCAACTCACCATATCGCTCCAGAAAACAAGCCATAGTGGGAAGCCCGGGCAGGGAACAGGAGCGGAGCAGATGGCAATGCTCTCCCTGCACCTTAACCCAGCTGGTATTAGGTACGGAAAAAAGAAACCAGCAAGGGCTGATACAGGTAAGATAATAAAAAACAGACCAACGTCACTGTATATCGAACCAATAACAAAAGTTCACAACTTGTACACCATTTATCTGCCTAAGAAATTAGGCATCCATAATTAAGTAACAAAAATAATACCAATGAGGAACTAGACAAAATAATTGGCTCCTTACAATACATTGGAGCCTACACGATGATTGCTATAATTGCTAAAGAAGTCCAGACCGGAGCTTATGATGCACTGTAACTCCTGGTCATGAATATGAAAAGAGTCCATATGATGATGAGGGTTCCCCACAATAGTGGGATGAACAAATAGCCGGTAATTTTCCCAACAGGTTTCCGGGTATCCTCCTGTTTCATAAGTTTCTTGATCATGGGAATTGATCTAGTCTTACATAATTACAAATTACATAAATGCTGAAAACCAAAGAAGTCACCATTTCAAATATCACTCCATCCACAAACTCACTGACATCTATACATCTACACTGCTTTCCTTTGTAACACTGATGTCATAATGCTACCCTAGTTTACAAGTTGCTGTAAAGATTACAGGTGGAGTGTAAGAAAAATATAAATTAACAACCGTACATTTTGCACAGTTAAAGGCAGCTAAGCCCATTGATTTCAGTAGGCTCAGACATGTCCCAACTTCACTGAACCATGCAATGTGTTTTATTATGATAGAAAATATGTCAACTAGTTCCATGAGCAAATATTCAGGTTAAAGAGAGCAAGATGTTTAGGACCAACAAACTCACCTCAAATTCCTGTACTGAACTTCTATAAGTTCTAAAGTTTACTTAGCCTTCTATTAGGGAAGTTTGCTGAGCAACTGTTGGCCAATCACACACACTCAGGTGAACTTACTTCACAGGGTTGTTTTGAGAATAAAATAGAGTAAGGGAGAATTGTTGTTAGCCAGTTTGAGTCCCCATTGGGGAGAAAAATGAGGAATAAATGAAGTAAACAAATACATGAAGTAAATAAATATCATTAGCAGACAGATGCAAATAACCCTGAAACTGCCACTAAAAGAGGGTTTAAGGATCAGAAATATCTTAATTGTTTCAAAAAGCATGTATCTGGAAAGGACTGCTATTCTGCTTCAGTAAGTTTTTTCGGTGGTACCCTAAGCAGAGTTACATCCTTTTGAGTCTATTGAAGTAAATTGACCTAGAAGGGTGTAACTTTGCTTAGGACTACAACGCTTGTAAGAAATGTTGCTGATCAAGGATGGTGATGTTTAGGTACCAGTACTAGACTCAAAATGTTACAACATGTGTCATCACAGTATCAATACAGGGCAAATTTTCTAATAGCCAAAAATGGGATAGCTACATCATAATGATAGATGCTGCAAATTTCACATCGAGCATGTTTGACAATTGAACTTACCTTATTGGACTGTGACCAATGACAATGACATGTTTTCAAAATGTTTGCTGATCAAAACAGATTTAAAGTCATTAACTCCGTTAAGGTCTGCATAGGTCCAAACTACACAATATATCTGCCATATGATCACCAAAGGGACTTGCAGCCATACAACAGTTGCAAGTTTCCTGTGGGAACTCAATTCAGAAGTGCTGCAAGGGCCTGATTTGGATGGGGACCATGTCACAGAGGAAAAAGGGGCATCTGCCTACCTCTCCATGACATTTTGCCAATTTGAAATAACCCTGGAGAGTGTTATTCAGAAGCTGAATGGGCACCGAATGCTCGCACCTGCAGCCTCCCCACAGGCCTTTCCAGGTCCAAAGCCCCCACCCCATGATTCTGATTTGAATTGGGCCTCTGTGGTACTTCTGAATTAAGTTTCCACGGGGAACACAGCTGTTTCATGGTTTAAAGTCCTCATGGCAATCACATTGTAGATGAAATGTGTAGTTTAGCACTTAAATGGGTTTGCCAATCTCCAGGTGTAGCCTGGAGAGCTCCAAAAAGTACAACTGATCTCCAGACTACAGACATCATAAGTTGGCAACCATCCCATGAGACGAACTCCAAACGGTGTTTTTTTAAAAATATATATATACATGACTGATTCATGATTTATTTAACTGTTTATTTAAATAATTGCCTGCCAGGTTGTGGTGCATCAAGGCTTTATAACTAGGGATGTACATCTAGACAGTTCATTTCAGTTCCAGTTCTGGGGGTTACAGAACAAACACATTTCATTACCTGTTTGTTCTGGCTAGGGCAGTGCCTGCTCGGAACTGATCCATTTTGTTTTGTTTTCAGTTCCTGTGTTTTTGCACTTGTGCATATGTTGGCCATGCATGTGCAAATGCATGCTCTTCTTTTCAAGGGTGTGAGGCACTAGGGTACCTAGTGCCTCACCCCCTTGCAACAGCTCCAAAATCACACAGAAAACACAGCCCTCCCTCTAAATCATTGATCCATTGAGTTTGAGAGCCTGAAACAAACAGGTTCTGTGTTTATGGATGCCAAGGGGAAGGCATACATCAAGGCAACTGTTGAGCAGCTGCACATGTACACAGGTCTGCATCATCCCCAAACCTGTTGAACCAGTGAGTTTCTCCTCAAGCACATGAAAATCCGGACAACAATGGACTCAAAGAAGGCCAGTGTAGGTGGCTGGGCACACACAATGATAGGAACCAAGCAGTGCCAGCACAGCATGCAAGCAGGAGAGCACTCCATTGCCAACCAATCCAGCACAGCACAGCAAAATTAAAAAAAAAAATCCTGCTTTAGTGATATGTGTAGCTATGTTACATTCCCTTGTGCTTTCTAGTTTTGTTTCCATGATGAGGTGCCATTGGGGTAAATCCTCCCTAATCTGCTGCAGGAGCCCAGGCCAGAACTCCTAGCTACCATCCTGTCCTTGCACTGCACAAAAGTGCCCAGAATGAGAGAGATAGGGTTTTCCTTCATGGGAAGGGAAGTAGAGGGAGGATGCCCCCCTTTCGCCTGCTTTTTACTAGTAAAAGTGGGAGACTGGACAGGTCATTGGCTGCCATTCTCCCTTTCCAACTAAAACCGTTAACCCAGAGTTGAATGAAAATGAACAAGAGAGTCCCATTGTTATGCCGAGATACAAAAAATCTGACCAGATTAGTCCTTCCACATGGAATACTGATCTGGAAAGACTGGGGGGTACTTGCTTGTGTGAGTGCACTACACACACCTGCTACCTCTCCCTACCTCATGTGCACCATGCACTTCTCATTCCCACCAACGGAGTTAACACTAAGGGCTCAATCTCTCTCCTCTGGAGCCCATTGGTTGCATGTGCAGACCAACTTGCTGTTAAGGAAAACAAGATGCTGCCTGATGCCCCTGACGGCAGGGCCTGCTTGCACTACTTCCATTGGTAATAGAGGTGGGCACAAACATCAATACGAATGAAAAAAACCTATGAACAGCCCAATTGGCTGTTTGCAAGCAAGCAGTTAGTGAGGCAACATTGTAAACGAACAAGTGGTCATCACAAGCCTTGTTCGTTGCATTCGTTCGCTGTTTGTGAAGCCAGACAGCCAGGCACCTTCAATTAATTCCCTTGGCAACAGAGGCAGGGACTGCCTGAACTCTGTCTGCACTCCTTCTGTTGCCCTGGAAACCCCAGTCAAATCCCAGCTTGATAGGCAGGTCTTCCTTCCAAGTGTGGAGCTCCAAATTGGTTACAATTGGTTACATAGGACTAGAGACCAGGGGGGAGGAAGGGGGAGGGGTGGTGTTCTGTAGCCACAGGCACGCCAATCTCATCCCTGCAAACCCTGTTATGCAGTTCTGACTGACAACCACAGACCTCCTGTTTTCACTATGAGACCTCTGGTTATAAAAGGAAGCATGCTCCAAGCTCTGGCTTTCAGTTTCAGTAGGAAGTGTGGTAGGAGAGAGCTGTTGCTAGCATTTTGGGAGAGACAGAGAGAGTGCATTGGAGCTTGAATTTTTTGTGTGTGTGATGGGATAGGGATCTATCTCCTCTGGTTTCAGGGCTGCTGCCAGGCTCTGGGGCCAAGCTCAGTGGGCACCTCGGCTGAGGGCACACATTGATTATTATTAGTGCCTGATCTGGTCAGGTTTCTGGGAGTGCTGGGCAAGGGCTCGACCCCCTCCTTCTGGTCCCAGGGCTGCTGCCAGGCCCTGGGGCCAAGATCAGTGGGCACCTCGGCTGAGGGCTCACATTGATTATTATCAGTGCCTGATCTGGTCAGGTTTCTGGGAGTGCTGGGCTAGGGCTCAACCTCCTCCCTCTGGTTCCAGGGATGCTGTCTGGCTCTGGGGCCAACCTCAGTGGGCACCTCGGCTGAGGGCTCACACTGATTATTATCAGTGCCTGGTCAGGTTTCTGGGCATGGTGGGTGTTCTGGGCTAGGGCTCTACCACCTCCCTCTGGTTCCAGGGCTGCTGCCTGTCTCTGGGGCGAAGCTCAGTGGGCACCTCAGCTAAGGGCTCACACTGATTATATGGCTTGCGCAATGATCTCCTATGAAAATTACTTCTCCAGTGGACCATTTGATGTTCGGGTCATGGCCCCAAAGCCAGCTGCTTCCCAGTACTAGGGGATATTTGGCCACATCACTGACCACATACATTCTCTTCTCCCAGTGATTTCCCATGCCTGTCAGGGTGGGTTCAGTTCTGAAAGGGGCTGGAGTCATACTGGACCCATCCATTTTTTCAAATACCTGATATGGTCAGGTATCTGGGAGTGGTGGTGTTGTGCGCTAGCCCCCCTCAGTTCCCAGGGCTGCTTCCAAGGTCCGATGCCAAGATCAGTGGGTTTCTCGGGTGATGGCTCACAAATGTTTGGGTCTTCCCGGTCCTGCTCTGCAATGTGGCCAGTAACCCTTTGTTCTCCTCTCCCAGACAAGTTTTTGTTCCCTCTTTCAACCTGTCCCTCTCTGGATGGAACCAATACGACCCTTCCCTATGACTTATTCTGCCCATTGCATCCTCTCCCTGACCAGTTCCCAGTCCCTCTTTCAACCTCTCCCTCTATGGATGGAACCACTATGACCCTTCCCAACAATGTCTCCTGCCCATCCAGCCCTTTCCATGAAGGCAGGAAGGTGGGTGTTGTCAGCTGCCACCGCTGTTGGACATGAGGGGCTGCTCAGGAGCTGTTGCACATGTGGTTGTACTGCACAGTGCCCCCTATCCACGGCATCAGCTGTCCCCTCTGAGCAGGGGGGAATGGGTCCCATGACTCCTGTCCTTTCCATGAAGATAGGATGGTGGGTGATATTGGCAGCAGCCTCCTCTTCAACACAGGAGGGTTAGGGTTAGGCCAGTGGGTGATGCTGGGCACATGTGGTTGTACAGCACAGTGTCCTCTATCTAGTGTCCCCTCTGAGCAGGGGAGAATGGGTCCCATGACTCTCATCCTTTCCACGAAGGCAGGAAGGTGGGCGATGTCAGCTGCCACTGCTCTAGCCCCCCCCCTTTATTTTTCAGGGCTGCTCCAAGGTCCAGAGCCAAGCTCAGTGGGTTTCTTGGCTTATGCAATGCAATGCAATGCAGCTAGTAACCATTTCTCCTCCTCTCCCAGACAAGTTTCCTATCCCTCTTTCCACCTCTCCCTCTCTGGATGGAACCAATAAGACCCTTCCCAATGACTTGTCCTGCCCATCCCATTCTTTCTGTAAAAGACACAAGAGACTACCATGGCACTGCTGCTTTTGGGCACGAGGGACTACCACAGCACTGCCATCACCTTTGAGTCTTCCCAGTCCTGCTCTGCAATGCGGTTGGTAACCCTTTGTCCTCCTCTCCCTTACAAGTTCCCTGTCCCTCTTTCAACCTCTCCCTCTGTGGAACCACTACGACCCTTCCCAATGACTTGTCCTGCCCATCCCATCCTCTCCCAGACAAGTTCCCAGTTCCTCTTTCAACCTCTCCCTCTCTAGATGGAACCATTCCACCCTTGCCAATGACCTCTCCCATCCTTTCTGTGAAGGCAGGAAAGTAGGCGATGTCTGCTGCTGCTGCTTTTGGGCATGAGGGACACCTCAGCTGCTGTTGCACATATGGTTGTACAGCATGGTGCCCCCTATCTATGGCACCTGCTGTCTCCTCTTGAGCAGGGGGAATGGGTCCAGCAACTCCCATCCTTTCCACGAGGGCAGGAAGGTGGGCGATGTCAGCTGCTGCCACTCTAGCCCCCCCCCCCCATTACTCGGGGCTGCTCCAAGGTCCAGAACCAAGCTCAGTGAGTTTCTTGGCTGATGGCTCACAAATGTTTGGGTCTTACCCATCCCACTATGCAATGTGGCTGGTAACCCTTTGTCCTCCTCTCCCAGACAAGTTCCCCATCCCTCTTTCAATCTCTCCCTCTGTGGAACCAATACAACCCTTCCCAACAACTTTTCCTGCCCATCTTGTCCTTTCTTTGAAATTAACGAGAGACTACCACGGCACTGCCGCTTTTGGGGAATGAGGGACTACCACAGCACTGCTGCCACCTTTGGGTCTTCCCCATCCTGCTCTGACCCACTCTTACCCACCAGGTAAGAAGGCGGAAGGCCTCCACGTTCACCACCATGTCTTGCTGGAGGTTATTCTTAGCAGATTGTTGCTGGTCATTTGGTAAATGCGGCAGCCGCCGACATCACCCATATTACTAAGTTCCAGGAAGTAGCCTCTTTGAGGCCAGGCAGGCGGGCATATGGGGGGTGCTGCCGGTGAGCAGCCAAACCCTCTGTCCCTTAGAGGGGATGTGGCCCCCACCACCTCCCTGAGCCCACCAAGCCCGGCAGCTGCCAACATCACCCATCTTACTGAGTTCTGGAAAGTAGCCTCTCTGAGACCTGGCAGGTGAGCACATGGTGGTGCTGCCAGTGAGCATCCAAACCCCCCTCCCCCTAGAGGGGAGGCAGCCCAACACTGCCCTCCAAGCCCACCAGGCCCGGTGGCCACCGACATCACCCATCTTACTGAGTTCCGGAAAGTAGCCTCTCTCAGGCCTGGAAGACGGGCACATGGTGGTGCCACCGGTGAGCAGCCAACCCCCTGCCCCCTAGAGGGCCCCTGCCCCACCATCCCCTCTCTGAGCCCACCAGGCCCAGCGGCCCCTGGCATTGCCCATCTTACTGAGTTCCGGAAAGTAGCCTCTCTGAGGCCTGGCAGGCGGGCACATGGGGGTGCCACTGGCGATTGGCCATACCCCCTGCCCCCTGGAGGGGAGGTGGCCTGCCTTCAAGTCCACCACTTGTACATGGGGCCAAAGTCAACTGGTGGCTCCAACTGTATCGAATGGAAGTTTCCTGGAGGCATTGGATTTGGGAATGTATAACTCCAAGATTTGTATTGCAATCTTGACCAAACTTGGGTGATGGCTGAAGGAGAGCCTGCTGAATACTCCCTGTGAATATGGGTTCTCTAAGTCCAAAGGGTTCTGGCCCCCACAAACAATGAACACCGAACATGTTTGTTAACAGGTCATGTTCGTTACTGTTCGTTTGTTTGTGTTCATTGATGGCAACAAACAAAGAACAGCGTGTTCATCCCCGCCCCCCCCCCCATTCGTGTCCATGTCTAATGGTAAGTACCAAAACAAAACACACACACTTTTCAGTGGGGGAGGGAGTTGTTACAGCCTTGTTTCCCAGACTTTAGTTCAGTGTTCTGAAAACTGTTTTAATGAGGTGAACCAGTGAATTCTCCAAGTATTTTTGGCTTGCTTTTTTCATTATGCACACCCATATTGTGAAAACTCGTTTGTCCCAAAAGCTTGTTAGAAAAAGTACTACCACAACCTGGCAAACAGCCATGAATAGGTAGATGAACATACAAAAGTATTTTTAAAAATCATCTCCCTGTTTGCAACAGGTGAACAGGAAGTAAGCCAAATGGAAGGAAGGGGTTCAAGCACACTGATTTCTAATCAGGTTTTAGAAGGCATAAACCTGCTGAAGAGTTCGATTAATTTGGTTAGCAAGATTTAAAAATGTGTAATTCTGAAGGAGTTAAAGCCTCATTGAATTCCATGCACCCTTCCACCCACCTACTAATTAATGTTAACTTAGATTCCAGTTGTATAATTTATTTATTTATTTTATAATTGTATAATTTATTTTTTTTATAATTGTATAATTTATAATTTATTTTTATAAGTTGTATAATTTAGAGAGCACCCTCATTAATTTCAGGTGTTGCTCACACTGGAAATATCATCTTTTAATAGTTTGAAACTGCAGTGCAATGTGGTTTTGCCATGTCTTATTGGACAACTACTTTACATCTCAGAGAATGGAACTATAAAAGTGCCAACTATTACTCTAAATTACTCTGCTCTGACAAAGAGTGACTATTTTCTGACAATTCCATAATATACAGACACATATGCACATAAATACAGGGCAGTAGTTCAAAGCAAACTGGAATGAACTTCTTCAAAAGTAAATAGAAATGGATCCCTCAAAGCATCATTTACAGAGATAAAGACTTCAATGCTTCTTCTTTCAAATGAAAAAAAAATAATTCAATTATTTTCTGCCAAATGGGTATGTGTTTGCGGGAAAATTGCTCTGCTTCAGTTTAAACATCTGTATTAATTTCCAACAATTTTACATCTGCTTTGCCAGGCAAACTCCTTTTTTTCACCAGGCTAAATTATCTAAACTTATATAGGTTTCCACATCTTTCAAAACTGCATGTACACTGTTTAGTTGGGGGCATTATCCATTCCTTCCTGCATGGAGCTTGAGTAGAAAGAGTTGTCCAAAGATTCTACAGAGCTTTTAAAATATTTTTCCTCTCCCCATCACCCCTTGGCAACATATTCATAGTGAAGGGCTTATTTGTCTGTTAAGGCCATATATATGCCTTCCATAATTTAGTTCTGTGGCCCATCACTTCCCCTAGTCTACATGTGCAGGCAACTTTTTTGCTCAGAGCTCATAACCGGTCAAACTGGGAATAAGGATTTGAATTACTTGCAACCAAATTTAAGTTGGTAGGATTTGCTTCAACATTTTCTTCTCACAGCTGACAGTGAAAGAAGTAAAGGTATTTCAAAGCAGAGAAGGAACTTGTGTTATTCTTCCTAATCACGTCAAGTGACTTTTTAAAAAACTCCTTGGTAGGATTTTTTCTATAATTATTACATCTATAAACAGCACATCCAGCTTTTTCCTACCTCACCCACCATATCTCTGTTTCCTCTCTGACAGATTAAAAATCTCTGTATTTTTCATTCTCTTTTTCTGTATCAGGCTGTGGCTTATGCAGTACAAACCAGGCTGCACAGTTCTGAGCTGGAAAGAATGCACCTGTTTAGAGCAATTATTGGCTAGTGTGATGTCATGACTAGACATGGGCACAAACCATATTACGAACGTAAAAAACCCATGAACCACCCAATCTTCCGTTCACGATCCGGCAGTTCATGAGTGTCCATGGCCAACGAACCAGCATTCATTAGAGGCATGGTTTGGTGTGTTCTTCCACGGTTCGTGAAGCCAGACAGTCAGGGGGCATCAATCAATTCCCTTGGAAATGGAGCTGGGGGAATGCCTGAACTCTGTCTGCACTCCTTCTGTCGCCCTGGAAACCTGAATGGAAGCCCAGCTTACCTTGATCGGCAGGTCTTCCTTCCAAACATGGAGCTGCAAAGTGGTTACAACCTGGGAGAAGACACCCGGGGGAGGGAGGGGGAGGGGGATGTTCTGTAGCCATGGGAACTCCAATCTCATCCCTGCAAACACTGATAGGCAGCTGTGATGGCCAAACACAGACCTCCTGCATTGGTCAATGGGACTTCAGCTTATAAAAAGCAGTGGGCTCCCAGGCTGGGTTTCATTTTAGTGAGCAGTGGAGTGTGACAGAGCTGTTGCTTGCTACTTGCTAAACTTCGGGGAGAGGGACAGAGAGAGTATAATTGAGCTGGGATTATGGGGATAGGGATCTATCTCCTCTGGTTCCAGGGCTGCTGCCAGGCCCTGGGGCCAAGCTCAGTGGGCACCTTGGCTGAGGGCTCACTATTATTAGTACTAGTGCCTGATCTGGTGGTCAGGCTTGTGGGTGTGCTGGGCTAGGGCTCTAGCCTCAGCCTCTGGTGCCAGGGCTGCTGCCAGGCCCTGGGGCCAAGCTCAGTGGGCACTTCGGCTGAGGGCTCACATTGATTATTATCACTGCCTGATCTGGTCAGATCTGTGGGAGTGGTGGGCTATGGCTCTAGCCCCTCCCTCCCTCTGGTGCCAGGGCTGCTGCCAGTCCCTGGGGCCAAGCTCAGTGGGCACCGTGACGGAGGGCACACAGAGTCATCTCCTTTTCTGGCCTCCTTTATTCTCCTTTGGTGGCACAATGAGTCTTCCTGTTGTGTTGGGCACCAAGGGTAGTTGTGGGGAGAAGTGTGATGGCAGTCCTCTTGGTTTCCTTGTGGAAAGCAGTATTGGGTGTGGCTCAGGGGCAGCAGAGAGTCTTCCTGCTCTGCCCAATTCACCTGTGGGGGCTGTGGAGGAGGCCAAAGAGGTCTTTCCACAGGGGGGAGAGAATCTCTCTCAACGTTTTGAAGAGGGGGTAGGTGACGGATCCCTGGAGGAATGGTTTGTGTGTTATGAAAGATCCCTCCCGTCCCCATCCCAAACTCTCGGTGGTATCCCCGCCTGCAGTCCACCCTTCACCCTGTTGTCTGTGGCCAGCTCCGCAGCGCAGCCTGTAACCGTCCATCCTGGGACAGTTAGCAGTCCACATTTCAACGCCTCCATATGGAGGCAATTTCGGACCCTTCCTAATGACCCCTGTGTGGTGCAGTGCCGTACCTGTGATGTCCTGGTGTGCAGGGGCAAAAACCTGAAGCACCTGTCTTCAACGGCCCTGACTCGGCACCTGAAGATGCACCACCCAAACTTGTCTCCCTCCTCGCCCACTGAAACATCCGTTGGGGGGAGAAAGGGGGCAACCAGCTCTTCTGAGCAGGGATCAGTGGGTTACTTTGCCTTGAGGGTGACACTGGTGGGAGCAAAGCACTCTGGCAGGCTACACTCACAGAGGTTGTCCCCTCAGGGTCTGGGACAGCGCCGCTTAGAACCTCGAGGTTGATGGCTCAGGAGGTGGGCCTTTGTGTCTTGGCAGAGACAATTGCCCTACATGGCATGCCCCTATCCAGCATGGAGTACGTGGGCTTCTGCAAGCTACTAAAACATTTCACCCCTTGGTTCTCCATGCCATCGCCACACACCCTTGCCTATCAAGTCCTGTGGGTATCTTGAATGAGAGCTGGCACCTTTGGGTCAGGTTTAACCAGGTCCACTCCCACTGCTAACAGGCTTCTGAGACCTTGCTAGGCCTTTCTGGCACAGCCAGATCATCATGACACCTCCTTTTGGCGAAGGCAGGAAAGCGGGTGATGCTGGCAGCAGCCTCCTTTGGGCACTTATGCAACAGCTCAGGAGCTGTTGCACATATAGTTGAGCTGCACGGTGCCCCTATCTATCGCAAACGCTGAGCCCTCTGAGCAGGGGGGACTGGGTCCCTCGACTCATGTTCTTCCCGCAAAGGCAGGAAGGTGGCTGATGTCAGCTGCTGCTGCTGTCCCATTTCTGTCTCTCCCTCTCAGGAACCACTCTGACCCATCCAAGCAATGTCTCCTGTCCTGCCCATCCCCTTCTTTCCACAAAGGCAGGACGGCGGGTCATGTCAGCCACTGCTTCATGAGGGACTATCCTGCTTCTGCTCCCTCCTTGGTCACGAGAGACAGCTCGGCTGCGATCACACAGCCAATTGTACCATATAGGGATACAGTCGGTTGCACAGCATGGTGGCTCCCCTGTCAATGGGACTGATGGGACCCCTTTCAGCTGGGTGGGACTGTGTCCCGCAACTCCCATCTTTTCTGTCAAGGCAGGAAGGTGGGTGTTTTCGCTGCCACCGTATTGTTTCTCAGGGGGACCCTCGGGTGAGGCCCTGCGGTTTCTGGGGGATCTTGCCACTTCCCCTCCAAATGACATGCGAACACGACACATGCATAGATAAAAGGATTAAAAATCAAAAACAGAGAAAGAGACAAACATTAGAGAATTGTTGGGTTATGATTTTAATTTTGATTATGATAATGATTTTTAGCAGAGAAGAGCATTGCACAGCAGATAAAGAATCACAGAGAAATGTGTTCAGCTTCTAAAATAATGTTTACTACATAAAGGATAAAATAATAAGGGTTATATTGGTGATAAAATAAAGAAGAGCTAACAAGCTGCACCATTCCATCTGCAGGCAAGACCAGGCACTGCCTTAAAACATAAACGCCAGGACCAGTCTGCAGAACCCTCCGCAAAATCCTATGCCACTTGGATGAAAGAGGGTCAGGTATGAGCACCACTTCCTAGCTGTCCACATGAAGTGGGCTGAGGGTTTATCTAGTTCCCTCCTCCACAATCCAACTGCCATGAGGATTGGACAATTCCAATCATATACGGTTTATAGTAAGACTCCCGTACAGACCGGTCAATGGGCCACTGCTCAGCCCATCACTGCCCCTGCACTAAACCCAGAAGCCATTGGGCCCCAAGGCAGTGGAAACCCCAAGAAAACTCTACTGCTCAGCCCACTAGTGCTCCTGGACTAAACCCAGAAGCAATTGGGCCCCAAGGCAGTGTAAACTCCAAGGAAACTCCACTTCAAAGTGCCAACCCAGAAGCCATTGGGCCCCAAGGCAGCAGAAACTCCAAGGAAATGCCACTTCTAGGTGCCAAAACCCTGGAGATAAGGCTCGGTGCCCCTCCAGTTGCTGGAGCTCCCAAAAAGAAAGGCCGGCTAGTAGCCGACTGGCCCAGGTGCAGTAAACTTTCCTAAGTTTCATTTTTGTCCCCTCCTCAGGTCCACCTCATCTTTCTCTTCCGCTTCCTGAAGAAGAAAGTTAACCCCCAACATGCTGCTCCCTTCATGACTGTCCCTTTAGGACTGAGTCAAGTAACAACCCAGTGGCCAAACTGCAAAACCCAAAGGCAAGACCCAAGGCGATACAACCCAGGAGCCTAAACATGGGAGTCAAGAGACTGTTGCCTGACCCCTTGGAGCCCCCACAGCCAGGCATTAGAGGCCAGTGGACTTACCTACCTTGTTAGTCATGTCCACTGTCACCTTGACATGATTGGATTACAGCAGCTTTGGCCAGATCCACTACTGGTCATCAATTGTGCTAATCTGGTAGAAAGATCAGATCACATCTTAGACTTCAGTGCCCCGCGTAACAGCTTTGCCGATTTCAATAGATGCAATAACACAGCATGCCATTAGGTGGCCTGAGTAACAAAACCTAAAAAGAAAACAGCTCTTTAGGCCCACAAAGGCTGCAAATTGAGCAGGGAAAAGGGAGAGGGGTTTAACCAGCCACCACCCTGGGACTGTAGATCCTTGCTAAGCCAGTAGAAAAAATGTGTGCAGCAAACCACCCTGCAGATGACTGCAAGCCCACCCACCCCCCGAGCCTCAGCCAGGTCTTCACTGCTGCTGCTGCTGTAAGTACTCTCTCCAGATAAAGTGAAAACAGCGAGAGAGCCTAGATAGACTGGAGGCCTGCAGGGGCTGGACCTAACCCTGCTTCAGCCCTCCTGACTGAGAGACACTTATAGCAGTATTTCCCTTCTCTTCTTGGCCACTTCATCATCCTCAAAGGAAGAGTCTGCAGGGCCTCTTTGCAGGAGGCCTATTCTCTGGCTGCTTGCCCTTAGTAGGGCTACTACCCTTTTCTGGGTGGCATGATGGAAACATACAGTAAAGTAATGTAATATAGTGTAAAATGACTGCTTTTAGAACTTCAAAGCCCAATAGGAACACAGCACCCCCAAAACGGCAGCCCAAACACTGTGTAAGGCTGCAGAGGCCTCTATAAAATGGCCACCAGTGCAAGGAGGCTAAGCAGGCCACCATGAGACACACTCAAAATGGTCACTCCCAGCACAGGATAAGTTACAACCCCCCCCCCCAAATGGCCGCTACTGCCAGTAAGCAGGAGGCAAATCAGGCCACAAAAAGCCCACACTCACAATGGCCACCCCTAGTGCTGTGCATATTGCAGATGCCTTCACAACATGGCCACCATTGCCAGGAAGCTAAGCAGACAACTGGGTGCCACTCTCAAAATGGCCACCCTAGCACAGGATAAGCTGCTACTGCCAGGAAGCAGGAGATAAATCAGGCCACACAAAAGCCACACTCAAAATGGCCACCCCTAGAGCTGTGCATATTGTAGATCCCTTCACAACATGGCCGCTACTGCCAGGATGCTAAGTAGGCCACTGGGTGCCACTCTCAAAAAGGCCATACCCAACTGAATAAACTGCCAAGCCCGCAAAATGGCCCCTGCTGCCTGAAGGCCTTAGGCCAAGCTATTGCTGCTGGTAATACTCCCTTCCAAGTAAGTGTAATGGCAAGGGAGGGAAAAGCCTACACAGGGGGAGGGGGGCTACCAGCATCCCCCTTGCTAGGCCAGTAGTAATAAAGTATGAATTAATCCACCCCTCAGATAGCTGCAACTCACCCCTGTGACCTACAGCAAAGCCTACTGCTGCTGCTGATGCAGCTGGAAGTATTCTCTCCCAATAAAGTAAAATAGGGTAGGCAGGGGAGAGGAGCCTAGGTAGGCCAGAGGCCTGCAAGGGCTGGGTATAATCCTACTTTAGCAATCCTGACTGATACACAACAAGTCCCAAATGTAAGTAACAAAAGGTCTCTGCCAAACTAACAAGCCTGGCACTGGGCCCTGGCTTTCCTCCTAGAATTTGAAGGTAGTAAGCAGGGGAATATCACAGCTTCTCCCAGGCAGCTATCCCTGCATAACCATGAGGGCCTTTGGAAAACAGCCTCAGAGGAGTTTGCCTGAGAGAGCTTGAGATGAGCTCTGCTCAGGCTGAGCATGCAGAGCAACTGCCAGCCGGCTGGGCAGAGTTGCCTCATAAGGCTCCTTTCTCTGCCCTCCCGGCCTGAGACCCAGATACTATGGAAATGCTCTGTCTCCTCCTCCTTCCAGGGAGGCAAAGAGTGGCCCCCAGACTTATCAGTGGAAGCTGCTGGCTGGGAGGGCCGTATTCTTTGATATGTTAACTTTATATGCAGAGAAATCTTGCTGTTGGTCTGGCTTTCCAAAAATGATCCCGTGTGTGCATATCTGAGGTAGTACAGCCCAGTGAAGGTTATATCATATGCTTACTCAGTCTTGTTCTCTGCTATCTAGATTGTATTACCCCAGTCATTAAAGGTCTAAGAGGTTCAGGTAAATCAGTGTCAGTGAGATTTATCTGTTGTTAATAGTGTCATCAGATTAATCTTCTTACAAATCTAGCATCATATAACTAGTGTGGTGGCATGATTGCCTCTTCGGTAGAACAGGCTTATGGATTTGAAACTTATGCTCCGATTACACTTGGATATTGTCATTAATGAACACATTACAGCTTCCACTCTAATATTTTATTGCTTACATATTTCTAATTGTAAAATTAATCATGGTTTATTCATTTGTTAAAGATGCAAATACAGCTAGGACATAAGTGTAGCTGCTGTGAACTTTAATGATGAGGTACATGAGGAAAATTATGTTGCTGTCATTGTAAGTCATTTACAAAGAAGGTTGCTGTGCTATCAGTCACATTTTTGTAAGGAAAGTGGAGTAGAATTGCAGTTATGTGATGTGTTCTGAATCAAGACAGAGAGCAGTAATAGCATCTTATTTTATTTTCAGCTTTGTGCCCAAGTTGGAACTATTCATGTAGTGCTTCTTAATATCATACATATTCAGTGTATTCTGATGGATTCCTTTACATTTTGAATAAATGAATGGATGGATAAATGGGAATAATAATACTGCATCCAGTTTATTGTCCTTAAACCAAGGACAATTCTTCCAAATCACTAGATTTCAAGTCAGATCAACATACTAACTTCCATTCAAAACTGTGTTGATTGTCTCACTAAACCACTTAAAGCCCACTATCCTGATCAAATATTCATTGATACACCCAGAGTTCTGACTGGCCAGTTGTACTATGTTCTTGTTATGACCCTGCAGTGCTGTACAGATGCAGGATTCTGCCAGGAGTAGAGAGGGCTCAGGGATGGAACAACATATATTTTTCTTTTGTGACATCTTATAGATCTTTCATTTCAAGAAGTGTTCTGATTGTAAGTTCCATTTTCTGACTGTAAGTTCAGTAGTATTATTTTGTGTTAAAATAATAAGCCTAACTGAACTGAAAACCATACTTACAGTGCAATCTAAGCAGAGATATAGCCTTCTTGCCCATTGACTTCAGCACTGTAAGTATCTCTGTTGTCCATTACTATAATAGTATCAAGATCAAAGTTCAAATCTAGTTGCCCTAGAAGAGAGTAACTCTGCCCAGAATTGTACTGTTCAACTATTATTTTCCGGAACCAGAATCAGAACAATTACCTGAAAGGTAACATTACTAGTTTGCCTTTATCATAGGAAGAATGAGGCCATCTTTTCCAACTATATTCTTAGTATGAAATAACTACTTTGTGCCTTATCTCAGCTTGGTTGCCAGGTGAAGAACTCTGATTTGCCATTGCCAACATTAGCTACTGTCTGTGCCATATAGCTAAAGCAGCAGGACAGGGTCAGGATTTCCTGTAGTTGTGTTAGATACTATGATTTCTGGTTGAAAGAAAAATTCTGTCAGAGAGAAAAATTATAATATGCAATTCACAAATATACCAGTATTCATTAAAATCCAGAAAAAATACAAATGGCTGCCAAATAAACCTTTACAGGCTAAAGATGTATTGTGTGGTCTTTCTGAGATTTCATTACTCTTCCTGAAAGTCGAGCAGTTCATTGGCAAGTGTGTGCCCAGTACCATCATTAATAATTAAATGAATGTGATGTTTTCAGAACAGTGTCAATGCAGTATAGTGGGTCATTGGCTTAAATACTGAAGTTTATACTTAAGGAGTGAAAGAAAAAAAACTATGGAGGTGGTGTCTCTAATCACATACTGGGCAAACTAACACTGTATCTCAACAAAGGAGAACACTGTATCACAACAAGGAGAACAAACACTGTGAGATATTATTCAGCATTTGCTAGCTAGTGGGATCTTCCCTATTTCCTCCCCTACCAGTTTCTAAAGACACCTGGTTTGTTGCTGTTGCAGACAGAAATTTGAACTAGATAGACAAGTAATCTGATCCAGTAGAAGCATTTTTATGTTCTTAGGAACCATACTGTCCCATAATTACCAGTATCTATAACAGGTTTAAAAGAAGCTCAGGCACCAGGGTCTGGCCAGTGCCCAACTCTTCACCTCTATCTGCTGTTAGTGCCACTTTTACCCATCAGAACCCTTCCACCCAACTCCTCAAGCTCTTGTTCTGGCTGCTACAACCTTCTGGCAAGGTTAACCCAAGAGTTAGCCTATCTGCCCTAGTATGGTGGGGAAAGTTTCTCCTGGATTCCCTTGGGGCCAAGGGTGCCAATTGCTGAGGCTTCAGTAGATGTGGGACCTTCCAGACTCATCTACCTGCCCACAGCTTCCTCCCAGCCTTCAATTATCTACCCCCTTACCTCTTTCAGTTGGGGCCTTTTATCCCTCTTCCTAGTTCCTAATTCCCTGCTATTACTATTGAGAAATAATTTCCTTTCAAGGAGGCCATTACACAAGAGAAGTCCCACTTCTTCACTCCTCCTCCTTTCCTCCTTTCCAATTAAAGTCCCTTTCCCTCAAGGAGGCCTTTATCCAAGAGGAGTCCTTTGCTCCATAGGGAACTAGCACTGGTGTGCCTTCCTTTCAGCTGTTCCCCCCTTGCGTATGCTTCCTCACCTGGCTCTCTTCCCAGCTCTGCCAATGAGCAGCTACCCTCCTTATGGTCATGCTTCTGTCCCACCCTTGCTCCCCCAGGGGTAGGGTATCCTGAGCTGTGACACATGGACATGAATTATACACAAAACATAAAATTTAGTTGAGATTTAAGTGCCAGTTTATTGACTGTATGCCAAAGTACATGATTAATAATGACCACAAACAGGTATACGTAGAATACTTAAAAGCAGTCATCAAATGTGTGGGCTCGCCAATGATCTTGAGATTTTAAATTGCTGCCCAAATGCCCTGAGGAAAAGCACCTAAACCTGAGCTTTGGGTCAAAGCCTGAGATCTGACAACTCAGATGTATGTGTAAATTGGTGGGACTGGATAAAATCACAGGTGTTCAAGAGTCAGACTTGGGGTTGAGAGAAGAGAATATGCCCTTGGGGTGTGATTTAAGTTTCCTTTCAAAATAACATTTGGGTATGGAATTGGAAAAGAAGCATTTTGATCACTTGTTTTGCCTTTCCGTTTCCAGAATTGTTCTTTGCTCTCTTTGGCCATTTCCATTCTGTTAGAAGGAATGGGATCTCACTGGTGTAGAACACAAGTAATTTTATTCATGTTGGTAGGAGACTTTGAAATCCCAAGGTGAAAGAAAAGTTTAATAGCATAAGAACACAGCATTTCTAAGGGCAAATGTAGGCTGTGTAGGTGGCTGAAACAATGTGCCCTTATTTGGTTAGTCACATATTTACAAGTTTAACATAATACAGGAGCTGTCGTGTTAAAACATATTTTTGGGCCAGTGGAACATAGTATCTATTACTACTAAAATCAAAGTGTTTAAGAGGCTTAATTCTGGCTGGACTCACTGCATTCATACACTTCTGTTTATCCCAGTCTAATGTCTTTGATTGTTTTAAGACAGTTGGTAAGTGACATTAACCTATACTACATATGGGAAAAACTAGCAAAAAGCCCCCGGCCCGGATCTTACCTGGGCCAGCGTTTGCGGGCCCGCAAGGATGGGAAAGTGGCAGGACAGTGTTTAAGGCCGGCCCAGCCTAAAATGCGCGGCCTGGGTCAGGCCAGGTGCTGCGGTTTGAATTGTCCCAGCCGGCCAATCAGGGCAGCTGGCTAGGGACTCTAGGGGAAGGAGCTGTTGCCCGACCTGAGAGAAGAGGTTTTCTCTCAGGTCCTCCTGAACCCTATAAGTTTCTGGGCCGGCCTCCACAGCCTCAGTCGGCTCCAGAACAGCAATCGGAGCACTCGCATCTGATCGCGGCTCCAGGAATTGCAGACTCAGGGACCTCTGCTGGTTTGCTGCCCGCGCGCCTCTTGGCACGCCTAAACGGATCGCGGGTTTTTCCCTTCGGGGAGTGGGCAGGAGGCACGGCAAGCTTTGCAGGGTGGCCAGGGACCCTCTGGGCAGGGCTCCCGGGTGGTGGGCCATCAGGCAAGGCCAGAAGACCAGCAGCAAAGGCAGGGGTTAGCTTCGAGGATTCCCTTCTCCACTCGGGGGTGAAGCAGGCTTGCCCCTTCAAAAGAGCGGGAGAGAACGTTCATTATGCCCCTGAAATGGGGAGGCAAGGGGCCAAGGGACAAGGGGCATTCCACAAACTTGGGCAAGGCCGCACAATGTGGTAGCGTGGTGTCACAGCCCCGCAAGGCTGGCAGAGATGCCCATGGCATGCCCAGCAAGGCAGCTGGGGGTCCTCGTTCTGTTGGGGCTGGGAGGTGGCAGCCGGCCAGGCCCTCAGTGGCTGGGGGAGAGGCCCATGTGGCCATTGTTGGTCCCAGCACCTCAGAACAAAGAGGCAGGCCAGCTACAAGGCTCGCGTCTGGGGCATTAAGGCGCACCCTGGCACCAGGTATGGGGGCAGGGCGTAGGCGTAGAAGACAGCATGGGGAATCTTCCACCGGGTTGCAGGCAGGACAGAGGGATGGCATGGCCGGCTCATCAAGCATACATGCTGGGCAAGGGCCTTCCCTACAGGGCCTGTCCAGAGCCATACAGTGTCTATCTGAACGGATAGACCAGATGGGGGCTCCTGATCCCGGGGCTGAGGATGGTGCCTTGGTCCCCATGAGTGAAGGGTCATCCAACGGGGGCATAGTTTGGTGGGCCACACGGAAGGATGCTACCAAGAGGCGGCAGTGGGCTCGTTCCCCATCTAGCAGTGGCTCCTCCAGTTCAGATGCCAGAGGCTGTCCTGAGGCAAAGAAGAAGCAGAAAAAGTGGCATTCGAGATGGGCGTCAAGGCACAGGGATGACTCAGAGTCTACCAGTACCTCGAGTGAGTCCTCCTTGGGGGAGGAAAGGAGGGGTTCAGATGGGGATTATTGGGGGGCTGCTGCCCAGGTGCTCTCATACCAGCCTGGGCTGCTAGGCAGCGTTCAAAAAGGGGCATGGGAGCGATGGGGCCTGGAGCTGTCTGGGGGCAGGATGCCTCTGATGATACTGGCCACCAAGCAGTGAGTTATCAAGATGATGAAGACACCCCAGGTGCGCATCTGTCATGAAAAATGAGGAAGCACATATTAGACAGGTATTATGTCGATGTCTTTTCGCTACTCCAGCCTGAGGCTGAAGATGGCCTCCCACGTCCTTCCTCATGGAGGTGCAGAGATAAGGATAAAAAGGTTGAGGTGGATAGGATTTTTGCCAATTGGATGGAAGGCTATATAGTCTTTATGGGTGTGGTCCAGTTGGCCTATCCCGAAAGGGGATGGCATATTTCTAATCATCTAGCTAATGTCCTCAGGGCTAGGTCATTGGCTGGGGAGGCAGCAGCAATGGACTATGATGAGGCTTTTCGGAAGCGGGCCTCTCACTGTGCTAGGTGGAGATGGGATCTGATTAGTCTGTGGGTGCCGGCCCGTCAGTGCAGGTGCCCAAAAGGATGGAGGAACCGCCGGCTCCAGTAATGCAAGCCAGCCTGCACTCAGGGAAAAACAATGAGGCATCATTAAGCATGGCCCTTTCCCCTTCCCCTATTCAAACAGAGGCTCTCCAACTCCTCCTGGACCGCTATCTTAGTAGGTCCATAGCCCAGTACTTGTGGGCCGGGTTCACTTCGGATTCCTTTCATGGGGCCCAGGGTGGCCATGATCTTGGGCAATCTCAGGTCAGCCAGGGACATGCCTGACGTGGTGGCCAAGTAATTGGACAAGGAGATTAGGGCTGGGCGGATTGCGGGCCCTTTCGCTTTGACCTCATTGCCTAATCTCCAGACTTCCCCATTAGGTGTGGTCTCGAAAAAGATGGCAGGTGAATACCGCCTTATTCACCATTTGTCCTATCTGAAGCGTTCTTCAGTTAATGACTTTATCCCGCCTGAATTGTGCTCTGTTCGATACACCTCTCTCAACCATGCCATATGCTTCGTACGTTCCTGTGGCACGGGAGCCTTGATGGCCAAATGTGACGTCCAGTCCGCCTTCAGGCTTCTGCCAGTACACCCGGAAGACTTCTGCCTGCTAGGTTTTAAGTTTGAGGGTGCCTGGTATGTTGACAAGGCCGTGCCCATGGGGTGTGCGGTGGCATGTGCAGCGTTCGAGGCATTCAGCACATTCTTGGAATGGGCTGCAAAGAGGCGCTTAGGATGCCCTCAGGTCACGCATTACCTGGATGATTTCCTCCTCATGGGGCCTCCTGGGAGGCCGGTGTGTGCAGAGAGGCTGGCAGGTATTCAAGCTTTGACTAGCGAACTGGGGGTTCCCTTGGCAGCGGAGAAAACAGAGGGCCCAGTGTCCAGGCTCACTTACTTGGGGATTGAACTGGATTCAGTTGCAGGTTGTTCTAGACTTCCCCAGGGTAAGCTTCAGGCATGGTGAGAGCTGATCGAATCTATGCTGGGCTGCCAAAAAGTGACCCTGAAGGAGATTCAGTCTCTACTGAGTCACCTTAATTTTGCTTGCAGGGTCGTTTCCCCCGGGTCGCCCCTTTTGTGCGTGGGTGGCTCACACCACTGCCGGGGCCTCTTCCCCTCACCATCATGTCAGACTTACCAAAGGAATAAAGTAGGACCTCCAGGTGTGGCTGGCATTTTTATCTCAGTATAATGGGATGTCATTCTGGCAGGTAAGATGGGAGGCGGCCGCCGAGCTGCAGGTCCATTTGGACGCTGCTGGGAGTGCAAGCTTTGGGGGTCTATCTTAAGGGCCGCTGGTGTGCCCAACCATGGCCCAGCAGCTGGCGGAGGTCAGGTCTGGTCAGGGATCTCACTTTCTTGGAGCTCTTTCCGATTCTGGTGGTGGTCGTCATATGGATGGATCAGTTCAGGGACAGGAAGGTGGTATTCTGGTATGACAACATGGCCATGGTCAAGGTTTTGAACAAACAGTCATCGCGCTCTGAGTGAGTCATGCGTTTGGTTAGGAGGTTTGTCCTGGAGTGCCTGGTTAATAACATCTCTTTTTTCATAAAGCACATAGCAGGCACAGATAACAGCATCGCTGACACATTATCTCACTTCCAGATGGAGCTGTTCTTGGCCTTGGCACCAGAAGCACACCGGGACCCGGACCACTTCCCAGAAGACCTCTGGAATCTTGGGAATGCTCCATAGTGCAGGGAGTATTGTCCTCAGTTGCTCCATCTTCTTTGCAGCATACAGCAGGGCCCTGTCCAATTTCCTGTCCGTCTCTCGGTGTTGGGGAGGTTTTGGTAGTCTGCCTACCTCCAAGGGGCTGGTTCTTCATTATCTGGCTCATCTACATGACATGGGCTTGGCCCCCAGAACCATGAAATACCATCTGGCAGCCATCTAATTTTTCAGTAAAGCATGGGGTTTCCCTGACCCTTGTGACTTGTTTGCAGCCAGAAGGGCCATAGAAGGCTGGAGGTGTATTTTCCCTCCGCCACCGGATTTCTGTCACCCCATAACGCATCAAATCTTGGTCCGCCTCCTTGGCCAACTGCACAACATGTGTCATTCAGCTTATGAAGCCCAGCTATTTGAGGCTGTGTTCACCCTGGCCTTTTATGGGGCATTCCGGTTTGGCAAGCTGGTGGCCAACTCCAGACGGGAGGTTTCTGGCAGGGCCTTAGAGCTTGGCGATGTCGCCCTGGGCAGCTCCAGTGTGCTCATTCACCTCCGACAATCCAAGACGGATCAGAGGGGGAAGAGGGTGGAAATGTCTTTGGGAGTTTCCACCTCTGGCCCATGCCTGCATCGAGCCTTGTCTGCATATCTGGCAGCATGACCTGGGGGAGAAGGCTTTCTGTTTGTTCATCAGGATAGGACTCCCCTTTCCCGTTACCAATTTGTCAGCGTACTTAGGGCCGCACTGGCAAGGGAGGGTTTTCCAGCACACGAATTTGGTGCCCATTCATTTCGAATTGGGGCTGCCATGGTAGCTTAACAGATGGGCCTTCCCCCGAGCTGTGTGCAGACAATTGGCCAATGGAAATCGAGCAGCTTCAAATCATACATTCGGCCAGAACGGGTCATTAATCCTTCTTCTTATTAGTTTTTGCAGAGTAGCGAATGCAGGTGTGGATCATGGGCCACAGCATCGTGCACTGGGTGGAGCACTACGCGAAGGTGTCTGGCTGGGGAAATGACTTGGGTCTTGGAAAAATCGGTTGCTGTTTTGTGGTTTGGCACGCGGGGGATGACCTGGAAGAAGTTGCTTCTGCGTTTCCTGTGGCTGGCTCGGCGTGTGGGAATGCCAGACGCAGTTGTTTTGCAGCTAGGGGAAAATGATCTGCCAAGAAGAATGAAACTGGATGTGCTGCAGGACATTTTGAGAGACTTGGGAGTGTTGCACGAGAGTTACCCCAATATGTCTATTTTATGGTCGGCTCTGCTGCAGAGGTGGATCTGGCACAATGCATGGGACAACGATAAGGTAGATTTGGCCAGGCGGAGGTGGTCCAAGATGGTGGGGAGAACTGTCTTGGCAGCTGGAGGAGTGGTGGTTGACCACCCGAACATCTCCTTTTGGTTGGAGGCCCTGTACCAACTGGATGGCGTGCACCTGTCCAGCTGGGGACAGGATATATGGTTACAAGACATATGTGATGCATTGATTTCTTGGTTGCAACATTAGGGACTGTGGCGGGGAGCCATTTTATGGCTCCAGTGGTGGTTTGGGCATTGGGCACCAATCCCGTGGGAAAAACAGGGCCGGCTGGAACAGTTTTCCCCATAGATGGGGATCCCCATAAGGGATCTTGGACCAGGCTTGGAAGTGATAAGCCCAGCTTGGGGGCTGACAGAGCAGGCCTGTGTCCAGGTGACGGGGGAGCCATGCAGAGGTGACCACCCAGTGTGACTCCCTCAACCATCATCCCACGGTTTCCCCCTGCAGCAGGTGGGCTGTAGGGGTGAGGGGTCATCGACTGGCAGGCAGGTCAGCCGATGTGGGGATCTGTGCCCCTACTCAGCCATAGCTCCCTGATTCTGTAACCAATAAAACTGTGGCCAGTTTTTTTCTCCAAATACAGCATCAGTGTGGTATTTTCCTGCTCAGTGAATCCTGACACTTTAGGCTGGTCCCACAAGAGGACAAAGGAAGATTAAATGATTTTTTGAGATCACAAGTTTAGGTGGGTCTGGAGACTTCCAGTTTGGGATCATGGTGGTCTGACGCAGCTCTAAGAGCAGAGCTGTCCGAGCCGCTGTTTGTGAGGGCCAGCGGGGTGCTAGATCGCCCGGGGCCCCCTGTTCTCAGGTGGAGAACAGGCGTGAACGCTCAGGATCCAGAGGGTGTGTTGATCTTGGCTGAGGGGGGAGATCTGCGCAACAGTCCCCCACCCAGCCTTGAGGTCCCGCCCAAAGAAGGATGGAAAAGATCTCTGCAGCGGCTTTGGAGTCATTGAATTGGCATAGGATCACTGTACCCAAGCTTCAGTAACTAATTTGGAATAATTTGGAATAATTTGAGTACCGAAACAGTGATTACAACCCGCAAATAGAACTATTAAGGTAAAGATTACTCTCTCTCTTTCCGAGAAGAAATTTGGTAAGAAGAATTGAATTAATTTGGAAGATAAAGATTGCTAAGTGTTAAGGACATATTGGTTAAGCTCCGGTAAAGTGACTGAGTTAAAAAAGAATTTATTTAGAAGAATTAGAGCGAAGAAAGTAATTATTGTTTACATACCTGCGGTCTAAAAGAGATAGCAAACTGTGGGAAACCTGAAAAAATGCGAGAACCACTGTGTGGTTGTACAGAGCAGGAAGTGCATCAAAGCAATAGAGTAACAGGCTGGAAGCGGCAGTTAACGGAAACCCGGAAAAGGAAGAGCACCATTTTGAAAAAGGGAAAGGGCAAGACCTCAATTCGAGTGGAAGTGGGACATCTTGGAGAAGGTTAAGGGCAGAAGCTTCGAGTTAAAACCATAGAGAAAAGACACCCGCCATTTTGGATACCAGAATTGTTTAATTGGAGAAGAATTTGTTTTAAATAAAGGACTTAATTTTAAAAATAATAAATTACTTTTGCCACGGAGTTGCAGAAGAGAGCGGACTCGTGGGAGCGAGGTAAAGCTAGCCCCACGATGTCGAAGAAGGAGTGGCAGTCAGCATTGGAGAGTTTGGACAAGAAAGTGGCGGATGGAAATAAGGAGATTAAAGATATGATAAGAGACATGGCGAAAGACTTTAAAGAGACACTTAAATCGGAAGTGGCGGAAGTAACCAAGAGTATTGATGAGGTCAAGAAGGAGTTACAAACAACGCAGTTGAAAGTGAAGGTAATGGAGGATGAAGTGGACAAATTGTCTGTTTCTTTCAAGACAGAAACTAAGGGTTTGCAAGGAAGAATGGCCATGATGGAATGTAAATACATGGAAAGACAACTTAGATTTCGCGGGGTCCCAGAAGCAGAGGGAAAGTCAGCCCAAGAGCAGATATCAGAAATACTTGCAGAATTTTTGGATAAAGAAGTGGAAGAAATTGTGGTTTTACTGGATGTGGCGTACAGAATCAACTCAAAATATGCAGCTCAAAAAAATCTACCAAGAGATATGATAGTGCAATTCACAACGAAAAGAACAAGAGAAGATATTGTGAGTAAACAGTTTCAAAACCCTCTGGAAATTGCTGGAAAAAGAGTACGAATAATGAAAGAGCTACCTAGAGGAGTTTTGTTGGAGAGAAAGAAATACAGAGAACTGGTTCAAATGTTGAAGGATATGAATATCAGATACAGATGGGAAATACCAGAGGGTTTGAGCTTTGAATTTCAAACAGTCAAAAAAACAATCAGGTCTAGTCATGAGATGGAGAGGTTCTTTATGGACAATGAAAAAGACTTACCTAAAAGATCTAGAATATGACCATGGAGTGCAAAATTATATCTTGGAATGTAAATGGACTTAATTCACATTTCAAACGTAAAACTATTTTCCATTGGCTATCTAAACAGCACTGTAATATAATTTGTCTACAAGAGACTCATATTAAGAAACAAGATGTAAAATATTTGAAAAATACCAAATTGGGAAGGGAATTTGCAGCTTCATCGAAGCAAAAAAAGAAGAGTAGTTTTGTACATTAAAGATAAGCTGCAACCTAAAATGATATTTAACAATGTGGAAGGAAGATATATAGCTGTGGAAATTACTTGGAACATGGAAAAGATTTTGCTGATTGGAATTTATGCACCAAATGGAGCTAAGGACAATTTTTTTAAGGACTTACAGAAACAACTGGAGGGGCTAACTTACTCACAAATAATTTTGGCAGGTGATTTTAACGGAGTTACAGCTTTAGATGTGGACAAGAAAACAAAGGGTGCACAAAAGAAAAGAGCATTATTGCCAAAATCCTTCTTTGAAATGAAGGATCAGGAGAATTTGGAAGATACTTGGAGAAGAAATAATCCTAAAGTAAAGCAGTACATGTACTTTTCGCCGAGACACTTGACATTATCAAGAATTGATATGATCTGGGCCTCTAAGGACTTGGTTGTATGGACAAAAGATGTGGAGATAATGCCAAAAGTAGGCTCAGATCATAATCCAATCATGTGGAAGTTTGGAAAAAGCACCAAAAGATGAAGATGGAGAATAAATGAGGATCTGCTGCAACAAAAGGACAATTTAGAATTGCTACAGAGGGAGACCAAATTCTTTATACAGTATAATTTGAACAATACCGTTCCAACTCACAAAGTCTGGGACACTTATAAGGCAGTTATTAGAGGAGTATTGATGGACTTAAATGCAAGGGACAAAAAGAAAAAAAGAGGAGAAAAAGAAAGAAATTGTGGAGAATATAAGAATTAAGGAGATACAACTGAAGAAAAGACCAGGGAAAAAGAAATTATTTCAAGAAATTAAAATTTTGCAAGAACAATTGAAAGCAATGGAGAATAAAGAAATTAAATCAAAAGTCGTTCAAAGGAGCAAACAAACCTGGGAAATGTTTAGCGTGGCAGTTGAAAAAGAAAAAAGAGAAAAAGGTGATAACTAAGATTCAAGAAAATGGAACGACATAGACCGATCAAACAGCGATTAGTAGAGCATTCTTTACATTTTATGCAAAATTGTATCAAAGGAAAGAAGTAAATTTGGATGCTATTGAGCAATATTTAGATAAAGTTAAATTACCATCGATATCAGAGAATTGGAAGGAAAAGCTGAATGCAGAAATTACGGAGACAGAGATAAGAGAAGCCATTCAGTCGACTAAATTAGGTAAGGCACCAGGTCCAGACGGAATCACGGCAAGATTTTATAAATCATTAGTAGATGAGTTAGTACCTTTTTTGAAGGTGGTAATGAATGAAATTTTAAGAGGACAAAAGGTTCCAGAGTCTTGGAATGAGGCCACTACATCATTGATACCAAAGGAGGATCAGGACCTATGTAATGTTAAAAACTATCGACCTATTTCGTTGCTGAATAATGACTATAAAATTTTTGCAAAAATATTGGCGGAAAGACTGAAGGAAGGGCTTGTGGAATTTATTGCAGAAGAACAAGCAGGTTTCCTTCCAAATAGACAAATCAAAGACAATTTGAGAACTGTTTTAAACGCGATAGAATATTACGACAAACACTGTGAAAAGGAAGTTGGTTTCTTCTTTGTGGATGCAGAGAAAGCTTTTGATAATTTAAATTGGAGTTTTATGTTCGCCACAATGGAAAAACTGCAAATGGGAAAAGACTTTATTCAAGCGGTAAGAGCGATTTACAAAGACCAATGGGCAGCAATTGTAGTCAATAACGACTTAACTAAAAAACTGGAAATTAGGAAAGGTACAAGGCAGGGCTGCCCATTATCCCCATTGTTGTTTATCTTGATTTTGGAAATATTGTTGATTCAGATTCGAGAGGATGATGCGATAAGAGGCATAAAAATTAAAGATTTTACCTACAAAGTTAGAGCTTTTGCGGATGATGTGATGGTTATTGTTGAAGATCCAATTAAAAATATGCCAAAGTTGTTGGACAAAATAAAGGAATTTGGAGAGTTGGCTGGATTTTATGTCAATAAGAGAAAATCTAAGATACTATGTAAGAATATGACCAAACAAAAGCAACAAGAATTGATGGAAATTACAAATTGTGAAGTAACACAAAGTAAAATATCTAGGAATTGAGCTTACAGCGAAGAATATTGACTTGTTCAAGAATAACTATGAAAAGCTATGGCAGCAAATTGACAGAGATTTGATTAAATGGAATCAATTAAATCTGTCATGGCTGGGAAGAATAGCGGCAGTCAAGATGAATGTGTTACCTCGGATTATGTTCTTATTACAAACAATTCCAATTATTAGAGACACTAAGCAATTCGAAAAGTGGCAAAGGAAGATTTCCGAATTTGTATGGGCAGGCAAGAAACCGCGAGTAAAAATGAAAGTTTTGTGTGATGCCAAGGAAAGAGGTGGACTGCAATTGCCGAATATTAGACTATACTATGAAGCAATTTGTTTGGTTTGGCTTAAAGATTGGATGTCCTTGGAGAACTGTAAGCTACTAACTTTGGAAGGTTATAAAAAACTCTTTGGGTGGCATGCCTACTTGTGGCACGATAAATTGAAAGCTGATTCTATGTTTCTACATCATTATGTGAGAAGGAGTCTCTTCACAATCTGGAAAAAATATAAAAGTTACCTGGGCAAAGGTATCCCCTCGTGGGTGGTACCATATGAATCTATCGACCCGAGAGTTATTTACAACAGAGATCAATGTCTGTCCTATAAAAAGATTCTCATTCAGGAAGAAAATATGTTAAGAATTAAAACAGAAGAAGAGTTAGGTTCATGTTATGGATGGTTTCAATATAGGCAGATAAAGGACTTGTATAACTCGGATCGTTCAAAAAGTGGAATTAAATGGAGAGATTCGGAATTGGAAGAAGCTATATTGCAAGAAAGTAAGAAGAAAATTTCAAAAATTTATAAAATTCTTTTGAAGTGGCACACAGAGGATGAAACTGTTAAAGTCCAGATGGTGAAGTGGGCTATAAATTGTCAAAGGTGCATTTCGCACTAGGAGCTTACCGCGCCTTTTTTGCGCAGCAAATGCGATCGCGTCTGCATCGCATTTGCACCTGCGCTCTTCACACCTATACAAAGTTTCGAGTTGGCGTTTGACAAATCTTCTCACCCACCGCTTTCACACCCGCCTCAATTGCCTCGCATTTGTTGCGCTCTTTTTTGGCCGGCATGCGCAGTGTTCCGATGGGAGGGGAATGTTCCCTTTTTTTTTTTTTAATTTTGCGCAAGCGTGGTAACGTTTATGCGTTTCCGCGTCTCGAAATTGTGCAACGATGTTTGCTGTGAAAGCTCTGATTTTGGCCTGGCTTCAAATAATCCTCATTTATCTGAGGCGGTCGATTGAAGCCACGAACAGCTTTTGGCTCCGTGTGGTCAAAAGAAGGAGGACAAGGCATTCCTCGTGGGCTCTGCATGACATACACCAACAACCACAGCGAGTCCACCGAAGCAGCAGAGCACGAGCACGATGGATCGCGCTGGCAGGTATCCGTGTTCCAAGACGGTACTGGGTCTATCCCAGAAGCAATGATTGGTGGGACAATTTTGTCACCGCTATATGGGATGACGAATTATGGATACAGAACTTTCGCATGACCCGGGCCACCTTCAATGAGCTGGTGGCATGCATTGGCCCAAGACTGGCAAGGCAGGATACCAGACTTCGCCGTGCAATCCCCGTGGAGAAGAGAGTGGCCATTGCTATCTGGTACCTGGCCAACTGCTACCACTACCGGGGCTGCATGAACCAGTTCGGCGTGGGACTGTCTACAGTCGCAGGGATAGTTCTGGAGGTTTGTTTTGCTATCGAGGCAGAGCTGCTCAGCAAACTAGTCTGCTTGGGACAAGATGTGGCAAAGGTAAGTTTCCCCCTGTCTCATGCCTGGACCTTGGCGGCATGTTTTGACCTGTTTAAGTTTCGTCTGTTTAAAACAGGGAATATGAATATGATATGATGACTTTTAAATTTATAAATATGATTGAGAACAATACTTGAGTTTAGATTTTCATGATTCTGTCTGACTGTCTGTGTGCTGATTGAAACTTTCTAGATGCTTTAAACTTAACTCTCTTTACAGATCATGTCTGGGTTTCAGCAGCTTGGATTTCCACACTGCATTGGGGCAGTGGATGGCACGCACATCGCCATTTGCCAATTCAAGGGAAGAGGTCATGAGTATAGCAACAGAAAAAAATTCAACTCAATCCTGATACAGGGAACAGTGGACCATACAGGGCGATTCATTGATGTGGAGGTCGGTTGGAGTGGCCGCAACCATGACGCCTTTGTTTTTGCCAATTCCGCCATCTGTGAAGCCATGGATGCTGGGGCATTTGTGCCTGGGAACCCATGTCTTACTTTGGAAGGGGTTGCTGTTCCTCCACTAATAATATCGGATGCGGCATATCCCATGAGAAGATGGCTGATGAAGCCTTACGGCACACCATCCACCCCTGCGGAGCGGCACTTCAACAAATGTTTGACCCGCTCCAGAAATGTGGTTGAACATGCTTTCGGTAGGCTGAAGGGCCGTTGGAGGTGTCTCAGATCATGCCTGCTGGTTGCAGAGGAGAATGTCACCAGCATTGCCGTAGCATGCGTTGTCCTCCACAATCTGTGCGAGCAAAAGGGACATGGCTATGTAGAGGACGATGCACCATTGCAGCAGGTGCAACTCACAGAGGACCAACCACCAGTCCCTGTGTGGCCTAGACGTCACCTGGAGCAGGGAAAGGTGGTTCGCGATGTCCTAGCCAGGCATATGTTGAGTCAAGTGCAGCATCAGTAATTCACTTGCCATTGCATGTTCCCCAGGTGTGCTTTGTGTTTTTCTGGATTGGTGCACCACTCAAGCGTCAGATGTCATGTGTGCAATCTCAATTCCTCTTATAACCAAAATTGTTTTTACAGCCATTTATGTTTGTGTGGCTGAGCTTTAGTTTGTTTAAGAGCATCTTGTGCCACCTCCAGGTTTGCTCCGCATGCTTGGATGAGGGCTTCAGTTTGTGACATTCGAGTGATTAATGTTCGCCAAGACATCACGCTGTGGTGCTGAGCAATCATCAAGAAATCGATTACAGCAACAAATGTTGACTCGTGCTCCTGTGAAGTGTTGAATTCATGTACTTTAACCTCAGCAAGAAATGACAAATAAATTTGATTTGAACATTTTAATTCATGAGCAATCTGGTCTGGTTCTTTCAGGTTAATGGTGATTGAATTGAGTGTGTGGTTTTTCTCTCACATGCAAAGATTGGCAGGAGTGATGTTGAACAGTTTTTCAAAACTGTTTGCTGTTTTTGAGTTCCCACCACTGAATGCACGTTCTCCTCAACAATCAGGACAAAGCAAAAAGTTTCAAATGACGCTTGAACAGCAGGTGGATTGAGCGGAGGGCAAGTGAACTGGGAGAAACACACTTGCCCTTCAAGTGTCATTTGTCAAATGTGGCTTAGCAGTGGCAGACACGTGAACAAACTTGAATGGGTCGACAAGTTTCTTAAACTGGTCATCCACCCACCAATACACACACCGAACCTGCCTAAATGCAGTGGCAAGCAGAGGTGATCGATAATTGTGGGTGACAATTTGCAGCTTGCCCAAGAGGCAGTTTAAATGGACTGCAGCAGTCACCCCAAATTTGCTTTTCAGGGCAGCATCACTGCACTGCTACAAAGATACATTTTGGGGAGGGGACCATAGCAATACGGTCCTAAATGTGATAAGAAAAAGAAAAACCGCATGTCAAGAGTATTCCTTGCCACGAAAAAATGCTTTGTCCATCCAGACTGCCTGTAGTTGTTATTTGATCTTGATATTCAACAAATTGGTACACTGTGTTGGGCGGTTTTTTGGGCCACCAGCGGTGGCCTTCAACAAAGCAGTGGCAGCATGAGAATATCAGGTTTGGATTGACAGTTGGCCTTGTCACCCAAGGTTGCTGAGCAATCACCTGTGTGGTTTCCTCCATTCCCCACTGCTCAAGTTTTGCCCCATAGTTCCCGCAATGTTCATGGTTTTTTCCCCTACGATCGCACCCCTGCCTGCATGACATATTTTATGTGCGTGTTTGGACTTGTATGAACCATCTCTTTTTTAAATCTAAAAGGGATAAACGTTGAAACGTTTAGTCTCAAGGCCAGGGAGTTAAGAAAATGCCTGTTGACGTGTCCACGCCCAGATCCTGGACGGCCAATGACTTTCGGCCCAATGTTCTGTGCGTGCGTGCGTTACTTCCTGCGGGTGATCGGTAATCGATACTCGAGGGAGTGTCCCCTCCAGATCCTTGCTGGCAGAAACTGTTTTCGGGGAAGGGGCAAGGAAACGTCGAAGGAGCCCTCTGCAGAGACGTTTCAGCGTTGCTCTCTTCGGTTTCAGGGAAGTGAGAATGCCGTACAGGAGAGGAAGGGGAACCTTCTGGCAGCACGAAGAGGTGTGCTTGCTGCTGGATATTGTGCTCCGTCTGGGCTTTGCGCCCGACCTCATGTCTAGCACGCATCAGAGGAATAGATCGGCATACGCTGCCATTGCGAGGGAGCTCCGGGCAGAAGGCTATGCTCGGACACCAGACCAGTGCCGCACCAAATTTAAACGACTAAAGTGCGACTTCTACGACTCACTCGAGGCTTGGCAAGGTCTGCCGCGCCGGAGCAGGCAGATACCTCATCACCGTTCCCTGATGCGGCTCTGGGTGGCTGCTGGCCGTCCTCGTTGGGAGGACCGCCATCATGAGGGTAGGTATCATCATATGTTGGAACATTGTTTAATTTAAAAAAAAAAAAAACAGGAAAAGTGGTAACGTTGCAATGCTGGCACCCCTCCCTCCTTTTTTGGAGGTTGAAGTCTTCTTGGCAATGTAGGAGGAAAGTGATGGCATAGTTGTTTGGGGGGATATGTGCCAAAGTCCTACCCTGGCAAGTAGTGCATATTTGCTGATGAATCCCCTCCCTTTAAGCGGACCCTTGTTTCCCGTATAGAGGGGTTGGATTCCAGACACATGCAAACCCACTGAAATCGCAGCCACCAACTGCTTGGTCGAGAACAGTGATTGCGTTGTTGGATGGATGATTTCATAACTTCGCCCATTCATTTTGGGGGCTGACCCACACCACACATTTTTTTTTCTGCAGCAACATCATACCGCAGAGAGGATGAGGTGACCATCGTGGCCAGCGAAACACGCCAGCATGAGGGGCACGAGGAAGAGGAAAATCAATCAATGGAGGAGGAAACCAGCAGTGAAGGTGCGATGACGGGAGGTCCTTCTGAGGTTTCATCGTCAGAGGACCAAGGTGGGCCATCAATTATGCTTGGTGTTATCATTGTTTCTCTCATGCGTGGAGGGTGTATGTTTCCTCTCACCCACAATTACAGCCATCGCTTACAGATCCAGAGGAGTTTGCCGTGTTAGTCTGTGGTAGCAAAACCAAAAAGAGTCCAGTGGCACCTTTAAGACTAACAAATTTTATTGCTGCATAAGCTTTCTAGGACCACAGCTCTCTTCATCAGATGCCAGATAAAAACAGTTTTGATCTGGCATCTGATGAAGAGAGCTGTGGTTCTCAAAAGCTTATTCAACAATAAAATTGGTTAGACTTGAAGGTGCCACTGGACTCTTTTAGACGTTGCTTGCTTTTTCTCCCCCACACAGAGCAATGCAGAACCACTGACGCGAGAGAAAGCCCGTCAGAGGGCAGCCCGTCCTCCCACAGCATTGATGCATTCATAGATCTCACTGTGGAGCCCCAAACCACCGTGGCAGCAGATAGCCCTTCAGAAGGGACTTCCTCCACCCACGGAATGGAACCCTTCATTGACCTTACAGAGGATTCCCGCAATGATGATGCTGGGGACAGCCCTTCTCATGGAGCCACCTCCTCCCACAGAGTGGAACAGCTAGCCGTGCAAGCGGAGGAACCCCGAACCACTGCACTCAGAGGTAGTCCCTCAGAAGGCACCATATTCTCCCGCATAGCTGAACAGTTCATGGAGCTTGCTGAGGGTCCCCAAACCACAAGGACCAGAGACAGCCCTTCTGAAGGCACTTCATCAGCCCACAGAGTCGAACATCTTCCCGAGCTTTCTGAACAACCACAAGCTTCGGGTGCCAGATGTGACACATCTGAGGTCACTTCATCCTCCCACAGAGCGGTAGAGGTCACAAACCTTTCTGAGGAACCTCAAACCACCACTGGCAGAGATAGCCCCGGTGAAGGCACCTCATCATCCCACACAGTGGATCCGGTTACCTTGCTTGCAGAGGCACCCCGAACTTCCGCTTCAGATGGAACCTCATCACAGCACAGAGCGGCTGAGCTCGGTGACCTTCCCGAGGAACCCCAAACGACCACAGACAGCCCATCTGCGGGCGCTTCCTCCTCCCTCAGAGTGGATCATGTTGTCGAGCTTGCTGGGAAAGTGAAGCAGGTGGTGGCAACATGTCTCCGTGTGTGTGAGTTTTTATTTTAAAGTTAAAAAAAAATTAAAGGCACCATAACAACCATGACTTATCCAATGTGTTGGGCATTGTTTGCCAGACTTAAATTGGGGTGGAAAGGGAAATGTCTGGGAAAGAGTAGAATTTTTTCCTCGCCTTAGGAACAACCACAAATTTCCCCTGACGCATGCCATTTCAGTCAAAGGATTGCACTGCAATGGTGTTTGCTTTTGGCAGTAGTTGCCATGACAAAAAGACCAGCTACTACAACTTACCGTGCTGGACACCCTCCAAAGACAGGGTCCAATGGGAGGTGATGGTTAGTGGTCTACCTTTCAGTGACTGTAATTTTTTTTTTCCCAGTGAAAAAGACCAACAGGAGGATTGACGGCCTTGAGAGGCAGCTGAGGATTTTGAGACAGGAGACCAAGGAGGATATTGGCAAGCTGAGGAATGACCTGGACAAAATAATCCATCAGTCAAAGGAACAGTGATCATGTTTTAATGATTAACAGTAAAAAGTTTTAAACGGCACAAACAATAAATAGTTTGGTTATGTTATAACAGTTAACAGTAAAAACTTTTCAAAAAACACACACAATAGATATGGTAGTCTTGATTTGAAATTTCTCAGACCAAAAAATACCTATCCACAATCAAACTGTAAAACCTATCAGAAATGTTTATTTGTTGCCGAAGTCAACTTTCACATGAAGTGAGCGGTACCAAACAATCTCCCTTTTCTGATGCCCCAATGCTATTGAGTTGTTCTTTCCCCCCGCCTCTCCTCCTCTTCCCTCCTCCTATTTTGTGTCCCTGTGGCTGTGATGGGTTGATCCTGGCAATTCCACACTCTCAGCGGGTGTGGGGGAGAGTGAAAAAAGGTAAATGGGAAATGGATTTGGCCGTGGCCCATGCCCTGTTCAACTTTCCCAGAAAGGAGTAATATTTCAAATTTCAAAGGTTTATCACAAATCAAATTTCTTGCTGGGTTTAATCACACGGCACCTCTTTCTGGGTGGGTTCTCCTGTGGAGATCTATGCACACTTCCCCTTCCAGATGATTGTCCAGGCACGGCTTGGTGTCTCAGCTCCCGGTTTCCCCCCAGCAATATTTCGGTTAGGGAGCTCAAGGCACTGACCGCTCTGTTGATGCCCTCACAGTTCTGCTGCTGCGCCTCAATGAAAGCCTTCCTGTCTTCTTGTGCCTCCCTCATTGTGTCTTCATGCCTTCTCTGCTCCGCTTCCAGAAACTGCATGCGCCACTCTCGACTTTCCGTCAATGTCTGTTTTCTCTCCTTGGCATTGTTGTTCTCCTCTCTCTCTGCCTGAGACAACATCTTTTCTGCCACGGTGCTAAGCAAGGCCACACGTCTGCTTCGGGTTCTGGCTTTTTCCAGCCTAGAAGCAGGTGACATCTGTGCCGTGGTTTTTGGTGCGGTTTCAACGGGCTGATTTTCAGCGACTGAAACCAGGAATTGAGAAATTGGTATGATTGTAAGAGAGAAATTTGTTTCTAGAAAGGGTTGAAGGAATCGCGACCGCAACAGCTCACTCACCCACATTTGGACGACTGCCGTCCTCATGCTCCTCCGTGATTTCATCCACCTGAGTCAAGTCCGAATCTGTGGAATTAAAAAGGAAAATTTTTTTTAGGATGACTGTGTCAGAATGGAGATGCCAGAGGTTGAATCTGGTTTTTCAGTTGAGAGCGGCAACCAGAGAGAACAGACAAAACTAGAGTGAGGTGGACTGAAAGGGCACGTGCGGAGGCGAGTCTCACAGTGTGTGGATGATGCCACAATTCAGGCCAAATTTTTTGAGTTAATGCTGCACATGTGAAAGGTTCCAGATCCTATCCCTGGCATCTCCAGATAAAGATTCTTGTAGACATAATTTGGGGCAGACGTTTCTCTGCCTAAGAACCTCAAGATATGTCACCAGCCCAGAAAGCAAAATAACTAGTGACAGGACTTGGGGTTATGCCACTTCACATGTCAATGAACCAGCATTTGTGGTTTCCGGGGACACCGTCCGCACTCAGAAGAGGGAACATCACGAAGTTAGTGTACATGTTCTCGAAGGCAATGCAAGATATATTCAAGCAATAAAACATGCATGTTTGGCCCAAGCAATAGTTCTTTGATTATGAAAAAGCAGGTTTTTTCCCCCCCCAAAAAAGGTGGGATTGGCAAGCCACCCAATTCCGCATACGGTTTATTTTCTTAAAAAATGAGGCTGTGATGTAATCAAAGAAATTATTGCTTTTGCCGAACCTTCATGTGTGGTTGCCAGCTCTGGTTTGCGAAATCCATAAAGATTAGGGAGCAGTGCCTGTGCATGGCGGAAGCTCAGCCACAGCATGCGATGTTATGCCATAGAATCTGTCCTACTTAGATGCCATAGTGCCCAGGGAAAACCCCCTTTGCAGTCACGAGATCGGCTGTAATTCTTGCAAGATTCCTAGCCCATCTGGAGACTGGCAACTTTAAATGCTTGAACAGTTGAAGTGGCATACAAGTAAGAGCAAGGTAATAGAAAACAATTCAGTTCTTTGACAATGAAGAACATGAGTTATGTGCTTTGTCGGTGCCCAACCTTCCACTGTGAATGTTGGGTGCACCCACGTGCACCGTTCCCTGATGCGGCTCTGGGTGGCTGCTGGCCGTCCTCGTTGGAAGGACCGCCATCATGAGGGTAGGTATCATCATATGTTGGAACATTGCTTAATTTAAAAAAAAAAAAAAAAACCAATCAGGAAAAGTGGTAACGTTGCAATGCTGGCACCCCTCCCTCCTTTTTTGGAGGTTGAAGTCTTCTTGACAATGTAGGAGGAAAGTGATGGCAGAGTTGTTTGGGGGGATATGTGCCAAAGTCCTACCTGGCAAACATCATTTTTATAGCTGACTGTCTTCTCTACGGTGGAGGCCCTCTAAATCAATCACCCAAAGTAATTTAAATCAATTAAGTTAATTTATTGACAGCATGATCCTAATGCCCTTCTAATACCACCTTCAGCTAGAAAGAACAGAAATCCTCATGCCAACGGTGTCTCTGCCTTATGCACCCCGTCCACTCTGCTAAATAGGATCATGGCACTCGATCTTACCTTCTTCTCCCACCTCTCCCCCGTCACATGCTTCCATCAATTGTTCCTGGTCAGATGCAGCCCCTGGAAGAAACATAAGCGTAAGTAATATTTTGGAAAGTTTGGATATGCGAGTATGAATGGAAGACCCTTGTCAGAATAACACGTATTGTCCAGTGATGTGAACTCCCAAGTGGCTTGACGATGTCACAGGATAACAGGTTCCCACACATCTAATGTCACCGGTGCATGTCCAAACTTGTAGATTACTCTGACTTCAGGGTTGCTTCTGCTTGAGTTGTGTTTCACGGAATGAATCTGCAGGTGAGCAAATGATCACTTGAAAACTCCATACCCACCACATCCCCCCACCCCAGGCCCCTCTTCACACACCCACCATTAAAAGTGCCAACACAGATAGATTGCTTTGCCAAGGGCATGACACCGGCAAAGTTCATAGGAAGAATGGGCATTATCTATCTGCAACGTTATAACGTTTAGCCTAGTGGTCACATCTCTCCTCAGGATTCCGCCGCTTGACCCACAACAGCAGGAAACATACTTACCTTGATCGTTTACTGTGACATCCACAGATTGTAGATTCAGGGTCACCATCGGGTGGCTAAACAGTTCCTCAGACCCCTCAAATTGAACTGGTCTCGGTGTGTCGGCGCGCGGAAGGGAGAGGCTTCTGGCCACCCGTTGTGGCCTGATGCTGGCATCGCCCCTGAAGATACGATGTAGCTGGGCATAATATGGGCACGTTGTGGGTGCATTTCCGGATTTGGAGTTGTGTGCCACCACTCGTTTGTATTCTTGGCGCATTGCTTTGGTCTTCGTCCGACATTCCAAAGCCGTGCGCTTGTGCCCTCTTGCCGCCATCTGCTCCGCGATCTTTTCGAAGACGTCTATGTTTCTGTGGCACATTGACAGCGACTCCTGGACCTTCTCCTCTCCCCAGAAGTCGATGAGATCCAGTGTCTCCCTCTCCCTCCACGACACTCCTCGTCCAGCCATTTTCTGCATCACCATCTGAGCCATTAGATAGACCAAGAATGAACTTCTCCCGCCCAGCAGTGCTCGAGCTCTCAATGGTCAGGCCTGGTCACATGACCCAATTTCCGTGTCTCTCAGCACACAACCCCCTCTCCTGATGACGTTTCTGTTGTGTGATGAACGTTTAAACGTTAAAATGTTAAAGGGCAAGAAAAAAAAAGGGATTTTGAGGCCATCGGGAGTTTGATTGTCGGAAAAAACATGTGCGCACTATCACGACATGAACGACTCTCCCGCCAAGCATTGCTCGAGCTCTCACTGGTCCGCCTCGGTCAAATGACCCGATTTTCGGTTCTCGAGCAATGCCCCTCAGCAAAAAAAAAACCCGAGAAAATGGGATTTGTGGCTGTGCTGGAAGCCTGCTAATCGGAAAGAGCACAATCGTAGCATCAGGGAAAATAGGTCAGGACTGGAATGAAGTAAACGCTTAAACGTTACTGCCCCCACTGAACCGGAAAAAAAAAATGGCGGAATAAAATTTTTGAGAGCTGCGGCTGGTGGGAGTGGCTAGACCGGCAGACTGTCCAATCGGGGGTTAGGGAAGCAAAAAAGGGACAAACGCTTTCACACTAGCATACTGCGGACCGGGAGCCGTTTTGCAGCGAATGAACGTTAACTTCGCAGTATGTCCGCAGGAGGAAAAATCGGGGAAACCACTGACATGCTGCGGATTGGCATTCCATGACTCCTTCCTGAGTGTGAAATCCACAGAAACATGGGATGAAATACAGGTGCAAATGCGATCTAAAAACTGAGTGCGAAATGTACCAAAGAGACATAACAATGGAGTCATGGGAGTATTTGTGGAAAAATACAATGAAGATCTCAACTTGTACCAGTATTAAAGAAAATGTATTTAAGATGATATATAGGTGGTATTTGACGCCAAAAAAAATAGCTTATGGAAATGCTAAAATGTCTGATAAATGTTGGAAATGTAAAAGTCATGAAGGATCACTGTATCATATGTGGTGGACTTGTGAGGTAGCTAGGCAGTACTGGGGAGATATCTTAGAAATGATAAATGAGATTTTGCAGATTTCAATAATAAAGAACCCAGAACTCCTGCTACTGAATTTAAATATGGAAGATGTTCCTATACAACCTAGAACATTGCTATTTTACATGACAACAGTGGCAAGAATACTATATGCGCAGAAATGGAAAGTGCAAGAAATACTTATCTATTGGAGATTGGATACAAAAGTTGCTATACATGGCGGAAATGGACAAAATGACAAGAAGGCTGAGAGACCAGAATGCTGAAGGATTTTTTAAGGATTGGGGTAGATTGAAGGAGTATTTGGAAAAAAAGTGGGACGTGAAGGGGAAACTGTGGCAATTTGAAAGTTATTAGGGGAATTTAGTGGGGACAGCAATCTTTACCATAAGAAAAGTTTTAATTATTGTAAAGTTTAAATTTTAAATAGATTTGAGTTTAATGGGAATTATTTAGTTTATTAATGTAATAAGAGTTAATTATATATAGAGAGAATAGAAAAATAAGTTATAGAATAAGATATGGGTTGGAAAACTGTTGGAAGTCACCAGAAAAGGGGGGAGGGAAAAGGGGGGGACAGTGATATCTAGGTTTAATAATTGAAATAATGTTTGTAAATTTGTACTCACCTAATAAAAAAAAAATTAAGAAAAAAACAAGTTTAGGTGGGTCTGCAGTGGAACAGCAGGATAAGAATCCAGGGGCACCTTAGAGACTAACAAGATTTTCAGAGTGTAAGGTTTTGAGAGTCCGAGCTCCCTTCTTCAGACACTAAACTTGGTCTCTAAGGTGCTATGGGACTCATCCTTGAAATCACATGGTAATCTAGAGTTAGGGTTGGAAAATAAATGTATCAAGATTGGATTCATTATTGTCACTAGCTTTCTCTAACTCCAGCTTACTATGAAGTATTGCATTGTAAACAAATGCATTAGTTTACCATGGATTACTACTGGAGAATTGTCTAGATATTAAGCACGTACTCACATCTCTCTTGTAGAAGTTAAAGGGTTGTAAAGGCTTAATTTTGTCTGGACCTATGGAATATACAGAGAAAGCAAGTTACCAGAAATTATAATAGAATTTGTTTTTCTTGTTCCTCTGACATTTTAGAAACATATGATACATACTGACAACTATAATTTAAGAGCTATGGTGTCTTTATTTCCATTTAAACTTACATTTGCTGTTTATTGGTACTAAGTATATTTTATATATATTCAGATAGAAGGCATATAGCCTGATACTTGCAGTACTTCCACTGTTTTAACATACTGATTTTAGTCATTCTTGTCTTTTGGGATATATGGGAAAACAAGCAGAAATAATGTCTTAGTGGGCTTCATTCTTACTCCTTGTATTCATTTTGTTTACAAAAAAAAATTAATTTATTTCAGAACAAACCAATCTTTATACACATCACAGATATCTTGGGTTGTATTCTACCATTCCTCCCCAGTTCAGTGTAGAGCCTCCTCCAGTTAGGGTTGCCAGGTCCTGCCTGATAAACTAGTGGGAGACTGGGGGTCAGGGGGGACTGGGACATAGCGAATAGCTACCAGTGACAATTTTACATCTCTACTGTGAAAACCTGGAAGTCGCACCAGTCCTCGTTAGGAATCACTGGAAACTCTATGGTTTCACCATAGATTTTCTGCCAATTCCTAAAGAAGTAATGAGACTGGGAAAAGGAATCTGTGAACAGAGGATTCCCTGCCCTGACCAGTGGGCTGGCAACCCTTCCTCCAGTACAAGAGGCTCTTTCCTTGGAGGAAGATTGTTCATTCCAGAGGAGTGCTGTCTATTTAGCCAGAGGGCCAAATACAACCCCTTAGTTTTAACTGGCATGGCTTCTCCGCAAGAACTGTAGTTTAATTAGATGCGTACAATTCTATGTCAGAGATACCTTGTGCACACTTTACAGAACTAGAATTCCCTGGATTCCTTGGAAAAAGTAAATGCGTATTAAACTAGTCCCTTGAAGTGTGAATATACCTATATAGAACAATTCTATATAGAACATCATGATGAGGAAGGCAAATTCTTGATTTTATAAATGAGGGTATAGGAATCTTATTTTTAATGCCTCTTATGTTCTTTAAAATCCAGTATATAATAATCTAGAATTTAACAGAAAGGTTTAGAGCAGCTGTCTTTCTAATACATTATTTTACTTGATACTGAGAGTTTTTATTTTGTGGGGATAGCAAGAGTACTGAAGTATGCCGCATACTCCACTGTGAAGTCCTACATCTGCAGTATGGAGTCATCTAGTCCAAAAAACTATCACTTCAGACTACCATCATTTTGCATAATGTACACAACTGCTCAAAAAGTACAATTCTAAAAAAACTTTTCTAAGAGTACTAAGCACACTTTTCTTGGAGTAAGTGCCATTGGTGGGCTTGAGTAAAATTCTGGGTAAGACTACTGTCTAACCAACTGATCAACAGCTGTATTCTTGTCCTGTCTGAGCTGACCACAAGTGAAAAAAGTGGATGGCATTCCTCTAGCTAGACAACATGGAGAGAAGATGCTTGCACTGATCCTGCAGTTGAAAGTAGTTATTTCATTTCATGTCCTTTTCTCTTGACACCCCAGATTAAAACCTTTCTATGTAGCATGAGTGGGTGTTTATGAATTAATTGCATCTCAGATCATTAGGGAGGCTGCAGATTTCTCAGTGAACCTGTTAACAGACAAACTTACTTTGTCCAACACTCATTATCGGACTGTGAGCCAATCAGGATTATTTTAGGATTTCATCAAGCTGCCTCTTGGTCAGAAGCCTAGTTGATTTGGGAATCAGCTGGGAGTCAGGTTCTTATTTACCTCATCCTATCAGCAAAAACAATACACAATGAAGATGCAAAAGGGAGTTCTTCCTTCTGCCTCAAGCTGGGTGGGAACAGAAACAAAGTTTTTGATATCTGCATTGCAAAAGGAGAGGAGAAAGAGCTCTTTTCTCTGCAGCCCAAGTCCACATCTTGGATGGTACAGAAGAAAAGTGAAATCAGCTGGGATTCTAATCTTCTCACCCCCAAATTTGCTGTATTTCACCAAGTCTGGGTGGCAAAAAAACTTTCAAGATATAATAATAATAATAACTCTCTATTTATATCCTGCTCTTCAGGACAACACCAACTCAGAGCAGTTTACAAAGTATGTTATTATTATCCCCAGAACAATCACCCTGTGAGGTGAGAGGGGCTGAAAGAACTCCAAGAAACTGTGACTAACCCAAGATCACCCAGTGGAGGAGTGGGGAATCAAACTCGGTTCTCCAAATTAGAGTCCTGCTGCTCTTAACCACTACACCAAACTGATTTAATTTGATCAAAAGTGAGATCATAAGTGAACTGAGATCAAAAGAACCCTATTTCCAAACTGGTAGTCAACTTGTGATTTCACACCTCTAAAAATCTTTGCTGGTACAGACTAAAATTTCCCAAGCAGTAGATCAGAAGCTAAATACACATGAACAGGTTGTGAACAGCACAGCAATTATTGGCTGCCTACTTACCACTGGTAGATAGTGTTAGAAGAGGAAACTGGTGATGTGTCTTGCTCAGGCCTTTAGGACTGCCAGCAAGGAAGAAGGAAGGCAACAACCATAGAATTGGTTAGATAGATAGGCCACTATTAGTCTTCTTCCTGCCAGGGGAACTTCCTTACTTCCCTTCTCTCCCCCTCCTCTCTCTCTTCTTCTCTGCATGCACCAGGAGAGGCAGCATGGTGACTCCTGAGAGAGATGGCCTACTTTCAATCTAAAGCTAGTTAGATCAGTTACTAGTTCTTTCTCTCCACTAAACTTATGTAAATATATTTCTTTAGATAAATAAACAGTTATTGGTTCTCTAACTTGGATGAGAGCTTTCTGCATGCAGTTTGTTTAGTTAACGTGCCTTAAATAAAACCCAATAATGGTTATAGGCCCACCCTCACCAAGTTAATTATCAGAACATACTATTTGAGTTCTGATTAACCAAGTAGAACTTCAAAATTGTGGAGAAAGAAAAAGAAAGTATAAGGCATAATGGCTGCTGCTATAAAGGATCAAGACCCAAATATCTTTAGTCTTGAGGATGATAACATTGCTGAATGGAAAATAAGGCTGAAGTTTAATCTCAAGAAAATGCACCAGGAGAAACACCTCACAGAAGGCCCACCAGCTGAGGACGATGAGAGAGTGAAGTGGAACCAGGAAGATGATGTAGCACAAGCAGTCATTGTAAGTTCTGTTTCTACCAATTATCTAGAATTGATTCAAGACTGTGAAACAGCTAAGCAGATGTATGATCTTATACTTAAAGAGCATGTGACAGATAATTGGGCAACCAGGTCACTTTTGCAAGATGAATTGCAAGTGTTAAGATATTCAGACAGACAGTGCTTTAAAAGTCCTGTGAGAAAACTACAGGACCTGTTCTTTCAGTATGTCCAAGCAGGGGAAGAAAAAGATGATTCTGCCAAGGTTGTAGCTTTCTTCATATCTCTAGACCACATTTTTTTGCCAGTAATCTCCCAACTTGAAATAAAGGGGAAATTAAATTTTTGAGAAGCAGTCATACAGATTGAAAAGGAAGTTGCAAGACATAAAGCTTTAAACTCATATTCGAGAATTACTTAACCAGTTTGTTCATAAAGTTTTCCTAAGAGCAAAAATGTAAGTTGCCACCTCCAGCCCTGGAGAAAGGCATTTCTCAAACTATCAAATTGGCAAGCATCCTAAGGGGACTACATTGGCCAGAAAGAGAGAATCCTTAAGCAAACAAAGGTTCACTACAGCAACCCTGTATGAGATGGGGCAAAACTCATTTGCAACCACTCCAAAGGCAAAACAATTAACATGTTACAATAGCAGGGGTATATTCCATAAGCAAATTGACTGCTCTTCCCCCAGAGCAATGGGCACTCCCCCTCCCTCTTCTAACATGAAAGCAAGTAATATTAAATGCAAGACAGATCAGCAAAAGAAGTTTAGTCTGAATTCAGTCGGCACTGGCCTTACAAATACAAATACCATAGTATTTATTAGACAGTGGAGCATCTGTATCAGTCTTTCACTCTAAATAGTTCTTTTAAGAATTAAAGGACTTAGAACAGCCCATCAAGTTAAAACTTGATGACTCACATGAAATCCTTGCTATAAGATGTGGAACTATCAGCATTCCTCTTCTACAAGACACTTCCAAAGAACAGCTAAAAATACAATATGTTTTGTATGCTGCTGAATTCTAAAGCAACGTGCTTTCTATAAAGCAAATCTGTGAACAACATAACCTGGAGGGACACTTTGATAAAGAGAACATTGTACTCACAAAGAATGGAAAGCTGTATCTCTCAGGCAGTACCAAAAGTGGACTTTATATACTGGACAAAATATATCAGAGACTGTCCAAAATAATTTTTACATGGACAAATATCAAGAAGAATCAGACAAAGAGGAAGATGATGAAGAGAAAGACTTTACTGATATGTTGCAGCAAGAGTCCTCTAATTGTAAAAATAGAGAAGAGCAAGTAAATGTCAGTACAACCTGCAACCATAAAGAATGTACCACCCTATGGCACCTAAGATTTTGTCACAGGAACTTAGAAACTATAAAGGAAATGCATACAAAGCGGCTTGTCAGAAATATGTGTATTAATGATTGCAAAATTAACCAAAGCTGTGTACTTTAGAATGCAAGGCAGTGTGACAGCCTTTCCCAAAGGGAAGCCAGGAGAAGACAAATTCCCCAATCCAGCTGGTTCACACAGACGACTTATGTGGACCACTCCCAACTACAGTGGGAGGAAACAGATATATTCTTAATTTTATAGATGATTTTAGCAGGTATAATGTTTGCTTTCTCTTAAAGGAAAAGTCTCAAGTGTTTTGCAGGCTCAAAGAATACATAGCGATGGTGTCCAACAGATTTGGAAGAAAGCCAGAGGTCCTACACTCAGGTAACGGAGGCAAATACATGTCCAATGAGCTCCAACAGTTCTTGAGAGACCAAGGCATCATTCACCAAAGGACCGTCCCCAGATGTCCAGAACAAAAATGTGTAGCTGAAAGGAAGAATCACTATCTATTGGATGCGGTGAGATGCATGATTTAAAAGTTCACACTAACCACATACCTTTTGGGGCAAGGCCGCCCTTACAGCTAATTACACACAAAATAGGCTACCTACTAAGGCCACAAATATTACACCGTACCAACTTTGGTTTGGATACAAGCCGTCAGTTGAGCACTTAAGAGTCTTTGGATGCAGAGCTCATGCACATGTTCCAAAAGAAAATAGGCACAAGCTAGATGATAGAGCAGTGGCTGGCATTTTCATAGGTTACACTGCTAGCTGCAAGGGTTACAAAATCCTGTCTTCAGACCAAGGAAGGGATAGTAAGCAGATCAGTTCATTTAAAAGAGAACACAGAACCTCCTGGTTCAGAGGGGGTAACTCCAGATGAAGCCAAGATGCAGCTCCAATATCCTGCCATTCTCAACATCCAAGACACAAGAGAAAAGAGGGAATCAGGTAATTCAGCTGTAATCCTGACAGATGAAGCTGCCTAACAAGCAGTGCCTGAGCCAGAAGGGGAAAGTGAAGACATTCTACCAAATGTACAAACAGAACCTGAAGAGCAGAGGGAACCCGAAAAAGCCACACAGCAGATGCTGAGACAGTCAGAACGCTCCACGAAAGGTATCCCAGACCCAAAGTTAAACCTGATGATTAGGGCTGAGGAAGAACTGGAGCCCAGATCCTGGACAGACCTCTCAAGCTTGCCACCTGCTCAAGCACAGGAATGGACGCAAGCTGCAAGAACAGAGTTAAATGCCATGTACAAGAACAACACATGGTCGCTCACTGAACTCCCTAGAAATAAGAAAGCTGTGGGGAGCAAGTGGATTTTTAAACTGAAACAACACAATGAAGGTAAAATCCAATGTTACAAAGCCAAACTTGTTGCCCAAGGCTACACACAAAGGTTTGGTGAGGATTACAACAAGACATTTGCACCTGTTGTGAAACACACTACGATAAGAACACTCCTTAGTGTTGCAGCATGCAAGCTTCAGAAATCAATCTATGGCCTAAAACAAAGTGCAAAATGCTGGAATGACAAACTAAATGACATTCTTCTAAAGGCAGGCTTCAAAAGAAGTGCATCTGACCCATGCCTATACACACGATGTAAAAATAAACAATGGACTTACGTTCTAGTTTATGTTGATGATCTAATTTTGGCCTATGAGAACTGAAATGACATCAAAGAAGTTGTAGATCATCTGAGTAAGGAAGTCACAATCAAACAGCTTGGGAATGTGACTAACTATTTAGGCATTCAAATACGGAGAGAAGCTAATGGAAGCTTCCTTCTCAGCCAAGAACAAAAGATCAGAGATTTATTGAAAGACCGGAAATTGAAAGACAGTGCTCCCAATTACATTCCAATAGAGCCTAACTATAACAAACAAAATGAAGCGTTTGAAGAGATACCCAAAGAGAACAGATATCATGAAATTTTGGGTAAGATCTTATACATTTCAACCCTCACACGACCAGACATTAGTTCAGCAGTAGGACTATTGTGCAGAAAGTTTACCAAACCCACAACAAAAGACTGGAAAGCCCTAATGACTTTAGTAAGATATTTAAAGCAAACTGCAAGCCTTAAAATCAGACTACCATCAAACAACATGCCAAAATTGACACTTTACGTGGACGCAGATCACGCCAGGGAAAAATCTGACAGGAAGTCCACAAGTGGCAACATAATCTTCTATGGTGGTGGAGCCATAAGCTGGGCAAGTAAGAAACAGACCATCACTGCTGGATCTACTGCAGAAGCTGAATATTTTTCAGCAGCATTAGGATGCAGAGAAATTCAGTGGCTACTCAAAATAACTGAAGATCTAGACCTAAATATACCTACACCTGTCATCATATATGAGGATAATGAAATATGCATTCATATGTCACAAACCGAAGACACCAGTTCATCTTCGAAGCACATTGACCTGAAGTACCACATAATTAAGCATCTGCACAAAGATGGGACTATTAAATTAGACTACTGTCCTAGCAATGAAATGATTGCTGATGTTTTAACTAAACCTCTCCAGAGAGAAAGTTTTGAAGCTCTCTAAATGAAGATGGGCCTGGTACACTGAGCCAAGATCCATTGAGAGGAGGTGCTAGAAGAAGGGACTGGTGATGTCTCTTACTCAGGCCTTTAGGACTGCTGGCAGAGAAGAAGGAAGGCAACAACTAGTCAGTCAGTTAGATAGATAGGCTGCTATCAGTCTCCTTCCTGCCAGGGGAACTTCCTTCCTTCCCTTCTCCCCCCCTCTCTCTTCTTCCCTGCATGCACCAGGAGAGGCAGCGTAGCGTCTCCTCCTGAAAGAGATGGCCTAATTTCAATCTAAAGCCATCCTAGCTAGTTAGATTAGTTACTAGTTCTTTCTCTCCACTAAACTTAAGTAAATATATTCCTTTAGATAAATAAACAGTTATTGGTTCTCTAACTTGGATGAGAGCTTTCTGAGTTCAGTTTGTTTAATTAACATGTCTTAACTAAAACCCAATCAATAGGAAGTGAGCCCAACTGGCAGGTTGATTGTGCATTTCTACTGATAACTTGATTCACCCTGAAAAGGGAGCTGGTGTCTGCAATGTCATGAGCATGCCCCATGTTCAGAGTGACTTATCTAGTTGTGTGAATTTGTTTCTTCAGCTATACATGAATAAATGTAGCTGAATACTTGGAAATGTGCAAGACTTCATAGTCTCTTTCTGTTTTGCATGATAAGCAGCAGTTGTCCACTCATATCTCTTTGGATATAGCAGACTGAAGTGATATTATTGCCACTTTGGGGATATAACTGTTATAGTGAGGGACATTTTTCTCCTAAGGAAATGACACCAGAATGATCCAAAGTAATATCCTGGACTGAAGGTAAAGAAGGTTCAGTCACAGTACATAAGAGCTTGATCTGAAATGATGATCTTGAGGTGAAAAGGTGTTCTTCTGTAATGCCCCTTATCAGGGCCAAGCTACACATGACGAATGACACTTGAATGGCAAGTGTATTTCTCCCTGTTCACTTGCCCTCCACTCAATCCACTTGCCGTTCAAGTGTCATTCGTCATGTGTAGCTTGGCCCTCAGTCATTTAAGATTTCCTGTCAACTTCTCTTGGTCGCTCTCTTTTGTTAACAAGGGGAAAATATTTGCATGATATGATGGTGGGATTCATTGAAGGGTGAAAAACCAGCCATATTGAAGCTTCCATGAAATGGAATGTTAGTAGCCATGACAGAAATTGGAAAATGAAAATAAAACTATTTTAATACAGCTGGAACCCAGAGACTTTTATATGCCTGAATTATTATGGAAGTCTGGCTTGATGTGATTACAAGGGGCTGTTGTTTCATGAGTGATTTTTAATCCTTTTGGCAGAGTCAGACAGGGTATAAATTTGTAAGTCAATTGGTATGCGAATCACCCCACTGCCTGGATATTGATTTGAAAGATTCAGGATGAATGTGCTCTGCTTTATAAGGAAAGCATTTGAAGAGGGAAAAGAAGGCTCTACTCTGTGTTTGGAAACGCTTTGCTAAACACTGGTGAATAGAAACAGCATGAAGATGAGGCTCTTAATGTTCTTCAAGGGCTGGAAAACCAGGACTATTTCAGCTTATTATTTAAAACATTTGTGTGTCCCTTATTGTGCATTTGAGATGGCTCAAAACAAAAATCCACAAGAGAATAATGAGACAAAAATAAATAAAAATAAAAGCAATCCATATTCATCCAAAAGGTGAATTTCACCTTGTCCTTTCTTGTTTCTTCCTCTCATATTTATCCCACCCTTCTTCCAAGGAGCCTAAGGTCTCACACATAGATGGGTAATCTCATTTTTACCATTACAACAAACCTGTGAATTGGTCCAGGTGAATATGAATGATTGCCCCAAGGTCTCCCAGTGAAATTTATTGTCTGAACAGGAATTTGACCTTCAGCTTCCATGTTCCAAGACCAATATGCTCGACCCTGAGCCATTGCACCAACCCGGTACTTCTGAGCACTAGCAGTGATATCATCTGGCTGACCTGGTTGGAGACTATTTCAAACCAAATTCTTCAGCATTTGAAGTTTTTGAATCATTTTGAGGACAATCTCAAATATGCATTGCATGAGTTAAGTGTATTAAGTGAAAATGACAGAAGCCACTCCTGGCTACAGCAGCTATCTGAGCATATATAATTATGGTATACACAATCCAGGAGAAACCCAAAAGCAGGATTACCCTGGAAAAAGTTACAGTTGACCAAACATTTGCAAGTGACTCACATAAATGTTCCAAGCCACTCTCTATTACTTTTGAAGTGGCCATCTCATTCTGAAAAGTATTTCAGTGACTTTAGTCCAGAATGGTATAGTTGCCATTGTATTTATACTATACCACATAGTTCTAGAGCAAAAGGAGGTAAAGACAACTAAAATAGTTTAATTAGCTAGCTGCATCCAATAAAAGCAGTATATAAACCTACTGAAATAGTAATATATAATATACATTCTTATGATATATAGTATAAATTCTTATGGTAATTTATACATTTTCAGTGCAATCCTAAAATCACTATCTGAGGAGTAAGACATATTAAGGAGACTTAAGTAGGAATCTGAGTAGACCTGCTTAGGATTGCTATCAAAATGTTTTTTAAAAAACCATTGAATTCTGAAAGTTGCAAAAGTCAATAAATAAGGTACATAACACTTTGTAAGTGACCTGGCTTTCATAACATGTTAGGCATAGTTTTCATTGAAGGAATAAACCTGAATTTGTGGCATGCCACCTCAGATTATAAATGAGGATCACATAATTGAATGCATCTCCCCACATACAATTCCTTGGCTATAGAAAACTAGAAATCAAGAACAACTAAGGGCTAATACACATTCTTACCTGCACAGATCCTGTGCACAGTGGTTCATATACCATTCAGTCATTTCAGCTCCACTCCCAACCCATTCTGAAGTGATAAAGGTGAGACAAAACTTTACCATCTTACTAGGCATACAGCGTAACCTGTAAAAGACCAAACTTGCATCATCCATATATAACTTCCATCCACTTGTGGCAGCAATACTAATTAAATGCAAGATGTTGTTACTAACCCTAGAGATTTGTATTACTCAGTGAGCTGGTGCATTGATCTTCTTCAGTCTGACATATGATAGAAAATGAACCAAGTATGGAGGTTAAACCATTAAAAATATATAGGGTCTTTTTTTGTCCTCCAGCTATTTTGCAGAAACTCCCAGGGGCTTTAGGAAACCTGAATCTTTCATCCTCGGACCATTCCTTCTCAGCTGTGGACTTGTTTGGAATATTTAACAAATGACAAAGAAAAAACTTTATGGATATCGATGGTGGCCTCAAGAAAAGTTTCCATCAACTTTTCAAATTCTCTCTCTGAAAGAAATTGCCTCACAGTCTGCTGAAATTCGAAATGACATACCAAATCAACTGATGTAGCCTCTATAACCACATTAACACTCCAGTTATCACCAGAGCTAACAAGTCACCTTTAAACATGCAAATTTAACAACTCTTTAAGCTTTCCCCTCTCATTATTTCTCTGGGTAAATGTCACTCAACGCTTTCAATAGATGTTATCCCTCAGATGACTGAAACTGCCAGTGACAGCCACTTTCTTTCTCATTTCTGTTTGTGTAAATTATATTAAACAAAGAGGATGGTAGGGAAGCTCAGAGCGACAGACAGAGGTAGGCATACAAAGAACTTCAGAGGAAAGTGGTAGCTCCAAAAAACACAATGAAGAGAAATGTTCTCTGGATATTTTTTTCAAGTTTGCTTTCAAATAATAAACAAAAATAAATTTAAAGGTACAAAGCAGTGAAAGCACAAAAGCCACTGGTGTGTTAAAAAATAAAGAGAAGCTGGTCCTGTAAAAACATTGTAACTGTGATTTATTGTTGTGATAATTAACAAGCTAAATTACAAGGGAGAATGAAATGAAAGACATAGACTTTTAGTTACAATTGTCAGCTTTTTTTTTTTTGGCAAAGGTACAGTGCCTTTAACAGCTGCACAATTTGCAGAAATTAGAAGGTAGAGCTTTCCCCATTTGCTGAAGTTCCACGCTAAGAAAAGCAAGTTTCACCCACCGGATTCAGCTGGCAAAGGCACAGGTAATTAAGTTAATAGTTATACCTTTTTTGCAAAAGGTAAGTTACACATCACATTAGCCTTTTTCAGAAATTATCTTGTGGATATTCAGCCCTGCATATCAAGAGTGCAAGCTACTAATGATCCTCCCAATATACATGTTTGGTACCCTACTTAAATGAAATGATGATTCATATCGGGAGGATGGCACAAATCCCAAAACAGAAATTCTGAAAAGGGCTGCATGGACAGTGCAATCCTTAACAGACTTACTACCTTCTAAGGCTCATTGACTTCAGTGGGCCTTGAAGGGTGTAACTCTATTTAGAATTGACAAAAACTTAAAATAGCATTCTAAGTAATTCACTGCTTTAGCATGGGTGTTATAGACTGCAGTTAATTCTTAAGCATCTATAGATTTCCAAATCACGTTTGGAAAGCAAAAAATAAGTCTCTTCCTCAGTTTAGCAGAGTCTATAGGTACTCTGAAATGGACTGGCTAAAGAAATTTTCACAAAAGACTACTTGCTATTAAAGATGGGCACAAACAGAAAAAAAATGAACATGGTGTTTGTTGTTCATTGCCATCCATGAACAGGGACTCACTAACAACCACGAACATGGCCCTGTTCACGAACATGTTCGTGGTTGGCTGTTCATGGGGGCCAGTAGACTCTCCTCCAGCCATCATCCAAGTCAAGATCCCTAGTGCACCACACCCAGAAACCTGACCTAAGCAGGCACCAGGAAAGGTACCAATAATAAATAATAGCTTGGCCCAGAGCCTGGCAGCAGCCCTGGAACTTTAAGGGGTAGATCCCTACCACACCACTCCCAGAAACCTTACCTGAGCAGGCAGCAGGAAAGGTACCAATCTTACTATATAATTGAGTGTGTTTCAGACGACTCACTTTATACCCTGGTGCACCACCAGAGGGCGCTGCCACAGAGGAAAGGCCAGGTAACTCACCATGTCGCTCCAGAAAATATGCTGTGATGGGAAGCCAGGCAGGGAACAGGAACGGAGCAGGTGGCAATGCCCTCCCTGTGCCTTAACCCAGCTGGTATTAGGTGTGGAGCAGGTGGCAATGCCCACCCTCCACCTAAACCCAGCTGTTATTATGAGTGAAGAAGGGGGCAATGCCCGCCCCCCCTTCAACCAGCTGGTATTAGAGTGGAACAGGTAGCAATGCCCACCACAACCTTAACACAGCTGGTATTACTACCAGCAAATAGAAGAGGAAAAAATCCACAGGGAATACAATACTAATTTACAAAATTACAAAACTGTATTCAGTTTTGTAATTTTTCAGACACACGCATAAGAGATTTTCAAGGCTATGCTTTGGGCATGTAGGATTTAAACACATTGGAAATTTCCCTTTCTGCTGTAAAGCAATCCACACGCTCCTGATGAAGGATTCCGATATCTGCCACAGATAGCCGGCCCCAGATTGAGCGTGGGTTGGAGCTTTGCTTCACGGCTGGGCTTCACCATTCACCTGCCGAGGGGAGCCCTGGAAAGAATTGTTATAACTATTCCAAAAAGACTGTGGGAATTGTGTGTGTCTACTGCAACTTGCCCTGTATGATTATGTAAAAGATTATTGTATTGTTGATGTGTGTGCCTGAAAATTGCATCAAGAGATTGTTATTTATTTATTTGAATACAATGATGAAATTTTGTAGCCTTTGCACTCTGAATACAGTTTTGTAATTTTGTAAATTAGTATTGTATTCCCTGTGGATTTTTTCCTCTTCTATTTGCTGTTTCGCAAGGGAATAGCCATTTTGTTCTCCACGGTATTACTACCAGAGCAGGTGGCAATGCCCATCCACCCTTCAGCCAGCTGGTATTAGGAGCGGAGCAGGCAGCAATGCCCACCCACCCACCCTGCTTTAACCCAGCTGATATTAGGAGTGGAGCACGTGACAATACCCATTCACCGCCTTAACACAGTGGATATTAGGAGTGTAACAGGTGGCAATGCTCACCTCTGCCTTAACCAAGCTGGAATTAGGAGCAGATAAGGTGGCAATGACCACCCCCAACTTAACCCAGCTGGTATTAGAAGCAGAGAAGGTTGCAATGCCCACCCCCTTCACCTAGCTGGGATCAGGAGTAGAGCAGGTGGTAATGCCCACTGGTGCCTTAACCCAGCTGATATTAAGAATGGTACTGGTGGCAATGCCCACCCCCTGCCTTAGCCCAGCTGGTATTAGGAGCAAAGCAGGTGGCAATGCCCACCCCCGCCTTATCACAACTGGCATTAGGAGCAGAGCAGGTGGCAATGCCCACACATAAGCATAAGAACATAAGCAAAGCCATGTTGGATCAGGCCAGTGGCCCATCCAGTCCAACATTCTGTCACACACAGTGGCTAGAAATCCAGTGCCATCTAAAGGACTGTCAGTGAGGCCAGGACACCAGAAGCCCTCCCACTGCCTTCCTTCCAGCACCAAGACAACAGAGCACCACCTCCCCACAAAGAGAATACCATCTATCTCCTGTGGCTAATAGCCACTGATGGACCTCTGCTCCATATATTTGTCCAGTCCCCTCTTGAAGCTGGCAATGCTTGTAGCTGCCACCACCTCCTGTGGCAACGAATTCCATGTGTTTATCACCCTTTGTGTAAAGTAGTATTTTCTTCTATCTGTTCTAACCCGACTGCTCAATAATTTCATAGAGTGCCCACGAGTTCTTGTATTGTGAGAAAGGGAGAAAAACACATCTTTCTCGACCTTCTCTAATCCGTGCATTATCTTGTAAACCTCTATCATGTCTCCCCTCAGTCGTCTTTTCTCCAGGCTAAAGAGCCCCAAGCGCCTCAATCTTTCCTCATAGGGAAAGTGTTCCAACCCTTTAATCATTTTAGTTGCCCTTCTCTGTACTTTTTCCAGTGCTATGATATCTTTTTTAAGGTGTGGCGACCAGAACTGTACACAGTACTCCAAATGAGGCCTCACCATCGATTTATACAGAGGCATTATGATACCGGCTGATTTGTTTTCAATCCCTTTCCTAATAACCCCTAGCATAGCATTAGCTTTTTTTATGGCAGTCGCACACTGTGCTGACGTTTTTAGTGAGTTATCTATCATGACTCCAAGATCTCTCTCTTGGTCAGTCTCCGCCAGTTCAGACCCCATCAACTTGTATTTATATTTTGGATTTTTGGTTCCAATGTGCATTACTTTGCACTTGGCTACATTGAACCTCATTTGCCACATGGATGCCCACTCTTCTAGCCTCGACAGATCCCTTTGGAGTGCCTCACAATCCTCTCTGGCTTTCACCACCCTGAACAATTTCGTGTCATCTGCAAATTTAGCCACTTCACTGCTTAATCCCAATTCCAAATCATTAATAAACAAGTTAAAAAGCATTGGACCCAATACCGACCCCTGTGGCACCCCACTGCTCACCACCCTCCACTGTGAGAAGTGCCCGTTTATGCTCACTCTCTGTTTCCTATTAATTAGCCAGTTTTCGATCCAATTAGCCAGTTTTCGATCCAATTAGCCAGTTTTCGACCCACCTTAACTCAGCTGGTATTAGGAGTGGAGCAGGTTGCAATGCCCACCCCCACCTTAACCCAGCTGGTATTAGGAGCAGAGCAGGTGGCAATGCCCACCCCTTCACCCAGCTGGGATCAGGAGCAGAGGAAGTGGCTATGCCCACTCTCCACCTTAACTGAGCTTGTATTGGGAGTGGATCAGGTGGCAATGCCCAGTCCCCTTCACCTAGGTGGGTTCAGGAGCAGAGCAGGTGGCAATGTCCAGCCCCTTCACTCAGCTGGGTTCAGGAGTGGAGCAGGTGCCAATGCCCACCCAGCGCCTTCACCTGGCTGGGATCAGGCACAGATCAGGAGGAAATTCGCTTCTTCCCTTCACCCAGCTGAGACAAGAAGTGGAGCAGGTGGCAATGCCCATCCCCTTCAATTTACTGGAATAAGGCACTGAGCAGTTGTCAATGTCCACCCCATCTTCTCCCTGTCGGAATCAGGCACCAAGCAGGCTGCAATCTCTGCCCCCCTTCAACCTGCCGGAATCAGAAGCAGAGAAGATAGCAATGCATGCACCACCCAGTTGGGATCAGGAGCAGAGCATATAGCAAAGTCCACCACCCGCCTTCACCTGTCGGGATCAGGCGAGGAGCAGGGGGTAGTGCTTGCTCCTTCCTTTACCCAGCAGGGAACAAGTGGCAATGCCCTCCCCCTCTTCATCCAGCTGGAATCAGGCTTGGAGCAGGCAGCAGTGCCTGCCCCCCTTCACCCAGCCATAATCAGGCACAGAGCAGAAGGCAATGCCCATTTTCCCTTCACCTGGTTGGGATCAGGAGTGGAGCAAGTGGCAATGCCTGCCTCCCTTTACCTGGCCTGTATCAGACGTGCAGCAGGTAGCAAAGCCCACCACCCCTTCATGTTGCTGAGATCAAGTGTGGAGTAGGTGGCAATGCCCACCCCCCTCCTTCACCAGCCGGGATCAGTGAGGGATGAGGAGGGAATGTCTGCCTGCCCACTCTCCCCTTTCTAGAGCCCATTGTATTTTTTCCCACAACAGGCTTTGTTTCTAGTAATAAATATTAGCTTTCCTCAGAACCTGGCAGCAGCCCTGGAACTTGAAGGGGTAGATCCCTATCCCACCACACACAAAGAAAATTCAAGCTCCAATGCACTCTCTCTATCAAAATGCCAACAGCAGCTGTCTCTCACTCTCCAAAACCAGAGCAGGAAGCCCCCTTCCTCCCTGGCCTTTGTTCCCTTGTAACAAATTTGGAGCTCCACACTTGAAAGGAAGACCTGCCTTTCAAGCGAAATTGGGCTTAGATTGGGTTTTCCAGGGCAACAGCAGGAGTTCAGACAATCCCTACCTAAGTTGCCAAGTAAATTGATTGCAGGTGCCAGACTATCTGGCTTGACGAACAACAACGAACAGCAATGAACAAGGCTTGCAACAACCACCTGTTCGTTTAGAATGGGGCCTCACAAACAGCTTGTTCACGAACAGCAGATTGGGCTGTTCGTGGCTTTTTTTTGTTCGTATTGCTGTTCGTGCCCATCTCTACTTGCTATCACTCATAATAACTCCACATATATACCACTCTTCTGGACAGATTAGTGCTCCACTCAGGGCGGTGAATAAGGTCAGAGTTATTACTATCCCCATAATACAGCTGGGGAGCTGGGGCTGAGATGAGTGGCTTACCCAAGGCCACCTACTAAGCCCATGGCAGTAGTGGTGTTTGAACCAGCAGAGTGCTGATTCACAATCCAACCACTTAAATAGATTAATAGTTGAAATAAACTGGCATCTTACTTCCAAAGGGATTAAAAGATGATAATATTAAATTCAGGAGGAACTGATTAATCTGTAGTGCTTAAGGTAAAGTAAGAAATAAGCTTCACATTTTTTCCAAAGCACATTCCTGGAACAAAATATGAGTGCACAATTCATGTGTTTGTGTAACATGTAAGAACCCTCATTTTCCAATACTTTGGTTAGCACGAATGGAGGCTGTACATGGATGGAAAATCTGTGTTGTCCAATACTTGTGCCTGGTTAGTTTTCAACTGATGTGAATGGAATTCTCATGTGTTGTCTGCAGAGGTCTATTAGCCTTCTACAGGAATGAAAAGGGTGGGATTTTCAGCTTTAAAGAAACAGGTTCAATGTGCAATACAGCATTGGAATGGGTAGATGGGTTTAAGAAAGCTTAATAAACTAAGTAAATCAAAGCAAGGATCCTCGAAATGAAGTGTCATTTCTGCAGGATGATGGAATAACTTTGGTGGTATTTGCCAGTGTGTTTTTCTTTAAGGCTACATAATTTTCAGTCCAGCAAGTTAAACACAAGGAACCTCTCCGCCATTTCAGAGCATGAAATACCATCAGCTCAAGGAACCTCCTAGATTTCCCCCCTGCTGATCTAGGATAGGGGGGAAAAAACAGTATAGCTAATATTGCCAACTCTGGCTTCAGAAATTCCCGGAATTTTGGGGGTAATGCCTGGGGACTGATGGAGATTGGGGACAGGAGGGATACCATATCAAACAAAGTTGAAAGTCAGCTCCTTCAACTTTTCCCTTTCCTGTAAGGTCACTTCCTCTCACCAACATTCAAATTTTAAATTTAAATTTCTCACCTTATATCACTTTTGCCCACCTTTTTCTCCCAATATACAAATATTATTATATATTTTTAAGAAAAATGTTTAAATATATTTATATTAGAAGAAAGTGCAATGTGTGAAAAGTGCTCAAGATAATAAATACAGTAAATATATACAAAGCTAAATATTTTAAATCCTCACCGTCAATATATATTAAGACATATACAGCAAACAATTCCTTACAGGCTCAATGGCCACAAATTCAACTGGTGAAGAGAAATAAGAAGCATCCACAAGATAAGTAATTAAATACTCCTAATCTATTCTTATTCTCTTTCTAGGTAGATCCTGTGTTGAAAGAAGTAGATTCTTCAAAGTCACTTCAGAAGCTCGTGCTGAAATCAGAGCACTGCTGGAAGGAGCCTGATGGGCACAGCCGGCATATAAATTCTCGTTTCATACTCCACTTTATCAAAGGCTCATAAATCAATATGACAGGCAACCCATAAGTAATCAGTATCATAACACAGAGTTGGTATAATCCTGACAGTCAATGGATTGCCTGTCATATTAAGTCCCTTGCACACATTCCTCCTTTCCACCAACAGAGGTAATTAATAACGTAAGAGCTCTCTCTCCTTGGGATCTAATTGGTGAATGTTGTTAAGGAAAACAACATGGTACCATACAGACGCTGCACCTGCCTACCTGCTGCTGAAACTGCTGCAAAATAAGAACTGAAATGAAACACAAACTTTTTGGTGGGAAGATGTTATTATAGTTAGGTTTCCTGGATTTGGTTGACCATTTGGTGTAGTGGTTAAGAGCTCGGGACTCTAATCTAGAGAGCTGGGTTTGATTCCCCACTCCTCCACTTGAAGCCAGCTGGGTGACCTGTCAGTCATAGATTCTAGGCGGTCTCTCAGCCCCACCCACCTCACAGGGTGTTTTGTTGTGGGGATAATAATAATATACTTTGTAAACTGCTCTGAGTGGGTGTTAAGTCATCCTTAAGGGCGATATATAAATTGAATGTTGTTATTGTTGTTGTTGTTGTTGTTGTTATTTCAGATGCTGATTTAACAAAATGAAACAAGGTGATTTTCAGGTGTATTTCTCGCTCACTGTTGCACACCCTAGTCTCTATTGTATGCCAATGGAGAAGTGAAAGGGCTAGGCATCCACCTTGCTAGGAAAATGCAATATTGCAGGCAGGAGCATTAATCATAGACCTTGAGGATGAATGTCATGCTCCTGAACCTGAAGACATTAAACAAGGCAGTAGCCATCCTGAAAATAATTGGTTTCTAAACAACGAGATATACAATGTTCTCTCCTTCTCTTTTTCTCTTCTTTGTTCTTAAACAGCAGAAATGGCACCAGAGATATTTTTAAAATTCAAAAGTAATTAACTTTATTTTTTTTTATTTTAGAGGGGAAAGGTCAGATGAAATCAAGGGTTGAAAATTTCTGAGGTAATTCAACATAGAAATCTCTGAGATTTCCATACACGCACAGACTTTATTTCTTATGCTCTTCACTGATACTTAAATTCTTATGTTTAGAGGTTTTTGTTCCTGTGCTTTCCCCAACCACTCTAGTAAACTTTCTTTTATGATTCTCTTTCTCTTTTGGATTTAAGAATGCTGATACTCATTTCTAGTACTCCAAACCCCTTCTTTTCCAACACCAGTGCTTTCCTTCAGTTTTTGTTGTTGTTGTTGTTGTTGTTGTTGTTGTTGTTGTTGTTGTTGTTGTTGTTGTTGTTAATTGAAGGGCAAATCACACGATACTCATGGGCAAGTGTCAGATTCTGCAATGATCCCTGGGAATTGTAGTTTTAAAAAACCATCTGCTCAACGTGAGTCTCAGCTGGGAAGGAAGGGGGGAGTTTCACACACACACACACACTTTCTTTCAAAATCCTATGAGAACTTGGGATGTGGGTAGGTGGGGGAACAACGTAACAAGAGACAGAAAAAAAGCAGATGTGTTTTGTGAGCAAGAGAGAAATTCGTCCCTTCTGGCAGGGAATCACAGCTCAGATTCACCCTACCCCACCTCCATCTCTGAGCTGAAGCAAAACAAGCTGGTTGGATTTTTGAAAGAGAATCAGTCTCTATTTGAAAGACAATCTCTTCAGTTGAGCCGCTGTTCTTTGCAAGAAATTCCACTTCGCTCGAAGAGGGATGGGTTTTTAGATTACTATTCCCAGCAGAGATTGCAGGACCAATCAAGTGCTCTCCATGTGAAGTTTGTCTCGTGTGTTCTGACCCTGAATCTTAAGGTCTCCAAAGGCAGTTTCAAACCACATCCAACCAGAGATCTCTACTCTCCAGAGCTACTTCCCCATTTAACTGAGTTGGGAAAGTCTCCTCTCCTTAGAAGAAGGGCGGTAACTGGTTCAAGGTTTTGGTGTTGACCTATAAAGCCCTATGCGGACTGGGTCTAGTATACCTTCGGGACCATCTCTCCTCATATGTTTCCCGGAGGTCACTTTGATCAGCTAATAAGCAGTTGATGATGGTCCCTGGCCCTCTACCAGAGCCAGGGCCTTTTCAGTCCTGGCTCCAACCTGGTGGAACTCTCTGTCTGAGGAGACTAGGGCCCAGAGGGATTTGCTAATCTTTCCACCGGGCCTGCAAGATGGAGATGTTCCACCAGGCATTTGGTGGGGGCTAGGCTGTCCTCTTGCTGGCCATACCACTGAAGACCATCCACCACCCATGCAGGAACTCATAAAGTGTGATGCTGGTCATTATGTAAGAGCCAAGCCCTGTGCCTAAAATGCTGAATTTTAATATTTATACCCACCATTTGAGAAATTTTATTGCACATGGAATAATGTTTTTAAATGTTTATAATGTTTTTATTGTTTTAAACTGTATGTTATAAATTGTATGTTGTTACACCACCCTGAGCCCATCTGATGAGGAGGGCAGTCTAGAAATGTAATAAATAAATAAATAAATAAATAAATAAATAAGATCTATCCCCTTGCTTTGGCCCAAATGGGAGTCCCAAAGTACATTGCCAATTTTCCCCCAGTTCTCCTGTCAGTGTTAAACTTCTCTTCATTAGAAGTCAATCTTCCAACTGTTCATATTCGATTTCTCTCAGCTAGGACTGAAAACATAACCACCTCTTTCCAGCTCATACTATCCAATCAGACTTGTTGGAATAGCCTGTCACGCAAAGCTCTTTGTGTCTGTGAGGGATTAACCCTTAATAGCCTTCAGCTGTTTGTACAGCACTTCCAGGTTTTTAAAAAGTGCGGTCTGTCACAGGATACTTCAAACAGAAGAAAGATGAGTACATTGTCATTTTCATCTATCTGTAATTTGTAGTTTAATGAAATTCATATCATGATTGCATTAGAAGCACAAGCAATAATATTATTTTAAGGCATCAATCCCACTACAGCTTTATGATAGATAGAATATACTATAGGCACTTAATTGTTCTAGTAAATGCCAGCTTTTAAACATGATTTTTTTTAATATAATGAAATGGGTCAATGGCATCTCATTGATGAGATATAAAATCAAGTTCTAAACCATTTATGGATATTGGAGCTTCCATGATTTCTTTCATAGCAAAGGATCTATGTACAGCCTAGGGGTGTGCAGAATGAAATTTCTGAGCCAAAGATATAAATGGAAATCACTGTTTCAAATTGATTTCCCAGAATGATAACATAAATCCAAGATACATGGGAATTACAAAAACCTCTATCCCCCAAGTTTGTATTTTTTCAAGTTCTAGTGAGTGAAGAGGACCAGGCGGCGGGCCAGTCTCCTGTGAGTCCGCCGTGGTACAGACCCTACGGGTGGGCTGGCATGGGGCACCTGCCGGTGGGTTATTATGTGCACTCGTCCTTGAGCTGCAGGGGCTCCGGCGTGCTAGGCCTCAGACAGGGGCGAGCCGCCTCAGTTGCGTCACCGTGGGCCGGCTATTTCCCCGGCAGCTGGCTCACCCTTCACAGCAGGGTGGCCAGTCTGCTTCTCTCCTCCTCGGCCAGCGTCCCCGCCTCCCTTTTATCCCTTTTGCCCTCATCAGCTCATCCCCACCCCCTCACCCAGCCCCCAGTGCAAGGCCGATCACCTGGGCTAGGGCGGGGGCCAGCATTCAGCTCCACCTGTGCCCAGGTGTGAGCCCTCTCTGCTCCCTCCCCCGTGCTCAGTGGAGGCTCTGGTGGGGGCAGGGCTGTTGGACAGGCCTCCTGGCCTATCCCTTCCTGCGGCCCGTGGGCGGCCCTGCCTCCACCACGCCTCGCCTCCACCGCGCTGGGCCTGGCGCGCCTCCACCCAGTGCCGCCCTCTCTCCTGGCCGGGGCGCGCTGTGGCGAGTCGCCCCACTCGGCATCAGCCCCAGCCGTCTGCCGCCAGCCCGGGGATCGGGGGTGCAGGGCTGGGTGGCCCCGGGCTGGCTCCGTGGCGCCCCGCTCTTCCTGGGCTGCTGGATCGGCCTTGCGCTCTTCACCTCCACTGGGCCTCTCGCTGCAGTGCGGGGAGCTGCTCGTTGGCCTGGGCCATGGCCGCTTCTTCCTCCTCCGGCATCGGGCGGGGGAGCAGGAACCCTCGCCCCAGGTGAGTGCCGGCATCGGTGGGGGGGGGCAAGGGGTCGCGACAGCGAGTCCGGGAGGCTTCATCTGGGCAGGGGGAGGCCCATTCCCAGACATAGTGTTTTCCTGACATGCAGCATGAGCACATTTTTCTTTGATTCTACTGATTTCCTGGAAAATGGTACTTTACTCTTACAACCAAATCATCACAAGGGAGGAGCACAGCGCCCCCAGCCAATCATAAGCTTCAGAGAGCTGCCTTCTCTCCCCATCCCTCCCTCTGTGGAGATTTTCTCTGAAAATTGAAAGCTGCACAGAAAGGGAATTTGGGGGTCTGTAAAATTGACCTCCCTTTATTCAATCTGTTTGTAATTTAGGGGATTTTTAGATTAGATGAAGCACTCTGTGTAAATTTCGTGTCATTATCTTTATAAGCAGCTGCCACAGACCCTTGAATAGATTCCTGATTGAAAATAATGACCCAGAAGAAAAACCTCACAGATTTTACTCCCAAACCAGTAACATCCTACCTGGAAATAAGCAACTACAGTACCCCACAATGGGATCAGAACATATATTTTTTTAATTCTCAGTACACATCCCTAGTATAGTTTTGATTTCTAAAACATCCCCCCCCCCCAAAAAAAAACGGTTTTGAAACTGTTGGTTATGCAGAGAGAGGGAAATACGGGACAGTCTTTTTCTGTTTCCATAGATAGTAATAAAATCTATTTTTTTATTCACATGAATTACCTGGTGAATTCACTCATGGCAGGAGCTATGAACACTAGTGTCGCAACCCACCCTCATTAAAATTACTGTGAAAATGATGATGTCTAGAAGGACTATATGACTTCTTATTCAGATTAAAAATGGACAGTATAACATTCCCCCCCCCCCCAGCATGGCCTAAGCTCTGTGAAGGATGGGGGAAGGTGTTTTTTCTTTCATGCCTGGAGGCCAAAGGAACCCTTTGTCTCCTTAACAAACCCTGGCAAAGCTGCTAGATAACTTTCCCTGGGTTCCAAGTTTGGGTTACTCTCAAGTAAATAGACTCCTGTAAGAAAATCTATTCTTCGTTAAGTAGTCAATCAGATATTTAATCAATAATTCATTAAAAGCAAACTAGTACAAATCTCAGTAGATTTGAAGTATTTGAAAACAATACTTGTCTAGCTGTTACAGTAAGTACCTAGAGCTGAGCTAGAACTTTGCTCCATCACATAAAGATGGTTAGCAGCAGGGCACTGAAACTTACAAGTACCAAAGCACACAGCTGAAGCACATAAGTACACCAACAGGTACTGAAGCACCAGAGGCCACCGAAGCGCACACAAGCGCCAAAGCAAGCAAAAGGTACTGGAGCACGTCAAAGAACACAGAAGCTGGGACCTTTGTAATAATAATAATAACATTCAATTTATATACCACCTTCAGGATGACTTAACACCCACTCAAAGCAGTTTACAAAGTATGTTATTATTATCCCTGCAACAAAACACCCTATGAGATGGGAGGGGCTGAGAGAGCTCCTAGAAGCTGTGACTGACTCAAGGTCACCCAGCTGGCTTCAAAGTGGAGGAGTGGGGAATCAAACCCAGCTCTCCAGATTAGAATCCCACGCTCTTAACCACTACAGCAAAATGGCTCTCTTAGGCCAATTATAGCTTTCTACCTGTGTTAACCAACCGGAAGGCCAGCTTCTGGTAACTTTCCAGAATTCTCTCAGTAGTGTTCATTTCTCCCCCTCCCAGCACTGAGACTTATTAGTGCCACTCTCCCAGCTGAACAGCATTGGAAGAAAACATCTCTATCCAGGTGCACTGGGCTGGTAACACTGATCTGTTAATTGTCCTATTAACCCACGATGTAACAAGGTTCTGTTGTATCACAGACAGAAAATTCCATTGTGTCCCCTCAGCTCTGTTATGCAGCATGCACCAGTGAGTAACTTCTTTATCATCAGATGCTTCCTTCCAGAAGTATTTGGAGTGCACATTGTGTATTGGGACAGATGTAATGCCCTTTTCTCTCATTCAAGGTCTTCAGTGTTATTACTGCTCTTGGAATATGACTATGGTGGACTCTGATGAGGCCATATCATCCCTTCTACCTGTGCAGATTCCACCTCCACTCTCCTGGACATACCCAAGAAGAGTTGGAGCACTCCTCACCCTGGCTGATGGGGCAACAAGGATTCAATCTATATTAGGGGCTCCTCAAGGACTATAGACTTGTGGGATGAGCACAGAGTCAGCAGAAACAATTGGCCTGGCTGTTGTCTTCAAGAACTGGTTGGGGTGGGGGGTAGCATGATCACCTTTGATGAGGCCAGATGGGTCTCGTTGCCCCAGGAGAGGGGCACAGATTTCTCCATTAGTAGGGTCAGGGTTCTTTCTTCCATGGAGTTTCCCAGGTGATAGAGTTTGTTGTGATTAATTGGGGGAGCAGCTCTGGGCCTATGCTAGTGCAGGGTGGAGTTCTTAAAAAGGAGTGACAACAGAGAAGGCAGTGGCTGGCCAGCTAAGAGATGACAACCAGAAGGAGAGCCAAAAAGAGCCAAACTCTTTCCTCCAGTTTGGTATCCCTGAATTGAGGCTGCCTTTCCCAGGGTATTGGAACAATATCAAAGGGGACTCCAGGCTCATCACCTCCTCATAATACTATGAGCACAATTATATTTTTCTTTAGATGACATGGTCACATCTCAGGCTATATGCATTGTCATTTTGTTTTCATGCAATCACAAGCTTTGTGCTCACAAACTATAGATGCATTTTAAAAAATAAATCTATTTGTTCCAGTGAATGGCTCTACTTACTGAACAGCTCTACTTACTGTACATAAATGGTTCTGCTTCTCAAGATTGTAAATTACCTCTTTTTAAAATACAATGTACAATTGCTTTAGGCACCTCAACCAATAACTTTGGATGGAGCATAAAATAATATATGGGGAAAAGAATTTGCAGATGCCTCAATGGGCAGCAAAAGTCACACCAAAGCATATCCTTCCTTTACAAGGCACAAGTGAAAAGGGCAAGAACATGTGGCGAGTCATTGCCCCCCTAGTTGGAATGAGAGTCAGACACAAAGGTTTGGGTAAAATGGTCCACTTTATTAAATGAAACAGCAACAAGAAAATACGGCAAGGAGCCTAACTAGCGGTACAGGTCAGGCCCTGGGGTCATTCACTGGGACCCTGCCCTGACCTGTCTGGGCGAGCACCCGCTGCCACCGGGTGTGATCCATCCATGAATGGCTGCAACCCGTCCTGGCCAGGCGGAGTGTATCGCCCCTGGAGAGCTCCCCCACCCGGCCGAACAGCAGCGGGGGGAGACCGGCTTGTCCAGGGGTTCCGCATCCAAGGGTGTCTGACCTTGCAGCTGGGCCGAACGGCAGCCTGCTGCTCCTGAAAGACCCCAGTTCCCCACCAATGGGGAGGTGCCAAGGGTGCTCACTGGCCCGCCACAAATATATCCCTAGCTAAATCCTGCACCCATGGCAGCAAATAAGGTCCACCCCTAAATTACCAAACTACACCTCTTATCCAGTGCGAGGTAGGCAAAAAAACTCACAACCCAAGGCCAAACAGGGCAGGGAGACAAAAAATTCCTACCTGGCCCCATCAAATAGCGACCGGCTAATCCCGCACTGAATTAGGGTGAGGAGGGTGGGCCGAGCACGAGGCGAGACTGTGCTGTGGAGGGCGGAGCGGCAGGCTGCTGCCTAGAAGCTCCGCCCCCCTTAGCTAAGCCCAGGAAGCAGGGCTGATCCTCTCTGGCTTCATCCTGCCAGGGAGGCAAATGGCTGCCACCAGCCTAAGGGGCTTAAGCCCCTGGCTGGAATGGCAGTATTGTCAGGGAACTTTAGTAGGAAATAATGTGGCTTCTGTGCCTCACTTTTGCTGAACGTTCTGGCATGTATACTTTAGAAATTCAGCATGTTCAACAATGCCTAGTGTATATATGATGCACAAGTTCAGCAAGCAGACAAATATACACTTTATATACACAAATATACAAGCCTTAGCTTGTATCACTGATTGTTCCTATTTAAGTAAAAGAAAATGGCTATCGACTTGCATTAGCTTGATTGCAATTGTCAGACTCTGCATTTGCTTTGAAATATTAGGAAACTGACAAGAAAAATCAATTGTATTTAAAAGATCCTGCAAAAAGTTTTACAGATGCACATTAGGAAATGGTGTTAAGCAAATAAGAACTAATTGTTCTCAGCTACCATGGTAATTGCCCAGTCTGCCTCACCTTTGCTATGCACTTTAATTCACAGAGAATAGGAAAAATAAAGAAGCCCCTCAAAGCATTGTGGGAATAGAAGTGTATCTTTGACATGCAAAAAATGATCAGCATTATTTAATGTCCTCCTGTGTAGCTGGTGCACATGTAGTCAGACTTAATATCTGGCCTCAGCTGGCAAATGTGTGTATGTGTGTGTGTATGTGTATGCATAGATACTGCTCCCACTCTCATGTGTATACATTTATTTTAAAATAGCTGATTTAAACCATAATTATACCCCCACCCCTTTAATGCTGCCCCATCTCTGTTTAGGACCTAACCACTCCTATAATTGGATTTATTTAAATAAAACACCCAAAGAATCTCCAGACACTCCACTGGCTACCTATGTTACTTTGCTCAGTTCAAGGTATTGGTTATCACATACAAAGCTCTTCAGGGTCTTGTTCCAGCATACCTATGTTCCTCCATGGCAACTTTACTCTTCTGAGCAGGGTAAGATGAGCTCATCCCTCCCTATGTTCCTCTATGGCAACTTCGCTCATCTGAACAGGGTCTCCTGCAGCAGCAACCCTGCATATGGGTTACAGTCAACATCAAAGCTCCAAACAGAACACAATGGCCAAAAGCTAGCACCCTATGTGGGCATAGGTCCAAGAACAAAGAACCACACTAAAGCTCAGTTTTTTATCCCATATTGGGCAGAGTCTAAGAACCAATTGGGGCCTTACTAGGACACATGGTCAGGGCTCTCTGCAGCTGAGTCATGCCACTTATCAGAGCAATTATCTCCAACGTAGGTTTTGTTAAGCTTAATGAGATGGAATGAAGGAGATTATTATCCTTTCTCCAGTCACTAGGCCTTGGTGCTTGTATGATCTCACTTACACCCATGTGCTGCAAAACAGGTCTAGGTATATGTCTCTGGGAACTGCTTTTCATTAAGTTTCACTAAGTTACCTAGAATCCTCCTTTGGGTCTAGCCAGGCAGACTATATTCTGCCCAAGAAGCAGGCCTGATTCTTTACAGTCTCTTCTAGCTCTATGTTTCTATAATTCTATTATTCTAATGTGGAGACCAGGGCTGCATTATTTCTGAATGTGCAGCTTTCAATTATGGCCACCATGACCAAAACTATGGCCCTGCATTATAGACCATTTGTTCATCTAGTGCAGCATTATTCACTCTGATGGGCAGTTGTTCTCCAGGGTCTCCAGAAAAAGTTTTTTTCCCAACATGTACTAATGAAGATAATTTCAAAATTGAAGACGTCAGGAACTGACCTCACAACTTTCTGCATACAAAGCATCCATTCTGCCACTGAGCCATGATTTCTCACCTAAAATACCTATCATAGATTTGTCTAGTCGTTTTTAAAGCCTTTTAAGCTGTTGGCCATCATTATACTCTTCAGTTTAACCAGAATTTGCTGCTGTCACACTTGGCATCTGCAGCCAAAAGGGACAAATAATGGTGATAGGTTTTTATTCCAAATTGAGCATGTTGCTGCTCTTTCCAACAGAGCCAAAACAAAACATATTTAGTCAGCAAATCTGTCCCTCAAACTATAACAGCCATATATCAATCTGTGCAACCTGGAAGATGTCCTATGAATGCTAAACCATATCTGGATTACAACAGTGCAAACTTATGATCACTGGCTCCTTGAATTTGCCAGGAGGCACCATGTCAAATAAATAATGTAGACTGGCTGAGGCGCCAGAAGAAAACAAAGCAATCAGTCATTTTAGCTACATTATTGATCACCAATAACGAGATACTTGCTAAGACAAATGGTCCTGTTATTATTCCAGTGAGTTTTTAGCCTATTCTGACTAAATAAATCATATTGAAGTGTTTGTTGTTTTAAGATGTGCAAACATATCTATAATCCTTTTTTTTGCCTCTGACTGTGTATAAGAGCTATATAATACAGTACCTGTGTTATTTGTCAATCTTCAGTCTCTTATCAGGCACTATCATCTTATCATCCTATTTGTCATTCACCTGTTGGTTCAGAATGTCATCTGTGCACATCTTTTTTACCTACAAGGCCTATTCATTTGATCTCATATGCAGGGAAAAGTAAAATGCATGTCTGTCTAAATCAAACGACATAGGTTATCATAGCAGATTTTGATGGCCTCGTTGCTCTCAGGAACCATGTTGTTGAAATGCTAATGCACCATTATATTTCTGTTCCTTGTATATATATGTGGGTGCAATAACTGAGTCTTTCAATCACCACTAGCAAAAACTAGTCCAAACAACTAAAACTCCCCTTCCTGAAGAATTTCAGAACTCCTTTCACCAATAAAAATCCATTCTGGAAGATATGAAAAACAGTGTCTGTGGGTACATGGGTCTTTTTTCATCATAAAGTAATAACAACCAGTAGTCATTAATTAGATACAGATCTTCCATATTAGAGGCTATGCTTTACTTCTAGGTAAGGTTGAAGCGGCATCAATCTGTAAGTAGCAATGAGTGAATTCTTGCCCTTGCCAATTATGAGTAGCATCCGCAAACTCTTGAAAAAAATGACCCACATGCTGGAGTTTCCTTTCACAATTACTATATGTGATCAACAGTGCAATGTAATCCTAAGCAGAGTTGCATCACTCCAAGCTCATTGACTTCAATGAACTTAGAAGGGTGTTACTTTGCTCAGGATTGTGCTGTAAAACTGTTGTAAAAACACAAAGATGCCATTTGTATATGGGTCGACAAAAAGTATGTTGCATTATCCTTCAGTGCAACAAAGATGAGGGATGATTGGACATTCCTTTAAAGTTGTATTAGGAAAATGTAGGCATAGCAGTTCATGTCTTTGTCTACTACACTGGAAGGGATAAGAGGCAGAGTGCTCTGCTTCTAGCATTGTTCTAATAAAAGACACTGTAATTAACAGCAGAAGAAATCATCCCTGCTATTTTCTAGGCTTGGATTTGGCCTAAGGGCCATATTTTTCATCATCTCCATATTTATGCTGGCTGATGCCTTTATGAAACTGATGGATGAATTGTCAGCAATCACTGCCCTATTCTCTAGGTGCCTCAGAGTTGTCAGATGGAATAATTTTAAGTTTTGTTTCCGCTTAAAGACATTCTATCTACTTTCAGTTGCTTTCAGGGGATAACAGACCTTGTCAAAAGTCATTACATCCTTTTGATTTTTTAAAAATTATCTCACTTATTCCCTTTCTTGGTGCAAACAAACTAATATTTACAGATCACATACATCTTAGTGGGCAATCTTCCTGGGAAATGCAATGACAACCTCATGAACATAAAGAGAAAAAAGCTGTTTATCTGAAGCTTGCCCCTTGAACAGTGATGTTTTCATATGGAGACATGTTTCTTCCACACACACACCCAAAGCACTGAACAAACCTTTTTTGGAACTGTCCCCCCCCACACACACACACATTCGCACTTACACATGCATGATTATAAATAGAACACTAAGTTCTCTGTGCAAAGAATCCATTCTGCCTTCCAGTTAAACTGATAGAGACTTCTTATGCTTGGAAATTATTTTTGGTGCTCCTTTCCTCTGTGCATCCATCAGGAATGGGGATCTCAAATCAGGAACCCTTCAGGCAAGGCATTAGTTCCTTGCATCTTGCACCATTAGGGCTGCTGCTTAGTAAAGAACTACATGTGGTTCAAGTTGAGATACTACCACCCCAGCACAGGATACTGGATCAATGAATCAGGCAATACGAGACAGCCAATTACATGGCACTGCCATCTGTAAAACTCCCCAACTTCCTTAATTTCCTGTAGTGTTATGGAGGAAACATAGTTCTCCTTCCCTATCTACCCTATCAAAAGTAAACCTAATAGCAGATCAGTGGTTTTTAAATAGTTGATTAGGAAAAAATCCTGCCTAAAGAAGAATAATCCTGTACAACTTTGAAAGCTGACTACCCTTTTCTACCAAAAGAGCTGAACCCACAGAAAAATCCAGTGCAACAAAGGTCTCGTAGAGTCATCCCACTTAACACATTCCTTTCCCTCCTTCTGTGATGAGATCTTCTGTCCATGATTGAGGAGAATATCAGCCAGCATTCATAAGTATTTATAATTCATTCCTGGGAAGGTACATTCCCCAACTAAATTCATCAACTCAGCTCCAGTGGACTTCATTAACAAATTGCCCTTTTGTGCAGATCCTGGGCTAGATCTGCATTCTCTTTCACACATTCCGGCAGCTACCAATCAAAGTAATCAAACCTTTTGTTAATTCCAGGAACTGACCATTGGAGCCTTTATCCCAACAGCAGAGTGGAGTCTCCCACCTCAGGGCATGTTTTACCCTATAAAAGTAGTGCCTTGGCTTCATTCAAATTGAACACGTGTACTGGACCCTAAGCACTGTTCCCTTGAGGTTTGCCCTAAGCCTCTTGCTCTCCTGGCTGAGAACACTGGTGTTTGAAGCTGCCCTCTTCCCCCATGGACTGGATTACTCTTCAGGACAGGGGGATATACTTATTCCTCTTTCTCTATCCCAACTTCTGGCTAGCTTCCTAGGACTCTGTGTGTGTGTGACCATTTCCCCTGAATTTCTGTGTGTATGTGCATGCATTTTTCCTTCTAATAAAAGATTGTTATTTGAACTTAAGCATCAGCCTCGTTTACTATTTCGGAAGGGACCCCGTAGACATTGGTGAACAAGATCCCATAGTTACTGGCCTTTCCTTGTTTCCTAATTCCACCCCCCCCCACACACACACACACATACAAATTCTCTTACTCATAAGGAGACCAATTCCGGTAACAGATTAATTGGTGGAGAAACACGGGTATCACCCTGTACTTCTATAAATCGGGACTGCGCAATTCCAAGGTATAGATCTACAGATATAGGGAATGTTCCCCATAAAACCAATACAAACAATGAAGCATTCAAGCCTGGTAAGCGATTGTGAATCTTGTGTGTGTGAATCTATAGTTGCCCCTGATTTGGGAAGGGAACCTTTACCTGATTTTTCTGCCTTTTACTCCCTGGGAATTGTTCCCATGTATTCTTTCAGTCTATTTGTTGGGTAGGAAAAGTTAGGACACACTTTCCTCAGCCTCCTCCTTCATAGAAATTAATACCTAGCTGTTAAGAATCAGGATAGATTCCTCCAAGTTGCATAGAGATCACGACAGGTCTCTCTAAAAACCACAGAAAGAATTTAAAACTGAGCCACGTGACTTTAAATCCCAGCTGCCGAGCTGCTTAACTTGAGAAACCAGCCATCAAGCTATAGAGTATGTTTAAATAGGGTTAGCAATGTTCCCAGTTGAGGAGTAGGTGCCCTCCCTTCCAAAAACAGAGGGAACATATCACTCCAGTCTTGGCTCATCTGCACTGGCTCCCAATCTGTTTCCAGGCACAATTCAAAATGCCGGTGCTGACATTTAAAACATTATATGGTTTGGAACCAACATACTTAAAGGAGTTGTAATTGATAAAAGAGTTTGCCTTTTTAGGAGGTCAAGGACCTCGGTTAATTTCAAAAGCTTCTTGCATGATACTTCTGTGCTACAGTGGCCTCATCTCCATGCTAGTAGTAAGAATAACCTTACATCACCTTTGATGCAAGGAGCCACCATCCACTGGGAAACCCAAACTCTCATTTCAGGAACCTGTGTTGTTGTGTTGCCTAATCGAGGATGTGTGGCATCCCCTGAGAAATTCTAAGCTGATAAAATCCTTTGGGGTTCATATGCTATTCTTCACATGTTTTGTTTGAAAAGCAAAATTTCTGATAATGACTCTCAGTCTCTTGCTTAGAGGACCAAATTACATATTACATAATTATAAATGTGTAATTTGGCTATAAAAGAAATGGGTGGGGGGTGACTGCAGGCAGAATTGCCTCCATGGTTTTTTTGTTTGTGTTGCTTCTATCAGAACTGACCCAGGCTTTCTGCTTGCTGTTCTGTCTACTTTTATGCTAGAATTAGACCACTAATGATCCTTGGCATTCTAAACAAATTAACTATTGATCAGGTGCCACTATACATGGCACTGGACTATCCGACAAGCTCCTGAATAAAAAGAGAAATAACAAATTGGTTTTACTGCTGAAAGATGATTTACTGAGCATTACATTGATAATGGTGTACTATGGAATGTAGCTTAGCTTAAATTAAAGTCTAAGATGGTTCCAAAAGGTAAAACTGCTGCTAATGTAAAAAGGAGAGAAAAGATGTAGAAGGCATAATGTTGCTCTCTTTAAATAGCAAATAAAACTAGATGGGTAAACTAATTGAAATCAGTCATGCTGATCCTGCACCAAAGGTCCACATGCACAGTCAATGCAAATGCAGATGTAAATCTATATGCACATCCCCATTTGCATCACAATACAGTTCCAGGGCCAATTACATTGCCTGGATACATCTTCTGAAGCTAGTGGGGATAATCTTTTTTTCATCATGCAATTGCTTTTGAGCAAATGCCTCATAACACACATTTGTTTGGTCCAATACTACTACCTGAATAAATTAATACTTTCCCTCATCTGCTGGCAGATTGACCTGGGGATCTTTATGGTCCCAATGCAGCGGAAGTTAGTCATAGCTAAGAGTGCAATCATATCCACACCTTCTTGAGAACATAAAGAAGACTGGGCCCCACTTTCCAGTGAAACCACTTGAATAAGTGAATTATAGATATCTCAGTGTTTTCAATGGAACTTACAGCTAACTTCAGCTGGATTGGAACCAACATCTTCCTTTCTTCCAATAAAGTTTAACAGTGGCATCTTAGGCAAATTTACATCATTTTAAGTCCATTGGATTTAGAATTGTTTAACAGCTGAGAATTGTATCTTAAATTCATTACAGTAATTGCTGGACAGACATCTAACTTAGATATTACCTACCTAATTGACAATATAAAACATTTCCATATAGTTAGTATTAGACATGGGCACAGAACAAAAAAAAAATAAACCAGGAACCACGGAACTGGACCAGTTATGAACCAGTTCTTGGTTCACGATTTGTGGGGTTTAAATGCCCCTTTCTGGCCTTAACAGTGGCAGGAGAAGGGGTATTTAACAGTTTAAAGGGCCCTTTCCTGCCTTGCAAGTGGCAGGTCCCTTTAAACTATCAGCTGGCAGGGGGGATCTCCCCCTGCCACCTCCCAGCTGATAGTTTAAAGGGCCCTGCCATGGCAGGTCCCTTTAAACTATCAGCTGGCAGGCACCAGGGGGGATCCCCCCTGCCGCCTGCCAGCTGATAGTTTAAAGGGACCTGCCGTGGCAGGGTCCTTAAAGGGGCAGTTTAAATGGCCATTTCCCTGGGGAAATGGCCATTTAAACTGCCCCTGTAAATACAACCCAATGAACCAGCATGGAAAGGAGCTTCCACGAACCCTGGTTCACAAACCTCGAACCGGCCTGGTTCGTGGGGTTTTGGGGGGTCGTATTTAGGTTCGTGCCCATCTCTAGTTGGGTTCGTGCCCATCTCTATCTGGAGGATACAACATCTACCCCCCTCCCTATGAGAGCTGCCCACCACTGTTCTTAAACTGCTGCTATGTTCAACTGTACTGTTGCTCTATTTGTTTTTAACTGTATTGCTGCCATCAAGAAAAAGAGTGCTGCTATTTTTATATTTTTGTATGATGCTTTTAAATGTTTTATATGGAATGTTTTAAATGTTTTTAATGCTGTTATCCACCCTGAGCCTGCTTGCGGGGAGGGCGGAACACAAATACGATAAAATAAAAATAAAATAAATAGTTACTATGTAAAAATTATCCATAATAGCTCTCGTCAATGTAGTGACAATACTCAGCTCTATATATCCTTATCCAAATCTTCTGGTGATGCAGTTGAGGTCATGAATTGCTGCCAGCCTGCTATGGTTAAATGGCTAAGAGGGAACAAATTAAAACTAAACCCTGGAAAGACAGAGGCAATGCTAGTTGTGAAGGCAGCTATCTTGAAGGAAATAGTATATCCTACTTTCAGTGGGTTTCAGCTGATCCTTGCTGACTCAGTTAAGAGCCTTGAAACAAACAAACACTACTGCTGGATGGATACTGTTAAAAAATAGAAGATTACTGGACCTGGAAGGGCATGATCTAAGATTTGGGTGGCATGGGTATCCATGTTATGACAAAGTTAAAGCCAATGTAGAGTTTAATAATCATTATGTAAGGCATGCAATCCTGAGAGTATGGAATAAATACAAACATAGGTTTTGTTCAAAAATACCTCTCTGGCTGTCATTGCAAGAAGCTCATTTTAGAAGGAAAATGGTTAGTCCACCTAAATGGTTAACTTATCAGGATTTATTGGAATTCTCTCAGGACCAAGTTAAAATTAAATCAAGAGAGGACCTGGCAGCAGAAGGGCACGCCTGTCAGTGGTTTCCATTTATGCAAATTTTGGAGAGATTCAAACTAGACAAGAGTCATTATGACTTTGAGAAATCTAAAACTGAATTTGAAATAGCCCTTTGTACAAATGATGAACATGTTATTTCTAAAATGTATAAACCTTTGTTGAGTTTTGAGATGGAAGAAGAGCAAGTAAAAGAATGTATGATTAAATGGGCGAAAAACTGTGGACGTGATATATTAATGGAGAAATGGGAAAATATGTGGACAAGAGGGCTGAAATTTACATTAAGCTTCAGTACTAAAGAAAATTTTTACAAAATGATGTATCGTTGGTATATGACTCCAGAAAAATTGGCTAGAATGTATAAGGGGGCATCAAATGTATGTTGGAAATGTGCTAAAGAAGAAGGGACATTTTTTCATATGTGGTGGACATGTAAGAAAACAAACAGTTTTTGGTTGCAGATACAATTATCAATTCAGAAGATTTTGAAGATTAAACTTCAGCTGAAACCAGAGGCTTTTCTGTTGGGAATAATGGACAGCCAGTTTTAGAAAACTGTTTATATACTTTAAGGGAACCTCCACATTCAGAGGCACTAAACCTTTGAATACAAGTGCTAGGAAGCAACATCAACCACTGTGCCCTGTTGTTGGCCCTCCATAGCAACTAGTTGGCAACTGTCTGACTCAGAATGCTGGACTAGATGAACCAGTGGTCTGTTCCAGTAGGACTCTTCTTAAGTTGTGGGTTTCTGTGGCTTCCTTAAATTGTGCAACTGTCTGCACAACTTACTTTATTACAGCAGCAAGAGTACTTTATGCACAAAAGTGGAAAACTACAACATTGCCTACAGTGGAGTTTGCGTTAATGGCAAAACTTACTGCATTAATTAGAGAAAGGACATTAGTTAACTTCTTGACTGAACGGAAACCTTTAATAGACTTTTGGCATGAAATGGATAACAAGGGTTTGATGACATCTGGATTTATGGATTAAGAAACAGGAACAATAGAAAAAAGAGGGTTTTGTGACTAATTTAGAATAAATGGGACTCTAGAAATGATATATACTTGTTGCGGAGAAAATCGGAACTCAACTTGTAGTGTAATTTAGGGGGGATTGTTTTCTTTGTTCTTTTCCTGTTAATTTTATAGATATATGTATTGTTAGTGTGTTAATTTTTAGAATTGTGTGTTTTTTCTTGTTCTCTTTTTTTTTATTTTTTTAGAAAAGTTTTTATTGGGTTAGGATCAATTATTTATACATTACAATCAATTTCCCCATTTTCCATTTCTAACCCCCTCCCTTTCCCCCCCTTTTTTTGTTGACTTCCAACAGTTTTCCAACCCTTTGTCCCTTTTCCCTTACTCCTTTTAAATTCCTCTATCTAACAAATATATGGTCTCCCATTTGTTCTAAGCAATACATTCTTAACTATTTTTAATACTCTATACCCAAACTATGAGTCATTATTTCCATATTGGATAAACAATTTATCCCAATTTCCATAATTCCAATTTCAAATATTTCTATAAATCATAAACCATATAGATCATACATTCGTTTAAATCAAACAATTTGACTTATGCTCTATATGTTACTCATTCTTTTAGTTATATATAATTACTTTAATATTTCTACTTCCCTTCAATAATAATTCTATATAACTATCATCACATAATCAATCAATTTGACTCATATATATCTTCAAATAAACATATTCAGTTTGTTACATTATACCAGTCTTACCAAAAAGAAAATATTATTAGTTAATCAGTCCTTATAATTAGCCCTTATGATTAATTATTTTCTATCGATATTCTGTTTATTCGTCTATATATATCTGTATATATATCAATCTATTAATCTAACTGCTTAGAAGTTCGCAATTATCTCTTCTCCCCCCCGGTAAAGTCACCCCCCTCTACATTTTATTGTACTTCAGTAGTTCTCAAACTGCCACAGTTCTCCTCCCACCTCCCATTTCTTCTCCAAATATTTTTTCAGCTTCTCCCAGTCTGTGTTAAACTGCCCTGAGTCCAGATTTCTCAGTTTTCTTGTCATCTTGTCCATTTCTGCCATGTACAGCAATTTGTAAATCCAATCTTCAATAGTTGGCACTTCTTGTACTTTCCATTTTTGCGCATACAAAAGTCTAGCTGCTGCTGTCATATAAAATATCAACGTCCTATGATGGGCTGGAATTCCCTCCATGCCCAAGTTTAGTAGCAGGAGTTCTGGGTTCTTATTTATTTGAAATTGTAAAATTTCACTAATTTCTCTTATTATTTCCCCCCAGTACTGCCTAGCTACCTCACACGACCACCACATATGATAGAGGGAGCCCTCATGTTTCCTACATTTCCAGCATTTATTAGAAGTGTTCAAATTCCCTAGCACAATCTTCTTTGGTGTCATGTACCAACGATAGATCATTTTGTAAATGTTCTCTTTAATGCTAGTACATGTCGTTGTCTTCATTGTAATCTTCCACAAGTATTCCCATGCCTCCATTGTTATTTCTTTATTAAAATTTATAGCCCATTTCACCATTTGTGTTTTTACTGTCTCATCCTCAGTATACCATTTCAACAGTACTTGGTATACCTTGAATATTCTTTTCTTGTCCTCTTTAAAAAGGGTCTGCTCTAGTTCCGAGTTTTCTATTCGTATACCTCCCTTTACAGAGTCCGAATTATATAAGTCTCTGATCTGTCTGTACTGGAACCAGTCATAATAAGGTGATAGTTCCTCCTGCGTCTTCATTCTGAGTTTGGATGCTTCAATTCTAGTTATTTCTTTGTAAGTTAAACATTGTTGCTCATTATCAACAGCTCTCGGATCTATCACCTCATATGGAACTACCCACAAAGGAGTTCCTTCTTGTAGGTAAATTCTGTACTTCTTCCAGATTATATATAAACTTCTCCGTATATAATGGTGCAGGAACATCGAGTTCACCTTTACTTTATCATGCCATAGGTATGCATGCCATCCAAATATTTTTTTATATCCCTCTAGGGCTAGTAATTTCTTGTTCTTTAGCGTCATCCACTCTTTCAGCCACACTAGGCAGATTGCATCATGGTAAAGTCTCAAGTTGGGCAGTTGCATTCCGCCTCTTTCTTTTGCATCTTGTAAAACTTTCATTTTCACTCGAGGCTTCTTGCCTGCCCACACAAAATCTGATATTTTCCTCTGCCATTTTTCAAATTGTTTAGAGTCTCTGATGATTGGTATTGTCTGTAGCAAAAACATTACTCTTGGTAACACATTCATCTTAACTGCTGCAATCCTACCCAACCATGACAGATTTAACCTATTCCATTTAATCAAGTCTCTCTCTATCTGAGTCCATAGTTTCTCATAATTGTTTTTGAATAGATCTATATTCTTTGCAGTCAGTTCAATTCCCAAATATCTCACCTTACTTGTTACTTCACAGTCCGTTCTTTCCATTAATAATTGTTGTTTCTGCTTAGTCATATTTTTGCATAGTATCTTTGACTTCTTTTTATTAATATAGAAACCTGCCAAGTCTCCAAACTCCTTAATCTTATCTATCACTTTTGGCATGTTCTCCAATGGGTCCTCTACAATTAACATTATATCATCCGCAAATGCTCTGACCTTGTATGAATAGTCCTTTATTTTTATTCCTCGAATTTCTTCATCTTGTCGTATTTGTATCATCAGGATCTCCAATACTAAAATGAACAACAGTGGAGACAACGGGCAACCTTGTCTTGTTCCTTTACTTATAGTCAATTTCTTGGTCGCTTCGTCATTCACCACAATTGCTGCAGTCTGGTCTCTGTAAATTTCCTTAATTGCTCTGATGAATCTTTCTCCCAATTGTAGCTTTTCCATAGTGGCAAACATAAAGTCCCAGTTTAAATTGTCAAACGCCTTTTCAGCGTCAACAAAGAAGAAACCAACCTCTTTGTCACAACGCTTGTCATAATATTCAATAGCATTAATGACTGTCCTTAAATTGTCTCTTATTTGTCTGTCTGGCAAAAAACCTGCTTGTTCCTCCTCTATAACCTCCGAGAGCCATCCCTTCAGTCTCTCCGCCAATATCTTCGCAAAAATTTTGTAGTCATTATTAAGTAACGATATAGGTCTGTAATTTTTCACGTTAGTCAAATCTTGGCCCTCTTTTGGGATCAATGATATATTCGCTTCACTCCAGGTGTCTGGAATTCTTTGATCCCTTAAAACTCCATTGATCACCTCTTTTAGGAATGGTGCCAGGGGTGGCATTTTGCATGCAAAATGCCCCCTTACCCTCAGGGGCCCTTCTCCCACCCTTCCTCCCACCCCCCACCAAGGCTCAGCCTGCTCCCACTTGGGGGGGCCATTTCATGGCCTCCCCAAGTAGGTGCTCTAATCTCAAAGTGTCCCTGTGAAAGAGCACCTGAACCACAGACACCCTCCCTCAAATTCCCCCACCACCTACAGAGATGGCTGGCCAGCCAGCCCCATTGTTCCCTATGATGGGAACCAACTGCACAACAAAGAATAAAACAAGAACAACACAAAATAAAGTTTTTAAAAAATTATTTTCTCCCTTCCAAAGTACAAGTAGGCAAAGCATAATGACACATTACACCAGCAGTCCCCCACACAGAAAAATAACACAGCTTTAGGTTACACAGCAGGGGGGGAACACCAAAGGGCATGGAAGCAGTATCTTACACAAAATAACACAACTCACTTCACATTAAAGAATCACCCCAAAAAATTGCTGTCAAAAGCACTTTATTTCTGAAACTGCTTTAGGTTACACAGCAGGGGGGGAACACCAAAGGGCATGGAAGCAGTATCTTACACAAAAATAACACAACTCACTTCACATTAAAGAATCACCCCAAAAATTGCTGTCAAAAGCACTTTATTTCTGTAACTGCTTTAGGTTACACAGTAGGAAGGCACAACAGAGCAGGAAAGCAGTGTACTACACAAAAATAACACAACTCACTTCACATCAGAGAATCACACAAACACAATTGCTGTCAAAAACGGTGAAGTGGGTTGTATTATTTTTTGTAGTACATTGCTATCATGCCCTGTTGTGCCCTCCTACTGTGTAACCTAAAGCTGTTCAAGAAATAAAGTGTTTTTGACAGGAATCGTGCTTTGTGATTCTCTGATGTTAAGTGAGTTGTGTTATTTTTGTGTAAGATACTGCTGCCATGCCCTTTGGTGTTCCCCCCTGCTGTGTAACCTAAAGCTGTTCAAGAAATAAAGTGTTTTTGACAGGAATCGTGCTTTGTGATTCTCTGATGTTAACTGAGTTGTGTTATTTTTCTGTGTGGGGGACTGCTGGTGTAATGTGTCATAATGCTTTGCCTACTTGTACTTTGGAAGGGAGAAAATAATTTTTTAAAAACTTTATTTTGTGTTGTTCTTGTTTTATTCTTTGTTGTGCAGTTGGTTCCCATCATAGGGAACAATGGGGCTGGCTGGCCAGCCATCTCTGTAGGTGGTGGGGGAATTTGAGGGAGGGTGTCTGTGGTTCAGGTGCTCTTTCACAGGGACCAGCTGGCACTCAGAAGTGTGCCCACCATTGTGGCACCCCTGGGCTGTGCAGAATTGCCCAGGGAAAGAGAGTTTAGAAGTTCCCAGCATAGGGAACAAAGGGAGAGGGCTGGCCTTTGCCAGCCTGTTCCTGGGGTTATGGGTGTGGGGCAGGTGGGGGTGGATTTGGGTCTGTGAGGGGCTAATGTGGGGATTTGGGTCTGTGTGTGGCAGCTGGGGGGGAATTGGGTTTGTGTGGAGCTGTAAGGGGTGGACTTTAGGGGCTGAGAGGACCTACTTGGGGAGGCCATGAAATGCCCCCCCCAAGTGGGAGCAGTCTGAGCCTTGGTGGGGGGTGGGAGGAAGGGTGGGAGAAGGGTCCCAGAGGGCTGGGGGGCATTTTGCATGCAAAATGCCACCCCTGGCAAGACAAGCCTCCCCCAGCTGTCAGTGGTAGAGATTAGAGCACCTACTTGGGGAGGCCATGAAATGGCCCCCCCAAGTGGGAGCAGGCTGAGCCTTGGTGGGGGTGGGAGGAGGGGTGGGAGAAGGGCCCCTGAGGGCTGGGGGGCATTTTGCATGCAAAATGCCACCCCTGGCAAGACAAGCCTCCCCCAGCTGTCAGTGGTAGAGATGAGAGCAGAGCACCTACTTGGGGAGGCCATGAAATGGCCCCCCCAAGTGGGAGCAGGCTGAGCCTTGGTGGGGGGTGGGAGGAAGGGTGGGAGAAGGGCCCCTGAGGGTAAGGGGGCATTTTGCATGCAAAATGCCACCCCTGGCAAAGGAAGCCTGCTTCTTCATTTTTCCCCATAGGAAATAATGAAGAAGATGAGCAGCAGCATGCTAACAATATGCTGCTCCTTCGCTTTCTTATGGGAGGATGGGGGACCTGCTTTGGGGGGCCATAACATGGCCCCCCAAAGTCCAATCGGTCTGAAACTTGGGAAGTTTGTAGAGTGGGGTTAGAGGAAGGTCCCCACCAATTTTGGGCTGATTCGATAGGAAAATGCCTCCCCCAGACGTCCGGGAAGACGCCGGAGGCATTTTCCCATTGAAAAAGCAGAAAGCCGAAAGCCGAAAGTAAGCCGAAAGCCGAAACGGCTGGCCGTTTCGGCTTTCGGCTTATATGAAAGAGAATCCTCTTTCGGCTTTCTGCTTTCGGCTTTAGCCGAAAATTTTTGGCTTGCACACCCCTAGTGCTGTCCATCATAATCAAAAACATTTTCTAATTGGATTAGGATAACTTTACCCCTAAACATGTTTTTTGAGAGAAAAAGCTTTTTGGATAGCCAATACAGGCAAGTAAGGACAGTGGTTGTATAGAAGAGGCTGAACATGCTCTGTTCTTCCCAAATCTCAAACTTTTTTTGCAGCAGTGCAGATTTTTCATAATAACCCACATTGTACTCTCCTCATCTAGATGGTTTTGCCCTGGTTGTGCATTAAGTTTCACAAAATCTTCCACTAATGAGGGTCATGTAGATTATATTTTCTGCATTTTGAAATTACCTTAGTTATGTCAGACTGTTTAATAATGTTCTGTTTGGAGCTGGTGTAGCATGGTGGTTAAATAATTGAACTGTGATGCAGCACTTCACTGATTTGAATCTCACTACTACCATGAACTCACCAGGTGGCCTTGGGTAAGCCAATCCTCTCAGCCCCAGCTCCTCAGCTGTATTGTGGACATAACAATGACTTTGCTCACTGCTCTAGGTGGGCATTAATCTGCCCAGAAGAGTGGCATACAAATGAATTATTATTTCTGTTACTAACCAATTAGACAAGTCTCCACCTCCAAACCCCAGATTCTGTCCTGATTAGAGATGGGCACGAAGCGCATTACAAACTTCAAAAACCCACGAAATTGGCGATCACGCAATCACGATCCGGCGGTTCGTGATTGTCCTTGTCCAACAAACCAGCGTTCGGAAGAAGCCTGGTTCGGTGCGTTTGGCCACAGTTTGTGAAGCCAGAGAGTCAGACACCAGCAATCAATTCCCCTGGAAACGGAGCTGGGGGAATGCCTGAATTCGGTCTGCGCTCCTTCTGTCGCCCTGGAAACCCAAATGGAAGCCCAGCTTACCTTGATCGGCGGGTCTTCCTTCCAACCACGGAGCTGCAAAGCAGTTACAAGTTGGGAGAAGACACCCAGGGGAGGTAGGGGGAAGGGGGTGTTCTGTAGCCATGGGCACGCCAATCTCATCCCTGCAAACCCTGATAGGCAGCTCTGACAGCCAAACACAGACATCCTGCATTGCTCAATGGGACCTGTGCTTATAAATAGCCATGGGATCCCAGGCTGGGTTTCACTTTCAGCGAGTAGTGGAGTGGGGCAGAGCTCTTGCTTCCCACTTGCTAGCCTTTGGGGAGAGAGACTGAGAGTATAATTCAGCTTGGATTTGGGGGATAGGGATCTATCTCCTCTGGTTCCAGGGCTGCTGCCAGGCCCTGGGGCTGAGCTTAGTGGGCACCTCAGCTGAAGGCTCACAGTATTATCACTGCCTGATCTGGTGGTCAGGCTTGTGGGTGTGCTGCTGGGCTAGGGCTCTAGCCTCAGGCCCTGGGGCTAAGCTCTGTGGGCACCTCGGCTGAGGGCTCACATTAGTGCCTGATCTGTTCAGGTCTGTGGGAGTGGTGGGCTAGGGATCTAGTCCCTCCTTCCCTCTGGTGCCAGGGCTGCTGCCACACCCTGTGGCCAAGCTCAGTGGGCACCTGGGCTGAGGGCTCGCCAAGTGATTCTTATTATTATCACAGTCATTATCATTTTAATTCTTGTTCTTATTATTACTATTATTATTCTTAGTCTCTGTACCTGTTCTGTCCAGGCATCTTGGTGTGCTGGGCTACGGCTGTAGCCCCAGCCTCTGGTTCCAGTGCTGCTGCCAGGCCCTGGGGCCAAGCTCAGTGGGCACCTCAGCTGAGGACTCACACAGTATTATTAGTGCCTGAACTGGTCAGGTCTGTGGGAGTGGTGGGCTAGGGCTCTAGTCCCTCCCTCCCTCCCTCTGGTGCCAGGGCTGCTGCCAGGCCCTGGGGAGAAGCTCAGTGGGCACCTGGGTTGAGGGCTCACCAAATGATTCTTATTATTATCACAGTCACTATCATTTTAATTATTTTTATTTTTACTATTATTATACTTAGTCTCTGTGCCTGTTCTGTCCAGGCATCTTGGTGTGCTGGGCTATGGCTGTAGCCCCAGCCTCTGGTTCCAATGCTGCTGCCAGGCTTTGGGGGCAAGCTCAGTGGGCACCTCAGCTGAGGGCTCACACAATATTATTAGTGCCTAATCTGGTCAGGTCTGTGGGAGTGGTGGTCTAGGGCTCTAGTCCCTCCCTCTGGTGCTAGGGCTGCTGCCTGGCTCTGGGGCCAAGCTCAGTGGGCACCTGGGCTGAGAGCTCAGTGCCTGATCTGGTGGTCAGGCATCTTGGTGTGCTGGGCTAGGGCTCTAGCCTCAGCCTCTGATTCCAGGGCTGCTGCCAGGCCCTGGGGCCAAGCTCAGTGGGCACTGCGGTAGAGGGCACACAGAGTCATCTCCTTTCCTGTCCTCCTTAATTCTAGTTTGGAGGCACAATGAGTCTTCCTCTTGTGTTGGCCACCAAGGGGGGTTGTGGGGTGAAGTGCGATGGCAGTCCTCCTGGATCAGTTGTGGAAAGCAGTATTGGGTGTGGCTCGGGGGCCACAGAGTCCTCCCGCTCCCCCCAATTCACCTGTGGGGACTTTCAGCTGGGTGGGAATGTGTCCCGCAACTCCAGTCCTTTCCGTCAAGGCAGGAAGGTGGGTACTGTCAGCTGCCATGGAATTACTCCTCAGTGGGACCCTCGGGTGAGGACCCACGGGTGCTGGGGATCTTCCCCCTCCCCCTCCTCATGTTGGGCAAAATAAAACAGAGAGAAAGATAGAAAGAGGTATTGAAAAACAAAAACAAAACCATTGGGAAAAGATGGACACACAAGCCTACATATGGATGATGATAGAGAAAGGAATGTAGAAAACAATATAGTTATAGAAAGAGAAAAAAAGACAGCTAGAAATGGAAAGAAATACTAAAGTGCAGATATACGTAGAAAGAGATAGATTCAGATAACTAGTGGTGGAATCACATAGGAGGAGACAGAGAGAGATAGAAAGTTGCAAATAGACAGTGAGAGGGAGAAACAGAGAAACAGATAGAAAGGAGCACACAGATATCAACCGTTCTAGAAGTAGAAATAGAATGTTCTTCATTGTAGATAGCTCTCAGATCAATCACTTCAAACGGTACCACTCAGGTATTTTTTATATTTTTCCAGATCGTGAAGAGGCTCCTTCTGATATAATGATGCAAAAACATAGAATCAGCTTTTATTTTATCCTGCCACAAGTAGGCATGCCATCCGAACAGCTTCTTATAACCTTCCAATGTTAAGAGCTTACAATCTTTCAGTGACATTCACTCTTTTAACCAAACTAAACATATTGCTTCGTGGTATAGTCTAATATTTGGCAACTGCAGTCCACCTCTTTTTTTAGCGTCACACAAAACTTTCATTTTTACTCGTGGTTTCTTGCCTGCCCACACAAAGTCAGAGATCTTCCTCTGCCATTTTTCAAATTGTCTAGTGTCTCTAATAATTGGAATTGTTTGTAATAGAAACATGATCCGTGGTAACACATTCATTTTAACTGCCACTATTCTTCCCAGCCGTGATAGATTTAGTTTATTCCATTTAATCATATCTCTATCAATCTGTTGCCATAGCTTTTCATAATTATTCTTAAATAAATCAATATTCTTCGCAGTTAACTCAATTCCAAGATATTTAACTTTATGTGTTACTTCACAATCGGTAATTTCCATTAATTCTTGCTGCTTTTGTTTAGTCATATTCTTACATAGTATCTTTGATTTCTTCTTATTAACATAAAATCCAGCCAGATCTCCGAATATCCAGCCAGATCTCCGAATGTTTACCATATAAAGAGATATTGATTATGGAACAGAAAATGATAAGAATTAAATCGGAGGAAGAGTTATCTCCTTGTTACGGATGGTTCCAATATAGACAGATCAGAGACCTTTATAATTTGGATTGTTCAAAAGAAGGCATTAAATGGGAAAACTCAGAGTTGGAAGAGACTATACTACAAGAAAGCAAAAAGAAGATATCTAAGATTTATAAAATACTTTTGAAGTGGTATACAGAGGATGAGACGGTCAAAGTACAGATGGTGAAGTGGGCAATTAATTGTCATAAAGAAATAACAATGGAATCATGGGAATATTTATGGAAAACTACACTGAAGATTTCAACTTGTACCAATATTAAAGAGAATGTTTATAAAATGATCTATAGATGGTATTTAATGCCAAAGAAGATTGCGCTTGGAAATGCTAACAAGTCAGATAAATGCTGGAAATGTAAAAAGCATGAAGGATCACTGTATCATATGTGGTGGACATGTGAAATAGCCAGACAGTTCTGGGGAGATATTATAGAAGTAATAAATGAGATATTGCAGATTCAAATAAAGAAGAACCCAGAACTATTGCTATTCAACTTAAGCATGGAAGATGTTCCTACTCAATACCGAACATTACTATTTTATATGACGACGGCAGCAAGACTTTTATATACGCAAAAGTGGAAGGTGCAAGAAATACCAGCTATTGAAGATTGGATGCATAAATTGCTGTACATGGCGGAAATGGATAAAATGACAAGGAAGCTGAGAGATCAGAATCCAGCGGAATTTTTTACGGACTGGGGAAGATTGAAAACATATTTAGAAAAGAAGTGGGACATAAAGGGGGAATTATGGCAATTTGAAAATTATTAGAATGGATTTGTTATTAGAAGAGAGTCTTTACCATATGAAGTGAAGCATTAGCTAATTGTTAGCCCAAATGTAAGTGGACTTAGAGTTAATAGATATTGTTAGAATTACTAAAGTAGATATTTTATCCGACTGTTAGTTAGTTTAAATTTAAATATATGTGGAGCGAATATAAAGTAATAGATAATAGATTTTAAGTTTATAACAATATTTTTGAAGTTAATAGATAGGGCTTAGTTGAATAAAAGAGTAAGTAAACATGAGATAAGGAGTTACAGAAAATGGGGACAGACTGGGAATAGATTAGGCTATAGGGTTGGAAAGCTGTTGGAAGTCTTGGAAAAGGGGGGAGGGAAAGGGTGGGGGAAAGGATAATGAGATGCTATTTGAAAGTTGTATATTAATATTCTCACCTAATAAAAATTTTCTAATAGAAGTAGAAATAGAATGTGAATACATCAAGGAGATATAGAATCGAACAGGCCACATCCATGGAGAAAAGGATTCAAAATCAAAAACAGAGAAAGAGACAAACAGTCCAGAATGTATCAGTATAATGAAAAAGACACTAGAATGTATGCACAAACATTAGAGAATGAAGGATAACAGTTAGAGAATGGTATATGGTTGGAGAACTGTATGTAGAGACAGATAGAGATTGAAATAAAAAGAGAGGGGATATCACCTGCCCACGATGCCGGAAATAAACGCTCATTCCTATGAGACTAGGCGGTTGCGGGGGTATCTTCCCACTTACCCCCCAAATGACAGGTCCCCTCCCTCCCATCCTTTCCGGCAAGGCAGGAAGATGGATATTGTTGGCTGCCACAGGTGCACTGTTCCTCAGTGGGACCCACGGGTGAGGACTGGTGGTTGCTGGAGGGTGCCACTGGCAAGTGGCCAGACCCCCTGCCCCCTATAGGGGAGGCAGCTCCCTGTGCCCACCAGGCCCGGCGCCTGCCGGCATCAACCAAGTTCCTGCACTCGCTGGGAATACTAGTGCGCTCTTCTTTGGCCTGGTGGGTGGGCACATGGTGGGTGCCGCTGGCAAGTGGCCAGACCCCCCACCACCTGAGGGGAGGCGGCTCATTGCCACCTCCCCATGCCCACCAGGCCCGGCGGCCGCCAGCAGTACCCACCGTTCCTACATTGCTGGGAATACCAGCACGCTCCTCTTTGGCCTGGTGGGTGGGCACATGGGGGGTGCCGCTGGTGAGCGGCTAGACCCCCTGCCCCCTGAGGAGAGGTGGCTTGTCGCCACCTCCTCATGCCCTTCAGGCCCAGTGGCCACCAGCAGTTCCCACTGTTCCTACATTGCTGGGAATATCAGCGTGCTTCTCTTTGGCCTGGTGGGCGGGCACATGGGAGGTGCCACCATCGAGCGGCCAGTCCCCCCACCTCTTAATGGGGAGGTGGCTCGCTGCCGTGTCCACTAGGCCCAGCGCCTGCCGGCATCAACAATGTTCCTGCCGTCGCTGGGAATACCAGCGTGCTCCTCTTTGGCCTGGTGGGCAGGCACAGGGGGGGTGCCACCGGTGAGCGGTCAGACCCCCACCCCCACCCCCTGAGGGGAGATGGCTCATCGCTGCCTTCCTGTGCCCGCCAGGCCCGGCAGCCGCCGGCAGTACCCACCGTTCCTACATTGCTGGGAATACCAGTGCACTCCTCTTTGGCCTGGTGGGTGGGCACATGCAGGGTACCGCCGGTGAGCAGCCAGACCCCTCACCTCCCCATGCCCACTAGGCCCGGCGGCCGCTGGCATCAACCACCTTCTGTACACTGGGCCAACTTCAACTGGCGGCTCTAACTGTATCGAGTGGGAGTTTCCTGGGGGCTTGGATTGGAGAGGGTATAAGTCCAAGATCCCTTTTGCAACCTTGTCCAAACTTGGGTGATGGCTGTAGGAGAGCCTGCAAAACACTCCCCAGGAATATGGGCTCTCTAAGTGCTACAGGAGCCATTCTGAGCACCACGAACCACGAACCGCAAACCCGTTCAGCAACGGAAAATGTTCGTTGCGGTTCGCGACCTCAGGATCGTTGTCGGCACCGAACCATGAACCGCTGAGTCATTAAATTTTTTTGGTTCATGTCCATGCCTAGTCCTGATTCCCACTCACCCCCACCACCCGACCAAATAGCTCTCCTGTAGGCTCCCAACCACTAATTTCTTGTCTGTTCTACCTGCCTTATTTCTGAGACATGTACTGTCAGAATCCAAAGCTGGCAACTTTACTTTCCAATAACTAGAAACCATTCTTTCAACGTGAAAGCTAATATTTTATTCTACAGATCATCACGATTCATAACCCACATTTTAAAAAGACATTTCCATGTAAACAACTTCTGAGGCTTTAAAATGTCAGATCCAGCCACAAGACAAAAAGGCACCGGGCCTAGCCATGCAAATAAAAGAATGAAAGTGCAACAGAAACAAGAGCAGCCATTCAAAAGAAGCAAAATTATTCTTCAGAACAACAAAAGGGACAACCAGAGCAAGAGCTGTTGCAATGATATTTGCATGCTGTTAAGAAATGCACACTTTCACATAATGGAGGGCATATTTACAGAGCTGCTCAAAATGATTGCTCTGGGCTTGGTTAGAATAATAAAATATTTATAAATAGGTTTTAGTTCTACTTCACTTCTATGAAGAAACACAAAGGAAGTCCTAATTACCATTTTCCTTGGAAAGGCAGTTGTGGGTCTGGATTGATATCCAACTAACACCATTCAGTAAGTATTGCTGCCAAACCATTTCAGCAAGAGCAAATTCTACATTTGAAAAGAGTACTGGGATGGCTTCAGTGTAATATTAAATCAGATCAATTTGGGTTCAACTGTCTGGTTACAGGAAAAAGTTCACTTTCATCCCGAGTGTGTTTTCGCACTTCGGCAACTGTATACTCAAGGAGCTCTCTTCAAACAGGTCTGACTTGCTGCACTTTAAGGGCATCAGGAAGTCAATGGTTCCTTTTGAAGACTGAAATCACATATGCATTGTAAAGCTCAGGAAGGTTGAAATGGGATTGTAAACTTTTGCATGGACTTCATCAATCAATTCAGAAACCCAGTACAAGCTCATTCCTTCTTTTCACATAGACACAGCAACAGAGGAAGAAGGGCTGAAAAAAAGCATTTTAAGTAGCATGTGTGAATTTGGCTGAAGGCAACTCTACACAGAATTCCTAAATGTAATAGATGTAATAGATGGGTTCAGGAAAAGTTGCAAATGAGGCATCCATATATTTGCTGCAGGAAATACTGATGTCACTGAACTGCTACACTTGAGTTACACCTCTGGAGAGGTGGCATATAAATATTCTGAATAAATAAATAAATAAATGCCCACAGCAATCATTTCTAGTGTATGAAATGTATAGCTGCTTAGAATTCATATTTTCTGAGCTGAAAGTATAGCTTTCTAAATCCCAACTCCTTCTATGGATTCTGGAGCTCAGTTGCATTTACTATGGGAGAAGCCCTTTTCAGATACACTCTCACCATCCAGAGAAATTATCCGTGGTACTCTGTAGTAGCAAAATAGTAAAGAGTTCAGTAGCACCTTTAAGACTAACCAACTTTATCGAGGCATAAGTTTTCAAGAACCACAGCTCTCTTTGTCAGATGCCTTTGTTGTAGCTTCCTTTCAAGCGCTCTACCTCATTAGCATTAGGACAGACATGTGGGGCTGGAGAACTGACACCTTACCTGGCACCTAACAAGTGTTTTTAGAGAATGGATTGGCCATTGGAGCTCTGATGGGCTATGCAGATTAAAATAGCATTGCTTCAGCTGCAGCTGCCACCACAGAATTGGTTTTATTCTATCTCATTCCTCTTTCTCAGCGTATTTTTAAAATTAGCCCTCTTTTTCCTGTACTTAGACTGGTTGGCTCAGCATCTTGCAACAGCCATTTTCTGGTTGTGCCTGCCACCAGCATCAGAATTCCAAATGTGCCCATGGGCTCAAAAATTTTTGGGAATCCTGGTTGGGGCCTTTTTCTCTGCAAAATTTGGGAAAGAGTTGGGAGGAGATTGCATAATGCCCTGGGAAAATTTGTGTTTCACCAGTTGCTTTCAGTGTGATGTTGCTGCATTGCAGCTATAGGAGTGTAAACCATACTTTGCATCATTCACCACTACTATTCCAGCATCAGAATCTGGCAAGAGCAACAGTCTGTCTTTCTGCTGGGAAAGTTCAGCTCCTAAGGTGGCCTAGTTTCTGGCCCCAGTAGCACTTTGCTGTTCCATATAATTGTCTTGTATGGCACTCTTATCTGACCTCTCCTTTTGTCATCACAAAGTTCAAATTGCAAGCTACACCCTCAAATACCCAAAATAGTCAGCTTTTTATTGACCACTCAAATTTGTTCTAAATTGTAATAGCATTTTTTTCTCACATATACCTTCTCACACATCTTTTCTGTGGCTCATACTATCTCCTTCTTGGTCCACTATTGGCTGGATCCATCTGACAACAAAGGGAGTAATTTACAGAAGTGGTGCTTTCATTAGTTATGTTGATCCTTCTAGGCGAGAGAAGCTATATGGTTTGACTCAACAACATTTCAGCCTTTCCCATTTTCTTCAACTCTCTCCCAAGAGAACATGTTCTTGTTAACTGTGTATTCTACTTTGGGCATCTGCACATTTTCACAATGCTACCTGGAAACTGTAGTTTGATAAAGTTTTAAGCACATACCAAAATGAAGATTGCCTCTGACTAATGTAGGATTGCCTAGGGTCCTGGGGCCAAAGCAGGAGTGCAGGGGTCTGGGGAGGGCAGCAGGGTGCTTACTTCTCACGAGTGCACTTTGTGCACGCTCCCACAATCCACCATCTCACTGAACTGGCTTCAGAGCACCCAGGGTTTTCTCTCTTGGGCTGGAAAATGACATCATTTTCCAACACAATGACATCATTTTCCAACACAAAAGAAGAGCCACGGGACATGCTGAAGTAAAAAATTGCCTGTTTGGAGGCTTCAGCAGAAATGCTGGGCACACTGAAACCCCCAAGCGGGCAATTTTTGACTTCAGCACACCTCTTGGCTTTTCCTTCATACTTGAAAACCATGGCATTTTCCAGCCCAGGGAAGAAACATAGGGGCCCTGAAGCCAGTTCAGCTAGACAGGGAGAACATGCATGCCCTTCTCCTCCTGTGCCTTTCCCCACACTGGCCAGGTGAGTGGGGCTGGTGGAGCAGCAGGGGGATGGCCAGCCTAGACTCATGAATGCCACTAACTGAGCAGGTGCAAAAGCAGCATGTTGCTGCTACAAAGGTTGCTGTTTTTAAATGATGTGTGAATTTGATGATGATCCTTGGGCATATCTGCACAACCCATACAAGTTTTAGTTTGTCTGTCCTGTTTGTGAAAATTAAATAATCATCATTAGCCATCATTAGGGCTGTGTCTGGTATAAATGTTGTACAAGCTCTGAACCTAGGAACCCTAATGGTGTGGCCCTGGGTTTCAAAGGATTGGACTGACAGTGCCTTCCATTTTTTTGCTTTAGCCTGGTCTATGTGTTGCATTTCGAATGACCCATTGATAAACATGACACTTTACTGAAAAGTTTAACAAAAGACTAAAACGGTTAAGGCTCTTTCAACTTCAGGGGACTTGCGGTTTGGATTAATGGAGATCTGATGCAGCCTACAACTTGGGCTGTCCAAGCCACTGTTTTTACTGGAAAGCGGGGCACTCCAATGCCCGTTTCCACCCCAACTTCAGGGAGAAGTGGGGCTTGAACACTATGCACCCCCGAGAGAGTGTGATCTCGGTGAAGGAGGGGGTTTTGAATCAAGGATGCCCACGATCACCTTGAGGTACCCTCGGAGAAGGGCAAGCTACTATCTCTGCAGTGCCTCAGGAGTAATTAAATTGGCATAAGATCCCCATAACCAAGCTTCAGAAACAGCTTTTATCAAGGAATTGGCAAAGGAAACAACACAGACAGCCTGCAGAATCGGCAAAGGTAAAGATCATTATCGCACTTTTTAAAAAATGGAACGGCAGCAAAAAGACCAAGGGAAAATAAATTAATGGACAGAATACAAAACAATAAGTGCTTAGCAACAAGACTGAGTTAAAATTGGAGATGTTGGAGAAGTAAACAAGGACTTAAAATATGAAAAGAAATTTTGTTTATACTTACTGCGGTTAGAATTGAGATAACCAGCGTGAGAAAGTGGAGGGGGACTAGAGAAACATCACGAGAAGGGAAGTTAACAGCGGAGCAGACAACTAGATTCCTAGCAAAGACAGTAAATTGAAAGGGGAAAGGAGCAACGCGAAAGGTTGCACTCGGAAGCAAAACAAGTATATTACTGGAGGAGCCATGAAAACAACAGGAACAGGAAGTGCGCCATCTTAAGTAAGGTACGAAGCTAAGCCAGAAACCATAGAGACACTGTAAAATAACCATAGAGAAAAAACGCCGAACATTTTGGATTTTAAAAGGACTTTTTTTACAATTATTTATACTTTTATACTTTGGAAAGAACAATAAGAGAAGGTAAGCTTTAACAATTCAACACGGATTTAAGAAAAGGGCAGACATGTGGGGAGGCTTGAAACCGAGTCCCATGATGGCAGGAAAAAGAGGAGCAGACAAGGAATGGCAAACTTCAGTAGAGGCAGCGATCGAAGGACTGGAGAAAAAAGTGGTGGAGAATCATAAAGAGTTGATACAGAAGGTGCAAGAAATGCTGGCAATGGATTTTAAAGAGATGAGAGACGCTATTCAAGCAGATGTAGCTGCCTTGGCAAAGAATCTAGATGGAGTAAAGGAGGATTTGCAAGCAACAACTAAAAAAGTGGAACAAGTAGAGCAAAGACAAACGATATAAAAGCAGAAATGGAACATGAAAATCAAGTGATTCAGACAAGAGTGGCAATGATGGAGTGCAAGGCAACGGAAAGGCAGTTAAGATTTCGCGGTATCCAGGAATCTGAGACACAAACCATACAAGAGCAGATGACAGAGATATTGGCAGAATTTTTAGGGAAAGAGAAGGATGAAATAACAGCAAATATGGACCTGGCATATAGAATCAACTCGGCTTTTGCACAGCAGAGGAAGTTACCAAGAGATATTATTGTGCAACTAGTGACAAAGAGAATGAAGGAAGAGATTCTTAAAAGATACTTTGAAAAACCTTTAATAAAGGAAGGGAGCAGAATCAAGATTATGAAAGAAGTACCAAAACGGATTCTCTAAGAGAGGGAAAAATATAGAGAACTGACCCAGAAACTAAGAGATAAAGACATCAGATATAGATGGGAAATTCCAGAAGGATTAAGCTTCTACTACAAAGCTTTGAGAATTGTTATCGAAACCAAGGAGCAGATGGAAAGATTTTTACAGGAACATGCGGAGGACTTTCCTGGACTATTAAAAATGTAATAACATGGAGTACAAATTAATATCTTGGAATGTGAATGGTCTAAACTCACCCCAAAAAAGAAAAACAATTTTTCATTGGTTAAGAAAGCAAAATCCTAATATAATATGCTTACAAGAGACACATATCAAAGATAAAGATGTAAAATATTTAAAAAATAAGCAACTGGGAAAAGAATATATATCATCATCGAAGCAAAAGAAGAAAGGAGTAGTGATTTATATAAATGAAACTGTAGAATCAAAGTTAATTTTTCAGGACAATGATGGAAGATACGTGGCTGTGGAAATAAACGTAAATGCAAGAAAATTTTTGATAATAGCCCTATATGCGCCAAATGGAGCAAAAGACCATTTTTTAAAGGATTTATTGAACAAATTAGATCAGGATGTATTTGATCAGATGATATTGGCCAGAGATTTTAATGGTGTGGTGGACTTACAGACAAAAAATCAAAAGCAATTATCAAAAAATCAGGGAAATTACCAAAAACTTTTTTCAAATTAGTTCAACAAGAACATTTAGAAGATGTATGGAGAAAAGAAAACCCGAAAAATGCAGAATTTACTTACTACTCCGCAAGGCATTTATCATTTTCATGTATTGATATGATTTGGGCGACAAAGGATTTGACTTTAATGACTAAAAAACTGGAAATTTTACCAAGGGTGAGTGCAGACCATAATCCAATGTTATGGAAATGGACAATGGGTCGAAAAAATTTAGATGGAGAATAAATGAGGACTTATTACAAAATCTAGAAAATCTGAAGTATTTGAAGGAAGAAACCAAACACTTCTTTTTAACAAACAACAATAATGAAGTCTCAACACAGATGGTATGGGATACTTATAAGGCTGCAACAAGAGGAAACCTAACTCTATTAAACAGCAAGGACAAGAAAAGAAAACAGGAGAAATGGCAAGAAATACAACAAAAAATACATGAAAAAGAACAACAATTAAGGAAAAGACCAGGGAAAAAAATCGATTATACAGGAAATCAAAATACTACAAGATCAAATAACAGCCATTAGTAATAAAGAGCTAGAATGGAAGTTAAAGACATTAAAGCAGAAGTCATTTGAAGGAGCAAATAAACCAGGAAAGTATCTAGCCTGGCGATTGAAAACAAGGAAGATAAAGAAAATTATCAATAGAATAATAGAAGATGGCAAAGAGTCGAAAGATCATCATTCAATCAAGCGTGCATTTTTTAAATACTACGCTAAGCTATTCCAAAAGAAATCAGTAAGTGCACAAGAGATAGATGGATATTTAAAGAATACCCACCTACCAAGGATACCAGAAAAGATGAAGCAGAAACTGAATGCTCCAATTACAAAAGAAGAAATTATACACGCAATTGATGCAGCTAAGATTGGGAAAGCACCAGGACCTGATGGGATCACAGCTAAATTCTATAAAGTAATGAAGGAGGACCTAGTACCAATTTTAAAAAACATAATGAATGATATGCTTCAAGGAAAAGGCCTCCCAGATACGTGGAATGAAGCAAGTATTGCTCTGATCCCAAAAGAAAGTCAAGATTTGACAGATGTAAAAAATTATAGACCTATATCGTTTATAAATAACGATTACAAGATAATGACAAGAATACTAGCAGATAGACTCAAAATATGGTTAATGGACTTTATAGAAGAAGATCAGGCTGGATTTCTACCAAATAGACAACTAAAAGATAACCTGAGAGTGGTGATAAATGCCATTGAATATTATGACAAACGACCTGATAAAGAAGTTGGCCTTTTCTTTGCGGATGCAGAGAAGGCCTTTGACAATTTGAACTGGGACTTTATGTTTGCGACTATGGAAAAGATGGATCTAGGTAATGAATTTATAGAAGCAGTCAAAACAATTTACAAACTACAAAGAGCGACAATTTGTGTCAATGATGACCTAACAGAGAAGTTTGAAATAAGGCAAGGAACTAGACAAGGATGTCCACTATTGCAGCTTTTGTTTGTGATGGTCTTGGAAGTTCTATTACGGAAGATCAGAGAAGATGATAATATAAAAGGATTAAAAATAAAAGGATCTTCCTACAAATTGAGAGCATTTGCAGATGACGTGATGTTTATAGTGGAAGATCCTTTACAAACCCTGCCAAGATTGTTGGATAAAATAAAAGAGTTTGGAGATTTGGCGGGCTTTTATATAAATAAAAAGAAGTAAAAAATAATAACAAAAAATATGACCAAAAGGAAGCAGCAGGAACTGAGTGAATTAACAAATTGCGAAGTGGTATACAGAACTAAATATTTGGGGACAGAGTTGACAGCTAAGAATATAGACTTATTCAAGAATAATTACGAAAAGCTCTGGACTCAAATTGAAAGAGATACGATAAAATGGAATAAATTAAATTTGTCGTGGTTAGGTCGAATTGCTACAATTAAAATGAATGTGTTGCCCAGAATGATGTTTTTAATGCAAACAATACCAATAGTGAAAGATAAAAAGCAGTTTGAAAAATGGCAGAGGAAAATATCTGAGTTTGTCTGGGCAGGAAAGAAGCCAAGAGTAAAGATGAAAGTTCTTTGTGATGCTAAAGAAAGAGGAGGAATGCAGTTACCTGATCTAAGACTCTATCATGAAGCAATATGTTTGGTGTGGATTAGAGAATGGGTGACTTTGACCAATCATAAGTTACTAACATTAGAAGGCTATAACAAAATATATGGATGGCATGCGTACATGTGGTATGAAAAGTATAAAATGGATGCAATGTTTCAGCACCACTACCTAAGAAGAAATTTACTGTTAACCTGGCTCAAATATAAGAAATTTATAGAAGAAAAGAAACCACTTTGGATTATACCAGCTGAAGTAGTCAACCCAAATTTGGAATATCAGGGGAAAGAATGGTTTACCCTCAAAGAATTAACAATATTAGAAAATGATGGGTTGAAACTTAAGTGAAATGAGGATTTGCCATTCAAATATGGTTGGTTACAATATAGACAAATAAAAGACTTATTTGACTCAGATCAAAGGAAGGTAGGTTTTAGAACCAAAAATTCAGATTTGTAAGAGATATTACTGGGAGATAATATTAAGGTAATATCCAAAATGTATAAGTTGTTATTGAAGTGGTTCACAGAAGATGAAACAGTTAAGGTTCAAATGGTAAAGTGGGCTATAAATTGTAACTAGGAAATAGCCATGGAAGCATGGGAACAATTATGGAAAAATACCTTAAAAATATCAACTTGTACCAGTATTAAAGAGAATGGATATAAAATGATGTATAGATGGTACTTAACACCGAAAAAATTAGCCATAGCTAACAAACAGTTATCAAACAAATGTTGGAAATGTAAGGAGCATGAAGGTTCTCTATTTCATATGTGGTGGACTTGCCAAAAGGCTAGAGACTTCTGGTCTAAAATATGTGCTGAAATGTCTTTGATATTACAATACAATGTTGCTAAAAATCCTGAAATGCTATTATTATCTTTACACTTAGAAGAGGTCAATAGAAATGATAAGACATTGTTATATTATATGTTAGTAGCAGCAAGAATTTTATATGCTCAATATTGAAAAAAGAAGAAATACCGAATGTTGAAGAATGGACAAGGAAACTGTTGTACATGGCCGAAATGGATAAAATAACGAGAAATTTGAATGAGCAAGATCCAGATACTTTTTGGAAGATTGGAAGAAGCTTAAGAAATATATAGAAAAGAAATGCGATGTTAAAGGACAATTGTGGTCTTTGGAGGGATTTTAAATTTTATATAAAAAGACTTTAACAAAACAAAAATATATTAAGATCTTTACCAGGGTAAGAGTAATAGCAATACAGTGTAATAATAATATCTATGAATAAACAGGGGGTTCGAGTGTTGTTGGAAGTCAACAAAGAAAAGGGGGAGGGGAGGAGGATGGGGTATATATCTAAGTTGAATGGTTAATTAGGATAAGTTTAATGTATTAATCAATTATTGTATATTGCCTCATCCAATAAAAACTTCTTTAAAAAAAAAAGATCTTTCAACTTCGTTGTGTGAAAAATTGTTCTTAGTGTCAGAAAACATATTTTGCATAGCATCTTTTGAAAGCTTAAGGGGAATGGAGCGTGTTTGTTCTAGATTCTCATTAGCCAAAATCCCCCACAAGGGTATCATTATCATGTAGATGCCAGTTGACTTTCCCAATGCCTAAGCAAAATCAAAGCGGGGACAAGGAAAGGCAAGTAGGTGTGCCTTAGAAATACCACAGTATGTCATCCTTCAGCTTTATGTGGGTATTTAATGCTTAGCACTGAGATATAACACTAATCGGATTCTGAGTTCAGATCTCTCTATTGGCACATTACACCCCTGGAAGAAATCTTGTTATTTATAAAACAACAAAAGAATATCAATGAATGGGCTCATCTTTAATATTAAATTGAACACACACCTAAGAAATGAAGAGTCTTGATGTGATTTACTATTATGCCAGCAGTGAGCACAACTGTAACTTATTTTTGCAGCATTCTCTCAGAGTCCCCAATTACCTTTTGCTGTCTGCATTCCTAATGATGCTTAATACATCCTCAGGACAAAAATACCAATCTCTTTTATCTTTATTTAGCTTATGGGATTTTTTTTATTTAAAAATGTATTCAGTCACCAAAGGGACAGAAATACCTGTTTTTACTGGAAAGTCATAAAGTAAATATATTCTGAGAAAAGTAGAAATCACAGTTCATGAGCAGAATGCTTTTATAGTGGTAATTTAACCTGCCTGTTATTTAAACTATAAAACAGTTCTTGTGTGTTTACAGATAGATCAGACAGGTTTGCTTGCCAATTTCATTGACTTTATGGAGCAAAAACAGACAAAGTTGAAAACTAATATGCTGATGACATGGTAACAGTTTCATTTGTGTGTAAAATTTAAGGTGATGTGTGCTTCTCAACTTGGGGATTTGAAAAGAATGGGTTTATAAAACATTCTCTCTCTCACACACACACATACTCACACACACAAACACACACAGGTTAGATTATTATATTTAAATACTAAAATTCAAGGTCCAACACAATTTAACTGGATGACCTTTGGCTAGTTACCCTTTTAGCCTGAACCAGGAGTTTACAACCGATGGCTCTAGAACCAAATGTGGCTCAGTACAAAACCAAATGGGAGGGAAGGCAGCATGGTATAGCCCAATTTCTTTTTTTTAAAAAAAAAATCATGCACAGATTTCTACCAGTGCACTAAAACTATTGTACAGTTGGCTTCTGTGTATTATTACTTATTGAGAGACTTCATGTGAATCCCTTCCTACTGTCTTGCAAAAATCAGTATTTTGGCTGTAGCAAGTTTATGGATTATTAACATGTAAAAATATCAATATGAAGAAGTATATTTTAGCTATTTATTTTATTTTTTATTTTACTTCATTTATACCTCATCTTCCCAATGGGACCCCAAAACAGATTACATCATTATCTTCTCCTCCAATTTTTTCCTCACAATAATCCTGAGAGGTAGTTTAGGCTAAAAGAGAATGACTGTCCCAAGTAGAGATGGGCACGATCCACATTATGATCGAAAAAAACCCACGATAATGGCGATCGCGTGATCGTGACCCAGCAGATCATGATCGTCCACGGCCAACGATCCGGCGATCGGGAGAGGCCTGGATCGTTGCATTCGGGCTCGGATCGGGGATCCAGACACTCAGGCGCCAGCAATCTATTCCCCTGGCAACAGAGCCAGGGGAAAGCCTGAGAGCAGAACCACAAGTGACAAAAGGCACAGATTGGACACTTGTCAGCTTCCCTCAAGTTTTGATGGGAAATGTAGGCATCCTAGTCTTGCAGCTTGGCTCTCTGACTGCTGTCCAATGGACTTTTCAACTGTCACTTGTCCAACATTCCGCCAAGCTGCCTACATTTCCCATCAAAACTTGAGGGAAGCTGACAAGTGTCCAATCTGTGCCTTTTGTCACTTGTGGTTCTGCTCTCTGTGTTTGCCCTCCTTCTGTCGCCCTGGAAACCTGAATGGAAGCCCAGCTTTCCTTGATCAGCAGGGCTTCCTTCCAACCATGGAGCAGCAAAGCAGTCACAAGTTGGGAGAAGACACCCAGGGGAGGGAGGGGGAAGGGGGTGTTCTGTAGCCATGGGCACTCCAATCTCATCCCTGCAAACCCTGATAGGCAGCTCTGGTGGCCAAACAGACCTTCTGTGTTGCTGAGTGGGACCTGAGGGGAGGCGGCTCATTGCTGCCTCCCCGTGCCCGCCAGGCCCGGCGGCCGCCGCCACCACCCACCTTCCCACATAGCTGGGAATACCAGCGTGCCCCGCTTTGGCATCCACAATCCACGGCTCGGGAACAGGAGATGATCGGTGTGGATTGTTAATGCGGGATCGTTGTTGGTGCCGATCCACGATCAGCTGGATCGTTAATTTTTTTTGGATCGTGACCATCTCTAGTCCCAAGGTTACCCAGCAAGCTTCCATAGCAAAACAGAGAATTGAACCTGGGTCACCCAGATCCTAGCCCATCACTCTTCCCACTAAACCACACTAGCTCTCAATTGGATTTCTTATACTAGCTCTTTGTGATATTTTGCTTTAATTTTTGACAAAATTTGGCACTTCAAGACCCTTTTCCTGACCTTCATCAAGAGCTGTGAGGATAAAATGGAGGAGGTGAGAAATTTGTATGCTACCTTGAGCGCTTTGGAGAAAGGGTGGAATAAAAAAGATACATAAATAGAATAAATAAAATGATGAATTGGTAGAAAGAAAGGACTAAAGAGAAATGCCAAAAAATAGAATCTTCTAAGTTGATTCCCTGGCCTGTTAGTACCATCAGCTAACACATCTGGAAGGAATACAGTGAATCAGGCTCCATAGCCAGAGTATGATAGGCACTGCAGAGTTTCCACCAAGACCGGTGTAATTTCATGGTTCTAATATTTGCGATGGCCATTCTGTCAGTTGTATCAAAATGCCTGTCATAATTGTATAACATCCTGATGATTCCTCCTTCCTTGAGTCTACCTGTTTCAGGCTCCTGCTGTTGGGTATTCTGACAGGCATCTTCTTAACACTGTCTGCTTTTTATTTGCAACTCTCCAATTGCTACCCTGTCTATGCTGATACTGCCTAGATATTTTGTTAGTCTTCTTGGAATCACACCGAGTGGTCATATCACTATAAGAATAGCCATTGTATGTTTCTCCCAGAGATGCTGAACTTCCCATCTTAGATCTTGATATTTTGTTATCTTTTCATTCTCTTTTCCTTTAATTCAGCTGTCACCTGGAATTGCCACACATTGATCGGTATGACCTTCTTACTTTCAACCACAGTAATATCCATATTATGTTCTTATCTTTTTGGATTTTGAAATGCCACAAGATCTTAACTTTCTCATTTTCAACAACTCTCTAGGGGCTTATGTTCCCACCAATATTTCAGGGATAGTAACTCAAACTCTTTGCATAAATTCCAATGCAACATTGCAGCTACTTTATTATGGCACTTTTTATAGTCAGTTTGTGCGATCTTAGTGCAGCCACTGATGAGATGGTCAACTGTTTCATCCACTTTTGTTATATAATCTACACCTGCTGTAATTTGTGGTCTTTTCAATTTTCGTACAGTTTGTTCTTGATGCCTGTTCTTGGGCAACTAATATAAGACCTTCTGTCTCTTTTTTCAATATCCCTTATGTTAGCCATTGCTAGTTATTACTCTTGCTGACTTTACCCACAGGTGATAGTGCAGTGGTTTATTTTGCCTTGCCTCCATGTGATTTTTCAGCATTTCTTTCCTATACTCATCTTTTGTATCCTTAATTACTCCTTTCCTTTAAATGTCAGCCAACATCTTCCCTTTCTGTCTCTTTTTTGCTCTTGATGTAATCCATCCAATTCATATATTCCATCCAATTCAGTAATCGTCCCTTGTTTTATTGATAGCATTGCATAGTTTTATTTCCAGAATCCATAGCAGTATCTTGATGAAATATTAGCACTGAATGCTGCAGAGACTTTATTTCCTTTTCAGATTTTCCATATAATTTAAGGTTATCTATATATAGCAAATGAGATTTTTCCCACTCCCTTCAAAATCTCAAATCCGCAATGTGTTTTATTCAGTATCATTGTTAGCGGTATCATTGCAATGACAAACAATAAAGGTGACAGGGAATCGTCTTGAAATATTCCACATCTGATACTGACACTTCCTAGATCTGCTCCATCAGCTGTCAATGTTGCGCACCATTTTCTCATTGTTGCTGACAAGAACTTCCTAGTATTGCTGCTAACACCAAACATTTCAATCCATCAATGAAGCAAGGAGGCAACTACTTGTTTGTAATCAATCCAGGCTATGTGCAAATTTGTTTTCCTCCTTTTGCATTTTTAATATCATTTTATCAATGAGTAATTGATCTTTTGTTCCAAGAGACTTCTGGCAGTTTCCTTTCTGTTATTTTGGTAAAATGTCTATATCACATAGATGCTGTTGAACTGCATCAGAAATTACTAATACTTTAAACACTGTTGCCAAGCAAGTAATTGGTCTGTAATTATTAGGGATTGCCCCTAATAATTGTTCTACCAGTTGTCATCTAGTTGTCAATTGTGGCTGATTGCAGCATGATGTTAAACTGATAACCTTGCATATAAACTGGTTAAATTTTTTAACCAAAACTCATGTAATCCAACTTTTCCTGGGGCTATCCAGTCTTTAACTTTCTTTGCTTGCTTTGTCACAATTTCTGTGGTAATTATGAAATCTTGCATATTCCTAGGCCTTAAGTCTTTCTGAAGGTAACCAATCCATGCTGCTGGTGCGTAATGCTTGAGTTGTTTAAAATGCCTTACCAAAAAGTGATGGTTTCTTCTTCACCAGAACTTTGAAAAACTGTCTTTGATTACACCTAAGCTGAGTGTTGTACCTACTGGCTTATATATGCCTTGTGTCTGGCAATCTTTTTCATGACAGCAGTTTTCTGCTTCTTCAATATCTCTAGCACTTCCAAAATTGTTCTTAACTTCAGCAGGTTTTTTTCTTCCAACATCTTTATTTTTTTGTTTTTTAATTGTTAATTTTTCAAACTTTTCAAGCAACTTGTGTCTTTCCAATTTTTTTAAAGCTTTAGATCAAGGTGGCACCAACATTGTCTTTGGTCTCAGAGGGACACACAGTCCCCATCACAACAAAAAGGCAGTGTCCTTAGTGGGGCTGTTGTTGTTAATGATGATGATGATGATGATGATGACAACGATGACAATGATGATAGGAGACCAATTCTAGTGTGGAATATGAGCAGTATCATTAAAGTAAAGTAAAGATGATAGGAGACTTAAACTCATGTGGAAATCCCATTGAGACAAAGGTTTCCCCAGGCACAAAAAGTTCTGCTCGCAGAGTGAGGTATTCCTGCTTTGCTGTTAATGCAGCAGCCTGAAATTCCTGCCGAAATCCTGGGATATCCAGGTGTTAGCAGCCAGACCCCTCCAATCACTGAGGGGTAGTTTAATGATATGAAATAACAAACACCCTTCCTCATATAGCATAAGCACAAGGCAGAACCAGGCCTGAAATAAAACAAAATGGGTGCCAGCCAGGCAAGAGTCTGGAAAAATATTTTAGAAGGGAGACAGAGCAGCCAACTAACTAATGGGCCCCTCTAGGCCCTGGAGACATATAATTTAGGACAATGGGTCTCCCAAGAAACTCCTGAATAATCTCATCCATGCCTTGCCTTTCTTCCTCTACCCATTTACCCTGATTAAGCACCAACTAACGCTATTCATCAAATCTGATAGCTTTCCCCATCTGGTACTCAAAGGATCATCGAGCACCATTTACGCCTATAGTCCACCTCAGGTAGACTCATTAAGCTTCTCTCAACTCTTTATACACCTCCCCCTGAAAAACATTTAACTATTTGGGGGGGGGGGTGAATACATCAGCTTGCCCCAAGGAGCATTTTGCCCTATACCTAAACTGCCTACTCACCAGTGTGTGTGTGTGTTAGGATCCATACATACACCCCAAATTTGTTGGGGCCTCCTCTTCTCTGTGAAACACTGGTCACTTGCTGCTGCCTTTGCAGGTCTCTGTCTTCGAGATTGGTAACTTTAGCCTTCCTCAGAACTGCTTTCTCCACTTTTCCTCCCTCTCTTATTAGCCTCTTATGTGTGTTGTTATGTGATTTTTGTATGTTTACTCTTTTATTTCTCTTTTAATAAAAACTTTTACAGTTGAACATCTGTCTGATTTATTTCAAGAGTTCTTTAAAGGAAAAATCCTTGTAAACATAGGTTGAGAATACCAGTTACTGCTTCTGATTTCTCTCCTTTAAGCTAATTCCCCCAACTAATTAGGAATCAGCTTGTTTGGGTAACACAGGAGGAGGATTTCAGGGGACATCTAGGGCTGCTGTGGGATTGGGGGAAATTAATCCCTGCGGGTAGAATTCTTTACGTCCATGAAAACATTAGTCTGGATCTAGCCCAATATGCTGAATTTTAGCTGTATTTTGCTTCTACAAATAATAATTACTGAAAAATAGCAACACAACTGTTTGCCAGAATAGAGTGCTCCTCTACTATTAGATGAGAAGGGAGGCTTAAACAGCATTACTGGCTTCTACCTGTTAGTCATCCTATTGTAAGTTGTTTTGATTTCCCACTGGGGAGAAAAGTGGGGTAAAATACTAAAATAAAATAAAAAAGCATTGTCATAATAAATAGGCACAAAATTTTGTATCCAAGCACATGGCTTTATTCATATGCCTTTAGATTGAAAATTATGTGCAAACATTTATTAGATCCCGCTTCCTACTATTTTATTTGTGTCTATTGTGGTTGTGCAAATTCACAGATCTTATCCTAAGTGGGCTATCCAGAGAGTGGGAAGTAAAGTCTGAATGTCCATCTAATTGTATGGAATGTTCTCTCATCAGCAATGGCAGCCCAAAACGGATTGCTTCTCTTGGCCTAATACAGTCCACCAGCCCTCTAAACCTTTTGGATTTGCTGCCAGCAGCATGTCTGGCTACAATGAATGCATAGTGAGCTGCACTGGGATGGTGGATCACAAATTGCATGCAACTGTGTAGGAAATCACAGAGTGTGATTTCCCCCACTCTGCAAAGTAGGCTTGGTTTAAATATTGTTTTCCATCATAGGGATTGCCTGCTTAGAAGGCAGGTTTTTAGGAGTAACCCTAATAATGTTTCTAAACTGGCCCTTAGCTATTAACTAAGGCAAAAAACTGTCATAAACACACAAAAAATCCCAATGGAAAAAAAATGCTGAAAAAGGTTGTTACTAAGCCCCTACTGTAGTTCTTCATATACATTAGTGGATGAAACAAGTCTGAACAAGTTGCATAAGTAATTGTCTTTCTGCAAATAGCATGGAATGAATCCCAATTAGTTTTCTATTCCTCTGAAAATCACAAGCTGTAAATAGCAACAAAAGTCCTGAAACTTGAACAGTGTTTGTCGGTAGGACTCAGATCTACTAGCTACAGTTGCAATAAACATTTTCCCATTCTATCCTTGATCTTCTTGCTTTGATCTGTGTCACTCTAATGTTTTTCTTGAATTCAGCACTCTGAATTCAACCGCAGTGGTTAAGTGGTCCAGCTGAGAATCAGCACTCTACTGGTTCAAATCCAACTACTGCCATGAGCTCAGTAGGTGGCCTTGGGTAGGCCACTCCTCTCAGCCCCAGCTCTCCGGCTGCATTGTGGGGATAATAATAATACTAACTTGTTCACCATTCTGGGCAAGGCACTAATCCGTCTAGAAGAGTGGTATATAAGCACAGTTGTTGTTGTTAAAATGATATTCAGAGTCCAGCTGTTGACAGGTATCAGAAAGATGTCACAAGTTCTTGCCAGCTTTCTTGTCAGTAATAAATATAATACTACCCACGTTTGCCTCTTCTTTATGAATCAATAAGATTTGCAGGGTATAAGCTTTCAAGAGTCAAAGCTCCTTTCATCAGATACTATGACTCTCAAAAGTTGATACCCTGAAAATCTAGTTGTTTCTTTATGGTGCAGCTAGACTCAAATCTTGCTGTTCTACTACAAACTACCCACCTTAAACTATCTTCGTTGTGGATGATATTCTCTTGCCTAAAAGCAAATGCTAGCCATTGGTGTTCGTAACATAAAATGCATGCATTTACTTAGGTATTAACCAAATACTTGAGTATTTTAAAACAAAAGAAAGCATGAACGTATCTGAAGACTGGACAGCAGCATTCATGAACTTGTACCTTTCCACTTTAGATGCCCTTTACTCTTCAAACAGCCCGCTTCAGCCCTCCCTGAGGTTTGTTTTTTTAACCCGAATTTGAGTGATTCTTTTGATGTCTATTTCTATCTTTCATGCTAGTATCGTTTTTATGCTTGATTTTAAATGTCTTTTTAAAAAGATGTCAACTTTAAGGTGTCTGCTGTCTATATTTTTTATCAATTAATATGCACAATGTTGTCCCAAAAAGGATGTCTGGGATCACTCATGCTGAACCCGGATTTAACGGAGCCCAGCCATGCTCCACCACTTTCCCAAGCCCCACCCCTGGAGCCCAGCCACATGTCCACACTTTCCCCGCTGCTTTCTCTGGCCCCAGCTCCACAGCCCAGCCACATACCCATGCTTTCCCCAGCCCCAGCCCCCTTACCCAACCAAGGGAGCAATGAAGAGGATGCTCCAAGAGGTGTCCAGGAGACAGCAGAAGGACACTGCGGGCCAGTTGAGCTGCTCAGTAGTGCAGCAGGAGCAAGAGAACACCACCAAACAGCTGAGCTGTGTTATGTCACGGCAGCAGTCCCCAGCCCCATGAGCCTCTCAGCAATGTGGCCACAGTTGTAGCAGGCACCACCAGGGCAAGAAGGGGCGGGGCAGCCATGGCAAATACCTGAGACCAGCTGGGCCCAGGCAGGGTGATGGGTGGGACTCATGGTCTGGGAGGCGGGGTCAGGGGGGAATGGGTGCAAGGTCCCCATTGGGTGCTGGCCCTGGGGGAAGAAGAGATTCCCCAATGACCAGCAGGGTTGGGGCCAGTCCCGACAGGGAACAACAGGTGTGGGTGGTGGGGATCACAGGTGGCAGGAAAGCCAGAAGGCAGATTGGCTGCCCCACAAGGTTGGATGGAGGGGTGCTACAAAGAAAAGGAATTCCAGTGAGACTGAAGAGGAGACAGCTGGCAAAAATGCAACAGAAGGGTGTAGGAGGTTCACTATACAACAGGCAGGAGGAGGGCTCAAACACCTCCTCTGCCTAATTCTGAGGCTTAGGGCGACCTTCCCATCAATGCACCCAAGACAACAGCTGGACGCGGAGGCAGCCAGGCAAGCAGGGCAGCATCTCACAAAGGGAATTATGTGGCACATAGTAAATGGATACAGCAACACAAAATATGCACAAACAGTGACTGTGTTCTCTTTGATTTTGAAGATGCTTATGTTAAATCATGTTGCAGCTATAATGGCTATTTGTGAAGCTGGTGTCCTGAGCAATGAAGAAACAGACAAGGTCATTTTGGAGAAAATTGACCACAACTTTATTGATTACAACCATTGAAGCATTGGCACAGCATATAAATCCATGGTATCAAATAATTTACCTAGCATTCAATGGCATATACTTCCCAATATACTTCACAAATCCGCCCTGAGCCTGCCAGTGTGGGGAGGGCAGAATATAAATTGAGTATAAATAAATAAATGTACCAACATGGGATGGTAGGTGGTGGAATACCACCAGCCATAACCCAGCAGTACCCAGGGTGAAGCCTATAACACGCCCCCCCCCCCAAGCTGGGTATGTATCCTTCAGTTTCCCCCCAGATCCCTTAAAGGGATCCCCAATGGGGTTAGCCAACCAGTTGGTGTGAATTCATCCCAGTGAATCCAGCCCAATGCACCCTGAAAGAGTTAAGTTGTGACAGTAATCCCAATTGAAGCTGGCACACAGGGCAGGAGGGAGGATGACCTACTGGCTACCTTACCACTGAAGCTATGGCAGCGGGGCCCCAACAGCTGCTAGTGTGCTATCCTACCCCACCTCTCTCACTCCACCTCGCCATCTCATTGGAAGCCTCAGCTGAGCACTGGAAGCTGGGCTCCTCCCTGCGCCACCCGTCGCTGATGCTGCCAGCACATCTGGTGCAGAGTAGCCTGCCCTCTGTCCAGCTTTGCCTCCCAGCTGCATTAATGCCTGCAGGTAAGTCAGACGAGTCCCCTGATGCTGCTTAAAGCCAACAGCATTTCTCTTTTCCCAAGACCTATGTGAGGTCCTGCCCCGCCGGCCGCACCTTCCCCGCGCTGCCTCAGACTGGGCCGGGACCGTGGTTGCACCACCAGGGTCAGGCTCCGGCCAGCTGTTCTGAGAACTTCTCTTTCCCTCTCTCTGTGCCACTTCTCAGTCAGCTACTCCTCCTCGGCGTCATCGGGACCTCCCCCTTTATAGTGGCTCTCCTCCCCGCCCCTGGACCCATCACCAATCCCTGTGCGTGCTACCTCCACCCTCTGCTCTCACCCCTGCTTTCCTTGCCTTCATTGGTCACCATGCCCGTCTGTCCTCCCCCCCATCTCCTTCCTTGCCTCCCCGCTGCCTCCCCTCCCCCGCTGATGCCCCGTTGGCACCGGGGTGCACCAACCCCCGCTCGCGGTTCACACTGGCGAGCCCTCCCAGGAGCCATCCAGCCAGTCAGGGGATGGCGTGGCCGGCTCTCCATCCCGCCCCCTCGCCCTGCTCCCGGCCAGGCCTGCCCCTGCGCCAATGCCCTGGGCGGCGCGGGTGGCCGCATCGGTGTTCCCTGGGCCGCGGCCTTGCTCCTCGTCAGTGGAGCCTCCGCCGGCACAGCAGCCGCTCACGCCGGCCCTTGTGGCTCCTGCGGTGGCAGCAGCGGAGCGTGCGGGGATTCCACCGCTTCGGCCCAGCTCACCACTCGTTCTGCCTGCGCCCCCCGTGAGTACGGGGCCCCCGGGGGGTGTCGGGGGTGTGTGCGGGGGTGTGGGGGGAGCTCTGAGGGTGGTGGGGAGCCCGGGGTGCGTGCCCAGTCCGGGGCAGGAGGAGCCTGCTCCGGACAACCTAAACTATACTAGACAGGAATCCATTGTTGAATCCATACTTGAATCCCTGTCTAGTGTAGTATAGGTCTTGGAGTTTCTACTTTATTGTATGTTGTTGTGTAGCATTTTCCTGAGGTTAACCTTTTTGACATCTAGTATATACCTTTTAGTTACCACCATGGTGGTATGTATGGAATAGGTAAGAACTCCTTTCCTTTGGCAACTTATGTGCTCATTTCTAGAATACTGATGATAACATAGTAAGATACAATGTGTTTTAATTTGTTGCTTATTCCAAATCCTTAGCTTACTGGCTATTCATACATCTGCTTTTATTTTTCTTTCCTTCTTTCTACCTTCCTTTCCTATTACTTAAGATCATGTTCTGTCAGAAGGGCTATATCACAGGAACCCACCCAAATCTGTGGAAACATTTGGGGCTGCAGCAGGACGGGGGAGGTGAGAACCTTTCACTCCATAGACAGAAATCCTTCTGTTCACAGAAATACTCTGTTGAATCCAAGCCATTGTGGTATTAATATGACACTTTTGCGCAATGAAAACTGTTTAAAAATAGATGTATTTCAAATGTGAGAGCATCATGCCACAAATTTGTCCTGCAACAGATTGGCCCTCTAATGCCACACTACCTGTGCTAAAAACCACTTGTTTACTTCTCTCATATTTCCTGAGATGAAGTACTTCAGAGATGCATATTACCTTCACTTCTGAGCATTTGTTAAGTTTATGTTTATGCATGTCTTTCCTTCCCTCACATCATGAGGACTAAATTCCTTTTAGTCCTGAACTTTCTTAATGACTGTAGAAAACATGTTGGTATGACTTACATTTTCTTTCTATACATACTTAAAATAAATTGTAACCTGGAGCAGAACTTTAAAAGGCATCGTTGTTCCAATTTAAGTTATTAGATTTGTCTTTATTCTCCTCAAGTTTATCTTTTTCTAGGAAGGGCATTGTCTAGCTAAGATAGATTTGTGCTTGGCATTTTCATCCTGTCTCCTGAGGGCCTGCCTATGCTAAGATAATGCACAGTATTTTATTCAGTTCTCCTAACACTTACTGTTGCTGACAGAAAGATGTTTTCCTTCAACAGCCTCAACTTCATGGATTTGTGGTGGAACAATGAGTAATGTATTCAGTTGAAAGAGTAAATTTAATCTATTCACATGCATTCATCTTGTACGTGGCAAGCAAGCTAGCCATTTCACAATCTGTTTGAAAGATGATGCTGGTGAGGCAACAGCATCTTGTAACTATTTGGGCTGCTGCCTATGCAAAACACCTACACATGCTTAGTTGTTATTCAAAATACCCCTAGGCTCTGCAGGTGTTGCACTCACATACCTACTAAACACTTGTGTCTTTTTTGCACAGGAACCAGCCTCAGTTAAAAACTAATGCTTTGCACATGCAAAATTACACAGACCTTATATTTCTTCCCACCACCACACAACAATGTCCCCATGTGTGGCAGTACTCATACTGCTAAGTTCCAGTCTGCCAACTTATTCCTGACTTCCCCCATGTGATAGACTTAGCCATTGCTAGGACAATAGTAAACATGTCTGCCTCTGCTTTGGAAAGTAGTTATGAAGAAGAGTCCTGAATAATCCAATTCTGACTAGCAATAACTGTTGTGCAAGTGACACTGTGGGCCAAGCTACAAGTGACGAATGACACTTGAACGACAAGTGTATTTCTCCCTGTTCACTTGCCCTCCACTAAATCCTGATTTCAGGAGATTCACACAGCATGGGCTGTGCATGTGGCTGGAGCATTGGGGGGGGGGTCCTCTGGCTGGGTCCCCTTGGCTGGGCATCAGCCACCCTATACTATAGAAGCTGTGGCTAGAACAAATGCTCAGCCAGTATCTACCCTGGGGCAGGAAGCATCACTAGTGAATAGCTACAGCTAATAAGATGGTCACAAATAGTGGGCCAGTACAGTCATGTCACTGCCACAGTGGGAGGCAATGTCACAGCATAGAGTAGGTCTGGCAACTGGCAGGAGCTTCAGAGGTGGAGCACATGGGGGATACATGGCATCTGCACCATGACATCACTTCTGGGAAAACCTGCAAGTGACTATCCTCTGCCTGGTCCGATGGTCTTCTCAGGAGACCATCTTTCCTGCAAGGGAGCTGGGAACACAAAGCTTGTGCAAAGTGAACCCTCTGCCTAAATAGGCTGAGAGGTGATCTAACTTAGCTGTATCTGTCAACTGATGTTGGGGCTCAGGAGGCTCTGCTTTGCTTTGGCCTTGGTCCTGCAAGAAATAATCTTAGCCAGAGTCCTGTTCTGAGTCTGCAGGGAGGTGGTGTGCTGCCAGCCTTGTACTTCATCTCCTCTGAACCACATCTGCCTGGTCCTTTGCCGCTGCTGTTTCTGTGGCATAGGAGACAATCCGGAGGGACTATGGGCCCTTCGTTGTGTCCTGCCTGGCAGGGGCCCAGTGGTGGTCTATGAGGTAAGCAGCAAGAATGTGCCTGCTGGGCCAGGTGGCAAGAACTCACTTGCAGGTTCTGGTAGAGTGATCTCTGGAGAATCATCTGCCAGTGCCTTTGCAGTACCAGGCCTGCCATGGCCCTGACCAGGCCTGCCATGGCCCTGCTGGTCCTCAGAGTTTTCTTCTGAGCCTTCCAAGTCCAAGTCACTGGCCTGGTCAGAGGGCTGGCCAGACAGGGTCATGACAGTGACATTAGATAGCTTTAGGAATCACTGGGAAATCTATGATAAAACCATAGAACTTCATAGAATCATAGAATCATAGAGTTGGAAGGGGCCATACAGACCATCTAGTCCAACCCCCTGCCCAGTGCAGGATCAGCCTAAAGCATCTCTGACAAGTATTCATCCAGCCTCTTCTTGAAAACTGCCAGTGAAGGGGAGCTCACCACCTCCCTAGGCAGCTGATTCCGCTTTTGAACTACTCTGACCGTGAAAAAGTTTTTCCTAATATCCAGTCGGTACCTTTGTGCATGTAGTTTTAGCCCATTGCTTCGCATCCTACCCTCTGCTGCCAACTGGAACAGCTCTTTGCCCTCCTTCAAATGACAGCCTTTCAAATATTTAAAGAGAGCAATCATGTCCCCCCTCAACCTCCTCTTCTCCAAATTAAACATTCCCAAGGCCCTCAGCCTTTCCTCGTAGGGCTCAGTCTCCAGACCCCTGATCATTCTTGTCGCTCTCCTCTGCACCCTCTCGATTTTGTCCACATCCTTTTTGAAGTCAGGCCTCCAGAACTGTACACAATACTCCAGGTGTGGCCTGACCAAGGCAGTACAGAGAGGGGCTATGATCTCCTGTGATTTCGACGCTATGGCCCCTTTGATACAACCCAAGATTGAATTAGCCTTTTTTGCCACCGCATCACACTGACTGCTCATATTCAGTTTACAGTCCACTCTTACCCCAAGATCCCTTTCACATATACTACTGCCCAGAAGTGTATGCCCCATCCAGTATTGGTGCTTCCCATTTTTGTGACCCAGATGTAATACTGTGCACTTGTCTTTGTTGAATTGCATCCTGTTCACAGCTGCCCACTTCTCCAGAGTATTCAGGTCTTGTTGAATTTTAATTCCTTCTTCTTGGGTGTTTGCTACTCCTCCCAATTTGGTATCATCAGCAAATTTAATGAGCAGCCCTTCCACTCCTTCATCCAGATCATTGATAAAAATATTGAAAAGTACCGGGCCCAAAACCGAGCCCTGTGGCACCCCACTGGACACCTCCTTCCAATCTGATGAAACGCCATTGACCACCACTCTTTGAGTGCGGTCCTCTAACCAGTTCCCTATCCACCGAACTGTCCTATAGTCTACTTCACAGTCTTCCAGTTTGCCCATCAGAATGTCATGGGGGTCCTTATCAAAAGCTTTACTGAAATCCAGATAAATCACGTCAACAGAGTTCCCCCCATCCAGTAAGATGGTCACTCGATCAAAGAAGGAAACCAGGTTGGTCTGGCAAGATCTGTTAGGAACAAAACCATGCTGACTTCCCTGGATCACTGAGTGGTCCTTCAGATGCTTACAGATTGATCCCTTTAAAATTTGCTCTAATATCTTCCCAGCAACAGAAGTCAGACTGACCGGCCTGTAGTTTCCCGGGTCATCCTTCCTCCCTTTCTTAAAAATTGGGATAACATTCGCTCTTCTCCAATCTTGTGGCACATCCCCAGTCCTCCAGGAGGCCTTGAAGATGATGGACAGGGGTTCTGCAAGTCCTCTGGAAAGTTCTTCCAGCAATACCTAGAGCTACCTGACATCATTTCCTGGTTTTCCCTAGAGGTGACATTGCGGCGCAGGTGACACTGACTTTTTTTAAAAAAAAATTCCAACAGCTGCTCAGAGAGGTGATGGACAACAAGAATTGAAGCAGGATCACTCTATGCAGCATACCAACCTGTCAAATTAACAATTTAGACAATCACAGCCCTGTTCTGAAAAAAAGACAAGGAGCAGAGTATTCTTGAGTGACTTACGATCTACCAGTTTCCTTCTCCTGACAGTTATCACTGGGATATAATTATTATTTATTTACTTCATTTATACTCCTCCTTTCTCATGAAATGGAGACCCAAAGCAGCCTATATCATTCTCCTCTCCTCCATTTTATCCTCACAACAACCCTGTGAGATAGGTTAGGCTGAGCTGGTAACTGATCCAAAGTCATCCAGCAAGCACCCATGGAAGAGTCATGATTTGAACCTGGGTCTCCCATACCCTAGTCCTAACCACTACACCACATTGGCTGTTAACTTCATATAGTTTTGATCCCAGGCTATTCTGTAAGTGAGGCCTCCATATTTGAATGAGATGTGCCTGGTTTTTGTTCTAGATTGGCTTCTGGAGATGTACTGCCTAGATAACACTGTTTGGACAAGGATTGTTTAACCTACCAGCCCAGGTGTATAATAAGAGTTGCAGCTGCTAAGAAGTCAACATACTTCTTTCCCAGGCATATTTCAAAGTGTGTCTATGATGCGCCCAATTGGAATCTTAGATACACTTATGTCCTTAAGCACTCCTCCCACAGATGACAAAACAGGAAAGCATAAGTACTGAACAGTCCAAATCCCAGAAGGGAAAGTAATCTCCTCTTAAAGGACAACCTAGGAAAATGGCTCCCCCTCCTTAAGCAAAAGTTCCTTTTTACTTTCCATGGCTACTTCCTGCTGCCTCACTCCAAATCTCTACTGCTGCTGTGCTGTTGATCATGAACTCCAAAGTCCTGCACTTAAAAGTTCACTCATCACAGAGAGAGAGAGAGAGAGAGAGAGAATTCTCTCTCCCTTTTTTCAAAAATATATAATTAAACTAAACAATGCAGCATTTCCTCTAAAGTGCTCACCACTCATCCTCGGCAGCATGCAGCAAAAGCCTGTGTGGAGGAGGCAGAGAGCCACTTTTATGCTGTCTTGTCTGCCATTCCCCTGTAGCTGGGCAATAAAGTGCTCCAGTAATCAAGTGGATTTTGAGCATCCCTGGCCCTAATGGCTATAAATGAACTTTTGTTTGCTTCTGCAAGGGCCGTCTGGGTCTGAGTCATACATAATTTGCAATGTACAAGTTAAAGTATAACACAAATGGGTTCTCAGGTAATGCCCTTTAGCACAGAAAACAAAAGACACCTATTGAGGGGCATAATGACCACATGGGTGACAAAAGAAATAAACAAAGACCCTGAAAAATGAAGAAATGGGTTTGTCCCCAGCAGACACAAACCCATAAAGTTTGTCCGTGTAACCCAAGCAAGGAAGGAATAGCAAGAACTGTCTGGTCAGGGATCAGGAGGGAAAAAATAAAGCCCATAACATGAAAGCAGCGAAACTGGAGAAGAATTTGAGAGTTCAGCTTTCCTTGTGGTACACAGAAAAGAGGTCTTGTGGCATCTGAAAGACAGGGATTGATTGAACCGTAACCATTTGTGGGATAAAACCCACTTTATCAGATACCAAAGTAAAGTGGGTTCTATTAAAAGGAAGATTATGGTTCAATAAATCTTACTCTTTAAGGTGCCACAAGACTCCTTTTTGTCTTCACTGCAATAAACTAACAAGGCTACTCCACTAGAATTAGTAATTAGTGTAGACAATGAGAACATTGCAGTTTACCTTCCCATTATCTGTGCAAACAAGCTAGGGAAAAAGAGCAACCCTTCCTTCTCTTGCTAACTATTGTCATTTTAAAAGACTGGTTCAAAATGTTATTAACATGATCAGCACTCTTATTGCTGTGGTCAGTGAATTCCTTGGAATAAAATTTAAATCAGTATGCTAAAACAAGACTACTTTCCAGTGGAATTTGTTAACATACAAAGTGTACGCACAAGGCATGAAAAACAAAATAATTTTCTACATTGTTGCTGCCATGCACAGAAGCATTTTGGAGGGATGGCAAACCTCCTTACCAACTTCATTATGTAAACATACATTTTGTGAGCATGGGGAACCATGATTATCACTATATTGCCAACAAACACCACAAACAAAGCCTCATGTGCAAACTAATGGAGCAGGTGTGGGGAAAGAACTCTTGCCACACCTGTGTTTCTACAGCCAGAAAGTAACAGCAGGTGATGTCCAAAATGAATGTGAAAGAACTAACAGTTACCTCTCAGCTGTTGGTGCAGACACATTTTCAAATGACCCCCCAGAATATCAGACAATAGGATAAAGTAGCAAAAAACAGCTGTCTGTATAAATGCTTATTCCCTCGACAAACCTTGCTTGGAAGCTGAATATGTTTGATGATGGATGATGAATCCATCCTGTGTTCTAAAAGAACCCATTCAAAACATTGTGCCTTCAATCAAACCAACAAATATAAGGATTTTTTCACATCCCTAATGAGCAGCTAAAAGCAGACCAAACACTTGATTACTTTTAGTTAGAAGGTTTGACAATCCTAAACAGAAGTATGCCTTTTAAAATCCCACTGAAGTCAATGGGTTTAGAAAAGTGGGAAACTATTTAGGATTGTACTGTTAGCTTTCTACCTTCTTTGAAACATCCCTCCCACCTCTGACTTGGATATAAGGTTAGAGGACCGCACTCAAAGAGTGGTGGTCAATGGCGTTTCATCAGATTGGAGGGAGGTGTCCAGTGGGGTGCCGCAGGGCTCGGTTTTGGGCCTGGTACTTTTCAATATTTTTATCAATGATCTGGATGGAGGAGTGGAAGGGCTGCTCATTAAATTTGCTGATGATACCAAATTGGGAGGAGTAGCAAACACCCAAGAAGATAGAATTAAAATTCAACAAGACCTGATTACTCTGGAGAAGTGGGCAGCTGTGAACAGGATGCAATTCAACAAAGACAAGTGCACAGTATTACATCTGGGTCACAAAAATGGGAAGCACAAATACTGGATGGGGGATACACTTCTGGGCAGTAGTATATGTGAAAGGGATCTTGGGGTAAGAGTGGACTGTAAACTAAATATGAGCAGTCAGTGTGATGTGGTGGCAAAAAAGGCTAATTCAATCTTGGGTTGTATCAAAGGGGCCATAGCATCGAAATCGCAGGAGGTCATAGCCCCTCTCTATACTGCCTTGGTCAGGCCACACCTGGAGTATTGTGTGCAGTTCTGGAGACCTCACTTCAAAAAGGATGTGGACAAAATCGAGAGGGTGCAGACGAGAGCAACGAGGATGATCAGGGGTCTGGAGACTGAGCCCTACAATGAAAGGCTAAGGGCCTTGGGAATGTTTAATTTGGAGAAGAGGAGGTTGAGGGGGGACATGATTGCTCTCTTTAAATATTTGAAAGGCTGTCATTTGGAGGAGGGCAGGGAGCTGCTCCAGTTGGCAGCAGAGGGTAGGATGCGAAGCAATGGGCTAAAACTACATGCGCAAAGGTACCGACTAGATATTAGGAAAAACTTTTTCACGGTCAGAGTAGTTCAAAAGTGGAATCAGCTGCCTAGGGAGGTGGTGAGCTCCCCCTCACTGGCAGTTTTCAAGAAGAGGCTGGATGAATACTTGTCAGAGATGCCTTAGGCTGATCCTGCATTGGGCAGGGGGTTGGACTAGATGGTCTGTATGGCCCCTTCCAACTCTATGATTCTATGGTTCTATGATTCTATGATTATAGAAAGCTTATACCCGGGAAATTCTTGTCAGTCTATAAGGTGCTGGTGGACTTGAATCTTGATCTTCTACTGCTGACCAACACAGCTACCCACCTGAAACTGCCTGGGTTGATGTTACTAGATGATTTGGTACAGAAAACAAAAATGACTGATATCAGGATCTCCACAGAATATACGTAATTGGTAAGAATAACAGTGGATATTGCAATTTTTAAAATATTTGCCATATTTCCTAAGGTTGCAAAATAAACTCCTGTGAAAAAATTAGCATAATGTGGTCTCCAACACGTATCTATTTATAACAGCCCTTCTCTATTTTTACAAACTAATATATGGCTTTGCACAATTGAAAAGACTGGTACTTTGGTGTCTCACACACATATACTTAAGTTCCTAAATCAGTTTAGTGTTAAATTGTTTATCTAGCACCTTTTTTCTCAGACTCAAGACATGAAAAATTATAGACTTTTGGACTGTTAATAGAACTGGAATGTTGTCCTGCCTTTATGAATAGCTGCAGACAGACATATGTGGTATATATGAGGTATTGATAGAAAAACAAGTTTTTTGTCTGACTAATGCAGATTGCCTGTGAGAATCTGAAAAAGGTTTAGAGGAAAAACTCTTTTCGTTAAAAGAAAAATACCATACGTTTATGGTGAGAAAGGCAAAACATTACTTCCCCTTACTAGTATAGAAAATCAATGTATCCTCTGAAATTCAGTGCAATGATCATGAGACATAAAAAGTCCAAGAATCCCAACAGAGGTACCAGCTCTTCATTTTCCTCCTTCACCTTATTCTGCACCTATAAGCACATGCGCTATATTCTATACAAATTTACACATCACATAGAAGTTTACATACGTAGTTGCTGGCAATGAGCTATTAAGCTCCAACAGTGCATGCATATGTAAGACAATGAAAAATTTCTGGAACTCCAAGGTACATGGAGAGAACCTCATGGGTCTTCTATGTCATCTTAATCACACTTGATAGTGAATATATTATGTTTCTAGAAGAACTGCTTAATACACAAGCCTGCTTTGGAAATTCTAAATGACAATGAAGCTAACGTCGTATAACAAAGAAGAACAATCTTGTATTCCTACAAATTAATCCAGTGAGGACTATTCCAATCAGCACACCAAAACTACTATTGGTGCTTCTTCTCATGATCACCTAGGATGCGCTAATATGTTCTCATGCTGCACATAAAACTATGTAAATCATGATACCATTATTTAGAAATTCAACAGTGACATTTGGATTGCCTTGGAACAGAACTGGGAATATCAACAGTCACAGAGAGGGAGCCATTTACTCACAGGAGATTTTTTACAGGCAGGGAAGCTTTTACAATTGTTGTTACTGGCAGTCAGTATTTTTTCAGCTAGTTGACAGCCACCCTGATCTGATGGTAGTGGTTTGTCATCTGCCTTTAAGTTCTTCTAAGAAGTAATGAAGCCATTTGTAAGTGTCATATAAACCACATTTCAGTTTTTTTATTGCTCTTTTAGTTCTTACTGGTATCAAAATGGAACATGCAGTCAAGAGTGCACACAGAATTTCTTGAATGTGTATCTCCTCCCCCCCCCCCCCCGCAACCCTCTTTCTCTTCATGATTTGCTATGGCAATTGACTTTGAAAGCACTTTCAGTTCTGTACAGGACTGTTTAGATGCTGAAGCATCTACCTAACAAATCATTAATGAGGGACTGCAAAATCTTTATCAAGAGTACTTCTGTGCTCAGCAAACATCCTCACCCTGAAAATGCTTGCACATTATTTATTACCAGTATCATTTCTTCTGATTGTATGACTTGGATTTCCTTTGACGTTTTGAAAAGTCTGGGGGAAAAAAGTCAAGGAAAGAGATGGAAATAGGTAGTAGGTGGTAGGATTTTTAAAATTTTACTTCATTTATACCCAGTGTTTCCCCCAATGGGAACCCAAAGCAACTTACATCATTCTCCTGTCCTCCATTTTATCCTCATAACAAACCTGTGAGGTAAGTTAGGCTGAGAGTATATAACTCGCCCAAGGTAACCCAGCAAGTGTCTATGGTAGAGTGGGGAATTTAACCTGGGTTTTCCAAACCTTAGTTCAACATTCTAGCCAATACACTGTACTGCCTGTCATGGAATGGTGGCAAATCTAACTACAACCCTAACTACAAAGTCAATTTTATACCACAGTGAGTGTTATCATTTTATCCAGATATGCATTTATTTACTTAAAAGATGTATATCCCACACTCGACAGAATTTTCCCATGATGGCTAACGTAAAATAAAACAGTAAAAATGAGAAGTACTAAAAAAACTAAAACAATCTAAAACATCAGCAGTAAATATGATCATCAGTATTTCAAAAGTAATCAGTAGAGCCAATTGAACAGCCTCAGCATGAAGGCAGACAAAACAACATACAAACTGAGAAAGAAAAGGGCATGGAGATAAAATTCAGTTAAAATCCTGAGTAGAGATGGGCATGAAACAAACCACGGAACAAAATTCCGAAAGGAACGGCTGGTTCATTTGCAAAGAAACATGTTCCACGGGTCCACGTTTTTACTGAACAAATTACTTTTCCTCCCTCCAGTTCTGTTCCATTGCTGGTTCAGGAAGCCAGACACTTTGCGCCATTCAATCCATCGCCCAGGCAACGGTGGCAGTCTTTCAGTTGCCCCCAATCTGAAGCCTCCACACTTGATTGGCAGCTGTAACTGGGAACTAGAGAGCTCCCACTCTGGCCCATCCAGCCAGGAAAAGGGCCAGCCCCTCAAAGTAGCTGCCAACAGACACTCCAGTTTTTGCCACTGCGAAGAGAAAATGACTGGAAAGGGGGGACCCATGGATCATGCCTTTCCCAGGGTTCAATCTTTCTGAAACATGGGGGGTGTTTAGAGGACAGAGAGGACTATGTCCCCTGAAAGTTTGGTGAGAATTGCACATTGGGAAGGTCAGTTTGTAGCCCCTCAAAGTAGCTTCCCCCAGACACTCCAGTTTTTGCCACTGTGAAGAGAAAATGACAGAAAAGGGAGGGACCCATGGATTATGCCTTTCCCGGGTTTCAATCCCTCTGAAACTTGGGGGGGTCTTTATAGGACAGTGAGGACTAGATCACCTGCAAATTTGGTGGGTATTGGACATTGGGAAAGTCTTGTTTAGTTTGGCTGTGAGCATGAAGATGCCCGTTTTGGGCTCCCCCAAACCTCGTACCAAAAGTGGTTCGGAACCAGCTCAAGTTTGGCTAATTTGTGGTTCAAGTTCCATGAAAATGAAGGAACCATGAACCACATGGATCATTTTTTTCCATTCCGTGACCATGTTTAATCCTGAGTGAATAAATATGTTTTTGCCTGATGCCAAAAACCCAGTAATGTAGGCTACAAATGAGCTCAAAGGGGAAGGCATTCCACAGGCAAGGCAATATCACCATGCTTGACTCACTTCCATGGACATGGACACTAGGAGGAATGCCTGAAATGAGAACCTTAACTGATGATCTTAGCAGTACTGGTGAAGGTGATAATTAAAGTACTTTGTTCTTAATCTGTTGAGGGCCTAAAAGGTAAGAGCAAGTTCTTTTAATTTACCCAGTAATATATAGGCAGCTTGTGCAAATTTTTCAAAACAAGGGTGAGATGATTTTTGTACTGTCCCCTGACAGCAACTTGGCTATTGAATTTTGAAATAAAAGAACTCTGGGTGCTAGAATGTGCATACTATAATTTTCGAAATGGAGAACCTTTTCTTAGCTCGTTATTATACCCACCCCCTTTAATTAATCTCAGGATCTTGCAAGTATCTGGGTGCCTTTTGTTCTTGTGCCGGATAACATTGTTATTGAAATCCTGAGGCCTCATCCCCCTTGAGGCCACATCCCCCTGCTGTCCCATCTTACTGTTTCTTGGTTCTGGGTTCAATCAACTGACCTTATATAGTGATATGATTCAAGCTTTTAAATTTACATGATTCAATTACCTTGATCTCCTCTAGCACTTCCTATTTTTTCGAATTCTCACTCTCTCAAAGAGAGCAAAAAAGATAGATCAATAGATTCCTCTTCCCTTATTCACATATGATCTGGATGCCATCTCATTCCTTGGCCATTCAACAATTTCTCTTGAAAAGACATCATACCTGCCTGTTTCTTGATGACCTGAAAAGGGATAAGGATGAGGTTAAAAGAATCATAAGAAGCTTATCAGGAGTCTGCAGTAGAGATGGGCACGAACAGCAATACGAACAAAAAAAAGCCACGAATAGCCCAATCTGCTGATCACAAACAAGCTGTTCATGAGGCCCCATTCTAAATGAACAGGTGTTCGTTGCAAGTCTCGTTCATTGCTGTTCATCTTGCTGTTCATCAAGCCAGACAGTCTGGCACCTGCAATCAATTCCCTTGGCAACTTAGGCAGGGATTGTCTGAATTCTGTCTGAACTCCTGCTGTTGCTCTGGAAACCCCAATCTAAGCCCAATTTAGCTTGATAGGCTGGTCTTCCTTTCAAGTGTGGAGCTCCAAGTGTGGATGGCAATGAACAACTAACATCATGTTTGTTTTTTCTGTTTGTGCCCATCTCTAGTCTGCAGTAGTCTGAGAATGGGCCATGTGTAAAACCTATTTTCCAGTGTGCCTTTCTTGTGAGGAAAATAGCTTGGATTGAAGAGCGTAGTTACACAGTGGAACCAGGTGAGAAGAATTCACCCATCAATGCCAATATTATGAACAACATAAGCAAAACTGAATATACCATACTTGAATAGACATTATTTATTTATCTATTTATTTAGTACTTTATTATGTTGCCCCTCCAGGAATTTTCCTGAGGCAACTTACAAAATAAAAATAATAAAAACAAAACATTAAAGGATATGAATTAAAATCCAGCATTAAAAAACCCAGCCCAACATAAAATCATAGATCATAAAAACAGACCACAGATAGCTTAAAACAGTTTCCAGACTAAAACCGTTTAAAAAAAAAAAACATTTTTAGCCTGGAAACTGTTTTAAGCTGCCTGTGGTCTGTGAAAAAAAAAACCCTTAATTAAAAGCCTGGTTAATTTTTTTAAAAAACCCTTAATTAAAAGCCTGGGTGAACAGAAACATTTTGGCTTGGTGCCTAAAAGAAAGCAACATGGATTCCAGATGAGCTTCTAGGGGAAGGGCATTCCACATGCTACGTTACAGTATTGACAAAGAAAGCGGCAGACTCACCTGCAAGCAGGGTTGGCACCTGGGGCCGGACGGCGTGGAGGCGGGACCGGAGCGGAGGCGGAGCATCCATCCCATGAGGGTCCAGCCGCATGGTCAGCGCCATTACTGTTCGAGCATCTGCCGGATCAACTAGCATCAGGTAAGGCAGGCAGATGCTTGGGTGGGGGATTCCCATCCCACGTCTGGTGGGGGGTGGCTGAGCCTGGGGGTCCCCGCTTCCCCTCGATTTCTGGAGGGGCCGTGTCTCTCTGGGGGGGGTTGGAGGGGGGCAAGGGGGTGCATGCCCCCTCCCCCTCCTCTTCCGCAGGGCCGCCATGGTTCTTCCACCCCCCTTGCTGGCCTGGGGGGAGGCAGGGGGCAGGCGGCCGGGCCCCTTCGGCTCGAGACCGGCCCGCGCCTTACCTCCAGGCCCCCAGGCCCTCCCTCGGAGGCAGCGCAGGTGCGCTGCCCTGCGGCTGCCGGAGCAGCCGCGGCCGAATCCGGCCGGCGCTGCGCGCAGGCCCGGGGAGGGTTTCCTGGCGGCGGCAGCGCAGGCGGGTGGCCTGGCTGCCGCCCAATCAGGGCGCTGCGGCCGCGGTCGGCCCGCGCCTCACGACCGACCGGCCCGCGCCTTCAGGCCAAGCCCCCGGGCCCTCCTTCAGCGGCGGCGCGGGTGCCCGGCCCGGCGGAGGCTGGAGCAGCCGCGGCCGAGTCGGCTCGCGCCGCGCGCGGGCCCGCGGGGCTTTTACCGGCGGCGGCGCGGGCGGGTGGCCCGGCCGCCGCACAAGCGGGCCGTCGCGGCCGCGGGCGGCCTGGGGCCCTTGCGGCCGGCCGGCCCGCGCCTTCCTTCCAAGCCCCCGGGCCCTCCAACGGCTGCGGCGCGGGCGCACTGCCCGGCAGAGGCCGGAGCAGCCGCGGCCGAGTCGGCTCGCGCCGCGCGCGGGCCCGCGGGGCTTTTACCGGCGGCGGCGCGGGCGGGTGGCCCGGCCGCCGCACGAGCGGGCCGTCGCGGCCGTGGGCGGCCTGGGGCCCTTGCGGCCGGCCGGCCCGCGCCTTCCTTCCAAGCCCCCGGGCCCTCCAACGGCAGCGGCGCGGGCGCACTGCCCGGCGGCTGCCGGGACAACCGCGGCCGAGTCGGCTCGCGCCGCGTGCGGGCCCGGGGAGGTGGTGAGCAGCGGCGGCACGGGCGGGTCGCCCGGCCGCCGCCCGTGCAGGCTGCCGTGGCCGCGGGCGGCCGAGCCCTCGCGGCCGGCCGGCCCGCGCCTGCTCTCCAAGCCCCTGAGCCCTCCTCGGGAGGCGGCGTGGGTGCGCTGCCCGGCGGCTGCCGGAGCAGCCAGGGCCACATCCGGCCCGCGCCGCACGTGGGCCTGGGCGGTTTTTTACCGGCGTCGGCGCGGGCGGGTCGCCCGGCCACCGCCTGAGGGGCCGCTGCGGCCGCAGGCGGCCTGCGCCTTCGAGGCCGGCCCGCACCTTCCCTCCAGGCCCCCGGGCCCTGCGGCGGCAGCGGCGCGGGTGCGCTGCCTGGCAGCTGCCGGAGCAGCCGCGGCCGGATCCGGCCGGCGCCGGGTGCGGGAGTGGGGGGGTTCTCAGTGGCGGTCGTGCGGGCGGGCGGCCCGGCCACCGCCCAAGGAAGCCGCCGCAGACGCGGGCTGCCCGAGCCGGGCCTCCCTCCACGGAGTCTGCCGCCACGGTGGCGCTGGGCCCTCGTCCCGGGCCCAGCGGGGCATTCCCGGGACCAGCCTGCACCCCGAGCTTGGCCCCCGGGGGCTTCCCCTTCGGGCGGTGCGGGTGGGCTGCCCGGCCGCCGACCGGGCGGGCCGCCGCGGCTGCGGCGGTCCCGGGGTTCATCGGCAGCCCTCCGGTGGCCTTTCCTCGGTGGCTGCCGTCTGGCATCTGCACTCAGACCCCCCCGCCGGGGGCCCTGCCCCTTGGCGGCTGCCGGGGGCGGGGCGCCGGGCGGGCGGGCGGCCCGGCTGCCGCGGGGGTCAACCGGTTGGGCTGGCGCCGGGCAGCCAGGCTGCCAGCGGCAGCGGTGTCGCACGGGGGCTGGCAAGCTGCAGCAGGCCACCCCTGGCCATTCAGTAACGGGGGACCTTTCCACTTCGCAAGGGGGGGGCACGGGGCCGAGCGAGTCGCGGAAGCAGGCTGGCGGCATGGTTAAGCAGGCTGGCGGCATGGCTCGGGGCAGGCACACCCCCCATTCCCAGGGCTGGCCTCCCCAGGAGCGACCGCCTGGTCCGGTCTGGCAAGCCGGGCTGGGCGCCCACGGCGGTGCAAGCGGGGCCGCCTCCCGGAATCCCCCCCCCAGCGTCGCCCGGGAGCTGACCAACAGACCGCCTCGCAGGGCGGGCATTTCTTTACTTTACAGGACGAATGTCTCCAGCGGCGAGCACGAAGGGCAAGGCAGCGGCCAAGGCATCACGCCAGGGCCCGGTCACGAGGGGTGTGGCAGGGGCCCCTCGCAAGGTGTGGGGGGAACCCCGCCGGGTCCCCCGGGGGGCCGGGGCCCCCAGCAAAGGCACCAGCGGGGGGCTGCTGGTGCCCTCCGGGGAGCCGGGCTCGCGCAGGGCGTCCCCCCCTCTGCAAGGGGTCGACATCCAAGCGGCATGGATAAGCATGCAGGAGAACATGGCTGTGCTGTCCGCAGCATTTGGCGGGGGCGGGGCACCAGCTGCCAGCACCCGGGCCGCCATAGCTGGGGCCGCCGCCACCGCCCCCCCTCCTGTTCCAGCCCGCCAGAGCCCCCCGAAGGGGCCGGGGGGCAAGCGAGGGAGGGGTCACTCACCCCAAAGGGGGCCTGAGCGGCGGGAGGCCAGGCGCCCGACGCATAGGAGCCCATCGCAGGAGGCCAGGGACACGATCGTGGTGGACGAGGAAGTGGACAAGCCAAGCCCAGAGGGCAGCTGGGAGAGTGATTCGGAACGAGGACGGAACAAAGGGCGGTCCAGAGCCTCAGGTCGACGGTCACGGAAGTCGCGCCGTAGGAGCCGGAGCCACAGCACATCGTCGTCCAGGGAGTCGAGAGGTGAGTCCTCCGGGGACGAGGATTGGGAAAGGAAGGCAAGGGACTACTGGGAGGCGGCGGCCTACGTCCCGGGGCTAGCTGAGTGGGCCCGGCGCCGCAGGCATCGGGGAAGAGCCCACATAGGGGCCAGGGCGGCGTGGGAGCATACCCCGGCAGCCCGGCGCGAGAAGTCTCCGCCACAGGTAGGGCCGGGGGAAGCCCCCATCGGATACCATCTGCCGGCTCGCGTGAGGGAGCGGATCTTAAACGGATACTACGTGGATGTTTTCACTCTACTGCAAGCAGAGGAGCCAGCGGGGGACATGGGTTCCCCCAGAAAGCGCAGGCGTCAGGATAGGGAGAGGCCGGCAGAGCGCACGTTCACGAACTGGGTCCTGGGGTACTGCGAATATGCGGGAGTGGTCCAGGCGGCATACCCCGAGCGCGCGTGGCACCTCACCATGCACATGAGGGAGGTAGCGCACATCAAGGCCACATCAGGCGAGAAGGCGGCGCTAAAGTATGACGAGAACTTCCGGAAGAAGGCGTCCAGCAACGAGCTCACCCGTTGGGACCAGCCGGACAGCATGGGCTGGCTGCGGGCAGTCAACAGCAAGGGCATGGGGGAGCGTGCCAAGGCCGAAGCTTCAGGATACAGGCGCCACGCCGGCAAGCGCCCCTGCTGGGAGTTCAATGCGGGGGGCTGCCGCAAGGCTCGGTGCCGCTTCGACCACGTATGCGAGGACTGCCTAGGCCGTCACCCTCGGCGGGACTGCCACAAGGGCTCCGGATCGCAGCGGCCCTTTCGGGGAGGCACAGTCGGAAGCGGAGTCAGGGGGGAGGATGGGGCAAGAGCACCGGCAGCGGGGGGCCAGAGTGTCACCACGGGCCCAGGAAAAAAATGAGACTGGTGGCGCGGGGGACTGGCGTTCTCTCGCCCGAACGCCAGTCTCCCCAGCGGCACTGCAGCCTTGGCTGCAGCGCTACTCCAATCGGGCGGCCGCCACATTGCTCTGGAAAGGCTTTACCGAGGGCTTCAGGATTCCATACACGGGCCCTCGGGTCGCCACAGATGCGCCCAACCTCAAGTCAGCGAGGGACATGCCGGACGTGGTGGCGGCTAAGATCGAAAAGGAGGTGCAGGCTGGAAGGGTGGCTGGCCCCTTCGATGCACCCCCGGTACACAACCTGAGAGTGTCCCCGCTGGGTGTAGTCCCCAAAAAGACACCGGGAGAATTCCGACTGATTCACCACCTGTCCTACCCGAAAGGAGCATCAGTGAACGAAGCAATACCATCAGAGCTCTGCACCGTGCGTTACGCATCATTTGACCAAGCGGTGAACCTAGTACGGGCCTGCGGCCGGGGTGCCCTGATGGCCAAGTGTGATATACAATCCGCCTTCCGGCTATTGCCAGTCCACCCAGAGGACTGGTGCCTCCTGGGGTTCAAATTCCGGGAACAATGGTACATGGACAAAGCCATGCCAATGGGCTGTGCGGTGGCTTGCGCGGCCTTCGAGACTTTCAGCACATTCCTCGAATGGGCACTGAAGGATCGGGCACGCTCCCCATTCATTTCTCATTACCTCGATGACTTTATCATGTCGGGGCCGGCGGAGGGAGGGGAGTGCCAGAGGCTCTTAGAGCTGTTCCAAGGATTGGCCTGGGAGCTAGGCGTGCCGCTGGCCCAAGAGAAGACGGAAGGCCCCACCACTTGCTTGTCGTTCCTGGGGATAGAGATAGATTCGTTGCGGGGCACCTGCAGGCTGCCCCCGGAGAAGTTGAAAGGCCTGCAGGAAAAGGTTGGCTCGGCGCTCAAAGCCAAGAAGAAAACACTGCGAGAGGTGCAGTCACTCCTGGGGAGCCTTAACTTTGCTTGCAGGGTAGTGGCGCCGGGGAGGCCATTCTGCGCACGCCTGGCCAGAGCAACAGCGGGAATCACCGCGCCACAGCACCACATCAGAATAACGAAACAGCTGAAAGCTGACCTGCACGTCTGGGACATCTTCCTGAGGGACTTCAACGGAGTGTCCTGGTGGCGGGAGCCCCTCGATCTGGGGGCGGCACTGCAGGTGCACTCCGACGCGGCAGGAGGCGTGGGCTTCGGGGTGTACTGGGCGGGCCAGTGGTGCGCGCAGAGGTGGCCCACGGCTTGGCTGGGGCGGGACATCCTCAGAGACCTCACGTTCCTCGAGCTCTTCCCCATCCTGACAGCCATAGAACTCTGGTCCGACCAGTTTAGCAACAAGAAGGTTCTCTTCTGGTGCGACAACCAAGCAGTGGTGCGGGTGGTGAACAGGCAGACATCACGCTCAGAGCGCGTCATGCGCTTGGTGCGCAGGATGGTTCTCCGGTGCCTGCAGAATAACATTGTGTTTGGGGCTCGCCACATTCCCGGAGTGGACAACAACATAGCAGACGCCCTTTTTCGCTTTCAGGAGGACAGGTTTCAAGAGATGGCACCAGACGCAAAGCAACAGCCAGACCCCTTCCCGGAAGAGCTGTGGGAGCTTGGGAGCACCGGATAGTACAGGGAGTTCTTGAGTCTTTGGCGCCTACGACTAGGCGGGCCTATGGGACCGCAGTCGCAGCATTTACAACGTTCCTCTCAGAGAGGCTAGGCCAGCCAGGACGCGACGTGCCGGAGGAGGCCCTGTTGGAATACCTGGCTCGGATGGACGAAGCGGGGTACGCACCCAAGACCATCAAGATGCACGTGGCAGCCATTTCATTCTTTTGCAAGGCGTCTGGGAGGGCAGACCCGACAGGTAGCTTTCTGGCTCGGAGGGCCGTGGCGGGTTGGGCCCGACGGGGGCCGCCCCGCAGGGACACCCGGCGTCCCATCACAGCGGGAGTCCTGCAGGGCCTGTTGCAACACCTGAAAGGGGTATGCCACTCACCCTTCGAAGCCACGTTGTTCGAGGCAGCCTTCAGCCTAGCGTTCTATGGGGCCTTTCGCGTCAGCGAGCTGGCGGCGGCCTCTTCCAGGGATCAGTCCAACAGGGCCTTGGCGCGAGTAGACGTATCAATCAAGGGGGGCACACTTAAGATCAGGGTCCGGCAGTCCAAGACCGATCAGCTGGGACGTGGAGCGATCGTGCAGCTCCACGCCGTGGGGCGGGGGGCCCCGTGCCCAGTGCAGGCGGTCAGGGCATACCTGGACAGGCGCCCGGCCACCCCGGGTCAGCTCCTAGTGCACGCTGACGGCAGGCCACTTACCAGGTACCAGTTCACAGCAGTCATGCGGACCAGCCTACAGGCGGCAGGCTTCCCACCAGAGGCATACGGGTCCCACTCGTTTCGCATTGGAGCAGCCACCACAGCAGCAGAAGTGGGCCTGTCCGCTGAAAGGATAAAGCGTGTGGGCAGGTGGACTTCCAGAGCCTATTTGGGCTATGTCAGGAAAGATCGTACTAACCTTGTGTGATTCAGTTACAGGCGCAGCACCCACCCCGACCGGAGAGAGGCATCACGGAGCTGAATGACTGGAGGAACAGCGAGAGCAGCTCAGGCGGGGGGGTGAGAGTGGGCCCCCCGGAGGGCCCCGGCGGAGATCCCCAGGGCCACTTGGCCGGTCGCCTTCGGGGGCCGGGGAGGAATTTTTTCCCGCAAGGGGCCAGATTGGCCGAGGCCACTTGGGGTTTTTCGCCTCCCTCTGGGCATCTAAGTCGGGGCCCCCCTCGGGGATTGGGGGTGGCTCCACCTTTGTGGTTACAGCAGCTGGAGCGTTGGCGGGAGGCGGGCCTTCGGCCAGCCTCCAGTGGCGGTTTTCGAGGCATTGGGCCGGATCCCATCAGGGTGAGCTGGCCTGCGGGACTGCTCACCCCGACGGAGCTGGAAGCAAGGGTCGCCAGGCGGAGCCGGCGACGGAGCAGAATGAGCCGATGGGCCAGCGGGAGGCTGGCGGGGGATGCATCGGTCGGCAGGAAGGCCTACGATGCCAACGGGGATCCAGCCCAGATGCCAGGCCAATGCTCCATATAGCTGTAATCAATAAAGTTGTGGCCATTTCTAACCCACGCAAGTGTGTGGTGTGATCATTTAGCCGTAACGCAGACCGACATAGCCCCTAGGTGACAAAGAAAGCGGCAGACTCACCTGCAAGCAGGGTTGGCACCTGGGGCCGGACGGCGTGCAGGCGGGACCGGAGCAGAGGCGGAGCATCCATCCCATGAGGGTCCAGCCGCATGGTCAGCGCCATTACTGTTCGAGCATCTGCCGGATCAACTAGCACCCTCCCACCCTCCGCAGACTGAGAGCGTTTCGAGGGGGCTCTGTCACAACTTTATGGGTTGGCGGTTTTCGAGGCATTGGGCCGGATCCCATCAGGGTGAGCTGGCCTGCGGGACTGCTCACCCCGACGGAGCTGGAAGCAAGGGTCGCCAGGCGGAGCCGGCGACGGAGCAGAATGAGCCGATGGGCCAGCGGGAGGCTGGCGGGGGATGCATCGGTCGGCAGGAAGGCCTACGATGCCAACGGGGATCCAGCCCAGATGCCAGGCCAATGCTCCATATAGCTGTAATCAATAACGTTGTGGCCATTTCTAACCCACGCAAGTGTGTGGTGTGATCATTTAGCCGTAACGCAGACCGACATAGCCCCTAGGTGACAAAGCCCTGTCTGTGGCTCCTCACCACTGAAGGCTGGGGGTGGGTACAGAGAGCAGGGCATGTGAGGCAGAACTTAACCTATTGTCTGGACAATATGGGAGGAAACAGTCCTTCAGGTTCCCTGTCCCTAAGCCATTTAGAGCTTTGGAGTACTTTGAATTGTGTCCAACAGTGGTTTTTGTTTTTTAAAACGTAGCAGTACTCATCTATATGGTTGCAATGATTTCCACCAATTTCTCACCTCAGGATTTGGGAAGTCCCCTTAAAGATGCCTGTACTCAATCCCCATCAGTATTGTCAAAAACTAGCCCTGCCCAGAAATAAATGGGCAGCCAGTGCAGATCTTTCAGCGCTGAAGTTACACAATCCCTGTATCCTGACCTTGACAACAGTTGGCTACAATATTTTCAACAAGTTGCAGTTTCTACACCGTTTTTAAAGGCAGCCCCACATAAAGCACATTACAGTAATCTAACCAGGATGCAATCAAACCACAGAACACTGTGGCCAGATCACAAACATTTCCAGGTGTTCTAGAAAAGTGTTTTGTAATCCCCTGCATGTGTGTATATCAGTACATTGCCCTTGCCACCCCCACACTACCAAATGCTGCTCCAATATATGCCTCATTTATTTTGTGGAGGACTGATGCTTGGTGGATTATGGCAGTTTTATAAAGTTTCATAATTTAGTCTGGTACTTTTACAAAAAATGTTTTAGCCAAATATGTGGTGGCTGCTCCATAAATGATTATTGTTTATTAATTGCATTTATGACAACTTATGGATGTGTTTTCTCCAAACCAAGAGCTTGAGTGCTGTTAACTTGTGTGGGGGGCATAAACATCCATTTGGGTGCATATCTCATCTCTGAAAGCACCAGGCCAGCTCCATAAACTTTCCTAGTTGGGCTATTTTTGCTAAATAGCAACCCACTATAAAGTTACATCCCTATTATATATAATATTAATAAACGTGCCAGTGGAACAGTCTGCTCTTTTAAGTAACTCAGCTAATCTGGCACATTATGCTGGATTTATATGGCAGCATAAAATCTTTGGGCAAAGCAATCACACATCCTGATGAAGATAATCCAGATTTACTGTCATTTCAGATTTTGTAAAACTGGAAGGGGAAAGAAAATGGAAAGGGGAAAGGTTTGATTCAGAAAGACTGCAGTGTGCTTGATAGAGCCTAATGCCTATTTGGATTCTCCTACTAACTCCATTGCTATGAAATTCTCTCCCTTGTGAGTGGTGCACAATTCCTTCTTGCAGTTATAGGAAAGGAGAGGAAGTCAGAAACCAATGCCTGCAAGAGGAGACAACAGAGACTATTCCCTGCTTATGATTTCAGAGAGAAGGACTTGCTAGGAATCTCAGCAACACATAACATGGGATCTTACCTGAAGTAAGGTGAGGCATAATGCAAGCAGCAAATCTGCATATGCAACACAGGTATGAACCCTGTTTCCTTGAGGCTGGCAGGTATCTGCTGACTATAGTGGAATGACTGTGGTGGACACCAGTCACCCTCCTGCTTAGATAAAACAATTATCACTATCACTAAGGCCCAAATTACACAGGATGGCAAGAAATATGTGATCCAACTGTTACTGAACTTTTAGAAAATATGTTATTCATACACAGAAGTGCCAAGTTGTATAGTGATTAGAGTGTTTGACTAGCATCTGGAAGACCCAAGTTTGAATCCTTGTTCTGCTCGGTGATCTTGAGCAAGTCATTCACCATCAGCTCACCAGGTTGTTGTGAAGATATTACTGAGGAGAGGATAATATTGAGGAAAGAAGAATGATGTAAACTATTTTCAGTCCCCACTGAGAAGAAAGGTGAAGTATAAATTAAGTAAGTAAATATGTCTGGAGCTCAATTTGTAGTGATATAAACTAAAGGGGCAGCATCTGTTTTTATTGCCAAGGCAGGGGCATCCTTTCATCTAATTTTTCTGATCAAAACTAGACACAGAGAGAAAGCCAGAGGAAAAGGCACGGGGCCCATTTTGTTCCTATCGATAGGAAAGCAGCTGATGGAGCCAAGGAAAGGAAGCTACAAAAAGGTATCTGCAGAAGAGAACTATGATTCTCAAAAGCTTATGCTACAATAAAGTTGGTTAGTCTTAAAGGTGCTACTGGACTCTTTATTATTTTACAACAAAGGGTACATTTGCAGCGCAGAATCAATTGTGTGGTAGGTAGTAAGTGTTGGTAGTAAAAAGAGGAAGTGTGTGCATACCCCAAAGGAGGAACGGAAAACCAGCCCTTTCCTGGCTTTTAAAGCCAGCAGGGAATAAAAAAACTTCTGCAAACATGGAAAGCAGAACAGCCAGCAGCTTTTTCAGCTGATGGGGATTCCCCTCTCATCAGCTGAAAAGCAGCTGGCTTAAAAGGGGGAAACTGAAAGCTTGCACTCCTATTCTGCAGACCTTCTGCTGCCCAGCAAGTGACATTTTCAGGAACCACACGAACTGGTTCAGGAACCAGGGCAAGTTCGTGAAAGTTCATGGTTTGTGAAACTACGAACCTCGAACCTCCCGGTATGTTTTTTTTTTTTTGGTTCATGCCCATGTCTAGTAGTAAGCACTCTTCTCTTCCACCTGCCAGCCATCTCTGTCATTTATTTATTTTTTAAAAAATTATAACCTGCCCACCCCCAAACTGCTCAAGGCAAATAGCAGCAAAGGAAATAACTAGTTTTATCAAAATAAGCCAAACAAAATTACTCATATAAAAATATTTTTTTTAAATTAACAATTCCTGAAATGAAATATCCAGGAATGTCATTATTCTACAACCCTCCCCCTTTTCCAGTCATCACCACCAAACAACAAATATAATGCTTCCCTATAAAACAGACCAAAATTAACTTTTGAAAATGTTTTATAGTCTCATCTAAAGCACATTGCAGAGGAGACTTGTCTAATAGCCTCAGGCCGGCAGTTTCAAAAGACAGGAACTACACAAGAAAAGGTCTGACTCCCAGTGGATGACTGGCACGTGAAACCTGGTTCTTGGTGGGGGAAGGAAGTACCTCTTGCTTCCATTTTCTTGTGAGTTTGAGAACACGCATTTGCCATAATATGTAGTTTACAAATGGGGACCCCATAAGGAACTTTCAGGGAAGAGGCACCCTCTCCCACCACCCCTTCTCTCCCATTCAGTATTTCTTTTTCTCCCTCCCCCAGCCCTTCTTTCCCACTCTTTCTCTCCCTTCATCTTGTGGACTCCTCTTTAAAAGCACTTGGTCACTTAGTATGGCTTCAAGTGTTACAAGGGGCAAGGAGGGGCTTTTGCTTTCCTCCCACCACATTTTCCCTAGAGGAAACAGCTGTGGGTGGGAAGACATAACAGAAGCCCCTCCTCAGCCCTCCACGCCACATTGAGTGACTGAACAGTTTTTAAATTTAGTCCTTGAGAGAAAGAACTCTCCCTCCAGGACCTCCAGAAGTGACTTGTCAAGATTCCTAGAATCCAGGATATCAAATGAAAAACAACAGCCATACAGATCAATGTGTAGTTTCCTTCAAGGATAACACAATGAGAAGAGCACTTCTTATGAGCAGCACTAATACTAGAGATGATTGTCTTTCCCAATGCTTGAATGGGATACTTTTGAATCCCTAACAACCTGCTCTAACCATTATGTTAAAGAAGTTCAGAAATAGACACCTGTTTTTCACACAACATTTATAAGCCTGTCTCTATTCTTAAAACCACTTGAGTTAAAGCACTACAAAGTAACCACTTAGTTGTTTTTATGGTATGTGTCTAGTCTGACAGTTTTAAGAATATTATATTTATTTCATTTTTATTTGTTATCAGGTCTTTCTGCTCAATATTTTATAATGATTTCAGGCAGCAAGTTAGGGAGAGCTCTAAATGTCTGTCCAATTATGATGAGCAAGGCTCAAGTTCAGTCACACCTTAAAGACCAACAAACAGTTTCTACTGAAGACTAACATGGGCTGAAACTCCAATCACAATCACAACTCACTCTTCCGTCCCTCCATTCTTCCAGTAGGGAAATCTCCAAAAATGAAGGAGAAAAGCTGCCCCAAACAGTTGCAGCTTCAAGAGTACATGGCTTCTGGTGCCAGGTTGGCTCTGCTGGGGTTCCCTGGTTCTACTGGGCTTTTTTAGTTCTTTTAGGGAGGCTTTGGGTCAGTGGTTGCTTTTTGTCTGTTTTTGGCATTGGCTTCTTTGCCCTGGATTCCCCCACCCCAGGAACAATGGAGAGTGACTGGGGGAGATCTTGTTTAGAGGCCCATAGAATTGGATCCCTTGAGCCAATCTTGAAACTTGGGGGGAATTTTCAGAGGACAGCCAGTCCTCATGCCACCGCAATTTTGGTACATTTTACTTGAAAAACAGCAGACCACCACCACCCCAGGAAAAATTCCCTCGATAAGGTATAATGGATCTGGTTGTTTCCAAATATTTTCAGAATTAACTGGGCCAATACTTAAGCCAATACCAGTCTATCTGATAATCCCAGATTTGACTGGGGTTCCTGAATATACCTGAAAAATACTGATAAGGTATTTTTTCTGTTTTGTTTTTTAAACTGAAACAAATTATGAAGGTACATGTCTGTTGGCAACTGTAAACAGAGGAAGAAATAGAATTCTCTGTGTGGATGAGAAAATCCAAGAGACAAATTATTTCAGTGCCATATCTACCAATACCCAGATCCTCCACTGCAACTCTACATGAACCTAATAGCCACACAACAACTTGTTTGCAGAGAATAGCACCCATGTGCTATCAACTAGGGATGTGTGCTTTGGGTATCCAATTCGAGCCCAATTTATAAATATTTGGTATTCCCGAATTGGGCGCAACACTCCTGAGCTGATTCGGGAATCCTGAAGCAAAGCTTTCCAAAGTGATTTGTATTGCTTTGGGAAGCTTTGAGCAAAGCAGCAGCAGCTGCTCCCACAGCACTTCTTTAGCTGTTTGCATTGCAAACAGCAAGAGAAGTGCTGCTTGCTTTCATACTCTGCCACCCCCCCCCCCGCTGCTTTTTTCTCCAATGGGAGTTTTCTCCAAACTCTTCCCCTTCCATCAGGGAAAAAAGCAGTGGGGCAGGAAGTTTGAAAGTTTGAAAGACACTCTTTTTGTGCCGCTTGCAAGCTTTTCGTTTCAAATGCCGCACTGCTTGCTTTTCATGCAAGTGGCATGAAAAGAGGCACTTTCAGTTTCAAATGCTGTGCCACTTGCTTCACCCAATCAGAGGGGAAGCATCCTCCCCCTCCCATCGGGGGAAGCAAGCTATGGACAGGAAGTTTAAGCAACCCTTTTCTTGCCACTTGCAAGCTGCACAAAAAGGGTTGTTTTGAGCTTCGGTGTGCTCCATAAAGATTCCTGAATCTTCATGGAACATACCGAAGCTTTTAAGCACTCAAATCCCGAATTGTTTTTTCGGGTACACACCCCTATTATCAACCAGAGCACTGTTATAATGACACTGGCAGTTTCAAGATAGCAGCAAACTCCTACATCTAGATTCCTCTTAAGTATCTGTTTTCTCTCTATTCTGGGCTCTTACAAGCTGAGGATTTTATTTTTACATAAAGGTGTTAAAAGTAAGGATTCCATCTCTCTGGCATTGTCATTTAAATGGAAGCTGACAAATCTAATGATTGCTTTTCATCAGTCCTTTACAACATGGAAGATTATCAACATCATATTCTTTAACATCATTTCGATCCGGCTGCTTTTCTCTTCCATTACAGATTATGACTATTGTTATCTTTCCTCCTGAATGTCATGGAGGGAGTATTAGAAAACCTGTAGAGTTTCTTTCAGAAATTGTGAAATGGAAAATCAGTAAATCAGTCTTGCTTCCAGCTTGGCAGACTTCTTACTGTAAACTCTACGTAAAACATAATGACCTCGCTTCAGAAGATATGACAGAGAGATTGTCTACTTTTGTCCATGGGCAGCTGTATCTGCTGTCAAAAGCAGACATTTGAAAGAAAACCACTTCTCAGTGCTGACTGCTGAGCAACACGCAGGCTATTAGAGAGATAGAACTCTCATGTTTGGTATGGATGGCTTAACACTTTTCATATGTAATTTTTAGTTAAATCCAGCCCAGACTGTTCATGAAAAAATGACTATTTGTGACTGCTTGTGTGAGCTGTTGTTGGGGATGCTAGCTGACCGTTGTTCAGATCATGTTTCCTCAGTGAGTGTTAATTGTTTAAAGAAAGTCCTCTGATAGCTCTGTTAAGGCCCATGAAAGCTTGAAGAAGGTGACCACTCCTACTGTAGGAGTACCTGTTTACCTGTAACATATTCTGTATGTTGTTGTGGTGGTGGTGGTGGTGGTGGTTGAAATTTATAGTCTGCCTTCCCTGCAAGTGGGCTCAGAGCAGATAACATCATATAATAAAACCACATTAAAACAGATGGAACATAAAATTCATTACAAAAGACAGCAGCTCTACATAGCAGCCCACATTGTTAAACTCAATCAAATACATCCCATGGGATAGGAGATGGTATACAACATTAAGCATATCAGTAGAACACCGGGAGGAGGGGGGTTTCAATCCCCCCTCAACAGGAGACTGGCAAAGGAGCTTGCCCATGCTTTAACCTCAACCATAATAGTTAATAAGGGAAATATTTCAAAAATACATTAAGCCTCTATAGCTTTGTCTTCTGAAAAAAGAGCACCAACCTAGGCAGTGCTAGCCATTGTCACGGTTCAGAGAATGTACTTATTTAGAATATTTCTTCCAAGCATCTCAGGACCCACAGTGGTAGCAGTGAATATGTAACAATTTATTGTTCATAACATCCCACATGTCTGCCCTATTTACTTTCTCCAAACCCCTGTCCACATAAACGGAGATATAATCGATGGTTGTTGTGGGTTTTCCGGCCTGTATTGCCGTGGTCTTGGCAAGACCACGGCAATACAGCCCGGAAAACCCACAACAACCATCGTTCTCCGGCCGTGAAAGCCTTCGACAATACATCGGAGATATAATCATTCCTCAGATTTAAGGCTCTCCAACCTTATTTTCTCACATCATATTCATAGAACCCATTCACACATTCAGATTCAAGTAGTAAAGCTTTTCCTGGATTGTACCACTTTAAGTTGCAGATGGGAAATTTCTTCAGCAGGCTCAACCATAAGTAAATGATCATTCCGAAACAAATAGCTGAACTCTTCTTACTAATGGGCTAGTTTCTTGTCAGTACAATCCTGAATGGAGTTACACCTTTCTAAGGGCCAAGCTACAAGTGACGAATGACACTTGAACGGCAAGTGGATTGAGTGGAGAGCAAGTGAACAGGGAAGAATACACTTGCCGTTCAAGTGTCATTCGTCACTTGTAGCTTGGCCCTAAGTCTATTAAAGTCTAGGGACTTAGAAGGGTGCAACTGTGCTTAGGATTGCACTGAAAGTATAGGATGCTCATTTTCATGAGAAAGTATTCAAATATTCATACTTGCATATTTGATAAGACCAGAAATATTAAAAACCTACATGTGAACTGCATCTTAACTGTTTATAGCAAGCTGTTTATAGCAAGCAAATTTGTGCAGTGAGAAAATCATGAACTGTAGCAAAAGATCAGGCAGTTAAATGATTATAGCTTGTTCCTACTTTTCCCACCTCAGCCCTAATATCCACTGTCCTACAAGGGCTGCCAGTAGGCCTTTTTCTATGGATCAGTTTCAAGTTCTGCAGTTTTAGAATGTGGGCAGAATCATATCATCTGAAGGACCCATATAGGCCAAACATCTGTTCAGTGCGAAGAATCTAAAGCTAGAATGTCTCTCACAGATTATCATCCAACCTTTGTCCAAAAACCTCCAAGAAGACAAAGCTTTCCCCAAATCTGGTTCCACTGTCTTTTCCCACCATTAGGAAGATTCTTTTAATGTTCCACTGAAAGCTCTCCTTGTGTAACAAGTCATTTGTATCTACAAATGACCTACATCTTTTCCACACTGTGACACTGAGAGATCTCTGTCTTTTGGTGCTACACCTCTGAAGATGCCAGCCACAGCTGCTGGCGAAACGTCAGGAACTACAATGCCAAGACCACGGCAATACAGCCCGGAAAACCCCCAACAACCATCGTTCTCCGGCCGTGAAAGCCTTCGACAATACAATGCTGACTAGCTTCATTCATTGTCATTTCTCCAGACCTCAGGTTGTAATCCTAGGAGTAAGACCCACTGAATAAAGCATGAGTTTCTTCTGATGACTGCATGTGAGTCTCTTCAAAAACATCTTAAATATCATTTAAGTTTGGATGTTAGAGCTCTTAATGTATAAATAAAGTCACCAAATGGAAGGCAGCAATGAAAATACATGACATTATTATGACTATATTATGGACTGTTCTAGCTCTCTAATAATTTTCCTTTCTCCAAATAGATGGAAAGCGTCTCCATTTGATAAAAAATTATGTGAACATTATTCTGGGTGTTGAATAATCTGAGGAGAGAAATGAGAAATGATTCAGGGCTCTTCTAGTTTTAAAATGGAGCTTGGATTAAAATGTAGATAGCCTTCTCTGCTTCTGTGCATAGCAGATATTACCGAACTGTTCCAGTTCAGCCTCTGTGTCAGAGTAACAAGATTACCAGGAGGGTTAATATAGGAAGATAACCATCAGCAGTAAAGCAAGGAGGAAAAATGTTTGCCAGTGTAGTAAACCAGAAGGCTATGTAAGAAAGAATTCATCTTTTAATATACGGGAATGGCTTCTGATCACACTTTTGCTTCCATTTAATTTTCTATTAGGGCTGCTTCAGCACATTACACACATCTTACACAGAAAACACTAAAGTTTAGAGGAAAGCATGACATTTCCTTGGGACACAGAAAGTTCAGCCAATTGTGATTTCTACGCATACAGTGAATGAATTGCATGTAGTTGCATGGGCTCTATGGGGTGTTTCTGTAGATGGAAGCTTTTTTGTCCACAGAGTACAACTCTCTTACCTTTCCACTCCCACTGCAGCCCCAAATAACCTCTGAAATGCTGCTCTTGGGAAACAGCCCCCCCCCCCAGAAACAACATTTTAGGGGGTATTTCGGACAGAAGAGAGAAAATGGAATCAAGAATCATACTCTATCCTTATCTGAGCATATGCTCTGATGGATCCAAGCCATGGTTTCACACATTTTTCTATATTTAAATGTTTTCTTTTAAGAAAAAGCATAATGGCATATATCTAATTATACAAAGATTTCACAGAGCAGGACTTTACCACTTCTTCCCCCTCCTGCAAACACTTTGTTTTCAAGGATCAGTGGACTCCCATGAATAGCACAGAAGGTAAAGTGCAGGTCTGCTGTAGCAGCGGGGAAACTGGTAGAGATCACACACCCCTTTTTCACAAACAGAAATGCCATTCTGTGGGGGGAACTGCTTGACAATGTTTGAAGCACCCCTCCTTCAGAGAAAAAAAGTCAGTCAGTCGAACATTTGTAGCTGTTTCTATAGTGCATGTTACAGATTTCATTTTAATTTATTTAGAACATTTCTATGCTGTCTCTCCAGGAAACTTGCTTATTATACCAGGTTTGCTATAAAAAATGAGGCAAAAATCTATCGAGGCTTTAAAAGGTTCTCAAGATCCAGATGCATATGCATTAGGGCCCCAAAGCAATGTTGCTGTGTTATTTATTTACACAGTGTTTTGTGGCATTGGGCTATAAAACATACCCTGTATGACATACTCGATGGCATGGCGTGTGTTCTTGTCCTCAGCCTAAATGCAAAACAGATCACAGGATACAGTGAAAGTCCTAGCTACCACAAATCATAATGGAAAAGAAATCCTAGTGTTATGTATTGGGCTAGTGTTATGTATTGAGCGAAGCCTTTTATTTCTTCGCTCATGACCCCAGAGATACTGACATGATCGGAGACGGCACTTGGAATGTGGTTATACACGAATGATTAAATACTGGCCGGAAGAAGAACTACTTCGAAACGAGCGAAGCAATAAAAGGCCGGCGAAGCTCGTAGCCAGCTTTCAGGGAACGCCAACAGCCCGGAATCCCCAGCCGGAGCTCTCCCCGCACGTAGGGGAACGAGCGGCGTTTCTTTACCCATTTCGGTCTTGATTGTAATTGCTCCAGTTTTGGGCACTTTGATGTCTGTATATTTATGTTAAATACTGGTTCCACCTGATGTATGTGCAGGGGACTATGTATTAGTATGTATATGTAGAATACTGAAATTTACCCATTGGAGGTTCTATAAATATAGATTATACCGTCCTATACGGGAATTCTACTTCTTAGTTGTACTTCCTTGAGCAGGTGCTCTCTTGTCGTTGGTGTTATTATAAGGAAGTTTCCCTCTTTTTGTGTTTACAAGTGCATGATCAACAAAGCGCTGCAGCAACATGCATATCCAGTGCCTGTCATCAGTCACCTCCTGGCATCCTTAGCAGGAGGGCGCACATTCACGAAAATGGACTTAGTGCAAGCATACCAGCAACTCCCCATGGATGATGCTACTGTGGAAGCTTAAACCATAATGACACACCGCTGGGCGTTCAAAGTCAAGAGGCTCCAGTTTGGGGTTAGTGTGGCCCCAGGCATCTTCCAGGGGCTCATGGAGGAGTTGCTGCGGGGGATCCTGGGCATCATTCCGTATTTTGATGATGTCCTGATCATGGGATCCACCCCTACCGAGCTCGCCAGCCCCCTCTGGGAAGTGCTGCAACGTCTCTAGGATGCCGAGCTGAAGGTGAAGAAGGAGAAGTGCCGGTTTGGTGTTCTGCAAGTGGAGTTCCTCGGGTTCCTCATCGATGTGAAGGACATCCATCTGACGGACAGCAAGGTGCGAACTATTTCCAGTGCCCCACCACCTCACTACACTGTCTTCTGGAGAAGAATGCCAAATGGAAGTGGGACCGAAAGCACACCCATGCATTCATGGCGGTCAAAAAGCTACTGTCATCCGATGCCATATTAACACATTTCGACAAAAGCAAGCCACTCATCCTCGCCAGCAATGCTTCACCGTACGGAATCGGCACAGAACTAACCTACCGGATGCCAGGCGGGTGGGAGGCCCCTATTGCCTACTTTTCACGATCCCTGTTGCCAGCTGAGAGGAACTACGTGCAGATTGACAAGGAGGCTCTGGCACTGGTCGCGGGAGTCATGAAATTCCATGACTATGTCTATGGGTGCCCGTTCGAGATCACAACTGACCACAAGCCTCTCCTCGGTCTCTTCACGGCAGACCGGCAAACACCACAGGTAATGTCGCCCCAGATGCTGCGCTGGTCGGTGTTCCTGTCAGCCTATGATTACCAGCTGTCTTACAGGCCTGGGAAGGCTATTGGGCATGCTGATGCGCTCAGCCACCTGCCATTGCTGGAGTCTGCTGCTGACCCCTCCCCTGCGCATGGGGCCATGCATATAGAAGACCTGCACCAGCTGCCCCTCCTGGCATCGGACATAGTGGCACTCTTCACCAAGGACCCCACCATCTCCCGGGTCCTCAAATGGGTGTGTAGGGGATGGCCGGCTAGCAGAGCAGAACCAGAGTTCCGGCCGTACAGCTTCTGCCAACATGAGCTGTCAGTGCACAAAGGGTGCCTACTTTGGGGGAGCAGAGTCGTTGTTCCCCCCAAGCTGCACCAGTGGGTACTCGAGGTACTGCATTTTGGTCACCCAGGAATTGTGAAGATGAAGGCCCTGGCTCGCAGCTATGTGTGGTGGCCGGGGATGGATGCTGAGGTGGAAAGATGGGTCTGGACTTGCCAGCCTTGCCAGGAAGCCCACCCCAACATGCCGCAGGCACCGATACAAGCCTGGGAGACAACGCGAACACCATCGTCGCGACTCCACATAGACTTTGCTGGCCCCTTCCAAGGACACACCTTCCTGGTTGTTGTGGACTCATACTCCAGTGGCTGGAAGTAGTCCCCATGTCGGCCATGACATCGGAAACCATCATCCGCGCCCTGCGGTGCTTAATCACCACACATGGACTACTGGACATAATCATGTCAGACAACGCTGCCCAGTTGACTTCGCAACAGTTCCAGATGTTCCAGGAGAACAACGCCATCCGGCACATCACATCGGTGCCTTTCCATCCCTGCAGTAATGGGCAAATGGAATACATGGTGAGATCCGCGAAGGACTCGCTGCATGAGCTCGGGCACAGGGACTTCAGCCAGCAGCTGACAGAGTTCCTCCTGCGGCAACACATCACTCCGCACGCCACGACAGGCCAGGGTCTGGAAGAGCTGCTAATGGGGTGAAGGCTGACCACCCTTTTGGATCGACTTCACCAGGATTTTGCACCAGACACGAAGTGGGAGACTGGAGCATCTGACCAGCCCAGGGCGTTTCATCCGGGTGACCGTGTCTACGCCAGGAACTTCAGGAACGGGCCAGTCTGGTTCCCTGCAACTTCACCAGAACAACAGGGCCAGTGTCCTACAAAGTGGCTGACTCCACCGGCAAGGCTTACCACTGGCACACTGACCAACTGCAGCAACGATGGCCACCGCAGGAGCAGGGACACAACAGGGACTTGCCCCCTCGCTCTACGGAGGCAAGATCGGAACCAGCCATGACGGCTGAGAATCATGGGGACTGGCCACCCGAGGACCGCAGAAGCCTGCCGGCAGCGTCAAGCAGCACAGGCGCTGCCAAGGCAGACCCATTCACCTCCACAGCAGAACCAGCTACAGACATTGGGGCCCCGGTCATGGGGACCCCAAGCACAGAAGGTTTGCGCAGATCCCAGCGGGTTCACCAGCCACCGGCATTTCTTGGGGCACCCCAATCTTATGGGGGAGGGGTGTTATGTATTGGGCTAGCTTCGAGGAAAACAGCGCTCCTCAAGTAGCCAATCCTATTGGAAATTAGGGTTATCAGCAACCAATCGTTTCCCCTGGATAGGAGCCAATTGCAGTCGTGTAAACATGTTACCTTTTGTTTAGTGCATGCAAATGAAGGATCCTAGTGCCCACGTTCTTATTGGGGAGTTACAGAAATGGGGTGGAGTTGGAGGTGTATATATCTGGCTCCCTTGGGAGCAACGTTGTTCTTTTTGCAAATAAAGATACTATCATGAGCTGAAGTCACTGCCTGGCTGACATCCCTTGAGCACTAGGCTCAATATTTAATACCTAGGAAGGAAGAGAGTTTGAGAAACATGGAGGATTCACCTTACTGATCTCTCAGAATTTTACAAGAAAAAGATAATTTCTGAACAGGACTGACTGGACAGAGTGCAAGTTGGCTTTGTTCCATCAGGACACACACAGAAAAAGACTTGCACAATCCATGGATGTTTGTTCCTCTATAGGGAGACCTGCCTTATGCTTCCAGAAAGACAGGCCTAGCAAAATAATGAAATTAATGCAAACATAGTTTCCATGAATACTGTATGCTTATCAGCCACAACAAAAGATAAATAAGCAAGCAGGAAAAAAATACAGAGCTGGAAGTACATTGCCTTTTCCTCCCCTCCTAGTGCAAAAGCGCTGCTTGTAGGGGGGGGCTTTCTGTGATATAGATTTACATTTCTGCTAGTAAATGGGCCAGTGAAACAGCTGACTGCTCCCTATTGCAGACGTGGGAGTTATTTACTTTCTAATCCTTTCCCTTTTAGCCCTCGCTGGACAAGAATGAAAATCCTTGGCACTAAGTATTAGGAGAGATGGCGACAGCACAGGAACCAATTTACAGGGTTTCACTTGGCTAGTTTTCTTCATTTGACTCCTATTAGCTTTGATAATGTATCCTCACCATTAATCAGCCCCAAAGAATAAAAGGCAAAACCTTTGTAATGCATGTGCCTATATGGGTTTGTACTGTATATACATGTGCCCATGTACTTTCCAGAATTCAAGGTGCATGCAATTCACTTTGAAAAAGTAGGTTAGTGCCCTGAAGCATCTCTTTTCCATGTCACAGACAGGAAGCTGTAAAATATAGCCACAGTTGTCCAAGATTCTTCTCTTTTAAACAGGAGTGGAAGAAAACCAATGAGGGGTGGATGGAGTACCAGTAAGAAAATGGCTGTACTTGTACTTCCCATCTTCTTCTTCAAGCTCCTCAAGAGAGACAGTACTAATTAAGAAATCCAACCTACTTTCACCCCTCATAGCAACTTGACTACATTCAAACAGTTCAAATGGTAGTTACACTAGTTTGGATCCTGTGGACATCTCTGCTAATACAAAGCATTTCCATCATTGGAATAGGATTTCCTCATCTCCCTCCCCCTCTATGGACCCTCAGGCAAATACATGGACCCACTGAGGGTCTGTAATGGGAGACAAGAATCAGTAACCTTCTCCCTCTTTTTGTGTTAGGAGAACTTTTCTGAGGGATCCAAGTCACTCTAACTAAGAATGTTGTAGAAATAACAAAATGGCATGAGTAGTTACATGTGCCTAAATTCCATTTTCTTACAGGAGCCTTGGCATCTTCTACTTGAGGTTATCCAGAACATTGTGGTCTTCAGCCAGTTCCTGCCTCATTGACTTTTCACTCTGCATACATTATATTGAACCTGTCTTTTTAAAACTAGCTTTCAGACTTTGTTTTGATGGGATATGCTCATCACTTGACCAACCATATTTGTTTTTTCAGGGATGTTTGCCAACTGCATGGATGACCATTGTATTGCTGTTTCTAATTTCATAGGTTTGGCTTGAACTTTACTTTGGCTTCACTTTTAGAATGGATTTCAATGTGGGCCTGGTGAGGGAAAGAGCACCCCCATGTGATTTTTCATGGGCTTAAGGTTTCGTTTAAAATGTGCTGCAATCTGTGCTGAATACCTGCATGTGCTTAGTAAGCATACCACCACTCTATCTGCAAAGGCAATGGATCTCTGGTGCACCAAATAAAAACATATGGCTGCTTTGCATGGGTTGCAGCACAGTTTAAACGATATTCTAACCCTGCAGCAAAGTCACACAGGGAAACGCTTTGCTTTGCCAATGTTACTTTAAAATCAAGAATTATTGAACTAATGAAATAGTACTTAAGCTGTGCACCATCTCATAAGATGAGTAGCTTCTGATGGGAGTCTCCCAATTTTCCGAGAAGCTATTTCTATTTAGGGTTTAAAATTATCCCACCTGCTGCTATACCTGTGCCTTTAACAGGATCTTGCCATGCATTCATATCAGGGTCCCCCCCTCCCCTTATGGTATGTAGGCAACCTGTTTCTGCCCCTTCCAAACAAAAAAAGTGCAAGATTCCAGGAAACATTCTGCTGCTTTCCTTCATTTTCAGTTTATTTATGTATTTTGGTACATTTTTATCCTGCACTTACTCTCAGGAGCTTAGGATGGTGTAGATGGCACTCTTTTTTATCCTCTCAATGACCCTGAAAAATAGGTTAGAATTGGGTAGGCTTAGAAAAAACAAAAAAGCTAATCACATAGTGAAACATTCTCCAGCCAAACTGATGATATATACAGTCTGATGATATCCCTTTCAAGGTCATTATCATCCTTCTCCTTTGGTTCTAGGAAGCCAAATTGTAATCTATACATTCTCTTTGTTACCTCAGACTGTTGGTGGAGAAGAAGCTGAAGTCTTTTCTTTTAACCACTTCTCATCTGCTGTGACAAGGAGGATGCAAGGTGTACTACAAAGTATGCATGGGAGAAGACTTACTAAAAGGTCAAAGAGGGGAGTGGAAAGTCACTGGCTGCTACATTTCAGAGTAGATCTCCAGGTTGCAACCTGGCAACCATATTTCTATCAGCAGCTTGTAACTTTTAAATTTGGATTCTCTGTTTGTGCTTTGGAGGTTATTCTCCTATGTGTTATTCGCTTTCCATGTGGTATACAGCATGTTCTTCACTCTGCACATTGGCCCCAAAGGTAGCAAAAGTAAATACAGAATTTCTCTTTAATTAAAACTCATCACGTTTATGCATTAGGCAAATATCATAGCATCCCTTGTGGAACTTTTGGACATCTGGCAGACTTATGCTGGCTTCTGGTTCCATCTATCCCCTCAGAATAACAAGCAACCAACAAACCAAATGCCCATACCCCCAAAGCTCTCAGGTAACCTGACAGACTGAAAACTTCATACATTCCCTCCACACACAGATACTGATGATAAATTTGAGCTTATGTTCTGTTGTAGAACTGAAATTAAGTATTATATTGGAATGAAATTCATGCTCAGACCTGGAAATTTCTGACTAGAGTGGAATTAGGTAAGGGTCTATGCTGTGATAAACTCTCTTTATAATGATACAGCTATGATTTCTGTGTACCCAAACTGGTACCCACTTCAGAATCACAGAGAATGTTATCATTTCTGTGTTGCATGGCTGGGGGCTTGATCAAACAAGCATCACAACTTTACACTTGTTCTGCATGATTTTGTTATTACCACCAGCACTACCCCCCCCCCCACACACACACATTCCTGCATGGAATTCAGTTCAGTTGGCATAGTCCCACATTCCTCATTTTATTGGTAAGGCAGCTCTATGAAATACAGTAACTGGTTAGACAGTGACTGTCCTAGCTTAGGTAAGAGAATTGAATAGATGAGTTAGGTATTGATATTGGGTCCCAGGCTATTCTTCTGTTGAGCCAGCCACAGTAAGGCAGCAATTATATTTCTCCAGTATTATATGAAATAACTCTCTACTGATGACTGATCTGTGAAAGCAAGTAGTTTGGGACTTGGGAGCCAATGAATAAGAGCTAATGTAGATATACATATCAACATATTTTCAGGGTTTTTTATGTTTAATATCTGAAGTAAAAATCATGGAAGATCACAGGGGTTTATTTGGTAATTAGATCATCTGAAGCTTGTCCTTTTTCTAATCATGGAAACTGAGATGTAGCATGGCATTGTGGCTAGGGACTGGGGTGTAAGACTGAGGTTCAAATTCCCACACAGTCATGAAGTTTGCTGGGCAGCCTTAGGTCAGTCATTCTCTTTCAGTATAACCTACACCACAAGGTTGTCGTAAGGATAAATTGGAGGAAGGAGGAATTATGTACACTGCCCTGAATGTGTTGCAGGAAGGGTGAGAAAAAAATTGCTAAATAAATAATAGTGCCTGCAATCTTCTATGAATCCTTACTAGATCAGATATGGCTCATACAAGTAGACCATTTATTATTAATGTATATTTATTTATGGGTCTTGGCTGCTTGAGGGATCATCTCAACTAGCTCTGTATTTTTATTGAGATGAAAGGTTTCATGGGCCCTATTTGACTTTTTTCAAATCCCAGTAGCAGATGAATTCAAGAAAGCGTACATAGATTGCATATCCTGGCAACATAAAATAACAACAACATTTGATTTATATACCGCCCTTCAGGACAACTTAATGCCTAGAGTGGTTTACAAAGTATGTTATAATTATCCCTACAACAAACACCCTGTGAGGTGGGTAGGGCTGAGAGAGCTCCCAGAAGCTGTGACTGACCCATGGTCAGCTGGCTTCAAGTGGAAGAGTGGGAAATCAATCCCAGTTCTCCAGATTAGAGTCCCACACTCTTAACTACTACACCAAATAATGGTATCATCATCTCTGATGAAAGCTCAATATAACAGCTTCTATGCACTGTCTTGGGTTGTCAGATAGTAAAAAGATGAGTAGCACCTTTAAGACTAACTAACTTTATTGAGGCATAAACTTTCAAGAACCACAGCTCTCTTTGTCAGAAGAGAACTGTGGTTCTCAAAAGCTTACACCTTAATAAAGCTTATGCCTCAATAAAGTTGGCTAGTCTTAAAGGTGCTACTAGACTTTTTGCTATTTTGCAACTACAGACTAACACGGCTAACTCCTTTGGGTTGTTAGCTGGTAGCCTAGCTTGGCTTCTCTTAGGCTTCTACCATTTAGGAATGATAAATGTGAAAGCATGTAGTTAGTAATAAAGAAGATGAAATTGGGTTTTTTTCACTTAAACTTTTCATAACTGTATCCTTTTGAAAACCTCAGATTTACTTCAGTCTTTCAAGGTCATCCCAACGAGAAAGAACCAGTCCCAAGTGGAAAGGATTGTTAGATTCATTTCTCCTGGCAGTGGTTGTTTATAACCCAACACCTAAAGCCAAGTGTTCAGTAGGCTTGTGGGGTTTTTTGATGTCTTCAGAGATCAAAGGCCAAAACCTGCTTTAAAAAAATACTACACTGTGAAGTTCAAGCTTGAAAGGGTTATGAACAGGAAAAGCAGGAAACATTCACAGCTTTGGTCTCTGTCTCCCAGTGAGTAATCAGTAATAGTATCATGCTGCTTTTATGATGCAGTAAAGGGCACTTTAAGGTCTAGTGGAAAGTGCTTTGAATATTTTATTGATTTCTTATTTCTATTCTACTAATATGAAATTACCACCTTGGAGCACTTGAGCCAATTGCAAGTCATGTCTGATCTTCAATATTTATTTCCTTTTGTATTTCTCAAGTCCTACATCACCTTTAAAACTGTTTGAAGCAGGCAGCTATTAAAACTGACTAGGGCAACAAAAGCTGAAGTATTAAAGTTGCAAGTGTGTCATGCAGTTAGAATCACCAGACATTTCATATTTACAAGACATCCATTTTTAGAGGCTTAAAGGAACTTGCCATTTGCTCCTAAAAATTAAAGAAAACCCCTGCTGCAGCCTCTGTAGCTAACTTGCCCTGGTAGGATCAGGGTGGGAGGTGAATTTCCAGCCCAGCTGCACTTTTGTGGAGTAGAATTCATAAGAAGTCACTATAGAAAATTTCCTCTTAAAACATTGTTAACTGCACATCAGTAAACAATGTTTCTAATCAGAAAGAGTCCAGTAGCACCTTTAAGACTAACCAATTTTATTGTAGCATAAGCTTTCGAGAATCAAGTTCTCTTCGAACTTCTCGAAAGCTTATGCTACAATAAAATTGGTTAGTCTTAAAGGTGCTACTGGACTCTTTCTGATTTTGCTACTACAGACTAACACGGCTAACTCCTCTGAATGTTTCTAATGTATAGCCATATACCATTTTCTTTCTGTACGAAAAAAAATCAACCAGGGTATAAAACAACTTCAGAAATCTATCATTTTTTCCTTTGGGGTGCTTTGTAACCACAGCCTAAAAACAGGTTGGGGGACAAAACTTCATGAGTTTCACCCTGGAATAGACTATTCTGTGGAAGTATATTTAAATGCTCTGAAGACATATCCCTCCTGATAACCTGGAGACAAGGTTGGTGGTAAAGAGCAGCGTCAAGTCATAGCTGACTTATGGTAACCAGTACTGGGGTTTCCATGGCAAGACACTAATAGAGGTGATTTTCCATTTCCTGACTCTGCAACCCTGCTATTTGTTGGAGGTCTCCAATCCAATTACTAACCAAAGCTTCTGAGATCTGATGAGATAAGGGCCATTTCCAGACGGCTTACCTTCTGCCGCTCCATGCCGCAACGCCGTGGCTCGTGCTGGGCCGAACACGAAATATCGCATTTTCTCGCGTGAGTTTTGCGCAATGTTGCGCAAAACTCGAGCGAGAAAATGTGCTATTTCGCATTTTCTCCGGCACGAGCCATGACGTTGCAGCATGGAGCGGCAGAAGGTAAGCCGTCTGGAAACGGCCAAGGTCACCTGGGCTATCCAGGTCAGGGTGAAGACAGGGTTACTATTGGGAGAAGGGATCCTCATTTCCAGCCTCTCCCCCCTCCCCCCACTTCTCACCTGGCTGGTGTGGGGGGAGTACGGAAACTGGGCTGGAAAGTCCAGACTCCAGAGCATAAGTGACCATGTTCCAGAACACACCTGTGTCATGCTGGGAATGAGGTCATTTTTGGCACAATGCAGAAGCAACAGATCAAGCCAGGTAGTATTTCAGTAAAAACTGGCCACAAACACCCCTCCCCCCATAACCTCCCATCCACTGCTTTCAGCCCCAGGAACCTGCCTTGAAGTCTATTTTATACTGTTTGTGCCATGTGTGGACACAGTGGTTAAGACTTAAGACACTAAGGGCCAAGCTACAAGTGACGAATGACACTTGAACGGCAAGTGGATTGAGTGGAGCACAAGTGAACAGGGAGAAATACACTTGCCATTCAAGTGTCATTCATCATGTGTAGCTTGGCCCTAACAGTGCAGTCCTAAAAACACTTGCTTAGGAATCAGCTCCACTGAATAAAACAGGCTTTTTTATTAGATCTGTTTAGGATTGCTCTCTGAGAACAGAAGTACACGCTATATAGAAGATTCGTAATTGGGTCTCTCAGCATCAGTGGGCAAGTCTAACTCCCTGTTTTTATGGTTTCAGGAGGTTGATTATTCTAAACTCTGAGAGGGGAAAAAAGACAGGCACCTATAATGTATCTAATTTGGTTTGTCTACCAGGAGTAGTAGCAATGTGAAGGGGAAGCTGATTTCAGTTTGATGTAGTGGTTAAGAGTGACAGGACTCTAATCTGGAGAACCGAGTTTGATTCCCCACTCCTGTGATTGACCTTGGGTCAATCACAGTTCTCTCAGAGCTCTCTCAGCCCCACCAACCTCACAGGGTGATTGTTGTGAGGATAATAATAACCAGGGCTTTTTTCAGCGGGAATGCGGTGGAACAGAGTTCCGGCACCTCTTGAAAATGGTCACATGGCTGGTGGCCCCGCCCCCTGATCTCCAGACAGAGGGGAGTTTAGATTTCCCTCTGTGCCACTGGAGTGGTGCGGAGGGCAATCTAAACTCCCCTCTGTCTGGAGATCAGGGGGTGGGGCCACCGGCCATGTGACTATTTTCACTGTAGGTGATTTAAACTTTAAAAAACTCCCCCCTTGTTCCAACTAACCCAAAGTGATGTCATTGTACATTCCTGAGTTCTACCACTGAGTTCTACCACCTCTTTGCCCAGAAAAAAACTCCTGATAATAACATATTTTGTAAACCACTCTGAGTGTGGCATTAAGTTGTCCTGAAGAGTGATATATAAACAGAATGTTGTTGTTGTTATATCCAAAACACAGAAGGAACTAAACTTAAAACTCACACTATGACCATGATCCAAATAGCTTTCCTGTCTCCTAGCAGCTGCTTTTTAACATCCTAAGATATAAAAAGCTAACTGTGTTGCCGACAACTCACTTTTTATCCTGGCGCAGGTGCACTGAGGTCCCTGCTGTGTGCCTGCACCAGGATAAAAACTGAGTCAGTGGGTGTAGGCCTCTGAGAGTCTGTGAAGCCAGTGGGGAGGTGCAGCATGGGAGAACTCCCCCTGCACGGCCTTCCTGCCACCTTGGCAGCAGCTGTGGACCCACACTGTGCCTCCCCGCCAGCTCCACAGCCCCTCAAATGCCTGCCTGCTGAGCCAGCAGGGAGGCGAAGCATGGGGAAGCTCCCCCCATGCAGCCTTTCTACTGCCTTAACAGCAGATGCAGAACCACACTGTGCCTCCCTGCTGGCTCCGTGGCCCCTCAGAGGCCTGCCTGTTGGGGTGGTGAGGAGTCACAGTGTGGGGAAAGCCCCCTGGAGCAGCCTTCCCACTGCCTCTGTTGAGGATCTGTTGAGGATCTGTTATCACTATTAAAACAACACCAAGCAGCACCCCTCCCCCCGCAAATGTCTCAGAAAACAACCATCAGGCTACAAGCCAGCCATAAAAACAGGTAAAATTAATACAATTCCTCAGTTAAAAACTTGGATTAAAAAAGAAATAGATTGGCCTAGTGCTTAAGGAACAGCAAGGTAAGTGCAAGGTGAACCTTTCACAGGAGAGCCTTTCTAAAGTAAGGTGTAGACTTGTAAAATTCTATTGTTGGTTTTGTTTGTTTGTTTGTTCTTTGTACATATCCCACCTTTCTCCCTAATGGGAGAAATGGCTAACATTGTTCTCCTTTCCTCCATTTAATGTTTACAACTATGTTAGGTTAGGCTGAGAGTGTGTCACTTTCACATGGTCTGCTAGCAAGCTTCCATGGGAAAGTGAGGATTCAAACTTGGGTCTCCCAGATGACTCTAATCATTACATCACACTGGCTCTCTGGTTGCCATCCAGGGTTGCCACCCCCTTACTTTGAAAGTGGAGGTGGGAGATTGCTGTGGGGTGACCTTTTGTTTCTTCACACACGCATGAAACACACACTCACTCTGGATGCCTCTGCTGACATGACTTCCAGTTTTAAATGGAAATAACAGGGACTTGGTGGGGCCAAATGGGCACAAAACAGTAATTTCACTGCTTTTGCACAGGGGTGGGAAAAACTTCCTCTACAGTACAAACAGCAGTGAGTGGGATGGAAGTACATGGGTACTGCATTCACATGCCCCATTCCCCACACTGATCTCTGCTTACACTGCCCCTCCCCACTCCACATTAGTATAGATGCACCAACCTGATGACAGAAGCAAGACCAGCAGGTTCAATCCTGCTTCCCTCTACACATATTAGAGTAGTATGTCCTTTGAATGAATTTTCAGGGAAGATGAGATAGTCTGTAATAGCCTGTCAGTTAGTGTTCTTACCCACTGATCAGCCTCATAACATTTGAAGAAAAGTTCTCCATCTGTTGCTCTGTTCATGTACTAAGCTTCTTCAGAGCCTAGTTCACTGTTAGACGAGTTGATAAATACCATCATATAGAGACCATAGTGTGGGACTAGATGATGGAAGAACTGGGCTCAGATTTCAGTTCTGACATTAAGCTAGGGCTGTCAATTCTGGATTGGGAAATTCCTAGAGATCTGAGGGTGGAGCCCAGGGAAAGTGAAGTTTGCAGAGGGCAGCAAGCTCAGATGGAATATGATGACACAGTCCACCCTCAGTGCTGCCATTTTCTCCAAAGGTGCTGATTTCTATAGTCTGGAGATCAGCTGTAATTCTGGAGAAACTTCAGGCCCCTCCTGGAGGACGGCAATCTTACATTAAACTAACCATGAGAGATCCATCTCACAGAGAGATCCATCTCACAGGGTTGTTATGAGGATAAAATGAAAGGGGGGAAACTATGTAAGCCACTTTGAGCTCCTTCTAGGAATAGTAGGATAAAAATATCTTAGGTAGATATTGCTCATCATTGCTTGCCTTCTTCATCAAAGCAACAAGCACAAAGATGTTAATCTTGTAAGGGACTCTAAGAATGATATAATGCCCAATACTACAAACTTAAATTAATACTATAAAATTACATTAATTATCTTGGCTTCTTGTAACCCATTCGGGAAATTATAATGGTGAGATATTGAGAATTCTCTCTTAGAGTTCCTTGCCCTGCTCACAAAATTAAAGGGGTCTCAGAGGAGAAGAATAACTGTTAGACCAGTCAATACGTTAACTAACCCTGAGAATCTTTCAGCATCCATGTATTGATGCCACATGTTCCCCAGGCCTCAGAGGCAGGATGCTTGGTCTTGGGTTGCCAGTGTTTCTGAGTTCTCATCCCTGGCCTTACTCAAGGGTACATTCCCTCCACCACCAACAACCAGGCTGTGTTCTGCATTGTCTTAGTTCACCCCACTGGCTGCTCTGGGCGGGGGGGGGGGGAAGGCTTCCTGGTCATCCCTCTCAAGCCTTTGCGGCTCCAGTGGCATGGGGATTGCCTTGCAGGCTGCCCAGGTAGCTCTGTGCCCTCTCATGGGCCTCAGTCTGGCTGTGTTACCTCAGCCTCCAGAGGAAGTGTGTCCCTGCTGGATGCCCACCTGTTCTTGGCTCCCACTGGAGCCCGTTGACCTCATTCCTCACCTACGGCCTTCTACTGTCCCCCTCTCACCTTGCTCAGTGCTTCCATCTAGCCTCTCTCCTCACTGACACCATGCCTTGCTGATCCTCTGTTTCCATTTTTAAACCTCCCACCTCCTCTGACAGCAGCATCCTGCTGCCCCTTTCAGCCCAGCCATGTTCCCTTCCAGCCAGGCTGCTGGAAGCAAAGTGACACTTCTCAGACCCCAGGGGTTTGGCCTGGGTCGCAGGGCCTGACACCATTGCCCCACTAGTCGGAATGAAGAGGCAGACACCAAGTTGGATCTAAGGGCCACTTTATTAACTATATACAAAGACAACAACAGCGGCAAGGGCCTAAAGCGGTACAAGTCAAGACACGGGGTCCCCCTGGACCACCGCCTTGACCTGTCTGGGCGAGCCCCGAAGCCCCGGGTATGACCCATCTAGTAGATGGTGCGGACCCGGCCAGCCAGGCAACGTGGTCACCCCCCCTTTTAAGCTCCTAACACCTCAGCCATATAGCAGTGAGGGAAGGACTCACAAGCAGGGGTTTCCCAAGGCAGCCTGCCCTGCCTGGCAGCCGTCAAAGCAGTACCAGGCCCTCAGGCAGGCCCCTCTTCCCCACTAACGGGGGAAGCACCAAGGGTGCTCACCGGCCCGCACCCTATCCGACCCCAAACCTGCCATGGGACCACTATACGGCACCACCAAAGCCAATTACCTCAACCCTTCCACGGTGCAAGGTAGGCGAAAAAAACCCCATTCCATGAGCCAATTAGAAAGGGGGGGGGGAAATTCCTACCTGGCCCTGATCACAGCAGCCGGCTAATCCTGCACCGTGACAGGGTGAGGAGGGTGGGCCGAGCGACGAAGGCAACTGCGGCTTGGCCAGGGCAGAGCAGCCTCAACGGCTCCAGCTCTGCCCCACCCAGCCTGCCCTAACATGGAAGGAGGGCGGAGCTGGTGCAGCCTCCCTCCTTCCAGTGAGGCAATTTTCGGCACCTGGCCGGAGCTGCTTTGCAGCCAGCCAGGTAGGTGCCGCATTGCCCCACTAGTCGGAATGAAGAGGCAGACACCAAGTTAGATCTAAGGGCCACTTTATTAACTATATACAAAGACAACAACAGCGGCAAGGGCCTAAAGCGGTACAAGTCAAGACACGGGGTCCCCCTGGACCACCGCCTTGACCTGTCTGGGCGAGCCCCGAAGCCCCGGGTGCGACCCATCTAGTAGATGGCGTGGACCCAGCCAGCCAGGCAACGTGGTCACCCCCCTTTTAAGCTCCTAACACCTCAGCCGTATAGCAGTGAGGGAAGGACTCGCAAGCAGGGGTTTCCCAAGGCAGCCTGCCCTGCCTGGCAGCCGTCAAAGCAGTACCAGGCCCTCAGGCAGGCCCCTCTTCCCCACTAACGGGGGAAGCGCCATGGGTGCTCACCGGACTGCACCCTATCCGACCCCAAACCTGCCAACGCCACGGCCAAGCCTCTGCTTAGGCCTTGGCGCCCCACTGATAGTCTAAGGCTAGCAAAAGCCCTTGCTGCAAGTCATCTAAAAATATTTGATTGCCCTCTGCAGACAAATGTACCCCATCGCCTCTGTAGAGGCCGGGACTGGTGGCCCTGATCCGGGGGTGAGGTAAGTAAACACCCAGCCCCCCTTCCAATGCCTTCTGGATAGCCCGATTAGCCTTAATTCGGGCCCTCTCGATAGCCTGCCAGCTCCCAGCCTCCCTCCATACCATGCGCGGAACCATAGCCGACCACATGATCAGCACCCCGGGCCAGCGCTCAGCGACAATGAGCAAATCTGATCCAGCCTGTGCTGACAAGGCCTTGCCCTGCATCAGCCCAAGGTCGTTGCCGCCTAAGTGAATCACTAAAATGTGAGGGGGTGCACTCCTCCCTCCACCAAACAACAGGGGCAACAGGCCCGGCCATCTCAGGCCCCGGCGCCCTTGCCATTCAACCACGGCCCTCTCACTCAGTCCCAACTGGGACCCAATAGCCGTCCGTCTCGCTTGATGGGCCGTCCAAAACACATAACTGTGACCGCATATCAGGATCCTCTGCCGTCCCCTGCGGTCCGTCGAACCTAAGAAAACAACCATTAGCAACATTCTCATTGTGAAAAAGGACGAACATAAGAACGATAGGCAGCAGATTTCCACCGCCCCACCCGTTGAATTACCTGCACTGGGTAACCCATAGCTGCAGCAGTGGACGCAGCCCCAATTCTAAATGAATGGGTACCGAAATTCACTCCACACAATCCCAATTTGCCTAACGCCCGCTTCGTTACCGCCCAAAACTGGTAACGAGTTAATGGCGCGCCTCCTTTATGCAAGAACAAATAACCGCTCTGGGACCCCCTGACCTTCAAATACCTACGTAATGCCAGAACAGGGCACAAGTCACGATCAGCACATGGGCCCAGCTGGATAACTGCCCCCTTTCCACGCTGGTCAGTCTTAGACCATCGAATGGTAAGGGTGACACCATCCCCCATAAAACGCAAATCCTCAGCACCCAAGGCCCGACCAGAAGTATCCCTTCCTGATTGGGCCACGAGCTCACTAACCCGAAGCGCCCCGAAAAATGCGGTCAGGGCTGCTGCATGAAAAAGCACTGCCTCATAATGTGAACTGCAAACCTCCTTCCATGTAGCTTTCAGCCCGCAAAGGACAGCCGGGGAAATGGGCTCACGCAAGTCCTTCCGACTCACACCCTCCCTGGTCCAGCCTTCCAGCATTTTCCACACCCGGAAGTCTCCCGTGGCCTCTGGAAACCCCCGGGCTTTGCTAATGAATGCAATAGCAGCCAATTGCCCCCAGATAGATTTCACTGCCATCCCCTTGTCTTTCTGCCCAATGCAAAATTGTATGAGATGCTCAACTGGCACGGGCCAACTGTCACCCAGCCCAGCGGCCTTCCTAAACGCCCCAAACTGTCCTACCGCTCTCTGGTATGCTTTCCTCGTGCTAGGCGTGATGGCTAACTGGATGGCCCGGAATGCTTCGGCCTCCCAAGTCGCCACAGCTCCAAAGGCATCCGAGCTGGTTGCCGATCTGCGTCCGGGGCAAGCGTCCAAAAACGCTACATCTGCAGGCGAGACAAAGCGTCTGCCACACAATTGTCCACCCCCGGTACATGCCGCACCCGAAACAAAATATTCAGCCGTAAACAGAGCAAAGTGAACTCCCTGACTAACCTCATTACCCTGGGGGATCTGGAAGTCAAGGAATTAACCACCTGCACCACCGCCTGGTTATTGTCAGAACTGTGGCTAGATAATGTCCTTACTCCAGACTACCTTCTGCAATTAGACAACAGTCCATTGTTTCCAAAAGGTTTTTACTGAAGAATTAGTTCATTATAGTCCACTAGCCTGAATACAATATTCAGGATGGTACATATGCATTGTTACCAATGATAGGCAAAGCATGAGGTACAAAGTAACAGATCACAGCAGGCCCAACCTCCCCCCACAGTTCTCAAAACAACCCCTTTGAAGTTAGGAAAGCGAAAGTTCTTCAAGGCCGGTTCATGGTGGAACATCGGTAGCCAAAACAATCCTTTTCTGTGAGATAGCTGCCTGGGAACCTTGGCACCTGTGAAGAGAGCACTTAAACACTGAAAGGATTAAAAATGGAGTCGGTTAAGCAAAGGCATACAAGAAAGCATTCTGGACCTGACATTCTGCCCCCTCTAAGATGCTCCCCCCCCAGGTTTATGTGGGTAGCGAGAGTGGAATGCTTTAACTAATCTAGGAGCATGAACATGTACAGAATTCACCCACTCATCGAACCCAGAATCAAAGTCCTTCCATCTGATGAGGTAAAACAGCTGATTTCTTTTTATTTTAGAGTCCAATATTTGTTGAACTTCATAGTGGGTTTGATCATCAATTAAGGTTGGGATTGGAGGGGCACGGGTGTGCCACTGGTCTGCAGAGGGAGCTTTTTTCAACAAACTGACATGGAAGGTATCATGCACGTGGCGTAAGTTCTTTGGTAAATCCAAGGCAACAGTCACTTTGTTGATTACTTTGCGAACAGGAAAAGGTCCTAAGAACTTTAATGCTAGCTTGCGGCTGGTTTGGGTTACTTTCAGATTCTTAGTAGAAAGATAGACAAGATCACCAGGTTGTAAATCCCATTCCGCCGCACGATGGCGGTCGGCGTACTTTTTGTAATCCTGTTTGGCTTTGATGAGGTGTTTTCTTATTTGAGTCCATTGTTGAGCTGCTTCCCCCCACCATTCGGAGACGTCCTTGGAAACTGCAGTAGGAGGGGGGAGCGCTTCAAACGGGAATGGTTTGAAGTGGAAGCCATAGTCGACTTTGAAGGGAGTTTCTCCTGTAGAAGCATGTACGCTGTTGTTGTACGAGAACTCTGCCAATGGGAGCAAATCAAGCCAGTTATCCTGCTGGAAATTAATGTAACAGTGCAGAAATTGTTCCAATATCTGATTAGTTTTTTCTGACTGTCCGTCGGTTTCCGGATGATGGCTTGAACTTAAACCTTGTTCAATGTCCAGCAGTTGTAAAAGCTCCCGCCAGAAGTTGGCAACGAATTGTCCGCCGCGATCCAAAATCACCTTTGATGGAAAAGAATGTATTTTTACAATGTTTTTTACAAAAATGTCGGCTAGTTTTCTAGCAGAAGGAATGGTGGTGCAAGGTATAAAATGAGCTTGCTTGGAGAACAAATCAACTACGACTAAAATGCAATTGTGCCCCTTTGAGGGGGGTAAGTCAGTGATAAAGTCCATAGAAATTATTTCCCACGGTCGACTTGGTGTTTCTAAAGGCTGCAATAGTTCTGGAGGTTTGCCCTTTCGGGATTTGGCGCTGAGACAAATGGGGCAAGACTCTAAATATTGGGAAATGTCCTTGCACATGCCCGGCCACCAAAATTGCCGTTGCACTAAGTGAAGCGTTTTTAAGTACCCATAGTGCCCTGCCGTGGGAGCATCGTGACAGCGTTGTAAAACTTCTTTTCTTAGACTTTTGGGTACATAGAAGCGATTTCCCCAAAGCCATTCCCCTTGATCGGATTGTTGCAGTTTGTCTTTGGGCACGGTCCCCCCCTCCTTTTCCATTTCAGCTTTCAGTTTTTGTCTCCACCCCTGATCGGGTTGAGGGGGTTGGGTTGTGCAGCTGCGTGTGGTCACCACGCCCCCTAATTGCGTAGGCGAAAAGACTGTGTCAATTGTCTCCTCCCTTTTGCTTTTGTGTTGGGGCATACGTGATAGAGCGTCGGCCAAAAAGTTAGTTTTGCCTGGCAGAAAATTTAATGTGAAATTGAACTTGGAGAAGTATTCCGCCCACCTCAGTTGCTTGGCGTTTAGTCTACGGGGGCTGCGTAGGGCCTCTAAATTTTTATGGTCCGTCCAAACCTCGAAAGGATGATGGGCTCCTTCTAACCAATGTCTCCATGTTGTGAGAGCAGCTTTTACAGCGAAGGCCTCCTTTTCCCAAACATTCCAATTCCTTTCCGCGTCTGAAAACTTTCTGGAAAGGAAGGCGCAGGGTTTGAGCTTCCCGTCCTCCCCCCGCTGCAGCAGTACGCCCCCAATTGCAGTGTCGCTGGCGTCGACCTGCACTATGAAGGGGCGGTTTTCATCGGGGTGTTGTAGAACAGGTTCCGAAACAAACTGCGTTTTAAGGTGATCGAATGCTATTTGGCATTCTGGCGTCCAAGACAATCTTGCACTTGGTTTTTTGGCTTGGTCCCCCTTGTCTTTGGTTTTTAACAGTTCAGTTAGGGGGAGTGTAATTTGAGCAAAATTCGCAATGAATTCTCTATAAAAGTTGGCAAAGCCCAAAAAGGATTGTAGTTCTTTGCGGGTCGCCGGGGTTTGCCAATTTTGTACTGCTTGTATTTTGCCTGGATCCATTTTCAAGCCCTCTTGGGAAATGCAGTAGCCTAAGTAAGTGAGTTCTGTTTTGTGGAACTCACATTTAGAGAGCTTAATGGGCAGTTTGTTATTCATGAGAGTGGTTAAGACCCTTTTTACAAGGTCCACGTGTTCCTCTTCAGTATCCGAATAGATTAAAACATCATCTAAGTACACCACAACGCCTTTGTATAGGAATTCATGCAGTACTTCGTTGATCATGGACATGAAAACCGAGGGGGCCCCAGCCAGGCCAAATGGCATAACCAGCTATTCATACTGGCCGAGGGGCGTGTTAAAAGCGGTTTTCCATTCATCCCACGCTCTGATACGAACATGGAAGTAAGCGTCTTTTAAATCTAATTTCGTAAAGACCTTACCTTGAGCCACGACATTGAGTAGATCTCTGATGAGCGGGATGGGGTAGGCGTTGCTGGAAGAGACAGCGTTAAGTCCCCGAAAATCTGTGCACAGTCTTAAGCCCCCGTTCTTCTTTTTGACGAAAAGGACTGGCGCGGCATGGGGGCTGTTAGCAGGTCGAATGAATCCTCTTTGAAGATTGAGGTCAATGAACTTGCGGAGCTCTTCCCTTTCGTTAGGACTCATGGGATATAGACGGCCTTTGGGCAGCGAGGCGCCCGGTAAGATTTCCACGGCACAGTCTGTCCTCCTATGAGGAGGTAACGTATTAGCTTCTTCCTCTGTGAAGGCTTGGGTGTACGCTCTGTATTGCTTGGGTATTTGGTTGATTTCTTCCTGGGTGAGGAGAGCAGGCTCAGTGATAGTAGGGTTGTTACCCCAATTTTGGTTCCAACGATGATTTTTGCAAGACTCATGGGTGAACGTGATGCTTCCCTCTGCCCAGTTGATGTAGGGGTTGTGATCGCACAACCACCGGCTTCCCAGGATCAAGGGGTATTTGGCAGTGGCACTAATAACGAATGATCTTACTTCCCAATGCTGTCCCATGCCTGTTATGACCGGAGTGGTTTCAGTGGTGACAGGATTCATGTTAGTGCCATCCATTTGCTCAAAAATGACAGGTATTTCCAATTCTTTCACAGGAAGTACTAGCCCATTTACTAGGGCTGGTGCAATAATGTCTCTGGAGCAGCCCGAGTCTATTAGGGCTTGCACGCGGATGTGCATTTTCTTGTCAGGATTCACCAAAGTTACTGGTATGAAGAGTATGGACCCGTGAGGTCGGTTCGAAGCCGGAACTGACTGAGGTTTGATCTGCCGTTTGGGTCCTTTTACGACAGATCCATTTCGTTTCCCGAGGAGGGACTCTCTGGATTCTCCCCCCTCCCGTTAGGGCTGTTGGATCATATTCCATAACTTCTTCCAGTTCTAATCCTCTTTCGGAAGGGTTTCTCCGAGAAGCTCCTCTACCTCTCACTGTTCTGGGAGCTGGAGTAGGGCGCGGTGGCGCCGGGTAGGCTGCGGGGGCTGGGCGTCTTAGTTGGAGCAGAGGTCTTTGCACAGGCCGATATGGGCATTGCGCCGCAAAATGACCACTTTGGCCACACTACAGACACAACCCTTGTTGCCATCTAGCATCTCTTGCTCCACGAGTAGCATATCCAGCCCCCCGGCTTCCTCGGACGAGAGTAGAGGAGCGTCTTTGGCCCGTGGGTTGTTGGTGTTGTTCCACCAAACGAACTTCTAGTAAGCGATTTTCTACTTCGCAAGTTAATTGGATCCAACCTAACAGCGTAGGAGGATTATCTAGCATGAGAGCTCTGTCCAACAATTTAGGGTTTAAACCCTGTTTGAATAAAATGATTTTGGTGGATTCTTCGCACCTTGGGCATTTGGCAGCGAGCTGTCGGAATTTTGTGGCATAGTCTCTAGCCGACATGCTGCCTTGCCTAATAGCCTGCAATTCAGTTCGGGCTCTAGTTTCTTCCAGGGGGTCCTCATATTGGGCTCGAAGTGCATCCACTAGCCCTTGAAGTGTGTCCAACTCAGGGGCCCCAATCTCATAAAGTCCTACATACCAGTCAGCTGCTTTGCCTTGGAGACGTGATCCCAGGTGCTCAATTTGACTAACTTCACTCCCGAATAGATGTCCCCATCGATTGAAAAATTGTACTACTTGAACAAGGAAGAATCCCAATTTGGAAGGATCTCCATCGAATGTAGCATCCAGCTTGACCCAACCCATGGGAACATCTTGCCTGGGGGCTGGTGCTGGCATTGGGTAGACATCGAGCGGGGCGAGTTGTAAAGGAGGCTGTCGCGGTGTTGGTGGTAGCTGCGGCGGAGGCTGCTGAGGGTAAGGTTGAAGTTGCTGCGGTGGGGGCGCTCCCGGAATCGGCTGGGGAGGTCCTCTAGGTGCAGGTTGTAGCGGCGCTGGCCGTAAAGGAGCCGGCCGCCCCTGCGGTGGGCCTCGAGGCGCTGGTACAAGAGGAGCGGGAGTCGGCCCTTGGGGTGCCGGCCGCAACGGAGATGGGTGAGGAGAGATGGGTTGGAGAGGAGCCGTAGCCCCCCGCGGCCCCGGCGTTTGATGAGGCCTGCCCGTCCCGGGGATGACTCGTGGTGTAGTTCCTCTCGGGAGGCTTGGAGGCTGGTTCGCTTGGGTCGTGGGTGGAGGCACTATAGGGGAAGCAGGCTCCAGCGGTTGTCCTGGTTCCCCTCCTCCTCCTCCGATCCCACTGCCCACGGGAGTGATTGGACGATCGGGGCAGGGGTCTTCTGGACTCGGTTCTCCACCTCCCCCACCGGCTCCGTCGTCATCTGGTATAACCGGTTGTTCAGGACGGGGTTCTCCTGGACACGGGTCTTCTGGGCAGGGTCCTTCCCCGGTGACAGAATCCGCATCCCCCGTTTCTGGTGGCTGTTGCGGCCACGGTTGGTTAGGGCCCTCCGGATGGGGCAGAAGACCTTGCAGGTTAGACAAACTTTGGCTGATGTCAGGTAAACCAGCGGGCGGTTCACGGCTTCCCGTCCCCCGCCACGAGTACGGAAAGCAGGTGGACAGCGTGTGCTAAACTTTCTTCCATGCTTGCTAGTCTGGTCTCCAATACTTGCACTCTATCCGGGGTTTCCTCCTCCTGTTCTGTGTACCCCATAGCCCCAGTAGTCTGCGAGGTCTGCACAGTTTCGGCCTGAGGTCTCGTGGTTTCCGTCTGTTGCCACGGCAAGGGTGCTTCTACTCCTTGTTCTTCTTGAGATCTCGCGGCTAAAATCCCTTTTGTCAGACCAGTGATTGCCGATATTCCTGAGTCAATTGCAATCGTTCGGCTTTGAAGCTGCACCCATTGGTGTTCACTTACTTCTTGTTGCCCCGACCACGGGGTGACTTCCGAATAATCCCAGCTCAGGGCGCCATGGCGGGATGTCTCCCATTCCGTTTGTTCGGTCGTCCTGTTCCAGTACAGCCACGGTCGGCTGCTGGCATGCTCAGGTATAGATTCCAAACTGCACCAGCTATCCAGCTGTGTTTGCGTGAACATCGTACTGGCCCTCCATTCCCTCGTCTCCCTTGGTCTTGTGCCCCACTGCGTCGGAGTGGGAAAGGAGAACAGTGGTTCGGCCGTAGCCCTAGGCCAAGTATCAGCACTGCTGGGAGCGAGGGTATAAAGCGTTGTAACCGAGGAGCTGTTTCCTCGCGGTACAGGTTCTTGAGGTTCCAAACCTTGAGAGCCGGGAGAGGCATACGGGTCAAACAAGGGATCCCTGACTGGGACAGCTTTGGAGTCCGTCTGATCCGGCTTAGGCATTGGAAAAGTTGATTGGTAACAAAATGTCAGAACTGTGGCTAGATAATGTCCTTACTCCAGACTACCTTCTGCAATTAGACAACAGTCCATTGTTTCCAAAAGGTTTTTACTGAAGAATTAGTTCATTATAGTCCACTAGCCTGAATACAATATTCAGGATGGTACATATGCATTGTTACCAATGATAGGCAAAGCATGAGGTACAAAGTAACAGATCACAGCAGGCCCAACCTCCCCCCACAGTTCTCAAAACAACCCCTTTGAAGTTAGGAAAGCGAAAGTTCTTCAAGGCCGGTTCATGGTGGAACATCGGTAGCCAAAACAATCCTTTTCTGTGAGATAGCTGCCTGGGAACCTTGGCACCTGTGAAGAGAGCACTTAAACACTGAAAGGATTAAAAATGGAGTCGGTTAAGCAAAGGCATACAAGAAAGCATTCTGGACCTGACAGTTATCACACCAGAAGTGTACAGTGTGATTAGCCAGTTCCCGACCCCAGAGGTGCACTGCCACCAAAATGGGGAAGAATTCTAAAAAAGTCAGGTCCCGCACCAGTGAGTCCAGCCGCCAATCCGGCGGCCATTGCTCGGCGCACCAATGCCTCCGGAAATAAACTCCGAAGCCAGTGGATCCAGAAGCGTCCGACATCACCTGCAGTTCCGCTTCTAACAACAATTCTTCCCACCACAGGGTAACCCCATTAAAGTCGGCAAGGAAGCTCTCCCAAACAGCCATATCTTCTCGCATGCCCTTGGTCATCCTCAGCCGGTGATGCGGGGCCCGCAGCTGGGACATAGCATCACACAACCTGCACAAAAAAGGGTGCCCCGGCGCCACCGCCTTGCAAGCAAAATTAAGATAACCTACCAGCTGTTGAAGGTCAGTGAGGGACACTTTATACTGACCTCTGAAGTTCCTAACCCGCTCCTTGATCACCTCCAGCTTGTCTGCCGGCAAGCGCAGGGACTGCCGGACAGTGTCCAGCTCAATCCCCAGAAAAGTAAGCACCCTGGCAGGCCCTTCAGTCTTCTCCTGCGCAAGTGGGACCCCAAGCTGCTCAGCTAGCGCCATGAAGGCAGCCATGAGCCTGGCGCACTGTCCAGACCCCGCCCGCCCAACAAAAAGGAAATCATCTAAATAGTGGGCGGTATCACGGCAGGCCGCCCGCCGCCGAACCTCCCACTCGAGAAAAGTACTAAAGCACTCAAAAGTGGCGCAAGAAATGGAACAGCCCATCGGCAGGGCCCTATCCATATAATACCTGCCCCTGAATGAGAATCCCAGAAGCTCAAAATCATCGGGGTGGACCGGCAGAAGACAAAAGGCAGACTTAATGTCGCATTTCGCCATCTCTGCCCCAACCCCGCACCCGCGTACCACCCTGACCGCTTGGTCAAACGTGGTGTACTTTACTGAGCATAAGTGCTCTGGTATGGCGTCATTCACAGACTCCCCCCTAGGGTACGACAAGTGATGAATAAGGCGAAACTCACCAGCCTCCTTCTTCGGCACTATCCCGAGCGGGGAAACCCTGAAATTCGGGGTAGGAGGGGCCATAAATGGCCCCACCACCCGGCCCTCAGCACATTCTTTATCAATCTTCCTTTGCACAATGTCCTCCTTTCCCACAATTGAACGTAAATTATCCGCCAAAAACGGAGAACGGGTACCTAACGCCGGTATCCTAAAACCTTCCTTAAAACCCTGCAACAAATAAGCTGCATCACCCCTTTTGGGATAGCCAGCCAACAGCTGCCTAAGGACCCTCAGTTTTACTGGGCCGGGGCCCTTTACCAGCAGGGTGCTGCCCCCCGGCACCACCTCCTCCAGACTTCTTACCGCTCCAACCTTGCTTGGTCCGATTACAGGAGTTGTAAGGGTGGGCCCCTCCGCAGGAGGGGCACTCATGCCGGAACCGACAAGGTTTCCTAGCGCACGAGCCTTTATATGCAAACTCCCAGCACAATAGCTGGGGTTGAACTGGCTGGCCCGCTGCACTGCGGGCGCTGGGGGTCTGAGAAGATCGGTAAACCACGTGCCCACTATCTGATCTATCGGCCGTGTTTGGCTTGGCTGGAGACATAAGATGTAGCCACAGTTCCTGATGAACCCTATCCCAAGGAATGCTCGGGTTCATGGCCGCTCGCATACGAAACTCCTCGTCGTACTGCATCCACGCAGCACCCAAGAAGCCTGTATATGCCTTAAACACAATATCAAGATACTGAAACATCTGTACGGCACGATTGGGCTGCGCCCTGGCAATGACCCCAGCATAAATCAAAAAGCCAGGCAACCAATTATTCCAGGTCCTATCCACGCACCGCCGTTTAAGGCGCTCCTTATCCCTGTCATCCAACTCCTCTTTATCTTTTTTTTCCAGCTCCCGAAAAAGCAGAGAAAAAAGATCTACATATTCTCCTTTTAAAATTTTATCTTTAGTAGCTTGGGTCAAATGATCGCCCAAGGGTAAGGCAGTTTCACCAAAAGGCAAGGCATTAAATGGCACCTGGCCATAAGCCATAGCAGGGTGGGGGAAAAAACCCCAAGGCCCCCCTGCAAACCCAGCCCAACTTGCCGGGACCCCTGTCACGCCACTCACACTGCTACCGCCCCATGTTGAACCTAGTGGAGCAAGCTGATGGGATGAAAACCCAAACCCTGGCCCTGACCATGCCACCTGGCCTCCTCCTGTGGACTTTCCAGACAAGGAAACATATGCCCCTTGAGACACTGATGGAACCATACCCGCTGCAGTCTGCCCCCATGGCCCCCAAGGCCATGTGGGTGGACACTGTGGTGCATTGTTCTTACCCCCAACGTCCGGAGGCTCCACTGCCACTGCTACAGGAGATGAGTCGTCATGCCATTCCTGCTCCAAATCAACCACTGCTTCTTGCTGTTCCAAGGTGCCAACGCCCGTCGCGCTGTTGCTTCCCCCAGCTGCTTGCCCGGCTGCACCTTCTAAAAGAGACAATCGACGCAAAATGTCCCTATTAGTAGCATTCCTGGCAGCACCCCGAACAGGCCGTAGCACACCAGATACCCGTGGCGCCGCCCCTGGGGCTCCTTGCACTTGTTCCAAAGCCACCAACCTTTTAATTATGTCCCTCTGATCAATGGTGTCATCCTCATCCCCTGACTCAGTATGATGAGGACGCTTAGCAGCCTCTTTGCGAGCAGGCTGTTTCCCCTTAGAGGCTCCCTTACCCTTTTTAGGAGGCATCTTAATGCACTTTATCCAAAGGAAGGGCCCCAGATGCTGCACAAAATGGCCGCCCCCCAAACCAATTTACAAAATGGCTGCCTCAACTCAGCACAGCACATGTGCCTGTGCAGCGTGCACCAATATCCTGCCTCCACACACAGTGCCCAACAGGGGTCTAGCCTCAATGAATGCCCCCCCTGGGCCCTCTGAAGCCTAAGGATGACCTTGCTGCTAAGCCCCCAGAGCACCTTATTAACTTGCTAGCCCAATATTCTGAGACTCCAGACCGCAGAGAAAATCCCTTCCGCTGGGGCAGCAATAAAGCCCTGACACCCCCAAGGTCCCGGCCAAGGATAAAAGGGGAGGGAAAGTCCAGCCGCAGCCCGCCTTCCCCTGGGCCCGTGCACTAACCGCTCACCCTCACTACCCTATAACAAGGGAGGCTTCCTTGTGGGCAATAACCCCCCACCCCTCGAAAGCCTCCCAAACCGGCAGCCGCACCGCCGCGGGAAGCCTTTCCTGCCGGTGCTAAAGACGCCGCCGGAGCCACGGCGGAACCGCGAGCGCCCCTGCGCCGGCCAGCAACCGCTTGCTGCCTCGTCGCCGCAAAAGGTTCCTCGCCGCTGCCGCCGCCGCCGAAAACCCTTCAGGCCGCCGCCGTCCTGCCGCTCCTGAGGCCCTGCAGCGGCCGAAAAGCCTCCTCTCGGCCCAGCAGCTCCGTCGCTCGGACTGGTGTGCACCCTCCGAGCGACGAAGGCAACTGCGGCTGGGCCAGGGCAGAGCAGCCTCAACGGCTCCAGCTCTGCCCCGCCCAGCCTGCCCTAACATGGAAGGAGGGCGAAGCTGGTGCAGCCTCCCTCCTTCCAGTGAGGCAATTTTCGGCACCTGGCCGGAGCTGCTTTGCAGCCAGCCAGGTAGGTGCCGCATACTCCATGGCTTCACCTGCTGGGCCCCAGTGGGGGCTATGGCACCACTGCACTGAGAGCCATAGTACCCAGAGCCCTGGTGCCACCATGAGGTGGGTCACCACAATTACTATACTTATTCTGGAGTCAGGTTATCTCAGTCGCAACTGCAACCTAACAAGAAATTGTATAACCCCAAATGGCAGATGCCCCCAAATGATCTCCCTTTCAATAGTGATCATAATTTATCATTTTTCTAAACTGTTTACTGTGCCATCCTTATAGCCCTTCATGGCCTATTATTACACAGACACCAAACTAAATCAATTCTAATGTAGACGTTTGAATGACTGGTAGCTTCCGCAATGATGAAAGGACATAGTCCCTCAAATACATTTCAACTAGATACTGTGTCACTAGATACTGTGGTTCTCTCTACCCTGTAAAATGGAAAGGGAAAAAAAAGCAAAGTAGGTAGAAGAGCCTCAGGATGCAATATTCAGAATGAGGATGCAATAAGCACCCTCATCCCCTTTGCAGATACAAGGCTTTAATTGTATTGTAGTTCTGCCTGAGTAATGTAGACAATAGGTTGCATTATTACTTTTAATAGAGACTGTGTTTAATTGTATTAAACACAATTATATTGTAGTTCTGCCTGAGCAACACAGACAATGGAATTCGTTATTACATTTAACAGAAAATGTATTTAATTTTCTAGTAAGTAATCTCATTGAAATTGAAAATGGGCTACTGTTTTTTTTTTTTTTTGCAAAACCAAATTGCCCTTGGCTTTTTTTGCAAAATAGAGTTGTCTCCTGTTCAATTCAATCCTCTTCCTTTTAAAGAAAACTATGATGGGAAAAAAATGTTTTTAATTTTTAAAAGAAACTAACCTCAATATTGTTAGTAGCTGATTGTGATGTTTCCTGTTACATGGCAAGCCAGTAATATATGTGCATATGTAGAAAATACAATACTGATTGTGATTAACCAATAGACTCAGTATAAGGCAGTTTCATATGTTATTGTGTTCATCTGGAGCACTTAGGCTAAAGAAACTAGTGCTCTGCTTCTCCTCTGGCCTAGCAAGAAGCTGTGTCCTTCCCATCCAAAAACGGGAAATTAACGTTAAGGATTAGGCATTATCGTAGATGCTTTAAGATAGTTTCTCAGCTTTGTGTACTTTGAGCCAAATTCATTCCCTAAGTCCAGCTGTAACCTTTGAATCAATTTACATGATAGTTCGGTGATGGAATCTACCACTGCAATTGATGGAGAACTCCAAATAGATACAAAACTTGGTTTTGCATCTTGTATTGTAGCTTTACTGGCATTATTACAGAAGCTTGACAATTTATCATTCTTTATGAAGTAAAATTATACAGCTGGCTGAACCATAATTCAGCCATTCATGGAGATGAACCATTGCATGCAGGGAGTATTGTCTAGTTGAAACAGAAGAACTGGGAAACCTCTGAGTTCTGCGCATGCTTGGAAGGTACAGAAACAAAATATAGTTATATCCTATATATTAAGAAGTAAGGTTGTTCTGGTCATAGAGAAAGCTTATAATTTCTTGTCTGGACAGACAATTAGCATTCCTATTCAGTTTTATCATTTCTGGCACACTTGACAGACATATGCATGTAATTCTGGAGAACCTTTAATATACGGTGGTGTGATTGACAGGATTGGTTCTAGCTCCACCTCTCCCAGGGAACAGCCAACAAGAGCTGGTGGAATGCTGGGTGAGTGACAGTTGGAACTTAAGAGGGTTAGAGAGAGGGGGAGGCTGCTCAGGAGAAGCAGAAGAGAAATAGCTGGCTGTTGATACCTGCTCTGATACATTATAAGTATTCCCTGAAGAAGAGAGCTCTGACTGTTGAAACTTTACACTCTAAAAAACTTGTTGGTCTCTAAGATGTCACTGTACTCAAATTCTGCTGTTTCATTGTAGACCAACATAGCTACCTACATAAAACTAACCACAAAAGATATATGTGTTTTAAAAATATTCTCTACAGTGCTCTATTTTGTAAATAAAAGTTATTCTTGTTTCTGGTTTAACCCGAGCTGTTTTGAAGTTGTTGGCTGAGGGGAAATAAACACAAAACTTGAACACTCTTATCATGACAAATGGGCCAGATTTAATTGAATGATGGCAGTGTTGAGGGAAAGCAAATACTAAACTCCCTTCCCCCAACTGCCCTGGGCAGTAGCTGGGTGACGGGAAGTAAATGCAAGGAACTGGCTGCCTGTCTGGTGGAGCCTCTGGGAAGAGGAGAGAGGGGACCCTATGTGGATTTGGGTAAAGGCTCTCTATCTGATAGAGGTTAGACAGAAGATGTATTATGGCTGCCCTTTGCCTGTGAAGCTCCACCTGTATAGGTTTATGATAGGTGGCAGTATATAAGCGGAGGAAATCACATATGGTAAAGAAATACTTCTCAAATTAAAGGACAGTCAAAACAGAGAAGCTCTTATAACTAAAGGAGAGTATTACCTGTCATCTTGCAACAGCTGAAATTACAAAAGTCACACTTAGGAATAAAATCAAAAAGAGTCCAGTAGCACCTTTAAGACTAACCAATTTTATTGTAGCATAAGCTTTCGAGAATCAAGCTCTCTTCGTCAGATGCCTGATCAGGCATCTGACGAAGAGAGCTTGATTCTCGAAAGCTTATGCTACAATAAAATTGGTTAGTCTTAAAGGTGCTACTGGACTCTTTTTGATTTTGCTACTACAGACTAACACGGCTAACTCCTCTGGACACTTAGGAATGTATCCATATGACTTCTTCAGTTACTGACTTTACATTTTATTCTTTATTTTATTTTACAAAATTTGTACCCCACTTTCTGCCATCTTAAAGGTCATGAAGGCAGCTAACAAATTAAAATATGCATAATAAAATCACATCTTAAAAACCATAAAAATAATATCATTAAAACCAGAGTTAAAATACACATAAAAATGTAAAAACAACAATTAAGATATTGAGCCGGAAGGAGGAATCATTAAGCAAACACCAAAAAAAAATTCTTTACCTGCTCTCAAAAGATGGCAATAGAAGGGGACAGACATATCCTCCTGTGGAGGGAATTCCAGAGGTTTGATACCAGTAATGAGAAGGCCCTCTCATGAGTTGCCACCCATCTAATCTCAGAAGGAAGAGGCACCCAGAGCAAGGCCTCTGAAAATGACCAAAGTGGTGGGGCAGGTTCATAAGAAAGTAGGTGATCCTACAAGTATGTTGGTACCAAACCATATAGAGCTTCGACGGTCAACACCGGCACCTTGAATTGTTCCCAGAAACAGATTAGGACCCAGCATAGATGGGCCAAGACTGGAGTGAGGTGGTCCCTATGGTCCACTCCCGTCAACATCTTGGCTGCGGCATTTTGTACCAGTTAAAGTTTCTGAACATTTCTCGAGGGTATCCCTATGTAGAATGCATTGCAGTAATCTAATCTAGATGCAACCAGGGCATACACCACAGAACTCAGATCTTTTCTACCAAGGAGGGGCCACAGCTGGTAAAAGGCATTCCTGGCCACAGCTGTCACCTGTTTATCCAGCAGTATGCCTAGGTCCAAGAGCACCCTCAAACTCCAGACCTGTTCCTTCAAGGGGTGGGCAACCCCTTCTATAATGGGTGACACTGTAAATCCCAGGTGAGACCTTCCACCTACCAGTAGCACTTCCATCTTGTTGGGATTAAGCTTCTGCTTATTGACCTGCATCCACCCCAAAATTGCCTGCAGGAACCAGTTCAGGGTTTCTACAGCCTCCTTGGGATCAGCTGGAAGAGCAACATAGAGCTGAGTGTCATCCACATACTGGTGACAACCCAGCCCAAATCTCCAGATGACCTCATTCAGTGGTTTCATGGAGACGATTAATAGCATAGGGAACAAGATGGAACCTTGTTGAGTAGGGTCTGAGTATCCCAGCACTATCTTCTGGCAGTAGCCCAGCACTACCTTTTAAAACCTACCCTTGAGGTAGGACCAGAGCCACACTACGGTACCTCCCAATCCCAGCTCAGAAAAGTGGACCAGAAGAATACCATTATCAATGGTACTGAAAGATGCTGAGAGGTCCAGAAGAATCAACAGAATAGCACTCCATCTGTCCATTTCCCGATCTCCCGGAGCAGGTCATCCACCAGGATGACCAAGGCCTATAACTAGGCCTAAAAACAGTTTGATCTAAACAGTTTGATCTAAACAATGTACACTTCTTTGCAATATCCAAAATAGAAATGTTGGACTTCCTGGCTTCTATCCACCCCTGTATATCTGGTGAAACATTCAAGCTTTCTTTGAGCCCAGAATGAGATGCAAACATTCTGTGCAAAGGGTAGAAACAGAAAGCTAGCAAGACTTGTGTTTTCTATTCATTCATTCTGAAATGGCCAATGCTCTTAAGCCTCAGTTCTTAATTGGGGTCCTGACTAGAGATGGGCACGAACAGCAATATGAACAAAAAAACCCCACGAACAGCCCAATCTGCTGTTCATGAACAAGCTGTTTGTGAGGCCCCATTCTAAATGAACAGGTGGTCGTTGCAAGTCTCATGCATTGCTGTTCCTTGCTGTTCATCAAGCCAGACAGTCTGGCACCTGCAATCAATTCCCTTGGCAACTTAGGCAGGGATTGTCTGAACTCTGTCTGAACTCCTGCTGTTGCCCTGGAAACCCCAATCTAAGCCCAATTTAGCTTGATAGGCAGATCTTCCTTTCAAGTGTGGAGCTCCACATTTGTTACAACAAGGGAGCAAAGACCAAGAGAGAGGGTGGTTCCCAGCTCTGACTTTGCAGACAGTGAGGGAGAGAGAGTTGCTGTTGGTATTTTGAGAGAGAGACAGGGAGAGTGCATTGGAGCTTGAATTTTCTTTGTGTGTGGTGGGAGAGGGTTCTACCCCTTCAAATTGCAGGGCTGCTGCCAGGCTCTGGGCCAAGCTATTATTTATTATTGGTACCTTTCCTGCTGCATGCTCATATCAAGTTTCTGGGAGTGGTGCAGTAGGGATCTTGACTTGAGTGATGGCTGGAGGAGAGCCTGCTGGCCCCCATGAACAGCCAACCACAAACATGTTCATGAACAAGGCCATGTTCATGGTTGTTTGTGAGTCCCTGTTCGTAGATGGCAATGAACAACGAACATCATGTTCGGGTTTTTTTTCTGTTCATGCCCATCTCTAGTACTAACCATCTGCTCATATGTAGGGTAATAGGGTGCTCCCAGTCATAGCCCCTTATGCCTGATCATGAAACAAAGCAGCACATCACCTTATCATAAAAGTTATATTTGGCTACTGCAAATCAGCAAAGCATGTAATTAGTAAGTAGTCTAGCAGTCTTTAAGCCTTCTGTCTTCAGAAAACTCTTCCCCATCAACTTTGATAGGAAGTCCCTGGTGTTTTGCAGAAAAATCTGGACCTTGTCTGAACACTTGCTCAATGCACATGTTTTGTTTTGTCTCACCATAAGCATAGATGAATTGAGAAAGCATTTATAGAAGCACTCAACCTTACAAGTGTGCATTACAGGAGAAGATAATTAGTGGTGGGCAGTGTGTCATTAAAGAAAACATTTCCATCCTAACCCTTTAATGAATTCCCTGTGTTCCTGGGCCAGAACAGTTTGAAAACTACCATAGCAGGTCAATGCTGAGCTACAGCTACAAAATAAGTTCTTGGTATCACAAATGCTCTCAAATTTGACCAGTGTGTTCTCTGAGCTCAGGTCAGCAAGGCATGTTTGCCTGAGCTAATTGACCTCTACTCAGGGGAAATTATGAATGTTTTAACCACAGTCCTTAAAGACTCTTCTAATGAAACATAACAGAACATGTTACATTTTTTATTTGATAGAAGGGGGGGGGTTAAAGCCATGGTTTGTAACAGTAAGTGGATCCCATTTGTATTTCCACTTTCCAATTTTTTAGACTAGCTGCTATTAAATGATGCCAGTTATTCAGTCCATTTGTTTTCCATTTTATCTGTTGTAGGGAGTCTCCCATGGTGTTTTCTTGTGGTAGGTTTTTGTTTCTTTTTATTTCACTGCATTTTATGCATTTTTTAAATAGTGCCTTCTCAGCTCCAAAATTAATTCTTGGTTTGTCACACACTACAGAATTTATTACTCATAAAATGTTTGTTTCAAAACTAATCTTTATTTTGAAAACTCTAATTTTAAAAAAACCCTTAGAATGCAGTTTCCTGCCAAGTCAATACCACTCTCAAATTCAAGCAAACATTGCATGAAGCAGCAAATTACTTGATAGGATTTCTTCTGTATAAGTTAACATAAGGTTGAGCCAAGTAAGTGTCCACAGCTTTCCTGTATTTGTAGGCATCAAAATATAAGCTATTGCTATGGGCACCTGCATGGTTTTATTTTATGCCAGTTCATTTATGGGCAAACTTAAAGAAGTTATACTTAAAGAGCCTCTGGTGATGATACATTGATGACACCTTTATTATCTAGTCCAGTGGCACAACATGAACATTTTAATTACTATCAATATATTTGATTCTCACATAGCAAAATCTGTAGATACTTAAATCCAGATAGTACAGCTAGAGATGGGCATGAACTGCATTACAAACTTCAAAAACCCACGAAATTGGTGAGCACGCAATTGCGATCTGGTGGTTTGTGATTGTCCTCGTCTAACGAACCAGCATTTGGAAGAAACCTGGTTTGGTGCGTTCGGCTGCAGTTCGGGAAGCCAGACAGTCAGGCGCCAGCAATCAATTCCCCTGGAAACAGAGCCAGGGGAATGCCTGAAATCTGTCTGCGCTCCTTCTGTCACCCTGGAAACCTGAATGGAAGCCCAGCTTACCTTGATCAGCAGCTCTTCCTTCCAACCACGGAGCTGCAAAGCGGTTACAAGTTGGGAGAAGAGACCCAGGGGAGGGAGGGGGAAGGGGGTGTTCTGTAGCCATGGGCACTCCAATCTCATCCCTGCAAACCCTGATAGGCAGCTCTGATCGCCAAACACAGACCTCCTGCATTGCTCAATGGAAGAGGCTACAGGGGCTACCAGGGAAAAGAAAGAGGAAATAGTGGGGAAGGGAAAATGAGATGCCCTCCCACAAGTCCTTGTAGATCCCCCATTTGGATTAACTCTATGCATTAAACACATTATTCTCTACTTTCCAGTGAGCAGAAATCATTATATACATCCTATTTTTGAATGGGACACAAAGCTCTTATTGACCAAGAGCTAGAGTCATGTGCACCCCACCTAACAAAGTGTGGATTTTGGAAAGAATATTAATGCCAGTTCCACCTCACTAGAACAGGAATTTTTGGACTTCTTTCATATTGATTGGGAAGGGGATCTTTTTTTTACCTGCTCCATATTGTTCATTTGGTTCAGATAGATTGAAATTAGGCCATATTTAAAGGTTATTTATTTATTTATTTTTATTACTTTCAATTTTTATTCCGCCCTCCGTGCACAGACAGGCTCAGGGTGGATTACATCAAGAAAAAATATTCCTATAAAACTTTACATCTTAAAACTATTTTAAAAAATAACAGCAGTGCATCAGTACAATGTAAGATTTAAAATATACAAGATAGCAGCATTCAGTGAAATGGAGGCAATCAAATTGCCACTTAAAATGTCATTTAAAAACTGGATGGTGGATGCCTCTGGGTGGGAGGGATCCAATCTTCCAATCTCCTCCTCTATCTAGTTGGTGAGAACATTGTGGGTTGCTACATTTGGCAAGCATCTTGAAGCACCTATGGCTGAAGGGCCCTTCGTAATCCAGCCAGTCATTCGCTGGAATAGTTGGGTGAGTTGGAAAAAGACACTTTTGGTTCTGAGCAGTTGCTTGAGTGGCAGATGGATGGAGGGGATGATTTAACCTCCCTCGCACAGGTTGGATGGTCAGGCTGGGATAAACAAAACTAGCTGTACTTAAAATTGATGATACTTTATTGACACTTTAATCCTAGATTACCCAAGAATAATTATGGCTCCATGAAAAACATTGATCTTATGCATAGAGGAGCACTAGCAGCAGAGAAACTGAGTGTCACAGCAGAGGAAACCCTCCACAGCAGCAAGGGTAGAGCTCAGGAGGAATTATATCATCCAAGTGCATCATATATAGGTTTGACTTTCAGAACTGCATTTACCTACAACAAAAATCCAAATTATCTAAGAACTCACAAACTTTAAAAGCACTTTCATATTGGAGGATATCCTTCTCATATTATTGACCATAACATCTATTGGGCATCTGTCCTAAATTAGTTTAGACAATGTTTCTCCTGCAAAGAAAAGGAAGGTACTAGGTAGACTCTCACCCATCTCAACCTATTGTATTACAATTTGTCAGAACTATCCTTTCAAAGTTAATTCACAATTTCTCAAAAAAGCCATTACTTTCATTATGTTATCTGAATTGGTCTCCTTGCAGGTAACAGAGAGTGAGAGAATTAGCAGCAAAGAAGATGGATATGTGAGAGATAGTAACTATGGGATCTTTTGTGCCAATGTCTACAAGGATCCCTACCTCTAGAGAACCCTTTCAATAAGCAAACAGATATTCAATCAAAAAGGGTTTTTTATTTAAAATACTACAGATCAATTGCACACAAAGCACCCTGCACACACAGAGAACTAACTAGAAAAAACAGGGAGGAAAGATGGAGAGAGATGTAGAGTTGGATTTATAGTTACCAGGTCCAGAAGATTGAGGGTGTCCAAGGGAGAGCAGCTTCAGTGACCAATACTTCATGGCAAGAGGGAGAAGTGCTCAGACATGCCATCTGAGTGGAAGGTCCAGAACACATGTCCAGGGTCAGAGGCTCAGCCCCCAGACTTGCCAGGAGAAAAGGATGGGAGATGGCCAGGAGACAGCAGCGCTGCTGCCCAAGCCAGCATCCTGGCCACAGACCCAGAGAGCACAGGGGAGGTTGCTCAGCCCCAGCCAGCAGGGAGTGAAGGGGACATGGAGTTGGTCAGGGCATGCGCTAGGAAATATTAACATGTTGAATAAATGCTGGAAATGTAAAAAACATGAAGGATCATTATATCACATGTGGTGGACTTGTGAGGTAACGAAGCAATACTGGGGAGATATAATTGAAGTAATTAATGAGGTTTTGCAAACCCAAATAAATAAGAACCCAGAATTGCTGCTACTGAACTTGGGAATGGAAGATGTTCCAATGCAGTATAGAACATTGTTATTTTATATGATTACACCAGCAAGACTTTTATATGCGCAGAAATGGAAAGTACAAGAAATACCAACTACAGAAGATTGGATTTACAAATTGCTGTACATGGCTGAGATGGACAAAATGACAAGAAAACTTAAAGATCTTGATCCAGGACAATTTAATGCAGATTGGGAGAAATTGAAACAATATCTAGAAAAAAAATGGGACGTGAAAGGGGAACTGTGGCAGTTCGAGAATTACTGAAATGTAATAGAAGAAGAGAGAAGTGACTTTACCGGGAAAGGGGGAATTTAATTATTAAAATCTAAGCTACCATTGGGGTTATGATAAAATTAAAAATTATAGAGTATGAAATAATAGATGTTTTACTATGGATATATAAGATTAAGCTAGTTAGATATTATTTACAATATATAGCTTAAGTAAAGAGTATATAATGGATATTTGAGTATAACAGTTACCTTATAGACTTAAAGTATGCTTAGAATAAGAAATAGTAAAAGATGGGTGTGTAATAGAATATTAGAGTCTAAGCTAATATCAGAATCAGGATGATTGTGGAAAGTAAAGAGTTAAAGTAAACAGAAAGTAAACGGATACAATGTTATATTTTTAATATCTTGATTGCTAATATATATTATTATGCTAGCATTATCTTATGTAGAATATATGGTTTAACTGAGGTATTTAAAGGGAAACTTCTATTATAGAGATATTCCTAGTAGCGATTTAACAAGCTTAGAGAAAAGAGTATTAAGTGTGTTTAATAGAATATATGAGATACTAAGTAATTAAGTAATAAGATAGACTAAGGGTTGGAAAACTGTTGGAAGTCAACTAAAAAGGGGGGAGGAAAGGGAGGGGGTTAGAAATAGACTTACAAGGGGGTAATGTATGTGTTGAATGATATTATAATCTAATCCAATAAAAAAAGTTATTAAAAAAAAAAAAGAGTTGGTCAGCGCAGCCAGCCAGGAGCGCACGGCCAGAACCCAGGAGGCCAGTCTGGCACCTTGTGAGCAGAGAAGGAGACGGCCAAGCCATATTACTTGGAAAGGTTCTGCTAGCCCCGTCCTGCAAAAAAGGATGAGAGAGCAGGAAGGGACTGGAATGAGAGGAGGAACATCTGTCAGCTTCCCCAGCTGGACAGCATCAAGCCCCACCCTGCCAGAAAAGTTAGGAGAGTAGGGAGGGACTAGAAGGAAAGGAGAAATACCCAGCTCGAGGGCATCACAAGCAGTTCTCCCAGGGCTGGGAAGCTGCACAGGGATAGGAGGAAGCCTGGAAGGAAGGGAGGGGGAAGCTGGAGGAACCCTATAAAGGCAGGCTCAGTAGAGAGGTCGTGGTGGGTTCTGTAGGAGTTGTTGTAAGTGGAGAGGAAGAGAGTGAATGAGTGTGAGTTTGAGGAGAGAGAACGGAGGTGGAGGAAAGGGAAGATGTTCTGTAGGAAAAGGAGAGGAGGCAAGAGGCCAACCAGGCAGAAGAGTGGACGAGAGTGTGCGAGGGTGAGGCGTACCCCCCCCTCCAGCCACAAACTCGATGCTGGCTATGACCCTGAAAGCCACTTTTCAGGAACCCTTGACAGATGCCCGAATGCACAGAGCTGTAGGGCCACAGCCAAGTCGAGTCAAGGCCGGTTACCTCAGCTCTGCTTGGTGCAAGGACAACTTGTGCAGCTATGCCCCAGGCAAGGGTGGCAAGGCAGACACAGGAAGGCCCTCACTGGGTGGTAAGGCATCAGGCACAGCTATGCCCAGGCTGGGATCTGACAACACACACACACTGAGCACATGGCAGGATAGTCATATATACTGTGAAACATGCCCTGAGGTAGGACTGAGTCTCTGCCCTAAAACAATGTCTTAATGGTTCTTTCCAGAGTGGGACAGTGGGAAACTGTCTCCAGGGTGAGACAATGAACTAGGAAAGTTTGATTTGGTCTTCCTGAGAGGAACTATACGTGTAAAATGATTATTTGATGACTCACAATAGCTGGATGGGAGAGGCTATAATAGGAGAATGGGTAAAGGGTAGAATTGGAAAGGTGTGTGAATGAATTCATTCAATTACTTCTGGAGACCTCCACTGTTCTATGGTTATGCACAAACTCCGGGGTGTGGGGCTAAGTTAGTCTTACTTCACTTCTCACATTCCAGTACTTTTCCATCTCCGGCCTAGCCAGGCAGCTTGTCTGTGTTTTAAACACATGAACAGAGGGGCTTACGATATATTGCCATATTCATAAGCCTTAATATTGTAAGGGCAAGTACGATCACTTACAATTACTCCCCACCATCCTCCAAACCTATGCAAACTTCTAGTGAGTTTAAAGGGATTGCACCACTGTCAATTTAATCACTGATCCAGAGGAGTTAGTCATGTTAGTCTGTAGTCACAAAATAGTAGAGTTCAGTAGCACCTTTAAGACTAACCAACTTTATTGAGGCATAAGCTTTTGAGAACCACAGTTCTCTTTGTCAGATGCATAGAAGGTATATCATGCATCTGATGAAGAGAACTGTGGTTCTTGAAAGCTTATGCTACAATAAAGTTGGTTAGTCTTAAAGGTGCTATTGGACTCTTTACTAATTTAGTCATTGTATCAACTGCAGCACTTATTTATTCATCTGGGCCAGTGTTCCTTGATGCATGAATGGGGGTGTTTCAAGCTGTAACAAGGACAGAACTTTAGGCCTCCAACTCTTACGCTCAGTAGTGAGTCCCCCAAAGTAAGCTGTAGGTTCACATTTGAATTAATGTCACCTTCTAAAGAGCTTGAAATTATATAACTATGACACAGGCTTCAGCAAATCAATAGTACCTGTCACCTTTTGAGGTGCACCTCTTTATCTGCTGGAGTTTTACATACATAAAATAATCCCTGTTTCAGCTGAAGAATATAGAACTGTTCCCATGGAAAAGACCCTAATTAAGAGTTAAACGGCCCTCCTTCCCTGTGTGATAGTTCTTCTAATATATAGCAACTGTAGTTCTTCTAATATGGAAAACAAAACAATGGTCCACCACTGGAAACGCTCAGTCTACATGCCAATCCCCCAAAAAGGGGATCCCAAGAAGTGCAGCAACTATCGGACAATCGTGTTAATTTCCCATGCGAGCAAAGTGATGCTCAAAATTATACAGCAAAGATTCTTACCATACATGGAACGAGAAATGCCAGATGTTCAACCTGGATTCAGAAAAGGAAGAGGCACCAGAGATCACATTGCAAATTTACGATGGCTAATGGAACATTCTAGGGAATTTCAGAAGAAAATCAGCCTGTGTTTTATAGATTCCAGCAAAGTTTTTGACTGTATAGATCATGAAAAGCTATGGAGAGTCTTAAAAGAAATGGGGGTTCCACAACATCTGATTGTTTTGATGCGCAATCTGTACTCTGGACAAGAGGCTACTGTCAGGACAGAACATGGGGAAACAGAATGGTTTCCAGTTGACAAGGGTGTCAGACAAGGATACAAATTATCTCCCTACCTGTTCAACCTCTATGCAGAGTATATCATAAGGAAAGCTGGATTAGATCTAGAAGAAGGTGGAGTGAAAATTGGTGGGAGAAACATTAACAATATGAGATATGCAGATGACACCACATTACTAGCAGAAAATAGTGAAGACTTGAAACAACTACTGATGAAGGTTAAAGGAGAAAGCGCCAAAGCAGGATTACAACTGAACATCAAGAAGACAAAAGTAATGATGACTACCAAGGAATTACTCAATTTTAAGGTTGAGAATGAGGAAATTGAAGTTGTTCAAGATTTTCTATTCCTTGGCTCAATCATCAACCAACAGGGAGATAGCAATGAAGAAATCAGAAGAAGATTGAGACTTGGAAGAGCAGCTTTGAGGGAGCTAGAGAAGATCCTTAAAGATAAAGATGTCTCTCTGGGAACCAAGATCAAGATAATCCAAACTACAGTATTCCCCATTGCCCTTGGCAGTTTGGTGTAGTAGTTAAGAGCGCGGGACTCTAATCTGGAGAACCAGGTTTGATTCCCCACTCCCCCACTTGAAGCCAGCTGGGTGACCTTGGGTCAGTCACAGCTTCTAGGAGCTCTCTCAGTCCCACCCATCTCACAGGGTGTTTTGTTGTGGGGATAATAATGACATACTTTGTAAACCGCTCTGAGTGGGCATTAAGTTGTCCTGAAGGGCGGTATATAAATTGAATGTTGTTGTTGTTGTTGTTGTATGTATGTTTGTATGTGGATGGATGGATGTGAAAGCTGGATGGTAAAGAAAGCTGACAGGAAAAAAATTGATTCATTTGAAATGTGGTGCTGGAGGAGAGTTTTTCAGATACCATGGACAGCCAACAAGACAAATAAGTGGGTACTAGATCAAATCAAGCCTAAATTCTCCTTAGAAGCTAAAATGACAAGACTAAAGCTATCGTACTTTGGTCACATCATGAGGAGAATAATGCCAGGAAAAGTGGAAGGCAGCAGGAAAAGAGGAAGACCTAAAACAAGATGGCTTGACTCAATAAAAGAAGCCACATCCTCCAGTTTGCAGGATCTGAGTAGATCTGTTAGAGATAGAGTTCTGGAGGTCTTTCATTCATAGGGTCGCTATAGGTCGGAGACGACTTGACAGAACATCATACACACACACACACACACACACACACACACACACACACACACTTGTCTTAGTCTGCAGAATATATTTGTTTTTGCTTTCAACCTCACAATTATAAAGAAAACTCCCAGAAGACTTTTCGTTAAGTTTTTCTCTTCAAAAGAACTACTTTGCCCAATGCCCTTGTCTAGGACATTTCTGTTCAGCACTAACCTGTTTGTTCTGCTACTGCCGCATTTCTGCTGGTACTACAATTGTATTAACATAGTTTGTGAAGCGCTTCAAAATCTTTCAGGATGAAAGGCTCTATATAAATGTAAAATATTAGATAAGTAAGTTAAACAGTAAACACTTTATTGATTCTATGCCTCACAAAATCTTAGAACAATTACTGCAAATAGAGTTGGATATGTGTCCCATCATAAGAACTGAGATCTGGATGGAGGCTTGTAAACAAACAGTAATGATAAATGACAGCTTATATGGCTATTCAAACAGGCCTTCCACAAAAGAGACTGTGCAAAAGAGCCTTGTATCCTAGTAGCCTTAGGTAGGTTAGCCATTGTCATTGAGAACAGAGTTCCTGGTGCATAAAAAGATCAGGACACTAAGAACTTCATTGTGAACATGTGCAGCAGGCAAACATATTTTCAACTGCCATGATAGTTCATGAACTGAGCCTCTTAATTTCCTTGCCCCTCTGACTTAAACACTGTGTCCAACAGCTTTCTGGCTGCATAACAGCAGTGATGTCAGAGGTTCATTTCCGTATGCCTTGTGGCAGCTTTTGCAGTAGATAAAACTTATTCCCCTCCCCTTCCCCCCTCCCCCGAGTAATGGATAGCTGAGGCAGGTAATTAAATAGTGTGGGAGGGGACTACAACTCCCATAAGGCTACAAGAAAATGCACTTGCACAAAAGAACACTAATATCAAAACTTTGATGAACACCGAACAGTAATACTTTTTTTAAAAAAGGTGTTTATAAATAACTGACTGGTTTGCTCATTTTTTATTTATACAGTTATCTGTGGAGCACTGAACAGAGAAGACAGGTTGGTTGTCAACCTAGGACTCCCACTGGGTTGTGTGAGAACGTTCAAACATGAATTTGTACTGTACTATACTATTTGAACACTGCTTGAACTGGTCATGAGCAGTTATTATTATTATTATCCCAACAAAAATATCAGCTTCCTACAGGGGACTCATGAGCAGAATATGAGCCTAACTGGTGAGTGTCTGAGTATCTCCATAAAATGAGTGGATTTTGTTAGGTGCAACATGACATAAACCTGAGAACTTCCTGACAGAGCAATCCCTCAGGGTGGTGGCAAGATGGTGATCAGCATGCAGCCGCACCTTATCTCTCTGCTAGGGTTTTAGAGTTTTAGTGTTGTTCTGCCTTATCTTAAGCTATTTTAATCTTAATTTATTTTAACTAGAATTTATTTTAACTAGAGAAGCTGCAGCTTTGTTCTAATTAGTTTGATGGTTTGCTATCTGGAATAGCAGTTGCAAATCATGAACCCTTCCAAAAACTGGGAGAAAAAGAGGCGGAAGGTGAACTCAGATCAACATACCCCGGAGAATTCTACAAAGCAGCTGAAAACGGATGACTTCATCTCTGCTAAGAGTACTGTAAGTGGCTTATCGGCCTTTTATTCTGCAAACAGACAGTGGTCCCTCAGTGGAACAGGCTTCCTTGGGAGGTGGTGGGCTCTCCTTCCCTGGAGGTTTTAAAGCAGAGGCTAAATGGCCATCTGACAGCAATGCTGATTCTGTGAACCTAGGCAGATCATGAGAGGGAGGGTAGAAAGGGTTACATCAGTGCTTAGTTCCAAAGCCCCTTCTTACATGCCCAGGGTAATGCCAATCGCCACCTTGGGGTCACGTAGCAATTTTCCCTAGGCCAGTTTGGCTAGGGATCCTGACTGTGTTTGGCTATTTTCTGGGCATGGAGCAAGGGTCACTGGGGGTGTGGGGTAGGAGGTAGTTGTGAATTTCCTGCATTGTGCAGGGGGTTGGACTAGATGACCCTAGAGGTACCTTCCAATCCTATGATTCTATGATAAGGGTAAGGGAATCAGAAATTGCATAAATTCACATAAGCTGAACCTATCTTCATCAAACTAGGAACATAGTAGTATATACGGTTGTCAGGTCCTCTTACCCTCTCAGCAGGAGGTGGGGGCCTGGTAATCACTGTTTCAAAAATTTTCACTCATGCACATAGCGCGTGCACATCCCAGTGCCAACGCAATGACATCACTTCCAAAAGTTATGTCATTATGCTGGCCACAAGAATGCTCCCACATTTCGCTCCAGGCTGATTCTTTAAAAATCATCTTTAAAGAATCAGCCCATTTGGGGTCCAAGTCAGTCCCAAATAAACCACGGGAGCATTCTTACACAATGACGCCTTACTTGAAAGTGACTTCGTCATGCCCCGCTGGGAGTTTGCTTGCTGTTGGCTTTCCCAGGAGGTATTTTGCCTTCTGGACCCATTCCCCATGCCTTTCCCCCTGCCAACCTGGTCAGTGGTGGTGGGGGGCAGAGGCTGTGAGCAGAGGAATTCCCTACTCCCACTGGGGAACTGGCAGCCCTACTAGTATATGACAGAAATGTCTGAATTTCAGTTGTGAGACTGCTCTTTGTGATTTCATTATAACATTTTTATGTGTAGAACATTGTCAGATTTTTCCCTCTTTGTGGGGAATTGATAGGGTGGGCTGGTGAACAGGGGTGAAACCCATTGTAAGCTAGGCCTCATGTCTGGAGAATGTGAGCCTTCCACTGGAGAAAAAACATGACTAATTTGTTCTAAACTTCCCCATTTCAAATTTGGCCCATCATATTCTGAAGTAGGAGCCCCGTGGTGCAGAGTGATAAGCTGCAGTACTGCAGTCCAAGCTCTGCTCACGACCTGAGTTCAATCCCTCCGGAAGCCGGGTTCAAGTAGCCAGCTCAAGGTTGACTCAGCCTTCCATCCTTCCGAGGTTGGTAAAATGAGTACCCAGTTTCCTGGGGGTAAAGTGTAGATGACTGGGGAAGGCAATGGCAAACCACCCCGTAAAAAGTCTGCCAAGAAAACATCGTGATGTGACGTCCCCCCATGGGTCAGCAAAGACTCAGTACCTTTATTCTGAAGTAGGGATGGGCATAACAAAAAAAGAGCCAAAATTACACACAGAACTCGCTGGTTCTGCTCATTAAAGCAGCTTCCAGAACACTGAACCAAAACCAGGCAACTAAATTGAAATGAGTCCCTTCCCCTGAAAAGTCTGTGTGTTTCAGTTTGGTTCGTACCTCAGCAGGAACAGCAGGCCCTGGGCTGCTGCTTGTTTTCCTGCAGCTCTGATCTGGTCCCAAGGAGAGAAAAAGAGACTATATGTTATTAATTAAGTCTGTTGGCAGGAAGAGTAAATGAGACCAATGCACGTGAATGAATCTTCCCCCCACCCCATCACTACCTGCGAAATTGCATTTTCTTCCTCTCTGCCAATCAGGTCCTCCCAAGAGGATATCCTTCCCCTTCCCACCTATCTGCTTTTGAAATGTTTGGAAGAAAGATTGCTCTAGAACAACAGCTGAACCCATGGAATGACAGTCCCAGGTACTCCAGCCCCAGAACACAATTCTCTAACTCCATTCCACATTCTCATTGCAACTTTTTGGTACTGTGATGTATTTCAATGGAGTCAATGCAAATCAATTGGCATTCAGTGTCTCTCATTATATCCAATGGGCCTTCAAGTCCCTCCCATTGTTTCCAATGGGTATTCTTGTCATTCACTTTAGTTCCTCTGGGATTTGAATTTGCCCCACATTGTGACAAGTTGGGAACAACACTGCAAAGAACAAGTAAACATAAAACCAAAAGTGAACAGAAGAATGCAAAAGTAATAAGTTATTGGGACTATAGAAAAAGAAAAAAGTGAACATGAAGAAAGATTGGTTTTTGCACTTTTTGCAGCACTCTCTCATTTGGGAATGCCCCATTGCTCCACTCGCTGACATCCACTTTCTGTGGGTCTGTTGCTGTTGTGTGTTACTGCACTTGAAGAAAAACTCAGTGGATCAATTGTTTAGACTAAAGAGGGGGACTAATGGTTGAGGCTGTTTTTGGTTAAGCTCGAAAAGAACAGAGTGCATTTGCACATGTGCACGCACAGTGGACCGAAACAAAACAAAAAAATCTGATCTGTTCCAAGCCTGGACCAGTTGAACCTGAACTAGTAATGAAATGTTTATTCTGGAACCCCTGGAACCAAAATGGCAACTTTCTTCTTGCACACCCGTGTTCTGAAGTGGCATACATGCTATGATTGCATGGTTAAATTGCATGGTTCTCAGGCATTCCTCTCTAATGTGATTCTATAGCCTAATTTCTTTCTGCCAAGATGAGGCTTCTAATGAAGCAGCAAGTGTGCTGAAAAGGAACAAACCTGTCATTAGTAATTTGTTTTTCCTTTAAGCTATTTCTGAATTAATACACATTATTTGCAGGCAACACATGCTCCTATAAACTGTCTACTTCAGAGTTCCTAGTGAGTCCTAAAGGTGAGGTACTGTCTACCTCTCTGTAACCATTATACAACACTGACTATAGTGGGGTGGCTGCTGTTGAATAATAGCACTGTATGGAATGTAAATTATTGTTCTGTATTTTGGAATAGATAGTTTAATATTTATATTGAGGTTCACTGAGCACAGAATATACGAACAAATACTTACTTTAGTGTGGTAATTATTGATTTGGATCCTCCAGTGTGGTTTCCACTGTTGGTTGGTTGAATAATAGCAAGCAGACAGGCCTGGGTGAGTCATGGAAGTCATCCACTGGTTGCTGTCAGGCCTGGCCCCAACCAATCCTCCCTCAAAGGCAAAAGCAGGACTGGAAAGGTATCAGCCCCCTCCTCCTGTATTTCTACTGACAGAAACCAAGGATTGAAGGCTGGCAATACTGCTGTGCTTGCCTAGCAATTGACCCTGAGGGCATTTGTTTCTTAAAGCTACAGGTGCTGTTTCTGTTCTTTTGGAGTTTTGTTTTCTCAGGTTTGTAGAAGGATCTGTCATGTTTCTTCATGGCTCCAACCTCTGGATTTAAATATCCACAAATAGGACCACAATTAGAATTGGATTTATTGATAGTATTCACCTTCTCTCCTGATTTCCATATGTGTTGTCTTAAAATTTGTTATTATGAATGGGCCTGTCAAATTATAAAGCCAGGAATTTTAGCTTTTTAAAGCTAAATCTGGGAGTCTGATGTAGGACTAGCAGTTTTATTTATTTATTTATTTATTTATTTATTTATTTATTTATTTATTTATTTATTTATTTATTTATTTATTTATTTAATGAATTTATAATCCACTTTTCTCATTGAGTCCCATGGCAGATTACACAGCGCAAGATTAAGAACAACCGCTAGGACAATCATTGAACAAATACAATATGATCAATAGCTAGAACATTCAATGAACAAATACAAAAGGCCTGAGTTGCAGAAACTAGAAATGAACATAAATCAGAAACATAGAGATGAAACACTGCTGAAACAAAGCATAAGTCATTAAACATGGCATTTTTAACTATTTGGAAACTACCCAGTAGGAGCATATCTACAGCAACAGACAGTACCCCATAGAACAGTCTACTGTTTACCAAGGCATCTCTCTGAGCCAATTCTCACAGCACCGCTATATGGCCTGAGTAAAAAAGCCCTCCTGAATGATTCAGTTTTTCATAGTTTGCAAAAAGCCAGAAGTGTAGTTATCTGTACCCTGGGCTACCCTGTACAGATAATCAAAGCTTAAGAATAGAGGTGATTTTGCAGATATAAAAGGCCAAAGCCATGGAGCTGTATTAGTCTGCAGCAGCCAACATGAGCAAAAGTCTTCTGACATCTTAAAGGCTGATGTATTTAATCTAGGAGGATACACTTTTCTGAATCAGAGTCCTAAGTGCCTGATTTTTGGAGAACAATGGCTAAATGGCATTACCACGTTATCAACATTTATTTTCTGAGATGGGCCTACACATTGGTTGCTTGTTGAAGAAGGATGTTATGGGGGTCTCTCATACAATCAGTCTCACCCCCAACTTGAGAATTTTCTTATTTTCTTAGTTTGCGTTCAGTTAGAGGAACTTCCTTGTGACCATTGTCCTTTGAGAAGAACTTTAAGACTGGGTGTATTTTTAAACAGCCAACATGTTTTATCAGGTGGGAGTGGGGACTCTGCTAACCAGGGTGTATATGTGTACAGATACAAAAGATTAATTAATACTGACCATAAATGAGGTTCTAATTAGTTCCTTGTAGCTATGGCGTCAACCTTTTCATACACTGTCATAATTTCCAGCGTCTCCTTATGACTACTTGGTTTATTAACAATGCTACTGTTTTGTTTGATAGTTGTTTAATATTACATCTTTAAGAGAGTTTATAATGGTATTGTCTGGAAATGATAAATGAAGAACATATAGCAAATTTTACATTAAGTCAACATCTGTGAGTTTTAGTTGCAGGTGTATATTTTCTCTTAATAGGAATATTTGAGTGGGTATGGGAATGGGTGAGTTCTTGAGTCAGGGATTTGGATCTCTGCATTAGCCCTTGTGAATGAAAAGCACTGCTCCAAGTCATCCCTGAAATGGTTGGCATATTATGATGCCATGCAAGTGCCCCTGGCTGAACCATTGATCTGAAGGAATAAATCTTCTACATTACAGCCACATTTATTCCAGTCCCTCTGACAAAAATTCTCATCTGCAGGATCTACAACAGACATTTTTTGAATTACAGTGCCCTCTTGATACAGTAAGGAAGCCCTTGGCCCCGTACTCACCAGGGGCAGCATTTGTGGGGCTCGTGAGGGAAGGGACGAGCAGGAGTGGCTCCTTCCCTCTGGCCAGCCCCAGCTTCTACAGCATGCGGTTCCAAGCCGAGCCGCGCGGTTTATATTACACACCCAGCCAAACAACAAAGCCTGCTGGGTGTTTGAATGTGGGAGCCGTTGCTGGACCTCAGAGAAGAAGTTTTCCCTCAGGTCCTCTCACATTCTATTTAGCCAGGGCCGGCATGAGAGCCCTTCAGTTGGCTCTGGAACAGCAATCCCTCCCACCCTCCGCTCTTGTTCAATTTTCTTGTTTCAGAGGCAATAATGTTCGAATTAAGTTAGGGTTAGCTTTTGTATTAGTTTAGGGTTAGTTGTCATTGTTAGTTTCAAACAAACTGGTGAAAACCTTTTGTTAAAGAATGAGACTCCTTGGAAGTCTCTTTGTTTAAGATGTTAAACTGTCACAACTTGGGGTTGGCAGCTGGGGCATTGGGCACCGATCCCTTGGAGGGCAAACAGTGCCTGCTGGCACTGTTTCCCCATAAATGGGGATTCCCATAAGGGACCAGGCATGGCAGCGGCAAGCCCAGCTTGGGGGGCTGCCAGGGCATGCCTACTTCTAGGTGACAGGGGACCCACACAGAGGCTACCGCCCAGTGTGGATCCCTCAACTGTCATCCCGTGGTGCCCCTTTCAGCAGGCAGGCTGAAGGGGTGAGGGGGTCATTGGCTGGCAGATGGGTCATCCCATGCTGGAATCCGTGCCCTACGCAGCCAATGCTCCTTTTGCTTCTGTAACCGATAAAGTTGTGGCCTGTTTTTTCTCCAACAAAGTTGTTTGCATATTTGTTCTGCTGTACTAGATCCCTTGCCTTTAAGCTGGCCCCGCAAACAGATCAACAAAGCCAGAATGATGCCAAGGGATAACCTGCTACAAGATAGGCCTGAATAAAATAACAACAAAACACCACTGGTGGGCACATACAGCTCAGACTAGTTCAATGCATCATTAATGGCTTGCAACCTATGTTGGACAGTTATACTGTTCTTCCCCAAGCAATAGGAACAAACCTGTTTGTGCTTACAGACAGCCCCCTAATTAAAAAAAAAAAAACTTCTCATTCACAATAATATGCTTCCTAACATGGACACAGACCCCAGGATCTGGGCCTGCAATAAACAAAGATGCCAACTGTGTCCCTACATTTACTCTGACAACACAATCACTGGACCTAATAATACCATTTATAGCATCTCATGTTTACTTGATCTTCCAATGTTAAATATGCCACCAAGTGTCAGCAATGCTGTTGCATTCTCTACATTGAACAAACAGGTTGGTCCTAAATGGACATAAACCTGGCATTAAAAATCACAATTCTCAAAAACCAGTGGGAGAACATTTTAATCTTCCAGGGCATTCCATTGCTGATCTAAAAATGACTGCCCTAAAAAAAAAGAAGAAGAAGAAGCTTCAATGGTAGATTACATGACATCACAGAACAATGGAACCCCCTGGGGCTGAATAGAGAAGTAGCATTCTTATCTCACTACAGATGCTAATTTCTGCTCTAATCAAGCTGTGTCTTTATATCCTTATTCCCCTCTTTGCTTCACCCATCCCACATCCTGACTGGGATAGTAAAGGCTCAGGGACCTCCCCTTCTTCCTGTATCTGAAGAAGAGAGCTTTGACTCTCAAAAGCTTATACCCTGAAAATCTTATTGGTCTCTAAGGTGCCACTGGACTCAAATCCTGCTAGGAATAAACCTGAAACACAATGGGAAGCACAAGAGAAAGGCGGAAAAGTGAATGAATGAAGGCAGAGCAACTGCCTCATTCAACAGCAGATAACATAATTCAGAATGACTCCTCCTTAGGTATTCAGATTTGCAAGGAGTTGAAAGTTTTACTTTGAGCCTCAACTCTTTTAAAAGGAATGCAATGCATAACTTTATTTTCAATTACTTTAAACTCAAGGCCACAAGAGTCTACCAGAGAGACTTCTTCTATTTCCCTGTTAGGACAGAAATACAGGATAATGTTTAAATTTTGGACAATAATTTGTGTGAAAGGGCAAGAAATAATTCAGAAGTAGATGTGAGCTGAAAGGAAGAGTAATGATATTACTCTGTGTACCCTGGCTCCAAACTTGAAGAAATAACAGGGGTTGATCAATGATAAGTTGTGTAGAAGGAGAGGGGAGATGATGAAGAACCAGAAGAGGGATCTTGTAGGGGATAAATGATATTTTGCACCCATGGTCCACATTTCCCATCCCAGCAGGTGTGTTTGTGACGATTGATGAGCCCTCAGGCGTAGGCAATCGGCAGTAATTTAGAGTGGTCGGCCATGCACAAGCAACTCTCATTGCTTCCGACAGCTTCATTACAGTCAGCCCATCCTTCATTTACTTCAGGACCTTCTTCCATCACAGAGAAGATAAATGGAAAAATAACCAGACCCTGTACATTTGTAATATTATCATCTCCATTGTTTCCTGACCTGCTTTTGTTCACAGATGAGTCAGCCTTCTTAAATGATGTGAAAAACTTGCAGAAAATAGCACTCTTCATTTCAGATTTATGCAGGCTACCTGGGATCAGAAAGAGCATCAAAAGGAATGTTCCCTTTGGTTTGTCCCTTGGGGTTGTACTATGGGCATGGATGGCCATTTCTGCTGATTTTCTCCCTAGTTTATTTAATTGATTAAATTTCCACTGAGAGACAATTATGAATCAGGCTGTGGGTAGGGGTGTGCAGGGCCAGGTCGCTTTGGGTTCACTTTGGGAAAAAAGTTTGTGAATACCATAATTCTGAGGTGGCAAGCCGCTTTGGAATTATGGTATTTTACTTGCTTCAGTATGCTCTGTAAATATTTGGAGCATACTGAAGCGACTCCTCCACCCCACCTCCTACCCACCCCCTGGAGCAACCCCTCCACCCCCACCCCCACCACCAAGGGCAACCCCTCCACCCCCCACCCACTCACCTTGAGCTGGAGGGAGAGGGAGGGGGATCAACTGAGCAGCAGCATCGTTCACTCGGCGGTGGCGGCGGCAGAGCTCAGCAGCGGTGGCCGCCACCACAGCATCACTTGGTGGCGGCCGCAGCATCACGCAGTGGCAGTGGCATTCAGCGGCGGTGTCCGTAGCAGCGGTGTTGATCGGCCATGGCGGCAGCATTGCTTGGCAGCGGCTTTGCTCGGCAGCGGCCACTGCAGTGGTGGCGTTGCTCGGCGGCGGTAGCCACTGCAGCGTTGCTCTGTAGCGGTGGCAGTCTGGAGCCAGCTGGCTCCTCAGCCACTGCATCACCTCCTGCCGCACCGCCTCTTCTCCACTCCACCGCCCCGTGGGCAGCGAGGAAGGCCAGAGCCACCGCCGACCACAGGGCCAAGGTAAGTGGGGGCAGGGGTGGGTCGGTGGGGGTGGGGGGGCTGTTTTTGATGGTGTTTAAAGGGCCCCGCAGCTACTTGTCATCAAGTCACAATCAACTTATGGCAACTCCAGTAAGGGGCTATCAGGGTAAGTGAGAAGCAGAGATGGTTTGCCAGTGCATTCCTCTGCAGAATCTTCCTTGGTGGTCACCCATCCAAGAAGTGACCCTGCTTAGCTTCCAAGATCAATCACCCATTAAGCCTATGTAAATTCCTTGTTAATATCATATTGATCTTTACACTTAATATTTATGATCTGATTCTCAATAAGGTGGTTTATTTGGGCACATATTACAATGATTTTGCTGGATGAGATGTGTGTGTATTTCTTTCTAGTTCTTAATGGCCAGATGTTCTGTGAGGGAATAACATAGGAGAAAATGTGTGGGAAGATGGTCTTGCCATAGTCTGAAACTTCATTGGTCATTCTGGTTGTTGATCTTTGCCAGAAGGAAGGTGGGAACATATGGCAATGCTGATTTTTTTTAGTCAGGATAAATACTTAAAAAAATACTTCATATGCATATAAGATATAGAATAAACATAACTCAATCTAATTACATTATTTAGCTCATTATTTCTGCATATACTACCTTATCTCCGATTTAAATTATTTCATTTCTAAGACTATTTGCTGACTTAATTCAGATCCAATTTTGAATTTCATTCTGCTGTTTCCACAGGGAAATTTCAATTCCCGAAAACAAGAAACAGACTTGAATGTTGGTTGCATGTAATCTGTGCATTAAACTTATCTTGTTCATCCGATTTTAACATAGTGATTTTATTCATTGCAGTGTTCCGTATCTTATGAAGCCAGTACTCAGTTTTGGACGACATTTAGCTAGAAGCATTCTTGCAGCAACTAATATTTGCCAAATTAAAAACAATTTGCTTTTGGGTAGAGTATTTTTCATTAAATCTTAACAAACATGATAAGGGTGAGAAAGGTAATTCTACCTTTGTAATCTGGTAAATTCTTTTCCCCATCCAATACCCTTTAACTAAAGGGCAATTTCACTACAAATAGAATAAAGCACTAACACAGTTACCATATTTCCAAAAAATCTTGGAGGAGTTCTTAAACATTTTTTCCTGCCTCGAAGGTGTACAATACTACAAGTATAAAATTAATACCTTCTGGAATGATTGGTGGGTTGGGGAAATGGGGCACCATTTTGTGGTGGTTCCATTCCTAACTCACTGGCAGATAATAGAAGGTAGCGATTAAAAACTGCTGTTCCCCTGCTGCTTAACCTCTTCGTGAAACTACTGAATTTGGAGAAGGTTGCTATCAATATGCTACGCTAGTCATACCTAGCTCAGTTCCATTCCTTCTTTCCAACTGAACCAGTTGTGAAAATTTCATTTCTGAATAACTATCAAAAGTATTGTAGATAATAAATAGCGTTGCCATGTCCCTATGCCCTCCTGGTGGGAAGGGGGAGGATCTCACACTTACCTCAGGTCTGTCATGTGGTTCCCTTCACACTCCTGGACTTGCGTGATGACATCACTTCCAGAAGTTCAATCTGAAAACAGTCTCTAGGCCAATTTGACCCTCTGCTACTACATGGCTGGGTGCAGCATAGCTGAACCCTGGGTACAATCTGGTAAAGCCTAAGTCTTCATTCCCTAGCCTCTGGCTAGGACTTAGGAGAGGAACTGGTGGCAGCTGTCAGGTTCTGTCTTGGGCGTTGCCCTGTGAGGTGCCAGCCCACCTGACCCTGATACAGGGATGCCATCAGGGAATATGCAGGTTCCCACTCTGTAGATGGAGGGGGAGTCTACATCACCCTCACTCTATCTCATTCCCCTCACAAGCCTGCTCCACTTGACAGAGTTCTAGCTGCCTTCCCCTCTTCCTCGCCTTCTGCAGCCCCCAAACGCCTGTCCCTTCCTCTCCTTCATCTTCCATCCTTTTCTGTCCTCTTCCTCCTCTCAACCTCTCTCTCCCCCCCTCAGCTCCTCCTATCAACTTCTCTTGCTCTCACTCACCTCAACACCACCATCCTCCCACACAACCCACCCTGCCCTGTGGATGGATTCTCCTTATATCCTTTCCCCTATTCCCAGCTCCACCTGCCAGCCACGTTCTCCTCTCCACTCTAACTACAGCCTTCGATGTCTCAGGCAGCCACAGCTGGGTTTTCTCTGCTGGCTGCCTTGATCAGCCACAGCTGTGCTTTCCTGGCTGGCTGCCAAGCTTTCCCTGCTGAGTGCCTCAGGTCACCACACCTGGGATGGCTTTGCTCCCAGCTTTTCTTGGTCCTGGCTAATCCCTTCTAGCTTGCCTGGAGGCTGGAGCATGGTCCTGAGCTGTCTTTGCTGCTGCTTTTCCTCCCCTGCCAGAAAAGCTGCTGGCTGGCTTGCTGGCTGACTGCCCTTGCTTTCTGAACCTTCTCCCTTGGGGCTGTTCCCTCCTTGGTGATCCTCACTCTCCTGGCCTGTCCCTTGGGCCTTCCATTGGAGGGTGGGGCTAGCTAGCTTCCACCTGCCCCACCTGACTCTCTGGGGCTTGGGTGCTGCTCTTCTCTCATGAGATTGGGGCATCTCTGTTTCTTCTGTTGTCAGCCTGGTCTGGTCCTGGGTGTCCATTGGTGTGTCTGGGTAGCTGTCCCCCAGCTGCCTCCCATCCCCTTCTTCTGGCAAGTCCTGGGGCTGGGCCACAGACTCCGGATAACAACTACAGAGTGTAGATCGATCTTTGCAAACTCCCCTTTGTGAACCCTTTGAGTTCTTGACCATGGTCTCCTCTGGGTTTGTAAAGTGATTAGTAGCATGTCTGATTTGACAACCATTACCCTTTCCTGGATGAAAGAGGTTTGGTTACTTTTGTGCATGACTTGATAATCTCCTAACTGGACTACTGTAACAGTAGCCATGTTGGTCTAAAGAAGAACAGCAGGAATTTACTCCAATGGTACCTTAGAGACTAACAAGATTTTCAGAGTATACGCAAAAGAATAAATGGATATGTACCTGACATTACAAATCACACAACACTCAAAAAACTGTGAGATAACATTTTAATCTTCCAGGACATCCATTGTTGATCTAAAAGTGGCTGTCCCCAAACAACGAAGTTTCAAGGGCAGATTACAAATTACTGAACTTGATTTCATTTACAAGTTCAGAAGAAACGCCCCCCCCCCGGGTTGAATAGAGGCATAGGATTCATATCTCACTATGATACTAATCTCTGCTCCAATCAAATTGCATTGTAGCTTTACATCCTGTCTCGCTTCTTTGCTTCACCACTCCCACTTCCAGACTAAGATATAAAAGCTTGGAGATCTCCCCTCCTCCCTGTATCTGAAGAAGGGAGCTTTGACTCTTAAAAGCTTATACCCTGAAAATCTTGTTGGTCTCTAAGGTGCCACTGAAGTAAAATCCTACTGTTCTTCTGCAGACCAACATGACTACCTACCTATCTTCCTAGAAATTAAAAGATGTACTTTTTCTGATTTAGAAATAATTTGTCAGAACTAGATATTTAATCCAAACGTAATCACATTCCCAACAGATGTCATTTAATCCAGTTGGGATGCCACAGATATATTTACTAAAATCTGGCCTAGGGGGATCTGAAAACACTAGTTTTCAACAACACTGTTGAAACAATACTCTCCAATGCATGCATAAACAACAATGCATGCAACAACAACACTCCAATGCATGCATAAAGAACTCTGCAGTGACGCAATCTGGTAATACTGCACAATGACTGGGTACCCCTTAAAATCACTTTGTTTCTAAGAATTAAAATCAAACCAGCCCTCAGTACTGTAAGAAGAGTATTCTGTACATCACTAGGGGAATCTATTACTTTATTACTCTTATTTCATTGGTTCCAGGTCATAGCATTGCAAACAGATTACAAGCTTGACCTTGCTTTTGCCATTCTCTCTTAGGATAAAAGGACCAATTTTAAACTGAGTCATTGGTTAATCTAGTGCCATATTGCCCATTCTGCAAGTTTGAATTTTCCTCTTCTGAATGAAACATCTCTAGTTCTTTATTGCTACTTACAACTGGATGCTCACTTTGTCATAATGTTCTCTGAAGCCATGAAATTCTCATGATTATTACAGATCCTGGGGTTGTAGGGTAAAAATTTAGCCACTCAAGTTTACTAGGAAACTGATTTTGAAGTACTTCCAGACTATATTATTTCAGTGTACATATTAATAAATCCCAAGAAAGCTTAGCTGTGATCTTCTCTGAGCTCATTGAGTATCACTGACTAATAACTGAAATAAACACTTTGTTTGTCTCTGTCTGTCTGTCTGTCTGTTTGTTTGTTTGTTTGTTTGTTTGTTTGTTTGTTTGTTTGTAGTCCACATTTCTCACTGAGACTCAAGGCGGATTACACAGTATGAGATTAGTACAGTCAATATCAAGAACAATTCCATAAACAATGCCAAAGGGTAAATAGATACCGTTCACAAAGACCTAACATCAGTAGGAATCCAATACAACATGGTGGTGACGTCTATGGTTCCTAACTCATTACCGGATCATCTGCAATCCTCTTCCTACAATACAACCCTCCTTTCTGAGTAAAAAGCCTTTTCGAATAATTCACTTTTGCATCATTTGTGGAAAGCCAGGAGAATGGGGGTTCGCTTGACCTCCTGAGGCAGGCCATTCCACAGGGTGGGGGTATCAGGATTATGCAAAGAATTCTTATATATAAAGATCACACTTCTTTAATGAGCCACAGTTTTCTGCATACTACCTATCCACACATTAGGGATGACCAAATTCCTGTATCCAGAGGAGTTAGCCATGTTAGTCTGTAGTAGCAAAATGGCAAAGAGTCCAGTAGCACCTTTAAGACTAACCAACTGTAGGTTCTGATTGCATCATAACTGTCAGTAACAAATATGCCCTTGATTTATTGATGATAGGACTGACTGTTTGCAGAAGCATTTGTCTGAGTTTTCTGGGTGGCTGCGTGCATAGCACAACAGCACACATGCACAATTAGCTTAAATGCATGTACATTGTCTATTAAAGCCCAATGGTGCTTTCACACAAGCATAATTCTTTTCTCTGCAACCAAATGTAAATTTGTCACAAACATCTTGCAAAATGGATTGGTTTTACTGGCCTTTCACTGTTCCCATTAATGAGTTCTCATTACAAGTACTGATACATACAGTCCAGCAAGGTTTTTGCATGTGCACAATTTTGCAAAGAACCATGGAAGCTGTAGTTTCCCACTATTTTAGTAGTTTGCATCATTAACCCACACCCACACCTGTCACTTCAAAAGCTTTGGTGTGACCATGGCAACATTGTGTACTTTTAATAAGCTAATATACGTGTGTTTGGTGACCAGACTGAACATTCATTGGTGTACTCATTCATTCCACAATAGTGACAATAATGCAAGTCACCATGGTTAGCAGAGACACATTTCTCCCTCTCTTTGAGAACAGCACCTCTCTGCAAGTACTATAGTGGGCTCAGTGGTTCTGAAAATTACTCGTGTGATTTTTTTTTTTTTTTACATACATGTGGCTCGGAGGAGGGGGGTTATCGTTCTTCCTCTGGCATCCCAAGGCCAACACAAGCAGCTAGAGAAATGCTATACAAGGCAAGATCACCAGGCTGGATCAGAATGCACCACTGTGTTTTAGTTAAATGAAGGGGGGAAAGAGAATGGTCCTGGGGTAACCTGGACTAGCAATGCCAGTGTCTCCAGGATTTTACAGTGTAACACTCTGGTCAACATCTGTTCAACAAAGAATGACTTGGAAGTAGAGGCACACTGCTGCCTTGCCAGTGCCACTGTATGCAGCCAAAAACTTTCCCCCCTATTTTGTCTCATCATGCACCTTCATTTGCACACCCGCACTGCTACATGGCTCCACTCCACACACTTTCCCTCCTGGATCTGGAACTGCTTGGTTCACCCGGTCAGGCTATTAATAAGATATGACTAGTAAGTACAAAAGCTACTGTGCATTTAACAACCAGTTCAGAAGGAGTTCAGGATGTTTGCTGGGTTAGGTTCACCAGAAATACTACCATCAATTATGGTAAGTTCATCCAGCAGCCATATTCATGGTGAAGATTGTGGCATCCCTACATATATCTCAGACCGCTTTTGCACTTACGGTTTAAACTGCCATTTATGAGCATTTGCCCCCATCACAATGGCTTCGGCATGGAACTCCCATGTTCCACACTGTCCGAGGCAGTTTCAGTTTGGGCTCTTGTTTTTCATTTTAGATTGGCGTTGAAGCCTTGGTGCAGTTTCAGGCTTTTGGGACTTTGCAATTCATGTCACTCACTTCTTTTAAAACTTTGAGCATGCATAGTAACATTGCAATGTTGGAACCCATCCCCCACCTGTACTTGCTGTTTGGACTTTCCCATTCCCATTGGTGGCAGAGTTCTGGGGGGAAACTTGTACTTTTCCTGCTTGTTCCATTCTAATTATTTTTTAAAGCCAAGCCAGGAAAGGGTTAAAATGCTTCTAGTTCATTCCATCCCTGCAGCTTCCCTACTGCTTTGTTTTGCAAATGGCTATGCAAAAAGGCTTGATTTTAGGTTACTGGGTGGGAGGAAAAAGTAGCCATTTAGCCCTTTCATGCCTTTTAAAGCCAGGAGGAAAGAGCAGTAACTTTACAACACAACAACATTGCAACATTTTCCTAGCTTTGAAAAAAAAGAATGAGCTTATACCACTGTGGGAGGAAGGGAAAAGCAGCCATTTAACCCTTTCCTGACTTTTAAAGCCAGCAGGGAATAAACAGCAAGGTTAGGAACGGTTCCTGGCTTTGCAAAAAAATTATAAGTGTACACTAGTGGCCAAAATTGTGAAAACCTTTTGGGAAAAGTGTATTTTTGAGGTTTGATGGCTCATAACACCACTTTTTTTTTGGAATAATACCATAACATTATATATCAATGGAAAGATAATTTAATCAAGAATGTAACGCAATAACTTTTATGAAGGAAATTTTTTTAGAACAGTAGTTATAAAGAAGAAAATTGAAACACATAGAAAAAATGAGTTATACAACAATTCTCACCATGTCAGTTAATACTTAGTTGGGTAACCTTTTGCTTTAATTATGGCCTTACATCACTTTCCCATGGAGTGAACCAAGTTTTTTAGTTCTGCAGCTGTTATAATGTGAAACCACGACTGAGTTATTGCTTCCATTAATTGCGTTTTATTGCTGGGTTGCTTCTCACTAACCAGTTTCTTTAGTCGGCTCCATAGATTTTCGATGGGGTTAAGGTCTGGGCTATTCCAAGGCCATTCCAACAGTGGAATATGATTATCTTGAAACCACTTTCTGTACACAGCAGCAACATGACATGGAACTGAATCTTGTTGAAATATAAATGCTTCATTATCTTGGAAAAGATCACGTGTGGAAAGCTTCAGTTTGGGCTCAAGTATTTCATTTATGTATTTTGGGGCATTTTTATTGCCATTTATCACGCAAATTCTGCCCACACCTTTTGATGTCATACAACCCCATATCATAACACTAACTGGGTGTTTCACGGTAGGTGTAATGCAATCAGGATGCAAATCTTCTCCGATTCTTTTTCTCACGTATTTTATGCCATCACTACCAAACAGGGAGATTTGGGTCTCATCACTTCAAATAACACTGTCCCATTGTTCCGCTGTCCAGTTAACATGGGTTTTAGCCCAGTTTAATCTTTTCAACCTTTGTTTGAGAGATAACAATGTTTTTTTTTTCATGGAATTCTAGCATTAAGACCAAATTCCTCCAGTCTGCGCTGAACAGTCCTTGCACTCAACTTCACATTGAATTGCACCATTTCGTTCTGTATACACCCCGATGATTTTCTTCTGTCACCTAGGCTCAGTCTCTCAATTCTTCTATCATCCCTTGCTTGTGTGCACCTTTTCCTGCCTTTACCAGTCTGGTTTTGTAGTGACTGAGTTGCCTTATACCTCTTCAAAAATTTAGAAATGCCACCTTTGGTTAAGTTTCCACCAATTTTTCTTCTAATTTCTTCATAACTGTAGACTTGTTCACTTAATAGTACTATTTTACATCGCTTTCTGGGTGACCAGTCAACTCTTTGTGCCATTTCTTTAATTGTATTACACTGAATGGCTACATTCAAATGAAGGAAAGCTACTCCATATCAACCTAAGCAAGTTGTGCTTCCTTTTCCTGGTTATTTGACTATAACATTTGATAGAATACAGATAACTGAACAAACTTTGTTGCATTACATTCTTGATTAAATTATCTTTCCATTGATATATAATTTTATGGTATTACTCCAAAAAAAGTGGTGTTATAAGCCATCAAACCTCAAAATGCACTTTTTCCAAAAGGTTTCCACAATTTTGGCCACTAGTGTATGTACAAACCCAGGAGGAAGGAAGCCAACAGAGAAGCAGCCTTATGACCCTTACCTCACTTTACTGATAAAAATGGCGGACAAGGAGTTCAGAGAGCTGAGGAGGGTGGGAGTGGTTAATTCCACACAGACCAATCAGCTCACAAGGAAAAGGAGGGGGGGAGAAGCAAAAAGGGGACAAAAGTATTCACACTGACATAAATCGGGCCAGCCACGACTTGGCAGTGGCTTCAAAAATAACATCGCAGTATTCTGCAGGGAGAAAAATCAGGGATGCCATGGACAAAGAGCAGTACTGTGTCCCATGAATATCTTTCAAGTGTGAAACCCCTGCAAACATGAGGCATGGAGTCAGTACTGAAATGCTTTAAAATACCAATGTGAAAGGCACTTAAGAGTGGATACACTCTATTTTCCTCAGTCTGAACAGATCCTGTCTGACATTCACATTGACAAATATAATGAATGAATGAAGCAATCATGGACAGGACTGGCAGCAATTCCCATGATTTCACAGGTTAAAAAAATGGCATAGTGATTACAGGAATTATTATTACTAGCCATTATAGAGATTGGCTTTTTTTGTTACATTTGTCCATGTACGTATGTTCAAAGAAGGTTAGGAAAAGCTTTCATAAATTATTTTTTTTTAATTTTGTAAACCAGTCCTAACAATCATCATGTAGAAAAAGGTATCTGAAGAGGTTATTTGTCAAAATGAAATTTTTTGAAGTGCATCTTGGTAAAATAAAAACTGATTGGAATGCTTGTCTGGTTTAAAAAGAAAAGATACAAGCAACTTCTCACAGTACATTGATTGCATATTATTTTTGCCAGCATAGTGGAAAGCCAGGGCCAGTGTTTGGATTATTATGAAGTGCATCAGAGATGAACCAAAATGTTTCTTTGTTTATGATGATCATCCTAATAATTTCTTGAATCTCTGGTGAAAAATTGGACATGGCAAGTGTACTGTAAAGGCTTGCCCAATAAAATTACATGTTTTAGCAAGCTGATGAAAGATGGCAAAGAATGAACAATCATAGTAGTTGATGAATATTTGGCCAAAATGAGGTGAAAGTAAAGCCAGGTTTCTCTTTCCCTTTCTTTCATTGCCACACTTCTTTCTCCTTATGTAAAATATCTGCCTCCTTTCATTTCTAGTATGATTAATATTATACTGAGAATTTAGCTACAGTAGATTAAAATCCCATTTATTTAGCAATGCTACAGCAGAGTGAGGAAGTTAGGTATGGCCTTGAAATTGCTTTAACTATGTATTTGAATAGTAGCTGCATAAAGGGAAAATGGAAACTTCAGCCTGCTAGTAACTAACATATGCCAACTCAACCATCTCATCTATGCACAGAAGCCTTTCAACTCCACATATGTAGCTAGCTCTGAATACAGAACATATAGCATTTTCTTAAGTTGCCTTGGATGCCTTTGTTCTTTAAGTCCCTACAAAACTTCCCAGATAAGATGTCTTAGTTACATTTTCCCTTGGCTTTCCTCCCCTACTTTTTTAAAATGCCTATCTAAGTATCTTCTCGGCACTGTAGCCTCCACACCAGGCAGACTAGGCAGTATGCAATTTACATGCCCCAAGTGCAGGCCACAGCTTGCACATACTTTGTGCACAGAAGGTCCTGGCATCTCTGGCCCTATCTACTTAATGTTATCTCTGCCATATCTACCATATATCTGCTATATCTACTTTAGGTTACTGCCATTATGCATCAAAGAAGTAATAACTTTTTGGTGGTAAATTTCAAAGAATTGTAGCTTAAAGAAAATGTGGAGGATTATTGATGGCTTGATTAAGATATTTATACCCTGGCTATCTCCCAAATAGGGAACCAAAGCAGCTTACCCATCATTCTCTTCTCTATCACTTTATCCCCACAGCATTTAATGGCTGGAAATTGGCAAGGGTAGGTGCCAATCTCTTCTTAAAGGAGTAGCCTTGTTTAACCCCCTTATATAGAGGCAGACAATGCAAAAAATGGTTGTGTGTAGGACCCCAACTTTTATAATTTAGCGCTGCTTCCCTTTGATTTTAATCTCTTGGCAAAAGTTTCTGAGGATGTCTTGAACTGAAAATGTAACACAATTATGCACTGTGTGACTACTGACGCCTACAGATCATTATGTGGGTTTACTTAGGTTGGCTGAGACTCCTTGGAAGGTTTAATTAGCATTGAATTGGACAACTTGCTCTGCATACTGAACATCTCTGTTAACATTATATCTGTTTTGTCACCGTTCAAACTCAATTAACTCCCCACTTCCACCATGCTGCACTTGTGACTTATCACAGTTGCTTTTAAATTTTCAACTCTGCCAGCTGCAGGCTGGGCTGCCAATGGGTCCATCTTGCCAGCCTCTCATAGTTGCATACTCTGCAGGCTTAAGCATTAATGGCATGTGGATGCTGAATAAGGATGTGCTTCAGAGAGACAGAAAGTAATAGCCTTAAACTGATTTTTGGAAAACGAATGGAATGGCCGCAATCAAGAGAAAAGCAGCTTAAATGAGTCCCAGAGGCAAGCAGGAGCCAGCTCCAAAACTAAGCCTGCCAGATGAGAAACGAAGGACACACTCCACCAAACAGTCCAGCTGAGCCTCTCTGACATTATTACAGTTTGTGTTATAATAGCAGCTGGAGACCTCAGCTGTGTCCTAGGTGGCAAAGAACAATGTCAGGTCCTGCCATGTATAACTGGCAGCCTAAATAAGTGATGCTGCAATGTCCAAAAATAATCGGTTCATAATAGAAGTTCCCTCTGCCGGAATACATATTTGGATTTCAAGTTAAGATACATTATTCTGTTCCTAATTAAAATGGAGCTCTGTTTTTGTATTGTGGTGCTTTTGCACTGCACACTCCACAGTCAGCATTCATTTGACTAGGCACTCAAGGACAGTAGCCATTGATAGCATTTGCTCAGACATTGATTAGTGCACAGCTTGCAGACTGCATGTGGCCCACAGAGCCATGCTATGCACCCCATGATGCACTTTCCTATGAAAGTGAAGGGAGAGAGATACCAGAACTCAGCCTGAGTTGAAGATGCTTGTGTTTCAGAGCCAAGCTACAAGTGATGCCTTACACAGGTTGGACACTTGTCAGCTTCCCTCAAGTTTTGATGGGAAATGTAAGTGTCCTGGTTTTACAGCCTGGCTCTTCATTACAGCTGCAAGACCAGGATGCCTACATTTCCCATCAAAACTTGAGGGAAGCTGACAAGTGTCCAACCTGTGTCAGGTGTCACTTGTAGCTTGGCTCTCAGTTATCCTGCTGAGAGGCAGCATTCTGATCTCTCTCTGGAAGCTGGAAACTTGGGCAACTTCTATTCTGTGCCCAGTCTGTGTTTCCAAAAGTATTTGTAAAAATGTGCTTGTAAAAACAATTGTCATCTCTTCTTCCTCTATCAAAGGATTAATGGTCCTTAATATGGTTTGTGGGACAAGGCATTTTAGTGACACGCATGTACACAGAAAGAAAGGGAATGTCATATGGCTGCCTAGGCAGCACACTGCCTGTCCTCAACTGCTTTACAATTCTAAAGCCACACCCTCACACACACACAAACATTTATTACCAAATGTAGAACCTGTAATTAAAAGAAGTCTTGATTTCAAGTTTTAATCAGGAGCTCTCATACATGGCAACCTAGTTATAATTTAAACTAATCTGAATATTCACTAATCTGAATAATGTCCTTAACCTATTTCAAATGGGCTTCAGGTCTGGTTCCAGAAATAAGATAGCATTATCTCCATTTCAAGCTGAACTGGAGACAGTCTTCTTTACTAATATTATAATATCTTTCAGCAGACTTTAACACAGTTAACCATTCCAGAAGGGCATATTCCTCTTTCGATTAGAATTCCATTATTCCCCAGAAATAATTTCTTGTTGGGAATGATGTGTATTTTAGTTTTCTTAGGGAGAAATCCTGAACAGCTCTACACAGACATAAGCGACATTTTTTCCAGTGGTACTTACAGCAAGGAAAATAATCTACAATTATAACAATGGACTTTTTATATAAATACAAAACGCAAAGTTTTCTTTTAAAAATGTGCATTTGTAATTGCTAGCTGTCTGATTGATTTACTCACTGTTTTTGCCATTGGTTGCAGAGTGGCATGCAGCAACAACAGGTCTGTGAGGGACAGTGGATGTGGGAGTAGTACTGCCATTGGACTCTGTGAGAATGCACATATGTGAAACACTGCTGATCCCTCTATAACATTTGGATGCTTGAAAAGTAACCTGACCAACAAGCTCAACCTGCTTATGAACTGCAAACTTTAATGGAACATTAAAGTTCCAAGTGGCTCCCAGCTGACAACTGATAAACAGATGATGAGTTGAACGGGCAGGTGTCCAAGCATCCCCATTTGGGGATAAGCTTTAGCTTTTCCCAAATACTGCTTGAAGTGCTACAGAAACTTCCAAAAACAGTTTAACTGAAGACCATGCTAGTTGGGGGAGAGGATCTTGAGGAAAGTTGTGCAGAGCATATAACAATGATGCTCCTGAAGTAGATTGTTGTGCAGATGAAACACATGGGGCATTGTACAAGTTGTGAATATTTTTCCCATTTCTTTTTTAAATTTCTGAATTAAAGAGAAGTACCCACCTCAGTACATGAGACTTCATAATGAATCACCTCTAACTCTTTTCACACATACAAACCCCATGCTAGCAGTAGTTACTTAATGTCATACAACTGTGACATCATTACAAATTGAACTTTCAGTTGCTTCTCGGAGACAATTTTAGTGAGCAGAGAAGAATCAATAGTTACAAATGGAAGTGATGTTTCCATTTCTAATGTAATTCTGTCATATCTGGCACTAGTAGTTGAAGCAAGATCATAGAACATAATAGAATCTAAGCCCTTCAGTTGTGCTTATCATCATAATAAACATGTCCAGTGTTTCATTCTTGGAAGTCTCAACCCAAATCTTTCTTGCAAATCATTCTTCACAATGGCATTTTTCATTCAGTGCATTGTATGTTGCCTACCTAACAAATGAACCATTATTTTGAATCATGACAGGAAATATATTTTGCTCATTCAAATATTTTCTTTCCTTTGTTTTGGAGAAAACCCACAAAAAAAGAGAGAAGCTTCTCTCAAGAATTATGGCAAGATTAGAGTCCAGTAATAACTTGAAGACCAACTGCCCACCTGAAACTATCAAGAATTATCAAGAGTCCATTTGATTTCCATGCTACCACCCCTAACCTTCTGCTCACTTGTTACTATCTGTGTATCTCCCTATCCTTTGTTCCAGATTCTGAATTACTACCTACCCAACTGCTATCTTCCATGACCCATCTTTGCTGGTTCATTCCTTGCACTCTTGTGAATTGTTGACTGTGCTGTGACATTAAAGAGAGCTCTGATTAGTCTGTCTATTATGCTATTTCTGTGGGAACTGATAACCACTAAGGCAGACTTCCGTATTCATAGCACTGTGCTTAGATTCAGCACTTTGACAAACTCATTTTTAGTGCCATATTTAGTATAAGGGCCATCTTTGATCACTTAGAAAGTACACACTCCTAAGTTTCCAGATGTATCTGAGTTTCTTTAATTCTCCCTAGTCTTTTCCTTAACAGAGTTTATTCTGCAAAAATCCCTTTCTGAAATCACAAAGAGGGAAATTTTGATAAGCTATCACCATGTTAAATGTCTCCCCGTGGATCTCTTTTGGGAAATGCACACAGACAAAGCCTTGCATTCATGCATATGAATTTGATAATGCATCAAGCTGACTCTCTCTGAGGATGTAAAGCTTCAGACATCATAAGAGACACAGCTGATACGGCAGGAGCTTTGCAAATTGTCATTCAGCTCCTGAGGCCTTGCCAGTCTTTCTTATCTAATTGGAGTGCTTGATTACTTCTGGGGCAGGTTTTTCTTTTTTAGTTTTTATTCTATTTCATTGTGTCTAAATTTCTATCTCCTGGAGTCTCTAAATGAAAGATGAATGGTGAATAGACAGTAAAAAAATTCTCAAATTTCTACTTTAGAATTCTTCCATTGTATGAAAAAATTAATAGTTGATTGGATAGTGATTTCTTTTTTGTTCTTCCGGTAAGATGGGTTCTAACAACATTACGGGGATGGTGGTCAATTGAATGATGAACGGTGAACCAATGATGAACCATTTCTTTCAATTCTTTCCCCAAAGCGTCTTCTACTCTACCCTCCACACTCAATTAAGCTACAAGTTCTGTCTTCTCCCACTGGCTATGGGCTATAAATACAGGCATTGCTGAAAAGAAATGAGGAAGCATGAAGCAAACATGCCTACAAGGCAAAACAATACCATTCATGTGCAGGATATGAATAAATGACCCTGATTCTTCAGGTCTGAGGAACAAAGGACACTTTTTCATGCCATAGTTATCAGATGACTCCATGATATTTCATGGAATGTTTCGATATTTCATGGAATATTTTCCTGTAATCACATAATAGGTAAGTAATTTGTTTGGGGATGGGGGCCTCTATGGCACCGTACTCTATGAAGTACATGCCATAAAACACCTATTTCTTTTATTTGTTGTCAAATATTAATATTTTAAATACTCTTATTACTACTTGATTATATTTGGCCTGTATTTTAGCTGTCAATTGATTGATTAATTAAATGGCAACCCAGTTTTGCCTTTTTTATTGTTATTGTTGCCTTCTAGATTTTTGGAGATCGTGAATAATGTCCAGCGCTCTCAGACATTTTCATTTTGATCTTTAATGCTTTGGAATAATACTCTGACCTAATGGAGCTAATAATTTGGATACAAATTTTATTATTTATTAGTGACAGCCTTTGCTCAGTATATGACCCAAACCTACTAGTTGGGTCATATTGTCAGTGAAAGCTCCTATTAACTAAAGATAAATAAAAAAAAGTGCAAAGTGACTTCCAATTGAAAATGGTATTTCATATATAAAGAATGTAATTTTCTGAGGGTGAATTTGTTCTAGTCATTAGGGCAAGTAACCAAAGTCTTACTAAAATTGTCAGAATCTCTTTCATGAAGAATAGTTTAATAGCTAGAAACTGCATGTTACATATGACCAAAGAGGTGACATCTGCAACAGAGGAACAGCTCGTCTGTGTTTATAAACATGGTCAAGCTTATGAAAGGCTATAATTGTTTCCAGTCTAAATTTACAGGAAGTGAAAAGTGCAAAAAAAAGGTTTAGGCAAATTGCCTCCCACTGATGTTTCAAAGAGTAGCTTAGGTGGATTAACCAGACTCCTAAGAAAAAGCAGCAAAACAGCATTTCTGAGATATGCTCAGTCTGCTCTTCAGGGAACAGGTATACTTGTTTTTAACCATGTTTCTAAGATCCTGTATAGAGTTCCAAGACAAGCTACCATTAAGCAAAAGAGATAACAACATTTTGGAATCCAAGGAAGGGACCAGAGTAGTGAGAATTTGAGCTCCTGGAATCACATTGGATCCTCCCCATAGCTTCCCCCTCTCACTTATTCCAGTTTTCATTTCCCCTTCTTTAGTTTCTATCTCTCTCCTCCTCTCTTGTTAATTTCTTTTTGCCCCATTTCATCTCCTTCTGGCTCTCCTTTCTTTCCTTGCACCCCTCTGGACATCCTTCACTCCCTGTTCCCCAACCTATGCCTTTTGGTACCCTCCAAAGAAGATAAATACAAAATAGTTTAATAGTACACTGAGATCTTATGAAATTACCTTGACAGATCTTGGTCGCAATTTTGAGTTGCCTAAGTGATGTTGTCAGTATTGCCTAAATGTTGGCACTTCTAAATTATTTTTTCTTTTCTTTTGTCTTTATTTAATCCCCTCTCCTTTTTTAAAGTGTAAGATTTTTCTAAAAATCTAGGAGTCCTCCTGGGTTTGTAGAAACATCTCCCCTAGCCCTGGGTGGCACCATTGTGTTGAAATTTTTTATCCATAAAGGGATGCCACCTATATGATATGTGTTAGCAGAGTAGCTTAGTCAGAGCAGGTGGGCATGTAAATGCTTGCTGATAAGATGATAAACTCACATGGAGCCTGTTTATTTTAGTAATTTGGCCATCCCAGCCAGCGGCAATAGCTGCTCAGGCCAGTGGCCATTTTTTGCCTCCTCGGAAAGAGGAAGGGAGAAGGCGCACCCTTCATACGGGGCTTTGCATGGGGGAGGAGTCTGCAGCCTTACTAGGCTTCTCCGCCTCCATTGCGCTCAGTCGCACCTCATGCTCAGTTGAAGTAGGTCGACTTTTGCTTGCTTCCCCAGCATGGGGAGCAGTAGCAATGCAGCAGGGCTTGTCAGCCCGAGGATCGGTGACTGGCAAGTCTGCATTCACAGCTCTTCAGCATCATGAGGCAAATGGTCTTGGGAGGCAGCGGGTATTGCCAGCACTTGGTGGAGCGGCACCGAGTGAGCCTGTGCTCCAGCGGAGCACTCTTCAACACAGCACTTTTAAGCACAGCGCCGTTGCCAAGCCCCACTGCCTTGAATACAAAAAGCCGGGAATCCACCAGTTAACCAAATCTTACTATTAAATATAAGTGCAAAGTGCAGGTGCAAACAGTGCAAACAGTGTACAATAGCAATAAATGAATATAAATATGAATGCAATTTCAGTTCCTCAAAGTCCGTATACAAAATCCATAAATAATCGACAATGGGAGATCCGGAGGTAGGAGAAAGCTGTGCCAGGGTACCAGGTAAGTACCAGGTAAGTAGACCACAGTCCACACAGGGGTAGAAGATGAGTGTGCCGACGGGCAGATGCGTGCATAAATTTTCCAGTTCCCATTTCATGTTGAAAACACTTCTTCTTAGGCACAATGAACATGGACTGTAATAAATTAATTATAAAGTCTTTAAAAGTCTCTAAAAATCACAATGATCAGTGTACAGTCAAAATCAATAAATCTGTTACTCACAGGGCAGAGTTCTCCCGGTCACAAACACTCCTAGATCATGTCTTTTACTGTAAGGTTATCCACGGACAGATGCTCAGAAGGGTGGGGAACCCATTTTAAACAAGACCAATTAGTTAAAGCGATAAGCGCTTCCCCAGTCTAAAAGGGACCGACCATTTAGCAAACATACAGAAGTTAAATATACAAAGATAAAAGTACCCATTCCTATATTACACAAACATCCTCTGCAAAGCTCAACAGCTGCAAGTGAAATAACAATATAGTTTACAGAAAAAAGGAGATTCCCAATCTCTCCACGGCATATGTAAACGCTGACTCATCGCTAACCGAGGAAGCAGGAAAAATCTATTTCCTGGTTCAGACCCATCGGGGCCAGGCTCTGAAGTTAGTCTCTAATTGCAACAATTTCCTTTTTACATCGTCATGAAGGCAGGATTCCTGTACTGAATCCAACACAGAAACACTAAGCTCACTGATATTATTATGGACTGATAAGAAGTGCGCGACCAAAGGTGCTTCATGGACCCTGTTTCTGATCATAGAGATATGCTCTTGGATTCTAATCTTTAAAGGGCGTGTGGTACTGCCCACGTAACAATGCATGCAACTACAACGGATCACATACACTACATGAGATGTCCTGCAAGTGGAAAAACTTCTAGATTTGGTTCTGCCCGGAATAATGCTGTCTAGTCTCACCATGAGGCTGCAAACATTGCAGTCCCCACATGGAAAATGTCCCGTTGGTAAGTTTTTGGGGGGGTTCAGTGGTTTTGAATTCTGATTGAGTAAGTATATCTTTCAAACTTTTAGTTCTGCAATATCCAATTGCAGGAGGTTGCTCACATCCAGGAATACTGCTGATCAAATGCCAGTGTTGGCGTATAATTTGGCTAATAGGAGTGGCTAGAGTGGTATAATCTATAGCCCATTTGATCTGCCTGTCAGTCTCCCATACCTTAGGTTTGAGTAGTTCCTCATGTGGGGTACTGGCTGCCCTACTCAAAGCAGAGGCAATTGCGGGTTGTGGATACCCCTTGCTGATAAATGCTCGGGCTAGCTGTCTACTACTCCTTTGAAAATCGTCCAGATTGGAGGAATTACATTTGATTCTAAGAAATTGCCCAATGGGAATATTGTATTTGAGATGCCTCGGATGGAAAGAAGTGTAGTGCAAATAAGCCCCGCTGCCTGGCTGGCCACAGGACATGGTTTAGGGCAGCAATTTAGCTGTGTCTTTGTAACGCCTCTCTTTAGCCATTCCTTTGGCTGGCTGGACTAGGGCTGCCCACTGTTCTCGCTTTGGCCCTACCTTACTTCCCCCACTTTGCTTCCTGGAGGACTAGTGGTTAGATTCTGGGTGGTGGGGTCGATTTGGGAAGAGGCTAAGGCCTATTCACCTCAATGTCACCACCCTCTCCCTCCCTTGCTCCTTAAGCTCTTGGGGAAATCATGCTGGGGGTGTTTTGTCGACCTACCCCCCCTCCCTTGGCTACCTGAATTGGCCTTGTGGTGCCAGTAGGCCTTCTGTCTTTCTTGCGTGCATTTTCCAGTATCTGACTAGGCAGCCATTTTGACAGGCCTCTGCCTTGCTGAGGCAATGGGTGGCCATTTTGTGGGTGTAGGTGTCGGCAGCTATTTTGGCTACTTTCAGGGTACCTTTGACCTATCTCCAGGGACCCTGTTTGTGAATTGGGCCTAATTGTTTGAGGGGGCTAGCTACTTTCCTGCCCACATTAAGCAAATTTGGGTGTAGTATGGCTCCTAAGAAAGGTATTGGCACTTCTAAGGGCAAACAGCCCACAAAATGCCCTCCCAAGAGGCCAGAAATGGCCTTATCTTCCTCTGATGAAGAGGATGGGGGTCCCACAAGACAAGAAATTTTGGCCAGGTTAGCTGCTTTAGAGCAAGTGCAGGGGACATCTGCCCCCTTAGCAGGTGCAAAAAAATAAGAGGCCTGTTAGAGCTGCTTCCAAGACTGCTGCTGTAAATGATATTCTCTCTCATTTGGCTGCTTTGGAGGGAACGTCTGGCTCTGGAGCTTTGGTGGGGGTGCCAGCAGCAGCTTCGTCCAGTAGTCATGCCACTGAGGATGCGTCTGAAGAGGCAGGACCACCAGTGTCTGACAGTAGTTGGATGGCCAATGCAGGGTAATTGGCGTTGATAGTACAACCACCAGAGATCGATGGTAAGCTTTCTTGGCCTCAACAGGGTTGTGCTTGTCCTTGGGTGCAAGAGAGTCAGGCCGCTTTCCCTGCACCCTCAGCCATGCCCCAAGCCACTTGCACACAGGCAGGCGCATCAGGACCTGCTCCAGCCATGAGTGTGGCTGGAGGCTGGTCGCAATGGGGTCACCCCCCAGTTGCAGGGCATATTTCTGGGCCTCTGGAGTGGCTGCCTTTGGCGTCGCAGTCTCAATCTGGGATGGGGATGGTCCCACCTTGGGACACTTATTGGAGTTCCATGGACTAATTATAGGGCAGTGCCTTTTCGAGCACTGCCATTTGGAGATACAGCCATGCCTTTGGGCAATCCCCTTACCCCTGTGACAAGGGGAAAAAAATTATGGGGCGAGTACGTTGATGTCTTTACCCTTCTCTTCAGGGACCTGGAGAAGAAGGATAAAGAGGATTTAGATGAAAGGGACAAGGAGCGCCTTAAGCGCCGCAAGATTGATAGGACCTGGGCCAACTGGCTGCCTGAATTCCTTATTTATGCAGGAGTGATTGCACGTGCCCAACCTTGGAAGGCTGCACCCCTATTCCAGTATATGGACATCATATACAAGGTGTATACTGACTTCGCCAGGGCAGCTTGGCTGCAATACGATGAAGAGCTTAGGATGTGGGCTGCCCTTAATCCATCATTGCTGTGGGATCAAGTGCACCAGCACTTATGGCTACAGCTAATGACTCCAGCAAACTCCAACCCCGGGAATTGATCAGATAGTGAGCACATCGTGCAGCAATCCTATTCAGGTACTTCAGGTACTTCTGGCTCCCACGCCTCTACGGGGCAATCGGTTCAGCCATGGCTGCTTTGCTTTGAGTTTACCACACAAGGTGTATGTAGCTGGAAGAACTGCAGGTTTGACCATGAGTGCCCAATCTGCAGGGTCCCATACTCCTTCACTGCCTGCAAGTGAAAAAGGTCATTTGGCAAGAAATGGGATGGCCCAAGTGGGCAGCAGGGTCCTGGAAAAGGGCCCAGCCCAGTAAAAGCGAGGGTACGTGAAGCCATGTTGGCGGATTACCCTAGGTGGGCCGATGCCCAGTTTTTGTTGCAAGGTTTCCTGTTTGGTTTTCAGATCCCATTTCAGGGTCCCAGACGTGCCTTCTTGTCACCAAACTTACATTCTGTGGTTGGCATGGAGGATGTTGTTAGGGCCAAGATAGCTAAGGAATGTGCTGAGGGTAGGGTTTTGGTCCCTTTCTCCTCCCCTCCCGTTCCTTGCTTGAGGGTTTCCCCCTTAGGGGTGGTACCTAAGAAGGCAGCTAGTGAATTTAGGCTGATTCACCATTTGTCTTATCTCAGGGGTGGTTCCATTAATGATGCAATACCTGAGCACTTGTGCTTGGTGCATTATACGTCCTTTGACGAAGCGGTCAAAGTGGTAAGATGTTGTGGCCAGGGAGCAGAGATGGCGAAATGCGACATTAAGTCAGCATTTTGCCTCCTCCCAGTCCACCCAGAGGACTTTGACCTTCTGGGGTTTGCCTTTGAGGATCAATTTTATATGGACACCCTCCCAATGGGGTGTTCTATCTTGTGTGCAGTTTTTGAGCGTTTTAGTACATTTTTGGAATGGGCATTACATCATAGTCAGCATTGCCGCAACACTGCCCACTATTTAGATGATTTTCTCCTGGTGGAGCCCCTGCAGTTTGGCCAATGTGCTCGTCTTTTAGATGACTTTATCCACCCTGCGGATGAGCTGGGGGTCCCCCTTGTCCTTACTGGAACTGCAGTGGGTGGTAGGTCACCTTGATTTTGTGTGTAGAGTGGTGGCGCCTTGCAGAGCCTTTTTAAGGCACCTCTGTGATGCAATTCGGAATCTTAGGCTCCCCCAGCATAGGATACGAATCTCTGCTGGTATGAGGGAGGATCTGGAGGTTTGGCACCAGTTTTTGGGTGGCTTTAATAGTGTCTCCTTTTGGATTTGGAGTTTACTTCAGAGGGCACTGGTATGTTGCTCGCTGGCCTGCCAATTGGGTGGAGGTGGGTCTGAGTAGAGACCTGACTTTCCTTGAATTTTTTCCCAATCTTAGTGGTGGTTTACTTGTGTGTGTGTGTGGGGGGGGGGGTGAGCTAGCAAACCACTCGGTGCATTTTTGGTGTGATAACATGACAGTGGTTCAGGTTGTGAACTCCCTCTCTTCTAAGTCACCCAGGGTCATGAAGCTGGTCCGGGCTTTTACACTGAGGTGCTTGCACCTTAATATATTGTTTTCAGCCAGGCATATCCCTGGTGTAAACAATGAGGTGACAGATGCCCTGTCTCGTCTGCAGATGGACCAGTTTTGGCAGCTTGCCCCCGAGGCCGATTTGGTGCCAGCCCCAGTGCCCCAGGAGCTGTGGAGGATTGGGGATCCAGGGCCTCCAGGGCCATCCAGTTAGCCATTGGCCCTAGTACCAGGAGGGACTATGATCAGGCTGTACAGCAATTTGCAGGTTTCAGGTTGGAGGTAGGTCTCTGTCAATTGTGGCCTATCCCCGTGGAGCATTTAATGCATTTCTGTGTGGCCCAGAAAGGTAAGGGACAGGGGGTCAAGTACATTCGGAGCCAACTGGCTGCCTTAGCTTTCGCCTCCAAAGCCGGTGGCTTGGTGGACACCACAGGGGACTTCTGCATTTGAAACATGCTGGAGGGTTGGTCTCGGGAGTCAGCTACACCTAGGGATGTGGGACAGTACATTTCTCCAGGTATTCTCCGGGATTTGAAAGCAATGTGGTCCATGGTTTGTAATTCACATTATGAGGAGCTGCTGTTCCACGCTGCTTCTCTGATTGCATTTTTGGTGCTCTCAGAGTTCCTCGGTACCTCAAGGACAACTCCAGCTGAGCCCTTATGGTGGCAGATATTAAATTTAAAGGGGAACCGGTGGTTCTAAGAATACGGCACTCCAAAATGGACCAGCAGCAAAAGGGGTCAGATATGGTACTTGGCCAGTGTGCCCTCACTGATTTGTGCCCTGTGGTGGCCATAAGGAGATACATCAATGCCTGGGGAGAAGCACCAGGTGTTCTGTTCACCCCGCCAATGGTGCCCTGTTGACTAAATACCACTTCTGGACAGTCACAGGCAGGGTACTCAAGAAGCTTGGCCTGGTGCAGAGGGTCAAATTTGGAACCCACCCTTTCAGGATAGGCACTGCATCTATGGCCACAGCGATGGGCTTTTCAGGGCCTGATATTCAGTGGGTAGGCTGATGGCATTCTTCTGTGTATAGAGTGTACATGCAGCATTTGAACAGTGGTCAATTGTTTTGATATTGTTTGTCTTCTAGGAGCAGTGGTTCGACAGGAGAGGTTGTGGATCCTCATCTGTGGCCACAGCATGGTTTTTTGGGCAGTGCACCAAGCAATGAGGACGCCGATCAGGTCCCAGCTTGGACTCAGCCAGTGGGCCACTGTCAAATGACAGGGCAGAAGAGGCCTGCACTGTGTTCGGAGTCTGTGGCTCAGCCTCCAGACTTGCCAGGAGAAGGGGACAGGAGACAGCCAGGAGGCAGCTGCCCAACCGCCCCAACAGACCCCCAGGGCCAGAACCTGCCAGCACCCAAGGGAGAGAAAGAAGCACCCAAGGCCCAGAGGGTCAGAAGGAGCAGGTGGAAGCCAGCCAGCCCCACCCTCCAGCGGGAGGCTAAGAGCCCTGCCAAGGAAAGTAAGGACAGCCAGGAGGGGGCCAGGGCAGAGGGAGAAGGCACAAGAAATAGGGACAGCTAGCCAGACAGCTACCTTACCGGCAGGACAGCAGAAGCAGCAGAGGGGGAGGGGGAGGGGGGTGGCTGACAGCTGACAGCTGGATGAGGGCAGCTGTCATGGAAGGCTGCTGGGACAGGGTCAGGTTGAGGGGACCTGCGAGTGGATTGTGAGGGTGAGGTATACCCCCCCCTTTTTCCACAGAGCAGGATCCCACATATCCCCTGAAGGTCCTTTAAGGTGGATGGCAGGCAGGCCGGCATCTCACAGGTCGGCACCCTGGGCTGAACCTGACATCCCTGAAGGTCCTTTAAGGCAGAAGTCAGGCAGGCCGGCGTCTCACTGAGCAGTGCCCTTGGCAGAACCTGATATCCCTGAAGGTCCTTTAAGGCGGAAGTCAGGCAGGCCGGCGTCTCACCGGGCGGTGTCCTTGGAAGAACCTGACACACTGGTCTGAGTTGCTGCCACTGTTGTTTGAGGGGAGGAGTGCCCCTCCACCTCACATCCTGGTCATGCACTTGGGAAGTAACGACCTTGGTTTGTTGAAGGGTATGGCCCTGTCATGGCAGGCATGGGATGACTTGCTGGAGGTTAGCAAGCGGTAGCCTGGCATCCTGATTTTTTGGTCTGCAATAGTTCCGCACTGGATGTGGTGGGATGCATTGGACCACAACACTTTAGAATGGGCTAGATGAAAGGCCAACAGAGCCCTATTCAAGGCAATGACAGGGGGGTTGGGGATTTATTTGCCACATCCACAAATTCGGGCCGAGTTTGCAGACCTCTACAAAGGGGATGGTGTGCACTTCTCTACAAGAAGTAATAGTATATTCCTGAATGATCTGCGGCAAGGGCTTAGGTTGGCATTATGCCGTTTGTGGGGTGCGGAGGCCTAAGCAGAGGCTTGGCCTCTGCGGTGGCAGGATTTAAGTTAGGGGAAAATTTGAGCAGGCCGGTGAGCACCCTTGGCACCTCCCCATTGGTGGGGAATTGGGGTATGTTAGGAGCGGCTGGCTGCTGTACGGCCCAGTTGTGAGGACAGATGCCCTGGTGGGGATCCCCTGTACAAGCCAGTCTCCCTCCGCTGCTGTATGGCCAGGTGGGGGAACTTTAAAGGGGTGAACCACTTTGCCTGGCCAGGCTGGATGGATGGCTCACACTTGGGGCAGTGGGTGTCTCGCCCAGACAGGTCAGGGTGGGGTCTAGGAGTGACCCCAGGGCCTGACCTGTACCACTAGTTAGGATCTAGCCATAGTTGATGTTTAATTGTTGTAATTTTAATAAAGTGGCCCATTTTAGAACCCAAATACTGTGTCTGCCTTTAATTCCGACTGAGGTGGCAAAGAAAATAAGAGTCCTTTTATTTAGAAATTCCACTCAGGATAGGAAAAAGAAGAGCGAGAGTCTATTCTGATCTATCTAAGTTAGCATTGCTGGTGGATGCAGGAAGCAAGTCCTGCATCCTCAATGATTGCAAGATGGAGAAAGTGTGTATGCTAGCAAGGGAGAAAGTGGAAAAAAGGAAGTCTTTGAGAGTAGCAATCTACAAACCAAAGGGATAGCCTAAGCAGAAAGGTGGTAAGCACTTACCCTGACCTCTCTACTTCTCTCTATATAATATGCCCTCTGTAGCCTGAGACAAGGGGCAGCATAAAAGTTTTTTACTTATTACAATGTGTAGGAGTGATTTGCTTCCCCCAATTCCATCCCATCTTGAATCCCTCTCTACTCCTGAAGATCTGCTGCAGCAATCTTGTGTTGCCATTATAGCTTCTTTTTAACTCACAAACTCACCAATTCTCTGGTGGTACGACAAGCATTAAAATTCTTTTAGAAACTTCCCACTGTCTTTAGTTTGAGGCCTGCAGTGCAAGAGTGCAAAGGCAAATGTGCTATTAAAGACATTAAAACCTCCATTTCAGTTCTACTAAAGCTACATATTTTATTTTTCTAATATTTATTCTTTAAAGGTTATCTCATTGTTGGGGTTAATCACTTGAAGAGTTGCCACACCAATACAGAGAAATTTGGTTGGTGTCAGTAGTTATTATCTTTTAATTCATAAATGCCAGGCATAAAATGGATAAACTACTGATTACAATAACAGAGGCTTATGATTGTCTCAAGGGTCAACAGGCTGTGTAAGTGAAACAGAAATCCAGATCACAATAGGTAGGCCACAGCCCAATTTTATTAGTCGCACAATAACAAAAGATTCTTATTAATAAAGGTTGCTTTCTGCTGATATATGTTATCAGGAAATCAGATGACTGGTTCTCTTCCTGTCAGATGGAAGTGAGATTGAAATCTTTCCTGATCAGTCAAAGGCAAGGCTTCATAGTTGGATAATATAGAACACTAACTATAACAAGTCCTTGTTATTTGCTTTGGTGAAGTCATGTGTCTCCTTGGTGAAACAATATTGTCTCTCATGCTATACCTTTGTTCTGTTGAAGCTTTCTATAACACTGTTCGATTTCAGATCTCCCCTATGTTCCACATACATTATGCCACAGATACATTATGAAAAATACATAAAGCGTAAAATACATAAGTATTTTGTCTAAAATACAAATGCTGCAAAAAGCATGTTGACAAACATATATAAAAAATAAACTCTCCGGTACCTTGAAATGATGTAAGACAGATGTTACTCTGACCATAGCTAGTGTTGCTATCACTTCATATTAGTCCCATAAACATATGTATTCTTTCAGTGGTTACTTTGCTCTGCCAACTCTGCACTGTTCCCATATGCGTAGAGTCAGCTGTCCTCTAGCAAAGATCAATTGCACAAGAAGGTCAATGGCCCTTGTTAAGCATAAGCCACCAGCTTAATAGGTGAAAGCCATTTGCAAAAGTGGTTCTTAACAAACATAGGACTCTGACCTATATTGGAGGCCAGTGCTAAATTCACCTATAGCCAAATTCTTTATTAGTTTTGCATAAACTATACAATGTTAATAGAATTTATAAAGTTTAGCGCAGAGACACTAATTTATTGTTCATATCTTCTGTGAAACAAAACCATTATTTAAATGCAGGAGTATTTTATATTCCGTATTCATGAAAGATTACATTTGAGAAATCATGTATCCAGAAATATGAAATGTTGTATTAATCTTGAAAGTTTTCCTTTAATGTATACAACTTCCTCCAGTATGTTTAATACTGATCTTTTTTTCATTCCTATCATGATAAATCTTTTGTCACTGAACAAGCATATTCCAAATACCAATTTCTAGTATTTCTAATATGCTAAATTACATCGCTCTGTATGTGCTATATAAAATGAAGTACCTACAGCATTACCCAAATCTGTCAGGAGAGAGCTGCTGAAACATAGTGAATAAGATGGTAAGCCCATTCAAATTTCACCTCAGCCATGAAGCCAGACTTGGTTAGGTCTTTAGCTATACCTCCTCGTAATTCTGTCAGATGGTAGGCAGAGATGAGTTTAAAGAAGAAACAGCCTAGCACTTCAACTTCCTGAAGCCCATATACTATATGCAAAAATATAACTAGAAAAGCCCTGGAAATGTCTGGGTTTATGCACAGGGATCATAGAAACTGATATTCTTCAAATCACAGATTTTCCTGGCCTGTCTAAAGTCTGATGGATTAGTATAGAGCTTGTATTGCCCATCTGTTAAGATCTGCCTCACAAGCACTGCTCCCCAGGCACCTGCCTTCAGAAGTGAGGCAGTTGGCAACCAGAGACAGGACTTCTTCAGTAGTGGTTCCTTCCCCTTGAGGTACATTAGATATCTAGGCTGCTCTCTTTAGGTACCAGGCCACAATGTTTCTGTTGGGCTTTTAATTAAGAGGTTGGTGTTTTTTAGTGTGCCTTTAGCCCGAAAACTGTTAGATTCATGTAATCGTGCTCAGTGAATGATGGTTTTGTGTTGTGGCTAAGTTTTCAATGCTGGGCTTTAATACTGATGTTTTTATTATGTTTTGTTTTGTCACCTGCCTCAGGCAGTTTCCCATGAGAAGTTGCTTAAAAATTCTAAATAACATGACTATCATGAAGATAACAATACAATGTGTTTTGGAACAGCTTGTGAACTTTGGAAAATATTCAGGATTTAAAGTCAATAGAAAAAAACCAAAAATAATATCAAGCTTTTAACAAGGCAAGAAGAAGAAAAAATTCGGGAAGCATCGGGATGCAAGAGAGCAGTAAACAGTGAAATATTTGGGATAAATATAAAAGGACAAAAAGATACATTGTTTAAAGACAATTATGAGGCACTTGCATGATAAACTGGATGCAAAATCTCGGAGAAGAAATAACATTTCAACAGTGGGAGAATCTTTGGACAAAGGGCATAAAATTCACGACAAGCCAAACACAGGAAAAATTGGTATACGATGTTTTTAGATAGTACATCAAACCAAAAGATACTGAGAAAATGGATAGGAAATATGTAGGGTCATGTTAGAAATGTAAAGAAGCAGATGGCTCCTTTTATCATATGTGGTGGGCATGCTAAAAAAGTTTTAAAAAATTGGAAAGACATACATGTTGAGATGCAAAAGATTCTAAAATTTGATTTTGTTATGAAACCCCAGGCTATGCTGTTGGGAATAATATCAGAAAATGCTGACAGAACATCACATGAACTATTTAGATACCTGTTGATGGTGGCGAGAGTGGCATTTGCAAGTAAATGGAAAGGAGGAGAATGCCCTACCAGGGAAATCTGGAAAGATAAGATGGCAGAATACGCAGTGATGGCAAAACTGACGAGTTACCTAAACAGAAGGCCAATCAAAGAATTTGAAGAGAAATGGGGAAATTATTTTGCTTATAAAGAATAAAATGTATGAGAAGTTTCAGTCTTGTAAATCTGAATAGGATTGTATATCGATATATTGCACATAGTTTATAAGTGGTCATAGCTATGCATCGTTGAAAATGTTTGACTACATAATCGGTGAAATAGGCTGTATGATATGGAAATAGTGGTATAAAGTTAAGGACAAGTAGAAATGATCTTTACAGTTATATTAAGAAATAAGCTGAGATATCAGAGTAATAGTGATCCGCGGTTCGTGGTTCGGTGCCAACGACGATCCCAAAGTCGCAAACAGCAATGGACATTTCCCGCTGCCGAACCGGTTCACGGTTCATGGTTTGTGGTGCTCAGAACAGCCCCCATTGCACTTAGAGAGCCCATATTTACAGGGAGTGTGTAGCAGGCTCTCCTTCAGCCAACACCCAAGTTTGGTCAAGATTGCAATAGGGATCTTGGAGTTATACCCTCTCCAATCTGAGGCCCCCAGGAAACTCCTACAAAAATCCAAGCGCAATTATACTCTCTCTGTCTCTCCCCAAAGGCTAGCAAGTAGCAAGCAAGAGCTCTCACACTCCACTGCTTGCTGAAAGTGAAAGCCAGCCTAGGAGCGCAGTGCTTTTTATAAGCTGAGGTCCCATAGAGCAATGCAGGAGGTCTGTGTTTGGCCATCAGAACTGACTATCAGGGTTTGTAGGGATGAGATTGGAGTGCCCATGGCTACAGAACACCCCTCCCCCCTCCCTACCCTGGGTGTCTTCTCCCAACTTGTAACCACTTTGTAGCTCCATGGTTGGAAGGAAGACCTGCCGATCAAGGTAAGCTGGGCTTCAATTCAGGTTTCCAGGGTGACAGAAGGAGCGCAGACAGAGTTCAGGCATTCCCCCGGCTCCATTTCCAGGGGAATTGATTGCCCCAAACACACACCCCTCTCCCTCCTGCTCCCATCAGCCCTGGCAAGGGCTTTTGTGGAGAAATGCTTTATATTTGTAGATGTGGATTCTGTCAAAACTTTCACCTTTAAACTAGTTATAAAAGTGTCTGTTAGCTGAGAACAAGTGGGAGAGGAAAGGAAGGCCAGATGCTTTCTAAGCCTCACCTAGCCTTGGGCTTTAGTCATACAGATGTGGCCAGAAGCCTTTTTACTAAAAACTTATCTTTCCAAGTGTGTGTGGGGGGGTGCAGAGACTTGAAGGACTTAAATGCCAGAAAGCTTTCTTCTGGAACCTCCAAGAAAAGCCTCTCTGACTTGCACCTTTGACCTACCCCGTGGGTGGGCAAAGGGAGAGAATAAAACTTCGTGGCACAGGGCAGAGGGGCTCTCTTTTGGATCATTTGAGTTGGAAGATGAAGGAGCTGAGAGTGCTGGCTCCTTGCCAGCGGTAGCCATTGCCTATGTGGAAGCTGAAGGCCTGAACCATGAAAGCTAGAACTTTCTAGGATACAGAGCCTGCCTAAACAGAAGATCTAAGTTAGGCATGTACAGAAAGAGAGAGAGAGAGAGAGAGAGAGAGAATGGAATTGAGTTTTACCCATTTCTTTTTGTGTTCCTTGCTTGCTTTGGAGCTGTGGTTACAAGTTTGAGTGTGAACATTCTTTTATTTTCTTTAATAAATGCTTTTTAATTCTTAAATGCTGGTAGCTATTCTCTGGAGGACATAGACTCGTACTGTTCAACCGCATTATCTAAAACAGGTGCCACGGGAAGGGGATGGTTTGTTGGCAATTGGTTGGCCCTCCAGTGGAGCACTAATGTAATAAACAGTCCCTGCAGTAACCAGATGCTGTGTAGCAGGAGACTAGAGTGGCAAACCCGCATAGGGGAGTAGGGAGGCTTGGCCCTCCCTGTGTATTATCTCTATTTTTATATTAAACACACTCAGTCTTTGAACAAACTAAACTTTATGGTAAGAGCACATTTAAAGAGCTCTCCCACTCTGTCTTCTCTTCTGTACAGGATCCAACTTAGGAGATACAGAAAGTGGATGTTACACTTGCCTATTTCCTGGCTACTCCCAGGAACTACAACTTAATCAGTTCTTTTTACATTGCTACATATTTTTTTCTTTTAAAAGAACAAAAAATTAAGTACATTAAACAATCTTTGAGGTGCTCACTGGTCTCTGCTCTAGCAGCAGCAGAAAGAGGCCATCAGTTTCACAGACCCCATGCTGGGTTCAGCAGATGGACAGAAACTAGTGCAGGGTCTGTGAAAGTAATAGCCTCTTTTCCTGCTGCCCAGGCTGTCAGTTTCACAGACCCCACAATGGTTCCAGCGCGGGGTCTATGAAACTGACAGCCCAGACAGCAGGAGAAAGGGGCTGTCAGTTTCACAGACCCCACACTGGAACTGATGCGGGGTCTGTAAAACTGACAGCCCGGGCAGCAGGAGAGGCTGTCAGTTTCACAGACCCCACGCCAGTTCCAGTGCAAGGTCTGTGAAACTGACAGCCTCTTTCTCCTGCTGCCAGGAACCGGTGCAGGGTTTGTAAAACTGACAGCCTCTTTTCCTGCTGCCTGGGCTGTCAGCAGGAAAAGAGGCTGTACGTTTCTCAGACCCCCACGGCTGAACCCAGTGCAGGGTCTGTGAAACTGACAGCCCCTTTCTCCTGCCACTCTGGCAGCAGGAGAAAGAGGCTGTCAGTTTCACAGACCCTGTGCTCAGTTCAGCCCACCAGCTGAAACTGGTGCAGGGTCTGTGAAACGGACAACCCCTTTCTCCAGCTGCCCAGGCTGTCAGTTTTACAGACCCCACATCGGTTCCAGCATGGGGTCTGTGAAATTGACAGCCTGGGCAGCAGGAAAAGAGGCTGTCAGTTTCACAGACCCCGCGGTTGAACCCAGTGCGGGGTCTGTGAAACTGACCTCCCCTTTCTCCTGCCGCTCTGGCAGCAGGAGAAAGAGGCTGTCAATTTCACAGACCCCCGCGCTCGTTTCTGCCCATCGGCTGAAACTGGCGTAGGGTATGTGAAACTGATAGCACCATTCTCCTGCTGCCCAGGCAGCAGAAGAAAGGGGCTGTCTGTTTCAAACGCCCTGCACTGGCTTCAGCAGCTGGTGCAGGGTGGTTGAAATGCCACAGAACAACGAACCACAAACTGGGAAAAGGTTGGAAGTTCATGGTTTGAGGTTCCATGGAATGCTAAGAACCACGAATCATGTGGTTCAGGTTTTTTTGGTTCATGTGCATGTCTAGTCCAGAATAATCTTCTTTCTTCCCATTCTTTCGACTCTTCACAACCTAAATTGTGGCTTCTCTTGTTAATTTATTTTTCTTTTATTATTGTGCATTTCATTGTCACATTTAGGTTGCCAATCCAGCAAAAACTTTACATATTCCAACTTCACATTTTGGTCAACTGTCTGATGTAGACTCCAAACAGTCCAGTCCACTCTTTGGGTATATCATATGAGACGAACAAAAACCTCAACCATTCTTCTTCTTTTTTTTTTTAATTGATCCCTTAAGTTAAATTCTTTCTTTATTCAGTTCCAATAAAATCCAATTATTTTAATGAAATTAAAGTCCAATTTCATAGTTTTCTCAGTATTATCTCTCATAGCTCGAGAAATTAGTGTTATTGAGCCAGAGTTCTATAGCCAAAAACATAAAATAATTTCAGAGACACAGGGGCCTCTCAGGAAGATTTGTTGTCATTCAGCTGGCTTATCTTCAAGGCTGTTACTTCACACTACAATCTAGCTTCTCACGCCAGACTGTTTACCTTGTCAAGTTCTAAAAAAGACACATAGGCTTCCACATACATAGCAAAAAAGCCACCCCAAGTCTGTTTGAAACGTTCTTCTTCCAATATAAATCAAGCAAGCTCCTGTGTGTATATTCATTTCTTTCAATTCTTGTTTTCCAACATATAAAAGACTTTCAAGCTAGACAAGAGTTAAGCAATAGAAATTTTCTCACCAAAGCTGCATAAAATATTCTGTATTGTAGGTTCTAAACTGTAATTAAGAAATCAAAGAAAGCAATTAGTGAGTAAGATTTGGAGGGGTCGTCCGTTCACTCCAGCGCAGCTTCTAAAGATGTTGCATTCTCGGTCCTCAGTACTTTGATATGGGACACTGCCCCAACATAGTCCAGGAAGTAAATATTTCCATTGAACTCACCAAATGAGGCACAAATGGGTATCTTCCAAACATTCTCTTATCAAGAATGGTAAACAGCTGAAGAAAGACTCTCCAGCCACAAAAAGCAGTTGCGTGTCTCTCTCACAGACATAGGAGGGTCTGGGCAGGCTGTAATTCACACTCTATGAACATAAAGTGACTATTAACCAAATCCAATCTAGATAGGCATGTATAAACAATACAGCAGAAATATATATCCACAATAAACTTCTATAAGCTGCTATAAAGTAATCATAACTCATAAGGAAACCCTATGGTTTTTCATGGTCCAACAGGTGCAGAAGATTCAAGTGCCAGGAAGACATCCAAAAGATAACTCTCCACAATGAAAGGTGAGTTTATAGAGGTACTTTATACTTAACAATCTTATCTTTTTCTGGTTTACGCCCTCTTAGGTGGTACAAAGCAGTTCGGAACGTCCAGAAGACGCTACCTACCCGCCCGACATACTGTGCCAGCAAGGAACCTGATGTTTCATCAGATGACCTCCTCAGCGTCAGTTATAGGAACCACCATAAATATGCAAATTCACAATGCAATTTCCTACAGCACCATAAAATGGTGCTGTAAGAAATGGTCGCCATTATTGACTGAATCGGGCTGAATCGGACGGAGCGCAGGGAGACACACAGTAGATACACAGGCTCGCCAAGATCGTCTGTCCTTTCAGCAGACCTGCAAGACTGTGATGTTCCACGAGGCATATGGTTGAGGCCAGTCCTGTATCCATCTTGGTGAGTCTCCCTTCAAGTCTCTTGATAGGGGGCTGTAAAATCATCTGGCCCCTCACACGAGCTGTAGTGGGAGCAGTAATGACTGCTCCCTCCTTTCCCCTTCCTTCTGTGCACTGTTCACAGGAGTGGGCTGCATTAGTCGCTGTTTTGGAAACTGTGTTATGAAAATTGATGTTGTTTCTACTATGATTTTAAAATGTATTTGTAATTGTTGTAACCTACCATGAGCCCACTTGTGGGAAAGGCAGGCTAGAAGCCTAATGAATGAAATGACAGCTCCTTTAAGTGTTGAGAGCATTGGGGGAAACTGCCATTATCTAGGGTTGTCAACCTCCAGGTTGTGATCTCCAGATGGAGATCTCCCAGGCCACAGAGATCAGTTCCTGTGGAGAAAACAGAAAACAGATTTTGTGGCATTATATCCTGTGGAGGGCCCTCCCCTCCTCAAACCCTGCTGTCTCCAAATAGGGTTCTCAGTCCTGCCTCTTACCTGGCCACTGGGGGGAGAGGTGTAGGGAACAGATACGGGAGCTCTGGAGCATTCTCCTGTGTGTTCTAGACCTTTCATTGTCATGTCGGGAATGATGTCATTCCCAGCACAACAACAAAGGATCTGGAAGCCCGCATGTGTGCTTTGCGTGCACACACACACGCACACAGTGAGTACCCTCTCAAATGCACCCCCAAGACACCCCCTGTCCCCCAGTTTGGACCCTGGTAGAACTGGCAACCCTACCCTCAAAGTCTCCAGGAATTCCCAACTTGGATCTGGCAACCTTAAAATAACCTTTTTAAGCACTGTGCTTACAGTTTATGAGCATTTTCCCCACCGTCTTTCTGCTTTAACAAGGAAAGCAACTTTACCTCTGCTCATGTCAAAAATGGATATTTTCTGCCACTACTGTAAATGGAAATGTAATATTTCTGTTTGCAGTTTCAATTTCACAGCTGAGCGGGATCTGCAGAGAGAAAATTCTAATAAAATTGCTGAAACATTTAGTGCAGTGACTGGCAGATAGGAAAAGGGTATGTGGCAGCTCTATTTTTCTGATTATGTTAACAAAACATGGCATGTGCTGTTCTAATGCACAGACAACAATTTGATTTACAATTTAAATCTGATGACTGAAACACTGATTAGATGACTTTTTTTTCTCAGAGGCTCTGTTTACCACCTGAATGGTCTAATATAGAAATGGGTATTTTTGTTCCTGCAAATTAACATTCAAGACTCAGAGTTTAATTTTGTTATACAGAGCATTTCCCCAAAAGTGGCCAAGTGCAACAGCATAATATTAAGACATTATTTTGATACATGATTAAACAATTTGAATCCATGTTAAGATGTCCTCTAAATAATTAATTGTTTCACACTGGATCTTAAATATGGTAAGGATGCTTCTGCTAAAATTTCTGGACAAAATCCAAAGTTAAAACACTTCTAATCCCATTGATTTCAAGAGGAAAGGGGCTAAAATATTTCTTCCATTGAAATCAGTGCAGTTAAAAGTTAGTAAGTTCTACCCTGTAATAGGAGTGTTGTGGATAAAGTTAAACATATTAAGCTCTATTCAATTTATTTGTTTTAGTTATTTATTTTATGTATTCTTGTGCCACTTTGCTATGTAAAAATGTCTCCAAGTTGGCTTCCAAATAAAAATAGTCAGTGCTTATCATTCTTCGGCTGAAAATAATAGGAATTAATCTGCAATAGACTCATTGGAGCCTTGTAGTCTGGTATCAGTGCTACACACTGCAGCCATTAAACTATGTGAAGTAATCCGAAAATTCATATGTATTGCTTTTCCCTGACAAATAGGTCTCCATAACTACTATTCTCCACTCTTCTGGACTAGTGTGTAAAGCTACTGATGGAACTGGAAGATAACAGGTTCAGTATTGTAGCAGAGGTTGGAGATAATGGTGTTCTGTTCCATAGCAGGCCTCAATTCTATTTAAACCTGTGACAAAATTATTTTGCAAATGAAAAATTTCAATGTATAGAGGTAGGGCCTTTCCACAAGAGTAGACAAAGGATGTTGCAAGCATAGTGGTCCCCGCAGGATGCAGTGGAAATCTTAGATCGCTGCCTGACAGCTGTGGTGAAATGATTGAAAAACAACAAATTGAAATTGAACCCAGACAAGACTGAAGTGATGCTTGTTGGGAAGGCAGAGATCTTGAAGGACATTGTACTCCCCACTTTTGATGGAGTTCATCTGACCCTTGCAGACTCAGTTAAGAGCCTAGGGGTTATACTGGATCCAGTGTTATTACTAGAAAAACAAGTTAAGGCAGTGGCAAAAAATGCTTTCTACAACCTCACTTTAGCCTGGAAGATGGCTTCTTATCTTGACACTGCTGACCTAGCCACTTGGATCCATGCTATGGTAACATCAAGGCTTGACTATTGTAATGCTCTATACATTGGCCTCCTAAGTTAACTAGGAGGCTCCAATTAGTGCAAAATGCTGCAGCTTGATTGTTATCAGGAGCGAGCAGGAGCATGAACACTCCCATACTACAGTCGCTCCACTGGCTACCCATCATTTACCATGCTTAGTTCAAAGTATTAGTTATTACATACAAAGTTCTTCACAGCTTTGGTCCAGCATTCCTACAGGACCGTCTCCCTCCCTATGTTCCTCCATGGCAACTTCATTCATCTGAACAGGGTCTCCTGCAGATGCCAGGCTGCACACAGGTGAAGTCAGCAGCAGCCCATACAAGGGCTTTCTCTGTGGTGGCCCCTATCCTGTGGGATGACCTGCCGAAGTCAGAAAAGCCCCCACCTTCCTAGCTTTCCATAAACGATGCAAAACCGAACTATTCAAAAAGGCTTTTTACTCAAATGGGAGGGCTGTATTGTAGGAATGGGGTCTCAGATGCTTTACTAACGAGTTGGGGATCATAGACTTCATCACTATTTTTGCCTTATATATTATCTGCTGCTCTAAATACGTACTCCTATGTACAACCAGCGCTCCATGTTGTCTAATGTTAGTCCTAGAATTGATTATATTTTGCTCCAGTATTTTTTCTACTCTGTCTTGGATCTTTGCTAATGCTATGTCTTTTAAACTTGTATCTGTTTACCTTATGGTATGGTATTGAAATGTACTTGATACTGATTGTATTAGCCTCATACTGTGTAATCCGCCTTGAGTCTCAGTGAGAAAGGCAGACTATAAATGACGTAAATAAATAAATAAAATAGTGATACTAATACAAACTCCTTCTGAACTACAGTAGCATCAACATATAATGGAAGAGAGGGCTAGGGATGCCACAACTTTTGCAGTAAATACGTTCATCAATCAAATTTACTCTGTTTGTCTATGATGATCAAATGTGAACTCGTAATCAGTTCTATTAAGTTTGGCACCAAATGCCTGCTAAACAGGTTTGCATTGAATCGCAAAACTGCATGAGCAAGAACGCTGCCAACTGAAACAGATCAACAGCCATTAGCATCACAGACTAATGGAAAACCAAACAGAAGGATTTTTTAAAAACAGCATTTATTTATGACTGATTTATATGATTTGTAACTGATTTAACTATTTAAGCAATTGCCCGCTAACACCAGCACAGCACGTTCAAGAAAAGTAGAACTCCTTTGGACTTTGTGAGCATGTGCTTGCAAAAAAATGCAATTGGGCTGCACTATACCTTTAGGAAGTAATATGTTGAGGCAACCAGCCAAGCAGCCACAAACTAAACAGACAAATAGAGGTAAGCACTGAAAAAAAATCTGTTTCAGTTTTGGATCTGAGGTTTCTGAAGGAACTATTTATTGTTATTGGTTTTTTTCCTGTATAGAGCATTGCTGGCTCAGATCTAATCCACTTGTTGTTTTTTTTCCATTATCATTACTTTCAGCCCCGTTCTTCGCAATGAGGGCATCTGGGCTCTTTGAGGCAGCTGTTTTTGCACTTCATGGCACAGAGTGATGAAGTTGCCTTCTGAAAATTCAAACTGATTACAGAGGATGTGCAAGGAAAAAACTGCCTGGCAAGTTTCCATAATGTGGATCTCACATGTGACAAACTGTGTTCAATGGTCAAATAGTGGCAGACAATGCAGACCTACAAAAAGCACTTAATGACACCAAAATCAAACAGAACACAGTCCTCCCTCTAAACTACGGATCCAGCAAGCTTTCCCTCATTTACATTACATACACATACACACACACCAAGGGACCTGAAAAAGGTGAATGTCAGCAGGTGCACACCGGCTGGCAAAGGGCTCATGGGGAGGCAGCAGCACTAAAAACAATCCTTTATTTTCACACTTTTCTTTATGTATAGTGCCAATAAACTATTAGTTTTGCATCTAGCTGTTGCCTGTTGGTGCTATGTGTCCTTGTGCTTTGCAGTTCTGTTCCCACAATGAGTAGGTCTTGTTGTATTAATTGCCACCAATCCCCATTGTCCAAGTGCAAGCAGGCAGGCAGCATAACTGTTGGAATTACATCCCCCGCCACAAGCACATAAAAAGGCCGAATTTTTTTCCATACATTTTCCTCTTGCTGCATGGATTGTATTTGAAAGGGCAGAGTAGTCAGATGGCTTGCAAGACTGGGGGAGGAGGAATCCTAAACAAGCCTACTCAGATGTAAGCCCCATGTTATTCAGTAATGCTTACTACCAGGGAAATGTATTTAGAATTGCAGCATATGATTGAAGTCTGCACATTCCCCTTCCAAATGTTTCGAAAGATGATGGTGGGGGGGAGGTTTCAGCTTCTGAGGACCCAAGTGGCAGGGAGACAATGCCATTGCCCAAGTCATGATGGGAAAAAAGATGCACTCATACGCATTGCACACATTCACCCTTCCTTCCAGCACAGTTAATTAATAACATTAAGGGCTGTCTCCCTTTGGGATCTGATTGGTGAATGTCATTAAGGAAAACAAGATGCTGCCATCCCTGTCAGACAGGAAACAAAATGAAACACGAACTTTTTGGTGGGAGCATGTCATTATAATTTGGTTTCCCAGATTTGGTTCACTGTTTTGAAAGCTGCTTAAACAAAATGAAGTAACTATTTCTGGGTGCATTTCCAGCTCAATTGCTTTGTTTTGCACACCCCTACAGATAAACATTTATCAAAAATCAGCTGTCTGTTCACAGCTGACATGAGCCAAACTTGTAGGTGATCAAGTCACTAGTCTTGCTGTAGAAGTTGAGAAGCCATACATTTTATTTATTTGTTTTTTATTTTTATTTCTGCCTTTTCTCACTGAGATTCAAGGCAGATTATAACAGTTTAGGCAAATGCAATCAATAAGATATGACATCTAATAAACTATGTAATCCAACTAGGATTGCAGACATTTTTAAACAAAGCAAAAAAGTATTTAATACACACTTGATCTTAGCCAAAAGGCTGAGAAGAGAGGTATTTAATATATGTTAAACAATGCATAAAAATGGTATTCCTCTTTTGTTCTTTTAAATTCCCTTTATTTTATGTGTTTTACAGATTTGTTCCAAAAAATTAAATTTACTCTACTAATCATATTATAATAGTAATATCAATAATTTCAAAGAAATAATGGATATCCCTAATGGTAAGGGGCACATTCACCCCTCCATTAGCAGGACCAGAAAAGAATTTGGAAGAAGAATAAAGGAAGGATGAAATCAGTCCTAAGAAGTTGAAAAAAACAAAACAAAATGCTGTTGAACTTCAGACAAAATCTGCTCTGATATGCAGCTAGAGCGATATACCTACCTAAACTCAGGCAATAATTAGTGACAGCGGTATTTTTCCTTACCTCATAATAAATATCAACCACATTGCGGATTAGGTTGATTCTAGTTCTGGCTTTCCCAAAGATTTGAACCCTTTCACCTCTCTTTTAACAAATTAATCATTCTTTGTCTTTTAGCCAGCTTAGCTGTTGCCTCTTAATCTACTGACACTTGAAGATCTCTATCAGTACTGCCAGTAAGATCTCCAGTTCCAATTTAAATGAAACTGTGATAGAATTCCACAAGCCCTTTAGCAAATATCTGAGAGAGCGAGACATGTTTTTCCATTTAAAGAAGCTGCCTGATTTGCTGTTCAGAAGTCAAAACTCATACCTTTTCTTCTAGAATTGCCAGAGACATTCGATCAGTAAAACAGTTTTTCCCATCTAAAATGGGATTATAAATCATACTGTTGTTGTTAATGGAACTAATATATTAATAAAAGCAATTACATGAGCAAATAATACATTTCCTACCAAATTTACATAGGCACAAGAGCTGAATGCAGGAAATGCTATAGTGATTTCTTCTCTACCTCCCCATTTTATTATTTTTTCCTTAACTGAATCAGAACAGCTCCTACATAATTCCGAGCAACACATTGTGAATGATTTAGACTGAACTCTGCTGACTCTTGAAGACCATGGAGTAATTCAAGGCACAGGTGTGATGTTCTGTGATTTTTTTGTGATGTGACCCCATTCCAATTTCACAGGAAGGAGGTCAAAATGCATTTCAAATAATAATGTCTTCAGGTCTCTCCCAAAACAGGGGAAGGGGGATAATACCAGAGAATAATGTTAAAGCTATTGGGTCTTGTGCTAAATTTAAGTAGCTAACAGCCTCTTTTGTGGACTGCCAGTTCTTATTTATGTAGACTTGGAAGCCTTTTATGTTACTCTGACATGAGATTGAAATAGCAAATACTTTGTTATTTGATAACATTATAGGAATGCAGAAATTATAGGATAGCAGATATAGGGAACTATAGATATTGTAACGTTTATATAACAGTCCATATATGCTGTTGAACATCTGCGTGTTTAGGTTGGTTCTGTATTAATTTTAGTCATTGTTTCTCTGGTTCCAGGGCTCGTCATTCCACTCTGGGAGCTAGCATTCTGGCCCCAGATCAAGATTCTCAAGGTCCAGCTCACATTTTCCTTGCATCTTTTCAGTGCAGTAATGTACTCCAATTAAGCCAATGCAAGTCAATGGGCACTTGTACCTCCTATCGAATCCAACTGTCCTTCAAGGGTCTCTCATTGTTTCCAATGGGCATTCTTGTCATTTGTTTCAGACCCCGCCCTCAGCTTGTCTCTGAGGAGCAGCCTCTCCAGGCTCCGAGGTTTGGGGAGCTGATCCTGAGTGCCAAGGGCTGCAAGTTTGGCCCTCACCAAGTTCTGCTGGCTCTCTGGTTTTACTTTTCCAGGACAAGGGTGTGTGTTTCTTGGAGTGGTAGCAGGGGGGTACATTTGCTAGTGAACAGTACTTTAGTTGCCAGCCTAACCCTGGCCTAAAATGGGGAGTGGGCAGGCAGGTGGGTGAACACTCTGTCTGCACCTTTGGTGTAACTCCCTCCCCTGCAGGGCAGAGCTCCTCTCTTGGGGCATGGTGATGGTGGGGGGGTGTCAGGGGCAATTGCGGCCAGCGGATTGGCTGTGTATTTGCTTGCCACTCATGGAGCTGTCAACTGCAGCCACTGTGATTGGTGGATGCTGCAGAGGTTGCCTGGGCAACTACAGAACATTCTCTCCTGGCTGGGCCTCACCAGTGTAGCTTGCTCCTGAAATCCTTTAGAGAGTGAACAAGTGCAGCTGAGGATCCATGGGCAGCTGGCTGCCTCCGTTGGGGTAAGACTTAAGATTGCACTGTAAATGTGGTAACTGTTTTTAAGATCTGTGTTGAAGATCACTTGGAAACCTTTTATTAAAAGTTTGTTACTTAACAAATACATTACAACTAGTAACAAAGTAGAACTACAAACAAAGTCTTAATGTATCCCTACAAGGGATTGGGCCCAGTAACTATACAATATCCTTCAACAGATGGTTCCTAAAGTGTGGAATCCCAAGTCAGAGGAATAATATACAGGAAATTGAAGAATCTGCCTCCTTTCTCAAATGCCGCGTTAGATAGGTGTTACTATTGTACCATCAATGTGCAAAAGGAGATCAATGTCCTAAGGTGCTTAGAGTTAAATGGAAGGCAGTCTGCAGAACAAGGAGAAGGATACAGGAGCATGGGCAAACAAAGGATGAATGCATGTGAAGGCAGCTACGCTTATATTGGTTTCATTTGGTTTATGGATGAGAGCCAAAGACTACATGGAGGAGATGGGTTTTGAGAGAGAGAGATTGAATAAAAAAATATTCTGTTGCCTTTCTTTGTTCACACTGAGATAGTAATCTAGTCTCTCAATCTGACAGCTTTTAGAACTTATTTCTTTCTATGTACCTCAGGGATCTTATCAGTCCTCAACTGTAACATAACTTGATTAGAAGCAACCAGTGAATGCAGGTGTCTCAATGCTGCATTTTTGTGGTATTTGTCCAGTAACATCTTCTAAAGGTAAGAGGGTTTATTCATATCATCCCAGAACTACTTGGATCTTTTAAAACAAAATATTCTAACATATATTTTTGTGCGCTTATGCAAAGTTCACTTTGACAGTCAGCTGTTAAGGATCAAAGCTTCATATGGCACACTGAAAGGTCAAAGCACGCATTGAAAATCTAAGCCATACACTTTACAGGCAGGCAGTTAAAATTTCTGTAACACTGAGAGCAGGGCCAAAGGAATGATTTCATACCTTCTTCCTTCTGATAGCAGCCCATTTTCGATCAGCACTACAGCAATACCTCCTGCTGTTTCTGTTTTTAAAACAAACAAACAAAAAACCCTGAAAGTTGTTACCACTTCTTTATGGCATATCTACTGGAAGCACTTTGTAACTTGGAACTCTGAGTTATAGCCCCTTCCCTGCCACTGACTGTTTATATAAAATTTACACATGTAACTTATCTTCTTTGTTGCTCCATTGGTAATGTAGAAATAACAATCCCTAAGTTCTGCCAGGTATATGGTTGAGGCCAGATCAGCAGTCATCCAGAAAGCCTCCCAACTGGCCTCCCGGGGTGGGGGGGGAGCTTGAACATCTGCTCCCCCATATGAGTTACTACCTGATAAAAAAGTCTTGTTCCCTCTATTTTTACCCACCCCTTTGTGTTTTACTGGCAGGGTCTGGTTGCAAGGCCACTGTCTGGGGGTGGTGTCAATGGAAATTCTGCTGTTTTATTGATGTTTTTAAATGTAAATTATGTTTTATTGTTGTAAGCTGCCCTAAGCCTGCTTTCAGGGAGGGCAGGATAGCAGTCCAACAAACAAACAAACAAACAAACAAACAAACAAACAAACAAACAAACAAACAAACAAATGTGAGAGCATGTGTTATTTATTTCAGTGAAAGTATTTGTGACTCATATCATGCTCATCAGGCATCTGGCAGTGTTTTACAATTCTACTACTGTACAAGTTGCCACACTGCTCTCAAGCCCAACTCTCATTCATACCTTTATGTCATCTTAGATGAGAGCTAGTTCTATTTCACTATCTGCATTGCATTAACAAAATTACTTTAGATATCAAACCAGCATTACTTTAAATGGTTAAAAAATGCCTTAGATTAGATTAAACCAAATGCTTATCAAAGGGCAAAAAATATAGACTAAAGTGCCTGGAAATATAATTGTCATTGTAGTATGTATTTATATATCACATTTGTATTTTACCGTTGATCCAGGGAGACCAGGTTATTGAGGTGTGGACTGTCCCTTTAATTTATCAGGAAAGTTTGTGGTAGGCTACTGCCCTGGAGGTCCACAAGTGGCCAAGAACAAGCTGAACGGTGACAACACTGCAGGTCTGTTTGGCTCAGACCCAGACACAGCCAAGACAACAATTGGTATACATTTGCCCAGTGAGTCTACAAGTTGTCATCATTACTGCAGCCCAGGAGAAAGCTGAGTGGACTCTGCAGCACTACCATCACTACAGCAGCCACTCCACTCCACTCTGCTTGCTCCAAGTTGTTTTAGCATTCTAGTTCACCCCTCTGATAATCCTATTTTATCTTCTCCTATTGGAAAGCTGTGCCCCTTTGGCTACAGTTCTTCCTAGTAAGCAACCCCCTCTGAAATTTATTCTTCTGATAAAGCATTTATGTAGCAGGATCACAATTCTTTCAGCCTCAGTATTAACAAGGCTTTCCGCTTTTTATCATTATAAATATTTCAAATGCCTGTTCATGTATCCTTCAACAATAAACTGGGTACAATAAATAGTCCCTACATAATTTCTACTGCATATATTAATACTTGATCCTTGTAGAGGGGCTGTCAATAGGTAGACTTCCTAAGAAAATCTACTGCTTTGGTAGAGAAGAAGAGATGAGGAATCATATACAGAGAGCACCAGAGAGGCAGAGAAATGTTAACGGATAAGAAGATCACAGTGAGGGCTAAATCAAAAAATTATGCAGTCACATTACAGTCAAAAAAATACACAGGAAAAGTTCATGCCCTTTTTGAAAGAGTCCTATCACATGCTTCATATTATCTTATTGTGACAATGTGACTATTCCTCAGTTGTAACCCTTAAGTAGACTCATATTCAGTGAAGTTAGGTGATTTTCTTTGTGTACAGTGATATCCACTCACAAAACAGACCTTGAAGATCAATGATTTCTAGATAAGTAATCTTCACTGTATGAGACGGATCCTGGAAAAATAAATAGACCAAGGCTTAATTTTATACAACTCCTCTCATGCATCCTTGTACAGCTCTCACCTCTGTCGGGATAATAAGGTAATACATTTCCTGCAAATTGGTAAGTGCCCATATATATCTATGTGATATGTGAACCATTACCCTTTATCCAGGCACTGTGATCTCAGCAGTTATTGTTGATTAATAATTGTGATTTCCTAATTCTCACATTACATTTGTATATCTGACCTCATACTTGCATATTAATATGAATTCTTGTTTGACGAGATGTGTGAACATGTGATTGGAGCCTTAACAAATAGAGAAGATAAAAATACATGACTACTGTTTAGATATTTATTCCAAGCTGTTTTCCTTGCCCTTCCAAATGAGTTGAGAGTAGCTTAAAAATATAACAAGGCGATGCATGCAACACAATACTTGATTATACAGGGTGTTCACATGAAACCTTTATAAGGCTGAGTAAGCACAGCTTCTGTAAACCAACTCAGAAAGTTTATTACAGCAAAAAAATGAGTTCTGGTAATCTGAAAAGCCTCATGTTATGCAAGAGATGGAACATGGCATTGAGCTAACCTGTAGTTACAATACTGGCTTGATAACCTCCAGAGGACAAGGGGGCTTATGTCGAAGTGGAATTTGGATAACTGTATGTAAAACTAAACTAGTCAATAAACTTCTGGATATGTTCTATTCAATAAAGCAAACCATTACTATACATGTTTTCATTCAATATTGATTGTGATTCAAAGTTGTAAAGGTTTCTTGACTCAAAGTTATAAAGTTTTTTTCTGGACACCCTGTATATTAAACTGATTTCCATGAAATTCTCTTGGGACAGTCATTTTCCCTCAAAATAAGCTTGCTCTCAGAGTTGTTGTAAGGATAATATGGAGGAGAGAAACCCCACATATGCTTCCCTGAACTCCCTGGAGGCAGTGCAATGTAAAAAAAAAACTTTATAAAATAATGTATTTATGTCATTTAACAAGTAAACCACTACATCAGACCTCAAATGACAATTTAGTTGTCAGCCCTTAAACAGTTCTCAGAATTTTAATGCCAACCCCTTAGTTCAGATATCAGAGAAAAGCTGGAAGTGACGGAGCCTTCTGGTCAGCAACTGAGAACACCCACATATAAGCAGCAGTCAATTAAATCACTTGGAAAGAGGGTTATGCAAATAGGATCTGTGGTTTGTCCTTCCAGATTCAGCAACTAATATTGCTTTTGTCATCTTCCTACCTTTTAATTTCTCCCAACTTACTTGAAAACCAGAGGGCACCAGTAATTTAAAAACAAGCCTTCTCCCTCGCTCATGGTCCAGTATACTCTCCTTGTGCAACAGTGATATTGTAAAACCTGGCCCAGAAACATTTTTTTTTACTTTTTTAAAAATATCAATTTTTATTGAAAAAAAGAAAAACAAGCCTCATAAAAAATAAAAATATGACAACAATAGTGAGAAATCTACACATAAGCATTCATAAAAGGTTTCCAAATAGCTAAAAATAAGTCCATCTGCAATTGTCTATATGCCATACAATTGAATATTGAGGTCTTCCATTAATTGAATTACAGGAGGTGGACATTTGTATCTCCAATGCCGTAATACAATACAAGTCTTTTAGCTACAATAACAGCATGGACCATTTTTGTTGACCATTGGTTGAGATTCCAGGATACAAGCAGATAGTTTAAAAGTACATAAACATCCTCAACAATCAATTAATATTCTAATACAAAATTAATATGAATAATAACTTTCTTCCAAACATTAAAACCAATAATACAATATAACAAAATACAATATCCTTGAACATCAAATGGATCATTAACTTGATTTTGAAAATATTCCAAATTAATACCTCTGACTTTCTTAAAAATTACAATATTGTTCCTATCAAATAGTAAATTGCAAGGCAATGGAACAGCAGAATTTCACTGGGTGCACTCCCCCCACAGAGATCCTTATTCTAAGCTTCTGCAGAATTCAAAAGTAGAATTATAAATGTGTAAATGAGATGCAAATCAGAGAGGGAAATGAAATGTAGATAAACAATAACCTGTAAAACTTCTGTTATATAAATGTCTCTGCTCAAGAGCCTTAACTAATCAGAAAAGAAAGAAAAAAGAAAGCACAGCAACAAGTGTCTCTGAATAAATACAAAAAGCCACTAGACTAACATATAAAAGAGCTATCAAAGGCAGCTTCACAGAGACTGTCGGCTTGTAGTGTAATTCCTACACATTTTCACAGCAGTCATCTAATCTTCATAAGGCGTTTGTGGGATCTGTGCTGAGGCAGGCTGTCATTCAAGCCATCTCTTGCTCTACTTGTGGAGGACCTATTAATACTCATATAGTAAAAACTAGTAGCATGATATTAAAGACATCCACTGCTTTGTCAGAATGTCATCACTAATCTGATCTCTTCCCAGCTAATGCAGCATGCATAATTGTAATTAAAACAGATGGGGGCAGTATATTCTGCAAAGTTTAATAGCTGATATAGCAAATGGAGGATTTGGAGTAAATAAATCCATCCTCCCTATAAACAAGCACTATAAAAACACACACTATCCATGAGAACTAACATAAAAGAAATCCCATTCAGAATTTTCTTGTGCACACAGGAACTACTGTGCATAAACCTCACATATATGCAGCTACTTCCCAATTCATGCCAATAAGTAACTCTAAAAATGCTGCTCCCAAGACTGAACCACATGCATACACTTGGGAATCCAGAATAATTGTGTGTATCATAGCACTTGTGTATCTTTGGATCAGGAAGTTAGAAAATCACCACATAGGGGAGTTGTGGAAATACCTCTATTGTGCACATGATTGTGCACCTCTATTGGGCACATACACATGAACCTGCCCTATACCAGGTCAAAACATTGATCTATTAAGGACAATATTGTCTGACTGGCAGCAGCTTTCCAGGGTCTCAAGCAGAGGTCACAGAAACACAGAATGACAGAATCACAGAGTTGGAAGGGGCCATACAGACCTTCTAGTCCAACCTCCTGCCCAATGCAGGATGAGCCTAAAGCATCCCTGACAAGTATTCATCCAGCCTCTTCTTGAAAACTCCCAGTGAAGGGGAGCTCACCACCTCCCTAGGCAGCTGATTCCACCTTTGAACTACTCTGACCATGAAAAAGTTTTTCCTAATATCCAACCAGTCCCTTTCTGCATGTAATTTAAGCCCATTGCTTCGAGTTCTTCTATGCTCTGCTGCCAACTGGAACAGCTCCTTGCCCTTCTCCAAATGACAGCCTTTCAAATATTTAAAGAGAGCAATCATGTCCTCTCTCAATCTCCTCTTCTCCAAACTAAACATTCCCAAGGCCCTCAGCCTTACCTCGTAGGGCTCAGTCTCCAGACCCCTGATCATTCTCGTCGCTCTCTTCTGTACCCTCTCATATCCTTCTGCACTCTTTCATATCCTTTCAGTTGGAGGTGCCAGCTTCTGCATGATACCAGCCTCTGCATGATACACATGCTCTGCCACTGACCCATGGCCCCTCTCCATAATTTCAATGTAGCTAATGTGCAAGCAGCTTTTGTACCACCATCTTACACCTCAAGAAGTTTGAAGTGTGAAAAAATGTGAAGAAGTTTGGTTTGTAAACATCTTCACATGAATGGATTAGATCCACTTGTCCTGGATGGGATGGAGTTGGTGTTCACAGAGCAAGTTAAGAGTTGGAGGTGCTCATGGACCCAGACTTGTTTACAAAGCAGGTTGACACAACAGCCAAGCATGCCTTCTGTCAGCTGCATCTGGTCTTTCTTAGAGACAAACTATGTGCAGGTTTTTAAAAAGTTGGGACCAAGTTCCCTAGACCCAACTCGGGTTCCCACATCACACAGCCGCTGTTGGGAATGGATGTTAAAAAATAAAGGAGAAACCAAACGGTCTCAGTATAATAACAACAACAACAACAACAACAACAACATTTGATTTACCACCCTTCCGGAAAACTTAACACCATACTCAGAACAGTTTACAAAGTGTGTTATTATTGATGTATTGTCGAAGGCTTTCACGGCCGGAGAACGATGGTTGTTGGGGGTTTTCCGGGCTGTATTGCCGTGGTCTTGGCATTGTAGTTCCTGACGTTTCACCAGCAGCTGTGGCTGGCATCTTCAGAGGTGTAGCACCAAAAGACAGAGATCTCTCAGTGTCACAGTGTGGAAAAGATGTAGGTCATTTGTATCTACTCAGGAGGGGTGGGGTTGAGCTGAGTCATTCTGTAAGAGTTTCCCAGGGTGTGGAATGCTAATGGCGGGAGGCTTCACTGAGTCATTCTGTAAGAGTTTCCCAGGGTGTGGAATGCTAATGGCGGGAGGCTTCACTGTATCCTGAGGAGGTTCTTTTGCATATGGATTGGTGCTTGATGTGCTAATCTTCTCTGCAGGGCTATTGTCGGGTGTGGAGTGTTTTGTTGGCCTGGTATTTTTCAGAACTGGAGCCCATGCTCTGTTCATTCTTAAGGTTTCTTCTTTCCTGTTGAAGTTTTGCTTATGCTTGTGAATTTCAATGGCTTCCCTGTGCAGTCTGACAAAGTAGTTGGAAGTGTTGTCCAGTATTTTGGTGTCCTGGAATAAGATACTGTGCCCTGTTTGAGTTAGGCTATGTTCAGCCACTGCTGATTTTTCAGGCTGTCCAAGTCTGCAGTGTCTTTCATGTTCTTTTATTCTTGTCTGGATGCTACGCTTTGTGGTCCCGATGTAAACTTGTCCACAGCTGCAGGGTATACGGTATACTCCTGCAGAGGTGAGGGGGTCTCTGCTGTCTTTTGCTGATCGTAGCATCTGTTGTATTTTTCGGGTGGGTCTGAATACTGCTTGAAGGTTATGCTTTTTCATAAGCTTTCCCATCTGATCAGTAATTCCTTTGATATATGGCAAAAACACTTTTCCTGTAGGTGACTGTTTTTCCTTGGTTGTTTGATTCATCCTGGGTTTGATTGCTCTTCGGATTTCATTTCTGGAGTAGCCATTTGCCTGAAGTGCGTGGTTTAGATGATTAATTTCCTCATTGAGAAAGCGCGGCTCACATATCCGTCTTGCACGATCCACTAATGTTTTCATTATGCCTCTTTTCTGTCGGGGGTGGTGATTGGAGTTTTTGTGTAAGTACCGATCAGTGTGAGTTGGTTTCCTGTAGACCTTGTGACCTAACTGAGAGTTTGCTTTGCGGATGACCAAGGTATCCAGGAATGAGAGTTTTCCCTCACTTTCTTTCTCCATTGTGAATTGTATGTTCAGGTGGATGTTGTTGAGATGATTCAAAAACTCCCTCAATTCTTCCTCCCCATGGCTCCAAATGATGAATGTATCATCCACAAACCGGAACCATACACTGGGTTTGTGGGGTGCTGATTCTAGAGCTGTTTTTTCAAAATGTTCCATGTAGAAGTTTGCTATAACTGGGCTGAGTGGGCTCCCCATGGCCACCCCATCCATCTGTTCATAGAATTCGTTGTCCCATTGGAAGTAACTGGTTGTCAGACAATGATGGAATAAGGCTGTTACATCCTCTGGGAAAATCTGATTAATCAGTGCAATAGTGTCTTTTACTGGAACCTTGGTAAACAGGGATACAACATCAAAACTGACAAGTATGTCTTGTGGATTGAGTTTCAGAGAACTGATTTTGTTGATGAAATCTGCTGAATCTTTGATGTAAGACGAGGTTTTCCCGATGTGGTCCTGCAGGAGATCTGCCAGATGTCTAGCTAATTCATATGTCGGTGAACCAATGGCACTCACAATGGGTCGGAGTGGGACTGAATCTTTATGTATTTTGGGGAGTCCATATAGTCTAGGTGGCTGTGCTTCAGTCTTGCATAGTTTGCTGTGCGTGTCGGGATGTAGTGAGGAATTCTTGATCAGCGCATTTGTTAGCCTGGTGATTTTGCAAGTGGGATCTCGTTTTAGTTTTTTGTAGGTGGAGGGGTCCAGGAGTTCCTTAATCTTCTTTTTGTATTCCTCCGTTTTCATGATCACTGTAGCATTGCCTTTATCAGCTGGTAGAATGATGATGTCTGGATCTGCATTGAGGGTCTTGATGGCATTTCTCTCCTTGCGTGTTATATTGCTGGTGGGAAGCTTTGCCTTTCGTAGAATCCTGGCTGTCTCTCCTCTTATTTCCTCAGCTTCCTCTTCAGGTAGATGACGAAAAATCTGATTAATCAGATTTTCCCAGAGGATGTAACAGCCTTATTCCATCATTGTCTGACAACCAGTTACTTCCAATGGGACAACGAATTCTATGAACAGATGGATGGGGTGGCCATGGGGAGCCCACTCAGCCCAGTTATAGCAAACTTCTACATGGAACATTTTGAAAAAACAGCTCTAGAATCAGCACCCCACAAACCCAGTGTATGGTTCCGGTTTGTGGATGATACATTCATCATTTGGAGCCATGGGGAGGAAGAATTGAGGGAGTTTTTGAATCCTCTCAACAACATCCACCTGAACATACAATTCACAATGGAGAAAGAAAGTGAGGGAAAACTCTCATTCCTGGATACCTTGGTCATCCGCAAAGCAAACTCTCAGTTAGGTCACAAGGTCTACAGGAAACCAACTCACACTGATCGGTACTTACACAAAAACTCCAATCACCACCCCCGACAGAAAAGAGGCATAATGAAAACATTAGTGGATCGTGCAAGACGGATATGTGAGCCGCGCTTTCTCAATGAGGAAATTAATCATCTAAACCACGCACTTCAGGCAAATGGCTACTCCAGAAATGAAATCCGAAGAGCAATCAAACCCAGGATGAATCAAACAACCAAGGAAAAACAGTCACCTACAGGAAAAGTGTTTTTGCCATATATCAAAGGAATTACTGATCAGATGGGAAAGCTTATGAAAAAGCATAACCTTCAAGCAGTATTCAGACCCACCCGAAAAATACAACAGATGCTACGATCAGCAAAAGACAGCAGAGACCCCCTCACCTCTGCAGGAGTATACCGTATACCCTGCAGCTGTGGACAAGTTTACATCGGGACCACAAAGCGTAGCATCCAGACAAGAATAAAAGAACATGAAAGACACTGCAGACTTGGACAGCCTGAAAAATCAGCAGTGGCTGAACATAGCCTAACTCAAACAGGGCACAGTATCTTATTCCAGGACACCAAAATACTGGACAACACTTCCAACTACTTTGTCAGACTGCACAGGGAAGCCATTGAAATTCACAAGCATAAGCAAAACTTCAACAGGAAAGAAGAAACCTTAAGAATGAACAGAGCATGGGCTCCAGTTCTGAAAAATACCAGGCCAACAAAACACTCCACACCCGACAATAGCCCTGCAGAGAAGATTAGCACATCAAGCACCAATCCATATGCAAAAGAACCTCCTCAGGATACAGTGAAGCCTCCCGCCATTAGCATTCCACACCCTGGGAAACTCTTACAGAATGACTCAGTGAAGCCTCCCGCCATTAGCATTCCACACCCTGGGAAACTCTTACAGAATGACTCAGCTCAACCCCACCCCTCCTGAGTAGATACAAATGACCTACATCTTTTCCACACTGTGACACTGAGAGATCTCTGTCTTTTGGTGCTACACCTCTGAAGATGCCAGCCACAGCTGCTGGTGAAACGTCAGGAACTACAATGCCAAGACCACGGCAATACAGCCCGGAAAACCCCCAACAACCATCGTTCTCCGGCCGTGAAAGCCTTCGACAATACATCGAACACCTCTACGGGGAGGAAACATTCCAACAGACCCGAAGATTGGAAACACTTCGGAACAAGAAAGCACATCTACTCTGTTCTTTGACCTTTCTTCTACGCTGCAGGGACACAAGAACCATTCCATCTTTTCTCACAACTAAAAGAATCTTCAAAACCACACAGGCGAACCGCATTTATGACCGTCTAGAACAGGCCCTCTTACGTGAGAGAATCCACACTAACCGCAGAGAACTTGCTGCCACAGACAAGGAGCTATTTTGCTTGCATATCAACACCAGCCATAAAATGAGAAGTCAGGATTGGGACAAGGTCGATAATCTCACCTACAGGAAGATGGAACAAGTGTTTATCAACCACACATCCAGACAGAAGCAGAAGTTTAACAAACTACAGGAAAAAAGACAGACAAGCCCAATGCTCGACAATGCATGCATTGTCATCAATCTGACAGACCGTCAACTCTCACCAGAAGAAACCTCCATCTTGGCAAAGGGAGGAAACTTTGCAGTCACCCCCACCAGAATTCCTGTGGAAGACATCATTGCAAATGTAGAAGCTGCCATTCGTCATCTACCTGAAGAGGAAGCTGAGGAAATAAGAGGAGAGACAGCCAGGATTCTACGAAAGGCAAAGCTTCCCACCAGCAATATAACACGCAAGGAGAGAAATGCCATCAAGACCCTCAATGCAGATCCAGACATCATCATTCTACCAGCTGATAAAGGCAATGCTACAGTGATCATGAAAACGGAGGAATACAAAAAGAAGATTAAGGAACTCCTGGACCCCTCCACCTACAAAAAACTAAAACGAGATCCCACTTGCAAAATCACCAGGCTAACAAATGCGCTGATCAAGAATTCCTCACTACATCCCGACACGCACAGCAAACTATGCAAGACTGAAGCACAGCCACCTAGACTATATGGACTCCCCAAAATACATAAAGATTCAGTCCCACTCCGACCCATTGTGAGTGCCATTGGTTCACCGACATATGAATTAGCTAGACATCTGGCAGATCTCCTGCAGGACCACATCGGGAAAACCTCGTCTTACATCAAAGATTCAGCAGATTTCATCAACAAAATCAGTTCTCTGAAACTCAATCCACAAGACATACTTGTCAGTTTTGATGTTGTATCCCTGTTTACCAAGGTTCCAGTAAAAGACACTATTGCACTGATTAATCAGATTTTCCCAGAGGATGTAACAGCCTTATTCCATCATTGTCTGACAACCAGTTACTTCCAATGGGACAACGAATTCTATGAACAGATGGATGGGGTGGCCATGGGGAGCCCACTCAGCCCAGTTATAGCAAACTTCTACATGGAACATTTTGAAAAAACAGCTCTAGAATCAGCACCCCACAAACCCAGTGTATGGTTCCGGTTTGTGGATGATACATTCATCATTTGGAGCCATGGGGAGGAAGAATTGAGGGAGTTTTTGAATCATCTCAACAACATCCACCTGAACATACAATTCACAATGGAGAAAGAAAGTGAGGGAAAACTCTCATTCCTGGATACCTTGGTCATCCGCAAAGCAAACTCTCAGTTAGGTCACAAGGTCTACAGGAAACCAACTCACACTGATCGGTACTTACACAAAAACTCCAATCACCACCCCCGACAGAAAAGAGGCATAATGAAAACATTAGTGGATCGTGCAAGACGGATATGTGAGCCGCGCTTTCTCAATGAGGAAATTAATCATCTAAACCACGCACTTCAGGCAAATGGCTACTCCAGAAATGAAATCCGAAGAGCAATCAAACCCAGGATGAATCAAACAACCAAGGAAAAACAGTCACCTACAGGAAAAGTGTTTTTGCCATATATCAAAGGAATTACTGATCAGATGGGAAAGCTTATGAAAAAGCATAACCTTCAAGCAGTATTCAGACCCACCCGAAAAATACAACAGATGCTACGATCAGCAAAAGACAGCAGAGACCCCCTCACCTCTGCAGGAGTATACCGTATACCCTGCAGCTGTGGACAAGTTTACATCGGGACCACAAAGCGTAGCATCCAGACAAGAATAAAAGAACATGAAAGACACTGCAGACTTGGACAGCCTGAAAAATCAGCAGTGGCTGAACATAGCCTAACTCAAACAGGGCACAGTATCTTATTCCAGGACACCAAAATACTGGACAACACTTCCAACTACTTTGTCAGACTGCACAGGGAAGCCATTGAAATTCACAAGCATAAGCAAAACTTCAACAGGAAAGAAGAAACCTTAAGAATGAACAGAGCATGGGCTCCAGTTCTGAAAAATACCAGGCCAACAAAACACTCCACACCCGACAATAGCCCTGCAGAGAAGATTAGCACATCAAGCACCAATCCATATGCAAAAGAACCTCCTCAGGATACAGTGAAGCCTCCCGCCATTAGCATTCCACACCCTGGGAAACTCTTACAGAATGACTCAGTGAAGCCTCCCGCCATTAGCATTCCACACCCTGGGAAACTCTTACAGAATGACTCAGCTCAACCCCACCCCTCCTGAGTAGATACAAATGACCTACATCTTTTCCACACTGTGACACTGAGAGATCTCTGTCTTTTGGTGCTACACCTCTGAAGATGCCAGCCACAGCTGCTGGTGAAACGTCAGGAACTACAATGCCAAGACCACGGCAATACAGCCCGGAAAACCCCCAACAACCATTGTGTTATTATTATCCTCACAGGTTGGGTGAGGCTGAGAGAGTTCTGAGAGAGCTGTGACAGACCGAGGTCACTCAGCTAGCTTCAAGCAGAAGAGTGGAGAATCAAACCAAGTTCTCCAGATTATAGTCCTGCCACTCTTAACAACTACACCAAACTGGCTGTCACCAGAATGCCACCGCAGGGGAAGGAAGAGCTCCTGCCTCCTCCTGCAAGCCATTTCCTGTGTCAAAATAGCACAGAGGGAGGATATTTTTCTGTTTTTATTGTTCTACATGCACAGAATACTCCACATAGAACAGCAAAAACACACACACACACACACCCCTGCTATTTTGGAAAACAGCTTGCGGGTGGAGGCAGGAGCCCTAACTTCCTCTGTGGTAGTGTTCTGATGCCATTTAGACTCTTCTTCATTTTTTAAAACTGCCATTCCCCATGGCTACTGTGTGACTGTGGGGAACCCAAGCTGGATCTTGGGAACTGTGACCCAACTTTTTAAAAGCCTGCACATTTAGTTTAACCCTTACTTAGCTGTTCTGGGTATGCTGATTCATGCTTTTGTAATCTCATGGTTTTGTAAATTCATTGTCATTGTAAACTCTATGCTGGACTACCCATGAAGACAATCCAGAAAGTGCACCTGATCCAGAATGCAGCGGCCCAATTACTGTCAGAAATTAGCCTATGGGAAAATATATTACTCATTTTAAAATAGTTTCCTCAGTTGCTAGTTTGTTTCCAAGTTCAATTCAAGGGACTGGTTATGATGACTAGAGATGGGCACGAACAGCAATACGAACTAAAAAAAGTCACGAACAGCCCAATCAGCTGTTCGCGAACAAGCTGTTCATGAGGCCCCATTTTAAACGAACAGGTGGTGTTGCAAGCCTTGTTCGTTGCTGTTCATCAAGCCGGACAATCTGGCACCTGCAATCAATTCCCTTGGCAACCGGAGGCAGGGACTGCCTGAGCTCTGTCTGAACTCCTGCTGTTGCCCTAGAAACCCCAATCTAAGCCCAATTTAGCTTGATAGGCAGGTCTTCCTTTCAAGTGTGGAGCTCCAAATTTGTTACAAGGAAGCAAAGAGCAGAGGGGAGGGGGGCTCCCAGCTTTGGCTTTGCAGACAGTGAGGGAGAGACAGTGTCTGTTGGCATTTTGAAAGAGAGACAGGGAGAGTGCATTGGAGCTTGAATTTTCTTTGTGTGTGATGGGATAGGGATCTACCCCTTCAAGTTTCAGGGCTGCTGCCAGGCTCTGGGCCAAGCTATTATTTATTACTGGTACCTTTCCTGCTGCCTGCTCAGGTAAGATTTCTGGGAGTGGTGCGGTAGGGATCTACCCCTTCAAGTTCCAGGGCTGCTGCCAGGTTCTGGGGCCAAGCTTTTATTTATTATTGGTACATTTCCTGCTGCCTGCTCAGGTAGGGTTTCTGGGAGTGGTGTGGTAGGCTGGAGGAGAGCCTGCTGGCCCCCATGAGCAATGAACAACGAACATGTTCATGAACAGGTCATGTTCATCAATGTTAGTTGTTTGTTGTTCATGAATGGCAATGAACAACGAACACCATGTTCGGGTTTTTTTCTGTTCATGCCATGTCTAGTTATGACCTCAAAAGCCCTTCATGGCCTAGGGCCCATACCCTCCCGTATGTTTCTGTGCACTACTTTAGTCTTCAGGCTGCCATCTTCTAGCTGTTCCCCCACTTAGGGTAACCTGCCTGGCATTGACCACAGCCCATACCTTTTCCATCATGGCTCCAACTCTGTGAAATCGGCTACCTGAAGAGGTGAGAAAGCCTTCCCAGGCCTTGCTTGTTTGTCAGGGATTTGGATTGGGTTTGAAGAACCCTTTTGGGGTGGCATATTTGGATTTTTATTTTGTTTAGTTTCAGTTTGTAAAGTTTAAATTCTTACTTGTAAACCACATTGAGCCATGAAAAGGGGGGGGGGGTGTGCGTATGTGGTGCCCTCAAGTCATAGATGGTTTATGGTGACCCCTGGCAGGGTTTTCATGGCAAGAGGCTATCGGATGTGATGAAAAGATAGGGTATAAATATTTTAAGTAATAAATAATGTTGAGTTTCTTAAGCAGCAGCTATCACCTGTTAAGTGTGTGAAGCCAATCATTTGCTGTGCTATTGGAAGAACACATCTTTCTTTCTTTCTTTCTTTCTTTCTTTCTTTCTTTCTTTCTTTCTTTCTTTCTTTCTTTCTTTCTTTCTTTCTTTCTTTCTTTCTTTCTTTCTTTCTTTGTACAGAGACAAATGATAAAAATCAAAGTAATAGAAGGCAAATAGTTATTATCTTCATTAAATCTATAAGTAATCATGTTGGAAGAAAATCTATGCAAACTGATGTGGGTGTACATAGAAAATTAGAAGATAGAAAGGCTGTTTTTACATTTCCTACCAGCCATGGAACATCATGCAAAGCTCCCAGAATGACAGCATCTTCCTGGCGTGATTTAGTGTGAGAACTGAAGTTATGATGGGAAATTATGCCAGGAAGACGCTGCTGTTCCAGGAGCTTTGTATGATGTTCCGCGGCCAGTCAGAAGTGTGAAAACTTCTGGAGCAGTGGACTTATGACCAGGTAATTATAGCTGGAGACTTTAACGGAGTGGTAGATTTGCAATTGGATAAAAGTCTATCAACAAGTAAAGTAAGGATGGGGAAATTACCGAAGTCTTTTTTTGAAATTCAGGAACAAGAAAATTTAGAAGATGTTTGGAGAAAATATAATTCTAAATTGAAGCAGTATACTTTTTTTTCAACTAGTCACCAATCTTTTTCGAGAATAGATATGATCTGGGCGTCTAAAGAACTGGTAGTGTTTACAAAAGAGACTGATATATTACCAAAAGTTAGCTCAGATCATAATCCAGTGATGTGGAGATTTGGAATGAAACACAAGAAACGGAGATGGAGAATTAATGAGGATCTTCTGAGTGACCCAGAATATGTTGAGGTGTTGAGAAGAGAAACGGAGTTTTTTATTCAGTCTAACGTGGATAAAGAGGTGCCAACGCATATGGTCTGGGACACATATAAAGCTGTAATTAGAGGTGTTTTGATGGACTTAAATGGCAGAGAGAGGAGGAAAAAAGAAGCGAAATTAAAAGAGATACAGGAAAAAAATATTCAAGTTGAACAGCAAATGAAAAAGAGACCAGGTAAAAAGAAATTGCTGTATGAAATAAAGTTACTGCAAGATCAGATTAGAGCCATGGAAAATAAAGAATTGGAGTGGGAGTTGAAGAAAATGAAGCAAAGATCATTTGAAGGAGCTAATAAACCAGGGAGATATTTGGCATGGCAATTAAAGAAAAAGAGAGAGAAAAGAGTAATAAGTAAGATTACAGAAGAGGGAATATTGGAAGGGGTCGAGATGCCAGATACATGGAATGAGGCTAATATTACATTGATACCGAAGGAGACATTAGACTTAAGTAATGTTAAGAATTATAGACCAATATCTCTAACTAATAATGACTATAAAATATTTGCAAAGATACTAGCGGAAAGACTTAAGACTTGGCTAGTGGAATTTATTGATGATCAAGCCGGCTTTTTACCGGAAAGACAAATAAAAGATAACTTACGAGTGTTGATGAATGCTATGGAGTACTATGATAAAAATCCAGGGAAGCAGGTTGGTTTCTTCTTTGTGGATGCGGAGAAAGCGTTCGACAATTTGAACTGAGATTTTATGTTTGCAACAATGGAGAAGATGCAGTTGGGAGAGAAATTTATACAAGCAATAAAGGTAATATATAAAAACCAATCTGCAAATATAATGGTTAACTCGGATGTAACCAAAAAGTTGGAAATAAGAAAAGGAACAAGACAAGGGTGTCCGCTCTCCCCACTTCTGTTTGTAATGGTACTGGAGATTTTACTTAGGCAAATAAGAGAAGACAATTCAATAAGAGGATTGAGGACTAAAGGATTTGAATACAAAGTAAGAGCTTTTGCTGATGACATAATGGTGATAGTGGAAGATCCAATAGAGTGCATGCCAAAATTGATGAAGAAAATGAAGGATTTTGGAGACATAGCGGGTTTTGTAATTAATAAGGTGAAGTCCAAAATATTGTGCAAAAATATGACTAAACAACAACAAAAGGAGTTGATGGACAAGGTGGAATGTGAAGTAGTGAACAAGGTTAAGTACTTGGGAGTGGAAGTGACAGTGAAGAATATTGACTTATATAAGGATAACTATGACAAGTTATGGCAACAAATAGATAAAGATATGATTAGATGGAATAACATGAACTTGTCATGGTTAGGTCGTATTGCAGTAATGAATGTTCTTCCAAGAATGATGTTTCTACTACAGACAATACCTATTGTTAAAGATAGTAAACAATTTGAGAAGTGGCAGAGAACAATGTTAAACTTTGTTTGGGCTCGAAAGAAACCCAGAGTTAAAATGAAAGTACTCTACGATGCGAAAGATAGAGGAGGACTACAATTACCAAATTTTAAATTATACCATGAAGCGATATGTCTGGACTGGATAAAGGAATGGATGACATTGAAGAATTTGAAGTTGTTAGCACTGGAAGGATATAATAAACTCTTTGGATGGCATGCATATCTATGGTATGACAAAGTAAAAGCAGATTCTATGTTTTTACATCATTATGTAAGAAGAAGTTTGTTTGCTGTATGGACTAAATATAAGAAATATATAGAAGAGACTGTACTAATGTGGATTATCCCTGCGGAAGTAGTAAATCCAAGAACAGAATATGCAGGGGAAGACTGGTTGACATATAAAGAAATTCTTGAGATACAACAGAATAACTATATGCTTAAAGGTAATGAAGAATTGCCATTCCAATATGGATGGTTTCAATATATGCAGATAAAAGACCTATATGAGAAAGACAAAAGGAAAAATGGTTTTAGACTACAAAACTCTGAGATTGAGAATTGTTTGCTTCAGGGGGGGAAGAAAATAATTTCTAAAATATATAAGATATTACTGAAATGGTTTACAGAGGAGGAAGTTGTTAAAGTTCAGATGGTCAAATGGGCAATAAACTGTAATAAGGAAATTTCAATGGAAGCTTGGGAAAAGGTATGGAAAAATGTAGTTAAGATTTCAGCATGTACCACTGTGCATGAAAATGTATACAAAATGTTGTATAGATGGTATTTAACACCAAAGAAGTTGGCCAATGGTAATAGCCAGATGTCTGATAAATGTTGGAAATGTAAACAGCATGAAGGTTCATTCTATCATATGTGGTGGACTTGTGATAAGGCTAAGCAGTTCTGGGGGGATATAGTTAAAGTTATGTCAGATATTTTACAAAGGAATATAAATAAAACCCCGGAATTTCTGTTATTATGTATGAACCTAGAAGATTTTGATAAAATGGACAGAGTTATGGTGTTTTATATGATTACGGCGGCAAGAATGTGTTACGCACAGATGTGGAAGACTCAGGAGATACCATCTATGGAAGACTGGATTCTGAAAGTTTTGAATATGGCAGAAATGGACAAATTAACAAGGAAATTGAAAGAACAAGAAGAATTGGACTATACATTCAGTTGGGAAAAATTTAAGAAATATGTGGAGAAAAAGTGGGACATGAAGGGGAAACTGTGGTCTTTGGAGAAGTAGGGGAGATAGAAACTTACTTAAGGTTAAAAAGGGGTATATTTTACTGTATGTTATTGGATTAGTATAGTATATTTACAGGGGAGTATAATTATGAGTAATAAGGTTATAGGGAGTATATGTGAAATATAGATAATATAGTTAATTGGTATGTAAGGAATAGTATGTTACATATATATATGTAGGTTTTTTTTTAGTTAGTATATGTGCCTATTATTACTTATATAATTTTTATATTTTTAACTAAGATAAGCAATATAGTTAGTGTAGATTGTTAAGATAATTAAAGAGATTTGATAGGTATAATATAGATATATATTACATTATTACATTATTATTATAGACCTTAAGAATTTATATGATATACATTTTAGATTAAGTTGGGTATGGAAAACTGCTGGGAGTCACTAGAAAAGCGGGGGGGGGGGAAGTATGGGGAAAATGCAATGTGGTGAATAATGATAATGATTTTTATATGTATGTTTGTAAACCCATCCAATAAAAATTCTTTAAAAAAAAAAGAACCGGCCAAAGAATGAAAAGAAAGGGAGACTGGCTGGAAAGATAAGATCAAGGTTAAAATTGACAAACTGAAGCATTAAAACTGAATGTTGCTCCTATGAATACTATTAATCTTCCATTTTGTAAATGCTAAACGCTTTGCAGAACACAATCTGTATTAGCTAGAAAATATGGAGGAAAGGGTTAGGATTTGCTCTGGAGGTACAGACCTCATCACTCTGTTCTAGAATGCTAGGAGACCAGTATGTTGCCTGATATGAAAGCAATAGCCAAAATGGTCCAGTATTGCTGGTTATGCTCCATCTGTTCTGTAATAACTTACCCAGAGAATGTGTGTGTATATGCGTGCACATGTGTGTGTTTAAGCTCCATCACAAACATCTCATTCAGCATCACTTCACATCCAACCACTTTGCATCACCTCTTGTAAAATAACTATGAAAAATTTCCTGTTTCCTGTTTGTAGTTCAATTATCTTGACACTGTATGGAAATGCCTGCCCTTGTCCTTGCAACTGATTGTACTAATTTCACACTATGTAATCCGCCTTGAGTCTCAGTGAGACAGAATATAAATAAATAAATACATACATACATACATACATACATACATACATACATACATACATACATACATACATACATACATACATACATACATACCAAGGAACTCTGGACTTCCTCAGAAATTTATCAAAGGTTTCTCACTAAGAATATCAATCATGGTGAACCATCTTTTGGGAAACATAGTTCACTATTATTCCTCATACAATGTGCAACCATAGGAGAATGCTGAATGCATTCAAGATTGCAGTGAGGACCAAGAAACCCAATCAGAACTCATCCTAAACCAGGTGTATAACCTGAACATGTCCAGAAATTTTCTGGAATGTGCCAGAGTTGCACAGCATATGTGGGCAGTTTCCTCAGTGGCTGAGTTAGCATGGAAAAGATTCCCAAAATACTGGAAGTTTGAAAAACAATATTCTTGGGCAAAGGCTTTCCAATACTGAGCAACCCTTGAATTACAGCTTTTAAACAATGCTTATTAGAGATGGGCATGAAATTGGAAAAACTCGAAATGAGCGTTTTGTGTTTCATTGCATTCCATGAATCACAATACGAACTTTCACGAAATTGTCCCATTTCATGAAACGATTTGTTAGTTTTGTGAGTCGTCAGAACAAGCCAGCAATAACAAGTGCTTTAAATAAGAATATAAGCAAAGAAATGTAAAGAAAAAAAGGTAGGCAGTCAAGCTAGGCCCCAGAGCCAGGCAATGCCCTGAGAATGGGGTTGGGTGGGGTGGAGGAAAGAAGGCACCCTCACCCAACGGCCTTCCCAGCAAGGCCAAGAGTTGAAAATAAGAAAGAGGGTTTTCATTCTCTTTTAAAGCAGCAGCAAATCCAGCCAAAAGCTCCCAATTCCACTCTCTCACTCCAAATCCCAGCAACAGGTGCTCCTTCTCCCTCTGTCTACTGGGACTGAAAGAGCATGAGACAGAGAGCTGTGCCTTATATAAGAAATGCTCACATAGAGCAGAACAGGAGGTCTCTGGTTGATAGACAGATCTGCCTAACAGAGATTGGAGGGATGAGATTGGTGTTCCCATGGCTTCAGAAGGCCCATCTCCTCAGTTGCCTAGGGGATTAACCCCCCTGCTCCTTGCAGTATAGGGCAGAATGGAAGCTCTCCAGTTGGCAGGGAGAGCTGCCTATCAAGGTTATGTGAGCTAAGATTGGGGTTTCCAATGGCAACAAAAGGTGTGCAGACATTCTGGGCCCATGTTGCCTAGGGAATCAATGGATCGGTGCCAGCCTGTCTGGCATCATGAATCATTCACAAATTAAACAAATTGGCCCCAAAAGTCATGAGTTTCATGAAAACCGCAGCCCCATGAAACACATTTCGTGAAACACAAACCAACCCGATTTGTCACGAAATTTGATTCGTATTTCGATTCATGCCCATGTCTAATGCTTATTCCCCACAAAGGCAGATTTCTGTAAGATATCATCATTTCACTTCAGTATTCTTTTGTGAAATTGTAACCTTTCAGAACACAAGGAAGGAATTGACACACTTCTCCTTGATGATGTTAATTGTACGCCCACTTTACAATATCAGCTTCAACCAGCATTTAGAGATGACAATCCAAATGTTACTGTACTGGGATTTAAACTTTTTTTGTACAGTTTGAAAAAAACATGTTATACAGTTCTTCAAATGAATATCTAGGGTGGATTTTTAAATGGCCAAGTTTTACACAGCCCACCCAATTCTGATGCCAAAATGCCTACCAAATTTATCCTGTGGAGCATCCTTGTCTATTAATTTGCACTGAATCAAATGCATTATGACTTAGCACCTTCATATAAAAAATGAATGAGGACTCTTTGCTTATATCCAAGCTCTCTGCACTAGTAGAGGAAAAACATGCCCAAGATTTTTTTTTCAGTCTGGCTTGTTTATGCAGCTCTTGAGCTCCACTGTCTGGCAGTGATCTAAATTTAAAATAGAAAGAGGTTAAATCATTTACTTTCAGTGTTGGACATGATATCTCTTCTACAAAAATATAGGTGCTAGCAGCAGTTTCTAGATACTATAAGACGCTAACAACTTCATCAGATTGGTTAAAACTCAGTTTGAGATCCTGAAGTCAGAAATGGAGTCAAGTCCATAAATTCATCTAAAAGACTGCTTCTTTTTCTTCTTCCTTATTCTTTGTTAAACTGTCCTGCCACAGAAAGAAGATTTTCAAGAAGATCCTTTGTCCTCCACAGTATGAGTGTATTTGCATGGGCAGGTAGTTTAGACCCATCTCAAATTTCTTCAAGGTCTTCTATTTCAAAGAGTACTCCTTTATTAAATTCTACTCTTTTTTTTTCCTGTTCTTATCCCAACTGTTCCAGAAATGGCTGGTATTCTAATACCACTGATGATCCCTAAAATAAATACTATATCAGTAAGGATTTGAAATATTTTTTTCCTGAGATGTTCCAGGGGCAGCTTTTCAGGCTGTGTACTCAGGTACAGAATACCAGAGTATAAAAGCTATATTGACTGGATTCAAATTATGCATACCGTTACCCAAATTAGTACCTGTGTCAGGCTTATTACAGGAAGGCAATCCCGTGCATATGAAGAACTAGCATATGAGTCTAGGGGTAAAAAGGGATGTCTCCCAGTTTTAGCACAATACATCTCCTAGGCAGGGGAGGATGGAAAGGATTCAGCTATCCCATAACCAGGGTGTAAGTTTATTGACCTAACCAAGATGCAGAATAAAAACAGGGGGAGCAAGACAGTTGCACAAGAGAGTACGGCTGAACTATTCAATGGCAACACCACAACAGCAATTTACATGTGGCAATTTGCACAATGCTAGTGTTAATTTTATTACTTTAAGCTAAATATCCCATTAAAGTTACTTTAAGCACACAAATTATGGTCCTCCCACGTGGCTAGTCCAGAGAAACCAATCTAAAGACTCAGAGATAGGCGAGAAGTTGCTCACCAAAAGGGGCCCAAGAAGGTACAGTGTACAGATGGTCATGATCCCAAAAAAATTAACGATCCAGCTGATCGTGGATCGTGGCCGTCAACAATCCCAAATAAACGATCCACACCAATCATCTCCTGTTCCCGATCCATGGATTGTGGATCGTGAATCGTGGATCGTGGAGGCAAAAGCGGAGGGGGGCCCCACTGTTCCCAGCAATACAGGAATGGTGGGTGATGCCGACGGCATCTGTGTTTGTGTTTGGCCATCTGTGTTTGGTCATCAGAGATGCCTATGCAGGGATGAGATTGGAGTGCCCATGGCTACAGAACACCCCCTCCCCCTCCCTCCCCTGGGTGTCTTCTCCCAACTGGTGACTGCTTTGCTGCTCCGTGGTTGGAAGGAAGCCCTGCTGATCAAGGAAAGCTGGGCTTCCATTCAGGTTTCCAGAGCGACAGAAGGCGGGCAAACACAGCTCAGGCATTCCCCTGGCTCCGTTGCCAGGGGAATAGATTGCTGGCGCCTGAGTGTCTGGATCCCCGATCCGAGCCCGATCGCCCCGATCCAGGCCCCTCCCGATCGCTGGATCGTTGGCCATGGACGATCACGATCCTCCTTTCGATCGTAATGCGGATCGTGCCCATCTCTAGCACAGTGGTATAAGTGGGAAAAAAGTTTGGGAATAAAAAAGGAAGGAGTGCCTAGCCAGGTGAAGATGTTATGGGGAAGACAAGCTGGCTGCTGGCAATATCAGGGGAGAAAGACAGTAAGAGAAGGAGAGCAGATATGGAGGGTCAATTCAGAAAGGGGAAGAAGAACAGGAGAGGAAAAAATACACTTCAAATGTCTTGATGAGGAGTGCCCAGTGATTTCAGTTTTGGAAGAAAATTTGGAAGCAGATCCAGCTACAATGATGCCCCTCTTATGCGTTGAGATTTACCTGGGCTTCAATGGGGATTCCTTGTTTTCAGCCAAATTTAGTGCAGAGTTAGAATCTGCAATGGCATTAGATCAAAATATTTAACTCTCCATTGAAAGATGTGGCTTTTTGTAAACTAAGTGGAAATCCAAACATGATCATATAAAGTGAGGTACCAGGGGACAGCAAGATGACCCAGGCAGGATTATGGGATTATCAGAGTGGCGAACTTGCTTAATGACTGTTAACAAAACTGCCAATTGCCATGGCTTTGGTTCCATATAGACCTGCGTTGTAGATTCTAAGAGTTTTGGTTATAGTCTTGTAAACATCATTGCTTATGGCCAAGGGTGTGAGAAGCTCTGGAGTGACAACTGTTCTGGAGTGGCATTACTGGAGTGGCATTACTGTTCTCCTGGAACATTCTGGCAGTTAGGTTACTTCCTCTAGAAAGCTTCTAGGGGGATATCGGCCTTGATCAAGAGACCATGGTTTAATATCAAACAGGCTGGATTTTCCCTGTACCTCTGGCATCTGAAGACCAAAGATTCTTAGGAGCAAAAAAAGACAGGGCTCTTAAGAGAGAGTCTCTCCATGCAACAATATGTCCCCAGGAATTCACATAAGCCGGAGGCAGAGATTGTTGTGATGTTTCTGCTTCCTACCATGTATATTTATTCTTCCCACTTAGATTAGCTAAGGTCTACTCAGTCAGACCACTGGCTATTGGTGCCTGCCACCTTATTTTTACTTTCCCTGCAACTGTCTTACCAGGGATGGCACTTCCAGTGACGGAGAAAGTGGATCTTTTCCTGCTATGCTCGCTCCATCATTCAGCTACCCTTAAGCCTTCGAAGTGGCTACAAAAATACTTCCAGAATGAACCGCAGTTTGAAAACGCTTGTGATCTTTGTAATTTTCGTGGCCCTGCTCATAAAATAAATTCTTACCTATCAAACTTAGGGTGATATAAATTGAGGGAAAGGTCGCAAACATCATTACAGAGTCATTGGTTTGCTCTAGTTTTTCTGTTAGAATTAAAACACTCTGTGCAAAATCTTTTTAAGTTTCATATTTTAGATTCATTATCCATGTGCGATTAAACAATCTGTGATTCTGTGAATGTGTTCACTTTTACTAATGAGGCAAAACTCCATTCTGAGACTTAGATAACACAAGTGAGAATCTGCAAGGACTTACAAGGAGTACTTCATTTCCCCCTGTATCCCCCCACCATATATTACTTTCTCCATACCCTCAACCTTCTCTGCTTTCTTCACTGCTTTCCTTCTCTGCACCATCAACCAATCTACTTTTTATTTATCCTCCATCTTCAACTGCGTTTATTATTTATTTCATTTGTACCCCACTTTTCTCTACAATGAGGACCTAAAACAGCTTAGATCATTGTCCTATCCTCCATTTTATCCTTACAATAATCTTGTGAGCAGGGGCAGAATGGGAATGAAAAGCCACGGGAAAGGGCTTCTCCCCCAGTGCTCCATAGCCTAGAGATCCCATTCCCTCAGTGGGGGTGTCATTCCTGGCATGACAAGGAAGTTTTACGGAGCATGCATGCACAAAGCTCAGGCACAAGTTAAGTCCCCCCACTTACCTCTCCAAAATCCCCCATCCCCCAGTTTGGATGCTGGGGAACCTGGCAACCGTACCCTAGCCCCACCCCCCAAAGGAGGGAGAGAGAGAGGAAGAGTATGTCTGCCTGCCCCTGCCCCACCTCCCAAACAGGGAGGGAGAAAGGAAGAGGGAGCCAGCTTGACCAATTGGTTGAGTGCTGCTTTCCTCACATCACAGAGGGTTTGCATTGGGCAGGCTGGATGCCACTTACCTGGCTGGAAGCTGCCTCCTTCACTTCAAATGGGGATCTGGCAGGCCAACCTGGGCATCACCAACTCCCTCACCTTGTGCAGGCAGCACTGGGTAGTGCTGCCTGCTTCATTTCACCTGGGCAGAGTCAGGTGGCATGGCCTCTTTCACCTTAGATCAGGCTCAGGGAGGTCAGATGTGCCTCCTTGCCATCAAGCAGGGGAAGCTTGGGCAGACCAGGCACTGCCTCCCCCACCTCAATTGCATGGGGCTTTGGCAGGCTGGGTGACACTTTCCATGCCTTGCTCAAGCATCAGGTAGGATGGGCACTGCCTCTCCCCCCCTTCCAAAGGGCTAGATTGGACCAGGCTCAGCCCTTCTGTCACAGGGTTTGCCCAGCCCAGGTTGGGGGGTGCCATCAACCTACAGGGAGGCATTCCAGTATTCTTAATGGCCAATCTGTCCTTGACTGTGAGGTAAATTAGGCTGCAAATGTGTAACTGGCCCAAGATCACCTAGTGAGTTTCCATGTAGAATGGAGATTCAAGATTATAGTCTAGAACTCTAACCACTAGTCCATATTGGCCTTTGTGGGGTGGCAGCTGTTGAACAGTAGCAAGTAGCCAGGCCTGGGTGAGTTATGTAAGTCACATAGTAGCAAGCTGCCTGGTGGTTGTTGCCAAGCATGGCCTCAATGAATCCTCTCTCAAAGGCCAAAACAACCTGGAAAGGTCCCTGCCCCCTCCCCTTGCCTTTTTTGTCAGAAACCAAGGCTTCATCTGACAATACTGATGTTGTTACCTAGCAATGGCCACAGAGGGCAATTGTTTCTTGAAGCTACAGGCACTGCTTCTATTATTTGGAGAGAGCTTTAAGCCCCCAGTGTATAGTTGTTTAGATTTCAGACTTTTCTGCAAATCTGGGGCTTTTGTCACGTTTGTAGAAAGATGTGTCATGTCTGTTCATAGCTCTAGTCTCTGAATTTAAATATCCATAGATTTGGCCAGGTTAAGAATTAGATATATTGATACATGAGAAAATAACTCCTGCAAGTAACTGATGAAGCCTGAGCCTGATGTTTTCCCTGCATACAAAAATATGCAGGCCAACAATGTCAAAAGCTTAAAAGGAAAGACCATTATTACAGCTCCTGCTAAAATGTGGCTCTGCTGCTAAATTGCCTGTAATCCTGGAGAGCAGAACCTTGCAAGAATAATGTAAGGTTTACCAGTCAATCGTAAAAGAAAGGTCTCTTTGAACACTGCTCGCCTTTCAAGGCTCTTTTGCTTGATATAGAATTTTTAATATTAAAGGATTTTTTTGTTATTGCCACTCAAAGGACACCTCTGGAGACCATATGATAGCTTTTTTTTCAAGAGTGCTTAATGCTAAAGGAAAGTCACACAGGCCCTGCCACATAATAAATATTTTAATTGATTTAATATACGTTTTGGAGTCTGCACCAGCCTCTGCAAAATGTGACCACCTTCCTGTCAGATGTAAAAATAACCCCAGTATCTATCTTACAAGAGAATCCATCCAGACCCTAACTTTTTATTCTGTCCCTGAGCCTTGCTGTCCATCTCTCTCCCAACTTTCATTACTTTTCTCATCAGTAACTTCTCTTCATCTTACTCCTTCCATTCTCTTTTCAAGCAAACTCAAACGTACTCTTAAGAACCCCTCCTCAGCTCCTCTCCCTACAGGATAAACTACTTAATGGGATGGCAGGTTGCCAGAAGCAGCTTCTGCTCAGCTGCAATGCCTGGCCATTGTGCAAATAGCAGCTGAGGAACAGAGGAAAGGCTGGTGTGTTTACAAGCTGTCTCTGCTGAGTGGTTTCTCCATGTAAACCAGGCCTTCCAGGAAAAGGGAGTGGGGGACTTGGTAGCTGCCACCACTAAACAACAACCTAAAAGTTGCCTGATGGTGGCTGTCCTCCACTCTCAGACACAGCTCAGGTGTAAGGATAAACTGGAGGAAGGGAGATTTATGTAGTAAAAAGCTTTGAGTCTCCATTGTGGAGAAAAGCAGGGAATAAATATCTAAATAATAAATAAATATACCACACTAACTTTTTGCACTTATTTTCTGTTTCCCAATTCATAAGCTTCTTGAGTACATGACATCTTCAGAACTCCCATACTGCAAGGGATTCATAGATCATTCCAATGGAAGGGGACACCTTCTTGACCCATTAAAAGGACTGCATACAGTTTTTGGATTGAGCATTAAAATCCATTGGTTAGGGATATGGCCACCCCTGCTCCCATCCCCCAAATGCTGCCAAAATATTTTTGTTTCCATCAAGATTTCTTGTATCTCTCAGCCTCAAAATTGCACACAATTCTGCAGTATATAAAGTTCTGAACTTTGACCACAGACATCTCTGTTCAAATTCCTGCCTAGCCATGAAGCAAACTATGACCCTTTGATAACAATTAAACCAGCAGTTAAAGGGGGTGGGATTGTCATGCAAGACATGGATACTTACATAGCAGAGGTTCAGAGACAATTACAGGATAGGGACAGCTATCTGCCCATTGCTCAGTCAGGACCCTACCACCCATATAGCCGTGCTGCCTTTTGCTTGCCCTGCAGGGCAGGGGGTGCGCGGCAAGCCAGCCGCCCCCTGTCCTGCAGGGCAGGCAAAAGGCAGCACATGGGGCTGCGAGGCTGCCCACGCCATTCGCCTGTGGGGAGGCGAATGGCGCGGGCGGCTTCCCAGCCCCGCACACTGCCTCCGCCGTTCAGCCCTGCGTGATGACGTCACTTTGGTGGAGCCTCGCACGCGCATGAGGTGGTCAGCCAAGGGTTGCCCTGGGTGCAGGCAACCCTAGATCCAGCGCTGGGTGAGCAGGGCCGGCGCGCCCATTGAGGCCAGGTAGGCGGTGGCCTCAGGCGCAGGGTGCCGGAGGGAGCACCGGAGGAGGCGCGGGGGGCGGAAGCATGCACCACAAAGCAGCAGCCTCCTATCCCTCCTGCCCTGCGCCGCTGCCAGCACAAGCCCCCGGCTGGGTGCAGCTGCCATGGGCAGGCATCTGTGGCGGCGCAGGCAACCAAGTGGGAGAGCTCGGAGGCCACCCGCCGCAGCGATCGGGACTGTGGCGGCATGTGCGCTCCCATGATGACATCACACGTGACATCACCATGCAAGTTGGGGCGCGCGCAAGCGCGCGGGGGGGCACCCAGCTGGTCGCGAGCACCACAAACCCTTGCGCCGCCCCTGTGGGTGAGACTATATAAGAAACTGACCGATAGAATATCCCATATGGACAGTTGCTCCTGTTGAAATGTAATTCGATAACTGAGACAGACTACTACAGGGAGTGTCGAAGAATGAGGAGGGCTTTCCTTGAAAGAGGATACCCAAGTCAGATTTAGTTGCGGGCTGAAAATAGGGTAGAGTCAGTACCCAGAACCAATCAGTTTAGATCTAGAGAACAAGTGCAAGGGACTATTAACTGTGCATTAGAGTATACACCCCTGGCACATAAGATTAAAAGTATCATCTACCAACATTTGGCACCTAGTGTCTGAAATTAATCGATGTGACAGACCTCCCAAGGTGGGTTTTAAATGGACCGGGAATATTAGAGATATCATGGTACACTCCAATTTAAGGGCACAGGAGAATAACGATCGCCTTCCAACAGGGCATTTTGCTTGTAGTCATTGTTGGATTTGCCCCCTGGCTTTGTCAGGAGGGACAGTCAATCTGACTGATAGAATGTCAGACATTAGACTTAAATATTTTTCAATGTGCCAAACAGCAGCTGTGGTGTATCTGATTATTTGCAACTGCAACAAACTATATGTGGAAAGCACTATATGCCTCGTACGTATCCACATCCTGGAACATTTATCCAGGATAAGGAATCGAGTCATGGATGCTCCATTAGTTGAGCACTTTGAAAAAAATCATAGTAAAGAAACAGAATTTAAGTTCACAGTTTTATATGTCGCAACTAAAGGAGCACACCATAACATCCAAAGAGACTTATTACGGAAGGAGGCACATCGGATACACACTTTAGAGAGTCTCCTAAGGGAGTAAACTCTGAGCTCAATTTATCTTGCTTTTTGTAAGAAGGATTGATGTATACTGTCAATGGATTCTGTTACTGTTTCTTTTAAATATTACCTTTGGCTGCTGTGCGTCTGTATAAAATGTTTCCAGTGGGGTGGGAACACTTACACACGGCTGTTTTGAAGGTCCATTGAAATTATGCACATGAGAATGTATATTCTATTGTTATGGTAAGTGCTTTTGGACTTGTTAATGCTTAAGATTCTTTACTTTGTTTTGTGGAGAAGAGCCATAAGAAACAGACAAGCTCATAATATGAAAAAAATCTTTTATTTGTAGAAAGTTTACTATATAGGTGGATGAATTCACTAGTCCCTGAGGAATTTGTCATCAGATGAAACAAGTTTGATAATTTAGCCAGCCACTTGTCGGGCTGGAGATCCCTCGGGGTCCCCCCTCCAGTGTTTGCGGCTCCACCTGAGAAAGAGGATATAAGAAAAGAAAGAGCATTATTCTGGGCTGAAGCAACATTCTTACATCATACTTACCTTGAGCTTTCAGTTGCTTATGAAGAACAAGGGATCCTTTGGGACTCCTTTCAGATTCATTTTGGCTTCACCTACTTTAGAGAGACAAAACAAAGAAAAAACTAATCAGTTTTGGTCAAAGCAACACTACTGTGACACACGCACCTGTTTAATTGACAGCTACATGGGAGTACTCCGTGCCAGAACAGCTATCTTCAAATCCAAGAATAAAAGATTAACTTAATAGAATCCACTTTAGAACCCACACTGGAGTTTTGTTGGAACAATACGGCCAATTTTGAATATTGTGTATAACTTTGTATGTATTGTACTTCCTGCCCAGACGGAAGTGTGGTTTATTATATGGATATATGACTACTAATGAATTATATTTTGACACTTAGCACTTAGCACTTTATAAGATAAACTTATTTGTTATAGCTATTAGAGTGAGTTAATAGTTCATTTATCCCCGGGTGTGGTTTTCACTCAGTCTAGCTGGACCTCTTGCCTTTGGCCTTTGGCAAGAGGTGGCTATCTAGAACCTATCATTTATTCTTGTCCATGGTTATGGGGTTAATCACCCTCAGAGCTGAGACTTCAATTCTCATGACTCTTAATCATGGCTTCAGGCATATGGTAACGAAAATGGTTGTAAATCATAACAACAGCTACCACAAATTGATCTGCTGAACTGGAAAGCAAGCTTATTTCACTGATGAAAAGAATAAGGAATATGTTTAGTTAAGGAAAGTAATGGAATGCAGTGTAAGGTAATAATTTATTTTATTTTATTTTCCCTTTGGGATATAGATTCTTTAAGTCATTTACATTTCATTTTCCTACACAGAAAAATATTCTTAGCTTTAAAAAAATGCATTGACTCTAAAAGCAAAAGTTGTGTGTGTGTGTGTGAGAGAGAGAGAGAGAGAGAGAGAGAGAGAGACCTTAATATTAGGTTTGCTGCAAAATGTCAATGGTATTCAAGGATTCCACTATGTCCAATGCAGTCGATCTATGTCTCCTTCCCTGCCCCTATGTCCAATGCAGTCGATCTATGTCTCTATGTCTCCTTCCCTGCCCCCCAAACTGTATTTATACAAAACCTTGATTGAGTTTTATATAAAGTGAGACACTATCTTTTCTTTAGGAATACTAACATATCATAGAAATATAAATTACACCATAATCTGGCAAATGGATTTGTCCTAAACTAGTACTTTATGAAAACAGAAGAGGGAGAGGGAGAGTAAGCAGGAAGATAAAGAAAAGAATATCATTACACTCTTGTGAGAGTGTCAATATAATACTATTTGACAGGATTCAGTTGTGTATCTTATGGAAGATACATACAGAGAGTAAATAAAAACATCTCCTGAGAAATAAATTGCTACTTTAAAATAAGCATGAGAAAGTCTTTGATCACATGTGCTGAGGAACAAGAGTCTTGTTGAACCACTGAATTTATATAACAGCAGTTCTGGTAGTTCAGGCATTTATGAACCTATGAAGCTGTGGTACTGCTAACACAGCATTTTTTGTCCTGAACAGGAAGAAGGTAATCTGAAAGGGGAGGAACTCAGGACAGTCCCCAGTCACAAAAAAGATCACTGCTTGCTGGGGTTTAGATTTACAGAGATACCAAGGCTGTTTCCGCACATCCTAAAAAGAGCGCCCCACTCACCGAATGCCGGTGGCTTTTCCGTGGGATTTCTGATGTCTCTGTTTCCAAAACAGATGCAAGCGGTTTTCGTAGTGCCACAAAAATGGAAGCACCACATGTGGCATATGTGGAAATGGCCCAAGAGTCAGCCAGAGCGAAAGATCTGCCTTAGAAGCCAGATGAATCCAATTTTTTTTATGGTTTTAGGGTATTTTCCTGTTAATATGGTTGGTGCTCCTGTTGATGCCCTGGTTGACATCTGGACAGAAGAAATGACCTGGGCAATGGACACAATTGCTCCTAGACACACACACTCACATCTTAGAGCCTGGGCAAACCTTTGGTTCACTGAGTGGCCGCAGGCTATAGAAGGACAAAGAAGATGGATAGAGCAACCATGGAAGAAGACTCAAGATGAATCCAACAAGACACAAGCTAGAGCTCATTTTAAAGCCTACAGCATGTAAGTGGTGCTGAAGATACAATATTTCTCCATCTCTGTTGTATCCACACAGTATAGGCCTGTAAAACTCACAAGTCAGGGCCCTATTCGGATATGGCATGTAGGAGGAAGTGGACTGCTCAGTGGCATGCTGCCTGTGACCAGTTTGCCTTACATTTTGAGATAAAATCTCTCATGCTTGTACCCATTTGGACATTAGTAGTGATCGGCTTAGTGTGGGGTGCCAGCTTGTCCAATTGTGTGGGATAGTTTTCAGTTTATCAAGTATGAAGTTGTGGACAGTGTTCTTGGAAGTCTGAAACCTACCACCTGTTTGTATGATCCTTGCCCCTCCTGCTTAGGAGGGCTGGTTGACTGAGTCCAAGAGAATATAAATGCCTTCTTGAGATAGAGGGTGGTCAGCTGAGACTTGGGCATGTGGTGGAGCATCCATTCAAAAAGACACCTACTCTGGACCCAGTCTCATATGTACCATTCTCAAACAAAGTGATTGAAGAAGTGGTGGCTAGACAACTTCAAATATTTGTGGTTGAAATGGATGTTTGGATCCTTTCTGGTTGCAGTCCTGGTTATGGGACTGAAATGGCCTTGATCACTCAGGTGGATAAATTGTGCTGGGAGATGGACAGAGGAATTGTGACCCTGTTGATTCTTCTAGACCTCTCAGCAACTTTTGATACCATCAGTCATGATATCCTTTTGGACTGCCTTTTGTGGGAGGGATTAGAAGGTACCATACTACAGTGGTTTCAGTCCTACCTGGAAGGTACTTTTCAAAAGATACTGCTGGGGAACAACTGTTTGCCCCATGGCCTCTGGTGTATGTGGTTCCACGGTCCCACAGTATCCCCCATGCTTTTAAATATCTACTTGAAACCACTTAGTGAGGTCATCCAGAGATTTGGGGTGAGTAGTCATCAAAATGTTACCCATCAAAAGTGGGTAACATTCATCTCTATCTTATAACAAATCCCAGAGAGGCTGTGGAAATCATGAACCAGTGCCTGGCACCTGTTTGGCGATGAATGAGGGCCAATACAAAAGTATAGTCCCGAAAAAACAAAGATGCTACTGGCATCAGGAAGGACTGGTCTGGAATTGAGATCACTTGTTCTAGGTGGGTTTGCACTCCCCTAAAGGAACTGGTTCGTAGCCTGTGTATGTTGCTAGACTTAAGCCTATAGACAGGTGGCAGCAGTGGCCAGGAGCAGCTTCCACTAACTTCCACTAACTTCAGCTGGTGAGCTGCAGGATTTCCTGGGTAAACTGTAAATTGTAAATGTCCTGGGTAAAAAAGCTCTTGCCACTGTGGTGCATGTCCCGTTAATGTCAAGATTCTATTACTACAATGCCCTTTATATGGGGTACTGGAGAAAAGCATCTAGGAACTACAATTGGTAATGAATGCCAAAGCAAGAATGATGGCTAGAGGGTGTTGTAGCTTCCATATCACTCCAGGTTTGTTCCATCTATGCTGGCTTCTAATTTTCAGCCCAATTCAAAGTGCTGGTATTAACCTTTAAGGCACTACATGGCTTGGAACCAGCATACCTTAAGGTCTACCTACTCCTATATGAACCTATACGACATCTTTGGGGACCCTGCTTCAGGTGCCCATCATCTAAGACAAGATAGGTAGCCTTTTCAGTCATAGCACTGAGTCAGTGGCAGCAACTTGTTTTCCTTAATGGCAAGTCTACCAACCCAATTAGATTTCAAGAGGAGAAACTGATCCCAAAATGCCCATGCGCAAAATAACACACACTTAAAAGAACACCCAATTGTCAATTTTTTAAAACATACAGTGTTTACTTATAATCACCAGCTGACTTATTGGTTCACTGTGTATTTGTAGGATTGGCCATCTATCAGCAGGCAGCAACAGCAGGTCTGTTGGGAGAGGGGGGGGGCTGGGACAGGAAGTAGGACTGCCATTCGGCTGTATGAAAATTCACAACTGTGAAACATTGCAGATTGCCCTGTACTGTACTGTTCAAAGATGTGGAATATAACCTGATGAAAAGACTAGAACTGCTCATGAACAGCAAATTGACCAACTATCAATCATCTCCCTGTTCAAAACAAACAGCAAACAGATAGCAAGCTGAACCAACAGGTGTTCAAGCATTGCCAGTGACAAGGCAGTCCCAAAACTCTTTTGTGACCAAGTTAAGGGATTGGGAGCTGAACAGCCAAGTTAAACTAGAAATGCATGTTTTTCATTCATCCCACCCAGCCTAATGCTCCCCAGGCATAATAAATCTGTTTTGCTGCAGCATGTCTGAGGCTATAAAAACTGGGGAGCTGTCAGGCAAGAGGCTGACCACACCACATGATTGCAAGTCTGCGTTTGGTTTGGTGGGTTAGAAGTTGTTCTGTGTGGATCTAGCTGAAGCAGGCTGAGAGCCGAAACAGACGTGATGAGTTACCTCAATTCAACCTGGGTTTCCTTGCCTCAAGGTTTGACGGGAAGTGTAGGCGTCCTTGCAGGTGCATCGCTGCATTTCTCCTTCCCCTGCTTGCGTGGCCCGCAGCTACATAGCCGCACATGCTCTGCCTCCCCCCCCCCCCGTCGCACTGTGCATCACTTCATCTCCCCCCCTTCCCTTGTCTGGCCCAGTCCCCGCAGTTCTGGGCTGTGCGGCTTCTGGTGGGGGCCGGGCAAGTGAGGGGGAGATGCAGCATGCTCTGGGAGCCTTTCCTCCCGCTCTCCCGGTGCAGCCTGGTGTCTCTCTGTGGGGGCTGGGCCAGGTGAGGGGGGTGGAGTTGCCTCCCCCCGTCGCACTGAGCATCACTTCATCTCCCCCCCCCTCGCCTGGCCCAGCCCCCACAGAGCGACACCTGGCTGCACCGGGAGAGCGGGAGGAAAGGCTCCTGGAGCATGCTGCATCTCCCCCTCACTCGCCCGGCCCCCACCAGAAGCCGTACAGCCCAGAAGTGCGTGGACTGGGCCAGATGAGGGAGGGGGGAGATGAAGTGACGCTCAGTGCGACGTGGGGGGAGGCAGAGCACGTGTGGCTATGTAGCTGCGGGCCACGCAAGCAGGGGAAGGAGAAATACAGCGATGCACCTGCAAGGACGCCTACACTTCCCGTCAAACCTTGAGGCAAGGAAACCCAGGTTGAATTGAGGTAACTCGTCACGTCTGTTTCGGGTTCTAGTCTATATTTGGATTCAAAGAACATAACTAAGAGCATGAACCATAAGGGCCAATTCCTACCTATACTTTAATGGGCATACATTTTTCATTTAAACCAAACAAAATGAACACACATGCTTGTGCAAATGCATGTTTTCTCTCACATATATCCTTCAAGTACATAGTTGTCTCCTGTACACCCACATGCATTTGCTGCCATGGAATCTTTGCAGGAGCACCAAAGGAGCCCTAGGCCCCCTTCAGCTTGAATATAGAGCCAAAATTGTTACATGGAAAAGACAAAGGTTAATGAGAGTGAAAGGCCTCTGTTCTAAAGCCATTTTGAGCCACTATTAATAATAAGCAAACTTGTCAGGCTTTCCTAATGTCTTTGTATTGTTTTGCAAGTGATTTTATGATGGAAGAATTTCCCCAGGCATCATTTTAAAGAGACATGAATCCAAATAAAATTAACTGTCTAAAAAACAGCACCTTCATTACAGGGATGACTGTTCCTTCTTCTTATCACTGTTTATTGCTGGTGGAAGAAGTTCACGAGTTTGCAAAGTGACCTACCTAGTTTTTCCTAGTGAGTTAGGAATCATTTACATATATATAAGAGAGGCTAGAAAACACTGTACATCATTGTAACACTCTTGAAGGTTATCTGGGTTATTGTTATAGTACCTGTGGAAACTTAAGAAAATAATAATGATAATTTCAGATGGGTAGCTGCATTAGTCTGTAGTAGAAGAATAAAACAGTGATCTAATGGGCATCTTAAAAACTAACAAAAATTATTCCAACATAAACTTTTGAAAGTCAACGCTCACTTCATCTGATGCTTAAGTTGTACATCTGGCCTGTGTGTGTGTGTGTGTGTGTGTGTGTGTGTGTGTGTGTGTGTGTGTGAACATACAATGATATTAATCTTCCATATCAGAAAAAGGAAAAAGAACTCATTTGCAGTTTACTGCTACAGAACCCATACAGAAATCCACAAGAATTAATTCCTTTGATCAAACTATTACACGGCTACAGAAGGCTTAAAGAAGTTAGTGTCCAGAGGGGCCCTAAGAACCCCAAACTTACCAGGAATCCAGAACACAGAACTGGCGATGCTGGTATTTCCATCCACAGCTATCATTCTGGGCAGCTCCGCGAGAGGACAAGGAGACTGGACAAACATAATGTAGTTAGGAGACCCAAGTGAGCACGGGAGCAGGCCTAGGTTGCCAGGTCCCCTTACCCTCCTGGCGGGAGAGAGAGAACCCAGTGCTTACCTTTCTGTGCTCAGGAATCTCCTCATGTGGACATGGCTCAGTGCCAGCACAATGGAAGTCCAGGAAGTGACATCATTGTGCAAGGCATGGGAGTGCACATGCTTTGCTGTGGGCCAATTTGAGCTGCAAACAGACACAGTTCAGGGCATTTAGGGCCAAAAGTGGCCCAGTGCAAAGCATAGGAGTGGCACAATGTCAGTGACATCATTGCGCCAACCCTGGAAGTAGGGTTCCCAGGTGCCCGCTAGAGGCAGGCAAACTCCTGGGGGGTTGCCTCCTTGGCTGCTGACCCGCCAATGATTAGTGGGAGGTGGCAAGCTCCTGGAGGTTGCCTGCCACTGGCAGGCATCCCAGGAATGTGCACTGTGCTCTCACTCCCAGCAGTGCAATGAAATGATGTCACTCCCAGAAGTAATATCATATCAGCCGTGGGAGTGCTCCCGTGCTTCATTTGGGGTCGTTTTTGTCCCCAGATGGGCAGAATCAGCCCCGCATGGAGAGCAGGACCACTCACATAGCTGGCACAATGACGTCACTTCCAGGAGTGATGTCATCGCACAGGCACTAGGGCATATGTGCACTATGCAGATGCGCAAAGGAGAATCATGTTGCTGGCATGAGGTACGCGCCAGGTTCCTCCCCCTCCTGGCATTCCCCACCTTTCCCCCTGCTGACCAGGTATGTGGGGGGGGGGGAGGTGGGAGCAGGGAATCCCCACTGGGGGAACGGGATCTCTAAGCAGGTCTGACATGACTCCTCATACAGGTGGCAGGAAGGCGATCTGCAGGAAGGAGCCAGGAGATGCTGGGACCAGCATTAAGTTGACTTTGCTGGGTTTAGGGTTGCAAGCCTCCAGGTGATGGCTGGAGATCTCCTGGAATTACAACTGATCTCCAGGTGCAAAGATTAGTTCCCCTGGAGAAAATGGCTGCTTTGGAGGCTGCACTCTATGGCATTATACCCCACTGAGGCCCTCCCCTCCCCAAAATCATCCACCCCCAAAGTCTCCAGAAATTTCCCAACTTGGACCTGGCAAACTTGGCTGGGTAGGGTATGCTCTCCAGGGAAAGATGAACCAGAACAGGCAGGCAGAACTGGCCACAATAAAAGCTGTGACTGACTAGCAACAATGTTCGCCTTTTGCTTCCAATGGTTGGGGCTAATCCCACAGGAAACAGAGACTGAGGGGGTGAGCATAAATAGGGCCTGCATCATAATAGTCAAGATCTCAGGCCAAGGAGCACCTGCCCCAGGTCTCCCTGTACCTAGCCCAGCTTGAAGGGAAAACAGTGGGGAGAAAGGTGGGAGAGTACAGATGATTTTAACCTAGGGTTGCCAACTCTGAGCTGAGAAATTTAAGATTTGCAGGTAAAGCCTAGGTAGGGCAGAGTTTGGGGATGGGAGAGACCTCAACGGGGTATAATGACATACAGTAAACCCTTCAAAGCAGCCATGTTCTCCAGGGGAACTGATCTCTCTGGAGATCAGTAATCCTGGGAGTTCTCCAGGCCCTTCCTGGAGGTTGGCAACTCTATCAATGCCTCCCCTTCTCAGGACTGAGGCCTGTCAAGGCCTAAAAGAGTGAGGCCCTGGAGGCTGTGCTAGCCCCTGCCAATTATGATGACACTGCAAATGCTCAAAGTTCTCAAATCAGAACAATTAGATCCAAACAGAAATTAATATTGGATGTTTTAGATTAAGGTTATCACATATTTAGACACTGTAGTTGCCCAGGCCAAAAACATTTTTAAAAGATTAAAGACATACATGAACTTTGTATAGCTTTTAATTTTGTTACTATGAATGAAACACTGAGCTAGAAGTGCTTTTTAAGCATCTACCCAAATAATTAGTTCCTCCATAAAAATTGCCTTGGATGTTTTTGAAGTCACCATTTGCAATTCACACCTGATTTGTTTTCTAATTAAACAGTGCTTAACAAATTCTAATAACAAAGTGCATGTTAACCTACTAAATACAAGTACCCAAAATGATACATGTGGCTTCTATGTCTACCAGACATTGATAATCCTCCTTCTGTCCTTGTAATTGTTATAACACAGAGAAATAAGATAGAAGAGATTTCCATGAAATAAATACTGTTGTTGCAACCTAGTTTTACAGAACATATCATAAACAGAGTTACATCCTTCTAAGCTCATTGACTTCAATTGGTTTACAAGGGTGTGACCCTTCTTAAAATTGCAGTAACTTGCATTAGTGTGGTCAGATTAACTAAGTCTAGAAGGCAAAAGAAAAAAAATCTTTACTGGGTGTAACCTAAAAAGGTACTCTGTCATAGTTTGAACCTGTATCTCCAATAGTAGCAATGGGTCCAAGGGTACTATAAACTGATTGGACAGGGATAATCTTACTCATCTAAAATTGAAATTAATCTTGTCTTGAATTTCAGTGCTACCAACAACAATCATTGCCTCTGTCATGTATGGACTCAATTTCGGCTTATTCCCCCTATCCCATCCATTTGACCAGCAGAGCTTTGTAGGGTGGGTTGCAGGAAATAGCCCAGTCCCCACCACAGAGTGCCACTGAAAGGGAAGCACCCTAACTGGCAGATAATGAGGGGGGGGGCAGGAGAAGTATTGCTGGGGCCAGAATTCTGTCTGATTCAGGCAAAGAGTACTGCAGGATGATGCAATCATACACACATATAAGGAGAAGCTACTGGTCTATGCAAAGGTGAAAACAAGCTTACTAGAGCACGACTATGCAACAATTCCAGCATGCAATACAGGGACAAAAAAATATTTTTCTTGAGAATGTTAACTTTCATTTTTTAAAAAAGCATATTGGTTACAAAGATTTGTGTGTGATTTGTGGGTAATGCCTGATGTGTAATCACAGAAACCAAATGGGTGGATGAATAAAGATTCCAGAAGGTGGGGGTGGGGCTTCAATGCAATGACCCTCCTCTTCTCTAAAAAAAGAATAAATTATTATAGAATATATTATGCAAAATAGCACATGTTCAAATGTATTCAGCTTGCATTATTTATGCATTGTGTGGGCTTCCATTTTCCTTAGTATAGTATCTATACATTAAAAAAATAGAATACACAGTCACCTAGTGAGATTTCTGGCTGAACAAGGATTTGAACCTGTGTTTCCCACTTCTAAACCAAAGTGTTTTTCTAGGCCACACTACTCATGCCACAGGTCCCACATGCAGTGCAAGTGCAAGTTAACTGCAAGTGCAAATCATTAAAGGACTTAGCATAAACAGCCCAGACTAGCCTTGAGGTTATCAGAGCTCAGAAGCAAAGCAGAGCTGGTGATGGTTTTTACTTGGCTAGGAGACCACCAAGGAAGTCCACTGTTGCTAGACAGAGGCATGCAATGCCAAACCCCCTCTGCTTGCCTCAAGCCTGGAAAAACCCATGAGGAGTTGCCATTAGTCAGCTGTGACTTGAGGGCACTTTTTTAAAGGACTCAAAACCATTCTGATCCTGAACTGTTGAAGTACCTCTGCAGCTCAACTGTCACCCACGCTGGCCAGAAATAAGATTACCAATGTAGGACTGCCAATTCCAGGTTGAGAAATTTCTGGAGAATTGGGAGCAGTGCCTGAGGAAGGTGGAGTTTGGGGAGTGAAGGAAGCCAAGAGGGGATGTGATGCCATAGAATTTAACCTCCAAAGCTGTCATTTTTTTAAAGGACAAGGAAGTGCTACCCAGGGTCTGGGAAGAAGTATGTGTTCATGGCAATTCACACTTGTACCCCAAACTCTAGGCTTTTGCGGAGTCTTTGCATACTCTGATTGCAGACTGATGTGGCAATTTCCCACAAAAGTAATATCCTAAAAAGTTTAACTTTCATTAACTAGAAATAGACTGAAGGCAAGAAATGAAAGTTAAAAGGTAGTTGATAATCAAAATCTTTAGAAAGTCAAATAAAATACTTCAAATATCCGCTTTGCAAATCCTAATTAGACATGGGCACAAACGGGGGAAAAACCAAACAGGCTGTTCGTTGTTCATTCCCGATGATGAACACGAATGAACGAACAGAACAGAACATGTCTCGTTAACTAACATGTTTGGTGCCCAGTGTTCATTGGTGCCAGAGCAGCCCCCTTAGCACTTAGGGAGCCCATATTCACAAGGAATGTGCAGCAGGCACTTCTCCAGCCATCACCCACATTTGGTCAAAATTGCAATACGGATCTCAGAGTTATACATTCCCAAATTCGACACCCCCAGGAAACTCCCATTCAACACAAATGGAGCCACCCACCCCAGTTCACTTTGGCCACATGAGGTGGTCCTGAAGGCGGGCCACCTCCCCTCTCATGGGCGGGGGATCTGGCTGCTCACCAGGGGCACCCCCATGTGCCTGGCCACCATACCTCCAGGTCAGAGGCAGACCGATTATCCGCTAATGCAGCAAGGTGGTTAATGACTGCGGCCACTGGGCCTGGCAGCCTCAGGGAGGTGGTGGCAGGCTGCTTCCCCTCTCAGGGGTGGAGGTTCTGGACACTGGCTGGTGGCACCCCCCATGTGCTCGCCCGCCAGGCCTCTGGGTCGGAGGCGGAACAATTATCTGCTAACGCAGCAAAGTGGTTGATGACTGTGGCCACTGGGCCTGGCGGGCTTGGGGAGGAGGTGGTGGGCTGCCTCCCCTTGGAAGCAGGGGGTCTTGCCCTGGTTGGTGGCACCTTATGTGCCGGCCGGCAGGCCTCTAGATTGGAGGCAGACGAAGTATCCACTTATGGAGCAAGGTGGGTGAGGACTGCGGCCTCTGGGCCTGGCATGCTCGGGGCGGTGGTAGTAAGCCACCTCCCCACTTGGGGTGGGGGGTTTGGCTGCTGGCCGGTAGCACCCCCCATATGAAGTCTCGGTTTATGCAGCAAGGTGGCTGAGGACTGCAGCCGCTGGACCTGGTGGGCTCGGGGGGGGGGGGTGGCAGGCCACCTCCTCTCTCAGGGGCAGGGGTCTGGCTGTTTGCCAGCAGCACCCCCCCGCTCTAAGTGTGTGTGTGTGTGTGCATGTGAACGTCCCCTCCCTAAGGGGAGGCGGCTCGTCGCCGGGTTAAAAACTTTCCCCCCTCTGCTCTAAGTGTGTGTGTGTGTGTGAACATCCCCTCCCTGAGGGGAGGTGGCTCGTCGCCACCTCCCTGTGCCTGCTGGGCCCGGCAGTCGCCACCAACGTACACCTTCCCACATAGCTGGGAACAGTGGGGCACGCCTCCGCATTGGCCTCCCCGATCCGATCCACAGATCGGAAACGGGAGATGATCGGTGTGGATCGGTGATTTGGGGTCGTTGCCAGCGCCTATCCCCAATCAGCTTGATCGGTAATTTTTTTTGGATCATGCCCACCTCTAATTACAAGTGACTGGAAGACAAAAAAGAGAGAGTATACATATATATTGCTGGGACTGCTGCAGGTACATTAAGTGTCAGCTTTTGCACCAGTGCAATACTATAATCCAAAAGTCACACTTCTCCATTTTCTCATAAGAATCAATGGCAGCCATTCACTTACAGGAGAGAAGATAAAGGCATGAAGGATGTGGTTAGGGTGGAGCCTTGATTTTTTTCCCTGTTGACACTAGTTCCTTGGTGTAATAACATATTTTCTTAACAGTCTTACTAAGTGCAGCCCATAAAACCAACAGCCTAGATCCAGGGTATCTGAAAGATTACTTTCAGATAAAGGTGTCAACCGTCCCAAACTTTGAGATCAATGTACAGTGCCTTTCTATAGGCATCATCCTGAGTCAAATTAAGTTTGGTCAGAACCTGTGAAAGGCCTTCTTTGGCTATCTCCCCTTGTTCATGGAATTTTCTTTCCACAGAGATGCAAGTGGCACCATCTCTACAGGCTTTTCAGTCTGGACTTTTTCTTTTTGGAAAGTCTTTGGACTCCATAAACTACTGAGGACAGTTTCACTATTGTTGAAACCTCAAATGTTTAGCTTCCTTGAGGACCTTGTTTAGGACTACCTCTTCCCTATTCCTACCACAATAGCATCACTCAAGTAAGCAGATCCTTCTGAAGGTACTGCTCTACAAATGGGTGACATCAACTGCCCATTCACACACATTCTCTGTTGTACCCCCTACTTTGTAGAATGGCCTTCCTGAGAAGGTCAGGAAGGCCCCTGCATTTCTGGAATTCCACAAACTATATAAAACTGAATTATTCAGGAGAGCATTTATATAAAGACAATAAGATTACGTTATGATGCAATGGTTCAAGAAGGTGATTAAATAAAGGGAACTAGACTGTTAGTTACAGTGACATATATATATATATATATATATATATATATATATATATATATATATATATATATATATATATATATATATATATATATATATATATTGTTGCTTTCACTACATTGTCATCTACCTATCAAATCCCACCTTTTGGCACTGGTAGCATATCATATCTAATACTTATGCTTTGTTTGCAGATTTCTGTAATCCTAGTCCTGTTACTTTACTCATCAGATGTCCAATTCTATTGACTTCATTGATTTACAATGCGTAATTTGCCTTGAGTCTCATTGAGAAAGGTAGCTTAGAAATGTATGTATGTATATATGCATGCATGCATGTAGATAGGTAGGTATATGATAAAAGTTTTCTGGCTTTGGGTGAGGAGCTGTATATTTCAATGTTTTGCTTAGAGAAAAAAAATCACTAAAAACTAGCTTTTATACAAATAGATGCTTACTGTAAATACTTAGACCAGAATCACATTGCCTTATTGCATGTAATGTTTGGACTCACTTTGCTCTTTAAATATTCAGACAATGCTTGGTATACTTCATATTATTGTACTTTCTATAACACACTTTGTGGCTTCCTATATCCATCTCTGGACCACAAACGAGACTAACAGTGAAATTCTAAACAGAGTTACTCCCGTCTAAGCCTATTGGCTTCAGTGGGTTTAGACTGGAGTAACTCTGCTTAGGATTTCACTGTAACTGCTGAGAAATGTATAAATCACATGACCAACTTCCACAAACATCTTCTTGAAGGTTAAAGGGAAGACTTTCCATTTTTTGCACCCTTCCCCTCCACCCTCCATCAAATCAAGTAATACTTCTCTTAATCATTATCAGCAAGACAAAAAGTTATAGCACAGAGCAATGGACCAGAATTTCACACTCCATCTGCACAATGTGGTATTTGCTTCTTCTTCTCCCCCTCCCCCACCTTCAGCAGGCATCTCTGCAGTCATCACTGAAATGCATTTTGGCGCTGCTCCCAGGGCAACTTAACTATTTATGACAGCTTGTCTTGAAGTGTCTACCCAAACATTAGGATGTCCACGGCAATCTGCAAATTGACCCATCCACATGGCATTTGGGATCAGATGGAAAGAGCTTTAATAATGTGATGAAGGTTAGGGTGGATGTCGTTTTTAATTTATCTGTTTTTCCCCCAAGCTCCAATAGCAGCAGCAGCAATTCTCTATCAGATCTTTCGGCCAGGGTATGTCAAGTTGTGAAATCTCCCATATTAACAGATGCTAATGACCTGACTTGAGCTCCCACTATTTTTATTACACACTTCATCAGGTAATAAACTACAAATACAAACTCCCCCCCCCCTCCCCTCAACATACCACCTCCCTCAGACAATAAACCTGTCATGGCAGGCCAGGTTGTTTACAAGTTGCTCACTCTGTGGAGAAGAATATGACAATTGGTTTTATAAGTCCTGACTCCTGAGACAACTTTTTTTATATAATGTTCTGAAGGCCATAAATGTATTTGTTCATTAGGTTTTATTTGTATTTTCCTAGTGTTTTGTTAAAAGATAGTTAATAGGCAAAATTAATTGGAAAAGACACCCTCCACACACAAAACAAACTTTACCTGGAGTCAGTCTCTTCAGACTATAACTAACTTGTGTGAGGAAGAAGTGGGGTTTCGTGGCTAGACCTAGGGAGTTCAGCTCAAGAGTTTCCACTTTCATTTTCTCAGCTGTTCCAAATCATATCCTTGGGAAATGTCTTTTGGTATCGTACATCGAGTGGACATTGACATTTCATTCAGAGAACTTTTTAAAGGTTTAACACAATTGCATTTGTCAAGTTATTGGAGGACTTTGGGCCTCCTTTAACCTTTAGACTCACTTGGTTGGGATAGGCCAAACCTATGCTTTCGAATGCTATTACAAAATCGTTAATAACTTAAGTCAATAATAATGATGATGATGATGATGATGATGATGATGATGATGATGATGATGAGTGAAGAATTGGTCTCTTATTAATCCTTTGCCATTTAACCAATTAATTAAACAATAGAATGGATCTATTACATTTAAGTGCATTTGCATATTACCAAGATCTTGACACAGATGTCTTTTTTGAGATATTGATGTGTAAAATACCTTAAAGTGTAAATATGCAAACTCTGCACTTCTCTGAAAAGGCCAACTGTAATATTTTTTTCTTTCCTAAGTAAAGTAACAAAGCAGGATCAAAACAGAATTTTCAATATAGAGCTAGAACGCTTTTTAAAGACTACTTTGTTCCCCAAGGCTTTTTTGCTATACATTTGGGTTGTATTTGGTTGTATTTCACTATGTATATGATAGTTATTAGTTGGTATGCTAGTGTTAGCATTTAGATACGTGGGATATAAATTAAAGATAATAAGGAAAATGTTTTCCATAACTACACCAATTAAAAATTGGCCCCCACTGACAAATCAACTTATGCTAGTAAAAAAACCTTAAGATTCTGACATGTCAGGAGTAGAAATGGGCACAAACCACAAAAAAACCGAACCATGAGGTTTGTGGTTCGTGGGTTTTCACGAACCAGGAACCATGAGCTGGCAGTAACTGGGGCAAGTTCACAAACCACTTCATGGTTCGTGGTTCATGGGGTTTAAATGCTCCTTCCCGGCTGCTTAGCAGTGGCAGGGAAAGGGGCATTTGACAGTTTAAAGGGCCCTTTCCTGCCTTGCAAGGGACAGGTCCCTTTAAACTATCAGCTGGCAGACAGGGGAAATCCCCACCACCACCTGCCAGCTGATAGTTTAAAAGGACTTGCTGCTTGCAAGTGGCAAGGCCCTTTAAATGACCTAAACCCTAGCCTCCACCCCCAGCCCCACATTTACCTTCCCCAGCTGCCCTGCAGGCCCTTGGTGTCCTCCCCTTCCTCCCGTGAGGTGTGGGAAGACCATTTTTGGCCTCTTCGACCGCCACACAGGCCAGGAGAGCAGCAAAGGAGGCCAAAAACAGCCTTCCTGCCCCTCAAATGTCTGCCACCATGGCCATTTGAGGGGTGGGAAGGCCATTTTCGGCCTCCTCCACTGCCGTGTGGGCCCGCAGAGTAATGGAGGAGGCCAAAAACATTTTTGGCCTCCTCTGTTATCGGACTCCTCCGCTGCTGCGTGGGCCTGCAGGATGGTGGAGAAAGCCGAAAAGGGCCTCCCTGCCCCTCAAATGGCCGCAGCAGCAGCCATTTGAGGGGTGGGAAGGCCATTTTCAGCCTCCTCTGCCACCCTGTGGGCCAACGCAGCAGCAGAAGAGGCCAAAAATTGCCTTCCCACCCCTCGCAGGAGGAGGAGGATGCCGCAGGCCCACAGGGCAGCTGGGCAAGATCAATGTGGGGCTGGGGCTAGGGGCTGGGTTTTGGACTGTTTAAAGGGCCCTGCCACTTGCAAGCAGCTGGAAAAGTGTATATGGCCATTTCCCTGGGGAAATGGCCATTTAAACTGCCGCTTTAATACGACTCAAACAAACCAGTAGACCAGTTCGTGGAAGTTCGTGGAAATGAGCTTCCACGAACCACTGGTTCGCAAACCACAAACTGGCCTGGTTTGTGCATTTTGGGGGGTCGTAATTTGATTTGTGCCCATCTCTAGTCAGGAGTCCATCAATTCTGGTTTAACCTTGAATGTACTGAAAAGACATTGAGGGATCTGCATTTCACTTATGCATTAAAGAGTCTGCAGTCAGATTCAGAACATTTGCTGAGTTTCTATCCAAACTTAAAGTAATAAAAATGGGTTTAAACGTATTAACTTAGCAGTTAACCAACAAAGTCAAAACTAGTTACCTGTTATTAAGGAAAGATTTTAGATCACAGTAGAAATCTCACTGGAAATTTCAGCTTGGTAGCAATGAAAAAAAGCAAATTATGCTGCAATTCTAAGAACACTTTCCAGAGAGTAAGACTCACTGAATAAAATGGAACTTATTTCTGAGTAGACTTGCTCAGAATTGTCCCCTACAACATTTGAAATTATTTAGATGAGGTTCAGAAATAAAATAGCACAATAATATCATTGTATGATACAGCATCCACATTTCAAATATTGTGTGACTTTCAGGTTTCATGGTTACATGGAGAGAAGAGAGTGGGGAAAAATGTATTTGCTCTCATAGGAGCAAAAGTCTAGAGTCATCCAATAAAACTTACTGGCTTGTGATTCAGGCTGTAGAAGGTTTGCTTCAAATGGTGGCTTAGAATATGGCATCCAACTTCTTCAGTCAAAATCTTCCAGATGAAGATATACCTTGTGCCTAGATGTTGTTATTTTCAAAGGGAGGAAGCATGTACACACACACAAATAAATACAGGCTGTATTCATCTATGGACAAAGTGTAAAATCTGATATCCCTTTACAGAATTGGCTTCTTCTTCCCTGTGTGATCATTTTTACACATGGGTGATTTTAGCCAAATTGAAGACCATGGTTCAGCAATTCTGTAATTACCCCTTGAGTTTTTATAATGTTGAAAAAATACACTGCAACAATTCACAGTTTGAAACATTTGTGTTCCATTTTGATGACCTCAAGGTCTCCAAAAGCTGCAAAAGTCAGGTTTGGGGATATGAAGTTTGGGCTTCAGGATGTAGTGCTGAAGTAAAAACCCAACAGACCAAATTCCTGAAAAATTTTTAAAGGTTGGGTTTAAGTTTGTCACCTCTGTTTTGTATTGTTCAAACATTTCTAGCCAGAATATTCCTGGTATACAACCCTGAGCATACTGCATTCATATTACTGTTTTATGTTGGTTATTTGGCTTTTTTTTTTTTGCTACAGAGAAAAGGACAGTCTGTCTGTGTTTCCTACTGTCAATAATTGCCTCTCCCAAATTGATCCTAGCCTGCAAATCAGAAGAAGCAATTCCCTTAACAGTTCCTCTTAAACTCCCTCTCCCGCTTAAGATCCTAAACTGTACTTTGGATGAAAGATGCTACAGTTTATAAAATAAAAGTTGCAGTATGTTGTGATCAGGAAATAGCTATTTCTCACACTCATTTTCTCGACTTTACCGTGAAAGATAACATGTGCCATCTGTGCTGTTGTTATGAGATTTCAAAAGATGTTGCTTGTTGTCACAAAAAACTAATGTGGCAACTTATTTCCCTGCTGGTATAGCCCATCTGAACATTTTTTATGCTTTGTCCCATTTTCAGCTTTGATTGCTTGAAGGAAGTTTTTTCCCTGATTAGTAACAGAAATCTTTGTACCAAACCCCATATGAAAGAATAATGACAGAATAATTTTATTCTAAGTACAAATCTGAAGCATTAGATTCATAAGAAAGGTCAGTCACTATTGTTGTCTAATTTTTATGGCAACAGCAGTGAAGCAAGAGGGCTCAGGTAGTCCTTTCCACATCTAGAACAAGCCCCCCAGTCTGCAACAATACTTTCAGATGAACTATGTGCCCTGACATGCATTCATATGTACAAACACAGGTCCATAAACTCTAGTGCTTTGAGGTGATGCCCACTAAGTGCTCAAAGAACTTCACTTACATGCCATCAGTAATACTTATTTACTGACTTACTTCATTTATACACCACCTTTCTCCCCAATAGGGACCCAAAGCTTTACAACAACCTTGCAAGGTAGCTTAGGCCTAGAGTATGAGACTGGCCCAAGGTCACCCAGTGAGCTTCCACGGCAGAGTGGGGATTAGAATCTGGGTCTCCAGATCCTAGTCTGGCAGCCTAACTACTACACCATGTAATGCAGCAGTGGCTACATTGGTGGCCAGAGATTGGTTGTGCCTGTAAGTGCCACTCACAGGGCTATCATCAGCAGCTGTTGTGTGATTGGTGGATTCTGCCCATGTTGCTATGGATTATGGAGTGTTTACTCTGCTGTTTGTTCTTAGCAGGGAGAGTGTGTTGGCACATTGCCCTGTGGAAAGGGAGCGGACTAACAGTGCCATAATTATGCAGGCACTGGGATGCCCCTGCCGTGGGGGCTCAGGATTATGCTGCCCAACTCCTATAAAACTGCAGCTGGTCTACGATCTGTGCTACTGCTGGACTATTAGGTCTGATGTGTTTTTGACACCTGGAAAACTCTGTTGGAGTTGCATATTGAGCCCATAGCACTTGTAAACTTTATATGAAATCTAAAGAACTGTGAATAGAAAGCAAAGATCAGCTAGGGTTGTTCCACAAACACTTGTGCAAGAGGTAGTTTTTACTAACAATTTTCATGCACATTGTTCTAGTACAGTAGTTCCCAAACTTTTGGGGGCCACTGCCCCATTGGTTCCATAAACGTATCCCCAGTGCCCTGTACCCTACCCTATAAAAAGCATGATTCAGAATAACAGTTTACAAGATCCACTAAGGAAGAAAATAGCAATAAAGTTAAATAAAAGTCAAAACAATAACAATTAATTGCACATTTATTCAAAATCCCCATTGAAACTTTTTAGTCTAATTAAACTAAACTGGTCTGACTAGAGCTCTGGTGGCATGTTTACTAAAAATTCTGTTAATTTCCATCTGATTTCAGCACTATGCAGAGGAAGATACTTGAAGCAAGGAAGGTGTTTCACTTTAGACTCTAGCCAGGTCAATCATAAATAAGTGAATAACATTACAGGAGGGGACTACCTCCTCTGCCCACTTTTGGAACCACTGTTCTAGTATAAAATGTAAAACATGTTTGTGGAAGGTCAGCTTTAGATCAAACCTTTTTCTTTGAACAAATTACAAACCAAATTCACAAAATTGAATGATCCAAATAATGCAGAGGGAGGAAAAATTAGGGTACATCCAGTTTTCTTGCTGAACATGATAATTTTTTCTTTCCCTTTTGCATCCATCACACAGTTGTCTTTACTTGGATCTTATCTGTATAAAGGTATTGATCAGCCACGAACTAGGCCGGACCGTGCAAAATTTTGGTCCGTTTTCCAGACCGTGCCCACTTCTAGTAATAAATAACCTTAATGAGTATGGACTAAGTACAAATGCTAAAGTTTATTAAGAGGTAATCTCCCCCTTCACTCTCCTTAATGAAGCTCATGTACTGCATGGATTACTTTGTGGGTAAAGAACAGGAAATATTCGTTTTATTGCCATTTTACTGCCATTTCTATCTCAGAATGTTGGTAAGTGAATGCAGTTCTTCGCTCCCCCAGAGGTTTAATTTATTAGGATTTATAAACTGCTTTGAAATCCTAAGGTGGAAGGAGTGTGCAAGTGGGAAATGATCATTATGGTTTGATTAACTCAGTGAAGTGTTATCATCATCAGCTCCATAATTCTATAATGTTTTAGCCTTTCTTTCATCAGCTGAGCCACACTAAATAATATATGCCTGTATGGATAGGACTGTCTTAAACAGTTAATATCTTATTATTTCCTGCATTGCTCACTCTCTCCTTTATTCCCCTATTTGATACAACTCCAACAAGGACCTTATTTTTTTTTAAAAAGTTTGCATGTTCAGAACAAATAATGGTATTTTATCACTCTGCTCTAAACTGTTTTGTACGTCTTTATAGTGGAAGACTTCCAGTCAGCAGTTAATATAAATGTATACATAAGTTAATAAATAAACTACTGGATAATTAAAAAAAAAACACTACTAGCTAAGCAGGGGCCGTTTCCAGACGGCTGACCTGCACCCGGGACGTCGCACCACGTTTCGGATTGTGCCAGGGGAAAATGCAAAATATCGTGTTTTCTCGCGTGAGTTTTGCGCAATGTTGCGCAAAACTCGCACGAGAAAACGCGATATTTCGCGTTTTCCCTGGCACAATCCGAAACGTGGTGCGATGTCCTGGGTGCAGGTAAGTCGTCTGGAAACGACCAGGGTTGGCCTTGGTTAGTAAGTGGATGGGAGATCTCCAACCAAGACCCAGGTTGCAGAGTCAGGCAATGGCAAACTATCTCTGTTAATCTATTGATATGAAAACCTCAACAGGGGTCACCGTAAGTCAGCTATGATTTGATAGCACTCTCCACCACCACCACCTGTTCATATATTAAAGATGTTCAGTATAATCATGTCTGAATTGCAAGGAAAATGAAACTTGGCCTATATTTTAGTTAGTTAGATGTAAACTCTGTCTCATTCCCAAAATTTGGGTAGTTAATAGTGTTTTAAAAATTACTAAAACAAGAAATTCTGGATTAAAATAACCTCTATATCTCTGATATCATTTAATGACTATTCAGATTTTTTTTTAAAAAAAGTCTTATGTAAAATCTTCTAAAGGATGTTCTGACTCCAGCTTAGGGAGAAAGCTGCCAAGAACATACCCTTTCAGTACATTCAGGGGTGGACTGGCCTTGACCATTTAGTGCACTGCAAGGTCATTGTAGCCATGAGCAAGCCAAGCCAAGCCCCAGCAGCACTGTGGGTACCATTGGATTGGATCCAAGCAGTGGCAGCAATGATGTCCGTCTATGCTAGAGGACAAGGCAAGTGCCATTGGAGCTGCTTGGCCTGTTTTTCTTCTGGACCATTTTAACATCTCACATAAATTACAGGGCCAATATAGTGCACATATTGCTTAATGTTACAAAGCAAAAAAAGAACTATGTTAATTTCTCCTCTCAGCTTTTAATAGCAGGGAAGTATAGTTGACAAAGCTCTACAGAGCTTGGATGGCTCACCAATTCCATCCTCTGAAAAGGTTTAACCAGATGGAAGCGGACATATGGGAAATGTTATATGTGATGAAACAAGTCCCTGTTATCAACCAAGTATAATTTGTTCAAGGATGTATTTCAAATTACAAATCAAATGGCCTTGCCTTGGTAGCTGTAGTTGCCATGTGAAATATAGGGGTGCAAAAGCATACTAAGTTAATGGTAAAGTTGAAAACAGAGCATAAGACTCCTAGCCTTTAAATTGTGTCTCACTCTCACACTTTACTCCATACATCTGTTAGGCAATAGCATACGTTTCTACAACTAAGCATTTACAATATTTTTGCTTACTTTTTTCATTTCTTTATCGAACTGTGCATACAGTCCTGAGCAGTTTCCCATTTGAATCAGCAGCTGCAGCTGCAAGGGGAGTTGGAAGAGCTGTCTTGCTACGAAAGCAGCAGTGAGCAGGGTGGAGGTTGGCAGGAGAGGCATCTGCATTCCCTGTCCCTCACTGCTATCCCAGTCTCCCGCCCCCCACCGCTTTGTGCTTCTGCCAGCAATTGCACTGGACCACTGAGGCCTGTCAACCACCCCACTTTCTTCCTTCACAGCTGAGTAAAAGTTCAAGAGAAACCATAGCTCATCTGTGAACAGAAAAAAGCACATAAAAGAGTTTTGAAAACAGAGCTGTCATTTTGAAGGCAGAGCTCAACATGATCATGTTTCCCGATTAGCTATGGGTGGAAGTAGGGCTTTTTTTTCAACTGGAAAGCAGCAGAACTACATTCCAGAACCTCTTTAAAATACCCACGTGATAACAGTATTAGGCCTTCAGCCATTTGGGACCCGTTTTGGTCAAAAATCGCCAAATACCCAAAACAAGACCAAAAATGTCAGGACCTGGCAGCTGCTGGGTGAAGACGGCTTCCCCTGCATACCAGCAGCAAGTTCTAGGCTGATTCGGCCATTTTGGGCCCATTTCAACCATTTGGGGCAAGCTTTGGCCCAAATTGGGTCTGAAAGGGCCAGAATTGGGCCTCTGCTGAACAGGAAAGGGATCCCTCATAGAATCATAGAGTTGGAAGGGGCCATACAGACCATCTAGTCCAACCCCCTGCCCAGTGCAGGATCATGTGACACCTGCCCATTCCAGGCCGATTCAGGCCTGATCCAGGCCATTTGGGGCCCTTTCTGGCCATAATAGGCCTGTTTTGGCCAAATTTGGGTCTGAAAAGGCCAGGATCAGGCTGCTGCGGGATGGGGGAGCATTCCCTTGTGTGGCAGTAGCCCATTACAGGCTGATTTGGGCCCAATCTGAGCAGTTTCAAGCCCATTTTTGCCATTTGGGGCCTGTTTTGGCCCAATTCAGGCACAATACAGCCAGGATTGGGCCACTGCTGGATAGGAAAGGGATCCTTCTTGTGACAGCTGCCCATACTAGGCTGATTCAAGACTGATACAGGCCATTTCAGGCCCATTCCGGCCATCATAGGCACGTTTTGGCCAAATTTGGGTCTGAAAAGGCCAGGATCAGGCTGCTGTGGGGTGGGGGAGTGTTCCCTTGTATGGCAGTGGCCCATTACAAGCTGATTTGGGCCTGATCCGAGCAGTTTCAGGCCCATTTTGGCCATTTTGGGCTCAATTTAGGAACAAAATAGCCAGGATCAGGCAGATGCCTGTCAGGGGAAGTTTCCTCCATGTGGCAGCGGCCCATTCCAGACTGATCCAAGCCTAATCAGGGCCATTTCAGCCCTTTTGGGCCATTTTGGCCCCATTTCGGCCAAATTCTGGCCCAAAATGGCCAGGATCAGGCCACTGCTGAGCCAGAGAGTGCTCCCCACCTGGCAGCAGTCTGTTCCAGGACAATTTGGGCCTGATCCAGGCCATTTTGGGCCTGTTTTGACCAATTTGGGCCTGAAAATGGCCAGAATGAGTTCACTGCCAGGTAGGGAAGTGTTCCCCCACCCCCCACCCCCACACACAGCAATGCCCATTCCAGGCTGATTTGGGCCCAATCTGGGATGTTTGGGCCTGATCCAGGCCATTTTGGGCCTGTTTTTGACCAATTTGGGCCTGAAAATGGCCAGAATGAGTTCACTGCCAGGTAGGGAAGTGTTCCCCCACCCCCCACCCCCACACACAGGAATGCCCATTCCAGGCTAATTTGGGCCCAATCTGGGATGTTTGGGGCTGGTTTCAGCCATTTTGGGCCCATTTTGGCACAAATTGAGCCCAAAATACCAAGATCAGGCCTTCTGGGCAGGGGAGGGTACCCTTGCACAGCAGCAGCCCATTCCAGGCCAATTTGGGCCTGATTTGAGCATTTTTAGGCCCATTTCAGACATTGTGGGCCCATTTTGGCCCAATTCAGGCCTGAAACAGCCAGGATCAGGAAGCTGCCAGGTGGGAGAGGGTTCCCCCCTGTGGCAGTGGCCTGTTCCAGGCTGATTCAGGCCCAATCTGGGCTGTTTGGGGCCTGTTTCAGCCATTTGGGGCCCATTCTGGCCCAATTCTAGCCTGAAAAGGCCAGGATCGAGCCACTTCCAGGTACGAGAGTGTTCCCCCATGCAGCAGCACTTGTTCCAGGCCAATTCAGGGCACATGCGGGCTGTTTTGGGCTGGTTTCAGCAATTTGGGGCCCAATTTGGCCCAATTCTGGCCTGAAACAGCCAGGATCGAACCACTGCCAGGTTGGAGAGGGTTCCCCCATGTGGCAGTGGCCCATTCCAGGACAATTCGGCCCAATCTGGGCCATTTTGGGCCTGATTTGGCCATTTAGGGCATATTTTGGTCCAATACGGGCCTAAAACGGCCAGGATCAGGCCACTGCTGGGCAGGGGAAGGTTTCCCTCTGGGGCAGTGGTCCATTCCAGGCCTACTCAGGCCTGATTTAGCCCAATTTAGGCCCTAAACAACCAGGATTGGGCCATTACCAGGCAGGGGAGTGTTTTCATGCACGGTAGCAGTGTGTCCAGGCCAGTTTGTACCCAAATCGGGCCCCCAGTGGAGCACATGAGTGCTCCGTAGGCGGCCATGGCCTGCATGATGATGTCACTTCCCAGAAGTGATGTTATCACTTGTTCCCAGGAGTGCGCACACTCAAAGCACATGCACGTGTGGTACCCATGGGTTCCACCACCTCTTTTCCCAGAAAAAAATCTCTGGGTGGAACATTAACAATGAGACAAACTACACAATACGAATGACATGTGAATGACACATGAACAGACTTATACACGTCTCCCCATTGCTTTCCTGTACACTCGCCAGCATGGCCAGACTACACTTGATCCCATATCTGTGCTGACATGGGTTTCTTCTGCACTCCTCCAAGATGCAGGAATGATATCCCATCATGCACCGCCAGTTTGTGCATGCCCTGTAACCATCCCCTGTCTCCTATTGGCTTTCTGTGTGGGAAGAGGGAAGTGGAAGAAAAACAGAATCACCACTCTGCAATGGTGACTCGATGATATGGTCCACAGACATGCACCAATGTAAACTGCTTTTTTGCTGGCACATGCACAGAGCAGAGCCACAGACATGAGTTCATCAAGGGTAAAAGAGACCTGGGAAAGTGAAGGAAAAAACAGAATCTGGCCACTCACATTGACTTGTGTAATTCGTCTCATCTAGTTTGGCTTATAGAGGCTGTCCCCTACACCCAACCCATGCTTATTTCTTTTGAGTCAGAGTAAAGGAGGTTTTTCTTTGCTCTGGCTCAAAGGAGAAAGCACTGGTAACTTTACATGCAACGGCTGGAACGAACATAACTTTGTGAAGAAACTCCCAAAAAACGCAGCATGAAAGTGGCCAAAATGAGCTACAGTTTTTTCAGAAAAAGAGTTGCCACATTTACAAGTTTTTAAAAAGTGGCTGTATCTCTAAAAATGTTTGGATTCTTTAGCATGTGGTTGTGTTGTGGTTGTGTGGAATTAGTTCTGTTTAGTGAATAAGCTGAGGATGCTCTAGCAAAGCAACAATGGACTAAGTCTTAGTTAATGTGCTCTCATGATTTACTTTACACCAATGTGATATAAAATCCCCACTCCCTGCTAAAAAACCTACAAAGTTCCTCTCCCAGTTCCTTAGAGCAGACCAAGAATTATAATCTTAGCCATTCAATTAACAATGGTTATGTCCTTTCCCATAATCAGCAGAGCACAGGTGAACAGACTCAGAAGGCTCTTTACAGAGTGTTTTTAATCACTGTTGACTAATCAATATCCAGTCTTCATGAATCCATCCCAAAAGCCAGCAGCTATTGCCACAGGAATATTTTGTATGCAGTGCATTTGACAGTTTTATTTATTTGTAAATAGAAAAGCGAGTCAGTGATAAAAGGGCAAGTCTTGGGTGTTACAAGCAAAAGAAATTAATTCCATGACTGGAAAGGTTCAAGACTCCTGTGTTGCTGAGCACAAAGGAAAGAGATGCATTCATCAGAATAATTGCAGGACTACACAACTTATGACTCATCAAGCCAAATGCAATCCACCAGCCATGTATTGTAGCCTGACAGGTGAGTGACAAGCCCCCTTTTTACAGACCCAGGCAGGCAGCAAAACTAGTAGGCTTTGACTGCACTCCTAGTGTGCTGAATTACAAAGCTGGTAGAATTTTTTTGGTTTCATTGATCATAAATTGTGTAGCCCTACTGCTTAGTCTATATAATGAAGCTCAAACTAAGCACTGATCTACTAATTACTATAGCAACTGATTCCTGTATATGCATACATGGGATTCAAATGAATGAAAAAAATTGGTTTGGTGATGTGGCTTAGACTGGGGAAATGTAAGTTCTTATCCTTCTCAGCTACAGAGCTTTACTTCAGTTACTTTAGACCTGTTTCCTTCTGTCTCCTATCTCCCAGGGCTATTTCACAGCTAAACCCAACATTTTAAAATAATAACAATCACATGACTGCACCAAATGGTACTGTGGGTGATGTTCCTCAAAGACAGCAAAGTGTTCCAGAAATTAAGGATTAATCCAGAAGAATCCCGCCTACAAGTAAGCAGTATGTGCAACCTATTCAACAAACATGTAGACTGCGGCAACTCTGCACAAAATATATACTTGGACATTCAAAATTGTTTGATAAAGTTCATAAACAAAGAATCTTTTTTAAAAAAAATTAAAGACCTGGAATAGAAAATATTTATTGCATTTATTTAAACCATATTTATGGTTCCTTTACCCCCTCAAAGAGATGAACAGCTAAAAAATGTTTAAAGACCAACTTAACAGGAAGAAGGGTCAGTAAGGGAACACCAAATGAAACGACTTCTAATAGATAAGATCATGGTAAGAAACAGAGTACAGGAGAGGAAGGAACTGGTCATTTTCAAAAATAAAGGAGTTAGGCAGTGCCCTCATATTGCTTAGCTTACTTATATATTATCTGGAGTCACGGGTGAGCAGTGATGTCAAAAATGACCTCAGATTATTCAAAGTGGAGGAGCCCCCGGCCCCAACTTACTGGGTCCAGGCGTTTACAGGGCTCGTGAGGGAAGGGACCCATATTTCTTTGGGCATTTCTGACTCTGGACCGTGCCCCTTTCAGACTCTATCAGCTTACATGGGCGTACGCCCCAGGGGTGGGGGTTTCTTTTTTGTACACAGGGATGGGACTCCTCTTTCTCATTTTCAGTTTGTCAGTGTTTTGCACTTGGCCTTGACGGCTGCAGGTTTACCAGCTCTAGACTTTGGGGCTCACTCTTTTCGGATAGGAGCCGCCACCGAGGCCTCTATTATTGGCTTGCCCCCTGGTCGTGTGCGAGCGATCGGCTGATGGCACTCCAGCTGTTATAGAACATATCTCAGGCCAGAGCTGGTACTTAATCCATCTTCTTTTTAGCTCTTTGTCTTTGCTGCTGGTCCGGATCATGGGTCACAGCATTGTTTTCTGGGCAGCCCACTATGCTAGAGCATCTGGCTGGGCATGTGACTTGGGTCTGGGAGACTTCATTGCCATCAAGTGGATTGGATCAAGAGGGATGACCTGAAACTTGCTGTTGCCTTATTTTCAGTGTCTCGCTGAGCATGAGGGACCCCTGGATGTCATTGTGCAGCTGGGAGAAAATGACCTTCCCAGAACAGCCAAGCTGGAAGTGTTACAGGACATGTTATGTGACTTGGGTTTGTTAAATGTTCGTTATTCGAATATGAAGATTTTCTGGTCAGCACTGCTAGAGCACTGCACCTATATAGAATAACCAACAAAAAAGGAGGGGCCACCCCCGTTGTTGCTAACAATATAAAGGGGAAACCCACGGGGGTTGTTAAGACTACTATGCACAGAATGCAAAAGCTTACTTTATACAGTAATCGTTTACTTGTAACTCAACATGCAAAATTCATAACATGAAAATTAATTTGTACATATTCAATGAGAGTTTACATAGAATGAACCTGCAAAGTAAATATAAGTTAACCAGTGTCCAACTCGTGTCCCCTTTATATTGAGAGCACTGCACCTGGCAGGGAGCAAGGGATAACTCCAGGGTGGACCTGGCCCACAGGCAGCTATCCAAAATGGTGGGCAAATCTGTCAGGGAGAAAAGGGGGCTGGTTATATGTCACCCTGACATTTCTTTCAGGATTATAGCCTTGTACCACGCAGACAGTGTGCACCTGTCTAGCTGGGGACAGGACATTTGGCTGCAGGATATCTGGAATGGTTTGTTGGGTTGGTTACAGCATTAGGAGCTTTGGCAGGGAGCCATTTTGTGGCTCCAGTGGCAGTTTGGGTGTTGGGCACCAATCCCTTGGGGGGGAAACAGGGTCTTCGGGCACTGTTTTCCCATAGATGGGGATCCCCATAAGGGATCTTGGCCCAGGCATGGCAGCAGCAAGCCCAGCTTGGGGGGCTGCCAGGCATGCCTGCTTCCAGGTGATGGGGGACCCACACAGAGGCTACTGCCCAGTGTGGATCCCTCAACTGTCATCCCACGGTGTCCCTCTTCAGCTGGCGGGATGAAGGGATGAGGGGGTCATTGGCTGGCAAGTGGGTCACCTGATGCTGGGATCCATGCCCTACACTGCCAACACTCCTTTTCTTCTGTAACCAATAAAGTTGTGGCCTGTTTTTCTCCAACAAAGTAGTCTGAGTATTTGTTCTCCTGCGCTAGAACCCTTGCCTTTGAGCTGGCCCCACAAACTGCAAGCAGAGTGTGAAGAAATCCAGAAAGATCTCTCCAAACTTTTCCAAATTGCAGTTGTAGTTCAAAATCAGTTTAAAATTCACTAGAAAATACTATATCTTTATATAAAGCTTTAGAATATTGTTCTATCTAGTATGTTTTTATCTCACCCTTCTTCCATAGAACTCGAAGTGCCATACATGGTTTCCTCTTCCTCATTTTATCCTCACAACAATCCTGTGAGATAAGTTAGGCTGAGAGAGAGAGAAGTAATGAACTTCAAAGCAGATTGGAGAGTTGAAGTAGGGCCAGATGATAGTCTAACCATCACACTGGTTACACATCAAAAAAAAGTATCTTAGAACAGAGAAGTTATAACAAAAAAAACATATAAAACATTCAAGAGTTTGGAACAACTTAATTCCAAAGTTACACTAAAGTGTTTAGATCTTCATGGAAGATAGCAAAGATTTGCAACATTATCATAAGTATGTAGAGCATTTCACTGTCTCTTTCTCCCTTAATAGTAGAACTTGCAACTACCAAAGAAATTGATTGTCAAAAAGATCAAGACAGACAAAAAGTGTAATCCTATGCAGCATAAGCCCATTGAAATCAGTGGGCTTAACTCTTGATAGGACTGCACTGTAAAATAGCTTTTAACAAGGAATAGATAATTTTATGGAAGATAGGCTTAGAAATAAACCATGACAGCTATACAAAATGTACATTTATGTAGGCACAGAGTTAAGTGACAGATGCTGGATACAATCAATATGAAAAGGACCTTTATTTATTTCTTATGAGTTTCCAGAGGTATTTGGCTAGCTACTGTTGAAAATAGTGTGAAGGGTTAAATGGATCCTGGTTTCATCCGACAAGGAAGTACCTACGATGTTTTGCTGTGCTCTGTAGAACCACTTCCCATTTCTGTACCTCAGGCTTTGATGTTTTTGTAGCACAGGATGTTTGAATCTATTCCTATTCTAAAATGCTAAATTAAAATTAAGTTTACTCTGTTGCCGTCCTATTTTTATGATTGTGGCATCAAATGAACCAGACCTGTTCTTTGTGGCCTTGTAAATGTAATCCCCTTAATGCACAAGATTTTTACCTGGCATTTTCTAACCTTAAGAGCTATGCCAGTGTCTCTGCACACAACATGCTAATTCAATCTGCTCTGTTTTGTTTGCTAATTGTTATTCCAAAAAGGCAATGTTTGATAAAGTGGCATGTTATACATCAAAACCAGACTGGGAACAAATCCATTGTAAGCCTTGGAATGAAACTAGAAGAGGTTTGTTAAGCTTCATGGCATCTCCTTTAAAAAAAAAGTGCCAATGAATCATGCCACAGCAAAAGGATCCTTACAAAATGGTGTAATTCTTCATTTGGCTGACATTATTGATTACTTTTAGGAAGACACTTAGCAGGATGAATGAGTCATTGTTGTCCTCACACCCAAGTCCACACATTTTGAGTCTCAAACAAATAGTATTAGATCTGTTAGTTATTTCAAGATCAATAGACATTGCTTCATAATAGCAGAAAATTAGTTTATCAATAGGAATTGATAAACACATAACGACAAAATTGCAGTAATGCAGATTAAAAACCTTATTTTGAGTTTAGGGTGGCTTGCTAATTTTTTTGTGTACAGAAAGGGGGGGCACTTTGGCTAAATCATTGACAACCAGGAGGAGCTTCCAGGAGGTCACATAAGTTGAAAATGTTGGTTAGAAATAAAAAGGACTTTTGTTGCCCCTTTTGTATATATGTGTGCGCACGTGCATGTGCACTCTTACCTGCCCCTAGATGCTGTTTGTATTGCAGATATTAACAGGAAAAAAAATCTCTCTCCAGTGGCACAGTATACTGAAAAAGTGAACAAAACTATGAAGTGGTGACTGAGTATCAAGCTAAATAAGAAGCCGGGCAAATGATGAAGCCTGTTTGGTGACACAATTTTACCTGGGAGCTGTAGTTTTCAAAGAGAGAGCTGCACAGGCCCTGGGGGATGGGGGAGGAAGGATTCTTCTGCAACCCTCCACCTGGCCACTGCCTCTGCTGCTTGCTCTGCTGATTCCCGCCCCCCATGCTCTGGATAGTGACAGGGGCCTTTGCACACTACCTTCCTCCTGCCTTTGCTCTAGGGTTGCCAGCTCCAAGTTGGGAAATTCGGCTGACATCACTTCCATGACATCATCACATACAGCCAGGGGCGTAGACTTTCCAGTTTCCTGGGGTGGGCTGGGGCTGGGCCAGAGGCATTGTATATCCAGTCCTTAAAAGACTGTGACATCATCAGTGACATCATAGGGAGCAGCCAATGACATCACAGGGAGGGGCTTCCATTGCCGCCATCTATGGAGGCGGGGCCATGGGGGATTTAGGGAGGGGCTTCTCACAAATTTAAGGGGACCCGGGCACCCATGGGGACCTCCCTAACAATGTCCCTGGGCTGGGCCAAACCAAGGAAAAAGTGGGAGTTGGCCAGTGGTTATAGTGGTATCTCAGCGATCTCCTGCTGTATCCTGTTTTTGAAATTCACTTTTAGGATAGTCACTTTAAGATCTACAAATATACATACCATGTGTATAGGACAAATGAATGGTCACAAATTTGACACTAAGAAAGGCAACACAGAAAAGCCTGTAGTGGAACATTTTTTATGTTTTCCTCAACGTTCATTTACAGGAGTCTTGATTCTGCCTTATTCATAAGGGTGACTTAGTACTGAAATTTATTAAATTGTGGCATCGCAGATGCCTTTCTTGTGGTAAATGAGTGGTTGAAATCTGAACCAGGGCAGAATACAAAACTGTTGCTGTGCACTCGATTTCTGAGCAATGTACAAAGTTCAGAGTAGTAGCAATCTCCTCATATCAAACTCATATCCTGTAAGTAAGTAGAAACACATTTTGAGGCAATTCAGAACAGTGCTAGTCATGACCCCAAAGAAAACTCACAGTTATACTACCTAGGATTGTATATACCTTGCTTTCTTAGCACACTGCTTAAAAACTCCATCTTAAAAACACAGACATTCAGAACACATTATTAACAAAATCACATAATTAAGTGCACATTCCTTGCCAATGTTTTCTCTGGGCTGCACACAGGGCAAAAGGAAATTTTAAAAAGGCCTCTGATCTGCATCCCCTGCCCCCCCCCCCCAGTCTTGTACATGCAGATGGGCTTTCTCATTGTTTCAGAGAGACAGCACTCAACTGCCATTTTAGGATTGTTCTTTTCTGCAATAGATACCACCTCTCCATTTTAAAATGGAATGGAAATTGAAAGAGGAGCTTAGGAATGGCTGAAGCAGCTCCCCTCACACACACACACTACTATGAAAAAAACCCTGTTCTCACACACCCAGCCCCCCCCCCCAACAGCAAGCAAACAAACAAAGCTATTTCAACAAGGAAACATAGAGTCTACCCTTTCCCAGTGTTCCATTTCCAAAATACAATGTAATGATGAAGTAACTGAAAAGTAAAATAAAACAGACTCTCTTTTTCCCTATTAAAAGGAACAGAAACTGTTCCTTAACAGAGTAGCATTGACTGCAGAAAAAACGTGATGATGGGTGGTTGAAGCATGCTGGCTGTTGTGAATGTGAAAGAGAAAATAAACTTATACTTGCCTTTGTTTTAGAAAAGAAGTAAGAGGTCTTTATTATAGGCATTCCATACTTTGATAGGAAAGTGGAGAGACAGATTCCTATCTACCGATGTATTCCTGAGGAGGAAGTTCTGCGATTAACAATCTACACATCAAAGGATAGTTCAGGACAGTAAAGGAGTAAACAGATGCCCCGACCTGTCTTATCTTTCTAACTCTCTGGTTTCTCCTGTTCTGAAACCTGAGGAAAGGGACAATGTTAGCAGTGGAGTCTTGTTGTTGTTATGTGCCGTCAAATTGCCTCCAAACTATGGCGACCGTATGAATGAAAGATCTCCAAAATTTCCTATCATTAACAGACTTTCTCAGATCCTACAAACTGGAGGACATGGCTTCTTTTATTGAATCAAGCCGTCTCATTTTAGGTCTTCCTCTTTTCCTATTGCCTTCTACTTTACCTAGCATTGTTGACTTTTCTAGAGAATTTTGTCTTCTCAGGATGTGACCAAAGTATGATAGCCTCAGTTCTGTCATCTTAAGCTTCTAGGGAGAATTCAAGCTTGATTTGATCTAGTACCCACCTATTTGTCTTTCTGGCTATCCATGGTACCTGCAAAACTCTCCTCCAGCACCACATTTCAAATGAATCAATTTTCTTCCTGTCAGCTTTCTTCACTCTCCAACTTTCACATCCATACAAAGTAATAGGGAATACCACCGTTTGGATTATCTTGATCTTGGTTCCCAGAGAGACATCTTTATCTGTAGGGATCTTATCTAGCTCCCTCACAGCTGCTCTTCCAAGTTTTAATCTTCTTCTGATTTATTCATTGCAGTCTACCTTTTGGTTGATGATTGAGCCAAGGAATAGAAAATCTTGGACAATTTCAATTTCCTCATTGTCAAATTTAAAATTGTGCAATTCCTCAGTACTTTTGTCTTCTTGATGTTCAGTTGTAATCCTGCTTCGGCACTTTCTCCTTTAACCTTCATCAGTAGTCATTTCAAGTCTTCACTATTTTCTGCCAGTAACATGGACTTTCTGCCAGTATTTGGATTTTCTGCCAGTAACATGGATTTTCTGCCAGTAACATCTGCATATCTCAAATTCTTTTTTTTTTTTTAAAAAAAATTTTATTGGGTTAGAATCCATTATTTCCACATTTACATTCAATTTTCCCCAATTTTTTCATCTCTAACCCCCTCCCTTTCCCCCCCCTTTTTGTTGACTTCCAACAGCTTTCCAACCCTTTGTCCCCTTTCCCTTACTTTTATTAGCTTCCTCTATCTAAAACAAATATATATTCTCCATTATTCTAAGCAGTACATCCTTAACTATTTTTAACATTATATGCCCAAACTGTAAGCCTTTGTTTCCATCTTAGATAAACAATTTATCCCAATTTTTCAATTTCAGGTATTTCTATATATCATAAACCATATAGATCATACATTCGTTTATATCAAACAATTTGACTTATTCTCTATATATATTACTCATTCTATCTTTTTATAATAATTCTATATATCTCTCCTCACGTAGTCAATCAATTTGACCCATCTATATCTTCAGACATTCAGTTTGGTACAAAACTTGTCAGAAAACTTGTCAGAAAAAAAAGATTGTTAGTTAATCGCTCCTTATATTTAGTCCTTATAATTAATTATTTTCTCTATGTTCTGTTTGTTAACCTATATATATCTATATATATGTCAATCTATTAATCTGACTGCTTATTAATTCACATTTATCTCTTCTCCCCCCGGTAAAGTCTCCCCCCTCTACTTCAATACTTCAGTAGTTCTCAAACTGCCACAGTTTTCCTCCCACCTCCCATTTCTTCTCCAGGTATTGTTTCAGCTTCTCCCAGTCTGTGTTGAACTGCCCTGAGTCCAGATCTCTCAATTTTCTTGTCATCTTGTCCATTTCAGCCATATACAGCAATTTGTAAGTCCAATCTTCAATAGTTGGCACTTCTTGTACTTTCCATTTTTGCGCATACAAAAGTCTAGCTGCTGCTGTCATATAAAATATCAACGTCCTGTGTTGGGCTGGAATTCCCTCCATTCCCAAGTTCAGTAGCAGGAGTTCTGGGTTCTTATTAATTTGAAATTGTAAAATTTCACTCATTTCTCTTATTATTTCCCCCCAGTACTGCCTGGCTACCTCACACGACCACCACATATGATAGAGGGAGCCCTCATGCTTCTTACATTTCCAGCATTTATTAGAAGTATTCAAATTCCCTAGCGCAATCTTCTTTGGTGTCATGTACCAACGATAGATCATTTTATGAATGTTCTCTTTGATATTAATACATGTCGTTGTCTTCATTGTAGTTTTCCACAAGTATTCCCATGCCTCCATTGTTATTTCTTTATTAAAGTTTATAGCCCATTTCACCATTTGTGTTTTAACTATCTCATCCTCGGTATACCACTTCAACAGTACTTGGTATACCTTGGATATTCTTTTCTTATCTTCTTTAAGAAGGGTCTGCTCTAGTTCCGAATTCTCTATTCGTATACCTCCCTTTACAGAGTCCGAATTATATAAGTCTCTGATCTGTCTATACTGGAACCAATCGTAGTTAGGTGATAGTTCCTCTTGTGTCTTTATTCTAAGTTTGGATGCTTCAGTTTTAGTTATTTCTTTATACGTTAAACATTGTTGTTCATTATCAACAGCTCTCGGGTCTATCACCTCATATGGAACCACCCACAAAGGGGTTCCTTCTTGTAGATAAATTCTGTACTTCTTCCAGATTATGTATAGACTTCTCCGAACAAAGTGATGCAGGAACATCGAGTTGACCTTTACTTTGTCATGCCATAAATATGCGTGCCATCCAAATATTTTTTTATATCCCTCTAGGGCTAATAGTTTCTTGTTCTTTAATGTCATGCATATCTCAAATTCTTAATGTTCTTTCCATCAATTTTCACTCCACCTTCTTCTAGATCAAATCCAGCTTTCCATATGATATGCTCTGCATAGAGGTTGAACAGGTAGGGAGATAATATGAATCCTTGTCTGACACCTTTGCCAATTGGAAACCATTCTGGTTTCCCATGTTCTGTCCTGACAGTAGCCTCCTGTCCAGAGTACAAGTTGCGCATCAAAACAATCAGATGTCGTGGCACCCCCATTTCTTTTAACAGTCTCCTTAGCTTTTCATGATCCACACAGACAAAAGCTTTGCTGAAATTTATAAAACACAGGGTGATTTTCTTCTGAAATTCCCTGGTATGTTCCATTAGCCACCGTAAATTTGCAATGTGATCTCTGGTGCCTCTTCCTTTTCTGAATCCAGCTTGAAATTTGGTATTTTTCCTTCCATATACAGTAAGAGTCTTTGCTTTAGAATTTTGAGCATCACTTTGCTTGCATGGGAAATTAACACAATAGTTCAATAGCTGCTGCACTCTTTGGCATCGCCTTTCAGGGGAAATTGTAATGTAGACTGAGTGTTTTCTGTCTATGGGCCATTGTTTTGTTTTCAAAATGTAAATTGGAGCCAAGCAATTATGTTGGAATTATGCCCAACAGAGGCTTTGCAATCTGACTGTTGCTACATTGAAAGTGGGTGCAGCCAGCCACGGTTAAGGACTAAGCTACTTAGTGTGGGCCATAGCCATATTTTAAGGCAGTGTATAATTTTTTTTAATATAATTTTTTTTATAAATATAAGCAGAACAGAAAAATAAAATAAAAATGATAGCACAATTATAATTACATCAAAAGAAAAAGAAAAGAAAGAGTAAACATATAATAAACAATATAAATAACAGTGTTTTTTTTAATATCCAGCATATATCAGTCCTTGAATGTGTTTGGTCTCTGTTAGAAAAAAGGTATAGTCTCCAGTATTCAGATTTTTGATCCTCCAAGCATCTTCCAATTGTAACATTTCCATATAATTAAACACATTTGGGGGAAGTTTGCCTTCTTTGGGTTTTTTTCTTTTCTTTTTTTTTAGATCCATTGCCCCATTCATGTTTCCAAAAATCATTATCTTCTTGAAAATTGAAAATGGATTGGAAAACATCATAAAAATTTTTCTCTTGGTGCATACATTGTTGCTAGTGTGTAAATCTTGACTTCCAGGAGCCTGATTTTCAAAATCATATATCTTCCGTCAGAGTCTCTTAATTCTTCTGTAACATTTATTTGTAAATTGTTTATATAAATTGCAACTCCTTTTAAAAATTATAAATTCTTAATAAACACAGAAATACATAAGAGCAAAAAACAAGAAAAAAATCCCAAAGAATCATGGAAATTGTAATATGATACAACAGAAAGCGTGGAGAGTCCTGTGTTTCATCTGCCATTATAACTGAGTCCCTCATGTGAGTTTGTCACTGCTTGCCCCCCCTGTCCAAATCCAAAGGGGCTTGAGCCCCTCAGCCCCCATGTAGTTCACTAGTCGCCTGGGGGCTCAGCCCCCCCGGCCTAATCCAGGGGGGCTCAAGTGCCTCAGCCCCCCCCCCGTAGTTTATACCTATGCATACAGTGCCCCCTGGGAGCGTGCCACCTCACTGCCACTGGAGGGCCAGGAGCGTGTGGCAAGCTGGATGCTCCATTAGTGCTGTTGCACATGGTGCAGGGGAGCAGCTTCCAAGCCCTCTTGCGTGGTGCCACCACCTGCTCAGTGGCTGGAGGGCCAGGAGCGCGCACCAAGCCAGCTGCCCTGTCAGCATTGCAGGCAAACGGCACGGGCGGCTTCCTAGCCCTCCCATGCCACCACCTGCATGGCTGCTGGAGGGCTGGAAGCGTGTGGCAAGCTGGCCACCCCATCAATGCTGCAGGCGCATGCCATGGGGGGTGGCCTCCCAGCCCTCCCATGCCGCCAACTGTGCTGTTGCCGAGGGCTGGGAGCACATGTTCCTGGCCATCCACCACTTGGCGCCCTCTGTTTGACAGTGCCGGGGGCAGGCAACACCTCCTGCCTCCCCCCATAGATCCAGCCCTAACCACAGCAACCCTCTAACTCCCTCTGTTCCTGGAGGTTTCCTGTCCTCTAGAAGTAGCATTTCAGGGAGCAGCTTAGGCTGTAGTAGAAGGGGAGAGGCAAGAAAGTGGATGGAAATTCTACCACCCACAGTAAATCTGGTTGGTATCCAAGCCCAACTTTTTCTTCTAGTCTTCAGTTATTGAAACTTTAACAACAACAACAATAATGTGCTTATATAATGCCCTTTGGGTAGATTAATGCCCACTCACAGCAGTGAACAAAGTCAGTATTATTATCCCCACAATACACAGCTGGGGCTGAGGAATGGCTTACCCAAGGCCAGCTGCAGAGTTCAGGGCAATAGTGGGAATTAAACTACCAGAGTGTTGATTTGCAGCCTGACCACTTAACCACTATGCTATAGTAGCTCTGTAGCCATGGTTTCTGCCTAAGAGTCTTGAGAATTCTATTTGCTGAAAGAATTGGACCTTTTTTGGAGATTTTAATGCTGTAGTTCCTTCCAGAATGGTTGTTACCTGATTTACTTGGAGAATGGAATGCATGTTAAACTAGTTTAAGTCTAAGTTACAGATATATCCTAAGAAAAGTGCCATAAGCAAAGTGCATGGGAAGCACTTATTCACAAACTCAGATGACAGCAGTTCCTACTGATATTTTTATTCTTTCAGAAGAAATGTAGGTGATACCTAGAAGGACATTTCAAGTTCTGAAAACAGTTTTGAAATTCCATTTATTTCAGGTGGCTTTTTAAAAATTTCAGGATTAAAATTATCCTTAAAATCTGTGTAGTGACAAAATTGTCTATATAGCCATTCCACCTGAAATGATTAATCTTTTACCTTTCCAATTCCAGAGAGACAGCTTTTGTGCTTTCCTATCTCAGTGCCTATCACATACATGCAGTAGTATCACACCAGGAATAGCACTTTTATTTCATTATATTACTTGGCCTGAAAGCTTGTCCTTTTAGGAATGGTCTTATAGCCTCATAAAACAGTAGGGCACTTCTGAAATTGCTTAAATACAGTAAGTATTAAACCTACAAAGTGCAGTACTAATTGAATTGCTATACTGTAACAGATTTTCCTATATAAGAGAAATAAAAATGCCATTCTTTTAAAAATACTGTGCTCCCAGACAGCTTTGTACCTCTGCCTGTAAGCAAGTGTGTATGTGTGCCTGCATGTGTATGTATTCCTTCATGTGGGCAAACTGTACCAACTGATACTATTTTTTACTGGGAAATACTGCAAGTACTGCAAGAGGAATCCCCTGTGTCATGTCCTGATTAGTACTCCATTTTCACCTATTTTCTGTTAAACTTGATACTTTTATGTAAACAGTACTAACTTTATTGCAGTGCAGCTTAATGCTAATAATAGTGATTTGCGCAAAAGTTTCAAGAAGCCACTTACATTATCATTATCTTAATCTCTTCTTCTTCTTGGATGCACACCTTAATGTGGTGAGGGGGTTTGAGGGTATCAGTGAAGCTGAGAGCAATACCATCAGGAGTTTCTGTCAAGAATCTTAATTCCTGTTAGAGCTACTTAAGGTGGAATGGTCAAAGCTGAGAAACAAGACTAATGGCCAAGCTAGTAGTGATGGCTTCCCTGGGTTTAAACCTGTGTCTCTTGACATAATTTTAATTGATTTATAGTTTATTAATGCAAAGCCACAAGACCCCCTGCAGACCAGGTGCACAGTGGAGCAGCCCTTCAGGAACCAATGGTCACATCAGCAGGAGAGATTTGACAGTCCCAGTGGCAATGGAGACAGAGGAATCCTTGAAGGGCAGCTATTGGGCAGCAGTGGTAGTGGAAGGTAGGGTGGTTACGTGGAATTCTCTTTAATTCCTCTTTGCTAAATTTCTTCCTGAAATCCAGCAATTCATTTCCATTCCTCTTTTTAGGGATCTGAGTCAGTTTCAAATCAATTCCTCTTTCATGAAGAGGAATAATTAATTTAGATCTCTAAGAAATACTGAATTTATTTTTATATATACTACAAGCATGGTAAAAAATTAAGAACAAGGTGAACTATTAAACTTACAATTAAACACAAGCCAGGACTTATTTGAACATATTCATGTTGCATCAGACTGCTTTATCCTTTGTATCATATTACAGTGGCAGAACAATAGGCAGAAATCCACAGGTGAAGAAATCTACACTATCACAGTAAATATCAAAAACAAAAAAACCCTCAAAGATAAATTAATGAGGGGGGATTCCTCTTTTGAAAGAGGAAAAAAGAATAAGAGGAACAAATTGCTTTATCTAAAGAAGAAAATTTTGGAAAAAGAAATTCCACCTGCCAAAAAGAAATTCCACCTATCTACCTGGTGGAAGGAAGGAAGGAAGGAAGGAAGGAAGGAAGGAAGGAAGGAAGGAAGGAAGGAAGGAAGGAAGGAAGGAAGGAGAGGCGCTTTCATAGACAATGGCAGTAACATTTCAGCTAACCCTGGTTAGTACTGTGCAGAAGATGGCAATGGTAAACCACTTCTGATCATCTTATACCTTCAAAACTCTATGAAATAACCCCAAATGAAGAAGATATGGTGCTGGAAGAGAAAATCTCCCAGGTCACAAGGCACAGTTAGCTACTGGAGAAGAGCAAAGGAGAAGCACAAATAGCACTGTTCTAAATGATGCAATTAGATTAAAGCCGAAAGGACATTCAGTTACAAATCTGAATAGATGCAAAAGAAAAGTCCAAAGCTATACAGCCCATATAATAGGAACATGGAATGTGAGAAGTTTGTCTCAAGGTAAACTAGAACTTATAAAATGAGAAACAGAATGTTTAAATGTAATCCTGGGTGTGTGAACTGAAGTGGACTAGGTTAGGAAACTTTCAATCAGAAAGTTTTACTGTGGAAATGACAAACTTGGAAGATACTGAGTTGCTTTTACAGTGAGATGAGATATTGTTAGCAGTCAGACCCCTCCCCAACACTGCAAAGACAATTTATAGATATGGAATATCATAAACCCCTTGCCATAAGTCCTAGTCGCTGCCTGGCCCCAGGCAGAGAATATTCCAGCTGGCCTGGAGACTGGAAAGTTACCAAGACATGAAGCAGAGGAGACTGACTGACTGTCCCCATGTCCTAGAGAGCAGCAGAGATAATTAGGTTTCCAGAGAAAACTTCCTGTCTAATCCCATCAGTACCTTCCTTTACCTCCCCTGACCCACTTATCCTAATCAAAGTTATTCAGCACACCTGATAGCCTTCCTGTCTGGTACTTATCAGGTCATCAAGTAACATTTTTACATATAGTCTATCCCAGATAGTTATATCAAACCTCTCCCAATTTATTGTCCTATCTCCAGACAAGCCATTAAGTTATTGTTTTGGGGAGCAAGACATCATCATTGACCCAGGGAACATTTTGCCCTATAATTGGGCTTCTCAGCCACGTGCTCAGTGTGCACGGTCTGAGACCTATCCATGCACCCCCACCCAAATTTGTTTGGGTCTTCTCTTCCCTCTTCTTCTCTCCATAAAACACTGGTCATTTGGCTACCTCCACGGACCTCTCCTCTTCAAGACATATTTAACACCCTTCCTGAACTGCTTTCTTCCATTTTCCTGATTTTTTTAGTTAGCCTTGTATGTGTGCTGTGTGTATTTGTGTTATTGCCCTTTTAGTTCTCATCTTATAAAAAGCCTTTCCTGTTGAACATCTGCCTGATTTACTTGAGACTTCTCTAAGGGAATAATTCCATAAACATTGGCGGAGATTCCTAGTTCCCCCCTCTCTCTTGTCTCCTTTAATACTAATTCCCCCAACTAATTAAGGAGACCTCATATTTGGGTAACAATGTAGCATAATCCGGGGCTATAATGACTAAGTCTGACTAAATAATATCAATTAGACTTAATGAAAAGCCTATCAAGATAACCATCATTCACATTTATGTCTAAACTACAGATGCTGAATAGAAAGAACTTGAAAGCTTTTATGCAAGTGTTGAAGAAGAGATTGACCATACACCTAAACAAGATGTGCTGATAATCATAGGCAAATGTAATGCAAAATGAGGAAATGAGGCAGAATCAAATATTGTCAGAAAATTTGTACTAGGATTATGAAATGAAACAGGACAGCAAGTCATAGAGTTTTGTGAAGCCAACAATTGCTTCATTGCAAACACATACTTCAAACCAAACAGTTGATTGTATAAGAGGACATCATTGGATGGCCAATAGAGACATCAAATAGATTACGTAATCAGAAGCAGAAGACAGGGAAGCTCTATTCTCTGCTTAGGCAAAAACAGCAGGGAGAAACCTGGATAGTGGTGGCTAGAAACAACAAGTCCAGGAATAAACCATTAGCCAACAATTATATTGTATAGTTTTCCTTTTTAAATAAGTGCAAAGTGCAAAAGTGCAAAAAGTGACTTAATAAATATACAATTCAATAAATACAATCAATCAAAATCCTTTTCCTATGTCCAAGTCGTTATGGTAAATACTCATGTCCAGCAAAACTATGGCAAGCGCCACAATGGGCTCAGTCGTAAATGTCCGGACGGTCACAAAGCTAAGGAAGAGGTGACTCCAGTCCAATCCAAGTTGCAGAAACATCCAAAATGTGCCGACAGGATTATACGAGCATATTATACAATTCCCGTTTCGTATATATCACACTTCTTCTGGGCACAATTAAAACTGGACTGTAACAAAAATACATCTGTATAAATATATAATAAATATATAAAATCCTTATTGCAAACATCATTATTTCATACATATATACACCGTATACTCACAGGTCACCATTTTGCTAATTGCTCTAGAGTGACTGCCGTCAATATTCCTTTTTATCTCAATCCATAACGAGCATATATCAAAAGACATGGACAAGAAACATACAGGAAAGGGCGTTCTTAAATACATGGGCTCCAACAAATCAAGCCTGAATTCCCCCTAGAAGCTAAAATGATGACGCTATTGTACTTTGGTCAACTCATGAGAAGACAAGACCCACTTGAAAAGACAATAATGCTAAGAAAAGTGGAGTCAGTAAGAAAGAGGAAGGCCAGATTCATTCAATAAATGAAACCATGACCTCCAGTTTGCAAGACCTGAACAAGGATGTTAATAATAGGACATTTTGGAGGTCATGAATTTATATATTCATTAATTCACCATAAGTCAAAATCCACATGACAGCATATCACACACACATTCTCTTCTTCCACCTTCTAGGGGAAAAGCTTTATTAATGATATGTATAGTACATCAAAGTATAGTATGATGTTGTAATGACTTCCATTAGATACTATCATGGAAACAAACTGATAGACTTAACAAATAAGTGGTTGTAGACCAACAGCAAGAAAGGCATGGAATTACATGAATGAGTGGCATCTCTTGGAATCTCTTGGAATCTCTAAGGTCCTGAAAGTATAGGCTTTTACAGTCACTTTGGTTTCTGAAGGCAAACAGATTTTTTTTACCATTTCACCACCTTAAGGAAAAAATGCGACAGAAAAATGGAGCAAAACGTTTTTGAAAATGGTATTTAAGTTTCATTAAGTGCAGGAGAATGGTGCAGCCAAAGTGGGTTAAAGAGCCTGTATGAAAAGGACCTAAGTGCTTTGGCTGGGAAAATGCAGTTTCCAGGAAGAGCTATTTTCAGGAAATGCATTTATAGCGCCTACTAAGGAGAGTTATGCAGTTATAAGTCTTTTGAAGTCAAACGGTTTAGTAGGGTATAACTCTGTTTAGGGATCCACCACTGAGATCCAGCGCATTGACTTGTATAAAATTAGATGAGGCAATCATACATTAGGAATAAGCAGCAAAAAAAGTTTCTGCCTTGCATCAAAAGTCTTAATTAAATAGACAGTCCTCCAAAAGAGAGACTCATGAAAGAACCAGTAACCAAAACAAAAAAATCGTGATGACCTAACTAACAGATTCAATAATAATTACTTTCACAAGCCAATTATTACAATATTTCAGCATGCATTTTATAATTTAGTATTCAAGAAAACCAATTGCACGCACACACACACACAAACCTTGCCACAGCAGCTGCAAGGTGCAGTACAATAAAATGAATTCATACAGGGTTTTTTTTACATAAAGTGCAAATGCCAATTCCAATATTTATACAACACTCATTGCATAATTAAAGTGCAAATGCTACAATGATTATAATTCATAGAGCACAATGTGCAACCTCACAGTCATAACATTGCATAGAAAATCTGCAGGCAGACAGCTCGTGGATATAAGTGAAGGGGAAGAAGAGGTCCAATCAAGGACGTGCCATCTGACGGTTGGACCGGTTCCTGGGCATAGGACCGTTTCGTATCTTTTTCAAAGACGGCAGGGTGTCAAACAAAAGCTGACGCAATCTTTACTCTGCTTCTGTGAAATTAACAAAGGTAACAGCAAACCAATAATATTCATTCCACTGTCCCTTATTCTCTATTCGTACAATAAGAGCCCATACTTACATAATAGAATGACAATTTACCATACACATCAGCCCATCACCCTCACAAGGAATTCATAATAAAGTGCGTGTGCAAAAACAACAGCTGCAAGACTTTTTATACAGAAGCTGAAGAATCCCTAACGAGAATCTCTTAAAGAGACATACTGATGGCTAGCCCTCCATTAAAGGTAATAAGAGAAGTCATTGTTGATATTAAGTCCTGTCGGAACCAGTGTACGCAATCTGTGTATCCAGAAGGTTTCCTTCCTATGTATATCATTAGGGGTGCCCTCAGATGATTTTAATTTGGAGATGTATAAGACCGTGTATTTAAAGCCATTATGTGTATGGCCTACTTCTAGAAAGTGGCTGACTAAGGGAGCCCAACACGCCATTCCTTATACGTGATTGATGCTCTAGTATGCGTTGTTTTACATGGATTGCAGTGCTTCCAATATATAGCAGCCCGCAGTTACACCTGATCATGTATACCACATTTTGTGTGTTACAGTTTGAAAAACCACAGGTTGTCTTTATGGCCAGCCTTTGAAACTCCACCTAAAACCCCAAGCAGAAAAGTGCTGCCAAAATGCAGATGACCCGAAACAGGCTTGGAAGCCACCGAACTGCCTGAGGAAAAGGTGGAGGACCAGCGTGAGCAGCCATCGGGAAATGAGGAGGACCTGCTGTGAAAAAGTCCCTCTGGCAGGTCTCCCAGAAAGCACCACCAAGGAAGGTGAGAGAAAAAGGGGCTCTATTATTTCTACCAGTAACATTAGTTAACCCTAAAAAGGGGACTCATATATGAGTGCAGGCGCTGATTGACTCTGGTTGCACTCGGGATTTAATAGCTCCAGCACTAGTCACAGGATCGAGGCTCGATGTAATAGAGTTAAACAAACCCATTGTGTTTGAGCAAATGGATGGATCTAACATGAAAGATCCTGCCACCTATCAAACTGAACCAGTCCCCATGGGCATGCGGAACCACTGGGAATCCAGAATCGTTATAGTTAGCGCAGTAGTTAACTACCCACTAGTATTAGGGAGCCGATGGCTATTGGACCATGACCTCCATATTAAATGGAAGACAAGAGAGCTATATTTTGATGGGGGGGGGGTTGTACCAGTCACGTATGGGCCCAAGAGTGGGGCCGGAATTCTCCCTCACCCCTAGAGACTGTACTACTCACCCGGGAGGAGCTAAACCAAATCCCCCCCGAATACCAAAACTTAAAACAAGTATTTGAGGAGAAGGAGGCTGATGAACTCCCCCCACATAGAGCTATGGACTGTGCTATTGAATTAATCCTGGGGAGAAAGTTGCCAAAAGGGAAACTGTACTACATGAGCCCATTGGAAAGAAAGGAGTTGCAAGAGTTCATTGACAAAAACTTGGTACAAGGATTCATCTGCCCAGCCAGCTCCCTCCATGTCACACCAGTATTGTTCCGCAAGAAAAAGGATGGGGGGCTGAGACTATGTACTGTTTATCATGGAATAAATGCTGTGTCAATGTCAAATGCATCCCCCCTCCCACTTATCAGAGACTTATTGAGCGTGGTGGTGCAAGGGAAAGATTTTCTCTAAACTGGATTTAACTGCCATGGACTACCGTCCCTAGAACTGACATAAGGAAGGAAGGAAGGAAGGCTAAACCAACATGACAAAAATTACTCAAAAGGCCTATGAAACAGAACAGTCTTAATAGCACTGCAAAATGCTGCAATGAGGAGGCTTTGCATACCTCTTCAGGCAGTCTATTTCAAAGAACCAGAGCAGCTACTAAGAAATCAGGTATTCATCTCATTACTGTATGGACCTAGTAATTTGGTGCACCATCAGAAGAGCCTGTTTGGTGAATCTTAAATGTTATGTATCGCCAAATCTACTAAGTATAAGCTCATAGTTACATTCTAGAGATGGGCACAAACCAAAATATGAACTGAAGTTCATCACAAACCAGGTGGTTAGTGGTTTGCAAACTAGCGGTTCATCAGAGCCCATTTCTGATGAACTGCCACGAACTTTAGGCCGGTTCGTTCGGTTTGTTTTTCGGTTCGTCACTGCAGAGAGCCTGGCACCAATCAATCAGTTTCCTAGGCAATCAGGGATGGGCCAGTTATCAGCAGATGGGAGGGAGATCCCCCATCAGCTGAAAAAAACTGCCGGCATTTGAACGCAGCAACACTTTTCTTGTGTGAAACCCCAGTGCAGTTTCAGGCTTTCAGGGCTTTGCAATCCACATCACAGTTTGGTGTAGTGGTTGAGAGTGTGGGACTCTAATCTAGAGAGCCAGGTTTGATTCCCCACTCTTCTACTTGAAGCCAGCTGGGTGACCTTGGGTCAGTCACAGCTTCAAGGAGCTCTCTCAGCCCCACCTACCTCACAGGGTGTTTTGTTGAGGGGATAATAATAACATACTTTGTAAACTGCTCTGAGTGGGTGCTAAGTCATCCTGAAGGGTGGTATATAAAACAAATGTTGTTTTTATTGTTGTTAAAAAAACTTTGAGCAGGTGTAGTAATATTGTAATGTTGGAACCCTTCCCCCGCTGTATTTGCTGACTGGGCTGTCCGGTGCCCACTAGAGAGGCAATTGGTAGTGGAGTTCTGGGGAAAAACATGTCCTTTTTGTGCTTGTTTCACTCTCATTTATTTTTTGCTGCTGCTTCATCCCCTCCTTGCAGCTTCCCTGCCATTTTGTTTCCGAAGGAATGTGCAAAACACATGGTTTTTTTCTCTTTGGCAAAGCCAGAAACATGCCTGGGAGGGAGTGCAAAGCAGTCATTTAATCTTTTCCTGACTTTTAAAACCAGGAGGGATGTGCAGTAATGTGACAACCCATTCTTGCCTTTGAAAAAAAGAGAGAGTGTGTGCGTACCCCTAAGGGGAAAGGGGAAAGCAGCCATTTTACCCTTTCCTGGCTTTTAAAGCCAGGAGGAATGTGCAGTAAAGTTAATGTTACAATGTTACAACGTTACAACCCATTCTTCCTTTGGGAAAAAAAGAAGTATGTGTGCATACCCTAAAGGAGGAAGGGACAAGCAGACATTTGACCCTTTCCTAGCTTTTAAACCCAGCAGGAAATAAGCAGCAACATTAGGAATCGTTCTTGGCTTTAGAAAAAATACAGGAGAGTGCTTGCATGCCCAGGAGGAAGGAAACCAACAGAGAAGCAGCCTTATGACCCTTACCTCACTTTAGCTCCCAGGGAAAATGGGAGTGACTGGGATTTGAAAGCAGCAATACTTTTCTTGCTGCACAAGAAAAGTGTTGCTGCTTTCAAACGCAGGCAGCTTTTTTCAGCTGATGGAGGATCCCCCTCCCATCAGCTGAAAGGTTGCCAGTGATTGAAAGGGAGGAAATGGAACCACACACTCCTATTCTGCAGACCTTCTGCTGCCCTGGAAGTGATGTTTTCATGAACCAACTGAACTGGTTCACGAACTGGGGCAAGTTCATGGTGGTTCATGGTACGTGGTTCGTGAAATGCCATGAACCACGAACTGCGCTGTTCAGCATTTTCCCAGTTCATGCCCATCTCTATTATATTCTAATCTTCCCCCATATATGCTAATTTTAATGTGGATTTTTTGGGTTTAATTTTGTTTTATTGGCAAATATTCAGCCATGCAATCCAGCATCAGTGGTCTCACGCAGATTCATATGATCATCATCTTCATCTGTTGTTTGCGTACATACTGGAGCAGTGATACAACTTTCAACTGAAAATTGTATACCCATATATGTTGAGGAAAAGGTCTGAACCACAAAATGGTTAAATATAATTAAAGAACAGTGGATGTTTTCTTTGAGTCAGTGTCCCACCATGTAAGCTTCTTTGGTCTACAGCTGAAATAGCATCAGAAAAAGATGTTTCCAATTTAAGCAAAACAAACTTCATCTGTCACTCCATTCCACATTTCCCTAGCTCCCCTGTCATGATACATAAGGATGGAATTCATTTCCCAGGCTCAATTCACAGCAAATAAAGAATACAATGTTCACTCTGTATCATTTTCATCTTTCATCTTAATTATCATGGCAAAGAGTACAGAAATCATTATCTTTATGATGATGAACGTCCAATTAGCATTTCCCATATAAATTTCAAATCATCAAGGAGGCTGTAATGGAGAATGCAAATTCCTAATGGTCTTTTTTTCTTGGCTGAAAAATGGAGGTGCTTAGCAAAATGAAATTAAATCTGAGCCATTTTCAAACTAGTTGAGAACTTTAATTACTTGATAACACAGGAAAAAGAAAAAGAATCTGAAATTAAATCTTTAAAATGGACATATTCTAAAAACAATCCCCTTTCCACCTGAGAGCTTGTGTTTTTCTCTTTATTGAGCTGAACAGTTTTCTGATCCCATACTCAAAATATTTTAAATTATTGTGAAAACAGGGCAGAAGCTTTATTTTCTATTAACTGAACTATTTGGTGGATTGGGAAATTATTCCAAATAAATATTCTGTTACTTGCATCTATAGCAGTTTAATTGGATCTCATCAATACCAATAAAAGCAGTGTGCCTAAAAACATCTGACCATTAGCCCCATCTTTCCATTGCTAGGCAACAAAGGTACAACCTCTGAACCTCATATTAGAGCCTCTTCTGTATTCTGGAGAACTAATTGACCATATCTATTTCAGGGCTATCAATGGATTCTCCTGAGCCACTTTCCAATCAGATTTTTAATAACAGAATCTTGGACAATGTTAACTGCAGCCCTCCAATCATTAATGCTCTAAGGTGATTCTGTAATGATTTTCCCCATCCTTGTGCTTAGCCAATGGGAATGAAATAATACTTAGACTGGATTCTGTATCTGAAAGATACTTTTAAGCCAGACAAAAGTGCTAATGGCTAAATCAACCAGCCTTTTCAGTGACAACAAAAAGAGAAAGGAGTATTCTTTAATCACAAAAAAGGCAATGATGGGGATTGTGGGACCTGCATAGCCATGTGGTCCATGTATCTTGATGTTGTCACATATCAGAAGCTAAGCAGGGTTAGTTCTGGTAAGTATTTGGATGGGAGATGACCAAGGAAGGCCAGGCTTGCTAAGCAGAGGCAGTCAATGGCAAACTACCTCTGAACATCTCTTGCCTTTGAAAGTCCTTTGTGGTTGCTGTAAGTTGTCTGTGACTTGATGACAAAAAAATTGGCCATCTGTGACAGGAGCTATAGTAAGAAACCATATGGGACAGGGGCTGTAGTAAGAAATAGGAGTAAGTGAGATTGAGTGAAAAACTGGCTGAATTCAACCTAATATCATTTTATAAATTCACTCATAGGTATAAATTGAGTAGCCACCCGTGCGTGCAACTGCTGGGTGACTAAATGCTAGCTTCTTAAAAGGATACAAAGCACTTTGATATTATCAACCCAAACCAAGGACATGATGGGAAATTCATCTGTTGAACTCCTGACTGCAGTCCTTGAGGATCAGTCTATTCATAAAATTTGCAGTAAGATTGCAAAAAGAATGGACCAGGCTCCTACCTACAAGGACTGTTGATGTGTAACTTGATTAACATCTCCAGCCTTGTGCTAGCAACTCCTGGGAGTATTGCAAGGTTAAAGCCTGGGGAGGGGGAACATCGCTGATGCTGTGACATCACTTCCAGATGAGCATCCAGAAGTAAAATTGTGGCATCCATGAAGCTTTAGGAATCCCCCCCAATCTCTGTGTTGAAGACCATAGAGATTTGGGAGAAGTTCTTGGAAAATCACTGATACTGTGGCATCATTTTTGGGTGCTCATCCAGAAGTTATGTCAATGTGTATGCACTGCCACCTCCACCATTTTTTTTTCTCCTGCTGCTCTATAGAGCAAGCACAGGAGATGCAGCACAAGGGTAGGAAGTTGCCAGCAATGGATGGGCAACTGTAAGCCCAAACTACAACCCAGTCTTGTAATCAACTATACTGATTATTTTAATAGATGCCACAATAGATGCCACAATAAATCTGTTAGTCTTTAAGGTGTCATAAGGCTCATTTTTATGATTATTTTAAATATCATGGCTAATAATCACAGACCTCTGCTGTATGTGTGGACAAACGATTAGTTCAAGCTCACTTCAAGGCATTTGGAGGATTAAACGGTCCAAATGCTGGCCCTAAAACTATAGAGAATTTTTCCCCCCTGAAACAGTAATTGTTATGAACATTCTGTTATATTGGGGGTCATGGATACAAATGGTGCAACACAGTACATCAGCTCAAATGCTGATTTAAGAAGATTCTGGATCCTATTCAGTTCAAAAGTCCAGGAAAATAAAAACATGCAAAGAGCATGGTGCTTTCAAAAACCATCCTGACAAACTGGTCCAGATGAATCAGTGGATGATAGTATCAAAAGCTATTGAAAATTAAACAGTTTCTTTCTTTCTTTCTTTCTTTCTTTCTTTCTTTCTTTCTTTCTTTCTTTCTTTCTTTCTTTCTTTCTTTCTTTCTTTCTTTCTTTCTTTCTTTCTTATCTTTTTGTTTTGCATTTTCGGTTCTTTTCCTCTGTTATGTTTTCTTAACATGGTTATGTGTATTTGTTGTGTAATTAAATAATAAAATTGGATTTTTTTAAAAGTGTTGCACTCTCCCTGTCTCCAAGAAAACATTATCAATTAGAGTGACCAAGGAAAGGTAAAGATGATAAGCCAAACTTGTAGAGTCAGCATCAGAAAAGCTCTTCTACTGTTATCTGAAGAAGGGAGCTTTGACTCTTGAAAGCTTATACTCTGTAAATCTTCTTGGACTTGTTGGGGAGGATCTTAAACAGACATCTGATTTCACTACCAAGGAAGACATTAGAACAGATTTTAAAGTGGTCGGTATGTAAGCATCTTGATGACAATGCAGTGTTTAGCAGAAGTCTGCTTGGGTTTGTCACAAACATATCCTACCAGCCTAACTTTTTCAGTTTTTTATTGGATTGCTAGCCTAGAAGGTTGCAGGAATGCTGTGGATGTGATATACCTTGATTTCCATAAGGCATGTATTTATTTATTTCATTTATACCCTGCCTTTCTCCGCAGTGGGGATGCAAAGTGATATGCATAGCGCTTGAAACAACTGTGGCCAGGGGGAAGGCAGAGCCACCTAAACAGGCTAAAGGCTCTGCCCCCCCCACCCACACACACCAGCAAGGCCCGGATGCCCGGGAAAACAGCGCTGCCTCCTCCTCCTTCCGAGGGGGCAAAGTGCGGCCTCTGGCTTACACAGCTTGCTGGCAGCTGAAAGGGCCATTATCTCTCTTCCATTTATTCTCACAATAACTCTGTGAGATAGATTAGGCTGAGAGTGTGTGAATGGACCAAGGTCTCTCAAAAAGCTTTCATAAGAGAATGATGATCCTAGTACAATACTTTAACCACTACGCCACACTGGCTCTAATACGTTTAACCAAACACCACCACCCCATAACATTTTGGTTAGCTGACTAGTTGAATATGGGCTAGCTGATATTATGACAGGTGGATTCAGAGCTGTTTGGAGAATTGTAACCAAAGATTATTTATCAATCATTAATCTTGAGGGAGGTCTCAAGTGAGGTGCTTCAGGTAATTAATAACTTAAATGACAGAAGTGCAATCTAAAACTTCCTTAATAGGTTGGAAAGCGAACAGAATAAAATTTAACATAAACAAATGCAAAATATACCTGTCTTAGCAGTATTACACTGGAGGCCCAAAAGTCTTTGACAGAATGGCAGGATAAATAAATGTAATAAATGTAATAAGAAGGGATAGTGAGATTTGTTCAATAGCACTGTACATTACCATGAAATTTAATATTTTAATAAGACTTAATAAGGGAGGTATTGGTTTCCCACCAATACATTGCAAATTCCATATAAACTACTCATTTTAAAAGTTCCAAAGGCTAGAAAAATATAGAACAGCAATTTAAGGATTGTTTATTGAGAAATCAACAAAAGGTGGTTTATATCTCTATAAATCTAAACAATGTGGTCCTAAAAACCCGCCTGAATTTATGACAAAGTAAGGTTTTACTACCATTGTGAATACAGAACCCTATTGTCAACATTTGTGACAGGAAAAGAGAAGATGTGTAAGCAACTGAAGCAAGAGTAGCTGCTTGTTTGGTTTTTTAACAACTTAAATTCATTAAGATGTTCTAATAGGAATTGCCATGTTTCCTCAAACACAGAGGCAGATGAGGAAGGCTCTCTTTAGGTAGCTGCCATGCTGTTGAGTGAAAAGCATAGCTGATATATTTTCTAGTAGATCTGCCTGTTCTGTAAACAAGACTTGCTCTTTCACACCAATAGAAATAAATGTGCTCCTGCCAAAACAGGTGTTCATACAAGGAAATATGTGGAAACTTTCACTTTGGTGGGAGCACTAGAAGCACTAGACAGAGCTTCTAACAAGAGACATCTCCAAGAGATTCTCAGGCCTTTCCCAAATGGCAACTTACCACAGCAATCATGGCAGTAAATAGGACAAGGAGGAACACTAATATACAGCAAAGGGGAGGACTTATTCAAGGTCTTGTTGAGATGGCAGATTTCATTCATGGTTCAAGAGCCAGTGTGGTATAGTAGTTAAGTGTTTAGACTAGGGTCTGGGAGATCAGTGTTTGAATCCCTGCTTGGCCATGGAAGTTCACTGGGTGACTTTGGGCCAGTCACACTCTCTCAGTTATTACATATGGTCTTGGCCCAGCATACCTACAGGACTGCCTTCCTCCCTATGTCCTTCCATGGCAGCTTCGCTCATCTGAACAGGATCTCCTGCAGTACCAGCCTGCACATGAGCACAATCAACAGCAGCCCGTACACGGGCCTTCTCTGTGGTGGCCTGCCTGAGGAGGTCAGGACAGCCCCCATTCTCCTGGCTTTCCGCAAAACAATGCAAAACCAAATTATTCAAAAAGGCTTTTTACTCAGATAGGAGGGTGGTATTGTAGGGAGGGGGGGTCTATATGTTTCACTAATGAGTTAGGGACCATAGACTTCACCACTATGTTATCTTACATATTATCTGTTGCTTTAAATATGTACTCCTATATACTACCTGTGCTTCATGTTGTCTAATGTCAGTTCGAGAACTGATTATGTTCTGTTCCAGCAATTCTTCAACTCTGTATTGGATCCTTATTAATGCTACATCTTTGTAAACATGTATTTATTTATCCTGTGGCATTGTTTATGGAAATGTCCTTGACACTGCATGGAAATGTCCTTGATACTGTATGGAAATGTCCTTGATACCGATTGTACTAATCTCACACTATGTAAACTGCCTTGAGTCTCAGTGAAAAAGGTGGACTATAAATGAATGAATGAATGAATGAATAACATACCTCGCAGGGTTCTTGTGAGGATAAAATGGAGAAGAGAAGAATGATGTAAGCCACTTTGAGTTCCTGTTGAGAAGGAAGATGGGGTATAAATAAATAAACAAAATGATGATAGAACTAAAGAAGACTTGGGGACAAGTCCCAACACAGAAATCTGAACCTAACTATCTCAGAAGGTCTTGGAAAACTATTCTTCTCACTTTAGATTGTGATTTTTTAAAAAAAATGAGACATATTTTGCTACAAAGAAAAGCTAAATATGAGTTATTGTATTTAGGTTTGTGAGTGTTTTTGGTCATTAATAAAAAGAGTTGCCTGAACACGTTATGAACTCTATTATGTATTGTTAAAAAAAAATTAAATGATTCCTTGTGTCACTGTGTGTCAGTTAGCAGTAATATATTCTTCTACAGCATTTGCTAAGATATCAAATTTCTACCTCGCATCGCTGGTACAATGGTTGCTGACCCACAATGCACTGGCATGGATTTGTGAGAAAATCATGTTGGGCAAGTAGAGTCATTGGATCCTATTCCCAACCTTATTTTCTGCCAGCAGAAGGACATCTTCACTGATGAAGGAGGGGGCAATTTTGTTCAGATTCCCTGTTCCCATTGTAGACTCCCAGATCAGTTTCAGCACTGTTCTTACGGGAAAATGTTTTGGCTGGTGCAGAGAGCTACAGTGGGAGGGGGAAATGGGACAGTTCTGGTTTGCTACTAGTGCATCAGATCCCATCTTTTCTTTAGAGTCTAGCATCCAATCCAGCAATTGTAGCTTCAACTATTAGATCACAGAGGCCACTGCAGATGGAAAACTTGCTGCTCCAGAGACAGAAATTTACAGCCTTCTCACTCCTCCAATAAATGGTAGCTATGACATATATCAAAGGCATGGCATCAGGAGGAGCTCTTCAAGGAAAACCATTCAAGGAAATTAGAGGTAACTTTTGGCCCCATGTCCCTCAGTCAACATAACATGGGGGCATCAGTAATATGGCTTGGCATTGAGATCCCATAAGGGGATACTGGTAATAAGGCAAGTAATTAGCATTGCTATGTCTGCTCTGTTGCAGTTCATTTTGTTATGTTTTGTTTTTATTTGTACCCACCCCCTCAATTTGCGCTTGTGTTACATTTGCAGAATATTCACATAGGAAGCTGAAGAAAACCTAGGAGGGAAAAACACAATCGTGGACAAAATGCAGGACCTTCTTGCAAATAAATTTATTCATGTGTAAGCATGCCAGATTGATTAAAGGGCTAGTCTACCTATCAGTAAGTCTACTTCTTTATGGAAATGCATGACAAACTACTTCTTGACATAGCAAAGCACTGAATATGGTTACAAGGAAATTTACGTGCAGTTAGGGGTGGTAATGGCATGCTTAAGGACAGGGTCTCCGATGTGGTGCCAGTGGGCACAATTGTGCCTGCCTACACCTTTCCTGGTACCCACCAATTGTTTTTAGGAAGTGAGTGGGGCCAAGTGGGGCTTTTGCCCAGCAGGGGTTCTGAATGGCCACTGAAAGTTGCCACTGCAGCATAAGGGTTTTCACTGTGTGACTGAAGGTAACCTGTAGCAGCTATTTTGTGGCTGGCTATGCCTCCTGCAGCTGCCATTTTGTGGCAAGCCATTTTGTGGCTGTGCCCACCACACTGTGTCAGAATTCCAAATATGCCTACAAGCACAAAAAGGTTGGGGACCCCTGCTTTAGGACAAGAAACGTACACCTTAACATTGCAAAGAGTACTGGAGGAAAGTTTACAACAACAGATTCCAGAAGAGAACCCCAATCAGAGATACAAGCTGCAACAATTGCTTCCATGATACCATGAGCTGATTCAAATATGCCCTGGCATTTTTTGTAGTTTTTGCTTCAAAGTATTGGAAACACATTTAGCTCTTCATCAAATTCTGCTCTTGAACTAGATTGGCAGCTGTTGCTATTGTGTTTAGAAGTGAATTATATATTTTCACCTATTACAGTTGTCCTGGTCTGTATGAAGAGTTCTTGATAGCAGAGCTCAGAGTTATCAAGTTGCCTCTCAAACATTCAGTTGATGTGGGTCTCAACATTGATAAGAAGCTGTAAAAAGAAATGCCTTGAAGTTTACTGTATTGATTCTAAAAGGGCTGCAGACACTTCTATTTGCAAATGTCCACACAACTGGATCTAAGAAGCAAGCAATTGCTCCAAGAATTAACATTCACGGCATTCAGAAAAATATAAGGAAGTGGGAATTAATACTGAGTTGAGATGGAATTATAGCCTGTGTCACCATCGCTTGTTTGACAGTAGTAGTAGAAAAATATTTGTAACACAGGATTACCAAGAACTAATCAGTTGTGAGGAATTATGGCCATGTAAACTCTTTCTTGTTGATAGCATTTGATTGCTTATTCTGCTTTTGCTGCTTTGTAATGCTTACTCATACTACTACTCTGTTACAGGCAGCATCAAAAGCAACAAAATATCTGTTAGAGGACATGACACACAGACACACATACTCTCTCTCTTATCACAACTCCAAGAATTCCTTTATAGGTTCAGCTTTTTTGTCTTCTCTTCTTTGACTTAGTTTTAACTGTCCGCTCCAACTTGTGCTTTTGTTTTTCACTCTACCTTTTCTTTGTGTCTTCCTCATCTTTCTGCAGATCAGTTCATATGTTGCCTGTTCAATACATGAAGATTCCAAACTATGTGGGAAGCTGTTTATACAAAACATCTCCCAAGTGGGTTGGGATGATTTTAATCACATAAATAAAATTACTTATTAAAGGATGATTTCACTGATGTGGTGAGAATAGCTTCAGTCCACATGAGAGCCACCTTGCAGAAATGATGTATGTGCAATTGATCCTGTGTGGTTTGAAACTTTCTTGGTATCTGCACCATTCAGGTCACACATCAATCTGTTAATGAGCCTGCCTGTGTAAAAAAAAAAATATTTATCTCATTTATTAAAAGTTGCACATGAAGAAACAGGTTGTGCAATAGTGTTTATTTTGTCTAACTCTTCATATTGCATCTATTTAACCCATAATATAAATTGAACCAGTGTTGGCACAGAAACCTTTTCTTGGCATCATCATGTTTTCTTTTCTTATATTTGCATATCATACCTGTTAAGAATGGGGGTTGTGCTGATGCTAAAATAATACATGTTTATTTGCTGGAAGGGTAATGAGATCCCCAGCTACACTACAGGGGAAGATGTGGTATTTTTAGCATTGTGCATAACACAAAGAAAGCTGAACAGGGGTTGTAGAGTAACTGCTTGCTCCAATACCAAACTGAGGAGCATGGGGCCACAAAGCCTCTGATCTATAACTCTAAATATTATGGGTAAATTGGTATGAGGTAGAGATACACCCCAGCCCACAATCCAAGATAAAGGGGGTGCAGACATGTGCTCCTTTGTCAATCTGGGATATTTTATTACATCCCCATTTCTGAGTTGGGTCAGGCGACATCGAGGAGTTGACAGCTGACAGACTGATGGAATCTAGGCTGTCTGATAAGAAAGCTCCTGTTTTTCCAGACGTGGCCATAAGAATGTAGGGATTTCTTTATGTACCAATCAGAAAGTTGATCACTCATTCAACCCTCACCCACTCCTTTCAAACAGAAATCTAGCCAATAAACAGTTATCTGTGGTTTTGCGCCTTAGACTTTTGATGCTGTCAGCAAAGCTTGTCAGTTGAGTGTTTGGACAGGTTTCAAAGACCTGGTGTCACGGATATAGCTAGGAATATAGAGTAACTATTGCTGGATCTGATGAAGATCATAGAAGATGTCTTTATACACAGGAACAGGGCTCGCTGGCCCCAAAGTTAGACATGCACCAAAGGGAATCTGGAGGCCCAGAACAGAACAACCTTGAGGAGGAATACAATTGTATGGCCTTATGTATCAATAAATACTACATGTTGAGGCACAGGTGCAGAGAGTGTCTGAGAATGGCAGGAATGTCTAACTTCACAGAAGTAAAGATAGGATTCAAGGATAGGTGAATCTTGATTGAAGGCAAAAGATATTCATAGGTGAGACACATGTAATCACTAATTTTACATAGACTTCATTAAGATAAAAAGTAACAATAATGAACTAACAATTGTCATATACTTTCAGAAGATGTTTCCAATATAGCTAGCCTTGTCTAGTGTTTGAATTTATAAGATAATTAGTAAAAACTGTGAGCCCTTCTCAAGAAGGACAGTTAGTTGTTGATATGAGATTATTCTGAAACCCCTGTACATATGAGAAGTTGAATTGATTGGAAGCTTCTTCTTAGAAGGGGCCTGTGACCTGCTTATCTTTGGGTATGATACTTTCTTGGACTCATGGAACTGATCTCCTTTAAAGATCTATGTACTTATAATGGATGGCATGATTTTCTATTGACTGAGCCAACATTGATGAATGATGAATAATCATGTATTAATAAAGACTTACAATGAAAGCCGCGATTTTGTAATTGTATCCATTTGATATGGGAAAGCTAACAAGACACTTAGGGCTTCTGAAGTGCTCATATATATCTGAATCAGGCCTGATCAGAGTTATCCAGAACAGTGAGTTTCATATCTGAGTAGACACTTAAGTCTAGATGTTCCCAGGTCTAATGAAATAAGAGAATGGGTTTTTCTTCAGATCCAGCTAGGTCCATATGTACTTGAACAGAGTTCCACAGGCACACATCTAAATAAATGTTCCACATGCCATTACCTATTCCTATACACCAACTAAAGCTGTATACATTTATCCCGGTAAAAAGTTCCAGTTGCACCCATTAGCTGTTCAGGAGGAAAAGTGGAAGGACTAGATTTAATCCCTTCCCATCTCATTTCCCCACCAAAAATCTGATTGACAGGATTTCAGGGAAATTAACAAGTCAACACATAGTTGTAGCAATTGGACTAGGTCCACTGTACATTTTAAATTTTGAGTTGGGTATATTGTTCTATACTTAAATGGTATGAACCGCCCTGAGCCCACCTGGCAGGGAGGGCAGAATTGAAGTCGAATAATAAAATTAAAAAGTATTGTTTTTTTAATGATTACTTACTTACTTACTTACTTACTTACTTACTTACTTACTTACTTACTTACTTACTTATACCCCACCTTTCTCCCCAATGGAGACCCAGTGATTGCCAGTGCAATGGGGCAACAAGCCACTTTGTGCTGATATTTTTATCAATGATCTGGATGAAGGAGTGGAAGGGCTGCTCATTAAATTTGCTGATGATACCAAATTGGGAGGAGTAGCAAACACCCAAGAAGATAGCATTAAAATTCAACAAGACCTGAATACAAGAAGTGGGCAGCTGTGAATAGGATGTAATTCAACAAAGACAAGTGCACAGTATTACATCTGGGCCACAAAAATGGGAAGCACAAATACTGGATGGGGGATACACTTCTGGGCAGTAGTATATGTGAAAGGGATCTTGGGGTAGGAGTGGACTGTAAACTAAATATGAGCAGTCAGTGTGATGCAGTGGCAAAAAAGGCTAATTCGGTGATGCGGTGGCAAAAAAGGCTAATTCAATCTTGGGTTGTATCAAAGGGGCCATAGCGTCGAAATCGCAGGAGGTCATAGCCCCTCCCTATACTGCCTTGGTCAGGCCACACCTGGAGTATTGTGTGCAGTTCTGGAGGCCTCACTTCAAAAAGGATGTGGACAAAATCGAGAGGGTGCAGAGGAGAGTGACGAGGATGATCAGGGGTCTGGAGACTGAGCCCTACGATGAAAGGCTAAGGGCCTTGGGAATGTTTAGTTTGGAGAAGAGGAGGTTGAGGGGGGGCATGATTGCTCTCTTTAAAGGCTGTCATTTGGAGGAGGGCAAGGAGCTGTTCCAGTTGGCAGCAGAGGGTAGGACGCGAAGCAATGGGCTTAAATTACATGCACAAAGGTACTGGCTGGATATTAGGAAAAACTTTTTCATGGTCAGAGTAGTTCAAAAGTGGAATCAGCTGCCTAGGGAGGTGGTGAGCTCCCCCTCACTGGCAGTTTTCAAGAAGAGGCTGGATGAATACTTGTCAGAGATGCTTTAGGCTGATCCTGCACTGGGCAGGGGGTTGGACTAGATGGTCTGTATGGCCCCTTCCAACTCTATGATTCTATGATTCTATGATTTTCTCTAAGAAAGCGGCACATAATGGATCTAAGTTTTGTTGCCAGTTTTGAGGGAAAGGGGAAATAAAGTTAAACACTGGGCATCTGGAATATCTGAGCTTGTATAATTGACACACATTATTCAGAATGGTGTTTACAAAGGTGAACCCATTTACTGTATGTATATTCCACCTGGGGCTGTCCTCCTATCAACCTATTTTGGGCTTCTGTGTCACCCGCCTCTAGTTATTACCCTCCACAATATTGCAATGAACTCCTAAAGGGATAAACTGGAACATCAACATAGCACTGGTATCCCATAATTACTGTCAGATAACACATAAACGACTGTGCTGCTCCAATAAGCAACCTGCTGTGTCCACAAATTTGCCATGCTTCAGTCTGCTAAAGCTTTATCAGGCACAGTATGGAAACTCAATTAATAGTGGGAATTACATTGCTTAATGTCATCCAAGTTGCATCCAATTATTTTTTCTTAATATCTTCTCTTTTTAATCACAATCTGACCTACAACGGCAGGGCCAGTGCCCTTCCACTGGGCCTATAGCATAAAACCAGGACTCCTCTGGAGAGTCACAGCTAGCAGCAAAACAGCCTTGCCATCAGTTGTAATATTCCCTCACTCTCCTGCCAACAGCAGCTCTGTCTCTGCTAGGGAAGCTAATTGAATATTGAAATTTTGGCTGATCAGTCATTTGGCCTTCTAAAAGGAGCAAATGGCCATTATTTATTTAATATGAGAGGTGGGAAACCAACCAAGTAGTGTCCATTACTCTTCAATGAAGAGTAATAGTTGTAGCTATTTTTAACTATTTTAACTAACAGTTTTTAAGACAGGATGGTGCATATAATAAAAACAGCCTGTTCGGCTGCCAGCACAAGCTGTGCAAGCTGTGGGCCACTCTTTGCTTCCTTGGAAGGAGGATGAGATGGCCCAGTTTCCCAGGCATACAGGTCTTCGCCAGGAGGGCAGAGCCAGCAGCCTCTTCAGACAGCTCCGCCTGCCCCCGGCAGCAGTACTCACAAGCGCTCAGTGAAGCAGGACTCGTGCTTGCTTCAGGTGAGCAAGGGCCTTGTCAGAGGCAGAGGTTTTGGTGGCAGTGTGCACGGAGGTGGCAGAACCTGCCTTGGAGGCAGCAGCTACTGCTGAGCTGGCCACAGAGCGACCTGAGGTGACAGAGGAGCGGTGTTTGTGCCCACAGTGGTGGTGACTGCTGCGGAGGAGGCTGCTGCCTTTAGCGCCACTCAGAACGGTTCCCTGTTGGCCCAGCAGCGTGTGGTTGGCGTGTGTTCCTCTCAGTTCTCTCTGGGACGACTGGAAGAAGCGGCAGTGGTGTGCCTATTCTGCCTTTTTCCGTGCTAGGTGGGGTGGTTGCTAGCCCTATATTTGGGCGACCACCAGGCAGGCTTGGGGAAAGGTGGCTGGGTGCTTCTTGGGCTTGCTAGCGGGGATCACATTAAAAAGGGGTGTTCTGTTGCCAGGGCTGGGGGTGGCCTGGCCCACCTCTGCGCTACTGGTGGTCATGGGGCTATTGGTGGTTGGGTCGAAGGGGGCCCAGGCCTGTTAGTGGGTTGGTCCAAAGGGGGTTTGTTAGTCCCCCCCCTCACTTTAGCCTCGCACGTGCCTCTTCATTCACGGTGGCCATTTTGTGGTAGGCTGGGCTGCCTAGGTGCCTTCACTGGAGCAGCCATTTTGTAGTGGGTGGCCACTTTGGGTCTCAGGCCTGGGAGCTACTGCTGCATTGGGTTTTATCTGCCTAGTTAAGATTATTGTCTTTTCTCTTTGGGGGCAAGGTAATCATGCCTTGCAAGAAAGCCTCTGCTAAGGGGTCCCCTCCTGCTCTGTCCGATGATGATGATGATAGGGGTGACAGCAGGAGATTATGCGGCGCTTGGCTGCCCTGGAGTAGGCAAATAGGGGGCCAGGGCCTGCTTTGCAGGTCACCAGCAGGAAAAGGCCAGCAGGAGGGCATCTAGGGATGCAATTAATAGAGAAATTTTAATGAGACTTTCTGTTTTGGAAGGTGTGGTTGGCTCTGTGGCTGGCGAGAGCAGCAGTGCTTGGGCATATTGCGGTCAAGGACCAGAAGTACCCATGGTGGACTTGGAGCAGGAGTGTACGGAGGAGGCGTCTCTGGTGGCAGTAGAGGTCAACCCGGTGGACACAGGGGATAAGGATGGTGCACCTTTCACAGGTCACTCAAGGCCTTGGGGACCCGTGGGCCAAGAGGCGGCATATGAGGCACAGGGACATGTGGACCAGGGGGCAGGATATGGGGTATCTGTAGCATTTCAAGCTCCTGGACTGCAATTTCCAGCTATGTGGCCACAGGTTGATCAGGCCCCCTGGGCCAGTCAGGGTGTGGGACCAATCCTTTCTACTTCGGTTGCATCTTCCTTGTGGGGTGGAGGGGTTTCGGCATATCCAGGCTGCTCTCCTGGATGGCCTGGGTATACAGCTGGCTCTTGGGCCTGTTATCCAAATCAGTATTTGGGCTATGGCAACGTGCCTTTTAATACTGTCCCTTTTGGGGATACAGCTCTACCCCTTGGAGACCATCTAACTCAAGCAACGAGGGATAAGATACTTAAAGGGGAGTATGTAGATGTTTTTCCCTCCTCTTCCGGGAGTTAGAAAAGAAAGATAAGGGTGAATGAGATGATAGGGACAAGGAGAGATTGAAATGTAGGTGTGTTGATAGAACTTGGGCCAACTGGCTGCCCAGTTTTCTTATATATGTGGGTGTTCTGGCAAGGGCTCAGCCCCAGCAAGCTGCTCATTTGTTTCAGTATTTAGATATCATCTACAAGGGTTATACTGGCTTCTCAGGTGCTGCTTGGTTGTAGTACGATGAGGAGTTCAGGATGAGGGCAGCCTTGTATCCTGGCCTTCCTTGGGACTGTATTCACCAGCAACTTTGGCTGCAGGTGATGTCCCCAGCAAAACCAGGTGTGGGGGATTGATCAGATAGTGGCCACATTGTACAGCGGTCTTCCTCAGCCACAGTTACTAGCAACATGGCGGAGCAGCAGGTTCAACTCCGGCTGCTCTGCTTGGAGTTCGCCTACAAGGGAGTGTGTGTTAGGAAGCCTTGTAGATTCAGACATGAATGCCTGTCGTGTAACAGGCCCCACCCCTATAATGCCTGAGCTAAGGTTAGGCAAGGGGGGGAGGTAAAAAACCCACGGGTGGTGGGGCTGGTGGCCAAAAGTTTGCTGGAAAAGGGTCCCAGCCCAGTAAAGCCGAGGGTACTTGAATGCCTGTTGCGTTCATACCCCAAGTTGCAGGATGCCAGTTTTCTGTTAGACGGGTTTACATTTGGTTTTAGGATCCCAGTTCAGGGACTGCGTTCACCTTTTCTGTCAGACAATTTGTGTTTGGTTGTTGGTAGGGAAGACATAGTCCTCCTGAAAATAGCTAAGGAGTGTGCTGAAGGCAGGGTCCTGGGCCTCTTTGATTCCCCTCCAGTTCCCAATTTGAGAGTGTCACCCTTAGCGGTGTTTTCCAAGAAGGCGATATCAGTGGTACATTGGTGTGGTGCCGGGGCTGAGATGGCAAAATGTGACTTAAGTCAGCATTTTGCCTACTCCCAGTTCACCCTGAGGACTTTGAGCTCTTGGGGTTTTCCTTTGAATGGGAGTTTTATATGGATCATGCCTTCCATGTGGGATGTTCCATTTCTTGTGTTGCCTTGAGTACTTCAGCTCCTTTCTGGAATGGGAATTAAGGCGTTGGTCGTGTTGCCATGACACAGCACATTATTTAGATGATTTTTTGATGGTGGGGGCAGCAGGATCTGGGCAATGTGCCCAGCTACTAGCCACCTTTATTGAGCTTTCAGAGGAGCTGGGGGTCCCTTTGGCACACTAGAGAACAGAAGGCCCTTCCCATGTTTTGATGTTTTTAGGCATAGGATTGGATAAAATTCACCAATTCTTCAGGCTTGCCCAAGTGAAAGTGGATGACCTTAGGGCTCGGCTTCAGGAATCTCAGTGTAAGTGCAAGGTTTCCCTCCTAGAGTTGCAGCAACTAGTTGGCCACCTGAATTTCGCCTGTAAGGCAGTTGCTCCAAGTAGGGCCTTTTTGAGGCAGCTTTGTGATGCTATGTCATCGCTGCATGCCCCTCATCACTGCCTTTGAGTTGGTAGGGACATGCTAGAGGATTTGACAGTTTGGTCTGATTTCCTCAGGCACTCTAATGGGGTGACCTTTTAGAGGGACAACCTCCTGCTTGAGGCTGAACTGCAGATCACCTCTGATGCTTCTGGCTCCACAGGCTTTGGAGTGTATTTCAGAAGACATTGGTGTGCAGAGCAGAGGCCACCCAATTGGTGGGCCATGGGGTTAGACAGGGACTTGAACTTTTTGGAATTTTTTTCCCATTCTGGTGGCAGTTCACCCATGGGGCGAGGAGTTGGCCAGCCACTCTGTCCACTTTTGGTGTGACAATCAGGAAGTGCCATATGTGGTCAACTCCCTGACTTCTCGAACTCCAAGGGTCATAAGGCTGGTGCATGCCTTTACCTTGATTTGCCTCCAGCGGAACATTTTATTTAAGGCCAGACACGTTCCTGGAATTAATAATGGAGTGGCAGATGGAGATTCGGTTTCGTTTTCGGAGATTCGGTTTCGTTTTCGCGGCCATGTCGGACGCTCTTCTTGGCAGGTCCAGGAAGAAGCGGCCGAGCCGCCTGGCTGGGCGGCTGATCTGCAAAGGTTAGCCCCCAGACTCTCAGGCAGGGAGTCTGAGTCCGGGGCGCGGCAGGAAGAGCCCTCTGACAGATCGAGGCAGGGGGTAAATTGCCCGTTTGTCCCTATGGAGGCCGGCAGATGAGCGCGGCACCTAGTGTGCTGCCGGGCCATGGAAAACAGCAAGGAACAGGATTAGGCGAAAGCCTGCAAGTAAGCGAATCCCTTCTGTTACTACAAGCGTATGTGAGGAGTGGTGGGGTCTGAAGGTCAGAAGACTCGGATTTTTCCCCCCTCGTAGAGTCTCGGAAGACTGGCGGTTCCCCCCCCCCTAAAATGGCAGCGAAAAAGCAGAGCCCTGCTCTTGGCAAGTCAGTTACGGCGGCCTTGCAGAGGGGCGAGACACTTGAGGAACTGGTTAAAAGAGCGGTTATGGAAGCCATAAAACCCTTTGTTGACAAGCTGAATGAAACAGATCAAAGGGTGGGCTTAATTGAAAGCGATGTGAAAGCCATTAAAGAAGCAGCAGGGGGGGGGCAGAGAAGTCTGCCCGGGAAAGTGCGTCACTTATGAGAGCAACGAACAGGGAGCTGAAGCTGGTGGAAAACCAGCTGATCGGACTGCAAGTGGAGCGAACACAGACCATTTTGCATCTCCAGAACGTTAAAGAGGAGGAAAACGAGGATTTTTGTGATCTTGCCTCGGAACTTTTAGCGACACCCGCGAGGGCAACTAAAGAAGAAGTGAAAAGCGCCATTTTGGGAGTCCGTCGGGCATCTTCAAAATATGCAATGAAGCGGCAGCTGCCTCGTGAGATTGTTATTGAGTTTTCATCTAGGAGGGTCCGGGACAGTATCCTATATAACTCTTATAATGTGGAGTTGGACTTTCTGGGAAATAAAGTCAAGATATTGAAGGACGTTCCATTTTTAGTTCGGAAGAGAAGATTTAAGTACAAGAAGTTGGCAGCTCTTTTGAGGGAATGTGACATAAAGTATAAATGGCTACTCCCGGAAGGAATCGGGTTTACTTATAAAGATCAAGCTTACAAGATTAATTCGGAAGATCAGCTAAGGGATTTTGTGGAAAAAAATCCAGAATTTGGACCAGACACCAAGCAAAAAGAAGAGGATCCGAAGCCTGAAGGGAGGGGGGAGGCAATGAGCGCTGCGGCGGTAGCTGCTCAGAGAGGACTGCGTCCGAGGCCCAGGAGAGGGAAAAAGATTTAACTTGAACTGTAATTTGTAATTTGTATGATCAACCACTCCGTCACTACTTTATTAAGCTATTTTCTTATTATGGTAGTATGAAGGGAAAGCATTGAAGTGTAGCGTTTAGTGTTTGTAGGCTACCTTCCCTTTTTTCCCACCCTCCCTTCCCCTTCTCTTTTTTCTCCCTTCTTTTCCTTCCCTTGTGCTATTGTAGTCTTTTGTAGTTACTGTTATTGTAGTTTTGTATGTTAGATATTGAAAAATAAAAAACTTTAAAAAAAAATAATGGAGTGGCAGATGCTTTGTCCCACCAACAGATGGAGCGGTTTTGGCAACTTGCCCCGAAGGCTGACCCGGAAAATGCGCAGATGCCCCAGGAATTATGGCTGCTTGGGAGGCCGAAGCACTGCGGGCTAGCTGGATCACTGTGGCCCCTAGTACATGGAGGGCCTACGTCAGAGCGGTAGGACAACTGGCGGGGTTCAGGCGGGAGGTCAGACTGTAGCAGCAGTGGCATATCCCTGCACAGCACATCGTGCACTTTTGTATGCATCACAAAGGGCGTGGTTTAGCTGTTAAGACAATAAAGGGGCAGTTGGCTGCCTTGGCTTTTATTAGTAAGGCTTGGGGGTTGCCTGAAGCCACTGGTGACTTTCAGGTATGGAAAATGTTGGAGGGTGGTCTCGGGAAGCTGGGGCCCACTCAGACCCCAGAGAACCCATTTCCCCTGAGGTGCTTCGGGGTCTTTATGCTCCTGTAGTTCTGGCTTTGAAGCCAGGTTGTTTCATGTGGAAGCATTAATGGCCTTTTTTGAGGCACTGCATGTCAGTGAACTAGTAGTTCACTCTGGCACAGACGCATCAGGTTGTGCCCTTATGGTTCATGATATCAAGTTTGAAGGAGATGGGGTATCCCTCATGATCGGCAAGTCCAAGACTGATCAGGGGCAGAGGGGGGTGACTGTCAAATTGGGGCCTTGTTCTGATTTTGAGTTGTGCCCTGTTCGGGCCTTACGCAAGTATTTGAGAGTGCGAGGGGGCAAACTGGGTATACTATTCAGACATGAGGACACTTGACTTTTGACCCGTTATCAGTTTTGGACTGTGACTATGAGAGCCCTGGCCAAGTTGGGTTTCGCGGGCATCAAATTCGGCACCCATTCCTTTAGGTATTCTGGCAGCGTTGACGGCTATGGCTATAGGGTACCCGGTTCAGATTATTCAACATGTGGGCAGGTGGAAGTCCTCTGCTTACTGATCCTACATGAGACCTTTGTTGCAGTTTTGAGTGTGTTACTAATTGTTTTTTTCCGTAGGTGCTGTGTCTCACCGAGAGAATCAAAGAATTCTGATCTGTGGGCACATCATGGTCTTTTAGGCAGCCCATCAAGCAAGGAGGACACAGGTCAGGTCCAATGTTCCCTCTAAGCAGTGCTGTGTTGTGAGCCAGAAATCCAATTTGTAAGCAGCAACTTGCAAGTTGTGAGCGCACCTTTTCAAAAACCAGAATCCATTTAATTAAAAGACTTTTGATTTAGGTTGTGTGAGGCATTGGTATTGGGTGCCATCAATATGCTGATGACACCCCTTAGGCATGTGGTTCTCAAAAGCTTATGCCTCAATAAAATGGGTTAGTCTTAAAGATGCTACTAGACTCTTTACTATTTTGTAACTACAGACTAACACAGCTAACTCCTCTGGATCTACGGAGAAGAAGAATTGTGCATCATCCAGCCCCACAATGCATTCACTCTCTGGCTGTTCCCTTCTATGTTTTATATAAAAAGGTGTTGTGAAGCATGCCTGCGAATGGCTCAGACACCATTTCTTTCCACATGCATCAATGTATTGTCAGAGTTTTCTTTGCATTTTGGGCAACATCAGGCAAATGAGCTTCAGTAAGGGTTCCTCTTTGCCCACAAGCAAATCCTAAACAGAATGTGATGTGCAGTCATCCCTCCCTCTACCTCTGCTCTGTCTATTGGCATTTCCTGTCTCTTCTGTGGCCAGGTCTGCAGAAAGAAGAAGAAAGCTGGCTGAAGTTGCAGGGGGAGCACCTATTTAGCTTCCAGCTGAGAGCTGCTCATTTGGAACAGCCTAGAACTGGCCTTTAGTCACCCTAGAAGCTTCATGGCTTTAAAACTCTTTCCTCTTCTCTTTGTGAGTTATGGTCATGGAATCTTTGAAATGAAATCAAGTCATAAAGCATAAATTCAGCACTGAAGTCCTGCCTTCTCCTTGCTTGCCATTCTGTTTTATTACACTGTACTGGAATGATCTATTCTCCCCTGAAGATATAAGCAGAACGCCATTGATGTACAAAAATACTGGTAAAACTGAGGCCTCAGCTCCCCACTCCCCATTGAGTAATTTAACTAGAGGACAGCCTGTCATACCAGCCCGTGTAAAATTTCCAGATTCAGACCCTAGCTCTGTCATGAATTTTCCTTGCCATGCAAGCCTTTGTGGCCTTGCGGATGCCTACCGTGGCTCCTCTTCCACACCTGGCAAAGGGCGTGGGAAAGGCCACGTGGGTGCCCACCATGGCTCTTCTTCCAGAGCCTGGCGAGGGGCCAGGGAAAGGCCACGCGGGCACCTTCCCCGAGCCTGGCAAGGGGCCGGGGAAAGGCTGTGTGGGTGCCTGCTGCAGCTCTTCCTCCAGAGCCCAGCAAGGGGCCAGGGAAAAGCCACGCGGGCACCTTCCCCGAGCCTGGCAAGGGGCCGGGAAAAGGCTGTGTGGGTGCCCACCGTGTCTCCTCTCCAGAGCCCGGCGATGGGCTGGGGAAAGGCCACGTGGGTGCCTGCCATGGTGCCTCCTCCAGAGCCTGGTGAGGGGCTGGGGAAAGGCTGCGTGGGTGCCTGCCATGGCTCTTTCCCCCAAGCCTGGCGATGGGTCGGGGAAAGGCCACACGGGTGCCTGCTGTGGCTCCTCCTCCAGAGCCCAGTGAGGGGCTTGGGAAAGGCCGTGCGGGTGCATGCCTCAGCTCCTCCTTCAGAGCCCAGCGATGGGCCGGAGAAAGGCCGCATGGGTGCGACCCATGGCTCCTCCAGAGCCCGGCGAGGGGCCTGGGAAAGGCTGTGTGGGTGCCTGCTGCGGCTCCTCCTCCAGCTCCTGGAGCCTGCCGTGCACTGGGGCTTCTAAGCTCTGCGCTGAGTTGTGACAATTCCTGCGCCATAGTGCAGGAGCGCACGTTGGCGGTAACCCTGGTCAGGTCCCAGCTTGGTTTAAGCAAATGGGCATCTGTTGATTGGCAGGGCTGCCATGGCCTTTGGTGGCAGGGCCTGATGCCTTTGTTATTTGGGGACTGGTGTGGTCCTCAGCCTGATATCTTGGTCATTCACCTGGGAGGGAATTACTTGGGGCTTGTGCAAGGCAGGGTCTTGTCTGTACAAGCGACGCTGGATGTGCAGGAGACAGGGTGTCACTGGCCTGGGGTGCTGATCATGTGGTCAGCAATGTTACCTAGATGGGTATGGCGGGAGGCTGAGAACTGACAGGCCATTGAGAGGGTTCGGATGAAGACCAATTGGGCCTTCAGAAGGCTCTCGGGGAGGGGTTGGGTATTTATTTTCCCCACCCCAGGATCAGGGTCGAATTTGCTAACCCCTACAGAGGTGACGGGGTGCACCTGTCAGTAACGGGCAATGAAATTTTCCTGGATGATTTGTGGCAATGGCTCTGGTTGGCTTTAAGCCACCTGTGGGGCGCTAGGGCCTAAGCAGAGGCTTGGTCCTGGCATTGGCAGGAAAGAGTTGGGGAATAGGGAGCAGGCCGGTGACCCTACGGTCTTCTCCATTGATGGGGAAGAGGAGTCTGCCAAAAGCGGATGGTACTGCTTGAGACAGCTGTCATGCTATGTGGGCAGACTGCCTTGGGGAACCCCATGTGCAAGTCCTTCCCTCACTGCTGTATGGCTGAGGTTTAGGACCTTGAAAGGGGGAATCCAATTTGCCAGCTGTCTGGGATGCAGCCATCCACCAGGATGGCTCACACCTGGGGCTCGCCCAGACAGGTCATGGTGGAGGTCCAGTGAGAGACCACATGGCTTGGCCTCTACCACTAGTTTCCCTTGCCGCAGTTATTAGTTGCTGTTCCAGGTTAATATTTATTAATAAAGTGGCCCTTAGATCCAAGCTTGGTGTCTGTCTCTTCATTCTGACTGGGGTGGCAAAGGACATCTTCCTCTTTAAAAGCTACATTGAGAATTTAACACTGTGATGATCAGCAGCTTTTTCAGCACAAAGCAAACTATATCATTTGATATGAGAAAGTGAAGAAAAGAGCAGATTTTTTACAACTAGCTAAACTGTGCCCCAGAATTCAGTGGTCATTAGAGGATGGGATGAAAATGAATGCAACTGAATACAATTGATGCCCAGAATTATGGTAAGATGTGCCACACAGTAAATTCTGCTAATAACAAATTGACATACCAACGATTAGGCACTCATTATACCAGGTTCACTTAAAACATGATTTATTCCAATAAGTTCTCGAAGAACATGGAATTAATCTTTTCTATTCTACTCATACTTATTTTATTACATTATTTATAGTTTGACTTTCTCAATGAGATTCAAGGTGGATTACACAATGTAAGACAATACAATCAATGGCAGGAACATTCAATAAACAATCCAATGGGTATATGGATTGCAGAAATTTGAAAACAAGCAGAAATTTGATACAGAGCTGAAACAATGCTGAAACAAAACAAAAGCAATTTAACATGACAAATGATGCAGAAAATGCCCAATAGGAGCATAGTTGCTGCAATAGTTGGTAAACAGTAGTATAGTCTACAGTCTCTATCCAGTTATCAAAACATATCTCTAAACTAATAAGGGCGTACCCATTTTTAGTAACTCAAGTCTTGTTAAATACAATCCTTATTCTCTAAATTTTTCTGGAAAAATAAAAAGCCTAGAATACAAGCCAGGGTAATTCAACAATACTGGCAGAAGGACAGAACAGACGATCCAAACATCAATAAATATTACTATGCCTCTAGGCTAGTTTCTATTGTTAGTTGGTTCAGGAAAGATGAAACTAGAATAGTGTGGGAAACTGATCAAATGAGCATTCATACATCTTTACATATCCATATGAAAGGATAAGTATGCCTGCCATGATGGAGGAGGAAATGATATCCACTCAGCATTGGAGAAATGTGAAAGGTCTTTGGATTTGGAACAATGTCTGTAGGCCTGTTATGCAGAGTAGAGAATTTAAACAAGATTTTGACCAAGAGGATATTAAACCCTGGCTTAGGTTTAATGAGATTGGTGGAATGTGTGAAGGATAGAAGAATTTTGTTATATGCAGAAATTGTTTTTTTTTAAGGTTAATGGGATATCTTTCAGAATATTTTTTATATTTTTATATTTTCAATTTATATACCGCCCATCCCCAGGGGCTCTGGGTGGTGAACAGTTTAAAATCAACAAAAACAAGAAAACAACAATACTAAAATCAATATACAAAACAATAATGAAATAAATTAACCCAGTGCAATGGTGGGAAGAACCCCCACCCCCACCCCGAAGGTGGGAGACCGACATGGCACCACCCCCTTCAACCACCGAACGCCTGGCGGAACAGCTCTGCCTTACAGGCCCAGCGGAATGATAATATGTCCCGCTGGGCCCGGGTCTCCATTGACAGAGCAGTCCACCAGGCTGGGGCCAGGCCTGAAAAGGCCCTGGCCCTGGTTGAAGCGAGGCGGGCTTCCTTAGGGCTGGGGACCACCAGTATCTCCAAATTAGAATTTCTGTGCATAATAGGTTTACAGAAATGAAAGTATTTCAGCTCTTAAGAAATTTTGAAATAATTCTTAATGAACCAGAAAAACAAGATAAGTTATAGGCCATTATATATATATGAAAGAAATGGTATAATATTCACAAAGCCATGAACATGGATTCTGCAGTCCAGTCATACACAAAGGGCTTTATAACCACTAAGAAGGAATTTGGAAAACCTCAGCAGCCTCCCTGAGGGTGCACAAGGCCTCCTCTTGACTTTCAGAAGTGATATTGCTGCCCCCACAATGGATCAGACTCCTCATAACACTCAAGGGATGGACTAGTGCAGCTTGAGACCCCTCCACTTTAGAAGTGTCATGTATCACTGCCGCATCAGTATGCTGGAAACTTCTGAAACAATGAGATGGGATAGGTTTCTCTGGTGATTATATTATTCTGCTATAAGGCCACCAATTATTTTACTATCCCATCAAAACACTGGACTCTTCAGACATGGGAGATAGCTGTAATAGGGCACCTGCTTCTTACCTCTGAAAGCACATTCAGTTCTTAAATGCTTCTGCCCCAACTAGAAGCCATAGTTTCACTGGATATCTGACTGGACTTCTGCCCAGTGCTGATGCTAGGCTTTTGTGAGCCCTAGGCTAAAAGTATAACTTGCCCCCGCAATTCCCTTTCATACCTGCCCTTCCTCCTATAGTCATTCCTCTTCCCTGCATTGCCCCCTCCTCTTTGGCTCCATCCTTCCTCATTTATGCACACCTTGAAGGTAGGGAGAAGGGGAAGCATATAGCTGCTTCCTGCAAGCATATTCCATATTCTTTGCAGTCAGGGATCATTTTAAGGAGGAACATGCAGGAATGCAGTTCCGGCAGTTCCCCAAAGAGGTCACATGACAGGTGGCCCCACCCACCTAACTCTCAGTCATTTGGGGCCTGTTTCATCCTGGATTGGGGCCGAAACAGCCTGGATCGGGCCTCTGACGGGTGGTGGATCACTCTCCTGCTCAGCAGCGGCCCAATCCTGACCATTTGGGGCTCTTTTCGGCCATTTTCAGCCCCTTTTTGCCATTTTGGGCCCAATTTTGGCCCTAAATGGCCAGGATTGGGTCCAAAACAGCCAGGATAGGTGATGTCAAGGGGTGTGGCATATGCAAATCAGTTATGCTAATGACACATTTCTGGTGATGTCAGGGTGCATGACATATGCTAATGAGTTATGCTAATGAGTTCCTGCAGCTCTTTTTCTACGAAATGACCCCTGCTTGCAGTTTTAACAGGGTGAAAGCGTCACAGCATTCTACCAACCTGCTCCATCTTTGATACAGTGGCTGATACTCCACTGAGGATAGGGATAGGAAAGCCAAGCTTTCCTATGTTAGCAGTGATAACTTACTCCTGTCAAAAATGGTGGTGACCAGTGTTTTCACAGCAGCAGCAGCATTGGGGCCCCATGAAGACATAGCAATATCCCTCCTCACTGATTGCTAATGCTGGCCATGATGACTCTGTCTCATCTCCAATATCATGTCTGTCAATTGTCATAGACAAAGCTCTGCATTATGCACAAATTTAAATAGAGAGGTTATACATCTGAGGATTGGTTATGTTTTAAATCGCAGTGGGTTTTTATTCCCTGTAGCAGATTGTTTTGCTGCATCGTTGGGCACCTGATTTACATTAAATGCTAATATCCAATTCAACCATGTGCCAAACAGCTTTTTATTTTATTTTTATTTTGTCGAAATAAAAAAGGGTACAGAAAGAGGAAAGGAGAGGGGAGGGAATGATAAAGTCAAGGGAATTTTACAACTATTCGCTACAAGAATTGTTAAAATGCAGAGTACAAAAAACTTAACCTTTATCAATATCTGTCAATATTGAAATGGAGATTACAACAATTATTAAATCCGGTTCATATGTATTTTCCTTCTATACTACACAAACTGAGCGCATACCTCCTCCTTCTCACCATTCAATAATAAAAATTAATGATCAAAAGGAAAAGACTCCTTATTTCATTATTACTACAATATGTCAGCTTACTTCTTAATATAACTGATTAACATAGCTTTTAGTATCAAAATCATTTTGACTTATCATTAACTTTATACCAATATTTGCATATCCTAAATCTATTTCACAATTATATATTCAAACACTTTCAACATTGTTGGGCTATGACCTCTTATAAACTGTATACAATGAGTCAGTATACAATCTTGTTCAGATTTGCAAGATGAAGACATTTTATGTATTTTATCTTTTGTAAGCAAAATAATTTCCCCATTTCTCTTCAGATTCTCTAACTGGTCTTCTGTTTATATATCTCATCAGTTTTGCCATCACTGCATATTCTGCCATCTTGTCTCTCCAGATTTCCCTGGTTGGCCATTTTTCTTCTTTCCATTTGCTTGCAAATGTCATTCTTGCTGCCGTCAGCAAATATCTACATAGTCCATGTAATGTTTTATCAGTATTTTCTGGTATTATTCCCAACAGCATAGTCTGGGGTTTTATGACAAAAGCAAACTTTAGGATTCTTTGCATCTCAGCATGTATGTCTTTCCAATTTTTTTTTTACTTTTTTGCATTTCCACCACATATGATAAAAGGAGCCATCTGCTTCTTTACATTTCCAGCCTGACCCTACATATTTCTTGTCCATTTTCTCAATGTCTTTTGGTTTGATGTACCATCTAAAAAACATCTTATACCAGTTTCCCCTTAGAGTTTGGCTTGCCGTGAACTTTGTGCCCTTTGTCCAAAGATTCTCCCACTGTTGAAATGTTATTTCTTCTCCAAAATTTTGCATTCATTTTATCATGCAAATTTTTTCTTGTTCTATTTCTGTATCATATTGAAGTAGAAGTTTATAAATTTGACCCAGAATGTGCTCCTTCTTCTGTGTGATTATCTTCTCAAAATCAGTAAGATCTCTTAACTGGTGTGGGCTTTGTTTGTCAATTATCTCAGCCTGAGTGCGTGTGGGCTTTCGGGGACCACAGTTCTCTTTGTCAGCTGCAGCTGGCAGGGAGAGCTGTGGTTATCGAGGGCTTATACTACATAGGAATTGTATACCTTCACTGCGGCAAACTGACTCCACACCAAAAGGAGATGTTTACATTTACAAGCAAAGGAATGTTTTGATTGCCTTCACACTAATTGCATCCTGTCTTCTTGTGATATATGTCCCGTTCTTTCCCCTCCCCTCCTCTTCTGTATTTGACCAGTTCGGATCAGGCATCTGATGAAGAGAACTTGATTCTCAAAAGCTTATGCTACAATAAAATAAAATTGGTTAGTCTTAAAGGTGCTACTGGACTCTTTTTGATTTAACTGTCCTCTGTAATCCTTAAGAGCTTCTTTTAATCTAGAGACCACCTGAAAGTATATCAACTACTGTATTTTTATTCCTTCATCTTGAATTTCTTGCCATGATTTTATCTTTCCTTGAGAGTTTATCACATCTCAATAAGTTATAAAGTCATTGTCTTTTCTCTGATTCTTATCACAGAAGGCATCAATTGGTGGAAATATTGGCAAATATCAGTGGCTTATTCTCTTTCTAACTGATTCCCATATTTGAATCAGGCTGTCTCTTATCACATGATTTTTTGTTATCTCCTTGTTCTTCTTTGTGGTTGCATAATAGCTGCAAGTAAGGCTTTGTTTTCTTCTGCCTTGCAGCCACCTTGCAGGCACTTTTGTATCAGTCTGATAGATGAAATTGATTCTCCCTCTGGATCATAGATGGCTAGGTTAGGTAAGGCTGTGCAAAAACATGCGTGTACAGAATAATGACAATAACACAGACTTAGACAAACATCAAATGGTTAGACTTAAAAAAAAACACTTTTTTATAAATGACTGGCTTACTGAAGGACATGGCATCAGCATGGAGGAGAATGGATTCTTAATGCCAGAGCTGCATCACTCCCTAGCCCAACAATCCTAACAAAAATGCCACAACAGATTAAAACTCACAAATGATGGGCAAACAAATGACAGATTTTTTAAAAAAGAAGCAGAAACTGTTAAAAGACTGCAAGAGTTCTTCCCAAACCCGCAAACAACAATGAAGTCAGAGAAGATGCAGGGAGAGGAAATCAAAATGGCGGATGTGGTGATAATTACAAAAATAGTTCGACTCTCTCATCAAGATACAACACTCACTACCCTAATAATGCAGATGGAACAAAATATATTAAAGAAGATGAAAATTCTGCTACAGCCAATTACAGACCAGTTTGCAGAAATGAAAATAGAGATAAGGCAGCTCAGAATGCTGATAGTGCTACTGATCTTGTGCTACTGATCTTGGTATTACTGTATAAATGGATGTCAGAGAACTTCAGTAAACAAACACTTATCTTCAAGAAAGGATATTAAAACTCAAAATGGTGGCAAAAGAGAAAAAATATGAAATTTAAAGGCTTTGAAGAGCATATTACTTTAAAAGAAGAGTTTTTTTTCTTCCTTCCTGGCTTCCTCGTTGGCTGATTGGAGGATGGGGTAGCTCCAATAATAAACGAAGCTTATCGAGTGGAATCGCAAAGTCAAGCAAATGGAACTCCTATCCTAGTCCTCACAGATTTACCACAAACTGAAAGAATTAAGAGAAATAACGGAATCACTAAGAAAAGCACAAATAAACTACAACTGGATTAATCTCACCACGCTTCAAGTCAAACATCAGGAGAGAACCTACACTGCGACAGATCAAGAATCTGGAACTGTTCTCCTCAGTGAAATCAGAATTGAAACTTCCACTTGAAATTGGAATTGAAACTTTCACTTGATATGGAGAAAGCCTAGCAGAAAAGGAAAATGACTACTGCACTATCACCACATAAGAACAGTAAAATTCCAGTTCACTTGAACTGACTGCCCAAGCCCAAGCATCTAGGATTTGGTATTCATGTTGTGGGGGGAAGAAAACATCTTAGTTAAAACTTCTCTGGGGATGGGATGGGAAGGGAGGAAAGGGTATTGCATTTAGCTCCTATTGTAGATATTACTGTTCCCAGGTTTAGTTAATATACCAATAACCTGTGGGGTGTATACTCACAAAGTTAAAGAGTTCAGGATTTTTTATATGTTAAATAGATAAGAAAGAAAATCATTATGAAAGAAAATCCAATCACCACCCCCGACAGAAAAGAGGCATAATGAAAACATTAGTGGATCGTGCAAGACGGATATGTGAGCCGCGCTTTCTCAATGAGGAAATTAATCATCTAAACCACGCACTTCAGGCAAATGGCTACTCCAGAAATGAAATCCGAAGAGCAATCAAACCCAGGATGAATCAAACAACCAAGGAAAAACAGTCACCTACAGGAAAAGTGTTTTTGCCATATATCAAAGGAATTACTGATCAGATGGGAAAGCTTATGAAAAAGCATAACCTTCAAGCAGTATTCAGACCCACCCGAAAAATACAACAGATGCTACGATCAGCAAAAGACAGCAGAGACCCCCTCACCTCTGCAGGAGTATACCGTATACCCTGCAGCTGTGGACAAGTTTACATCGGGACCACAAAGCGTAGCATCCAGACAAGAATAAAAGAACATGAAAGACACTGCAGACTTGGACAACCTGAAAAATCAGCAGTGGCTGAACATAGCCTAACTCAAACAGGGCACAGTATCTTATTCCAGGACACCAAAATACTGGACAACACTTCCAACTACCTTGTCAGACTGCACAGGGAAGCCATTGAAATTCACAAGCATAAGCAAAACTTCAACAGGAAAGAAGAAACCTTAAGAATGAACAGAGCATGGGCTCCAGTTCTGAAAAACACCAGGCCAACAAAACACTCCACACCCGACAATAGCCCTGCAGAGAAGATTAGCACATCAAGCACCAATCCATATGCAAAAGAACCTCCTCAGGATACAGTGAAGCCTCCCGCCATTAGCATTCCACACCCTGGGAAACTCTTACAGAATGACTCAGTGAAGCCTCCCGCCATTAGCATTCCACACCCTGGGAAACTCTTACAGAATGACTCAGCTCAACCCCACCCCTCCTGAGTAGATACAAATGACCTACATCTTTTCCACACTGTGACACTGAGAGATCTCTGTCTTTTGGTGCTACACCTCTGAAGATGCCAGCCACAGCTGCTGGCGAAACGTCAGGAACTACAATGCCAAGACCACGGCAATACAGCCCGGAAAACCCCCAACAACCATCGTTCTCCGGCCGTGAAAGCCTTCGACAATACATTATGAGTTAATCTTCAGATAATAGTTCATTAAAGGGAGGAGGGAGGGAGGATGAGGGAATTGATAAAAGTTGATTTTATAAAGAAAAAAGAGAGGGGGAAGGGAAGAGAGGAGGGAGGGTTGGGGAAGATAGAGTAGTTCTAAGTTTAAAGGGGAGAATTAATAATAAAACTAAAAAAATCAAAATTGAAAAATCAAAAATATACATTTAGATGGTAAATAGAAAAAGGGATAGTTCTAGTTTTCATAGTTTTAGATATACATTTATTAAGAGTTATAACATAGTAGTTACTGTTATTGATATATAATTATTGCTTTGTATACCCTTATCCAGAATACAATTTTCAAAAGATTTGACATCATAATAAAACTGATAGTTTGGAATTATATTTTAATAACAGGCAAAAAGGAAGAATTGCATATCAAAAATAATGAATCATAACATAAATGTAATATCTTACAATGTACGCAGACTTAACAATCCAATTAAGAGAAAGTGTATTATGTCAAATTTGGCAAAATTAAAACCAAATATAATTCTCCTTCAAGAGAGACATTTATGTCAAATAACCAATCAATAAATCAAAGCAAGCTGGGTAGAACGATTGATTGAAAACATCAGGGCAATAAGATTTTATGAGAAATGGCAGCCCTTTATTGAATTTATCACAAAAAATGACATACAACCAGCAAACACACTCTATCAGTCAATATTAAATACCTAATCAAGAAGAGACCAATGAGAGAATACTTAAAATATGATGTCAAATCTCATGCATAACACATGTAAAATTTATAAAAAGCTATAGGTATATAATAAATTTCTGATTAGAATAAACAATAGGATATATGATACTTTTAAGCATATACCTAGTAAATATAGTTTATAAGCGACTGTATTACCAATACTGAAATTATAATACTCTGTAACAATTGTATTTCTGTAATATCTTTGAAAAAAATGATAAAACCTGTTATTTAAAAAATGACCGGTTTGCTCACTGTTTATAGCAGCACAAAATGACAAAGGTTAGGGGGAACTAGAACTCGTTTTGGGCTGTATGAGAATATGCATGACTTGTGAACGATTTCACTATACTGAACTGTTCAAGTACAAGAAAAGTAATGCTCTGAACAGGTTTGAGTTGTTCACAAAAAAACTGAAGTGCATGACAAAAAAAATGCTTCTCAGTGTACAATCAGTAAGCAGAATGTAAATCAAGCCAAAAGATGTTCAAGAATTCCTAGTGATGATGACCATGTGAATATCTTAATATATAATGGAGTAAGCGTATTTCAGACAACTCACTTTATACCCTGGTGCACCACCAGAGGGCACTGACACAGAGGGAAGCCTAGGCAAGGCACCATGTCCCTCCAGAAAACGTCCCATGATGGGAACCCCAGGCCAGGAGCAGGATGGGAGCGGGTTGCAATGGTCGCCCCTCACCTTCACCCAGCTGGTATTAGGAGTGAGGTAGGTGGCAATGTCCACCACCCAACTTAATGCAGCTGATAGTAGTAGTGGAGGAGGTGGCAATGCCCACTGCCTGCCTTCACCCAGTTGGTATTAGGAGCAGAGCAGGTGGCAATGCCCACCCCCGCCTTAACCCAGCTGGTAATGGGAGCAGAGCAGGTGGCAATACTCACCCCCTGCCTTAACCCAGCTGGAATTAAGATAAAAGCTGGTGGAAATGACCACCCTCATTAAGCCAGATGGGATCAGGTGTGGAGCAGGTGGCAATGGCCACCCCAGCCTTAATGTCACTGGTATTAGGCACAGAGCAGGTGACAATGCCTGCACCACTTTGAACCAGTTGGGATCAGGAGCGGAGCAGTTGGCAATGCCCGCCCCCTCCTTAACCCAGCTGGTATTAGGAGCAGAGCAGGTGGCAATGCCACCCCAACCTTAACCCAGCTGGTATTAGGAGCGGAGCAATTGGCAATGCCCTGCCCCTGCCTCCACTCCCCTGGTATTAGGAGCGGAGAAGGTGGCAACGCCCACCCCCATCTTAACACAGCTGGGATAGGAGTAAAGTAGATGGAAATGCCCACCCACCACCGTAATCTAGCTGGTATTAGGAGCAGAGCAGGTGGCAATGACCACCCCCCTTTGAACCAGTTGAGATCAATAGCGGAACAGATGGCAATGCCCACCCCCCATCTTAACCCAGCTGGTATTAGGAGCGGAGCAGGTGGAATTTCCCCTCCCACCTTAAAACAGGTGTTATTAGGAGCAGAGCAGGTGGCAATGCCACCCGGACCTTAACCCAGCTGGTATTAGGAGCAGAGCAGGTGGCAATGCCCTGCCCCTGCCTTCACCCAGCTAGTATTAGGAGCAGAGCAGGTGGCAATGCCCACCCCCATCTTAACACAGCTGGGATAGGAGCGAAGTAGATGGCAATGCCCACCCACCACCTTAATCTAGCTGGTACTAGGAGCAGAGCAGGTGGCAATGACCACCCCCCTTTGAACCAGTTGAGATCAATAGCGGAACAGATGGCAATGCCCACCCCCCATCTTAACCCAGCTGGCATTAGGAGTGGAGCACTTGGCAATGCCCACCCCTCCTTCACCCAGCTGGGATCAGAAACAGAGCAAGTAGCTTTGCCCAACCACTGCCTTAACCCAGCAGGTATTAGGAGCAGAGCAGGTGGCAATGCCAACCCTCCACCTTAACCCAGCTGGGATCAGAAGCAGAGCAGGTGACAATACCCACCTCCCTTCACTCAGCTGGGATCAGGAGCAGATTAGATGGCATAACATATTAGCATATACCACGACCCTTGATCCAGCCAAAATGGCCAGGAGTTGGCTGCTGCCTAACAAGGGAGTGTTCCCCCACCTGGCCAAAACAGGCCCAAAATGGCTCAAAATTGCCATTTTGGGCACATTTTGGCCTGGATCAGGCCCAAAACGGCCTGGATTGGGTCGGTGCCAGGCAGGGGAGGGATCCCCCACCAAGCAGCAACCCAATTCTGGTGGTTCTGGTCTTGATCCCGGCCAAAAAGGGCCCCAAATGGCCAAAGATGGCCATTTGGGCCCCGTTTAGGCCTGGATCACAGCCAAAACAGCCTGGACCAGATCAATGCTGGGCAGGGGAGGGTTCCCCCACCTGGCACTGACCAGATCCCAGTAGTTCTGGACCTGATCCTGGCAGAAAATGGCCCAAATGGGCGAAAGTAGCCATTTTTGACCTTTTGGGCCAGGATCGGGGCTGAAAAGGACTGGATATGCTTGGAGCCGAGCAGGGGAACCCTCCCCTGCCCAGCAATGAACCGATCTGGGCTATTTTGGCCTAGATCTGGGCCCAAAAGGGACCAAAAGTGTCAAAACGGCAGAGACCGTGTTGGTGCTGGGCAGGGGAGGCTTCCTCCACCCAGCATCAACCTGATCCGGGCCCCTATCTGGGCCGAAACAGGCCCAAAAAGGCCAAAAATGACCCTTTAGGGCCCGTTTTGGCCAGGATTGGGGCCGAAATGTCCGGGACCATGTCCATGGCAGGTGTGAGAGGCTTCCCCGCCTGGCACCGACCCGATCCAAGCTGTTTCAGCCCCAATCCAGGCCAAAATGGCCTCAAATAGCCAACAATGGCCATTTTTGGCCCATTTCAGGGCTGAAACGGCCAGGACCGCATCGGTGCTGGGGGGGAGGCTTCCCCTGCCCAGCACTGACCAGATCCGAGCTGTTTTGGCCCCAATCCTAGCCGAAGGGCCCCAAATGGCCATTCTGAACCTGTTTTGGACAGGATCGGTGCCGAAACGGCTGGGACTGTGTTGGTGCCAGGTGAGGGGGGCTCCCCTTGCCTGGCACTGACCCAATCCAGTCTGTTTTGGCCCCAATCTGGGCTGTTTTGGACACAATCCAAGCCATTTTGGGCCCATTTTGGCCCGGATAGGGGCCGAAACGGCCAGGACCACATCAGTACCAGGCGGGGGATGCTTTCCCCACTGAGCAATGACCGGATCCAGGCCAAAACGGGCCCAAAATAGCCAAAAATGGCCCCTGCCCAACACTGACCTGATCCGGGCCGTTTTGGCCCCGATTGTGACCATTTTGGCCCCAATCAAGGCCTAAACGGCCCAAAATGTTTTAAAGTCAGATGGGTGGGGCTACCTGACTTAGGGAAACTACCAGAACAGCATTCCGGTACATTCCCCCTCAAAATGAGCCTTGCCTCTGCCAGTAACTTTCAGAATGATTTACAATTGAACCATCATCTGGCTAAAAGTCTCTATGTCTTTGTTGACTATTCCTAGAAGTCACTGATAGGGAAATTGGCTCTCAATAAGTGCCAATAATCAGTACTTTAAGCAGTTCTGAATGTTTTTATTAAAAAAAAAGAGCTGCTGTAACATAGTAGTTAAATAGTTCGGCTACAACCAGTTGAAATCTCACTACTGCCATGAACTTAGTAGGTGGCCTTGGGTAAGCCACTCTTCTCAGTGCCAGCTCCTCAGCTGTATTGTGGGGATAATAACAATACTGACTTTGTTCACCACTCTAAGTAGGGCACTAATCTGTCTAGAAGAGTAGTATATAAGCGCACTGTTGTTGTTGATGATGATGATGTTATACACATGATACATTCGTGTGTTGACTGAATGTTGGAGAATGACAGCAGGGACAAGTATGCTGGCCCCATCCCCACCTCCACATGATCACCAGCCTGTGTGGAGGAAGCATCCAGATATACACAGTCTCTCCATGTCCAGCACCATTCACAAAGTAGCATTCCTAATCACAGCTCAAACACTTCCTCTGCATATTTGCACCATGCAGATCATGTAGAGGGGGGCAGGGACAATGCACTTGTGCCCATTGTACCACACTATGAATTCAGTCAGTGCACAGAGAGGTTTTGTGTAGATGGTATGCAAGTATTCAATTTAAAAACCCACTACTATTTACTTGCAATTATATTCTACTGAAATAAACAAGATTACTTCTGAACAAACTTGAGTAGAATTGAGCTAAATGTAACAAAACAACTGTAATGCGCAGAATTTTTCAGTTTTGATCAGAATATGCATAAACTCTTTAAACATCCAGTCATTAAATATGTATTCAGAACAGTATTGTTGGAAATACTAGCCCCAAGAGAGATCTTTTACGGATTTCTCTGCACTTTTGCCTTGGGTTAGCACAAAAACCTATAGTCAAACAGCGTAAGCTCACTTTCAGCCTATAATAAAGGAAAATAGTTATCATTATATGCAGAATGGACTGATTAAGGAAACTTTTTTTTCTGATTGCTATTTTTATGAAGATATGAGATCATAATACCTATAACTAACTGTACAAGGCTTTCAGTATTATCTTCTGTGCTACATACAATAATTTTCATGATTTCAAGATTAAATATGTAGAGGGTTTTGGTGCATCTGTTTGGTATTTCAAAATCTTAACAATGATATTCTTCGGTTGTTGTGGGTTTTCCGGGCTGTATTGCCGTGGTCTTGGCATTAATGCCAAGACCACGGCAATACAGCCCGGAAAACCCACAACAACCATCGTTCTCTGGCCGTGAAAGCCTTCGACAATACAATGATATTCTTCGTGTCTGCCGCTGAAATTCCCTGCTTGAATCTACCATGGATTCACAAAGATATTTATCTTATATTTATTTGTCTGTATATTATCTCAAGCCAAAAGTGATTAATGGAACCTGGAACCAAAGACTAAGCACAATATGGTATGGATCTCAGCAGCCCCTACGTTTACCTAGAAATACAACAACATGATAATTGTTGCATATATATTTTTAATACTTTTTTTATTTCATCATTTTATACTACACTGATGACATGCAACCTAGTCAGGTGGACAGTGCCAATATGGTGATGGAATACACATGGACAGATACTACCCAAAATGGCATGTGTGCACCACAAAATTAGCAACAGCCATGCTTTCAAAACAGGTGTATAAACAAGTCTTGAATTTAGCCTCTATCTAGATGACAAATAATATTTAATCATTGTGAATGCCACCTTTAGTATCTCTGTCTTCTCTGGTGAATTTCTAGCTATCTCTGGTAATTTCTAGCTATCAGATTACCCCTAATGCCAATATTTATTCCAGGCTGCTAGACTGAAGTGGTTGAAGAGTTTTCCCACTGTCTTAGATTATCAGAGATTCAATTACTTACATTTTGGTAGAGCACTATGTATTATTTTTGTAGCACATCAGCTTTATAGTGATTTTCAGTACTGAGTTTTCTTGATGATGTATAAAGTGGTTAATAAAGTGGCAGTCAGGAGATACAGAGTAATTTGCCCAAAGCATTTAGCAATAATTTGCTTGTTCTATAACCTAATAACCATTTTAGCCCCAAGGTACAATAAAACAGAAGATCTAATTCAGTAGTGTTAGAGGAAGACTAATTATATTGAGGGAGAGGCATACTCCTCTGGCTTAGTCACTGTGACCTCCCGTGGAGGTGCTGGGGAGGGAACTGAGTGTTCTCCCCTGCTGAATTATCTATGACCTTATCTGGCCTAAGAGGATGTGATGGGGGCATCCTTCATATACTTCTTGAAGCTCCCTTTGGAATGTTTCAGAGGAAAGAAGTATTCAGGTCATGAATGCTCAGATTTTTGTTTTGTTTTCATATAAGTTTCACATTCTGTTCATTTGACTTTTGATTAAACAGAGACACAGCCACAAAACGAATGAAGAAAGGCAAGTAAAACAGAGTGGAATTGGTCACAGATACCTGAGCTCTTTATGAAATGTATTTCCTCTATAGAAGGGGCCGTTAATCAGAAGGGGGGAACTACTTTTTGAATAGTCTTGGCTTTTATTGATTTTCCTGACTTTTTCTATGCCCTGATGACCCATTGTAGTAATAACATGCTTGAATACCAAATTGTTTAAAGGGATCACTGGGAGGTAGGGGCATCGTATGTGCTCATTGCAATGTGATTTTCAGATGGTGGCCTTTTCTTTCACTTCTGTTTATTTACTAATTAAAATACTGTATGTTGCTTTTCCCACAAACTACGATGGCTCAAAACAGCTTACAAAACCTGTCCCATAGTCAGCACACAACCTTTCAAAAAGCTAGATAAAGCTGGGGGGACAATAGCTACACATCTTGCCCCCCCCCCAAGAAATCCCTCCTTATTGTCAGTCTGAAAATCCTGCAGTAAAGAGACAGTTTAAAAGCTCTTTGTAACTCCTCAGGGAAGGTATTCCATAGCAGTGTAGCCCTACCAAAAACAGCAGCCCCACCCTGCGGCTAATCCAACAGCTCACAGGGAGGGTTCAAGCAAGCCGAGACCCTGGGCAGATCTGTGCACTGTAATCAAGAAGTAAGCTGCCCAATTTTGTACCAATAATTTCTGAATGGTCTTCAAGAACAGTCCCACTGCATCCCTTCTATCTATAGTTTCCACTGGCCACTTCACTCATACAAGATTTTTCTGCTCACATCCATGACTCCCTAATTTTCCTCTGGGCTATGACATCACAGCAACTCAGCAAATAGCTAAGTGATACATATCTGTAGTTTAAATGGAAGCATAAACAACATACACAGAGGAGAAATTCTGCAGGTCTGACCTTCACAGTGACAGAGAAGTTCAAGACCCACCAAATTAAACTCAGTCTAAATTCCCTTCACACTCCAACCCACCTGTCATTATATCCAGGGCTTTTTTTCAGCAGGAATGCGGTGGAACGGAGTTTCAGAACCTCTTGAAAATGGTCACATGGCTGGTGGCCCCGCCCCCTGATCTCCAGACAGAGGGGGGTTTAGATTGCCCTCCGCATCGCCGAGTGGCGCAGGCGGCAATCTCAACTCCCCTCTGTCTGGAGATCAGGGGGCGGGGCCACCAGCCATGTGACCATTTTCTCTGAGGGCAACCCACTGAGTTCCACCACCTCTTTTCCCAGAAAAAAAGCCCTGATTATATCTATATATTCCTCTTTGGCGGGAGATAACTTTTTTATTAAATTTGAGCTCCAGTTAGGACTTGGAGTATTTATTCTGCACATCTTTAACTCCGATTTTTCAAGCAACCCAGGAAACAGAAGATACTGGCCCTATGTTATAGCTTATACATATAAGAAGCTTCTTCAAATTATAGAAGATTTCCAGAGGTTTAAATGTTTTAACTGCTATGTGTTGTAGAAGATACTGCCACAGGTTCTCTATGGTAAAAGCTAATCAGAAAGAGATTGGTTGTTGTGGGTTTTCCGGGCTGTATTGCCGTGCTGTTTTTTCATTATGCCTCTTTTCTGTCGGGGGTGGTGATTGGAGTTTTTGTGTAAGTACCGATCAGTGTGAGTTGGTTTCCTGTAGACCTTGTGACCTAACTGAAAGTTTGCTTTGCGGATGACCAAGGTATCCAAGAATGGGAGTTTTCCCTCGATTTCTTTCTCCATTGTGAATTGTTTGTGTATGATACATTTATCATTTGGAGCCATGGGGAGGAAGAATTGATGGGGTTTTTGAATCATCTCAACAACATCCACCTGAACATACAATTCACATACAATGAAAACATTAGTGGATCGTGCAAGACGGATATGTGAGCCGCACTTTCTCAATGAGGAAATTAATCATCTAAACCACACACTTCAGGCAAATGGCTACTTCAGAAATGAAATCCGAAGAGCAATCAAACCCAGGATGAATCAAACAACCAAGGAAAAACAGTCTCCTACAGGAAAAGTGTTTTTGCCATATATCAAAGGAATTACTGATCAGATGGGAAAGCTTATGAAAAAGCATAACCTTCAAGCAGTATTCAGACCCACCCGAAAAATACAACAGATGCTACGATCAGCAAAAGACATTAGAGACCCCCTCACCTCTGCAGGAGTATACCGTATACCCTGCAGCTGTGGACAAGTTTACATCGGGACCACAAAGCGTAGCATCCAGACAAGAATAAAAGAACATGAAAGACACTGCAGACTTGGACAACCTGAAAAATCAGCAGTGGCTGAACATAGCCTAACGCAAACAGGGCACAGTATCCTATTCCAGGACACCAAAATACTGGACAACACTTCCAACTACTTTGTCAGACTGCACAGGGAAGCCATTGAAATTCACAAGCATAAGCAAAGCTTCAACAGGAAAGAAGAAATCTTAAGAATGAACAGAGCATGGTTTCCAGTTCTGAAAAACACCAGGCTAACAAAACATTCTATCCCCGACAATAGCCCTGCAGAGAAGATTAGCACATCAAGTACCAATCCATATGCAAAGGAACCTCCTCAGGATACAGTGAAGCCTCCCGCCATTAGCATTCCACACCCTGGGAAACTCTTACAGGATGACTCAGCTCAACCCCACCCCTCCTGAGTAGATACAAATGACCTACATCTTTTCCACACTGTGACACTGAGAGATCTCTGTCTTTTGGTGCTACACCTCTGAAGATGCCAGCCACAGCTGCTGGCGAAACGTCAGGAACTACAATGCCAAGACCACGGCAATACAGCCCGGAAAACCCACAACAACCATCGTTCTCCGGCCGTGAAAGCCTTCGACAATACACAGAAAGAGATTGTTTGCAAGGGAGAAGTGGCAAGTGAAAGTGAATTTAACCCTTCTTTACCTTCTAGTTCCCCGTTATGATTCCTCCAACTTCTTTTACCATAGGTCTGAACCCTCTTTTCAGGGAAAAATATGTGGCAGGGAGGGGACTTAGAGACAGAGAGCAACAGGACATCATTGTCATAATGTATGACTCTTCTGGTTTATGACAGAGAACTGAAATAAGAAAAGCGTTCATAGTATTGAAAAAAATTAAGATCCATAACTTTTTCCTTATTCTTTAACACAATAGGAACAGGTCAAATTACCTAGTTGCAATTCATAGGTTTTGTAAGCCTCTACCAAAAAGAAAGTGAAATCTTTCAGCATTTTCTTTATGTTTTGCTAGCAGCTATGATGGAGAATTTAAAAGTTATTATATAAAGATGAAAGGGAATTGTTTCAGGCATCCTAGCTATATAATCTCTGAGGTGACGGTTTATGTTATTGAAGTGTTTTGTGCAGAAAGATAAATTCTTGGCCATTTAATAATGAAAAAAAGGTTTTGTTGGGAGTGTGAAGCCTCTGAAGTGAACACAACCATATAACTGCAATGTTTTTAAAGAGAAGGCAGGAAACCCAGCATGGCAGATTAATGTGCCTGTCTGCTTGTGAACTCAATAGACAATGCAAAATTGTAACAGGTTTTCACAATACAATCAGCATCTTATTTTTCAGAGAATCTCCATCATAGATTAGTATCTAAAGCAGCAGAGGTTTAGACTACTTTTGATATATGCCCTGACAACTAAAGAAATGAAATCTTGGTGACTGCTGATTGATTGCCTGGCTTCCAAGGGTGCATTACTAGTCTTTGGCATATAACCATTCTGGACACTCTTATCTGTCACCAATTTATAGAAGAGATTGGGCTTATCTTTGTTGTCCATCCACTATGAGGGCTAAAGGTATTTTTCTGCCCAAGCAGTACCATGTGCTGCCTGCTGTAGGTGCAAGCTAAACCCCCAGAGCTGCTAAAAGTGCTGGAGGTTTATCTTGGATCCAGGCATGTGGGTCTGTTACCGGGAATGGGTCTCCTTATGAGTAAGGGGGAATTAGTGGCAAAGAGGAAGGTTATGCAAGAGGGGTAACAATGCCACCAGTATTTATGGGGTCCCTTCCCCAAGGATGCAAATGAGACCGGTGACCTTTGAATGAAGGAGTCTTTTTATTAAAAGGGGAAAACTCACACACACAAGAGATTGTTCATAAACGCACAAGATGGCTAGGAAAACAGGGGTGAAGGTGGAATAGATTTGAGAGATTTCAGGATGATAATTACCTACCCAAAGAGCAGGGAAGTCCACAGAGGAAGAGCTTCAAATGTCCAGCATTCTCGGCCAGGAGAGAGAGAGTCTTAGGAAAAGTGACCCCCAAGGGAGCAGTGCTAGGATCCAGGAGGCATGCACAGTTTGAATGGGGCAAGAGCCCTGGTTCTTACAGGTCAAAACATGTCCTGAGGTGGGGAGCCCTCTCAGCCATTGGAATAAAGACCACAAAGGTCAGTCTCTCAGAATTACAAAGGTTTGATTACCTTGATTACTTGCTGCTGGGGTGTGTGAAAGGAAATGCAAAGTCTCTCCTGCTGCCTCACAAAGGGGCAGTTTGGTAATGAATCTCCCTGGAGCTGAGTTGATGAATTTAGATAGGGACGGCATCTTTCCAGGAAAAAATTATAAACTTATCAGTTCTAATTGATTGCTCGTCAATCTTGCACCTTATTCCTGTACCTGCTCCAGTTCTGGCACCTTGGGAACATACTTTCCTGGAAGTCTGTTTGCTGATGCTCCTGAATGCTATGCAACTGATGAATTCCTGTGCTAGTAACCTTTATGTTTTTGTCTTATGGATTTCTGGACTTAAGAGATAAAGCTCCCATTTGGTCTCTGAAACTTGCTGAAGATAACATCTGGAACAAATTCAGGGATTTTTAGTGAATGTAGCCTAACTTAAATAGCCTGTTGCTGGTTTTTGTGCTTATCCACATACTTCTATATTCTTTTTCATTTCCCTTGGCAATTTTCTTTAATAAATTATTTTTTCTTATATTGATGTGGAGTTATTAAGAGTTGTGGCTTCAATCCAAATCCAGTTCTTTGGTCACTTGGTCACATGAAACCTGGTTAATTGATTATGGAACTCAGCCTGCTGGGTGCCTTCTTTGCAGGACTGACTTTCATTTTTTAAGTGCCTTGAGGGCTGGAGGCCCTCCAGTTGTGGGGTTAAGTCAGAGAAGCTGGTGGCATCTTATTACCGTGGTAGTGAGGCTTCACTTTCCAGTCCCTTTGGAATTTTGTCTTCTGACACCACTAAAGGTGACTGGCAGGCCCCTGGGGATCCCGGCAGGCTTGCTGGGAACCTCTACAAGGACTTTCATATCCAGATTTTTCATTTTCATCTTCTGATTAATGTCATTTTATGGCTTTCAAGCACAACATTATATCCTGGTTCACTCTTCAAATCTACTATCTATAAACTGACTAAAAGCACTTCCATCTTGTTCAGATTATGTCTAAAGTTTGTCTCCCCCATCCATTCCAACAGTGATTTCAAATAACAGTTCATTGTCTCCATTTTCCCCTTAGGAGTTGATGAAAAGAAAAGATGAGTTGGGTATCACCAGCATATTGAGGCACTGTTCTCTAAATTTCCAGATGAGTTCTCTCAGAAGTTTTGTCCAAGAGTTAAACAATATATGGGGAATAATAAGATGAGCTCCCTGAACAACTGCTCTGGGAAATTCAAACCTCTAAAAATATATGGGAATCTACGATGGGAAGTTAACACGAGTTAACACAAATTAACGCAACTTGGCAATTTCAATTAAGTTAAAACCTCATTCTAGATCTATTGGGCCCAGCTGTTTCATCAATCTGAGATAGAGTGGCCAGGTCCCTCTAGCCCCCCAGGGAGAGATGTGGGGCCTGGCTCCTACCTTTTACTTTTCCCTTTTTGCACATGCATAGCACGCACATGCTCCAGGCTTGCATGATGACAGCACTTCCAGGAAATGACATCATTGCACAGGTCACAGGCCACCCTGGGAGTGCTCCTGTGCTCCCCAGGGGGCTGAATCGGTCCTGATTCGGTCCAATTCAGCCTGATTCAAGCCCAAATTGGGCCAAATCGGGCTGCTGCATAGCGTGGCAGCACTCTCACACTGTGTAGCAACCTGATTTGGCCCAATTCAAGCCAATTTGAATTGCACCCTGCAGTGGCCCAATTCGGCCCAAATTGAGCCTGAATTTGGCCCAAATTGGACTGCTGCAGCACGCAGGAATGCTCCATGCTGACAAGGAGCATGCCGCATCAACCAGGGGCATGTCCCAGGAGGCAAGTTGCCCCCATCCAGCAAGGTAAGCGGAGGTGAGGGTAGAGGGTAGGAGTGGGCTGTCAGTTCTAGGGACAGCAGTCCATGGCAGATAGATCCCCAAGTCCCTCACACCAAGCAATCCAGTGTATTGGTTGAAAGACTTTTATTTATTTTGCTACGCCTTATGTTCTTATTTCAAACTATTCCTATTTATATTTACCAGTCCTTTTTTAAGGAGCTGAACAAGTTAATCTCAAAATTTATATGGCAAGGGGAAAAACCTATATTTAAATTGAAATCACTTCAAGAGTTTAAAGAAAATGCAGGTTTTTCACTTCCAGATTGGCAAATGTATTATAGAGCATGTTGTTTAGTTTGGATGAGAAACTGGATTATGTTAGATAACCCAAGGATGTTGGCAATTGAAGGTCATGATTAGACATGGGCACAAACAGCATTACAAACAGAAAACCCCACGAACAGCCTAATCTGCTGTTCTCGAACAAGCTGTTCGTGAGGCCCCATCCTAAATGAACTGGTGGTCATTGCAAGCCTCATTCATTGTCTTCCCATTCGTCAAGCCAGACAGTCTGGCACCTGCAATCAATCCCCTTGGCAACCGGAGGCAGGGAGGGACTGAACTCTGTCTGAACTCCTTCTGGCTTTCACCCTTCAAAGTACTTCTAGCAAAGAGTCCCATTTTTGCCACTGTTAAGAGAAAATGACAGCCAACAGGGAGACCCATGGATCATGCCTTTCCCGGAGTGCAATCTCTCTGAAACTTGGGGGGGGGGGGCGGTCTTCAGAGGACAGTGAGGACTATATCCCCTGCAAATTTGGTGGGTATTGGACATTGGGAAGGTCACTTTTGTAACCGCTCAAACTAGCTGCCAGCAGACACTGCTGTTTTTGCCAGGACAGGGCCCTTTAAACTATCAGCAGGCAGTCAGCAGGGGGGAATCCCAGACTCCTTCCTGCACAAACTTGTGGCTTGGGAGGGAATAAATGATTGAGTATTTAGAGCTGTACTTTTCTCAAGTTTCTGTTCCTATCAAGGAAGCGTGTGCTGCTTGGATGCTTTCTTGCCTCTAAGTAATTCTATGGACATATATATGGAAAGATTGGATTTCTGAATAAAAACCATTTAACTAAAAGCTTAGACTTCTTGTTGCAATGGTACAGAGACCTGTTTACCATATCCTGTTCCTATCAAGGAAGCATGTGCTGCTTGGATGCTTTCTTGCCTCTGAATCAAAAAGAGTCCAGTAGCACCTTTAAGACTAACCAATTTTATTGTAGCATAAGCTTTCGAGAATCAAGTTCTCTTCGTCAGATGCATGATACAGAGACTGGTCAAATATAGAAGAGGAGGGAGGAGAAGGGGAGGAGAGAGAAGAGGCAATTAGGGGGGGAGGGTGCAACCCAAACATTCCTTTGCTAGTATATGTAAACATCTCCTTTTGGTGTGTGGATCAGTTGGCTTCAAAGGAGTTTGCCCTGTTAGTTTGTAGCAGCCAAACAGCTAGATTTTGCTACCACAGACTGACACGGCTAACTCCTCTGCATTCTTGCCTCTGAGTAATTCTATGGCCATATATATGGAAAGATTGGATTTCTGAATAAAAACCATTTAACCAAGAGCTTAGACTTCTTGTTGCAATGGCACAGAGAGCTGTTTACCATATCCTGTCATCCATAGCCTGACACATAGTAATGAACAAGCAGCCATCTTGCTCATCATTATTCTAATGTTTTACTCAGTTTTGATACCACCCTGTAATGATTTGCTGTTTGTTTTAAAACCTTTAACCTTTGCCTTTGACCTTTAGTTCCTCTCTTCCATAAGTTATCTTAAACTTATACCTCAGGAAGGCCCTGGACCTAATAAACACTCCTCATATTTCCACTCGCACCTCTCTAAGATATACAAAGGATGACTGAAAAACGTTCTCTCTGCACTGACTAAAAACTGCAGTTCACTCTGCCCCCTAGGGTACACCTACACTCCAATCAGATTATGCTTCATTCACTCATCCAGCCCTCCTTTCCTCAGAGGCCTGCATTTAAATTCACAGCAACAATTTTTTAAAAACTCACATTAGGCAGCAGAAATAAAATACTCAAACTTCTTTATATGCAGATTATTACAATTACCAATAAAATCACTTGGGACTCTCTAATTAAGCTACTGAGATATCCGAGTTTTCCTGAAAATGCAGTTTCAAAACCACTTCTCTGTCTCATAATTCTAGTGTTTAGAGTGTCACAGTAGCATCTGGGAGACCCAGGTTCAAATCCTTACTCTGCCATGTAAGCATGCTAGGTAATTTTGGCTTAGGCCAGTCACACACTCTTGGCCTAACCTACCTCACAGGATTGTTGAGAGAGGAAAATAGAGGAAAGAGGGATATAAGCCACTTTGGGTCCTTGTTGGGAGAAAAGTGAGGTATAAATGCAGTAAATAAAATAAATACATTTGTTTGTTTGTGTGTTTGTTTTTTTGTTTGTTTGTTTGTTGCTTTCTCTCCTTAGACTCCAGGCAACTTATAATAAGGGCAAAAAATCATAGATCCATTAACAGGGTGCCATGATCTGGATGACCCAATCTCATCATATCTTGTATCCACTTAGATCATAAATGTCACTCATGAAGTCATTCAGACATGTCACATAATGGTTAAGTCAATTTATTGGCATCACACAATAGGTTCCAAACAAACTGCCACTCTCAGACTCCAAGAAGGCCAACAACTAACTCACAGGAAAACATTAAAGCTCTAAATACCTTTCAGCTATGCTAGAAAACTGCATCAATTAACGAGACATTACAGCACATCTTGAAAGTTAAGCAAGGTCAGCCCTGGCTAGTACTTGGATGGGAGACCAAGGAAATCCAGGATTGCTATGCAGAAGCAGGCAATGACAAACTACCTCTGTTTGTCTCTTGCCTTGAAAATCCCATGGAGTTGCCATAAGTCATCTGTGACTTGATGATACTTTCCACCACCCACAGTGGGAATGAATTTTAAAATATTGAGGTATTTCACTCTCTGAAGGATTTCTATACATAAGGATTTTCACGGATGTGATCAATACAAGGTCTTTCATAAAATCTTTTATATAATGTATCTTTTATACAATGCAAATCTTTTATATAATGGAGACTGTTTCCTTTTGAATTAGTGGGCTTGAAGAACCCTTAGAGATATCAAACTGATGTCTAGCTATGGCTACAAGTGAGGCCACAGAATTAATATAGTGGATGCAAGTGATTACTTCTTCACACTATACCTAGTTAACTTGCAGAACTCACTGCCAAAGTATATATCTTGGGTTTGAAGAGGGGATTGGAAAGTGTTGTGAAGAATAAGTCCATCAATGGCTATTAGCCACTGGTGGGTAAATAAAACCTCCCAGTCTGGAGGCACTATACCTCTGAATACCAGTTAGTAGGGACCAATAACAGGGGAAATCTTTAGCCTCTACATCCTCCTTGTATGTATCCTGTTCATCTTACAGTGTAATCCTAAACAGAGTTACTCCAGTCTAAGCCCATAAGCCCACCAACCAGTGGGCTTAGACTGGAGTAACTCTGCTTAAGATTACACTGTAAGATGAACAGGATACCAGATCAGATGGACAAATAGGTACACAATATGATTAGCTGTACATTACAGAATATGTATGTTAATAGAGCAAACTGGCATGATGCAAGTCACTGAAAAGTCTCTGGTGTCATGCTTGAGAATTCAAGCTCTAGAGTCTTGTCTCCATCTATTTTCAGAATGCCCACACATTAAAAAGACTAATTTATTCTAGGAAAGACACTGAATCCAGTTCCTCTTGTTGACAGATGATCATCTGGGCTATCAGTGAAGTCCTTGAACAAAACTGGATTTGGCACATAAAGATGTGAACAGTAGAGTGCAGCAACCAAGATGATCCAAGTCCTTTGAGGAAAGGCTGAGGGACCTGGGAATGTTCTGTTTGGAGAAGAAGAGGTTGAAAGGAGATGTGATTGCTCTCTTTAAGTATTTAAAAGGCAGTTACTTAGAGGCGGGAAGGGAGCTGTTCCTGTTAGCAACAGAGGGTATGACTCAAAACAATGGATTTAAATTCAGGAGGGAAGGTATCAGTTGGACATTAAGAAAAGCTTCTTCATGTTAAGAGTAATTCAGCAGTGAAATCAGCTGCCTAGAGATGTGGTAGGTTCCCCTTCATTGGTAATCTTCAAGATCAGGCTGGAAGAATACTTGTTGGAGATGCTTTATGCTGTTCCTGCATTGGGCAGGGGGTTGGACTAGATAGTCAGTAAGATCCTTTCCAGCTCCATGATTCTATGATTCTATGAGTGGGAATGATGCACGGCCAAGATGAAAGTTGTATAATCAAAGGGGGAAAGGGGTCTAGTGAAGATTATAGGTGTACTAACCAAATTTCATGCCTAAATGAAATAACACAATCAAAATAGGCTATCAGGATGATGGCTATCAAAGAAGATCAGAATGCAGGTGTCTTTAGAATTTGGTGGGGTTGGACATATCCAGGACAGCCTACAATCAGCTAAGCATATAGTCTATGTTCATTAAAAAGTGAAACAGAAAATCCACAATATTGGTGATAAATATGGGAAGCAATATTGTTAGCAGTCAGACTTGCCCTCACAATATTAAGAAGGCTTAGGAATATGACTATGTAATAAGCCCCTTCTTTGAATGTGTTTTAAACACAAAATACCGCCCAAGCAGGCAGAAATATAGAAGCCAGGTCCTGGACGGAAGATGGAGAGGCCAGCTCTTGGCCCCCCACACCTCAGAGTCGTGCATAGATTCTAAGACAAAGGATCCTCCTAGAGTTCCTGACTTAATAACCGTAACAAACTTTGCCAATTTTCCCCTATCCACTCCCCTATTCACAGGTGACTCAGGGAGCTGATAGCCTTACCCGCCCATACTTCACAGATTGTAAATCATCATTGATAACTTTAGTTCCGCCCAGGAAGACATTATCAAACCTTCCTAGTTCTTTATCCCACTCCAGAAACAGTTTGCCAGTTCATTGTCTTGCTGCAGAGACAGTCTGCCAGTTCATGGTCTTGCCCTGGGGATGGTTTCCCAATACTTGGTCTCATCCCAGGAACAACCATTAAATCTTTGTTTTGGAGAAGAAGATGCAATCTTGCCCCTGGGTATGTTCCATACCTGTGTGCATGCTCTTGGACCCAGCATCCATTTGAGTGATTCTGCATTGACATGCTGGTCACTCAATGCTCTCTCTCCCAAATGCCCTCTTCTGGATGGTAACTATCATCCAAATCCCCAAAACACAATCCAGTTTTCACTACTGCTTTCTAGTTATCTCTGGGTGTGTGCTGTGTGTTTTTTTGCAATAAAACTCCCTTTTGATTGAAACCTATGTCTGGTTATTAAAAGAGTTCTCTAGCCAGAACAATTCTTGTATACTCAGGTGGAGATCCTGAAGTTACCCTCTCTCACTGCCTCTCCTTGCATGCTAATTCTCCCAACTTACAAGGAGACCTCATAGGGTAGCACTATGACAACAGGAAGATGGATTTTGGCAACAGTTGTTCAACACTCAGTCTAGCCAGTGGAAGCATTAATGTGACTTCCATTACCTTTCTTCTAAAAGTGCACCACTTGGCACTAGAGGTGGCCATGGTCTGGAAAACAGACCTAAATTTTGCATGGTCCAGCCTGGTTCGTGGTTCATGAACACACAGTTCATGGGACTCACCTTTTTGACGAACTTTGGCCCGGTCCATTGGTCTGTGGTTCGTGAGTCCAGACATCCTGGCACTGATCTATCAATTCCTTAGGCAATGGTGGGGATGTCTGCAGACCTTTTGCAGCCCTGAAAAATTTAATAGGCAGCTGTTTCTTACAGATGTAGACATGTACATGTAGGATGTGTGTTCACTATAATGTGTGAACTGGATTTTACTATACGTGCATTCACTGTAACTTGAGAACAGGGCTACCCACCAAATCATGTGAAATAGTATAGACTCTCAGCATACATGACAGAATATATAATATTGTATAACATAAGTAATCTTCAAAGTAATCTTAACACATCTTACCAGGCATTTCCTAAAGTTGCATTAATCTCTAATTCTGTTTCTAAATTTATATTAATGACATCAAACCATATGAGATGGATTCTGCAGAGAGCTTGTAGTGTGCAGACATTATTGCCACCTAGTTCTAGGTAGAAATCCACTTTAGGTTTAGGGGATATTACAGAACCAGGAATTCTTGGCTGTCTTAGGTGAGGCTATTATTTGAATGTCTCTGTTTTTTCTCTGTTTTTTTTTTTTTTTGTAAAAATACATTCTGTGTTTGGAATTTATTAAAAGTTTATTACAGAAATCAAATTTAAAGACATCTATATCTATATCTATATCTATATCTATATCTATATCTATATCTATATCTATATCTATATCTATATCTACTTAGAACTCATAATTATATAGACTATGATATAGATATAGATTCTCAGATTCTCAGAACTCATAGTCATAATCAAATTTACAGAACTAATACGTCTTATTCCTATATTCCTTTCCCAATTTTATCTGTTGTAAGCAAAGTAATTTCCTCATTTCTCTTCAAATTCTTTAATTGGTCTTCTGTTTATAAGTCATCAATTTTGGCATTGCCACATATTCTGACATTTTATCTTTCCAGATTTCTTTAGTTGGGCATTCTTCTTCTTTCCATTTGCTTGCCATTACTACTCTTGCCGCCATCAGCAGATACTGAAGTACTTCATGTAGTGTTCTGTCAACATTATCTGGTATTATTCCTAGCAGTGTAGTCTCAGGTTTTACAGCAAAATCAATTTTTAAAATCTTCTGAATTTCAGTATGTATATCTTTCCAAATTTTTTTAGGTTTTTTGCATGTCTACCACATATGAAAAAAGGAACTATCTGCTTCCTTACATTTCCAACACATCCCTATATACTTCATATCCATTTTTTCAATATCTTTTGGGGTGATATACCATTTAAAAAATCTTAATTTTCTCTCAGCGTATGGCTTGCTGTGAATTTTATGCTGTCAATCCATTAATTTTCCTAATATTGGAATGTTATTTCTTCACCCAGATTTTACATCCATTTTAGCATACAAGTTTTAACTTGTTCTGTTTCTGTATTATACTGGACTAAAAGTTTATAGATTTGGCCTAAGATGTGATTCTTCCTCTGAGTGATTATCTTCTCAAAATCAGTCAGATCCCTCAATTGGCCTCTGCAAAATCCTTAAAAGCTTCCTTTAATCTGGAGACCTCCTGAAGATATTTCAGCCATTGTATTTTCTTACCTTCGTCACTAATTTCTTGCCATGATTTTATCTTCCCTTGAGGGTTTATCATATCTTGATAAATTATAAAGTCATTGGTTTTTCTCAGATTCTTATCCCAAACTTGTATCAAACTGTCTCTTATCACATTGCTTTTATGTTGTACCTTTGTTCTTCTCTTCAACCAGAGATAATTATGCAGCCCTTCAGTCAAATCAGCTGCTTCTAATCTTATTAATCTATCTTTTGGGGTTTTAATCCAATCTCTAATCCAAACCAGTCCAGCTGCTTGATAGTATAACTTCATATTTGATACCACCAGGCCTCCTCTTCATTTTTCATCTTGTAGTACCTTAAACCTTATTCTTGTTTTTTTGCCATTCCAAATGAATTGATTTATCTGTCTTTGCCAACTTTTCAGTATCTTATCTTGTTTGCTGATCGGTAACATTTGAAATGGAAAATTAATTTTCAGTAAAATATTCATTTTGATTGTAGAAATTCTTCCTATCCAGGACAGTTTTAATTTAGACCATCTTCTGGTATCTTTTTGAATTCGTCTCCAAAGTGCTTCATAGTTATCTTTAAACAGTGTTTCCTTTTGTCCTGTCAAATTTATGTCCAAATAGTTCACTGAATTTGCTGCTATTTAACATCCCAATATTTCCTCAATTCTTTCTTCTTCTTGCCTTCTATCAGTCCAGTCTGGTTCCATCTACACTGGCTCCCAATTTAGTTCCTGGTTCAATTCACAGTGCTGGTATTTTTAAAACCCTATACAGGGACCAGCATACCTTAAGGACCACTGTAATGTTTTGCTTGTAAATGTGATTGGAGGGACGGGGTCCTCTGTACGACCATCCATCATCCTGCTGACCCTTTCCCCAAGGGCTCCTCGCAGTCCTCAGACACAGAAGGGTAAGGCAGGTTCTTGCCACCTGGGTCCACACTGCCTCCCTAGGGGGATCACTGCCTCTGCATGTTCTCTCTTTCTTGGCTGTCTCCCCCATTCTTCTCTTCAGCCACATTTGGAGCCCTCCTTTTATCCCCTCCCTCACCACCAGCCATACCCCCTTCACCATTCTGAGAATGGGGGTTAATCCAACAGCCAGTGGCTGAAGCATGGCCTGTGAAAAGCCTTGCCTGGAGTGCTGCCTGCCTCAGTGGGGCGGTCTGCTGCTTGGTCAAAGGGCAGCGGTGGGCTGTTTGTCAGCCCAAGCAGTGGCCTAGACCTCCCCATCCATGGCATGAAGCTTGGTAGTTGCTCAGTCCCCTCTTCCTAGCTACCCAGGATCTTCGAGGTCTAGCTGTGAGGTGGCCACATGCCTGGGCCATGTAGAGGCCACCTGAGAGGACCATTGACCCAACTCCAGACAGAGGCAGATGGTGCAAATAGTGGCCATGGCAGGCTGTTGGGTGCAGCCAGAGCCGGCAGCTGTGAGGGCGGCAGGTAAGCCTCGGCCTGCTTGGGAGTTTGGGAGGAGGGTTTCAGTAGCCCAGGCATGACAGTCATGGAATCCAGGAAGTGGGTGGCTGCAGCTCTCAGAGAGTAATGTGTTTAATTTGGATTTTCTTTCTGTTTGTTAATGTATGGTTTTTAAATATTTGTTACTGTGGATTTAAATGCAGACCTCTGAGGAAAGAAGGAGAGGAGCTGGATGGGTGAATGGCGTCTGCTGTAATTGGATGATAGCTGTACCCTAAGCGCAGAGTGAACTGCAGTTTTTACTCAGACATCTTCTATATATCTCAGAGAAAAGTTATTCTAATTAAATCAGGCTAAGTGTGTGGAAAGCCTGAAAATGGTTTTATTCTAGCTAAGCCAGGCAAACTGCGCGGAAGCCTGAGAGCCTAAAGCCTGAGCGCCTAAAGCTAAGTCTGCACAGGTCTATTTCGTCAGTTCAGTTCCCATACAGCAGCATTTGGGGAGGGGGTGTGACCATCTGCACCATTTGCCGCCATGAGTAGTCACTCCATCTGCACCATTTGCTGCCATGAGTAGTCACTCCAGCCACAATGTGGCTTTTCCCCAGTTTTCCTAAATGTACCTATACCACAACTTTTTTAAAAAATCTGTTTTACGGTACGCTGTTTCCCTGTGCATACTCTTTATTACATTTTTGATGTTCCACCCTCTCTCCCCCTCTGCCTCCTACTAGCCCACTGCATTGTGATTGACTACTCTCATCTGGCCAGCCACTTCCTCCTCCCTCCTTTCCATTCTTCCCCCTCCCCTCTCCTTTTTTTAAAAAAAAAATTAAGTCTGGCGCAAGATCGATGAATTGCTGTTTTGAAAGCAGTCAGGGGGAAGTTCATTTTTTCTTTGGCACTGGTGGGGATATTGTATAGGGAGGCTAAATATTTGGGTATCAGAATTTTAAATTTGCCAGTGATTAATCACTGCTCCAATTAGAGGTGCAAATGGCCACATACAAACCAATTCCATGTCTTTTGGCTTGACTTCAGGGAAAGGGAGGAGTTATGTCCCCAATATAGAAGGGGTTTAAGTCAGACAAGCTGTGTTTGTGCCTGGGGCAGTCTGTATATCTCTGAGAGAGAGCTTATTTTATCTAGGTCAGGCAAGCTGTGTGGAAAGGCTTGAGTGAATGTATATCTGTGTGGATGAGATGAGAGTTTACTCTGTTAGTGAAGAGATCTGTGTGGAAAATGAGTTTTTTGTGACTGAGCCTGTGAATATACCTTTAAGAAGATATAATTATTTTTGAAACCACCAAGCTTAAGAAGTATTCTGAAACCAATACATTTATCAAAACTCTGCAATCATCACACTTATGTACTTATAAGTAAATCCTACTTTGTTTAAGAAAAAAACAAAGATCCTTTTTTTACCTTACAGCTACCCTCACAAGCTGACTGTTCTGTCAAACCATCCATAACAAAGCTTCCACTGGGCCAAATTATTTAGATGTGGGCTGCTGCCACAGCAGAATCAAGCAGCTCAGAGGAAGAGGGCAGCAGCAGGAATAGAGACAGCCACCAGCCACCAGCCACCTTTTAAATTCTGCAGCTCAACAAGGCTTCCCTTGCGTGGGATTCTCTGGTTTGAGATTAGTATTCTCAGGTTCAGCTTTGTTTCCTTTGCTGAAATTTGATTCTGTTAGAGTTTGTCAGTTAAGCTTTCAAGGGAGTTTTAATGTCACACAGAGAATCCTAAACATGGGGGGGGGGGGGGTTGACAACAAGCTGCAGAGTTTCAAAGCCTTGGAAATGTTTCCCCATAGGAAACAACGGACTATGGCTCAGGGCAGCTTGTTCAGGGGCCCATAGAATCCTTCTGAAATTTGGGGGAGGGGTCTGTAGTAGATGGTCAAGAGTAGGTTCCCTGCAAATTTGGTAGTGTTTGCTTTAAAAATGGTCCCACAGCCACCTGGACATTTTTCCCCTTAAGGCAGGGGTGGGCAAATTGCAGCCCGCGGGCCACATGCGGCCCGCTACAGAGTTTTTTGTGGCCCACCAAGACAGTCAGAAAAATCCACTTTGAACCGAGATTTCCTTCCCATGCGCAATATGAAATCAGCACAATAAATAAATTGAATAAAACTACCACTATTTTATTTAATTTATATTTATTGATTTTTATGATACAATTTATACCTTTTCTGAAATGCAAAGTTAACTAATGAATGCAATCATTTTAAAAGGTGCGGCCCTCTGCTAACCTCCGCTCCCACAAAGTGGCCCCCGAGCCAAAACAATTGCCCACCCCTGCCTTAAGGAATAATGGTGGAATAAATACAGGATTCTCTAATGTGGATTAGAGAATGTGACCCAGATTTCAGGGATATCATTTGGAGAGGGGGGGGGGGTAATCCCTGGAACCTAGATCCAGATCACCCAGATTTTTTTTGTGTGCACACCCCTAATCCTCACAACCACCTTCTCCCATATGAACTGACTTGTATACTCCAATCATATTATGAGACCTTGCTTTGGGTGCCCCTGCCATCTGAGACTAGATGGGTAGCAACCAAAGAAAGGGCTTTCTGGGTCAAAACTTTGGAATTCCCTTCCCAGGGAGATTTTCCTGTCTCCCTCTGTCACTGTCTTCCAAAAGATTTTTTGTTTCATTTGGGATACTCCTAATAAACTCTTATTGGCCTCTTCCCTGGTTTGTGTGCATATGTGTGTGTGCTTATTTATATGTTTTTGCACATGTCTGTGTGTGTACATTAAAATAACATTTCAAATGTGTATGTATGTGCATATATATATATACACACACAAACATCTGAAATGTTATTTTAATGTTTTTAATGTTTTTAATATTTGTTGTTCTCAGCCTTGGCAACCCTATTTTGGGCAGAAAAGCAACATATAAATGTTTTAAATAAATTAATTAATTTGTAAGGCTGATTGCTGTATAATTATAAATATGTTTTTATTTTAATGATGTTAAATGTTTTATGGAGATGGAATTTTACTGTATTTTAATGGGTTGTGATCCACCCTGAGCCCGCTTGTGGGGAGGGCGGAATAGAAATGTGAAATAAATAAATAAAATACCTTAAGGACCACCTTCCCCCATCCGAACTTTCTCATCCACCCTGGTCATTTTCAGAGGCCTTATTTCTGGGGATCCTGCTATTTGAAAGCTAGATGGGTAGCAACCTGAGAAATGGCCTTCTCAGGGCCAGGCTACAAGTGACAAATGACACAGGTTGGACACTTGTCAGCTTCCCTCAAGTTTTGATGGGAAATGTAGGCATCCTGGTTTTACAGCTTGGCTCTCCGACTGCTGTCCAATGAACTTTTCAACTGTCACTTGTCCAACATTCCACCAAGCTGCCTACATTTCCCATCAAAACTTGAGGGAAGCTGACAAGTGTCCAACCTGTGTCATTCGTCACTTGTAGCCTGGCCGTCAGTCATGGTGCCAAAACTTTGGAATTCCTTCCTCAGGGAGATTCATCTGATTGCTGGTGAAGACTTTTGTATATGGTTTGGCATACCCCCAATGACTGTTACGGGCCCTCCTTCCTGGTTTTGGTATTATGTGTTTATTGGATTATTTTATAAGTACATTATTTACAATGTTTTTAGTGTTGAATTTTTTTGATATTTGTTGCCTTAGGGATCCTATTTGACAAGAAAGGTAGTATAAAATGTTTTAAATATAAATAAATAAACCCAGTCTGCTATGAAGCTCACTGAGTGACCTTAAGCCAGTCGCTCTTTGTGTCAAACAGGGTGGTTTTGAGGATAAAATAGAGGAAGGACCATGTGAACTGCCCTAAGTATGTCAGAGGAAGAATGAGTTAAAAAGTAATAGACAGATTTTTCAACTGGATTTCCCATCCAAATTAATCATAAAGTTCTAAAGAACTTCCAGCTCTTCTCAAGAATAAACATCAGAAGTTAATTTAAAATGCATAATACAGATGTTAACAATTGGAGCCTAAAACATAGATGTCTCTTAACAATAGCAAGAAGAGTAATTATATTAGCTTGTAGCAAGAAAAGAACGTTATTAAATTCTCATTTCCATTAGTAACTTCTTGCCTTGTTTACAGAGTTTCTCTCTAGTGTACCTAAATCCATGGGAGTTTTGCTTGATCACTCAGAATCTGGAATCAAACAATGCACATTAATAAGTCTTAATTGCTGTGCATAGTATCTTGAACGGGCAATTCACCCACAGGAGTAGAGTTCTCAGACCACTATTCTCCAGGGAGTGGGGGGAGAGGGAAATTGTTGCTTTGAAGCTTTGAATGGATACTGATAGGAGAAGTAATAGCCTTTAGCTGGGGTTATCTGGAAATATGGGTGCAGTCTTTGTGTGAACATTGCTCTCTGGAGATCTGTTGCCTGCTGCAGGCGTCCTTTTTTACCACCATGTATGTTCTGCTTATATACTTTTAAATAAAGCAAATATTATGAAGACAGTGCTTCTTCATTCAAAGTGCAATAAAACTGCAGCCCTTCATCAATAAGCTTAGAAGGCTGTGACTGCTTATAATTACATGGTAAGCCATACAGCACTGCACTTGAAATACCTAATCAAGGGGTCCCAAACCTTTTTAAGCCTGGAGGCACCTTTGGAATTCTGACATAAGAAGATAGGTGCAACTACAAAATGAAAAACTTAGAAGGTGCAGCCAACCACAAAATGGCCATCACAAGAGATGGAGCCACACACAATGGAAGCCTAGTCACAAGGGACAAAAGGAGTAATTTTTTTTAATAAAATACACCAAGAAAGAGGAGTGAAAGAGAATAAAACTGGTGGTAGCTGCCACTGAAACAACATTATTTTAATTTACACAACCAATCAGATGTCCGATGGCCAATTAGAAGCCCTGCTGGGCAGCAGCCCCACCTAGCCCCACTCACTTTCTAAAAACACTTGGCAGGCACCAGGAAAGGTGTCAGTGAGCACCATGGTGCCCATGAGTGACATGTTGGGGGCCCTGATCTAACCATTCAAAAGCAGAGAACTCTAAACAGTATTATTTATTTATTTTAAATATTTATTATTCACCAGTCTTCCAAAAGTGCTCAAGGCAGCTTACAAAATAAATTCAAAAATAACAGTTAAAAACAGAGTTAAAAGCAGAGTTAACATACATTTACAATGCTGTCCTAAATAAAACAGTCTTCAGGTGCCTCTTGAAACTAGAGAATGAACAGACCAGGTACATTTCCCTAAGGAGATTGTTCTACAGCTGTGGAACTTCCTCCAAAAAGGCCCTATCCTGTGTACCCACCAACCGAAATTCTTTGGTTGGTAGGACAATCAAGAGGGCCTCTCCCTGTGATCTTATCTCCCAGGTAGTAACATATGAGAAAAGAGAGTCCTTCAGTTGCCCTGGTCCCAAGTCATGTAGGGCTTTAAAGGACAGAACGAGCACCTTTAACTGGGCTTGTGAGTTGATCAGCAGCCAGTGTAGTTGCTGTAATATCGTTGTCACATGTTCCCAATAGCTGGCCCTGACCAGCTGTCTAACCCCCAGCATTCTGCACTAGCTGCAGCTTCCAAACTCTCTTCAGGGGTTCCCCAAGTACAGTGCATTTCAATAGCCCAATTGCAATGTAACTAAGGCATGGATCACTGTAACTAGATCTGACTGAACCAGGAATGGACGCAGCTAATGCAACAGCCAAAGCTGGGCAAATGCACTCTGAGCCACCACAGCCACCTGGCTTTCTAAGGTGACTGCTGTATCATGCAGTTCTCTTAAGCTGCAAAACTGGCTTTTCAGTGGAAGTGTAACCCCATCCAAGACAGAGGAGATATCATACTGCTGTTCAGCCTTTCTACTAACCCACAGAACCTCTCTCTTGTCAGGATTTAGTTTCAGCTTGTTCATCCTCATACAGCCCTTTACTGACTCCAACCACCAGTTCAGAACATCAACAGCATTTTTGGAATTAGATGGAAAAGAAAGGCAGAGCTGGGTATCATCCGCCTATTGCTGACACCGCAGCCCAGACCTCCTGATGACCAATTCTAGAGGCTTCATGTAAATATTAAATAACATGGGGGATAAAATCAAGCCCTGTGGAACTCCACAGATCAATGGCCATGGGGTAAAGTAGGAGTCCCACAGTACCACCTTCTGAGACCAATCACCCAGATAGAACTTGAACCCCTGTAACATGGTGCTCCTTGGTTCCAGAGTCAAGACATGACTCCAAAGGATATCATGGTCAATGTTATAGAAGGCTGCTGGACTAGCAGGTCACACTCCCTCTATCTAGTTCTTGGTAGAGGTCATGATCCAAGGTGACCAGTGCAGTCTCTGTTCCAAATCCTGATCTGAAGCCAGATTGAAATAGATCCAGAAAATCAGTCTCTTCCAAGAACTTCTTGAGCTGAGAAGTGACCACTCACTCTAACACCTTGCTCAGAAATGGAAGATTGTAGAGTGCCAGAAGTTCTCCAATATGGGGGTTTTTTTCAACGCAGGTCAAATGACTGCATCCTTGAGCATGGGTGGTACAATTCTTAAGGAAGAATTTATCACTCCCCTTATTCAGTTGGCCAGTATCCCTCTGGCAGCCTTTAACAGCCAGGAAGAGCAAGGGTCGAGAACACAGGTAGTTGGTCTCACCTTTGCAAGGATCTTGTCTACATCCTTGGGTTCCACAAGTTGAAATGTATCCATATAAATTGGATAAGAAGTTGCCAGAGGTACATAATCTGACCATGTATCCAGGCCATCATCTACCTCAGAGCATATCTTGGTGATTTTGTCTGCAAAGTAAGTAGCAAATTGATCATAGAGAGCCATTGTGTGGTCAGAGTCCAATTCTGTGGGGCCATGATATAAAAGCCTTCAAACTACACAAAACAACTTATCTGGACAATTAACTGCTGTCATAAATTTATTTATTATTTTATTTAATTCCATTTATATTCTGCCCTCAGGCAGGCTTACAGCAGGTTACACAATAATAGATATAGAGTTAAAACACTTTAAAAATAAATCATAAGTCACATAAAAACCAGCAATTAAAAGGCATTAACTATGAGGTCTCACTATGGCATAAAGGTGGAAAAGAAACATTGTCTTTCTGCTGCCTTCACCACCACAGAATAAGCTCTAATATGGACTCTGTATTGTAAGTGGTCATACTTCCCCTCATGATATTAAGGCTTATGAATATGGCAATATCATAAGCCCCTCTGCTCATGTGTTTAAAACACAGACAAGCTGCCTGGCTAGGCAGAAGATGGAAAAGCACTGGAATGTAAGAAGTGAAGTAAGGCTAACTTAGCCCCACACCCTGGAGTTTGTGCATAACTATAGAACAATGGAGGTCTCCAGAAGCAGTTGAATGATTCCATTCACACACCCTGCCAATTCTATCCTTTACCCACTCTCCTATTATAGCCTTGCCCATCCAGCCATCATGAGTCATCAAATAATCTTTTTACACCTATAATTCCTCCCAGGAAGACCTAATCAAAACTTCCTAGTTCATTGTCCCACCCTGGAGACAGTTTCCCAGTCCTTTGTCCCACCCCGGGAAGAACCATTGTTTTAGGACAGACTCTCAGTTCTGCCTCAGGGCATGTTTCACAGTATATATTACTGCCCTGCCATGTGCTCAGTGTGTGTGTGTTCTGGACCTTCCACACATCCTCAGATGGCATGTCTGAGCCCTTCTCTCTCTTGCTATGAAGTACTGGTCACTGAAGCTGCTCTCTCTCGGATACCCCCAATCTTCTGGACCTGGTAACTATAAAGCCAACTCTGCAACTCTCTCCAACTTTCCTCCCTGTTTTTTCTAGTTAGCTCTGTGTGTGTGCTGTGTGTTTTGTGTGCAATTGATCTGTAATATTTTAAATAAAACCCTTTTTGATTGGATATCTGCCTGCTTATTGGAAGGGTTCTCTAGAGGAAGGGATCCTTGTAGACATTGGTGCACAAGATCCCATAATTACCGCCTCTTGCATAGCCATCTTCCTTGCTGCTAATTCCCCCCACAATTCTCTTATTGCAAGGAGACCAATTCATGGTAACAGTACTGTAGGCTCTATGCAACTTCCACCTATCTTTTCACCAATAACAATCCATGAAAGTAGTGAGTTGCATTGGCTACAAAATCCAATGTAACAATGGCTGAGGCCAATGCATTGTTTGCAATTTTTTGTAAAAAAACCTGGTATTTTTAATCGTTCATTTTAATTTAGATATAAATTAGTTTTCTTTACTGATCGTCCAGGGAGCATGACATTTCCAAGAGCATTATAAGTGTTCATGAGGAAATATTTCTTCCAACAGAATAATTTTATATAAATGCTAATTACCACTGTCACATTTGCTTATTTTTATTCATTTAGTACATTTTTATCCCACCCTTTCTCCATTTACCCTCATAACAATCCTTGGATGCAGCTTAGGCTGAGAGTGTGTCTGGCCCAAGATACTCAGTGACCTTCATCACAGAGCAGAGATTTTAACATGGGCCTTCCAGATTCTAGTCTGATATTCTAACTATATGATTTCAAAATCTTCCTACTGGATATTTCCTAACAGAAAGTTGTACATATGTGTAAAAGAAGTGTTATTAGGCTTCCGCCCTAGCCAAAAGCCCTTGTGGAACATTTAACGTACTGCATAGGGTCTGGAGTAGAGAGCATTCACATAGTACAGATGGCAATGTTCAGTTTTTTCATCCCATCACTTTTGACTGATGGTATCCTTTTCCTTAGTTAAACTTTAGAATTCTTTATCAGAATCAGATTTTGAAACTGAAGGCACTCAATGAAGCTGACTGTTTGCTTGTGGGGTTCCAAAGGGTGCAATCTTATCTCCCATGTTATTTAACCTCTACGTAAAACCTTTAGGAGAACTCATTCATAGCTATGCAGTGGGATGTCATCAATATGCAGATGATACCCAATTCTATTCTATATCCACAGGATGCAGTAGAAATCTTAAATTGCTGCCTGACAACCATGGTGAAATGACTGAAAAATAACACATAGAAATTAAACCCAGACAAGATGCAAGTGATGCTTGTTGGGAAGGCAGAGATCTTGAAAGACATTGTACTCCCCACTTTCTATGGAGTTCATCTGACCCTTGCAGACTCAGTTAAGAACCTAGGGGTTATACTGGATCTGGCACTACTACTAGAAAAACAAGTTAAGGCAGCTGCAAAAAATGCTTACTACAATCTCACTCCAGCCTGGAAGGTGGTTCTTACCTTGACATGGCTGAACTGGCCACCTGGATCCATGCTATGGTAAAATCAAAACTTGACTATTGTAATGCACTATACATTGGTCTCCCATCTAAATTAACCAGGGCTTTTTTTTCAGGGGGAACGGAGTTCCAGAATCTCTTGAAAATGGTCACATGGCTGGTGGTCCCGCCCCCTGATCTCCAGACAGAGGGCACTTTAGACTGCCCTCCGCACCGCTGAGCAGTGTGGAGGGCAATCTAAACTCCCCTCTGTCTGGAGATCAGAGGGCGGGGCCACCAGCCATGTGACCATTTTCTCTGAGGGCAACCCGCTGAGTTCCGCCACCTCTTTTTCCAGAAAAAAAGCCCTGAAGTTAACTAGGAGGCTCCAATTGGTGCAAAATGCTGCAACTCGACTGTTACCATAAGCATGAACATCTCTCCCATCCTACAGTCACTCCATTGGCTACCTGTCAGTTACCATGCTCAATTCAAGGTATTGGTTATTATATACAAAAAGCTCTTCACAGCTTTGGTCCAGCATACCTACAAGACCGCCTCCCTCCCTATGTCCCTCCACTGCAGCTTCGCTCATCTGAACAGGGTCTCTTGCAGGTGCTAGCCTGCACAGGGGGGAATCAACAGCAGCCTGCACACGGGCTTTCTCTGTGGTGGCCTCTACCCTATGGAACAGCCTGCCTGAGGAGATCAGGAGAGCCCCCACTCTCCTGGATTTCCGCAAACAATGCAAAACCAAATTATTCAAAAAGGCTTTTTACTCAAATAGGAGGGAAGCGTTGTAAGGAGGTCTCAGATGCTTTGCTAATGAGTTAAGGACCATAGACTTCACCACTATGTTGCCTTGCATATTATCTGTTGCTTTGAATATGTACTCCTATCTAATACCTGTGCTTCATGTTATTTAATGTCAGTCCTAGAATTGATTGTGTTCTGTTTCAGAAGTTCTTCGAATCTATGTTTTTGTAAATCCCATCTTTTTGTAAAATCCTATGATATTGTTTATGGAAATGTCCTTGACACTGTATGGAAATGTCCTTGATACTGATTGTACTAATCTCCCACTATGTAATCTGCCTTGAATTTCAGTGAGAAAGGCGGACTATAAATGATAATGATAATGATAATGATAATGATAATGATAATGATAATGATAATGATAATGATTTAGGAGGACTGATTAAACAATCTGGGTGATATTTTAAGTGGGCTAACAAATTCATGGAGGATAGATCTCTCAATGACTAGAGATGGGCATGAACTGGGAAAATCCCGAACAGTGCAGTTTGTGGTTCGTAGCATTTCACAAACCATGAACTTTCTCTGGCTCGCGAACTGGTTCATTTGATTCATGAAAACATCACTTCCGGGTCAGCAGAAGGTTTTCAGAGAGCCCATCCCCCCCTCGTTGCCTAGGAAACTGATTGATCGGTGTCAGGCTGTCTGCAGTGACAAACCAAAATACAAACCAAATGAACCAGGCTAAAATTCGTCATGGTTCATGAGAAATTAGCTCCAACAAACTGCCAGATCATGAACCACAAACTGGCCCTGTTCATGACGAGCTTTGGTTCGTATTTCGGTTTGTGCCCGCCTCTATCAATGATTATTAGTCATGACAGCTAAATGAAATTTCTAATGTCCTGAGGACATCCTTTGTGTTCCATTGCTAGGGACCAAGGATAAAACAACATTATCATTAACAGTATCATATTTGGCTGCCGTTAGAAACAGAATGCTGTACTTGATGGCCCTTTGGTAAGAGTTATCAAGACAGTTTTTATGTTGCTTTGCTGAATATTTTAAGGGGAAATTATATCCTGTTGTTATGAGAATATTAATTACGTTCATGGACATGACCAGAAGATATACACATATTCTTGAGTATTGATTGGCTACATACACTAGAGTGGTATGTATTTAAATACAATGAGCTTTTGCTGTATTTTAATTTTTCAAAAACAATGACTATTTGTCTTTGTAGATTAGGTAGATGAGCCATCTGGAAATATCCAGGCATATACAGCAGAATGGTGAGACCTATCAGTGGTTCTTCACACTGGCCTTTATAAATTAAAGATATGATAGACGGTCTTGTTGCCCCATTAAGAAACCTGGGTAGGGTTTCTTGTACAAATTCTGTGGCAGTGTGTGGCAGGGTCAGTATCTCTCCTTCAGCTACCTTCCAAGTCAGGATGACTAGTTTTACTGCTACCCTAATAACAAAGAAGATGTTCAATCTGCTGATAATTTGATTCTAATTAGAACTTCAATTCACAATGCTGGAACTGCACAAAAATGCATAAATGAAACAGCAATTAACCTTTAGTTCTGAGCTTATTTTCTTCTTCTCAACATGGGTCAGTTGCCATAGAGATTATACCTATGTGATTTGCAGATGTGACTCAAAAGCGGCTGGGGTGGGCATCTCAGTCTCATCTCAGTGTGGCACCAGGATAATTAAAAATCTGTTAAAAGAGAATGGAAAGTTGATGTGAAACTCAAAGAGAAAAGGCAGCTAAAGAGAAATGGGAGGAACAGAGGCAATGTCTTTGAAAATGCTAGGAAAGAAAAGCAGCTTTCATTGGGGAAAGGATCCTCCACCAAATCCTTAGAGAGACTCCCTCTTGAAACCAGTCCATCTTATTGCTATCCTACTGCTACTAAGAATCTTATTGCCTACACAGCAAACCTCATCTGTATCTTACATCTCCTAAAATAATTCTTCTATTCAGGTTAATATTGAAGCGTACATCAGAACACACATTCTTTTGAAATCCCACATACCTTGCTGGCTTCCCAGCGATTATGTTCTGCCTCCAGTATTTGGATTGGGCAGCCTCAGATGTGATCAAAAAATCATGTCAAAGTGATCTCTTCTGCTCTCCTCCCTGCCCTGGACTCAGCTGGTCCAGAGGCAAAGAGACCAGCCCAGCTGAGAACAAGCCACTGTTGGGTAGAGGCAAGCTGCAGTGCCTGGCTTAGCCACAGCATTGGCTGGACAGGAGAGGAATCAGGTGAAGGGAACCTGCAGTATCACCAGTAGGATGGCTGGGCAGGCAAGGAGGCTGCAACTGCCAGGGCCCCAGGCAGAGGGAAGACCTGAAATGGCTCTAGGGCACTATTTGCCCTGTTTGGGACCCCCAATGGGTACCTGTAGTTTTCTCCAGTAGGACAAATAGCATCCCCCAAGGGCTGCTCCAGAACAGAAAATGATCCCTGGGCATCAGCACCCTCTTTCTGCATGTTGTGGTCCCAGTCCAATTCAGGCCCTGCATACCTGGAGACCGAGTTTAAAATATAGAAAGTAACTTCTGGAATAGGCACAAGATACAACAGTTCCCCTGTCATATGAGATGAAGTGGCCACAGTCACATTTGCATTAACATAAAACAATATTAGCATGGCCAGTACCAAGAGAAAAAAGGACCCTATCCTTAATATGATGCTAAATTACCACCTTGCATAAGTGGAGGTAAAGGAAGGATATAAATATTTTAAAAACTGTATTTCAGATGTACTGTTAATAAAATATGGGTGTGGCTCCTTGTACACAAGCCTACACAACTGAACTCTCAGCAAGACAAATGCAACCCCCAATTGTGTATTGTATTTATAGTCCAAAGTAATCAATGGAAACAGAAGAGTTAGTGAGATCCCACTAGGCAAAGTTGGCAGATTGTGGTCCACCTGGCTCTGAGGCCTGATTTACATGCAAGTGGGATATGGTGTACGGTACAAGGTGCACCCTATTCTCTAGTATAAAATTTTCATAAGGTTTCACTTTTCTTTAATTCTGCACTTTTCATTCAGCAATGTGAGGCTAAGGGACACAAAGAAGATCCAAGTGCTTATAAAACATTCTTATATTCTCTCCCTCTGGAAAATAACTACACACACAAAAAATGAAAAATAGCATGCAAGTATAACCAGATAGCATAAGTCACATGTTTTACTGAAAACAGCATCAGAAACTCTGTGAAGAAGCTCTCATATTAATGCACTGCAAAAAAAAATCTAAAGACTTAAAATTAATAATGGACCATAATAATAAAAGAAATATGTACAATATGAGGAGAGGAATGTCAGTGTAAGTGTATGAGAGAAATAAATAAATAAATAATGCTTTGTACTTTTACAATATTTTTAATTTACAGATCACTGCCAAGATCCATGTACTATTAGTGCAGAAAGGAACTGAAGCCCAGTTAGTTGCAGGCTAGCGCTGAAAGGGGGAGGAGAGCTAGGGGACAAGGTAACAAAACACACCAGACAACCATGATGGAGTTGCAAGAGGCCACACATTTATTGATTATTGCAGCATTGGTGCTGCATAGGGCACTGATCTGAGCATCGGCTGATCCGCCTGCCAGCTGATGACCCCCATGCTCCCTCAGACCCTTACTGGGAGGGAAACCATGGGATGACAGTTAGTGGGATACCACATGGGTGGACACCACTGTGGGGATCCCATGCCACCTGAGACTGGGGCAGACCAGACAGTCCCTGAGCTGGCATGCACCTGCCATACCTCACTCTCCAGACCCCTTAGGAAATCCCCATAGTAGAGAAACTGAACTTGCAGGCCCTGTTTCCCCCCAAACGGATCGATGTCCAATGCCCAAATCACCTACTCCTCTTCAAAGTTGTGACGAAAGGGAGGGCTGGGTGGGATGTGGTAAGTGCTGAGGGGTGGGGGTGAGCTTCCCATAATGAGAGCTGGTGGTGGACCTGAGAGGAGACTGTGCCTCCCAGATCTGCAGCCCCTTCCCCTGTCCCTCACCACCCAGGCCAGCCCGCTCTAATTGTCTGACCTCAGCTTGGGTCTGTGGCAGCACAGGCTATCCTGCAGAGACTGCTGGGATCCCCGCCACCCTCCAAAAATGGCAGCCCTGCTTGTATCTCCATACAGCCCACAACCAGGCCCCCCCCCCAGTGATTCTGAGGGCTAGCGTTTATTCAATATCCCCAACCCATACATGGATTCTAATACAAATAATTTTAACTAGTTGGCACAGTTATAAATCAGAAGTTTACAAACTTTGTCATAACATAAAAATGTTTTCTATTTAGTGCTACAAATGGATCAAAAAGAAAACAAACAGCATGGTATGACAGACTCCCCCCCCCCCCCCCGGCATTTCACTCCCCCACTATGAGACAGATTTTCCTACCAAAATTCAGTTTCCTGCTTTGGCTGAGCAGCCCGAAGTAGCATGTTAATCTTTGTGGTTTGAAAATCTGTTTGTCCCACCCTGACAGTCAGATGTAATATTGGTTTCTAGACCAGCACAGGAACTTAATGGGGAGAAGCAGTAGCCCTCTTCCTTTTTGTTGGAAAACTAGAGACTGTATAACGTTCAAAAAGGGGGGAAACAACTTTATTTAACAGACAGGAATTGCCTAAGAGTACTCAGGGAATGAAAGTGCTGAGATAAAATTTTGTTGGTAGTACAGAATACACTTTGAATAACAGGCAAAATAGTTTCTTTGTAGCTTAGTTTCTTATATTCTTGATTCTTAACAGTAAGGGATACTTTACTTAATACTTCAGTTACAGCAACAACATTTCTTCACAAAGTTTCCTATGACTGCTCAGGTTTCCTAGAGTTAGTTTAAAAGGGTTTTCCCTTCACAACAGACCCGGGGTGCTCCTCAGAACCAACCAACCCCCTTTAGAAACTGGACAGGAATTAATCTTCTTCTCCTAAGAAGATATAATCCTTCTTCTTTGGGCATGAAAGGGAGACTCACTACACAATCACTCTTGCCAAAATGCACTCCCAGTTCTATGGTGTTTGTGTCAAACAGGATTCAGTTTATGCAGGCACTTATATTAAGAATCCTTAAAAAGAATTCTTCTTCAGGACAGTGATGTTACAGTTAAGGCAAAAGTTCACTCTTTCCTCATTCCAGAAGGAAATCTATCTGATCTTCCCTGTCTCACTCACAAACTCACAAATCCTTTCAGAAACCCCCTGCCAGCCTGAAGGCTGGCTCTAACTGACCAATCAGAGAGAAGGGAGAAGCCAGTCACTCAAGCTCTCTATTCCAAGCAAGAGTTAACTCTTTCCCTCCCAGTTCTTTGAGTGCTGCATTTAGGAAACCTGCCTTCAAGTGCAGGCCATTACACATGGCTTCAACAGCAGCTTGATCTGTAGCAGTCAGTAGGTGAAACTTTACATCAATATTCTCACCTACTAATGTAAATCCATCAAGCTGATGTTCAAGGAACAGCTACAGAAACCAATTGCAAAACTGGCAGCCTCTTTTTTCAAATTAGGAAGCAACTGTTTAAGCTTCCTAAAAGAAATTAATAATAATAATAATAATAATAACAACAACAACAACAACAACAACAATAACAACAATAACAACAACAACAACCTTGTGCTTATATACTGCTTTTCAGAAAAACATAATGCCACACTCAGAGCTGTTTACAAAGTCAATGTCATAATTATCCCCACAAACAGACATCCAATGAGACTGGTGGGGCTGAAAGAGCTCTGAAAGAGCTGTGACTGACCCACGGTCACCCAGCTGGCTTTAAGTGCAGGCGTGGGGAATCCAATCTGGTTCTCCAGATTAGAGTCCTACCATTCTTAACCACTACACCAAACTAATTAGCAAACTTACAAACTAGAATTCTTGTTCTAGTCGTGAGGTCAGGCAGGTAAAAATTGAGGGAGCACTTTGAATGTCAATCTCAAGGTAATAACATATTCTGCCTTGATACACACTTCTGAATTTTGAATGTATAAACTCTAAAGTCCTCTGCAAACATCATGTTGCATGCCATTCACACAGAGAAGCCCTAGCTGCTTGTTTCAGGAGCATGATAGACATGAAACTGTACCTGTATGGAAAAGCCACACACTACTCAAGTCTCGCAATTCAGCAATTGAGTGTGTCATTCTCTCCAACTACACAGTTGGAGGACTCATACACCAATGTCTGCAAAGGGCTTAAATGTGCTTTTCACCCTGACCAACAAACTAAAACCTAGGGACAAAACGAGAAAGCAAGGAAATTATCAGTAACAGATATGTGCAAATATTTCTGTAAGAGAATACTACCTTTCCATTCTTATGAACTGAGGTCAGAAACTACTCTGACTAGTCCCACACACAATCTTATAAACTGGCAAGGGATGTTCAGTATCACTGATGCTACAGCACCAGATTGTGTTGAATATGTACATACCAGTTTTTGTCTCCACTTGTGCATGACAATTGTAGCTAAAATGTCTCAATGATATGGATGGGAAGGGTAAACTTGCCACCTGGGATTGCTTAATGGATGCTGTAATTAGCAGTACCAATTAACTAATTGTTCACCTGTTAGGAGATAATACAGAAAACAGCCAGCCAGCTTTCTTGTGCTATCCCTAATGGGTTTCTGAAAGTGGTGGCTGGAACAGCAAAAGTATTAGGCTCTTCTCTCGTACTTACTTCCCTTCTTAATAGCTCTTTTTCAATATATTAATTAATATATTTAAACATTTCTATCCTGCCTTTCCACCCAAATAGGATCTCCAAGGTGGTGAACATCAAGCATTAAATTTTTAAACATTAAAACAGCATTTAAAATGGATATATAAAATAAAAAATAGAAATACAAACACAACACAACTCAGGATGAGGACCAATAAGAGTATCTAGGAGTACTTCAAACAAAATAAAAAAGTCTTTACCAACTGGCAAAAGACAATAACAGAAAGAGGCGAAGGAATCTCCCTGATGGTTTCAATTCCATGAGTGAGAAGGCCCTGTTCTTGGGTTGCCACCCATCAAGTGTCAGGTGGTAGGGGCACCAGAAGCAAGGCCTCAGAAGATGACCAGAATGAATTGGTACATTCATATGGGAGAGGGGGATCCTTAAAGTATGCTAGCCCCAAGCTAAATAGGGTTTTCCAGGGCAATACCAGCACCTTGAACTGGGCCCAGAAGTAAATTTGGAGCCAGTGTAGATGGGAAAATATTGGAGTAATATGGTCCCTACGACTCACTCCAGTTGTAGCTTCCAGACTGTCTTCAAGGGCAGCCTCATGTAGAGCATATTGCAGTAATCTAATCTAAATGTTACCAAGAGAATGCAACCCCATCTAGAACAGGAAATATTCCCATTCCTGGGTCAAACTTTCCCACCTCCCATAATACCTCTGTTTTGTCAGGATTAAGTTTCATCTTGTTAACCCTCATCCATCCCAAATGCCTCCAAGCACTGGTTCTTGGTTTCCACAAACTCCCTGGAATCTGCTTGAAGTGCAAGATAGAGCTGACTGTCAACCATGTATTGGTGGCAACTCAGCACAAATCTCTGGATGATCTCACCCAGCAGCTTCATGTAGATGTTAAAAAGCATACTGGACAGGATGGACCATTCTAGGTCCCCATAGGCCAAGGTGCAGAGCAGCAGTTCTCCAGCACCACACTGATAACCAATGTTGAGGTATATAGATAGATAAAATGTACCTTGCCTACTCCCTATTAGAGTTGCCAGGTCCTCCAGGCCCAAACTAGAGGATGGGGGAGAAGGGGGTGCCTGAGAGGGAAATGTCCCTGCATGACAACGAAGGCTCTGGAGCACACAGGCGTGTGCTCTGAAACACTTGTTCCCAGCACCTTTTCCCTCCCACTGGCCAAGTAAGAAGTGGAGGGGGTGGGGGCTGGAAGCGGGGTATCTGCAAACCCTACTCCTTATATTTCTGGCTTTCATTTAAAACAAAACCAATTTTTAGGCCTTTTTCTTCTGGAGGAAAGTTAAAATGTATAAGTAGTTGTTTTCTAGATTGGTTTAGAAGGAATTATAGATTAGAAGCTACACATTTTCTGGAGATGAGTCAGTTAATTCCTGTCTGACCAAATCTGTTTTTATATATTCTTTTCCAAACCCTTTCTCCCCTGGGTCCCTTTCCTCTTTCTTTTTTGTTTCTTTCCTTTGTTATGCCTACAGTGAAGACTGAACAGAAAACTGGAGTGAGATTGATACTGTTTTGAGATTACGAGTGAAGCTACAAGTGACTTTCTTCATGTGGAGAACACTTGATTTTTCTCGCAAGTTTACCTGGGAAGTGAAGTCCGAAGAATCTGCTGCAGATCCTTCCACTGTCGCTGCGGCTGAAGCTTCACCGATGTGGCCGCTTTCTCCAGAGCAGCTCCCTGGGAGCAGGCAGCCCACAGGACACCCTGGGAGAAAGTAGCAGCTGCCAGCCCCCAAACGAAGCCCTCTTGTGGCTCTTCAGGCAACGATTCTAACAGAGGGGAAGGACCACTCGGACTTCATTTCCCAGGTAAACTTGTGAGAAAAATCAAGTGTTCGCCACATGAAGAAAGTCACTTGTAGTCACACTCTACTTCTTCAGTTTGCAGTTGGAAATTCAGCTCAGAGGCAAGTGGGTAATTTGAACTGGGATAGGAGCAGGGTTGCCAGGTCCCCTTACCTTCCAGGTGGGAGGGGGGAACCCAGCACTCACCTTCTTTCTCTCTTTGTGCAGAGCACACACGCACTTCCGGTGGAGCATGATGACATTACTTCTGCAAGTGATGTCGCTGTGATGTGGTGGGAATGCATCTGGGAGGCCTTTTCCCTAGGGATACCAGGTCCCCTTATCCTCCTGTCAAGAGGGGGGACCCAGAACTCACTTTTATTCTTCTCTTTGCACTCCTGTGGCCAGCACAACATCAATTCCAAAAGTGACATTTTAGTGTCTGCTGGTAGCACGCACACCGTACATGTTCCCAGCGTGCCTGCCAATGGCAAGTGATCTCCAGGAGGCTAAAAAACCTCCCACTGATTGCCAGCAACCAGCTGAGAATAAGGTAAACCACCAGGAGATTGCCCACCATTGGCAAGCACCTGGGATCCCTATTGTTTCCCTGCCTTTTCCCCACGTTGGACAAGTACATGGCGGTGGGGGACAAAGACAGGGAGCAGGTCCCCTGCCCCCACTGGGGGACCTGACAGCCCTAGACAGGAGCAGAAAAACAGATACTCGGTTTCACTGGAGTTCTTTTTAAATAATTAATAGCAAGCTATGTTTCTGTAACTTGCCTCTGTGAAATAATATAGGCCTCTGAGCATGTGCAGAATGCTTTTCACTTATCAGTAAATTACCATTTGCAATACGGCACCTTCCCATTCGGCAGCAAAGCTGCTCAGAATGGGGGCCGGGTTTGCCGCTCCGACGGAGCAAAGACAGCATGCTCTGCAGCCCATCCGGGGCTTTGGCTTGGGGGCGGAGCTGAAGGCTTATTAGCCAGCTCTGCCACCGGGCCTCCTTCAGTTGCCGCGTGTTCGCTCGTGCGGGAGGCGTGTTGCGCAGCTCTCCGCAAGCGGCAGCTTTGGCGTTGGAGGCCCTCGGGACACCGGAGGCGGCAGCGGGAGTTCGGCGGCGCAGAGCGCTTTGGGCGGCCGGCAGCCGCGGCGATCGGCTCGGCGGTGCACTCGGCGGTCATTTGCCTCCCGCCGTTCCTCGGCCGGCCTGCCCTGACGCCGGCTGGTTCCTGGCCTGGCACGCAGCGTTTGCGCGCCCGGCCGCGGCCTCGTCTAAGCGCCCCGGCAGCAGTAGCTGGGGGCGCTACAAAGCGGCGGGGCCTGAGGGGGGGTCGTTGGGTCCTCTCCCCTGCTTGGGGTTAAGGGGTGGTTCTCTCCGGCCCTGCCCTCCCCCCCCCGGTTGGTGGCAGGGCGCGGTCTTGGCGTCTCGGTGCTGCGGCTCTCGGCGGTGGGCAGGGGCTTTCAGGCGGCCTGCTTGTGTGCGGGTCTGTGCCCTCCTTGGCACAAAGGGTGCTTGGTTGGGCTACAGGGCCGGGTGGCCCCAGTAAACCCCCACCACCACCTGGTGGGAGGGAGGCTGTGTGTTGAGTGGCTGGGGGACTAATTCCCCCCCCCTTAGTCTCACTGTGGGCCAACGCAGGGAGCTTATTCGGTCCTGCCTGCTGGTTGTTTTGGGCTTCCCCCTCGGCGGGGGGTTGGGAGGTAGGCAGCCTTTAGGGCAGAAGTTTGGTGCCACCCCCCCCCTTTTTTTGTTGTAGCTTGACCTTGCATTTGGGGGCAAGGATGCCTGGAAAGGGTAAAGGGCCCTCTAAGGGCAAACAGCCGGTAAGGCGGCCGCAGTCCAAGCGCCCCGCCCCTGTGTCTTCTTCGTCAGAGGATGAGGGGGAGTTGCAGAGCAGGCAGGGGATACTAGCTCGTTTAGCCGCTCTGGAACAAGCCAGAGGGGCGGGTGGCTCTGCACAGGGCCGGCAGAAGCGGGCTCGCTCAACACTGCTGGCTTCATCTGCAACCTTTCAAAGGGATGTGCTTAACAGGCTTTCTGCCCTTGAAAGTGCAGGTACGGAGGCAACCAGCGAGCAGGCCATTGAGACACCAGTGTTGGAGGCAACGGCGGCTGAACAGGGCAACGTAGTTGAAGCAGGCGGGCCCGAGGAGTCTGGACCAGTGGCAGTGGCGATTCAACCCCCCGAAGGAGAGGGTAAGTCGGCTGCACCATTGACAGCAGGGTCCTGGCCTTGGGGGCAGTGGGGGCAGGTTGCTACTCCCCCACCTGCTTCCCTTGGGTACATGGGCTCAGCGACTGGGGCAGTTCCTCAGTTCTACGGGGCCAATCTTGCATGGCTGCAAGGGCCATGGCACACCCAGCCAGGTCCCAGTGGGGAGGTGGCCGGTCCTTCATCCGCCCAGGTGCCCTTGGTGCCTGGGGCCCCTGCCTCTTTGAGCCACCTTAATCAGTGGGGCTATTGTCCAGGGGGTTTGTCAGCCGGGGGATCCCACGGCTATGGGGCCATACCATTTGGGGCCATGCCTTTTGGCGACACAGCTATGCCTCTGGGAGACCACTTAACCCCTGCCACTAGGGACAAGATACTACGTGGAGAGTATGTTGATGTTTTCAATCTCCTGTTTAGGGAGTTGGAAAAGAAAGATAAGGAGGAGATGGATGATCGGGACAAGGAAAGGTTGAAGCGTAGGAAGATAGAGCGAAACTGGCACAATTGGTTGCCAGGCATGCTCATCTATGCGGGTGTGGTAGCTAGGTCCCAGCCTTGGAAGGCAGCACAGCTGTTCCAATACATCGACATAATTTATAGAGGGCATACGGACTTCGTTGGTGCAGCTTGGCTGCAATATGACGAGGAATTTCGTATGCGCGCAGCTCTTAACCCGACGTGGCAGTGGGACAGGATTCACCAGCAGCTTTGGCTGCAGGTCATGTCCCCGGCAAAACCTAACATGGGCGATCACTCGGACAGTGGGCACTTGGTGCAGAGGAGTCAGAATGCACAGGGCACCCGCGCACGCGCGGGGCAGTCGGTTCAACCCAGGCTCCTGTGCTGGGACTATAGTTCCCAAGGAGTGTGCTCTAGGAAGGTGTGTAATTTCAAACACCAGTGCCCAATTTGTGGTGGCCCCCACCCATTTACTTCTTGCCCCCGGCAGTCCAGGAAGGCGGGCAAACAGGGTGGTGGGAGTGGGGGCGGAGGTCCCCCAGCTGCGTCTGGAAAAGGGCCCCAGCCCTATAAACCTGACGGTTCTTGAGCGCCTCCTGTTGGATTATCCCAAGCGAGTTGATGCACGTTTCTTGTTAGACGGTTTTCGTTTTGGCTTTAGAATTCCATTTCAGGGTCCTAGGGCACCCTTCATGTCAGCCAACCTGCGTTCCGTGGCTGGCATGGAGGAAGTGGTTAGGAACAAAATAGTTAAGGAATGTTTGGAGGGGCGTGTTTTAGGCCCCTTTCCGGCCCCCCCTGTACCTTGTTTGAGAGTGTCGCCTCTCGGCGTGGTACCAAAGAAAGCCGTGGGGGAATTCAGGCTCATTCACCATTTGTCTTACCCAAAAGGGGGGTCAGTGAATGACGCCATTCCGGAGCACATGTGCTCAGTCCGGTATACCTCCTTCGATCAGGCTGTCAAGATTGTACGGCGCTGTGGGGTGGGGGCAGAGTTAGCGAAATGCGACATCAAGTCTGCGTTTCGTCTCTTGCCGGTTCACCCGGACGATTTTGAATTGCTGGGCTTCTCTTTTGAAGGCCAGTTCTACATGGATAGGGCATTGCCAATGGGCTGCTCTATTTCCTGTGCAGCCTTCGAGCGTTTCAGCTCATTTCTGGAATGGGCCCTCAGGTCACGGCTTCGTTGCCGGGCCACGGCCCATTATTTAGATGACTTCCTTTTTGTTGGCCCCCCCAGCGGGGGGCAGTGCCATCGCCTCCTGTCGGGCTTTATCACCCTGGCGGATGAGCTGGGTGTGCCTCTTGCCCATGAAAAGACTGAGGGTTCGGCTACTACACTTACCTTTTTGGGTATAGAACTGGATACAGTTCGTCAGACCTCTAGGTTGCCTGCTGAAAAGCTAATTGACCTATGGGCGCGGTTGGCTTACTTCAAGGACAGGAGGAAGGTCACTCTGCGGGAGCTCCAGCAGCTGGTGGGGCATTTGAACTTTGCCTGCCGGGTTGTTGCCCCTGGCAGGGCCTTTCTTCGCCGCTTGTGTGATGCCATGGGGGGACTGCGTCTCCCCCATCATCGTCTCGCCATTACTAGGGGTATGAGGGCGGATCTGGATGTCTGGGAGTCCTTCCTCCAGGACTTCAATGGTGTTTCCTTTTGGAGGGAGACGCTCATGTTAGCAGCTGATATGCAGGTGTCATCTGACGCCGCTGGGTCTCTTGGGTTTGGTGTCTATTTTCAGGGACACTAGTGTGCTGAGAAGTGGCCAGACCCATGGGTTAGGAGCGGTGTGTGTAAGGACCTCACCTTCCTTGAATTGTTTCCAATTCTCGTTGCAGTGTACCTGTGGGGGAACAAATTTGCGAACCACTCTGTCCACTTCTGGTGTGACAACCAGGCAGTGGTTCATGTTCTCCGGTCCCTTACGTCTAGGTCAGAGAGGGTCATGAAGCTGGTTCGTGCCCTTACCCTTCAGTGTTTAAGATTGAACATTTTGTTTATGGCAAGGCACGTCCCTGGGTTGGACAATAGCGTGGCAGATGCTCTGTCTCGCTTTCAGATGCGACGGTTTCGGCAGCTGGCCCCCGAGGCGGATGTTATGCCAGCCACGATGCCAGGGGAACTATGGAACCTTGGAGGCTAGAGGCCGAGAGGGCTATTCAACTTGCACTTGCCCCCAGCTCGCGGCGGTCATATGATCGGGCGGTGCGTCAATTCATAGGTTTTAGAAGGGAGGCAGGATTACAGCAGGTATGGCCCATACCGGTCCAGCACCTTATGCATTTTTGCGTGTCACAGAAAGGTAAAGGGTTGGCTGTTAAGTCCATTAGGGGGCAGTTAGCGGCTTTGGCCTTTGCCAGTAAGGCCAGGGGGCTGTCAGACATGACCGGTGATTTCCGTTTGCGGAAAATGTTGGAGGGCTGGTCACGTGAGGCTGGGATGCATAGGGATGAGAGGCAGCCCATCTCACCCGCAATTTTAAAGGGATTAGGAAAATTGTGGAATAAGTTGTGCCGGTCACAGTTTGAGTCGGCTTTGTTTCATGCGGCAGCGCTCACCGCATTTTTTGGAGCACTTAGGGTCAGTGAGCTAGTCGCCAGGTCCCGGGCTGATAACTCAGGCCGTGCATTGATGGCGCAGGATCTCAAATTTGAAGGGGATGAAGTCACCATTAGGGTTTGGAGGTCCAAAACTGATCAGAAAGGGAAGGGGTCCTTGCTTCGGTTGGGCCCATGTTCCGAACCTGGGTTATGCCCGGTCAGTGCTTTGAGAAGCTATGTGGCGGTGCGGGGAAGTGGCGACGGGCTGCTTTTTCGACACAGGGATGGCTCCCCACTGACCAAATACCAGTTTTGGTCAGTCACCGGGAAGGCGTTAGCAGAACTGGGGCTTGCCAGCATGAAATTTGGGACTCATTCATTCCGGATAGGGGCTGCATCAACGGCCGCGGCCTTGGGGTATTCAGGGCCAGCCATTCAGAAGTTGGGACGGTGGCGGTCGGCAGCCTTCCGATGTTATGTTCGCCCTTTGGGCAGCGAGGCGAACGCTTTTTGATTTTGGTCTCTTTTCAGGTGCGGTGGCTAGCTACACGCGGAAGAGGGTTCTGATTTGCGGCCATAGTATGGTCTTCTGGGCTGCTCTTCAGGCGAAGAAGACCCATTTCGGCTCACAGTTGGGCCTCAGCTTGTGGGCTACGGTGGAATGGCAGGGCCGCAGAGGTTTGAGGTGGCCTGGTCTCTTGCCACTCCTTTTTGAGGGGAGGGGTGGTCCCCCACCGGACATACTGGTCATCCACCTCGGTGGCAATGATCTTGGCCTGGTGAAGGGCAAGGCCCTATCCTTGCAAGCGGAGTCTGACCTTTGGCTAGTTAAGGAGCATTGGCCTGACACGCTTATTATTTGGTCTGCGATACTTCCACGCCGTTTTTGGAGGGAAGCTTTGGACCCTGTTGGGATCGAACGGGCGCGTCATAGGGCTAATAGGGCATTGGAGAAGGCTTTGGGCCGAGGCTTGGGAATATATTTGCCACATCCGGCCATTAAAGCTGAGGTGGCTGACCTCTATCGTAGCGATGGGGTCCACCTGTCGGTAAGTGGCAATAACATTTTCCTAGAGGATTTGCGGCAAGGGCTCAGGATGGCCATAAGCCACCTGTGGGGTGCAAGGGTCTAAGCAGAGGCTTGGCCCTTGGCAATGGCAGGTAGGATAACATGAGCGGGCCGGTGACCCTCTTGGCACATTCCCGTTAGTTGGGAATTGGGGGTCTGTCAGGAGCAGTTGGTGAGGCTGTACGGCTGCCAGCTGCGAGGGCAGACTGCCTCGTGGGGAACCCTGACAAGGCCGCCCCTAGGCTCCACGGCTAGTGAGGGTTGGTGCTTTGAAGGGGAACCACTTGCCTGGCCGCCGGGTCCCAGCCATCCTTTGGATGGAACACCCCCGGGGCAGCAGGGGTCACCCAGACAGGTCAAGGCGGAGGTCCAGTGGGGACCCCAGGGCTTGACCTGTACCGCAGTTAGATCCCTTGCCGCAATGACAGTTTATGTTATGGTGTTAATTAATAAAAGTGGCCCTGTTTTATATCCCAATATGGTCTCTGTCTTTTATTCCGAATGGAGGGGCAATACGGCACCTTCCCATTCGGCAGCAAAGCTGCTCAGAATGGGGGCCGGGTTTGCCGCTCCGACGGAGCAAAGACAGCATGCTCTGCAGCCCATCCGGGGCTTTGGCTTGGGGGCGGAGCTGAAGGCTTATTAGCCAGCTCTGCCACCGGGCCTCCTTCAGTTGCCGCGTGTTCGCTCGTCCCACCCACCTCTCCCTTTTAGCAGTACGGGATTAGCCGGTCGCTGGTTTTCAGGGCCAGGTAGGAATTTTTTCATCTTCCCTAATTGGCCTAATAGGGGAGTTGTTTTTCGCCTACCTCGTACTGTAGGAGTTCTTAAATTGGTGGTGTGGTTGTTGTAAATAGTTCGGCCACTGGCAGGTAGGATAACATGAGCGGGCCGGTGACCCTCTTGGCACATTCCCGTTAGTTGGGAATTGGGGGTCTGTCAGGAGCAGTTGGTGAGGCTGTACGGCTGCCAGCTGCGAGGGCAGACTGCCTCGTGGGGAACCCTGACAAGGCCGCCCCTAGGCTCCACGGCTAGTGGGGGTTGGCGCTTTGAAGGGGAACCACTTGCCTGGCCGCCGGGTCCCAGCCATCCTTTGGATGGAACACCCCCGGGGCAGCAGGGGTCACCCAGACAGGTCAAGGCGGAGGTCCAGTGGGGACCCCAGGGCTTGACCTGTACCGCAGTTAGATCCCTTGCCGCAATGACAGTTTATGTTATGGTGTTAATTAATAAAAGTGGCCCTGTTTTATATCCCAATATGGTCTCTGTCTTTTATTCCGAATGGAGGGGCAAACTCCTGTCTTCTCTCCCAAAATCTGGAATTAGAGCTAAAGGATTGATGAAACATAATGTTCAGGTAGATTTAAATTCCAGAACTTCTCACTACAGAAACAAAGTGCTTTACAAGAGAAGGTCAAAGGTCTGAAGAAGGATCATATCTGGGCAGTCTTAAGATGCACCACTTCTCACCGCAAAACAAGATGGTCTTGGGGAGAATCTAAATAAATCTGAGCCAAGAACAATTATTTTCCAAATGCTGATACTGCAAACACTCTACCCATGTACAAAGTGCTTTTCCATCACTACACAATACCCACACAATTGACCTATCTGTTAGGTTCAAGGTTGAAGGAGGGATTTGCAGAGAGATGCAATTTAGGAAATTAATCTGAATACTTAAAGCACTGATTAACTGCCATCTCTCCCTCTTGAAAGAATATAGGCACGATAATAAAATCAACAAACAATTCATGGTATAAATTTTTCCCTAACTAGTTGATGGTATGCCATATTATAGATGTATGATTTCTTCAAAGACTTTTATGTATGCCTGCTTGTGGTAATGGCTGCTCATGTAAACTGGAGATGGGAGCCAATAATATGGCACTAACAGCTCGACTATATTTTGTATTTAGCACATCATTAAATTCCCATTTTTATACGTTTCTTTTATCTACTCAATATCCTATCTCTTCTAAGTTACAAGACTATGACTACACACAAAAACCACCTGGTATTGTGGAAGTACTGTGATGTGATTACCAGGTTTGAGCCCATTACATTGCTGGACCCCAAACATGACATCATCAGTCCCCACCCAATGAGTTTTAGGGTTTGGGATGATGGGGAGCTGGCAACTCTACCTTTCCTTCAGCATACTTACGTCCTCTCTCCATAAAATGTGAGGCTATGGGCCTGAATAACAGTGTGTTTTACAGGTACAATATTGAATAGAAAAGTGAGCAAAAGATTCAAGTTGAAAAGATTTTATTCAATGTTGTTTGTATATAGTTTGTCTTAGAATATGAATAGAGGAAGCCCTTTGCAGTCCAATCAGGTTAGATCTGTGCCTTGTAGATCTCTAGTTACACTGAGGCATCATGCAATGGATATTCTTCCTTTCAACATGTTGCAACTTATTAGAAGGCAGAAAACACTGATAAAGAAAAATGTTTTGATTGCTGTGACTTGTTTTATTATTTTTATGTACTTGTTGTATTGTTTTATAGTTTTAGCTGTGAGTCATCTTAAACAGGTTCTGGAGAGGCAACATATATATTTTTAAATAAATAACATCAAAAGTTTAACCATATTGTGAGTCTTGGTGGATCCTAATAAAATGTATATTACTGTCTTTGTCTCACTAGCCAACATGTGATTTGTGCACTGGGGGGGGGGGGGGGAGATGGAGAAGCAACACCAAGAAGAATTCTCCAATCTACATACCTACTAAAGACTGAAACTGACCATTTGAAATGCTTATTTTTGAGTAAACATCCATATAATGTAGTTGTAAACCTATTCTGTATAAATACACTCTACAGAGCCAAAGACAGCAAGTAAATCCTTCCAGTCTTGGAAGATGATTTTTTTGAGCTGACAGGTTCAAAAATATTTGAACTTCTAGCAATGTCAACACTAGTTTTCTACATAGGCAGGAACAGATGTAGAATAATATTTACTGGAGAAATCTTTATCCAGTGTGAAAATCTAAGGATGCCATTACTATGTATGGATGTGAGAGTTGGACACTGAAGGAAACTGAAAGGAAGAAAGTTGATTCATTTGAAATGTGGTGCTGGAGGAGAGTTTTACAGATACCACAAATGTCCAAAAGACTAATAAGTGGGTGCTAGATTTAAATCAAACCTGAATTCTCCCTAGAAACTAAAATGATAGGAGTGAGGCTGTCATTCTTTGGTCACATTATGAGAAGACAAGACTAACTGGAAGAGACAATAATGCTAGGAAAATTGGAAAGCAGTAAGAAAAGAGGAAGACAAAGTGGCATGGCTGGACTCATCCACCTGTTTGCAGTATCTGTTAATGATAGGACATTGTTGAAGTTTTTCATTCATAGGATTGCCATAAGTCAGAAGCAATTTGATGGCACATAACACACACATGAGTCCAAGTCACCGTACTGTACCTGCTTAGACAGCAGGCTTGGCAGTCCCACAGTGGGGACTGAGAGTCTCCCATCCCCAGCCTCTTCCCCCACCACCTCTCACCTGGCTGGCAGGGAGGAAAAGGCACAGTGGGGACAAAGCACTCTCCTGTGAGCTCCAGAGTGCTGCCACACTGGGCTGGGGATGACATAATTCCTAGTGTGATGTGGAAGCAATGGGTCACGCTGGGGAACAATTGAATAAAAATTGGCCCCCAATTTACTGTTTAGGATTGGTTTTTACTCAGTCAGCCCCTGACACAATCTATTACTTCCACATTGCACCAGGAATGATGTCATTCCCAATTCAGGGTGCTCTGGAGTGTGCGTGCAAGGTAAGTGCCCCCCATGCAATACCCCTTGAGACACAAATAAATCTTGCCTCAAGTGACTGACAGTGCAATCCTAAGAACACATGTCTTGGAGTAAGCCCAAATGAGTAAATGGGGACGTACTTAGAAGCAGGCCTATTTAGAATTGCTCCTTCAGAATCTATATCGTCAGCTGATCATAAAGTACAGCCAAGATGTGCTCTTGTTCCTTTAACAGCAACTTGAACTTATGGAATCAAGAGTTTACACTTTTTATGGCATGAGATAAGCATTATAACCTGCAAATATCTGCAGCTTATGCGGCTGTTAGAGGCAAAAAAATAAGAACCACTAAAAAAAAAAATCAAAACCTATTATCTTTCGTGAATACTAGTCATCAAATGGTGCTGTGCAAATTCCCATAGAGAAAAATTACAACTATTTTACTGCCAGCCCAAAACCTTATAAGTTATTTGGTCTAATTTTTTTAGTTTAAAATGAACTGAAACATTCTCTGAAGTACCCACGTGGGATAATTGCATTGTGTATCTTCAAGACGGTACAGATATCAAACACAGAGGTTTTCTTCCAGTGTACTTCAGTGCTAGTGCAGGGCTTCAGTGAGACAGGAAGCAGGAAGTGATCTCAGAGTAAAAGATATGAAGGAAGATATAAGAAGGGGCTCTTGTCATTTTCTTATTACCATGTTAAGTTTGGGGAAACTGAGGCAAACTGTTCTGAAGAAGCCAGCGATTGTCCCAGTGAAGCCAACAGGAAGGCCAGACACTGAGCTGCAACATTTACAGTGAGTTAGTTTTATTAAAGTTTTTCACAGGACCCAGTCTGTTATTAACAAATGAACTTCATGAGATAAGATGACTAGAATTTCCAGTGATTGCTATATGAAGCTTTAAGACATAGTGAAGCACTTAAGAATGCCTTCATGGTCAGACCAGGATCCTGCTATTCCAGTATTGTTTCCCACAGTGGCCAGCCAAATGCCTTGGTAGGCTCACAACCAGTCATGATGGTACCGACTGATTGTCTTCCATCCTTTGTCTCCTGCATCTGATAATCAGCTCTATGCTGTTTCTGGACATGCAAATCTATCAGCTAGCCAATGACAGGCTTGCTATCAGTAATGAATTTATCTACTCCAGGGCCTGTACCAGTTGTGACCCCCCCACCCACCCAAGCCAAACATAACCCACCGTCCATGAATTGTGTCCTGCCATGTGTTTATCAGTCCTCCAAATTTTGCAGCCCCAATCAGGAAGCTTGTAAGGCATCTGAGAAAATATACGGCTGGTGGGCTAATTAAAAGTATAGTCCACCTGCTCCCCAAAGCATCCTGACTCATCCATGAAGATCACATAGATTACCTTAGTTAACTCACTCATTCTCAACCTAACCTACTTCATAGGGTTGTTGAGAGGATAAAAGGAGGACAAAGAGAACTATCTCTTCTACTTAAAGCTGTTTGGAGGAAGAGTGGAATGAAAAAGTAGTTAATTAAAAAAATAATGAGCTCAGAGCTGTGTAGCATTAGCTCATGGAGCTACCTTATATTGAGTTAGTGCATTGGTCTATCAAAATCAGTACTATCTGGTCTGACTGGCAGTAGCTCCCCAGGATTTTAGGCATAGGTCATTTACATCACCTACTACCTTAGGTTTTTAACTGGGACTTTCTGGGATTAAACCTAGAACCTTCTGCATGCCAACTAGACACTCTACCATTAAGCCACTGTCCCTTCCCGGCTATCAAGGGGAGCGGTCCTAATTTATCCTAACAACAACAGTAGCACTGTACAGATTATATATCTATACAGAAGCCAGCATACAAAGGACAGCAGGAATGCATGGGTTGATCATGCACTCACTAGAACATAGGCATAGTCCTACATGTGTACAAATTGTGCACATATAGGCCCTGTCCCTGTGACTGGGAATATTTAAAAAAAAAAGTGTCCCTGTTGCATTGACCACTCATATGGTAGCAAGGGCACATCTACCTGTAGAGAAATTGCCTAAGTTGCCTTGCAGACCTGAAGCCTTGCAGGCTGTGACAGATGGTTCCAAGTACCACTCTTCAGGAAACTAAGCCAATCACTTAGGATTTTGAAAAGGAAAAAAGAAGTTTAGCAATTAAACTGTAAGCCAATTGATGAAGCTGGAGGTTGTTGGATTTTGGTGGGAGGAGAATTAGGAGGACTGCTGGTTATGCAGGGAGTCCATTAGGGACTAGATATTTTAAAGATACGTAGGGTTTGGGTGCTGTTCCTGTCAAAACTGTTAAAAAGTTAAAAGCTTGTCTGTCCCATGTTAGAAGCCTGAACCAGTCAAATGGGAAACCTGTTTTGTAGGCCCCATTAATACTGAGAGGCAGAGAAACAAAAAACAAAGAAGCAACCAGTTTCTTAGTTGTTTTCATCAAGCCTCCTGTGTGATTCTGTAAAAGCAATAATCTCCTCATATTAAGCAAAGTGGATGTCAGGGTGGCAGCCTGAGTCCAAACATTGCCCTCATTGAGGACTGGAAAACTAAGCAGTCCCCAAAGCCTCAATTGCAAAAATAAAAGTATTTTTTAAAAGCAAATAAATGTTTTAGGGTGTGGAATTTAAGGGCCTAGTTTCTATATCTGGAGGCTATGGACACACAGATCCAAACACTAGTATCTGCTTTTGATGTAGTTCTGGCTGCTGTACTGGACAGTGAGTATGTTCTTTATATTAACATGCACCTGATACAAAGTAAAAGGAATAGTCGGAAAATAGCACAGTTACCTGTATTGAATGCTTGCCACATACCACTGCTAATCAGTTGGCCTTGGGATGGGCTGAGATGTATCACTTCTGTCAAGGTCAGTTATATATTATTACAAGCACCAGTGAAATTAATAAATATAATTAATAGTATATATAAAATATAATACACACAGTATTTATACCTCAGCACAGACTTGACGCTGTGGAACAGTGCTGTGCAGTTAGCCAGTTACTAGACATGGGCACTGTAATGATTCCAAGTAAATGTGTGCATGTGTCTTTAAATGCTTGGTTTGAGCTAGGTGAAGAGTGGGGGTGAGAGAGGGAAGAGTGAGTGATATGATTGGTTGATGACTGAGAGTGTGGGTGGAGTAAATGCAGTTTAGACTGACAGTGTGGAGAAAAAGGTTTCAGTCAGAAGAAAGCAGGCTAGCTGTGTGCTGCTTGAGTATATTGAAATATTCATGAGAGAAATATAACCTGTGTGGAACCTGAACTTAGCATGTTTGTGAAAGGACACTCAGTCAGGGAAAGAGAGGCCAGCTGTGTGCTGCCTGAGCAGGTTTAATATTTCTGTGAATAGGAGTCAGAGGAAAGCAGGCTAGCTGTGTGCTGCCTGAGGAGTTTTAAGCATTTCTGTGAGACAAATATTGAGTTAGAGAAAGAGACTAACTGTGCGTGAAGCCTTAGAAGAGATCTGTGTGAATGAGAATAAATGAAGTAACTTTAAGAACTAAGAACTACTTTTATGAAACCAATACGCTTCTTGAAAAATAAACATTTTGTTTTGTTATATCCCAGTGTAGCTGCCATTGCTATATCCCATTCATATCCTCAGGGCCACATAGAACCACAAAGGAGCCTGACGCTTAAACACGTTACCAAAAGGGAAATTTGAATAAAATATTTTGGAATAATATATTCCTGGTGGCAGCAAACTACCCAGAGGGTGTAAGGGGAAGATTAAAAGAAAAATCTACCCCAAAGAAAATACAGGTCATAACAGGCACGAACAGAAAAAAACCCCAAACATGATGTTCGTTGTTCGTTGCCATCCACGAACAACAAACAATGAACACTGACGAACATGATCCTGTCACGAACATGTTCGTTGTTTGTTGTTCGTGGGGGCCAGCAGGCTCTCCTCCAGCCATCAAGATCCCTACCACACCACTCCCAGAAACCCCACCTGAGCAGGCAGCAGGAAATGTACCAATAATAAATAATAGCTTGGCCCCAGAGCCTGGCAGCAGCCCTGGAACTTGAAGGGGTAGATACCTATCCCACCACACACAAAGAAAATTCAAGCTCCAATGCACTCACCCTGTCTCTCTAACAGCAGCTCCCTGAAAGCCAGAGCTGGGAGCCCCCCTCCCCCCTGGTATTTTCCTCTTGTAACAAATTTGGAGCTCCAGTCCACACTTGGAAGGAAAACCTGCCTATTGAGCTAAATTGGGCTTAGATTGGGGTTTCCAGGGCAACAGCAGGAGTTCAGACAGAGTTCAGACAATCCCTGCCTGAGTTGCCATGGGAATTGGTTGCAGGTGCCAGACTATCTGGCTTGACAAACAGCAATGAACGAGGCTTGCAATGACCACCTGTTCGTTTAGAATGGCTTGTTCGCGAAGAGCCAAACAGGCTGTTTGTGGGCTTTTTTGCGTTCGTAATGCTGTTCGTGCCCATCTCTACCAGTTACAGGAGCTCCATCCATTGTCATTCTCAAGGTGTTCCCAACTGCTGAAGGGACTTATTTTCTTGTATTGATTCCTCTGTAGATGTAATTTTCTTCAGTAGACTACTTAAGATATTTAATAAAATTTATTTTCCTTCACCATTTGTGTGTTTATTGTATCCATAGCTCCTAAGAGGTAAAGAACCATTGCCCCTCATACTCTCTACTACTTCTGTGCACACTGGCTTCCACCTGAATGTGTTTTCGGTACAGAGGTGGATTAGGCTGTAAAATGGATTAGGCTAAGAGACAGCAACTGGCCCAAAGTCATCCTGTAACACTCATGGTTGAACATGGATTAGAATCCAGGTTTCCAAATGACATATTCAATTTTCTACATCATTTTGGCTGTGCTAAAACAATATGCTATTTAGTGATAAAACAATGCTTTTTATTTATCCAAAGGAAATCAATGCCTTAAAATGGCTCAGTAAATTTATTCCATGCAAGACAGAAGATAAGCAGTGATCAAGGCTTAAGTCATATTCCATTGACTTAAATTGTGACCAGAATTAGAATTCAACTTCTTGTTCACTATCTATTATTAGGTCCTCCACAGGGTATGAACTAAAAGGCAATGAAATTACATGTGCCTTCTCATGGCAAAACATTTGTAATGATAGCTAAAAATCCATGAAGGGCCAGTGAAGTGTACTGAAGCCAGCAAAGATATTTGGATTGGTTTAAATGGTTGTAAGATCACATTTTCTTGCCTTACAAAACTTTCGCAGTCGTCAACCACCCCCATATGAGCACAGTAATTGCTTTCTATATACTAGCAAAACTATCAATAGCCCATTAACTTGTCATTTCTAGGTCTGCACATCAAACTCAAACTTGCTTTCTTTCTGCTAGTGACATCTGGTTGTCCTGCTATTTGCTTTTTGGAAGGGGCTAAGGTCTCTTGAGTATGAGGGGGAAGAATTGATGTGACACACCCATTAAAATTAATTGCATGCAAACATTAGAAGCTAGCCAACCTTTTCATTCATGAAATATGGATAAGGATTTGCTGAAAACCATTTATATTAAACTACTTTTATGATAATATTTAACTTTTTGGCATTAAATATTTAGCACTCTTTTATTTCCCAGTTGCAATGAATGTTCAGAACCACCCATTTGCATGACAGAGTGACATTTGCCAATAATTAGAACAATGGTAAACTAAGTTCAGTTTCATGCTCCCATCGGTCCACATCATTCCTGTTCAAAATCAAATGCTAATTTTTGACCAGTTTTAGATCTAACGCATGCATGAGTCCTTTTGTTAGATAATCTCATATTTTTACCAATCTTCATTAGAAAACTGCTTTAGAAAACTTTTCTCATTCTGTCCCCAGAATGAGAAAAGCAGATGAAAGGCATTTAGCCCCATGCTCTGCTTTGAACGGAAATCTTGAGCTTTCAAACACTAAGTTCCTGAGGTGAGGAGTCTATGGCTGCTTCCACATTGGAATTTCTCCCCAGGTAGAACACAACATGCCCTTGCTTTTTAAGGGAGAATCCATATGATGTTTTGCTGTTTCTTACTCTTGTGGATCTTGAGGCTTTCCTTTGAAGCCAGAGCAAAGAACCCCCTTTTTTGTTCCTACTTGAAGGAAGAAGGATGTGGGTGTTGCAGGCAGAGCCTGCTAGGGTTGCCAGATGGAGCCAGAGAAATACTAGACTCCAAGAAGAGGGGAAGTGGCACTTACTTCATTAAAACAAGTGCTCCTACCCCCACCCCCCAGCATGATGATGTCACTTGCAGAGTGACATCATCACACCACACCGCTTCCAGGGTGGGTGGCCAGCCAGCCATTCTCAAGCAGTGCTGCAGAGAAGGCTGGCCAGCCACTCCCAGGCTGCACAGACACCCGGGCAGGCAGCCACTTCCAGGACCATGCCACGCAAGAGCCCAGGCAGACACTCTGGACCTGTGCAGCACAGCCACAGGAGGCAGGCCAGATGCCTGGGCTGGCACACCACTCCTGCCAGCACTGCCCAGCTGCAGGAGGCCAGCTGGGCATCTGGGCCAAGCTAAGCGAGGCATAACTGTAATGGGGGGAAGAGCTAGCCAGTTAGGTGTCCGGTATGTGGGGGATGTTTTCCCCAGACAGACCTCCAAAATACTGTTCTGTCCAGGTCGTACTCATAGCCAGACACCTGGCAACCCTAGATCCTATGAAAGCTGTTCCTGCAGCCAATCCATGGAGGAAGGCAGAGCTAAGCACTGCCTTCAGAATAACAGTGTGAAGCCCTGGCCTTTTCCCCCATCCCTCTCCTTATCTCTTTAGCAGTGCTTTTTTCACTAACAACTAAGCCACACCTGTTTTATTTATTTATTTATTTATTTATTTATTTATTTATTTATTTATTTATTTATTCATTCATTCATTCATTCATTTATACTACACTTTTCTCCTCAATGGAGACCCAAAATACAGTAATTGTGATGCTGCTCCAGAACCTCAGCCCACCCAAACTCTGCAATGGCACCAGACTATGAGTGAAAGCCCTCCACAGGAACATCATCGAGGCCACATTGTTCACCGGCAGTGCTCGGGGGAGGAGGAATCGGTGTTCATATCACGCATATCACTTATACCATCAGACAACCTCTTCAAGTTCAAGAGACTGCAGTTCCCCCGCAAGGTCTGCTTTGCTATAACAATCAACAGGTCTCAGGGGCAGACACTGAAGGTGGCAAGAATTGACTTGAGGGAGGATTGCTTCTCACATGGGCAGTTCTACGTGGCCTGCTTCAGAGTGAGCTCACCCAGCAGCCTGGTGATCCTAGCAGCTGAGAGGAAAACCACCCATAAGGTCTACAAAGAGGTCCTTCAGTAGAAAAAAAAAAGGTAGTATGTATTTTTCACTTTATATATTGCACTACAATCTTTTCCTTTTAAAATCTCTTCAATAAATGTTACATTTTGAAATTCACTTCATCAGTTTTCGGCATCAACACGCTTCACTTTATACAAACACCTCTGTGACGCTCGGGTACTATGCCATTATACTACAAAACCAACTAAAAAAAACCCCACAAACCAAAAAATGTTACATACCTGTAAGTATTATAACTGGAATTAAAGTGGTTAAATACTGTAGGAAAGCACAGGCATCAAGCTAGTCTATATATATAAGAAAAGTGTCCTGACTGACTCAACACCCAGCCCAAACCCCTGGACCTAGAAACGTGAAATTTGGGGAGGACGTTCCTTTTGTGGTGTAGAGATTCACTAAGAAGGGATTTTAAGAAATTCGCCTCCTAAGGGGGTAAAAAGGGGTAAAATGTGTTTTCCCATAGGGATACAGCTTCCCTGTGTGGCTGGGAGGCAGCTCATCCCCCTCCCCCCACCAACTGCCAACTCAGCCACTCTGCCCTGGGGTCATTTGCATATACAGCCTTGATTGGTCATCATCCCAACATTCTAAGCAGTATGCAGGACACATGCAGTACTCAGGGCACATTCAATGACTCCCAGTCATTGAACGTGTCCTGAGGTAATAATACAGCTCCCCTCTAGGATTGCCAATCTCCCTGTGGGGCCTGGTTTTCCTGTGTGGCTAGCAGGCTGATGGGTCAGCTGTGGAACTGTGTTCTGAGGTAAAAATTAGGTCAAGGAAACTGCAGGCAGTTGAAGAAAGACAGTACAAGATTCCTGAAAAGGGATTTTATATAAAAATTAGTATGGCAGTTGAGTTTTAAAATGTTCATGGGGAGATGGTGCATGACCTTTCTAGGGGCCATTTCAATGTGAACCTCTCACATGAACCTGCCAAAGTGCCCACCATATCACCCTTCCCTCAATCCAACTCCACCTCACATCTCTTGCAGCCATCACCTCTTACTGCCCCCAAGAAGCCTCCTGGCAGATGTTATGCAAGATATACCAATGCTAAAAGGAGGAAGCAACTTAGAGATGTGGCAAAGAAATATGCACATCGTACTCCTGCAGTGCACTGAGCAACAGTGGCCAAGTACCAGAAAGTCTTGCGTCCAAGGGAAAGGTGACCATTCCTGCAGGCCTGGGCACAGTAGTGATGACCCTAGCAAACCTATCAGCCATGATTCACCCTGATATCATCACTATCACGGAGAAGTCCATGGACAGGCTGTGCAAGCATGCCATTCTGACCCCCAAGAATGACAAGGCTGCCATCATTAATGAAATACAACTTAACTCTCTCGAAGGGGCAGAAATGGAGTACAGATCTGTGGACTCAGTGGTGCAAATGGATGAAGCAATCCACTACCCTGTGGAGTTCCTCAACATGCTCAACCCTCCTGGCTTCCCAGCCCACAAGCTTCTCCTCAAAGTGCGGGCTCCAAAGTGGGGGGAAACCACCAATGAGGTCTACAAAGAGGTCCTTCAGTAGAAAAAAAAGGTTGTACCTATTTTTCACTTTATTGACTGCACTACACTCTTTTCCTTTTAAAATTCTCTTCAATAAATGTTACATTTCGAAATTCACTTCATAAGTTTTAGGCATCCACATGTTCCGTTTTATTCAAACACTTTTGTGAAGAGCAGGTACTATTCTATTATACTACAAAACCAAGTAAAAAAAACCCCACAAACCAAAAAATGTTACATACCCATTGGTATTATAACAGGATTTAAAGTAGTTAAATACCATAGCGAAGCACAGGCATCAAGCTAATTGTAAATATATTTCATATTGTATCAAGTCCAATGTCCTGATTATTAAACATGGCACATTGTATTCCAGCTGTCTTTGCTGATATGATGATCAAAATGCTGTAGCACAAATTACATTTCATTAGGCAAAAAAGGTTAAGGAACGCTTCAGTGGCTCATAAGCAATTCTTATATATGTAATGGAGACAGGGAAAGACTGACATTTATATTGTTTTAAGATTTGGCATATCAGCAGCCTGGAGCAGTAAGAAGGAAGAGGGGAAGGAGTTTTAATCACTAGCCATGACAAACATCTTGAGGTAAGAAATAATTCCTATTTAAGCACAGAAATTTCTGTTGTGCTGTCCTCAAAACATGATGCAGACTTCCTGGGACTGTACCGCATCAAAATGCAGCTGGATAATATGTTTGAATGCATGGATAAAAATCTTCAATAAGTACCACATCAAAAAGAAAGTGTGGCTCAAATCCTTCTCCCTGATGTGTTTGCTACCTGTGTGCAAAGAAGATATTTTTTAACATGAGAGAAATTTCATTCAAACCCCCAATTGCAGGTAGAGTTCCAGGAACACTTCCCCATAAGATTTCTCTTGATGTATAGAGCAGCCCTCAACCTTGGGAACTCAAAATAATTTAAAAAGCATTAAGAGACCACAAAAAATGTATATGATGAGCTCTCCATTTTTCAAACAGCTAGGGTACGTTAACTTTTTGAATCTTCAGCTAAATAAGAGCTATTTACACTGTACTATGTTTATCTGTACACAGCTTGCAATGATAAGGATAAATGTAGCTCTTCAGCTGGATTTTTAAAAATAGGTTGTAAATTTAATTATTTATGTTGTTTTTATGATGTTATATTTTACTTTGTGATCCACCTCAAGTACGTCTCTAGCGAGGCAGCGTACAAATTTTTTTAATGAAAGTTAAATTCTCTTTGACTCACGAAATTTCAGTGTATGTAATTATAGCCTCACCAACATCATAATCATAGTCAATACTACTATTACTATTACTATAACTACTACTAGCACTATTATTACTATTACTACTAACAATAAAAAAACATATAGTTCAAGCCACATAAAACCTAACAAATAAGAAAAAGTCCTACATTTTAACTGTAAGCAATAGTTTTCAATTGAAATATTCCATTTAATATTTAAAAATCATCTTAATCCATTCCACTCCTATCCTATATCCAAGGAGCTCACATCAGCATATGTTGTTCTCCCCTCCTCTAGTTTATCCATAACCCTATGAGACAGACCCAGGACATGCTAACATCACAGGGAAACTACTGTAATGCACTCTATATAGGTCTCCACTCACAGTCAACTTGGAGATTCCAGTTGGTGCAGAATGCTGCACCTTGGTTATTATTAGGAGCTAGGAGAAGCATGAATATTACTCCCATTCTGTAGTCACTCCATTGGCTACCCATCAGCTACTGGGCTCAACTCAAGGTATTGGCTATCACATACAAAGCCCTTCATGGCTTTGGTGCCTCCTACTTATGGGACCATTTTCTTCCTATGCTCCACCATGGCAACTTTGCTTATCTGAACAGTGCCTTCTGCAGATGCAAATGGACAAAATCTATGTACAAGGCATAGATTGTATTGACTTACATTATGTAATCCACTTTGAGTCTCAGTGGAAAAGCCAACTATAAATAATGTTAAATAAAATTTGAATAAAGTTAGGCTAAAACAAAGCTTCTCGAGTTAGTGAGCTTCCATGGTAGAGCAAGGATTTGAACCCAGTTGTCTTGGGTCCTGGTTTGGCATTCTAACCAATAGGCAATGCTGGCCTTCATGAGAGTTAACAGGGAAAGCAGCTTCAACTTAAATGTCAAAAAAGAGGAATTGTGCCTCTGTGAACTTTGTCAAAACCAAAGTGAATACATAGATAAGCATGAAACACAGAAACATGGCAGTAAGAGAACACAATGGGAGATTATATGAGTAAAATCTTCTATATGAGCTTTAGTTACAGTAGTTATTATATACTTCTATACTGCAGTCCTGCAATACAGCTCATTAACAATAGCGGAGCTCCCCATATCTCCTACAACCTCCATCACCAATATATCAAATATATCTAATTTTTAACCTGACCAGATCTGAAGATACTTAAATATGGAGATTGGAACCATGAACCGACAAGACAGATGTTTCTAGAAACCTGGTAAATACCCCAAGATTGCAGAAAAATCTGAAATCTTGAAAAAAAAATACATTGGGGGGTTAAAAAACTCTCAAGATGATAAATGGGGCACCTTTACCTTTAAGAAATAAATTCCCTCAGTGGCTATTTCTAGGCAACCACAACAGTTTTGCCATAATTCCAGGCTTGGTTTCTGTCAGTAAAGGGATAGGGGGACAGGTTCCTTTCTAGGGCTGTTTTGTCTTTGAGAGAGGTTTCATTGGGACCATGCCTGGCAGCAACCACCAGGTGGCTTGCTATCATGTGACCTGCATGACACAACCAGGCCCAGTTACTTGCTACTGTTCAACAGCAGCCACTCTGTGAAAGACAGTGTAGTTTAATGGTTAGATTTCAAAATGGGACCCTGAATCCTCATTCTGCAGTGGAAAATCACTTTGTGACTTTTGACCAGTTACAGATTCCTGGCCTAACTTATCTTATATGAAGGGGCAGACTGGCTGTTAAGAGCACTATGACATTTGCACATAGGCCAATAGAATCTTTCCACACACACCTGGACTGGGCCAAGACAGAAAGATGAAGCCAGTCCACCCAAGCCCAGAACAAGGCAGGGGAGCTGCACCCAGCCCACCTGAGGTGAGGTGGGAAAACAGTGCCCAGTCCACCTGACACCCATGGAAGGCAAAGTGGGGGAGGCAGTGCCCAGCCAACCTGCGCCTGGAAGGCAGAGAAGGTGGCGACCAAGCCCCATGGGAGGTGGGAGAGATGGTATTCAGCCTGAGCCCCCATGAGACGTAAGATGAGGGAAGCAGCATCTGGCCCATCTGCATGGTGGGAGAGATGGTGAATGAGGAGAATGATGTGAACTGCTTTGGGTCCCCGTAGGGAAGAAAGACAGGGATAAATGAAGTAAATATAATAAATGTAGCTGAAAATGGGAGGAGGATAAAGGTTGGATGGGTGTATGAGTGTGAAGGAGAGAAGGAAGCAAAGATGAGTGAGGATATGGGGATTGCCAGGAGAAGGGAAAGAGGAGATAATGTGGGAAAGGTGATATAGGGGTGCCCCTCACAAGTCCTTGCAGGTTTCCAACTGTTTAACTGGACCTGGCCCATATTTTCCCAGGTAGCGGCTGCCAGGTTTAGGGAAGGAGGAAAAACTGAAGAGGAGGGGTGCAGATAACAATTGGTTTGCTGCTTGGTGGGAAGCAGTGAGGGATGCAGGGAAAGGTGAGAGGCTAGGGAGGCTTTCAAAGAAGGGAAAGAGGAAATAGTGGGGGGATGAGATGGAACCTTATGGGTTCCCACTCGTATTTCTATAATACACTAGTATGTATTTATATTATTTGCTTTTTTTCTGTGTTAAACTCACCATCATCCTAAGTGTTTATTTATTTAAATGGTTTTAGATGCCTCCTCAACATATTGCTCCTGAGGTGGTTTACCAGATAAAAATAGCATAAAACTACATATTCAAGATAAAACAGTAACAGCTGCCTAAAATAAATTATCAGCAGCCTAAAGCAACCCAAAACACCAGTTGAAAAGATTCATTTAAAATCTCTGAGTAAGATCCGGCATGTTAATAAGATCAGCAACAGAAAACCAGTGAAATCATAAACAAATAGCATTGGAAACTTTGAAGGCAAGTAGACCTTTGAATTGGGCCAGAAGCAAAGTGGAAAACTGGCAAGATGTATTTTCTATAAGAAATACCAGTCAACAATCTAGTTGCTGCATTTTATACTAATTGATGCTTCAAAGTAGTTTTCAAATGCATTACAATAATCTCATCCAGATGTGTTCAGAGCATGCAAAGCAGATCATGTGTATACATGAGAGGCAGCAATTGAAACATCAGCTGAGGTGGGTCAAAGCACTTCATGACATAGTGGAGGCTGAACTTCCATCTGTAAGCACGTAATTGAAAGCATCCCCAAGCAGCTAACCTACTTCTTGGTGGTGGCAGTTCCATGCAGTATAAACTAACTACTCAATCCCTGTTTAAGTTGAGTACAATTGATCAATGGGGTACCTTGCAGCAAGGTCAACTTTCAAATGACTTATAAACCAGCTTTTACCTTGCCAGTATTACAAACCTGTTTAACTCCTAAACATGTAAGAATTATTCATTTGACAAAATAATTAGATTCAACTGATCTCATCTGCTGCGTTAAAGGCCACATCTATGCTTAGCAAAAGCCTGATCCACATTTGGGGTGATGGGCTGGGCAAAATGCCTTCCAGTGGTCCCCCTAGGGTCGTCAACCTCGAGGTAGGACCTGGCATTCTCTTGGAATTACGACAGATCTCCAGGCTATGGAGAGCAGTTTCCCTGGAGAAAATAGCAGCTTTGGAGTGCCACCTCTGTGACATCATATCCCCGTTTAGCCACCTCCTCTTCCCAAATTAACACCCCCCCAGCTTCAGCCCCTAAATCTCCAGAAAATTTCCAGCTCAGAGTTAGCAACCCTACCCCCCCTCCACACACACACACCAAGCATGACCTCTTGTACATGCATATACATGTACAAGAGGTCATGCTTGGTGTGCATCCTTCTGGAAGAAGGAGCAAACTCTTTCATGCTTTTTAAAGCCCAGTTCATGCTGGCAAATCTAAAAGGAGCATGAAATAGTCATGTTCCATTCCCTCTAAGCACCGAAGGAGCATCCAGGACCACTAAGGACACGCCTTGCTGGTCTCTCCTAGCATTAGCAAATCCTTACCATTACTGGTTCTTCTATTTAAGGGAAGGGGTAGGTTGGATGGTGGGAGAACTCCAAATATGAGTCTGACCCAAATAAGAAGGGGGTTGGGCCCAGCTCCTATTTAGATTTTGGAATTCGTTAGGGTCATATTCTGAAGTTTCCAGCTCTGAAATTCACCACTGTGATGACTAGGGAGGATGAGATAATGTTCAGAGGCCTGAAAGTGATCAACATTGGCAAATTATATATGCATATAGTCCCTCTTTTCAAAACAGTTATTTAGAAATGCAAATCAGGATCAGGCTAGCCAGATAAGTCTCTAATTGGAAATAAATAGCACAGAGTATTGCTAAAGGTCCTGCTGGTGCTGCGAATACCTTAACTTCTGTCCATGACTCATGCAACAAAACAGAAAAGTTAACACATCATCCTAAGAGCACCCACAGAGCAAGTGTGTGTGTGTAACAGAAAAACTAAATAGATACAAGAGGGGGGAAATGTTCCACAGAAATGTTTAACAATATATTTCATTATACAAATAACTCTCATGGAACTTTAGCTCCACTTACTGGCTGCAAATCATAACCCTACAAACTACAGCATAAGTATTAACTTATCTGTAAGATGGCAGCCTTTTAACCATCTGTATTCAGTGGCTGCTTGGGGTAGATTAAGGGCTGTTTCTCTTGCTACAGTATGACATGTCTATATGGAAGTCCACTGGAAATGATTCTGGGGCTGCAAATGAAGCCATAACATTAGCAAGTGTTTGATATATGGATTGCACCAAAGGGGTGGGGTCTTCCATGGAAGCAGTGTCAAGCTAAATATTATAGTAGCTGTTTACACACTGTTAAAAAGAACAAATCCCATAATGCAGGGCAACAGTGAGTGTCAACAAAAATTTAAATCATTTATGAAAGTGCACCTGCAAATGGCAGAATGGCAAATAATTAATGGATTTTTTATGTAACTCCATAGTCTGGACTTGAAGAAATAGAACTAGAAACAGAAGTCTTCTTGTGGATTTTTTCCCTTCCTTGCTTCTGCAGCATGTGCATGTACATACGTTTTCTGTGATGGAGTACGCTGGCAAAGTACTTTGATTGACTGACATTTTGGGCATAGATATAAAATCATGTTTTGAAACAGCCAGATTGCTTTTCAAAGCTTATCTCTCCAGGACTATGTTTGTTTGTTTTTTAAGTCTGTTAACAATGGAGCCAATTGCATTAATGGGAATCTTTGATGCACTTAGATGACTCTGTTTCTGAGGGTGGGGGAGTCACATAGCTCAGCAGCAGGAGTCAAGGAGGGTGGGCCCATCTTTGTCTTTTTCCTGACAATGTAATTGCACACAGCAGGATCGTAAGCAATCGACCTGTTGCTTGCTCAGGAAGCCTCTTTTCTGTATTAAGCCTTACCCACAGGTGTTTGTATAGAGGTTGCTGATGAAGACCAGTCTTAGGAAACAAGAGAGTTAATAGATGCAGGGCCCAGTACTAGACCAAATCCATTTGTGTTCTGGGGTTGAAGTGCTTCCTTGTTGAGCTCCAATCTAGCCTTAAGAGCTCATGAGATTCAGTTACCATCTTAATATTGGCTTTCAGCACAGTTGAGTGTTATCCCTTTTGTGTTTTGGGGAAATGTTGCTTCCGTAATGTTTGAGATGTGACTCTTCTACTTCTTGTGCATACTTGATTTGTTACTAAAAGGAGGTGGAGCAGATGCAAGACTTGCTGTTATCCCCCTCTACTGATCTCTCTCACCCATAACTCTTTACATAAACCATAGAATTTCCAGTTCTTTTTTAAAAAGCCATAGTATCTTAGCCTACCCAAAAACTAAGCTGCATTATTTTATCATACAGATTTGCATGTCTATCCTGTGGCAGAACCATGTGACAAACTGGTTTGACAAAATGCAAGGGGGAAAGGTTGGGTTCCACAATAGTGCAGAAGGCTTAGCCCACATTGGAGCTTGCACTACACAGGTGAAGAGACTTCCTGTGCAGTGAAGGATTAAATTTAGTCTCACCCACCTGACATCAGAATGGGTTCAATCTTTTGGAGCCCTTTTTTGTGAACTTTTGGGGACACTTAGGCTTTTCCCAACAGTTCTGCAAAGTTTATGAAGATCCAACCTAGGAGAGTTCTTCCACCAGTGCCACTGCTCGTCTTCCTTTTTGCCTCCTCCTCCTTATTCTCCATAATTTACCATACTTACCAAGTTGCAACGGGGACAGGAGGAGGGAAAACAGCAGTCATAGTCCAAGGATGCTTGCTATATTCCTGACTTACAGCAATGAAAGTTTCTGAGCATGCTCAAAGCAAAATTGTCAGCAGAAGGTCTGGGAACTTCTTTATTATTCCATCTGGCTACATTTAGTTGTTTTTGATTATACTTTATCAGTGAGACAGGTGAAATGAAAACACTACAGTTCCCAAAGTTTTCACTAGTAATGTAGTCTCTGAACATGCTCAGAACTCTTCATTACTGAGTCAGATGTTTTCCCTCCTCCATGTTATCTCAAAAGTTTGCAAGTTGGAGAGTGAGAAGAAGAAAACTAGCAGATTAAAGATCTGCTTGAAGCCATTACGATATGTGCTGAAATTCATAAAAGGGAAGACTCAGATCGTAATGCCCATCAAATTCCATGAAGCCTTCCATTTCCAAACTGGCAGCCATCATTAGTCATACACATGTAGATGATCTCTGCACATGCATGGGAAAACCCACAGTGTCACTAAAGTCCCTGGAGCTTAATAGTTCTGGTAAGTTTCCTGAAGAAATGTATCCATCGATCTGGAATCCAAAACAGATTCTGGAGCACATTCCAGAAATCCCATTTGTTAGACTGTATGTGGAGTGGAACCTTGTCCAATTAATAATGCATAGGAAAAAAATTGGGCTGAAAAGTCCCAACAGTCCATCTCCCAACAGCAAGGCAGAGTATCACCTTCTACACTAGCCCAGTTATTTATTTCACTGAATGCCAAAAGCAGAAATAAACAAGATGTGTCATCCTAAGATAACGTCATAGCAAAGACTTCATCTAAATGACTCAGCTGAGTGATTCAAACTACACAGTAACTAGAAAGGCAGAACATATTTGGAGCTACTAGTGACAGGTATAATTTTCATGGTTTAATTTCATGGTGATTCTTATTGTATTACATTTTTCTCCACAGTTTTTCTTCAACGCCTCTCTCCCATTGTTCTTTACTGTGGAATTATAGTTTGGTTACTTTCAGTTACACAGGGAGCAATCCTAGGCCAGTCTACTCAGAAGTAAATCCCATTGTATTCAATTGGTCTTACTCTAAGGAAAGTATTTTTAGGATTGTAGCTACAGTCTCCATAAGAATTTTGGACTAATCTTGACCTTGATATTCTGTATTCGTAAATATGAGAAGAGGATTGCCCTTTGTCCAAAAGCCCAGTCATCGTGTAGTGTATTTAAATATGCATTTGGCAGTTGCCAACTTTGAAATTGATGAAAAGTATTGAGTCAGTAGTCCTTCTAATATTGATGGGTTTTTTTTACTGTATTCTGCTGCTATTTCCAAGCCTTCTGGACCGCTGTGCCATAAAGTGACATCTGACAGCTCAGCTTTAAACAGTTACCCTGCTGTTAACAATGATATGCCCATTAATCAGAATTTCTTTCAGATGGTACCTTGAGAGAGGTTCAAAAATCACTGATATGAGGGCAGGCACACATTTCATGTTTCTGCATCACAGACTATTCCAATGCATTTTTTTAATTGTTCATATGATTTATTTGCAGGATACACAAATAACATTACAACAATATCAGTTGTGTTACTTCCATCAATGACATTACATAATGTTGTATTCTTCCTATACTCCTAAGGCATTGGAATTATCTAATGCACATCATTTCTTTTCTCTAGATCAATGTGTGATGTGGCATGGTGAACTAAATAAGTTGTTTCTTGGGAAGAGTGGAGGTAATCTTAGCGATGCCTCCAAAATCCCTGCTTTTGAGATTCTCTACAGACGTTGACATTCTAGAATTATCTGTTATTGTTTCCTAAGAGATACTGATGAATTAGGAATTCTCTGTTATTCTGGGTTTTTAATCTATTACTTTTATACAGAGCACTGGATATGCAGTTTGCAGCAGATTGCAGTTCTGTGAATTCATGACTTTTCTTCATCTCTACATAGTAAATACATTAGAAAACATTGCAGAAAGCAATCTTGATGTGATTGTACTATAACTGTATCATGATTCTTTTTGTGTCATGTTTCACCAATGCACCGGAATACATATGTGCATCAGTAAAACATCATACAGAAATAATCTTTATGCAGTCCTGTAGCCAATGGCATCAAAATGACTTTTTTGCAGCATTGAGTCAATGTTCACTTGTGTATCAATAACATGGGGGGAAAGATAGAACTTGAAGGAAAGATCCAAACATTTCTGGCACACTCCAATTCCAGAATTAATTTTTAAAAAAAATCTCCCAGTTAAACTGGAATTAAATAGGAGTAATATAATACAACTTGCTCAAGGAACACATATCTTAACAGCTGTTCCCATGCTTTGGTATTAGGTCAATTTAACTCAAGTTGCAAACAGGCACATGAAGAAAACCTTGCTTTTAGCTAATAGCATAGAATAGGATGTTGAGGATGTACAGAAAGGAGGTAATACTGAATCTTCACCATACTTGCCCTTTGTTTACCCTCTTTAATTCTGTGGCAAGCTGCAGTTCCAAGGCTGCCATGGTGTTGGATAGGAGATATTGGGAGTCCTCTGATTTAAAAAATCGTACGGACTGTTCTAGAATATCTATATCATCCTGAGAGAAAATGCCTTTCTCCCCTTTCTAGAGTTTTGCTATCTTCATAGCTTACTGGTTCCCACTGAGAGTTATCTCTCTCTTTTTCTCTGGTACAGGTTTCTTTTCTAGCTGCCTTCATGGGCCAGCTAGGTTTCCCTTTGTATGGGATTGCACCTTCAACATTTCCCTGCCTGGGAGGGGAAGAGCTGGGAGGATGAATCAAAGGGAGATTTGTCTTTTCCTCAGCACTGTGATAAAAGCTGGCAATCTCTAATTACATTTAGGAACTCCTGAAACACTACCGCGATTCCCGATTACATTGCATTACTCACAAGTAGCCCTTCATTGTCAGCACTGGGCTCTGGAGTCGTGGAAGATTAACAGCTTTCAGACCAGCTTGACTGACCCTCACTGAGGCTTGTGCCTCTTGACTGGTTTATGGACTTGGGGAAAACCACTCTGAAACCACCTTCCAGTTGGTTGGCAACACTGCCATCATTGACAGGACCAGAAATGGCTGCCATGTTTTCTTTGATTAGGGAGGAATTGCGCCTCTTTTTGGCATGCTTTTTGGCTTCCAGACTCTTCATGCTGGAGATGGCAGTTATTGCAGTCTCCAGTGGTCTGCGCCGACTGCTCTGGTGTTACAACCAGGAATGGTGGTAACAGGAGCTCCTAACTCTCCTTTGGAGAGGAAGCCATCACTTCTGTCATGGTTTTCAATTCTAGTGCAATGGAGGAACATGCTCTGTAAATCTTCCGGTCTTGCAGCAAATGTAGGGATGACACAAGTGAAAGAACTCAAGGCGAAGGAAAGCTGGGGTGATTAAAGGGCAGCAGGGCCACAGCGGTGGACAGCAGAAAGAGAGAAAAAAGCTTCCCCTGAGATTCCTTCAAATTGACACACAAGTTAAGTGGATTAGCGAAGATTTAGGTGAGGAAGAGTGTAGAGTAAGGATCTAGAGGCAGAAGGAAAGATGATACAGAAAGAATAGAAAGTAATAGGCGAGGCAGCGCCCAATCTAAGCTGTTCTCCCTGTAGGCAGGAAAAGTACTGAGCAGAAGGGTGACTCCCACAAGGAAGACAGGAGGTAGAAAGATTTGTTCCTGCCTCCCTGAATGGAGGGTGGGATTCACCCATCAAGATGTCCTCCACCTCAGAGGAAGAACCTAAAATATGAATGGGTTTATATTTAACTGTTTGTCATAAAATATGCAGAGACTGAAACCTGATTCCCAAATTAATCTTGGACCTCAATAGTTATATAACTATTTCTGCCAAATACACAACTGCATTGTGAGGTCTGAGACTGATCATGTCCTGGAAAACAGTAGTAATTGTGGTATGCTTAG